>NW_024429192.1:6207682-11845182 GCF_017639785.1 Mesocricetus auratus | reverse complement strand
AGAAAAGTTGACATATTAAAGAAAAGTGACATTTTCAGTTGAGAGAAAAAGCACTTAGCTTTTGTGCACAAAGGAGCAGAAATCCATATTATTATCTTAATTTAACATAGGAAATTTAGAAATAACCACTGCTGGCTATGTCATTTGGAACAAGGAACTCAGTATGGTCTTGCGGGCAGGGAGCTGGATAAATTCGAGAGAATTATCATTATCACTGGAGGACTCTATTTTGTGATCCTAAAATGTTCAAGACAGCCAGACTACTCTGTGATTAAGGGCTCAGGAGTTCACCATTGGCAAACGCACTGGTGCTGGGCAATGGTGCCTGGGACCAACCGGGCAGGGATCGGTGCGGCTGTCTCACTGCCCCTTCTGAGCTTTGCGTCTACGCTAAACCACACAAACCAACATCTATTGTGCTGGTGGCTCTAACAGGTTATCCTTTTATCTGAATTAATTTATGATTTCATCACAATGCTTTGATGCCCTGTATTGAGGATCACCGAAGCTTTGAAACATCTAAGCTTGCCAATGGCTACATTAAGCTAAGAGGGTGATGCATTTTCCCAAGACTCCCTTTCCCCTTTCCTCTGGAGAGCTACTTCTTACTGCCCCAAATCACATCAGTTACTTCTGCAGCCAAGGATCTTGTCTAACACCCAGACTCCGTGAGATTTGCAGATTAAGGTAGGAATACTGAATTGGGCCCAGGGGTGGCAATATTTCACTTAAGGTTTAAGCAATGAAGGTAAATTCAAACACAAACACGCAGTGAATCCCATCACCTTCCTCTTTCAAAAAAGCTTTGGTGATACATGTAAGGCAAACTTAAACAGGAGAGGGAGGCGGAGCGGGGAAGGGGAGTGGGCGGGGTATCACCATTAGCTATTGTGGAAAACATTCAAGACATTTCAAAGAAAGCAACATGGAAAAACATTTGAGAACTGCAGTGAGTGATTTCATCTTCAAATGACTTAAAACCTTCACTTTTGGTTTTGCAGATGCAGAAGATGCCCATGATTATTCATTTTTAGGGAAATGGCCTTGTGAATGAAAGGTCTACTGGAGGGGGGAGACCATGAGTCTACATGACCCCCCCTTGCATAGACTCCTTGTAACTATTATATGACCCACCACCCAAATAGCTTACAAAACTTTAAGGGCTACCTTCTAGGTTTGCAGAAAATAACAATTTATAGATACTGAGTCAACTGGTTCTCTTTCTGCAAGCTTCACAATTACTGATAATTATTGATTGATGCCTTCCATACACTGAACACGTGAGGAAGATTTTCTTTTCTTCACATAAGTGAGGGGGGTTATCTTAGCCTTTAACCCTGTCAAATAAGACCATCAAAGGTATAGTTTGGAGACCACTGAACAACCGGTGTCTTTGGCATGCTTTTCTTCCAGGACTGAGCCTTTATTGAGATTATAACTGTTTCCGTTTTGATTCTTTGAATCCTAGTTAAAAAATTATGAATCTCCAATGTCTATCAAAATGGGAATTTCTTTTGGACTTTGTATAATGGGATTCTCCTACAACTGGTTTTTATCATGTAAATAGATACTTCCACACCTGCCTGTTGCTTCGGACACTACACCGTGCCCCTCCCTGCACCCCCAGGTACATTGGGAGTATCTATACAAGGACTGTAATTTTTTCCCCATCAAGAGGCTTCACTATAAATCAGGCATCATCCATTCTAGGCATCTTGCCTACACCAGAACCATGAGATCAGACTTCATTTTGCAACCAGAGCCGGTGTGTATCTGACTCTTGGCCCAGCTTATTACTGCGATGCTGTCATTAATGTCTTTGTGGCCCTGAAACTACTTAAGGCCCCATTCTTGATCCACATGATTCCAGGTACTTGGGTGACAGTCCTGTCATGTAAACTCAAGCTCCATAAGGTGTCTTTCAGGATCATGTTGGAAACACAAAATTGTGGCATGTGTTTCAACCCACGCTTACAATCCCAGAACTCGAGAGGCTGAGAGTTTTCCAAGCAAAGGCTTACCTGGGACATATAAGAAGTTTGAGGATCTCCGGGTTACATAGCAAGGTTTTTATCTCAGAAAGAGAAAAAAAGAAATGCACACTCCTAGTCCCCTTCCACCCAGCAGACACAGGGAAGCAAATCTGCACCTTGAGAGGACTCCCAGGAGACTGCCATTTGTGGTGGTGTCTGAGAGGGTCAGAGCCACAAGCCAGACACAAGCGTTGTTGGGTAATGGTCTCAGTTCCCTTTCTAAGAGACAGACCAATCTGCAGGGCAGAACGTAAAAACAAAGCAAAGCATGGCTAAGAAGCACCACTGCCCGACGATGAGCATTCCAGAAAGTCTCACTCTTCAAACCTAACACTCAGTTGTCTTTAAACTAACATTCATGGCCACATTTCTGCACCAGGGTGCCTCAGGAAAATAAGAACAGCCATGATTTCTTTCTTTGCCAAATCATTGACTGAGCAGGAAGGGGCAGTCCAGAGAAGTTTTGGGGAAGCAGGTTGGTGTTTTGTAGTCGGAAGGAGGCATCAGGCTGCACTTCATTACCAGCTCTTCCCAGAAAGGAGGGATATTCCTGTCCTGAGGACACTTTGCATACCAGCCTGCCTTGGCTTAGACTGGCTGCAGGGAGCAGCAGCTGATAAGGATGCTGACTCAGGGAGAACCTGTGACATCTTTCTGTGATTTCAGCATGTGATTGCCACGCTCCCATTTTGTACAAACCACAGTGTCTTCTCGATGCCATGACACTTTAGTCCTTAAAATAATTCACAGAAAAAAAAAGACATACTACTGTCCCGACGCTGTCCACATTCCTGGCCTTTATAACCACTCACCAGCTCATTTGGTACCTATAGCAACCCCCATTGAGAACATGATGCATAAACACCCATTCTGAGAAGGTTTAAAATTAACAAGTGAGGCATGCTAGCATAGGCCTCTAATACCACACTTGGGAGGCTGAAACTGGAGGATCATTAAGTTCGATGCCAGCCTGGTTATGTAGTGCATTCCGAGCCAGCACTAGGTATGGAGTGAAATTATGTGTCAACATAAACAATAAACAGGTAGGTAGACGGACAGACAGATATACAGACAGATATCAAGAGGTTGAACTAGTATTATAATAGCAACCCGAGTACCCCAGTACCTAATGTAATCTTCTCATCAGTCCATGAATATTTCCATGTATTTAGAAAGGGATAGATTCAATCATTATTGTTATTGTTATTATTATTATCTCCCCCAAAAGATGAAACTAAGGTAGAAGAGAGTAAAGCTGTAGCTCAAGACTTCCGTGAGGGTAGACAGTACTCATGTGTAAATCGAGCTTTAGTTTTGCTTAGCAGTTTCTTGGCCATAGAGTTTTAACTGGGGCGTGTTTGGTCCACTTATGGCAGAGAACTGTCCCTAGAGAGGATTCACATGAGGCTGTACATCACTTTTTAAAATACTCCTTACTGCAAGTGACATTTTCCTGAAATGCCATCATCTGGTCTAGACCGGAGTTTCAGAAGAAGTGTCTTTTCCTTGAAGACAGGTTTCCTTGTGGCTTTCAAACTCCTACATCAAAAACAGCTTAGTTCTTAGTTCTTCCAGCGGCAATAGTCAGAAATCAGGATGAAAACACAGCCAGGCTCCTTGGCTTGGAAAGAGGATTGAAAAGCTTCCCTTTCCACATTTATTGACAGAACGTGTGCCAAGATCCTGATCTTATTTTCAACCACTTGGTGGGGGTATTAATCCTACCCCAAGAGCTGACTGCAGCGTTTACATCCTACCCACAAAGAAAGCTTGGGGGTTGAAGTTCTACTTCTCACACATATATATCACATGAAATGTTGTGTGCTTAAAAATGAATGATACAGGGAAGAATCTAGCTCCAAGGGGCTAAGTATATGTTTAACTTACTTTAAAAAATGATATTTTTCCAGGTGTGGTGACACACCAGTAATTCCAGCACTTGGGAGGTGGAAGCTGAAGAGTCAGGAGTTCAAGACCAGCTTGGGCCTTGGGAAGACACTAGCTCATAGGTGTCAATCTTGGTGTCTCCCTCTGGTCAGTTTCTAGTGAAATGGCATGGCATGGCTCTTCACACAAGCTGTTATAAACTCTGCAGTTTCTACAGACAGAACCCAACACATGTAACTTTTATATGGTAACCATCATAGGGGACAGTACTTTCATGCAGTCTTAAACCCAAGAAATGGCTGTTTCTTCACATTCCAGGGGAAACACCAGCTGCCTTGGGTAGTTGAGCTGTTGGGGCTAAGCTAAAGGACCTTCAGTGTAGTTGTCTTAGTTCTCTCAACGCTAACGCACAAGTCTAACTTCTGTGACAGAGGTGTGTTTGTCACAGAGACTGTGACTTCACTGTGGCTGCCATGGCCTTGAGGGGAGGAAGGGGGGGGGGGACACTCACTACAACAGTAATGGTTCATTTAGTGCAAAATAACAACGGGAAATTGAATGAGAACAATTAGCCATGGTCTACATTTTCCTTTTTCTCATGTTTCACATTTTCAATGTGTTCATCTTTTACAGGGAAGGGTTCTTTCTTCTAGCCATTCCTCCATCCTCGCTTTCTTACTCAGTTTTTACGGCTGTGGCCAAAGAGAATGAAATGTTGGCCGTTGCCGAAGCATTACCTGTAGCACAGGCTTGTTAGGTTTGGGGACACACACAGATGGACTCACGAGGAAGCATTCTTCCCAGTTAGATTCTCCAGCACTTAATTTTCGGTTTACTGGAAGGCTCTTTTGGCATACTTGTTGTCATCTCATGTTTGCTTAAAAAAATCAAAGACTAGAATATTTATAAAAGCATTGCCTATTGTTCCAATAGATTAATTTTTAGTGAGGATGAGAAAGAATAAGGCATGAAAAAAATTAAAGTGAGCCAGGAGTTGGTGGCGCACGCCTTTAATCCCAGCACTCGGGAGGCAGAGGCGGGAAGATCTCTGTGAACTCAATGCCAGCCTGGTCTACATACAGAGTGAGTTCCAGGACAGCCAGGATGGTTACACAGAGAAACCATGTCTCGAAAAAACAATAAAAAAAAGAAAAAAAATGAAAGCGACAGCGTTCACTCTCTTTTGTACATCCCATAGAGTTAGATTGAAGCCCCACAGAGTCTGGAGTTTCCTGGTTCCTTCCCTGCTGCTGAGGGTGTTCTGGGCATCAGTCCCTGGGGTTCTCTCCTCTCCATCTGAGCTCTGAGCCAATTCCGAGCAGTGAGTAGAAAGGAAATCACCATCTTCACTTCTAAAGAACACCAGGCCCTTGAGGTGAGCGAGTCACATACACATCCTGTGACTGACTCAGCCGCATGGGCATCGGACTTCAGCTGCAGAGTGTGTCCTCAAACACACGGGCCTCTGAAGGACAAGGGCAGCTGTGGCGTTCATAGCTGTGCAGCCGCAGACAAATCTTCAGGAGGAGCTCTCACCGTGGTCTCCATGATTATCGTCCCTTAGAGCTGTGCCCTTGTGTGACTTCCATAAGTGTAGCTACACAGTGGCCCTGTCTCACAAGGGCTCTCCCTCAAACTTGAGAGGGAACTTTGCCTGACCCGCGTAAGAACGCAGCAGATGAACAGAATAGGAATCCCACTGCTAAGCTGGGAAGAGAGTTCAGGAGAATGGATTCCAGTTGATGAGTGACTGACAGACTACTATATTCCGGAGGATGAAAAGAAGGGGTCGGCAAAACTGGTGAGCCCGTGGTAGAAAGGAAGATTTTCAACATCCATAGACAATTTCATGGAGAGAGCCCCAGAGATATGCTGATGATTGGTGGGGGGTGGAAGGGTCAGTGAGGAAAATGTGCCTAAATACATATATCGTCACAATGGAGGACAGGCTACTTTCTCCACACACAATACATTTCGGAATGCAGAACAGTTCATTTTAAATGCTAATTTATGCATATTTTAAACCACCCTAAACACAGCCTTTATACTCTTCTGTACACTGGCCTGTTTGTCTTTAACACAATCTCGCTTTCCAGTGAGCATCCTAGCCCTGATGATGGCCCTTTTTCTCCTGCAGTAGTATTCACAGGTTCCCTTAACAATGCCCAGGGAGACCTTGAATAGTGCTGACTGTCAACCTGATAGGGTCTGGAATCTAGCACACCAGCCTCCAGGCACACTGGAGAGGGATTATGTAGATTAGGTTAGCTTCTAGCCTATGAGGGATCACTTTGATTAGGCTAATGGTGGTAGGCAGACCTACCCTAACTGTGGGCAGCATCATTCTCTGGGCTTGAGTTCTATGCTGCCTAAGAAAGAAAAAAGAAGTCACTTCCTAACCTGAGCATTCATCGCTGGCTGCTTCCTAACTGTGTGTGAGACTGATGTGACCAGATGCCTAGAGCTCTTGCTGCCTTGTCTTGATGGACCGTGCCCTTAAACTGCAAGCCCAAACAAGCCCTTCCTCCCTTGAGCTGCTCTGGTCAGGGAATCTTATCACAGCAACAGGAAAAGGAAGACATTGAGACCGTGCCTGGAAGTGGAAAGCACTAAGCATTGAGGGTTTGGCAGGGGATAGGATTATGTCGGTCAGTCTGTCTTCGGTAAGGCATTCGCGGTGCGCGACTCAGCCTAGGTATTCCGGAACAAGGGATCTTAAACTACTTGAACCTTAATCAGTGAGCTCATCCATTCATCCTTTAACTAATTAACTAACGAGTTCAGGTATTCACCCGGCAAGCAATCTTATTATCCTGCAGACCAGTGGCAGAAATAGCTAACTCAATCTCTTTGCACTCAAAGCGCCCCCCCCCAAGGAGATCAGATCACCTCTCCATGCTTTCCGGTCTCTCACTGAACCTGGAGTATGATGGCCATTTTGGGATCTGCCTGTCTCCATCCTTCCTGGGCTGGGATCATAGATCCGTGCTGTCATTCCAGCTTTTTACACAGTGCTGGATCTGAACTCAGGTCCTCTTGCTTTCACAGCAAACACTTGGCAAACACTTTCCCCACTAAGCCAACTCTTCAGGCCTTAGATAAAAAATATCTGGATAAACTCCCAGCCTATCTGTATTGAACAAAAGTAGGGATTCGCCTTGTTGCTTCCAAAACGATTTAGGGTAATATCTGTTGACAGAGCATCTGTGCTGGATTAGGTACGGTGGGCTGTACAGAACTCACTGACGGCTCACAAGAAGATGTACATAGGTTCTATGCAAACACAAACTGTCACTGATTACAAGGAGCTTCAGCGCCCAGGGATTCGGGGATTCCTGATACGGGGTATTCTGGACTCTGTCCCTAACTCCCAGCACTGAGGAATTCTGTTCGGTTCGTTGGAGATTGGATCCCAGTCTCTCCAAATGGTTTCTAATTTCTGTATTTCCCAGCTCCAGTGCAAGATCACCTAAGATTCTTTGGGCTCCGTTGACAACACATGATTCTGGAAACGTATTTATTTATTTTTAAGAAAGGTTACCTTAAAATGCCGTTTTCACGCCCACACAGCCTTCCCTCACCTCACCCAGCTCTCAACATAGTTCAACTAGAACTAAGAGCTTGCCCCTAAACAAACACTATTAACGTGTGATCGTCTTCAGTAATGTGTAATCAATTTACTTAGAGGTCTGCCCCTCAGGGTCAGCACAGCACACCCGTCTCCCTCTGGAATTGCCCATGCTTTCCACAGGCCTCATTTGTGCACACTGTAAACTTCAACAATGAACTGAGAATCGATTCTCATGACTGTGTATGTATACATGCCTTTTCATCTTCCCAGTGTGGTAAACATTAATTAACCCCGGCTAATTAACCCAGCCATAGTTTACAAACTCACTCCTTTATCAGCCTCATGTGAAAGCGAAGCATTTAAAACCTTTCACAATTTGGTACCAATTAAATATGGAAATTAATTTCTTTTTCTATGTAGAGGGCAAAGATTCTGGGCATGCAGTAGGTGTTTGATTTAAATAAACATGGTAGTGTTTGGGACAGTAGCTTCAGATTCTCAGAG
This sequence comes from Mesocricetus auratus, assembly GCF_017639785.1. Taxonomy (NCBI): domain Eukaryota; kingdom Metazoa; phylum Chordata; class Mammalia; order Rodentia; family Cricetidae; genus Mesocricetus; species Mesocricetus auratus. Next base: position 11,837,187 of record NW_024429192.1, on the reverse strand, counting down.
CCTGAGGGAAGGAAAACAAGTTCCCTGCTGCTCGTTGAAATGCTCCCCCTTACCCACGCACACCGACACTCTATCTGTGACCTTATTTGCTAATTTGCAGATGTCATGGTTTTAGGATGACGTCATTCTGCGGAGTAGAATGTCTCCCCGTCTATTGCATCATACCAGCAAAGACACAGCAACAGAGACAAGAGAGTGAGTGTGAGGTGGGTGCCAGCTCCAGAGGACGGGCAAGCATCTGGGGCAGCTCCTGAAGCAAGAGAAAGCACTAGACCAGATTGGGTCCTGCCGTCTCCAAAGGGGGTGTGGCTGCCAACACTTTCCTTAGGGACTTCTGGCATTCAGAATGGTGACAGAATGTGTTTCTCATTATGCCACCCGGTTTGTGGTAAATGGCGGCTCTGCTGAGGCACAGTAACGCTCCTAGTGTAATCACTCTGGCTACAATAGTGACACTGGAGGAGAAGGTGGCTTTAGAGTGAGTTTCACCCGGGTCTGGGAGTGGAGGGAGAGGGACAAGAGAATCCTGGGATCTGAGAGTCTAATCTGGCTAAATGGGAGCAGCTACTTTCCCTCTAAGTGTCAGAAAGCCTTAAGGGCAAAACACTCCCCACTTTTCATTTCCTCTCCTGAGCCACGCCTCTTATCCTGGGAGGACCCCAAGAACTTTAGATGCCCACAGCGAGGAAGTGGTGTGGCCTCACTCAAGTGCCCTGTAAATACAGAGGTTACATCACTTCCTTCCTGGGAAGCCGGAGAAGCTGAGTTGTGCCTGGCACCAAGACATGTGGCAAATACCAGGCGAGCTTCAGATTTTACTAAGCTCAGAGTGATGATACCATCACCACCACAGAGGCCAGGACGGAGAACGGGCACTCACGCCCAGAGACTCCGCTTAGAGAAGCCCGGACAGCTGGAGGAATCCATAAACTTTATCCTGTCGACTTCAATGTAGGGCTCACATTGGGCAAACTCGATCTGAACAAAACCACTTTCAAACAGTTACGCTGTTGTGTTTATTTGGAAGATGACTGGAACAGAACAGTGCATGGAATTAGTGCTTCACTGCCTCTGAATTGTTAGCGATCCTCTGGCTCACAACATGGGAAACGGTGGCCATAAGATTTGCTCTGGATTTGAAAGAGAGACTACCAACTTGAGACTGGGGGAGCGTGGAAGGGGACTGAGGGGAGATGAAGAGCAGAAACAGGGAAGTGATGTAATTCTGTTTCAATTCAAAACGTCAAAAAAAATAACTAAGGGTACTAATACATTTTGTGGTTTCCTTGAATAGCTTTTAGAATAAAGAACATGTGCAGTAGCTGGTCAAAGGAGCAGAAGCACAGCAGACCTAGCCAAAAGATTGACTTAGTCAAGTGCTGTGCGCTGAGGGCTGTATCCCCAAGAAATGCATCGAAGCCTTAGTCCTTAAGGCAACCATCTTGAGAAGGGCACTTTACAGCGGGAACTGACATTAAATGTCGTCACAAGGGTGACGGGGACACTGACCAGGAAGGAGACTTGTCCTTATGAGAAGCTGGGGAGACACTAGGCTGTTTTTGGGAAGAAGCCTCAAGATTAGCAGATAAGAAACCTGTGGCTGGAGGACACAGAAAAATTACCAGATCTCGTAATACGAGGGAAGGTGGGTGCTACATGTATAACTAAAAAGGCTCAAGGAAGGTTCTGAGTGCTCGGAGCTGCTGCTCATCTGTGCCCAGATTTCTAGCCCAGTTACATCCTGGAAACGGCTTTCTTTTTCTTAAGGAACCGCGTCTATTGCTATCACTGCCCACGTGTCTCCAGGCCAGGTCTTCGTGTCTCCAGGCCAGGTCTCCGTTCCAGCACACCTGGGACTCACTGTGGGTATCCTCTCAACCTTCTGGATCCTTGCTCACCACACGATGAAACAAAAAGATGTCATGCAGAAGCAAGGATGCTTTCCTCCAAAAACAGCCTGTTGGCGCCATGATCTTGAACTTCCAAGAACCAAAAACTATGAGAAAATTAGCTTTTATCTTTTTAGGCTATTCAGACTGTGATGTTTTCTCTGGACAGCGTCTCATGCTGTAGCCCAGGACTGCCCAGAACCAAGGATCTTCCTGCTACAATATCCCCAGTGGTTGACGTTATGAACCAAGGATCTTCCTGCTACGATATCCCCAGTGGTTGATGTTATGAACATGTGCCACCAGCCTTTGTCATAACTGAGTACCGGAGAATAAATAATTTATAAAGAGGTTTATGCAGGGGCTTCTTAAGTTACTGCCTACTGCTTTCTTAGTGTACAAAACAACAACAAAACGAAACAAGTCCTGTGGTAAGGGACCTCCTGCTGAGTCACCACACACACACACACACACACACACACACACACACACACACACACACAGCAGAGTGCCTCCAACAGGGAGGCAGGGCAAGCTTGCATATGAAGATACTGGCTATACCGAGCTCCTGTCTATTCCTAATTCCCATGCAAAGACCTCACTTCCAAGACAATACCACACACACTTGGAGATTCTGAACAAAAGTCCCGCTGAACTTTCTGCAAGGTTGAGCAGTTGATGAAAGCTGCAGTGACCATGAAAAATCGGGGTGTTGCAAGCCCAGAGTCACTTATCCTGGGCCCCCTTTAGTCACTGCCTTCCTCTATGCCCGACCCAACACAGTTCTGATCCTCAGGTGCATCCCTTGGGATGTACGAACACAGACTTAGTTTCCAATCAATGAAAAGGCTAAGAATGTCATCAGACGGCATCTGAGGCCTGCAGTTGGGCTTTCTCTGCTTTTCAACTCCCACACCCGATGTTTCCACTAATGCGTTTAAAAGTTTCTTCATTTGTGGCTGGTCTTTGTCTGCTTACTTCATAGCACTGCTTCCATGTTTGAACACGGAATTTGGAGTGACCTCAACCTGTGTTCCAGGCCATTCCCACACACACGTGGCTTTAGAATAAACTGCCTCTGATGAGGTGAGAGGTGTTTTTCTCTTCTTTTTCATGTGTGTGTGTGTGTGTGTGTGTGTGTGATTAAGTTTACATCTGAGGAGGCAAACACACACACTGGGACTCGATAGGTCACTAATGGACCTCTTTAGCCACACAGAGGCAAAAGAGAGAGCAGAGATCTAAATGACTTTTCTAAGAGACTCCATTTCCTTCTTTCTTTGTGTTCACGAAGAGGTGAAAGTTGAAGGATGAGGTTAAATTGAACCTGCTACTCTGATATGCAAGTAAAAGGATTTGAAAAAAAATGCTTTTGGTTTCATTTCCTTTGAGACAGACTCTTAATATATAGCCCAGGCTGTTCTCGGGCTGGCTTTGAACTTGGGAACTACTGAGGTTATAGGCATGGGCCTAAACACCTACTCAGCAAGAAATTTATTGTACAGCCCCTTCATGGAGAAGACAAAGAAATGGTCTTACTTTTTTTATGACTCCTCACTCCCAAGTGCTCTATTATCCGATGCCTTGCTTTCTCATGGGCGGGGAGAAACTCCTAATGGCAGCTTCCCCACTGATCTGGGGCACGTCCAATCAGGTAGTCTATTGGTTTGCGGGACAAAAGAAGAGCTGGTATTTGGTTTCTAGTCCATGTCACCTTAGGAAACACTTAATGACAAGGGCTTGCAGGGCTCTCCTTTGTTGTCTGAAACATACAGATGTGACTGCTGAACACAGTGAGCCGCCTCTGGGGGACTGGCATCTAGTGTTGGTAGCCAGCACGCTTTTTCCTTTGTCCTTTTGTTGTCCATTCTCTAACGGACACACAGTTCTCGAGCTGACACTAGGCTGCCGGTCTATTCTCCAAGACGCAGATGAATGTCTGCATTTGGCAACTCTGGGCATACTCTTTCGGCTCTTATTAAATTAGTATCACTTTGGATTTGAAGGCCATCTATATTGATGATATCCACGGCGGAATCAGTGATAGAAAGTGAAGGATCAGGAGCAAAAGAGGAAATGACCCGCTGAAGAGTCGAGCAGGCTCACACTTTCTGAAGAGCTAGGAAAGCAGCAACTAAGAGAAAAGATCTGAGAGCGAAGCCGGCTCCATGCTTGCACTGTTTGTGATTTCCTTAGAGAAGAGCAATTGTAGTTAGAGCTGGGGGAGCGCTCAGTAGGCAAGGACCTTAGTTCTGTGGGCAGAACACACACACACACACACACACACACACACACACACACACACAGAGAACACACACACACACACACACACACACAGAGAGAGAGAGAGAGAGAGAGAGAGAGAGAGAGAGAGAGAGAGAACTGTGTGTGACGTCATGTTCATAATCTCAGAATGGCGACAAGAGGATCCTTGGGGCACCCTGGCTAGATTACTTGGTAAGCTCCAGACCTGTGAGAAACATTGCCTCACACAGAAGGTGGGAAGAGCCTAGGGAACAAAACCTGATGTTGTCCTCCGGCCTATACATGTACACATGCACACAGACAAACCTGCACACACACAAACGCGCAGCAACAACAAAGAGAAAAGCAGTTTGTGCCAACTACTTGGATAAGTTAACCCCAGCATCAGCACTGGGTCACTTAACAAAGCTGTATTCAGACTTCAAAGTAAGTACCATTTCTCCGCAATATGGCGTGCGATGGCCTCTTGGAAATACACGTGTTCTTTGATGACAGGAATACAGCCTCATGATCCTTTTTACGGCTGAAAACATCCCTAGTCAATTATTCACTTGCTACACCTACTCCCGTGGACAGCAAAGTTCAGGACAGAACAGTGTGGGCTGCTGTGGATCACGCTTCCAATCATGCGAGGACCTGCTGGATAGTTTTGTGTCAGCCTGACACAAGCTACAGTCATCTGGGAGGAGGGAACCTCAAGGAAGAAAATGCCTTCGCAAGACTGCACCATATAAAGCCTGCAGGGCATTTTCTTAATTAGGGATTGATGGGGGAAGGCCCAGCCCAGTGTGGGTGGGGCCATCCCCGGGCAGGTGGTTCTCTGTTCTATAAGAAAGCAGGCTGAGCAAGCCAAGAGGAGCAAGTCAGTAAGCAGTACCCTTCTAAGGCCTCTTCATCAGCTCCTGTCTTCAGGTCTGGCCCTTCCTGATTTCCTTCAATGAAGAACAGTGGCGTGGAGGTGTAAGCCAAGTGAACACTTTCCTTCCCAGGCTGCTTTGGTCACAATGATTTGGTACACCAATAGTAACCCTGATTAATCGCTTCTCGGCCTTTTGGCTAAGATCAAGTTTAGTAACCCTGATTAAGTCATGGGCTAACAGCTGCCACTCAGTGCTATACACTGGTACCCAGGGGGATTACAATTCAACCCCCGAGGTGTGGATTCTAATGATACATCACTTTCTCCTAACCACAAAAATGTAAAATCTTGCAAGTCAGAGTACTCTAAATCAGAGTCTGTGAAGACTAGTAGAAATTCACATGGCTAATGACTCAGTATAAATTAATATGGCCTTTTAATTTTTTATGTCAAAAATATATACAAATATACCCTCAATTTTCTACAAAAACTTGTATTCTTACTAGCACGTGTAAATATGAGTTTTAAAACTTTTGACTTTTTAAAGAATCACATGTGGTAGAAAATATGTCAATTTCTGTGAGTGTGAGGTAGAGTTCTGGGCCCTGTATTTTACACAAGAAGTCCTCCAAAGTACACTTTACTTGGTCTCAAGTATATGTTGAGACACGATGACTTCCAGGACAACGATTTCCACAGAGAACGACTTTTATTCCTAAGTGACTCCTAAACGAGAATTTCAGGTCCAAGTATTTGCAGCCACTGCACTAAGATCCTGAAAAATAGACTGTTTGCTGCTGTCTGTGCACAAATGTGGCAGGATGAACATCGCAGTGACCAGGAACCTGACAGCATGTCACACGTGTCACACTTGCCTTGACGAGTCGGGGGGGGGGTTCCAGAAACAAGGCCATATTTAACTCTCAGATGCCTACAGTGGGCTCCCAGTTCTGCCTGGCCATTTTTCCTTAAAGGAGAAAGCATCTCATTCATTCACACCCCACCTACTTAGATACTCACTTTGATTTCTTGAAGGACTTTGGCAAGATATGAAGAAGCCCTTGACCCCTGACCACTTTCAGTATTTGATCAAGGCACTTAATCACCCCGTTCCTTAATCCGCAAACAGTGAGGGCTCTGCACCTCTTTTCATGTTTCTCTTGAAGAGCTGTTCTCAGCGGGGTGGATGCAGACCCTTGCTGGGTGTGGGGAAGGAAGCTGGCTTTTTGCTCTCCACATCAAAGAGAACGGACCGCCAAACTTTCTCTCATATTTTCATACAGTGTTTGACTTACAGGGTGACACCAGGGTTTTCAAAGGACAGGAGAGATAGCCAGGCCGTTTTCTGTTCCTTAAAGAAAGTGTTTTTAGCAATCCCTAGGTAGTCCTGGCTTAAATTTTCCCTCTTGCACCTGAAGGAAGTACTTTATACTTTAGGTATAAGAAGGCCTCTACTTAAGGCAGGGGAAAACAAAACCACACCCGAGAGCATGACACTGGATCCCAGCCAAAGGGAGAGAGAAACTCAGGCAGTGTGTCAGGGTGCCCGAAATGCATCCTGGCAGGCTTGACCACAGGACTCCAAAGTCTTTTCCTCGGTTTTCACCTGCTGTTTCCCTTGAGACAGCTTCCCCGTTTGGCTCAGGACTGTAGATATGCCAGCAGCAGTCTGGAAGTGGCTCAGGTTGGTCCTCAGTAGGAAACCTTAGGGCCACTGCGGCTGTCTGGTATCCTGAGAACACGTACACTCCATGGGTTTGCTGTGAGACTGGACATGGGATGCTCTGAAGTCTAAATCTTTAATACATCCCTGCATACAGGCAGCTGGGCGGCATGAAAAACTAGAAGCTCACAGCATGAAGCGAGAAAGAAAGAGACCCTGTCTCAACAGGGTGGAAGGCAGAAGCCGGAGATGGACAACTGAGGTTGTCCTTGGACTGCACCTTTCAAAGCCTTTTGAATTTCAGATCTTTGGACTAAAGATGATAGCAAGTTAGAGTTTATATCATCACACTCCAATTCTGGAATCTGAAACGTCCCCAATCCCAAGTATTTTGGATAAAAGATACTCCCAAGAAACAATGTACAATGAAATAAACAGAAATTTAAAATAATGTGTAGAACCTGTTTTTGCTGAAATCACCTACTCCAATAAATCAGAGTGGAGGGCAATGGTAGGGCATTAGGAAATGTCCCTTCCCTCTTACACAATTGCTTGTAAACTAAGAACTACAAGCTCATAGGAGTGTGTAAGATCCTGAGGAAGAAAGCAGATTACCTCACACTCAGATCATTCAGGCTAATGAACTCAATCGCTTCCACCTGTGTTTCCTGAACAGACGAATTCATGGCCACCATCATCTAGTACAGTTTTTCTATAACCTTCAGGATACTGGGGTAGGGAGACTAAAGGGGACTCTGAGAACAGAGTCTGAACGTCCTTTGTCCTTTATAGCTCTGTAGTTTTAAAAGTGCCATTGCTTGGGAAAGACACCTATGATCCGTGTACATGTTCTTGTACGTGGATACAGGCACGTGGGTACCATGGTGGGTAACAGGAGGTCGAAGGACAACCTGGTCGTCAGCCTCTACTCTGCCTTCCAACCTGTTTGAGATAGGGTCTCCTTTCTGTTGTTCATGCCCTGAGTTTCCAGGTTTTTTTTTGTGTGTGTCTGTGGGGTTCCCATCTTCCTGAGGGAGATCCCCAATGATGCCGACTATGCCCAGGTTTACCTGGGGGGATTCAAACTCACTTCTTCATGTCTGTGCAGCACAGGATTTACTTACTGAGCCATTTCTCCAGCCCACTAGTCTTAAAAAAGGTGTAACAATAATAAATGCATCTCCCTCTGGGGACAAGTGTCTATTCCTTAGGCCTAGTACTATGTCTAGACCTTAGACCCATTACTATGTCTATACCTTAGGGTCATTACTATTGTCTAGATTGAACACTATCACTGTAGACACAGCATCATTACTCTAATACTAACTGAGCACTGTCACAGTAGACCCAGCATTATCACTATAGTATTAACTGAGCACTGTCACTGTAGACACAGCATCATTACTACAGTACGAACTGACTGATCGCCGTCATTGTAGAGTGAACATCATCACTATAGCACTAACTGAGCATGGTCACTGTAGACTGAGTGCTCAATAATCATAAGATACAGGTAGGTTTTTAAAAAGTAACAATCAATTTTGAACATCAAATAGCAAACTCTCTTTTAAAAAATGTCTACAGGCGCCTGAGAGATAGCCCAGCGGGTTAAGAGTACTTGGTGATCTTGCAGAAGACCTGGGTTAGGTTCCTAGCATCCACATGGCAGCTCACAACCCACTGTAACTCCATTTCCTAGGGATCTGGCATTTTCCTGGCCCTCATAGGCACCAGGCATGCATGCAGCACACATACATGCAGGTAGGCAAACAGTCACACACACACAAAACCAACCAAACAACAGGAAAACCACCACTCCCACATATTTCAGAGTATGAAATTTGGTTTGCTTTCACTATTTCATAAATGAAAACGCTGCACAAGGTTAGTAAGTATGATCACAACACTCCGAGGTCCCTTCACAGTCCTAATTTAGCACTGGTCTTTCACCTGCAACTCCCTCCCTAACTTGGCAGAGCTTCAAAAGGAGCACCTGTAACTGGAGAGCTTCCCTTTTCCATTGCAACCTCAGAAAGAGAAGGTAACTGGTGTGCCAAAGCCAGAACGGTTTAGACTATGCTCCTACCTGGCCCACTTTCGTTCTTTAGGGCAAGTACGTCTCTGGTTTCACAGCTGGCCTCCTGAGGAGCTGTACAGAGTTCAACGCTGTAGGGGCGGCTGCAGACTGACGGGTACAACTGGCCATCTTTTCTCAGGACGGGAAGACTCATTTAAATGCCACACAGACCACAGGCAGAGATAAGGGAATTCTCTGTGGAGGCCAGGGGCTACTTCAAGGGCAACAAGTAGCTAATACTGTGTGAGCATATGCAAGTCAGCTACATCTCCGAGGAGTTGCACCCATTAAATGATTATTCAAGTTGTTGCCTTAGCCAAGGTATCATCTATCAGTAGTGGTTGAAACGGACTGACTTTACCCATTGACAACCTAGTTCGTTCCCCAATGTCTAAAAGACATTGCGAATACTGTTGTCTGTTTGTTGTTGATTTAGACTCCTTTCTTTCTGAGATAGGCCTTCCCAGGATAGCCAAGGCTGGCCATGACATCTCGAGCCTCCTGTTCAGTCAGCAAGTGCTCTTACCTGCTGAGCCATCCTTCCATCCCTTATGACCCATTCTCCCTGTTTACGACGTCCTACCTAACAGTGTCTACAGAAGACACGACATGAGAGCTATTGACAAAGAATAACGAGGCTTATTCAGTGACTATCTTGCAGGATTTGTTTCTGAGCAGAACAGCAAGAGGCAAGTTAACATTCCTGCCCAACTCTGACTCACATGCAAACAAATTCTTCGTATTCCTAGTTAATCCTCGTGGAAGCATACTTCAAAATTAATCTCAATTTGGCTTCAATTCCATATTCTGGGTGGCAAATATCACTATGATTTTCTTTTTCTCCTTTTTAAGAAGGAAACTCGAAGGCAGCTGCTTGTGACAAACAGAATAACCAGCCCTTGTCACAGTCCAAAATCATTGGTTGTTCCCAAGACTCTCGAAAAAAAAAAATCAGGACACATCTGTCACAGTGTCCCACGCCAGGAAACCATCTTGCTGCCACCACTGTGGTCTGATTTCACACCCACTCATTTTTTGTTAAGAGTTTCTTTCTTGATTTTGCTCTACATTATAGTGCCACACACAGGCATTGGTGAGGAGTTGAGAACAAAACTCCCTGCATGATCCTAAGAACGGGAGACGCTGCCTCAGGCGACACCACCTGGGTGAGATGGTCCCCACCGCAAAGAAGCAAGGCATGGCATGGAAACCGGAACTGCTGATGGAGTGTAGCCGGCACAGCTTGACAAAAAGGCCACAGCATCTCTGGGATTTTACTGAGCTATGGAGTAAAGGCTGGGAGCCCGACTCTTCTTCCAAGTATGCACTTTCCCCAATGGGCCTCAGGTAGAGCCATCTCGTAGCCGACACTGCTCGAGCATCACGTTGTTTAGTTAATCCTTATTAAAAACATTGCAGCAGGAGTCTGGGGCGATGGCTCAGCGCACAAAGTGCTTGCGGGGAGTGCGAACAGAGTTCAAACACCCAGAATCTAAGGAAAAACTGTATGGGCCTGTAATCCCAACACTGGGGGAAGTGGGGGCCAGTACAGAAATGTTGTCCAGTGTCAGCTTCTGGCCTGCACATGTATTCCCACACATGTACCCTGCTATGTGTCCAAACACATTCACACACACTAGAAACGGGGGAACATGGTAAAAGCAACACACTTCAAACTGATCTACGTATACAGGCATTACAATCTAGTTATGATGAATATTGACTGCCAACTTGACAGGATCTAGAAAGACCCAGAGGAAACGCTTCTGAGCTAGTCTGTGAGGAAGTTTCTGAACGGAGTTGAGCGAGGCGGGAAAACCCACCTTCAGCGTGGGCGGCACTATCCCAGGGGCTAGGACCCTGAGCTGAACAGAAAGGACAATTCAAGCTGAGCACCAGCATTTGTCTTACACAGGCTCCCAACTGGGCTCGGCTGTGAGGTCCCTGCCTTACGCTCCCACTGCCACCCACAGACGACACCCTTAAATAATCCCGGCTTTAAGCTGCTCCTGTCAAATAGTTTGTCATAATAATGAGAAAAGTAATTAATACAAGCCATACTTCCTAAACAGGGTTCTGAGGAAGACATAAAAATTCAAATGGAAATTAAAAAGCACCCAGAATAATCAAAGCAATCTTTCCAAAAGCAAAAACAAAAAGGCAAAAGTAGAGAACTCATACCTGCCAATTTCAAAACTTGACCACAAAGTTACTGTAATAAAAGTTGTGTGGATGAACAGTAAAAACAGGCAGGTAATTGAGGGTAGAGAAATCTACAGTCAACAGACTTTGTACGAGGTACAATGGTCTTTTAACTGAGAAAAATGTATTTTTTCAATACACATTGATGGGATGCTGGGTTATCACGTGAAAAACATGAACTGATACCCTTAACTAGCTAGTATCCCATACAAGAAGAAACCAAGAGGTTAATTAATAATACACAACTCTTAAGGGAAACACAGGTATTAATTGTGACCTTGGGGTTGGTCAGTGACTTCTTCTATGTTACCAAAGCAACAGTGAAAAAACAAAGAACTAATTAAGTAGACTTCACCTACAATTAAATAACAACCCCCCCCCGAAAAACACACCAGAAACCTTGCATGTCCAACACACACACACACTGGATATCTCTAGAATGGGTAAAACATTTGCAAATCGTGTATCTGGTAAGACAGTGCTTAGAATATACAAAGGAGTCACTAACTCAACAACAGAAAAGAGCAAGAAGCCAATTAAAATGGGTCAAGGGTTTGAAAAGCTATCACTGTTTGCCTGAACAAAATGATCCACGATGAGTCACTACAGTGTGGGTGACATTTAACTCAGCGTATGACTGCCAGTGCCATGTGGAGCATAGTAAAAGCAGACCAATACGCTGTGATGAATTACAGATTTCAGTGTCAACAATCTGGATAGATGGTGGAGACTGTATTTGTTACAAGTAAAGCCAAACAGGTCAAGCCGCTAAGCCTTCTAGCATTCGTTCTCGGACAGTGTGCTTTCTGAGTGTTGCTAATGCAGACTGGCTGCCCCCAGATTGTGCACTGGAAATAACCACATGAAAGTAGTGCCAGAAGGAATGCTTGACACATTTACGTCCATACGACCCGATCAATGATTTCCGCAGATCTTCTTGAGTCAGAAAACCCTATGCCACATGAAAAACCCATAGATGTATATAAAGAGCAGCACTTGCCAGTTTGGGTGACTTCATCTGCTAAAAGGCTTCGTACCCTCTTTGCAAAGACCAGCTGGGAAGAGGAGGCTCCGGTGGCATTCCCTGACCTTGCTGCCTGGAGACACTTCAACACAGACCTTACCCTGTCAGAAAACTGGGGCACCAACTTATTAGGTCCCTTTCCATTCAAAGGCTACAAGTACGCTTGCGTGTAGATTTCTGCACTAGACCAGGCATTTTCATGCATGGAATTAGTGGTTTTGCTTTGGGAAAATAACTGTCTTTCTTAGAGAGAGTTACAGATATTCATTTAGATAAAGACAGCTAAAATCGAATCAGACATTCAGTTGATGACACTGGGGAACAACAGATTGGCTTTGAGAATACAATAAAGTCAACAGAGGAAGGTCCTCATGTCTGTCTAAGATATAAATTCATGTTGTTTCCAAATGCCTAAATCAGCTGTAAAGTCACTTCTTAAGAAAAATCAAGTGAGAATAGAAGTTAATAGCGCTCTCTTATTTACTAACAATTGTTGTCCCTGTCTGTCAGCAGGCCCCCCACCAACCCAGTCCGTCTAGCTAGGTAGCTCAGGTTGGTCTTGAACGCCACCTCAGGCATCCTCCAGCGTCAGACTCCCACCAATGCTTTTTCTTGGCTGACAATTACTCACAGAATTGTTACCAATTCTCAAACAGTGCTAACCATTCTACTTTGTCCGACTAAGAAGAAGAGCTGTAAGGATTCCACTTTAAACCCAGTTTGAATTTGTTAATCAGCCCCCACGTCAACAGACATATTCGCTAGAGACAATAAAAACATTGTTGCTGAGACTCTGAGATAAACATACTGCATTTGTTTTTCCCCTGGAGGCTGGACATTTTTCTCAGAAGGCCACAGTAAAATTGTAATAAAAAGCAAAGTTGTAACAAAAGTAAGCATTCTTTTATTAGAGTGGATTTCTTGTTTCCTTGCCACATCGCTCGGTACCAACCCCATTAACCATGGATTTGCTCGGACACAGATCTTTCTGTCCATGTTTTTATTAATTTTGAATGCTAAAAGAAAAAAAAAGCAGCTACGGAACAATTAGAGCCGCCTTCCTTTTCCCTTCCTTCTGTCTAACTCATAAATTGGTCATTACAGCATTGTGTGAAACAGGCATCTCTGAACTGAGTGCTACTGTGGTTTTATGGCCTTGAGGTAGCTGCATTCTGAAGAACCTTGAAGGAAAAAAAAAGGTCCCTCAACACCAACACAAGGAGTGGAACAGAACCAATTTAGCATGGACTTAAAGGAAATGACAAGGGACAAAAACATCTAATTGGTTAAAATTGGCAAGATGGCAAAGTCAAGGTCGAGCTCAAGATCAGTGGAAGGGTGGCGGGATTCTGCCCCTTTGAAGGCTAGATGATGATGATTTACACAGCCATGAACTCTTAACGGCCATGCAGGCCATGTACATCAATCATCGCTGAAAAAAAACTGAATTTCTAACAATATTTAGAAGAAATTAGGGAATGGCTCACCTCTATAAGCATGTCTTACATCTTTCCTAACAAGAAAGCTTCATAATTTGCATGTAAAACATTTTTTTTTTGTTTTTCGAGACAGAGTTTCTCTGTATTGTTTTGGAGCCTGTCCTGGTACTCACTCTGTAGACCAGGCTGGCCTCGAACTCACAGAGATCCGCCTGTCTCTGCCTCCCAAGTGCTGGGATTACAGGCTGCATGCAAAACATTTTTTAAAGGAAAATATTCATTAGTATGTGTCATTTGGAACTTGTGAATAATAATTTAAGCTGAATTAAAAACCACAAGGTAATAGAAGGTCAACCTTTTATAAAAAGAACTAGCAGCAGTTTGGAAATTTCTTGGGAGAGTCAAATGAGTCGCATGATTGATTCACAAACCATTGTGACAGTATGTCAACAGTGGAGATGAACCCAATGTCAAGGCTGCAATGTAGAACCATCTTATGGAAAGTTGAGAGCAGTTCTGGGAACTCAGGTTTAGTCACTGCATAGCTCCCACTGCCCAAGACACCACTCTGTTGGCTTGACCAATCATGCCAGCTTTAGAGAACGCTGTGGCAGAAGACAGGGAGTTGTTTTGTGCAATAGTTCTGTGCAGGGCCAAGGAAGGAGCTTAGTGCGGAGGTTTTAGGATCATGAAGAAACCATCTCATTATTTAAGGGGCATCCACCTTGAGGCTTGAGGGTTTCCTTCATTCTTATGACTACAGGAATGGGAACCTACAAAGCTCACCAGGTTCTCTGCTAGATCCCGAGTCAAAGACCACGGATGACAGTAGAGCTCATGGGATCTGGCATTTGTGAGACAGAAACAAGCTTTTTAACACAAACTGGGTGATGGCCTCTCAGTTTCAAACCCACTGTGTAAGACACTCAGGTTAGACAGAAGAAAACACAATGTCAGAAAGAACAGGTGGCAGAGAGAACACAGACTCGGCAGACCCTGGCTTCTGCTCTATTTTCATCCCTTCACTATCTTGAGTGCCCTCTCCAGGGCTCAGTTTCTTCAGTTATAAGCTGGGAACACTGCCACAGAATTCTTGGCAGTTGACATTAGCTCACCTGCTGTCTTTGTGAAAAATACAAGAAAGCCTTGCTGAGAGTGGACAAGCCTAATGCCTAAGGGGCTGTCTCTGTGAAGGGGTGGAGGGCGACTGTGGGCCTTGACTTCTTCCCTAAAGCCCCTGCTGCATCTGTATGTGATGGTCCACTCTTTCAAGGGTGAGCTTCCATAAAATGCCTAGACCACTGATACCACAGGCAGACATGAATTGGTTCATCACGCTATTGCTTCCTGCTTCCCTTTCTACTGCTAAGCAGTAACGGTTTACAGAAGTCCCGAGGCTTCAGCTGGGTCCCCAGGGATGTGACTTTTCAAGCAAAGAAGGCCATGTGTCACTCAGACCATCCAGAAGAGGGTCCAGTGTGAGACAAAGGCTCAGATGTCCAGCCGGTAGCTCGATGGGACCATGGAAGGAGGACAAGGTCAGATGTGTGGCTCCAGAGGGTCCCAGTAAGCTCTGTTGTGTGCACATGCTCTAGAGTCTAGAGTCTAAAGAAGTGATTCTCAACCTGCGGGTCACGACCCGTTTGGGGGATCGCATATCAAATATGTACATTACAATTCATAACAGTAGCAAAATTACAATTATGAAGTATCAATGAAGTGATTTTATGGTTGGGGGTGTGGTAGTTTGAATGTTATCGGCCCCCAAAACCCCACAAAGAATGGCACTATTAGTGGGTGTGGCATTGTTGAAGCAAGTGTGTCACTGTGGAGGAGGGCTTTGAGGTCTCATATATGCTTAAGCCACACCCAGTGTCTTAGATCACTTCCTGTTGCCTGTGGGATTAAGACATAGCTCCTTCTCTACTTAGCTCCTTCTCCAGCGCCATGTCTGTCTGAATGCAGCCATATCTCACCATGATGATAATGGACCATATCTCTACAATTGTAAGCCCCCCAATTAATGTTCCTTTATAAGAGTTGCTGTGGTCACGGTATCTCTTCATCGCAATAGTAACCCTAACTAGACAGGGGGTCACCACAGCATGAAGAACCATACTAAAGGGTGGCAGCATTAGGAAGGTTGAGAACCATTGCTCTAGAGTCTTAGGGTCTCTAAGAGAGATGACACGCTGGATGGCGGAAGTCCACACATGCATGTTGCTAGAACTATGAGTATGGGATTTACTAGAGATAGCTGTAGCATAAACAGATGGGCTGCCTCAGGGAAGCACAATGCGGTAACACGATCAGAGCCAGAATTCCCTGGCAACATGCTTCCTGTGCTCTAGTCAATATGGCTTATTTGTTTGTTTTTGTATCCATTCTTACACGCTTGGCACCCACAGAGCATAACTTCTTTGTAGTAGAGCCCCTTCTCATTCACTTTGGCCCACAACAGAGGTTTAAAGTTGGAAGCTTAATTTGCTGATAGCGAGATAAACGTGTTATTAAAGAAACACAGACACTGGCAGTTCCTCAGCCTAAAACCCTGTACCCCAAAAAGCACCCGCCAGCACCGTGCAGTGAGACACAGCATTTCTCTCCAAACCATGGAGCGCATTAACCATATCCTAGTGAAGGTACTCAGACACATTTGTAGATACTGTCCTATCTCATCTTTCTGTCGGTGGCTCTGAAGTCTAGCTGTCTCCTTATCTGTACTGAACTAAAGTTTGATAATTTAGGGAAATGATGGGTGAATGAAATCCATAGACTACTAAACATACTGTAAGGCACAAAGAGGAAGAGTTCTATGAAGCTCTTCTTCACACTGAATGATTTAAAAAATCACACTTTCATTACGGGACATTTTAAATACCAGCAAAAGTAAAGAGACTAGTTTATGGGGGATTTTGTAAATAGTGCACAGGGCCAATTTTGGGTTTGTCTGCTACTAGGTGAGTGAAGGTTTTGTTGGTTATCCATTTGCCTCTTTGGATAACAGTCCTCCAAATGGAGAGAGACTACGGAAGCCTACAAAGGACAACCAAGAAAAACCCTTCTCCCCGGAGAGCTCCCACATAGGCCTTTCATGTCAGGAGCTTAGCAGACACACAGGCCAATAATGAACCTGTGTTCACTACAGCAAGGGTTTTGTCCTAGGGTAAACAGCTGTTTTAAAACAGAAGCACCCAGAATTCCAGATCAAAGATCTTAGGAAACATTTTCTGTATTTCGTGTTCAGGATATTTAGAATGCCAGCAATTGTAATTTTGTGTGTGTGTGTGTGTGTGCACGCGCGCGTGCGTGCACGCGGGTGCACTCCTTACTATTGCTTGAGACAGGGCACAAGTACTGACCAGCAAAGTCCCTGGAATCCACCTGTTTCCATCCCCACTGCTATTGTTACAGGCACGTGTTATCGTGCCTGACATTTTTTTTTTCAACGTTGGTGCTAGGGATCTAAATTCAGGCCTTCTACATGTGTAGCAAGGACTTAACCACTGACCCATCTCTCCTGTTCTATTTTTAAGTCATATGTTCCTGACCTGTCTTCATCAGGCAGCGTTGTCTTTCTTTATTGAAAGAAAAAAGAAGTGGGATTCTATTTATCTCTCTCTCTGTCACTGAGATTTTAAGCTTACTGGGTTGCCTGTTCTTGGGTATTTTGCAACACTTAGGGATCTCAGTCATCACCTATCTGACTCACTTGTGGCTAATGTTTAGTGAGTTGTCAAATAAAAGGTTCTATTAAGGACAAATTAGAAATCAGAAAGTATCAACTGTTAATGAGTCGGTTGAGAAGTACAGTAGGTCATCACCCTCCTAGTCCTTTCCAATGGCTTATAGCTTATAGTTTGATATTATTAATACTACCTTAATGTTAGTCACACAGGTCAAGAGGCTTCAGATAACCCCAAAGTATACTCATTTAATTCACATGTCTAGAAAATTTAACCTCAATTCAGTGACATCATGAGTCATAGTTTGGATTTTTGTCCTTTTTGGAGGATTTTCTTCATTTCTATATAGTATTTTGTTGCATCTTTTTCCTGAGACAGGCTTCACTGTGTATCCTAGACTGGCCTTGAACTCACTGTGCAGTACAAGCTGGCCTTGAACTTGAAGTATTTCTTCTGTTTCAGCCTCCCTGGTGCCACAATTACAGGTGTGCATTACTGTGGCCAGTTTTTGGCTTCTTAGATAGAAGACTCATTGCCCATTTCTGTCTTCCAAATGTAACTAAAAAATGCAGTTGCAAGGAATCTAATAGGTTGCTCAATACACATGGTAGACTAAAATGCTCTACTGTGTTTTAGTGTATTTAGATGGGAAATCTGGGGCAAAAGGACTTAAATCCTCATCATGCGTGTAAAAAGCATGTGTCCCTGTAATCCTAGCACTGTAAGGAGCAGAGGCAGGAGAATTATGGGGCTGACTGGCCACCATCCACGCTCTCTGTTCAGTGAGAGACTCTGTGTCAAGAGAATGAAGCTGACAGGGATAAAGCAGATGACCTGATACCATCCTCTGGTCCCCATGTGCACTAAAGGATTTCCACAATCACTCATGCACACGGGGAACTTCCCAAACACCAGCCCACAAAATACACTTCACAACCTGTCAGCACATGGCACGGGTGAATCTTGATGAAGCTCACTTACCCACTTCGTCCTGAATCTCCTCAGCCACCGCAGGGACGTTGTAGAGCAGGGACAGGGACTGGTTCATGCGCTCATAGATCACACGGAGGTGTGTCATCACCTGTTAGGAGGCGACAACTCCAGGTGAACAATCTTCACTAAGGGAACAGTGACAAATAAAACACCTCCCTCCACGCCCTAGTAAAACTGATCAACACGGGTGAATACTGAACTGGAGGGCCATTCTTTTTCTTCTTTGTCTCTGTCTTTTTATTCTCTAACTTATCTTTAAACTTACCAGTAGCCTGCATTCTTTTTTTTTAATTTTTTCCTTTTTGGTTTTTCAAGACAGGGTTTATCTGTATTGTTTTGGAGGCTGTCCTAGAACTTTCTCTGTAGACCAGACTGGCCTCGAACTCAGAGGTCCGACTGCATCTGCCTCCTGAGTGCTGGAATTAAAGGCGTGCGCCACCAACGCCTGGCCTGGCCTGCATTCTTGTAACAGTTTATTTCAAAGGCCACATTTGTCACCAGATTTCCTAATACTGGTGCTTCCCAAATACCTGGTTTCCTGCATAAATATCTTTGCAAAATTTCTAATACATTGGATTATTTCAATTTCACTGACGCTTTGTACAGAATGTGAATGTTTTTAATTTTATTCTAGTCAAGAGAATTTGAAATCTTCGGTTTCTGGATGTAGACCCCAGTTTTTTGTTTTTTTGTTTTGTTTTGTTTTGTTTTTCGAGACAGCGTTTCTCTGTGGCTTTGGAGGCTGTCCTGGAACTCACTTTGTAGACCAGGCTGGCCTCGAACTCACAGAGATCCGCCTGCCTCTGCCTCCCGAGTGCTGGGATTAGTTTTTAACCTCTGGGGATGAGAAGGCAGCAAAGATTACAAAGCCTCAGTGAGAGAGACACTGTTAAACCTAAACACTGCAGCTACAATGGAGTCTACCATCATCTGGCAGCGTTTAGGTGAGTTGATTATAGGGTTTTCAGTTTATTGAGTTATCATCTTCTCCATTTTGGTGGCTTTATTCTTTATTTTTGCACACATATGTACATTTATGCCCATTTGCACGTGCTTAGCCAAATGTGTGCATGGTGTGTGTGTGTGTATAGGCCTGAGGGTGACACTGAGAACCTTCCTCTGCTGCTCCACACCTTGCTCACTGAGGCAGGGTCTCTCAGTTGACCCCAAAGCTCACTAATGTGGCCATCCTGGCTAACCAGCTTGTTCCTGCGATTCCCATCCAGTGGCATCCAAACTCTGGTCCCAAGGATCAGCAAGCACTCTCTCAACCGAGCCACTTCCTGGTGGGCAGCTTTAAAAGGTTAATGACTGGTTTTAATGACTGCTACAGACACTTCGGATTCTCATCTTCCCCCATTACTGGGGAAGCTTAGAAAATGTCAAGGCACATTTCTAAAATACTCTCCCTTTAAAAAAGATTTATTCTGCTTTCACCAATGCACATATGTGTAAGTGTGTTAGTGTGTGCTCAGATATATGTGCAGGGACCAGCGGTGTCAGACCCTGCACCTGGTGTTGCAGGCGGTGATGAAATGTGGGGGCCGGGCACTAAATTCAGGAGAATAGCAAGCCCTCTTAACTGCTGAGTCATCGTTTTGCTCCCAGCTCCTTGAGACGACATCTTTCCATTTAGCCCAGCTGGTCTTGAACTAGCCATCCTTCTGTCTCCACATGTTAAGTCAGGAGTATAATTCTATGCTGCTATACCTAGTGAGGATGAGCTTATAGAGTTTCCCACAGGAGCTCTTGCCACAGAGGTACAATACCCCCACTGCAGGTCCTCTGGAGATAGGTAAGCATCTTCCACAGCTCTGGACAGGGCAAACTGTGGAAGGTTCCCACCCTCAGAGCTTACCTGGGACCGGATCTGAGCAGCCTTCTTGGGGTCCACCATGCGCACATGTTCGAAATGCTTAAGGGTGTGCTGTCTGTCTTTCTGCTCTGCACGGACATACTTCTTCAGCATGTTGAACACATGATGAGGCTGTGGGGGGAAAACGTAAGTGCATGAATTTCACGTCTGGTTGAAACATCACTGCTTCCACTGGTGTGGAGCGCAAGGGTTCCATGATGTGTAAACACTGCAAGTAAGTTTGTGGCCATTTCTCCCTCTTCTTCAATAACAGTCAATTGCACAGCCCATTCTTCCTTTTTGGAAGGTATTTGGCACTTTCAGTACTTCTGACACTGTCCTAAATTAGCACTTTCTTTCTAAATAGGTGCTTTCTGCTGTAGAAGAGGAATAAACTTTGGATTGCCCAGGTTTCAGTAGAATCCTTCTATTCTCTTGATGAAATATTCACAGGGCGTCCACGACAGTTGCGCTACCATGTATGTGCCCAGCTCCAAGACCAGAAATAATGCTGCACAAATAATCCCTTCATTAGTAACATACAGTGGTGCAATAATCAAAATAAGAAAATAATAGGCAATTTACCACTCAACTGTAGGATAAGGAAAATGATAAGCTCTACGGAACATCATTTTTCCCTGAACAAAGGCCATCATTAAGTTGTAGCAATTTTACTTTGAAATTTAATTAAGTTCTTTTTAAACCACCAGATGCTAATATTCTCAGCAACAATTAAGTTTCTTCTGAAGTGCTTCTGTTTTGTTTTTTATTCTAATTGGTTCTACTTCATCTTATTCCAATTTTACATGAAAACTTTTTTTTAAAGGATTTTTAGTTTCCTTTGTCTCCAGCAGTTCTACTGCTATTGGTATCTTTCCTATGACTTCAGATGATGATTTGCAAGGTAGAATCCTTCATTAAGACAAAACAAAACATCCCAGAGCTATTAAAGTTCATGTCAGGATAGACTTGGGAATGTTTGGATACACAGTGATTAAACATTATATCTTGGCCACCTTGAAAAGCAGCTTATTAACAGAAACTATATGTGTGTGTGTATGAATATATCTGATAAATACATGTGTATATGTGAATGTATATATGTGGTATATATAAGGGTGGTTTACAATTCCTTTATTATATTATATATTCAGTTTCTCTCCATTGTGATATATGTATGTGTATATATATATATACACATATATATTCACACATGCATATACATGTATGAATATATCTGATAAATACATGTGTATATGTGAATGTATATATGTGGTATATATAAGGGTGGTTTACAATTCCTTTATTATATTATATATTCAGTTTCTCTCCATTGTGATATATGTATGTGTATATATATACACACATATATATTCACACATGCATATACATGTATGAATATATCTGATAAATACATGTGCATATGTGAATGTATATATGTGGTATATATGAGGGTGGATTACAATGCCTTTATTATATTATATATTCAGTTTCTCTCCATTCCGGTTAATTGTGAGGCACTCTCCTGGCAATTCTGTATAGAACTTGGCACCCTGTCTCTGTGCTACCATGAAGTGCACTCCACTATTTATGCTAGATTACCCCTTTCAGCGTGAGAGCCACGGGCTGAGATTAGATCTCAGTCTTCCTGCGTAGGGAGCTCCCATCCACGGTGCCTGACCCAGAACAGGTCCTCTGTACCTGCAGCATGCCTGCCAGAGGCCATGACCCTGTGCTTCAGAACACGCAAAACCACACACACAATCAAAACAAGCTGCCCTCATCCACCTGGTTTACCTGCTTGTTCTAGAAGAAATCGGTTTCATCACAATCCCGAGAAAGACCGATGCCCTAGCTTTAAACACGGGTCTGAGACACTATCATTACAAGTCTCATTTGTACAATGGTGTGCGGCTGAATTTATGGACCAGAGGATGCACTTTCATATTTTGGAAACACTAAGATAGATAACTGATAAGCTAAACCTCTAAAGCATACACTCAAAAGGAGAGAGATACACACTAAGTCGGAAATTAAAGGCTGACTGTTGCTGACTCTGAGAGCTGTTTTATCTGCAGGATGGTACAACCAGGGAATCATGTAACCTTGATCCTAGTTTCTTGTTACTTTTGAGTTTGGAGACAGAAAGGTCACACTAACTGCATCTACCCATGGTGCATCTGTCTGATGACTGGTTTAAAGCACTCAACATCTATCCCATTTCTGTTTCCAGGAAAGGATTATTTTGAAGAAAATTCACTTTTGTTTTTCTTTTATGAGTTTAAATAAGATAAAAACCCTTCAAATTCTAATGAAGTGTTGTTTTGGTCATGGGGATTTTATTCATCACCCTCAGAGACTACCACCTCAAAATGATTCTCTGAGGCACTTTGTCTTGAAAGAATTGTCACCTAAAAGTGACTGTACCAGATGTTCCAGTCTGGTCTTGGTCTTCTGTGTTAGAGAACAGGGGAAGATCGTATCCTATAGCTGACACCTGTGCATTCCTGCCTGTCACTTTCAGCATAAACGCCATGTATTCCCCTTACCATTTATTCATCTAACATTCATTAAAAAAAACAAGCATCAAAACTTCATTTTTTTGCCAGGCGTTGGTGGTGCATGCCTTTAATCCCAGCACTCGGGAGACGGAGGCAGGTAGATCTCTGTGAGTTCAAGACCAGCCTGGTCTACAAGAGCTAGTTCCAGGACAGCCTCCAAAGCAATACAGAGAAACCCTGTCTCAAAAACCAAAAAACAAAACAAAACAAAAACAAAAAACAAACAAACAAGCCCACTTCAGTTTTTACATCTCTGCAATTCAGAAGACAATGTCTTTCAGACAGGGGACTAGGGAGGGAGAGGGAGGGAGGGGGGGAGAGAGAGAGAGAGAAGGGAAGGAAGAATTCGAGGGTTAAACAGCTTCGCTAGTTGACTAACTTAATGCTTGGTCCATGAGAGATTGGCAATGGTCCATGAGAGAGGCAATGGTCCATGGTCCATGAGAGAGAGGCAAGTTACTTGTGCCCTCCTTGGTTCTTGCCTCCAGCTCCTCCCAGCTGCACCGTCTTTCCCCTGATCACCCAGACTTCAGCCCCTGCTGGTTTTCCGTGACGATGCTGTTTGACATGCTCAGTCAGCAGTATGTCTACCTGAATGAGCTACCTCCTTGGCTAGGGGGGAGCACCATGCGTTTCATGTGTGTGGTACCTCATCAAATCTTCATCCCAGCCCAGGGCACAGTGACTTTTTGTCTCCGCCTCACAAAAGAGGCATGAGGGAGGATACAGTGGACTGAAGTTATGTTGGGTACACATTGGCCCATGTAGCAAGGCCACTCAGTGTTCAGGAAAGAGCTGTCTGCCTCCAGAGCCCTGTGTCCTGGCCGCTAGATGGGAATGATCTAGAACCTGACATGCTAGATTTCTACCAAGCACAGATAGATTTGACAAAAATGTAACCAAATGGTACAAGGCAGTGTTCTGGGAAATCTCACCTGAGTTTCTCGCTCTTTATACTCAGGGAAGGGTACAGATTCTACATAGACTGTGTCTGGTACCACACATACGTGTCTATGACGGCGGATTTATAATTTAGTTAGTAAAATCCCAACAACCTACTAAAACAATAACAGTATAGTGAAATAAGAGCTATTTAAAACTTACAGCTTATACCTGAAAACTTCCATTTAACATTTTCAGACAGCGGTGGACTCAAGCAACCAAAATCAGGGAAAAATGAAACCATGGCTGGGGAGATAACAGTGCTGAGTTTCCAGAGCACACTGACCACTGTTCTTTATAATAGCTGAGGAGATTCGGATTTAGATTACTGAATCTCATTTATGGACCTAGGCTCGTGGCAGGAGGTTGTACTTCGCTAAAAATCTGAGGCAGGAAGGAAAGACACCAAGATAGGAGCGTCCTCTGTCAGTCTCATCGGAAGATTACTGGCAAGTGATTCGAGGTATTAGTTACAAGTCAGGCTTTTGTGGTATTCATGGGTTTTCCTTCTGAATTCATCCTTATCTTCTGTTAAGTCTGATAATTAAAGACTGAATGTCTTCACATGTTTTTAAGCGTTTATCTCACTTATCTCTGTGTGCCTCAGAAAGATATTCCTAATTTTCCCTGGAAACCCCTAGGGGCTGACATGGAGCAGCAGCACAGCAGGTGGTGAGGGTCCCCCAGCCCTGTGTGCACCAGGAGCCCTGTGGGCCCAGAATGAGCTCCGACCTCCAGGCTCCTGTGAGCTTGGAGACTCCCACAAGCAAAGTCTGAGACACTTGATAGCTCTGAAGACCTCAGGATGACCCACCAATAAATGGTTCTGCAAGGTTGTTCTGACCTTGCAATTGCAAGAGTCATATTTAGAAAGTTTAAAAGTTAGGTCAATGCCCATGTTGGAGAGCAGACAAAGAAACCACCTCAAATGGTGTGTATCTGGGCCTCACAGACAAGAGTGTCCGGACAGGGAAGAAAAACAAGCAACATTTCCCCCTGCGTTATTTTATCTTCATTTGTGTGTGAAGAGACAGCTCTGTTTAGCATATGATTCATGTGAGTCTCCTTCAAAAGATGAAATGAGATGAGGAAATGGACCACCATCTTCACAACTTTCAGCCACAATTCTCTAAGGCGGGCGTTAGTTATTTCTAGAGCTCTGTAACTGATCGTAGAATAACAAGCGATCATCACTCTCTAGGGAGCTTTGTTGATTATGCCAGGACAAAGATGAATTTGGTACATTTTAATTAAAAACAAGAAACATTCATGCAGGAATGATAGAAAAAATTCTTTATCCCCATTGTATCTGTACATAAAGCACAGAAGCAAATTCTCTTAAAAGTAATTATTGTTAGGAAATGTTAGCCTGACCACATTACTCATATTCAAAACCGAATTCCTCATAGAACAAGCAAAAATTCAGTGCCTCATTATAAATACGTTGCTAATAAATAGTCTAACATTTTCCTTGTTTCTACTCATAATGTCAAGCACCAAAGTCTTGAAATTTTCTCTAACTAATGATATAGATATTTTACCAGGAAATTCTTACTATGTATCAACACTGCAATTTGGTTACACTGGCAATGGGCGGGAGCTAAACCTCATAGTTAAGAGTTAAGAAAACACATCTGTCCCCGTGGGAACTCATTATAACCAGCCCTTTCTATCGTCACTATTGTTTCTCGAACAGTCTTTATCCCATAACTGCATCATCTCTGTTTGTGGCTGATGTGGCCCTTTCAATTTGCCCTTCCTTCGCCCTGGGGCAATCACACTGCCCTTTAAAACAGCATTTAAAAATTAATCTCCGAAGACACGAGGGATAAGCACTACTGAACTGCATTGGATGACGTCTACAATGAGAGCAAAGGGGACACGCACTCAATACAAAGGACACACACACACTTTGAAACAGGAGAATGGGCATGGCGGATTCCTGCCTCCTACCGTAGGCACACTGTGGTTGCTAATAAGTAACTGTTAATTAAATCGATGAGTGACTCAGAGGCAAGCATCATAATTTCAGAAGCTGTTCCAGTGTGTAGACTATTCTTTGTACCTTATCCTGGAAAGTGAGTGTCTCTTTTCACAGACCACACAGAAATTCCAAGCCCACCCGATGTCTTTATCCAGTACTTCCCAGTCCTTTAGTAAGGTGTTTTAAGTGGGCAATCATCCCAGAAAATACTTAATGGAGTCCAGATATATCCAAGCTTCTCTTAACAAGGCTCATTCCACTCATTTCAGAGGATTCACTGTCTTTATGACCCATGGACATCAGGTTGATGGCCACACGGCTGGGTGAGATCATGACCTTTTCCTGTCTAAGGTAACATGATAAAACTCCCCACTTCCCGGCTGTATCACACTTTTCATTGTTCTTTTGTATCGTTTCTCAGTTTGGTATGCCTGGGACTTGGAATGAAAGGCATACGTCACTGACAGCGAACAGGCTTCTCCCTGCCACCCGTGTCTACATTCATGGGTCTTCACTCACTCGCTTACACTCAAGCACCTGACATGACCGATCAGTCCCGTGGCCATGATCTACAGCTTCATGCTTGATCGGAACACCTGGCTTCTTACTCCCTCACAGACACCTGTGCTTTAAATCATTTCCTGATGGGAGTGACCAAGTATCCGAGTGTTTGAAAGGCTGGGATACAATCCCAGCCATGTCACGACACAGGGAGTCTAACCTTCCCAGGGTGTGAGGGACTTCTTCAGAGAACCCTCTCCTGAAGCATTAAATTGCACCCTAGTGGTTTCTAAAACCTTGAACTTTACCTTACCAGGTAAAAGTAATTTTCTCCTGTTTTTACAAAGCTAGCTTTTTGAAGTTTTATATCCGAGTTTTCAAAAAAAATTGCTAAGCATATGATATAAACTGTATAGAACACTTGTGATATGTCCCAGCTGAGTTTGTTTCTCTATTTCTCCATCAACATTCTAAACATATTCTCAATGTTATAAAAGAAATCTAGGGGGGGAAACAACAAGAACAAAACCAGCAAAAGCAATGCAAACATAAGCAAACCAATAAAATAAATCAAAACCAACGGGAAGAAACTTACATTGCAATCTTTAGAAAATAATATTTTTTTGTCGTTAAGTCTACTGGTTAAGTAAAAGGTTTAAAGCCCAATACAAAATGTATCTATGGTATTTTCTTTAAAAATCACTATGTTTGGTCAAACACAAAATTTACCAAAGCAAGAGAAAATGGCAAAAGATTCATTCCTGTGGCTTCCTCCATTTTGTGATTTTCAGTTCAGATAATAAAGATATAATTCCACAGAAAGAGTTTGGATAATAAGGCTTTCTCGCATAGTTCACACCGATAGAGTAGCACATGGTCAAGGAGTTACTTTCCAGAAAGTCACTGGCTATTGGTTCCTTTTTAACTAAGAAGCAGATCTTTCTAATTGGACAGTTGCCGACGTTCATGTGTTCCATACTAACTTTCGTCCTCCCTGGCTGGAAGACACCCACAGTCTTCTCTCAACCTTCAGTGAGTCCTTCTGGCTTTGAATTATGGACAAACAGAACTAGGAAAATGTTAACTGAAAGAGGAGCTGAAAATTTAACCCCAATTTTCAAACTGGGGAGGACAAATTCCTTTACTAAGTAACTTGCTCCCGGTTACAGATTAAATGGCTGTCTTGGGAATTGAATACAGGCATTTATGTAACATCAGGAAATATAGGAAATGGAGTTAGCTATTCTCTCATACAAACCAGTGACCTTTGTGAAATACAGTCAGCTTAGGCTGAAATTTAGCACCTGTATCCAATTCCATAATTCATGGTTTCAGCTAAATGTTAGCAGTTCAGACACTGGAGACAGCACTGAGCTCTTTCAGCCCCAGAGCAGAGAGGGGCCAGGACTGATCTGGGCTTCTGCATCTTCAAGTCTTGTTTAGTCAAACAAAACAGACGAAGCTCTCAGGGTAAACTGGCTTAGTAACACAACCCAGAGGGCACAGCTCAGGATTAGTTAGCAAACAAGACGTCTTAAAGCAACACAGACCCTAGGAAAGGTTTGCCAAGTGGTCTGATCATCCAACAAATGCCAACTGGGACATAGTCTTGACTTCTCTCAGGGTGATTTACAACAGTCTGCTTTCATTTTATATGTTCACCTTTGGGACCCTGCATTCTTGCTTCAGACATCCTCCAAGGAGCCAACAATTCAAGGTCAAATGCATTTCTGCTACTGTAATTGTATTCCCTCCTTTCCTAACACCTAGACTATGTTTTGAACTAAGTGGGAGCTTGTTTTTTAATTAAAAACATTTACACGACAAAACTGAAGGCAGACTTCTTAGAATCCAGTTATAATCGAGGAGTATGAAATTAGAACGTATGTTAAATTTAATCAAATGACCCTGGGAAATGGTGTAAAATTGTGTGTGTGTACACACGTATGTATGTACACACATACGTGTATATTCTGAAGAGTCCTCACCAGCCCTGTTCTCTAAGGCAGGCTATGGTGAAAAATCACTTCACCTTTCAATTGTGCGCTATACACTTTTCTTAAATGCCTAAACCCTTGTCATTTCATAGTAAGTCTTTCATCTTAATGGACGAGGGCAAAGTAGACATTAGCACATACATGGGCCACAGAGCACCACAGCATGACAGCTGTGGACAGCTGCCTGTGGCGACCTTCTGCCTGGAAGGGAATGAGATTGGGGCTCCACATTGGAGGGAACGTGGGGACGGATACACTTGCAGAGACACACAGACGCTCCAAGCTTTCCAGTTTATCTCTTCATCTTCTGTTTGAACTAACTAAAAAGAGGACACATACGTGCCACGGTCACATATTTCCCCCTGGTCTTGAAGAAGACCTTTCTAAGAAGCTTGAGAAACATTCACAATAAGATTAGGATTAAGAATATAACTATTTGGAAATAGAACAAAACCCTCTACTTTTACCAAATACTCAATGCTATATTTAAATAGCATTTCTGAAAAGTTAACATTGTCTGGCTCTGTGGCTATTGTGAGCAACTCCTTCAACAACCCCACAAAAGCTATCAAGAAGAGATTTAGAATTTTCTAACCCTTTCCAAGTTCAGAGCCAAGTCAAATTTAAAAACTTAAATAACACTCAGACTAAGTTGGTGATTTCTCTAACATAGGAGGTACCGCCTGAAGACTCAGGCCTGTGTGCTACTTAGTCTTACTTTACTTGAAAGGAGAGATCTGTGTATTTCATAGTTAAGAAATTTAAGAGGCATGTTCAAAGTAACCAAGAACAGTCTGATTTTTTCCCCGACAGTGAAACATGTTCACTTTAAAATATTGCATCAACAGGTCCAGAGTAAACACCACCGTGAGCTACCTAAAAAGATCCCCACTGATGCCACCCACACGCAGCTCTGCCAGAGATCCTGCTGGTCGTTGTCTTTCCTGATGCTGAGACTCAACTGAAAGATCCCATTCAGCTCTCATCTCATTTTTAACTCTAACTCCCCAGGACAAAGACCTAACTGCAGAGACTGGACTTCTGGTGGGATGGTTTCAGTGTATCTCCTGTCTCAAGACCCACTACACTGGCGAACGATCCATTCCCACAACTTTCCTCTCTGAAGCGTGTCCTGTGAGGAGTAACCAAGGACCTTGTCATCTGCAGAGAAGACACAACCAGCATTTCACCAAGTACTGCCTGGGAAAGTGCTAATATGGATACCGTGCTTTCAAAAGCTCTTTGTGCAGACAGGAGGTACGGTCCAGAGAGAAGACACTGCAGAGGGCGACTGACTCACAACTCTCCCTGTCTACTACTAGCAGTGTCACCCTGAGCCAGCCACCTCATCCCCCGGAGATCACTGTGATGTCACCAGTATAACAGAGTCAGTACCATCTTGCTACTGGGAGCAATGCCAGGAGCCCTGTTAACATGGAAAGCAAGATCAGGGTGGTGAGGAGAATCAGCACCAGTGGCTGGATTCTTGGTTTAGTTACATAATGCGAACAGATTTCTACTTCTGGCCAAGATCTATCAAGGGGACCAAGATTTCACCCTCCTGCCAGAGCAAAGGAATGGATGAACTGAATAAGAGGAGCAATTTCTTCAATGTAAGGAGCATGGGCCATAGAGAATGAGGCGACACACATAGGTGAGGTCCTATAATTGTCAGCACCTGAGGCCCCTGGGGTTCCCAGACTGTACAAGGTAGGGGATCCAGACAGGAGATTCCAAGAAGGGAGGAGTGGATAGAGACCTAGCTGGCTAGACTTTCCAGGACCATGTAGCCTACAAGGAATCTGCAGAGGGTGGTCCTCCTGACTGTAGCTAAGCACTCATCGGTGCATGCTACTGTCAGAAACTGAGGCTGGGTATAAACAGTTCCCAGAGGATTAGAGGTAACAGTGCCTGGAGTCCTACAGAGAAAGGACTTACTTGTTCTTGACAGTCCAATTTGAACCCAGCCATTCATGGTAGACTACTCAGAGGGATCTTGATGGAAAATGGGAATAATAAGCCACATGCAGAAAACTGATCCATTCCACCTAACAAATCTAAAAATAGTGGAATACCAAAGGGTCAAACTGCTTCCAGGTAGACTAGCTACATTTCAGATCAAAGTCGAAATATATTTATAGTTTTATAAAACTACATCCAACAACCTAACATTTATAGTGTATGATAGCTAGGCAATGAAAAATGATCAGACACAAAATTATGCAGGAAAATATCAGTCATTATCTTAGGTGTGAGATGAAGAGACTAAAGAGAGATGGAATTCTGTCATTATACATTGTTAAACTAGCTACTGTGATAACGAGAAAATTCTCGATCATTTGTAAAGATGTAAGCATTGCCTGTTGGGAATAACAAACATCATCATTGAAGTAGTAAAAGAAAACCATCTGGACCAATAATTCTATACCCAGCCAAAATATCTCTCAAAACCAGTGGTAAAATTAAGGTATTTTCAAACGTAAAGACATAAAAGTAAGCTATCACTACCTTACATACATTCTAACCTAAAGAATTCAAACTTCATCCTACATGCACTTGAAAACATAAAGAAAGTCCTTTGGGCAGAAGGAAAATGATACAGGGTAAATAAGGGCAGAAAATAAGACTATGAGAAACCATGACCACATTAGGCAAAGGTGTTATCGTTTCTTATAATATGAAAAAATATAAACAATGATGGCTTAAAGGAAAATAACAATGTAACATGGAAAACCATATAAAGGTACTAGCTAAAAGAGTTAAGAGAGGGAGACCAGACATTGGTTCTTGACCCTGTGCCTTTAAGACAATACAGCTGAGTCCCATCTATAAGTAAGGTGCTTAAGGCATTTCTCCTAGCTTCTTTCATGTGGCCTCCAGTCCCCTGTGTCTGGACACCACCATGGCTGCTGTGCCCTGAAGTGAGATCTCAATGAGACCTACCCTTGGAGGCACTGCCTGCAGAGCGGTGATGTAATTCTCGAGGGCCAGGCGGCGGCGGTCGTTGAGCATGGCCTCCACTCTGGCCATGTGCGTCTCCACCAGCTGCTGCCTCTCATTGGCTGCTTCCTGCTCCAGAGACTCCACTTTCTCCTGGAAATGCTGACGTGGAAAAACATACACACAAGCACATTTGTTTCTCAATGTACTCACTTAATGCAAAGACAGCCTTCTCTGTTCACATAAGGTAATTTGGGGGACGGGTGTTAGTCCTAAATTCCTAATCTCACTTGAATCTTCCAAGGGAATAGAGGAGCTGAGAACTCCAATGACCCAAAAGATGTATCATTGATGGAAGGAAGATTGCCAGCAATTTAAATTTTCGGGTGGCTAGTTCGTTCTAATCTGAAATAGTTGGAAGCAAATGTAAGGAAGCAACTTATTACTCAGCAAGGAGTGGGAGGGGCCCAAGGTCATACAAATATGAAGACAGGGGCTTCCAGCGGATGCTGGTGGCCTGGGGGGTCCTCAGTGAGTGAGAGTGTGCGTGTCCTGTCTGGTGTGAAGATGGGCTGGGTGCTACCTGTATAACAGCCTTCTTGTCAGCTTTGGGCAAGTTCTTTGCTTGACGCTCCGCCTCTTCCCATTCTCTCATGACCTGTAAAGACGACAAAAGACCTCAGCTGGAAATCCTCAACTCTTCTTCAAATACAGATTTAACTGGACAGGTTATATCACAGCTTGTTTTCTGTGAAAAGCACATCACATGGCCATTCCTATATGGATAATATGTGTCCTACAAGAATCCAAATAACCTATGTCAGCAGAGTGGTGACTCTAAGTGTCAACGCTTACTGCATCTTCTTGAAACAAGGCTGGGTCACCTTTGCGTTTTCCTTGAGAAATGGCTGAAAGTCATTTTACTCGACCGGAGTAAACATCAATTAAAAGGCTTATACAGTCTGAACAAGGTTTCCCATCAGTAAACTAAGCACATTGGTTTTAAGCTTTTACAACGTCAAGTCAAAACATGTCAAATGGTGTATTTTGGGGTACGCATATGTGCAGATGAAAGGAGAGAGGATGCAGGAAGAGAAAGAAGACTTCTGCTGTCTGAAACCCTAAGGTCTACCCCTTGCACAAATGAACAGCAGACTCTTGATTGGTAACCGAAGTCACAAATCGCAAAGATTACTCCAAATCCACCCAGAAATTCTAAGAAAGTATGTATTATAATCTTCCGAATGTGGCAAAAGGTAAGGCTAATAAGTAACCAGGACAGTCTGATGTGTCACGACAGTTTCCTGTTCTCTGCCTTGATCTTCATTCCCTGAGAGACTGTCGCCCATCAGCATAGTGTCTACAATGACGAGGGCTAATTTCTCATCACCTGTGGCTGCCTTTTCCTTTTCTAGTATGTTGTCTGTGAAGTGAGTTTAAGTGTGAAGTGAGACTAATGAAGGATGATGACATGAGCAAAACAAAATACTTGAGATCTTTGCATACATCTGAAGTAGGAGAAAGCGTGATTCCCCCAAAATTGCAAGGAAAACAAGGCTAATAAAATCATATCCAGTCAGCACCTGCGTTGGGTTTTTTAAAGTAGTTTCTTTGAGAACAAGATATAAGCAAAAATTATTAACAAACTGTCCTAGGTACTTGGGTGTTTCATCAGTTAATAAAGCAGTGGATCACCTGGGCGTTGGTGGCGCACGCCTTTGATCACAGCACTCGGGAGACAGAGACGGGTGGATCTCTGTGAGTTTGAGGCCGGCCTGGTCTACAGAGAGAGTTCCAGGACAGCCTCCAAAACAATACAGAGAAACCCTGTCTCAAAAAACCAAAATAAAAAACAAAACAAAAACAACAAACAAACAAACAAACAAAAAGCAGTGGACCAAGGAGACAGTGAAGCGACTATCCTTGCTTTGTAGATAAGCCCGGGAGGAAAAAAGGTTCAATTTTCAGTTCGGAGAATGTTTCCAGCATGGTGGTGTTCTACCTAGAATTCCTCAGGCAAGAAATCTCAAAACTGGCTTGAGATCGAAACCAAATGTCTTAATGGGGGTGTGAAAACAGACTCCCTGCATTATGCATGCATTACTATCATCTCCCTTGCCCATTCAGAACCCGGGCTTCCTGCTTGGAGTCTCAGATCCATGGAATAACTAAGATTTACCTAGCTAATGTATTGAAAACAATGTATTACTGTACTCAAACATTGATTTTTCAGAATAATTCAACAGTATCTTCCACTCTTACAAATACATGGCTTATGCCATCACTACAGGACTACTAACAGATGCCGTAGGCGGAAGATCCCCCTTTTACCAGTGGCTTTCACTGGGGTACACTGACAATAGAAAACATTACTGGACTAACTGCTCTACAAAGTCAGCCTGATTTATTTGGTAATGGCCGGGCTCACTTTACAGACAAGTTTAAGAAAACCATGATGAAAATAACAAATGGATAAGGAATGAAGACAAACCAATTAGCTTACTGGCTCAATGTCCACTATAGAGCGGGACATCTATCTACCAGGAGAGCTAAGTGTCAGTACCAAAAACTATTCCCAAGGTGCCACCGGATATATTAAAAAATGTAGCATCAGGTGAATTTTCATCTTGAAGGACTTGATTCTACACACATACTGAAATGGCTAAATATGTAAGAAGTGTCCATGAATAATCTTGCTTGTCGACTTGATAGGATTTAGGATCACCATGGAAGTCTCTGGGAAATGGCAGTGGGGGTGTTTTCTAGGTTAGATTAAGTTAATGGATGTGGGGAGACTCATCCTAAGTGCCATGGCTGGGGATTCGGGACTGAAGGAAAATGAGAAAGCAAGCTGAGCAGCCGCGTGGGCTCTGCTTCTGACTGCAGATGCAAGGTGACCCTCTGCCTTAACACTCCTGCTGTCCGCCATGATCATCAAATCACCACGGGCTATAGCTTACAACTCTAAGCCCAAACACATTCTTCCTTTCTTAGGATGCTCTTGTTAGGCTGTTTTGCCATAACAAGGAGTAACTAACGCAGTAATGAAAGCATTTTTAGTTTGCCCTGGGTTTTTCTTTTTTGGGGGCTGGTGGTGTTTATTTGTATCTGCCACAAGCTAGTCACATTGTAGCAGATATCTTCAGATGGCTAGCTCGAAGTCCTCATTACCATAGACCAAAATATCACTGTCCCTAACCCTCTGTGTGTGCAACAGAAATAGATGGAGCCCATTATCTTTATGCTAACCTAGAAAATTTTAAGACTACAACAAAAACCAAGTTTGAAAGCCTCACATTTGAAAACTTGATGTGCTCTGGATCTGAACTCTAAACTTGGGGTCTGCACTATGAATACCTGTACAACTGCTTCTCACTGTGTGCAGAGAGGTAACAATTCCATCAGGCTTTATGGCTTTTCAGAGTCCTGGCTATGTCATGTAGAGAGAGTGACTATTACTCAGTAGAGATTTAAGAGGCAGACGAGTTCAAAGTCAAAAAGTCCCCAGAATTCAGCTGCATAGATTAGGAAGATAAATGCAGCTCACGAGCCTTACAAGCCTGTCATACTGGAATCTACCGGGCACATTCTCTGATCTGGGATGAAAACAGCTACGTAATCTCAGATCAGAGGCAAGAAGATGGAGAAAATCTCCCGGAAATATGTGAACTACATCCTGGATTAAGTAGCTTATGCTCTTGAGGCGTCTCAGTCGACAACACACCACATCAGAAGCTCACAGAGTACTTGGAACTTGCTTCCTTAGTTGCATAGAAATAGCTCAGAAACAGTGGAAAACAATTTCCATGGGCCTTAAAAATTATTTTAAAAAAAGGATTTGGTGGGTTTAAGAATGAAATACAAGGTTGGTATAGATCATATAAATTCATATGGATAAAAGGAATTAGAATTAGTAGAAACATTGGATATATATGTATGTATATGTAAATCACCAATGAGTAAATTATTACACAAATCTTTTGAATCAAACGAAAGGTAAGAGTAACTGCGTTCCCCAGTTCAAAAACTATGGGGATTTGTGGATGAGGAACAGGAAGACATCCCTGAACTAAGCTGTGATCAAGGGCAAAGTGAGCCCCCCAGTAGGGGAGCAGCTTCTGGCTGCAGGCAAGCCAGGCAGGTGGGTGAATGGGAGGCTGACTCAAGGCTGGGGTGAGGGTGCAGTGGCAGGTGGGCGTGGCAAATGTCGTTCTGGGATCCCAGCGTTTATTATACTTCCCGTAGACTTCCGCGCAATTCATGGGGCCAGCACTGTTTTTTTACGGGTCACAGGGAAACCTCTGAAAGCTTCAGAAAATGAGATCAATTTTGAGTTATTATAAGAGGGAATTATAGTAGATCCCACTCAGCTTTTCCACACCTTCTTAAATGACCCTTCTAGTGAAAAAAATGTGAAAAATTGTAGTTTTCAGAAGCATGGATTTCAGTTGGCTGCTGCATCGAGCCCACTGTGAATGTGAATTGTAGTTCATTGCCCGAAGTATCCTGGTCTACCAAGTATCCTGGTCTACCCTGGCCATTAAAGCCCTTTCCTCTTAATGTTTTAACTCCAGAACAGGGACGAGCACTACAGCTAGTTTTAAAGACACAGTAACCGTGTCCCACTTCTGAGATACACCACTAGTTCTGTTTAAAATAAGGGTTTTCTTGTTATTCAGGTACAGTGATGCCGGCAGATCGGGAGACGGATTCCAAGGGGAAGACAGCGGCTGGTGATCCTCAGGGACACAGGGACAAAGCGGGGGCCAATCTCAGGGAAGACTGGTGGGAGGGGGGAACTAAAGGGGAAGTAGGAGTTAAGGTGACATGAGTGGGCTCCGGAAGTTTCCCCAAAGGGATGGTGCCCAGGGCAGGGTGATGAGAGCAGGTGAATAGCCACTGGAACACAAAAGCCAGATAAAGAAGCTGGCTGGGACTTGGCCCAAGGTTAAGGGCATAGCTTAAACTTGTAGGCAATCTTCCTCCGGTGGCACACACTTCTTGGGAAACGGCTGGTCTCACTGGGCGGAGCTCTCCAAGCAGGCTACCCTGGTTGGCTAGAAAGCCCCCAGAGACCTGTCTGCCTCTGCATCCACAGCACTGGATTACAAGCACACGCCATCAGGGCTGGCTTCCGGGGACCAAACTCTGATTCTCATGCCTAGTGGGTTACAGGAATTACAGCCGTTTACTGACTGAGCTGCTCCCACCTCTCCATTCTTCAAACAAATCTTACCATGCACATTTAAGGTCTACAGCCTATTATGGGATACGCATAGAAAATAAAGTTGCAATTAGCAGCTGTCACCTTAGCATCTCCCCAGAGTACCTTTCTTTAGCAGAGACACGCAACTCAATCTGTGCTCCAAAATCCTCCTGTACTTGCCTTCACTGTGGGGGCCGGGGAGCCCAAATTCCTACAGTCTGTGTCCTCAGAAGAAACATTTAAATTAAGCGTTGTGTCTAAAGACAGACTGAGGCAGAGGCAAGCCCAGATTTCGCTAGGCTGTATTCTAAAGCAACAGAAGACAGCCCACTCTACCTGGGACATCCTCTCCCGGTGCTTAGCTTCCAGTCGCTCTTTGGCTTTCTGGAAATGGGCATGCTCGTTCTCATCCCCAGGCGTCTCCAGGTACTTGTCCACGGCATCAGGGGTGCTGGCTGCTGTCGTGGGAACTGGAAGGGAGAAGGGGTGGAGAGATGAGAGGAGGAACAGAATGTCCAGGTGCTGTAAGCAAGCCAGTCAGTCATTTCCCAGGACAGAGCGTAAAAGAGGATGCAGAGGATGCGGCTGCTGCCTGAAGAAACACCCAGAGACGGGTGGCCTTGGCTAGAGCGTGTTTCACCTCTTCAATGTGCACCAAGAAAAGGTGAATTTTAAACAGCAGCGTTCAAAACGTCCTGCCCAGATCGGCCACTCCTAGAGCCATCGTCACTCAGTATGGCCGTGCTTTATCAAATCCTCATGCTTTGTCTGGCTATTTTGCTATTTTGAAAGTAAATAACGGTACTGCCAATATCATGTATTATAATTCTTACAGAAACCCATGAAATCTGAAAATAAGGCCGTCCCACACTTCAAGCATCTCAGCGAAACGGGAATTCTACACATTGTGTTGTAGACAGCTTAATTACAAAGCCGCCCTCACGAGAGAGTGTTTGACACGCCATGGTAAGGAACAGCAGCACCAATAAGTGCAGTTTAGAAGCCACAAAAGGACATTCAGCCTTCACATGTTTGGCAAGAATCTACACTTCTTTACCCTGTTTGTCAAAAAGACAGTGGTTTCTATTTTGAATTCAATACCACTGAGCGTTGTCTAAACCGAGGCTCCCCCTGTGATGTTACGTGACAACAGGAATACGCACAAAACTAAAGACGGAAGTACACAAAGGTGTTCTGACTCACAAACAAATAGTAGCTAGCAAGAACTGATTATTTAAGAGTGCTTAAAAAGACAGAACAGAGAAATTTTAAAGATGTTCTGCCTCACAAACGAATAGTGGCTAGCAAGAACTGATTATTTAAGGGTGCTTAAAAAAAGACAGAACAAGCTGGGCGGTGGTGGTGCACCCCTTTGATCCCAGCACTCAGGAGGCAGAGGCAGGCGGATCTCTGTGAGTTCAAGGCCAGGCTGGACCAACAGCCTCCAAAACAATACAGAGAAACCCTGTCTCGTAAAACCAAAAAAAAAAAAAAAAAGACAGAACAGCGAAATTTTAAAGAACAATATGTCTTCCCCCTAAACATTAAACGACATCACCGTCCTCAAATAAATGTTTATTCAAAAATATCAAGCATTATTCCAAATAGTCTCTTCATACTTCTCATCAACTTCTTGGAGTAAGAGGCCGGAGACGTAATATCCCCAAGAGAACTTTGAATGAGAAGTCACAGCCAAGTCGTCTGAAGCTAGAATCTTGTGTTTAAGAAAATGACCGGAATTAAAATAAAAGGCTGGGTTGCTTCAACAGAAACCAGAAATTCATTTTGCTAAGTAAGAGAAAGACGAATACTGGTTTCTTTCCCTCTTCTTCTGTCATCGGTTAATCATTATTTTCCAAAACATGACAGCAGCTGAGAGATCTGTCCAGGTGTGGCATTTGAGCACAAGGGAGTAACAAAGACTTGTTTCTGGAACCCTAAAGAGCTGTCCCCATCTAGCTGATTAAAAAAGGGGACACTCACCTAACGGGAAGAAAGAAGGAAGACCCACTCTGAAATTTTGCCCAGCTAGAAACTAAGATAATGTTTTTACACTAGATGGTACCCAGGGTAACTAACATTAGCTCTGAATTCCAGGATTTTTATCTAGTGGTGACGACGTGCCTGGTGGAAGTGCCAGTCACACAATGTACCTCATGCAGGCCAGGCCCTTTCCTACCTCCTGTTATGTTTTACAGAAATCTTTTATGCTAACCTTGGGGGGGGAATCAGATACATTTATTTCTACTTTACTGAAAATAAATTAGAACACAGCACCATGCAATTATCGCCCACAGCAAAAGCAGCACATACTTTTCTAAAAAAAAAAATTAAGTCTTGGTAGAGCCCACATAAAACACTGAAATGAGTAAAGCGTGCGGCTCCTTAACCCGAATGGCTGAATACAGTTTGCAATTTTAAACACTGTTTTTAAGAGAAAAGATACCAAAGACAAATGAGTTTGCTCTGCCCAACCACGAGCAAATCAATACACACATGCTTCTTATCCCATGGACCTGACCACTTCTCTTTCCCCTCTTACTGGCAGAGTGAAAAAGATATGTTATGGTAAAAACCGTAAATGGGATGCATCAGGCTGAGCTGACCAAACATACTGCACTTTACATTTTATACGTCGGGAATGCTTCCGTGAAGACAGTCATCTGCTGTAAGTACAACCAGAGTGTGCGGCTCCCCTTAGATAAACAAACTCTGATTGGCCTAAATTGAAATGTAGGCCTATAACACTAAGAATAAACTCATAACCAGGATATAAGCATGTGAGGTATGCTTACCAGTATCAAGGTTATTTCAAATATGCTTCTTATAGGCACATTACTTTATTATCATTTATATGGTTTCATCAAGATTATTTCTATGCTAGTCAATTTCATGTGCCAATCTGAACGAGCTACAGGCATCGTTTAGGTGTGCGTGTGTGTGCAAGGGTGTTTCTGTATAAGGTTAGTGTTGGATCTGTGAGCTGAGAAAAGTTGACCACATTCTACTGAGAGCTTGAACATAACAAAAGGACAAATGAAGAAGGTATTTGTGCTTTTGGATTCTTGCCTGTTTGATCTGGGACGTGGGTCTTTGGACCTTAGACAGGGATCACACTGATTCCCAGGCTTTGCTGAGTCACTATCGTTACCCATGAGTCTATCATGAACTCAACAGTCTCCACAAATGCTCAGAGACAGTCCCTGGTTGTATATAAGAATGCACACACACATACACACACACAATTTCCCTGCAGAAAAACTTAAGGAATACAATTTTTCTTCAAGGAAATTTTGTGAGGGGTCCCCAGTTACAACCTACTTACTATTTGAATTTAAGAGAAGTTTCTTCAGTATTTGATTCAAACTTAGTCATACTAGCCTTTCATTCATCTCAATTTCTGTGTGAATGAAATGGACCTATATTTAAGCTGACAGACAAACCAGAAGACTATTAAGCGAAGGTGACAAATGACAGTATACGTTGATATTTAAAGTGACGCCAGTCTCTCAATGTCATTGCTCTGTGACGAGGAAGCACCTTGAAGGGCCATCCAGAGACCTCGGATTCTGTTTCCCTAAGTCCCCACATCTGAAAGCCATTATGCTCCCAGGATCAGCTGGTGTATTGTGACAAAGCCCATTCAGGCCAGAGTCTTGTCAATGCCAGGGATGGGCCGTGGCCCATTCATGTCCCAAATAATACCAGTGTTCTATGTGACCCAGAGCACAAGCAACAGGAGCTGTGCTCATGCCACTCAAAATGGCTCACTGTTAGCCCCTCCAAAAGTGGAGACAACTGGCTTTGGGAGGGTTCTCTGTTAATATTAATCATTTTTTGCTTTTTTAAAATTATTTTTTATTTAAATTCAGTCTTATTTTACATACCAATCCCAGTTCCCTCTCTCCACTCACTGTCCTCACCATGCCCCCCACTCCCTACCCCAACCCCTCATCCACTCCTCAGGGAGAGTGAAGCCTCCCATTGGGGATCATCAAAGTCTGTCCCATCATTTGGGGTAGGACCTAGGACCTTCCCTGTGCATCTAGGCTGAGAGAGCATTCCTACCTAGGGAATGGGCTCCTGAAAAGGAGGACCCTGAGAGAGACATACATGGTCCCCCCTCACCCCCCAACCCCAGAAGAGGAAAGGGACAAGATCTCCTGAGTAAACTGGGAGCAGAGCGGAGAGGGGGAAGGGAGGTAGGAGAAAGAGGAGAGGAGAAGGGGAGGGGGGAGGAGGACATGAGGGATCAGGAAGGTCGAGCTGGGGAAAGAACAGAGAAGGAGAGCAAGGAAAGACATAGCCTAACAGAGGGAGCCGTTAAGGGCTTTGTTTTTCACACACACGGGGTCGTGTCTTAGCCTAGGTTGGCCTCCAATTGACAGCCCTCTTGCCTTGGCCTCTGCTCTAGTCTCCAGAGTGCCCATGCCACATAACACTAGGTTTTATTTGTTTTGTTAGAAAACAAAGCAAAACCAAATCTTTGAGTTTTTTTAAATACTATGGTATGAACTTAGATTTACACCGGGGTGAAATTACAATCACTTTTTTTAAATTACCATTTACTGTGCTGGGCATATGTATTTTCCCTTAATATGGTGGGAGTAAAAAATATCCTATTTCGCTGTGGAGAGGATAAATCCAATATGCTAAAGTAATCAGAATATGAATTCAGGATTAGATGGGCCATAAAAGAACTAGACT
This sequence comes from Mesocricetus auratus, assembly GCF_017639785.1. NCBI lineage: Eukaryota > Metazoa > Chordata > Mammalia > Rodentia > Cricetidae > Mesocricetus > Mesocricetus auratus. The sequence continues at coordinate 11,796,397 of NW_024429192.1, read as the reverse complement.
GTTTTTTAAAGCAATAACAAGCCAATTTATTCACACATACAGGTCACTGGAAAGGAACTTAGTTGTTTTTACCTTTTTAACGAACATGACTTAGCCAGAAAGATGGTTTGCATGAATACGTTGAACTATTTCCTACTGAACAGTTGTTTTGCCCTGGACTCTGCACATGGCCTCTAAAAGCAGCAGGTTATGCAACAGGGGTCAAAGGAACACAGCTGGAATACTAACTAATTATCACCCAAGGCTCCTACTCTGATGTGCCGACTGCTGTCTTCTGTAACCCAGCTGGGGAGAGGGGTATGGCCACCTGCTATAGAGGAGCGGTGTTCAGAGGTGTTCAGACTCAAGCGGTAGACAGAGATAGCCCTTGACTGTGACTCCTATATCCCTAATTATTAGCGGGGCCACCAGCATCCAGTATCCTATGCACAGACTTCTTCTGACTCTTTTGTTTTTTGTTTTTGTTTTTCAAGTCAGGGCTTCTCTGTATAACAGTCCTGGCTATCCTGTTACTAGATCTGTAGACCAGGCTGGCCTCAAACTCACAGAGATCCACCTGTCTCTGCCTGGCTTCTAACTTTTTAAGTACACCCCCTACTTAAAAATCACAACAGAAAACAGAAACAAAACACAGAAAAACATTGCTAATTCACCATTCATTATTTCCTTGGGGTGAATATGTCTGTCTGTTGGTCTGTCTGTCTGTCTGTCTGTCTGTCTGTCTGTCTGTCTGCCTGCCTGCCTGCCTACTTACCTATCTACCTACCTGTCTATCATTTATCATCTCTCTATCTATTATCCTGTTTGCTGTCAGAAAGCATGGTGTCATACTTCGGATCAGGAATGTCCCCCCAAAGATACATGTATTCACAGATAGGTGTCCTGGTTGGTGCTATTGGGAGATGGTACAAACCTTACAAGTTGGGGGCTGGAGAGAAGGAACAAGTCACTCGGGGCACCCTCTCACCCAGCCCGCTCTTCCACGACCGTAAGATGAGAGGCTAGGTCCTATCATTTGCTTCCTGCCATTGTGGTCCTGAAATAAAACTGTGTGGCCGCTGACTGAAACGGCAACAGTGAGGCCAAGTGAACCTTTTCTGCCGCCAAGTTGACCTTTTCTGGCATTTTATATACAACCAGAAGCTACTGTAGCTGGGAAGCCGGAGGCATCTAACACGTTTAGGCGGCAGCTGTACTGCCGGGAATGCGCGTTCTCACTTCTCCTTTACTCTTCTGCCCAGGGGTGTCTCAGCTTCCTTCACATACAAATCCTGAGGGAAAAGAGCGAGGCCTGGTGGTATATTATCCTAGTGAAAGGAGCAATCACCACACTCACACACGCGCACACTCACACACACTGTTAATATATTTTTTTATATATTACAGAAGGGAAAAAAAGAAAACTGAGTTAAAGGGGAGCAGGAGGAAACAGCCATTGAGCAGGTGTACAGGCAGAGCCATAATTATAAGAAGGACTTTCTTACACTTCAGAAGAACATGACAAGGAGATGCAGAAACTACCAGCGGGGTCCTAAGAAATAAGAATGTCTGGAAAATTCCAGGATGAGCAAATGATGAAGCCAGAGCAGAAAAGTCGGGGTGAAAGCAGTGGGGACAAGTCAGAAGGCCATGAAGTCACAGAGTGAAGGAACTGAATATTTGGGGGGGGGTCAGAAGGTATATATATATATATATATAATGAGCTTTTAAGACGATCATACAGGAGCTAAGAATTGGGCTCAGCGGGCAAGAGAGCTTACTGTACAAACATGGGGACTTGAGTTGATCCCCAGAACGCATGTAAAAAGCCAATCATGGCTGTGGACATGCAATCCCAGGCGTGTGGGGAGGGGAGACAAAATCATGACAGAGGCTCGCTGGCTGCTAGCCTAGGTTCTTTGAAAGATCCTGTCTCAAGGAAGTAAAGTGGAGAATGATAGAGTTGGACACTCATTGTCTACCTCTGGGATCCTAGAGTGCATGTATATACCCACTCTCACAAAAATGGGCATGGAACACGCAGACACGCAGACAGACACAGAGACATACAGACAAACAGAGACATACATACAGACAGACACATACTCTCTCTGTCTCTGTCTCACTCTCTCTCTCTGTCTCTGCCTCTCTCTCTGTCTCTGTCTGTCTGTCTGTCTCTGTCTCTGTCTCTGTCTCTCTCTCTCTGTCTCTCTCTGTCTCTCTCTCTCTCTCTCTCTCTCTCTCTCTCTCTCTCTCTCTCTCTCTCTCTCTCTGTTCTGGAGTTCTGCTCCCTTGCTTACCACATACCAGAAGGAACGAGGGTGTGTCTGTTTCTCATGATAAACTATGCTACCTAAATCTAAACCCTAGGAAGCTGACGATTATGTGGGCAAGTTTCTTCACATGTGTGGAGGCCCATCTCCTGTTTAGTAACGATGCACGGATTTAGATCATAGCACCTGCTGTATATTCCTAGCATTCTTAAGATCCAGCAGGTCCTCACCCTCCCTGGGTAGCGAAGTGGGGATTGGGTTTGGGGGGAGGGGAGGAGGGAAGGGAGAGGGAGCTGGGATTGACATGTGAAGCAAGCTTGTTTCTAATTTAAATAAATAAAAAGATCCAGCAGAAATCTATTCTTTTTTGGGGGGGGTGGGGAACAGACTTACTTCTGGCTTCTTTATTCTTGGTGGATGGTCCACACACAACACACCATTCCTGAGAACATGATGCCTGTTTCCATACTTGCTGTCCCTTGACAAAGGCCTCACTATGTGAGGAAGTTACTTTAAAACAAAGTGAAACCCACTGAACTTTCCTGGATGGGACTGAGATCACCCTGGATGCCAGAGGATCAAATTCAAGGAACCAAGGCATCAAGTCAAACTGTACAGACACGATTTCCCTCATGGTTGTTCCAACTTGGTAACAACTTAACTGTCCCAGCGGACATACATAGGGGAATGGTTTGACACACGTTTACAGTCAGGAAGGAGTCATCCTACCTTCAAACTGTAGTGACTTTAACCACCTAGAGTAGAACGCAAGACAGAGTGCTTCCTAAAGAGAAGTTCACGAGTAGCATCTAGTTGATACCCTAACACGGACTCAAATAACATCTGGCGATTCCCTGATTCCCCCCACCCCACCCCAGGGCAGAAGGCAACTTCACCTGTACACCACTGGCATGTGACGATCACGGTGAAGACTTATGCCCCTCGCTGCCTTAGCACTGAAAACGCCATTTGATTTAGAGCTAGTAAAGCTGTCACTTGAAATGGCTACAAGTTATGGGACACGGCGGTGTGGATAATTTATGTATGAGTGAAATGTAAACCTGTAAAGAAGGGTTTTATGGGAAAAATTTAATCTCAACATGACAGGGCTTTCAAACTGTGGTCTCAATTTAAGCCATTTTTTTTTAAAGTTTCCTTCATTTCTCTACTTTCAAAGTAGCTAAACATTCTTAGAGCATTCAAAACCTAAACACTCTTCATTCCCACCAAGTTTGAGATAGACAGACCACTCATAACGGGAAAATGAAAGTTTGTGATCTTTGATAGGATCCCGGATATTAAAAAGGAACAAAGGCGCTTTTCCCCTTGTGTCCTTATTTTACCGCCAGCTCTATGGGAGTTGCTGGAGGACGCTACGATGTGCTGCGTAGACATCAGGTGATAAAAACATAATATATGCTGAGTTTACTCTTAGCCAGCCAGGCTGCATTTCTTTTTTATGTCTGTGTACTTGCACTGACTTGGGTTTTTTTTTGTTTTTATCAGATATGTGAAATGGATGTAGAGATTTGAATGCCGGCATTATTTTATTAATATCTATATCCCCTGCATTTAAAAAGCTACCTTAAGTCTGTATGCATACAACAAACAGACAAACAACCATGTGAAACAACCGGAAGTCACAGTGGCTTGATTGTAGTTTTCTGGAGGCTTCCTGGACTTCATTACCAGTGGTTCATAAAGACATGCCCAGTCCTAACTGCTCAATCCTTTATGTAGGTGAGTTCAGAATGTCACGCTTCACTTTCATAGAAGGTCTGACAGGGAATGCTCATGGAAACTTAGTGTCTCCAGAGGCCTTAGAGATGAAACCAATTTCATTTTTCCCCAGACTCCCAGAGAAGTCTTTCCCAACCCACATATATTCTACACTGAGATTTAATTTTACCACACCCCTCACTCATCAATTACTTAAATGAGGATGGCTTAGACTGCCCCTCTAGAGTCTCCCAAAAGGCTTAGCCATAGTTCCAGCACACCCTGGGCTTAAAAGTAACCTTTAAATTAAAGTGCTTGTGTGCCTGTTGGCGGCGGTTCACGTTATTGCAATTTTGTATGTGCGCATGCGCGTGCAAGGCCAGAAGGCCAATGTAGGGCGCCTTCCATGGTCGCTACCTATTGTATTTATTTGTAAAGATGGTCTCTCACTAAAACTCGGATCAAATTAATGGGCTAGGCTGGCTCTGCCCCAGAAACCACCTGCCTCCACTCTCCACTCCAGCACCAGGGTTACAGCTGCCTGTGTTGCAATCCCTGACTCTGCATGTAGATGCTGGGGCTTCCAAACCCAGGTACTCAGGCTTGCATGTCAGGCGCCTGGCCACTCCTCAGTCCACTGGCTGCTTTAAATAATGATGATGATGATGATGATGATGATGAGCCGTGGAGAGCACGCATTGATTCCTTATTTGTTTACTGTCAGTGGCTGTAGCACTCTGCAGACATGAAACTGAATGTACAGGCTGACAGGAAAGCACGGCCAGCCCCTTTAATAAAAGGACCCAGTGTCACACCTTTATCAAGTAGCTAATGCATGGAGCACAAAGAAACCTGCTGAGAGTCCCCTAATGCAGGGGACAGCCCCTTCTTAAAAATCAAACAAGCAAACCAACAAAACCAGAAGCTGGCTTGCAAAGCAATTTAGCCACTTGCCTTCTTCAGACTTTTAGTCATCACACTTTTGAAGAAAATTTCTTATCTAAGTATTTCTGGGCACCAAACACCTGGATTTCATGGTTTTTCCTTGTGATAGAATTTTACTGCCACTCCTGGGGTATGTAATTTAATGCAGGACTAGATCTTTAAATAGGAATAACAACTATTGTTGTTGTTGTTATATATTTTGATTTTATGTAGTTTTGTCTGGCCTGGAAGTAACTCTGCAGACTAGCCTGGCCTTGAACTTGCAGAGATACACCTGCTTATTCCACTTGAGTTCTGGGATTAAAGAGGTACAGCCAACATACCTAGGTCAATAATTATTTTTAATATAGTTTGGCAGCCTAAAGAAACTCTCATTGTTTGATTACTAGTATTATACAATGTACTAAAAGACGCTGATGCCTACTATTTCACAACTTGAAGGACAGAAAGAAAATAATTAAAAACAACAGTTCAAATCTGGCCAGGGACAACAGCTGAGGTTACACTGGTATCCCTATTCATGCTGGCACTGTAGGCAAATCATAGCCTTCTGATAGAGTGAGCCAGAGAGTACTGGATTACACTTACACGAGGACGAAGTCATCCTTTCCCCTCCTTTAACCACGGATGGGGCCAGACCGAGCCCAGCATGCTGCAACCATGGTCCCAAGTCCATAAACACAACGCCAGGGGCAAACAGAGAAGAAAGAGTCCCAAGCAACTCTGTAGGCACTGCTCTCAGGATGGGTTTCAGGAAACCATGATGGAGCAAAGAAGGGAAGGGCTGTGGAGACGAACCGCGAATAATGGCTTGTCTTCTGCACCCACAGTAGCTTACATTACACTGGGAAAAAACACTGAGACATCTAACTCTATAGCCTCTACCTGTCTTGGATAGATATAGACTATCCCAACAGCGTTTGGGTGCTAGGAAGGTTGTCTAACAGGTTCACAGACATGTGTTGAGAATTAGCGGCTATGGGCATCCCTACACTTCACCAGGGCCTCTTACCTGTGGAACATGTATCTGTATATGAACCTAGTCATACCTGGTCGGGGTGGAGAAGATACTGAACCGGAACAGAGGTACCGTGGTGATAAAGTGGGAGAGCCTGGCAGACCCCTGGAGCCCAGAGCATGAAGGGATTTGTGCACCCCGCTCTCTGCGCATAGTTAGCAGTGTGTGGAGAATGTCAGTTATCACAGGCAGACAATGGCATATAGATGGGAGGGGTCCGGGACACTGCTAAACACCCATATGTAGACTGAATGGACTACCACAGTGGATTCTCTTGAAACAAAATGACAAGCACACTGAGGCGAGGAAACCTTTGTGGCAATGTTTCCGACACAAAGTAACCAGAAACGGAGGCAGATTGCCCATGGGTCCATCAGCTGGATAAAAATGGGTGTGATGATAGTTGTGCACATCGTGGAGTTCAGCTGCCTGCCTTCTGAGATGCAGTCTGATGGGGACAGTAGGTGGACAGGCAACGCTCGTCTCCCATTTGAAATATCAGCTGGTCAAATATTTACATAGTGATTTTACTGTTTTACAAACACTGCATTGTAGGGGCTGGAGGCAAGGCCAGGGTATGGAGTCAAAGAGATGGAGAACTGACCTCAGAAACAGCGGTTCTTTACCTCCAATGGGACGTCCTTTCAAAGCGATATGAACCCGTGTTTATGAGTAAACGACGGCTTTTCAGCCTCACGCCCCTCACTTCCGTTTGTGGTGGAGAGTCCTCTGTGAGAGCCACAGCAAACAGCAAATGCCCTGAAAATTGTGATGCTTTCAAAGTTTTTTTTTCATGTCAAAAACAGAAAGTCTATCAATGCCTGATTCTAGCAGTAAGTCTTGTCAGGAAATGGCTCATGATGGGGACCAAGCGCATGGTTCTCTGTACACGTAGTCTTAAAGCGGTTCGGTGGAAGAGCTTCCCCCAGCCCTCTTAGCATTTATTTTTCCACCCGAAGCCCTTCAGATGGAGCATCTATAAAAACCAGCCAGCTCAGAGCGAAACCATGCCATTCAATTAACTCAAAGCGGGTGAAGGAGCAAAGCCTAAGCCCGCGTTGTCCAACCGAACACGCTGGCTCCGCTACCCGTTCTGCTCATTTTTCCTCTGAATTGAGTCTGCAATCTGCATTTGACCTCCAGGTGACCATGACTTTTCAATTCAAATGTGTGGCTTTGCTATAAATAAGGTAGCACAGCCACAGGGCTATAAATAACTCGAAATTATATGCTTTCTCCCGTATGTTGCTCCTAGAACTGCACAACCCTTCACTTGCTGTGACTGAATGATCTCTGTAGGGAGACAAGAAAGGTCGCTGACTAAAATCACTTCATCCCCGCCCCCCCCCCAGGATGGAGGGGCGGCAGGGTCTGAACGGCAAGTGGGAGGAGAAAGTGAGATTCCCAGTATATGGCAATCATAATTTTATGAATGAGGTTTATCAATTAAGGAAAGTGAAAACTGACCATCTTTTATATACTGAAAGGAAATAAAACTGGTGAGAGCCAATCACCATCATTTTTAAAAAGGATGAGATAAAGAAATGCCCACTACTCACTTGCCTGGCATTGCTGGGGAGGGGTGTCACTATTTTTTCAGCTTTTCACTGTTTCCTATATTTTTTTTTTAAATGTGCTTTTCAAACATCAGAAGCTGTCTAACATAAAACACGTCAGAACCAAGCGCTGAGCCATTTGGAGCTGAGCACAGCCACAGTGTCATTTAGGTTTTGGACGTGGTCCTCCTGTGTCTGATGCTGCCAGAAAACTCGGTAAGTGCTGTAGGCCTCATTTTTTTCCATATGCCAGGAAAATGCACACAAGTGTGCCAGAAAAAAAGATTGTCTGTCTTTGAAAATACTGGAAACAATGCAACACACACAAATTAATGTCTTAGAGGAAAAATTTCACAATAGCAGGACACAGGTTTAATGTGTCAATAAAAAACCACATCCTTCAAGTGTTTTCCCATTATTTGAAGTAACTGGAGTATCTTAAGAAGGCCTGCTTGAAAAACGACTGTGTAGTATAAAATCTTTTGAAAAGTATATAATCATCTCTACTATATTTAAAAAATGTTATTTTTTTGCTTGTTTTTTTATTGGCTCTAAGATTAAGATACCCCCTCCCTAAGGATAATGATGATAAAGGTGAGTTTTAATTATAAAATATCCAACTGAAATTGGGTCTCCTCTTCAGGCTTTAGTAAGTATCAACAATATAGCTCATCCCCAGAGAGGGTAATCTATTTTTAAATAGAGTCTAAATTTTAAAAATGAATATTGATGTGTTTGATACCACATTTTAAAGTGAAATTAGACTGATTTGGCAACCAGAAAACAAACACTGTTAAGACCATGAGTCTTTGGTTACCTCAAAACCTTTTTATAGGGGATTCCTTTTCTCTTTCCTGTCAACAAAACCTTAAGCAGAGCCCCTCACAACCAACGTGCATTCTGGGAGAGAAGAAAGGGGAGCTGCTCACACCAACCAACATGCATTCTGGGGAGAAGGGATATCCTGAAATCTAGGTGACTGACTTCTTACTTCTTAAGCATTGTCATTTAACACACAAAACTGCAAATGTGAACACAAATTTGTCTTTGATACACAATATTATATTCTTAGGGCCGGGATACCTCTATTGACAAATACAATTTCATTAAATTATGGCATATTGGCAGCTTTTGGTAAATAAAAGTTCTACCAAATAAATACCATATGAACAATGTTTCATGGAACTACACGAATCAGAAAAGAATCAGAATCTAAGTAGCTTAAGTTAATGCTGTCGTCCCGACATCCTGAAATTACCTGGTAAAACCGGATGAAATGACGGGCAAGGCAATGGGAAACACTGTCTGTTAAAAGGCGTCTGTCGGGTCAAGAACCACGAAACCCATGCAAGGCAGCTCACATCCAGTCATGCAACACACTCCTTCCCTTGCCCCTCCCCCAAGTCAACAACAACATACGTTTCACAGCATCTTGGGGAAGACGTTCACGGGTAGTCTTGAGTAAACTTTTGGATGCTATGGAGAAAACGAGAGAACATAACTAAAAACAAAAACAGAAACATGGGAATGACGGCAGAAACACACTCATACGATGATTCATCGAAAGAAACAAAATGGGGCAAAAGATTATTCAACCAAAAACAAGACTGGAGCAGGGAACCGAGGTGCACACAGAAGAGACGTGTCCCCAGTAGGGATTAGTCCTGGAGAATGCTGCAGCTTCTACAGCTGTCAGGACATCAGGAAAGCTGCTGGAGGACTTGTGGCTCTCTTCTCCCTCCTAGGCACCAGTTTTCCTCAGTTCTCTTCAATGCCTTCCTCACAGCAGCCCCTGCATCGTCACCTGTTCAACAGAGACTCCTGACTCCTGGCCAGGCGATGTGAGGAAGCGTCACTCTCCACTCATGACTGACCTCTCCACGTCACTCTCCACTCATGACTCTCTGCCCACGTGACTGACCTCCAACCGCCGTGTTCTCTTTCCTCCTTCATGGACTTTTATTCATGTGTGTACCATATGTGTTTGTAATGTCTGTGCGCTAGGGTGTGCAGACATGCACGTGGGGACCTGGGGTACCGTCTTGGATGACTGTTCGCCATACTGCTTGAGACAAAGGTTCTCAGTGAACATGTAGTTCACTGACTGGTTAGACTGGCTACCCAGCAAGTCCTAGGGATCCTCCTGTCCCTGCATCCCAAGAATGCACAGACTTGGGCCACCATGCTCAGCAGGTGACAAGAGACCTGGACTTAGGTTGGTCCTCTTGCTTGCATTGCAAGGTTTCTACAGACTGAAGCATCTCTCCAGCCCTCCCAGGCTCTTTCCTCCAATGGTTCTGAGGACTGAACCGGTCTGGTACCTGCTAGGTAAGCGTTATACTCCCAACCTACATTCCCAGCTCTGTCTTTGCTTTCTTGATAGGTTGTCAACTGGCTTTGTAAAAACTAAGTCAGAACCACTGGCCCTCTCTAATAAATCCCTATTGGCAGCACTGAAATTTTACAAATCACTCAGGAAAGTGCATGCATCGCCCAACCCCTAGTGAAGGCATATAACATTTTACTCCCTGCCCAGAGAGACCAAGATAGTGTCCAAATCTTGAGGTGAATTAATCTCCGCTAATAACAGAAAGCAAACTCCCTCATTGCCAGGATATGATATTCCAGAAAATAACCTACCTTAGGGAAAGGGGGAAAATTTAGAACTTTACCAGGAAATACTCACCTCCCAGCTAAGAGCATAGCAACAAAGGTCTTTTATTATAAAGGCTCCCGGCTACAGAATTCCTCATTGTGCTTCCTGTCACCTAACCCAGTTAACCTCTAGGTGAAAATGAGGGTGTGTTTCTTGAGGTAGGGTACCTGTGCTCATCCAACTAGAGTTACTACACTTATTTCCACAGAAAACCCGAAATAGCATCATCTCCTAGGAGACCGGCAAGAACTTTCCAGGTCTCAACCCACACTGGCTACTTTACAACTTAAGGTCTTAATGAAGCAAATCTTTTGTTGTTTTGCTTGATTTTATGATTGGTTGGAAAATTGTTAAGAATTTTTTCCCAAGTGTTTCTGGGAAGGGATTGCCTCCGTGTAAATCCAGGAATAAAATGGAAGGATCTCTCAGAAGAGAAATGCACAATTACGAAGATCTTTGAGTAATTCGCATTTCTAACTTGTGGTCAAGAACACACACACAGTTGAGGGCTTAACCTGAAAGGCTGTTAACCAAAGCAGATATCCCATGTATCTGAGACATGACATCTTAAGAACTGTCTTGGGAAACATTTTGCCCTGCACTGACGTCATCATGACTCCATATGCTTGCTCCCCATAGTAGAGAAAGCTCGGTGTTCCAAAGGGACACTGCACCTTATGCCCCTCAGCCTTAGGCCATTGAAAGTTGCTAGCAGTGTTCTTTTTGCATGCACATGTGCACTCACGTGTGCATGTGCGTGCCATGGATCCCATGTGGCAGCCGGGGATAAATCTCAGGGCCAGGACAGGTTCTGCACCTGTCTGAGTCAGTCAGCTTCAACTGTGTGGCCCAGGCTCGCTGGTGCCAGAGTTCAGGTGATTTGCTTGTTGTCACCCCCGCCACCTCCCTTTAGCAGTACTGGCATTGTGGAGGCACAGGCTACACATTTGGGTTAAGTGCATTCTGGGGATTTGAACTCAGGTCCTCATACTTTCACAATAAGTACTATTACTAATTGATTCATATCCTTAGGCCTCTTCTACCTATTTCCAAGGGGAAAAAAAATAACAAAAGCTTGACAAATATACGTGCTTTGGGTTCAGGGAACAACATGGGCATCTCCGGCGATGTGAATGAAAATGGTCCCCATAGACCCACAGGGAATGGCACTATTAAGAGGAGTGGCCTGGTTGGAGGAAGTGTGTCACTGGGAGTGAGTGGGCTTTGAGGTTTCAGATGCTCAAGTGTCTCTCTCTTTCTGCTGCCTCCAGACCCAGACACAGAACTCTCTGCTCGTCTCCAGCACCACGTCTGCCTACATGCTGCCATGCTTCCAGCCATGGCGACAATGGACTGAGCATCTGAAGCGTGAGCCAGCCCTAATTCAATGCTTTCCTTTCTAAGAGTTGGTTTGGTCATGGTGTTTCTTCCCAGCAATGAAACCCTAACTAAGACAGCATCTGAGGCAGCATGAGTTCAGTTCAATCAAATTTCATGAACAAAATAACAAAAAAAGTTATGAATTAACAAAGGAATTCACTACAGCAATCTCGTCAAGGCAACTGAAGCTTCATAAGCCAGCTTCCAGTGAGAGACACACGTGTACATGCAGAAGCATGAACACACAGGTACATAGACAGACACGGAGGAGGAATGTGCAGGAAGGACTAATGAAGACAAAAGCCACTCTAGCCCTTTTGTAAAGAGCAGCAATTAGAAGTTCCTACAGCTTGCAAGAACAATCTACCAGAGCTATAAAAGGATACACCCAAGGCCATGCTTTATTAGAAATAGATGGAGAGATGCATTCATGACTGAGCATACCGTGAGACTTCTGGTAATTAGAGATGTTGACAGGAGTGTGGTTGGTTAGTGGTAGCAACAGGCCCACTCCCAAGAACAAGGAAAAACGCAGTCTGTTACAAAGAGCAGAGCCAGTGGCGAGAGAGACCAAAGGTGGCCAGGCTGGAGGGAGGGTCCACTTACAGACGCTGCCACACACCGCCATGCAGTACTCTTCCGTGTCAAAGTTGTTCCTGTTGCCGCCACATCCGCCGTAAAAGAATGGGGCACACTTCCCTTCAGTGACATCAAAGTACCAGCGGGAGATCATTGCACGGCAAGGCCCGGTCTCGGCTTGTTCAGAGCACACCTCTAATCAGAGGAGATGTGGGGAACCACATTTAGCATGAAAAGGCACCTTGTGGCTGTTCATGTACATACTTACTCATCTTAAGAACGCACCTGCCCATGGTAACCTGGTGACACCTGCTAAGTCTTCACTGAGGGATCTAGTCACCCACCCAGACTTCAGAGTCACCTCTCACACTAAACAAGTCGTCCTCGGATGGTTTAATGTGTAGGATGCAGTAGCAGCTAAAGGATTTTTGGCTAGAAGTGAAAAGATCTTATTCTTGACTTAAAGATAAAAGGTATCTGCACATCAAAAAAAATTCTCTTAAAAAATGACTTGGAGTCAACTTGGATGTAAAAGGATCGTTTGCGTTGTGACGCCAAAGCTTAAGCTTTCACCAACTATGATTGTTTTCCTAAGTAAATGATCATCTAGACTCACATATATTTAATCACATCCATTTTTAAGGCTTCCAGTCTGTCTACTAATTAAACCTGAAAACGTAAGTCATATCTGCAAGAGTCACTGTCGATTGTGGTAACTCTACAACAGTTTGTGTGTGTGTGTGTGTGTGTGTGTGTGTGTGTGTGTGTGTGTTTTTAATCTTACCATTAGCCCATAATGTTCTAAACAGTAACATATAGCAAACACATTCAAATTTCTAAACATATACCTCACATTGTTTTATATTAAAACACACTTTACCTGTTAATCTGTCTTGCCACTGTCCCCCCAAATTAGTTCCATAATCCCCAGTGGCTTAAAATGCAATAATCCATTCAGGTGCATTTTAAAAGTTAATTATGGTTAGGAGTTAGAACTCTATAGACCCCCCATACTATCTGCTTTTGCTGGAAGTAGAACAATAAGCCCATCTCTTCTGGGGGGAGGGTCGCCCTAAGGGAAAGCACCTTTCTAAAAGATAAAATCTGTATAAAACATAGAGCCTTTAGGTTAGAAATAGACAGTAAAAGAAAGGAATGCAGACTGTTGAGTCCTAAGAAGATAATCTCTGAGAACCATCAACCAAAATTTCCATCCTTATACTGCCCTGGAACATAGCGAGATTACACAACTTTCTTCAAACAAACAGATAAAACAAATCTACAGCCACTGAAGTGAAATCCTGCTTTCCCTTTCTATAAAGAAACTCCTTAGGCCCTGAAGTGGAGGACGCTCTTGAGGCCACTCCTACCTCATGAAATATTTTATATTCCCACTTTTCTTTATCTGCCTTCAACTACTACCTTCAATTACTACTATTCCGTGTCCTGCTCAGTTGTTGGTTGGAGATACTATGCACCTGGACATTGTATCCCAGAAGATGCCCCATTCCCATCCAGAACACTTGTGCCAATCAACACACCATAATCAACCAGACAAAGATCTCCAAAGAGCAGGCAAGTGTCTAGCCCTGGAGAGCCCGACACATGACTTTAACCTCTGTGTAACAAGCATCTACAATGACTCTCACTTTCCCATGACTTTAACCACTGTGTAACAAGCATCTACAATGACTCTGACTTTCCCAAAGTTTCACGAGAGTGCACCTGATTCTAGTGTGGCCACGAGGGGAATAGAACTTTTGCATCCACGGGCATAGCCCTCAGTCAACAGAGCCTGGCAGCAAAATCTATGCATAGTTCATGCCTCTCACAGCACTAAATACTGAGGTCTTCTGCCCCAGACCCAAACCTTGCAGACTGCTTTTTGGCTTCCATACAGGGGACTTGCTCTCTGAAGCTTGCTGAATAACAGTAGCAGAACTCTGGGCACAGGTTAGGTAAGGGATAAAACAGTGCCAGAGGACAGTGTGGGGGGGAAAGGTTAGGGGTGGGTCTGTATGATACTGCAAGAACTGGACTAAAGGGCAACCCCTGCCTCTGCACCGACAGACAACCACTGGATCGAGCTGCTTCTGATACTAGAATTTAATGCATAAAATTAAGACATGTAGATCCTGAGATTCTGAGGGAAAATTCCCAAAGCATGATTTTCTCCACATTCCAAAAAACATGCTTAATTGAACACAATATAACAGAAATAGACAATACAGATATACTACTTTGAAAAAATCCCCTATTTTGTGCTTTTATTTCTCTAATTGTAGAGTAGAAAGGTAAATACAGTTGGCTTTAGCAGTAAATCACTACCAGTCTCACTTGACAGTGAAATAAAATGAAAATAAAAGGTAAAGGCATTCAGATCAGCAGTACTAAGTGTGTTGACCATCAATACTTCTAATAAGTTTCCCTTTGGGGTCTACATTCAGCAAATCAAAAAAGGAAAAGGCTGACTTCAGTGTCAAACAGTCATGGTCCAGGTGTGGTGGTGCACACCTGCCAATTCCAGTTCCTGGAAGATGGACGCAGGAAGATATGGATAAACTCAAGGCCAGCCTAGTCTAAACAGCAAGTGCTAAACCACCAGCAGCAACAACAAGAATAAACAAACACAAACAAAACATCCCCCCATTATAATACTAACAAAATAAGCAGGAAAACTACTTATTTTTCAAAAATGCAATTAAGTTGTTAATACAAATTTACATCCTGCAATTTAGTGACACTCCCAGAGTTTAACTGACCAGAACCAAAATTGTATTCTGTAGATACATTTTGTTAAATCTTATAGATGAAACAAATTTTAAATCAACACATGAGAAAAAAGTGGCCATTCTTAAAGAACATTTTTTTTCCAATGCTAAAATCACATACTTCTAAGAGAAATTTCATTCATCATGTGCTGTGATATTGACGAGTAGTCATAAAAAGATAATTAATCTATCAGGAAATAAATGATCAAATATTTATTATCTCATAATCATATTGTACTAAATATAATCATGCCAATTATGTCAGTAAGCAGGAGCTGAAGTTTTACACCAAGTCTCATGTTCCAAATACAGGGGGAAATACCAACAGATCACACCAGCAGCCCTGCGCTGGATCAAAGCTACAGACTCAGGGGGAAGGTGAGTGCTGACTTGGGACAGAAGTCTCTAGCACAGTGGTTCCTAACCTCCCTAATGCTGCGACCCTTTACCACAGTTCCTCATGTTATAATGACCCTCAACCATTAAAACTGTTTTTGTTGCTACTTTGTAGCTGCAATTTTAATACTGCTATGAGTTATAGTTTAGACACCTGTTTTCAGAGGGCATTAGGCAACCCCTGTGAAAGGGCCATTTGATTCCCAGATGGCCGTTGATAACCACTGTAGCAGGTATCTTCAGATGGCTAGACTTTGTATTTAAACGTGCCGGTCTTTGTCATTGTAATGAGACCTGACCTGATTCTCATACCTCCCTCTACTGGAAAGTTTCTTATAAAGTGGCACCTGAAGGAGATGGGCCGGTAAAATGAGTTTTACACTACTCAGTGCTCCTGGGTGTCTATTTCCTGTTTGACACACAGCATGGGATTAGCAAGATTAAAACTAGAACAAGGTAAGAATGAGGTAGACCTTCTGTAGTGGGGAAATCTGAATGAGGGATTTACTAAAAATTGTGTTTATCCAGAAAAAAAAAACCTGTAGTATTTGTCATTTGTCTATTTCCTTCATATAAACACTCCCACCACTGGTGTGTCAAGCTGCAGTGGTTATGACTCCTAAAATTCCTCAGTCCTGTAATAATTAGTTTTCACAGTCTAGTAAGGATTGACCGCGTCATTCAGAGAAAAAACAGGACGCAAATGGAAAGCTACCAGACAAGGAAAGCGTTCCCTGTTAGTCTCTTGTTTCTGGTCTCTATTCCAAAACCCTCTAAGCACAGAAGGTAGAAAATGGTGTTGGCGTTTCTTTGAAGTGTCTATGACCGCCCATGTCCCTCCCCAGATGTGTAGGCTCAGCGAAAGCTGTGGGTGACTCAGGTGAATAGCAAGACTTGGTAAGTGCCACGCAACCGTGTGCTAGTGTGAGAGGTTGTGGTTTTCTTGCCCGTGTTTTCAGAGGTGAGGTCTCACGATATAGTTCAGGTAGGCAAGAAACCCCTATGGTCCTGTCTCAGCCTCCCAAATGAGCCACAATGACTAACTACCTTAATTAAATGTTATCGAAATGTCTTACATCAAAGACACAATATACAGTGGCATCCTAAAAGTATCACAGTGGAGGAATTGTACGAGTTGAAAAAAGTTTGGTTTATTAAAAGAAGTTCACATGTATATGGGAAATGGTGGATATGTTAGAAGATTCTCAGAATTGAGAAAAACATACTAATATTTAACCAATTATCAATATATATTAACTCCATTCTATACAATCAGCTGTTTTTAACATCAAAATAATATCAACACTTCTGCCTTAAATCCAATACCGAGATAATTCTCTTGTATTTAAATCTATGAAAATGTCACTTCTCCAAAACATGAATTCTAGTGACCATCTTCCCTAACTCACCAAAGCTTTCATTTTTATTTTGAAAATAATGATGAAAACCAATAAAAATCAAATAATAACTAAACTTAGAACATAATTTTCTTCCACAGCATTTTTCTGGGAAGAAATGTTAGGTAGCACCAGTACTTTTGAGAATAAAAGAATGCTTCCAGTGAGTTGGGGTCTGGAAATATGACCCTGACTGAGGAAGACAGAGTTCGGCCACCTCTCCACAGTAGCTGGCTTCTTGCCATACACAGTCTCCAACAGAAAAGAAACACAGGTTCAAGTTGAGAACAGTATCACTCCTGGTTAAAGTCTAGACGTTAACCAATGTTTGTTTTTTATCACAAAGTATTATGGAGAATGATTCTACGTGCCCAAACTAAGAAGAGTTTCCTCCATACTTCACAACCTGCATGGTAGCATGTATCAATTCTAGGCCTGGTGCAGACCAGTAATTTTAGCACATGGAACTGAGACACAGAGACATCATGCATGTGCGGGTGTACACGCTTTCAGAGTGCATGTCATATTTTAAACTGATGTTTCTTGTAGTTTCCTGTGTGCATGTCATATTTAAACTGATGTTTCTTGTAGTTTCCTGTCCTTAAGCATGTTACTAGATTGTTTCATAGATCTCATCTAATATTGGTTTTACCTTACTACTAAATAGTGGCTCAGCCATAGTTTTACATTATAGTACATTTTTATACTATAAAATGTTCACTGGCAACCTACCATGTGAAAAACACTGGGTTAGGAGTTTTAGATGATATTCTGATGAGGCTGAGTACAGCTTATGTCAGTAATCACATATTTAAGCTTAAAAAAATCAACTCATTATTGTGTGCGTGTGTGCGCGTGCATGCACGCGTGCACGCTCTCGTGTGCTCTTGCACACGCCACAGTCCTGGTGAAGGGGGTGGGTCCCATGGGAAGGCAGCTAGGTAGCCGATGACGCACGATCAGCCAGCCCTCAAGAGCGAAGACTCCCCTGAGCCTAACAACAAGAGCTCTGAACAAGCAAACAACAGGGGGATTTGTGTCGCTTCGCCCATCAAGGCTATTGTGAAGCAGCCACTGACACCTTTGAAATCCTGGGTCACAAAGGCTAGGAAGTGTCCAGAAAGGAAGGAAGCATGGGCAATGTTGCTTGGTATCATCAAACGTCAAGAACTCAAGCTACGGGGCTGGGGAGAGGGCTCAGCAGTGAAAAGCACTTGCTGCTCTTGCAGAGGAAGGACCCGGGTTTGGTTCCCAACACCCCCCCCCGCTGCTCACAACGGTCTGTCACTCCAGTTTCACCCTCTCCTGCCCCCCACCCTCGTGGTATAAACACACATGTAGATAAAATACATGTGCATAAAAATAAACAAAACATTTTAAAATACCTCAAAATGTTATATTCCATCTCAAAAGTTGCATTCAACGAGAGGTAAGTAGAAGAAAAACATCCTGGTTTCCAAGGATGTTAGAATTGGACCGTTGTAAACACAGCATAGCTGCCATAGTCCTTCTGCCCTAAACCCATTTACTTCTTCATACGTTTTACATCATAAGTCTGACATGTGGGCTGCTGTCTTTTGAAAGACAGGAGACTGTGAACACTTGAAACTGAGACTTAGGTAATCCCATCTCTTCTGGAATTCTTACTCTTCTAATAGATCACGGGATATGCTGGCCTGAGTGCTTAGCAGCCACAGATGAATCTTCAGGAAAGACAGACATGCTAGGCTAGTCTAAATGTTTAGCAGCCCCAGATGAATCCTCAGAAGTGCCTGATGGCTGAAGGTTAACAGAAACAGGTGCTTACGCTGCAATCCGCCCTGCCTTATAAGTTCTGGACACTCATTATTAAGGGAACTAAATATTTCCATTAAAAAAACATAACTATGTTACCCAAGCCAATACACTCCTGGACTTAATAGTTAAGTTAACTGCTCTCTAACTTGTTGCGTTGCATTTTAAGGAACTGATTTTTTTTTAAAATCCTAAACTGTTAAGTAGACTTACAACTGTGCTTAAAGCACAAAATTTTTTTATGGCACACATCCTAAACCCCTGAATTATACACGTTATGGATGGGTAATTAGACGTCAATGGTGTTCTTACTAAAAACAAGACAGGCACATGTGTATATTATTCCTCGGTCTCCGTAAGCCTCTACTCCCCAGTCTTGGATCTCAAGCACCATCATCGCTGCAAAGGGCTTTCCAGCCTGGGACAGTGAAGCTACACAGAACACTTGGCATGCATCACTCAGCCCCAGCAAGGCATGCATGGAATGCCTCAGAACCATTGACTTCTATGTCATAAGGCACAAAACAGCAGGCCGCCACCCATCACGCGTATTGTCAGCACGGCCGCCCGTCCTCCCGACACTGCATGGATGCTGTTCTTTGGCCTCTACACGTGAGCACATTCTCTTTGCCTTAGTCAAAGCAGAGAGGTAAAAGCCTGTGGCTGGTTCCCGATGGAGGCACTGCTGTCCTTTGTCTGGTCCCCAGGCACACGTCACATCTTTGAGTTCATTCATGCTCATGTTCACAACAAGCCATGAAAAAAGTTAAACACTGGACAAAGCAAGAATTCCACCAATGAGTTCCACTCCTTGTGTCATGCTTTCACAAAGAGGCAACAGTGGAGACAGGAGAGATAAGCTAACAAGCATGGCTTTGGCTCATTTATAATGCTTGCCAGATGCAACTCCTACAGTTGGTCAGTCCCTCTCCCTTTATAATCACGTCTTCACTGGGCCTTAGGTGAAAACTCCCACGCGTTTTCTGTCCTCCAGGCTACCAATGTCATTTTCCACGCAGGGTGAACAGATTTAAAGACTGTGCAGGTCTGCACAGAAGGACCCGAGCTACTGATGTCTATATCGCTCTGCACCGAGTAAGCAATGCATGTAGACGTGCCTCATCATTGTTGGGGGATGTATTCCAGTCAGCCAAGGGTGCTTCTCAGTAAACATCAGCAGAGCACCAGGAACTCACTGTTCACAAGGTCAGTCAGCTACAGTAAAGCAGCCAGCGTTCAGATGGCTGCTTTTAGTTTCACAAACACAAGTGTTTAAAAAGTATTGGTGTCCCTCTTCCACAAGGCATAAAATAGTCGAAAGGAATAAAAACTCTTATCTTGAAATGTGGTAACATTTAGTACCATCTTGTTCAGTTTTCTGCTAGATATAAAATTTAATTGCAAATATTTTGATATGTGGAATATATTCACACACATAAAACTATTTTAAGCAAGAACCTGAGTTCATGGTATATTTTGATGGTAACAGACTGCTGTCTACAAACACCAGCACTGTTGTACCAACAGATCCTAGATGCATCACACTGTAATTAAAATGCCAATCTGTTGGTTTACCTTTAACACTTCTAACTGGTAGTAAACATTACAATGCTCAGAATCTGTAAGGGGTTAGAATGGGGACTATGTCCACAATGACCACAGACTCAAGGCTGAGTACTTAATGTATACTAGAAACTGTGCTCAGTGGTTCCCAGGATTGTGTCACTCGCCTCTCACAAAGTAACTAAATATTAGAGAGGTATTGTTAACCCTAACTTTACAGAAAGACACACTGAGAATTAGGGACTACTGGCTTCATGCAAGGTTTGCAGTTCAAAGGCTGTAGGGCTAAGTAGGACTCCAGTCTGAGCAACCGTTCCTGGGCAACAAAGTGGAAATCTTCCTAGGTATTACATTAAGTCTTAGCATAGGCAGTGTAAAGTCATTCTCAGAAAATGTGCAAGGTAACTTCAGCATTCACATAAGGCAGGTTAAAAAGTGGGTTCCTCATCTGGCCCATGGCCATAAAATGAGAATGTCTCCTGCAAACATTACATTTGGAGCTAGGGTGACAGCTCAGTCCTCAAGCAGCTTGTTATGTAAACATGACCTGACTTCAGTACTCATATTAAAAAATGTCAGGTAAGGTGGTACTGTTTGCAATCCAAACCCTAGGGATACAGAGATAGGTGGGTCCCTGCGACTTACTGGCCATTTAGCCTAGTCTCTCAACATTGCCCAAAGAATACCAAAACGAAAACAAAAGGTGTTTGGGACGTTGAGGAACAACGTTTGAGGTTGTCCTATGACTTCAATAGACATCTGCACATGTATGAATATGTACCTGCATATACACCTACACACACACACACACACACACACACACACACACACACACACAGAGAGAGAGAGAGAGGGAGGGAGGGAGGGGGAGGGAGGAAGAGAGAGAGAGGGAGAAAGGGAGAGAGGGAGAGACGGAGAGGGAGAGGGAGAGAGAGAGAGAGAGAGACAGAGAGAGAGAGAGAGAGAGAGAGAGAGAGAGAGATCTTTTCAGGCAACACAATCTCCTTTGGAACTACCCAGCTTCATAGCATAAATGGAGCCAGAGACAATATTTAAATATATGGGGCCGAGAGTTTCCCAGGAAAACCTTAGTCTTAAAAAATAGGTAACATATTATTTGTGGTCCCAGGAATATAGTACTCTGACCCTTAATCATCTGTTATTAGCTGACCCCTAGTCATTATTATCATTCAATTTAAAAATAAAAATTCCAGAAATGCTCTGAGCAGAAATAAAAGATGCAACCATGTATGTAGCAAGCACTTTTGAGGGGTGCAACTTAAATAGAATAGTATGTATTTAGAAAGAAAAAGTAAAAATTTTGCTCGGGCTTAATAAAACTGAAATAGCCTACCTAGCTCATGAGGTCTGAATCCTGTCTTCATCGCTTACCGGTTATATGACTAACATATTTTTAAAGTTTCCCTAAGACTTAATTGTCTTGACCTAAAGTGGAGATGCATATCACTGTAAGGCTTAAAAGGCAGAGTTCTAGCCTTAAAAGGCCAGGGGGAACGGTGAGCCAGAAAACTTATATCTGCAATAAAGAACTCCAACCTGGATCTGGCACAGTCTGCCAGCAGGCGGGAGCATGTCTGTGCTAGCCCTGCTGTGCTTTCCGCGGGCACAAAGACTTCAGTCGGCAGCAGAGGCACAAAGAATATTTGTGGGATAAAT
Organism: Mesocricetus auratus; assembly: GCF_017639785.1. Lineage (NCBI taxonomy): Eukaryota > Metazoa > Chordata > Mammalia > Rodentia > Cricetidae > Mesocricetus > Mesocricetus auratus. The sequence goes on along the minus strand of NW_024429192.1, from coordinate 11,774,694 downwards.
AAACATTGGGTAAAATATAGTTTCTCTGGACAGGCAAAATTGGGTAGGTGAAATGGAAGGCTATGGCAGTTACCACAAAACCCACATTTCAGAGTTGAGAAAACCCTGACATCCTGGGCTTAGGAACTGGAAAACCGAGGGCAAGGGTCTACATGGACTGCTGCTTTACTTAGCTGGCAACAACTTCATCCGTTGATTGACAGTCAACACATTCCTAATTAGCAAAGCAAAGATCCAGATGAACTCCGCAGTGACTTGCTTACCTCCAAAGAATTCCCTTCTCTCTGAAATCAGTCACGCAGAACAGACAGTTGGAGTTGGAAGTTTTATGACCATGTACAAATAGCTTCTATTTTCTCCCCTGTTCATTCCTCAAGGGGATGAAAGCACCTAGTCCTTATGAAGCACAGTAAGGACTCACGTTAGTCGCTAGACGCTGGTGATAATGAAGCGATTTTCTTCCTAGAGATGGTTGTAAATCACATTTATTTCCTTCCAGGGGCTGAAACATTAACATTGAAAATGTGATTGCAATCCTGCCATTGCAAGCAGTGTTTGCTTTCAGGGTACAGAAGCAGGCTTTGTAGGAAGAAGAGTTACAAAGTGTGCACGTTCTATACTAGGAATGTACGGGGATGGTTTGTTCCCTTTGATCTTTACCATCGAACACATCTGCATCCTTAGTGGATACACTCACTAAACCATTGAAAACATCTGCATCCTTAGCAGATATACTACACAGCGTGTTTCTTTTAGGCCCCTATCCAAGAAAGATTTGCTTCAACTTATATCTTTGGTCCACTTCATAAGCCTTACATAGGATGAATGGATTTACATTTTAAATAAATCAATTTATAGGATGAATGGTGCGAGCATGCGTGCATGTGTGTGTGTACATGTATGGTGTATGTGTACGTTTGTATAACCAGTGTAGTCTGTTAGATTTTCTGCTTTAACACTTCCTGCCTTATCTCCTTGGCACGGGGGTCTTTCACTGAACATCTCCCAGCATCCCCCAGCAGCCCTCCTGTCTCTGTTCTCCACAGTTCTGGGTTGCAGGCTCATGAAACCATACCTGGCTTTCTAAGTGGACTCTGAGAATATGAACTCAGGACCCCCGGCCTGTGCTGCATGTATTCTTCCAGCTCCGCCACTCCCTAGGTCCTGCTTATCTTTAAAATTAGTGTTTGCCCTGAATTTTGTCTTATAAACATCTAATCTGGAGATTTCTTTTTAAATTCTTAATAGACTTTGGCCTTCAAGAGAAAGATGCCCCCCAGAGTGTGCATGTCTTTGCAAGTTTTGTCTGAATATCAAAAACTACTTATTACACGTGAAACCATTTAAAATTACTAAATTACATGTGAAACTGAAAAAGAAAGGGATGGGACAAATCCAGCAGACAACATGACCCAGGAGGTAACGTCACCACATTATCTCAAGAAAATTCCATGCTGGTTAGAACATGAGCCTAAATTCACCACCCGTTGCCCATCTGGGATTCATAGAACAAACCCCATGTTCTCTGCACCCATACTTGCCAACCTGGAATTGAACACATTCACCTTTTGGTCTCAGCCCAATTGTCTCAGATTCTCTTACGAAGAATGTCAACTAGCTCTGTCTTGCAAACACGTCCCTCTCCTTCCACCAAAGCATCATTTTGGTTTTGCTGTTTTCTACTGACTGTGGTGAATTAAATGCCGCCTACTCTTAGCAACCTTCGCTGGGCAACCGGGAAGCTCATCCTGCCTCCTGAAGCAGTCAGTGTGCTCTCATTTCTCGGGGCAGGCAACTTTGTGTTTGCTTGGCTTTGATTTCCTCCTGGGTCTAAGCACTCGAGACCATCATGAGCCTACGTGGGCTCATCACCTGCTCCTTTCAGAATGATAAAAGGGCAGGGGCCGAACAGGCGCTCTCCACTTCCAAATACCTCACCAGTGCAGAATCATCACTCACTGCAATGTGCCACCAAGAAAAAAAAACCCCTAAGGTGAAGAAAACAAAACCAACCCAACCCCCCCCCCCCCAAAAATCACCTCTTTCCTTGCCAAGAAAATTAGGGCTAAAAAATTTCACTAGGCCAGATCTGCCAGTTTTGGCCTCAAGAGACATTTGAAAAATTGTCTGGGAAAAGATGCCTCAGGCATAGAAGACCAGCAGTTCGTTCAGATCAAGGCTGACTCTACTTGTGCATTCTCTCACAAGCTCAAATAAGTAAGAAGCTGCCTTAAGTAGGGAATGATAAAGCTGTATCGGTAGGGAATGACATAGCTGTATCATGGACGTGGAACTGCACGCTCCTTTCCCTAACAACACACAATGCTTCCGCTCCATCAGTGGGGGCCGAATGTTCAACTCAGAATCACTAATCAACAAGAGCTCCAAGCTAACGACACAGAATCCCAAAACACTGGTCAGCGACACAAGTCAGTCAAAGCTATGCACGAACACCCTCACTGGCGTAGTAAAGACTCAGAAAGAGGCAACTCAGATGGGAACCTGGGGTTGTGAGAATCAACTCTGTGAGTGGGCAGGTATCTGGTTGGGGTACTGAGATATTCTTAGGCTAGACCATGGTGATACTAAATAATTGAGTACATTTCTTAAAGTCACTGAGTTATATATTGAAAATTAGTTCCTCTTATGATATAGAAATCATACCTCAATACCATTCTTAAAAATGCAGCATGGGAAAGGAGTAACTAACAATAATTAACAATGAATTGGATCGTGTCCCGTAGTAAACTCTAATGAGTTGTAATCATACTTTTTAACCAAAAGGGAAAGGAAATCTTACATTGTTATAGCATTTGTGGATGAAAGTTAATATCATTTGCATTACACTAAAATTAAGTCAACCCATATTCATTAAAATCTAGCTCTAGAGGCAGCTTTTGCTGTGGGGGAAAGAAGCTCAGTGCATATCTATTAAACATCGCAACGCCAAAACACATTAGTTGGCATAACATTTGGCTGTTTAATATAAAATGGATATTTGCTTTCATTTTCCTGCTGATGAAAAGCCTTTGTAGTGATTTGGTTTACAGCATTCTTAGGAGGAACATTAGCAGTAGAAGAGTCTAGGCATCAGAACTACAACTACTTCTTAAAGATGGTGACGTCATATTTTCCAATTAAACAACTCATGCAATCACCCATGTTGAATTTCACAGCAGGAAATAAAGTGACTCTTGATTTTAAAAACTTGACTTAGTAAAATCTTGTGGAAAGTTAGTAAAAATCTAATGAAGACTACACAAAGAGAATTTATTGAAACTGTCTACAAGCCCAGCGCAGTACATGACCCAAACTCTAGTCTTTCCAGTCAAGGAGATCTCCTCCAATCACAGAGGCGGGGCAACGCCGAGCAGTCAACACCTACCACCAGGGCAGGACCCATAGCACTGGCCAGTTTCCATGCCTTTGGTCTGGGTGGGGTCTCATCAAACGGCTTAGGGCTCCTTAAACAACACACACAAGGCACAGGAGAAACTGTGCAAACGGGATTTGTACTAGTTTAAACCGATAGCTCAACCGATTGCTACACCAAACCAACACCAATGGAAAACCAAGCCCAGGCAGGGGGAGGGGGAAGAAAAGGGCGTAGTGTTGACTGAAATCAGTTTTCTCCCGCTTTGCTTTCTTTTACCCCAGGACATTTAAAAGTGACAATCCAATAGTGAATTACCTCGGACTACCTCCTCCACGGACTCGGTGGTGGTGGTGGTGGTGGTGGCGATGCTGGTGGTCCTCTCTGTCGCCTCTTCGTAGGGCTCCTCGGCCTCCTCCTCCACCTCATCCCCGTCCTCCACATCCTCATCGTCATCAGCTTCTTCCTCCTCAACGTCAGCCACCTCCTCCTCCTCCTCCGCTACTTCTACTACCTTGTCTTCACTGGAGGAGCAAATAAAAACAGCAGTGCGGGACTCAGCGGAAGGAAGTTTAGGAAAGTAAAATCAAGGAACTTGGGTCACTTGTGAGGGAGCATGGGATTGACACACACACACACACACACACACACACACACACACACACACACACACGGTTGAAAGCAGATTAAGTGGGAACTCTAGCTGAGGTCTAACAAAATGTTTCACAGGAGGACATAGCTCTTCTTGGTTTAATAGTTGCAAAAAGAGGACGACCATGACCCCAACTAAACCACATATGGAAAAGGTAAAATCAGGTCACTCGTTGAGAGATGATACGGCTGTAAGTGATGATAGGCAGCAACCAGCAAGGTAGAATTGCTAGAGGACATGTCTAGGACACCACTTAAATGGCTACTGAGGAATCCTTGTGGAAAGCACCTGGCTACCAGTGCAAGCGTCTGGCTGGCCGAGAACATCTGTAGGAGGATAAAGGGAGGGAGATGCCTATGCTGTATTGCCTGGTGGGAAAGTTGAGAGATGGACTGGATCGGATCACAAAACCCACACAAGGTGGGTATCTGAGACTGAAACTCTCCGCCACAGTTCTGTCAAATGACAAGCAGTCCACAAATGGGCGGAGGAGCGGCCACACCCGTGTAAATGCCCCCAGCAACCGAGTGCAGGGGAATTATCACCCTGAAGCCCATCCTGGCCAGCAAGAAGAAGCCTGTAGATGGGGAAAGCGATGGGAATCTGGAAGGTTATGTTAGCTGCCACATGATGATGTGTAATGACAGTGTTGGGGTTGGGGAGAGGCAGGGCGAGGGTGCATCCGGTGTCAGAGACTGTATCAGGTGGCATTTGAACTGGAGGTTGGGATGGTCCCAGCCATGATTTAGGATGCCTCTAGAAAGCCGAAAGTTCGGTCAGTGTCTGGCAGTAGAGCCGTTAAGATATTCTGCTGGAAATGAAAGCAGAAAGAAGTATAAAGATGAATATAGACAGCCCCGAGGGAGTGCTGTGATTTCCTCCACACTCCACGGTTTCTCTGTACAGGTTGGATGATGAATGATGCATATGGGGCCCTTGGGTACACGCACAGGATGCAGAACTCACATTTTTTTTTATATATCTGGCTTCTCCAGGGGACAATTTCCCAACTCTGGGTGGAATACGATGAAAGGACAATATATTCTGAAACACTTGGGCCAAACATAAAGAGGAAATAATTAAGCAGAATAATTTAGCCAAGTGTTAATGCAGGACATGTTGACAGGCAGAAGGCTACGGCAGATTATCAAATTTTCATTAAGTCCTTGAAGAAATAGATGAGAAAGGGGAGATAAGACACTGGCTTGGGTAATCAGATGGAATAAGCCTCCTTAGATATGAGTGCGGTGAGATCATTGATATCTTGATTGCCTGAAGAAACATTTCTGTGCACACATCTACTACTCGAAGCCATATTTCAAAAGTAAACCTAAAGCTGGCCCAGATTTTATTTGGAGTGCATTCTGTCATTCAGTCTCAAGGCTGTTCTCCTAGTGAACCAAGCAGGGGTGCTTGGCTCCTTCCTGTACATCTGTTTATTGTTTCTGGACCTTCTTTGTGCAACCAACTCGGTCACAACTCTCTCTGCTTCTCCAATGTCAGTGTTAGTTCAAGAGTAAAGGCAGCGGGAAAAGCTAACTCAGGCCAGGAGTCTCTTAAAACCATGAAATATCCATGATTTTGCCCCATGACTGGTGTAACAGTGTTCAAGTGTATGGTCCAGGATTTGGTTCATCCTGGGCTATCAGGTTGGGTGAAGAAAACACATCCCTGGATTCCCCAAGGTGCCTTTCCACCTTCCATCATTACTTAAATGCGGCTTTTAAGGCTCCAAACAGAAGCCTTGACTGTGGGCAGAGCGGTATAAAGTGATCTGCATTCTGGTGTGCATCTAGCTGGGAAAAAGAAGGAATTACAAGTCTGTCGTCCCTCAGTGCATCTGTCTGTGTAATTTACTGTCATAATAACAAAGAACTGAGATGCATAATAGTTCAACTGGCTGAGAAATTAAATTACTTGCCCTAGGAGAACTCAGGTCCAGTTCTTATTACCATAGCTTTGATTTCTGGAATTAAATTTAGATGTCCATGAATTCAATTATCTATTTGGACACTATTTAAAGCAGAGGCACACAATTGTGTCCTAATGATGCTGCATCTTCTCCAAGAATCCTGACCATGCCATTCTTGAAACTTCTAATTGTAGCTTTTAGACTATCAGGAAGCATTCAAAGGCGGCAAAAATGCTTTCGCACCACCAGCTGAAGGGCCAGGCGGTTTGTTCTGTGTAAGAAAGGCGAGATCCTTTAGCAAAGCATAACGAAAGAAAACAAAAGGAGGGAGAAGCTTGTGAAAACGTGAGGCTGGGTGATTTCTTTATGAACCAGGCGTGACACACTCACGGAGAGACAATTGGTGACTAAGGCGGTAGAGTAGCCACAGCAAGTTCCCAGCTGTAAAGGGCGACAAATGCCTTACACACAGCAAACATTTTAAACACTAATAATGAGAAACACTTTTACTGAAGGAAACTGAAACACCTGACCATCCTCGGAGCATCTCAACGCAGCAATAAGGTCAAAAGGACATGGCAACAAGGAAATACATCAGTGGCGACACGAAGTTCTCAGCCAGCCTTCAAGGCTACTCTGGTGGAGGACAAACACTATCACAAAGGCGAACCCGCATTTGTGACGAAGCTGAACTTGAAAATGATTGTGTGTGATGGTGCTGCGACTCATAGCATGATTCGCATGCCAGCCTCCATTCCTTCTTATGAAAGTCATGCAAAGCATTTTACCAAAGGCATTCTTGGAGGTGGTCACATGACATTCCGTATGTGGCAAAAGGATAGAGACAGTAAAAAGATCAGCGGCTTCGGGTGGAGGCTCAGGGAGGAGCGAGGGCTGTTTTCTCTGTAAAGCTGTTCTGCATAACAGAATAATGGGAGCCACACATCATGGTGAGCACGCGCTTTTCCGGTGGGCACACTGCTGGGGGTTTGGAGACCGGATGGAAGGTAACTGACTTTCGTGGTCTCCTGCCCAGTTCTGCTGTGAACCCGGCACTGCTCTAAAGTATCCTATGAAAGAATGAAAGACTTCTACAAGTTTTATGTATTGTTTCCCAGTCTCTGTCAAAACTGATTTTTTTCTTCCTATCATAGAAGCTGGGGAGAAGAAATGGCAGAGAGATACTCTTGTTCTCCATGGTTATGAGAATGTGAACTATTGTCAGGCCATCATGGCAACAGCGGTGGAAATAACCAAAAGCCAGTTCCCAAAATGCTGTGACAGATCACAGGGCCAGAAAAGCATGGCTGAAAAGACGGGCTCAGACCTGTGAGGGCTGGCAAGGTGCGTGTGTGTTCGTGTGCACGTGAGTGTGTGTGTGTGCGTGCGTGCATGTGTGTGTGTGTGTGTGTGTGTGTGTGTGTGTGTGTGTGTGTATCTGCGCCCAAGGGTCTCTGGGATTTTCCCAGAATGAAAGTCAGGAGTAAAGAGAAAATAAAGCAACAAGCAAACAAAATGCAACAATAACAAAAGAAAGCAACCCAAGATGAACATGCCTTCTCTTCTTCTTTGGGTTGGTAGCTTCCTAACCGGGTAAGTCAATTATTCCAAAGGAAAGCAGTATCTGAGATTATTACTGTTATTTTCAGAGACTATGAAGAAATATGAAAGAAAGGAAGCTTGCTTTCTATGGTCCCCAAGAAATATGCAAAGCAGGACAGGCAAAGGAACACAAAGCTAGGTACACTACCACTCCAAAAGGTTATTAGATGCTAAACACAAATATCATACGGAGCCCAGTTATTTGCTTGTTTGTTTATATTGTTTGAGAGGAGGTTTCAGTCTGTAGCCTAAGCTGTCCTTGATCTCATCAGGATACTTCTGCTTCAGACTCCCAAGTGCTGCGATTGCTGACACGAACCAGTTTATATAAACAAGGAAAATTGGTAAATGTCCAGGCAGATAAGCTCAGGAGTTGTCTAATTCAGTGAGAAGAAAGCTGGAGTATCAGGAGAGGATGGCTGGTAAGGGTGGGTGTTCCGATTTGGAGGTCAGCTACCTGGCCATGCTCAGATTTTTAAATTCAGCAAGCTGTAGAGTTGTGTTATGTGTTCTTCATTTATGCACACCCCTGTTCAGGTGTCTCAAAGGCTTTAAGTGGATTCTTCTAAAGTAACAGTCACTTTTCTTACTGTAAATACTTGTGGCCTGGTCTGGGGAAGGAACTCTGAGTAGCAAAACTGCAATCTTCAGAGCCTCCAGATTTGCAAACATATACTCTATTCCAAGCACCTGGCACAACAAATATACTTAAAGGAAAAAGGAGTGAAAACAGGGGTATGGTTTCCACATCTTTCCAGTCTAAAGCTCCTTTTGTCATGGCCTCACCTAGCTAGGATGAATGAGGCAAATAAATTATCCTCCACATTGATTACTTCATTAATTCAGATCTGAGTATAGAAAAAGTCTTCTTTTGATGCCATAGAATTAGAATGTGTTTCCTATTTAACTCTCCAATACTGTGGTTTCACTTTGAGTTACCTGATCGGTATAGTCTAAAAACTGCTTAATGGAAAACTCCAGAAAAAGAAACCATAAACTTTAAGTAATTCTTATCACACTACTGCTATAATCCCATTTTATGACTGTTAATTATGTCTTTCTGCACATGAGTACACACTCCACTTTAATCACAGGTTATGTAAGGAGATCAATAAACACAGCATATACAGAACTTATTATTATGTGAGGTCTGTATGATGACAGAGCCCTTTGGATTGTATCTCCCGTAGATATGAGGAACTAGTGTAGCCAGCTGCCTTGGTGACACATGTTAGCTAGCAGGAAGTATCAGTTTTTCATTTAGAAGTTTTCTAAAAATCTGATGAACACTCTTCTCAGGAGAAAGGCATAAAATAAAAACTCCTGTAGCAGATACTCTGTAAGGTACCCAAGGCCATTCTTAACTCCTTCCTCCCCTCTTTTGACAAGAGAGGCAAAAACCAAATAACTCGTTAGCTCACATCCCTGCATCCCTTGCGACTTGAAGGCCTTGTGACTGACACACTTCCCAACAACCAGAAGCCAGGCAGGGCACATGCTTGTTCTTCACGTTTCTTTGCCTTTTTACTTCTCACTTTCCGTTTTCACTCAGAAAGGCAAAATCCACTGCATCTATGTGCTGATGGCATTAGCTTTATCACGGTGCACTATCAGGTAAGCACAGCTCAGTGTCAAGACTCCAAACTATTCACCACTACACGAGTTCCAAAGATTTTGGGGATTTGCAGCTAAAGTATTCCTTGCTGAGGAAGGTCCACAAACCCAGCTGGAGACCCAGCTCAAGGACTTCCACTTTAAGAAGATGACAAATAACAAGATTGAGACACCAAAGCTGCATGACTCAGGCAATTAAGAGTGAGCCGCCGGCCCCAACCTTGGTTTGAAATTGAACTGAGTTGTCATTGCACATTCAGTGTTGCCTATTCTGGATGAGAGAGTCTATACTAATTGCTGAATGAGTAACAGGGGACCAGCATAATACAAGCCGCAGAAATTCCAAGGAGAAAGTGACTTGTACAAGTCAGAGGCCTCCGAACAGTAAAGGATGAGGCAGGGATCTGTATGTAATCAGGAATAATATGCCATTAAGTATGATCCCAACAACCAGGTCTAACAGAGAAGACAGAAACCAGGGCTTTTCCCCTTAGTGGATAAACACTGAAGTAAAAGGGATACACACAGGTGCAATATAAGCTAATGAATAAATAGGCAATGCAACCATTCGCCCAACCATTGAGCCACTCCATCATAGTCTCTCTCTTTGTCTTTCCATCTCCTGACTTGCTCTGGGTCACCCCATGAACACTGTATTTGAAACGATGTCCCGGTCTCCAAAATACACATCGTATTTGCTTGTTGGCGTTTTAGCCCCTTTGCACCCAGATGTTTTTTTACTCATTTGATCTTATTATACATCCCCCGTGAGAACGTCTTCCAAGAAAGCCGGACTCTGCGTGGTCCTGCTCGCTTACGTACTACTGCACCGGAGTAGTCTTTACTCCCTGGCGAAGGCAAAAACACGGCTAGCGCATGGCGAAGAGATGACTGAATACCAAGTTCGGCACTAAAAAGATGGGGGGCAGACGGTGGGAATGGTTAGTGCAGGGAGCAAAAGCGAGGTCCAGTGGGTCGGGGAAAGAAACAAAGAGCGAGAGGAAGAACAAGGGAGAGCTCGTCAGGGCAGAGACGAGCATGGCTGTATACAAGAGGGATTCACTTGGGTTTCCTTCTGAATGGTGTCTCCGGCTGCTGGGTGGAGTAAGCTATAGGGAGACAAGAATGAACGTTGAAAGACTGGACATTCCACAGCATGCTAGGGGTAGTTATGTTTCTCAAAAGTTAGGGAAGCTCATGGGCTGATAGCCAAAGGGACTGACGATGGCGTCAGGGTCTGTAAGCATGTCAAATCACTTTTGTGGTGATGATTATGAATAGCAAGGACACCCAAAAGAATGAGATCTGACTGGATCAGAGGTGTCTGGTGACCATCAGATACCAAGTTCACAGACTTGTCCAAGTTCCTTAAACCCTGGCTCATTTTCCCATAATGGAGCCTGTCTCATGGGAAGGGGTGGGTAGACTGTGTCCCAAAGAGGGTACCGCTTAAACTGGGAGCACTTGTGAAGAACTGTGTCTTTTCTCTGCTATCTTGGTATCCACAGTAAGGTGGCTGTCTGCAGTGCAGAAACAATTCAACTAACGTATCTAGAGGATGACAAGGCAAACCCACGGGATGGGCAGTTCACAGAAAAATAGCCTCGTATTCTACAGCAAGCTTGTGTCACAATGTTTAAAATGCTGAGAGCTACGAGGTGAATCAACTTTGGTGGGGCCGGAGGGATGTCTCAGCAGTGAAGGGCATTGCTACTCTTCAAGAGGACCAGATTTAATTCCTAGCAGCCACATCATTGCAGTTACAACCATGTTGTAACTCCAGTTCCAACACCCTCTTCTGATCTCAGGCGCCACCTGGCATGCATGAGCGTACAGACGTACATGCAGGGAAAATAACCACAGCTATAAAATAATAAACTATTTTAGAAAAAAAGTGATGTTAGGTAGGATGTGTTAGGGAAAAATAAACCATGAAAGATGGCTTGAGGAATTAGACAAATCTGTGAACTTGGTATCTGATGGCAGTGGAAATGTTCTATTCATTTTGTGCGTGAGATGGTGTCGGTGGGTTCTGTAGAGATGGACTGACATATTTATTATGCTCTTGACTGAACTTTTCTTTAAAATATTTCAGTATCACAAGAAGCACGGTAGAATGATAGTTTGGCAAGGCTTCTAAATCTGGATGATAATTACAGTAAAAGGCTAAAGTGCTTTTTTTTCCAAGACTATCTTGGAAGCAATACTAGTCATATATTAAAAAATGCATTGTCTAGACAGCTTTATGAGCCATGGAAGATTAAAGAAAAGCACTTGCGGTGATAAAAAGTCCTAGAATCATTTTTAATTCTTGATATGAGAAAACAAATTCTAGTTCATCAGAGGCTAGACCAGAAATTCTGAATTAACAAATTCCTGAAGACCCAGGTATTGGTAAGGACAGATGATTTTGTAGACAGACAGACAGACAGACAGACAGACAGACACACACACACACAGAGACAGAGAGAGAGAGAGAGAGAGAGAGAGCACAAGGAATTCATGATCTCTACCCACTGGGTCAACAGGGTTCATACTAGGTTTCAGGGTATGCTCCATTCTCTGTGGAGACCACAACAAACAAACAAGAGAATTTCTCTGCCCTCCTGGCACATACATCTTATAGACAGAGAAAGACTAAGGGGCCAAAGAAAAGATGGCATACCATCGCATCACAAGATGTTGAGTACAAACAGGAAACTGAAATCAGGAAAGCTACCTTGGACACACGGGGGTAAGTACTGGGGGTGGACATTTAGAGTTCTCAAAGTAGTTCCATGGTCTGAGTGTAGAGTGTTCCCCACACACTCGTGTATTTGAACACTTGGTTCCCAGAAGATGGTGGCACAGTTTCAGGAAGCTGTGAAGCCTTTAGGAAGTGGTTCCTTCAGGGGAAACTTGGTCCCAGCCATGAGAAAAGCATTGAATACAGGCAACTGGAGAAGACATTATGAAACAGACATTTCAGAAAATGTGTCCAGTCTCCTCTACCACCGTCTACACACGAGAACGAATATAAAACTGCAGGCAATCTTTGAGCTAAATGGTTACCTAGCTTCCCAGGGTTAGTGAGATTGCTTTCTCTTGGGGTGGGGGCGGATCTTGGGAAGGACAAAGGGACGCTGCCCTCTTCTGTGAAAACCACACTGGTTTTATATGGGAAGTGGTCATAGGAACCTGCGTTCCTTCCTTTTTACAGTAAAGTGCAAACACCATGTGATATGTCACACCTACGCTCACAAGTGAGCCTCTCAGAGGGAAGAGACATGTCTTCTTGCTCATCCTCAGCAAAGTAAGGGGAAAGAAACAGAAGGGAAGGAAGCCACAGCAGAGCTCTGCAGGGTTTCCTGCACACACAATCCACCGCTTTTTGGTTTCCAGGGTTAGAAGTGAGTAAAGGAGTATTTTAAATCGCATATATACGAAAAGTAAAATAAATGAGCTCATTACTATTGTAACACCAAGTCTTGGCTGGCCAGAACACCGAGGAAAGTGTGTTCTAGATAGGAAAGGGGCTTTTCCATTCTAATTGTTCTTTCTTTCCCAGCAAGCCCAGACTCTTGCCTTAGCAAGCATCTTCTCGAGAAGTGTGTGAAACACTGTCAGAACACTGGACACCGGCATTCCGCAGGCAAGGCAGAAAACGTAGAGGGTCAGGGACTCAGAGGGTCAAGGGCGATGTGCTCACACTGTGGCCACGTATTGTGGTCAAATTCCTGACACCAGCTGCTTTCATGCATTGTTCTTTCACAAAGGAATACCACACTAAGTACACAGTAACTGCCCTGATTAGACATGGTTTCAGTTACTCTTGGTCAGCCACGGCCTTAAAAGATTTAATGAAAAGTTCCTGAGAGAAACCATTCATACATTTTGAATAGCTTTTATTGTTGCAACTTGATACAATGGTTCTATATTCTTATCAGCTCTTGTTTTCCCTTACTGTGTAATGTGTACATCAAACATTGTTGTTGATCTATATGCACAGACTTGCACATTATGGATCTGAGTGCACCTATTGGTTCTTAGTCTGTTCATCTTTGCAATTAAGTGATGACACTAATTACTTTCAGGGATGTGCTAACCGTTTAATGTAAGCAGAAACTGAACAGGGAGAGTCAAGTTCTGTACCTACTTACTACCATGAGGCCATAGCTTGATTTATAAAGGACACAATTACTTTTTCTTTTAATGCTATTAGATTTTGGTACAAATACAGTTATCATTTGTTTTTGACATATTTAATATTTGCCTTGAGGTTTATTGGTACAGAGAGAAAATCTAATAAAGCATTAAGAGGCACTATACTTAGCAGGTTCACAACAGCTGACCACAAAGTCAGAGTCCCACAGAGATGGACAAATAATGCCATAAATGATGTAGTAACTGTGTGTCTGTGTGTGGGAGTGTGTGAGGTGTGGGTGTGTCTCTGTGTGAGAGTGTGTGTAAGGAGTGAGTGTGTGTCTATTTGTGTGTGAGGCGTGAGTGTGTCTGTGGTGAGTATGTGTGAGGCATGAGTGTGTGTTTGTGTGTGAGGGTGTTTGAGGTGAGTGTGTCTGTGTGTGTGAGGCGTGTGTCTGTGTGTGAGAGTGTGTGTCTGTGTGTGGGAGTGTGTGAGGTGTGGGTGTGTCTCTGTGTGAGAGTGTGTGTAGGGAGTGAGTGTGTGTCTCTTTGTGTGTGAGGCGTGAGTGTGCCTGTGTGTGAGTGTGTGAGGCATGAGTGTGTGCTTGTGTGTGTGAGACATGAGTGTGTGTTTGTGTGTGAGGGTGTGTGAGGTGTGAGTGTGTCTGTGTGTGAGATGTGAGTGAGTCTGTTTGTGTGTGAGAGTGTGTGTGAGGTGTGAGTGTGTCTGTGTGTGAGGCGTGAGTGTGTCTGTTTGTGAGAGTGTGTCTGTGTGTGAGTGTGTGTAAGGCGTGAGTGTGTCTGTTTGTGTGTGAGGCGTGAGTGTGTCTGTGTGTGAGAGTGTGTGAGACGTGAGTGTGTCTGTGTGTGAGAGTGTGTCTGAGGCGTGAGTGTCTGTGTGTGAGAGTGTCTGTGTGTGAGAGTGTGTCTGAGGCGTGTGTGTGTCTGTGTGTGAGAGTGCGTGTGTGAGGTATGAGTGTATGCGCGCACGTATGTGTGTGTGTGTGAGCACATGTGTACACGCATGAGATTGGACAAAGTCTAGGAGAGGAAGACAGAAGGACAGTCTACAGCGAGGGAGTGGGAGGCCTCAGGGAGGAACACGCACAGCGGCAAAGGCGCAGAGAGACAGGGCCTGCAGAAACTGCCAACACGCAGCGTGCTGGCAGCAGGAGTGGGCAGTGGCAGAGAGCAGGAGGCAGCCGTGCTATCAGAGACTTTGTTTTAGGGTCTGACGACTCTGGCACTCTGGACCCTAATCCACAGGGGTGCAGCGCCTGCCTAACAAAAGAGCTTCTAACCAAAGCACGGAAGACCGGTGGTTCCTCCAGGCACTCCAGCTGACAGAAGCACAGAGGCAGGGCAGGCGCTGGAGACGCAGGCGCTGTGGAGAGAAAGCTCTGGGGAAGCATGGCCAAGGAGGCTGAGAGAAGTGAGGGGCTCCAGAAAACGACAGAAGTGGCGGCCATCTGGATGGAGGGGGTTAGATGAGTCTGATGCTTCAAGATGGAGACTTGGGGTAGAGGCTGTTACTAATGGCAACAGCAGGAAGGACGGTGGCAAGGAGCAGAAGTTAATGGATTCGGCTTGGATCACGATGGATTTGAGATGCTTAGAGACGTTGTTGGAAAGAATCCAACAGACAGATAGGAATGAAAGGCCAGAAGTTTGGACCACAAACAGTCTGTGAGAAATCACCTTCCTATGACCCTTACATAAACCAGAAAGAAAGAAAGAAAGAAAGAAAGAAAGAAAGAAAGAAAGAAAGAAAGAAAGAAAGAAAGAAAGGAAGGAAGGAAGGAAGGAAGGAAGGAAGGAAAGAAAGAAGGAAAGAAGGAAGGAAAGAAGGAAGGAAAGAAGGAAGGAAAGAAGGAAGGAAGAGGCCCAAAGTGCTACAATTCCCGAAAGGCCACAGATAATGGCCCAGATGGCCATTCACTTTGTGTATTGTTAACATGGCGCACTTACATCATCACCCAGAGTAGAAACATAAACCAGCCTTCTGAAGTCCAAGCCTACAGCTTTTCCTTCCTTCCCTGACCACCCCACAAGTGTATTTCAATACGGGTACCAATTCGGAGACCTGTGAGACAAATTTCAAGATGTTATCTAGATTTTATTCAAGACTTTAATTGGGAGCAATGTTTTAAACAGTACGGTGTATGAGATGTCCTAAGGTCTCCAGAGGGTATCAGGGACTGTAGGCAGTGCTGAAGTCCATGTGTATTGTGAGATGCTACCCCCTTTACATATATGCCTATCATAAAGTTTACATTTATAGAACAGACATAATAAGAAATTAATAATACCTACAATAAAACAATTAGAACAGAGCCTTATAATAAAAGTTATATGAATATGGCCCTTTTATGTCAGTATGTTATTGTACAGTATTTTTTGTGATGGTGTGAGACGATATTTTATGACTTTTCTTGACTAAAACAAAAAAAGCTGTCAGCACCAGGTCTCAGCACCAGGTCTCTCCTTCACAACCGTTATTAAGCAATATATTTTAAAATACACACACACAAAAGCGTTAAATTACCAGAACTCTCGATCTGGTAACTGCGATGGCCACAAACCCAGGTAACCTACACAGTGTGGACTGCGTCCTGAGCAGAAAGAAGTTGGCATGCTACTCGAAGCATCATGCAACTGAAGGTTTATGAAGCGTAATCTTAGAAATTTCCAGCTAATAATTTTAGACCACGGAAGCCAAAACCATGGATGACGGAAGCAGTAAGAATGCTGGTGGATGCCAAGTGCTAGAACTTGGTCCAGATGTGAGCCCCCAAAGGGACAAGGAGAGCAGGCGCCCCCTTCTCGGAGTGCATATGCCACGGGAGGAGAAGGAGACAAGGAGAGCAGGCGCCCCCTTCTCGGACTGCATATGCCACGGGAGGAGAAGGAGACAAGGAGAGCAGGCGCCCCCTTCTCGGAGTGCATATGCCACGGGAGGAGAAGGAGACAAGGAGAGCAGGCGCCCCCTTCTCGGAGTGCATATGCCACGGGAGGAGAAGGAGACAAGGAGAGCAGGTGCCCCCTTCTCGGAGTGCATATGCCACGGGAGGAGAAGGAGACAAGGAGCGGAGCAAATGCTAAACATGAGGTCACTCTCGGGACACAGAAGACAGGGTGCCAAGACTGAAATAGTCAAGAATGGCGTCTTCTAAAAGGGATGATCAGTTTCATTTCTGTGAGGGAAAAAAAAGGAGCTGACATCCAAGACAGAAAGGAACTGCCCATGCTCCTGGGTCAGGGGAAGGCTGTTATAGGTGGGAAATACGTCTGCTCCGGGATGCTAAGCTGGCCTGTACAATACTGAGTCAGTAGAGTGTGGAGAAGTCTGGGGTGGTAACTGGGTAGTGGGCCTGGGCAGTGTTAAAACATGTAAAAAGGTAGACCAGAGTGCTGGGGAATTAGCACAGTCAGTAAAGTGGCCGCCTTACACACATGAGAATTCGAGTTTCATCCCCAAAATATCCTCTTATATGTGCATGCATGTATGTATGCATGTATGTATGCATGTATGTATGTATGCATGCATGTATGTATGCTGAGAATGGTGGTCCAGACCTGTAATCCCAGAGTAAGAAGGGGCTGGCTTAAGAGGATCTCTGGGGCTCACTGACTGGTCAGCCTAGCTTATTGGAGAGCTCCAAGTCAGTGGGAGCCTGTCTCAAAAAACAAGGTAGACAGCACTCGAGGAACGACAGCCAAGATTATTCTCCTGCCTCCACAGGCATTTGTAAGCATATTCATTCACCTGCATACATACAACAGGCACACATGCATGCACACACACACACACACACACACACACACACACAATAATTGCATGAAGCTCTATAACTGGTACCCATCGCCATCCCTTTCATCACTCCACGCAAGGCTTCACTCGTTAGTATGTTGGAGGCTACCAGTGCATCTTGAGAGGTCTATGCCAGGCTCACGTGTACGCACGCTCCACACTGTGGCTGTTCCATAGAGTATATAAGCTTCAGGTTTGTGTGGTGGGAACGTATAGGAGAAAGTTAATGGCGGCGGACGTTATAGAGGTACCATGGCTTTGTTTGTTTGTTTTTAAGGTACTATGATTGTACTGGAAAGAATGCACAGAGTAGGTGAACGCAAACCTGGCAGAATTTGTGGAAGGGAACAGTGTGGAGTCCACCAAAGGTGCCTCCAGGAAGTGTTTTTAAAGACAGAAAGGATTTCATAGAACCTGAGTAGTAGGGAGTAGGGCGGCCAAGAGCACCCTGGAGTTCACTGATGTGTGAAACTATCAGTTAGTGGGGCTGCAGAGGCGCGTCTTGAACGATTGGACTTAACTGACATCCAAAGTCGAGACAACGCGAGAGAAAGGGAAAGGAAAATCTGCAATAACCTAAAAGGGATGACCAGGGAACAGAGATTCAACGGACAGTTTAAAGCAAGCAAACAGTGGTGATCAGACAAACCAGTAAGCAGAGAGACCCAAAAGCCTTGAGTAAAGAGTGCACAAAATAGTGCAGGCTGGGAGTGATAAGGACAGGAAAGTCACGTATGCGAAGGGGCCATAGAAGAAACAAGGGGTTCCAATTGCCTTTTAATCTTCGGGTGGTCCCTGACGAGACTCCGCCAGGAGTGTTTGAATTCCTGAGCCCACACACAGCTTGGCCCTGTCTGTGCAGGTGCTAATTCCTAATAGAAAAATAAAGAGGGTCTGGGGAAAAGCCTGTCACTCATACGGACGGCAGAGCAAAAACATTCAACTGAAGACCACAGATGTCACAAATGTGTGTCTGAAATACTTACACAGTCAATTTGCCGTGCGCATGCTTAGAAAAGATGCCGTCACGTAGAAGGGAGTTAGAAGGCTAGCCTGTTACACACACTTGGAGTCCCGGGCTGCTAAGGACGTTTCAGCACCTGCATGGGCTTTGGTGACTGACGCTGGAGTCTCCCAGGGGACAGGTGCCTAGGAAAACTGTGTCACTGGACTTAGAGTCTGAGTACTTAGGATCATGAGATGCTGCTGTCCCAGAATTCCTTTTCGAGACACTTTCATAAAGCCCAAGTACTTCATTACTACTTCGGCTATTTGTACAACTGCTTGACCCCACTTTTCCAATAACAGTAGCTATAAAATTCTGCCGGAGGCAGCTTAACGTATCAAAGGTTGTACAACGGGAAGCAAATGCAGAGCATATTCCAGGGGGTGGAAGATTAAAAGCTTAATCTTCTCTTACTTAAAATTCCTTTGTATTTCTGAAATGGAAGATTTTGAATATGGCAATTGAAAATTTCAACAACCATTAGATCTCTGTTTAAAATATCCAAGAGAACTAATGTCAGCTACACACTACTTTTAGTAGACAATCACCAGTCACAGGGAATCTATACTCTAGCATCTTTTGCCTATTTAAAATAATTCTTGCATATTTAAAATATAAATAGGCATATACAAAAAAGAATATCGTTACCCATTTACTCCCACCAGCTACTTTAAGATGGACTCAGCCTCATCTAATACAAAAGACCTAGGATGCCCTTATTGATTACTATCAATTATAATAGTTACAAGGCCTTAAAAGATTCACCTGGAAAGACAACAGGTTGTAGTCACCATGAGCATCTAACAGAGGTGGCACCCTGGGCACAGAGCCCTGAAGAGTGCTTTTGCATTTGACAAGGTGACATGGGGGATGGCTGAGAGGTCTGACTAGGACATTCCCAGTTCCCAGAGCAGCCTCAGCCTTGCAGGTCCAGCCTGCATATTATGTATGTGTTCGTTCATTAGTCAGTAGATCAAAAAGCAAACTGTGCCCCCATGACCAACTCCCACTACCCCCCCCCTCGCCCTGTTCCCCATCCATTCAGAGGATCTTGTCTCCATCCTCTTCTCTTGGGTACTATGAACAGGAAGTTGAGGGGGTGGGGGTAAAATAGGGGGAAGAGGGAATCATAGGATCGAAGACAGATCAGGCACCAGAGTGACCTCGAGTGATCTAAAGGTATAACATCAATTGGCAAGCTAAGCAATAGTGGAAGGACCACCTCGAATGCCCATTCCTGATAATGAACTTGATGTCTATAACTATCCGGGAGCCTTCATCCTGGGACTGATGGAAGCAGAGGCAAACACACAACTAAGCACTGAACTGAACCCAAGGAACCCAGTGACAGAGAGAGAGGAGTGATGAGCAAATTGGCAAGGAATGGGCTGGCAAAACCAGCAGAGACAGCTGATCTGAACAGGGGAGTGCTCTTGGACCCCAGACCGACAGTGGGGAGGCCAGAATGGGACTGATCTGGACCCCCCAAATGTGAGTGTCAGTGAGAAGGCCTGGGCAACCTATGGGGCTCTGAGCTGTGGATCAGTGTCTATCCCTGGTATACAATCTGTCTTCATGTGCCTATGGCACAAAGAGAGATGCTCTCTCAGCCTGGACTCTTAGGGGAGTGCCTTGACCCTACCAAGAGTGAAATGATAGACTTTAGACATCCCCTATGTGGAGGGATTTGGCAATAGGGTGGGAGGGAGGGTGGAAGGGGAGTGCGGGAGGAGGGGAGGGAGAGGGAACTGGGATTGACATGTGAAACAAGCTATTTAAAATTAAAATAAAAAATGATTAAAAAAAAAAAAAAAAAAAAAAAAGCAAACTGTGATACAGATTACCTAACATTTCCCATGTCAGAGAAAACAGGCTCAAGCAGATATACTAAGGGATCAAGTGTGGTTTTTACCATGTATTTTTTAATTTATTCTTAGAGAATTTCATCTGTTTACATCTTTTGATGGAATTCAGCCCTCCACATCCTCTTCTGCAACCCCCCAAGCCACAGCTACCTCCCAACTTCATGTACTCATTATTTATCTACATATTCACCAGGCAGTCTATTGGTGTGGTGCTGCTGGTATTTGCCTAGGCACAGGGCCAACCACTGGCTCACGGGCAACCTACCCTGGGCTACCTCCCTGAAGAAAACTGACACACCCTCCCCATGAAGATATTAACTGCCAATAGCTCCTCAACTAGGAGTGAGGCTCCTCCACCAGCTGCATTAGAGTCTTGACTGGCTTGGTCTTACACAGGTCTTGTGTATGTAGTCACAGTTGCTATGGGTTCACATGTGCAACAGGCCAATCATATCAAAGAAAAACCTTCCTTCCTTCCTTCCTTCCTTCCTTCCTTCCTTCCTTCCTTCCTTTCTTTCTTTCTTTCTTTCTTTCTTTCTTTCTTTCTTTCTTTCTTTTGTAGTAGCTCTCACACTTCTGTGATGATCTCTGAGCCTCAGAAGTGTGCCCCAGATGTCACTTCTTAGGGTTTTGTACTCCATTCTCTTATTCTTTACGATTTGACTAGCTGCGGGTCTCTGTCTAAGAGTCTGGTACTGTGGAGAAAAGACCATCTTGCATACTAATGGGACTTTCTACACCTACTTGAACTCACTCAAGTCCTGGCTTCAGCTGAACAGGGCAAATCCATCATCTTTAACTTCAGGTTTAAATACTGGTCCACTGGAAATATCACTTCTTAAACTTGGAGAGTGACGGATATGGTTTTAAGTCTGCCCAAGTTATTGACTTTATTCTTTGCAGAAAAACATGGGTTTATATTTTGCTAAGTTTCTTAGGGAAACCTATCGGCACTAGCTCATGCCACATAGCTCTATTAAGAGAAGCTTCTTTTGGCATAACAACTTAATTTGTAAATGAAATTTTTAAAATGACTTTTACAAGAGACAGTGGTAAATTCCATATGAACAAGGGGTTTTACGCTAAAAAAATGACATTACTGAAACTTGATGCCAGTTTCAACAAGAAATTAGAAGCTGGGCAGTAGTGACACACACCTTTCAGCCCCAGCACTCAGGAGGCAGAGGCAGGAGGAGTTCTGTGAGTTTGAGGCCAGTCTGGTCTACAGAGTTCTAAGACATCCAAGTCTATACAAAGAAACTTTGTTGTGGAAGACAGACAGATAGATGATAAGAAGAAAGAAAGAAAGAGAGAGAGAGAGAGAGAGAGACGGAGGAAGGACGAGGGAGAGGGAGAGGGAGGGGGAGAAATTATTCCTTGTAAGTACTGGGCACTAGTGCCTGAATCCAGTCAAAATAATAAGAATCTTTATTTTCTTACTCTTGCCTGACTATCTGACCATGGCCCACTGTCTTAAAAATATCCATCAACACATGTCCTTCAAATGCCACTTCCAAATGTGTGGTATGTGTCATTAGATGATTTCCTATTACTGGGCGATGTGTGTGCCAGGGCTCAGTTAGCACAGTCCCCTGCCAGACGCACCTCGGGTAGCAGCAGCCAAGTCCTGCCCAGCAAAGGCACTCCTTTCCGCCATCACCTGCTCAGGAACCAAAACAAACCCTACTGGCTTGGCCTCATCTCTGTAATCTGGTTGGGGCTATTAAATGAATTTGTTTTCCTTCTTGAGGTCTATGTGGTCCAAGTCTGTTAGATACAGAAACTCAGCATTTCTAATAAGACCTTGGCAGTGGCAGCCAGTGTCCTCAAGGGAGAAGCACAAGTCTCTGCGACTCTCCTATTCATCATTTTCAAATTAGTTCCTTTATTCAGACAAGAGCCAGCCAGACAGCCCAGCCCAGTGCTAGAAACTGCCAAGCTAGCATTTGAGACCGTTGCTTCTCAAAGCCACGTGCCGTTTCATCAATTCCATTCTTTCCCGACTCATCCACCGACAAAGATTGAAGGCCTTAATTTGTCTTTTGTGTGATTCACTTGGTGTCCGTCTAACGTCGTTAGTGTTTCTTCTCCCTTGAGCGTTCACTGGCATTTTCTGAAAATGCATCACAAGATTATTCTAAGAGTTTCAGCTCCATTGATACGAGGGAGAAGATGTATGTCCAAATAAAACTTAGCCCTCTGTCCTCTCTCTCTCATCTAATTTTAAAGACAGAAAGTGTTGATCTGATGCAGCCATAAATTCTCATGACAGCTGGGTACCAGGTAAGGCTGTGAATGATTCAGTATCACTACTGAAGACAGAAGCGATGGAATTTCCTGCTTGACTGGATGGCAATTTTTCAAAAACTGTGCTCTCAATAAAACCATGCGGTTGTTAATCTCTGAGAGTTCTTGGGGTACAGGACCATAATGAAACTGACTCTGCACTTAATATACCTGACAGGGTGCAGTGCACAAATCCCACCTTAATCTGAGCCTCCTATGCTGCCCACAAGGACTCTGGTCAACCGTCCATGAAAGCCCATGCTTAGTATTGGCCTGCTGTGAAGCATCTGACCCCAGAATACAACAGATGACAAACCACATCAAACATAACTCAAGGAACAAGCATTAAGACTATGAATACAAGGGCATGATGGCAGTGTTTGGGAATTAAGGCTTTTTTTTAGTTATAACTAAATATATATGTACCAAATTGATAAAACTTAACAATCAGATCAAACCATGGTAATTTCCCCCTAGTCTAACAGCTTCAAAAAAAATTCAAATAGAAAGCAATGGTCATTAAGAAGACAGAATCTTCCAAGTTTTAAATGCACTGAATATCTAAATATAGGAATTTCCTCCCAGAAAACTGTAGTAAAAATGACACCGTGGGGGGCTGGAGAGATGGCTCAGTGGTTAAGAGCAATGGCTGCAGCAGCTCTTCCAGGACTGGGGTTCAATTCCCAGCACCTACATGTAGTTCCACTCCCCGGGGGCTTCTGACAGCCTCCCACAGACATGCAGGCAAAACACCAACTCACACAAAATACAAATAAATAAATCATTTAAAAATGACATCATGGTTACATGTCACAAAATAATTTGGCACAAATGGGAAGTCTTAATTAAAACAACTTATTGCATTTAAGTACATTTTGATGGCAGATAGCGTTTTAAAACTGTAGCTCCAGTTAGGAAGGTTTACTTTGATCTCAGGAGGAAGGAAGGAAGGAAGGAAGGAAGGAACGAAGGAAGGAACGAACGAACGAACGAACGAACGAAGGAAAAGCTAAATGAGCCTCCAAAGGGAGTTTCTGGTTTTGTTTGTTTGTTTGTCTGTTTGTTTTTTTGGACAGGGTCTGAACTCCCAGACACCCTCCTGTCTTTGCTTCCCAAATGCTGGGACTATAGGCATGAACTGTGACACCTGGCAAAACTGCTTTCTTAAAATGTAGATTTACCTGTTTTTATTGTATGTGTACCGGTGTTTTGCATGCATTCATGTCTGTGTGGTAGGTGCATACAGGGCCCATGGAGAGTAGAGGAGGGTGTCAGATCCCCTGGAACTGGCGTGACAGATGGTTGTGAGCCACCATGTGGGTGCTGGGAACTGAACCCAGGTCCTCTGCAAGAGCAATAAGTGCTCTTGCTTAGCCTTTGAACATCTCTCTAGCCCCCAAACTAGGGATTTCTAACACAAGCACAGTCTGAGACATCACAGGGCTGTCCTATACACTGTGAGATGTTTGCCAGTGTCCTCATCTCTACCCCTACACCCCATGACGGTGACACTCCTAACTCACTCCCACCCACCCACCCACACCGTGACAACTGAAAAGGCATGCAGATATTTCCAAAGGCCTCTTGAGTGGAAATCCCTCCCGCTTGGGAGTTACTGCTCTTAACTGGACTTGTCTGTTTCTTAAATCACAGAATCCTTGCAAACACCTGGTAGTCTCATGAATGGATATAACTTGTATTTCCTGGGATTTTTTTTAAGAGCTCCACTTGGCCGATAGAAACAGAAATGATTCACTGATGCCAATGAAAAAGTCTAAGAATGGACATTAAAGGGTCAATGTGGTGACCTGTCCCTACATCCCCAGCCAATGTGGAAGCTGATGCGAGAGGACAGCGGGCTGAAGAAGGCTCCCCAAACTACAGAGGGAGACTCTTCCTCAGAAGGAAATGAAATCAGAACAACAAAAGGGCAAAGGCTGTATTTCAGTGGTAAAGTGTCCCCCGCCAAGCATGAGGCCTTAGGGACAATGGTCAGTACTGCCAAAAACACAAAACAAAACAAACACAGGCTGCCTTTTACCCAAGGGCCTAGAAAAGCAGCCTTTTCTACATTTATAACTACAGTTATCTCACCTTCTTGAGAAATAAGATATTCATGTGGGCACCATGTTAAAGGTCAGTAAGAAACCATTTATTTTCCTTTGGTCTCAGCATTCTGTCACTACCGTTTCTAGCCTTAGAGTTTTCTGATGCAATTTCTTGTAATTATTGCCTATCTAAAATGATGTTTATCTGTTTTTATTTTTCTAATACCAACTAGTTTGAGTATATATGCTGGCCTTTGGCTATTATGCCTTCATCTGTGTATGTATTTGGTGTCAAGGACCCTCCAATTCTATTCAAATATTTGCTGAGTTCCTAATGTGTACAAAATTACGCCAGGTGTTACCACATGCCCAGTCACATAAATACAAACTCCCAGGAAGTAAGGCAGCTGTTAACACTTGGAATCCCATCACCGGGAACATCTTAGCTCCTGAGTTTCTTTCTGAGCAGCTCTAACTAATTTTAAGAAGAAATTGAATTTCTGACTTTTATTCCTTCTTGGAGAGAAATAAAACTGAGAAAAGTTAGTTTTATTTTATAGCTATCACGCAACTCCACTGCAACATTTCATACATCCAAAACACATGGCGGATCTTTTCTCATTTCGGCATTGCATGAATGATCTCATTATTCATCAACTCTCTCCAATTATGCTAACGAAGACCCAATAACACAGAATGGAAAAAGATGGGCTAATCTAGAAGGATGGTGCAGTACTGAATTGCCAGTTATTACTGTGTTCCCTATATACTAGGCTCTAAAGGAGGACCTGAACTCAAGAGTCATGATTCAAGAGACAGCAGGCTCATAGGTAAAGGAAGTGCAGCCAATGAAGCTAAAAAGGCAGGAGAAGGAACAGTGGAATCGGGAATCGAGGGAGAACACAATAAAAAAGACAAAGGCAGGGACAAGGAGCTAGAAGAAGGTACAGAGGACATTTAGGCAGCAGGGCAGATCTCCTCATCTGCTTAATTAACATAAGTTGGGTGTCTTGTAGAAATGTGCAGTAGGCAGCCATGGAAGAGTCGTCGGTACAGCAAGGAAGGAAGGCGGTGTTAGGTGAAAGTGGTTAGCTTGGATGGGCTGCTGTGTGGAAGACGATCTGGCCCCAAATAGGCTGAGGCGATTAGGTGCATCCAGAAACACTACAGTCTCATCTGACATTACAGCATGAATAAGAAATGGAATTAACTACAGTTACACAATTTGATAGCTTAGAAAATTCAGAAGCAATTACAGGAAGAAATTAAAGTCTTCCTTGGTCTTGAGAACTGACCAAAGTATGTTTAGAAAACATGAGGGTATCAGTCAGTCTAGGATGTGTGGCATATATAAATGGCTCTCTGTGCAATCTGTCCTGAATAGGAAGATCAGGGACAATGAAAAGAAGGAATGGAGGGAGGGAGGGAGGGAGGGAGGGAGGGAGGGAGGGAGGGAGGGAGGGAGGGAGGGAGGGAGGGAGGGAAGGCAGGTCAATAGATTCCAAGTTGGGGCTGGGACAATGATGGTGAATTACAACAAGATCTGGTGAGTATTTCACATGTAAGATCAGAGTAATAGTTGGTGATTGTCTCTAAGGGATGAGGGAGGCAGGTGCCTGAAACAGAATACAAATGAAGATGAATAGGGAGGATCCAGACAGCATTTCAAGCAGATGGTGATGACAGGGTGACCATGTGACCCAGTGTGCCTATCCCCTTCAGGTGATGACTGAAGTCTGAGTGGTGTCTCTCTGGTCTGGATAACATACTGTATGCTTTCTCCAGGAGGTAGCATAGGACATTCAAACAGCACACCCAAAGTAGAAGAACAAACATCTCATACTTTAGTGTCTGTAACCCTGAGACCAGAAAGGAGTCATATAATCGGAGATGGATATCAAGAAGGTGAAGTTACTTGGTGACCGTCACAAATAAGCAAGAGACTTGGGTCAGAATGAAAAGCCATCTGTCTGGATCAATTTCCAGCAGCAAGAGAAAGGGCCTCTGATTCAGTGGTTTCCTACAATATCACCAAAGATGGTTGCAATGGTGCCTGTTAGTCAGAAAAAGCGTAGCATAAAAAGATCAAGAAAACCAGATCCAATAAAAATGAGGATTTACAAGATACATAAAAATGTCTTACATGGGAACGAAGCTTGGCAAAGGCTGGTATCTCTCAAGAAAATAAAAGTAATCATTTTAAAATTTAAAGTCCCCCACAGGGCTGGGAGATAGGGCTTTGTAAAGTGCTTACAACACAGTCATGAGAGCTTGAGTTTAGTCCCCTCGGTATCCAAGTCTAAAAAAAATAAGGTGGAAGATACTTGAATACATCTAGGTGACCTCTAGTTTCTACTAGTTTCTACTTACACACACAGAGGGAGAGGGAGAGGGAGAGGGGGGAGGGGAGAGGGAAGGGGGGAGGGAGAGACCTTGTGACATCAATACCAGATCACCAAATCAGTTGTAAATACATATCTAGTGCCTTAGAGTTTTAACACCAGTGATGGAAGCTTCCAGGTTTAAATGACATGCTACATGTTTTCTCAGTTCACAGCGCAGTAATCAGAAGTTAGCAAGTTGAGTATCCAACAGCCTATGAGGAAAGACAATGGCTATGTAACTTGAATTTCCTTATTGAACACTGATTGCATTAGAACTCTATGGTCAGAGACCCAGGGACAGGATTTGTTCCAAAAGCCCCTGAAACTTTCAAATCCAGACATGGCTGACAAAGGACAGGAATGGGCTCGTATGTGAGAACTAAGCCACCTCATTTCTAGAAAAAGAGATAATTAAGTTGAATCCTTGCCCTTTCCACATGTGGCACATGGAACAGAGAGGTATGGGGGTCAGCTATCATGGAGAACCCCTAGCTCTTGATGGTAAAAAGTCTTAGAAGCAAATTCTGATTCCCCAAGACTTCTTGCTGGGGAAGCAAAAAGCTTACACAATCATAGACTTGAACTCTTATCATCACTGAGAAGTGTCTGAAAACTCTATTTTCAGTGTCCTTGGCTCTATGTCAATATAAACCAAAGGTAAATTTTTGGGGGGATGAGGGCAAAACAACTAGCCAGGTGCAGTAGTGAAAGCCTTTCATTTCAACACCCAGGAGGCAGAGGCAGGTAGATCTCTGGGTTCCGGGCTTGCCTGTTCTAGATAGCAAGACCAGGCCAGCCAGGACTGCACAACTGTCGATGTAGTCTCTACCCTGTCTCAAAAACAGATGGTGGATGGATGGATGGATGAAAAAGGTAAAGAGGGTACAAAAAGAACTATAACACTAACACACACACACGCACACACACACAAATCCTGAAAAACTCAGGCAACTGGTACTAAAATAAAGTCTCATCTTACTGATAGAAAAGACAGTATTCCTGGTGTATGTAAGTATTTCATATTAGTAAAATGATTAGAAATATTAGAATGTAGAGGAGTCCAGGGTTGAAGTGAGGAAACTCTACACTATACCCATACGCTATGTGATTCATATTTGGTGCTGTGTTTGAGCTGGTTAACACTGGGGAGCCACAGAGAGGACCGTGGATAGAGAACGTGAGTGCCGCTTTTGGGGATGGTGTAATCTGACTTGATCAATGAGCCAGGTAATAAATAGTTCTAGCTCAGACATTCTGGTTTCATAGCTTCATGATTTGAATATGGATGTTTCTCTCTAGGTGAAAGTGGAAATAGGATAATGAATTAAAGGACCAAGACCCCAAGAAAAAGGAGGTAAAATTATGTCTACAAGCAACCATCAAACTGAAGATGGTTAAAGAACTTTAGCAAGCATTTATGAATGTTGCTAACTATAGTCAAAGGAAAAAGATGATGGGGGAACCCCGCCCAAAACATAAACAAAAAAGAAACCCCCAAAGCAAATATATACACACACACAAACACAAAGCAAATCTCCCTTAACAAAAATTTGTACTGAGTTCACAATCAACAAAAACTCTGGGAGAGTGTTTAAAAGTATTTCCAAAAGACAGACAGAAATCATAGCTCGGGCCTCACAACTACCAACTTCCTGGTAGAACTTCCAATGAGTGGCTGTTTGTAGGGTTTGATCAGTATTCTTGACGGTGAAATATAACAGCTCAATTATTTCATGACGGCCCATCGACAACATGAACAGTAAACAGCACTCAGTAATCAGAGCAGCACTTCAGGATGAGTTTTCTGCCAGCAGCCAATATAACAGGAATGCGAAGGGATCTTTTCAGGGTGAAACAGCAAGATGCATTCAGAGAGAACACACACCGCAGCAGGAGACGCTCAGTCTCTGCCAGCCAAGACAAAAGCCACCTTACCCGCCATCAGTGTAGTCTGTGTCTGCTCCACCCCACCACACATCAGAGTCATCCTCCTCCGCATCAGCCGAATCGATGTTGTCGCTGTCCTCAGCCAAGGGGCAGCATACGAACTCCACCCCTCGGAACTTGTCGATGCCGCAGGGCAGCAGCATGCCGTAGTCGTGTAGGTTGGTGCTCTTCTCGCTGCACGTCTGGGGGGGGGAGGAGACAGTGAGGGAGGGTCCAGAGATTGCACACCGCCACACCAGCAGGGACAATCGGTGAGGGCAGACACATTTGGAACCAATTTCCCAGGGCAAGGGCGACTTGCTGTCTGGATTCACTTCCGACCCTGTCTTCAGCGTGTGCTGCTTGTTATTCTTTCTATTGTCACCTTGACATGTGACCTGGAGAGGTGGCTCAGTGGTTAAGCTTGTTGCCCTTGTAGTGGCCCCCTGTGCCGTCCCCAGAACTCACAGGATGGTTCAGGACCATTCTTACCTCCAGTCACAAGGGACCCAATACCTGCCACTGACTACGGCTTCGGCTTCTGGGCACCAGGTGTGAGCATGTGTGCACACGCGTGCGCACGCGCACACACACACACACACACACATTCATGTCCATAAAATAAAATACATCTAAAAATCCCTTTGAAACGTATTTGGATATTTTCTGGTTCAGAAGGCTAACATGGGGACAAACAGCAGGGGTAATTTATGCTTTGGGCTGTGGTGACTTATCAGCGTTGAGGGTGGCTCCTACATCTACCCATGCCCACACATCCACCCTAGATGTAGATCTCTTCCACTCAGTTCTACCTTATTCTGGAAACTCTGTTTCTTGGCTAATTTCCCAGAGTCCCATTCCCAGAAAGAAAGAAACTGTCCCCCTCAGACACAAAGAAGTCAGAACTCATAGAAGTCAGGGATTTCTTTCTCAGTATCCTTTTGATACTCTGGGATCTGGTAATTTTACACCAATCTGTGCTAAGAGAAAACTGAGAAACTATCTCTCAGTGACAGAACAAAGATTAATAGCTCAATATGCCTAAGGAAAGAGTAAAAATGTTATAAATGTATTCTAACCTCACAGGAGTCAACAGTTTGTTGTTTCTTAGTAAAAAAGTATTTTTCCTTTGAAAATTCAAAAAAAATGCAAAGGGATGTTATCAGTTGGGCATCTGGACTTCAAATTATGTGGTCTGCTTTAAGCTCAGCTCACCCCTAAATTTCACAATCATGTTTATGAAGTTTGATTTATGGTAAGCCAAAACACACTACTTTATGAAAGGCAAAAATAATGTTAGATACTTTTATTGTTTCTTTCCTTCTCGAAGCTCAACAGATTTGACATTTTGGACCAAATAATCTTATGAGGAATCAGGCCTGGTGGTACAGACCGTAATTCTGGCTACTTGGAAGGCTGTGGCAAGTTCAAAGACTAGTTGACCTACAGAGTGAGTTCAAGGCCGACTGAGCCACTTAGCAAGACTCTACTTTGTAGAAGTGAGGACTGGGAGACAGCTCAAGGAGGGATTACAGATCAGCATGCAAGGACACTGGATTTGATTTTTGATAGAAAGCAAAGGAGAAGAAATGTTTCAGGGTGCAGCCTGCCCTGTTAACTGTAGGGTAATTAGCACGCTGCTGGTCTCTGACTGCTCTGGGACAATGGTGGCACCCCTTGCTGCTGTGACAAGGAAAAAAATGTCCAGCCTTCCTAGGAAGAAACAGGCATGGGACACTGACCCTAGTGGTGAACTCCCGAGATACAGAGAGGACCCAAATTCTACAACACTAATTCCACCATCCTGACACAACACTTGGGAGAAAAACGCTGTAATTATACCAAAAGGACAGTTTTGAGGGTGGCAATTCCACAAAGTGACACTGCATTCTCTTGTCTTTAATCTTTCACCGATTTAGCCAAAAGCAGGGGTTTGCAAAGGGCTAAGCATGCCGCCACAGACTCACTCACTGTGGAAAGGAAGACGGCAGGGTAGCCTGGTGAATACAAACCTAGAAGGTCACAAATGGTATTGTGACCTGTGGCCTTTGAGGTGGTTTTGGACATTTGGCTTCTTTGTTCTACTATTGCGTTTGCCAGTCGCTAGTAGAATTATGAAAACCACATGGAACACCCCCCCCAAAAGAGAAAGTAAATTGAAAAAGATGTACATCTTAAAGTTACATCTATTGAAGATGAGAGCTTTAAGTCCATTTGTAAGATGTGGCCCAAACTTATAACTAATAGGCACTATTTTTGATCATTAGAATGGTTCCTGGATAGAGGGGGCCAACTTCGTGCATGGACAAGGGATGCAGCAGCTAGCTGGAGTTTCTGTTCCGTGGTCTTGCAAAATTACTCTTAAATAGTAAACTTAACTGTTTTTGTTTGTTTTTCGAGATAGGGTTTCTCTGTATTGCTTTGGAGCCTGTCCTCGAACTAGCTCTGTAAACCAGGCTGGCCTCGAACTCACAGAGATCCTCCTGCCTCTGCCTCCCGAGTACTGTGATTAAAGGTGTGTGCCGCCAACTTCTGCTCACTGAACTTAATTTTTAAAGCGCTTCAGTTACTTGTATACAGTTTCTATAAAGAACTCGTTGTGTTGAATAACTCCTGAAATGTCTTTGTATGCCCCCAGAAGATCTCTCTGTAAGAAGGCAATCGTGGACTGGTACCTCTTTGGCGACCGTGTGCCAGTGAAGATGTGTCTCACAAACATCCATCCGCTCCTGGTGTAGAAATTTGCACTTGTCGGGGACGAGGAGGGCGTCACTTACAAACTCGCCAACTGAAAGAGAGGAAAGCCACTGCGTGTTATTCTGTGTGCACTCCTGACCTCACCACGGATACACAAAGGCCAGGCAGAGGTCAGAGCACTTACCCACCTTTCAGTGCCTAAAAAGCCGCCACTGAGACCTCAGGAACTTTAGAACGGCGGGTCAGTCTCTTTAAACAACCAACTTCCTTGCCACCATGGCCTTCTTGTCCCTAAGCTCCCTCCACAGTATTCCCAGTGCCGTCTGCTTTAATTAATGTTTCTTCCTTCATATAAAAGCTGAATAACTAATCACTGATAGTCATTGTCAGCAAGGAGTCAAATACAAAAATGGACAGTTTCAATTTGAGCAGTGTCAACATTTATGTTATTTTTTTTTCTTTTTTGGTTTTTACGAGACAGGGTTTCTCTGTATTGTTTCGGAGGCTATCGGTCCAGCCCGGCCTCGAACTCACAGAGATCCGCCTGCCTCTGCCTCCCGAGTGCTGGGATTAAAGGCGTGTGCCACCACCGCCCGGCCATTTATGTATTTATCTATTTCTGTATTTTGAAATTTTGAAACTGCTTGCAAACTCTTAGAGACTATAGCATTTTCAAACATTAAGCCCCAAACAATGCACACATATAAATGTTTATTATATATGGGTTTATATAAAACACACGGGAAAGACTAATTCCAACTTCTGGAATCTGTTTCCTTTTAACTTTACATTTCATGTGGCATGTTCCTAGGCATGACTGGCACTTCAGATTTAGAAATATTATATAATGTCCCTCTTACACTCGCATATTCATAAAGGGTGAAAGATGGACAGTGGAAAATAACACATAAGGGGTGAAATTAATTTCTCTTGATACTATTCACTGTGGTATCCCCATGCATTAAGAACAAAATCTGCACACAATAATGAGGATCTGTTGAATAAAGAGATTAAATTCTGTACTAGAATGAAGCATGTATAGGGTCATCATAGCGAAGGAATGGAACTGGTTCTCTAGGGAAGGTGTTGAGGCAGAAATAACAGTAAAGATGAGTTGGATGGGCAAACAGAGTACACCACTGAAGAATGAAAAGAAGTTCCTCAGCGTATGGGCAGTATCTATTTATCATCTGAGTTTCTCTGACAAACACAGAGTTACTCCACTCCAGGCAACAGAATCAAGATAATCAACCACAGGCATGCTCAGGGGCAGTCTCCCAGGTGATCTAGATTCCTTCCAGTTGATGATTAACACTGACCATCACACTATTACATCCATATCTCTGATGCAGTTCTGGCAAACATGCTCCTACTAGAGGACGGACGGATGGATGGATGGATGGATGGATGGCAAAATGAAAAAAAAAAGTAATTGCATCAATCATACATCTCTCCACAGAGCCATGATGTCATCTCCTATAAATCCACTTCTCCAGTGAGAAACCTCTGTCAAGAAACCTGCCCAAAGGCAACTCGGACCTCGGGAGCTTAAACAGATACAAACTATAAGGAAAGAGACAGCAATGAGAATGATGCCACAACTTTCTTTTATGTAGTGACATAAAATAAAGCAAAACAAATAACAGCAGTAAACAAACCAACTCAGAAGAGCGGGAGAATTCAAATAAAGGCAGTCCTTTCTTAAACGAATACATCTTTCGCAAGTGAACTACTCAGGGCGTCTGAGGCCAGGTAACCAGGCTGCTAGGAAGAACACCTAATGACTGAGGCATTTCAGGACAAGGCTACAGGACGCCTCAAGTGACCACCGGCCCATCCTCCTCAGTTAGCATGGGTCAGTCATATTCACAACTGTTCAGAATACTAAGTAACAGTTTTTGTTTCACAAGTAATTATTGGAAAGATTCAATGGCCAGACCAAGATATTGAATCCATTTGTGTCAAGATCAAAAACAAATATAAGGCATTCTAGACCAACGCATGAATGAGTTCTTGGGGTACAAGAAGAAAAACTGGCATTAAGTAACAAAACCAAACTCCCATTTCCATCTGTCCAGGTCTAGATTACGAGGCTGAACCAGTCACAAAGGATAGTTACTTCAGTAACAGGCGAGCCCTGTCTACAGGGCAACCATTGCATTAGCTACATTCTAACAGCCCTGCACACTATTTTAAAAGGATACTGGAATTTTTAATTTGCAAATGTTTTCCTTCACATCGCAGACATGACTATAAGCTGCAGATATTGCCTATGGCTAAAGGAAATGGCTTTAGCCAAGGATTAATACTAGTTCCTTAAGAAGCCCTCAGGACAATGGGCAAAAGGGAAAACTCATTGTTCCCTACCGTTAAACTTAGCAATGGGCAGCACTTCTTTTCTTCCTCTGAGAGTTGGGAAAGCATATTAGAACACTACTCATCACAAAGGTTAACTGGTTAAAGCATAAAGCTCTCTCCAAAAGTTTGACAGAGACTGGAGAGATGGCTGGGCAGTTAAAAGGACATACTGCTGCTGAGTTTGGGTCCAAGCACCCACGCTGCAATTCCAGTCCCAGTGTGATCCAATACCTCTGGCTTCTGTGGGTATCTGTATTCATATGCAGGTATTCACATGGGTACACACACCACACCGCACCACACCACACACAATTAAAAATGAAAATAAATCATAAAAACTTTAAGGAAGTATTTAAAAGATTGGGGTCTTTATGCAACTTTGATAAAAAATTAATTAAAAATAAATCTATGCTAGAACAGAGTTTAGTTTTATGGGAAATCCATTTGTTTTTATGTAAATTTAGAGCAGTATGAAAAATTAAAGTTTATTGATTTTTTTAATCCATAGTAGGAATAGCCTGGGGTTTTCCATACACAATAATGGGTGTTTTGAGTGTTGAAATAAGCCTGTTTGTGTGGATTAATCCTTAAAGTGCAAAAATTCCCTAACACAATTCAGATAAAAGAGGCCAATGCTCAAAATAAAAGCAGAATCATGAGACGTTGTACTCATATTTACTTATTTTCTAGGAAATCAGGTACCATTTACTGTAAATGGAAAATTCTTTAATATACACCAGACATGTTTATTGGTAGCCATTCAAACTTTTTATATGGAAAAAATGAAAGTTTCATATTTAAAGCACACTTGCAAATTTTGGTGGAGAGAGGGTTTTTAAAAATAAATAAAATGTGCACTTGGCTGCTTGGCTGAAGTCTTGGCAAGTAAGTAAAGATGCAATAGGGACCCTGACGTTTCTGCCTGCTGGCTCTTTGGTGGTCTGTGAGAACAAATGTCTAGCCTCAATCACCTCAGTTTGTAGATGGCTGGAAGAAGCCCAGTCAAGAGATTCGCTCACAGAGCCAACAGGCAAATAGAACTGGACTAAAATCTCAAGTGTCCTTGGTCTCTCTCCATCCCCCGAGAGATCTTGAGTCTTCCATAAACTCTGGTCACAATGGTTTAACCTGGCCAGTTTTTCTTGGGTTTCATTTTTTAAAAATCATTTGTTCTAAGCCTATGGAATACTTTGATATTATGATCTACACTGTGGGTCATCCGGCAATTTAAAAAAACTAGACTTAAATTATCCAGTAAGCCAAACAAACTGGCTGGGAGCACATTCTGACTTGCCGATTCTAACATGTTGGACAGTGGCTTGAACATGGAGGGATTGCGTGACACTATGAGGTTCAGACCTCTCTGTACTGCCATTATTGGACAACTTTCTCATGCTCCATAGTCACAAGACAGATGGTCCATGGAAAACCTGTGACCTCATATCCATGTGCTAGACAGAATGGATGAACGATCGGAGATTTTCTGTAATGAAACTTCTTAGCTTTACTACAGGAAGACCCTCCCTTCAGACGACCCCCACCAACAGAGTGTATTTTTTTTACTACTGGATGTCCAAACTGAGCTGCAAGGGAACCTGAAAGTATTTCCAACTGAGCACACAGGCACCCTGACACAAAAGAACGCAGAATTCTTTGAGAAAGCAAAGAGTGGCACTGGATAGTCAACAAGTGAGAAGCAGACTCTCCAATACTGTGCAGTTCAAAAGCAGGAGTGCATTTCCAATTACTATATTGTGCCTTTACAAAGAGACATGATTCCTGGAATGAGGCGGAACTAGGACTACAAACAGCCACTTAAAGAAACTCAAGGAGACCCTACCAGTTCACCCCACAGGCAAAAGCAAGAGGGGAACCAGTATGAGACAGCTGAGTGAAAGTTCTCAAACCTGAGGCTGTCTCTGGGACTCAGAATGGTTTTTGAAGAAACTGATTTCAAAGATTTCAAAGGTAAAGAAGCTGTCATACATCAGTTCTCTGAGGCACAAAGATTTCAGACTGAAAAAGAAAACAAACCAAAAAACTTTTCATTGGAGCGATACTACAGTTGGTATAGTGCTTGGCTTCCAAGCATGAGCTTGCGAGTTTGATCTCCAGAATTCATTTTGAAAAAATGGAAGCATGTAATCCTAATCCCAGTGCTGGGGAGGTAGAGGCCCCTGGGACTTGCTGGCCAGCCAGCCCAGCCTGCTTGAAGAACTCCAACCGTGAGAAGTCACACTTCAAAAAAACGAGGCGAAGCATATGTGAGAAATGACAGTCAAGGTTGTCCCCTGATCTCTACATATGTGCATGGACACACAGACACACATGCATGCAAGCAAACTACTGTGAATTCTCAAGAGTAGAGTAAATGGCCAGAATCACAGGAATAAAAAAAACCAAAAGGTCTGAAGGCCAATGGATTTCTACCCAACGTGTAGCCTACTCTCAGAGGCTGGAGATTGTCTTAAAGGGAGTGTGGTGGGGCTGGCAGCGGCATAATCGAAAACAACCAAGCTCCTCCTGATGGATCCGAGCCTATCTCACCAGGGAGGCGAGGTGGGAATCCCAGTAACTGTGAGTAACGTCGCCCCCCCGGGACTTCAGTGCAGCTTCTCCCACGGGCTTCAGAACCTTGCAAAAGAGGCAGCTACAACAGTCACATTTCTAGTTTTCTAAGAAAAGAAGGCAAGAGAAAACATGTAACCAAGCAGGTCACCCTTGTAGGAGGCAGTAGAGCTGGGAGAATTAAATGAGTTCATTTTCACAAAGCACTCAACCCACCATCCAGAGCAAAGGTGCTCCATGAATTCCTGGTACCCTTCCCCCAGGAACCATGTGCCAACCGTGTCTTCTATTGGTAATATCTGTAGTAATAAAAACAGCAGCAGGTACTCATCACTGCTTACTGCGACTCATGTACCGACTGCAGGCAACAGGGCTCACACTGACTATGTTATCAACAATCTGCATCAGCCTCGCAGATGAAGAGGTGCTGCCGTACGTTTGAATATCACTTATGATACGACAAACAACAGCACCAGTCAGCAGAGTGACAGAGTCCCCAGATAAGGGTAATTAACCCCCAAGGCTCACAATGGGCAGTGATCCCAGCAGGAAGTCCAGGCATCTTCAAACACCTCTCCCCACCCAAGATGCTTCAGTCCATCCCAGACTCTTCATTGGCAAGTTATTTACACATCTCTTAGTGCTCAGAATACAGAGAAGGGACAAGAGACACAATATGATAGCATTCTAGAGGGAAATAATAAGGAACAACCAGTCAGCTGGTGAGAAAGATTATAGAGAAAAAGTGGGGGGATGGTGTGGACAAGATGTAGAAATTCACTGGGTGGTAAGAGTGAATAGGACACTTGAGTAGGCCAGAGGACATGAGAGAAAAAAAAAGAAAGCATTGTGCATCAAACCGAAAACATTCCAGTCACAGAGTAAGGGGTACCGAAGACCAAGACCCTAGCAAGTGCATGCTGATGAGACTCAGACAAAAGCAAGAGGAGGAGAATTCTCGTAGAGGAATAATTTGCAAGAGATCATGGCGGATGAGAGCAGACTCCAAGGCCTTCAACTACAAAACTGATCAGCATTGTTGAGAAACGCAGGAAGCCTGACATGGTTTACACAATTATTTGTGTCAAAGGAGTCAGCACTGGAAAGAAGAAGAACAGGTTGGAGTTGCTGCAGTTATCCATGTGAGAAGTAACCATGTCTCAGAGTACGATGACAACGGTAGGCTGAAGGCCAAATCTAATGAACCGCTAGAAACAACGCCTACCCCTACTATGCAAACTAGAAGACACTTCTCGCTGAAAATGATGAACAGCATCCGATGTTTCTCCTTTGTCCTCAGAAATGTACAAATAACCAACTGAGATTCATGTACTCTTTAATCTACACTACTATATGTATATATATCAAAATGATAACTACAGACTGCATAAATGTTTACTCATATTTACTAGGAAAACCTTTTTTTTTTTTGTTTTACCACTTTAGATGTACTGACATCCTATAACATTTGCATGCTGACAACAGGCTGGGAAACAAATGTTCTGGGAGGCACTTGGATGGCTGGAATACTTTCAGAAGTGGCCAAAATATTTCTCAACCAACTCTGCGCATGACAGAGTTTTGTTCCACACGGTGGGTCACTTTTGGGTTCTCAAGAGGAACACATGAGTAAATTACACAGCTCTGCAATGTGACTATGCTGTCAACCAACATGTCACTGTAACTATTACAATAATAGCTGGCAGACAGGTTTCTTTAGAGAACTCCTTGCAGATGGCACAAACTAAGTGGATGGTACAAGATAAGCTAAAAACAAAAAGGAAGTGAACACTCCAAGTTTCATTTAAATCTTTCAGAGTTATTCAAGTGAATACAGTTCAGCCAAATAACATACCACAAACACACACTCACTTGTGAACACATGAATAGCAGGATGAGTAGGCAAGAGAAGTAGAATAACTATACCTCTCTATTAATAATGTTGGTTTTGAAATAATAACAAAAGATATACTTCAAAATGTAATGAGCAAAGACGTTAACAATTTTGAGGCTTTTGAAAAGCTTTACATAGGTACTGGAATTTTGATGCTTTACCAGAGCATTCTGAAATGAATGACAGAGGCAAAGGGAGATAGAAGCCGGATCTGCAGAGTGGGGTGAGAGTTTACAGACCAGAGAAGGTAGAACAGCCCTCATGGTAGTAGAGTAGATTTGGATCAACAGTGTGAACTCCTACGGAGGTTAGCGGAGACACAGAGAGACACGGAAATATCTACAAGAATACATACTCAAGAGTGACGAGGGGCAAGTGGATTTCTTTCCATATGCATGAGATTATTTTGTGACTGAGACTCAAATATGAAATACATTTATATTTCATATATAATAGCCTACCAGTAGTTTTATACAATTTTTTTTTCAGTATCTTGTTACATTGCCCCCAGCTGTCCTTGAACACTCAACACTCAGGACTCCAGAGAGCTGGATTTATAGATGACACTATGCTGACCCTTCTGCAATACCTTTCATGATTTTGTGAACGAAACAGCTTTTCACGGTGGGGAGTTTTCCATTTATGGCAAAACAGTGGCATTTAAGAAGTTGCCAATTATGAAGCTTTTTGTAATTCAGATTTTATGATAAGAGTGCTCACTCTGTAATTAGGATGACACTATAAAAAATGCTTACTGGCCAGAGAAGTTCAAAGAGGAACGAGAATACACACGGAAACCTAGCATAATCTGATGCAATTTTAAGTGAATACTCAGTATCACTGAGCACCGCTAAATGCCAAGCTGCCCTGGCGCTGTGTCCACAGAGGATACAAGCAATGAGGTGTGCAGCCTTCAGCGCCCCATCAAGAGTTTACAGAGCCTGGCGCAACAGAAATATAAAGCAGGTCACATATGTGGTTCCAGCCACATTTTAAAAAGCAATCTATAGTTTCACACACACACACACACACACACACATACATACACACACACACCTGACTTTAGTCACGTACTATATTTATCCTGGTATAGCCTATACTGCCTTTTAATGTGAAATCATTGCAAAACTAATTATCAAAGCATGCTGTATTTTCCCTTTGCAAGGATTCATGCATTATGCTGGCCTGGCCCTGTCACCTGGAAGAATGCGCTCAGGCAGTACCCTGCTCAGCCCAGGTGCAAAGGACCCCTTTAAAGGAAAGACTCTGCCCGCCTACCCTCCCTTTCTGGCTCTCTTCCTCTCTCTCTTTCCCACTGTTGCCCTGGGGCGGACAGGACTTTGCCTTTCTCCCTCTTCTCTTCCGTCCTCTCTCTTTTCTCTTTCCTTGCCCCCTTCCTTTCTAAGCTCTGTCTGCGTGGCGTGTTTGTCCGCCCCCCCCCACCCCAGGGTCACCCTCGCCTGCCATGGAATCCGCCAAGTTTCCTCACGTTTTATCATAACAGCCATGACTCAGCTCTCCTACAGGTGAAGTAAAGCTCTCTGGGCTAGCTACGTTTCAATGCTGTGTGGCCACACGCGCCCAGTGGACAGCAGTGAGCACAACACACTCGGCATGGCATTTTAGAGGTCAGGAATTTCTTTTGAGGACAGGCAGAGGTTATGGGAGAACATGCAAAGCCCGAGATGCTGGTTAGCAGAGAAACGGAGACCGAATACCCTGATGCTGCAGTCGTACTCACTACCTGATCATGGTGCACATTTGGGCACAGAGCCTCCAGGACTCCTTCTGTTACTGCCCTAAGCCCTATTTATCAGCTAACCGCCCAGCCTCCCCATTGGTTTTCTACAGTTCCGCTGTTACACTTTGTATGTATGGATATGTGACTGACTCAGATGTGGAAACCGAGGGACAGCTTCCTTCAGTCCTCACCCAGCCTCCTTGTTTCCTAGGAGCTGAAAAGCAGACCCCTGCAGGGACACCCTCCTGAGTTATGCTGCTTCTTGAAAGCAAAAACATCTTCACTGGTTGCTTTCTCCTAACACTTTCCTTCTCTCTACCTCATTAAAAAAATTTCACAACCGCGTAGATTTTTTTAAAGATGCAATTAATTAGAGTTATATGTGGTGCTCTAAAATTAAAAAAAAATAAATCAAAAACAATATCAACCCATGTAATTATTTGCAAAATGCCAACCAGGCTGATGTACAGCCAGGCAGGACAGCCACCGGTCATTAGCAAATCCTTAATCACAGCAGGGAGTGTACCCAGCATACTCTTCCACGTGGCTTATTCAGAAGCCCCTGTGGGAGTGAGGCAGGTAGAATCAAGACCCAAAGAGGTGCGGGAGGCGGGGCGGGGACCTGCTGCCCGCCTCATTCCAAGCCTTTCCACCTGGACCGGAAGCACACAGGCGGCAAACAACAAATGCCTTGGTTCCAGCCCTCAGATTCCAGGACCACCCTATCACACGACCCCCCTATCCCACGACCACCCTATCACACGACCACCCTATCACACAGCCTTGTCTTCAGTGTTCTCCACCTACTCCCCCAATCCAGACAGCACTTGCTCTGTTTTCCATCTTCAGCTCTTTCTTTCCCTCCCACCCCCCATCTTTTAATTTTAGTTCTGATTATATAAAACTCTGTCTCCCGTTTGGTGTTCATCTTCCATCGTCCCCCGAGGTATACTGCCCATGCTTAGGGACTCAACAGCCTTCCCTTCCAAGATGACCTCCCGCTTGACGTGCCTAGTCACTGCTAGACTCGGCTACATGTAGGTCAGCGCTTTTATGAAATGAACTAGACCCCGGTAGTCCAACCAACTTTTCAAATCTCAGGGCTGTACACAGAGAACAATGGCCCATTTCTCATCGGGTCACTATCTTATGAGGAGAAAGAAGAGAATGGAGGAAAAAAATGCCACAGCAATTAACAAAAGTCAACTCCGAAGAAATGAGGCGACACCGTTTGAAACTGACACAGCTTTCAACTGGGCACCAGAACACTACAGTCAACATGCAGAGCCCTGTTGAAGCGCAGGAAAGAGAAATGGGATTCACCGTCTTACCAACAACACACCCAGGATGTGCAACCCAGTCTCTAACAGAATTAAAAATACAGCATGTTATCATGATTCATCAAGCTGTTTGACAAAGCTATCTTTCAGAAATTACGCATATGTTTTCAAAGGAGATAAGTCCCCAGATAAATGGGAACCTCTTTCTGTTACTGTGCCACTCTAGTTTTTGAAAATACCACTCAGATTTGCAAACAAGGCTTAGTTCATTATTGCAGATCAATTTTCTGGAGCTTATCCTCAGAGAGCTGAAATAATTGAATTTCTGGACTTCGATAAAGGAAGGTTTGGGCAAGAAATAATTACATTAAGGCTTCAAACGGCAGATCCCCAACTATGTTTTAGCAGCAGATCCCCCTGGAGGGCTCTGATACATTTCTCAAATGCAGAGTTTTATGATGACAAGTGAGTTATATGTCTACACCTGCTGATGCACATAAAATCTAAGCAGGATGGGAATCTCTACTAACAGAACATAAAGCCAGCTGGTGAGCTTCTACAACTTACCAATAATGACTTTGAAAAATAAAGAGGATGTAGAATATTAATATATAACTAGAACTTCTTTCTCCTCAACGGTCCCAGAGATATCTATAGTGAATTAAAGGGATATGGATAATTTGAGACTTTTGGTCAGCTTTGTACTCAATAATCTAACTTAGAGGAACTATTTCCTAGTTGACAGAAATCTTGTGTCACATAGCAACATGAGAACGAGGCCCTTCTTCAACCTAATAATCTTTTATCACCACAACTTCAATCAAAGCCATAAATAGATAGACGCCTGCTCCTTTTGCCACTTTCTGCTTGATTGAATTTGATAATGAAAATGTCTGTTCTTTTCAGAGGGAGTGCAAGTGTCTGTCATTCAGTTTTTCCTCTCCAGGCAGAGGACGAATGCATTTGTTTGGATGTAAAATCATTCGAATATGCAAAATCATTTAAATACGCATCATTACAAGCCGCAGCACATGGATGGATGCAGCAGCTTAGATTTCTCTTCAGCAATAATGCCAGGCATCAAATGGAGATGTATTCATGCTTGAAGCATCTCCAGGCTGCTTCCATACTCCCCCTTGCACATGGTCGGCCACGCCTTCCTTTCCAGGCTGGGTACTCAACCAGAAAGCAGTGGAATGGTGCCAAAGCCCATTCCATTACCCCAAAGTCTTCCAGGTCAACAATCCAAAGTCACATGAAAAGACTAACTTTGGTTTACCTCTCCAGGGAGCGGATATTTTGAAGAGCAAGCATTCTGGGCAAGCAGAAACTGAGCCTTTAAGTGTACTGAAATCCTTCCTCAAAGTAAGAAGACTCAGGCAGAGAGAGGTTGAAGAATTGAAGTCTCCTGTTTTATACTAAACACTCAAAAAGGAGGACACTATGAGATTAAGGATTACAACTAAAATAGGTACTCCTCCCTTTCAAATAGTGTGAGTCCTGCCTGTCTACTAAAGTGATGATGGAAACTAAAACACACATTCAAAGGAAGTTGTCCTTAGGATGTGAGTTGTTTTGGGACAATGCTGAGGGAAACTAAGACAAGGAAGCAGAATCTTCTAAGAAAGTGTGAGTGAAGCAGACCT
Organism: Mesocricetus auratus; assembly: GCF_017639785.1. Classification (NCBI taxonomy): domain Eukaryota; kingdom Metazoa; phylum Chordata; class Mammalia; order Rodentia; family Cricetidae; genus Mesocricetus; species Mesocricetus auratus. The sequence goes on along the minus strand of NW_024429192.1, from coordinate 11,731,909 downwards.
TCCAACAAAATTCCCATTAGCTTGCTCCAGGAGCTCCACGCCCTAAGTTTAAAGCAGCGTAATTTACATGAAATGGTCCTTAAGGGCACTCAACAGGAAGCAAAATGAAGCCAAAGGTCACTTCCTCCTCTTGACCTGACAAGTCACATGACCATCAACACCATTTCACCCTGGGGTTATATAGTTAGCGATCTCCTTTCCTTGCCACAGCTCTTAGTTTTCTAGGGCAGAGGGGATGGCTACTTACGTAGGCCCCTTTACTGATGTTTGAAAAGCCAAGTGAGTACAAAGGACATCTTTGATAACAAGTCCCATGTCAACAGAACATTCAACTGCAACAATAAATAATAGGTCATATGTGCGTTTTCCTGAATTTTGGGCATTTGTCATTCTTGACTCATTAGGCAACTCTAGTTGGAGTTCCTACAGTAGGCAGCCTTCTGCACTTTGCATGCAGACGACTTAACTCTCTTCTTCCCAGATAGGACTCTTTTATTTGTTTGGTGTGTGTGTGTGTGTGTGTGTGTGTGTGTGTGTGTGTGTGTGTGCAGACAAATGCATGTCACTACACATGTGGAGGCCACAGGACAACACTCAAGGGTCAGCTCTCTCCATGCTCTGGGGCTTGAGCTCAGCCTTCCCAGACTGTGTCCTCTATCCACTGAGCCATACCGTTGGCTCCTAGTTACTAGTTTTAGTATAACCGCAAGTTCCCCTCGCAGAGTAACCTACTTCCAAAATAGAGACCACACCTATATTTTAAAGAGAGACTTTGCAGCAAATTTTATGTCTACATAGAATTATCCAAAATGCTTTTTAGAATTCAAAATGTAAGAATGTGCTTAATTACACAGCACCCCTTTAAAATCTATGTGAAAATCAGTACTTGAATGCTTGCTAGGTATTAGCAGTAGGGCTCCTAGCTCACATAGATTTAATTAATTCTTATGCAAGGAACCAAGAGTTCAGGGGGATGTACATGTACAAACATCTCTCTCTCTCTTTCTGTCTCTCTGTCTCTGTCTCTCTATCTCTGTCTCTCTCTAACTCTCTCTTTCACTCATATACACACTTACATTTTTCAGAAGGCTGAGAATAACTCTACTTTTTTGCCTGTGACAGATTTTAATCACTCCAAATGGTATTCAGCAATACATTAACTGATGAAAATGACACACTGCTTAAACACTGATGCTGAATCTAAGAATCTCAAAGTCATCATTTATTTATTCGTGCAGCTTTGTTTGGAAGTGCTGGAGCTTAAACCCGGCACCTCACTCATGGCAGGCAGGCAGGCAGTTGACCTCTGAGCTATACTCTCTACTACTCACCATTTACCCAGATACACCTTTCCTGAGATGTCCAAGGAAGCTATGAACCACAACTCCAGAGGTCACACAGAATCTGAGGACCTTCCCACTGAAGGAGCCTGACCCCAGACGTAACAACTCAGGACAGCCTTAGGGGAAGCACTGCATGAATGGGGTTTCCCGGCTAGCTTGTGTGCTGTCTAAAATGAACAACCAAGAAGAAGTGCTTTAGAAAAACACCAGTGTTTAGGATTTCTGAAGTGGACAAAGAGCACGAGCCTGGGAAGGAAAACAGGGAATGAAAGAGCACACAAAAGGAACGGCATGATTTTCAACCACGAGACCGTATACAGCGCCTAGATAGTCTACCACAACTTCAGCTGGTTTTCATCAAGCACTTGTCAAATGCAATCTTGCTAACTAACCATAGTTCATAGTTGACCTAGAATAAGAAAATTTCACTGCAATCCTTGTTCTACAATAACTCATATTAGCTGGCTTAATGATGCTTATTTATATGGGCCAGGCTTGATTTACTGAATGAAAGTTGAAATTGTATCCAGGAAAAAAAAATCTGTTAACATTTTTTAAACCACTTGAGATTCTTCAGTGCAAATGATAATAAAGCTTGTGCACAATTAAAAAAAAAAAAAGGAACGGCATGGCAAGGACATGGGAAGAAGGCTACCATCAACAGGGTCTGATAGCACTGGACAGTACAAGGGAGAGAAATGTGTTCAAAGGACCACCTGATGTTGCAGATAATTGGGGCTGAGGAAATGGACTCTGATAATGCCTGACAGGGGTGGCGGGTGAGGAGTTGGGGGTGTGTTGGATCATGGGACCGCCACATGGGGAGGCAGAATTGTGAAGGACGGAACAAGATGGACGGCTCAAGAGATACACTGAAGTGAGGGTTGGGAGTCCTCTGCAGAACACAGAAAACACGAGAAGCCTAGATGTTACCTATGGAGGAAATCACACAGCCTGAAGGTCTAAGGTCTTTATAAAGACAAAGGCAAACACAAACATGCATTGGTGCTCATAGATTGCAACTCAACAGAATTCTCACTAAAACCTCGCTATCAAAGCAACCGTGGTTGATGAAAACCAAGCTCCAATCCTGGCAAAATAACTGGGCAACTTCCTGTGGTGCTGACTACACTCAGGCTAACAATAGATTTGCTCTCTGTGCTGATCAGCACGGAGTGACATAAGGTAAATGATGCCTGCTGTCACTTTGGGAAGTGTTTGGCAGGAGAAGTCCCCCGCTTGCTCTGTGTCTTCTGCCTGTTAGGAGGTTTCCTTTCCCTTTCCTTCCTTCCCCCAGCATTTGCTTAAATCTTCAGTTCACTTTTTCAACGCATCCTGACAAGTGGGGACTAAGTGCCTTGACATGTCCTAAGCTCTGGGGGGGGGGGTTCAGTAAGCGAACAAAAGACCCAATCACCAAAGAGCTTACATTTCACACAGAATCCAGTTATCTCCAAATGCAAAAGCATCATGAGAAGGCATTGTTCACCATAAATACTTTCTGCACCATGAAGTATTTATTGCTCATGTAGCCCTACAATTACTCTTTTCCCTAAGCAGACTCACTGATGTAATATGTCCCTGACATGGTACCCTCTCAGTTACTTGCTATTAAAATGGGAAGGTGAGACATTTTCTTTAGCTGTAGCCACTGGCAAGGCTGCTATAAACAAGCCCTTACCCACTCTCGTAAGCAACCCTAATGAAACTCACTGAGCCACCCGAGGAAGAAGGCTGGCAAGCAGAGGGGGCTAGGCGAGAAGGGATGAGGGATCAGGGGTGCAAAGGCTTGCCCTCAAAGAGAATTGTGGCACCATCCCCCAGCTTCCTCCTCGTCCACTATTTGTTTCTATTTCTGGCCATGAGGTGAGTGGTTTTTCTCTGCCTTGTAATCCCATCACCATGCGTTACCTCACCACACACCCAAAACAATGGCGCCAAACAACTATGCACTGAGCTACACCAAGAGCCTTCTTGTAGTCCCACAGAGAGTTGACCATCAACGCAGTTGGCAGAACTGTTCACACTGATAGCTGTAGTTTTTTTTCAATGCCTTGGCTCCTTTCATTAAAACTAACACAAGCCTATTTGTATTTTAAAAACTGCTCAGTTTTCTATGCCTTCATCAGCACCACACTTTCCCCAAACTCTGTGAGAGGATCCTAAAGGCTCACTAGGCCAGGCTGGGGCTACAGAGCAGGTGACACATCAGTGTCATCTCTTCAGGAGTCCCGTGCATGGGCCGTGTCTGCTCTTCCGCAGCCTGCCCTTACTGCTTTCCAAGCTGCTGCACAGATGTTGCTTTGGGACTTTCTTTCTCCATTAGTGATCAAAGCCAAAGCTGAAGACTCAGTGACAGGGAAAGAGAATTAGAAGAAGGGACAGGGAGAAGGGGGCCCCTTGGGACGCATGACCAGGAAGGGCCGAAATTCATCAATGGGTTTGTAAAAATTGGAACAGTTAATGAGTTACTGGGTGACCACCATGACAAACCTGCAGAAAAATCCTGAGAGCTTTTTGTGTCCAGCACCTACTTTTGAACATTCCATAGCATTACGTCCTCCTGTAGAGAGAGTGTCTCGCTTTGCAAGCCCAGGTGTCCTGAAATTCGTTATGTAAAACAGGTTGGCCTAGACCTTACAGAGATCTACCTGCCTCTGCCTCTGTCTCCTGAACGCTGGGGTCAAAAACATGCGCCACCATGCTTGGCCACTGATACCGTTATTGAAATGCCTTTAACTGGGGATTTGGACTCACTCTTATCATCATGTCATTTTTTAGATTCTTAGTGCTATTTTTGGGTAAATATTTTAATTGTAGAATACCATCTCCCAGACCTAGCCAACAGTATTTATCAGTCAAGCATAATTTCTTTGTTAATTCAATTTCAGTAGACTTGATAGAAGTCTTACCTTTAGCTGATGTGTTATAAAAAAAACAACGCAATAATGACAACAAAAACTGTTCAGCGTAAGTTCAACAGAATAACAACAGTACCATTATCTGTCCAGTAACCAAACACATACTTCTTAAACTGGGATGGCTATAGTTTATTCAGAGAAACAGCTACCTAGAAAGCAAGGCATATTTGTCCTAAAATGTTATTAAAAGCATAAAATTCAAAATTCAAAGAACCGAAACTCGTACTTTCTCACTCTGAGTAAGGGCATTACTACCTTACATACTTGGGGTACCCGTCTTAGCAAGGGAGGGATACTGACATGCTGCATACTAGTTCCTTAACTTCTAATTTTCCTCTTCTAGATTATGCTATTAACGGCACTTTGGCCCTGTAAAAATCAACATATTGTGCCATTGCTAGCCAACTTCAATACTGGATCCATTATACCATGAAGAGAGAAGTCATTCAAATGGAAAGGGTTTGAAAACAAAACAAAAAAACCAACCATCTCTCTGAGTGATGATAAATGATGTGCTTTGAATTCCACGCATGGTATGTGATAAGATGTTTCTACCATCAAGTCAGACCCTGTACTCTGGTTCTGGAAATACCAGAAATAAAAAGTGAAATGAGAACACCAGCATGCTCCCAAGGGAAGTCATCCATTCCATGGGAGAAAAGTGCCAAAGGCAACACGATACACCTCCCCACCCCATAAACAATCAAAGACATCGCAGAGCAAGCACCCAAGGCAAACACAGTGGAGAGAGAGCTCAGCTCGCACCATGCTGGGTCCTTCATGGGAGACAGAGGTCAGGAGGTTGAGTGCCAAGAATGTCAGGCATGTTTCTGGAGATTTGTTTTGAATTTCAATACAGCAATGCCCAAGACAATCTTACTCTTGCTTTTAGGTCATATCTTTGTGGGAATTAACTCTAGTAAATCTCTTCTTTGTCAAAAGCGTATATTTGGATACAGTCAGAGGTTTCAGAGAGTTCTTAGATGAAGGATGAACAATAATTCTTTGTTTCAGAGCAAGTTATAAAGAAAAAAGCCACCGATTACCTCTGTTGTTATCAGAAAACGTTAGCATTCCCATTTATCCTGTACCAAAGGTCAGCATTGGCACCTTTATCAACGTAATATCTATGGTGGAATTTTTAATAGTTATTGTTTAAATTTATAGCCTTTCTTATATGATTTGAATTTATATAGCAAGTGGACAGTTGTTCCATATGGGTTTTTAAAAAATAAACCATAGAGAATATTGATGATGAATCAAGAAATGTTGGGCTCTGGTCTTGATCTGAACATACTGTGGCTTGTGACTTATATAAAGAAATCTAATCTCTCTGGTGATTGGTGTTTAGACCTGTGAAGGAAGACCTCACTCTATAACAATTCCAATGGATGCCCTATGCAATTACTAAGGACATAACACCAAGATGAAGGCAAGATCAAGAAGTCAAGGGAAAAGCAAGGAAAGGCTTGGAGGAATTAAGGTTAAAAGAGTTACATCTAAGAATATTCATGCAAACAATATGTACATGAGTAATGTACCCTCTTTAATTAGTTTTCTCAAAACTCAAGACACACCATGCATACACATTAGCAATACTGTATATGCCTTGTGTAACACCTATATTTGCCATTATCTAGAAAATTTGCCACTGTCTAAGAGACAGACAGTGTCATATCTCTTAACTCTAGTCTGCGCTCACTGCCAAGCAAGAAACAGGTATGCTTTGGCTGTCAACTGACAGTCTACTTCAGGTCCAATGGGAAAAGACTGGGGATTTATAAGATGAGAAACACAATAAAAGATTCAAACAGGCCAGATGCCTGCTGGGAATATCCAATGATTACCTAGTCTATTAGCAGTCAGGGACAGTTAGTGTCAGTGTGCTCATTGCCTATCAGATGCTGAACCAGACCTGGGAAATTTCCTAACCCTGTCACAAGTGGCCTGCCTCCGTGAATTATGTACGTCAGCATCAAAGGAGCTCAAACTCTATTCAAAAGATAAAAGAGAAATCTGGTCCTTGCTGAAGAGAGAGGCAACGGGGAATTCAATCTCCCTCATTTTATCACAGGGTCTCTTGGACAATTTTGAGTCACTTCTCCATTTTCCCTTTCCCCTTTCTGACCTGTGCATCTCTATAAACCTCAACAAGTGAAATGGTTCCAGAATAGTTAGGGGTAAGAGCTGAGGACAGGTCACCGCCATCACTAACCGCAGGGCTGGCCCAGGAACTCATAACTTTCATGAACACCGTGGGGAAAACTATTCTGAGGCAGAGAGCTAAGAAATGCTGTCCTTGTCTTAAAAAATCATGGGGCAGGGCCTTCAACATACATAGTAAAGAGAAGTTTGGTGTTCATGGGGGAGAGAGTCTATCATGCATTGTGGGCACTAAGATTCCAAGTCTCATAGAAAATGACACAGTATTTACCTATAATCTATATACAACCTCTTACACACTTTAAATCACCTCTCCCAGTTCTGAGATACATTAGTGGTATAATGCGTGCCTAGCCTAATTATAATGTCCTACATTTTTCTCAAGCACCACAATACATAGTAAAGTCACAAATAAACCTCTCCTTGCAATATAAATGATACGTAAATACAGTTATAGGATTGTCTGGTGCTTTGTTTTTCAATGATTTTCCACACGTTTGGATGAATCTGCAGACATGAAACACACAGATACAGAGCCACCGCTGCTGCGCTGGCAGCGCGCTGGAGGAGCAGCGAGCATGTGCAGGCGACCTCATTGGAGCCCCCTCCCATCAGCACCAGCGGCAGGCGGGCGGGCGGGCTGGTGGGCTCACCTAAGCAGCGGTAGGGAATCACGATGTGCGTGTGGGTCTTGCACTGCTTGCGGCCCCGCTTGCACCAGTTTTGGATGGTCACTGGCTGGTTGGCTTCCACCACATTTGTGATCTGCAGTTCAGGGTAGACCTAGGCAGCACGGGAGAAGAGGAAACCGTTACTCCTGGCAAAGCCTGACAAGCGCTCACACCACACCTGCTCAGCCTCCACTGCCACTCAAAGGTCCCATTATCCCCTGAGTGCCCAGCTGCTCGGCTTGGCGCTGGCCACACAAGACTATCGGTGTAAGGACAAGGCCCGACTGGCAGTGCCTATAGCTCCTTGCACTTAAAATCCCCATGCTGACAGTGTCTGGGGGAGATACGGCAGAAACGTGGAAGAGTAGAGACTCTTGATAGCGTAAGGTCATTCCCGACGCCAAATAAACAGACTATTGAAGACCAAGGTTTGCAGTGTCTAAATGAACACTGCAACTCATACACTTGTGGGTATCATCTTAACTTACATTCAACCCACTCTATGTGACAAACATCTTATACACAGAACCTGGCACAGAACCAGTTTCCATACAAAAATTACCTTCTGTCCTGAAAGTAGTTTACGTAAAAATATTTTATTAAGAAAGTCTTCAAGAGGGCCATTTAAAGTGTGGCACTTACGAATTCCCCTTCTTCAGTAATAAACTACTTATCTTGTTCTATCATGACTGCTCTTCGTAAATCATTCCGTTCGCTGAGCACTTGGAATGAAATGTCAAACTCAATCAACTAAAATGTATTTGCGAAATATCAAACCACTTCTACGTAATAATAATGGGCTAGAGATTTGAAAGAAAAATAGCAACATAAAATGTGTCTTCAAAGTGAGAAGTTTTGCAAGATAAATAACAATAGAAATATTGACTACAGGCGTTAAGGAAGCAGATGGTTCTTATGGGAGGATGTGAACCTAGGAGGTGAGGGCGAGGGTGTGAAGGGGATTGCACATGGTCAAAAGATTCTAAGGCCGGGCGGTGGTGGCGCACGCCTTTAATCCCAGCACTCGGGAGGCAGAGGCAGGCGGATCTCAGTGAGTTCGAGGCCGGGCTGGACCGATAGCCTCCAAAACTATACAGAGAAACCCTGTTTTGAAAAAACCAAAAAAAAAAAAAAAAAAAAAAAGATTCTAAGATAATGGAATCTGAATCCCGAAATGAACTAAAGGGTTTGGTGTAGACATTTCAGGGAAACTGAGCCAGGTAGAACTAGTGCTTGGGAGAGTTTGAGAGTTAAAATTAAGACTCTGAGAAAGTCTCAGTTACTGGTAACTGCAATATAAATATAGCCATTGGAGAGAGTAGATGGTGGGAGTCCTAAGCATCTCTCTGCCTTCTTTTCTGCTTTATTGGTAAATGCATAACTTCCCCTTAAATAAAGAAAAACTGTATATTTAAAAAATAAGAAAAATAAGGCGTTGATCAGAGTAATTGTGTGGGGACCAAATTCAATGGTGTAGTTGATAACGGAGAGAACACGCACTCAAATACGTAAGTCAGGACCCATGACAAGGCTCTGCGGAGAAAGAAAGGCACCTGCTGGCCTGAGTCCAATCTTCCACACATACACGGTGGCACCTGTGCGCCACGCCCACCCACACCCATGCACAAACGATAGAAAATAAACACGCAGTAAGAAACTTCCCCTTGCGTGTCAGAACCCTGCCCTGGGTTAAGAGGGTTCCTCAAACAGCTAGAAGTTTAGCTGCGAAGGGCACAGCTATCTTTGTTTTGTCTTACTTGGGCTTAAGAGTCTTTAACACTTCAGTACACGCATCTCAAGACACACACAACACTCCCCTTGAAAATGCCACTAAGAATTTGAAAGCCTCATAGCTTTACTCATGTAACAAAAGGCAAGTAGCTTTGTGTACAGAAATATAAAATTCTCCACCTTTTCTAATTTATTAGACCACAAACGAACAGCACTCCTGAGTCATAAACTCGATGGCAAGAGAGTTCGCCCCAGGGGACATGACTTTCTGTGCAGTAAAGTGTGAGTTACTGCGTTTTTCTAAAGGGTTCCAGCTGGCACTTCAGAAATGCTATCCCACCGTGAGGCTTCTTAATGCCAGTTTTCTGTAAATCCCTGTAACAGACAATCACACCACATTCCCTCCTTTTCCATTTAAACCAGCAAATTATGTTTACAAACTGACGGGTAGGGGAAGGGGCCTTCTTGCTTCCATTGCTTGCACGCCGTCATCGGATTCCTAGAATGATATTTGGGGCAGCAGACCAGGAAATTATTCAACTCCCAGTGTCTAAGCAGGGAGAACTGCACACCGACAAACTAAAACCGTGAATGTGCGACTCTCCCTTGAGATTACCAGAGCTGCGAATGGTGATCAGCCAGACAATTAATTTCCAGTTCCATCCACAAAATCTAGGACACACGTGTGACTGACTCCCTTAGCTTCTCCACTTCCCTCCATCTCACCGACGGCAGCACGGTTCCTTCACGGGAAGATGTGGAGATGGTAAAATCTGAGCCATGAAGAGCCCATGCAGTCTGTCTACTGCTCGAATTAATAGGATGGACACAGTAACAGCAACCAGACTATTTTGCTGTTCTAAACACCGGGAAGTTTATTTAATGGGGAAAAGATTACAAAAATAAATAAATAAGGCAGCAGATTTCCTTTTGAAGTACTGAATGACGTATCAGGTAGGTGATGACTGTGTAAGGGAGCAGACCCCAGCAAAGCAAAACCACACACACACATACACACATATACATGCACGCACACACACAAACAAAATCAAGCACATGTATTAAAAAAAAACTAGAAAGAAATAAAATCTGAATGCTTGTTTAAGTAGCCCCGGCAGAAGTCTATAGAGACAATGCATTTTTACGTTTATGTATGAGATCTTAGTCAAGAATTACAAATTAAATGGGGCACGTGGTGGTCTATGCCTTACATCTCAGCATGTGGGAAGGTCTCTATGAGTTTGAGGCTGGAGAGTTCCAGGACAACCAGGTATGCAAAGAGAGACCTTGTCTTAAAAAACAAAACAAAATTAAATTATATGAATTACAATACATAAATGACCTCGTAACAATAAGTTCCTAACTTTTCACCAATATTTAATTGCAAGGAACAGCTCAATATTTAATATTTTCTTGTGACACAGTAAATTTTAATAAATGAAGTAAAGGTGCCGTGGTCGTGTGTGTGTGCACGTGTAGTTACATATGCATTATGTGTGCACATGCAGTCCTGTATGTGAATGCTGACACGTTTGCTGTGCCACATGTGTAGAGGCTGGAGAAAAACTTTTGGTGTCAGTTCTCAGTTTCCAAATATTTTGCACATAATTTGCATGTACTTTACATGCAAAATATGCATTGTCAGTGAGACAGTTGTCACTAATGAGATTCTACCAGAATGTTAGTACAGCAGACACAAATAAACCCTTAGTCTCAGTCCTCTCTTTCTACAGTATTTTGTGTGTGAAGTTGCGTTCCTGATTAAAATGGGGGACTTGGCGGCGTGTGGGGGGGGTGGAAACATGTCTCAGCAGTTCAGAGCACTCGTGTCCTGCGGGAGCTCCAGGTTCCGTTCCCAGTATCAACACGGTGGCTGGAAACGACCTGTAGCACCAGTTCCGGGGGATCCAATGCCCTCTTCTGACTTGAGGTCGCTGAATGCATGCTGTGTACACACCTACATGCAGACAAAACATCCATACATATAAAATAAAATAATAAAAATTTTAAACATTTAAGCACCAGTCTTTGAAAGACCACATTTGCAGATGCTCAAGCAAGGCCAAAACTAGGCCTGTGTCAGCTGCTTAAAATAATCATCTGTTGGTAGCCTGGCAGTGGTAGCCCACACCTTTAACCCCAGCACTCGAGAGACAGAGGTAGGCGGATCTCTAGGTTTGAGGCCACAGAGCAAGTTCCAGGACAGCCAGGACTACACAGAGAAACCCATCTCGAGAAAAGAAGACAAACAAAATATAAACAAAACACACACACACAAAAACAGGTCTTGTGGGGGAAAAAAGATGATATTGATATTGGTAGTCCATGTTTTTCTTTTTTAAAATGCTAGCAATTATATAGTGCTATAAGTATGTATACCAGAAGCCTGAATATCTCATATATATAAATAAATATATATATATATATTAAAAACCTACTAGGAAAAAGCTACAGAGGTTGCCTGGCCATGAGGTATTTCTGTTGTTTGAAACCAATTCAGTTTTTGAAAGCACACACTCAAGAAGAAAGCAAAAGTATGTGATAACAGCAGGTTTCCCAAAAGCAAGGCGTCACTGCAAACATTTCCTGGGCAGCAAGTCACACAGTTCTCAGGAGTAATTGCCTCACTTCACAGAAGAGGAAACCAAGGCATTAACAACTATCCTCGGTGTCTTTTCTACGCATAGAGACCCTACATACTAACAGCACATTTTCAGCTGTGTGTAAACTTCGGTGTATAAACCCAGACAGGGTGTGTGAAAGAGGATACAATTCCGTTCCTAGATTTAAACGGCACACTTCAAAGTTTCTGAAACCTGATGAAATCTTGCATCTTCAATTGTTTTCCACATCAATTCTGCTAATGAGAGGGGATACAGAAAAGAGAACATCTAATTTAGTTGAGAAAGATAAATGGGAGCTGAAAAGTGGTCTCTCCTTGCAGCTTAATGAGGTGCTGAGAGGCAACAGCAGCTAATGAAACACTTGTGCAATGTTGGGGACAAGCCTGCCTGTGTTTTCACAAGGGTGCCTTGCGCGAGGCAGGAGACAAAACGCTGCAGGGCGAGAGTGACATTCCCATGGCCCAGTTCTGCTTCTGACGCTGCATATTAACATGTTGTTATACCCACACATTCGCACTTGGTGCTAAGATGAGAAAGGACCTTTATTGCCATTTCCAAAGCACACAAAACAAAAGCCCTGGCCATCCTGGAACTCACCCTGTAGACCAGGCTGGCTTTGAACTCACAGAGACCCGCCTGCCTCTGCCTCCCCAGTGCTGGGATTAAAGACATGTGCCACCACGCCCAGCTCAAGCTTTTTTTTGTTTTGTTTTGTTTTTTGTTTTCCGAGACAGGGTTTCTCTGTGGCTTTGGAGGCTGTCCTGGAACTCGCTCTGTAGACCAGGCTGGCCTCGAACTCACAGAGATCCACCTGCCTCTGCCTCTCCAGTGCTGGGATTAAAGGCGTGTGCCACCAACGCCCGGTAAGCTTTTTTCTTGTGTTCCTACACTGGTGTACTTTGTTCCTTGAGCCTGTTAATCACAGATAAAGCAACTGCTCATTTAGAGGAATGAGGTTAAAGAAATCACAGACATCGTTAGCAGTGGAAAAGAACTTACTTAGGAGCACAAGAGCAAGTGCCCATAATCTAATAGTAGAGGCGATAAACAAAGCCAATTGCATCCATATTGCATCCATCTAACTGTCCACACTTGAAACTTCTCCCATCCTCAGAGCCTCCTGAGGCTGGTTCCACGTGGATGTCCCCAGAGCCAACAGCACCTTCAGGAAGCCTGTCTAGCAAGAATCCTGCATGCTGAGGACCAGAGAGGGACAGAGTAATGTGGTCATATATTATTTATGATTTAATAAAGCTTGCCTGAAGAATCAGAATGCAGAGCTAGCCACAACCATAGAAGCTGGGTGGTGGCGGCACACACCTTTAATCCCAGGACTCAGGAGACAGAGGCAGATGGATCTCTGTGAGTTCAAGGCCACTCAGAGCTACGTGAGACTGAATCAGTCTAAGGGAGAAACAGCTCACACCTTTTTTTTTTTTTTTTTTTTGGTTTTTATGAGACAGGGTTTCTCTGTATTGTTTCGGAGGCTATCGGTCCAGCCCGGCCTCGAACTCACAGAGATCCGCCTGCCTCTGCCTCCCGAGTGCTGGGATTAAAGGCGTGCGCCACCACCGCCCGGCAACAGCTCACACCTTTAATGCCAGCACTGGAGAGGTATATAAGATAGGAGCTGGGCATTCAGTATTCAGTCTCTGACAATTAGTCTCCAGGCACAGTGAGGACAGGACCTCCCCAGTCCCTGGTAGAGGTAAGAGATTTAAAGCAAAGCTTGGCTGCTTTGCTTCTGTGATCTTCAGCTTGAACCCTAATATCTGTCTTTGAGTATTTATGATTCACGCTACAGAGTAAGATCAAGGCTATATATGGTTTCTCATGTAACTTTTAACAACTGGCTTTTATACCATCTGCCTGTCCCAGTTATGAAGTAAGGACACTCTCTGAGACGGGACACACACTGTTCCTGGATTGCCCTGAATCACATACCTCATGTACCCTATCACAGGATCACTGAGAGAATGAGGACAATGGACGATCTCTCACATCCGTTTTCCCACCTCCACTTGTGATTTGAATCCTCCCCTCAGTCAGCCCTGCCAGTGGGAACACACTACCTTACCAAAATGTCCCATACTCATTCCAACACACCCTACGGCTCTCGCTCACCTGAAATTCAGATCCCAGTCTCCACCTCCGCCATCAAGACCCACCATCTCCATTTCAGTGCTATACCCCACCCTCTCCATTTTCTAGACTTCATTCTCAGATTGATGCAACTGTGTATTCGCACTCCTTCTAAGCCAGGAAAGGCAACACTTGACACGGAACCTATCCTTGGTGGTCGTAGTGACACTGGTCAAGTTGCCCTGAATTAACTGTGAAGAGATGAAAGTCTTGACATATAGAACTGAAGCACTTTTTCTCTTCTCCTTCTCACACCCTGAAAGCTTTTGGTGTAAATGAAACAATGTTTTTCAAAAATTCTTATTTCACCAAAAAAGGAGTACAATGAAACTTAGCAAATCTCATTTTTTTGTTGTTGTTTTTAAGCTTTCATGTTTTTCAAGGGGAATATCACCCCTAAGCTATGATCTCTTTTGTTTTCAATGTTTTTACATTTCTAAATGTGTACGTCGGTTGTACACGGCACTCTGATTCATAAGGAGTTCTGGCACAGGAGTCCATTACAGTGATGTGTCCCAATCCTTACCTTCCTCTCTCCTCGCCTGTGTCACCCACCTTTCAGTTCCCTTTGCTCCCCTAGACGCTTTACTTCTACCGTCATGTCAGACAGACAGACATGATTTCATGGGTCTGTATGACACGTAGGAGTCATAAACAGAAAATACATAATATTTGTTTCTCTGAGACTATATTTAGACATTTCTTCAGTCAAATCTCTCTAATGGCTCATTAGGACAAATGGCTGTTTTTATGTCGTCAAACTAATTGTAAATAATTTATGAAGCTACATTCAAGTTGTTGGCTCTGCTTGTTGTTTTGTTCTTGTTTGCCTTTCTATAATGTCAGCACCCTGCTTCTACTATAGACCAGAGAAAAGGCTATTTTTCCCCTATCAAAGAGTTGCAGAAGATAATAACTACAGGTCTACTGTGATCATTTGTTGTTGCAGCCAAACTGAGCATTGAAAGCTACACTGTATTTTCCTCTCTACTGCTCCAGGTCTACCGCAGCACCTGGGTCTTTGTTAGGTAAATAAAATGAGGGCATATCTGCACATTCCCCTGACTGTTGTCTAAAAACTTCAGAACTGTTATCAGTGGAAAGAAATGGGTCCCCAGGAGGGAACCACAGGCACCACTGTCAGGGAGGCTCCCTCAGGAGAGACGAGGGTGCCTCTGCTCATCACACTCCAATCTCGTGCCCACAAAAGCCACCCATAAGCATTAAGTGATGACCAGGATGCTTCAGGTTGCCGGCTAAAATGCTTTGTGAATCGTGGCCTCCAGAAATGTCACCATGGGTCTTGAGTTCCTGTGTCTCCAGGAGGCATAACGGGGTCCTGCTTGAAGTGCTACAGTAAAAATACCCCATCCTGGGCAACTTAAACAATGGAAATGCATTTTGTAACAGTTCTGGAAGGTGACAAGACCAAGTCACCATGGAGGCTAGTGAGGAACTTTTTTCCTATTTTCTGGCTGCGTTCTCACATGGCCTCTTTGAGCAAACCAAAGGATCTGTCTCTCTGGTGTTTCTTTCCATAAGGGCATCGATACCACCCAAAGTACTCCACCGTCCTGATGTCATTAATACTAGCCATCTCTGAATGACTTTTTCCAACCCTATCCAAGAGAGTTAGCCTAACCTATGAACTTTGGGAACACAGACCATTTAGTTGCTTAACAATATTCAATACACACTTGATAAGGAGTGAAGTAAAAATCTACATGGAGTTAATAAAAAACATAACTAAAAATGAATTCAAAAATGACTGTGTAGAAGAAAAACTACTATGACTAGGAAACAGAAGGCAATTATAGGTAGCAGACATTTGAAAGGCTGGACAGACGCACGGCTAAAACAAGCACACAAATTAGATCATACTTTCAAAACTATTCCCTCAATCAAACTTCATAAGGTCTTATATGTAAGTAGAAATAGATGTAAGATATTCGATTATTACTGTTTCTCCTGAGAGGATAGCACCAAAGGAACCAAAGGGACAAAATGCCACTCTGAATGATTTCCAAAGCAAATATAAGTCAAGAGGAATGAAAGAGAACAAAGGACATAGACTAGCTAATTCCCTATTGTCGTGGTCTGACAAGGTACAACCCCACAGACTCCTGTTTCAATGCTTGGCCCATAGCGGATGACACTATGAGGAGGTATGGTATAGGTGTTGTTGCGGTAGGTATTGGTTTATTGGTGGAAGTGTGTGTGTCACTGTGGAGACAGACTTTGAGGACTCACAGATGCCCAAGCAACACCTGGTGCGGAGTGTCTCCTTCTGCTGCCTGCGGATCCAGATGCAGAACTCTCAGCTCTTTCTCCAGCACCGTGACTGCCCACATGCCACCACATTTCCTGCCATGAAGAAGCTGTAAGCCAGCCCCAATTAACTGTTGTCCTTTAAAGATCTGCCTTGGTCATGGTGTCTCTTCATAGTTATAGAAACCCTAAGACACCCATCAAGGAATCAATATTAAAGCACTACACTGAGCTAAGCACCAGCAAACAGTTAAAGGCAACTTTACCAAAAAAAAATATTTAGCAGGAAAGTTCAATTAGCTAGCAAAAGGTCAAAATGAGGCCACAGTCATGAGTTGAGCTCCTCCCGTCTAACCTAAGTTCAGACTTCGAACAGCTACCTCTCTGACTCAGCAGATTGCTTCTGAAACATCTTTGTTTTTTTAGTCATGAGAGATTATAGCACATACATGAAATAAATTCATCATTATTAGCAGAAAAATGCCACTAAATGTTTAGCCCTGTTACTAGCAATGGTTTCCATGTTTTTGTGAGTGTATGTGTATTTGTGTGTGTGTGGTATGTGCATATGCACATAATTTCATGTGTGTAGTGGTCAAAGGTCAACTTTGGGAGTCAATCATCAGATGCCGTACATCTTTTTATTTATTGTTTTCCCCTGGAGATGGGGTTCTCACTAACCTAGAACACTCCAAGTAAGACAGGCTGACCACTTCCCATCTCTGCCTCCTGAACTGTGGATTCCAGTTATGCTCCACACCTAGCTTTTCTACATTGAGTTCTGGGAGTGGAACTCTGCAAGTACTTTATTATCAAGCCATCTCCCCAGGCCTTCCCTAACGTTTTAAAGGAATCTGTGTAGTGACAGATGGCAATAGAAGATCACATTTATGGTATTAAGCAAAAATCATTGGTAATGGCTAACACCAACATAATGATAATAGTAATAACCTAACAAGTAATATAAAAATTACAATGTCGGTGGAAGGGTTGGCTGTAAACAAGTCCCGTTGGAAAGAATCCATGACGTGAGAACTACTGCAACAGAACAGACCTTAAGATTATAACTTTAGAAACATACAAAAATATTATAATTTAACAAAATGGCAAGCAGAAGATGTAGAAAACTGTTGAGTATTATTTTCCTTCTCATTCCAAGCAACAAGTCAATCAAATGTCATTTAAAATATAAACATGGAGTTAAAGAAGGAATAAAAGAAAAAGAAATGTGTTCTAGCAACACACACAAAAATTCACATTTATAAATGGAAGCTATTTATTACAAATAACAGGATAGCTACAATGCGGGAGGTGGCAGGGAGATCCCACTCCCCCATTTTCCCAGTGCTGCTTTAAGTCAAGACCCGGTGTGGACTCAGCCAGCACTCCAGCCAAAACAACTGCCCCAGTCTGTACACACTGTGCACAGGGCCACGGTGGCTCTTCTGTTTGGCCCTGTGCATTCCTCTGTCTGCTGTTAGCAGCCACTCTTCCATGCCCTGTGGGCTAACCAGACCACACAACCACATGGGTAAGTACCCTGGTACAGGTGCCAAGACTCTGTGTGGTCAACACGTAGCCACTCAGAATCCCTCCTCCCTGGAATTACAATGCACAACAGCAAAGCAAAGTTGGGATGTCACTCCCAGAAGCACTGGCTGTCAGCTTTCCACCTAGCTGAGTCCCAAGGGGTGTCCATTCACAAGGGAAAAGGAGTAAACACGGGACATAGAATGGCTGGCATTAACGAGAGAAATATGATCCAGTAAATTCTCGGTCTCGGTTCTTGGTCCTGCCTTCCTTGCTTTGTAAATTGCCATCACCGCAGGATTGTTGCCCCAAGTAAGACAAAACCTTCTCTCTCACACAAGCTGTTCAGTAGGGTTTGTCACTAGGCAACAGAAACTACCTAGTTAACCCTTTCTTAGAGACCATTCTTTGCTTGTTCCAAAACTCTCTAGACTCAACTAATCGGAATCCTCTTTCACCTTTGGTTCTTTGGGCTAACCCTCTCTCTTTGGATATAGAATCTTACTACATGGCCTCGTCTGGCCTCTAACTTGTAATTCTCTTGCCTTAGCATCCCAAGTACTGAGAAGTGCAGCTGTGTCCGTCACTACACCCAGCTTTCTCCTACGCAGACACTTGAGTTTTAGGATGGCAAGCTATTCCATGCCTTTGCTTCAGCTCCCTTTGGCCCAAGTTGCCCTCATTAAAAAGAAAACAAACAAACAAATTAAAATGGAAAAACAACAAAAACAAAAGCAAAGATATTGTCCTATGCCTTGGTTTGTCTCAAGCTCTTTGCCTAGGTCTTTTCTCCGACTGCACATTTATCTTCATGCCATTCTCAAAGCAACTACTGTAATTAGACCTGCCCCTACTATCCGTAATGCCCTTATAAATTTGTCAAAACAAATGTTCTCAGATAATAAGAACAGAAAAGAAGGAAAAACAACCAGCCCGCCTAGTAAAAAGAGGTATCCAGGCAGCGAGAAGCAGATAGATGTGGCTGTCCAGGTTCCAAAGTAGCAGGAGAGAGATGATTTGATTTGGGGGATACATTTCTCTGACCGGGTTAGAGATGAATGGTGATTTTACAGTCCTCCGGGCACAGACACTGCCTATCCTCACACACTGTGAGTAATGCCACTGCTTCCTGCTGCATGGAAATTATGCCGGATGATTCCTGTTCAGTCATGCAAATGAAGCATCTACCCAACTCAACCTGGACCAGTTCTAAAAGCTTACATTCCTCTCTCTTCTGTAAGTGAGCTGAAAACAGTCTTTTGGCATATGGTCATTTTGCACGAGAGGCACAAACTGACCTGGTTAAAAATTATTCTTCAGTCACTCCCCATTTTGATCATACTTGCAGTCTCATCGTTTCCTCTGTTTAGCAATTAACTTAGCTTGTCTCCCACCACGCGACACACGCTAGTTCTTAGCCTGTCTCTGGCCACTTCATAGCCTTCTCTTTGTTCCCCAAGGTCTAGTCCCCAGGTTCTTTTCCAGAAGCATCTCTAAGTGGGTGAAAGGAACAAACGCTTGGCCCAGCGGCAGGTGCTTTGATAGCAATGAAAGAGGGGTTGCAGGGATGACACCATCACCTCTGCCCCGTCGGTCTTTATGGCACTAAGACCATGAGTCTATGTGGAGGGCATCCTTGGCATCCAGTGGTGGGTGACTCAGAGAGAAAGGCAGAACCATTGGCTCTTATATCATCTCCATGCGTTAAAATATTTTAATATTACTTTACTTCTTTTAAAGAGTCTTTACATTTGCTTACTTATGTTCTGTGTGCATGTATGTGTGTGTATCGCATGATGCTCGTGGGGTCCACAAGGTGTATCTGATCTCCTGGAACTGGAGGTATCCGTGGTTCTGAGCCACCACGTGGATGCCTGGAATCAAACCCGTGTCTTCTGAAAGAGCAACAAGTGTGCTAAGCTGCTGAGCCACCTCCTTGTCCCACTCCTATGTTCGATTGAGACAAGATGTCATTGTGTAGCTAAGGTTCAGCCTTACAAGAGTAGGGATTCCAGGGGCGAGTCACCGCACCCAGCTAGAATGCTGTGATTTAAAGGCGTCAAAGAACTCTGAATCCAAATCACCAGTAAATTTAGGAGTCTGCTGGGACTCCCCAACTCTACTTCCCTCTTGTTTCTCAGAAGGCAGGATTGCAGATTGATTACAGCCCCATCTCTGTGGCTGGCATGGGACACAGCAAGAGAACTGTTGAGTGGACATGCATACAAATTGCCAGTGTATGTTCAAATTTCCTTCTAGCTTCATGGAAAAAAAAGTATAAAGGGGTGAATTCAACTTTAACCCCATGTAGTTTAACTGTAACTTCCTTATGACATCCTTAATAGCTACCCACCATATAGTCATTTCAAAATGCAATCTGGATTTTAGGTCTTCATTAATATTGAATTTCAAAATGCAGCATTCACCTTAACTACACATCAGACTGGACACATTTCAGGTGCTCAAGCTGCATGCCTGACTGGTGCCACCACATAGGTAAAGCACGGGGACTGATGACTCCATCACATGGGCTAGGGGGCAAGGCGTTTGGAATGTTCTGTACACTGATGCAGAATAGGGCTAACTCAGGAATTCGAACCCGGTCTCTCCTCGTCTTCAAAAATTAAGCCAGTAAACGGGTTCAGTGACTTTCCATTGTTATAGCACGCAGACCAAATTCATTAAAATGGCTCAAAACATACCAAGTGAGTTCCAGGGCAGGCTCTAAAGCTACAGAGAGAGAAACCCTTGTCTTGAAAAACAAAAACAAACAAACAAAAAAACCAAAACAAAACAAGTGGCTCAAAACACCCTGGTAGGTTAGCTGTTTCTTATGCAATGGATTGAAGAAATGGTGAGCAAAAGCAGATGTTACAGAAACTGAAAAGGGCGGGAAAAGGCCAGAGGGCTTCACCCTGCTCCTCTCCCACGGCTACCCACACGCAGCAGTCTGCAGAGAGAAGAAGGACTCTGTGACTCAGCACCATACAAACCACAAACAAAGACAGAAAAGGAGGCTACCCAGGCATCAGGGCATCTCTAAGTGCAACAGGAAAGTGAGGGCTGTTTCCAGGGTCAAGGAGAGTGACTTTTGTAGGACCCATATTCAAAGGTTAAAAACGTGGTCATTTGTGGGAAAACCTGTGTTTACGCGATGATTCACAGGTACCGGCAGCCGTTCGCCGGAAGGACAAAGGCCTACATCATGAACTGAGTGTGCGTCTCAGTCTTCCTTCGAATCTGTTGGAAGAGTCATTACTAACTAGCACTTTGGAAGTTGAGGCAGATGGTTAAAGGGTACAAAGGAGTAGCTAGACAGAGAGAAAACTTCTAGGGCCTAATAGAACCACGCGTCACCCACAGTAGGACACGTGGTTGACAGCTGATGGTGATTTCAAAAGAGCCAGTGAGGAGGGAGAAGTAAAGGGAAAGTGAGCATCTCTAGACAAAACACATGGAATCTGAAATGTTCCAGAACCGGACACATTTTGAGAACTGCTCTCCATCTATATGGGGAAGATTTCCCTCTGAGCTCCTGTAATAGGCTGCAGCCCAAATGGAGGAACACTCAAATTACTACATAAATAAATGACTCTCGGGCTGTACGTGTGTGTGTGTGTGTGTGTGTGTGTGTGTGTGTGTGTGTGTGTGTGTGTGTGTGGTGGGGGGGTATACAGGAAATAGGTAAGAATTTAGCATTCTTGAGGCTCATCCATAAAGCAACTCATTATGGACATGCAAATATTTCAGATTCTGTAAAATCCAAAACACTCTTAGCCCAAGTGTTTCATATAGGCAAACCGCAATCTCTACTCCCAGTCTCCATAACTCACAACTGTACTTTGGTAACTCCAGTTCCATGAAATGTCGCAACCTATTCTAATGCCTCCTTGGGTACCAGCCTTAGACGTGGTGTGTGGTGATATTTTGTTTATGATCTAACAAATAAAGCTTACCTGAAGATCAGAGAAGCAAAGTAGCTAGCCACGGAGTTCTTACCTCTACTGAATCCCAAGACCGAAGGGGCGATCTTGTTTCTAGGAATCCTCAGACTGTATACTTAGTCTGAATCCTCATACTGCTTCAGACTGACTCCTCAGACTGCCTAGACTAAGCTGAACTCCTGTCTCCTCCCACTTTATATTCCTCTCTCTGCCCAGCCACATCCCTTCCTGTCCCTACCACCTCAGTGCTGGCATTAAAAGCATCACCTTTGTGTGAGCTCTGTTTCTCTTTTAGACTGGATCAATTTTATGTAGCTTAGGGTGGCCTTGAACTAGCAGAGATCGGTCTGTCTCTATCTATCTCCGGAGTGCTGGGATTAAAGGTGTGTGGCCTCTACAGCTAACTAGTGTGGCTAGCTTTGCACTCTGATATTCGGGCAAGCTTTATTTGTTAGATCATAAATAAAATATCACCACAGTGGTACACAGATATACATGTAGGCAAAACATCCATACACATTAAATAAAATTATTATTTAAAATAAATGTGTGTCAAGGGATGAAGTAGAAGTGATCTTTCAGTGTACTTTTTAGTATCAGTAGAAATGTATATATATTTCAAAGATATAATAGTAACAGAGAAAAATTAGAAAAATATCAAGTTATAGATGAATTAAAATACATCAAAGTAGTTGAGCAAAAAAATTAATTCTAACACTTTTAACCAAAATACTTCCTTTTTGCACAGTCATAATAGAATATATTACACAAGAAAACTTAAATTTACCCATTTTATTGATCATAACACAACATAATTTGTAACCATGTGAACTGTAAGATAAAGCAAATAAATGTCTTAATGGTACAGTGGATCATTAGGAACCAAGATTTTTACCTTGAGAGTGAGAATGAATATAAAATACAAGAATTAATATTTTTAATGAATGCGTGTGACCCACGAACCCATTCAGGACTTACCTCTTGGCAGTACTGCAGAATACCCTCTTTGGTGCCGATGCAGGTTTTGGTTCCTGATGGGTCTGACTCCCATTTTCCATTCTGCACGTTCATGTGCATGTTGAGTTTGCCACAGAACATGGCGATCTGGGGTTCTGCCAGCAGCCCGGCATTGCCATCAGTGGGCACCTAAAAGAATAAATAAGTTGTAATTAGTAACGGAATCCACAGTTCCAAGAAGACTAGGAAATGTGGCAGCAATACCTAGTGATCCCCCTGCTTCAGCATTACTGGATTGAGCAATTTACATGCAACCAACACAGTAAACAACCCAAAGAAGTCAGTGCTTTCTTTAATGGAATGCTTAAAGGACGACATAAGAAGATTGAAGGGCATTTGCTCATTCAAAAATCCTTTCGTTTTTCCCACTGAAGATTGTGCAATATCTGTTGAGAGCTACTACCAATATAGAGGGGTTTCTAAAATAAGTATAATCACTGTGAAAGCGTGCACATCCTCATAACCTCATAACTCACACAGCACAGTGACTACCCCTACTTGATGACCACGCCTGGAGATGACACTATATGGCACTTCCCAGCAGGGACAGCAAGATGCTATCAATATGACTCACTGCTGAGCAAGTGGCTTTTTGTTTCGTTTTGCGACAGGGTCTCTCTATGAGCCTTCGCTGTCTTGGGATTCACTGTGTAGACCAGACTGGCCTCAAACTCAGAGATTCACCTGCCTCTGCTTCCTGAGTGCTGAGATTACTGATATGTGCTACCATGCCCAGCTTGTATCTGGGTTTTTATTAGAAAATTACACTGAAGAACTAACCATTGAGGAATGTCTTAACTTGTGATGTTTTGGCCTTTGGCCTCTAGTGCTAGGATCATAACTTTACCACAATGCCCACTTAGAAACTAAAAAGATTAAATGAGAAAACGGGAGTGCTAAAATCTATCCTACCTCCTCAAAAAAGGCTCTGCAAGAGATGGAAACTAAATCCAGGCTAGGAAAAGAATTACTAGAAACCAAAGAGTCAAAAGAAGAACCAATGTAATTCCTCCCCAGTGAAACTCCAGCTGAGGAAACTGAGCTTCCCCCCAGAAAGACTCAACTTCCCCTAGCAGCCACTCACACTGCCTCTTCCTGAGTGATTCTTGAGTTATTCTCAAAAACTATTCACAGAAGAGAAAGAGAAAATGGGGGTAAAAAAAAATCAAACTTCCTGGATGGAGAGATTTCGGTTTAAGACACTTCTCTCCACAGAAATGTGACATGAAGGGAACATCTGTCCCAGCATCTGCCCATCAGGTGTCTTGGCTGCCCACAACAGAGGATTTGTGTTTTTCAGAAAACAAACAACAAAGAAGCAAACTTGGGGCTGAACTTGTGGAAGGAAGGGCTGTGGGGACCCTGCGTCAATCTATGTCTCTCTAACATCTGGTGCTTAGGTCCTTCAAACAGCAGCTGAGGCCGCAAGGTCAGACCATCTACAGAGCGGCTGCCACCCTTCAACACTTCCACAAGAGCCCCCTGCCATCTCCCACCACTGCCGGAAAGCTGGAAGCCTCATTCTCCACTGATGCAAAGTCGTGCCCAATACACAATGCTCGATGAACTTGACCTTAACAGTTCACCTGAGGTACTATAAAGGAAATTCAATGCCTAGACCTTACAGCACAAGATACAGACCTTGTTGATTTTACAGAAATAAACAGATGGGTAATAACATGGCCAGGGAGTTAAAGTAAGTCTCAGCATAAGCAGACAACTGTGGGTGAAGCCCCGGGTGGAGGTTAAGGTCAGGTTTGTGCTCAGGGAAACCTCACTGTATCTCCCACTATGCTTTGTTCTGTCCCATCTTAGCAGACCTTGGCGTCGTATCCCTAACTAAAGGGAAGCTACAGAACATTCAATCCATCAAAGTTGGTGAGTATTTTATCAGAAGGCTCTCAGGCTCGATTTCAGAATCTTCCTGCACTGCTGGTCCCTCAGGACCTTTCACTACCACAGGTCAGGGAGGTGTGCCACCTCAGTGAATGCAAATGCAGGAGATGCATTTCCTTCTTCAAGGAAAACTTAAATAGCAAGTTCTCTCCAGCGACTGTCAAGGCCCAAGACACGGCCCATGATCCTCCCCCTTCTCAGATGCAGTCCATCCCTTCTCACAGTTTGTATATACAGCAAACAAAGCGTGTCAGAAATGGTGATGTGTGACTTCAAAAGCAAGGCCGTGACATAAGGTTCACTCATTGTGGGGCAGTTGTAGGAGACCTCCTTCAGAGCCACACCAGCAAGCCTGGAAAAAGCCCACACACAACACGACATGGCTGACAAGAAGAATGCAGTCTCAAGAGAGACCTAGAGCCTGAACCACCAAGGAGATACCCCTTAGTTCCTTACTCACAGAAACTGAATGGTAACTCTTGTTTTAAGGTATTAAGTTAGAGGTGGCCTGTCACACCTGAGAATCACCATCACATTCGGCTTTTCTCCAGCTCATCATTAACAGCCTCCGGGCTTCTTTACCGAACACAACAAATGAGAAACAAAAGCCCCTCACTCACTTGACTCTGTTCCATTGCCCTCTAGAGCAAGGGGCCAGAGGCCTTCCTGAAAGGGCCAAACAGTGTGTACTTACGGCTTGTGGGCCAGTCTCTTTGGAGACTACACAGCTTAGCTGCTGTAGGTCAAAAGCAGCCTTAAACCACATGCAAAGAGATGGGTGTGGTCTTTCTCCACGAATTTACACAGAAGGCCAGAAACCCAAGCCAGCCACTTTGTCATCTGCCTACATTTCTTTCACTCATCAGAAATTTTAATCATCTTGCAACTTAAGCCCTGTGTTCCATGAGGCTAAGGGGTGTGTGGGCAATGGCCCAGGTGCATGAGTCCAGGTTGAAGAGCAACCAGCAGGAGACTCTTCCCCTTCCACCGTGTGGATCCCAGGGAATCAAACTCAGGTTGTCAGACTCGGAGGTGCCTTTTCCTGCTGAGCCATCTTGCTGACCCAGTCACTTAACCCCCTGTGGTTGGGTTTACATTCTCACCTAGGACCTGGAAGATCCCAAAGGTGACATATGACTCCCATCTTTCCTCAGCACCTGTCCCTACTGGCCCTGTTTACTAAGGGTGAGCTCCTCTTCTTCAGAGGTTTCTGCCTTTGGCTTCCGTTGTGGTGAATTACCTGGTTCTTCTCCAGTCACCCTCTTCTTAGTCCCTATGCTCTGCTTCCATCCACAGCTTAAGGCTGTCTTCATGACAGGGCTGTTGTTTCTCTTTTATCTTAGAGGCCTTGGTGCTTCAGAAGAAGCAGGATTCCATAGATCAACACTAGCTGATGATGTGCCTTGGGGATCAAAGCTTTAAGCAAGGCCAAACGGTCAGATAATAAAACCCTCCATCCCACCTTGTCCGGGATGAAGTGTTTCCAGACTGCATTGTTGTTTGTTTAACTGACTAGATTTCTTCTTTGACATTTCCACACAGGTATATAATGTGTTCTGTTTACTCTCACCCTCTGTGGTGGCTTAAATAGGAATAGGGCCACCCCGCCCCTCCACTCTACAAGCCCTTTCCCACATACATGCCTCTCTGCTTCGCTTTAGCCCCCACGGACTCTAAGTTAACCAGGGACACCTGTATAGCCATGGATTGGGAACTACCCAGTGCAGTCTGGATGCACAAACGAAGCCAATGGCTGCCTTCTTTCACCCCTTTTCCGCCAATCCACCAGTACCCAATAGCTCAGCAAAGAGGTGTTGGGCCCCAGGAGCACCCCCATCCCCCACACGCCATCCATGAGCACCTGGTGAGAGGCTTCACATTGTGCAGACCCAGGAGGTAAAGTCAATCAAGTCCTTGTCACAAATGGGACAGTTGTTCATGCAACCTGGGCTTCCTTTTTAAAATTAAGTCTATCTAATAAATTCTGCTTCGTTTTCTTAGACATGATTCCTGAATTTCCTTTTCTGTCTTCTACACTTCTCTCTGCCATCCTTCCTCTTACCTTTATTTTAATGCCCTCCGCTTGTACAACACACATGTACATACTGATAATGAGTGGCAATCGTTTCCACATCTCTCCAAATAAACTGCCTAGGGCTCTGTAATTACCTAAAGATGCCGTGAGCTCAACAATGAGAGTTCAGACTAGAAAATACGAGCTTTTGCTCTTCTCAGGTTTTCTACCCAAGGAGATTTAACTTTACAGCAGTTACTCTTCATCACCAACTCAACTGGATTCAGGGTCTCCATGGAGATGACCTCAGGGTGTGTCCACGAGGGTTTTTTTCCACACAGGTTTAACTGAGGAGCTTAGACCCATATGGAATACCAACAGCATCACCCTATGGACGGGGATTCAGAAGAATAAAAAGGAGAAAATGAACTGATCCCCAGCATGAATCTCCCCCTTTTTCCTGGGCCACCGTGATGGGTGGTACCCTCAGTCGGAGAGTCAGGGCAACCCTCCTTCCTTAGGTTGTTTTTGCCAGCCGTTCTGTCTCAGGAGCAAGACAAGCAACTGATGCAAATATTAACTGTAAAGTAAATATGCTTTAGTTGGGCTTCCATAAACCTGAGCCAGTTCAGAGCTGAGTTCAATATAAACTCTACTTCCTTCAAAATCACAGCAAATTACTGAACTAGGAACTAGGAACTGTAGGACTGGCTTTATATAACATCTTGCTACCTTTCACAAATGTGTACGTAAAACAAAAAAAATCACGTTTCCCATGGAAAATTATTTTCCAAATTAACAGCTGTGACATACCAACTGGAACAGCTCTAGATCAAACACACACACACACACACACACACACACACACACACACACACACACACACAATGAACTGGAAGTTTTTCAGTTCTTCCTGGAGCCCACCTACAAAGCCCAGGTTTTAAGCAACACATCCTTGGCTAAAAGCAATACTGCCTCAGCATCCAGCCTAGAGGAGAGCAGCGCCATCAGATAAGGGGGCCACACAGAACATAATACTTGCTGTTCCCAGCCAGTCCTGACAGGTTTACTCAAACCGCTTTTCCTGAACAAAGCCTCTAAGAAGAACTTAACAAATTCTGTGCCATATCCTACTTAGGACCTGGTAGTATGGACATTCGTGAAATTGAAGTCTTTGGATCCTAGAACATTTACTGTCAGATTCGTGCTCACAAAGTCAACTGGAAGATAACTACTCCTCACTTTCAAAACGATCTCCCTTCCTAGAAAAGAAACTGATGCAGCTTAGTAAATGGGGAGTATGACCGGTGGAATAGCCACTTTAATTTAACCATAAGTTACCTTTCCAGGAATGCATCACAACACGAAGTCCTGGAACTCTGTACATAGGTGGCGCCTCATGGTTCGTGCATTTTGGGGAGGCTAAATATGAAACATTCCTTGTAGCTGACATCCTGATACTGGAAATACTTTCCCATGGGAAAACTGTGGCATTCAGTGCCAATGAACAAAACAACCAGCTACAACAGTGGGTGTTCATCCATGGCTTCAAAAGCAAGAGGCCACTTACAGAAGGCTGAGCTAGAGGATGTCAACACTACATTTAAAAACACTGCCAAACTTTCTGGAAACAAACCTTTGCTATCGGAGAAAACAAAAAGTTTTGTTTTGTTTTGTTTTTCCAAGCCACAACAGAGAGCAAGGAACTGCAATGGACTTTCTTGACAACACTGTAGCTAATGTTGGCTTTAAATGGGCACAGCTAAAACAAAGGTAAATGTACAGACTTAATGTGGACCAATCTGCAGAGGGCATTAAGTGGAAGCCCACGCCAACAATTGCTACAATTTACAACGAAGCCCAGAGGCAGCTTCTGGAACAAGTTCTCTGTCTGCCCTTCAAACAGGGTGTTCCTTTTCTCCAAGAACTTTCTCTCCTTTTCATTATCAAGATCAAAATTCCTTATAGAGCAGGTCTGGCAGCATTCTTCACCCGGGTCCCAGCTAAGAGGGGCTGGAACAAGGAGCCCTCTGTTTCCCTGGCTAAGACGTCCAGCTTGGCAAGACGGTGGTCGGATCCATAGCTTGGCTGCATCTGTGGATTTATGCCGTTTCAAGCTTTCAGGCTAATGAAGACCTTCTGGTTTCTACATCCAAGCAGACATTTCACTGGCCTGAATAACTCTCATATGGTGAGGAACTGAGTACTTTTTTCTTCTTTGGGTGGGATTCTTGTATAAAACAGGACAGATTCTATTTCTATCCTATCCTTGGTTTCCCTAGAAGAAATGCTGTTTGCTCGTCACCTGAGAACAGTTCAACTACATCCCACAAAGAAAGTCTACACTCCAAGTTGCTTTTAAATTCAACACCAAAAACATTCTTTGTTTCCAAGTATAACGAACTGATTTCCATAATCACAATCTAGGAAATTTGCTGAACTCCCTTTAAAGATCAATAATCGTGAGCAAATTTTCACTCTCCATCCAAAGGACAAGAAGCTGAGGGAGGGTCTGCTTTACAGTGTGGTCCGCAAAGAACATCTGCAGCTCCTCACTTTATTGCTAACATAAAACTGGAATTAAAATTAGAATCCCAGAAGGGAAAGAATCTGTATAAATCATCCGCGCCAACTGGAGCAGAGAAAGGCTGAGATTTCAGCCACAGTCACAGTTGCAGAGGCAGAAAGGGGGCCGGCTGTGGTCTGTCAGGAGCTGGCTTCCCAAGACCAGGCTAACTCTCGAAGCAGAACAGCACTTTGCCCGGCGTGTACAAGTATGGATGTCTGGTGAGAAAGGACAGAATTGTCACTAAACCCATACGGAAAAGTGAACCAGGACGACTGCTTCCAGCCTAGAAAGATCTGTCACAAAAGTGAGTAGAGAAAAAAAAACTCCTTTCAAAGAATTTATGTATATTTCACTCCTGGAAATCTGTCATTCTTTTGAAGTCACTTGCTGACATAGCTACAAATTACAAGTCACAGCTCTTACTGAAGGCTTTCGAAGGCTCTGTTGAAGCCAAGCTCTTCGAACACCAGCACAGGTGTTCTCAAGTTGGCCCAAACTCCATCTCATCTCAAGGCTAGTGAAGCATGCTCCCTGTGGGCACCCAGTAGGAAATCAAGAGGTTCATCCAAAGAAACACTTGTTATTCAACACCCAGGAGATTAATAACCAACACTGAATGAGAGCTTGCCTTACAGGCAGGTCTCAGAGAGGCTGGGGGCCAAACAGCTTAAGCACAATACAGATGGATTAAAAACTGGAGTTTTAAGAGATAGAAGTGTCTGTGTGGTAACCAAAGTATTAAGCTCAAAATCAGTTTGTAATCCAATGACTGCCTATTTAGTCCTTCTTTAGTCTGTAACTATGCTTGCTATAAAGGAAGGAATTCCAGGGAGAAGCTCTCTGAAAAGACAACACTGATGAAAACTTCAGTGACTACATTCAATTAGCAATGTTGTTGATTCGATTGCCTAATGGCAATTTCTTTCAGGTCATCTCCCTGCTAAAGACCCCAACCTTGCCCACTTCTATATCTGACCCAGCATCCTGAATAACAAAAACCTTAGGAAAGTATTCACTTAACAAAGCACAGTCCCCCACCTACGTCTTTTTTAACTGCCTTGGATTTTTTACTTTTTTTGTTCTGCATTGCCAAGTGCATTCTTGACAAACTCTCTGCCCTTGGGCTATGTTACCAGGATTAGGGTGCATTGCTGTTGCTGTTTGTGTATTTGTTTGCTTGCTTGCTTTTTTGAGACAGCCTCAAGTAGCCCAGTTTGACCTTGAACTCTCTAAATAGCCAAGAATGACCTTGAAATTCAGATATTCTAGCCTCCACCCCCCAGCTGCTGAGAATACAATTATTGTAAGAGTGAAATTCTTTTCAGAGCTGTTAGGACATAGAAACTAAACTTTGGGGTATGCAGGGACGGTACAGCATTATTGCGGCAAGAGAAACTAATCCGACACACATTTAACAGAAACAACTAAAATGCTGCCTTATTTCAAACGGAAGAAATGTTCTCAAAATGATTTAAGCACCTTATATTCTGATTTGAATAATTCTTTGTTTTGTTTGAGACGGGGTCTCTTTATAGGTAGACCAGGCCTACAATGACCTTGCCTACCTCTGCCTGCAGAGTGCTGGGATTAAAAAATGTGCAGTCATCACACCTAGCTGAATGATTCTTTGACATTGTATAAGGCAGATTTGTATGATTCGAGAGTTCAAGACAAAAACAATCGCAGCTAACACTCTGAGATTCCACAGCAGAGAGGCTCAGACAAATCCCAGCTCTCTTTGTGAAATCAAAATACAATGATGCATTCACATTCAGGAAAACATTAGTTAGAAGAAGCAACTGCTGTAGTTTAGGTCTGGGGTGTCCCTAAAATGCCCATGTTGAAAGGTTGGCTGGCAGTCCACCGCACTGCCTGGAAGTAGGGGAACCTTTAAGAACTAGTAAATCAGGTCATTCGGTATGCTTTTGAAAGGGAAAAGAGATACAAGGACACCAGTAAAACCTCATCCTGCCCCTCTGCTCCCCAGTCACCAGGGATGTACTGTGTCAACAGAGGTCTAAAGCACCGATCCAAGACCCAAAATAAATCCTATCCTCCTTGGAAGTCGATTCTCTCGGGTAATTTGTCAAAACGACTGAAACCTGATGCAGGGAGCTTGGAGGCAAACGGTTTATTTTTCAGGAGACTCTACAGAAAATGGGTAGTTGATAAGGAAAACAATGAGCCAGTGAAACAGATGGATAACCATCCCTCAGCACTTCAAAAGAGACTGAGTTGTACAGGAAGTAGATGAGCTTGGCATATCCCCAAAAGTCAAACCTTGTAAGACAAAACCCATATGAATCCCCATACCATATCCCCCCAATCTAAGATACTTGCTGCAAGGGGACCTCTATTTCTGCCCCCACAAAGCCTATACGAATGAGAGTCGTGACCAAAAGTCAAAATACCACTATTACCCATCTACACCTTGCTTATAAATTAGTTTTTTCCTAAAGATAAACAACAAAAACTAGTGTTCTGTAAACTTTTGCTTCCTGCCATCTTTTCTATAAGATTATGGACCACACTATACCTAGTCCTTAAGTCAGTACCTTTGTTCCCTTGCATTGTTGTAGCGGGGGGGGGGGGGGTCTTTACTGCCTGGGTAAGCACTAGTCACAAGTAGGGTAGCTACTAAAACAGAGGAAGCCAGTAGAAAAATGGGGAACACAGTGATCACCTTTGCTGGTGATAATGAAATACATCCTGTCTCTCACTCATCTTACTTCAACCATACCATCCCTTGGCACATGAAAATCTAACTACTCATGGCATGGAATAGCACCCTTCTAAGCAAGAACTGCTATAAACATCCTATATGTAATGTGTGGCATGACCTACGATCAGCAGTGGTGTATGAGCCACACTATGCTGCTTCGCACGCCTAGATCTGAAAATGAAAGATCTAAGTACAGGCAACATTGTTCTAAATGCAAGCACTGGAGCCTTTAGGGAGATGTCAATCATCTGTTGCCAAGTTTTAGCTGTGATAATTATGCAGTTCTCCTTTTATTTTATTTTATTCTTTTTCATTTAGACTTCTGCAAAGACACAATTTGGCTAAATGAGTGGGTTTTTTTAGTTGTTTATATTTGTTTTACCCAATACATACTCGGAAGGAAATACTTCAAATGGGAAAACAATGCTTATTAAATAAACTGTATCTCTACTCATACGTTACATGTAGCTGTGTAAACATAAAGTCTTATACTAATAAGTGGCGGGCAGATTTCATCAGCAAACATGTCAGTATGACCACTGTTCACAACGGGAAAGCAACATATGCTGGACTAGGTATAGCATACCCAGAGAGGTCTCTTACTACACAGCTCTGACATGGGCTATCCGAGTGTTCTAAAATGCTAAGTTGGGAAGATTAACTGATTGATTGCCATAGTTCACCACTGGCAGAGTTATCACTCCCCAGAATCTCAAGTGAAAGTCTAAGAATCGCCTGAGTTCCATGTGTCTGCCTTCATAGATTCTGCTTTACTTACTGCAGTGTTGACCCATGACTCCAACAGACTATTAGATGGAGAAAAAAGTCTTAGAAAAGCTGCAGGTATGGAAATTACTTGAGGAAAAAAATCTTCCCAAACAGATCATAAATTTGCTGCATATTAGAGTTGTAGGCCACACTCACCATTATCTAAGAAATACCCCCACACTGCTTAAAAAGAAACAATTATCGTTGCCTGCCCGAAAGGCACACAATACGTTTCTCTTTACAACTTCCACCAGCCTCAGGCTTCAAGACACTAAAATCACCATTCTTAGAAAGAATTTGGGCTGGAACATGGAAGGAGCAGTTAGTTAGTGGGAGTCCTAGTCTTGAACTCTTATGAAGAACTCAAGAATAGACATAGGTCAAGTACATATATCCTACAGTGTTCACATCCTTAGTAGATTACAAGCTGTAAAATTCTAATACCAAAAGGGTAATGAAATTGGCAACTTGTCTAAAGAACCTTACAAAAACATCACTAATTTTCCAGGTAAATACAGCCAGCTTTTCTTTAATATGCTCTGGGTGCA
Source organism: Mesocricetus auratus (assembly GCF_017639785.1). Lineage (NCBI taxonomy): Eukaryota > Metazoa > Chordata > Mammalia > Rodentia > Cricetidae > Mesocricetus > Mesocricetus auratus. The sequence continues at coordinate 11,699,038 of NW_024429192.1, read as the reverse complement.
ACTCTGGGTGGGGGTGGGGATAGGGATGGGAGTGGAAGGGAAGGGAGTCTGAGCTGAAGACACTCTGAGCCCTGCTAGACTCCCTAGAAAGTCACTTCCAGTAGACCTGCTACTAGCAGGTGACAGAGCAGTTCAGAACATTGCCTCAATGCTATCGATTCAAAATTTCAAGCACATGTAGGTTTTACTTAAGCCCATAAACCTGTGGTTTTAGAACATGATTCTAACACATTTTTGCACTTCACATACTGTTTTCAGTTAATAGTATAAAGAAGATCATACAGTTAGGTTAGTAATCAACATTTTATTCAAAGGTATCTAGAGCTGGGGAGATGGCTCAGGAAGTCCAATACCTGCCACAGGGGCACAGGGTCCTGTGTTTGGATCCCCAGGACCCACAGAAGAGCTAGGCAAGCCATATCTATAACCCCAGCCTTAGGGGGGAAAAGGAGTTGGGGAAATCACAAACGTTCTTTGGCCAGACAGTCCAACCAAATTTATCAATTTCAGGTCTTCAGAAATGAAGGTGGGGAGTAGTCACAAACAAAGAAACACTGGACGGTGACCTTCAGGATTCTACATGCACCCTTATGCACATGTGCTCACTACACACACACACACACACACACACACACACACACACACACGCACGCACGCACGCACACGTGCGCAGAGAATATCACAGTAGAAAAGATCAGGCGAGTAGGAAGGAAAGGCAATGATAACTTATTCCATGAAACCCACTGGGACACAGTGGTCCAACTGCTGACCTTTGCTCTTTTATCTCTTCAGGCATGCACAGAGAAACACACACAATCACATTTGTGTAAAGGTATGAAGGGACCAGTCATCAACTTGGACAGGACAAGAGTGAACTTGAGTGTCCTCCAGTAAAGAGCATCAAACAACTCATGGCCTTAGAACATCACCTTTCTATTTTTTGCCAAAATCATAGACAATATTTCAGGATGAGAACACTGAAGCATTCTTTTCCTTAAGCAGAATGAATATTTACATTCTATCCGTTGGTTTGTTTCCATCCAAAGTTTCACAATGTTTACTCATCTGCCTTTCCTGTGTGCTTACAACTCTCACACTCATTGTATTTTTATCACTAGGACTTTTGACGGAGCAGAAACGGCCCAGTGAACACAACAGAGATCCAGAGAGAATGCTGAGTTGATGTGAAAATTCACAGTAGCTTTCAAACAGCATTCATTCCTGTTCATTGTTCACATTGCATCGTTATCTCTCTTAGGGTAAGCCATGATTATTTCTTCTCCAGGGCTCTAAATACTCAAAGGTTCCCGTTTCGAGCTGTCTGCTTGGTAAGCACCAGGAGACAATCCTTCTCAAATAAGTTAGAGCTAGTTGGGCACTATCCCCTCCCTTTCTAGTGCCCTCAGCTTTATTTAAAAAATTCTCTGTCAAATTACCATTCTTAAAAACAAAACAAAACAAAAATGCCATTCTTTTTGCAATAAAGGCCTTCGGAACCACAATCCCAAGGGGTAAATGTAATTCTGAGAGGGATGTAGTAAGACTCTACTTAATGTCATGATGGCAATTTTTAGTTGACAGTGATAAAAGCAGGAAGGATGCTGAGGCTGTGACGACCATTCATGGTCTTTACTGCCAGTGAGCATCCAACTAAACACTCAGTGTAAAGCAAAAGGCCTTTATTTTGTTTATAAGATGCAAACATGATAAAAGTGACTTTGCTGCCTGGGAAAACTGCCTCACTCTCTGCAATGTGCCTGTTTCCCTCCCACAATAAATTATAAGAGCTAAAGAATGCCTGGCACGAAAAATAATAGCATAATAAACTAGAATGCAAAAAAAGTCAATATTGACAAAGGCATGGAACACTACAGAATAAATTCAGGCTGAGGTATCTACAGGAGTTTTTTCCAGTGCGAGCAGGTGGAGAAAGGACTGTCCAGCATTCACTCCTCTGCCATTACCAGTGTCCACACATCAGTTATAGCTGAACTTGTCCTGACCCCCAGGCTCTTCATACAATAGTCTAAAAGCAGCAAGGGGATTTCTGGGCCACAGGGCTCAGCTCACTTCCTGATCCTCTGAAAACACAACCCTGAGAGACGCATCAGCTTGCAACTCTCATAGGATTTCTTAAATCAGATGATCCCCCCTGGACCCCGCAGATCCCATGAACACTATGGGCAGCCATACATCGTGAATGAAGTGCCGATCGCAAACTGTGCTTTGTTTCAGTTCCTGCGGTTAGAAAGCCTTCAGAAGCACAAGGCGATTCTCAGAGATTTCAACACGTAACCTAACACTTAAAGTAAAAGGCTGGTGAACAAAAACACACCTGAAAATCCTTCAGGGATGAAACGGAAGCTAACTGCTGACAGATAAGCCAAACAGTGTGTGCTGATGGCTATCAAGCCCTTGCCACTTCCAACAGACAAGGGTTCAGAGTTGTCTCGGTCCAATGTCAGGTTTCAGGAAAGTTCTGGCTCGATGCCCTAGGATTGTATGTAAATATTTCCTAGGCACTAAACACACCCACAGATGAGGGCTGTGGGGAGACCCAAACCCAGCTGTGTACAACATAAAGGGAGAGGTGCCTAAGGCTCAACAGGAGGTGCTGAAATAAAAGGGGACAGATGACAAGAGTGTATCAGTGGAGACACCGCGGAAGAGGACGCCGGACGAGGAGAAGGATGCTGCTTTCGGCGAGTGGGTAAAGACTGGAGCAGAAAACAAGCACCGTGGCTGAGGGAAGGAGTCGGGAGATGTCTCGGGGCATGTAGGGAAGCAGACTTGATTTGTACTAAATGAAGATACACGGAACTTCCATGCCCCCAACAGGGGGGCAGGGAAGGATGGAGGGAGGGGAGAGAGGGAGGGAGGGAGAGAGAGAGAGACAGAGAGAGAGAAGGGAGCTCACTGGTGTGAGAAGATGAGCAGGCTCCTTCTCTAAGAATGAATTGTGTTATAGGCAGAAGAAGAAAGGAAAGAAGAAGGAAGGACATGATTGCTCCTAAGAAAGGTGGAGAACGTTTGTTGCAGATATGAGGGAGAGCATGGCCAGAGGCAGAGACATAAATCCAGAATGAACATGACTCTTGAGCTTGGCCATGTGAGGTGAGGGGGAAAAGGAGAAGGGAGAAGGGAGACCAGGAGACCAGGAGGCCAAGAAAGGACTGGGTGTAGCCAAATGACTAGGTTATATACCAGGGGAAGGGCAGTCCCGCTCCTGGGTTAGAGAGTTCAGGGAATGTCAGCCATAGCCTGTAAAAGGTAGGGACAGAGGGATGCTGGGAGAACCTGGCAGCCAAGTCTGCTGTGTCCTTGGTTTGAGACCTAGCTAGCCATAGGCCATATGACTCTACAGTGCTGTTGGTCATGGAAAAGGATTTGGCAATGCCTTCTCTGTTACCAGTAATAAGTGTCAAACTGTACCAGGGTAGCAAATTGGAGTAAGTGCTATTGGGGGAGCAGTGTCCCTCTCAAAAGTAAACATTTTCTGGGTGTATTAACAGGCATCCTGTTCCGCCTCTCCTGCTCGAGGCCCGCAGCACATGTGAGCTTCTCAGAGTCAGTCTGGCAGAGCAACCCATCCACATGTCATTGCCTTGAGTGATGAGAAATGACTTTGCTTTTCAAAAACAATCAGCTGCTAACAGTGCTGAACAGCATGCCTGTGCAACTTAGGGGAAGGAATTCTCTCACTGTCGTCATGTACTCCTGTTCTCCGGGGATGTTCTGACACATCTATAAAGGAGTAGGTCCTGAAACGGAGAAGTGACATGGAGTTCAAGCTACATCGTTCTCTGAGGTATGAGAGGTGATGGAAAGACTTAAGTTCTACTAAGAAATCTATGCAGAATGTTTACACAACTTTGTCCAAATAAACCAAGCGAAACACACAGCTGTGATAACAAAAAAAATGGCATATGGATTATGGCTGCCTCCTTTACTGCAGTTGTTGATTGTACATCATTCTAAGTAAGGAAAATGGAGGTAATAATTATCAAGAGGCCTATTCTCAGATTCTCATAAAAATGAGTTTTCAACTCTCACAAAGACTTGCTTTTACAATCAGAGTGTAATCTTCAGCGAAGAATTGCTATGGGTCTTGCCCATGGTCTTCAGCTGGGCAGTAGTTATCTCTTGGAGAAAGTCAGTTGTCGGTTAACTCGCATGGATTCGAGGTCACTTTATTCCCAGATTTGTTCCCATGTGTAAATTCTAGGTGACTGGGAAAGTTGGTCACCACAGTATGGGTAGCCCTACTTGTATCTGCCATGTAGAAGTCAAGGATCCCATACAAGCCACCCTCTCCCACTAATTCCCTCCAAATGGAGAATTACCAATGACTTGGTTGGAAAACTCAACAATGTGTAGGTTGAAATTCTGATCTAAGATTGTTTTCCTTAGGAGAAAAACTCATTTATTATAAGTATCCATATTTCTAAGACAGAATTCATACAAAATTAGCATTAAGGCTGAGGTAGAGTGGGTAAAGTATGAGCTTAGCATGCATAAGCCTTAGTCAACTTCCAACACCAAAACCAAATACCAACAGGCACTCAAATACAGGTTGAGCCAAAGAAATTTTACTTCTAATATACAACAAAATACTAATCCAGTGGCACAATGTGAACTTATAACTGTGAGTCCTTTAACACATTTACTTTTCAAAGGGGATCAAACATTACAAACGCCTTAGGATGGGTTCCATGGTGTCAGAGTTAGCAATCTGAATCCCATTATCCAAAATCACAGGTTATGGAACAGGGTATTCCCTTCAGTTCATGATAATGCGGGATTGGTTCACCATTAAGTTATAACTCAGTAATGAACAAATTCTTGAATTGTGTAATTTTATCCAACCTACATAAGTGTATGTAATGGGCTGGCCAATGCTTCTGAGCAAATTAACCCTTAAATAGGGTCACATCCTGGTGTCCTTTCTCATTCCAAGATCAACACAGCCAGTTGGAATCTTCTCTCCGTCAGTAAAGACCTCCTAATAGCGAATTGTTTCATAAGTGCCTTAGACAGATGCAGAGAAACTTAAGCCACTGAAATCTTTCTGAATAATGTATTAACTGTTCTGAGATAACAATGATATGCTAATAGATTACATAATGTAAGAGCCTTATGAAAATTTATGAATTAAAAAAATGCTTCCAAGAACTTCTCCATGTCTTGCATCTTCAGTCAGTTCTAATCCATCACTGCCTATATCTAGAAACCTCAGAGTACCAGTTCAGGGTTGCTATAGAAGCGGGATGAAAGAACACTCATGAAAGGTATGGGTATATTTGTATCAAGAGGAAAGGTCATATTCTGAATCTAGCATTTCCTATCTTTGAAGAGGGAGTCCTTTGATTTTAATCATACAGTTCCTTTCTCTCTAAAATAGTCATCAACACCTAACCTTATAGACTATAAAAAATTAAAATTCAGTAACACGCATATAATGAATAGTAAACATTTTTATAAGTTATCCAGATTGACCCAGCTGGAAAGAAAAAAGAAAAAGAAATGCACACAGGTACAAGAAATTTCCTGACCTATTTGTAGACGTTGATCTACCGAATGCACAGTACTTGCTATCTCCTGAGTGCTACCGCTACAAAGATGTCTGCCGTGTACTTGGGGAGCCTGAGAGGAGGTTTTCTGCTCCAAAGAAAATGCTGACTGTATGAGCAGATATGACACACTGCTTTAAGGAATGTCTTATGCCACTTGAAATAGACAATCTTTCCTCATTTATCTACAAGATGTCTGCCTGCCAAGTTGTCTCTAAGAGACAAACTACTGAGGACACTGAAACTCATGTGTCGTCACTCCCGGCTACAAAGCCGCAAGCTCAATGTGCCAGAGCTGACTCACCAAGTCCATGCGGTATTTTAAACCATCTGGAAGCTCTTAACTCACACCGGTTCATGGCGATGTGTGCTCTGGTGGCTAATACATGGTTGATGAACTTCCACTCCTGACAGCTTACTCTCAATGAACTACTAATTCCAAACAGGGTGAAGGAGGACACTTGAAGCTGTTAAGATTTTCTTGATTCATCCATGTAACTACAGCACTCAGTGTCTGTCTTAGAGCTGGGCACAGTGGTCAACCATGTCTGTGATTTTGAAACTGAGACAGGAGAGCATGGATTCAAGGCTACATACCAACACTTAAAAACAAAATAAAATTGTTTCTTATAAAGAAGATCTCTTATAGACAAACATTTATTATAAATGCATTACCACTAAATTACTAAATCTATCAGTAGGTGGTGATCTGTACACAAACAGCCCAGTGTTGTTTGAATTTTTGAAAAGTATGAATATACACCTTACATATTTACTAAATGAATATTTTCAAAATGGTTTCTAGAAAATGTTATTCCCAACAGAGGGGAAGCATTTTTCTTAAATCCAACACATGGGGAAAAGACCCCCCTGGGTATCTGGAAAGCAGAAGCTTTGAGAAAGTCTTGTAAGTTGAGTCACCTTTAACCAAGCTTTTCCAAATGGATTTGGCTGGGGGACCATGCACACAGGAAGAGAGAGCTCCCCTTATAAAGAGAAGGCTTAGAAAGTCTGTTTCGTGTTGCACACACTTTTTGTTACTACAGATAGCAACAGGTAAGTAGTTGACAAAATAGCCATCGGTAACATGAACAATGTATTAGGACATTTGAAAGGGGGTGACCAATCAAAACTACTACTTAAGTAAAACAAAATCAAAGCAAGCGAACCCTTAAAGGGAACCCGAGTGGAGATGGCTGCGATGGAGCCCCTGCAGAGCCGTCATGCCAAATCCTGGGGTACGTACAGAGCGGGCTGAGAAAAGATGAGCTCACAAAGGCCTACTGCGTTTCCCAGGTTACTCCTAAGAATGTCAAAGGTGCGTGTAAGTAATATTCAAGACCATGCAAGGAGAAAACAAATCTTACAAGGGCCTAACACAGCGAGAAAAATCAAAGTGTTGCTCATTTGTTTGTCTGGGTTGGCTTTGCCTTTTACACTATAAGGGTAAAATGAATAAAAATGATTCGCTAAAAGTTACAGCCTGGCAGGTGAGCATACAGATGTAATCTCACCATCCAGAAGGTTGAGGGGCAGAAGGGATGCTGAGTTTGAGGCTGGTTTTGGCTGTTTAGGAAAGACTCTACCCCTCCCCCCCAAAAAAGTTGCTGTTTTCATTTTACAAAACAAACACGAAATGGCTGATGACAGGGTGCATATAATTTAATCCCCGCCCCTGGATCCCGAAATCACACTTTCAAAGTTTAATAAAATGACATTAAATGAAAAATGATGAGTGAAAGAGCACTAAGAAGAGAAAACAGAGCCCTGGATACCCGCATCTGTTGAAGTGCACTGCTTATGGGGGGAGCAAATTAGTGCTTTGTGTCCATAATATAGAGCGCTCGTTGCTTCTGATTTCAGAGTACAGAATACAAATTACCTCTCATTACACACCATGTAAGTGAGGTCAGCCCGACTCCCGAATGGCATGTCTCTTTTATAAAGAGTAGGCTTCAGAGAGTTTACAAAGTAGTGCTGCATGTTACGCATGCCTTGCAGCAGCTAAGTAAAAAGATGATGCAATCTTACTATTTGGTAGATAATGCCATGCTAATTGGAATCACATAATATGGCGAACATTATACCAAGGCTCGCTGGCTAAACTTCCACCTAGAAAGCAGGACAGCAAGAAACACAGGAAAGCCACACCCCTAGGACCACATAGAGCACCTCTTTTGTCTTGTCTAAAACACAGAATACACACTGCTGTTGAATGGAACAAAAAGATTGCTGTAGGTGGGATCTCATACAGTCACAGATGACACTAAGCCTAAGGTTGTAAAAATACATGTAAAGGAAATATCCATGTTTGAAGACCAGAGAGTTTCTTAGGGTTTCTATAGAGTTACATGGCACTGACTCTCAAAAGACTAGGAACTACTAATTAGGGAGCTCATCCCTGGGGACAACTATATCTCCCACTCTTGACATCCTTAGTTGCCTGTAGTTCATTGTCTTGGGGTGGGACCTTGATGAGTAGTCTCCCTTCTCCCTTAGCATGCCCAGTGGTTGTGTCCTTGTTCAAGTGGCCACACTATTGACATTTCATGGGTGGGTTTTCTTTGTCATTTCTAAGAGACACAATCTCACACCAAACTCCCGGTCCTCTGGCTCTTGTAATCTTCCAATCAAGTGTTCAAAGACACTCCCTGGGGGCTTAGGTGTAGGAGCTGTGTTGTGTGTTCTCCACTGGAGCTGGGCAACCCAGGATCAGCTGCTCTCTGCTTTTTAACCTTCTGTGATTTTTCTGTAATGGTCTCTCTCTGCTGATAAAGAGAAACTTCTCTGATGAAGAGTGAGAGGCACACTCAATGGTGGAACACTTATTTATCATGTGTAAAGCCCTCCCTGGGCTCTATCCCCAGAACCACCAAAATAAAATAAAAAAAATACAAAGAAGAAAAACAAAGTGAGGAGGAGGAAGAGGAGGAGGAGGAGGAGGAAGACTGAGCTGCTCAGTTGCTCGGTGACAGATCTTAAGTACAAGGTCCTAGGTTTGATCCTCAGCAGAATGGGCTGTTGTTACAATAACTCTTCCTCGCCAGCCTAGATCCAATGTCACATCAACCCCAAATAACACAGAGACTCTATTAGTTACAATGCTGTTGGCCAATGTCCAGGGCTTCTCATTGGCTAATTCTATCTTAAGTATTAATCCATAACTATATATACACACACACACACACACACACACACACACACACACACACATATATATATAGGCATTTATCTTACTGAGAATGCTAGGCTCATGTGTCCTCTCCTGCTGGGACCACATGGCGACTCCCTTTCCTCCATTTCCTAGAATCCTCCTCAACTCCTAGTCCCACCTATCTTGCTTCCCTATTGGCTAACAGTGCGTTATTCATCAACCAATAAGACAAATGCATACACAGAAGGACTACTCCCCACCAGGCTGTCCAAAGGGAGAGAAGGAAATAAAGTGGAAAAATCAAGGGAGGGAATTTTATAAAGAAAAAGGAAGAAGCTGATACAGCCAGGTATTCCTGTAACCCCAGCATTGGACTATGGAGGTTGAGGAAAGCAAGAGCATGAGTTCAAGGTCAGCCTGGGCTACAACAGCAAGACCCTTTAAAAGAACAGAGGAGAAGAAGAGGAGGGGAGGGAAGGAAAGGGGAGGAAAAACATGCGGAGGAGACAGAATGGAAGAGAGAAAGGGGGGAACAGAGAGGGAGGAAAAGGAAGGGGAGGGGAGGGGAGAGAAAAAGAAAAAGGAGAGAGAAACGCTCTTCTTTAGAAAAGCTGGGCCATGGCAAGTGTGTCTTGGAGCAGACTATAGCAACTCACCAAAACAAATAATCTTTTTTTAACTTTAAGACAGTCTCGGTGTACAGTCTAGGATGGCACTGAGCTCTCAATTCTCCTGCCTCAGACTCCCCGGTACTGGCATAGTGGTACATGACCACTGTGTTCAGCATAAAGTCTTTTCTCCTGTTTCGCTTCAGTTCTGAGTTTTACAAAACTGGGAAGTCTCAGGAATATCCCTTCTAGATAGTCCTATTTCATTAAACTACTCCGTACTATTAAGATACATACCCAGAAACGACTCATCTGTTTGGCCAATAGTATGCTAAAGGTTAGCTCCTGTTTCTAAATTCATCAAAGTCTGGACAGCACAAGTATGTGAACTTAAAACACCCAAACAGAGACTTCACTCTGATTTAGCAATTCTTATTTTTAGTAGCAGCCTCCCTCCCTCTCTTCCGTCCTCAACACCATAGAAAACAACAAAACTGGAGTCTGGGGGAAGGGAGGTCCTGCTTAAACAGCTATAACCATCCTTTAGATGGAGATTCACTACTGAAAAAATCCTGTTTTTCCCCTTCAAGTACACCTATCATGATGCAATATAAATTTATGTTATCACTAAAACAATGAAAGGAACTATTAAAGAAAATACTTCGTTATTTACCCAAGGTGTGCCATGGCTTACCAGCAGAATGTAACAATTTTACAGTTCACAGTGATTCTATTAACTGTTTTCTTTCTTAAAGATATAGGAGCGAAAAGCAATGTATTCAGCCAGACATTCAAATATGCTGGCTCTTTTTACTAGGAGAAACCTGACAACTGAACTCTTGTCAAAAATATAGCTGTACTGAAATCACTATGGTAATAATAAAATGCCTATTGTGGTATGTGTAAACACCATGGGACAATGCTTTAGAGCCAAAATGAATGATAAAATAGAGAAAATCCCCAATCATAACAAGTCCTCTGAACTGGAAAGCCAGTTTGTAGCAATTGTCTTGAAACTGTCATTGAATTCAAGTCACCTTAAAGATCCAACAGTTCTCCTAAAAGAGAAGTATTAACAATATAAACATGATCTATAAGTATGACCATGAGATTAAATGATGGCCAGGTCTAGAATCTTAAAACTTGGCCGATATGACAAGTTACTAAATGAAGGATTCATCTTGCAAACAGAGACAGTTAAAAAGGAATCTGATCACGATGATTGTCATGTCATCATAAAAAAATTATGCCTGACATGTATTTAAGGGATACAGACAAAGAAAGACTAAATCTAAAGGGGAAAAAGGAATTATCAGCAATGCCACATTATCAAGTTCTGATTTAAGTTCATCCTTAAATCTCTACCTTAGACATTTCAGCAAAATTTTCATTCAAGACAAAAATCAATAAAGAACAAGGTCCCATTATAATGAATTATAGTATCATTCATTCATTTTGCACGAAATATTCTTTTTAAGTCTCAGTTCTTCCTCATACTTAAAGACTCTGTCTCCCACTGCTTATTTTGCAATGCAATTATTATTTCTGTCTAATTTGTGAAGTGTTCTCCACACATACTCATCTCTATAAGTACTCTGGCTTGGTGCTTACCTAAGGAACACATAAACACTAGTATTTTTCAACTTTGAAGGGGAAAAAAACCTAAATTATGCTAATAGCATTCCTTGAATTGAATCTTAAAATAAAGAATAATAATCAAGAAGAATAGTTTGTGGTGACTCAGAAAAGATCCCCCCTTTAGTGTTTATAATTAATTTTAAATGTTTGTGCAAGGACTCCATGGGTTGGCTGGCGTTAAGAACAGCAAACAGCTGGGCAACTGGTCTTCCTGGTTCAGTCTAATCAACACTAAAAGTTCACTATAGTTCAATGCTGAAACTCAAAGTCAAAGAATATATTTAAGAACCTGATCGTTGTAAATTACTAGAAGCCAAAAAAGAAAACCTATCAAATCATACATTCAATTATTAGTACCACATTAGCTCCTATCTTGATGCTAACACTGGTGTAATTGTTTATGTAACACTAGATCCAGATTGCTTCTCAGTGTGCTAATTGCTTGTTATGTATGATTAGACAGGAGACAAATCAGTAGACTAATCAGTAACAGATTAGAGATACAATCTCGTTACACATATTTGGGGCTCTATTAACTAATTAACCATTAGAATAAGAGAAAAACCGATCATAGCTAGCAAGAGGAAACTTTCCCCTTTCAGTAGGATCTGGTTGACTAAGTAATGAACAGATAGCACATAATAGATCTCTCTTCCTGTCCCAGATCAGGAATTTAACTTGGTTGTGACCTTGACTTCAAACATGTGAAGAATAACCTGCTTTCTCTTGTCTGCTGGTGTCTATCTGGTGTCGGAGTCACACAGCAGGGCTTTGTCAAATGCAATGACGCACAGGGCAGAGAAACTGTGTCTGCTTGTCCAGTTTTGTTACACATTCATTTCAGCTTTTTGTTTTATTTTACATTTCATAGGAACTGCTGAAGTATTAGTGTTTAGCAGGTAAGAGGCAAGTGACGGAGTTCTAAAGTGTGAACACACTCCAATTGAAGAATTTTGTCAGGGAAAAAAATACACTCCAAACTTGACGCTATAGGAATGGACAGTCTATAAGACCTGTCTGCTCATGGCAGTTAGCAGAAGATAGTTGCTTGTTATTCTCTGGACTTGGAAAAATCAGTGTTCCAGACTCCAGGGTAAGCGATCAATGGTCTTCAACACTTCTATGGAGCAATCACACTTCCCCTTCCAGCTTTTCCAGCCAGCCCTGTGGTGAAGTCAACAATGGTTTTCTCCACATCATCAGTACCACTATTACCATCATCATCATCATCACTTCTCCTTGGGATCTGGTTAGCTGTGGTCTGGTATTTGCCTTGCATCTGCTTCAAGAACTTTGGCACCGCAAGGTGAGGTCTGCACAATTTGGGAACAGTCTTTACCAGTTCCTAGACAGTGATTCAGTTTTTGAATGTTCTTTGACCTGTTTGAAGAAGTATCATCTCAGCAACATGCAGAAATAATAATAGTAATATAGTAATAATCATAACAATAGTAAATATGAGACGTCAAAAAACTCTGTGAATCAAGGGCTAGGGAGATGGTTCCACAGTTAAAGAACGTGGTGCACAGCCGGAGAACCAGAGCTCAGATACCCAGCACCCACACAAATGTCCAGGAGGCATGGTTGCCCACCTGCAATTCCAGCTTCAGTGGGTAGAGATGGGGAAATCCCCCAATCACTCTGGTTAAAGTCCAGCTTGCCAGGAAGATCCAGGATTGACTGAGAGACCCTGCCTCAAAGAACATGTGGAAGAGTGATTGACAGGGATCCCCTACATCAGTCATGAACTTCTACATACCCACATGTGCACACACACACACAGATACACACACACACAGAGATACACACATGCACGCGTGCACGCGCACACATATCACATACATATACATGAGAGGAAAAAATGTACAAACAAGAAAGCTTTGACTGTAAATTAATTAACATTCAAGCAGGTGATGAAACATTACGTTTTAAACAGGTAAATTAGAAAGGGTAACTTTATGAAGCAGAATGTTCTCATAATCCCTGTATCCTTGCAATCCTTCCTCTGTGATTTTCAGGCCCCATTATAATAGAAACCATAAATAATTCCTTTTAAAAGATAATTTGCTTTTCACAGTAAGTTTCTAAGCGTGATTCCAGGGGAACACGATCTCTTTTTTTAGTTGCTTCCCTCCACGCACAACAGAACAGTGGCAGTGATATTCTTTTATGACTCAGATCTATTGTGAATAAGTCAGAATTCAAATTGCATTTCTAACCCAAGGTTTACAAAGATTCCTCCAAAATCATAATGATCATTTTTCTAGGAGTCAAGATAATTTGACATGTATAAAACCTGCATGTCTAAAGTATTCACATAGACTCAGAGTAAAAATTTATCACCCTTTATTCAATAAGAATATTATTCAAAATCATTGAATCTTAACATCCCATCAAACCTCCCAATGAATACCACAATGCTTATCTCCAAATGCTTTTAAAGAACCTTGAGCCAGGCGGTGGTGGCGCACGCCTTTAATCCCAGCACTTGGGAGGCAGAGGCAGGCGGATCTCTGTGAGTTCGAGGCCAGGCAGGACCAACAGCCTCCAAAACAATACAGAGAAACCCTGTCTCGTAAAAACTAAAAAAATAAAATAAAATAAAGAACCTTGAACTTACACTTCCAAGGGACAGACAGTAAGAGATATCCCTTATTAGAATTAATCTCTGTGCATAATCGCTTAGGAAGCCAAGGATAAAGCCAAGATTAGACTTCCTCAGGATCACAGCTTATCATGAAGGTGAAACTGGCTAATACGATTACCTGTAGAGGCTTCCAACTTCTCATTCTGGAATTCAAGATCTCACCAAAGTACCAGGAAATTTATGTTTAAAACCAGACATAGATATGCATGCCCTATGACCTCCTCAGCTTCTTCTGCTCTTCCCAGTCACAGCCATGAGGTAAATGAACTTCCACTTCCCATGCGCTCAGACCATGCTACACTGCCCTGCCACAGGCCCAGAGGGAACAGGACGGTCATCTCAGATATTTATATAAGAGAACACTAATCGAGAAAGAAATGTAGCCACTAGGCTCCATCCTAAAGCCACACAGCCTTAAGGAAACCTGTATTACATTTAAGCAAGGCATGCAGTTCTCAATAAGGTTACTGAAGTGTTTTACTACACCTAAGAAAACCTGAAATTTGCTGTGTAAGAGTCTGACTGCTATCATTCATCTTTAGTATCTACACCAATATGATTTATAAGTAACCACACACAAAGTGGATTTTTAAATAGCTGTTCATTTACTTCAGTCCATCTAATACCTGCTCTCCTCCCCAGAAGGCTAAGTGATGATAAACACTGATTACTGCCTTATCTGATCTAAGACACTGGACCCAAGGCAGGCTTGGAGGCTTTTCTTCCTTTTTTCTTTTTCTTTTGAGTTTTCAAGAACTGGAACTCCATTTGTAGACCATGCTGACCTTGAACTCAGAGATCTGCTTGCTGCTGTCTCCCAAGTGTTTTTTGTTTGTTTGTTTGTTTTCTAAAAACACAAAACTGGTTGTAAAGCTATGGGTAAATCTTAGCCCTAACTCCAAGGTATGTCAGTTTATCTCTTCATCTTCAAATCTGAGTTTATGATAAATGACGTTCTGTTGGGCTCCAGCCCCATGGGGTTTTTGTGAGTTGCTGGTCAGCCTACAAGTGCAACTTGTTTTCCAGTTTAAGTGCTTTTTGTTTTCTAGTTCTGGCTTACTGCCCTGGCCTTGACCCTCTGACATTAACATCTAGCAGGAGGAAAGCATGCTCTCTTCTACCTGGGGTTTTTCCACTGTGATGTAAAACCTGTATATAAAGCTCCTTCCCTCCTACAAGGGAGACCTGTTAGCACTTGCAATGAAGACACACACATACACACTCTTCTGGCAATAAAGGCAGTACATGCATTCTCTTAGTACAAACAAATGGACATCTTGTCTCTCTTTTCCTGATACCTTGGAGTGGCTTGTAGTGCTGGTGCCACAATTGGAGGTTCCACTGAGATCCAGAGAGACTTGGAAAGACTGGGAAAGATTGGCCAGATAGAAGACACGGAGAGGAGAGACTCAAGAAAGAAAAGAATAAAAAACAGGTACCTCAACTTCTAACAGTAAAATTGAATGGTCAAATCTCCAGGCTTTGCTTGAGACATTGCCCTCAGTTGGAGGGTGGATTGGATTAAATCTCCATGCCTTCGCCTGACACCAAGGTTGGGAAAAAAGGGGGAACCTGAGAGATCACCCTCAGTTGGAGGATGGATTAAAAGTGGGTAAATTAAAAATTGGTAACAGTTAATAAACGAGGCACTAGTATTAAGTAAAAGAAAAGGAAAAGATAAAAGTATATAAAATAAAAAATACACAGAAAGTCTGGATACTGTGTACAGTTGTGTTGTCTTTAAATTGTTTAATTGCTAAGAAAGGAACAAAAACTGCTAAAAGACATTTGATTATTAATGTTGCTAAATTAATCCAACTTACATGTTTTGAAAATGCTTTGACTTCTAAATTTAAATATAAGGACAGGTTACTTGGGAAAAGAATTTCTACTTTTATTTCCACAGAATATACAAAGCTGTGGGTTCCTTCCAGACTAGTATGGTTTGATGAGGCAAGACCACCTGAAGCAGTGGCCCAGGTGATCCAACACCTAAAACAGCTGAGATGATACAGCCTTACAGACCACAAAAACAAGAACTTCAACAGGTTTCTGGGTTTTGTTTTGTTTTTTTTTGTCATGATCCCCATGGTATTTCAGCGCCCCTTAACAGCAGGAAGTAGTTTGGAAAGAACGACGCCCACATTCCCAAATATTGTTTATAAATGTTTCTTTGTGTATACTAAAATTGACATTAATGTCCTAGTCACCTGAGATAGGTGCTAATTTATATATAAAGAAGGGGGTTGATGTTGGGCCCCAGCCCCATGGGGTCTCTGTGAGTTTCTGGTCAGCCTACAAGTGCAACTTGTTTTCCAGTTTAAGTGCTTTCTGTTTTCTAGTCCTGGCTTACTGCTCTGGCCTTGACCCTCTGACATCAACATCCAGCAGGAGGAAAACATGCTCTCTTCTACCTGGGGTTTTTCCACTGTGCTGTAAACCTGTATATAAAGCTCCTTCCCTCCTACAAGGGAGACCTTTTAGCACTTACAATGAAGGCACACACATACACACTCTCCTGGCAATAAAGGCAGCACATGCATTCTCTTAGTACAAACAAGTGGACGTCTTGTCTCTCTTTTCCTGATACCTTGGAGTGGCTTGTGGCACTGGCGCCGCAATGTTCCAAAGGCACAGACTGGGGTTCTTGCAACACTGGTTTTCAAACTGTGTTCTGGAAAATCTTGGTTTTTTTCCTTCATGTCCCAGAATTTGAGGTAAGTCTAACAAGGTTTCAGTGAAAGCAAACAGGGTTTTTTAATTTATTTCATAATGGAGGTTCTATGCAATCTATATTTTGCTTGAAAACAAAAAACACACTGACTTTTAAAAACTAAACGAACCCCCCCCCCAGGTTTTGACTGCTGAGAGTTCTGATTTACAGCCGGGAGGATGCCTCGAGTAAGAGCACTTACCAACAAACCTGGCAACCTGAGTTCCATTCTGGACCTGAGTTCTCTGCTGGACCCCATGATAAAAGCAGACAACTAACTCTCCAAAGTTGTCTTGTCACCTCCACAGCCGGGCTGTGGCATGCTCTCACACATGCAGTGCTAACAAGTCCCTGCTTGAATTATGCTCTCTGAAAGCAGCCCATGGTGGATGTCAGGACACCTGGTAAGACCAGAAACTTATCACCTAATCAGGAAGACCCCCCAGGAGCCACAAGCTTATTTGGAAATTCTACACCATTTCTATTGTTCTAAAGCCATGGCAGTGTGTTTCTAAAATTCAATATTTTCAACTTGGGGTTTTAAAGTAGGACAGAGAAAGTAACAACGTAAAACTCTCTGGTCACCATCCCAGAGATACAAAAGACAGGCAGTCCTATTTCTGTCCCTTCACTTAATGGATCTGAGTCATGGCTACCCCAGTGATCTTTCTAATGAAAGCAAATACATATTTGTCTAATAAACAAACCGTTTCCATAGGAAACTTGGGTGCCCCTAAGCTGCAGTTATTTGATAGGTGTTTCTGTGACTCTAAGGGATATTTAGAAACTCAGAGTGGTTTAAATACCCTGGATGGAGATGATCTAAATCAGCTACAGATGTGTATTGATATTTAGCAGTCTTTTTCCTATCTCCATTGGCCTAATTGCAATATGCTGCAGTTAGAAACCTTTTGGTAGCCTACAGGCAGAAGTATCCAAAGACAAACTGTTAACAGAACAAAACTTCACAGAAACAGTTGCCACTGGGCTGGAGAGATGATGGCTCAGAGGTTAAGAGCACTGCACGTTCTTCCAGAGGTCCTGAATTCAATTCCCAGCAACCACACGGTTGCTCACAACTATCTATAATGAGGTCTGATGCCTTCTTCTGGGGTACAAGCATGTACACAGATAAAAAACTGTATGCATAATAAATAAATAATTTAAAAAAATAGTTGCCACAGGAAGGCAGATCTGGAAGGCTGCTGAAACTGGGTGGCTTATGTTTGAAATTTCAGTAAATTCACTGTTTGTTTCTTTGGTTTGGGTTTTGAAGCCGAACCCTGTAGGAGACACAAACGTGAAGCTCAAGGCGCTCATATAAATGATGATAGTACAGAACCTATGTCTGCACACTGTCCTGTGTATTTCAAATCCTCTCTGCATTATATAGGACGTCTACCGCCATTTTAATGTTATAGTTGCTACACTATATTATTTAGGAGATAATGACCCCCCCAAAAAAGTTCAGCACACATGAAGGCTTTTTTATTTTTCAAGACATGCTTAATCCAGTTGGTTGAATGAACAAATACGGAGCTCATTGGCTATGTTCTGTAAGTGCATCGTTTCCAGTGGATGCAATAACCCACTGTCTGTTATTCAGTATTTATCAATTGTGAAAACAAAACAAAAAAAGACTTAATCAAACACTGTAGTGAAGTGTCCCACTTTTGTCAAAGGAAGAAAGGATGACATCATTGCCTACTTCCATGACAAGGTGTTTGTAATTTTATACAGACTACGGGGATCCTTTGCCATGCTTATGTGCTAATATATAATCACATAACTTGACACCCTGACTTTAGATGACTTGTTACACTTTAGTAAGCCAGAAAAAGCCAGTGAATATTGAGCTACTGCTTACAGGGAATTCTGGTGGTGAGAGATGGGAGAGGAGCAGGGTTGTCTGACGACACAGAAGAATAAGTACTACACTGTAACTAAAAACAAAAGGATAGAAAAATAAAGGTTTCTCCCTTTGACCTTAAAGAATAGATTTTGTCATGAGCATATACCTGAGTCTCAAATATAAGCGTCTAAGCAAATAACTGTGGAGAGGGAAAAACAATGAAACAAAACAAAGACTAAAAGGGTTCTTCCAGAAGCTAAATCTGGCCAACACATCCTGAGTGCTTAGGGAAGTTAGCAGTAACAGTCCTTGGTCTTGGGTTTGCATCCGAAGACCATGAAAACTAATGAATTCATACCATGATCAACCACACAAATTATCTGATTCTGAAATCACATTTAAAAACAAACAACAAAAAACCCACATCAATATACTTTTTAAGAGAAATTTCTCATTAAAAAGATATGTTACCGGGATAAATCTCACTGGTGTAGCACACTACCTCCTGAGCACATAAGGGTCTGGTCTGAGCACCAGCTTAGGAAGGAAAAAAAAAGGTTCAGGCAGAAGGAATGAAGGAATGATAAGTGCTCTTAGAATCATGCTGAATAAATCACCAAATGGAATAGTAGCCAAGTAGCTTATAACCCCCTTCTCTACTTTTGTTGACTTTAGTGTGTGGGTTTTGGAGACACTGTTCCATGCAGCCTGCCCTGGAGCTTAGACTGGCGATCCTTCTGCCCCCACTTGCCAAATGCTAGTAAATGGGGGTATACCACCACACCCCAAATCCTCCTTTGGTTTAATAAACAACATGTTTTTGCAAAATAAAAGAGATAGTAACATCTGGGGACAGTTTCCCCTTACCATGGAGGGCCTGAAGGCAACACCTACTTCGCAGAATTCATGGACCTGATATAAGCACCTGAGTGGCACCAATTCTCTAACTGGTCCCAGCAAATTGGCTCCAGTTATTTTAAATTACATCAGCAGCTGTGGAATGCTCCCTGAGCTCAACAAACTATTGCTGTACTGACCAGAGTCTGACCCAAGCCTGAGCTTCCAGCCTGGGGTGAGTGAGTCAATTGTCAGATAGAACTACCCATCTTCCAGGAGGTCCAGCAAGGCCATGCCTCTACACATGTACACTGTGCAAACCTCTGAGCCAACTCCAGGGCAACCAGAGTCTCAGGAGCTTTGTCCCAGGTACAGAAAATCAGTGCCAATCCTGGTATCCGGTTGTGGAGAGAAACACTGTTGGCCTAGATTCTGTTTCTTCCACACCAGACAATGCAAATGGAGTCAAGAAAAAACAGATTTCAGCAGATAACAGGGCTACAGACACTGAATCAGAATTAGTGGAGTGTAAGTTATCCGTGTAGGAAATCTATTAGTCAGGGATAGCTAACCCAACAGCTTAAAAATCCTAAGCTGTTTTTTGTTTGTTTGTTCTGTTTTGTTTTTAAAGTAGGGTACTGATGTCAATTCCCAGACTTCCCTTTTAATTCTACAGTCTATTTTGCCTGGCAGCATGGCAAGCAGTCCTGCATGATCATGACTAGTATCTAGTAAACACAAAAGGTAGGGATGCCAGGATGATATACAAATCTGATACTGTAGAAGAGCAACAGAGTGTTAATAAAACTGGAAGAAATTACATGTCATTAGTCATTATATGAGCTTCGGAGGCTTGTCCACACTACCAAGTAACCTCAGTATTACTGACTGCTCTATAAACAGCTTGGTGATGTATTTTATGATTTCTTGTTTTTTTTCATACTTTTAGATCTGCATTGAGGGATTGGTGGTGATTGGCGTCTTTTACTTTGAGATAAATGCTGATGTTGAAGACAGAGGGTTAAGAATGTTACATAGTCACTCATGAACAGAGGCACTGAGAACATCTATCAAACGAAGTTGACAGGAGCCAACCGCCAACGCTGGCTTACCGCGGCAGTCATAATGATGCATTTTTACTAGCTGTAAATTCCCACCCTCTGACCAACATCTCCCAGTTTCCCCATCCAGTGGTGCCTAGTGTCTGCTGTTTCAAGTTCAAGTGCTTAGATTCCACTTGGGAGGTCATTCAGTGCTCACCTCTGTGTCTGACTTATTTCACTTCCTTCAGTAACAGCCTAGATTCCAACCTCAACCTTATTTTTCACTGCAGTGGAGAGCAAATGATGTAGTCTCACTGAATCTAATTTTACTTGAATTGGATTTTGAAATAGTATTTGCTCTGCCTTTCTCAATCTATGAACAGCATCAAATCAATACCTGAATCTTTGTATTATGCACATCTTTGTTAATTAGAGAGAATGTTCAGCTTGCTTCATATTACATTATCTGTGATATTCTCAATTTGGTTTAATTCAGTGTGTCATGGGATAAATATCTTCATCTTAAGCAAAGAGTTATTTTATTACAATATCCCATAACTTTAGTTTTGGTTCAGAAAAGGCCAAACTCAACCTCATATTTCAAAGTCAGTAATAATTTCCATTTGTAAGGAAAATATAAAATAGTTGAAAACTAATGTCTTATCATGGCCCATTCTTTTTTATACCTTTCTGGTTGGAATACAGATAATACAGCCAACCTCACTATCTGATTCAGAGGGAGCGATGGCAGGCCCATTAAACAGAAAAGGATCATGTCCTGACGAGGCTGAGGCCACCGTTTTAAATATAGCACACTAATTTGGGACATAAGCATTCCACTTTTGCTTTACTGGGCTACAGCTTCACAGGAAAATGTCCCCTTCTTCAAGGGAGTCTTTTAAATGGCTTGACGATGTATTCGAAACAAGCAGCAAAGGGCATCTGTTTTCACAGGGCAACTGTTCAATTAATCTGTGTTAATACAGCCTCAAAGTGCTTGGATGCAGCAACAGGATGTGGGTGTAACAGGATCAGACAGCCTAACATCTGATAGGCCCCCGACACATGCAGGGTCAGGGCAAAGCCAAAGAGAAGGCAGCAAGCTTATTCCTCTAGAATGAAAACATCAAAACCCTCCAGCAGCCTAGGGCTTGTCTAGAAAACATTCACCCCAACCAGAGTTAACACTCCCACCCTGAAAAACAACAAAACACTTCTCCCAAAACAAAGAGACTGGTGTGGCTGCCGGGCTCAGTTCACGTTTTTTGTGAATTAATGAAATGTAAAAGTCAGCTGAAACCACCAAGATGGTTTTCGTGTGTATCTGCTGTCTAGGGACGAGGGCAGAGAAATCAACTGGCGACCGAGAACTGACAATGGGCACTTAAACACAGTCCAGGCTCAGAGAACAGGTCCTGGGAGACTGAAGTCCATGCTACCTGCGGCAGGAACACAGCCCACTTCAGCGAGCCTCTGCAGGGACAAGAGGCCACGTGACCCTTCAGAAAGATCTCTCAATTATCCCTGCCTGTACCGCTTTGATATGTGATAACAATCCTTTGTTTTCAAAGGGGTTAGTAGAGACCTTTGAAAGCGAGCAGCCTGGAATTCTGTGGCTCTCTCTGGCTGGCCAAGCAGCCAAGGCTGTCACTGGTGCTTGGCAGATTGCTGAGAATCCGAGGAAAGTGGTCCCCATCCTGACCAGCATTTCTTCAGACTGTTTTCTCTTCCGTTTTGTAGGGTTCAGGAAGGTCGGGGATGAGTAAACAAGGAAAGGAGGCTCCGTTCAAAATGCTAACAGCTTGGCCACAAAGTCAATGACGAAATACAAGTCGCCTTTCAAGGGAGCCCAGATGGCTCCCGAGGCAAAGTGGAAGCCTTCCAGCTACGTGATAGGAGCTGAAAAAGAAAACAAGTCTTGGGCAAATGGGCCCTTCCTCGGCCTCTCTGTGTCTGTAAGCAGGGAACCTGCAGTGGCCTGGACAGGCGGGTCTGCTCAGAAGGTCAGAAAAGACATGCTAAAGAGACCGTGGAGAAAAGAAGCGTTTTCTCCGGCATTCAGCTCCCTCCATCCTTACCCTTACACGCATTCCTCACTCAGTATTTCTCCTGACACACTCTGCAGACGTGAAAATATAAGTTTAAGAACTCAAATCATTCCTCTCCGGACGCCTTCCCAGTAGGCTGCCAGAGCTGTAACCCAAATCCATGATCTGCATGACCCCGATATCTACTGAGGGCTACCTTATTTGGGGCTGAGATAAAGGGAAAGACTCTCATCAACGATCCTCAACCTTCCTTTCACACAGTTCCTCATGCTGTGGTGGCCCTCAACCATAAATTGACTTGGCTGCACCTTCATCACTGTAATTTTGCTGCCGTTATGAATCATAATGTAAACGCCAGCATTTTCCAATGCTCTTAGGTGACCACCCCGTGAAAGGGTCATTAGGCAACGCCCCCTCCCCAGAAAGGGGTCACCACCACACAGGTTGAGAACTGACTTAAATGGTTGTGAAAGTGATGGGAAGAGAGGAAGAGAAGATACCACAGCAGGGCATCACAGCGGGGCATCGGCCCCCAGCACAGCCCCACGTGACAGCGAGGATCCAGAACAGCCGAGACCTGACTGATGGTTTGGCAAACTCGCTGCCTGCCTCTGCCTTATCAGTCCATCCCACCCTAAGGCTGCTTCCTCACCGAGAGGATGTCTGGCCCAACAGGAAACACTAGCAGAGTTCCACCCAGCGGCCTTTTGCACACCAGAAGGACAGAGATGTGGTTCAGAGGCATGGAGGACAGATTGTTAATGTGGTCCTGTTGAAACTCCCATAGGCGAGGGGTTACAGGGGCACGCTTCTGAGAAAACACCTGACTTCTAGACAGTACTCCATGCTAATTATTATCGCTAATGCAACAGGCAAGGGGCTTCTTTGTTACACAGTATCTTCACAAGCATAGTCAAGAATGATGTTTAGTCCAAACTAGAAAATCAGAGCAACATGACACACATCGAATCTGAAATAACTACAAAACAGTACTTCTTGCTATCTTAAATCTTAAAACACAAAGGGAAGGAAGAATTCTTACACCGCCTAAGAGCCTGATTAGATGTTTGACTACAGTATCTGTCATAAAGTCCTTCTGATGAAAACATATGTCCTTCACAATCTCGGCGAATTCTACTGGACTTGGTTAGTACTTCATCAATGTCAGCCATCAAGGACGTAACATATGCATAATTTCATCAATGTCAGTCATCAAGGACATTACATATGCATAATTAGTGGGGCGTCTGTAAGAGTCCAATACTCATCAGTTGTCCCAGCAAGGTTCTATCTCACAGGCAGCATTTTGCTGTCCCCTCTCCCTTGAACTGCAGGGCAAACAAAAGAAAACAAAAAACCTCCCTCTTCTACTCTTCTAGTTTGTAGCCCTGTAAGCTGAATCATCAGAAGGCAGATTAACAGGATACACTAATTTTATTTGATGGAAATAATTTTACATGAGGGATGGAGAACTCCACAGAAAAGAGATAAAGCGCCAAAGAGTTAGGTACGATTTTCTCACAATCAACAGCGTAGCTGTGATGACACACAAGGCTGCTAAGAACAGCTCTTGTGGGAAAGAAAAAAAATGAGAGAAAACCAAGGCTTTGCTAACGCAGACTAAGGTCAGTGCCATGCCCAAGGAGCTTAGTAATATAAGCTTCTTCCCGATACAGCAGACTCCATCACAGAGGGAAACTGATCTTCATCTAGGCAGAAATGGAGTGGGCAAAAGCTTCAACTGCCTGCGATTTCTCAGTTGCCTTCAGGTCAAAATATCAAAGTGCCAGGTCTGTCTTCCCATTCGCCCCATTCAAGGTCTCACTGACTCTATCTCTTTAGTCCCTCATTTGCCTGGTAACCTTTTCTTCACAGTCCAATCCCCAGTGGCACAGAATGTATTGACTGCTGTGTTTAGCTTGCTATCAATCCAACCAATAGGGCAGAAGTTCCGGGAGATCAGGCATTTTACTTCTTTTCTCCTTTTTCATTATTCATGGCTGGATCTGATTTCTTAGCATAGAGTTGGGGCTCAACAAATGAATTCTCATGTTAAGCTGCAGTATTCTTAAAATTACAATTCCTAGCTGGGCATTGTTGGAGCACGCCTTTAATCCCAGCACTTGGGAGGCAGAGGCAGGCAGATCTCTGTATTTATTCACTATGTATTTTTATAGTATTATCTTCCTTTTAAAAGTGAACATGGAGTTGAGATCTAGCTCTGTAGCAGAACACAATTATAGTATACAACAGAATAAACAAATAAGTAAATAAACAACAGAATCTTGCCTCCTAAGCCTATGAAATGCACAGTACAATAGTATAAAACCAGCTTACTACACAGGCAGACAGTGGTTAATAAAGCTTATGTGGGTCTAGCTAAGTGAGCTCCAGACCCTATACCATGACCTATGAAAATACCATTTCACCATTGTTGAATTTAAAAAAAAAAATAGAGTTCTCTTTGTTGGCTAAAGAGTCTTTACCTCTGGGAACTTCTTGGAATTAATGTATATAACTCTCTCTTTACCAACTTAATAGCAAGAGAGACATTAGCAGCAGGGAAATGGGAAAGACAATGTTCTATTTACATTTGTGAAATCATACAACCCAATTATGCTCCCACAGAGTGGCTCTAGTAAATTGAAACCACAATTTCACTAATGTCCACACTGAAGTCCTGGCTGTTTGCCTGTCAAGTCTAAAAACTTGCTACAAACTTCTACTTACACAAATTACATAAATTCTCTTAGCACCATTAAATGGGAGGACTGGTTGTTTCATTCAGCAGACCGGGTTGATTTTCTTTATTATACTTCCTGTTCACCTTTATAATGTCTGCTCATCTCATTTTCTTTAAATACTACATTATAGCTGAAGGATGAACACAGCATCGATTTAAATCACTCAAAAAATTATCAGAGCAGCACCAGGCACTTAGTACATGAAGATCTTCCCTACGCCACTACTCCGTCAAATATTAAATTAACAACAAAAAACACATGTACAAATGAATAGCTCCAGTTGCTTTAAACAAATTAATGCATTCATTAAATTTTCTAATTACAAATTATTTGTTACTGAGATTTAATGATAAAAATGGCACACTTGATATTTGATAGAGAATGTTTTTTTGTGTATATGTTTCTCTTATTGGTCAATGAATAAAACACTGATTGGCTGATTGGCCAGACAAGAAATGACGTAGCTGGGCAGAAACTTATCACTAGCTAACCACAGAGGTCTGGAGGTCTGGGTAGAATCAAGATATAAACAGGGACAAACAGAAAGTTACTCTCTTCTCTGCGGAGGCACTTAGCAGTCATTTGAGCTGCCAAATGAGTTAGAGGTCCGGACCCTTCTCCAGTAAGATAAGACCACATGGAAATACTTAAGATTAATAGAAATAGGTTAATAATTAAGAAAGAACTAGCCAATAAGAAGCCCTAGTCACCGGCCAACATTTTATAATTAATATAAGTCTGTGTGTTTATTTGAGGACAAAGAACCTCATTTTACAGAGATTACATGGAATCTATAGCATAATTGTAAAAATGCTTTCATATATGATACAACAGCAAAAAAAAACATTTGTGACTAGAACACACGCTTTTACATACTTTTTCTTACTTTCCCACAATGAACTTATAGTTATGTTTTTATCACCCCTCAATACTGAGGACTTTAAAAGGAGAGCTAGTGTGGGTTTTTTGTGCACTGTGTGAAGATACATTGCTGTGATTGGTTTAATAAATAGCCGAATGGCCAATAGCTAGGAAGAGGTTAGGCAGGACTTCTGGGACAAAGAGGACTCTGGGAAGGAGAGAGGCAGAGAGAAGCCAGTGAGACCCTGAAGAAGTCAAACATAAGGTACAGAGCAGAGGTAACCAACCAAAAAACAGAACATGGATTAATGGAAACAGGTTAATCTGAGTTATAAGAGCTAGTTGGGGACAGGCCTAAGCTAATGGCCAGACTTTCATAATTAAATATTAGGCTCCATGTCGTTATTTGGGGTTGGTGGCGGAAAAGAAGGTTCGTCTACATAGGTCGTCATAGATGCTAGACAAATGCTCTGCTTTTCAGCAGCATTCTCAGCCCGCTTCTTCTCACTTTCAGTTTTAAAATACAACTCACCGAGGAGCCCTTGTTGGCCTTCCCACTATGTAGCTGAGCAGACTTCAGGGCTCTCCATCCTTCTGTTATACCCTCTGAGGCCTGTGGCACCCTGGCTTGGATTGGTATTCTTTCAAACTCAAAATCCAACTTAAACGTACCTCAAGATGACTCCTGTAAGCATCTTACAGCTCAAAATTCTTATTCTAATTGTTAATTCACACTATGAGAAACTGCATTAAACTGCATCTAAGAATTTAAAAACTCACGTGTAACTGCCAAAGAAACTGGAGGATTCTCTATTCTTTTTTTGTTTTTTTCTTCCTCTTTATCAGTTTGCCCTGAACTGGTGACCCTCTTGCCTTTGGCTGGAGTTACAGTGCCATGCTTAACCATACCAATGGGTTTCCTTCTGGTTGCTACAAGCTGTGAAACTTCTACATCTAACTACATAAATCACAATGGGCAAGATCCAATGACTTGCACCAGGAAATAAAGCAAACACACAAAAAACAAACACGCTTAAAGGTCAGGAATTCCTCTGTGGGTAAAGCCTGGCCACGGATGAGAATTAGTCCCAACATTCAAACAGAGAAACTCTCAATCTACCGTCGCCGAACTAAGTCACGTGAGTAAACATAAACTCTCTCCAAGGCTCTCTTACACAATCTACAACACCCATGCTGATGAATGTGTGGGGAGACACGAAACGCACCTTCCAGCTGTGAAAGTTCACCCACCAAGCATGTTTTCACAGTGAAGAACGAACACTTTGCAAGGAGGAGCACTCCACAGGATCACACTATGCCTGCCCTTCCTGGACCTGCCATACCAAGCCAATAAGTTTCCACATTGGCTTACATTCTGAAAATACTTTACACGCCAGCAATGCTCTGGGCTTAACTTGTCAGAAATCAAAAATCATACTTTAAGTATAACTGAGTAAGAAGAGCGTGTTCATATGCATGCATGCACACATACACACCCTTGCAACAGAAGGAAAAAAAGATATGTGTATTTATATATTACATTTTTATATTTAGATTCATTTATATTTATGTATTATATTTATATATTAACCTTAACCCTTCCATTTTCCAGAAACAGAGTTAAGAACAATTCATCATGTGTGTGCTTACACACTCAAATACATTTTTCATGGTAATAACAAATCTCTCTAAGTAGGCAGCTAGCATTTCAACCAAAATTCTACCTACCCTGCTCAAAACAGTTTTCTCCTAACCCTGCTCAAAACAGTTTTCTCCAAACCCAAATGGCATCTTTTTGAAGGGCACCATATGTTCTTGAGACACCAGGCTCAATATTTAACCAAAAGCAACAATCTAACATCCCTAATGTATTAAGTAATGCAACAACATGGACCTAGGAAAGGGAAGGATAATAAAAGAACAAAATCAGACATTACGGCTCCTGATGGTGAATAGTCATGCGACTGTAAGCAACTCGGCATCCCTAGATTTGATCTTCTTCATCAGGGAAATGAAGGGGCTTAGGGAGGGTTGATGGATTCCACCTTCCCTTCCCAGGTGAGGCTCTTCTGAAAGGCAGCAGGAATGGTCGATCAGTCTTATAGACTCCACTGCCCAACATGGCAGCTACTGTGACTAATCTGAATTAAGATATGCACCGCGAGTAAAACTTTAAAGACGTGATATTAAAAATTCAATATTTCATAATTAGCTTTATATGGGTCACATGGTGAAAGAATATTTTAGATTTCCTGATAAAGAAAAATTATCTATCTACCTCTGTCTGTCTATCTATCTATTATCTGTGTTACTAATTATTGCTATTATCTGTGTTCATGATAGAATCCAGAGCATCACACATGCATGTGAAGCACGCACTCTACCCACTGACCTCTACCCTCATTTTACATTTTTATGTGGCCACTAGAAATTTCAAAGTAGATTTAAGAGTTCTATGACAGTTTAACTGGCCAGTTAAGACTAGGAGTCAGGACCAGACCAGAGAGTTGTTGAGATGAAATGACTCCCAGGGAATGCTGTCATGGACTAGTGCTCTCCTGGGCTCCTCACAGAAGACTTGAGCCTCTATTTCCACACTATCTGTAATAACAGTTGTTTTAAAGCCATGTTTCTGTTTCCCTATTTTGCATACAGGCAGCAAACCAATAGCGTACACTTCTATTGAGTTCGAGGCCAGCCTGATCTACAAAGTGAATTCCAGGACAGCCAGGGCTACAACGCTATCTCAAACCTCCCTCACAAAAAAAAGAAAGAAAAGAAAAAGAAAAACAGAAATGAATAGAAAGTAGATACATAATGCAAATGCATGTTAAACTGGCAACCCCATTTCTACTGGTGCAAGACACACATTTAAGTTCCTTTTCTCCTTTTACATAGATCTTTCCACTCTGGGTAAGAGAGGTTAAGTACCAACAGATGTGAAGAGCTCTGTAGTGACAGGGAAATGGTTTAACATGATGGGCAGATCTGGCTCAGTTGAGGTTCTGAATGCTACGCTCCTTTCTAAAAAAAAAAACCTCAAAGCTTATTTCACCGCTATTCCTTTCAAAGAACAAGTTCAACAACAAAGTCTTCAGATGAAATGAATGGCAGTTTACCAACAGGGAAAGAAAACTGACACTGCCGTTTCTCCCGAGAACCACTAAAATTACTTTTGGGATTATTCCCCAGGAATCCTCTGCATTCAGCAGGCCCCACTCCATCATCATTCACAGAGGTTTCCTATGTACTTAGCTAGCAGGTAAGAAGAGTGGGAGAATAATTCCAAAACTTCCCTCTAATTGCTCATGGAGAAGCTAAGTTAACTGAGAACATTTCTTAGTCTTCTCATTTCCCTTTACTCCCTGAATAATACTACATTTTACCTAAATTACAGACTGATAGTCTATTTGTCAAATATTTGACTCCTCTGTCCTGGTGGGGATGGTGTTGCACACCTTTAATCCTAGCACCTGGGAGGCAGAGGCAAGAGGATCTCTGTGAGTTTGAGGACAGACTAGTCTACATAATGAGTTCCAGGGCAGCCAAGACCACACACTGTCTCAAAAAACAAAACAAAACAAATGATGCTAATACTAGACCCTGGACTGTGTTTTCTGAATGCAGTGTGCTCAGCTAATAAAAACACATTTACCATACTCCCTTGCAGCTAGGTGACACAATCTGGTCAAGCTTAAGCAGACATTGACAAGATGTTCCACTAAAGCTCCTAAATCTAGTTGAATTATAGCCACTTCTGTTTTAAGAACTGCACGTGATCAAGCCGGTCAACATTCCAGTGTGGATGGGGGAAGGGCTCACTCCTGGATGAGGACTTATTGACAGTGCATGGCTTCTGGAAGAGGGAGATTTGGTTTTCTTTAAGGGTGTGGCCCCTGGCAAGTGGATCACACTCCAGTGGATGGTGCCACATCCATGGGCATGAGAACAGCACAAACTGTACTTGGCTTTACTTTTATATAAAGAGGACAGGAAGTTGGGAGGGGTGAGAAGAAAGGGGAATGGATCTGGGAGGAGTTAGGTGAGGAACGGGTGATGAATATCCAGGAATGAAATTCTGCAAGAACTAATAAGAATACACTAATAAAGAGGAGAGCATCTGAAAAATAAAGTAAATAAGTAAATTCCAGCATACCTTCCAGGATGGCTCATCCTTCAATATCATGGTCCTGGACAGCTCAGGCAGCCACGCTGATAAATTACTCAGTGGTGGCGACAGTTCTGGTCAGCGTGCTCCCCTTCCACTGTTTGAGCCATAGTCGAATTGTTCTGGTGTCCCTCAGGGAAGCCTTCCTCTCATAAATCACTGAATAACAAAACTGCACTGTCACCAGCACACTCTTGCAAGTAGGGCCTTGCAGGTCTTCAACTAATGGTGAAACGTAAGCCACTCTTATATCAAGAGTTTTTATTAACCTGGGCGTGGTGACACATGCCTTTAATCCCACCACTCAAGTGGCAGAGTCAGGCAGATCTCTGTGAGTTTGAGGCCAGCCTGGTCTATATAATGAGTTCCAGGACAGCCAGAACTACATAGAGAGACTCTGTCTAAAAAGATAAATAGATAGATAGATAGATAGATAGATAGATAGATAGATAGATAGATAGATAGATAAAGTTCAGTTTACTTTTAGCAAACTTAAATTTCCTTTAGTGCAAGAGGATTTAACATTTGACATAAACCAATTAAAAGGAATTTTAAAAAAATTGAACAAACAGGAAAAAGATACAAAACTAATCATAATGACCTCAATTACATTTTCAACGCCTGACATGTTAATGGCATAAAGTAGCATTGGCTTTCAGCCATTGGAAAACATAAGTTTTTTTTTCATTTTCCCCCCTTTTCTTTCTGTTTTACTTTTAGAGATAGGGTTTTTCTGTTGTGTCCCTGGTTATCCTGAAACTCCCTCTGTGGACCAGGCTGGCCTCAAACTTAGAGATCCACCTGCCTCTGAGTGCTAGGATTAAAGCATGAGGCACCATTGCCTGGTCAAGGAAAGTACAATTTGTATAATTTCTTTAGAAAATACAAGTAACAGAATTCAAACAATTTTTAATGCAGTGTTGATCATCTTTACACTAAAACTCAAAGGGGATTATTAGGTGTTAAATGGCAAACATGAACAAATAATTAGTCACCTTAGTAAACACTGACAATGACAATGTAATTTTCACGTTGATGGCTACAAAATTTAATTGCAGTATACAGTATACATTATTTTCTTTCTAAGCCTTACTCAAACAAAACCATTTCTAGGAACTTTCAACTGAGATTATCATAATAAACCAAGATACTGATGTAATACATTGTAAGAATTGTGGCACCAGCCTGTAACCCCAGAATTCAAGGTCTGGAGGCAAGAGAATGGAGCTTACAGATAGCTGGGGTTACATAGTGTTGCTAAGGCAACATGGCAAAATCTTCCCTCAATTAAAGGGGATTTCTTAGATGGGAAGAGCCCAACTAAATTTCCTGAAGAGTTGTGAATGAAAGGCATTATTAAGTTACTGTCAGAGTTTATAAAAATAAATCTTAGAAGCATCCTTGTTCATAATGTTGAAAACATAAAGAGAAGCTGACTCACCAATCCAGGATCAAGCGTGTATACACTTATTTTTATGTGAAAGCACATATTTGTGTAAAGTAAGCAAGTGCACTAGCCCTGTATGCTCTGTGTAGAGGCCAGAGGTCAGCATCTTCCTCTGTGACTGTCCACCTCGTTTTCTGAAACAGAGTCACTCACTGATCCTGTAGCTTACATCTCTGTTGGAGTGGTTGGTCATTACACCCCCAGGATCCTCCCGTCTGTACCTTCCCATTGTGGCGGCCACGAGCCTAGCTTTTATGTGGGTGCTGGGGATCTGAACTCGGTTAACACGAGCAGAAATCACTTTACCCACTGACCCATCTACCATGCCCCCAACCATGCAAACCTAGACTGCTGCACTGGAGAAGTTCTACAGTACACTACGAGAGTATTTATCAAATACTTAGTAGTACCAGATGTAAGGTATTGCCATTAATAATCAATTACAGAAAGCAGTGTGATCACAATCAGTATTGATAGCCCCCTAGTCCCCACTTTCATTTGTAATATCTATCTCAAAGCAGACCCTAGCTCAAAGTCATTCTTCCCCATTACTGTGAATAGCTCAGATACCTCAGCTTACCTCGGGGTCTGTGACCTTGCCACAGACACTAAAAGCAATCTACCTGAAATGTTAACCCACAACATACTTTCAAGTAGAGTTCTCCTTCACGTCTTACCCACCCAAATTTCTACGGCTTCCTGTTCACCACTTGATGCTTCCTGCTGAACAATGAAAAACTGAGTTTTCCTTCTCTAAATACACCCACATGAATCAAGGCCTCTCTAAATGTAATGGTCTACTTGACTGGATTTAGAATCACCAGGAAGTTTAACTCTGGGTGTGTCTGTGGGTGTGCTTCCAGAGAGTTTAAAAGAGGAAGACATGTCATGAACATGGATGGTACTATTACATGGTTGTCATGCCAGGGTGAATAAAAAGACCTCAAGCTGAGCACCAGCACTCATCTGACTATGGATGTAATGTGACCATCTGTCTCATATTCCCTGCCACCATGACTCCCTTGTCATGAGGATATGCACCCTCATCCTGGGAGAACTTTCCTGCATGGCTGTGGCTGGGGATATAACAGTTTGGAGAACACTTGCCTAGCATGCATGAGGCCCTAGATTCCAAACTCAGCATGGTGGGGGTGGGGAGTGAGGGTGGGGGATGGGATGGGACTTCCTTCCTTAAATTGTTTTGTCCCAGTATTTTATCACAGTGTCAAAAAAGTAACTAACATACCAGACAAGAAAACTTAGCCAGAAACTTCTCTACAAATATTGGATTTTAATTTTAAATGTAGTTACTTAATGTAATGTGCAAGAATCAAATATTCTTAAAATTAATCTTCAGATCTGAACATTTATATGGAGTGTTTGAAGAACTTTTCATCTCAAACTAATATACTGTAATGATAATACTATACTTGTTCTAGACACACCATAAGAAGCAATTAAACACCAGGATGGGGGATATCTGCTATAAAATATGACATTTCATTTGGTAAATTGTAGTAACAGTCTCCAAAATGCTGAGATTTCAAAAAGACTGTTTCATTTAAAAGATGAGGACTTTTTTAAAAGTCACTTAAAAACTACATATGGCTGCGAAATTATGTTTATTTACACTGAACATTTTGCTTATAAATGATACTGTATGTGAGTAATGTATTTGTAAAAGAAAAAAGAGGTAATTGTGCTTTTGAAAATTCATTGTTCAGTAACAGGAACAGATAAGAACTAACCACCAAGCCCAGGAGGTAGTGGCGCATGCCTTTAATCCCAGCACTCCCAGGACAGCCTCCAAAGCTACAGAGAAACCGTGTCTCAAAAGAATAAAAAGAATTAACCGCCAAGTCTTGAGAGATAAGACCATTCATTTTAAAATGAAATGTAGGGGAGGAGCATGAGACACATAACCATGAAGGCGCCATGATGAGATTCAATGAACTGTATTCTAACCTCAACCAGCAATCTTTTGTTTTGTTGTTTTGTTTTTTGAGACAGGATTTCTCTGTGTAGCCCTGGCTGTCCTGGAACTGGATCTATAGATCAGGCTGACCTTGAACTCACAGAGATCCACCTGCCTCTGTCTCCAGAGTCCTGGGATTGAATGTGTGTGCCACACTGCCTGGCCACCAGTCCTGGCAACCATTAATCTTTTAAAAATGAAATTTAAGACTAGGGATATGGCTCAGTGGTCAAATACCTACCTAGTAGACACAAG
This sequence comes from Mesocricetus auratus, assembly GCF_017639785.1. NCBI lineage: Eukaryota > Metazoa > Chordata > Mammalia > Rodentia > Cricetidae > Mesocricetus > Mesocricetus auratus. The sequence goes on along the minus strand of NW_024429192.1, from coordinate 11,665,478 downwards.
GCCTTGGGTTCAATCCCAAGCACAGAAAACAACAAAAATAAATTAAGTATGTGCAGACATATTAACATTCATTGTAGAAATGTTCACAATAGCTAAGTTATGGAACCAACCCAGGTTCCAACAGAGGAATGGCTAAAGAAGATGTGAATATGCACAGTGGAATGTTTTTCAGTCATAAAGAATGAAGTTATATTGCCTGCAAGGAAATGGAGGAAAATGAAAATAACTATCACAGGGTTAATTAGGTCAGTTTCAGAAAGAAGGACTCCGTATGCTTTCTCTCGTTCTGTGGTTCCCAGGTCTCATGTGGATATAGAAAAACAAGCATGCATGACTCAAAAGTGGAAGTAACACTGCCCAGGGGAACCAAGGAAGCTAACTGGGAAAAGGGAACTAGGAGAAGGGAGAGGAGGGAAGAGGAAAGGGGAGAGGAGGGGAGGGGAGAGAAGGGGAGAATATGATCAACACACAGCGCACACTTGTGTGAAAGCGTAACACACAGCGCACACTTGTGTGAAAACGTAACACACAGCACACACTTGTGTGAAAACCTAACACACAGCACACACTTGCGTGTAACCCACAGCGCACGCTCATGTGAAAGCATAACACACAGCGCACACTCGTGTGAAAGCGTAGCACACAGCGCACACTCGTATGAAAACGTAACACACAGCGCACACTCGTGTGAAAACGTAACACACAGCGCACACTTGTGTGAAAGCGTCCTTGTGAGGCACAGTCACAATGAATACACACACTGAAATTTATTTATCTAGTAATGTGTGTTTATAAAACAGTCATTGTAACTTTAATTAATTTTTTAAAAAGTAGGTTGTACAGACAAAGCAAACCTGAGCAAATGCGATTTTGGTAACAAGGGATGAAAGTGCACATCTTAAACACATAAATATCCCTCCAGGGTAAGATTAAGTCTCGTGTTTATCATCCTGCAAAATGTCTCCATGGGGTTAAGATATACGACTGTCATTAAAGAGATTTAGCAAGGCAACAAGAGCGAGAGCATTTCTTCACTTAACACCAGTGACTTCCTCTGACGGGTCTCTTACTCTCCCAAGTGTCCTCTAAGGTGGAAGAGTGATTTGTCACTATCATTTAGGAAGCCTCACTGTTTCCGAGGAAGACAGAGACAGTATGTGGCTCTCTAGAAGCCGAGAGCACAGAACAAATGTGATTCTCTGAGTAAAAGAACCAAAGAACAGTTTCATAACCATGCAATCACCAAAAGCAAAATAGATTTAAATTCTAATCTGAAATATCTTTTGGACTAGAGAAGGAAAAAAAATGGCCACCTGAAAACAAGGAGATTCAAGCGCTGTTCTGTGTCCATTGCTGTCCTCAGTTCGGGACCCATGGTCTACAAAACCATTTCTTCTGCGTTTAATTTACTCGTTTCTTATGTGTGTTCCTTACCCTCCACCCAAGTTCTGAGCTGAGACCATCTCTCCTTCCTCCCCGTAACTCCTCTGAGTAGGGCGAGTAGTCAGTAGGGGTTCTGTAGTTCCATCTAGAGCAGAACCAGCCCCGATCCAAATACTAAACACACACTGGCTCGGAAGAACTCATGGGCACTCCTAAGGCCTTTGTTTCTCGGTCTTCCATGTTGTTTGCAAACACAATTTAACCACAGAATCTCAGATTTATGCACCAAAAGTTTCAAATATCATTAGACTAATTTTGACACAGAGGGAAAATGGCGCACAGGCAAACCTGCTGATGCGTTCAACATGGTTTTTAACTGAGTCATAGGGTGCAGTTCAGTTTTAAAGACATGTTGGTCCTAACACAACCGTTACATAAACTCTGAGTCCAGTTTCCCGACAAGAAGGCTGCCTTCATGTCCTGTCTTGAGTGAAGACCAATTGAGCCTTCCATGCTAGGACCGACTTTATTTGGTGAAGCCTGATGATTCATTTTTATAGAAAAGGTTTAGCTGAAGACCAAACTAAGCCTGTCCACAACTCCTCACACCCAAAGACGCCCAATTAACAAGCTGCACTAATAATCAAGTGTTGGGGAAGTCATTTGTCAATAAAGCACTGTTGAGCCAATAGGAATCTAGATAGGTGGGACTAGGAGTCCAGGAGGATTCTGGGAAGGAGAAACACAAGAGAGTCAACATGTAACCGCCATGGGGTAGGAGCCCGGAACTATTCTTCGGTAAGAGACATACTTAGATTAACAATTATGGGGTAATTACTTAAAGCAGAGCTAGCCAGTAAGAGACAAGCAAGGCCAACAGCTTCATAACTAATATAGCCTCCTGTGTGTTTATTTGGGACTGATGTGGCTCTAGAACCAGGGTGGCGGGAAGGCTTCACTCAAGGAAAAAGCTTCCCGTTACAATCAAGCCGGTGCATCAACTGGTTCTATGTTCAACACACAGAAGGCTGCTAGCTTGCACAGCATTAAAAATGAACATTTTCCATTTGTGTAAACCCAGAACCTTTCAGTACAGCTTAAATTCTTCAAGGAGCATGACATGAGTTATCCTACTATTTTCAAAACTCCAACTGAAATAGAAAAATCACATATTTAATAAATAATATTTTATAGCAGGTGTGTGAAAAACTTTTACCTAGACTGTTTCATAGTTGAATCAATTTCTTTTTTTTTTTTTTTTTTGGACACAGTCTTGCTGTGTAGACCAAGCTGGCTTGAACCTGTGATTCTCTATTGTTCTATCATTGTCTCCTCAGTGCTGGGATTAAGGCATGTGCCATACCTGGGTAAATTCATTCATCCTTGTAGAGAACTAACTGCCAATTTCCTCTTACTCTTAATTAGACAGCAAGTGAGGTAGTTACTCTAATAAGTGAAATACCACAACAATTCTTTTAGCTTTCCATAACTATGTATAAGAAAAAATGTATTCATTTATTACCATCCTATAAAAGTAGCAACACTTAGTTATGATGGTACATACATCAAGTTACATATTAACATACATTCATTTATGTACTTGTTTTGAGTACATTTAAACAATTTAATCCTCAAAACTGATAAGTTACTGCTCTCCACATTTTATAAAAGCACAGAAACGTAACCACGGCCAGTATCTCCAGGGAAACAACACCCAGAATGCTGAAGCAACCTCACTCCCATTTGGTGTCTGGATCCATGTGTGTTATAGTTGGAATCACAAACATAACACAAAGGCCAGTGGGTTAAAGGCTTTGTCTTCAGAGGGTCACTGTCGGGAGGTGGTGGGGCACTTAAGGGATGGGAACTTCTTGAGAACCTTTAGGCCACTAGGGGCATACCCCTGTAGAGGACCTTGGGATGCTGGTCTCTTTTCCCCTTTTGGCTTCCAGTCAGGACAGGAGCAGCTGTACCCATCACATAGTCTCTGTCACAGATCCAGCCTCACAAGAGGCCCAGCCGTATGTGGCCAACCAGCCACGGACTGAAACCTTCCAAACTGCGAGCCAAGGCAAACCTTTCTCTTTTTAATTTGACTGTCTGAGGTATTGTGTCACAGCAACAAAAATCGACATGCAATGCTGTCCTCTGTACATGTGAGAAACACTCAGTGGTTCAACATTACTCTCATGCCTCCTGACATCAAAATCAACATTACAAATGTTAACTCCGGTTCTTTCCACAGAGGAGATGGGCTTTAAATAAAAATAGCTCATCTTGGGGGCTAGAGTGTTGGCTCAGCAGCTAAGAGCACTTCTCTTCTTCCATGAGACTCACAACCGCCTGTAACTCGAGCTTCAGGGAGATTCAAGGCCTGTGGTTTCCACGGGTAACTGCACTCATGTGCACATAACACACACACACACACACACACACACACACACACGTACACACAACCTTAAAATGACAGTACAAACTAATTTTTAAAGCACTGTCCGCTGCTCTAGTTCTAAATCTCTGTTGCATGCCTCTTCACCGTATAACCCCTCAGAGGTACAGCGGTATGAATCTGTAGGCTAGCCACTCAGGAGGCTGAGGCCAGAGAATGTCTCGAGGCAAGGAGTTCAAGGTCAGCTTGGGCAACCTGTCGTAACTTGGATGCTGTTGCTGTGATAAAACTATGACCAAAAGTAGCTTGAAGAGGAAAGGGTTTATTACATCACACACATTACACACATCACATCATCCAGGACAGCCATGTAGAACCCCGAGGCTTGCTTACTGCTCAGCCTGCTTTCTTATACACCCAAGGACTACCTTGGTGTTCAGGACTGGCACCGCCCATAGCTGGCTGGGCCCTCCCACATCAATCATAAATCAAGAAAGTGCTCCCCCAGAGACTTGCCTCCAAGCCAATCTGATAGAGACAATTGTCAATGGAGGGTCCCTCTTCCCAGGTAACTAGTCTGTGTCAAGTTCACAAAAACTAACCAGAGCAGATCCCCATCTCAAAAAATAAAAATGTTGCCACACAAAATAAATCTAAATAAAATATTCTTCTTTTGCCCACTACTTGTCTATGAACCCAAGTTCTCTGTGCCCTCTTCTGTAATAGCTAGCTACTCCACGACATAACCCTTCTTCAAAAACTAGTTGCAAAATATATCAATTTAAAAATAAACAATTTTTAAAAAATCTGTTTTAAACTACGTTACTACGTCAGTTGTTCTAATCCAACGATGGGTGAATTCTGATCTCAAAGGTGGTGCCAGTCAAACCTACTAGGATCGGAGGGAAAAAAAATGACCAAGTATTGTTTTTCACAGTAAATAGCAGTCTCTCTCCAAAGCAATCCATGTTAAACTGAGGAAAGAGCTACGTAACATTGCTCCTTCAGGAATGTGTCCACAGAGCCTGAAATATAATACACGTAATTGCATATACTTGCTTCTCATTCAGGGAGCATGCTCATTCCCTCACCTTAGCCTTGCCAGCCTGCTGCGCGCCCTCCCACCCACTCAGGAGTGTGGGACACACACTGTGTGATGCAGAAGATTATAGCATTAGCCAGCACTTGCAAGAGACAGTATTACCATCAATCTGCCTTCCATGGCTTGTACCTAGGATCCCACTAGGAAAAGGAAAAGATGGCATAGTCAAGTAAACAAACAAAAACAACACAACAGAATGAAAGCCAAAGCCCTAAACCAGGTTAGGACTTGGAAACAGCACTGTCTGCTGGCCAAGCCCTCACAAATGCAAGCGTGTGATCGTGCAGGTGTGTGCTAGTGCAGGTGTATACTAATGCAAGTGTATGCTAATGCATGTGTATACTAATGCAGGTGTGTGCTAATGCAGGTGTGTGCTAATGCAGGTATATACTAATGCAGGTGTGTGCTAATGCAGGTGTATACTAATGCAGGTGTGTGTTAATGCAGGTGTGTGCTAGTGCAGGTGTGTGCTAGTGCAGGTGTGTGCTAGTGCAGGTGTGTGTTAATGCAGGTGTGTACTAGTGCAGGTGTGTGTTAATGCAGGTGTGTGCTAGTGCAGGTGTGTACTAGTGCAGGTGTGTGCTAATGCATGTGTGTGCTAATGCAGGTGTGTGCTAGTGCAGGTGTATACTAGTGCATGTGTGTGCTAATACAGGTGTGTACTAATACAGGTGTGTGCTAATGCAGGTGTGTACTAATGCAGGTGTGTGCTAATGCAGGTGTGTGCTAATACAGGTGTGTACTAATACAGGTGTGTGCTAATGCAGGTGTGTACTAATACAGGTGTGTGCTAATGCAGGTGTGTGCTAGTACAGGTGTATACTAATGCAGGTGTGTGCTAGTGCAGGTGTGTGCTAATGCAGGTGTGTGCTAATTCAAGTGCATACTAATGCAGGTGTGTGCTAATTCAAGTGTATACTAATGCAGGTGTGTGTTAATGCAGGTGTATACTAATGTAGGTGTGTGCTAATGCAGGTGTGTGTTAATGCAGGTGTGTGCTAATGCAGGTGTGTGCTAATGCAGGTGTATACTAATGCAGGTGTGTGTTAATGCAGGTGTGTGCTAATGCAGGTGTGTGCTAATGCAGGTTTGTACTAATGTAGGTGTGTGCTAATGCAGGTGCGTGTTAATGCAGGTTTGTACTAATGCAGGTGTGTGCTAATGCAGGTGTGTGCTAATGCAGGTTTGTACTAATGTAGGTGTGTGTTAATGCAAGTGTATACTAATGCAGGTATGTGCTAACACAAGTGTATACTAATGCAGGTGTGTGTTAATGCAGGTGTGTGCTAATGTAGGTGTGTGTTAATGCAAGTGTATACTAATGCAGGTATGTGCTAACACAAGTGTATACTAATGCAGGTATGTGCTAATGCAGGTGTGTGCTAATGCAGGTGTGTGCTAATGCAGGTGTGTGCTAATGCAGGTGTGTGCTAGTGCAGGTGTATACTAATGCAGGTGTGTGCTAGTGCAGGTGTGTGCTAATGCAGGTGTGTACTAATACAGGTGTGTACTAATACAGGTGTGTGCTATGCAGGTGTGTACTAACACAGGTGTGTGCTAATGCAGGTGTGTGTTAATGCAGGTGTGTGCTAATGCAGGTGTGTGCTAGTGCAGGTGTGTGCTAATGCAGGTGTGTGCTAATGCAGGTGTATACTAATGCAGGTGTATACTAGTGCATGTGTGTGCTAATGCAGGTGTGTGCTAATGCAGGTGTGTGCTAGTGCAGGTGTGTGCTAGTGCAGGTGTGTGCTAATGCAGGTGTGTGCTAACACAAGTGTATACTAATGCAGGTGTGTGCTAATACAAGTGTATACTAATGCAGGTGTGTGTTAATGCAGGTGTATACTAAGGGAGATCCATTTCCTCGGAGACCACAAGGTTATCTAGACCACGGAGTGGGATGTGACTACAGTCTTGGCCACCAAGGTAGCACGAGGAGCATCAGCTCTGAGGAGAGGGGACACTATGGAGACATGCCCTGTGCCTTCCTGTGCCCTTCTCCCTGCTGCTTGCACACCCTAGCCTCCTGGCATGACTTGGCTTCTTTGAGCAGCCTGCTGAGTCCTGAATGTGGTTCAGATTGGCCCATCTGTAACTGGTCTCAAAATCCCTGTTTCTATTTTGCAAAGATTTTTTTCCCCTTTATGCCAGGCCTTGCTCGCAGGGATTTCTTTTTGATGCACCGTGCGGAACCCTGGCGACACTCTTGGGCTTTTGCTTGTTTTAATCCCCATGATTCCTTGGGATGGATGTAATTCAGTGGTAGAGCAGTTGCCCATCGTGCTTAAGTCTCCATATTTGATCCCAGCGCCACACACACAGAAAACAAAAACAAAAACAAACCTTCCATGTTTCCACCATGCAAACACGGCTGGGAACTCACTCTTATCAAAGCCATGCTCTTTATAGAAGAACTCTTTAAAAAGTTGGTTCGCCTCCCTCCTCCCTGCTGGAGAGTGAAGCTCCCTTTTGTTGTGTACTGGCCTGGTTAACATGGTGCAGAGGATCCATCTCGTCTGCTCTCAACCCTGACCTCCTCCTCGTTTCTAATTCTCCACCCAGCTCCAGAGTCCGGCCCACACCTGTCAACAGTTCCTGTTCATTTTCTGTCTCCGTGAAGGAAAAGACAGTTTGGGTCTATGTAGAGATGATCAGAGCTGAGACAGGATTTGGCCTAGAAATAAATCAATAAAATTTTCCCTGATGAAGAGATGAGGCGATGAATCAAACTGAACTCCACACTTGTTCTGTCTTTCATTGTGTGAAACCTTATCTGTCCCCGGCTCTGAAACAAGCTCAAAGAACACAGATAAGACAAAGGCCCTGCGTGTACATGCTGGTGTCTGTGTGTGACGAATACAGCCATGAGAATTCTTAACCTTCATTCCCCAGGCCTGGGAAGCAAACCCGGCTGAAAGCTTACAACCAGGAAATGCTCCAGGCCTAGCTCACCCGATCACCCCTTTAATCTTTTTAACTATAGGTATTTATCCTGTAACACTTTCTCAGTACACCACTTACTGTAAACTTTTTTTTTTGCTTAATCTGTGCTTTGTACACAACATTTCTATTTCATAATTACGTGCATGTTTTATTCACCCTACATACTTCTGTACTCAGTGGGGGTTAGTAAGTGCATTCAGTCAGATAAACACTACATTCTGGTAACTTGGTATTTAAAGTATATTTGTGCAGGCTCATCTTGCATAGACTGACATAAAAGACAGAGATTATAAAAGAAATTTATTAATGAAAGATGCCTTGGAAATCCCAAAACAACCTTTTTTTTGCAGAAGTAATTAATGTACATTGTTTTACCAAGTACCTTTTGCTTCACCCTTGTATGTAGGATGACTGATAATCTTCATTATCAAACAAATACAGAAAATTGATGTAAACTTAAAACGGGGACCCTATAACAGTAAGAGAGAACCTTAACCATAAAGCTATCTTCACGTCCTTCAGTAAGTAGCCAGTTGATCCTACGTTTTCCCCCATTTAAAAGTCTTTTCTAATTCAGTGTCGTGATCTTGTAGACACCTCTTCATTTCTTCAGTTCCAACTTTCAACGGCTCTGCAGGACTCAGGGTCTTGCAAGTGCGGTGGGGGGTGGGGGATGCTATCACTTTGGGGCAATGAAAGACAAGCATTTACGGCCTGCCAGTTATGATGGCTTCCCACTGATGGCTGCCCATCAAACTCTCAGCCTCACTGCTGTGTGTGTAGGCTTCTACCTCAGAGCAGCACCACTCGGCAGGTTTCCAGGCCGCCAAGGAGCCACCACTACCAAGGCAAGTTGATAGGTGTCAGCTCCACACAAGAAAACAAAACTTGCAGGAAATTAACAAGCAACCAAAGAAGGTTAAGCGAGTGCCTCCGTTCAACAGGCGGGGGCGGGGGGGGGAGGATATGTCAAACCAGGTAATGCCCATTCCCTGGAAGAGGAGGCACCATCGTCGTTACCCTGGGTCACTTTGATTCTTTCTCAGAGTCACCTGCATCAGACCTATATTCTGGGATTTACAAAAGGCAGCCAACTCATAATTCCGTGGCTTCAGTGGACACGGACATGCACAAGCCTCTGTCACGCCTCATTAGTGTGAATTACCTAGCCTTCCAATGATTCACAAAAGGTAGTGAGGAGAGTCTTACATTCACCCTTTAAAGGTGACGATATCCAGGGGATAATCTCCAAATGGTTGGCAGGAAAAGGATATGCAATTGCACAAGCCAAAAAAAAAAAAAAAAAGAAAAGAAAAAAGAAGAAAAAGAAAGAAAGAAATCCAGTGCATCTATCTTGGTCTACATCCTGACCCTCTATATAAAAAAATATATATATATATTTTTAAAAATGCCCAAGAAAAATAAGTGTTTGAGTTTTGACACGAGCTTCAAAAATTAAAGTTATGCTTTTAATTACTTGGTTGAGTCTTTATATAGTAAGACAATCTGAAAAACAATGATTATACAATTAAAATTTTAGGTCATCAGAGACATCAGAATTTCCTTGATTAAATGGCTTTTTAAAAAATGGAACATTAAATTCTTGAGACTCCTAAAAGACCTGTTTTAACCAGCCAGAGGTGATTTCCAGACCCTGGAGCCACATGTGGGTGAAAAAAAAAAAAGAGGGGAGAAAAGTTCAATGACCTTGCAAATTAAGGACTAAAAATAAATAAATAAATAAATAAATAAATAAATAAATAAATAAATAAAAACTCGTACTGCCTGGACAGTCCCCATGGAATTACAGGAAAGCACTCATCCGGAAATTGCTATTTTGGAAAATTACTATGAGGTGGGGGGAAAGGGGAGTATTACGGGGAAGGGATATTGCAAATACTTAAGATGCAGAAAAGGGAACAAATGATGCGAAATACAACCAGCTGCCTCGCAAACAACTTCCAGGCATCTCTGGATAAAAAGGAAAACAACCCTTTTGCTGGATGTCGGAGAGTTGGATGAATGGGGAAGACTTGTTATACACCTAGTGGTGGGTGGATTTCACAGGCTGCAGCCTCCACACAGCTTTTCTCTGCTGCACTGCAGAGGCGCCATCTTCTCCGTCTTAATCTTCACTCTACTCGACCCTTTTATCTGCACCCTTCCAAAAAAAAAAAAAAGACCCTGAGGACCCTCCCCAGCATCCCGCGCCCCCCGGGATGACTAAGCTAGAGTCCCCAGAACTGTCCTCAGGAGGCCCCACCTCAATCAGACAAACGCCTCCCTTGATGCGCAGGAGCCCCAACCTCCCCACCACCAGGCACTGCCCTTTCCAGACGCACGCCTCACTCTGGGCTCTCTCTCTCTTTCTCTCTCTCTCTCTCTCTCTCTCAGGACTCTGCAGCCCCGCACAGGATTGACGCCAGGCGGTGGCGATGCGGGGGTGGGAGACCACGGGGCCCCAGCAGCACCCCCGGGCCCTCGGGGACAGACGCGCAGCGCGGGGAAGGGAGCCGCGGTGGCGCACAAACTGCCCGGGCTCCGCCACCGCGCCCTGGACGGCGAGGGCGGGGTGTCGCGGCTTTTGTTCCCGGGGACCTTCCCGGTCTCTGGAAGAAACCGGAGGTACAGCGGAGAGCCCGGGACGTCCAGCGTGAAGGACGGTGCCGGGCGGCCGCCGCTCTCCGATGTCTCTCCCCACCACCCCCCAACACTTGCAACTCAACACAAAAGGGCGAGGCGGAAATGCACAAAGTTTGCCCGAGGAAGGCGGCGCGCGACCCCGCGCCCGCTCCGGAGAGGGTCGCTGCGCAGGCAGCAGCCGCCGCCCGCGGCCGCCGGGAGCCAAGCCCAGCAGCTTCGCAGCCAAGTCGGGCGGGGGTGGGAAAGAAAGGGGAACCAGGCGCTCCCCGGGCGTCCAGAGAGGTCCCCTCTCCAAGCCAGGGACCCGGGGAAGGGGAAGGGCGGCGATTTCCTCGCTGGGCACCGCATTCGGAGACTGCGCTTTCAGTTTCCCCGCACGTGTCCCCTTCCCCCCACGGACTGGCTCAGTCTCTCGCATCCCCGAGACCGGCTCTCGAGGCAGGGAGGGGTCGGGGGGGGGGGTCTGTGCTCAGGCTGGCGCCCTCAGCCTCGCCCCGGGGCCGGCGGGGATCTGGGGGAGCCCGGGCGCTTCACCCGCTCCCTCTCCACCGGTGGGGCAGAGCGTCCCCGGGCAGGGCTGGGCCGGAGACGCCGATGCGCAGGGCACCCGCAGGCGGGGGCGGCGAAGAGCGGGGATAGCCGTGACAGTCCCCCGCCTCTCACCGTTCCAGCTCCGTGCTGGGTGGGGAGGATCGGGTCCTCCCCGGCGCCCGCCTCCCCTCCCCGGTCCCTTTCCCCGAGGCGCGGCACCCACCTCCAGCGCCCGGACGGTCCAGGCGGCCAGCAGGAGCAGTGCCAGGCTGGACAGCATCGTGATCCCGCTCGGGGCACCGAGTGCTCTGTGTGCGAATGGGAGATCCGCCGCGCCCTGCCTGGGTCCGCGTCGCCGTCGCCGCCGTCTCCGGGAGCCCCCCGCGCTCGCTCTGCTCCGGCTGCTCCGCTCTCGCCGAGGAAACTGACAGAGCAGGAGGAGCGCGGCGGCGGGGCTCGCAGCCGGGGAGAGTCAGCTGATCCCGCCCACCCGGCTCGCCACCCGACAGAGACCTCTAGCGGAGCCCCGGGGAGCTGCGCCCGTACGCAACGGGAGGCGACCGGAGCCGGGAGCCCACAGGTGCGGTGTTACCCGCACCAGCGCGCGGAGAAAGAACCCACGGCCCCTCTGGGCTCCGGGAACCAAGGGTGGGGGGATGATCTGGGTCAGGGAGAGGGACCGGCAGTGTGGGGAGCCGGGGAAGGAGAATCCTAGGACGTTTGGGTTCCAGGAAAGTCGGGAGCGCTCCTCCCGGCTCGTCCCCGTGAGCTTGAGTCACCGGAGCCCCAGGCCTCCCTGGAATGTGGTTGAAGAGCCTCTACTGCTGAGATGCGTTTTTATCTGCAGTTCATTTGCTCGGTTTGGAGAGGTGGCCCGAGGCCGAGAACATTAGCAATAGGATTTCTTTGCAGAAGGGTAACCTCCATCCCCGCCACCCCCTGCAACCTGGAATTTTTTTTTTCTCGTTAGAATGCACCAGAAAAGGGCACGCGACCTAGGACACAGAACGTACGGTTTCCTTTATGTTTGTAGTGGAGGGAGGGGATCGTGGGGGTGTTTTTAAATAGTTGTTGCATTTTTGCTTGATTTGGGCGGTTTCAGAGAAGAGGGTAGGCATCCGGATCGGAGGAGACAGGGAGGTAGAGGCTAAGATGGAGAAGAGAAAAAGTTGAGCTGGAAGAGATCTTGCGCTATGGCCCTGTTCCTCCTCCATCACCAAGGACTTCGTCCTGAACTCTGCCCTTGTCCTTTGCATCTGACCTAAATCACAGGAAAGGACCTCTGTAAAGCCATTTTCTCCTACATTAATGACAAACTGTGCAGTGCTCGAATGGCCTAGAACCATCCAGAAAAGCCCCACTCCTGACCGGATGTAGCATCAGACCTCAAGCCATTGGCTCACTCTAGCCTAGTGAGATGCCAGATGAGTTTCTGGCTGGGAGGCCACTACCTTTCCCCTCATCTCACGTGTTTTTAGCAACTTGATGTGAGCCGTGGTCATCTAGGAGGAGGGACCCTAAATTGGGGGAAATGACTCCATTAAATTAGCCTGGAGGCAAAAACGTGGAGATATATTCTTGATCGACGTGGTAGGCCAACCCTGGGCAGGTGGTCCCGGGTTGTATAAGCAAATGGGCCCAGCAAACCAGCAAGCATGAGGAGCAAACCGGTAAGCCGTTGCCACCACGGCCTCTGCCTCAGCTCCTACTTAAGGTTCCTGCCTAGAGTTCCTGCTCCGACTTCCCTTCATGGTGGGCTGCGATCAGAGTATGTAAGCTAAGTAAACCCTTTCCTCAAGTTGCTTTTTGTCGTGATTCTTTTTTCATTATCACAGCAATAGAGAGCAAATTAGCATACTTGCTCTTGCACAGAGCCGGGAATCCCTGTGAGTGGGGCGGAAGGATTTGTCTCCACCCTTCCTTTCTTGAGAAGCCAGCGTTGTTCTCCCAGCTCGCCCAAATGCCGTCTGTCCAACTCTACATATAATTAGTCCTGGATGTCCTTTGGATGCCCTTAACAAATAACAACAAACATTTACTATGCAACATTTGCTTTTATTATTTATGGCGTTCACTTCCTGCAGAAGCTCGGGAAAGGACAGGGAGAGAGCTCAGCTGGTGAAGTACTACACAAACACAAGGGCCTGAGTTGCATCCCTGGACGCCACATAAAGATGTCAGTCATGCTGGCATCTGTCTCGGAGGGAGAGACAGACTCTTAGGCACACTAAACCAACAAAGTTACCCCACCTCAAAAAAAAGGGGCACAACACCTGAGAAAAATCATCTAAGGTGTTGGTGGCACACGCCTTTAAACCCAGGACTCGGGAGGCAGAGCCAGCAGATCTCTCTGAGTTCTAGGCTAGTTTGATCTACAGAGCGAGTTCCAAAACAATGCAGAGAAACCCTGTCTCTAAACACCACAAAAGCCATTGCTATCGTAATCCCATTTAAAAGTCAGAAAAACAGAGGCTGGGACGGAGAATAACAGCAGAGTGACCGGTACCTCAATTAGTGGAAAGCTCACCCCTCGACAGCACCTGAAATTTAGGAAAAGGAAGCTCGTGAACTAAGAGATCTGAGAACAAGAGGGCTGTACAAAGTGAGACCCACAGGGAAAAATCCCAATGAGAAACAAGACAGTGGATCTCTCGCCTCACACTCCTTCCCAAACACGCTCACCTGTCTGTCGTCACGAGCTGCTTGGGTGAACAACCAAATCGTGAGATCTTACTGAAAAGTGAAAGCGTGAGCTCTTCTGAACTGAGTTCACAGGCTGCACAGGCTGTAGGCCATATGTGTCATGGAAAGAGGCAGGGGGTTATTTTAACAAGATGGGGTAGGTGTCCTTTGCTGAGCAGGCAATTTTAAAATTCACCGATAAAGCCAGGTGGTGGTAGTACATACCAGCACACATGTGGATTTCTGTGTTTGAGGCCAGTCTGGTCTGCAGAGTGAGTTCTAGGACAGCCAGGACTGCACAGAGAAAGCCTATCAAGCAAACAGACAAGCAGAGATAAATGATAGCCCATCAAAACAGAAATTCTCAAAGTTACTAGTCTCCTTTCATGTGATTGAATTCTGAATTTCATCCCACTTACATTCCTGGTCAAGATGTTCCCAGAGGAAGTGATTAATCCCTGATTGTGCCAGAAAGGGCATCCCTAAATTTTCTATCTAAAATTTCTTAAACGTTTTTTTTTAATTTTAGTTAAATGTGTGTGTTCCAGTGTGCAAGCCTCTCTCTCTCTCTCTCTCTCTCTCTCTCTCCCCCTGTGTATGTGCGTGTGCGTGTGTGTGTGTGTGTGTGTGTGTGTGTGTGTGTGTAGTTGTCTGCATGCTCACTAAGGCCAGAAAATGGAGTCGAGACTGTTGTGAGCTGACCTGGGTGTGAGGTGTGAGGAAGCCTTTAGGTCTTCTGCAAGAAGAGCAGGACGCGCTGCTAACCAACTAGTGAGTATGTGTAGTGTGTGCATGTGAGTACAAGCAAAGACAGGCCACAGCACATATGTGCAGGCGGGGAAAACTTGAGTAGTCTGTTCTCTCCTTGCGCCTTTTGAAGGCAGGGTCTCTGATGCTGTTCCCGCCCTGCTGTGTCCTCCAGACTAGCAGGCCGAGAGCTACTAGGTGGTCTTATGTCACCATCTCTGGCCTCACTTTTAGGGATGCTGTGGTTGGAGATGTGAGCCCTGGCTTTCTTACGTGATTCTGGGAAGTGCTTAAATTGTTAGGCTCACAAGGCAAACACTCTTACCTGGTGACCATCTCTCTGACCCAATCCCTCTACATTTTCTCATTTCATCTCCACTCTGATGACATTTCACATCTTACCACTTCCTCTGCTCTACAGTGGCGTCAGTCCTTCCCTGAGTGAGGTATCTCACCAAGCCTGTGCACAGGAAGCACAGCGACATCCCTGGTTGGAATCCCCGAGGAAGGGCTGGCCATGGTGGTGCAAACCTTTAAATCCAGCTAGAAGCAAGCCAGGTCTGGCTAGACGGGGCTACACAGTGAGACCACATGTCTACCAAAATCCCCACGCCAACCTGGACTTTCAGGAGACAACGGTGAGACACTCACTCAGTAGCTACTCAGACGGGCCAGCCTATCACTAGATAAGCAGCTCTGAAACATCTGATTGCTGGAAAGTTCTCACTGCTTAGCAGCGCTCACACATAGTTTGTCAGCTGTGGCCAAGCAGAGCCTTCATTTCTGTAGAGTCATCTCTAGACGACATCTCTCTCTTCCCACCTCCAGGGCCCTCTCACCACAAGCTAAGTCATAGCTCTCTCGACAGTCCCATGAACGACAGCGTTCCCCTCCCTCCCCGCCCCCTCCAGATAAGCTCTGCTTTGCTGAGTCTGCAGCCTAGAGCTGCCCCTGACTCTGTTGCCGCCTACACTGCACTGTGGACGCACACTGGTCACACTTGCTGGCGCGTCCTCTAGCTTTCTGCTCGGAGCTGCTACAGAAAACACTTCCGACATCTAGTCAGTCATCCAGGCCCGCAAAGACCACCAGGAGCAATGGTAAGTCTGAGCCGGACGACGGGACCTTAAGACTACCGCAGCAAATACATGTCAGCGAATATGGCTAGTATCACTGCAGCCCTGGGGTCTGTCTCCAGAAATGCAAAATGGAAAAGAAAAGAAAACATAACAAAGCTAGGTGATTTAAATAACCGATACTTAGTTTCTCGAAATTCTGAAAGCTAAAGGTCCCAGTTCAGGGTGTCATCTGGGCGAATTTCTGCCCAGACCTCTGCCTCTGGCCTGCCTTGTCCATCTTCCCTCTCTGTTTTTACATCTCCTTCCCTGTGTGTGTTTTCATGTCCGGTTTTCCTCTTTTAAAGCCCATCCTCCGACCTCCCTAACTTAATTACCTCTTTAAAGGCTCTATGTTGGGGTGATTGGGATTTTGAAATGTGAGTCTGGAGTGAGGAGATACCACAGGGCCACATTCAGATCAGTTAAGACATGGTCTATAATCTCACTAATCTTTACCTTTATTACCAAAGACCAGCGGTCCTTCTGTCCTTTCCAGGTGGAAGGCAACTGTGGAAAACAGCAAAGACGGAAATGAAGAGGCCTGTTTCCTCCTTGTCTTCCACCTAGTCAGCATTCTGATCCCCGTGCAGCTAGCTTGGTGTGCCCTTCCCTGGACTCTCAGACTCTGAGAACAAGTAAAAGGGCCTTTGGCATTTTCCCTGGGAAAATGTTATCAAAGCTTAGGCTTGTATTGACATTTAAATCCTGCGTTAGTTAGCCAGAGCTACCATGTAGTGAGATACACACACACACACACACACACAAACACACACACACACACAGTGGCACATATAGCATGGACGTGGTCACAGGTGGGGACATGACCAAGAGTAGGATTAGGTCTGGAGTCGGGACCAGTGCGTTCTCTCTCTCTCTCTCTCTCTCTCTCTCTCTCTCTCTCTCTCTCTCTCTCTCTCTCTCTGTTTCTGTTACTCTCTCTCTGTTTCTGTTTCTCTCTCTCTGTCTCTCTCTCTCTCTCTCTCTCTCTCTCTCTCTCTCTCTCTCTCTCTCTCTCTCTCTCTCTCTCTCTCGGCTCCCATTGGTCGGTTGGTCGTGTCTCAGAGGGCAGCCTGGGTGGATCCTGGGAGCAGGAACTTGCTGTGGTCATCTGTTCCTTGTGTAAGTGTCTTCTCCCTGAATAAAATTACATTAACCTATATTGAGCCTAGTCACGTGAATCTTGATCGAGCGTCCACACTGCCATAACAAAGTATCGGTAGCCGGGGTAGCTTTACAGAGGAGGAACTTACTTTCTTATGCTTTTGCTCTAAGGTCAGGGTGGAAGCCGAGTCAGATGGACGTCACTAAGGGCTGGGCCAATGGCCTTTTGAACATCCATACCTCTGTCTTCATGCGGCCCTTCCTCTGCAGGCCTGAGTCCTGCTGCCTCTGTACGTTCACGCCTTTTCTCTTTAAGAAACGATCGGGTTGAACTAGGGCCTTCCCTAACTATCTCTTTTATTAAGTTACTTCTTGTGATGGGATGGATCGAGATGTAATGAAACGCATGTATAAAAATATCGCAGTGAAACTCATTAATTTGTGTACTTATTTTTTAAAAAAAACTTTAAAAAGGTACCTATTCCAAGACCTAACCTTCCGATACAGTGCAGTTTGAGGTAACCCTGAGTTCGTTGGTGACACTGGGGCTTCACCTACTGGAGAAAACAGTGCTTTTGCTGGAAGCCCAACAACTCACAATGACTTTGTGTTAACTTTGCCAGAGGCAGCCGATAGCACAGTGCTCCCAACTCAGTATCGAATAGGTGGATTCTTAAGCACTACTTTGATAATAAAACTCCCAAATTGGTAAGTGAAATACCTTGCTGTTTTCTTTTTTTTAATGTGGTTAAGAGCCTACTCCAATTTGCCATTAATCTTTTCTCCTTTGTATTCCAGCATACTTTTGAATGGGAGAGAAAGGAATGGAGTTGTAGTTGGTATGGAGGGAATTAAGCAAAACCCTGGCCCCTCCCGAAGGCATGTGCCCACTGTGTGAAAGATATGCATCCCTTTTGCTGATGGTACCAAGCTTGGGAAGGATTTGTGCCAGAGATACCGAAAGGATTAAAATGGACTTGTCCTATAGAATGGAGGACAACATGTGTTTAAAAGAAGCTCCATCCCGAGTCAGCTGCAGAGAGTCACGGGTCTCATTAGGAATTGCTGGCATCTGGAAGTCACCCAACTGAAGCTAAGTGGGGGTTAAATTCCGGGGCAGCCAGCCTCGGCATAAGTGACTTGCTCTCCATACTCTCTTTAATGACGGAGAAGTACTTGTAGGGAAAGGGGGCCAGTCAAAGAAACACACCCTGAGCAGAGCCAAAGAAACACACTTTGGCCCTGCAACCAGAACCAAAGAAATGTACCCTGACCCTGAAACCAGTGCCAAGGGAACACACTTTTTCCCTGGAATCTGAGTCAGTGAAAGAAATGCACCCTGGCCCTAAAATTGGAGCCAAAAGGCAAAAAGGGACCAGAGAAAGAAACATACTTTGGCCCTGAAACCAGAGCCAAATCTGACCTTAATCCTCTGCAGAAAAGTAACCAATCCTCGAGCAGAGCTCTAGCCAATCTGAGCTCAGCACTGAAATCGGACCAATCCCTACCCTGGAAAAACTTCCCCGCCCCCCCCCCCAAGAATCCCTATATAAACCCTGTGTATGTTCAGCTTGGCTGGTCCAGCTGCCTTCCAATAAACCCCTTTTGGTGAGCTTTGGGTGAAGATCATCTTTTGTGGTGGCGATGGAGCAGAGGCGACCCTGGGCAGAGCAGAGCAGAGTGGGCAGAGCAGAGCGAGCAGAGTGAGCAGGGCTGTAACACTTTCCCAGGAAACCTTCCCTTGGCAGAGCAGAGTTGTTACACTCTGCTCTCCATCTCGCTCTCTGCTCTCCAGGAGCAGAGCTGAACTGTAGCAACTTCTGCCTGATATACCTCCAGCCGAGCAAAACTGCTACACTAGGTGAACATGCCCAGCTGGAAGACCCTGTCCTGCGGAGCAGAGCCTATTCACAGGAAACCTTTCCCTGAGGCAAGGCTGCAAGCAGCTAAGCTTACTGCAACCTGTGGTGGTCCTTGGCTCCCGAGCTCCAGGATACCTTTCCATCTGAGCTGTGTAACACTCAGTATCCTTGGCTCCCGAGCTCCAGGATACCTGATCCACTCCAGTTTCATCCTGTCCCGATACA
The DNA here is from genome assembly GCF_017639785.1 of Mesocricetus auratus. Lineage (NCBI taxonomy): Eukaryota > Metazoa > Chordata > Mammalia > Rodentia > Cricetidae > Mesocricetus > Mesocricetus auratus. Next base: position 11,646,752 of record NW_024429192.1, on the reverse strand, counting down.
TACCTAAACGCTTACAGTGCTGGAAACACCGATGAGCAACAGAACAGAAAAGTGTTTCTGACCCTCGAGGTGAACGGGAAGACAGGAGGTGGACAGCCTTTGGGTATCCAGGAACATACGTAAACAACATCCTGGATGGCAAAACAAGCATAAGCAAAACCGTCAGATTCACGGTCATTAGGTACATAACTTTGCCCCAGAGCAAACAGACGACCCTGCCTGCCAATCAACATTTCCTGTCCCATGTGTGACTTATTCCAGTTAAAGTAAATGTAGCTATGGGAAACAGAAAGGTTCTCTAGTGAAATATCAACTGTAGTTTTTATACTTGACACTATGGGTAATATTCAAAAGAGAGAAAGAAAGGGGGTAGATTTGGGTGGGAGGGTAAGAGGGGGGAGATTTTGGGGGATGGGAGATGAGTGAAATTTAATTGCATAAAAATCCATTTTCGATAAAAAGGAAAAATATCTAAATAAAAAACAAACAAACAAACAAAACCAAAACTCATACTCCTCCTAAGGGCCATGTGTTTATATGAGAAAAATATGTGGGAAGAGAAAAAAGAGGCCATTAAAATGTATTAGTAATAAGCATGTGATGTAAAGTCTTTGTGTCTCTGTATGGGGATCAGTGAGGAGGAAACCAGAGTTCCAAGCCTGGGGCCATGGGAAGGGCAAGTCAGGAGGAGAGGCCAGCTAAAATCATCAACAGAGTTCAGTAGCTGAGGACACAGGAGAGGTGGCTGAAGGGAGACCAGTGTTAGAAGGTGGGGAGGAACCGGAAGGAGTGGAGGGAGGAGAAACGATTATCAGGTTATAGAGCATGAGAAAAAAAATCTATTTTAACAAAAGGAAAGAGAAAAGAAAATGATAAATAGAATTTCCAAGGAAGGTGAACAGTAGATGAACATTGGAGATGTAGCTACAGGCATTGTTCATCATAGCTGAAGATCCCCCAAACTGATCATGTCCATCATAACTGTTGATCTCCAGTACTGGGCTGAAAGCTATTCAAAAGAAGCTAACAACAAGAAACCACAAATCAGCAGGAATGTGTTATTTTACTTAGAAGAACCTGGTAGGCACTCAGAGAGTTAACTAGTACTGTGGAAATGAACCACAAATATCTCCGTGTATCAGAGCATTAAAAAGACACAGAGTCAACAGAATATATTATATATACATCATGCATACTGTATGCATGTATTATTCATTACAAATATATGTATACACACATATACATACACATACTCATATATATACATATATATATTCTCCTGCACATATATATGAATTTGTTATTGTGTCCTTAAAATCAGGTAGTCCAAGAAATCCCACAGACAGCCTTCTAAAGAACGGAGAGCTGTCAAAACTGGTGTATAATCCTGACCATGCTGACTTAGCAACTGGCAAGGTCACTGCTTAAGTCCGAGTCAGAACCCTGAAGACCTGAAGAACCTGGAGTTCTGATGCCCAGGGACAGGAGACGGTAAGGGCTCCACCTGAAGGAGAGAACACAAGTATTGTCTTCCTGGAGAGTACTCTTCCTGTACCTCTTCACCATACTGGTTTGAACATGTGCTCCCTCATCACTGAGGAAGGGCCTTCTTAACCTGACCTGCTGATAAATACCAACGTGAGTTTGCTCCTGAAACACTCTCCCAGACACACTCAGAAATAATGTTTTACCATCTCTCTGGACATCTCCCTACCTAGTCAGGTGAGCACATTAAATTCACTATCATACCCTGCAACAGGATGTAAGAGTAAACCCAGTTACATGTCCACATCAAGGTTATTTTCTAAAGTATAAATGAATTAGAGAAGAAGTTTTGTTAAATTAACGTTTTTCTACAGGCATATATTGTAAGATGAACATAGTCCTTCCAGATTCCTCTACCATTCCCTTTCTCCTGCATCCTTACTATGAGTCTCCTTTGTCCCCTAGAAAAATTTTACTAATACTTCCATGTCATATACACATACATGATATAAATAGCATTTTCCAACGCAACTTCCCAATTGTGTACAATGGAGCTCAAGTTACCAAGAATGTTCCTGAAGGGTTCTATAACCAAATGTTTGAGAAATAATTAAATAAAATTAAGCTAACATCTTGCTTTTAGGAGGCTCACAGCCCTTTAAAGTGCTAAGGTACACTTTGAACTCTAAAGACAATAGCTGTAGTTCTAAGCTCCTCTTGTCTTGTGGTTTTTGCTATTGTTTGGTATATCAGGCCCTGGAGTAGGTGACTGTGGTCTAGAGGCATTCTAATTAAACTCTTGGTTTTATTTCTTGCAGAAATGAACATTTACAGGCATAGTTTGGTTTAAACAGATAGGCTTTTTCGGCTGAAAGGTATTCCATTGTGTGACCCTGAAGATGGCTTAATGAAAGAGGAATTGTAGAAATGTTAGGCAGACAGACATTTTAAAGTAGGGCATAGCATGCCATAAAAAGCGTTTCAAAAGTTTAAAGTCAGAGTAAAAATGTGTGTTCTGTAGAAGACATTTGTTTAGAGTCGTTTGAATATTTATTATGTAAGCATTCCAGTGTATGACCAGCTTCTTAATTTGGGGGAGAAATGGGACAGAATCTAAGCCACATTTGTGACTGCTTCTTTTAAAATTTCCATCTAAGGAAAGGAGAAAGTATTGCGATGTTTACAAAGAAAAGCCTTAGTTTCACGCCGGGCGGTGGTGGCACACGCCTTTAATCCCAGCACTCGGGAGGCGGAGGCAGGTGGATCTCTGTGAGTTCGAGGCCGGGCTGGACTGACAGCCTCCAAAACAATAACAGAGAAACCCTGTCTTGTAAAAACCAAAAAAAAAAAAAAAAAGACTTAGATTCGCAGGGTTGCCTCTAATTATCCCAGGTGAGGCCCTCTAGGAGTAGCCAGGACCTTTAGGAAGACCACTGAAGACCCAAAGGGAAGATGACTGAAGGAGACTGCTGTGGGATTAAGTTTGAGACTCCTTCATCCAGAGTTCTCAGGAAGACTTGGAAGTCTGTGTCAAAAAAGAAACCCACACAGAAAACTACCATAGTTTTTCCCTGGTGGTCATTATTGAAACCCTTATTTACCACCAGTCATGTTAAAGAGGTCTGTCAACTCTCACTGCTTTAACAACAAAAGAGAAAGAAAAAAAAAAAAAAGGAAGGAAAGGAGGGAGGGAGGGAGGAAGAGAGGAAGGAAGGAAGGAGATAGAGAAATAAGGGAATGGCTTAGGGACTCAAGTCTGAGAAAGCAATGCTGGCTTTTCTAGTCTCCAGTTGTCCAAGAAACTCTTTTCTAACCTGGAGAGCCAAAGGTGCCAGTGTCCACCTTACTCGGTGCGGTCCATGCAGTCTGGAAAGGATACCGACAGCAGACCCATTTCTTGTCTCTGATGAAGGGAGTTTTAGGTGGAAATAACAGTTAAAACAAACAGACAACAAAAACATGACAACACAGACTCTGGGTTCCAGATGTTTCTAGAGTCCCACCATGAATCTTAGCTCAAAGTCTGGGAAACACCAAATAAAATTCATTTTTTTTTGGCCTATGAAAGAGGACATGCCATAGTTTCTTAAATTTAATGTACTGCTTTAATCTCCAGTATAGGGGAGCAATGGGGGATTTTTTAAAAATCTGATTTTCCCAGAACTGCTCGGTGTTTTCCACCCCAATCACTTAACGACTTCCAAAATTATATACAAGACTAGAAAAATGCCAACTAACATATGCAGGACCACGCTGTGGTAACTCACTTTTCATGTGGTTCCACTGGTCTGGGTAACTCAACACCTAGGAGATAAAGCGTGATGTTAAAGCAACAAGGAAAAGGAAGTAGCTCAGGCTAGTACCCACAGGTGTCTTGCTTTGGGAATTAGTCCTCTGGAATAATTGTGGAGTGTAAACGTTTCCCTCCCATGAACCGGAGCACAGAGCGGTGAAGCGCTTTCCAGACCCTTTGGGACTAGGGAGCAGCTGCTGTTAGACGTCACATTTACAGTCTCTGGATAAATGAGAGTTTCATCCTGAATTTTCAAGCCCGGGCTCTCTTATCCTTTACATACATGGAGAGAGGAAGTTGGGCACCTGGCCCAAGCAACTCTTTCGTCCTTTTTGAGCTCCTATGATAAGGAAGTGTTTAATTTAATGTGATTCTCCTTCAACATCAAGCTTCAGAACGCCTCCTCCTTCACTTCCTTCTTATTCTACAGCCGGAGTCTTTAAACAACAAAATACACACACACACACACACACACACACACACGCACGCACGCACGCACGCACGCACGCACGCACGCACGCACGCACGCACGCACACACATCCCTCTCTTTTAATTCCCATGAGTTGAAAAGTATCTAGAAATAGAAAGTTTGAAACCGAAGAGGTTGGATTGTCACCGTGGCTGATGCTTTAATCTAATCAGAGGAGGGCTTATCCACTTAATGTAGACCCAAAAGTAGCGTGTCTAAAGCTGCAGCTATCGGCAAAACTTTAGTTTTCCTGACTTCTGAACCCTATCTGCTCTTGCAGTGCTTCCACGGTGAAGATGTGACTACATGGTTGTATGCCAGAATTAGCCACATGGAATAGTTCGGGGATTTTTTTTCTTATGCAAAATCAAGTTGCCATTCCGGGATTTGGGGTTGGAGCTTTCTGTAAAGGTAGGGAGGCTTGTGCCTCTGCAGTGCACTTCACGCAGCTGTCCAGCTGCTGATTCCTTAGTTTATTGGCTCCCATGCCAGCTTCCACAAGTTTCCTTCTCTTCCTTTCTGTTCTTAGCTTCAGTGCTGCCATGCCAAGGAACATCGTTTGCAAACTAACTTTGCTTCCCTGTGCAGGCCAATCCTTCACAAGTGTTAAGACAGTCATCCGATATTTCTTTAGACTTGGTTGGCCCACCCCTTCCCATTCCCTTTCCTCCTGTCCCCTCCTCTTCTCTACTGTCTTTTTCTACATCGTGCCTGGTGACATATAGCTTCTGAATTCCTGTTAATAGTATACTTTGGATGCATTAATTGACTTCTGCAAAATGCCTTTCTCCCATGTGAGATCTGTTTAATGAGCAGCTAAGTTGAAAGCCATAAAATTCTAAGCATGCAAATAAGAAGGCATAGTGTGGTAGAGAATGACACAGAATGTGGGGAGATGAGCAGAGTGGGGAGAGGGAAATGAGGGAGGAGGATTTATTTAGGAGGAAAATGTCTATTTGGGACTAGAGAATCGTCCCTAAGGTGAGAATGAGTATGACATCATCTGGGGTTCCGGCGGAAGAAACAGGGGAGAGTGGTGAGAGGTGAGGTCATCGAGGTTGTTATGGGATGAATTGTCTCCCACTCTAGACTTCATAAGCCAAGGCCCTACACTCCAGTATATTAAAATGTGGCTGTGTTTAGAAATGTGGTCTTTAAAAAGTTGCCGAAGTCAAGATCATTCTGGAAGTTTCTAATCCAACACGGTTGGCGTCCTCATAAGAGCATGAAATCAGGGTATGAATGAACTTGCATGAAAGGAAGACCATGTGAAGATGCAGGAGGAAACAACCTCCTTGAGGAAGGAGGCCACAGAAGAACCAATACAACTGACACCTTCGTCTTGGACTTCAGCCTCCCGAACTGTGGAAAGTATTTCTATTGTTTTAGTCACCCCACTTCCAGTACTTTGTTTTGACAACCTTAGCAAATCAAAGGCCAGATATTTTAAGTCCCTAGAAGTCATTTTAGGTGCACTGAGCAGAATGAGAATCAACAGGCTTGTTTTTCAGACCACGATGATGATTTAGTTGACATTTTACAGGGATGGGTCTAGTTTCTGTTCTGAAATTGGTCCACAAGCAGCAAGAAGAGGAGATGGGATGACAGCAAGGGGCTACTGCAAAAATCTACCCGACAGTCGGAGGTGGAAAGTGAAAAGTTTCTGCACCCCAATAACCTCTCCACCGATGCAGCAGTCCAAATCAGACCAGATTAGGAAAAGCCCATGTTTAATAGATGCAATGCTCCCGGATGGTCTTCCAGACCCCCGGAGAGGAGATACTGGAAAAACCACACGTCTGTTTACTGGGGGACAATTTAAATATCCTGTGGGAGTTGTCTTGAGCATCTCTGGGGGAGGAGTCATCATTTGGCAGGCTTTCTGAGATGCAGCGGGGTTCGGAAGGAGACTGGGGAGGAGGACTTGGGTGGAACTTCCACCATAACATTCCAGACTATTTGGGATGCCAGGGCCTGGGGTGAAGCTTCCACCATAACAGAAACAAGACAGAGGCAAGTACTAGAATATACTTTCAAATTAGGGACCAGATTATCATTTGAGTACTTACTTAGAATTGTTATGTGAGAGTGAAAAGTCAAAAAGCCAAGTGCATCCCCCAGCTTTAAGCCACGGCTACTGGAGGAAGTGATCTATTACTCACTAGGATGGGGAAAGTCATGAGAATAATGAGGATGACAAAGCGCTTAGTTTGGGCATGCTAGCTAACAGTATGATGCTTACTCGTCTCTGAGTTTAAGATCTCTGTCGCACAGACATAGAATGTATAGGCACGGTCAGGGCAAAGGCAGAAACAATGGGAAAGATGGCTTAGTGTGCAGTGATGACAAAAAGACAGTTTGGGACCGAGCTCCAGCACTTGACGTTTTGAGGTTGCCGCAATAAGCAGAAATGAACAAAAGCAAGCAATGAATGAGCGGTGAGCAGGAAAAAGAAAATGGTAGAATAATTTCCGAGAAGCTGAATCCAGGACATGGCTCATGAGGGGAGAATGGGTACCAAGCTGAATGTTGCAGGTACATCAAATAACATAGGGCTCCGTTAGATTAAGTTATAGAGAAGCTCTTAGTGACATTGGCCATAACAGGTTTAAGGAATGACATGCACCAAAGTGTGGTTACAGCGAGTTCAGAGTGGAATGGGGGAAAAGAACTGAGGCCATCAATTATAGAAATACTGCTTTGAAGATTTTCGTGTTAAACAAGGCCACAAAGTTATATGCTTCCCAGAAGGAAACAACAAGAAGGGACATATATATATATATATATATATATATATATATATATATATATTGCTTAGGAATTATTTTTTTATTTTTATTATTTATTTTAAAATTTAAATTAGAAACAAGTCAGTTCCAGGTCCCTCTCTGTTTCCCTCCCCTCCTCCCATGCCCTCCCTCCAACCCCCCCAATATTGCCTCATTTCCCCAAGGAGGGTGAGGCCCTCTATGGGGGTGTCCATAGTCTGTCATTTCATCCAGGGCAGGGCCTAGACACTCCCCCAAGAGTTCAGGGTGAGAGTGCATCTCTCATTGTTGGATGGGAGTCCAAAGTCCATGTGTATACTCGGGATAAATACTGGTCTACTTCCCAAGGCTCAATAGATTACCTAGGCCTCCTCACTGACACCCACATTCAGGGGGTCTTGATCAGTCCCATGCTGGATTCCCAGGCATCGGCCTGGGATTCAAGAGCTAACCCTTGTCAGGTCAGCTGTTTCTGGAGGTTAAACCAGCCAAGTCTTATTCCCTTTGGTCATCAGTCCTCCCTCTCTGTTACTGGCTTTACAAGAAAGGGTTATATTTTTAAACAGCAGATATTACTGTATAAAAATCTGCAGAGAGGGAATGAGAAATTTACACTACATGGTACTTAAAGACAACACTGATTTTATTTCCCAGCTTCCACATACATGTGTACACACATGTATGTGCTCCCGAACACACATGAGCACGCATATACATGTCTTCCTGCATACATATGTGCATGCATACACACACAGACTATGGAGCAAACAAACAAATCAGTGGGAAGTAGGGAACCTCATTTCTGATGGACCACGAGCATCACAAGGTGCATAGAAAGTGATTCAGGAGCTGTTGAAGAATGGAAGATAGATCAGTTGAGTCTTCAAGACCGATGTGCGATGAGAGGTGAGCTGGGAATTCAGGCTTTATGAGTGACAAATGCAAGTTGAGAATTGCCAAGCTTGTCCAACTCCAGCTTGGGAAACACAAATACAGTGCGAGCCATACAGATAATTTTCAACTTGTGTGCATGAAAGTTTTCCTGCATGCGTGTCTATGTACCATGTACATTTCTGGTACCCAGGGAATTCAGAAGAGGGCATTGGATCCTTTGGAACTGGAATTATACATGGTTGTAAGATATCATGTAGCTTCTGGGAATTGAACCTGGGTTTTCTAGAAGAGCAGTTCTTAACCTGGAAGCCATCTCATCAGTGCCCCATTTTTTCAACTTTTTAATAACATGCATTAAAAAGAAGATAAGCAAACACGTTTAATAATAACATTTTATGTTATATAGACAAAACATTATCTCAGTATGCAATCAATATTAAACTAACAACATACTTTGAATTTTCTGAAATATGCTTAGTCTTCTGAGTTTGGTGAGTTGTTTTCTTTTTTTTTTCTTTTTTTCCCAGCACTCAGTTTAGAACAGACAAATTTCAAAGGCTCAGTAGTCATATGTTCAGTGTGGACAGGACAGGTCCAAGGGTAGAAATCATGCTGTAAGTTATGTGACTTCTATGATGCATTCCTCTTGGAACCTAAACATCCTGTAATATATTCGATCTTTAATCAGCCAGGTATAATTATATGTAATTACTTTCTTATCTTATCCAATTCAGCTTATCCAAAGAAATATCATGAGAGTCTTAGTCAGACACTCTGCTAAAATCTAAAGCTGCCGTGTCAGCCATACTTGTCTAATAGACATTAATCTGGTTTGAGTTTCCATGGTAAATTTGTTTGCTCTGGCTTCCAAAGGTTCTTATTTCTTGTGTGTGTGTGTGTGTGTGTGTGTGTGCGCGTGCGCGCGCTCGCGTTTTATGCTGATAATAAAGCCTATACGCTTAGGGTTATTTGTGGGGAAGTGACCTTTTTATTGTTGCTGATAGTTGAAATAGATAATTTTGGAGAACAAGGAAAGGTTGGAAAGAAAAAAAAGTCTCCTTCCATTGAAGAGCAGCAAAGCTGTGCATGAATATAAGACCTGAATCTAGGACTTGGGATCTTGTAAACAAGAAAGATCTTGCATTATTTCATGGAGGATATCATGACAGGGAATTAGGCAATCTGCTATTAGAATGACTTCAAATTAAATTGCCGAAGGGATTGGGTGGAGAATAAATGTCTCCATAAAAGCACATGAAGGAGGATTCAGGAAGAGATATGGCAGAGGGAAGAAACAGAAGAGAGACCTCAGCTCTCCTCACAGGGAAAAGGAGCTCAACTCTGAAATGATTGATGCCTAGTGTATTCCTCCAGTGTCTACATGCACATCCCCAAAAGCGGACTAAAGACAATCTGATATTTTTAATAACACAGGAGAGTGAATATGCCTTTGGAGGGCAGATAGTATTGGAAGGACAGAGCTGATAACTAGAAATAAAAACCTGAAGTCTATGTCTTTTACAAAAGAAACTGACCTGTGTGGTATTGCTTGCTCGGCTGGAATAAGATTTAAAAGGTATTTCTTCAAACAGACAGCTTGAATAGCCCTCAGAGCCCACGGGTCACTCTCCAGACTGTTCAGGCAGCTGGTTCTGCAGGCTTCTCACATCCCTGCTCTCTGTTGCAGAGTACCATATTAAATTGGCTGGTTTGTCTCTGTGACGTTCCACACCCTGTTTATCCTCTCTCTAGCTGGTTCTTATGCATCCCTTTCTAGCACACTAACCTTTGAGGACATAAATTGTGAACAGAGTTCACACACTAGGAATCAGCTCCATAAGCATTATGACTGGGCCTTTCAAGTCCCGATGTGGTGACACTTCTCTGACTGGCCAAGCTCCATCCCTCTTCTATAACATGAGCATAATGTAGTCTGCTTCATGGAGCTGTTAGTGGGCTGAGTGATGACATCTGCTAAGTGCTTGGCACCTAACGATAGCCAATAAAGGCTAGCTCAACATGGAAACTATGGACACGACTTGGAAACAGATGTTTCATCTGGTTTAGTTGTTTGTGACTTACTACAATGATGAGGAAATCAGAGTGGGATAATTTAACTAAAATGAGATGCATCTAGTTGAGCTTAGAAATGAGCAAGTGAGAAACGAGAGCCCAGAGTGATTACATCATCCACACTTGGGGGGATGCTGGTGGGCAGCAGCCTTTATTCTGTGGTGTTTTGCAAGCCCAATCCCTCCCACTCTCTGCGTTTTCCCTGTCATTTCTCTCTCACACATTAACAACTTGATTGAGATACAATTCACATGCTGAGCAGCTGACTCATTGGAATTGTACAGTTCAGTGTTGGTCACTGTCATCACAGATATGGATGTGACTCATCAACATTGTCATGTTCAAAGAAATCTCATGATTCGCTGCTTCCTCTTGCCCCTCCCCCAAGTCCTAAGTAACTACTAATCTACTTTCTATCTCTGTACATGTCACTTTCTAGGTATTCTACACACGTGGACTTGTGGACTTGCACAGTGTATGGTCTTTTGGGTTGGTTTCTGTCACTCAGCATGTTTTCAAGGTTCATCCATGCCATAGCATGCCATTTCTTTATTGTGCCAAATTATGACTTTATTATATAACATAATCATTCTATTTGTACATTCTTTAGTTCATAGAATTTGGTAGTTTCTGTATTTATCTTATTGTAAACAATGCTGCCATAAGGATTTGAACACAAGTTTTTTTGCAGACTTTTCTATCTCTGTGTGTTTCTCTCTCTCTGTTTCTCTCGGTGTCTTTGTATATCTCTCTCTTACACACACACACACACACACACACACACACACACATACACATCTGGGAGTAGAAGAACAAGCTTTCAGCCTTTTCTTGGTTTTCCTATCACTGGGAAGAGCAAGCATTATTAATTCTAGTCTGTTTCCCTTAAACAATCTCCAGTGAGAATCCTATTTGGGAAATGTTTATTCACTGTTACGAGTAACTGAGAACTTTCTGAGTATCAGGTGCTATTCCAGGCACTGAGCAGTGTTGGGAGCATGATAGGTCCCATCTCCTGGGTCTAACTGGGGCCTGATGGTAAATAACTACTTTCCTTTTGCAGCAGATATAAGTGCAGGCAAACTTGTAGGTGAATATGGTATTGGTGAGATGTTCTCAACCCATGTTGGAATCTCTACTTTCATTTCTAACAATAGGAATAAATCATGAGCACAGATGACAAAAGACCGGGATGGAGCCAAGAGGCTTTCTTGTTGTGGGAAAAGTGCGGGCAGAGGCATGGCCTCTTAAGCTATAGCACAGTTCAAATAGTTTAGAGTTGCTGGGTCATAAAACTAGGGTAAGGAGGAGACATTTATCTGATTAATATACAGCCCTTCACTGAGGAATAATGATTAAAAGAAGAAAAATTATTCCATGATTTATAATTGTCCATTAGATAGCTGTGTGGTGTCAGACAGCCATTAACCTCTCTGTGCCCCATTTATCATCAGCTGTTGAATGGGAATTAAGCCTCACAGATAGCTCCTTTCCAATGATCTGCCTGAAGTACTTAAAATTGAATCTGAAGAACATTCTAACGCTGTTCTAAAACATAGCCAAGTCTTGAGCAGATTAAAATCTACGTGACGATTGAACTTGAGTCCACATTAAAGACTGAAGAATATATATATTTTTTTGTTTTAACAAAAGAAAGCAGGAGGATCTCTAACCGGCTGTAAGCTTGGCTTGGCAATGTCAAACCACTCATGCCTCAGCCTGGAGAAGAATATTTCCAAACCCCAAGTTCAAGTCTGCACTTATCCTCCTCATCTCCACCCTCCATGATTCACAGAAAGGCACACCTTTTGTCTGACCTCAGCTCCTCCCAGGTGGCTGTTTTGAAATTTTCCATGTACTCTGGAGACAGGGATCATTCACAACACTCTGAAACTATGTGCCTATATAAGAGTGTGCATTCAGTCACCCATAGTGTGATCCTGTGCACCCATGCAGGCCTGGCAATACCCAAGTCTTTAGGGCGACAGAGATGCTCCGTGAGTGCTGACATCACCTGTTCTTCATAGATGCATGCTGCCATACCACGACACTAGTGTGGTCCTTGTAGAAAGGTAACCATCCTTCTCTGTGGTCTGCATTTGCTGCCTGTAGCCCATGGAAGCTGTAACTGAGCAAGTAAGGACATGATACTCTAAGCAGCACAATGCTTAATGAGTTGTTTTGCTTCGTCGTGGTACTTGAGTCCAAGCGCAGGGACTGATTCATGATTGGCAAGTTCTCTACCACAAGCTGGTTATCCCTTGGAGACAGGGTATTTCATCCTCTTTCTTCTTACTCTGCCTCAGCAATAAGGAGGCAGGGAGGCTGCCCATGCCCCTGTCCCTGAATGAGAAGTACGCAGGCATGAGATGAAGAGGCGGCTTTTGTTTCCCTTCCTGATTCTTCCTTCCACTTGTAGAACTGTCTTGCGTCTTAGCCGTCCTCATGAAAGAACAAGTATTTTCCAGAAGAATCAATGGTGGGCTCTGTAAGACACTCGCTGTAGAATGTGTCACCCAGCCCCATTCTGTGATGGTGGTTTAATTTACTAACTGAGAATCTAGATCCTCAGTGAACTCAAGAGGCGTGTATCCTCTACCACAGTACTCCTGGAGGTCATTGTTGAAGCCAGCTCCCAGTCACCCATGAAGAGATCTAACCCTGTGCTGGTCAGTCTCCTGATGATGTAGATAATATAGAACTTGCTTAAGCTACCATCACTTGTGTTATAAAACAATTGAAAACTGCAAAAGCCTCAGAAATGGGCAGAGTGGCTATTTCCTGGGATGTAGTCTCCAGAATTGAACTTACAGGATGAGACTACATTTGGAATTTGAGTTTTTAATGCAAGGACCAGTTAGACACTCTGTTTTCAAATGATGCCTTGCTTGTCAGTTTGGGATTATTAAATTAATAGTTGATATATATATAAATATATATACATATGTGTGTGTAGCTGAATATACATATTCTTTCTCTCTATTTAGTCATTTTAACTAAGATACTGCATTGACTATTTGTCTTGTTGCTGCAATAAAATAACCTGACAAAAGCCCCTTAAGGAAGGAATTGCTTATTTTTGTCTGTGTTCACAGAGAATACAGGCCATTATGGAGAGGAAGGGATGGTGGCAGGATCAGAAGGCGGCTGGCCACATTGCATCCAGTCAGGAAGCAGAATGCCGAATGCTAAATGCTCAACTCACTTTTTCCTTCTTTGTTCAGTCAGGAAGCCCCTGCCCATGATGGGTGCCCCTATGTTAGGATGGATCTTCCCGCTTCATTAATCTCATTAAATAATCCCTTACAGAGATTCCCAGAAATTTGTTTCCATGGTGATTCTAAATCCTGTCTAATTGGCAACGAAGGGAAAACATCATGCAAAAGTCATATTTTCTTTTGGTAAAGTAAGCATTGCAGGCAAGCCACTCACCTCCCAGGATAACCTTTGGCAAGTCTCTGGCTATCCCATTCGGTTCTCCATAGATAGGGCCACCTCATATATCTCCCTCCACCAAGGCAAGAAGTCACGCAGTTCTACCCCTTTCTCAACTTCAGTTTTAGTGGTTTCATTCCCCCCAAAACTTTCCATGGAAACAAAATCCACATTTTTGTTCCACTTCTTTCCCAGCTCCATTCTGTCTTCTTAGAAATGAAATATGAAATACTCCCTCAGTAAACAACTGACAAAAGAAGGAGGAGAAGAAGAAGAAGAAGAAGAAGAAGAAGAAGAAGAAGAAGAAGAAGAGGAGGAGGAGGAGGAGGAGGAGGAGGAGGAGGAGGAGGAGGAGGAGGAGGAGGAGGAGGAATCCCTTTGTTAGGTTCAGCATCCAGGATACTCCAGCTAAGAATCCATGTGGAAAATACCATGTGTTTCTGTCTTAGACCATTCTTTGATGCTATAATGAAATGCATTAGGATGAGTAATCTACAGTGAATAGGAATTTATTAACCTGATTCTGGAGGCTGAGAAATCTCCGAGTATGGAGCTGGTCTTCATGCTTCATCATCCCATGGCAGAAGAAGAAGGATAAGAACATGAGAGATCACACTTGGGTATCAACCTATTCTTAGACAAATATTAATCCCCTAGTCACTTCTTAACAGATTCTCCTTAATGTCAACTAAATTCGGAGGTGAAGTTTGAGTAAAGCATTTAAAACACAGCAGTGTCAAGGAGAAATATTGAAACATAAAATGCATTCAACTTATGTAATCCATCCCTAGAGAGGGCTTTCATTTATAAAATAGCAAATGATGTGTGTTTAAATGCATGAAGACATGCACAGGTTTGAAAATGTTGATGGAAGAGATAAATAATGAAAAATGGATACAGTTATTACCATTCAAGTAAAGGAGCATGGGAAGGCAGAGGTGAGCCAGAGATGTCAGCTGCCGCGGACAAACGTGTACGAACATGCACCATGCACCTGCATTAATAGGGATGACCTTGTCAGCTGCATCCTGCTTGACATCTACAGAAAGACAGGTGATAAGAGGATTGATGGGTTCATTAGCATCAGAATCACGCAAAAGCCGAATCTTCGACACATTTTATTAAGTGAAAACTAGGAATCTGCTGGCTTGGAGAGGACAGAGATTTCAAATGTTCAAAACTGAAAAGGGAAATTAAACCACGCATTTTTTGGCCCTAAACAATCAAAGGGCGGAAGGCGCATTTCCTGGGTCACATTGTGCTTGTGGGGCAGGAAGACCAGCAATTATGTAAACCCAGAGAAGCACGGAGCCGAAGGCTGAGCACAAATTGAAAATGCCTAGCGCTGAGTCACGCACTGGGCAAGGAGTCCTGCTCTGATTTTTCAGTAGACATTTGAGATGGGGGCTTTGTTCGCTTATTGACTCAAAGCGGGACTTAGAACGAGCATACTTAGAGCGAGCTTCCTCTGTGCTGAGTCGGAGCTCTGTTGCTGCGGTGACAGATATAGAACGGTTTGTATCGCTTCTGGCTGTAGTTCTGGGCACTTCTGGGCTCTTTGGCTCTTTCTGCATTTGATATGTTTTCTTGTTTGCTTTTGATTTTGTTTCTTGGAGACAGAGTCATGTCACATAGCCCTGGATGTCAGGGAACTTGCCACATAGAGCAGGCCAGCCTTGGACTTGCAATGATCATGTTGTTCGCCTCAACTTCTGGGATTACATGTGTGTGCCTCCAAGCTCAGTTTTGTGGTTTAATACCCATCCCAGGCATCTTAAAATGACCATCTTTCCTGTTGCCTTCAACCTTTTCAGTTCATATTCTAGAGTTTGTTACCAGGAAAAATGGACCACTGCCCTCTCCAGGAGCAAACAAAACTGAACCCACCAATGTGTGATAACCTAACTTAAATGCACAATATCTTAATTGTTCTCCCTGCTTATAACGATGGTCACTGAAGGTGTAAGATGAGCCATTATCTCTAGCACAAGCATTCTGAGTGTGCATGACTAGACCACCATGTGTCGCACATTTAGAGTTCACTTTCATTATGTATTTCTTCTTGTCATTCGCCAGCCCACTGGCATGTTGGTAACCATAGTGACGAATCATTGTGAATAACTTTTTATTACATCTGTCTTGTCACAACTTAGAGAATTTTATTTTAGTAAATTAAGTCTATTATTAGTACATGTAGTTTTGCTAAGTACAACAGCTCTGAGTCTGGGGGAGGGGAGAACAAGGATCAGTTTTGTTGTTAGGAATAGGGTTTGTTGCATTTCGGTGAATAGTTTTTATTGATTATTTGGGAATTTCATATAATATGTTTCCTGGTTGCACTCACTTCCCATTCTTCCCAGGTCCACCCTTGTACCACCTCCAAAACATATAGCAAGTAAAATCTGTGTCACCCATATGCTCATCAGAGTATGGTCAAACTCTCAGTTTGGGTTCTTTCCATACCCCCATCTTGAATAGTTTTCCATCCCCTATTCATCCCCAACACCAGAAATCCAACAACTGTTAAGAGCTAGATCTCAGCATCGCCATCACAATCCTTAAGGACCCTCCTCAACGGCCTCCCATCTAAACGCTTTCTCAGTTCCTTGGGCAGGGGAGGGGGGGTTGTCACAGAGGCCTCAATTTTTTTTCAATTCTACTCTAAGATGAATGAATCTATAGGAGCAAATTTCCCAGTGTTTTAAAGAAAATTATTTCTGGTGGTTGATGCATCTTTTATCTGTTCATGAAAGAATATTGTTTTTCTGTTAATGATTACAAGCACTTTCTATCATACTCTTAAATAGAAATGTGTAAGGGAACTTTGAACATTGAAGACTAAGTACATGAAATTTCCAGAAATGTCTTCATTCTTATAAACCTACAGTCTGAGATGATCTCTCGTATTGCTGCATCTTAATTTAATGTGCAAACAAATTCTCTTTATTACTGAAATTTTACTAGCATGTTTATCCTATTTCAACTTAATGCCCATAAGTATTCATAGCGTTTGTGGGTTATCATATTTAACGGATGATCATGTTTCAAGCAGACTTTTTACATGGGAAGAAAAACACAATTA
This sequence comes from Mesocricetus auratus, assembly GCF_017639785.1. NCBI lineage: Eukaryota > Metazoa > Chordata > Mammalia > Rodentia > Cricetidae > Mesocricetus > Mesocricetus auratus. The sequence goes on along the minus strand of NW_024429192.1, from coordinate 11,630,252 downwards.
AAAAGAAAAGTTATGTCTTACCTAACATTACCCTAGAGTTCTCCATTATTAGCACTCTGTCCCTCAGAAAGTTAGCTTGGGAAGAATTAATTCCATTACTTAACAACCTTTCCCTCATTTCACTACGTTGTTAAAAGCTTAGATTCTGAAAATCATTCACATTACAAAGCAATGGGCATAGCATTAAGAAATATTAAAAATTCAAACAGTCATAATCTAATTCACAGATAATTTGTTCCAAATCAATACTGCTATCTTAAGTGGTTGATTTCTAAGAAAAGCTTTAATAAGAAAAATAATTTAGGAGTATCTTGAAGGAGTAAATGCATGTTCTACAAAAATTCTGTGTTTTATAGGTTCCATCCAAATCAATAATGCATATAATGCAATGTTTTCTGGTTCACTGGTGTCTTACAAAGACTTAGAAATATACATGTGAGTCTCTTTGTTGAGGCTGGTCCTCAGATGCATATATCAGAAGATAAATACAGAGATATTTGAAATTTAGTAGATGTTTGTCACTCACACCAAACAAACAAACAAACAAACAAAACAAAAACAAAAACCCAAAAACAAAAAAAACTTTCTTAGGCAAATGAAAAGTTGGAACCAAGTATTGCAATAACATAGAGAAAGCATGTATTTCTTATGTTTATTTTCTGCACTATTTTGTAGAAAGTTTTCACAAATTTAAGTGCAGATATTGACAGTATGCTAACAGCTTTATGAGATCCTATGATAAGCAAAACAAAAACCCATGCTAACCAGGATTTTAAAAAGTAAAAGGGAATTAAAGTTGTCCCTTTGCAATTCAATTAAGACAATAGCTTGACTGTGGTTAAAAAAGAAAAGGAAGATGAGTTCAGTAGGAAATGAATTCAGTAGAGCATGAGAAATCATCTTGCTGGGATGAACCCATGATGCAGCAGTGGCATGACTGCTGTGGTTGTTATCAGTTGCTCTGTGATTGGACTATAGGCCTGTTCTGTAGGAGCTATTTCATTACTGTGTAAACCCAGTCAAAAATCTACGAAGCCATCTTAAGATCCAGGATGGTGTAATGTGTACTCCTCCCCCCAGCCACTTGGGTCCTGTTGCCACTTTAGCCTTCAAATAACACACAGGACGCTATATTAATTATGGAGCCATTGGCCGTTTGCTTGGTTTTGTATTGTCTAGCTCTGAATTAATTATTAACCCATAATTACTAATATGTATTTTTATAAGGCCTCATCTTTCTGAGAACACCAGCCTTGTGTTCTTTCCTCTGAGGATCACATGGCGACGACTCTCTTCACTACATTTCCCAGAATCCTCCTAGACTCCCAGTCCTACCTATCTTGCTTCCCTATTGGCCAACAGTGCTTTATTTACATATACGTAGAAGGACTTCCCCCATCAGGATGTTACTTGCTATGGGTGTTTTGCTAAATTGACGTGGTATCAAACAGACTTCTAAATATTTATGTTTATACTTATAGACATATAAGGCTATGTTCAGCCTTAGACAAAATTCTTCTTTTAATGAATTAACTGTAGAGTCACATGGTTGCTCAAGATGCTGGGAATAATTGGTAGTTGAGTACTCGATCCTAAACAAATTTCTTATACCACCCTTCTAAAGTTTAAGGGACATTTAGCAGAAGGAAGGTAGGTGAAATGCTATCTTCTGTGCATCATGATCTTACAACAGCTGTGGTTGCCTGCATAGGATTAGCACAAGAGGATTGTAGAGGAGCTCATGGGGACATACCCAATCTGGATGAAAATTTGGCTATTGGTGAATTTGGGGGATGTGGTAAGAAATTATCTTCAGTTGTGTACCCAGGGAGAACTTGTCAGGATTAAATGAGTAGTTCAAAGCTAAGGTCATTCAGATAGCCTTGGTTAAATCTAGTGGATCACAATATAAGACAAAACATAAAATGTGAAACAGGAACTTGTGAAGAGGCAATGGGTAGACAGGGGTGGTAGGGAGATAGGAGAGGGTTGGTGTATGTGTGCGCATGCATGTGTGTGTGTGTGTGTGTGCATGTGTGTGTGTAATATAGTAAGTAAATATATACACATGAAGTTGTTAAACAACAAATTTAGTGAAAGTTAAAAAAATTAAAAAAATGGAAATTGTCATTGTGGTGGTCTGAATAAGAATGGCCCCCATAGGTTCATATATGTGAATGCTTAGTCAACAGGGAGTGACGCTACTTGAGAAGGATTAGTAGGTGTGGCCTAGTTGGAGGAAGTATATCACTAGGGGTGCACTTTCAGATTTCAAAAGCCCAAGCCAGGCCCAGTGTCTTTTTCTTCCTACTGCCTGTGTATCAGGATACAGAGCTTTTAGCTGCTTCTCTAGTACTATGCCTGCCTACATGCTACCATGCTCCCCATCATGACAATGATGGATTAAAACTTTGAAACTGTATGTAAGGCCTCAACTAAATGCTTTCTATCATGAATTGCTGTGGTCATGATGTCTCTTTACAGCAATAGAACACTGGCTAAGGCAGTCATTCTAGTACTTTAGTTTTATGTAAATGGAAGCATATATATGTCGAGGCTGATTTATATCCAAAGACACAGTGAGTTGGGTCAGATCTGGATCCTAATCCTTGTCCAGTCTTTTTGCTTTCCATTGTTGCCTTTTAAGAACAGAAAGATGTGTGCCAGCTAATTGTAATTGCTCAAGGGAAAAAAAGGGAGTTGTAATCACATATGGACTGAAATAACGGTATAATCATGGCGATTTGAGGAAGAAACACCATTTTGGGACATCCTTTACAGCTCTGGCAAGCTGGAATGACAATCTGCAACATAGTTTTCCTACCAGTCCTTAATCAGCTATATAATGAGACAAATGCTACTAGTGAAATTTAATTATTAAATTGAATATATCTTTTATCATTGGTTGAGGATTTCTTTAGCTTCTGTTTGGGTGTGAATTGAGGGGATGGATAATAACTGAGCTACATTTGATTTATTCATTTGCTCTCCATTCTGTTTGCTCTTCACCTTATATGACATGTTTATGTCAGTCTCTACTCTGTGTAAGGCTTAGCATATGAACATCATTTAAATTTTTAAGTGTATTTTCTTATTTTATGAGGATTATGTGTTTGACTGGGGTTAGCTTGTGGTAGAGTGCTTGATGGCACACTCATGCTTGTATATTTATTGATATCACACCTGTATGTTTTGGAATCTGTGAATTGATATTAGTTTCTTCCATTTCAATCCAACATCATTGACTTAATTCTCTATCCCTTTTTCATTTAAATATGTGCAATCATTGTCTCCAACAGTGAGAAACTTGGTGTCCAGTGTCTCCTGAAGATGAGATGGTGGTTCCAACTTCTGTTCATTACACAATAGAGAGACTTCACGCCTTCTTTTCCTTTATCTACCTCTTCCTCTCGCCCTCTCTTCATCCCTCCCTCCCTCCTCTTCTCTCCTTCTCATAGCAGGATATTCTATGTAGCTTGGGCTAGCCTGAAGCTCACCCTCTTCCTGCCTCTACCCCGAGTGTTAGGATTACAGGCTTGTATCCTGACATCCTTCTCTTGAATACCATTGATAAGAAATGTGGTTCTATTAAGCTGCATGGAATGCTTGAGATGATTTCTATGGCATCTTCATGGAAAGGGTTAACACTTCGGGGACAAAATGGTTTATTGCTGAAGCTGGTTGTCCTAGTTACTTTTCTATTGTTGTTAAGAGACACTGCGGCCAAAGCAATTTATAAAAGAAAACATTTAATTGAATCTTACGGTTCCAGAAGATTAGTCTATCATGGTGGGAGCTTGGCGGCAAGCAGGCAGGCATGGCACTGGAGAAGTAGCCAAGAGCTTGCATCTGATCCGCAAGCAAGAGGCAAAGAGGGTGAAGGGTGGAGCTAGGTTGGATTGGCTGGGCTTCTGAGATCTTCAAGCCCATTCTGAGTGGCACACCTCCTCCAACAAGGTCACAGCTCCTAATCCTCCCCAAACAATTCCACCAATGCTGGGGGCATAAAGATCCTTGCACCCACAGAGCACTAGGGAAATGGGAATATTAAACATTCAGGGGCCCCTCTTCAAAGAAGGTGATACCTGTTTTCTGCCCAGAAGGCTGGGAGTGGATATTGTTAATAACCTGGTAACCATTTTGATATCTGTGGAGGCAGAACTCATACACCTTTTGCTATAGAGGCAGATGTCACCCAAATTCCCCTCAAGGGTTATCCCAGGCTCTTCCCTCCCTAGACCCTTATCTTTTGCTCCCAGTTAATAGAACCTATTTTTAGGAGAGACATCACATGTATTTTATGGCCTGCTGTCCTCTACGCTCTGGGTCAGAGACTACATTACATTCTAGGCCTTTTAGCCATAAAACCCACGCCATGGTCACACGTGATTTGTAAAGGAGTCACTATGTAGTCACACTGTAAGTTTTATTGTGCACCTGGAATCAGAATGTTTGTGGCCTGGAAACTCTTTCCCAAATTTCTGTGTTTTGAATGTGCTGACAATGAACTGTCTGATGTTAGACTCCCCGAAGTCTGGTTCGGATTGGCATAGTCAGTCTAAACCAGGTTTTCATTCTCATCTCTTCCAGGGTTCACTTCCTTACCTGGACACCTGCAGGGTTCCCCTCACCCCAGATGTAGATGAGGCACTCAAATATATGAGCTATGCAGGAGGGGCATATCATTCAAGCCACCACATCGGCTCAGATAAAAATGCTAGCGCTGCTGGTTACTAGTGACAAAATTTGAGACTCCTCACTTCTAAAATAGGACAATATCAGTTCTTATAAAAAGGCTTGTGCTTTTTTTTTTACTTTTTTTCCCAAGCCTTCGTTAATTTGAGTCAAAGAAGTCATCTTGATACGTGAAAGTATTATGCAAATGTAAGGCACCATTAGCATTTTGCAAAATCACATTCCTTTAAAGGTTAAGCAATCCATTGAGAGAAATCCCCATGAAAGAAAAATAATGGATAAAATTACCTCAAAAATTGTTGAGTGATTCTGGTTGCACAAATATAAATCTGTTTTCAGATTTAATGAATACACATGTGTTGGTTTTTTAATGTGTAACTAGTTATTGGATGCTGGAAGGAGTTTCAAATATTTTAATTTCAAGATCTTAAAAGAAAGAGGTTGAGGATATAGTTCAATGATAGGAGTATTTGCCTAGCATCCATAAAACTCCAGGCTTGACTCCAAGCATAGAAAAACCACAGTAAATAAACAAGAACATTTAAAAATAAAACAAAACCAAGTTTATTTTCAACATCAACATTATCTCTAAGCAATAATATTCATTTTGAGTCTATTAATGTAAAGAAATACGGTAAATCTTATTCAAAATGAATTGGACAGCTAGTTTCAAATCAGATAGATGATGTCCATAGGCTGTGAAAATGAGTGATGATGAGTTAGAGACTTGGAAAACTCAGTCAGATCTTGCCGTGAAGTAGGCTAATTTTTGCCGTGAGGTAACTGTCAGATACTATTGATTTTACAATGTGCCGTCTTCTTCAGGAGAATCCATGGAGTTTGACATCCCTGACGTGGTACAAGGAGGATGCACACAGAGGGTATCAGGCAACCACAAAATTTGTGGAAGGGTTAATGAAATATTTGTCTTAAGGGAAACATCAACTTGAAGAATGACACTCATGAGACTGAAGTGTATAACACACACACACACACACACACACACAATGGTATATATTATTTTTATATTTCTTGTTGCTTTTTTTTTCAAGGTAAGGTTTCTCTGTGTAGCCTTGGTTGTCCTAGAACTGGCTTTGTGGACCAGGCTGGCCCAGAACTCACAGAGATCTACCAGCCTCTGCCTCCCAAGTACTGGGATTAAAGGCATGCGCCCCCACTGCCAGGCTGCATGTGTATGTATTTTTAAGTAAGCATATAAAATTGCACATTTCCCTATGGTTTTCTCAAACATTCTTATGTTATTTATCTTGTCTTCCACCCCCTCCCCCATTTGTATTACCTTTCTTCTTCCTTCCCCAGTTAAAGTCTGCCAAGCCCATTCTTTCTCACGTTCCTCTTCACGGTACCAGGAATTCTACCCTCTTAGTACCTCCCACCGGGGACTCCAACCCATGAACCCTTGGGGATACAGTCGAATCACAGCAGAGACCTTCCAAGTTGTGTAGCATTTTTCCCAGGGAGGCTGAGGCACCCAAGATTCCTATCTCTCCTTTGGGAAGTGTTTCTGGAGACAGCTCTGCACCATGCACTTCTAAATCGAGTCTGTTTAAGAAAGAACTGGGCTGAATTGCTATGAGTGACTTCTGAGAATGTCCAAAGTGTGTAAGATGCTACAGTGTGGAGTGAGTTGGATGTTGGTTGCTGTACGAGACTGTTCTTCACAGCTGTCCTGAAATCTGGTGGGTGAAGATATGGGGACAAGGAACCATAAGAGGAGAAGGAGAATCAGGGGGGAGAGGGAGAAGGGGAGAGGGACAGGGAGAAGGAGGAGGAGGAGGAGGAGGAGGAGGAGGAGGAGGAGGAGGAGAAGGAGAAGAAGAAGAAGAAGAAGAAGAAGAAGAAGAAGAAGAAGAAGAAGAAGAAGAAGAAGAAGAAGAAGAAGAAGAAGAAGAAACAAAACCAGTAGTTAAAGGGTAGTTATCACTCAGGGCTTCATGGGGCCAGATCTATCTAGAAACAGTAAGGAAGAAGCAGGGGCTGGAAAGATAGCTCGGAAGAGAAGAACGCATACTACTCTGTCAGAGGATCAGAGGATCTGACTTTGATTCCCAGCACCCGTGTCTAGTGGCTCACAATCACCTGTAATTCCAGCTCCAGGGAATCCACTGTCCTCTTCTGGCTTCGATGGGCACTGCATTGCTATGCACACACCCCTAAACTACACACACAACCGAGAGAAATAAAATAAACCTTTGAAAAAGAGAGCTAATACAGTATCCCTTGGACTGTGTATATAAGAGATCAGAATACACCACCTAAAAGTATGTCCATCAGTTGTAAAAACATTTTAAGAAACTGATGTAACTGAAGCGCTGAAAACACAAATGTTACTGTTTGTTAAAGGAGATTTATACCTGTAGAGGAAATAGCCAATTGTAAGACAATCCCCTCTTAGACAGAAAAATAAGCTAGACTATTACCGGAGACGGATGACTGAAGACACTGAGCTAAAGGCAACAAACCCCATTCCGCCTTTCTGATTTTTCTGGTCGTCTCATTGACTTCTCCAACACTCTTCTTTCTTTGATCTGGCAGATAAAACATTTAAAGCCTCCTATCAAAGACTTGCTACTTTCTCATACACAGGAATACACGGAGTTAAATGACTGGGATTTTTTTTAAATCCCCCATCAAATTGTTTTGCTACAAGAATCTTTCCCAACTAAGAACTATATGAATAGTAGGGGAAATAAAACCCTCCCCCACCCTCACAGTTAAAGCACTTTCTCTGCAGCCTTCCTATTGTCAGGGTTAATGCTAAGCATCTAGGAGACACTGTTGGAACGGCCATGGTTGGACAAGCTCTCTTGGTTTGAAGGAAGTGGTTTTTGGAAACACAATGCTATATGTTCCCAATGTGAAGTTCATTAAGCAAGGTCTGATCTGTAATTTGATGTCCCAGATGGACTTAACCGCAGGAAGTGAAAGCCCTGTGCAAACAGCCATTTGTCAGCTCAAACTCCTAATATATGGAATAGCATAATGGAGTTCAGGTTTAAGACAGTATTCTGTATTAAGAAAGTCTTACTCTAGAGAAAAACACAAGAGATATAAATTGGTGAATTACTAGGATAATTGTGTGTGATTTTGAATAACTACCAACCATTATGTAATCTGCATCCCTCATTTTACAGAACATCATAGAAGTGAATAATGTACCTAATATCAAATAGCTGGTGAGCAGACAGGCTTAAAACAACTTAGAGTTGAGTTCAGTTCAATAGTCTGCAAGGTCATCATAGACAATATGCACTTGTCAATTTACATAATCAATATTTTACGTTTGCATCACACAGGGTCACCGTCTGAGCACACAGTGGTACACTTCCTGACCTTTCCAATTTTAAATCACTGGGTTTAGTGAAATCTCCCAGACACCTTTGAATACTTATGGAAAGGCAGAGGGATGCAGGCACTGAAGTGTGTTGAATACTAAGAACCAAAGCCAGCAGAGGTAAATGGCAAGCATCATTAAAAAGAACACTTAGCAGCTGGCTAAATAAATCAGCCCAAGTTGAAGCTTTTCTTTCACTTGCCTATGGAATTTTTATTCTGGAAGCTTCTGGAGGAAAGAAATGCAGTAAGTACATTGTCCTCCTGCTACCTCTAGAAACAAATGTAGCATGTGAATTTACTGGGTATGGTAGTTTAAACAGGAATGGCACCCATAGGCTCATGTATTTGAATGCTTGGCATTATTTGAGAGGGATTGGGAGATAAGGCCTTGCTGGAGTAGATGTTGGGGGAAGAGTGACACTGGGTGTGAGCTTTGGGGCTTTAAAAGCTCAAGCCAGGCCTGGAGTCTCCCTCTTCCAGCTGCCTGTGGATCCAGATAGAGAACCCTCAGCTACCTCTGCAGCACCATGTTGGCCTGCAGGCTGCCATGCATCCTGCCAAGCTGATATTGGACTAAACCTCTGAAATTGTAAGCCAGCCCCAATCTAATGCTTCCTTTTTATAAGAGTTGCCATGATCAAGAGAACACTGACTGAGACACTGTGCTGCCATACAGAGGTCATGAGTCAACTTTTCAGCCCTAGGAGGCATGGGGTAAGAAGTCCAAATGGCATTGTCGTTTCTGTCACATCATTTTCAATAAGCTGCTGGCACAGGCCTGCAGTCAAGCCTGACTGAGTTAGAAAGTAAGTTGAAGGTCAGTCTGGATAACTTATTGAGCCTTCATTTCAAAGTAGAAAAATAAAATGGAGTTGGGGAAATAGCTCAAAGGTAGAGTACTTTCCTAGAGTGCAAGACACTCTAAGTTCAACCATTAACACGGGGGCCATGGATGGAGCAGGAGGGGGATCAGGAAAAAGAGATAGAACATCATTGTCCTTATTTCTTACGATCTTTTTAAAAAAATTAAAAAAAATTTAAATTAGAAACATGCTTGCTTCACATGTCAATCCTAGTTCCATCTCCCTCCCCTCCTCCCCCACCACCCACCAACCCTCCCAAAACCCTGCCCAATCCCCATTCCACTCTCCAAGGAAGGTGAGACCCTTCATGGGGGATCTCTAAAGTCTGTCATATCATCCAGGGGAGGACCTAGGCCCTCCCCCATGTGTCCAGGCTGAGACAGCATCCCTCCTTGTGGAATGGGCTCCCAAAGTCCATCTGGATGCCAGGGATAAGTGCTGATCTATTATGTGAGGCCCAAAGAATGCCGAGGCCTCCTCACTGATGCCCACATTCAGGGGATCTGGATCAGGCTCATGCTGGCCTCTCAACTATCACTCTGGGGTCCAAGAGCTCCCTCTTGCTCAAGTCAGCTGTTTTTGTGGGTTTCACCTGCCAAGTCTTAACCCCTTTGCTCATCACTCCTCCTTCTCTGCAACTGAGTTCCAGGAATTCAGTTCAGTGTTTAGCTGTGGGTGTCTGCCTCTGCTTCCATCAGTCACTGGATGAAGGCTCTAGGATGGCATACAAGGAAGTCGTCAATCACATTATCGGGGAAGGACATTTAAGGTAGCCTCTCCACTATTGCTTAGATTGCATTTATGACTTCAGTGCAGAATTCTACCAGAAATTTAAAGAAGAGCTAATTTCAATACTCCTCAAAGTGTTCGTTGCCAAACTCCTTTTATGAGGCTACAATTACCTTGGTATCCAGGCTACACAAAGACATAACTAAGAAAGAGAACTACAGACCAATATCCCTCATGAATATTGATGAAAAATACTCAATTAAATATTAGCAAATCAAATCCAAGAAAAATCATCCACCATGATCAAGTAGGCTTCATCCCAGGGATGCAGGGATGGTTCAACATACGGAAATCTATCAGCGTAATTCACCATATAAACAAACTGCAAAGAAAAAAAATCACATGATCATCTCACTTGATACAGAAAAAGCCTTTGACAAAATCCAACACCCCTTCATGATAAATGTCCTGGAGAGATCAGGGATAACAGGAACATGCCTGAACATACTAAAAGCAATATACAGTAAACCAACAACTAACATCAAGCTAAATGGAGAGAAACCCAATGCAATTCCTCTAAAATCAGGAACAAGACAAGGCTGTTCACTCCATATCTCTTCAATATTGTACTTGAAGTTCTAGCTAGAGCAATAAGATAAGAAAAGGAGATCAAAGGGATACAAATTGGAAATGAAGAAGTCAAACTTTCACTATTTGCAGATGATATGATAGTTTACATAAGTGACCTGAAAAACTGTACATGGGACTCCTACAGCTGATAAAAACTTTTAGCAAAGTGGCACGATACAAGATTAACTAAAAAAAAAATCAGTAGCCCTACTGTATATAGACAATAAATGGGATGAGAAAGAAATCAGAGAAACATCACTCTTACAATAGCCCCAAACAGCATAAAATATCTGGGGGTAACGCTAACCAAACAAGTGAAAGACCTGTATAGCAAGAACTTTGAGTCTTTAAAGAAAGAAATTAAGATACCAAAAAATGGAAAGATCTCCCATGCCCTTGGATTGGTAGGATCAACATAGTAAAAATGGCAATCTTGCCAAAAGCAATCTATAGACTCAATTCAATCCCCATCAAAAACCAGCAAAATTCATCCCAGACCTAGGAAGAAAAATACTCAACTTTATATGGAAAAACAAAAGACCCAGGATAGCCAAAACAACCCTGTACAATAAAGGAACTTCTGGAAGCATCACCATCCCTGACTTCAAGCTCTATTATAGAGCTATCGTCCTGAAAACAGCTTGGTATTGGCACAAAATAGAGAGGTAGACCAATGGAATCAAATTGAAAACCCTGATATTAACCCACACACATATGAACGCTAGGGTTTTGACAAAGAAGCTAAAGTTATACAATGGAATAAAGACAGCATTTTCAATAACTGGATGCTGGCATGTAGAAGATTGCAGATAGATCCATGTCTATCACCATGCACAAAACATAAGTCCAAATGGATAAAAGACCTTAAAGTAAATCCAGCCACACTGAACTTATTAGAAGAGAAAGTGGGAGGTACTCTTGAATGAATTGGTACAGAAGATCGCTTCCTGAACATAACACTAGTAGCACAGACACTGAGATCGACAATTAACAAATGGAACCTCCTGAAACTGATGAAGCTTCTGCAGGACAAAGGACACAGTCAATAAGATAAAAAGGCAGCCCATAGAATTGGAAAATATATTCACTAACCCCACATCTGACAGAGGACTGACAAAGAACTCAAGAAGCAAGTTTACAAAACACCAAAGAATCCAATTTAAAAGTGGGTTACAGAACTAAATACAGAATTCTCAAAAGAGGAATCTAAAATGGCTGAGAGACACTTGAGAAAGTGCTCAACATCCTTAATCATCAGGGAAATGCAAATCAAAACAACTCTGAGATATCATCTTGCTACTGTCAGAATGGCTAAAATCAAAAACACCAATGACAATTTATGCTGCAGAGGATGTGGAGAGAGGGAGGCTCTCCTCCACTGCTGGTGGGAGTGTCAATTCTTTTGTACAGCCACAAGATCCAGCAATTCCACTCTTAGGCATATACCCAAAAGAGGCAAATTCATACAACAAGGACATCTGTTCCACTATGTTCATACCAGCATTATTTGTAATAGTCAGAACCTGGAAGCAACCTAGACGCCACTCAACTGAAGAATGGATAGAGAAAATGTGGTACATTTACACAATGAATTACTCAGGGGAAAAAAAACCCATGGAATCTTGAAATTTGTAGGCAAATGGATGGCACTAGAATAAACCATCCTGCGTGAGGTAACCCAGTCACAAAATGACAAACATGGTATGTACTCACTCATTTTTGAATTTTAGGCATGAAACAGGGGAGTGCCAGCCTACAATCCCACAGCCTATGAGTCTGGGAAACAGTGTGGACCCTAAGATAGATATGCATGGTACCCCAGAGAAGGGGAATGGGACAGAATCTTCTGAGGAGATTGGGAGTATGGGGGCGGGGGGGGGGGGGGAGAGGAAGCTGGGAGAAAGAGAGGGGGTGAAGTGAAGACATGGGGAAGCAGGAAGGTTATTTCATATGATCTTAATTTTTGCACCACTGAGGATAGAACCCTTAGCACATGATTGGCAAACAGTCTGCCATTGTTCTATATCCTTGGCCCTGATTTTCATTCCTCCTACTTCCCTATTTATAAGCCAGAGCCCTTGGAATCATCTTCCCAGATATCATAAATGAAGAACCAACTCAATCTCTATGTGGGTAACTGAAAAACACTCTTGTGATGGTCTGGATTATCAAGTCCCTAGATAGAGTAACTGGTTGTGAGGAATCCCTGGGGTTTAGGAGACCTTCTACTCAAGGCTCAGAATAGCAGTAAGCAGGCTTGAGGATTCACCTTGGCTTTCAGAGACAAAATACCAACAGATAACTGTGTCATTTTGATTCCCCGTGTCTGCTACAGACACCCTTTCCTGGCTATAGGCACTCAGGAGAAATGGCTGATCAGAGTTTCCATACAAAGGGGTTGGGGAAGAAGTTAAGAACTTCTAGCTACTCACTGGAAAGGTAACCAGAAACTATAGGGCATAATTCATTGAAAAAAAAAAGTAAGTAGAAATTCTTGGATATGGTGTGCTCATATCTTAACTTTAATGATTGTTGATATTAGAATTAGTTTTCGCATTCCAAATCACTGCATGAAACCAATATGAAACATTAATAACTGTTTGTAGCAAACTTATCAGTGATATTTTCTAAGCATTCCTAACATTCGGCAGTATAATGAACTCCACATGTCTTCAAATTCGGTTCCAGTCATTCTATCACTTTCAGATCTCGGCCTTTTTAATTTGACCTGTACCTACTCTGTCCTCTTAAAAATGCTTTGGCACCAATCCCAGACATAATATTTACTTTTAATAATTTTGATAGGTTACAAATTTGTTTAAAATGTATTTACTCACATATAATTATAGACTTAATTCATTTAAAGCATTTGTTCATTTGAGACAGGGTATTGCTAAGTAGATTAGGCTTGCCTTGAATTTACTATCTGCCTGGCTCAATTATAGCTTTGTGGCATCACACATAGACAATAGGGTTTTTTTTAAAGGTCTAACTAGAGATTCAATTATTTCATTTTATGTGTGTGAGTATTTTGCCTGTGTGTGTTTGTACAAACACCATGGGCAAGCCTAGTGAGAAGAGGAGAGAGCGTCAGATTCTCTAGACCTGGAGTGTGCTGTGAGCCCCTATGAAGGTGCTGGAAACTGAACCTGGGCTACCCTCGAGACAGAAACACTCTCAAGCAGTGAACCATCTCTCCAGCCTCAAGGCCCAACTTTAATCAAATTAAAACTGCCCACCGAAAACTTACAAATTCATCCTTGTCTTCTAACGAACAATCGGTATACAGATTTCTGTTGTCTGCTCTTAACTCTTCCAGGTCGATTTGTTCAAGAACCACATTAGACTGCTGGGCACGGGGGCACACATCTGTAATCCCAGGAATTGGGAAGTCTAGGCAGTAGAATCGCAAATTGGAGGCCACCCTGGATTCTAAGGTGAAACTCCAGCCTGATATGACCCAGATGTCTCCCTCAGTGACATTCTGAATCTCCACTTCTCTCTGCCATCTCCGTTGGGTGTGCATGAACAGCTTTGCTTTACAGTAAAGTGTTGCCACGTATGCTTACACATCGGTGTCTCCACTGTTGTTTTCTTTGAGCTTGATTCCGTGCCAAGGCAGTTATGCTACTCCCAGATCCCCTGGCTGCTTTTCCCTTAGGAAGGACATCCGTCTGCTTTACCTCAAGTGTGGCCCTACATCATCATCATCATCACCATCATCATCCTCATCCTCGTCATCAGATCCACGCTGAGGATCTTTGCACCTGACCCACCCTTAGGTGTGATGGTCCCGCCTTAGCTACAATACCCGCTGTGTTAGTCACCCTTCCATCACTATAACAAAAAGCCTGAGAAAACGAACTTAGGCATGGAACAGGTTTATTCTGGTGTGCAGCCGGTTCACGACCATCTGGCCCGTTGCTTGGGGCCTGCGGTGAGGTAACGCTTCATTACGGAAGAGTTCAACGCAGCAAAGCACAGCACAGACAGGGAGAAGAGGAAGAGGAAGACGTGTCCGGCAACTCAGAACACCTTTCTGAGGCCTGTCTCCCGTCACCCAAGGAAGTGCCCGGACCCCATCCCTTAGAGGTTTCACCGCCTCCTGATGGCACCATTCTGTGCGCGCCACCCTGTTTTTCTTTTGTTTTGTTTTGTTTTTTACATTCCAATCCCAGTTCCCCTGCATTCCTCTCCTCCCTCTCCCCCACAGCACCCCAACCCCTCCCTTTTGCTCCTCAGTGAGAGTAAGGTCTCCCCTAGGAAGTTTACGGAGTCTGTCATACCATCTCGTTGAGTGTACCATCGTTTAGCACGTGGGCCTTTTGAGGAATGTTTAAGATCCACACGCTATGGTCTGGGGATGGCAAATATAAAATTCTAGAAGTAAACGACTCACAGGTTTTAAACTGTGTGCTGCTCTGGGTAGTGTGGTAGGACACTGCACCACCCACCCCGTTACGCCCATTCCCAGCATCTCCATTCTGTATCCACCACCTGCCCTTAGCCTCTCCGCAGCCATCGAAATGAAGAGATCGACTGCGGAGGCATCGCAGGGCTTTGTGCTGGCAGTCTTCTCTTGAGCAGCATAGGTCTGAAGCACAGGGACACCTCTGCAGGGGATCCAGTCAAGCCACAGAGAACACTCACAGTGCTTCCTTTCAGTGAGAAGGTGAGAGTTCTCGGCAAGGAAAGAGACCAAAATGTTTGTTGAGGTTGCTAAGATACAAAGTAAGCACTGATCTTCCCACGAGGCTGCAAAGAGGAAAAAGCTCACACCAGTTTTCTGTTCATACTGCAAACTGCAAAAGTTACAGCCACAGCGTGGGGAAGAGTGTGATCATCTGCCTCTCTTGATCTCATCAGGTCAGCATCATGTCTGGGCCCCATCTTACCTCATGACAGGAGGAAAGATGTGTGCACATACTATACACACACACTACACACACACACCACACATACACCTGTGCGCACACACACTACACACACTCACACGCTACAGACACACATGCACACACTACACACACACTACACACACATACACACTACACATGTGCACACACACTACACATACATACACACTACACATGTGCACACACACTACACATACATACACACTACACACACGTGCACACACACACTACACACACTCACACGCTACAGACACACATGCACACACTACACACAAACACACTACACATGTGCACACACACTACACACACACGCTACAGACACACATGCACACACTACACACACTACACGCACACACTACACACAAACACACTACACACGCACACACACACTACACTTACATACACACTACACACACGTGCACACACACTACACACACACACTACACACACATACACACGCACACACACACTACACACACATACACATGCACACACACAGGGCAGGTGTGGAAATAGAGACCGAGACACGCAGAGAGAACATCTACATAGTTCGGCACACTATGAAGTTATAATTTTTCTATTTTACTACTTACTGCAGCTAGTCATTGTGTCCACTTCATAAATCAAGCCTCATCATGGGTATGCGATTATAGGAACAAACATATTATTATATGATTTGTCGCCACTGGGGCTTTAGGTGTCTGCTGTAAGCCCTGGAGGCTATCCCATACGGGGATACTTCTGTATTTAGTTGATAGTTTGCTGGTCAAACTTAGTAGAAAACTTCCGTAAGGCCTGGGGAAGTCTGGATCTTGCTTTGAACATGATGACAGTCACTGTGTGTGTATCCTTTGAGCAAAGGCTTACCTGCTTTCCCCTCAACCTACAGGTGAGGGTGACTGTGCTGGCCAGTTTAACTGTCAACTTGACACAACCTAGACTCAGCTGTAAAAAAAGCCTCAGTGGGAGAATTTTCTAGACCAGGTTGGCAAATAGCATTATATGGACTGAACAGATTATATTCAGTAACGCAGTAACACTTAGTGAGTAGAGACGCCTTGAATCTGAAGGGGACCTAGAAAGGGCATATGGGAGAGTTTGGAGGGGAGGACAGGAAGGGAGAAGTGTTGTCTTATAATCTCAAGAGTATAATTTTAAGAAGCGTGAAAAAATACACTTGAAAGCCCGCCTACTCCCACACCTGCCTTTCTCCTCACTATTGTTCCTGCTACGAACAACGCACTCTGTTGTAGGCAGGGCCTTCGGTACAGCTAACGAGCCAGTAGCAATGCATCACCATCAACTGTAGTCGGCCATTTCCATCAGGCTCCATTCTTTGCTGTGTGTTGCGCTGTGAGTTTTGACAAAGGCGTAATCACAAGTGTCCTCAGAAGGGTTCAGGGCAGGCAGCTCTGAGACCGGTTACTTCAGCAGAGGGATTATCCGGAGCTGAAGCAGGCTCCGGAAGGACTTCCCACTGTCCCATTTTTTGCCTAAACACAGTAATAAATCTCACCTGTAGAGGTTTTCCTTCTCCTGAATGAAGAGAATAATTCTTGAGTTTTTACAATGGAGAGGACTGAATTTGCTAAACAAATTTCGCTAGAGAGTCTGTTACATATTTTCTAGTTGTTTTATCATTGCCTGCCTCCTTTGGGGACCAAAGTCCCCCCATTCTTTTGTTATGGTCATTTCTCTCTTTTTCTCAATGATACACACAAGGGTGGGCTTGACCGCCTCTTTGAGTTTTACTTGTGTTGTGTGGAATCCCTGCTCCCATGAGAATATATACATTTTTTTATGCCTCCCATCCTAATAATCTGCCTTTTATCAGCTTAATTTTCAGGTTCCATTGACAGCGCTTTAGAAAATAGAGGAACGTTTGCCTCCTCTACAACCACGCTGCAGCTTTATTCAGAACAAATTTACCACTCTAAAAATGCCCCGTGTTCCTGTCCTGTGCTTCCTCTGTCCTTCTGTACGTTTGGTGGCCACTGGCATTTTTGCTATATGCATTTTCTTATTTTCTAAATTTGAAATATTATATGGTTGTAATTGTGTTGTATGTGATTTTATTTTGGTAAAGTCTGATCTCTCTTTTTCATACAGTTTTGCAAGACAACTGTCTTAGTTAGGGTTTCTATTGCTGTGAAGAGACACCATGACCATGATAGCTCTTATAAAGGAATAGTTTTAATTGTGGTGGTTCAGAAGTTCAGTTCATTATCATCATGGCAGGAAATGTGGTGGTGTGCAGGCAGGCTTGGTGCTGGGGAAGGAAATGAAGAGTCCTGCATCTTGACTTGCAGGCAACAGGTAATGGTTTGAGACACCAACTGAGGCTTGAGCATATATGAAACATCAAAGCCAGCCTCCACAGTGACACACTTCCTTCAACAACACTAGACCTACTCCAATAAGGGCATATCTCCTAATAGTGTCACTCCCTTTGGGAACCATTTGTTTTTCTAACCACCCCAACAACCAAGCATGAATGACAAAGAATTTTCTCTTCAAAATGCTGAGGTGGTAAGGCAAGCATGCTCACTGACAAATCGCATAATGTGAAGAAATTAAAATCGCAGACCAGCTTTTAAAAATTATCAATGTACCTTAGAGATGTACTTTCTTTTCAAGGTATCTATCTATCTATCTATCTATCTATCTATCTATCTATCTACCTATCTCTGTCATCTATAACTATTTATCTATTATTTATCCATCTATCATCTATTTATATCTATTTTTCATCTATCTATCTCTATCATCTATTTATAACTATTGTTTATCCATCTATTATCTATTTATATCTATTTATATTCTAATCTGTCTGTCTATTTATCTGTTTCTATCTGTCTATCTACCTTTTAATGCTGATGGCTGAACCTAGGACCTTGGGCATGGTTGGAAAGTGCTCCACCATTGGTTGACTTATACCTCTACTGTCAAATTATGTTTTGAAATTGCATATGATTTATCATTCCTGGAAAGACTTCTGTAGGGAATGTACTAAGTGAAGACATAGAATGCTTTTGATCTCTATTTCCTGGGTACAATATTTGGTAGAACAGTGGGCAAGCAGTCAAAACACCAATATTCTGGGTTCTCTGTGTAGAAGCACAGTGTTTGGATTTGCAGTTTGTGGGAGAGCGTATGTGTGTGTGCTATAGGTGTTGTTCCTACTACTGATCTTTGAGTCAGTTGCAACCTCAAAATGTGGAGTTATTCAATGTAGAAAAGGTAGGCTTTCTGATTCTGTTGATTGAAGGTAATGTGTGTGTGTGCGTGCGTGTACGTGTGTGTGTGCGTGCGTGTACGTGTGTGTGTGTGCGTGCATGTGCTATAGTTATTCCTACTACTGATCTTTGACGAGCCAGTTGCAACATTAAAATGTGGAGTTATTCAATTTAGAAAAGGTAGGCTTTCTCATTCTACTGATTGTGTGTGTGTGTGTGTGTGTGTGTGTGTGTGTGTGCGTGCACATCTGCCTGTGCACATGCCTGCAGAGGCCAAAGGAGGGTCACGGCCTATCACTGAACCTGAAGCTAATCATTCTGACTGGGCTCGATGGCCTCCAATATCAGGGGTCTGCTTGTCTTCTCACTCCGGTGCTGGCATTATAAATGCGAAGGGTGATGCCAGCCTTTCCCTGGGTCCTGAGGATTGGGACCCAGGTCCTCACACTTGCAGAGTAAGCACTCTTACCTTCTTCCCTGCCCAAGGCACACGTATTTTTATAGAATCCCCAGGCAATACTTACACAAAGACATTTCTTTGGTCGTAAAATAAGCCGTAGATTTGGCTTTGAAAAATGTAGCTTCCAGTTATCGTTCTTAATTAACACACTAAACATTTATTTAGCTTTTTCCATGCACCAAACCTTCTACGAGGCTATGAGCTGATACAGTAGAGAGATTAACAGTCACATTTATTTTCTAACTTGATGACTTTACATACGAGAAGCAGATATTAATCAAAGGAGCATGCCGATAAATCTTATTCATCGACTTCTTAGGAACGTAACAAAGCAAAAATGCCATGACAAAGCACAAACTGAGAGGTCCAATTTAGTCTGGAATGGGGTTGGTGCTTCATTTTACCCTGAGATAATGACCTTGACACGAAATGCTGTTTAAATGAAGCTGGGGCTGAATGCCTGCCACCCATGCACAGCAAGTCCATATGGCTTGGGGCACAGGACGGGAGGATGAAGCTGTGGAATTAATTCTCCAATATACGTCCTTTTGCGGACAAATAACCAGAGACTCTGGGTCTCCAATATTCTCTGCTCAGTTTCACTATACTTTCTCTCAGGTCTCCCAAACATATTTAACAATTCTTCCGCTTACAGCTACCAGAAGCCCGACTAAGTTGTTAACAAACCTAGCATGATGCGAGAATTTTAGATATTTATGCAATGGTCCTTAAGGCTTCTAGGTTGACTAGATGTCAGTTGTTCGCTTACTGAAAGGAATGCATACGATGCACAGGATTTGTTCCCCTGCTACGGCTGGCCGAGAACGGCACAGGGCTTGTGTGGTGGTCAACTGTTCCGCTGCTACGGCTGGCCGAGAACCGCACAGGGCTTGTGTGGTAGCCAACTGTTTGTTCCCCTGCTACGGCTGGCCGAGAACGGCACAGGGCTTGTGTGGTGGTCAGCTGTTCGTGCTTGTCCCTTCACTCTGCTTTCGCTGTAGCTTTGCTTGTATGCATCGCCATGGTTTGAATGCACCGACCCCTCTCCTGCAGTTCATGCACTGAGAACATAACTACAGGACAACAGAGCTAAGAACCGGGACTCTGAGTGGCCCCTGGGAGTGGGCTCTTTGTACAAGTGTGAGTGTCTTTCCTTCCCGCCATCTTTATTTCGTCTCTAGCTTTACTTCCTCCTAAGTCCCTTTCACCTCCCTCTCTTTCTACTGTGCTTCCTTGACCTTGCGCCTTCCACCATGAGAGACAGGTAAATTACCAGATTTGGATTCTTCAACTTTAGTTCCTACCCTCTAGAGCTGTAATGTATGAAGTTTTGTTCTTTATAAATTTCTCACTATCGATTTTTTAAAAACAGCACACAATGGATTACAGCAGCATTATTATGCCCAATGCACAGAGAAGAAGGGCTGTCTATTAATGCATTGGGGAGCTGAGTGTTGTGGTTGGTTGTAGAGGGACAGTGCACAGCAGGCAGGACCACTGCCACAACCATGGTGTTAATTTTGACATCCAGATAGTTGTTTACATGGGAGACATGCAATTCAGATATACCAACTTCCCAGGAACTCATTTAGTGCTGATAGTGAGGAGTGACAGTTAATTCCATGTGGGTTTTATTTTATTTAATTTTTTTGCTAACTCTCTCAAAGCATTTATGATCACTTCAGGAATCTGTAATTCAGCCCAAATAATGAATTTTCCTAAAAGGCCAGCATTAAGGCTTTGCTGTTTAAATTAATCTCACTTTAACTTTATGCTGGCTAATTTTGGTTGTCAACTTGACAGGATTTAGAATGAAGAGTCCAAATGAAGACTTACCTCTGGGCATATCTACAAAAGCATTTCCAGGAAGATTTAACTAAATAAGGAAGAGCCAATCCAAATCTGGGCCATGCTAGCCCATGAACTGGGGTCCCTGGTTAAAGGAAAAAAGCAATGACAGAAGAGTACCAGCATTCATTTCTCCGTTCCTGACTGTGGTTACTATGTGACCGCCTGCTTCACATTCCTACAAGCATCCCCCTCTGCCATGATGGACTACATCATCGGACTGTGAGTCCCAAGTATAACCTTTCATCTTTGAGTGTCTTTTGTTTGGCATTTTGTCACACCAATTGAGAAAAGTAATCAACACATGAATTCTCTCCCCATTGAACCCTTTCCACCAGGAATCCTGCTTCTGTTCTTTGCCCTAGGTGATAATTAAGGCCATTGCTGCTGAACTCAGGTCATGTGTGTGCTGAGCTCATGTCAAAATAATTGTAAGGTTTATTGTACATGTTGGGAACAGTAGATGACAAGGTAAGGTTTTTCTTTTAGAGTTTATAAGATTTCCCTCACCAATTTCTCTCTGCATATCTTAAGTATTCCTAGTTTCTATTGTTAGAAACATTCCTTGTGTTTTAGAATGTCTTGAATATCACAACCCCTATTAAAACAATATGCTACCTAGGAATAACAAGCAACTCTAGTGATCCTACTCAAACAATTCTAATATAAGAATGCCAATCAGTTAAGCTGGGTTGTATGTCACATGCCAGTAATCTCAGTGCTTGGGTGGGCAGAGGAAGAGAGATGCAAAACTAGCCCTGGCTGCAAAGAGAGACTCTAATTCATAAGACAAAACACAGGGGGAAAAATGATGGATCTTCACACATTCCCATTTATCTTTATTCCAAATTTCTGCTATTTCATTCAAGTCTTAATCACGGTCGATACTCTGAGGCCATTGAGGATGCTCTAGGTTGTGTTTCTGTGCTTCTGGTAGGAAGTCTCAGGAGAAGACATGTTTTCTTTTCTGCTTTCCCCTCGAGAGTACTGTGTGACTGCTGTGTCTGTCCTGATGATATAGGAGCTGGCTTGAGACTAGAGCTGCACACTGCAACCTCTGTGGAAGCTCATATTTATTCTAGATGTCTTTTATTATGATGTTTATTTTGCTTATGCTGGAGATTGAAGCCAGCCAGGTCTTTGGGCATGTTAGACTCTGCTAGTGAGCTATACCTTCAACCCATGATGATTATCTTTAATTTTGACCCTATTTTGTATTCTTCATGTTGTTCTGAATTCTCCTTTACAAATACAAATGTATTTATAGTGTCAGTCTTGTAATGTTGATTTTAAAGTCGTATTAGCCGACTGAATCTTTGTTTCATTTATTACATATAATATTGATTTAATATAATTTTTAAAGTTTGCTTGCTCTTCGTTTGGCATTTTCAAATAAGTGTTTAATGAATTTTAGTCCATTTTACTACCCATTTACTTGTCTTACCCATTTCATTCTTTCACTAAAACTCTTCTTTCTCTCAGTAAGTCCCCCTTCTATTTTTACAGTGTGTGTGTGTGTGTGTGTGTGTGTGTGTGTTTGTGTGTGTACCACTGATTTTGAGCAAGATTGCTTGCAGAAGCATGGGTGGAGGTTATATATTGAACTCTGGGCAGCTCATCAGTGCTTATACCACTGAAGCCCATCCCTTCCTCAGCCAACACTAATAGTCAATAGTCCTCCAGGGAGGACATGGGTCTTATGAGACTACCCCTTTCCACCATAAAATGATGGTGGTTCGAATTTTGTTCAGGCCTTGTGCATGCTGTAGCTAGTTCATGATTGTGTTGGTCATGCCACATTTAGCAGACACCATTTTGCAGCACTATCTTGTGGTGATGTTTTGTTTGTGCTTTACCAAATAAAACTTGCCTGAAGATCAGAGCGTGGAGCTAGTCACTAGTTAGCCATAGAGGCCAGGCAGTGTGACTCACACCTTTAATCCCACTACTAGAAGTCACATGCCTTTAATCCCAGCATGATGGAGATGAAGACAGGAAACGTTATGACTGGGTGGAGAGAGGAATATAAGGCGGGAGGACACAGGATGTCACCTAATTCAGTCTGAGGACTCCTAGAGACAGGATTGCCCATGCAGTCTGAGGGTTCCAGTAGAGGTAAGAACTAGCAGTTAGCTCCTTTACATCTCTGCTCTTTCAGCATTTTCCCCCTCCAGGTTTTTATTATTAAGACCAATTAGAATTTGAGCTACACTAGCTCTTACATTCTGCTGCCTCTTCCCAAGGTTCTGAGGAGTGTGTGTGTGTGTGTGTGTGTGTGTGTGTGTGTTTGTTAGATGTACTGTTTAAGGCTGAGTACTTTGCATTAGTTGACTAAACCTTTCTATGACCTTATTCCATTGTCAACAAAGGCAGGAGATTGCTGATTAGTTATGTCTATATCCACTCTAGCAGTGAAAGGGATGTCCTTGAGTTTCTCTACCACTTGACATTGTCATTTTAACTATATTCATTAGCTTTATTTTATGACATGTGAGTCTCAAGACAAAATATGTTTGTCAGCTATAGTTTTATTCCTAGATGAAATATTAATTTTTCTTGTTCATTTGACTAGCTAGTATTAAAATTGTGTCACTGGGCCTGGAGTGATGGCTCTGTGGTTAAAAGCATGTACTGCTCTTGCAGAGGACTCAAGTTTCATTCCAAGCACCCCTATTGAGCAAATCATAACTGACTGTAATTCCAAACCCAAAGGATCTAATACCCATGGCCTCTGTTGGAACCTGCACTCGTGTTCATGAGTGCAGACAATATACACATAATCTAAACTAACATAAACCATGATTAACAATATGACCCAGACTATACACACATATACACTAGCCAAAATTGACATGAAAGTTTTAAAAAATATTATATCACTGTGTAGATGCTAGTATCCCGGCTCAATGTCTAATGGCAGGATAATGGAGAAAGGGAGGAATCCAAATCATGGGAAGGAGGACCAGACTGCCTGGGTCCTATTACACAGTGGATGCTTCTGAAGAGTGAAGAAGCTCTAATGACAGTCAGCATTCTGACGGTATAGAAAATAGGACATAGTGCCAGAACTCTTCTGTTTGCAGCTTCCTTTTGAGGGCAGCCCTGATTAGACAAAGGGCTGCAAACACACTTGTCAGTAGAATGCTCACAGTCATGCTTGTAAAGACCATTCTTGAGCAGATATGTCCTTGGGACTGTCCATGCATAGGCTTGGTTGAGTTTAGTGGTTGCTAAGGCAGACTCTGTTCTATGGTATTTGTCAGAACAGCCATTTGGAGATGAAAGTAAAGCTTTGAGTCTGTGACACAAGTGAGCTGGAATTTTTTATAGAGCTTCCCCCCCTTTTTATTAAAGATGACGCAAGAGTCACATCAACAGTGATAGATTCTTCATAAAGGATTCTGACCTCATGTGTGGCATAATTTCCTCTTGTTTTCAAGTTATGACCCATTCTAGAGAAATTCAATAGTTTTTAATCGCTTTCTTGAAGAAAAATCAAGGCTCTAAGAAGGATGCTTAAATTTGTGCACTGGAATGTAATCTAATAAAAGAAAATTCCATAGAGATGTCTGCTGACAATGAGGCAAATGGAAGTCTAAGTTTCTGTGGGTTGTTCATGTGATATATTATTAAATGAGTGTGTCTGGGACTGCCCTTTTTCTCTAATTATAACCCCAATCTAATGGCCATCATATTATTATTTAGGTTTGACAGATGGATAGAATTTGAAGTAGGAATCTAATACTTTATATACTTTATAATACTCTGACTGACATGAAAATATTACCTGTCATCTGTGGGGTGTAATCTGCATTTAGGAAGTGGCTTTGGATCCAGATGTTGATTCCTGCTTTCCCACTTGTGGGTTGCGTAATCTTGAGCATATTTAACACCTGTGAATCTGGTTTTTATCTACTTACAGAAAGAGGACAATAGTTTCATCATTTCTATGCTACAGAAGGTCAGTTTCATATGATGGCTGGGACACAGGCAAATCTCAAAAATGTACATTGTCCTGCAATAGAGCAAAGAATCAGAGTGTTTTGTGGCTTGACAGGTCAAGATACAGTCAGTTTTGAGATAAGAATATTCCAGACTTACCTTTACCCTGTTGTTATGGTTATTTCCCTTTACTCACAATGTGTCCATCCTCTCCCTGTGGAAAGATTGTGGCATAGCCCCAGCCATTATGGATTCTACACAAAGCCCATGCTCAGCCATCTCTCTGATAATAGTGTTATTGCCTTAAATGTTTCCTCATACCTTCTCCACAAGGTCTGAGCGTGACTCTCTCCTCCTGCAGTTCAATGCGGCACAGCCATCACCCACATAGATATTTTCAGTTTGGCCCAGGCATATCTCTCTGCTTCACTTAAAATGCAGCTTTTCAATTAGCTTGGCTGCAGGTGACCGAGCTTGCACAAATGAGGGCCAGTCCAAAAGTGAATTGCCGCTGATGTTGTCTAGTCAGTCATCCAGAGTCAGGAAAGAACCCTGCTCTAATTTCAAGACAGAAGTGAGGGAATAGCTATGTGCTCACCGTGCTGATGCAGGATCAGCATACATGGGTAGGTAAGAATTTTTTTACACTTGCTTCCCATGTCAGTCCCAGCTCCCTCTCCCTCCCCTCCATGCCCACTTCCTCCTCTCAGCCTCCCCAGCACCCTGTAATCACCACTCCATTCCATGGAGGGTAAGGTCCTCCATGGGGGATCTCTAGAATCTGTCATTTCCTTCCAGGGAGCGCCCAGGCCCTCCCCAAAGTGTCCAGATTGAGAAAGCATCCCTCATTGTGGGATGGGCCCCCAAAGTCCATTTGTGTGCCAGGGACAAATACGATCTACTACCCCAAAACCACATAGATTGCCTAGGCCTCCTCACTGACACCCACATTCAGGGGGTCTGGATCAATCCCATGCTGGCCTCTCAGCCATCAGTCTGGGGTCCATGATCTCCCCCTTGTTCAGTTCAGCTGTTTCCCTGGGTTTCACCAGCTCGGTCTTGATCCCTTTGTTCATCACTCCATCCTCTCTGTCACTGGGTTCCAGGAGTCCAGTTCAGTGCTTAGCTGTGGGTGTCTGCCTCTGTATTCCATCTGTCACTAGATGGAGGTTCTCACTAGTGCCAGATCTCCCCTCAAACCTAGAAAGGCTCCCTCGATTATGGTATCTCTCATCCAGCTCTCCTCTATTCTTCCCCCAACTCAACTTTCCTGCTCCCCCATGTCCTCCTCTCCCTTCCTCTTGTCTTCCTCCCTTTTTCCTGGATCCCTTTTCCCTTCCCTCACCCTGTGCTCCCAATATGCCCAGGAGATCTTGCCTCATTCCACCTTCTCTGGGGTACCGTGCACATCTCTCTTAGGGTCCTTCCTGTTTCCCTGCCTCTCTGGCGGTGAGGTTGTAGGCAGACACTCCCCTGACCCATGTTTAAAATCCATATATGAGTGAGTACATACCATGTTTGTCTTTTTGTGACTGGGTTACTTCACTCAGGATGGTTTCTTCTAGTGCCATCCATTTGCCTGCAAATTTCAAGATTCCATTGTTTTTTTCTGCTGAATAGTACTCCATTGTGTACATGTACCACATTTTCTCTATCCACTCTTCAGTTGAGGGGCATCTAGGTTGCTTCTAGGTTCTGGCTATTACATATAATGCTGCTATAAACGTGGTGGAACAGACATCCTTGTTGTATGAATGGGCGTCTTTTGGGTATATGCCTAAGAGTGGAGTTGCTGGGTCTTGTCGTAGACTGATTTCCATTTTCCTGAGGAATCTCCATACTGATTTCCCTAGTGGCTGTATGAGTCGGCACATCTACCGCATTCTCTCCAGCATAAATTGTCATTGGTGTTTTTTATTTTAGCCATTCTGACAGGAGTGAGATGGTATCTCAGAGTTGCTTTGATTTGCATTTTCCTGATAGTTAGGGATGTTGAGCACTTTCTTAAGTGTCTCTCAGCCATTTTAGTTTCCTCTATTGAGAATTCTCTATTTAGTTCTGTAGCCCATTTTTTAAATTGGATCCTTTGGTGCTTTGAAGACTTGCTTCTTGAGCTCTTTGTAGATTTTGGAGATCAGCCCTCTGTCAGATGTGGGGTTAGTGAATATCTTTTCCCATTCTGTGGGCTGCCTTTTTGTCTTGTTGACTGGGTCCTTTGCCTTTCAGAAGCTTCTCAGCTTCAGCAGGTCCTATTTATTAATTGTCCATCTCAGTGTCTCTGCTACTGATGTTATGTTCAGGAAACAGTCTCCTGTACCAATTTATTCAAGGGTACTTCCCACTTTCTCTTGAGGTCTTTAATCCATTTGAACTTAAGTTTTGTGCATGGTGACAGACACGGATCTATCCACATTCTTCTACATGCCAGCATCTAGTTATGCCAGCACCATTTGTTGAAGATGCCTTCTTTTTTCCATTGTATAATTTTTAGCTTCTTTGTCAAAAACCAAGTGTTCATATGTGTGTGGGTTAATATCAGGGTTTCCTATTAGAATCCATTGGTCTACCTGTCTATTTTTGTGCCAATACCAAGCTGTTTTCAGGACTATAGCTCTATAATAGAGCTTGAAGTCAGGGCTGGTGATGCCTCTGGAGGTTACCTTGTTGAACAGGGTTGTTTTGGCTATCCGGGGTCTTTTGGTTTTCCATATAAAGTTGAGAATTGTTTTTTCAAGGTCTGTGAAGAATTGTGCTGGGATTTCAATGGGGATAGCATTGAATCTATAGATTGCTTTTGTCAAGATTGCCATTTTCACTATGTTGATCCTACCAATCCAAGAGCATAGGAGATCTCTCCATTTTCTGGTATCTTCTTTAATTTCTTTCTTAAAAGACTCAAAGTTCTTGCAATACAGGTCTTTCACTTGTTTGGTTAGGGTTATCCCAAGGTATTTTATGCTGTTTGTGGCTATTGTAAAGGGTGATGTTTCTCTGATTTCTTGCTCAGCCCTTTTATCCTCTGTGTATAGTAGGGCTACTGATTTTCTTGAGTTTCTGTCTGGTAGTCCTGTCTAGTGGTGAGAGTGGGATGTTGAAGTCTCCCATTATAAGTGTGTGAAGTTTTATGTGTGGTTTGTGTTTTAGTAATGTCTCTTTTACGAAGTGGATGCCTTTGTATTTGGGGCTTAGATGTTCATAATTGAGACTTCATCTTGGTGGATTTCTCCTCTGATGAGTATGAAATGGCCTCCTTCATCTCTTTTCATTGATTCTATTTTAGAGTCTAATATGTTAGATATTAGGATTGCTATCCCTGCTTTTTTCTTGGGTCCATTTGATTAGAAAATCTTTTCCCAACCCTTAACTCTGTCTTTGAAGCTGATGTGTTTCTTGTATGCAGCAGAAGGATGGATTCCTTCTTCGAATCCATTCTGTTAGCCTGTGCCTTTTTATGGATGAGTTAAGACCATTAATATTGAGGGATATTAATGACCTTTAATTGCTCATTCTTGTTTGTTTTGCAATGGTTGATGGTGGTGGAATTGTGTGTGGGTTTCCACCCCTTTTCTCTTTTGGCTGTTAGTAAAGTGGGATTATCTATTACCTATGTTTTTCTGGTTGTAGCTAACTTCCTTGGATTGGAGTTTTCCTTCT
This sequence comes from Mesocricetus auratus, assembly GCF_017639785.1. NCBI lineage: Eukaryota > Metazoa > Chordata > Mammalia > Rodentia > Cricetidae > Mesocricetus > Mesocricetus auratus. Next base: position 11,601,925 of record NW_024429192.1, on the reverse strand, counting down.
AGAACTTTCTGTAGGGATGGGTTAGTGGATATGTATTGTTTAAATCTGGTTTTGTCATGGAATATCTTGTTTTCTCCATCTATAGTGATTGAAAGCTTTGCTGGGTATAGTAGTCTGGACTGGCATCCATGGTCTCTTCGTGTTGATAGAATATCTATCCAAGACCTTCTGTCTTTCAGAGTTTCCGTGGATAAATCAGGTGTAATTCTGATAGATTTGCCTTTACGTTATTTGACCTTTTTCCTTAGCTGCTCTAAGTATTCTTTCTTTATTCTCTATGCTTGGGGTCTTGATTATTATATGGCGAGGGGACTTTGTTTTGTGGTTCACTCTATTTGGTGTTCTTGTGCCTTCATTGACATGTCTTTCTTTAGGTTGGTAAAGTTTTCTTCTATGATTTTGTTGAATATGTTTTCTGTTCCTTTGAGGTGGGTTTCTTCACCTTCTTCTATACCTATTATTCTTAGGTTTGATCTTTTCATAGTGTCCCATATTTCCTGAATATTTTGTGTTAGGGATTTGTTGGACTTAATATTTTCTTTGGTTAATGAATCTATTTCTCCTAGTGTGTCTGTAGTACCTGACCGTTTCCCCAGTTTTTCTATTTCCAGCATTCCTTCAAACTTTTTTTATTGTCTCCATATCAGCTCTTAACACTTGCACTGTTTGAATTGTTTCTTGTAATTTTTGCTTCGTGTTTTCTTCCCTTTCTTGCATTTGTTGGATTTTTTGGTTTGTTTTTTTCTTCCATTTCTTTAAGGGATTTTCTCATATCCTCTTTGAGGGCCTCTATCATTTTCATGAAGGTGTTTTTAACGTCATTCCCTTCTGCTTCATCTGCACTGGGGTGTTCATGTCTTGCTGGTGTAGAATCTCTAGACTCTGAGTGTGTTCTTATATTGCCTCTTTCCCATCACTTCTTCCAGTGGGTGTAGTAAGAACCTCTTCCTCTCCTGGTGGGTAGGCAACCGGGGTTCCCTTTCGGTGGGTGGAAGCAAATCTAATACTCTCTAGCCTCTTCTCTCTGTTCCCTGTCCTCTGTCCTCTGTCCTCTGTCCTGAGTGTGGGCAGGAGTGGACCCACTCTCTCTGCAGGCTCCTGGTAGCTTGGTTGTCAGTCTGGGGGAGAGTCGACCTGGCTGCAGTCTCCAGGTCAGGGGATCCAAGAGAGGGTCAAGATTTTTTATAGTAACTTTGACTACTAATATTAAAAGTGACCACAATTAGCATCCCACAGCTTGGAGTGAAATTAGGCACTTGGATTGGCCAAGCAGGGATGTGTTTGTGTATACAAATCTTAGCTCTGTCAAGGAACTGAGAAGTTACCATTCCCAGGCCATAAACTCCCAGTGAGCAGAAGGCTCAGGCTGGGCCAAGGAGCCATTGTGGAATATATTGAAAGCCTAAAGTGACAGGAATAGTTTAGATTGTGGTGGTCTTTGTCTTAGTCCATAGACTGTTGAGCATGTTAGTGTGTCATAAAGTACAAAGAGTCTGAACATCTCTGATTTTAGGACAGCAGCTAACAGTTAGAGAAAAGAAAATTTTAGAAAGTTTTACTAGCCAGGAGGTGGAAACAGAACCCTTGGTATCAGGACCATTGAGGCCATAGATGGAAGAAAGAATGCTTGGCAAAGTTTGGGTAGGATCCTCAGGCAAAGACGGAGTAAGATTTTTTCCTCCTGGAATGATTGTTCCTGGACTCTCCAGAGAATCACAGCTATTGCAGAGATGACATGGAGTCACCTGTGTTAGAGAGGTAGCTCTTGGGAGGCTGAAGTTGGTAAAAAGACTGAAAACTAAGATCCTAAAATTTTGTCAGTGGACCAACATGGGATAGATTCCATTTGAGAGGTGAGTCAATAGAACTGCAAATTGCTTCATATGTCTTAGATAAATAGTTGCAAGCCAGCTCCCAGAGACTTCTGAAAATGACTTGACATTGATATATCCAAATGTGAAATCATCACTTAGGTTGTGTATATGTCTTAGACATATGAGATTTCATTTAATTTTATCTTTCAGTATGAAGTTGGGGGATATAGTGCCTTAGTTCTAGACTGTTTGCATATCCATTCTTGATCTACATAGGTATGGATGTATTTTGTGTGGATATTTATCAGCCCTATACCTGATGAGCCATCTTTCAGGCCCTATTCTTGCTCTCTCCGCATCACTAAGCCTGCTTGTGGTCGTTTAAATAAGAATGTTTCCTGTAGGTTCCTATATTTGAATTCTTGATTCCTCGTAGGCAGAATATGTGGGAAGGCTAAGGAGGTATGGTCTTGTTGGAAGAGCAATGTCACTCGGGGTGGCTTTGAGGTTTCAAAAGCCATGAAATCCCCAGTCTGCCTTGTGGTTGTGGTTCCTTCACTCAACCATCATGGACTCTAACCCTCTGAAACCTTAAGATTTCATAAGTTGCCTTGGTCTTGGTGTTTTATCATAGCAGAAAAGTAACTAAGACATATCCCATCATTCTGACATCACTCCTTTCCTCCATTACTCAATTCCCTGCTTGGAAAAACTCCCAGTGGCTATGTGTCAGACTCTTCTCTTCCTAAGGCATCTCACCTTCGTGAACACCATGCATGTGCTGACTTCACAGAAGTAAGGTTGCCTTCCCAGGAACCTAAGTCTTCCTAAAGCAACATCAGGAAAAATGAAGACATTCTCATAATAGGAAGAATGGAGCAGACTCAGTGACCATGCCGAAAGTCTCAGTTGCAGTACTCAGGGAGGAATTGATTGGGATGTAGAGCTTAGCACTGTGACAGACAAATGGTGTTGTGTGCAGTTCTTTTTCTGAATCATTCATGGCTTTCAGATCTATGAGACTGACACAAACAAGTACATACCCGTACTTTGCACAAGTTTTAGGAGCCTATAGTACATATTTTAAAGGCAGTGCAATCATTATATCTTAAAGCATCTTTGATATTTCATGGAGAGTGATCTAGGGAAACATTTTTTAGTTAGTATTATGTATAGACTACAGTCTAGGCAAAGGCCTATAGCTGCATGGGGCTTGTTTCTGTATAATAACTGGTTTCTTAGCTCAGTCTCAAGTTACATAGTCCTCAGGGGAAGTACTTCTTTCCTTTTTTTGGGTCTCCTATGAAGTGGTGTAGAGAGGGGTGAGTCTCTTGAGCCATCTGGAGATAGACAGCCATGTTTTCTGTGCAGAAAAAATGAACCAAGATAGCCACGAAAATTTCTTTCCCTCAGGTGTAGTCTCCTATCACTTCTTGAACTTTCTCTCCGTCTGTGTGTGTGCGTGTGTGTTTGTATAAGAATGCTGTTGTACTCTACACACTGGTAGTGGAGGACAATTGGGTTGCTGCAAAAAGGACAACTTCTCACACCTGTTCTCCCTGAAGAGAATGTCCTAGTAATTGATGTGCAGCATGCAAAAGGAAATCTCCACTCTCATGGCAGGTGTGAACATCCCTTCTTCACGTGCTATAGAGTTGTCGGGGAATGCGATGGAGGTGTTCTGAAGAGAGGCAGATTGCCATAGCACAGCGCTGGTCACTGTGTATGGCATTCTACCAATGTTACTGTGAAAGGGACTGGCAGATTTAATTTGGTTCTGGGAACAGAGCCTCCTGACACCATGCTGGAAACTAACTCATTAGCTGTGATCTCGTAAAAATTTTGGCATTCTAAGATGAAGTGATTTGATCACGATTTGTCACCTAAAGGGGAGTTTTGGGAGTAGCTTTAAAACACCATGTGGGAGGCTGGGGAGATGGCTTAATTAGTGAAACGATTGCTGGGAAAGCATGAGAACCTCAGAACCCACATAAAAGATGACTTGTGATGGGGAAGTCCTTCTGTGGATATGTTGTCTTATTGGTTTATTAAATAAAGCACTGTTGGCCAATAGGGAGGCAAGATAGGTGGGACTAGGAGTCGAGGAGGATTTTGGGAATCAGACGCACAGGCAGTCACGATGTAGGACACCAGAGGAGTAAGAGGTCTTGACCGTTTCTCTGGTAAGCGAAGACCACGCGGAAACACTCAGATTAGCAGTTATTGGTTAATAATTAAGTCAGAGCTAGTCGATAAGAAACCAAGCAAATGACCAACAGCTTCATAATTGATATAGCCTCCTGTGTGTTCATTTGGGACTGATGCAGCTCTGGGACCAGGCTGGCGGGAAGAATGCACGTTACAGACTTATTTATGCAAATGTACCATCAGTGATGGAGTAGGGATTCCAGGAGCTCACTGGCCAGTTGAAGCAAGTTGGTAAGCTTTGGGTTCGGTGAGTGATCCTATCCCCCAAAATGAAGCAGTGATAGAGGAAGATACCCTGTGTTGACCTCTATCCTCCACCTGCAGGTCACATACATGTATATATACAATATTCACACGAAACACATATGCACACACGTGCATCTGTGTACATAGACATGGCAAAGTAGATCAATTTGGAAACAAGTTTATCTAATGAAATAAATTACTTGGAAGAGAATATAGCCAAAGCCACAGAGAAACCCTGTCTCGTAAAACCTAAAACCAAACCAAAACAAAACATTGTAAGTATATGTGTGTGCATCTGCATATGTATGTTTGTGCATGATGTCCAGAAAGAGAAAAACCCACTTACTGAAGAAAGCTTGCACAGAGCTTATTAAAAATTGCATATCCAAAGTACGGTTGTATAAAACTACAGGAAGTGAGCATCAGCATGAATGAAAAATAAGAGCAAGAAAATACCAAGTAGAGTTATGATACCAATAGCCAGTGAATCGTTGGTGAGACAGAGCTTTATGATCCTTGGCGGCAATTAGGCAGGAGTAATTTCTCTTCTGCTAGCCGTTTGAAGTGGTTATTAACCATGTGCAGTGGAAAGTGATGGGCCAAAAAACAAAAGCCACCTACAAAATAATTTGTCTGGTATTTATTCTACTCTGCTTAAATAACAACCCCCCCAAAAAACTCCAAAGTAAGAGATTTCTATATCAAAAAGACAATTTGGCTGAAAATAGAAAACTTCTGTTTCTGGTAGGCCCTGACAATCTTTACTGCTGCTTGCACTCCCTGGTTCCAGATGACACCTTCTCCAGTTGACTGGTGACTGGGCTGTAGATCCACATTGGGAAGCCCTGCTGGTCGGAGGTTTGCAGTCTACCATAGCCTGGTAGCTTCCTCTAAGCTTGACAACATGAGAACTCCCTGTCCCCCAGTGAGGACTTCCTGCTCTCTACCTGTCCTTATCTGGAGACTGTCTCTAGGCCTAGAGGAATGCTCTTATCTGAACACTATCTCTAATCCTGGATGCCTGACTCTTGGTACAGTTTCCTGCTGTTGCACATAGGGTAACTAAGACTTGTACTAGGAGCTTTGCTGTAGGACCTACTGCCACATAGAAAGCCTGATGACAGGAATGTGCCGCTTAATGCAAATTAGGGCTTGTCCCAGGCTTCCCAGTCCTGTATGTTTCCTATACTTTGGAACAAAGCTGAGCCGATTGACTGACGTCGTTCAGCAGGGCTGTCTCCATCATGTCCACAGCCTTCTGAACGCTGTTCTCCACTTCTGCTCCTTTCACCTTCTGGGACAGGCAGCCACAACCCTGAGGAAAAAGCAGAGCCGCAGGTTACATTGTACCAGGCCAGAAAATTAAAGGCACAGACTTACGCAGTAAAACAACATCAACTAGGAAAAAGCCAACACAAAACACCCACCCATAAGGGTTCCCTAGGAAACCAGGGGCAATAAAAGGTCTAGGAAAACGAAATGACAATAGGACAGGTTGTTGTCTAGTTAAACCTTTGTGCATAACCATAAGAAGAAATGCCCATTCCATTAATCCAATGGAAAACAGATGCTGTGTTTTGCTTAAGTTAATAAGCATACATGGATACACAGTTGATTGTTGATTTTATAAATAAAGAGACATACATGTGTATCCCAAATAAAGATACTATGGTGGTTTGAAAGAAAATGGCCCCCCAAAGGCAGTGGTACTATTAGGAGCTGTGGCTTTGTTGGAGTAGGTATGGTCTTATTGGAGGCGTTATGTCACTATGAAGGCAGGTCTTAGGGTCTTTGGTTAAAGCTATGTTCAGTGTCACGGTCTCTTTGCTGTTGCCTGCAAGATGTAGAACCCTCAGTTGCTACTCCAGCGCCACATCTGCCTGCATGCTCCCATGGTCCCCATCATAATCATGATGGGATGAGCCTCTGAAACTGTAAGTAAGCCACCACGATGAAATGTTTTCTTTACAAGAATTGCCATGGTCATGGTGTCTCTTCACAGCAGTAGAAACTTTAACTAAGACAGACATTTTCATCAGATTTTGTACTGGTAAGTTTATATGCAATACAAATAAAATGCGTTATGTACATTCCGTACTCACACTGAGTCACCCTTTTCATTTGATTTCTTTTCTCTCTTTTCAGACAGGGTTTCTCTATGTATCCCTGTGTGGCCAGGAACTTACCTGGAATATCAGGCTGACCATGAGCTCACTTAGATTCATCAGTCCCTGCTTCTCAAAAGCTGGGATTCAATGTGTCCAGAGCCGTGCCAAGATTTTCATTCAATTTCAATTGCTTGAATTTTGGAGTGTTCTCAGATGTTTAAGTCTGACTGTGCACATCAACTAGAGAGTGAAACAGGATGCTACATGCCTGTATAAACGTGGTATACACTGATATTTTCGGCATATTCCTTACACTTTAAGTGTGCTTATCTTAAGTTCTTTCTATTGTGACACAAGACTAGCAAACACCAAAAACACGTGGAAAGTATATTTCTACAAGTTAAATGAGCGCTTGCCATGTTTTGACCTATTTATGTAGCTTCTTAGATTCCAAATTCAGTAAATTTGAAGTCCTTGAACTAAGTTTTCCCTCTGAAAAGTTAATTCAAGTATGATTTTAAACATACATATTCTAGAATATAATCACATTTAAATGTGAAAAAACATAGATGACATAGACAACAACACTTTGCTGCGTTCCACATATAGTTTTCTGTAATTTTGGTGGTAGGTCACAATGATGTCTCTGTGTTTGCAAGTAATTTACAAATAAGAGTTTAATTTGAAAATATTAGCATCTAAAGAGAAGTATTACCACAAAAACACACATACGATATATCATAAGGGCACCAGCAATTTCCCACTTTTAGCACAAGACTTTGCCAACATATCTACATTTACTCCCCTGCTTTCTCTATCATCAGAAACAGAGTCCCGGTATTTCATTTCCTGCTTCACAGGCCAGACATTTTTAGCAACTTGAGGACATGTGACTTGAAAACATGAGCACTGTTGGGAACTGTATTCTCCTCCAGTCTTCATAGCTAAGGGGAGTAAGAGTTGAACAATTCCCAGTGCTGCATAGAAACTGAAAAATATTAGTCCACAGAGTTGGAAGGAAGGACCACACGAGCTAGGTTTTAGAACCCTCCTAGAAATGACCAAAATGACTAGCTATTCAAAATGGCAAGACTTTAGTTTTCTTATTCCTAAAGTCAAAGGCTTGAGTAGGTAAACTCTAGGGTCCTTTTTAAATGAAATAATTGTTGTATGAATGCCTCTAGCATAATTGCTCAGATGTATTCTCCAACTCAACCAAATGGTTAATTTCCCAGTTATGTTAATCATTGGAGCTTCTGTTGACTGTGTCCTTTGTTTTGTGACTCTGATCTTTCCTGTTCTGAGTGGCATCTCTCCCAGGACACATGTACTTTGAATCAGGGCTGTGGCTACACAGGGATGTTGAAGTGTATTCCTTATGACCCAGGTGAGCTCACAGCATCCCACTGAAGCATTTGATAGACTCTGGAAATATTTATGTTTGTGTTGGTAAATTTTCCACATCATCTCTCAGCAGCTATGAATGGAATATGAATTTTGACAGCTTCAGCTTCCCAAAGGCATTGGTGGCTCAGTGATATTGCAGTGACAAGCTTTTAGACCTTAGGAAGTGCATAGGCACTGTCACAAACTCCCTATTATGCGTGAGCCATAACTGTGTGACCAGCCCTCTTCAGAGGGGACTCAGGATGGACCATCACTCTGTACACAGAAGCACAGATTCCAATTGAGACAGCTGGTTGTGTGGCCTTGGAGAAATTGATCTCTATCTTTGGAAAATGGGCATAATGGCTTACCTGAGCTCAGGTTTGTTTCAGATGTTTTGCAGATTCAAGGAGTCTCTTTGCATTGCCCTTTCCTGTCTTGTTTATCCTGTGAAAAATAAAATTATTTCAACCTGTTAGACTGCCCGTATGTTCAGAATTGGACTTCTCTTTTGGTGTGAAGAGTGCCATCTGCGGAATTTTGCATCAACTTCAAGAATATAATGTACTTACAAAATACTTGTCAACATGGACTTGTAATGAATCTTTACATCATTAAAAATAAAAACAGTCAAGTATATGTTCAGCACACTGAATAATACCACACCATTCATTATTAGAGAGAACCATGATAAAGAAAGGAACACCATGTGATTACCTACTTGGAATATCTAGTTCAATGAATTTTATTGTTCTCATAGGGGGAGTAGCCATTACAATTACTTTTAAATCCTTTATTACTTGATAAGAACCTGAACCCATTAGGAGTCTTTCCTCTTTTCACCCTCTTTGAAGTCTGTCCTTTCCCTGTCTCAGGTTCTTGGGGGAATGGTTGGGGCGTACTTTATCTCCTAAGAATTATGTGTTCATCCATAGTTCCATGATGAGGGATAAGTGCTGTAGAACCTTTAGGATCCTTTGGGTGGGAGGCCCTGAGGTCATTAGAAGGGCTGCCTTGAAGAAACACTAAGGTATCTCTCAAGGGATGCCTGAAGTCCCATAAGAGTGAACTTAACCCCGAATCACTCTCTGACTTCCTGACTGGAGATGTGGACTCTTTTCCTACTGATGCTTCAACCAGTATTCACTCAATAGCATAGAATGCTCAGCAGAACCAAGCCAAGGTCTAGGTTCTTGAAACTCCACACTGTGAACAAAGGAAAATTCTTGTCTTTATGAACCCATAAAGTTTCAGGTATTTTGCTATAATAATGTAAAATATGCTAATATACTTAGCTAGCTAATTATGCTTTTTGTCCACATAGATTCGTCTAATTTGAACACCCCATACAGAAGGAATTATGTTAGTTTATCTGGTTTAGCAAGTTCTCAGAGTTTCTCGATATGATTGTATAATTCAGTATTTTATTGCCTTAAAAAACTTCAATATATTTTCTTTTACTTTGCAAAGAAAATGTATGATCTCGAATTTGTTACTCTATTATTTATCTATTTATTTTTTGCTTTTTTTGAGACAGAGTTTCTCTGTGTAACATTCCTGACTGTGCTGGAATTCACTTTGTAGACCAGCTGGTCTTGAACTCAGAGATGCACCTGACTTTCTCTCCTGAGTGCTAGAATTAAAGGCATGTATTACCACCACCACCCAGATACTCTATTTTTAACCATATATTTCTGTGGTGTTAATTTTATACAACCATCACCATTCTGTCATCTATCTATCTCTCTATATCTATCTCTCTATCTATCTCTCTATCTCTCTCTCTATCTATCTATCTATCTATCTATCTATTGTCTGTCTGTCTACATATCATCTATTTCTTTGAGGCAAGGTCTTGACTTGTAGCTCAGGATGGCCTCAAACTTTGGATTCTCTTTATTTCAGCCTCCTGTGTGCTGGAATTAAAGTCAGAAACCATCATATCCGTCAACCACAGAGTTTCAAATCTTCCTAAGCAGAAACTGGATACATTAAGCCATAATTCCTATTCTACTCTCTGCATAATCTTCGTAATTGTAACCGCCTACTGGCTCTATGCGTTTGCTGACTTCTAGATTTGTATCTACTCATTCTGGACATTTAAAACAAGTGGAGTCATGTAATGTATGTTATTTAGAGTCTAGCTTATTTGACCTAGCATAAAGTTTATTGAGGGTCAGTGATAAATACTCCATTGAGAGTTTCCTCCCCATTTTATTTACAGGTTCATCTGTCAGCAAACACCAGACATCTTGCACCTGTTGATTACTATGAGAAATGATGCTATGAACCTTGTCTTAGAAATGCCAGTTGAGGTTCCTGGCTTCAGTTCTTATAGCTTTCTAAGATATGCTAATTTACAATCCCACCAGCAATATACGAGGACTCCACTTTTTCTAGAACCTCAGGAGAACTCTTCTCCTTTTAAAGACAGAGTTTTAAATTATGTGTATGTGTGTCTCTGTGTATATATGCCCTCTCTCTCTCCCCCCCTCTCAATGTGTGTTTGTGTGTGTGTGTGTGTGTGTGTGTGTGTGTGTTGGTTCAAATGAGAAGTGTTCCCCATATGTGCAAGCATTTGAATGTTTGATCTCCTGTTGGTTTTGTATACTGGGGAGCTTATGGATAGGTACAGCCTTGCTGGAGAAGTACATTGCTAGGCGAGGACTTTGAGGGTTTATGGTTTCTTTCCTCTTCTGTTTTACCTGCTGTCTTTCATATTTGAGCTTGAAGACGTAATCTCTCAGCTTCTTAGCATGGCTACCTACTGCCATGCCTCCTCCATCTTTGTGTACTCTCCCTCTAGAATCATGAAGCCAAACAAACTGTTTCTTCTATTGGCACCTCGTTCATGGGGTTTTGACACTGTAACAGAAACAGCTGGTACGGCGTGTGTATTGGTCTGTGTAGGGAGGTGCGTGAGTGAAAGCAGAGGAAAACATTGAGTGCCGTCTTCAGAAGTGTGATTCATCTCCTTCGAGACAAGAGTTTCTCGTTGGCCTGGAGCTCACTAGTTAGGGTAGATTTGCTGTCCAGTGAGCCTCAGGTATCCGCTTGTCTCTCCCTCCCAGTGTTACAGTACAAAAATGGCCAGCATATTTACATGTCTTAGGGAATCAAACTCAAGTCCTACTTGCAAGAGAAGTGATTTACTGACTGAGCCATGACCCGAGACTATGAGTGTTTTTTTTTTCATGTGTATATTGACTCTGCTTATTCTTATACTGCCATAGGAAATGTAAATTTAAAAAAGCAATAGACTTTGGACAATTGTTTGCTGTTTTCGTTATATTTGACCAGTAGGAATTTACAAGGAAGAATGTACGTTAAGAGGTAATTACAGAAGTGTGAAGTGACATTTGCTTCAAGTTACTGCCACTTTTTAAAACAATAAACATAAGTTGGTAATGCTTTGAAATAGCAGTTTCTTGGATTTGTGTTTGAAATCTGTAAAAGGGAAGCTAGGTCACGGGGTAACACTCTGTGGGGTTGCAGCTTACTTTTTGCTGCAGCTTTATCTTCTGTTAGGGTTGTATTTGTTTTCATTGCATTTGTGTGCACGAGTGTGTGTGCACGAGTGTGTGTGGTGTGTGTGCGTGCGCGTGCGTGTGCACACCAACTTGAGGTGTGCACTCATAAACCATGGCATCCATGTAGAAGTCAGAGAACCATTTTGCTAGAGTGGAATTTCTTCTTGCAAATGTCGATTTCTCCTTAAAAAGGAGAGCATTGCATTCTGGTCATCAGGCTTGGTGTTAAGTGCCTCTACCATTGAGCCATCTTGCTGGCCTCTCTCCTCTTAAAACATTGGAAAGCCAACCGGCATATATCATGAGAACAGTAATAGATCTCTCAAGGAAAAGAGTTCTGCCCTCAACCATCCTTGTGGCTCATTTCCCTTCCTGCTGTGGGGACTAGCACTAGGACCCTGCATTCTTGCCATCAAGGCACAGAGAAATCTAAATAAATGACATCAATATGGGGAGCTTGTGAAACAAGAAATATATGAGCCTGTTTGCATTGATTCCCCTGCAATAATTACACAGGTTTAATTACATCAAATAAATTGAGATCAATGCACTTAAATCAATAGGCAGCAAATAAAAGTGCTGGTTTTACAAGTCCTAATGGGACCCCAGACAGGATCCAGTTGCCAGTGGACATTTCTAGCACATCTGTCTTTGAAGGAGAATGTGAGGCCATTTCCCAATTCTAAACCCAGCATCAGATAAGAAGGTCCAGAGTGGTCAGTGTACTTCATAACTCGGTGCCAATCACTTCCATGTCCATAGGCTTGAATGTGGGACCAGAAGATCGCTTTCTGCATCAGATCCCACCACTTTGCCAAGATTGGCTTAGCTGTGCATCCTTGAATCCCATAATCACGTGATGGGTATCAGTTATCAGTTACCTACTTATCTGTCCACAACAGGGCTGGTCATATTGTTAATGTTCAAAGCTTGTTTGTTGACAGAATGATTGAATGCACAGCATGCAGGCTTGGTGGTTTAGTCATAACAGGCCAACAGAGGAGATAACCAATCCCGGTAAAAGGGTCCTCTTTCGCCTCAGTGTGGTGTGATTGTCTCTTGATGCCCTTCTCACGCCTGTAACTTACACTATTGTCCATGAACTCTCTGCTGATTGGGCTCCCTGGCCCCCACACTACAGGGAAGGGAATGTCTGACACAAATTTAGTTCTTTATGTCAATGGTGAACAATTTAGGTAATCAAAAGTAGTACAAAAAAAAAAGAAAGAAAGAAAGAGAGAAGACTTTGGTATACTACCACCCACAGTAAATCCTTAAAGGTTTCACTGCTTGTCTTTCCAGATTTTTCTATGCTTGTGTACATGAATGCATGTCTTTGAGTAGATGACAAAACGAAAGTTAGAATAGAATAGAAACTGTCTTGTTTTTAGAAGGGCCAGCTGAACAGTGGGTAACATGCTTTCCAAATAAGTATAAGAAGCTGAGTTTGGATCTCTAACACCAATGTAAAAAAAATAATAAAGCCTAGCATTTTGGTGCTTTTCAGTAACCCAAACAGTGGGTGGTGCAGACATATGGACATGTTGCTTGCCGAAACAACAAGCTTTCTGCTCCGTGAGAGACCCTGTTTCAAGAAGCCAAGACAGATCTTAGCATCTTTTATCCTCATCTTTGGCAACGGTCCCTGAATCATGTGGAGAAGGTGTAATGTAGATGTGCTGCTTGTGGGTGAGCTCCCCACAGATACTGATTCTCTGCACTTTGTTCAGCTGTGGGTGTCTGAGTTTACCACCACCCACCACACAGAGAAACACAGAATTCAGGAGAACCAGAGCAAAACAGTATCTTTGAGACCTGACAGGATGGCTGCACTCATGAACTCACAACAGCTGTGATTGTCTGCATAAGATCAAGCCAGTCAACATTCTAGCATGGAATGGGAAGGGGTTCATGAGAACTTATCTCTAGCTGAAGAGATATTGACATTTGATGTATTCTAGGAGAGTCAGTTTTCTTTAATGTCGTGGCTGGTAGGTTGACTCCAATAGGTAGTTACAGATCTAAAAGTATATGAACAGTACAATTTGGAATTGATGTGTTATTAAATACATTAAAAAAAGAGGACACAGAGTTAAGGGTGGACTTTGGAGGAAATAATGTTAAATGTGATCAAAATAGATTGAATGAAAATTTCTTAAAGAACTAATACATATATATTTACATATGTATATTATACACGTAGTGTGTGTGCATGTGTGTGCTTAAAAAACAAGAATAGCAGTAGGAGAAGATGCCAAATGTTGACCTATGGCTGCTACTTTCATGTATGAGTGAGCATACCAAGACACACATGTGTATACCCATACACACACATACATATCACATATATGAGACAAAACAAAGCAAAAATCCACATTTGTCAGTAATCAATTTGCTTGAACAGTTGCTATAGCTATATATGACATAATTCTTCCATGTGTTTCCCCAAGAAATGGAAATATTTTGTGAATGCATTGTAACTAGCTGGATAAGGAGCATGTTTTTCTTTCCCTTGAAACCATCAGGAAAAACCCCTAAACTTGCAGCATGATTCTTCTCCTGAGATTTCTTATTGTTCAGTGACTTCCTCTGAATTGAAATATTTCTTCTAGCAGTATGGTTTTTAAGACTCAGGAAGTAAATGAAACTTACAGGGTTCAAGAACTAAACTCATAAGTTTCAGGAAGTTCCTGAAACTTACAAGATTCAAAAGTCACTACCAGTTCCAGATTTTGCAAGTAATGATAAGTGCTGAGAAAGGAGACGCTTGGACTGTGGAGCTACCTGTCACCTGTGCAGTGACCTCTAAAGATGCAGCTTTATGAGTATTACCCAGGCATGGAGTGGGCTTTGAGATGAAGCAACTGCTTTTGGGTTCTCCATGTTCCTGTAAATAACCCTTCATCTACACCTTTATTATGTATAAATACAAAAATTACTGGTTTGCAAAGTTGGGATGTAGGTGGAACTGTTAGTTTGGTCATCATTGATTTGTTCTCTGGGGTGAGTAGACTTTTGCTTGTGACTCTCCAGAAAAACTGAACACATCAGATTTCTCTTCAGCTTCTTCTAGACCCTGGACCTGGGTGGTTTCATGGCTTTGTGGTCTGTGCCACTGCACAGAGAAGGGCTGTGCATTTGGTTCAGTGTTTTTATGTTGTTATCATGAATTTCTTACTAGTGTTTATTCATTATAGAAAATAATAGCCTTCATCATGACATTGTTCGCCATGTAATTGAGTTTATACATCAGGATATTTTTTAATGAACTTAAATAAGAGGTGTTGTGTGCTTCTTTTACTCTAAGCCCTGTCACTGGTCCTCATCAGACCGTCAGGTTCTTTCTGTCTTTGCTTCCTCAGTGAACTTTCTTTTGCAGGAACACCTATTCTGGTAGCTTCCTGAGAAATGCTGTGTAGGAGGTAAGAGCTTTGGAAACTTCACATGTCTGAAAAAAACCCTTTTTCATAGCCTCATAGTCTAAGAGTGTGGCTCAATATAGAGTTCTTGGTTGGAAGTAGTTTTCCCTTGGGTCTCAGCAGAACTGCTTTATTATCTCCTGGTACCCACAATTTTGTCAGAAGACAGATGCCCATCTGACTCCTGACCCTGACCCAGGAGCTGTCTTCCTCTTTCTCAGCTGCAGCTGTTTTTCTGATATCCAGATTCGATCACATGTCTCACTCATCTATGTGTACTTTGAAGGTGAGTTTTTGATTAAAAAAAAGCCAAAAACCTTGGTTTTAGCAGTAGTTTGAGCAAGAACAGAAGATATAAACATGTGTTTTCTATCTGACTCATTTATAGGTGTCATTCTCGAAGGTTGCCCTTTCTCTTGGTATGCAGAATCAGTGGTGGTGATGGGGAAATAATTTGCATATGAAGCCAGTGCTCCTTTTGAAAGAGACTGCAATCTTGCCTTTTGAAAGTCAATGTTAAGGAAACCTTTGCTGCAGATGAGAAAGAACACAAAGAACTCCAGAGACAAACTCACCTTGAAGAGGGTGACAGTATCACAGCCTTGCACGGGATCCACACTTCTGGATCAAAGGTTAGCAGCAAGAGGCCACACGAAGAATCATCTCTATAGAGCCCGAGCAGATGTATTGAATCAACTCTATTTTTCTTTTGTTTTTCTACCTGAAATAATTTTAACTCTAACAAGCTGGCAGTGGTTCAAGTGATTCAAAATAAGATTTAAAGTCTTTCCTTGGAAAGGATAAACTACCATGAGTTCTCACACCAGTGTGATTAAAAGCTAGGATGAATCCAGACCCAAAACCTAAGAGTGGTGAAGGACTTCAAGATTCTTAAGAATGAAGAGATTCTTTGCAAAAACAAAAACAAAAATAAAAAACAAAGCAACAACAACAAATACCAACCAACCAAAACAAAAAAACGACCCAAAAGCATGAAGGCCTAACAGTCAGTGAAAGGGGTAAGAAATTTAGGAGATGCTCTGAAGACAGGGGTTGTCTTCTGAGTTGTGAGCGCTAATATGTTACTGTCTTCCTCCTTGAGGTGCTTCCTCTTCTTTCTTTTGGGGAAGGGATTAAATCAGATTCTACTACATGCCAAGTATGAACTTACCCACTGCGGTAGTTTGAAGGAAAGTGGCCCCCATAGATTGGTGTGTCCTGAGTACTTGGTACCCCACAGATGAACTGTTCAGAAGGCTTAGGAGGCGTGGCCTTGCTAGAGGAGGTGTATTACTAGAGTAGGCTTTGAGGTTTCAAAAGCCCACCCCATCCCCAGAATGTGGTCTTTCTGCCTCCTGTTTGAGGATAAGGATGTGAGCTCTCAGCTGCTCCTCCAGCACCATGCCTGCCTCCCTGCTCCCACGTCCTTGCCATGACAGTAGACTCTTAAGCTTCCTCAACCATGATCCCCAAGCTAAACATTTTCATTTATAAGTTGCTTTGGTCATGGTATTTTGTCACAGCAATGGAAAAATAACTAAGAAATCCACTGAGCTACACTCCCCAATTCCAATGAAGCATTTCTTGACGGTGTTTCATTGTCTGGGGACAACTGGGCAGAATAACGTAATCAGGCCAGTCATTCCACAGAATCCAGATTCCTATGGTCACTGCAGTAACACTACAGAAACATGGACACTGTGTAATCAATTGAGAGAAGGAAAGATTTATTTGGTTCGTAGTTTTAGAGATGTCTCTCCATGGTCATACGGCTCAGGTGTTTCTGGGCCTGGGAGAAAAGGTATCACCTCATGTAGGTCAGGAAGCATTGGTCAGGGTAGAGCTGCTGAGGACAGATATACTTTTCAAGGGAAACCTCCCACTGACCTTTTCTCTGATGCATGTTGACCTCTACTCCTTTGTGTGACAGGCCCACGTGTTTGCCAGTGGTTTTCCCCAATTCCTTACTGTGGCATTTTATAATGTGCAGTTTCTGTTCATTGCAAATCATACCATCAATATTCATAACACAATGGAACTGGTGAGATGGCTCAGCAGTTAAGAGCACTGCCTACTTTTGTGGAGGACCTGGGTTCAATTCTCAGCACCCATATGATGATTCACAATGATCAGTAAACCCAGTTTCAGGGGATTTGACACCCTCTTCTGGACTCTGTGAGCACCAGACCCCATGCCTATAGTAACACACACACACACACACACACACACACACACACACACACACACACAGAGTTATTAAAAACATTACTGCAAAAAACCCAAACATATTTTTGCACATTCTTCATTCCTCATTTTTAACAGCTGCACATTTTACATATTGAGCTTTTCTTAAGGGCTCCCAGAAAATTCTTGCTCTTTTAGATTATGATTTTGTAGTTTCCTTCATTGCATCTTTACTTGAAGAACAGGATTACCTTACTGAGACCTAATAGATCAATAAATGGAAAAAATTAAGTCATCTGAACCTTTATCCTTATCAGAATGTGTGTGTCTGTGACCTCCCGTTTTCTCCAAGTTGTATACTCCTTAAAACATTTCCTGTGTGTGTGTGTGTGTGTGTGTGTGTGTGTGTGTCTGTGGTTGTGTCCATGTGTACAGATGTGGAAGACAGAGGTTGATAATAGGTGTTGTCCTTTACTGCTCTTCACATTGTTGTTCTGAGACAGTCTCTCAGTGAGCATGGAACTCACTGATTGGAGTAGACTGGGTGTCCAGGAAGACCCAGGGATATGGAATCATTCACATCCTGGTAACTACAGGGCTGCAACACTGCGTCTGACTTCTTACTTGCATGCTGGCAATCAAGTGTTTTACTACTGACTTATCTCCACCATCCCTTAAAGTCTTACTGGAGATGTTATTTTTGAAGGGGAGAAGATGGGTCTTGCGGGTTACCCTGCTTGGACACTCCTTGGGGAAGGGGATGAGGAGACGCAGCACCAACTCAGGCACTGGGAGTCAATGAGTAGCAGAGCATTCTGCAGACTCATTTAAGAAAGTTAGATCTGCCTTTGTACCCCCTCCCAGGGTCCTATTTGCTCAGGTGGCCAACTCTGATGGGTTGTCTTTTCCTCGTTGGTGTCTCTGGGTCAGGTGTCTCTCTGTCAGTAGTCTCTGGGAGGAGAGGCAGGATTGGCTCAGGGAGATAGTGCCTGCTGTGCTTGTGCATGACGGCTGGCCTGGGCACCTGGGATGGGCGACTGTAGCTTGGGTAGCCTGGCCGGCAGTTTAAAGTTGTCTGGAGCAAATATAAATGGAGAGTACCATTCCTCAGTCTGGAGCAGCAAGTGATCAGTGAGTAGAGTGATCTGTATTTTTAGGACAGGAGTGCAGGCCTTTGATAGAGGGATGGAGGTACTACTAAACTGTAACTAAGCAGAGGAGAATTTGAGGAGGTAAATATCTTGCCAAGTCTTTGCATGCTCTCTGATCTCTTGTTGGGGCACTCATTGCCAAGTTCAACAAAAGAAAAAAGTGCAACCAGAAGACATGGTAGATAGTGTGCCCAGCAGTTAGCTTCTTCGGGTAAAGGGGAAACTATTGACTGGGCATGTCGTGGAACTAATTTGATACCATCACTTTTTTTTAAGCTCCTTAAACCAGAGCATATTCTCCTTCATTGACATTCTAAGAACATTCTATTTATACCTCAGCCAAGGCACCTGAGATAGTTGTAATGCATTTCCATGTTTAGACCTTAGTTTTTTTCATTAGGGACTCTATCTTAATTATCACTCTATTCTTAGTCCTCAGCATTATGTTGTATACAGTGGTCCTGATGCAGGCCTGCCAAACAAAAGAACAAAATAAGACATACCCTAGGGATCTGTAATGAAAATGATGACTCAAAGGAAATCCCATCCCCCACTCTGCCTTTCACATGTGGTGCCTTTGGACAACCTCAGGACAGTGGGGGTCAGGAATTGGAAAAATAAAGAATGAAAGATGAGGTTTGCTGATTTAGAAGACATCATGAATCTAAAACTTTGTGAGATACAGTGTTAGCCAAACATTACCATTGTCGGTTCCATTTTTCTGAATGAGGATGAGAAGGAATAAAAAGAAAACTAACCAACATCAGGTCAATATAGATAAGACTGCACCCCCTTTCTAGTTCCTATTACATGAAAAAGTTAAAACAGACAAACAAAGGTGCTTTATTTATCTTGGATTGCTGGCCTGATCAAAGTCATCATGAACTATTTTCTATACTAATTCTGATTCATGCCACAATATTTGGCAAATCACTTAAAATTTTTGCGTTGTAGTTTTTTTCCAACCCATTAACTGTCTATTAAAGTTACTATATCCAATCTCTTTGTGCAAGAGTGCTTGGGTGAACCATTTACCAATGACTTTAGAGAGCTCTGAGTTCCAAAGAGAAAATCAGAAGCTGGGATTGATAATCTGTCTTTCTACATTATGTAAGTCTCAGATTCTGCTGTTGGTTTGTTTTTTTCTGAGGCATTCCAAATCCCATGAAGTTCCATAAATACAACTGCAAGATGCAGTGATACTCTGTGATGCATTATAAATGATGGCCTAGATCAACTGCTCAGATAAGAATAAAGGCGGGAGAGATAGGTAATTCAGTTAAGTGCATGCATAGTCAATATGAGGACCACAGTGAGGATCTGCCAGAACCCACATCCAACCCAGCACTGTGGAGGAGGATCCCTTGAGCTTTCTGGCCTCTACATGTGCAGTAGTGTATGCATGCCCATGCGCACACACACACACACACACACACACACACACACACACACACACAGTGGGGGGATACATGAAATTAGAAAAGAGAGAACATTCTGAGATGTCCTTTAAGTGACCGAAGAAAACATGAGTGTGATTTTGGTGAAGAAACGTGAACACACAAAACATGTGAGATGTGCAATCAAATGTTTAGATGCCTTCTGGCACTTGATCAGAAACACATGACGTTTTTGTCGTGCTAAGGAAAAAGGACAGCCAGGATATAAAACACTTCTTAGTTCACATTGTTTGATAAATAAAATTGGGGTCATATGTTTACATGAGTGACTCGGCCCGACTGAAAATTTTTTTCCGAATAATAGAGCCGTCATATAGCAGATCAACAGCTGCTCTTTGGGGAGCTACTGAGGAGAGACGGCAGTAGGGTCTCTCCCACGTGCATTTTCATGAATGAAAAACAAATGTCATTATTTGGAATTCTAAGCTTCGTTTTGCTCTTTCAGGTTGAGGAATAATTTGAGATGTTGCTTCATTAAAAAGTTTTGATGTTTTTAATTTAAGAAAATCAGAGTATATAAATATTTATCTCATGATTTAAGATTTTATGACTTTAAAGAAAAACTTAAGATTGGATTACACATCTCTCCCTCTCTCCCCAGAGAGCTGGCCTTCTTCTTTATAGTGTAAGGTTTGCATATCAAAATGCCAGCTTGACCCAGCTGCCTGAAAGTCCTGAATGTCAAACCTACAGCAGAACACACTCATTTTCCTTTATGAGTTGGCATTTTCCTAATTTCTCTTAGGTAAAGGTAATTTCAGGTATATCTTTGTCATGAGAGTGATTCTAGGCTCCCCTTCCCTTCATCAATTCTGTTAAGAGATCTTTGGACGCTTTGCTGCCAGTCCTACATGTATATTTTATTATTGTTATGGACTATTAAGACAATGCACAATAGATCAGATAACATACGAATAAAACAGTTCTAGAGACAGGAAGGTCTAAGATTTGGGTGCTGGTTAATTCTAGGGAGGGCCTGCTTCCTCCTTTAGAGACATCTGACTTCTGACTACATCCTCGAGGAATAGAAAGTAGGACACAGGAGCTCCCGGGGTCAACCCCTGTCCTGGTAACTTCTCACTCTTGAGGCCTCTGTTTTTGTGACCCATCACTTCCCAAAGGTCCTACTTCCTCCAGTTATCACTTTGGGGAATGCATTTCTGCATTTGAAATGGGGAGCATGTGACAATCATGTTAAAAGTATCATATGTTGAATCTTACATACAGTGGTGTCTTTTGAAATTTGATAAAACTAATTAATATGTGTGCATCATTCAGAAATTTACTTCTTACGCTTTGCATATTGTATGCATTTCTCTTTTAGTGTGATAAATCTATTGATTTCATTCTAAAGGCTGTAAAATACTCCCCCAAGATATAACCTGATTTACTTAAAGAGCCCTCAACTGGCTGACTCTTCAATTGTTTCCAGTGTTCATCCATTATCGACACAATAAACTTCTCTGTGTACATAATATTTGTGCATTTGGAGAGAGTATGCATATCGGGAGAAATGTCTAGGAACGGAATTTATAAGACAAGTATGTGTACATGTGGAATTTGAATGGGGCTCCACGCCCCAGTAGCACTTTGGGAAGTTATTTTGTTATTCACTTCTTACCAATTTCGGTGAGTGGCTGCGCACTCTGTGCTGTGACACAATGCCTGAGGTAGGACCATTTGTAGGAGCAGAGGCTGGCTGACTGAGCAAAGGTTGTGACAGAAACACATGCTGCATCATAGCCCGGGGAAGGTGCCACACGGTGAGGGAGAACCTGGCAGAGGGCAAGAGGGGAGCAAGGGCACATTGTTATGACCACAGAGCATCTGACACACCTTGCTGTTAGTCTGCATGCTCAGTGATGGGTTTCATCATGACATTGCGTTTATGAGCACCTTTACACTTTGCTGTATTCAGCTTTATTATCCTCTCTTGTCTCCCTCCCAGTTAGTGCTGACCCCTCCCATCATCCATAGTTCCCCTCACACTTTAATGTCATATGTATGTATATCTAACGTAAAGTAGCTATATAAGTCTGGATTTTGTGTAGGAAAAAATTGAGAATTTTTCTTTCTTCCCCCTCCTTCTCCTCTCTTGTTCCCCATGCTAATCCCCTTTCCCCTCACCAGTCTCCCTTATACTTTCAAGTCATTCACACACACACACACACACACACACACACACACACACACACACACACACACCACAATCCAGGTTCCACATAAGATGGAAAGCACATGGTATTTGTCTTTCCATATGATCTCCAGTTCCTTCTACTCTCTGTGATCCCCATCATATATTGGTGGATACCTAGAGTGGTCCCCTACCCTGGCTACACCGAATTGTGCCAGAATAAATGAGAACTCTCAGGAGTCTCTGATGTGCTGACTTGGATTTCTTCAGGTATCTGGAAAACTCACTTTTTATAACAAACTCACTCTCAAACAGCACGAATCTATCCCGAGGGCTTTGCCTAATCATACTGCTATACCGAGGATTAAGTTTCCCACACAGGAAGGCTGGAGGACACATTTAAGCTGTAGCTGCAAGTCCTGATGGATGACAGAGGCTGCCCTGGCTTTGAAGATTTGATTCTTGGGTAGGAAGATGGGGTCTCTGCTCAATGTCTATCATTAAAACCTCAGCAGGCAATGTAAAGGGTGCCTGCAGACCTGAGACTCCCTGGACTAGGAGCATCAGTATCATGGAAGGTCTTGTTAACAATCCATATTCTCAGGACTCATCCTAGATTTCCTGAATTACTTATATTAGAGGCACAGACCAGCAATCTGGATTTAATGGTTTCTCTAGTTGATTTTGATAGTTGTTAAGTTTTTTAAATGAAGGTCACAGCCTTTGGTTTAGATTGAGGATGCCCAGAACTGTGTATCTTGTGTCATTAAGGTGTGGGGACATATTAACAGTTGATGGAGCACTTAATTCCATATAGGACGACTCTGGGTCCCTACAGTTATACATTTCTTCACTTTATTTCTTCTTGAATTAGATAGCATACTGTGAATATGTCATACATAACTAAACTTTGCTTCTTATTTGTCTGAGAAATGGCTCCCTCCCTGTACTTAGCATTAATTTCTTACATTATAGGGAAGGTTAAGCATCCGATTGTATGGGATGCTGTAGGGAGAGATTTACCCAAATGGGCATGGTCAGTGCTACGGGTACTTAGATCTCTCCCTACAGGATGTTTTTCCATTTTCTCTTGACTTGTCGCTGCTTTTATTTGCCACACTTTATAGAGGTTGGTTGTCTTTCTTAATTTATGAGTTATTCTAATTTTAAAAATATTAGCCCATAATCATGCATGTTGCAAATTTGCTTATATTTGCATATCTCGATTGAGTTTACTGAAGTAGATTTTTATATCACCACAAGTCATTTGAATTTACTTAAGAATATTTTTGAATCAGACAGTTAAAATTTTTATGTAGTCAAATTTATGTTCTTATTTTCCTGAATTTTGAATTTTATGTATGCTTAACTAGAACTTCCCAAACCTCGATAATAAAAAACCCATATTTTCTCCAAACTTTATGGTTTTATTCTAGCATATAAATATTTGATGTAAATGGAATTTGTTTTGACTTGGGGAATGAAATATACATACAAACTTATATTTTTCAAAAGTGTAAACGTTACCCCAGCATCATATATTAAATGATCTGTGTCTCGTCCAGTGACATGAAATATCTTATGCATCATATGAAAAATTAGAACATGAGGAAAGAGAGATGGTTTAGTTGGTGCAGTTCTTGATATTCTAGCATGAGGTAGAGCACCCAACTATAAAAGCCCAGTCACTCATCTATAATTCCAAACTGGGTGGCAGAGAGAGGGTTTCAGGGTCTGGGTAGCCAGGTTACCTAGCTGGATTAGTAAGCTCTTGGTTCAGTGACCCTATCTCAAAAAGTAAGGTGGAGAATGACTGGAAAAGATACCCAATGTTGTCTTCTAGCTTACACATGTGTGCATCATGTTTGCCAACATATTCATGAACATGTATACACACATGCAAAATCAAGGATCAGTCTACCTCAAGATCCAGAAATTCTACTCTTAGGCATATACCCAAAGGATGCACATTTATACCACAAGGACACCTGTTCAATTATGTTCACAGCAGCATTATTTGTAATAGCCAGAACCTAGGAAGCAACCTAGATGCCCCCTCTACTGAAGAATGGATAAAGAAAATATGGTACATTTACACAATGGAGTACTACTCAGCAGAAAAAAAATGGAATCTTGAAATTCGCAGATAAATGCATTGAAGTAGAAGAAACCATTCAGAGTGAGGTAACCCAGACAACTCACTCATAAGGGGATTATTTCTAAAGCCCATTCCACTGATTAAAATTGCATCCTAGTGGGAATTCTGTGCAGTTTTAATTTGCATTTCCCTAACAACCAATCTTGTTGGCCATCTTTGCATGTGCTTATCTGCCATTTATATGTATGATTCAATCTCCTGCCTGTGCCTCCTGAGTACTGGGATTAAAGGCATGCGACACCACTACAGGAACAGCTACCATTTCTTAATGACCCAGGCCCATCAACTAGCAACCAAGAAAACGCTCCATAGAGATACCCACAAACACATCTGGTGAAGGCAGTTCTTAATGGTTGTTCCCTCTTCCAAGATGTGTCAAGCTGATAACCAAGATTAGCTATCACCTTCAGCATAACCTAAGGTATCAAGCATTTCTTGTTAGACAAAATGTTAAAGATATGGTAGAAAGGAGCTGAGAAAATTACCCTGCGAATGAGAGCTTTGTTACGGAGAGCTATTAGTATCATCTTAT
Source organism: Mesocricetus auratus (assembly GCF_017639785.1). Taxonomy (NCBI): domain Eukaryota; kingdom Metazoa; phylum Chordata; class Mammalia; order Rodentia; family Cricetidae; genus Mesocricetus; species Mesocricetus auratus. The sequence goes on along the minus strand of NW_024429192.1, from coordinate 11,577,598 downwards.
AAGCAGTGTGATGGAGTCTGAAAGGAGAGAGCCTTCCTTTCTAGAGACCTGTACTTACCCATGTGACCTAGCCTATCTTCCAGGAGCAATGGGTCAGGAAAGAAATAGATGAGAGATTAAAGCCATATTTCAAGATTGCCTTGGGCTTGGACTGCCTGGAGGGGCTGGACTTTTCGATGTGAGGAAAAGGAATCAAAGCATGTAGCTTGATTTTTGAGAGACACTGTGAGCAGTAGCTAGAGGACTTGTTATCTGACATTTGCCATATATATTATTTTAAAATTTTTATATGTGTTTGTTTTTTTGTCTGCTTATATGCCTAAGCATCGCATATATGTCTGGTGCCTGTGGAAGTCAGAAAATGGTGTCAGATGGGCTAGAATTGTAGGTACAGACAGTTATAAGCCACCATGTGGGTCCTGAGAATGAAACCTGGGTCATCTGGAAGAGCAGCTGTACTCTTAGATGTCTTAGACTAACACATGTCTTCAGCCACTTTTAGATGTGATGTTCTTAAAGGTTTTTTAAAAAATATATATATATATACATATATATATATATATATATGTAGGTAGATCTCTGACCATTTGTTGTGAGCATTTTCTCCCCAGGGAGATGTAAACAGCTCTATCCTTTCCTCATAAACGCCAAGTAACCATGTAAAGTACAAGTCAACCAAAGATCACCACACAGGGGAACCTGTGAGTTTACTGGGCTTGTTTGAAGAGCATAGGTGAGGTGTTGCTGACAGGAGCCTGGGTGACTTGAAAGAGGCCACACTAGACAGTCTTCACCAAGCATGTAGGATGATTTCCACACAGCCACATGGATGGAGTCCCCTTCAGTTAAACTCTCCCCACCTATATACTCTAGCATCTTTGGAAGACCCCAAGGCCCTTGTGCCATTAGCAAAGAATGGGACACAAATTACTGTCATTGGTAGCCAGACCTTCATGTGAAGGTCCCAGGAGGGAAAGCCAACAATTCACGATTACTATGGTGAAGAACTTTTGAAAGTAGGCACTGTCACTCTCATGAAGATGGCAGCAGTTTTGGCTCTAGGATAGAGCCTCATAACATATTTCCTGAACTAAATTGTGGTAATTGTACGAAAGTGAAGTAAAGTTCTCCCAACGTTTTATGCATATTAGTGTCCCATTTTCTTGTAACCTTTCCACACTGAAATACATCGGCATCTTTGTTGGTAATCAATGAACTACGTATGTGGAAAACTATTTCTGGACTCACTATTATGTTCGATTGATCCATATGTCAATATCAGACTATCTTGATTGATCCAAATGTCAATGTCAGACTATCTTGATTGCTTTAGCTTTATGCTAAGTCTGCCTGTAAGTTTTATGTCAAACTGAGTACATGACTTCTAACTTTGATTCTTTTGCTTTTCAAAGATTCTGAATCCTTTTTCTTAAACTATTCTAGCTCTAAACTTTAGAATTTTCTCATATTTTCTCCAAAAATAATACTGAGATTTTAGATTGTGTCAGGCCTATAGATAGATTTGGTGAGAACAGATATCTAATTAATTTTGATTCTTTTGATTCATGAATGACATACCTTTTCATTTGTCCCCCATGTTCCCATACCTCTACCCCTCCTACCCTGCCCCCAGTTTACCCAGGAGATCTATTTCCCCTTCCCAGGGAAATCAATGTGTAGATGAATTTTTCTTTGGGCCACCAGCTCACAAAAAATGACACAGAGACTTATATTATGAAAGGTAGGTCTTCATAATTAGGCTTGTTTCTAACTCTCATAAATTAAATTCACCCATTCCTATTAATTTGCTTTCTGCCTCATGCCTTTATTACCTCATCTCTGTGCTGCCCATCCTGGTTATTCCGAGTCTGACTGGAGACTCTCTTTCTTCTTCCCAACACCCTCTCTGTCAAGAAGTCCTGCCTATACCTCCTGCCCAGCTATTGGTCATTTAGCTTTTTATTAAACCAATAACAGGGACACATCTTCACACAGTGTAAAGGAATATTCCACAACAGTATTTGTGTTTATCTTCTAACTGTTCATCATTTAAATGTAAAAGTTCCATTCATTTTGTGACGTTAACCTTGAATCTTGTGACCTTTCCATCTGTTCCAGGAGCTAGCTAATTTGTGTGTTCTTTAGACTTTTCTTGCATGGGTAGTAATGGTCATGCATTTTAATTTGCCTTGCAATCTGTATCTTTTTTGCTTGTTCAGAGAAAGAAAATTCTATTTTCTTCTATTAATGGCAATATTATGTTTAGCTTTCTCAAAGATGCCACTTGTTGGATGTTTCTGTTTTCTTGTTTGCTGCAAATGTTTTGTTTGTTTGGTTTTTTTTTTGGTTGAATCATAGCAGAGTGTTGCATTTTGTCAGTTCTCATGTTTACTGAGATGATCTATTGTATTCACATGGTGATGCCCATTGGTTTTCCAATGCTGAAGCTATCTTACATCACTAAGACTAAATTCTCCTTGGTTATCATGCACTGCTAACTTTTATGTTTGTTTATTGGAGGTGTGGGCTGTTGTATGCCTTTTTTTCTGGGGAGCTGTGAGCAAATGTCTATTTATCAAAAGCAAAAGGCCCACTCCAGTCTGGTTCAGTGCACCAGTCGGTTTATTTGGGTCCCTCGCATGAGGATGAGGGACTTGGGCAGCTAATCCAGGCATTGATGATGATTCATGAAACCTGCATCTCTGAAACTCCAGAGACACTTGCAGGCAGGTCTGCATGCAGGAGCGTCTCTGCTCCAAGCACTTGTTTATATTTCTTTCTGTAACCTTGGGGGAGTGTGAATCTCACAGCTTTCCACTCTTAGTTTCCTCAGCTTTCTGAGTCTTCAAATCTCCACCCCTTCCCCACCAGAGAGATTATTTCCATCGGGAGGAAATAGTTGTACAACAAAGGCCTAATTTCTTTTCTATTAATACCATGGGATATCTTTACCTTTTGATAATTTGAAAACCTTCAAGTCTGCGTGTAGCTTTTCTGCTGGTTATATTTAATACTTTAAATATGTGTGTTACTTTCTAGATATGTATTAACTCTAAAAAGCATGTTCTAGGCTTTTGGGGTGTGATTAAACATAAGCATACTGCTCCACCAACAAATGCACATGGAGCACAGTGGTAAAGTTTACACAGACACTTGTGGAGGTGGAGATGAACCCAAATCTTCCCTGGGCCTCCGTCAGTATGGATGTATATGCTACTCCTTCTGAGCTTGGATTCAAGGCCGTTTGAAATTCAGACCGAACACACGGGCACAGATATGGGAGTTAAACACAGAGAGAGTCTCCAGGGAGGCAGAAGAGCCTTTCAAAACTTCTAGTACAAAGGAGGAAATCCATTCCATTCTCTCTTTTCATCTCCTTTCTCCTCTTTCTCCGGCATCCATCCTATCCTCTTCCTTTTGCTTTTAGTCTTTCTTTTTGTTCTGTTACCCTGTACCCTAGGATAATTAGCAACTCTGTGCTAATTCCAGAAGTGAAGAAGGAATTAGACCCCAATGAATGGTCAAGGACATTTGTTTCTGTTTTCCTTTTGTTGAAACAGCTGGCCTCAGGTGTGGTGCAGTTAAGGTAAAATGTGTTGGAGCAGGACAGTGGAAGTCCAGAGAGCTGAAACAGCAACTTGTAAAAACAGAAAAGAGAACTTCTCAGAAAAGGAACCCCTTTAAAGTTCTCAGATCTACTTTTCAGCTACCCAACTGGGAATCTGATCCCAAACACACATCAAAGACCCTGCAACTTGAACTATGAGCTACATCACGACCTAGGCTCAGGCTTGGCTCCTGGAAATACACATAAGACATCTGAACAGTATTACAAATGCTTGGAAAACAGAACTCACATAAACAAACAAAAGCCAAAACAAACAAACAAACAAACCAACCTGGAGAAGGCAAGCAAGAATTTGTGAAGTCACTTGTTAAAATAAGATGGTGTTAAATTTTTTGTTTTGTTTCATCTTGTGTCTTTGAGATAGGGTCTCTTTACACAGCCCTGTCTGTCCCAGAGCTCATTAGGTAGACTAGACTTGCCTTAAACTCACAAAGATCCATCTACCTCTGCTTCCTGAGTTGTTTTTCTCTCTCAATTAAGGAATTTAAACACAGGAAAAGAGCTCAGAGCATGGCGAACATGGTATTTATCGGCAAGCACTACATGTAAACTTCTCCGGTTGCAAAAAGTAGGTCCCAGAGCTGGGTGCCATTGACTAGGGGTGCGGGTGGAGAAGGCTCGGTTTTATTTGGATTTCATGTGACCCATGTGGTGATCATCCCCCCTCTTCCCCCTCCCCCCGTTATCTTCTATTGATCCTAATGTGTTTCCGTGTCCCTTCCAGTACGCGGTCTGGGTCTCTGTTTCTGTCCATGAGCATGGAAATAGTTGCAATAGGTCCTTCATGGAGTGTGAGTCCTGAAGCAGCTGAGATAGAGCTGAAGGAACCAGCCCCTCATTTTAGCAGCCATGACAGGCTAACATGTGCTCGCATGACCTTGCTGCTCCCGTCCTGGTCACTAGAAGGTCAGATGCCCTCTCCATGGCAAGGAACCAATCAAAAGTTAGCTGGCGGGGCTGTGCTTTAAGGACAAGTGCACAACAGTGCTGTGCAGAGCACAGCAACCGCCCTGGGAGGGTCTATAGGCCATAACAACCAGTTGACCAATCAACACAGGGCAGGTTGTCCTAGCCTGGAAGTGAACCAATCCCGAGACTGTTGCATACTCCTAGACACTCCCCTTATGCTGTCCTATGAGATCCCTGTCTCTGATTTCTTGAGGTCTTTTCTCCAGCCATCCTCCACAGTGAATGGATGAAAGGCCCAAGCTAATGGGGCTAGCTCGTTAAGCAGCTACATTAAAAGACTCTTTGCAATCCGAGACCAAGCCTGGTCTACAGAGCAAGTTCCAGGACAGCCTCCAAAACAATACAGAAAAACCCCGTCTTGAAAAACCAAAAAAAAAAAAAAAAAAAAAAAAAAAAAAGACTCTTTGCTTTTGAATCAAAATGGGCCTCTTGATGATTTTGGGGTTCAGAATTTTGGCACAAGAGCCCCTTGCCTTAGTGCACCAATTGTTCTGTTACTGCTAGAATGGACCCCATCTTTTCTTTCCTTTGTGGTGTAATAGGGACAGAGAGACCCATCACAGGCAGGGCAAAGTCTGCTTTTCATGGAAATGGAAACTCTGGGGGGGGGGCACAAAGCCACGCAATAGAACGACTCCAAATGGAATCATTGTGTCTCCTTTCCTTTCTTCCCAGGGACCTCTGGCCTCACGTGGAAGGGATTAAGGTGATTCTCACCAGAGTTTTGTTATTTCTTCAAAGGAAATCCCAAGCCTGGCCAAAAGCCTCCTCTCGCCGGCTTTCCTTTGCCACTGTGATTTCCTCCTTCCTTCCACGCTCTGTCTGTCCCTCTGTCACTGTGCTGCTGCCTTCCACGGGTCTTGCTGGAACACTGTTGTTTAGACTTTCTTCAGAAATAGCCTGCCTTTGATATTTTGTTATATCAATGAAAAGTGGGTGAATGCAGCAGGGGTCCATTATAACATCACAACAAGTTAAAGCATCATGGTACATCAAAGACAAACTGTTGAAACCTGAAGAAAAAGGAAAAACTCTCGCAAGTAGCTATAGAAACACAGCTCATTACTTATAAGGGAACCATGACTCTAATGGCTTTACATTTCTTCCTGAAGCCGTGAAGATCAGGAAAAAATGTGGAACACCATTTCTAAAGCCCTGAAAGCAAAGAAATGTCAAGCTACAATTTTATTTCCAGTGAAAACATCCTTCAAAAATGAAGGTAAAATAAAGACCTCAGATGTAGAAATACTAAAATAACTCACTGCCAGCAGGTCTGTCTTTAGGGAATGGCCAATAGAGCCTTCTCTGATAGAGGGAATTACAGGAAGGACACTCAGAGCATCAGGAATAGATGATGTCTTTAAACTCAAGTTTAAAGGGTTAGGGAGATTGGCTCTCTGTCAATTTTCTTATTCTGGTCTTCTGATTCTGTCAGAGGCTTTTTTTTTTGGAAAAGCTGTGTTTGTGTGTGTGTGTGTGTGTGTCTGTGTGAGTGTGTCTGTGTGTGTGTCTGTCTGTGTGTGTGTCTGTGTGTGTGTGTGTCTGTGTCTGTGCCTGTGTGTGTGTTTGTGTCTGTGTGTGTGTCTGTGTGTGTGAGTGTGTCTGTGTGTGTGTATCTGTGTGTGTGTCTGTGTCTGTGTGTGTGTCTGTGTGTGTGTCTGTGTGTGTGTGTCTGTGTGAGTGTGTGTGTGTGTCTGTGTGTGTGTCTGTGTTTGTGTTTGTAGATGTGTGTGCTGGAAATGGATCTCAGGTCCTCCGGAAGCAGGTGTTTGCATGCGCTAAGGAAGACCTCTCCCATTGTCCCCAGTCATTCTCTTATCGACACATTTCAGTGTTTACTTGCAAACCGTTCAGCTTTAACTCTGCATTTTAGTCAGTTCACACAGACCAGCAACTCTTTGAAGCCAGGAATTCATCCTGCAGGTTCTTTTGGGAGCAACTCTTAGTTGGCTGGCATGTGCCTAAAAGTAGGTTTTTACCCCTTGAGAGGACAGTCTATAAGCTCATGGGCTCACAGTATTGGTACTAAGTGTCACTGAAGGAAGGAAGAGGTCACCCATCCCCTCTGTGGTACGTGAATTGCTTGTTCTTGAATGAATGCTCGTATAACTTCATTTGAGTTTTGAAAGTAGGCAGCCTCACCGGAATATATCACACTGATCACTGCAACAGTTTGCTTTTTCCTGCAACACTGAAGTGAAAGAGGAGCTGCCAAGACTCTGGGTTCAATTCCCAGAAGGCAAAGGGAGCCTTGGTGTGAAGAGGAATGGGGCTGGTCTGTACTAAGATCCCTCACTCCTCCTCACTCCAATAAGCTTTCGGGTTGAATTTAAGACCCCTTTCCCCAGAAGGGAACTCATGCTTGTTACTATAAATGTGGCCAAGAACCCATGGCCAGGGCATGCATAGGTTTTAGGTGTGAACCTATTACTATTATTTTGTTAATGGACTTAGTATCAACCTGTCATCTAAATTCTCAATGATCATGGATTAGTGCAGGTCTGTGCTTATCAGAGAAGCATCTTTGTGTAGGGGGCAGAAGGAGAGAGGGAGGGAGGGAGAGAGAGAGAGAGAGACAGAGAGACAGAGAGAGACAGAGAGACAGAGAGAGAGACAGAGACAGAGAGAGAGACAGAGAGAGAGAGAGACAGAGAGAAAATGCTCAGTCATAAATAGGACTTCTGTATCTCCCCTCCCCACCCCCAAGGTTCAGAGCCCATCCTGGAGAGGAGGAAAGAGTGTAGGAGCCAGAGGTCAGGGAAGACCGGTGTCTTCAGCACTAGACGGGACCTCTGCCCCAAAGAACTCACAGCAGCCCCTGTGGCTGACTGTATAAGACCTACGCAAAATGAAGCCATTCAAACTTCAGCATGAGGGGCTGTTGCCACTAGACAGACTGCTAGGTGAGGCAGTCAGTTCTGTGTGGAAGTAGGTTGGCCATGCAAACAAACAAACACCCATTGTTCCTCCTTACCCTAATAAGCTCAGCCACCAGGCAAGCTCAAGGGGTCTATGTGCACGACCACCAAGCATAGACCCTTACTTTAAATGACACAAATTGGTCATTTTACTTTGGTTGGACAATCACGAGCTACTACTATAAACTTCTTGAGTGTATCATTTCTTCTCTTACATGTTAATGTGTTTTATAAAACAATCAAACAATAAAATCTAGATTATAACAATAAAGATCAGGTTTTCCTCATTTCTAGGACTTTGCCTCCTCCTCAGGAGTTTATTACTATAAAACATGCTAATGCCTTTTCTTCTCATCATTTCCAGTTTTTCATAAGATTTGTTTCCACTAATGTATCTTGATGATCATCCTATGCCACTTCATTTTTTTTGTTTTATTATGAAACTACTTTGACATAATTTTTGTTTGCTTGTTTCAAGACAGGGTCACTTTATATAGTCCAGATTGGCCTCAAACATGGTGTCTTCATTCCCTAGCCTCCCAAGTATTAGGTATGTGCTATCACCCGTGGAGCATAGTATTTTATACTGTGACTGGCCTATGATTTATTTGAGTATCTACTAATCTTGACTTTATAGTGGCTTCAGTCTTTAAGCTCTGAATTTTCTTTCTTTATGATCTTTCCATTATTAAAATTTTAAAATTTTATGTAGTAAATCTTTTAATATCAGGACATCTGTGTTGGTTCTTTTTTTTTTTTGCTATGAATGTGTTTTGAACATTAAGATTAAGATACAAGATTGTATATAGCCTATCTCCTAATAGCAAGATTTCAAAACTCATTTTAATTGTTGTACATATTTATGGTTACACTGGGATAATCTGACACATGTGTTCAAGGATAATGATGAAATCCAAGTAGTTAGCATTTTCTCTAGTGAGATTTTGTTTGTTTTGTAGAGCTGGAAATTGAACCCAAGGCCATGATCATGCTAGCAAACACAACCACTTAGACAAAAGCGAGGCATGATTCACAGTTTCAATACTTTTTTTTTACTATAAGTGATTTCCAGAATCTCTTATTTATTTATTTCTTGACAATAGGTCTTGCCCAAGGCTAGTCTTGAACTTATGAGCTTATTATATTCTCCCTGCTTCAGCCTTCTTTGTACTGGGGTTACAGGTATGCACACCATGCCTGGCTCCAGCATTTTTAAGCTAAATAGTTAAGACTCAATGTGAAGGACCCCCAGAAATTCAAAAGAACCAGAAGAACCCAGTTAGAAACAGTCAAAAGTTGGATCTAGGGAAACAAGTGGTAGAATACCCTGAGGCCCTACATTACATCCTCTGTACCACAATGTAAATTAATAAAATATGGGAGAACAGGCTAAGGAATTAATAAAATGTGTCAACAATTACTTTAAATTACAGTGTAAATTAGAATCTGCCCATATAAAAGCTATAATTCCTAATAAAGACAGACAAAATAACAGGACAGCACATTATTTTGGTGAGGGTTCTCATTAATGAGACCACAGCATACTTTTTGAAGTATAATTTATTGAATTTAATTTTTATTCCAGTTGTAAGTAGAAAGCCGTTATTTCAACAGTTTCCTAAAATGTCGGTCCCTCCTCTTAGATCTGATCTATCGTCTCATAATGATATCATTTCTCTGTTCCTGTGTCAATGCCACACTGTTCCCCTTTCTAAAGCTAGTCAGGATATCTTATCTTATTGTCCCACATATCATTTCTAGACATGCTTTTAGAATTGTAATTCGAATTACAGCAAATTCACACATGTATTGGAAGAATGTTTATTTGATATCTTTATTTATTGAATCTTACCATCTAGGTTTGCCCTTCTAACAATTTAGATGTTTTTAATTTTCTTTTGTTAGATTTTGTGGCATTCTTCTATTGTACATAAAACTCATTAGAAGTGCAATTATTATCTGTCACTTGCTGTCTTTAATTATACACATTACTGTTTTCTTTGCTGCCATTGTGTGATCTTTGAAAAATTTTGATGTTACTAAGTAAAGCCACGAATTCTTCTGGGTTGTATTTGTTTTGTTAGTTGAATCTCTTAGGCATTAGAGATTGACAGTGCTCCTGTTTTATTCTGTTGCTGTGATAAAACATTCTGACCCAAAGCTGCTTAGGAGAGATAGGAAAGGAGTATCTGGCATACACTTTCAGGTCAGCCCATCACCAAGGGAAGTTGGAATAGGAGTCCAAGGTGGATTAGAGGCAGAAACCATGGAGGAGGGCTGTTCACTGCTTCTCTTGGGCTCACTCAGCTTTCGTATACAGACTAGGCTCAGCTACATAGGGCTGGTTCCACTCACAGTGCGCTGGGGCCTCCTACATTAGTTATCAGTGAAGACCATCTATCACAGACATAGGCCATCTGCTCGTCTGGTCTGGGTGGATCCTCAGCTGACCTTTCCTCTTCCCGTGTGATTCTTGGTTATGCCGAGTTGTGAATAGAAATTCACCAGCACACACAGGCTTTTTGGTGCCTTGGCACTAGAGATTCAACTGGAGACCTCGAACATGCTGAGTGTGTACTCTCCCGTTTAGCTGCACGTCACAACTCCAGACGAACAGTAATACCCTTGCACCAATTACTTTCTACTAACATTTTAAAATCCTCTCACCTTCCTGTAATAGCTCTTCTTTCGAGTTTCGGGAAGTTTCTTTTGCAGTGTTAAATCTCTTAGATATTTATGGTCTCATATTTGCTCCTGTTTATGACTGAGCATCTAGGCTAAAGGTGTTTTCTTTCACTCTAAATGACTTTTAGGATGTGCTTCCTCAGTCCATATGAGGATCTTTATTTGTCTGACAGCTAGTGAGTACTCTTAACTCTCCCTAGTGACTAGAGGTGAGGACGGGAATGAGGCTGGGGATGTGAGAAGGGGCTGGACCTGGCATCAAAGCCCTGATGCTTCTTCACCACGAGACAGCTCCTCCACCCTCACACCCGCTGTCCAGCTATTCCAGTGGTCTAAGTGTCAGAGTTTTCACAGTCCTCCAATATGGGTACTGATGAGGATTTGGGGTTGCTGTCTCACTGGTGCTAAGTTTTAGTTAATTACCTAAACACTGCCCCAGTCACGTTCTTTCTGCCTCCACTGACCTTAACCTTGGATTTCTTCTGGAGCTTTTCTGGGGAAAACACAATGTTAGTCTATTTTATTTGTCTACTGAGATGCATCCCATGAAATCTAGAGCTCTCACTCTGGTCTACAGATTTTATTTGTCTATAACATTTTGGTATATTTTATTTATCTACTGAGAATGTTCCTCAGCAATTTTGGATTATGTTGCCAATTTGTCACTTAAAAAAAGGAAGAAAAAGAGTAACAACCCTCTTTACCTGCTCTCTGGAAAACCTTGCTTCAAAAATGTGGCTATGAACTTGTTTTAATTTATATCTTGTTTTCACAACGTGTGTGTGTGTGTGTGTGTGTTTGTTGCTTATAAGTTTGTGTGCTTACAACTTTGTATTCTTAATGAGAGGGATGCCATTCGGTTGTGTGAATTTGCTCAGTGATGAACTGGAGAGGATTTGGAGGATGATGGACCCAGCATCTTATGTTGCTTTTTTTTTTTTTTTTTTTTTTTTTTTGGTTTTACGAGACAGGGTTTCTTTGTTTTGGAGGCTGTCGGTCCAGCCTGGCCTCGAACTCACAGAGATCCGCCTGCCTCTGCCTCCCAAGTGCTGGGACTAAAGGCATGTGCCACCAATGCCCGGCCCATCTTACGTTGTTTAAAGTAATACCATGTTTTTCTTTTAAGGCAGTCTTGCTATGCAGTCTAGCTTGGCATCAATCTCACTAGCCTTCCAGTTCTCGTAGCACATATTTTAACACTCATGGGATTACATCCTCTGTAACATCTGCAGTTATTTAAATCTGGATTGCACATGTGAGAGAAAAGGCAATGTCTGTTTTCTTGTCCTCCCACTTTTACCTTCTTAGACACCAGACACCTTCTTTTTCCCAGATAGTCCCCCTTTTATTTTCATGTTATAGATACACACACATTTGTATATGTAGTTTAAAGTTATATTCCACACATGAAAGAAACCACGTGGTATCTACTTTTAGGTGTATTTTATTTTGTTTAACATGATGTTCTTTTGGTCCATTGATTTCCCTGAAAATGACGTAAGGTCATTATTTTTCAGGGCTGAATAAAATTCTGCTGTGTATATACACCCCGTTTTGTTTATACAGGCATCTGTTGTGACTTCTAGGCTGACTCTATGCCTTGGCTATCACGAAGAGTACATTCATAGAGGTGAATACGCAGATACCTCTGTAGTGTACTGACTTGAAATCTTTGTAGTTGGATCCTGTGGTAACGCTATTCATGTTTTTGATATTCACACTGGTTTCTAGAGTGGCTGAACTGATGTGTCATTTCTAGCACACATGAGGGCTCTTCCTTCACCACCCTCACAAGCACTGGCTGTTTGCATTTTTTATAATGGCCGAGTGGGATTGCACACGTGTATAAAGCTTCCCCACAGCTAAAGAGCTACCAGCCTAGCGAAGAGGCAGCTGAAAAGCAGGCAAAATACCTTCCAACTCTGACAGCGGATTCATACTCAGAATCTAGAAAGAACTCTAAGAACTGAATGAAAATAGATTGATATGTCTCAACCTACATAAAAATAAGTTCGAAATGGGCCAAAGACCTTAAAGAAAAACCATTTTGAATTTATTTTTATGCGGGTTGAGACGTGCCAATCTATCTTCATTCTTTCATATGTGGATATCAGTTTTCAAAAAAATATCTTTTTTCCCCCCAAGATGTTCTGATAGTTTTGTCAAGAGTTGGTCTGATGTGGGAGTGTGAGTCATTTATCCCATCCGTCGTTATGTGTCATTTGTCCTATGAGTCTATGTGTGTGTTTTGGTACCCACACCATGCTTTTCGTTACATGGCTCTTGTAATTTGAGATCAGGTGTCATGAGATGTACAGCACTGGGCTTTCTCAGTTGCGTAGCTTTTCATCTTCAGGGCCTTCAGGATTTCCTTATGAATTTTAAGACTAAAATATTCTAAGAAGAAAGTCATACAGTTTTGATGGGGATTGAATTGCAACTGTAGATTCTTTTTAGTAGTATAGGTATTTTTGCAGTATTAATTCCGGCAGTGAGCATGGGAAGCCTTTCCACCTTCTAGTGTCTTCCTCAATTTCTCTTTGGTCACAGAAAATCTTTATCTTAGCGTGCAAAAACTCCATACTTTCCAGTTTTATTTTTCTTCGCTTCTTTCATCAATACCAGCCAGGTACCTATTTGTTATCTTTACATGTAATACAATTATTGATTTTTCTGCTTTCTTTACTCAAACGCTTGTGTTTTATGGAGTGCTTTTCTCTCCTTCATAGTTCATTTTAAATTTTTCTTCAAATTATAGCTTAAATGTAATTTCAAAGTTTTCTTTAGAATCATAGAGAAGTAATCTCTCCTCTGATTCATTGTGGTGCTTTCATTCCTAGTTTATGATTTTTCTTTTCTCTTTTTTTAATGTCTTACATATACCAGCCTCAGCAAAGAAGTATCTGTTGACTAAACAAACCATCTTGGGAAGAAGATGAATTTGAAACAGAGGATGTTACTTGGGCAACTTAACTGGCAAATGTGCCAACCTAACATTTGTATTTTAGCAAAGAAAGCTTACAACCGAGAGAGTCATGGTCATTTAAGAAACCTGAGGACTGATAGATTTTCAATGGAAAATTCCTATTCACCTCCCAGATCACCCCTGGTCAAGACAGAGGTGGTGCTCTACCGCTGGAAGTACGTCAATGGAAAAGTATCTCTATTACTGCTGCAAATGGAATGGAACTGGTCTATACCTGCAGTGACTTGGAATGAAACCAGCCCATACCTGTGGTGTTTCAACCGGCTGAAAGCCAAATTTTCTGCGGCTTTGACAGTTTTGACGGCGAGTAGCCATATTAAGTAGATATTCAAGAAAAATTACAGAGTTCTGTCTCTGTATCCCCTAAATGATAGATTTTAAAGATGAGAGCCCCTTGTATACAGTGGTTTTGCATTATGAAAATGTATGAATACCCATGTATGCATTCGTATGTCACACAACCTAATAAAATATGTGAATACACATGTATGTATTTCATGTGTTACACAGTCTAATTGGAAGCACTGGAATGCACTCGTCATTTATTTTTAACCCTCCTCTGCACTATCTTCTTCTATTATCACTTAAGTATACAGAACTCCTGTTAGGAGAAATAAGTCATTGGTTAGTTAGTCCTTCTGTGGCATTTAGAAGATGTCAGCACCCTATAGTGGATTGGTGTTGTTTGTTCTCCTAGTTACTATTGCAGAAGTATTAATAAAACGAGCGCTCCCAAATAAATATTCCAATTCTTTACCACCCTGTAGCCTTGCAACGATGGAAACGTGTCAGTCTGAAGATTTGAATATAAGAGGAAGAAGATGTGGTATTGGAGAGCTGTCCTGTGGGACCCTAGCTCTGCAGAGCCCTACTCACTCCCCCAGCCGCCATCTGCACTATTATCTGAATAAACGAGCTTCATGGAGAGGGTGTGACAGCAGAGAGTACACCTGCTGTGTAGTGTGACTGGTGCAGCTTAGCTAGTGACTTCCAGGGAAGCAGTTTCCAAAAGACAGGGAGCAGAGCTGTCAAGGTTCTCACGGGGTGTGAAATTCGCCTGTCAGAGAAGACGATGCATCTGGGTATCCCACACGCTTAGTTTCCGTTTTCGGCAGTCACCCTCTCATTTCCAAGGCTTTCACAATTTTGCTGCAACTCATCCCTTTAAGGGGCTTTGCCTCTCCGGTCTCTGCATTGAAAGTGAGTCCAGAGAGATGAATGATTACATTGAAAGTGTCAGCTTTCTGGATTCACTCTAGAGTCAGGGCAGACAGGACAACCAGCCTCTCAGGCACTCACTGTCACCCGACTCGCTGTCACCCCATCTGTCCGTGTTTCACTTCACCTGGATCAGGAAGGGGGGTTGACTGTAATCATCAAGGTCTCAACCGTGGACTTTCATCCGGGAGTGGTCAGGAGAAGGGCGTGAAGCCAGGAGAAGGATACGGAATTTGGAGGGCAGGAAAGCCGTGAATACCAATGGACAAGTGGTGAGAGTGAGCTCTCTGTGGAAACCGCCTGGTTCCCTGAAACCTCACGACTTTTCTGTCTTGAACAACAGGTGAGCAGCTGAGGCCTATAATGGTGTTCATCCAGAAGTGTTGGCAAATGCTACTGTCATTCTGATTGATACTGTGGGGTCCATACAAGCCTTATCACAATCTTGAGGAAGTGAATGCCATTTTCCTCATTTTATAGATGATGTCCCTAAAATATAGAGAAGTCAATGGGTTGAAAGGGTTGTGTTAGAATGAAACCTGGATGTTTCATTGTATAATGTACCATGAAGGGCAATTCTCATCTCTCAGGCATCTGGGCCGAATTCCTCTGAAGCAGTGGAGGCAGAGGGCAGGGTGGTTATGTGGAGGAAGGATTTCTATGAGCAGAGGCAAGGATGCCTTTGGACCCGGGGTCTCTGATGTCAGTAGAGCTGTTCCTTTGGGTTTATTCCACAGATATATGATATCAGTGAGAGGAACAAAGGGATGGATTTAAGTAAGAGCTCTTCCCCAGTCCTGAACTGTAAGCTATTAAAAAAAGTTATGCTTTCTCCTTAATGAACTGTGTTATGTAGGTACCAAGAAAGAGCAGCATTCCAATTAAAAAAGCATTGGTCGCTCATCTGTCAGTGTCACCTGCTTAGAATTAATGGCCACTGAACTTCCCTTGTTGATTTTCACTGTGAGTCACCTCAGGTCTTGTGCTTGGTTTATGGAATATTCCACTGTGATTGTGAGTTCTCTCACATGGGTGTTCCTCTTGCTATTACACGCTTGCATGCTAATATACATACCACCAGAGTCACTGCAAATGGAAGCCAATGGAATTTAGCACACTCTAATGCCTTCCCTTACACACTTGCAAGACCGTGCATGTCCTCTGGGCTCTTCTGTGTGTATAAACAACTAAACACCCTATAAAGAATAGAAAGAAATACAAATTCTTTAAAATAACAAAACAAAGCTCCAAACCCATCAGCCACCGGAAAGAAAGGCAGACAAATAAATCAGGACCGAGTTTGGGGGTACAGTTCACTGAGAGGTCCCACACTTAGAAGAACCAAGTTCCCAAAAATGCCTCCCCCCTTTAAAATACAGAACAAAGAAAGGAAAAGAGTACCCCCACCATCACAGCACAAAACAACCACCCATAAAAATGAAACCTTCCTTAATGTCACAGAGAAGTTAGTTGTTTCTCAGCCCAAAAGGGCTTTAGAATTTGTCTGTGAGCCAAGCTTGGGGTCTAAGGAGGCTCTGTTTGGGGCCTGCAGAACACTCCAGGACATCGTGCTAATTAAGTTTGAAAGGGAGACATATTGGGAAACCACGGTGGTGGGGAGGGAGGGAAGAGGGGGTTGGGCTCAAGTTTGGCAGTGGAGAAAGGGGAACTAGGTAAGCTCAGGGAACACACACTTCAGGAGACAGATGTGATCCCTGTGTGCAGCTCGGGAGGAATTTATCTTCCAGTTCAGGAGCTGGCCTGGCACTGTGGCCAATCAGACAGCCTGGTGAAAAATTTTTGCCTAGGTGACTTGGCTAGATTTCCTCACGGGTAAGCTACCTACAGCTTCTGCCTAACCTGTCACTTTTCTTTTGCAGAAAATTGTTCTCTCATTTAACCAGTGTCTATCTTCTGTAGGAGAGGCTGCTTTAGCACTAGATGAGGTTGGGGGAGGGCAGAATTTCAGGAACTAAGTGTATCAACCGGAGCTCCTGTAGGGAACCAGGACTCTCAGGCTGCAGTCCCAGATCCAACACAAATTGGTTGCAAATCATCTCATACCTGTTTCCCGCTCTCTCTCTCTCTAAAGAACAGAAACAAAAATAACCCCCCCCCAAAAAAACATTGTCTCAACCTTCCAGGTCTCAGATGTATTCTACTGGGGGCTCTAGAATAATTTTCTCTTTTCCCTTTTTCTTATTCGCTAAAAGCTGTTGAAAGAAGTTTAAGAGACAGGCAACCTTGAGATTCAAGTTGGCAGGTCATACGTTTAATTAGGTACAAAGAATTCAAGTACAAAGGATGCTTATTACTATTTTTTTTTTTTTTTTGGTTTTTCGAGACAGGGTTTCTCTGTATTGTTTCGGAGGCTGTCGGTCCAGCCCGGCCTCGAACTCACAGAGATCCGCCTGCCTCTGCCTCCCGAGTGCTGGGATTAAAGGCGTGCGCCATCACCGCCCGGCTGCTTATTACTATCTTGCATAGGCCTTTAAATGTATGTATACCAAAACCTTTTGTCTAGCTCACACAGCGGTGGTACCTGCATTTAGTTCGTTCTGCTTCTGTGTGTGCGACCACGCTACCTGATCAGTGCAGCCAGTTGCTACCGTCAAACATTCCCCCCAAACCAGACCACTACTGCTTCCCCTTCTCCCCTTCCTCCTCATTCCCTCCTCCCACTTCCTCTTCTTCTTGGTCAGGAAAATGTCCAACTTTATTTATTGTACAACTCGAATAAACACATGAACGTGCACACCCCTTGCTGACAAGCATTGGACACTTGGGAAGTTTCTTAGCCAACTACCCAAAGCAGGGAATTTCCGCATTAGTTTTTGTCTGTGTTTCTTAATTTACCTTTAAAGATCTGTACCCCAAGAGCAAAGTACTCTGCACTATTCCTTTAACAGCTCAGATGTTTGCAAATTAGGAACAATGCACTGTAGTGAGCCTCAACATGACCCAGCGATTTGGAAGGGGAGTGGCTGTGCTTCTCGGAAGTGTCTCCTATTGGCTGTTTCCTAACTCATTCATTGAGAGCTCTCCCTCTATTAGCTTGGTTCTGTTGGAGCTGCGTTATTTCATGTGGCTTGTGGCTTTGCCTCGGCTTTTAGGAGACACCTTGGTAGTATGCAAACACTGTGTCCACAGGCTCAGTGAATATGTGCCAAGTTCAGTGTGAGTTTGGAGGGATTACCCCATCCTAATAAACCGTCCCTAGTCCAACTATGCCTACGTTCCCCTCCTTTCCCAAGTGCAGCATCACTCTCTCAGGGTTTCTATTTGAGGGAATGCTCGCCAAGTCCTAGCACTGCGTGTCAGTCAGATCCTCAGTGCCACAGACATTTTTTACTTTTCCTTTGCTTGGTTCTCAATCTAAGCCTTTACATGAAACAGTGATAATTAGCCACCCAGTTCGACTCTGATGCTTTCCCCCCCCTCATTTCTCCCCAAAGCTAGGTGCATGGCAGTAGCTCGTGATGCCCCATCCATTGGCATGCTGTCCTAGTGTCTCCCAGAGGCATCTCTGACACTATCTCCACTGGGGCATTCGGGTTCTATCTGTACACCGTTGCCATGGTGGTGCGATCTCATTGTTGGCCAGGTGATAGGAGCGCAAGCTCAAACATCTCAGGTTAGGGTCTTTGTAGCAATCTTGCAGTGAACTGGCAACAGTGGTCACACCCGCCTTGGGCGTGGCCTGGGGCAGACAGAAGCTGAAAGAGGGAAGCTTGAAGCATGGCTGTCCTTAGGGCTTCTTTCTGGTGGGTCAGCCAATCTGGTAGGAAGGATAGAAAAATGCTCCTGCGTTCTTTGTGTTTTTCTGTGTAATTGTTCCCCAATAAGCACCCATTTATCATTTATCCTTGGTCTAGTGAAATAATTACAGCCTGGCCTTCAGGTCTTCTTCCTGGAATTGCTTCTGATATCAGCTCAGTCAGTCTGCGGTTCTTCAAAAGAGATTCCAAGACAAGGAGTTTCAGGCTTATTGAGGAGGAACTTGTTTGACAGGAAGACAGGCCATGGGAGTTCTTGGGAGATGCAGTGGTAAGCGAGTTAAAGTGCCTTAATGAGAAATATCCCTCAGAAGCTCACAGATTTGAAGAATCACTCCCCGATTGGTGGCACTGCTTAGGGAGAGTCTAAGGCACAACGTTTTGCTGAGCAGCCAGCTTGGAGAGCTTGTAGCCTGGTCCCATATTAAATTCACTCTCACTGCTTCCCATATGTGGATAAAGATGTGATTACTCAGATTTCTTTTCTGGTTTTCAGCTGCAAGCACCCCCTGGGATTCTGGAATAGAACCCTAACCAAGTGTAAGCCCAAAACAATGAAACAAAACAAAACAAAACAGACAAAAAATCCCAAAGACTTTCTTTCTTATGTTGCTTTTGGTCACATTATTTTATCATTGCAACAGAAAAGTAAGCTGACCTGGAGTTCAGTTGTAGACAAGACTTCAGCTGATTCCAAAAGAACAGAGATGAATGGTCCTTCTGGGCTGCCCTTTTATCCCCATCCTGGCTGTAGGACCATCCTTCTTAGGAGATGGGGTTTGGATGTGACACTTCTCTATAGCAAGGCCACGTGCAGGGTTGAATGCACCTGGAACTGCTCAGCTGTTGTCTCTCCCAAAGAAGACATTAACATCTCAGCCACATAGCAGCCTGCTCTTAGTCCTACTATGGTGGCAGTAGTGGAGCTGAAACCATTGAACACATTTTCTTTTCTTATTTGTCAATTTCTATTACACAGACTATCTTTTACTTATTGAGTTTGTCCTTGGCATCTTCATATGTGCACATAACGCACAGTGGTTACTCCCACCTATTTTAATGTAGCAACCAAGATCTTCTAACAATGGCCACAGCAATGCTAAAACGGGGTGGTTAAATAAACATTGAAATTTTGGACAGTTGTATTTAGTTTAATTTTTTTTAAATGCGCACCATTTGGCATACTGTGTGTTGATCAGTAGAGAATTTCAAAATAACCTTTCTGAATTTCCTTTCTCTGCCGCTTTGACTCTATTTGTTTCACCACATTTGCTTCTCTGTAGTCAGCTGGTATTATAAATAGAAGTTGAAGAGCTCAGAAATCCACCCCGATGCTGCCTAAGGCATGACTTAGTGATTTCAAATACCAAGACTTCCATATTGGTATATCTTCACCTTGTGTTCCTAATGAGGTTTATCTGCAGAAAAAGTCCTTGTGGAAAATTTCACCTCCCAAGCAAATAGAAAGTCTAACAGATAGGAAGGAAAAACTGTTAAATGTTACCTCAAATGAAAGGTTCAGTTAATATTCCTTGGAATTGTTCTTCTGGTTGGTGCCATGGCAGTTTGGTTGATATTGAAGTATCAATAAAAATTAATTAATTAATTAATATTTAATTTTTTCTTTCCTTCAAATTTGAGCATAAGCCTTAGTCTGCCATGAACTTTTTATTTTTTAATTGCCTTTTTTTTCCTGTAAGTGAAAGAACATTACTGATGATAAACTTGAAAATGTTTACGACATAGACAGCTGTTAAACATTAGTAATCTAAGTGTTAGTCCAGTTTTCACCACAGTAACAACATACCTGAGACAGGCTATCTTCATGAAGAGGTTACTATTTAGTTTATAATTCTGGAGATTCAAGGACATGGTGCTGGCCTCAGTTTTGCATCATAGTGGGTGGTAGGATTAGGTTGCACTGGAAGAGCTCACATGGCCAGACAGAAAACTAGAGACTGTCACCCCACAATCACTTTTATGGGTGTGACCCCATAACTTAAGAGGTCATCGCCAGGCCTGGTTCTTAAGGATCCCATCACCTTCAGCATGCCTGAACCGGGACCAAGAGACTCTTAGGAGGACATGCTCAAAGGTCAGAACGTCACTGCTCCGTGATTGCTAGTCTCCTCTTGGGAAGGAAGGGTGAGATGCTCTGTTTGCCTTTCCAACCTTGTCTCTGCTCAGACAAGCGCCCTCTGATGCACTAGGTCTGCATCCCTGATGTTTCACCCGCAGCTCCTTTATTACTCAGGACTGGCAGGTCACAGTCATCTGCATGTGCATGAGAGATGAGCTTGTTCCATCACAAATATCCTGAATATTCATGTCCCAAACTGTCTGGAATCCTGGCACCTTCTTGTTCATGCATACAGGGAGAACATCTATTTGTGTGAGAACATGCAGCTCTCATCCTGGAGCAGCAAAAAAAATACCCCCTCCAATATTATGTGGTATTATGGTTTTAAAACATACCTGTCCACCCATACACAATTCTAATGTTTAGTTATTATTATATATGGGGGTAAATTATTCTCTTTAAATAAAAGAAAAAAGAACCATGAAACCATTCTCAGACATCCCATAGAGAAATTGGAGCGTGTGAAAAAGTGAATCAAATGACCTTAGAAACAATTCTTAAGTTCATCTGGAGGCCTTTGGGCAAGGACAAGAAAAAGAAAAAACAACTGTTGTTTTGTCAATCCTAGATGAGAACATTTTTAATCATAGCATTAAAATTATAGACAACGGCTGCCATATTTTCTCTGGGCTGTCCATATTCTCCTTGCAGGAGATTCTTATTTTCAAAAGAGGCTGCCACAGGGGACTGGACCACAGCTCTGTTTCTCCCATGAAACCTGTGTTCTCGCAGCCTGAGAACATAACCTTAACAGAGAGGGAAGATGGAATACAGGCAGTGTTTTGGAGGCTGTTTTTAAACTACACTATTATCTGGCTTTTGAATTTCAGTAATCCTTGAGCAGGATACTTCCTCTATGGCCAGGGAGGAAGGCAGAAAGACACCAGAATTATTGTATCCTCGTTGCTCGGGATTGTGGAGGCACCACCAATTTTAATGTGTTGAGATGCAGGAATGCTTCTGGGGGAATGCCACGAAGAGTAAACTCGGTGGAAGACACTGGGTGGGCTACTTTAGAGACTGTGGAGAGGTGTTCATTCTGAGGTGCTGTGTGCCCGGATCCACATAAATAAGCAATTTGGTTACAAAGCACATTTTAGCTAATGTTTTCCAGAACAAGCCTTAAACAATGAAAGACTCTCAGTATAGTTGTTTATTTCTTTGTCCTTTTTAAAAGCACAACTCATCTCACATATGACTATGTTGAAGGTTCCAGGATGAGCCTAAGCCATGCTCATAGTTGGGTTCCTGTATATTTGAAGACATCTGGAGGCTTGGATGGAGAACACTTCTCAGAGAGGCTCGCAAATGTATTGTGTGTCTGTCACTTGTAATCTACATGGGCCTTTTGAGACCCTGGATCAAAGGTCAAATACGGAAGGTGTTTTAAGACCCTTTGTAAGGTACTTGCTCTGTGGCAGCGCTGCCCTACACCGTTATTTCAGAGTTCAGCCAGACTTCCTTGGATCTCTCTGTGAGAAAAACTGGCCAGACTACCAGCTGCTCTGAGTGAGCACTGGCACCTTTGGGCACAACAGGAATGATACCATGCCAGACCCTTTGGAAAAGATTGGTATCAGCCCTGCAAAGATCACAAATAGAAATGGGAGGCTTGAGACAGTGATCATTAATTTTAAATGTCAACTTGCCTTAACCTAGAATCACCTATCAAGAGAGTGATGACTGGGAAATTGTCTAGATCTGGGTTCTTTGTAGGAGACTGTCTTCATTGCCTTAACTGAGGTGGGCTGAAAGATCCACCATGAATGTGGGTGACACAACTTTATAAACTGGGCCCCCAACTGTCTAAGAGTGGAGAATAGTAGCTGGGCATAAGTGATCAAGCAGTAAACATGGGACCATTGTTTCCCTATGCTCTTGACAGTGGAAGTGACTATATGCTTGAGTTTCTGATTTAACTTCCCCTAGCTGATAGGCTGTAACCTGGATTTTCAAGACTAAGTATACCTTTTCCTCCTCTATGTTGCTTTTTATCACAATGTTTTATTACAACAATGGAAATGAGATCAGAACAGTGGGTAAGAGGGACATCTGTCTAGTGCAGTGATATGTTTTCTCAGGTTTGTAATTTCTTCTGTCTGCATTTACTGGAAGGAAAAGCTTAAGCACATCAATGTTCTGAGCTAATAAAATGGAACAGTCTAAAAAGGCACGCATATTTCTTAAAATTGGAGGAAAATTCCATTTGCTAGGAGAATGTTTTCTCTATTTTACTTGAGATTTTTCTTATGAATTTTTGTGATCATTGATATCAACATTTTCTATAAAACTCTTGCCTGTTATTAAGAGGTTTGAATCTCACAGACTGAAGTTAGGCAGTCTGACATTTATTTGGCAAACTGTCCTGACTACCAGATTTTATCGATGATTTAGATAATTCAGGGGGTGATCACATGTATTAATATTATGATAAAAAGTTCTTCTGTATCAGGCCCTTTTATAATTAACCTGAGGAAGTGTCCTTTTTGAATCCCACACAAACACAGATAATGTTCATCACATGAAGACAGAGGTCTCTGCCGGTGTTGACTGGGAATGGAGGACGATCTAACACAATATTTCCTTTAAAAAACAGCCGTAGGTCCAGTTCCTCAGGAAAAAAAAGACTGAACTCAGTGACTTTTGTGTAGAAGTATTAGGAACTCACTCTAAGATCAATGTTCCTGAAAAAATGAAGAGGATCAGGGAGAAGGGACAAGTTGAGTGTTGATGACATTGCAAGAGGGATAGCAACTGAGCCCACAGGGCGCCATGAAACTGGGAAGCCCTGCTGCACCAAATAAAGGCAGAGAGTTGAACCTTAGGTCTCAAGACAGACCATCACTGGGCATGGGCTGGCACAAAGAATGAGTAACTGTGGATGAAATGGCTACTTAGACACAGGCAATTTCTAGACAGAGGTTCTACTGAAAATTCTCAGCAACCGGTGCTTACAGCAGCCAGGGAAATGTGTGTCTCAGGATTGAAGGTTTATAATGGATGAAGGAAGTCTTGTTTTGAGGGAATATATTACCATTCAAAAAAATCTATAAGAGTTAAGACCAATATCCATCATGCTAATTAACAGTACCTGACCATATTGATTAGTCTCTTGGCAGTGTGGTATTTGATTTATGCCACTTCCAGAAACGACTCTAGAAAATGCTTCTCACTTCCTCAGATTCATAGTAGAAGGAGATAAGTGTGCTGTGAATGCTTCCTGTTGCTAATCCTAAAGACAGCTTTAAATCATCAAATATGTGTGTGTTTTAAGTTCCATTATTCTGCTGCTCAAGGCCAAATTGCTGTGCAGGGGCTAGGGATGATAGGCTATGTAGCAAGAGTACTATCTTGGTCTTGCATGGAAAATTCCCACTTGTCATCTCACCTCTGAGTCACCAGAGATGTTGCTTTGGAGGGAACTGGTCCATAACTTCGAGGCATCAAATGCTAGGCATTAAAACCATCAGAATGGCTCAGTTACAGCATATTGTTCAA
This sequence comes from Mesocricetus auratus, assembly GCF_017639785.1. Lineage (NCBI taxonomy): Eukaryota > Metazoa > Chordata > Mammalia > Rodentia > Cricetidae > Mesocricetus > Mesocricetus auratus. The sequence goes on along the minus strand of NW_024429192.1, from coordinate 11,553,780 downwards.
GAGAAGGTTGGATGGAGATGTGAAAAGCAGATTGGTGGGCTCGGAGCACAGTAATTCCAGTCTTTTTATGTGACATTTTTAGGAAAATTAAATTGTGCCTTTCTATGTTTGTCAAAAATGAATAACAATAACAAATACGAGAGCGCCTTCTTCACCTGAGTTTTAAAGATAAATGTGCACAGCAGAGTAAGTGTGACACCCACCTTTGCTATTATAATGTTCATGAGTAGAAAGTAAACACAAGATTTTGATCAGAGCACTTTTTTTTGCATGTAGGAACTTTGCAAACAAAAATTTAAAAAGGATTGAACAAAAAGAAGCAAAGATTTCAATAAAAGCACAGAAAATAAATGGAAGCAGGGGTTAGTTCTTTATAAATCTTTGCCTCATTCCTCAGTGTCAGGGGTAAAAGTTTTTCTGTATACATCAAACAATGTCAGTTTTGGCAAGGTCAAGTTTCCTTGAATGACCTTGGCATAGTCAGAAATCTCCTGTGGAGATTAAAAAAGACCAAACTCTTATTCTAGATCATAACTGGAATGGAATGAGATTGGGAATGTGTTTCCCAGAAAAGCCTGTGTGTTTCCCATCTCTGATGGATTATCGCACTTAATTTTGAGAACAATCTTGTGACGTTGCTGCTGTGACTTTCTTCCTGAAGATGGAGGAAAACAAGATGACCGGAGGTTATGAACAGAAATGGCAGAGACTGGGATCTGAAAACTCATGAGTGCAGACAGTATCACTGCCAAGCCGTGGAGGGCCCCGAACATACACAACATCACAAACATCACAACCCGATCGACCATCCCTCTCTCTCTCTCTCTCTCTCTCTCTCTCTCTCTCTCTCTCTCTCTCTCTCTCTCTCTCTCTCTCTCTCTCTGTGTGTAATACAGATGGCCAGTGCCCCTTCCCCCGATGACCAGCTGCAAAGGTGTTCCTCCTGTGGTGACTTCAGCCTGCATAACCATTAGCTTTCTCTGGGGCCATCTGTCTCTGGGTTAGTTATTCATTTCCGTAGAATAAAAAGCCGACCCCCTCCTCTGGCCATGTAATTACTAAATGACTTGGCATATGTCTCTGCATGAATATAAAGCAAAGCTGTCCTTGGGAAACAGCCTTTTGTTTTGTGGCCTGTTAAAAAGTAAATTAAGCAAGAGTTGGTGTTAGCATTGGTCGATGATGGGTTTTGTTTGGAGGTGCCTTGTGCCGTCCGTTTTCTGGCTCTTTGGAAAGAGGAGGCAGCTTGAGGAAGCACAGTGGTGTAGACAATTGTTCCTGAAGGCTGGCACCTAATCTTTTCCCTCTGGCTGCAGAATTCTGAGGTTGATGCCCACACTGACAATGTTTTAAAAACTATCCTTTGAAACAAAATGACAATTAAAGAGGAAGAGATACACATGTGATTTTGAAATTTCTAAAATCTTACCTTTGGTCAATTACCCCACAGTTGCTTTGTCAGCAAATTTTGTTTCTCTATAACATGTGATGATCTCTCTCTCTCTCTCTCCCTCTCTCTCTCTCTCTCTCTCTCTGATTATAGGATAATTTGGAACTATCCTGAGAAGCCCACCCTGAGGGAGACAGAAATTTTCCTGTAGAAATTCATGAAAAGAGTATTCAAATATATAAAAATAGATGGGCGTGGAAACCATGGGGACAAGGAGCTCAGTGGCTCTGTGTGGTCCTCTGCACTAAGTGTCTGGAAAGAGATTTGGGCAGAGGATGACACGGTATAATTAAAATAAAAGGGGGACAGAGAAGCAGTCACGGTAAGGCAAAGAGGAAAGCATACAAGCATCTTTTTGTGTTTTGTGAACCTATTTTTCAAAAAGAGCCACGTGGCATCTGAGAGCAAGGCTGAAACAGATTAAGAGGGGGTGCTTGGGAGGAAGCAACCTAGATTAAAGTAATAAACATGCGCAGTGGTCATTTCCTCCCGGGATTGCTAATGCCACTGCCCCTCTGCTGGCTTCTTTGAACAATAAAATTAATGCAAGCCAGTAAAAACAACCATTTATCTTCTCTCAAGACGCTGAGATATGAGACAATTTTTCTCTGAGGTCATTTAGCATGATGACCAGATGGCCAAAGAAGATAAATTTTAAGAGTCGATGTTCACATTTTAGGGACAAGAGCTCCTGGTTTTCAGTTTGTTCCCGAGAGCTTCCTAGTGCCCATTTACATATGAAAACTGCATAATACTGTACTTAGCTACTGGCGAGTGATAGGATTTATATTGTGGGTTTACGAATCCCAAACAACCAGTTGACCTGATAAAACTACATATGAATTTGAAGGTGGCCAAGGAAGGAAGAAGAAACCAATTATTTCACACAATTCGCTTGTGCACTTATGTTCTGTCCTCTTTTGTTTATTTACTTTTCTTTCTACATAGCATAGACTGTCCTCTGTCTCTGAATTTGCAATTCTCCTGCCCCTCCCTCTGTCATGGGGGAGACCTGGAAATCACTTATTTGAGAAAACACTTGACATTTTCTTCCCTAAACTCACCCACAAACCCCTTTCAATTGGCTGAACTCAATGACAGAGAGAGATGTGACTGCTTTAATAATTGGTTCTTGACTAAACTTAGAAGGTTGAATTAGTTGGTTGCTTTATTGGATTGACTTAAAAAAATTGGCAGTGAAATCCTTGCAGAAAACCAGACTCATTTAAGTACAGTCTGAACATATATAACATATATAAAAAATGGATATTTAGACATCTACTTTGCAAAGATCTTTTGTCAAAGCATTGAAATAATGACTTGACTTTCTGCCCATTTCAGAAACTACTAAAGAACCAATGAAGTTTAAAAAGCAAAACCCAAAACTGAACCAAACCATATCAAAACAAAACATATCCTTCATATCACATGCTCAATGAAATGGAGCTGTTATTTGAAAGAAGGAGAACTTTCTATCAATCTACCCAAATGCAGGCCAGGTTGTGGTAGTTTGAATGTATTTGGCCCCCATAATCTCATAGGCAGTGGAGCTGTTATGAGGTGTGGCTTTGTTCCATTGGGTATGACCTTGTTGGAGGAAGTGTGTCACTGTGGAGGTGGGTCTTGAGGTTTCCTATGATCAGGATACTGCCCAATGTCTCAGTCAACTTCCTGTTGACTGCAAGATATAGGACTTTCAGCTACTGCTCCAGCACCATATCTGTCTTCATGCTGCCCTGCTTCATGGTGACACTGGACTGAACGTGAGTTTGAAACTGCAAGTGAGCCACTCCAATTAAATGTTTTCCTTTAAAAGAGTTGCCATGGTCACAATGCCACTTCACAGCAATAGAAACCTTAAGTAAGACCTAAATTAGTATCAGGGACCGGGGTATTGCTGTGATGGGCTGGACCATGCTTTTTTTGAAGGTATATGGACGTTGACATTGTGAGTTAGGCAAGCAGTTGAATGTTTAAGTGCTGCTTAATGTGCCGTACTAGTAGGAACATGGGGGAGAGTGGTGCTAAATGAGATTTGATGGGGTGGCGGGCTTGCTCAAGAGGTTACAGAGGAGAAGAATTTTAGTGTGTTGCCTAAAGATAGTTCCTGTGATATCTTGGTGAAAAAAGTGCCTGCTTTTTGTCCTTTTCTGGATCCTGCCTCATTGACCACTAATTGAGAAAACGCCTTACAGTTGGATCTCATGGAGGTATTTCCTCAACTGAGGCTCCTTCCTCTGATGACTCTAGCTTGTGCCAACTTGACACACAAAGCCAGCCAGTACACAGGTGGTCGCACACCTGCTGTTTCAACGTGAGTTTCTTTGATTGGACACCAATGTTGTTTCCAGCAGCGATTTCACTGCTCCCCTCTAGTAGAGTACCAGTCACCCTGGATAACAGACATGTGCCCTAGTTTCTGATTGTCCATCCTGTCTCCCTGACCATAGTAAATGGATAAGGGATGTCACATGATATGAGTTGCTCTGATTGGACTGAACACCACGGCGTTTATCCAGGGCTGAAGGAAGAAAATTTCCGCTTGGGTGGCATGGAGTGTTGATGTGGTCTGGAACTTCTGCAGGTCCTTTGAGGAAAGGCACTCTAGGGAGGAAACCTAGCGTCCCTTGTATGGGGAGCACTCAGTGAATGCCAAAGCAATGAGGTGGAGCCCAGGTCAGATGACACCAGGTACTAAAACGTGCTTTGGGCTGCTAGAGGCTATGCATGCTACTGGCCTTTGCAATCCATTCCTGTGGCCTCCTACACTAGTTGCATATGCACTGGTCCATGAGTCCCACAGTCTAGCTTTGCCAAGGCCAGGGTGTACTGATCCATCTAATATTAGGCTTGTTTTGCTAATATTTAGATGAATGTCGTTTTGTCCCTACTTCAAGATAGGCATCAGCTGGTGGTTTCACTTTTCCATAGTTTCTCACAGGAATTACCATGCTAAAACCTATTTTCAGAAAACGTACTACTATGGGAAAAGAAAATAACTCAATTCTGAGTTTTTAAAAAGAGTTTTAGCTTTAAAATTGTGTATATTCCCTTGAGCTGGAGTTATGAGTTACCATTTATGTGCTGCTTATTTTCACTTTCTGAGTGCTCCTACGTAGTGACTATGAGATTTCCTTGTTTGCAATGACAGAGAGGAGAAATCGGTTCCCCCATTCTCCAGCTCAGAGCTGCACCTGAGTGGCTCAGCTTCAGGAAACACACGGTAGCACCAACTTTTCTCTCAGGATGGGTGTGTGTTGTCAGTATTCTCACCATGAAAGTCTGGAGTGCCTAAGGATGTCCTGAAAAGAAAGATGATGTGTGTGCTATCTTTGCTAATCAGTATCTCCCAAAGTTGCCTAACAACTTTGTGTTTGGTTCATAACAAGGCAAAGGCACGTGCATTCTGATGTTTTGTGGTATGTCTTCAGACTCTGCTTTGATCTTGGCACAGTGATGCGTGTACCAAGAGCGTGACACTACCGTCAAGTGTGGAATGCCACATCTGAGAAGGGTCATGGTGCTGTAATCCTAACACTTTAATGAGCACACCCCAATCTAGTAATATGTTGCATATGATGGTACTGGCCCTGTACAGAGCATGTTTTTCTTAGGCTATTTTCCATTGGTCAGAGCTTGACTTAAGAACACACTGGACCAGTGTGAAAGTTTACCCTTTCCTTCTGTCTTCTCTTTTCTGCAAAACAAAACAAAACAAAACAAATACACAGAAAAACAAAGCTCACAAAACCAAACCAAAATAAAAAAACAACCCCCCAAAAAAAACCCAAAATACTGGTTTAAAAGGAGAGACTAGGCAAATCAGGTTATTGAATGTGCAACATTCTGATACTGGGACTCCGCTCTGATGGAGAAGACTATGCAGTATGTATTTCCCATTATAGACCCATATTTTCTTATCCTGCCATGGAAAATTTGAACTTTATTAGGAGTTAAATTATTGAAATGACTTAAAATTATACTGTTTTAATACATGCTGTGATATGTTAATGAGGAATTGAAATTTAGGATGGGTAAATCTTTGGGGAAGAAATGTCTTCAAATGCAATTTTCCTTCATTTATCTCTTACTCGCTTTTAGATATAAGAAAAACAAGATCACCACAATAGATGGCTAGTCCTTTTGTGACATGCACAGACCCTTGAAGTTTTATTTTCTTCTTGAACAATATAATGATTTATTAAGATTTCTGAACCAAAAATTTTCTGCCATCTCAACAGTAACTTTTTCTGTTTATGTTTAACAAATCATCCTCATATCATTATGGTACAAAGTTATATAGTACCATTTCCGTTTAGTTATATCATGGCCTTTGATCATGTTAAACACCTATGACCCACCCCAACCATTAGTCTTTTCCCCAAAGACCCCTATTCTACTTTCATGTCATAAGTATGTGGTATGTGTGTTCATGTATGCATATGTACATATGCACATAACCGTAATTTAGGCTTCATATCTTTAACATGAACTCCAATATCATGTCTCTGTCATGTAGAATATCATAAGTAATTTTACTCTTATTTATTGAGGAGACTTCATAATGACTTGTATAGTGGCTAGACCAATCTATACATTCCAGCAGATATGTATAAAGCTATATCTGCTTGTCGCCTCAACACACACACACACACACACATATATATGTATATATACATATATATATATATATATATATCCATCCTTCCATTATTGTCCAGCTGAGGTGAAATCAGTAAAGTTTAGATCAACATTTCCCTGATGGATAAGGATGTATGCACTGGCGTTTACTCTTCATCATTATTTCACCTCATTGCCCATTGCCTATTTCCTGACTGGGTTATTTAGTCTTTCTTGATTTGTCTCATTCTAGTAGACACTGAGCTTTAGATATCAGCTTTAATTAATTAATTTAACTAAGGAAAAAAGATGGTTTCATCATAGGAATATTAATGTTTTTTTTTGTCTTTTTAGAAAAAGAAATATTGGTACAACTTGATATGTATAGAGAATAAGAATTCTAGTGTTTTGTGTTTGCTAAATACCTTAGTTCTGGGGAGTTTGTAGCACTGACAGTCCCCATTAGTCTTCCATTGAAACTACATTGGTTCAAATACCACCTATTTGGCCCAAAGAACCTCATTTAGCAGATGATCGCCGACCCCTGGGCCCCTGTGTTTTCATCAATGTCATCTGAAATCATGTGAAATTGAATGTAAAAAGTATTCCAATAAAAATCACTGCTGTACACCATAATATTCATGAGCTCAGCAGAAAGACATGGTTTTACACAACTTTCCTGTTGTCCCAGCGAGAAAGCAATTTAATTTTGAGTAACTCTAGAGAGATCAGCATCTTTCTTATCAGTGAACGAACTTATGAGTTCTCTTTGACTAAGATGCCAAATATCCGCAAAGAATGCATTGGTCAAAAGTGTCTGAGGTGGAGCACGGTTGACATCAGATCTTGGGGTAGACTGCATGGTTCTACAACCCATCTGTACCCACTGTCTGCTTTTTTTCCACTTCCTAATAGTCATTTATTTTAAAAAATACTCACAGATTTACTTCTATTAACTGGCTCTGTGTTTGTGCATACACTCGTAGAAATGAAATAGATTATAAAATGCAATATTGCCTGAACATAAGAAGTTATTTTTTAAAATGTTACCTTGTGATGGAAAAAAATCAAAAATGATGTTTAGGGCTGGCACAATGACCCAGTGTGTAAGGATGCCTATTCTCAGGTATCACAGGCCAAGACAGAACTGCTACTAGTCAGTTGTCCTCTGACATCCAAATATGTACCATGCTATCCCCCAATACAATTAAGTAAACAAATACATGAAAGAGACAGGCTGCTTAAATTGAATGAGAAAATATTTTCATGTAAAAATTTTCCTCATGATCAAGAAATGTTATGCTTTTAAAAGTAAAATGAATGTAAGTTCCAAATCCATGACTTTGTCTAAAGCCAGTTTTTGAGAATGACATTACCTAGAACTTAAATTACATCATTAGAAGGTTTTGTATGATTAGTAAACACCAAAGCCACTAGCATAAGATTAGTCGGAGCTGCCAAAACAACAAGCAGCCATACATACGTGTCTGTAAATGTTGTCCCTCATACATGCACACAGCTTACGTCCTTGTTTTTCTTCTCTTCTCCTTCTCTTCCCCTTCCTTCTTCCTTTCTTCCTACCCTCCCCTTCTTTTGCTTCTTCCTCTCCTTCTCATCTTCTTCATCTCTTCTTCCTCATTCTCCTCCTCTGTTGGTATTTTGGTTTTTAGAGACAGGGTTCCCTGGTAGCTCAGACAGGCTTCAGGCTGCCAATTCTCCCCCTCCTCAGTCTGCTGAGGGCTGGGATTACAGACATGCAACGCTATGTTCAGCCAGTTTCATTCATAAGAACAATAGCATTTTTAAGTATAGATCAAAATCAAATCAGTGCTAATTTGAGATTCACAAACATTTCCTATTACACAATAAAATAATCTCTCCTTAAAAAATAAAGAAGATGCTGGGGGAAATAGCTCAATTGGTAAGGCTCCTGCTGTGCAAGCATAAAAATGTGAGTTTGGGTTGCAGGCACCCATGTAAAAAGACAGATGTGTGGCATACATCTGTAACCCAAGTGGTGTGGGAAGCAGAGCCAGCCACATCCCTAAGCACACTGACAAACCAGTCTAGTCAACTGGTAAGCGTAGTCCAGGGAGAGAGCCTGTCTCAAAAATAAAGTGGGATGTGATAAACACCTGTCCTTGACCTCTGGTCTCCAAATGTGTGCGTGCATGTAGTTACAAACATACTCACGGTATACTACATGGGATACAGAAAAAGAAAAACAAGTTGGACATAGTCAAACAAAATAAACCTAAGAGCTATCAAGAAGTAAACCAAAGCCCTTCAGCATTCCTAGACAGAAGTTTGCTGCTTTGCTGACTTGCAGTGATGTTGTGAATTTAGACCTTTGATGAGGGGCTCCTTGGCAGTATGGAGGCACCTGCTTGGAAAGCTGGTAGGATTGATACTGTGTGGTGTCATGGTAGGATTGATACTGTGTCATGGTAGGATTGATACTGTGTGTCAAGTGTCAGACTTCACTGGCCTCACACACCTGTAAGCAAGACCATTCACACTTAGAAAAGACAGCCTGGCTGCCTGGCCTTCCTTAGTTTGTGTTCATGACAGAAAGCTCCAGTACAGACTCTGCTGTTGGGACGCAGATGGGACCATCCTTTGAGTGCCATCAGCATTGCCACAAGGAGTATCTCTAGACAGCATGGACAAGGCTGCTGCTCTTGGGAAACACTAATGAAAAAGCAAAGAAACAAGTTAGATGATTCTAGATCAGGACCGTGTGTGTGTGTGTGTGTGTGTGTGTGTGTGTGTGTGTGTGTGTATGTGTGTGTGAGAGAGAGAGGGGGGGGGAGAGAGAGAGAGAGAGAGAGAGAGAGAGAGAGAGAGAGAGACTAGCAATGTGGTATGCAAGAGAACAACTTGCTTTGGAGAAAGCAGTAAGAAGAGTAAGTGAAACACAGCCTTTATTCTGTTCATTCACAAACAAAACTCTCAACAGGTAGGGAGGAGACTGTACTAGAATTCCTAAAACCTAAGGATAAAAAATCCCATGGGTCAGCATCAGGGGGAAGGAACTTTTATTGGTCTAACAGATACTATGATATGAAACCCAAACATGATGATGCCAATCAAAATGAAGATGAGCGAGAGATTTCTCTGAAGAACAATGGGATTTATTTTAGGATAACAAACATCACAATAGAGGCCATGTTGTAGTCAACTACAAGCATATTGAAAGAAATTGAAGTATTGGGACATTCTAACAGTGAAGTAAAATGCTTAGGAGGTGGCTCGGTTGCTAGAGTCCTAGCCATGCAAGCATGAGGACCCAAGTTTGATCCACAGAACCCACCTAAAAAGATGAGTCTGTAATTCTAGTGCTGGAGAAGGTAGAAGGAGGAAGATTCTTACTACTTGCTGGCTAACTAGGTTAGCTATGTTCAGTGAGAGACACTGCCTCAAATAATAAAGAGGAGCATGGTCAAGAGAAGCACCTGACTTTGACCTCTGGCTTCCAAATACACACAGGTGTATAAATGTGCACGAGCACACATGTGCACACCCACACAGCAACACACACACACACACACACCAGGAAAATGAGGAGGACTGTACACAATTCTTTCAAACAGTAATCCTCCTACAAGGAATAATGAGAAGGTGAACAGAGAGTTGCTGAGTAGAGGATGTTCTGGCAGACGTGTTTATTTCCTATAAGGATGCAGTGTCCTCTGTGCAAGGTTGTAGTTCTGCAAGAACGTCTTGTTACTATCCGGCAATGGGGCATGAAAATCTCTTCCTGTATAAGACTCCCGGTTTTTATTAGATGTGACAAGGGACTCTTTTGATTCTGACAGCTTTTACAATAGGAAACAAAGAAATTCACAACTCAATATTTCACTTACTTTCTCACCAGGTAGGACTTATAAGTTAGGACTTATAATGGCTTGGCACTCACGATGTCTCTATTTCAACTCAGCTTCTGTGGCCCCCTGTGATGGGGGAAGTCCTCCTGTGTATAAGACTCAGGGGAAGAAATCATGTTACACCCCTGTCATGTGAGGCAGCTTGATCTTTGAGAATTAGATGAAATTGGCAGCATCTCTTCCTACTGGTCTTGGAAGAGCTGGTGGCTGAGCTAATTTTTGGACTGCCAAGTAGAGGTGTGACTCATATTTTTTCTAATCATTTCTGGCTTTGAGTCTTTGGTTTTGATGAAGAAATGTAAGGTGTGGCTTATTTATCTGTTTTGAGACTTCTGAATTTGTTCTTCATCTAGTAACTGCCAACGGGGACTGTCAATCATGAAGGTGGTTGTATAAACAGTCACCATTGCTGAAAACATGGAGTCTTAGCAATGGAGGGCAGATGTTCAGTAGAGTTGAGCTTCAATGCTCTGTTTTGGTAATCAACTCAGATTCTAGTTTCTCCCCCATGACTTTTCTATTTTCTTCTTCCATTTAAAGCCAAGGGCTTGACTGACAAGTGAATCACTGATTTGAGTCAGAGTGTGAGATTTTGCTGTGTATATACATCACGAATGACTAAATGAAGCTAAGTTGCACATCTGTCCCTCTACTGCTCATTCTCTTTGCTCTTTTGTGATCAGGACATTTACACCTGGCTTTGCAATTCTGAAATACCACACAGTTCATTGTTATTAAGTGCAGTAGCCACAGCCACTGTGTGTCCAAAAGTCCAGGTATGGAAGTTCCAATGATGGTTCACTTTGACTGCTCCTTCCAGGGCCAGCAAAACACTGTATTTTGTTGGTTTTTTTTTTTTGAACTTGCCAACAATTATTTCTTTGCTCTGGGCTTGCCACTTTCAGTCTGAATAGGTGGCTATGGTATTTCTACCACTAGCCAAACAGCGGTTTCTGCTATTCTATTCTCACCATTATGCCATTTGGCTCCCACTCCAGACCTCCCCAAGTGATGTGGGTTTGCTGCCTGAAGGAAGGAAATTCCATAGCCACTGTTCACACCCCCTCAGCTATTATATTTTTTTTAAAAAAGGGCAAAATAGTTCTTCAGATTGCTTTTAGATTGATGACAGGCAAAGTGAGGACTGGGAAAATAGCCTGAGCTCCTGCCAGGAAAGTAACCTGGAGCACACTGATGGCCGTAGGGAGGAAGAGAGGGCTCAGATAATGGCAGGTTGGCTCTGCAGGCACAGGCTGGAAGCTGGCACTCCAAAGAAATATATGTTTGTGTATGTGTCAGGGGCACACAGTGCAGAACACAAAAACTGTTGGTTTCCCAAGTTTGTTTATAGCCCACAGAAGCGTTCAGTAACACTGGCTGACCTTAGAGGAATTTTGCAGACAGACCCCTACCTAGCTCATTGTGAAGTTGGACAAGTGAAGTGCTCAGATAACTCTCACAGCAAACATTTGTTGCCCTGATTTTCATTTACCTTGAAGAGTTTTTAAGATTTATGTAATAATCCATAACCCCCTGAAACATCTCATATATAGTTTTGCCTTCTTACTGTTCTTAAAGTTCTAGACTTCTCATACAATGCTTAGTTCTAGATCTTTCTCTCCAAACGTAGAAGTGCTGCTTTAAAAATATGTGTGTCTTTGTCAAAAGAGTTCAGAGAATTTAGTATCTAACCCATCCTCAGAAGAGTCACCAACACTTGTCTCCAAACAAAACACCCAGGAATCTTAGAGGTTGAGGTGTAATAGTTTATATATAAATTGTTAACATTTGTTTTAGGCATTTTAAGCTTGTGGTAATTCTATCTTCATTTATCACTTTGGTTACACATTTTTGGGAAAAGCTAGCACAGTTTCTCTTACATATTTTAAGTAATCAACAATTTGTGAATCTATGTCTAAACTTTTAAAATATATTTTACATATACAAAGTTAAATGTACACTAAATCTTTCTACAATTAGGAAGAGATATCTACTATGAATTAACTTTGTTCTTTTTAGTTTTTCTCTTATTAAGATGCATTAGTAAACATATATAAAATACTTAAAGTATTCTTGTTAATGGGGAGAGAGTGAATTGATGAGTTGATAAAGTATTTGCCTTGTAAGCATGAGGAGTTGGATTTGATCCCCAGAATTTTTACTTCAAAACAAAACAAAACAAACAAACAAAAAACAGAAAGCCTTGTGCGATGGTGGCATAGCTTAGTGATGAATCCCAGGCCAGTGGAAGATATTTTCTCAAAACTAGGTGGACAGTGCTTGAGGGACACATCTGAATTATTTTTGCTGTCTTTCATATACATATATGTGTGTGTGTGTGTGTGTGTGTGTGTGTGTGTGTGTGTGTGTGTGTAAAGGGAAGCCTTCCCGCCAGCCTGGTTCCAGAGCCGCATCAGTCCCAAATAAACACACAGGAGACTATATTAATTATGAAGCTGTTGGCCTTGCTTGTTTCTTACTGGCTAGCTCTGACTTAAGTATTTATCCCATAATTGCTAACATAAGCATTTCTCTTACCGGAGAGGTTTCCAGGCTTCCTACCCCATGGCGATACATCTTGACTTCCTATGTTTCTCCTTCCCAGAGTCCTCCTGGACTCCTAGTCCCACCTATCCTGGTTCCCTATTGGCCAACAGTGCTTTATTGACATATACACAGGACTTCCCCCATCATATATGCATACATATATACATGCATACATGCTCATTCATGTGGATGCAAACATATGTGTTTGTGCTAAGGCTTAAAGTAAAGCAAATTGGTGGATTTTCTTTCTTCTTTCTCTTTATTTATTTTGGCTACTTTTGAAACAGAGTCTTGCTAGGTAACACAGGCTTATCTTGAACTCATGGTCTTTCTGCTTCAGGTGAATAGTTTTAAATTACACGTTGTCATCTGCCAGTTGATATTCAATATTTCTCCAAACATGAATTTTAGAGTATGAGGAATAGAATTACAAGTGGATGTATCATGTTTTATTTTTATCATCTATGCTGCTGGAAACATTTTTTTCAGTTCTAAAGATTGAACACAAGGCTTTATACTTTCAAGACAAGCACTCTATCACAAAGCTAAAACCTCAACCCTGGCCTGAATACTTTAACTTATGAAATTTCTATCCCATTGGGGATAAACGATGACTCAGAGATTAAGAGCCCTGTTGCTTTTGCAGACAACCTAGGTTCAGTTCTCAATACCCATGTGGCAGCAGACAACTATCTGTAATTGCAGCTCCAGGGGATTTCTTAACCTCTTTTGGCATCAAGCATGTACATGGTGCTCTTATATGCAGGCAAAACACTCATGTATATATAAATAAAAATGAATAAATCTTTAGTAGTTTTACTCCCCTTAGAATTAGTCAGTCAAAGTACATAATTAGTTTTTTTAATTTAAATTTAATTTAATTTTAAATTAGAAACAAGCTTGCTTCACATGTCAATCCCAGCTCCCTCTCTCCCTCCCCCTTCAACCCTCCCCCATGTCGCACCCAATCCCCACTCCACTATCCAAGGAGGCCCTTCCTGGGGAATCTCCAAAGTCTGTCCGATCATCCAGGGCAGGGCCTAGGCCCTCCCCCACGTGTCCAGGCTGAGAAAGCATCCCTCCATGTGGAATGGGCCCCAAAAGTCCATCTGGATGCCAGGGATAAGTGCTGACCTATTGCCCAAGGCCCAAAGAATGCCAAGGCCTCCTCACTGACACCCACTTTCAGGGGATCTGAATCAGTCCCATGCTGGCCTTCTCAGTCATCAGTCTGGGGTCCATGAGCTCCTCCTTGTTCAGGTCAGCCTTTCTGTGGGTTTCACCCGCCAAGTCTTAACCCCTTTGCTCATCACTTCTCCCTCTCTGCAACTGGGTTCCAGGAATTTAGTTCAGTGTTTAGTTGTGGGTGTCTGCCTCTGCTTCCTTCAGTCACTGGATGAAGTCTCTAGGACAGCATACAAGAAAGTCATCACATTATCGGGGAAGGGCATTTAAGGTAGCCTTTCCACTATTGGTTAGATTGCAAGTTGGTGTCATCCTTGGAGGTCTCTGGACATCTCACTATAATGGCTCATTCTATTATGGTATCTCTCATCCTGCTCTCCTCTATTCTTCCCCTGATTCAACCTTCCTGCTCCCCCATGTCCTCCTCTCCCCTTGTCTTCACCCTCTCTCATTCTCCCAGCTTCATTTCTCGTCCCTCCCACCCCTGTGAGATTTTGTCCTGTTCCCCTTCTTTGGGGGGTACCATGCGTATCTCTCTTAGGGTCCTTCCTATTTCCCAGACTCTCTGGCTGGGGGATTGTAGGCTGCCACTCCCCTGATTCATGTCTATAATCCATATATGAGTGCTTGCATACCATGCTTGTCTTTTTGTGACTGGGTTACATCACTCAGGATGGTTTCTTCTAGTGCTATCCATTATTTTTTTCCACTGAGTAGTACTCCATTGTCTAAATGTACCTTTCTACAGTTAAGGGTCATCTAGATTGCTTCCAGGTTCTGGCTATTACAAATAATGCTGCTATAAATATAGTGGAACAGACATCCTTGTAAGAATGTAAAACTTTTGGGTATATGCCTAAGAATGGAATTGCTGGGTCTTGTGTTAGACTGATTCCCATTTTCCTGAGGAATCTCCATACTAATTTCCAAAATGGCTGTATGAGTTGGTACTCCCACCAGCAGTAGAGGAGTGTTCCCCTTTTTCCAATCCTCTCCAGTATAAATTGTCATTGGTGTTTTTGATTTTAGCCATTCTGACAGGAGTGAGATGGTATCTCAGAGTTGTTTTGATTTGCATTTCCCTGATGGCTAAGGATGTTGACCACTTTTTCAAGTGTCTTTCAGCCATTTTAGACTCCTCTGTTGAGAATTCTCTATTAGGTTATGTAGCCCAATTTTTAATTGGATACTTTGGTGTTTCGGAGACTTGCTTCTTGAGTTCCTTGTAGATTTTGGACATCAGCCCTCTGTCAGATGTGGGGTTAGTGAATATCTTTTCTCATTCAGTGGACTGCCTTTTCCTCTTGTTGACTGTGTCCTTTGCCTTACAGAAGCTTCTCAGTTTCAAGAGGTTTCATGTATTAGTTGTTGACCTCATTGTCTGTGCTACTGGTGTTATGTTCTGGAAGCTGTCTCCTGTACCATTCAAGGGTATCTCCCACTTTCTCTTCTAAGAGTTTCAGTGTGGCTGGATTTATGTTGAGGTCTTTGATCCATTTGGACTTAAGTTTTGTGCATGGTAATAGTTATGGATCTATCCACATTCTTATACATGCCAGCATACAGTTCTTCCAGCACCCTTTGTTGAAGATGCTTTCTTTTTTCCATCATTTATTTTTAGCTTCTTTTTTGGAAGATCAGATGTTCATATGTGTATGGGCTAATATCGGGGTGTTCAATTTGATTCCATTCGTCTACCTGTCTATTTTGCGCCAATACTAAGCTGTTTTTAGGACTATAGCTCTATAATAGAGCTTGAAGTCAGGAATGGTGATACCTCCAGATGTTGCTTTGTTGAATAGGGTTGTTTTGGCTAACCTGGGTCTTTTTTTTCATATAAAGTTGATTACTGTTCTTTCAGGGTCTGTGAAGAATTGTGGTGGGATTTTAATGGGGATTGCATTGAATCTGTAGACTTCTTTTGGTAAGATTGCCATTTTTACTATGTTGATCCTACCAATCCAAGAGCATGGGAGATATTTCCATTTTCTGGTGTCTTTTTTAATTTCTGTTTTTAAAAGACTCAAAGTTCTTGCTATACATGTCTTTCACTTGTTTGATTAGCTTTACCCCAAGATGTTGTATGTTGTTTGTGGCAATTGTAAAGGGTGATGTTTCTCTGATTCCTTTCTCAGCCCTTTTATCATCTGTATACAGTAGGGCTACTGATTTTCTTGAGTTGATTTTGTATCCTGAAACTTTGCTCAAAGTATTTGTCAGCTCTAGGAGTTCCCTGGTAGAGTTTTTTGGGTCACTTACGTAAACTATCATATCATCTGCCAATAGTGAAAGTTTGACCTCTTCCTTTCCAATTCATATCTCCTTGATCTCCTTTTGTTGTTGTATTGCTCGAGCTAGAACTTCAAGTACAATATTGAAGAGCTATGGAGAGAGTGGACAGCCTTGTCTTGTTGCTGATTTTTGTGGAATCGCGTTGAATTTCTGTCCATTTAGTTTGATGTTGGCTGTTGGTTTTCTGTATATAGCTTTTATTATGTTGAGGTAAGTTCCTGTTATCTCGGATCTCTCCAAGACCTTTATCATGAAGGGGTGTTGGATTTTGTCAAAGGCTTTTTCAGTGAGATGATCATGTGATTTTTGTTTTTTGATTGTTTATATGGTGGATTATGTTGATGAATTTTCATATGTTGAACCATCTCTCCATCCCTGAGATCAAACCTACTTGATCTTCCTGGATAATTGTTTTGATGCGTTCTTGGATCCTATTTGCCAGTATTTTATTGAGTGTTTTTGCATCAATGTCCATGAGGGATATTGGTCTGATGTTCTCTTTCTTATTTGTGTCTTTGTATGGCTTGGGTATGAAGGTTATTGAAACCTCATGAAAAGAGTTTGGCAAAGACCTGTCTGCTTCTATTGTGTGGAATACTTTGAGAAGAATTGGTATAAGCTGTTCTTTGAATTTTTGGTAGAATTCTGCTGTGTGGACCCTGGCCTTTTCTAGTTGGGAGACTTTTGATGACTGCTTCTGTTTCTTTAGGGGTTATAGGTCTGTTTAGGTTGCTTATCTGCTTTTGATTTAATTTTGGTAAGTGATATCTAACCAGAAAAGTGTCCATTTCCTTTAAATTTTCAAATTTTGTGGAATGGTTTTCAAAGTATGACCTGATGATTCTCTGGATTTCCTCAGTGTCTGTTACTATTTCCCTCTTTTCATTCCTGGTGTTATTAATTTGCATAGTCTCTCTCTGCCTTTTGATTAGTTTCGATAGAGGTTTGTCTATCTTGTTGATTTTTCTCAAAGAACCAACTCTTCGTTACATTGATTCTTCGTATTGTTTTCTTTGTTTTGACTTTATTGATTGTGGCCCTCAATTTGATCATTTTCTGGTGTCTACTCCTACTGGGCAAGTTTGTTTCTTTTTGTTCTAGAGCTTCCAGTTGTTCTGTTAATTCTCTAGTGTGACAATTCTCCAGTTTCTTCATATGAGCGCTTAGTACTATGGACTTTCCTCTTAGTACTGCTTTCAAAGTGTCCTATAAGTTTGGATATTTTGTGTCTTCATTTTCATTGAAGTACATCTTTTATTTCTTTCTTTATTTCTCCCTTGAGCCAGGAATGGTGCAATTGCGCGTTGTTCAATTTCCATGAGTTTGTAGGGTTTCTGCAATTTGTGTTGTTGTTGAATTCTAACTTTAAAGCATGGTGGTCTGCTAAGATACAGGGGGTTATTCAAAATTTTTGTACCTATCTAGGTTTGCTATGTTGCCAAGTACGTGGTCGATTTTAGAAAAGGTCCCATGTGGTGCTGAGAAGAAGGTATATTCTTTTGTGTTTGAATGGAATGTTCTATAGATGTCTGTTAAACCCAATTAGGTCATAACAATTGTTTATTTGGTAAGTTTCTGTCTGGTGGTCCTGTGTCATAGTGAGAGTGGGGTGTTGAAGTCTCCCACTATAAATGTGTATGAGGTCTTATGTGTGAATTGAGTTGTAGTAATGATTCTTTTACGAACGTAGGTGCCTTTGTATTTGCGGCATATTTGTTCAGAATTGAGACTTCATCCTGATGGATTTTTTCCTGTGAGGAATATGAAATGTCCTTCTTCATCTCTTTTGATTGATTTTAATTTGAAGTCTAATTTGTTTGATATTAGGATAGCCACACCAGCTTGTTTCTTGGATCCATTTGATTGAAAAATATTATCTCAACCTTTACTCTGAGGTAATGTCTGTCTTTGAAGTTGAGGTGTGTTTTTTGTATGCAGCAGAAGGATGGATTCTGTCTTGTATCCATTCTGTTAACCTGTGTCTTTTTATAGGCAAATTAAGACCATTAATAGTGAGAGAGATTAAGGACCACTGAGTGTTAATTCTTGTTCATTTTTGATTTGTTGTTGGTGGTGTTATTGTTTGTGGATTTACCCCGCTTTTTTCTTTTTGTTTGGCTTTTGTTATAGTTGGATTATCTGTTGTCTATGTTTTTGTGAGCATAGTTACCTTCCTTAGATTGAAGTTTTCCTTTAGGGCTGGATTAGTGGATATGTTTTGTTTAAATTTGGTTTTGTCATGAAATATCTTGTTTTCTCCATCTATAGTGATTGGAAGCTTTGCTGGGTATAGTAGTCTTAGCTGGCATCCATAGTCTCTTAGTGTTAGTAGAATATCTATCCAGGACCTTCTGACTTTCAGTGTTTCCATGGAGAAGTCAGTTGTGATTCTGATAGGTTTGCCTTTATATGTTACTTGGCCTTTTTCCTTTGCTGCTCTTAATATTCTTTCATTATTCTGTATGTTTGGGGTCTTGATTATTATGTGTTGAGGTTCCTTTTGTGGTTCACTGTATTTGGTGTTCCATAGGCTTCTTGTACTTTCATTGGCATGTCATTCTTTAGGTTGGGAATGTTTCCTTCTATGATTTTGTTGAATTTGTTTTCTGCACCTTTGAGCTGGGTTTCTTCACCTTCTTCTATACCTATTATTCTTAGGTTTGGCCTTTTCACGGTGTCCCGTATTTCCTGGATTTTTGTGTTATGGATTTGTTGAACTTAAGATTTTCTTTGGTCGATGAATCTATTTCTCCTAGAGAAACTTCAACGCCTGAGATTATCTCTTCTAACTCCTGTATTCTGTTGGTTATGCTTGCATCTGTAGTTCCTGATAGTTTACTCACCTTTTCTAATTCCAGCATTCCTTCAGACGGTATGTGTGTGTGTGTGTGTGTGTGTGTGTGTGTGTGTGTGTTTGTCTCTATTTCAGCTTTCAAACCTTGTACTGTTTGAATTATTTCTTGTAATTTTTGGTTTGTCTTTTCTTCCATTTCTTTAAAGGATTTTCTCATTTGTTCTTTTAGGGTCTCTATCGTCTTCATGAAGTTATTTTTAAGGTCGTTCTCTTCTGCTTCATCTGTGCTGTGATGTTCAGATCTTGCTGGTGTACCATCCCTAGATTCTGTAGGTGTCATATTGGTTTTTCTGTCGTTGAATTTGTTCTTGCGTTGTTGTGTTCCCATCCCTTCTTTCAGTGGATACAGGTGGGATTTCTTCCTTTCCTGGTGGTTACGGGTCCAAGGTTCTCCTCAGGTAGGTGTAAGGGGGTCAAATTCACTGAAGGGCCTTACTGTGGGTGCAGATGGCTCTGAGACACTCCCTCTTCTGGCGGGTGGGAGCTCTCCCCTCTGCCCTCTGCCCTCTGCCCTCTGCCCTGACTGGGGGCAGTAGTAGACTTGTTCTCTCAGCAGGCTCCTGGTCGCTGGGTCCTCCAGGGGAGAGTGGGCCTTGCTGCAGTCTACAGTCCTGGAGACCATAAGTGAGTTTTTAAAAGAACATTTAAAAATATAAGAAGTAGTATTTAAAAAGATACTTAATGAATGCCTTCATATTTCCTTCTGAAGTGAACATACTACTCTCCCCCTTTATGTAGCATGCATGAAGGCCATTCTTTTGTATTCTAATTGAAGCAAGCAGCAGAATGGTAAGAACAATTTGCCATTTGCTTGGCAAAGCTGCCTCTGATGGTTTTTCAATTATTTTTTACATCTTTTCAGTCTAGTTATTATGTTGGTAGTGCTACAAGAAACATTATTGTTCCCTTTTCTCTTTTAGCTTTGAAAGATAATCTGATTTTCCTTATAGGAAAAACAAATGTATCTAGCAAGTGTTCTGAGGCATTATTGTTTGTGAGTGCACTACTGTGACAAGCAGAAATCTTCCTAAATGACAGTCCTTTGATAAACAACAATCCTTGTGCTCTGTGTTCATCTGAGATGCTTCTGGGATTCGGGGTTGCGTTCTTCCAGCACTCTTCTGATTTCAGCCGCCACCACATGGATAGTCTGTGAAAACATGGTTTTTGCTTCCAGCTTCAACCGCTTGCTGGTGTTTCTCCACCCTCCCCCAGGGTCTTTCCAATCCCAGATCTCGTAGTTGACTGACACTGGGCAGACAAAGGACTTAGGGGTTCAGGAGGGATTATTTCTCAGAGGCCACTGCTCAGCCAATGGGAGATGAGAACCAGGCAGGAACTGTTCATTCTTCCTTCTTCCGGGTAAACTATTCCTAGGGGCACCGTATGAGCTTTTTAGAGTTTCTGGTAGAATCTCTCAACAAATCACCATACAATGACTTCTGCCTTTTTGTGTAGTCTCATTACTCCATCATTCCTGCCTTTGATTATTAGTTTCCAAACAGAGCAAATGTAACCAATTCTTTATTCTATCCTCTCCTCCTGTAGCAATACTAAATAAGTCAACACAATTTTCCCTTCTCTATAGAGGTGAGTTCTTCCGTTTCCCCTTTCAGGACATTCAGTTAACTGACTCAGCCATTTTGTGCTGAGTGATAATGTTTAACTATGTCCCCCAGATTTTACACATTGGAAAACAGCTCTTCAATGTGTCATCATGGATTCATGGTCCTGGATAGAAGACATGGGAAACTTTTTTTGTTCTGAGGCAAATCCATAGAACCTACTCAAGGTACTGCAATAGCTAGGAAATGAAACCAGCATGACATCCAAAGACAGTTGAATGCGTGAAGAAAATGTGGACATAAATACAATGGGCTTTTATTTAGCCACATAAAAATGTGAATCATGACATTTGCAGGAAAGTAGATGAAACTGGAGACCATTATGTTGAGCAAAACAATCTAGTGCCAGGCAGAAAAAAATACCATATGTTCATATGTTTTCTGTAGTCTGTGAACTCTATATTTAACTCCGTGAGTGTGTGTGTGTGTGTGTGTGTGTGTGATGAAAGTAGAAACAAGATGATAAAAGGCAAAGGAAAGATCATAAATAAGGCAAGAAGGAGAGAAGAAGAAAGAGCTATGCACTAGATGTGGCATGAAAACAGAAAGTGGACTGTTTGGAAGGGGAAATGCTTCTTCTGTTCGATGGGCTGACTTATTGAGATGCTCTATGGGATGGGCACATCGTGTCAGTTTAGTGTTAGGTTACGCGTGGAGGCATGTTAAGGATGATGAGAGAATATCACAAGAAGAAAAATGTTAATAACCCACGACCATCATTTTAGTGAAGGAAACAATAATCATCAAAATCATCTTGCCATTCTGTGCAACTTGTCTACTTTACATCATAGATTCTACTCAGGACTGAGAATGTCAAAAGGTATATATCTTGATGACACTCTTTCTTAGTTAGCTTTGATCTTGGATTGCTGAAATTTCCTGGTTACTCGTACCTAAATATTTTTCAATGTAGGTTGTGGATGATACTCCTCAAAGGATGGCCTGAAGCTCATCTACTCCAAAGTCTTCCTTAAAGTTCTAGTTTTATGAGCTTTTATTTCTTTTGGGTCTTAATTTAATTTCTATTCATAACTCATGATCAAAAAAATATAATTCTTTTCAAAGCTGGTGTGAGCATTTTTACTGTGTTTTCCATAGTTCTCTAGGCTGTGTCTGAATTTCTTTTCTATTTCTGTGATGAAACACAATGACTGAGGCATGTATGTATGTATGTATGTATGTATGTATTTAAACTTTAGCTTTTTGAGACAAGGTGTCTCTATAGCCCTGACCATCCTGGAGTGCTGGGATTTAAATAAGTGTACCACCACCACCCAGCAGACCAAAGCAACTTGTAAAGAAGTGTTTAATTGGATTACAATTTCAAAGGGTTAAAGTTCATAATAGTAGATCTCACATCTTGATCTATAACCATGAGACAGAGAGAGAAGGGAACAGAGAAAGGGAGAGACAGAGAGACGGCCACAGAAAGAGAGAGAGAGAGAGAGAGAGAGAGAGAGAGAGAGAGAGAGAGAGAGAGAGAGAGAGAGAGAGAGAGAGAGAGAGAGAGAGAGGCCAGTTAAGCACCACAGCTAAATACTGAATTGAACTCCTGGAACCTAGTGATAGAGATGGAGGAGTGATGAGCAAAGGGGTCAAGACCATGCTGGTGAAACCCACAAAGACAGCTGACTGGATAAGAGGGAGTTCTTGAATCCCAGACTGATGCCTGAGAGGCCAGCAGGGGACTGATTCAGACTCCATGAATGCAGTGCCAGGGAGGAGGCCACAGAAATCACTGGGGCCTTGGGTAGTAGATCAGTGTTCACCATGGTTTATGAATGAGCTTTGGGAGCCCATTCCAAATAGAGGGATGCTCTCTCAGCCTGGACACATGGGGAAGAGCCTAGGTCCTGCCCAGGATGAAATGACAGACTTTAGAGATCCCCCCAAGGAGGGTCTCACCCTCCCTGGGGAATGATGTGGTGATTGGGTGGGGGATTGGGTGACTGGTGGAGGGACAAGGGAGGAGGGGTGGGAGAGGGAGCTGGGACTGACATGTGAAACATTCACATTTCTAATTTAAATAAAAACATATATGCAGAAAAAACTGTTAAAATTCAGTCATTTTTCATTATATCTCTTGCAACATCATGGTGACAATAATACAGTTCCATTTATTGGCTGTTCTCTGATTGCCAACTATTTATGGATCATAAACTAGGTGCCTAAAAGTCTTAACTGTGTTTTTCAGATAAGAAAAGTACTTAGTCTTAGGACATCTCTGTCTTCGCACATTTAGACTGCTACAAAAAACACCATTGACTGGATAATTTGTAATTACTAGAAATTTGTTTCTCATACTTCTAGGCCTGAGAAATTCAAGATCAAGGCTTGAGGGGTTCCTTGTTTGGTGGGGATGCACTTTGCCCCCACAGACAGAGCTTCCTGATGTGCCCTCTCATAGAGGAAAGAACAGCCAAGCTCCTGGGACCTCTGGCAAGGGCATCCGTCACATTTATTAGGGAGCTTTGCTCAGGACTTAATAAGCTCTTAAATGTCTCACCTTCTTAGCATTGTGTTCCAAGGATAAGATTTCTGCATGTCAGTTTTCAGGGACACAAACATTCAGACCTTATCAATGACAAGGATAGAACCACGTGAATGGCTCAACATAGTATTTGTCTTTGGAGATGACTGAAAACTAAGCACACCCTTCATAAATGTCTTAAACTGAGAGGTAGTCTCCACTGTCTGCTATCTATAACCTGCTGGACCTCCCTGCTTCATGAAGGCTAGTTTGCGACCTCACTTGACATTCCCATTTGAAATCCCAGCATGTCTGGAGCAAAATGCGGTCATAGGAGCTGACTTCTGTAAAACTCTAGCCTTTTTCATCTGCTGCTGTCTGGTTGGCTCCAGCTACTTCTGTTGCCCGTGCTTTGTATTTAAAACACCATCTTCCTAAATCCCTCTGAAAAATTTCAGGGACACTAAATTCTTTTACGTTGTAAAATAGGCCACAAGCATTTTGTACTATAACCGAAAATGCTTCCAATTGTCAACTCTTACAAAATTCCAGCTCTGAACGCACACGTGGTAGATGCAGGAGACATCTGCCCTATACCAGTATTGGTAGTAGAAGAGCCTTTTTAAATCCACATCTCATATTATGTTATTGCAGGGAAATGCTTCTTAGCCATTTTCATAGAATCTTCTTCTGCACAATAATAAAAGGCAGTCCTCCATTTCTGTGCGGCTATTGAGCAAATGGAAATGGCTTTTAAAGTTGGAGAGGACAAAAGAGTAGTTAAGGATATTTGGCTTGAGATAATTGCTTACACTGTTGGTGAGAGCCAAAGTGGTTTGTTATAATGCAATAACCACTGCGTTTTAAATAAGCAATGCAGATGGAGTTCACTCTCTGCATATATAAGTAGCTGTAGGAAAATAAACGTTCTGTAAGGGCAGTTATATTTTAAAACACAGTACTCCAAAAAATTGTTAGCAAACATTTTATGTAAATAATTACTCAATCTGACATCAGCTATTTAATTATGATCATGTTTTTAAAAGGAACACACATAATAGACATGTAAAATACATGCAAGACATACATCTGCACCTTACATAAATTTGAAAAAAAATATACTTTTGGTAAAACTTTAGACTCAGTTTTCTGTCACCATGGAATCAATTCTTTGATTCTGTAACCATGTATTCAGAGAACAGGGAACTGAAAATATAATTTAACTTAGGATATTTACAGCTGTAATGAACATATACAGGCTGTTTGGCTTGTTCTTCATTATTTCCTGAATAATAGCATATTTTTGTAGCAATGACTTATACTACAGTGTTTTAGATATTGTATGTGGAAATACTTAAAGTATACAAGAGAATGTTGTAAGCAAGTGCTATATTATCTTACGAATGAGATGAGCAACCATGGAATTTTGTATAGATGAGAAGACCCTGTAACCCATTTCACCTTCTATATACCAAGAGATGACTATAGGGTGTTTCTAAAAATTATTAAGTGTAATTCTTGGTACTGAAAAGAGAGATGTAGTAAATTACATGAAATAACAATATAGTTCTTGTGGACAAGAACTAACAATTACAGAAGGAGAGAAAAAAATCTCATCTTTCTAGTCCTTAATTTTTCTTGGGTAAATATTTAAGAGTAGAAATAGTTGGCCATGGGATAGACATAATTAATTTTAATAAGTAGCTTATTTGATAGAGTGCTTGCTTAGTATGGAGAAAGAAATGCAGAAGGCCTTGGGATTGATCTACCACTCTGAAAAGGAAAGGAAAGTGAGTTGGTTAGTTTTAATCATTGACTTGATACAACCTAAAATGATCTGGAAGAAGAATCTTAAGGAAGAATTATCTCGATCAGGTTTGCCTGTGGGTATACCTGTAGGAGATTGCCTTGATTGTTGACTGAGCCCATTGAGTGTGGTACTATTCCTTAGGCAGCAGTTCCCAAACGTTACAGGGGAAGGAAAAGGTACCTGAGGGCAAGAGGAAAAAAGTAATCAAGCAAGCAAAGGTCTGTGTACTCGCTCACTTTTTCTCTTGACTACAGATATAACGCTCTTAAGTTTCTGCTGGAACCTGGAATTGTAAGCCAAAGAGACCAGCTTCTTCCAAAGTTTTTGTCAGGATATTTTATCACAGGGACAGAAATGAAGCTTGACTAAAAAGAAAAGAGAGACCTTCCAAAACTATGGTATTAATTCTTCATTGATAGGTTTGAGGGTTCTAATGGCTTTACATTCTTGCCAAGTTGATAACCTGGTAGATTTTATTCATTCTTGTGGGTGGCTAGTGGTATCATATTTTGGTTTTAACTTGTACTTCACGGTTGAGTATAAACTGAATATCTCTTAATGTATTTATTGCACTTTGGTTGCTTTTATATAAAGTGCCTACTCAAGCCTTTGCCTATTAAGTGTTTCATTTGTTTTACTGAACATTCCATTTTACTTTTGTCTGAGGAAATCAAAGGCAAAAAGAATTTCTCAATCATGAATGGAGTTTAATTATTGATTTTTTATTGATTTGTTCCTAGAGAACTTTAATTCCTACTTCATTTTATTCACCACACATGCAGTATGTATGTATGTGTCACAATAATTAGGAAAAGCAACTGTTCTGTGGTTGTTAGAAGTAATATGACTTGTATGTATCTTCTGGAGCCAAGAGACCCACTATTTAAAAGAAAATAATCAAACTACTTACTATTATATATTTTGACTATTTCTTTGATATTTCCATTTCATTTCACCCATCAAAATAATTGTTGGATACAAAGCTATTGATATACTGTGTGTTATCAGTAGAGGCATTCTTTAGTAGATGCATAAATTATACATATTAATAGGATGACTTTAAGTGAAATAGTAGTTTCCAATAGTATCATTGCTGTATCATTAGAGTAATATCATAATCCACTAAGACTAAAAGACTTACTTAAAGTTGCACATGAAGCATTGGTGTTGCAATCCCTCTCTCTCTCCACTTAGGATTTAAGTTCATTCACGTGGATTATGTGGTTTCTACAGATATGGGGAGGGCTGAACTCAGAAGCCAGGAAACAAAGAGGGTCAATCAGTTGAATGAACTCCAGAAGTTCTGACAAGATGCAACATACTTTATTCTTTGTCACACAAGCATACATGGCCCACACATGTACTGCACAGAAACAGTCACACAAACGAACAGGCAGACACACACAGGCAGACTGGTAAAGGCACTCTGACCTCAAGGCCACATACAAAAAAGCATTTTGTCAGAAATAAATGACAGATGACATCTCTGACTGTTCCAGGTTTCCTGGATGTCTGGTGTCAGTCATCATTAGGTGACTCATGGTCCCTTGGGTGTCAAGGTTGACCATATAGCCATTGAATACTATGTTTTCTAAACTTTATTAGCTCTCTGTTTCCATTAAACTTTCATAAATTTTATTTTACTTTGCAATTGTTCTTGTTGAAATTTCTTAGCACATTTAAATGTTCTGAGAGTAAAACTATTATAAGTAATTATGAAAATTAACTTGTCTATTCTTGATAGAAATAACATGGCATGTATTTTTGCTCTGGAGCCAAGAGACCCACCCACTGCTTAAAAGAATGTATTCAGAATATTTACTATTGTACATTGGAAATATAAATCCCCAAATAATTTGCCTTTAATATTAAAAACTTTTATCTCCCTAATTAAAAATTATTACCTAAAAGATAAAGCTAAGGTTTTCCTTCTGAGTGTGTACACATATGTGTGTATGTGTGTATGTGTGTGTCTTTAATGAAGGGAAAAAGAAAAATTGCTCACTGCTGGATTAAGCACAAATCCTTATTTTGGGGACAGTCATGAGGTTTTACACAATGTATAGAGCAATAAAAACAGGATGTTAGGTACCACTTCCTCGGGCTTGATTAGAGGGCAGAACAATTACTCAGTGTTTTTATGATCACTCCTGATGGGTAATATTTATTTTTATTTGCTCCTTATTTATATTTAGTGCAGGTTGTAAAGCTGCATCAGGCCATCAAGAGATTTCAGAAGTCATAATGGGAATAGTTCTTAATGAAGTCTTCTTTTTTTTTAATAGATTCACTTTGAAGTATATTAAAGACATATTCAGCTGAGGAGAGCAACCTCTGTGTCTCATAGATTTAACTCATAAATACAATCAAACTTTCCCATGAGCTTTCAGGGACAACACAAAGATTATCAATCTGAAAAAAGCCTGAGGAATGAAAATACAGGGTAGGTGAGGCTTATATTGTGCGAGACAAAAGACTATTTAATGCTTGCTGACAGATTAATACAGTCTACTTGGAATTTTCCTTCCTGTATTTCAAGAGCTGCAAGTATTTTTCAGAATTTTAATCAAAGGCATTGAAGGAGAAAAGGGAGCATTCAGAAAATGAGCTTTTTGAATGACTAAGGACTTTCAGAAAAACAATATGTTCTCAATGGCCTGTTACCTCCTTATTTTCAAGAATCTGATCTGCGAGGTTTGTTGTACAACAAGCTTGTGAAATTTTGATAAATAATGATGTCGTCCTATCAAGAACAGTTCTTTAAATTGGCCTTTAACAAGACTGGATGAGATAATAGATCAACTGGTTGTTGATATATTCGACATTTAAGAACATGCTTACCAAAAGTCACTGTAATTAGACATTGAAAAGTAACAAACTGGCATTAGATGGCATGAACCCTGAATCATGGAAAGAGAAGGATGCTCTTAGTTGTGGCGAGGGTCAAGAATTGGTTGGGTATCTGAGTGCCCTGTGCCTCCACCAAAAGGGCCTAACTTTCCCCAAGGTTTGCAAGACACAGCTGGGATACAAGAGAGAAGAAAAGACTCCTATAAGACAAGGTAGGACCTAAACCAAAACAAACACAAAATCCAACTAACAGGAAAACCTAAAAAATCCACCACTATCACCAGGTCTATCACTAGGTCTCAGTGTCAATATACAATTGTTTCATACTATGTGGTGGTGAGTATTCATAATCCAGACCAATATGAATTCAAGACCAGTTTCTGCTATGTGAATTTGAGCCGTCTAACCCCCCCACATGAACACACACACAGACACACACACACACACACACACACACACACACACACACACAGAGAGAGAGAGAGAGAGAGAGAGAGAGAGATAGAGAGAGAGAGAGAGAGAGAGAGAGAGAGTTTATGGCTATTGAGAGAGGAAGGCCTGTGCTTTGTTTAAAAGGCCATTACTACCTACAGCTTATAAGTTTATTCCCACCCCCACCCCAAGAATGAAAACCCTTGTTATGATTTGATAATTGTGTTTGAAGACAACTGGTACTGTATCTTCCTTGGAAAATTTCTTCCTACAAACAAAGTTAAAACAGCATTTATGCTATCCGAGGGCTTTTCTTCTTGTTGATAAAGTTTTGGCTTCATTGATGAAAATAGTTGTGTGTGTAGAAGAATCATAATTTTCATGTCAGATAACCTGGTTGTCAAAGTTGATATAAAGCTAATGCTTTCAACCACAGCATAATCCAGGTTTTAAAGTATTGCCTTTGAGATCATTTATCAACAGTATCTAACAATGGGTCAGGTAACCTGGGGAGGTGTAAGGATGAATAATATGCATTCTCCAACTTCCCAGTCTCGTCGGTGAAGGCAGCAGTGGATACAATTTCAGTGCAGTCAAAATTAAAGGTCATGCAATATAACATGCTGAATGCAGTAATAAATTATTTTAAGCTTCCAATAAACTAATTTCCATCCTCTATTTTAGTTGTTAGTTCTAGCAATTCTAGCCAACTCAGGATTTTCTTTTTATTTTAATTCTAGAATTTCTAATTTTTTTTGTCGATGTTAAATTCAAATACAACTTCAAATTTCTCCAGCACTGAATCTTGTATGTATTGAAAAGTATTTGGGTTTAAGATAACTTTCGTATTTTCAAGAAAGCAGAGTAGCATTTTGAAATATAAAATAAGTTTGGGTGTGTAGATCAGAGGTAGAGAATGCACCTAGCATGCACAAGGCCTGAATTTGACTTCCAAGGACACAAAGACTTCCAGGAGCTGATCTCAGTGAATTTCTACATTTCTCCTGTAACTGGCATGCAAAGTAACAAACATCCTTTACTCCTGGATTTGACACCAGCTCTGTCCACAGTGTGAAGGAAGGTAGGAGGTTTTGGTCTTCTAGGAGGTAGAAAATGACTAAGTCTTGTAGACACTGTCCTATTGATCTGTGCCCCTGAGCAACCTGTGATCCCCTCTGTTGAGGCAGCCAGGATTGCAGACTGGGTTTATGCTGCTTTGTTAAGCACTCTTGTATCTTGTAGTGGAACTCATCCTTGATTTGACTCTGATGTTTTCCTGTGGTTCTTATTGTTGCCCTTATTCAAGCAGGTACCTGACTGTACTCTCCCTATGCACATTGCCACGAGCTAGTCTGTCCATGTGTTCTCTACAGACCCATTCCTTTGGACTGAGTCTTCTTTAGTATGTGCTGGGTTGATTTTTCTATGTGACTCAAACAAAGCAGATTGATTTGTGGGTTCTTCTGTAGAACAGTGAATTATTCCCTTCTTAAGGGCAGACTTACCCACCCTCCTCCACTCTCCATGGAACGTGAGTGTGATCTGATACTCAGTGATATTTGTGTAATTGCCTACAAATTTTAGAGTTCTTTTGTGTCAAAGTTAGATCCCTTCCCTCCAAGAACAATAAAGTCACTTCCACAGTGCCACTCACTGCTAGAGAGATTAAGAGAATCACAATGGCAGCAATATTTGGAAAGGATTTTGTTTTTCCTTTTGCTTATATCTGAATAGTTTCTGGCCATGAAAATGGGAGTTCATCATAAAATTAACTTCAGACTTTTAAAAATGAGATATTTGAATTCCGGTTTTAATTGGTTCCTTGGTGACTAAATGTGTCCACTGGAGAATCTGAAGTGAAATGTGCAGTTCATTCTGATGTCATCATTTTGGAACTTGTCAATTTTCTGTATCTGAAGTCACCACAATTAGATTCATTCTTTGTTTTGCTTTTGAGCAACTTTACATCTCACAGAGACACAATAATTGAAGACTTTCAAGCATATTTTGAAAGCTTTTGCAATTATTTTCCTGACTCTAACTGAGATGGAAAGAAAGTGGAAAGTACTAGAATATAACAAACTATTGCCTTCAAATGAAAGCCTTGGAGGTGTAAGCATCATGTCCTTTTTCATGGTTCATCTGAGCACCTGCAGTGAGAGGAGGTTTAAATGTGAGCCCATCTCTGGTGCACAGAGGGAGGGATTAGGGTGATTAAGTAAA
Organism: Mesocricetus auratus; assembly: GCF_017639785.1. NCBI lineage: Eukaryota > Metazoa > Chordata > Mammalia > Rodentia > Cricetidae > Mesocricetus > Mesocricetus auratus. Next base: position 11,523,535 of record NW_024429192.1, on the reverse strand, counting down.
GACATTTTCCTCGGATTTTATTCTTGGCTCCAGTATGGTTTTATTGGATTCCTTCCTAAGCGGTCGTCCATTGTATTATGAGCACTCATTTCTCACTGCATCCAGGCTTCTGGGGACTGCAGCATTGCATCTGCTGCGCTGAGGAAGGAAAATCATGTTCCAGCCTCTCACTTCACATTTTTATGACTCTGGACAAAAACATTCCTCTCACACCCTGGGAATCACAGCTTCTTGGTTTCATTTTCAGACGTGGGTGGTCAATACTTTCCACACACATGAAATTATGTTCTGTATTCTGGAAATTGTTGAGTATATTGTCAACTGGTTTCAGAAATATCTTCTTTAAAACCTGTAAGGCCACCTCTATCTTTGGCATATATTAATGACTAGAAAACTAAAAGATTATTTGCCTTGGACATATTATGTTTGGAAGCTACTAGATCCTGTATGTATGATAGGAGCTGTTTTTTTGTTTAGTTTTGTTTTTTCAAGACAGGGTTTCTCTGTGACCCCTAGCTATCCTGGAACTCACTCTGTAGACCAGGCTGGCTTCAAACTCATAGAGACCTGCCTGCCTCTGCCTCATGAGTGCTGGGATTAAAGGCATGCCCCATTACAGAGCAGTTAGAGTTGGTATTTTTAAATGCACAATATTTCTATGCTCATATGTTAAGATTTATCAAACTGCCAATATTGATAAGAATAGGTCACATAGTAATGACAAGTTTGCCCTAAAATCTAGGTAAGTCAACATGGTTAAAGATGAAAACAGATTCACATTATCTTTTGCCAAATTTTCGTTGCCATGACAAATACCTGGTAATTTATTTACAGTTAGTAAAGATTTATTTTGGCTCACGGTGTTGGAGGTCCCACTTCCTGGTTGACTGGCTCAGTTGTTTTTGGGTTTTGATGAAACGCAATATCATGGTGGAAGGCTTCTGTAGAGCAAGGCGATCACTTTTGGGAGACCAAGAAGCAGAAGTACAGAAAGAGGAGGGGCTAGAAACAAGGTCTAGCCTACAAAAGTGTGCTCCCCAGAGACCTGATTGCAGCTAGGTACCCACCTCTTCCAGCTCCTACCGCCTTCCAAAATAGCGCCCCCTCCCGGGAGCTAAGCCTTCAGAACAAGAGACTGTCGGGGCTTGTGTTTCATGTTCAAATCACATGACACGTTTTGTTGAGGATGGAGAAACTCTTCAGACGTCTCTCTGTGAGAAGACTCAGTAATTCCAGTCACTTGCTTCTTCCAGTCTTTCCGTTTCAGTGGATGGATCTAGAACGGCTTCTGAGGGGCACGATAAGTCTGGAAAATGGCAGACTAAAACTGACCATTATTTCCACTGACAGTTTATTGCCTAGTATAAGTGTTTTTGACACTGGTACTTCGGGCACTAAGATATATAAATATATAGTCAGGCCTTTCCTGCTTATTTTAGTTGCTTTTGTATTGCTGTGAGCAACACGCCTGATAGAACTTAGGGCAGGAAAAATGTATCATGGATGCATGTTTTAGAGAGACTCCAGCCCACTGTTGTGAGAAAGGAGTGACAGAGAGGAGTGTCTCTGTCCATGGCGGCAGGAGTGGGAGGCGGTGGCAATTCTCATGGTGTAGGACAGCCATCAAGTGGAAAAAAGCAGACTAGAACCAGAAATAAATGTAATTTTCGAAGGTCCACCCTTGTGGTTTATTTCTGACGTCCATACCTTGCCCCCTCGAGCTCCCAGCCTCCAAAGGAATGCCAATCTGTAGACCAAGTGGACAAAACATGAATCTAGGGTGGACAGTTTAAGACGCTAACTTAATACCACAACCTGCAAGGAAAACATCAATGTCACTATGTTCTACACAACAGATGCCAATAGCATCCCTTCCAGCTACAATCACCAAGGTATCCCTAGTGGTTTCAGGGTGAGATCACAGGTTTTTGCTTAAAAATGGTGTCCCTTAAAACCACTCACTAGGAGGCCTAGACAATCCATGGGGCTTTGGGTAGTAGATCAGTATTTATCCTTGGCACACAAATTGACTTTGGGCGCCAATTCCACGACGAGGGAGGCTCTCTCAATCTGGAGCTTTGGGGAGGGCCTAGGCCCTCCCCGGAATGAAATGACAGACTCTGGAGATGCCCCATGGAGGGTCATACCCTCACTGAGGAATGGAGTGGGGATTGAGGGGGGGGGGAGGAAAGGGAGGGCCGGTAGGGGGGGAGCGGGTGTGGAGGGGAGGGAGAGGGAGCTGGGACTGACATGTAAAGCAAGTTTGTTTCTAATTTAAATATATAATAAAAATAAAATGAAACCACTCACTAGCTAAGAGATGACCTGAAATCTCACCAGGAAGAATGATCTTGAATCTACAGGAAGGAGAGGAGAACCAGATGTGAATATGCATAACTAATTTAGAAGACACTGGCTGGGAAATACTTTTCATTATTTCACTATCTACCCATGGCTGTGTGAGAAATGTGTAATTATTTCAATTTTGGCATCAAACCAACAGTATGGCATATTCAAAACAATTCTTAAGAACTAATTAAGATTTATTAAGCCATAACACAAAATATTTGAGATGAAAAGCAAAGTATTATTAAAGGAAATTGAAATATGGCTGCTGTGGTCAGTGATAAGTGTCAGCATTCAGGCATCTGTACTGGCCTGTCCTTGGGGTTCTAACAGGATATGCCCTCAGCTGCAGCCAGTAAGAGCACCATCTGTGCATATTCACTAAGTTCCCTTTTAAAAGGGCAGCCTATCTTCTCTCTCTCTCTCTCTCTCTCTCTCTCTCTCTCTCTCTCTCTCTCTCTCTCTCTCCTCTCTCTGCCTTTCCTTCTTCCTCTCCCTCTCTTCTCTTTCCTCTTTCCTCTCTCCTGCTGCTCCTGTCCCTGGAGGCTGGTCTCCCCCTCCCTTCCCCCTTCCTCTTTTTATGATACCTTTCTGTAATAAAAAAACCCTCTGCTTGAACCCTGTCGCATGACATCTTTCTCTTGAGCTGCTTTTCTTAAATTGCAAAAATAAGAAGTTTAAAAACAGAACCTTAGCTACAGGTAGGAATGAGTCTTACCAGAAACATGTCACTATTATCTGTGAACACTTGTTCAGTGTTCCTGAACGTATGTTTAATGCTAACTGTGATTTTTTTATTTCACATTGAATTTGCCACTTCTGGGATGGGCTAATGAAATGTACAGTTTTCACACATGTTGACTTTGATAATTTGTTTTGCAAATGTGTTGCTTGACTGTATGTTTCAGCAATGGAAGAAAGAACATATATTAGTCTTTGGATAACTAGAATACTTCCAGTTACAGGGCTAGAAACCCAGCGAAAGAATATTCTAGAAGAGGGAAGAGAAAGAAAGGGAAGGAGGAGAAATGGAGGGAGGGATGTAGGGAGAGACACACATAGAGAAGCCACAGAGAGGGCTACTGGGAGCTTTTGTGGTTTTCTAATAACATGGGTTTATTTCTAGGTGCATGTGGGACCTAGATGAAAAAGTCTCTGTCTTGAGGGATATGGAAAATGTAATCACAGAAGCAAGTGGTGGGTCTACAGCTTCTTCTTGGATGCACACATTTATTTTTCCCACATCACATCAGCTAAATCAAATCACACAATGCCAATGAATGGGGGAAGTATCTCTTCCCACAGGGAGACACAGCAAGTATGTCCACAGGAAAGACAATGGTCCTCTCATAGAAAGGAAACAGCTAGTTATGAAGAGTGACAGAATTCACCAAATGAGGTAGGCCACTGAAGATAGGACATGACCAGCTTGTGCACAATTGTTATAGTCTCTGCTTCTTTCTATGTTGCTTTTATTCTTTCCAACAATGACCAGCAGAAGTCTTAGATTTATATAGCCTCAATTTGCAATGAAGAGAAAAAGACCTCTTTCCAGGCATAGTGTCTGAACATCTTGGGCTGATTTGTTAGAAGGGGCTTTGTTTTATAACACCATTGTAGACTGACTATACCGCACACACTAAAGTCATATGGCTAAATTGAAGCAGTGAGATTTCACGTTGGGCTTAGCACATCTTAAGCTGGGGACAAGTATTTTCAAAGCAGGGTTGAGGTTAAGGTGCACACAGTACCTGTTCCTGGAGGTTATAGATGCAGATGATAATGAGTCCAGTGAACTTCTCACTGTGTATGTAGATGAAATGTAGAGTCAGAGAATAAGATGCTAGGAAAAAAAAAGCGAGTCTTTCCATCTTCCTTTAAGCCTTTGTTCCTCTATAGTCACATAATCACAGGGTTAAGATTTCTGGAAAGATTAAAAGAATCAAGTTTTTAGGAAATTCTTTCCAAATTGTTCTTTATGAACTTCTGAACAAAGACCCAGAAGTATCAAAGGTTCTGAAATCATTCAAGTTGAAATTGTTAACTTGGCAAAGAGAACTTAAACTTGCTTCGTCCCTATTCTTCATTACTGTTGATCTTATAGGAAGTTTCATTTTATGCATTGAGGTTTCTTTAACATAGAGAACTGAAAAAAAAACCCTGGACCCAACATGTTGCAGCTATGTCTCATTATATTCATCAATAATTGGGAGCTCACATTGCTGAAGAGTTTACAGACAGATACAGAGATAGAGAGAACTATGCAAAGAGATTATGGCTACATGTTCGGTATGACAAGTACCAGGATGAAAGAAATGAGGTACTCACATCTAGCATTCTTTCAATCATTGACCCAAGTATAGGAAAGCTGAACTCTGATATTATAAGCAGGCAGGCAGGGGGGGCTATTTTAGTATAACCTTCAATGCCACAAAGTCTGTGCTATTGGGGAATATTCGTTTTGAGAGGTATATGAGCCACAGAGGATCTGGAAGCAGGTGTTAAAATTTCAACTTCCAATACTAGGACAGTTAACATCAACTCAAGATGACTTTGCCTCTGGAGAACACTTGGGAATGTCTTGAGTTATCATTACAAGGAAGCTATTGGTATCCTCTGGGTAGATTTCATAACAGATACATGTCTTATGTAGCACAAACCCTTCACAATGAAGAATGATTCATCCCAAAGTATCAATAATAAGAAGGTTTGGAAATGTGTGGTGAAATCTGTGGAAATGAGGCAGATCTAGATCCCCCCATACACAATACACTCAGAGACCCTCTTCAGTTTTGTGGGTATGATAAAATGACATGGCCAATGCAACTCTGGGAAAGAGAGGATTTCTTTGGGTTACAGTTTGAACTGCAGTCCATCATTGAGGAGTAGTCTAGGCAGGAACTTAGGTATCTTGTCACACTCACAGTCACAGTCAAAGAAATGAAGTCATCTGTGCCACCTTCTCAATTCTTCAACAATTTGGGGCCCAGTCTATGAAATGATGCCACCCTTAGTGCACTAGATGTTCCTACATCAAATCCAGACTATTCCTCCATAGATATGCCAATGGGTCAACCTGATCTAGACAATTCCTTGATTGGGCACTATTCTCAGGTTTCTAAGTTGTGGCAAGTTGACATTTAAAATGAAATAAACTATCGCAATATTTAATCTACATCAAGAAATGAACCAGGGAGGTGTGTATCAATGGAGAGGACCCATACAAAGATTGATGTGACAATTTCTACCATAATATCTTTCATTATTAGACATCCTTTTGTGACAAACTGAATTTCATCAAGGCTATTCTAGTTAGAAAGATGGGTAGAGATAATCTAGATCTTGAGGAAAAAAATAGACATCTTCAATGCCAGAGTTGCAACCAAATATGCAATCTGATTAGGGGTAAGAGTAAGAGGGATTTTTGGAGGGCTGATGATTCTAAAAGAACTCACTCTTCAAACATCCAACCATACAGATTTAAGTTCCTCACATCATTCATCAATGACAGGAACCAGTACTCTGAAAGAGTACTTCTGGAGCTAGAGTCAGAAATATACAATATAAAGCCAAAGCATCTTCCCATTGAGGAATATAAAAAAAGTGCTAAACAAATAGGCAAAACACAGTTTACATTGTTGGGATATACCAATACCAGTGGAAGGTGGGCTAACTAAAAGAGTTCTAAATAACAAAAACTAAAACAATTTGAGCAATAAAATCAAGTGGTATTGAATTATATACCAAAGCATAAAATAGGTATCAGTGGATCTACACGTATATAAATGAGTCATTGAATAAATTACTAAGTCATAACAAAGAAACCACAATTCTGTGAAGAAAGGTTTCAAATTATTTATGTAAATACTGTACTGTTAGGGAGTAGTACCATTCATAACCCTTAAATATGAGTTGCAAACACTGGCTTCTTTCTAAAATAGTCAGGGTTGAAAGAAAGTTAGGTTTTCACTACAAAAGTGTGACATAATGTCTGAGCCAGGTGATGGAGAGCACATCCACAGTCATAAATTGTGTTCCTAGTATGGACCTTGGGCCTGATATTATCGGCATTTTATCTTTGTGATCTACCTTTCTAGAGCTCACACTGCCAGTGTATTTATAAGAAAAAAACATCACATTCCAAAAGATGAGCATCCTATCAAATTCTCCACCAGCATTCAGAATTGTTAAGACCACAAAAAACAAGGAAAAGTTTGAGAAACTGTCATAACTTAGAGAAGTCTAAGGCAATCTGACAAGTAAATGCATTGTGAGAACATGGATGGGAATCTGAAGCATAAAGTGCCCATTAGGAAAATAGAAACTTTAGTTAATAAAAATGCATCTACCATATTAATGCAAAAATGTAAGACATATGGGGATTCTGCTAATTTTTTTCTCTTTAAAAAATCTATAACAGCTGTAAAAAAAGTCTAATAATCAAATATAAAACACTGATGGGAAGGCTAGGGTCTGCCATACACTGGAAAGCGAATGTCTTTTCTTTCTCGTTAGCATTTTGCAAACTGCATAAGATACAGATTTGGCTTGCAGTAAACCTCTGTTCAGAGATGCTAACTTTGTGACCTCCAATCCAGTTAATTTCCTTTATTTTATGGAAGACATAAGAAGAGTCTCGTCATCAGTTAAAGGGTTATAGAAGTCACAGCATCAATTGCAACCAGAGCCTTCAAGTCAACTACCTTATCATGAGGCAGTGTGCTCTCCTCTCCAAGGTGCCTGTGCTGGGATTTGGCAATGTCCTAGTGCTGCCTGGCAGGCTTTAGTGACAAAAGCAGTTACTCATTGCTGTTCAACTTTAGATCGAATATGGGAATACAGCAACACTAAAAGCTATTATACAGCAAGAAAAGAAATAGACTTCTAAATGTAGCTGTTATTAAGACAATTTAGTGTTGGTCAATTTCTCATTTTTATAGTGCTGGGTATTGAACCTATGTCCTCATACATGCCAGATAAGTGCTTTAACATTTAGCTGTACCTCAACATCTATGAAATATTGAAAGAAACAATAAATACACTTCTTTATCTTGTCATGGGGTTTGCAGAAGCTAAAATTATTGAGGAAAGTTTCAGAAGTGTCCCCCCTTTATAGTATTAATGAATAGAAATTAGAATCTTTATGAAAACCTGAAAATGTCTGAACAATACAACATGAGATGTTTAAGTGGGAACTGCATTGCGCAGATTTAACCTGGAAGTTAGCCAAGCTATAGTTTTCACAGCTATTCGCTGGGCAGAAGCTACCTGTGAAATTAGGAGGCTTCTGCGGGGATGTATACGTTGATGCTATAATGTGCTTCAGATACATTGATGCTCTTGTTAGTAAACAATGAGTATAACTTGTGAATAGAAGGAAGATTCTTCAGAAGTGTTATTAGCCTTTCAACCTGGCAATATTTTATGTTAATCATCTGTTCAAAACTTCGTTATTTTTATTTTGAAGGATTGGTTATAGTTTTATGAACTTCCAGAAGTTCATAAGGAAGTATAGTTTCTTTTTTCAAAAGAAGTATAGTTAATGGAAAGGAAATGTGGTTTTCCTTTCATCATTAATCAAACTCTTGGAATTTCTTCTGGTGGTTCAAGTTCATGTCTCTTCTTGTATTAAAAATGGGTACCATTTTTCAAAATACTTGCTGTGTATCATACCATCTATTCCTAAATAATTCTCAGAGAGAAACCTTTGCTTTACTGTATTGCAGATGTGGTCACGGAGGGTATCAATGCTCAGGGTAAGGGCCAAAACTAATCCCTGCTTTCTGCACCAAAATGAGACCACGTATTTAACTTCTGACTACTGCTAAACTGGAGTTATTTATGGTTCTGAAGAATGGGTCATGATGTAGTAGCTATTCAAAACTCTGTTATGGTCCCATTCCTACTGAAGGTAAGACTCAGGAATGTTTTTCTCTGAGAACTCTTGGGTGCCCACACCAGTTCAGAGAGGAAATTAGATGGTCTTGTGGTACATTGTGATTGCATCTGGTACTTTTCACTTCATAACACTTATCAGGAATCCAATTATCATCTGTTTGTTTCATATCATTTTACCCCATAGTTTATAAGCTTCTTCAGGACAGGGACTACGTAGTTCATTGTTTTCTCCTTGGCACCTAGAACTGTCCCTAGGTATATTAAACCATGAAGAATATTTATAGAATGAAAAAATAGGAAAGGGAAATTTATTTAAGCAGACAATAGACTATTGAAATAGTACTGTAGTACACTATTCAAAGTCTATTTGAGTGACTGCCGTATGCTAAAATAATTTGTTATTTTGATAATTTAGTGACCCTAAAAGTACCATAGACAGTTATGCTAAATGGAAGTTTAGTTTTAAGTTTATGTCATGATAGCGAAGCATAGCTGAAACAAACTTTAATAATGTTAATGAGAATTTTATTGAAGAGAAAGAATGGAAGGAAAAGTTAAAAAATAGACTTAGGTGCTCATTATCTGACTTCAGCATTCATTAGTACAGGGCCTTGGCTTTTCTTGCTTCAATATTTACATCCATTCCCACATTTAGTTTATTTGGAAGCATTACTCAGACAATGTCATCTCATTGTATCTCAGTAAAACTCTTAAAAAAAATAATATCACAAAATTGTCGCCACAAGAATGGTTATATTTCTCCCTTCATATCAAATATTTTGCCAGCATTCCCATCTATTCAGTTTATTTGGCTTGCATCCTAAGAGCCTAGCATTTCCTTTAAATTCCAGGATGCCCTTTTATTTTCTTGAAGAAATTATCAGTTCTGGAGATATTCCCATGGTCTGGAATTTGTTTACTCACCATAACGTTTCACTTGTTATATTTCTCCATCTCTCCCTTCTGCTAATTGGTAATGAGATAGAGCAGAACCTTTTGTCTATTTAGCAACTGTGAGTGAAGAAAGGTAGGATGCAGAGATAAGGAGAGAAAGGGACCTGTATGGTTACCATGACAACAGTGTTATTTATGTAGAAGCAAGGAAAGACTATGGGGAGAGAACACTCAGAATGCCAAGATAACTTAACAGTGCAAATGATAATATTCCTCCCTTTGTATCAGACATCTTGTTAGGGTACCCACATTAGAAGACCAGAATGCCAAGTGTGGTAGCCTGACCTCACCCTCTGTGGTGGGCTGAATAAGAAATGTCCTCTGTAGGCTCACATATTTGAGCCCTTGGCTCTTGGTTGGTGGCATTATGTAGGGAGGATGTGGAACTACCAAGAGCTAGATCCCGCTGGAGGAAGTCTGTCATTGTGAGTGGGCTTTGACAGTTTATGACCTTGCACAACTTGCCGTCCACTCTCTGCTCCCTGCTGTAAAGAGAAGCCCTTTCCTTGCCAGCAGCTTGGTTTTTCACCTGCCAGTTGCCTGGGCTCTGCCCCGTTGTAGTCCCCAAATAACACACAAGACGCTGTATTAATTATGAGGCTGTTGGCCTTGCTTGTTTCTTACTGGCTATCTCTGACTTAAGTATTTATACCATAATTATTAATCTAAGTATTTCTCTTACCAGAGAAGTTTCCGGGTTTGTTATCCCATGGCAATTACATCTTGACTCCCTGTGTTTTTCCTACCCAGAGTTCTCCTCGACTCCTAGTCCCACCTGTCTTGCTTCCCTATTGGCCAACAGTGCTTTATTGACATATACACAGGACTTCCCCCATCACCCTGCTTCATGTTTGGGTTTGAGATTATGATCTCTCAGGTCCCTGCCCCAACCACCCACTGCTGTGCCTTCTCTGCCATTATGGACTCTCCATCTAGAACTCAAAGAAACTTCCTTCTGAATTGCCTTGGTCATGGTATTTTATCACAGTAGCAGAAAAGTAACATATACACTCCTTGCCTTCGTTATATCATACATGCATAAGAAGACATTGCCACTGCCACTCAAATATGAAATACACAAACATCCAGTATCTTCTAAGTGGAAAAAAAGGAAACAAGAACATTTTATTGAAAAATTAATTCTGTAATATTATAAAGAAGTGATTTGAAACTAATATCCTTTTCTCTACATATATGTTGTCCTTCACTCTTGGAGGGGGTGTGGACACTAGGGTGGAACACATGACAATATAACCCAGTGTTAAAAAGTCTATTTCACTTTGTAAGAAGCCGAGTGAAGCTGGCAGTAATGAAAGGAATAACAAGTCTTACTGTAGAAATGATCTGTAAAAATTGATCTTTGCTATTAAAATTGTGACCTTATTTCAGAGTGGGAACTTCACAGTGTAATGATAAAGATAAAGCCATACAGAGGCATGGAGGGCCCTAGTACCGATGATTAAAATCAAAATAGAAGGAGACAAAATATAGACACAGAAGACCACCATGTAATGATGTAGATAGGCACTGGAATGGCGCTGAAATAATTAAAGGAACACCAGGATTGCCAGCAGCCACCAGAATCTGACAGAGAGCCCTGTACCACAGCTGACATCATGAGTTTCAACTTCAGCCTCTAAGTATTTGGCAGGTTACATGTATATTGCCCTCAACCATCTAGGTAATGGCATTTTAGTCTTGGTCTTAAGGGGTCACTAGAGTTGCATTGATCTTGCATAATTTAGGCAACTCATTTGGTATTGCTTGGGTAGTAGACTTTTACATCTTAGCCATAAATGCAGATCCACTTGGTCTCCTTATTCACTGTACAGTATCTATAGAAACAGAAGATTCACTACCATTGTCTCACTGTGGTCAGTTATCCTGTCGGAAAAGCAACATTCTGGATTCCCATAGTATTAGTAGGTGATTCCACTATGACTGATAGTCATCCAAGTGGAGGGAAAAATGACACTAAAGGTGAAAGATTTCCACTCCACAATATGTGTCTGTAATGACATAATTCAAGGAAAAAAGAAGTTTCTCAGTACTGTATTACACTTTTGGAAAACACACTGCAAATCAAGTCGCTGAAACAAGAAAATTACCAAGAATCAAATCATTCTTGCTACAGAAATTAATTGTTGACTTTGTAATGAGTAAGGCAAAGCATGTTTCACATTTGTATCCCATCTGAAGAAATACTTCTTTTACTAGATATTGTACTTACTCATTTCTTTTTTTTTTTTTTTTTTGGTTTTATGAGACAGGGTTTCTCTGTATTGTTTTGGAGGCTGTCGGTCCAGCCCGGCCTCGAACTCACAGAGATCCGCCTGCCTCTGCCTCCTGAGTGCTGGGATTAAAGGCGTGCGCCACCACCGCCCGGCGTACTTACTCATTTCTTGTAGCATTTCAGTGAGTTGAAAACTGAACAAAACAATCCTTGTCAAAATCCATATGGGTCTTGGAGGAGACTCTACAACCGTCACTTTATTAAACCAGCAAGTCCCTAATTATATTTTGAATATGTGTCCTTATACCAGCAGATAAATAGTTCTCATTACTCATTAAAGAAGCTTCTCTTAGCAGCAGAGGCCATTACAGAAAGCCACAACCAATCAAAATGCAGAGTTGTTGAACCCAGACCTCACTGACATCTCAATAACACAACTTCCTAATCAAAGGCTTATAGATCATTGAAGGAGAAGAGGCAGGAAGATTATAAGAGCCAGAGGAGCAAGATTTTGCTGTGAGATTGTGTCTCCTAGAAAGGTCAAAAGCTACACACATGAAGTCTCACACCTGAATAAAGATGATAGAGATGTTACTATGGAATGGGGCAACCCAGCAAGCATTAACCCCAGACAAAGAACTACAGGCAACTAAAGAATGCTGAGAGCCAGAGGAATAGTCTTCCAAATGGAGGAGCACACCTACTGGTCATCCAATGCCAAATGGACAGCCCCGAAAACATACAAAAATTAACATTATATGGACTGAATGGGTTGTATTCATATGTTTTAGGTGTGTGTGTGTGTGTGTGTGTGTGTGTGTGTGTGTGTGTGTGTATTAAAGACAAAGGAAAATCTATGAATGTCCAAGAGAAGGGAGGTGATGGAAGAATTTGGAAAAAGGAAAGGGAGGAAAAAATGATGCAAATGTATTATATTATGAAAAATATCTTTAAAAGTCTACATTTCTGAGGAAATAACTCAGTAGTTAAGAACATGTACTGCTGTTCCAGAAGACCCAAGTTTGGATATCCACACTCATGCAATGCTGGTCACAACCTCCAGAAATTCAAACTTCAAGGATCCAACACCTTTTTCTTTTCTCTAGGGGTACTTACAGGAAATGCGCAACTTCTATCCCCTGCCAGTGACAAATGAAATAAATCTTGAAGAAACCCACATGCTTTGGTACCAGACACTGACAGTGAGGGTGGAGGGAGTAGATACTGTAAAGAAAGGAGTTGCTAACTTCCAACAAATATATACTGCTAAGCAGCTCTTTGCTTTGGTTGTTCTCTGGCAAAAGGGAAGACTAAGGGTGAATATGAGTACCACAAAGAACCTCTGACCATCTTTTACACTGCCAGAGTTGACATCACTTTCAATGCGTTCTGTGTCACGTGCTGAAGCAGAGTGAGCAATAGAATGATGTAGAAAATACAGGAATAAATCCATCTGACCAAGAAGCTCACTGAAGGACAAGATATAATAACCACGAATATTTCCTCCTCTGAAGGCTGCGGAGGGGAAGGAGTTGTTTATTGAGAGAAGGCAGAGAAAAATAATTGGTTTCAAGAAAATTTTGAAGAAGATTTTGTGTTACAGTGGTTCTGAGTATTGTGTGTGTACACGTACTTTGTCTGGGTGACTGGCATCTCCCATTTTTCAAAAGCAGTATACGGTGAGCATTTACTAACCCCTTACCACAGCCATCCATTCATAACACACAGGCTTGCTTATCTTTGTATACTCCTGGTGTTCATCTTACTCACTCCAGTTCTGTAACGCCTTGGACCTACTAGTCAAATAATCTGGTCCTGGCTTATTGTGAACAGCTTTACCAGTGGGGGTTAAGGAATGAAGCTTCAACTAAAACCCATCATTATTTAAAGCTGAACTAACCAGAGACATCTCTCATGTGAAAAATCAATCCCGAGCAATGAACAGCAAGTTCTATTCAACCACACTTCCTCATTCACTCACTCATTATCATGTGTAAGTAATGTAGGTCAGCGATTCACAAATCTGTCTACAAATTACAATTACTTATTAGATCATCAAACCATGAGGTGGTAGTGCTTAGACTTTCTGCCATGGAGATTTTGATTTGACTTTTCTTACTTGAGTTGATCTCTGTGTTGCCAGTAGGTAGTCATGTTTAAGCAATATTGTTGTGGGTGTTGGATACAATGGCTAAACAGGAAGAAGATGGTCTTTCATACAGCATGCTCAAACTCTAGTAAAAAAGAAACGGTATTATTAGATGAGTAACCCAAATCAGCTCAGTGCAAAGGAAGGAAAAAGAGAGGGGAAGATACTTGTTTGAAGTGCTGTTTTGGAGGACCTCCTCGCAGGAGTTAAGAACTGAACAGAGCCGGGTGTTGGTGGCACACGCCCTTAATCCCAGCACTCGGGAGGCAGAGGCAGGCGGATCTCTGTGAGTTCGAGGCCATCCTGGTCTACAAAGCGAGTTCCAGGAAAGCCTCCAAAACAATACAGAGAAACCCTGCCTCGAAAAGCCAAAAAAAAAAAAAAAAAAAAAAAAAAAGAACTGAATAGAAACTGGAATAAATTTGCAGTGCTCCCTCAGGGAGGAGCAGAGAAGTTACTTTTTAAAAAAAAACAATAAAATGTAGAAACCCCACCCATATTAATCATATGAGTTTATTATCTTTACATAGCCCCAGGACTCACCTGTTATTGCAGTACTCATTTTTCAGTGCATATTGGGCACCTGCCTTGAGTCAGATACTGTGGTAGGCATTGGAAGATGAAGATAAATCAGCCATGATAAAATCTTAATCCAGTAATCATTTACAAACACCCGTGGTCTAGGAAGGAATGCGTTTCTGTGGGGGTAAGAATAAAAAGAAACTTTGGACTCTGCAGGTGTCAGGGTTCTTGGTCATGTTCAACAGAATGCCTCCTTGCCCTGCTTTCTCCCTGACTCTCCTTTTTGTCTTAACATTGACTTTTGCATGTCATAAGGAGGTGGCTTTAAATGTAATTTAGGGCTGGCCTATGTTAAATAATTGCACTGATTTTTGGGTAGACTTGATTCAATGAATAAAGGAGCATGGGCTATGCTTATTTTTACTATAAATGCTGTTAGGTTCTCTGACACAGATTTGAGTTTAAGGTAGTTAGTGGGTTGAAATTAAGAGAATGAACACCAGATAGAACATGATCATGATGGTAAATTATAAGTATTGTAATGAAACACATCCACATGCGTGGGTAAATGGATGAGGAAGTGGATTGTAGCTGACGGTAAACTTTGGTGCTACCATCTGGGTTTTCTTTGGAGGCCAGTCGTGCCTTTATTCCTGTTTGTTGCAGAAGAAGGTACAATAGAGAAGAGTGACTTTGGATGAACTCATTCTTAAGGAAATGAATTAAGCCAATAATTTATTTTTTTAAGAACATCTTGAGAGACATTTAAAGGGTTCAAAAACTGACAAGTATGCTCACTCTGATTTTCCTTCTAGATGGCCTTTTGTTTTGCTTTGCTTCTCCCTCACTGCAGAAGCAATTCTGGGTGATTTTTTAAGGGTTCATTAACACTCTAAGGTAACATTCTGTGTCTGGTTTTTACAGAAACTATGAATAACACTTACAGAGAAATTCATCCTGATGAAAACAGGAGTTAGATAATAATAGTAATTTCACAACACTTCCTCCCCATGGAAGTTGAAAACTCCTCCAAAATACAAACAAGTTTATTGAGAATTCCCAGGAGAAGGTGGCAAAAATCACAGCTGCCATTTAGAGAGGGAGTTTTCCCCAAGAACTTCGTTGGAAAAGGAACACAAGCTGATGTGATGGGTTTCCAGCTAATCTAAAGTCACCCTGGAGGGAAGACTCTTCTCGTGCTGTGCTAGATTTTCTACCGAGTACTGTTGCCCACACTGTTATTTCATTTGATAATGCCAAGCCTTCAAAGACATTAGTATTCAGTCCTTGGCTAGATGATGGAGGTCCAGGCTGGATCTTATCTACATGGTCCTAAAGCCCTTCTTCCTTGGAGACACGGTGTAGTTAATGGTTGGTTCTATCCTTCTATTAATTGCCTGCCCCTTATCATACTGACTGTAAGATTGACAAGGGGGATGGTGGTGGTGGGGACCCCTCTTCCTGCAAAGAATAGTCCTGGGAGCATCGCATCCCCCCTGCACATAGGGAAATTTAAGCTGAGAAATTGAGAACCCCAAATGCAAATTTATTAAATCAACTCATCGTGTGTTCCTATACAGTATTTAAAAATCTTTCTTAAAGGACAATACCTTTAAAAACAAAAAAAATTATATAGTCACTCTTGATTTTTTTATTTTGAGAACTAAATCATATGATGTCTTCACAGCATATTTATTTATTTTAGAAAGAAAATCTTTCATCTTGTCCAGATTATTACTCAAGTGAGAACTATAACCATCATTTTTTCAAAAAAAAAAAACAGAGCACATTTCTTTCTCATATGCCATTTTTCCCAGTTCATTTTTAGCAACTCACGTGAGGTCACTCAGGTGAGGTGTCTGTCACAGAAACAACAGTTTTTGTCCAGCTCATCACAAAAGCCTCAACTTTATACTCGATATATTGCGGCAGTTTCCTTCTTTCTAAAGGCGATTAAAAGTAAGGTAACAGCTGTGCAGATTATGGAAGGTTTGTGGACAGGCATTTTCTAGAAATGTTCCATAAGGAGTAAAACAGGCAGATAATATGCTTGTCTTTATCTGTCAAATGCTAAAGCTGATGGCTCCTGTTAGAACAGGTTTCAGGCTTAATTCTAGACATGGGCATGGGGGTGGGCTGGGGATACTATCAAGCCTTACCACTTCAGTCTGTTAGCAAACTAAGAATTTGCTTCAAACGTGAGCAGCTCTGCATAATAAAGACTTGACTTAAATGAGCAATTGACTTTTGTAGAAGAAGGAATAGTGCTCAAATGTTTCTCTAGCACCTAATGCACAGTTAGATGTATGCATTAGTTTTCCTAACTTTGACTATTACTTGGGTTCATTCTAGTTTATAAAATTTTACACTGTCAAGGAAGAAAACAAAATTCACTCTGTACAAATTTTGTAGTGGACTTCCATGTCCTATTGTCTCACCTTTTCTAGACCTATCTCGGGGTATTTTCCTGTTCTAGAAAGATCTTGAACCTCACACAATGTGGCAGGTACACTCTACAGCAACTTCTCTCATACCGTTCTGCCCCACAGATGCCTCAAAGAGCAGCATTTGAAACATTGGTTTCCACGCAGTGCTCAAAGTAGCCCGTGGCAGAGCGTAGACTGATGAACTACCCCTTTGTGGCCCTGAGGGTAATGCTTACATATTAACCCTGGCAGAGCTGCTAACTGAAGGAGGCTGATTCTTCGATAACACCATGTGACAACTACCCCAGATCTGGAACATCTTTCTGAGTTTTCTATACGATAGAGATAATATCCTCAAACAGCCAGGTTGGATTTTCTGGTATTCACTGCACGTTGAACTGATAAACTTTTCAGTGACACCCTTTTCTGACCTTGCTGAATTCAAAGCTTAGCAAAGACCCAAAAAGTCTGCAGTCTTCCATTCTGCTCCCTGTCCCCTCATCTCCTGATTTTACTTCTTTAATCTTCCCTTCTACTATTAGCACAGACTGCAGCAAGTTTCTTAGGACTTTTTTCCTGAACTCCCTTATATATTTTACAAGATGTCTGTAGTTACATATGACCGTATCTTTCATGGAACCTTATATAATCCTCTAAAAAGTATGCGTGCCATCTGCATGGAAAGACAAATCTCTAATTCCTTATTTAGTTAAAGGTGTTAAATTTTAAAGAGACAAAATGTGTATTTATAAAACGCATTGCATTTTCAACTTAGTAAACTGCCTATTATTTTCTCTTGAGATGATAAACTGGGATTCATTGGCTATTTTTCTAAATAATAATGATTCTTAAATAAATATTTCAAGGACCTTAGCTCTAGTTTCTAATTTCATCCTATTAAAAAACTTGAGAAGTTAAACTGCCAAATTAAAAGTAGAAATAAAAGCATTTGTCTCAGTTTCTATAGTAGACTATTATGAGAATCAAATAAGATAATAATATATTGGAATAGTACAGTATAGTCCATAAGTCCCAAATATAATGCTCTTAATTGGCACTATAGCTGGAATATGAATGCCACTATTGTTCTAAATTAGGGCCATTTGCTAATGATGAACATAGAATTGATGCTCTCCTTTATTTCCATTTTTGAAAAGCACATCAATGAGGAACTGAAAGGTGAAAGCCAAACATCCCCACCACTTTTTCCTTAACCCCATTTCCAGCTCCATTTTTGAGAGGCTAAACACGGATTCCCTTCTGTAATGCCGTGTGAGGCAGATGGATCAGGAGGAAGCCATCAGCGTACTTCCCAGGCTGTCTGTCATTAAGCTGCCCCACAACCTCCTTTTTCTTAAGTCTCCAGCTTTGGGAAATTTTGCCAGAGGAGAAGAAAATGTACTGAGTGTGTATTAGGTAGTTTTCATGCTGTGATAATGTAACCCAAGAACAATGGCTTAGGGAAAGAAGGGATTTTTGTGGTCCAGCCCATCAGGGTGGGGAGGCTATGAGACAGGGGTATTAGGCAATAGGTCACATGGCATATATGATCAGGAAGTAGAGAGTGCTCAGTCCTGGGGCTCAGTTCACGTTCTTCTTTGAGTTCCACCCTGGAGCCCAGGGAGCAGGGCTGTCAACACCCAGGGTGGATTATCCCATCTCAGGTAATCTAATCTACAGATGTGTTCAGTCATGCTCAGAGCTTAGTCTCCTTGGTGAAGCCAGCTGCTGCCAAGTTGACAATATCAACTGTCACCATGAGGGGAGGTGTCCAACGAAATGACTACTGGAAAGATTCAACTCTAAGCAAACAGTGAAGGAGCAACGGCCGTTCAAAAGTGACACAGCCTGCCGCAGCTGCATCAGAAAGACATTTGTTTCTTGCTAAATTTCCAGTGTCTCCATGATTCATTCTGAAAAGAGACTTGGGGAGGGAGCAGTCCTGAAGGAGCTGGCACACCTTCCGGTCATGAGGTCTCTTTATGTAAACAGTTTGTGGGCTCAGCATCCCAAGTACCTAGATTGTAGACTTGAGCCACCATGACTGGCTTTGCTCATCGGACTATGATGGGTAATTTCGGTACCAACCTGACTGGTTACACAGATAGCCTGTAAAACATTTCTGGTTGTTTGTGTCTGTGAGAGCGTTTCTAGAAGATATTAGCACTGAAATAGGCAGACCCAGTAAAGCAGATCTACTTTCACCCGGGTGGGCATAATGCAACCCAGGGAAGGCACAGCCGTTATAGAGGCTGCACATTTGGAATTGCCTTGTTAGCAGCCCCTGTTTTCAGACTAGGACTTTATTATACATAACACCATCTCCCCTCTTCTCCAGCATGTCATGGGAGATTCTGGGAGGGACCTCTCTGCTCCTGTAATTGTGTGGGCCATTTCCCATAATAAAAGATTTTAAAAATCTTTGCATATCTTTTAGTAATTAAATTACTCTGAACCACCCTAATTGTAAACTATAAAAACAGTTGAAAGACTAAAATCTTATTGGCTGTGCAAGTGTGAGGATTGTGGTTGGAAGCCCCAGCACTGATATCAATGCTGGGTGGCTGTGGCAGCCCGATTGCCATTCAAGCACTCGGAAGGGAGAGACAAGTCATCCTGAAGAAGCTGACTTGCCTTATGGGACAGCTCTGGGTTCAACTGAGAGACCCTTCATCAATTAACAAAGTGGAGAGAGATTGAGGGAGACTTACAGATGTGTAGCTCTGTCTTTAACATGTATCCTGGTATTCATGGTTAACAAGACACAACCTAGAGTCACCCGGAAAGAGGGAGCCTTAATTGAATTATCCCAATCAAATTAGCCTGTGGCCATTTCTGTGAGAGATAGTCTTGACTGATAATGGTTTCAGGAGGGCTTAGCCCACCATGGGTGGTACAGTCCCTAGGCAGGTGAGCCTGGGCTGTATAGGAATGATGACTGAGCACAAGCCAGTGAATAACCCAGTGTCCCCCCACAGCTTCTGTTCCAGCTCCTGCTCTGACTTCCCTCAGTAACGCCTTGTGACCTGCAAGTATAAGCTAAAATAAACCCTTCCTCCCCTAAGTTGATTTTGGTCATGGCGATTATCACAGCAACAGGCAGCAAACTAGAGCAACATATGTGTACATGCATGTGTGCCCACACACTCCTAAGCATGCATATATACAATGTGCACATCACACATACACAGGTACATGAAAAAAATAAAAAAATATGTACCTCCCACAAGTTAGCCCAGTATGTACATGGACTTAGGTGCATCTTTTAGAATAGATGCATTCTTACCTCAAACCTCTTTAGTCTGAAGAATAGTTCTATCTTTGGCTGTGTATCTGAAGTCTTCATGACCTCTGCCTACAAAATCTGATTTTGTGAAATAAGGTCCACAAAATGTACTTCACAAAATTGGAAAATCTAAAAGAAATGGACAATGACCAGTGATTGTTAATTCTTGTTATTTTTTTTTGTTTTGTTGTTGGTGGTGGTAGTGTATGTGCATTTCCCTTTGGGATTTGATGGTGTGGGATCATCTATTGCCTGTGTTTTTCTTCTGGCCTGAAATGACCCTTTCCAATGATATGAACAATTCCATCTGGGGTTGTATCTAGATAAAGAAATTTTCTGTAGATTGGCCATGATTATTTTTGTATTAAATATATCTGGACTCTTCCTGAGAATATGGTGTGTTATGATCTCTAACTATATTTTACTGGAGAATATAATTTTTAGATCATTTCCATCAAACAATTGTGTTTTTCCCTCCTTGGATTACACTTATAAAACACATCTGCTCTCTTAAATATGAATAAAAATTTCTTAGTTTCAAATTAATACATGTCAATTAAATAAGCAAGTTTTTGTGAAAATCACCCACATTAATTTTAAACCCTAAAATATTACAATTTAAATATGCTTTGGGAACTATTAGAAGGTCTATATGACAAGCACATTTTGAACGGTGTAGATTTTAACATATCGTAATATTTTACCAAGACTCCATAGAACACAACTGCTCTCTCAATTGGTTTTGGACTCTTAAATATTTGTTTTTCCAACATATACCTTTTTTTAAGTACCTATAGGTTCATTACCCATGAAATGATTTTGATACATCTTCAAAATATTTTTTTCATTTCAATATCAAGGTGTCTACGCATTTGATGATAACTGAATCAATTGCTCTTGGTGGATTTACAATCATATTTTGACCACCAGTGAGATTGGATAGCACTGGCCTCATTTCTGTTATTATTATTGCAGGTTGAAGAGTGTGTCTTCCTATAAGTCACTATAAGCTCTGCATTGTTTTCAGTTCTTACTGCTCCTAGGCTATGGCTGTGAATGAAAATAATCTACAAGAAGAACTAAATCATGATTTTACAGGAAGGGGGCGCTGAATGAGACTCTTTCCAAATAAACTAAAATTTTGGCTGTGAGTTTACAATTCCTCAAATGTAACTTAGTTGTGCTTATGTTCTTGGTTTATAGTTTATTTTCTTTTAGTGTTATTGCAGAGTTATCACTCTGTAGCTCAGCCTGGCCTGGAACTTATGGCCCCGCCTCCCACCTCAGCCTTACAAGTGCTTACAAGCTTACAAGCATGAGTTACTATGTCCAATCTATATTTATTATCTTAGAGGTAGATCTCAATAGCCACTTTTTCATAGACGTCCACACAAATTGAATAACTTATGACATTTTATTTTCATGCAAATTTTTCTTATTAAACTAAGTCTAAGTGTTTTCTCCCTGGCAAGATTCTGGAATATGAATATGATTAAGATTTGCCACATATTTTGAGGTTTATTGCTTTACTGTAAGAAATACCTAGTGGTTGACTGTAATATAAAACGGCAATTGTTTTTAAGATAGAATAAAGCGGGAGACATTAGGAGCCACAGCTGTAAAATCAAATGTGTTTGCATTAGTTACCTTTCTTTTCGCTGTGGTAAAGACGTAAGAAAGGCAATTTCAGGAAAGATTTATTGTTGCTGACAGTTAGAGGGTATATCCAATCACGACAGGGAATGCATGGCAGCAGGAGAGTGAGACGGTTATTCACAGTGAATGTAACCAGGAAGCAAAAAGAAGAAGGCTGCTTTCGCTTGTCCTATTTCTCTGTCTCTCTGGGAACCTACCATGTGGAATGGCACTGCCTATATTCAGTCTTACCCTACCAGTTAAACTTCATGGGAAATGCTATTTTTAACATGAGCAGAGGTATGTCTCCTAGATAATTTTATGCCACCAAGTTGACAATGAATATTAACCATAACAAGTCCATCTTTTGTCAATACCCAAACACATCACCTTTAATTCACTCTATTCCATCACTGGTTCTTAAAGTCCCATGTCCTTCTCACTATGCAAAATACACTTAGTACATCTCTAAAAGTCCCCACAGTTTTTAACAGTCCAAACAGTGTTCAAAAACATAACATTATAGTGTTTTCTGAAATTCCATGTAATTTCTTTACTGAGTCTCTCTAAAGTAAAAATACAAGTTGCCTACTTCTAAAACACAAGGTCACAAATTAAACATTCCCACTCTGAAAGTGGGCGTGCAAGGAAAGACTGGCCAATGCAAGCCTGAGACTCAGCAGTACAAGCACAAAGTCTATGATTAGCTCCATGATTAGCATCTGGAGTTCTCTGTGGGATCATCTGGTATTCACATTTCTTGGTTAGGCCAGCTCTTCCAGACATCTGAAGGAAACTAGCCTCTGTCTTGGGTCAGTTTAACTGTCTTTTCAGCATCCTTGATGGAAATCCCATGGTCTTGGCATCTACTCCAGTCCATGGGATGGTGCCACCCATACTTAGGGTGGGTTTTCCTACTTCAGCTAAACCTTGTGGGAAATGCTTCACAGACATGGCCAGATGTTTGCCTCCTTGATGACTGCACATTCTTTCTAGTTGATAATGAAGATCATTCACCATGACAATATACATGTACATCTAGCTCTGAGACATGAATTCACATGAAACTTAAAAAGGAATTCTGCCATGATGAAAGTGATGCACAATAATGCTTTAAAAGTTTTTGAAGCATAACCAGATCTGGCCTCTAGTCTTAGTAATTAGGATGTTATAGAGAATTTTAATTGGCATGTGAAAGACTATCTTCGAGTCAATAGGAAATCAAAAGGTAGGGTTTGTTGACCTTGGCAGGTGAATGCCTGTCATGGTGAAGCCAGCCGATCTTGTAAAGTTAATAAGCACCATGGTGATTCGTCAGGATTTGTGGAACTGAACGGCTTGGAGAGGTGCACATAAATCTTTAGAAGAGAGGTAACTAGATGGGTTTAAAGACAGTAGGTAAGTGACATCAGAAACCTGAGCAGATTTAACATTTCTGGTTGTGAGCTTAACCTTTAACAGCTGAGTCATTTCTCCAGCCCCAGATTCAACACGTTTTGTAGACTGGTTTTTTATATCCACATTTAGCAGATTTTGTGGGTAAAATATAGCAGTCTTCCACTTAAACTTTAAGTAGAGACCAGGCCACCTTGAACAGGGTTGCCTAGTAGTTTCACATTATTTGCATCACATAAACACCGTCATTGTGAACTGGGATGGACATCACCTAAAGATATAATAGACTCCCCCAGGCGAAGTTCCCGGGGTTACTTAACAACCATGATGAAGAGCACAGGAAAAAAAAAAGCAGACTGAGTGGTTGCTATGGCCTCTGGATCTCTAACTGTGTCTCACAGACAGTAATTTTAAAGAGGTAGTCACTTTTCCTGTTGTCCTGATTACATACACCGAACAACAAAACAATACTAACAGAAGAACACAAGTTAAGGGAGAAAGAGTCTAATTGGACTTATAGTTCCATGGTACAGTTCATCACAAAGAGAAGCCATGGTGGCAAGGCCAGGAGGAAGCCAATCACATTGTGTCTGCAGTCAGGAAGCAGAGGGAGATGAACACTCGGGTTACTGGGTTAGCTTTTTCTGCTTAATCCATCCAGGACTCCAGCCTGGAGAATGAGGTTCAGCACATTTGGAGTGGGTCCTCCCTCCTCAGTTAGCCTAATCATGATAATTTTTCTCAGACTTGCATAGAGATTTGGCTTCAAGATAGTTCTATAACAGGCATGTGGATGATGATGTGTGTGTGTGTGTGTGTGTGCGCGCGTGCCTGTCTGTCTGTCTGTCTGTCTTCCCCTGTTTGCTCTTGTGTGCATGCATATGCAGAGGCCAGATGGGAATATCAGGTGTCCTACTTTATCACTCTCTGCCTTGTTTACTTGAGATAGTATATCTTATTCTACCTGGAGCTTGCCTTTTCAGCTAGCCTAGCTGGCTAGCAAGTCTAAGCAATCCTTTTACCTGAGCCACCACGTAGTCCTGGGGTTACAAGAGTGTGCTGTCACAGTTCAGTTCTTTTACACGAGTTCTGGGAATGCAAACCCAGTTTCCAGTGCAAGCACTCTTACATACTGTGCATCTTCTCAACACCCAGGGTAATTCTAGATCCTGTCGAACTGGCAATCTGTTTAAACTGTCACAGAGAGTAACTAGTCTCAGGGTGTCGGGAAAGATATTTTTCCTTTGAAAAAATGATGTCCAAACCCTAATCTTATGAATTTGAGAAAAAGTTTCAGGGGAAAGGTGATAAGAATGTACACCAATTAATCCATTTATTTGTCCAACTCTTGTTTTGAAAGGTTCATTAGCACAGAGTTCAAAGGAGACCACAGGTTTCTTGACTCAGATGACCAGAGGAAGGAGGCTGGGCTAATGGGAGATGTGATTGGAGAAAGAAAGCCCTGTTGCTGAAGTGAGAGTGTTCCTGTTATTGGTAATGATAGACATAGGGCAGCTACTTCTAGAAATTTCCTGCTATTGCACACTTAGAGTAGTAATGGTTGGATATTATACTTGTACCATCGTTGAAAGTGAGTGCTTGAGGCCAGAAATGACTTGCAAAGAGAGGTAGGAGTAGGATATCACCACCCTAGTAAACGGCTCTAAAGGCCAAGCCTGATTTGGTGTGTGTGGCTCATGAATAATGCGAGACTAGACACAGGAACCAAGATAGAGAATTGCACACTGAGACACAAAAGTGTTACCAAGATTACGTTCCTAGAGAGAGAAGAATTGACTAAACCAGGAACTAAATCTTTAGAAAGGTTGCAGATCAGTAATGCTAGTTCAGGGAATGATACCCTAATGTATCTGAGAGGGATCCCCCACAGTGGCATCACACTTGGCTTTTGTATTAATTTTTTTTAATGAAGTGGTACCTTCTTAAGTCTGATTTAGCTTTAGCAATTCTATCTGTAACCTTTTCTGGTGTGACTATTTTGGTGTGGGGTATAGAATGCAGTGCTAACCTTGATGTCTCAGAGATGGAATGAATAGTCTGCCTTTGATACCTGTTTCAAATCCATTCCCATATTTGTTGTGTTCCTGATTTGGGCTTCCATGCCTTGCTTACATCTGAAATTCCCTGATTGAGTGGCCTTGTCTTATAGCCTAATTGTCATTATCATGAACAACACCCAATGCCCACCTCCATTCCACCCTGACCCCTCAGTCTGGAACATATCAACGGGACTGAGTAAGAATCTGTGAGTTTCTTCTCCATTCTCTGTATTCATATACTGAGTACTTCCTTGTGGATAGACTTCGTTCTCTCCTCTGCAAGTTAGTGTTTTTTCAATCTCACTTAATAGAGTACTATCCAGGCCTTTCCTTCATAGCTTCAAGTGTTCACTGCATTCCCAGCATATTTTCCTGCATATAGGTTATCCCAGTTGCAAATTCATGTAACCATTTCATATAGAAACAGATATTCTTAAAAGTCAGAAACAGAGAGATGTCAGAGATAGACTACATGTAAAGGTTTAAACTCAAAGCTTATTTTCAGAATATTGACATTAATAGAATATTGATTTCCCTTTGGATATTCAAATACTTGGAGTAGAATCCAACATTGTGCAGACATTTATCATAAAGAATACCAACCATCAAATTAAATTCCTGAATAATAATAGCTGCATACTGTAATACCCTGTAGTGACATGATTAAATTATGGTCACTCACTCTGTTTCTTGACACCAACATGAAAATGTTTTTTACTGTACAGTAGAAAACTAAATAATTTATCTTAGTCATTAACAGAGAAGTCCAATATTTATGTCCTCAGAGTGGCATTAAATATTAACTAATAGTGAAAAATCATTAGTGCCACCATAGCAAAAAGAAAAAAAATCAGTTTAAGATAAGAGAGTGGAAAGCCCATAGCTAAATTAGAGTTAAAATAGCAGGATAATTGTGGTGCAATGTACAGAAGTTCCAGATAGTTATGGAAGCATCACTTGGAGAAATCCCAGGGAAGTCATCCTTAAAGCTAGGCTCACAGCCAAAGATCACCCTTCTTTCTGACACCATGTGCCTGTGAAGCTTAATCAAGTAGATGGTTCACTAGAAAAAAAGGGTATTTACTTTTTATATTATTAAGAGAAGATCTCATAGTACAACCCAAGTAAGCCTTGAACTCGCACCATAACCTAAGCTGGCCTAAGTACAAAATCCTTGTATCTGTTTCCCCACATAAGTACGATAGATCCAGGGTTGTAGGCATGCACCACCATTTGTGACTTGTGTGGTTTTTATTAATCTTCAAGACCAATTAAAATGCATGCATTCTATTAAATTGTAGTGAGGATATGTAAAACCTAAATCAAATCCAGCATATTGGTTAAAGAGTAAGGAAGGTGTATTGTCCAAGATTCTTTGAAACTAAGACAATTTTTTCTGGAATCAATAAGCCACTTTTAAGAATGTCAAGGTGTTACGGTCACCCACTGTACTTGTCATCTGTGGATTAAAATGCGGTTCTTGCCGATTTATCATCTGCCCATGGTTTGTTGTTTAACTTTCTTCAAGAGGTGGGCTCGCAAAACAACATGGGGCTGGGGATGTAGCTCCATGGTACAATACTTGGTTAATGTGTCTGAGGTCCTGGGTTTAGATAAAATGTGAGTACATTGTGTTCTGTTCAGGACAATTGAATGTTTTAGCTGTGATTTCTACTATGGTTTTGAGGAATTGGACCAGGAGGAGTCTACTGTAGAATCATGCATCAGGTAGCTCACAGCTTGATATGGAACAGTCAATTCCATCTCTTGTGGCTGTTATTATGGAGCTATTGACAAGGAAAAGGATAGAGGAAAGTCCCACGTGAACCCAAATACTCTCTGGCAGCCATCCACAAGACCTAGGATGTCACCATTCTAGAGTCCTCTGAGTGCTGGTTCCACACTGCTCAGTGGTGCCATGATATGAAATAGCACAAGGGTCAAACTTGGAGGCTCATGTAACTGTGGAACTCAGAAACCTCATCTTATATCGTTTTTCCTTATATCTGCCACCATGCCTGTGTAGATTATAATCAATAGTGAAAATGCAAAGGATGAGACCACAGTTACAGACACAAATTTGATGCTATAAAGTATAAAAGAGAAAACACCTTTGAAAGGTTGAAGGGATTGTAAGAGGCTTTCTGCACTGACAAAGTTTATTCACTCATTTAGGCATTTGTTGAACGTATAACGTGTTTATAATAGCAAATATACAGTTGTAATACCTGCAAGGTATTTAGTTTTCTTTGGTCCTCCAACAGGATTTTACTCTCCTGGCTTCTTTGACCTTTTTTCCCCTCCTTGGATATTGAGAGTCTACACTGGTCCAGCAGTTAGGATCTGGATTCTAGCATATGTGGAAAGCCTGTCTGATTCCCATCCCTCCAGCACAGTTCCCATTACCTGCTCTGATGCTTACACCATTCCATTTTAAAACATTTTACATGGTATTTCTCCACTGACCAGCTGAGTTTCTCTACTTTCTATTACTCGTCAGGGTCAAAGAGGATTTGAGTGACCCTTCCTCGAACTCTCAGATTATAACCGAGGTTCCATCTAAGATGGCTACGACCAAAAGAGACAACGCTGAGGGGACCAGGCTTTCAATTTTAAAGGGACCAACTCCTTGAGATTTTGTTTCTAATGTTCCCAATGGCGTTTTATTACGCAGCCAAAGTTGAAAAACCACTGCTTAGACAAAGAACAAATCAATTCTGAACATCTAGACTTAAGAATAAGTACAAAAGCTTAAAAATAGAACAGAATCAAGATATATGGATATCTACATATGAAAGAAAAGAAGGGAGGTAATATACTAATTAAAGGGTACATGGTAGTCACGACCTCATAGCTGGAATTCTCAAAGGATTTCTAGGCCCTAGTAATTGTGTCATTGCTATGTTGCTTTTATTATTATTAAAGCTCTTTCCTGTGAGAAGTATTGGGGCCTGACAGGCCTATTTTTGACAGTAAATAGCCTGGTTTGTCATACCCCAGAGCTTCCAGTATTACAAAGCAAATCATCTCACTAATTGCTGCTTCATTCCCTTTTTTAGCCCTTCTCCAATTCCCCCACTGCAAGCCTAAGCATCTTTGGAAACTTTAACTTTCCTGCAATCAGAACTTTGACATCACCTCTGTTTACTGTCTTCTTGTGACGTGCATGAGATTAAGTCATGGTTGAAAATAATCCTGGATTCCCCGCCAGACGAGAAGCCTTAACTGCTTTTAAACTTCTGAGTTATTGCCACCTTTAAGATATCCATTCTCTAAACATGTGTCCATTCCTTAGAACTGGCCCTCTGTCTCTATCCTAACTGTGCTCTGAGGCTCTCCAAGGCTGTAAGAACATACCAGAGGGACCCACCGGCAGTCGAACAGCTTGGAAGGGAGACTGTATGCCCAAGGAAACCTCAGGGTGCTTTGGTAAGAGAGCGTTAGAAAGATCTTGTTGAGTGATGTGACAGATGTGTACAAAGGCATACCTTCACTCTGGATACTGGATACTGTCAGAGAGCCAGTGCAGCTCTGTGACCTTAGCTACCAAGAGAGCAGAGTACTACAGACACAACAGTCACTTTCTTTGGCTAAGAGGGGTGGGTGGCAGAGTAATTCTCCTCACTTAGAACTGTGACATAGGCTTGTTTACCCTGCTTTGTCATAGTGCCAGAGAGACCTTTCTGATGTTGAGTTTCTATGATGTTTATATCCTGCAGGAGAGTGAGATGGCTTGACCATGGGTGCCAGGCCATCTACTAGACCCAAAGGCCTTCTATCTCTTTCTATGTAGTCTGTCCAAAGTCCCAGGTTTTTCCATAAGGTTAAGACATTGCTGAAACCCTAACACATTGAGTCAAACCCTATATTCATTACTAGGTAAATTCCCTTATTGAGAGTGGGCAGCGGTGGCTCTCTAGGGACTGCCCATCAAGTCCAGGCACTGGATAAGATTCTGAAACTTTGAGAGCTGAGCCTTGGAGCTCCCTTGTCAAGCTTCCTTTAAATAACTGATCGGGATCCACCACTCTCGCCTCCTATGAGTCTCCTTCTGACAGCCACGGCACAAGGCAGTGGTCCTGCTGGCCCAGCCTGTGCTGCTGCGTTTGCAAGCAGCGGCTGCAGTCAAAACTCCTGTCCTTTTCAGTGTAAGCTTCTTCTTCTAGCTCTGTTCTTTCCCACATTCTGTATTGCTCACAGCTGATCAAGTCTGCGAAGAGAGAAAAACACTGATGTCAGGTCCAAATTTACTGTCTCGAGACTTCTCCCCTTGCTTTATTCTGTGCGGCAGGCCTTCAACTTCCTTCTTGATTGCATATTTACTGAATGAATGAATCCTCTCTGATAGCCAGAACTCATTAACACATAGCCTTTTTCTTTGTTTAGAAACTGGGAATGTATACATATAGGAGATAAATAGGTAGAAAGATAGATAGATAGATAGATAGATATGTGATAGATAGGTAGATAGATAGTAATAGATACATTGTGGAGTGTATTTTCTTTTAAATTCAAGAGGCTATGGAATATGTGTGGAGAAAAAGAGGACAATTAAGAAAATACAGTTCATGGTAGATAAACTTTCAGTGGAGGAGACATGAAGGAGAATCATTGCCTTTACAGGGGTCTAATGATTCTAATCCAATTTTCAGTTCAAGGCAAAAATTCTCTCTATCTCTCTGACATAATTACATACTTATCCAGGAGTGAGAATGGTCATATCCAATGGTGTATTACACCAAGAAACAATAAAATGGATGCGTGAAATAGGAAAAATTGAGGCAATTTTAAAAAAATCACGGCAAAGAAAAAAGATGTGTCTTTTTCCATCACTGCAGAGAGGAACCCTGCAAAATGACTGCAAAGTGAGCTGCTCAAGGTTGCCTGGAACCTCAGGGCATGATGGAAGAGTAGATTACCTTAATGTTGTATCCACTAGCCCGTGATGTCTCAGTAACACTCCACCTGCAGGCTACACTCGTCATGTAGTCTAGTTAACGCAGCATACTGCTGGGACTTGAGGTTGGGAAAACCACTGTTTTCAGAGAAAGATTTATAGCCCTGATTTAATGAACTGAGGAGTTGTTTTTCTAAGCACATAAATATCCTCAGCCTGGAGAACCAGCATTGAAACTTGATGGCCACCTTGCAAATGGTGGCTAGGAATGCTTGGTTAGGGACAAATATAGTTAAGAAGGAAATAGGAGAGATATTACCTGTCATGCAAGAAGATCTCTCTAAAATACAGATTCACCTTTGAACTACAGACTCATAGGGAATGGCTGTGGGGACTCCTTATTGTAATAGCTTGAGATTGCCTACCCAAATAATGTCAAACAAAGACCAATGTGTCTTTATACAGAAAACGTCATTTTTAGTTTTTAAGAGACTATCCAAGATGTAGTAAAATGGAGACTATAACTTGCTTCTAAAAATATCCTTATCACAATATAATAAAACGAAGCAATATTTGCTGGTCACTAGTTGCATTCAGGGTTGGAAGGATCATTTATAAATATAGACACACAAAGACTATCATCTATTTCTATCTATCATCTATTTACTCACCTGTCATCTATCTAATGTCTATATTTATAACTATGTAAGTGTCTATTATATTTATATCATATAATTTATAATGTAGCCTACAATATTAGTATTATATTATACCTGATTACTATTGTATTGAAGGTTTATAAAAAGCCCAAAACTAATTCTCTGATAATATCAAAGCCTACATTCATGAATGGCAAGACAATCTGAACTCCAGGATTCTAAAAGGTTGATATGACACATAGTTGAATCATTTCTTTTCCACATTATCAGACTTTAATGATATATTTTGTTCAATGCATGTCTTTGTTAAACTTCCTAGCAAATTGCTTTCTGTCTGTCTTAAAATGATAATGACATCCTTTATGAGGCCATTAGATTAATGAGAATCAGGAGCTGTTGGTAAATGATTTGGGGCTAGAAAGAGATAATGATTGGTAGGAAAGACTTGCCTTCTGAGTAGGCATAGCTCAGGGGGATGTTTCCTTGGGAGAACACTCTCAATTGCCCTGCTATGCCATTTGAATGCTTCTTCATGTATATTACTGCACACTTCCTTGGGTATTTTCAATATGCTCTCCCAGTCCAACCATATCCATTTTCCTTTTACTACTTCCAAATCCTTTTCCAGGACAACTATGGGGAGAAGGGAGGATAAACTCACAGGGCCATTCCTCTCAGTAGCTGGTTTGACTGTGGAAGAATGTTGACATAACAGATGGTCTCGCTATTTCTGAAAACCAGTAATATCTTTGCCATTTCCACCCACATACTCTTGGCTACTGTTTCTCCTTTAAGTGGTTTGGGTCATTTTCAGGAAAACTTTGTACTCTGATGATTTTCTTAAATATCAGATCAGAAACCATCAGAAATATCAGATCAGTAATACAAGTACCCTTATAGAATATAGGCAGGGACAAACAATTAGGGCCCTTTCACAGATAAATGAAAAGTTGGAAATAAATTGATTGGCTTGCCATGATAGATTCTGCCACGGATTTATGATGAAAAAGCTCAAATAGCATCTAAGTACTTGAAACACAGAGACTGCTTTGGCAATGGGGGGGGGGGGGAACTAATAGAGGATGCTAGAAGAAGTGGAGTTGGGGGGGGGTTGGGGACATTTTAGATGAGTATGCTATGGAGATGTGTTTGTCAGTATTAAACCCAACAGGACTTCAAAGAAGATGATGTCAAGGTTTCCTAGGGAATGTCTTTTAGCAGTGATTCCAGAGCCAAAACAAGCTGCTACAACAACTAAGTGGGTGATCTGAGTCCCAATCCAGCCATTCTTTAAAAAAGTCAAGCAGGCCAACCTGTTTATTCCTTGCCTCCTCCATGCAGGCAGCCATGTGAACAGTCTCTTGAAGTTACGAATTAACGCTCTAAAACCTCTCCTTTGCTTGAGCTTTATATGTCTGACTTCAGAAAATGTTCCTTCTCTAGAAAAGGATCACAGAGATGAGAAGCAGGCACACTTAAGGGCAACCTAAAGGTTCCCACCAACTTCTTCAGGCTGTTTCCTCCTCCAGGATTGTAATGCTCCCTGGCTGACCATGTCCTTAGAGTTGGTCAACAAAGGACAAGTCATCACATTCTGCTTCCTGCAAAATGTCACAGGTAAGCTAGTTTGATCACCTCTGTGACCCTTCTTCTCACCATACTGGTAACGATCACTACCTTGAAGTGTTCAGCTAACTGATTCTCAGAATTCCAAAGGTGAATGCTAAGGATAAGAGCACTGTAGAGACATCTGGAGAGAGGCGTGCACAAAGACGACATAAAATGGCCAACCTATCATCAGCCTGGCTTATTATCTCTCGGCAAGAAGGATAAGTACAATTAAGAGAACTGAGATAAGGTTAGAAAAATATTTAACCACAAGATGGGATTGCCACCAGGCCAATCACAGCTGATTCAGTCACAGGACGGGGTTACCTTCTGGATCACATAGAAGGGACTCAGGAGGAGAGGGAAAGTGTGGTCCAGATAATTCTAAGGCATTAAAGGATTAGTCATCCCAGTCAAGTGTAGACCCTGAAAGAAGACATCCAGTAATCGTAAGTTATGTCATGAAACAGTGTTGTTTATAATACGCTAAGAAACTATTTCAGTAGTTGTTTATAAAGTTTATAGAGCCAAGGAAAATTATATATCTAAGGCCCAGCTCACCTGCAAAAGCTCTTTATTCACAATGAGATTGTACCTGTTAACAAAATAATTAAAAAAGATTTCCACACAGCTTTCATCCTCCATAAAATACAGTTACTTTGAGCTAAAACAATATATAAAGATTCACTAAAAGTTTGAAGAACTCACCGGATGAATTAGTGGGTAAAGGAGTTTTCTGCATAGGTCAGATGACCTGATTAATCCTGGAAGCCCATGTAAAGGTGGAGGGTAAGAGCCAACACACTACGTTGTCCTCTGACCTTTGCTAAATTAAAAAAAAGAGAGTTCAAATACAGTTCACAATAAACAGAAGAGTATTGAAACAATCCTTTCAGATTACTCTCTGAATTCTTAACATTCACTAGAAAATACTTATTTAGAACAGATGCTAGTCTCAGTTGGGGATGCAGTGATGGCCCATGATTGGGGTTATTGTTGAACACTTGATGTTTCTGAAAGCAGGGATAATTACCTTTATACTAAAGTAAATTTCAAAGCATCATTGGAACTTCTGCCAAATATGCATAAACATAATAGAAGTATAACTGTTCTTGAAAACAGGTATCTGATTGACTGGGTTGCAATATACTGTGGACCCCATTACTTAGGAAGCAAAATAAGTTTGAAATTTTGACAGCATATTTTCAGGGCCTGCAGTCCAGGCTCTCCTACACGTCTGTCTCCTGACCTGCAGTCCAGACTCCCCCAGCTGCAGACTTGTGTCCTTGGAACATACCCTGTCAAGGAGAACTTCTGTTCCCCCGCCCTTCTGCTACCTGCCCTACTTAAGCCCCGTTGGTACTTTCAGTAAACGAGACTTGATCAGAAACAAGAAAAGTGTCTCACACAAGCTCAGGAATCTGTCTGTGGATTTCAATGCTGTGTTTACCTTTCCTCAAGTCAAGTGCACCTACCCACTCATTTACTGCTTTAAAAAATAATCCTGGGACTTTTTTGTTGTTGTTGTTTT
This sequence comes from Mesocricetus auratus, assembly GCF_017639785.1. NCBI lineage: Eukaryota > Metazoa > Chordata > Mammalia > Rodentia > Cricetidae > Mesocricetus > Mesocricetus auratus. The sequence continues at coordinate 11,489,936 of NW_024429192.1, read as the reverse complement.
GGGGAAAAATTTCTTAGACTTTGTTAAAAAATGCTTCTGAGCTGGGCAGTGGTGGCACACACCTTTAATCCCAGCACTCAAGAGGCAGAAGCAGACGAATCTCTGTGAGTTTGAGGACAGTCTGGTCTACACTAATAACCAAGGCTACACAGAGAAACCCTGTCTTAGAAAACGAAACGAAACAAAACAAAAATTGCTTCTGAACTGCTCCTTCACTGGAAAAATAAATATCAGGTATTTCTCAGGAAGAATAACAGAAGAAGAAAATGGAGCCCAACGATGGTAAGAAATCTTGACTGACATCTATTTAACAAAAGATGGATCAGTAAGGGAAAGGCATAGCAAATTTATCATGCAAAGACATGGAAATCATATAAAACATAGAGCTTAAAGGAAGGGTGCATGGCTGAGACTTAAATACTCATAGAGAAGGAAGTGGAGAACTTGTGGTTGGGAGGCTTTGCTGGCTGGTCAGAGGTTGCTATCACGGCCTGGCAGGTTTTCTCAAAGCTGGACAACATGGGACTCCTTCCCTCCCCAATGACGCTTCCTGCTCTCTACCTGCCCTTAGCAGGAGAGTGTCTCTGGGCCTGGAGAACTGACTTTATCTGAAAGCTGTTTCTAATTCAGGTGCCTGATTTATCTTTAGCATGACCCTTGGCACAGATCACCGCTAGAAGCCTCCCCTGATACACATAGGCAACTAAGACTTATATTAGGAGCTTTTCTATAGGACCCTGCTGTCACATACAAAGCCTTATTATAGGAATGTGGCACTTAATGCAAATTAGGGTTCATCCCCAGGCTCCCCAGTCCTATATATTCCTTGTACTCTGGAATAAAGTTGAGCTGATTCACTGAAATCTGACTACTGGAGGGTTGTCTCTGTCATGTTCACTGGCCATACAAGGATCTCTGTCATTGCTTCGGCCCCTTTGCCATTGTGGATTTATGGCCGACTGATTTTGAAGACAAGGGGGAACCCCCTATGTTGTGTTAACCAGAGGGGGCTGTTTTAGAAAGATCCCCTTCCAGAGCTTAAGGCTAAAACATGGGCAACTTAGCTCTGGCATTATTTTTACAGCTCGGCATGCCAAAGCTCCATTCTTGGAGATATGCTTCTCTGAGCCCTTCTAGTACTTAAAATTAAAACACTTGACAGGCATAATATGTAAAAATTTGTGTGTGCACAGGTTGGGTTAATCTCAGTATAACATAGTGGTGAATTGTGCCTGTTAGGTAGAGGCATATTCCAAAATTAGAAGAGACTGTTTGCCAGGCCTTTTGAGCTTTTATTTAACAGACATCCCACCTGAGTTCTAAATTTATTTCTGCAAGCAACTAAGCTTCTGGAAGAGAAATGATACTGCAAGGGAATCTCATAAGGAAACACACATGAACACACCTTCATGCATCATACAGACTGCCAATCTATGACCTCTACGTCTGCTAGAATGTCATGTGTGTCAAGTGAAAATATACAGGCAAAGTTATTTTTCCCAAAGCCAACAATTAATAAACAGTTCCTAAAAGGCATCTTCATAGGTCTGTGCTTTAGTTGGCTTTCCGATCCCAAATTCCCATTTAAATATCCTGATGGAATTTTACCATAAGCCGTTCAATTTTATATTGCAAAATCAGAGGGAATGCATTTCATACATTCTATCAGCCTTGTCCTTTACTCTGTTTCAAGGCAGAAACCAGGCTTTAAAATTTCTTGCTGCATGAATGTTAGCCTAGAAGAAAGCATAAGCAGTTATAAATCCAAACCTTGGGTTTTTTGTCTTATTTTAAAACCAGAGCTTTTAGAATGTAGCTACGGGGAAAGGGGGGTTCTGCATGTAGGAAAAGAGCTGTCTGACAGGGAGAATGGACCTTAAGCTTTACAGTGTGTAGATCATTAGCAGAAGTCTGAAAAAGAGATGGCCCTGTGCTTTCCAGCCACACCCCAATCCCCAGGGGCTAGTGACCAGATATACAGAGGGTACAGAGAACAGACTCAGAAGTCAAGTGGAAACTATCACCCCTGAAACACCAAAGGAAGGCAGTGTGTCTCACCTATCTCTTTCTTCTTCTGTGTGTTGTCTTGAGTCTACCTCATACGTAACCACTCAAGGGGACATGGGCTGGAGCAAGAAGAGCCAGGATGAGCAAGGGCAGCACTGGTCAAGGTAGAAATAATCAGTTTTGCAGACATAAAATAGCGATGTCCTTCCCATACTGAAGAAGGACAGACGGACTCCTCCTTGGCTACACTTGATGGCTAATGATTATATATAAAGAACCAAACTTCCTGGCTTGAATATGCTAATAAACAGAAGCGGTTGATTTATCAGGAAATGAGTATGTCATATTTGCTGTGTTGACCTTCCAAACGCTTATCTCGTGTCAACTTTTGCAGGTGAAATTTCTCCCTACCGAATGATGTCATTTACTGTGATAACAATGTCATAGCTAGAAAGGGGAGGGGATAGCACTCTTTGCCAGATCTAAAATGTGCTGATGCACTGCACACGTGGACAGCCAGCGTTTACCATCTTATTTCATGCCAAGCATTGACTCATGCTCTGGGTTGGGATTTCAGATGTGTAATGCCCAGTCTCCAAATATTGTCAAAGGCCAAGGTATTTGTGTCACTTGCCAATCTTGCTTTGTTTAACAAGACCAAGCAGCCAGCACTGTCCTACACTGGACTGGCAGAAGGGAGGGAGAGAAAAGAAAGGGGCCCTCTTATGGATATCTCATCCTGCGATCTGGAAGCACCAGGGATGAGTTCTCTGGATGGTCCAGCTCCCCCTGTGATCTGGAAGCACCAGGGATGAGTTCTCTGGATGGTCCAGCTCCCCCTGTGATCTGGAAGCACCAGGGATGAGTTCTCTGGATGGTCCAGTTCCCCCTGTGATCTGGAAGCACCAGGGATGAGTTCTCAGCATGGCCTGGCTCCCCCTGTGATCTGGAAACACCAGCGATGAGTTTTCTGGATGGTCCAGCTCCCCCTGCGATCTGGCAGCTCCACTGCTCCTACACTTTGGTGTTCCCTGTGTGAGCACAGGAGGACTGAAGCCACTCTCCCCCACATCTCTCTTGAGGATAAATTCATACCTGTAGCCTACAATGCTACCCCTTCCCATCACGTTTCCAGCATTCACAGAGAAGGCATAAAAAGGATGAGTACATCGTGGAAAAGACCAGACTCCACAATGGCTCTCTTACATTTTGGAGGGTCTTAAGTATCAATATACAGTGGCCTTAAGTTCATTTTATTATATAGATGTATTTGCTATACCTGTCCATACCTATGTCAAGTATGTCTGGTCTCTTATAACTACAGAATTTCTATCTACAAGTTACTTCTACTCATTTATAGCCATTTAATAGTCTTTAGCCTATAAACATGCCAGAACTGGGCCAGGAACTAGGAATTAAGGCTAAAGACCACTAACTCTAACTTTTGTTATGCTCAGCATGGTTTCTTCACTATCACGAATATTTTTTCTTCCAACTTCTTTGATTTAAGCAATACATTTTCCTGAACAAATATTTTGGTGTGCTTCAGTGATACACCAGCCCGCTGGGGTAAAGTCTATAGATGTTTTAGAGTAGTGTCTTAAATCAAGCTCCTGTCTTGAAAACTTCTGTGCTCTACAGCATTTATTTTGTCTCCAGATTTCTGTAGCAGGGAAGGAATGGCTCAGAGATTAAACATCAGTATTATTCTAAAAGCAATCATCTGCAAAATTCATATTCTCTCTGCGGTGACTGTCTTGAAAATGAAAAATTCAGTCGCACAATTGTTTTCTTTCAGTACTTGGGATATCAAGCAGTGTGTTTGATTGACTTTCACTAAATTGACTATCTAGTCACCCTTGAACGGTGTGTCCCTTAGGTAGGACAACTTGGGAAATTATTTCCAAGGTGCCAGAGACTCTTTAACCTCGATTTTTAGCATAGCATCGTCATCTTCTTACCCGCTAGGCATCTTCTAGGTGCAGACATTTTCGTGAAGAGGGTTCCTCACCCTCACTGTTGAGCCATCTGCAGAGTGGCCTGCTGTTGCTTATTCTAGTGCACTGGTCTTGTCAGTCATTTTCACTTTATAATTTGTGGTCTTTTGGACTCCCTTTCTAACCAGAGACTAGAACGTGCTTCTTCTCTTCTTTAGCATTTTCATTCACCTATAATCATGGGTAAGAAGTAATCTGGAAATGGTACATGGAGAGAAATTTATGATATATTATGTGACATGGGAGACCTTTGCTATTTGTGAGTATTATGGCTCACCCAGCATCAATCTTAGTTGATGATCAATAAGTAATGGAATTAATTCATGAAGGAATGAATAAATGACTATATTCTAGGAATCAGTCTACAGAAATGACAGGTGTTATCTGACCAATTAGATGCCATGGAAATTACCAATTTTTTTTACCAGATTATATTTTTGTTGAGTATGATTGTATTTTCTGTTTTGACATTCCTTAACTCAGGATATCCTGTTTTTGCTGCATCTAGAATTCAGATAGAAAACAAGAGATTCAAAGGCCTGCAGAAGAGAATTTACCAATGTAAATATTTACAGTCAGGTAGGCAGGATTAAGTAGAGTAATACATAAAGAAGAAGTGATAGTGGAGTTCTCCAGAGCAGTAAAAACAGGATCGCCAAGGGAGTGGGGTGATGGAGCCCTTGGCAGCAGAGGGATGCCCAGAGGGAAATGTGGCTTTGGGTAGAGGCCCAGAGACACACTGCAGTGAGCTGGTAGGACAGCAGTTGTTTAATAAAATTAATATTTCATTCTCCATTAATCTTTAAATATCTTCCATTGGCCAACTGTGTTTGACAGGGCTAGGAAGCCTGTTCACATAATACTCAGAGGCTGGAATCCTGGAGTTCAGAACAAAGTAGAGACAGGAGAACGAATAACAAGAAACCAAAAATATCCACGTATTCTGTCTATCAGCTGAGGTGAGTAATTGGTATTCCCGCAAAGTATTAACACTTTCCTTCCCATCTTTATGTAGACAGGGTAATGACAGGTAGGGAAATAGTATGGAAAACATACATTTGAATCATGAAAGTCTTAGAAAAACAACAAAGTGTTGTGACAGAAATCAAACCCTGAACTTCAGTGTTTTAGATTCCCGAGGCCACAAATTACAGGCAAGCAAAAATCAACTGATGTCTCCCAAGTTTCATTTGATTAAAGGTCTAAGAAATGCGTATGGGATTTTTTTCTTTGCCTTGCATATTTAGAGAGAAAAATGTCTTTTGCTTCTGCTTTAAAAAATGCAGTGGTTTCCCTAAAAGTGGTGGCTGACAAAGGGATTCTTTAAAAGAATGCTTTCAGGAGATATTTGAAGGAATGTGAAGAAAGCGGGATAATGTACGGGAGGGAAATTAATGGGGGTGGGTACCAGCTAATGGGTAGACATGACCTGTTTCAAAGAGGAGTTCCAATATACACAAAATTGTTGTACAAACAGTTCAACCATGGCTGGAGAGATAGCCCAGTCAGTAATGTGCTTACTTTGTATGCATGAGGACCTGAATTCAATCCCCGTAGCCGGAGATCAGTGCATCAGTGGGGCTTGCTGGCCAGCAGGCCTAGCCTACTCAAGGAGATCCAGGTCAGCGAGAAGATGTGTCTCAAAGCCACAAAAAGTTGGGCAGCCTCTGAAGAAAGACATCCAAGGTTGTTCTCTCAGCTATACACACACATGAACATACAGACATAAGTATTCCCACATGGAATTGCATGCAAACACCCCCTCCCCACGCAGTGAGGCTAACCACATGAATCCCTGACTGAAGGCCATTCCCGTGGTGGTGGGAGCCTGTCTCTCAGGTACATGTGAGAAAGAGGGTGATTCTGTGAGACCCTAAAACAAGTACTTGGAATAGGAGATATGGTTGGGGCGTAACATTTACTGCATACCATTAATCTGGTAGACACAATTCTTCCTGTTCATGAATATTCTCAACGCTGACTTTAGAAGCTTAATAAGTCTTCAATATCATTGCAGAAATTACTGTGCCACCTCATTTTTTTCTGAGAAAATCCAGTAGAAAAACTAGGAAATTGGTAGAGAAAAAGGTTGATATAAAGAGAACATAAATTAGACATTAGCATGCACACAACACAGCCTCTTGAAGCATTTCACTGTCTTCCTCTATCCACCTAGTCTCCCTTTCTCTCTCACAGTTCCCCACATGCCCAGGGGCTACTTGGGGGTTCCATTTTGTTCAGGCTTTAGGCGTCTTTCAAACTCAGTGTGTAAGGAAGCTTGGTTGTCAAGGTGATGGAATTGGGACTTTTAAGAGATGGGCTTCATTAGGAGGTTGTTAAGTTATTGGGATGGCATGTCCTAGAAAAAGATGGTAGGATCCTCAGACCTTTCCCTTCTCTTTCTGCTTCAGTTGGAGATATTTCTCTCTGTGCTGTTACACATAGTCCTACCATAATTTACTGGACTCATGAAAGTCCAGCCCAGTGAGGCCACCCAGTCATGAACTTCAAACGTCTAAAACTGTGGAAACATTTTCTATGTATAGAGTTAATTGCCTCAGATACTTCATTGTAGTAAAAATGCAAAAAGGAGCAGTTCATGTCTGAAGTCGCCGTCGCAAAGATAGCAAGATGTTAGATGAAATGTGAACTAATGAGATATTATAAAAATCCTATGAAAATGAAGGCTGGAGAGATGCCTCAGCCGTTAGAGGCTAGGCTCACAACCCCAAATAATAATAAAATGTTTGTATTTACCAATGAATAGAAGACAATCAGAATATGGTGTGGTTGTAGCTCTCCAACTGGGCCAGTTGCTGTCTTTTTTATTGTAATATTAAGAGACAGTAACAGCAAAGCAGAGACTGGCACACCCAGGTATGAGGGCTGGGCACTTTTTGAGGATGCTTAGGTGGTAAACCGATTTTTTTAAAAAAATTATAATTTTTATGTGTATGGGTATATATATATGCATATATATATATATAATGGTTATGCTTGGTTGCCAACTTGAGTACATCTAGAATTAACTAAAACTCAAATAACTGGACACAATTGTGAGGAAATTTTTTTCCTAATTAAGACCCACTTCTTACCTAGATCTTTGATGTGGGAAGATCTGGACCACACCTTCTGCTGGCAGCCTATAGTAAGGATATGGAAGAGGAAAGCTCTCTCTCTCTCTCTCTCTCTCTCTCTCTCTCTCTCTCCCTCTCTCTCTCTCTCTCTGACTGCTTGCTCTTGCTATCTCTAGCAAGTCCATTTCTTCACAGGCACCAGAGCCTACTTCTTTGGGATTCTGGCACATAATGAGGACTAGTTGAGACACCCAAAATTCTTAGACTTTCCATTCCATTCATAGGCAGTTAATGTTGCATTAGCTAAAGCACATCCTGTAAGTCATTATATATATATATACATATATATATATATAAATTCATTCATTCTGTAAGTTCTGTTTATCTAGAAAATCCTGACTCTACAGGGTATTTTGTCACATGTATGTCTTGGTACTGCCTGGTTCCTACTAAAGCCAGAACAGGACAGCAGATGCCCTGAAACCAGTTGCAAATGGTTGTATATTGGGAATTGAACCCATGTCCTGTCAAGGCCTGTATTTTTTTTAACCCTGTGGCTCTTATAGTATCTCCTGACAAAAAGACTTGCCTCAAGTGCTGTAATGAATGTGGCTTAGAACCTCAGCAGTCATTCAGTTTATCAAAGTCAGAGACCCATAAGAGCAGTCCCATTCTCTATTAGAACCATAACTCCCACGGAACTTCTATGTCTGTCATAAAACAAAAGCTTAAAAGTCAACAGCAGCATAGAGACCCATGGCATTGCAAGTCACTTTTTATTACGTTGTTTGACAGCGAGGTGCATAAGAAGTTTCTAACAAGTCTACACAGCAAGAAAGGAAATAGTGCGCCATCTCAGCCAGAATGTAAATAGTCAATGCCTTCATGGTTTGTAATGCTTCATGCCATAGAGGTTTAATATACGGTAATTTACTTTATTTTTGGTTCCATTTTTAGAAAGTCTCTTAAAATTCATCACAGTTGAGATGGATGTATAGACAGTAATGTACAATCAAAAGGCAATCTTGGAGAAAAGAAAATGATAAGTGAATAGAAATGCTGACTAACACAGCAATATGGTTTCTATGCAGGTTTTTCAAAGATGATTTTTTCCAAATTTCATTCTTTAGGAGACTGAAATCATGCTAAAATATTTTGGTACTGGAAATCAACTTTCTTTTACAGGTTTACAAAGGAAAGAGACTTGCATTCATTTCTGAAAAAAAAAAAGACTTCTGCCATCCAATTAAATGAATGCCGTGGCAGTACATTTGAATAGTCTCTTATCATTGAGCAAAGAGATTGCTCTCTTTCCCTGAAGCAGGCATTTGTGCCCCTACTGAAGAAGGACATGGTGACCACTGCTGAATGGATGCTTTTGTCAAGTTTGCATCTAATCTGATGAAGTCAAGGCTTCCTCGGAACTAAAATTGAGAGCTACAAATCAAGCCCTGCATAGCTTTTCTCTCTTCAAGTTCCAGATTCTCTCCTGGTTCAGTGTAGAGCCATCTGCCCCGATTTAACTATATATATTATTTTGTAAAGACTCCCTTTTTTCTACCAAAGAGATATTCATTTTTATTTTATGGGTATTAGTGTTTGTCTACATGTGTGCATATGTACCATGTGCTTTTCTGATACCTGCAGAGAACAGAACAAGGTCTCAGATCCCTTGATCCAGAGTGACAGAAGATTATGATCCAACATGTGGGTTCTAGGAATCAAACACTGGTCATTTCTCTGTAAAAGCAGAGAGCATTTTTGTGGTTTTTCCAGATAGGGTTTCTTTGTGTAGCTTTGGAACTCACTCTGTAGACCAGGCTGGTCTCAAACTCACAGAGATCTGCCTGCCTCTGCCTCCCGAGTGCTAGGACTAAAGATCTGCACCACCATTGCCCAGCTGAGCAGCAAGCACTCTTAAGTGACTCTGCTATTGCATTTTGTCACTAATGATGTTGCTAGATAATTTCTCAGGGCGCAGTTAAAGGATCAAGAGCTGTTTATACTGTAAAGGGATCGGTAAAAGCTACACCCTAAATAGTAATGTCTGTGCAAGGTACAGACAGCAAATAAGTCTCATGCTGTCAACACAGATCCAAGTCCACACCACCATTACCAGAAAGAACTAAAAAAAAAAAGAACAACAAACAAAGAATAATACAAACAAAGATAAATGGGAAGAAGTACACAAAACACACAGTCTTTGCTCTAAGAGGGGTAGAAAGGATCTGGTAATTGGTGAGATGCTTTCATGGGTCATGGCAGGACAAAATCAGCTTAAGCAGAAAAACAAAGCCAACCCATAATGAATGAGAAGGATGGTTAGAATTCTCAGACTCTAGATTTGAAATGACTCCATTTGTCAACATTCATTTCAGTAAGTCCAAATTATCATAAGGAGATGGTTGCAGCCTTCTTATTTAGGCCTTGGAGGGTGAGCTGTAGACATCCATTTCCTGGAGGTGGGCTTCATTCCTTCATTATACAAGTCAAAAGCTTGGCTGAGTGTGAAGCGATTTAATTCCACTAAAAGCTTATAGCTGAGGTCTTGTTCTCATGTTCAATACAAAGGCTGCCTTCTGGACGATTAATATGACTTCCACATCCTCTTCAATTTGGCTCTAAAATATCTCTTTCAATTACCATAATTCTCTGACTGATACCCTTAACATTTCCGGATGGACTGTTGGAAGCATTTTTTCTTAAACTACTGCAGACAAATGTTGGAAGTGGTAAGTCTTTGCTTTGAGGGGAAAAAAACTAATATAATGTGCCTTTGGTTTTGCACATCTTATTTTGATGTCACTGACCTCCGCACACTGCAGTGTTTGCACCTATACTCCCAAGCTCCAGATTATGCCTGGGAGGCAGAACACCTGTGTTGTCTATACTCCAGAATCTGCCTCTGCTCCTCCTCATGCTTGCCCCACTCAAGGCTCAACGCAGCTTCATGTCTCCTAAATTTTGCACAATCATTCTACTGTTTATTAACTATACTATTGTTTGCACTCATGAGCTTTCTCATTGATGCTCTTAAGCTCTTCATCTCTAGTCTGTTTCAGCATTACTCACAGAGATTGTTAAAGACAGACAGCAGAGTCCCACATCCAAAGAAGGGGATTCTCAGAGAGCAAGTCCCCCAGTGAGACTGAGCTTCTCTAAGGCCCACACTTCAGCATGACTGCCCTAGCAGAGGCTACCCTTCCTTCACCTCCTACTTGTCACATTCTGTCTAATCCATGAAGATTCCCTTCCAGAATGAGTGAGGTAACATCTACCTGTAACCCCAGCTACCTGGGATGTTGTGCGGGGAGGATCACATGAGCCCAAGAGTTCAAAACAAGACCTCGTTTAAAATAAACAAATGAATGAAATAAAAGATCACATCCTGAATATCCTCCATGAAAGTTATCCCCTGTCTTGGCCAGAATTAACCCTCTCTCATCTTATGCTCTTACAATGTTCCTTACCTCAATTAAAGAATGGCCACAAACAGAGACACCTTTAAAGCCCATAGAATATGTGAATGTATGCATTTGCTGAAATGGAAAAAATGCAATCTGTTAAATGACCCTATGACCAAGTCATGACTTTATTATAAACCCAGTCCAATACCTGCCTATTGTTTGAACAGGGCAAGAAAAGACAAGGTGACATTGCAAACAGAAAAATGAGAAGATCTTCCCTTTTGTTTGCTATTTTCCTCATGAAGTCTCATGAGAAAATCTTCCTGGAATTTACCTTCCTGGAGCTGCCTACACAAGAGTTACCAGCGTACTGAAAGCAAAAGTACCTCACTTCTTGGAAGGTTGTGTTCTGTAGTTCTGGAGTCTACATTCTTTCTGCTCCTGATTGGTGGACTTGCAGACAGATGGAATAATTTGCATTGTCTTAGCAGAAAAGGGCATGCCTTTCCTAAAGGCAATCAAAATAAACAGAAAACTCAACACTGTGTAGGATGCATCTCAGAGCCTGTGGGTATTTGGGCCGCTAAGGGACACTGACAGCCTAAAGCCATTGTGCAAAGATCCAGGACAACATTTCTACAATCATCAACTTTCTCGTTTTCTCTCTTTGTGTTAGCCAGATTTCCATTGTTATAGCAACTTACCTCAGACGATCACCTTAAGAAGAGAGAATGTTTATCTTTGGATCACATAGTCAGGAGCTTCGGTGCATGGCTACTCATTTCACCATCGGCTTTAGATTATGCAGAGACAGAATATCATGGAGGGGTTCCTGGGGCAGGGCAGATCTGTTCCCTTCATGTAAGACAAGAAGAAGAAAATAGAGAAGGGATTAGAAGGGGCTTGTGTTCTGATATCCTTGTGATGGTTGGCTTTTGTCAACTGGACACAACCTAGGGTCATCTGGGAAGAGGACACCTTAAGTGAGAAAATACTTCCACCAGATTGGCTTATGGGTGTGTTTGTGGAATTCTTTTCTTTTTTCTCCCAGAGGAGGTACGATTGGATATGAGGACAAGTATGGCAGGATGACAGGCCAGTGAGCTACAGGAATCAGGTTGCCTCTATCTTCCCAGTGTTAGGGTCACAAGCACATCTCACCACACGGGGCTTTATTTACCATGGGTTCTAGGGCTTGCGTGTTCATGTCCTCATGCCTGCAAGACAAGAACTTAACCAACCTAGCTATCTCTCCAGTCCTTATACTTATTATTTTTCTTTAAAAATATTATTTATTTATTTTATATTCTGTTTCCACTCCCTCCTATCCTTCCAGTCCTCCTCTCCCCCACTATCTCCATGCCCACAACCTACTCCTCCTCCATTTATGTTCAGGAAAAGGCAGGCCTCCCATGGATAATAAAACATGGCATTTCAAGTTGTGTGGGGAGCCGCCCCCACATTCTCAGTTACAAGATGGCACCGACACCCGTTGTCGGTTGGAGTAAAACAACCTTGGTGCGCACGTGCCTAGTACTTTTCCATCCCTTACTCTCTGCCTCTCCCGTGGCGTCATATGGGCTGAAGAGCAGGAGCCAGTCAGGAGATGACACGTCCGTCCGAGGCGGGGACTGCTGAGCTATATAAGGGTTGGGCTTTTCGCTCCCCAGGGTCTCCGCTCTGTAAGCTTATGCTCTCCCTCTCAAGATGCATTAAAGCTGTTCTGCAGAAGGATCCTAAGTGTGCCGCATCGTTCTTGCTGGCGAGACGGTAGCGCGGGACATCGCTGCCCCCACAAAGTTGCGGTAAGACTAAGCACCTCCCCCATATATTAAGGCTGGGCAAGCCTGGTGTGAGGAGTAGGGTCCCAAAAGTGGGAGGATTTTCTTGACTGGTGGTTGATATGAAATGGGAGGCAATATCCTTAAGCTGATGGTACTGGGCTATATCAAAAAGCAAGCAGAGTGAGCCATGGAAAGCAAGCCAGTAAGCAGAAGTCGTCTGTAGCCCTCGATTTACTTCCTGCCTCCAGACTCCCAGTGGACTATAAAGCTGTAAGTTGAAATAACCCTTTCCTCCAGAAGTTGCTTTTGTCCAGTGCTTTGTCGCCACAATAGAAAACAAATGGGTATAGAGATTGTTACCAGGTACATGGGACATTGTTGTAGCTGATGGGACCATGTTGTTTTTGGGAGGACTATGGAGGACTTTGGAAATTTGGGCTAGAAAAAACTGTCAAGTGCTTTGAGATTTGGGGGCCATCCTGTGGGATCTTGGGAGAAAAGATGCAAGCAATAATGATGGAGATGGGGAGGACTGGGTTATGAAGTTTCAAAGGAAAGTTTGAAAGCCCTTCAATGAAGTCTGTATTGTATGATTCATGCGGTGCTTTAAATTAAGAATCCATGGTTTCTGGTCAGTTGCAAGAGACCAGCACCACTGATGTGACACTTTTCCTTTACTGGGACAATTGATGCTACTCAGATGGGGCAGAGAAATCATATTAAGAGGACAGCATCATTAAGGCGAACTCTTCTGGGAAGTATTTCCTCAAGTTCAGCACACAGAAATATGGTCCGGCACAGCCAAGATTACATCTCCAGCTGGCAATATGTAAGCATATCAAAAATGACTCTGGTTTTGGCAGGTCTGAAGAGGTCGTGGTTAAAAGATAAGGTTTTGTACCATGACTCATGGTTAGGGTCCCTGAAGACATGTAAGATGATGCCATTGGTGAAGATGAAACCTCAGTTTTAGTGGAATGTCTAGCATATTGGAGGTACCAAGATGACCTCCAATGGCAGCCACAGGTGTGAACTTGAGCTGGCCTGAGCTTGTGAGACAAGCTGAGTGTGCTGTGATTGTCAGAGAAGTACAGCTGTCCAAGCCCTTTAGAGTCTAGAAGATTGAGGATGAATCCAAGAGAGCAGACATGGTGTTATTTATGCTGTTCAAGTTTAGTTTTGCTTTGATTCTTTTCTCTTGGAATTAGACAGGTATGCAACTTATTTTGGATTTATAGGAACCCACAGACAAGAGATTTTTGGAGAACTTGGACATTTAAAGTGTTTTAAAGATTGTAAGGCTCAAAGTTATACTATGTTTTATGTTGCGATATTAATGTGAGATCTTGGGGATAAACAAAAAGGGAAAGAGTGTATGTAGTTTGACAGTGATATATTTGTACATAAAAGGGTCAATAGTTGTGCTTTCGAGTGTGTGTGTGTGTATTTGAAACAAGGTTCCCAATGTGGAATTTTAATTGAGAAAACGTCTTTATCAGCGTGGTCTATATGTAAGTCTGTGGGGCATTGTCTTGACTGATGACTGATGTGGAATGAGCCACACTGCTGAGGGTGGTGCCATACCCTGGCAGGTGGTCTTGAGTTGTATAAGATGTAAGCTGAGAAAACACAAAAGAGCAACCCAGGAAGCAGCACTCCTCCTCCATGCCTTGCTTCAGTTCCTGTGTCCAGGTTCCTATACGGAGTTCCCGCCCTGACTTCTCATCAGCTGTGATCTGAAATAAACCTTTTCTTTTCCTGCCCAAGTTAGTTTTGGTCATAGAAAGGAGACCAGAACAAGGATATATCCCCAATGATCTAACTTCCTCCCATACAGATTCACTTGTTGAGCTCCCAGGATCTCCCAATAGCACCATGGACACCTGCCCAAGCCTTTAACAAAAGTGCCATTGTGGGACATATATTCAAAATGTAGCACTGACACAGTAAGAGTTGTGTAGAAAAAGAAAACACCATATTATCAGAGGAGACAACTTCCATGAACGGGACACCAGTAGCACAGACACTAAGATCAACAATTACTATATGGGACCTCATGGAACTGAAAAGCTTCTGTAAGGCAAAGGGCAAGACAGCAGTCTATAGAACGCTAAATCATCCTTACCAACCCCATATCCAACAGAGGGTTACCGTCCAACTATATAAAGAACTAAATAAACTAGATATCAGAAAACCAAATAATCCAATTAAAAAATAGGGTACAGATCTAAACAGAGAATTCTCAACATAAGAATCACGAATGACTGAGAAACACTTAAAGAAATGTTGAACATCCTTAGCCTTCAAAGTACTTTGAGATTCCATTTTGCACATGTCAAAATAGATACGATAAAAAAAAACCACAAGTGACAGCTCATGCTAGAAAGGATATCGAGTAAGGGGAACACTCCATTGCTGGTGGGAGTGCAAACGTGTATAGCTACTATGAAAATCAATATGACAGTTTCTCAGAAAGTTGGGAATTGATCTACCTCAAGACCCAGGGATACCACTCTTGGGACTATAACTAAAGGACACTCCATCTTACCACAAAGCCACTTGCTTAGCTATGCTCATAGCAGCTTTATTCATAACAGCCAGGAACTGGAAACAACCTAGATATCCTTCAACTGTAGAATGGATAAAGAAAATGTGGCACATTTACACAATGGATTATTACTCAGCTGGTAAAAAAAATGACATCAGGAAATGTAGGCAAATGAATGGAACTAGAAAAAAAATATCCTGAATGAGGCAACCCAGATCCAGAAAGACAATATGGTATATACTAACTTACAAGTGGATATTATTTGCTGCTAAGTAAAGGATAATCATGCTATAATCCACAGACCTAAAGAGGTCAAGTAACAAAAAGAGTTCAAGGGGGATATGTGAATATCCCTGCAAAGAGGAAATAGAGTAGACTTTTGTGGGTTGGCTGGGGTTGGGTAGGGATGGGAACAAGAGGGATTGGGGGGTGGAGGAAAAGAATACTGGGAGATACTGCTGGAATTGGGGGCCAATTCAAAGACAATGTGGAAACCTATTGCACTGGAAACTCCCTGGAATCTATGAGGGTGACCCTAGAGAAGACTCCTAAAAATAGGAGATATAGAGTGTGAAACTGGCCATCTCCTGTAACCAGGCAAGGCTTGAGATGAGGCATCAACCCAGTCACAGAACTTTGACCTGATTGCAAGATGTGAAGATCTTATGAGAGTGGCCAATCAACGACTTGTCCAACTTGAGGCTCATGCCAAGAGAGGAAGTCCATGCCCGGCATGGTCTGGATGATCAGAACCAGAGGCTGGATAGCTAGAGTCCTTGGGTAGAACCAAATATGACTTGAAAAAAAGAGAAGTCAGTGAAACGTTTCCTAATGATATTCTACAATACTCACAGATTGGAGCCTAGCCCAATCGTCACCAGAGAGGCTTTGTCTAGAACTGATGGAAGCAGATGCAGAGACCCACACCCAAACATTATGCAGAGCTTTAGGAACCCTGTGGAAGAGAGGGAGGAAGGATTACAGGAGCCACAGGGGTCAAGGACACCAAGAGAATATGGCCCCATAACCAAATATGGCAGCACTCAAAGGGGCTCACACAGATTGAATCGACAATCACGAAGCATGCATGGGCCTCTGCTAGGTCCTCTGCATATATGTTATGGTTGTTAGCTTGGTGTTCTCGCGGGACTCATAACAGTGGGAGTAGGAGGCATCTCTGACTCTTTTGCCTGCTCTTGGGACTCTTTTTTCTCCCACTGTGTTGACTGGTCCAGCCTTGATATGAGGGCTTGTGCCTAGACTTATTGCATCTTGTTAATTGATGTTTGGTTGATACCACTGGGAAGCTTCTGTGTTCTGAAGGGAAATGGAGGAGGAGTGGATCTGGGAGGAGTGGAGGGAGGGGAACCTAGGTTGGGATGTAATATATGAGGGAAAAATAAACAAAAAATAAAATAATTAAGGAAAGCAAATGTTTGCACTGTACTTCATGCTTTGCAAAGACTGCATTCGATTTTCATAAACACAGATGTAAGTGCCTATGGTAGATTCAATTTAAAGATACAGAAATTTATTTTGGAGACCTGAGTGCCTTGACCAAGTTCACATCATTAATGGGAGCAGCTTAAGACACCAAATCCAAAAGTCAGGCTTGGAACTGAGTTCCTATTGTTTTGCTCTGTCAGATGGTGTCAACCTTCTGGGAGCGTGCAATACAGTAGGAAAATATGTGTCCTGTGCAGTATGTGTTCTATTTTCTCTCCTGTCTAGACCATAAGGTGCTGTAAGTTGGAGGTGGTTTTATATATCTTCTGGTCTCCCATAACCTCACCCAATATAATTCTGAGCCTGTAACAGTCTCGCAATAAAGAACAGTGGATTGAAACTTAACAATCCTTCCTTAGGAGAACACAAGAAGGCATTTTCTTTCATGTTTATTTAGTGTGTGTGTGTGTGTGTGTGTGTGTGTGTGTGTGTGTGTGTGTGTGTGTGTGTGTCACGGTGAATATGCAGCGGTCAGAGAACTAGTTTTGACAGTCGGTTTTTTCCTTCCACTTTGACGGTCCCAGGGATTGAACTTAAATTGATAGGCTTGGCAATCAGCACTTCTATCCACTGATATATCATGCTAGCCCTTGGAAGGTATTGTTTTGAAACAGGAGAATTTTTCTATCTTAGTCTCATGATTGCAGATCCAGAAGCTGTGGTTTAATTCCTCCTGGCTCTTGGCCTCCACCCTTTTTCATGCTCAGCAGTTTTTCCTTTTTCTGTTATGGCTTCTATACTGTAAAAGACCTGAGTATTCAAACTGTATCTATACGTTCCTTCCCTGGAGTTTCTTCCATCTCTAGGAAAAGCCCATAGAGGATGTGGGAACTAGGGCATTGTGCAGCCCTGTTCTCTGATGGAGGGGAGCATTTGTTGGCTCAGCTGTTAGTGTGCTGTTGGTACCAACTTTCAGCTGTCAGCCCTTTCTGGAACTGCCTGAGCTACCGTGAAACTCTGAGCCATGTGGATGTGCTAAATCCTGGCCATCTTGGCTCTGCTCACCATTGCTCTGCAGGGACAGTCTTACTTCAGAGTTCCCCATGGGATACTTAACCCTTCTGTTTAAACAGTGTATTCTGCCAATTCTTTTTTCCTTTTCCATTCCTTCTCAAGTGCTGAACCCAAGGCCTTTGCTAAGATACCACTGTGTAGATCTGTCTTAGATCTGGGATGTAGTAAAGACAGGGATGGCTGGTGAGAGGCAGGAGGAGGGAACAATTTGCTGGTCCATGGGGAGAAGCTAAGTGCTCTATGGACCACCAAGAGTGGATGTATCAATAAGCACACTGTGTTTTCCATGATGAATTGTTTGCATGTGTCTTGTGGCTTTGCTCAGCATCCTTCATGACTCCCCACGCTCGGGCTGATAAATGAATGGTAGCATCAGGTACAGGAGGGCTCATGGATGCTCAGGGCTTTTATAGTGTAAGCTCAGCTCCTGGGTGTTTTACCACATCCTCTCCCCTTAAAACTACAGAAACTATTGACTTGCTTTGCAATATTTGTGAATGATGAGCATTGCTGACGTATTGGATGGGGCAGTGTGCATGATTGTAGCCTTGCATTTTCTTCTAATGCTACCTTTGACTTTTCTCAGAACAAGATATTTCCTTTAATTCTCACCCAAGTTCATGTCCTGCTGTAAGAATTTTAGGTGGTCTCTGGGTAGCTTTGGGCATCTTTCCTGGAAATAAGGGCACAGGCTTCCTTTTAATTAGTATAGTTTGGACTGCAGTGTTCACAGTGTCTGGTGAGCAAGAGGTTGTGCTTGCTGTTCTAACTATCCTGTCACTTAGATAAATTTCAGGGCACTCCTTGGCTCCAGGCCTCTCTTTGGAGTTTCCTCAACAGGCCTAACTTGATATATTGCCTCAACAAATCCCATCAGCCCCGCTGGATTTGGAGCTGAGGGTGAGGATGGTTTATAGGGGCAATAACAACAGAAATGTCCTCTCCTAGACAGGCAAATAATTTCCTCTCTGCTCCAGTCCAATAGTATTTCCCTTAATCTTTTTAATGCTTGGGAAGTGGCGGCTTCCTCTGTCCTTAAAGCCACTTTTCTTCCCTGAAGGTTAATGTATTGAAAAAGAGAAGGCCCATTGTTTCTGATCCTCTGGGCAAACACCCTATTTTCTTTAGTGTCATTCGTCAATCTATTCAAATGGCTTACAGTTGAAAGGCATGATTCATAGTCACCGATTGCTCATGATAAGTTAAGGTTCCATAATGGAAAGGGAAGACAGAACCAAACTGGCTACCCAACCTTCTTTGCTGGATCATTCTTCCATCTGGCATGGCTACTAATGATCCGGGAACCCATTTGGGTGACCCAGGCTCAGATCTACTCTTCTATCATTTCTCTTCAGAAAAGAGCAGGGCTATCAACCAGTGTTATCAACCAAACATGGCATAATGAGATGCAGTAAGAGTAAGCACAAAACCTCACATCAGGGCTGGGCATGGCAACCCCGTAGGAAGAATGGGTTTCAAGAGCAGACAAAAGAGTCAGAGGTACCACCCACTCCCACTGTTAGTCTCACAAAGGCCCCAAGCTAAACAGTCACAGCATGTATGCAGGGGACCTAAGACCCATGTAGGCTCCAGACTTCCTCTGGGAGTTCTGCTTAGTTGATTATGTGGGCCGTGTTTTTCTGACTCTTGAAATCCTTCCTCCCCATTTCCCACAGGGTCCCCTGAGCTCTGCCTAATGTTTGGCTGTGGGTCTCTGCATCTAATCCCATCAGCTGCTAGAGGAAGCCTCTCTGATGATGACTGGGCTAGGCACCAATCTATGAATATAGCAGAATTAATAGAATATCCTTAGGAACCATTTCATTGACTTTTACTTCCTTCCTTCCTTCAACCCTCCCACCTTCCTTCCCTCCACCCCTCTCTCCCTTCCTTCCTTTTCTTTCTATTTTTTTGACAGTCATATTTGGCTCTACCCTAGTTCTCTGAGTCATCCAAATCTAGTTCCTCAGTCCCACTTCTCTTTATCCTTTTAATTTAAGACAGGGTCTCACAAAGTTGCACAGACTTGAACTCACACTGTAATCTAAGAATGAGTTTACAATCCTTCTAAATAGCCAGAATGATTGGCTTGTGCCACCAGGCATGGCTGATATCAGGCCGCCTTCCAGCTCTGTAGGTCTGTCAGTGTGGCCACAGCCCTGTGTCTGGCATGTCTGGTTTTCAATTTATGTATGAACAAAATGGACATGTTTTACAATGACTATGGCTCCTTTCAGGTTTTGCCTTCTCTGTGCTGCTTTTAGTCATCAGTATTATTGTTTTTGAGACAGAGTCTTTCAATGTAGCTCAGATGAGTTCCTGGTTTACTATGTAGACAAAGTTGACTTTGAATGCCTTGATTTCCTGCCTATATGAGTACTGGAGTTATAGATATACATTACCATGCATGGCAAATTGCTAATCTTGTATCATTTTAAAATCACATTTGAGGGCTGGAGAGATTGCTCAGAGGCTAAGAGCATGTACTGCTCTTACAAAGGACCAAGGTTCAACTCCCAGCAACTCTACAGGGTAGTCACAAGCAACTGTTAGCAACCCCAGCTCTAGTAGGATCCAATGCCTCTGACTGCCATGGCACTTACACTTGTGTGTGTGTGTATGTGAAACCCCCAAACACACACACACACACACACACACACACACACACACACACACACACTTCTAGAAATTGACTCACGTTTGAACCTGACATTTAAAAAAAAACATGATCATGTCTTTAAGAGCTTGGAAACATGTTTGCATACTTCCATTGAAGGTTTGCTTGTGCATAAAGATCTCTCAAATGAAATTCACATGAGAGATGAGAAAGAAGAATGGGGCTGAGGGCTGGGAATAGAAAGATCTCAGAACAAAGATGAAAATGAAGCACTGGGGAGGGAGGGAGGTGAGAGAAAGTGTTCTATAATTGACTGTTTACAATGGTCTCATGGCTCAGGGTTCCTTCCCCTGAAAGGGAACTTTGTCATCTTAACCTTTAATCCTCCTCATAACCCGCACAATGTTTGGCAAAGCACATGCCATGGTTGCAGTATTCAATGCATGTGTGTTTGTATATACATGTATGTATACATTTATATTATATATATGTAATGCTATATACTATTTGTACATGTAATTTACCTGTAGAAACATGGGGACATATACAAACACATATGCATTAGAGAGTTCTGATATATAAAAATATAATAGCATCCTATTATTTTTTAATTGGAATAGAAAGCTTTCATGGAATAGAATTAGTTTCTGTGAACATTAATTTTCCATATCAGTTCTTCTTTTGGTCTCATTTCTAATCTGAATCCAGGCAGATCTCTCTTTTTCGAGGTTCAGATAACGAAGGGTATTTATTCTTTTCAATGTAATCTCTTCAGACCTTATAATCCAGTGGAGAATGTCTGCCTGACATGTTGAGCAATAATTAATTCCTTTAATCGTCATTTCCACACGCAGCTTTCTCTTTCCCAGACATTTTCAATCAGTCCGGACCTGCTTCTTTCAGCATCTGCCTCCAGCTTTCAAGGTATCTCTTTTTAGCTGATTTCCTTCTGTTTGTTGTTGCTCTCTTTTGTGATAACTGCTTTACCCTAATCTCCCATCCTCTGCCCCCAGTTTTATTTCCAATACTTAATCTCTAGTTCAAGTGTTGTCACATTTTTCATGCTTCATGAATTTCTTCTCAACCATTCCCTCGTAATTTTAAATTCCTAAATATCTCATTTGCAATTAACTTAATGATGGTTCCACTTAACACTGGAGCAAAGAAATACACAATTCTCTTTTGGATGCGAACCCATGTATATTTGGGGAGAGGTAATTCTTCATGAAGTCTGAAGGAAAAGGCTATCCTCTAGTGTCTGAGGACTACTTGCTCAGACAGTATTTAACATCTAATCTTAAGACTAGGAGTTTGGAAGGTTCCACAAATACAGAGGTCTTTTAGTTTCACTATAGAAATTTGTAAAGTACAGGCGGTGTCAGGGCTGCTGTGTGTGCAACAATACGCTCTTCTCCACCTCCTTACATCATACTAGCGTCCATTTCAAGGCTAGCCACTCTAGAGGGTGGAGCTGTTGAGACTCCTGCATCTGTGTGTGCTGGAACACAAATTCAAGGTGCCCTAATTAAAGAGCGGCCTGAGAACATGCCGTTAAAAACACCTCTGCTGTCACTTCCCTGTTACTCACGCCCGTCCACTTTATTCCTCTTTATTTGGTTACATCTCATTCCCTTAGGACATGAAACAGGACTGATTCTTCAGGAGCCACACCTTCCAAGAGAGAGAGGTTTCTTCCAGGTCCAAATTTTCCATGGGACGAGTAAATGCTTACCCATCTTGTATGAGGCCCTCATCTCTGTATCCATCTGGGAGGTTGATGTCCTGAGGGAGACAGCGTTATACTTAAGCACTGGGACAGCACTCTTTCAGTTTTCCTTCTTTCCCAGGCCCACATATTTATTAATGGTGGCCTCCTTGATTCCTGGCTGTAAACACTATAATGTCTCACACTTGTTCACCTTCCTCCCTCCCTTTTTTTTCCGTTTCCCTTTTATTTGAGAGGTGTCCTCTCTGTGAGCCTTGGCTCTCCTGGACCTTGCTATTTAGAACAGACTGGCCCAGAATCCACAGAGTTCTTCCTACCTCTGTCTCCCAGGTGCTGGGATTAAAGATGTTTGCCATCATTAACTTGATTCACTCGGTTTTCTTACACATGCATAATTACTATGTAATTTCATCTAATCCAGTGGCATGAAAACTCAAAATGCTGGTGAAGGCTTTCAAACTGTTATCCAAATGCCACATTTACATGTATTTAGTTGCATACCTGTGCATAGGACAGAGGGCAAAGTAGGAACAGTCTCTGAAATCAGGACATCCGTATTTAAGTTTCAACTTGTCTACCCAACTTATATGAGTAAATTACTTACCTTATCAATGTTACATTTTTCTAATCTCTTAAATTGATATGATAACAGACACTGTGCCAATAGGCCATTATAATAATTAAACAAATTGATATATACAAGCTATTTGGAGTGGGGCCTAGAACATGGGAATTGCTAGGCAAGTCTCTAGCATTGATCTACACAGCCCTTACCTGGAAATTATTATACTGATATTTGCTGCTATTATTTTTAGATATCTCAAGCATACCATAGTTGAAACTAAAAACTTATCTCACATTCTTCCCACTTCAAACCATTAAGAAGACAATCAAATAATTTTTCAGATAACTTATCATCCTTTAATATTTTTTCATTCTTTCCTCTTAGCTCATAACTTTCTTTCTTATTTTCTTGACTAAATCCATTGATCTTAATGACTTTTCCAATTCTAGTGAAATCAACTCTTACTATTCCCAGGTACCTATCTGAGAATTATTGATGCCATTGTTTAATCTATTAATTGACCCATTTTCTTTAATAACCCCTCTCTCGTCTGTTAGTAGGTACAGTTGGCACTGTTGAATTCAGTACCTTTCATCAAAATTACCTCTCAAGACATGCTTCGTGGGGCAGCCTAGGTGGACAACTGATTTCCTGCTGGCCACCCTTGCTTCTTTCCAGTACTCTCTCCACAGAGTAGCCCAAGCACTTAGTAGGCTGCTTTTTCTTGCCAGAGTGTTAGCTTCCATGAGTGCAAGAACAGTGCTTGGCATGGAGCAAGGACTCAAAAGATTGAAATAATCCACTGATCTGCGAGTGTCTTGCCAAACCAGGTTCCTGGACCATTACCTTTTGTGTTTCTTGAGCCTGATGCAGAGTCAGGCCAACAGCAGGTACTCAAAATGTGTTTGCTCAAGGCATGGCTGGATTACGAGGAGCAGTGCAAATAAAGCATGGATCCCTCTTCTGCTCCTTTCATGGTGAGGGCACAATGGGATGTTAAAGGGACAAAGCTCTCCAGGGTTAGTAATGGATCATTTGTTAGGATGAAGTTCTGAAGATCACAGCAGATGAACAAGAGCTGGAGGCAGGGATGTGATTGGAGAGGAGTTCAGGAGCAGAGCTGCCTGGGCAGGCAATGAGTGTACGGGCTCACACAGAGGAGGAGGAGTTCTGCATCTCTAGATGCAGGAAAGTGAGAATCTGAGCAAAGGGGAAAAAAAAAGACCCCAGGAGGAGTTTAGTACAGTGAACAGTAGTTTAGTTTCCCCTCTTCCCCTCACCCTCACCTCCATGCTTACGTCATTCTCCTTTTATTTCTTCCACTCTACTTGTACTGAGTGCTTCCTGTGTTCCAGAAGTAGTGGGGAGGTTAAGGTATAGACATGATGCCTTGGAAAGGGAAGGCAGTAAACCTCTGCATGCGCACGCGCGCGTGTGTGTGTGTGTGTGTGTGTGTGTGTGTGTGTGTGTGTGTGCCCATGTATGCCACATGCATGTAGGTGCCCTTGGAGGTCAGAAGAGGCAGGTAGTAAATGGTCTGGGACCAATGGCATTTCCTCATTCTGCCTCCTGGAATCTGTGGTCATTTTGACAATGAGAACTTAGGCCAGTTGGTCACTGTGGACTCAACAGAACTTCTGAGGGTGTTCATAGACCTGTGACAAAAATAAGCATGGGGTTAACACTAATTGAACTTAGTGGGCTATCCAAAAGTAAAAATAAAAAAATGATGTTGATAATGAGACATGTTGGAAGAAATGGAAAAAGCTGGAGGTGAGGATGAGGAGTGGGTATAATCTTAGTTTATTGTATACTTGTATGAAATAATTTCTCAAGAATATAGAAACACTTAAAAAATAGATAAATACTGTCGCTTTTCAAAGTTGCAACTAACCGGGCCGAGCATGTAGCCAGTCACTCCATGAGCAACCAGTCACTCCATGAGCAGTATTTTGGAGGTGTGGCTCCAAGTGACAAATGTGTGGGTGGCTACAGTGACTCTCTGTCCCTAGGCACTGGAGCCACCGGAATTCGGATATTCACACTGCTCTTGCTAATTATTAAATGCAACTCCTGAAATATGTGTTTGGTCTTCTGATTATAGATTGCTTCCTTGCGTGTCTTCTTATTTGAAGCCCACAGCAAATCAGGCAGAAGGTAATTGCCTCTGCTAATTGAGAAATGAGAGAATACAGGTTCAGAGTGGTGTAGCACCGGCACTGATGTCGTGGGCTAGTCAGAGGATCAGGAGCCACACAGACCCATGTCTCCCACAGCTCTGCTCTGCCATGCTTGTTTCTGCCACAGTAACGACCTTGTATTCAGCAGCCAGAGACGCTAATAGGCACCTGTAGTTACAAGTTCCAGGACAAAGACAGTTTGGAAGGGATAAAGAGCGGGATTCTTAACACTCACCTGGAGGAAGGTCAAGTGCAATAAATAGCTTTGACATTCCAGGGCAATTTGTGCTTCAAGGATTAAGGTCCTTTTAGCTCTAGGCAAACTTGCATGAAATGTGTTCTTATGGTACATGGTACATTGCAATAAGAACTGTTTTAATGGAGGCATGAAAGCTTATCATTTTTATGTCTATTATAAAAAACATAAAAATGAAAACAAGAAAAATAATTTCTGTGTAGATCAGGCTGACCTCGAACTCACAGATATCCCCCTGCCTCTACTTAGAAACACACACACACACACAATATATATATATATATATGTATACTTATATACATATATTTAAATGAAATTACAACACATGGATGACAATGCTTCCCCCAGAAGTCATAGACTACCTACCAAAAAAAAATAACCATTACCAGATATGGGAAACCTCCCTTTGAATTGTTGGTCAGGGGTTGGCAAGATTCCCAAAACATTATAGGCTATTGCCACTGCCCTTGTTTTCTTGCCAGAATTTGGAGATAAACCTTCTTGCTGAAGACAATACCCACCTTGTCCACAGGAATTGGATGAAAAGAACTGGAAATGACCTCAATGTCTCCTCCCTGAGGACTAATGTTCATAGTGTCAGGAGGTGTTATTCAAGCTGCCAAGAAAAAGCAATTACAAATCCTACCCATCTGTAAAGCCTATAAGTCACACCAATGAGTGGCCTGGCAAGATAATCCCAATTGTCCACTAGTGGTGCTAATATCTAACCAGCAAATGTGTAATTGGGCTTTAGGCCTGCTTGATAGGCAGGAATTCATGCCTGGTACAGTAAATCTAGGCAGCTATCCATGATTGGAGAGGTCATATATCCTAGAGGAGAACTTATTACTGTTATTTTCCTGAATTAGCCTTGTTTCTAATTATATCCTACATACTTATCCTCATGTTCATGGATAAATGTAGCTTTCACCCCTTATCAATGAAGCTTGCTTTTGCAACAAGCAGAACCTATTGCAGAAATCTACAACTGGTCAAAATTCAGAGAATACATGATGGTGGTGTACCCAGTCCCAGTTGGTATATCTGTAAAGCAAGACCTGTACCCAAGGCTACTGAACATCACAGAAGAGGGAGGAGAAAGATTATGGAATTGAGTAGAAGGACGTCTGAACAAGACCACAATGACGATACTAAGCCCCCCACCCCCTGCCCTGTGAACATCTACAGGTTATTAATGGGTGTTGAGAGAGAGAGAGGTAATCAATTTTCTTCAGGGTGAGATTCCTCATAGGTTATTCAATACCAAACAGTAATCCCTAGATGTCTTATAATGAACAAATAAAATGCTCAGTAGACTGTATTTAAGTGTGTGTATGTATGTGTGTGTGTGAAGTTCTAGAGGTGGACATGATATAAATACAGTGCTCATGTATGACATTTTAAAAATTAAATAAAAAATAATTTCAATAGTATTTTGTGTGATTTAAACATAATATTAAAGCAAACCGTCTAATGGAGAATAACTTTTAATCAATTAATCTTTGACTATATGATGACTATAATAATGTACTAGTTAAGTAAACACTTCTTTGGCTTTTCTATATCAATTATGAATAACTGCACTGAGATATTGGGAATTCATCCATGCACAATTCTACGAGTAAAATTGCTTTCTTCTGCAAGCTCACAAAACAGAGACTCAATATAACTGCCAGGAGGTGGAAAGCACCAAATGATCTTACGCAACAAACTGAAGCTTCTGCTTTGACACACTTTGGAACCCTGGCTATACCTCTGTTTCAATGTCTGAAATGACTCATGGGTTATAATATGTATCTTAAAAGCAGAGTTCAAAGGACAGATGTCTTTTCTAGACTTTACTGGTTCAAACAGGAATCTTGAATCACCTCCATAAAATTTCTAGCTAATGATTCACCTGAGTTTGGACAAGAAGAAACTGACCAAGACTAATTTACTCCAACTTGTAAACACTTAACGCTCTCTTAGCTGTGCAGGGGTTTGGAAGGCACTGGCCTATTTGTTTAATTGATGGTTGTGTGTGTTTGGTTTTTATTTTTCATGAGTTAGGAAAAAACCCTTTTATTACATGCTGATCACCTGTTACTAGGACTTGTTTTAAATGCTCTTGATATAGCTGAAAATAAGTCAAACAAATCAAGGGACTTTAAAAATTGGTATTTTTAAAGAATGGAGGTACCATGGTTAAGAAATAAATAGGAAAGGGAATGGCATTTTGGTTGGTAAAAGAGAGGAGATCTGGCTATAAGGTTAACATCTGAGTGAAGGAGCTTGATTCTCCAGCAAATGGAGACCATCTTAGAAAAACAACACATGGACATGATGCAAGGATCAACAGATCGCGGGGAGGCCCCCTCCCGAGCACACACCATAAATACAGTGTCTGCATCTATGGACGGGCAACAGAGAGAAGAGGACGCTGAAAGAATGTAAGAGCTGAAATGACAGGACGCCTGCTGTGTACCTCATAGACATGACTCTATAAACAAGACCAGAAAGTGGCTGTATCAGTAGATAACACAGAAGAAAAAATCTGTTGGGGTCCTACTTCTAGACAAAAACCTACCGACAACTAACTAATGACCGCTGGCCTCTCCAAGAATGAGCCCCCTGATTGGTTGTCTCATACAGAGTGAATTAAGGCAGTTTGACTCTAGGGCACTGTGCAAGCGAGCAAGTCTCCTTCTCAGGAGCTGTGACCTCTATGACTGCAGCACCCGAACAAACGCTGTAAAAGCGAAGCCAGGCTCCCTCGCGCCTTCTGCTGGGTGCCCAGCCAAAGGAAGCACAGGAATAGGCAGGTCAGGGATACTATTGTTGCAAAGTGTCGCGGTCATGGTTCCAGGACACAGAGCAGAGTTTAGAAGCGTGGAGAGTGTGTCCGGAGGGGCAAACAGAGGACGTCAGACTCAAGCTCACAAGTGACAGGAACAGCGAAGGTGTCGCTGTGATTAGGAGGGAGCCGCAGAGGGGAGAGTATCAGGGAATGAGTTCAGACAAGGAGCAGACTAGGATTTCGTGGGCCCTGCCGGGCATTGTGAAGTTCATCGTCCTTGCCGTGAGGGGAACCGGTGTGCCGGAGAGTTCTGCGTGAGGTGATACGAGCTGACATACCCAGTCTCTCTGGCTGCTGAGCTAAACAGCAGCGGTGGAATTCTGAGGCCAGCAAGGACGCTCTTCCACAATTTAGGTCATCAAGACAGCGATCGGGACAGGCAAAGGCAGTGGTGGTTTTAAGAAACGGCGTGTTTCTGAATAAATTTAAAAGTGGAAGGCTGGAGATACAGCTCATGTAGTGTGCTTGCTCAAACACACGTGAAGCCCGGTTTCAGTCCTCGGTGTTACATTAAAACCAAACATACAGACAAAAACTAAAGATGGTTCAGCCGCTAAAGGTACCTGCTACCAAACCTGAGGACTTGAGTTTGATTCTCAGGGCTCCCGTAAGCTGTCCTCCGTTCTCTAACCTCCACAAATGCTCTGTGGCAGGCAGCCACCCCCTCCCCAGATAGATAAAACTTAATAAAAACAATTAACTGTAAAAAATGACATGAGAATAGAAGGGGGACTGTTACTGAGGAATTGGAGGGCAGGGGAGCAGGGCTGAGAGAGAAAAGAGAGTCATACGGGAAACAGACACAATTAAGGTACCTTGTATTTCTGATAGCATATGCAAATGCCACATAAAAACTCACTGTTCTGTATAATTAATGAACACTGAGAAAGACCTCCCTATTAAAAAAAAAGAATTTTTGGAAGGATTTTGGAGGGAGAAGCCAGAGAAAGAAGAGTCGAAGAAGTGGACATAAGTCTGAGTTGGAGGGATGAAGCTGGCGTTGGTTGACTGGGAAATCCGGGGCGTGGGTGGGCGTGGGGGTGGGCGTGGGTGTGGGGACAGTGTTTCTTCAGAACGCTAACTAATCCGATTTGGACTCACTCAGCGGCTCACCGGGCCCGATAAGAAGCCGGCCTTCTGCGTCTTTTATTTAGGAGATATGTTCTAGTGAATTCTTAGACCTCTGATGCTGCCACGGTATTCAAGGACTCTCCTGTCTTACATAAGAAGCAGGGCGCAGTTACCCCTGCTATGACTGCCATTTTCTGCCTCCTCCCTCTTTCTCCGTGGGTTGTCCCACGTGCTGTCTTACAGAACCCCTCCTGCTGACTGTCTCAACCGAATTCACCCTGCTGACCCCACAGCAACTGCGGACTATGTGGGTGTGAAGTGACAGCTTCCAGCTTCCCTGGCGCTCACGCTTTACTATTTGCTAAAAGCCCTTTGATTAAGTGGTGTGGAAGTCTGCTTGGCTCCTGCCCTAGACAACCATCAAAGGCCTGAAGGTTGTTACTTATTTTGAGCTCCACCCATTGGTTGAGTATGCACAAGCGCCCTGCACAGCTCCTCCTTCCCCAGGGCCTGCTGGGCTTGTTTCTCTCTATGAGATCTTAAGATAGCATTTACTGTTTGTATTGCTTCAAATGTTTTCCTGAAATACCTCCTTTGTATCTCCCCTAACCCATAGACCTGAATTTACTTCCTCTCCTGGTTAGCTCTCTCCTAAGAATGTCTGTTTTGCCCAAGGCCCCCGGTATATCACAAAAAGACTCTAAGAGCTGTGGAAAGGGCGGAGAAACGGTGCAGAGCTCTGAGTTCCAGTTACGATGTAAAGGTTGCGCTCTTGAATCCACACCAACTTTGGTTACTTGTGTAAGATTGCCACAAGACTCGGCATGTCAACACACTGTGGTGGAAAGTACGAGGGGTTTATGGGGCCATGCGTCTCCCCAAGGATTTGCATGGATAGAGGAGAGAGAGAGACTTTCCTTAGTGAGGTAGCTACTCATGAATTGTACATTCTTTTACAAACAAATCTTCAACCATACCCCCGAAAACAGCCTTAATAAAATTCTTTGGGTCACACATAGAAAAGGACTTGAAGGTAGAAGGAAGGCCAGCTGGAAAAAAATAAATAAAAAAGAGCGGTTAGTAGGAATGGGAGAAGAGAAGAGAGAAACTGGGGAATTACGACCAAAATACATAATGTATGTCAATGTTATAATGAAATTCATTATTATCTAAAATCAGTACATGCTAATAATTAGTGACATCAAAAACAAATAACTATTTCAGTAGGAGTCCGTAAGGCAGAGTACACACCAGGGGTATGGGGCATCTCCTGTGTAAGCGTCCTGTAAGATGTACACACCAGGGGTATGGGGGCATCTCCTATGTAAGTGTCCTGTAAGATGTACACACCAGGGGTATGGGGGCATCTCCTGTGTAAGTATCCTGTAAGAAGTACACACCAGGGGTATGGGGGCATCTCCTGTGTAGTGTCCTGTAAGAAGTACACACCAGGGGTATGGGGCATCTCCTGTGTAAGCGTCCTGTAAGATGTACACACCAGGGGTATGCGGGCATCTCCTGTGTAGTGTCCTGTAAGAAGTACACACCAGGGGTATGGGGCATCTCCTGTGTAGTGTCCTGTAAGAAGTACACACCAGGGGTGTGAGGGCATCTCCTGTGTAAGTGTCCTGTGAGAAGTACACACCAGGGGTGTGAGGGTATCTCCTGTGTAAGCGTCCTGTGAGAAGACAAGCAGTTCCCAATGGCCTACAACTTTAGCATGCCCCAGGGGCATCTGCAGGTCTTGCCCCCACACCACAAGTTTTGATTGGACAGGGCTGGGGGGATCTGAGGAGTTGGATTTATACATTTCCTGGTGAGGGTCATCACCAGAGAGCAGAGAGAGAGGGGGCGGGGTTCAGCAATGAGGAAGTAAACAGAGTAAACGCCTGTTACCTCAGAGTCAGCCTTTTACAGTAGCTGGTATTAGAAGTGGAACGAGCCGTGATTTAATAAATCCCCGTGGCCTCAAGTCAAGATGCATCATTAAGACCGGAAGTTAGGAGAGAGGGAGGAATAGGACTCAGGGGCTCATCACCCCAGCTCTGCTTCTGAGGTTGGGCTGGGGAAAGTGTACTCTGAAGGCAAGTAGCTCTCTGTAGTGTTCTAGACATGGAGTCTGGGCTGTAGGCAAGGCTTGCCTGGCCTGGAGTGCACAGCCCAAAGTGTTTCAGTTGGAGAAAACGATGTTGTAACTCTGTGCTCCAGCTTAAAAGTCTTAATGGACAGAAATATCAGGGAAGTCCCTGTTACTTGCCTACCTCACAATGGGTTAACTTCTTCATTTTCTTAGCTGTTAGTGACCATTGAAGCAATCTTCTTTTCCTAACTGTGTAATAATAGTTGCGTTGGTTTAACACTATGCTATAAACAGGGCTATTGAAAAGTCTGGGCAGAACGTTGTTTTAGTGTCATTTTAAGCTTTGGTTTCTCTGGCTTTTGTGCCACAAAATGAATGGATCTCATGTTTATTGAGTGTTTCTGGTGTCCCAAGTAATTGGCCACATCCCCCATATGATACAGGTCCTGTCTAGGATGTCTGGAGGCTCAGGGGGAACTAAATTTCGCTTTGCATTTCTCAGCATTTTTCCCCTTCAGAACATTTTTAGATAATATAAAAAGTGCAGCCTGGGCTGGATTTTATTATGGCCATTATGAAAATTAAAATGTATGATTTAAGAGAGGGCCTACATAGTGACAAACTCTTACCTATGAATATATTATCAGGGTGACTTCTTCTCTCCAATTCCCTGCAGTTCAGTATATGACACTGCTGTCCACCTGGCCACTTAGGTCCCTGACCAACTACTTCTAAGTTCCTAGTCATTGCCTGGCCTGCCACCAAAAGCCATACAGCTTGTCTTCTGCTCTTGTTCTCCTGAAGTCTGATTTACATACAGAGAGCAAAGTGACCTTTTAGAAATGCCAATTACACTACATTGCTTCTTATCTCAGAGCATCCCAGAGACTTTCCATCCTGTTTATCATAAAATGCAAAGAATAAGTTCATTGTGTCCACCCCCCCATGTGCCCTGGTCACACTGCTCTTCTTTCTGTTCACGAAACACGCTAAATATTGGATTCCAACCTGGACGTCTGTCTTCGCTCTGTCCTTGTCTACAGCAGTTTCCACCAACACATAGACAGTGTCATTTCCTAACATTATTCAGGTCTCTATGAAAACATCTCCTAAGAGAGGACTTTCTGGGTCTTATTTAAATAGCTATTCCCCATCCCTTATCATCACTGTTTCTACTATGCTTTATTGGCCTCTATTGGTTCATATTATACTAGGTATTTATTTGTTTAGTTTAGTTTTTCCCCCCAAAAAGGAAGCTTCCTGGGGTCAGGGGCTTCATTTTATTTCTCTGTTGTGTGTAGGGCAGTTACGACAACCAAAATCTGGGGGAAAATAATAAATGAACTGAACACATCCCTCCCAGTAGATTTTTCGTAGTGATGAACATTTGATACCTAGTCTGGAGTTGTTTCTTTGTTCTTAGAGCTATGGGCTAAGTAAATATTTCTGAGAAGTAAGCAGAAAAATATAAGCCATCTTATATATTTTTTCATTATAATTTTTATTTAAATTAGAAACAAGCTTGCTTCTCATGTTAATCCCAGGTCCCTCTCCCTCCCCTCCTCCCTGCCTTTCACCAACCCCCCCAAATCCCCCAACCCTCTGCTCCCCAGGGAGGGTGAGACTCTCCATGGGGGATCTCCAAAGTCTGTCATTTCATCCAGGGCAGGGCCTAGGCCCTCCCCCATGTGTCCAGGCCGAGAGAGCATCACTCCATGTGGAATGGGCTCTCAAGGTCAATTTGTACACCAGGGATAAATACTGATCTACTACCTGAAGCCCCATAGATTGCTGAGGCCTCCTCACTGACACCCACATTCAGGGGATCTGGATCAGTCCCATGCTGACCTCTCAGCCATCAGTCTGGTGTCAATGAGCTCCCTCTTGTTCAGGTCAGCTGTTTCTGTGGGTTTCACCAGCCAGGTCTTGAACCCTTTGCTCATCACTCCTCCCTCTCTGTCACTTAAGAAAGTGCTCAACATCCTTAACCATTAGGGAAATGCAAATCAAAACAACTCTGAGATACTATCTTAATCCTGTCAGAATAGCTGTCTTATATTTTTATTTCTCAAACTTTATGGTAGTGAGTAATATCTGGAACAAATACTTTATAAAACTTTGTTTCATTACAAATTAAAAGAATTAATCCAACCGGGCATTGTTAACACTCACCTTTAATGCCAGCACTTACAAGGCAGAGGCAAGTGAATCTTTGTGAGTTCAAGATCAGCCTGGTCTACAGAGTGAGTTCCAGGACAGCCAGGGCTACACAAATTTCAGGAAACTCTATCTTGAACCCCTCTCAAAAAGAATAAATACAAGTATTTTGTATATACACTAGATACAAAGTCATATTACAAATGACTAGATCTTCATATAGTTACATTTTTTTTTAGATAAGGCCAAGACTATGGTTTTACTGTTGAATATAATACTAAATGAGGCAAATAAGATACATTTTCTTTGTCATATTTAAGTATCAGAAAGCTATGGCATTCTTTTCTAGGCTTAAAATCAAGGAACTGTTTTTATAATCTAAAGTAAAAATGAATATATTTTAATTAAATACATGCACTCTTACAAATATTTTAATATATAATTTGAGAGCCATTTAAGACAAAAATAAATATTTTCCACATTTTCACACAACTGAACATGACAGAAATTTCTTGAGAAATGGAATTAATGATGAAGGTACCTCCAAATATGAGAAGTATAATTTATTCAGTTTCAATGTAGCTCATTCTTTGCCCTTTTGCATTTTTCCCTATAAACAAATAAGACTTGACATTTTTGGATATGAAATTCTGCCCTTCCCTTTCTGTGTTGACCAGTTTCAATTTTCCTCTCCTTCTGAATTTTCTGAGGTGCCTAGCAACAAGAATTGAGGATGGCCAGGGCATTAGTCAGGTGACAGGAACCTGGTGTCCGGTCCCTATTTTAGTGTGACCTTGAGCAAAGCTGCGGACCTCTCGGAGCCTCTAAAAAGGAACTATCACTTGCTGGCCTTTAAAATGCCTTTGCATTGTAAGTTCCTGGATTTATGACGTTTCCAACCACCCACTTTGAGATTTCCTCCCCGACATTGCACTTGACTGATAAGGCCAAAGTCGAGTGAGTGGCTTAAAATACTTTGTGGTCCTGGACATTGGCTCTTTTCACTTTCACTGTACTATGTCATCTTAACTGGATTGACAGTCTGGTCTTCCAAAAAAACAGCCAGTACTTGTTGGGAACTCAAGTGGATTCCAGTATGAACATCCTTCAAGAAGACTATCATGTATGACAATGAATTGGACAAACGGTGTCTTTTGCAGAGTTTAACATCCAAAATTTAACCCAGTTAAAGAGAATGAAGGAAGTATCTTCATGTGCACTGGAGTACTTATAAGAGAGCATATTAAATTCTGTTTTTTCTAATATACATCTGTCCACCTTTTCCAAAAATAACTTTAATGAAGATAGTTTCTATAGAGAATAATGCAAATATATTAGGTTTACTGTTCTATGAGTTGTAACAAATATACAATAGTGTTTTTTTGTGTGAATGTATGGTTAGAGGTCAGAGGTCAATCTCAACTGCCATACTTGAGGTGATATCCTGCTTGTTTTTTTTTTTTGAGATAAGGTATCTGACTGGTTTTAAGCTTAATGATTAGGCTAGAGTACCTAGCTGGTGAACCCTAGGCATCTGCCGATCCCCACCTCCAGACACGGAGAAAATGGGGCATACAGCATGGAGGAGAGGTAATCAGCTATATAGCAGAATGTAGATTACTATAAACAGTTTAATTTAAGTTACAAGAGCTAGCTGGGAACAAGCTTAAGCTAAGGCCAAGCTTTCATACTTACTAAGAAGTCTCTGTATCATTATTTAGGAGCTGGTGGTCCAAAGAAAGTGCAATTATAGGGGTCATTAGGATCAGCCTTAATCCAGTTTGACTGGTAGCCATATAAAAGGGGACCATTTGATGGAGGTGTGGGCACAGGGAGAGTGCCTTGTAAGAAGAATTTCATGCTTATGCAGACAGGGACCAGGCCATGAGATCTTTCTCAGCACTTTCAGTGGGAGCATGACCCTGCCCCCACCTTGACTTTAGAATCTAGCACCCAGAGCTGTGATATAATGCAATTCTATCTTTCAATCAACTCTGTTCATGGAACCATGGTTTTGGGATCACTTGGTCTGCTATACTCATCACTGTGAAGACCATGCCATGAGTATACACCTTAAATGCACACATCCTACTAGTGCTCTCTCTTTCAGAACTGGTAATGTTTTGTTCCTGCTCTAAGTTTGGCAAAGACAATGATAATTTTATATATAGAGCAGAAAGATCTTTTGAAAAGAAAGGTAATTCGGAGTTTGAGCCACAGGATCATTGCAAAGCGATTTTAAAATGATCATTCTTTTAAGAAAATCACACCCTGGTAAGATGTATAGACAGTCCCCTCTGAGTCAGGAAAAAGATGCTTGGCAGAGGGTGTTCTGGTATGTGATTTGACTTAAGGCATGGGGATATGATGTCAATCCTTTAGCAACAGGGGACCATTAGTGTTAGTGGCCTTTAAATGGGACACCTGATGGCAGCTAGAGGCTGACCAGAATAAAGGAAGAATTTAAAGAAGAAGGCAGTTAAAAATGTGCTGTAAAAACTTTGAGCCTTAGGATTTAGAATAAACGGATGGTAATTAAAGAGAAAAAACAGTTTGGGAATAAATCTTAAAGATAGGATTAATAACCAGCTAGATAGGGAAAGGAAGATTCTAGAACTAGTAGAGATTTGTAACATATCTAAATTAGTTTCTTTACTTGCTGCTGTGATAAGATCGAGAAAGAACCATCTTAAGGAAAAATGGGATTTGTTTGGCTCATGGTTTGAGGAGACACACATTCATCATGGTGGGGTGGCGTGGTGGCCTAAGCAGGTCGTCTGTAATGGTGGGTGCATGAGACAATTCGTTCACTTCTTGGTGGACCACGAAGCAGAAAGAGGTGAATGCTGGCCCATAGTATGGTGCCTTCCACATCTAGGCAAGCATTTCCCATCAGTCAATGCTCTGTACTCTCACAGAAATCCTGCAGCTTTTTTTTTTCTGGTACTGAGATAGAATGCCCCGATAAGAGCAACTTTAGGGAGAAAAGGATTCCAGTGGTACGGTAGATCCTGGCAAACGAATCAAGATGTCAGGAGACTGAAGCAGTGGCATCCACAAGTAAGGACAAGGAGCAATAGGTGTGTGCTTGTGCTCAGCGTCTTCTCTTCATTTTACATATATCAAGACTCCCTCCCCACCAAGGTGTCACCTATACCAATTAATACCATCAAGGTATTTATACACAGGCATACTCAGAGATACGTCTTCTAGGTGATTCTATAAATAATAACTCTAGCCATCACACACATCCAACTATGACCCTTACTAATAGTCTAGGTGTCTCTTAATCTAATCAAGCTGGACAGAGCATGGAACCATCACAGTTCCCAACTCTCTGATTCACCAGTTCACTCCCCCTCCCTTTCCTTAAATGTAAAGAGAGCACAGAGAAGGAAAAACTGCTTCAGAATTTGTCTTCAAAGGAAGAAAACTTTGAAAAAATAATAGTCACTGCCCCAGTGTTATGTAGCATTGGAAGCAGAGATATATTTTTAATAGCATTTCTGTAAAAAGTCCATGGCTTTGAATCCCCTAGGCAAGAAGGCTTACTTGGTGGATAGTTACGGCAAAGGCTGTTTGGGAGGGGAAAGAAATGTTCCCTTTGGGAGGGAGCATAGGCAGAGGAATGGGTCTATAGTGTTTCAGAGTTTGGGGGCCACCATGAACTTATCTGCTGGTAATGCTGGTGCAAACCCCACTCAAACCTGTTCTGAATAAACAGTGTTTCTGCCAATCCTGATGTTCAAAAATTCCTTTTGGCTTTTCTGCATTTCATCATGTTCACTAGGATGGCAAATGTGCTCAGTCTGGAAGATGCACATATGTTTACAAAAGACAGAGAGGTGTGGTCTGATCTTGTTCAAGGCTCTATGTGTGGTAGAGAACATGCAGGGTTTTCTTTCTGAGTCTAGTTTATATCATTTAACGTGATATCTTCCGGTTTCACCGGTTTTCATGAAAATTATAGGATTTCATTTTTATGGTTGAATAATAGTCTATATATACATGTCAATAGTATGCATACATTTATACCCTTTCCAATGTACATGCATTGAGTTGAAATATCACATTGAACATTGTTAGTGCCTGTAATCAATATGTCTCAGAAAAAATTGAAGCAATATAGAGGAAAATGAAATAGCCATACCACCGAAATTAAATGTTGACCATATTACCTTAGGTAATTATAATGTGCATTTGTAGCAATTACTCTTTTTCCATATGATTTCCTTCCTTGATGCTTATGATAAAACCGAGAAGGCCACGTTATTGCCTTAATTTTAAAGATAAAGAAATATCTCTAAATATTTAGGGGATGTTTGAAATTTGCAAATTTAACTAACCGATGCATGCCTTCAGTAACTTTTAAGAATGAGGTCACAGCAGTAAACACCCCCAACTCTTTCCGGTTTCCACGGGCCGTTGCCTGTCACTGTTGTGCAACCTCTGCACCGCTCCTGTGTGTCCTGGTCTGACCTTGTCCTATGCACACAGGCCCAGTTTTGCCTTGACTCCGCTGGCTGGTGCTCTGATATGGACGGACGGCTCTCTTTGTCTTGCCCTTCTGCTCTGCGCCCTGTTCTGGTGTGTCTGCCAATTCTGCCTCGTCAGCAGTTTCTGGCTTCAGCTGCTCTTGGCTTCCTGCCCTACGGCCACTCACCTCTCCGCTGCCTGGGTTCCTGCCCTCTGCTCTACCCTGCTGTCCCTATGCATGCGACATTTTCTATCTAGGAGGCAGTAAGCACAGGTCACTTTGCTCTTGTTAATTTAATATTTCTCCCACCCTCTGAAGAAGCTGCTGGGAAGGGCCGATGAGAAACACTTGCTGTGAGACTTTTCCTTACGGATTCCCTTTTTTTTTTATGAGGCCTACACAACTTAGGGCGAGGACCTTAACTTTACTCTCAGTGGCAGCATGGCCGCCATCTGAACCTTCTCGGGGGCAAGGAAGTTCTTAGCTTCACAAAAGGCCTACTAAGCTGGTTTTTGTACTGTAGTGGTTATCACGTTCGCCTCAAACAAAAGTCCTAGTCATTATTGCCTGGACCTCTTACTGAGGACTGGTAAGTTCTGTTGAATTAGGTTTAGGTATACTCTTAGCTGCCTCCTCTTTTTCACCCCCCCCCCATTTTTGGAGAGTCTCTTGTGGTCCAAGCAGGTGTCAGGCTTGCTACACAGCTGAGGATAACCTTAAAATATTAGTGGTTTCTTCTGTTTCTACCTCTCAAGTATTTGGATTACAGGTGTGCCTGCTAAAAGCATAGTTTGTGTGATGCCGGGGTCCAAGATTTGTGCATAATAAGCATGCGTTTTACCAACTGAAAACATTCCAAGCCCTAGATTCAAACAATGTCTTCATTTATTGTACTGCCTGGTTTTGTGTCAACTTGACACAGCTAGAATCTTCAGAGAAGAAGGAGCCTCAGTTGAGGAAATGCCTCCATGAGATCCAGCTGTAAGGCGTTTTCTCAATTAGTGATCAATGGGGGGAGGGCCCAGCCCATTGTGGGTGGTACCATCCCTGAGCTGGTGGTCCTGGCTTCTGTAAGAAAGCAAACTGAGCAAACCAGTAAGCAGCACCGCTTCCAAGGCCTCTACATCAGTTCCTGCTCCCAGCATCCTGCCCTGTTTGAGTCCCTGTCCTGACTTCCTTCAGGGATGAAGAGCAGTGTGGAAGTGTAAGTCAAATAAACCCTTTCCTCCCCAAGTTGCTTTTTGGTCATGGCATTTCGTAGTAGTAATAGAAACCCTAAGACCTTTATAGTATCTAATGACAATCAGCTAGATTCCCATTGTGATTGTGCCCTTTATTATAGTAACAATGGTAATGGTACTAATGCTAGCTTGAGTATTAATAATAGTTATTGTTACTATTATTATTATTGGTAAATTCCCCCCAAAACATCATTTGAAGCTTAAACTTCTGACTTCTCCTAATACAAATTTCCATGTTAAATAATAACATAACCCATGTGCAACAAAGATTGGTGAATTTCTAGTTGACCATTCAGCATTTGAAGAGACTGTGGCGGTTAACCTCACACACTCTTATGAAGATATGAAGAGACTGTGGCGGTTAACCTCACACACTCTTATGAGGATATGAAGAGACTGTGGCGGTTAACCTCACACACTCTTATGAAGATATGAAGAGACTGTGGCGGTTAACCTCACACACTCTTATGAAGATATGAAGAGACTGTGGCGGTTAACCTCACACACTCTTATGAGTTAGCCACTTCTGTAGAGGTGCTGCAATGACATTTGGGGACAACTGCCTTCAATGTGCACGAGGAACCTAGCTATAAGCACCTATCACAAGTTTTAGCAATAAATCTGTTACTCTGCCTGCTAGACTATAAGCTTTAGCAAGGAACTAAAAGATGAGGGAGGCAAAGTTGATAAATGTGATGCCTGGGGTGACAGGGTTCGATTCCAGAGTGGAAGAACCTGGTTATTATTTGGATTCTGACTTCATATCTCACATTGAAGTATCTAGCAATTCCAGCCAATGGGGAAATCTAGGAGAAAGGCAAAGTTGACAAAGTATGGTTGCAGGGACCAAAGGGTCCTAGGCTTTCCAGTGACTTAGTGAAAGTATGCTGGTTTGGGGGTTGCATAAAAGTTAGGGGAGCAGGAGAGTTCATGTTTGGTGGGAAGTTTAGTTTATTGACAGAGGACTCTGGAGTTCATTAAAGAGTGCAAAGGACAGACCCAGCCCCTATAAGGAGAGCAGAGAAAAGCTATACCAGGCTAGCAAGGCTATTGCTAGGAGGTCAGCAGGTTAGAGTAGGATTTCTGACCTACTGCAAGAATAGATTCTTGGTAGGCAATCAGCTGTCCAAGCTCCTCCAGGGTCTTTACATGACAGAAGTTACAGTTCCTTATGTAAAAACAACACTGGCTGAGATTTACTCAGTAGTTGGAGGGAACAGAACTCTGGGTTGAAGGAAGCTATCACTGCAGGAGAAGAGATACATGGCAGGAGAGACAGGCTTAATATGGTGATACAACACAATCACCAGGTAGCTGGTGTTCCTGGTTTTCCTGGACTAGGAGTCTTTCTGGGTTGTAACACTGGAGCCATAAAACAGACACTGTTATGGGTAAAGTGGGATATGTCAGCCACTCTATAAAGAGATGTCATCTATTGTTTTAATGAAGTGCTTGCCAAGTGTTGTTCAGGGTTGAACACTGAAAACAAAAACATGCATGCAACCTGTGTTATACGGGATTGGCAGTGATCTGAGGGGCAAGCATTTGTTTACTTCTTATTGGTCTAGGTGCAATTGTAGATCTTAAAACCTCTGAGTTAAGTAAGAACTTAGATATCATTTTGTTCATCACTGTGTGAATGGCAAACTTGAGTCATGGAGATGAGATCCATCATTCACACTTGGGTAGGCAGTTAAGGACACACATTTTTCGAGGGTAGATTCCTTCCTTGCTCTCATCAGTTCTTTCTCTTAGACAAAGAAATTCCTCATTCGTCCTCTTGACAAGATACTTGCCTTCTGAGGCTGGTTGTTTTCTTTTTTTTCTTTTTGGAATGGCTATAGTGAACTCCACTACAAAGATTGATAATATTAATAAAAGTGTTCCTCTTAGATTGCAACCACTGTTACTTGGAAAGGAGAGGATGTCAGATAATACTTCTAATGCCCCTGTTTCAAAAGTGGGTTGAAATGAAGCTGTGAATTTAAGGGCAGCATCTGCATGTCTGGATAATCTGCTCTCTCTCTGGGTTTCCTGCTATAAAGCTCTGAGGCGGAGCCTTAGCTCTGGACACAGTCAGTTTACTCTTTGCAACATGCCACTCTTTTTGCTTATTATCTAGACTGTAAGTCAAGTCCAGGATGTGTATCCCTACAGGATACAAAGAGAAGAAAAAAGATACCACACGGTGACCTGGAAACTGTTATGAGAACAGGCTATACCTGGAGAGTCAGTGTGAATGACAAATAACCCTTTCAGCTACAAAGTTTAAAGGCTCAGATTGATTTCAAATGCAGGGTCAGCTTGCCATTTTTCATTCTGTGTATTGTCAGGCCTGTGATACCCAACATGCCCAAAGGGGTTTCTCAGGGATTGTCTCCTACAGAGAGTTACTAGGATCAAAATGTTCTCAGCAAGTCCACAGGTTTCATGTGTTTGTATTTTTAAAATGATTTGGGTGAGTAATGGAGAAATGTCACTATCCAAGATTCTCCACTTTCAAAAAATCAGACTGGTAGACTGTTTCCTGCTAACTCAACTAGCCCCTGGAAGGTTGGATCAAGAATAAATCGGTAGTTGGTTAAAGGTTGGAAGTATCATGCTTTGATGCTGGAATCTTTAAAAATTCTAAATGACAGGTTAAATGGATATTGTTGCTGCATACTCTTCATTTTGTTTATATGGCATCACCACTTTCTTTTGTTTGAATTTATTCATCTCCTTGTTCAACACAATGCTCAGCTTAATTAGAAAGTGAATCGTACGTGTGTGTGTGTGTGTGTGTGTGTGTGTGTGTGTGTGAACATTTTCAGGAAATATACTTTTGGGAATGGTACTGAGGAAAACAACATGTATTACAGACTAAAAGTATATTCTTATACTACAATCAAGTCATAGGTAGGGACATTGATGTTTCAAAACAAATGATTTATTATCAACATTCTAAAGAATATTTTCCCATCATTGAAATGTCCCTTGGTACAGAAAATCTCTATGTAGTTTTAAAATGGCTAGTAAAATATCTCTCAGTGGGAGT
This sequence comes from Mesocricetus auratus, assembly GCF_017639785.1. Classification (NCBI taxonomy): domain Eukaryota; kingdom Metazoa; phylum Chordata; class Mammalia; order Rodentia; family Cricetidae; genus Mesocricetus; species Mesocricetus auratus. The sequence continues at coordinate 11,448,353 of NW_024429192.1, read as the reverse complement.
TTTCTCTTCTTTAATTTGGGTAACATTACCTTTGTCATGGTCTTATAAAAGCCTCACATTCAGGATTATATAATTGGAAATACCTCAGAGTCTTAGGCTTCAGTAACCATAAAGCTTATTAAATGAAAAGTAAGGAAAATCCATTGCTTCTGCTGCTTAATGAAATGAGTGTTTAGACTAAAACAATCAACTTTCTTCATTTCTTACATTAAAGGCCTTTTATGTTCTTGTCAGAAACAATTAAAAAGAAGCTGATGAGAAGTTCAAATTTAGGAGTTTAATAAACTCATTTGGGGAGCTGGGGGATTATTTTCTCAGAGTATAACATTTTCTTTAGAAAAATATTGTTTTGGGTTACAGAATATTTGTTTAACTATGCAAAGATATGTCACTGCTTTACCTTGCCTGCCTAAGGCACTTGATTGGTCTAATAAAAAGCCTAATGGCCAATAGTGAGGGAGGAGGTATAGGCAGAACTTCTGGGCAGGGAGAGTAAGTAGGAGGAGGGATTTCAGCTTTAGAAGAAGGAAAGAGATGCTAGGGAGATGCTAAGGGCCAGCCAGCCAAACACAGATGAAGCAGGAAAGTAGGACATATAGAAGGAAAGAAAAGTAAGAAACCCTTAAGCAAAACATAGATGAATAGAAACAAGTTAATTGACATTTTAAGAGCTAGTGGGACAAGCCCAAGTTAAGGCTGAACATTCATAATTAATAATAAATCTCTGTCTTTATTCGGGAGCTGGTTGGTGGCCCAAAGAAAATGCCAACTACATTTTTGATGGAGAATCAGCACCTAAATTAACTACTCCAATATTCATTATGAAGAAAACTAATAAGATAGTATATTTAAAATATTTTTGTTATATTATAATTAAAACATTTTGTTGTATGAATCAAAGTGGAGCCCCTGAACACACACATGCTGCCGTGCAAGGCCATGACAGAAGGCAATGCTAATGATAACCTTGGTTCTAATGTGACAACACTTCCCATGAAATACTGAGGACAAGAATGAAGGATAGCATGTATGGTACTCTTTTTGATGTGGTGGTTCTCTGCTGTGCTTGATTAGCTATTTTTATTAGTTTTTTTTCAATTTGCTCCCAAACTAAATCGGTTTTTCAATTTTATTAAAAACAAACCCATATATATATATATATATATATATATATATATATATATATATATTCAGTAAAACACAGAACTAAAGAGCAATAAGACAGCCTGTGGACGAAGCAGACATGAATACATAGCACCTTTCTATGTGAAAGCCCAGGCTGAAAAACATTGTTTTCTTATCCTGTCACCATACATGAAGGATAAACCAGAATTACTTCCTAGTCTCGGTTCTCTCATATTTTAAAATGAAAACAATTGTAGATGATGCCACCTTTGGAATGATACAGCATAAACACCATGAAAATCATTTAACATAGCATCCAATATTACAGTCATGTTGTGAGCCCTAAGAGATTCCTGTAAGAATTCGTTGTGAAGTTAGATTATGTGAATAGAAATTAAATTCACTGTGTGATCTAGCTATTTGAAACCTCATTGATTAATCTTCTTATGAGACAGTTTTCTTTTCTTTTGTTTTTAGTCCTTATAACTTTTGCTTAAAATGCAGGAGAAATTTTTAATAGAGTTAGCCACTGTGCTTATTATAGACTTGATGAGGGTATATCCTTTCTCTATTTCCCTTTTGATTTATTCTACCTCTTAAACACACTTCTCTAGTTAAACATGGGGCTGAGGAGTGACAGAAGATTGCTTTCTTCCCAGCCAAGCTACCCTCTGATCCCACCTCACATCTGGATACACCTCTGTCTACCTGAGCCCCAGGGTGCTCAGGCTCAGGTTGTAACAACCCTGAAGCCGTCGTACTCAACCACCTGTCAGATTTGTCCCTGGACTTTGGGAGCTATTAGACCCTCCCTTTCTAGTTATTACAGTGCAAGCTCTGTGGTGCAAGCAGATCTTTTCCTGAAGTGGTCTAGCTTTCACAGAGGTAAATCCTTTCATTTACTGCTAGAGACCTCAACCATGCTGACTTACCAAGAACTGACCAAAATGCCTATGTTCTTATTACATTCAGAACATCAGAGGCTGTGTAGTGCTATGCCAATCTGTCTGGAGGTTTTAAGTAGATGAGCATTCTCTCTCTAAATCAAACAAAGCAATACAGGAAAGAAAACCAGTCTGGTGTGTGTATGTGGGCAGGAAAGAAGCAAACTTACCATGATTTGGTCTTGACTATTGTGTCTAAACTATGTTGGGGTCTTCTATACTGTGTCTCATAATGGAAGAAAAAATGACATTGATATCTCATAGGATTTTCAGAGCTGATAACTCAAAAACGAAAGATGGACAAGATTATTTTTGTAAATTTGGCATAGAAATAAACAGAGAGGCCTAAAATTATGCTTACTGAAATTACAGCCAATTAATTTGATAGTGCACCCCCAAAGTAGGAGCTTGCCTGCTTTCTCAGGTGATGAGGCACTGTGGACATCAGTAGCTGTGGTGGGTTGAATATTAACCCCAAGACTGTCAACCCTGGAATCAATGTCATCATTAAGTAGATTGTCAAGGCAGTCTATTCTAATCATGAACACCTGGAAACCTTGGGTTTCTCTGGCTGAGAAAGTCAGCAGAGAGGAAACCTGAGGAGGAATTTTCTCTCTGTCTTGGAAGACGGAGGGGCCCTTTGTGAAGGTCACAGAACTTCAGTGTGATTGTGGGTTTACAGTCAACAAGGTCATGGGACCTCTGTCCCACTGTTTCCATCACTCAGACAAGATTCTTTCCCAAAGCCTCCAGAGAACTGTCAAGTTCAAGCAAAGCTTCAGTTTCAGCCGGTGACATTCTAAGCAGAAAGCCCAGTTAGGCATCCTGAGACTTAGCAAAGCTGCTAGGTTGTTGGTGATTTGCTGTACGGCATAAAGATGGAAATAATGTGTAGACCCTGTTCTTATTTAGGGCAATATTGTATTGGACAGATTGCAAAAGGAGAAGATGCATCATTAGGAAAATTCTCAAAAGCCACTTTGTTTTTGCGTCTGTCTCCTGGAGTAGTATGTGTGTGTGTGTGTGTGTGTGTGTGTGTTTGTGTGTGTATGTGTATGTGTGTGTGTATGGCATGGAGGGGGGCAGTAAAAAAAAAACAACAAAAAAGTCCCTTGTAATTTACGGCCTGGATGGAACAGAGAGTGCTGGAAATTTTGAGTTATTGCTCTAATAGGCAGTGAATAGAACTGACTTTCATTCTGGAATTCTGACTGAACATGTGGGAGAGTGAATAATGCAGCCAGTCTTGTTGATACAGGTCTTCAAGCTTCTGTACTAGCTCATCTACAGTGCTGGTAAATTTCCCATCTTCAAGCTTTGGGTATTCAAAACAAGAAGAATGTTAAGAATAAGAGGAAGAAGAATGTAAGCCCCACATAAAATATAATTCCAGGCAGGATCAATCCTATCCAAGGTGGACTCACTGTGACTTCGATATGTCACTTGGAACAAATTGAGTCTTTATCTCCCTCTCCTCCTTTCTTTCCAGAAGTCTATCTGAAACAAAGAATCATTCTGCTGACAAGGCTAAGGAGACTTTTTTTTCTGGATACAATTGAATACTCTCTAGACCAAGGCTTCTCTACATAATAGTGTGTGTGTGTGTGTGTGTGTGTGTGTGTGTGTGTGTGTGTGTGTGTTAAATAGCTATGTTAATTTAGTATTCTGATGCATAGCTGTTGTAATTACATTGTTTATCACTGTGACAAATATCGGAGAAAAACAAATAGAAGAGGAGGATTTCTTGCTTCATCTCATGGTGTGAGATACTTCAGTCTGCTCTTGTTTGTCCCTCCATGCTTGGGCAGCTCTTCATGATAGCAGGGATATGCGGTAAGGGCAACTGTCTTTGAAGACAGGAAGCAGAGAGAGGGAAAGAGAGCCAACTGGAGGCCTGACCTAACATTCAAAGAATGGCACACTTCCAGTGACACATTTCCAGCTAGACCCCTCCCATGAAGTTTCAATAATTGTCCAAAATTGCATCACCAGCTATTGCATCAAGTATTCAAAACTCTGCTGGGATGTTTTACGTGGAAATGTATCAACGATGGGCACCTTCCCACCCTGTTTGGTCTACAATAAATGTCAAGAGGACCAGAAACAGTTTCCAGGCAACAGTTCCACAGCCTTACCTAGCCAACATGTAGTCTCTAAAGTTCAGCAACAGTGAAAATCTGCACCAGGAAATCACAGGGGAAATGCACTACTGAGGAAAGGCTGTGTGAGTCCTCACTTACAATGAATCTTTGTGAAGTAACAACTGCCATTAAAAAGTTACGCCAGGATGGGGCAGAAGAGACTTCCATCACATGGGGCAGGGGTAGGAGAAGATACAGTCCACAAAGTCAAAAGGGGACAGCAAAGTGCAGTTGCTTTGATTTTTAGACAGAGAAAACTGTAACTGAATCCACATACTTCTAGAAAGAGATTCAGTTTGAAAGTTTTCAATTTGGGACTTGCTTTCCCCTGGCAGTTATAAATAATACAGAACTGACCATTTTGACAATTTTAAGCTCAGATGTCAGTGGTAGAAAGTACATGAACATTGTCATGCAACCCTGTGGGCATTTGCAGTTGAAGAATATGGCAGAAGTTTTCAAAAATTTGCTAACCCTGAAGTCTGCTGTTTTACACTTTGTTACTTACATTATTATGTAAAAGATGTAACTTTGAAGAGTCTTGTTAATTTGCATTCTACAGATAGCTGGCTAATAGATGGTAGTATGTCTGTAGTCCTAAATCTCCCAAGATGACTGAAACACTCAAGAGCAAAATAATTGAAAATAATCGTTACAAATTATTCCTAACAATGATTTGACTTAATGAGTTTTGACTTTATAATGTTGTGAAAGCCATATCCAATAGGATTTTGAATTTAGATCTCCTGAGCTAGTGAAAGGAGGCTACATATTTTCCTTATGATGTTGGGCAGTAGCTGTCAGCCATAACATGGCGTCAGAGTCACAATCGTTAAGTATGAATGACCATTATTCTATGGTGTGCTGTGCTGCTAAGTGATGATATTATTTGAAAGTTCATCCACATTACATATATTTTCAACTTATAATATGCTGAATTTGAGATGTTATTTTGTGTTGAGGGATATTTGTACACTGTGTGAAGATGTATCACAGTGATTTGTTTAATAAAGAGCTGAATGGTAAATAGCTAAGCAGGAAGAGGTTAGGTGTTTACTTCCAAGTACAGAGAGAACTCTGCGAAAAGGAAAGGTAGAAACAGGAAGTGCAAGAAGGAAGAGAGGTAAGGCCACGTGGCAGAATGTAGACTACTATAAGTGCTTAATTTAAGTTATAAGAGCTAGTCAAGACAAGCCTAAGCTAAAGGCCAAGTTTCCATGGTTAATAAAAAGCTTCTGTGTTTTTATTTGGGAGCTGGCAATACAGAGAAAGACTTGCTACACCTTTGGGGTACATATCTCATAATACGAAGGTCAAAGACTGACTGTATCTTGTTCCTGATATTTAGGATGTGTTATTGGTGCATTAACTTTTGGATGACACTGAACGATGTACAAATCATGCTCAAGTAAAAGATGGATCCTGGTACTCAGTTCTCATTGCTTCTTTCCTTTTTTTTCCAGTCTAGGATCCTAGGCCAAGGAATTGAGTAACCTACCTTAGGGTGGGTCTTCACATCTTAATTAATTTCATATAGAACACCCACTGCAGATATGCACACAGGCCTGTCTCTTCAATGATTATAGATATAGTCAAGCTGTCATTGTTAACCTTTACACATGTGTGCTCTTAAATAGGTTTATATACTGGCTGGTCTAGACACCTTTTCCCTTTAAATTTATGATTCTTGGGAGCTAGAAATATGGCTCAGAGAGGATCTAGGTTCAGCTCCCAGCACCCACATGATGGCTCACAACCACTGCAACTCCAGTTTCAGGGGATCCATTGCCTTGTTCTGGCCTCAACAGGCACCAGGTATGCATGTGGGCAAATAATTTATTTATCTACAAATTTATATGTAAAATAAAAATATCTAAATTCACAATTCTTTTTTCTCTTCCTTTTTTAAATTTAAGTTAGAAGCAAGCTTGTTTCACATGTCAATCCAAGTTCCCACTCCCTCCCCTCTTCCCCATCCCTCCCCACCAGCCCCACCCAATCTGTACTTTGATCTCCAGGGAGGGTAAGGCCCTCCATGGTGGTTATCTAGAGTCCTTCATGTCATCCAGGGTAGTCTAGGCCCTCCTTCAAGAGTCCAGGCTGAGAGAGCATCCCTCATTGTGGGATGGGCACTCAAAGTCTATTTGTACACCAGGGATAAATACTACCCAAGGCCCCCCAGATTACCTAGGCCTCCTCACTGACACCCACATTCAGGGGGTCTGGGTCAGTCCCATGCTTTCCACAAAGCCATCATTCTGGGGTCCAAGAGCTCCTCCATGTTCAGGTCAGCTGTTTCTGTGGGTTAAACCAGCCCAGTTTTAACTCCTTTGCCCATCAGTTCTCCCTTTCTGTCACTGGATTCCAGGAGTTCAGTTCAGTGTTTGTCTGTGGGTATCTGCCTCTGCTTTCATCAGTCACTGGATAAAGGTTCTGTTTCCCAGGCCCTCTGGCACACCCCTGATTCATGCCTAAAATCCATACATGAGTGAGTACATACCATGTTTCTCTTTTTGTTACTGGGTTACCTCACTCAGGATGGTTTCTTCTAGTGCCATCCATTTGCCTGCAAATTTCAGGATTCCATTTTTTTCACTGAATAATACTCCATTGTGTAAATGTACCACATTTTCCTTATCCACTCGTCAGTTGAGGAGCATCTAGGTTGCTTCCAGGTTCTGGCTATTACAAATAATGATGCTATGAACATAGTGGAACAGACGTCCTTGTTGTATGAATGTGCATCTTTTGGGTTTTTGCCTAAGAGTGCAATTGCTGAGTCTTGTGGTAGACCGAGTCCCATTTTCCTGAGGATTCTCTGTACTGATTTCCAAAGTGGCTGTACAAGTTTGCACTCCTACCAGCAGTGAAGGAGTGTTCCCCTTTTTCTACATCCTCTCCAGCCTAAACTGTTATTGGAGTTTTTGATTTTAGCCATTCTGACAGGAGTAAGACGGTATCTCAAAGTTGTTTTGATTTGCATTTCTCAGATGGCTAGAGATTTTGAGCACTTTTTTAAGTGTCTCTCAGCCACTTTAGCCTCCTCTACTGAGAATTCTCTATTTAGTTCTGTAACCCACTTTTTTTTTTCGGTTTTACGAGACAGGGTTTCTCTGTATTGTTTTGGAGGCTGTTGGTCCAGCCCGGCATCGAACTCACAGAGATCCACCTGCCTCTCCCTCCCGTGTGCTGGGATTTAAGGCATGCGCTACACCGCCCGGCTGTACCCCACTTTTTGATTGGATCTTTTGGTGTTTTGGAGACTTGCTTCTTGAGTTCCTTGTAAATTTTGGAGATCAGCCCGCTATCAGATGTGGGGTTAATGAATATATTCTCCCAATCTGTGGGTTGTGTTTTGTCTTGCTGACTGTCCTTTGACTTACAGAAGCTTCTCAGTTTCAAGAGGTCCCAATTATTAATTGTTGTTCTTAGTATCTGTGCTACTGGAGTTATGTTCAGGAAACGGTCTTCTGTACCAATTCGTTCAAGGGTGCCTCCCACTTTCTCTTCTAAGAGGTTCAGTGTGGCTGGATTTATGTTGAGGTCTTTAATCCATTTGGACTTAAGTTTTGTGCATGGCGATAGACATGGATCTATCTGCAGTCTTCTACATTTCAGCCTGCAGTTATGCCAGCACTATTTGTTGAAGATGCCTTCTTTTTTCCATTGTATAATCTTAGCTTCTTTGTCAAAGATCAGGTGTTCATAAGTTTTTGGGTTAATTTCATGGTGTTCAATCCAATTCCATTGGTCTATCTGTCCATTTTTGTGCTAATACCAAGCTGATTTCAGGACTATACCTCTGTAATACAGCTTGAAGTCAGGATGATTCCTCTGGAAGTTGCCTTGTTGAACAGGGTTGTTTTGGCTATCCTGGGTCTTTTGTTTTTCCATATAAAATTGAGAATTGTTCTTTCAAGATCTGTGAAGAATTGTGCTGGGATTTTAATGGGTATTGCATTAAATATGCATATTGCTTTCTTTCAGTAAGACTGCCATTTTTACTATGTTGATCCTACCTATCCAATTGCATGGGAGATCTTTCCATTTTCTGGCGTCTTCTTTAATTTCTTTCCTTAAAAACTCAAAGTTCTTACAATAAAGGTCTTTCACTTGTTTGATTAGCGTTACCCCAAGGTATTTTATGTTGTTTGTGGCTATTGTAAAGGGCGATGTTTCTCTGATTTTTTTCTTAGTCCTTTTATCATCTATATATAGTAGGGCTACTGATTTTCTTGAGTTGATCTTGTATCCTGCCACTTGGCTGAAGGTATTTAGCAGCTGTAGGAGTTCCATCGTAGAGTTTTGGGTCATTTATGTAAACTATCATATCATCTGCAAATAGTGAAAGTTTAACCTCTTCCTTTCCAATTTGTATCCCCTTGATGTCTTTTTGTTGTCATATTGCTCTAGGTAGAACTTCAAGTACAATATTGAAGAGGTATGGAGACAGTGGACAGCCTTGTCTTCTTCCTGATTTTAGCAGAATCGCCTTGAGTTTCTGTCCATTTAGTTTGATGTTGGCTGTTGGTTTGCTGTATATAGTTTTTATTATGTTTAGGTATCTTCCTGTTATCCCGGATCTCTCCAAGACCTTTATCATGAAGGGGTGTTGGATTTTGTTGCAGGCTTTTTCAGCATCTAGTGAGATGATCATGTGATTTTTGTTTCTCAGCTTGTTTATATGGTGGATTAAACTGATGGATTTCCATATGTTGAACCATCCCTGCATCCCTGGGATGAAGCCTACTTGGTCATGGTGGATGAGTTTCCTCATGTGTTCTTGAATCTGATTTGCCAGTATTTTATTGAGTATTTATGCATCAGTGTTCATGAGGGATATTGGTCTGACGTTTTCTTTCTTATTTGTGTCTTTGTGTGCCTTGGGTATGAAAGTTATTGAAGCCTTGTAAAACGAGTTTGGCAAAGAACATTCTGCATCTATTGTGTGGAATACTTTGAGGAACATTGGTTTAAGCTGTTCTTTGAAATTCTGGTAGAATTCTGCACTGAGGCCATCTGGCCCTGGTCTTTTTTTGGTTGGGAGACTTTTAATGACTGTCTCTATTTCCTTAGTGGCTATAGGTCTACTTAAATTGCTTATCTGTCCTTGATTTAATTTTGGCAAGTGATATCTATCCAGAAATTGTCCATTTCCTTTAGATTTTCAAATTTTGTTGAATACAGGTTTTCAAAGTATGACCTGATGATTCTCTGGATTTCCTCAGTGTTCGTTGTTATGTCCCATTTTTTATTTCTGGTTTTGTTAATTTGCATGTTCATACTCTGCTGTTTGGTAAGTTTGGATAGAGGTTTGTCTATCTTTTTGAATTTCTCAAAGAACCAACTCTTTATTACATTGATTCTTTGTATAGTTTTCCTAGTTTCTGCTTTATTGATTTCAGCCCTCAATTTGTTTATTTCCTAGCATCTATTCCTACTGAGTAAGTTTGCTTCTTTGTGTTCTAGAGCTTTCAGTTGTGCTGTTGATTCTGTAGTGTAACTATTTTCCAGTTTCTTTATGTGGGCACTTAGTCCTATGAACTTCCCTTGTAGCATTGCTTTCAAAGTTTCCCATAAGTTTGGGTATGTCATGTCTTCATTCTCATTTAATTCTAAGAAGTCTTTAATATCTTTTTTTATTTCTTCTTTGACCCAGAAAGTGAAATTGTGCATTACTCAATTTCCATGAGTTTGTAGGGTTTTTCCAATTTGTGTTGTTGTTGAATTCTAATTTTAAGTCATGGTGGTCTGATAAGAAGTATGGAGTTATTCCAACTTTTTGTACCTGTTGAGGTTTGATATGTTGCCAAGTATGTGGTCGATTTTTGAGAAGGTTCCATGTGGTGCTGAGAAGGAGGTATATTCTTTTTTATTTGGATAGAATGTTCTATAGATGTCTGTTAATCCCAATTGGGTCATAACTTCTTTTAATTCCTTTGCTTCTTTGTTAAGTTTCTGTCTGGTAGTCCTGTCTAGTGGTGTCAGTGGGGTGTTGAAGTCTCCCACTATAAGTGTGTGGAGCTTTATATGTGATTTGAGTTTTAGTAATGTTTCTTTTATTAATGTGGATGCCTTTGTAGATGTTCAGAATTGAAACTTCATCTTGGTGGTTTTCTCCTGTGATGAGTATGAAATGCCCTCCTTCATCTCTTTTGATTGATTTTATTTTAAAATCTAATTGGTTAGATATTATTAGGATTGCTACCCACGCTTATTTTTTGGGTCCATTTCATTGGAAAATCTTTTCCTAACCCTTTACTCTGAGGTAGTGTCTGTCTTTGAGGCTGAGGTGTGTTTCTTGTATGCAGCAGAAGGATACGTTCTGTTAGCCTGTGTCTTTTTATGGGCAAATTAAGACCATTAATATTGAGGGATATTAATGACCATTGATTGCTCATTCTTGCTTGTTTTGGAATGGTTGATGCTGGTGGAATGATATGTGGATTTCCACCTCTTTTTTCTTTTGGCTGTTGGTAAGGTGGGATCATCTATTGCCTACGTTTTTCTGGTTGTAATTAACTCCCTTGGTTTGGAGTTTTCCTTCCAGAACTTTCTGTAGGGCTGGGTTCATGGATACATATTGTTTAAATCTGGTTTTGTCATGGAATATCTTGCTTTCTCCATCTATAATGATTGAAAGCTTTGCTGGGTATAGCAGTCTGGGCTGGCTTTTGCAAAGCTATCTAGATAATATCCAATAATCAGTCATGCCCTAGAGCATAGATACTAAATTCTAGAGAAGGAGAGTTTGGGGTGAGGAAGAACAAGAAAATATTTATGATGAGCACAGGTGTTAGCAGCTTCCAAGTTGCTTCCTGTTTTGTCATTTTTGTATTGAAGTCTTTATTTGGCATTGAGATAGCAATGAATCCTGATAAGGGGTATTATTAGAAGTCTTTGTTACAGCTTTGCTATACATTGCTGAAGGCATTGTTTCTCAACCGGGAATTGTTGACCTTTGGGGTCAGATGACTATTATGTGAGCTGCAATGAATTTAGCAGGAGTTTCATTCCTACTTGCTGGAAGCCAATAGCTCCCTCTTGAGTGTGAGCAACAATATTCTATTTGAAATACACACACGCTGTAAACAAGCCTGAGGAAATATACACAGGAATTAGGGCATTTCCAGAACTAACTGCAACCGTAGTTACAAAACCCAAAGTTCTGCAGTGACAATGAATGGCTCTCTCATTGTTAAAACATGGACATGAATTTACCAAATTTCTGTTATTCTGAAGGCACCAAATTCTTCTTGCATTCTCGCCTGGCTCCAGTCCTGTGTACCTAAGTATACACAGAAACTCAAAGTCTCAAGTTTGGATGATGCACAGGGCCTTCTCTTTTGCTGAATTTTATTGGCTCATATTTATTGATTTAATTCTAGCTTCATTGGATCTGAATCCACTAATGTCTCTGTGTGGGTCTGTGAGTTAATCTTGGAAGGGTTACGGGGAGGGGCACCCGGTACAGGGATGTGTGAGAGGAAGGGCGTGTTGATTTCTGATCACCTTTGCACTGGCCTGTGCCTCTAGCCCTTTCTTGTTGCTGCTTCTGCCATCCTTGGCTGTCGTCAGGACCCAGCTTCTCCAGCCTTCCAACATGAATAGAAGACCGGGTGTTCTCCAGCAATCTTCCAGGCCCTCAGCACTAGACTGGGGCTGCTGAGGCACTCAGTTCACAGACTGAGAAGCTAGCTACCACGGTCAGTATGTAGAGAGTTCTGGTTGGACTACCCAGTGTTGAGTGAAGCCTTTTCCTTGCTAGCTGCTCTGGTTTTTCCCCACCAGTTGCCTGTGCTCTGCCATGTTGTAGTCCCCAAATAACACACAAGACACTTTATTAATTATGAAGCTGTTGGCCTTGCTTGTTTCTTACTGGCTATCTCTGACTTAAGTATTTACTCCATAATTGTTAATCTAAGTATTTCTCTTACCGGAGAAAGGGTCTGGACTTCTTACCCCTATGGCAGCTACATTGTGACTCCCTGTGTTTCTCCTTCCCAGAGTCCTCCTGGACTCCTAGTCCCACCTATCTTGCTTCCCTATTGGCCAACAGTGTATGTTGACATATACACAGGACTTCTCTATCAACCCAGCACCTACTGTGGAAGCCAGTCTACTAAACCTCCGTTTGGAATACCTGCTCTGCGTTTCTAAAGTACCCTAATACAGTTTCTTCCTTTTTAAAAACATCACCTCTGCCTCTTGCCACACAAAAGCAACTGTACTTATTGCCCTAGCCCGTTCACAGTTGAATGCTTGGAGCAGACGATGCTTGGTATGATCTGGCAGTTATTTCCCTGTTCTGCAAGCCTTCCCTCTCCTAAAGCGACCGAGCTCTTTATCACACAGTACATGACAAGGCATATCTGACTTGAGGTTCATTTTTTAGGAAGGCCTTGCTTTGAAAATCAATGGGAAACTATCTAGAGAGGAATCTCTACACCAGCTAACAATGTAAAAACAGCTCCAGCTGAGATGATAACAAAAGCTTTGTCACAGTGCACAGCAGAGTCACAGCAGACAGTGCCTGGAGTCAGTCCTCATGACCCTTAACTGGCTCATTGGCAAACAGCTCAGGCTCCTCCACAGATTCAGAGAGCTTGGGAGCTCTGCAATGTCAGCCTATGTTCTCACTCAGAAGACTATTAAGCACTTGATTTCTGGGAACTCTGTTTTGTTTCAATCAGGAAAATATTCTATTCCTGTTTAAGACATTAATTACAAATTATTTTCCAAATCTCGGAAACTCCTCCAATTAAAGATATCCATTTAAAGTACATAAAATTGAAAAAGTCCTGCATTTATTTGAGTGAAAAGATTATAATTATCCATTCTTTGATTATAATTGCCAATGATTGTTTTATCCAGACTATTATTTGTTAAAAATAAGTAATAGAGACATTTCCTCCAATAGTCTAGACATAGTAGTTTTTCATTTGTTTTTTGAAACTAAAATATAAGTACATTATTTTCCTACACTTTTTTCCTTCCTCCAACCTCCCATGCACCTTTTCCTCCCTCTCAAATTCATGACTTATTTTTTCTATAATGATTACAGTTACATACAATCCCATGAGCAACTTGTTCAGTCTATTTAGTGTTACTTGTCTGTGTATGATTTCAGGGCTGACTAATTAGCATTGGATAACCAATTAGGGGGCTCTTCCTTAGGGAAGACTCATTCTCTTGTTTTAAGCATTTCTTAGTTGCCTATGAAATTTCTACATTTAAAGTGGGACCCCGTGAGATGGCCACCTTCCACATTTGTTGTTGGTTGGCTTTACTCTTTACTCTTTGAGCTTTCTACTCTTTGGGTACCCACCACCCATCTCCCACATAAATCACACAGGAGATATTTTTCTTACTTATAAATGCCCAGCCTTAGCTTGGCTTGATTCTCGCCAGCTTTTTTCAACTTAAATTATCCTGTCTACCTTTTGCCTCTGGGCTTTTACCTCTCTCTATTTCTAAGTATCTTTCTTTACTTCTTACCTGATGGCTAGCTGTGTAGCTGGGAGGCTGGCCCTTGATGCCTTCCTCTGTTTCTCCTTTTATTGCTCCTTCGATCCTCTCCTCCCAGATTTCTCCCCCTATTCATTCCATCTGCCTACCAGCCCCATCTATTCTCTCTCTGGCCTTGCTGTTGGCTGTTCAGCTCTTTATTAGATCAGTGAGGTGTTCGAGACAAGCAAAATAACACAGCTTCACAGAGTTAAACAGATGCAACATTAAAGAATGCAACACATCTTTGCATCATTAAAACGAATGTTCCACAGCATAAACACATGTAACACATATTAAAGTAATATTCTACAATACATGTTAGCATGATATTGTTTTTAGTCAGGTCTTATTTTGGTAGCCATGCTGTTGAGGTATCCTGAGTATAGCTTCCCTGTTGTGTCTGAGAAGCAGAAGCACATTTTCTGGTACTCTTGCTCTTACAATCTTTCTGTTCCCTCTTCCACAACGTTCCCTAAGCCTTTTAGAGTTAGACATCCCATAGTCAATTGTTTTCTGCATTTTGCCCAGTTGTGGTTTTTCTGTAATATTCTCCATCTGTTGCAAATAAAAATTTCTTTGATGAGGGGTAAGAGTTATACTCACCTGTAGGTATAAGGAAAATATTTAGAATTTTTAAAGAAATTATGTTAAGTTTATTTGAAGTGGTGATAGAAGAGTTTCCTCTAAGATCCATGACTTCACTAGCCCTGCAGGGTTCCAGTATGAGGCATGCTTTTCCTTCTGCTGAGTCAGGCTTAAGTCTGTTCATTTCTACCAAGATATAAATTTCATTGTTGCCCCCTCAGTGTTATCTTGCCATACTGGTCATTGTTGTCAACCAAAGCATCATGGCTAGGTAGGAATATAGATTACTTCTATCCTTTGAGAGCTTACATTGATACCTATAGGTTCCTCTCTTTTATATGTGGATGATAGAATTTCTGTTAAAATCTAGTTAGTTCTCCTTTTGTTTTGTTTTGTTTTATGCTGTGTGAACATCATGTAGTTTTACATATCCCCGTTGTGGTAGACTATTTTACAACATGGTTCATCATAGTGTGTAACTATGCTGATTCAATGTTACAGTCAACATTGCAATTGCAGTACTTATGGGCATGCCATTGCATATTTTCCTGTTGCTTCTTATAGCTCATTTCCTTCAAATGAAGCCATAGAGGCAAAGATGCACATTTTGCACTTTTGTGGTCTTAGGCAGAGATGTACTGTTGTCATCCTAAGAGATGTTGCCCGCATCTGTCTCACCCATTTCTAGACATGTATTTATTAGCAGGAAATTGGTTTTCTTAACATTAAGAAGGCCGCCCAAGCTGAAGTCTTAAATTGATTTAATTTGACTGCAGAGTTCTGTGGCAGTGTTCTTAAATAGTGATTACATCAATGTTTTCCCAGGTGAAATTTCCTCAGCTGAACAGACAATAGGAAGTTGTCAAGTGAAGAGAGAATCAAGTTGTGCTTATTGGGTAGCCATACTGCATCCATCAACCTTATGAGAAATGTCAGCCCTGTAAAGGAGCTAACTTCAGACTTAGGTTTTCCTTTGGATTTTCATGTCGAGAGGTGATGGTGTTGAGGGAACTGTATTATTTTTATTACATTCTCTAATAAAGAAAAACCTTGACCTCACTGTTCAGCATCCCTTCTGATGGGGCTATTTTTGAAACCCTTCTCTATTTTTTTCAGAAGCCAGAGTCTAAGTGAAGCACAGCTGGGTCTTGAACTTGATGCGAGATGGTTTTCAGAAACTGGGCCAACAGCTATCCCTTGAAATAAGTGATGGTAGCTAGACTAAGGGCCTCTCTTATGGTAGAATGAGATTTTGGTTGGGGCTGAATCTAGGTCAACGATGGTCAGTGACACACTGACTCCATTATTTTATTTTTATTTTTTGGCATGAGAAGTCCCTGTGAAAGCACAGTGGCAAAGGACAGACCGACCCCTGCAGTTATTTCTTCATGGGAGTCCATAGAATGGAGTCTTTCTTCCCATCATACCTTCCCTTGATTTCGCTAGGAAGACAAAAAGTCAAAGCCAGTTTTCATGGGAAGATGCTCTCATGTGTGGATCGGGTAGCTATACTGCATACATACTGTAATAATTATTAGGGAGTAGCAATGGAATAATCTGGAGCACTTAAGATAGTCTTACATTGTCTGGATCAAATAGCAAGATCAGACAGTGTATTACTGATATGCAGAAAATAGAATCTGTTGTATATGTGTGTATTTTTTCCTATTTGTTTTTGGAGAACTTCATATGTGAGCTCTCCATCTGTATAACTCCTGCCCCCGCTCCTCCAATTCCTGCTATGTGGCCCCAAATTTACAATCTTTTCTTTAGTTTGTTTTTGATTATACATACATGTGCATATGCAACTTACTGGTTTTATTTCACATTGCTCATATGTACATGTGTCTAGGGCTGGCTACTTGTGATGAGACATTATATACAGGAACTTGTCAAAGGAGGGAACTGATTCATCCTCCAGCATGAGCCATTGGCCCCCTGTGGCTTTTCATCGACTGTGGGACCATGTGTGTATTTTAAGAAACAGGATCGTGTGATCATTGGGGCTTCCAAGTTTAAAATGTTCCACCTGGAACAGGAAGTTGAAAACTCAGCAGGATTCCCATGTTGAAGTCTTAGGATTCCTTCTTCCTCAGGAGTCCTGTTTGTTTTTGGGTCCTCAACTGATTAGGTGAGGCTTGTGCACACAGTGATCTGCTTTACTTATAGTCAGCTGATTGTAAATGTCCATTTCATCTACAAATACTTCCAGAGTAACATACATTAGTGCTTGAGCAAACAACTGGGCACCATAAATAGATCGCCATCATGTAACATTAACCATCAGATGGCTGGGTATAGTCGAGGTCTCTAATTCTGTAACCCCAGTTCCAGGAGAACCTGAGAAACATAGGCAAGAAAAAAAGAGATCGCAGGTATATGTTGGAAGCATAAGCAAAACTATAATACACACTATTTGGTTTGCAACTCAAAGATTGGATAAACTGAGGCTCAGGGGAGTTTTGTCACTTCAGGAAGGTCCTGAAGTGTCTCAGATATGGAACCAAGGTTTGAGTCTATCTTTTACTGATTGTGAAGATCCCAATGTGTTCATTACCTCACACGTATTGAGCTTGACACATATTCAACAACGCACTCAGCTCTTTCTTGCTTTTGAATAATTCTTGCAGAGCTTCTGTCAGAGTAGAGGAAACCTGTCCCAGACTGCCTCTTGTTGTTGCAGACATCTGAATCGTGGCGTTGTGCTGCAGGGTATGGGCCAAATGAGGCAGAGAGGAAGGCAGCTGCCACTGATAACAACACCTTCAAATTTTGTTTGGGTGCAATTTTATAGGTCCCCCAGAACAAAGATGAAAACAGGTAAAGGATCGCTGGCTGAGGTGAGCCTTCTATGTCCAGAGCTTGAGGAAAATTTTTTTTTACCTACCGATGTGTCACAACAGCTTGCACTATGTCTCGGGGAAGAGTCATGTGAAGCATTTTAGCCTAGCATGTCATATAAATAACCGTGGTTTGAAATCCAGGCTACATGCCTGAGTTCCTCAGTCACAGTGCAAATGCACGGTTCTGACCCCATTTCTCATAGGAGCTTTCCCGAGCTGTGATGAGATCTCAATGATTCTCAGGCTTCTGCTGTCCTTGCTACTCTTGTGTGAGTGGACCTAACTTCCTGCAGGTAAGCAGTGCACAGTGAACAGTACTGTCCATTTTTGCTTTATAAATGCCCAAAGGATATTATATAGATCACAAATCACAATACCATTGTAGATGAGAGACGGAAGTTATGTATTGTTTCTAACGAAAGTTGGTAAAAAAAAAAAAGTCTTCTGTTCGAACATTCCTAAGAGCCACAGAATTATCAGCCCTCACTTTTATCTTATCTGTCATGAACTATATTATCACCATCTGCCATCTATACAATGAATGAAACTGCATGTTTTTATTTAGGAGCAAACTGACCATGAACAAGCAGAAATGTAGGCAGAACCCACAGAAAGAGACCTGCTCTTTGGTCTAGAGACACCAAACAGGCTGCAGACATTTCAGAGACAAGACGTAAGAAAATGTCACTTTTCCTTCCTTTCCCTTTGCCCTCCCTCTTTTCTTCCCTTCTCTCCCTCATTTCTCTCTGCCTTAGTGCAGATGCAACCCAGGGTCTTGCATTCACTAGGCAAGTGCTTACCACAGAGCTGCCACCCCTAGCTCCCCTTAAGAAATTTAAAAAGTGAAAACACACTAAATACAGTTTTGAAACTAGTGTTGTTTTATAATTTTATTTCTGGATGTAAAATTATATTGTATTATATATAGTTTTGGTTTTTAGAGACAGGGTTTCTCTGTGTAGCTTTGGAGCCTATCCTGGCACTCACTCTGTAGCCCAGGCTGGCCTCAAACTCACAGAGATCTGCCTGCCTCTGCCTCCCGAATGCTGGAATTAAAGGCGTGCACCACCAATGCCTGGCTATTATAATATATTATATTATATTATATTATAATGTAGGCTCAGAAGAATGGCTACAGTTATTCATTTGGTATTAAGGGCTATTTAAATAAAACTCTCTCCTCAGGGAGACATAAGTCTTCTTGTTAAAAGCCCCTTGTTTTATACAGGAATACATCCCTATCTGCCACCCTCACCCACTGCCCCAGAATACTCCTGTACTTGTAACCTCTTCAAGGCCCAGCACAGTGATCTTACATTTCTGAAATTTCCTTTATCTTCTTTAGTATGTGAACATGAATCTGGAATATTGTGGTGGGATGGATGGCCAGCAATGGATCAAATAGTCCCTGGCTACATATTTACCTTAACTGAGTTTCTCTCTCTCTCCCCTCCCTCCCTACCTGTCTTATATACTCTTTCCTCTCTATTATCAAGCACCTCTGTGAGGATAATGGAGATTATAAATAGAAGCCCACGTTCATCTGAAGATCAATATTCAAATTAAGTATTATGTGTTTTCCAATTTTATGATTTATATTGAACATATTATTAGCAATAGATTTTATCTATCAGCTATCATCAATCTATCATCTATCTATCTGTCTATCTATGTATCTATCTTCTATTATCTATCTATATTCTATCCATCTTTTTATCTCAATATTGTCCTTAAATTTTTTCCATTTCACTCAGAGTAAACTTCTAAGTGCCTGCCATTCTGACATTGTCTCCACCTTGATTTCCTTCAGCTCGTTGTGCCCCAGCCTTAAAGGATCCTTTGCTTTTAATAAGTTGGCCACATCCCAGGCCCCAGCATGTGCTGGACCCTCTTCCTGAGGGCTCTTGCACCCCACGCCTCCATCCTCACCTCAGTTCTCTGTTTAAAACAATATGGCAGCAAAAGTCTGCCTAATCGCCTACTAAACATAGCCTGCTATTTTTACACCAAATCTGGTCTCTCCTCTTCATCTTTGCTTTTTGTCCCCCAGAGAGTTTTCACAATGCATGTACCGCTTTTTCGTTTATTGTTTATCACTCCTGTAAGAATGAAGTGGTAAAGATTTTTGCTCTCTGGAGGATCCACAGAGCCCATAGATACAACTGTCACACACAAGACTCTCGGTACTTTTTTGAATGAACCAAAGTATGTTAATAAAGGTTGGTCTATGTAGTACTTGCAGCTCCTTGTTGGCTGTCGAACTGATAATTTAGGTCAATTTCTTATTTAGTATTTTGTGTGTGTATGTGTGTGTGTGTGTGTGTGTGTGTGTGTGTATGTGTGTGTGTGTGTGTGTGTGTGTGTGTGCGCGCACAAGCATATGTGCCATGGCATGAGTGGGTAGGTCAGAGGTCAACTTTGGGAAGTCAGTTCTGTTCTGCAGTCTCTGGGATCTGGAGCACAAACTTAGCTTATCACAATTAGATTTGACAGCAAGCATTATCAAGATATCTTACTCATCCGGTTTCAATCTTTGTAAAGTTTCCCATAACCCGTCAAGTAGCCGCGCCCTGTTGCAACTAAGCAACCACCCAGCCAGACAATCAACAAGCAAACTATAGCTTTATAATCAGCTGCCAAATAAAAGAAATGGAAACTGTCTAATTAATCATATTAAAAGCAGAAAACTCTCAGGTTAGAACATGGTGTTAAATGAACATTAGCTAAAGCAGATATAAAACTCTATTTTGCCTCCAGGGTCCTGCCAAGCATGCACACAGGGTATGGCGTCATCTCCCTCCATGATCCCCATGTATTAGCATATTTTCTGTTCTATAACAAAATACATAAGGTTGCATAGACAATAAAGAAATGGAGTTTCTTTGGTTCACATTCTGGTGGCTGGACTGCCTATATGGTACAGAATTGCCTCTTGGTTCAACCAGAGGATGGAAAAGAGGAGAAAGAAGGCTTAGCAGCCTGCAGAGTATTCTGTTTGGAGCACCACACTTTCTAACAACCCACCCTTGTGAAGCATTTTTATGTGAGACTAGCATTCGTTTCTACTTAATATAGTGCTCCCAGAGGCCTTCTTCTCCTGTCAGGTCTCAGCTCTCAGGGTGTCACCTATTAGCATCAGTATTGCTGCACTGAGAATGAATTTACCAGTGATCATGGTAAAACCACGACCACCTCCTCTGTTTTTGTTTTTGTTGTTTTTTGTTCTAGTTTTGCCTTGGAGATCATGGTTTGAAACTTGGTGACCTTTCAGACTACACTGTAGATTGGCAGGTGAATTAACGTTTTAGTGATTATTTTGTGTACAGTTCATACAGACTGCTCTATGTCTGTGAGTTGGGATACCTTGACCATTTTCCCCTTTGCTGTAACTCTAGTATCAAGGCCTGAAATAGTACTGAATAGGCTCTGAACTAAAATCTGTTGACTGAATCATCATTCGAAGGGCATGAAATGAAGTGAATGACACGATCCTGAAGAGGGTGTCGGCAGAGCTCCCAGGGTTAATTTTTGGAAACTTTCTGGGAAGAAGCCATTATCTTGTGTGGACTCCAATTTTATTTTCAAATTTATTCCCAGAGATGTCATTTTACGGAATGATTTATATTTTCTAAATTTTTGTTTTTTTGCTTCCTAATGTAAATAGAAATGTGGTTTTTAATACTTTATTTTTAATGCTGCTATACAGTTACAGGGCCTACGTCACTGAAGGCTATTCCTAAAAGCATACATCAGATCTGGTGTCAGGAAATAGCACTGCTGGGTTTGAATTTCTCTTAACAAATGAAGATCCCCAAATATTCTATCCAATATCAGCTATTCATACTCGAGTATCTCAGGCATCCACACATTGCTTTTCACCAACAACAAAATGTACTTCTCCAGGAGTAGAACGTAGGCCGCCGTAGGCTGGTATTAGAGAAGATTGTGGTTTGACCAACGGCTCTTTGCTTACTTCCCTGGGAGGCACTGGCATGGAGCCATGATGCGGGTGACAGACAGTTGTCACAGTGAAACTGTAGCAAGGGAGGCCAGGGCAACACTGGAAGTCTTTTCCCTTCTTACCCAGCAGTCCCTGAAGCCTGAAGAAGAGAGGGGTGCTTAAGCATTCTTATTGCTCCTTTGCTGTCCAGATCGCCACAGCCAGAGAAGCAGGTCATGACTAACAGCATATGTTAAGGTCCTTAACACTTTGGTAATATTTCTAAAGTAGTGATGTCATGGGAATTCTATGTTAATATTTCAGGTTTTTTTTATGGTGCCTTCAGAAAGCAAATCTTGAAAAAAATTAGCCCTCATCCCTTGGTACCTGGGTAGGGTTGAGTTTCAAGGTATATTAAATATATAAATCAGTAGTATTTCTCTAGGTAAGGTGTCTATCATAGGGGTTCCAAATACCTGTGGTTGTAAAGGTTGGTCAGTCCCTCCCTGTGAGATATGCCCAGGCAGCATGGAGAAGAGTGGGGGGAGGGGAGAGACGTTTTTGTGATAAACACTTGGAGTACGTGTGTTTGTATGCATTTTTGTATGCGTTGGGCATGAACATGGAAACGTGAATACAAATATCAGAAGACAAACCTCCAGTGTCAGTTTTGCCTTTCACCTTGGTTGAAACAGGCTTTGCTGATCACAGCTGCGTGTGTCAGGCTTCCCGTATCTCACACATGTGTGCGTGTGCATACACACACACACACTCACACAAATGGCTATTACAGATACATGCTACCACACCTAGTTCGACCTCGATCTGGGCCATTCAAACTCAGATTCTCATGTGCACACAGCAAATGCTTCACCCACTGAGCCCTCTCTCCAGCCTGTGATGGAAACTTTTAATTGAAGAAATTTGAGCTTAAATCCAGCTTTGCTTTTATTAGAACACATATTAGAGTTCTGTGAGACACGTTAGATAATTAATCCAGCGTGTTCTGTTTTATTGGACTGCCTGTGCTGGGTCCTGGGAGCTATGAATTTAGCAGGCATGCTTTCACTCTGCTCTTCTGGAATTTAAAGTCTGGTGGAGAAAGAATGTGGGGTAAAACAAGTGAATGATGCGCATTTGGTTAAATGTCTACATCTTTGAGTAGAACATAGAATGGGCCACAAGAGAGTTTCTGGAGACCTAGTCAAATGGAGTGCCAGAAAAGTCTTCTAAAGGATGAGAAAAGACACCAGTGCATGGACTGTAGGGAGTGGGGAACTTTAAAAATTAGTAACACAATGTCAACTACAAATTTCACAGGAATATTTAGACAAAGTAGACCTGCCATTCAGTGGATGTCTGAAAGCACAGATAACACTAAACTATGTAGTCTTTGTTTATACCTATCAAATATATATATATGATATATATGCACATAGATATGTACGCACACACATGTGATAAGGTTTAATTGATAATATGGACACAGTAAGCAAGTAACACTAACAATAAGTTAGAATAAGTATAATAGCATGTTGGAATAAGTGTTATATGAATGCAGTCTCTCAGAACATCTTACTTTTATTTTTTCACTTAAAGGAAGCATTTTAAGTTTGTCTTGCTCATATCTGACTTAGCAGCCACAGCCACAGTCCCCCTGTATCTTGGACCATTATTAATTACAGTAGGGGTTATTTCACCACAAACACTGCTTCACTACACCAGTCAATAGCTTGTTACTAAGTGACCAGTGAGCAAGCGGCATACAGTTGGGGATGCAGGACAGATGAAGAATTCATGGCCAGAGTGAGATGTAGCAAGACGAGTGAGTTTTCATCGTATCTCTCAGAAGAGAGCATAATGCAAAACGAACGAATTGTTTATTTCTGGAATTTTCCATTTGTCATATTTGGGTCACAGTTGGCTGTACATAATTAAAACTCTAGGACATACAGATTAGACAGTTGTGGTATCTAACACTCAGGTAGCAGGCAACCGAGGTGGGATTATCTATTAAAGCTGAGTAGTGGGCCCAAATGCTGCCTCAGAGGAAAGAGTCCAATGACTCTCTTGTCTTTCCCATATTGTTATAAAAACTGGAACTAGTGTAGCAAAAGGAAGAATTGCAAAGGATGAACAAATGGAAGGATGTGAGTCATTAAAACTGTTTAAACATGTGCAGGAATTCACTCAGAATTCAAGCCTCTCCCACCCAGGCCCAAGACTCTACCAAGAACAAAGTTTAACAGGAGCAAATCTGGATATATCCTTTTATTTACTTATTTTTGTTTATTCTACTGAAAGAATTCATTCTTTCAGTTCATTGTTGCTGAAAGGAATGTTTTTTCTTTTTAACTGTGAAGTCACATAGTATAGTTTTTAATTGTGAAAACCCAAGGACATTCATAGTCCATACCACATGGAGTTCGGCAGGGTCAAATGTAGTTTGAATGTGAAGTGTGTTAGAATAGCACTTGGTGTACACATACAAGCCCCCCACACACACACAAAGAGGCATTGTCATTGTTGTTATGTAGCATGACACCTGTAGGAAAGAGTCTATTGGGAATCATTTTACAAGGGTGTTTCTGCACTTAACAATGTGAGTCAATCCATTATTGATCTCCAGATACTCAATAACAAAAGTTGCTTTCCATTTGCTCCTTGTTTCTGTCCTGTTTTAACTGATTTTGCTTCTTTTCAGAAGATTCCATTTTTTTCAACATGAAGCAATGGAAATGAGAGAATCATGGTGTCTCGTTTCAGTACAAATGCTTGTACACTGTAGCTAAGTCTGAGTGACATTAGAATCCGTCCTATGAAATGTGACGATGAAGCAATTATTTTTTATGTAAAATATGAGAAACTCATCAATTTTTAAGAATTAGACAAGTGACTCTTTCTAGCCTGCATGTAGTTTTTATTCCTTTTAAAGGAGTCAGTCAAAATAAGTACCTTCATTTACACGGACAGACATGTACATTGTATTTAGCACTGCAATTCACTTGTGTCTGGATAGATATGTGTCATCAGCTAAAAACTGCTAGCCTCCAGCATTGGTCCATCTCTTTGATCCACATCTCAGATGCTGGACACCGTGCAGAATATTCTGTCTACTATTAGTTCATCTACTGAAATCTCAGTTTTTATGAGTTTGCATATATGGGTTCATGTTTGTGGGTACCCAAGTATGTATCTGGTGGACACGCAAGAGTTTGCTTGTAGGGGGAGACTGGGGGACAGTCTCAGGTGTCATTCCTTGTGAGCTATCCACACTGTTTTTGGAGACAGAGTCTTTCACATTCATTGGGGCAATGCATGCTGGCCAGTGAGCTCCAGAGACCTGCCTTCCTCTGTTTCCCCAGTGCTGAGGTCACATACCTGTGCTACCATGTCTAGTTTTTTCTTTTATGTCAGTTACAAGGGTTGAACTAGGGTCCTCATGCTTGCACAGCAAGTAGTTTATTAACTGAGCTCTCACTCCAACTCAATCTTAATATTTTAAAATGTCAAATATCTAGCTGACCAGATATTATCACCCTGCTCTGTATCACATTCTAAATTTATGGTTGTTCCAGGAGACTACAATGTCCAAGAGACAGTTTTTGCTTTCAAAGAGTTTTTAGGTCACAGGGGAGACAGATGGATAATCCTGATTATGAAGAATACAAAATGGGTACAAAAGTAAGCAAAGAAGGGTTACAATGAATTCTGACTGAAAAAAAACTCCTAAAGTCTCAACAGAGTTTGGGTTATTTAGTGACATCTTGTATTATATCACAGACTAAGCAAGAGAGTTATCTAATCAGAAGGCCAATAGGTAAGGAAACTAATGCTCTATGTTCACATGGGCGTGAAGGGCACAGAGAAGTTTTCTGAGGCATGTTCAGAGGTGTTGAACTCAGATCTGCTTCCAAAGTGACTACCAGGGAGTCATTTATGAGAAGCTACAGAAAGGGCAATCATCTCATCTTGTTTTATGTCTCCCAATTTTAGTCAGAGGAAATTAAAACGTCCATGTTTCAGGCCATGGAATCAAGTCCAGGTCTCTCATTCATTCACCACACACAGCCAAATACATGTGAGGAAATGATGTCTCTCCACATCCAGAAGTCACTCATCGTGGCTTAGAAGAGGAGAGGCCTAGCAGGTTTGAGAGCCATTTGATGGTTCCGTAGGCCGCAGAGAAGGCATGTGGTCGCAAGACTTTCCTGGGCTTACTGTTTCTAAGGAGCAACTTGGTCTCTGAACATTCTTCTGGAAACTCGTCTGGGAGTTCTCTTGGTGAAGATTACATATGCATCTTGGAATGAATTGAAAACAAAAGGTTGGAATTTGGGACTGTGCTGAGACAAGTCTGTGGAGGTGAGTGGTATGTAGTGTACTCCTTCCTCAGCCAAGGTAACATGCAGACCATAGATGAAATTTATGAGAAACACAAGCCTCATGTTTTGCTTTCAATATTGCTTAGGAATGTGGCATTTAGTGAGCATGGCCTTTGAGTGTTGCCAGATTCTGTCTACTATTGTCACTTCAATAAAAGCAATTTGATTATAGCTGGGCCCTGGACATAGCCCTGGGATTCCTTTAGCTGTTGAGTCGCTATGTTCCTGTTGGAAGGGAACATTCATTTTTCTACATCATCTGAAGTCCAAATAGCAGTCACAGGAGAATGTAATAAAAAGCCTGGCTTGTGGGAAAGAGCACCAAGATGGCCCCTGGCACACCTCTTTCTTTCTGGACCCTGGTGTGATTCCTTTATGGGAGCTGAATCCAGTACCCTGATTCTAAGCAATAGCTATAGTAGAAATTATGGACTTTCATTTCCAAGATGGTTGAAGCTTCCAAACCCTGTGATTCCAGTCCTTCTGGTACTCTACATACTTGAATTTTGTCATCAACTTGCTCCGTGGGGAGCCCAGGACCGTAAGAAAGTAAAGGCGGCCTCTAGTCAATAGCCAGTGTGCATCCTCAATCCAAATGCCTTCAAGGAACTGACTCTTGCCAACAGCTCTGCCTGGGAGAGAGCTTGAAGCAGACTTCTTCAGTTGTGCTGCAGCTTGGGAGAGCTTCTGGCTTGACGACACAGCAGACCTAGAGTCCTGGTCTGTTCAAATGGAGATATGGTGTTTCATGTCACTCAGTTTTGGGGTATGTTGTTACACAGCCACGGGTAATTAATTATAACATTAGTTATAAAAGCAGCCTGGCCTTGGGTGGGTTACAAAGAGGGAAAGTGAATCTGTGTATGCATTAATGTCTGTCTGAGTCACCAACCTAGAAAATGTCTGTGGGACAGTTGTCCTTCATGCACTGCTTGTATTAACTGCAACAATCTGGTAAGGGTGATGCTGATGATGTTGATGATATTTTGAAAGACAGTGATGATATATACGTTACACACATATACTCGGCTCTGAACATATAGTTAATACATGGTCAAGACTGAAACAGAAATCTACTTGTAAGCTGGGCTCCTTTCTCAATGTGAGGGGGGTATTAAGGATGGGGTCAGGCTTGGAGAGGCTAAAAAGCAGGATGCCTGATAAACATTTTAGCAACCTAGGTCACTTTCCTTTCTTGGAGATGCTGACAGTTTGAAATGAAATCTAACAGTGCAATTGACCATCATGAAAACAGTCGTATTCCTTATGGTCCATGTCTATAACCAGTTAATATATATTTCACTTTCCAAGCAGGCTCCGATTGAAAGGTGGAAGTCTTTAGGCACCTCTGTGGTGATTAGCATGGGATCCTGGGGCTTTATAATCTGGTGTTTAAAAAAAAACCAAAACAGAACAACAAAATATCATGAACAATGAATCCATGCAACAACAATTTAAAAACAAAGAGAAATAATAGCAACCCCTCCTCCACACATTGATACTGATAGTATATTGTGGGTGCTAGACCTACATCATCTACGAACAAAGTTTGTCAAGATGGACTCTGTTAGACAAAGACAAGACTGGAGTAGTGAAGATGCATGACATGTGTTTTTTATTTGGTAGGGGCTAGCAGACTATAGAAAACAGAAGGGATAATGTACTCATGCACTCTAAGAAGGCGAGGCTGGCCCTGCACATGCCTGTGATGTCCAGAGCTGAGCTGGCATTTGACTCTGAGCAGATACTGAGGTTGTCTGACTGATTCCAACATGAGACCCGGTCTATCTCAGGCCATTAGCTCACTAACTCTTGAAACAGCTTTCCCATCTCCATTCTTGGAAGGAGTCGAGAGGGTATCATTGCTCATGGGCCTCTGCACAGCAAAGCCTTTTAGCAATGCAATAATTTATTCCCAAAGTATTGAAGGACATTGCAATTAACTCTATAGTTGGAGGTGATCAAATTCTTTAGAGTCTCCTTGTTACCTCAGTTTTCACAGGTCTTTCTAGTGTACCACTGTTTAGAATGACAGACATGGTCCACACAAGGTATGGTGGCTTGAAGGGGAATGGACTCCATAGAATTACATGTTTGAATGCTTGACCCATAGGGGATGGCACTATTGAAAGGTGTGGCCTTGTTGGAGGAAGTGTGTCACTGTGGGGGCAGGCTTTACGGTCTCAGAAGCTTGAGTCAGATCACTCCCGACTGCCTGTGGCCAAGATGTAGAACTCTCAGCTCCTTCTCCAGCGCCATGCCTGCATGCTGCCACGTTTCCCACCATGGGAATAATGGACTAAGCCTCTGAAACTGTAGGCATGCCCCAATTAAATGTTGTCCTTTATAACAGTTGCTGTGGCCATGGTGTCTCTTCACAACAATAGAACCCAAACTAAGACACAGGCTACGTATGCATCACTGAAACGGGGTTAGTGAGACGGAAGAATATATTTCACTTAATTCAATTTCAATTCATTTAAATGTAAACACACAGGTATAGAGGCTGTAATTTTATTGCATAGTTTTAAATTTTAATTTGGGCTCATATGGATAGGATATTTTCCAAGTCTCAGACTCCAAGTTAGAATTTTTGCATATATTCATCCAGTTTTCAGAAAACTCATTGAGGCCTATTACATCATTCATATTTCATAGAGTAGAAATTTAGCTACCAGTGATAAAATAGCCTTCCTCAAGTCAAGTGAGGGACAGGATTAAAAAGTCAGTGTGGCTCCAGACCTATTTCTCGTGCAGAGAAAAAAGGCTAAGTCAGCAGAAATAGAACAGGAGAATAATGGCACAAGACAGTTATAGTGCAGTTTTGTTATAAGTTCTCTCATTTTATTCTTTATTATAGAAAATTTAGCCATAGTAAATGTTAGTTTTTAAATAGCAATAATCCAAATTTTTACATCAAATACTGTTTTTCTCCAATATAAATCAGTGAACTTTAAACATCTATGATATATTCACTTATGTTATGACATTAAATAAAAACAGTAAAACCCTTCCTGTATTGTAAATGTATAGGTTTGTGCTATACACTAGGGGAAGTCATAAACAACTCAAAGAGAGATGATGTGGGTAGAAATGGTTCCCTGGCAGGTAGTATTTCTAGAACATAGGATGCACATGGTGGGTCTATATTAGTGCAAAGGTGAGTGTTCCATTTCAAACAACTTGCCTCTCCATTTTTTTAAAAATTAGGAATGTGTAGTGCATTTGCAAGCAAGATTATCAAACCCCAGAGACTTTGGCATTGTGAATAATAGCTGTAGAGTAGTAGAGACTAATCAGATTTGCAGATGAAAAATAAATCAAAGCCTGTGCACAGTCAACACTGTGCTAATACTTCATGCGAGGCAGGGAGCCACATACTTGAACAGCCAGGAACCCCTGAAGGTTTCAAGTCTTCCTAAGGTTATCCTCTCCCAAGCCAAGCAAGTCATTCAAAACCAATCTAGCCTTAATACCTCACTGAAGACCATATTCAGTCAGATCAACACATTTCTAATGCAGATATCTGTTACAATAAAAGTCACTACTCACTCATATTGTTTCCCAACTGCAAGGGCAGATTCTACAACTTATACTGTAAGGTATTTCTTCTGGTTATTTACCAAGTTTCTTAGTGTCATTTTGGGATGTCACTGAATTATAATCATGATACTGCATTGACTGTTTTAGGTTCCTTGTTAAAGTGACATAAAGGTCTCATCATTTAACCCCTGTGTTCAGCAAACAGTTCAAAAGTACACAAAAGGACCCACATAAAAGGAAAAATGTTAAGGCCACTTGCTGTAGACTATGGCAGGTTTGAAATATTTATTGACTGCTTTTATATTTGAAGGTAAGCACTTCATAAGAATCTCTACTTGGGTAAAAGATAACAGTGTGCCTCCTTACCTTTCCCATTAATTATATGATTTTTTCTAAAAGAATAGATTATTTAAAGTTTATAAAATGTAAAAAAATGGCTATCATATTTGAGCATATTTCTATAGAAAGAAATCAAATTTTATCTCCACCTTTCAAAAAGTCTGTTGTATATGGTCAAATTCTGGCATTTTATTACTGATATAAAATTCCTGGGAATATGGTTTCTCACCTTTTATTCCACAGTTGGAGCAATTTTCATTACACCAGTGCCTAAAGCCAAGTGGTTTTTAGGAGGGGTTAGTAATAACTAAGGAGATTTTAGCTCCCAGAACCTGTTGAGCACCTTTGATTTTGTTTAAATAATCAAATTAATGAATAACGAGACACAGCTGGCCATTTCACGCAAACCTAAAACAGGAAAAAATTGAAGCTAAAAGGACTAATCTGCTATTCATTTTGACTATCCTTTCTAGAATATTTCCTTACTGCATATAAATCTTGTTTGGAGTCTTGACAGTGAAGCTATCTAGTCAACAACGATGCTGCAACTGGCTTTTTGTTTGTTGTTTGTTTTTACAGATATATCTTAGAGATGGCATGGGTTTGATCTCCTACTTGCTATCAGTAACACATCTTCCATGTCCTCTGGGAAACTGCTTGTCTTTCTTATAAGGAAAATTTCACAAGAGAATGACATGAATACTTTTTGGTTTCCCAGTGCACATAGAAGCTATGTTTACACTGTACTGCTGTGTATTAAGTTTCTTCAAAGCAATGTATATAACCGTATTAAAAATATTTTATTGCTAAAAAACACCAACTAGCACCCAAGCTTTCAGCGGGTCCAGATCTTTTTGTTGGTGGAGAGGTGAGAGCTGCTCAGAGATTAGGCTAGTGGCTGCTGAAGCTGGAAGGCTGTTAGATCCTTAAAAAGTGCAGTGAAGCCTGCTGTATGCTTGAAACTTCTCACCAAAGGGCTATTTGTAGCACGTGATGCTGTTTGGTAGCTTTTAATAAACAGTGTGTCTTCATTAAGTTTGTAGTTATTTCTAATCCTGCTGCTGGCTTATCAAATAACTTGAAAATAAACCCTTTGCAATCATCTCATTTCTGTCTCCAGCACCTTTCTCCAGGAGTATATTTCAGCCGAAGAAACCACTTTTCACTGCTCACCCATAGGAAGCCATTGTTCATCGGTAGTGATACTATGAGGTCTGACTGAGTTACATCTTCAAGTTCCATCTAGTTCCCTCATGGTTCTATCATATGTGTAGGTACTTACTCCACCAAAGTCTTAAAACCACCAGAATTTTGCACAAGGGTTGAAATCAGCTTCTTCCAGGAGAATATTAATATTGATATCCTGACCTCTTTTCATGAATCATGGATGTTTTTAATGGCTTCTACAATGGTGAGTTCTTTCCAGGATGCCTCTAATTTATTTTGTCAAGCATCCAGAAGACCTCATTTCTATGTCAGCTATGACTGTATAAAAGGCTTTATCATATATAAGGCTTGAAGTTTATGTTATCCATGGGACACAGAGTGGGTTGGAACATAAGTAAATATAAAAACTATCTTTGTCTCTTCATACATCTCCATCTGAGCTCTTGGATGGTCAGTGTACTGTCAATGAGCAATACAATGTTGAAAGAAACCTTGTTTTCCCCTGAGCAGTAGGTCCCAACACTTGACTTAAAATATTCACCAAACTACATTGAAAATTGACTTGATTGCTCTAATTATAGATTACAGACAGAGTAGACTTAGTATATTCTTAAGAGTGCTAGGAGTTTTGAGCAGTAAACGAACACTGAATATTGGCTTCATCTGAAAGTCACCATTTGTGTCATATATACTAACAAGAAAGCCAGCCTGTCTTTGGAGGCTTTGGAGTCAGGATGGCTTCTTTCCCCTGGCTGTGGAAGTTCTAAAGGGCATGCCTTCCAACAGTAGGGTCCTATATTTGTATCTCGATGCAGATTTACTGCAGCCGTCTTTATGGGGTGATCCTAAGTAGGTCTTTGGGCTAGCAGGCCGAGGCCGACAAAGCAGTGCCTGCTGCTTCACTTTCCGCTGTGAATTGAAGAGGCAGCTTCTCTCCTTAACTTCGGGAACTGATCTCCGCTCCTTCAGTCCCCTCTCTTACAGCAGTCTCGCCCGCCCCTGCCAGCCTTTGCAGGATGAAGAGAGTTGGAGCCTAACTCTGGATTAAGCTTTATGCCTGAAGCGAATGTGGCTGTTTGATCTGCTACCCACAGCACTAGAGTCCTCCTTATAAGCAATGGTTCAGCTTTCTCTTTTCTTTCTTTTCATGCGCTCGGAGAGAGACGGTTTTAGTTTCCTTCAGGAAATCTCCATTTGTGTTTACAGCTTAGCGGATGAACTGGTATAAGACGCCGGCCTTTCCATCTATCTCAGATTTGAACACGCCTTCCTCACCAAGATGAATTATTTCCAGCTTTGAGTTTAAAGCCAGTGATGTATGACTTTTCTTTTAGCTTCAGCACTTAGAGGTCATTGTTGGCTTATTAACTGGCCTTATTTCAATACTGCTCTCAGAAAAGGGAGGGGAAGGGAGAAGTTTTCCAGTGAAGCACCCAAAGTACATACAACATTTATCAATGTACTAAGCTCACTGTCTTATAGGTGCAGAGTTCGAAACAAAACAGAAGACCACTATTAACAGTATCAACTGTTCCCGACCACAGATCACCATAGCAGACATAATAACAACAATGAAAACATTTGAGATTTTGTGAGAATTACCAAATATGATACGAAGATAGGAAGTTACCACAAACCTTCAATTTGTAAAAAAAAAAAATGCAACATCTGGAAAGTGCTAAAGGGCAAAGTGCGACAAGATGAGGTAATGCCTGTGCTAAAACCCAAGTTCTCTTCCGGTTTCTTCCGTGCAGTGCCGCTGTTGGTGCCAGGCACGGAGTAGACTCTAAGGCGCTTCATACATATTTGTGGGCAAATGAAATACTGAACAATTCTTGTTCTGCCAAAGCTATCCGGAACATACCTGTTTCTTGATGGAGATCAGACTATCTTCTGTTCTTCTTTTTATTCGGGGTTCTAATATTGAAATTTCCTCTAGCTAGTCTTAAAGCAGCATGGGTATCAGCTGACCCGCCGAGCGCATTGCTTTAATCTGACTGTGCGGTGAGTGGGATCCCTTACGATGTGTCTGCAGAGAACCCAGCAGAATTCTCCACCTAGTGTCAGCTCTGAGCAGGGCGGGAACCCTGGCTTCCAATGCTGCCTGAGACAGTATCTGTCCTTAATCAGTAGACAACCATTTTTTTTTTTGCATGTTTCTAAATTAAGGCATTTGGTTCTGGGTAGAATGGCTAGGCACATATTCTGTTGTGGGAAGAGGATGGTTTCCTTGAGTTTCCAGGATAAGGAGGGGGTGGGGAACGCTGGGCTGAAGCTTGTGGCGTTGGAGAGTAGGGTGGAGGCAAGTCTGCGCGATAGTCCATCTCGTGGTCGTTAGTATAGGGGGGTGGTGCCACTGAAAAGAAAAGGAAGACAAAAATCAGGCACTTAGGAAATGTATCAGTTACCGTTTTAAACCTCTGTGCTAGTTACTTTGAGAAGGGAAATACATATTTTCAATATTATTAACATTTGATTAGAATGTGGACAGGTATGGCTGAACGGGTGTTGCTCTCTGTAAGGTGGTGCCCTGGGTGAGGGTGTTTGGAGTTGGGGCTTTCGGACAGTCCCTTGGGAATAGGAATAGGACGCCGAAGGGGCAGAGAGTGAGGAAGCAGAGGGTAATTCAAGCTTGGCTGAAAGTACAGAAGCAGGAGAGTACTGCATTACAGCAGCAAGTCGGGGGAGGGAGGACTGGGAAACCAGCCTGAGGAACTGGGTTCCCCATCATCAGGCTGGTCTTGATGTCATGATGCGGCATCTGTCGGAGAGAAATAGCAAAATTATTTCTTGAAAAGTATTCCTTGCATATATTCACTGAACACAATACTGCTCATAAAAGGGCATTTCCATACAAATCCACATGGCACACTGAGCATGTCCCTCCCATAGGCTCCAACCTCCCCTTTCTCCCACGTGCTACTATTCTCTTGGTTTCATTCTGATTTCATGTCATACATGATGTTAGGTTTCTATCTGAAATCTAGGAACCACAAACGAGAGTCACGATGTCTTCCTGAGACTGGCTGAATTCCCCTAGTATGTTGTTCTCCTGTCACACCATTTCTTCACAAAAAAACCAAAAAACCAAAAAAAAAAAAACCATGACCTCATTCTCCTTTATGACTCAATGCGCTTATATTGCCTATGGACCACATTCTGTCCACCTCTGTGTTGCTAGACACCGGTCAGTCTCATAACTATGACTGTGAATAGTGTTCTAGTAAACACTGATGCATAAGTATCTTCGTGGTCCTTAGAAGCACAGATTAGGGAAGCTATTCTCTCAGCAGAGGACAGAGGCAGACTGCAGAAATGCGAGGTGATGGACCATCACACAAGACGAACTAGAAGACTTTCATGACATTGAGGAGGAAATATTCATAAAACACCAAGTGGCCAAGTGGAGGCCATTGGTTATGTAGGAAAGGATAAAAGAGTGGAAGGGTATGAAAGTATTGGCAGTTACCACGAGGGCTTCCGGAACATGTAGGATAAACAAGTTTAGGAATGGAGATGAAGTGTTGGAGTTTCCTAAATCTTATTTGAAAATCTGTCTTAATTTTATTTACTGTGATGTGTGTCAGTGGGTTTCATAATCACATCCGCTCTACTCGATAGTGACTTCTCCTGGACACTTATAATGTAGTGATCCTGTCTCCAGGGGAGGAAGAGAGAAAGGCATCAGGGAGCTGACATGCATCCATGTCTTCATGAAATCATCTTCAGGACCCGGATTCTACTTGGGAAGCAGCAGGTCTTAACTGATCACTACAAATGCAGCATGGATCTCTAGACTAATGTCATAGTAGTATGACTAAATCACCAAGCTTCTGGCATTGCAGTGACAGCAGAGATCAGCTCGCACTTCAGCAAACTGATCTTCCCCCCCAGGACTTAACAGCATTCCGATAGGCACAAAGGAGGCCTCAGCCACTAACAGGTACACACACACACAGAGGCTTTAATCACTACAAACTTTTTCATCAGAGTTCAAAGGTGTGCCTCTCTTTACAAAGACCGTGATGGTGGGAGTCATTTACTGGCCTGCTGATAGACAGAGAAAGTAAGAAGAGAGAATTAAGAACCCAAGAAAAGAGGAATGCAGACCATCCTAAATAAACTGCATGTTCCAGAGAGCCCTCCTCCCTAGTACATAGCGTAAACAAGTATCTTTCATTGGTCAGGGAACTTGGCTAAGTGAAGACATCAGTGGAGATGCTCAAAGCTTCTTTAGCCTTCCCTCAGACCTGCCTGACTGTAAGCTGACTTCTATAACAGAACCGAGTAATTTCTGTGGAGTGCATACACATTCCCTCTGGATTTTGTGCCCATTTCCTTGCTCCATTAAAAATAAGATGATGGATACAAAGGTTTGCAAAATGTCTCATGTATACCAAGAGGGGAGGCCCTATGGTCTTCACATAAACTGTTAGGTCTCACACTGGTTCTTTTTTTTTTTTTTTGATACTATATTCTTTAGCTCTTTTAAACAGCTCATTTTTTGGAATATATCACAAGGACATCATTATATATTTTTTTATTTTTTTAATTTAAATTAGAAACAAGCTCGTTTTACATGTCAATCCCAGCTCCCTCTCCCTCCCCTCCTTACCTGCCCCTCCTATGCCCTACACAATCACCACTTTGCTCCCCAAGGAGGGTGAGCATTCCTCCTTTGTGGAATGGGCTCCCAAAGTCCATTTGTATGCCAGGGACTAATACTGATCTACTACTTGAGGCCCCATAGATTGCCAAGACATTCTCACTGACACCCAAATTTAGGGGGTCTGGATAAGTGACTTAGCCATGCTGGTTCTTATGAACAGGTGGCTGCTCCACCTTGTAATTATGGTGAAGTTTCTCCCACCCCTGGCATGAGGAACACAGATTGACCTAGTCTCAAGACTACCTCCACCTCGTCGTGTGTTAGGAACCCATGCTGTGTGGTTTTGCACCCTTGAAGGGCATGTGTGCTCTGCTCTGCCGCCACTTGTGGACACTTTGGTGAGAATCCGTATGGTTCCTGCTGCTGTGTGTTGAACATGGCAATCTCTGCTCTGAAATGGTGTTATTTCAACCACAGAACCTCTGAACTCTGGTGAAAAAGCAATGATGCTGGGAGTCCTATTAACCATGACAGCAGTGTTATCTTTTGTAATACAGTCACTGGAGGACATTTCTCAATACTGGATAATGGACCGTGTGTGTTATCTTTCTTCGTGAGAGTAAGGTCTCATAAGGGATCTTAGGATTAGAATTCCTATTAATCCTAAGGGGTTTGGTTCTTTTCAGTTGGGCATATGGTTTCTGGAAGATGAGTGTGTGCCTTTCTAGGGATGGGACCTTTGAAACTCTTGTATATCTGGTTTTCTAATTCTCCGATGCAAGTACTGTAAATATGACATTCATCTTTAATGTCAGCCATAAGTGTCTATAATATTTAAAAAACAGATGTTGAGTATGATGGTGCATGTCTGTAATCCCAGCATTTGGGAGACTGAGGCAGGAAGATCCTGATTTTGAGGCTAGCCTGGGATATAAACTGAGTTCCAGGTCAGCTTGGTATATGCAGCTAAACTCTGTCTCAAAACTAACTGACTGAGCAGATATATAAGCAAATGGATATTGAGGTCAAATATGAATTTCAGAGAAGAAATGCAGTGCTTTCAATATTCAAAAGGAGCAGAAAATATGGATGGATGCATAAGAAAATTGTCCTGAATTTTGCCACCTCAGTTTGTTAATGAGGTGTCACACTGGTATCTCGGGTGCATTTACACCTTGGAAGTCACATGAAATGACACCATCTTTGCCACCTCACGTCACAGCACTAATTATATTGATGAGTATTCTCCCCAGTGTGTTACCATTTCTGGGTATATATTATTCCACTTCCCATTTTACCTCCTCTGAGATCAGCATCTTTGTTATTATAAATGACTGACAAGCATCTTCTCACAGGGGACTTTCATTGTTCTGGATGATGTCTTTGGAATAAAATTCTACCAGTCTTCTGGATTAAAGAGTGCTTAAGTGTTGCTATTTGTAAATGCTTGCTATGGTGAGTTGTGAAACCCTCTGCAGACAAGGACACGGCACAGACAGGCTGTCATTTGGTATTAGAAAATTCATAAGTGAGAAAACATAGATATCTTATCCCATCATTTCTCTGATCAAGGCTGGAATTTACAGCACCCGTATTCTGTTTTAGTGCTTGAAATTCAGACTGTTCATGTGTTTATTCACTTTGTTTTGGTCTGGTAACTTATAAATTGGGCCCTTGAGTTAAGAATAATTAATGTAATAAGCCTATAAATTACATATTGTAATTTTAAGAATAATTTGTCAGTTGGGTGTGTTGGCACATGGCTTTAATCTCAGCACTGGGTAGATAAAGGCAGGAAGATCTCTGTAAGTTCGCGCCTGCCTGGTCGACACAGGGAGTTCTGGGTGACTCAAGACTATTTGGTGAGGCTCTGTCTCCAAACCAAACAAATAACAAAACAGTAATTTGTCAAGGTTGCTTATTTTATTACATAATTCTGGACATTCCAAAGTTTAAAGTTGTATATATCATTTTTTCGCCTTTACTGCTCTGTGATTTGAAAGTATAAAATCAGTCTTGTTTTCACATATCTGATTCATAACCATTCTACTTCTGAGTTTACCCTGTTTATTTTATATAATTATACATTTTCTTGAGACAGGATATTTCTATGAAGCATAGACCCACAGAAAGTTACAATGTAGCCCATATTACCTCTGATCCTCCTGGTTCAGTTCTTAATAAGTGCTA
The DNA here is from genome assembly GCF_017639785.1 of Mesocricetus auratus. Taxonomy (NCBI): domain Eukaryota; kingdom Metazoa; phylum Chordata; class Mammalia; order Rodentia; family Cricetidae; genus Mesocricetus; species Mesocricetus auratus. Next base: position 11,411,032 of record NW_024429192.1, on the reverse strand, counting down.
GGATTATTGAAGTGTGGGCCACAGTTTTGTATTTGGTAGATGCAGTCAAGTTTATTTTTTCTTCTAAGATGTTAATCTTGGCTAACCTGAATATCTAAATATGGCCTATAAAATAATCCTTATACCGCTCGTAGTGTTATCTTTCTGTTAGAATATCTACTTGCTTTGTCTCTGTGGACCAAGTATATCTGTTTGAACGAGAAGCAGCTTATTGTAATTATTATTGATTTTAAGTAAATTTACTGTCTGGTAGTACTAGTGAATCATATAGTGTCATAGTGTGTGTGTACGCTATTGTATGTATGTAATTTATGTATTTATGTCAACTTGTTACACACAATTTTTAGTATTGTTGCTACAAGACAACTGTCCTCTGTCCTCCTGAGCCCCACTCAGAGGAGAAAGGTTACACAAGGCTCCTGAGTGGCTGGCAGTAGCCCCACTGCCCCACCCTCTGACACATCACACAAATAACGACTGTTCCTCCTCCACAAAAGTTCAAGATGCTAACACATATTAGAACCTTTGTTCCCCTTCCTCTCAGATTGCATCAGGACAAGTCAGCTCAGGTCTACACCCTTGTGTCACCACGCGGAGGACAATCTCCTAGGATGTGCTTCATTTTAGACTTGTAATGCAGGAGGACTTTGCACACCTTGCCTGCCTAATTTCCCAAGCTGGCCCCTCCCCCCACTTTGCTGTGTGCTCAGTGGAAAACAAACCCGTGCTTAGAAATATCCTTGGTGTCTTCTTGTTCTTTAACCCTTCAACTAAAAAACCAGGACAGTCTTTCCTGTTTCTGTTCTGTGGTGTGTGTGTGTGTGTGTGTGTGTGTAGACCTGGAGCTTACCATTGACTGGGCCAGGCTAGCTGAACAGCAAGCCCCTGGGAGTCTAGCCTGGGACACAAACACTTGCCACCATGCCTGCCTTTTCACTGGCTCCTGGAGATTCAAGTCAATCCTTCTGCTTGAACAGCCAGCCCTTTGTCATCCAGCATCTCCAACAGTCCTAACCGTGTTCGCTTCTCACAGAAACATGAACTGTTGAGAAGCTATTTGCTGCAGGCTCAGAGAATTTTTGAGTTTGGGGAAGGAAGAGGAATGTAAGACTGTTATCAGAAGGGGATGGATGTGAACAGTACCTTCACATTTATCTCTAGTTAGACATTTGATTTTTGCATTGACAAGATGGCTCAAGGCAATAGAGGTGATTTCCCTGCAAGCCTGGCAACTAAGCTTGATCCCCAGAACCCACAAAAATCTGGAAGAAGAGAATTAATTGCACAGAATTGTTCTCTGATGTCCACATGTACACTGAGACACAAGCACACACAAATATCACACATACACACAACAACAACAATAACAATAAATTTTTAAAATTTGATTTTCCCTCAAAAGATGGCTTCCTCTGTCACATTATCAAGCCAGAAACTATTTTTCTCCTCATCCCACAACCTGCAGGGCCAGAACATACATGTGCTTGTGATGATAAAGCCATTTCTAAAACCATGACCCCATTTTCTTTTTAAACATCCTGAGCTTGTTTGTATTACACAAGTCATGGAATTCTAATACTTCCAACCTCTCTCTATTTCTGTGTCTTATAGATATCTGTAACTGGTCCAAATGTGTGTTCACTGGGGACTTAACATAAGGCCCATAGTTATCAATCCATCCCAACATCTGCTACCATTTCCGGCCACTAAAGCATCCCTGTGAGCCTGCCTGTCATCCCTATGACTTTTATGCTTTTAGTTATCCTTTTGACCCCCTTGTCACTAGCAGTTATAGTAATATTTTGTAAATATTTATTTTGAAATATGATTTCTGCTTTTTATTTTTCTGGAATATTCATTTCACTAAGCTTGGTCCTTATGTTGACTTCTACCATAATGAGGGCAAATTAAAGAAAGCAATTTAAATTTATGTCACCTCTCTTCTGTCTGCCTGTCTTTTATCAGCTGGTATTTATGCACCATTACTCAAATGTCTCCTTTTCATCTGTTGTTCATGCTCTTATATCATTCTGTCCCTATAGTAACCATGGTGGGAGGAATGCCTAAAGAGAGACATGTGTGAGTCTTAGGGTGTCAGGGTGTCAAGGCATGGACCCCTAGGAATTAGAATTTTCCCCAGGAATCTCTACTCTATTTGAAAACACAAGTCTGAAGCCTGATCTCAGGCAGAGGAGGAACTTGTCTCCTGGAAAGAGATTTCACATGATTTTTGGCAAGTTGTGATGCCACTCTGTAGGAGAGACTAGAGCCAAGACAAGAATGGGTCAATGATGGGTGGGACAATGCCTTGGCCAGGGCTGCTAAGCTGTGTGCACTTCCTGCGCTTATTTAATCTCAGCCTCATGTCAGATGCCTAAAGATGGACTGATGGTGAGTGGGAGAAATCCTTGGCACCCTTTATTCGTTCCTTTTCTCAGTGAGGTCACAATGAATTGATATCCTTGTTTTGCTTTTCATTATTGTATGTTTAATTGGCCCATTGAGGGCTGATGGCTGAGGATAGCTTGTTAGGGCTGCCAGGGCACAGGCTCTGAATGTAACAACTCTAGCAACATGACTGCCTGTCAGGACCCAGGCTCTGATTAAGTCCAACATTTAAATTACCTGTATCTGTAAGTAGGAGCTTGATGCAACTAGACAAGAAAACAATCAGACTGATCTCACTTTAAAACAGTGGCCCTTTCTTACATGTGTTGGCCACTGGTGTTGCTTAGAAAGCATGTATTATGCTAGGCATGTCATAATCCCACTTTGAGAGATGCATTTTCTGCTTTCCTTATTCTCTTTCACCTCAAGCTTTACTCTCAGCCAAAGACTTGGTTCTTATTTCACCAAGAAAATAGGAACAAACTGAAGAAAAGATTCTCATATCCAACCACCAAACCTCTAAGTGCCTCTAAGTGAGGCACCTGCTCACCAGGAACTGGAGTTTCAGAGGGTTGTGATCTGCCATGTGGGTGCTAGGGACTGAACCCAGGTCCCCTGGGAGAGCAATCAGTGCTCTTAACTACTGAGCCATCTCTCTAGCACCACGTGTTGATGTCTCAATGATGACAGGGGATTTTAAAGCCTATAGGTTGGCTATTTCATGATCCATGAAAGAAATTCAAATAATGAAGAGGAAAGCCCAGACTCTCTGGAGTTGTGAAACAGTGAGATGACTGCACTCACACCTATTCAAAACGAAACCATAGAATGTTCCAGTAGACAGGAAAACAACTGGGATCAGCATCTTTTGCCTTCAACATCTTTCAGCTGGCATACCACAGTTAACTAACCAATCATAGTGGATTTGAGATTTAAAATTTTTTTTTCAAGGAACCAATGGTCCTTGCAAACAATGTTTTGCAGAAACCCCAGTTAAAAAAATCCCAAAACAACTCTTTGATTTTTCTACTCAAAAAATTGATTGTGTTGACCCTCAACAACTTAACAAAAACATTGTTCAACTTGAGATTGCTAGATACTTAGATATCTTCTCATACTAAGATACAAGCCGTGCAGTTCAGATAGAGTGTTATCACATGTATGGAATTTTATTATCCTCGGAGGAGGACACACAAAAGAGCTGACTCCCAAATATAAATGGAGCACAAAACAAATGCCTCAAACCTCAGGCAACCAACACGTGCCTGTGCTCTAAAGTGACGCTTTAAAATTTTCTAATGTTGGTGATGGACAGATGGCTCAGTAGTTATGAGTGCACACTGGTTTTAAAGGGGATCCATGGGAATCCATGCCTCTGGCTGCTATGACACCTGGCCAATTACCACCCCATCTACACACATGCATATAGATAAAAATAAAAATTTAAAAATCTTAGTTATAGTTATATTTTCAGTTTTCAGAAAGACGAAATGCTGAATTTCATGAAATACCAGCAGCTACTTCTCCAGCACCATATCTGCCTGCATGTTGACTTGCTTCCCTGCCATGTTGACATGGGCTAAATCTCTGAAAGTGTAACCAAGCCCCAGTTAAATACTTTCTTTTGTAAGAGTTGCCGTCGTCATGGTGTCTCTTCACAGCAATAGAATACTGAATAAGACACTTTTAAAATTAACTTTAATTAAACATTGTCTTACTTTTTTATTCAAGCAAATGTGTACCTAAAATGACTACCTGAAAAATAGTTCCTGCCTTCTCTCCAATTAATGTCTTTGTTTGACTTTCCTTTGTTTTCTTGGATTATATATTGGCATGGGGAAGTGGACATTGATGGAGAAACTTGTGAGTAAAATATAGTTTAAGCTATAGTTTTCTTAGTATCCATACCTTTATACTATCTACAACAATATTATCAGCAAAATAGATATCTGAACTCACAAATTGTATTTTAGTGAGTAAGTCCTACATAATCCTAGGCAGAACTTTAGGTCAGCTTCCTAGATACTGAACAAATGAAAAAAATCAAGTCTTGTGAGTTGTGTTAATTCACCAGTCAGGTTTACCCAGTCCTCACCATGGGTCAAGTCTTGTTTCACATGTTTGGAACAGAGACATGAAAGAAATAGATCAAGATCCCTGACCAACAGGAGATGGATAGTCAGTAGGAAAATATATGATCTCTTATAAGACGAAAAGCACCATGGGGAAAAAAGTGGATCAGAAAAAGGGGGCACCAGATGCGGGGTGGGAGGGGGCCAATTGACTTTTAAGTCTTGAATGACGTGAGCACACCTAAATTTTAGCAAAACCCTGAGATAAGAGCATCTCCTTTGTGTTAACAGAACTTCACACGCCAAAGTGTGGGGAGTGATGAAAAAGAAGTGAGGATTGTGTGAGGGGAGGATAATTCTCCGAGTGATTTGGGCTCTCAAAAAGAAGCATTTGTCTTTTGCATTGGGCAAGATGAGAGACCACTGGCTTTGGGCTTTCTGTAGGGGAAATAAGGTGTCATTTGAAGATTCTGAGTACAGAAGAGTGATATAACCCAACATCTACTGTTTATTATTATGTTTTTTTATCTGTTTTGGGATGGGGTTGGAGATAGGGTTACTCTGTGTAGCTTTGGAGCCTGTTCTGGGACTCACTTTGTAGACCAGGCTAGCCTCCAACTCACAGAGATTCGCTTGCCTGTGCCTACCCAGTGCTGGGATTAAAGGCTTTTAAAGGTGTGCACCACCACATCCCAGCTCCACCCAACATCTATCTTTAAGGGCTGCTTTGGCAACTTTTTTGAGGGTCGATATCAAGGATCAGACATTAAGTGCTGGAAGGCAAGTTAGGATACTGCTGTAGCAGCAGAGGTGAAGGCTGTCCATGTGACTCTGTCTTTGTTTCTTTTCTATTGCTGCAAAGAGACATCATCGCCAAGGCAACTCTAGAAGAAAGAAAGTATTGGGGCCTACAGTTTCAGGAGGAGAATTCATGACCATCATGGTGCAAGGTGTAGAGTATTGCAGCAAACAGGAAGGCAAGGCACTAGGGAAGTAGCTGAGAGCTCTCATTATTATCTATAGTTGGATGCAGAGAAGGGAGAGAGAGAGAGAGAGAGAGAGAGAGAGAGAGAGAGAGAGAGAGAGAGAGAGAGAGAGAGAGAGAGAGAGAGAGAGAGAGAGATTAATGGAAATGGCTGGCCTTTTGAAACCTCTAAGCTCATGCCCAGTGACTCACCCCTTCCAGCAAGGCCACGTCTCCTAATCCTTTCCAAATAGTTCCATCAACTGCAGACCCAGCATTCAAATGTATATACTAATTCGGGACCATTCTCAGTCAAACCACTGCGGACTTCTACCCGGAAATTAACAGCGTCTACCTATCATTATGAGAAGTAGTCAGCTCTATAGTACATCTTCACTATGCCAGTGAGACCTTTTCCTTGTGGAGCGCATGTCGATTTGGGATAAAGAGCAGAATCAAGGCTGACTCCAGGATGTTGCTCTGAGAGCTGAAAGACTAGAAAGGTGAGGAATGTATTCTGTGAGCAGAGAGAAGAGGAGACAGGTAGCAGTCAGCTTGTCCATTTCTGCATAGTGATTAGGTATTCTGGTGATATGTCCAGTGAGTACTGAGATAAAATGAATCTTAAATGCAGACAAGCAGATTGGGAATGGAGACTAAGCATGGCATATAACGATTTTTAAACACATGGGCAAATGACAAAACCGTAAAAGGGTTGGTACTGTGTGGAAGAAGACAGGAGTGAGTGGATGCTGGAGAGGAAGAGCACATGGGGATGTTGTTCCTACATTCGTCTGAAATGTGCGTCTTCATGTTGAGCAGAGAAAGGTAGAGGAAGGAAGGATTGGCAGTGGATGCACTTACAAGGTATGTTGCGTTGTTCCTCTTCCCGTGGGACTGAGAGAAGGAACACGAGTGTGGGTGAGAAAATAATATCCTACGAAGCTAGCAAATTTAGAGATTGCTCACCGTATCTTTATTGTTGGGCATTCTTTGAAGTTTTCATTATTTTTGACAGTCTCATACAGGTATACAATAAGATATATTGTATCTACCTACTCTTCTTCCTCCAACTTTCCCATATTTCCCCAACATGTTCCCTTCTCAACTTCAATTCTTTTTACCTTTTTCTGATGGTATACTGTTTTAGTTAGGGTTTCTGTTGCTGTGAACACTGGGACCACCACAACTCTTGTAAAGAAAACATTTAAATGGGGCTGGATTACAGTTCAGAGGTTTAGTCCATTATCATCACGATGGGGAGCATGGTAGCAGGGAGGTAGACATAGAGCTGGAGAGGTCCTTGAGAGCTCTACACCATGATCCAAAGGCAGGGGGAAGAGGGCGCATTGCGGAATATGAACTGAAGATGCATTACACTTTTTTTATGCTGTGGAACTTTTATTTAATGGTGTAAAGCTGTGTTGCATTCTTTCATGTTACATTTGTTTAACTCCGTGAAGCTGTGCTGATTGGTCTAATAAACAGCTGGATATACATCTATAGGAGAAAGGATAGGAGGGGCTGGCAAGGAGAGAGGATAAATAGGAGGAGAAATCTGTGTAGAAAAGATGGAAGAGTGAGGGAAAGAGGGTGACTTTAGGGGCCAGCCACCCCGCTCACACAGCAAGCCAGTGAGTAAGAAGTAACAGGATGAATATAGAATAGGGAAGGTAAAAGCCCAGAGGCAAAAGACAGACAGGATAATTTGAGTTAAGAGAATCTGGTTAGACATAAGCCAAGCTAAGGCCAGACACTCATAAGAAAGAATATGACTCTGTGGGATTTATTTGGGACCTGGATGCCAGGACCCTCGGAAAATAAATGAGTAAAAACGGTCAACTATAAGAGAAACGCTGGGCTTGACTTGAGCACCTGACATCTCAAAGCCCATAGGCAGGGATGCACTTCCTCCAGCATCAATGCCACACTCCCTAATAGCTCCACTCCTCATGAGCCTGTTGGAGCTATTTTCATTCAAGCAGCCACATCCGCTAACCTTCAGCTAGTACAGCCCATGTGTACGTGGATACGGCCCATATGTATGTGGAAACGGGAAACCTGTGAGTACCCACATCCTCAGAGAGGAATGATTCTCCCCGTTGATCGACTCTCAACTGCTCGGCAGTAAAGGATGGTGCCTGGTGTGTCAGAACCTGAACAGGTAGCTCCAGCTGCTGTGAGTTCACCAAACTTCTCACGTCTTATGTGTTGCATGGCACATATACAACGTGACATGGAAAACCCTAATCTGATTCTCTAATACAAGATGGAAGACTTCGTGTATGGAATCTCATGCCCTCAGTACAGCTACATAGAACTTCTAGGAGGTTCTCAACATGTATTTGTTGAATTATTGATGTATCATCATTGTTCTTTGTTGAGAATTTTATTATGTGGAAGCTGTACTTCATGTTTAATGAGGACTCTGAAAACTTTTTTTCAATACTTTTCCTAGAGACACTTGTACCTACTGCCTTAGACACCAGTTTATTGAGACAGATTGCACATTTTCTCCATAATTACTTGTCAGAACTCACTGGCAGGTAGACACAGTGGGTGTGAACTGTCTCTTTATCTTAATTCTGGCTGACTGGCGATTGCAGTTAATGACACGTCCATTGAGAGTATGACTGTATTTAAAGACAAGACGAATTGTTTCTTTTCACCAAGATGTCTGTTCAAAGCTACAGCTCCAATCTATACTTATTTGGGAGTACTCTAGAAAATGTGATATAATTTCAGCGAGTCCTTTCAATACTTCTTGAAGGAGTAGAGACTGAGAAGTCCGTTTTGCCCTTCGAAAGTAAGACTTGCTGCTTACCCGGATAAGAGGAGATGGCGTTGATGTGGGCGGTTCTGATGACGCCCACGCGGGTGGCCCTGTTATTCTTCATGCACATGCAGACGCATATGGCGACCCCCGCAACGACCCCCATGATGAACACGATTCCAAACACGATGCCAGCAATCGCAGTACCCCTGAGGAGGGAAACGACAGAAGCACATCTGGCTCAAAGGTCTGGAAGGAGCTGAGCCTCAAATACAGATCATGGCTCCAAGCTAAGTGTTTCCTTACTGCTGCGCCTTAACGGGAGGGTTTTGTTTATTTAAGAGAAACCCTGGAATTAATCATGCAAATGGTCTCTTGTATTCAACAGGTTAAGAAAAGCTGAAGCCTGTAGGGAATCTTTGTATAGCAAGCACACTTGACAAACTCACCGTTCAGATTCTGGCTTTTAAATTTCATACATTTGAGCTAGAGAGAGGGTTCGGCAGTTAAGACTGTGTGCTACTCTTCTAGGGGCCCAGTAAGGCAGCTAGTAACCACCTGTAACCCCAGCTCTAAGGGATCAATCATTCTCAGGTGGCCTTGGCAGTCAACTGCTCTCACATGTACATACCCTGCCACATACACGCGTGTACACACACAGAAACCTTTTATAAATTCATAGTAAATATGAATCTCTGTCTACAAAATAGTAATCTAAAATGAATAACAATCTAACATCATTTGTTATATACTTAAATGGAAAAAGAATATGTATATTGAGCAAGGAGAATATTTCATTAAAAACTTTAAAATCAACTTAAAAAATACATTCTTAATTAGAATGCTTTATAGAGTAAAGGTGCTTTTTCCTCCTAGAGAAAACTAAATGAAATATCTATGCCTCCTCCCCCCCATGTTCTCAGAGGACAGAACAACAAATACATATTCCATTAAATTCAGGAGCAATGTCAGCACAGCCTCTATTTCCACTATGGATAATGGTTTTCTCCAGAAAGCATTAGCAAATGCAGCAAAAACAAGTGAAAAAAAAAACCGTAGAAGACACTTGACATTACTATTGATTTTACACTACATGATTTGTAGCATCAACATTTGTCAGTGTTTTTAGAAGCGCTTTGTCTTTACCTACATGAAGTCTGACTGGGCGGTGTCAGCTCTCTCAATGCTTCCCTGGAAATCCAGCACAGTAGTGCATGCATGAATATTATAATGAGGATGCTCCCCAAAGTGACAGAAGGGAAGTGGGCATGATACTCATGATACCTTCCTACCAACATTGTGAATGAAAACACAGGCGTTGACAGATAACATCAACATTAGCAGGGGAATTCTGATACCCTGGGAAGGCACTGTATTTTCATGAGCTCAAGTTTTGAATGCATACCTATCTGTTGTTTTGTAAATCTGGAGCAATGAAGGCATTTTCCATGCTTTAATTTGTACGTTGTACCTAAAACGACCATTTCCAACTTTCAGCTTCATTGCTGAAAATAACATAATATAATAATATAAGCCTATTTTTAATTATTTTTTCAGTCTCATATAGAGATAACTTTTACACGCATATTTCCTTCGTAATCACTGTCTTTAGTTAAAATAGTTAGCAGTATTTATATTACCATTGCACTGTACCTTGCTGGGCCAAGCAGAATACTGTGGTAACTTAGAGTTCTCTTACAACCCATTTTAAGGAAGTTCTACGAGTTTCATTTTTACATATACTAATGCAATTCTTTCCCCCTGCCCATGGTTCCTTGAAAATTTTCACCCAATTAGCAATAACTTTCATTTTCAGGCACAGTAAAAACACTCATCGGTATTGTTCTGTTTCCATGGAAACCTCTGGACCATGCTGCTAACTCAGGTTGTGTGACTCTAGAGTTCGATTCTGGGTCCTTGGTTTCAGGACCACACTCCTAGTGACTTCTTATGGAGAAATCTGAAAGGAAGTTGTGTGATTGGAAATGACTGTAGGCCATATCTTCCCTTGGTTTCATACAGGCTGTTGTGTTAGCTCTACTATACAGTGAACACCTCAGGTGGTTTATTTCGGCTCGTGGTTTCAGACATCTCAGTCTCTGTGCGCTTCTCCTTGTTACCTTTGAGCCTACAGCACAGCGGTACATTCTGGTAGAAGGACCCAGGGGAGGAAGTTGCTCACTTTCTGTCACTCAGATAGCAAAGTGAAAGCTGTGAGAGCTCTATTCCAATGACCCAATTTCTTTCTACTGTTGTCCAGATTTTTATGGTTCCAGAACTTTCCAGTAGTGTCACCCAAAGCACCATGCACCTGAGAAGAATTCCTTTGGGAGACACTCTGGAAGCTGTGCATGCAATTCTGAAGCAAAACACAATTTCTCAGAAACTTGGTGCCTTGCTCACTGCCGTCTAGAATGTGGTACTGTCCCACGGGAATTCTATAAATCCTAATTACTTTGCTGTGTGTATGTGTCTTCTGTTCTATATTTTTGGAAACCTTTGGCATTTCTACTAGTAGTCTAACATTTCCTATTGTAGCATGATCCAGAAAGAACTGACAGTCTCCTAGGAGTTTCCCTTTCTAAAGACTGATTGTTGCCTGTTCCTAAACACCATAAATCAACAATTTTTCCACTCTTTAACATGGCTTACCTTCTTTGATTAACTTCTGCTCTTTCTTAATTCCTTCTCTGTCATTATTAATGTGTTTGTCTTTTTAAAATACAATGTATGGAAATTCATTTACTAAATCTTCCCAAGTCTCAATTTACTTCATAGGTCAGCTGTTACAGCTCGAGTTAGTAGCTGTCATACCTTACAGTCTACTATGTTTCTTGTAGGGTTTTGTATTTATTATAAATTTTTTAGTGATATCCTGTTTTCCTCTCATAGATGTATATTTTGGTTCAAATTTTCTTTTTCATTTCTTTTAAAACCTATTTTCAGCCTCTTTTCTCACCTTCTAGAGTACTGATGTCATATAGGCTTTGAAGCTTTGTGTATTCCTTGTATTTCCTCTGCCCTCTCTGAATTCCTTTCTTTGGATTGTTTGATTTGATTGCCCTCGTGATTAGTGTTCTACTCAATTGTGTGGCTATCCTTGAGTCTTTGCTGCTTTGTTTTGGATGTGGTTAAAGTCTGTTGACCAAAGGCACATGCATCGGGAGCTCATTCACACTCACAAATGTGGGCTGTGAAGAAGTAAAAGGTAGAGCCTGATGGGAGGTGGTTAGATCTTTGAGGGTGTACCCCAAGGAAGGATTAACAGAGTTTTCAGCCCCTCCGGGAGTTCCCTTGTTCTGTTATGTAATTGTCTCCTCTCACCTCTTTTATCATCATGATTCCACCTGTCCTAATGTGACTGACACAGCTGGATGGGGTCTTGCTGAAGGTAGAGCCCCACTGTTTATACTTTTGGATTTTAAAACTGAGAGATAAACAATACCTTTTCCTTTTTTTTGTAAAAGCAAGGATATTTTCTTGGAGAAATGAAGTGCAGACTAATGGACCCTTCTATCAAAATAAAATAAAATAAAATGAAATAAAAGGTTCTGGACAGCCTCTTGCAAGTTTAGTGAGCAAGGTCAGAAGCCAGAATTTGACAAATAAGACATGCATGGTCATTTTTCTTTTCTTTTTTTTTCGTGGTGAATATCTTTTTCATCAGAAAAGCAGATTTTTGTTTTGCTTTGTTCTTGGAAAACATGATTCTGCCTGGAAATTCCCTAAAGCTTAGACTTTTTGCTAAAGAGGTTTTGAATTCACAGGATCCTTATGATTTCATCTCAGGGACCCAATCTTGTTCTGTTATGACTGCTGCCTTTCAGCTTTAAAACCAGGACTTCTGAGGTCAGACTCCCTGCTACCTGCAGCCTGGGTACCTCAAACAGCTTGCATAGCCCTTCTCTGCCTCAGTTTTGTCTTCTTGAAATGACAGCCAGCTTGGTGCTTATCAGCCTCTCTTTCCAGATCCCTTGTCATGGACTTGTGTTCCCAACTCATTTGCCAGATACATTCCTACTGCCAGTGAGCTGTGAGCATCTATCCCACATCTTCTATGAATAACTCATCATCTCCATCCCAAAGAAAGGCATCTCACAGACCAAAAAGGTTGAAATGTTGGAAAGGACAGCATGTGTGTGTCATGTTGTGTGACGGTCCCTAAGGCAGCCTTGTTGTAATCTGAGAACACTCGTGTTTCTGCAGTGTAGGTGGGGATGTTAATATGTACAAGTTATCTAGAGACCACTAAACAGACCCAGACTTCTTCAAAGTCTATTCTTTCACCAATCGACCCTCATGTGAACTTTGAAATCTTTCAGTGTTCTGAAAAGTGAAAGTGCAGACAAATGACCTGAGCTGGTGTTACCCAAAAGCCATCTTGTCTTTAAGACTCTTCCCTAAACTCTTACAGCTGATTAACACCTTCAGCAAAGTGGCGGGCTACAAGATCAACTCAAGAAAATCAGTAGCCATACTATATACAGATGATAAAAGGGCTGAAAAAGAAATCAGAGAAACATCACCCTTAAAATTGCCACAAACAACATAAAATACCTTGGGGTAATGCTAACCAACCAAGTGAAAGACCTGTATCCCAAGAACTTTGAATCTTTAAAGGAAGAAATTAAAGAAGCCCTCAGAAAATGGAAAGATCTCCCATGCTCTTGGATAGGTAGGATAAATGTAGTAAAAATGGCAATCCTGCCAAAAGCAATCTACAGATTTAATGCAATCCACATTAAAATCCCAGCACAATTCTTCACAGACCTTGAAAGAACAATAATCAATTTTGTATGGAAAAAACAAAAGACCCAGGATAGCCAAAACAACCCTGTTCAACAAGGCAACGTCCAGAGGCATCACCATCCCTGACTTCAAGCTCTATTATAGAGCTATAGTCCTGAAAACGGCTTGGTATTGGCACAAAAATAGACAGGTAGACCAATGGAATCGAATTGAAAACCCGGGTATTAACCCACACACGTACGAACATCTGATCTTTGACAAAGAAGCTAAAAATATACAATGGAATAAAGAAAGCATCTTCAACAAATGGTGCTGGCATAACTGGAGGCTGGCATGTAGAAGAATGTGGATCGATCCATGTTTATCGCCATGACAAAACTTAAGTCCAAATGGATCAAAGACCTCAACATAAATCCAGCCACACTGAACCTCTTAGAAGAGAAAGTGGGTGGTACCCTTGAACGAATTGGTACAGGAGACAGCTTCCTGAACATAACACCAGTAGCACAGACAGTGAGATCAACAATTAATAAATGGGACCTCCTGAAACTGAGAAGCTTCTGTAAGGCAAAGGACACAGTCAGCAAGACAAAAAGGCAGCCCACAGAATGGGAAAAAATATTCACTAATCCCCCATCTGACAGAGGGTTGATCTCCAAAATTTACAAAGAACTCAAGAAGCAAGTCTCCAAAACACCAAAGGATCCAATTAAAAAGTAGGCTGCAGAACTAAATAGAGAATTTTCAATAGAGGAATCTAATATGGCTGAGAGGCACTTGAGAAAGTGCTCAACATCCTTAGCCATCTGGGAAATGCAAATCAAAACAACTCTGAGATACCATTTCACTCCTGTCAGAATGGCTAAAATCAAAAACACCAACAACAATTTATGTTGGAGAGGATGTGGTGAAAGGGGGAACACTCCTCCATTGCTGCTGGGAGTGCCAACTTGTTCAACCACTTAGGAAATCATTATGGATATTCCTCAGAAAAATGGGAATAAACCTACCACAAGACCCAGCAACTCCCCTCTGAGGCATATATCCAAAAGATGCCCATTCTTACAACAAGGATGTCTGTTCTACTATGTTCATAGCAGCATTATTTGTAATAGCCAGAACTTGGAAGCAATCTAGATGCCCCTCAACCGAAGAGTGGATAGAGAAAATGTGGTACATTTACACAATGGAGTACTATTCAGCAGAAAAAAACAATGGAATCCTGAGATTTGCATGCAAATGGATGACACTAGAAGAAACCATCCTGAGTGAGGTAACCCAGTCACAAAAAGAGAAACATGGCATGCACTCTCTCATGTATGGATTTTAGACATAGATCTGGGGAGTGCCAGCCTACAATCCCATGGCCAGAGTCTGGGAAACAGAAACTTCATTCAGTGGCTGATGGAAGAAGAGGCAGACTAAGCACTGAGCTGAACTCTAGAAAGCCAGTAACAGAGGGAGGACTGAAGACCAAAGGGATTAAGACTGGGCTGGTTTAACCCCCCAGAAACAGCTGACCTGACAAAGGTTAACTCTTGAATCCCAGGCATCAGCCTGGGAATCCAGCATGGGACTGATCAAGACCCCCTGAATGGGTGTCAGTGAGGAGGCCTAGGTAATCTATTGAGCCTTGGGCAGTAGATCAGTATTCATCCCGAGTATACACACAGACTTTGGACTCCCATCCAACAGTGTGAGATGCACTCTCACCCTGAACACTTGGGGGAGGGTCTAGGCCCTGCTGTCGATGAAATGACAGACTATGGACACCCCTATGGAGGGCCTCACCCTCCCTGGGGAAAAGAGGGGATAATGGGGGGGGTTGGTGGGAGGGCACGGGAGGAAGGGAAGGAAAGGGAGATGGACCTGGAACTGACTTGTGAAGCAACCTTGTTTCTAATCTAAATTTAAACTTAAAAATAAATTTAAAAAAAAGGGAAAAAAGACTCTTCCCTAACCCACTTAAAACATAGAAAGCCACTGAGGAGTCCCAAGCACTTATTTCTTCCAGGGATTTTAATTTTACTGTCAAGTCACAAAGGTTGAACAGAGGCAAATTTGGAAGTGTTCCTATTAGTAATTAAAGAATGGCTGAGTCTAGTCATTTAATAAATACTTCTCTGCAGAAAGAAAGATTTGTAGGAGGAGGTAATTTGAAGGAAGAAAATGAAAAGTTACCTGGAAATCTCCTTTGTGTTATACATTTTCAGTTTTAAATAAGATTAAACTGGGGAACTTAAATTATGCTCCTAAAATAATCAATGGCTCCATTATTTAAGCAAAGAGTCTTCAAAGTGCGTGTTCTATAAGCTGTTAAGATATCAGGTTGGAGCAAATTCATATTCATTAATCCTTCTTTCTAAGACAGAAGAAAGTGGGAGCTGAGTTGCCTTTTGTTGACACTTCTGGCAAAAGTGCATCCTCCTAAGGTCATGTGGGTTGATGCAACAGTGTCTAAGTGAGGTTGGTGGGTTTTTCTAGATTAAATCATAATTTTGTTGTCCTTGGTCTTTTGCTGCCCATGAACATCTGTAAGTTGGTGCCTACGACGCGTGACGTATACAGTCTACAGCACCACTTATTCTGCTATCAGTTGAAATAAGAATAAGCACTGCAGTGTTCTGTATTTAAATAACTTGATTAGGAAAGACAGAAGCTTTCAGCCTGCAAAGTTCAGCATCTCTATTCCTTGGAAAGACTTTTAGGGTTTCTTTTTCCCTAAAAGAATGCTTTGCAAGATGGGCATGTATCTTCCTCCTTTAAGTTTTTATGCTGGAATAATTATAAATTTGGGGAAACTATAAAACTGATGGAAAGGTCTGGTGTTTCGCTTTCCTCCAATGCTTGCCTGTTAGGTAAGTGCAGGAAAACATCCAAATGAGAAAACTGACATTGGGCTAAAGACTTCAGAGTTCTATTCAGCTTAGCACACACACGCATAGAACCACATGAGTAGCACAGCAGACAAGGGGCAAAAGTGCCCGATCACCCCAAATGTGTCCCTGTGTCACTGCTGTGTGGTCACCCGATCACCCCAAATGTGTCCCTGTGTCACTGCTGTGAGGTCACATCCACTCTGCCTTTTCCTGTCCCTCAGCACTCCTGGGGATAGGCAAGATGTATAAACTTCACCTATGTGGATGGAAATGTGTGTGTGTGTGTGTGCATGCATGCTTGTGTGTGTGTGTGCACGCGCGCGCGCATGCTCATGTGTGTGTGTGTGTGTGCACGCACACACACGCGCATGCTCGTGTGTGTGCATGCGCACGTGTGTATGGTTAAAAGTTTATATAACATGCAGGTAGAGGGGGAACTACTTGAAAAGGGAAGCAGTGAGAGGGGAGGAAGAAGGGTAGAGAGTGATGAAGGTGGCTGGAGAGGGGAGCCCACCATACTGTCCATGCCCAAAAGGGCGGGGCAGGGGGATGGGCACAGGTGAGACATTTAAAGAAAGAGAAAAGCCTTTCTCTCTCTTGGAAGCCTGCCACGCTTCTGATCTTCCAGCTTGGGTGTTAGTTCTTTCTCTGGTAAATAAATATATTATTTTCCATATTGAGTTGACCTCCCTCATCAGGTGGCTGTGACTGAATGTATGAAAATGTCATGATGAAATCCACTATTTCATGTGCTAATTGCATAAGTTAATTAGAATAACACATACACACCCTCTTTTATTTTTTATTTTTTTGGCTTTTCAAGACAGGGTTTCTTTGTGTAGTTTTGGAGCCTATCCTGGCACTCACTCTGTAGACGAGGTTGGCCTCGAACTCACAGACATTCACCTGCCTCTGCCTCCCGAGTCCCGGAATTAAAAGGTGTGCGCCACCAATGCCTGGCCATACACACCCTCTTAAAAAAGGTTCAGAGAGTTTCTAGGCTCGTATACACACTGAGGGGCTGAAATAGGGTGTGTCAAGAATAAACGTTGTTACAGGTGCCCAGACCTTAGCAAAACTGACGCCCTGACAGAGGCACCATTCAGGCCTTGGAACCCAGCACATAGATAGCACCACCTGACAAATGAGAACAAAGACCTAATCCATCAGAGTTCATAGTTCTGGGAAACTCCCTAAATATACAAACCTTGCTTTTTGGCTTCTATAGTTCTGATTCTGGCCAACTGTCATTGCTAGCTGGGGTGTGTCAGCCCAGAATGTGAATTTTGTGCTTTAAAGGTCACCCTGAAAAATGCTGGTGACTGCACCAGGGTCCCCAATACCCAGTATAGCTGCTGGGCAGCCAACAAAGACTTGTCATTGGTTTCAACCCATGTCTGAGTGGCCT
This sequence comes from Mesocricetus auratus, assembly GCF_017639785.1. NCBI lineage: Eukaryota > Metazoa > Chordata > Mammalia > Rodentia > Cricetidae > Mesocricetus > Mesocricetus auratus. The sequence goes on along the minus strand of NW_024429192.1, from coordinate 11,393,799 downwards.
TTTCTGGTGGACACTTCACAACAGGAATGAATCTCTGAAAGTGCCGGCTCCTCTTCCCAACACTTCATGCATCTTCCATTTGGTCCTTTCTGATAATGGCATACACCAGTAACAGCAAGTACGTGTTTCCTTGAGTCCTGTGAGTTGTTCCTACAAATGCCCAAGGCCCCTAGTGGAGAAGAAGGGATGCTTTGTAGCCAAGGCACGGGGAAATGTTGATAACCCCAGGACTGGAAATTTGCATCTGGCATTTGAGGTTACAAAATGCTTATGGAACTTAGTACCTACCCCCGAGGAATCTGAAGCTGATTCCAGTTAGTTAATGTGACAATGGAATGACATTGTAGGAGAGCAGGGCATGGTGACACACGTCTATCTCCACATCTAGACTGGAGGATTAAACTTCAAGGCCATAGTAAGTCAAGACAGCCTGGGTGACCTAGTGAGACTTGTTCTCCAAATAAAATTTAAAAATAAAGTGAAGCATAGCAAAGTTCAGCAAAGCAATTCTGTAGCATGGGGGAGGCCCTGGGCTCAATCCCCAATACTGTCCACTTATGCACTCATGGATGTGTGTGTGTGTGTGTGTGTGTGTGTGTGTGTGTGTAAGACGAATAGAAAGTCTACACTTCCTTTATCTTGTAAAACAAAACAAAACAAAACAATGACAAAACTCAACAACCATAGAACTGAACTATTGTTTAAAAGTTTGTACCAAAATGACAGTTTATAATCATGAGTGTAAATGGGTCTTAATGATAACGGGAAAGTGGCTTATAACAGGGCTCAGAGATAACGCTTTCTACTCCCAAAATAGCTTTCCCTGTGTAAGACAGAATCTGATAATAGCTGTGATAATATTTACAAGGCACTTTTCCTAAGCTCAGCTTTACCACAGCAATTCAGTACAGATATCTTGACATCATTTTCCTATTAAGTGATATTTATGTAAAATAGTAAATATGAAAAAATATTGTACAATATATTTCCCTTCCTCCCTGACATGACTCAATTTGTAAATACATATTATAATACATTATTTATGACTATTCTGTGTAGTAATTTAATGACATCAATCACAACAAGGCAGGGGAGTAAAGAGACGTCTTAGAAAGGCAAAGGCCCTCATGGAAAAGATGAAGATTCAGAAAAAAATTTCCGCTAGGGAAAATCTTTCATATAGACATAAGAATTTCTGAGAACTGTTGTGAAAACCTTCTCTGGGAGTATGTATGTGTGTGTGTGTGGGGGGGGGTAGGTGGGTGGGTGGGTGGCTAGACAACATCTACCTCCCCTCCTCCTAAGTCCTCATGACAAAGCACCAAAGTCCACTGGGAGAGTCAATAAGTTTATAGAATGATTTATAGAGCAGTGAGTGAGGAGTTAGGGGAACAGCAGGGGATGCCTTAAAGCAGCCACACTGGAGGGTCTGAACCCATCATGGATGATGGCTTTCCCACACTGCGAAGATAAAGCCCCTTCCTCCCAACTCCCCACTTCTGGCTCCGCCCTGAGGTCACATGCAGTTAGGACAGAGATGCCTTCCACTGTTTGGACAGAGGACTGTATGCTTGGATAAGGGTTCCATGACCCTTCCAACCTGTCATTCAGTGAGAAAAAGCCAAGAATCAAAGAGCCTAGCTGTGATGATCCTTGTCAGGTGAGCACAGCTGAACTCAAGATGATGGCGCCAGTGTAGGTGGAGGGTGCTCCCATGTAACAATAGCAATAGGTAATTTTTTTTTTAAAGAGAGAGCTTGCTGGAAAAAAAAGCAACCAAATTTTCACAAGAACAAATTTAAAATGAGTTAATTTCTTATTATGATATAACAAGTTAAAGTGATTCAAATTGTTTAACCTTTACTTGTGGAAAAAGAAATTAAATGGCCCATCATGTTTATGATAATCTATACATGATGTGATAGGACAATGCAAAAAATCATATTCCAACAGCAGAAGAAAGTAAGAGATATACATGAAACGAGTGAAGTATGATAAAACTCCTCAATGAAATGTTCTAATTACCCAGGACTCTGGGGGGTTTGAACAATGCATTACAGTAATATCCTTCAGAGCCAATATTTTAGTAATTTATAATAAGGTATCTAATTCAACAAAATTTCAGATTCCCTAATGTCAAAGGAATGCATTTATTTCTTCTATGATGCTTTATCTAAATCATCACAGTGTTGTAAGACTAGGAAGACAAGTGACTGGAGTCAGAGCTCAGCAGTCAAGTGGACCGCCTGTTCCTACAGAGGATCCAGGTTCATTTCCCAACACCCCAAAGTGTCTGCAACTCTAATGCCAAGAAATCCATAGCCCTCTTTGGCCTCCATAGGCAGCTTCATGCATGCAGTGTGCGCACGTGCTCGTGAACACACACACACACACACACACACACATATACACATATACATAGGAAAAAAAAGTCAGTGGAGAATAGTTTTCAGTTCTAACAGCATTAACTTCCATAACTTCCAATAATGCCTGCAGGGCCTCATAGCTGCATTCTCATTTCATCTCTATATGTAGCTACATATACACCTGAAAATCATATTGGAGGACTGTGATGTCAAATGGTTTGGCTAGTATTCTTATTATTCTGTGAATAAACTACTAGTGAAGGCTAGAATCACTACTAATATGCATCACTTCCCTGATGTTATTATTCTGGGAATAACAGAGATAAGTTACTAAAGATTCTCTAAAGGTGAGGTGCGAAGTGAAATTATTAAAAGGATTTGCAAAAGAGAAAAAAAGGAAGAAAAATAATCATTATCTTGGCATATTTGGATTTCATGAGGATTTTTTTTCTTTTCACTGACTGCAGGGTGGAGAATTTCAAATCCATGTGCGCATTCATACCCGTTGCCCTGACAGTGCAGCAGCTGGCTTTCATGGCCTAAGTCTGAAAAGTCTACCAAGGTCCCATAGGCCTGTGTTGATGCTGGAGGAAGGAGACCTTCCCATAAGAACTGCAGAAGCAGGTGACAGATCTTGATAGGAAAATGAGCCTATGAGCCTTGGCCAGTGTTTGCTTATATGGTCCTGTTGACAGCCTAAATATACATCCAAACCTGGCCACCCTCCCAAACGACCGTGATGCTCTTCCTGGCCCCGTCTGTGCCTAGACATACCTGTGATTGGTCACTGTCTACTGAGGCTGTCTCCTGCCTAGTGTTTGCCTGGCTCTGACATTTATTCTCCGGATGCCACTCTTATGAGCTGGGGGTTGCCCAGACCTGGCAGCTGCTGCCTTGTTACCCTTCTCTCCTGGTCTTGCTCAGAGCCTCAGCTGTGGCAGTCTGCTGTGATCGGTTGGAGCTCCCACCTTTTGGCTTCTTCCTAGGATCTAGCCTCATGCTCATTAAAGTCATTCAAAGGCAATCTGCCCTCACCAGATCACTGTTTCATTAGCTCTCAAAAGAGGTGGCTATATCCAAATTGTTCCTGGGTTTATATCTTACTATTATCTACTTGCATAAACTTCCAATTTTACCTCGACTCATTTCAATAGGAAACAGTTCCAGAGGAGAAATGTGATTAGCTAGCTGGGATCAGAGAACAATCTTTGATCAATACTTATACCCAAGGCCAGGATTATTCTGAAAGACACAGTGCGGGTTACTTACCTTTCCTCAAACCTTCCATTTGTAAGCAGAGAGGAAAAACATGAGTGATTTGAGGGTGGTTCAGAAGCAGAGCAAAGGGTTGGCTAACAAAGGCATAAGTGTTCACATATGTAGTTGGACTTTCTTTGGACTGCCAGATCCCAAATAAGAACACAGAGCCTTTTTATTAATTATGACATCTTAGCCTTAGTTTAGGCTTGTTTTCAGCTAGCTCTTATAACTTAAATTAACCCATCTATATTAATCTACATTCTGTCACGTGCCACATTTCTTCTCCTCAGTATTATATTCACTTTCTCTGCGCCTCACTGGTGAATTCTGCATCTCCTGGATTCTTCCCCTAAATTCCTCTCTCTTTCCAGAAGTCCTGCCTATCCTCTTCTGCCTAGCTATTGGTCAGTGAGCTCTTTATTAAAACAATCAGAAGGTGCCTTGACAGAGACTCATTTTCACAGGGTACAAAAAGATTATCTCAGAGCACACATACACTGTAGATTTGTATAGTTGGTAATACCAAAATTCCAGGCTGGCTTTTGGGTGGGAAGATTAGGAAAATCTTTGATGACATGATAAATGATTTGAGACTGGGAAGGATGGGAAACAGGGGGAGAGCTCCAGGTATAGACTGAAGTGTAGACTCAGGGATGACAGATTACACCAAGAGAGTCTAGTAAAAGAATTGTACAGTGATCTTGGGAAAGAACACAGAAGACTTAGCTTGACAATGGCATTGGTCCAAGGAAGAGTCTGAGGAGGAGGGAGTGGAAGAGCATAAAATTCACTGAATCTTTGACTCATCAAATCAAACTCCCAGGAACCCACTATAGCCATCTGCTACCCTCAGGCACTCAAAGCCTTTGAACAATCCTAATATTTAAACGTTACTAAATCCATGTTACTGGAGGTAGAATGTACATTATGGTGGAAAGTAAGGTGTTAAGATGCTCCCATATGGCTAGAAAGTTTAGTTTATAAGTTCCAAAGAACACTTCTCAGCAGAAGGGGTGCTCTGTCTTTTGTAGGAAACACAAGAAGTATCAGACTAAGAAAGGGGGTCACAGGGAGGCCAGGGCACACACTTGTCCATCTTGCTGCTTAATAGTTGGAAAATAGTGTATTTTCCAAAAGTGAACATGTATTTGGAAGACACATCTATTTTTAACTGTATTAAGTAGAATTTTAAGGTAACAAGCACATAACTGTAGGAACTTGGCTTCAGTCTCTAATCAACAGCCTCTTAACTGACCTCTGGAACTGTGTGCTTAAACTTCTGTGAATCATAAATTAAAAATTAGTCTGAGTTATTCTTAGATAACATCATGCAGTGTGATTTTGCTACCCAGATCTTTGTTCAGTTAGAATCTAATTGGCTTAGAGATGTTTGGGGTTCCTTCCAGCTCCCCAGCACCCTAATTAACAGAAATTCTACTTTAGTGACATGGTTGCCACAGGTCAGCAAAGGAAAGCAAAGTATATGGAGAAATTTTAACCTAATGAGCACTAAAATAAAAAAAATTGGAACAGAATTAAATTTCAGTGTGATGATTAATTATGGAGCAACAGAAACAAAATTCAGTGTACATTGACTAGCTGTGAATCAAGCTGTATTTATTAACACAATTCTTTGTCAATATCATGTCCAATTCTGAGAGGGAAAATATGTATTCCCACAATCTTTAATCTCATTTATTCTCAAAGTAAGAAGCATTCTTGTCTGTGGAGATGTTATAATCATATAGGACATAATAAATATTTCATATGAGTAATTATAATTGTATGTTGTCATTGTCTATCCAGTGCTTTAATCTTTCTATCTCTGTCTTTGTCCCTGCCTCCCTCTCTCTCTCTTACACACACACACACACACACACACACACACACACACACACACACACACACACACGAGTCTCTGTATGTAGCTTAAGGCTGGCATCAAACTCAGAATCCCCCCCTGCCTCTGTCATCTAAATGCTGAATTGTTGGTAGGTGGCACCATGCATGTTACCAAGTTGAGTCTCAAATAATGATGCTTACTTTAGAAAGATACAGTTTCATATCAAAGGCTTCAGGAAAAAACCCAAAGGCTACACTATGATTGCAGATATTATATTTGACTTCTTTTTACCTTTGACAGTCAAAGAACTAAGATATTAATTAGTCTTGTTTTCTCTTTCAACAACATATATATGTATCAAAATATTGCTGTAAACATGTACATTAATATTTTTCTCATTTGCCAATTAAAAAGCATTGTAAGATTAAACAGGGGGGTACTCTTTCATTAACAGCAGAACATTTCCTTCGTTAGACCCCCACACAGATAATGATTCTTAGCTTTCTGTTGGATTAAGTTGACTGAATGTGGTCTTAAACTGGACCCACCAGTTTCATATATTTTATTTGGATTGAAATTTCAAACAGCTAAATTTGATGTCATCCCTGCATACTTCCCTCTGAGAGTAGTGGGGACTCCATCTCCTCATATAATTACCTGTCATCAGTATTTTTCTGTTGATACAAGGATGACCTAGAAGATACCGCATTTGATCTCTACCAGGGAAGATTGGATTGTTACGCAGCAGTTCTCCCTGATATGTGAGATAATAAGTTATCTAAAACCTTGTAATTAAAATCAGATCTATAAAATAAGTCACTTAAGGAAGAAAACTAAGGAAGTAGAAACCCGTAGCAACATGAGAAGATGCAAGGCTACTTTAAGAGTGCAGAGATCGACTTGGTAGATGCTCCTTCTCTCTTCGATGCTAGGAAGGCAATTGACGAATGACTGCAGGTGGGCCTACACAGAGATTAGCACATGGTCAAGAGACTTAGACCTACAGTTCAGTACGTGGTAACAGAAGAGGTTAGGTGCCAGTGGTCAACTCCCGTTTCCAAAGGATACAAGCAGAAGGAAAAATCAATTACAGGGAACAAGAGTGGAGACAAGGACACCTGCTGGGAGGTTGTTCTGTGATTGGGGCGAGGAAAAACACTGGTTAGTATAGTTCAGTGAGGGGAGGGACCCGACAAAAGATGTGTTAAAGTCCTAATCCTCAGACCCTGTGAATGTTACGGTGTTTGGGAATAGGCATTGACAATGCGATGAATTTAAGGATTTTAAGTTATTGTGATCATTTGGGGCCATATGAGTAGGTATGGAGTCCAGTGGCAACTATTTCTCTTATCCACAAGGGAGATGGACAAGCTAAAAAGAAGGCAATACGATCATGATTGACTAAGTGTGCTGTAATGAGAAATGGCCTCAACACCAAAATCTAGACTAGAGATGGCTAGAGAGTGTGGGATCCTGTTTGACATCTATTTCTGGTCCCCGAACTCTCAGGAAACATGTTTCTGATGTTTTAAATTAGAAAGGATTCTTTTAGGCAATTTGCTATGTCAGTGACATGTAGGTGGGATTATAGTAAGGCAAAGGAATCTGCAGGAGGAAGGAAGAAATGCAGGTAAGTGGGGATTCTGAGCAAGTCCAGTAGAGCAGGATGCATCTGTATGATGAGTAAGTAGCCAGAAGCCAGTCTGAGCTACATTTGTGAAAGGGGACTGGGTCTGAATGCTCCTAGTAGAAGATCAACAAGTGGATCAGCCTAGCTCGAGGAAAACAATGTTTTTCTGGTCAGTAGAAAGCACAATCAGACAGGTAATAAAAACAAAGGAGCACAGTATTTTCCTGGGAGAGCAGGAGTCCACAGCAGTATAGTGATTCTACCGTAGACTGGATAGAATTTATGCTCTTTCCAAATGGAGCACTGCCACAGTTAGCTTGAACGGCTATAACTGAAACCACACATAGGGCTCACACAGGAGATGTTTATTCCTTACATTTCTGGAGGCTAGAAAATTCAAGGTGAAGGCATCTGCTTGCAGATGGCCACTTTCTCTCTGTCTTCACATGCCAGAAAAAAATCCCATATGTGTCTGTCGCTTCCTATATTCATTCAACATGGGGGTTCTACCTTTCCGTTCTCATTTAAATCTATCAAGGACTTCAGCATTCTAATGTCATCATGATGCCACCACCACCACCACCACCACCATCTTGCAAGCTGCATTTTAATGGAGAGACAAATATTCATTTCATGATAAGGAATTGGATGAGCTGTGGTCCAGATGTTGACCATATAATAATAGCATGTGGTACAGATTCTGATACATCTGCCTGAAGGGGTTATATCAGGACTGCTCCAGAGGAGTCTGTCAGTATAGAATGGATGACGGAAGACCAGCAGGTGGCACATGGATGAAGGGACAGTCACTTGTAGATGTCAGCAAGCCCATGTACCCAGGAGAGGAGGGGTTCTGCAGATAGCGGCAGCTATAAAGGGGGCAGGACAGCCGAGGAAAACATGTAACAGGAGCTGAGCCACAGACCCGTGTGGTGTGGTTCTTTCTCTGCTTCTCTCCGCTGTCCCAGCTGTCACAGGGCCGAGGCAGCAACAGAGTTATCTTTTCAAAAGCGTATGGCTCTCCAACTGCTGGCTTTGGGTGGGGAGAAGCTTCCCCTGAGATCTGAAATGTTTGCTGATGTTGCAGAGGAGATACTTAAATTCTTCTGAGCAATGGTATCTCGAGACTTACAAGGACTAAGGGTTAAGTGTGAGCTGAAAATTCATAGGCTCTGCTACACATATGTTCTGCTACACCTATGATGGGGAGAACTTCCCATGAACAGGCTAGCTATGGCTTGTGGGCTAGGTATGGCTTGCTCCTCTAGTAAGCGTCATGTCCGTTCCATGTGTATAGACACTGAAAGCAAAGGACAGACGTTTCCTGCTAATAAATGCTAGCGAGAGAAACCTTTTTTTAAAAAAAAAAGAAGAAAATCAACAAGGTGTCAAAAGTCCTTGCTGTATGGCTGTTTTCCTGTTCTTTGGCGCTGCCCTAAGGATGTGTAAATCACAGGGTACACTAATCTCATCTCCTGATTGTGAGAGGATGTTTTACATAGAACCTTGGAAAATATCACGTGGGGGTTCCATTAAGTTTCCCAAGCCACGGGAGAAGTCTATAGCAAGGTACACGCTATGATCCAGGACAGAGAGCAGGGACTGAACTTATTCTCCAATTCATTTGCGCACAATCTTGTCTCTTCCCTCATCTCACACTTAACTATCTTAGCGTCATTTTCTTCACCTGGGGACAGTGGAGATGATGCATTCCAATTCCATCTCATGTTATCTGGATGGAAGGATCCCAACAGTTAGACTGACCACTATGTTGATGGGGAAGTCCTGTGTATATGTCAATAAAGCACTGTTGGCCAATAGGAAAGCAAGATAGGTGGGACTAGGAGTGGAGGAGGATTCTGGGAAAGAGAGACACAGCTGAGACAATGTAGCCCTCCAGAGTAGTAAGATGTCTGGACTCTTTTCCCTAGTAAGAGAAATACTTAGATTAGCAATTATGGGTTAGACAGTAAGAAACAAGCAAACAGCCAACAGCTTCATAATTAATATAGCCTCCTATGTGTTATTTGGGGACTGCAACTGTGGCAGAGCCCAAGCGGCTGGTGGGGAAAAACCAAAGTGGCTAGCAGAGGAAAACTACACGTTACACTATGTACCTTTCTAAAGTGTTATAAGAATTAACAGCAGTCTACTTAAGAAGACACCGAGAAGGGGGAGGGATGAGGGGGAGGGAGAAAGAGAGAGAAGGGGGCATGGATAGTATTAATAAGTGTCAAAGGACACACATATTTTAATGAATATGGAAAGAAACCACACTGCAGAGGACCTTGGCTTGTTTGGGCCAGTATCTCAATGACTCGGGATGGAGCAGAATATGTGCCATAGTAACTCAAAAACAAAAGCAGTCACAATCTAAGCAGTATGACAGTCCAAGACAATAGTGAATCATTCTTTGCATCCTGAATAAACAGCATAGGATTTTGACTCACAGCATTGGTCTGTACACTCAGATTGAAATGAAACCCAGCAGCATGCCTGGGAAATTTACATTTATCTGCAAAGGAGAAAGCAAAATCAGAAGGCAGGCGTTTGGAAGCAGGATCAAGACAAAGCCTGCAGGGTAACTCTGGCACTCTAGATTCAACACACACCATGGGCAGAATGAACACTTACGTATGGAGCTGATCGTGGCCTTGCTTTTAATCACACAAAAGGAGAATTGATGGGGATATGTGTAGATGGATTTCCCAGGGGCATGTGGAATGTGGAACAAACTGGACAAGTAAAATAGCTAATGCATTGGTAGAATGTGCAGAGCAATACTGCAATAAGAGAATAAGCATATGTTATTTGTATAAACTATTTCAGTTTATAACCTCCCTGAAAAAATAAATTAGTGTTTGCATTCACAAGGGTTAAAATAAAACAACCCTCCTCCTCCTCCTCCTCCTCCTCCTCCTCCTCCTCCTCCTCCTCCTCTTCCTCCTCCTCCTTCAGGGCACAGTTTCTCTGTGTAGACCAGGCTGGCCTGGAACTCACAGAGATCTACTTGCCTCTGATTTCCAAGTGCTGGGATGAAAGTCCCATGTCACTAGGATCTGGCTCCATGCTTCTTCCTTGTATACATACAACAGGTATGTCCAGCCATGCGTTTAGTCCTAAGTGTGTTTTGTGTCTCATGTTGTTTGTATGCTGCAATACACCAGTGATCTATAATGAACACTACAGAGAAGCTGCTTGTCTTCAGTCCTGTCTTCCTCAGGGACAGGTGGGGATTTGATGCCACTGATGAATATTTTTATGATGATTTTTCCTTTTGTTCCTTATTTACATATTATATTTTATTTTCGTCATGATAAGTATAACCTGCATGATGAAGACAGTCTGAGTATATTTGCTGCAGTTAAAAATATACTTATTAATTAATTGTATAGGCAAGTAAGCCAAGGAAAATGAAAGTGGACAGAACTATGAGAAACTTGATGCTATTCTTTCTTTTGTTCTCAGAAGGCTCAGTTTTACAACTCTAGTGGATCCCGTACCAGTGCAAAACCACTCACAATGACAGCAGCTCTAATTTTAGTATAGTAATTTAACACTGCCAAGGGTACTTTGAGATTTTAATATAAAAAGCAATTTGTGGGTAATTCATTTTTCTAGAGAGTTTGGAATTTGTTCTTGAGTGGGGGATCCATTTTTAAATATTTAAGTCCTCTGAGTTTTAATCACTTCTCTCAATATACAAAAAGAAATAAGTAAAACTATTTTATTATCATATTGAATCAAACTTCTATTTGGAAAAAGATGTCAGATATATATATATTTTAGCAGAGTTAAAAATGCTATTAAAATAGCTATAAATCTCACAATCTAAGAAATTACTTCAAAATCAAAATCTTTCCTTTTAATTCTTTTCTTCAAGGCATGCACACACACACACACACACAATCACATGTGGACACAGAGGTATATATATATATTTTTTCTTACTCTTCCAAATTTACTGTCTCTCATCTTATTTTTGTTCACTTCTATGCTCAGCATGATCTATCTGCCTGGAAACTCTGTTGCCAGGAGACCACTGCTGAAGACCATCCACTGCTGCTTCCTCTTTGAGATTTAAGACTTCCAATGAGGAGTCACAAAAAATTACTGGTTTGCTTCTGAGCATGTAACAGTATTTTATAAGATAGAATAAAATAGTTATCTAGATATTAGTGATTCAAGAAATCATATATAACAACTAAAACAGAAGATGTAAGGAGAAAGAACTTTAAAAAATCTTCGTTGCATCAGAGAGAGAGAGAGAGAGAGAGAGAGAGAGAGAGAGAGAGAGAGAGAGGAGAGGAAACAGGTAAAAATCAAATCTCCATCTTGCTATGAGACAAGTTCCTTGTTACTTATTGATTCTGACTTTTCACACTGCTGTGCCGATCTCTACTCTCTCTGGTTCTGCTCTGTTATTTGCTCATTATCGCGCCTCTTCAGCACAAAGTAATTTTGAAACAGCCAATCCCATGAACTGGAACGAGAACAGCCATGGGCGAGGACAGAGATAGAGGAAACAAAATGCAGCTATAAGAATTGCATGTCTGAATGGCTTCTTAGAATCTCATATGGAGCAGAATCCAAACATCCAGGCCACCCACATATCGTCAGGTAACTCACAGTATTATGAGAAAATGCAGTGAAAATAGTCCTGCCATTTAGAGACTATCCGAATTACAACACAGGTCAGCAATGAAATCAGAGAGAATACAGGACCCCTTGTTTATAAACTTCTAGGATCTTGATGTATTCATTTTGATTCTATATAACTAATGTGGGATGTCCTTCTGTATGCTACGAGTATGTGTTACTTTTATTGGTTGATGAATAAAGCTGTTTTGGCCTATGGCAGGCCTGAATATAGCTAGTTGGGAAATGCAAACAGAGCTACAGAGAGAAAGAAAGCAGAGTCAGGGAGATGTCATGTAGACACTGGAGGAGTAAGATGACAGAGCATCGCCAGCAAGCCATGGCCACATGGTAAAACATATATTAATAGAAATGGGTTAATTTAAGTGTGAGAGTTAGTTAGAAATATACTTGAGACATTGGCCAAGCAATTATAATTAGTATTAAGCCTCAGAATGATTATTTTATAAGCGGCTATGGGACAGGGCAGAATACATAAAATCTTCCAGCTACATATGTCTTTAATTTCATATAGTGTTCATGGTTTTCAAAGCACAGTGAAATGTTCAAAAAATTCCTGAAAAACACTTGTATCCCCATGTAAATAAAGAGCAGTTAGAAACCTATGTTGCAAGTGAAGACATGCTTCAGCATAAAAATTCAGACATGTTGGGAGATGCTACTTCCCAGGGAACCAAAGATGAAGTTTGGATGCTCTCAGTTCTGTATGTGTAACCATGCAGCCGTGTACAGGCTGTGCATCTTCACCGACTTTCAAGATTTCTTTGAATGTAGGGAAAGGGCACGTTTTTAATGTTCTCCATTTATGAGGGCATTTAAAGAATTAGATGAGAATATGTGTGGATATAGCATGCCTGAAGCATCACAAATACTTGATGAACATTAGCTATGGCCATCAGCATTATCTTCAGGTTAATTAGGCTGCTGAGACTGTGAGCTTCTAAGACAGCTTACTCAGGCAGTCATGGGGTCCAGCTTATCATGACTCTCTACTAAGAAAATGGAAGGATGTTACTGTCTACATAACACCATTTAAAGAGGGTTAACCTAGAGGTTAATAAGAAAACAAAACTTAACAATGGAAGTCTGCAACTCTTTTTGTAGGCAGGAGGGAGAAATGACATTGGACCACATTAAGGAACTCTCTATTCTCGGATTGGATGAAATCAAGGCTCTGCCTCTCTAAATTCTCCATGTGATGTTCAGCTTTTAACATGATCACGCTACGAACACACCCACAATTTTAGTATTAGTTGCTGCTGTTGTCTTACTGCTTTTAATAGTACCTAATGTTAGGTACTAACATGCTGCTTGATGGATTTTATGGATTTGTGTATGTGCCTATGGAAATGTTATCACACTCATTTGGTTCACTGTCACCTCCCAAAAGGGTTACACTTCGGTTGAATATTCAGAGTTTATATTATGTCCTTAAATAAAAGGGCTTCTGAGTACTTGAAGCCCCCATTTTCATTCTTGGCTAACTTTTAGTCCTCATCTATTAATTTCACTCTATTTATATCCTATGTCACCTTGGCTCTAAGCCGGAGTCATCCTATTTCAAGTATGTTCCTAATTCTAGTTCATCTGCATGATGGTATTCTTTGACAAATAAGGACTTTCTCTAAACAAAAATATGTATTCTAAAGCAACTTGACTCAGTAAGGATGCAGAGAAAATAGATTCTAAGGCATGAAGGCAAACTATAGGCAGCTGCAGTCTCAACCTCAGCCTTTCTAACAAAGGTCTAGTTTCAGTTTGGGAGTAAAATCATCATGCAGCGTGCTTAGCATTCTCGGTAGGATGCTGCTCTTCATGATTCCATATGAAGGCATCTACTGCCCCTGATCTTACCCACATGCTCATGTTGTGAGTTTTCCATTCTAGGAAAGAGAAACAGCCTTTATTAAAATGTTGCATGGATTCCTGTTGGGTTCTTATCCAGTGTAGGTGGGTGCCCATTTGGTAAATAACCCTGGCCCCTCATTTACCCACTTGCTCACATTTGCTTGGTAAATAAATATAGCTCTAGCTAATAAGAGTGGATCAAGTTTTATTGCTCATCATAGAGAAATATTACATTTTTAGAATTTTTCCTATGCACTGCATGAAAGGATAGACAATAGAATAACACTGAAGTCTGGAAAAAGTCACGGCAGCTCTGAAAAGGCTCCTTCCTACAGGTTGCAGCAATCTCCACTTGAGTAAGCTTGAGGATTCTTTTTACCTTCATCTTTCAGATTTACACTCAAGCTTGACACATGAGACATATGTCTCAATTCCTTACAGTGCCAACCAACCATGTGAAAACAGGTGACTCATCAACCACTATCAAAGCATGCTATTGCAGTAGCCAATCTTATACTGACTAGAGAGAGACTTCAAGTTGATGAGGCCAAAAACAGTGATGCCCCATCTCAAAACATATGCTACCCCGTAATAAGAAACACAGGGTTAAATACAAATACCAAACAACATTGCATGGCTGAAGTCAGGCATCCTAGGCAGCTGTACGTGCACTACTTGACCATTGCTTCTGGGATAGCTGCCTTAAGTGAAATCGTGCCTTACAAATTTCATAATCAGGGGGGATAATTTTTCCTCAACCATTTTCTCCTATATAGCCAAAGAATCACACAACGCAATAAAATGAGGTCAGTCATAGAAGAATTGTTATTTCGTGAATATCCCATGCAGGGCAATGAGAATTTCAAAGACAAATTATTCTTGAGCATCAAAATGCCAATAAACAATAAAATAACAAACAAAACATCAACAGAACCCTACCCTGTGAGAAACCAAGTTTGATATTAAAATTTTATTCACTTTTAAGTCACCCAGTGAATTACTGAAATAAATGCCCATTTTCCTTAAGGCAGTAATTCAAGTATACGATGTCCTTTTCTGTCTCTTAAGCATCATTTTCTGTGTGTTGAGATGCAGCTACCACATTCTGATAGATGTGTCAACACACAGCAATGGGGTTGTTTTGTACTTAGAATCCAACACTGATTGAGCACCTTCTGTTGGCCTTTGTTTCAGAGGTTTGACATTCAAAGAGTCGTCTTATGGTGTTGATGCAAGGAAGTTCAAAGTCACCCCTGATCTAAAGAGTCCTGGAGGTGAGGCCAGAGGAAGCTTCACAAATGTTTTGACATATAAATAGAAGCTGAAAGCAGTAGGAAATTATGAGATAGACAAGGTGTGAAAATCTTCCGTCAGAGGGCACGGTTTTTGTAAAGTCACAGATGTGTGAAATAGCTTATGGCATTAGGAAAACAAATGACAGTGTATGACTGCAGCAGCCGGTGCAATCTAGGAGTGGCAAAGGATGAGCTAAAAATACATCCAGCAATTTGATCATGAAGGAGTCTTTAAGCCCAACGAGAGGGAGAGGGGATGGCATAAGCCAATCTGATTTTGGAGAGATATTGTCTACAGCAGTGTGCAGTGAGATGAAGAGACCGGGAAGCTCATCAGGGAGAGGCAGTTTCTGCAGTTCACATGCCAGTAAGCAAGGGTTAAGTCTGAGGCTGTGTTAGGTCAGAGGAAAGGGGCACTGGAGAGCCATGCTGGAGAAAAAACTTCCAGTAATGTCTGAGGATTCTGATTGAGGAAGTCTAGGGAATTTTCCACACCAGGGAAAGCAATACACAAATCCCAGAGTTCTACGAGTATTCATTTAGAAGTTTTACAGTAAATTGTGAAATCAATACCCCTCTGTCATGACCTAGGACATGCTGAGTAGTTACTTTGTATGTTATGGAATTATGTTTTCTGATCCTCTTTGTAGTTTCTGAAAGATAAATTAAGGCTCTTGCAAAGATCTCTTTGGCAGCTGTTAGCCAAATATTTCAAACCAAGGAACTACAACTGAGGGTATAGGGAACATAGAAGTCTTGTTGACATCACTGTGGTGCACACTGTGGATTATCAGTTAGAGTTAATTCTGGGTCAAATGTCACACGATGGATGACAGCATTACATTGCTATAGTAATGAATGCAAGTAACTCTACAGCATCATAAAGAACTTTTGCTCTTACATTTTTTGTAGGGTTTTTTGCATGTTTGTTTTTTATTTTTTGTGTTCATTACTTTTGTTTGTTTCAAAAAGAGAAAGAAAAAGAACACAAAACTGGGTGAGTAGGGAGGTAAGGAGGATCTGGGAGGGTTTTGGAGAGGGTAAACATGATCAAACTATATTGTATGAAGTTGTTTTCTAATAAAAATAAACTGGGTAAATCTAAATTCAAGTAAGTTACTTTTTTGCTTTATTTTTCATTGGCTTACAATTTTACTTAAAATCAAAGTTCTGGTGTCTCTGACGGTAACACATGTATGTAATGTGGACACATAGTCAGAGCAGGGTAGTTGGCATGGCCATCTGCTCAGACATTTATTCTCTGTGCTGAGAACATTCAGAATTGTTGGGTGGTGGTGGTGGTGATGCAAGCCTTTAATCCCAGCACTCAGGAAACAGAGGCAGGGGGACCTCAGTGAGTTCGAGACCAGCTTGGTCTACAAAGTGAGTTCTAGGACAGTCAGGACTACTGCACAGAGAAACCCTGTCTCAAAACAAATAAACAAAACAAGCAAAAAAACGAACAACATTTAGAATCCTCTTTACAAGCTTTGTGGAATTTTGACACCCATTGTTGTCCTACTGCGCTGCACAATATTAGAACTTCCTTTCTGCTTCAAAATTATACCTCTGCATTAGACCACACTCTTTTTCTTTCCCTCCCTGATACCCTTCCCAGGCTCTGATAATTAATATTCTACTTTCTACTTATTAGAGTTGAATTTATGAGCCTCCACACATAAATGTGAACATGTAGCATTAGACTTTCTTTGTGCCTGGTTTATTTTAGTTAACATGTCCTCCAGTTTCATCCATGTTGTTGCAAATGACAGGCATTTATTCTTCCTGGCTGAATGATATTCAACATTATATATATATATATATATATATATATATATATATATATATAATATTTTCCTTTCCTTTTCTTCCATTCCTGAAAACCTAGGATGATTTCATATGTTATCAATTGTGAGTTGTATACATAATTCATCACCTTTGGATATCTACCTTCTAGGAGATTTCTGAATCATATCAAAATCATGTTTTGGGGGCTTTTTTGGTAGACTTCTGTTCTGTCTTCTATGGTGGCTATACTAGATTATGCCCAGAAAACCTATTTTAGAACTGTGCTTGCTTGTTTGCCTTCTGTCTTTTTATAAGGTCCATTTTAGCATGGATGAAACCATAACTCATGAAGATTTATGTCTGCACGGGGCAGAAGTTCTTAAGTGGCAGTGTGGCACAATTCTGAGAGCTCTGTGGGAAAGACGCATCGGCTGCTGTGTGGTACAATGCTTAGAGTTCTGGGGAGAGGGTGCACCAGGACTGGGTATATGAACTGCCCAAGGAAACCACTACTCATTTGGGATAAATAAAGGTCAGATATCAGTACCAGGATTTTTATATAAAAATGGAGAAGCAATATATGCCCTGTTTATACCTTGGGGGTTGCAAGTAACAAACACTGAAGCTTGTAAACAGAGGGACTGGAGAGAGGGTTCAGTTACTAATGTGTTTGCTGACCAAGTACAAGGGACTGAATTCTGATCCCTTGAACCAATGCAAAAACAAAAACCAAAAACTGTGCATTGCAGCATGTGCCTTTAACCCCAGCTTTGTGAGAAGTAGAGATGGGCAGATTCCTGAAGTTCACTGGCCATCCAGAGAAGCCCCACATGTGAAGTTCAGACTTCGTGAGTGACCCTGCTCAAAAACCAAAGGTGGAGAGGAATAGGAGGAAAATCTTCATTGTAGACCTTGGACCTCCACCCACACGTAGGTAATTGCATGTACACATGTGGACCCCTACCACAGAGTTCGCAAACAGAATTTCCAAGTGTAGGCTGACATTCAAATTCAGGTATGTGAACAATGCTGCTTAATACACAGGAGAAATCTGTTCAGAGAAGATAAAACAAACTGTGTTTTCATTTTACATCAAGACTGAAAAATTTAGGTACAACTAGGACCATAGGGAATGTTGCTGTTTCTAGACCTGAAGGTTCCTTCAGCAAGAGAATAAGTACCTGTTTATGAATTGACACTAGCTTCTTTATATTAATGGAGTATGAGGAAGATTAATTAAAGAGTGTACAAGTACAAGTTTATAGGCTAGGAGGGGACCCTTCTCTGCATTGCCTCTGACTCTCAACGCACTCAATACTGGCAGTCTCTGTGTGAGCTCTGTGTGTCACTCCTCATCCTGGATAGGCTGGTATGTTGTAATCAACTGCTCATGATTCCTGTCTATTTAGCAGAGAGTGTGATGATGGTCACATCCCAGGTATTTGCAAAGTCTTATTATGTTATATTGAAAGATGTATCAACATCATTTAATGCTATTACCTTTTATAGATTTGGATGGTTAATGGGTACATTTCTTGCTAAATTTCAAAGTAAGTTAGTTTAAACCCTTGTCAGTCTCCTCAAGATCATTGTTGTTGATGATAAAGGGTAATATTTATAACAGCAGCAATTATATCCAATTGGTCAGGTTTCTATACTCAGAAAATTATTGGAAAGAGCAAAAAAGGGAAGAAAGTAGTGCCTTAGCTACATTAAATTCAACATATGTAATTTCATGCATATATTCTAAATACTCCAATTACTTACAATGTAAACAAATGGTCTTTGTGAGCACTTCGTCTATTCATTGTGTTTGTGTGCATCTGTATCCAGCAGTAAGCATTTCATCTATGTTTGCTCTGTGGAAACTCCACCTGTTACTGCACTAAAAGACATCCCTTGTTTTGCTATTCTTGGCTGTAAAGTACACACTAAACATTTGGAATATCTTAAAAGTCACTCAAGGGTCACAGATAGAGAGCTTAAAGTATTAGAGATCATGCATTAGCAGTATTAGGTTAAGCAACACACAGAATACAGATGAGAATCTTTTAATTTAACCTTGTCATAAAATTTCCTGTTTTCTTATTGGTCTATATAGCTCAGCTGCTCATAAAGGAATGGACTCAGTCAGTCCAGACATCAGTAGACACCCTCAACTTGGCACTAGAAGGCAGACAGCACATGGATATCAAGATAAGACCTTCTACAGGGCCCAGAGCTTTGTAATACGCCAAGTGCTGTCCTTTTAAGCAAAGTGACAGAGCGCTGTGCCTTCTTTTCCACAGGGTGTTGTTTTATGGTGCTTCGATGCAATAGCCCATGGTTGTTGCAAAGTGACTGCTTCTTTGTTTTAACTTGCTGAAAGCATACACTACTGTCCTCATTCAAGGACATGAGCTACTGGCCCATGCAAAAGATTGTAACCTTGAGAAACATTGCTTCTTTTAGTCTCTTTAGAATGCTACTACCACCTTCTGTGATTAAAAACAATATTCAACCAGATGGCTTCATCGCCAAGTTGAGGGCACATTCTGAGGAGTGTTTGGAATAAGAAGATTAAGAAAGTAGCTAT
This sequence comes from Mesocricetus auratus, assembly GCF_017639785.1. Lineage (NCBI taxonomy): Eukaryota > Metazoa > Chordata > Mammalia > Rodentia > Cricetidae > Mesocricetus > Mesocricetus auratus. The sequence goes on along the minus strand of NW_024429192.1, from coordinate 11,374,535 downwards.
GTAAAAATAGAAAGCTCAGATCAGAATATGTAGCTACACACACACACACACATCATACATACACACCACACACACACATGTCACAAACACTATACACACACACACCATATCATACCATACATACACACCATATACATACATATATATATCATACACCATGTACACAAATTGCTTGAATCATGACAGTAGCATAATTTGTTTCCTTTCCCATCATTCACATTTTTCTGCTAGTCTGTTCTTATCCAAATAAGCAATAGTTTACTAAAATTTTGTAAGCATACTGTTAATGGCTTTTTACCATGACCTTTAATCTTACAACTCCACTTGTATCATTTACATTGAGCTTATACCAGGACTCACCAAGCTATAGCTGGGGGACCAGAATTTTGACCTGCTGCCTGTTTTGGAATGACCAGTTAGGAACCAACATCATTTTTCTTCACATTGTTAAGTAGTGATGGATATTTAATTCACAATAATATTTTGTCAAAATTTGCTGCTCATAAATAAATTTGGGGAATGCATTTTATCCTTTACTCACATATTGATTATGACTTCCTTTGTGCTACAAGGACACGACTGAATAATTGTACCCTAGAGTACACAAACTCCACAGCCTAAAATGTCTGCTATTTGGCCACACAAAACACACAAACACTGTCAAAGCCCCAGTATATGAGTAGCACCCGTATCAGTTGGCAATGTTAACTTGTATGGCTCCCTACCATCAAACATCCATTATCCAAGTGTTTTCCTCACTCAAACATGTTTGGTTTTCCAGAGTCTGGACCAGTTGACAATGTCTTTATGTAACATTTCCACTCACCGTTTATGCTTCCCTTGGTACCACTTTTACCAGCCCTGTGTCTGCTCATGTTACTCTGTTCTTTACTTACCAATCAATATTTAACACTGAAAACCAGGAACTTTCATTATGGTGGTTCAGAAATATGCCAAGCTAATGTTAGGTTCTGATGCAAGGAATTCACATGATACTTTGAACTTTCTGATACATCTTCTGTATCCTGTCATAAGTTTTATTCATGCACTCATCTCCTATCTGCTACCAGATTATATAGTCCTTAAGTGTTAGGGTGGTACTTGGTTATCTTTGTACCATTGAGGTTGTTTCAGATGTGTGCAAGTCTTGTACAATCTCCATAGACTGAGACCAAGTCTAGGAGTCAAGCCAACCCTTAGAGAATTCACAATTCCATCCTTCTTTAGTTGATGGTCCCAAGGAAATTCCAGTGGCATTGTAAAAAACACATTAGTGGTGTGACAGGAAGGCTGAGTTGTACAAGAAACAAAAGTGTCTGGAAAATATGAATCCCTCAGATACTACACTGAAGACCAGCTAGACTCTAAAATATGAGATCATGTCATGAATTAGAGGGAAGTCACTATAGAACTGATTTGAATGGAGCTCTAAATACTGAGGCTTCCTTAAATTACTCCTGATTCTACTTATACATATAACCCAGAGCCTGGAAATGAGAGAAACTGATGAAGAAAGAAAACTGTCCCTAGCTGGAACTGAAGATGAGAGACATAGAGCAGAAAAGCAAGCAGAGTGTAGAGAGGGTCCAAGTGGAAGAAATTAGCTTTAGCACCAACTACTTACCAGGACCCATGCTATGACTACTACAATTTCTCATGACACATGTTCAGTAACTGTGCAAGGAAGCTGAATTCCCTTGTTCTATATGCAAAGAAAAACAGGCTAACAGAGATTCAGTAACTGGTGAAACAGAGAACTAAAGGCAGGCAAACATGAACCTAAACCAATTCTGCTATATGCACCTCACTACAGTATCATTCATCATTAATAAATGCTATTAAATAAATACGGAAGAAAAATGTAGGGATGGCTAGCTTGCATGGGTCCTACATGGAATGTGTGATAGCGTACTCCTTTCCCCCCACCACATTTAAGTTTCTCTTTGTTGGATAGCTTGTACCTCTTCTATAGCTGTCCCATGTGGGTTACAACTCACGTATACTCTGTTCTATGTTCCCTAAAGCACAGGGAATAGTTTAAGAAAATATTGGACCTAGACATGGTGATGTCTCAATATTAAGGAAGCTGAGGAAGGAGGACTATAAATTCAAGGCCAACGTGGGATGCATAAGGAAATCCTTATACAATAATCAATAAATGAGATAAAATAAAAGAACATGATTAGTGCTTGGGGGACTGCTTTAGATCTCTGGTCATCAAACGCTTAGGCAAAGCAGTTACACCAAATTTCAATGCTTCTGTTATTTTGTTTATTCACCTTAGGGTCTTCTCAGTTAATTACTCTGCACTGAAAGTCGTGTCTTCAGTAGAACCCACTCCTATCTCCGAAATCAGAAATGATCTTCTCCAACTGTGTTCTCCTATACTATTCATGTGGTAATGTGCTTGATCTGAAATAGTAACTATATACATGCCACAGACATCAAGAAGCACACTGTAAACATCCAGTAATTTGGACTCATTGTTTTGAATCTCACACATGTTTCTTGTAGTACCATTTATACAAAATCAGTGTTTCAAAAGCATTAGTTATTGACAATGATGCATAATAAAGTATCACTTTCTTAGGTCCTGTGGTGGTTTGAATGAAATGGTGTCCATAGTCTTGGGTATGTGAATTGTTGCCAGCTGGTGGCTCTGTTTGGGTAGGTTTATGAGGTGTGGCCTTCCTGTAGGACGGATGTCACTAGAGGTGGGTTGTGAGGTTTGGCCTCCATGTGCTGTTCCCAGTTTGCTCCCTGCTCCCTCCCTCTCAGTTTGATACTCCAGCTGCCATGCCTGCATATTTCTATGCCTGTCTGTTGCCAAGATGGTGATAGACTCTCATCCCTCTAGAGCCGTAAGCACCAAATATCCCTTCCTTCTGTAAGTTACATTGGTCATTGTGTCTTACAGCAATAGAAGAGTAACTAATATAGGCCCCTTGATATTTTCAGCTTTTCTTTCAAAAGTTCATTTTGAAAGAAGTTAAAATGGGGTCCTGGGGTTGTTTTTATTTCATTCTTCTTTTCTGGCTTCCTTCTGACTGGAGTTCTGTGGCTGAAACAGTTGTAAGAGATGGCGGAAGTTGGCAGGAATGAGTTAGGATGTGCGTCCCTCCCCTCCTTTTCTTCCTTTCTTTAATATGATGGAGGATCTCACTATGTAGCTTTGAGTGATCTGCTTGTCTTACCCTCCAAAGAACAGGGACCTTGAGAAGATCAGAGTCAAGTAAGCACTTCTCATTGCCAATAGTGTGTGGCATGGTTGGCATGCAGTCTCATTTCCAGTTTAATGAAATGCTATACTGATTGCATCCTAGGATCATGGATGCTGCCAAGAAGTTCTATTGAAACACCTGAATAATTTCCTCTACCATATAATTTTCAATGCTGCAACAGTCTGGGAGCACACGAAGTCCTTTAGAAGGCAGTTTGAACTGAAGGGCAAACCATATGGGGGAAGTTTAAAGTATATTAAATGACACTTTCCTTCTCACTTGATAAATATTAATGTCTTCACTAATATGTGACAAGTGGGTATTAGATTATGAAAAAATATCTTCATTTTCAGTGTCTACAAGAATATTTACCACTATTACAGCTAAAAATTTGAACATCCTTCTAAAAATTATATCTTAAAAAGCACTGGTGACTTTTTTTTCTGCTGAGTAGCACTAGAAGAAACCACTCTAAGTGAGGTAACCCAGTCACAGAAAGACAAACATGGTATGTACTCACTCATATATGGATATTAGACATAGAGAAAAGGAGTACCAGCCTAAAATCCGCATCTCCAGAGAAGCTAGGAAACAAGGAGGACTGGAAGAGAGACATACACGGTCCCCCAGTGAAGTGGAAAGGGACAAGAGCCCCTGAACAAATGGGGAGCATGGGAAGAGGGGGGAGGAAAACATGAGGGATCAGGAAGATTGAGTAGGAAGAGGAATAGAGGAGAGCAAGAAAAGAGAAACATCAACAGAGGGAGCCACTATAGGTTTAAAGAAAAATCTGGCACTGGGGGATCATACAGAGATCCACAAGGATGACCCCAACTAGGACCCTAAGCAATAGTGGAGAGGGCTACCTTAAGTGCCCTTTCCCAATGAGAATGACGACTACCTTACAAGCCATCCAAAAGCCTTCATCCAGAAGCTGATGGACGCACAAGGAGAGATCCACAGCCAAGCACTGAGCCAACCTCCTGGAATCCAGTTTCAGAGAGTAGGAGTGACCAACAAAGGGGTCAAGACCATGCTGGGAAAACTCACAGAAATAGCTGACTTGAGCAAGTAGGAACTCATGGACCCCAGTCTGACAGCTAGGGAACCAACATAAGACCAAACCAGGTCCCCTGAATGTGGGTGTCAGCTAGGAGCACTGGGCAGTCTATGGGGCCTCTGGCAGTGGAAACAGGATATCCCTAGTGCAGGAATGGACTTCAGGAGCCCATTCCCCATGGAGGGATACTCTCTCAGCCTAGACACATGGTGGGGGAGGTCGGTGCAGGGGGAGTTGTGGAGGGCCTAGGCCCTGCCCCAAATTACTTGACAGATTCTGATGATCCATCATGGAAGGCCTCACCCTCCCTGGGGAGTGGATAGGGGATGGGATGGGAGTCAGTGGCAGGGTATGGGAGGATGGGAGGGAGAGGGAACTGGGATTGATAAGTAAAGTAAGATTGTTTCTAATTTAAATAAATTTTATTTTTAAAAAAGCACTGATGGCAGAATATCAGACTTGAATATTCTGCTAGGCTATACGTTCTTTATTTTTGATAGGTTTGCAGAGGTCTTCCAAAATAAAATCAATTTTTAATTAGCTGCCTAACTAGGCAATAATAGCTATCTGAATTGTGTATGATGATGTTCAAAGTCCAAGTCACTTATAGTGTTTACTAGAGTGTGTTATATATTTGAGACAATATATGCTTCAAAACATTTTCCTTTCCTTGATATTAAAGTCATGTACAAGCTAAAAATTAATGAAAGAGTCCTAGGAAATAATAGGAACAAGGTTTATCCAGGATTAAGAATTTACTAGGATAATCTATCCAATAATGACTTTGACTATAATCAAGGTTAGAAAATAATGACCTCTCAATTAAAGGAAATTGCTGTGGAAGAAAAACAACCATATAATAGGGATGTCCAAATCTGTTCCTTCTGGAATCTATTTTTCACTTCTCATGTTATTATATACAGTTTTAATATGGTATTCCTTCTAATCTTTCAAGTACCCTGTCAGATAAACTTAATTATTTTTCAGTGGTGTGCGAGTGAAAGAAAATTGCAGTAGAAAACTTAGTCATTCATCTAGATATATGTAATTCATATAAAAATGTTATTTTGTTAAAGGAACAGACAGACTCATGGGAAATCAGACATATGCTTAAATGCTTTTAGAAGGGATGGGAGGGCCCTAAGTTTTTACGATAACTTAGATGACAATTCTTTATTGAACCTGTAGGAAACTCCTGATGGCTTTCATGTGGACACAGACAGGTATTTCCTGGGGACTCCAGCATTTGCTTGTGACCTTTGGGTGTGTTACTGTTGCTCTCACAGGGACCTGGCTCCTCTATTTGTGAGTCTCAGCACTTACAGTAATTGACAACGCACAGCCACTGTGAAATGAGAGAAGGATTGGTGGTGTAGATGGATGGCTATACTCCTGACTCTGTGAAAAGGTAACACACCTTTCCTTAGTAAGATAGACATTGATTTATTTCAATTGATGTTCAATATGGAGCGGCCACTCCACACTGGTGCAAGGATGTTGCCACAGTGACTGAAAAAGAAAAGAACTGGTGATGGCTTGTGGGAGTCTTAGTTCATCAGAGGAGATTCAGACCCCGCTGATGACTACTTACCATGAAAAAATCCTTTAGGAAAACAAATTGAAATACAGTTTAATTCCAAGAACAGCTGACGTTAGCTGGAGAGTCAGTGAAACTGGAAAGGTAAAAAAGTTTATCCAATTGGGCCATGGTGGTGCATAACTTTAACCCCAGCACTTGGGAGGCAGAGGCTGGTGGATCTCTGTGAGTTTGAGGCCAGTCTGGTCTACATAGGAAGTTCCAGTAAAGAGAAAGAAATTAAAAGTGTTCTGGGCACCAGCAGCAATGGATTTAAGAGAATGTAGGATCGATTTAGCAGAATGAAGGTTTTCAAACCCCTTGTTCCTCCAGCAGCTGTTCAATCCCATACTTTGCTGTTGTAACTCTCATTCTGTTTTCTACTTCTATGTATTTGCATGCTCTGCCCTTCTCCCTGTTTCCCTTCTCTCATACCCTTATAGGAGGGCAGGAGAGCATGCTGCCTGTGACATTACCTCCTCTCTTCCCAGTGTAGAAGAGTCTTAACTGTGCTGTTCAACCCGGTATCCACTAGCCACATGTGGCTACGAAATTTCTAGTGAAATTAGAAATTCATTCTCTTTGTGGCACTAGCCACATTTCCAGTGCTCAATAGTGACATGCAATCTACACACTGGAGTTGGCAGAAACAGAACGGTCAACATTGCAGAGGCACCTGGCTTGTGGCAGACAACTAACACACTCATAGAAGTAAATAGTTGAAAGAATACCCAAGGGGTCTGCCCTCTGCCTCAGCTTGATGTGAAAGGAAGCTATGAAATTAGTGGTCTTATAAAAAAGGGAAGCAAGATAAAAGTCAAGTGTGTCTACCAGGAGACAAGACCATGGTGGTAAAAGATGGGTCTCTAGAAGCCAGAAAGGCTGCCTCACCATGAACTCAATCAGCCAGCGCCTTAACTGTGTACTTCTAGATCGAATACTGGTAAGAACTGTATGCTGACTGGCAGCTTGTTAAAGGAGACTGAGCGATGAAGACAAGACAACAAATTCTTGGCAATGCCCATTGCTTTGCTTTGACTAGAAGGAACCACAACTCTTGCCAGCCACAATGAGTGAGTGTGTGAAGAAAAGTCATTTCCCCCACTGTTTGAGAGCCAGAGAGATGCAGAAAGGAGGTCTGATGACCTTTCTGATAATTAATAACATTAACTGATAGAATTAATTAATGCTATGGTTATCTTCATCAGAAAGGAAGGAAGGAGGAGGAAAAATCTACTTAGTTCTTTAATAAACAAAAGCAAATAAGAAAAAGGAACCACTTGGTCCCTCTAACAGTATATAAGAGTGCAGAAGATTAGTGTCCAATCTCTCAGATGAAACAAGGATTATTCTCACATAAGAACAAAAATAAGAACAGAGAGTTTTAATAAACTTGTAGTTGGGATAATGAGATTTTGTGAGATAGCTTTCCAAATGGGGATTATATAATTAAAGTATAATATAATTTATATTAAAAGTGTCTTCTAAGGTTCAGATTTGACTTTTAAGACAAATAGATGCTCTAGCTTACCCATTCTTTTTGCTGGTTATGGGATGCTTATGTTACTTATGCTTGAATATCTTATTCTTGAAGAATAACTACAAAGTATTGACTCTTAGCTATAATATCCAAATTTTTTTGTTGTCTCATTCACCCAACAATGCCAAACAGCTCACTCTGAATGTTTGGGTCACTCGCATCAAAGTTGAAGAAATATGTTTTATTTGTACACATATGGAGTCTTACTCCTCATTTCTCAGCAACAAACTCCACAAGACAGTGTAAAAATGAACTGCAGTGGAGAAATAACAGCGTAAGTAGGCTTTGTCTGCTTCAGTGGAGTCAGGACACCTAGAAGCTGAAGGTGATCCATCATCAGCTTGGAAGACTCCGTCTGTGATATTTACATGTGTGGTGTGAGTGTGTGTATGTTCACACATGTGTACATATGTATGCACAAGCGTGATGAGGTCAGAGGTTGATATCAGGTGTCTTCCTCAGTCACTCTCTACTTTTTATTTTTTATTTATTTTTTATTTTTGGTTTTTACGAGACAGGGTTTCTCTGTATTGTTTTGGAGGCTATCGGTCCAGCCCAGCCTCGAACTCACAGAGATCCGCCTGCATCTGCCTCCCGAGTGCTGGGATTAAAGGCATGTGCCACCACCGCCCGGCTACTTTTTTTTTTTCCAGTTTAAATTTAGATAAGAAACAAGGTTGCTTCACAAGTCAGTTCCAGGCCCCTCTCCCTTTCCCTCCCCTCCTCCCGTGCCCTCCCCCCAGACCCCCCCCCCGTTATCCCCTCATTCCCCCAGGGAGGGTGAGGCCCTCCATGGGGGTGTCCATAGTCTGTCATTTCATATAGGGCAGGGCCTAGACCCTTCCCCAAGAGTTCAGGGTGAGAGTGCACCTCACATTGTTCTATGGGAGTCCAAAGTCCGTGTGTATACTTGGGATGGGTACTGATCTGCTGCCCAAGGCTCAATAGATTCCCTAGGCCTCCTCACTGACACCCAGATTCAGGGGGTCTTGATCAGTCCCATGCTGGATTCCCAGGCTGATGCCTGGGATTCAAGAGTTAACCTTTGTCTGGTCAGCTGTTTCTGGGGGTTAAACCAGCCCAGTCTTAATCTCTTTTAATCTAAGGCAGGGTCTCCTATTGGGCCCAGAATTTACCAATTTTATCTAGTCTGTTTAGCCAGCTTTCCCTGGGGTTATAGGTAACCCTTCATGCGGTCCTGCTCCCTGATCCACAGTTCTCATGCTTGTGTGACAAGCACTTTATCAACAAAACTGTCTCCCCAAGCCCCTTTTTGCATTTTTTTCTTTGAAAATCTGAGTATTTTAACATTCTACTTCATCAAACAAGGATCACTTAAACATTTGTGTACCTACCTTCTGGAATTAACTGGCTTGAGCATTTTCTCAGTTTGCCTCAAGTATTTATTTCCTTTCTTACTTCCTTCTATTTTCTTTTCAAGTCAAACTTCTTAAAAATATCTATTCTAGCTGGGCCACATTTTCTATTCTTCTAAAGGCCTATATCCATAAGTAATAGAATTCCCTATTCAAATTTTTGTTTATGAATATTTCAATGAATTATTTAACTCTGATGGTTTTTTCTTCTATCACTGTACTGAATTCCATTGCCTGATAATCTACAATTTATTTATACTTTCTCAAGTGCATGGTCTTGTGTGAGTTTGTTGAAATATTTACCTGTTGGTGACAAATAATGCTCCAGTGAATACCATTGAACTTGTTTTCATCATGTATCAAAAGTTTCTCTTTACATTTCTATTAGTAATGGGAACAAAAGATGTTTTTCTAACCCTAGGTGGTCTGTCTTGATGTGTTTAATATTCAATTTAATTTTACTTTGCTTTGTCTGTATAATACCATTTTCCAGTTACTATTTAATTTCTGTGTTGTTGTACTTTATAAATGTCCCCAGGTGTTTTGGGAAAAAAAATACATTTCCTGCTTTTTTTTTTTTTTGCAGCATTTTCTTTAGTAAAATTCTTACCTGTTCCTTATTTCTCTAAATGGTTATTATTTACCTAAGTAATATTTTGGTGTTTGTGAGGTCTGTTAACATCTCTCATGGTCACTGGGAGCCATTACTCCTTTCTCTTTAAGATTCGGTCAGTTTTGATTTATTTTAGTCTAAGACAGTGTTTCTAGTTGCAGCGAATTAAGACTGTGTCTTCACAATGCTAACTGTTTTGTTGGATTGTGCTTTTCTCCCATAGTCAATGATCATATTACAAAACAGTGCCTCTGCTTTTAATTTTGCCTCAAAGTGATTTTATTGCTGTTGTTTTCACTGAGATGCTGTGTTGACCTTTCTTTTGATTAATGTTTGCATGACATAGCTCTTTCACTTGCTTGATTTCAACATTTTTTGTACCATTTTTTCTTTTAACTTAAAAAATTCAATAGTTAAGTAGAAACTATCTTAAATGACTCTTGCTTCTAATGTGTTTATTTTTTATTATAATTAAGACAATATAGGATTCTGTGCAGTTGTGTGTGAGAGTATGTTTAGAGATACTTATGGTTATTGAGCAGTGCAGTTTCTTAATTAACATGACATTATTATTATTTGTATGTGGGCTACTTAAGGAATTTGCAGCAGTGTGTTAAATGGTAACTTCTCTACTTCCTGAAAGATTCTTTTTGTTAATTAAAGGTGTGATTGGCTCTGTGACCTCCCTGAGCCGCTATAATCATTACTTATATTTAAATCTTTTTACTGACTGTCTATGTGGGTAGTCCCCATTGATTAAAGAATTCATTTTCCCCCCAATCGTTTTCTTTTTATAAACAATCTCCAGTTTATTAACACTTGGTTTTATAAAACATACACTATAAATGTCTTACTTATAAGATAGAGGTTACTTTCTTGCCAAGTTCATAAAAACCATTTAAATTACCTGAATAAATATAATACAACAACTATGCTTAACATGAAAGGAAAGAATTCCAGTGCCAATTAAAGAACTCCAATAGCACATGGCTCCACCTTGGGACCTTGGTGCAAAATCCTGAAAACCCTATGTTCCAGTCTGGAACCACTGATGAGTTAAGTGTCTTTGAAAATTCATAGCCTCCATCACCATTTTAATTCTTGTCTTACAATTTTTCATCTTTAAAGTTGTGGAATAATCCTTGTCCTTTCTCCAGGGTCCTAGGTATCAAAGAAAATAAGGAAGCTAAAAGTATTTTAAAATTCAGGAACCTCACTCAGGAGCTGTTCCATGATCTGCAAACACTATGTATGACTTTGTTAATTTTGTCTGCCTGAGAAGGGATACTCTTTTTTTTTCTGCATAAGGGAAGCCAAGGGTTTATGGCAATCACTGAGAATGAAATAGAAAACAGAGTGAGCTGACTCCAGAAGTGAAGATTAATACTTTACCCCCCGAATATTCTAATATGCTCTAATTCATAATGGGAGTGCTCGGCAGTCAGCCGATGGCTCCCCTCCTGTAGCAGTTTAGACAAGTTGGAACTAGATAACACCATGCAGAAGACAGAAGTTCAGAAGGTCCTACACTTCCTTTTTTTCTCCATAGGTAAAAATTCTATGAAAAGAAGAGTCTTGTCAATAAATGAGTGCTTGGGATTTATAACTAACCAGCATAATTTCTGAAGGTCTCCCTTTCCCCCACTCGACATGATGTCCGATGCACTTGATATGCTTTAATTATATAAAAGTAATCCCAGCCATGGATTTAACAAAAAGTGCTACTGTTTTCATTTTGACTCAGTGGCTGTCACATAGGCCTCAAAGGTTAGAAAGCCAACCAGAAAGAAAAGCCTAACAGTAGCTTGTAACAGTCTTTCAAGCTTTAGGCATCTTTTATTATGTAGGCAGTTGCTGACAATTGAATAGATTTATTTCCATCATCAAGTAAAGATGGTCTCTGCTGACATGCTTCAGTTCATGGCTGCACTTATGCATTCCTTTGATTTTGCGTGATTATGGCCAAATGAATCATACAATACGTAAGATACAGCTCCTCCTCCTCTGCAGAAGGCTCTTGACAATAGAGCGCTGCTGCTAAATTGAATTTTGAAGCATCAGAATCTTTTCCAGGTATCATGAGGATATTTGGTTCAAATGATACAACAGGTCGGGCATCACTTGGTCTTTTCACTCATTGGGTCTCTAGAAATTCCACGAAATTAGAAATAGTGAAGGTGAAGATAACATCATTCCTTTTGTTGTTTGAAGTTGAGACAGAGAAGTAAACTCATGAAAACAACACAGAAGCTTCAGAAAACTAGTTCTGCAATTACAGCAATTCTTGTAAATAAAGGGGAAGATTAAGCAATACTTCTAATGGCTGAAAATCCAGAGATGTTCTCTGCTACAAAGTGCGACAGCTTTCAGTGAAAGAGGACAGAAAGAAACTATGGAAAAACTATCACGGTAATCGAGGCTATATAGGGAAAAACAATATATTTATTTATAAGGGAGAGAGAGAGTCGCACATACCAGGAGTTAGAAGCGTGGCTGGCTTCCAGGAGAAAAAGAGGGAGCCCCTTTTCCTTTCACTACCTTTTATCTCTACCTTGACCCCGCCCTGTTGGGCGGGTAACTTTGTGGGGTTCACTCCTACAATTCCCCTTTTAGTCTAAATAGAAGATTTAAATTTGATACAAACTCAAACATATACAACATATATACATAGAGGGTGATAATTAAGTTATAATCTACTTATCCTAAACTAAACATATCCATTCCACCTAAATTCTAAACTTATCCGAAAGGGATGCCTAAGTCTGAACACCTCCTTCCGGTTCCAACCCTAAATAATTGCAAATTACACTAACAGGGGTAAACTATCCTTTTATGTCAATAGTAGGGAGAGGGGACGTGGAATTCTCAAAGTTACTTCCTGCTGAAGTGGGACGATGACAATCATGGGGACCTGTGGGAAAAATTGTTAGTATAACAAGAGTCTTAAACACCAGGTATCACGGTAATCCAGGCTATATAGGGAAAAACAATATATTTATTTATAAGGGAGAGAGAGAGTCGCACATACCAGGAGTTAGAAGCGTGGCTGGCTTCCAGGAGAAAAAGAGGGAGCCCCTTTTCCTTTCACTACCTTTTATCTCTACCTTGACCCCGCCCTGTTGGGCGGGTAGCTTTGTGGGGTTCACTCCTACAAAAAACGATTCTGATTCTGACAGAGTAGAAATAAATACATTTATTTTGCACCAAAACATCATTAATTTGTTAATAAGTAAAGTTTAGCTTTGGTCTCAAAGGTTTCATTTGGATGTTTCTCTTAAATAATATTTTCCAGGAATGTATTAATATAACATTGGAATGGGCTTAAATCAAATCGAGAAATGAGTGCACTTAACATCGAAACCTAGATGATCTGTTGGGATGGTATTATCTTTTAAACCATTGTGTTTTATCGAAGAAGCATTTTTCAGATCAGAATTCAACTTGATGTACTGTTGCTATGAATCATGGCTATAGACTCCAGGTGGGAATCAGCAAAGCAAAAGATAAGGGGAGGAGGAATACTCCAATAAATCTCTGTAAAGCCTTGCAACAAAGGTTCTCCCAGAGCAGGCAGGTGGGCTGACCCTGTAAGATTCTGTTGGCTGCTGTCCATTCTCCCCAAATACAACCCATAATAGGCTGCAAGCAAAGGGCCTAAGGTGTGGTGACAACAATCATTGACTCCATCTCCACAGCTCTAAACGCTTCTCCGCAGCAATTGCATAGGTACCTTATTCACGGTACTTAGCGTGTAGGAACAGTCTTGTAGGTGTAAGTTGTCATTGCTGCCAGACATACAGAGAAAGTGGGCTTCAAAATAACTTAGTAGCTTGCCTAAGTTAACCCAGTAGTTAGTGAAGCATTTTGATTTGTAGAGTTCAGAGTCCATTCTGTGTCTAGCACACTACACGTGCTCATTTTGCATATTTCAAGTAAGATGGACAGTGTTTTAGGAAATAATTGAGTTATTGGGAAATTGGATGAAGTAATGCTTTGGAATCTAGATCCTTTAGCAAATACTGGAGACACTCATTAAATGTCAGACTACACTGGTGAAGTTCTCAGCTTGTGAAGCACGCTGGCCCACATGGGCACTGTGCGGGCTTTAAATGATAGTCAGTCTTCTTGGCTTTAAATGATAGTCATTCTTCTGGGCTTTGCAAGAATGGACTAAGCCTGTACAAACCGTGGTTTTGCAGGAGCAGCCATTATCATGGTTTTGGAAGCTGTGCCCTGCTGTATAGAATGGGAGGTTGACTCAATCAGGATGGCACTTAGAAACAGAACACGAAGGCACGGCAAGCACAGTTTGCAACAGCTAAGGACAATACCATCAACTCTAATTTTATTTAAATTAAAGTTACCAGCTGTGGGCAATGCTGCTTTTGACAAAGTTCCCCATGGTTCACTGCAATTGGGTTTTATCTTATTAAGCACTTAGTTGTTTACTACTAAGGTGTGTAAAGAGCTGAAGGTGATAAAAAATAACTGGTTTTCTAAGTTTCCTTTTTGACAATTTCATGTGACTGCTGTCCATCCTATCTTCTTCCAGTGACCGTGGTGAACTGCATTTAGCACTAACATGTGTCAGTTAGAGTATTGGTGTTAGGATGGAGAATTTCCTCTGGACACTTACAGCCTAAGCCACGACCGTGGTTCAATGTGAAGGTTAGACCTGACAAACTATTTGCTTGTATTTGTGTATTGTGAAAGTCACCGATCTTGAGAAATGGCTTCTGGAATTCAAGCTGCTCGCAAGAATGAGTAACTGCTTTGCCAGTAATAAAATTGTCGTTTATGAATGGGGTATTCTAGGTCATGTACTCCAAAAACTGCCCATATGAAAGTATTAACTACTGCATTAGTTCTTCAGGGAACTAGAACCAATAGTACACAGAGTATATCTTGGTGCAACAGTATCTAAATTGTAAAAAGTGGCTCATAGTCTAGATGTCTTATCGCCATGCATTGACAAACTGGAGAGAAACAACAGCCGTTGGTGTGTTTGACCAGTGTTTGAAAACAACAACATGAGGGGGAGTTAAGGGGAAGATGGCTGCTGTTTGGAGTAAGTTCCGGAGTCCATAGGTCTGAGAACCATGAACACTGAAGTCCAAGGACCAAACACAACCTTGTTCTCCCTCTGCCCCTTTCTTCTGGCTGAGCCCTCAATGGGATAAATGATGCTCACTTACTCCAACTAGAGGGATCCCTTACTCTGGATAAGGATTTAAATGCTAATCTTGTTCATAAGTGTTACCACAGCATACTCTAATTTCTCTTAGCTATTCGAGCACATCGTGTTGACCTACACAGTTTGTTGATATTGCTACTATTGCTGTTATTGGTGGTGGTGGTAGTGGTAATGTTGGTGGTGTGAGTGGTGTGTGTGTGTGTGTATGTGTGTGTGTGTGTGTGTGTGTGTGTGTGTGTGTGTGTGCATGCGCACTCTTCAATGCTTGGTATCATAAAATGAATGCTAGAAAGCATTATTTTAAAACCAAATGGATGTTATGATACTCATCTGAGGCCTAGTTCCATCCCTGAGAGGTGGAGGTAGGAAAACTAGGAGCTGAAATACATCCTTAGCTATATAACAAGGTTAAGGCCATCCTGGACTAAAATGAGACCCTGTCTCAAAAACAGAGCAACCAAACTAAATGAAACTCAATAAGAGTAAAAGAAAACACTATTTTGTGTACTAATCAACTAAGGCAACATATTATTTCTTGGCAAATGCCTAGAAACTTTTGTTTATCATTTAGAGTTCATATATGCATAAGGGCAATTCAAAGAATATAAAATTCAGTATTACAGTCAAAGTGTGTCTGGGAGGTGGTGGTACGTGCCTCTAATCCCAGTACTTAGGAGGAGGAGGCAGGCAGATCTCTGTGAGTTTGAGGCTAGACGGGTCTACAGAGTGAGTTCCAGGTCAGGCTCCAAAGTGATACAGAGAAATCCTATCTTGAAAAACCAATCAACCAAATAAATAAATAAATAAACAAACAAACAAATAAGATAAAGTCAAGATGTACCATGGACATAACACTCCAAGTACATATGACATGTCACTTCCTGCCGCTTCTGGCACTGTGACCCCATTTATTTCTAATCAGTTTAAGCAACTGGTCAGCCAGAAACTTAAAAACAAGAACTTCAAAATGCTTTGCTGCCCATTCACAAACATTTCTGTGAGTTCTCCATCATAGCAATGAAGGTTCTACAGTTTCCTGTGTTTTCTACAGTGTTTAAATTCTGGATTCTTTTTCTTGTCTATGCCAAGTCCCTCATCAGTGGCTTCTCTCAGAGCTCCATGCATCCATGGCTACTTCATTGTCCTCACCAGGCTCAAGAGCAGTGGGAACCTGAGGCCTTCACAGGCACGTATTCTGCCATCCAGGATCAGCAAGTTTATATGTGTCCTTTGCCATTAAGTGTCAAGTTGCCAGAGAAGCATGACAAAGAGGATGGGTAGCACCCTGTGGGGACACACATATAAACACATTAAGCCCTGCTTCCATGAAAGATGGCTCATTATATATATTTTTTTAACAAATAGACATCTAACCCATGTGGGTGTAGACACAGTGCACTGGATCAAAGGAAGGAGATGTTAAATTATAACATTTCAAAACCAGGAATGGCAGCAACTCAAGAGTTCTTTTTTAGAAGGTGTAAGTCATGCTAGTCCACTTTGAACACTGTTCCCTGCAATGCTCACAGCTTTTTACGTTTGAAAGGCATGGCGGGAGTCACTCTGATGTGATTAGAAAGGGCCTGAAGCTTGCTTTTAAAATTCAACATTCAGATGGATAGGAAATGGTAACTTTTTTCACTTTGATTTTTCGCTGTCTATTTTTATAACTAGCCAGCCGAGACACTGGAAGGAAGTGTGTCTGCTCCGTAACATTACCGAAGCATCACTACCTGGCAGTCCTCTGGTTGCTTTCATCCATTCTAGAATATTTATTTCTGCATTTCCTAAGCTACATCATACCTGTATTCTTTGGACTTATTCTGAGCTTTCTTGATGCTCCATTTGCTTGCTCGTTTGTTACTGTGCAGCAGCTCAAGTAGTGATTGTGAATACTGAGTCTGGTCATTCCAGCCACGCCAAAGAGCCAAATGCACGAGGGACTGTGGCCTTTACAGTGATTGACAGGTAAAGGCACTTGCTGTTAATCTTTGAGGACCCAAGATCAATCTCTAGGATGCTCACGGTAATGAATAAACACATGCAAGTTGTCCTCTGACTTCCAAATGTATTGTGGCGCATAAACACACACCTGATCATAACTAAGTAAAGGTAATGATAAAGGCCAGTCAAATATGTAAGGGAAAGCATGGGGGTTTCTTTGTAATTAATCTTTAAGAAACTTGATGTGCATGGATATTTTGTTTGTACGTATGCATACCACATGTGTGCAGTGTACATGGAGACCAGAAGAGGGTGCTGACTGGAGCTACTACAGATGGTTCTGAACCACCATGTGGATTCTGGGAAGCAAACATAGACCCTCTGGAAAAACAGCCAGTGTTCTTAACTGCTGAGTCATCTCTCCAGCCTTGCATTGTAGGAGTTCAAATAAAGGAAACTTCCTTAATGAGCAGAGTTCAGAGGCATTTCATGGAAAGAGATGTCCAGAAGAGTATTTCAGCTAATAAATCCAAGTTAACTGAGGAATAGAAAGGGATAGGAGAAATATGTCCTAGGCAGGAGCTTATCTGAGAGAAAGGGTAGTGTGTAAAGGATTCATTCACTCAGTGAATGGTACTGAAATTGACCATGCTTGACTTACAACTGCTGGACTCCAGCTAACAAATGTATAAGGTAAAGACTGGGCAGAAAGAGATTCTGGGTTATTCTCCCCTACTCTTTTTTTGTGAAGCAATTCCCTTTGGTTCATGTCTTGACCTATTTTTTGTAACAAAAACAAAACAAAACAACAACTACAACAAATACCTGAGACCATGCCATTTATATTGAAATGGTTTTGAATCTGGTAAGTCAAAGGAGAACTTTCCAGATCTGCTGAGGGCTTTCTTGCTATGTCACAGCATAGCCTAGGGGATCATATCATAGTTCATCATGGTGAGGGCCTGCAAGGCAGTTCTCTCTCATCCTTTGACTTAAACTCACCAATGCCATTGCAGAAGCCCCACCCTTATGAACTCATCTCACCTCAATGGCTCGCAAAAGCCTCATATTATCATATGGATTTGGGAGTTGTGTTTCTAGCAGAGGAATCTGAGGGACGGACACTTTCATAGCACAGAACACAAAGAGTAGATGCATGGGATAGATAGCTCTTCTTATGAAACCCAACTTTAAGCGCTCAGTGTAGGTGCAAGTAAAGTTTATCTACTCAAGCTTTACATACAGCCTACGATGGCATAAAGGATGGCTTTGTCCTCCACTGGCACCCAGCAATTCAAGCTGGAAGAGGCTCCTTCACTGTGGCAGGGAACAGGTTGTGCCAGACCAGACTGTAAACCAGTCTTTCTCGAAGAGCACTGTGCATTGGCTGCCTGCTGTGGTTTGGACACGAATTGATACCCACAGGCTTATTTGTTTGCACACTGGGTCCCCAGATGGCTGAGGGCCTGAGGAACAGCCTAGCTGCTGGAGGAGAGTCAATGGGGTGGACCTTGAGGCATCTTAGCTCAACCCTACTTCTAGTCTCCTTGTGTTTCCAGTCAGTGAATGCCATGTGACTAGCCACCTCACGCTTCTAAGGCCATGCCTTCCCCATCTTAACGGCCTGTACCTTGCACAGTCTGTGAGCAAAATTAAATTCCTCTTCCCTTAACTTTTTTCCTAATAGGCCTTTGGCTACAGCAATGAGAAAAGTAAGCCATACAGTAACATGCTGGCCAGAAACAAACCAAGAGCAACATTCAAATTAGAGAAGGATGGAAGAGCCACACAAGGGGCCTGTTAAGCAGAAAGCTGGATCTATATGGCAGCCCTTACAGATCCATTGCCTTTCTGCCCTCCAGATTCATGCGGAAACCTAGTCCCTGATGATGCTATTGGGGGTAACCTTTGTGGGGTGGTCAGTTCACAAAGGGTAAGCCATCAAGAATGGATTTAGTACTCTTATGTAAGAGGCCACAGGAAGCTATGCAGCCTCTTCCACCATGTAGGCATAGTGAAAAGACAGCATGCGTGTGAAATGAGGCCTCTTTACACAGTGTCTCCATTAATGCCTTCATCTTGGCTCTCCCAGCTTCCAAGGCTACCCTAAGTAAAATTCTGTTGTTTGTATGGTATCCAGTTGATGGCACTTATTATCATAGTCTGAAATGGATTGAGTGAGTAAGATGAGCCTTTCCTTTGTCTGATATTGATGTTTCGATAAAGAGTAAATTGCTGATACTGATGCCCTGTTTGCATCCAAGCCATTTGGGGACCTCTCTTTACTTTTGACATGGAGGCAGGGGCTCTCATGTTTATTAGGGTGCATAATGTTTTACAGGCGTAAAGTAAGCATAATGTACACAGTGCCATTCCATCTCTTTGCTCTATTTAGTAGGTCTAGAATAATAGTATCCTAAGCATTACTTTCTAGTCATTGGCTGAATTTTTAGCTAAAACTATGGGCTTTAATTCCAAGAGCTGCTTACTGCTCTTTGTCCTTTTGTGTGCATTATCCTGGTTTTCGTTTATGGATGCAATATAATTTTGTATTTCTCATAGGACACTAACAATAAGTTTCTGTTAGTAGTTTACTCTTCTACCACTTAAGGTCTGACCTCTTTGTTCTTGTTTGACTCCTTATCTGTTCTGCTTCTCACTTTCACAGCAAGGTTTTCCTCAAATGTCAGCTCTTTCTTGTATGTCAAATTATGTTTTAAAATGAGACTCACTACACATTCCTCTTATCCCAGCTACTTGCAAGGTTGAGGTAGGGGGACTGCAAGTTCAAGGCCCACATGGGAAACTTAGTAAGGCTGTGGCTCAATAAATAAGTAGTTAAGCAAACAAATGAAAGCAAAGGCAGTGCCATTGCTCCAGGGTGAAGGCCTTGTCTTATCCTACAAAAGGCTCTGTGCTCAGTCCTCAATGCAGCAGGAAGGAAAAGGAGATAGAGCCTTACTCAGAAGCCCCAGTGAGGTTATCAGTTTATCAGCCTACCTGTGTGTTTGTCACTGTGGCATCATTGTTTTGATAGGGGAAACTCTAATACCATGCTTATTGTTCAAAGACTGTTGGTTCCTGTGGCATTTGGTGAAGCTCATGGGCTTTTTCAAAATTATGTATTCAGAGTACTGTAATTTATAAAGTAATGATGTGATTTTGAGAAACGTTGGATAAGTCTTACATAAGAAGAATAGCTATAATTCCTACTTGTCACAGAGTCGCCAGGTATGATTGTGTTATGATGGCATGCCGCTTGCATTAGAAATGAGAGAAACATTACCTCTCAGAAGCTTGTGAAAGCCGGAATGAGTTACTGGTCTCATTTAGGTTCACAGACTTACTGGTTAAAAATCCTTGCTTGCAGGGTCTTTCTTCAGAGTGAATCGATTTTTCTAGCAAGCAGCTCACCAACCTCCAGCCTCTCATGAAGAGAATAAACCTCTGTTCCCTGGAAAGGCCTTTTTAATGACCCACACATCACACTCCATCACCAACACATTAGCCATGTCCAAGTTCAGAGAAAGTGTGACAAAAGTCCTCCAGGAACTCTAGATTTCTTCTCTGTGCAACAGAGGTTCAGGGAGGGTCCAGGGAATCCAAGTTCTCTTTGATCTTTCAGCAACACTTAAGCTTCTGTTTCCAATTTCTGGGAGGGCAAGTACGTGTGCTGCTAAGAACCAGCAGACTCCAATCTGCACAATTCTGAGCTTTTACAAGGAGAAAATCAGGTTGTTAGCTTTCCACCTTATTCTGCACAGCATTTTGGCATTCTGCACTCTGGTCTGAAGCAAGCACCAGGAGCTAAACTGTTTCCAGATTTCTGTCTGCTGTCTTCATTTTGTCCTTGAGTTTGTTTGTTTCTTTAATTATTTTTCCATCATAGCTTTGTGAAGCTTCTGGGGGAATTATAGGTAGACATTTGCATTCAGTCTACACAAAATAACCCAATGCCTGGTGTACTGATAAGTAACTTAAAAAAATCACACCTAAAATTTATCTCTTTCCTAAATAGGAGTTCTCTTCCTTTGTGGTTTAGTGGAAAATTAAATGGGAAACAGACAGAATGCATTGTTAGGAGGCTATTTTGTGTCTTAGAAAACTGTTCATTGAAAGAAGTTTTTAAGACTCTCTCTCTCTGGGTGCTTTCTTCATCTCTGTTCAGGGCATTAGCATGTGTTATTCTTCAAAAGCAATGGCAGAGTAGAGTAGCTATAGTGTCCTTCTTGTGGGTAAATCCTGCCACAGATCACACCTACAAACTCTTGACAAATATGAAAGTGATTCCAAGACATCACTGTAGGAGATCAAACTCAGGCAGAAGTTGCAGGTGAGCAAAACCACCAACCCAGACTTATATGGAACAAAAAACATATTCAGGAACAAAATTTTCAGAGTGATATGGAATCATTTCTGTCCTTTTATAAAATTACAATATTTTAATTAATTCTTTGAGAGTTTTATGTATGCAGATGAGCCAACCCCATACTAGGATTCTCGGTGGTTTGATCTTGTGCTGGTCTTGTACAGACAACTGCTTCTGTTCATGACCTCTGCCTCTGACATGCTATCTGTGCCCTCTTCCTTAATGACCACTAAGCACTGGGGAGGGATTTTGGCACAGATGCATTTTCAAAAGGAGAAATAAATTATCTAGTTGACCATTCCTAAAAGAAGAGCACAAGTTCTTCAAGAATGGGGAATATTATGCCAGGTAAATGTTTGTATTAATTTTGTTGGTCCTCTAGGACTTGAACCTTGCACATGCTGGGAAAGTGTTTCCCACTGAGCTACCTACACAATCTCAAAATTTAGATCTTCATTTCTTTAAAATAATCATGCCTGCTTAAATTTAAATGATAGCACGAATAGCACATTATGTGAAAACATTGTATAAATTACAGAGAGGGTGTAAAAGATTTATAAGAAAGCCATTATGCTTTACAAGAAGTCACAGAACATTAACTTTCAATATGCTGAAAAATTAATGGTACTATATTATAATCTATAGATCATTACTGAAATAATATGGAAAGAAATAATCTAGAAAGCCAATAGATGAAATGGAATCCCAAAAGTAATTTCAATTATTTCAAAAGTGATAGAAGAAAGGCAACCAGGAAACAAAGCAAACATATAATATATAGTGAGCCAGGAAATCCACCCAATGATGACACTGATTGGAAACTGCAGACTTCAGTTAAAACGTATGGAGCACCAGAGAAACTTTTAAAAGCACACATTATTTGCTGTCTAGATACCTGGTACTTTGAATACCGAAACTCAGGGAGATGGACTCTGAATGCAAAGACTCATTTGGAAGTTGGGAAGATGAAGTACTACTCCCCACCATAAAAGTTGAAGAGAGAATGGGGATGGGACAGGAGGGTGAGGGAGAGGGAGTGGTGGGGGGGGAGGAGTGAGAGGAAGAGGGAAAAAGAGAGGGGAGAGGGGGGGAGAATGTTTTCCTAGTAATGTAATACTGATGTAAATTTTGAGCATCAACCAACTAAAGTACTTTTCAAGAGAACTGAAAGTGATCTCTTCAATCGATGCAAAGAGGCACGTGGTGGACTTCTCCATTTCCTAGAAGAAGCCCAGGACACTGTGTACAGAAGTTAGATGTGGAAGATCATTCCCTCTGCCCACTATAACAGGCTCAGTTAAATGGTTAAGGTCACAGTGAAGTGAACCTTTATCCCCCCAGGTTCCAGAACAAGGCAAGCTGTCTTACCTAGCAAATTCTAGTCAATAAGTCTAAGTAATTAAGTTAAGACAAAGAAGGAAAAGAAATACATTAGAAAGTAGAAGTCCTATTTTATGTGGTATGTATGGCTAATACATAGAATATATATTTAATAGAAAAATAGATATTGCATAGAGAATCTTAACCAATGTACAAAAATCACTCATCAAAGCACAAAGTAAATTTAATAAGGTTTTTGGATCCACAACAAATAAAAAAATTGCAGTTTTATAGTCTAGCTGCAAACAATTCAGGAAGCACTGAGACAGCTCTCTGTGTTAGCATGTTAAGAAGCAAATTAATACACCCAATTAGTAATCCATGTGCTTATGTTTTTTATGCTGGAGTTTAAATTTTATAATTAGATTCTAAAATAAGAATTTTAAAAGAAAGTGACAATTTAGCACTAAAAAGGCAAAGTTTTAGCTATTTATATAATGAGTAGCTGTGATGAGCAACATACTCAAAGATCAAATACTGAGCCGGGCACTTGGGAGGCAGAGGCAGGTGGATCTCTGTGAGTTTGAGACCAAGCTAGTCTACAAGAGCTAGTTCCAGGACAGGCTCCAAAGCTACACAGGGAATCCCTGTCTCAAAACAAAAACAAAAACAACTACAACAACAACAACAACAAAAGAAAAAGAAAAAGAAAAGAAAGAAAATCAAATACTGTTTTTTTTTGCTGAAGGGATTCAAAGTTTGCTTTAAAATTTAGAAGTTGTGAGTCAAGCGATAGCTCAGACATTAGAGGGCCTGCCAGGGAGGATGGGGTTCTTATTTTGACTTCTAAGACTCAAATAAAAAGGTAGGCATCAAGGAGTGAGCCGGAATTCCTGTGCTGATTAGGTGGAGTTTGAAGGATCTCTGGAGAATGCTTCCAGCCAGTGTAGACTAATTGGCAAAATATGGGCCACCAAGAGATCCTGTCTCACAAACAAAGAGTACAAGGTTGACTTCTGTTCTCAATGTACAGCACACAGTACAAGGTTACACTTGTACCCAAATGAACTGTCCCCCCAAGCCCCATCCCCCACCCTGTAAATTTATTCTCTCCCACTCATCCATGGATAAACAAACATTCCAGACTTAAAGGAGGGACTCTGGTTTAGGGATTCATGGTCTTCCCTTTGTATCACTGGACATTAGCTCATTTTGTACTCTAGACCAAGTAGGGACTAATGTTATACATGACCAGTGTTCACAAATTGTGGGTGAGAGTTGGTCAGTCACATACACAAGATAGGTAGGTAGTGGAATGTTTATCCTGGGACAGCATGGCACTCTATTGAAACTCAAAGTTTTATTAAGTGAAGGAGATAGACTGAACATTAGAAAACAACCTTTTTCAGATAAGTTTAGGGTTTAGATGCTTAGAATAGGATATAGGTAAATTATAATTTGTTTATCATCTTCTATGTATATATGCTTTATATATGTTTGAGACATTTTGCATATTGACACAACTTAGTTTTGTTTCAAGCCTAAATCTTTTCCTTAGACTAAAAGGGGAATTGTAGGGAGAGATCTTACATAACCACAGCACTGACCCCGCCCGTTTGGGCATGGTCACAGGTGTGTGGGAGAAGGCAGGGAATAAAGGACTGGGGGAAGGGACTGTCACTCTTGCTGGGGATTCGAGTTGGGTCTCAGAAGCCGCTGAGACCAACTTGGGTTGCTGGTTCCTCTTGTAAGTACCTTCCATAATAAATAGTCATCTTTACCCTTCACATAGTGTACGATTCATATTTCAGTGACTGTGTTGTGTTGTCTTCTTTTGTTGATATCTCACACTGCAGCTGAGGCTAGCCTGAAAACCCTCTATCTTCTCCAATCTGGCCTTAATAACCACCGTCCTGACTTGCTTTTTCCAGTGCTGGGATGACAAGGCTGAGCCACCATACCTGCCTCCATTTGGTGTTTTTATTTCCCGTTGCAATTGCATGCAGAAAATCAGTTTTCTTCACCCAAGCCCTTAAATAAAAACATATGAGACTCACTGCTAAGTGCTGATCATTTATAAAACCAAAAACATGCTGAACAGGATTTATGAATTACATGTTAAAGCAGAAATTATAGAGCAAGACTTGTGCCTGATCAAATTATAGATTTTTGTATACCGACTCATAAATCAACCTCTGAAATCCAAGGGCAACAGAAACATTTATAAATCCAAGCTTACGTGGGATTTACTGTCTGAGTGACTATCAGAGAGATGCTATGTTTATAAATCTCTTTTCAATTTACAAAACAAGATACTTATAAACTCTGGGCACCCTGGATGAGGATACTTGCTAATGTTTTCTGGAGACACCTGAGATATACTTACTAAAAGATAATATTAGAAGGCAAGTCATTTGCCTTAAATTATTTAATGATATTTAACATCTTATAATAAAATAATATATACCTATATTTTAAAGAGCAAATTCATAATAAAAACATATCTGTTTGATATATACTGATTAAGAGAAATTATTATTTGACCATGAAATGACAAGTAAATGTTCACTGAACTAAATGTGCCAAAACATTTAATGATTCAGAACACATTAAATGATAAAAATCTATCTACTCTGTATCATGATGTGTGTTTAAATTTTAATTAGGCAAATATATTTGCTAATATATTGCATTTTGTTATGAATATAAAATGTTTAAGGTGATTTTGCAACCAATCTGGTAAAAATAAAAGTATTATAAAATAAAAGTATTCGAAGTCCCTCAACCTGACTATCAGATTATTGAAACAATGGACTTCCCCAGGAGTCTCATGCTGGGAGGAAGGCACCAGTCAGAGGGGGCACTTTTCTCCCTGGAGGAGAATTCAAACAATTCTAACAACTTGTCAGACCATAACAGCATGAGACTGAAATATAAACAAGATGGGTCCAAGGAAGGTAGGACCACACATTGACCAGGACTGCAGGGATGCTTGTCTTGGTCCTCCCTCTCTAGACTTCCTGAGGGTTTGCTGCATCTCTTTGTCTTCCCTACATGGCCACATTGAATACATCTTTTTTTTCTGCATTCCACTGTTAATTAGCCTCTTTTTATTAGCTTTTGAGGATCAGTGTCCTGACTTGGGGCACAGGTGGTGGCCTCCCCAGAACAATATAAAACAGAGCACATTAAATGATAAAATTTCTCCATTGTCTATCTTAGTCTGTCTTTAAATTATGCATCTACTAATATTAAAATGATGAGTTTTGTTACCACTGTAAAACGGCTTAGGTGTTTAGAAAAACCACATTTTTTCCCCAGATTCAATTTTCTCACATGTGATTTTCTGTCCAGAATCTTAGAAATCGCTTCCTGCTTGTTCAGTGGGACTCTTTGAAGCATTCGCCTGGCCCATCTTCTCATTTCATTCCATTCTCTGCTCCTAAGTCCCCTCCTCAGCACTTGTTCCATTATTCTGTCCTTTCTTCACAGAAAAATGCTATAAACAACTCAAAGGTTCATATGCAAGACGGCAGAGCCATGAATAACACAGCATGCATAATCTGGTGCATTATGCGATGGTTTCTATCTCCTGTTTAATATGATAGTTATTATATATACATATATATATAATAAAATCTATAATTGCACTCATAATGAAATAGCATATTACTATATAATAAAAATAAAGAGTTCATATTACTTATTTGAAATTAATGAAAGGCAAAACCAATTTAACGTAGCATGCAAATTATGCATTTTCTAAGGAAATGGTTCTTATTGTCCAGGCTAGATATCAGAGATTTTTGAAATGTGCTCTCGTAACTTTTACAATTGAAAAAAATTAAGTAAATGTTTTAGGAAATCAATAGTTTATGTAATGGTTTTTATATGAAATGCTTCTCCATCTCAAATGCTCATGTGTTAGGGGCCTAGTCCCCAAATGGTGGTAGATCCTAGAAAATTTAATAGGTAGGAACTAGCAGGAAGAGAGCAGTCACTGGAGGCCCCATCTCTTGGAATATATTGTCCCTGACTTTCTTTTTTGTCCACAACAAGGTAAAGAAGTTCCTCCTTCTGCCACATGCTGTCACCTCCAAGGCGCTCTGCATGGTACAAAGGACCATGGGTCAAAATGACACAATGAGCCAAAAGAAAGCCTCCTGCCTTTAAAATGTTTCTGTGTGTGCTTTGTTTTTAAAAAAAGAAAAGTAACGCATATGGCATGATTTTTAATTTCTTTCTTTTTCTTTTTTTGGTTTTTCGAGACAGAGTTTCTCTGTATTGCTTTGGAGGCTGTCCTGTCTTTGTAGACCAGGCTGACCTTGAACTTACAGAGATCCACCTGCCTCTGCTTCCTGAGTTCTGGGATTAAAGGTGTGAGCTACCAACACCTGGCTGATTTTTAATTTTTTTGAAAAAAATCAAAGTAGAGTTTTTATGAGCTTCAATTCTGTTGAATATAAACACACAGAGACAGACAGACACACACACACACACATCTCAAAGCCCCAACATTCTAAAATATCATTAATTTTAAAAAGCAGAACTTAAGAGAACAGATTTGAGGCAGAATATCTAGAAGCTATGAAACTTTTTTTCCCGAACCAGTGGTGGGTCTATTTCAAGTCTGATTCTTGTACAATTTGAGAGCTTCCTTTATGGAAAACAATACATTAGATTAACTACCAGTCAGAGCCTAGATTTTTTGACCACAGATTTTGTGAACTCATTTTCATGTGACTATTGTACAATATTTTTATTCAAGAGGAGAAGAAAAAACTAACAGTTATACTATGATCCTGGGTTGGAATTTGCTTTTGGCTGATCTTGATTTTTTTTAAGCTTTTCAGTTTGTCAGTGGCAATAAATCAGTATTTGAGAATATTATCAGTTTTTAGAGCTTCCCTTAACTGGAATGGCCAGCATCAACTTAGCTACACATGAAAGTGACTATCACCCACATGAATACACACTAAACCCATACTAAATATAGCAACAATCCTTTCCTCCCCAGCATGATACCCTACATCTTGTCATCATCCCAAGTCATTTGAAGAAGAGAATTGAAGATTAATGAAACAATGGTTTTGAAAGAAATGATAAAATACCTCTTTTTCAATTGCTATAAAAAATCCAAGACCTGTCTAAGTCACAAAGGACAAAGCGTTATGAGTTGGATATGGGTTTGGCCCACAAAGTTTCAAGCTTGCTGTATAGCTATTTCCTCAGAACTGAAACATTCCATCCCAGAAGGACGCTCACTAAGCTCCAGGAAACTCTAAAGGGAGGCCTCTTATGATTCAGTAAATAAACAACACATATGTCTCAGGAAGTCCCTGAAAATGACCAGATGTACAAGGTTTCTTCTCCTCTTCAAGGTTATATATGCTGTTATTGTAGAGAAAAGTGTCCAGCCAAAGAAACACAGTCTGAGCAGATCCAGAGAAACACACTTTGGCTTGGCAACCAGAACCAAAAAAAAATGCACCCTGACCCTGAAACCAGTGCCAAAGAAACACACTTTGTCCCTGGAATCTGAGTCAGTGAAAGAAATATACCCTGGCCCTAAAACTAGAGCCAAAAGGCTAAAAGGACCAGAGAAAGAAACACGCTTTGTCCCTGAAACCAGAGCCAAATCTGACCCTAACCCTGTGCAGAAAGCTAACCAATCCCTGAGCATATCTAGCCAGTCTGAGCTCAGGGATTGAAATCTTACCAATCTCCACCCTGGAATTCACCCCCTCCCCCCCCCCCCTTTATATAAACTCGGTGTTTGTTCAGTTTGTGGCTGTTCCTGCTGCTGGACTGTCCTCTGTCACAGTGTATTCTTCCCTCCCAATAAATATCTTAAATCTCTTGGATGAGGTTTGGGTGAGACCTTCTTTCACAGGAGCAGAGGCGACCCTGGGTAGAGCAGAGCAGAGCAGAGCAGGACTGTAACACTTTTCGCTTGGGTAAACCTTCCCCTGGTGAACTGAAGTTGTTAGACTCTCAGGGGGACTGGAACCGAACTGTGACAACTTCACTGGGAAAACCTGATACACTAGGGAAGCCTCTCCCTGAAGCAGGGCTGTAAGCTGCTATGCTTACTGTGACCTGTGGTAGTCCTTGGCTCCTGAGTACCAGAATACCTTTCCATCTAAGCTGTAACAGTCAGTATTCTTTGGTTCCCAAGTGCCAGAATCCATCCCTGTCCATCCCATCTGATCTGTCAAAATGTTTACATTTAAAACTGGTGAAGAAACTCAAAGCAGCACAGCATCCTGGGAATGCATCTCCTACCTGCCTAGGTGCCTGCAAGTGCTCTAGAGAGTTTCTGTGATTTGTCGCCCATGTTGGAGTGGGTTTTAGTGATTCAGCTGCCTTTGAGAGTTCCCTGACTCTCTAAGTTACCACTCACCAATACTTCCATAACTGACTTTAATAAACGTATTGCTTACCAACCCGGATTTGATAGTATTGCCAAATTTGATCTTTTCATCCATTTCCCGTATAAGGTGAATAGACATTATTACATGTCTTTCCAAGGAAAGTTTCACACACAATGTGATAGAAACTTAGTCCCCACTCGTGACAATTTCAATGAGGAATGTCTCCCAGGGGTAGAGTCAAACACTTGCTCTCCTATTGGTGTTGCTATTTGGTGTTGATGTGGAACCTCTGGAACATGATTCTTTGGTAGGGAAAGTATGTCACTGGGGGTAGGTTCTGAGAGTTTACAGCCTTGCCCTACTTCTAATTCACTCTCTGCTTCTTGCATGTCAATGGGGATGTGATCTCACAGCTTCCTGCTCTGGCCACCTACCGCCATAAATGCCCCAGCATCATGGATTCTCCCTCTGGAACTGTACATCAAAATAAACTCTTCCTTCCACAGATTGCTTTGATCATGGTATTGTGCTGCAGCACTGAAAAGGTAGCTAATTCTGCAGCAACGGTATTGGGGTCACAGTGCCTTTAAAGGGTGGTGATTATCTCTTTGAGAGAAATTAGGTTTACTCACCTCCTGTAAGTGAAGTTTCACAGGAGGTTGCTCCTACACTTGCTGAACTGGCTTCTTCAATATTTTGTCACAGCAGCACACAACAGACAAAGATTGGGCCTAGGGAGGAAAGCCCTGAAGAGAACAATCTATGTCACAACAGTCTCAGTCAGTACAGAGTACTTCAACAACAGTCATATCTACCCCAGGAAGTAACTTGGAAACTTCTAGAAGGATGCTCACAGGACCTGAAGCTGCCTTCAAGGAGATTCAAATGGCACATAGAATCCAAAGGGAAACACTGGCTTTGTGGCATCAGGATGATAAGGACAGAAGTGGCCCTTGATTAGTTTCCTAGTACCAGTCCTTGAGTTACTTAGTAGATGTGTAGCTTTCTTGTCCTGAAGGCTCTATAACCTCCAAACCAGTGCCACAAGCCAGGGAGCGATCATAAAAAAATAAGCCTCCAGGGACATCTTAGATCCAAACCATAGCATCCACCATATATTACTTGACATGCTTGAAACGTACTTTGAGAAAGACCATGTGGTACTTAATAATGGCTGAGCTCTTATTCTGGACTCATTTAATCCTGTAGGAACCAATGGAGCAGATTCTAACGACATCACAGTTTTATGACCCTCAGTTTAGTACAGGCAATGCTTTATAAATTCGGCTTTTTCAGAGCTTCCGAGAATTTACCTGCTCTCCTTACTTTATTTAATGACTTTGAACAAATAGAAATGAATCTTCGTATTTTGCTTTCAATACTCTTCAATATCTTTGCCATAGTAATTTGAGATAACAGTCTTCTTAATTGTAAAGAAAGTTATGGCTTATGAAATGAGTGTTTAATTATGTATAATATTTGATAACTAAGTATATTAATAGGTCTCCAAAAATGAAATGATTTTTGCTATGGTTTATTTAGACTGGTGTGTTCCAAGGACAATTTGTTCCAGGATTTTCCTGTGAGAAGAGGTGGTGGAAACCGATTTCCTACACCTGTATTTCACCTACTGTATCTGAAAGTCTAGATTAAATCTTTGGAAAATTCATTTTTATAAGATACTCCCAGTTGAGTTTCATAAATATCAGCTATTGGAAACTTCTACTTGAAACTAAATAAAATGCTGTAAAATCTCTGATTTAGCTTTTGCTGAATAGACACATTGAAGAGTGGTGTTTATGAATGCAAAACACTTTTTAAAAAAGCTTGCATGCAATTGAAGAAATGGATACATTTAATAAATTATTATTTTCCTTACGTGTGGAAACTAGCTTGAAAACATTATTTGAAGTAAATGATGTTATGCAGGGAAAAAAATACCTTACATGACTTTCTAGGTCTTTAAATCAGACCATTGATTAATTGAGACACCTGGGGGTTGGACTGCCTAATAGCATAATCTGAAAAGCAGAACAGATTTTACTGGCTTTGGAAAAATCGTTCCAGGATAAGTTTCCTTCCCTTGAGAACTATTTTTTCCTCCATCCAGAAATGCATGGATTTGGGAGCCCCCTCAGTTCTGTGTGAGAGCGCTCTTCTCTGAAATATTTAAGCTATAAGGAAAAAAGTCAAGAGAATTTTTTTAAATTAATGAACTTTTTAAAAATGCATGAACATAGTTTGGAAAGCTTGCCAATGATTGGAATGTCTCAGTTTGAGTACTCCTTCCCAAATAGCAATGAGACATTTCATGAAACATTATTTTCTCCTAATAAACTTACTAAAGCCATTTTTGCTCATTTTCAACAAGAAATTAAATCATCAATATTTCTAGTTTTGATTCCCATACCCTTATTTTTATCCTATGTTACCTATGGGATCCCTTTTCCATAACGCATGTGAAGTCAATATTCCAACTATTGCTGCATGGGGTTTCCAGTGAACTGTGGATGTACAAAGTGAGTCATCTCCCCAAAGATCTCAGTTACTCACCCATATAGAAAAGTATCCAGATTTTAAACTGATATAGAATGGCAGAGATATAAGCTGTCATAGTATTATTTATAATCTACATAACATTCAATTGAAATAAAATGTAATAGAGAGGGTTGGATATGATGACACATGCATTTAATACCAGCTCTACAGAGGCAGAGGCAGGGGAATCTCAGAGCTCTAGGTCAGTCTGGTCTACAAAGTTCCAAGATAGAGAAGGGAAACTGTGTCTCAAACAACAAAGAGAACAGTAACACAAATGGTGACATAGAGAGAGGTAAATCATGTAGGTCCATAGCTTTGTTGCTATTTTCCCCCCTTGGAAGATGATTTTCAAAACATGAGGTTTTTTACTTGCTGCTTATAAAATCCAGCATCAAAACTGTGCATTTCTGCTTTTGATTTGTTCTTTTACTAAAAAAATGGAATCATGAGTTGTTTTTTTTTTCATTAAGCGCATCTCTGACATTAATGCACCCTGGGAGACTCAGTATCCTCAGTGGGCAGTGGATGGTGCAGCACTTGTTCTCTTTTAAAAATTTTAAGGTGTTGTGACTTGTGGGATAATGCTATGGGTCCATGTACTTCTTTTTAGTTACTTGACAAACATAACAGTTCTCTGTACTAGTCCCATTATGCCAACATAGGACAAATTGTTAATAGGCCATATGATAGCCATACATTTCTGCAATTACCAAGTGTGACATTTTGGTCAAACATAAGCAACTGTTGTTTGATATTCCTCATAAGTAGATTTACACCAATATAGGACATGTGGGTCTTAGGTTATAATGAATCCTATCAAGCATTTTAGCCAGGCATGTTAGGGCACACCTTTAATCCCAGCACTCAGGAGGCAGAGTTAGAATCTCTGTGTGTTTGAGGTCAGCCTGATCTACAAAGCTACTAAAATATCTAGTACTGTTACAGAGAGAAACCTTGATACAGAGAACCAAAATTAATAAATTAACTAACTAATTAATCATCATCAACACCCTCATCCAACATTTCAATGCCCCGTGATGTGGCATTTGAGTTCAGTGTAAACAATTGTTAGATATTCTTTGTAAGTGTGTTGAACTATCTACAAGAAATCTCAAAGAACTTTTCTAAATGCATCTACCCAACAGTGCTAATTAAAACCCTGGACATGTCCTAGTACAGGTCAGGGCTTCTCAGTCTTTCCACAGTTGACATTTTGAACCAAATCATTCTTTGTTGTGAACATTGACCTGTGTGTTGGAGAATGTTTCCAATCCACTGGATGTCAGTGACACCACTTTTCTTAAATATTTTTTAAAGGCATATTCAACTATCCACTGTAGGAGCAAAAATCTCACTGGTTGAGAACCACTACTTCAAATATTTCAGGATTTCTATCTTTGCTTTTTCATTCAAGGCCATCTAATTTTACTGCTATGATCCATCTTGGTATATCTTACCCAAAGTCTATGGGTGAATCAGTTTCTCCAAACTTTTATATTCATTTATTATATACAGGAAACACTTTTTACGAACAACTTCAAGATGTTTTAATGTGTTACTGATATGCATATATTACAGTATTATACATGTCTTATGCATGTTCATTGAAACACAGATATATAGATTTTACAGTGAGGAGATAAAAATGAACATAAATTATATGGTTTCCCCTAACAGGTCAGTGACTAATCTCTACAGGTCTTGGTTGATCACAGTTGGGGAACTACCCTTGTTACACAGAAATCCAAAATTTCAATAAAAATATGTCATGGGTGACAGCACCCAACAACTACACATTCACTCCAACACAGCTATAGAGTCTTGTGCTGCTGTTGTTTAGACTTTACAACATTTTTTCAAGTTCATGATCTCCATGTAAGTAAGATGAAATTGAGAGTTAGGGGAGTAAATAAATTTGATCATTTAGCAGATATTATCGTGCCAGGAAGAAATCTGGCTTTTTTGGTCTCTATAGCTCTTTCTCGTTGAAGTGAAGATTTGTTTGTTTAAGCCTGTAAATGTCTACTAAGTGGATGGTCTTTTATCTCACTCTAAACTGTCAAAGGACTGGATCATGCAGTCAAAGAAAGATATAAAAATGAGCTCCTCTTAGGCGTTTACAACAAAGCAGTGATGTCGCAGCTGGCATACACACAAATGTGTAAATGGAAAGGGAGATCCTGAAAGGGCAGAGAGAATAAATTGCTTGAAAAATCCAGATAAAGGGATTAAATGATTTATTTATTGGCCAGATGAACAGAAAACTGTTAAGAATGAGGAATAATTGATATATGTATCCCTTGATTTAAATTCACTATGCAACTTGACATTTTTCCATTTTATGGTTATTTATCATAACTGCAGGAGTAAAATACTATGAAAGATACTGTAGTTTTTTTTTTACTCTTTCCTAACACTGGTAATTTATGTCCTTCCCCACCCCTTTTCCCAGTGTTCCTAGAAGCTTGTCAATTCTATTGATATTTTCCAAGAATAAGCTTTTGGCTTCATTACTTTTCCTATCATTCTTTTGTTTTCATGCTCATTGATTTTTTTTTGCTTTGGGTTTATTGTCTTTGTCTTTCCCAGACTGCTAAAGATGGAAGCAGATTCTTTATTCAAAGAATTCATTTTCTAATATAAGCTATAAGGCTATAAATTTCTTTTCAGACACTGTGTGAGCATCATTCCTTATTTTTTTATGTTCATTATAAAGCCTTTATTTTTTAAATTGGCTTTATGTTTTCTTATTTTCATAGGTAGGCTGATTTTCAAGTATTTCCTTCATCAAGTTTCCTCTTATCTTTCTGTTTCCTTATTTCTAATATAATTATGTTATTGACAGATTGTACACTTCATCCTTTTCAATTTTAAATGTGTTTGTGACCACAGATGTAGTCTATCTCAACACATTTGATGAAAGCACTTGCAGAAGATCCTGGCTTCTTTTGGCTAGCGTGTTCTAGAAGCACATTTCAATGTAGGTTAAGTCTTGCAAATCTTACTGGTTTTCAACTCTAGAAATTCTGTGTTCTGAGTGTGTGTGGGAGTATATCCTAAGTATGGACTTGTCTTTTGCTCATCCTGGCTTTTCCAGTTTGTATTTCATGACCATTTGTTCTTTATTATTAGCTGCATGTGCACTTAGGATGACCACACATCCTTGATTAATTGACCGCTACATCATTATGCAACATCCTACATTATCTTTGGTAATACCTTCTGCTCTGAACATCACTTTGCATAAGTTAATGTAGCCAAGCCACTTTCTTTCAGTTAATGGCTCCATGGTACATCATTCACAAACCCCTTGATTTTTTTTAAACAAATTTAGATCACTATACTTCAGATAGATTTCACATAGATAGCATAGATTTGAGTCACTATTTTACGTTTTAAAAATGTTTTTATTGTCTTTTATTTGGTCTGTTTAGACTATTAATGTAATTATTAGTATTTTGGATTTAAGCCTATACTTTTATAATTCACATTGTCTCTTCCATCTATTTCTTTATTCGTCTGATTCCTTTTCATTCCTTCATTTTTGGTGTAAACATGTATTAGTGAATTAGTAACTTCCTCTCACTGCCGTGGCAAAAGAGCTAACTAGAGCAACTTAGGAGTTTATTTTGGCTCATGGCTTGAGAGCTCGGCTCATCACAGTGGGGAAGGCATGGAGGCTAGTGGGAAGCAAGGAAGAGAATCTTCGCGGACCTAAAGTCAGGAGACAGGAATGGCATGAGCAGCTCCTTCACGTCTTTCCCTTTTGCCAGTCCGGGACCCCTGCACTAAGGACAGACTTGACCAAATTCAGGGCCTTTGTCCCCTCTCAGTCACACCTCTCTGGAAACACGCTGACTCAGATGTGTACTGCTAGGCGCTTTTCGAGTCAGCTTCACAGCGGAAATTATTCATTGTAAATGGTGTTCCATTTTAATCTATGGATTGTGAGTCTCATCACACTACAGATTAATAAGACTTGATTTTTTAGTGGATGCTCAAGGGGATGAGAGAAGGCAGACTTAGCTTCACTTTCAATGAATTTGGTATCACTTTCACAGGAAGACTGCTGTCAACTCTCTCTCTCTTTTCTGCATTCGATATTGTGCCCGTGACGTAACAATGTCCATTGTAAGTGTACTATAGCACATTATGCTTCTCCATGCAACTGTCAATTACATTTTAAAGCCTGCTGGGTGGTAAAAAGCAGGCTAATATTTACCAGCTCCAGACAGATTTCCTTAATCTGATTTTCTTTCCTGTATTCCAGCTTTCTTTCTGGCATCATTTGCCTTATTGCTTAGCTTTTTTTAGTAATCCTTTTAGATCAGGTCTGCTGGCCTAATGCTGTCATAGTTCTCCTTACTAATGAGGCCTTAGTTTTCCTTAACCTCAAAATGACTTTCTTTGCTGAAGGATATTTTGGTTGGAGCCAGAACTTGAGAGAGAGAGAGAGAGAGAGAGAGAGAGAGAGAGAGAGACAGAGACAGAGACAGAGAGAGAGAGAGAGAGACAGAGACAGAGAGAGAGAGAGACAGAGAGAGAGACAGAGAGAGAGAGATCTACTTTTCCAGAACTTAAAAAAAGTGTCATATTTATGTCTTCTGTGATTTCTGATGAAAAAAAGAAGTGATGTGGGATATTATATTTGATCATATTGTGACATTCCGATATTGCTGATAAAGTTAACCTTGAATTGGGAGAGTGGGGTCAATAATCAGTTGACTGGAATAGAGATTTTGGAGGACTCAGGAAAGAGTAGGGAGGGACTTAGAAAGATTCTTGGGCCCTTTTGATCAAGGAAGCATAGAGAGAGAGGGTTAGTTGGTCATTCCTCCAATGCTTTCTTGATCCATTAAGTGTTCCTCCAATATCTGACTCCCAAGTTTTTATTAATAATTGGACAACTTAGGTAAATGCTTCAAAGAAGTATTCAAACCTATAGTAATTCCCTTTCAAAATATGTTCTTTAGTTTTTAAATTTTTTGTTATAATTTGTCTGGGTATGAGTTTTTCGGGTTTTTCCCATTTGGAATTGGCAGAGAATTTTGAATATGGAGATTATTTCACCAAACTGGACATTACTTCAGTGTGTCACACTGTTCCCACTTTCCTCTGTGAATCTGATGACACATTCGTGTCAGATGTGACCCCACAGACACCTGATGGCTTGGCTCATTTGTTTGTCAGTGTTTCTTGATTTGTTGGGGAATTATCTGGCTGGATAACTTCTACTGGATTATCTTTAGGTGTACATGTCTTACTGTGACATCTCTAGTTTGTCACAGAGTGCATCAATTTTTTTATTCTGTTCACTCTATTTTCTCTACTTTAAAAAAAGGAATTCAGAAACCGGCAGTGATGGTGCATGCCTTTAATCCCAGCACTCAGGAGGCAGAGGCAGGTGGATCTCTGTGAGCTCAAGGCCAGACTGGTCTACAGACTGAGTTTCAGGTCTACCGAGTGAGTTCCAGGACTGGCTCCAAAGCTACAGAGTTACCCCATCTCGAAAAACCAAAATAACAAAACAAAACAAAACAAAAAGTTTCCTCAGTAAATTCAAATAGTATCTGTCATTCTTCTACCACATTACACAGTAGCTTCTCTACCGGATAATCCCAGCATTGCTGCTATGTTTTGATTGTCTTCTCTCTTGTGAGATGGCCTTTCCTTAGTCCTCTGTATGTTGAGTAAGGTTAACAACGTACCTTGGACTTTCTTGTGTCCATGTCATGAGACAGAATTCTGTTAGAGAAAGAAGTCATTTAGGTTCAGTTGAGAACATATATCCCACTTCTGTGACTGGCAGTTGTTGTATAGCACTTTCCTCCAAGTTGGGACAGTCTTTGCTGAAGGGAATCTCTTTTTTAAGAATCAGGATATTCTAAGATGAGATCCTTAAAACTTGGGGAGTAAACAACTCACAAGTTTCAGGAAATTCCTAAAACTCACAAGAATTACCAGACTCCCCTCGCTCCTTCTCCCTCATGAACCATCACTCATGCTACAGTAGTATTTCAGTGATGTAGCTGCTTTTGAGTCATGTTTGCTCCCATAAGTAACCCTCACCCACACTCCTGTAAGTAACCCTAATAAGTTCACTTGTTCACTAAGTTTGACTTTGGTGGTATCTTTATTTTGTTCTATTGTCCATTCCCTATCGGGGGCAAGTAGACATTCGTTTAGGAGTTCATATATAATTATAAGGACCCCTTCTTGAGTTTCTCCATCTTCATGATTTCCATAGTATTTTCTGCTTCCTTAAGATAACCTCTCTGGTTTTATTTACCCAACTCTTTGACACATCCACCATGTGCTCATATAGAGTTGGGGAGGGAGAGAAGGAGGAATGAGGAACGGGATAGGGAGTATGAATGGGGGAGAGATTGAAACTTACTCCATGAAGACTGGAGATGCATCCTACCCTTTTGGTCCTACTTCGCTCTGATCAGAAAGCCTGGTCTGCACTGCAATTGAACTACACTGGGTCTTATTGTTGGTAGTGTACCTGCTGCTGCTTCAGTGACTGAGGGATAATCCAGGGTGTGCAGTGCAAGGGATTAGAGAAAAGAAATACATTATAGAATGTCCCCCAGTACCCGAGCACAAAGAGACTTTGCTTGCCCAGTTGGAGCTAGGGAGTTCCTCCTGCAGCTCTGTATGGTACTCAGGTTCACTTCCTTGTCAGAGCTACATTTGGTCCATAGTGGGTTAAAAAGAGGAAGAAACCTGGCAAAGGCATAGCTAGTTATGAAGAACTTAGAATTTGGCTTGAATCTGCCAAGTATCTGTAGCTGTGAGGTAGCTGCTGCACACACCAGGCCCAGGTTTGAGAATTGCTTTCAGTGTTGGCATGGGGCAGGGTTGTTTTCTTCATCTTGCTCAGGATCAGACCCA
Source organism: Mesocricetus auratus (assembly GCF_017639785.1). NCBI lineage: Eukaryota > Metazoa > Chordata > Mammalia > Rodentia > Cricetidae > Mesocricetus > Mesocricetus auratus. The sequence goes on along the minus strand of NW_024429192.1, from coordinate 11,336,510 downwards.
AGGCTTTCAGTGAGAGGTAAGGAGATAAAATCCTACCATAAACATGGCACATATTTTGTGACATGTATAATATGTTGACTATATAAAGCAAACAAGATGAGTGAAAATAAATTGTTTTAGTCTTGACAGACCTCAGTTCTTGGAATAATCAATGGCTTTGATTTGACACACAATCTGGCTTTTATTTGCTACCACTGGGAATGGTTTCTGTCTGGAGACTGCAATGATCGTAGATTACATATCCTATCTTCAAGGCAAGCCGTTGTCCTTAACACTCCTGTAAGTTTTATAAGCACTGACTTCTACTGAGAGAACCACTAATTAGCACAGTCTTTGAAAAGCCTAATCAGGGCAATTCTAAATTGCTACATGCAAAGGCACACTCATATCTATAGATCACTACGATCATGCTGCCAAAATGCGCAGCTGCCAGACTACTGCTGCGTACATTAATTATTCATGTACCAACCAATAGAGAAGAGCCAGACATGTTGAAAATAGATGCCAGAAAGCTTGTGAATTAAATTTTGAAAAGGAAATTAATTAGAATTTTATAATGAATCTATTTGTGAAGCAAATCTTTACCTCTTGGCTCTTGCTATTCCGTGTGCTATTTCTTTTTCATAAATAAGAGCTATGTGTCTTTATTTAGACCTGCTCCTGTTTCCAACTCCATGTTCTAATTCCCTGGTCAGATATGGCAGACATGTAAACCTGGTATGCATGGCTTCCAATGATCGGAGAGATACAGCACTTCCCCAGCTGCCTTCCAGCAGAAAATTATAATCACATTTGATAGAGAGGGCAGATCGATTCCCTGAAGGCTGAGGGTGCTCTCTGGTCTGAGATGCTCCTGTGTTAGCAGATGTGGGCACTTCAGAGGACCAGGGAAAGCCCCTCACCAGGAGTGGCACCTTGCATAGCCTTGGGCGTTCTGAATCACCTTGGGGAAGTCATTTTACTCTGCCCTTGTTTTCTATTTCCTTTTAGTCCAGATATTTCCAAAGCCGGATGTGTTTACTAATGACAAGAAAAATGCATAAATGCTTGCTGAATGCTTTCGTGTATAAATAAATCATCCAGCCCATGTTGGATAAAAAGGTAAATTGTTCCCATTGTTCCCTTTTTAACCATTTTTCAAAGGATGTTCAAGGAGGTTATGAAAACTAAGAAAATTCCAAAGACATTTTTTATGAATCCAAACATTCATGTTCTTTCATCTATAACTTCTCTTCATTACAGATATTATAAAGTACAAGAACAGCCCCCCCAAATGTTTACTGTTCAGTTTTACCTTGCAAATAGTGAGTTCTCTCCAGTTAGTGTAAGGATGGATATTTTGTTTCCAGATTACAACCTTAGAGTGTTTAGATACAAAGCCTATGCTTATATCAGTTTTAATCACTAGCTGTAGCTAAGACAGGCAATCAGCCTAGTCACCCACCAATGAATGGATGGGTGGACAGATGAATGAATGGATAATGATATTCGTGATTCACTATCCGGCAGTAGGAAAGCGCAGAACAGTGTCCTTTGTAGAAAAATAGATAGTACTAGAGGGCACTAAGCAAAAGAAAAACATCACATCTGTATGGAGAAGCTCTAAAACAGCATCTTTTTGCTAGACTAGTAACTGCATAGGTTGGAAGTGGGAGGTGGGTGGATGAAGATAAGCTGTCCCTGACCACTGCATGCCTCCTCATATGTCCATCACTGGACTCCACAAACTTGCACAATTAATATATTTTCATCAAAAGTAAGTTCAGAAAAAATGTGTAAACTCTGGAGATTTTCTGTGTGGAACATCTTGGAGGCTGACCTTGTGTTTTTCCTGATGTCTGTGGAGGAAGGATGCATCTTTAGCATTTTGGAGTTGATGCTCTTCAACCCCAAGTAGTTATTGTTTTTGCAAAATGTGGCACAGAGAGACACTGTTCTGTTGACCTCTTGCCAGTGCAAATGTGTGCAGAAATATGGTTGAAGTAATCTGGGACATTTCTGTAATTTTGTGTGATATTCACAAAAGCATGGGGCATCCCTCTTGTTATAGGTGAGGCCTACTTCCTTCTGCCCTTTTCCATTACGATGATATAGAAACCACAAATTCTGTTTGTCTTCGATCGCAGAGATTCTGTGGGTTAAACAGCCCAGACTCCCACCCTTAGCACTTCAAGATGGAATCCTATTAGACTTTATGAGGTTATCCTCGCCTTCAGAAATTTTCATTACTTACGAATTGTGTTATTGCCAGCATTCAGCAGTTGGGAAACAGCTGGGAGACGCTGTGTTCCGGGCTGCAGCTGCCTCCCAGAATTCTTCAGATACAATGGAGCAAAGAAAAATCACTCAGTGTATGTAATTTTTCCCTCCTCAATAAAACATTTTATCTCCCCAAATTATGGAAGTGAATAAAGATGCATAGGAGCCCGTTACCATAACAGTCTGCGGCTGGTGGATCACTTTGCCTCATTGACAGAGCACCAGAAAATACAGACGTTAAATCATTATAATCAAATCAGCATTTCAACTCTAGTCCCTCTCATCTAATTCTAATTTATCATAAACAGTGTGATTAGGAAGTGATGAGTGACTCTTAGACCCTTTGCGGTGATGATACCTAATTTGTATTCCATGGAAAGATAGTCTCAGAAGCCAATAACATATTCAAATTGTGATTTGAGTTTTCTAAATAAATATTTATCCAGATGATGCATATTAATAATTCAGTGCCCACAAACTCTCAAGGTGCCTGCTTCAGTGGAGAATCGACTCGCATTAAAATATGTTACTGGTCCTCTAGAGATGAGAGCTTTGGTGGTGGGCTGGCAGACTGACTTCTTACCCTTGTAAGCCTGGAGGATATAGAAGGTCAAACAGAGATCTTAGGAACTGATGGATCCTAGGACAGAGAAAGCAGCAGAGAGGTGAGCTTTTAATCCAGATATTGAAGGCAGGAGAGGGAACCTCCGAAACTACACTGATGAGTTCCTCCTAATGAGAGCAATGGACCCTTTTCATTCACCCTTATCTTGAGACCTCTCTATCTCCGGGAGCTGCAAGCTATGTCACAACAATGGAAAAGCTGAATGTCTATATCCTATAGAACACTCAAGTTCAGCTGAGCTGACCTTAAGTCAGCCCCGTATACTTACATTAACCTATAGTTAGCTAAGATTATCTTAGAGCAGTCCCACTCCCTTTAAAAAGGAAGAAAAAAGCAAGGACCATTTCAGGCTGAGAGAAATGGGGACTCTAAAGACATGTTGGGCTGTGAAAACACAATACTATAGCTTGCAGCTGGAACATCCCCAAAACCCATGTGTTAAAAGTGCATTCCTCAGTTTGATGCAATTGGACATGTGAGACTCTTCAAAGGCAGGGGTCAATAAATTTAAGTTGGGGCTGTGCCTTTGGAGACAAGACTGTGACCCAGGAGCCCTCCCTTCCCCCAGTTCCCTCTTTTCTTCCTGGGTACCCTGAGGTAACAAGTCTTCTTGCCTACACACTCTAGTGACGATACACGGTGCTGCCTTGAGCTCAAAGCAACAAGACAAAGCACCTATTTTGAATGGGAGCCTCTGAAAGTATAGATCACTGTAAGCCTTTTCTCTTACTAAGTGGGATGCATCCAGGTTCTTACTACAGTCATGAAAATGGCTGACACATAAGATTCAAGAAATGCCGTGACCCAGTGCCTTGTACAGCGGCAGGTGCTTCTGCTGTGATGGTGACCTGACTAGGAGATGTACTTGCGGCCACTGTCACCATCACGAGTTAGTGAGGTACTGCTGATTGCTAGCTTAAAAGTAAAACCCAAAACCTGAACTGCTGTTTATATTAAAGTCATATGATTTTTTCTTAATAAATTAAGTTTATTTTTGACTTATGGGACACATGCATACATGAGTAGATATATTCATCATGTGTCTTTTTTTGTTTTGTTTTCTTTTTTCTCTTTGATTTTTTGAGACAGTTTCTCTGTGGCTTTGGAGGCTGTCCTGGAACTAGCTCTTGTAGACCAGACTGGTCTCAAACTCACAGAGATCCTCCTGCCTCTGCCTCCCGAGTACTGGGATTAAAGGCGTGCGCCACTACTGCCCGGCATATCATGTGTCATTTAAACTACGTTCAACATATCACATTCTCAAACCTTTATTGTTTCTCCATGGAGGGGGGGGCATTAAATCCTTCCATACACCTTTTGAAGACAGAGACTACACAATTGCTGTCTGCCCATTTTAAAAGCCAGTGGAGGCTTGCATTTGTGTCACTAGCCTGGGAAGAATGACTGCTGGGATGCACACCTATACTCTTCTTCCTTTCCGATGTTGGTCCGTGGACCAGTTGCTTTCCAGTCCTCCATGTTGCTGTCCATACCAATCCTAGTTCTCTCTCCCTCCCATGCCTCCCGCCAACCCCTCCACCCCACCCCACCCCTCTTCCACTCCCCCAGAAGGGTAAGGCCTTCCATGAGGGATCATCAAAACCTTTCATATCATTTGGGGCAGGACCTAGGTCCTCCCCGTGTATCTAGGCTGAGAGAGTAACCCTCCATATGGAATGGGTTCCCAAAGTCCATTTGTGCACTAGGGATGAATACTAATTCCACCACGGGAGGCCCCATAGATTGCCCAGGCCTCCCAGCTGACACCCATGTTCAGGGGGCTGGTTCTGTCCTTGAACCACGTGCTCAAGTCAGCTGTTTCTGTGGTTTCTCTAGCGTGGAGATCAGTAAATTTCTAAATCCGGTTTTCTTTTGATTTATCCATGGTCTAACACCACACAATTTAGTTTTTAATAAGTGCATTTTTTATTTTTAAATGTATTGTCATTATTACTATTATTTATTTGTGTGTGTGTGTGTGTGTGTGTGTGTAAGAGAGAGAGAGAGAGAGAGAGAGAGAGAGGACAGTCAAGTGTGTGCCACAGAACATTCATGGAGATAAAAGGACAACTCTAAGGAGTTCGTTGTGGGGATCAAACTCAGGTAGCCAGCCTCACACAGCCATTGACCCACTGAGACATCCGATAGGCACTGTTTTTCCTTTGGAGACAGGATCTCACTATGCTTCCCTTTCATTATGCCTTTAGCCCCTGAGTAACTGAGATCACAGGGATATGATAAATGTTCGTATCTATTGTGTCTATAGGGAATGTCTCTTTGCCTTGTCTTATTACAAGCATTTCCAGTTTTCTAAGGTCTTTATCGAACATAAACCCTAGGCCCAATCTCCCAAACTCAATAAAAATCAGCTCTGAGGATTTTGACTGAGATGACGTGGGATTGACAGACAGTCCTGGAAGGTCTGGTAGAGTTGAGTATTATTGACATCACTGCAACACTCTACCCACAGAAGGATGCCTGCCTCTCTTTCCCACTCATCCTGCTGTGTTCTGAATATGAGAAGTTATAGGCACATGCAATAGAGCCTAGGTTCCTAGTTGGTGGTGCTGTTTTGCAAGTTCTGGGCATTTGAGATGGGACCTAACTGCAGGAAGGTGGACACTAAAATCGAGTCCTTGAAGGTCCTGTTTCCTTTCTGCTTGCTGCCAATAACTATTGAGGAAGATCCTTGGCCACACACTCTCTTCTACTCATGAGATTCTGCTCAAGAATAGCTGGCCATGCACTCAAGCGTTTTGTTCACAGTGACACAAAAGTAAATTACACTGCTGAACTTTTATGAGTTTGTATTACTCTGCAAATGTCAGGCATGTATGGAGTGGCTGACTGCTACTTCCAGTCTTTTGTTGGGGGTGGGAGAAATGATGGATGGAAGCCAGGACACTCTGCTTACAAGGCAAGAACTCTACTCCTGAGTTATAACTCGTCTTTCTTATGGTCCCAGGGTAGTTTGGGGTGTTTATTTACATATGCGCTAGGATTGCTAGTATGTGTTGCTGGGGTATACTAGTCCACTAATTTTGGTACAAAGATGGTGTAGTCTGCCCATTTGGTGAACTTTTCTTGTTATTTTAAAATGTCTTCATATTAATGGTCACATCTTTTATAAATGACAATAGTTTTGTCTTTTCAATTTTTTCAACTCCTTTTATACCATTTGTGTGTCATACTGGTTAAGATTTTTGTTACAATGCTGAGTAGCCACAGTCACAGACAGGCTTGTCCACTGCTGGCTTTAAAGGAAGGGCATCTAATTTCATACCACTAAGTATGAGAATTAATGCAAAATAATCTGGCTTTATGAAGATAATTTGTTAAGAGAATTCCCCCCCTCTGTCCTTAGTTTTCTAAGTGTTTTCACAACGAGGAATAAATTTTTATCAGTTCCTTTTATTTTTGAGATTTATTTATTTAGGAGAGAGTCTCCTGAACCTAGGTTGGCTCTGAACTCCTCATAGCTTAAGATGCCTTTGAACTCCTCACTCCTCTGCCTCCACCTTCCAGATGCTGGCACAGTAGACATGCTTCACCATACTTGGTTTAGACAGTGCTGGAGATCCAAGTGAGGGGCCTTGTGCGTGTTAGTCAAGCTCTCTAGCAACTGGGTAATATCCCCTGCTCTTGGGTTCATTTTTAGAGTAACCTCTCTTCAGGAGGCCTTCAGGGAACCCTCAGGTCAGAGTCAAGCCTTCTTCTCTTTGTTTCTGTCAGGCTTTCAGCTCTCACATCCACAGCAGGCTAGGCAGTCAGCTTAGAGCTCTTGCTGCCCACTATCTCCTAAGTAACACACATGGGTAGATCACTGATTGATTGATGGCTTCATCCCGGAGCATGACATGGGCCACTGAATAGATGGAGTGCATTTGCACAAATAATTTGTTGAGACTGTGCCCTAGAAACTTCACTTTTTTTTCTTAAAGCAAATTATATTTATGATAAGTAGACTTCATTTACAAAGGCAACTAGAATAGATAAAAATCTGGCTGAAAAGTTTCATTTATGAACACATTCGTGTTTCCCGTTAATAAAACAATCTCTATTTCATAATCATGTCTTCTGGGAGACACCTACTCTCTTCTTTGATAAAACAGAAATTATTGTTATATTTTCAATCAAATTCACATTTATTTTAACATTATCTTTTTTGTTCTTATTCATCATGGTGTTATCATTAAAACAAAAAATGAGACTTTCACTTTATTTGTTCGGTTTTTTTGATCAACACAACAGAAGGTAGGGTCACTTAAAAAGAGGGAACTTTATGGAAGTATTGCCTCCAACAGACTGGCCCGTGGGCACCTCACTAGAGCATTTTGTAGATTAATGGTTGATGTGGAAAGGCCACACCCACTGGGAAATGGTGGAAGGCCACGCCCACTGGGAATGGTGGTCCTGCCTTATGTAAGAAAGCAGGCTGAGCAAGCCATGCCAAGCCAAGCCGTTCCTTTTTGATCCCAGTTTCAGTACCCGCCTCCAGGTTCCTGTCTTCACTTCCCTCTGGGATGGACTGGATAAGCCAAACCAACCCTTGCTCCCTGGAGGAACTTCCGGTAGTGAAGGTTTATCACAGTAACAAAGTTGAACACTCAGAAACTTGGATTTGATCAGTGCTTACTTTTCAGAGTTATTTTTCTCATTCCTGAAACTAAAATAATTTTATTTCCATGTAAGTGCTGTTCTTAACCAATGCAAAAGTCCTGAGTTTAATTAGCGTCCTCGGCTACTTAATGATCGCAGGACCACAAATGCCATTTGAAAATGTAAAACCTTTATCTTTAGCTTCCTTTTGCTTTCATGCATAGCATGGCTCTAAAATCACAGTAGTGGTATTTATTAGCTGTCTTTGTAAAACTGTGGGTAATACATCTTTTTACATTTCATTGGGAAGAAAAGAAATTGAATCCCACCAGGATCTCCATTATTATCTTCCTGTGGGACTTTATTTTTCTGCTATTAGATGATGTGTTTGGATTGGTCTACATTTTACATGGTGGACTGGAAAAGCAAAAATACTATATTAGAGTTAGAGATTTAAGTCCTACATCTGTGATGGTCTGGCTCACACTATCTCCCAGCCAGTCTGGCTCACATTTAAGATTATATAATTATTTTCTGACTTTGCAGAGGGTCTATTTTCAGTAAGAAAATTTTAGTGTTTAGTTTGCTACAGTGGATAGCAATAAATAGTGGCTGTATCCTCTAGGATTCTAGCCGTTCTAAAGAGTGCTGTACAAGCCACTGCTTTACACTGGACTAACTTCTAGGAAACATCAGGTTTCATCCGCAGTTAGGTGTAGCCGTCTCTTTTCCTATCCACTGGGGTGTCTGTCCCACCTTCTCTGTAGGAGAGTTGCTGAATGACATATGTGAATAAATCTGATGGGATGTTCCTTATTTTTCAAATTAACCCAGATTCTCAATTTTTTTAAACATAGAGGCTTCTAAACTTCAAGTGGTTGCTCATATTATCCAAAATCTCTTAAATGTGGAAAAGCTATCAGTTCATGCAGTCTATCCAATGTGTCCCACATTATGCCCAGTCCCAGAGTGTAAACTGTGATCTTTCATCTACCGAATAAATACTCTTGAACTATCTCTGTTTAGGGATAATGGAGATCATCTTGCTCCCTGCCTACTTAGTGGTAACTAAGTCAGTTGTCTACTTTTACATGGAATACTGAATTATTTCATTTTAATTTGAGGCGGCATAGCCAATAAGAGTCTATTAATAATAATTACCTTTCATCTCACCCACGTTTTTCTATCTTTGAATCCAAGCTTGACTTTCCCCTCTAGCCACTTCGAACAAGATGGGTTTGGCCAAGAGATCATTTCCTTGCTTCTATCTTTGGCTGTGTGTACTGGAGACTCTCTGTCTGGACGGCATTTCCCTTCCTTCACTGTTCTTTGTATAAACATGTTCTCTTCCTTGAAAGCTCTTGTCAGATGCCATTTATGAAGCTGTCTCTAAACATCTCACTGTAAACACACTCACACTCTCCCTCTTACAGACATTACAGAATTCCCTGAGCTCAGAATTCTTCTGAACTCTCCCTCACTTCCTTTAAAGTTCATTTTAAACTAAGTCAACATCTTTATTTTGAAAACAAACCATGAGGCAAAACCAATTTATAAAATTATTCAAGACAATTCTCTCAATTGTTTTCTTTCTTTTTTTTTCCTGCTTTTCTGATAGTATAAAATTTTAACTTCTGGTTAAGATGGTTCAATTGTTCAACAGAATATACCCAGATGCTTGAGAAAGAGGAGCCATAGTTTTTGAATTCTAAACCAGAAATATTGGGAAAGCTCTTGTGAGTATTCTTAGTACTGATCCCCCCCAACCCCCGCTTCCCCACTACAACATAACAGAAAAAAAAATGCTTGGGTGGAGTTGAGAACTCTTTTCAAATGTAAAACAATCACTGGAAATCCTGAAAACATATCCTCCTCCATCCAGCAGGAAAAACACTTTAAAGTTTTTTTCCCCCCTAAGAATTGTTTAGCAAGAGATTTACTCAGAAGTTTCTATTTTTGACAGAAAGTTCAGTTTTAACTGCCTGAAATACAATGCCATCTGTGTTTACTTTTCCCTTCTAAAACACAATTCCTTTTCCTCGTACGCATAACAAGTTCTCAGTTCTAGTAACCTGTATAAATGTGTTGATCAGAAAGGTGCAAATCTCACTTTTTGAATCTAAGCCACAGAAAGTATACCTTCAAGTTAAAATTTTTAAGATACTTTGGTTAATAGTTAAGTCCACAATATTTATTTCCCTCTGAGAGGGGGTGAGGAGTTAGGACACTGGGCACCGTGCTTGCTGGACTGGAGGGAGTGAGTGACAGATAAAGGACAAGAGGACCAAAGAATGCCAACCTTACTCATTCGTACCCATCACTCCTACCCACATCTACCTAGCATTCAGAAATCATTACAAAATATACAATTTGTTAATCAGAAGCTTTATAGTATCTTATGTTCTATGCAGCATTCTATAATCATAAAATCATTATAGAAATATACTTGAGTATATTTCTGTAAAATAATTATGCTAATGGGCAACTAATTGCTTTCCCAATGAATCTTCTATAAGAAAAGAAATTCAGAAATTTTGCTCAATTTACATTTCACTGAATATTTGATTTCCACTTAAAATTAACAAATCTTTCAAGTTTTGAAAATTTCATCCTGGCATTTCTTTCATAGCTAATAGTCTAATATCCTAAGCCAGATTTTGGGGGAGTGAAGTCTGTAGTCAAATAGGTCTCTACCAGCAGGTCTAACATGGGTTCTAGAAAGTTTCTGTGACAGGCTTCCCTTTTGAGAATCGGAGGATTTTCTTGCCCAGCATCTCAATGGACTTGCTCCAGGAGCAGCTGGACCTCTGGGACCTAGCCTAACTAATCCTGTTTCCTCTTGAGCCTTCAGAAGGCAGATGTTAAGCAGAACACCAGCCATGCGCCTTTCAACCCAAAGGCACACTACACCTCCATTGTCCTCTGCTCAGAAGCAGCACTAAAATATGTTTGAATGCAAGGCGGGGAACTGCTTTAAGGTTCTAAATTAATTTTCTGAGTTGTCTTATATACATTATGTAAGTAACCGAGATTTCCTATTATTCACAACATCTCCTACTCCTTAACTGGTGGGTATAGTAGACAGTTTAGGACACGGATGGTAAAATAAGCTGACCATAATTAAACAACAAATGGTAGCTTACAAAGTCTTCAACACAGGAGATAAAAGCATATCATGAAAGAGTTGTCAATAATATGACTACTTAACGTGTTACTGCAATACACACAAGAAACGATGAAAAGATCCTTTTAAAACTCCCTTCTAATAGAGGCAATTTTTAGGTGACATCTGTCAACTAATAGGATACCCAAGGTATTAATGCATGTTTAAATCTCTAAGAAAGATTTTAGATCAATAAACAATCATGAGTGTGTGTTATGTGTGTATGTGCGTGCGTGCGTGCGTGCGTGTGTGTGTGTGTGTGTGTGTGTGTGTGTGTGTGTGAAGTCTCACACAGTAGTGGAGACAAGACCGGAACTGGCTGACTTCAAACCTGTGGCAACCCCTCTAGGTCAACTTCCCCAGTGCTGGAATTACAGGCACAAGCCACCATCTTCAGCACCAACCTTCCTTGCCTCTCTTCCCTCACTTGTAACTTCGTGTTACTTGGAAGAGTAACTGGACAAAAGGAGAACAACACCATCAAGTTTGGGTGCTACTCACGAGAGAACATTCCCAATGTAGGCATAGTAGGAACAACAGTAGGGTGTACTTCCATCGCAGCAGTAAGATCTGCAGTCTTTGCCACACTGAGCAAGGCAATCCTCTACGAAGGAAAAATGAGAGCAGTTGAAGTCATAAAGTCACAGCTTAAGGAAAAATTACTCTGTTCTTGTCTGAACCAGTCAACCAGTTTTTAGCACATAGAAATGTTCATTTTCACACTCTAAATTCCAAATCATTTCTAAGGGTCCAAACTGACCTTTCTCCCCAGTAGACTCTAAGCTAGTAGGAAGAAATAAAGCCCTTATTCCCAAGTCCCTGCTCTGAATACTGTGACTGTGGTTGGCTTTGGGTGAATAAGATATGATGAAAGCAATGTATCAATCCATCAGTCAGTAAAGCTGCTAGTGGAGTTCTTACCATGGTTCCCAAACAACAAAGCTTTCTGACTTGAGAGTTGATTCTCTGTTAACTTCAATTAATGGGAAACATTATTGACATAGGTAATACCAATGGTGATCATTGGAAACTCATGTATACATTTGCCATGGTAATTTAATAATGCTTTTGCTTTTATGTTATTATTTTTCCTCTACAATTATAGGTCCTATACATACAGTTACATAATTTAGTCTGCATACTGTCCATTAGGCTTGGAAGATAATGAGCTAGGTACAGAAGATGTTCATATAAATAACTTTAGCAGTTATAAGTTAGCAGTTATAAGTTAGTTATTTAATGTCACAATGAAGAATCAATAAATTATAACACAGCACAATGTGATGTCAAAAATTTCTGATTAAAAGGATATGTTGGGCCTAATATGACATTACTCTTTCATATGTGCTTTTCAACAAAAAAAATTTGCAAAAACATTTAGTAAGAATCATCCTGACCTTAAACAGCCTTTTCTTCCACCTAAAGGATTTATTTTTCAGTAGAGCGTTAACATTGAGCTTTAGCAAGCAGTATAAATTATGGTGGATGTGTTTCAGGTACATATTTAAAAAGCACTATAGTCCTACAATTTACATTCTATGTTCAATAATTTCAAAATATGCCATTTTTAACTCGGCTCCTGAAAAGTAATGTCAATAGTATGGTATAAATTATATGAAGCTTTTAGTTCCCAATCTAAGTTAAAATATTGAAAGTACAAGGTATTATATTAATGGTCACATGTTCTTTTATTGCTTTCTCTAAAACAGGCACTTTTCTGTCACGTCTTCCTAAGATGTCATCCAAATGTGGTACCTCCTGTTTGGCTTTGTTAATTAATGTGGTTTTTGTGAAGCAAGTGGGAAAGGTCATATTTTCTTCCTATTCATTTTATTTCTATAGCATGGATCAACAAAATGAACTTTAAAGGTTTCCACTTGACTGGAGAGGGAAATTATTTTTGCTATTCTACTTAAATCCACAAGAGAAACAATAAATCATATAGCTCCAAGAGAGTAGCTACTGCATTGTCAATAGTGTTTTCAAGAAAATGCATCATTAAAACAAATGTTTGCTTGTTTTTAAGATGTACCTTAGTGTAGTCCAGGCTGGACTGGTTACAAGGATACGGAAGATGACATTTAACTCTAGATCTCTTGACTTTACCTTCTAAATACTGGGGTAGAGGTATATGCCTCCTCTTTCGTCTAGGACATCATAGCTTTTTAGGCTTCCTATTCGACGGTGTTTTTACTGAATTTCTCCAGCTCGATTTTTTTATTTTGAGCTGATTCAAGCATTTAGCCAGCTCAGTTCCCTCCACAGTTTAGCAGAAATGTGCCACTGCTTTTGTTTTTAAAAATACTCATATCATGAAGTCAAGACCCCAGTACTGGTGGTGCTTTGAAGAGTGACTTACAATTAAGCTTCCCAGGAATTCAGTGATTCAGCTGCCCCGATTGCAATAGTGGCTGCTGCCATAAGGACATGGTGTTATCAAAATACTGTGAACGAACTTTACAGGAAACCAAGCCCCAGATTTTCTAGCCAAGAAACTGGATAATTCCTGCAGGAACATCCATGTCATGTCACACACTGTTCAGTATTTTTATGGTGTTTTCTAGCACTGTTGTCTACTTCCCAGAATTAAACTATGGAAAAGGGTAAATTTAGTAGCTTAACAAATGTACTCACCATCATAGCCCTGCCTAGCTGAGGCTTCAGTCAGACCTCAAAGCTTATTGTATAATCATGGTTACTTTTTCTCCTATTCTGAGAATAATATGAGGAAGATCATGGTTAGGACTGCAGGGGGCTGGCTGTTTCTCCTTTATGAAATAATGAGCAGTCCAGTTGCTCTCTGAAAATAAAATAAAATCACTAGCATTTTTAAATAAAAGGTGTAATCTGGAAGGTTCCCCCAGCATACTTGCCAACCCCACCTTCTGGAATGTGTTGTACAGAACAGCACTATATGGCTTGAAGTCCTTGCTTAGAAATGGTTTCTTCCAGCTATAGCTGAGGCTAAGAGAGGAAGGAAAAGGAGGGGCAGAAGACTCAGGCTGAGGCCCGGAAGGTAAAACCTTGATAGAATCCTGTCTTTGTAGCCTGCAGTGGGAGTCGGACAATAATATAAACACTTCATCAGGATCTCTTTCCTAACGTTCTTCCATGAAAAAATAAACATATGCATTAGGCATAGAAGAATTTTCTCTCACTTCTTCAACCAATAGACCATGAATGTATTACATTTTCATTGTGCAATATAACTAGGCCATAGTTACACACACACTTATGGTGTGTGTATGTGTGTGTGTGTGTGTGTGTGTTGTGAAACTAGAAATTCATTTATTAAAATGTTCAGTCATCAAACCACAATGCATGTGTCCAGTTGCATCTCCTAATTCCAACTGAACAGAAGTATCCACTGTTGGGATTACCTACTTTACCATGCAGCCTGTGCTAATGTTTTCTTGGTCCAGGACTTTTCTAGTCTCTAACCATCTTGTTCCCCCATGTGTTCCTCACTCAAATATCCTAAGTACACATTGACTGAGCCCTTAGCCTTGCCTGCCTGGGAGGCTATTTTACTAGAGGCATAAGCGTGACATGAAGGGGCTTGCCCTCTTGAAATGGCAATCTGGCCACTTTTGACAGCTCTGGTATGACTGTACCTGTTCTGTGACACTTGCTTTCCCACATAAAAGTGATATATGAGCTCACCTTATCACCCTCCGAAAACTCAGAGCGTGGTCTCTGCTCTAGTACCAAATGAATGTGGCAACCTTCAAACAGCCTCTGAAGTACGAGATTCAGGGATTTCCACAAAAGAACTCATCAATTCAGCATTTCTTGCATGAGATAGCAAGACGGCCTAGTGTCGCCTTGCAACTACTCTGCAGTTTATTGGATAGGAGGTTGGGAGACAAAAACGTTAAAGTAAAACCACTTATAGAAACCACCCAACTAACTGCTGTCCGGTGATGTTGGTTCCCTGAACACTGGAGCTGCTGTGCCTGTGGTCCTGGAAATTGGAAAAAGGCAAGAGCGGGTGTGTAAAGTTGAGGCCTTTCAGCCTTCCACAGGGAAGCTGCTCAGAACAAGGAAATGGTGGCTCCCTGAAGTTACTGAGTCAGGGCAACGACTCAGTCATTGAAGCTTCATTTGCTTTTGTTGGTGTGTGTGTGTGTGTGTGTGTGTGTGTGTGTGTGTGTGTATGTGTTACTTTGATAAACTGAAAAGGGTCGCTTTCAATAAGCTAGAAGAGAGATGCTGATGTACTTAGTGCCTCCGGATGGGAACACTATAACAATCTAATTCCTCAAGTAGATGCACTCTTCCTACTTGCAGAATTTTCTGTATTAGAAAGTCAGCATCTCCCCTATATATCTGTAATATGATAACTTTTAGGTAGCAATTTGCTTTTCAAAATCTGCTTTCATTCTGAAACAGGGTCTCATATATCCTGTGTGGGGTGTCTCAAACCAACCATGTGGCTGACAGTCACTTGGAACTTCTGATTCTCTTGCCTTCCTAGGGCTGGGATAACAAACAGGGCCACCACAGCTAGTTAATGCATTGCAAGGGATTGAACCTAAGCCCCTTCTTTTGTTTGTGTTAGGCGAGTACTTGGCCAACTGTGCTCAACCCCAGGCCCTAGTAGTTTGCATCTTAATAGATTGAAATTTCTTATGAGTAAGGACTCCTCAGAGCTGGGGTGTGTGTGTGGGGGGGAGGGAGTTTGATTATTTTGCTGCAAAGATGCAAGTCAATTCTTTTGTAGCAACTAATAAGGTTGAAGAGCATTTTTATTTCTTATTACTATTATTTTTTTTAGTTGCAGATTCTTGGTAAGTATCATGAAGTGAACAGCTCTGCTGACTGGTAGATAAGCCTGTGAATCGTTGTCATAAAAAGTTAAAAACACAAAATGTTTTACACTCACACTCTGTGAATAGGATGCTGGGAGTGAGCTTGTAATTAATTATACTTGAGTAAGCAGTGAAAGGCCATATAAGGCTCCCTGTCAATCACAGAACAAGAAAATCACTCTGCTTCATTAATTATTAGCAACTGCCACTAAGAATAATGATAAGGAGGGAAATGAGGGTCTTTTCACAAACAGGTGCCTAATCACCTTAAAAAAGAGAAAGAAACTCCTATTGACCTCGGTGAAATGCTCTCCCAAATCCTATAGCTCAGAGCATGTGATTGCTTAGCCTGAAGTCCTTGAGGATCTTCTAAGGAATACTGGGAAATGTCTGAAGTCTCTTACTTCTTAAAGAGAAAAAAACTGGAATCTTCAGAGCCTGAGCAGCATGAGGTGAAATGCAAAAGTCACTAATGAGTTTATTTTGAATAACTTCATCTTTAAGTTTCAAGTATTTTAAAAAGTCTCTGCCTGCTATCAACCAGGGTTCACTGAAATCCTGGATGTGTTCTTTACACTAGTCAGCTTAAATCCCCTTAAAGGAGAGTTTCTGAATTGTTTTGCAAACAGAAAAGAAAGCAAAAACAGTAACATCAGAGACAGGGTTCGAGCATGCTGTGAGTGTCTGGTGTTGCCTCCTAGGGAATCACCACCACTCATCCACATTCCTGCTTTGGCCCCAAACCCTCCCTCCCACTTCCACTGACCTGCGTAGACAAAGAGCAGGACCATCTTCGGAAGCAAGACCCCAGGACGCAGGGGCAGCCTCAGCGCGGCCATCCAAGCTGGTGGCCCCAAGCTGCTCTGTCCGACAGACGGGTAGACCTGGCAGAGGGTGGAGTGAAGGGACAGCTAGGAACCCCAGCAGTGATGTGGAGGGTACAGTGTGGTCAGGTGGACAGGGCTGTGCTCCCGAGAGCAGGGTCCAGAGCAATCCTGGCCATGACTCCAGTCAGAGAACTGAGGAAGCCTGCTGGCTGTGCGAGCTGGGCGCCGGTGGTCCTGGTCTGGCTGAGCTACGGCTGGGGCTCTTTGTCCCGCCCAAAGGTGCTGGCTCTGGCGAGCAAGAGGCAGCTTCTCTGGCTTCCTTGGCCACCCAGGCTCACATTTCATCTGCGAGGGTGTCACCAAAGTGGGATGGGGGTGGGGAGGTGCCGGACTCCTCCCCACTTCGCTGAGTTTTCCTCTATTGAATGGCAGAGGGCTTGGCTCCATCAGGAGGAAACTTGGGAGTTGTTTGGCTTTTGCTACAATTTAGCCCTTCCCTGGGGACTACTGTGTGCTCTGGGTCACAACTCTCCCCATCTGCCTTGGAGCACTGGATAGAGCAATTCCTGCCTAGCCAAACGAAGATGGGACTTTCTGGATTTAAAAAGTGATTGAACAAAGAATGACAGGCAGTGACGGCTTCCCAGAAGGCGAAACTACAGGAATTACACAGAATCTCTCCTGAAATGCAAATTAATCAAATACTTGAAGCATTTCAACCAATTCAAGGAAAACACAACGAAAAGAGGTGTCTGGCCACCACCATTGCTCTGGAGTTACTGTCCTATGCAATTAGATAAGAGAAAGAAAAAAAAACAAAACATAGAAACAAAAATATTAGCAAATTAGGTGTTCAAGTTGGGAAGGGGGACTCGATCAATGGTGAAAACCTTTTCTTCAGAAAAAGTCAATAGCGTTCAACAACAAAACAGCTAACTGAAAACAGCAGATATTTACAGACAACTAGATACATATAAAACCTAGAAACTAAAATACTACTTTTAAGAAGTGATACACACACACTTCAAAAGCCAAATATGCCTGCATTTCTCTCTGACTCTAGACCCTCACAGTCTTCATTAGAAGTAGGTCTTGTGCCCCAGAAGTACTTGCCTCTGAAGTTTTGTTTTTCTTAAGCTACAGAATAAACCACATTCACGTACTGGAGTGAAATTCTACGGATTCAATACATAAAGAATTCAAGTCTTTAATAGGCAAAGCACAGGCGCATGGCAGTTTTGCAGAGCTGAGATACATATTATAGCCTTTGAGACGGAAGGATGATTGCTTCTGCCGATCAGATCTGCAGGGTGAGGACAGGCATCTGACATGGAAGACAGAAATCTCTCCTGTCTCTGGATGTGCACAGCTCTGGAAGAGGCTGTTAGACTGGTGATCAGTGGGCCCCCACCCCCCAGTACAGGAGGTAAGAGGTGGGCCTGAGAACCTGCATTTCCAACTTGCTACCCATTGAAGAAACTGCTGTGTCAGTCCCAGAGTGAGAGCCACCAATTTAGAGTATTCTGACACACCGCCACTGATGTCCCTAAGAAGGTGTACTGTTGGTGAGTAAGAGAAGTGTCTCCCAGATCATGAGAACAGAGTCTTACATGGGCCGCAAGATGGATCAACTCACCTTGCTTGCAAGTTCACCACGGTCCAAGAGATTCTATGTGTATTTATGTGTGAAGAATCAGAAAACTTGTAGGCAGAAAAGTGCCTAGAAATTAAAAAAAATAGCTTTAGATTTAAAAACAAAAATCCAAGGAAACTATTATAAAATGGCCACAGAGGAAAAGTAATTTTGATTACTAGATCAAATGGATCAGATTTCATAGTGTAGAAATACTAAAACCCCAAAGACACACAGGCCACTTCAGAGAGCTGCTGCATAAAAGCCAGAAACAGTTTCAGAAGTGAAGAGGCCAACATCAAAGGAAGCTCTTTATAAATCTAAGCTATAATAATATTTTGGCTTTTAGATTTTGAATGGGGAGTTCCATCAGAGACTCATTTGAACAAATACAAATTTACAGCCATATACAATTTTATATGTGGTTTTCAGAAGTTTACTTAAAATAGGAAAAATATCACACAGATAGTAAGTAGACTTTTATTTGCAACCTTGGGATTAGAGAGAGAACAAGAGAGAGGCAGACAGAGAGAGACAGACAGAGAGAGAGAGAGAGAGAGAGAGAGAGAGAGAGAGAGAGAGAGAGAGAGAGAGAGAGAGAGAGAGAGAGAGAGATTACAGTTTAAATACCCTAGCCTTAAATCAGAATATATTACCATGGGAGTCCCATGTGCCTTCCTCCCGCGCCAGTAATCATCCTCTGATTGAACCAGAATGTCATTCCTGTTAGTGCCTGACCACTGATCTCCATTTCTAACCCTCTGCAAAGTTTCTTGAAAGATGAAAGATGTGCTTAGTTTCAGGAATGTTCTCACTTAGTAAAAGTATGTAGGGTAAACGTTCTGTAATTCACTGTATATGATATTATATGTTGTAAACTATCATTTAAAAACTTCATACTGATAGAAAAAATGCTACTATTGGATGCAAGCGACTTTATATAAATATCTCAAGCATACAATTCATAATTTCTTTACAGTTATGGAAGAGACCCAAAATTTGTACCTGGTAAAAGAAAGATAGAAAGCAATACAGTAGGTTTATGTGGATATTTTCATTTACGCTATTTTGTTTTGAATTTTTTTCTAGACTTGATACTTGTATAGACTCAATTGCTTTTTATGTGCTTATTTTTTAAACTTTTTAAAGTTTAATATATCAGCCAAGAAATGTACAAGAATAATACTTAGATACAATATCTTATACTTACATTTCCTGTTTTTAACAGTTTGTCCCATTTATGTTTTTCATTATTCTTTCTCTGTATCTGTACACATAGAGTTTTTCTGAACTGTCCAAAGAAAAGTCTGGTTATTGAGTTGAAAGGTAAATGCATCAGTAATTTGTTAAGCATTGTCACATTCCTCTTTAGAAAGGGCTGTTATATTTTGTTGCTACAATCAAAACTTTTTTTAAAAAAAGGGTAAATAATATTCTGTAGTGTACAGCTTTTAGTTTTGGTTTTTGAGTTTTGCCAACTTAATGAGAGAAATGGTATTTCTTACATTTCTCTACTTATGGATAAAACGGAACATTGTCACAGGCCTATTGTTTCTGATATTTTGTGAGTTTTTATTCTTATCGTTCATTGCCTGTTTTCTGTAGGATTTTGGATTCTGCTTTATAACAAAGTTCTTTGCATGTCATAGGTAGTAAATCTCTTTTAATATGTTTTCAAATACTTGATACCATTTTTGGTTGTCTTTGCTTATCATGTATATGCCACACCACTAGTTTAACTTTTTGTTGTTGTACTAAGAATTGAACTCAAGGCCTTGCTTAAGTTGGACAAGTGCTCTACCACACATCCATATCCTCGGCTTATCATTTTAACTTCCAACGCATCTTAATTTATTTGCTCGGAGTGAGTGTGTGTATGTGTGTGTGTGTGTGTGTGTATGTGTACATACGAGTGCACATGCATGCACACATGTCACAGAGCATATCTAGAGGTCAGAGGACAACATTCAGGAGTTGGTGCTCTCCTTCCACTGTGTGGGTTCTGGGGATCAAACTCATATTGTTAGACATGGTGGCAACTGCCTTTACCCACTGAATCATCTTCCAGTCCGTAACTTAGATTTTAAGAGGTTTTTATGTAAGATATTCAGGCTTTGATCCTGAGCAGAGTAAAGGAAAAACATTAACTTTTTAGTCTTTTTTAAAGCTGAATTTCAAAGTTATAATTAACAAATCTTTTTTTAAAGCACAGATTATAGAAAAATTAATCCTTACTAGTAATGCTTTCAAAGTTTCATTTTATTCATTATTTGGTAAGGTAGCAAGAAATAAAATTAGCATGCAACAAGCTATGATATTGCAGCGTAGGATCCTAAGTACTTAGACGATATTATATGTCCTTTTCACTGGTGAACAGTTTCATATGGAGACATAAAATCGAATGACCAACATTATTGTCCATTTGGAGATTGCATGCATCAATTTTAGTGTAACTGGAATATCCATGTCTTAGGGTTTCTATTGCTGAGATAAAACATCATGATGAAAAGTGACTTAGGGAACAGAGTTTGTTTCAGCTTACCAGTCCATGTTGCAGCCTGTCATGAAAGGACTTCAGGACGGGAGCTCCAGCAGGCAGTAGCTGAAGCAGAGGGAAATACTGCTTACTGCCTTCCTCCCCATGGCTTGCTCTGTCTGCTGTCCTGTAGCACACAGGACCCCCCCACCAGGGCTGATACCACCCAGACTAAACTGGGCTCTTCCACATCAGTCATCAAGAAAGTGCCTTTCTTGCTCACAGGCTGAGATCCCCTCTTCCAAAATGGCTCTAGCTTGTGTCAAGTTCATGGGAAACTAGCCAGCACGGCCTACTAGTGCATCATGTCTTATTTGTGCTTGAAGCACAGAGAACGGCACAGAGAACATAATGGTATGTCTTTTTGTATTAAAGCAAAACAAATCACTTTTTTAGTCTGCAGTGACTAAGATATAAGTATTTCCTTCATTTAAATCGGGAAAAGTTTCCCAATACGTATTGAAAAATGCTGCGTTAATTTAAAATTGGAAAGGAAAATTGGCAGCGATACTCCCTCAGTATTTATTCTTTATTCTTGCTCTAGTCAGGTATGGGTCATAGCCACCAGGAAAGTACATGATAAAGCTTCAGACATGGTCCTGTCACCCGTGCCTCTTGATGCCAGCCTCCTTTTCCTTTTGGAAATGTTATTCTATCCATTTACTTTGGGTGAGGTTTCTACATGAGCATGTGTATGTAAATATGCCGTGACCTCATCTTCTTTTTTTATTTAGTGTGGCATCCTGAGTGTGGTTCAAATGAGAATGGCCCCCACAGGCCACCAGGGAGTGGCACAAGGACACGTGGTCTTAGGGTAGATGTGGCCTTGCTAGAGGAAGAATGTCACTGGGGTCAGGCTTTGGGGTTTTAAATGCTCAAATCAGCCCTGTGTGTCCCTCTCTTCCTGCTGCCTGTCCACCCAGATGTGGAACTCTCAGCTACCTCCCCAGCAGCATGTCTGCCTGGGTGCTTCCTGCCTTGGTGACAAGGGGCTAAATCCCTGAGTGTGAGGAAGCCCCAGAGTTGCAGTGGTCATGGTGTCCTCTCACCGCAGCAGAACATTGGCTAAGACAGTGAAGTTCTCCAACATTAAAGTAGTGCTCGCATTCATTATTCTCAGCAGCTATTGTATTCCACAAAGTTTTTTTTTAATTTTGTTTTTTTTTAACATTCCTACTTAGGTTTCCCTTTATAGTGGCAGGAGTCTTTATGTATGTCAAATTTAACTCTTGATCAGTTCTAAACGGTATTTTTTTTTTTTGTATTTTAGTTGCCCAGTCACATTAAAAATGGAAATATATCCAGGTTCTCGGCTAACTGAATCCCTCTTATGTAGTCTCTTTGGAACTTGAATGTAATTCTGATTCTCTTTGAGACATGGCATCAAGGAAACTTGAGTTGTACTTAACTTTCTGTCTTTTTTTTTTTTCTGAGCACACCTGACAACTTAAGCCTCCTTGAAGTTTCCCAGAAGACTGGGGTGTTTTTCTGGTCATTTGTCCCTCTTTCTGCAGCGGCCTTCCCTCCAGCCTCCACCTAGAGATCATGCCTGCATTATAATTTTCTCAAAGCTCATCCCTTTGTTAACTATCCACTATCCTTGATCAAACATGTTACTGCTTTAAAACAGCTTACAGGTAATTCTGATGCCTGTTAGTTCTTGAGAACAAATGATCTGTAAAATTTCTGCCCAGTGAAAATATGTGAACCACCTATGTAATTAAACATATTCATAGTTACATTTAAAATTAAAATTAATTTAATGATGTCTTTTGTTAAACTTAGTCAATCCTAAACATCATTTCGACTTACAAGTATTATAAATAATCATTTATGACATATTTTATAATTGATTTTAGGATAGTGACTTCAAAATCATTTGTGTATTATGTTTATAAATTATTTCAATTTTGGTTTTAAAATTTCAACAGTGATGTCTGATCAATATTTAGAGTATCCATGCAGTAGTAAATATAGTTACATGCCAAATTTGCTTCTAATATTCTTGCCATTTTCTAACAACTAAAGGAATTAGTTTGAGGTTAAAACATAAATTAATTAAAAATGAGATGAAATAATTCTTGGTTTTAAGTATATTGTAGATGTATTCGTGTTTGTTTTTAATAGGATCTTTAAACGTAGTGTATCTCATTGGGATATGCATATGCCATACATTTTGGTTTAAAAAAATGACATTGTGATTCACACAAGAAAAGTGAAACCAAGAACTATAAAAGGTATTTGCTCTGCTGTCTGGGAAAAACATTAGTTTCAACCTTACCCTCTTGGGAGGAAGAGGTGTGTTTGTTTCTTGGCTTATAACTTTTTCTACTGCCAAGACTGCTTCCCTGATGTCTTCCAGGGATTTTTCTGGAAGATAAATGGAAAGTGGAACATGGATGATAGCAGAGCTGAAGGACAGAATGATCCTGAGTGCATAGTTGGTGATGCTTTGGTTGGGATCTCTCGGGAAGTGTCACCAGGAAGCTAGCTTACCCACACTCTTTAAGGGATGCTGACATGACCATAGACACACAAAGGGGCACACATGGGGAACTACAAACAGGCATTACATATTACCAACTGACCTTTCCTCTCATAGCTTTGTTTATTAGATTAAGAAATGGCATTTGATTTGAATACTCCTTTCCTAGATGGCCGAACAGCTTTTAGCATTGTTGTGTGTGGTGCTTTCCATGAAATGCACAATACCAGGCATTTGGATGCTTGCTGTCCAGTTGATGACTCTGTTTGGAGAGTCTTAGGAAGCGTGACTTTCTTAGAGGAAATATGTAATTGATTTTTGCTGTATTTTACTCTTCGGGGGTCCGCCACTCAGCTCCCAAATAAACACATCGAGACTTAGTCTTACTTACGAATGCCTGACCTTAGCGTGACTTGTTTCTAGCCACCTTTTCTAACTTAAATTAGCCCATTTCTCTTTAACTATGTTTTGCCTCTGGGATTTTTACCTTTATTTATTCTATGTATCTTTCTTTCTTTCTTACTCCTTGATTGATTGCTTGACTGGATGGCTGGCCCCTGGCATCCTTCTCTCCTCCTTTATTTGCTCCTTGCTCTTTTTTTCCTCTCTAGAGCTCAGATTTCTCCTCCCATTTGTTCTCTTTGCCTGGCAGACCCGCCTATCCCTCTCCTGCCCTGCTGTTGGCCAGTCAGCTCTTTATTAGACAAATCAGGTGTTTTAGACAGGCTAAGCAACACAGCTTTACAGAGTTAAACAAATGAAACATAAATGGACACAACACATCTTTGCATCATTAAATATTCCACAGCATAAACAAATGTAACATATCTTAAACAAATATTTGTGATGACATATTGTTTATGGTGATACACATCTTTAATCCCAGCAGCCACACTAGTTAGTCATAGAAGCCTGGTGGTGGTGGTATACACTTTTTATCTCAGCACCAGAGAGGTATATAAAATAGGAGTAGAGTCTCAGACCTGGCATTCAGTCTTAAGGAATTCATCTCCAGCCACATTGAGGGCAGGATTGCCCCAGCCTTGGTAGAGGCAAGAGCTCTCTCTAGTGACTTGGTTGTTTTGCTTTTCTGGTCTTTAGCTTGAACCCCAATATTTGTTTCTGGGTTTTTATTGTTTGTACTACAAATATTCTACAACAGAAGTGTGTCTTTGTAAGCTGGCTCTGAGATTTTAAAGACCTGAGACATCCCCAGTGTTCACTCTCTACCTCAACTTTGTAGTTCAAGATGTCAGCTCTTAGCATTCTGCCTCAGCCTCCATGCCTGCTGCTTCTCCATCACAGCAGACTCTCTTTCTTCTCGTACTGTAAGTGAAATTGAGTCTTCCTTTTATAAGTTGCTTTGGAAATGATGTTTTGTCACAGCAACAGAAAACTAACAAGTACACTTGAGGAAGAGGTAAGAGTGGCGCATTGGATTGTAATAGACTTGGGCTCAAATCAGAAAACACACAAATAATGAGCTACCATAATGAAGCAAAATATGTCGTATATTGCTTTAGGAGAGAGTGCCCATCTGAAAAAAAACATTTACTTATCTCAATTAATATATTGCTTTAGGAGAGAGTGCCCATCTGAAAAAAAACATTTACTTATCTCAATTAATTGGGGGGAATCAAATGTGTATAAATGGAAGAAATGAAGTAGAGAAGTTAATTTACACATATACATAAACACAATTTATGGATTCACGAATTCATCATAGATTTTCCTTTCTAGGAAATGTTCTTCTCAGTTTACACATTGAAAATCTTTAAGTGTGTCCTTCAGTGGTCTTTGGGAGTTTGAATCAGATGCAGTGAGATGTTCTTTTCTCCTGACATCCCAGTCTAACGTTACCTTTTTTTCTTCTTATCCTGTTGTCCCTCATCTCCAGCACACTTCATTAATTGTCTGTGTAGCACAAGTTGCCATCTCTATTTCCTGTATGTCGATTATTGTTTCCTATTTATTCCACCTGTGTGAAAATAAGGACTATGAAATCAGGGGTGCAAGTATCATATACATTACTATATGGAAACATTCCTGGTGTTGAAAAATAACTTTGTTAAAAGATTATGTGATACGTAGAAAGTTCTAAAAAATTTCAAAGATCTGCAGAGACGTTAAATGCTGTAAATTATAATGGAAACTGTGTTGAAATGAGAAGATCCTATTCTGAGGTTGGAAGGTCTGTCTTGAGATTTTTTTTAGCATCTTATTCCACAAGGGGAAAAATGACACTTCACCTTGAACAACAAAAGTTGCTACTATGTGGATTTCTAGACTTTGGTTTCTCACTATTTTTTTCCAACCTAATGTGTGATATGGGGCTGAGGCATTTGTAGGAAACTGAATTGGTGCTATTTAAAGGTAGATTTTTCTGGGGAAAATTGGGCTAAGAAACGAGTCGTCCAGAAGGCACTTCAGTTGGAGGGCCTGTGGAATTGGAACAGAATCTAGCTAGCTTCTAATACGAGTGACTCCTGTCACCGATGGACTTATGGCATCTGACCTAAACCCTTGGAGCCTAGTATCTTGCTTTCACCTGTATCTCTTTCATGCCAATGCTGACTCACTCTTAGAAGAGCTGGGAGGGACAGCAAATTTGTGTGGTGTTGCTTTCATTGCTTGTTAAGGAGTTCATAGATCTATCTAATAATTGGAATAAGCAATACCAGAATCTTAAACATAGCCAGAAGACTGACAGTTTTTTCTTTCCACTGTCAACGTTATATAGTTTTGAGATGAGGTAGACTCTACAAATGAACCTTGCAGACAACACTGTTTAGTATGTCTTACACTTTACTGTCTATTATACAGTCTGTCATTTGTACCATATACCCAATGGTTAACTTGCTTCCAACTGAGAAGGAACCCTGCCTTCTACCTTCAGAAATGAATGCCTCTGCTCCACAGTCATTAGATATGTATTTAGGGCCTTACTTGTACATTCCCTCTAAATTATGAAAATATTATGTATTTTTATACGCTTTTGCCACCCTCTCTTTCTCTATGAGCAAAATAAATGCTTTTTTTTCTAGTTCTGTGTCCTAAAAAAAGAAATAAACAGAATTGCAGAAATATTCCCATTCTATGTGGTTAACTCAAATCTAGGGTGGTAGACAGTGTTTTCAGCATATATTTCATTACTAAAATTTTATAACTTCAGATACATATTGGCATCTCCTCTACCCATTTTTCCCCTTCAAGTCTTCCAATGTGCCCTCTTAGCTTCATGATCTCTTCTTTAACCATTATTGCTACATGTATGTAAACACATATGTGTATATAAATGTGATTTGTTAAATCCATTTAGTAGTGCTCATATGTGTAAGTTTCAGGGTTGACCACTTGGGATTGGATAAGCTCTCAGAGGTTCATACCTTCAGAATACTGATTGTTCCTCTCTTTTGAGTCATCAGTTGCCTGTAGCTATGCTTCTAGGAGTAGGGCCTTTTGAGATGGCCTCCACCTGCTTTGTGAAGGCCTTGTTTAGGCAGCAATGATGTTAAGATTTCATGGATGCAGGTTCCTTCTTGTCATAGATATGAGATACTATCTTGGAGCAGACATCCTGCTTCTCTGTCTCTTATACTCTTCTCATCCTATTTTCTGTGATAGTACCTTAGCCTTAGGTATGGGGGGGTTTCTTGTGAATGCATCAATTGGAGATGTTCTCGGCATTTTGACCAGTTGTGAATTTGTGTGATAGTCTCTGTGATGGCTATTTTAGGTTGTCAACTTGACTTAATTTGGAACTAATTAAAAACCAAATACACCTGTGAAGGATATCTTTTTTTTTATTGAAAACCGCTCTCTCTCTTTGCCTGTTTGCCCTCATTCTCACTAGCATGCTTATTTCTTTATTAGCATTAGAACCTATTTCTTCTGGATTCTGAGGTAGACTGAAGACCGTCTGATACATCCATTCTCATGGACTGAACAACTGCTGGATTCTTGGAATTTTCATTTGTAGACAGTCATTGCTGGACTAGTTGGATCACAGTCTGGGAGCCACTCTAATAAACTCCTTTATATGTATTTAATTCTATCAGTTCTGTTTCTCTAAGAACCTTGACTGATACCTTCTACATCTGTTGCAAAAATAAGCTTCTTTGATGAGGAACAAGAGCTCCACTTGACTGTGGATATAAGAACAGGAATTTAGAATACAATTGGCAATAACAATGGTTTAGCCAAGTGGCAATGGTAGGTTCTCCTCTTGGACCCATGACCTCACCAACCACAGGTAGTTGGCTAGGTTGATAGTGTCAGGCATTAATTCCTTATCAAGTGGACCTTATGTCTAATTAGCTGGCTGTTGGCTTTCCCCACACAGTGAGTGCCGCTATCGCACCGTTAGGCACATCAAGCTCTGTTGGTGATTGTTGTGATTAATAGACGTTATAGCTGGTATTTCTTTCAGTTGTTTTTCTCCTTTGACAGTTTATGCAGCACCTTCTGATACAATGGGAGCTAGTCAGTTCCAGCTCGATTCCTATGAATTCTGAACTTGACATGTGTGCCAGCTTGGGGGGCAACTAAGAACAGCAGCAATAGCCTGTATTGCTCTGCCAATCTCTTGGACTCATATGACCAAAGACTCAAAGGGGAGTTTCCCATGCCTGGCATTGGCTTTTCTGTTATGTAGTGTATGCTCTTGTGGAGGAACAAAATCACTCCCAGCAGCATAACTCGATGTAAACTGTATATATATTCACATATATGTATTTATAGTCGTTCTTACAAATGTATGCATTTTTATGTAAATATGAGCGAATGTTTCCTATGGCATTTTTGAATTACCCTTAGTCTTCTTTATTCCTCTTCCTTTCCTCTCCTTCAGTATTGCCCTTCTTTCTCTCTTCCAAGACAAAGTCCCTCCCCCATCTTTGTCATTTTGCTCATCATTGCACCTGTGTCCTACTGTTGTCCTGCCTGGAGTTACTTTCCCTACCTCCGTGGTCTACATTTTACTTTCCTGGTTTCTGCAGTTAGTCTAGGCTAGACACTCATATCTGAAGATTTGAAGACAGAACCCACAGCTGAGAGAACCTGTGGCATTTGTCTTTCTGCGTCTGGGTTACAAGAGTCAGTGTGCAGTCTTATTTTCCAACCACCTAAGGGTTACTTGTATGACTTTAAGAAATCTAAAGCTTTATCATGTCTGTTCTCTGCATTGTATTATAGATTTCATTTTTTGATTAGAATCTTTTTCTAGATTTCAACTCCCAAGCCAAGATCAGCATTTTCTCTTCTCCAAGGTTAATCCACCTACGTATGTTTTGACTTTTGCTTCCTAATTATTATGTCTCCAAGAGATTTGCTTTCTGGGTGTTTCCTTATTCTGCATTTTTGGCATATTTTTCTTCTCTAGCTTTTTTCCTCAGTATGTAAATATGACTGCAGATGTTATAAACTGGGAAACTATATAGTCTCTTTGGTAATTTTAACTGTTATGCATAAGTTTTCGGCATAGCTATGTATCTACGGATTTTGTTACTCCTTGGAGAAATGTTCTGTTTTATGAATATATTTATATTGTAATATGCTTGTATACTGTAATTTATTCTTGGAAATTGCTTGTATTCTTCCTTGACCAGGTATTTTCTGGAATGAGGTATTCATTCCAGGTAAAAAGAACTTCAAGAGAATGGTACAGGCATCATTTTTCAGCTTATATAACAAAGAAACAGAAAAGCAAAGGCATTAAGCTTTCAGGTAGCATGGACATATTATTTCTCAGTCTTGTCTAAAACCAAGTCACTTAGGTAGTTGGAAGTAACATCATCCAGGGCTCCTCTGTTCAGAGATGATTGTCCTATTGAGACAGAATGAAAGGCTACATTCTTTTCAGGGTGAGTCTCTCCTTCAGAGAGGCATTCTCTGTTCATCAGCTACAAAAAATGAAGAAGCCATGAAATAAGATCAACCCCAAGACAGGCTGAACCTATCAGTCACTGCACTTGGACCAAATATGACGAAGGTTCTTCTTGATTCTCAGCTTCATTATTGATATTATAGATTCTTAGGCTGGGCAGGATTTTATTAGCTAACCTTAGCAGTTAAATACAAATGAAAAGTAATTGACATTTTAGGAAGGTGTGCCTCCATTAGGTTTACAAGGTGTCTGTCTTTGGGGTTACGTTATTTTTAGCCCTCATTTCACCTTAAGACTGTGTCTCCTACTCTCCATCAGCAAGTAAATGAGGAATTGAGACAAGTTTTAATATTACCAAAACCGTGTAAACAAACCATAATTATAAGCACATGTAAAGAATTAAAAAGTTGAAATCTTGTTAATGCAGTTCAAAGTTCAGTAGAAAACGACTTTTTAATATATGCTCATGAGTTATGTGCATATAGCTTCCCAAGAGAGGTGTCTATTCAAATCTAGATACTGACCTCTGCATTATTATACCGCTGAGTGCTATAAAAGGAAGTGAAATCATTCTTCTCTCTCCTCCTCTTTCATTTTCATCTGTGACCTGGGAGAAAGTGGTAAGATATGACCCTCACTGCTACCAGGCTGACATCTGTTCCCTTTCCCCAAGACTTACTCCGTGGTGGGGGTTGTTGAGTGGGGAAAGATGTATTAGAGAAAGTACCTTGTGGAGAGGCTCAAATGTTCCTCCTGCTTGGAACCCAGTCTTCCTTGCACACTTGTATTTTTCTATAGGCCCGGTTGGTCCTCAGATTTTTCTGACAGCTAAGTCCATTATTAAACACTTAGCTGTTTTCTAGATTTTGAACTAACGTTGGTTGGCCTGTTCTTGCCTCTACTGCTCCCTATCCTCCTAAAATCATGACTTCTGTTTTTTTTTATCATTTGCTGTCATTTGGGTGAGATTCCTAGAGGCAAGAGTGGGAAAGTAATTCCCTGCCATGCACCACTCTGGGATAGATGTCCCAGAGAGTGTTTTGACATAGAGGGAAATAATCTTTGTATTCTCCCACTCTCTCCACAGACTTCCTCCTCACTCTTTGAAAGCACTTAAGTCTTAACAAGCTGTCAATTCATGTCCATGAGGAAGTAGCTGGTAGAAGCTTATAGAGGTAGCCTGTGAAGGAACACTGTACAAACATTTCTCCATCCTCCAAAAAGAAAACATTTGCTTCTCAGCATGCAAAACGATGCAGAGGCACACAAGGAGAGAGTGAGATGTCTTTTTTTTTTAAGGTTCTGGAAAGCACTTTATTTAAAATAAAGTTAATATTAATAAAATATGTATTATCATCATATAATGATTGTAGCATAATAAAAACAGAATGAATCAAATATTATGCTTAAGAATATACCATTTTGTCAATTTTTAATTTTATTTTTTATTTATTTATTTTTCAGTTTAAATTTAGATAAGAAACAGGTTGCTTCACAAGTCAGATCCAGGTCCCTCTCCCTTTCCCTCCCCTCCTCCCGTGCCCTCCCCCCCAACCCCCCATTATCCCATCATTTCCCCAGGGAGGGTGAGGTCTAGGCCCTGCCCTATATGAAATGAGATGTCTTTTAATGGGAACTCAAACAAACCCAAAGCAGATTAATATAACCAAGCGACCAGTAAATCATGACTGAGATTTCAGGCTGTGCCTATTACTTAGAAATGGAATATCATCATCAAGAATCCACATCAACCCAGGGCAATTCAAGTAGACAAAGAGCTTCCCACTGAGCTTCAAGCAGCTGCTATGTTACCAAACAAAATTTCTCATTGTAGATAAACCACAGTAAGTAAAGAAATAAAAGATCATGTAAAGAAGCTCTTGTTTTCCAAAGCACACATTTAAAAAAATGATAGTCTTGGTCGATTTTTAATTGATTGACTAGGTAACATTTCTAAATAAAGTTTAGAGCCCAAAAGATTAAGAAAAATATCTTTGTTATATATCTAAGAATTATGAAATTACATTTAAAAATAACTTCAGTTAAGAGAATAAGCATAGGGAAAGCAAATAATGCATTAGTCAGTTGTACAACATGTTGCTATCGTATATTACTATTTGCGCTAATCATACCTATGGCATGGTGTTAGGGGAAATTCTGAAATGAATATAAGGGCAAAGGTCTTGAATGTGTCCATAATCCTCTGAGAAAATAATTCTTTAGTTTATTGTTTCCTCATAAAGTAGACAGAAAATGAAGCAAACCTCCCAAATCCCAAGGAAAAAATAAGCAGTAATTAAAAATCTATTATTAAACAGTAAGAACAGCAGAAATTCATTTTTATGGCTCTATGGTAATAATGGAGGTGCTCGGTAAAGCTATAAGTGTAACAATATTTACAACTAGCCATTTCAGTATACAGAATGCTCCCAAATGAAAACTTGAGAACTTTCATTTGATATTACATCTTTAGCAAAGAAGCTGACACACTCATACTGCTAAGACCTCCTTGGCATACCAGAATCTTTAGTTGATCATTCTATTTTACTTTAAAAAAGAACTTTCTGGTCTAGATTTTTGTCTTAAAACTGATCTGGGGCCAGAAGACCCTGCAAAAGTGGTCTTTTTCTTCACCACTGTTTTCTCTTCCTGGGGGTCCTGCTGTGTTCCCTTGGGAACTAATACCACATTTTCCCTTGAGTAGCAGAATTGTGGTGGTGCTTCCTCTAAAGCCCATGCAAAAATGATCAGTCTGTGAGTATTAAGACTGTGTTGAAAAGGTTGAGAATGGACAGTGAAGGCTGTGTTGACCCAGTTTCTTTACTAGTGTTGGTGCAACACTTAACATCCTGTGGTTGTCAGCCCATGGCAAGGTTCATCAGTCCTTCTCTTGAAGATAATGTGAAAAACAAAAAACAGGCAAAATTGAAGTCAAGAATTCCTTTTTCTGGACCCATTGCCCTTCCAAGCTATTTGGACATCGAATGTGATGCATGCATTACATGCATGACTGTTGCTAATACAACATTAAGGGAAATTCCTGTATTTTGTAAGACCTTTATCATCGAAACTGACTTAATTGAAGAGGAGATAGCCCAGGAAGCAAAGAACCATGGTGTTCAGGGAACAGAAATACTCTCTTAGATTATGTGACACCAGAAGAGCTATTCCAAGTACTAGACATATTGTTTACGTTGTTATCTTTAGATAGAAAGCAGACATTTGTGGCCTCTAATCCATTATATCGGCAGAGAATTATCCTCACCTGAATCTGGAATTTGAAAAATGATTCCAAATCTATGGCTGAGATTTTATTTCAATAACTAAAAGGCTTTCTTTGCTTTTCTCTGAATAAATTTGAACTGTGGGTTCTCTCTAAAAAGTGGCCTTTTGGACTTTCCCTTGTTGTGGAAAGCAATTCTGCTTGCCTTATTGTCTAGTAAGCCTTAGCAAGCTTTTAAAAGTTGGCAGTGTAAATGAAACAACTTGCAAAACATTTTTGAAATAGAATGAGTTGAAAATGAAAAAGGCTACTTGAAGTAAGTGTCCCTAGATACAGTGCTAGGAGTTTTCCTGGACGCTGAGGAATGAGCTAAACTGTGACTTTGCTATTGATCAAATTATAGATAGCAAGACTTCTTCTGTTGAACCTGAAAAAGTGTTGGTTTTATTTTAATTTTTATTAGATTTTGTGTACATGTATGCAATGCATTCTGATTTCTCTCTCTTCGTGTCCTCTTTTATTGCTTCACCTTTATCAAAGCTCTCTTTTTGTAAGTCTCTTTTCCAGACTCACAATTTTTGGTTTTGTCTGGGGACTGGGGACTCATTTAGTTAAACCAGTCATTATTTTGGAACTATCTTCTGGAGTCTGGTGTGGTCACCATGGGTACAGAACTGAAGATAAAAACATCCTCTCTTTTTGAATGTCAGTGACAAATACTCCAGCTATGAGGATTGATTCCTCCAAGCCTCTCCTCCATACATTCCCAGCTATTGATGGCCTTATTCTTGTGAAGAAGCAATGTTGGCATTTTCAGTCATGAGGTCATGGTTTTAATGGCTGTGTCTCAACGGGAACATGACATTTCTCAGCCTTTCTCCCTACTTTCCAGCTCGTAGCTTCTTTTGGCCCTGTCTACAGTCTTCACTGGGCCCTAAAGAGAATGGCATAAATGTTCTCATCCACCACTTGTTCCCAGCACCTTGTGCAGCCACAGCTCTCTGAGTTCACCAGAGTTCACTGGAAAGTGAAGGCTTTGATAAGAGGAGATGCTCTGATTAATGCTGAGAGCAGCGTTTGCCTATAGGTGTAAATATAAATACTTAGAAGGCAGTTATTAAATGTCAATTTCTCCAAAGAGTATTCAGTTCTTTCCCTAGGACCTATGACCTACTCAGCCTTGGATTTTTCAACAGTTCTACAATACCAAACATGCACTCCTTCCTGTGGATTGGGTCTTAAACCCAACCAGAGAGTGCTGGCTTCACCTGTAATGTTAGTGTCACTATTGCATAAGTTGGTATATCTTACCTGGCAGAAAGATCTCATAGTTTCTAGTATTCACAGCTGGTAAGAACATTGAGTTCTTCTCTTTCCTGGTAGTGTGCTGGGGCTAGGAAATCTAGCCAGCAGAAAGCATATTTCCAGGTTAGTTCTCACTTCATTTCTCTCTGTCATGAAAGCAAAGTATGTGGTACCTTCACCAGTATTGTTTTATCATCTAGCTTTGGTAGGCAACCAAGAGGAATGGCAAGAACCTGTATTGCTTCAGGGCCTGGGAGACTCAGAACAAGAACTCTTAGAGTGCTATCCTACTCCTGACACTGAGGTTTTTGTTCAATAGCCTATGTCTTCTAGAAGTAGCTTTTTCTAGCCACGAAGGATCTCTCCCTTCAAATTATTTAAAAATTATGCTAAAAGTTTCTTATAAGATAGCAAGTTTCACTATGGCTTTTAAATACAACTTCACTTTGGCTAACCCTTGTCCTCAATCTTCTCTTTTCTTCACTCCTTGTTTAATCCTTTGACACCTAGTACTTTCCCTCTTTACTTTCCTATTACCTGCTTTCTACCATCCTTCCTCCATTGAGAGAGCTCCTTTCCAATGACCATTTTCTAGTTTACTGACCTCTATTGGTATTTTTTAATCGATACTACATTCTTCTCTCATACAATACGCCTGGAACACAGTTTCCCCTCCCTCACTCCTCCTAGCTCCCTACCCCACCATCTTCCCTCTTCCCTGATGTTCCTGTCCCTGCAGTTGGGCATCCCACAATATCAGCAAGCTAACAGCCACTACACATATGCAGAGGAACTGATGCAGACCCCTGCAGGCCCCGTGCTTGTTGCTTCAATCTCTGAAAGCCCATGTGGGCTCCAGTTGGTCGATTTGATGGGCTGTGTGTCCTGATGTCCTCCATCCCTTCTGATCCCTAAAATCTTTCTGCATCTTCCATGGGAGAGATGGCCAGGAGAGACTCCACATCCCCCGTTACTAGGAGTCCTCCTTGGATCACTCATAAATCCCAGGATGTTTCCATTGTACTAGGTTTGCACACTGCCCCCCAAATAGCCCCCGTATTCCAACCGTCTCTCCCTGTACTCTGTGCCTCCATTTCCCCTACCTGATTTCTCTAGCACCCATTCTCACCCACCTGTGTGGCTTTCTTTCTTCCGCCGGGATCACTGGCCACTGGTTTGTGAGGCAGGAGGGAGTAGAGGTGATGAGCAGGGTTCAAAGAATACAGTGAGACCACTCAGCTTTATTCCAGAGTAAGAGAAATATATAGGGCTGAGACAGCAGCTGAGGTATTGTCTAATTTGCATTTGGCTCCTACCAGACAGCTGGAGGACAATACCTAATTATTATGTGGGCAGCAGGGGGAGAGCTTTTGCAGGGAACTGTGTCAAAGGTCACACTTAAGTCAGGCATCCAAGTTCAGATCAGGCAGATACGGTCAGGCAGAGAGCAGGGAGCCCTACTACTAGGGAAAGGGAGTCCTCCATTTGGCACCAAGCTCAGAGATCTGTCCGGACATGGTGGGCTTCACCATTTGGCACCAAGCTCAGATAGCTGTCAATACATTGTGGACTGCAACCTTAAATAGCAGAGCCCTCCAATGCACCTGAAAAATCTATTCGATTTCCCCTTCCCCAGGAGATACTTGTGTTTCCCCTAGAGGTCTCCTTCTTACCCAATGTTAGGAATAAAGCATAACTGGTTAGGACCACAGGTGTCAGGTCCCTGGTCCTATAGCTCTGGGGGTGATGGAATATGGAGGGATGGGAAACAGAGACCTGTAGACTTGACTCATACTGAAAGTTTAATTGAGGGGGAGGTAAGAAAATAAAGGAAGAAAAGAGAAAAGAGGTTAAGAGACACAGAGACTTGGAAAGCACAGAGGAGAAAGGGGTGGGGGAAGGGACAGAAAAGTCCTGTCTGCCCTTCAGAGGAACAGTGGGAAAGAGAGAATGGAAGTGGGTGGAATCTTTCTTTTAAAGAGCAGGGTACATGCACCTGCCTTGCACAGGTGGGTGCGAGGTGGGGCCATGTTTGCCTGGATTACAATACCTAACCTCTCTGGTTATCATTTAGTTAGCAGCTAATACCCCCTTATAAGTGAAAAATACCATATTTGTCTTTCTGGGTTTGAATTACCTCACTCAGGGTGATTTTTTTTCTAGTTTCATCCATTTGCCTGCATATTTTATGATGTCATTTTTTAAAATAGCCGACTAATACTTCATTGTGTAAATTACCATACTTTCTTTACCCATTCTTCCATTGAGGGACATCTAGGTTGTTTACAGTTTCTGGCTGTTATGAATAAAGCCACAATGAACATGACTGAGCAAGTGTTTTTGTTGTAGGATGGAATTCCTTTGGGTATATGCCCAAAAGTGGTGTAGCTGGGTCTTAAGGTAGATTAATTCCCAATTCCCAATTGTCTGAGGAACTACCATATTGACTCCCAAAGGGACTGCACTCTCTGCAGCAAAGGAGGACTGTTCACCTTGCTGCCACATCTCTGCCAACATGAACTGTTGATGGGGAAGTCCTGTGTATATGTCAATAAAGCACTGTTGGCCAATAGGGAAGCAAGATAGATGGGACTAGGAGTCTAGGAGGATTCTGGGAAATGTAGTGAACTAAGCTGTTGCCATGTGATTCCCGGGAAGAGGGGATGCAAGTCTGTGTTCTGGGAAAGATAAGTCCTTATAAAAATATATATTGGTGATTATGGGTCAATAATTAGGTCAGAGCTAGCCAATGAGAAACAATAGAAAATGGCCAACAACTTCATAGTTAACATAGTGTCCTCTGTGTTATTTGGGGGCCAAACCAGCAATGGAACCCAGGCAGGAATCCTGCAACAAGCTGTCACTTTTGTTTTTGATCTTAGCTATTCTGGCAGGTGTAAGATGGACTCTCAAAGTTGTTTTGATTTGCATTTTCCCGATTGCTATTGTTTCTCAGGTATTAGAAATTCCTCTGTTGCGAACTCTTTGTTTAGATCTGTACCCCATTTTAAAATTGGATTATTTGTCTCTTTTTGATATCTGCTTTCCTGAGTTCTTTATACATTTTCTATGTTAGTCCTCTATAGGATATCAAGTTGGTAAAAATCTTGTCCTATTCTGTTGATTCCCTTTTTGTCTGATTGACAGTGTCCTTTGCCTTACTGAATATTTTCAGTTTCATTAGGGCCCATTTATTAATTGTTGATCTTAGTGCCTGCATTATCATGTTCTTTTTAGAAAGTTTCTTCCTGTGTCAATCAATGCATTCAGTGCTGTTCCTCGCTTTGTTTTCTATCAGGTTCCTTGTGTCTGGTTTTATGCTACATCTTTGATCCAGTTGGACTTGTTTTGTGCAGGGAGATCTATTTGCATATTTCTACATGTAGACATTGAGCATGAGCACCACCTTTTGTTGAAAATGTTGTCTTTTTTCCAGTGTGTATTTTTAGCTTCTTCATCAAAGCAACAGGTGTCCATATGGTGTGTGGATTTATGTCTAGTCTTCAATTTGATTCTATTGATCAATATTTCTGTTTTTATGCCAATAACTTGTGGTTTTTATTACTGTAGCTTTGTAGTACAACTTGAAAGTATGGGTGGTGATATCTCCACCAGTACTTTTATTGTTCAGGATTAGTTTTTGTTGTTGTTTTTTGTTTATTTGTTTGTTTTTTGTATATTGAGAATTGTCCTTTCAGTGTCTGTAAAGAATTTTGTTGGAATTTTTATGGTGACTACTTTTGGTAAGATGGGCATTTCTATGTCAATTCTACTACTCTATGAGCATGGGAGATCTATCTTCTGATATCTTCTTCAGTTTCTTTTTTCGAAGACTTCAAGTTTATCTTTCATTTGCTTGGTTGAAGTTACCCCAACGTCTGTCACATTAGTGGAGGATATTGTGAAAGATATTGTTTGCGTTCTTTCTTCTCTGTCTGTTTCTCCTTTGTATACAGGAAGGCTACAGATTTCTGTGAGTTAATCTTGTATTCAACCACATAATTGAAAGTGTTTGTCAATTTCTCTGGTGAAATTCTTAGGTTCACTTATTTTTTTATTACATTATTTGAAAATAAAGGTACTTTGACTTCTTCATTTCAATTTTCAATTGCCTTCAGTTGTCTTATTGCTCTAGCTGAAACTCCAAGTACTATATTAGATAAATATGGAGAGAGTGAACAACCTTGTCTTGTTCCTGATTTTAGTGGAATTCGAGTTTCTCTCCATTTAATTTGATGTTAGCTATAGGCTTGGTCCAAATTGTCTTCATTATGTTGAGGAATATCCCTTGTATCCTGTTCTCTCCAGTAATTTTATCATGAAGTAATGTAAGATTTTTGTCAAAGGCCTTTTCTGCCTCTGATGAGATGATCGAGTTATACTACATGCCCATATAATAAAATCAATGTGGTACAACCATGAAAATAGACATAGATCCACGGGATAAAATAGATGACCCAGATTTAAGTCTATGCAATTTCAGCAACCCTATTTTCAAAAAAGACTCCAAAAATACACAGTGGAGAAAAGAGCATCTTCAACACATGGTGCTGGAAAAACTGGATGTCCATATGTGGAAGAGTGAAACTAGACGTTTATCTCCCGACCTGCACACAAATCAACTCCAAATCCATCAAAGACAATAGCATAAAGGCAGACAATCAGAAACTGTTAGAACAGAGGGGAGAAGAATGCTGTAGCTTAGAGGCACAGGTCTTAAAATAGAGCTCCTGCCATTCAAGAAATAAGGCCAACAATGAGTAGATGGGATACCATGAAATTTTAAGGTCTGTACAGCTATGTAGACAGTCATTAAAGTGGATAATGGGAGGAAATCTTTGCCAGTTATACATCTGACAGAGCACTAATATCTAGGATATGTAAAGAAATTAAAAACATCAAGAAATGAACTTTATATTTGAATGGAGAATTCATGAATATCTGGTAAACACTTTAAAAGGTGTTCAACACCTTTAGTCACCAGGAAAATCAAATTAAAATAACCTTGAGATTTCATCTTTACCCATCAGAGTAGCTATCATCAAGACATTACATGTTTTTAAGTTTTTAATCTTCTCAGGTATGGATACAGCCCTTATAGACTCAGTTACTATTCAGAGAGCATGTTTAGGGACAGAAATGTAAGTAGAAATTATATTAGCTTTTCAATTAAAAAGAAAATTTAAGAAATGTGAGCATTGAGTACCATCAGGTCATGGCTGTAGGTGGCCGAGATGTTGAACTAAAGACAATGAGACATTAAAAATGTGATTTAATTATGGACTTACCAACACTAAGATTGTAAGTGTGACTATGAAGCATTTCTTGATCTTTCTTCAGAGATTAAGCACAGGTAGACTCAGTTATGAAAGAGTTTAATGGAAAGTCTAGGATGTTAATATCTGCTTTCAGGAAATATTAGAACCATGTACAAAGTTGTTTTACACTTGATGTATGCTCCTGTTAAGCAGGCAGCATCACAGACAGAATCACCTCAGAAATTGAGTGGTGGGCAAAAGGGACAGGAGGACGCTAAGATTTCTAAGTAAATAGAAACAGCTGATACTGCCCTGAAATGCTTTGACACTGTTGGGGTCATTCATAGATGACTATTTAGAGACATGGGATGTTCATGTGCTTTGTCTCGGGGAAAATAATAAAGCCATCTCTGCAGATAATATGTTACACCCCAATTTCCTATCATACATGGAACAATGCATACAGATCACCACACAGTCTATGCAACCATATGAATTTTTTTCTTGTATTTCCCAGTTGCTCAACGGGAACATTATTGCATACATGTGGTGTTCATCAGTGAGTGGAACAATTTAGTACAAAATGCATTTCTGAGTTTTACTTAAAAGCATAGGAAGCAGGATTTTGAAAACATTTTTGTACCTCCTCACTCATTGCCTCAACATTCATAATAACCAAGGACTGGAAACAACATAAACTTAGATTCAAATAAGTGGAGAAGCTACATATAATAAACACATATAATGCAATACAGTTCTGCTTCAAAAGAAACAGAAGCCTTTCTATATAACAGAGTAGTGATGATCCCTAAGAAGATTGAACATATGAAATAAGAGTCACAGAAAAACAAATATTACATGGTCCCACTTATATGAGAATCGAAGGCAATCAAATTCATGGAATCATTAAGCAATTTGATGGTTATCAGTGCTTGAGACAGGGAGAATCTATCCAAATGGCATGGACATTTAGTTGTGCAGGGTGGGAAATTGCCAGCAATCTGCCGTAACAATGAAAACTCTGTTAATAACATTGCAACACACACATCAATCATTAGTAAGTTGAATTTTACATTACATACTTTTACCAAAATTAAAAAATGCTAAATACATGTAACAAATGAGTTTGTGTTTATAGGAAACTGTGTGAGTTTTAGTTGCTGTGAGGGTGAGAATAGTTCCTTTGCAGAGACAGGTTTAGTATTTCTGGGTGTGAAAGGGATATCTCCTGTACAGTTTCCCCAGGAAGGTCTCTCTGAGGCTACCCAGATTCACCATTCACAAATGCCTGGGAAACAGCATCCATGAGAAATAAGGAACACAGATGTAAGTAGCGGGAGGTGATGGGCTCTTTTGGGTTGACATCTGCCAACCTGTGTCTGGAGAAGGATCGCTATGAGGGTTGTGACAAGTAAGCTGTGGATCTAGGATGCACATGCACCTGCCAGTGGATACTAGAAGACCCTGAAAGGAGACAGAACTCTGATCAGGGCTTCCCTGTTTGGTGACTGGTGGTCATAAAGAGAGGTTGGAGCAGAGGTCTTGGTAACACTACAGTCTCCATTTTATAAGGAGCATCTGTGGGCCAACCAGAGGGTTGAGAAAGTAAACACTTAGTACTCAGAGGTTATGGACAGATGAAGGACATGCACAGGAAAGAGGGGAGGAGATTAATCAGCAGATAATGTTTCCGTGGTGGAGAAAAGATGTGGGCTAAGTAAGCATCTAGGCTCTAGCACTGTTTGGGATTATGAGAGGAAATTTCCCAAATAATATTTTATATACGTGTCCTTATTTAAGATTGTCATAGTAATCTAGAAATATGATCACCTAGAAACTTTGGTTTCCATATTAATATGGTCTATCAAGTGTCACCAAAAGTTATTCTTGGAACAAATGTCACTTTTTATAAAAATTATGTTAGTACTGATCTCTGTCCTTGAATTTGTAACCGAGTCTTTGCTTTTGTCATAATTATTTATCTTCCTTATGCACATTTCACCATGGTATCAGAGTTTCTTACTAAAAAGACCTCTTTACCTTCTAATCGCTTCTCAGAGGTCATAATGATAATTTTGTGTCCTTCTTGCTCATATATAATACACGAACTGCAGAAGTGAGTTATTGGAGTCTCCCATTTACCTCCTTCATCACCTGTCCAGATGATATAGAATGCAGACAAATTTAGTACACAAATGTTTCCTACCTCTTTGAGTAGGCCAGTTGTAAATTTAGATTGTATATTCATTCATGGGACTTTGTTAGAATTAACAACAGGCTAGGGCTGAATTCCAGTCCTTTCTCTGTCATTAACTTTATGTGAGAACTTAGTGAAGGATTTTTATACCTCCTTGTCTCTTTCATTATTTGTAAAATCATTTTAGGTTGTATAATGCTTTCTAAACATCTCTATAAGTTGAAACTTGGCTGAGATTGCCTGTGAGTTTCCAATTTTTTTATCTTCTAAATGCACCCTTTGTTTCTCTTTGTAATATTCTAAGGAAAAAGATTATCATTCCTCACCAGACACAGCACATTTTACAGCAATTCCCCTTGCATGGAGGGACTGTGCTCTGTGGGTTTACGTGAATAGTCTAGGAACATACTCTGTTCCCTGTATATCCTGCAGCTTGTCCTCACTGAACCAGAGTTAACCTGTCCTTCCATGTTTTATATCCTGGCACCTTCTTGGCTTTACTGTCTTGTGCTTTGAGACAATTGCTAACTCAAATAAAGGTTCCTCAGAGAGAAGCACCATGGTACCATGGCGACTGATCTGAATGTCAGGATGGTTACTCACTAGCTATCATGTGGTACATGCAGCACATGTGTACACTGAGAAAAAGCGTGAATCATATCTTAAACAGAACAGAGTGTGACTCACTGATATTTCATCACATGATTTAGATGGTGATCTACTAATATTTCTGAAAGTATGCAGTAAACAAAGTTATACCTAAGGGGTAGATACTGTATGGTGTCCAGGTAGTTTGGGTACATAATGAAATTGAGGTTTCATATGTTGACTTGTTTTCCTCAATCAGTCCCAGATCAAAGGTGTATTACTGATCTATTACGTACATTTATAAAGTCATAAATGAAATAATTTCATTCTTTTTCATAACTGATCTTGTAATTTCTGTTCACCTTCTACTGATACTATAAGCAAGATCAAATCAAAAATCCTTTTCTGGAATGTCCTTCTGTTTTCCTATCCTGTCTCAGGAGGAAAGACAGAATACATGTTTCCATTGCTGGAGGTAGTCTATGACTGATGTGTGTCCTCTAGACTGACGTGAGTCTCCTGGCTGTCTGCTCATAGGTACTTGTTGTGGAATTGAATATTTTTTTCATTATGTAAAGATATTTTAAATTTGTTTGTATTGCAGGATAATTGTTTCACTATGTAAAGATGTGTTGTATTTGCTTATACTGCATTTGTTTAACTATGTAAAGTTGTGTTGCTGTTTTACTTTACCTGCTTAAGGTACCTGATTGGTCTAATGAAAAGCTTAGCAGCCAATAGCTAGACAGAGGAGGCATAGGCAGGGCTGGCATGAGAAGAGAAAAGGGGAGCCAGCCAGTCAGCAAGCCAGGGGACAGACAGCCAGACACGGAAGAAGCAAGAAAGCAGGATTACAGTATATAGATGAAGTAAATGAGCCATGGGACA
Organism: Mesocricetus auratus; assembly: GCF_017639785.1. Classification (NCBI taxonomy): domain Eukaryota; kingdom Metazoa; phylum Chordata; class Mammalia; order Rodentia; family Cricetidae; genus Mesocricetus; species Mesocricetus auratus. Next base: position 11,294,229 of record NW_024429192.1, on the reverse strand, counting down.
GTACAGAGATGAATAGAAATGGGTTAATTTAAGTTAAAAAATAAAGCTATCTAGAAACAAGCCTAAGTTAAAGGCAAGCATTCATAATTAATAATGTCTCTGGGTCATGATTTGGGAACTGGTGGCCCAAGAAAGCCAGCTTTAGGTATTAATGACTGCTGTGGTAGAGCTGGGAACCCTAGAAAATGCAGATCATATTTTGATCGAAATTTCCTCTTCTATTCAGGGCACTGGGGAAGTACTTTCTCTTTGAGTTTCATGTCATTGGTGCAAGACTAATTTTGGTCTTTAGATGGATAAATTCTGCATGCTGTTTCCCTGTGAGTAACTGGTGATATTTATTAACTGGGCATGTCCTCCACAGTTCCCAGCAGTCAGAACACCCTAGATTCTTGACTGCTTATTTTACCTCATATCTTCTGGTCACCAAATTTCAATGCTCCAAAGCTCCTCAATTTATCTGACTGTGTTAAAACCAGTGGAAGCCTAAAGTGTCTGCATGTGCACCCCTACTTTGTGTACATTCTTCTTCCGTTTTCTCTCTCAGGTCCTGGCTTGGGCCCAATCCCCCCCCCCATTGGATAGGGGTTTCTCTTGTGTAAATTCTGTCCTCTCGCATTTCAAAGAGGGTATTATTTTTCCATTCTCCATGAAGGCCTGCTTGTCAACAATCATAAAGGCATTTTGAATGATAACTGAAGCATTCCTACTACTGAAGCATAGTTAATTCAAAAAGTAAAAATGAATTGTTTCAGTTTGTGTGAAAGATAAGGGTCCCTTTGAATTGATGACAGTGTGGGACACTGCGCTGATTCACTTGCTGTGTAATCTGTGGGCTGCTGGCTTTTCAGTGGGGAGGGGAGGCTTTCTTCTGCAAGGAAAGCACTTTGCCTTTGGTCCTTTTGAAGAGTTAGGATCGATTTTCCTTGAACTTTCTCTGGCTGATTGGAATGCTCTGTGTCTCCTCTGGTGAATCCCCAGAGGGGAATTATTGAGGTCTTGGGGGCCGCATGCTCCAAACTGTGTGTTGTGACCCATTAGTGAGTTGTGAAATCCACTTAACAGATCTTGAGCAGCATTTGGAAAATGTGATAGAGAGCAGAATGGAAAGAAATATATCAGAGTGCATAGCCCGCGTCAAGGGCAGCACTTTTTGGCACCTTCTGTTTTGTGCTGGTTTTAAGATGAAAATGCATCACTTACAGAGCTCTAAAGCTACATGTTTGGAAAATCAGTGCCTCTAAGGATATTTGAGCAACATCATGACCATGCGGTCAAATAATGTGTTTTCTTTGAAACAACAGCAAAAATGTCTTGGGGCTTGGCAATTAGAACTGAAGGATGATAAATGAGTCTTTGATGGTGGCACATGAGGAGACTTCATTGCTCATCACCAGCTGCATGTCGTCTGATCAACGACTGATAAATTAGGGTCTTCCCAGCACCGTTGCACTGTCAAATGCAAGTGGCATCTATGAAATCAGGTGGCCACCAATCTAAAGCATAGAAAGAACTAATGGAACTAGGTGTATCTCCTTCCCAGCCTGCAGTCTGCCACCTGCCCTACTGCCAGAGGCAAGAGTCCCAAGAGGGGCTTAACTCTCTCTAGACAGAACTAACACAGGATTTGGCAACAATGACTGTCTGTAGGCAAGCCTCCATGACTTTACACCCTTTAGAGGTTCACCATTTAACCTTTCCACAGTAAAAACCAAGCTTCAGACAAATGAGCACTTTGGGGTGGTGGTATATCCTATGCAAACCATAGAATCACCTCAACTTCTACCGCTTGTAAGTGAGAGTGCACTGACGGATATTCATCCTAGTATGGAACCACATGGAATGAGTGACTGTCTTGAACTTTTCTAACCATGAAAAGAAGTATTCTTACGTAAATCTAGTTATCTATTTCCTATCATGCAATAAATTTACTGTTCAACTTATTGGGTATGGCTTTAAAAGTTTCCTCATTCACCATGTGCAATGTTGAATCTAATCCAATGAGCCATCTTATGGTAAACAAGAAATGTAACTAGAGCCTTGTACTATTCACTAGTTTTACCCTGTATTCTATAAGTGGGAAGCTTCATTTCCCAAGAATAAAGAGGAAAAGAACATTTTAGTGACCTAATACAGCCCAGTTGCTAGATCATTTTTGCAGGCCACAATATGAGAAAGGCATTTACATGTGTGGCAGAATCTGTCATTGCCCAAATGAATGCATTCTGCAAGCAGGAAGACGAAGTGAATTTAGCAGTTCTCATCTTTACAAAATGTCATTTCCATCCCTGAAATCTGGGGTGTTTTTATTTAGAAAGCTCAGGACTCATGGAATAATTGCCTCCATTAAGAGATACAATAGTTTCTTCAAACCCAGAATAAGATTAAGAGGGAGGAATCTGGATGTGAAAAATCCAGTGAGTTGGCACGGTGCATGTACGTTAATCATCTTTATGAACTGATCATCCAAATGTGGCTTGATAGGAGATTGGGTTGCTTGTTAAGCTCCAATTCATAACTTCACACAGCACTAAGACCTAATTTCAGTATGAGTATAGGGAACTTCAAGGGGCCAGTATCACTGACCATTCCTCACTTTAATACCTATCTTCAAACTTGGCTATTAATTGGTTCATTAAACCTTTCAGGTAAAACTATGATTTCTATGCAATGTGTCAAAAGGTATAAGTTTTAGTTAGACATAACATTAAATTATAAATATAAACATAAATATTACCATCCTTTTCCCCTTTCTAGGATAGGTCACCATAGAAAATTCTGTGACTTCTTTGCTTTGCCTTTCCCTTTTCTTTCAAGGCCAGGGAGGATTGCTTGAATAAACGACATCAGACACTTCACACAGCATGTTTTTTCTTCCTTTTTTATTTAAGTTAGAAACAAGTTTGTTTCACATGTCAATCCCAGCTACCTCTACGTCCCCTCCTCCCCATCCCTCCCTACCAGGTCCCCCAGTCCCCCACCCAATCTCCACTCTGATCCCTAGGTAGAGTGAGGCCCTCCATGGTGGATCTCCTGTAACTGTCATGTCATCCAGGGTAGGGTCTAGGCCCTCCTTCAAGAGTCCAGGCTGAGAGAGCCTCCCATACTGTGACATGGGCACTCAAAGTCTATTTGTACGCCAGGGATAAATACTACCCAAGGCCCCATAGATTACCTAGGCCTCCTCACTGACACCCACATTCAGGGGGTCTAGGTCAGTCCCATGCTCCAAGCGCTCCACCTTGTTCAGGTCAACTGTTTCTGTGGGTAAAACCAGCCCAGTCTTAACTCCTTTGCCCATCAGTTCTCCCTTTCTGACACTGGATCCCAGGACTTCAGTCCAGTGTTTGTCTGTGTTAATCCGCCTCTGTTTGCATCAATCACTAGATGAAGGTTCTTGTTCCCAGAGTCTCTGGCGGTGGGATTGTTTGCTGGCACTCCCCTGATTCATCCCTAAAATCCATAAATGAGTGAGTACATACCTTGCTTCTCTTTTTGTGACTGGGTTACCTCACTCAGGATGGTTTCTTCTAGTGCCATCCATTTGCCTGCAAATTTCAAGATTCCATTGTTTTTTTTTTCTGTTGAATAGTACTCCATTGTGTAAATGTACCACATTTTCCCTATCCACTCTTCAGTTAAGGGCCATCTAAGTTGTTTCCAGGTTCTGACTATTACAAATAATGCTGCTATGAACATAGTAGGACAGAAATCCTTGTTGTATGAATATGCATCTTTTGGGTATATGCCTAAGACTAGATTTGTGGTAGACTGATACCCATTTTCATGAGGAATCTCCATTCTGATTTCCAAAGTGGCTGTACAAGTTGGCACTCCCACCAGCAGTGAAGGAGTGTTCCCCTTTCTCCACATCCTCTCCAGCTAACTGTCATTGAAGTTTTTGATTTTAGCCATTCTGAGAGGAGTAATATGGTATCTCAGAGTTATTTTGATTTGCATTTCCCGGAAGGCTAGGGATGCTGAGCACTTTCATAAGTGTCTCCCAGCCATTTTAGACTGCTCTACTGAGAATTCTCTATTTAGTACTGTACCCCACTTTTTGATTTGATCCTTTGGTGTTTTGGAGGCTTACATCTTAAGTTCTTTGTAAATTTTGGAGATCAGCCCTCTATAAGATGTGGGGTTAGTGAATATCTTTTCACAATATGTGGGTTGCCTTTTTGTCTTGTTGACTGTGTCCTTTGCCTTACAGAAGCTTCTCATTTTCAGGAGGTCCCATGTATTAATTGTCGATCTTGGTGTCTGTACTACTGGAGTTATGTTCAGGAAGCACTCTCCTGTACCAATTCATTCAAGGGAATCTCCTACTTTCTTTTCTGTGTGACTGGATTTATGTTGAGGTCTTTGATCCATTTAGATTTAAGTTTTGTGAATGGTGAAAGATATGGATATGTCTGTAGTCTTCTACATGTCAGCCTCCAGTTATGCCAGCACCATTTGTTGAAGATGCTTTCTTTTTTCTATTGTATATTTTTTAGCTTCTTTGTAAAAATTCAGGTGCTCATACATGTTTGAGTTAATGTCAGGGTGTTCAATTAAATTCCATTGGTTTATCTATATATTTTTGTGCCAATACCAAACTGTTTTCAGGACTATAGCTCTGTAATACAGCTTGAAGTCAGGGATGGTGATGCCTCCAGATGTTGCCTTGTTGAACAGGGTTGTTTTGGCTATCCTGGGTCTTTTGTTTTCCCATGTAAAGTTGAGAATTGTTCTTTCAAGGTCTGTGAAGAATTGTGCTGGGATTTTAATGGGGATAGCATTGACTCTATAGATTGCTTTCGGTAAGATTGCCACTTTTAGTATGTTGATCCTACCTATCCAAGAGCATGGGAGATCTTTCCATTTTCTGGTGTATTCTTTAATTTCTTTCTTTGAAGACTCAAAGTTCTTGCAATACAGGTCTTCACTTGTTTGATTATCGTTACCCCAAGGTATTTTATGTTGTTTGTGGCTATTGTAAAGGGTTGTAGGAGGAAGTCTGTATGCCGCCATTAACCATGTGACTTACTAGAGGCGCATACAGATGAGGTAATAAAAGGGTGGTTTACCACACCGCTAACCACACCCACTTTAGGCATGACTAAAGACGTATACGGCCGGACGTAAAGACGTATACGTACGTAGGCGGTGAACTACGTCACTAGCCAGGCCCACTTTTGGGCATGGCTAGGGGGCGTTACGGGGGAAGGCATAAAAGACAGCACACAGGAAGTCTCCGTCTCTTTTCCCAGAGTTCGGCTTCCGGTTCGGCAGCGGAAAACTACTTGGCTCATCTGGGTTACTTGTTTGGTATCTTGTGAGTAATTTCTACAATAAATACTTAGTTTTACTTTCAGTAAGTGTGTCGCTTATCGTTACAGCGTCATTTGGAGCATCAAAGGGTGATGTTTCTCTGATTTCTTTCTCAGCCCTTTTATCATCTGTAAATAGTAGGGCTACTGATTTTCTTGGATTGATCTTGTATCCTGCCACTTTGCTGGAAGTATTTATCAGCTGTAGGAGTTCTCTGGTAGAGTTTTTTGGGTCACTTATGTAAACTATCATATCATTTGCAAATAGAGAAAGTTTGATCTCTTCCTTTACAATTTGTATCCCCTTGATCACACAGCATATTAAGGATGAATTCTTGTTTGGTTTTCATGGAAGTATCAGAATTCATCAGTTTAAAGAGGCTTTCTTTTCGGTATGCTGTTGAAAGGAACCTCTGTGAAAGAATCAATTGACAGGTGTGAGATTTAAACTATTATTTGAAGACAAGAGAGATGAAGAGTGACATCTGGGAGAAGCATGCAGGCTTCCAGTGCATGGTGCTTAGAGGAAGACCAAGGCACAAAAAGGATACACCAGAAAGGGCAAGAAACGTAATCAAGGATACACTAAGGCAGTACGTTTCTGTGTGTCATAACAACAGTCTCTCTGATTCAATGATATAAAGATACTTAGAAGATTTTCATCAGTAAACTTGCATAAAAGGACAAAAAGATACAATTATTACCATAGCAATGTATTATAGAACTATATACTGACAATGTACATGAAAGACTATATCTGTTTAATGAATTTATTAAAACAACAGATGCATAGACAATATAATGTCTGTTCCTCAGGCTCAGGGAATATCAAGAAAGAAGTGGCAGCAGGATTCTAAGAGTCAGGTGACCTAGAATTCAGCTGTGAGGTTATGTCTCCTTGAAATGACAGGGAAACTATACCCATGCCTTCCCAATATAGGTGCCTAAACAAGACCTGAGTAATGACAGTACCAATAGACACGCTAAACCATAAGGGAGAAATCACAGAGGACCCATCCATAAACAAGGAACAATGCAGGTCACTAATAAACACTGAGACATGGATAACCCATGTTTCTTGGTTAGATCCCTGTAACTAGCTATCCAATATGAAGAGGTCTTCTTGAAATCATACACATGTAAGCAAGGTTAAATGGATTTGTTAGGTTATATTCATTTATGTGTTTGTATGTAACAAGAATAATCAAGAAAAAATATGGAGAGGCACGTGGGAAGGACTGGAGGGGGGAACATAAGAGGAGTTGGAGGAATGGTACATGGGAAGGGCTGGAGAGAGGAAAGGGAAGAGAAGAGTGATGTAATTACATTTTAATTAAAATTAAAAAATATAACACTGGATTATCTTAATCCCCTTGCTAAAATTTTGCCATATGTAAATACCTCATATTCAAATGAAAAAGAACATAAAAATAGAAATTGATATTTGCAATAATTGGTTTGTCATCAATTTTTGCTCTATTTACTCAAATGATTTTGTATCTCCTTGGAAATGCTAGTCATTTGTCAAATTGACTGTACTTCATTAGAACTGGCTATTTCTTGACCCTGGGCTTTTCCCATCATGCAAATGTTCTTTGTAGACAAGTTAATTTAGTTTTCTGTAAGAAAGTATATACTTTAGCTTGGGAGCTGTATTTCCCATCCAGAAGCTACACAGGTGACACTACACATCCTAATAAGAAATATTAAATTAATTCCTATAGCTTTTGTTTACTTTCCCTCTAATTGATTTGATCCATAGTTATAAAGTAAGTTGAAGAAATGAAAACACATTGTATATTGAAGGATCTCTTAAGGCCCACATTATAGATCTGCTTGCTTTTTCATACCCTCTTCATTGTTTTTATCTTCATGATTAATACAAAGTAATTTCAAAAACCTTTCAAATAGAATGGATGCATTACAGAAGAATTGGTTGTTTAGCTGATAGCATTGCATATTTTCATTAGTATCTCCGAATTCTCCCAATGCATGCTGTAATTGGCTTGAAAACATCCTTGGGAAATCTCTTACCTAATTAGGCACATAGTCAGTGGGCCAAGGAACCTCCAAAGAAGCTCATGCTAGCTTATTGACTAAACAGGTATTTATTCATGATAGAGTTATGCCAGTTTCCTGGGTGAAAGCTCACTTTAGAAACCACCCCCCAAGAAATCTTTTAAAACATTTATATAGTTGTAATAAAATTATTATAGCAAAAGATGCATTTTAAGCATTCAAAGCAAAGGGGATAGACAGAGAAGAGACAACTTAAAAGTGAGTAAACATTTTCCTTTTTTTTTGGTAAAATAATGCTGCCAATTGTCCCTTCTATCCCTTCTTCTACCATTATCACTCAAGATTCTTAGTTAGGAGCTTGTGAATCTCTTGTTGAGGACCTGAGCTCTTTCTCAGCACCCCTATCAGGCAACTCACAGCCTCCTGTGATTCCAGCCCTAGATTATCTGATGTCCTCTCCTGGCTTCTTAGGCACTTACACTTACTACACCAGCGTGTAACCACACCCACATACTCCCAATTCAATAAAACGCATTCAAAGTTATGACTGATCTCTTTCAAACTTGGCCATCAAAGAAAACAAGAAAACATGGGAGGTCAAGTGTTTACCTGTTTGACTGAATTATAAAACTGGATTTTTATTGGACCCTTGTACAGAACTCTTTTGTTGAATTTACACAGGTAAGCTCAAATAACTAGTTCACAAGGCCTTAGAGGGTTAAATAATATGCTTCTAATTTCAGGTATGGTTTCCCTAAGATTTCCCTAAGTCCTCTAACACTATTTTCCAAATAGGATACTCTGCTCCATGTATTATTCCCATTAAATCCGGAGTGATTGTTTATGCCCAACCAGTATAAAAGAACCTTGTGTATGAAAATGGAGCTGTATGAAGGTGGAGGACAAATGGAATATGGGGAGATGGTGATAATCTAACCTTCAGATTCTCCATTAAAAACATAAAATGTAGCATTTCTGTGTCTTGGGGAAATGATGTTGCTATGGCGACTGCCTTTATGAATCCCAGAGAAACTGACATCCGCAACAGTCCTCTGATTTCAGCTGGCAGGGAGTGAAGGCTGCTCAGCCTCCAGTGATTTCTGATGGTTGTTGAATATGTATCTCCAGGGCAGCAGAACGAAGCACATAGATATCTGCGGGACACCATCTTTTCCCATAACAAAGTGGAGAATGGGAGATAAGGCACCCAAACTTTGATAGAAGAAGACATGTGTCCTCATTGCATCGGGATATCCATGAAATGTCTCTTTGTAGTTCTACTTGTAAGAAAAAAGAAAGGCACAAGTTCAAGGTGCTGCTGCTGTGATGAGGGTCAAACCTAGGACCCTGTGCAGGTTGTGCATGCTCTCTACTGTTTTGGCATTATTGTAAATATATATAAAATATATTATGTATGTGTTTGTATGTATATATGCAAATATGCACACACACACATATATATATATATACATGTATATATATGTTTTCTCTCTGTGTATGTGATCATCTACATGTGTATGTAGTCCTCAGGCTTGGAGGCTAGTGCCTGTACATGTGGAACTCTCTCTTGGCTCCTTCTGGTTATTTCATTTTGGGAACAGACCCTTGTTAAGTTGTCCAAGTTGACCTTATGTTTGGTATCCTCTAACCTAATCTGTGTCATCAGGCCTGATTCTGAAGATGGCCTTTTGTGCTTTAAGATATAAATTCATAAATAAAAATTTTACACAAGGAATGTTTACATGCTGTAACTTTATCTCCATTGGCTTACAATTAAGATTTCTCAGTAACATTGTAAACAGTTTTCAACAGTGACACCTGTCTTCTGTTTTGATTCATAGTATGGAAATATGGCTTGTCTTTCTGAATGTTATTGTAATTCTGGCTCCATTATTTAAGAAAATAGAGGATAAACTTATGTTACTGAAACCAAACCAAAATGATAACCTATTTCTTAGTATAAAGACCCCAATGGCCATATAGTAAAGTATCAGTTTATACTGTTCAAGTGTCAAGATTTAATTTAAAAAGGGTTACTTTCTAACATATTGGCCTCTTGAAATGTGATGGTTTTGAACATGGAACTCTTGTTCTACATAACCCTCCCCCCCCCACATCTGTGTGTACCTTGTGCATTCTCTTAGAATACTAGTTTCCTTGGATTTTTGTCCATTCTTTTCTCAGACCATAGGACCCTGGGATAGAGTATCTGTGCATTTATTCTGTCTGTCTTCAGCAAATTCATAATAAAGCGCACAAAATGGAGTGTTCATTGAGAAAATATAAATCACAACCTGCTGAAGTTCTGGCAAATTCACCTCATAATTTGAAAAAATTATAGAAATGTTTGTTTTGGTGTTTATATGAATACATGTTTTAAAATACTCAGTTTTCTTTGTTATTCTTGTGATGAATTTGTGTTCCAGGTGAGACTATCTTAGGGACTGACAGACATTGGGAAAACATATCACTTTAGTTCTACTGCAGTAAGTGCTGTGTATCAGTTTCCTCTGTGATTCCAATGGTCCACCCTGCAGGGAAGTGTCATAAGGCAAAGATAAACAACTCACAATGGCTCCAGGAAGTCCCTGAAGCTGACCAGATTCACTAGGCTCTTCCCTTTCAAGAGTAGACAATGAAGCCTGCTGAGATTCATTCTCAGATGAGGCCAGCAGTAAATAAGATTGTGAGGCCAGACCCACTGCCTGGAAGAGGTTTAGACCAAGCAAGCCACCTGAAAAGGACACTCTCCTCCCCATTGACCGGCTTGCAGGCTGTGCAGTGTGCTTTAGGTTTCTAATTATTGTCAACTGTCACTTGCACTGGGGTGGACCTTAATGATTCAACAATCTTTGAAATAATTTCTGCTCCTATAAGTAATCCCAATGAAACTCATTGGTTCACCAAGTTGGACTTTGGTTTTATCTATACTTTGGTTTATTGTGGACTCCCTATCTGGGGTGGGTAGATGTGAGTGTAGTAGCATCTTCCCAGGAAAATTTTGTCACACAACAAGTAAGACATTTTAATGTAGGTGAAAAGTAAAACAGTCTATGCTGCTCATACACAAAATATGCTTTTAAAAACATGTTACTGAACATGCTTTGAGAGGTGGGCTACAAGGTTCAATCGAGTGCTATTTGTCTCACATAAGTTAATATGACCTTTGAAAATCCTTTACACAGGTGAAAACTAATATGCATGGCTTTAGCATGAGGTTTCATTAGATTTATGAATTCAATTGCTTAATGTTTTTCTTCTCCTGGTATTGACCAGAGGACTCCTGTCCTCTACAGGGTTGTTGTTAATCTATATTTATGCTGTATTTCTTCAAAGCATTGACTGTTTCCAGGGAACTCTTTAAGTCCCTTTCTCTTTAGCTCCATCTTCTGTGTGAAGAGCTGTGCCCATTGGTTTTCTAAAATATAATTGAAGAACCCCAGAACCTGCCATTCTGCATCTCCCACTGCTCCTAGAGCCTTTTACATTTTCTATTACAGATTCAGTCTCTCTCTCTCTCTCCTCTCTCTCTGTCTCTCTCTGTCTCTGTGTGTGTCTGTCTGTCGGTCTCTGCATCATCCACTCAAGTATGAGCCAAGAAAGCCATCTTAGTCTTTGTCTTGTCCATTATCCTGAACACCTCAGATCCTTTGATTCATATCCCTAAATATTTCTGGAATCTTGGCCTTACTCACCATTTCTCCTGTTTGAGATTCTCTAATTGTCTCTCACCTTACACCTTAACTGGTCTTCCATTTTTCAAGCTTGACCTTTTTGAAATACATTCACCAGCCCAAAAACTAATCTATCCAAAATAAAATTGACCTTTAGAAAAAAAATCCATCCAAGAGTGCTCATTTTCTACCCACTCGTATGAGGTGCCTGTGACCCACCCTTGCCCATCCCAAGAGTTTTGCTTTACTAATCTGGACTTGACATTTTTCTCTTTTCACTGGTTACCCATGTATAGAATTTACATTGTAAAATATCATTGGTCTTTTCTTGAGTTGAAAACTTTTTTTGACTTGTTCTTATTCCCTTGTTGAACAATCCACTAAAACATTGTCTTACTTCTGAAATCTCTTATCATTACTTTCTTGAGGTACATATCCTTTCTCTTAGGAATCCCCAGTTTATCATTAGTCATAAGATTATATTAAAATTATGTCTATTTGCTTGTTTCCTACCAGATACTGAGTTTCTTGAGAAACCAAGTTATTTCTTCTTCCTCTTCCCAGTACCTAATATAATGTCATGGTTTAATACCTGGGATTAAACAGAGCTGAGATAAGACATTTATCATTGCAAACTAGAAATTTCTGCCAATGCTGGCACAGAAAAGACCACATTTTCATATCAACTTGTATAATAGTCATTGCCGCTCTACTAGGTACTAAACATAAAGTGTTAAACTCTTACGTGCACCATAAACCCAGGACTGCGATCTCTCAAAAATTAATTCTAGACATAGATCTGGGGAGTGCCAGCCTACAATCCCATGGCCAGAGAGTCTGGGAAACAGAACCTTCATTCAGTGGCTGGTGGAAACAGAGGCAGACTCCCACGGCTAAGCACTGAGCTAAACTCAAGAAATCCAGTGACAGAGAGGGAGGACTGATGACCAAAGGCATTAAGATTAGGCTGGTTTAACCCCCAGAAACAGCTGACCTGACAAGGGTTAGCTCTTGAATCCCAGACTGATGCCTGGGAATCCAGCATGGGACTGATCAAGACCTCCTGAATGTGGGTGTCAGTGAGGAGGCCTACGTAATCTATTGAGCCTTGTGTAGTAGATCAGTATTTATCATGGGTATACAAATGGACTTTGGGCACCCATCCAACAATGAGAGATGCACTCTCACCCTGAACTCTTAGGGGAAGGTCTAGGCCCTGCCCTATATGAAATGACAGACCATGGACACCCCCATGGAGGGCCTCACCCTCCCTGGGAAAATGAGGGGATATTGGGGGGGGTTGGTGGGAGGGCATGGGAGGAGGGGAGGGAAATGGAGAGGGACCTGGAATTGACGTGTGAAGCAACCTTGTTTCTAATTTAAATTTAAAAATAAAAAATATATATAATTAATTCTAAAATGAAGAGGAAAATGGAGAATTTCTCTCACTGAACTAATAAGGGACAGAGGAGAACTGTTCATAGAGATAGATTATCACAAATAATGCCTAAAGTGTGGTATGATAACCTCATGTCCAAGCTTTAAACTAATTTAGGTATCTTCATGACAGGGGTACGTATGTGCACCACCACCTGTGTGACAGTGGTCCAGCAATTGCTTGTTCACCCAATGAAATTTGAAGATGAAAATGTACTGCTCATCTTCAAAGGTGAGCTTACTCAATAATGGCTACCACACGCAGAGTAAGTGGTCCATCGGGAACATGCGGAGCACCACAGCAATCTGGCATGTGTTTCTGTGGTCATTTGAATGACTTCTATGTGACTACTTAGCCTCCCATGGAAATTTGCTGTAATAACTGTAGATTAATGACCTTTTATGCTTACTAACCTCCAAGCTGAAAATGTCTGACAGTTTGTGATCCTGGAAACCTTGTCAAAGAAGGTGACATGTGTCAATTACACTTCTCTTTGTATATTCAGGAAATAGTCTCATTAGTATGGCCCATCTTCCAGATAATGACTACGACAATATAAAAGCACAACCATTATTCTATATGGTATGCCATTGCAACTATTATATTTACTTACCATGTATTTATTTTGTTCTTTGAGAATTCCCTACATAGACACTATAAATATGATCATATTAGCCCTTTGTTTCCCCTTCAACCCCTCCCAGTACCTCTCTAACACACCCCCTCTTCCAACTTTATATCCTCTTTTTTTGATAGCTTCTAAGTTCAGTTAGTACTGCTCATGTGTGATGGTGTGGGGCCACTAACTGGAGCTGGTGAGGGGGAATCAGTTTTCTATGATAAGCTCTTTCTTACATTTTTGCTTGTGAGCCTAGCTTTTAATGGCTGAGCCAACTCTTCAGCCTGATAGGCTCTATCTTTAAAGAATATTATTTTTGCAAAGCAATTGTGACCTTATCGGCTGAAAACAACAGACTTTAGAGTGCATTTTCTTATCAATTTTGTATTTATATTCTGCACAGTTGTGCTTCTGCACACCACAAAGTCATGCAGCAATCATTGCAGAAGCTAACAGAATGCTAATGACACATACGTGATTCAGGTCATTGCTAAAATGTTAGCAGTGAGCATTCAGCTGAATGCTAAACTTTGGTTATGTTCTGTGCTTGTAGACCTTATTATTTTTAAGATCTCAAAATAAAATCACAAAGTAGGAGGCATGCACGAGAGAGTGTTCCTTCCCTCTGTCTCAGTCTCGGGCTGCCATTAGTGACCATTGGGCTAGTGGCTTCCCATTTGGTCATTCCATTGTATAAGTGGAGAAGAGTCTAAACAACGTCTCTCAGAAAGCACTAAAGGCTGTGGAATAAATCCCTGTGTTACCATTGGTTAATGAAGTTGCCTTGACCAATAGCAAGGCAGGATAGAGCCGGGTAGAAATCCAAGCAGAGATATAGGAGAAGAGGGCAGAGTCAGGGGCAGAGGTCACCGAACCACCAAACAGGATGTGCTAGGGAACAGGTAATACCACGAAGCCACATGGCAGAATATAGACTATAGAAATGGGTTAATTTAAGTTAGTAATAAACCTGAGCAATATGCCAAGCAATTTGCAATTAATAATAAGCCTCTGAGTGATTATTTCAAAAGTGACTGCAGGACCAGGTGGTATAAAGAAAACTCTATCTACAATTAACATTGCAAGTATCATTATTAAAGAGTAGAGTTGCCTTTAAAAGTTGTCCGTGTTGATGTGTATAGCTTTAGTTCATTTTTTACTGTTGTTCATGTTAATATATACTATGAACATGAAAATACCATAGCCTCATTATTTGCCTGAAATTTGCTTCCAATTCAATTCATAAATCTCGAAGTGCTTAAAGAGTCATAATACTTTCAATGTTATTGGTTACATGAAGTTTTGCACATTTTTGTATATAGTCTTAGAAACACTCTCATTTATTAAAAGTTTTAAATTGCACTTCATAATGAAATAAAGTTTTCTATTGAGTACTGGCTGTTAAAAATAATGTTTATGCTAAATTATTACTGCTCAAGATCTCACTAGTTCTTTTAATTAAATTATTTATTTATACATTTTATGTGCATAATCTTATTGTTGGTGAAACTGGCTTCTTCACTTCTAATCTTACTTCTTTGCCTTGTCTGACAACTTTAGCTGACAGTGGAAAAGTGGGAATGTTCTAAGTAATATAGTAATACTCAGGAGTATAGTTCCTGCTTTATCTTTGTAAGTGATGCTAGAATTAACCTTAGCTTTCAAATTTACTGAGAAGACGACATCAATAAAATACTAGTATAGGAGCCCTTGGCTGTCTATCTTCCATAGGTGCACAAATAAATAGACCAGTTTCCTTTGAGAGAAACCCCTGCAAAAAACTGATATAAACCACATAACTGAGAAAATATTAAAGTGGGTAGGAAATTTTAGAAACATTCAGACCACATGCATGCATGAAGCCATGGGTTTGATGTCCTGTGCAGCATAAAGTATTTATGGGGATACATGAAGCAGGGCCTATGCCCATAATAACGGAACCTGAAAGGCAAGAGAGGAAAAATCAGAAGCTCAAGATCATACTAAGTTTCTTAGCAAATATGAGGCTAACCACCCCCCCAAAAAACCCAAAAAACAAGTTCAAAGTACTCAGGAGACCAGTGAGTTGTGAGGAGGCTCATCAGACAAGGGTCCTAGGGGCCTAGCAAACAATATACTTACATTTGGTCTTTGAAGCTCACATGGCAGATGGAGAGAGCCTGCAAGTTGCTCTCCGACTTTCACACCCACGCTATGGTACACTTGTATAAATATACATACTCATGACACATAAAAATCAATGAGTGAATGCAAAACTGTAAGTTAAAAAATAACAAAATGCCCAAGACCCGGTGAGTGAAATGTCTATATAGAAACTAAAATATTGATGAAAGAAATTGAAAAGGCTATAATTGAATGTAAAAAAAAAAGGCCCATGCTTATGGATTAAAAGCAATAATATCAAAGTGCCCATGTTACCTATTACAGTCCATTTTATATTTCTGTAAAAGAGACTGTGCAACTCATTAAGAGAAGAGGTAATTTGGATCATTATTTCTGGAGGCTGGAATGCTGAGACGGCTTTTTGCCAGAGTCCTCATTTTGGGTCAGGTAGCTGCACAGCGACTTGGCAAAATAAAAGAGAATCCACAGTATGAAGAAGGAGCATGCGTAGAAGATAGGACACAAGAACTTTATGGACTAGGTTCACTGTCTTAAACTTTATGTATATATATATATATATATTCATTCATTCATTCATTCATTTAATGTATACGAGTGCTCTGCCTTTTCCTGGATGCATCTTTGTCCATCACATTTGTACCTGATACAACTGAGGGCAGAAGAAGGCATAGGATCCCCTGAGACTGGATCATGAGTCTATCCGTTGGTGCTGAGATTTGACCCTATATTTTCTAGAAGGTACTAACATCAGAGCCTTCTCTTTAGTCTTCTAATCATTTAAAAAATAAATTATAGATGTAATGATGTTTTGCCTGGTTTTGGTCCCCATTGCAGCACCATTTGTGTGCTCCTGGAGGCCAGAATATGACGTTAGATCACCTGGAACTGGATTTACAGATGGTTATGAACCACGGTGTGGATGTGGGAATTGAGCCTGGGTCCTCTGGGGGAGCAGCCAGTGCTCTCAACCAATGAGCTATCTATCCCTCCAAGTCCCAGATTTACTGTTTGTATGTCTACTGGCCCTAACAGGAACAAGTCTACACTTGGTAGGCCTGATCAACTCCCAGAAGCCAGATTTTAATACATTTATGATGGTGATAGCACTCTGACCATATTGATTCCAGTGAAGCCCACGTCTGAAGGTCCCCAGCAGTACAGCACAACCACTCTTAGTCCAAGCCTCTATCTTGGAAACCCTGGAGAGTAAACTCTATGTCAACTAGGGCAGTATCCTGATGATCTATCCCTAGCAAAATACCAATAATGTTTCATCAGAATTTAAAAATTTTTTAAATTACTTCAAATTACAAAATAACTGACACAATGGTGCAATTTTATGAAAGAACAAAGTTATAAATTCCATACTTCCCCTCATTTCAATTTATATTACATGTGCAGTAATCAGCAGACTACAGTTACCTCATAAAATCAAATTCATGGAACAGTTAAGAAATAGATCAAATCTTCTATGGTCAGATAATGATGTCAACCACACATAATAGAAAGTGATATATTTTGAATAGATGGTTCTTTGGCAGCTGAGTATACACAACCAAATGAGAGAGAGAATGAGAGAGAGAGAGAGAGAGAGAGAGAGAGAGAGAGAGAGAGAGAGAGAGAGAGGTGAGAAACTCAAAGGCTTAGAGTAATACTTTCATGGAATTTATTTGGCTTCATATGCTGTTTATCTTTCTTTAATCACAAAAACTTGAAAAAGTTTGATTCAAACTTCTGCTTTCAAAATTTCTTTTCTCTTGGTCCCTAATTTCAGAAGATGTGTAGATGTGAGTCTACCAGAACATGTCACCAGAGAAATATCCTTGTGCATAGAACTTTTAATATTATATGCTGGGAACAAGGGATCAGGTTGCTATCCTTCATCTGATACAGACAGGGTTGAAAGAATTAACTTGCACTCCTTTTGTTCACAAAGCACCATAGAAGCAACCTCTCTGAACAACAAGAGTAAGATAAAATTGATTTTCTCTTTCCATTTAACTTTATTAAACATCTAGCTCATACAAAGTCAGCAGACCAGTGAAATAAACCATTCTTATCTGGTGATTTTATTCTGCCCCCAAGGAAGCAACTTTATTTTGGATTGATGTTGTCAACAGATAAAGGAGTTCTATTCATATTTGGTAATTTACTCAGAGTGGGCTTGGACCAAGATTAGAGGATAAAGTATTTCCTTTAGGAAAAAACAAAAGGGAAAGAAAAATTTCTTGCAGTGGATATAGAGTGATGCCTCACACAGACCCATGCACATGCGTACACACACAGGAACACCAAAATAAAACAAAGAATGCTGGAAGTCAGTGCTACAAAACACAAGGATACAGAACACCTAAAGAAATTTTCAAGTACTGACACACACACACAAAATGTATTCTATATATCACCCATTCTGCACTCAAGGTGTGCTGTCAAATCACCAACCAAAAAAGACATAGACATGAATGGCTATGCTCAGATAGCTTCATTTCAGTAGTTTTTCTTTCAGCTTTGTTAAAGTATGTTTGACAAGTGTTATTATACACACTTAAGAGGGAGAACACAGCGTGCTGGTGTATCTATACAATGGAAGATGACAATGAACGGGGTAGCTAACATGTCTGTCATCTAATATGCTTGTCATTTACTTCTAGTAAGAATGTCTAGCGTTTTCAACACTTTGGGGCATGCAGTACCTTACTGTCGGTGCTGTTGTGCTGGTCAGTTTTCGTCAAAAGAGACAAAGGAGTACAGTACTGTGCAGAGCTATGTACCATCTATAGTATGTTGTCATTTATGGTGAGCACATTGATGCTGTGTCCTCTGTCTTTGTCCTACAAGGTTGGCAGATACCAGCACCTGTTTCGAAAGAGGTGGACTTAGCACCTCTGTTACAGTGAGTATGTGTGTCTATAAAGAAGTGGACTTAGCACCTCTGTTTCAGTGAGTATGTGTGTCTAGACAGAGGTGGACTTAGCACCTCTGTTACAGGGAGTATGTGTGTCTAGACAGAGGTGGACTTAGCACCTCTGTTTCAGTGAGTATGTGTGCTTTTATTCACTTTCCTCTTGTTCTGGGGACTTGTTTAGTTACCAAAGGAGCAGGAAACACACAGATTCAAAGAAAACAGGAACCAGACTGCTCCATGGCATTCTGTGGTAAACTTAAATCCTTTACTGGATTGTTATTCTCCCAAATCCCCAAACTCTTTGATTGCTTCACTCACTAACATTTCTGAGTGATCAAAATACATTTGAATTCTAGTAGTTGCCACAGATTGTACCCAGGCTGTTAATTGCCCTGTTCTTATACATGCATATTGATTTTTTGAGATTATAATATAATTACATTTCCCCCTTCCCTTTCCTCCCTCTAAACCCTCTGCTATGCCCCTTTTGCTCTCTTTTAAATTCAGGGCCTCATCTTTTTTCATTAATTGTTACTACATGTATAATGTTTTAAATTAAAATTCTGATCCCTCTTCCAGAGTTTTAGAGCACAAAGCTTACTTTCAAGCTATTGAAATTTAAATAGCTTGGTTTCTTGTACCCAGACTTTTACTAACCTTGCAGATGAGAGAGGTGGGATGGCCAACCATCACTGTCAGCTGCGTTATATTTAGGATCATCATGGAAACACATGCATGGCTGTGTTTATGATGCAGTTTCCACCAAAGTTTAAGAGAGGAGTGTGGCAGCAGCTGCATGAGCTGGAGTCCCAGACTAAACACAAGGAGAGAGCAGAAAGCAGGAGCAGCACCAGTTCCTGAGTAGCTGTGATGTGACCAGATGCCTCAGACTCCTGTCACCCCCTCAAACTGTGAGAAAAAACAAAACAAAACCTCTTTCTTTAAATTGATTTCATGAAGTGTTTTGTAACAGCAACCAGAAAAAGCAAGTAATACAACATCTTGGTAGATCAACATGATTTACGAAAAGATAGATATATTTTATCACAGAAAACTGGATTCTATTGAAACTCATCCTTATAGTTTAACCTGAAGTTTTTTTAAAACAATTTTATTATTATTATTAGTAGTAGTAGTATTATTATTAGTCTCTCCTTCTCCCTGCTGTGTGTGCATGTGTGTGTGTGTGTGTGTGTGTGTTTGTGTGTGTGCACTCCTACCAGGGTGCATTTGTAGAGGTCAGGGGATACTTAATGGGATTCTGCTTTCTTCTACCTTGGGATGTGGTGATAAAACCGAGGACATGAGACTCGAAAGGAAGCTTCACTTGCCGAGCTGTCAGAACAGCAGGAGAAGTAGTTTTCTATACGGACTATAAACAAGCATATTTTCATCTCTCAGAGAGAAAAACTTTGGTCAAGATGGTATTGTTGTCCTTATACACTTAAATGTGAAATAAACACAAAATTTGAAAATGCATGGTTATTAAAATTCAGTAAGCAGTTGAATATTTTTTATTGAAACACATGTTGGAAAATAACACAAGTTGCAGAGAAAATGCTGATATAGACATGATCTAAACCCCAAGAAAAACATTCAAAGATGACTGCTCCTTGGAAAGGCCCAGGCTCTGTAGGGTACTTATTATTGTACCTTAGTGCCATGCAATAATTTTGAACATTTAACAGTGTTTTAAATGAACTTTTATTCAGTTAAACTATATGTATAGAAAGTATGTAGATCCTAAATTTTCTGTGGAAATAAAAATCTATTCTGTGATTTCTTCCATACCTCCTTCCAGAACCTTCTTTCCAGCCAGATGGTGACAGTTATCTTCTTTCCATACTATAGATATAATGTGATGCTGACTCTTTCTGATTGGAAACAGCCGTAAATGGAACTATATTCTGACATGTTCGTCTGGCTTCTTTTGTTCAGTATCATGTTTGTAAGACTGTATTTTGCTGAGGAATGTTGCTGTGGTTCATTAGTTTTTGGATCATCAAATGATGGTCTCCCAGTCTCTGAATACTACAACATCCACACATTTGGGGTAATGGGTGTCTACAGAGAGAGCCACAGTGAACACTGAGGAGTGAAGTACTCAATGGGGCCCTGATAAGCATTCATGTATGGACCTCCGTATGGATGCAGGTGCCTAACCCCATTCATTCATACTTGATGGTGTAATTGCTAGAACACAAGGTGCTGCATTTGTTGAACTTATTCAGTTCAGCATTCTCCAAAGCGGCTGTTTCACTTGGTACTTCCATCCTCAGGACATAGTCTGACCTATGGGCTGAAGATGGATGCTCCAACGTTACGAGGAACTTGGGGTGACTATTCAGGCAGTGAGATGTCTCTGTCAATTCTAGAATTTATATACTATCCTTCTGTGGTCTGTGATGGGGTTGAAAATAGATAGTTATGGTTATAGTTTTCCTTTGCTAGGATAAAACATAAGTTACATATAAGACTTTAGACTCACAAAGATAAGATAGATGATAGAATATTTTCTGTTAATTTTTCTAAAAGTTAATGTACTAAATATTGTAATTATAGTTCTTGTTTAATAACTGTTTTGTTATGTATAATTTTACTATGTTGAAGTTAAAAACCTTTTTATTTAGACAGAAAAAAGGAGTTATGGGGAATGTTCTTCTGTGTATATGTTTGTCTTATTGATTGAAGAATAAAACACTGATTGGCCAGGCAGGATGATAGGTAGGACTAGGAGACAAGAAGGATTCTGGGAAGTATAGGCAGAAAGGAATAGTCATGTGATCCCAGGAAGTGACATACTGGGCAGAAACTGTCACTAGCTAACCATTGTTGTCTGGAGATCTGTACAGACAGGCAGGAAGTGACATAGTTGGGCAGAATCAGAATATAAGCAGGAAAAACAGGAAATCACTCTCTTCACTGTGGAGACACTGAGCCGTCATCATGTAGCAGGCAAAGGAGGTGCACATCCAGTAAGCCAAGAGCACATGGAAATACATATATTACTAGTTATGGGTTAATACTTAATTAATTAATAATTAATCCATAGTCACCGACCAAGAGTTTCATAATTGATTAGCGTCCATGTGTTTATTTGGGAGCTCTGATGCAGTTGTGGAACTGGGCAGGAATTCACGTAGCAGTCGTGTATCTTTGCCAGTATTTGTCATTGCTACTCTTTTTAGTTTGAGTTAGCACAGTATGTGCTTAAGTATTTTTTTTATATTTGTGAAGCCAAGAAATTCTTTATATTCTATTGGTCATTTGAGAAGTCATTTACAGTGGAGCAATGTCTTTCTGCAGTCACCACTTGTATATTCATTTTTCTTATAACGTCTCTTGGTTAATATTTGTTATTTATCTCACTGTGGTACTTTATGAAACTGTAACAGCTAGTAATAACTTTTGAAGAAATCATTGCCAGCATCAAGAGCAAGAGGATATTTCCTTGTGTTCTGATCAGAAAGATTTGCTTTTGCCTTTTATGAGTAGATCTGCAGTTCACCTCTTGTTTGTATGGTATGCAGTCTGGTATGTGGAAAATGCTGTTTGTTCCATGTTGGTATTAAACTGATCTAACTTGCTTAAAAAACATCATTTTCTACCATATTATAGTCTTTTCTTTGTCATATTAAAATGACATGCACCCACCTCTTCTTAGATTTCCACGTAGATTTTATTTATACCCCGCTGTGTCCATGTCCCATGTCCTAGTCACTACAGATGTTAAAACCTTGATTAGAAGAACACATTTTCTCCCTAGCTTTTTCCCTTTTGTTCAATTTGAAATATCAGTCTTTTGTTTTTTGGTCTTCCATTGTTATTTTAGAGACAGTCAGTCCTGCATATTTGTTTAGGTGATAGCTAAATATAGCAGAAACTGGGTTAGAAAAAAAGTGTGGTGATACAGCATGTTTTTTAATGAAAACTTGTAGGCTGTATTTCTTGTTTCAATAAAACACTCAACACAGATAGCTCAAAGGAAATGGGTTTACTATGACTCTCTGTACCGGGTTCAGCCCATCACAGTGGGAACAGTAGGAGCTTGTCCCAAGCTTACTTCTGGGGAATGTTGTATACAATCCGGGATCTCAGTCCATGCAATGGTATCACCCACAGTGCAGTGGGGTCTTCCCACTTCAGTTAACCTAACCAAGATAATTCCACAGGTTCATCTCCCACTTTATTGCTCAAATTAAGAATTGAGATTAACTGCCACTTTACACAGACACTAAGGTTCCGTTCATGCCAGCTTTCCACAAATGAGTTAAAAAACATGAAACATGAAAAACAAAATGGCATAAACAATAAGAAGCAGGCAGCCATAGTTCTGATGATGAATATACTGAAATGAACACTACAAGAGTACCAACATGACAGTGGAAATAGCCACAGCTATAAATCCTCTAAACGTGTATTCAAAATCCTAAGCACTTTCAAAATCTTCAAATAGTAAAAGAGAACGACGAATCATGATGTTCTTGTGAAATCAGATGTGTAACAGCATTCATTGGGGCCATTGATATGGATTTCTACATATGTGGACAATCATGAAAGCTGAGTTCTCTCTGTTTTATTTACAGTAGGTTGCACATAACCAGCTAATATGTGGGATGTATACAAAGAAAACTTTAGACACCATTAGTCAAGAACTGCTCTTCTTGAAGGGTGATATTCTGATCATTAGATAGTTAAGCCATCTGGAATAATGCATACTCTTAGAAAGTTGTTTGCTGTTTAATTCATGTGTTTAAAAAACACCATGTCACTGAGTGATGACTATTTCTATATATTGTTAATAAGAAATATCTAAAAATGACAAAAAATTGCTGGTAGCAAAGATTGCTAAGCCAGGAGATGTGTTACTTTCAAATTTAATGTTGTTTATGGTCAAAAGATATATAAACAGTTGGGAACTGGTGTCCGTCCTTGGTATGAGAAAAATATTTCCTCTTTTATTTTCTCAGTTGTTAATTACTTCTGAGACACTAAAGGCAGTGTTAATAGGAACTAAAAGGCTTGAGGCATTTTGGAAATAATTTAGAAAATCAGGGTCTCATGAAAATGAAAAAAAATATGGTACCCCTAGCACTTGATCTTAATATTCATCTTTTGTAGAAAGGTACTAGACAACCGTGTTTTCAAAAGTGTCATGGGAACCTGACCATTAGCCTGTGTGCTGTTGCTCTATTTTTAGGGATGCTGTTGTAATTGACTAGATGGCAATTAAGTCTACTGTGTTCTTATGCCTGCTCCTTTGTACAAGCAAGCCCTAGTGCTCGATGGAGAGCCAGGGGATTCCTGTGGAGAAAATGCAGGAGCTGGCCAGTTCTTCAATAATTCTAGAACTTCAAGCAAGCGTTAAGAGCACTGGATAAATTGCATTTGGTGGGCTACTTGACAGCCGATTTGCACAAAAGATGCTATGGGCTATGGGAAAGTAATGTGTTTTACTTGTAGAAGGCGTGCTCAGAATAAAAACATACTAATGTAGCAGTCTCAGAATGGCCGAGTGGGGAATAAGACAGAAGTTAAATTGGAGTACTTCTCTTGGCCTTTTAATAAACATTCAGCAAAGTGAGATGAAGAATTGCTTCACAGAGAGAAACGCTTCTTTTTAATAGGCTTTTAGGAGCTTTTATAAGGCAATACGGGAACACCGAATTAGTGCATAACTAAACAAAATATTGTTACAAGGTTTGTAATAAAAGCAAAGCATTTCAGCAAGATGAAGCATACTCAAGAAAGATAAAAGATGCAAAATTTAAACCATCTACAACCTCAGTAGCAATCCGACCATCTCTAACATTGCTGTATATGCCATTTTTTAAATACAACTTTATATTATGTGTATATGCAAAGTTAATGCTTTTGTACTTCTTGGTCATCACTTGATAGCACATTGTATTGTCTCATGTTACTAAAAATTTACTGAAAAATCATTCAAATTGTTGCTAAGAATTATTTAATTTAGTGATGTATCGTGGGCTTATTATACTACAGTTGACAATCATTTAAACATTCTCTACTTTCTCTTGCTCCTATAAGTTTCTTATATATTTTTAGCAAAACAATATTACAATGACAATCTCAAGTTACATATATATGTGACCATGCATAACTATTCCTCTACATTAAATAACTAGAAACATAGACAATGTCTCAGTGGGTACATGGCATACTACAGAAAATAGCAATAGCATATTAGAAAAACTCTTTATTCCTTCTAACACTGTTCCTAAAAACCTCTGATTGCCAAGTATTAATTTGATTTTGCTACAACTGAATAAAAATCATTGTCAGATGCCACAGTTTTTGAACCTTTTAGATATAAAGCACACAGTTTATCTCAAATTAAACTTGTCGTTTCATGGTGCTAGAGATACAGAGCTCAGTTGGTGGAGTGCTTGCCTGGCATATGTAAGGCTCTGGGTTTAATTGCAAGTTTATCAAGGAAACCCTCAATCAAATCCTATGCCTACAAGAATGTTATGGCCTAATATGTGATTAGGTTCCATTGGAAGTAACTACTGTTCCTTATGAAATTCTCTGGGACGTTTCTGGTAGGTGACACTAACATTGAACCCCGCAATGAACAACTTAGTGTTCTAACAGTGATCAGCCTCAGGAAAACTAAAGTGCTTTAATCTCACCAACAGCTCAGTTTTCTACAATCTAATAGTTATCACACAGTCTTTTACTGACAAAATATCCTTCCAAGAGGCATTATCTAAACTGTCATATTCCTAAATAGCGTTTGTAAAAATTTTCAAGAAAAGCTCTGACATGCTCAAAATTAGTTTCCCTAAGATATTTCAGAAAAATTTATCTGCAATGCCAAGGGGAGTTTATTCCAGTAAGATAAGCATGATTTTTAAAATGACTGACACAATTTACTAAATTGATCAAATAAAGAATAAATGTCATATGGTTGTGATAATAAAGAGAAAATATGTGTTTAAATTCAATACTTATGATTAAAACCAGTTTTAAAAACATCGAGTCAAATCCAATGAGTAGAGAGCTCCTAAGGTCTAAGAAAGAACCTATTGACAAATTACCCTCTAATCATTTCTGCTTATTCCCTAAGAGAAACTTCTTATTACAAAGACTCAAGACTGTTCAAAGTGCTGATAATATGTTACTATATCAACATCCTCACTCCCACCCTCAGCAAAGTTCAGGGAGCATCATGCAAGAGTAGGTAGAAAAAAATGTAAAAGCTTGAGGTTAGGGATGAGAGCTGTGAAATATTGTTCTCTGGACATGGCATGGTCACTATATGAACGAACCCATAATTTAGCTCTGTTATCTGCAGAATATCAAGCCATTTACAATTCTGGCATGGAAGGAGGAGGTCCGGATGTAACACACTAATCAAAGAGCTATTGTCAATTGATAGATGCTGGAGGAGGAGGAATAACTTTCCTTTGGGAGTGTCGAGGTCAGAGGACAATTTTTATGGAATTGGTTTCTCCTTCCACCTTTATGTGGGTTCTGGGTTCAAACCCAATTTGTCAGCTTCACCCACTGAGCCATCTCTCTGGCCATCTTTGTCTTTCTAAGCTGTTTCTCTCAAGGCATTTTTGCCACAGCAAGCAACTAACACCATGTTCTTCCTGATCTTATGGACTGCTATCTAATGTTTGAAGAGTGAGCAATGGCAATTTGCAAAGAAGAGTCCTGGGAAGGAAAAGCTGCATGGAAATTGTTGCAGAGATCTACAAAAGGGACAGTGTTACTTCTGTTGCTGAACACCAGGGTGTGCTACATACATGTAGGGTGACAAGCTGTGGTACTGGGTAAGGAATGACCAGCATGTTGTCAGCTAAGCAATCCCAAGAACTCACAAAAGGCAAGAATATCCTTTATTTGCTAACAAAACATGAAAAAAAAGTCTTTATTGAACACTTGGCACATCCAAGAGGAAGAGAGAAGGAAAGTGGCTCAGTCACGTGGCCGAGTCCCATGTTACTCTTTACAATCACCTTAACAAGGCTTTAGGAAAAACTCTGGGCTCAGCAGTGGAGACAAAGATTGACAGCAAAATTGAGTTCCAGTTTTTTATTGCATCATGGGGTGACTATAATTAACAATAAATTATTGTTTATTTCCAAAGAGCTACAAGAGCAGGTTATGAATATTCATATCATAAGCGATAAAAGCGTTTGAGTTCATAGACAAGGTAATTACTCAAATGAGATTGTTCAAATTTGTATACATGTATTGAAATATAACATTATACCTCACACATATATGTGATTATTATATTTCAATTTTCTGAAGTTAAAAACAAGCTAGGAAAATAAAGCCATTGTGATTTAATTAGGGAAAGAGTTTAATATTTTTAAAGGAAGACTGAAAAACTGAACTCTCAAAAACATAAATACACTGTGTCCAAAAGTACTAAGCAGGCAAAGCCTGTAAAGCAAAGAGTCATAACCCATTAACCAGAGAAAGAAGTGGCGATAGTAAAAGATGCATGAGTGACAAAGACGATGAGATGAACAGACAAGAACACTGATGTAGCTGTATAATCATGTTCAGTGTGTTCAAGTGCTTACGAAGATGAGACAAACGAGCTTGGAAACAGAAAGCAAGCAAAGAAAGTGTGAGCCAGGATTGGGAACAGTTAAGAGAGCAAGCTTTACAGCTGAACAGCCATTGTAGGCATTTCTGCAAACATAGAGAACTGGTGGGAAGCATGGAACCTTGGACTTGAAAAGGGAGGGAAAGACTGTGTTTTATCTAAAGTCCAGTGACTTTCTAGATCCTTTAATATAGAGAAACCTGTGTCTATTTGTAAAGGAATGTTTGCATTCCTTTGATCCATGGGTTTATCATTTAATTGATGTTTTTGACTAGTTTTTCTTTGTGAATCTTCAGGTGAAATAATTATTAATGTTATCTTGGGGGGAAGTTCAGGTGGGTTGTGGAAAGCCTCCATTCCAGCAAGAAGAGGACAGACCACTGGTTAGCTCACACATGGTTACTTTCTTGCCATCTAAACATTGATCTTCAATGAGAAGCTAAGATGACTGTTACAGGTCACCCTTTGGCTCTCCTTAGAAGACCGCCCTGAACAGGATCTACAATGATGAGAACAACAATGAGAGTGGTTTTATATGCCTTTGTTGCCTACACATTGATTTCATCAAAATTTCCTTCTGCTGGTGCAGAGCTACACATCTACTCACAAACCATAGTAAGCTTCAAGGGGCATCTCTTTTAAGGGTAAGAGCATGCAGGGCATTAAGCAGACTATTATATAATCCTGAAACTCAGGAATCAAACATGACTTGTCTTTCAAGACGGAAGAATTGCTCCAAAATAGTGTTGAGGGATGTTCTTCTCTCTATATGTTTCTCTTATCAGCTGATAGCCAGGCAGGTAGTATAGGTGGGGCTACCAGACGAGGAGAAGTCTGGGGAGAGGACACAGAGAGGCTGTCAGGGAGAGGTCATGTAGCCGATGAAAGAGTAACATGCTGGAGCATTCTCTGGTAAGATAAGACCACATGAAAATACTTGGATTAATAGAAAAGGGTTCATTATTAAGAGAGAGCTATCCAATAAGAAGCCTGAGCCATCAGCCAAACAGTTTATAATTAATGTAAATCTCTGTGTGTCTATTTGGGGCTGAAAGGTGGCAGGACCAGGCAGAATAGAAAAATTCGTCAACACCTAAATAGCACTAAGACCTGCCTTTCTTTATGTGATACACATGCTCTTATGTGTTGATCTATATTCTACAAATCCATTTGCTGAGGTCCTTATCTGCAGATGCTCAAAATATAATGACTTATAAATGAGGTCATGGCAGAGTCTGTAGTTTAGTCCAGTGGAATCTTCCTGGAGTAGGGAGGATGTCTGATCTAACATGATTACTACTCTTATAAAGGATGGGAATTTGGAGGGGTAGTAAAGACAGAGATCTAGGTGATGCATCTAAAAAAAAAAGGAAGCTGCTCTTTCACAGTAAAATGGAAGAGACTCTCCTTCACAGCACTTAGAAGGTACCACTCTGCGCACACTTTTATCTTGAACTTCCAGACTCCAGAAAGGCAAGCTGTTGTTTCAGACAACTGGCCTCTGGCTCTGTTATATGCTCTTGATGAAGCATAGGATAGCCTCAGGAAATGATGAACAAGTAAAGCAAGATAAAATAAGCAAAACTGCCATTTGAAAAGTAGACGTACAGTAGTAGTCT
This sequence comes from Mesocricetus auratus, assembly GCF_017639785.1. Classification (NCBI taxonomy): domain Eukaryota; kingdom Metazoa; phylum Chordata; class Mammalia; order Rodentia; family Cricetidae; genus Mesocricetus; species Mesocricetus auratus. Next base: position 11,265,923 of record NW_024429192.1, on the reverse strand, counting down.
GCATTAGGTGTGGCACATGTGAAACAGATGTGCATGTTAACAGCCTTCTTGATTACAAGATCATTGTTGAAGAAAGAAGCCCTGTTTTTAAAATAAGGGATCAGATAACCAGTTTGAGCCACTTTTGCATGGCATCATTCTTTAAATGATAAGGACTTTTCAAACATTGTGCTGAGAGATTAATAAGGCGTGGTGGGAACAAAATACATTGCTTAAAATATAGTTTACCATTGGTTAGGCTTCACAACTAGCATCTTCATTACTTAAATTAAGCTGTTTCAACCCAGGAAGCTCCCACCTTCAAAAATGTCTAAATTTAGTTCAAAATATCTTTAAATTATAACAAGCAGAGCTGTATAATTCCAATTCTTTTCTTTGTGAGTCTCTAGTCCTTGAGACTAATAGAGTAGGGTGGTGAGTTATTATTAAAATGCCCTTCGATCTGAAATTTTTTCCAGCAAATTATTTACAGGGATCACTCATTGTGATCCTTTTGCCAGTTATCCTTTGTACTTCACAGGTCAGCGAGGACCATGTAGGATGCTCTTACATTGAGTGACTTCAATATAAAAGGTGTTAAGGAAGCAGAACTGCGTGCCAAGCAAATCTTCATCTAAATTAGCTTCTAGAACAAGAAGAGCTTGCTTCTGTGCTGGCAAAAATAACCCTTCTTTGGTGTGGCCTTTGTCAAATTATCCATCACAGGCCTGTACCTATATTTAATGGAGGTAGTAGAATTTTAAAAGAGAAAAACACACCCCTTTCGAATGTGCTATATTCTGCAGTCCAGGGAGACCAGGAAATCTCCATCAAAACAGGACTTAGCTGATCTTAAAAGTTCCCTGGTGAAGCTTACATTCTGGGGTACAGTTTCCAAATGGCAATCGTTACACGTTATTCATCTTCCTTAGGCAGCAAAGGATGCCCCCGAATGAATTTTTCCTGGAAACTGGCTGACACTACTACTTTTTTTCTTCTAGGCTGCAGGGTTTTTTCCCCTCATAGTGAAATTGAGAAGCAGTATCTTCTCTGAGTTTCTGGTTTCTATCCTTATCAGTTAGCTGTATGACCTGGTGTCACAGAAAAGCTCCCGGCTGTACTATGGAACTTTTCCACATGAATTCATTTGGCAGAGATGATTTGTGCAATCCGTATTGCCTTGATCACAGCTATTACAGTAGGATGTCATCATTCTAGGTAGCTTGTCCAATTCAAGAATAGCCCCATTTAAGGATTTGTGGCTGCTTTTGGAACTTGGAAACACACTAGAGAAAGATTGATGCTGAAGTTGGGTTGGTAAGACACAAGCAGGTTAGCCTGTGATTATTGAAGTTGAGTGACTGACCTACATGACCATGGAAGACCAGATGGATGGTACAAGAAAAAAATTCAGAAGTCTGATGTAAGGGGGTGAGGCCACCTGATAAATGTTGAATGCCAACGAGCCTGTTAGCAGCATCCCACCGATAGAATGTCACATCCAAATAGGACGGGAAGCATATGTCCTTTGTTGCCTGCCATGCTGCCTCATGTGGGTTCCGCCTTTGGGTGTGCTGATTGTGACGTTTTCCACTGGTTCCGTTTTCCATGTGTTCCTTTGCGATTTAGGATTCTCCTTTTCAGTATGTCCTCTGACCCTGGAGGTTGCTCTTTCATGGATCTCTGGTCTTTAGAGGCAGAGAGAGAGAGAGCACTTGGGAAGGTATTCTTAGGATCCTTTTCTCCTGTAGGAAGCAGTTTCTCTCCAGAATCCCTCTCCATAGAGGAACCCTTTACAGTTTCTTCTGGTGTCAGCATTACCTACATTTGTTTCCTCAAACCCCCAAATACACCTTTGTAAGCCACCCATCGTTACATTCACCCGCACCCCTCAAATTACTCACTCTGTTGAGAATGTCACCTCTTCTTGCCAGGACATGGCTGGCTGATACAGCAACTAAACCTCTGACTTATTTATTTATTTATTTATTTATTTATTTATTTATTTATTTGTTTGTTTGTTTGTTTATTATCTATAGAGTCCAAACTTTCAGGTGAGTGGAGTTACATTGTGTTAGTATAAGCATAAGACTTTAATGATAAAGGGTTTGTAGAGCTATGACTGAGATGTAGAGAGACTTGACTTGTGGTTTCTTGTTTCTTAATGATTGAAGAAAGAAGGTAGCCAGAAATTGCTCAGATTTTTCCTTCTCTCTTCTTTCTTTGTAACATTCAGGTATACTTTTTGCACATCTGTCCATGACAATTAGGTGAAAATTGCATCTTTTAGAATTCTTAAGAAATAATCTATTTATATTACATGCCAACTGCAGTTTCCTCTCCCTTCTCTCCTCCCAGGCCCTCCCTTCTACCTTCCCTCTGTCCCCCATCCTCTCTTCCTTTGTTTCTATCAGAAAACATGATATATCAAGTTGTGGTAAGACTAAGCACTGTACCTTGTATTAAGACTGGACAAGGCAACCAAGTATGAGGAATAGGTTCCTAAAAGACAGCAAAAGAGTCAGAGACAGCCCCTGCTTCCAATGCCACAAGAAGATCAAGACACACAACTGTCACATATATAAAAATGAGGGCCTAAATCAGTCCCATACAGACTCTCTGTGAGCTTCTATGTCCCAGGTTAGTTGATTCTGTGGATTTTTCTTGCGATGTCCTTGACCCCCCTGGTTCCTACAATCTTTCCCTCTCTTCAACAGGATTTCTGGAGCTTGGTCTAATGTTTGACTGTGGGTCTCTGCATCTGTTTCCACAAATTGCTGGATGAAGCCTCTCTGAGATCATCCACCATGATCAAGTGGGCTTCATCCCAGAGATGCAGCAGTGTTCAACATATGAAAATCTTTCATGTACTCTAGCATATAAAAAACCTGGAAAAAAAACTACATGATCATCTCATTAGATGCTGAAAAAAACCTTTGATAAAATCCAGCACTCCTTCATAATAAAAGAGATCAAGGATACAAGGGACATACCTGAACGTAACAAAAACAGTATACAGCAAACCAATTTTCAATATCAAATTAAATGGAGAGAAACTCAAAGCAATTCCACTAAAATCAGGAATAAGGCAAGGCTATACACTCCATATCTAGTCAATATAATACTTGAAGTTATAGCTAGAGCAATAAGACAACTAAAGGAGATGAAGTCAACTAAAGGATGCAAATTTAGAAGGAAGGAGCATAATTTTTGCAGATGATATGGTAGTAGGTAAAAGTGACCTCAAAATTTTCTAACTAGCCCAGATTCATTTTCAAGAGATCAGAATGACAAACTAACTAACTTCATGGCTGCATTCCTCTGGATGTCTCTAGAGTACAGTAATTATCAAACAAATCTTAAGAGCTGAGAAGTATGAGTGCGTGTGTGTGTGTGTGTGTGTGTGTTTACAGTCTGCGGGGAAGATTACAGTTTTCCAGCCTGAATCTTACAGGTATAGAAACACAAATCACTATCCTAGAAAAATGTAGGTAATATGATGTTTGTGTTTGACATCTTGCCCCAAATATTTTCCACCTCCCAGGGCTATAAGAATAAATTGGACCATCTGTTTGAGTACAAGGTGATAAGGTGCTGAAGACCCCCTTCTTCCTAACTGATTAATAAAAATAGTGACTTGCTGCACAGAAACAAAACTACAACCTGAGAAGAATGTGAAAATGTGTAAAGAAAGGGGTTTTGTGTTTTGTTTGTGTTTTTGTTTTTTAAACCACTGTCCTGAACATTAAGAAAAGAGAAAGTGAAAAACTATGATACTTAGAGAAATAATGATTACAAAATTTACAATGCTTTAAATAAAATGTTTTCTCCTTTGGGAGAAAAGGAGATGAACTCAATGTTGTGTAGCTCAGTCAGGCTTCCTAGCTGATGAGAAGAAACCTGTTTTGTACACTGGTGATTTCCTAAGAATTTGGAAGAAAAATAAACAACCTTCTCTATGTAAAAATTTTTTGCAAGACCCAAGAAACTCATTGGCATGTTCATATCTGCTGCTATATGCTGTTCCCACCAAACACCAAGAAAAGTTAAATCTTAGGCAAACAGTTAAAGACAAAGGATACAGGGAATCTTTTTTGTATCTCTAATGAAAAAAGAAAATTTTTGTACATGGTTAGCATTAAAAATTGGAGTTGAATTTTTCTGGTAAATAACTAATAAGTGCACTTGTTTTTGACTGGGGTAGTGTATTACATGAGTCCGGGGAAGGATACGTCAGAGAGAAAATGTACTTATGTGACTAAGGGGACTTTGAGTATGAAATATGAGAGAAAGTATGCAGTTTCAAAAATAAGCAAGTAAAAATGTCCAGACATGAAGCAATGGTTGAGACATAACAAAGCAACAGTATTCCAGATTCACCCAGTCTTAGTGGACTGCTAGTGTGCACCTTCTGAATGATAATCAGCAGAGTCTGGGATGACTCAGTTGGCACAGTGCTTGCCACAGGGACATGACAACCTCAGTTTGAGCCTCAGCATCTATGTAAGAGGCCAGATGCGGCAGTGCACACCTAGTTCTTAGACTGAAGAAGCGGAGACAAGTGGGTCCCATGGCTTGCTGGACAGTTGTCCTGGCTGCAGAGAGCTGCGAGTTCAGTGAGAGATTCCATCTAAAATACAAAGTGAAAAGCAACTGAGAAAGACACTAGAGGGCACCTACATTTGGTTTACACACACACACACACACACACACACACACACACACACACACACACACACACACATGCACACGAGAGAGAGAGAGAGAAAGGGGTGGGAGCAAGCACCCCGATGGCCTTTTGATTTCCTTAACCAGAAACGCTCAGCCTGAACAGCTAGGCACCTGCCCCTCATGCATGTCTCAGTAGTGAGCATCCTGTGAGGGACAGCAAGGATCAGAGAGCAGCTGAGGCTCCCTCTTTTAAGAACTGAAATAGGTTTTGGAGAAATGGTGGGCTGCATCGGCCCATTCCTAGAGAAGCTAGCTAGTAGTCAATAGCTAATCTGAGCTTGTTTCTCCGGTCTTTACGCTGTGGCCATAGACTTCATCATCCAATTTCCAGGCGCTCACGTCGTCTTTTATCTTCACAACATTATAGTCATCAGGCTGGAGAGATGGATCAGCAGTTAAGAGCACTGGCTGCTCTTCCAGAGTAGCCACGTCCAAGTGCCAGCACCTACGTGGCAGCTCACAGCTGTCTGTGACTTCAGTGGCAGAGGATCCAACTCTCTCACACAGATATACGTCCAGGCAAAAGACCAATGCACATAAAGGGCAATAAAATAATTATGTAAAAAAAACCACTTTGTACCTCAGATTCCTCACCTTCCTTTTCTGTTCTCACTCAAAAAATAATACTATGAAACAAACGTTTTTCTGTCTCTTATGAATTTATTTATATGTCTGCCTTCTCCCTCCCCACAAAAGCTGGTGTATTTATAGTAAGGTACAAGTTTAATTACACTTGTATTATTTTAAATTATACTATTAGAAAAATCAGTTTATGATTTTGAAAAATGGCAAAGAAAAAATGCTATACCTAGTCTCCTCAGAGGTTCCAATAGATATATGTGTAGAAACATGCAGCGGCATGGAGATACTGTTATTTGCAAGTTATTTATTTATTCATTTATGTTGAGATGCCATTTTCTTCAAGAAACAAGTTCATCAACTTTATGAGAATGTATTGACTACCTTCTTGAGCATTTGACTTATTTTTGTTATCTGGTTACTGTGATCCAGTTATCTGTTGCACGCTGGTGTGACAACCTCCTCCTCTGCTGAGTACCATCCTCAGTCCCTGTTCATATCACAGGAGGTCCTCAGCCAGAGGAAAAGAAAGGGCAAGCATCTGGCCAACGATGTTCATTACGGCTTCAGGTAACTTTCCCCAAATTATTTCTTTCAGTTCACGTATCAAATGTTAATAATGCTATTGTATTATGTATATTCTATAAATCCTAAATATTTTCTGAAGCAAGCTGTCATATAAGTAAACTAGGTAAAGACATGATAGATGGATAGATAGATAGATAGATAGATAGATCGGATTTTAGGTACATACTCCATATTGAACAACACAACACTAAAAATTATGATATAGTGGAAGGTCAACTGGACAGTTATATATTGCTGATTTGAGGTTCCTGTTTTTCCCTCAAATTGCTTTGAAAATTACATTTTTCTACGCCTTTATGATGTGCTAATATAGAGAAAAATTTGACAACATTTGAGATCCATTCCAACTTTAGTGATATGTAAAGATGAAAAATACTATTTACAAAGGCCTGTTGGGAGTATTCATGAAGAAGTGTAGTACTGACTTCTAGGTAACCCAAGGCAGCACCCTTCTGAGAATTACTCTTGGTGAACAGGACTCTTCACATATCTAAGGAGTGCCAGAGAAGTCAGATCTTCTCTTCAGAGGCAGCAACTGACAAAAATGAATTAGTCTCCTTGTCTTAGAAAGAGATGTCTACAGTGGTATCCATAGGGCAGGCTCTTCATAGTCTCAGAATGAGGTTAAATTCCACATGAATGTCTACATCTTGGAATGGCTGTAGGTCAACTCTGTGTCTCATATTACCTTAGAACTATATCCTGTAAAAGTCAGTCCTTGGGGAGTACTGACATAACTAAGAAAGGAAGAGAAATAAAGCATCTAGCTGCTGATTCCAACTACTTTCTGGAAGGTTCCAGAAAGCTGTGGACTCCAGCAACCAGAGCAGTGAAAGATCCTAGTAGCTCGGTAGCACTTAGGCCAATGGGCTTACTTAAGTTTCTGATTTCAGGTCAGTTACCTCCTTCCATTTTGAACTCTTTAATGTAGTCCACTTTCTTTTATTCCTCCAGTCTTTAAGTACCATTGTAAACACTTCCCTTTAAAAAGAATCCTGTAATTTCTATCTTAAGATCTTCTCTATTTGAAAATCTTTTTTATTCAGACTTGATTTTACTTAATAAACCACTTAGTATTTTTTATTTAGTGACAAAGCTGCCCCAGAGTCTGTAGTGCTTAGTACAAACCAGAAAGAATCCTTACAAATGTTAACTGACTCCAGTTACTTTACAGATAGTGAGAACTGTAGAATGTAGCTAAGATAATGCAGGTATTAAGCAGCAAACCTAGACTTTGATTTCAGGCTGTTGAGTAGCATTAGGTCTTGAGGGTACAGTGTATTTCTTCAGTGCCTGCCTTCTGTTAATTGTTTAACATTCTTTCAATCTTTATAAGCACACATATATGATAACATACTTAAAAATCCAGTGAAGCTTTATTGTATTGGCTTTTGTACACTCAACTTTGGTAGAAGTCCCAAAGATATATCAGGAATAACATCATTAATGCCTACTTTCATGAACTCATCACCTTTTATGAATCCTATGCCTCAGTATTGTGAGAATGTTGATTAAATTTTTGTTTGATTTTTAGAAGGAACACTGCATTATAGCAAAGTGGCATGTGACTATCTTTTCACCTCCCACCTTTCCCTCTCCTTTCCTTCATTCCCCTCTCCTCCAGAACCAGAATGCAAGCACAAATCCATAATTTATAAATGAACTATTCTTCTCCACCTCTGTGATTAGAATCTAAGCTGTTAAAATATATTGCTTATTGAACAATCACAGAGGAATTCAGTCTAGGAACTGTGTTGGCTGGAGTAAGCTTGATTCTTTGATGTAGACACAACAGAACTAGCTGTCATTTAAATGTTACCAATAAGGATAAAATTATTTCCCTTGGTGCTAAATTTTTACTGTGGCACTTTGAAAAAGGAGAAAGAATAAATATCCATCTACAATAGTACTGCTGGTTTTTATAAACAGTTTGTCAATTTTATGAGTCAATTTTTGTTCTATTTCTTGTGAGTCATATTGTTCCTTGTGAAATGTAATGAAATTTTATATCACCAAAGACTTATTGCTTTTTAAACAATGATGAGGAGAATATTTTGAGGCCATATAGATTTTAAAATCCCATTTACAAATATTAATGCATACTATCTTATATGATAATTAGTGATGGATACAAGATTAGCATTAAACATTCTCCAGTCAAATAAAATGATTTTATTACTATCTCCTAGATATTAACTTACTACCTAGAAAATTCATTTAAACTTCTTATTTTTTAGTCCCCACCTAAAACATTGAAAATTATTAGGAATTTTTGTAAAGCTTGCATGGGTATGAGTATTAATCAAGAGAGTTACACCAAGTTCTTGAATTGACAGGAAGAGGAATGGGGAGGAGAATAAAGCCAGTAGAGGAACAAGAGAGAGGAGGAAATGGGAAGAGGAGAGAGAAAACAAGATAGCAGGAATTAAAAATAGTCTTGGCCTGTTTTCTGCTAGGGGGAGAGAATGCCATAGAACTGGAAGTTTGTAAATGGCGGGAGTTTATTTGAATCCTGGTTCTGTAAGCTGGGAAGTCCAAAAGCATGACTCTAGCATCTAGGGAGGACTTCTATGTCATATCTTCAAGCAGACGGAAGGCAACAAAACACGAGTAGTTGAGAAAAAGAAAACTGAATTGCTTTTGTCTTAACAGCAAACTCACTCTCATAACTAACCCCTCCCGTCATAGCAGCAGCCATGCATTTGTGAACACATATTCATCACTAATAATTTCACATCAACTAACTTTAACACGCCCTTCCCCCTCCATCTCCTTCCTCTCCCCATTTCTCCTCTTCCTCTCCCTTCCGCTTTCACTTACACTTTGGGTTGGATATTTTAAATTACAAGGGGTGACTTATGTAAAAATGTGTTAAAATATAGTCAACTCAATCACAACATTCACATTTTAATTTCCTTGAGTAAGTATCATAGCTAATAAAATCCATAGTTTCCTGACTCAAATAAAAGCATGCCTAGTAATTATGTCATTTCAGACAGAATTCCAGAATTAAATTGATAAGAACAATCTAACCTAATTATAATAAAGTCAAGGAATTCCCAAAGCTTCTTTAATTAACAAAGCAAATCTTACGTTCTTTCTGTTTGTAGTTTTACCTCACCCAAGATTCCTGTCAATTAAAACTTAGATTTTATTTAACAGACTTTTAAAGAAGAGAGAAATATAATGGGAAGGATTTTTAGAAAGCACACCTTACTCTTAAGATAGACACGTAGTTGGTGGATGGTTACCCAGACATAGATGGGATCTGTAAGTTCTATTGTACAGTAGCTTGTCTGTAAGTAGTGACAATGCACTGCAGAGTTCAAAAAGGCTAGAATTTGGGTATTTTTGCCACAGTAAAAAAATAAATGTTTGGAGAAGAGCATGTATGCTTATACTTATTTAAAAGTTGTCATATATGTGTATATCTATATATGTGTGTATGAGTGTATATCATACATTACCCAATAAATATGTATTCTTTTATGTCTCCATTTAATGCATTTCAAAAGAATATCATAAAACCTTTATTTGCTAAATCCATTGGAGTGTGTGAAGGCTTTGCTTCATCAACAAAGAAAACAGCATTGCAAGTCTTCAGTACACATCAAGATTTTGCTTCCAGGTTTCTATGTCAGAATAAACATTTCCATTCCAAAAGCAGAAGAACACAGAGGAAGAAAAAGGACTAAAACACAATCCTAAGTCAGCAAGGCTAACATAGGAACACCATTTCCAGCATCTAAGGCATATAGTGTTGTGATGTAGGCTCTTATTATTAGGCTTTGGAAATCCGGCTCCTAAAATCCCACTTCTGATCACACACATGGTTGTCTCTTGTTCTAACTTCACTTAATGCCTTAAGTTTTCCTGAGGAGATGTCTCATGTTCGTGACATCTCCAACATCCTGGTGCTTCCAATGCAACTTAGGCTTCCCTTAAAAAAATCTATGCATAGCCCACTGAAAGACTCCCTAGAAAGATTCTACTGTACAGTGTTTCCTCCGAAGCCTCATAACAGTTATGCTCTGCATACCTGCCAAACGAGCATCACATAGATAGATGGTGACATCCCCTTAATAGTGCTAATCTCTTTGACAGTTTCAGCTGTCTTGTCTGAATTTGTCTTGTCTGCCAAGTTAAATGTGTTCCCACATCTTTCCTTCTTCCCTGGAAAAACTAGGTTTTCAAATCTTTCTGCTCTGCTTTTGGGCTCTTGATTCTCATTAGAAGCTTGGCTAAAATGAACTAACAGTTCACATGCCACAGCCTGAATGCTGTGTTGTCTAGGGAGGTGGTAGGATTTTAAGAGGTGAAGGATAGTGGAAGGTCTTCAGCTGGTTGAAGGATGCTCTTGGAGACAGAGCATTCCTAGTCCTGCTCTTCTCTTGATAAGACGAGTGGGTCCTTCTACCCCACTTTTTGGCCTGGGTGTGCCATTCTCCCACAGGATCCAAGTCAACAGAGACAACTGATCAAGGACTAGAATCTCTGTAACTGTGAGACTCTCATTTATATAATCTATATGACTGTCTGTCTGTGTATCATTTATTTATCATCATCTACCTATCCTCTTTACAAGTTGATTTTTCTCAGGCATTTGTCATAGTGAGTGGACTCTGATTGACATTGCTCCAAGTAGCAAAGTTTAAGGTTTCAGTGTACTCCACCTAAAATACGCCCTCTAAAACTTACCGACCTCACCTGCTTTGCACAGCTCCTGCTTTGGGCTTCCTTCATCAAATCCAAATGCCCTTTTATGATCAGCTCTCTCATGCTGTTGATGACTTCATTCTTCTACTGTGTTAGAACTTCTGTCTGCCATGATCACTACAGGAGCCTTCACACTGTCGTAGTTAGGCAATCTGAAAATGATTGAATATATTCCCTGAAGACAAGGGATGGCTAAGAACTGTTGCAGAGAAAGAAGCTCTAGGAAGCTTTCTCTGGAGGAGTGCCCAGAGGAGCAGGCAGCTTTCCAAATACTCAAGTCTGGTTTTGCTTATGTCTCTAAGGATTACTGTTTGCCCCTCTTGACTTACCAGAATATCCTAATAGCTACTATTCCTGCTAAAAATCAGAGAAGTCAAAGTAATTTCAAGCAGCTTAAAAGCTACCATAATGAAAATATGAGGCTGTGGGAAAATCATTCAACCCTAAATCACATAACCTTAGTTTTAAAGCATTGATGGTAAATCTGACCACACCATCACTTAGGGCAGGAGTGCTGGAGTCAGGAAAAAAATTGTATTTCTTTACTTAGTAATCATAAGCTTGCTTGATAAATTAATTAATGAAGCTGTGAGAAAGCTCCACTTTGCATTACAAGTGGAGCAGAGCAATGCACTATTCAGTTGAAAATAGAATTTTATGGTTATGAATAGGAACATCTTGTGATAAAGGTCAGAGCGGTGTTTTCGTATCCCTATACTCAACAGAGCACAGCTACAATCAAAGGCAGGCATCCCTCTCTCTGTATTTGTATTATGCCAGCAAGACCAAGGGGCTTTGTCAATACACATTCTTTTAAAACTATGAATGCTTTCTCTTGACCTAAAAGTCAAAGCTGTTGCTTATATAGAATCTAATTTGTATGTAATGAGATCTCTAGCATGTGAAGTTTTAAAAGTTGTCAGTACGTATTATATAACATAGTTTAAGTCTTGAGAAAATGCATTCTAATTTGTTTTGGGCTCATTGCTTCATCCATTTTGTTGCGTATCTAAAGGTCCTCTGTTGAGTATGCTAATGAGAAGTATTTGCAACACAGGAGTTTGCTTTGACACAAAATAAAACTATTATTTATGTAACTCGGATGTTAATAATTAGTATATCTTATGCATGGAAAATTCTCTCTCATATTCCTTGCTTAAGAACAATCTGAACTAATTAGATAAAATTGTCTTAATAACCCAAAATATGAAACAGAAAGGTTTTCACAAATTAAGCCAAAAATGAGGCTGTTTTTAAGCCCCTTCCCTCTCATTATATAAAAAATTTTACATTCAATTAAGTTAAATAAAAAGAAATGAAAAACGAGATAGGGTTCTGCTTGACTAATCTTCAAAGCTGGCCACCTGAGCAGAGCTGGGCTAAGAAGTTCTATTACTGTGTATTTGACTGGATTCTCCTGACCCAAGAGCAACATAATTAAGAGAGTGTGAACCCTGCTTCAGTGTTTCTCTCCTGGTGTTAGGGGAATTTTAGAGTGAAAGCTTTTAAACCTCCCAACTGGTTTTTTAAAAAATGAGTGAATGTTTCTCTCAGGGCGTAGATGCTTATTACTTCTGCTGTAGGCACCTACAGATGTTCCAGAGAGTCATCCATATATTAAGCAAAGAGTATCCATGGGCATAAGATAGCGTGAAAATAAAAGGCAGGGAGCCATCCAGAGAAACAGCACAAAATACTGTCTCCTGATGATTTGTTGGTGGGGCTCAAGCACTTTCTTTGTCCTCTGATCTTCAGAGATCCCAATCCTTAGTGTCTTGACTCTTAAGACTTCAGTAAACAACAAAATTCTTATGCTAGTCTCATCTCCTACCTGGTAGGATTTGTGGTAGGGTTGGGCACAGTACTCATGCTTTCAAAAGTAGGAGATTTGGTTTCTCATAGAATCACTTTTTCCTCATTAGTTCACCTCTCCATGTTCTCACTTTAGTCTTAGAACCTACCATTTATTTTCTCAACAGCCAACTAGTGTTTCTCAATTTTTTGTCTCAAGTCATATTGGCTTTATTTCAGGAATAAAGAGAGTTTGGTAAGTTGTTGTTTTCAACAAAAGGGTTTTCTTTTTGTTTTAACTCCCAGTCTCTTCTTAGAAATAGTAAATGATCCACAAGTGCATGTATGGTTGTGTGGTATTGTCTTCTAGCCTCCATATTAAACTGCAAGCAGATGTGCATCTGAAAACTCACGTGTATCATACATAGGAACACTCACATCCACCCACATTGATAAAAGTGTATTTTTAGAATAAAACTTGCACAAAAGTCATATTAATTTCAAAGGTAGCAATAACATACAAACTTAAAACATCCATAACTTGGGCTATATGTTTAGGTAACTTTTAAGACAGTTTTGAAAATTGACCACAACACTTCAATTTGTAAATCACAAAACTACGTGAATACAACTTGCTGTGTTTGCTCTATCTTGTGCTGGTTTTTTTTGTAAGTTATATGCACAAACATGTCAGGAATTTTTTTCTATGGGCTCTTCAAAACCACCTAGCATATTCACTATGGGAGTGGGCAGAAGTCTGAGAAAATCTCTTGAATCATTTCTCTCATACTGAAAATATTCATTCCACTATGTATACCTTTGTGCAAAATTCCAGTGTAAGTAGTTAGGAGATAACAAAGAATGGCCCTGTAGGTCTGAGTGTGAAAAATCAGGCTGGGTGTGTCTGAGAGAGTAGAATAGTATGGAATGTGAGTGCAGAACCAGAAGGGGACATGGTGATATCATAAGCTTCTGTCCATATTACTATGAAAAAACAGTCTTTTCTTTAATGCATGCATGCACCTCCCTGAATGCTAATGAAAGTGGAATGTGCCCAATGAGGGAGAAGAGAGCTGAGATTAGAAACCAACACCAATGATGCACATTGAAACAACTACTCTAATGGCTTCATGCTATGCATTTATAAAATTCTTGTCTTTTAATGGGGCATTGACAGTTTCTATTTGAGGCTAAGAAAAAGGTGAAAAGAGAAGGAAAGAGAAGGGTTTGAAATTTTCAGGAGTTAATGGTTCTCATAGTGAACAATGGCATCTTGCTTTGTGGTTGTATTTAAGAACATATTTTTGTTTTGCTCTTTACAGAAATGTGGGCATATTATTAGCCAGTATCCAAGGCATCGTCATGTATACCAAGTCTACTCAGTCCTTGCTAGAATGTATTTTCTGTAGTAGTTTATTACATTCTTGTATTGAAGGGTGGATTGAGTATCAGATGGCTGAGATCTTAATAAATTTGGAGAACACTTATTTGTTCTTTACTGTCATTTTGAATATTTTTACCATGTGGAGTATTCTACTTAATGTAACATTATCCAATATTGACAATAGAAAATGTTTTGAAAGCCTGTGATTGAGAACCACCTCAAATTATTGGCATGTCTTTTCTCAAAGACTACCCTAATAAGTGGCTAAGACCATTATTTCACTTCAAAATTATCTTAATTTGAACAAATTAACAAGGTGAAGAATGTATGTATCAACCCTTATTCTATCTACTCAATTATATAAATTATCTATTGTTTCCTTGGTTATACAAAAAGCAGAATTAATGAAGGTTAATATTTGATTCAATGAGTTAACAACTTTTTTATTTAAATTAGAAACAGTTTGTTTTACATGCCAATCCCAGTCCCCTCTTCCTCCCCTACCCCTCCCCACCATCCTTTTATCCCATCCCCTTTCTGCTCCCCAGGGAGGGTGAAGCCTTCCATGGGGAATCTTCAAAGTCTATCATATCATTTGGAGCAGGGCCTAGGCCTTTTCCCATGTGTCCAGGCTGAGAGAATATCCCTCTATGTGCAATGGGTTCCCAAAGTCCATTTGTATACTAGGGATAAATACTGATCCACTACCAGAGGCCCCCTAGATTGCCCAGGCCTCCTAATTGACACCTGTGTTCAATGACTTTTTAAAGCAGTCTTTGTTATAGTGATATTTCAGGCCAATAACATCAACACATCTGGGTGCTCTTGAGTTGTGCTTCTTTGTTATCAGTTCTAGAATTCTACAACAGAGAAAGAGAATGTTGAAATGTTTCTAAGGTCCTTTTGTTGAAACATGGAATGCCACATAATGAAATAAATGAAAAATATGAATATCAGTAGATATCAGAATTAACTTGTGGACTGTGGACACACACACATTTGTTTGTTTTGGGGTTTGTCACATATGTAGTAAAACAAAATTGGATGAAGAATTAAGTGATTTAATATCAAATTCACAAAGACTAGTATAATAGCTTGTGATTAGCTTCCCAATACACTTTACATATTAATTCTGTTTAAATTGTGTTGATTATTTTCTAGTATGGTGTGTTCTTCTATGTCCATTGTGTTTCTTTTTCCATTACAGATATTTATTGGTATATTTTATGAGAAAATATAGCCCTTTATCTATTTATTTATTTCTTAAATTTTGAATGTAAAACTTATTAATGATTTTCACTCTCACTCTCTGTTCAGCTGTTCTTGAAGTCTTTGGTTTTAGGAATGGCTTCTAGCCGCTAAAATTTTATTTTACATCCAGAAATTCACTCTCATTTATTGGTCTTTCATTTTAGTAAGAAGCACTAAAATGCTACCAGTGCAGAGATTTCTGCAATTTTACTTAAGAGTAAGAAAGAAATTATTTTAGTCAGTATTTCTTCAAGATGCTTATATATGGATAGGTATAGATATTGTCATGATTTTTCTCTCAAACTCTGTGATCTAAACAAGGACAAAGAAGAATAGACCTTAGGAAAATAGAAATAAAAAGTTAAATCCATCCAAATTGCATATTTTACTTTGCCTCTAAGCCTGAGGTTTTTGTCTTTGCAATGTCTAGTCAACTTGATTGACAGATTTGAAGGAAGGTCATATTTCTTTAAATGCAGCCACTAGATGATTGTTTAGTCCATTCAGTCCAAAGGGCAAGTTCAACGTCTCTAATCATCCATGTTCCACTAATGAGACAAGCATCTGACTTTCCCTAAACTTAACATTTTGCTACTACTGGAAAGTAATGGAATGCAGCATACACGTGATATGAAACTTTTACAAGAGCAAGATTTTACTTTTAAAATAAGTGTCTCCAGTGGAACTTCTTTATGTTCTTTCTCTGCAGTTATTAACAAGATGATACAAGTAGTAGCATCATAAAACTGCCGTGCTGGATGGCCACTTGGTTTTCCGCTCAGGTCATATTTTCTATTTTCCTTTAAAGGATATGAATCACTCAAGCCTAGTGTGTGAGGTACTTGTCTTTGAGTGCTATAGTCAAAAGAGATAATAATATAGCCAAATATTTGAAAGTACATTATACTAATACTTTAACCTGCAAAACTGCATATTCTCTTATTCCCTTGAAATATACAGTATCATAAAGATGAATATCTTTACTTACTCATATTTAGCAAAATTGATGAGATGGCCATCATGCAGGAAGTCCTTATCACATTAAATGAACAGTGGCTTCTCTTCCAAACTCTAAGATGGTTGTGTTCCTTTCCTGTCTCCTTCGTTTTTGCTTCCCAGAACAGATATTTTTACACACCACACCTGCGTATTTATGCTCATCTTAATCTATATTTATATGACAGCCATCACTCTGAAATCAAAGCTTTTTGAATTCTAAATCAAAATAAACTTAATTAGCAGCATCAAGGAAGTTAGATAGCAAAAGTGCTTCAGGAGCTTTTCCCACAGAGACTAGAAAAGTCACTGACTCTTCTACATAGTCTCTGGATGCAACGGCTCACCCATCACTTTTAATGCAGAAAAGAATGGCTGTTGCAGGAGTCACTCAGAGGAACGGACTAGAACAGGATGACTGTCCTAAACCAGAGGTTCAAAACCCATAAAGCACACTGCATTCATTATGGTTATAGCAAGTGAGTTAGTCAAAGCTGGTGTCACAGCAAAAGTACTTTACAAGGGAAGAGTGAATTCTGTGTCAACTGATAAAGACTAAATTCATGGGAGACGAGAAATCATTCTAAATTT
The DNA here is from genome assembly GCF_017639785.1 of Mesocricetus auratus. NCBI lineage: Eukaryota > Metazoa > Chordata > Mammalia > Rodentia > Cricetidae > Mesocricetus > Mesocricetus auratus. The sequence goes on along the minus strand of NW_024429192.1, from coordinate 11,249,317 downwards.
GATGCTAAAACACGTAGCCATTCACTATTATGGGCCAAGCATCTACCACACAGGTTGGCTGGGGGATTTTAAGCAGGATGATAGAATAGGAAGGAAGTGTGTAGGAAGTTACACAAATTTGTTTGGATGGGATGAAAGGTATTTTCTAGAATGATTAATTTGGAGGTAGATGGGTGGCTGTGGCATAAACTGTATAAAGAAAGCTGAAACAGCAATGAAGAATAATTAAAAGATGCTCAATGTAGAAATGACTACTGGATGTCTTTGCAGTACAGTGATGGATTTATCTGGTTGCATAGGAACGGGTGGTTTTAATTGCTTTTCTGTTGATGGATCTACATTACAGCTCGGTTGATGGAGGAATTACGTTGTAGAAATTGATGTCTATGAAAATAAATTTCGTTTGAGAAAAAAAATTTATTCCTTCCCAGTAGGAAAGACAGGCCTAAGGCCTAAGCATTATAATATATTGTCTTATAGGACATTAGCCAGTTTTGTGTCAATTTGAAATCTCAGTTCAGTGTTCCTTGTTTTATATACACAATAAACATGTATACATTCATATAATACACTGTACATTCCATTTTTCTTGTATTATTTTATCAGCTTACTGATTCTCTCAGTTATCAATTCTTTTGCGTTGATACCACTTTCATATTTGAACAAGTCATTTTTGAAGCTCTAACCTAGCATCTAGCTGGATTACCTGGGGTGTGATTCTGAAGTCTAGAGACTAGGCAGACTGTCAGGGAGCATAAGAGATCCTGATCAGAGGTGGTAGTCTTAGAACTGGCTAATCACTTAAGACACACGGAAAACAAAACCAAGACAGGACTTCTTGCTTTTTTGGCAGGGGAGTTAAGAGAAATCAAAGAAGAGTCAGGTGAAGATGCAGGTTTTAAGCCATTTGAGGGAAGGCGTTTGTTCTCACCACGGCCTCCTTAGAAGGCGTAGTCTGGTATCTGTGGTTGCCCACACTCACCCTCAGCTCTGCTCTCTGTGGTCTTGTTAGCCGCCATCATCAGCATCCCAAACATCTCCAGTGAACAAATGCCAAAGAGAGGAAGCTGTAAGTTTAGAACTGTGTGTCCTCCTTAGCAGTGAGATGGAATCCTCTCTGTCCTGTTGGAGGTGTGCATCACTTCTGCCTAAGGTGCCATGTTGCGTAGGCTACTCAGCCACTGGTTCCCCCAGCTGTCACTTAGATTATCAAGTAGAATGTCACAGAACTATAGCTATGTGTTCAAATAAACATAAGTTTACTTCCTAATAAAGGAAGAAATGTTCCTTAGCAATTTGGGTCTTCCAAAGAGAAGTCACAAAGTATTTTGTTTGAGCAAATAAAGGAGAAAGAAATTCTTGACAGTGTTGAAAGAAAAAAAAACAAAACAAAACAAAATGAAAGACTCCAACTGACAAAAATGCAAAGGCCTGTGAAAGAATAAATTTCTGCATGAGCTTGTAAAATTGGTAAGAGTAAATCTGTGTTAGTTTTTCTGCTTCACCTCAAATTACAGAAGTCCAGCAATCAGTAAGTGTTCTGTCATCTGGGTCACTTCAGACTGAGCGTAGACATTGTGGCAGCCCACATCACCACAAGGGGGAGAACAACATAAGATACTTACATGTGTGAGAGACTTCAATTTCAGTATGTTGCTTACTACATGATAAATACTATTCTGTTTTTTATCAGTTTTTTATAGTCTCTTATTGTGCCTAAAGTATGAGTTGAACTTTACCTCGTACATATGAGTAAAGAAAAGCATAGCATATGTGTAAGATTTTATGCTTCTATGGTTTTATTATCAGAGTTAGAGTGATAACTTTTTTCTCAAAGAAATCAGGTTCAGCCACACATCCTTAATATAATTAAATAAGTTCAAATTAATGGGAGAATGTTAAAAAATAAGATTCATTCAACATGTACACATTTGGAAAGGGGGAAATGATCCAGTGATTTCTCCAAGTCCTGTTTTCTGAGTCCTGAAGTGAAGTTAAGATTTAAAAAGAGGGCTGGTATCATCAATATCTACAGTTCCCCGAGAAGGTGTAGCCCTGCCCACTCAAACCATTCTACTAACTCTTGCATAGGTGATCTCACAAATTATAAACCTTTTTGGTTTATGGAGAGGTTCCTTTATGGTATGACATCCGGGTAAATTAAATTCCTGAGAAACAAGCTCCAAAGTACAAAAAAATCAACAATTTTGATTAGTAGCAAGGTGATAATACAAAAGGGTTCAGAGGGTGGAAAGGTAATGGGGAAATGGTGTGATTGTATTAAAACCTCAGAAAGTAAAACCAACAATTTTTAACAACTGATGATATTAACTGCCTACTAACCCTGAGCTCCGACACTGCTCAGTGTTGTAGTTTTCTTCTTTTGGTGATCACCATCAAAGAGAGCCTGAATGGTTAAAAAAGAGGTAAAAATAGATCACGTGAGACTAACAGGGTGGGATTGGTTTCATGTCAAATATTGTAATCAGAAGAATAGTAGAATAGTAGAATTACAGCTCAGGACATGTCTCGACAGTCGTGAGCATGACACGTCAGTGAAGTCTCGTGCTGTAACTGCATCTCAGAAGTCTCTATGTAACACTTTTCAGGGTCTTTGCTTAAAAATCTGAGTCTGTTCTTCGTTGAACCTGATACAGCACAGCTTTGTTTCTCATTGACCAGTTATACATAAGTGGTACTGGGTGTGTGTGTGTGTGTGTGTGTGTGTGTGTGTGTGTGTGTGTGTGTGTGTGTGTGTGTCCATGTGTACAGGTCAAAGTTTTTAGCAGTTGATTCTAACCTTCCACCATGTGGGTCCTGGGTATCAATTTCAGGTTTCCAGGCAAGTTCCTTAACCTGAAGAGCTTTACTAGACAAACTTTATCTATCCCGAAGACAAAATATCACCAAAACTCAAAATACTTTTGAGGTCAGTTGTCATTGAAAGAAGCTTTCCACTTCAGTGGGTTAGTAAGATTCAGAGTATACAATCAATGTAATGATTATTTACCTTATACCCTGACTCCAAATACAATGTGATCACAAACCCATGTTACAGAAAAGTCTTCTCTCTAGCTCTAGGAATTAGCAGGAATTTGTACTGTGAACAGCGATAAAAGAGTTGCCACTCTATAGAGAGCAGGGATGTCCTGCCAGTATCCTGAGGGATGCACGCTTCCATAACTGATGAGTGAGCTGCAGGAGAGTTGTAAAAAGGAAAACCTAGGTAGGAGTAAATGGTGAGAGACTGAGGTGCTAAGAAGAATGTTCATATTGTAGGAAGCAGGATGAATTATATTCAAGATCTCTAAGCTATAGTTGATATCTATGTTATCTATTAGAGGGAATCTAAAGCCGTGTGTTGGTGGCACATGCCTTTAATCCCAGCACTCGGGAGGCAGAGGCAGGTGGATCTCTGTGAGTTCGAGGCCATCCTAGTCTACAGAGCGAGTTCCAGGAGAGCCTCCAAAACAATACAGAGAAACACTGTCTCAAAAAAACAAAACAAAAGAGGGAATCTATATGAAACTTCTATTATCTAATATATTATTTGTTCTTATATTTCCAGTGACTTGATTTTGACTGTCATAACTGTAATTTTCCTATCTATATTATTTCATTGTATTGTACATGTGAAAGGTCTTAGTCTAGATCAGGAGCAAACTTAACTAACATGAAGTCTTTGAAACATTATTTGAGTTCAAAATTAGAACAGAAAATGTCTGCATCCTAAATTAAATTGACAGTGTTCTACAACATAGAGAATGACAAAGAATCTATGCTTCTTTAGTTTGTGACAGCATGAAATGAGTTTTATATGGATGATGAAAAGATGAGTAGATAGATGTAAGATGAGAATGAAGAATATTCTAACCCTTGGCCAAGACATATATCACAAATGTTTTCAAATTTTTGTTTCAAGATAGTCTTGAGCAGAATAAAGTACAGTATCACGGGACTCCAGAATCTCTGATCTCAATAATATTTATAGACAGCCTTGAGTTCATTAAGACTGTCCTCTCCATCCTACCGGTGTTGTGAGAAGCACAGGGGCCACGGCTACTGTGGAAAGGGAGGCTGTTAGGAGGCAGGACAGGGACTGAGACAGTGTCTTAAAACTGTAACAGCTATAGTCTGACACTGTTTTGTTTGAGGTTATTTTTTTAACTTCTCCGTGACTGAGAAGATTTGTAATATTCCAATGTCCCTTAGATCCAATCTCATCCATTCTGAATAGAGTTAGGGAACATAGTTTTTTAGGATATCTTCACCACAAGTGTCTCTTTGTATAAAGATTTGTGCACCTTTTACATCTCAACATATTGTCCTTTCTTTTTAAGATGACCAAATTATTTCTTTAGAGACAACAGATTCTCCCGTTATCTGCTCTCAGATCATTATTTTATTAAATAAAACCACTCTTATTACTTTCTTAATGACAAACCATTTTTATTAAACTGCAGTTGATAAGATGTCTTTAAGAATTATTTGTGCATTTTGCCATTAAAATTTCACTTTGAATAAAAAAAACAACTTTAGGGTGTGTCAGATAGTCACTTAATTGTTGTGTTGCATTTCACTCAATAGCATAGTCTTATAGTTAAAAACCCATTTCCCAAAAGTGATAGTGGCGGAGCAGAACAGTTTGTGATAGAGCATAGTGGAATCTTTTTAGGTTCCATTCCATTTGCCAGTGTGTTGAAATTATAAACCTCATTTATTCAAAAGTACCATGACTTATTGCATTACACAGTTAAGACAATTAATTTACAAGGAAAGCTTTGGGTGACCTACTTCCATGGAACTATGCTGTTTTGTAGGACATGGTCCTAAGTGGTTTCAAAATCATCTACTCTTCTCTTTGCTGGTAGTTCTCAAGAGTAATTGCAGAATGTGCTGAGGTGCTAATACCCTGAGACAGAAACAGCCTGGCGTGATGAGGATGGAATCTACTTGGGATTTGTTTCAGTGCTTTTCATCACTCCTTCCATTGCCCTGGGAAGGGAAAGCAAGATTGAGCTCTTTTATGGGGAGTTCCTTAGTTGTGGTGCAAATGAAATGCACAGCTAAGAGTCTCTCTGACCTAGGGATCTTTACTGAGCCTCAGGGGAAGAAAGAACTTGCAAAGAAGTCCTAGTTCTGCTGTCCCTTACTGTCTATGTCTTTAAGCCCATTTTCTGTAGAATGTGTCTGAGGATTCTTATTCACAAGACTTAGACAGTTGGTGAACCCACTTCACACTTTTAAAGCCTTGCTAAAACGATTTCTTACTAAGTTTTCTTTTTTTATTGTGGCTATTTGTGAGGACGTAAAAATGAGAGAACTCAGAAAAGGCATTCTTTATTTGAATAATACTTAGCATAATTTCATATAACCAAGTTCATCCTTTCTCATATGGTGTCTGTGACACACATATGATATAAACTCTATATTCTCAGTTCAAGAAAATAATGTGGTAATCCCATTATCTCATGTATTTTACTCTAGGAGCTAGAATTGAAATGACTATTTTAAGGCATGTATATACTAGATAACAGTCTCTTCTTTTTCTAGATAAATCAACAATAAACATTTCTTGGATTTTTTTACATAACCTTGACAATCATGTTGCTTATTCTGTTTTTCTCAGAATAGCTTCTCAGACAGCTCACCTTATACACAAAACTCATAACATACACTTAACCAAATGGTCTCTAAGCCTTCTGAGTGTTTTGTTGGGCTAGTAGAAGAATAGGATAGTACATTAAAACAACTATCAGGCATTCCAAGATAAAAATGCTCTTGTGATGCACAGATTTACTATTTTCTCTTTCCCTAATGAAATGCTGTACTATAGTAGCCAGAAGAAAATGTTCACTGGTTGTTAGGAATAAATGATTTCAATGTATGAATCTCGGTTTTACTTAGTGTGCCAGAAACATATTCTCTGTGCACACACACACACACACACACACACACACACACACACACACACACAGAAAGAGAGAAAGAGAGAGTACCATGTATGTATAAAAGTATATTCTTTGTAAGAAGAAGAAGAGTACTGTCTTAAGAATTTAATTATATTATATTACATTATATTTGTTTATGGAGGGGGAATATGCATGGAATGGCACCTGCATTGATGTCAGAGGACTCCCACATTGACTCAGATGCTCAGGTTGGTGGCAGATGCTCTAACTATGGATCTTTCTAATAGTAAATTATACAATAAGGATGAATGCTGAGCCTTCAAAATAAGAATATATAGGATAACAAATTAAAAAATTCTGTAATGGTTTTCTTTTTCTGTTAATGTTGTAGGCTGGCTAGTAATGGATAAACAGATTCAACTCTGTTAGTTGGTTGTTTTGTTGAAGACACATAATCTTTATAAGGAATTCTAGATGAATGTGAACCCACTACATTCATTCATTCATTTACTCATCTGTTCCTCTACTAAACAGTCATTGATTTATCGCTACCACCTCAGACTCAAGCACAAATGAGGAACACAAAATTATCTGATGTTAAAAATCTCATGAATAAAATGATATGGGAAGATAAGTGATAAGTAATTGACATAACAGGTACCCTACTGTCAGAGTGAAGAAAATACTGCATTATAACCAATAATTAGAATGAGGCATGAAGACAATCATGGAAGACTGAACCTGAAGGAGGGATACATGGCCTCAGGAGGGAGCAGGGCAAAGGCATAAAACACAGAATACATAAAGGATTGTGTCATTTCTATTCATATGCCTAGTTCTCTGCCTAGTGATACCTCATGTAGCGATGTAACTTCAGTAGAATGTCAAGTTAGCAAGAATCTGGGTTGCAGATATTTTGTGGTTATAAGTTTTGGTACTGTCCAATTCAAAGGTCTTTTGCCCTTCTGAGGTATATCCTAGAGACTAATTAATGAAAGACTTACAGTCCCCACCCAGAATTCTTCATGTTTTGCCTGTCAGTTATTGGTAATCAAGTAACTGTAGTGATAACTAACATCATGAAGAGACTTGCGACAATGGTAGGATAGGATGCTTTCTATATGCAAATTCTCCCTGCCATGGCCAGTCTTGCAGGTGGTAACCAGGGATCCAGTGATTTCAAGCATCTCCAGTGACAATAGTTTAGGGACTAGGCAAGATGAAAGGCCAAAAATTGGTGTAAATTGGTGGAAGAAATGTTGCAAAATGTTAAGGGAGGCTTTTTCTTTGAGAGGAGCCTTCCCGCCAGCCTGATTCTAGAGCCGCATCAGTCCCAAATAAACACACAGGAGACTATATTAATTATGAAGCTGTTGGCCTTGTTTGTTTCTCTGACTTAAGTAATTACCCCATAATTGTTAATCTAAGTATGTTTCTTACCGGAGAATAGTTCCGGGCTTCCTACCCCATGGCGTTACATGTCGAACTCTCCTGTGTTTCTCCTTCCCAGAATCCTTCTGGACTCCTAGTCCCACCTATCTAGATTCCTATTGGCTCAACAGTGCTTTATTGACAAAAGACTTCCCCAACATCTCCTCTTTTCTGTTTAAACAAAAAGAAAGGTCTTAACTTTAGCATAGTCAAATTGTATATGACAGAACAGTTATCAAGTAAGAACATAGTTACAATATTTTAGCAAGATTTAAAGAAAATATCATCCATCCCATTCTTGTGAGTCTAAAGTTCTATATGTAGCTTATCTTTTATTGTAACTAAGGAAAACTATAATTATAACTATCTGTCTTCAACTCTATCAAAGACCTCAGAAGGATAATATGTAAACACTAGGTTTGACAGAGACATCTTGCTTCCTGGACAGTCACCTGGAGTTCCTCTGTAATGTTGGGGCATCCATCTTCAGCCCATAAGGCCACAATGTGTCTGGAAGACTTCTCAGCAAGCAGGAAATTTCAAACTGTCCATCTGCATTGGCAGTCTGTCAGTCATTTCTCTGTGTCCTGCAGAAAGTCTCGTAGACTCTTACATGAATCAGGAACCCTGTAAGACTGAGTTCAGCAGTCACTTTCCTGTGGGTCCTGCATATCCAGTTTATACAGCAACTGTCAAACAGTCTGGGCAAGAGCAGTTTCTTGCCCAAATGGCTAATCTTGCCATGTTGAAAGCAAACTCCATATCGAGTTTCTTCGATGCCCATCTTCCTCTCAGACGTAATTGGTGTTACCAGGAGCAGAAATTTCTCATTGTCACGAAAAGCCCTAAACCATTTTAAATGCCATTTTCTGAAGGTCTTTGAGAGGTTTGAAGACTGTTTATCTATCTCAAATATATTTCTGGATATCTAGAAAACCTAACTAACCTAACTATAAGTTCTGACTATTATAAGTAACTATCTATATTCTGTATTTAATTATGCATTATGTTTTAAAAGATCAGTATAAGCACAATACTTAATCAAAAGGAGAAATATACACATCACAAAATTGACCTTGAATTTGTATCAATAAATGAAAAACAATACCCATAACATAATTCCCCTTTTTACCATTAACAAGAGATCGGCTGTGATCATTAGCCAATTATAAACAACCCCATTTAAATGAAAACAAAGATTTATAAACAAGATGGGAGTGATTTCAAGCATCTCCAGTCACAATAGTTTGGGGACTAGGCAAGATGAAAGGCCAAAAATTGGTGTAAATTGGTGGAAGAAATGTTGCAAAAAAATGACTGACTCTCTATAATTCTCTGTCTCAAGGAAACAGAGTATAGACACCAGTCTGGACCTTCAAGAACTTCTTGCATAGAGACTGAATAAGATAGTTTTGTTGTTGTTTTGTTAGTTTTATTGAAACAGGGGTTCTCTGCGTAGCCTTGGCAGTCTTAGAACTCACTCTTTAGACAAGGCAGCCCAAAAACTCTGAGAAATCCACTTGCCCCTGGCTCCCATTTTCTGGGATTAAAGGAATGTCACCACTACCTGGTGCAACAAAATGTTTTCAACAGGGCATTGTAAACCATCATATGATAATTTTGGGTGCCACCACCTAGATAAGCCTCCTTGTAACTTCTGTAGTGCTTGGTGATTAGAAGTCACATTCTGGCTCCTACAGATAACATCTCTCCTCAAGTCTCTGGATACTTTATCAAATTTTCCTAAGCAATACACTGCTTCAAGTTTCTTCTCTTCCATTCTATCTTTTTAGAGCACGTCTACCTTCCAAAAAAGTACCCATTCCCTAGTGTCTGGTTTTATATAAAAGGTGGGCCATTACTGAACTATCCTGTATTGTTTTCTCTTCCACACTCCCAAGACTCATCTTTATTTTCCTAAGGATCTTGTAAGTGCTGAAGAGGTAGACACTGTGTTTTATGACTTATACAGCTTATAAAGCTCACCATATACTAAGACACACTTAGTGTTTACTTATTGGATTTCAATTTACAAAATGACATACTGACTTTAAGTCTAACTCCTCAAACTTCAGCATAATTATACATAATTACACATCTGTAAATGTATAGGCTTTCTTAGTGAAAACTATGTAGGCAGTTGTACAGCTGCAGTCATCCCACATGTTCTAATAAATGGTCACAGCTTCTGAACATTTAGTTCTTTCTGATGCTGTATTTATCAGGTAGCTCAGAAGTAAAATAGAATAATTCCTGTACAAAGAATTCGAGATGAAGATGAATATAAAATCTCAGGCCTTTGCTATAGAGCCCCGTCAAGACAACTTTCTCTATAACCTTGGATTGGGTAGCAATGTATTCCCACACAATGTCTGTCACCAGAATATCTTATAGGTAATCCATGTGCAATTGTTTTTCTCCTGTAGCAGAATGGATTTCATGGGCTATAGTGACCAGAGTCACAAATGGATGTAAGTCAGGGTCTCACATGGTGGACAGATCCAAGAAGGGTGGGAAAACCATACAAGGAGAAATGCCTACGAGCAAGTGAAAAAAAGGGAGCACACAGAGGCTAGGATATCAGGGGATAATGATGCAAACCTCACCAAGGGAGGAGAGAGGAAGAAAAGAAAGAAGGAGGGAAAGTTGGATGGAAGCCTCTTAGACTATAGCGCAGTTCTACAAAGTTCTCACAGGATATCGCTGTTACAGAAGTGTTATGTCTGGAAAAAAAGTAGGATTTCCTTTGTGTCATTGTGCTTGGTCATTCACTGAGATTGCCTATGTAGAAGTGTGGGTGCAAGGTTAGAAATGGGCTCAGCACCCTTGTCCCTCAGATGTCTTACAAAGGTGGTCAGAAGGGCCCATTCTCAAGGCAGTCCCAAAGGTCATCCAAGTGTAGTGTCATTATGAAGTAGTCTGTCGATGCCCAAACACAGTGATATGTAAGGGAACAACTTCTGTGAATAGCCGACAACACTGGGTTTGCAACACACGCAAGTCATACAGTGAGTGAATTCATTTAAGAAGTCTATGAGGCCAAGGTAGAGCCCCTAATAAGTTCCTCATCGGTGTAAAATCTTTGGAGTCCCTGGTGGAGAAAGAGTCTATAATGACCAGCACAATTTGGTGATAACTTTGATGTTGATCATTCTTGATTATAAACATGCCTAGATACAATATTGCTATAGGCAACATGTTCTTCAATAATTATGTGTTAAAGCCATAACCTTAGTGTTATGGCTTTGGAGAAGAGGTCTTTGGGAAGTAGCCAAGGGTAGATAATGTTATGATGGTGGGGTACTCATGGTGGGATAAGTGGTTTTCTGAGAAAAAGAAGAGGCCACTCCCCCTGACCCAGGAAGATCCAGTATACAGAGGTTGATCATCCATAAGTCAAGAAAGGAGCCTCAGGAAAGTCTGCTGGCATCTTGAGAGCTTGTCCTTCTGAGCCTCTAGACCTGTGAGACTCTGAGAACTGAGTGTGCACTGGTTAAGTCTCATCTGTGAAGCCTTTTCATGGTCCAATTGAAAGATTAAAACAAATACTTAACAGAGGGAGTTCAACGTCAAAATGAACATGCTTCTTTAGCTTAAACAGGGAAATAATTTTTGGAGAAATTCACTGCTGAATCCCTTGGGTCTTGAGATGCTCATTGCTCTAATTCCTGTTTCTCTTGATGGCTTCATGCCTTGCTGGTTGCTCTTCTGATTATGCGTCTCTGAAAAAGAAGTCCATTAGGTGAAAAAACATATTCACTAAAAATATATGTGATAGCTTCTAGAACTGTAGATGAACTGGAAAGTTAGACTCAAGTCTCTGGACTAACTCTACTCTGATAAGAAATGATCCATTGTCACTGAATAGTCACTGCTGTTGTTACCATTGAGAGTAGGATATAAACAGCCTCTTCGTTTTCTTTAAAGAGAGCTGGCAGGTAGAATCTGACTCATACATCATCATGACTAGCTGCAAGGGAGGCTGGGAAAAGTTACTTTCAGGGATAGGAGCTCTTTGTGCCCTATTAAGATTAAAAAGCAGCAGAATTCCTCAAACAAGAATGATATTAATTTGTTGAGTTGGCAAAGCATATGACACTGAGTTAGAGTGGGTATCACCTCTACCCCAGTTGTCCTTCATTATTTAGTGCCTAGGAGTACAGGCTCAGTAGCTATTTCTCAAATAAGTGCATGCTTCCAAAGAAGCACATTCATTATAAGATTCTCAAATCCTAATATAAGGAATGGAATAGACACTTAAGTCTGTTCTTTCCTGATACTAGACACTAGATTCTGTGTAGAAGTTTGAGAGAACTATTTTATTGCTGGGACACTAACTTAACATCTGAACATTTGTCTTGAAAGACATTTGATCCCATTGCATGATTGTCAAGTGGATGGGAACTGGATTCGTCTAAAGGCAAGTTGCTGGGTCCATCTGGGAAGGATTCTCTTGACCAGATTATTCGAAGTGGCAAGCCCCACCTTGAATGTGGACAGCACCATTGAGTGCAGGACAGCCTTGCTAAAAGGCAGTGGAGGAAGGCAGTTTTGTTTTTGCCTGCTTGCCTTCACAGTCACATGGCAACCTCATCTACTTGGTGGCTGCAGCTGCTGGGGCTGATTTCAGCTTCTTTGGCCTTCCATCGTTGATTGGTGGGGCTATTCTCCAGGAGTCCTTTAGGCCATTGGTTCCAGGTTGGGATTCATAGGGCAGCCAGCTTCACAAGCCAAGCAACTACTGGGTTCCTGGCTTCCCTGGTGTGAGCCAACTTGTGTTGGCTCCTTCAGACCACACTGACCAACATAACCCAGAAAATCCCCTTTAGATGCACTCGTTCTGTAGGTCTGATCCTCCAGAGGCAATGACTAGCAAACGTTTTCAGAGAATTGTTGTTTGCCCACTAAACCTCTTGTTTTCCTGCTTGCTTCAGCGAGGCTACGTGATGAGTCGATGCTGTGCTCCTGTTTGCCCCTGTGCCTCACTGTAGTCCACTCTCCACGGTGTCAGAAACTACACCTTTCTAATTTGGTGTTGTGTGTAGGACATACCATGGGCTCTACTGTTTGTAAAGCATTCAGTGCACGATAAGATCATGGTCTCCAGGTAGTACCCAACTTGTAGCCAAACTGAAGAAATGATGGGAGGTATCATTATAATAGGCTTTTGTATTGTAGAGCTCATATCATTTTTCTCTTATTTGGTTCAGATTCAGAAATTTTTTTATTTAATCCCCTCCCCCAGAGGTTTAGATTCACGCTACACCTGCTATATGAATATATTCATATCGTCTCAGAGAGCCAAGGGTGGTAGAAAGCATATAATGGTTATTGATTTTCCTTAAAAAATGGCATTCCTCATGTTGTTCACTTTACAAGCAATTCAGGGACATTGAATTTAAATAAGGAAATTGAGTGAATTCTAAAATCAGAAGCTAACATTTTAAATTGCTGCAATTCACTCCAGTGTAGTCTTGATGATGTGCCTAAAGTCTGCATATTTCTTGGAGTTTCCAAATCAAGAAATACAACACCTTAGTGATAATCAGTATGAGCATGGCTTGGATGATTTGACCCGTGTCTGGGTGTCATTTTCCTCATTTTTAGTATGTGGCACTCAGCTCTCCCTTACAGCATCAGTAGCAGAACTGGGCTCACACTATGTGGGATTGTCCAACGGGGACGCTTCATGCTGCCCTCTGCCCTCCAACACTCTTCGATCATCTCCCTCATCTTCCTCCTTCTCTTCTAGGCAGAGTGCTCATGAGGGGCATCCCTCTGATCTGTGTCATCTGTCACTGGAGCTCTGCTTCTGTGTCCTTCTCACTGCTCTCCTGGGCCCTCTCCTTCACACAGCCGTCCTCAGCCAGTTGTCACATCAGGAGGCAACAATGAATCATTATTTGAAGAGTCAGTTGCAGATATGGCAGGCAGGGTGTAGTAGCCCTCACAGTATTGCTTGTGCTCTCTTCCAGAAATCATCATTTGAAAATTGAAAAAAAAAAGAGAAAAACTAAAGATAGTATTTGCAGTCTAAGACACAAGAAAGTGAGTATAGAATTCTCCAATAAGAAGAATACCGCTGTTCTCTTTAAGACTGTTAATGGATTTTCACAATTATGTAAAAGATATAAAGTGAAACAAAAAATGAGTGAATAGGTTTTGAACGTATATGAATATTTGCCTACTTGTATGGATGTATAACACATGTATTCCTGGAACCCATAGAGGCCAATAGAGGGCTCTGGATCTTGTGGAACTGCAGTTATAGATGATGGTGGTTCTTCCTGTGTGTGCTGGGAACTAACCCCATGTCCTCTGAAAAAGAGACAGCACTCCCACTGTGTAGGACTTGTTACATAGGCAAGGCTGGTCTTGAATTCATTGAGATCTATGTGCTTTTGACTCCTGAGTTCTGGGATTCAAAGTGTGCATACCATGCCTGGATTCAAGTGAACATTTCTAAAGGATTGACTCACTTGTCTCTTTTCTTTTGGGGGGGACTGGATAGTCACAGTCATATTACTCGTCATACAGATAAAACTGTGATTGGTTCTTGGGCTTCTTGAATTTTTTTTGCTGTTTTTTAAAATTTTTTTTAATTTTATTTTCCAGTTTAAATTTAGATAAGACACAAGGTTGCTTCACAAGTCAGTTCCAGGTCCCTCTCCCATTCCCTCCCCTCCTCCTGTGCCCTCCCCCCAACCCCCCCCCCGTTATCCCCTCATTTCCCCAGGGAGGGTGAGGCCCTCCATGGGGGTGTGCATAGTCTGTCATTTCATATAGGGCAGGGCTCAGACCCTTCCCCAAGAGTTCAGGGTGAGAGTGCACCTCACATTGTTCTATGGGAGTCCAAAGTCCGTGTGTATACTTGGGATGGGTACTGATCTGCTGCCCAAGGCTCAATAGATTCCCTAGGCCTCCTCACTGACACCCAGATTCAGGGGGTCTTGATCAGTCCCATGCTGGATTCCCAGGCTGATGCCTGGGAGGGCTTCTTGAATTTAATTACCATGAATATATTAAGCTTCAAAGCCCCTTACCTTGCGTAATCATTATAACAAATAAATGATCTATTAAAATGACTAAAAGCTTATAATTACAAGACATATGTCTAATTTCTAAACTATAAAACTGGACTTATATTTTTCTTTTTCCCTCTGTTTCCTGATGGGAGGAATTGTTCAAAACTAGATACAAAACACTGACCCACACAGCTATGATAACCTGCATGCATATTTGCAGAGTATATATGCTAATGTTCAACTTGCATATTTACCAAGAAATGGTAAACTTTTAATGATTTCAGCACTAATTGATAAATGTCTTAACAATCCAAGTAAACAAACAACCTTTGTTTCTAGAAAGACAGTCTATTTTACACCTCAATATTTTTGTCTTTATTTACTGTAGTATTATGTATTTCACAAGTCCAAGGAAGTGCTTGGGCTTATCATTCTATGGAATTCAACATTTTTAAGCATAAAATACACGTTGTTATTTAACAAGTATCAAGGATGAAAGTCCAAAGAGAAAATCACCTATAAAAAGTGTCACTTGTTACTGCAGTAATAATCAAGAAAGCATTAAACGCCACATTTTATTGCGATGGATGGAGAATAAACACGGAGACAGCAGTGTACTCTTGTAAATGGTATGACTTGTAAATGTCATGGAGGGCTTATTTAACACTAAAAGGCTTTAAGCATTTGGGAAGGGAGCTTTAAAATTCATGCCAGACAGCTGAAGGTTACATGAGGAAAGGGCAGCTATATATAGCATGCAGGCACACAGGTAATGTAAAATATGAATGGATTATAAAAAAATGCAGAATCTACTTCTAATTGGAGTGTTCATTATATTTGGTATTCTAGAAAGAGCATGTATTGAAGGCTGCAAGCTTGGCATTATGAATATTTTATTTGGTCCCTTGTTTTATATTCATATAAAACAGGATTTCTTTTCTAACTCTCACTTTCTCTCTCTCTCTCTCTCTCTCTCTCTCTCTCTCTCTCTCTCTCTCTCTCTCTCTGTGTGTGTGTGTGTGTGTAAAGCTATTTAAAGACTCACAAATAATTGGGGTTGAGTGTCTGTCATGGATTTATAGCAGTTTTTTCTAGGACATTGTCTTATAAAGTTTATAATAGCCAATGTTAACAGCCCACATTATTCACAGTATTCATTTCTCCACACAACCAAATTAAAGTTGACTGAATTACTTATCCCACTTCTCTGCAAATGATGGTTGATAAGGAAGATTCTTAGAAATTTTCCAAGTCTCTAAACTTTGTTAAGTAGGGAATTCTGTGCAAGACAATCATGGCATTCGGGGGTGGGGAGGTTCACTTGGTGATGAGAAGAGTCCTGGAGGCTCAGCTCAGTAAGCGATGGACAGCATCAGTTAATATATATATATATATATGTATATATATTATATTAGATGATTTAACTATTGTTAGAGTAAAGTTCTCTTTCCAAGGTCGACTTTCAATTTCTTCCCATGCATTTCCTTTAAATTGAAAACACTGGGGAACTCTGTCAAAAATTTGGACTGTGTTCTGAACGTGCTGGAGCAATTAACAGAAGCAACCATGCTATTTTGCATATTTAATTTAGCATTTCTCAGCAGAAAACAATAACAAAATAAGGACCAGGATTGTTTTAAACCAAGATGTCTTATACTATCTAGAGGTTTTTGAGAACCCAAAGAAAAGAAACAAATGGGGAGTGTGCATGCTGTTCATTCTGGTTTGGGAAATCACAATGTTCTAGAAGCTTCGACTGTCTTGTGAGAACAGTGAGCATCTTTTCTGTGAGCATGGACACAATTATCTCCAGATTCTCAGTTGCTCACTAGAAACGGTCTCAGTTGCAGATGTTTTTCATTTCTGAGTCTAAGGAGTGTTCATTTTTCTTTTTTAAGTTATTATTCTTTTTCTATTCTCTAATGGAAAACATGATGACAACAGAACAGAAAGCTCATTTCTGTACAATGCATAGAATTGAACAATGACAGAATTACAAAATCCTAGGGATTTCTTCATTAAAACCATGACACATGTCCCACTACAGCCTTTAGACATGGGACAGAGCTTCCCTCTTGTTGCTAACCAATGTTGTTTTGTGGGTTAAACTAGCACAAATGTATAGTTGTATAGCACAGCTATTAACCCTATGGACCAAAAGTCCTTAAAAAATGGAAAAAATAGAAAAAGGGAATATAGACTTGCCTACAGGCAAATCTTAAGGAGGCATTTTCTCAATGGAGAGTCCTTCTTCCCAAATGACTCTAGCTTGTGTCAAGTTGACAGAAGTCATCACCGGTGAAGTAGCTCCAAAATCTACCTTTACTTCTGAACTATCAGGTGTTGATAGACTCTGGGAGAAGTGAAAACTCACTATTTTTAGTTGTGTGCTCACTGACGAACCCACCAGCCTGCAGTGAATAGCCCCAAACTCATGGTTCATGGTTATACAAACAGCCTTGATTAAACTCAGTGGCTTACAAAACAGTATGAGTAGACATGAATGTGTGAGAGAGATTTGTAGAGAAAGGGGAAACAGACTGGAGGAGCAGGGAGGACAGAGTTAGAACAGTCTGTATTCACTGTGAACTTAGTGAAATTGCCTACAAACAAATTTAATTAAATTTTAAAAAGGCCTGTAAATTGGATCTTGTGGCTGTGCTCCTCCTGCAAGCTACAAAGGCACATCTGTTCCATTGCTTTTGTGTTGTTTTGTCTGTTCTTTTTTTATGAAGCAGAATTGGGATTTAACAAAAATATTTTAGTATAGTCTTAAGAATGAGGGTTAAATGAGAGAGCCCAGGAAGAGAGACATGCATGTCTGAGAGAGTGGATGTGGTCTCTTTTAAGAAGAACTGTAGAAAGCAAGGTATACCCAAGCATAGGAACAGACTCCTCAAGTGACAGTCACCTTCATTGCTTTTTCTTTCTTCCTTCCTTCCTTTCTTTCTTTCTTCTTTCTTTCGTTCTTTCTTTCTTTCTTTCTTTCTTTCTTCCTTCCTTCCTTCCTTCCTTCCTTTCTTTCTTTCTTTCTTTCTTTCTTTCTTTCTTTCTTTCTTTCTGTCTTTCCTTCTGTACTTCTTAACCTTTCCTTCTTTTTTTCTTTATTTAGTGATTTGAGAGTTTTATACAACATTGTTTCCACTCTCTCCCCCAATTAATCCCAGATGCACTACCTACACAGCCAGTTGTGGGTCCCAGTTTTGAATGATAGCTGATGTATCCAAGGCAATACTTTTCAAAGAACACTGACTCACCCTCTTCCAGAAGCCATCAATTGTCAATAGCTTCTTGAGTATTTCTTTGTGTCCACCTCCCGTCTTCATTCTGGAACTTATGTTGGCTTGGGCTTCAACTGGTCTTGTGGATGTTGTCACACCTGCTGAGAGTTTATATATGCAGCTACCCTGTTGTGTCTGGAAGACACTGTTTTTAATATTTTAGTCTATGAGAGAGAGAGAGAGAGAGAGAGAGAGAGAGAGAGAGAGAGAGAGAGAGACTACAGTAGCACATTCTTGTCAAGGTCAGATGACCTTTAAGGTATGTGCTCTCTCTCTCTCTCTCTCTGTCTCTCTCTGTCTCTCTTTCTCTGCCTCTGTCTGTCTCTGTCTGTCTGTCTGTCTGTCTGTCTCTGTCTCTCTCTGTCTGTCTGTCTCTGTCTCTGTCTCTGTCTCTGTCTCTCTCTCTCAAGATTTGGATCAGTGCTCTTGATAACACTGTTGTAGTTAAGATGCCAGGCATGACACGCTGCTTTTTTATGTGGCAACCCAGGTTGCCAGAGTTTCTTGGTGCTTTTGTCTGCTGAACCAGCTCTCTGCCAAATCCTTGGAACTACCTCCATTCCTTGGATTATGGGCCCATAGCCTCTCTGTTCTTTGACTCCTTCATGGCATCTCCTCCCTTTAGTAAAGATCCCTGTGAATACAGAGTAATCACCTAGGTAAAACAAAATACTCTTTTCATATCAAGATCCTCATGCTAATGTTACGATCTCCCCCTCACACACACTTCAGCCCAGGCATCACGATATGGACACCTTTGGGGATTATTTTATATATCCTCCATAGGTCGTGTAGTGTCATATATCTCCAGCCCTCATGTGTTTTTGGTAGTTGATCTTAATTGATGATTATTTTGAAACTCATTTCAGAACTTTAGGGAGGAGAGTAGGACATCTAAATGGCTAGATACGTGAGGAACCGAGATAGCATAGTTTAAGATCTTCAGACTCCACCCCAAAGCATTGTTCCTCCATGTATTCAACATTAGCAAAATTGATTCCAAGATACAATGATTTTTTAATTTTAATTTCTTTCTCTACTCAACTTCAATATGCTCATTTCCTGTGCAGGTGTTAATGAGCTGTGAAATGATGGGATTGTTAGATAATATTTCTGAGAAAAGTAATAGATGTTAGAGAACTGACTCATACTCATGATAATAAAGCTATGATCACTTGGCCCGAACATATTACTAGTTAGGGAATAATGAGATTGCAATTACAGAATTATCTGTAAGTAAGAAGGTCCTCCAGAGAAATGACAGTGAAATCACTCTGAGATGGTCCTTTTGTCCATCACCTGCCCATCGTAGCCTCATCTCAGCCTTGAAGAGAGATATGGTGCTTCACTCTCATCAGGAATAAAAGAAACAGGAAATTAATTGGGGCCCATTTTATTTTGTTTTATTTCTGGCATGACATTTTTTAGACATTGATATTTCATAATAATGAAATTTTCCTTTTTTTATTAGCCTGGAAGGTTTTAGCATCCATGGCCTGTTGCCAATACACGTTATTTTTGGAGAAGATCTATTTAATTGTTTTTTTTCATTTTTTAAATTTAAATTAGAAACAAGCTTGTTTTACATGTCAACCCCAGTTCCCTCTCCCTC
This sequence comes from Mesocricetus auratus, assembly GCF_017639785.1. Lineage (NCBI taxonomy): Eukaryota > Metazoa > Chordata > Mammalia > Rodentia > Cricetidae > Mesocricetus > Mesocricetus auratus. The sequence continues at coordinate 11,230,056 of NW_024429192.1, read as the reverse complement.
CTCTCCTCCCCTGTCCCCCACCAACCCCCTATCTCATCTCCTTTCTGCTCCCCAGGGAGGGATCTTCATAGTCTGCCATATCATTTGGAGCAGGGTCTAGATCATGTCCCATATGTCTAGGCTGGCAGAGTATCCCCTCTATGTAGAGTGGGCTCCCAAAGACCATTCGTATACTAGGGAAAAATGTTGATCCACTACCAGAGGCCCCATAGATTAACCAGACTTCCAAACTGATGTCCTCATTCAGGAGTCTGGAGCAGTCCTGTGCTGATTTCCCAGCTATCACTCTGGCGTCCAGGAGCTCCCCCTTGTTAAGGTCAGCTGTTTCTGTGGGTTTCTCCAGCCTGATCTTGACCCCTTTACTCATCACTCCTCCCTCTCTGCAACTGGATTCTAGAGTTCAGCTCAGTGTTTAGCTGTGGGCGTCTGTTTCTGCTTCCATCAGCTACTGGATGAAGGCTCTAGGATAGCATATAAAGTAGTCATCAATTTCATTGTCGGGGAAGGGTTTTAAAGGTAGCATCTTCACTATTGCTTAGATTATTACTTGGGTTAACCTTAGATCTCTGGACATTTTCCTAGTGCCAGATTTCTCTTTAAACCTATAATGGCTCCCTCTATTGTGGCATCTCTTTTCTTGCTCTTCTCTGTTCTTCCCCTGACTCAATTTTCCTGCTCTCTCTTTTCCTCCTCTCCCCTACTCTTCTCCCCTTCCCATTCTTCTGACTCCCCTCCCTTCCCCCATGCTCTCAATTAGCTCAGGTTAGTTTGTACCCTTCCCCTTCTCCAGGGGACCATGTATGTCTGTCTCTCTTAGGGTCCTCCTTGTTTCCTAGCTTCTCTGGTAGTGTGAATTGTAGGCTGGTACTCCTTTGCTCTATGTCTAAAATCCATATATGAGTGAGTACATACCATGTTTGTCTTTTTGTGACTGGGTTACCTCGCTCAGGATAGTTTCTCCTAGTTCTATCGATTTGCTTTCGAGTTTCAAGATTCCATTTTTTTTTTCTGCTGAGTAATACTCCATTGTGTAAATGTACCACATTTTCTCCATCCATTCTTCAGATGAGGGGCATCCAGGTTCTGGCTATTATAAATAATGCTTCTACAAACATGACTGAACAGATGTCCCTGTTGTATGAATGTGCATCTTTTGGGTATATGCCTAAGAGTTGAATTGCTGGATCTTGTGGTAGACTGATTCCCATTTTCCTGAAGAATCTCCATACTGATTTCCAAGGTGGCTGTACAAGTTGAGTTGGCACTCCCACCAGTGGTGGAGGAGTGTTCCCCTTTCTCCACATCCTCTCCAGCATAAACTGTCATTGATGTTTTTTATTTTAGCTATTCTGACAGGAGTGAGATGGTATCTCAGAATTGTTTTGAAATTGTAAGTCTGGTCAGCCTTCCCTGTCCGTGGCTGTATCTACAGACTTAATCAACTGCAGAAAGAAATCCTGTAGGAAAAATGCTGCATCTGAACTGAGTGTGCACACCATTCTTCCTGCAATCATTCCTAATCAAAACAGAATATTCTGATCAAAAGCAACTTAGGGGAGGAAAGGGTTTATTTGTCTTACTCTTCCAGGTCACAGGTCATCTTTAGACAAATCATGGCAGGAACTTGAGCAGAGGATATGGAGGAATGCTGCTAACTGGCTCACTCTCTGGCTTGTTTCCCAACTAACTCTCTAATACAGCCGAGGGATGTTGCTAACACAGTGGTGTGGGCTCATTACCAATTAGCAAGTGGGACAATCCCTCACAGACTTAATCACATGCCTATTGTCTGGTTAATTTGTCATTTGAGATTGTCTCAGATAACTCTAGGCTGTGTCAAGTTGACAGCTGATATTAACTAGGATGCTGGATATGATTTGAATTATTTGGGAAGATTAACATAGCTTTAATGAAAATGCCATGATATTTTAAATAAGAGATTCATAATCATCCTCATATTATGATATCCATAAGTATTCTGAAATCAGTTGCCCTTGGATAGGAAGAAATCACTGCTAGAGCTAAGTAATTTGCTGTAATTCCTTCCTGAGACTTGTTTTGTGAACTTTGAGATCAGTACATAAAATTTTCATGTACTAGTAAAAATTTTTCAAGTAATAGTTACAATATGTACATATAATTCTCTCATTTGTATTTTGTGTTTAAACAATTATTTTCATGTGGGAAAGTTAAAAAACACAGTCTTACATAATATCTCAGGTTTCCTAAGACCTACTATAGAGATCCGACTGGCCTTCAACTATGTCAATCTTTCTGCCTCTGCCTCTTGAGTGCGGGATTAACAGACAAGCACCATTTGCCTCCCAAAACAACTAATTCCGAATAACTATGTTCTCACTTTAAGTTACAAATGTAACTATGTATGTGGTGCTAATTATCAAGGCTTTGCCTCATGTAGCATTTTTTCTTGATAGGAATTAAATACCCCCAACTGGATGCAGGCATGTAGAAGACTGTAGAAAGATCCATATCTATCGCCATTCACAAAACTTAAGTCTAAATGGATCAAAGACCTCAACATAAATCCAGCCACACCAAACCTCTTAGAAAAGAAAGTGGGAAGTACCCTTAAAGGAATTGATACAGGAGACCACTTTCTGAAAGTAACACTAGTTGCACAGACACTAAGATGGACAATTGATAAATGGGACCTCTTGAAACTGAGAAGCTTCTATAAGGCAAAGGACACAGTCAACAAGACAAAAAGGCAACCCACAGAATGGGGAGATATATTCACTAACCCCACATCTGACAGAGAGCTTGTTGCAAAAATTTATAAAGAACTCAAGAAGCTAGTCACCAAAGCACCAAATAATCCAATTAAAAAGTGGGGTACAGAAATAGAGAATTTTTAATAGAGGAGTCTATAATGGCTGAGAGACACTTAAGAAAGTACTCAACATCCTTAGCCATCAGGGATATGCAAATCAAAACAATTCTGAGATACCATCTTACTCCTGTCAGAATGGCTAAAACCAAAAACACTAGTGACCATTTGTGCTGGAGAGGATATGGAGAAAGGGGAACACTCCTCCACTGCTGGTGGGAGTGCCAACTCATACAGCCACTTTGGAAATAAGGATGGAGGTTCCTCAGAAAAATGGGAATCAGTCTACCTCAAGATCCAGCAATCCCACTCTTAGGCATATACCCAAAAGATACACATTCATACAACAAGGACATCTGTTCAGCTATGTTCATAGCAGCTTTATTTGTAATAGCTGGAACCTAGAAGAAGCCTAGATGCCTTGAAGCAACCTAGATCAACTGAAGAATGGATAGAGAAATTGTGGTACATCTACACAATGGAATACTACTCAGTGGAAGAAAACAATGGAATCTTGAAATTTGTAAGCAAATGGATAGAACTAGAAGAAACCCTCCTGAGCAAGGTAACCCAGTCACAAAAAGACAAACATGGTATATACTTACTCATATATGGATTTTAGACATAGGGCCAAGGAGTACCAGCCTACAATTCACACCACCAGAGAAGCTAGGAAACAAGGAGAACCCTAAGAGAGAAATACATGGTCCCCTGGAGAAAGGGAAAGGGACCAGATTGCCTGAGCTAATTGGGAGCATGGGGGGGTGCAGGGAATTAGGAGAAAGAGGAGGGGAGAGGAGGATAGGAGAGAGCAGGAAGATCGAGTCAGGGGAAGAATAGAGAGCAAGAAAAGAGATGCCATAATAGAGGGAGCCATTGTAAGTTTAAACAGAAATCTGGCACTAGGGAAATGTTCAGAGATCTACAAAGATGACGCCAACTAACAATCTAAACAATAGTGGAGAGGCTACCTTAAAAACCCTTCCCCGATAATGAGATTGATGACTACCTTCATCCAGTAGCTGATGGAAGCAGAGGCAGACACCCACAGCTAGACACTGAGCTGAACTCTGGAATCCAGTTTCAGAGAGGGTGGAGTGATGAGCAAAGGGGTCAAGATCAGGCTGGAGAAACCCATAGACACAGCTGACCTGAATAAGGGGAACTCATGGACCCCAGACTGATACTTGAGAAACCAGCATAGGAATGACCCAGACCCCCTGATCATGGTGTCAGTTAGGAGGCCTGGGCACTCTATGCGGCCTCTGGCAGTGGATCAGTATTTATCCCTAGTACACGAATGGACTTTGGAAGCCCAGTCCACATAGAGGGATACTCTCTCAGCCACACAAGGGAAGGGCCTAGGCCCTGCTCCAAATGATATGACAGACTATGAAGATCCCCCATGGAAGGCCTCACCCTCCCAGGGGAGCAGAAAGGGGATGAGATAGGGGGTTGGTCGGTGGCACGGAGGAGGGGAGAGAAACAGAACTGGGTCTGACATGTAAAACAAGCTTGCTTCTAATTTAAATTTTAAAACAAGGGAAAAAAGGAGTCAAATGTCCCATGTGCTTTGAGTGCAGTCCCATCTCACATCCTTGATGACTGCCACCTCTCGAGTTATGACTTTTCCTTGCATATCCCACCTTCTTGGTGATTTTTATTTAGATAAATATCCTACCTTGCCACCAATTGAAAAAAGTAACTTTAAAAGTCAGAAGTTTGTTTGGTGGCCATTGCTCCAGTGCTAACTTTCTCACTGGTACAGACAGTCCTCTCCTAGCCTTTTCTACGTCCGCCATCCTCTGAGACCTCTTAGGCTATTTGATCTCTCATTGTTCCTATTCCAACTCTAAGGCAATATGCTGAATAATATAATGAACACATGTAATTTTCAAACACTTTGTGCCTAATCCAAATATTTAGGAAGAAAAATTGATTCATAGGTAATATAACTTAAGTAGTATAATTCAGTATTTAGCACATTCAAATAGAATTACATCACTTTATCTCTTCCCTTTTCTCCCTCCAGCACTTCTCAGGTACACCCCTACAACTCCTCTCCTGCCCACTCAAATTGACAACCTCCTTTTTGTTTATTCTTGTGTGTGTGTGTGTGTGTGTGTGTGTGTGTGTGTGTGTGTGTGTGTCTGGGTGTAAATGTAGCGCAAGCTCTTCTTATAATGCCTCAGTCCTGCCCCACACCTCCCTTACAGAAGTTTCCATGAAGTTCTGAACTTGTGTGCATAGCTGGTTATCAGATATTGATAACTACGGGGTATGTGGTGGTCTGAAGGAAAATGACCCCAAAGGGAGTGGCACATCAGGAGGCGTGGCCTTGTTGGAGGATGCGTGCCACTGTGGAGGCAGACTTCGAGGTTTCATTTATGCTCAAGCCACACTCAGTGAGACAGACCACTTCCCGCTAATTGCACAGCATGTAGTACTCTTAGCTATGTCTCCAGTAGCGTGTCTGCCTGTGTCCTTCCATGTTCTACCATGATAATAATGGACTGAAACTCTGAACTATAGGCTATGCAATTAAACGTTTTCTTTTATAAGAGTTGCCATGTCATGGTGTCTCTTCACAACAATAGAAAGCCTAACTAAGACAGTGTAGGAATATTCAATAATTCTTAAATCCATGTGAATGATGTCCTCTTACAGCTTAAATGTTTTTCATTTAGTATGATTTTCAAGATTTTTTTCTTACTGACACATATATCCGTAGTTTCCTCATTTTCCACTATGTATAGTTTGTAATGCTTTAGTTTCCTGTAACATACTTACCCATCCTCCTTTCATTTGCTGTTAGACTGTTACCACTTTTGTTGTGTTAAAAAAAAACACCATACTGCAGTGAATACTCCTGTAAGCTTCCTGGCAGCAATTCTATTATAAATAGAATGTTTAGGGTAGAAGCAATATGTGTACTCAAATTTCCTTATGAATTTTAATTTATGGATATTATAACACGAGGTGGTTTTCCAAAGTGTGGATACCAAATTTTTGGTCTTTGTTGAGCTTGCAGGATGTTACTGTGTTTTGTTTAGTATTATTAGTTTTGGTGAGTCAGAAATCCTCTCCATCCTGACTCCATCATGAGAGCCTCCCACTGCCAGTATTTGAAGAGGTCAGCCCCCAACTGTTTACTTCTTTACTGGTTTATTTTAGTTTCTTAAATTGTAAGAGTTTAATGACAAATGAAAACCCACTTTTTTAAATTGCTTGATTTACAGCAGTAGGAAATTATATATTAGTATTTTATATTAGTAGAGAAATGAGCTAGAATCTAAAGAATAGTAGACACCGTAGCATCATGAGCTGAATAATCTAGAGCCTGACTGATTCAGTCACCACTGAAGCTCCACCAGTTCTGAGTCACCAAGTTCTTACATAAATCAGCACAGTGGACATCCTTTGACTCCACAGGTGGCATGCCACAGCACAGGACTTGTCCTGAGGATATTTCTAGGCAACTGGACTGAGATCCAAGTTGGTGAGTGAGTGATTGATATCTGCTCTGTTTCCTTTTGCTTCTACCCTGAATGCCAAAATGGAGCAATACATGCTGAACAGATTACTCCAACAACAACAAGCTAGGTCAGGAACCATGGACTCTCATCTATCAACTGTTGCCAACAGTGTGCGTTGAAGTCTGCAGGAGTCCAGGACATAGGGAGGCATTGCACTGCTTTTACTGCATGCAAAGATGCCTTTAGGAGTCATGCATAGTTCTATTTCTTGCAGATACCCTTCCTTAGACACAGAAGACCAAATATACCTGGATCTGTAATTATCTACTTTTGTTTTTTATTGGAACAATGTCTTGTTGCTTAGGAACTGGGGTGTATTCCATAAATACATGTTTAATTTTTTTGTTTTGCTCCCACGGTTATTAAGTTTTATTAAAATACATGCCCTGTGCAGCATTTGTTGGTTCAGAATAAGTATGAACTGCACATAGCCCATTAACTATAAATAAAATATTCCACTTTCAATTTTCATTTCAATTTATTTTCTGACATAATTTGGTTTCTACAGAAAGCAACTGTTTATGTACAATAAAGAGTGCACAGCTAAAGGTGATTTATCCAGTGTCCCATTAGGAGATGCTCTCTCTCTCTGAGCATTTCTCCCACAATGAGTGCTATAAGAAATAATATTTATTATGTTGACACTGGAAAAATAATGATCCTAAATCTTCACAAAACTACCTAATCCAATTCCCTGATTGTATATGCCAGAGAACTGAGCCTCTGAGAGACTGTGCAGATGACCTGAGTCCTGTTACAACCAATGTCAGAATTCCCACCATGTCAATCTTCAGCTGACATTATCTTTTTCTATATATACCATCCATTGTAAATGTACAAGTGCCTCAACCAGTGCCAAAAATGATCTCTGTAGATTTTTAATGTTGAAAAAGCCTTTAATGTCCAAAACTTCTGTCTTGGTAGTGAGTCACATTGATTACACATCTAACAAATTCCTTCCACACCTCTGTGTGACCACAACTAACTGTGCTGAATGTTACCATCTGTTTTATTAAACCTGCTACCACATTATTCCAGAAACAGTGTATATGAGACTGTGAGTATGTAAGAATTAGGCAGTATGATGGTCACACAAACACTCTGTATTCATGATATAAGTTGAGGACCAGCGTGTGGCCTTTGTTGAGGTTAATCATATGTCTCCTTCCCTTTTAGAATCTATCCTCCTGGTATGGAATGCTATCGTTGGGTCTCTACCATGGCAGGTAAGCAGTCTACTTATTTCTATTATGCTATGATAACTTTGCTTAACAAGTTCCTCTGCACAAAACAACATGTGGTCTTTCATGGCCATCTGGAAATGTCTTATTCAAAGATCATGGAGTTTGCATGCACTGATAAGATCGGGCTATGGGTAAATAAAAACATGTCTGGTTCTACATCCAGAACTTTCCCAGTGTACCCAGGCCCACTTGAGCATCCGCCGTCTAGCTAGTACCTCCCTAGTCTGCCGGTTTTGTAGCTCTTGTTCAGGAGGAGCAGACACTTCTCTGTTGGCCACTGTGGCAGTACTGGGAACATGGCTGGGGAGCTGCTGGGGCCTTCTATCGGCTGTGGCTTCATGCAGCTCTTACAGAGGTGCATGTCTCTGCTTCAGCTCTTTGTCTTGCTTTATTATGCCGCCATTTCTCATTCCCCGGCTCTCACCAAGTCAGCATCTTATCTGCCTGCCATATCACCCCCAAAGAAAATCCAATTTGCTGCCTTTTTCATAAACAATATTGATATTTCATAACAACTTGTGACTAAGAAGGTAGATAAAATAAATCTGTTTTTTTGTTTTGATGATAGTGCCACACAGGTATCATCTGTTTTGATACAATATTAAATTCTTAAACTAGTTTCATTTTTTGTTAAAGTAACCTCATCTAGAAATATTAAGTAAAATGAACTATATAGAGTAGCTTAAGTTCTCAATATTGAAAGAAATTTTATTATCAAGGAGGGAAAAACCAGGAACTGAGGTGAAACGATAAGAGAAAAATCAACTAAATATCTTACCTGTCTGTTTATATTTATATTTATGTTTATATTTACTCTAATAGTGTGTGTACATGCATGCTGTCTCTCTCTCTCTCTTTCTGTCTCTGTCGTGTGTGTGTGTGTGTGTGTGTGTGTGTGTGTGTGTGTGTGTGTGTCTATGCCTGTGCTATGTTTGGGAGACTGTGGAAAAGACAAGTTTATTCTTCACTCGATGGGGAGTTCTTGGCTAGACTGCACTATGTCTTGAAGATTCTTGGCTGGAAATTGTAGGGTGACTATGCAGATAACTATATGCATTTGTGTCTCTCAGAGACATCATTAGAGAAGGAAATTAGTAAAGCAGAAATAAATCACTTTTAAAAAGTATATATATGCACTGTCTTAAAAATCTGATTTTCATCTTGGACTTCTTAGCCAGCAGCAGCAATGATGTAAGGGAGGTGAGCTGTGGTCCCTGTGAAGATATGTTGGGGTGTTCCTTCCTTTGTACCTGAGAATGTGACCTTCTTAGCAACTAGGGTATTCACACATGCAATCAAGTGAGGCACTGCTGTATGCTTAACATTGGTGATCCTTATAAGAGGGAAGACCATGTGAAAACAGATAACACTGATAGAATGACAGCCACCTCACAGGTAGAGTGGGAATGATACAGCTACATGCCAAGGGACATATTCTCGTGGGGTATTTCATTGCATTTGAAACCTGAGACTGTTTTAATAAAATCAATCTTGATCAGGGGGCAGAGTCAACAGCTAGTTGACAGGAATTAGCCAAAGAGAGTACAGAGGAGACAGAAAGATGGATAGAGAGAAGCCTAGGAAGGAGTAGGGAGGGACTTGGAGTTTTGTAGTCTTTTTGTTTGGGGATGGCTAGAGAGATGCTCTCTTGCTGGGTATCCAGCCAAAAAGGTAGGTCAGCTTCTTGGCCTCTCTGAGCTAGCAGGTTTTCACCCCAACATCCAACTCCTGAACCTTTATTGGTAAATTGAATGATAGAGACTTAGTTAAAAACTACGTTTGATGGCAGTGGCAGGGCTGGTGCCAGCCTTGGCCTAAGGGCTGGGTGCTAACTGTGGGACCAATGGGCCACACATGCTACTTAAAATATCAACAGATTCAGGTGTAGCCAATAAACCTACCAAAAACCGAAGCAGAGAGGAAAGGCAGCTCTACCAGAGTGGAGAGCAGGCAAGGACGGGTTCCATCTGGAGTAGCAAGGGACTGTCACTCTATCAGCATTCTGAGTTTTCCCTTTGTCTTCTGGCTTCATCTATGCTTTAAGTCACTGTATTTGAGGCATTTCTTTACTGCAATCTTAGAAAATGAGTTCAGACAGTTAACATCAAACATGGGAAGAATCTCTTGCTTGTGTGTTCATGAGTCCCGCTTTTCTCATAGGGTGAAGAGGAGATTTCCTCCCATCTTCCATGGAGCCAATAACCCAGAGCCTGACTCTGTAAGGCTTCAGGACCTGGCTGGGGTCCATTGAGGAGCTCAGAGAAAGTGACACCATCATTATCTGACTTTAAACCTACTAAAGCTGAGTGGATTAAAGGCCTGTCTTCCCTCCCGTTGTCCTCACTGTGTGATTATGATAATGGAGAGAACGTGGTATTGGTGGTTAAGCGGGGATGTTCTACAGAGTCCTTGTAGAAAGCACAGTTAAACTCAAGCAGTGTCAGTACACTTTTCCCCACACACAAGCTGTCTTTCCTGTTAGTTAGTTGCCTGTGGTTCCACCTACTACCGGGGAAACAGCTCTCCATTTTATCAGGCCCAGGATTTGGATGAGACGAAGATTCACAGCTCTGGGGCCAGCATGGGAACCAGCGCTGCAAGGACAGGATGCAGTTGTCAGCATTAGGTGTCATCAAAGAGAGCCTGTACCTGCCCAGTCTTGGAAGCATTAGAGGTCCTAGTTGAGCGTCCTGAGCTGCTCCTCCTCCGCTCATCTGTTTGCAGCTGTCCATGAAGCAGACACCTTGTTGTCTGAGGCTCTGCCTAGCTGTAGACAAGGATGGTAATTCTCAAAGAAACACTGTGCTGCTGAAATGGAGTGTGCAGACAGAGACATCTGAATGATGTGCTTGGGAGAGGGCAAGGGGCCTTGGATAACCTGCTCCGGGTGCGCCCTGCCACCAGCCCCTCACCAGCTAAGACAGGGTCTTACTCTCCACCTTCCCCGACCCTTCTTTCCAAGATTATTAGAGGTAACAGCTGCTCTTCTTACGACATCTGTGCTAGTTATGTTGGTTTGCTCTCTCCAGGACATAGCCAGTAGGATTGAGTGCATCTCACAACATGTGGTCTCTGGAGTGAGTGTCCTGACTGTGTTCCTGGGAATCTGAACTGTGTTTGAAGCATTAAGATCTTTCTGTACCTGAGCACTGACACATATGGCCAACGCTAATGTTAGTGATTGCAGAAGGAGACATTCCATGCTAATTGTCATGCATCAAATGCAGGCAGCCAGGTCATCTGGTACTCATTGCTTTGAAAGTGCTTGTCACACATTGCAATTTGTTTTCATGTAATCGACATCAGCTCAGGTCAAACTCAGACCTTTTTCTGGTTGGGGAATGGTTTCCTGATTTCTGTAAACTACAACCTAAGGACTTTGTTTAAGCAAATGGAGCAATGAAGTTGAGTTGTGGTTAAAGAAGTCAGGTTCCCACCTTATTTACAGCTGCTACATTTTACACGCCAGCCTGTTTCAAAGTGTAGGCTTACATAAATCTTTCGTTTGGTGCATTCAATAATCCAGGATCGCTGTTTGGCCACTATCGTCTTTTTAAAATGCAGATCATATATTTAAAGGCCACACTCAAGTATACTTTGCTAAATTTTACTTAAAATTAAGATTTTAAAACACAAAATTATCTTATATTTCAGCATTACATTCCTTCCTCAAGTAGTAAAAATGTCTGAATAAAAATAAAATATTAGGTTTAGTGACAGCCGATTGTGAGCTAAGAGTTCCATCTAGTGGACACCTAAGGAAGTTCATTTAACTATTAATTAAATGATAGTGCAAATTATGGGGCCTTGGGTAGTATTTATCCCTGGTGTACAAATAGACTTTGATTGTCCATGACACAATATGGGATGCTCTCTCAGCTGGGACTCTTGGGGGAGGCCCTATACCCTGCCCTAAATGAAATGACAGTCACTGGAGATTCACCATGGAGGGCCTCACCCTCCCTGGGGTTCAAAGTGGAGATTGGGTGGAGGACTGGGGGACCTGGTGGGGAGGGCAGGGGAGGAGGGGAGGGAGAGGGAGCTGGGATTGACATGTGAAACAAGATTGTTTCTAACTTAAATAGAAAAAAATCAATCAGTTTTGCTTCCATATTAGAAAGTGGTGCAGTTGATAGCGAAATTATTCATAATCAGGATATATATCTACAAAGATGACATACTATGGCATGTGAGGAAGCTATACTTTGGAATATGATGTTCTCAGCAAATGCCATGGGGCCATCTGGTTAAACACGAACAATGTAGACATATAAGACGGGAGGCCAAGACTGTCCCTCTTGCTTATAAACTTTTCCTGAGTTTTCTTTTGACATAATCAATTAATATTATCAAACCAAACTCCCACAGAAATAGTAAACAAAATAGAACTCCCCCGCCCCACCCCACCCCACCCCTGCGTGTAGAGATGGGCGTGGATACAGGAAAACAACTCACTTAACTATCCTCTCAGAGACAATTCTCACAATGAGTGCAGGGAGAAAGAAGGCTTCATCAACCCCTCAGGAGAGCTCTCTGGCCACTGCTAGAAGACCTGGTGACATCTCACCCATTTTCTGTTGAGCCTATGGCCGCCAGAGTCTGCTGGAGTTCTTCCGGCATGATCATCATGGGTTTCCGCCCTCCTCTTCTGAGAACAGGTCACCTCTGTGGGTTGCACCTCCTCTCACTTCCCTAGCACGTCTGTCCCTTTGCCGAATGAACTGCGCGTGAAAGCTAGAGTCCCATCAAATGCTACGGAATGTTTCTTTCCAAATGACCCTGTTTCCTGACTTCGGTAAAACAGCTTATGACAACAACACAACTCAGGATTGAGGAGTGTGGTTCATTACTGTCTGTGTGTCGACATCAAGTGCGAGGCTCGGAGAGAAGATTTAGGTCTCTTCCTCACTTTTCTTCCTTTACAAAGGCCCCAGGGTTACTTCTGGGAGAGCCTGTCCTCACAAAGACTGCCCTGAGTGTGTCGTCATTTGAGCAAAGCAGCATGTGAGAGAAAGATGCCATGCAATAGGGTTCAAGCAGAGGGGGTTTTGGTTAGGGGGAAAGGGATCATAAAAGGGGGAGAGGGGAAGGGGGAGACTGGCCTCTGGGGACAGGAGCAGCAGGAGAGTGGAGACAGGCAGAGAGAGAGAGAGAGAGAGAGAGAGAGAGAGAGAGAGAGAGAGAGAGAGAGAGAGAGAGAGAGAGAGAGAGAGAGAGAGAGGAGAGCATGGGAGGTAGGCAGGGCCCCTTTATGAGGGAAACATAGTGAATAAGCACTGGTGGTGGTCTTAGTGGCTGCAGCTGAGGGCATATCCTATCAGAACCCCAAGGACAGGCCAGTACAGATACCTGAATACTAACAACAAGGTCTGTTTAAGATCAATGGGTTAAAAAGGTAATTTCACACTTTTGACTGAATTCACTCTCCTGCAGCATTTGTTAAATAGGTGTTTGACTGCTCATTTGTTAAATAGGTGTTTGACTGCTCATTACAGAACATAAGACTGGGAAAACTATGCAAGTGAGTAGTAGAGTAGAAGACTGCAGTTGAAGATAAAGAGAATGGTGGTAAAAAGTTTACAGTATTATACTGGGGGTATTGCTCAGTTGGTGGAGAGCTTGCCCAGTGGTCAAAGGCCAGTTCTAGCCTTGGAACCACATAAACTGGTTATGGTGACCCAGGCCTGTCATCCCAGCTCATGGAAGCCAGCCACAGAAAAATCAGAAGCTTGAGGTCATCTTCAGCCACACAGTGGGTTCAAGACCACGTAAGTTTCTGTCTCAAAAACAAACAAAAATACAGTGTTTACTGAGCACTAACCTCATCCATCAGTGATATGCTAAGCACTTTCCAAAGCAGCGTTTTCCATAATAATCTGAATCACACAAATCAGGCTACGAATGAGACTATTTAGCAGAGTAGGGAACTGAGGCACTGGGTGCTTGTAAACACAACCAATGTCACAATGCTGAAACACAGCAATGTAAGATTTGAATCCAATGAGCAGTCATGTTCTTGGACTCAACACTATTCTAGACTATTGTGATCACAAAGGAAAATCACAATTGCAAACAAACAAACAAATTTAAAACAAAAACAAAACAAAAATAACCTTATGCCAGTTCAACAAATCTCTGTGACTGGTTTGTGTCAGGTCCTGTGATGCTTCCTAAAACAGAGATAGGTAAGTTGGTCTCAGATGGTCATGTTCTCATGAACGTCTTTCAGACCTTGAACACGGCTGTGAGAAACCTCTACCACCATAGCCTTCGCCTACCATGCAGCCCCAGCAAACGGTGTCTAGACACCACATACCATCCAGCTGTGTGCTGCCTTGCCAGCCATGAGCTCACCCCACACCGCTGCTGTTAGCAGCACACGGGCTGCTGTGCTGGCAGTAGCTCAGGCCTGCTAATTGGGACAGGTGCAGAGTGTGATGACAGCCGACCACCCACAGAGTTGTGACACAGCCTGCTAAGGCCAGAGGAACGGAAAGGAACAAACAGGAAAACCTGATCTGCAGGCTAGGCGGCTATGGCTGCCAGCTAAGAATGAGTAGTTGGAGACCCTCTGAGGGTACGTAAGGGGAAAGAGGACCATTTCTAGAATGGGAATTCCTTAATCTTATTGAAAAAAATGGTAGAACCACAGGAAATGAGTCAACTGAGAACAAATGGTAGGACCACAGGAAACACATGCTACACGCAACCACCAGTCTGCCAAAATAGATCATTTACATGTATGAACACATGCACCTATACAGGTGCACACATGCACACACACACAAGCATGCACACTCCCATCAGTTACATTAATCACAGCACAAACAGTGGTTCTTTCCAAGAAGTAGAACAATACTATTGGAGGGAGGACTACTCTGATATTGACATTTCAAATGGCTAGGCAAGAAGTAGGGGTAAATTTAAAGATCATTTCAATGACCCATTAAGAGGTACTTAGAAGACACTGTGGAAATATGAAATAAACCTTCTTGGAGAAATGAAGACATTGCTTTGATATCTTTAGATCCCAGAGTTGTAGGCAAAACTGGTCTAACGTTGTAAGCATTGACAAGAAGAATGAGACAAAATTCCACAAATTAGACCAGAAATCATTGAGAGGTGTTCAAAGTTTCAATGAAGCAGTGTCATTTCCTTGTGAGCTAATAGATATTAATTTGTGTCAAAACATTTAACAACTGGCTAGGATACCTAATCTGGGTAGGCAGCTTGATGGGATTAGAAATTGTTATGGAAATAACTACTGGACATGTCTGTGAGGGAGTTTCTAGACTGGGTTATCTCAGGTGGGAAGACACACCCTGAACTCAGGCAGTACTTTTCCATGAGCTCAGGTCCCACACTGACAGAAAAGGACAAAGTGAATTGAGCTCATCTCTCTTTTCTGACTATCGTAGCTCTGTGAACACTGCCTCATTGCCTTGCTATGCAGGCCAAGACAACCTTTCATCCCATTTAGTTGAATCTGGTCATTTGTTTGATTACAGCAATAGGAGAAGTCACTACTACACTGATTCTCAACTAAATGCTACGAATTTATATGTATAACTTGCACTTCTCATAACTGTCTTTTGTGGTTTAAGTGAAATTTTAAAATGATAGGCATATAAGTCATTGAAATGATATGCCAAATATGAAAATACTGTATGTGCTTTATATTATTATGTAGTGAGGAGCCAATAATAATTACTCATCTATGTTCTTGGAATTTGGCTACTAAATAAAATCTTGTGTTGATAATTAGATACTCATTTGCATTTTCGTCCATATTGAAAGTTATCAGCCAATCAGAGTTACTTAGAACATTTTACTAAGTCACCTTCCTTTATTTCTGAAGCTTGTACTTTACAATGTACTTGTTATCAAGGAAGTGCCTAACAGCTACGCTGACTGGTTTGTTGCTGGAATGAAATTAAGATAATATTCATGAGGGCATTATTATAGAGAGTTCAGATAAATGTTCCTTTGTAATTAAAGAAACCGAAGTGATCTTTTAATTCTCCCAATATTTAGTTCTTAATGGTGAAAACCTGAGAGCTATTTGTTATCTGTTACAATGTTAAGACTTGCATTCATGTGTAAAAGAGGAAGTTAAAGCATTTGTCAGTGCATATACTCCTAAGTGTGTGTGTGTGAGAGAGAGACAGAGACAGAGACACAGCAAGACAGTGAGAGAGAGACAGGGAGAGAGACAAAGAGAGAGAGAGACAGAGACAGAGACAGAGAGACAGAGACAGAGACACAGCAAGACAGTGAGAGAGAGACAGGGAGAGAGACAAAGAGAGAGAGACAGAGAGAGACAGAGACAGAGAGAGACATAGAGAGAGACAGAGAGACAGAGAGACAGAGAGACAGAGAGAGAGAGAGAGAGAGAGAGAGAGAGAGAGAGAGAGAGAATTATGCTCCAGAAAGACACCAGCCTCTATGGCTTTCTTCTTTTGGGAATAGTTGTTACCTCTGACAAAGGGGATTTTCAGATGTGATGTTATGTTTTTTTGGTGGGGGGTTGTAACGTGTAGTCTTCCCGCCAACCACTTGGGTCCCACTGCTGTCTCAGCCCCCAAATAGCACACCAGACACTATATTAATTATGAAGCTGTTGGTTATTTGTTTGGTTTCTTATGGGCTAGCTCTGACTTAATTATTAACCCATAACTGTTAATGTGAGTGTGTCCACGTGGTCCAAACATATACAAAGAAGGACTTCCTCCATCAGGGGGTATCTGGAGCTATTCTGTGGCCTGAATGTAATGTCAGAGGTCTTTAAAAAGATGCAGAGAAAAGCAGAGTCAGCAGTACATGGGAGCCAGGAGGCGAGGCTGCAGCAATGCAGAGAAGTAGCAAAGGTAGCCACTGAACGGTGAACAGGGCAAAAAAGCAAATTCTCCCCAGAGACTTGGAGAAGAGCCAGCCCTGCGATGGAGTTTGAACTTTTGACGCCTAGGACAGCAAGAAATGAATTTTCATTCTCTTATCCTACGCAATTATTATATTTGTTCCAGCAGCTGAGGAATCCCACCCATATTCTCCCCCCACACACACACACACAGGCAAATTCCTGTGTTCAGCATCATGTTCAGCAGTAAGAATGTGAATCCAATCACTTCTGACTTGAATTGAATGCAGCAAATTTGGGGGAATTCTCACTTTATCTTTAAGGTTCCCTTCCATGTCAGGGTGTGGTTACTACAAAAGACAAACAGACAGCTCTTCCCAGGATGCAACTGACTGACTCTTGCATCATTAGTAATCCTCAGAACCCATCTGGAAGCGCTTTTCACTAGGGGATGGAAAGGTTTGTTTATCTGGGGTCACACATTGGCATAAAGGAACCTGGGCACGAGCAGCTGTTCAATCCTCACTTGTAAGGAAGACAGCCACCATTATTGCAGCCCAGGGTTCTCTGTGGAGAACAGAGAGAAAGAGAGTCCAGACTGTGTGCCTTCCTGGCCCTTACAAGCATTTTCTTCTCTGCACATCCTTTAAGAATAAGGGGTAGGTCCAAACCTTTCCTGCTAAAATGCCATTTTATTGACATTTTATCAGGAACTAATTGACAATAATGGTTGAATAGGTGAAAATGCAATTTGAATTTTTGATTCAGTGTCATTAAGGAGTAATTTGTAGTAGTTGGCAGTACTTACCAGAAAGCTGGAAGCCTCCTCATGGTCCTGCTTTGCATAAGAGACGTCCTGACACCTGCTCAGGTTATTTTCGGATGTTTTGCTAGGTTTGTTCAGAAGAAAAACAAAAAAATGTTCTACAGACTGACACAGCGTTCTCCGCATGACATACCCATACAGACCGAAAGAGCTGACCCATGGATATCAAAAGCTTGTAGAATTAGCTGTTGGCCTACTAGCAGCATAAAATGCATTTTAAGGTGCATTTACACCAGAGAGAGTGACAGATTCTGTATATTCAACAGGGATTCTCCCAGCGTCTCTCCTTTTGTTTCATCATGACTGTTTTTTTTGTCATTTCTGAAACAGCATTGCTTCTGTTCTCCCTGAGATGTAAGCCATCTATCTACTTCAGCAGGGACTTTGAGTCCATGGTCACGTGACTTTCCTGAGCATTGTGGTTTCCTTTGGATATGGTTGGCTCATCCAACAGCAGAGGGAACAAAATGCCTATGGCTTCTGTTACTCTCAGGAGCTGAAGACATGTTTAATTTCTTTTCATATAATTATTAATTATTATGAGTTTGGCCTAAGCTAAATGCATCTATATAGTAACACAGTTGTAATTTTATATACTTATATAGAGAGGGAAGGGATCCTAAAGACAAAAGTGCTTAGGTCTAAACAGTTGCCCCGTCCCTGGACTCCTCTGAACTTCATGATGCAGAGTTGGAAGGTAAATAAGACTTGCTCCTTCTGCTGTCCTCTTGCACGAATGACCATTCACATGGAATGATGTATGTGTCTGGCCATGCCTCGGAGACTTTAGAAGGCTAAGTGAATCAAAGGCTTGCCTACATCTCTCTCCGCTTCGTCCATGATCGATTACTAGAGTCTCACCATGTTCGACTTCATTTGAAATTATTTTTAAAGGATGCCTGGATTCCAGTGGGCAGGGCTTCTGTCCCCTCCTCATATATTTAGTGTTGTGCTTCGTTTCACCTCTGCTTGTAGCCGTTTAAGCCAGTAGTCTGGATTCCAGTGAAATATTCTGCTTCCTTTCAAAGTTGCTGGTGTATTCATAAATGTGCCCCACCCTACACATTTAATCTTCCTTCTCTTAAAAGTGAATCCTGAAGTCTTTAGATCCAGACACTTACCAGGGCCTGGTAACACCATAGTGGGAATAGTTATGTAGACCACAGAGCCACTGAAGGAAGTGAAGTCACCCCCATAAGCTCATTATTTTCAGTCACATTTTAATGCCTGCCATAGCACTTCTGTCTTTTCTGTCCTCCTTTCCTTCTTCATCACTGATTCCTAACCTCTTCATCCCACACAGGGATCATTTGACATCTTTTACTGTGAATCCTTTAGCATAAGTTATTAAAATGCATTCTTTGGACTCTGCCTCTAAGGATTCCAACATAGTAGAGAAGGCTCTGTTTGTAGCAATATGAGCTTGGGCAGAAAATGATACTTTATTTTAGAGAACCTCCCAAGCTGCAGTGAGCATAGGACCGGGCTATGAAACGGCTAGAAGATGATCAAAGGAGGCAACAGAATATAGTGTTGCTACCCACTCTTAACAGCATACAGTGTTTAGTGACAGCATGCCATTCAGAGCTGAGCACACATTAATTTTCACTATTATCCCCATGTTGGAGGCCAGAAGCCATCATCACCCTGGTGTAACTAGAGAAATGAAGCCAGGAAGGATGCAACTTACTCATCCTGTCACTTGCAGCAGAGATGAGGAGGTAGGTGAATCTATGTGCAACCTTGAAATACTTGTTCTGAGGAGGAGAAAGTTGACCTGATAGTCTCCAGCACAACTAGGCTGAAGTCCTTCCAGACAGGAAACTTGAGATCCATTAATAGATCCCAGAAAACAGCACAGATTAATTAAAGGGGGGTGTTTCTAAGCCAGCAAGGTGGCTCAGTGTACAAAGGTGCTTGCCACCAAGACCAATGACCTGAGTTCAAACCCCAGTCATACAAAGAGGAAAGAGAGAATAGATTCCTGTAAGTTGTTCTCTGACTGCATGTAACCTTGGTTTGTGAACATACACACACACACAAACACACACACACACAGAGTAAATAAATGTAATTGTATATATAGTTCTATAATTAAACATATATGCAAATAGTCAGCCTTTTTTGTTTACCTATTTGATCGTACTTTTATGCTTTCAGGTAAGATATTTTGTTTGCACATGGCTTCCAGGGGTGGATGTCTTTGCCTGGGTTTATTGAGAAAGTAAGTTCCTTTCCTCCTGAGAAGAGATTTGATTAAATTTATCTGGCACTTACTGATATCCGCTGTTCAGTTGCCTCTCATCAACCATAAGTCCTTGCTCGAAGGTACTGCGTAATGATGACCTCCTCGCTGAACTTCTGTCATTCTCATGGGCCGATCTCAACCAGCCAGCATGATGTTTTCAAAGTGTAGGTGAGAGATCTTGTTCTTATTGCTCTATGCCAAGCACTCACTTTTTCAAGCATCATTTGTTTGAAATTGCTCCTAGATTAAAAAGAAAGAGATAGCTCTGCAGCATAGTCCACTTTGCTTGCTGCTTCATGCTGCTCTTAGATCCTGCCTGTCTCCCGTGTCCTTTCCAAAGCACGGCTGTGCCCTTGTGTTTCTCGATCCTCTCTCTCCTTGCTTAGCTAGGCTTCCTCCTGAGGCTCTTATCTCACACATCACGGCTGTAATTTTGCTCTTAATTAGTTCCCCGTTTGTGTTCATTCGTAAAACCATGTTCTTCTCTGTTGAATTTGGAACTTAATGTTTCCCACAGGACCATGTACGAAAGGACACATGGCCATTGTCCAGTGCTATTCTTGGGAGCAGGGAGGGTGTGAGGTCTAGTGGATGGAAGATAGGCCATTGGTGATAGGTATATCCTCCTGAAGACCCTGGGATCCTGATTTCCCTGAGTTCTTTTTTGTGTGTTCTGGAATGTCAGGTAAGGATTTAATATATGGGTTGAGTACAGAACACAAGAATTCAGTCTGTTTTAATCTTATCACCTTGAGGAAGGGGGCTTGTGACTCTTAGAATTTTCCGAGCTTCATAAATTTCATTAACTTTTTGAACCACGTACATTTTATCAGCTTTGGAGTGGCTGCGCAATTCTCTCATCTTTCTCCTGTCTCTTACAGTCTTTATGATTTCTGTTCCTTGATTTTCTGTGAATCGTAGAGATGGTGGTAGCACTTTCCTTACTGTGGTGAAAAGAAATGCTGTGGCTAAAGAAGCTCCCTTTTATGCTAGCATTTTCTTCTATTTACGGCTAGGTCAACATGACAGTAACAACAGTCACTTATGCTTTGGAATTTGACTTATTATGATTCCTCACAGAAACCACAATTCACTGCCAAAAAGACATTTTCCCTATATAATGTAAGCTCAAATCCAACTTGAGGTTTGTTTCCCTTTTCTAATCAGTACATTCTAGCTAATACTTGAGATGCTTTTACCTTGTAGTCTTTTTGTTTCTTTATTAGGAATATTACATGCCTAGGTTTGTCATACTAACTTTTGATAGTACTTGTTGATCTAGTAGACCGAATATAAGATAAAAATATGGAGGCGTGGGTTAATTAACTCGCTAGACCCAAGATAAATGCTAAATGGGTGTTTTATTGAGGAGAAACTTACACAGAACAATGAGGAAACACCACAGCGTTTTCTCTGTCCTTCCGATGGGATCCACGCCTCACACTTTCCTCTTTCCACTTCTGTCCATCTGAAGCCATGGCCAAAGGGGTGTGGCCACTGTGACAGGTTCAAGGGCAAGATGCCATTACAATTCCCCTTTTAGTCTAAAGAAGAAGGCTTTAAGCCTGATGCAAAAACTATAAACTATGATAACAAATGTCAAGTATATTCCAGGAAAAGGAAAGTTAAACATACACAAGTTAAAACGTACTACCAGCGAGAGCAACATTGAGCAATAGACACATACTATGTGTGCAATATCAGGGTAAAGACATGACAGAGATTACTCCCACAGCAGTCCTAATGTGGAAAGTCTCTTGTCTGTCTAAGATAAAAGAAGAGATAGCTGTGAATGTCTAGTCTGTTTGTTGTGTTTCAGTCACCAGCCTTCTGCATCATAGGATAGGATGGCAAAGTGTGATTTATCAAAAAAGGATTCTCTGAAAGTCTAAATAAGTACTCTTGGCAAAATCCCTCAGAGCCACTCATCTAAATGTTCCAATCCCATGTTTCAAGATCCCAGAACTCTTTCTACCAGAACGTTGATCTGCCCCTTTGCATGTGTATTTCAACATGCAGAGTTCAGAGATGTGGCTTCTGAGGTCTTCAGCCTACAGTTTTTAGTCTATTCTTCCACTGAGTATATGAAGACTTCATCTAAACTGTCAAGTAGAATATCACATGCAATTTTCAACTGCTTGTTAGCAGCTCTGATTTTCTCATCTTTTTTTTCTGCATGGAAACAACACAATTCATCAGTAACTAATCCCGCATTTGCTGTCCTCTCTTTGGAAGCATTGCTTCTCTTTTCTTTTTCAGATTACTAAATCAATATATATTTCTTACCATTCTTCTTCACCAAGACATTGTCCTTAATATTCAGAAACTGATCCACAACCATAGTTAGGTATACCTCCATGCTCTATCTACCACAATTAACTAAGCAATAAGTAAGCTAATCTCAAGCATTCCTCTTAGATATACTAATTCAGATTATTTCCTTCAAATAATTTTACCAAGGGAAATACTCATTGAAGAAAAGAAGGAACTAAGAGAGAATTCATATCATGTATCCTGGTTGACCTTTTTGTTTTGTTTTTAAATTGATATAAACAAGAATTATCTGGGCAAGGGAACCTAAGTTGAGAAAATGCCTCCATCAGATTTCCTGTAGGCAAGTCTGTAGCACATTTTCTCTATTAATGATTAATGTGGGATGGCACAATCCACTATGGGTGGTACCACCTCAAGCAGGTGGTCTGAGATGGTATAATAAGCCATCCTAGAGCCTTCATCCAGTAGCTGATGGAAGCAGATGCAGAGATCCACAGCTAAGCACTCAGCCAAACTCCTGGAATCCAGGAATCCAATTGTAGAGAGGGAGGAGTGATTAGCAAAGGGGTCAAGACTATGCTGGGAAAACCCACTGACCTGAGCAAGTGGGAACACATGGACCCTAGTCTGATAGCTGGGGAACCAGCATAGGACCAAACCAGGTCCCCTGGATGTGGGTGTCACCTAGGATGCCTGTGCAGTCTATAGGTTCTCTGGCAGTAGAACCAGTGTTTATCCCTATTGCATGAATGGACTTTGGGAGCCCATTCCCCATGGAGGGATATTCATTTAGCCTAGATACACGGGGGAGGGCCTAGTCTCTACCCCAGATGACTTGACAGATTTTGATGATCCCTCATGGAAGGCCTTACCCTCCCTGGGGAGTGGATGGGGGGTAGGATGGGGGGGTTAGTGGGAGAGCATGGGAGGATGGGAGGGAGAGGGAACTGGGATTGATATGTAAAATAAGATTGTTTCTAATTTAAATTGTGTGAGTGTGTGTGTGTGTGTGTGTGTGTGTGTGTGTGTGTGTGTGTGTGTAAGCATACAGAGGAAAGCATGGGGAGCAAGCCAGTAAGCATTATCCTTCTGTGGTCTCTACTTTAGTTCCTGCTTCTAGATTGCTTCCTAGAGTTCCTGACTTTGCTTCCCTCGGTAATGAACTTTGTAAGCTATAACCCAATTAAACCCTTTCCTCCCCAAGTAGCGTTTTTATCACAGAACTAGAAAGAAAACTAAGTTGCCATGTAATCTTGGCTTTGAGTGAAGGAGGAAGAAATGTAAGGCTTGGTGGAAATATCCCAGAATAATGTGCAGTCTAAGAGAAGTTCCATAAATCACCACATAGTCTAGGAAACAAATCTGCCAATAAGAAGAATCCCTGAATCCCAGGCTGAAAATTGTTTTACAATAAACAAACCTATGGGAGATATGTTTTGTGGTAAAACATGGTGATGAATTCCAGAAAAAACAGCATCCAGAACCCTTGGCCAACTGTATTCTCTATAGTTCTTCAATTTACATGATCATAATCAACAAAGCATCCTTATATAGGCTACTTATGTTGATTTCTCATATGATTAATCCACAACTCAGTTTTGCAAAATTTAGTCCTGTATCCAGCCTTACAAAGAACGTCTACTGAAGCTCATATCTACACCCAAGCATGTTGTCTGTAATTTCACATGGGTTCAATTCTTAGTTTAATGCTATTTATGAGAACACAACTTCTTTAATTTGATTGTCTTCATAGTTAACTTCATAATTTAATTTTGTATTGGGTAGCTAATGGACAGTTTATACCTATATAAATTATATATCAAAGAGAAAAATAATTCATGGCTAGGAGGGAAGAAAGGTAAACCAGTCATCCAGAGAATACCCAGATGAACTTTATGATAATGTCATTATGTGTCTTTGGCAACTTAGATCCTTGTTTTCATGTACTTTTGTAAGAGTAAACCACTAACTGTCTTCTTGGCTATTGTCTGAGTTATAATTAGCCAGTGAATCATGTCAAGCACCTCAATTGTGACTGCACAGCTACTATCACATCAGATGACTCAGAGGACTCAACAACTTTTCCTCTGACAAAGGGAACAAGGCTGACTAACCCATGGTCATCTAGAGATAATCTCTGGAAAAACTTGTTTGGCAAAAAATTGTATTGTATATTGTGTCTCCAAAACTAACATTCTGTACCCTTAGCTAAAAGTGAAAACTGAGAAAAACAAACAAAAAAACAAAACAAAACAAAAGTTAACCTCCTGGTGGCTGTCCAATTTGCCTGTCTACTCCCGATGATGTTTTGCTGAATGTAAGGAGTGCTGTAGAGCACTACATCCAAGGGACTCTGACACACAGAGCAAGAGAAAAACAAGACCACTCCATTGTCAAGTCTTATTGTGCACTACCAGTCAAGAAAGTAAAATATATAGGCATGAACCTCACAAAGAGGTGAAAGATTCTACAAAGAAGACTTTAAAGTTCAGAAGAAACAATATCTCTTAAATACATCTCATAAATGCTGGAAGCATTATGTGGGTTTAGGTAGACAGTATCTGTGTGCAGTTTTGAATGCTAGTCTAGATTAGTTGGAGTCAATAAAGTAAATTTTTCCCCTTATAAAATTTTGCTAAAAGATTTCTGTGGAAAATTATCTCTCATAGCCTTGCCAAGGCATGTTTTCTGAGATAATCAATAAACAAAGGCCAAAGCCTAATGTTAGTGGCAGGCAACAGGGGCAGCTCTCCCACCCTCCCTCCCTCCCTCTCTCCCTCTCCCTCTCCCTCTCCCTCTCCCTCTCTCTCTCTCTCTCTCTCTCTCTCTCTCTCTCTCTCTCTCTCTCTCTCTCTAACACGCACACACACACACACACACACACAGACAGGCTACAGATAGGCTACAGGCCACACTTCATGCTGACTGAAATCACAGGGGAAGAAGTGGAAGGGGGAAAGAATTCAAGTTTGGGGTCACACTTGGTCTAAACTACCCCATGAGGATGTCCACTTTTCATTCCTTTATGTGACACTGACATACTTCTATGTCCCATATGAGCACCCCTTAATGCGTTATTGACAGAGTTGGTAAAGAGGGAAGGAGACTAATACAGAAGGAGAGAAATAGATAACACAAAGGATTTTTAAAGCAAGGAATCATATATTGTTTTATTATTTCTCAAAATTAGATAAAGTATATACAAGTACATACATATACTGATATAATTTAAAGGAAATTATGCCATTTGGATGATAAGTCTACTCCCAAGAACATAGGCTATCTAACAAACACTCTTGTACTAGGCTTGAGAAACCTTTCCAAGTTGTTTGTCAGGGGAGTAAAAGAGTTTCCCAAATCAGTGTTGTCTATTGCTGTTGCCCATGGTGCCTCCAAGAAGTTGAAGATAAGTCTCTACTGTTAAAGACACCAGACACTTTATTTTATTTTATTTTTAAATTTAAATTTAAATTAGAAACAGGGTTGCTTCACATGTCAATTTCAGGTTCCTCTCCCTTTCCCTCCCCTCCTCCCACGCCCTTCCACCAACCCCCCCCCAATATCCCCTCATTTCCCCAAGGAGGGTGAGGTCCTCCACGGGGGTGTCCATAGTCTGTCATTTCATCAGGGTAGGGCCTAGACCCTCCCCCAAGATTCCAGGGTGAGAATGCATCTCTCATTGTTAGATGAGTGCCCAAAGTCCATTTGTATACCCAGGATAAATACTGATCTACTACCCAAGGCTCAATAGATTACCTAGGCCTCCTCACTGACACCCACATTCAGGAGGTCTTGATCAGTCCCATGCTGGGTTTCCAGGCATCAGTCTGGGATTCAAGAACTAACCCTTGTCAAGTCAGCTGTTTCTGGTGGTTAAACCAGCCCAGTCTTAATGCCTTTGGTCATCAGTCCTCCCTCTCTGTCACTGGATTTCTTGAGTTCAGCTCAGTGCTTAGCTGTGGGAGTCTGCCTCTGCTTCTATCAGCCACTGAATGAAGGTTCTGTTTCCCAGACTCTCTGGCACTCCCTAGATCTATGTCTAAAATCCATATATGAGAGTACATGCCATGTTTCTCTTTTTGTGACTGGGTTACCTCCCTCAGGATGGTTTCTTCTAGTGCCATCCATTTGCCTGCAAATTTCAGGATTCCATTGTTTTTTTTCTGAATAGTACTCCATTGTGTAAATGCACCACATTTTCTCTATCCACTCTTCGGTTGAGGGGCATCTAGGTTGCTTCCAAGTTCTGGCTATTACAAATAATGCTGCTATGAACATAGTGGAACAGATATCCTTGTATGAATGGGCATCTTTTGGATATACACCTAAGAGTGGAGTTGCTGGGTCTTGTTGTAGGTTTATTCCCATTTTTCTGAGGAATCTCCATACTGAATTCCAAAGTGGCTGTACAAGTTGGCACTCCCACTAGCAGTGGAGGAGTGTTCTCCTTTCACCACATCCTCTCCAGCATAAATTGTCATTGGACACCAGACACTTTTGACACAGAACTCAGAGGCACTGAGCTGGATCTAGCATAAAATATTCCACAAATAAGTGTAGCTTTCACTCTTCATTGAGGAAATTCCTTTTTGCAGAAGATGGTGACCTTTAGAGAAAGCCATGACTAGTCAAAATGTATCATGGGATGTGTAGACTCAGTTGATACATCCATAATAAAACTCTGACACTAGAGGCTCAGAGACCATTGCAAATAAGAGGATGGTAATGTACAACCACCAGATCTAGAGAAGCCAGACATCTGCTGCAAAGACAGAAGTCTCCTGGAAATGACAGGGAAGACACACCCAAGACATTTCAACAATATGTCTGCTTAAATAAGACCTGAGCAGTGACAATACCAGTACACTTGCTAGTGTGGATAGGGAAAATCTCATGGAGCCTTACCTCTACATGAAGAGGTGCAGGCAATTAGTGACAGGTAAGAGGGAGGATTAATCTTCCCTCCAAATGAGCCCCCCTAATGATTAATCAATACCAAATACATACATACATACATACATATATTCATTCAGGGCTGGCCATACACACACACACACACACACACACACACACACACACACACACACACACACACACATATAGACTCAGCAGATTGTACTACGATGTTTCTGCATGTATGTATATCTGTCTCTCTCAGTATGTATAAATAATGACTAAAGAAAAAGAGGCCATGAATTTGAGATTTGAGAGGAGTGAAGGAAGGAAGGGCATTTGAATATCTGGGGAGAGGGGAAATATAATGTAATTCTAGTTTTTTAAATTGCAAAAATGCAAACTAACATGTAGGAGTAGAACTAATAATTTCATTGATTTCCTTGTATTATTCCTTTTGTTACCTTTCGTTAATCCCTTCTCTGATCTTTATTATTTCTTTGTGTCTACAGATTCATAGTTTTGTCTGCTCTTGCTTTTCTAAGGTCTTGAGGGACGTCATTACATTATTTATTGGGATTTCCCTGACTTCAATGTAGGTCATTTATAGCTCTAAAATTGTCTATTGGAGCTACTTTCTTTGCTACCCCTGGATTCTGGTATGTTGTGTTTCATTGTCATTCAATTCTAGGCAGTTTAAAAACTCACTCCTGATTTGTTCAATTGTGCATTCATCATTCAATAGTGCTTTGTTCAATTTCCATGAGTTATGCATTTTCTGTAGTTTCTCTTGCTGTGGATTTCTAATTCTATTGTGATCAGATAGAATACAAGAAATTATTTCAATTTAGTTTTATTTCTTAAGAGTTGCTTTGTGTCAAAAATGTTTTCAATTTTAAAGACAGATCCATGGGCTGAGACGAATATGTATTCTTCAACATTTAGCCCCAATAAGATGTAAACGTTATTTTGATGTCAATCAAGTCAATTTGATCTAAATGACATTTAACTCAGATGTTTTTGTATGGTGTGTGTGTGTGTGTGTGTGTGTCTGTGTGTGCGCGTGTGTGTGTGTGCGTGTGTGTGTGTGTGTGTGTGTGTGTGTGCTGGTGTTGCTTTTGTCTGGATGACATATCTACTGGTGAGAACAGTGTAGTAAAGTCACTTATTATCTTCTTTCAATTTCTGCTCCTGTCATTCTCTCTCTCTTTGTCTCCTTTAAAATACTCTTATTGAAAGTGTAATGCAAATATTCCAAGGTTTTCTCTCTCTGTTCTAAACCATGTTTCTGACCCTCTCTGCATGGACAGTTTATCACCTAGAGGAGGTGTTCCAGGATTGGAATAATGCCTGGAAGAGATTCTGGACTCTCCATTCTGCTTTCGGAGTCTCTTACTTCACTTTTCTGCTAAAAATATTTCCCCTCTACCTCTTAGGATAATTCCCTTCTATTGATCCTACACTTATTGCCCAGATATTCTAGAAGTTGGTGAATGAGTGCCACTCACTACCTTCCAAAGCTTCTAACATTTGACTGGAAATTAGTTTGTAATATATTTCAGGTACCGGAGCTATGGTAGAGAAATACTGAAAAAAAATTGAATAGTAGAAGTGTCTGCAAAATGTATGATTATTATGTGTCCAGATTTTGTGAAAGTCCTTAGACAACTTCAAGGATGTGTTTTCATCTCTCTGTAATTTCCCATATATATCTTGATTGCTTGACAACAATTTTAGATTATTTTTGCATTTTCTTATAATAAGGCCAAGGAAAATACTTTTCTTTGTGCTGTCTGCTTGTTTTCATTATGACAAAACAGGAACAACCAGAAGAAACACCATGTTTG
Source organism: Mesocricetus auratus (assembly GCF_017639785.1). Lineage (NCBI taxonomy): Eukaryota > Metazoa > Chordata > Mammalia > Rodentia > Cricetidae > Mesocricetus > Mesocricetus auratus. The sequence continues at coordinate 11,201,483 of NW_024429192.1, read as the reverse complement.
TTATTTTTTTCCAAAACAGTAATCAATGCTAGCTTTGAATATTTGTCTTGGAAGGACCTTTCTGTGTGTATTGAATGATGAGCGAGTATCAAAGCACTCTTTTTAGCAGATTTGTTTGACCAGCTAAAATCCTTCCTTTTACAGTGAATCAGCAGAGGGCTGGTGTTTTTGCACTACTTGGTTCTCATTCTATTGCGTGACTGAGCTTTTTCAACCATCCTAAGTTCATCTTAGGCAACAGATGCTACGAATTTTCTTTAAGAATAAAACCATGGTTATCCTACTCAGCTGTGAGGAACTCTGAGTTACTCCAAGCATAAGCAAGAACGGGAAGAACTGTTTAATTCTAGAAGGTGGTTTTGCCGACAGGGCCTGGTGCTCATGTTTCAAACTATTATTTTCTCAAACTAAGGCAATTAAACTGCCTGTCTCTAACTGAATAGTAAAGCCCAGCTATTTTCCCAGCCATGAATAAAATATTCTGCTGTGCTGTCTGGCATAAAGAGTCTGTCAGAATCCTGAAAGAAAGCAAGGGCATTTCCAGAAAGCTGATCACACTTCCAAGTAATGCCCATGCACTTCTGGGGTAAAGATGCAATACCATTGCTGCATAGACCTGTTACAGCACTGAGCCCAGGCTTCATGCATACTCACTGGACAGTGTTCTGACATGTAGTGTTGGACTTCCTGTCAGAGCATACACACATGGAAGCTGCATGTGTTCACACCTCCTCTTTATGAACACTAGGCTTTATTTCCATTGCTCTGAAGATTCAAATTTATGTCCATGGAGGAAACATATATGAGCAATTGAAGCCTCTGTATAGACTGGAGAAACAAAAACACATGTTTCTTTCAAGAAAAGTGAGTTTTGAGGTTTCTCAATTCTGTCTTCTCTTTGGATTCTAGCTGCAGTCAGTTTTTTTGCTGGCATTGACTCAAGGTGCCGTACATTTGTTTTTCTCTTATTGATTCGATTTTCTTACTTTTTGTGTTGTTATTTGGATTGTATACTATGTTTCTTCCTTCAAGTCTTTTTTAGTAGGAAAACGTAAGTATAAGATAAAGAATTACGTTAAAGTTAATATTGAGGGCCTGTAGAGATGGCTCAGCTGTTAAAGGGACTGGCTGCTCTTCCAGAGGCCCTGAGTTTGATTTCCGTCGCCCACATGAGGCAGCTCACATCCGCCTGTGACTCCAGCTCCAGAATATGTGACACCCTCTTCTGACGTTCTCAGGAACTGGCATACACGTGGTAGACACTCACACAGACAGACACATTTACACATAAATAAAAATAAAATAAATTTTAAAATAAACTTAATATTCAAAATAAAAACTATATGAAGCTAATGGGGTTTTTCCTTTTTCCTATTGAGTTCCCTGTTTCAGGTTCTCTTTAGGAGAGTCCCTACTCAACCTGGAAGTATAAAGCAGGTGTCTTACTGTTTCTATTGCTGTGAAAAGACACCAGCAACTCTTATAAAGAAAACAGTTAATTGGGGTGGCTCACCTGCAGTACCAGAGATTCAGTCCATTATCACCATGATGGGGAGCATAGCAGTGTGCCCACAGCCTTGGAGCTCCAGCTGCCTGAGACACTGGGTTTTACCCTGAGGATAGGAAACCTCAAAGCCCGCCCCTACAGGGACACACTTCCTTCAACAAGGCCACGCCCACTCCAACAAAGCTATGCCTCCCAGTAGTGCCACTCACTCCCTCTGAGATTACAGGGGCCAATTATGTTCACACTACCCCAGTGGGGGTATTGTTAGCTTAGCTTTCTTTTTTTTTTTTTAAGATTTATTTATTATGAATACAACATCCTGCCTCCATGTATGCCTGCACGCCAGAAGAGGGCACCAGATCTCATTATGGATGGTTGTGAGCCACCATGTGGTTGCTGGGAATTGAACTCAGAACCTCTGGAAGAGCAGTCAGTGCTCTTAACCTCTGAGCCATCTCTCCAGCCCCAGCTTAGCTTTCTTTCAGAGGTGGAAGATAGCACCAACTGCTGAAAACCCTTATTTGTCAGAGAAAGAAAATGATGGTAGTTTCCCTCCTTACTGAACATCTCTGAAAACTGATGAGCTTTAACACCATTTCAGCTGTCAAGTCACTGCAACACAAAGACTTGTGAAGATCCATTCAGCCTAAACTGTGAATTGTACCATGAACTATTTTTAAGGGCCTGAGAGGAAGGCATGGCTTGCCATTTTTAACCAAATTCTTTACACTAAATAGATAAAAGACACCCATATCCTCTTTTTAAAATACTGTTAGTATTTTAATATACACAATTTATATAGTTTCTGATTTAAAAAAGAGAGAGCAAGAGAGAGAACTACGTTTTCCTGCGAAAAGAGAACTGGCACTATAAATTGCAGAAATGCCTTTTTGTGCCAATCAGTTCACAGAGATGTGCTTCCCTGAGCAGAGGCTAGTCTAATGAAGATCTATTTTTTATGACTTGGCGTCTTTATCCGTTCTCCTCTCATTTCCCACATTCTAAGATCTCAGAATAGTGTGCAAGTCAGAGTCATCCTTTGAGAATTCAGGGTGTTTAAGTGTGGGCATCCCTGTGCTCATGTTGCCATTTAGGCTAAGATTTGTGGGAAGCTCAATATAAAGCAGCAGAGGGGCCACCCGCCTGAGGAGGTTTCATCAGGTGACTAAGAGCTGGCCCCGTGTTCTCTTCTCTCTCCCAGTTTGACATCTCCGTTCTCCCTTTTATTTATATTATCCCTGAACATTTATTCCCTGTGACAAATTCTGACACACAGTTAGTTTTGAGCTTTTCTTTAAAAAGGATCTGGCTCTCAGGTGGTGAGAGCTTTAAAATAGAAACCCAGGCATTCAAAAGTCTATTTTGAAAGCTCTATACATGGCCATAAAATAAGCATAGAATATTTCTCTTATAATTATCACACATCTTGGTACCAGATGCCTGGATTTCTCATAAAATTGCAGCTCCTGGGGGGGATTTTAGGTCATATTTAATATTTAATTTTATTTAGAAAAACTAATACATAATATTTAGCTACTAATTACTGTGGATTAAATTTAGATAGACTGAGATAAATCTGGAGCCATGTCAAGAATTGATTCAACTATATTTCTGTAGCAGTGTGAGTCCACTCTTGGTAGAAAAATCAGAGGAATAAAATGGAATGGATAGGTTTTGTAGGAACGATGAGCTTGCTTTGGTCTTGGTCTTGTTGTCATTGAAGCTAGAAAAAATTATATTGTATTAATGTTGGGAAGAATAATATCCAGTGGTTCAAATTACAAGGCCTGTGACTTCCATGTTCTTCAGTATTCTGGCAATGTACCTCCTTCATGCTGCTGAATAGGTATGGATAGATAGTCCTGGATGCATTCTCTATCTTGAATTGATTCAAGCTCTGAATAAAATAACAAAAAGAAGGTTATACAGGGGATGGGGGTATGTTCACACAGCTTCTTCATAAGCTTCAGTAACCAGCCATGTTGTCAGGTTTGGGTGGAATAAGTATCCTCTTAAGTGAAAGAGACACTCCCAAGTTTATAAAACAAAGCAGTAGGATCAGGCAGAAGGCCCTGGACTGGGAATTCAAACTGAAGAGGTAAGTGGAGAGCTAGTGATATAGAAGGCTGTCACAATACAGTTCTAGTAGCAGTGGGTTTAATCTGACTTCAAGGGACCTACACGACTGTGTCTTGCCTACCATGGAAAGGATCCCCAAATTTAAACAAAATGTATGAGTCCCTTCATTAGTCTCAAGTGGGGAAGACATTCTCCTCTTTAATTTTTACTTTCTGGACTCTTAGCCACTGACCACATAGTCTCCTAAGGATTGAGTCAGTGCGGTTTCTCTTTCACTCTGACATTTTAGGTTGCCTGCTGTAGTTGGGAACACTGAATAGCTGACAGAAAGAACACAGTGTCGGCTGGGAAAATAAATGAGGAGATAGAAAGGTGTTTTGGTGTTGTGATACCAGGGTAATCATTTGTCTCTTACTGGTCTTTTAGCCTTTCTAAACAAGACTCACTAGACAAATAGCACTGAGTGAATCTGGACTCTTTCCAGTGAGAAAGAGTTCACTCTGCAGAAGCTATCCCAGCACCTCCCAGTTCAAAAGAATGACTCTGCTCAAAATGGAAAAGAAAAACAAGACATTTAATTGATGACTGTTGGTCTTTAAGTGGCAGTTTTGAACTGCGAAGTTAAGAATATTTAAAGCATGTCTTTGTGCTTCAACTTGCAACTTGACCAGCCTGATGGCAGGAGGATGCGCTTGGCATCTCCCTGTCAGTGGGATCTTTGTTTATTAGAGTGAATTAGGTACACTAGAACTGAGCACTGCAACGTCTACACAGTGTCATCCCATACCACGGCTTTTGGGGCCTGAGGACATAAATCTCATAAACATCCATTTATGTTCCCAGTGTTTTGTGCTGTAAAGTGAAAGCTGATCATAACTACGATTGAGTTCACTGAGCCGTTGTGTTGGTGATTAAGGCACTGACTAAGGTAGCAGATGGTGGTGATGAAAGCGGAAGAGTGAGTCAGAAAGACAATCTCCATCTAGGATGGAAGAAACAAAGCTGGAAGCCATTCCATGATGGACCAGATCCCGGTGTAATCAAGCTTCTACCACTTAGCTGACTCATACCATTGTCTTATGGTGATAATTTTGAACATGGACATATATTGGTTATTTGCAAATAAAAAACAGCAAGAGTTGGGCCTGCATTTTAAAGGGGGCAATATTGCAATGCCATGTACAACTTCTGACTGTTGTTACTAAAACTTTTCCCAGGACTTCTGAACTAGCGATCTTGGAAAGCAACTAACTTACATCCATAGGTCAGGCCATCTCGTGTAACACTTCACTGAAAGCTCTTCATGAAGTCAGCACACTGTGGAAAGTATTTATTCAAGTCAAAATTTGCTTTCCATTTGGGAATAATCTTAAAAGTTCTAATCTACCCTCTGGTTTAGATATAATAGTAACAAACATAATCTTTATTTCCTTGCTAATTCATAATTATCTGGTCAAAATATTATTAGGCATCCATTAGTCACTATCCCGCAGTTATAATCATCTTTTGATTCATGCAAAGTATGTAGCCAGATGTTTCTCTAGAGTTTCCCTTGTCTACTCTTTCTCCTCACCTTCCCATCAGAGACAGAAAGTTCATTTCTTCTTTAGTTTGAAATTCATTTTAACCAGACTCATTTTTTCTTCTTTCATTGTGAATTTATTTGGCTTTTCTTATAAATAAATGTGGACTAGGGAACAGAGTAGAGAAATAGATATAATAGTCTAGAAAGTATAACCATAAGCTGCTGCCTTTCCTTGATTTTGTTTATAAATTTTCTCCTTGAGAGGTTACTGTTTTGATGGTAAACTTTGTGAGTAGAGGGCAGTTTTGTGACAGTAGGCAGCTCGTGGAGGATATCCAAAATCAAACAATCAGATAAATTCCAAAGCTAAGCACTTGGTCTCTTTAAGGACTTAGTAGTGAACCAGGGGCTATGAGTTTATGGGGTGCCTATATGTGTGCTTGTATCCGTACTTCAGTGAGAATTTGCTTGCATAATGGAGCTTGGATTTACTAAAATTCATGGGGCTCTGCATGGTCATCCTTATGACAACCCAGTTTTCCATGGTATCCACACAGAACGCAAACCTGCTACAGGTAATTCGAACACTACTTTGTCTACTGGGTTCTAAAGCAGAAATAGGAGAATGGTTTGACTCAGCCTGCACCAGCTGCAGTCTGTTCTTCACCTGACCTACAGGAAAGCTAGCATCTTTGTAGGGTTGTAGCACAAATAATAAAAACCCAGAGACAGATAGTGGGATTCAAGCTGAAGATAAGAGAAGCAAAGCAGAGAGCCAGTAGCTCTTACCTCTACCAAGGCTGAAATGGAGAGTCTGTCTACCCTGTGACTGGAAACTGAATCTCACAGGAGACCCTTTGCTTCTTCCTTATATACCTCTCTAGTGCTGGGATTAAAGGTGTGAGCTCTGTTTCTCTTTTAGACTGATTCCCTGTCATGTAGCCCAGGGTGGCCTTGAACTCACAGAGATCCATCTGCCTCTGTCTCCTGAGTCCTGGGATTAAAGGTGTACACACCACTGCCTGGCTAGTGTGGCTGGCTTTACATTTGATTCCCAGATAAGCTTTATTAAATCATAAACGTTATATTGCCACATAGAATGCTTGGTAACTAAGTCAAAAAAGCTCTGAAAATTATTTGTCAACAATTATTTTTGCTTTTTAAATACTATCATTACCCTTTGAAAGGTGAAGAGTACAAGATAGAAAAGGTTTGCTTCTAATGATAATGGAATGCCTTTTATTTTCCTTCAGTCTCTAGGAATTTCAAAGCTTTCCTGGAATATATTTCTGATTTTGGTGAAATTTTACTTTGACACATATCTGCTTTATGTGAAGAACCTGTTGTTCTTTGTTCTTTAGGTTTAGTCAGTATACTTCCACTGCTAGCCAACTAGCAGTAGGGTCCTATGAGACAGGGATAATTAAGATTTCTGAGAAGCAAACAGATCTTTGATGATTGACATTAATTCAGGCCAATAGCACTCCAGCCATATCCTTGGTAATTTTCCCTATCCTTTATTTTCCTTTAAATTACACTTACTTATTTACTGTGGGGCCAGGGCTTATGCCACCACACATGTGTACTGGTGAAATGACAATCTGTGGGCATCTATTTCTCTTAGTCCCAGAGACTGAACTCTGAAGTCTGGTCTTTCAGCATATCGCCCATTCACCTGCTAAGCTCTCTTACCAGCCTCGGATTCCTGATCTTGAAAGATAAAAGTATGCAATATAGAATGATGCTAATGCCCTTGAAAGAGGTATAATATGCAAGCATTACAGCTATGGAGGGAAAGGTATCCTGGCTGTAATAAGCCAGGGAATGCCTACAGCTCTGTTCTGGTGGGGGAATGGCTTCCCCACAGGAATGGAGTTCTGCTCCTCTCTGAGAGGGCTGTTACAGCTCTGCTCTGCTAAGGGAGTTTCCCTGCAGAACTGCAACAGTTCTGTTTCTGCTCTGGTGAAAGTTGTTACTTCTCTGGCCCTCTCCACTCTGGCAAAAGAAGGTTTTTCACCCAAACCTGATTCAAGAGATGTATTGGGAGGGGAGAATCTAGGAAGGTGGCTGGCTCTGCCATGGTGGAAAACAGGCAGCAGCAAACTGAACGGGCGCAGGGCTTATATAGGGTTTCTCAGGGGCGGGGTTTTTCCACGGTGAAGATTTTCAGGGTGGGAATTGGCAGATTTCAATCCCTGAGTTTAAACAATCTCAGAATCATGCTCAAGAATTTTGAATTTCATGCTCAGAGAATGTTTGGTTTCATGCTCAAGGATTGGTTGGTTTTTGTGGTGAGTTGGTCAGGGGTACAGTGTGTTTCTTTGGCCTCTGGCTTCAGGGTCAAAATGTGTTTCTTTCACTGGCCTGTTTTAACCTTTTGGCTCTGGTTTCAGGCCCAGGGTGTGGTTATCTTACTTGCCCTTTCTAATCTTTTGGCTCTGGTTTCAGGGTCTGGTTTCTTTGGCTTACCCTTTTACCCTAAAAAGTGGTCATAGTCCATCTGTATTTGTTACTTGGTGTATAGATGAGCCAGTGTGATTATATATACAAATAAGAGGAAATCTGTCTACTCATGTCACTTGAATTTTGTCAAACTTTAAGTGAAAAATAGTTTTAATCATAGGCATCATCTATTTCACAAGCTACAGAGAAAAGTGTGGGTTGAATTGATAAACTCCTAGATCAGACTTACATAAGATTAACAAAGTCAACAAATTAATGTGCAGCTATGTGCCTGGGGCTTTGGGATCTAGCAACAAAAGGACATCTACATTTCTTATCAGCAGAGATAGCAGATGTTACTAGTTGCCAGACTTGGCACAGAGTACAATGATATAATACTTCAAAACACCTCAAGGAATTGTATTAAGCCACAGCTCACAGGAGAGGCTCTTCCAAGGGTTGCTGGTATACCTCTGTATAGCAGTGTCACAAGACTCTACAGTACCTCTTGGTCTAATCACGCCTTTTTTGACGCAGAAACAATATAATGAGTTGTATTGTAGTACATGTCTGGGATAGACTTTCAGAATTAATTTCTTGGGTTCAGAACAATACAAAAGTTAATTGTTTGTGGAGTCACTGAACTCTTGAGAACCAAAGAGCAAGATCCATATGGCCCTATGTTAGATGTCAGACACAAGTAGGAGAAAGCATTTTCTTATCATCAGGTTGAGTTCTGGAGCACCTTATGTTCATTTTTTTCCTTTTCTTTTGTTTAATTATCTAGTTCAAAAATATGAGTCAATACACAATCAAGCATGGGTGTGTTGATTTTGTCAATGGTATACCAAGATCCAAGACAGTATAAGTAAGTTTTATGATTGGAAACATTAACCAAAGAAATGCACTGGCTGTTTGAAGAGTAATGAAATATCTGCCGTATGTTGTATGAAGATAATAGGTGTTCAGTTTTGATTAAAAAAATAGGTAATGTTCTGGATGAAGATGGAAGTTTCCTTGAAGATAACTATTTCTAACAAATTATACTCTGTATGATGGTAAAAATTTAGTTGTTTGAAACACATACAGCTGTCATCTCAGCCTCTGTTGGCCAGAAGCCCATATGTGGCTTAAACAGGTGTGCTGCAAGATTGCAATCAAGTTGGTGGCTAGGATAGGTTTCTACATAGAGGCTCAGCTCTAGTAGTGTTAGCTTGGAACATTAGTGGTTGACAACCTTAATTTCCTGTGAGTATAGCATTCAGCAGCTTGTTTCTTCACAGGGAACAGAGGTGACTTTGATGGCTAAATTCATATGTCAACTATGAAGACATTCTAGAATGAGACTAAAATTGGGGAAGTTTGGTTAAAACAAATACCATCTTTTATGTGGGGTGTCTCAATCCAATGGGACCAAAAGACTCAACCTCCACCACTAAAGAGGGAATTCTCCCACAAATGACCTGATTATCATATGCCTTATGATATACCATTCTCTGTCTCTGTCCCTCAGTTTCCCCATTTCCTATGTTTTTATTTCTGTGTCTCTTAGAGATGTACATATAACGCATACACCTACCTATTAGCTCTGTGTCCCCGGAGAACCTTGATTCGTAGAGTCACTCAAGCCAGTGAGCTATTCAGGTGGAATGGTTGGCAGAGTACTGAAGAGGGTGACATCCCATCAATTTGACCATAGTCTATAGATGAGAAGCAGATTCCCGACTTGATCAGCATTTTGATAAAGGTGGTGACAGCTATGAAATTACCAAACAGTCATCCAGGAGCTTGGGGCCACCTGAAAGTTTGTCTGCCACATCTTCTAAATCCTTAAACCATGAAAAGTAATGTATAAATCCCGCCAATTTGCCACAGTCATGATCTGATGCTATGTGCCCACAGATAGATATTTATGACATCTCAGGCATGCTGTGGAATATCAGTTAAAGATGTGTTACAATTGTTTTATGCTGTGGAATATTTGTTTAATGATGCAAAGTTTGTTGCATTCTTTTATGTTGAATTTGTTTAACTCTGCAAAGCTGTTGTGTTACTGAACGGCAATACCTAGGCAGGAGAAAGAAACTGGTGGGATTGCCAGGCAGAGAGAATAAATAGAAGGAGAAAAAGAGAAGAGGGAGTACTGAGAAAACGGAAAAGGAAAGGAAGATGTCAGGGGCCAGCACCTTGCCACACAGCCAGACATGGAATAAGAGTGAAAGAAAAGATACACAGAAACAAGAAAGGTAAAAGCCCAGGACCCAATCTCAGGGAATGATTTCATTCACATTTAACCTTGATCTTCCCACATCAGTGAACATAATCAAGATAATTTCCATAGAAATGTTCATAGATAAAACTGATCTAGACAATTCTCATTAAATTCCCATTATAGGTAACTCCAGAGTGGGTCAGTTACATGAAAAGTAGACATAACTCCCAAAGAAATTCAAATTGGGATTATTTAATTGAATAAAATATTTTCTCTTACAATAAGATACAGTAAAAAGTATAGATCACTAAAGCAATCTACAGAGAATTTAGATGCTAATCTGAGCTCCCTGCTTCCTTCATGATTAGTATGCTTCTAGAAATTGATCAAAAGATATTATACTCATGAAAAAATACATTTATTATCTATCATCTATCTATCTATCATCTATTTTGTACCTATTAGAGGGGACAGGGAAGGAAAATGGTGGTGGTTTAGCCTACTGAAATTAAGATTGCTAAAGGTAAAAAAAATTGCTTAGAATACTGACTTTGAGTTACCTGGAAACAAGAATGATTCAAAACATGAACTAAATCTTATTAAGAGATATGACAGGTGGTATTCAAGGAGTCCTGACAAGTATGAGTTTATCCAATGGCCAGTCAAGAAAGGAGTCAGAATCTAGAGAGCACACAGAACCCAGTGGAAAAATACTAACTCCACCCAGCCTGGACTGACGTCAAGTGTGTTTACCCTGTCATAGCATCAGGCCCTGTACAGATAAAGATCCTGTGGTGAGCCTAATCTTCAGACATGTTTGTCTTGCTTGAAATAGTTATGAATGTGATAGTAAGTTACTCCCTGCTCATTTACTGTAAAGAGGGCCCGCTTCAGACAATCCTACTTCAAAGACCCAAGTAATTGGTAGAGGTGGATGATCAGACATCTCTTAAGAGCATGACCTATTGAAAAGCAGAGACAAGAGAGATGATGGAATTAGTAAATGTGACAGCTAACTCCAGAGAACTGCTACTTATTCAGGGAGTGTAATTGCCCAATAGGAAACAATGAAGTCAAAGAGTTTGTTCTGTTGGAGTTTTTATTTTTTTAACTGATACTTCTGTTAAGTTAGTTCTTTTTTCGAGGATCCTCGTCGGAGGTGATTTGAGAGGAATTAGGAGTTGAAACTGGGGAGGTAGATATGATCACGTCTCATTTTATATATATTTGGACATTCAAAAATGAAGGGATTGGTATGTAAAGTGAGAAAAGATTGTTTTAAAATAAAAACATCATGTCTAAAAAAATAAAAGCATGAACCACTGTCACCTGGCACAAAGGACAATTTTCTGTTTAGGTTAGCAGGTATTTATAAGATTTTAATAATAATAAAGATTGACTAATAGAGATCATATTACATAATAATTATTATTTTGTATATAAGAATAATTATAAAATAATAAAATCGTGTTAAAACCTTAAATAAAAAGAATGAAGACAAACTATTATTTTTAAAAGTATATATTGATCTTCCTTTTATGGCTTCCCAGAAGTGATTTGTGGATTCTGCTTATTCATCTTCATTTCCGACTTCCAGGCTGATGAAGGTAAAAGTAAGAGTTGTGGACATTCTAAAGGAGAAGTCACACTTGAGCAAACTCTCTCTCTCTCTCTCTCTCTCTCTCTCTCTCTCTCTCTCTCTGTGTGTGTGTGTGTGTGTGTCTGACTCACTGTCTGTCTGTCTCTCTGTCTGTGTCTCTCTCTGTCCCTCTCTGTCTCTGTCTCTGTCTGTCTCTCTCTCTCTCTCTCTCTCTCACACACACACACACACACACACACACGGAGTGTTATGACACTAGAAGATGAATTTGGTCATTTTCAGAGGTACCCAAAACTAAGCCTTTAAAAAAAAACACACATAACACATTTCTTTCTATATAGATTTTCTATATATATTTTCCGGAATATTTTAAGATACATTTTCCAGATACTTTGATATTGCCTGACAAAGGCTGTTGGAAACAATATTTAGGCATTGCAGGAGGAAAAAATATAACAAGCAGGCTTGGTAATTTAATGATTCACTACATAGATAACTCCAAATGGCTATGCAGTTACACACAGTTTACTTTTGAAAAGTTGTAAATGTCTTACTGTTTTGAGGACAGCCATTGTTTAGTCTCTCCTTTGCCTCCCACCACCACAGTCTCTCACACGCTCACTTACAGTTCATGCCTCTTTTCCTTGCCATGTTCTCCACGCCAGCCAGAGACAACAACGGAAAACTTGTGGGAAGCAGTGACTTTCTGGAAGAAGGGGATAAAGAGCTCTTACCCTGTGGGGTCAGGAAGTAGCACCAGAAGTTAACAAAGTGCTGGGAAACTTTAGACTTCTTCCCAACACTGTGAGTAGTAAATCCCCTAGGTGACGCTCTTGCCTCGGTAGAGAAGGTAGAGGTTGGTTGGATGCTTGGAACTCTCTCTCTCTCTCTCTCTCTCTCTCTCTCTCTCTCTCTCTCTCTCTCTCTCTCTCTCTCTCTGTCTCTCTCTCTCTCTCATGTGTACACCTTCCCCTCTAGAGATCCCACCCAGTGAGACGACCTGAGTTGGCTTCCTGTGATAGAGCAAGGGTAGATTACCCATGTGGTCAGATTTCATGCCTTGATAAGCACAGACTTAATGAGACTCCTTACCTCATCTAATTATTTTTTAAATCAACAAATAAATAGTTCACCCATTACAGTATCTACAGGAAAAGAGACACTGGTTTCTTTCAGATGAGAAATTTTTAAAGCCTGTCACAACCACCAACACAAAACAAAAGCAACATGCCCCAACCAGATCCACCACAAAACATACAAAGGCTGTTTCACAAAGAGAAACACGGAGGTAGTCCCTGAGCCCTTGGTGGATGTTCTCCACGGTCCCCCACACTTTGGAGGAGCTCTATGTAGCCTCCAAGGGTGTTGAAAGCAACCTGCACAGTGCAGGTGCTTCTGAGTCATCATAGCAACAGACAACCACAAGCTAAAGATTAGCTATTATTATTCATTCATTTCTTGCCCTAGTGTGTCTGTTAACAATGTCCTCTTTCACTCAAAGAGGATGCATAGGTCTCTCCACAAAGCTTTGGGGTTGCAGTTCATGAAGCATCTAAAGCTATCTCTCTATGGCCAGACGAATTTTGGTTCTTTCCCCATCTCTGTTCATGTGTTATTTTATATTTTCCACTCTTACCAGTGCTGTAATCCACTGGTGCAATGATGTGTTATCCAGATTCACAAAAGTCATGAGGTTACTTAGTGAAGCCGGGAAAAGTGTCATTGTATCACTTAAGACAATTTTGGAAACATTCCCATGAAACACAAACTTTTCCCCATTTCTAGAACCAGAACAGGTTGAAGATCTTACCTTTGTACCCATGAAGAACCAGTCTTTTTTGTCATTCCTCTTTGGTATAGCTCCCCTAGCACTGACTAGCATGTTAAGATATCCTAGGTTATTCATACTTACATCTTAAATGCTTCCTGTTGTATATTAGATTTTCCTAGGAAGACATGAATATTTAGATGTCTATTTGCCCCAGACAGTGTACCAAATACAGAACAAAACTTGTCTCTGTCGAGGTCTAAGTTGATGAGCCAACGAGTTTAACTGGGAAACTTACTAACAACTACACTGTCAAAGAAGAGTTTCTTCTGTCCCAAGCAGTTGTTTTGACTTTCACATCCACTGGAGACTCCTTCACTGCCTTGGAAGACCTTTGGAGCCCCCTGTGGGCTATCGCATGTATCACAAGAACCCTCCCTGAAACACTTGAGGGGATGTTAGTGGGTGAATCTTTTGAGGGCCCCAGTGAGTAATGTCAGCCATTCCAATTTTCAACACAGCAATGGCCCTATCATGCATGGAGAACAGAACTGTACAACTCCATGAAATATTATCGGTAATGTGTTTGGTTTTCTAGGATGGTTCTGAAAGATAGTATTTGATTCTATACAGATCAACTGCATGTCAGATCCTGGGTCACACAAATTGGTAAAGCAAATATAACAGCTGTCAAACCTCATAGGTGAAGCTTGACCCTTAGTGGGTGAAGGAAAAAGTTTTACATTGAGTCCAGCTTCTCCAGTGGGTTTGGTGTGCACTACCTAGGAGTCACTTAAATTCAGGGTGTCGTATTTCACATGTGCAAGATAGAATGGATATTTGGTTTATGACTGTGGTAAAAAATGGAAATATTTTCTGTGAAAGCATTCTGTAATCTGAAAATGCTCCCCAGCAGTATGTGTGCCATTCACAGCAGCTGCTACCATTTTGAGAAGAAAAAACTGGTGGCATTTAGACAGACATTATTCAGTGAAATACTCATTTTTAACAATATTGAAATAGGGAAAAGCAAAAACTTGACACTCAAACAGAGGGACAGAATCTGTTAGGAAATAGATTATATTCAAACACAGAATGATACCCTATAGACACTCAACAGATATTTCTTTTTAAATCACCTTAGGGTAGCAAGTCCAAAAATAGTTTACCATGACAAAGCAAACACAAGGGGGCGTCTGCTCCATTAATTTTAAAAGACTAACAGATTCCACACAGACAAGATTTTTAAAATCATCTTCAATAGCTCTTTGTATGCATGTCACACAGCATATACCCAGAAAATTGGTAGTCTCACATACCAAATTTATGCACATTATGATTTTGCTTCTTTGTTCTTAATGTTTCATGGTGAGATTATAATTCTATTTCTTGCTAAAAAGATTTTCACCATACTTACTGATTTCAAACATGAAGAGATGAATAGTATGAAATGAGGTATACACAGGTACCATATATTTGAAGAATTTGAAAGACAACTCTGTTAAAAGTGATCAGTGGTCTCACACCCTTTGTACAAAATTTTGCTCAGCTATTAGGCAAACAACTTATAAGTCTGGGCTAGTTTAGCTTGAGTTGAATTTTGTAAGCCCTATAAAAGAAAATGTATACTCCCAATCTTTGTATATCTAGGATGTGTGTGTGGAGAAAGTCATTAGAAACAATACTTATGATGAGTAATAATTAAAATAACCAAACAGCAACAACATAAAGCCCAGAAGGGTTAACCCTCCTCCTTCCCTCCTTCTCTACCTCCCTCCCTCCCTCCCTCCCTTCCAAAAGTCCCTTCTGGACTGTGTAGGAACACATGTTTTAGCAAATATAGACGTGGGTGCATCTTTTGTGTGTGTGTGTGTGTGTGTGTGTGTGTGTGTGTGTGTGGTAGTGTAACAAAATTTGGAGGGATTCAAAGTCACGGTATTACAAAGGGATAATAAAAGGTATAATATCTGGAAAACCTTTTAAGGCCTTTCTGGTGAAGAGATATTGTTTCAGATAGCATCAACAGAAAGCTCGAATCTACTGACTCAAATCTTTGAAGTCAGAGTCAATGTGGTTGGAGCTGAATGAGAAGGGCCATGTTCAATATGAAATGCAGAAAGTACCAGAGAGAGAATTAGGCAGGGTTTGTAAAGCTACAACCATGATCTGAATGACAAACAGTAGAAACAAAAACAGAGCAAGTCCTGAGAAGAGGAATGACTTGGTCCAACACCTGCTTTCGAAACATGAGATGGTTTGCACGAGTAGATCCTGGACAGTTGTTAATAACCTATGACAAGACGACCTCAGAGCTACAGCTGAGAGGTGGGGATGGCTGGCATCAGGTTAGTGTAGTGGCTGTGATAAATAGAATCAAAAGTGTGTGAGTAGAATCTGAATTGTTAGTGGATAAAGTACAGAATGTAAAAGAAACGAAGGGGCTTAGAATGGCTATAGTTTTAGCCTCAAGTAATTAGAAAGCAGAGTTAGGATTATCTGAAAGGTAGAAATCTGTGAGGGAAGAAACCCAGAAGGAAAAGAAACCATGCAAACTAGTCACTAGAGAAGATATGAGGATTCCAAAGTATTTTACAAGCAGCATGATAGCTTCTAACAGAAGGCATGGGCAACATTGTACTCCATTCCTTCCAGATGTTTCCTGACAACATATTAGTAAATGCATGGGAGATTTTAAAAGCAAGTGTGGTGGATTGAATGGAAAGTGACTCCATATCTCAGGCCCTGTCGGTGGCACTGTTTGGGGGAATTTTAGGTGCTATATGGCTTTGCCAGGAGAAGTATCTCACTAGGGCTGCGTTTTTTAGAGTTAAAATCCTTGCTTACTTTTAGTTCAGCGTCTCTGCTTTGTTCTTGGAATTCAAGGTGTGAGCCCTCAGCTTCCTGTTCTTGCTGCCATCCCTGTCAGTAGCTGTCTGGTTTCTCTTCCATGATGGGCTCATTTATCTGGAACCATAGTCCAAATAAACTACTTTTTCCATAAGTTGTCTTGGTCACAGTAACAGAAAAATAACCAATGCAACATGCTTGAGCAAATCTATTATTCATTTATGTATCAATTATTTATCTATTTATCATCTATCTATTTTGTCTGTTTCTCTAACATATATCATCTATCTATCTATCTATCTATCTATCTATCTATCTATCATCTATCATTTAGTCAGTGTCCTGTTGCTGTGAAGAGACACTATGACCAAGGCAACTCTTATGAAGGAAAACATTTAATTGGAGCTTGCCTACAGTTTCGTAGGTTAAGCCCATTATCATCATGGAGCGGAGCATGGCAGCAGGAATGGTAGGCGTGGTGTTTGAGAAGTAGTTGCGAACTACATCCTGATCATCAGAGAGAGAGAGAGACACTGAACTTGGCTTGGACTTTTGAAACCTCAGAGCCCATCTCCAGTGACACTCTTCCTTCAACAAGGCCACACTTCTTAATCCTTTTAAGTAGTGCCATTCTCTGGTGACTAAGCATTCACATATATGAGCCTAGGGAAGACACTCTTATTCAAACTAACACTCTGTCTAATCTACCTTTCTTTGTATGTGTCTATTGTCATTTATCACTGACACATTTACAGATATACATAATAACTGGATTACATATAATCTTTAAATAAAATTAATCTCATGCCAGAAACTAAAGAGACTTGTAGTAAAAAATGAAAAAACAAAAGGTGTTTCCTTGATTTTATTGAAAATATTTTTGTGACTTTGACTGGGATTTCTCCTTGGGTCTCTTCTGGAATTGAAGGTCTACATTTTAGTTTTTGGACATATTCAATATTTGTCACTTTTCCTTTGTGAACTGACAGTTACAGGGGACACTTGAGCCTTCTTAGATTCTACAAGGCTTATTGAACTCTGGATTGTAGAGAGTTAGAATAGTACAGGTCCAGAAACTAATTACTAATTATCTTTGACATTTTGCTTTTAATATTTTAATTATATCTGTGTGGGGGTGTGCAGATGCCCTTCGAAGCCAGGAGAAACTGGGTGATGGGAACCAGCTCAGTGTTTTGCAATAGCAGTGCCTGAATTTAACCACTGAGCCATCTCTCTATTCCCTATCTCAGTCCCCTTAGTATCTGAAGACTATCAGGTTATATCCTATTGAAATTTCCTAGTATGACAGTAGCATCCACTCACCCAAAGGCTGAGAATACTGGCCTATAGCATCTGAGGCCTACAGCAGTGATTCCCAGCCGGATTGTAACTCATCCTACTCCATGTTCCTGCCCATTTGAAATTGTCTTGTTTTTGTTGCCTGCCTGCCTGCCTCCCTTCCTCCCTCCCTCCCTCCTTCCCTAGCCTGTCCCTTCTCTCCTATCTCTCTCTCCCTCTCTTTCTTTTGCTATGGTTCCCAAGTTGGATATGACATTTGGGTAGCCTTAGTCTGTGTCCCCAGCCTATGGTCACTCATATTTAGCTCCAAAAGAGATGTCCTGTGAGATGGGAGCTGTGGTTTTGTGCTGGTGTTTTCAACCCATTTAAATGAATTTTTCTTTATTTTTCTGTGTTTAAATTTTGCTTTTTTATTTTTACCTTCTCTCACACCAGATTTTATGTGTTCATGTTTCTTCATACTTTGTCCTCAATCCCTGATGCCACTTTTCTGTCACTTCTCATGTTTCCTGCAATCCCCTCATACAATCAGAAGTGTACGGTGTCTGTGTCCCTTTGTATTTCCATTGCCTTCCAACACTCTCAGCCCGTTTTGAATGAGGAGGTCATGGGCTTGCTTCACCCTGAAGGTGTCACATGTTCTCTGTATCTAAGGCTGTTGCTTAGTTTCTTGATGTCCCCCTGTCCTTTCAATATTCCTGTAAGTGGTTTGGGCTTGAAAGTTATTATTTGCTCATTTTTATTTGAGATTTTTCTGAAAATTTTTAATTGAAATTTTCAGTTCTGAAGAATCAAACAGTTACCTCACAGATGCCGAGCAAGAACTCAACCACCGGGGACATCGCCAGTCAAATCTCTAAACCTCTAGAACGAGATGGGTTAAGATGACTTTTCCAACTTAGTGTTAAAAGATGCAGGAGCTTATTACATTTTTTCCTTTAGTGTGTGTGTGTGTGTGTGTGCGCGTGCTTGCGTGTGTGTGTGTGTGTGTGAACATTTGTGACCCACCCTCAATGTTTATCTGAATTTTACTGACCCCTGTTCATCTGCTTCTCGGTTTGTTTACAGTGCCTTTTCAGCATAGCCCCTGTCTCAGGTTGGGGTGCTTCAGTGGTTCTAAGTCAGGTGCATGCAGCTCCCTTTCTGATGGGCCCTCACCCTCAGGACCAGCACACCCGATCAAGCCTCTCATGGTTTCGCCTTCCATTCATAACTGGTCCCGGCTTCCCTACAGGTAGCCACTGGCTATTTTCAAGTGTGTCTCTTCTCAGATGAGGTAGACCATTTTGTTTTCTTTTTTCTTCTTCCTACACAAATGCAGAGACCATGAAGTCTTGTTTGCACTCACTGTGCTTGGCGTTATGTTGGCATTTTCATCAGTGGGGTGGTGCATAGGAGTTTGAGATCTGCTCTGTTCACTCTTGCCAACCTCTGGGATTTATAACAGACCTACAAGTAGATCTGAGTCAATGCTGCCATATGCTCAGAATCCCAGGTCTTTAATTTTTCCAAGGGAAAAATTTTAATCGATGAATTGGGATTTTTCCCCATTATTATCAAGATGGAAAATGGTTCGATTTTAAAATGTGAGCATTTTAATAATGTTAGACTTCTATTAGTTAGACTTTTGGGTCTGTTCTTGGTAAGCAAGAATCAGCAGATGGCTTAAAGGAGTAAAGATAATAATATAAAATATGGGTCCTATTGCACTGGAGGGACTGATTTCAAAACACATTTCAGAAGTATCTGGAAACAACAGCTTGTCTGTACTGAGTGATGTCTTCTCGTTCTAGTAGATTTAGGGTGATTCAAAGAGCAGCTCAAGGTCTTGTTTGAAGTCTTTCTAAAGAAGGTGCTACCTATCCATTTAAGACCACTCTGGGCTGGAGAGAAGATGTAGCTAAGAGCACCCGCGGTTAACAGCACAGGCATCCTGTCCTTGCAGAGGATTCAGGGTCATTTCCCAGCACCCACACCTCGCAGCTCCCTGAAACACAAGTTCCTGGGATCCAATGCCTCTTTTGTCCTCTGAAACTGCATGTATACAGCACACATGCAGACAAGTGACTACACATGTGTGCACATAAATTAAGGAAAAAAATTAACACAACTTTGTTCACCTGCTTGAAGGTCCCTGACTGACTAGCACTGGCAAAAAGAAGACAGAGGACTTGCCACACCCTGAGTAGTCTCTCTGCAATGGTCCCTATGTTGTCTCCATGCTTCTTCTGGATTCTCAGTGAGGAATCTCTTCATGGGCACTGACACTGGCACCCATTACTAACTACCTGTGCTAGCCAGTCACGTATTTGATGTAAAACTCAGCAACTAATTTTTTGTGTGTCTCTGTGTGTGCACATAAATGCAAAATGCTGTTTCAGAAATAAAGTAATTAGTAACCAGTAAGGATAAAATTATAATGAACAAATAAAAATTTCAAAAACATAGTTTATGAGATATGTATCCAGTAGAAAAGTTACATCCACTAAAAATAGTTAATATTTCTAATTTAAATGTTCTGTTCCATTAATTTTGATTTTGGGCTCTCTAAAAGACTAACTTTTGTGTTTCTAAATGTTTGCAAATTTTTCTCTTATATATCTGTTGGAGGAAAAATTATGTGTTTGATATGCTAGGTCAAAAGCAACCACCTAAATGAATGAAGTTAAGTGTAGTGAATCCCCATGAAATAAATCAGTTATAAGAAAAGCACATCTGAGAGCATCCAGGAATCTTGCTATTAATTTTCCTTAATTTAATGCCACTTGTTTCTTGTGAAATTTATTAGGTTCTGTGTGAACTAATAGCTTTTTTCCAGGTTTTGTAAATTTAGAACAAATGTGTTTTCCATGAAAAATGGACATCATTTTTCTCATTTTGATTTGCAAAAGCAGCATTTATCAAGCTCTGTTTGAAAGTTCCACAATATCTTTCGTGAGTTCTCTCTTTCAGTGGGCATTAGTCACTTTTATCTTCAAAGTGAGTTTTGGTTTATTTTTAAAATATATATTATTGCTTCAACTCATGCTAGTAAGAAAACCCATTTTAGTCAGTCTTTGTTTGCTAAATATCTTAGTTAATTTTCTGTTGCCGTGATAAAGCCACATGGCCTATATTAACTTATGAAGAGTTTGTTTTTAAAAGGCTTATGTGTTCAGAGGAATAAGAGTCCATCATTGTGGGAGGTGTGACAGCCACTGGCAGCAATGGCATAGAAACAGAACGCTAAAAGATTACAATTTTTTTCTTCTTCTCTCATATAATACAACCTGACCACAGTTTCCCCTCTCTTCTCTTCTCCAAGATCCCCACCCCCCATCTTTCTCCCCAGATCCACTCCTCTTCTGTTTACCTTCAGAAAAGGGGCAGGCCTCCCAGGGATATCAAACAAACATGGCATTATCAAGTTGCAACAAGACTAGGCACATTCCCTCATATTGATGCTGGGTGAGTCAACGCAGTAGGAGAAAAAGGGTCCCCAAATCAGGCAAAAGAGTCAGAGACAGCTCCCACTCCCACTGTTAGGAATCCCACAAGAGCTCCAAACTATACATCCATAACACATATGCAGAGAGTCTCGGTCAGAATCATGCATGCTTCCTGACTGCCAGTTTAGTCTTTGTGAGCCCCTACAAGCCCTGGTTTGTTGATTCTGTTTTTTTGTTTTTGTTTTTGTTTTTTTTTGTGGTGTCTTTGACCCCTCTGCCTCCTGTAATCCTTCCTTCCTCCTTCCACAGGGTTATGGAGCTCCATCTAATGTTTGGGTGTTCCCATTAGCTGTTGGATGGCACTTCTCTTATGATGATTGTGCTAGGATTTCATTTTTAATCACAAACAGAAAGCAGAGAGCAAACAGATGTCCTGCAAGGCTATAAACTCAAAGCCCGCCCCCCGGTGACTTATTTCCTCCAGCAAGGATGCACCACCTTCCCAGAAAGCTGTACTGACTAGAGACCAGGTGACATTCTCAGTCAAAGGAACACACAAGATCTTTCCACAAGGACCCAACAGTCCATCTTCAATGTGATAGAAAAATTACAGAAGGGTCTGCAGCTGATGCTTAGTGTTCCTGATGAAAGAATCATAATTTGTGTTTCTTTTAATCCCATAATACCTCAATATAGCAGAGACAAAGATAAGTTTTACACATTAATACCTATTAAAGTCATCCAAGGAACACTGTCTGGACTTGGGTAACTGCCTTTAAGTACAAGTTTCACCATCAAAACAGAACACAATTCAAAATTAAATATGTTTGGAATGTAAGATGGCTCAATGGATAATAGAGCTTTCTGGGCAAGCACAAAGACCTGAACTCAGGTCCCTACACACTGTGTAAAAACTCCAGGTGTTGCTCATACACCTGAAACATAGTGCTTTGGGGCATAGAGGAAGGAAGATTTGACAGGACTCACTGGCCACAAATCTAGGCAGAAAATGGTGACGTTCATGGAAATAAGGGGAAGAGTGGTGAATCAGGACACTTGTAGTCCTCTGGCTTACACGTGTATACCTGCACACATACATGCACACACACCACACTCATACACAAAAAATCTAAAAGAAAGTAGTAGTCATGCCTGTGCCCAGACTAAAGTGAATTTATATATGACATGTCAGGCTGAGGGACAAGCTTTAATGACATTGAACAAAATTCTTTAGCTCTATCCACGTTATTCATTTAATCTACTGTTGTCAATTTTTGTCAAACCAAGAAATCTTCAAAGGTTATCCTTGCCAGTTGAATTTTAAGTTCTGTCCTGAAGATATTGAATTATTCTAAGTTAATCATAGGCTTCTTGTGCTAACTTATAAACAATAATAACCATGAGACTTAGTGTCCTAAATCATCACTGATGATTTCTACAAGTTTATTGAATACATTCATCTTGACCATGCTTGGCTACCCTACATGAGACAAAGAAACCCAGAACCAACTGTCTGTGGGAGTCTGTGGGAACCCTTTCATGCAAGGATCTTCAGTGAGAAAGCTGTTAGCTAAATTAGGGTATCACTGGGTGTTTCCTGTAGTCTCTTTTCCCAATAGGTGATGTATGTTTTGGAATCTACTAGACACCTCCCTAGATTTAGTGATACCAGGATGAGTCATAAAACTTAGCACGTAGGCATATCCATAGTGTGGTTTATTGAAGGAAAAGGAAACCAAGCAAAAACCCCATGGGCACAAGTCCTGAGGAAACTCAGACATAGTTCTCTGGAATTCAGTTTCAATGGAGGTACACAGGATGCACTCAACCCCTCCAGCAATGGGTTGTAACATATCTGCAATCTTATCTACCAAGGAAGTTCATTAGGGACTCGTTTAAAATTCACAGAAGACAGGTTACAAACACTATCTTCCTGGCTTCCCCAAGAGTCAGAATCTCAGAAGGAAAGCAGAATTTTTGGGGGGAGGGGGATAAACCAAACTGTTTGCACAACTAGGTTATGCAAAGATACTAATCCAAAAACCATCATGAAATCCTTCCTCCCTCCCTCCCTCCCTCCCTCCCTCCCTCCCTCCCTTCTTCCCTTCCTCCCTCCCACCTTCCCTCTATCCCTTCCAGGGTCTCATGTAGTCCAGACTGGCATCAAACTCACTCTGTAGAAAGGAATGACCTTGAATTTCTGTTCCTCCTGCTTCTACCTCCCAGGTATATAGATTTCAGGCTTACATTATTATTTGTGATTCATTGTGGTGCAAGATATTAAACCCAGGGCTT
Source organism: Mesocricetus auratus (assembly GCF_017639785.1). Taxonomy (NCBI): domain Eukaryota; kingdom Metazoa; phylum Chordata; class Mammalia; order Rodentia; family Cricetidae; genus Mesocricetus; species Mesocricetus auratus. Next base: position 11,178,481 of record NW_024429192.1, on the reverse strand, counting down.
CATATACACTAGGCAAGTACAATATCAACTGAATGCATTCCTAGTCTTCCCTGTGACCTTTTCAATGTGATATTTGATACTCTTCCTACCTCATTTGGAGTTATTGCAAGATCACAAGTCAAATGCCATAGTCAGAAGTTGCTACCAAGGATGCAATTAGTCTATTGCATTTCCTTGGTCTTAAAAATTTAGGAGAGGCTTATGCCTTTCTTGGCTCCTATTCTAGAATGATATTTAATCGCCATTGCATTTTAACCACTTCTATATAAGAGTCTCATCTGCTCACCTTTAGATGGCTAGGACTCAAGCTAAATGGATGGAGCCTTCTGTAATGCCTATGATCTCTGCATCCATTCCTAAGTGTGAATTTGCAGTAAGGTCTCCATCTCTCATGGGCTATGGAGAACTGCTGTTTAAGAAATGCAGAGACTCTCAGTGTCTACATTCCACTGATGAACTGTACTTGTCACTGTCACACCCAAGAGGATTGTACTTTAACCAGAAGCCAAATATAGAACCAATACTACTGACTGTAGTCCAAGTCCATAACTTTCCAAGAGCTCATCCAGACCTTCTTGGGCAGCTGATGCAGAGGACTGGAGGGAAAGTTCCAGGACAGTCAAATATAGATGCTAAATTCTGAATTGGGACAAGCTAATTATATGGAAATTAGAAATAATTGATGTGTAACACTCATTCTTCTTGGCATTTTCAGGTTAACTGTGATGGAACCAAACCTTGTCAGTGCTATGAAAATGTGGGTTTTATTGGTCACAAAGCACAGCCATGACAGTTGCATTTCAGTGGTAATAAGTATAGTCTCAACATCCCCAACAGCAGATTTTAGCATGGACTTTAAAGGAGTGTTCCTCTTAGGATTGCTCCTGAACAATATAATTGCTTTCCACAGCATTCCTTAGCAGGACAAGCTGACCAACTCTGTGTAAACTGAGACATGACCACACTAATTACTGCTTCTCATGGGCTAATGAGCTGACCTCTTTGATTACCTTCTCACACTCATTCGCTCTAACTTTTAAAGCAAACTGAACAAACCCATCCCTGTTATAAACATGTATGAAGAGAGGACCATTTCCTTCACTGAAGTGGCATTTATATTCTCAAAAGCTGAAATTTTGGAGCAATTTTTGGTAGAAAGAAACATGCTTTCTGAGTAGTCACAATACATGCCCAATTTGATTTCCAGAGCAAAGGCACACAGCTGCAAAAGATGTTTACATTCAACAAAATGCTTTAGCATCAGAATTTCAATAAGTTCAAAAGATTAAATGAGAAATTTGAAGCTAAAATACTTTTTAAGTAATACTCTTCTATAATTGCTTAAATGACAGTATTTTTCCTGATTATTATTTAAACAAATGATTGTATAGTCCTCAACTGTTTTTCTTTATTTTTATAGTGTTGTAGGTCAAACCTAGAGGCTTGTGCCTACTAACCAAGCACACTGTGGCTTAGCTATGTCCTTAGCCTTTGAGTAAATTATTTTAAAGTAAATAAATATCTGTCTTACCCTGAGTTTATATCACAGGAAACCCAATACATGGAGAAGTTTTATATTTAATCCTATATGCCAGTCGTATAGCAAAGGAGCTTTTTCATGGATATAATCTCATACAGAAAAGCACTAAGGCTTACAGAAGTTTAGTAGTTGAATTAAGATTACAGGACATGACTTTGTTCTTCTCCGTGGCTAAAAATGGTTCACTGTGCTTGTGGAAAGTGTATCTCACTTACTTATTCCCTCTGTCTGTGCTCAATTTTAATCCTGACTCACTCAAGGGACAAAAGGTGATTGGCAAGAGTTAGTATACTTAGATATATCCCAAGCACCATCCTGTGTATTAATTAATGTGTACACACACACACACACACACACACACACGAACCCATGCACACACTCGTGCACACATGCATGTACATGGCACTTATATTGCATTTGGATTAAATAGTATTTGGACACATGAAAATGTTACCCTTAAAGTGATTGTCAAAACATTATTTGAGAATCTAGAAAATAACCCCTTTAATTTTCTTCACAAAGTGCCTAAAATAGAAACTTTGTTTTTGTATGCTCAAGCAGGGTTTATTTCACAAGGCCACTGATTTTGCAGCCATCGTCACAGTGAATTGTAGAACATTCTCATCACATTACATAGAAAGGTCAGACCCTCTAAAATGTCAGTTTTGAATGCTGTTTCTGTAAGACCCCAAGAGGATGATTCTCCACTCAACATTACCAGTGGGGAAATAGACACAAACACGACATATCTGGCAAACATTTAATGTTCCACGCTTTATCACAAGAGATTTAAAATGTATGCATCGTAATAACTATCTTAAGGAATAGGCTGAGTTCACTGTTTTATGTCAAAGACACAAAGAGAAAGTAAATGGCTGGTCATTATTCCCAGTGAATTCAGCGTCATCTCTCCCCCAAGCAAGCCATGACCCTTCTGCTCCAAAGAGCCACGCTCCTGAGACAGAGCTAGCCTGGCTCAGAGAAGGAAGGTTTCAGGGTCAGAGTAGCAAGAACATCTCTGTGTAACCACTTGAAATAACTCCTGCAAAAGAAAACTTTCCCATCTTAAGGTGGAAAATCATTATCAGCAACAATTATTTGTTGCTTTTTATTTTGATGGGGAAAATATTAAAGGGCATTATCTCAAAAAAAAACCTTTGTAAAACAACACAACCAGCATTCTTTAACACGTCAATCATGTACAACACATAGAAAGAAGCCCTTAACTATGCCCCACTGATTATATCGTGGAATGTTCCATCAAATTATAAGATTTAGGAGACTGTTGCCAACATTTAGTTAGTTGTGTTTTTTTTCCAAAATGGTAGTTCTTGGCAGGCAGAGTGTGATTTTATTCACAGGAACATTGTCTTAGGGAATTTTCTTGGTAGGAAAATGTTGAGAATTTATAGAAAACACTACTCAGAAAACTCCCTTTTCAAGGCAATCTGTGAGAAAGCTGGCCCCGTCAGGGAAAAAAAAACGCCTAAGAAAATATTCCAAAATGAATCATAGAAACTCTTTTGATAAATGGTTCTCATGAACACTCTCAGCTGAGAAAGTTTTCAGTGGAACTACGTCTAACACGTCACAGAGATGGGCTCTTGCGATTCTTCTCCCGTTTTGTTTTTATTTACTTAGCTTTTCTGTCATGTAGTATCCTGGGAGTTGGGTAGTAGGAACCCTGAGTAAAAGGGACACGCGTTTTTATTTAGCAGACTGGCCAGAGTTTGGCCCTTTGCTCAACAAGGCGCCAGTTTTGCGAAGGGCACCTTTATTTTGAGGTATCTCGGTTTTCTAGGACTCTTGGAGCTGTTAAGGAGGACCTTCTAGAGTTCATGACACAGGATGAGGCAGTGACAGGATTCAGGGAGCCGGGAGTGCATGACAGCATTAGGAGGTGGAGTCCATCATTCCAACTTGACCCCATAAAAATAGTGCTCATTTGAAACAACTTAGAACTCAAGCACACACACTAACCATATTGCACGTACTAACTTGATGTATCCTGGGAATCCTTTGGTTCTGTGTCTTTTACAGACTAGAACGTGCAATGGGTGACGTGGTATTCTGTCTACTTTAACATCAATGTGTCATGACCACTTTACACTGACATGGCTTCTCACTTCGATTTCTCCCATCCTGTTTTCCCGACTCTCACTCACACAAAAATCAGACTTTTGCAACTACTTATGCTCTTGATTCCAGACTCATCATACAGATAAGAAGGCAGGGTAGGGGAGACTAGGAAGAATTGGATGTTGTCACTCAGCCACATTTGGTGTCATTGCAGTGGTAATTCGGGCAGTATGGACTTAGTTGGTGCAGAGAGAGTAACCCCTTGAGATACACGCTATCCAGCTAGAAAATTTCTCCACATCTTGACTACACTACTCACCAGCGAAGAGCCCAAGAGATGAAGGTCAGGGCTGTCTGCACCACATCTGTGTTCTTACTATCCTTGCTTCTTATCGGTTTCTCTATTCCTCTTCCTCCTCTCCCTGGATGGCTTGTCTTCTGCCAAGTCTTTTTCTGAAACTCTTTCCTTGGACCTCCTGCCAGAAAGCTTATAAAGTGTGCTTTTCCACCCTGGAACTGTAAGGGATACAGATCAGACAAGTTCCTACTCTGTCTCTTCCCCTGCTGGAATTTTCCTTTGCACTTTTAACTTCATGATTTCCATGATTGCCCTTATACTGACTGGTCCTTCACTTCTGACTATATCAGACCTTCATCACTAAGAGCTGGAATTTTCGTTTGAAAATAATAGGAGTGGGGAGGAGAATGCCAACATTCATTTAACAAATTCAACAATGAAAAGTATCATAAATAAACTCTATTTCCCAGATAGAACATTATGCTAGGAAAGCCTGACATAGAACACAGATACCTCAGGTGTGTGACATGTCTGGTTCCTATTATTAGTTCCAGCCATTTGGAGATGTGTTGTCAAAGAATGTTCTTTGACAAGAGTTAGCTAAATAAAGCCATAGGAAAGCCTTCTTGGATAAAGCTTTTGTCTGTTGCTTGTAAACTGCTTTGAGGTTCACTGTATTCATTTGGATTTATTTTCATCAGATCCACACCTATTGTCCTTGTCTAAACAGAGAAAACTTTTTCTCTAGTTGTTATTCGATTTGTTATTTTTTAAAGTAGTATGTTTTTAAAACCAGTTTGGAAAGTTTTATTGGCCTTCAGCGTTTCCAGTTTTGAATCTAAAAATGAGCAGCTCATCTCAAGTCCTTCCAGTGCAGAAGATGCATACCAGAGGCCCTGCTTTTGAGGCATGAGCATTTGAACAATGAGCTTGATTTTTAAGAAAATACATATATTAAAAGGCAAATATTTCACACCCAGATAGGACACATGATTTCCTAGGTGTCTTTTGTAATCTCTCCCTTTAATCTCCAAATTCTCTCTATGTTTTGGTTAATTTAATATTAAGCCTCTGAGTGATTATTTTAAAAGTGGTTGCAGGACCAGGTGGGATGAGAAACCTTCAGCTACAGTTATTTCTTTCTGTCTGCTATATTGGGGTATTTCCCATGGGTGCAGCATTGGCCTGGATGTTATTGGAGTACCTAACCACTTTCTGATGGGATGTAAGCCCTATTCCACTGGAGGAAACACATGCCTGGTACTGTACACCTGGCCAAGACCCTGTAGTTGGGGAGCTTGCAGGTCCCAGGAAAGAACCTGTTACTATTATTCTACTGAATAGACATAGTATCAAGCTGTCACCTATGTTCATATTTCTCTACCCATAGATTCGTAAATCTCTTGGACTTTATCAGAGAAGTTTCTTCATCTAATAGATAGTAGTTAGCAAAACACCACACCGTTGGTCAAAGTACAGAGAATAAGTTCCATTGGCATGCTCAGCTGCACATAGAACATTTATATAACTTCCCAATGAAGCCTAGGGAATCATTGCAAAAGGGAGTGGAGATCTATAAGAACCAGAGGCCAGGGACAACCAGAGTAAAACACCTTCTTCTGGACATGACAGGACACTGCATTCATGAACTCACATTACTTGATTTCCTGTGGAAGATCCACAAAAGATAGAGCCAGTCAGCATTCTAGCGTGGGTTAGATAGAAAGGGATTAATTAGCTCTAACTCATAACTGATGAGCTCTGGATAGTTGATGGCTCTTGGGGAGGAGGAAAGCTGAAGTTAAATGGGTTGCTGTGAGCAGCTCAAAGTGGCATTTGAACTAGGGCCCTCCTTGTATCCTCTTGGATGTAGTCAATCTTCTCCTCAGAGTGAAATTTTTCCTTCTAGTATTTTCTGTCAGGCTTTATTGGTATAGAAATTTCTTACGTTTACTTTTATCATTAATTTTTTTTCCTTATTTGAATGTGATTGACAGTTTTGCTGGGTATAGCAGTCAGCTTGGGGATCTATGGAGAAGAGAAGGTAGACATTGGACAACTTGAACGAAACAGTGTTTTTCAGACACAACAAAGCTGTAAATGCTACTCTATACATGAGACCTACACAGGTTCAAACCAGACAAAATCCTAGCATGGAGAAGGAGAAGTGAACACAATGGCCCACCTCCTAACCAAGAATTTTTTTTCAATGATGTCTTCTTCAATAGAGTAACACAGAGTATATCAACCACCCTCCAAGGCTGGACAACACAGAATGGACCCCACATTTTTCTCTCTTTTATGTTTTGCTTATGTGTGTGCTTCTTATAGTCTAGTTTTATTCTTAAGAGTGAGAATAAATATTAAGTTGTGAGGGAAGGGAATGGGACTGGAATCTGGGACAAGCTGTGAAAGGGGAAAGAATATGACCGAAGTAGATTGCATAAAATTTTTTTAAAAATTGAAAAATGTTTTCATCCTTTGCTTTCTCTAAAGGTGCTGCAGAATTTTATGCATTTCTAAATATAATTTCATATAATTTCTCTTGTATATATAATTTGTTTCATGTTCATAGATGCAGACTCAAGATCGATGAGTGATTTGATTTTTGAGCATGTTGCTCTTTCAATTGTTAAAATGCACAATATTTAATGTATAAAGGAATATTTTAGAATAATCACTAGTTACAAAATCAAGAATACTGGTATTAGAAATGTGGTTTTTAAGTCATTATTGTTGGCATCTCCTAACCAATATTTCTTTTCTTTAACTGGGAAAGCATAAATAACACAAACTTTAGTGGCCTTAGCTTGCTGGGAGACTTCTTTTTTTAATTACTGGATCAATGTTCTGTTTCTCATAGGTATAGTCCTTTTTCCTCTTTTTCTTTTTCAAATATTTTTATTAGAAATTTTAAATTTGCATAATGAGAGGTAATGAGAATGAAAGGCATAAATCTGAAACTCAGTGATATAATTAAGTACCTAGAAGTGTATAAAACCAGAGTTCTACAAAATTTTTCAGCAGGATTACTAATCAGAGCAGAAAATACATGTAGAAGTAGACTTGAGCAACAAATGCTACCAGAACATAGAGAGGAAAATAAAACATTTCATAACTGATGTTAGGTTTTGGTCTTTGACCAATGGCTGATTGGCACATTTCTTCTAGAATATTTCTGGAACCTCACCATTCCAAACAGTTTCATATGATAAAGCTTTTCCTTGGACTTGGGATTTAATTTCTCTACTTTGAATTTTGCCAATAGGCCAGTCCACATGCATCTAGTGATTTCTCCCCAAGAAATATCAAGTAAATAATGGCAGCTATTCTATTCTCTATGAAATTCGCCTTCATTGAGTATTTTATATTTCCTAATAAATAAAAAGAAAGAAAAGAAGTCATATTTAGATGAATGTGCTATATTCATGTATTAATGAGAGTGAAGCTAATGATTTGGAATGAAGTATGAGAGTAAACATAATACCTAGCGTTGAAATTAAATTTCTTAATTGTTCTGAATATATCATATATCTGTCTGATATTTTATAGTCTGAATTATAATATTAATATAGTCTAAGTAATTTTAAAGTTTCTATTTTTAAAACATTCAGCAACAGTCTTTGTTAGTATAAAGTATCAACCAAGTTATTGTTATCTTTATTGATGTAATACAAGACACAGACAGCTGATCTATTGTTTCACAGAAACAACTTCTCTGTGATTTCAGTACTTGTTTAGTTTAGTCTAAAAATACTGAGGCTAATCTTCAGGACTATAATAGACTATTCTATTGGCTTTGCTACAACAGTGGAACAATATACACTGGGATGTGCTTGTTGTCACAGGACAAACATAGAAGCAATGGGAATCTGTCCTGAGGAGATAACATGGCTCTGATGGTTACAGATTTAGACTTCAGTCTCCCTTCTTGTTATGATTTCATAGCCTATGCTGTTTTGATTTTGCAACTACTTTATGAACTGTTGTACCTGATAGGTGATTGCATAAAGATGTCTTTTAACAAGCAATATTTCAGAAGAGTGTGTGTATGTGTGTGTGTGTTAAACATGTGGTATATGTATGTGGCATGTACACACACTTGTGGGCTGGGGGGTGTGAGATTGTCTGTGAACATTCAAGGGCCAGAGGAGGATATCAGCCATCTCTGCTCTAGGACTCTGTGCCTTATTCCCTTGAGACAAAGACTCTCACAAAATCTGGATTGAGGCTGTTAACCATCAAGCCCCAGAAATCCTCCTGTCTCCACACCAGCACATAGTGTTGGGGTTACTGATCAACAAAACCATGCCTGACTATTACCGCTGGTCTGGGACTTGAACTTTGGTCTTCACGGTTGCACAGCCATCATTCTTAGGTATCAAGTACCCTCCCCAGGCCCCAGAACGTAGGTTTTGTGTCTTTTGTTTTGCATTGGTGGACCTCTTTGGATTTATTGGGCTGTTGGGATTTCTCCATAGCTTGAAATCCCTATTCAGAGAACATCTACACTTTTGCTAAATGGACATGTTGTCATACTACCCACTAAGTATCTACGAATATACACATGTGTTTGTGCTCTTCTCAGCGTTTACCAGGGAAGCTTCTTGCTGCAGTGGGAAGTGGCTAATGTAAACCCACACCTGGCCAACTGCTGGGAATAAGTGATGGTGGAATTGAGCCAAAAGGGGACGTCTGTATCGCTCACTGCTCCTGCGCTCAGCGGACATCTCAGGAGGGGGTGTGTGGAAAGAATGTTAGACCCAGAAAATGAGGAAATGTGCAGCAAAAACAAAAAACAAACAAACAAAAAACCCCGATGTCTCAGCAGCCATTGTTCTCACAACTCAAAGCAAGCGTGGTTACCTGGACATTATTGCTTGCTTCCGTCCATGGGGTCCATGAGGCCTTTTCTTTCTCCGAGGGACTATTGGCAGCTAAATGTTTTTGGGAAAGAACATGACGCTTTCCTCAGTGAGGTAGCCACCAAAAAGTTGCCTTTATTCCAGTAAATAACATCCCACCCAAGCTCAGATGAGAAACTAAGTAAACGCTGTGTGTCGTATACAGATAAGACGCGAAGGCAGGAGGGATCTTCTTGGAAAGATAGGTTTCAGTGGGAGTGGGGGCCAATGAGAAAAGAGAAATGGAGGCGAAAATGACAAACCCCACTACATACACGTGTGGAACGCTTTTTCTTTTTAAAATATCTATTTTACTTGTTAACTGTGTGTATATGTGATTGTGGGTGTGCGCACAGGAGTGGGTATGCCCCTCAGAGGCCAGAAGCATCAGATCCCTCTTGAGTTTCTAAAAAGATTTATTTATTATGTATACAGTGCTATGCCTGCACCTATGCCCACAGGCCAGAAGAGGGCACCAGATTCATTAATGACCGTGTGAGCCACCATGTGGTTGCTGGGAATTGAACTGAGGACCTCTGGAGGAACAGTCAGTGCTCTTAACCTCTGAGCCATCTCTCCCTCTTGATTTGTGAGTTACAGCCTGTTGTGGGTTGCTTGACGTGGGTTCTGGGAACTGAACTCAGACACACACACACACACACACACACACACCCCGGGCCCCCTGCAACAGCGAGGCACACTCTTAACAGCCGAGCCATCCAAGCCTCTTTCTCTTTTCTTTAAACATCCTTATCGTAACGCATGTCCGTGTCCGTGTCTTACTGGCTGTATTTTCAAGTGTCCTGTGACATAGACTGTGAATGCTTGTAGTCTGCACAGTTATGTTTATTTACCCTTTGTTCCACGTTTGCGTTTGGCCCTCTGATTTATATAATTGTTCCTTACTCTAGTTGTCTTAATGTTAGCAGTCAAGTTGGCGAAGGACACTATCAACAAATGACTCTGCTAAAAGTAGATTTGCTCAGTGCAGGCCAAGTGCTGGCCACCAGTTACGGCTACAGGCAGCCCCAGCCAGGGTCAGCTCCCACCTCCCTTTCTTACGTACAACTGCCATCAGCATCCAAGCACTTGGAACGGAGCCCGAGTGTCCCGGGCAGGACTTGGCACGGACATCTCTGACAGCAGAACTTGGCTTGGGGTTTGTTTAGATAAAACCCTTCACGCTGAACTGCAGGAAAGGAGGAGAGAGGCAGGGAAGTGGAAATAAAGGGAGGAAACTTCGGCCTCCTTCCAGGCTATCAGAAGAGACAAAACATTTAAAGCCTGCTCTATAAAACAAGTGGGTATATTGAAAGAGAGATTAAGAAATGATATTGAATCACCGAGTGTGCGTGAAAAGCTTCAGTATTCACTTTCCAGTTTTATTGTTACTATCATCGCCCCCCATTCTCTCTCGCACATACACACACCTTTCTTAAGAAGCACCAGGGATTGCTGTCGGAACTCTGCGCTAAGGAAATGTTCTATTACTGAGCCACATAGCCAGCCCTTTGATTCCTTCCAGCAGCACCAATAAAAGTATGATACAAAGCAAAACTGGTAATTCATTATGTCTTATCGATTGCTACAGCAGTCCCCAACTGAGCCTCTCACTTCCCTCTCACTCCCTTGCAGAGGTGACTGCCTTTCTCTAGAAACAAGACAGAGCACTCTCCGTATATGCATGTGTGTGAGAGACGTGCAGGTGACCAGAGGTAGTGTTGGATACCTCCCCAATCACTTCTTTTTTTATTTTTTTAACATTTATTTATTTATTACACACACACTGTTCTGCCTACATGCCAGAAGAGGGCACCAGATTGAATTGTAGATGGTTATGAGCCACCGAGTGGTTGCTGGGAATTGAACTCAGGACCCCTGGAAGAGCAGTCAGTGCTCTTAAACTCTGAGCCATCTCTCCAGCCCACTGCCCCCCCACCCCCCAATCACTTCTTTGTCTTGCATTTTGAGGCAGCATCTCTTCACTGCTCCTGGAGCACATGGTTTTTACCGGACCGTGAGCCCCTGGCATCAACTGGTCTCCACCCCCAGAACTGGCTTTAAATATGTGTTCCTCGGCTTAATTTTGAATGATGGGGATCCAAATTCAGACCTCACGGTTATGCAACAAGCCACCACCACAGGCCCACTCCTTCAAGTCCTCTAAGAGAGAAGTCTGTCTTTCCGTCTTTATCTTCCCTCTTGTTTGGCTTCAGAGTGTTTAATTAGGATTTCAGGTCTCCGGAAGGAGAGATGTCTAAAGAGCTCAGGGAAAGGTAGGGAAGCCTGTAGTAATCTGACAGTTGAAATGAGGCAGGGATATTGTAGTGGCCTATACTTTTCAATCTCAGGCTAGGGAGAGAGAGGGGCAGGGTGATCGCTGTTAGTTCAAGGACAATCTAGTCTAGGGGTTAAGTTCCAAGACAGCTAGGGCTAAACACAGAAACACTGTCTTGAAAAAAACAAAAGCAAAACAAACAAAGAAGGAAAAAGAAGAAATGAAGGAAGGAAGGAAAGAAAAGAGAAGAAAAGGAAAGGAAAGAGAAGAGAAGGGGGAGGAGGAGTTTTATAGGCACACCTTGGTCTTGGAGCCAGCAGCTGAAGGCTCACATGGTAATTCCTCCTGCGGCCCTGCCCAGCCGGTGTCTCTTACCCTCTTGTTACTTTGTACCTTAAAGCCTCTCTCTCTCTCTCTCTCTCTCTCTCTCTCTCTCTGTCTCTGTCTGTCTCTCTGTCTCTCTGTCTCTCTGTCTCTCTCTCTGTCTGTCTCTGTCTCTCTCTCTGTCTCTCTGTCTCTCTCTCTCTCTGTCTTTCTCTGTCTCTGTCTGTCTCTCTGTCTCTCTGTCTCTCTCTCTCTGTCTCTGTCTGTCTCTCTGTCTCTCTGTCTCTCTGTCTCTGTCTGTCTCTGTCTCTGTCTGTCTCTCTGTCTCTCTGTCTCTCTGTCTCTCTCTCTGTCTCTCTGTCTCTCTCTCTCTCTCTCTGTGTGTGTGTACATGCATTCTCACCATGTGATCCTCTCATCTTAGACCCTCACCAGAAGCGGATGCTGACTGTACACACTTGGACTTCCAAAACTATAAGTTAATATAAACCTCTTTCCTTAATGCAGTAAATAGCCTCTGGTATTTTCTCACATCAGCACCAAATGCAGAAGATACAGACTTTTAGATAAATTTGCGTCTCTTCTTTTTACTCATGGTTTCCTTGCTCTAAGCCCTTTAATGGGATCCGATTATTGCTCTTTGTAATTGCACCTGCTGCCCCCATCCCCAATCACCTTTTCTTTGGACTCTTCTTCTTCAACAGCGTCATTACGAATGCCAGTTAGAGGACAGTTGTATCAGATTTTCTTCATATAAAAAACACCTAGAAATTAGTGCATTTGAAATCAGGCCAGTTCACTTAAGTCTCAGACGTTCCTGTCTCAGTTATTGTTGCAGTCACCTCATGAAGTCAAAACCTCAGTGCACTTCCTAGGCAGGCGGGTGAGATGACAGGCTATGCTGTTGCTGCTGCGGCTGCTTCTCCATACCCTCTTCCTTTTCCGACACAGGGTTTCTCTGTGTAGCCCTGTCTGGCTTGGAACTCTCTGTAGACCAGGCTGGCCTTAAACTCAGAGATTCCTCCTGCCTCTGTGTCCTGAGTGCTGGGATTAAAGGTGGGGGTCAACACGCCCGGCTGGTGTTTCTTCTGTTAGTAATTTAGTTGGGAATGAAAGACGTTATTATCATCAAAAATCATTTTATCTAATGTTAATTCTGCATATACTCCTAAATATTTGAAAAACATTGTCCTTTTGTTACTAAAGAATGTAGTTTTATTCACAAATATCCAAGCAGCTCACAATGAAGTTTTCTCTTCCTCTTATGCCTCAGCCTTTTACTAATTTTGTTATCTATTACTTTTCTTGCTCAATCTCAAGAACTCTGATGCCTGCATTTTCTGTTAGCAAAAGCTTACTTATATACGTATATGCATCTAACATGTAATTAGGATGAGGGTTTTTGTGTGAATCAAGGATTACATAGAGGCGAAATGGAATGAAGCATTCTGTTGGGTAGCAGTTGAAAACTTATAATGTTATCATAGAAGGACAGGATGCTGAAGTGATGTCCCCTTTCAATTCTGTTCTTCTCTATAGTGCCGTAAGGTGGAGTGTTGGTTACCTTGGGCCAGTGAGGATTCTTACATTAAGAGCATTTTCCAGAACATGGTGGAGCTAGACTGAAGAGCATGAGAACTAGGCTTTCTGAACTGCTATGTCAACTTTGAAGAATATCTTTATAATTAAGCATTGTTCTTCTTAGCTTGTTCCTCAGGTAGAGAAGCAGATCCCTAAATCCACTGACCCTGCATTTCATTCCAGATTAGTATGTGTTTTCCAGTTGTATTCCTTAATTTGCTTATTGTTTGTTCAATATCCAAATCTTTGGTTTCATTCTATGAGCCATACAATATATTAGGGACTGGGTCCAAACTGGGATGAAGAGTATAGCTGTGAACAGGAGAATCAAGAAATGCATTCCTTACTGAGACATTTATTTTGTGATAACTCTACCATGTAAGATATTAGATATCAAAGGGCTGAAGAAAGTAATACAGCAAGATAATACAATATAATAAGGGGAGTGTGGGGGAGGGGTTTCACAGTTTTGATGAGTTAGGGGAGAAGTTGCCCATCTAGACTATGAGGACAGGTGTTCCATAATAATTGAGGACAAAGACCTTGAGGAGGGAGTATATGTGAGGAAAGCCAACCACAAAAACAACGAAGGCTGAAAATGTGAAAATAGAGAAGAATAAAGAGATGAGATCAAGTGTTAATTGAGAGTGAGATAAAATAGGATGGAAATTTGTCTTTTCCTTTGAAAGGAAGACTTTGATCCATCTACTAAGAAGACTGGACTTGCATTTTAACAGCCCCATTCTGGCTGAGAATTTGGGGTTAGGAAGACCCATGAGGAAGCTAACAGTGGGAGGAGGGTGGCAGAAGTTGCACCAGTGGCTGGTGTTGAGAATTCTCTGGAGTGAATGCTGTAACACTCCCCGAAATCAGAGATGAAGTGTGAGAGAAAGAGAAAAGTGACTGACAGACTGGAGACTTGGAGAAAGAAAAGCTGGTTCCTGAGCTGGCAGTGATGACGCCCCACTCTTCCTGCTCCTCCCTACCATGTCAGTGTCCTCCTCTAACTGACCGAGGTAGTTGTTTCTGGAGGGAGGTGAGGAGTTCGGTGTGGATGTGTTTGTACTCAGGTGAGGTTGGCTAGTTACTCGTTGGATGTAGCAGACTGGATTTCAGAGACAGTTCTAAGAATGAGAGAGGAACTTGAAAGTCTGCAGCATCAAGGTGGCATTTAAAGTCAGAAGGGACACAATGGACTTACTGATAACACAAAAGTGGAAAAAATATAGTTATTAATGGTTAAGAAAAATAGACTGAGACTAACAGTCTTTAGGAAGTTGGGTTTTTTTGTTTTGTTTTTTTAGGTATGAGGTGTCCTGGAAGTAAAGGAGAGGAGATTTTCCAGGACAAAAGAGTTATCCATTATTAAAATCTTTGCCAAGGAAGAGGAACAAAGCTTGACACAGGCTCTTGGGTTGTCTCTTAGTTATCACCCTAGGAATACCTAAGCATGGAGGAGTTAATACTGCTTGTCAGTTTAATAGGACTTAGAGTCACCTAGGAGACCAACCTCTAGATATCCCTGTAAGAGAGTATCTAGATTTAGATTAACTGGAGTGAGACGATTCACATGAGTTATGTTCATGGTTGGCATTAGCCCATGGTCAGAGATCTTGATTGAATGAAAAGCAGAAAGCTAGCTAGGCACTAACATTCTTGCATCTCTCGGCTTCCTCATTGTGGGCGCAATGTGACCAGCAACCTCGTACTCCTACCATCATGACTCCCCTGCTATGACGAAATATGCTCTCACACCATGAGCCAAACAAGCCCTTCCTAAGGTTGCTTTCCCAAGTGTTTTGTTACCACCTCGAGGAAAGTTGCTAATATTTTCAGGAAAGGGAACTGGGCCCAGGTCAGGAGGGTAATTTGACTATTTGTCTCTTTGTTTCTCCTCATAGACAGAAAGCTACATGGGGCTGTTTCCCCATTTGCACCGTTCCACCTTTCAAGGATCTAATTCTTCATTTGTATTGCCAAACACACTCTGATGATTCCCTGGGTTGAGGTAGGGGGACACAATCCCTTGCAAGACTTTTTCCCCCCAATGGCTTTGTGCTGGGAATTTGGAGATGAAAACGCATCAACACAGTGGTTATCTATTTATGCTGTTTTTAAAAGCTGACGTACAAATAATAATCTAACAAATCGCTAGAAAGGAGTGAAAACTAAAAGCAACCGCCCTACAAAGCAACAGCCACAAAGATAATAGAGCCTGTGCTATGACCAAGAAGCTGCCATAGCATTCAGAGAAGAGGTAGGATGAGGCCCCAAAGGCAGCATCTGTGAAGAATGAGAGCTGCTGTGCCTGGTTGGAGGGGGGTGGAGGAGAGGGCTTATGAAAAAGATCTGGGAAGATGGCCAAAGAGTTCTTTCTCTAGAGATAGTTAGAAAGAGAGCATAAATAAATAACAGTGACTCACTCTGTGTGATGCTGGAACCCTCGCCCAGCAGGCCTTATTTACGTAGGAGTTAAGCCTGTGATGACCGCAGTTGTTTGCAAGAACACTGCAAAACCATTGGATTGAGGCCTCCTTTGACTCAGATTACCAGTTCCCGAGACTGTCAGTTTTATTTTCTTTGGGAACCTTCTAAAGAAAACAAAGTGTGAGGATGACAAGCAGAAGGCCCTGTGAGATGATGGCAGCATTCAGAACTAGGGACCTAAATCTGCCAGGAGCTGCTTATCAAAGCAGGGTCTGCGTCTTTCATTTCAAAGATTTCCTAGCAAAGCCATCGGCCTTTTTCACTCACCCAAATAAACCACATGGGAAGTACACACCCAAGGTCACGGTGCTCTCAGCAGCGTCAGCCACAATGTATTCTGTCCGTACTCTCATCAGCACCCTCGTTTATTTACCATCACACGTGTCGGGAGCTGGGAGCATTGTGGCATTTTCTTGTGTAAGCAAGCTCTGCATGTTTCTCTACTTGTTCGAGAGTATCTCTAGGAAATGGTGTCAGAAAGACTTTCCTGAGTTTGTACAAGTAGGAAGTCAAATTACTGCAAATACTTCTTTCCATTGACATTAAACCCAAAGCTTGCATGTATGAGGACACCCCCAAGTGACAGCTTCTCTCCTTGCAAGCTAGTAAGATGCCCCTTCTTTGACATGAACCTCCCTTAGAATGATGACAGTCACAGGTGTGCCCTAAGGCAGGGGTTCTCAACCATCCAAAGGCTGCAACCCTTTAATGGAGTTCCTCATGTTGTGATAACCCCCAACCATAAAACTATTTTTGTTCCTACTTCTTAACTGAAAATTTGCTACGATGAACTGTAATATAAAGAGGTTTACCAAAAGGGCCACAACACCACAGGTTGAGAACCACTGTCCTAAGGGTTTCTTACTGGTCTACTAGTACAGGCCTTCAGGTGATTTAGTCTATCATTCTGTTTTCTGGGACTAAAAATTTGAAATTACACAGCAGCTGAAGAAAGGGCTGCAGCAAAAGGAGCGGAAGGAAGGAAGGGAGGGAGGGACTAAAAGAGGGAGGGAGGGAGGGACTAAAAGAGGGAGGGAGGGAGGGACTAAAAGAGGGAGGGAGGGAGGGACTGAGAGAGGGAGGGGGAGGGAGGGAGGAGGGAGGGGGAGGGAGGGAGGAGGGAGGGGGAGGGGGAGGGGGAGAGGGAGGGAGGAAGGGAGGGAGGGAGGGAGGGAGGGAGAAAATACTATCATAGCATGTCTTCCTTCTGGCTTTGCTGGGTTCCAGAATGAATGCATTGCTGTGGAGCTTAGGAAGGTAAATTCCTTCAACCCCCAGAAACCTAGTGATTCTCGTTTTTCCCTCTTGACTGTTCTTTATCTTAAAAAAATGATTTTGTTAATTCTTGAGAAATTCATAGGCCTCCCCACCCTCATCTCTCTACTCACAAGTTTGAGTCTTCTCCTCTCCCTCACTCCCTTCCTGTCCAGTTTGTATTGCACAACTACCCCTGGGAGTGGGGCCTGCCCTGAAATGTGCTCAACTTACCGGGGTAAGAAAACCCACTCTCCCTCTCCCACCAGCTATCAAATGTCAGTCATCAGCCAGAGGTTGGATTTGGTCCCACTTCTACCTCTCCACTGTAGGATTTTGCCTGACTTGAGTTTGGACAAACTGTGTGCATGCCGTCACAACTGCTGTGAGCTCATAAAAGCAATTTCCCTGTTGTGTCTGGAGAGCACTGCTTTCTTGAAGGCACCCTCCACTTCTGGCTCCTACAATCTCCCCACCTCCTTAAAGTCCCCTGTGACTTTTGGGAGGAGTGTGATGGGCACGCTCATCTCAGTCCTGAGCACTGTTCTGTTCTGCATGTTGACTCGGGGACCCGGTGTTAATTTTCATCTACTACAAGAAGCTTCCTTGGTGAGGGTTGAAAGGCACTCATTCTTTTTTTTCAAAAAAGATATAATTCATTCTTTCACAATTCCACACATGTATGTAATATATTCTGGTCACATTAGACAATCCACCCCCTACTCCCCTCCTACCCTCACCAACATCCCCTCCTCCCACTGTCCTGTTTTTTTCTGTTGTTTCGTTTTGTTTTTATTTTATGACACACGAAGTTTAATCAGAACCACCACACAGGTATGGGTGTGGAGCTATCCCCGAGAGCATGGATAGTTTACAAGTAGCTGTGTGTGTCTGGGAAGACACAGACTCCTTTTCCCCCAGCAGCCATCAACTGCCAATCGCTCTCTGTGAAGGGGTCTTTTATTCTTGCCTAGTGATTGCTACCCATGTGTGCATTCTCCACCATGTGGAAGACGTAAAAGCAGGGATATAAAATTATATTCAAAAATAATGATTATGACATGGGAACCCTTGAGTTCCAGAAATAGTTTGGGTTCAACTATGGTCCTGATAGGACACTGATACCCCACAGATTTTATACAACTATGCAGGTGAACAAATGAATTCACAGAGGCACCAAGACATGACCACACACACACACACACACACACACACACACACACATGCACGCACACATACACTTACACACACAGAGTTATACAGGAAAGTCCTCTCACCCATCTACTGTCCTGAGATCTATGAGCTCTCTGCCCTGTACCATAGTCATTTTACTGTAGTATTCCCTACCCAAGGGTTTGAAATTCAGAGAGGTAGCCTGGCTTCAGGAATTTTGGATCACTTCCATTTCCTTTCTGCTAAACACTGCTAGGATCAGGACCTGCTGTAAGGATTTGTGGGCCTGGAGAGAATTCCCGTGACAGGTTTCAGACAGTGCCAGTGGGTAGGAAGGGCTGCCTATCATTTTCCCAGTGAGGATTGGCTTCTGATTGTTGCTCAAGAAAGTTACTAGGGTGGGACGGGGGTTGGTGGGGGGTTTGGGAGGATGGGAGGAAGAGGGAACTGGGATTTGTATGTAAAATAAGATTGCTTCTAATTTAAAATTTATTTTTAAAAAAGGCAGTTACTATATATGTAGTTGCTTAGCCCAACACAAATTAGTTCTTTCTGTAGGTCGGGTCTGGTATGTGATAAGTCTAAGGTGCTTCCACAACTTCACTGCAGGCACTGAAGTACATTCCCTTGTTCTCCGTCTCTAGAGCCTGCTTACATTCTTCTCTTCCAGCCCCATCTGTCTTTAGAGCCAGAGATGTGACATTGCTTTGACCCCTCTTCTCATATCACATTTTTCATCTGAAACAGCTGGTAGAATGTCTCTGCTTTTTAAGAATTTATGTAATGTCATCAGTCCCCCTAGGATTATCCTCAATAATCTCAAGGTCTGTGACCTTAATCACATCTGCAAAGCAATTGTTCCTGATTATGTAACGAGCCCACATCTTCCATGTTCAGAATGTTGGCGTCATTACAAGGAAGAGTAGTTCTCTACTTTCAGCACAGGGAGAGGCATTGCTGATTTGCAAATCTGAATAAAAACATGAATATGTTCTTGCATGAACAATAACCTGTATTTCTACCTACCCATTTCTGGATTCATAGTATATTCTGATGGGCCAGGTTTTACAATGACCATGTGTCTGCTTTCATGGAGCTAGAGAATTCTAAACATCTGAATGTCTCTTGCTCTCAAATATCAATCAAATTAATATAAACTTCTTTTGGTATGGAATGGGTATAATTATATGGGGTAGATATTGCAAAGCAAAATTGTTTGGTTTTTTTAAACCATTCAACAAACATATATCAAGTGTTTACATGAAAAGTCACTCCACACAAGGAAATCTCAACTTGTGGCATGTTCTCAGTGTTAGGAGCCATGACATCATCATCTCTCAAACAAATCAATTATTTTAAACATGCTGGAAGAGGCTTCCTGAAACTTTTCCTGTAGAAGAGCTCTTAGTGGAGGCTTTCTGCAGTAGCTCCAACTGTCTTGGATTTCTGCACACTTCATACAAAGCTTTGAGGAGCTATGTTGTCCAAGCTCCTTATGTTCACCTAATGCACAAAGGGGTCTGCAACCCACCGAGGAAGGGCACTCAGTTTCAGAGCATTGCAGTTTGTACTGAGCTATAATTTGTATCTGAAATGTTCCCCACAGGCCCTTGTGTTTGAACACCTGTTGAACAGATGGTGGCCCAGTTCTGAGAGGTTATGAAAGCGTTGCGACATGGTGCCTAACTGTTAGATCCCAGGCAGCAGTGGTAGGCCATTGGATATCACACCTGCCTCTTGGTCTAGTCTTCCTCTCTGCAGATGGTACACACAGTGTGAGAAACAAGCAGCTGTTTTGAGTGAGTGATGCTGTTGGGTTTTGGGTCTTCCCTCTACCAAGTCTCTCATTTCCTCGAAGTCCCTTCCGCTCACAGCTTTTTTTTCCCCACCTACTGTTAATAAGAACAACAACCCTGTCTTAAACATAGCAATGTGACATTGAAAAACTGATTGTCAGATAATGGTTGGCCATGAAGGTCAATTCTGGAGGCTTCTTTTCCTTTTCTGAACCCCTAAATGGTTCATTGGATAGTCCTACTCCACCAGTTATCCACATCGGACTGTGCATTCTAGTTCATGTATGAAGAGACCATACACAAAATGACACGGGAGAGGGGCTGCATTTAATGAGAAGATCTACCCTTCCCACAGGAAAAAAGCAATAAATCAAAGAGAGAAAAGCAAAGTAAAATGTCCACATGGACGAAATGAAGGTTTGCCCTCTGTTTCCCTCTGTTTGACGATGCACATAGAGAAAGAACAGCATTTTTCCCCTTCTTCCAGAGAGTACACTTGATTCCTGTAGGTCAAGACCAGCTGTGGGTGGCTTGTTCCAGGCTCACACTTAGGAATGCATCCAGTCCCAAGTCTCCTACCCCCCACTTCCTTGCCTCTGAGAACAAGAAAGGCAGGAAGATTCTCATTAATAAGGCTTTCAATTGTCCTCTATGGCCACCCGTCCCTTGCAACTGATCTCCCAGGAGACTTTCAAACATCAGGGCCCCGAGTGATTGTAAGGAGTCATTCCCATGCTCCCAGACAGCATAGCCTGTGGGTGACAGGTGGGAGATGTGCCCTGGGGAGATGTGTGAACCCACACACTCATATACAATCACATGGGTGCGGGCAGAGCCTGGGGATGACTCTGGTATGTGTTTTTTATATTCTTCACGTAAGAGTGTTTTTGTCCCTCCCTCCTGACATCAGGCTTTCTTCTGTTACTCACTATGTCCCTGCCCATATGCCAAACCCCAACCACCTCCGTTTCCTGCATATGACATGAGCAGAAACTGTGTTGTCATCTATTAGTTTTATGACTTAAAATCCATTTTATTTTGCTTGGCATAATTAAGAAGACAAGGAGAGTTCAGTGGCCATTCATCATTGTTAGAGCCTGGCTTCTGTGTTTCCTACTTGAAGGAAATACATAGAATGCATTTGTAGAAAATCTTAATTTTGCAGTGTGCAGCATCCTGGGAAAAAAGAATGGAGCTGTGTCCTGTGTCATGGGGAACTGAGTGTCCCAGGATACCTTTTTATAAAGAACTGTGAACCCACCTCATGACCTCTTCTTCCTGCCCATCACGGCTTCCAGGGTCACATGACCACACATGCTCCTTTCCTGTGCAAAGGTTTCTGAAGACTGAGAAAGAGGAAACACTAATACGGGAGTTTACTTGGGACTGTCTCCATGTGTTTTCCCCAGAGTGTGATCTACTGGAAATGGACATGTCATCAATTTGCAGCATCTCAGAGTCCTGTGTTCCCCTCAAACCATTTCATTTGTGTTTAGTGGCCTCTCATGACAGAGCCTTGCAGACAGATTGCAGTTGAGTAAGTTGCAAATGTCACAGAGCCTGAAAGGAGCCTGAGGGGGACTTGAAGAGAAGACTACTATGAAACAAGGATGCAATTATCTCAAATGAAAAGCAGTTATGCGATTAACTTAGTGTCCTGCTCTCCACAGCCCCGGGACATGCTGGAGAGCTCAGCGGTTCATTCCATCACATGTTCCATCCAAGTGACAAAACGTTTAAAAAGAACACGCTATGGTCTGGAGCAATGAAGTGTTTTCTCTCCTATTGATCATCTCCTGATTTGAAATAGTATAGGGTGTGGTGGGGGGGGGAGGTAGGTGTCAACGGAAACGGATGCGCTGGCAAAGGATTATTAAAGGAGAAAATGATGAGTTTTCTTTTTTAACAGGCTCTGGTGGGGAGAATTATGCAACTTCCCTCCACGAAAACTTTTGTAATTGTGAATTCTGCTACCTTTTAAGGAGAAAATACCATCAGCCTGCAACTTGAGAGCTTTTATGAGAACCAGGCATGGGCTTTCCTCCACTCACATCTGCCTTCATTTGCTATGTGAATGCTGCAGATTTTGTGCTGGAGTGCTACATCTGAAAGCCATAGAACGATTTGCTAAGATCAAGCAAATGTGTGTGTCCTAAGGCCATACACATCTTTTAAATATTAGAGGAAAGGGAGATTTCTTTGGGTCTTTATAATTGGTGACCATTGTTCTTTTTTGTTTGGTTGTTTTGTTGTTTGGTTTGGTTTGTTTCTCAAGACAGGGTTTCTCTGTGTAGCTTTGGAGCCTATCCTGGCACTCCCTCTGTAGACCAGGCTAGCCTCAAACTCACAGAGATCCACCTGCCTCTGCTTTCCTGGTGCTAGGATTAAAGGCATGCACCACCAATGCCTGGCATGCCCCTTTTTCTTAAGAAAGGAAAATATCAACACATGAAAGTTCATCATTGCAAGTGGAAGTTGGGGGTCCATTTTCATCAGTACGAATAGAGGATAGGGTTTCAAGTGACCTCTTTAGATATTCACCATACTTCCAACTTTGTATAACTTGAAAAATGTGTGAATTACATTTTTTTCTGCTTCCTTCATGTCCAGGAAATTAGTATCATGGACCCTTAAACTTTGGCCTTATGATAATATAATCAGAATCTCAAATAATTTTGATAATCTCTTCTTTGACTTCTTTCAGATAATCTCACTGTTTCATTTTAGATGTTCATCAATGACATCTGTCAACATTAGCCACATTTTATGAGATTACGTTTTCCAGTAGGAACTCAGGCACTTGAGAGGTGAAGCTGTAGGATCAGGAGTTCAAGGTCATCCTCAGCTACATAGTGATTCTGAGTCTATCTTGAGATGCATGAGACCATGTCTATAAAAAGAATTAACAAAGAATCCCAAACTCGAGATTAACTCAGGACAATTTAAAAGTATAAACCGGGCTGGGCAGTGATGGTGCATGTCTTTAATCCCAGCACTCAGGAGGCAGAGGTAGGTGGATCTCTGTGAGTTTGAGACCAACCTGGTCTACAAAAGCTAGATCCAGGACAGCCACCAAAGCCACAGAGAAGCCCTATATCAGCCCCCCCCCAAAAGAGTATAAACCAATTAGCTGGTATATGTCAATTTATCTTTGATGAATATTACATACATTTTATTTCCTATGGTATGTTTTCCTCCAATTAGACCATATCTTACATGCTAATCATTAGATTGGAAAACAGAAATTTGAGTGTATAATCAATTTGTCACATTTTGTGTATCTAGTGACCTAATTACTGATATGAATAGATGAAAGAATACTTCTTTTGTGAGATACTGGGTTAGTGGTCCTTTAGCTATTCATAACAAAGATCCTTCCCAAGGGAATGTAAATTTTTGTACTATAGAAATGATATACTGTGCAATATACAAATGACAGTACTAGCTGATTCCCAATCTTATGATTGTTTTTGTAATATTTTAATGTTATTATCATGGTTAAACTCAAATTGGATGTAATTTGAGTACCTTACATATTTCTTTATTTTTCATGGTTCCATATTAATTCTGAAATCTAAGAAATATCTGAAAATATTCATAAAACTTAACAGCTACACGAAAATAATATAGAGAATTCATCCCAAAGCTGTCTTTCATCCTGCCTTCTTCTTTTCTTATCTTCCAGAATTAGCATAACCTCCCTCTGGGTGACTTTGAGAATTGTGAGAAACTTTTTTCCTAACTGGAATCAGTTAATTCTTCTGTCACCAAGACTATAAAGGTTTTTATGAACATTCCTTCTTTGGCTCCTTTCTATAACATCTACACCTTAATTCAAACCAGTGCAGTTGGGCCTCAAAGTGGCAGAGAATGCCAAGTTCCTAGCTTTATTTGTTTACGAATGGATTTTAGAGCCTCCTTCATAATACCATATGGATGACCTTTCATTTCCTTCCCATTTTGCTCATCTCACTGTTCTGTGCTTTTCCAATCGGCAAACATGTCTCCTTAAGAAACAAAGAGACAGAAGTTCCAAAATTGAGAATGTTAGGTTTTGGAGGGATATATTCTGGACAAATACTTTTTCATCTGTAAATTTAGTTTTTTTTCCCCTCCCATATTTCAGATCTATTATTTTCTTTTATAGCACACCATTATTTGGTCTCACTATTATTTTATGGTGACAGATAATATGTTTTTAGTGTTTTGCTGTGTTTGGTTGAAAATTTAATCTTCATGAAGCCTTAGGAAATAAATACTGTCACTGTCACTACTGATTAGGAAACCTCGGCTTATACTACTTGAATATTGCTTAATTTCACATAGTTAATTAGTGATGATGTCAGGGTAATTTCATTTCCTGAAACTGCTGTCTCTCTGCTATGAACTGGCATCCTTTGGCAGTGATTTGCCCAGGATAATAATGTGTCCAATTGCTTAGAAATCAGACCAAGACTTTATGATTTTTCCCTATTGGATCAGTTCCTGTTAAACTTTCTGAATGTGTGCTTTTATCATTATTTCTTGCACTATTAATGATTTGATTCTTTTTCTCAAAAAGATGTTGAAAGCAAAAGTAACTCTGGATTTCTTATGCTACCCAAAGGTCTCTTTGAAAACCTTTGGTTGGGACATTGTGCTTATAATCTCTTGGCTTCTTTCCTTTGGCAAGAAGCTGCAATGTTAAAAAAGTTACCAATAGATGTTCTAAAATGTAGCCCTCCAGAATAATGTATTTGGTTATAGTCTACCTAAGCTCTAGTCTGTGATTGAACGTGAGGCCAAAAGAAAGAGCTTGATAAATAATTCCCAATGAATGGATTAGTCGAGGAAACAATTTTTGGTGCACATCTGGGAAGTTTTGGCCCTAGCAAGCCTAAACTCTTGAGTGAACTTGAATGAGATATTACTCATCAAATGCTTAGGAATCTACTACACAGAAGTATCCATAGCAACGGCCACAAAGCACTTGACAGACAGTGCCTACATCATCCCATCATCACTTTACTTAGATGCCTTTCATCTATTGATCGGATCCACCTTTCTTAGTCTGCCAAGAGAATCTCCTCAACGCCAGTAGTCCTTCCCAAAGCAGTGGCAACACTCAAAATATTTATCAGTTGGCACAGCATGTACGGGAACCAGACAGAGAAGTGGTTCTGTCTGCAAGAAAAAGTGCAGCTGTGCTGTGGCTTACGGGGTGAGAACTCAGCACTTCCAGCAAGTGCTGGCATCTCACACTTCCCGAAAGTCCAGGGGTCTCTAACAGGTTTGCCTTGTTTGCTGGTGTGAGAACTATCCCACGAGCACATTTTGTTGTTTGTTTGTATGTTTAAGAACAACTCCTGGGAAATTTGTCAGAATCCGTGCAATCGAGATGATTTTAGTGATTCTCCAAGGTAACGCAGAGTTCACGCAGCTGCAGCTTCTCCACTGATCACAATGACCCACCCCACCCAGAACTTTCCCCAGGAAAGGATTCTTTTCGGTATGGCCATCTGGATCACGTTATGCTAATCAGAGTGTCCAGAACAAGCAAGGTGCCAGTGTTTCCATCACAGCGTGGGTCCACTATTCTTTAGACACATTCACCCTCTTCCTTTCATGCTTTCCTTCCTTTTGTCTCCAGGGAATGAGCAGTTGATGTTTCTGATGACATTAAAAAGTAGGATTGCAATACATTCTTCTTTTCTCAAGTAATGTACATCTCTGCACTGGCTACCCCACCCAACACAGTTAAGGACAGTTGGGGGCTGAGTTAAAATAATAATAATTATGATAAAAAACTTTCCACTTAGAGATTATTGTGCCTATTGGAAAAGCTTCAACTTAAGCTTGGATCACCACCTTATAAACACAGGACCCTCATATGGCCAGAAGCTTTTCCCTGTGGTGACTTCCAGAAAATTCTACCTAGATGTTTCCATATTTGTATATGTTTGTAGACTAAAGCTCTGATTATTAAAGAGGCATAGTGAGTGTGTAATTAGGAAGTCACAGGCAAGAGTAAATGGACCACTGGGACTTTTAAACTTCTTTTCACAGTGTTTCTCAGATGATCTCCCCCAATCCATGGGAAAATGAGACTTTTATTCTTGTTTATAACTTAGAGAAGCGATGAGAACTTTTATTGCTGCCAAATTCATTAATACATTGACATTTTTATCTCCAGTTCTATTCCTCTGCTATAAAAATGAAGAGAAGTAAAAAGTAGCACATGGCAGAAACATGATATTCTGGGCAGGCAGATGACTCAGTGACTAAACAGGAGGGCCTGAGTTTAAATGCTCAGCACCCATATAAAAGCTGGACCTTGCTAGATGTGCCTGTCACCTCAGCATGAGGGGGTAGAGATAGGATGATGCCAGGAGCTCACTGGCCACCCAACTTGAAGGAAAGGGAAACCAGATTCAGTGATAGGTGCAGGCTCTCTCTTCCTCTCTCTCTGTCCCTAAATCTTTCTCTCATCATCCAAGAAACAATGGGTGGTACATTTAGGATCATCCGAAATATTCTAAAACATATTGGTATAGAATCTAACACAGTTTGCATGAGCAGAAAACAAAAGAGTAACTTTAGTAGATACTAGACTTCCAACTGCCATTTGGACATATTAAAGACATATAAAGACTGTTTTTTTTCCAATTGTCTTATTTTCCTTTGATCTCACGATCACAAAATGACTGTGACAGCTCCAGCCATCACATTCTCATTTTGAACACAAAGAATATGACAAGTGTAAAGAACCAATTTCCTTCTCACAAGTCGTTTCCATTGGCCTTTGACAAGAATTCTGGGTCTCATTGACTCAAGCTATTTTACATGGCTCCCGCCTAGCAGCAAATGAGAAGACTTTTGTTTTCAGCATTTGTAAAGAGGAAGGAGTTGGTAACAGGGGTCAACATACTCATCAAGCTTGCTTTTGACCAGCACACAGACAGCTCTTGATGGATATAGCATTCCAGCTCAGACCACACAGGTTGGAGGACTACGATGAGTCACAAGAAGTCTCCCAGAGTGTTTGTTTCTCTGACCTTCTCCATATGCTCTTCAAGAACTGTAGAAACCTTCATCACCCCCATTGAATAGTTCTGTAATTCCTAGAGGATGGGCTTAGAAAGCCAACTCTGAAACACAGCATGCATAACTCCACCCTGTCCCCCTCCACCCTAGCTTCTCCCTGCACTGTAATGAGAGGTGAAGTTAAGTGTGATCTGACACCAGCCACCGTTAGCACCAGAGTCCTGCTGCTCCCTTCCCTTTGCCATTGGTGTATTTGTTCTTATAGAACAGCTGCTTTCTTTAGGACATTCTCACAGGATACAAACCCACAGTCCAGTGAATGGTGATTCCACAGTGTTCTTACAAGTTCCAGCGGCAAAGACACTCCATGAGTGGGTCATCACTACCCCTCATCTGCCAGCTCCAAAATTAGTGGGTCAGTGATACTGCCAATCTGTCCTGGTCAGATATACAAAGTTTAATGTACTGTCTTCATTTCTCCTCTGTCCTTGGCCATTTCAACAGGGTTTAGGATTCAGGTTCCAGATCATCAGACTTGCCTGACAAGCATGTTTAACCACTTAGCCATCTTTGTAAGCCCATCTTAATTTTTTTTAAACCCACTTCAGGACAGCAGACAGAGGTCATTCTAAGAAGTGTTTGCAACTAAAAGACATGGCAAACTGGCTTTTCCTCATGTCCCTAAAACTGGATTTCAAGTTCAAGACTTTATTTCCCTTTGGTGTGGGGAAAAGTCTGCTAATACTGTGAAGCATGATCTGGGGGTTCACTGATAAGAAAGGGAAGGGCTCGGAAGCCACAGCACGGTCTTGTTCAGGTGCATGCATGTAGAGGAACTAGAAAGTACCTGGAATGTCCTGAGTCAATATCAGATCCAGATAGGAAAAGACTAGGTTCAAATTACCCAGGAGGAGCAAGCTGGACACGAGTTGGGCAATGAGAAGAAGAAGCACAGACTTGGAAGGGCCCCGCCTCAGTGTGTCAACTGGGTTTCCATATTTCTTGGAACAAGGGAGGTAACTTAGAAAGAATCTGTCCTAGAGTGAGAACAGGTGAGACAATAGCTTTCAAGTAGCCATAACAGCAAGTATTGTTTGAAAAGCTAAGTGTCTAATTCCTGCATGGAAGACCAAAGCACATATGGGACCTGATAATCTAGATCAATAATGAGGTTTGCAGGGATATGGGTTTGTGGTCATGTTTAAAACAAAAACAGCTCTTGGGAGGGCTAGAAAGAAACCTCAGCGATTAAGAGTATTTGCTGCTCGTTTAGAGTACAAAAAAATTTGATTCTTAGCACTCACATTGGGTGGATCATGTAATTCCATCTCCAGGGGATCTAATGCCCTTTTTGGCCGCTATAAGTACCCATATATGTATGCACACACTCAAACACACATATGTCTAAAATGAAAAATAGATGTCTCCCTTCACACCATAACATCCATGAAATAGCTATGCAAATACACTCTAGAGCTTACCCTGTTTGGCAGGATTGCTGAGGTCCACTGACCCACAGGTGACACTCCAGTAAAGGGTCATGGCTTTGTTCCTCTTCCACCTGAGGTAAATGACTTCTTCTAAGAAATAACTCCTCTCTTTGGGACACATAACTCCCTGGGATGCTAACAGGGACTGGAACTTTGAAATAGATAATTCACTTCAGATGGGCATGCTATTTATTTCCACCAAGCAATCTTATTTCTTTTCTTTACTCTATTGGGTCAAATCCTTATTAATAAAATGTGTGCTACTGGAAAGAAAAAAAACACCTTTGTTACTTAATCCATGAACAGTCATCTTTAGTTGGCCATAAATGTCATGAAAAATAGGGAAAAAATATAATTCATTAGAAAAATGCATTTTTATGCTTACTGTTCTCTTGCCAAATTAACTATTATGGTTGGAAATTTAGGGCGGAGGCTCACTTTGGAAAATAGGGAGCAGACACTCCAGTTTCTTTCATCATCAAAGGCTTTTTAAGAGCTCCAATGGATCATGAGCCCTTCATATGTTAGTGGGGGAATAATCTTACTTTGCAAAGAGCAAAGATAGTACGGAATTTATTAAGGAGCTGTTGGGATTTCTACACTTGACGAGAGATGCGTTTCATGCCTTTTTTTTCAATATCCAGTTTTGAGGTGGTCAAAATATAATGGAAAAATATGTCATCCACATCAGAAGCAGTGCTGTCTTGAACTTCTTTCTCTAAATGGTAGTGGAGTCTTGATGGGGTTCCCTGTCCTTTCGAAAGCTTTCTATAAAAGAGTCCTTAATCTCTGGAATTTAACAGAGAAAGTAAAGTAAAAAAAAAGGGGGGGACTGTTTTTAAGAGATTTTAAAAACTGTCATCCAATTGATTTCTCTTAGCTTTGTCATAAGGCCACTGCTGTTCAAGCCACAACTATTTAGGATCTGTTCATGGATACTGATAGACTTGGAAAGTTGAACTTGGCCAAAAATTCGATATAGAACAAAGAAAGTAAATTTAAAAATATTTATATATTCATATGTTTCAATGGATGTGTCAGAAGCAAATTTTATGTTTTTGCTTTCAAATTTGAAAACAAACTGGAAGTATTTAGCATTCTCATTGAGGTTAAAACCAGACACTCAAAGTGGTAGCCATTGTTTCCCTGAGGCCTCAGTATCCAATGGGCTGAATGTCACTCACACTATTATATAATAGAACATGACTAGTGATGACACATGGCTATTTATATGTGCAACCTATGGCGACAAAATTTTAGATTGGTCCCCAAGAAATAGCTACCAGTTTAAGTGGATGGTTTACACTTAAGTGGATTACTTTCAATAATGGCACTTTACTTAGAAGGTCACAGGAAATTTTCTCTTAAGCATTCAGGGTAAGCTTACTTTCTTCACTCTTCATATTCGCCCTTTAGACAATCCTAGACCACATCCCCACTCTTTAAAGGACAATGCACTAAAAAGTCAACAAATGAACCACAGGTGCTTTGTGCGACAGAGAGTATTATTTGGAGTCGAGGAAACATGAAGTGACTAAAAGCCCTTCCTGCTCAAGTGTGAGAATCCCAGTTCTGATCCTCACCAACCACACAAATGCCAAGTGAGCATGGTGCCCCACCACCAGTAGACAGGAGAAATGGAGACCGGAAATCCCATGAGAAGATGACTAACTAGAATGGTCAAATTGGTGAGCTCTGGGTTCAAGTGGGAGATCCTGCCTCAATACATACAGTGGAGTGCAATCAAAGATGACACCCAGTGTCCATACACTGCACACACATGTGCACTCACACACACATGAAAACATTCACGAAAGCATGCATACCATACACATATGCATGCAATAAAAAAGAAAAACAAGTATTCCACATCACTATATATCTGTGGTAAAATCTACCCCCTTCACACACACAGTAAAACCACTAAGATGCACAGTAGTGTCCCCAAAACCCCAAAACCTGTAATGAAAGTATCTGATATAATATATTTCATCAACAAAGTTTTTCTTGTCATGTATAATGCATACACTCTCTTAGCAGAGACTTGTGTCCTATTTACTTCCAGGCCCTAGGATGTACATGATTGACCAAGCGTTTGTCACCACAATCCTCTAAATTAAAAAAAATGACCCAAAAGCTGCCTTAATACAGTTTTCATGTGTGATTAAAATCATGTATGATTGCATTTGAGGTTATATTAGGCTTTCCTGTGAGGATAAAACCAGTTTTTTCCCACACAAAAAGGAAATGTGTAATGAAAACTTAGACACCAAGACATTAAGCAAATTTCATGGGTGGCTTGCAAAATTGTATCTGAGATTTTTGGCCGCTAAATATGATCATGTTTGTACCAGAGGAACTCTCATTGTCAAGGGTAATGTAATCCAAATATTTTGAATCCCGCCACCAAGACTGCATGTAACAGATTTGAATGGGGAAATAGGACTTGGTGTCAAGCCTAGTAAAACGACGAGCTGTTTATTGATGGGCAAGAGGAAGAGCTGGGTTGAGAATATGCTGTAGTCCCTGCTGAGAGAATATTTTTGACTTGGGACAAAAATAACTTTCACAGTTTCTCTTTGGAGTCATTATTGCTTCTGGACTCTCTCTCATTTGAACCTCACAGGGGTCATCTGGGCCTCTGTCATTTCCAATTCTCTCCACTTCAGTGAATCATACTTCACGCTGCCAGGATGACCACCCAGAAAGTCCTGTTTATGTGGGACTTGGCTCGTGCAGTGCTGTCCGTCGTCTGAATCAGCACCTCCACAATGCCCTCCACCTTCCTCTGCCCTTCGACGGGAGTGCGATTGTCCACAAGGCCCAGTCACCAAGCTCTTCTGTTGGACTTCTCTTCTTCCCATTGCATACACTTGACTTTGGCATAGTGGGACACAAGCTACCTTGTTCTAGAATAAAGTTTGCATAAACACAAAGCAAAACAGAAAAGAAGAAACTAGTCTGTTGCATTTAACTCCTAACCTGTTAGTGTAGCAGATCATGTTTTCTTCTTATTTAAGCCCTGGTAATTCGAAATATCGGATTGCTAAGAACTGATTGATTCTGTATTTACTGTGTATGTCTTTACTATGTATATTTTCAAAGTATCCCAAATGCAGATATGCTTTTTGGTACCTTAATGAATAATAGTTTTTTGTTAAAGAAAAAATAGTAAGTCTATGCATGAATATGAAGGTGGAGGGCAAGCAGATTCAGAGAGAAGTCGTTTCATCTCTTTTGGCTAGGAAATCATTACAAAACCAACATGAGGTCCTTTGCTGAAAGCAATAATAATGGCAGTCAAACACTTTGGAAAGGTCGGGGAAGCTTATTGTTGTGGGATTCCTGCCTGGGTCTCGTCTCCGCTTTAGCCTCCAAAATAACACACAGAGACTCTATTAGTTACAATACCATTGGCCAATGTCTAGGGCTTCTATTGGCTAACTCTGTCTTAAGTATTAATCCATAACTACTAATAAGTGTATTTTTACAAGGACTTATCTTACTGAGGACACCAGCCTCATGTGTCCTATCTTTCCAGGATCACATGGTGACTCTCTCTTTTCTTTATTACTTTCCAGAATCCTCTTCGACTCCTAGTCCCACCTATCTTGCGTCCCTATTTGTCAACCATGCTTTATTTATCAACCAATAAGACAGACATATACACAGAAAGACTTCCCCTATCATCTTATTCAATAAAATGCTTGTCTCATCCCCATGGGGGACGGAATTCAATGCTTAGAACCTATGTAAAAGACAGCTGAGTTGACTTGGTGAGTAAAAACACCTGTCCTGCATCACTTGCAGGCTTCCTCCGAATGGAAAGTTCTCTACAGAAGGGAATAGAAGTCTTGTGAGAATCAGGGACTAAAAATAAAGTCAAAGTCTGGGAGAACAGAAACTTGGAAGATTCTTCATGGCCCCTCTCCATAAGTATACAAAGGAGTAAGCAATGCCTGAAGGAGGAGACTCTGACCAGCTGAAGGGAGATCATTAGACTGTCTAGCTTCCTGTGACTGCATGGAGAGATCAAGACCTGCAGCCTTCACGCATCCTCAACTACATTGAGATGGGCTTTGAAGTGATGCAGGTAGCTGCTTTCGAGTCATCACTGTTCTTTATAAGTAATTCCTCTCCCATACTCCTGCTAGTAACCACAGTAAAAATTCATTAGTTCATGAAGTTGGACACTGGTTTAATTGATACTTTAATCTATCAGGGATTGTTTTTTCTGGGGTGAATGATACATGTTTCTATCCACTATTCTATGTGTCTCCTGGGTAAAGTCTGTCACACAACATGAAGCAAACATGATGACCCAAGTTCAAACCAAGAAACCCATGGAAGAAGGAAAGAATTGACTTTCAAAAGGTGTCTTCTGACCTCTACAGCATGCCATGGCACAAGCATGCCAGCATTCATAATACATGACACACACACACACACACACACACACACACACACACACACACCACATGTATATCACATACACATATGTCATACAAAAACACTAATTGTTATTTTTGTTGTCAAAATAATAGTAAGGATAAAAGAATCCTTGTAAAATTATCAGTGTGATGCTATAGGCTTTAATCCCAATGCTTAGAAGGAGAGGACAGAAAGAACCATATGACTCAGTACTCAGCCAGCCTAGTCTACTTAGTTAGTGCCAAGCCAATGAGAGATCCTGTCTCAACATTCCTGAGGACGACACACAAATTTTCTCTAGCCTCTACATGCATGAACATATATGAGCACATGCACTGGCACACGTATATATCCCCACATGTATATACACATACACAAAATGCATTTTGCAGACTTAGGAAAATATTTGCAATGAGCAGAAGAGATCTTTGAATGTTCATTCAGTGAAATGCAATAGCCTTGGAGATCATGTGGTCCTATCCTGGCACCTTTGGATCAACTATTTTACAGTGCTTTGCAAATAGAAGCTAACTGATAGAAAATTGGAAGAAATAGAAGTAGTTCTTGTCCATAAAATATAAATTGTGTCCATCAGCTATATGATCATAGAACAGTCTTGTATGTTTGTAGGTGTTTATGAATTATTTCATAAATGAATTGAATCCTTTGAGTTATGCAGTCTGTCATTACATCAACCTGGTTCCTTCATTCATTAATGAGTTCAAGAAAATCACAGGAACATGTGCATTTTATATGCACATATGATGTCATGAAAAAATATTTTCAAATTTGTCCTCTAGCTTCTGTTCCCTACCCTCAGTCAACCACTCCCCACCTCCAAAAAATGAAACAGCTTAGACAGAAAGCCATCAGAAAGAACTCTTAAAAATTATGATAAGGTAGAGGGCTGGGGAGGCTGGGGCAATGGGGAAGGAGGGGAGGGAGAGGGAGTTGGAATTGACATGAGAAGCAAGCTTGTTCCTAATTTAAATAAAAAGGTTAAAAAATTATGATAAGGATGCTAAAGTGTAGCTCTCCATGATTGATGGCTTCTGTCTGGGCCACAAGTGGAAGGACTCAGTTTTATTTAAGGGGCTGACTATTGGAAGTTTGCCCATGCTCCAGTGATTATGTGGGCAACACAAATTGGACTTGTTCTTTCTTCTTCTTCTTTTGGGGGGTGTCATAAGAGTTGGGAGATGAACCTAGAAAGGCTAGGAATAGAGTGTGTTTGGGGGTACATAATGTAAAATTCCCAAATAATCATTACAAATATTACATTGTAAAAAGACCCTTTTAGTGAGCATGTTTTGTGTTAATTTTCTGTCACTAAGTTATTGTAGCTGTTATTTGACAAGATCTGGCTAAGGATCAAGATAAACATCACATCAGTAAAGATGGGAAGCTGGGATGGCATAGCCACAATTATCGAAAGCCATCTTGTGGGGCAGAGATAACGAAGTGCTTAGAACCTATCCTGAGAAATGTCAAGGTCCCATGAGAGAGGACAGAATAGAAGTAAGCACAATAATGTCTTTACTTGAACATATTTATTTAAGCATGATATTCATTTTGAAATTAAATGAATTTGAAATTTGAATTCATCTGAATTTCTCCTATGCAATTTCTTGGGCAGCATTGTATTTTCTCTACATGGTTGAAATACTGTGTCATTTTATACATCTACTTAGAGTATTGCATTTACATTTGTCCCATAAAAAGGTGCAAAGCACCCTACTCCCACCTAAATCTGTGTAAAATGATGCTATGTGACTCTGATGTGAGGTCATTAATGACATTCTTTTGAGACTCTTGCTCTGGAAATACAATTGCCATGTTGTCAAGAGGCCAAAAAAATTATGGAGAAGTGTCCTCAGAAGAGTGCATGGTTCAGTAGGTTTAGGCCCTTGTCACCAAGCATGATGGCTTGAATTCAACCCCAGAATTCAGAAGGTAAAGGAGAGAACTGAATTTCACAAATTGTCCTCTGACTTCTACACAAGTTTCTTGATGTATATGCACCTACACAAGCCCACAAAATTAATAAATAAACTTAAATTTAAAAAATTTAAAGAAATAAACTCACAACTTAATACAAATGGCTAGCTGTTAACCAACAACATCGTCTCTAAAATATAGATTAACTACTTTGGGAATGATTTCTTTGTTCCTCAGTTGAATTATCTGACCAGTGCTTCATGGGATAGAGAAACAAGCTTGTCCTTCCAAAGCATGAACAAATTGCAAGTCTGTGCACTAAATATGTGACTGTTATTTGACAAGTTCAGGCTGAGGATCAAGATAAACATCACATCAGTTAAGATGGGAGGGTGGGATGGCATAGCCACAATTATCAAAAACTACAGAGTTTTTGATTGGAAAAATGAGATATTATGGAGACAACTGGTGGTAATGGTTATACAAAAAAGCTATATGGCATGTTTTCAAGTGGTTTGTAGATAACACAAATTTCTT
The DNA here is from genome assembly GCF_017639785.1 of Mesocricetus auratus. Classification (NCBI taxonomy): domain Eukaryota; kingdom Metazoa; phylum Chordata; class Mammalia; order Rodentia; family Cricetidae; genus Mesocricetus; species Mesocricetus auratus. The sequence goes on along the minus strand of NW_024429192.1, from coordinate 11,143,348 downwards.
ATTAAAACAGATATGTGAAGGTTAGAATTTCAAATATTTCTTAAAAATTCAGAAACTGTAGGAAAGGTTTTGCTGTTTGTCTATGAGATATTAAAAAGTGGAGACACTAAGAACCCCATGTTTTCTCTTGGCTTATCTGAAGTTCGGTAGGTGTTTTGCCTCTACTCACACAGAGATTTCAGTACAGGCTCAGAAGGCTTGTTTGTAATCACCTCTGCTGTTGGTGAACAAGAATTCAGATGGAAAATCCTGCATGTGTTTTTATGTGGGGGTGTATCCTCTGAGGGTTTATGTTGCTTACTACTGTGTGTGCTTTGGCTCTGATGAGTCTTCCTGGCTCTAGATATAGACACTAGCATTGTTTTGAGACCCTTGAGTTCACATTCAGCAGATTTCTTTATCTCCTTCCAATATCAGTCCCAGGGCAATCATTTTTTTGTCCTTTCTAATTTCAGGATACCTTTACCAGATCCGATGAATTTCCTCAGTTCTCTGTATGCCTTTCAAGAATTGCTTCTCTATAGAGTAAAAACATACTACTTACATAAGGGTATCATATAGTAATGATATCATTTGTATTGGTGTGATGCTGGGATTGTACCCAGGGCCAGGAGCATGCTAGGCTTAGCTACATTCCCATCTCATTGTAACCACTGAAGCTTATCAAAAATAGAATGAAGTATATTCACTTTGTTGTGTAACCATTACCACCGGCTATCTCCAGAACATCTCATCTTTCCAATCAAAAAGTCTGTAGCCGTTAAATAATAGCAACTGTGTCCTCAGCCTTTGGTAGCTAATATTTTAACTTCTAACTCTGTGAATGGCACTGTTGTATATATCTCATGTGTCTCTATCTTATTCACTTCATCATTAGGCTGTCTAGGTTCATTTATTTTGTAGCATAATGAAGAATTCTCTCATTTTCTGCTCAAGAATATTCCCTTTTGGTAAATGCCACATTTTTGTTCTTCCATTCATCCACTAATGGGCATTTAAGCTGTTTTCATTGGCTTTGTCTTGTTGTGAATGATCCACTCAAAACTGATCTATGAAAATTTGTTTGAAAGTCTGCTATCTGCTCTTTCCAGTGACCACAAATAGAATTACTGAATCAGGTAGTCATGCGTTTTTCATTTTTATTTAAATCTTGGAGGAAGCACCACACTTGACAGGGGGTACTTCAAAGGATAAGCACTGAACTTACAAATGTATCATTTAGTGACAAAAATGTCAGTGCTAATATAATCCAATAATTGACACTAGGACAGCTTTGAAGCATATTGTTACTTCTTTCTTCTACCTTAATTTCTGAACATACTTTGAGATGAAATTTTCGTTGAAAAAAAATCAAACAACAGAAACTGAAACAAAACTTGAACAGAGCAGTAAGATAAAGATTCTCTATGTCAGAATTTACTTGTTGTCTTTATCACAACACATTTAGGTTTCCTAAAATGTATGAATTGTATTAAGTTTGGTGTGGCATTATATTGCTTGTGTGTGTGTGTGTGTGTGTGTGTGTGTGTATGTAGAAATATCTTTGTACTGTTGCCTAGTGATAATAGTGTATTTCTTTAAAAGTTGTGAAATATTCCTTTACAGTATGTGAAGATGTGTCACTGTGATTGGTTTAGTAAAAAATGAAGCATTCAATAGCTAGGCAGGGTTTCAGGGGGGGCAGAGAGAAATGGGTTAATTTAAGTTATAAGAACTAGTTAAAAAACAAGCCTAAGTTGCCAGCTGAGGTGTCATAATTAACAAGAAGTCTCTGTGTTGTTGATTTGGGAGCTGGCTGGAAGGACTCACTACACTTAAAAGCAAAACGATTACCCTTAGAAAGTGCTTAAGGCCTACATCAGCTCATCATTTTCCAGTTACAGTTTGGGTCTCACGTTTCTCAAGAAGACATACATTTTCAAATATTATTGAATACAAACTCTTGACAATTGATATTCTCCTCAAAGATTTCTAATGGTTTGATTAGGGAGTATCCCCTACATACTTGTGTATAGAAGGTCAGTTCCCAGCAGATGGTGCTATTGAGAGGACACTGGCTCATGAGACTCTAGCTTAATCAATGGGCCAAGACAGTGATGAATTCATACTGAATGACCTATTAGATATGAGTCCTAGTGTGAGGACGTTGGTAAATGTGGAATGCCCTTAGCACTCCCCACTTCCTGTACATATGCTCAATTTGCTTCATCATGCTCCCAGCCACAATGTTTCCTTACTACCCACAGTCCCAGAATCAATGCAACCAAATAACCACAGACTAAAATCTCTGATACTGGGAGCCAAAAATAGTTCTTTACTCTATTAAGTTGTTTCTCCCAGGTAGTTTTTTCCTTACAATAACAAAGGGCTTGCAGCAAGATTTATTTAATATTGTACCTGTGTCACTTGTTACCTTCTATAGCACTCAGAGAAGTCAGTGTTCAGAGAATGTGGTCTTCGAAGCCTCCACTTAATGTTGGCTTCCTTTCTGGTATCACAGCATGCTCCCCTCTGTCCATAGGCTTTTGTGGAATCCTTATTCCTCCCGGTTGTTATCACCATTTTGTCTCAAGTCCAATCAGTTCTAACTGGCTATTTGTTTTTCATCTAAACCCTTTGCTACTTCTCAGTTTCTGTATATTTCCAGGAATGCCATTCTCCACCTAACCAAATGCCACTCATTGTTTAGACTATAGTTCAAATTCCTTTTCTTCCGCAAGCCTTTCCCAAGACTTATCCTCTGTGTACTCCCCTGGTTGTTTTCATCTGTAACTCACATTGAGTTTGCGCTTTGTTGACCAGTGATCTTATCTAGGGGCTTGACTTCCCAGTGGAGAACACAAAGATAGAAATAATCACCCTCTTATCTACCTCATCTTTCCCACAAAATAAAGAAAAACCTCTATATAGAGGGATAAATTAATGAACATTTTAAAAAGAAACCTAAGTAGTACAAATGTAGTAGGATCTTATTCACTATCTGTTTGTAATTACTCCATGAATATTCTGTATATATTTTTTAAACTTTTGTTCATTTGCAGGTTAGAAACAACACTTCTAATTTGAACAGTATTGGAATGATCATGGAAATACCATCCTCTAAGCACTGTTTTCTACTTGGATTCACAGTGTTTTATTTGAACACCATATTTACCAAGTTGAGCAATAGCTCGTCTTCCTGGAAAATCTCCAAACAGTGTTATCTATAATGACAGAGAAGGGACCCTCTTTACAACTTGTTATTGTTTAACTTGTGCAGTGAAAATAAATAAAACCATAAAGTAAAGTACATGGGAAGCACATGAGCTAAGGCATTCCTGCCACTAACTGGTTAGTGTATGGCTTCAAACTCCATGTTGATGCTGGGGTTTGCTCATAATCCAGTTACTAAATTTTGTTGAATCTCCATTTTGTTATTTCTCCTTTTCCAATGGGATTCATATTTAGGGCAGTAAATTGCAGTATTTGTTGCTTTCTTTCAGTCTGGGGTAATGACATAGCATGCCAGTACTGCTTTTGCATCCCAGTGTGTCAAACAACGTATAAATGTCAAGTATTTTTAGTCTCTACATCATCGCTGTGGCTGGATCCCAGACTCCCATGTACACTCTGTCTCTAGCGTCTACACTCTGCCTGAGTCATTTCACTGGGGAATAAAAGAGCTTTCTACCCAAAGGCTGCTTTCCTGCTTATGTTTCACACGGTATGCTGCTTCTCTAAAGTACTCCGAGACATGCCAACTCCTTTCCTCAACTTTTACAGATAATCACCTTAATTCAATAGAAAAATCAATTAAAATACTAAGACATGTTTGAGAGGTAAATTTATAGTTTTTGAAGTTATTGAAACCCCTGCATTTTCTGTTAATTTGCTACTATTTGATGTTCAAAGGTAAGCAATTGGAACACTTACCATTTAAGTCCACTAGAGGTCTCAGTTTGTATGTGTATGTGTGTGGCTTTGTTTTTTTTTTTTTCAGGGAACTATGAACTACTGTTTCTGTGAATGCATCTGATAGCAAAATACTGTCAAAAAGAACAGCCACCATAGCAATCATATGACCTGTGAATCCATTATGCACAATAGCAAGTTTATTTATTTATTTATTTATTTTTATTAATATTTTTTATTTTCCATTTTAAATTTAGATAAGAAACAAGGTTGCTTCACAAGTCAGTACGAGGTCCCTCTCCCTTTCCCTCCCCTCCTCCCGTGCCCTCCCCGCATCCCCCCCCGTTATTTTTAATGCTAAGTTTTTGTTACATAGTTCCTGTTACAATCATATCTATCATGTACAAGAAGTTTTGTAAAGTCACAGTATCCATTGTTTACATGACCACAAAGAGATGTCAATGCTGTTCAATGGGAAGTATATCTGAGTTGTTTTCTAGTGAATATTTTTTTTTTGGTTTTACAAGGCAGGGTTTCTCTGTATTGTTTTGGAGGCTGTCGGTCCAGCCCGGCCTCGAACTCACAGAGATCCGCCTGCTCTGCCTCCTGAGTGCTGGGATTAAGAGCGTGCGCCACCACCGCCCGGCTCTAGTGAATATTTTTAAATTGTTTTCTTCTTTGAAAGTTTCATAGTTGTACATGAGGCATGTTAATCTCTAGAGATTTGCCTCTGGAGAACATATTTTGAACTGCCTATATGCTTGCTGTTTCTGATGATTACTAATCTACAGCTCTAGAGGCCTTGGCTTTGCATCATGGAAGTCACTGGTCATGGCGTCTGCTAATTAATTTCTAATTTATCCTGAAATGTGAACCAAAGAAGGAAAGAACATGACATTTGGTTTAAAGAGCTTAGGCAAGATACACTGCAGGCCAGAACCTTGACCACTGTGCTAGTTATTTCTGAGTTGCTGTGACCACAAAACCAACAGAAAAAACTTGTTTTGGCTCATGGTTCTAGTAAGTTTCAGTCCATCACCACAGGGAAGGCATGGAGGAGCACTACCGTTTACAGAAGTGGGAAGTGTGGAGGATTAACATTCATCTGGATACAGGACCAATGGAAAGGCAGGAAGAAGCTAGGAATAACATAGACATAAGAAGTTGCCGCTCCGATGGACTAATCTTTGTAGCTAGGTCCCACCTTCCAAAGTTACCAGAACCTTCCAACACCAGCTAGGAACCAAGTGTGTAAATAAGGAACCAGAGGGAGACACTTCATATTAAAATATAGCAACCAACTAAGAGAGTAATTTCCATCATTAAAATTGTCTAGCTTCAATGCAACAATAATGGAATTCTCCCAAAGTATGTCTATGGGTATTTGTTAATTGTAATTGTTTAAAAAAATACATGTCTCTTCTTTTAATTCAGTACTTCAGAAAAACACTAATATTTTGGCTGGGATTCACCCCTCACAATACTTGCTGCTCTTGTGACGGCTTTGAACACATGGATAATTCAGCTTGAGTAAACTTTTGTTGGATTGATAATTCACTAGCTTCCAGGCTAATGGAACTTGGATGGTTTCTTATTACCAAGGAACCTTCTTGAAGTGACCAGGGCATTGTATCTGAAAGTGAGAATTGGGGTGAGGAAACAGAATTTTCTAAGAAATGGTTTCCACCAGCAGTGTAGCCCAGATGTTACCGATCACAACAACAGTATTTCTCCAGTGTTACTGACTGGCAACTCTGTAAACAACGGCTTGTTCACTTTACTTTGTTCTTTGAAGGGAGCTCCCCAGTTTAAAGAGGTGGGAAGGAACTCAGAATGATTTTGTAGTCTTTCAGCCTTCCAAAGTAACTTACAACCATGGGTGAATTAAACTTGGTAGCAGTTATGGCACTGGATTCCTGACCACACGTTCAAATGTGACAGTGCTTTTAGTCTGTGGTTGATCCCTTCAAGGGATCTGTGTATTGGCCAGTGAGTAAATTTTCATTGTCTGTTTGGTATTAACTATAATTCTAGGAACCTGGCAGATATTAAGATCATAAAAGAAAAAAACCATTGTTTTAATATTAGAAAACAAAGAATGTATTTAGAGACACAACGAAGAGCATAAAATTCTTCTGAATAAGTACTATGGGTAAGAGTGTCTGCTGGGGGGGGGCTAGTACATAAAAACAACATAGTTCAAAGTGAAATCCTCCCAGGGATTTTATACTAAGGATAAATTCATTTAAGACAAGCACATTTATTTCTTGGTAAGTAAAACAGTACTGTAATGGGTAGAATTCAAAACAATATCATTTAAAGGAAATTGCTTTGGTTATGGTATTGATAGGTGAACTGTCCTTGTGTACATTTGTGAGATGAAGTTAAACAGTAGGATCTGATTGCATACTGTTTTAGCTTTCTGTGTTGTTTTCAAGCTAGCATGAGACCTTAAAGGAAGGAAAGGGACCTTATATCATAAAGATTAAAATCAACCACCTATCTTACTCTGTCAAAGAAAAAAGTTCTTCATGCTGAGAAACTGTAATCAACAACAAATCAAATTACCACACATCAGCTTTCTTTCTGTAATAAGATTTTGATTACTGCTTGAAGTGGGTTCACTTTGAAGAGCTTTAAGCAGCAAAAAGACCTTGAGTAATAACATCATGCATAATTCCAAATGGCTCTGGGTTCTTTGGTGTCATGAATCTCAGTTATCATAACCTCAATGCATCCATTTCTTGGATACTGGTGTGTACATTATTCTACACATTGTCAAGTGTATTCTCCCTGTCTCTATGTTTACACTCTTTTGATAGAACCAAAGACACACTTTACAGTATAGAGTTTGAAATACATCAGTGAGTATAAAGTGGGTAGCCAAGAAATTTAAATGTTTCTTGAGGTGAAAGTATGAAATGAGTCAGATGTGGTGATTAACTTTGACTGACAACTCATTTAAATCTAGAATCACCTTGAAGACAAGTCTCTGGATACATCTGTGAGGGATTATATACACTACATTGGTTGAGATGGGAAGACCTACTCTGCATGTGAGCAGTACCGTTCCCTGACTGGTCACTGACTACATAAAAAGAAGAAAGGGATGAACATGAAATGAACATGAACACCCATTATTCTTGTCTTCCTGACCATGGCTGCAGAGTGACCAGCTGCCTTCCACTCCTGCTGCCATGCCTTCCCTGTAAAGAGGTGTAGTTTTGAAACTTTGAGCCCAAATAAACTCTTTCTTAGAAAACTCAATTCAGGCAAACCCAATATATTTGGCACAGAGAAGTTAAGTTATGAGCCAATATGAAACAGAACTGGACTGTGTTAAAGGAGATTTTAATATAGATTTAATATAGGCACAAAGGTCAAGACAAAAATGGCTCCCCAAGGGGAAAAAACTAAGATATAGGCAACACTCTAGATCAGAGGGATGAAGGAATGTAGAATATCTTCACTATGCACAAAGATAATAGTCTTTTTAGAGGTCCTCAGAAAACATGTAGGAAGGAGAGAGGTCCTATCCAAGGTCCTATACTTTCAGATGTTAAGCCTGGTTCATTGCTACTTCAATATAAGTGTCCATATATGAAAGGAATATTCACTCAACATTGTCAGTCTTCATAGCAAATGTTGATAAGTTCATTGGAATCTCTGCTTCTCAGATGGCAGGAGGCTTGGACTAGATTCTGTGGTGAAAAGTTCCTTGTCCTTTCCGTATCCCTATAGATTCCCTTGTCTTTCTATCCAACTTCAAAGGTCTCTGTCAAAAGGAGAGAACAAGTACTACAAGACTTGCCCCTCTGTCTCCATATAACAACTTTCTGGAAAGAAATTCTAAAAATCATCTCACTGAAACATGTTGCCTTAGTATCTACCACCATAGCAGAGTTGGTAAATTTTACTGTATTATCAGCTATTGGTTTAAGCATTTACAGGTGTTACAGAATTTGATCCTTATCCCACTGGTAAGAAGCAAGTTCCCATTATACTGGGAAAAAGTTGAGACAAGGTGCTGGACACAGCAAGCAAATGAGAAAGCCATGGCTTGAATCTAGGCTGCCCAATTTCCTTTGGGACAGGGGATACGAGTAAGAAGAGGAATCCCTCACTCTAGAGTTTAGATGAAGCCTGAAGCTGAGCAGCCAGAGTTCCAGCACAATTAACAACTGCTTAATGGTTTCCTCCCCTCCTAGTTGCAAACCTGCAATTTCCTAGGAATCTCACCAGCAGCCCCATTTGCAGGGAAGGCTAGTATTAAACTCTTCTTGCAACTCTGGTGGCTTCTGGTTTTATCAGATCACAATTCCACCTGAACCATCTGTGGAGTCACTTATAATTTCACTTATCAAAAGAGATAGGAAAGGACAATAAACAAAAGTTCTTTAGTAACCTTTTGAGATGTAACTTGAGAGTTACCCAAGTGGTACATATGACAAATGCTAAGAAACTAATGCAATTCGTCCTTGGGGAGCTTGTACCTGTATTTGGGGTCTTCCTCTCTTTGACTCTCTTAGAAAACCCCAAATCCATGTTTGGGGGTGTGTCCTGTTTTTATAAAGAGCCTCTTCTAAACCTCATCATCCCAGGCTTAAAGCCTCTACAATACCTTGCACAACATCTTCAACTGTTTCAGACTAACTATGCCTGAAATCCTTTTCTGTCTAGCTCTAGCTCCTCACCATGACAGCAGGTTTGCAATGTCAACCAGTTCGTCAGTGGCCTTTCAATATGGCTGAACAGGTGAACAGAAGCCTACATTCAAAAGCACTCTGGCCCTTTTAGCGTTATCATTTCAAAAGTTCACACCCAGTAATGTAGCCATGGCTGAAATACTTTAGGCATGAATTCCCCGGAACTACCTTTACAACCTACAGCACGTTGTTGAAATATGTCCTGTGATGTCAAATCTGTCCTTGAAGAAGGTTTTGTTTTGTATACAGTGAAAGCCTTTGGTAGACAGATATCATGAATAAAGTAAGCCACTCAACTGGGGGATGCTATTTTTAGTTTTTTTTTGAAAGGAAGGAAGGAAGGAAAGAGGAAAGAAGGAAAAGGAAATTCTTAGAGGCAATGGGACAGGTCACTTCAGAGGAGCTCTGAGTATGCTTCCTGGAAACCTGTTCCTTAGAGTTCTTGGAACAATGTGTGCCCTGGGCTTCTAAGTTATAGTCTTTAATTATCAGATATGGGGTTGGAGGCCACTTTACATATTTAAACTTTGGCATGTCTATCCTGACAGGTCATGCCATTTGCCCCTATAACTTGAATTAACTTTTTTTTTACAATAGATAATATCCTTATAGTCAACAGTTTCTCTAGATAGCTTTTATTTCCCAAATGATTCCCCCAGAAAAATAGAACCATGAGTTTGGACCAAAGATGAACTCAGGCACAGATCAAAGGGTTTCCAGGTTATCTAATGTTATAGTCAGATAAGTGTCACAAATTATGGTCATTAGAGCCTAGCACACCTCATATTCCATGAAAAACCAATGATTTGCCAAACAAACATGTGTTTTACACATTTTATATATACATATGAATTAATTAAACTGGCCCACGGAATTACATAACCATGGACACTGAAAAACTTTACAGATTGGATATAGGAATTCAATGGAGTGGGTAAATTTAAGATTTTAGACTCTTCAGAACCTTGAGGACACCAGAGGACCTCCTTGTAAATCCCATAGACTTGGAACCTGAAGCCCAGTGTCCAAGAGAAGCATAGAAAATAACTTGTCCATTTCAGAAAGAAGAGGCAGAGAGTGTTAATGACTGCTAGAGTCCTCCAGATCTCCAGTATGTTAAATGCTTCCTTCCTACACTGAACATGGATCTTTTCCATTCAATTGGCTGGCCTTGGCGTCTATCATAGACACGACTAGACACATGCACAGCACATACACATAAATCCAGTCGTGTTAAGAATATTCGAATGTATTTCAATTGCCTCTGTATTTTTTTTTGAGAGAGGGTCTTGTTTTTTAGCCTTGGCTGATCTTTAACTCTTTATCCTTTGGTCTAGTGCACCCACCTGGTGGGATTACAGGTGTGAATTTCCACACCAGCTGCATCATTGCATGTAGTCTCCAGCCTGTTTCCTGGGAATGTTCATAGTTTATGAGACCAAGATTTTTTCTCATTGACAAGGACTGCTTACTTTTTAAAGCTTATGAGGGCTTAAAATGCACATGAATGACAATAAGATATCTAAAAGACCTCAATAACATAAATCTAAGCATCCAATGTTTGAAGCTGGAGGAAAGGGAGATGACAGATCTAAGATCAACGAGATATTCTACAAGTCCTAGCAGTCATCTTGCATTCTGAATTTGGAAATCAAATTTAAATGTGTGCATAAAATGCACACCAAACTGTGATCACTGCTAGTTGCTTTCCATATTATCACTACTGCTAACTCATAGGACATTGTTACATCATTTTTAAATGAGAATGTCAAAAGATTCAGTTAACATCCAATCGCTAGGAGATATTAGCCCACTGTTACAAAGAACATTTCTGAATCCCTTGTACTTTACTTACTAGACATCCTCTCCATGGGCCTTTAAGAGCAAAAGACATTGTTCAGAGACCCAGAAAATGAGGATTTTAGATTGGGTTGCTTTATTGCTTAGAATAAAGGCCTCCAGCTAATTTTCATTTATCTAGAATTTGCTTATCAAGTCAGATGATGATGTTTGCCCCTAAGCTTCTCTTTTCCCCCTTTGGAATGAGTGTACTTTTTGTTGTTACCTCTGTCATACTCTGAAAAGACAGGATACGCAAGCCCAGGTTCTGATCCTGTTAGTGACTTTGGTGAAAAAAATTGGAGCTAAAAATTCTGCATGTCTCAGAACCAAGTAAGCCACCTGGAAATAAAGGAAAAGTCAGATGAAACTTCTAATGCTTCTTAAACTCAGCAGTTGTCCTAACTCCTGAGCTCTTTGAGGTCCACATCTTTGCTTTCATGTGAAATGAAGAGGGGATCTGATCAGTTCTTAGGCCACTTGAAAGAAGAAAGTGAAAGAGGAATTATGAACAAAAATAATACAACCTGTGTGGAGAAAGATCTACAGACAAAAATCAAAGATCTCCCATCCTTGCCTCCATGTTAAGTCTTTTAGCCATACTCCCTAGTCTGTACCTTCAGTTCTGTTCTCAGAACCTCTCTTTAAAAACTTTCTATCTCTTGGTACTGAAAATAAGGGCCTAGGAGCTTATAATATGAAATGGTCAAGTTTTCATAACCAGTGCTAATGTTTATGTTGTGACTATGGAATGATGAACTGGTTGGTTCTCTCAGGTTGGCACAGATATTGTGTTGTTTTATCACAGCAATAGAAGGCAAACTGTGATGTAAGTATAGAGAACAAAATACATAGTAAGTCTCTATACCTCACTCATTTTATCAATTAATAGTTTTGTTGATCTAGCTTCATCTCTATCCTCTCCTTTAGGTTTTGCTTAAAAGTCCAATTTTTATAACTTGTTATTCTTTGGTAATTTCACAGATAAGTATACGTGTACGTTCTCTTCAACTCCTGGTGTGCTCTCTCCTGCTTGATCCTTTCTGCCGGTGGGGTTCACCTATGAGTTTTCTAATTTTGAATGCTTCAGTTTTATCTTTATTTCAGCTTGAGAATTCTTCAGTGTTTCTATCTCTTCTTTGAATTCAGATTTCGAATCCTGTACTTTCTTTGTCGCTTAGCTGTTTGGTTTAGTCAAAGAAGTGTATTGGATCCCCTGTAATTGGAGTTACAGGTGATTGTGAGCTGCTATGTGGGGCCTGGGAACTGAACTAAGGTCCTCTATAAGAGCTTCAAGTGCTCTTAACTACTGAGCCGCCTTGTCAGGCTCAAGCCCTGAATTTTAGAGATGTTGCCTGCTGCATCAAGACTCCTAAAGCTGCTTAAGAAAAACAATATCTCTTGGTGAAAGTTCAATAAATCTTTTAGTGAATGAGGAAAGTTCAACAAAGAACTTTTTGTGTTACAGATTTTCGTAGCAATATATGAGCCTTTGATCGTGTGTCTTGTGTGGAAGACAGCAGTCAGAATTTGTGGGTATATATTTTCCTAGTCACTCACCATAGGAATTTGTACCATGCTAAAAGGGGAGTCAATGTTAATGAAGGTTGCTGGCACACAGCAACATGGGCTGCTGAATTACATAGTCAGGTTTTGCATTTAAAAGCTTATTCAATGATATGCAAAGACTTTCGTATTGTCTTTGAGTCTTAGAGCAGGCATTATAAAAAGTTAACCCAATTAATGTCCCTAGTTCCACTACATTCTTTCAGCTGCTAAGTAACTGAAGTCAGCATCTTGTTACACTTTGTAAGAAAAATTATGATGAGGAGTCAGAAATGTCAGTAGTTGAGTACATTGTCAGTTTTCTAGCAAACAAGATCCTGAAAGCAACATCATAATGGAAATAATTTGAACTTGTGGTTACTTATGCACCACTTAGTTTTCAAAATACAATGATTTAAAAAAGGCTAGCATCCTGGATTTCTCCCATACACATTGGTTTTACTCTTGAAGGAGGCAAAGATTTCAAAGTGTTAGCTTGCCTCTTATGTCTATCCCAAATGTGTGAGGCACTGTTATTACTCTATGCTTTAAATATGTTCATACATTCTTCCTTACTTGATGTAATTAAGGGAGACAAAAACTCAAAATGCATCTATAAGCTGAATCATTTTCCATTTACTTTTATTGTTGGCAAATAAACTCACAGAACAAATCTGGCCCATCATTTGTTTTTGTGAATAAAGTTTTATTAAAACACAGCCATGGTTAATCATTTACATATCATTTATGGCTGTTCTCATTCCTACAAAAGCATTCGCTGTCACATGGTTATGACAGGAAATATAGCCTACAATGCCATAAGTACTTACTACCTGTCTCTTTGCAGTATTTGCCAACCGCATTAGTAACCATCTTATCACTAAGGACACCATCAACTTCTTTTTTATTAGTATTTCTGCAAACAGGAAATACAGTTCATTCACCAAAATCACAAAAACTGTCTCAAAATCCAGTATTTGTATCTCATCAGATTTCTTGCTCAGGAATTAATCCCACTTCAGAAAATAGACATACATATTCAAAAGTGTTCTTTTATTATTTCTAGTTAATATATATTGTATAAATACTCTATTTTATATGCACTTTTACAAAAGCGATATAACTTAAAGGCTTTATCATTAGAAATAAATGTATAAAAATAAATATGTTATTATAAGCATTTATTATAATCTATAGTCCTTCTTAGAAGGAACAAACAAACCAATACTTATAAAGTACATATAATTCATAGTAACATATTTTACTATATACATATACATATGGAAACAGTCATATTCTCTCTCAGTAGAAGAGCTGAACAGACATTCACCAGGATACGACTGTTGGGCCAGCTGCTGGGAGTGGACCTGCTACCCCGCAGCAGCTTCCCATGTAAGACAAGCCACCTCTACGGTCCCAATCTCACGGGACCCTATTTCTAAACCCCATCGTTACTCTGGCATGACACTGACAAGTGTGATACTGCTGCCTTTGTGGGACATGCACTGTCTTTATCATCCACAGTCCCCAGGCGCTGACCTTAGGACAAGGCAAAGCAGGGGACATGCTGCTCATTGTGCTCCCTTGGGTTTCATGCACCTCATCACCTCATCTAGTTCGATGTTTTCCTTTTTTTTTCCTTTTTGAATTAATGTACATTTTAAAGATAGGTGGATTGTTTCTACCTCAACATGATTTATAGTTAAAAAAAACAAAACAAAACAGAGATGGTGTAAGAAGGAACATGAGCCATTTCACAGAGGTGAGCCTTTCTCTTGTGTTTAGCAACCTGAACATTTCACTATTGATAGAAAGGACGTATCACCATTTTCTGAGACCGCAACAGTCAGAAACTTCCAATAATGATCTTGTTTGTTGCCTTCTCCCGGCCACCATTGCCAGTGACATAGAGTAAGCCATGTTTGAAATACAGTCTCACCTTTTCTCTGCTTTGCCTTTCCCAATCCCCATGATGCAAGCATCTAATCAGCACCATGCAACAGGGCTTTGCAAGATTTCTCCCAGACTCTGAATTGTTTCTGCCATAGATGTAAGAAGAGAAATACGAATAACGCTCTGGGGTATCATCATGCTACATATGGTCTCTCAGATGCTAATAGTCCTCATTAACTACCTCATCAAATTTTAATTAGCAGGATCATGTCCTGATCTACCCCTTTTGCTATGTTACCCCCCACCCACACACCTCATTAACAGGCCTCACTTGTTACTGGTTTGATTCATGGGATCCCTCCAGAACTCTTGATCTCAGATATCAGCCCTCCCATGCTACCTTCTTCTCAAAACTGTTTAACTGCACTCTGCCAGCGTGCAAAAGTCAATGTAATGCTTTGGCTTCTTCAGAGGGTCACAGCTCTCGTTTGATAACACTCCCCCGTCATGGGACAGACATTTCAAGGTTCTCTTCTTGTAACCCTTCCCACAAGTTTTGGAACATGGCGACCAATCCCCCACCTGCCAGTGTGGGCAAGGGAGGTCTGCACAAGGTCTGGTGCTGGCTGGTTTCACTTCCTTTGCACACTCGGAAGCAGGACGCCCGTTAATGTCCCTGCATTCGACCACTCTCCTCTGCCAACCTGAGCCACACGACTTGGAGCATTCCCCCCACTCTTCAATCACCCACTCTGAAAAAGTGGGGATAGCATTGAATGACTCCTTCTTCTTCTTCACAAAATAGGTGTATTTGATTTTGGGTCGCAGAGCGTGGCCCACCATAAGAACCTGGAGAGTTAAGGGTTCTTTGAGTGGACTAAAGCTGCGGATTCTTTCCAACGCTGCCGAGGAGCCGCTGTATCTCAAGACAGTACCTCTGTAGGTGAGGTCTTGCTCTAGTGTGGACAGAGTGAAGTTCCCATTCAGGATATAGGTACCATCTGCAGCTCTGATGGCTAGAAAACTGCCGTTGTTTCTGGACCCCTTTTGATTCCGGTGTTTCACTTCAATGTTGGTGGCTCCAGCAGGAATTGTGACAATGTCATGATACCCAGGTCTGTGGACAAAGAAAACGGTTATGTCTTTCAATCACTGGCTAGTCAACCACTTTGCTTAAAAATATGCAGTTCTGCAATTCTTCTTTTATGTTTTTTTGAGACAGGGTTTCTGTGTAACCTCTGTGGCTTTCCTGTAACTTGCTTTGTAGACCACATTGGCCTTTTACAGAGATCTGCCTGCCTCTGCCTCCTGAGTGCTGGGACTAACGGTAGACACTACCATGCCCAGCAAAACATATGCAATTCATTTAAATGTAACTTTTCCTTATATGTCTTTCAATCCCCAATTAATCAACAACTTTGCTTAAAAATATGCAATTCTTTTAAATGTGACTTTTCCTGAGTCCTACAGAATGTTATGTCAAAATTAATGTGTTTTGTCTCATATGTTGATCAGTTAATTAATTTTAGGTTGTTGAGATGAGGGTTCACTTTTATACCAGGCTATACTAGAACTCACTATATAGTCCACGCTGGTCCAGAACTCATAACAATCCTTCTCCCAAACACTGAAATTACATGAAGTATTTATGTTTTTTTGTTTTGTTTCTGTGTATTTGTTTGTTGAGACAGGGTTTCATGTGCCAAACTGACCCCAAAACTCACCAGATAGGCAAAGATGGCCTGAACATCTGACTCTCTTGTCTCTCCTGTCTCTACCTCCTAGGTACTAGGATTACAGACATGTCACTACGCCAGGTTTTATTCAGTGCTGGGAATTGAACCCAGGGACTTGTGGACACTAGGCAGGCTGTCTCTCAGCTGAGCTGCATTCCTATTCCTGAACTCAGTGTTTTGACGCTTACCTTGTGCTCGTGACCGATCCTGATATTTTCTTGCATGTGGAGCCATTTCCTCCGCAGACGCCACATTTATCGAACTTCTTTTTGGAGTCTATGATGTGATCACACCCAGCTTTTACACACTGTCCTTGCACACAGACAGAGGTGGAGTCTGGACTACAGGGGGTGCCATCTACAACCTGTGGAGACAACATGCGCCTGGTGATGACAGGTCTAATGTGAAGGAGGCACGTGACAATGGTCAGGAAATGCTCTCCTCTTTGCTCTCTCCCCCTGCTGCAGCAAACATTCTCTCTCTCACCTGCCACACGTTACCCTTCATTGTGTCTTGTTCAATAGCTGTCTGCAAAGTTTAAGAGTGCCCTGTTTGTCTGCTTACTGATGTATCTCCCCCATTGCTGTGGTCAATGGAAGTAGTGTTCACTGTTGGTTTGATTGCGTCGGTGCCTAGAGTAATACGCTGCAGTAGAAGGCATTTCATGAATCATTCGCTAAATATTTCATCTGCAACACAGACATGTGTTCCTATCTTAGCTACTAAGGCTCCATGGCAACCTTAAGCAAATTTAATTTCATTTTGTGCTTCAGAGTAAGACCTATCCCCCCAGCAAAGTATCAAAAGAAAAGCTGAGTGTATCTTTGTTCAAAGTTTGTGCTCCAACGATGAATTTTCAATGCTTAGACTCTCACCTTAGTTAGTATGCTTGTATGTGAGGCTGCTAGGTATCCAGTAACAGGTACTTTGGACTAGTTTCTAAAACTCCTGGATACTGTGTTAATATATAATTTATCTAACCATGAATTGTTGCCTTTGGGACTTAGTGACACAGGGAGGCTATTGAGTTTTCAAAGGGCGACACTTTGAATGTAAAGGAGCAATCTTAAACACATGCAAGACTCTCACTCGCTTGCTAGATTTAAGCTTCCTTCTCCACTGAAAGCAGCACAAATTCCAAAGCAAGAAGTTGCTCCTGCATTTGGAAGTATTCCAAAGTCAAAACTAAAGGCAGGTTAATATGTAAAGAGAACCCAAACATTTGCATGTAAAGGCAGAAAGCCAAGGCCTTTGGTTCCTTAGCAAAGATACAAGTGTCAAAGTATCTACCTTGGGCTGTAAAACATAGAAGTAGCCAATGCCTTTGGCTTGACAGATGAGCTTGCACCTATCCTTCGGCGAGACGCCGGCATACTTGGGTGTCCACTCCACAGTGGGCTCGTTCCCAAAGGGAGCTTTTGAAAACTCATTGTGCGCTTCACATTGCTCCTCTCTGAACGTTTTTCCTGAAAAGAGAGCGATATGGTGATGTTTCCAGTCTCCGACTTTCACCCACAGGTGGGCTCATCTCTTTGGCCCTGTTTCTGATTGCTGAAGAGCAGTAGGACTCACCGTTATTGTCTGGGCAGTCCTCAATGTTACAGGATCTGTAGCGTACCCGTTTGCCTTCACAGTACTTCCCTCCATTTTTTGGCACCGGGTTGTCACATTCTCTCATTGTATACTGAACTCCTCCACCACAGGTTCTTGAACACTCTCCCCAGGGCCCCCACGTCCCCCAGCTTCCATGAACAGGAGTCTAAATGGAGACACCAATATCACTGTTAGAACTCTTACGAGGCTTTTTAGGGAATTAGAGTAAGTGTAAAACCAAGAATTAATTCTCAAAATACACTATCATCTTGTATTGCCACTATGGGACACAGATAGATGAGCTTGTCTGGGTAAGAACTTTAAATATTATATTGTTCTTTCCTGTTCTGAGTTGTAAGCAAGCACGTTTTATTAGAAAAACTCACAGCGAAATGCTTCATGTCCATCTTGTTCACACACTTGCCACTGACACACCATTTCCCTTCTCCACAGCTGGTGCCATCTGCCCAAGGGAAGTGTTTCGTTTGGCACACGAGTAAGCCACCAGAGGTACCAGTGCACCATAGCGTAGTACATGTGCTGGCTGCATCGGGGCAGTGCTTGGATTCTTCTCCAAATGTAAACTGACACTGACGGTTGGCATCGTACATGGTACCAGGCAGATCAGACGGGAGCTTGATGGGGTTCTGAGGCTTGTCCATCAAACATTCCCCTGCACATGCACACACAAAAAGGCACCTATTAATACATAGTTGGTGAAAACACGAAAAAAATGGACTGATTATGGTGTTTCAAGGGATTTGTTGTGTGAAACAATACATAGCCACTTGGGATTGTAGCATTTTGGGGAAAACCAATGCCAGGGGGATTTTTATTAAGACATTGTCCTCAATAGGGTACTTCAGGATTAACAATGGCAAGAAGTTATTATTCTGTTCAAAACATGAATAAATAGAATTTGGAAGCAGGGAGCCCTGAGGATAAAGATCTGCAACTTATGATCTAGAGAGAGGAAGCAATTCTGCAAAGGGGAAAACGAGCTGATGAAGAACCATGTAGCTCGTGTAAGACGAACCCTACACCAGGAAGGCTGGACACCGTCTAGACAAAGCATCTGGCATCTTACCGTGGCCATTATCCAGGAATGATGTGACCATGTAGGCACTGCAGGGAGACCAGGGCTGGCTGTGATCCAAGCTAGAAAGCATGGAGGCCATCAGATGGGAATCTCCACCCCCACCATTAAAGCTGGTACAGTGCTTTGCGTCATCATGTGGCATGTTAAACACGTGGCCTGGGAAGCAAAGGAGACCCATGTTAAGATGGGATCGTGAGCCCGACTCTTCCTTTCTAAGAGATCCTTTCCCCAGGAAGGGACGTATTGAGTAGGCAACCTGTTTCAGGGATAGTATCTACTTTGATCAGGGCATACATAAAAATGTTAACTGTCTTAACTGGATCGAATCCAGACCCTGGGTTCACCTTGTCCCCTGAATTTGACTTACCCAATTCGTGGGCTGTGGTGAAGGCAGCTTGCAAACCATCATCTTCTATCACCGAACAGCTTCTGCTGGGGTCGCATACGGTTCCAACATCGGCCATCCCGAGAGTATCACAGGTGTGGGAACCACATAGATCCTACAAAGAACAGAGGGAAACAGTGTGGACTTGAGACAGCTCTTCAGCCGGGCACGTCTTCACATGTACTTTAGGGCTTGTCCATTCGTTATTGTTGGGACCCCAAGAGAGACTACATGTCACTTTAAACAAGACCTCCTCTAATGCTATTAAAAGAGAACTGCGGGACTTGAGACATTGGAATTAAAAAAGAAGCAAGTAAGACAAATTAAGCTAGCCCTTTAAAGGAAATTAAAAGGCAATAGAGATGTGATGGCTTTTTCATCCATCCCTATGCCGAAAGGTGGTAGAGTGATTGGTACCATCTCTTCCTACCTGTCTGGTGAAAAGAATCGCTGTGTCATAGTGCTCTGCATCCCGGTCACTGGGAGGGTTGTGCTGCTTCTGCCAGCTGCAGAAGTTCCGCAGGGTGAGGGCAGCATTGGAAGTCACTTCTGGTCCCTTCTGCTCCTCGTAGATGACCAAGATCTTGACCACCACCAGGCTAATTGAATTCCTGATGCTGGGGTGCTTGTAAAACCTGGCTGCCACGGAGAACAAGGTGAGAAGGTAGTGCTTGAGACCACTGCCATGGAAGTCAGCCATCGACTGGTCAGCCACGAGCATGGTTTCCACATAACGGGGACTGGACACAAATCGCTTTTTTCTTATGCTTCCAGGTCCTATAAAGAGAAAAAAAGAAAGTTTGCTCATGGTCAGTCTCTCTCAGAATAGTGACCCTCCTGGAGTATATTAGGAAAGTTAGCCACGTCAAAGTAAATAAAGCTGAAATACACCTGGAATAACAATAAAACAAATATTTGTGTCTTCTAAAAACTGGCAATGTTATTTTAAAAAGTTTTTTTTCGTTTTGCCTTAAATAAAACAAGGAAACAACAAGGACTCCTTAGAGTGGTCAAACTGTCTATGTATGTGTCTGCAGGGCTTCTTTCGAGGCCTCTGAGAATCCACAGCTTGAGCACGGCAGTATGGATATCATCCTACCCAGCTGTAGTAAGAACTTGGCTAGGGCAGCAGGCAGAGGGCCCTGAGTCACCCTTTCACTATTGAAGCCAGGGCTGAGATCCTGAATGAGATCATCCAGCTCCACGTGGAAGGCACAGGGCAGGGCTGGGGGCCTCTGCCAAGGGGTGGGACTTGAGGAATCTCAGTCGGCAAGGCTGGGCTCTCTCATTCAAGGGGTCCCTAGGGGTTCTCTGCTCTATTCAGTTCCGGGCACTAGGACCACCCACTCTGCCCAGCCGTCTGTTTCTGCCTCCCCTCACTCCCATTGTCCCGGGCGCAGGGGGAGAGAGTAAGTTCCTGTTTCAAACCAGGGTTGCCTATTTGGAAAACAGCCCTCCTCCCAACTGCTGACTGAGTTTCAACGGTCAGAGAAGTCATAAAGTGGGCTCTGACCCATCTGCCTGTTCCCACGAGCAGACGGATAAGTGTGTGTGTGTGTGTGTGTGTGTGTGTGTGTGTGTGTGTGACTTAAGGAAATGGAGGACAAAAAGAAAGTTGAGCGATAAAATAAACTAACGGTTTGGTAAGTACTGCAGGACAAAGTGTAGCTGCATTCGGTGGCGCTGGGGAGCAGAGCCTAGGCCGGGAGAGGGAGCGCTAGTCCCCCGGCAGAAGTAGGAGGCGCGCAGAGGCGGGGCGAGCCGGGCAAAGACCTCCCAAGCTGGTTCTGCTCAGGGGCCGCGGCGCCGCCAACCATCCGGGTCAGTCCTTCAGAGTGGGGGAAGGGGACAGAAAGCCACCTATCTGAGAACGCTGCGCCGTTGCCTAGGCTCCCGAACACACATCGAGGTCACCATCGCTCCTCTACTCCGCCCTCCTGTGAGCGCCGCACGCACACACCGAGGCTACAAAACTCAGCGCGAAGCTGAAAGTGAACCCATGCATTCGCTCAAGGAATGACAGGGTTGGGAAAGGATTCTAGAGTGTAAGGAATCGGGTTACAAACTTCCGCTGGAAACGCTTAGCCCCTTAATCTGCAGGAACTCTGAATCTTCTGACTTTTCTTAAATCATTAACTATTTGTGCAAATACATGCTCTAGCAGGGTTTGGCCAACCTGTTTGGGGGGGGGGGATCACGACCCAGAACCACTGCAGGTCTGAGCCCTTCAGGTCCAGAGGCGAGCTAAAGTGCGCCCTCAAGTCACGCGTCGTTAGAGAAGGGAGGTGGGGTGTGTGTGTGTGTGTGTGTGTGTGTGTGTGTGTGTGTGTGTGTGTGTGTGTGTGTGTGTGCATTCTTATACCTGTTGGCTTTCCCGCGCCTTGCGGCGTGGGGTCCCGCAGCGGCCACTGATTCCGGGAGTCTCGACTTTCTGGTCGCGAGTCGCTAGTTGGCAGGGTCTCGTCGTCCATGACACCGCACTTGGCTCCTCCGCTGCCCCGCCGCCTTCGCCTCAGGATGTGGAACTGCGGCGGTGCGGGTGACTCCTCCTCCGGTGCGGTGGGGACCAGACGCTCGGTGGCGACCTCAGGCGCTGGCTGGATGAAGAACTCCTCGCCCTGAAGGTAGAAGGCACCGCGCACGCCTTCACAGAGGCTAAGAGCGGCGGCGGAGCTGGGGTCACCATTCACCGTGCCAGAGTAGAAGCAGTGCGCCAGGTCCCCGGTAGGGTCCAGATGCTGTGCCTCGGACCCCGGACTGCGCCCCACGGTCTGGAGGGTGAAACCGGGAGCCAAGAAACCGCTGTCCGGCTGCAACTTCAGGTGCAGTTGCTGGCCAAAGGCGTCCAGATGGAGGCTCGTGGTGGAATCGTGACCCGGGGAACGCTCCAGGGAAGGCAGCACCAGCTCCTCTTCCTCCTCCGCGGGGCGCCCTTGTGCGCCCCGCACACACAGCAGCATTGCTACGAAAGCCAGCCACAGCAGCACGGGTGAAAGCGGAGAGCTCGGAGATTTAGCTGCACGCTGGACGCGCCCCATGTCGGAGCGGGGCCTCTGCTTGCGTGACCCCAAAGGGACTGCTGACTGCATGACACCGCACACTGCAGCGCAGAGCAGCCTTGTTAGACGCACAGAGCTTCGCTGGTCTGCTCCGGATGCTTAAAATTCACGATCACTTTGATTTGAAAGTCCACGCAGAGCTGGCAGCCGAAGCTCCCGGTCACTTAGAAAGAGGCGCTTTGGATCAGGCGGCGCGCGGGAACTTTTTATTCCAGCACAGAGTTGGAGGCACCGCAAGGCTGCAGCTGCCCAGAGGCTGCTAGAGGCTCGAGAAGAGCCCCGGGGCTGGGGACCGGCCCAGGAATGAAGCCTGGATCTTAGTCCTCCGCCTTGGCCGCGGTGTGCCTGGATCTGAGCAGGATCTGCTCTCCCCGCCTTGCTGTGCGCTCTGCTCCTTGCAATGGCACCTGGCTCTGAGCTGCTTTCTAGCGAGTGCAAGATCTAGGCAGCCCGGGCCGCCCCTTTATAGCCACTTGGGAACCCGCCCTTCTACCCCCCCCTCCTATCCCTGCGACACCGCCCCCTGATCTCAGTTGGTGCTAAACCACGCTCTGCGCCGCGGGGCCCGAAGGGGGAGGGGGCAGCCTCCGCGCTGGCCTCACGCCACCGCTCGTCACTCTGGGGGTGTAAGACGCCGAAACAGTGCTATGACCAGCACTTTGTACAGCCCTGGCTGCTCTGGGGAGAAGGGTGAACTTTTAACATCATCTCTCGGCTGTGGATTCCCGGACCACCCTGCTTCCTGCCACTCTTCCTGTGCCCCGGCTGGAGCTGGGCAGCAGTTTCCACGAGAAGGGGTCGGATGGAAGAGATCCTTCACCAAGATTCCAGTGCGCCTTAGCTGTCCCTCAACCCTCTCAACTCAACAGTCCGTTCTTCCCCAAAGTGGGCTGTGAACTAAAGCTGCCCTTTCTTTTTAAAAGAGGCACCCGCGTGTCCATGTCTCTCCTACCCTTCCACAAGTACCTGGGCTACAGCGTCCTCTCTCTTTCCCCCAGCCTCTTTCGGGATCTGTGCTCCCCAGGATTGGAATGTTTGAGTGAGGGAGCCACGGGACACTTCAAGCCTCTGGATTTTAGAAATCCATGTGGAACGACCTTAACAGGCTCCTCAAACCTTAGAGAGGTCTGGGGGCGCGAGCGCTGCGGGGGTGGGGTGTCCTGATTCTTCTTTCCTGAAGAGGCGATCTGGGGCCAGCTTCAGTTCCCTGGAGACTGAGGGGGATTGTACTAGCTCTTCTTCACTGGGAAAGTAACTCCCGCCCGGTCCGAGTACTTCCAAAATCTAACAGCAGCTGCTGCAGGCGGCAGGCCAGGCGGACTGATGCGTCTAAGAGCCCCTCTTTACTACCAGCGCCAAAACGGGGTGCGGGGAGGAGGAAATCGGGTTCCTCCTACCGGGAAGGGAAAAGCTGCATCCGCGTTGCGAAAGCGACAAAAAGCTGAGCCCTTCCTACCCCGGGCCCCTAAGAAAGAGCTAAGAGGCTCCTCCACTGAAAAAGAGGGAGGGGCTCCGTGAGCCAGAGGAAGGAAATGGTTCACAATGCTCTCACTGGCGGAAAGGCACCAAGACAATGTGGAGAAGGGCAGCCCAAGTCCCGAGGCAGACTGGCGCGCTCACAGCTCATGCCGCCGAGCTCCGGCTCCCTGCCCTTCCCATTCTGGGCTCCTAACTGGCTGCCCCACCCCTATCTGTTGCTCCAACCGCTCCCCGTTGATCACGTCCCCCTTGCTCCTCCCCAGATCTAACTCAGGGGGCCTCAGACTGTCCCTTGGAGTCCTCCAAGGCGTCCTTGTCCCTCTTCCAGAAGTTTTTTTTTTCCCCAGGATACTTTGCAACGTCTTTTCTCCCAGAGTTCTAGATAGCCTACATGAAAAACATAAACAAAAACTTTGTTTCCTATTCCGGGGAAGATCAAATGAAAAAGAAAAGAGAAAGCGCATGCCAGAAACAAGGCTACTTCAACCTCCTCCAAAGTGCTAATAGGCTTCCTGGTGCCTGTACCCACCCCACCGGAGGAACCCTGTCTCCAATGGAATTTTGGTTTCTTCAGGTCACACTCTCAGCTGAGCTAGGAACATCAAGCAGGCTTGAGCTTCCAGCAGGAAACTTAGATGTAATCTGTCTTCCTTCCTTTTGGCCTCTGTATCGCATTCTTCAGGTTTAACCGACATTCACAGTGTGGAGTGGGACCCATTCATTTGTGAGGTGCCAAGGGGGGCCTTACTCTGTGTCTAAGAACCTCTTCACAAGTGGGCTTTCCTGAAACTGCCCCCAAATTCCCAGCCGGCCCACTTTCCGAGAGAGACATTGCCATTTTCTGTCGGCTGTTTTGTTTTGTTTATCATTCTGTTTTGGTGTGGCTTTCTTTCCGGTCTGTTCTCTCTAGCTTGCTAACACGCAAGATTAGACACTTGTGAGAACAGAAACAACGACGGTGGAGCTCATCAGTGTACCTACAGACCCCTTCCTTAGAAGAAGGCAGGAAAGCAAAACCACTGAGGGCGTGGAGACTTTTGTGCTTGAGATGGCTGAGGACTGGGTGGCAGTTCTACTAGATGCTTGACATGTATGTGATCTCCGTAAAAGTTGAGGCAGGAAGGGAAACTCACAAGACCACCAGAAAAATAAATAACTTTAAAATCAAAGTGTACTTCATTTCAGCCTATCTACTCTCCCACAGAAACTTTAGCTTTCAGAGCTTGGCATTCAGCCCATTTCTCCTTCACGTGCGTTCTTATTGGAAGGTATTTTCATTTGGGAGTACATTTTGAATCTCAAATGGGTTACTTCAAATCCATTATAATTTTTTCATATTTCATGTTCTGTATCCAAATAGGGCTGGAAAAAAAAAGCACCGAGTTAAGAGGAAAGGGCTGCCAGGAACATGGCTTTTATATTCTCTGTGTTTCTCTCCAGATTTCTGTTCTTTTGCATAATGGCTCCAATCTGTTGTGCACCTGTAGTTCTGGGAAATGATTCTTTTTTAATCGCTTCAACAGAGACACGGGTGTCAGAGTTGCCAATTACTAAACTGAAAAACTGCACATAAAGAAGAATCTCAGACCCATTTGACATTTTAAGACCAGCACTCTTCTGGTGTTTGTGGCTTTTGGCGCACAAGCATATTCCATATGCACATATTCATAAGCAATATGTAAACTGAAAGAAAATATTCCAGTGAAGAAGCAAGGTCGTAGGGGTTCCATTCATTAACGGCCAGAGTGACAATGGGGAAACGTGGAGTCCTTGTGGGAAGATTCATGGTGTTACTCATATGCAACCCTGGGTATGGACAGGCATGCAGAAGTGCCTATGCTGTGCTAACCTCTGCTCTTCGTATTTCTGGCTTTCTTCCTAGAGAGCGTATTTCTTCCTATGCGAGCTTGTAGAAACACAGTTTAATAGCTAGATTTGAACACATAGTTTTGCAATTTGCAGAGATGACCTTAGACTATTCATCTCATCTCAAAATGAAAAGTCTGGCCTTCTAAAAAGAATGCTTGTGCTTTATGGACAGACTGAGTCCCTGAAAAAGAAATACATAAAGCCCTGTGGATTTTAAAGAGAATGAAGGAAGAATGAAGGAGTTCAGTCTGCTTCTTCCATGTTGGTGCACCTCAAGGGCCCACAGAGTAAAGACACAGAATAATTCTCATGAAATCTTCATCAAAGAGAGCACCCACAGGCAGCTGCAATATGGAGGGGCTATTAGGATTGTTTGAGTGTAAATATTGTCTAGAGCAACAGCTAATGAGCATATTTCATAACCATGGAAGGCTTTTGATTCGGGGCTCATACCTCACGCTTTGCCAATTAGCAATGGGAAAGCTGGTTGGCATTAGTTTCGCTTTAGAGCACAGATGCACAGAAGTCAATATCGGACAAATCATTTTTTATCCTAATTTAAAAATCAGAAAGAAAAAAAACTATTTAAGCAGGCCGTGAGTTTAATAAATATCTAGTCTGAGAAAGTATTAATTCTGTTTGGGCATCAGATTCTATAAACCTGCAAACTTGCACGTTTGAAGATCTAAGGGAAGTATATTTCTAATCTACTGTCTCAAAAAATATAGCAGAGATGAACCTTAAAGGGGTTAACTAACTTGCGCAAAATGACATGGTATGAAATTAGGACCTCAGAAATAAACTACACTGGTCATGACTTTTAATCAAATACCTCTTGATAGTTTAACCTAAGTACTTGGTAGGTAAGAATGTTATTAGAATTGTGACACGTTCTTTTTATAATTGTTAAATTTTGTTTTATTGTAAATAGGAATTTTGTAGTAGTAGAAAATGAAATCCACCTTAAAAACTTCACCACCTTCATTACCTCTTTCTTAGACCACAAGGTGGCGGTAGTCTACAACAAATGGTGCTTCTTTACCAGTTAAGTCAGGAATTTGCAAACGTTTATGTCTTTGCAATCATAGGTAATCAATTTCTCTTACTGTTGTAAAGACCCTATAATAACTAATTAAAACTTTTGCAATGCTAATTGTATTCACATGTTTCCAAGTCTCCAGCTAGCTTCTAGTCATATGATTTGGTTAGTTTAATTCAAATATTAGACTTTAAAAAATGAGAATTATTTTTGGCTGTTTTTATTTGTCACAGTTGAGAAACCTCTGCAATTTAAATGAAAAAAAAAAGAAACCACAGACTTGCAACCCACTAAGAGAGATTTCATCTTCATTTGCTCATTTCCTATGCATAGTTTTTTTCAGTGGGCACTGCTACTTTGTCACTTGGTACTGACTTTAATCGCTTTTCCAGGTTTACAGTATTTTCACTGGCCATGACAAAGAAGTTAATAGAAAGAAAAGAAAAGAAAAGAAAAGAAGAGAAAAGTGGGTGTAGAGTGGAGTGTGGGTGAGGAAAACATTCAGCCGCCAGGGGGCAACAAAAGACAAATTTTAAAATAGCTGTTAGCTAGTCAGTTCCTGCAATATTTGACTATCCCAAATGTACGTGATTTCCCAGTACCTTAACATCTCAAAGTCATAAAGATGTTTCATTTGTAAACATAAACTAATACTAGCACAATTTCTTTAGTTTGATAAATACTTGACTGAGAAACAGATAATTTCAGCCAGCAGGAGGCATGTAAGACACAAAAAAAAGATTGAACTATTTTGTTGCAGCCTTTTCCCAGCACCAAGCATGCGGTTTGCGGAGTAGCCAAAAGAAATCAGAGGCAAAAACATAGCCGCCATTACAGCTGTTTAACCAGAGGCTGGAAGTCAGATTTCTGAATGTTTTGGTAGTGAGTTTTGCTCTTGACACCTGAAAATGGTAAACCTCCAAGCCCCTGTGACCCCAGAAGGACTTGTGACTTTGAAGTACAGCCATACCTATTTACATATTTAAACAAATATTCTGTAACATAAACAAATGCTACACATCTTTACCTAGTTAAATAAATATTCTATTTCACAACAAGTGTGGGATCCCTGGCATCCTCCCCTGGGCTCCACAGGCATATCGGCACAAGTAATCATGCCTAGATACACGCATAAAACAGAAACACACCCATTTTCGCACATACCGCATTCATTTATGTCTATGTACATACCTGCAATTAAAATTAGCTTACAAAAAGGGGCATACGATTTCAAAGGCAGGAGAAATGAACTTCTGCCTATTGCACAGTAGTGTAGGAGTTGTTAACAGTATTGTATTGAACACAAGAGTAAAACGGTTTGCCAGGATGTTTTTTCTTTTTAATGGATGAAGTTGGTTGGCCTTTCATCCCTGTGTCAGGCAACAAAGCAGAGAAATTAGATGTGTGAGATACGAGGCTGTTTATGGCAAACTGACGAGAATTAAGGGAACACAAATCTTACTGGGATTTGGGATGAAAAAGAAAATTAACAGACCCCAAGAAAATAATTTTGGAAAGCTAGGGAAATTGGGAATAAGAGAGATTCCTAAAGCTATCAGCTACTGTGTGCTACTTGTGAACTGATGCTCTAGAATTTTATATAAACTTTGCCATGTCCACCAATTGGTAAATAAAAATATTTCAGTGGGTGGACTTTTCTGAGGGCGTCTCCTGAAAGCTCTTGGTATCTACTGCACATTCTTTTGGCTCTTCTCCACCAGCTTCTAGTTGGCTATGAGCTTTGTTTCTCCATGTTCAATGAGACAGGTGCTGTCTTCAGCAACAGAACCTTACTGTCAGGTTGCGGGCATAAGCGAAATCCTTGGAAATAGCCGATTTGGAGATGTCTATAGGACCCGTATGGCCAATGACTCTATAAAACCGAACCCCATCCTAATATCAGGGTTGTGGTATAATGGCTAGTAAAGATGTTCCCTCCCTCATTACAGGATTATCCCACTTAGATCCCTTTTTATATATGTGTATATATCTTACCATGCTTCTATAGTATTAGGTTTCCATATGGCATTTCTTTTTTTTTTAACTTTTACCGATTCTTTGCAGATATCACGTCATGTGTTGAAATTCCACCCATCTCCTCAGTGCCCCCACATCCTTCTTCTGCCCTTGCAACCAGCCCAAAAAACAAAACAAAATTTAAAAGAGAAGCAAAAAAACCAAACAAACATACAAAACAAAGCAAAACAAACAGTGCAAACAGAAACAAACACAAAAGAAACAACATTAAAAATCAAAACCCAAACAAAGGAGAAGAATCTCATCTTGGAAATTGTAGTGTGGCCCTGTTGACCCTCTTTTCCTTTCATCTTGTCTTGCAAGTGTTCATTGCCATGGGTCATTGGTCTGGTTCATGGTCCCTGGCTTCTGCCACATCTTGGACAATGGGCTCTAACTGGGGTGCTTCTTGGGTATCCTGCTGTCCTGTGTCGTGGGGATCCAGTAGTTTTGGATCTATAGGTTTGTCCCCTTCACACACTCCAAGAGTTCATAGGTGAGCTGGATCTTGGGGCAGGCTGACTCATAGCCCAGGCCTTGGGCTTCGGTGGTGGCTGGGCTGTTCAGCTTTCCTCATTGTGACCACCCTGGTGAGCTCTGCAGCACTGCCTCGGTTAGCCAACCCAAAGGAGCCTGCAGCAAGGACCAAGGCCAGCTCTGTTGCTCTCAGGCTCTCAGTCAGCCCTTGCTCACACACACGCTCACACTACCAGGGCCAGCTCCACTGTCTTGCCCAGAGGTGCAGGGCCATCTCTTTCTGTTGCTGTAAGGAGCATGGCAGGCAGGGTTAGCCCTCCTGCTTTTGTGATCTCTGCGCTGCCTCACCTCCACCACCACCACCAACAGGGTCAGCCCTAGCGTGCTGCCCAGGTGGGGTGCCGGGCCACTCTATCTCCTGATGCAACTAGTTCTCCAACTCTCATGATCCTAGGGCCAGCCCTCTTGCCCGCCATGAGTAGCAAGGGCTGGGAGGGAGATGGCATCTTTCCCTCACCTATGCCACCACATCGCAGATGCCACCACATTGCAGATGTAGGAGAACAGCAGGACCATGGACCCAGACATGGCCCACAGAACCAGCCAAGCCTGGAATGTCACCATGGCCTGGTGGCAACACATGCCACCCAGATCAGTATGGCCTTGGTAGCAGCATGGCCCTTGGGCACTAACATGGTCTCAAGTGGCTGACTAGAGCCCAGGCATCTCATGGTCCTTGGTGGTAATGGAGGCCAAGGACATCAACTTAGACCCTGGCTGATGTATTGCTAAGGACACAGACATGATCCTTGGCAGTAGACCTGGCCAGGGTAACACCATGGCCCCAGGTGACAGTGTTTGGCACTCATCTCAGCATGGCCCTGGTGGCATCACAGCCCTCAGACAACAGCATGACCACAGGGTGGCTTAGGCTCTGGGCATCCATGTGACCTTTGGTGGCACATGGGTCACAGACATCCACTCATGACCCCTCAGCTGCTTCAGGGCCTCAGACCAAGATTGGCCCATGGCATAAGCACAGACCCGGATATCACCTTGGACTCAAAGCAGGCCATTCACCTTAGCCTATTCCTCACCACCCTCTTCTCCCTCCTCCAGCATCAGTCAACTGTTAATAGTTCCTCAGTTAGGTGTGGAGCCTCAGGAGCCCCTTTTTGCCCAGATGTTGTGTAGGTAACCACAGCTATTGAGGATGCAATATGGACTCAGTGAACACAAAGTAGGTTTCTATATGGCTGCCTTATATATCTTTTGCTTTCATTATCTCTCTTTACCTCTACCTTTCCCTCATTCTCTACCCGTATCTCTCTTTAATCCTTTTTATTTTTATTATTCTCCTTCTACTTTCATATCTTATGTGTTTTACTATTTCCCCATCTTAATGCCTCCTACCAGTTCCTGGTTACCTTTGTAATTCTTGTCCTATGTATTTACTTCAACTTAAATACAAAAATGTAAAAATATCAAATGTAAAGTCCAAAGTTAAAATACATACGAGGTTTGTCTTCCTTGGCTCAAGTTGCCTCACTTAGTGTAGCATTTTTCAGTTCCATTCATTTTCTGGCAAATATCACAATTTTATATTAATTTGCATAGATGAATAAAATTCCTTTAGGTACATGTATCAAATTTTCATTATCCATTAATCAGTTGATGGACATTTAGGTTGTTCCCATTTCCTAGCTATTACAAATAGAAAACAGCCAAGCAACTATCTCCATACTAGGATACTGTGTCCTTGGGGTATATACCCAGAGATGATACAGCTGGGTCTTATGGAAGTTCTAATGTTTGATTTTTGAGAAACCCCTGCAAAGATTTTCATAGTAGCTGCATGAGGTTATACTCCCACCAATGGTGAACAAAGATTCCCCTTCCCAGAGATCCTCTCCAGTAGTTGTTGCTGTTTGTTTTTTAAATAATTTCCATCCTGACTGTGATGAGGTGGACTCTCAAAGTATTATAATTTACTTGGCCCTGGTGGTTAACAATGCTATTCACTGAAGTGGTTATTTTATCCACATGTATTTCTTCTTTTGAGAACTCTCAGTTGTCCAGTTTAATAACCCACATTTGATTGCATTGTTTTTTTCTTGGTATTCAGATTTTTTCTTCATGCATCCTGATATTAATCCTCTGTCAGATATATATCTGGTGAATTTTATTTTTGGTTTTTCAAGACAGGGTTTCTCTGTAGTTTTGGAGACTGTCCTGGCACTCCCTCAGTAGACCAGGCTGGCTTCGAACTCACAGAGATCCACCTGTCTCTGCCTCCCGAGTGCTGGGATTAAAGGCGTGCACCACCAATGCCTAGCCCTGGCGAATATTTTTTTTCATTCTGTACACTGCTTTTTCATTTAACATATTTCTTTATTACACAGAAACTTTCTAGGCAAAGCTTATCGCCTTTTCGGTGTGAATGAAACTTGTCTTCAGTAACTTTAGAGAAGAAGTTTCCCAGTGTCAATTCTGTCTTGCAAAGGTCTGGAGTTCATCCCCATCCCTCACTTAGAAGCAGCTTCCAACACTGTTACATCTATGAAATTCACATGCAAGAGAGGGAAAGAACTCCTGTGTGAACCTAGATCATGGCAATATCTTTCCTGAAGGGTTTGTTTAGTTGGCCCTCGAGTAAGAAGCAACTTGAGGTAGACAATGAAGTTTTATAGGTTAAAAGGGAAACGAATAGGACTTCTTACAACCTCTTGGGGTAGACTAAAGGGAATTGTCTGCAAGATGCAAAACCAGTGGTTCTCAGCCTAGGGGCTGCGACCCCCCCTGGGGTTGAACAACCCTTTCACAGGGGTCTCCTAAGACTGTCAGAAAACACAGATTACAATTCATAACAGTAATAAAATTGTAGTCATGAACTGGCAACAAAAATAATTTAAGGACTGGGGATCATCACAACATGCAGAATTGTACTAAAGGGTCACAGCATTAGAAAGGTTGAGAACCACTGCTCTAAATGTTTCTTTGTAAGTTTCTCTCCCCCCCTCCCTCCTTTCCTCCCTCCTTCCCTCCCTTCCCCCCCTCTCTGTTTATGTGTATCTGTGCTGTGTGATACTAGGCATTCAGCCTGATGCCCTTGCACATGCTAGGCCATGCCAGTACCACTGAGTCAGTGCTGTGAGTTTTCTTTTATGATGCCATTCCTGAATTCTGGAAGACTGGGCTGGGTGAGTTTATATAGCAACAAAAAAAGTTTCTAAAAGGAAGGTTGTTCTAAATATACAAGAGTTGCTTCTAGAGAAATAACTAGGGCAGAAGTGATTTGAATATAAACATTGTCCTGGAAAAATTAGGTTTTCCTGGGATTGAAATCTTAAACCTTCCCCACGTCTTCCCTACAGAGGAAAGAGCCAGGGCCTTTCCCCATAACACAGAGTGGCTTGGAATTCAAATTGTCTTGATTTTGCTTTCTAAATATCAGGATCCCAGGCATGTGCTACCAAGGCTGCCTCTGTTTTCCTTCTTTGTTTTAAAAATATTTTACCAATTTTATTTTAAAATTTTTAATGTAATATTTATTGATTATTTGTTATTATTTTATTGATAATTTCACATCGTGCACCCTGATCACATGCACTTCCCAGTCTTCCCATATCTGCCCATCACTCTTGTGACCCTCTCTCTCCTACCAAATAAAAAAGGAAAAGAAGAAAAAGTCCAGTTTGCGTTGCCCATACACCCACTGGAGCATGGGAAAATTCCAGTAGTCAGCCCCTTAAAGAAAACTGAGTCCTTCCTCACCCACACCACCACCAGGAGCCACCAATTGTAGAAAACTACACCTGAGCATCTTCATGGCAATGTTGAAAAGTTTGCTTCAATGGTTTCCTGTCTAGTTTGTTACTTTCTTGGGGGGGGTAGGGGTTGCCACAAAGCTAGCCATTTGGGCAATACACTGTCCTTGCCTCAACTGCTGATGATATGCTGTTCAAACTGGACAACAGGACACAAAGGAAGCTGATTCATGAACTTTTCCAAGACGAGGTAGGTTAGTCAGAAATGCCCGTCAGATACTCTGGCCTGTATGCTGAAGATGGATGCTCCAACATTGCATAGTAACATTAGGTGACTGTCCAGGCAACCAGATGTCTCTGTCATTTCTACAGTTTGGTAAGTTGCTTTCTCTGCACTTCCTGTTTACTCAGGTAATATTTTATCCTACTCAGGTCTGTGATGCAGTTGAAGACTTGATAGTTATTGTTTTATAGTTTTCTTTGTTACCAACTTCAGAAAGAAACTCACAAAAGACATGTAAAATTTATAAAGCTTGAGAGACATAAAACTTAAGTTATTTATCCAGGAAAATCTTTTAAGATGTAAAAGATATTTTAGGTTAGTAGTACAAATTAAGATAGAAAGTGACTTAGGTTCTCTGAGGTTGTGGATACTAAGAGAGACATACATGGATAGAAGCATGGGGGCAGGGGAGAGCCTGGAAGGAGACAGAAGAAGAGGGAAGGGGAGTAGGGAAAATGCATAGCTTAATTAAAAACATACAGTAAGAAGAAATAATAAAATACACACACATAAAAGGAAAGTGATTTAAGTAAAACTTTGGACTCACCAAGACAGTACAGATAAAAAAACACTGTCCCTGAAATGGACTGGATATTGTGAGTATAATTCTTACCTGGTAATCATTCTTATTGTGTATAGTTTTACTGTATTAGAGTTAAAATCTTTCCTTTTTATTTAAACAAAAAGGGGGAAATGTTGCAGGGTATTTGATCATCACACTGTGTGAAGATATTCTGTTTTATCTCATCTGCCTAAGGAATCTTCTGTTATGATAATATGTGTGGGGAACCTTGGCAGATTCCATGACAGGCGAGGGTGACAGAAGAGGGACAAATATGCCAGGTAGATAGAGCTTAAGTGAGGAGTTTTATTAGAAAGGGAGGGAGAAGGAAAGAGGTAAGGAGACACAGAGACAGAGAGAGGACAGAAGAGAAGAGGGAGACAGGAAAAGTCCTGTCTGCTCCAGGGGAATAGGAAAGAGAGAGGATAAGTGGGCAGGGTCTTTCTTTTAAAGGGTCCTCTGCATCTGCATGCAGACAGACTATGCAGCCTTGGACCCCTGGGCTGACCAGGGTACTACCTGAGTGCATTATGTCAGGTTGCCACTTTAATGCCTGAATCCTTACAGCTAGGCTGGAGAGGATAGGCAGGATTTCCAGGATAGTAGGAACTCTGGGAAGAATCTGAGGTGTGTCGGATTCATTAGGCAGATGCAGAGGAAGTCAGATATACTGTGCTGAGAATAGGTAACAAGTCATATGGAAGAACATAGATTAATATAAACAGATTAATTTAAGTATTAAGAGCTAGTTGGGAATGAACCTAAGCTAATGCCAAGTCTTCATACTTAATAAGAAGTCTCAGTGTCATTGTTCAGTATATGGCTATCTAAGAGAAAGACATTACATTCCCATGTCAGCTACTTTGAAGTCCCTACTTTATCCAATCAGATCTCAGGGAAAGACAAGTAAAACTGCCCAGGACTTATGGGCTTAAGGCTGCCACTAACAATGTCCTGGGAAGTGACAGCCATTAGGGCTGTCAAAAGCTCCAGGTATACCCACCACGGATCTCTATTTTCTTTTGAAGACAATGCTTGGCATAAAAAGTAAACTCCATTATATGTTAAGAATAAAGAAATACTTCTTAAGGCTGGAGGGATAACTCAGCTGTTAAAGGCTGGGCTCACAACTGAAAATATAAAAAAATACTTTTTTTTTGAGACAGGGTTTCTCTGTATTGCTTTGGAGGTTGTCCTGGACTCTCTCTGTAGATCAGGCTGGCCTCAAACTCACAGAGATCCACCTGCCTCTGCCTCCTGAGTGCTGGGATTAAAGGCATGTGCCACCAACGCCTGGTAAGAAATACTGAAAATTTAACAAAAATAAGAATTAGATTCACATTATCTCTACATTGTGATTACCAGACAATAACACTGAAAACACCATTATAATAGATGTATTCACATAAATAGAACCACATATACTTATGGAAAAATAATTTCTCTTTTATAAGAAAAATAGAATTAAGAGAAACAAATTGCAATTACAGAACTGAAAAATAATGTAGTGTTCCTGAAATTATAAACACATTTTATTTTTCAGAAGTCTAGCATAGAAGGATAGATATTATGGAACAACGATCCAGGGAAATGTTACATCAAGTAATTAAAATCATGATGTCCCCCAAATAGCAAAGAAATCTAATAAAGGAATACACAAGGGAAAACAGTGAAAAATAATGAGCACATGTCAGACCATTTCTGAATCATCATTTTATCTGTCAAGTGTAGAAATATCCAGAAATAGATACAAACATTGGTGTTGACAATGTAAGAATGAAGACACACAGTTGAACACACGGTTTTCCTTATTTCCTGGAACAAACATTGTTGATAGTAGCTTACTTGTTTCTTCCACTGGAAGATTTTATTTCCTTATCTCACATACATCTTTCCATTGTTCCAATTACATCCAGCTGCCTTGATTCTGATTACTTCCAGCAGGTCTACTGATTGCATCCTGTGGGCAATGGCCAAACTTGAAACTGAAGATTGATTTTTAGCTTTCTTTCTCTAGGTTGAGTGATTCTGTTTCTCAAAGACCCTGTTCTTTAACTATCTAATTACATTTACTCATTTTCCTTACTCCTTGAAATCTCACTGTAATTTGGTATCATTGTCTACTCCTGAGTGTTCTCAATGGATGGCCTTTTAGCCTTCATGCTTAGCTCTCCATGGTACCCTAAGGTACAGTTGGTGGGGAATGTTCTTCTGTGTATATGTTTGTCTTGTTGGTTGATGAATAAAGCACTGATGGCCAATA
This sequence comes from Mesocricetus auratus, assembly GCF_017639785.1. Lineage (NCBI taxonomy): Eukaryota > Metazoa > Chordata > Mammalia > Rodentia > Cricetidae > Mesocricetus > Mesocricetus auratus. Next base: position 11,107,847 of record NW_024429192.1, on the reverse strand, counting down.
GGGAAGCAAGATAGGTGGGACTAGGAGTCAAGGAGAATTCTGGGAAATGTAGTAAAGAGAAGTTGCCATGCGATCCAGGCAGGAAGTGACATAGCAAGGCAGAATCAATACATAAGGAGGGACAGGCAGGAAATCCCCCTCTTCTCTCTCTTCTCTGTGGAGATGCTGAGCAGATGTGATGTAGATCCCAAGGGAGTAAGAGGCCTGGACCTTTTCTCTGGTAAGATAAGGCCATGAGGAAATACATAGAGTAGTAGTTATGGGTTAAGAATAAGAAGCCCAAGATGCCGGTCAACAGCTTATAACTAATACAGCGTCTGCTTGTTTCTTTGGGCAGTGGAACCTAGCTGGACCAGAGAAAACATTCACGCTACATACAGTAGTGTCAGCCCCTTTCCATACTCAGTCAGTTTTGCGTCCTTTTTTTACTATGTATTTTTTAAGATTATAGTAAAATTACATAATTTTCTCTCTTCTCTTTCCTTCCTCCAGTCCCTCTCCACCATACCTACAGCTGCCTTTCAAATTCATGATCTTCTTTTTTTTTTAATTCACATGTGCTTCTAAACACACAGATGCTATCTGCTTAGTCTGTATAATGCTATCAGTATTGTTTAGTATTAGATAACAAATTGATATACTTTTTTCTAGCCAAGGCTACTTCTTTCTCCCTCAGTATTCAGTATTCCTTAGGCGCCTGTACTTCCTTGTCTAGGACAGAGGCCACATGAGTTCTCCCCTCTGATGTCCGATAGTTAATTGATGTCCTCTTTGTTTAGGTCATGTTTAGGTAGCCATATTGTTGAAACTTAGGGTGTAGCTTCTGACATTCCGAGGAGAAACAATGTCACAGCAAACTCCATTTCCTGCTCTTAAAATCTTTCTGCATCTTTTTCTGCAGTGACCCTTCAACAGGAGTTGGGTTGTTGATGAGTCAGCTTCCCTGGGCCCTACAACTCCGAACTTTAGAGGGTTATGGTTTTCTGTAATAGTTCTGCCTGCAGCTTAAAGATTTCTTAATGATAAGAGGTGAAAACTAAACCTATCTGTGGCTATAAGGAAAAACACTGAGGCCGCACTTGGAGCTTATGCTGGGTTAGCAAAGTGGTGGTGTATTGCAGGTTACCCTGTTGGACACTCCTTGGGGGAGGGGGTGAGAAGACCAAGGACTCAGGCACTGGGAGTCAGTGAGTAGCAGACTGTGCTGCAGGTACATTTATTAAGGAATAGACCTGCCTTTGTACCCCCTCCCAAGGTTCTATTGGCTCAGACGCTGACTCTGCTGCTGCTGCGGTGTCCTTTCCTCATTGGTGACTCTTTGCCAGCAATCTCTGGGCATAGAGGCAGGCTTGACTCAGGGAGGAAGTGCCTGCTGCTTATGCTCATGCTGGCTGGCCTGGGCACCTGGGCAGGGTGACTGTGGCTTGAGTAGGCTGGCTCAGTTTCTGATACTGTGGTGGCAGCTTTGCTTCCAAGATCCATAGCTTCACTAGCCTTGGGTAGTTGGTTAAGAAAGTTTCCAGTACCAGGAGGTTTCCCTATCATTGAGTGGGCTTTCAATGCAATTAGAGATGTGTTAAGTTGCTGCCAAGGTACACATGCTACTATTGTACTCTTTTAGCTTTTTAACCACCAAGTCCAATTTGTTGTTGCTCCTATATTCTTGGCCGTGTAGCTTTTCATTGGCATTTGGCAGGCTTACTAGGGGCCTTCGTCCTCTTAGAGAAACCTGACTAGCTCTCTTCTAGCAGCTAACCGTTGCAAATACCTTCTTGGCTAGGGCTGGGATGCCACGTCCAGCTCTCCTCTCCATTCTGGGATTTGCTCTGGTGTGGACTTGCTCTGCGTTTGTGCATGCTGTCACAGCTGCTAGGAGTCACACGTGCAGCTGCCCTGCTGTGTTCAGCAGGCACTGTTTCCCCATTGTCACCCATCACCTCTAGTTCCCTACACTCTTCCCATACTTTCTTCTGAAGTTAATCTTAAGTCTTGGGAGGAGGGGGTATGGAATAGATGTTTAATTTAGGGCTGGGAATTGCATGGTGTTTTATTTTCCAATGATTGGCAAGTTGTAGATTTCTGTGTTAATCAGAACATACTGCAAATAAAGCCCTTCTCACAGGGTTGAGTGATGTATTAATCAAAGGGTATGATGATAAGTCATTGGGAGTCTAATACGATGCCCATTTAGAAGAATAATAGTATTAGCTTTTCCTGTAGTGCCTGTGTCTTGTCTAGCTACAGGTTCTTCACTGGATAATGATGCTAGGTATAGGTTTCATCTTGTTCATCTTGTGCATCAGGAATTACATGCAACCAGAAAGTTGTTGTTTACTTCCAGGATGATTGTAGCTTTACCGCCAAAGGGAGAAGAGGGATGCTGTGTTTCTCAATGCAAATAATTAAATTTATTTCATTTTTGTTTCTCTGTCTTACAGTTTTTTATTTCTTTTGGTTATTGTTTTTAATGATAGAAAGAGGACCTTGAGAACTCAGATGAGTGCGTGAGTAAGGTGTGAAATAGACTCTCTGAGTGATTTATGTGATACTACGACAGGTGCCACACTCCAATCAATCATATTTCCCAGTATAACCTCAAGCAGAGAAATCACACACTGTGGTCAGACTCTGATCCCTGTAGGTTTTAATACTCGATATGACAAATGTCCTGTGACATTTGAGAAGCAGGTGTTCACCTGTATCAGTTCATTTTGTGTTAAGGCATGGGGGTGGCAGAGATGTCAGTTGGAGGTGCCTCCTCTGGCAGAGGTGAACAGGGATATCAGTTAAAGGTACATCCTCTAGGATAGGTCAACATAGTTGTCAGTTAGAGGTACCTCTTCTGGGATAGGTGAACAGTGATTTCAGTTAGAGAGCATCTTATTTGGCATAGATGACCACAATTTCTTTAGTTAGAATTTTAAGATGAATTTCAGGTTTTATTGTCCCTCCTTCCAAACCTGAAGTGTTAGCAATCTTCTCAGATTTCTCTCATTGTCATAAATCAGTGACGCTTATCCTCTACATAGTTGTTTATTGACTTTTAAATTAACTAAGAGAAAATTAAAAGAAATAATTTAAGTAAAACTGTTTAAGTTAATATGAATGCCTGGGTTGATGTTGCAGGCCAAGAAAATGGTAGACAAGATTGGCAGAGGACGAATCACATGACTAAAAAACTATTAGGGAGGAAATTTCCCTGCTCCTACAATAGAAGAGAAGAGAACAGAGTCAATAGTTGAAAAAATTGTACAGTTAATGTGAAAAATAACAGTGGGTATGCATTGATTATGCTGAAGTTTAGTTAAAAAGCACACTCTCTCAAGCATATATAGACACACAGACACACCAAATGCCCAGTTCTCAACTTTTGTTGTTATGTAATAACAAGACCACCCAAAAGGTGGCACTAAAAAGCAGTCATTATGTGACCCTCAGGAAAGTTTAGTGAGAGAGAAAAGAATTACGATAACTTCCAGTCCCTTTTTTATTATTACTATTTTTTATTTTAGAAACTTGAAGCTGTCTTCTTTGCAAACTTTTAAATATTAAACATCAGATGTCCTAAATCCTATCTTGTATTTCAGTCCAACACAAAGCATTTGAAATTAATTTCTGTGGCAGTCATGTATATTTAACTTAACAACTTCCAGCTAACATGACTAGCAGATGTTTTAAAAGAATCATCAGAAACCTTGTCCATCACTGAATAGTACCAATATAAACTTTTGCCACAGATTCTGATGAAAATAGATATCATTGTCTGAATTCAAATGCATACCACTTCATGTATCAGGATTACAGGAAATTCTAGTAGAAAATATTACATTGCATTTGACATATATGTGCTTATACAATGTTATGTAAAAGTTATGTATGACTATATGTATGTGTGTGAAATTATAACTTCCATGTAACTAAGAAAGTCATTGTGTAGGTACATTAAGAATATTTGCAGTTGTGGCACACACCGGGTGGTGGTGGCGTACGCCTTTAATCCCAGCACTCGGGAGGCAGAGGCAGGCGGATCTCTGTGAGTTCGAGGCCAGGCTGGACCGACAGCCTCCAAAACAATACAGAGAAACCCTGTCTCATAAAACCAAAAAACAAACAACAACAACAACAAAAAATATATGCATGCATAACGAAACTTTTGATTTCAAAGGAGAGCAAACTTTTCTGCGAAAAAAGTTTATGAGCAGGTAAACATTCTAATAATCACTAAAAATGTGTTAGTTTCCCTGAATATTAAAATTCAAGTAAGGTGATAAATAACATGAGAAAAAGGTCTGTTGTCAATAAAGACAGACAATAAACGTACTAAAGTGACTGGTATAGGCTAATACTATATTGTTTGGTTTAAAATCCCCTCTGAAGTTCATGATGAAACTTAGCAGGCATCATAAAAGCAGTAAGAGACAGAACTGTTAGGGGTCGTGAGGGCTCTGAATGGATAATCTCCTTGTTGAGCAGTGGGTTAGTTGTCCTGAACAGCCTGTTGCCCAGACCTGCCTCTCCTTCTTTCAAGCTTCTCCACTTTACCCGACAGAACAACTTCTTAAGTCTATTTTGAGCATTAGTAAATTGTAACCCACTCACACACTCAGCAATCAGTTAATCTGTAAATGAGTTGATGTGGAAAACAAGAGCTAAATAACTCCTCCTGCAGTTCAAACTTTTTTTAAATTTAATTTTAATTTATATTAAAACAACCTTATTTTACATACCAGCCTCAGTTCTCTCTCCCGCCTACCCTCCCATCCCCCCACCATCTCCCCATCTCACCTCCCATCCACTCCTCTGGGAGGCTGAGGCTTCCCATGGGGATCATGGGAGTCTGTCACATCATTTGGGGCAGGACCTAGGTCCTCCCCCATGTATCTAGGCGGAGAGAGTATCCCTCCATAGGGAACGGGCTCCCAAAGTCCATTTGTGCGCTAGGGATAAATACTGGTTCCACCGTCAGAGGCCCCATAGACTACCCAAGCCTCCAACAGACATCCACATTCAGGTGCTTCTTCTGCCAGCTCTAATTTCTTTACCAGTCACAGTTACTTTGATCCCAACTTATTTTTAATTTTAACCATGCTCAGTTTTTTCCTTGTCAAACTGCGTATTTCCACATCTTCTTCTTCTCTTTCTCATCATGCACCAAGAAGAATGGAGCAAGCATCAACAACCCCAGAGTCTAGATACTGTGCCGTGGTCGGGTTTTCTCTGCTGGACAGCAGTTGATTGCATTTGAATGCAGTCTCACTTAAGGTTTTGGAACATGGGAGAAAAACACAGCAAAATTCCTTTAAAAAGGGAATCTGTTCCTTCCCAATTTGTATCCCCTTGATCCCCCTTTGTTGTTGTATGGCAATAGCTAGAACTTCAAGTACCATGTTGAAAAGGTATGGAGAGAGTGGACAGCCTTGTTCCTGATTTTAGAGGAATTGCGTTGAGTTTCTGTCCATTTAGTTTGATGTTGGCTGTTGGTTTACTGTATATAGCTTTTATTATGTTTAAGTATGTCCCTGTTATCCCAGATCTCTCCAAGACCTTTATCATGAAGGGGTGTTGGATTTTGTCAAAGGCTTTTTCAGCATCTAGTGAGATGATCATGTGATTTTTGTTTTTCAGCTTGTTTATATGGTGGATTACGTTGATGGATTTTCATATGTTGAATCATCCCTGCATCCCTGGGATGAAACCTACTTGATCGTGGTGAATGATTGTTTTGATGTGTTCTTGGATCTGATTTGCCAGTATTTTATTGAGTAGTTTTGCATCAATGTTCATGAGGGATATTGGTCTGAAGTTCTCTTTCTTAGTTGTATCTTTGTGTGGCTTGGGGATCAAGGTTATTGAAGCCTCATAGAAAGAGTTTGGCAAAGACCCTTCTGCTTCTATTGTGTGGAACACTTTGAGAAGAATTGGTATAAGCTGTTCTTTGAATTTCTGGTAGAACTCTGCACTGAGGCCATCTGGACCTGGACTTTTTTTGGTTGGGAGACTTTTGATGACTGCTTCTATTTCCATAGGGGTTATAGGTCTATTTAAATTGCTTATCTGTTCTTGATTTAGTTTTGGCAAGTGATAGCTATCCAGGAAGTCATCCATTTCCTTTAAATTTTCGAATTTTGTGGAGTACAGGTTTTCAAAGTATGACTTAATGATTCTCTGGATTTCCTCAGAGTCTGTTGTTATGTCCCCCTTTTCATTTCTGATTTTGTTAATTTGCGTGTTCACTCTCTGCTGTTTGGTAAGTTTGGACAAAGGTTTGTCTATCTTGTTGATTTTCTCAAAGAACCAACTCTTCATTGCATTGATTCTTTGTATTGTTTTCTACTTTATTGATTTGAGCCCTCAATTTGATTATTTCCTGGCGTCTACTCCTCCTGGGGGAGTTTGCTTCTTTGTGTTCTAGAGCAAAAATGTACATATTTCATGATTTGATACCTGGCTAAAAATAACTCAGATAAAGTGAAGAGAGAGATAAAAGTTATCACAGTTTTAAAGAGTAATGAGAAATAACTCCAATTAGAAGATGATTCTTGGCAAGGATGAATAGGGAAACTGCACTGATATGGAAGAATTTGGAGACAGCAGGCCAGGAGAGAGGAGTCGAAAGGCAGCATTTGAGATTTCTAAATTGATGATAGCTTTATATGATCATTGATAGCTTCTCAGTTTTATAATATTTGCAGCGTGACACACTGTAACTTTAGCTGGTCTTCTGGAGGTAATATAACACAAGTGGTCTCTCACCCAAATTCTGATAACAGATTCTGAAACATCAAGATCCAGGCCTTGACGCCTGCCTTTCTACAGGCCTTTTGGGATTTTGTTATCACTTACGTTTTGTGTAAAGTAGTCTAGGGCTTCTCTAGCATGCAGATCTGATTCCTATGCTTACTGTATGTGATTCCTATTCTTACTGTAGGCCTAAAAACCATGTGGTAAGGTTTCTCAGAGCAACAGCAATGGTCCCACTTCTTGCCAACAATCGTATTAGTTCTCTTTCTTTTTCTTCTTGTGACCAACAACTTGATAAAGAGAAACTTAAGCAAAGAAGCAGTTACTTTGGCTGATACCTTGAGGGTATTATGGAGGGAAGGCATGACCTTGCTCACATCTGGACACAACAAAAAGCAGCCAAAGGGAAATGCCAGCTCTTTGGTAGCATTATCATTTATCCCTTTTTATTCAACTGAGAATCCCAGCCTATGGCATAGTGCTACCCACATACAGGCCGACTCCCTGGAAATACCTCTACAGAGGTACCCAGGGTTGAATATTCTAGGAGATTCTAGGTCAGCCAGGCTGGCAATGAAGATCGGCTATCACACTCAGCAAATAAATTCTAGAAGGTATTTATTTTTGCTATGTTTTCCCAGTAGCTATGGCAAGGGAAGAAATAAACCAGTACAGGAACCATTCTGGGACCATTCATGCTTCTTATGAGAAGCGACACTACATAGCCTTGTCCCATTGCAGGTGGGTCATAGATCCTATGAGAAAAAAAAACATGGCCCATGGTTCAACTTGCTTTCAGATCATCTGGACGGCTCATTAGAAGCTTCTTTAACAAGTTAATAGCCATTACTTGCTGATGAAGTAAACCAATTAATAAAGTTGTTCTAGACAAACTCTGATATAATAAAATTACTAACATCCAGAGAACAATGGAAAATGGGTGATGGTCATAGTTGTGTTGTCTTAGTCTATTCAAGCAGCTGTCACAAGCATACCATTAATGGGTTGATTTATAAAAAGGAGAAATCTATTTCTGTAGGACAAAAAGTTCAAAAAGGTGCAGATGTATTTCATGCTTACTTATTTTAGGCAAACATCATGGAAGATGAACTTACTCTGTGACTCATGTCCTAACATTGGAGGACACACAAGGCTGTTTCACAGTGTGCAGGAAGGTCCTCATCAGAGAGACCATTTAGAGGGAAGAAAGGAAAGGAATAAATGTAACTATATTATAATCTCAAAGAGAAGAGCGTTTGTGGGCATGAAAAGATATGCTTATCTTCTCTGTCATTTCTGTGTTGTGTGGAGGACCCCTTTGATGGCACACTGCCAGATTCCCTCACTATTGTAGTTACTCGCAAACAGGGAAGGTCAGTCTCACAGAGAAGTCTGCATCGACCATCTGAGCAAGTGCCCCTGACATCTTCTGCCTCTGTGAGTGGCTGGAGATACTTTCACAAAGGATGATATCAAATGTTCTCTCCCCCCCCCCCGATAAGTTTGCTGTTGTTTTGTTACAAGTGTCAATGAAACTACATTTATATGCTGTGGCATATCTTCGCTTTGACTCTATCATGACTACAAAAGCATGATTGTTCCATGTGTTCTTGCTCAGCTTTCCACCACCATTTCTATCATTAACATATGCAGAAACCATCAGCAAATGTTGCCCTGTATCTTTTTGGATGTCGTTGGTCTGGTTCATTCTCTTTCCTTGTATTGTTTCTATTGGACTAGCTCATGAATCATTATATTAAGTGTTATATCACAAAGTGTTGGTATCCAAAAATATGGTTGGCTACTACCATATCATTTGGGCCACGTTTATGCCCATGTATCTTACAGGCAGGTCACAGGAGTCAGAGCTGGGTATATTGATGATTCATCCTGTGCCATACGTAGTACTTTCCAGAACCATGAACGCTAGTAGTAGGAGTGAAGCTCCCAGTTGGTCACAGGTTGATTTCTCCACACTGGACAACATAAGTGAATAGTGTCTTCAGCAACAGGGGCTTACAACAGAGTTAGAGTAACAGATAGCCTATGATATATGGTGGTGGCTATAGAACTTATTTGACCAATGATTCAATAAGATGTAACACATTCCTGTTGCAAGAGTTTCTATTCACTAACATAAGATGTCTATTTGGGTAATTGCTTGCTCCATTATCTGGAAACTATATTTAAATTACTTTCATATATGTATGTAGCTTAGGAAGCTATTGTGATAGTAGATTACTATAGGATTTTTGTCTTTTATTCTGCTTATATTGTGGATTGCACTGATCACTTTAGATATGTTGAACTGTCCCTACATCTCTGGGATGAAGCCAAGTTAATAATGGTGAATAATCTTTTGATATATTCTTTCATTGGGTTTGAAAGGATTTTATTGAGTGTTTCGCATATATTTTCATAAGAGATATTGATTTATAATTTTCTTAGTTTTTGCTATTTGTTCTTATTTTTCTAAAGCTCTCAAGCATATCATTGAATTACTAATATGAGATCTCTTAAACTTTTGACCTTGTGCTACGACCTTGCCTCTTAGAACTTGTTTGGGTATATTGCATGGGTTTCCAGTCTTTGGTTTCTGCTTCCACAATCTGATCAGAAGAATGCTGCTTGGTTTTCTTGGGGTCATGCTGGACTTTAGGATTCAGACCCCAACAAGTCTCTGTTTTAAAGTTCTGTTTGGAGCTCTGGTTTTAGAATTGAGCAATCCCACATTGATGAAATGGGTGAGGTGGTTGATAACATGGTGGTAGACGGGAGAAGGGGAGTGATTCTTAAGCAAGGCTTGGGGTCCAGCTCCATGAAGGGAAATAGGGGAAGAACTTGGGGTGCCCTGGCCCTGTTCCTGGGTGGCAGTGAATCTTGAGTGGTGGAGGAACTAGGAGGTGGGGCTGCGGTGGGGCAGGCAGTAGTTACAGGTTTAAGTGTACTCCAGAAAGACCAGAACGGAGGGAAGGAAGGAAGAGCTGACGTGGAAGCTAAGCGTGTCAGCTGTGGAACCCCTGCTACAGATCCGTTCTGCAGTGGGGAATGTCAGCAGAACAGAGGTGTGGCCTAGGAGACATGGCTGAAGGGGGTACTGAGGAAGAACTAGGCAGACCCAGGGTCTACACCACAGGCCAAGCCCCCAGAGGATGGAGGTGCCTTGCCAGGAGGGGCTCATGCAGGCAGGCAGTGGCAAGTCTAACAGTACTCAAGAGAATCCAGAATGGAGGAGAGGGAGGAGGGCAGAGATAGCCAACCTGGTAATCTTGTGTGGCAGCTAAGGGGTCCCTGGTAGAGAGCAGTTCTCTGTGTTTTCTTAATTTCTTTTGCTATAGCTCTGAGGATCAAGCCCAGGTCCTCGTGCTTGCATCGCAAGAACATCACTGACTGAACGATCACCCAAGTCCATTTCAGTTGTATTCTAGTTGAATCTTTCAGTTATTTTGTTCTGCAAAAATGGTGCTGTATTACTGCTTTTAAAACTATCCTATATGTACTCCCAATCAGTGGGCTTTTATCAGATGATCTCACGTACTAGGTACTGCTAGCCTAAGGACAAGAGTCGAAGTCCTCAGGCCCTGTATTGGAGGAGACCCAAAGGAAGAGAATGATCACATATAGGATGGTTTGTTTTTTGTTGGACATAAGCTCAGAGTGCGCCTGGTGAGCAGAGCTCATAGCTCGGGAAGGAGTTGCTGAGGTGAAGGGAGTCGCTGAGGTGAAGGGCGGTCAGGGAGTGCATTCCAAGCTCTGGCACTGCCAGGAGATGAGTGGAAGGAGTTCAGTCTGATGTGGCTCAGGGCGCTGACAGACGAAGCTGGAGAAGCCATCGGGAGTCAAGTCACAATGGTGCTTGCTTCTTCTGTCGTTTGGTTCACAATTCCCTTTGTTCCACTTTGCTTTCAAGTCCCTGGGTCTTCTCAGACTAGGAGTGAACAGGGACATGATCACAGAGGGTGGGTCCTGTCTCAGAGGAGAATGCACTGTGTGTGAGAGACAAAGACAGAGTCAGAGAGAGATGTTTAATAAGCTATTGCAGTTACTGAGCTGAGGAACATGTCAGGACAAACTGAGTTAAAGTAGGGCCTTTGGTGATGGAAAGAAGATGAATATTACAGGCATAATCAACATGGTTTACTGATAAATATTTTCTCAAGGCGTGGTCTTCAACTAATTAGATGTGTGGGTGAGGAAGAGTGAGAAATCAAGGGTGAGATGCAGGTTCAGGCTTGGGAAATCGAGTGGGTAACAAGAAAAGTCGATGATTGGATAGTGAAGTCATTCCTTCTGCATCTTTATACACCTGGGAACTTGAATGGTGGGGCATGAAAGACTACGGTAAACACCCTAGGAGTTAAGCCCATCGCTTCCTTCTTTTAATGTTTTCATTAGGAATAGTACTTGTCATAGATAGATTTGGTGACACAAATCTACAATCCTGGCTACAAGGCAGCTGAAGCAGGGGGGTCACATGTTCAAGGCCACCTTGCAGTAACTTAATGAGAGTGTTTTAAGCCAAAAGAAGGTAGAACACTTGACTGATATGCAAAGCACCATGGGCTCAGTCCCTGCTACTAAGAAAAGCACTGGCCTTCAGAATGTGACCAGCCACTTACATGGAATTGGTCACATTCCAGTGTATCAGGCATGGGGAAGTGTTGTAAGAATGACTGATAGATCTTAACTGAATACCAGTTGGTGATCTTTGGCTGCATACTATAGAGACTCCCTCCGGACTCACATGAGCCAAAGACAATTGTGATGAGTAACTGGGAGTTCTCATACCTGACATACATGTCTGGAGAAACTGGCTTGGAAACAGGCAGAAATAAAAGTCAATATGGAGGGCCATGGAAGAGCCCTACAAGGTGTGCTGTAATGTGAGAGTCTATTCAGGGAGCCACTTGGAAGTGGTTCACCCAGAACAGCTTGGAGGCTTTGCCCTTCTGTTCAAGGTTTCAATTCCATGGATCTCAAGATTATTGCCCATCATGAGTAACATCTCTGCTGTTTACGTAGGGGAGGGCTGGGCCCCTAATTATACTCTTCAAGAAGGGAAGGGGGTAATTCCTCAAACATTGGGAAAGCACTCTGCTCTCAGGAAGAGAAAAAGGATACCAGCCAGACAAAAATTACAAATGCCCACTTCAAGGCGAGGCTAACTTTCCTTGTTGGTTTTCTGTGTTCAGACAGTCATGAAAACGAAGTGGAAATTTTATGAAGTATGGACATAAAATCTCATTTATAGTTAAGAGGATGTAGATTTATTAATAGTCTACTTTTAGCTTTCAGAAAGTAAAAGGGACATTTTACAAACAGCAGCACACGGATACTGAACTAATGAGACACAGTAGGACCTTTGGAAGAACACACTGCTTAGATTCTGTGGGAACGAAACAGGACCAGCTAAGGCAAGGACAGGGAAGAGAATGCGTGAGGGAAGCAGGAGGTAGACACAGAGAAAGCTCCAGCACTTCTCAGACAAACTTCAGCACAACACCCAAACCAAATCTCCAACCCCTGAGCATCCTCAGGGGACACCCATCACTAATTACAGGACTGAGATATGCAAGCAACCACTTCAGGGCCCTGGGGTCCCACATCCCTCATCCTGACGGCAGGGTTTAAGATGTGGCTGTGTTTGTTTGTTCGGTGGTAGGAGGGAGTTTAAATTTACTTCCCCTGGCCTAAGTAGATGTTGATATATCTTTCATCTAATCTCACTCCAGAGCTGGGGGATACCTGTGCCAACTATGGTTCTGTTTGCTCTGCCAGACAGGATTGTTGCAGCAAAATGAGTTCACTGGAAGGATGTTTGTGCAAATGTGGGGAACAGGATTCCAGTTTGGTCAGGAGTTTTGCTTAGAGATTGCTGTGAAGGTTCTCTCTCTCTCCCTCTTTTTAAAATCTCTTCCAAGAAAATAAGTCAAAAACACTGATTCTGAAACTCCAGAAGGATTTTAAGTAAAACTGTATTTCCAATCATATTTCTCTTTTCTTTCATTTCTGATATTGTTTTCTTTGCATGGCAATTTCTTGTGTGTGTGTGCATCTGTGTGTTTATGTGTGTGTGAGAAAGAGAGAGACAGAGAGAGACAGAGAGAGAGAGAGAGTGGGGGGGAAGATATCAGCATTGAGAAAGTTGACAATCCTTTGCAGGGTAACATGAAACAGACGGGGTGAGGGAAAGGTGGGTCTTGAAACTGTAATTAGGAATTTCTTCCAACAATGAGGTTCTTTTATTGCAGATTCCAACACATTGTAGTCTGCCCTGCTACCAATGCCCATGTAGAACTTTAGAACGTCTCAGTTTCTACTTTTCTATTATTCCTTCTACAGAGATGTCTACTACAGGATGGGTGTGACATTCCCCCTGAGACTCATGTGTTTGGCCAGTGGTCCTCCAGCTGTTCATTCTGCTTTGGGAGGCTGTGGAACCACTGGGATGTCAGAGTTAGCTGGTTGGCATAAGCCACTAGGAGCCTGCCTTTTTGTCTGTATCTCACGACTGCTTCCAGTCCAGTCTTTGTTTCCCAGTTGGCTGAGGTGTGAGAAGCTTCTACCACATCTTTCTACCACCTTGGGGCTATGCCACTGTGCCTTCCCTAGTGTGGTGGACTGGGATTCAGCTGGAATTGTGAGCTCAAACAAGCTTCTCCTTCCTCAAGTCGCTTCTGTCAGTACTGTGTTACAGAGATGACAAAGGTGATACAGTGATTGCGATATGCTTTCTTTTCCATTTGCTACTCAGTTCTTGTGAGTTAATTTCTGGTCTTGACCGAAAACAGTCATGGGAGAATAGATAAGAAGGGTCACTCCTCATGAGAGGTCTGTGGACAAAGTTTTTTTTTTTATAAGAGAAGTGAATGGTTTTAATCTATTCAGATAAAAGATCCAGCAATTCCTCTACATGGGAAATGTTTTCTTGCTTTTATAGCTAGGAGAATTTGTTACACTTTCAGGGATGTATGGACCCCATTCAACGCAAGGTTGTTGTGAGTTGGAATAGGTGAAGCCTAAAATTTTAGATGCGTCTGCTGAAGCCAAGAATGTGAGTGAGACGAATTGGATGTGTTTGAATCTCAGCTTTCAGCTATAATATCAGTTTCCATCTATAAATTACAAACATACGGCTTTGGAAGGGTTATATCTACATATATCAGTTTATTAATATTGGAAATGATACCTTTAAAGCTTGCTTTCTTATTTGATGTTTCTGGAAAGAGTTTTTAGAGTGCTTATAGATGTGTGTAAATATAACCATACACAGATAAAAATACAAGGTCATGGATGTGGAAAAGGTATGCTGCGTGTGTGTGTCATTAACAAAAAATGTTAATGACTGAGTTGATAGTCATAATGCCACCAAGCTAGCATTAAAAAGAAAACCATAGCTGATGATCACAACACTAAGTCCACTTCACATACAGTTTTACAAAGATTTCGTCACTTTTTTATCTATTCTGTTTACCCTGATCTACTTTTATATTAAAGATGACATGGATTAGGGAGGTGGAGGCAGGACAGGGTCTAAATTAGACACGTACCCTGTAATCTCATCTCTTCTGTCAATTGGGAGGGCATGATAGCAGGTGGGATGAGTGAGAGGAGAAATACAGTCCTATCAACAGGGAAACTTTTATCTTTCATGTACAATAAAAACATACATTGGAGACAAGCAATTGATAGTTCTTTCTGAGAACTGTTCTGCAAGACATTCTTTTAGCATGCCTTTAGTCAAGGCTACTTTTCTTTCAGCCCATCACGTCTACAGAGTTACAAAACATACATGTGTCCACTTGGAGAAACTCCTTTTTTTAAATTCACATGACAATTGGGAATATTTTGTGACACTCTGTGTAGTGGGGGTTGATTTCAAAAGTGGTTTGAAGTAAAGGTTGGACTTGAAGCCACTTGGAGTGATCTACCGAAGGTTTCAAAAATTTTATTTGCGTAGTAAGGCTTACAAAATTTCACCACATTCTTGATCATATTGCTTGATACTTTTTCCTGACAGCAGCTGCTCTTGATATCAAAATAGAAGATGTCTTCCTAACTATAAACAGCTTCTCTATCTTCATCGCAGTTTGCAATGAATTCACTTTGCACGGTCAGTTCTTTCTTAAGAACAGGAAGAGTGGGAAAGGATAACTATTGATAACATTTTTAAGTATTGCCTTAGCTTTAGAAAACACAGTCCCTGTGTTTTAGTTCTTGATTTGAAAAACACTGATGGCGTGACTGGGAGTGTAAGAACTTTACCTCCAGCCTTCCATTCCATTAATGTGGCCTTGTATGGAGCCAAACTGTATTCAGTATCACAGGATGAACATCATTCATGTACGGAAATTGGTTCAAGTCATGGGCCAAAATTCCAAAAGGGGAGTTACATCCTAAATTCTAAACAGAAGCAAGAAGTGAAGGTCGTTTTGGTCCCTGCAGGGGCTCATTGTTGATTCACAATTGAGAAAATTTCAACAAGTGAAGTTGTTTGAAAGTCATCCCTCTGAACACATTAGACAGGTGTTCATTATGCTCAGTGTGCTTTTCAAAACGTCTCAATCTCTAGTTGCCCTCTTTTTTAATCATATTGTCTAACGTAGTAGAGGCAGCCACATTCAAATGTGAAGACTTGACTGAAAAGCTGAATTATTAAATTAACATTTTTGATGCACCTGAATAAAATAGCTCATTATTAAATGTCTTATTAGTGACTTTTTATTGATCAGACATAAAATGGTAGTATTTTGTATATCTCCACTTAGGTACTACACATTAACGTTACCTTACACATTTTTATAGTGTGATTATAATAAAATTTAAAATTGCCTCTGTGGCTTGTGTTATATTTCTTTGGACAGATTGGCTCTTACTTTTGAGTGGATCAAGTGCATTTCATTTACTAACACACACTATCTCATTTCTCACTTTTCTCCTCTCTATAATGATGACAGATACTTGCTTTCATTAACTGATTTAATCAGTGATTTCTGAAAAATTATTGATGAAATTTCAGCTTTTCAGAAAGGATCATGTCTTTTCTGAGGACACATTTTTTTTGCAAATAGATGAGGTATAATGATGTTCCATAGTCTTATTTTTTCTGTTCCCCTACAATTTTCAAAGTCAGTCAGGCCAGCCCATAAACCATGTGGAAATTGACACATCCAGGGTTAAAATTATTTTGTTCTTAGTGGATATTTTTTTTATTTGTATACCCAACTAGTACACTGGCCAGTCTTGACTTGTGAATGCCTTGTTGGCTTTAGAGGCAGCTTGGACAAATCATTTCCTGCAAGCATGACAGCAAAATGTCTAAAAAGTATCCTTAGTCATTGACTGATATATAGGGGAACAAAAGCACTCCATCCTAAGCAGGATACCTCTAAGAGGAGAATTCCATACCTCCAAGCATTGAATTTATGTTACAGCATTGGCTCTGTTTGCTATGGCAGGCTTCTTTTGCCTCTATTCTCTCCTGGTCCCACATCTGACTACATATGTCCTAGAATATTTCAGACAAACCACTTTCTCAAAATGTTCACCTCAGCATGTACCTCCGGAGAATCCACACCCACATCTATGATCATAGCTATTGCGACTGCTCTTAGGAAGTCAACATTCATGATGAAATTTGGAAAGTGGTTCACTCAGCAACAAGATGGCAGAAGAAATTATACTGTTTGCTAAGGTGGGTACCATCTGGACTCTGAAGGATTACATCTGTTAATAATTTCATACCTTTGGGCTGGGATGCCAGGGGAAAGATGATGCATGTAATATTCAGTATCTATAAAATCTGAAGTTGTATCTACCTGTGGAAGATAGCAGGTAGCTCTCACTGTGCTTTGCTTAGCCAATTGCTATCAGCAGGGAATATGATAAAAAATTCTATTTCTTTATGTGTCAACTTGACACAAGCTAGAGTCATCAGAGGAAGGAGACTCAGTTGAAGAAATGCTTCGATCAGATCCAATTGTAAAACATTTTCGCAATTAGTGATCAGTGGAGTAAGGCTCCAACCCATGGTGGGTGGTACCATCTCTGGGCTCCTGGTCCTGGGTTCTGAAAGAAGGTCTGTTGAGAAGCTGTGGAAAGCAAGCTAGTAAGTAGCTCCTTTGCATAGCCTCTGTGTCAGCTTCTGCCTCACGAATCCTACTCTGTTTGAGTTCCTGTCCTGACTTCCATTGATGATGAACAATGATGGAAGTATATGCCAAATAAATCCTTTCCTCCATAATTTGCCTTTTGGTCATGGTATTTCATACCAGCAATAGAAAACCCTAAGAGAGAAAATGGTTATCAGCAGTGTGGGGTAGTGCTGTGACAGACCTGACCATGTGTGGTGATATATTGTTTATGTTTTAATGAAGCTTGCCTGGGGATTAGAATACAAAGCCAGCCACACTAGTTAGCTATAGGATCTGAGCAGTGGTGGCACACACCTTTAATCCCAGGACTCAGGAGGCAGAGGCAGATGAATCTCTGTTGAGTTCAAGGCCACCCAGCGATACACGAGAGTGAATCAGTCTAAAAGAGTAACAGAACTCACGCCTTTAATCCCAGCACTAGAGAGTTATATAAGGAAGAAGCAAAGGGTCTCATGGGAGATTTAGTTTCCAGTCACAGGATCTCCATTTCAGTCTTGGTAGACGTAGGAGCTAGTGGTTGGCTGTTTTGCTTCTCTGATATTCAGCTTGAACACCGCCCCCCCAAAAAGAATTCTGCTTTGTGTGTCTGAAGGTCACTTGAAGGAAGGATTTATGCACACATGGTTGGAATTAAAAGCAGAAATAAAAATGGCATGTCCTTGCCATCTTCATGGTATATTTTATGGTTTATCCTAATCAGAATTTCTAGCAGTGATTCAGTAAAACTGACAGTCATCATTTGAACAGGAAAAACTATGAGAAAGCACAGAATCTAGCATGAAGAAGTTGTTAGCAACAAAGAGAACTGGGGGGGAGGTATCTGAGAGTGTATTGGTAATGTCCTGGTAAGGACGGAGCACTACAGTAAGATCTAAAGTCGGCAGTGCTTGCTCTATGTAGTTGAGAGGCTCTGCCTCAGTTACTTCCTTCTAGCCCTAATTCCTGACTGTGTCTTTAGCTGCCCTGAGAACTGCTGCCCTGGAATATGCATGTGATTGTAGCTGGTATTAGAGATGATCACCAATCTTTCTATATTCTCTGTAATTTTCAAATCTGAATATGAGTAAGTTCTTCCACTGGCAGGAACCTAATCATGTGCCTATGTTTCTTTTAAAAAAGACATCTACATCCAAGAAACATTTGAAAAAAATGTAAGACAGTATTTTGAGGTCAAGAGGTTATTTATTTATTTATTTATTTATTTATTTTGGTTTTTCAAGACAGGGTTTGTCTGTGGCTTTGGAGGCTGTCCTGGAACTAGCTTTTATAGACCAGGCTGGTCTCAAACTCACAAAGATCTGCCTGTCTCTGCCTCCCGAGTGCTGGGATTAAAGGCATGCGCCACCAATGCCCGGCTTCAAGAGGTTATTTTGCATATCATTATAGTTCATTTCTTTTTTGTGCGTTTTTTCAGAGATACACTTTATTAATATATTGTATAAATTAAAATTGACATTTTATGCTATAGTTTAAACATAACTAAAAAAAAGTTTAAAACCATGTGTTCTGTTTAAAAGTTATATGCAATAGTTTGTTCATACCCTAAAATATCATTTCCATAATGAATTATTTAAAGGCCTTTCCTGTTTCTTTTCAGAGATTTATAGTTTTTGCTTTTATATTTAAGTTGCAATACATTGTGATTAAATATAAGTATTGAAGTTGAATATTTGTCCACATAAATATCCATGTTATTCCAGAACCACTTACAAAACATTTCCATTACATTTATGCCTTACACTTGTTGAAAAATCAATTGAGCATTGTACATGCAGAGGTATTTCTAAAACAATTCATTTTTCCACTTGTCATTATGTTTGTATTTAAAAATATCTCCCAGTGTTAATTCTTACAATTTTCCATTTAATAATACTATGATAAAACTTCACTCTGTACACTCTTTGACTCTTTTGATTATTTAGAAAACAAGGTAAGTTTATGAATCAGTTTGTTAATTTAAGAACCACTAAAATTTCAATTAGAATAATAACCAATATATCAAGTAGATGGAAATGATACTCAGATTCAATATAATATCATCTTAAAGTTATTCTTTTATTTTATGTGTGTGTGTATACTGTATGTATATGAACTACAGGAGTCGGGGGAAGGTCAGAAGAATGTATTGGATCCCCTAGAATGGGAGTTACAGGTAGTTATGAGCCACCATGTGGGAGCTGGGAACCAAATCCAGGTGCTGTTTGAGAGCTATAAAGCAGTCTTAATCACCAAGCCATCTCTCCATCCCCTCAATACTGCAGGATTTATTTCACAAAAGTTTTATATCTCTCACGCAATTATTCTACATCTAGAAGTATTTAAAACATTTAGTACATAAATTTTGCATTATTCTCTATTAATAGGTATATGTGCTATTGTTTTATAATATTAATATCTTTAGGGAAGGTAGCAGCAGTCAATGATATGAGATGAATATTAAAGAAGAAGAAAATAGATTCCCTGAAGTTGGTCTTTTACTGTTACACTAAGCATGGCACACAAGCCTCCACACACTCTCACGTGTAAAAGAAATTCAGCTTTAAAAACTTGAAAAACAAAATGGTAACTTCTGACTGTCATTATTTGTTACTAATAACAAATATTCATCCTTGATTTATTTTACATTGATGATATACCTATGACCTTATATATTTCTCAGCATGTATAATTGGATATTTTAGCTGCCTTAAGTGGCCTTACACACTTCGGTTTTCTTCTGGTAAAGATGGGCTTTGTTGTAATTGCCCAGGTGTAAAGAGCAGTTCTTACATGTAGGGGCTGTGTGCTGTTTAATAATCTTTCTCTATTACTGAGATAGTATCTTGGTTTATTGAGATTGCTGTCCCACAGAGGCCACACTGATGATGTTCTGACAAACTTCACTGAGCATGTGCTGTTAAATTTGGTTGCAGTGTTTGACTTGGTAATCTCTGGTAAAGTTCTTCTATAACATCTATGTGTGGTTTGGGTATTTGCCAGTAAAAGTTTATAAAAATGAGATGTACACGGTTCTTTTTTAAATTCCGAATTTATATAATTATATAACTAAATTTATGGAATTTTTGTAACTAAAATGTTTGACAGAATTTAGTTTTGAAGAATTTATATGCCCCTTTTGTTTTTCTTTGTCTTCATTCTCAGTGTTGAGGGTTTATTTTTTTATATATGGATTTAGAGTTGTCATGAAATTTGGAGAAAATTAGACCATTGCTTTTACTTTAATTTGCTTCTAATTTTCTTTATTCAAGAGCATTAAGGAGGGTCTTCTTAACTGTTTTCCAACATTTCCCCCTTCAGTACAGACTTTAATTTGCAAGCTCTCACTTTTTCGGTCTTTCAGTTTATTGGTATTTTATTACTCATTTGTTTAGGATACTCAGGTATGATATTTGCTTATTTTATTTGTTAACTCCCTAAGGTATATTTGGATTTTTTAAACAAATTTTTCATTTATCTTATATTATGACCTTTTTCTTTTAATTCTTGGCAATGTTTGTATTTTTGATAGTTTTTTAGATGTAGTTGATGAATGTTTTCATTGATTCTGTATCTCCCAGTTTGCTTCTATTGATCAACGTTTTATTTTTCATCTTTATAAGTCTCACATTGAGGAACCCTGTACTGAAGCTACATCATAAGACTGCTGGTGATTATCACAGGTATATTACAGTGTCTCCATATCTCTCCTGTTAGTCAAAGTTGACTTTTCCCTTGTGCAAATGGTGGTAGTCATTGAGCCTATAGCTCTCCACTACCTCTGCAGTTTTTCTAATGCCACAAAGTGCTGTGTAATGCTTAGGTTTATTTTAGCTCACATATATATGGTGACTAGCCATTCTACCATGGTCACTGGCATTAAGACAGCTAGAGCTCCCTCAGAAGAGAGGGAACCAGGAAAAAAAGAGGGGGATAAGAGGAGGATAGAAGAAGACATGGGGAAGCAGGAAGGCTGAGTCGGGGTAAGAATAGAGGAGACCAGGATGAGAGATACCATATTAGTTGGAGTCATTATAGCTTTGAGGAGAGAGCTGACACCAGTGAGATCTCCAGATATGTACAAGGATAACACCAACTGGAAAACTAAGTAATAATGGAGAGACTACATTAATAGCCCCTACCTGATGATAAGGTTGATGACTACCTTATATGACATCCTAGAACCTTCATCCAATGACTGATGGAAGCAGAGACAGATACTCACAGCTAACCACTGAACTGACCCCCTGGAACCCAGTAACAGAGTTGGAGGAGTGATGAGCAAGGCGGTCAAGACCCTGCTGGTGAAACCCACAAAGACAGCTGATGGACAAGGGGGAGCTCATGGACCCCAGACTGATGACTAAGAGGCCAACAGGGGACTGATCCAGATCCCATGAATGTAGTGTCAGTAAGGAGGCCTCAGAAATCTCTGGGGTTTTAGGTAGTAGACTAGTGTTCACCATGGCATACAAATGAACTTTGGGAGCCCATTCCACATGGAGGGATGCACTCTTAGCCTGGACATATGGGGAAGGGCCTAGGTCCTGCCCTAGATGAAATGACAGACTCTGGAGATCCCCCCAATGAGGGCCTTACCCTCCCTAAGGAATGATGTGGGGATTGGGCTGGGGGCAGGGGGAGTGGGGATGGGGCTGGGAGGGAGAAGGAGGGAGCAGGGATAGACATTTGAAGCACACATGTTTCTAATTTAAATAAAAAACATACATAAAATTAAAAAATGGGAAACACACACACACAAAAGACAGCTAGAGCTGCAGTCTTAGTCTTTATCTCTAATTTTTAGTATTCTGTCTTGTAAATTCTTCTTCTTTAGCAATTTTGAACTGTGTTTCCCAAACCATTGACTTGAAGAGACTGCTGTCACTGGCTTTGACTCTCATTCCTAGCTCTGAAATTTTTCTCTAGATTTTTTTTAGTTAAATTAGGAACAATCTAATTTTACATATCAATCCCAGTTCCCTCTCCCTGCCATCCTTCCATGCCCCCCACCAGCCCCCCCATCCCCTCCCCCTTCTGCTCTCCAGGGAGGGTGAGAGCTTCCATGGGGGATCATGAAAGGCTGTCACATCATTTGGGGCAGGGCCTAGGACCTCCCCTGTGTGTCTAGGCTGAGAGAGTATCCCTCTATGGGGAATGGACTCCCAAAGTCCATTCGTGCACTAGGGATAAATTCTGTTCCACTACCAGAGGTCCCATAGACTGCCTAAACCTCCTAACTGACACCCACGTTCAGGGGGCTTGTTATCATCCTTTCAGGCGCTACAGTCCTCAATTGCCAATTGTCCAAAGACTGGAAAAAGATACTTCACATATTCAGCCAGTTTTTTTTATTGTTAGTAGGAAATCTGTTTCTAATCTTTATGACATAGGTGGTGGGAACAGTCCTGTTAAGTCCTTTCTTTCATATTGAAGACAATGAATTGTAATCATATCCATCACATATTACCTTCTGGTATCCCCCTTCTTTCCCTCTGAACCATTTTAGGGACAGTCTTCTCCCCAGCCCCCATGTTTATAGCTCTAACGATAAAATTCCTATCTTTTTATAGTACTGGGGATAGAGCTCAGAGTAGCATTCTATTACTAAGCCACGTCCCAGCATCAAAATTCATATTCTTTGAATGCACTTTTAAAGGCAGATGTTTCTCCCGTCCTTTTTCTTATTTTGTATATTAAATTCATGTTCTTGCCTCAAATTCAGAAAGTATTTCATATTGAATCTAAATTTTTCTTTTTCTAAGTTATTTTTTATCTGAATACACATACACAAAAGGAAAACTAAATATTAGTGGGGGTTTTTTTGTATGTCCCTTGGCATATAATACAGGAAGTTGAATGCCAGTGTTTGCCTTGGAACCCATAAATAACACTTTGTAGCCTGACTGGACCTATTTCTTTCCATTCGTAATCATGTATGATCAACACTTAAAACTCTGATCACAACTCTACTTTGCTCCTATTATCTGCTGAGGAAGTGTCTTCCCTTGCTTTGAGTCAGACTCCTCATCGCAAAAGCTGCCCAGAGGTCTGCCCATGGGACAATCTCATATTCCTAGAAGATCCTTTACATTTGTTGAAATGAAGCTCGGAGTGGTGCTGCCTTCAGTGTTTTCTGTGGGAAGGGAAGCCACTGGAGAGGTTGGGTGTGGTACCATGCTTGCTGTGGAAGGGAGTGGTGTCACGTGACACAGAAATGTGAAGCGTGAAGACATGAGTGAGGAGTAGGTCCCTTTGGATCAACAGATGAAAGGGAGCTGTCTTAGTGTTGGCAGGCAGCTTGACTTCTAGTCATGTATTATTGATCTTCACCCATAAAAATGAAGTGAGGCAGGTGACCAGAAATTTTCTAATTAACTTTGGCGTCACTGGCTCCTGGTCACAATTCTGGGCGTGTGTTTACTCCCATAGGTAAATAAACTCACTCCAGCTGTTCTGGTGTGTCAACACATCTTGCAAGCATGGCCCTTAGCTCCGATTTGGCTGCAAACAAACCAAACACTGTCTGAGGCAACCCTTGGTTTTACCTCTCATTTCCTAGCTCCATAATACACATGAAAGTTACTCATATGATTCCAATGCATTTTTATTCAAACAAGCAACCTTTGAAGTCAGCACCTTTGTGTCGGCCAGACAAAATATAATGCAGTGTTTTAAAAGCATGTATAAACATACCCACCAAGGTATTTTTATAGTCATTAGGCTGACGGCTCGCTCCTTTTCAGTGTCTTGTAGCATAGATTGATTACAGAAGGGAAATGGTTTTAGCCGAGATATCTTCATATACACCATTCTAATTTAGATCCTATGGACCCCTCTGTGAGCTTTTCTATTCTCCCTCTTTCTTTCCTTCACTCATCTCCAGTGTCTCTTTCAGTTTTATACCCCACTCCAGCTAGCTGTCACATGTGAAAGAAGGCATACACCATTCGCTTGTTTGTTTGGTTGGTTTTGATTTTTTTCAAGACAAGGTTTCTCTGTGTAGCCTTGGCTGTCCTGGAACTCGCTCTATAGACCAGGCTGGCCCCAAACTCACAGGGATCCTCCTGCCTCTGCCTCTGAAGGCTGACATGCATGCACCACCAACTCCTGGCCATCATTTGCTTTTGTAGGACTGGAGTATTGCATCTGCCACAGTGTTCTCTTGTTCCCCCTATTTTCCTGCAAACAACCTTTGTTTTCTTTCCTTTCCATAAGCTGCCTTCCCTTGCCTCCAAGGGTGTGAGCACTTTAAATAAGGCAGCTTTAGTTTGACTGCTTGTTCCCTACTGGTTTCTCATTGTCGAACGCTAATCCTTCAACACGTTTTTTTAAATGGGCAATGAGCAGTAAGTTATGTTAGCTGAAAAAAATGTGGGGGGAAAGGAGAAAGGAAGGGAAGGAGTCAGGAAGGGAGTATGCAAAGGGAGGAAAGGAAAGAGAGAAAGGGAGGCAGAGAGGCAGAAGGGAAGGAATAAAGGAAGGCAGGAAGGACACAAGAAACAAAAAAAAGAAGGAAGAATGGAGATGAAAGACAGAGGAAGGACAGCGGAAAGGAAGAAGACTCCATAAAGGGAGAGAAGAAGGCAGGACAAAGGGAAGGAGGTCAACAGGATCAGGTGGAGAGCTGAGTCTGGGATTGCAGTGAGAACAGAGACTCTTAGGGGTTAAGTGTCTGGCTTCTGTGTGGCTTGCCATTTTGGTAGAGGTCTTCTGTGTGGCTCTCTGTTCACCTAGCCATGCTGACTGAGTTCTCGAATTCAGTTCACTGTGATCTCATCTTCTCTTTTGCGGCTATTCACACTTACGTCAGTCATACATTTATCAGCATTTGGATGCTGGCCGTGGAAGCCAATGGCCATGGCCTAGATCCAAAGGAGATAACGTCATTTTAAGTGATTTCCCTCAGATGTTAGCTTACTCATATGGAAACGGTGTGTGCTGTTTGTGAAGCTTTCCCTACAGGAGTCACAGGAATAAACATCAGGTTTCTCTCTTCGAGTTTGCCTCTCACTCACATAACCCCTCTTTTTTTCTTTTCTTTTTTGAGGAAGGCGCTTTTATTTTGCATACTGGTTCTCATGTAGATCAGGCTGACCTTGTTGTCTTTTTAAGAAAAAAATGTAAAAGGTTATACCCTCATCAATACATGCCTGCCACTGTCTCCTCTTCCTCCACTCCTCCCATTACACCCCGCCCCCCCAACACTGCACTGCCTCAACTTCCCAATTTCCCCAGAGTCACTCCTCTTTTGTTTCCCTTCAGAGAAGAGCACATCTCCCATGGATACCACGTGAACATGGCATAAGAAGATGCAATAAGCCTAGGTATAAACCTCCTGTCAAGGCTGGATGAGGCAGCCCAGTAGGATGCAAAAGTTCCCACAAGCAAGCAAAAGAGACACCCCCACTCTTCACTGTTAGGAGTCTAACGAAAACACCAAGCTAACAAACACAGCGTATATGCAGAGGGCCTACTGCAGACCCATGCAGGCTCCATGATTGCCTTTCCGGTCTCTGTGAGCCCCTATGAGCCCTGCTTAGTTGATTCTGTGGGCTGTGTTCTCCTGATGTCCTTGACCCCTGTGACTCCTACCAGCCTTCCTCCCCTTCCTCTGCAGGGTCCCATGGGCTCTACCTAATGTTTGACCGTTGGTCTCTGTACCTGCTCTCATCTGCTGCTAGAGGAAGCCTCTCTGATACGGCTAGGCACTGATCCTATCATTAGTGTCATTAGGAATCATCTCATTGAATTTATATTTACTTATTTATTTTCTTGGTCAACAGTGCATTCCTCCTGTTTCACTCGGTGTCTGGTGGTGCCTTGCTGTTTGTAGTCATGACTTGACTTTGTTGATATTTGCCATTCTTTCATTTCATGTGAGTGGAAGTGATGTCTCATTAAAACTAGAGCACAAACATGACTGGTTTACTTCAGGGAAAATCCCTTAGCCAAAGGCAGGGGGAAAAGGCTATTTGCTGGAAAAATTTGCAAACAAGCTTTTGGTTACTCAAAGGCTTGCTCACACTGTGGGACTTGAAGGTGAGGGCCTCTCTGGACGCAGAGAAGACAGAATGTAATAAACACAGCAGACACTCACTGCCATCAAGCTGATTTGCATGTCCTAGGGAAACAGGTTAGGAGGGAGCTATGAAAACAGGCTTTGTACTGTGTGCAGTGGAACATTTCAGAGATGCCGATTACAAACCCTGGAACTAACAGCAATGCCCCAAAGCCACAGTTCTGTTACAGGCACACACACACACACACACACACACATTTTATTCTTCATTCATAAAGAAATCTTAGTTTGCAAACAGGAAGTACACCAGACTCCTCATAAATCTGACAATTTCATCTACATGGAGGATGGATGTAAACAAGGACCCTGCCATATGGGAGGAAAGCATGAGCTGCAAAGACACAAACTGCACTTAGCTTATCTGTCTTAAAAAAAAAAGCAAAAAGTATGAATGAAAATTAGTTCTTTTCCTTAAAATGTAGTGTTTCTTTCTTCTGGGGATTACTTATTTTCTTTCGTTTATTGACTTCATACTTCATCATGAATTTAAGTAGGTTCTTGGTGTGTTCCTTGCTTATTTGACTTCTGTTTAAATAGGTAGGGGATGAATTCCAGTGTGGAAGGATGTCATTATAGTGAGGGCTCCCTAGATTCATGGAGGATGCAGCAACTAAGCTGGCCCTTAGAGAAAAGAGACAACACTGACCTTAAAGGCTTCCTTCTGCAAAGAAGAAATGGGTCATGGGAATGTGTAGGTGAGGAGGTGAGGGTAAGAATCAGGTATCCAGGGGTGAGTGAGGATAACTATATGTGCAAGACACAGGCAGAGGAGAAGGTGGCATAGGATAGCTGCTTGTTCACGGTCTGGGACACCAGGAGCAAGTCCCTTTAAATAGTTGGTTCTCGGTGAGTGGTAAAATTTGCAGTAGAGTTCCATCAGTGGAGAAATGGGAGCAATGAAGAAAGGTCAAACACTTGTAGGGAGAGTCCTCTGAGATATGCATTGTATAGCCATACAATCTACTCACCAAGCATGCAGACTGGGGAGCTGTGGCTCAGAGATGTGGAAGTCACACAAAGATCTAGACGCTGAGTATCTGTACTTGGTCTGTGGTGCGAACAAAGTCTAAACGTTGAACACAACCGGATGCAGGAGACACTCTGAGACGGAGGGCCATCTGAAGATCCAGGAACAGCACTGCAGGGGACCAAGCAGAGATTCCACACTGCATCCTGATGGTGCTCACAGCTGGCCTGCAATATCCCAGAGCGTGGGGCAGGCACCAGAGTCTAAGTTTTATTAATATTTTGAGCACAGATATTATAAAACTATGTCATATTTTCTAGCTATCATAGTAGACACACTTTCTAATAAGAGGAGGTAGAAACTGGCCAGGCAGTGTGGACCAGGGACCTTGGCAGATCCTTATCTCTGGATAGAAACTGGACATGCCCTTCAATCCTGCCCTGTCTGGAGTCTGAGAATGCCAGAAAGGGACTCTGGACCCTGCTCTTCTGGATTCCTGTTATCTCTGTTCTGTCTTCACATCGTGTCGTGAACACAACTGCCCAGACGCCAGACAGGAAGATGCAGCTGAAGATAGAGGAGGGCTGATCACCTCCTTGTTATAACAGCTGGACTCACCAGCTCACTCCAGTCCTGTGTCCAAGCCTGGTTTTTGTCCTAAGTTCTGGAAAACCACCTAGACTAGTAGGTCAATGGTCTCCTTCTCCAGGGAACACTCATGCTATAAAGGGATTCCGCCATTGTTCTAGTAAGCTCTTTGCCTCTGAATGTGTCACAAAACTCACTTCCAACCCATTCTTCTGCTGTTTGTGAACATCAGTCTTCAATATAGTCAGAGAGAACTTGGAAGCCACTGACTCAGAAGTTTCTGTGACTGTGAGCTCCTGGTACCCCAACTCCTTAATTAAAGTCTAACCCATAGTAGAGTAAACGAAATCTAGATCTTCTTTCTTTCTGACTAGTAGTGTGTGTTTTCACACTCATGTGTATG
The DNA here is from genome assembly GCF_017639785.1 of Mesocricetus auratus. Taxonomy (NCBI): domain Eukaryota; kingdom Metazoa; phylum Chordata; class Mammalia; order Rodentia; family Cricetidae; genus Mesocricetus; species Mesocricetus auratus. Next base: position 11,079,936 of record NW_024429192.1, on the reverse strand, counting down.
AATGTGTATAAACAAGTAGTTATAGCAGCATTGGAATCTTTGTGAAAAGTTAGGCATGTTAGAAAGTCTGGGAGAGATTCTTTTTTATATTTTTTATTTAAATTAGAAACAAGCTTGCTTCACATGCCAATCCCAGCTCCCTCTCCCTCCCCTCCTCCCCAGCCCTCGCCTGCCCTCCCCCACTACACACTCTGTTCCTCAGGGAGAGTGAGGCTCTCCATGCAGCATCTCCAGGGTCTGTCATTTCCGTCAAGACAGGGCCTAGGCCCTCCTCCAAGTGTCCAGGCTGAGAGAGCATCCCACATTGTGGGATGGGCATTCAAAGTCCATTTGTGTGCCAGGTATAAATAGTGATCTACTACCCAAAGACCCCTGGGTTGCCTAAGGCCTCCTCATTAACATTCACTTTTGGGGGGTCTGGATCAGTCCTATTCTGGCCTCTCAGCCATCAGTCTAGGGTCCAAGATCTCCCCCTTGTTCAGGTCAGCTGTTTATCTGGGTTTCACCAGAACAGTCTTGACCCATTTGCTCACCACTCCTTCCTCTCTGTCACTGGGTTCCAGGAGTTCAGTTCAGTGTTTAGCTGTGGGTGTCTGCCTCTGCTTCCATCTGTCACTGGATGGAGGTTCTAGGATGGCATATAAGGTAGTGCCAAACTCATTATCAGGGAGGGGCATTTAAGGTGGTATCTTCACTATCGCTTAGTTTGTCAGTTGGTGTCATCCTTGTAGATAGGAAATATCACTAGTGCCAGATCTCTCCGCAAACCTATAATGACTCTGACTATTATGGTATCTTTCTTCCTGCTCTCCTCTATTCTTCCCCCAACTCAACCTTCCTGCTCCCCCTATGTCCTTCTCTCTCCTCCTCTTCTCCCCCTCTCTTTTTCCTGGCTTCCTCTCCTCTCCCCACCATGTTCCCAATCTGCTCAGGAGATCTTGCCTCATTTCACCTTCTCTGGGTTACCATGCATACCTTTCTTAGGGTCCTTCCTGTTTCCCAGTCTCTCTGGCAGTGGGGTTGTAGGCAGACACTCCCTGATCCATGCCTAAAATCCATATGAGGGAGTACATACCATGTTTATCTTTTTGTGACTGGGTTACCTCACTCAGGATGGTTTCTTCTAGTGCCATCCATTTGCCTGAAAATTTCAAGATTCCATTGTTTTTTTCCGCTGAATAGTACTCCATTGTGTAAATGTACCACATTTTTTCTACCCACTCTTCAGTTGAGGGGTATATAGGTTGCTCCCAGGTTCTGGCTATTACAAATAATGCTGCTATGAACATAGTGGAACAGATGTACTTGTTGTGTGAATGGGCATCTTTTGGTTATATGCCTAAGAGTGGAATTGCTGGGTCTTGTGTTAGACTGATTCCCAGTTTCCTGAGGAATCTCCATACTGATTTCCATAGTGGCTGTATGAGTTGGCACTCCCACCAGCAGTGGAGGAGTGTTCCTCATTCTCCACATCCTCTCCAGCATAAACTTTCTTTAGTGTTTTTGATTTTAGCCATTCTGACAGGAGTAAGATGGTGTCTCAGAGTTGTTTTGATTTACATTTCCCTGATCGTTAGGGATGTTGAGCACTTTCTCAAGTGCCCCTCAGCCATTTTAGACTCTTCTATTGAGAATTCTCTATTTAGTTCTGTAGACCACTTTTTAATTGGATCCTTTGGTGTTTTGGAGACTTGCTTCTTGAATTCTTTGTAAATTTTAAAGATCAGCCCTCTGTCAGATGTGAGGTTAATGAATATCTTTTCCCATTCTGTGGACTGCCTATTTGTCTTGTTGACTGTGTCCTTTGCCTTACAGAAGCTTCTCAGTTTCGGGAGGTCCCATTTATGAATTGTTGATCTCAGTGTCTGCACAGTTACTGGTGTTGTGTTCAGGAAGCGGTCTCCTGCACTAATCCATTCAAGGGTACCCCTGACTTTCTCTTCTAAGAGGTTCACTGTGACTGGATTTATGGTGAGGTCTTAGATCCATTTGGACTTAAGTTTTGTGCATGGCCATAGACATGGATCTATCTGCATTCTTCTACACGCCAGCATTCAGTTGGAAAGAGAGATTCTTGTGGCAGAGTTTTAAGCATGCTAAGGTACAACTGTTGGTAGGAGGTAAATGGTATGAACATACTTCACTTGCTGCATTCAACTCAGCCAGCCTGGGATGAAATTGAGCTGGAAGTACTCCTCCAAGTGTGGATCCTGCTCTGCCTCTAAATGCAATGGATTTTGGAAGTTTGTAAGTCTGACCTAGTAAAATTAGCCAAAGAATTTTGTTAAGTATGCAGAAAAATATGCTGCCTCCAATTTGCTTTGAAATGACAAAAGGAATTTCTCACTTGCCCTATGTATTGAGAACACAGTGGATCAGAACCAAGGTAATGTGTTTTTAAGGATGGTTCTCCATCCTGATGTACCTGTCACTGTGAATCAGATTTTGAGTTTAGCCAGTATTGATTGTGATGGTTGAGAATCATTTTCATGGGACAAAATCAAAGTGCAGTCATTTTTCAAATTGCATACTGGCTTCTAGAGATGTAGAATCTTTGGAATTGACATGAAAGCTGCGATGTCATATCTTTTAGGAGGTGGAAGCTAATGGCTTTGGACAGCAGAAATCAACCAGCAGGAATTCTGCTGGCTTGGCATAATGGAGCCCAGTGGCAAGTATACCGAATGTGTATAAAAATGAATAACTTCATGAAAATGTAAGCAGAGTTCCATAGTCTATCCTCCCTGAGCTTGTCTACTTCTAGTTGCAAAGCTGTGTTACACGCATGCTCATACTCTCTGTCTCTGGTCTCCTTTATTTGATCTCTCTCCTACTTCTCCCCCTATCATTTTCCTGACTCCTCTTCCCTCTCCCACCTCTCTCTTCTCATTCTAAATCTGTAATGAGTTGTTTATTGTAGTCTTTTTCTGGGGCTAGTCAAATTTTCATCTGACATATGACTGATAAACTCTTTTTAAATTTAGAGTATTTTGTTTAGAAAAGGAAATGAGGAAATGAGCTTGCCCACATCTTCTTCTTTAGTTAACTAGAGCAGACCTGCAGCCATGCTTAGTGACCAAGTTTAAGAAAAAAAGTTCTTTGGCAACATTACCAGCCTTCAAACTTTGGTATACCCCTTACTCTTCAGGGCAAGTTCAAGAACGTGTAAACAAAAAATTCTTAAATGAATGGATAATAGTCCCTTGAAACTCGGAATCTGAACTGAGATTATTGGTTGCAATACTGAATTTTAAGAGTCTGGTAATGGGGAAGTTCTGAGTATATGTCAATAAAGCACTGTTGGCCAATAGGTAAGCAATACAGGTGGGACTAGGAGTCCAGGAGGACTCTGGGTAGGAGAAACACAAGGAGTCACGATGTAGCCCGCCAGAGAAGTAAGATGTCCGGAACTTTTCTCCGGTAAGAGAAATACTTAGATTAACAATTATGGGATAAATACTTAAGTCAGAGCTAGCCAGTAAGAAATAAGCAAGGCTAACAGCTTCATAATTAATACAGCGTCTTGTGTATTATTTGGGGACTACAATGCGGCAGAGCCCAGGCGACTGGTGGGGAAAAACCAAGCAGCTAGCAAGGAAAAGGCTTCTCTCTACAGTCCAGAGTTCTCCCTAGAAACCAGAGTCCACTTATTTAAAGTAGTTACTGTTTAAAAACACATGCCATTTTGCATGAAAGTCAGATACTGCTTTAAAATGTTCCTGAGGAAACAAAACTTCCATTCTTCTCAAGTCTTTTGTTTGGCTACACAAATTTCTACTTACCTCATTCATATACTGTAGAGACCTGGTTTTGGATGTAACACCAATTTTATAAAATGATTGGGCCAGAGAGGTTTCCACAGATTTCTTGCAATCAGTTGCAAAAATCAGAATAATAATGATTTACAGTAATCACCTGCCATGTGTTTATGTCATAGTAACCTGCATAATCCATCAATTGTCCCAATAATGCCATGTTAATAATCTACCTAGATTTAGTTCTTAGGAAACACCCACCTGGTGCCAATGTTCTAAGAATGAAGGGTTGATTCTCTGCTTATGCTGCTACCAAAAAGAAAGGACTCATAGCCATGGTGGCTGACATCTCAGTAGAAGGGAAACAGTACTGTTTTGAGAAAGTTTATTAAACTGACAAAACAAGAAGGAGTGATCTATCGAGGGTAAATTCCTCCCTTCAGTTCCATGGACACTAAACGGATCCTTCCTTGCTAGGGGATGCTATTTCATGCATCACAACTTCCTCAGCTCCTCTCCAGTAGACTCCACTGGTTTCTCTTCCACCACAGTGGTAACTCTAAATATCCCCAAACCTTGATGAATATTTACCGAGAGGCAAAATTTCCCTAAGAGCAGGGTGTGTCTGGAAAAGTGTTCTGGCCAAGAATTCTAGACATGTTTCATACTTGATACAGTGAAGAGTAGTTGAGGGCACAACAGGGATGGAGCAGTGAGTCAAGGGGTGGGCAAAAAGAACCAGAGAGAATGGTGGGATCTGATCTCATGGGACCCTAGGGACGAGGGGAAGAGATAGTTTTTGGGTTTAAGTAGGACAGAAAGGTGTTAGAGAATTTTCAGAAAAGATGTGAAAGGATATTGGCTTGAATGTTTCTCCAGGAACAGTCTTGTTGCTGTTGGAATTAGAGGAGGCATTTGGTGCCTGTTATAGGTGGGGTGGCTGGGTGGTAGTCTAGACTCTTCAGGCACAGGTGAAGGACCAAGACTTTTTGTAATGTGTATCTATTGCATATTCTCAGCCTAATATTTGTGTAGTAGTCTCACATCGGGGAACTTCTTTGGGACTCTGCCTTGAAAGGCTCTTGTGTCTTTTTCTGTCATTTTTCTGATCCTTCCTTATACTAAGGTTTGAGTTCCCATCTTACAACTGCCTAAAAAAAAACTATGAAAATCCAGGAGCAAGATAATATTGTAGCATAGTTAGAGAGCTATAAAGAGCACAAGACTAAAGAAGCAATCTAACAAGTTATTTGCAACATCTAGGAGATATATTTGGAAAATAAATATGTTCATGCTTTCAATATTTCATTTACTTTTTTTATCTCATAGCTACTTCAGTCACTATAAATTCAGTCTCGTTATTTAAAGTTTCAGATTTATTTATTTCATATTTATGAATATTTTGCCTGAGGATATGTATATAAGAGGTGATAAGGGGGCATTGGCTCACCAGAGTTATGAGTGATTTTGAACTACTATGTGGGTGCTGGGAATCAAATCCAGGTCCCCTTTGAGAGAAACAAGTGCTCCTAACTGTTGCACCCTTCCCCCATGGGGGTCTGTTGACTTGCTTGTGACTAGGAGCTTTTAGCAAAACATTTCTCATCCCCTCCTCCCAGTAAGGCCTGCATGCAAGTTCCTGTTTTCTGTTCATCCATATTGTCTAAATGCTAATTCCTGCTTTAGGCACCCTTTGTTGGAGGACCTTAGGAACATAGGCTTCTGACCCTGGTGTTTTTCCACCATGCCTGCATTTGGTATACAAGGCTCCACCCTGGATAAAATAAATGCCATTATCCTTGTAAGAATGAGCCGCTGTCTTTGTCTTCATTTACATCCTTAGCCCTCTGCCTCGGATCTTTGTGAAATAGTATAGCCATCACTGGCAGCTCCCTACACCTAACCACTGAACCATCTCTCTGGCTGCAGTAAAAGGACTTTAATTCTAATTAAAGTCACATTCTGTTGAAAGATGAAGTCAGATGAAAAGGCACTGTTGACTTGAAGAAAAAAACCAAACTCTATATTAGAGCCTGTAAATGCATGTGATACTGGTCTTGGATCTGCTTGTTTTTCCCCAACCCTGAAAACTGCCCCAGATAACTGATCATCTGGAATTTCATTATTTTTATCTACACAATAGACATTGAAAGGCGCTAATAAACACAGGTCTTTTTGCTGTATTCCTTTATCTACTAAACAAAAGCCACATCCAGTTAGTTACATTGAGTGTAGGACCTTAAACTGAAACCAGCATCCTAGGATGTAGATTCTGTGGATCTGCACATTGCCCCATAATTAATTGTCCATGTGCATGGAAGATATTCATTTTTTCTTCTTTTCTAGTTTTTTTAATTTTTAAATTTAAATTAGAAACAAGGTTGCTTCACATGTCAATCCCAGGTCCATCTCCCTTTCCCTTCCCTTCCTCCTCTCACATACTCCCAAACAACCCCCCTCATAACCCTTACTTTCCCCAGGGAGGGGGTGTCCATAGTCTGTCATTTCATGCAGGGCATGGCCTAGACTCTCCCCCAAGAGTCCAGGGTGAGAGTGCATCTCTCATTATGGGATGGGCACCCAAAGTCCATTTGTATGCCAGGGATAAATACTGATATGCTACCCAAGGCTCAATAGATTGCCTAAGCGTCCTAACTGACACCCACATTCAGGGGGGCTTGGCCAGTCCCATGCTGGATTCCCAGTCATCAGTCTGGGATTCAAGAGCTACCCCTTATTCAGGTCAGCTGTTTCTGGGGGTTAAACCAGCCCAGTCTTAATCCCTTTGCTCATCAGTCCTCCCTCTCTGTCACTGGGTTCCTTGAGTTCAGCTCACTGTTTAGTTGTAGGAGTCTGCCTCTGCTTCCATCAGTCATTTGTTGAAGGTTCTGTTTCCCAAACTCTCTGGCCATGGGATTGTAGGCTGATACTCCCCTGATTCAAGTCTAGAATCCATATATGAGAGAGTATATACCATGTTTGTCTTTTTGTGATTGGGTTACCTCACTCAGGATGGTTTCTTCTAGTGCTGTCCATTTGCCTGAAAATTTCAAGATTCCATTGTTTTTTCCACTGAATCGTACTCCATTGCATAAATGTACCACATTTTCTCTATCTACTCTTCAGTTGAGGGGTATCTAGGTTGCTCTCAGGTTCTGCCTATTACAAATAATGATGCTATGAACATAGTGGAACAGATGCCTTTGTTGTATGAATGTGCATCTTTTGGATATATGCCTAAGAGTGGAATTGCTGGGTCTTGTGGTAGGCTGATTCCCATTTTTCTGGGGAATCTCCATACTGATTTCCAAAGTAGCTGTACTAGTTGGCACTCCCACCAGCAATGGAGGAGTGTTCCTCATTCTCCACATCCTCTCCAGCATAAACTCCCTTTGGTGTTTTTGATTTTATCCATTCTGACAGGAGTAAGATGGTGTCTCAGAGTTGTTTTGATTTACATTTCCCTGATGGCTAGGGATGTTGAACACTTTCTCAAGTGCCTCTCAGACATTTTATACTACTCTATTGAGATTTCCCTATGTAGCTCTGTAGCCCAATTTTAAATTGGAACCTTTGGTGTTTTGAAGACTTGCGTCTTGAGTTCTTTGTACATTTTAAAGATCAGCCCTCTGTCAGATGTGGGGTTAGTCAATAACTTTTCCCATTCTGTGGGCTGCCTTTTTGTCTTATTGACTGTGTCCTTTGCCTTGCAGAAGCTTCTCAGTTTCAGGAGGTCCCATGTGTTAATTGTTGATCTCAGTGTCTATGCTACTAGTGTTATATTCAGGAAGCAGTCTCCTGTACCAATTCATTCAAGGGTACCACCCACTTTCTCTTCTAAGAGATTCAGTGTGGCTGGATTTATGTTGAGGTATTTAATGCATTTGAACTTATATTTAGTGTATGGTGATAGACATGGATCTATCCACATTCTTCTACATGCCAGCATCCAGTTATGCCAGCACTATTTGTTGAAGATGCTTTCTTTTTCCCATTGTATATTTTTAGCTTCTTTTTTAAAGATCAGATGTTCATACATGTGTGGGTTAATATCAGGGTGTTCAATTCTATTCCATTGGTCTACCTGTCTATTTTTGTGCCAATACCAAGCTGTTTTCAGAACTATAGCTCTCTATAATAGAGCTTGAAGTCAGGGATAGTGATGTCTCTGGACGTTGCCTTGTTGAACAGGGTTGTTTTGGCTATCCTGGGTCTTTTATTTTTCCATATAAAATTGATTATTGTTCTTTCAAGGTCTGTGAAGAATTGTGCTGGTATTTTAATGGGGATTGCATTGAATCTGTAGATTGCTTTTGGCAGGATTGCCATTTTTACTACGTTGATCCTACCTATCCAAGAGCATGGGAGATCTTTCCATTTTCTGAGGGCTTCTTTAATTTCTTTCTTTAAAGACTCCAAGTTCTTGCAATACAGATCTTTCACTTGTTTGGTTATCATTACCCCAAGTTATTTTATGTTGTTTGTGGCAATTGTAAAGGGTGATGTTTCTCTGATTTCTTTCTCAGCACTTTCATCATCTGTATATAGTAAGGCTACTGCTTTTCTTGAGTTCATCTTGGATCCTACCACCTTCCTGAAAGTATTTATCATCTGTAAGAGTTCCCTGGTAGAATTTTTTGGATCACGCATGTAAACTGTAATATCATCTGCAAATAGTGAAAGTTTGACCTCTTCCTTTCCAATTTGTATCCCCTTGATCCCATTTTGTTGTCTTATTGCTCTAGCTAGAACTTCAAGTACAATATTGAAAAGATATGGAGAGAGTAGACAGCCTTGTCTTGTTCCTGATTTTAGAGGAATTGCGTTGAGTTTCTGTCCTTTTAGTTTGATGTTGGCTGTTGATTTGCTTTATATATCTTTTATTATGTTGAGGTATGTTCCTGTTATCCCGGGTCTCTCTAAGACCTTTATCATGAAGGGGTGTTGGATTTTGTCAAAAGCTTTTTCAGCATCTGTTGAGATGATCATATGATTTTTGTTCCTCAGCTTGTTTATAGGGTGAATTACATTGATGAATTTTGTATGTTGAACCATCCCTGAATCCCTGACATGAAACTTACTTGATCGTGGTGAATGATTGTTTTGATGTGTTCTTGGATCTGATTTGCCCGTATTTTATTATTTTTGCATCAATGTTCATGAGAGATTTTGTCTGAAGTTCTCTTTCTTAGTTGTGTCTTTGTGTGGCTTGGGTATCAAGCTTATGGAAGCCTGGTAGAAAGAGTTTGGCAAAGACCCTTCTGCTTCTATTGTGTGGAATATTTTGAGAAGAATTGTTGTAAGCTTTTCTTTGAAAATCTGGTCAAATTCTGCACTGAGGCCATCTGGCCCTGGGCTATTCTTTTGGTTGGGAGACTTTTGATGACTGCTTCTATTTCCATAGGAGTTTTGGTCTACTTAAATTGCTTATTTTTGGCAAATTATAGCTATCCAGAAAATTGTCCATTCCCTTTAAATTTTAGAATTTTGTGGAGTACAGCTTTTCAAAGTATGACCTAATTATTCTCTGGATTTCCTCAGTGTCCATTGTTATATCCCTCTTTTCATTTCTGATTTTGTTAATTTGCATGTTCACACTCTGCTGTTTGGCATGTTTGGATAAAGTTTGTCTATTTTGTTGATTTTCTCAAAGAACCAACTCTTCGCTGCATTGATTCTTTGTATTGTTTTCCTAGTTTCTACTTTATTGATTTCAGCCCTCAGTTTTGATTATTTCCTGGCGTGTACTCCTCCTGGGTGAGTTTGCTTCTTTGTGTTCTAGAGCTTTCAGCTGTGTTAATTCTCTAGTGTAACTATTCTCCAGTTTCTTCATGTGGGCACTTAGTTCTATGAACTTCCCTCCTAGCACTGCTTTCAAAGTGTCCCATAGGTTTGGGTATGTTGTGTCTTCATTCTCACTGAATTCTAGGAAGTCTTTAATTTCCTTTTTTATTTCTTCTATGACCCAGGAATGGTGCAATTGTGCATTATTCAATTTCCATGACTTTGTAGGGTTTCTGCAACTAGTGTTTTTTTGAATTCTAATTTTGACACATGATGGTCTGATAAGATGCATGGAGTTATTCCAATTTTTTTGTACCTGTTGAGTTTTGATATGTTTCCAAGTATGTGGTGGATTTTTGAGAAGGTTCCATGTGGCACTGAGAAGAAGGTATGTTCTTTTTTATTTGGGTGGAAAGTTCTATAGTTGGGATTATTTAATGCCTATGTTTTTCTGGTTGTAGTTAACTTCCTTGGGTTGGAGTTTTCCTTCTAGAACTTTCTGTAGGGCTGGGTTAGTGGATATGTATTGTTTGAATTTAGTTTTATCATGGAATATCTTGTTTTGTCTATCTGTAGGGATTGAAAGTTTTGCTGGGTATAGTAGTCTGTGCGGGCATCCATGGTCTCTTAGTGTTGGAAGATATCTGTCCTGGCCCTTCTGGCTTTCAGAGTTTCCATGGAGAAGTCAGGTGTAATTCTGATAGGTTTGCCTTTATATGGTATTTGACCTTTTTCCTTAGCTGCTTTAATATTCTTTCTTTATTCTGTATGTTTGGGGTCTTGCTTATTATGTGGTGAGGGGACTTTTTTGTGATCCACTCTATTTGTTGTTCTGTAAGCTTCTTGCACCTTCATTGGCATGTCTTTCTTTAGGTTGGGAACGTTTTCTTCTATGATTTTGTTGAATATATTTTCTGCCCCTTTGACGTGGTTTTCTTCACTTTCTTTTATAACTATTATTCTTAGGTTTTGTCTTTTCATGGTGTCCCATATTTCCTGGATGTTTTGTGTTAGGGATTTGTTGGACTTAATATTTTCTTTCCTCGATGTATCAACTTCTCCTAGTGTATCTTTAATACCTGAGATTCTCTCTTCCATATTTTGTATTCTGTTGCTTATGCTTGTATCTGTAGTACCTGACCATTTGCCCAGCTTTTCTATTTCCAGCCTTCCTTCAGACTGTGATTTTTTTAATTGTCTCTATTTCAATTTTCAACTCTTGCACTGTTTGAATTGTTTCTTACACTTTTTGCTTTGTCTTTTCATCCATTTGTTGCATTTTTTGGTTTGTTTTTCCTTCCATTTCTTGCAACTTTTGGTTGTTTTTTTCTTCTATTTCTTCAAGGGATTTTAAGATATCCTCTTTGAGGGCCTCTATCATTTTCATGAAGTTGCTTTTCAGGCCATTTTCTTCTGTTTCATTTGCATTGAATTTTGGAGTCTTGCTTGTGAGGAGTGTCTAGAATCTGGTGGGGTCATATTTGTTTTTCTGTTACTGAGTGTGTTTTTGTATTGTATCCTTCCTATCCCTCCTTTTAGAGGATGCAGAAAGAGTCTCTTCCTGGCCTGGTGGTTAGGGGACCAGAGTTCCCTTTCAGTGGGTATAAGCATGCCCAATACTCTGGTAGTTCTCTTCCTGGTGCTAGTCCTGGTCCCGTGGGTGGAGAAGAAGACCTGGAATCTGGGGTGCAAATGTTCCCACTGGGAGGGGAGACTCCATGGCAATCCCCAGGCATTGGTCCTGTGGCTAGACAAGACCAGGAAACTGGTTATGTAGGCTCTCACTGGGAGGGGAGGCTCAGTGGTAGTCTCCAGGCCAAAATATTCATTTTTTATTTAGAAACAATCTTATTTTACATATCAACCCCAGGTCCCTCTCCCTCCCATCCTCCCATATCTCCCATTGACTTACCCATCCCACCCTTCATCCACTCCCCAAGGAGGGTGAGTCATTCCATGGGGGATCATCAAAGTCTGTCATATCATTTGGAGGAAGACCTAGGCCCTCCCCTGTGTATCTAGACTGAAAGAGTATCCCTCCTTGGGGAATGGGCTCCCGATATCCATTTGTAAAATAGGGATAATTACTGGTTCCACTGTCAGTAACTGATGGAAGCAGAAACAGAGATTCATAGCTATGCACTGAGCTGAACTCCTGGAATCCAGTTGTTGAGAAGGAGAAGCAATGAGCAAAGGGGTCAAGACCATGCTGGAGAAACCCACTGAAACAGCTGACCTGACCAAGTGGGAGTACAATTGCACAGATAAATCAGGGAAATATCCAGAAAGACCTGACAGACTTTAAGGATTTCAGATAACCTTGTGTCACAAGCATCTGTAGTTTCATTTCTAGCCATTCCTTTTGTTCATTGTAATAGAATAGCAGCCCTTCAGACCATTTTTATGTTTTTGACCTTGTCTGACCTAGTTTATTGTGGGTCACATAGGAGATTGGAAGGTTCAGTAATGAAGGTTTTTAAAATACCTAACATCGATGTATTAATTTTCCAAGTCAAATTCTTTCTTCTCGTTCCTGAAACAATTATCTCTTGTGTTCCCTGCAGCTCATGAATCCATTGATGCAACTTGCATGGTCTTCTGTAGTTTCCTCACTATTTCACTGGAAGATTGTTCCTGTTGTCAATCTACCCAGGGAGCCCACATATCAGATACTGTAAGGACATCATTAGTGTCAAACAGCCTACTGTTCATGTTATAGTCTCTCTCTCAGACTCACAGTTAGGAGCTTTTGCCTTTAAAGTGCTGGCAACAATAATGATGACCTCAGGAGTGCTCAGTAGCATATGATACTTGGGCTACAGTTACCACATTGCGATGGCCATTCTCAATACTGGGATTTTGCTACCACATTATCAAGTCATAGAGATAGAGCACATTAGAAAGTTCCTGCAGTGTTTGTTACAGGGCCTCAGCCAACAAAATGCTCAAGAAATTTCAGTCGTATTAGAATGGGTAAGTTTTATGCCACCTGTAAAATCAATGAGTTTTTTATATAATATCTTCAAAAGAAATTACTAAGGACAAAATGGGAGAATCTTAATATTTTGTTCATTTGGTAGAATAACAGTATTAAATTTTCTCTTGATGACTTATTCATATCCTATGGATCAGACTTTCCAGTTAGTAGAATAACAGCATTGAGTTCTCTCTAGTGACTTATTGATGACCAATAACTCAGAGCATTCCTCCATCTCTTCAGAGAAGTTTCCCTTCGCAGTAGATGTAATTAACACAGAGACACTCAGATGGTCAAAGTGTGGAGAGTAAAAGACTGCGTAGCACTCAGCTCCAAATGTAGCATCCCTATGACACACCTTCTCCCAAAAGGAATCTTGAGAGAAGAGGGGACAGAAAGATTGTAGGAGCCAAAGGTGGTTGATAACATCCACTGGGTGCACAGGACCTTCACAGTCTCCAGCCTGACTGAATCCCAGCATGAAGCATGGTCAGGAATCCTTGCCTATAGCTGGGGATCCATTAACATCTGACAGCTGCTGGGAAAGGAGGAATGCTTTTTTTTAAATTGATATGACACCCTGTTGTTTGACCACACACCAGGGCAAACCTTAGTTCTAAGACTAGCTGGGCAAACAAATCAGACTCAATGGGCAGCAGGAGTCATTGGGAGAGGGAATCTCAGAATCCTGTGGAAGGACTGGGGGGAGGGGCTGAGAGGATGGTTATAGGAAAAGTTGTGAGAAGGGGGATTCAAAATGCATTGTATGAAATCTTCAAAGAATTACTAAAACACTGGAAGAAATTTTAAGTATCTTAATCCTAAAACATTGTTTGATATCAGATGAAAAGCCAGTGTTTTTAATGATCACAGTTTAAAAAGAATCAGTGTGCACCACAAAGTCAATTCATAAACTTACTCTCAAATATGTATAACTCCTAGCAAATTTCTGTTAAGAACCTAGGCTTACTTAAAAAACTCCTTAAGGTTATATCTGTAGAAAGTTTATGTGTAACTATAATGCAGCTATGATGCTTGTAATCACATTTCAATACTGAGACTTTAACAGCTGGCACACTGACCAGAAGTTACATGCCAGAGATCCACTGTTTTTAGCTAAGAAAAAAAATCCTGTCTGTATTCAAGTAGATGATGAAGGAGATAAATGACAGGGACCTGGTTTCATGCTACAAGTGTTATGAGATATTTAAAAACAAAGGGATGTTTTCCAACACCAAGTCATATTATATATAGTACATGCTTTGACCTAAACAACATTTAGATTTATAGTTTAATTTCATATAGGAAAATGCTTCACAAAATAGAGTAGTGTTCCTTAATGAGAAATTATTACAGTATAGGTCCACACAGCTCATTCAGTTCAAAGTATCTTTCTGAGCAGCAGAGTTGGTGTGGACTGTAGACTGAGATTTACCAATGTTCTAAATATCTGACCCCAATCTTAAGTGTGTCAAAGCCAAGGAGACGTTTTAATCAAGACCTGTCTCACTTTCCTAAGATTTTGGTCATATGACTGCATCACATGCCATCATTTCAAGAAAGTGAAGGTATGTAAAGCTTCGTTATTCTTTATCCAGAAAATATGTTTCAAGATTTTTAAAAGCCTTAGCTATTCCTACTCAGGTTTATTATTTGGCTTTACTTGAAGACACTACTACAGAAGCTCATTTTGATACCACCGCATATGCCACACAGGATGTATCTTGACCATTGACTTAGCTAGTTGCAAGGTCTACTCTCAAAACTATGCATGCTTCTCACCATTCAACCAATGGGCCACTACTAAAATGTAAGCGGTGTTTACTAGCTCCTGATTGTAACAAGAAGCACCAGCAATGTCTGTGCCACATGTGAATGTACAATGCAGTACTTCCATGAAAAGATCATAGAGTTCTCAGTCAGAAGTCAAACATTAAAATACTACACATTGGTGAGAACCCCCATTCTAACACACTCTCTGTGTAGGTACAAGTACTTCCAATGCAAATCTTAAAAGGCATTGAGATCCAGGCACTAAATGTTGACTATGGCATGACATATTACAAAGTTTAAAAAGAAACTCTCTCTCTCTCTCTCTCTCTCTCTCTCTCTCTGTCTCTCTCTCTCTGTCTCTCTCTCTGTCTCTGTCTCTGTCTCTCTCTCTGTCTCTGTCTCTCTCTGTCTCTCTCTCTCTCTCTCTCTCTCTCTCTCTCAGGGACTGTTGACAGCTTAGGAATTCAAAACACTGAGGCCAAACTCTCACCTTTCTCCAAGTTTTGATATCATTTTAAATGCCTTCAGATATACTTTTGATAGGATGGCCATTAGAAATGTTGACTTCCCAAACTCCGAGGAGTAACCTGTGCCTGGCCTTGCCAATAGGATTAGAGATCTTTCTTGTAAATTGTAGAATCATGTTGGAACTAAAAAGTAAGTCAGAGATACTATGTTTGACAGTTATCCACTAAACACAAAGATGTTAGCCCTTTGTTACAATAACAGTTTTTCATTGGACAAGGCAAAGGAAAGCGGAGTGAAAAACAGTGTGTTCTGAGGACAGGCACCCTCAGAATTAGACTCCCGCGTCACCGTGGGTCTTTCTTTACAGGGTGATGAATCAGATGGAACAGTATTATCTTTCCTCTTACTCTATGTAGTCCACACATGCTGGTTAGTGGAGCCATAAGGTAAGGACCAGAGAGCAAACATATTGAAAGTTGCTGATGTTAACAGATTACAATTAACTGGGTATACTAATATATATGTCAAAGTTTTATTCTCTCCCCCCATGAATAAATGCCTAATTATATCCTCCACAGGACCTGCACTAGAATTATATTCCACATCAAGAATTTGTTAGGTGGATTTAAACATTTGTAAATGTTTAAATTTAAAACTAACTTAAACATTTTTATTTCTGTGCCCTGACTGAATAATGCATGGATCCATAGTTTGATTAAATAGAATTTGTAGCTTGATTATAGACTGATGTGTTTTGTGGTAATCCATGTCTATAATTCATGTTAATAAGGAATTATTAGCACATTTTAGCTGACTACTCAAAATGATCTGTTTGATTCTCTAGAAGTGTATATTGCTGGTTAGTGAGAAAAATAATAAAGAAACCATAAAAGTTCCTTTTCTGTAAGTTTCAACAATAAAACTCTTTATGGCTTTGCAAACTGTCTTCAATGACATGTTTTGTTCTTATGGTCCTTTCTTTTATTTTGTAGCCATGGAAAACTAAAAAAAAATGCAGCACATTTGTATGACCCCAATTTTCACTGTAAAGAGATGTATGATATTTATACATTGTGGCAGTACTGTTTTGCAGATTGTTCTTAACTATGAGTAGAATTAGTATTGTTGCACCTAACATGTTTCCAATGATGAAATGTAGTCATAGTGAATACCTTGGACTTCTGAGTCTGCTTATAGTTCTCACTTGTTACACTGACCTTGTCAACTTGCTAAGAAACAAGTTATCCACAGAGAGACATCAGAGCCAGGGATTGACCCAATGAGCTGCATAGTGGCTCCAAGAGTGTGTGGCCTTATTGCTACAACTGGATTGTGTACTCACAGTTACAGATGATCTGCTGTTACCAGAACTGTTCCTGCTAGTTACAGATCCTATTACTCTGGACAGTTTGACATTAGTAGAACGTCACATACATACACAAAGTTGTGACCCATACTATTAGAATCATATGAATCCATTTTGCTTGAGATCATATATAGAATCTCTAGAGACAGAAGATACTATGACAGAGTGTTTTATGGAGCTGTTTCTAAAGTTGCAAGACTTTGCGGTCATCATTCTTTAATTCACTGAGACATAACTTTCATGTAATGCATTAGCAGCTCCTTGTATATCTTCATCAGTGACATGAATGAAACTGATTCTGTTTCTTCTCCCCAGATAGAGGGCTGCTGTGATCCCAGACTGGCTTCAAACTCATGATCCTCCTACCTCAACCTCCTCAGTGCTGGAATTGCAAGCTTACACTAAGACTGTTTGAAATCGGATTCTCCATTGTGGCTTAGCTTCTGCAGGGTGATTGTAAACCGTATCTGTCCTCTAGTCAAAAACTTGCAACTTGCTTGATTAAATACCTGAAAAAGCCAATGTTAATAGGATTTAAATGACCTATAATGCAGTGATGAGTATTGAGAACTACTAAGCTGTGGAAGATTAAATTTCAGAGAGTGGAAGATTAAAAATATATGAGGAATATGCACACATACACCTGTTTTTAACACAGAAAGCTTTCTGTAAAAAAACCAATACAAAAGCCATCAGTGGTGTACATCACAGAAACTCACAAAGTGCACTTTATACACAAACAAGTAGCATAAATTAAAAAATAGCAAAACATTTTAAATATAGAAGAATTTGCACATATTTTGTTAAATAAGAATAAATAATTTCATCACAGAAATTCACATAGCAGTTGCAAAAACAATAAATTACTTATTTTTCAGTGCTGCAACTTTTTTTGTTCATTTGGGATCTATCCCTCAATTCTTAGTTCAAAACTGTTTCCACAGGAAGGCAACGGATGTTGACTCGGTTAAGTACATTATAGCAGTCCTTTTACGCTTCCAAGCAACAAGGAGTGTCAATGTGACCTTTTCTGTTCTGAAAGGACAAGGATTTCTTTCATTCTAGGCTCTCCTGCACTCATTGGAACTTATCCTGGAGTGATTTCTTTGCAAGTGAGGTTAGGAATATTGAAACCTGAGCATTGTCCTTATTCATCGTCCTGAATCCAAGGTCTTGAGAAATTTCAAGGTACACAATAGAAAGACAGAAGACAGCACAGAATCAAAGTGGAGTGAGTATAGGTTTCCCCTATCACCCATTGCCCTTCCCCTCCCTGACACTCCCCTTTTCTGAATCTTAGTTTGCTGTGTCTCTTTCCTTAGGAGTTTTATATACATTTTCCATGTCAATATTGGATTCTCATTTTAAAATGGAGAGAGAATTCCTTCAGACATAGAATAGTGGTTTGTTTGTTATATCTTCTCTGGGACTATTCCAAACGTGAAGAGTGAAATTCATTATTGTAGGGAAAAGTAATCCACTGAAAAATCCTATTAAACACTATGAAGCTCATATGGGAAAGTAGAGTAGCTGACAATTGTGCTTACTCATCATTTATTTTCTTTTAACACAACCACAAAAGATAAAAATATGAATTTGGTCACATTTGAACTATTTGGTTCATATTGTTTTCGAAACTGGAAAAAGTTACATTTAAAAACTCTATCCATTCTCTTTGTACCATTAAATAATCAGTGTGATCTTTATTCTTTTGTTTTCTGACCAGTTTGACTGGATTCATTCCCTGGTCTGTATTTGGAGACCTCCAGTCAGTATTGGCGACTAGTTTGGTATAGGTTGAATTTCTTTGTATAAAGAGACCAGGCTGTGAGATTCTAAAGGATGATGATTGGTTTGGAAGAGTGTTGATCTGTTTCACAAAATAATTTCGTGAATCAAAGACATTAAGATTCCTTTCTTTTTTCTTTCTGGCCTACTGAAATAAAGGTGATATAGAGTCACCAATTACATAATTCTTTATATTAAAATATCCTATAATAAAAATAAACTCTCATACATTTAGTGGAATTCCAACCAGGATTTCTTAAAACCTTTATATGCAAATCTTTAACAGTAGGCACATTTGGTATGATCAGTATAAAATTTACATACAATAATTTGCTTTGCTGTATTTCACAATGAAAAAAGAATTCCCAGTGGAATAAAACACGTCATATTATTTGAGTTATCTGAGGGGTTGTGCTGTGTATAGTCTAAAGGATATTTTCTGTTTATGATTATTAACTATTTTCAATGCCTTCTTCTGCAGGTAAGAGACTTCCTGAAAACATTTACATTTCATTATTTATATACTCACTGGTATAGTCAAACACTTTGCAATTGGGAAAGTTGTCTAATACAGTAGGTATATGCTTATATTTTTTTAAATTGTGAGATTATTGCCTATGGTGTGGAAACAATATTATTAATGCTAATGAGTTTGACTTCTTGAATTAATTGAATTAATACTGATTGTTTCTTCTAGATGAGACTAAACATGAAGTAATTTTAATATTACTGTTAGACCTAGTCAATATAAAACATAAGACTTTTTCAACTGTCAATAAAAACAAACAAGTCAACACAAAACATATTTTAAAGGCTGGCTGAGAAGAGGTATACTGATCCCGAAGGTGCTTGATGTAACAGATAACATGATGCTGTGTGTTGCGTGTTGCTACACTTTTTAAATATTAGCTGGGAGCCACAGAAAGTAAGCAGTTGTAAAACTTTAAATTGAAAACACAGTGACATACTTTTTCTTTTAAATTCCAATACAAGGAAACTAATTAAGACCCTTGGATATTGATCACATATACACAGGATGACACAATTTCTACACCACAATGATACAATAATTCGGCTGGCTGCCTGAAAAAAACACAGACAGTCAAATGTTAGAATGCGTGGACCTGAGGATGTGCTTAAATGACCAGATACACACAGATCCTTTCCCCTTTAGAATTTCTCAGAAGATGCTTGCTGTCAAAATAGTTTTTTCTTTGACTAAAATGTTATCTCCTGTAGTCAGACAATACACAAAATGGTATTCAACAGCAGCAAGTTCTTAATTTCCAGTAAATCTTCCACAGCTCTTTCTGGAAGCTAGTAGTTGAAATAGCTGCAGACCTACTTTGGTCAAAAACTTTTTTATAGAAATATGTACTATATATATATATATATATTAATAGACCCAGTATATAAAGTGACATTCCAAGGGCAGATGCATTTACAAACAGTAAAAGTAAGCTGTGTGTCATGGCTGAACACGATCATGATGCCTCTGAAGACATTCTATAAGAGGTAGGTGACAAAACTTCTCTGCCATTTCTAATGTCCTCAATTCTACATTCATCATTGTGTGTCTCTTTTGTGTCGGCCCAGGGATGTTCCATAACTTCCCCATTTTCTGTATTCCAAGGTCACCATCATGATGAGAAGCAGTGTACATGTTTTGGTCGTAGAGAGCAGATTCTGCCCATAATCCGACTCCTGGTGACAATGACATTGAATCACTACATTCTGAGCCTTGGGTAGGCCTTGTCTTCACCACAATTATATCTGTGACGATTCTCCAGTTATCTTTGTGCATGAGAACAAACCACAGGCTAGCATTTCTTCAGCAAACATTGCTTAAATGCAGAAGGCCTCTGAGAGAGAAGGCATCCCTTTGCTAATTTACGGTTTCCATCCTGGCACTGCACGGTCCTTGTGTGCCAGCCTGTGTCACAGGTCCTAGAGCAGGACAGCCATGGGCCTGTCACCCACTGTAGCTGTGGAGTGTGTGGTCCCACTTTGTTGCTGCCATGGCTAATGACCGAGTTTACTTTTTGAGTGGACTTCTTGGGAACAAAGAAGCTGTAACGGACATCTAATGCTTTAGTTGGGTCTGTTGCAAGAATCTGTACAATCAGAATTTCTTTTGTGGCTGAATAGCCCATCCCATGCAAAAAATCATCTCTGTGGCTCCACCCACTGTAGTTCATGACTGTACCATTGATGTCGATGATGGTCTCTGAAGTGGAGATCATGTACTTGCCATTGATAAGGTACTCACCATTTTTCTTCTTCAGCGCTAAATAGGCAGTGAATCTAGTCTGGTCTTTGGCTTTGAACTGTCGGACTTTTATGTGAGTTGCTCCTTCGGGGATCCTCACAACATCTGTGTAGCCCTTACTGTAGTCAAGAATGTCCACATGTGGGGTGAAGAAAAGAAAGGGACAATGGGATGGGATTAGTACATGCCTAGATGTGGATAAACAAATAGAAAATTTCATCTTAATGTAAACTTTTAGTGTGTTTAAGAGCTTAAGCTTAAATCGGCTTAAAGCTTTTTTATAGGACAAATTAAAAAATTGCAGTATAATATTACATTGTATCTGTTTTTATTGAGATATTCAAAATTAGGATGATGCTAGCAATTATTTTAAAAGTAGATGTAGAGATTTATAGAATCTTTGCATCTTCATCAGTTTGTGCCATAGTTACAAAGATACTTTTTCATTAGGCACAAGGTAGACTAAATGCGACTATAAATGGACAAATCTGCCCTTACTCAATCTCATAGAAATATTTAATGTTTCCGAGATTGGAAACCAGCAGATATTAGTAAACCCTTATATTGTGCCCCAGGCCAGGTAAATCTTTGTTTTTCAAGGTGGACTACAAAGGTCATTCTTAGAGGTCTTCATATTGCTCCAGTAAGCTGACTTATTTAATAGCAAGGTTTATTTATTTGTTGAATATAGGCTCTGCCTCTAGAAGCTAGATTGTATTAGGCAAAAAGGTAAACACGTGATAAAATTTTGTCACTAGATCATGATTACTTACTATTCTAAGAAAAAATTGATTTTAATGCCTTATGATTTTTTTGGAGTGTTTTGTCTTCATCCAATATTATGATCATTTGAATGAGGTGTTTTATTGGATGAAAAATAAGCAGGTCTTGAAAGACAAAGCATCTGTTCAGGAGGAACACAGAGCATCTCCCTGATGAACTCCAGGCCACACGCTAATTCAGTACCAGGAGATGACACTAACAAGAAGGGCTCGTCTTTTGACAAAATCTCTGCATTTATAAGAGACCATAATAAGGCTTAAAGGTATGTTACTACCTAGTATGACTTTAAATGTTTCCTAGTTATATAAATAGAAATAACATTGTGTGTGAGATGGGCTGTTGTGAAATTAAATTGTGTAATATCTAATTCTTACTTAAGGTTCAAGATTATATATTAAGAATCCAAGAACATAATCCCTGACTTGAAGAGGGAGATTCATTCCCAAAGGAAGTCTCATGTCTCCCAAGGGTGTGGTCTAGAGTACCCATTGCACACAAGTGTCAGAAACTCTGAGGCTTGGGGAGAGCAATTACATGGAGTATAGCCAATTCTGTCTCTCTGGATTCATTATCTCTATGTTCATAAAATTATGTAACATAATGGATAAGACCTTGTTCCTCATTTTTTGTAGCATCTAATATTGATAGGTGATACATAATCCCACAAGGGCTTCAAGGTCAGGACTGTCTGAGATGATGTCACATTTTACACTAAAAAATTATGTGGGGATATAATAAAAATCTTTACATAACTTTACAGAGCTCTTCCTTGTCAATACTGGGCTTAAAAAGCCAGTTTCCGCCGGGCGGTGGTGGCACACGCCTTTAATCCCAGCACTCGGGAGGCAGAGGCAGGCGGATCTCTGTGAGTTCGAGGCTGGGCTGGACCGCCTCTGAAACAATACAGAGAAACCCTGTCTCGTAAAAACCAAAAAAAAAAAAGAAAAAAAAGCCAGTTCCCTTGTCAAATTTTTAACTGTTGTAGATTTAACTGTCCAGGGTAAGGATTTCATACCTGTCAGGCATCTTCATTATGAATGTCTTCATCATTGCAAGTAATTTGAAATGCACATATATCAGTTACAAATTCAGAGAACTTCAAAGTGCTGCATTTAGCACTTTGAAAAGTAGTTTCCAATTTTATGTGAAAGGACATACAGGGTACACTGTGGGAGATATTACCTTAAAAATTAGATTCATCTAAGTCACAATATTTATCTGTATCATCATCTTCCTTCACTCTTTTTCTATTCATTTTCTATTTTCTTCTTCTCCCCTCATTCGCTTTCCTCTCCTCCTTTCCCCTCCCTCTTTCTGCCTCTATCTTCCTTTCCTTTCTCATATCACAAAATGTTCCACACACTTATAACCTCCCTTATAGCCTCTACTCTATTCTGACAATTGCCCGTATTCGTGAACTCTGTAAGTCTTAAACTTCCAGGTTTTACTTTCTTCATCTGTAATATTAAATTTGAGTAGCTAAGTTGTTTTACATATTTGAAATTTGGAAAGGTAGGGTTGGTATAGATGGTCCAATATAGTCAAATTATTCAGACTTCATCATTTAGCAAGATTAATGATGCACACTTGTAGTCAGAATAATTCCTGAGCCATGCATTGTAGGATCATATCAAACATAATTTGTGGTTTTTCAAGATAGTGTGATATTTAGTGCTTTTGTTTTGTTTTGGTTTTTGGTTTTTCGAGACAGGGTTTCTCTGTATTGTTTAGGAGGCTGCCGTGGAACTCTCTCTGTTGGCATGCAGACACACTCCACCTATATACACAGCCTGGGAGAAGCTTTGTAAAGAACAGATAACCCTGCATTCTGTCAGACCTTTTAGCTAACTCGGGCATCTTTCTGATAGCACAGTTATATTTGAGTTTGGAAACTGTAATTTATAGTCTCATGTGTTTAGAGCAAAAGTGTGGAATCAGGAGAGAGTGATGTGTGTCTGTCCTTACAGAGTGGACAGAAGCCAGATAATTCCCTGTACAATGGGCTTGTTGCCCCGGCACCTCAACTAACTTACATTTTTCTCAGGGAGCAATGTTTTCTGAAGAAAAACACACTGTCCAGTTAGAAATTGTTTTCTGTAAAAATAGTAAAGGGAGCCAGGAAGGGTGGCTTACCCTCTGGAATCCCAGCACAGAGGCAAGAGAATAACCAGATATTCAAGCTTTCCCTGGCCTACATAGCAAGGCCATATCTCAAAAAGGAAACAAAACAAAACAAAACAAAACAAAACAAACAAAAAAAAAACCAACCAATTAAAGGAAGCAATGGAGGAAGGGAGGAAGGAGGAAAAGCGAAGCTGGGAAACAAACATGCCCAGGGGAATTTGGAGGAGTGGATGTGGGCGTGACCAGCATACATTGTATTCATATATAAAATATTCAAAGAATAAATTAGAACTATCATAAAAGAGCTGAAGGACGGCTCAGTAGTTAAAAGAGCATTTGTGGATGCTTTTGGAGGATTTGGTTCCTAGCACCCCCATGATGCTCACAACTTTCTGCGACTTCAATTCCCAGGAACCAAATGCTCCCTTCTGGCTCTCTCCTGCACCAGGCATAAGTGGTGCACGGACAAATCACCCGTACACATAAAATAAAACATAAAAATATAAAGACAGTTAAGGCTGAAGGCTTCTAAATGAGGCTTTAGGGATGACATACTGTTGAGTACCACTTTATGGAACAGTGTCCCCTTTTTCTTCTCGCTCTCACATTCCAAGATCTTGGATACATAGCTATTGTAGATTATCTGCTTCCCGAGGCATTTAAAGTTTCTGCCAGCCACAGAGACCTATGCAGCTCTTCTCCTCCCCTTCTCGTATGCAGGGAGCACCACCCCAGCCGCATTAGACCTACATTCGTGAAGAGCTGATGAGCTAATGCTAGACTCCTAAATCAGCTTCCCAGGAGTCTAAAACCTCGCTTAATTCACACATTGCTGCTGTCACGTTACCTTTTCTTATTGAAGGTTCCAATAACCTTTGTACAACTGGAGTTGTCCCCGCCGCATACCCCACACTTGTCATACTGCAGCTTTGAGCCAATGATGCCATCACAGCCAGTTCTCACGCACCTTCCTCGGACACACACAGAGTTGCTGTACGGCCGACATTCAGTCCCGTCCGTAACCTGTATATTACAGAAACATCAGCAAAAGGGCTATCTGGGTTCTGGGATTTGGTTCTTTTATTTAAAGAAAAAGTTGTGATTTCTGAGCTTTTTATTATAATAAGTTATACATTCAAAAATAAGCTAGATGTGCCTGTGAGGCTAAGGGCATACACTGCTCTTGCAGAAGACTTGAGTTCGGTTCCTAGACCTATGACCCATTCACAGCTCCAGGGGCACCCAATGAGCTGGTCTCCCCAGGCACCTGCTCTAGTGCACACATTCCAACAAACACACAATTAAAAAATAAAATAAGCCTTAAGACATAAACCATCAAAAACCAATCAACCATTCAGCTTACAGGAATTTCTAAGTAAAAACAAAAATAATTTATTTTCTATCAAGAATATTTGGTTACGCACTTTCTCTCTTGAACTTCTTGCCTGATATGTCTGGTGATCTAGGTCACTAATCTCCATTTTTGTATTCATAACACAGTTCCGCTGTATCATCTTGGCTTTTTACTTTGATGAAAAGACTCTTTTAACTTCCTGTAGCGGTCTGAACATTAGCAGGCTTAAGAATACAAAGATTTGTTGTGTAGTTGTTAGTTTAGCAGCAAATTTGAAAATTTAGACTTATTTAAAAACCCTGCCGTGGTCATTGTGTGTTGAATGTTCAGGTGTCAAAGTGAAGACAAATAGATTTGTGTAGGAAATAGAACCTGGGGAGGAGTTTTTCCAAAAGGTTTGGAAATAGAGTGAATACGTGGTTCTGAAAAAAGGATATAGTATACGTTGATGTTCCAAAGCCATTTAAACACAGCATGTACAGCAACTGTGGTGTGCTCATGTCCATGCGCATTCATGAATGTATATTACATATATTTGTGCATGACTTTCAGACATGTGACTTTGTGTGTTTATTTGAAAAAAGAAGTAGAATGTCTTTATAGTGTTGATAATTCTCTTCCCAGTTATATTTTTAGCTTTTTGTTTTTTGTTTCTATGTAATGTTTTAAGGAAATGCAGTATTTCATAAGTAAATGGATATATTAGTATATACATCAATTAGACATTGACTGACTTTTCAGTATAGATAAAGGTCTACAGATACAGCAGAAGGCTGTTTTCAGGGGTGTTTTAAATGTGTCATATGTTTGAAAATTTGATAAACGATGTTTGTAAATTTCTGCATGATACAGAAAATAATGAAAAATTCCTTCAGTATATTCAGGAAATGTTTATCTGTGAAAATTAAGGAATGACCACATATGTATCTGATAATTTAAGAGACTAGAAGAGTTTTGATTCATGGTAAGGGTCTAAGATTTAGTCTGAATCTTGGGTCAGAGAGAATAACTTTAAAACCTATCTTAAAGACTGAATTCAACTGAATTCATGGCCAGGTGGGTCTCTGTGAGTTGGAGGCCAGCTTGGTCTACAGAGCGAGTGCCAGGATAGGCTCCAAAGCTACACAGAGAAATGCTGTCTAGAAAAATCCAAAAAAAAAAAAAAAGGACTGAGTTTATTCTTAAGTAAATAGCTGGAAAATAGAAATCTTTCTTCCAAATAGTCCTCTTACAATATTTGCCTGGAAAGTGCATGTTTTTTTTTACAGACTATTTTGAAGTTAGTATCATAATTTATTTTCCCTGACAATGGGAAAACCATTATTACTGAAATTATAGGATTGAAAATGAAACCCTTCCAAATCTAATAGTCCTGCAAATAATGACTGTGTCCATTTGACATTTGTGGACTTTATTCTATGAAGTAATTTCTACCCAGGATGCCTACTGTCCTGAGCACAGAGAGGCAGTTACCTTTGGAGAAAAGACCACGTAGTAGCCAGTGCCCTTAGCTCTGCAGGTAAGCTTGCACACATCTCCTGGTAGGACACCTGCATATTTGGGGACCCATTCCACAAAAGTTTTGACTCCTTTTGCATCAGACTGGTAGCCATTTTTGGCCTCACACTGTTCATGACGAAAAGATTTACCTAGAAAACAAAAAGCGTAACATTCATAACCTTCATTAGCTTTAAGAGAAAATGTTAATGATTTCTGTATTGAAGGCCTCTTTATGCAGCAATGTTTGAAGTTCCTTGATGTAAACAGGCGAAAACAAGTGCTTTCTCTGAGTCCTTTGGAGACAGTTTTGTGTGATAATTTAAAAATCACTCCCATTTTTTGTTATTAATTTACATGTTAGTGGATCTAACCACTATGAGATTAAGGCTGCTCCTCCAGCCTCCCTTGTTTATTTCTGCTAAGATAGGAACTGCGCATGACACATATTGTTACTGACATCTGGGAGCCTCGTACCATTAGGTGGACAGGGCGTGACACTGCAGGAGCGGTATATGGCCCTCTTTCCTGTGCAATAGCGGCCGCTGTTTCGAGGTGCAGGGTTATTGCAATGGCGGTAGGCGAACTGTACTCCTCCCCCACATGAGCGAGAACACTGGCCCCAGGGGCCCCAGGATCCCCAGTTTCCATGGCTTGATGTCTGAAACAGAAAGCAGAAGACCTTTTAACCCTGATGGAGAAAATTTCCCACACGTACATTGTTATCATTGCATATATCATCCTAGTGGAAACTTATGCTCCAATTAAAGGGTTGCAGCCCTCTTCTAGTGCTACCCAAGCCAGGACCTTTTTTTTTTCTAGCAATACAGGATCAAAAGTGTCACCCTAAATAATGAGCACATGACAAGGATTGCATCCTGTTTTCTCCAGTCATTTTACATCTTGCCATCCGACATTGTACAACCCTTTTTTATCATCACAGATCCCTGTTAACTTGGTTTTTATTTTCATCTTGGACCAACAATGAAATGTACCATTCAGATGGCTTTGTAAGATGTTGGTCATTTACGTTTCTTTCCTTCTATTTAATCCTAAAATTCTCTGGTCCCTTTGTTGTCATCACACGTTCTGTCTCTGTAGACTCTGCCTCCTGCATGAATGCATCTGATCTGGCCTTGGCTACATTCCTAATTACACATAACAGAAAATGAAGGCCCCTTTCAGCCTCTTAGCCAGGAAATGAAGCCCTCTGACGACAAAGACCATGCATGTCCAGAAAAGCACTTCCTGTGTCGGGTCTTGAGACTTTAGTTGACAAGAAAACCACTTACTGAGTAATATTTTTTCTTAGTTTTGTCCACACATTTGCCCTGCAGGCAGATTCTGCCCTTCCCACAGGGCGTCCCCTCCACGGCAGGCAGTTTCTTGGTCAGACACACCATTTGGCCTTGACGCACTACGGCACACCACAGCCGGGCACAGACATCCATGCCGGGGCAGACAGAGTATTCGGGCCCAAATGTCAAGTTGCACTGCTGGGTGGCATCGTAGGTCTGTCCCGGGAGTTCCTCAGGACCCAGAATCTGCTTCCGTGGTTGGTCTAGCAAGCAGTTACCTAAGAGAGTAATCAAGATTCAGAATCAACCTGGGTTTAGGTTCCGCATAATTATTATCAGGGCCCCAAAAATGAAATCTGGAAGGTGCCAAAGCATGACGCATCTACAATCTGCAGAGTGGTGCTCTTGGAGATGCTGTGAACTGGGCAGACTCTCTGTTTGGACTCTGTAATTCTCTTAGAATGATGCACTCTTAAGAGTGGGTAGAATGATGGAGTTGAGGCTGCCAGTGCTACTGTCCTCTATGACTGGTTTGTACTATTTAGTTGTGAAAACAGTCACAGAGGGAATGAGGAGCGGCTCAGAGGAACTCTAATGGTGAACATCATAGCAAAGATGCCATTTGCAGCTCTGAGAAGAACCTTGTTAATGACACAGCCCACTCACCAGTTCTAAATCACCTCTTCCCCATTCACAGGTCTCCTTGCCACTAATAGCACTTAACGATGTCAGAGGCCACCACTCATGCTTTCACTCACTGAATAAGTGCTTATTGAATACCAAGGATGTCCTAGGCACATATGAAGTGTCAAGAATCCAAAAAAAAAAAAAACAAGACAAGGCAATGCTGTTATGTTCCTCAGTTTCTCCCAGTAAAAGGAAAGAGAAACTAAATTAAGTATTTCTCATGGACTTGTAAAATTTGTAGTAAAAGACTTTCAAGATCCATGGAATAAAGTAGTGATGAGAAAGAAAAAAGCAAGAATCTTTGTAAGTTGGACCAGAAAAATCTTCATTATCTTTTCTTTCCCATTAAGTCTGTTTATCATAGGTTTTTAGGTATTGAGAGTGTGAGCCCAAAGCAGTTGGAGTCTTAGGGTAGGTCCTGGCAAATGGGATGCTATAGAGAATGTACGAAATCTGGAACGTTCCCCTTTCACTCAAAATGCTTCCCTAAGAACACAGGCCCAGTGAGCTGAAATAATTCCTTTTCATTACCATATACTCAGGCACAGATGCCCGCTGGCTTCTGTGTTTATTATTTTTCTTACCTGATTATACAGGTCATACGCTGATTATTACAGAAATAACAACTAGCATTTGTAACACATGCATTCAGAGTTATATATATATATATGTATATATATATACATACATATGTATATATATATATCAACTTATTTATTTCTAAAGAAAATTCCAGGAGGTTGATTTGCTCTTTTTATTCATCTTAAAAACAATTCAAGAAATATAAATTGTCAACTTTTTATGCAATGCTACCTAGTTATTAGGACTTTGTACTCAGGGGCTGCCACCCTCCTGGTGTACCATGTGGTCTCTGCTAGGCATATAGAAAGATGTCTTATTTTCTTTCTAGGGGCTGACACATGTTTGTATCCTTTAAATGACTGATATTTTGCCTAATGCTAGAAAGAGCCAGCCTAAAATCTAATCCTGGTGAAATACCACATGCTTGCGTGTTCCTAGCCAAGTTAATGAACCTCTCTGTAATTTTTTTGGGGGGGGTCTGTGAGATGTTTCCTTTTTTCACTGTGTTGTAAAGGTAGAATTAGCTTTGAATAGTTAAAAAGAGACCAGAAATAGATGAGACAATAATAGTTGGTTTTATGTTCAACTGAACTGAAGGTCAGTGCCTTTTATCCAACACAAACTCTTCCATGTTCAAATCCTTATTTACACGGACAAAATAACTATTCAGCAAATCTTCAGTGTACTGAAAACATTTTTGCAACGGCACTCGGGTTTCAACAAAGAGAACACCACACACTATTTGTCCATATGTGATAAAGGCATTGTATGAAAATGAATAAACAGCCAGGTTCCAATCTAAGCAAGCCAGAGCATTTGAAGAGGTAAAGCTCTTTAAGGCCAGCCAGAAAAAGCATTAGAAACCAGGATCTCGCCAAAGAGAACTTAGGGAGAAAAACATTGAGTTAAAAGGAAAACATTGCCATCCAGTCAATAGGAAGGAATGATAGTAAAACCCCACTAAGTGTTCTTAACACGACTGAGGAAGAGAGGCACTTTGGAACACTGGGAAAAATGTCATCTTATTGCTCCATGAAACAGCTGCTGTGCAAATCAGAGAAGCCTTAGCAGATGCTGACGTTAGAATAACCGAACAAACTTCAGAATCAGCGAGAATGCTTTCCAGGCCTTCCAAAGTGCTGGGTTCAGTGTTTGTTTCCTTTTTTAATCCCTAAAAAGTACAGGCCACAGACTGTGTAACAAGATATTACAAGGCTGGAGAGATCTAGTCACGTAAAGACAAAAAGGGCGTGGCTTTACCTTCCTCATAACGAACCAGAATAAGTGATCACCTCATGATGGCTGTGTAGTCCGACACTGATATCCACCCTATTTCATAGGAGATGATGAGAGAGGAGAAATGTGGATTGCCAGCAACTTGGAATCAATTTTTGCTAAGGACACTTCAAGATGAAACAGGTCTTTACAACGCTTAACTCAGTGCAATTGAAATCACATGTTTTTAGAGGTCACATGGAAGTGACATTTTCTTGTTTAAAATGAAATGATTTCCTTCATTGAATGATTGACATTAACTTACTGATTTTTTTAAAGGTTTGTTCTGCTTTTGTTTCTGCTTACTCTACAGCATGCTCTTTGGTCTCTTTGTTTTACATTTAATGATTTACTCTTGTAACAGAATAGTACGGACATCTCTATGACATGGAAACCTTAAGCCAGAAAATGACAGAAATCATTACGGTGTCTGACTATGAAGCTCATGGTTACATGGTATTTAAGAAAATGATGTAATAATGGATTATCCAGTCTGTGTCTTCCGCTTTTAAAAGTGCACAGGGTTTGGAGGTATGCTGAAACTAGAACACGACCACTTTTCTAACAATTTTAATTTTGGCCTTTATTGTAATGCAACAGACTGTTGACTTTTTTTAAAATCTGTTCCATTCTTACTTTTGGTTACTCCTTCATAACCACTTCCCGTTTAAAAAGTTTATAGAGTCTGAAATTCTATCTGGGCTTTGTTCTGTTCGAGACTGTCAAATTGTGTCTTCCTCCCTTCCTCCCTTCCTCTCTCCATTTCTCCCCTTCCTTTCTTCTACTCGCATATTGGATGTATAGAAGACAGAAGGTCAGCAGGCAGGCATGCATAGTGTACATGTTTCCCTGTGCATACAAGGTTAAAAATGCGAAATAAGGTCAACAACTAAAACCCAGAGTCCTTTGAATTGGGTAAATGAAAGAATGGTTGTTTCCCTTTGAGCTCTATAGCCCACCAGTAAATAAAGGTAGGCCCAGCTTGCCTCTAGGAAATAGAACCTAAAAGGCTCAGGTGTTTAGGGCTGTCTTCCTTGATAATGATAAACAGAAATTATGGGACTAAGTCTTTTTAATGATTTTGTCTTTTTCTATTTTTAACACTGCAGTTATTTCCATCTTCTCTTCTGGCACTCAGGTATAGGATTGGACCCAAATATCTGCAGGTTGGAAAAGTCAACGAAGGATCCTGAGTAAGCATCTGAGACATCACAACTCTTTCTCTGTTCTCCACTCTATTGTTTCTAGCTTCAGCTTCTAGTCTTTGCATGCCTTCTCTGAGGCCCTTGGATGAAGTACATTTTCTTGCTTTCTGAGGTACCATTTCTGGGTCAAGTGATTAAGGAACAAGAACATTGTCAAAGAAACAGATGCTGTTGACTGAAAGTGACTCTGGAGCCTGCCTCTGTGGGAAATAATCATATGCACATCATCATGTATACCACTGAGGGGGAGAGGTTAAGCGTTCTCTACAACACGCGTTGACACAAAGTTTTTAAGTCACAGCTCATCATAACCTTGGAGAATGTCTTATTTGCACTTATCTTCAAAAAGAGAAAACACATTATTTTGTGAAAAATCAAGATATAAGCATAATACACTTCAAATTTCTTAATTTCACCTTAAAAGCTGGCTTTCTGTCTTTATTACTATTCCTGAAGCTGGAGATTGACAAAGAATCCAGACATATAGCTTTCCATTATTATTTTCTGTTAGAAGTTCTGTGCTCATAAAGCGGCCATAGCCTTAGTTCTTTAAATAAACGATGAGATAATCTGAATAACCATCCACACACTTTTCTCCTGTCAGCCCAGGTTGCTGCTGCACCCACGTAGTCTTTCTCCTCCTCTGGCAGATGACTTCGGGTAGTAGCAAACAAAACTATCTCCTTGGGCCTCGCTCAAGGTTAAGAAGCCTTTGGTAAAGGAAATTCAGTAATCTGCCTTCCTTGCACAATTTCTCGGCCTGTTCTTATCCCTACTTCCAAGCCTTGCACTCCCAGCCAGCTTGACTTCAGCTAACTTGTGTAAACACTGCAACATTTCTCCAAAGCCCTCGGCCAGGGGCTGGGGAGTCCCATGAGGCAAGGCAACTCCTGGTCCGAATCACAAGTCTCCCGATACAGTTATTTCAGAGTGTACGCTTTGGCTTCCCAGTCATAACCAAACCACTGCACATTTCTCCTTGGACCTAAGTCAGGAAGCACTCAGTACTAATGAATTTAAATCTGGCAGCGGTAGAGTGCTACAAATGTCCAGCTACTTACTGCTAATAATGTTAAAAATAAATCAAATACTTTGAGTTTAGTTTTACTCTAGCTTCTCTTTGCTTCAGCAAGGCTTGAGCAGGAAGGATGTGATGTCACACCAAACATGTGTTTCCAGATCATGTGCTCTTTAGGTGCCATCAAAACACTGGACACTTTCTGAGACAGAACCTGCTTAAACGTGGCATGTTTTGCTGCTTTCATTTGAGCGTCTCAATTTAGCTTCCCTAAGTAACTGAAAGTCTCTCTTACCTCTGTATGAAGCTCTGCATCTGACCAATGTCTACAAGTCTCTCCAGGAATGAGACTAGCGTGATGGATGTCACATTGTTGATGTTTAGGAAAATGGGACCAGGTTAATATGCATTTTTTGTTTGCTCGTTGGTTGATTGGTTTTAACTCTGCAGTTTACTGATTTTTGTTGACTCCTTATTGTCAAACGATCTCACTTGCCCTTGTTTTAACTGTGTGAAGTCTTCCTCATGCCCATGATTATGGTGTTGCTAAAAAGTTTTAGTGGCCTAGAACATTAGATCCTGGCTACAAGTTTTTTGAGTGGTTAATTCACTGGCCTTCTATGAAGAAAGTAAAAAGAAAAAAGTGGTATGCTGTGGTGTGATGAAATCTGTTAGATTTCGCACCAATGTGTCTCTCTACTTTGCTATTAAATGATCTTGGGCTTTGGGTTTTTCCTTGATTCCTTAAGTTTGTACTTCAAATGTCAGCACTCCAATCATCTAAAAAATGGGCTAGCCAGTCTCTGTTAACCACACTTTCACTTAAACTGACTTGCAGTATTTTAAAATAAAAATTTAAGACGACTGAATTCTTTGAATTCTCATTTAAGTAACAGAGCTGGAGAGCCACTACTGGAATACTACATCTGTATGTGATCTTTTGACAGGAGCCATGGCTCAGGGCCCACTGCTCACCACCTTTCTTTATTTTTCCTTATTCTGAAGTTACCCTCATCATTATAAGAGATTGAAAACATGTAATTTTTCATTTCTGGTTGAAATGAAAGACCACCTAACAGAAATCAACATACTCAAAAATGAAAGTATCTAGATTTGATTAAGTAAGTAAATATTTCCTTGTCCAAAGAATTCTGACAATTCCTTTGTATATCTAATCCACATCTGGGAGATTCAGACAATCTTTATTAGTGCAAATGAATATGGTCTATTTCTACTATGACTGTGTTCTTAGCTTGTCTCCATCAGAAGTTCTTTTGAACAGAAACTGATGCCAAAGGTTGGAAATTTGGTGGAGATTAAAGAAATAAAGCAAACGGATTATAGACATTTTAAAATACTGTTAAAAGCTGGAGAAGGGCTGGAAGCATAGTTATTGTACTGAAAGTAAGACCTTGAGTTCCACAGTCATGAAATAAAGGAATCCTTCTAAAATTACAGCCAAAGGAAGCAATTCCACACAGCTTTGCATCTGAGCTAATAAGCACATGGGGTGAAAAGCTGGCTTGTTTCACCACCTTAATAACTTGATCCATTCATTTAAAGATGCAGTGTTGAGCTCAGCCTTTTGGAATGTGTGGTATATAATTTTAAAGTAAAATATTCATGCTATTTCTTAAAAGATAAAACAGTAATGGTAGCATCAAGAGTAGAGAATTAAGGTTCTACCCGAGAGAGGCTTTCTCAGGTAGTGACTTGCTCAGCACTGAAAGCAAGATGATGACCGAAGACCCCACTTCAGGATTTGGCCAGCACGATAACCAAACTAAAGACAAGTGTCATTTTATTTTAGTCTAAGGGAAAGATAGATGGACCTTAGTAATGTTTCTAAGTCTTTAAACTATGGGGGGGGCTGTTTTCTCCTCTTCAAGTTAGTTATTTGGTATTGCTAAAAATCAATTATTTGTCTATTTTTTGAGGTATGGCTTTGCTCTGCATCTAAGTTAGCCCTGGACCTCACAATCCTCTTGCTTCAGGCTGCAGAGTGCCAGGTTTACAGGTTTGCACTACCATGCTGCTATCAGGGGAATTTCCAAGCAAGGCTAGAACTAGATTATGTTTAAGATTATGAAATGCAAGTTCTAGTATCCACAAGAGCTTTACCAGTTCACCACTAACATAGGGAGACAGGAAATAAGATGAACATATTTTGGCTACACAGCACAAAAATACACTGTTTAGGAAACATCCTTGTGTTTGAAATGAATTTAATTTATTGATTATTTTGGTACTGTTTACTTGAAGTTCAAAATGACTAACACATTGAGAAATCAGGTGTTTATAAATCAAATCTTTTTGAAACACAGAGTAAAGATGGTAATCATAGATTCCCTTGACCCTACTTTGAACAACAACTCGACTCATATGATTATTTACGGAAATTATTATCTTCAAACTCCAAACCTTAGCCACCTGTTTCAGAAAGAGACATCTTTTAAGATGAGCAGAGAGAAGACAGAGCACACTCTTCTGAAAGATGAGAAAGTTGAAGTGCATGCTCTCAAGGATTCCTTCCAACTGTGCATGTCCTGCCTGCCACATTTATACGATATTAAAGGAGTAAACGATGAGAGGAAATTCGCAGCAGCTTGTTTTGAAGACTACTTAGGGAGTTGGATTTATTATTTCTAGAAATTGTGACTTCCTCTGTACTTTCATATGACTTATAGCTCTAATCCCAGTCTTACAGAGTTTAATAAAGTATGTTATGCTCTTGAACCGCCTGCAAAGGACAAAGCCAGTAATTTTCCTTTGAAGTTCTTAAAGTCTTTTCCCACCATGGCTTTGCTATTTTTTTTCTGTAGTTTTTATTCCATTTCCAGGAGAATCTGCTGTCAGATTTTTAGTCAATGAATATTTAGACAGCTTCCTTTCCCAATTTTATGTTGCTATAAAGAGAATCGAGTAGAATTATGTCCTACAACTTAACCAAACCGCTATAATAGACAGGCAACAAATAATTCTGAGACATATTAATTTCATGCAAACCGAGTTGTCAGCCAATGTTCTCACAGGAACTTACTGGTGAAAGAGGAAATAAAAGCCAGGCTTTCAGGGCACCCACTGCTAGGCATTTTGTGTGGTCTCCCACACTGCTTCCCTTTTGAACTTTTTAAGTCAACAGCAAAATTACCATAGCTGTAATGCCACCAAGGATGCTGGCATTGCATGCCAAGAGACAATCAATTTGCTTGCTTCTTTTCTGACACTGTCCAAGCAACCATTGTCTCACAGGATGACCAGAACATCATGAGGTCATCATGATGCAAAAATCTGAACTTGTTTTTGTGAGTCTGTGTCATCCTTAAAGCTACATACCGTGACCATCATCCAGGAATTCTGTGATGGTAGCTGAAGTACATTTGGACCATGGCTTGGATGCATCAATGCTGGTGAGAATTGAAGACATTAAACGCTTGTCCTCCGTGGAACCAAAGTTTTCTTCACAGAATTTGGAATCGTCATGAGAGAGGCCAAGTAGATGTCCTAGGGAGGAAAAGAGAGAGTGCAAATGACATCAGGAAGAAGGGAATTACCAATTACAGATGATGCTGAATTTCTATTCCCACCTAACAAGTAGTTAGCCGCCCACCCCCACTTTTGGCACCTAATCAATGATGAGTTTAACAGTCTGCACATCCAGACTGACCCTCCTGGCATGTGAAAGTTGTATGGTGTTGTGGAGTAGTTGCTTTGGGGGAACATTTGGATGGAAATTGAAAACATACATGAAGAAGTAGATAATCCCAAAGTCCATCTGGATTGCATATGCTAACTGACATGTAAAACCTCATTTAGAATAATGAATTTGGGAGACTTCTATGGGATTATGTCATAGCCCTCACCACATATTATTTTTATTGTTAGTATTCTGCCTTCTCTGATCAACTACAAACCCCAGAAGATCAAAGCACATTTCCCGTATCTACAGCTAAAACCTTTGAATCTGACTTAATGCTAGGCATGCAGCAAACAGTAGATGGTTTTTGAATGTCAACAGCTTATGTTTTCTTTGTCTGGTATATAAAGCAGTTCTCTGAGATGACCCAAAGAGAGAAAACAAATAAAAAGTAACATTTAGAGGCCTTCTTCTTGCACGAAATACCAATTGTCTTCATGCTTTGTTTATTATAGTTAATTTAGTGAATTGCTGATAGTTGCTAGTATTACGAAGAATCCATTTTTAAAACATGTTCATCTCTATGGTATTATGGATATAACAAAATCAATATACTCATTTTGCATTGCTAGAGATGGACACCAGGAAGATGAGTAATGGTTCCAAGACACTGACCAGGATGTGTGTGCACTTCACCCTGTCATACATGCTGAAGTCCCAGCATAGACTGCTGCCCTCTCCTCTATCCAGATATCAATTCTCAGAGTGCATCGGTATACACAGATTCTTGTAATCAGAGAAAACTACTCCTTGTTACTCAATATCATTTGTTCCATAGCCTAAGGGCTACATTGAAATTGTTCTATAAATCCAAAAAGCTTTTAAAAAGAATTCCAATAGGTAGTTATTTCAGCAAAGCTTTCAGAGTCCTATAAAACTCCCAAGATCAAGATTAAGATGGTTCAGCAGACTGGTCACCTTTTCCTGAGATTCTTACACGCAAATGCAGGAACTCTGACCATCTGATCAAGAGTCCAGTCAATGCAGAGCCACACAAGCCGGCAGAGATGAAATCTTTCCCACAAATTCCAGCTACTTTGGGCCAACTTGTTAAATCACCGACACCTCATAACAGAATTATTCACTGTGCAGCTGACTGCCCTTGTGCTTGCAATGGAGTGACTATGGTTCAGTGACCTTCTAATTCCCCACATGTTTTATGCTATTTATTTGGTTGTAGCCTTCACAGAATTTACTGGGCAAGCAAGACTTTTTTTTGAAAAGCCTTTCCATTGCAATTCATAACAGGTTTGATCAGTAGCACAAGTACCTGTCACTATTTGCGAAGGGTGCCCCAAATGACACGGGAAGCAAGATTGGCAAGGGCCTCTCTAATTTGTGAGTGCTGTGCAGATATTTTTTTAAAGAGTGCCACAATCCACAGAAAAAATATCTATTATGATGGCTGAAAATTACTTACTCTATCCAGCACATGTTGAGAAATTCACCCTGCAGTGCCTGGACTTTTCCAAGATAGAAACTTTAGCAATGGAACCTGGTTGGGAGTTTCAGAGTAGAGATTTGCATTGTGTCATGAGAAAGGAAAGAGGGAAATGTGCCCAATAAAACCTCAGTAACAGGATATCTAGTCAAATCCATGTTTTAAATTTAACAATATGTGCTTTTTGCATTATATTTTCTGAGATAGTCACACATGTTTAATGAAGCCAGGAGTTTCCTTCCAAATTGATATAAATAGCATTTTCCAAAGGCATTTTTATTGTTGCATCGAGGGATTTTCACTTCATTTGGAGGGTGTATTTTGGATTTATGGTTTCAAATATCTTATGTATGGCAAACATCAATTTCACTTTGAGGGTTTGAAGAAAGTGTCTTTCTTTTGTTTCTGCCACACATAGTGGTAACTCCTATAAAGTTAAAAATTTAAATTGTGTCAACCAGGCATTTTATTTTGAAAATACTTTAGCATGATTTTATAAATCATTTAGTATGCTATTTCATATCATAATGTGATTTTAAGGATCTCTAAATCCAGCCATCTAAATTCACTGCCAGGAAAGACACATATAAGCAAGTTCAACCAGAAAGGATTGCCGATCTGAATATTAACGAATCAGAGCTCCACCTCTGCTATACTTTTAAAAGATATGTGCATTTTGTAAGGGCTTCCCCAGTCAGACAGAGATCCTATCCTGCTGGAGGACTGTCTGGAAGATGGTCATTTAAAAACACTCAGTCCTCCGTGAAGAAAACCTGTAAAATGCCTGGGGAAAGGCTGTTCTCTCATGGGCAGCAGGAGTCATGGCTCTAGAAGAACAATTAAACACCACACAAAGAGGCAGCCAATTCCCAAGTAGCTGGGACCAAGGCACAGCGAGAGACCCATGTGACTTCCCCCCCAGAGCAGGGCAGAAATCCAGAAGGAGGAACAATGTTGTGTATCAAATTCCCCAGATTCTGCATTGCAGTCCCACAGAGTCAGATGCTGTTGAGGGAAGAAGCCACACCCAGCCTAAGGAACAGGTGACACTGTGCGACACTGCAATCCAGAATCTGGGGATTTAATGCACAGCAGTGACACTGAGGGACACTGCAATCCAGAATCTGGGGATTTAATACACAGCAGTGACAGAGTGGACACTGCAATCCAGAATCTGGGGATTTAATACACAGCAGTGACACTGTGCGACACTGCAATCCAGAATCTGGGGATTTAATACACAGCAGTGACACTGAGGGACACTGCAATCCAGAATCTGGGGATTTAATACACAGCAGTGACAGAGTGGACACTGCAATCCAGAATCTGGGGAATTTGAACTATAACATCACAGCTGACATTCATGGATTTCAAATAGCTATGAAGGGGGGCACAAAATCTGTGTATATCTGATTGGCAAAAATAGATTTTAATTCTTCAGACAACTGCCTGTTCAGAGGAAGTTAGCTTGGAAATCACCACAAAGGTGTTGAAAATGAGCAACAGGTGGGATTTAGACTTTCACGGCCCAGAGGGTAAAACAGCCCAGGAAGAATCGTGGAGGTGATTCAGTCAGTGTTCACAAAGCCTACATTAGTTGCTCTAACTCCACTGCATTTTCTGAGGAGTTTTTTTTTTGCAGCAAGAAGGCAGCGAAATTAGTGCAGGGGCATGGATCCACAGGCCAGTGGAGAAAGGCCATCCTTCCCCTTGGAGTTGTGGAGATTGATTTTTCCCTTAGGAGTCAGTTTGCAGGAATGAAAGAGCACTGTGGATTCCAGGCAATTTGGAAGGATAAACTAGTTTTGAGGGAGCTCCCTTAGTCAAATAGGGTTACCAAGCTAATGAACAAGCGATGGGCACAGACGTAGAAGTGGCCATTCACACCAGGGGTCACAGTAAAGGCCTAAATATCATATAAGGGAAACAGTCACATTTGTATCTAGAGCCATTTTAATCAGTAGACTCACAAAACACCAAGAAACAAAACAAAACAAAACAACAACTAAATACAAAACAAAAAAACCTCACTAGCACAGTTTTGTTGATAACCTTCTTTATAAACTGGCAAATGGGTGATAACTTACTTAATGATGTTCATTTTCAAAACTCCAAATACACATTTGAGGATGCTCTCACCTTCTCATCTAGTGAACCTGGAGTTAGAAAAATATGTACCCAGGGAAAGAAAGACTTTTTTTGAAGGCAGGTTGTAATGATTCTAGGCTGGTATATTAAACTTGGTCCATAGCTAAGGATGAACGTGAACGTCTGATCCTCATGCCTCTGCCACCTGAAAAGTGGATTGTAGGTGTGTGCTCACACTCTTGTTTCAGCCAGCACTGGAGAAGGAACTCAGGACACCGCAAATGCAAGAAAAGCTACACCAACTCTGCCCCAGCCTCAGCCCAGACACATTATGTTCAAGGGAACCTCCAGGGTAGCTCCTCATTCCACTCAGGTATTACTGGGCAACACTGACCTCAGGAAGGAAACGGAGTGTTTTTGCTAAACTCTGGTCTGTAAATTAAACAGAATTTCAAGTTCTTGTCTCCTGATCCCAAACTAACCAATAGTTAAGGGGACACAGCACCACATCCTACAAAAATGTCCAAGAAGCACCGTCATGTGTTTACTTGGGAAAGTGCAGCTCAGAAGAGGTATCTGTTTCTTAATGAGGTCATGGTTTTCATTTACCGAATTTTCCAGCTGGGATCATGGAGGTGCAGGAAGGTCTAGCCAGGGGTTGAAAAGTGAGTCAACAGCTCACACGGGACAGAATCTAGAACTACCACAGAGAGGAATCATGACCTCCAATAATTGTATGGGACATGCTCTCCCTAACACGATCCTTTCTGTAGAGGTGATAACACTTGGAAACATTCCTCTGACAAAACATTTAGTAAAAATGGTTAATGTGGTTTTGAGTCTGTAATTTAGGAAGGGAAAATAAACAAACTCTTACACCTTAGGGTGACCTCTCCTTTTAAACTAATTTCATACCAAATAATCTCTAAAATCCCATGATACAGTACTATTAAATTCTTAGGCTCAGAAACCAGATGAGTTGCATTTGAATGCGACCCTTGGAATATTCTAGTTATGGATCTTAGATAGGTCTAGAAATTTCTTGGTATGTCAGCTTCTTCTTCTTTTGGGTGCCTCATGGTGTGTGTGTATGTTTGTGTGCTGTGTGTGCACAGGTGTATGCTGGTGTATGTGTGCCTGTGGGACCGTGTCTCTGAAAGATCAGAGCAGAATCTTGGCTGATTTTCCCCAGGCACAATCTACCTCAAAGTTTTGGGGTTTTGTTGTTGTTGTTGTTGTTGTTTGATATCCTGTCTGTCACTGACTGGAATGCTCCAAGTGGGCTGGGTTAATTGGCTATCAAGAGCCCTGGGTGTACCTGTGACTTCCTAACCAGCACTGCGATTACAAGCCTGTACAATGATGTCTGGTTTT
The DNA here is from genome assembly GCF_017639785.1 of Mesocricetus auratus. Lineage (NCBI taxonomy): Eukaryota > Metazoa > Chordata > Mammalia > Rodentia > Cricetidae > Mesocricetus > Mesocricetus auratus. The sequence goes on along the minus strand of NW_024429192.1, from coordinate 11,039,333 downwards.
GGTTTTGGTTTTTGTTTTAATGTGGATTCTGGGTATTGAACTCATGGCTTTGTATTTTCAAGCAAGAACTTTACCAGGGAGCTATCTCTCTAACCTAGTATTTGTAATAAATTTGAATATCACGGAATGCCTTAGCTGTGTGAGGGAGAGAACAATTTTTAATTTGAAAAGAGAAACAAACCAGACGTTCTGACTGCAGTCTACTTATTAATGTTAGGTTCAACTAGCTGGTGTCAACCTGTGTGGCAAAAATAAAATAAAATAAAATAAAAAATCAATACACCTTCCCTAGAGAACCATGGATTGGAATAAAATTTATTTTAAAAGTCATAATAAACATTAAATCTTGCAGTGCTCGAGACATGTAACCCATACCTATTCCTCCCTTTCATCCCTGGTCCAAAAAAGACATGGTGAGGTCCTGATTCAAGTTTAGCAGGAAGTATGCCTAGTTTGTGTAGATTAAAGTGATAGGTGGAAGCTGAGTCCGGCCCTCCTCACTTGCCCAGCCAGTGGAACGTCTGATTCTGTGGACTTGCCTTTGGCCTACCAAGTTTTGGGGGGAGGGGTGGCCCTGCAGTTTTTCAAAACACAGACATGTTTAATCTAATCATCTATGGGGCAGAGTCACACACTGCTCAGCACAACCCAAGCTGCCCCCAACCACAGCAAAGCACAGGCAGCCCCCTGTTGTGTCTCAACCACTTCCTAAGTCTGCCTGAGGATTTGGTCCTGTTCTTTAAACTTGCCTTTAAAGTTTTAACTTGGGAAACACACTACAATCTTTCTCAGTGGAGAAATTCTCTTAGCACATTTTGTAACTAGCTACTATAACACAAACCTTTTCGTGTGCTTGGAAATCATGGATTTCATTAATCTTAATAAAAATCCTATTGTTCCCCTTTGTATATTAGAAGCTGGCTCAACATCAATAAAATGATTATTTTTAATGACCATATGTGCAGCAGGTGAAATCTTTATTATTACAAGTCTATAATAAAAGCTTGACAAGTTAAAAAATATAAACTCAGAATGTAAACTTACATCAACTTGAAAACTCTCTGCCGCTCTCATTTGGATTGTTAAAATGGCTGTAAACACATTCCTGCCTCCACCCAAAGCACACTGATGATTTGAAAAAACATTTTGAAATGTTCTAGCTATTGAGTCAGTATTTACTGTGTGCAGCCTAGAGAACATAAGGCAGATTAAAGCTGCCTACGGGTCTTGTCCATATTAATGAACATTGCTCTTGCAGAAGCCTGTAGCCTGCATGGGCATCAGATGACTATGTACCTTCCACATCTTGCATTTCATTGTTCATTTGATTTTGAGATTGTGTATATTAGCAGGGGTAACAGAAGAGTCCTAGCTAATGTGTAATTCAATCCATGCTGTTCCATGACCTGCAATTTAACATCATAGGGTTTCTGTTTTCCGTCTTTCTTTTTCTTTTTCTTTTCAAGACAGACTCTCACTATGTAGCCCAGGCTAGCTTGGAGCCCATGATCCTCCATGTCAGGCTTTCCAGTGTTAGCATGATCAGTGTGCCATGACACCCACCAACACTTTAATTTATTCTATGTGCAAACTTTCAGTTTCAGGAGTTTTTTGTTGTTGTTGTTATTAAACTGGAGAATATGGGACAGGGAGGACACTTTGTTTTCTTCATGCATAAAATGAGCTGGACCCTGTGTTTGAGACCACTATATACAGCAAAATAAAGCCTTTGACAGTCTATGGTACTATATGCCAGTTAATAGAAGCTATTCTTAATCAAATATGTTCCTTTACTTCTTACAGAAAAAAAGTAGATAATCTATGCTAGAGTCATGAATATTTCCTTCCAGATTGTGTTTTGAGTACAGTAACACACTGGCAGTATTTGTTTGGAATGAAGGAAACTGCATGTTATGGAATGAGATTCAAGCAGATTGTAAATACTAGAAAGCCACTGCTTCAAAATGTTATTTTTATAACTACCTAGACTGTAGTTATAAAGTGACAAATACATAATAAAAGGGAAAGAAAGAAATAGCTAAGAATTGCATAGAATTAAAATCCAGCCCATGGATCGAATATGCAACAATTAGGAAATAAACACTAAACAGATCAGTGAGTTAAGGTTAAGATGTCTGAGAGATGAGGTTCTGGTCATCCACAGAGACAAAACCTTATGTGAGATTACCATTTCTAGAAATTTTAGGACTCACGTTTTACAGCATATCCTCATAATATTTAGGCAAAATTAAAATAAAATAAAAAAGCAATTAAAAATGAAGTTAATGATTTTTTAATCAATAAAGAATCAAATCCATATTCCTTAACCTTTGGACCTTAAATATCTCTTTAGGCCATTTGCAATGCAGAAAGGAAAATTAAGCAGGCAATATTTAACTGGAAAATTAACCATAGAGAGTTATAATGAATAAAAAGGAGATAACTCTCAACTGAGAAATTCAAGGGAACAACAGGATGTATTCATCTGCAAAGACACAGGTTTGGCTCCACATACAGTATCTCACTATGTTCTCATGCTGTTCTTCCGTGCAATTATGCCTGTCTTGCTTTGCCTGTCAGGGTCTGGCTACAGACCTCCCCCTGCTTCACTAGTCTATGTGACACAGAGTCCTTGGTGAATAATTTAGGAGGACTGGGAATGTGACCTTGTGAGACTTAGACACTCTAGTCCAGGTGGCATGGCATGAGAGTCAAAAGAAGCAACAAAGAGAGAAATGCAGAAAGCTCAGCATTTCTCTAGTGGAGAAACCGGACAAAGCCCTCACTCTGTATCACCTCAGGAGAGGAGGTCAGAAGCAGTAGCCCTTCCTTAAAAAAAGAATGTGCCATTCATAGTGGCTTGTTACTGTTGGGTCATATAGGGACAATACACAGGATCAAGGTGTCTAAATGACCTGGAGGAGAGAGATTCCACAGCAAACTGGTAGGGACTGTCTACACTCCACTCAATTTGGTTTCTAAAATAATTCCATATAAAAGATAGCCCTGCCCTTTTATTTCAGAAAAAAAGGCAGAGTCTCAAAGAGTTTAATAATAGAAAGATTTGACACAGAGGGGAAATTCCTTCAGTAAGACAAGACGTTGCAAGTATCTGATAACAATATTTTGTCCGAAGTACTAAATCAGTTTCTTGTACATCAGTCTCCTACATCAGTGGTTAGTTTTCCCTGCCCCAGGGACATAGTTTAATTGTTTACTTCTGCCCTCAATTTACAGCTGTAGGATTTAGAAATACTTGGTATATTAAGCGAATTGAATATGTGACATTATAAAGTAAACTATGTTGAGAGACTCAGTTTGGTACCAGCTGCCTGGCTACTGGCAGAAGACAGGAATATTTCCCACAAGCTACTGGTTCACTTTGACAGGAATCTACTATTATCACTTATGATGGGGCAAAACATGCTAAATTTCTGTGCAAACTGATTATCATTGGATGGGTCCACACTGTGAAAGGGATGCCTCTATATTCCATAGGCGACTGTGACAACTTCTGTCTAGGAGTCATTTGGGGATGCTTAAAAAGAGAGAAAAAAGAAAAAAGGCAGGAGCAAGTCAAAAGGAAACATCTACTGTGTTGCTGACTTTGCCTTCCTTTTCCCGCATTAGTTAACCCTGAAAGTTCAAATATAAACAAATGTAATACCCAATGGTACATGTGAACCAGAAGAAATCTGGAATTAATTGCCAAGTATTTTGGGTCCTGTTGCAGCTGTTACAAGTGTTTGATTTGGCGAGGGAAGAGAAAAGACGCTGCATACCAATTTCGTGAGCCACAGTGAAGGCCGCATGGAGGCCATCATCTTCAATCACAGCACAGCTGCGCTCCGGGGAACATATGGTCCCAACGTCTGCCATTCCCAGGGTGTCACATGAATGATGCCCACATAAATCCTGCCCGGGAGAAAGAAAGAAATCATTAAAATCAATTTACATCCAGAAGGAGCCACCATGGACAGCCACTTGCTCACCCAAATGGCAAGACTGAGATATATTTATGGTGTCACCTGCTCAGTGCTGGAAGCCTTCCAAAGCCAAATTCAAAGCAGAAAGTCTTCTGGGCTACTTTGCAATCCAGAAGCACAGAAGGATAAAACAAATTCAACGACATTTTAGAGGATGCCATGATTACAGCTTGTCCATTACAACCCAAGCCCCAGAGCCTGAAAAGGGCAGTGCATGCACAACTGTCAAGTTACATGTGTTCAACATGGAAAGGCCAACAATCCTCACTTAATTCAGGCTGAATTTCTTGGGAGAGACGATGAGTAATTTGTTTTATGTTAGAGTCAGTCTATAGTCGCACATTTGTGATAGGATATATATTTCTAAGGTATTTGTGTTTATACATATATTTGCATATATGCATATATTCAGTCATTTATGCAAGAAACAAACTTTAGTCGACATGTATAATTAGATAGAAAAACAAACTTTTGTGTCAGAGCCCAGAAAGGTTGTTCCACTCCATCTTGACTCAAGGTCAGGGAGTTCAAAAACTGTCCTTAGTAGGTCATAAAACCTAAAGGTCTAAGACGTGGCTACAGTAGGATGTTTGCTCTTGGCCTTGGGTATCTTGTCTAACTAACAACAGACTTGGTCTGAGGTGTGGCTACTCCTGACCCTCAAGGCCAGATAACAGGAAATTAAATATAAGGTGTGGTTACTGAATCCTTGAAGAATTGAGGAAAAAAGTCTGTTTGTTCTTTATATATGATACCATTTTCCCCTTTTGGTTAAGGTCTTTAAGAATGGTGAAAAATAAACCTGGGGCATTCAGCATTCAGTACCGACTGACTTGCCCTCCTGATTTTATCCTCTGTCTCTGTCTTTCTCTTAATATCTTTAGCTAGCCTTTGCATTATCCACACCCCCTTCCCCCAGGCACAAACCTTGGGCGAGTCAGCTGGCTCTAACTGCAGCCCCCCAAAAGACAGCTTCCCACACTTTTGTCTGTCCATTGTTACTTGAAATATTTGTTTTGAATTTCCCTGTCGAATTGTAACTTTATATACTTTGTCTTCAGAAACCTATGTAGGGCCACACATAGCTTTTTAATTGCTTCACACTCATTTATTGGGTTGTGAACATGTGTGTGCGTCATCGTACATGTATGGTGGTCAGAGGATAACTTGTGGGAGTCACATTTTCCATTTCCACCACGAGAGTCCAGGACAAACTCAGTTTGTCAAGCTTGGCAGCAGGCACCTTTATCCACCAAGCCATATTGCTCATAGGTTTTAGAACAGTGTGTCTCAACCTGGTCACATCACACATGAGAAAACACATGTGATATAAGTATGCTGTATAGGTAGAGATGAGTATATTCATTTTAGTCTTGAGAAGTTCCACAGATTTTAAGAGATCCTCATAAGCAAAAATGATCACATCACACTAATTTTTAAAGATCAGCTAAAGACACCAAGACATTAAAGAAACGAAGCATAAGGAAGATAATAGAAACCACAACTTTGTCTAATTTCTAGTAACATTCTCTTTAAGTGTTAATTAATCTTTTGATAGACAAAAATTTCTTGTGCATAGTTATGAATTTCATTGAAACTCATTACAACAAAAAGAACAATATAGCATTCCCAAGTAAGCTGTAAGTTAATAACCAACCCTGGAAGCAGATTAAAATATTAGTTTGGGAAAGAAGTACTGTTTCTATTACAGCTGTCATCTGCTCACAATGTGTATCTTACAGTAGGGACTCCACCAACATTTGCTTAATTAAATTAAATGTTGAGATACAGTCAGACTCAATGTAATGGTCCTAATATATCCTTATTGTGCTGCTGGCTGGTGGACCTCAGCAGCCTTCAGGCACACAGGTGCAAGGTGTATTCCTGCATGTCCAGTGTGCAGACTCAGTGACAACAGGTGCTCCTCACTCCTCTCTGCTTTTCTGTATAGAAGTGCAGCAAAGACGAGCAAGACGTAAAAGCTATACCCGATTCCCTTCTCTCATCTATGTTTTCAGGTCCTTCTTGTGCTGCTTATAGTGTGACTTTCAGCTGTATTGAGCTACCCAGTGACCAGCCACCATGTTATTACAGCTTCAGATAGTGAAAGTGTCATCAAGAAGCCGCTGTGAATCACAGCCCCCACCCTGAAAGCTTCCCTGGGTATCCTTCCTTGTCATCCCAGGAGATCCCAAATTACAGCTGCTAAGAACAAATAAGCAGCTTTAAAAATTGAAATTTGATTCGCCTTTTGCATAATGATTGCTATTTGAGATAACAATATAACACATTTTTAACCTTCCCTTTCATCATTTTAGCAAGTTTAAGACCAGATCCCTGGTCACGGTTCAATCCTTACACACAGTAGGTTAGTTTTACATATACATATGTTTTTAAACCAAGATTTATGGTTATCATAATAATTTGGAGTTGATTATCTTCAAATAGTAAAATCCAAGACTTGACTTCTACTCTTTGTGTCACTAATCAGCTTGGAGCCAATGCAAAAGGAAATGGCCTTCCTCTTCCCAATGGAGTGGAAACTGGAATCTTATTATCTCTGTTTACTGCTAATCAATTGCTCATTAGAGGCCATCAACCCTCCTTGTTTTCTTTGAATTGCATTAAATGCATTTGGCCTTTTGCCATGGAAATTGTGCATGCGACTAAATTATGAACAGAAAGCACTTGTTATTTTTTTAACCGTACTGATTAAGCCCCTTGACTACATAGCCACCCCATTATACTTCCACAGCTGTAATTATAAACTGAAAACTTTCCATTTCTCTCACGCAATTTCGATCATTTTTAGTGTAGTTATGGTTTCACCCTCAAGGTGTACAAAAAACATAGGAACATTGTAAACCAAAATGCTTTTAAAGGTGTGAAGACTATATATCAAATTACTAAAGATAGCATTTTGCATCTTTGGTTTTCTGGTGACCCCCTTTACAACAGAACTTACATGTTTGTTAGCCTTCAAGTTTATAGCCTTCAAATTCAGAGGAAGGGTAGAGATAGTCCTGGAGTGATCACATGCTAATGTGCACACATTAGAGCATATATATTGGTATGCATTCTAGAAATGGAGGTAGGAGACACTAAAGAAGGCAACTCAGCATCTATGAAACAGATAAGTGAACTAAAAGTGCTGACAAATGTCTGCTTACTCAATATCCATCAGGAAGCAAATTGTATATTTTTCTGGCAGTGGTTTTCTGTTTAAAATAAACATCATCTTATTATTGGGTATTGAATGATACAGTGGAAAACTGAGTAAAATATAAGTGTTCTGAAAGTAGGATAGGAGTTGACTGTGGTCCCGTGGTATGGAGTTGACCAGGCTACAGGGCAAAGACAGTCGATTTATCTTCAAGATATATCTGAGATCATCTTCAGGACTAAAAAGTTTCCACAAGGAAGTCATTAGCCCTGTCACTGTCACAGAGACTGAATATGGGGACTTTGTGACTTTTCAGGTCATTCAGAAATACTAGTAGTACCTCAGACCTATTTGTGAGGATGGAGAAGGGTATGGGGAGGCAGCAAATCATGGCACTTAGAGCTTTAGTGCTCAGAGGGGAGCTTAGAAAGCATCCATGCTTACTACCTGATGGGAAGCAGAGCCAAACACTGAGAGGGCATCGCTATCCAAGCAAAGAATGCCACAGGAGTGGCAGAATTTCTCGTCTTGATTGATTGTTTTCCCATGCAGTAAAAATATGCTGACATAAGGAATTTGAGGCAACATAAATTCTGATAAGGGCAGACTTCCCAAGGGCAGCAGTTTGAAGAAGAACACTTTATACAGCAGTAGTTCCTGGTAAGGGCAACAGGAGAGTTAAAAGCAAGGGTAAGGCATCACAATGTTTGGGATGCCCATGCTTCTTCCACACAGTTCTACTGACAGCACAACACAATGTACTCTGACCTTCTTCAGGCCCTATCCTGGCAACTATTTTCTGCATAGGCCATTTGAATTTTGGTCCCCAGACAATAAACTGAAATATTCTATCTCCTATAGAAGCTTAACTTGCCCATATTTGTCTTTTTTTTATTAAACCTTTCTTGACCCACAGTTTTCAGTCTCTAACACCACTTATTTCCTGCATTACTGTTCTTTCTTTCCATTGATTTCCAATGCAATTTGTTCACAGTACCAAATGTGGGTTCATGATGCTATGACCTGAATATATCATTCCTAAACTCCTCAGCTTAATTCCCAGTACTGCATTGTGACTCTTTTGGAAAAATGGTCTGTAACTTAACAAGGATGGAACTCACCCCAGATAATACAGGACTCTCCAGGACCTCTTCCCTCCCCTCTCCTTTCTTTCTCTTCTTATCCCTTCTGTCTTCTTCCCCTGCCATGTCTCCATTCATTGACAGACATAGAGAATGAGGAATGCAATGTAAACACACAGGGACTCCTATAAACTAGGAGTAGATGTCTTATCCAAAGATGTACCAGGAAGATTTTTGATCTTGGAGTTTCCAGGCTCCAGAACTGAGTGAGCATTTCTCTTTGTTGTTAGATCTGTCCCTCCTTTGCTATTTTGTTGTTGCAGCACTAGCAAGCAATACCTGCAATATATGATTCCCCCCAACCTGCTTGTTACTTCTTTCTTTACTTAATCAATAATCCCTCAACCCTCTTGTTTCCTGTCTCCGTACAGCACCCCCCTACACTTCAGTGATTCTCCATACTGCCTCTGGCCGTGCATGGCATGGGGCAACTTGGTGCATCTGCTATGCTAACTCCTCGACGAACATGTGTCTGGCTAGCTCTGCCTTCTCCTAAACTGAATTCTACAACCTTATCTTACAACGTCGTCTACCAGAAGTTCTAGTGGTATACCCACTCAACATCAATGCTGTATTTTCTACACCCTTATCTTACAACGATGTCTACCAGAAGTTTTAATGGAATATCCACTCAATATCAATACTGTATTTCTACAACCTTATCTTCCAACCACATCTACAGAAGTTCTAATGGAATACCCACTCAGCATCACTAATGGTATACGCACTCAGTATCAATGTTGTATTTTCTGGAATAGACTTTTAGGAAGTGGTTGACTTTTTAAACCTTTGTATATCTCTGGCTATAAAGATAATTGTTGATTGAGTATTTGAATAACTTATGATTGCTGATTGTCCAGTTGTTTAGGGATAAAATGTTTAACACTAGCGATAGTACTTAAGAAACGCTCAGTAACAGGGAGTTGACTTTATCAAAACAGATTTGATCAAATCAATCCATCCATTGAAAACAATGCATTGTATATTTGCGATGAGATCTGGATAGAGCCACTTAAGAAGAGCCAGTGGTTTTCTTCTCTTCCCTGCCACAGAGTTTGTTTCTCCATGGTGAGAGTCTATTGGTTTTCCTGATAAGAGTGATTTTTATTCGTGCATCTCTTCATCTCTGCTCCCGATAAGCCTGCTGACGGCAACCACGTATTTCCATCTAGTTAATTTCATCTCCCAAACAGACTGTCTCTCCACAGCTGATATGCACATTCAGAGTGCCCACTATGAGACGATCTATCCTTTGTCCTATTGTATAATATTGTTGTTTTATGGCTCAACTTTTTCAGTATATTTCTCATAACTCTTTCATTCATGATAAGCTAGAGTTACTTAATCTGTGACTGCTCTTCCCATTTCTGGATTATTAAATTTCTTTTAAGGTTGATCTATAGTGCTAGTTCCTTGGCAATGGTTACTGTAAGCTTAAAGTGGTTTTGAACTCAAATGTGTGACTGATTTAGTTGGTCCTGTCAGCATACCAATGACAGAGTGCAACCCTCTCTCTCTTCCAAGGTTTTTATCTCCTAGTGCCCATTTCTTGTCCAACCTAAGAAGGAAGAAAATAGTAGAGGGAAAATGTCTGAATCTTGGGTCAATCATCCTACTATAGGCATGAGAGAAGAGAGGGTCTAGGTGGAGCATAATAGCTTATTAAAGCATGCTTTACTAATTAATGAAAATTAACAGACCTTTTATTGTGGTCTCTTAGCTGGTTCATATTCAACACAATGCTTTTACTCTAGGCAGTACTAAAGAGTTCATTGTTGTTGGTCATATGTAGGGAGACAGATGTAAAAGAGTTTCTGATTTTGAAATCAATCAGGGAGATGTTTGTTTCTAAAGAGGAGTGAATGGTTTGGAAAATAAGCTCAAAAATTGTCTTTAAAATTTCATTATTCAGTAAAAAAGAGAGTCAATGAGGGGAGGACTCTGGGGAAGCAAGGAGTAAATCCCTGGGACTGGATTTCTCATGTTTGGCAGCAGAAGCAGTATGAATTCCAGCAGGAATGCCATTTACAACGGAAGTGGCCTTGTGCCAGAAAAATAGTGGGTGCTGTTTCTATAATTAGAACCTTACTGAAGGTCAGTGCACAGCCCCCTGACAGTGAAGTGTGTTAGCTTGATAGCTGAATTATTAACACTCTTCTGCTGACTGCTAGACACAACGTTCAAGGTGTTACTGGCTGGTAAACAGGAGTGGAAAGCACTTCCTCACACATTTGCTTCACGCCTGAAAAACAAGCAATTTAGCAGAAGACATCTGGACACAAAATTTGAACAGAACTCAGTGCCTATCCAAACATGGATTTGATGGCTGAGCGTCTGGCTGCTAAGCAACACACATCCTACATTCAAAACAGAGTTGTAAAAATGGAATCCCTGTGCCAACTCTGGGTATTTCTCATTGAAAAGAAATAGCTAAGAAACTTATTTCTTTCATATGGCCAGACTGAGAACACCTGACTTCCCTTGGACAGCGGAGTCCTGATATTCTCTCTTTTAGACTTCTTGATTTCCACTTTTTGAGGCATTAGCCAGAGATTAATGTTGCATACTGAATACTTTCAAGTGAGCATTGCCCAGTATCAAAATATTTTCCCCGGCAACCTAATAGTCCTCTTTTAAATTAGAATCATATATTCATATTATCAGTACTTCTCAAAGATTCAGTGCTTATGTGGTGAAATGGATACATCAGAGATCACCCTGAAAACAAATGCCATTTGCTTTATTTAAATATGGTTCTGCTTGGCAGGGAGGCCAGAGAAGGCCCCACTAAAGTGTTTCCTGTGTACAAACCAGCTTGGAGACATCTTGCTGCAAGTCTTTTAAAGTTTAGTTAGGGCTGGCAAGGAAGCTGGCTCACGCAGTAAAGACACTTGCTGCAGAGCCTGAGCGCCTGAGTTTGTTTCCTGGGGTTGACACGGTAGGTGGAAAGATCCAATTCCCAAAGATTGCCTTTTTCACTCCTGGCACATGACATCCTCCATAAATAGGACGCCATTAAGAATTTTTAAATTAAAAACAACTTGGAGAATGAATTTGTTTCTGTCTTGCATCTGTCTAGTTAAAATACAGTGATGCATTTTCCAGACTGGAAAACAGTGATTGTCAATTACCCAACTACAAAACCAACCCAGGAAAAGCAATAGACATTACTTGGAATCATGGATCATTTCTGTTTAGCTGTGAAACAATTGGGGAAAAATATGTGGAAGGGGCAAAGAGTAAGAGGTCCTCAAGTTAATTTTAGCATTATAAATTATATTTTTGTATTAAAACTGAAAGGACATTATTACGATGATTGGCAGTATGCACCTTTTGGTGTGGTCTGCCGACAAAAGTATTTTTTCCTCTTTCTTTAGGGAACCTCCTTTCATAAACTCTCCCAAGCCTCTTTCTTGGCAGGCACTGATGATATAGCAATGCAAGGAAACACAGACGTGGAAAGTTGCTTATTAAAAAAACAAAGACTTGGAAACCAAGTGAGAAAGGGATAGTTTTACAACAGAACTTCATAGGGAAGCCTACAAAATGAATGTTCTACCATTTCAAAGACTAACACTGGGCAGAGAAATTAAAGGACAGCTTCCGGAAAATCTCTTAATCACATGAAAGTTTTTCCATTGTACACAAGGCTGTGGTGCCCACCTCTCTCTAAATGCTGCCTTTAGTGTCTTTGTTTGTATGTGGGTTACATTTATGTCATCCCATGGACCTCAAAGCTTCCCCTCTGCTGAATTTATTAATGCTTTTTCCTTCATATACCATGGATGTCTTAGTAAAAATAGAAAAATTAAATAGCAAAACAGTACTACTCTGAAGCCTCTGTAGTGTGTCATTGAACTTTCTATCCTTGCTCTTTTGTAAATTTGCAATTTTACACAGTAAGACAGTTTGTAGTTACTCCATCTATGCTGGATGGGTCTCATACACCTAGAATGAATTTTAAACACCAGTCTCTCCAGGCATGTGAGAGACACAAGTCAGGCAGAGAATTGTATTTTGTCAGTGGGTTAGGCTTAAATCAGAGATTTATGACCCATCAAAATGCTAGGAATGAGAAGGACAGGTGGCTGCTCATTCTGAATGGGGGATTATATCACACACTCCAAGGTCCTAGTGTCACAGGGGGAGGGGGAGGACTGTGGCAGTCAGAGTATAAGTCTCAGTTAAAGTGCTGACTTCTGGGTGTGTGGTGGTCTCAGCAATCATGAATACACTGAAGCTGCAATCATCTGTAGAATGCACATGTGCACATAAACACACATGTGCACGCAAACACACACGTGCACAAATGCATGCATGTGCACACACACAGTAGAAGGGGAATAGTTGGGGAAAAGAGAGTGAACGGGGATGAGAGGCGATAAGATAAGGGTGTGTGTGTGGGGGGGTGACTGCCATCCAAGACAGCTTTGTGAATGTGAATCCTGGGACTCACAACCACCAGCAAGTCCCGACTTTTTTTTTTGTCTGAAATGTCTCACTAACTTGGTGGTCTGGTCACTGTGTAAATAGATTCGTTCCTCCCAGAATGTCTGGGTTTATAATGACCCATCTCTTTCTCCTCTGTAACCATCTTCCTTAACGTGGGGAAGTCCTTGGAAAACATTCTTTCCCCACATCCTGAAGCTCTGCCCAGGCCTTCAGAAACATTCATCCAAAACCCAAACCTTCCAACTGGGTTTGACCCTTGTTTGGCAGCTGGGTGGAGGGTGTTGCTTCTGATGCGCGCGCTGGTAGAAGGTCTTGTTCAAAGACCTCAGGGGCTGTCCTCTCAGCTGATTGGACTTCTGCATCTTCCTGGCCCTCCCACATTCCTTCCTCCTCAGCAACTCAGATTCCAAGGTGGACACGTCAGAAGCCCATTTGGAAGCCACATTAGAAAGGGAGTCCTTTGGAAAGGGCTAGTGTTACAGAAGAGTTCGCATAAGGACATTTACAAGGGAGGTCATCAATCAGATAAAAACGGCTGCCAACTTCTAAGTCCTTCCCATTAAGTTGGACAAAGTAGTACTTTTTTTGTCTCCCCTGGGAAGTACAAAACACGATTTCAAAGGCAATTTTGCTTTGTCCTTTTGCCATTTAACTGTTCACCTTCCTCAAGCAAGAACCTGTCCACTTATCATACTACCCATACACCATGTTGTTCTGTCTGACTGGGTGACATCAAGAGTTGTTGAGTGCTGATCTCCTAAGCAGATCTCCTCATTTAAAAGCGGGAATTGCTACGGAGGCTAATTGAGATGCCTGAATGGGGCCGGAGGCTGAGTTTCCTGCAAGACGCAATTAAATCTACAGTGAGCAGCAAGTCGTGCATGGCAGCAGCAGAGCCACCTGCAAGACCATCCCTTTCCACCTGGCTCCACATCCCAGAGCCGGGCACCCACCCGCCGCACCTACCTCTCGGGTGAACAGGATGGCTGCATCGTAGTGCTCCTCATGATCATCGCCCAGCTGGTTATGTTGGTGCTGCCACTTGCAAAAGTTCTTGAGTGTCGTGGCGGCATTCTTGCTCACCTCCAGACTCTTGTCCTTGTCGGCCAGAACTACTACCTTCACCACGGCCAGACGGATGTGGTTCTCAATGCTGGCATGACTGTACAGCCGATTGGCGATGGAGGCTAGGGTCAGAAGGTAATGTTGCAAGCCCTGGCCATACATCCTCGCCATGGAGGAGTCAGCCACCAAAAGGAGCTCCACCTGGCGGGCCCTAGAGATGGAACGGCGCCTCCGTCTCCACCAAGTCTGAGGTCCTGGGTTCCCAGCTGGTGAGAAGGCTGACTGGTCCAGGAGCTGCGGGGCCAGAGCTGCGTGTCGCCTGGAACTACTGTGCACGGAGGGGCGCTCTTGAGGCCTAGGCGGGGACGCGGGAGTCTCACAGCTGGCGCGTGGCGGCAGGGCTTCGAAGCTGAAGCCCTCACGGGTATAGATGTGCAGGACGCGCGAAGATCCATCCCCGTACACTCGCCCAGTCTCGGCCTCTGCCCAGGACCCACGCAGGAGCGGCTTCAGAGTGTAGCGCGCATGCTTGACAGCGAAGAAGCCATCGAGACCCCCGCAGAGGTCAAAGACAGCTAGAGATCTTGGGCTACCATCCACGGTGCCCCGGTAGAAGCAGTGACCCCGGTGGCTAGATGGTGCACTTAGCCCGCCTCCTGCAGTAAGGATGCCACCAGCGGTGCCCACTGAGTCATCCCTCTCCAAATCCAGCAGGAACCTCCTGCTGCCCGCGTAGACAAGGTAGCCCACCTTGCCACCGCCAGAGTAGAGCTGGTCTACATTCTGCACCAGCCCGCTGCTCCTGCGCTGCCTGGCCAGGAGATTCGGATGGTTCAGCTCCTGCGTCTCCTCCCCCTGCCGCTGGCCGGGCTGGGCAGCCGCTGCAGCAGCTCGAAGCTGCCCTGTTTTATCCTGGGCAGGTGCGGTGGTGAGGCTGTCAGCGGCCAGGGACAGGCAGGACGCGCACAGCAGCAGCAGCAGGGACGCCCACTGGAGCCGCATAGTGCGCTGCCCACCGGGAGGGGCTGCGCGATTTGAATCTGGCTGGATGTTTGCTATTTGCTATGGAAGTTTTAGGGGCGGGGGTGGGGGACTCGCCCTCCCACCCACCTACCTACACACTCTCTACACACTCGCATGCAAGGTTGAGTCAAGTGTCCAAGGGATGGTCGGGGGGGGGGGCGCCGCAGACTGCCAGCCTGTCCTGGCCGCGGTGCCAGCGTGCGAACTTTTTCTTTGTTGGTTTGGAAAATGTTTGGAATTGTGCTCCAAGAGACTGAGGAAGAAAAATAAAAGGGGGGAGGGGAGGGGGAGAAAAAAGCAAAAGCCCGGCGGTGGAGAGCTACCAAATATGAAAAGGGAGAGAAGCACAGTGCAGACAAGATCGTTGCACAAACCGATCAAAACAAATGAGAAAAGAGAGTAGGAGGGCGACCGCGCTCCCCGCCCGCAACTGGTGCGCCTTGGCTCCCGCCCCCTCGAAACCTAGGACTCGTCCGCCGTTGTGGAGCTTCCAAGCTCCGACCCCGCTTCCTTTCTTATTCCGTGGGCTTCCTCGGCTCTGCTGGAACCCGGTGGCAGCGGGGGAAAGAGACCGGGAAAAAAAGCCCTAAAATGTTTAAAATCAAAAAGCTGGAGGTGGCCTGCGGCGAGCCAGCGAGGCAGCGCGTCCCGGACCCTTCTGTTGCCGCGTCCTCCAGCCCGCGGTCATCCCCAGTCGGCTGCTGCGGGCGCGGAGAGCGGCTCCAGCACTGTGAAGATGCGAGGAGGTGGGACAATGAATTTATAGCAGCGTGCCATCCTGCAATGGCAATTTCAACAATTCGTCACTGCACGCTGCCTCTTAAAGGGAGAGCTTCCCCCACCACTCCCACCCTTCCCGGTCCGCGCCTAATCCGATGGGGGAGGGCGCATGGAGAGGAGGAGGGCGATCTAGGAAAGGGAGACCAGGAAGGAAGAAGGGACCAGGATCTGGCAAGGTGGAAGGAGGGAGAAAGGAGGGAGCGAAAGTGGGATAAAAAGTATTTGAGCAGGAAAACAAGGAAATTTCCTTGGCCTCATTTAAAGCCGCGGCAACTCCGGGTTCCTGTGATATTTCACAACCAATCGGGTTGGCTAACCTTGGCTTACCTCATCTTCTGAAGGGGTGTTTTGGTGTTTTAAAAGTCTCTCCCTGCCTCCTTTCCTATGCTGTGGGATGTGAAGTTCTTGCCTCATTTTGCGGGCTGGTGCGCTCTGGCCTTGCCCACCTGGCCAGGGCTTCCAGCTGCTGGTGCATCCCTAAGTCCGGCTCTCTTTTCCCTGGGTGCCTCCAGTCGGTCCGGTAGCTGATTCCCAACCTTCTCATCTCCTAGTTTGTTCAAGCTCCAACATTTGCTGACTTCAGGCTATGGGTGACTAACTTCTCCCGGCCACTAGCTGAGTAGCCCTGCGGCCAGCCGCGGGTGCTTCCTGGCGAGTCTCTGGGCAGTCAGTGCTGCGGTGACCCCGACAGAGCCGGCTGCGGCCTGGGAAGTCCTTGGCTTTGTGTTTAAATGGCGGAGCTCCCAGCTTTCTTCAGTGAATAGTTGCTCAGTGCCCACAACTTGTCAGTTATTCCAGCCACTGAAACTTTTGGAGCTGTAGAATGTCAGGGTGGAAAAGAGTTAACTGTTGAAAGCAATTCTGCAATACCCCCCTCGGCCCCGCCCCCAGACTTTGAAATCTTGGCCTCACACTTTCCCACTTCCTTCTTAAAAGGTAATTAAATGGCAAACGCTCCTTTGTTTACTTACTGGGTCTCTGCTAAGTCAGTCACTCATCACAGGCTCCCTCTCCCCCTCCCATTTCTAAAAGCTCCTATTAGGGTGAGAGGATGTTTCGGCAGGGAAGCAGGTTGGTGGTCATTAGTAGGCAGGTGGCATGGTTCCTGCTACTCCTTTGTTTCCTCTAATTATCAATTCTAAGAAGGCAAAAGGAAAACCCAGTGTCTTTTCCACATCAAGCTGATATGTAACAGGTCTGCTGTTAGTTTCTGCATACACCCTTGTAACTTACACGGCTCCCCTCCTTTTAATTTCACTGCTTCAGAGGATAGCCAGGAGACTTACACAGCTCCCCTAAAGCATCCATTCTCAGGGAAGGCACCTTTAGCCCCAAGACCAAGGAAGGCAAAGCAACCATTAAAGTCAAAGAGGGCATGAGTTTGCCAGAAAACAAGGTGGAGTGGGGGGCGTGTGCATTGGGGGGAATTGGAGAGAGAAAAGGGAAGGGGCAAACGATGTAATCATACTCTAGTTATTAAAATTATTAAAACCAAGACAAAAAGCTGTGATGTCCGTATCGACTGTGTGTGACATGACCCTGTGGAGTCCTCTAGGAAACAAAGAAACCCAGTCTTGATATCTGATTCTTACTCAGAAACTGTATTAGTTCTTTCACTGTTGTGACCAAACACCTAACAAGTAGTACCTTACTAGTAGCTTACAGGAGGATAGATTTATTTCCGCTCACAGTATGAGGAGATACAGCCCATTCTGATGGGAAGGCATGGTGGCAAGAGCATGAGGCAGTTAGCCACACTGTGTTAGCACTCAGGAGACAGAAGGAGACAAAGTGCTCACCTCACTTTGCCCTTTGCTACCTCATGAAATAGTGCTGCCTGCATTCAGGGGAGATCTTCAGCGTCAGCTGGGTCTAGCAACATTCACAAACAAGGGCCAGCACTGGAGTTAGGAGATGCTAGGAGCACCTAGTTACCAGCACTGAAGTGCCAGGAGCACCTAGTTACCAGCACTGAAGTGCCAGGAGCACCTGGGTACCAGCACTGAAGTGCCAGGAGCACCTAGTTACCAGCACTGAAGTGCCAGGAGCACCTAGTTACCAGCACTGAAGTGCCAGGAGCACCTGGTAGCCTTGACAGATGCTGAAATATATCAGGATCTAGAATTGGCTTCTGCTGAAAGCATTTGCATTGCAATTCCCAAAATACTGTGGCTTTCTGTAGCCGTCACTACCAGGCAACGGGCAGGCATTAAAGGCAAAGAATGGAGGTCCAGGCATCTCCATCTCCTAGTAGCTTTCAGCTTTGTGGCGACCATTGGGGAGATTACCTAGAGCCTGTGCATGCAGTTGTGGTCAGAATGAGAATGGCCTCTATAAACGCACATGCTTGGTCTCCAGTTGATGGAAATGTTTGGGAAGGATTAAGAGGTGTAGCCTTATTAGAAGAGTGCATCAGTTGGGGGAAGATATGAAATTCCCCAATAGTCTCTCTCTCTCTCTCTCCTCCTAACATTGGAATCAAGATATGAGCTCTTAGCTGTTCCTTCCATTATGGACTCTAAACCCCTGAAATCATAAGTCCAACTAAATTTTTTTTTCAAGACAGGGTTTCTCCGTGGCTTTGGAGGCTGTCCTGGAACTAGCTCTTGTAGACCAGGCTGGCCTCGAACTCACAGAGATCAGCCTGGCTTTGGAGGCTGTCCTGGAACTAGCTCTTGTAGACCAGGCTGGCCTCGAACTCACAGAGATCCGCCTGCCTCTGCCTCCCGAGTGCTGGGATTAAGTTTTTTAAAAAAAATTTGTTTAAAGAATGGTGCTTTGTCACAATGATTGAAAAGTAACTAAGATACAAACTTTATTTCTTTTATATCATTTTCAGGAAAAAATTCCAGTGTTTGGCAACAAACACAGTCTCCAAAATGACTTTAATTTAGAACATGTAAGTGGTTCATCACATGTGTTTCAAAGAATCATTTGTAAGACAGGCATTTCAGGTGATGCTAGGCTAAGGCAATTGTTTTCTTTTGCAGTCAGTTTTCTTATGCAATTTAAGGAAATGGCCAGCGACTTTGTCTTCACTGAAGCCTTTCTCATCTCATGAAAACATTGCTCTTCTAACAGTTCTCCTGAATCTGAGTTTCAAGCCTTCAATTCTGATAAATGGATTACATTGGAATGCACACAAAATAAGCAAATGTTTGGAAATATCCTATGAGTATATTTGTTTCAAAAAGTGGGCATCAAATAATAAATATTTATTGGATGTACTTGCCACAGGGATGGGGTTAGATAGATCTTGAGATACAATGAGTAAATTCTTACTGAAGGAATTTTTTTATTGGGCATATTTTTATTTTCTGTGGAAGGTACATATACACTGTAGAAAGGTAATTGGTTAATATTGGAAACAAAGATATTGAACCAGTGAACCAGCATTACCTGAGATGCTGTATAACAGAAATTAACCACTGTTAATTCCCAGAAGAAATTTTCACTAGCTGCAAGTAGCATTCTTTAGTTGTACAATAGGAAGACAAAATATGCTATCCACCATGTTTAAATGTAGCCATTTATTATTTTATTTCTCTAACATCTATTTTTGTACATAGGCAATGAGAGTTTTTATGACATTTATTGATCCCAAGTCACTCACACACACACACACACACACACACACACACACACACACACATATATATATATATATATATATAATTTTCCAAAGAAAGAAAGATTTTCTACAATATAATGCTACAAGTTCAAATTTATCATGGAGGTAATGTAAAGCATTTACCATCTACCAGTTAGTCACAAGCTAAGGCCTCCAGGCTCCAAATGACTTGCCTGTGTACAAAATGCCTACTAGTGCCCGGCTCTCTCCAAACTGAAATCTCCTAACTCTTAATTAAGTTCAATCCACACCACCTCTTAAAACCTACACAGCTTAAGAAAAGACACATCAAAGTGTAAAGGGCTTTGTGAGACTCTCTGGGGACTTGTGAAGGTGAACAAGGCACCATTGATGTCTGCAAGGAATTCACAGGTTCAAAGATTGAGCCAAAAAGATCAGTAGGTCCTTGGACTCCAAACTGGAAAATACGAATTCAGAGGGAAAGAAAGAGAGTAACACCTACAGGTGCTCCATGCTCTGTGCTTCCAGGACGGCTGTGCTCCACAGGTTTTGGAGCCCGGGTAAATACTATTTTCTCAAATTTCCATTTGCTAAAGTGTCAAATCCTCACCTCTACCCCAGCTATGGTTTTAATAGTAAGAGGGAGGAAATACCTGACAGTAAAGTATTCCCCTCTAGCCACACACCTGTTTTTTACCTCCCACAAGGAAGAATCACACCCTCTCAACTCTGTTTTGCTTTCCCACATCAAGACTCCTACCTTACTTGGAACCACTGCCTTAGTGCAGGGAGAAGAGATGAAGGGAGCACAGATGCAGGGAGCAAGAATGAAGGGAATGGACGTGTCTTACTGCGTGACCTATTTTTAAACAACATGAAGTGAGCCTCTCCCTCCTGTATCACTTTCATTTGCAGCACTATAGCTCTTAGAAGTTGCATTTCAAAGCCAAAGTTATGGCAGTAGAGCAATGAGTATATATGCTACTCTAGCTTTGACACAAGCCCTGAGTCCGTAGAGGATTTTTAGAGAATCTTCTGTGGGACGATTCCCCATTCTTCACTGTCTACCCTTGCCATGTCTTGTACTCCACAGTGCAGATATGCATCTGATGGCTAGTGAAGTCCCATCACTTCACAAGAAGCAGATGTCCTTAACACATGTTACCATGCATGCAGGCATAGATACGCTCCTCCAGATTGCACTGATGGCTGATGGGAGGTCCTGCTCAGAGCACAGATAAATATAAGAGCTCGCACAACCCACCCTTTCTCCCTTGCAAAGACAATATTCTTGAGACTTGGTTTGGAAAGGTTCTTTTTTTTTCTTAGCAAGGAATTTACTTCATGCCTGATAGAACTCAAATACATTTTCTCTGCTATCTGAATAGGATATATCACAGAAGAATCTTTCTGTTGTGATTGATCACATGTGTTTTCAAGTCAGTCTTACTTAACATTAAGAAAAATACAGTTTTAGAAAAGCTATATTTTTATTTCATTATACACAGGAATTTTAGACGGTATAAAACTCTTTGAATGAAAAATGCACATACATATTACACAAGACATACAGGTGTTATCTGTAAAGAAAACAAGTGAGTCATTTTTTTAATACTTACCAACTGTAAAATGTTGTTTTAACTTTTCTCACACAATTATGCATGTATTACTTGCTTTTATGGGTTACCCAAATTGTTTTCTTTCCCTTTATTTTTCAGGAATTTTCTGAAAAAATCAGGCCTTACTGGAAATACGTGGAAAACCAGGAATTTCCCACCCACAGTAATTTGAAACATTTGAGGTTTCGTTCTTTTTCCTTTTCGTTCTCCTTCGTGAATTCAGTTCCAGCAATGTGCTTCCAAGCACCAACGAGCAGTCATTGTAAATGTGAGCGAGTTTGTAATTGAGGATGTAGATATTCCTACTGATGGGAGATGAGGCTGAAGACTGTCCAAACAAAGCTGACCGACATCAATTGGCTATTCACCCAGAGATGGTAGAGGACTAGAAAAAGAAGCCGCCTAGTCAATGTGCTGGCCCTACAAATTGCTTAGGTGGTCAGGGTAAAATCTATACAGCCTCTGTTACTGAGGATGGTGAGTGAACAACCTCATATCCCCCTAGTGCACACATCTCTTAACACATGGCGCACAGCGGTTACACTGTTCTGAGGGCCAGGGAGAGACATAGCAGCTTTTATTCCATATGTTTTACTTTAGGGGCGCCATTTCTTTCCACATCTTGACTTCCCGACTCCTCAACCATACTGGGAAGGAGGAAGTGATAATGCATACCTACTTATCAAATAAAACATTTGACCTAACCCAAGAACAAAAGTTCATCATCCACTCCTCACCTTCTCCCCTCCCAGATGGCCACACACGACTTTGTTAGAAACTCCCTAATTTTGTTAATGCTGAAGCATTCCAGGATCCTAACATATTTGGTATTTCTGACATTTGAAAATGTGAACAAAAGGCCATCAGAAATAGTCGCTGCTTGATTAGCAGCTAAGGGAGTTAATGCTTGTTAGAGGTTCTCCATGTGGTTTTCTATGAAGCCCTCTTCTTGCTTTATTGATTCCCTTGCTCTCCTTTCAGAACCTTCTTTGCATTTGTGTGCACACTTGCCAGCCTGTGTTAGGAATGAAACAATTTCCCTAGCCTTCAAATGGATGGGGCATCAGATTCTCATGAGGATGAAGATGAGTCAAAAAAGAAGAGTTAGTTGAGCTGTCCCTGCTGACACTATCGACCAAGGTCAAAAGCATCCTGTAAGAATACCCACACATCTGCACACAAAGTTCATTGGATCCTTGATGACCCTGCTAGTTTGGGTCCAAATGGGTCCAGGTACCTATCTAAGCGTACCTGAAAGAGCTCTGACTTAGGAGTCTGGAGATCTAATTACTAACACTGGGTTGTATGTTACTTTATACCTATTTGTAATTCACTCCATAATCTCTAACTTCTTTTGTGGCTTCAGCTCAGACACACTTCTACCTGACACGTACAATTAAATGTGTAACTGTTGCAGCTATCTACAATCTTAGTAGATGTCTTCCATTATTTTAGAGAATGGTACAATGGAGCCGGAGGGATTGGAAATGTTAACGGAAGCAAACTGGCTAGTGTGAGGTACAGAAAGTGTCTCATGTGGAACCACAGCTGAACTTGGCAAACATTTTCAGAGACTACATAAATAACTTTCAAAAATGCCAGAGGATTAAAGGACAAACATACCCAACAGAGTGTCTCCTCGATTTCAGAGAATCATTTTTCGATGTCTTGAGAGTATTGAGGTTTTTTCTTTTGGAACTCTGTTATTTTTGACTTTTGAGAGTCCTAAAGCTGAGTGAATCCTACACAAAGTAAAAATCCTGTAGGTTAAAAATTGGTTTGAGCCGGGCATTGGTGGTGCACACCTTTAATCCCAGCACTCAGAGGCAGAGACAGGCAGATCTCTGTGAGTTCCAGGACAGCCTCCAAAACAGTGCAGAGAAACCCTGTCTTGAAAAAAAAAAGCTGGTTTGAAGTCTCATAGGTGGCTTCTCTCTGTTTTCTCTCTAACTTTTATCTCTCTCCTTCCTTCCTCTGTCTTTTCCTTCTCCCTTCTTTGTCTCCTTCCATCCCCTCCTCTGTCTTTCTTCTTCCCTTCTTCCCTCCCTCCCTCCCTCCCTCCCTCCCTCCCTCCCTCCCTCCCTCTAGCTTTCTTTTTCAATCTCTAGCTCTCTCTTTCTCACTATACTTTTTGCCATCTGGCATACCCTTTCTGTCTCCCTTCCTCCCCCATCTTCACTGGAATGCACTTTCTGAAAACAAGCCACACTCTTCCTCCACACCAGAACACCTTGGAAAAGAGGAGGCAGGGATAATGAAAAACCTGAATTAACTATTTTCAACAGTTATATATTTAAGCTCTTATTGATATTTCTTATTTCGTTTCTTTACCACCTTTTATCTAATAGCAAAAACTGGACTTATCCAGGAAACCCAATCTATACACTCAAAATTCCCATCCTGTTCTCACAGATATGGACCCAGAGTATGACACTTGGCTACTCAGATGCCCTTACACGCACCATAAGCAGCTGATTCTAAGAGAGGCTTCCCACGTTGAAGCTCCTCTTGCAGTATTCACTTTAACTTCAGCTAGATGCACATTGATGTAGGGTCAGGAGATCTAGTGAGCACACAGTAAGAAGAAAAACCTAGGGGATGGGACTTAGTCACACAAGCAGGAGAACCTAAATCAGAGCACCTGACACTTACCTAAAATGCCAGATACAGTGGTGAATGTGTGTGTGTGTGTGTGTGTGTGTGTGTGTGTGTGTGTGTGTAATCCCAGTGGTGGAAGATAGATATAAACCACATCCTGGAGCTTCCTGAGCCAAACTGGTGAGCTCCAAACTGGTAAGCTCCAAGTTCAGTGAAAGAAATAGAAAGCATTTGAGGAAGATACCCCACATTGATATCTGTCTCTCTGTCTCTCTCTCTGTCTCATTCTCTTACACACACACACACACACACACACACACACAAACCTCCACACATCTACTCAGATATGTGCATATAATTATCTCAAACCTACAAAAATGTAGAAAAGTAGAAAAGTAGAAAGCCTAAATGTTTGACAAATGCTCTTAAATTTCTAGTGACTCGGTGGTTTCATAATATTCTTACCTCATGTTTTAGTAGCTAACATGTTTCTATCCTACACAGTCATCAAGGAACCATCTTATTCCATCCCATGGTTCTGCACAGTTTCTGACTTGTTATTCCCAAAACTGACATAGAAATGGAAGATAAAAAGAATGCTTTTTTCTCTTATTTGCTTTTATACAGAAAATGATTTTTTTTAGCCATTGGCAAAAATATAGACTACATGGTAGAAAAAAATCTTAGGGACATACCCTAAGGGCACACAAAGGAAGCTGAGGAATGTAAAGGAGATTTGAGGCAAGGAGTAAGGAGAGAGAGAGAGAGAGAGACAGAGACAGAGACAGAGACAGAGAGAGATAGACAGAGAGAGACAGAGAGAGACAGAGAGACACACACACAGAGAGACAGAGAGAGAGACAGAGAAAGACAGAGAGAGAAGCAAAACAGATGAGGCATGTATTTAGACTCTGCTCCAATGTCATCCTATTTTCCAAGTGCCACACAATACAAAATGAAAATGACTTTGGATAAACCCCTGAAGAAATGGGAAAGAACAAAAGAAGTGGAAAGGAAGGAAAGAGGGAAGAAAAGAAGAAGGAAGGAAGAAAGGCAAACAGACAAGAAGAAAAACAATGACAGGAGAAATAAACAGAATCTGGGACCTGGCAGGGTTAATAAAGGTGTGTTCTTCATTTAGGCCAGTGTAATTAGCTCCCTTATTTTTCTCAAACTTTGAAAAAAATTTCCTGTGTGCTAACTTTCTACTTGGTTGATCTCATCTTTCAAAAACAACAAGAGTAAGTCAAGAGACAAGTTTTTATCCCTGGCTGGGAACTGTGATGCCATGGAAACTAGTTAGATGACACTTCATGTTCTTGGTTCCTCCTTTCCAAATGAGAGGCAATTATACCACTTAACGTGGCTGGCATTTTATGAGGATGAAGCATTGCGATTCCTGTGTAGTAGTTCAAGTGAGCAACAAGTGTATCATTATCAGTAACAGACATCAGTGTTTAGACTTCCTGATAGTATCATTCAACAAAATAGTTGGAATCCTAGGAAGGTAGATAAAGAAGTTAAAAGAAAACCCATGACAGTAGTTGAGTGGTGGTGTCTGAAAGCTCTTGTGTGCATGGCACTTTAACTCAGTTTATCTCTGACTTGGTCCTCAAAGGAGGCTTTTAAAAGATAATCACAGCGTGAAGAATAAGAATGTTTATGACTAGGATGTTCTACTGCAGATGCTGAGGTTAAAAAATAAAGGTTGATGCCAAAAGGAGGCATTTTCAAAGGATTGAAGAATGTAAACCTTTGCTGACCATTATCTCTGGCATCTATGAGAATTGTAAAGAAAAAAATTACCTTCTCTGCTCATATCGGTTTATGCCCAGAGTCCTCAACAGTATCCACTAGTTTGTGAAATAGTTTTAAGCACTTTAAATTCCTGTATATTATATAGAGAATAAGAACTATCATCTACACCTGCTGAGGGCATGATGGACCTTATAGACTTTTAACATGTATTTCCTCTCTTAATTAATGTATCAACTTCATGTAGCATAATGATCTTTTCTGAGGACCGAATGGCAATTAATCATCATCATCATTATCATCATCAATTGTTTTATCTTGCTCTACATTGAAGAAAAGAACAACAACAACAACAACAAAACCCCACTATCTCAGTTTAATACCCTCCTATTCTAGAGCCCTGCTCTGGAAAGGAATCAGTGTTGCCTATTTCTACTTGATCTTAGTGTCACAAAACACCTTTCGCTACTACATAGCTAGCATGGTGTGTGTGATCCTCAGAATCACAGGATGACAAATTCATACATCTCAACATCTGAGAAAAACCTCTGAAGAACTTGAATATTGAAGATTTCTAGGGTTTTTTAAAATATTATTTTTATTTTTGAGGTTATAATAACTTAATTTTCCCTTTCCCTTTCCTACGTACAAACCCTCATACATACCCCTCCTTGATTTTTTAAAAAAATAATTCACAGTTTATTTTTTATTAATTGTTGTTACATGCAATAAATTTCCTCCTGTAAATAAGAAAAACTTGTCCAGTCTTCCTAATGTTACTTGGATGTGTATTTTCAGACAGAGCTGACTGTTTGGTATTGAAAAGCCAGCAATACCTTTTATAATGCAAAACAAGGAGCTGAAGAGATTAAAGCAAAAACTAAAAGCACAATGCTTCACTTCTTTTAGAAGAAGTCCTCATAAGGAGGCTAACTATTATTGATGAGGGCAGAGAGAAGAGACCTTGAATAAGAACAAGGCAGTTGTGTGTTCAGACACACAATATAGTGAGTCAATTTACAAAGGAAATGAAGCAATGGCTCAATGTGTTTGTGAAGAATTTCACTCGTGCTGTCTATGTCTCAAAGGAGATAAAATCTTCAAGAAGTTCATTCAGTAAGCAGTTTATACACAAGCAACATTGGGAAAATTGGAAAAGTGGTTAAATGTATTGATACATGGACACACCCACCCACCCACACACACCCATACCCATATCAATGTTTTTTAGTTTCCATTAAAATAAATTTACAGAATCGAAAGTCTTAGCATTTCAACAAAGCTCAAGTGGTAAAGCCAAGATGAAGCCATTGAACTACGCACACCAGGAATAAATATTGGCTTAAAGCATCCAGAAGCATTCTTGCTATATTTAAAGCAACAAAGGATTTTGTATTGATAAACTTTTCTAGCTCTAACTCAATACCCGACAGATACCACCTAAGGAGGGGGCAGTGTTTGTTTTCTCATTGAGTTTCAGAAAGTTTGAGTCTATAATGGAAAGAAAGGCATAGCATCAAGCCCCTTAGTTCCTGGAGGTAGGAGCAGGTAGCAGAGTCATATGGCAGACAAGGAAGCAGAGAGGCAAGCAGAAACCAGGGACTGGGTATGCCCTTCAAAGGCCCTACCCTAGTGAGCAAATTCTCTTAGCCAGACCCCACATCGTAATGGTTCACATATCTCCCCATGAAGGCCAGCTGGGGAATAGATGCTCAAAACACAAGCCTGTGTGTGGGGATTAGTTCAGACCCACACTTCAGGTTAATTCTTTAAGGTATTGCCCCACATGTACTCTCTTGAAGAGAAGGGACTCATAAGAGAGAAACAGAATGTTCAGCAATGAAAATAGTAGCCTGCACTGGATGAAACGTCCTTCCAAAATACTCTACATGAGATGAACAAGAAAACACGAGGCTTCAAGGAAGCCACGGATGAACTGAGTCATCTGCTTCTAGGGCAGAATAACATATTTTGGGATTAGGACTCACTTGGTTTCCTATTCTGTCATTTACCAACATTAGGGACTTGAACAAGAACTCCCTAGATGTTTATTAACCTTCCATCAAAAATCATCAGACATTCAGACATAGTCAATTTCTTTTTTTTATTATTCTTTAAAAAATGTCCACAAGTGTTTTGTGCTAATGTGGCTCTGTAAAACATACAGGTACTACTGCTTTTTTTTTTTTTTAAAACATAGTTGTTGTAATGTAGGACATTATACTTTCTTTTTCTTCATACTTTTGATAAGCAAGGGATAATAAACTGGAAAATAGAAAATCACTAATGGTTCCAGGCTCTCTTTCTTTAAAAATTACTGGAGAGTCCCACAAATTGGTTTTGTGAGTTATATCTACTAATATTTACTATATTAAACATAGAAATGGAAACATAATTATTTGTTGAGTTATAATAGATCTATTGTATGGTAATATAGGCAACAATCGTGAACAAAACTATATTTTCTAAATTAAGAAAAGGGAAATGAGTAACATTGTCTTACATTCCTGCAAGTCTCATTATAGAAGACAGCTGGACTCTCATTTTATCTTTGGCATTTAGTTATAGTAACAACCTGCTAAGCATTCTCTGTGAGAATCCACTGAACTCGTAGTTTTGAGCTGGGGCGGTCTCTCAGCAGGTAAGATCATTTCCTGCTCAAATACGAGGACCTTTGTTCAAATTCCCAGAACCCATGTAACAAAGTGGGTTTGGCACCTGCAACTCTAGTACTGTGGGGTAGGGTTTGGAGGCAACAGAGACAGGAGGATTGGAGGGTCTTGCTGGTTACCAGCTAGTGTTACATTCAGTAAGAGACCTTGTCTTAAGGAAACAAAGTTTACAAATCATAGATCAGGTCACATGATGCCCTCTTTTGGTCTTTGTGTACTCATGGGTTCACCCCCCCCCCCACACACACACTGATCTCATATCCCCTGGCACGTGTACAAAACGTCTCTCCGGAAAGTTCGAAGTTCAGGCTGTTGCCCCAGGCCTGATGGAGGAGCTGCATTTTCAAAGATTCTCCAGATTCTGCATATCAACATTGGGAAACGGAAAGACACTGGTTTCTTTGTTTGTGTCTCCTACAGGTTCTTCTCTCGAGAAAGAATGCACCAAGGAAAGCAAAGGAGAAGCACTACTTGACATTTCCCAGCTTGGAGGGTTTACTACGGTAACACAATCGTCATTATGGTTTGAGCAAGTGTTCCTCAAACATCCACACATTGAGGCACCCGGGGGGGGGGCTCATCCCCTTGTGTTCTCCTCCTTTTAGCCACAGAGAGAGCAGCTTTGCTCTGCACACGCAGCCACCTCATCACAGCCCTGAAAGCAATGGAGGCAGCCAAGCATGTACTGCAGCCTCCAATGCAAGAACTCAAATTAGCCCTATCTTTTCATATGCTGCCTGTCTCAGACAGTTTAAAATCACTTTCTCCTAATTAACAACTAAAAACATCCCACAAGTACCTTAAGGTTGTTATTCGAACACTTGCCCAGTTCTGAAAACAACACCCCTCTGTGACGTTCCCCACAGCTACAAGAGCCATTCTGAAACAAAGGAGCTTCACTTAGGGTTTTACACTGTCAATTACATTTTTCATTATCAATTTTCACTGTCAGTTACATTGTTATTCACTTACCCACTATTTCATTTGAGAGAATGACAGGCTTCATTTTGACATTTTCGTGTACACTTATCAGATACTTTGCTAATATTAATTTTAATGTCACTCTTGTTGTTCCCTTATACCACTCCTTTACATAAATAGTCACCAACGTACTTCCATGTTTTTATGTCATATATATATGTATGACTCTCTAAGTCTTATTTTACTTAACATAATGATCTCTAGTTTCTCCCATTTTCTTGCACATAATGGAATTTTGTGTCTATGTCTAAATAAAACTGTTATGTGTTCATGTGAGTACACACACACACACACACACAGTGAGATTTTCTTTATCCACTCATCTATTGATGGATGTGTAAGTAATTTCATAAATTAGCTATTGTGAATTGTGTCCCCATGTATATGGATATACAGTATCACTCTTGAATATACATAGGAGTGGTATAACTGTATCATATGTGTTTGCAATTTTAGTTTTTGAGGAACTGCCACAGTGACATTCATAGTGGTTGAACTAACCTATAGTCCCAGAAACTGTATTGGTGTTCCTGTTTTTTATTAGTGAAATTTTAGAAAATGGGAAAGGAAAGATTGAAGTTTGAGACTTTCATTCAAATTGGAATGTAAGTAGATAAGAAAATGAAGACTTCTCTAGAACTAATTAGAAGAGAATTAAGAACTCACAAGATTTAGTAGCTGTAACATGGAAGGAAAAAGAGACAAAGAGTCTTTAGTTGTCCATTTATAAGATTTAACTTTTATAAACATTATGACTTTATTATCATCATCGTTTCTGTGTGTGTGTACATGCGCGTGTGTACATGCGTGCACGTGTGTGTGCACACAAACACATTCTGTGCATGCAATGGAGTGTGTTTGTGTAGGTCAGAGGAGGATTTTATGGAATTTGTTCTTTCCTTCCTTCTATACATGTGTTCCTGGATCCAACTTGAGTCTTCAGGCCCAAATGATAAGCACCCCTACCCATTAAATACTCTTTCTGGCCCAGATTTAACTTTTGTAATAAGAAAGATACTCTGGACAAGATGGAGAGATGGAAAATAAATTGGGAATGGCAACAGTGTCATGGCTTGAAAACTCAAGTTTGTGTGTCTGTACCTGAAATAGAACTTTGCTGTCTATATTTTACGTAGGACATTAAAGTTTCTCTTTAATTTTTTAAATAACTTGGGATGGGGTTTGGAGAGATGGCTCAACAGTTAGCAGCAAAAATCAATAATTAGAAGGATTTTGTTTACTTGGTATTTAAGAAGCAAACTTTTTGGTGAAAGGTGAAATTTTTTGTAGCAGCAGAGAGAGACTATACGAATGATCAAGAAATGATCCCCAAGCCACACAAAGACACAGCTAAGAAAGAGAACTTCAGACCAATATCCCTCATGAACATTGATGTAAACATACTCAATAAAATACTGGCAAATCAGATCCAAGAACACATCAAAACAATCATCCTCCATGATCAAGGAGGCTTAATTCCAGGGATGCAGGCATGGTTCAACACACGAAAATCCATCAATGTAATCCACCATATAAGCAAGCTGAAAAACAAAAATCACATGATCATCTCACTAGATGCTGAAAAAGCATGTGACAAAATCCAACACCCTTTCATGATAAAGGTCTTGGAGAGATTTGGGATAACAGGAACATACCTAAAAATAATAAATGCTATATACAGCGAACCAACAGCCAACATCAAACTAAATGGACAGAAACTCAACGCAGTTCCACTAAAATCAGGAACAAGACAAGGCTGCCCACTCTCTCCATACCTTTTCAATATTGTACTTGAAGTTCTAGCCAGAGCCATATGACAACAAAAGGAGATCAAAGGGATACAAATTGGAAAGGAAGAGGTCAAACTTTCACTATTTGCAGATGATATGATAGTTTACATAAATGACCCAAAGAACTCTACCAGGGAACTCTTACAGCTGATTAACACCTTTGGTAAAGTGGCAGGCTACAAGATCAACTCAAGAAAATCAGTAGCCCTACTGTATACAGATGATAAAAGGGCTGAGAAAGAAATCAGAGAACCATCACCCTTTACAATTGCCACAAGCAACATAAAATACCTTGGGGTAACACTAACCAAACAAGTGAAAGACCTGTATTGCAAGAACTTGGAGGTTTTAAAGAAATAAATTAAAGAAGCCCTCAGAAAATGAAAAGATCTCCCATGCTCTTGGATAGGTAGGATCAACGTAGTAAAAATGGCAATCCTGCCAAAAGCAATCTACAGATTCAATGCAATCCCCATTAAAATACCAGCACAATACTTCACAGACCTTGAAAGAACAATAATCAATTTTGTATGGAAAAACAAAAGACCCAGGATAGGCAAAACAACCCTGTTCAACAATGCAACGTCTGGAGGCAACACCATCCCTGACTTCAAGCTCTATTACAGACCTATAGTCCTGAAAACAGCTTGGTATTGGCACAAAAATAGACAGGTAGACCAATGGAATCGAATTGAAAACCCTGATATTTACCCACACACGTATGAACATCTGATCTTTGACAAAGAAGCTAAAAATATACAATGGAATAAAGAAAGCATCGTCAACAAATGGTGCTGGCATAACTGGATGCTGGCATGTAGAAAACTGCAGATAGATCCATGTCTATCGCCATGCACAAAACTTAAATCCAAATGGATCAAAGACCTCAACGTAACTCCAGACACACTTAACCTCTTAGAAGAGAAAGTGGGTGGTAACCTTGAATGGATTGGTACAGGAGACAGCTTCCTGAACATAACACCCGTAGCACAGACACTGAGATCAACAATTAATAAATGGGACCTCCTGAAACTGAGAAGCTTCTATAAGGCAAAGGACACAGTCAGCAAGACAAAAAGTCAGCCCATAGAATGGGAAAAAATATTCACTAACCCCACATCTGACAGGGCTGATCTCCAAAATTTACAGAGAACTCAAGAAGCAAGTCTCCAAAACACCAAAGGATCCAATTAAAAGGTGGGCTAAAGAACTGAATAGAGGATTTTCAATAGAGAAATCTAAAATGGCTGAGAGGCACTTGAGAAACTGCTCAGCATCCTTAGCCATCCAGGAAATGCAAATCAAAACAACTCTGAGATACCATCTTACTCGTGTCAGAATGGCTAAAATCAAAAACACCAAGGACTATTGATGCTGGAGAGGATGTGGTGAAATGGGAACACTCCTTCACTGCTGGTGGGAGTGCCAACTTGTACAGCCACTTTGGAAATCAGTATGGAGATTCCTCAGAAAAATGGGAATAGCCGGGCAGTGGTGGCGCACGCCTTTAATCCCAGCACTCGGGAGGCAAAGACAATCGGATCTCTGTGAGTTCGAGGCCAGGCTGGACCGATAGCCTACAAAACAATACAGAGAGACCCCGTCTCGTAAAAACCAAAAAAAAAAAAAGAAAAAGAAAAAGAAAAATGGGAATAAACCTACCACAAGACCCAGCAACTCCACTCATGCATATATCCAAAAGATGCCTATTCATACAGCAAGGATGTCTGCTCCACTATGTTCATAACAGCATTATTTGTAATATCCAGAACAAGGAAGCAACCTAGATGCCCCTCAACCGAAGAGTGGATAGAGAAAATGTGGTACATTTACACAATGGAGTACTAATCAGCGGGAAAAAAAAACAATGGAATCCTGAGATTTGCAGGCAAATGGATGGCACTAGAAGAAACCATCCTGAGCAAGGTAACCCAGTCACAAAAAGAGAAACATGGCATGTACTCTCTCATATATGGATTTTAGACATAGATCTGGGGAGTGCCAGCTTAAAACCCCATGACCAGAGAGTCTAGGAAATAGAACCTTCATTCAGTGGCTGATGGAAGAAGAGGCAGACTCCCATGGCTAAGCACTGAGCTGAACTCAAGAAATCCAGTGACAGAGAGGAAGGACTGATGACCAAAGGCATTAAGACTGGGCTGGTTTAACCCCCCAGAAACAGCTGACCTGACAAGGGTTAGCTCTTGAATCCCAGACTGATGCCTGGGAATCCAGTATGAGACTGATCAAGACCCCCTGAATGTGGGTGTCAGTGAGGAGGCCTAGGTAATCTATTGAGCCTTGGGTAGCAGATCAGTATTTATCCCTGGCATACAAATGAATTTTGGACTCCCATCCAACAATGAGAGATGCACTCTCACCCTGAACTCTTGTGGGGAGGGTCTAGGCCATGCCCTGGATTAAATGACAGACTGGGGAAATGAGGAGATATTGGGGGAGGGTTGGTGGGAGGTCACAGGAGGAGGGGAGGGAAATGGAGAGGGACCTGGAATCGACATGTAAAGCAACCTTGTTTCTAATTTAAATTTAAATATGAAAATAAAAAATATATAAAACAAACAAACAAAAACAAAACAAACACAACAACAAAAAAGAATGATCAAGAAAGACGGGTGAATGAATTGGCTAACCTTTTCAGGGTGTGCATGCAATGTAAGCGGTGACAAATGCAGGAGATGGACCTTGCATGTGTAAAAACTGCAAAAATAAATTCAAAGATGGATGCTTTCAAAATTCCAGCGTATGTGGAGAGGAACTCATAAGTCAAGCCATAGCCCCAAGCTGAGGACGCAATGGCGGTTGATACGCTTGATAACTGCTGGAGGAAAGATAATCGTCCTTCTTTTGGGGTGTGCTCATTGTTAGATTACCATTGTTCCAGTTGATGGCCCCAAACCCACGCATATATGGGGAGCACTATATGGAGTTAATGGTTTATGTGTACATATGTTAAACACACACTCATGCAAGTATACATACATATGTATGCACTCAGAAACCATCATACTGTGTCTACTATGATTTAAAAATCTTATTTATTATTCTTACGTTCATGTCTGGTGCCCTTGGAGGTCAGAAGAGGGTGTCTGACTTCAGAAACTGTTGTTAACATGGCTATGAGACACCACATACACACTGGGGACCGAACTTCGGTCCTCTGTGAAAAAATCAAATCCTCTTAACTATGACTTTTTGTTCAGCTTAATATTGTGTTTATTTGTTTGCCTTCATTGAAAAGAACGACCTACGAATCAAATTCAAAGGACTGGCATCTCTAATTGAGGACCCTCTTCTCCTTTAAGTCAACAAAAGGCAATCTCTATAAATATGGCAAAATGTGATGATTGGGAAGTATTTTATTTCTTCCCTAAAGAGCTGAATCTGGTCAAGTCTTCCAAAAGATGTCTGTATGTTGATTGTTTCAGGATTTTTCAGTTGTGTGCTTATGGGGCAGTTTACATGCTGAGCATAGTAGGACTTCGTGTTTTGAAAGTTCTGGGCTTGGATTGAACCTCAGCTCTCCCAAGTAATTACTTTATGTCTTTTTTTTTGTTTGTTTTTTTGTTTTTTGTTTTTACGAGACAGGGTTTCTCTGTATTGTTTTGGAGGCTGTCGGTCCAGCCCGGCCTCGAACTCACAGAGATCCGCCTGCCTCTGCCTCCCGAGTGCTGGGATTAAAGGCGTGGGCCACAACAGCCCGGCATAATTACTTTATGTCTTAAAATCTCCAAAGTATCCAGTTTTGTCTGTGAAATTAGGAAAACTTGAGTTTCCTTTCCTGTTATAATATTTCCCGTATGAAATCCGTGTTGGGTAGGAGTTATTTGGTGTAGAATCACTGTTGTGGAACAGTGTTTGGACACTGTAAATATGTCTTACTCTAATTGGTTAATAAAGAGCTGACTGGCCTCTAGCTGGGCAGAAAGATTAGGTT
Organism: Mesocricetus auratus; assembly: GCF_017639785.1. Lineage (NCBI taxonomy): Eukaryota > Metazoa > Chordata > Mammalia > Rodentia > Cricetidae > Mesocricetus > Mesocricetus auratus. The sequence continues at coordinate 11,004,760 of NW_024429192.1, read as the reverse complement.
TGAGAGTCAGACTAGGAGGATGTGAGTCCATGTAGAAGATGAGGTAACGAGCCATGAGCCGTGTTGCAGAACTGAGATAAGAAATGTGGGTTAATTTAAGTTGTAGGAGCTAGTTAGTGGCAAACCTATGCTATCTGCCAAGAATTTGTAATTAATATTAAGTCTATGTGCGGTTATTTGGGAGCTAGTTGGTGGTCCCAATGAAAAACTCTACTTTCAGTGCTAACTTTGCATGCAGTTCTTTAATGACAATGACAATTGGATGGTCTTATTCCATTGGATGGTCATTGGAGGAGATGCTTATTCATGCCATCTGTATGTGAAAGCCACAGCATTGGCAAATCAGTCAGCTTTAAAAGTTAGCAAGTCCCAGTTGTGTTCACGGTTGTATTAGTGTTGTTAACCAGGTTAACCTTTTGTTAACACTGAAGTTTCTCACTTCACATTGCTTCCTCTCTCTCGTCTGAATAACAAACTCTCTACCCTCGGGCTCACCTTCCTACATTACACTCAGAAGTCAAAACAAAGCCAAATAAAAAATTCAACAGTCATCCCTCAGTGACTTGTTTCCCTCTTCACCCTGGGTGTGCTGCTTGACCCCCTCAAGGGCCTGGGATATTATTGAATGCCAGTAGCCCAGAAACCGGACAAAGTAGGTGGACAGTAAATATTTATGAAGTCAAGGGATTGTGTAAACATTTCACAAGTCCCTTCTATCATCCTTTTCTCAGCTGATGGCATTGTTTGCCAACTTGTGCTACTGTTGCAGTAAAATACCTTGAAATAATTCTTATTCCTAATATTTATTTGGTCTTTTAGACCTCAGAAATAACTCTGAGTTCATGTCTTTTTCACTTCTGTTGTATGTGCCAAAGATAGTATCACCAGTGTCTGTTAGAGGGTCTCCCAATTGCTGTCTGACCCCATCCAATTTCTTATCTACATACCTTCTTAAACTACTAGTAAGATATTTTGTGATCCTCTTTTGACAGCTTTGAAACTCTGCAGTTCCAGATTCTTATAGTATTAAGTTCAAAATCTTCATTACCGTGCAAAAGCCAACTTCAGGACCCAAGTATCCTTTCTACACTCCATCATCAGCGTACCATGCCCAGTCAGCCAGTTATGTGGATTTGCTCCCGTTATAATCATCTTTTACTCCCTCCTTAGTTCTTTACTTTTGTACTTTCTGCTTTTGCTGTTTTAATAATGTCCTTTGTTGTATGTATCTGAGTAAAAGGCATTTTGTGAAAATGTGTTTAGTCTCTAAGTACAGATGAAAAGATACTTGTCAAGCACCCACTACTCAAGGAGAAATCACTTACTTCTGCAACCAAGCACAGAGCACAAAGTTGTTTACTTTTGACACACTTCTGGGCCTGATGGGACTGTAGTGATCTCTGTGAAAAACAAAACAAAAAACAAACAAACAAAAAACAAGCACAGCCAGTTTTCTTTGTGTCTGCATCGATTTCCTTTGGGAAGTAACCACAACCTTAGTAGCTTTAGGCAATAGAAGTTTGTTCTTTTGCTATTCGGAGGGTCAGCTAGCTATCCAATAACGTTTGAGAGTCAACATAAAGTCATAAGTGGCCATGCCTCTTCAGGTGGTCACAGAGGTTGCTTCTGGTCTCTTCCACATCCCGTGGACTGTGGCATTTATCAGCTTTTAGTGGAACCATCTGACACCTTTGATGTAGCATTTGTCTTGCAGGAGCTCTTATAAAATATGTAGAGGTTTTAAAGCCCAGGTGAAAAAATCTAGCTTAACTTTCTATCAGAAATACAAAATGAACAGGATCAATTCTATTGATTGACTGTTTGATGTTAACAGTTAACATTGTAACTACCAAGAACTGGTTCACGAAATTGTGGCACCTTTATAGTAAATCCAATATCCATAACCCAAACTGTCAGGGAGAGCGTATATGATGACATGGCTCATTTGTTAAATAGTGCATCACTACCCTTTTCATCCCTGTGACTCTTCTTCAACACTCATTCTGCACTTTTCTCATTTCTGACCTTGGCTCATGGAAATGCTGCTGTAAAGCATTGGGCTAGAAAGAGATAACTAAGAGGAGAAAGTGACTGATAACTACCCAGGATCAAGTATTTAATACACACACACACACACACACACACACACACACACTTTAGATGAATTCATCATCCTATTTATTTAAAAACTTCTTGGAATTATCTCATAAATACTTATTTGGAGGCAGTTAAAGTTTTTTTTACTAGTTACTGTACCATAGCCATTACTGTCTTTCTGAATCCTCTCAGAATTATGAACATGAGAAATTAATTGTCCATTTGTTGCCAGTCTCCTCTTAGGGACCATACAATAAATTAAACAGATTATATCCCTAAAATTCCCTGAGAGGTGAATGCATTTTAAAATCTTACAGATTCTAAAGTATTATTTAGTTTTATTCATGTTTAATTAAAAAACTTTAAATCACTATTATATACTCTTACCTGCTTTGAAAACACAAGTAGCACATTATTGTCCTTTAGTTTTTACCTTTACATGAATTTACAAATATATATACAACAGAGGCCTTGCTTATCTTCTGTAATTTTGTTCAAGTTTCTACAAAGCAATTCAATAGACCAAATGTCAAAGCACTAAAAATGCAATGTCCTTTGCTATTTTCAACCAATTTAAGGCTTCAATTTTAGCTAAATGCATTTATTTGAGTTTAAAAGTATCATTTTAATAAAGAAAAATTGAAAATAATGTCTATCATCTATCGACCTACCTATCCATCACCTGCCTGTCATTAACTATCTATCTGTGTATCATCTATTTTCCTACCTGTCATCTGTCTATCTGTCATCTGTGTTTTATTTGAATCCCTTTCTTAAGGGAATCAGAGCAAAACGTTCCTGGCTGATTTACATCTTTAGGATTTCTTAAGAGACTGAGGTTTGTGCTCAGTTTGTTCAGTATTTTCATGGTCACTATTTCTAACCACGACAGCCTCCCTCTTTTCTGTCTCATCTTTTCAAACTTGCATTTATCAAAAGCTCTTAATCCAGATTTACTAAGTCCCGAAAGTCTATTAACACTTTCTTCTCTGTGATTACAATGCTTAATTTCAGACATAAAATTACACTTCTGGTGTACCCAGTATCTGCTTAATCTCCATCCAATGGAGAACTTCTAGTCATGTGATCTTCCCTATCCCCCACTCATGCTTCTTGAAATTCTGCTAAGCCCAGAATTTATATTTAACAGAGTAGAGTGCCAGACAATATGGAGATGCTAACTTGTTAAAACTCTTCAAATTGGGTCAACTACCCAGGGAATTCTTGAGTTTGTTTGGTGTGAAAGCTTGAGTCAGGTACATTCTGTGGAATATTTTAATTTGAGTTTCTGTTAAATTGACTGGAATGATGCCAGACCATGTGTTATTCATGATTTGTTTCTCCACCCTGCCTCCTCCACTCTTACCCACAATCATCTGACCGTAAAAGGCCTTCTAACTAGGGCAAACTCATCCATGTTTGGGTTCCTCAAATGTTTCAAGTTATTTTTCCAACTGTTGAGGTTTGGCAAACTATTGTTAGATTTTTGCCAAGGTGGTTATTTTTTTCTTTTTAATTTTCAAGCCGGGTGTATTGCCAGGGAAATATAGTCCATATGTTCCTTGTGTATTTACGCATAACTCACAAAAATAGTTTCTAATCGTTAGGTATATCCACAGTATCTACATCCTCTTCCTCATTTGTCACTTGGTGTCCATAGAACTATTTCACCTCTTTTATTTAGATGAAAAAGCATTGAACCAGTTTTGATTCTGATAAAGCCATACCCTGGGAAACTGACAGAATATATATTTTTCACTAAGTGTATTACTTTTATCTGAAATAGATGCTCTATTTTGACTAATTCATTAAAGATTTGGGTTAGTTAAAAGAGCTAATAAGTAACACATGAAAACTGTTAGAAATCAATGGGAAGTGAGCTTTCCACATTGTGTTCATAATCACAGGCCCACTTATTTACGAATTCTCCTCTTTTTCCACTCCCAGCAAGAAACTTTTCCCAGAAGTTAACATAATACAAGTCCTCCAGAAGGACTCATCAGTATTTCTTTCATTTTTTTAAACATATACTAAAATTGTTTTCCTTAACTTTAATCTCCGTGGCTAAAGGCATTACACTCATGCTATGCTTGAGCATTTTTCTTACATTTTAAATATGTCTTATGACCACTTAACTTATTATTATTTTAAGTGTATTTTCCCTGAATCCCCCTACTCCATCATTATACAACTATTACTGTCATCATCAACAGGTCTCCTCTGACATGACTTTCGGTCTCTAACAGTAATTGCCTCTAACACATCCTGAGACATTGGAGACCAATGTCCCTGAGTGAATATTTCTCAGTCTTAAAGACAAAATCCACACATACGCTCCTGTAAAATTAGGAAATCAATTGTCACTTAGTGATTATTGCTCACATGTAATTTTCAAATTTTAATGTATTTTTTAGAGTTATTTTTATTTCTATTCTATGAGTGTTTTGTCAGTGTATGTGTCTGGGCAACACTTGAATGCCTGATTTCCATGGAGGACAGTAGATGGTGTCAGTTCCCTGGAACTGGAGTTATATATGGTTGTGAGCCATCATGTGGGTGCTGAGAATCAAACCCAAGTTGTCTGGAAGAGCAGTCAGTACTCTTAACTACTGAGCCATCTCTCCAGTCTCTGCAGTTAAATTCTAATGAACAAATCTTACTGTGATAGTGTATGAATATAAACTCAAAGATGAGACCAGAGATAAATCACAGCTATACTTTAAAATTGCATAAAAAATGAAGAATTGTATTCTTTATCAATCAGCTAAACAAAAAAAGCAACAACAACAACAAAAATCAGAGAACACAATGAGCTTGCAGTCATTCCAAGATGCTTTAAGAAAAGAGATATTTGTGTTCTAGACCCCCCTGAACGAGGATGTCAGTTTGGAGGTCTGGTTAATCTATGGGGCCTCTGGTAGTGGATCAGTATTTATCACTAGTACACAAATGGACTTTGGGAGTCCACTCCACACAGAGGGATACTCTCTCAGCCTAGACACATGGGGTAGGGTCTAGGCCCTGATACAAATGATATGACAGATTTTGAAGATCCACTATGCAAGGCTTCACCCTACCTGGGAAGAGAAAGGGGATGGGATAGGAGGGTGGTGGGGGGGCAGGGGAGGAGGAGAGGGAGAGGGAACTGGGATTGATATGTAAAAGAAGCTTGTTTCTAATTCAAATTTAAAAAAGGGAAAAAATAAAAAATCAGTATTAAAAAATTACAAGCAAAGTCCCTACATCATTTAAAATGATCAAATAACTATTGAAGCTAATTTAACTTTGTAATACTATTCATCATATCTCAATAAATCTAGGATGTTGACATGAAAAAAAAAGAAAAGAGATATTTGGAAATCACACACACACACACAGATTCATACATTTGGAAATCTTATGGGGTATCATGAGAGAGGCAGTGGAATAACAGAACGGTAACAGTGGAAAACAGTTGTGGAGTAGAGAGATCAATTTCCAAAGAAGAGTCTTAGAAATGGGTATTCAACAGGGAAGGAACATCAGCTTGAGGCAACTATATGAAAAGGACACCTTTGGGGCAAATATGTTAGACTCTTATCTATCCTCCACTTTCACTGAGCAAATCCAGCAGAAACCAGATGACAAATGCAACCATCATTGTGACTTGGATTTTAAAAAATTTATTTATATATTTTACATCCCAGCCACAGTTTCTCCTCCTCCCTCTGCTCCCAATCCCTCTTCTGTCCCCTTGCTCCCATCCCTCAATCTATCCCTCCTCCATTTTCTGTTCAGGAAATAGCAGTTCTCCCATGAGTATCAACAAAACAAGTCATATCACGTTGCAGTAAGGCTAAGCACCTCCCCATGTATTTATTAAGACCATGCTAGGTTACCCAGTAAGAGGAGTACGGTCCAAAAAGCCAGTAAAGGAGTTGGAGAGAGCCCCTGTTCTTAATGTAAGGTGTCCCAAAAGAGGACCAAACTACACATACAACTGTAACATATATGCCGAGTGCCTAGGTCAGCCCCCAGCCGGTTCCCTGGTTGTTGGTTCAGTCTCTATGAGACCCTAGGAGCCAAGGTTGGTTGATTTTGTGAGTTTTTTTTTGTGGTATCCTTCTCCCATTCTTGTGCAGGATTCCCTGAGTTCTGCCAAATGTTTGGCAGTGTGACTTGGATTTTAATTGTCCTTCACAGACCACGTGTTGAAAGCTGGGTAACTACTCTGTGACTCTGTTGAAAGGAGGTGAGACTTTCAGGAGGTTGGCTCTGGTGAAGGGACTTTCAATCTTTGGGCATTTTGCTAGGAGGGAGATGTTGAGACCCTGCCTCATTCCCATATGCATGTTCCCCAGGTGAAATGAGAACCATTGTCATGCTCTCTTCGCCAGGAAATGTCTGTTCCAAAGTAATGGGGCCAAGCAGCCATGAACTGAAACCTCTGCGTGCTTTTCTCCTTCACTTGGTTTATATGAAGTGATAAGTTCATTATTACATCCACAGATACAGTTCAGATAGGTCAACTTTCTAAGTGAGAAATGGGAAGGAAAATAGAGAGATGCCACTTAATTTCCATGGGGGAGGGGATAATACAGAGAGAGGAGAGGAAAGTAGATATGAAAAAAAAACAAGGATTGAAAAAGCCATAAAGAGGCATATGAGTTTAAGAGCTTACTCCAAGATACATAAACAAGTTGAGCTCTGTGTGTGTGTGTGTGTGTGTGTGTGTGTGCACATGTATGTGTGGGCAAGTGCACACACATGCATAGGTGCCATTGGGTTTTAAAAGTATTACACCACATGGATTGAGAATGTTTTCTTCATTGCCAACCGCAGGAAACTTCCTGTGGAGTATTGGTCAGGAGAATCCAGAAAATTGCCAAAACAATATAGATTTTGGTATTGCCCTTGGCTGCCTCATGAACCCTGAGGGTAAGACCCTATTGCAGATTAGACTATGTACTTAACACTCTAGACTCAGAGGAATCAAGCTGGAATTGACCTGGAAGGCCTCCTACCTGGGAACTAGGTCTCATAATATTGAAAGGAATTATGCAAACTGCCAAGGGAGAAAATCAATTAATAATCCTACCTAGCTTTAAAGGCTACAAACTGCAATAATTACCAGTCCTGCAACACATCCTCAATGGTGCAAAGGTGGCACTTCTAAGTTAGGGATATCCAAAACTTTTCTAATTGGACTTAAGTCCCACTTAATGGGAGATAATCAATGCGTGATACTTTAAAACTAGTCAATAACTAATGTTTGGAGAGTTCATAGCCAACATAGGAAAACTATCATTTCTAACTGCATTCTAAATACTTATTCTTATATCCACAGATAGGTGTAACTCTTATCCCTCATCAAAAAAGTCTCCTTTTTTTGCAGCAGATGAAGACTAGTATACAGATCGTACAACTGTTCAAACTGCAGAAAATAAGTGCCCAGGGCCAGCTGGTACATCTACAGCACAAGACCTACAGCTCAGGCTCAGGAAAAAAGAGGCAGACAGACTGTAAGAGACAGAGATCCAAGATGCCTGTTGCTAGGCAGTGTTTTCTAGTTATGGCATGGAGGCTATACCCATGATATCTCAGACAATAAGGTTTCCCCATTAACATCTGCATGACGACGCCAGACACCACCAGTCAATGATTACCTCTTCATTAATGCTTCGTCAGCCACTGATAATGCTCACCCAGTGTCAGAGACTTTTCATTACAATTTCTGAATATGTGTAAATGTATGCAAATGTTCAGGACTTTCTGTTTCTGTTACATATTCAGAATAAAAGTCCACACATATACATTACTAGACACAGAATTCTTCAGGAAGCCATAGCTGGCTTATAATCGTGTCCATCTACCCATGGATCCCCAAGACTCATCAGTCTGGTGTACTTGAATAACCAACTGAAACTGCATAAACAATCAGAGCAAAAGTCTCATGAGAATTGGTTCCAGGGATCAAGTAAGCAACACATACAGACAATAATGACTCTTAAACTGAACATTGGTTAAAAACAGGCCTGACTGCCAGCCAGTATTGCTACCAAGATCAATATCAGAGTTATCTAGAAACCTATGTGGTGCTCATATCAGGACTCCAAAAGTTCTTTTATTTGGGATATTAGAATAAATTTCTGTTAGATTCTCTTACAAGCTTCAGTCATGCCTGGATTCATTCACTGAAACCTGGCTGAGACTAAAATACAAGAGAAAATATTATTAGCCCTGAAAACGCTGCTCAAACACTCCTAGCCTCTGAACACATGAAAGGGATGAAATAAATTGCTCAGGATACATCTTTGTGGGCCAAAAAAACACTTGGACCAAGGTGCCACTAACACCAAGCCACAGCTTTCAACATCAACCATGTCATTTCTATGCCAAAGAGGCCACAAATAGAAGTTAGAGACCTCACTTACTCTTAAACAATAGCAGTAGAATCCATGGATTGTCAACAAACACAGAAATGCAGACGCTTTAACCATCACCAATCCATACACTTTTAGTGATGTGAATAGCCAAAAGAGACATCTTTTATCCGCCCTTGGCAACAGACCATTGAACTAAATTGACATACTTGGCCTCTCCAAGGTCTGTGCACTGCTTCAGCCTCAATCCAGGCTCAGGTTAAGGTTTGGCGGGTCTCCCAAAGCCCTTGCCCAATTTATTCTTGCCAAGTTCATTCCAAAACCTACTCACTTTTAAGTGTAGAGACTCAAGACCCCAGTGTCCTGACTTACTTAATGGCAATGGTTTTCTTTTGTACTTTAGGAAGTCAAACGTCCTATGAATTGTGGTATTGTAAGATTCAGGTCAGAGAGAAATCCCACCTGACCTCATGGCTGCCATTCTTGTCTTTCTTTGTCAAGGATGGGATCTAGTACTTGTCTGTTCGCTCTTTCCAAAGGATCTGCTCAGTACCAGTGATAGCAGTACTTCCAGGAGTTGCTCTCTAGTGAAGGAAAACACCACTCACTCAGTTCTCTAGAAAGCAGCAGAAAAGCCTCAGTCACAAGCAACATGCAATAAAGGAATAAAACAGATGTAAGCAATGCCTGGTCAACGGCTTTCTTTTTGGTAGTGCTAACCAGTTAATCCAAATGGGGAATGTTTTTAAGATATTTAAATGGTGATTTTAACTTATTACTGCTCTTTTACTTATATGCTAGTATGATGGGGGAAGTCCTGTGTTTATGTCAATAGAGCACTGTTGGCCAATAGGGAAGCAAGATAGGTGGGACTAGGAGTCTAGGAGGATTCTGGGAAATGTAGCGAACTGAGCCATTGCCATGCGATTCCCTGGAAGATAAGTCCTTATAAAATATATATTGGTGATTATGGGCCAATAATTAAGTCAGAGCTAGCCAATGAGAAACAATAGCAAACGGCCAATAGCTTCATAATTAATATAGTGTCCTGTGTGTTATTTGGGGGCTGAAACTGTAGCAGGTCCCAGGTGGCTGGCAGGGAAAACAACATGTTACACTAATGTCATTAATCTGTCCAATTACTTTTGTATGAGTTATTTGAGGGCTTAAGTAACCTTGGCACCATGGAAGGCTGGCAGATTTGCTACTAATTTCTCAGAGCATCTGCTATCACTTCTGAGACTGCTATGTTCGAGCAGGAACCCACAGGACTTTGCTTTGTGGCCCTCCAAGTAGAAAACCAAAGGTCTTGGAGTTGAGGGTCTGTATTTGAATGTTGTCTCTAAGTTTGTGATATGCAAAAGCAGAGATGTTCTACCCTGCAAAGGACAGCTTTCCTCTTTATAGAAATGAAGACAATAATACCTGATAGGGTCATCAGTGATCAAAAGAGGTACGTAGATCAAGGCTGGCACAAAAGATGCCATTAAGTGATTGTTTTTGAAGTATAGCTGGAGTTTATTAAATACATTTTTATCATAGATCTAAGCACAGTGATCCAGCTGTCTGGCTTAGCATTAGGATTACCTACACATTAGCACACCTAGTTTTTTTTTTTCCCAAGGGCTATGGGAAACGTATCAAGTACTTATGTGTATAAAACATTACCAAGTATGCTACCCAGACCCTCATAGCCAAGCTCCTAAGATTTTGTTGATAAAAATCTTAACAATACTTTCTAGACAAATCCATTTCAAACTTATGGACCTCTCCTATTCTCGAAAGGAGACTATTAAACTGCAGTTACCATTATTTAAAGAACCAAAGGTGTGAAGAGGAAGATGCAGATGGCAAAGAACATGGGCGCTTCTAGTTAAGCCTACTCTCGGTCAGACTTTCTGTTATAGTGTCCCCTCCAGAGGCACACTCTCATATTATCCCTTTACATCTTACCAAGGTGATGAACTGAACCATCTTGTCACCTGTCTTGTTGGAATAAGAACCTCTTACACTCGGGGAGGTGGACTCTTGGAAGCGTGTTTTTCAAGAGTAGGAAGACTTCTGCTCCAAATAGCCTTTCACCAATGATGATGACACCTGGCACTTCTCCAAGGCATATTTATTTCTGTATATTTTAAGGGCTTTTAGTTCATTTAGGGCCTCTTACTAAAAGGCCCATTTTTTTAGGTTAAAATGAAGATCCTTAAATACTATCACAGTGATGATTACAAGCCAGAGCTTTGCAAAGCATGAGGGAATCAGTGCATAGAGCCAGTTAACAAGGGCAGCATTGAAGATTTGCTCCATTTGTTTCTTGGAGACATTTTTTCTTTAGATGCTGTTACTGCCCTTGATATGCAGGTTTTAAAACAAGGAACTTGAAGAACAAAATATTTTGCCAAAGAGGAACAACTTGCAAAATTTGCACCTTAGAAGCCCAGATGAATGTTCTTTGATGGGTCTCTTAAAAGTGGTAGGAAGTGGGTTATAGGAAATGGCCAATGGTAAACAGATGACATTAGCTTATGAAACCATATGGGTTTGGGAACCTGCTCTATCTCAAGCCTGAACTTTGGAAACACTAGTGATCTGGTGGGTCCTAACAGATGCTGCTACAGTTTTCAAAGGAACCTATTGTCGAATCATGAGAATATGTATACGCTTCTGTTTATGCCAATGTGTGTTTGAGACATGCAAACTGATTTTGTTTACAAACTTACTGATACACTGAAAATAAGAGGAGATGAAAACATAGATTGTCTATTTGAATGATTCCAGTTAAAGTGCTATTTTTATCACAAAAGACCCATTCTTTTAAAGGAAATGAACAAAAACAAACAACAATAACAGCAACAAGCTCTTGCATCTGTTGCAAAATGTATGATATGCAAATATTTACCATGTGTGAGACTGACATGATTGTATTCAAGTGAGTTGTTTACCTCCATTATAGACAGTGAAATAAATTTTCACTAGAAACAGAATACATCAGGAAGAATTCTGGTTTTGTAACTAAACTTTTTTGGTACAAGGGGAATTTTTAGTGTGGACTGAAAGAACTCCCAAGTGCCCTAGCCAGCAGGGCACAACGGGCGGGTGGGCAAGCCCACGGGAACCTGGAATGACGGGACCAGAGACAAGAGAAGGTGGACAGTAAGACAATATGGCTGATCAAGCTGCATTTAATGAGAATTTTGTACAGGCTTAAATAAGGGAAATAAGGTAGGGGGATAGGGCAGAGGAATACAGGACAATGAGGGAGGGGTCCTTGCTTAGTAACCAGGCCGCTGAAGGTAAGCAGGTAACAGGTATTGGCAAGGTTAAAGGGTTGCAGAGGGAGAAGGTTAAGTGATCTAATTGTGGAATGTTTCCTTTTTGCCATTGGCTATTCCTCTGAGCCCAAGTTCTATTCATTAGGAAGCTGGGGAGGAGATGGACTATTCTTATAAAAGGCTGGCGATATTTACAAGAATTTCTAAATAACAATGATGGCTCCCCACACCCAAGATCTAACACTAATGCACAAACTGACTTAGTAGAGTTCATTCTATAGGGAGCAATACCTTGCCCAGCCTAGACAGAGGGGTGTGGTGGTTGAGAGGTACCTTGGTTCTTCGTCAACTAGATGATAGGACAGACTTAGACTTTGTAGGGGAGGCCTTGCCCTCTTCATGGAGCAGATGGGAGGAGGGGGGAGGAGGGGAATTGGGAGGAGAGGAGTGAGGGGGAACTGGGATTGGAATGTAAAAAATAAATTATTAAAAAAAGAAAGACTCTCTCTTGCTGAGTATACATTTAAAAAGAAGGTCTTCGCCTCTCTGAGCTAGCAGGTTTTCACACAAATATCTAATTCCTGAGTCTATATTGGTACATAGAACAATGGAGACTTGGCTAAAAACTACATTTGGTATCTGCAGCAGAGCCATTGCTGGTGAAACCAGTTGTCCTGTGAGGCCACAGCCTGATGGGGCTCTGACTGCAGGGCCACAGGGCCACAGGGCCACCGATGGTAGTTAAAGTATCAGTAGATTCAGTTGTAGTCCATAAGCTGAAGAGAAATCTGGAAACACCGAGGGTTAATCTTTTTGTAATGAAAATGTGTCCGACTGGTTTAATAAAGAGCTGAATGGCCAGCCTAGACAGAGGCTGGAAAGGATAAGTAGGGAGTTCCGGGGAGAGAGAGGAACTCTGGGAAGAATCAGAGAGACAAGATCCTCTGAATGGTTGGGGAACACGGCGAGAGGCGGGGGGGGAGTGGGACCTGGGAAGAAGAGAGGGGATGAAGAGGAAGAGAGTTGGTCATGGGGGAACAGGAAGTTGAGGGGGTGGGGGTAGAATAGGGGGAAGAGGGAATCATAGGATCGAATACAGATCAGGCACCAGAGTGACCTCGAGTGAACTAAAGGGTTAACACCAATTGGCCAGCTAAGCAATAGTGGAGGGACCACCTCGAATGCCCATTCCTGATAATGAACTTGATGTCTATAACCATCTGGGAGCCTTCATCCAGTGACTGATGGAAGCAGAGGCAAACACACAATTAAGCACTGAACTGAACCCAAGGAACCCAGTGACAGAGAGAGAGAGGGAGTGATGAGCAAATTGGCAAAGAATGGGCTGGCAAGACCAGCAGAGACAGCTAATCTGAACAGGGGAGAGCTCTTGGACCCCAGACTGTCAGTGGGGAGGCCAGCATGGGACTGACCTGGACCCCCCAAATGTGAGTGTCAGCGAGATGGCCTGGGCTACCTATGGGGCCCTGAGCTGTGGATCAGTGTCTATCCCTGGTATACAGGCAGTCTTCGTGTGCCTGTGGCACGGAGAGGGATGCTCTCTCAGCCTGGACTCTCTGGGGAGTGCCTGGACCCTGCCCAGAATGGAATGACAGACTCTGATATCCCCTATGTGGAAGGATTTGGCAATAGGGGGGGGGGGGGGAGGAAGGGGAGTGCGGGAGGAGGGGAGGGAGAGGGAGCTGGGATTGACATGTAAAACAAGCTATTTAAAATAAAAATAAAAAATGATAAAAAAAAGGTTTTTAGTGGAAAGGAGCAATGCATATATCTTCTTCTTTCATTACGTGCAAGTAATAGATCCTAAAAGGGAATTTCTGAGCGCACTGTCAATCTAAGGGAAGAATCCAGGTAGAGAACAGCCAGAACTACTTACCATGAGTTGTTTTGCAAACAGGCTGGCATGGGATCTGAAGAGGAGTTTAAAGCCACATCATGAATAGTGACTAAACATGAGTGCGCATTAGAGAGGGGGAGACGGTATTCCCAAACACTGTTGCATGCTCAAATTATTTACATTTTAAATGACAATCAAAGAGTTGAGAGAAGAGATTTTCAGGTCAGTGTGGTAACTACCCTGTCAGGTCAGAGCTTTGCAATTCTGTTTTCACTGTGGGTAATAAGAGAAAATAAGAAGGGAGGACATTAAATATGAGGTTCACTCCCTGCTTGGATAATGTTTCCTGTTTGTGTTCCTACATTTCAAGCATAAAATAATTCAACATTTGGAATTCATATTGTACTTACTGTTTCCCTTGCTTTTAAAAACAAAACATTTTTTGTTATTAGCGGTTATAAGTATGTATTTTTAAAGACAGATTCTTTTTCCTGATAGATTTGAAAATGCCACTGTAAGTCAAGAAAAATAATGAAACATTTATATCAACTATCTTAATGTTATAATTACCTTAACTTTCTGAAAAAAATAAAACAGTAAAAACAAAACTGGGGTCTAAACTCTTAAGAGATTTTCTAACCAGTCTATGCTTTAATATATTTTTAAAAGAAGAACATGAATAATATTTTCTCTGTAGGGGTTTTATGAGGATTTCAGACTGGCCTGCTTATTAGTTAGGCTTGAGAAGCCCTGTGTGGAGCTTCTGAATTTACTTTTCTACTCAATAGGGTTATCCAGTAATGGTCTTTGTCAGCCTTAGAGGGTAATCACTGGTCTACCAGCTTCTCATTGCCTTTGCCTTCTGTGAACTAAAAATATACTCCATATCACCCATGCTTATTCACTCTACCTGGGAGTTTTCTCTTGATTTTTAATCTTTTTATTGAACATGGAATAATATAAGGAATGTAGCTTTTTAAGCAATAACAATTGCAAACAACATCACACCACACATGATAATTGCAAAGCCTGTGCTGTGCATTGAGTCCCAGAATTTTTTTTTCTACGGAGGTAAAGGTTAGTGCCACTAATGGTAGCTACTTTTTGTTACTCGTCTTATCTATCTTCTTAACTTTCCCATTATGGCTGCTTTTTTTCTCTTTCTCTCTCTTTCTAACCAAATGACTGTATAAAAATTCTTGTCTCAGTATGTGCTTCTGGGAAACCTAAATCCAAATATTCTGGTAAGCTTTCCCTAACCTGGTATGTATGATTCATGTAGCTTGCTTTAGTTTCTTATCTGTCTAACCTGGTTATGGTGTCAAATAATGATCTTGGCTGTGCCATGACAGAGGAGCTTGAATTCACCTGTATCTCTTCCTATTCTTGAGTGAGCTTATGGAGTCTCACAAAATGCAAAAAACAGTAGGAAGTGCCATCATTTCAAATTAGATACTCAAGGAAAGTGTTTATAAAGTTGAGACAATGGTATATGCACTGAGGATGTATGAAAGCTGTCCTAGAACTCACTGGGGAGCAGCAAATTGTTACTAAATAGTATGGAGAGAAATACTGCATAGAAAAACACAGACTTCAGACAGACTAAATAATTAACTATGCAATGCTCCCATCTACAAAGGTGTTAAATGAAGTAAAATATTATTATCTTTGTGACGTAGAGGTTTAGATAAAGCATTGTTGTCAAAATTAATGTTATTTTATTAATGAAATAAAAATTCACCATCTCTTTATCATAAACAAAAGCTCAGGTGCCAAGTGCCAGAATAGGAGAAAACATTTGCAATATGGAATAAAAAAAGTTAACGAAAACATAAAAGCCACGCAAATCATGACATATTACAGACACTGAATCATAAAAATGTAGAATATGGGCAATACACGTGAACAGGAAAATTATAAAGGCAACTCAAAAACTTCAGGCATATATAAAATAGACAGAATATATATTTTAGCATGGACATTAAAATTAGAATCAATGTATGTGATTTAGACTGGAGAAATCTATGAACACAGCTCTTGTTGCATGACTAATTTAAATCCTCCAAGGTTTATTTATTGCTACATATAGAGTTGATATCAGCCTTCTCTTTTCTGTACCTAGAAGTCCAAATTGATAGAATACATCCAATGATCACTATCAATCATTACCAGTGAGAAAAGGAACCCTAGCTGAAGAGAAAATTCAGATAATGATGGGATTGAAGACTCAAAGATGGACATTCTATAAATAAATATTGATGTGTCACTTCTGACCTTAATTAGACAGAATATCTACATATCTTCAGTTTCATAGAGTAATAGGAATCCTTGCACATTTTTTTTGTTGGAAGTAGAGGGCTGTGTATCCATATTGAAGAACAAGCTGGCCTTAATTAGTCAAGTACATGGATAGAGGAAAGAGCCATTGTTTTGTCATTGTTAGATGCTTTGTAACATTTTGTACTGGTGGCTGAGCTCAGCCCTCTCTATATGCTCCTATCCTAGCTTGCTATCAGCCTTTCAGCTCTGAGTTCTATTACATCCTTCACTGTATTAGCAGTTGAAAATAGAACCTTGTGTTAGAATTGTCAGTACCACTGAAGCAAGACGTTTGGACGATTTAGAACTTCCTTAAAGTATAAGACATTTACTCCAACACTTTATGTTTTTAATGATTCTGGATGCTGTTTACTATAAAGGGTAACAGAAATTCAAACCTAAAGGAATGAATTTATTCTAGATGTTTCTCACTCATAGAGAAGAACTGATATTTAGTTCTTGTGTCTTTAAGAACTGGATGATTGTGGTTGCCTAAGTTTTTCTCTCTTCATTATTTGTAAAATTCTCACCCTTTGCCTGTTTGTTTCTCATCCTGTTGTGCTACTTAAAGAACAGTTTGCTTAAATGACAAAGAAAAAAAAACAAGGCATGAAAACATCTAGAATGAACCTTCTTCATTCATGTTTCTGAGTAATATTTGCTCAAATTCTTAAGGCTCTGATCCAAGCCAGAAAATCTGACTGTGGCTGAAGCCCATGAATGCTCAGTGAGCCATTGAAATGTGCCCTGGTGGAGTCTGTTTCCTCTTGTTAGGAACGAGTCTTTTGGGAATGTCAAATTGTCACTAAGACAGATACTCACAATGAAAAATTAAACTTTGTTGAAGTCATAGAAATAAAAGTAAATGGGCTATTATCTTTCTTGGTGTTACTTACCTTGCAGAATGCCCAGTTCCTTTAATATCCAATGTTTGTTGACTCTAAACTTGTCTCTGTTGACTGTTTCCAACTTGAGAGTAATTTATCAGAACTGTAGACATTTATTACTTTACACTTTGTCCCAGGACCTAGCATTCTTAGCAATATTTTGTTTGTTTGAAGAATGAATAAATGACAGCACTGGCTTCATAGATTTTTTGGGTATCTGTGAATCTGAAACATAAATCAATAACAAAAATGAGGAAACATTTTGTGAGGCTAGAAGCAAGTAAGATCCAATTATGAACTAGAAGTAATGATCAGTAAGAAATAATTGTTCAGGGTTTGGCAATTTATTGAAAATCTATTGTTTCATAGTGTGACCTTATTTGGAAATATGGTCATTTTAGGTGTCAGGAGGAGGTTATATCAGAATATTGTTGGTCAAAATTCTAACACTACTGCTGCCCCCACTAAGAGGGAGAACTTAGGGTATAAACAAGCACCCAGGGAGAATACCATATAATGAAGCAAATAGGATGCTCAGTTTGGGAAGACCAGGGATTATCAGCAGACCCCCATTCCCAGGGGGTACTTGTGGCTTATTCTTCATGGTTGTGGGAATGAACCAACTCTACCACCATATATTCTCAGGGCTAATTCTCTCCAGAATTGTGAGTCAACAACTTTCTACAAACTGAACCACTCAGTTCCTTGTAATCTAGTATCACCAGGAACAAGATTCTTGTTTTTAAAAGTGAATTCAGAAAAGCTTAGGACATTCCCTATCATACTCATCTACAAACTCCACAATGTCTTCTGATATATACCAATAGGGAAACCTGAGCAGTGCTTTAAGTGTTATAGAAATGGGAAGGAGGTGTAATAAAGAATTGTTGCAAAGGGATATGTTCCTAAAGGAGAAGTCTGGGCAAGTGCATGAAATGCCCCTGTTTGTGAACTTAGGGTATTGCAGGCCCTAAGAGGATTTACTCAAAGGTCTGGTTAAGTGGTGCATAACCAGCTATACTTCCCAGTCTCTTCTCTCTATTTCCTGTATCTTAAGTTATTAAGTTAAAAACCTTAGTAAGTTCTAGGAATACAGAAGTACTCATTTCTAGATATTAGTGAGAATAATTTGGTTCTGTATCTCTAAAAATCTGAAAGCCTTGAGTGGCCATGCCTGAAGCTTGACTAAGAAATGAAAGCTGTACAGCCCCTTGTGAATTCATGTACTCTCCAGTCTGTTCTTTCTTGTAGGTAGTCAGTTACATGACAAGATGAAGATGCCACCTGAAGGACTTGTTGGGAGACTCAGGTCAGCACAGAGATGATCCCAATACACAGCTGAAGGACAGAGGGGGATTGTTCTTGAAACAGAATTTCTTTGCCATTTCTTTTCTTTCTTTCACAATTTTCTGTTATTAAAAGTAGATATCTTGAAATATATATACTGATTATGGTTTCCCTCCCGCTACTCCCAGTTCCTCCCCATCTCCTCTGCCATTTATATTTACCCCCATCCTGTCTCTCATTAAAAAAAACAAACAGGATTCTAAGGGATAATGCTGGTTAGACACACATATGAACTTACTGAGGCACATGCACAGGGCCTGCATGGGTCTGCACCAGATGGAATCCAGGGTCCTAGAGCTGAAAGGCAAGTAGACATGTACTCCTAACCCTAACCCAGAGTCTATCTCCAGTTTAAACAGAATTTATTGTGTTTAAAATCAGGGTCTTATGACATAATACACACACACACACACAGACACACACACACAGACAGACAGATATACAGAGACAGACAGAGAGAGACAGAGCAAGGGAGAGAGAGTTAGCAAGACAGAGAGGGATGGAGGAGGAGGGATGGAGGGAGGAAAGGAGAAAGGAAAAGAGGGCGAGAGGGAGAGAAATAATTAAATTATAAGGAAAATGAAATAGCTGGAGGGAATTTTTTCATAATTTCTTTAAGGAACTACTTTGATATTCTATTTTCCTTTTCATAATCAAAAATTGAAAAGAAACACACATTTTAAATTAGATGAAGTGGAAGACTCTTTTCCCTCTGACACGGTTCCTTTCCCACATCCTACACTGACGCTTTTCAAACTTCATGTTGTCTACTGAAAGCAAGAGGGCATTTTTAGACACATATTGACTTACTATGGAGACAGCCAGCCTGCCACTTGAGGCTTGTGTGTGAAAGTATGCCTCAGCCACAGGCAATCCTGCTGGCATACATATTTCAGCAACATCTAAGCCCATCCTTCTTCTCTTTAAAGAGTGACAAAACATATGATTTTTAAAAAAGAGACCACTCTGTGTTTCTGAGCAGCTCTCTTCCTAGCAAGGGATGGCAATGAACTTGGGTTTCAAAATACAATAGGGAGATGTATATGTTTTGACCATTTACTTCACATTTATGGTAATTGTGACAGATGCCAGACTAGTACTCTAATTTTGTCATTTCAGTTGGTGGAACAATTCTTAGATTATTGGCAAGATCTGTGGAGACAACAAAGGTGGAACAAATAAACCATGTGAATAAGCACAAACAAGAGAAACGTGAAGACGGAGGCTCATGGTTCATCTACTGCAGACTCTGTCGAGTCAAATGTGTGGATGTGTTCGTGCTCGACTTAGAATCTCTCAGTTTTATTTTTCTAACTTTACATGACTGGGTGTTCTTTGTTTCTCCCTTCATGTAAACAGATAATTATTTGGTTACTCTAAAGAGCAATTACATATGCTTAGGTGGACATATGTTTTTACAGGCAGAAGTTTGTCTGTTGTCACTTTGGTTGTCTATACAAATTTTAAAAGTCATAGGCAACCAAACTGAATTTCTCATTTGCTGTTCTTAGCCATCAAAATATTTGTCTACTCACTGAATTAGAATTTAAGTCTGAATAGCTTCAAATATGCTTAAAATAAAACTATTAAGTAGTGTTGTAGTGTTGTTATTCACAACGCACTCAGTAGTGAAGGCTGCAGAGTGGAAGCTGTTCAAATAGGGGACATTTATATTTTAATTATCATGTTTCGGAGGGTGAAATTTCAGGCAAGAGCTCCGACTTTCCCTTAATTTTGTCATCATTATTTTTAGAAGAATAATTCCAAAGGAACTTGTTAGGGTTTGAATGTGAAATATCACCCACATGTTGACATATTTGAACGTTTCCCAGGTGGTGGCATTGATTTTGGAGGCCACAGAACCTGCAGGAGGCGGGGGTCTGTCGGATGCAAGTTGGCACTGGAAGGGCCTTTGACAGTTAGAGTTAAGTCCTACATCTGTCTTCTACTCTCTGCTTCCTGACAGTCTCAAATATAAACATGCCATGCACTAAATCCAACCTCTCCTTTCTTACGTTGTTTCTGCCCTGTATTCTGTCATGGGATAAAAACGTAACGGATATAGAATTGAGGAAGTTAGTAGTGTTTAAAATTCTAACCCCCAATGATGCTTCTTGTTTTCATCACAACAGGTAGTTGCAGCTGAAAGTACTTGAAATGGGAGGAGAAAACAAGAATTGAAAGTCTCTTATGAAAAAAATTCTCTGTTCTGTTTATCTCCACCGTATAGTATCAGTCCGGGCTAAATTAGGAAGCAGAAGCAGTTAGTCTTTGAGTACCTAGTAAGTCAAGAGTTCCTCACCTCACAAATTTTGGTTGCATCTTCTCTTCAAATATTTCACAGCTGCACTTGGACTCAACGTGCACGGAACCACCTCCTGTCAAATTCTTGGTGCTGACATTGCTGTTGAGTGACCATTCTATATTCTCTGGGCCTGTTTAGTCTTCTAGCAATCATTTAAAAGAAATGCGCTCCCCCAAAGTCTTCTAGTGATGTTCTTACCTGTGCACTGACTCCGTGAGCTGCTGCCCCATTTCACAGAGAAAAGTCTTCTAGTGATGTTCTTACCTGTGCACTGACTCCGTGAGCTGCTGCCCCATTTCACAGAGAAAAGTGAATACAGAACTCATGGTCTCCACTCCCTCACACACCAGATCCACCCACTGCAAGTACTTGGTTCTTCTCTCCTTTTATATCTTCATTTCCAGGTCTTTACAAATATTGCCAGTTGTCATCACATAAATTCTGTGAGGTCACTCATTTTTCTAAATCATGGATAAATCTAAATTTGCTTAGAATTTGACACTTAAAATTGTAATTTCACCCCTATTGTGCCTTTTTTCTTTCTTTTTACTTTAGAAACAATCTTATTTTACATATCAATCCACCCATTCCTTTGCCCTCCCATCCTCCCATGCCCCTCACAGACCCATCCAACCTATCCCCCCCCTCAACTCCCCAAGGATTGTGAGGCCTTCCAGGGGATCATCAAAGTCTGTCACTTCATTTGGGGGAGGACCTAGGTCCTCTTCTGTGTATCTGTGCTGCAATAGTTTCCCTCCATAGGGAATGGTCTCCCAAAGTCCTTTTGTGCACTAGGGATAAACACTGGCTCCATTGTTAGGGGTCCCATAGACTGCCCAGGCCTCCTAACTGGCACCCACTTATTGTGCCTTTTTTGAAATGTATAGTTTCAGTTTTTTTGATATCATGAGAAACATTTTCCACAAGACAAATCACCAAAATCAACTATATTCAAACTATAAGTAATAAGAACTTCAAGTGAGAAAGTTAGAGCATTCAAAATGATGGCTTTTCACTTTATCTGAATTTGAATTCTCTATGAAGAGAAGGCCAATATTACAGTGGCAAAATCTTCAACACAAAAGGAGTAGTTGTCTGTTAACTTTAACATTTTTGATTCAGATTCCAAGAGAGTGACAAAACTCTGAGGTATGCTTGGCACTGCTAAATAAAGCAGAAAAAGTACTAAAATATGAGCTGTTAAAAAATAAATTATTTGTTGTTGCTGTAAAATAAATCACAGGCTTGATGAGGGTATAGGTAACTATTTATTGTGGAAGGTACTTACAAGAGACACTGGCAACCCAAGGGAGTCAGCAGCTTTCTGAGACCGGTCTGGAAGCCCGAAAGAGAGTGTGCATCTCTCCTGCACAGACTTTTATTACCACATCTGTATGTGCCTCTAGCCATGCCCAAAGCAGGCATGGTCGGCAGCACAGGTATCTATGATCTCTCCTTACAATTCACC
Organism: Mesocricetus auratus; assembly: GCF_017639785.1. NCBI lineage: Eukaryota > Metazoa > Chordata > Mammalia > Rodentia > Cricetidae > Mesocricetus > Mesocricetus auratus. The sequence continues at coordinate 10,982,845 of NW_024429192.1, read as the reverse complement.
TTTTAGTCTAAAGAAGAAATTAAAATTAAAACAAAAACTAAATTGTGTTAATTTACAAAATATCTCAAACATATGTAAAGCATGTATACATAGAAGATTATAATGATATTCATGCATAGAAAGAAGGCTTTAGACAGTCTGACAAATTGTAATAAACAAATTGTAAATTACCAGAAGATATAATAATCTGTGTATATCTCATCCCAAGTATATCTATTCTATCTAAACCTAAACTTATCATTGTAGGGAGAGATCTTAGATAACTGTGCCGCTGACCACGCTTGCATTGGGCGTGGCTAGAGGTGCATACGGATGTGTAACGTGCATTCTTTCCTCCAGCCTGGTCCCAGAGCACCATCAGTCCCAAATGAACACACAGACACTATATTAATTATAAAGCTGTTGGCCATTTGCTTGGTATTTTATTGGCTAGCTCTGACTCAATTATTAACCCATAATTGCTAATCTGAGTTTTTCCACGTGGTCTTCTCTTACTGGAGAAAAGGGTTCAGACCTCTTACTTCTCCCACATCCTACATTGTGACTGACTGTGCTTCTGTATCCCAGAATACTCCTCAACTCCTAGTCCCACCTATCTTGCTTCCCTATTGGCCAGCAGTGCTTTATTCAACAACCAATAAGAAAACATATACACAAAAGGACTTCCCCCATCAATTTGTATCTAGGAAAATTGCTAATTAGGTAAGCTCTGAGCTTGTCTGTAATATGATAATTGAGCAAGGACGTCCATAGGTCCTGAATTTCCTATTTCAAAGAAGGATGAATTACACTATAAATATTCATTTGTGTGTAAATATAGAATCAAATATAGAACTTTCCCCTTGTGAAATATTTCTATCCATTGATGTATTGAAATATAAATAAAATGTTACACTTTTATCCTTACTTTAAAATTTCAGTGGGAGAACAGGCAAAGATAAAGTGATGTATACACATGATAAAATATGAAATTGGATGGAAGTGGACACAATCATGTTAAATGGATCAAGTCATTCCCATGAAGACCAGTATCTCATTTCACCTTCAAAAATTGAAATCTTGATGGGTGGCATGGAGACATGAAGGTCATGGAAGCAAGAAGCTATCCATAGGTGTATAATCCCAGCTGCAGCTGGAGGCTATAGGATTATTAGCAAATTCAGGTACTGCCTGTTCTTCAGAGTGAGTTCAAACATAACCTAATAAAGTCAACTTAATGAAACTGTGTCTTAAAACTAGTAACAAGAAAGAAAATAAAAAGAATTTTTAAAAGATAGAGGAGGGAAGGAGAGAGAGAACACAAAATAAGTTTTTGTTTTTATTTTAATATGGAAAGGAAAAGGAAAATAAGGGGTAAGAAAAAAAGCAGAGTAACACAGAGGGTTTGTACAATCAAAGCACATTATATTCAGGTGTGGAAATTTAGCAATCAAACCTATTCTTTCTGCTATTCTGCACATGAGATTCATACTTCTAAATGTTATAAGCCTCAAAATTGTCCAGCATTAGGGCTTGGGAAATAAAACACACCCCCACACCACAGATTGTTGGTGGACCACCATTAAAAGAAAACATTCTTGATGATGAAAAATGTTTCTAAGGAGTATGTCATTGGCCTTATCTTGGAAAGTATCTCTTCCATGGAACATAATTACCCTTTAATATAGTTTGCAATTGGAAACAGCCTTGTACTCCCATCATCTTGATACCAGTCAAGGAAACCCACCCTTCTGCCAGAACTGATTGTTGCACAAAATAATCTGAACCAGAAAATACTTAAGTAGGGGTAACATACACCAACTTTTTTTTTGAGATGCTTAAAACAACAGGATTTTTTGGCAGAAAATTGTTGCTCTTTACACAAGTTGCTCTTACAGCATGGATCAGCATCAGCCAATATTTCTTCTTAACTTTTCCAAGATCCCCAAAAGGGTGGGAACATAGTGGAGATAGGTCAACATGCTCAGTCTCCAGATTGATGGTTGCTAATTCTTTGTGAAATGCCTGATTTTAATTTTCTATATCCACATGGGAAAGGTATTACATTAAATTGTTTAACTTCTCCAGAAACACATGCAGACTCAAGTCAATAATCATTGTTAGTAACTTCTTCAAGAAAAACCTTTTCAGCCACCTTCATTTTATAGACAGAATTAATTGCTATCCTTTAGGACAATCAGTTAGAAAGCACCAAGAACACATATTCATGCAAACAACAGAATTCCACTTGAGGCAGTTGGAGGCGAAAACTAGACTAAGATATTAGGACAATCTTCAGAAAAATTGCTTTCCCAAATGTGGTTCTCCATGTTTTGGATCACCAGTAGCACTAAGCTGAAAGGAGCTAAAAATCTAATCTTACAGGAAATGTTAGCATGATGGAAGCGGGCACCCATGACTTACAAACATCAAGACCATACAGGAGCAAAAGCAAACAGGAAAGCAAGAGCACACCAGGGGATTTTCTAAAACTTAGACACTTTGGGGTCTCGACTTTCCCTTTCCCTCATATCAAATGAGCACGAAAGGCCTAGAGATGCTCGGAGCAGCCAGTTTTGAATAATATTGGCAAGAATATGTCCTTCCAATTCTTTCTTATTACTGCAGGTTGAGCACCCCTTATGCAAAATTTTGGAATACGTTTTTCAGCATTTAGCTTATTTAAGATTTTAGGATATTTGCATGCTAACAATGAAGTGTCTTAGAAATGTTTCATAGGCCCTATACACACATTTCATGAATGTAATTTTATGCAATTCATTTAGTGCGTCTGCATTTTTGACTGTTAACCTTTTGTGTGTGGTCAGATGTAGAGTGTTCTTTCTTTGACATCATGTAGGCACCCAAGTACTTAGGATTTTGGTGCGCTTCAGGTTTTGGATTTCTGGGTTAGGCATATTCAACCTATATTATGCTTCAATTCCAGGGACCTTTCCTGATTACAAAAGCATTCAAGCTAGCGATAATCCTTCCTTTCAAACTAAATATAATCCTGGGAATATTTAAGAAGATTATTAGTCATGCATTCTTTATTTGAATTTATAAACTTATGTAACCAGATTACTTTCTTCCTAATATCGACCCTATAATCACAGAAAGAGAGGAATACTCAAGTTAAATCTTTTATTTTATTTTTATTGCCTGTGTGTGGTAAGGAGGGCGTGTGTTATATATAGTATGAGTGTTGAGGCCTGAGGACAAATCTGCGGAGTCCATTCTCTCTGTACTCTTTGTGTTGGTTGCAGAGACTAAATTCATGTTAACAGGCTAATGCTGCCACAGCCTTTACGCACTGAGCTACCATACTAACCCAGCAGGGCTTACTTATAATGAGATATTTATTTATTTTTGCAAAGAATAATTTAAGTTCCTTGTTAACATTTTGGACATTGTGACTTAGAGCATAAAAGGTAGGATGTTGGATTTCAGACTCTGTAGTGGTGGAAACAGAATTGTCTAGAGGGAAGAGTGAATTCCCTGAGAGATAGGGGTGCTAAAGCCTTCTGTTCATCTCTACTTTGCATGTGCTTATGCTTTAAGAAAAATGAGCCAGGGACTCAGTTTATTAAGGGAAACACTTTTCTTGGAATAGGATTTAGTAAGATGTCAAACCCCTTTGACGTCTCTAGATTTGCCTGTGTTTATTTTGAAATGTGACATCATTATCCTTTACATAGTTTTCCTAAGACTACCCCAGCCCCAAACACAGTAAGCACACAGACTCATACACACTGCCTTACATTCCCCATTGATCAGCTTCTAAAAACAGATATTGTACTCTACAGAGGATAAAAGGGGCATATTATTTGACAAGGGTGGAAAGTATTCAGACTGCTCCTATTATACTTTATCAGCTTTTAGAATTTTTACCTGAATTCCTTTCTTCTTTAATTGTAATATGTGATGTGAAACATTGCATTTTATCTTTTTTTTAATTGTTGGATGGGAGTCCAAAGTCCATTTGTATACCCGGGAAAATACTGATTTACTACCCAAGGCTCAATAGATTATTGTGTCCTTTTATAATACTGAGGAAGGGTGGTTTCATGCGCATTGCATTTTATCTTAAGAGAGATATATACATATTTCAGGTATGATGTAAAATTCAGTTTTAGACATTTCCAAGAAAGAATATGTATGTTGGGTATCATGTCCAATTATATAACTAGATTATTAGTGTGTAAAATTATTCTTTCTTTTAAATTGTGTGTGTCTTGGGGTACAACACTACTGTTAGGGAAACTTGTTATCATATAAAAAGTCCTGGGTCTGATATCCAGTCCTCATAAATTGGGCCTAGTGACACTTGCCTGCAGTTACAGCACTTAGGAAGCAGATGTAGGAAGGTCAGGGATTCCAGGTCATTTTCAGTTACATAGTGAGTTGGGGGCCACCTAAGTTACATGAGACCCCATATCAATAAGATAAATAAAATATGAACATATCCGTAGGGAAACCATTAAGGACTTTGAATAACTTTGTTTTGGAACTAGCTCATCTATTAAGACAATAGGCAAACACAATATCATCTTTCTGTTTCTTCATCCAGAAACCAAGGAGTAGAAATATTGCTTCCTCATACTTTTGTGGAGACATTTAGACTGGCATCATCAGTTTTGACTGACAGTGCTGGAGGTCTCAGAACCACACTTCCTGGCTTACATTTGACAGGGCCTTTGCTAGCAGATGTGGGGAGGGGCAGCCTGTGGAATTCCTTGAGGTAATACTATGTTAGAACAAAAATATCTAGAAAGGCTTTTATAGAAATGCCAGACATTTTAGTAGGTGGTTTGGAATTCCTGAAGAAATGTTTCACTTAGGAATGGTCACCTTTAAATGTGAAACTTTAAACTGTGATTTTTATCATGGCACATTTTATCCCCTAAAAATATTTTAGGAACCATTTAGAGATATAGATTCTTCCCTAGAAATAGTGTGCCTTCATCATAATGTGTGTAAATTCCCTTAAATATAACAGGATAATCACAGCAAGTAGAAAAGTAATTTTCATTTTGATGCTCATAATTTATAATAGGAAATTTATTTGGCAACTTAATTACTTGCAATACTTCAGATATTCCTTGCTTAAAAAACAAACAAACATAAAAACAATAAGCAGGTAAGGCAATCCTGGCACTGTACACTACTACCATCCTATAGCTTTCTCTCTCTCTCTCTCTCTCTCTCTCTCTCTCTCTCTCTCTCTTCCTCTTTCTCTCTCTTTCTCTAATTTATGTTTACTATACTGATTTTTGATAACTCAAAAAAGGATTTGTCTTGCAGACAAAGTCAAATATTTCCTTTAGATAATATGAAGAAAGTGGAAGGACAGAGAATGGAGCTTTCAACATACCTCCCCAAATGAACTCTCTACACTTTTTCAACTGGTCAGACTCTCATCATTTGTCCATACATAAAATAGTAGTACACAGCAGAACTCAACTCCAGGTCCATATATAATAAAAATGGCTGCAAAACCATCATTGTCTTCTCCTGTGATGATGTGTCAGGATAAGTGTTCTCAGCACATTCTATTCCAGGAAAACAAAAGAAATGACTCTTATCTCTAGATAAAACAGAAGATTAGAGAGTATGTCAAGATACAACTGCTGCATTATCCAGCCCCAGACCCTATGAAACAAATGAAATCTTGGGCTGCTTTATTTCAGGTATTGGTATGTCAGAATTGTGATGAGCCAAGGTGTTTGGTTCACTATTATGGCCAGACCTGTCTGTGCGGCTGTTTATGTATTAAAGAGACATTTGACTTGATAATATGAGTGGCACAAATGACTTTCCAATGTGAATAAGCTTCGTGTTATCCACTGATGGCTTGGTCAGAATAAAATTCTGAGGGATAAAGAATTTTGTTTTTATCAATGGGAGGAACACCAGTCTTCTCTTATGAGAATTGGATTTGGGCTTAAGCTTGCATTAAATCAGTGGTTCTCAACCTTACTAATGCTGTGACTCATTACAATATAGTTCTTCATGCTGTGGTGACTCCCAGCCATAAAATTATTTTCATTGCTGTTTCATAACTGGAATTTTGCTACTGCTATGAATCATAATGTGAGTATCTGATGTAAAGATTGTCTTGGCCAACCCCTGCGAAAAGGGTCATTTCTACCTTCAAAGGGTTGCAATCCACATGTTGAGAACCATTGCACTAGACCCTTACTATCTCCTTTCCTGGTTCTCAGGCCTTCCTATTTAAAGTAGGAGAATAAAATATGATCTTCTGGTTTCTCAGCTTTCCTATTGAAGTTCTTCAACATGTACACTGTAACATTAACCAACCATGTACACCAAATTGTATCTATTTATCAATCTATCTATCAATCTGTATATCTATCTATCTGCCTATCATCTGTCTGTTTCTGCCTGTCTACCTACCTATTATCTATCATCTATCTATCTATCTATCTATCTATCTATCTATCTTCTATCATCTTTTGTCAATACCTCCACCTATCTATCTTATTTGTCTGGAAAATACTGAATGACACAATAAAACCTTGCCTGTATATTGTAGACTCACTGACAGAAATAATTCACCTCTGCATTTTGTAGACACCTTGCCTGAAGAAATGTCATCAGTCATATATATATATATATCATATATATATACATATACATATATATGGTTATGATGAGTAGATGTGACTTTGTGTTATCACAAAACTCATTTGAAAGATACTGACTTTGTTGATGTTGTATTTCAGTTCTTCTTACCCACAATCCCTTTAATACTTTTTGTGGATTATGTCTATTGTTTAAGGTTTAGCTATCCCATTCAGTGTGCCATCTCCTATAACCTTCATTACAATTACAAATGTTTTCTTTTTGTGAGTCTTTTCTGAATCTTCCTTTCACAAGTCTTCCTTTTATTGCTAAAGAAGTAGAAAAGTTGGCAAAAAGTATAAACAGGTTCTCAACCTATGAGTATCATTTTTGACTGTACATCTATACTGAAGAAATATTAAATCAAAATTTAAAGCATAATCAATATTATTCTAGTAAAAGAGCAGTAAATAAAGAAAGAATAAAGCGTATGTGGAATGATAAATAAGTATCAAATCTGAGTGAAATTTGATCGCTTAACTGTTAAGAAATAATTATAATCACTGTGTGCTTAAAATATATCTAAAATAAAAAACATTAAAAGACTGTAAATTTAAAAAAATTTTCAGATATAGATAATGTGAATATAGTTAATATCATTGAACTATACATTAACGATGGCTAAAGTTTTTGTTATTCATTTATTATTTATTTAGAGACAGATGCTCCCTATGTAGCTCTAGATGGCCTGACTCCACTGTGTAGAGTAGAGTTTGCTTAACTCATAGACATCCATCTGCTTCTGCCTCTCAAATTCTGGGATTAAAAGTTTATTCCTATTTTTAAAAAGACCTTTAACAACCAAAGCAAAAATAATAATGGAATGTATTACTAACAGGTTTGCAGAAGAGAAATGGAAAAATAAAAATACATGTCCAAAAAGGAAATAGACTGAAGGCTAGAACTGTAATTCAGTCTCCCGTACCGCAAAAATGCACTTGAAAACTAAATAATATTAAAAACTATATTCTGACAAAACTGAAATTAAAATGGCAATAGACACAGTAGCAAAATGGAAAACTCACAAAGTCCTTGCACTTTCAAGTTGAAGGGAAAAATCTTCAAAATAAGCATTTTAAACAACCCAATCTCATGGGGTGCAGAGATGGCTCAGTGGTTAAGGGGACTGACTGTTGTTGATGAGTTCTATTCCCAGCACCCACACTCAACAGCTCAAAACCACCCACAACTTCAGCTCCAGATCTGTCTAATGACCACTTCTGGCCTGTTGGCACTATACATATAGAGCATACAACCACACACACACACACACACACACACACACACACACACACACACACACGCGCGCGCACGCGCGCTAAAATAAATTTTAAAACTGTCTTAAAATGATGCACCATGCACTGAAGAAAATTAGTTAAATTTAAATTCAAAAGAAAATTTGGAAGTTTAAAATCTAAATTACCAAGTGATAAAATAGAAAGAAAAGCTGAGCCTGGTTCAAGGAGATCAGTCAAAGAAAAAGGATATGTCATTGTGTTGGAGGAAAAGAAAAAGGAAGACGAAAAGGAGGAGAAAACAGCAGTATCCAACTTATCATCAGTGTTTTGTCTAGAGCAAATTTCCCACGAAGCCTGCTATGAAAAATTAATGGCTGCTGGAAGATGGAGAGACAGTTTCTTCAGTAGTACAGTAACTGCTAAGGTGCCTCACAGTGCTGTGAAGGAACTCCCACCGCGATCCTGTATGCGTCTCTACTGAAACTCACTGAGTCACACGGGATATGCCGATAGAAGTGAGCTGCTTGGAGAGAAGAAGGGGATCAGAGGAAGTGAGAAGAGGAAAAGAGAGCACTCGGTTGGGGTGAACATACTGGAATACAGTGTGTACATGTATGGAGATGTCGTAACTAAGCCAGCGTTGTGTATTGTTATATTAATATGTGTAAATAGCGTTAATTTGAAGTAGACCACAGGATTATTAATATGTTATATGCAAGTCAATACACTTTAGATTTTTTAAAATTTTTACTTGTGTCTGTCATTTTGCTCAGGCCATGGCCCAGGCACTCCCGTAAGAGTCCAGGCTGAGAACTCATTCCTCTTTGTGTTGTGGACACTCTGGATATCCTATGTGGAAGGAAGTGGGGATAGGGTGAGAGGCTGGGGGGGATGGTGGGGGAGTGCAGGAGGAGGGGAGGGAGAGGGAATTGGGATTGACATGTGAAACAAGCTATTTAAAATTAAAGTAATAAAAAATTTACTTGTGTGTTTTGCCCTCATATATGCATGTGAACCACATGTATGCCTGCTGCCCACAGAGGTTAATTATCCTGGAACATTGCGCACCATCAAATGGGTCCTGAGAAGTGAACCCAGGTCCCCCGGAAAAGCAGCAAGTGTTCTTCACTGCTGAGCCATCTTTCGGCCCCCAAGTATAGTCTATGCTTTTCTACTTTTTAAGTTTTTTGTATTAATGCTTTGCTTACATGTATGTATAGGCACCAAGGGCATACAGTCTCTGCAGAGGTCAGAAGAGCACATGAGATTCCCTGAATCTGGAATTATAGACAATTATGAGCTGCCATGTGGATGCTGTGGACCAAATCTGTGTTCTCTGCAAGAGTAGAAAACACTTTTAATTGTCTAGGCATCACCTGACTGAGGAATCTAGTCTATTTCATATGCTAATTTGAGCATCTTCCCACACTGATGTTCATATGGTACTCTGGAGCCAGGTTCTATTATTAGTAAGGAACTGCTATATATGATATGTATAATTATATATGCATATATAATAAATAGACAATATGTTCTAAGTTCCATAAATACATATTTAAATAGCAACCTCACATAAACTTGTGTCAACTATAACACACATTACAATTATATACATTTATATATAGTTATATACTACTTTATTAATTGAGTTACAGAATAATATGTAAATTGTGACATTAAGACAGGCTCACTAAATCTAAAAATTTTTGATCCTATTTATCAAAATATCACCTAACATTTTAAAAATTAAAACTATTAAAATATTTTTATGCCCAGTACATATATGTACACAAAACTTCCAGTTCATAAATACAGTAAAACGTCTAAAGTAATTCAAGGCTTGTATTGTCAGTGTTAAAGTCTCTGATTGCTGGAAGTCATCAAAGTGTTTTGTTGTTGTTGTTGTTGTTCCTGGACTCTTTATTAGAACCCAGAGTAATAGGCACATAAGCTTTATGTTCTTCTAGGTCCTCATTGGCTATGGATTCTCATAGCTAATTTATGACTCCCCTCTCCTGAAGATCTCACCTTACAAACCCACAGACCACATGTTGAGTTCCTTTAGAAGGTGCAGTATGGGCTGGATGAATCTTCCTTCTGGGTAATATGCCTCTTTGTTCCCTCATGCACTTGTTGTTATCACGGCTGTAACTGTGGATCACACTTACACAGATTTTTCCAGATGTTGACATACTGGGCAATTGAATTCTTTCTGGGAATTCTTAACACTGTGGGAAGAGAAATCTTGGAAGCATAGCCTGGTTGTAGCATGATTTCATTGATGCAGTAAATACTGTGGGAACAATGTTTGATATTGGCCAAGCTCCACCACAGGAGGTGCACACAGCCACAGGCCAACCATAAGAAGTGCAGAAAAATAGGGCAAAAGTATGAAGTAGTGAGGGGAAGAGAGGGGAGTAGGAATGCCAAGAGATCCAGGCACATAAATACATGAGTAATATTTTTCATTGGCCTCTCTTTCTCTTTCTCACGAGTGAATGTGTATGTGTGTGATCTCTTGGCAGTTTTATGACTCTAGAGACATACTTACATACCGTTCTGAGATGTTTATTTAATTTTTTCTTTATAATTTGCATAATTCATAATTACAACTTAGTCATTTTTACCACATTAATCGTTTTGCCTTCCCTTCATATACATGAATAAGTTATCCCATTAAAGACTTCCTTTTCTTTCAAGACAGCAATAAATGGATCAGAAGGCTAAAGAGGATCCTAGACTTGTTTAATACATTTTACTTGCCAGTAACAAACTCTCTTAAAAGCAAACAGTTGTTGAAGGTTATTATGTAAAGTCGTTTTCTACTTTTCCACTTTTAAAGATGTTAGCATATGCCAATATTCTTAAGAAATTCTTAACAACCTTGCTTCTTTCCTTTGCTTCATGATTATTTCTTTTATCCAGTGGTCTTAATAGCTCACATCTTACTTTAGCTTTCCAAATATTATGAATCAACAACTGTTCATATAATGAATATTTTAGTCTCTGTATTCTATCCATACAAAGCTTCTCATCTTCCTGTGTTTCTAAATATATAAATACTTCAAACAACAGATGGCAAATGGGAGCTACAATGGGCATAGAAATCAATCCAAATCTTTTAAGCCTGTGATGGCCCTGGGGCAAGCATCAGGAGGAAGGATAAAGGAAAGCTTGGACATTTTCAAATAAAAGAATTTACTTACTGTTTTTTTTTTTTGGGTGGATTTTGACCTGCCTTTAATTGGGTCAATAAAGTTGATCCGATGAGAATCAGCTAATTTTTAAATTTTGAATCATGTTAATAAGTCACATTGAAAGTGGCATTTGACTCCAGGTCACCTATTTTGGCTAAACACAGTAAGTGGTAGAATTTTTCTTAACTACTATTCATCTTCATCAAAATGGAGACGGAAGTTCATTTTGTTTTTAAGAAACTCTGCAAATTGTTGTAACCAAACACATCAGGCAAGAGTTCATGCACTCTCCTCAGAGATGATTCTGAGAAGTTCATTGTAATAAACTTTAAAGAGATTCAAATATTCTTTCAGATGCATGTAATTCTTTTTTATTTTATAAATGACCTTATTTTACACATCAGTCCCCCATTCCCTCATCCTCTCATCCTCCCATGCCCCCTATGACCCTTCCAACACACCCCCATCCACTCCCAAGGATAGTGAGTCCTTCTACAAGGGATCCTCAGTCTGACATCACTATACAATATTGGAATGCATCTTTAATTTGATTGCAATGTACATTTTACACTATTAAACAAATAAACTTTCTACACTGTTTCTTTGTAATGTAATCTCCTAGGCGGTGTGTGTGTGTGTGTGTGCGTGTCAGAAGCTGTACTAAAAGTAAATAACATGTGAATAGAACTACATTTCTATTCATCAGAAACACAGACCATAAATTTTTGACTTCATTTTTTGTTGTAACTTTAATTGTTAAATATTCTGTATACTGTTTGAATTTTTAAAATCATGTTGTATCATCTACAGCTACCAAGAAAGTTCCACAGTAAGCACATTCATTTACAGCACGTTGCACGCAAGGACAGTCCAATGATGCTGGCAACATAGCACAGGGGGCATGTGTGCTCTGGTGAACTCTAGTTATCAGATGATCTTGGCTTATCCAGGAACTGATAAGAGATGCAGACTAAAAGAAAGAGAATTTTATCCAACAGTTAAGTTTCTGTCAAGATGGAAAAGTTCTCTGAATGTCACAAAGGGTTGAAAGCATCTGACAGACACTGGAGAAGTAAGAGCTTTCATTACATAGAGGACTCAGGAAGAGCAAACACGATAAAAGCTCAACAATGAGAAGAAGATGGAAGAGAACTATTAGAGACATCAGTGTGAAAAAAATCTTATTCATACAAGAACCTAAGAGGAGAAACTTAGTCTGGCCAGAGTACTGTAGATAAAGAGACATAAAGGAAAAATTATGATTGGTATTGACTGCTTGGTTAGCCAGAGATATTTTTATATAGGAAGTGAATGAAGGGTTTGAAGCAAAGGAAAATACATTGATTTCCTATTCTGTAACAAGTGTCTCCAAATTAGAGTCTTTTTTGAATCCTACTTATCACCTCAGAATTTCTGTGGTTAAAATATGGCTGTCCTTTCCCAAAGACCTACGGCTCAGGGTATCTCCTGAGGCAGGTGTAGAGATAAGAGCTAAGGACACAGGTATCTGGTGAGTTGACTTGACATCCATTTCCAAGCTGACTTTGTAGTTGTTGGCAGGATTAAGTTTCTTGTGGGCTGTTGAAAGGGAAGATTCAGGTTTTCATTGGGTATTGACTCAAGGCCATCTTTAATTCCTTTTCACATTGACCTCTCCATAAGGCAATTCATGGTGGCAGTGTGCTTCATTGAAGTCCATGATGGAGGACAGCTAGAGGAGATCAAACATGGTGTGGGTTTTTTCATCATAAGCTCAGAAGTGACATAGTGTTACTATAGTCCTATTATGCTTATGAGAAATCAATATATCCGTGCCACTCTCAGGAGAGAAGAATCATGCAATGGTTTGACTGTCACCAAATTCTGGGGATTTCACAGGATGCCTGCTGAGAAAGCATCATGAGATAACCACCTAGAAAAATTACTAGTTCTTTGTGAAGAATGATGCACAAAGGTATGAAGTGGAGTCAGTCATCTGGTGACGAGCTAGAAGAGAGGATACCAAAACGCCTTTCTTTAGTGGATGACTATATTTACTGTAAAGTAAATAAGGATAAAATGAGTCTAGGATGAAAACAGATTAAATGTTTACTTATGAATGTGAAAGCTATGTTCATTTAAAACAATATGCTGTGTATTTCTAAGTAGATTACACGTTTTTTCCCAATATGTTTTTCTTTAAAGCACAAAACTTTACAAGGAATCTAAAAGTGAGTGCGACTTCTCCTAAAATATAAGCCAACATAAGGAAAAATAGCTATATTTGTATCTATATATCACCACAATAATTTCAGACTAGGATAAGAGTCTGAGAGTTTTATGATAATTTAATACACAGATATAAATTTTGCCAGTTTTCATCAAAAAGAAAGCTTCCAAATATTAGAGGTGTTTAACCAGGGATTAAAGAAAAAGTTATTGAAATTATGAATAAATAGAGATCAGATTGGTTTATCTCTATTCACAGATATTTTGTTCATTGAATCTATAAAACACTGAAGAACTAGTATGAAGTGTTATTATATAATTGGGGTATTAATAAATTATTTACATCCCTACCTGCCAGATGTTTTTGCAAGCTCATAGACTTTAGTTATAAATGAAATGATTGACTAATGCAGGACTTTCACTCTGCCCTTAATGCCATGCCTCACATGGTAAGGACAAATGTTGCAAAGGCATTTACATTGGGTGCATATCATTGTGACTTACAGTCATTAAGAAGACTGCTAACAGTTCAACTGCTCACAAACCCCACCCTAGGCCAGAGATCCTTTCTGCACTAAGTTCACTTGTAAAATATTACTGAGGAATGGTAAGACTGTTTCCCAGAATGACATGGGTGTAAGGGTCCAAAGCGTCTGTGCTCATGCAATTTGAGAAGGTGTGAAGTTTGACATGAGCAATGGAACATATTAGCACCACAGCTAGATAGTCATACATCCTCATCTAAAATGTGAAAGAGGAATATGCTGCCACAATGTATTTCTTTTCCATAAGTAATTGCCATTCAGTTTATATTTTACAATGTGATATCCTTTCCAGTGTGACATATGTAAGCCCACAACAGATGTCTCTTCACTGTGTTGCTTTCTAGTCATGATTTAGAAGACCCAAATATCAAAAAATAATATTCTAGCTGATGAAGATGGCACACTGTTCACAAATTTGCCAGTTTTCATTTTGCTTGGTAACTTTTATAGCATAATTCTATGAAAAGCTTTGTTCACCTGCCATTTGACTTATTCATAGGTATATGGTGTTTCGTTATTACTGTGAATGGCTTTATGAATATGAACCACATTCCAGAAGCCAGGATATTGTCCAACTACTGTTGGGCTGCCAGCCTCAATAACTAACTTTATTTTAGCTCTCTTCTCTTCTCTTCTCTTCTCTTCTCTTCTCTTCTCTTCTCTTCTCTTCTCTTCTCTTCCCTTCCCTTCCCTTCCCTTCCCTTCCCTTCCCTTCCCTTCCCTTCCCTTCCCTTCCCTTCCCTTCTCTTCTCTTCTCTTCTCTTCTCTTCTCTTCTCTTCTCTTCTCTTCTCTTCTCTTCTCTTCTCTTCTCTTCCCTTCCCTTCCCTTCCCTTCCCTTCTCTTCCCTTCCCTTCCCTTCTCTTCTCTTCCCTTCCCTTCTCTTGTCTTGTCTTGTCTTCGCTTCTGTCTTCTCTTCTCTTCTGTCTTCTTTCTCTCCTCTCCTTTCCCCTCCCCTCCAGTCCCCTCTCTTTTCCTCTTATCTTTTGTCTCCTCTCTCTTCCCATCACTCCCTCCCTCCACCCTCTGTTCTATATGTGTATATGCATGTATGTGTATATGTGCAAGTACTTGCACCATGAAGACCAGAGGAAGACTTTAGACCTCCTGCTTCTCCATTCACCATTTTATTCTCCTGAAACAACGTCTCTCATTGAATGCAGAGCTGGCCGGGTGGCCAATAAGTCCCAACCATTCTCTTGCTTTTCCTGCCTCCCCTCACCTCTGACTGGTAGACAAATTTTTGAACATTTCTAGCTCTTTTCATAGGATCTGATTTGACTTCCAAGAATGTTATTGATTGTGAAGAAAATAAGGACTTTTCTTATGATTTATTCTCATAACTACAACTAGTTATATAATCCATCCTAAATTCAAGAGGTAGGTAAATGACCCCTTTCTTGCTGCCTAATACTAGTTATAAACCTTACAGTACTAACTGGTTTCTGCACTTTCATACATCATGCGAGGACTTCTAAGTACAGCTACATCAGACAGCCATACATTAAACTGATACTCCCTTTGTACATTGGCTTTAGACTCACTAGCTATTTAGTAATTACCAACCATTATCTACATATTAAAGATTTCCATGGTTTCTGGTGTTCTTGCTAAGAAGATTTACACTAGATGCAAAAAGTCTTTAGCAAGAAATGTTTGCTAGAATGATATAAAGTTTATTAGAATAATCTACTAGTGGCATATTATTACTTCCGAGAGAGAAGATTAGCCCATAGGTTCTCAAATCACCTTTAAAAGAATCTGTGGATCACTCAGTTACGTCTTCCATCTGACTAGTATAACACTTCTCCAACTGTGAATATGTGTCAATTAGCTTGAGTCAGGATTTCTCATAATCTTGTGGTCCAGACATGAAATCTTATAGCCTGATCTTGTGATCAGTCTTACAATATCATGCTGACACAGAACTAAAATGAAGCAATAGATTTTTTCCCCTGAGTTCTTTTCTTCTTCAAATTATATCTCACTCTGTCTAACATTCACACACCGTATCATGAATGTACGCTTATAGATAGAAAACATGAACCACTTTGAAGAGAAAATCCAGGAAAATACAATTGTAGAGTTTTTCTAGGGGGTGCACAGTAGACACAGAGCAGGTAAAGGTAATGAGAAGTCTAAGGAAAATGAGACGTGCTTACAGAAGTTAAATAACAGGTCCTAAATTCAAACAGCAACTTTACAAGCTGGCATTTCTTAAGGGACTGATATTCTGTGACTCCAAGTTTGATATTGTTTATGTCGTTCCAGTGTGTCTCAGACTTTATGAGATTTAATTCGTATTCTGCAGTTATTGACTTGCTACTTATGTCTCCTTTTATATGACATGACTTAATGTTTCCATGGATTTATTTTAAAAGAAAATCAGTGCTTAAAAGATAAAAGTTAATGCGAATTGAAGGAAGACCTTGGCCCTATTATCTTTAGATTTAGAGAGTGAAACATTTGTACATCAGATAATAACAGAAAGACATGACTTCGATCCCAAGGAAGTGAGAAAGATATGAGCATGCAACAAGTTAAAAAAAAAGACACATGTAGATTGCCACCATTCTGTAAGTAACGAGAGACTGTCGATTAGTGAGCGAAAAATCCTGTTGGATAAGAGAATGGAAATCGCCTGAAGTTTGGACCCGAGGTTGGGACATGGCAATTAACCGGGTGAGACAGATGAGCCTGAGGAAGAAACACCAATGAGGGGCAGAGGTGGAATAGAGATAAGTAACCCAAATTGTCATGGGAATAAAGATACAAATAAAAGATAAAGGCAGAACATAAACCATTAATTGTATAAAATCTGGAACATGGTACTGCCATGATAAAAATAATGTTGACCTTGTAATCAGAGGCCATACTTCAGTGTGGCGTGTGGCACCCTGTGGAATTTTCTCAGATGCATGCACCTGTTCATAGACAAGACCCCATTGCTTCTGTTTCCTTCTCTTGGGCATCGTTCCCCAGAATCCTCTTCTTAATGCAGGCCCTGGTTTCTATCTGACACTGACAGTTCCTTCATGTCTGAGATGATTTTTAGGGGAGAGTGGAAAATAATGGCTAGAAGGTGAATGACAAGAACACGCTGTGACATTAGGAGAGATGAGACGGTTATGATTTGAGAATATAGGTCACTCATCTGAAACAAGGCCTTAAATAAGCAGTTTTCTTGTTTTTTTTTGTTTGTTTGTTTTGGTTTTTACGAGACAGGGTTTCTCTGTATTGTTTCGGAGGCTATCGGTCTAGCCTGGCCCCGAACGCACAAAGATCCGCCTGCCTCTGCCTCCCGAGTGCTGGGATTAAAGGCGTGCGCCACCACCGCCCGGCTGAGCAGTTTTCTTAAAATGGGATGAAGTGAATTGATAAGGACACCAGGCATCCTCTTTTATTTTCTTTAGAGCTCTATTAAATCTTTTAAAGATAAAACGTACCCCCTGATGCTGAGACATTTCCTGTAATACTTTTATGGGAAAAAGCATGGAAGAAATCCAGAGCTTTCCAGTGTTAGGAAAGGGAGGAAAAGAAGAAGCAGTTTAAACAGTGATATGCAAGCATGGAGATTATCTTTATTCCTTCACACTGGAAATGTATTCAAAGGCTTTTGTTCAGCACATAGCCATCTTTTACTTTTTTCCCCTTTATTTTTATTTTATTGTTTACTTGCATGTGTGTATGCATAGCCTGTGGAGACCATAAGAGGTGTTGGATCCACTGGAACTGGAGTTAGAGATGATTTTTCGAGTCCCCAGGTGGGGGTTGGGAATCAAACCCAGGTTCTCTGAAAGAGCAGCCAGGGCTCGCAGCTGCTGAGCTATCTCTTCAGCCCCTTCTTTTTACTTTTAAACTAAAAACTTTAGTTATAGTATTGAATGTTATTTGGGAGACTGATTAGAGGGCCTTTCCTGCATTTTTATTTTTAGTAGAAAGACGAGAGTTAGGGATATAGCTCATTGGTAGTGTAACAGACTCCCCAGTCTTAGGCCTTCAGACCTTAACACAGCTGACTCCATGAAGGCAGAACCATTCATCCTGTAAAACTCAACAGAAAGACAGCAGCCCCTGCCAAAAGGATAACAAAGACTGAATCCATCAATGTCCGTAGTCTGGGAAAGTCTCTAAATGGACTAATCTTGCTTTGGGCTTCAGGACTTGCACTTCTGGGTAACCATTCTTGCCAACTGAGGTATATTAACTCAGGTAGAGTTCCTGTGCTTAAAAGCTCACACAGAGAACGGTTCAAGGCTACACTGGGATCTCGAACACCCACTGTAGTCACCAGCAGCCTAATAAAGATTTTCTATTGGCTTAAACTTGCAACAGAGCAGTCTTCTCTAACGGGTATCCTACCGCAGTAGAATGCTTGACCTAGGAGGCACTACTCTCAGCTGGCTGCATTGCAAAAGCAGAGAGGCTGAAAAGGGACAGTGAAAGAGAAAGGGGTAAGCTGGCATTGCAGCACAGTCAAGGTATCCTAGAGGGTTGCTTAAGCATGTGAGCACTGTAGCCATGCAGGCTGTGCGGTGCTTGAGTGCACCTCATGTTACCCCGAAATGCCCCTCCTTTGTTAGAAAGCTTGTCCTTTCAACAAAGGGAAGTCACTGGCTGGTAATCTAATCATTGAAAACCAGCCTGGATTTTTCTGGCAACACAAAAGAGAAACAGTTTGGTGGGGGTGGGGAGTGATACTTGCAACTAAGGGCTGGAGAGGAAGGGCAAAGAACTTGAAATAATTGCTACTCCAGCCGCGTCAGCTCGAACAATGAATGCTGTACCAGCTGAAAAGAAGCTGAGTGTGGACCCGAGTGTGGTGACATCCTGTCTCCAGCCCCAAGCGCTGATCCGCCCCGCGCTGAACAAGGGGAGGAATCAAGTCGCAGAGATTCTCTCTTCTCTTTAAAGATGTTTTTGGTTTTCCTATGAAAGGGTTAGATAGGTTTTTCTAGACGTGTTGTGTATTTAGAAGTAAGAACAACATTTTTTTTATTACTCTGGAATAGGGCATGCCACATGTTTTTGTTGGATGCAATCATGATGTTAAAGGACCTGATTGCATTGGTTTGTGTGTGTGTGTCTGTGTGTGTGTGTGTGTGTGTGTTTCTGCTGCATGTCGTGTTCACATTCTTTGAAAGCCAGACGTGTCAGGGAGCTACCCAAACACGCATGGTTGGGTTTTAAAAACGTAGCCTGATTTCTATTAAAAGGAAGTTCATATTTATTCACATTTCTTAAATTAATAGCTTTCTGGAGACTTTACCCTGAAGAGGGCTGTTGGTTCACTTGGGAGTTATCAACAGGACAGTTTTATTCTTTTATAGTTCTACAGACTGGAGCTCCATGAACACAATTCCACCATTTTGTGTGTGTGTGTGTGTGTGTGTGTGTGTGTATGCGTGTTTCTGGCAAGGTGTCCCTTCCCAGTTTACAAATGGCTGTTGATGTACTGTAGGCTCATATAACCTTTCTGTATGTGTGCCTGTGAACTAATATCTCTTTTTCTCTTTCTCATCTGTGGTAAGGCCACCATCTGGCTCAACCTTACACTTATGAAGTTATTTAATCTTTATTAATTATACCCTGAAAACTGCACATTCAAAGGCAGTAAGCTATAAGGCTAGGGCTTCAAGATCTGAGTGTCACCAGGAAGCAATCCAAGTTCACTCTCAGTAATTTGCAATGTTAGGGTCATGATCATGCTGAACTGAAGAGAGAGAGAGTAGAGTCTTAACAATGATGGATGTGAAATGTACTCCCTTATAAAACATTATTGTTTTATTTACCCTATGTGTGCATGTATGTGGGCATTCTTGACCAAAGTATGGGATGTGCACATCAGGGGATAACTTGCAGGAGTTGACTGAGTCTCTCTGCTGTGGGAGTTTCTGAGACTGAACTCGGGTTTTGAGGCTTGCCCACACATGTCTTTACCAAGTGAGCCATTTTACCAGCCTGCAATCTCTTTTTCGATACAGCAATGTTATAAATTCTGAAAGGAGCTTTAAAGGGAGCCTTCATAAGTTGCATTTTACAGGCCTTGTTAAGTTTAAGAGACACAGCATCTTTCACTTGGACTGCATTTACTAATGTTCCAATATGCTTCCAGGTCAAATATTTCCTGTGATCCCTGCAATGTTCCTGTGACATGAAACCTGTCATTAGACCTTGGCTGAGGAAAATGAGTCAGTGCATAGTGGAGCAGGCAGTGGGCATGCTATAAATTTGAAGAGGACATATTCCAGCTCTACTCCCAGGGTGGTTCAATTAGAGGTTTGAGATATAGGACTGTCTTTAAAATGTTTCAGAATGTTGTATTTGGTAAACGTCAGCATTTCCCCCAGCTATACAACTCTGTATTTCTATGAAAACAAAACAAAATGGAGAGATAGGCAGCCAGTCAAAACTAAATCAATAAAGCTATTAACTTAGAATTCTGTTTTCCTGACTTGTAACTAATGGATTTCTCCAGAAATATTAGAGTTTTTGTGTCAAAGTCACTCATGTCAGTTCTCTTGGCACAATTTAGTCTTCTGTGTGAGTTACTTCAGTAGTAAAAACACAGAGAACAAAATTCCACCTGAAGTTTAATGGTAGAAAATATCTGCTTTATATACTACGGGGAGATCTGTATTTTTCCTCAGAAAAGAAAAAATAAGTGATGATTGCATATGGTTAAGAGGATGACTATAAATTCAGTGATTTATAAACAGGAATTGTGATGGGAATCAAACCCAATGCCCTTATAGGGAAAGCCAGACATGCAGCGATTTGTACATGCAGCACACATTACGGTTTGGTTTTCAAAAGAAGCTCATGGTGGTGCTGAGGGCTAGCCTGTAAAATGAGACATGAGATGTCTGGCAGATCTGATGCACAAAGGACCCTGTGAGAGCATTTGTGTTTACACTTGCACAGTGATGGCTGTAAGCAGATCTTTCTAAACAAGAAGGAGCAATTTAGAAGGATTAAGGGATCTGAACTTAGTGGAGTGTATGCCACAGCTTTCTCTCATTGCAAAGCTTCAAGAACTTAAGCTCCTCATGGTGATAAACCTAGAACAAAGGGATTTTGAAAGTTCAGTTTACGAAATTTGCTTCCTATGGAATCTTGTTGCTTGTGACTTGACTTTATAATGTCATTTCTTTTGTTCCACGAGGCTAATCCATGTTGGTGATTTTCCATATTGTAGCTGACAGATTCAATGAGGTAGTTCCCTAAGGTTGAGGAAGAGGCTGTATAGATTTCCAGCCTGGCATTGTTTTTTGTTTACATATGTTTGGAATATATTAGGAAATGTCTTTCAGTTGTTATTCATTCCTGTTTTGTCTACATTCTAAGGTAAACTTGGTTTTGGGACGAAAATCAGAATATAATGCTTAGTCTCTTTTAATTTATGTTGGAAAGAAACACAACAGTGCTAGTGCCTTCCTCTAATTCTGTCATGAGGCTAATGTGAGCCTGCCTTTCAGGTAAAACCACACAATTAGTCCTTTGCCTGCTACTCTCAGCTATAACTCCCCAGTTTCTTATATTCATGTTGTGTTAGGAAGACATTTCCGCAAGAAGCCTTTTATTGTGTGGAAAAAACCCATGTGCTCAGAGGTAACATACAGCAGACATACAGTAACATGCAGTTATTAGCTAATGAATGAGTTATACATTTACTTGGTTAAATCATTGTTTTGTACTCTCCGTAAGAATGCTGCTGAAAGCATCACTTTCTCAATCAGTGTGGATTTCTCTGTGTCGCTGGAGCAGACTCCAAAGTCCTAGGTTCAAGTACTACTTAAGCCCAGTATCCCAAATAATAGGGAAAACAGTTAATGCATGTGAAACCTTAGTCTGGGTGACAGGAAAATATATATGTAATCATCTATAAATAATATAGTTTGTTAACAGTATAATTGCATTCATATGATATATGCTAAATACTAATCAAAATGCCAGCAATCATATAGCTGTAATTATATTAAGCACATAATTCACATGTAAATATTAATCAGTGATCTACTTTTATTAAACAATTTTATCTGTTTAGTTCTCATGTTGGCACTACTGAATATAAAAGAGTACAATTCCTCTGATTCATTTAGAACAGTGATTCTAAACCTGTGGGTTATGACCTCTTTTGGTCAAACAATCTTTTCACGGGGGTCACCTAAGACCATTGAAAAACGTATTTACAATATGATTCACAACAGTAGAAAAATTACAATTGCAGAGTAGCAACAAAAATAATTTTATGGGAGTCACCACAACTTGATGAACTGTT
Source organism: Mesocricetus auratus (assembly GCF_017639785.1). Lineage (NCBI taxonomy): Eukaryota > Metazoa > Chordata > Mammalia > Rodentia > Cricetidae > Mesocricetus > Mesocricetus auratus. Next base: position 10,960,754 of record NW_024429192.1, on the reverse strand, counting down.
TTAAAAGTCTCACAGCATTAGAAATGTAAGAACCTCCGATTTGGAATATTTCAAACAAAAGTATTATATAGGATCCACTAGTTTAGGGACTCATTGCATGTTTACTCACTATAAATTTCATGAAGAAATTTTCAAATGATTGCTTTTCCAGTATATGGATCAAAGAATAGATAAATTTACACTTAAAATTTACTAATAGCTTTCTTTATTTTTAAAAGTTTGAGAATTCTATACAGTATATTTTTATCATATTGTTTTTCTTCCCTCAGCTCCTTCCAGATCCTCCCCCTACCCACACTCAACTTCATGTACTTTATTTCTCTTAAAAGAAAATCAAAAGTAAAACAAAAAGCCAATGAAAATCATGGAGTTCAGTTTGTGTTGGCCAAGTTCTCTGGAGCCTGGGGCCTGGTGATTTCTCCCTTGATCTTCTCTGTGTCTTTTTTCTTTGGTAAAGCCTCAGATGACTGACTGCATTTGTTAACTTCCTATGCATACAAGATATGTCTCAGGCAGTCAATTTACAATGAGAGATGGTTTACTTAACCCAGTTGCTATTATACATGTGGTAAGGCAGGCATATCATGGTGGGGAGAGCATGGTAGAGACAGGTCTCTCATTTCACGGTAGTCAGTGATAAAAAAAAAGGCAAAGAATTTGAGGTCTTCAGATCCCCTTCAGGAATGCCTGCCCTTAGTAGACAGCTGAGTTCCAGCAAGTCCAATCTCTTATGTTGTTTCCCCTACTGCTAACACTTTCACAAGCTAGAAATTCACTGTAGTACACTGTAGCTTGGGGGAAGGCGGTGAATGTAGGAAACTTGAAGTGAAAATGTAAAGTGCAGATGGAATTTTCAATGAATGTGTAGCATTAACATAGGCATGGCTCATAGGGAATTTTAAAGCCTTCTCTGTGTGGTTTGGGCTCAGAATTGGCAAAGCCTCCATTTGATCCTAGTGCAATTGTTAGCAGTGCATGCAATGACTAGAAGTCACAGCTTTGTCCTCCATATGTTTACAACTTACGACCTACATGTGTAAAGCTTTCCTAAAGAGACCTACTCCTGCCCCTGGGCCATAGTACATAGCAAACAAGCTAAGACTCCAGACTGCTGCAGAGATGTTATGGCCCCCTCCGAAATTGCACAGCTCGCTGACCCAAGATCTTCTGTGTCCCCGCGTTTGCCGTTTCTTCAGTCCATCATTTCTGTATTCCCTCATTATGCCAGTCTGGTTTCCAGGTCCAAGCCCTGTGTGCTGTCAGGGTGTGGGGTGGGGGTGGTACAGCATGAATCAAATCCCACCTAACCTAAAAAAACGAAAGTCTGAACTCCCAACATCTGAACGTAGTGAATGACTTTAAAGTACTTGATCTGTGGGCTGTATCTGATATTTTCCCAAGAAAGTTAAGGAGTGAATGAGAAACAATGAGGGAACTAAACTGTGCCTTAGGAGCAAGGTTAAGAAGGTGTGTTTCTCACTCACTAAGTGTCCTTTACATAGGAGAGGTAGCTTACTTTTAAAATACACATTTTCCAGGATTCTTCAATTATTTTTCTCTTTTATTGTGCAGCTTGTCTACTTAGTAATTCAAATGTTTCAGTTATTCATGTGTCCTATTACAGAGACCCCCTGCTATTTCCCGTCTAACTGTGTTTTGGCATCCCCACTGCCTTCCTCCACTTTTCAAGCCTTGCTCTTCACACTTCAGTTGGGCAAGCTGCTGCTGTGTCAGGTTTCCTCTCATTGCTCTTACCTTTGGCCCAGTCATTTGTGAATTCCACATCTTTTTATTTCACACTTTACCAATTTTCATGTCAGTACTTTCTTAACTAACTCTGGAACAAAGTAAATAGACATGTTTGTTCTAACTACTTGCATGTCTAGAAATGTCTTGCTTATGTTCACTGATATTTTTAATGGGAAGAGAGTCCCTGCTCTACAGAAACAGCTGAGTTAGCTATGCTATCTGTATTAATGAACAGCCTACACATCTTTGTGATTTAAGAAGAAAATATCTATTTTTTAAATTTAAGCAACATGTCAAATGCAGATCGGAAAAGGAGCTGTCCATTATAGTCCAATCAAGTAAATCATTACTCCGATTGTTCCTGTAATTAGCAATACAGATGAAGGGAGCTCTGTGTAGAGGCTCTGAAAAGGTCCACCTGCAGGTGACAAACATTATTTCCATTAATACATAATTGGCCAAGAAAGTTAAATGGCCATTTTTTTAAACTAAGCCAGGTAAGGTGGGCATGACACATTATGCACTTTCTACCACAAGGTGACATGGAGGATTGCCACTCACATTTTATTATCCAAATAGCCAGTTTGTGTCAATAGCACACATGTGTCATTAACACATCTGAAATTCCATGCATATGGAAGTGCAGTTTGACATGCAAGATTTAGTGGGGAATCAGATCATGCATGAAGAATTACTTCAATATACATTGCCCTGGGCTTTTCCAGCTCTCATTCCATTGTGTTTGATCATCTTGACTCTAGGATGTGTTTCTGTTGGGATGTGTCTACTGGTGGGGAGGAGTTTAAAACTTCCTTTTTTTATTTTTCTGTTGCTATAAAATTCATGATAATGTGGCTGTGAGTCTACTAAAATGCACGATATGGTCCATGTTAAATAGTACACAGAAGACCCAATAGCATCTAATACTGAGAGTATTTTAAAATTTTTCTCTGATAGTTACATTTTCTAATTTTCATGTTTCTTCTTTTTAAGACTGCTAAAATTGTATACATGTGAAGTAGAAAAAGATCATTCAGAACCATATATGTGACATCAAAAAAATGAGTATGCTAGAAGAATTTGTGTATTCATGTGAAGAAGAAAAGAGATCTACCTCAGAGGCAGCAGCATATCCCAAACAAGAGGTAAGTAAGTTAGGAAGTGCTTCTACTTTCTCACGTTCTCAACAAGTTTACTGTGCTTTTAAAAATAACATACCACCCTTTCCATGAAAACATTTAATTCTGATTTTCAGAGTGGATACAGGATTGAAAACATTATTTAAAAATCAAATAAACAAACAAATAAAAGTCAATTTCTTCATAGAACATAATTATCTTTAAAGCATGAAAATCCAAGAATTGTGTTAAACCATGAACTCTATGAATTGAGAATATTTTGATCTAAGTCAAGTGTGCTAATCAGGATTGTATAAGGGAAAAGAATTTATCTTTTCATCTTTTCTGTCTGTCTAGTGTCTGTCTGTCTATCTATCTATCTATAATTTATCTATCAATCATCCATTTCCCTCTCTAACTTCTACATATGATATACATACAGATATATTGCAAAGGGAACTTTCTGGTTTAGCTTCAAGATATGAGGGTGGATAGTTCGCCAATGGTAAGCTGAATGATAGAGAAACAGGAAACACAGTAGCTGCTCAGTTCAAGAAGCTGACTGTCGGCAAAGCCCCAGTTTTATGAAGGACTGGAGTCTCTCTGGAAAATGACTGGTGTGAATTTGTGTTCAAACCCTAAATAAGTTACAATATAATATTCCCAGGCAAGATTAACTCCAATAGCCACACTTAGTTATGAAGTTAGGACCTTCCATGTGGCTTATGGTTTCCTCTTCTCCGAACATTTATTTATTTATTTATTTTGGTTTTACGAGACAGGGTTTCTCTGTATTGTTTTGGAGGCTGTCTGTCCAGCCTGGCCTCAAACTCACAGCGATCCACCTGCCTCTGCTTCCTGAGTGCTGGCATTAAAGGTATGCGCCACCACCGCCCAGCTATTTATTTATTTCTTGAAACAGGGTTTCTCTGTGTGACCCTGGCTGACCTGGAACTCACTCTGCAGACCAGACTGGCCTCAAAGTCAGAGACTGGCCTGCCTCTGACTACTGAGTGTCAAGATTAAAGGTGTGTACCCCCATCATATTTATTCGTTTTTGGATGCCTAGAATGATAACGGTGCCACCCATATGGAGTTCTATTCCTCTTGTCAGTTATCCTTAGATTCAAGGAACCTAGAATAGAGTAGAATGCTAGAGATGTGTTGGTAAAAGTCATATACCCACTCCATTAGTGCTGTACATCTTCATCTGGTTACACTGATAGTCAAGACCAGTCATCACAACAAAACTGGTCACATCATACTGAAGTGTAGGAGCTGCTATTCCTTTAGTAAGAAATCAAGAGATGATGGAGCCTAGGATTGTTTTACAAACTGAACACTATCAGGAAGCACAGGTCTCATGGAACATCTCATTTCATCATCCACAGGAGGTACATTTTTCTATGGGGTGTGGACTACATATAGTAACACTACTGCTTCTACAGTTTGAAGCAATGATGTGACAAAGTAAAGTGATGAAAATATTTTTTTGTTTTTTGAGACAGGGTTTCTCTGTATTGTTTTGGAGGCTATCGGTCCAGCCCAGACTCGAACTCACAGAGATCCGCCTGCCTCTGCCTCCCGAGTGCTGGGATTAAAGGTGTGCGCCACTGCCGCCCGGCTGTGATGAAAATATTTTTAAGGAATAAAAATTATAAATTTACAACTGGGGGGTCTCTACTTACAGTAGAAATGGAACCATTTTGCGGCTTCATTTATTGCCCTAGACCAAGTGAAACCCAACTCAGTACAGTGCCCTAATGATGCTCAGATCTGATACATATACGAGAAGCAGGATATGTATCCTTTATCTCTACATCTGTTACCAGTGGCCACTTGTCAAGTATTTTTCAGCATCAGTAAGGAGGTGTCATTTACTCCCCTTGGGATCCAGGGGTTTGCATAAATGCTAATATCAAGGTGTCAAATTCTATCGTACATTTCAGATAATAGAACTAAAAGAGGGTCCAACTTCATTGTGTTCCAGTAATCAGTGCCAGGAATAAGAGCCAAATACAGCTGGATTGAAATGAAGGAAATTCTATTCTTAGGGAAGCTTAGCAGCCACCAAGATCCAAGAGCATAGAGTTGTAAAGAGTGCCACAGACATGGCTGCAAAAGTTACATAACACATTTCTTTCAAGAAGAAAACATCTTTGAGCTTTTGAATAACTTTCCTCCTTCCTGCTTGCATTTGTTTGAAACAACTATCAACAATACCTTTTATTCTCCTCTCATGTTAGAGGCACAGAAGATAGATCAACCCATAACACAACGCTAGGTCCGTAATACCACAGTGAGAAGGGTGATCACCAGATTAGCAATCATGATATACTTTGTGAATTGGCTGATGTTAGAATTCGTCCTAGTCCCAGAAGTGCTGTCTTTTGAGCTTTCACCTTTCACAAGATAGGCGAGTGGACAGCTTGTGTAGCTCAGACCACATGGATGTTGTTATCGTCTTTATTACCTGTAGGCATATGTACTGGCCTACCCTTGGGGTTCTGACAGGATAGGTCCTCAGCTGTAGGCCACTAAGAGCACCACCAGTGCATATTAACTATGCTCCCTTTTAAAGGGGCCTGGCTACCTCCCATCTCTCTTTCTCTCTGTCTCTGTCTTCATTTCTCTCTCTCTCTCTCTCTCTCTCTCTCTCTCTCTCTCTCTCTCTCTCTCTCTCTGCTCTTCTGCCTGTCTCTCTGTCTCCCCTCACAGCCCCTGCCTATCTCTTCTTTTCTGCTGCTCCTGTCCCAGAGGCTGGACTCCCCTCTCTCTTCCCCCCTTTCCCATTCACTTTCCCCTAATAAAACCCCCCTCCACTCAAGCTCTGTCACATGGCATATTTGTCTTGTGAGCTGCATTTTAAAATTACAACAGTTTCCCCCTCATTCTTTGTGTTCATATATTGCTAATATCTTAAGAAATTCAATGGTTTATATGCTACTTGTATTAATGATCAATCTTCCTAGGACAAATGAAAGATGTACATCTTACTCTAAAGTCTCCGTGCATTTGTTGGTTGACCTCTGTTGTGTTGAGAGTAAGTCCTTGGTGGATCAACATCAATAAATGTAGCAAGTATTTTACAATCAGAAATTTTCTATGTTGGGTAAGGTAGTTCAGAGAAAGGAGGGAGGAGATGTAAGATGTGTTCATAAGTAGAATACAACTTAGCAAAGTAAAGTCAACATATGCCAAAGTAAGTTTCCTGTGATTGGCAGAGTAATGCTCCCACCAAACCCATCTATATGATGAACAGTTGCATTTCCGAACATGTTACGTTGCATTGCAACAGAAATTGAGGCTATAGTTGTAATGAAGGTTGCTAATTAGCTCAGTTTTTATTGGTTTCTTTCATGCATTCTTTGGGGGTGATGATATCCTTGGGGAGCATTCTGAGAACTGAATGAATGGGTTCAAGTACCATTGTGACTGATGCAAACCTAGCGTTTGAGAAAAAAGTGAGGCAACATGATTGTAAGTTTGAGGTCAACTTGAGTTATACAAAATGAAAGAATTTTAGTAGCCGTGACTGTATTTAAAGATAGAGAAAAGAAGCAAGAAATAAAAAAATGTGCTGGCAGCTTTGGATTCTGGGGAACTGTCTCCAACACAAGAACATGTTTCAGACAATAAGCTAATGGGTCTTGTGTCAAGCTATTAACTTTCTGTCAATTTTCTCTGAGCATATTGGAAAACTAGCACAGTATCTTCAGACTGGTCCCAACTTTTTTTAATAAGCAGTCAGATGAAAGACCAAAATAATAGAAGTAGGCTCATTGTTGAGCCTATAAACTTCCAAATCATTGGTTGTTAGCCAGATTTGCAGTGCCAGGAAGGTGCATCATTCTCTGGAGTGGGTCTTAAATCCAATCAGAAAGTGGTTTTGGTTAGTCCCATAACATCCACGCCGCTCTAATGCTAGTGGGTGTATTTCATCACACTGGTCATTATTGCAGTTCACAGCATTCACAGCTGAGCAGAATTCTTCTTTCTCTGTCCACAGATGAGCAAACCTCTTCTGAGAACCTGCTTTCTGCAGCAGGTGGTAATTCACATAGAAAGTCACAATTTGTCAGAGTGCAGAGCCACAAAAAGGAATCCCCCTCTCTCACTCTCAAAATTCAGAGTCCACTTAGAAAGAGGAGTACAAAGATTATAGGAGGCAGAGGTCAGAGAAAACCAAAGTGAAACAATGTTACACTATCAACAGGTCTGCTGCTCTTGATAACTCACAACCACTGTGTTGGCTGTACAAGATGAGCACAAGATAATTCCAGGGACTGGAGAAATGAATCCACAGTTAATAGGGCTTCTTGCTTTTGCAGAGGAGCCAGATTTCATTCCTGGCACCTACGTGGTGGCACAAAACAATCTGTAAATTCAGCTCCAGAGGTTCTGATGATGTCTTATGACCTATGACGGCACAAAGCACACATGTGTTTCATGAGTCAAAAGCACTCACACATGAAGTAGAATGAATAATTTGTAAAAAGGTCAATCCAGTAAACACTCTTGTGTGGACTTGGAAATGTCTCATTAGTCCCTACTCCCAATGGGGAAGTGAGCAGGTAGCACATAGAGTCTCTGAAGGAGGAGGAGCAACATTACTTCAAGTATCCCCCTCCTGCTTGGTTCAACAGGCTTCAGTGGATTGCTCCAGACCAAGAGGAATGTTATGTACACTGCATAAACTGTAGTCTATAGGTTATTTAAAATTTTTAAATTAGCAACAATTTAGGAAGGTAGAATATAGGGATGGGTCTGGGAGGAGCTAAGGGAATCAGAGTCAACATGATCAAAATATTTTGTATGAAATTCTCAATTAATTAATAAAGTATTTATAAAAATAAGTAAGTGATGCTTATTGAGGAGAGAGAGACAAAAAGAGAGACATAAAGAGAGGCAGAATAGATGAGAATTCTTCCATAACTTGAAAGTTGTATTGAAATATGGCAGCTAATAATTTCTGTAGAAAAAAAACTGACTCCAAGGAGAAAATAAAAATATGCGTCTTATTAAGTTGTCAGGAGGATTATAGAGGATCTGGAACAATATTTGATACCACATATGTGAACTGAGGTGGTCTCCTCAGAAGGCAGCACAGTATAGTTTGGTCTGTTCTGTGAGACAATACAGTCTGATCGTTGTGCTTTGCAATACACCATTTCAATATGGTGCTGAGAATTTGGAATCTGGATTGCTTACTTGGCAAAATCCTTGTTCAACTGCTTTCAACTGTGAGGCATTGCTACTTTAAGGCGTTCAGATATAGCAAATGTTGTTTTCCTTTCTCTCGGTTATAGAATATATAAATTTATGTCACATGTAACATGTGTGGCATATTTATACACATACAATTTGAATATGTCAGCATCTACTCAGGAAAGTAAACACATTCTATGTAAGTATCGTAGTAACTTGTAATCAAAAAGAAAATGGGAGATCTGCGGAACCAAACAAGGGGGATTGAGACATCTGGGAGGACAACAGAATTAGGAAGCCAACAGAGTCTTCAAGGAAGGGCTATGTGGGAAGATCCTGGTCTGGCATATGCATGGTAACTCATGGGGAACACTGAGTCTGTGTCCATGGAGCCCTGATGATTTAAAGGAGATTGCAGCTACCCTAGGCCAGCTGAGAGAGAGACATCTCAACTTCAGCTTTCCTGCTGCCCCCTGGTCTCACACCAGTGACTCCACTTGGTTGAACCTGGCCAGACACCAGCTAAAGTGCCTGGGGAATTCAACCCTGCTGCCAAATAGAGCAGGGTGACAGACAGGGACAGACCTGTGAGCCAACCACAAATGCTTTGATGTGTGTATAAAAGGCAATTCCCTCGTTGCTGCCTGTTGGTAGAGACTGAGCATGTTTATACAGCACTATATGTATCCTTGAGAGGTGATAGATCCCACTGATGTTTGCTATTGCTGCTATTGCTTTAACTTCACTTACCCAAAGCAATGAAAGCAATGTCCAAACTTTCTGTCAACCAGAAATTGTGAAAATCACTGATTTCTCAAGTCCTTTACCATGACCTCTGGTGAGCTTTAGAAGGTCACGAAATGTTTGAATTGTGGACCAGGGGCAAATTGATGACGGGGGCACAAAGCTGACACAGGGTAACAAATTTAGATACACCTTTCTTTTGCTTAGCTTAAGTGTATTGTTATGCTTTCAAAAAAACTTTTTTATTTTATATAACATTCCCAGTTTCCCCTCCCTCCCCTCCTTGAGTTTCCCCCGCCTTCCCTCCACCCCACCCTCCATCCACTCCTTACAGAGGATGAGTCTTCCCATAGAGAATCAATGAAGTCTGTCACATTACTTTGAGGCAGAACTAAGCCCCGTCCCTCACCCCTGTATCTAGGCTGAGCAATGTATCCCTCCACAGGGAACGGGCTCCAAGGAGCCAGTTCATGCACTAAGGATAAATTTTGGTCCCTCTGCCTATGGCCCCATAAACTGTCCAAACCATACAAGTGTCACCCATTTTCAGAGGGCCCAGTTCATTCAGTCCTATGCAGGTTCCCCAGCTGTCAGTCGGAGTCGATGGGCTCCCATTAGCTCAGGTCAGCTGTCTCTGTGGAAATCTTGGAGTCCAATGGAAGAGAGGGGACAGCAACGATAGGAGCAAAGGGGCCAAGACCTTCCTTCCACCCTCCCCAAACTACTGATTTACTCAGGAGATCTTGTCTATTCCCCATTCCCAGGGTGATCCAGGTGTGTCTCTCTCTGTTACCTGGCTTCTCTGGGGTTGTAGACTGTAGGCTGATTATCCTTTGCTGTATGTGTAATATCTACTTATGAGTGAGTATGTAAGTGAAATAAACTAAGATAATGGAGAATTCACTTGGGAAATTTCTTTTTACTATATGTGTGATAGACAGTGTGTTTTGTGTTAATAAATTTGTTTTAAAGATAATTCCTAAATAATTACCATATATAGTTGTTCAAAATCCCTACTGTCCCACGATGGAACTTGAACATAGGAGTACAGCATCGCAGGTGTCATGGTTTTTCATTATAGAAACAATGTCCTGGAGGCCCAGATCCACATACAGTGCTGTGTTCCGGAGAGCAAACCAAGCTCATATGTGCTATCTTCACACTCCTTAGCACAAAGTATTTTTGGGGCTTGTCATTCATCAGTCAGGACAAGCTTGTTGCTGTGAAGAAATCTACTTTGACAGGCATAAAAATATTCTATGTGTTTTAAACCAAGATTATCTTAAAATGTTTGGAGTGTACTATTATTTTCCCCTCAGTTGTAAACATACCTTAAAAGGAGAGAAACTGTGTTCAAGAGAATATATCTTAGCATCGGGGTCTCCTGCTTGCAGCTGGTTTCCAAAGTTCTCCAGAGAACCAGCTGCTGAGTTGCTGGATTTTAAAGCAGACAGTGTGTGAAACTGTAGAAATCTTTCTGTTCTTCAGAATGTGGCCATTTGACACGGCAGTGTCAACAGATCCTTTCTCCTGCTTTACGCATGTAAGGTGAAACTTTGGGACTTATTCATGTGGATGGTTGCTTTGTTGTTAGGGTAGATTCTTTTTGTATGATGCAGGGTCTCTCACACCTTTTCACACTGTGAACAACTGGACAAGTATTGTACCATGAGCTACACTCCTTGCTTGACATGATTGCTATAGACAGTAAACCTGAATGAATCTCTCACATATCCTCTTACTGATAAGACAAAAAGCCCTCATGACAAAGTATTTCTGAATGCCTGCAGATAAACAGATTTGGACATGAGCTACAACAATGGCATTCCCCTTATTCTCAATGATATGGATTTTGAATTGGCCATCTACCGTAGTCATACCTTTCAACTGTAAAGTCTCCCCCTCCTCCCTCCCTGCCTCCCTCCCTTCCTCCCATTTTTCTAGAGAATCCTGACTAGTATAGACTTAAAGAACCTTTCACATCTTATGAGGTTGTAAGCCACCTAGTCATGATTGAATACTTCAATCCTAGCATTTGAGAGGAAGTAACAGAAGGATCTTTGAAAGTTTGAGACTAGCCTGCTCTACATATCAAGGTCCAGGTTGATGAGTACTACATAGTGAGACTGCATTCTCCCCAACTCCTTCCTCAAATAAAACATAAGTAAATAATGAGTTAGAAGAATAATTTATAAGGTAACTTCCAATGTTTGAGGTTTTACTTGGTGACTCAGAAATTATGCAGATCCAAATATCGATTTGGTTATATTCTTGCATATGCTCAACAATAACCATCACATGCAGTTTCCATGAGTGATTCTCTAGTGAGACAATTCATACATGAGTCGCCATGATAATCTTCATAAACAGCACTGGTCAAGCTCTAATTAAGGTCTGGGAATTGTGCTTCATCTTTCACTCAGGTTGTTATTATTTATACCCCAGAGAAATTCCCTGAGGAAGATACTGCTATTACATTTTACAACTTTACAAATGGTCAAATAGGACACACAGAGATTAAACAGTATGCGTTCAAATAGTTGGTTAGTGTTACAGCCAAGATTGTGAGGCCTCTGAGCCACTTTGATGTCACCTGGGAGAGAGGGGATATAGGAGGAGTGCTAAGTCTATAAAGATGGATTGAGTTTTCAATGAGATCATCGTTAATTTGAGCAGTTGAGGGAGATGGGGAGGGCAGATTAATTAGTCAGGGCTAGAAATGGCTTTATTTTCTATACCATCTTATGGGATAAAAAATCATGCAAACCTAGTTAGGAGAAATTTTAAGGTCTAATTTGGTTTGATAAAATAACTCAGGCAGGAATAGGGAGGGAAACCAGACAGAAACACAAGTGAAGAAATTCACAGCCTACTGGGAAAAGTAGAGTACAGGTTACACTGAGTCTGAGTCTGTTGGGCTGGAAGGAGAAAGAGATGCTAAGTGAAGAGTAGGGTGTTCAGGGTCACACACTGGCTTAGAGATATTCAAGAGAGAGAAGAAATTCAGAGGGTTCCTATTATCCCTTACCACCTTAGACCTATATACTGTGGCTAGGGCATGATGAGGCCATGGTGTGACAATGACTAGGGATAAAGTATAGTCTGCTGATAGACAAAGGGACAAGATAAAAAAAACCAAAAAATAAATCTGTGTTATGGGGTGAAATCTGGAATTCAAAGCTTTTATCTCTTCTGTGTTGACTGTGCTCTGCTAGGAACTCCTGGGCAATGAGGTGGAGAGACCATTTGTCTGTTGCTTATATAAATGCAGACCTCAGGGGAAAGAAAGCCATGCTGGGCATCTGTGTGAGAGTGATGGACATTATGGAGGTAGCGGTGGCATTTGAGGCAGATGCGAAGCCAAGAGGTAGCAGACAGAATGGAAGAGAGCTCACAGCAGAGCCTTGGTGTACTCAAATATTTAAGACAGTCAAAGTCAAGAAACGATGAAGGGAGAGTGAGAGTGAGAGCTTCCTGGGATGTTTTATGGTGGCTGAGTTATGAAAATGAAGTGTAGTTAACAGATTGCTGATGCTGATGCTGATGTGGTTTCTTGAAAATGGAAGTAGACAGGGTTCAGAGGGAAACTGAAGTACCTAATTTCCCCAGGGTGAGGATACTATCCTTTCTTTCTGCACTTAAACTTGATTTAAATATTTAAAATGATGATCACTAGCCATGAGCACTTTATTAGATATGCTTGTATCTTTTTTCTGAGCATGAACCCTGTGAATCACTATCTACTATATTGCCACAATTGTTTGTACTGTCATTAATGTCTGCATTGTCATTACTATAGTTTATCCTGAGCACACCTTGCAAGGCAATGTCAGGTGTGTCTCCAGTTTAATTCCTGTACACATTGTTAATAGTTCATTGTGGTGAGGAGAGTGTAGTCTGTGAGCCAACGTTTATTCACCAAATGCCTATAGATTCTTTTTCATATGTAGCTGTTTCAGTTGAAGAAAGAGTTTCTTTTTCTCTTAGGTTTTTCCCAGAGTGCTCAGCACTTTGGAACCACCACATGCATGAAACAAGTGACTTAGTTGACACTGGACTCTAAATGGCTGTGCTTTCTCACACATTCTTGGTCCATGTGACGTGCTCCCTTGGCAGGGCCCATGACCTACTGATGACTGTGGGGAATTCAATACATTCCAAAAAAAAAACCCTCCCACAAAGATGTTCATTATTTGCTAGTCTACGTTCTACATTTTCCTTCTCTTCTCCTGGGATTGTTTCACAATGGTTAAATTTAGTGGTCAGAGTTCAACACAAATGCTTCTTGGCAGAGGAACTCAACATACAGAACGATACAGAATGACTTCAACAGAGCTGACTTTTACCCCACTGTTTACTAATAGGCACTTCACTATAAGATTAATTGTAATATGTCAGTATCATCAAAGAAAGACTCCTTTGCCTCTGCAAGACATTTCAGGTGAAAGTTGATTATAAAACTTCTATATTTGAGAAATCAGAGATTGAGCAAAACAATTTAGCTAAAATAGCAGAAAGTAATGTCTCAGAGTATCAACTTTAGTTTTTATATTTTTCTATGAATGTTGTTTCAGATGCCTGAATAAGATTATTATAATACATACTTGGACTCTACATATTAATACTAATAGAGTTTGGAATAGTAGAAAGTATATTTTTATGTTTAGCAAAGGTAGGCTTCTCACAAAAGGAAACATCACTAAGATTGCTCTCCCTCCCTCCCTCCCTCTCTCCCTTTCTCCCTTCCTTCTTACCTTCCTTCCTTTCTGTCTTTCTTATTTTACAAGTTGATAAAAAGTTCAAGGATTAATGTCACATCTACTTTATGCATAATTTTATTCCTATAGACTAGTTACAGATAATATCACACTAGGTCACAGGTGGGATAGGAAATCATCCTAACAAAATTCACACTCAAGAGAAGTGTTGGAAGGGATCTGCATGAGATAGTCTTTCAGGTCAAGGATGTTGGAAGTAAGAAGAAGGATTTATGTTCTATGATTTACCGGCTTATCTGGGAACCTTTCAAATGTTTTCTCTCTTCCCGTGGTGTTTCAAGCACTAGTTGCTATCCCTTTAGGAATTATTTAGTAAGTGGCAAGTTTTGCTCAATATCGACATGTGATCTTATTGGGAACTGCAGACTAGGATGTTTTTTGAGGGCAAAAGCAGGGTAAGGGTTTGTGTAAGATGATAGGGCAAGAGTGAAATTAAGAAAACTGAGGTTATCTGTTGGTGAGCAGAGAGATGTATCAGAGTCCTAGTTGAAGGAATAATAGATACTGAGAAACTTCTTGTTTTCTTCTAATGAGCATATTAACTGACTAGAGAGTAAGGTAAATAGAGTAGGAGACAGAGAGAAACAGACAAATGACTTGGAACTGACATGTTAATGAAAGAAACTACTTAAAACATAACAAACCCCATGGATCCAGACAGCTGACTAGCCCCTACTGTTGTAAGCTATACAACCATGGGTCATGAGCATTGTGATATGTGCATGTTGGGATAATGCACCTTCAGAGGTAGTTAGCTTCTGAAATTACAATCCAAATAAGACCTTGTCGTTAGAAGATACTTATGTTTAGCTTCATTCTTTGTTTGAAATTCTTGATATTTGAGTAAGGAGTCCATGAATTTATTTTTCAAGGAGACCCAGTCATTTTGTAAGACAACCCTGTGTAGAATTATTAACTAGATAATGTGATTTTTCAACTAGAGTCATTCTGAAACTCTATCGTCATCTTCATTCCAGGGTGGTTGACAATACCCAGGATTACATTGTAGTTTTGAATGGATTGTGTGTCAGGCCTCTATTGTACAGACTCTGGGGGTGGCGGGGAGGACAATGTACATGTCCTGTCGTTGACCATGAGCTCCTTATAATAGGGAATTTCCTGGTCTAAAATGTACCATCATGACAAGGCCCAGAAACTCTGACTTGGTATACATTATTGGGACAGGAGTATATTCAAAGGGTAAACTGGAGAGATAATTTACATAAGATACAATAGAGTGTTTTCTATTTTGAATGTAACTTTCCTACTACTAAGAGGGTATGTTTTTACAACTAAGTCGGGTGGGGTAACAATTGAACCAGCTTCATCTACAAGATGCTCATTTGACTTGGCAGCTCTAGTTAGCACACCAGTACCACCTGGGTAACTAGCACAACTTTTATTTTAAAAGCTGGAAATGAAAAGATTAATTCTGGCTGAGTGGTCAGGAAAGGTTTTCCAAGTTCCAAAGCATGCCTCTTGCTGTAGTTCACTTGTGGGTCAACTTCCTATTAGTGGGAGTGAAAACAGTTCAATCTCTTACATTTATTGGCTAAACAATTCATTGTCTGGCATTCTTACATGGAGTTTTCTTAAGAAATTGTTGAATAATTGTTATGCCACATAAACAGGGCCTTTTCAATCCTTTGCTTTGTTGTTTTGCTTGTTAGTTCTTGTGGATTGTAGAGACAGAGCCAAATAACTTTGTACACTGGAGATTACGTTGCATGGACCAAAATTGTAGGTTTCCTCTCTATGTAGGCAAGATCACTTCAGCCACAAGGAAAATGTGTTATGGCCACAGATCTATCACCCATATATAAGGGTTATGCCAGACATACGGAGAATTATAAGCAGGGAGATTAAAAGGAAAACATAGTATAAAGTAGAGAGCCTCAGAAATACGACTGTCAAAATAACTCAAAATGCAAGTACTAATTTGTGTGGGACAAACAGCGTCTATGCAAGAGAGACAGTGGGGCTGTTCTGAGCTTGTTCTATGAGTTCCTCTTCATGTTTCTACGCTGTTTTCTCCTCATTTACCAAGAGTTATCATCTTCTTGGGAAGAAAGAACAAGTGCAGCTAGATAACGTTAGTTTTGAAGTAGCAAAATCGCAGTTATGAACTAGCAACAAAAATCATTTTGTGGTTGGTGGTTGCCACAACATGGGAAACCGTATTAAAGAGTCACGGCATTGGAAAGATTGAGAACCACTCATCTCCCATCATGCCATGACACACAGCACAGTAGTGAAATAGATCAAGTGTCCTACCTCAGGTCGGTCTCCTTATTACAGACTGTTTCAGTTCGAGTGTGCAGTGCTGTGGTGAAGACCATGACCAAAATCAACGCTGAAAGGTTGCACTTTGTAGTCCATCTCTGGGGAAGTCAAAGCAAGAACTCAAGACCGGAGCCTGTTGGCAAGAGCCGGCTCAGATGTCATTGGGGGAGTGATGCTTTCTCACCTGTGCCCCATGTTTTGCCCACTCAGCCTTTTCATAGCACGCTGGACCACCAGCCCAGTGGTTGTGCAGCCCACAGTGAGCTGAATCCCCAGGTTTCAAATGATGACTGGGATTCCAAAACCAGTGCTTCACATTTATGCAGAGTGTTATGCAGAAACAGTGTTACCCACTGAGCAATCTTCCAATCTCTACACATGAAAATTTAAAATCTCAGTTTAAGTTTGTTAATTTTAAAAATGTATAAGACACTTGAAGGTACACTGTATAGAATAACTCTCAGAGTGAGAGATATATGTGTGTGTTTTCCAGTTTTGTGTTTGAAGTACTTGTTTTATCGTCAGTGAAAATACAAAAGGCTAGGCCTAGACATGTTGGGAATAAAGACGAGGCTTTCATAATTTACATAATTATCTTCATTAATAAATAAAAAATGTGCACCACAGCCTTCATCACAGGCCAGTATGATAATGGCATTTTCATATCTGAGGATTCTTCTTCCAAAATGACTATAGCTTGTGTCAAGTTGAAATAATATTAGCCATGACAGCCACTAACACGACCATGGTGCTCTATCCCTACTCCTAAATGGCCCTGCCTCTAAATACCATCAACATACAGAATTTTGGGAGACACATAGTTGACCATAACGTGAAATATTAATAAGGGACTCTTACAGATCAAAGATGGAGGAAGCATATATGCTTTCTTTTAGTCTCATCTCCTTTACCTACTGAACAGCAGTGCCCCAGCATACACCATTCCAAGGATAAGGATGTCTCTCTTAGTTTGAATCCTTAAGTCAGAGAGTACAGCAGATGGGCTTTCTCAACAAACACAGCGGTCTTGGTGAGGCCAATTCATCTGACTGCTACTTAGGATCACCTTAGCTACTTAGATTACACAACTCATTTATCAGCTAGCATTACCCAACATTGCGCACAAACTGTTACAAGCAGCAGTGCTGCTAAAACAAAAGCCCCCAAATATATGACTCTGACTGAAAGGTCAAGCACTTATCAAAACATAAAGCTTACGAGGTTGAAAAAATAACCACATAAAGCTTACGAGGTTGAAAAAAATAACCAAGCCCTTGAGAGGCAAAACGTTTGTAAAATTTGCCTGTGACAGGCTTGGATACTAGTTTATAAAGCTTACAAGGGAAAGGACTTGGGAAAGGAAGATATTAGTAGCTTATGCTGGTTGTCATTTGCTGAGTTTAGAAAATGATTGCAAGGAAACAGATGAGTTCAGGCAGTATTTGGTGTGATTGAGAGCACACTCAGTGGAGAAGAAAACTGCAGGAATGTGGGCCCTCTGGGGTCACAGAAGCTTCCACTGCCAAAACGGAGAGAGATAAGGCCTAAAAAGCTTTTAGTCTCCAAGGACCATTAACAATCATTCTGGTGTCAGAGATCATATTGAGTGTGGGTCTTCCTGTCCATCTGGTTGCAGTAGCAAGGATGCAACATGGACTTGAAAGGGTGAGCTTTGGTGCTAAAACCTCAAGGAATCAATCAGGTTTGACAGTAATATCTAGAAAGGCTTTGGAATGTCATTGTGGAAACACGGATTTAAAGATTCCACATAATGCTGCCAGGTTTAGCAAGCAAAAATAGAAGGTACCCAGTTAAACCGAGTTTCCGATAAGCAGTGAATCGTGGCTTAGTAGAAGCGCATCTCTGTATTATATATTGGTTAACTTAAAAGGTTGCATTTTGTTTAAATCCCCAAGAGGAGATTGATGCCAGCATGCTATCTGGCATTTATATATCAGCGGAGTTTGGAAGGAGTATAATGTCTTATGAAGAAGAAATGAGTTCAAATTAAAACTAAAATAATCATTGAGTGTTAAGATTTTAGATTACCAATTCAGCACATAAAATTGCTAAAGAAACCAGATTTGTAAATCTTAGGATACTGGTGGAACATTGCTTCCTAACATTCATGTGGGCTGTTTAACAACAATTGTTTAGAGGACAGATGGAGAGACTACAAGGAAGGATATTTCTCCCACAGCAGAATGAATGTGACCCCAGATACAGTCATAGGGTGCTTGTAACCACTGGGGGATTTTTTTTCTGTTTCTGTTTATGTTGCTGTTGAGTGTCCTATTTTTCTGCCTTGTGGATGATGATTCTTTTGAAACTTTTCATGCCCATCATTTTATACTGACTGAAGAGAAATGAATTTAAGCAGGGCTATGACTTAGTATTTTCCAGATTATGAGAAATTTAAGATAGAGATCTGGAGTTTGGCCTGACTTAAAAACTGGTGAATCTTAAAGGTGTTCCCTCAGAAAAGTATGGATTTTCTCAGAGAAAAAGTGTCAGGCTCATAGATACTTGGAAGTTAGAAGGCCTGTTATCCCAGTAATCTGTGTATAAAGAGAAGCTTTTTCTTTGAGAGGAGCCTTCCCGCCAGCCTGGTTCTAGAGCCGCATCAGTCCCAAATAAACACACAGGAGGCTATATTAATTATGAAGCTGTTGGCCTTGTTTGTTTCTTATTAGCTAGCTCTGGCTTAAGTAATTACCCCATAATTGTTAATCTAAGTATTTCTCTGTGCTTCTCTCTGTTCTTCTGTTTCTAAAATTCCTTTAAAGCTTTTGTTGTTTTGCGTGGAAATTCAATCCCACTTCTGACAACCATTTCTGTGTCTCAAGTAATTTTTGTTCTCACAGTGTAGGCAAGTCAGCAAATTTTTCTGTCAAGTTTCAAGGAATGAATATTTGACACTTCACAAGAAGTAAACTAGGGGACATCCTGAAGGGCCTTTAATAACAACCACTTAAAATCTAAAACACATTTTTAGTTTTTAGGCCACACAAAAATAAGCAACAAGTTGGATTTTACCCAAGCCTGGATTTTTTGACCCTTGGAATAAAAGAACTCTTGCTGCCTAGAGAATTTCTCCTCTTGGTTTGTTGGAATATTAGCGAAGTCATATGACCATCTCCTGCCTACCAAATATGAGCAGTGAGTGAGTCATGTTTACTTAGAACAAACACACTCATCATGCCTAATTTCTTGGTCCATCACATGTTCAGAATCAACATCAACAGTTCAAAATGAGGACCAGTAATCAGCTTGCTCCCCAAAGAAAGGGTAGGGTGGATGTCGTTTAAAAAAGAAAGTTTTTTTTGTTTTTGTTTTTTTTTGGTTTTTACGAGGCAGGGTTTCTCTGTATTGTTTTGGAGGCTGTCGGTCCAGCCCGGCCTTGAACTCACAGAGATCCGCCTGCCTCTGCCTCCCAAGTGCTGGGATTAAAGGCATGCGCCACCACCACCCGGCTGAAAGTTTGTTTTAAAAAATCACACTTTTATCATATTAAGCCAATATGGAGTCTTGTGTTTCATTCATTACTCGATTTTCCTTATTCTAAATTAAGCTACCAGTACATTTCACAAATTTCTTTGAAGATCATGGATGAATATTTAAATGTATTATTTCTCTAGAATCTTTGCATCCTGTCAGTTTAACAGATCTCCTCCCTAGATTGAGAGATTCAATGTTCATTATTTTTTACACTAATTTTGAGTCTATTTTCAGCTTAACAAAGTCATAGTTTGCCTCCAAGCAGAGGGCTTTCCAAGTTTACATGTACAGTTATTTCTTTTTTGTTTGTTTTATCACCTTCTTATTTTTATTTTTAAAATTGTTTTAACTTTTATTGATTCTTTGTGGATTTCATATCATTCATCCTGATCACACTCATCAAGCTTGATGAGGGGATAGGTAACTATTTATTGTGGAAAGTACTTACAAGAGAAACTGGCAACCAAAGTGAGTCAGCAGCTTTCTGACGAGAAGCCAGAAAGAGACCAACCATCTTTCTTGCCCCGCCTTTTATCACCACATCCATATGTGCCTCTAGCCACGCCCAAAGTAGGCGTGGTCAGCGGCATAGTCACCTAAAATCTCTCCCTACAATGTCCCTTCGCATCTTCCTCTGCCCTTGCAACTTCCTTCCCCTGGAAAACAAAACAAAATTCAAAATGAAAATCAAAAATTAAAGCAAACAGAAAACAAATAACCCAAACAATTAAAGAAAAAAAGGGAAGAATTTGTCTTGGAAGTGTTGCATGGTGAGTCCATAGAGTTTACACTTTAGTCCATTGATCTTTATTTGTAAGAATTCATTGCTGTGAGTTAATGGTTTGGTTTGAGGCCTCTGGCTTCTGCTACACTATCAATAATGGTTCTGTTTGGGGCCATTGGATATCCTGTTTTTATCCTGTATCATGGGGATCCTATAGTTTTGGATCTGTAGGTTTGTTCCTTCCCAAAGTGCAAAGATGTGGTGGATGTTGAGGTGGGCTAACCTATAGTCCTGGTTGTCTCTCGTCATTATTGCCCAGGCAGCAAGCTCTCCAGAATTGCCAGGGCTAGCTCACAGAATGCTGGCAGAAGTTCTCCTGCTCTCAGGTCCTCCCTCAGATATGGCTCACTCATACTTACACTAACATGGCCAGCTCTACTGTTTTGCCAAGGCAAGCTGAAGCTCCCCCCCTCATATGCTTCCTGCAGAAATTGGTACTGTTATTATCTTTTAAAGGATTTAAAGCGTTTCATTAACAATAATAAAGGAGTTTATGAGCTGTGAAAACATTTGAAATCTTTTTGGCTCTTCATTGTGAGTATGCTCTCAGTATTAATAAGACAGAACCAGTATTGGCATTTTAAAAAAAGAAAATATAAAATTAATATGCCTAGAGTGATGATTTTCTTATAATTTTACAATTAATACACTTGGATATTTATTCATTTTAGGAAAAGGGAGAAGATACTTTGAAAGTCATACTTTTTTGCAATTTTTCTTTTTCTACTAATGAAAACTAAAATCTAAGTTCCTATTATTTACAATAATAAAAAGTATTTAAATATAAGCTTGAAGTGATACAGGGCAGGTATGTGCACATGTACATAAGGACATACTCATGCATGCACACAGACACAGATACAGAGACACACACAAATAGAATCCTGAGTTATACTGAGATGCTCCTGAAATAACTTTATACATTTGTTCAGTCACCAATTAGAGCATATGAAACAGGTCAGTCTCTTCAATACATAAGGATGGGAGGTTCCACAATTGAATGGGTCTGTCTTAGAGCACCTCCTCTAACGTAGCTGTCCTTTGGTATTCTGTTACAGCTAAAAGTCACATTCCCTTTGCAAAACCCAATGATGTGCCATATGTGACATTCTTGTATGGGAGACATATGTGTGTGTGTGTGTATATATATATATCTGTGTGTGTGTGTGTTTGTATAGAGGTGTGTGTACATGTGTGTGTGCGTGTTTATAAGTTCTTGGTGATGCCAGAGGTCAATGCAGAGTGTCTTTGTCAGTTGTTTTCCACATGATTTTTGAGACAGACCTTTCATTGAGCCTAGATCACATTGATGAACCTTGTTTGGCTGGCCAGCAAGACAAAAACCTCCTTCTCTCTCTGCTAGGGTTGTAGATTCACCCCCAGGTTTTCAGTGTATACTGGAATTCCAAGCTACTCATGCTTATGCAGAAAACAGTTACCACCTGAACAATCTAACAATCTCTACACATGAAAATTTAAAATTCAGTTTACATTTGTTAAATTTAGACATGTATAACATACTTGAAGGTATATTCTGTACAGAATAAGTATTGGAATGGCAGTAAGATATGTGTTTTCCATTTTAGTGTTTGAAGTAACTGTTTTGTCATTACAGAAAGATATCAAAGGAAAGGTCTAGAAATAATTGTTGGGAATAAAGTTAGGAAAAGCAGTCATAATATTTACAATACTTTAATCTAATAAGACAGATATGTAGAAGTCACACCCATAAAATGATTAATAAGTAAATCATTACTAAAATGGTAAGAAAATTCAAGCAAAATACTATCAGGTTGCTACATTACTGTGCTCTATTTGCCTGGAAAGTTCACTTTCCAGGGCATTCTGGAATTTGGTTTGTACAGGACAGAATAAATTAATGGTTGTTAACACGTGGGGCATGGACTCTGGGGCTCAAATGACCCTTTCACAGGGGTTGCTTAAGATCATTGGACAGCACAGATATTTACATTATGAGTCATAACAGTGGGAAAATTGCAGTTTTGAAGTAGCATTGATAACAGTTTTATGGCTGGGAGTCACCACTACATGAGGGATTCAATAGTTGCAGCATAATGAAGGTTGAGAAGCATTGGCACAGACAGATATCTACCTTATGCTAATTCAGGCACGCTGTTTCTTTAGTTTTTTTTATCCTAATTGGGAACAAAGGATTTTCTGCAAGCTAGGCACATACTTTACCTCTGGTTTAAACTCTCTGCTGTATGTGACTTCAAATAGTTCTTTATCCATGTCTTTTACAATGTTATTCTGCTTGTTCTGTGATTTTGTTCTTTCTGTTGTTTGAAAGATCATCTCCTGAGGCCTGATCTGGCTTTACAACTCATATTTAGCCCAGGAGGACTAAATATGAGCTCCTGATCCTCATGCTTCATCCTCTGAAGAGCAGGGAGAAGAAGCATGAGCTACCATATTTGACTAATAATATAATTGCTTTTATAAAAGTGTTAGCACATTTGTCTGATTATAGGAGATTTGAACCCTGATGTATGTCTAACCTGCATGCTTCTTTGTTAGTTTTATGTATTCTTTAGTAATAGATTTTGATGATACTGGAAACTGTTTTGACTCCTGGGCAAAGCTGCCACAGAGAGCAATGTCCTACTTTTTACCAAAACAGTTTAAGTCTACTTAGGAACAACTTGTCTCTGGTCAGCTAGTACCCATTTTATTACTCATGTAATTAAAATAGCATAGAGAATGATCAATAGAACCCAACCAGGTTTGTTACAAATAGACATGGTCTTACATTGGGAATTTAATCTCATCATCCTGGAATCCAAATCTTGTACCAATTTACTCTAGGCTAGGAATGTACTTTTGTTTTGCTCCTGAGGGGGGAAAAGTAAGAAACTGTAGTTAGTTTGTTCTTGAATTCTGTAGAATCAGCAAACATTTACTGTAAATGGTCTAATAAATATATTTGGCTTTGTGGGCCATATGCTCTTTGTGACAGCTTGCCAGTTTTGTCTTCTTCACTCAAAAGCAGGCATAGGAATCAGGTAAACATGTAGGCACTGTTCTTTCCTAATAAGTGTATCAGCCTCCATAAAGATCTTGTGTGTTTTCTAAGACAGACACTTCAGCAGCCCAGATAACAACAAAGCAAAACATTCTGTTATTAACTTGGCCACCACTGCAGTCTACCAGGCAAAAAATAGTTTCTGAAAATATTCTTTTTCTTATCTCGGAGATTCCCTTAGAGTCACCAAGTCACAATCATTCAAACAAACCATTTGTAATAAGAATGTCTAATGTCTAATAAATAGCCAAAGTCAAAATGAGCAAAACAGTTTATTATGCTTTCTTTGTTTTGCTTTTCTGAGTTTGGGACAGTATTTCTGTGGTACAGTATAAGTCAGTGGTCCTCAAAGTTTACATGCATAAGAGTTACTTGGAAAGCACATTAAACTAAATTTACTGATTCCTGCCAAAAGAGATTCTAATCTAAATTGTCTGACAGTTTATATATCCAACCTTGGTCCAGAGGCAGAGAAATCAAGGAGAATGCATGGGCAACCGTCTTCATAGTATTTTATGTGAGGAGTGGGAGCAGGTTCAGGGTTGTTTAGTTTTACTTCAGTAGTCTTTGTTGCACAGGGTTTGTATCTAGATACCTTTCATGTGAGCAGTAATAGTGTGGTAATAGTGATTGTCTGTGAGAATCCCAGAGAAGAGACAGTTGGAATGCTGGGTCTAGATTGGTGAGTTTTCACATTAAATTGAATCTTAAAGTAAGTAGACTAACCATTAAACATTGATAGTTAATTAATATTCAAGTCATTCAGAGTATCAGATATAGAATCTGTAATATGTGCCCATGACAAACATCTCTACACTTGTTTATATAGACAATTCCTACTCATTATGCATGGGTTTTTTTTTCTTTTTGTTGGAATATTGGGTATTGTGAAGTTAAAGTTTTGAGAGTCTGGTGTTTCTTTGAAGAGCATGGGATCTGTTTTGATGACGTTACTCGTTGACTACTTTGAGCACATGGATGCCAGGTTTTAAATTTTGCTGGTGTGGATGTGGAATATAGGTTACTGCAGGGAGATTTTCTTTAGGGAAGAGTCTTTCTATATAGTCCTGGGTGTCCTGGAACTCTATGAAGACCATAACTCTGCCTTTGGAGTGCTGGATTAAAGACATGCACTGTTATGCTCATCCAAAGTTCCTAATTTTTAGCTTCCAACAATATATAGTGTATGTTATAAAATTACACTTTATGTTACAAGGCATTCAGGGAAGTAGAATCTAGAAATGTCTTTTATAGCCTAATGAAACTCTGTATGATTTGGTATTAGAGCTTGCTTCTATCTCAGTTGTGTACTTTGTAAGGACACAGTGGTGAAGACAGCACAGTCTTGACCATAAAGAACTATTCTTTACAGGTAATTAAACAAACACGGGTAATTAAGCAAACTAGTAGAATTCTTTAGTGCTCTGGGAATCTTTGAGTTGTCAGTCAAGAAAATGTCTAAGACAACTCAGATTAGGATAGATGAAAAGATTAGTAAGGTTTTGTCCTGTGAGAAACATGATTGGGACAGGTGCTGAAGTTGATGCACAGTAGAGGCTACATCACAGGAAAGTGTGGGTTGGGTTTATGCTAATCCTCCACCTTTTCATGTAGAAGATTTAAACACTGGCAGACTGCATTCCACAGGCTTCTTGGAACATGTCCTCTGTGATGCTTAGAGATAGTTGTACTTCATTCAATATTTCCCTCAACCAACCATTGTTTGTCTTAAATATATGTTTAAGAACAATGATCCATAAAATTGACAGAGTGAAAGTAGCTTGGTCACATAATGATAGTGACTGTTTATGAAATACAAAGCACAGGCATGTGTTACCTCTATAACGTAGTGATTAGGAAGAACAACATATGGCTCAGGCAAGCCTAAACACATAGGCACAGGCCATAAGACACTGCTCATGATACAATACAAGTAGGTGTGCACCATAAAGCCCTAAGAGCAGGAGGTTCCTCAAATGGTTTTCAATGATGATGTAGCTTTATGCATTCATACACACACACATACACAGACACACACACAGACATACACATACACACACATGCATACATACATACACACACATACACACATAAACACATACACACACACAGAGGTCATGAAAGAGATCTGCAACTGGGAGTATAAACGAGATAACACCGTGTGTTGCTATGCCAAGTCTATATCACAAGTGGGTGCTTTCAGCAACAGAAAAACAGCGCAAGTTCTAACGTCTTGAAGTCTGCTCAAGTTATCATCCAGATTGCTTTCTTCTGAGAGCTGTGGGAATATGTGTGCTGTGCATCTCTTCAGGTCTTTCAGATGTGTGTCTGTCGTGTGTCTCCAGGTTATGTCTTCACAGTATGTATTCATGTTCACGTTTTCTTTTCTTGACATTACCAGTGACTCCTTTGTCAAATGAGCTCTCTGCGAGAGGTTGAGAGGGCAAAGGCTTTACCACAGAGTTTATCTCAAGGTTCAATGCACATGGGCTTCTGAAGAGAAATAAGTACTACAAAACTGTGTATTAGCTGGTGATTCTTAACTTTTATAACTTCAGCTCATCTCAAAGGAAATAGCAGGGACACACATGGCTGGAAGACAGGACTGACATTGCCTTTAACATTAATTATATGGATTAGCTTTAGCAAACTCGTGAATCTGGAAAATTTCTTTCCCTGTTATGCTGGGAAATTATTTTTGAAAGCATTCTCCACCCATTTTGATTTATAAACTCGTTAATTGAAAGTGAGGTATGGGCTCATCCCTCCAGGGTCTAGTTACTAGGTTATAGAATTACCTATAATTGTATTTATTGTCTTGTTACCAACTAAGAGTGATGATAATTTTAATCTATTACTTTTAGCCTGTAAGTTATGGTATGATTAAACAACATTCCATGAATAACTTGAGCACTATGGAATGAAATTTACCTCAGTAGGTTTGGCATCCACTTGGTTACATGAGACTGTTTCAGATTCTTTTCCCAACAACAACATAATACACGACCTTGATATTCCCACTGTGAGTAGACTTAATTCTTTAGTCCTAAATCTAGCACTAATGGAAATTACACTCATGCTAAAAAATAGACACATTGCTCTTAGTTCCAAAGAGACAAATACTAGTAACATGAAGAATGAAATTTTGTTTTAATGTTTTACAGTTCCATGATTCCGTGCTAGTATCTTTCCTTCTTGAATATGTTGAAAATCATTTTTCTTGCTCAGTGTACTGCCTAAGAAACGAGGATCCCATTTTTAGGCAAGATTGCCTACTTCTTATGTTTTCTAGATCATTGGTCTCATTATGCTTTCTCACAGCTGACTAGCTTTTTGAGGAAAACAGAGTAGCTAACACATCCAGAGCCTTAAGTAAATTTTCTCTTCAGAAGGAAAGACTAATTCACTGTATTTGACATGGTTATGAAATGCCTTAACACAGATCCCCATCCTTCTTTGGCCATTCAGTAATGCACTGGTATAGGATCTCAGAGTAGGGGACAATGTGTCCTGTATCATTAGACAAGTCAATTATGATCTGGGTACCAGGGAATAATCAAAGAACAGATAAAAGTTAATGTCAACCATTAGAATGGGTATAAGGGGTTGAATAGAACAGGAAGAAAATAAACTATTTTTGGAAAGTGCTTAGTGGCAGTTCCTTGAAACAGAGGTACCATAATTTTGATTATTTGCATCTTTCATACATAATATATTAATGTGTTGAGTAAAAGCTTCTTGAGGGATCCTATGCAGCAGTAGCATTGAGAAATAAGACAGCAAGCTAAATGAAGCCCTGATGTTAACCTGGTGTTGCTTTACAGATGGCTGTACAACTAAAGAAAGAAATAGATGTTTTGTCATGGAAAGATAATCATCACAGATAAGCACAAAACCAGGAAACTCACAGAGGGCAGAAGATTGGATGGCATGGTTGTTTTGAATATGTGGTTAGCCAAGCTTCATTTATGGAATGGAATTGGATAAAGATCAGAAGTAGTTTAGAGGGTAGCCACGGGAATCTCCGCAAGATGAATATTCCAGAATAGGGATCAACTATTAAAATGATCTAATCTGCACAAAAGTTTGATACAGTTTAATCATGCTAACTTGCTAGCAAAGCATGTTTTAAATTTTACCTTTCTTTAAATAATTTACCATGGAATACAAAGCTGGATGATGATTTTCTAAAACCTAAAATCACTTCATCAAACCTTTCTTTCTTTTTTTTTCTTGGTTTTTCGAGACAGGTTTTCTCTGTATTGTTTTGGAGGCTGTCCTGGAAGTCACTCTGTAGACCAGGCTGGTCTCGAGCTCATAGAGATCTGCCTGCCTCTGCCTCCCGAGTGCCACCAACGCCCAGCATCATCAAACCTTTCTTAAACCTCAAATTAAATAAAGCTTTCTTCTGCTAGTGCTACCATGCTAGCTAGAAGAGAATAAGCACCCCAGTTCGAGTTTACATTTAACACCTGCAAAATAAGGGTAAGGGTAAATTACACCACACCTTTCATACAGAGAGGAATGTATGTATACTTTCTATCATAGCTTTTACTAATGCTATTGTCAGTGGGATTCTCTTCCGAGGGTACTGAAATCTATAGCAAACATCCACAACTTTGCACATTTTCTTATCTTTTTCAGTTGAGATTTAGATATTTAAACCATTCAAATTTTTAAATGGAGAAGTGGAAGCTTCTAGAACCTTCCCAAATACAGTTAACAAATAAGGAAAGGAGTTAATATTCAATCACTCTTATGATAAATATTAAAGCCTGAGTTTTTATGACTTCAATATCATAATGAATTCAGGGTGGAATGATAGATATTGACCATCAAGTTCACAACCAATGAGAGAGACAGAGACAAAAAGGCAGAGACAGAGAGACACACAGAGAAAGACATGGAGAGACAGAATAACAGACAGTTTTCCTCATAAAGTCTATTTTAAAAAAAGTATTCAATTTAGCTAAGCCAACTTCAGCCCTCCATTATATTCTCAGGCACCCTGGAGGGAATCCTCTTGGTGACATTAAGTTATTTTCACTTTTTTGCTTCATTGTCAACCAGTAATTAATACTCATAATTAACGATAAAAAGTAAACCAGCAGTCAGTTCCTGGTCTCCATAATAAATCCACTTACATGGTAACAATATACAGAAGAGATTGGTAGGTCTTTGCAAATGCAAATTCATCTATTGATTTCTGTGAGATATTGATAGCTGAAGTCAGACTTTAGGATTCAAAATCAATATCATTTTAATTTGCTTAACAGATTATTTATGTTATTTTACTGAGATTTACTGGAGCTCAAAAGCTCCAGAATCTATTTTCATGGCCATTTGAAGAGTGTATTTATTAATTAAAAGTGTTCAGTTATTTTATGAAATGAAATGATTACAGTTTTCCCTCCCATTCTGTCCCCCCTCCTGTCTCTCGACTGCCCCCCTGCCCTGTCCTGTTGCGGCCATTTTTTAGACTGTGTACTGACAGTAACTGCGTTGCTCATGGAAGATGCAGAAAAGGCAGTCGAGGATTGTTTCCTGGTTGAATGTCTCTGACATTGTCACTCACCTCCAATTTCTACAGTCCTCGTTCTGCTTGGTGACTCAAGCCTTCTAACAAATTGCCATTCTCTGAACCATTGCAAATGGAGATAGCATTATTTTAATGCATGAAATTGTGTTTCCTTTGATGTCAGATGAGCCGCTTGAGTCTGGCTGACTTTTAGAGTATGATACTGTTTTTCCTCCGTAGGATTTGGCTTTCATTGCCTTTTTCCTTCATCAGATTCTTCCTCTGCCAAGTTCAGTTCGAGGTTTGCATGTTCAGGTTTTGGGGGGGTTGTTTCCCTGAGTGCAAACAGAGTTCAAGTTTCTTAAAATAGGGGAGATTATGGCTCCCTTCCCCCTTTTCACTTTAAAAAATGCTATGGTTCAACACTATTTGATTTAGGTTAAGACCAAAAATAAGTCCTCCCCACTTGTGACTAAACAAGGAAAAATTGTGTTCAAATGTGCTTTTAAAAAAGTCATAATTGAGTGTAAAGGAAGCAGATGAAGTATGGGCTTTGCTTTTGAGATTTAACCTTGATAAAATATTCTCCTTTGGAAAAATGGAGGCAAGCCCAAACTCCCAATGTTCTGGAGTTTGGATAGTCTCCATTAAAACCTACTTTCATTGTAAATTTATTTATCTTTGTCAAAACATCAGACTTTTAATTAACAAATCTTTAAAGTAGGGCATTGATTTGCTTACGTACCTGAGAATGTAAATTATAAAAAAATATTGATTCAGGGATACAGAATATCACTTAGATATGAGGAGTATCCATGTAAGGTGAGTTTTTAATCTTCTGAAGTTTCTTTTTAATTTCAATTTTAGTGACTCCTCCTTGAACCTCTCCCCAGATTTTACCTTTCCAATTGAACCTTAGCAACTTGGAAAACACGAAAATTGAATTACGCTTTGAAGGTGAGTTTCAGAATGTAAGTTAGAGACAAAAATATTTTTCTTGTGTATAAATTGTGGTCAACTTGCCTTAAAACTGTCAATTGTGCTCTTAAAAATGTAGCTTTTTAGTGAGACTTGCAAGCTAGCTAAGGCCAATGGCTTAAATTCAGCAGACAACCAGTATAGACATTTTCATAATTCTACCATGAACACTTTTCCCTGGGTCTGAAGTTCCCGAGAGGCAACATAATTGTATTTGCCAAGATAATCTATTTACCCTTTCTGGTCTTTGAGAGCTTTGGGATAGAAACACTAAATTCTGAAGTCAAATGTCTGAAGCAGGATTTCCCACAGTTTAACATGAATCTGAGTCATCTAGAGAAATTGTGTAAACAGGGAATGCTGACATCTGTGGTTCTGACATTGAAGGCCTCCAATGGGATGTGACAAAGTTAAAAATATTCTACCATGCTGGCCCTTCCTTTTGCTGGCCTATAAGCTCAGCTTTGAAAACCATTGATCTAAAATAGTCATGCTCATTCTTGTTTTTTGTTGTTAACTTCTTTAAATGAGGTTATGTCAAACATGTTGGTCAACCTACTTCCATGGAAAGTTAGCTATGATAACATGCATTAGCTGAAGCAACTAGAGAGTCTGCAGTTTTACTTTTGTCTATTGAAGGAAAACCTATGCTACATCTCATCAGCATTTGTCCTCTTAAAAGCATGTCTTCCTTCTCCCAAAATGGTAAAATAACTTTAATCTTTTATTAATCTAATTTTCCTTCTCCCAAAATAGTACAACAACTTTAAATAACCCAATTTAAACTCTTGTAAAGTTGTGTCACCCTTAGTAAATATCAAAAGCAATGCGGTAATGGAACAAAAGTGTCTCTGGCTTGTTCTTGATGTATTTGTGTTGGGCAAGCTCTTATCCTGCTGTCAAAAGGTTCTTGTTGCCCTGTACCTATGATGCCAAGATTTTCCTAGGTATTTCAGCCTCAGTGATATCTTTCAGATATATGCAATACTCATCTGGAAGCTGTGACACTAAAGTCTCTAGTGAGATGTAGAGTATAGCTTGGAGTAATTTTCTCTAGTCAATCTTCTCTTTGGGACTTAAGAGCCTCAGGTCACTCCAAGAAGAGTGTTCCACACTCATTGCCAGCCATCAGCTTCCTAATGCCACACCATTTCAGAGGATATGTAATACCACTACATGGTGACTGATCTGGTTTGTCTGGAGTTAATGTGTCCTAAAATATCTTTCTATGTGTGTTTTCCATTTTTTAGCAACTTTGCTTTTGGATAATGGGAAGCCAGATGCCTTTCAAATAAATTAACATCTCAATATTACTTTTCAAAGTCTATTTTTTCTTTTCTTTTCCTTCTTTTATTTTTGTGGGGAGCAAAGGGAAATTATTAGCATGCTTTTATTAGACCAGCAGTGGAATTTTCTCTAAAGCCTGTCTTTAATGGGCTCATTAATTTTACTTATTTTTCTAGCCATCATCAGGCTTAACTACAGTTCATTTAGTTTTTATATTCAGATCACTTATGCTTCATTATAATGGCAGGTTGTGAGAATGGGAATAAATTAAATCCACAGTTCCATAATTAGGTGCACAACATTTTAACCCTCTAGATAATGGGTCACAGGAACTGGGGCTCTCTCTCATTTATCTTGTCTCACAAAAGAGTGAGTGTAAAGCTGCATATATTACAGTAGATACTTTATAAAGGTAGATAAAATTGAAATGATCTCTGATAACACTACCCCCAACAGTTCTGCATTTTTATTTGGTTTAACCGTTATTGTGAAAGAAGTAATGTTCTGTATCTCAGGGGTTTCTCAAATGGATTAAGCAAAATAATATATAACAAATACATAGCTTCATGCTACCTAGAAATGGAACATTCAATTAGGGACAGCATTTGATTCTATCTGCTACTTTCAATTTTATTTGCTCTTTTCCTCATTATTGTTTATTATTGTTGTTATTATTATTTGTCTTTATGGTTTCAAAATCTGTGCTAGTGTCTTTAATTCCTTTAAAGAACAAATGGGTTAGGCTTTATATTTCTCCTCCTTGCTCAATATTGTGCTAATTCTTTTGTATTCTTGTAGCTTGAATTACTGTTTACTTGAACATTAATGATGCAGTCTAATCTGGAGCATATCTCAAGGCCCTTAGGGATATGAAATTATGATAAAATAACAAAATAGTTTAAAAATAAAGACAAAATTGTCCTCTCTTCCTCTAAAACCCAGTTTTCTGCATTAACTGGATGTGACTCATCCTATATAGAGACTAGGTTAAACCCAAAATACTATTTTGTGTGCAAACCAATATTTTATTTTATTTGCACTGGTGAGGATTGGATGTAGGACTTTACACTTTTTCAGAAAGCATTATAACATTGAGTGAAATTGCAGTCCCATAAAACATGTTTTAATAATTTAGTGATGTGACAGACTTTGATGACCCTACACAGGAGGTCTCATCCTCCCTGAGTAATGGATTGGGAGATAGATAGTGGGTGGGAGGTTGGGAGGGAGAGGGATTAGCATATAAAATAAGATTTTTTAAAATTTAAATAAAAATTAATTTAAAAACATTCAAGAAATTGTCATGTTATATTTAGTGACTTATGCTAACCCTTTTGAATGGTCTACTAATACATGAAACTTCACGAAGGGTCCATTTCTCCAAAGCCTTACCCCTACAAAGAAGGATGACAAACAGATGACCCAGGATATTTTCTGCATTCTGACCTTCCAGTGACTAAGTCTTATTGATTTCCCGGATATCAGTTGACTCAGGTGTAACTTAATAGTCTCTATTTTAGAATTATGCTGGTGGCAGGGCTGGGAAAGTTCCTTCACCTTCAGTCCAGGTAGTGCACTATGAAACCTACGAGTGCAATTCACACAAAACCACAGAAGTTAGACTTTTCTACTCTTTTTTTCCACCCATGAAGCCTTGGTTTAACAGTCCAGTGTGAGAGTATTTGGTAATCATGCTGCCCCTTGGCTGACAGGATGTTGCATTAGTGAAATGATTTGTGCACTGTTCCACAAACGATCCAGAGTACAGGAATCCATCAAGCATACCTAATAGATTTGCTTTCTGTTTTCCCCCCACTTAATCCTTAAATGGAAGGGTTTTAGGGACTTTCTGGAATTGAAGATGTACATACAACCCTGAACATCACTTATGGAGGGATTCCAGAACTAAAAACTGTATTTTAAAAACTTCATTAATGCAAACACAGCTTTTTTCTGTTTTGAAGAGTGCAATCACTCACCCTTCCATGCTACTACATCTAATGGACACACAAAAGCCCTATCTATGTATGAGCTGTTAAGAACGAGGAGCTGTTTATGGACTTCGGGATTCTTACTAGATTTGCCTCTTTTCCTTTTTTAAGGCACCTAATACCACATTTCACTTCTCCCCCTGATTTCAAGAAACAAAGAAATCGAAGCACAATAAACTAATCACTGGGATGGTGCTAGTAGACAATTAATAGACTTTTCTGTAAATACTGAGTAGAATCTGAATTATTGAATGTTCTAGAGTTTTATCTGAAGAGACAGATACAGTCACAGAATCCTGTAACTGAAAATTGTCACATATGAGTCTGATCAGCTGAATGCAAACCTGCCTTCTACACCTCCTGTCTCTGTTTCTTGCCACTTAGCAGTCTGTCATGCCCTGGACACACCCACACATGCTATATTTCTATTATCCATTCCTGGGTTCAGAAAAAAATCACTATTTGTATCTCGCATCTCTAGTGGAAATGAGAGACACTAGGATAGAGAAAATACATGTGTGGGAACATTAAGATCATTGCGGACAAACTTTCACAGGTAAATGGGCAGTCACTGGGCAGAGTTTTCATAACATACATTCCTATTTCCTGTCTTATGGCTATTTCTGAAATATAGAGATGAGCTTAGTCTATATCAATGATACTCTTCCTGTCTAAACAACAGACTTTTGTATTTCAAAATTGTGGTGATAATTTATAATCTTTATTTGTTTCGTTTGTTAATTTTTCATGTTTCACCCATTATTCTAACAGTCTAGACAGAAAGCTACCAAAGAGAACTCTTAAAAACTGTGATAAGGATGCTGAAGTACATTTCTGTACAGCTGATGACTACTGGTGTGAGTGTAGGTGGGAAAGAATTTAGTTTTCTTTAAGGGGCTGCACATGCTCCAGTGCGCATATTAGCAGTACAATTTGGTGTTGTTTTTTGTTTGTCTTGTTTTCCTCCTCCTCCTCTTCCTCCTCCTTCTCCTTCTCCTTCTTTTTCTTCTTCTCCCTCCTCCTTCTCCTGCTCCTCCCCCTCTTTACCCTCCTCCTCCTCTTTCTCCTTCTTCTTCTTTGGGAGCTGAGTCTGTCTGTGTAAGCTCCAGGCTGGTGCACATAGCCCTGTTGACCCTAATGTGCCATGACATGTTCTGCTATGAACCTCAGTCCTCTGTCATGTCTGCCCACCTGTCCATGCTCTCTCTGTTTTTCTGTCTTTCCTACCTCTCCATCACATATTTTTCATTGTAGTGGTGCTTGGC
Organism: Mesocricetus auratus; assembly: GCF_017639785.1. Taxonomy (NCBI): domain Eukaryota; kingdom Metazoa; phylum Chordata; class Mammalia; order Rodentia; family Cricetidae; genus Mesocricetus; species Mesocricetus auratus. The sequence goes on along the minus strand of NW_024429192.1, from coordinate 10,926,510 downwards.
TGGCTTATACAGCACCTGCATCAAGGTCTTGCTGACTTTCACCACTTATTTATTTGATCAAACAAAAGGATGGTATTTTCCTTACATCACTCATATAGTTTTTGTTAGCCAGGATGCTTTTATGAAGTTTCCCACAGTGCCTGATTTACTCTGAACTAACCCATAAAGGGCATACAGGTTAAACACTTTGATGGGAGATATCATTCTGTAAATATGTCTCTCTTATTGGTTGATAATAAAGCATTGTTGGCCAATAGGGAAGCAAGATAGGTGGGACTAGGAGTCAAGGAGGATTTTGGGAAATGTAGTCAAGAGTGGATAGTTGACATGTGATCCTGGGGAAGAGGACAAGTCAGGGTGCCATCCTCAGAAAGATAAGTCCTTATAGAAAATATATTAGTAGCCATGGGTTAATAATTAAGCCAAAGCTAACCAATAAGAAACCAAGCAAACAGCCAACAGCTTCATAATTAATATAGTGTCTCGTGTGTTATTTGGGGGCTGAGACAGCTGCAGAACCCAGGAAGCTGGTGGGAAGACTACATGATACAACACTTATTTACCCTGTATTCATTATAGGAGAGAGTGGGTTGCTAGGTAGTCCCTAACTGTGGTAATCAAAAGTTTGCTCTGTATTAAATAGCACTATGAACTCACATACTTAGGCTCACTTCACACATTTAACTCTGTTTCAGTTTTTATAATTTTATTCTCAGTCTCCAAGTAGAGACTTTCATTTCCACATTTTACCCCTTCCCTACCTGATCCTCCTAATCCAGCCTCTCCCTGTCCCCATAACTTACCCTTAAAATCTATTCTATTTCCCTTTCTCAGGGAGATTCATGTTTTCCCCTAACCCCTTCCTCTATACCCAACCTCTCTGGGTCTGTGGATTGTAACTTGATTATCTTTTACTTATTCACATATAAGCAAATTTTTACCATATTTAAATTTCTGGGTCTGGATTACCTTACTCAGAATGAATTTTTCCCCCTAGTTCTATTGTCCATTTACCTGCTAATCTCAGGATGTCACTTTTTAAAAAGCTGAAAAGTGCTTCATTGTGTAAACGTACCACATGTGTTTTGTTCATTTATCTGAGGGACATCTAGGCTCTTTCTAATTTCTGGCTACAAGGGATATGGCTGAGCAAGTGTCCTTGTGGTTGGATGAAGCATCCACTGATGCTGCCAAGGCTGTGGGCAAGGTCATCCCAGAGCTGATCCGGCAGCTCACTGGCATGACCTTCTGTGTTCTTACTCCTAATATGTCCATCATGATCTCACATGCCACCTGGAGAAGGCTGCCAAGTATGATGGCATAAAGAAGATGCTGAAATAAGCTTCACGGGGCCCACTGGAGGGCGTCCTGGGCTACACCGAGGACCAGGATGTCTTCTTCTACTTAACAGTGACAACAGCTCTCCCACCGTTGATGCTGGGGACAGTATTGCTCTCAATGACAACTTCGTGAAGCTCATTTCTTTGTATGACAATGAGTATAGTTAGAACAACAGGATGGTAGACCTCATGCTCTACATAGCCTCCAAGGAATAAGAAGGTTTGAATCACCCACAACAGCAAGAACAGGAGAACAAGAAAAAGAAAAGACCCTTGCCTGCTGAAGCATATGTGCCCCCAACTCGTCTGTCATCCTGCATTTGCACAAAACCATGAAGAGGATGAGCCCATCAGTAACCTGAAGACCCAGAGAGGATGGCTGCTCTCAAGAACTCATTACACAGATTGTGCCCAGGAAGATCAGTCTTTTGGGGGCAAGCCTCGAAGATACTTGTATAATGTAGTACCACAATACAATCTTGATAGAATATTAAAACAAAACAAAACAAAAAAACAAAACAAAAAGCTGGGCGTTAGCCAGGCGGTGGTGGCACACACCTTTAATCCCAGCACTCGGGAGGCAGAGGCAGGCAGATCTCTGTGAGTTCGAGGCCGGGCTGGACCGACAGCCTCGAAAACAATACAGAGAAACCCTGTCTCATAAAACCAAAAAAAAAAAGCTGGGCGTTGGTGGTGCATGCCTTTAATCCCAGCACTCAGGAGGCAGAGGCAGGTGTATCTTTGTGAGTTCGAGGCCAGCCTGGTCTACCGAGTGAGTTCCAGGACAGGCTCCAAAACAATACAGAAAAAACTGTCTTGAAAACCACCCCTGCCGGGCGGTGGTGGCACATACCTTTAATCCCAGCACTCGGGAGGTAGAGGCAGGCAGATCTCTGTGAGTTCGAGGCTGGGCTGGACCGACAGCCTCGAAAACAATACAGAGAAACCCTGTCTCGTAAAAACCAAAAACAATAAAATAAAAAAAAAAGAAAACCACCCCTCCAAAAAAATCCCCCCCCCCAAAAAAGAATGCTACATCAGATTTGACCATAGTTTATATCTATAAGCTAAAATTAATAAATATAGTTACATTTCTACTTTCCACTAAGGACAACCCAGTCTTGACTACAACTGTCAGGACATATATTCTTCTGACATATGGCTTTTTAAATTATAGTATAACAACTGGAAGTGCTGATTGCCTTGTCAACACACCTCTTCATCATTTGCAGAAAGCCCTGACTTGAATTATTTTGTGTTGGTGCATGTCATGCAAACTGCATCAATTTATTGATTTTGTTTAACTCAGCATAATATATTAGGTTGTGCATGTATTTTGCAAAATGTGCTGTGTTGAGGACTTGAGTGCCTCCATCCATTTTAAGGACGTTGTAAGTACGATAACCATTATTTCATGGATTATTTCAATGTATCTTACCATATTACCACAGCTTCAAGCTTACATTGTATTGGAAAATATTTTGGCCATGTATAGGACTTCCAGGGCCAAAGATATATGTTACTTTTACTACATTTAGGAAAGATCTGCTTGATCAGAATGTGAAGCAATGGTAGTGTATGGCAGCTTTTTAATAAATATTTGTTAAATGAAATAATAAATATAGCTGCCAGAGTTGATATATCATGTCAGGAATAGATGCATATATTAAAACATTAGATAAATGTTGATATTTTAACTCTGTTAATAGAGTATGTTAACAGTCAGAATATGTGTTGGTATACTCTACCAAGTGTCCATTTAATGAATGGTATATAAATTTCCTCAGAAGTTGTAAGTATAAACTCAGAGGACAAAGGCTACTCTTCCATCATGAAAAATGCCTGGCAAAGAAAGTTTCATTGCAACATCACCAGCACTAGGCAGAGTCAGCCTATAGAAGAATTGAGTCTCAACATGAGGGCACAAAGGCTGATCGCCTGCCTCAAGGCAGAACTCTCCACTGGCTTCACATTTGCCGGAGTGTACCTCAAGAATCAAATCAAACTTAGATTTCTTAGGAGCACATTCTCACTCAAATCTTACTCTTCCTGCATCACTTAAATCACACCCTAGCAATTTGATTTTCTCTTCCTAGAATCAACCCATTAATGCACCATAGGGACCCAAAGGTCTGCTTTAGGCTCTGTTTGCAGAACATCTGATGAAAAACATCTGTTTCAAGGAGTAGCCCTGGAAGACACTCTCTTAGGATGCATTTCCCACTGACTATGACAATGGGGATTTCTTTACTGAAGGTGTCTGAGTGTCTTGTTCCTTAGAATACTGTTAACAAAATAACTAAACTCTTTCATTCTTGGTGATCTGAGACAGGAAAGCAAGTGGAAGGACATACCTACAGGTTCAATGTGTTTGATGATTGAGACACACAGGGACACAGTAATATAAAATCTGTGACGTTTGGTGACCAGGAATCATGACTAAAATGTGGAAATGATGGACTCATTTTTCTAGGGTACAAAGCCAAAGCGGCTTTTGAATGCTGATGGCCTCACTGGCTATGTTCTAACGGCTCAAGTCTTAGTAAATATTGAAATACCTAGTTTAGTTACAACTGGATTCACTGCTCATTAAGTGATAAAGTAAAGGATTTTGTAAGGAAAGACAGAAACTTAGAAGGACAATGTCCTTAATGATCTTGAATGTCTGGAGTCTCCTTATCCTAATGATCTGAACTATTGTCCACTTCCTCTTCTGTTCAAAACATAGTTCCACCCTGCCCCTCACTCTTAAAGATCATGCAAAGCTCTCAAATATGTCAAGTTGTATCTTCTAAAACAATGATGCTTTATTAATCCACTGAGATTGCTCATAAAATTACCATACATGATGAGTGGCTTTATAAACAGAATGTTCTTTTTCCCATAAATATGTGGTGAGAAAGTCCCTACTCAAGGCACTAGAAGACTCAGTGTCTGGTGATAGACGTTTTAACATACAGAGTCAGTTGTCTTTTAGATCACCTCTTAGCAAGTGGTAAGGGGTGGTCTTGGGGACTCCTGTGTAGGAGCACAAATCCATTTGTAAGGGCTCCATCACATGACCTAATCAACTTCCATGGGTCTCTTCTGATACCGTTATTTTGGATATACAACCTGAACATGTGAAGTTTGAGTTACATACCCATTATATCACTTGCCTCTTCACGGACTGCGTCAATTCTCTATTCCTCATCCCAGAAACACAAGTAGTAATCATCACCACAGTATTAACGGATCAATGGTGCAAACACAGCTATTTTGTCAGCTATGGAATTTTACTAAAGCAGATTAGAGACATGGTCAGTGACAGAGTGGTTGCTTTATGTTTGGAAGCCACTGGGAACCAGGATCAGAATCTGTTCCCATGTAATAAATAGTTAGAGGTTTTATCAATAGTCTTGTCTCAGGGATATGTTAATTCTCCTGCGGCATTATAGAATCCAAAGCATGACTCTTCTCCAGAACCCTGACAGTTCTAGTATGACACACTCTTTACTTAAGTGATGAGCAAGGAACTCATTTCTGGATAATTTGACAGGGAATGCACATTCCACATGGAGACTGTTGCTTGGTTGTCATTGCTAGGAAATGGCTCCAGCAAGCTGAACCCTGCCTCTACAGTAAATAACAGGTACTCAACTTTGCATGTTTTCCCATTAAATCACAACCACAGAGGTCAAAGGCTTCTTCAACTACACTGTTTTAATCTACTTACTTCATACCCATCATGCATTATTTATTATGATTATGTATGCTATTGTTTATTATTTAAGTTGTGCAAATTTAAATGATGTGGAATATCAACATTTCTTAGCATAGCCCTCTGAAAATATAATATCCCAGTTACAAAAAAAGCAACCTTGCCCACTAGGCCCTAAGGATTAGTTACTTTTCTAGTTGCCATGACAATTAAGTGAATTAATTTGGATTAATAGTTTCAAAGGTCTCACTCTATCGTGACAAAGAAGGCATGACAGCAGGTGTGGCAGTAAGATCATGGGACAACAGCTATCTGTATTGTTGAGGACCAGAAGGCACTGTAGAACCAGAACCCATATATAACCTTCAAAGCCTGTCCCTAATGCTAAAGTTCTGTCAGGCAGGCTTGCATCTGGTAAAGGCACCACAGCTTCCCAAAATGCCATCCCAAGTTGGGGAACAAACATTCAAAATCAAACCTGGGGTAACATTTCAAATCTAAGCCATAACACCCTATAATCAGTAGGCTCTGTGGTACTCAAAATGTCTATGGTTTAAAAAAAAACAAAAGATATTACAAATCATTTGTGGCAATTTCTAGAAAGAGCTTTGCAGCGACAGTTATTAGAGTCATCCAAAGGGTATTCCACCTACAGGAAGGAAGGAAGCAAGCAGTGCTAGTAGCAGAGTTTGTAGCATGCTTGTGAGATCTGTCATGGAGAAAATACATAATTATTGAAGCCCATGTGTCCAGCATGAGCTAGATGTGCTCAGAGATATTAAATACTGAGTTGCAGAAACAAATGGTTGGTGATATTCAGTTGATGAATTTTAGCAAAATCACATAGAGAATTAGAGGTGAGAATATGAAATTATGACCTTTTCCCATTCCACTAAAGATGGATGACATTAATATATGCAATCAATATTTGAAATTCCACTAAGATATATGAGATAAGTATTCTTGGACTTAGGAAAGCACTATTCCTTCTTCTTATTTATAGTTTTTAAATAATGCCTATTCACGTCATAGCGTAACTCTTAGTAAATGCTGTGATCTACAGAGCATAACAACAAATTCTCAATATTTTACATTCTACTTTGGATGTGATATTGGAAAAAGTTTGCATGTGAAGTCTTTGCTTTGTTCCAGAAACACCTTAGGACTCTGAAAGAAGACAGAAGCCTGGGTGAATAAACCATAAAACCTGAGAACTATTTCACAGCAAATGAGCCTCTCTAAGCTATTCTTGTAATTGAATTTCATTCTGTGATGATGGCAAATGTGTTTGTGGTTGCTGTTAATACTGAGCCCTGTTTAATGAGCTCATTCACTCTGTGCAAATAGGAGAAGAGGAAATGAACTTGGTAAATAGACCATTGAAACCAAATTGGAAAAATTCTTTGTTTCAATTTTTATCTATTTAAGTTTCTCATTTAATCAAATGGCTAATTTAAATGTTTAAAAACAGAACAGAAACCCAAATTGAGCACTAATCTTCAATAAAGTTGTGCTTTATTGATTTTTCTCAATGACACAGCATTTAATTCAATTCACTCTACCACTCAGGAAGAAAATAATAGGAACTTAGAAAGTATACACTTTTTAGGAGGTTTTATTTCCATTGTGTCATAATTAATTATTCATTATTTAATATATTTATTTTATAATTAAATTAATTTATTAAAACTATATCAATCATTTGTATGATTACATACATGTATATTAATATTGTACATTTGTTAAAATAACAAAAATATTTTCCAGAAACTTCCTTCCTGTTAGCTAGCTTTCATAGTGTTATGCAGGCTTCAAACATCATAGATTTTCTTTCCAAATAATGGATTCTGTATGCTATAGTACTGACCTGAGACAAAGTATGCTTGCTAGTACAATAGTGGCATGACGATTACAAGGATAACCAATCATTTTGTTATTGGATCTGAAGTCTGCTTCACAGGACAGAATCATGTGTGATACTCTAAACTTTGTAAAGCTCATGGCTAGGGAATCATGTGCGCAGTGGGGAAAAATCTATTGTTGTTGTTTTGTTGAATGTACATGTTTTTGAATTGTATGTCCAAGAAAAATGTGGCATGCATGTTTAAAACAGGTATAACTGTTTACCAAATATTTTTAATCTGCTATTTGTTTGGAGACCCTATGATACAGAATGACTACTCTATGTATATAAAATTAAGTTATACATTTATAACTGGTGCATTTATTCAAATTACATAATTACAAATCATAAAATAAGAGTTTATTAAAAATAGTAAAATGGACTGAGAGTTATAGTTTGCAGACAACATGTTAGACATACAACATATTTCAACAAATCCTTGTAATACACGTATGTGCATTGTGTGTGTGTATGTATGTGCATTTGTGTGTGTGCATGTTTGTGCATGTTTGTGCATGTGCTTGCATGTACGTGTGTGTGGGTGTGTGTGAGTGCATGCGTGTGTGTGTGTGTGTGTGTGTGTGTGTGTGTGTGTGTGTGTGTGTATGTTGGTACTAACTCAGTGTGGCTGGGGACTGAATGTCAGCTCTGAGACCCTGCTTCTGTCTTATATCCCTCTCTAGTGCTGCGATTAAAGGTGTATATCACCACTTCCTGACCTCTATGGCTGTGGCTAGCTTTGCATTCTGATCTCCAGACAAGCTTTATTAGATCATAAACAATATACCAACACAGGTACCACTTTAAAATGGGCTGCCAGTCCAAATGGAAAGAAGCTGCAGGAAGGCCCAGGGCACATGTTTAATGTCCCTCCTCTCTTTCTTTTGAGTAAGTTCATGTTTGTCTATCCCCATTTTCTTAGGACTTCAATGTCAGCTTCTTCAGCTCTTTCGATAGCAACAATTCCCCATGAAGCTTTGAGGCCTTTATCACCAGACTGGGACAGGAGAAGGCTTCAGCTTCTTCAGTGGGTCAGCTACCAAGTTCTCTGACAATTTAGAGTGCAGACAGCTGCTGTTGAGTTGTCCAGCCCCTATTATGTAAGCCCATCCAGTAAACCTCCTCTCTTAACACATATCATATCATAAACATACACTTTATTGGTTCTGTCTCTCTAGAGAATCTGGGCATTACAGGCATAATGAGATTTTCAGACTGAGTGGTTTGAGTCATGAGAGAAACTGATCTGGCCCGAGGGTTGTTTAGGAAAGTAGAGTCTTGTGGTGTTGGGTCATTTTCAGAGAGGGTGAAAATGTTTTAGATTTATGTCCAGGAAAAAGTCGCAACTGGGAAGGTCAACCAGTTTTGTGGGTGGGTCATTACCTCCAGGAATTCACTGTGTGTGAGGTCAAGATTCTGGGAGGTCTGTCTATGCAGGATATCCAGCCAACAAGTAGGTCTGCTTGGGCAGGACCTTGGCTGGGTGGCATATGGAAAGGAAGACCCAAATTATACGTCCAGGCATTGGTTTCCTATCACATGCATTGTGCTTCAGGGAATGAAGCCATCCCTCAGAAGGAGCAGCCTACAGAGTGTAGTGACAGCCCTTCAAGTCCATGGAGAGTATGAAGGCATTTGGCCCGAGGCAGCAGGAAGTTAAATGGTGATGGTAAACATGTTTCTCAGATCTGAAAAGCAGAGGGATTTGAGGGAAGCTACATCTGTTTAGGTAAAAAGGGGGAAGGCTTTGAAGTCCCACGAGTCTTCTGAGGTGCAGAAAGGTCTCTACTCAGAACAGGCCTTAGGGATGCTCTGGGTTAGGCCAAGGCAATCGTCAGAAGACTCTCTTGCAGATTACAAACTATGAGTCCCATAACTTGATTCAGTCAAGCTGGACAAAACATGGTAGTCTTGACACATCCTAGATACATTTCATGCATACTGACATACTGATTACATTAATAAGTAGTAACTAAAGCACATGCAATGAGTTGTTCTTTTTATGTCCTGTCATCTATGAGTTAGATTTGGAAATCATGAAATCCCTACAATGTATTCAATTTGTTCATTTGATTCTGATCTCCTACATTTTAGTTCCATATTTCAGAGTTTGTAGAGCAGTGAGGTAACCCTCCATTGGCTTCTCATTAGTAGGCAGTAGGATGCAAGTTCTTGAACTGCAGGATTTGCTCTCTCCAGTTAATCAATACCAGCGACAGAGCAGAAAAAGACCACAGCCCTTCCCCCATGCAGAATGATCACACTGCTGTTTTCATGCTACTTTTTCTATTTCTCTTTAAACAGTTGTTTTACTTATTTTTAATTGTATGTAGATATGAGTGTTTCTGTGTGTGCATACATTAGTGTGGATGCAGACATCTCAAGACATCAGAGGGCCCTAATCCCCGCATCTGGAGTTACACGTGGCTGGGAGAAGCCGGATGTGAATGTTAGGAACAAAACTCAAGTCTTCTGGAGGAGGTGGAAATGTTCTTAGCCACTGAAACATTTTTATAGTGCAAACTTGTTCTATTTTCTCAATAATTTGTCGCATGAGCTTGGTACCTAATACCATTTCACAACAGCTTGGTCAAGTGGTCACTAAAGGAGGTATAACAAGTCTTTAAATTGCAGTCAGAAACAGAGGTTGTTAGTGTGTTAACTTCACTTGGACTCCTGCCGGCAACCATAACAAATGTATTTGATTTTTAATATGAGCTTTTAGTTCTCTTCCAAAAAGACTTACTTACTGCCATTTATGTGTGAGAGTATCTTTCCTGGGTATTTGCATGTTCCACATGTATATGAAATGTCTGGAGAGGTCAGAAGAAGGTGTTGAATCATCTGGAACCGGAGTTATTTCTAGTTGTGAGCAGCCATGTGGTTTTAGGGGATGAACCAGGTGCTATACAAGAGCAGCCAGTACTTTTAACCACTGAGCTATTTTTCTGTACCTCATTTTCATTCTTAAGTTTGTCTAAATCAGTGGTTCTCAGTCTTCCTCATGTTACCACCCTTTAATGCAGTTCCTCAGTGTTGTGGTGACCCCCAACCATAAAATGATTTCTTTACTACTTCGTAACTGTAGTCCTGTTACTGTTATAAATTGTAATGTAAGTATCTGATACACAGAGCCCTTGCAAAAGTCCCATTTGATCACCATTGGGGTCTTGAACTATAGGTTGAGGACCTCTATAATGAAAATGTATCTATCTATCATCTATCTATCTATCTTCTATCTATCTATCTATCTACCTATCTATCTCATCTATTTATCATCTATCTATCTATCTATTTCATCTGTCTGTCTATCTATCACCTATCTATGTATCTATCATCTATCTATCTCATCTACCATCTGTCATTTATTAACCATCTATTTACCATCTACATATCTATCACTGGTTCTTTTTTTTTCATTATTGATGGGGGGAAGTCCTGTACATTTGTGTCCCGCGCTACCGTCTCGCCAGCAAGAACGACGCGGCACACTTAGGATCCTTCTGCAGAACAGCTTTAATGCGTCTTGAGAGGGAGAGCATAAGCTTACAGAGCAGAGACCCAGGGAGCGAAAAGCCCAACCCTTATATAGCTCAGCAGTCCCCGCCTCGGACGTGTCATCTCCTGACTGGCTCCTGCTCGTCAGCCCATATGACGCCACGGGAGAGGCAGAGAGTAAGGGATAGAAAAGTAGCAGGCACGTGCGCACCAAGGTTGTTTACTCCAACTGACAACGGATGTCGACGCCATCTTGTAACGGAGAATGTGGGGGCGGCTCCCCACACATTTGTTAATAAAGTACTGTTGAGCCAATAGGAATCTAGATAGGTGGGACTAGGAGTCCAGGAGGATTCTGGGAAGGAGAAACACAGAGAGTTCGACATGTAACCGCCATGGGGTAGGAAGCCTGGAACTATTCTCCGGTAAGAAACATACTGAGATTAACAATTATGGGGTAATTACTTAAGTCAGAGCTAGCTAGTAAGAAACAAGCAAGGCCAACAGCTTTATAATTAATATAGCCTCCTGTGTGTTTATTTGGAACTGATGCGGCTCTAGAACCAGGCTGGCGGGACGGCTCCTCACAAGGAAAAAGCTTCTCCTTTACACATTATATTTTATTACATTTTTTAAGAAAAGAGCTTGCTTCACATGTCAACCCCTGCTCCCCCTCCCTCCCCTCCTCCCGCACTCCCCACCCCCTCTAGTCTCCCACCCTATCCCTACTCCCTTCCACATAGGGAATATCCAGAGTCTGCCATTTCATTCAGGGCAGGGTCAAGACCCTCCCCCATCAGTCTAGTCTGAGAGAGCACAAAGTCCACTTGTATGCCAGGGATGAATACTGATCTACTGCCCAATGCCCCATAGGTTGCCCAGGCCTCTTCACTGACTCCCACATTCAAGGGGTCTGGATCAGTCCCATGATGGCCTCCCAGCTGTCGGTCTGGGGTCCAAGAGCTCCCCCTTGTTCAGGTCAGCTGTTTCTGCTGGTTTTGCCAGCCCATTCTTTATCCCTTTGCTCATCACTCCTCTCTCTCTGTCACTGGGTTCCAGGGGTTCAGTTCAGTGTTTAGCTGTGGGTGTTTGACTTTGCTTCCAGCAGTCACTGGATGAAGGTTCTAGGATGGCATATAGTGTAGACATCAAGTTCATTATCAGGGAAGGGCATTTAAGGTAGTCTCTCCAGACATAGTTTTCCAGTTGGTGTCATCCTTGTAGATCACTAGATGTCTCACTGGTGCCAGATCTCTCTTCTAATCTATAATGACTCCCTCTATTATGGTATTTCTCATCCTGTTCTCCCCTATTCTTGCCTCAACTCAACCTTCTTGCTCCCCCATGACCTACTCTCTTCTACTCTCCTCCCCCTCTCTTTTTCCCAGCTCCTATTCACCTACCTAGCCCCCTCCCTAGCTGTGCTCCCAACCTGTTCAGGAGATCTTGCCTTATTCCTCTGCTCTGGGGTACCATGAATATTTCTCTTAGGTTCTTTCCTGTTTCCTAGACTCTCTGTCAGTGGGATTGCAGACTGGCACTCCCCTGATCCATGTCTAAAATCCATACATGAGTGACTGCATACCATGTTTGTCTTTTTGTGACTATGTTACCTCACTCAGAATGGTTTCTTCTAGTGCCATCATTTGCCTGCAAATTTCAAGATTCCATTGTTTTTTTCTCAGTAGTACTCCATTGTGTAAATGTACCACATTTTCTTTATCCACTATTCAGTTGAGGGGTATCTAGGCTGATTCCAGTTTCTGGCTACTACAAATAATGCTACTAAAGGACGTCTGTTCCACTGTCACTGGTTCTTTATAACAAATTAACAATGAATCAATAAAAACACTGTTTATCGTCTAGGGGGTGAAAATTGATTGCAGATATTTAATTTTTTAAGGACTTATTTTATTTAGTAGGTGTTAGCGTCTGGCCTGTGTGCATGGAAGTGTACTACAGGTGTGTCTGGTGCTCAAGAAGGCAGGATAGAGGTGTCAGATCACCTGGAAATGGTGTTTCAGGTCGTTCTGAACTACCATATGTGTCCTGGGAAAAACCCAGTTACTGGGCAAGAGCACCAAGTGCTCTGAAGTTGGATCATCTTTCCAGTCCCCATTGCAATTGTTTTAAAATAAGAAATGAGTAAGAATGCTAGGACTGCTTTGTAAACTCAGTCATCAAACTAAAAAAACAAAAAGACTACTGAAAAAATTTGGTACCTATCATCTCTCTTAACTGTCATATAAAGAATGACACATTTCTAATCTCACACCCCTAGTTGTGGTCTACTAGAGCATAACTTGAATCATTCCATTTGATCCAGTTTTATATGAACTCATGAAAAATTGCTATTTTTAACAACAAAGAATGACAGGTTAAGCATCTCTGAAATTGTGAGGTAATGTGGTATTTAATTTATAAGCTCCTTATAAGAAAATAGGTAAAAGGTTGATAAATTTGGAAAGGATTTTTAAAAATGAAGTCAATTATTTTTCCTGTATGATGATGATGATGATGATAACTCAAAGCCCAAGTAAGAAAATACGTCAATGAATTTGAAAAAGTGGAAAATGCTGAATCAGGAAGGTTAATTGTCAAGTTTTGGCTTGACCATATTAAAAGTATCCAGCTTACTTCTCAGGAAGATCAGTTAAATTTGTCTAAGGAACACAGATTCTGTAAGCTTTGAAATAACTTCAGGGCAGTAGTTCTTTATATAGGTGACTAATGATTTTTTTTAGCTTTGAATGCGTTTTGCAGTCAACCAGTCATTTCTTAGGATGATTTCAGTGGCTTATTAGTGAACATTTAAAAAGTTTTATTTTGCATTTAAAAAGTATCTCTTTAATTTTAAGACTGTTAAATAATTGCATAATTTCTCCTTTGTTTTTCCTTCCTCCAAACCCTCCCATGTAACACTCTTTTCTCTTTCAAATTCAATTTCACGCATATATGTATATGCACATACATATGTATTTTTCTCAAATATAACCTGACCTGTCCTTATATTGTTACTTTATGTACATTTTCAGGGCTAACCATCGGGTAAAGGGCTTGATGTGTGATCCTAAGGACTTCGGTTCTGATTTTGAGTGCCCGTGTAAAAGCCTTGTGTGTCAGCGTGTGTCCGTGTAACCTGTGAAGACTGCATACAATGGTGGCTCATGCCAAGTGCTGAAAAACAGTTACCTTTATGATGTTCCCTTTCAGAAGTTGATGATGACCAGCGGGTTGGTCATGCTATTTGTTGTTTTTTAAATTTGCTTCACTTTTTTTCTCCCCCGGGTAAGAGTGGTGATTGTGAAATGGAAGACGCCGCATTACTCAGAGGGACATGTGGGGAATGTGGGCAGTCTTAAGTACAGACCTGGACTTACTCAGAGGGAAAGCATTCTTTCCACATTGCAGGCTCAGGCAGTGACGGCTGCTGTGGTGGCTGCAACAGCCCCAGCAGCAGCTTAAACCCTGGAATCAACAAGACTGACCGGCAGTGGGGGAATCGACACCGCTGTGAGTGAGGGCTCCTTGGGCATCCAGGGAACAACTGAGAGGAAAGGAATGAGCAGGATTAAGACTGAACACGATCTTGAGAGCAGTGGGAAGAAGAAGATTCTGGATTGCCGCCTGGTCAGCCTTGGTTCTGCCACTGAGGACGGATTCCGTGACACCTCAGCTCTTCATGCTCCCCATAATGAGTTCCCACTTCAGAGCATTGCTAGGATGAATAAAACAACCCAAGCTAAGTACTTAGTTCGGTGAAAGCACTCGGTAAATACTTGCTCAGAAGGAAAAAGACACACAAATTAGAACCCCAACCAAAAACACACAAGAGCATGTACAGCAGGCAACTTTATCTTGCAGGTTTTAATGTGGAGAAACGAAGTATGGGCTGTCACAACTGAAGATACCCGAATGAGCTGTGACACTATGTACAGAGTTAAACTGAGAAGAGATTAAAACAAATCAAACAAAACAACAATCAAAGAATAAAAAAAAAAGAACATGCTGTTACTATTTTCAAAATGAACCAGCACTTTGGCGATTGTCTGTGAAGCTCCACAGCAGGGATTTGGTGACCACACTTAACCATTTTTAAGTTTTATTTTCTCTGAGTTTTGTTGTCAGGATGTGGGTGAGTTTCATGTCTGAGTATATTTTTGTGACTAGTATCAAAAAACTTTACTTCTCAACATTTAAATTAAAACAACCTTTGTTTCCAGGAAATTAGTAACAAGACACTAACTTTGAAAACTTGCCCTAGCCTAGTTGATAAACTGCTTACCAGAAACAGAAGACGATCAAAAGGAAGGAATATGTGTCAGTTGCTCTAAAACAGTGCTTCTCAGCCCTCTGAAAGATTGATTGACCCCTTCACAGGGATATCCTGAGATCATCATAAAACACATTTACAAGTCCTAATAGCAGAACTACAGTTATGAAGTAGCAACAGTAATAATTTGAAGGCTGGGCATACCACAACGTGAGTAATTCTGGATGAATGTAACGTTTGGCCATGGAGATTCTGTGAGTGAGGCATGAGTGCTCACGTTTCCCTATGAACTTGCTATTAGATTGCAGCATTTATTTACTGTGGTCTCCTTGCCATCTTTTATGTATTTGTAAAGATGCACATTAGCGCTGGCTGCCAGCCACAACATGTGGTTTTAATGCTTAAGGAAACAGGGATGTAACATTGAGAAGATAGATTAAAAAGAAACTCTTCACAAATTAAATATACAAGAACCAGTGACTTCTGAACCAAATTAGAGAATTTAATATGTTTGGGATAAAAATAGCTAACTATACTTCAATATGGGCATTTCTGAATTAATCCTTTTAACTGTGTCCTTCACCTAAAGCTCCAGAAAGAAATAAGATTAAAGTTTGGTAGCCTGACTTTATATGCTGTTTTAAATACAGTTTAATCATAACTTTTTAAGGGTATCTGTAGTGAAATGGAGAGTTGATTGGATTTGGAATTCAAGTAATGTCTTCAAAGTGTTCTCTACAGAAAACTAGTTTATAGGATATCTGCAAGTATACTGGGCACAGAGTTTCTTGGTGAGGTTAAGTGGAGAAACATAAAATTCACAGATTGTACTTCAAAAACTCTCCTTCCCTCTTTATAGGATTTAACACTGAAAAATTCACAAGTTTATGATCTCCATTTGTAAGACATCAAGAGAAGGATCTCGTGATTGCTCCTGATTTTCATGGAATAAATAAAGCAATGTGCATTAAGGTCTGTGGAACACATCCTTGATATCATGGATTATAGAGTGGACTTTGATGTTTATAAGACATTAGTTTGAATTCCTGCATCATTTTCATGTAGTAGTCATTCAGGCTTAGAGAGAAGAAAATCCACATAGGAATTTGAAACTTTAGTTACTTATTAAAAGGAATTAGACTGTTTGAGACTTGGATATAGGTAGACAAATTGTTATTCCAAATGAAAGAGAATATTGTTCATATTGAAAGAAAAATTTTCTTTTTTATCTTATGTAATATGTTTTATCACTCGATAAAATAACAAAAAATAACACAGATAAAGGAAATGAGGCAAAGTGACAAGTAAAAAAACATTTAGCTATGTTATTAAACCTTCAGTTAAGAGTAGATTCAATTATGTAGTTTATATTTATCAAAAATGTTGTCACCATGGAAACATGGTAGTTGTTTGAAATGACAGGCACCTATAATCTTATTAAGAATTCGTACCTAGCCGGGCGGGCGGTGGTAGCGCACGCCTTTAATCCCAGCACTCGGGAGGCAGAGGCAGGCGGATCTCTGTGAGTCTGAGGCCGGGCTGGACCGATGGCCTCCAAAACAATACAGAGAAAGCCTGTCTCGTAAAAACCAAAAAAAAAAAAACTTGCATCAAATATTACATAAAAGTCTATTGATATGGACAATACTTAAAATGTCAGTTAAAAAAATAAATAGAAGGATGAAAGACGGCCCAGTCAGTAAGGTGCTTGCTTTGTAAGCATCTAAGCATAAGAGACAGAGTTCTGATCACAAACACCCAAGAAAAAGCTAAGCAGGAAGAATGGGTTTGTAAACCTCCACACTGGGGGGTCTGGAGGCAGTGACAGACAAATCCCTGGACCTTGTTTGTTATCCAGTACAACCAACTTGTGCACTCCAGTCAGTCCAGTGAGAAATCTTATCTTAGAAGCCAAGGTGGATGTCTATGAGAAAGATATTCAGCATCAACCGCTGGCCAGCATATGCACATGCATGCACATGCAAAATACACAAGCACACATGACACACACAGATAGTCACAGACACAAAGAGACACACAGACACAGACACACACACACACACACACACACACACACACACACACTAGATCTACGAAGCACTTGGGAAAATAGTGATTAAAAACAATGCTTTCTCAGAAAGAAGAAAATGTAAAATATGTACTGGGACCATCCTGGGACCCCCAGAATTCTCTTCTGTCTGCGAGAAGGTGAGGTGACAGGCCACGTTCTGAACTATTTGAGAATACACGCTCCCATTGAGCATCAGCTCACCCCATGGTCTCTACATCCAAGAAGGTAAATTTTTTTTGAAAACATGGACTTGAGTCCTATCAGAATTACTTGCAATAGCTCATTCTTACCAACCTTTTCAGAGAACATGTGTTTAGGAAGAATACTTTTTGAAACATTTTCTATTTTAGGTCTTTGTTTTAATGATGCCTGATTTTGCTGTTCTAGTGTAATTTTTAAAATTATGACTTACTTCTCTTTCTGAAGACTTTAGATTCCCCACTGTATTTTTTGTTTCCAGCCTTTAATATTGTTCAACAGCTATCATAGTCATTGTTAATCTCCTTAGGTAACACATATACATACTGAAGCCAAGATTATTCCCTGGTTTGTTTATTTATATATTACCAACATCTACCCAGGTCAATGGTATAAAGTATTAATCCAATTAATCTATTAAAAAAGCAACTAATTTTCTAAATGTATATCTGTGATATCTTCATAATATAAAAACTCTTTTGTTAAGCACCAAGCATAGGAAAGGAGTGTTATTACTTCATGAGGATCAAAATTTAATCTTTCTAATGAGACAAGCAAGATGAAATAATACCACTCTATAGTTGGAACATTCCTGTCCCACTGGCCAGTCCTGCCCTCCCATATAAATAATCACTTAGAGGCTTAATATTAATTGTAATTGTTTAGCCGATGAATCAGCTAGTTCTTACAGTTAAATTAACACATTTCTATTAATCTAAGGGTTGTCACGTGGCCATGGGGCATTGGCATGCTGTTCCTTGGGTGGCTGGATGGCATCTCACTTGACTAGACTTTCCTTTTCCCTGTATTTTAGTTTGGCTTTCCTGCTTAGCTATATTCTGCTCTGCCAGAGGCCAAAGCAACTTTATTCACCAACCAATAAAAGTTACACATATTTGAGCATACAGAAGGACTTCCCACATTACTACCCAGAATAATTCCTTTTACAATGTAATAGTGTCTGGAAATGGCAATTTTTTCTTAGATGATGTTTTTATTGCAATTTTCCCTAATGTTGAAGGCTGAAGGTGTTTCTAAATCAGGCCTTAGGAGTGGCCATCTTTAGGTCAAGAGGAAAATAGTGAGTGGGATAAATGGTTTTTACAAAGAAAAGAAACTTATTTTGATGCTGTTCAAAGACTAGTGTGTTTTTTTTAAATACTTGGTCATTTCTTAACAATTTCCAGCTATGCTTGTATGGAGATGAACAGGGTGGTGGCCTCAGAGTGGCTTGTAGAAGAGCTGGCTGGTTACTCCAGCTGCTGTTGAAATCCATCAGAGACCTGGCAGGAAATGTGAATTCCCTTGCCTTTCATCCCAATTCTTCTGTAACCTGTTTGCTTTGGAGCTTTGCACTGCACTCACTACTACATGTTAACAAGTCCGTTAAACGGAACAAGCAGTAAGAAGAAAAACAGCAAGAGTGAAGGGAGGGAGGGGAGTCATTTGAAAAACAGAAAAAAGTGTAGGAGGTAAAAACAGTAGGATGAAATTCCAAAGTTTTATGTGTGGATGATGCAGGCAAAGGTCTGGTTCACTATCAAGCTGTGAAAGTAGTGTTTCCCAAAAACCTACCCTTCTCTTTAAATTCAGTTTCTCCAATGAGAAATTTACTGAAGCTTAAGTCAAGTCTTAATAAGCATCATAATAAACCAAATGCAATTACAAAGTAATAACTCCAGCCTGGATGTGAGGAGCACTGAAATGGGTAGGTTGCCAACATCGTAGGAATTTGTATTTTCCTGAAAAAAAGAAATGATCTTGATGTTTCAAGCACTTGATTTCAGTAACCAAATGTACTGAAAGCTGCCAAACACTTGGTTTGTCTTATGTGGTTATCTCTTAAATAAGCAGTTCTTAATAAACACATGTACCTTTTCAATTTATTGGAATACAACTAAGCGTCTGGAATAGTGATTTGGTAAACCCTGTTTCACTGACCTGAGAGAGGTTACACAAACATGTGAGAGTCTAACTTGATTTCACCTTATATACTCTGCACTTGTCAACTGCCAGAAGACAAAACCTTTATTCAAAACCTTAGGCTAACTTTTCCATTAATAATTAATTAATTAAAATAATTTATTTACAACCTTCATGCAAAACTGAATTCTAGGAATTTGAGACATTTATTAGCAAACATGTTAATTAATTTTTTGGGCGTGGTCAGTGATACAGGTATGGGCGGGGTGGATATCTCACTACAGGGACTGTTTTACATAATACAGTTATGCTTTTTCAAAGTTTTAATTATTATTGTATTTATTATTGTGTGTGTGTGTCTGTGTGTGTGTATGCATAAGTGCACTCATATGTGTATGAGTGTGGAGGAGGCACGGATAAGGATTCGCAGGACTAGGTTCAGATACTAAATACAATTTATTTCAGAGAGAAGTCACTTACACAAGAGGTTGATGGCCGCCACAGGTTCCCGGTCTAAGGATCCACAGAGGCTGCTCCCTGTGAACCGACCAAAGGCAAGAGAGCCACTTGCCAGATCCCAGACCTAAACTCACTCCCCATCCTCACTTTGACCACGCCCAATAGGGCATGGTCAGCGCTACAGATGCAGGCTGGGTGGCTATCTCACTATTTATGAGCATACAAACACATGTGTGGTTCGCGGCGCATATGCCGAAGAAAGAGGACAATTTGCTTTAGTTCGCTCCCTCCTTCCACCATGTGGGGCCTGGATATTGAAATAAGCCCATCAGGTGTACTAAGCACTTAACAGCACAGGTCCTTCTTGCCACTCCACTAACGCAGATTTTAGTGAAAGATTTTAAAGAACATTTACGTCTTTTTAATAGGTCTATGTGGGGTTTTTTTTGTTGTCGCTTTCTTGACTTTGCTATTGTAATGTTTTTTGTTTGTTTTTGTTTGTTTATGTTGGTTTGATTCAGCTTGACATAAGCTAGAGTTATCTGCAAAGAGGAACCTCAGTTGAGAACATATCTCCATGAAATTGTCTCTAGAAAATTCTGTGAAGCATTTTCCTGATTAAAGATTGATGTGGGAAGTCCCAGTGCACCATGGATGGGACCGCTTGTGAGCAAGTGGTGCTGGTTATATATAATAAAGCCAGCTGAACAAGCCGTAAGAAATAAACCAATAAGCAGTGTTCCCCTAGAGTCTCCATTTTAGTTCCTGCCTCTTGGTTCCTTGAGCCTCTTAGTAGTGGTTTGTAAGATTCAAGACGAAATAAGTCCTGTCTTTCTCAAGCTGCATTTGGTCATTATGCTTATCAAGCAATAGAAACCTAGCTATGACAAACAGGTTTCTGTGAGTTTTATGGGTCCATGGGTATAAACATAAATATTTAGAAGGCAATCTAAAATTATATCATTCAGCTACACAAGTCTAGTAAGTTCCCCCTTTGTAGCCATGACGTCACCAGACCTGGACTTTGGGCTGGAATTACAGTACCATGTATGGATTCCCTATTGAGGAGTGCACCACAAGCCGAATCAGAGTATCAGAGTAGTTGGTTAATGACCCTCACCTCATTCATGCCAGTATTGCACAGGTGGGTCACTTTTTGCCTGTCACGAAGTTGGTATTCTCATCCATGAGCTCATACCTGAGTAAGATCATTGAAGTCTTCTCTCTTCCATCAGCCAACATCAACTTACAACAACACGAATCCTAAGCAACACGGAACATTCCCAGCTCAGTTCATGTTTTATTTTTCTATGTCTTGTAGTCAAGGCACATGGCATATTCGGCAGTAGTTTGTGTCAAGGGAAGCCTTTTCCTTGAGAGAAGCCTTTCCGCAAGCCTGGTTCTAGAGCCACATCAGTCCCAAATAAACACATAGGAGGCTATATTAATTATGAAGCTGTTGGCCTTGCTTGTTTCTTACTGGCTAGCTCTGACTTAAGTAATTACCCCATAATTGTTAATCTAAGTATTTCTCTTACCGGAGAATAGTTCTGGGCTTCCTACCCCATGGCGTTACATCTTGACTCTCTGTGTTTCTCCTTCCCAGAGTCCTCCTGGACTTCTAGTCCCACCTATCTAGATTCCTATTGTCCCAACAGTGCTTTATTGACATCAAGTTTGTATCTATTTCTTGTAAGCAACCCTGAGGGATGGCAGACTCTGTCTCATTTTGAGATCATCTGGAGCCTACAAGACCAAATACTAAGGATGTCCTCTTGGCAGAAATTATCAGCATAGAAAATATGGTTTTCATTGTTTGTTTTGTTTTACCATTTCAATGGGTATTTCTTGGTGTTGTAATTTAAGAAAAGCGGTGCAAGAGAGAAAGACGCGTCAGGCAACAAGGTTCAAGCAGACGGTTCTTTCACTAGGGAAAGGGATCATAAAAAGGGGGAAAGGGAGGGAAAGACTGGTCTCTGGGGATGGGAGCATCAGGAGAAAAGAAGGGGGTACTGGGAGAAAAGGACAGGGGGAAACAGAGTGAGGGAGAGAAAGAAATAGAGAGAGAAGCATGGGAAGTGGGCAGGGCCCTTTAAAAGGGAAAGTAGTGACCGGGCACAGGTGGTGCTCTTAGTGGCTGCAGCTGAGCATGTATCTTGTCAGAACCCCAAAGACAGGCCACTACAGATGCCTGACTACTAACAGTAAGTGTAACCATAAAATTCTTCTGCCCTGAGTATAGTATAAGCATACCATCCCCCTTTTAGGTAGCTTAATGACATTGGTAATGTTTCATATGATTTTAAAAAGAGGTTAGGTAATATTGGGTGTTGAGTCTGCAAAACATAATTCCAGGCCACTTTAGGAATGTTCAATGTTACCTAATAGTATAACTTGAACTATACATAATTTCTTTAAAAATGTATTTCCTATGTTTCAATTTCCATTTATTACACGGACTTTTTCTTGTGTGTTTTAAGCATTTTAGGTGTTGTGATTCCCAGAAAGGACAAGAGAGAAAGAGATCCAGCAAACATTAGTAATATTAGAAAACTTTTCTAAGTTATATAAAGAAGGTGAAAAATCCGGATCACTGAAATCAGGTGGGATATAAATATGAACAGAGCCATGAACAGGAGACATGATAAGCTTCAAACTTTCTGTTAAAACCTTATAAGTATGAGAAAGAATTAGTAAGTTTGAATTTATTGGTTTTTACTTACTTAACATGTACAAAATAACTTTATTTCCATTCATAAGGAATATATAATATTTAAGACATTTTCCTTATTTTATTGAAAAATAACGTTTCCACCTCTTGTACATCTCTATTTGGACCAGGTACATTTCAAGGGTTCTTTGGCCACATATGACTACTAACTATAATACCAGACAATATATTGAAAGAGGTGATTATTTATATTTGAGAAGCTAAGCACTGAGACAAACTCCTGGAATCCAGTTGTAGAGAGGGAGGAATGTTTAGCAAAGGGGTCAAGACCAGGCTGGGGAAACCCACCGAAACAAATGACCTGAGCACGTGGGAGCTTATGCACACCAGTCTGACAGCTGGGGAGCCAGCATAAGACTGACCCAGGCCCACTGAATGTGGGTGTCAGTTGGAGGGCTTGGGCAATGTATGGGGGCTCTGGCAATGGAACTAGTATTTATCCCTAGTGCATGAAAGGGCTTTGGGAGCCCATTCCCTGTGAAGGGATACTCTCTTAGCTTAGATACACAGGGGAGAGCCTATGCCCTGTCCCAAATTATGTGACAGACTTCGAATATCCCCCATGGAAGGCCTCACCTTTCCTGAGGAGTGGGTGTGGGGTGAGATGGGGAGGTAGGGGAATGGGAGGACAAGGAACTGTGATTGGTATGTTTTTAATTTAAATAAAATTTAATTAACAAAAGCAGATAGTTAACATTTATATTGGTTTATATTTTCCTGTTGTTGTGATAAAAGTACTCTAACTAAAGCCACTTAGGGAAGAAAGGGTTTATTTTGGCTTATACTTCCAAAGTATACTCCATCATGGCCGAGAAGTCCTGGCAACAAGGGTTTAAGACACTTGGTCTCGTGACATTCAGAACCAGGTTGCAGACAGTGGTGACTGTTATGCTTCATGATCATCTAGCCTTCTCCTTTTCATACCGTCCAGGACTCTGGCTCATGGGATGGAACCACTTACGTTTAGAGCAGGTCTTCCCACCTCATTAGCCTAGAAAACCACTTGCTTTCTGACTTGTGCTTGTTTTCATGGTGATTCCAAGTCCTGTCAAAATGACAATTGAGATTAACCATCTCACTTGCTGAGGCAAGAACTCTCAAACCAGGATGTCAAATGGGTAGAGTATCCTGAGGTCAGGCTGTGAGAAGCATCGTTGAGAGACAGACTTTGTAGAGCCTTACACCTAAGTAGCTCCCATTCTAAAACTCCTTCGTCTGTAACATATCCGTGGTGCTTAATCTCCTCTTTGTGATGTGACCCTATCCTCTGGAGCAGGTGTGTGGGGGGGGTCTTAGTTAAAATTCTCTTTTGTTCAAGAAAATTCAAATCATCAATGAGAAAATGTGAGTCTTAAGGAAAAGGCTCTCTGGTTCTCTTTTGAGGCTCTTACCAAAACCATTTTCCCAATCTCTGCCTGCCTGGCTGATCCTCACTTTCCCCCAGGCAAATTCACAAATGACTGGGGAAAACTGTGAGGTTGGCTTATGTTTTTTCTTTGGCTTTTCTAGGATTTTTTTTTAAACTTCAGATGCCCAAACTATATGCATGAGTCTTGTCTTGGCAGAAAATCATGAAAATTTTGCACTCAACTTGAGGGAAACAAGAACATATGAGATTGAGAAATGTTTGGTGTCCTTAGTTTCCTTTGACATGGCATTCTAAGTTAGGACTAGCAAACCTTAATGTCACAGCTACAACCACAGACTTGTGACATTAACTTCAGAGAGGGTGTGTTTAAATATAGTCCTGGGCAAGGACACAGTGCACCAAGAACCCATTTGGCTGCCCTTGGGGTAACCTGCCCTTCTAGTGCTTTTCCAACTAGAAAGTTCATAGCATAGTTCGTGATACCCTGAAAGTGCTTTCCCAGTTGTTCCCAGATTTGTTTTATAAAATTTGACCTGACTTTCTTTCCATGTAATTATTATTATCTAGAATCTTTTCTTCCATCTTTCAAAAAATTGATCTTCATTTTGAGTATTTTTAGTGTGATTTCTTGTGGCCATGAAAAGGAAATGCTCCCAAGGTTTGTAAAAGAAGCTCACACAAAGAGTAACTAAATTGCTTTTGCCCCCAACTCTTTCCTTCCACGTGAATCTGAATTTGAAGTGTGTGTGTTAATACTTGGGTTAATTTATGAAGCTATTAACAGCATATTTTCTTTGCTGCCTTTCCTTGGCTCTTTAGAAGCTGAATTCTCCAAAGTACCTTTTTAAAACCCTCTTCCTTCCTCAAACCACAGTGTGGATTTGGCTCTTATATGGACTTTCTATTTCTTCCTTGTTGCTACGGAATGCAATTGCTACCAATTAAGTGACTCTATGTTGTTTAAACTCACTTAATCTGTAGCAATCTCATATATATAGAGAGTAGATTACTGTTTACAATATAAGGAGGTCATATATCATAAAGTAAGAGTATCTCTGAAGGCTGTGTTCATGCTAGTGTCTCCAAGGTTGAGGGAACTTCTGTTTACTACCATTCTCCATAGGTTTCCCATTGTATCTATCCTGACTCAAGAGGCACAAGAATCAGGACTTGAAAATAGCCAAGTAGAAGTAATTGATTTTCTTTTAAATTAAAGCATTACTCCGGAGAGAAAAGTACTCATTGTCTCTTCTACATCTATACAGCAATATTTCTATTTCAGGAGAAAATACAACTTTTGGGTAGAGAAATATCCTTCTCCCAATTGGCTACTTAAAATGAAGGTATAAGGGCCTGCTCTTTCTTGTACTCATTGGTCTCCAAAACAAAACACTTGCTATTAGAGTCATGATACATACCTTGCCATAGCTCTTATTTCTAAATATACACTGTGTATAGAAGTAAAATCATGCAACACCATGCACTACAATATCTAGGTGAAGAATTACCTCTTGTGTCTTTGAGGAGTTGTTGGAATGAAATAAAACTGCATTCTGGTGCTAAACAAAATATTGCCAAAGCAATCAATCCAGGCTCAAATATCTTTCAGGAAGAATCCCTAAATCCTCTATTTTGTTCATTTTTAACCTTTGGTAGTTCATATTTTGACTCATGGTAACAGGTTGAGTTGAGACATTATGAGTCATGGTCAAAGTTTCTTTTATTCCTCTTAATTCTTATTTGTTACCTAATATAGGAAACCTTAAAAGGTATGTACAGGTTATTTAGTGGCTGATCGAAGAAGAGGCAGACTCCCTTGGTTAAGAACTGAGCTGAACTCAAGAAAGCCAGTAACAGAGAGGGAGGACTGATGATCAAAGGGATTAAGACTGGGCTGGTTTAACCCCCAGAAACAGCTGACCAGACAAAGGTTAACTCTTGAATCCCAGGCATTAGCCTGGGAAGCCAGCATGGGACTGATCAAGACCCCCCTGAATCTGGGTGTCAGTGAAGAGGCCTAGGGAATCTATTGAGCCTTGGGCAGCAGATCAGTACCCATCCCAAGTATACACACGGACTTTGGACTCCAATAGAACAATGTGAGGTGCACTCTCGCCCAGAACTCTTGGGAAAGGGTCTAGGCCCTGCCCTATATGAAATGACACACTATGGACACCCCCATGGAGGGCCTCACCCTCCCTGGAGAAATGAGAGGATAACGGGGGGGGGGAGGGGAGGGCACGGGAGGAAGGGAGGGAATGGGAGAGGGACCTGGAACTGACTTGTGAAGCAACCTTGATTCTTATCTAAATTTAAACTGGAAAATAAAATAAAAAAAAAAAAGGTATGTACAGGAGATAAAGATGGATGTCACAAAAATTTATTTGGGTGAACATCATCTTGGATAATTGTATCCTCTAGAATTTGTTAGGTCAAATTTCAATGCAATATCCACTGCGTAACAGATAACACTGTGTCAGATCTTAATTATGTTTGGTACGTTGGATGGCATGGTGATGTTAATGGACACCTCATCACACTGGAATTCATGTTTTGATCCTTTACCTCTCATGTATCTAAATAGTATATAGAAAACTGAATTTCAAATGATGGCAAATTTTGTTGGTTTATTTTTTAATAAAGCTTTGTTTTACTTCCTATATTTGTACTGTGCTCTTATCTCTACTTTTTCAGAGAGTAAATACAATGTTTTTATCTACCCCAAATACCTCCTGCTCCATGGGATCTGCAAAGTAACTTGATTAGAGGTAGAATTACTTGCATTATAGCCCAAACACTTCGTAGAAAGACACAGTTCTGGGACACATTAAAAGCTGACAATCCTCTCCCTCATCCACTAGGTAAGATAAAACTCGTTCCCAAGTAGGGTAGGTATTGTTTACAAAATGCAAAAGTCTACCTAGGTTACCAGCTACTTACTTCCTATCATTTGATATGGGTTGTAACATGAATGAAGAGGCAAAACATGGCCTTTGTAATATCACTTTAATTGAAATGTATGCAGTATATTATCAAGTCTGTGGAGCTGGTTAATTCTGACTTGTTCTCTAAAGGAAAAAAGAATAGGTGTGAAAACAGAAAGATATTTGTTTCATTTAAAGGGACTCCTCTTTTCTTTTTTTTTAATTCATACCCACTATTAAAGATTTCATGCATTTATTTATTTGTTTTTATTAAATTTTTTATTTTTATGTTTAAATTTAGATTAGAAACATGGTTGGTTCACAAGTCAGTTCCAGGTCCCTCTCCCTTTCCTTCCCCTCCTCCTGTGCTCTCCCCCCAACCTCCCTCATTATCCCCTCATTTCCCTAGGGAGGGTGAGGCCCTCCATGGGGGTGTCCATAGTCTGTCATTTCATCCAGGGCAGGGCCTAGACCCTCCCCACAAGAGTTTAGGGTGAGAGTTCATCTCACATTGTTGGATGGGGGGGAACTCCTCTTTTCTTCATCTGAATATGTGCAACATGATAGTCATGATTTCACAGTAAGAGCCAGAAATCTCCACTTATATTTGAGGGAGATTTGTAATGGAACCCTGACCCTGATACAGAAGGATTGTAAGATAGAGCTTGGATGAATAGAGTTGGGGATGTGAACTTGTAAATGTTGATCCCCATGACAACAAGAATAAGTCCATTCATTCGTTCTGATAGAAGATAGCATCTCCTATTGTCTAAAACTTTGTGAAGAATTCACTGCCCTGGGTTCTTCTATTTCTCAGGCTCTATCCTAGCTTCTGTATTTTTCTTCATCAACCACATAGGGAAAACAAGGGTGGATCAAACAGGAAGGTATTATCCCTGATAGGAGAAGTTGGACTGGATAAGTGAGAAGCAGGAAACCTGCCTGAAAGCAGGTCTTCAGGTTTTAGATTCTGGAGGTCACAATACGAGAATAATGGGTCCCCTGACAGCTACCTCCTTGATGCCTTCTTGTCGCTGTCACAAAATAACAGACTGAGTCATTTAGTAGTAATGGATGTGAATTCCCTCCCATT
Organism: Mesocricetus auratus; assembly: GCF_017639785.1. NCBI lineage: Eukaryota > Metazoa > Chordata > Mammalia > Rodentia > Cricetidae > Mesocricetus > Mesocricetus auratus. The sequence goes on along the minus strand of NW_024429192.1, from coordinate 10,899,028 downwards.
CTGGAGGCTAGTTTACTGAAGATTAGTGTCTTGCATATTGGGTGTAAAATTGGTCATGGATTCTCTTTTTGATTAATGGGGAGTTTTAGCTTTGTTGTCTAAGCCAAATGAGGAAACAGGCTCCTTAAAGCCTTTCATGAAGACTGTATATGTTTGTAGTGGATGATTGTAATAGAGTGAAGGGAAATCTGGTATTTATTGGGAAGTCACTCATGAATAACAAATATGGTAGAGAACTGCCATGGTCTTCTGCCCAGAGGCACTGGAAGCTGTGATCCGATCTGTACTACCACCCAAGAGATAGCAAACAAGCTTCTGCTCCGAGTTATCCCTTCATACGTAGCTACTGAGACCACTTCATAATGGAATAGTATGCCAAAGGATATTAGATGAATGAGTTCTCACAACATACATGTCTTGTTGATACAGTAAAACACAAGAGTCTGGGTGCTTTGTAAAAATGGCAACAGTCTATCTCCATTGAAGGAATTATGGCAGATAGAAGCAATGTTGAGAAGACACACAAAAGAGATTACATAATAAACTCAGGAGGCCAGGATTGTCTAGGGTTAGACTTGCCCTTTTCGTAGCTAGCCACTCCTGTGGTAATAAGCTATTTGTATATATTTCATGCATTTATAATATATCCAGCTTCTTTATTTTTAAATTTTATTCTTCAAAATTTTATGTAAGTCTACAATATATGTTTTATTGCAGAAACAATCTTATTTAACATATCAATCCCCCATTTCCTCACCCTCTCAGCTTCCCATGCCTCCCAACAGCCCCCCTAGCCCTTCCCACTCCCCAAGGATAGTGAGGCCCTCCACGGGGGACCATCAAAGTCCATCAATTTATGCTCCCCATAACTGCTCAGAATCCCACATCTTATCTCCTTCCCAACTCTGTACTCCTTATAGAATTGTTTATTTACATATTTACGAATTAAATCCAGTGAGTGCTACCCTTATGTCCATGGCCGTAGGTTCATCCACTGTGGCATATGGAACCCTCCAAAGGCCATACTAAAGAAAAGGTGAATCTTGTTCTCCCAGCAGCAATCAACTCCCAATATTTCCTTAGCTAATGATTGGATCTCATGCTCCCTATGCCGAAGTGTTCCCTGAGCCTTGGGGTGTGGATATCCCATCACAGCTGAGCAGTCACTGTCCCTTTCTCAGTACTTTGACCAGTAATGTGCCTCTGCATTAATCTTCATCTTTTGTAAGACAAAGCTTCTGTAGCCAAGGTTGGGACAAGGGCAAATCTGTAGATGCAAACATCATTGTTTAGAAGGCAGTTTCACAAAATGAGCTTTGAAAAAATGTATTTGGATGCAGCCTTTCATTTTTTTAAACAAAATTTGCTAAATCAAAACAAGCAAACAAAAAACTGCTGTGCTTTATTTGACTGATGTAGTTCAAGCCCGTCTTATTTAAAGGTTGATTGTTTATTAGTCACTCTCTAGGATTGTCAGCTTTCCCATTACCTTTCACAAGGACCCATCCGGTAAAAAGTCTCCCTCATCTTAACACTACCGTAAAGTTGACTGATCATCAGCCACACAGACTTTTCAGAGGACTCACTGAAACCACAGCCAAACCACATCAAACATTCCCCACCCCTCAGGAGAGCTGCTTTCCTGTGAAGTAGTCAACTTTCAAAGGCCTCACCACTTAATAGCCTGACCTGGGGGATCAAGTTTAAGCATAAGAATTTTAATTCGATACAAATATTTCAGACATTAACAGCCATAACCAGGAAAATAACACATCTGTTTCATTTAAGCACACACACACGTGGTTGTCTATTTTTTTCTATAAAAACTTGCAAGCAGGTTTTTCCTCACAGATTACAAAGGCTTTGAGGCTCACCGGTAACCTGTCCATTGCTTTCTTGAATCCCACAAGTATGTCCCGAATATGGGATATCATGTAGGAGCAGAACAGGAGGCCTCTGGATATCATCATCGGGAGGAACATGTCATGCACTCTGATTTGGACTGCTTATGTCTGTAAAGGAGGAACATGTCATGCACTCTGATTTGGACTGGTTATGTCTGTAAAGGAGGGACATGTCATGCATTCAGATTTGGACTGGTTATGACTGTAAGATGTTTTGCATCAGAGCAAATTCTGAGATGGTGACCACAGTGGATTTCTTAAATGGAAGATTGTGCTTGGTTTGAATTAGCAAAAAGTTAGAACTTTGATGAGAGACTCTTCAATGAGATTGTAACTTTCATCTCTTCAAGTAGAAATATTGATTGATCAGGAACTGTGAGTCCTAGCTGAATTATATGAAATATATCACTATGAAAAGGTGATATTATATTTCAGAGATAACTGGCAGCTTGGAAATAGCCACCTGGTCACTAAAATTTCTTCATCTTGAAAACAAAAACTTGTGTATTTTCATTATAAGCACACAGCCAAACCATCAAATTAAACTTCAAGATGCCATGATTGCATATGTGGGCAGGGAACTGCTATGATTGGCCCAGTTTCAGTTGTGAGCGTCTGTGTACTAAAAACCATAGCCAAAAGTATTCAATCACACCCAGTCTCCTCCCAAGATACCCCAGAGTCTGAACCGTGGCAACAGTTTTCTTCCCTGAATTTCAGCACAGTCTTTTTCCTAAGGAATCTGATTTAACAGGATTCTGAACGCTCTCCCGCACAGAAAGAGTAGTAGCTGTTTCCAAAGAGAAATAACTCCCACATGCATGTAGTGGGTGGGAGCATGGTTCTTTTGCATAAAAGCTGAATTTCTTCTGTTAGATGGAGACCTTTGAAACTTCATTCATTTCTGGTATATCTATTCTCTACCATCTATCCTCATCTATCTATTCATACATCCATCTGCCCATGTATGTGTGCTTTAAATACATACATACATACATACATACATACATATATATCTTCATAAAACAACATACGTGTGCTTTCCCCTAATATGTTGTGAATATGTCTTCAACAGTCCTAAACTAACAAGCAGCAGGAAGCAAAGTATTCTGCCTTTCTGACTTAGCTCATTTTTCAACTTGTTTATGTACTCAAATCGCAGCTGCTTGGAAACAAAATGCTCCATTAGCTAGCAAGAGGAAAACCGGAATCCACACTTCATTGTATCATCTTTCATTTGTATATTATAACCTGGTCACTGGCAAAAGTTTCAACATAACACAGACCTTTACTTTTAAATTCATTTTCAAACATGTTGTTGAATTCTTGTGGCCTGAATTCTTTCTCCATCAGTGCTCTCTGGTCCCTGCCCATCCCAATTACATCATTGCCCTTGTGTCTCTCCCTTGCAGCAGGTTCGTGGGTAAATACTCAACAACAGAAAATTATTTCTGAAAAGTTTTAAGTGTTGATGTTCTTTCAAAAATGCTTCTGTTGGTAGGCTTCTCTCCCCAAGTGTTTTTCAGCCAGTTTTTATACTAGGACACAAATTTAATCCTTTGTTAAATAAAGTAAAAATAGTCTCACAGTCAAATTGAAGGTTTCTAATTCCACACCAAAGCTGTAACATCATTAAAATCCATCATATCTTATAAACCTCTAGTTGGTTAAATGCATTTGTTATTTTCTTTCTTTCTTTATTTTTTTCACTTTAGCCTGTCTATTTCAGGCTCCAGAACCACTCCAGGGAGATGTGATGGGGAAGTCCGGTGTATACGTTAATAAAGCACTGTTGGCCAATAGGGAAGCAAAATAGGTGGATCCAGGAGTCCAGGAGTACTCTGGGTAGCAGAAACACAGGGAGTCATCGTGTAGCCCACCAGAGAAGTAAGATGTCTGGACACCTTTCTCCAGTAAGAGAAATACTTAAGATTAACAATTATGGAGTAAATACTTAAGTCAGAGCTAGCCAGCAAGAAACAAGCAAGGTCAACAGCTTCATAATTAATACATCGTCTTGTATGTTATTTGGGGACTACAACACGGCAGAGCCCAGGCGACTGGTGGTTAAAAACCCAAGCGGCTGGCAAGGAAAAGGCTTCTCTCTACAGAGATGTCTTCATAGGTAAATATTCTATGGGATTAAAATTAAGCCACTTCTCCCCCACTCCCCAATCCAATTAGGAGATCAGATCCTCTAACCCTTCTCTGGGTTACCATGCATATCTCTCTTAGGGTCCTCCCTGCATCCCAGACTCTCTGGCGGTGGGATTGTGGGCTGACAATGTCCTGCTCCATGTCTAAAATCCATATGTGAGTGAGTGCATACCATGCTTGTCTTTTTGTGACTGGGTTACTTCACTCAGGATGGTTTCTTCCAGTACCATCCATTTGCCTGTAAATTTGAAGGGGAGAGTAGAAGGAGATGGAAGAAAGAGAGGGAGAAAAGAGGAGGGGAGACGAGGACATGGGAGAACAGGAAGGTTGAGCCAGAGTAAGAATAGAGGAGAAAAGGATGGGAGATACCATAATAGAGGGAGCCAGTATAAGTTGGAGGACAGATCTGGCACTAGTGAGATCTTCACATATCTACAAGAATGACACCAACTGACATTAAAGCTACCATAAATGCCCTCCCATGATAATGAGAATGATGACTACCTTATATTCCATCCTAGAACTCTCATCCAGTGGCTGATGAAGGCAGAGGCAGACACCCACAGCTGTGAACTGAATTGAACTCCTGGAACCCAGTTGCAAAGAGGAGTGATGAACAAAGGAATCAAGATCAGGCTGACAAAACCTGAAGAAGCAGCTGACCTAAACAAGGGAGAACACATGAACCCCAGACTGATGACTGAGAGGCCAGCATGTGACTGATCCAGACACCCTCCTACAGAACCTGGGTTACAGAGAGGAGGTCTTGACAATCTGTGAGTCCTAGGAGAGTGGAGCAGTATTTATTACTGGCATACAGAAGGACTCTGGGAACCTGCTTTCTCAGCCTGGACACATGGGGAAGAACCTGGGCCCTTCCGGGGATGATGTGACAGACTCTGAAAATCTCTCATAGATGCCCTTGCCCTCCCTGGGGAGCAGAGGGGAATGGTGTGAAGGTGAGGGGTTGGAAGGATTGGGGGGTGAGGGAGGAGAGGAGGGAGAGGGAGCTGAAAGTGACATGCATAAAAAGTTAAATAATATATGTATATGTGTGTGTGTGTGTGTGTGTATAAAGAAATAAAAAGGCAATGGATTACTGAAACACGCAATAAAGTATTTGTATTCTCAAAAAGAAATTAAGCCGCATTACCACCTCCCTTATCTAAAATTTGGTTTTCTGTATGTAAGGTACCCACTGCTAACTGAATTTTGTGGTTTAGATGCAGTTTGTACCTAAGGATCTGTATGTTGGAAGCTTGCTGCTTGAATTGATAGTATTAGAAAGTAGTGTCAAATCTTTAAGGAGTGGAAAATGAATTAAAGGTCTTTAGGACAAAAAGAAATTTGTCCTTGGAATGGGATATGTGACACTACTCCATCCCCATTTTATGTAGAATCAATTCCTCCCATGCTTGCTGTTGCTGTGAGAGGATTTACCATAGGACCCTCTTTACAGTTCAAACACATGGGACTGGGCAATCTTGGACTTCACGCTTCCAAACTGTGGCATTTTATTATAATAATAAAAACTGGACTGATATACCTCAAATTGAGACACTAAATGGAAAATTCCACAAAGTAGTATTGTGTAAATTTTAAACCATGTCCTATTCTGAGTAGCCTAATCAAATCTCCTGCTGTTTGTTTTTCTCTAGCCCAGGTTGTTAATTGCTTGTGTAGCAAATTCATCTGGGTATGGTGTCTCTGTTTTATTTATAGTAGCTGTGAGAAATACCGTATTGGCTCTCGCAGCATCTCAGCATTTGTGTCCATGTTATCATTTTACTAACTAGTGATCCCCCCAATACACAAAACAAGTGATGCTGGTGATTTCATTACAGTTTGAATATAATTGGCCCTCCTAAGCTCTTAGGGAATGACACTATCAGGAAGTGTGGCTTTGTTGGAATAGGTGTGCCCTTGTTGGAAGTAGTGTGTCACTATGAGGGTGGGTTTTGTTGGAGGAAGTATGTCACTATGGGGGTGGGTTTTGTTGGAGGAAGTATGTCACTATGGGGGTGGGTTTTGTTGGAGGAAGTGTGTCACTACGAGGGGGGGTTTTGTTGGAGGAGGTGTGTCACTATGGGGGTGGGCTTTGAGGTTCCAGTTCACTTCCTGTTGCCTTTGGATCAAGCTATAAGAACTAACATCTCCTTCTCAAGCACCATGTCTACTCACATGCCACCATGTCCCACCATAATGGACTAAATCTCTGAAATGTAAGCGAGCAACTACAATGAAATGTTTTCCTTTATAAGAGTTGCTGTGGTCATGGGGTCTCTTCACAGCAATAGAAACCCTAAGACAAGTCTATGGTCATAATTGTTCTGCTTCAACAATAGGTATTGTTATTAACATCTTACTGAACTTAATTTGTAAGTTAAACTTAATCATAGTACACAGGTATAAGATAGTTATATAAGTAATTCATACAAGATTACACAAATTTAATTTATATAAATAAACCTTTGTCTAAAAAATGTAAGTAACATGAAAATTTAGTAACTATGTAAAAAATGAATGTATGAATTTGGAACAAATCTCTCATAATACAAAAATAATTGTTTGTATTCTCATGCTTTCACTAAATTTTATACTAATTGCTACAGTTTGCATGTTTGTGTTTCCTCTAAAATTTATGTATTATACATAAACATTTAATTTGGGACTTATGGTATTAGGGAGTTAAAGTCAGTGATGATCATGGTAGGAAGTATGATGGCAGGAAAACCAGTCATCTCATTGGAACTTACATCTTGATCTCAAGCAAGAGGCAAAGAGAGCTCCTTGGGAATGGCATGGGCTTTTGAAACTTCAAACACTTTTCTAAGTGATACACCTCCTTCAACAAGGCCACACATCTGAATCCTTCCCAAACAGTTTCACTGGAGAACATGAATTTAAACCTATACTCCTCTGGGGGCCATTCTCATTCAAACCACCACAGAATTAAAAAATATACCTGCTGGAGTTGGAGGCTGGGATCACAGGATGAGGGGAGGATGGTTGGAGAAGATTTGCATGGGGATCCACAGAAGGTGGGGCCAGAAAGGAGAGGAGAGCCACAACAGGTGGTCTACTACAGAGACTGAGGAATTGGGTTTGGAGCAGAGGAGGGGGAGGTGAAGACCCACACATAGGATAGTGCATTCCCTCGCTGCAGGGGTCTGTGGGTTCCCAAGGAATGCCTGATGGTTTTGGTGGCTGGGATGATGGGATGAGCAGGGTGAAGGAAGGTAGGAGGATTAGGTCTCTGTGATCCTTTAAAGATGGAAGTCATAGCAGCAGGGCAGACTGCAGCAGGCGTTCTGCTACAAGGCTGGAATGAGACTGTATTTGGATGAGAGGAGAGAGGTAAAGTTACCTCCTTGCCTGGCCAGTGTGGCTTGTGGATCCCCAAGGATTGCTTGTTGGAGTTTAGTGCTGAGACAAAGTGATGAGTTGGTAGAAAGGTTGGAAAGAAGTTTTCCTCCACAGGGACTGGGGGAGCAGAGAGAAAGGCGAGGCTGAAATAGGTAGTCTTTTACAGATCTGGGATGAGAATGGGTGAATAGGTTTAGAGGAGCAGAGGGAGCATTGAAGACAAGCAGTTAGCCTATCGGCTCCTCTAGCTTGTGTGATTCTCCAAAACATTCAGCATTATGTAGTACTGAAGGCTTGAGCTTCTCTCTCTACAGATGTGTCTCCTAAAATGTGGCAGGGCAAGCTGGACTCTCACTTCCCTTCCACGCCTTCTTCTTTCCCATGTGGGGACAGTGTTTATCCATTTTCTTCCATAGTACTGGAATTACAATCAGGACCAGGTGCATGATGGGTAAGCAGTCCAGCACCGAGTTAGTCCTTCAGTTCTGTAATTTTCACTTAGAGTATCATTGCTTTGTCTTTCTTTCTTTCTTAAAATTCCCATTAGGCGTTTGTGAGTAAGTGTGTGTGCATGAGTGTGAGTGTGTGTGTGAGTGTGAGTGTGTGTGTGTGTGTGTGTGTGTGTGTGTGTGTGTGTGTGTGTATGTAGCGGCCCAGAGAGTCCCATGCATCTGGAGTTACGGAGGGTGTTAGGTTACCTGACATGGGCAGAGCGAACTGAGTTCAGGTTCTCTTCAAGAGCAGCATGTGCTCTAACTGCTGTCTGTCTCTCACCTCTAATTGATTATTGGCTCTTTCCTGTGCCATAACTTTTTGTTGCCTTTGCTTTGGTGGTAAGTCTATTCAAGTGTCCCATAATCCTCTTGGAGACTTAATGATTATACTTATCCTTTCATTCAGTATGCATTAATCTTAATAATATGCATACCTGTTTTAGAAGCAAATCATTGAGTTTAATTAGCTTTACACAATCCTACCAGGAAAATTTTCTTCTCCCCACTTTCATCAAAAAACTTCTCTGTAATGAAAATATGTGGGTCACCTAATTGATTACATTTTGGGTACTTGGAACTGAACCTTGATCCTCTGAAAGAAGAGCAGGTGCACTTAACCAGTGACTCATCTTTCCATCCGTTCCATCTGCAGCATATATCTTTATGGCCTGCTATATGATTATAGGACATCTATCTGCATTGATTAAATCTACATACCTGTAAAATCTCTCATCACTTTCCAACACATATACATACATGAATGTACACACACACACACACACACACACACACACATATACATTTAGTATCTCCAATGGATTTGTTACATGAAAATTTATAAACTCATATGTTTAGTCCTAAATTTTCATTGTTTTGTTTTTTGTTTTTTGAACCAGGGTTTCTCTGTAGATTTGGAGTCTGTCCTGTAAACCAGGCCTGCCTCTGCCTCCCAGACGCTGGGATTAAAGGTGTGCACCACCACTCCTACTTCTTTATGTTGACATAATTGTCAGCAACAATTTGAGGAAAGGGTCCCCCTGCTTTTCTAAAAGGTTAAGATCTATGAAGGCAGGTTTGTCTTCACAGTCATGATTTCCTAACAACTGCTGTTTGCTTCATGCAATGGGCACTAAGGTAAATGAAATAAGTTTGTGTTCCCTACTTTCACAGTAAGATGAATTGATGCTATGGTACCTCTTCATCTAGTCTTGTTTCTCTTCTGCAAGCTTTGACTATGGACCTTCCAAGGGTGTAACTTTTAGTCAATTACACCCTCCCTTGCTTCAGTCACACCTAGGGATGGAAAACTTTGGATTGATTCCCCTTCATTTGACTCTTCTACAGGATTCATACTTCTACTGACATGATTCACTACTCATGGTTTGAATCCCATCTTCTTTAATACTTTTGCATCTCAAGTATAGTGCTCAGAACACAAGTAGTATAAAGCATCCATTTATCCAGAGACAAATAAAAAGTTGAAGTTTTAAAAATTTTAAGTAGATACCAGATAATGGAATATTAAATATTTCTTCAGACTGCAAAAATAAAACATTCTTGTGTTTAAAATAGTTTGATATGAATGCGTGTTGAAGGTATTCCCTTCTTTCCAAAATACACGTAATGCAGGAGTTTGTGTATTATATTTCAACATTAATTAATTTTAAATTTAATGCATAACAGTTAATAAAATAATGGATGTCCACACCCTTAAGTTTGTGTTTAACAATAGAGTTAGTGCAGAAGTTTCCACTGAAGGACTTGTATTTTTTTCATTTGGCTTCATCGGGTATGAATTTTGGCCTGGTTAGGATGTTATTCATGACTTTTGGATTTTCTCTGACCCACATAGCTAAGTTTTTGAGGTTGTAAACTGCTATATTCTGCCATTGCTGCTCTAAAAAATGGGACTGAATGGGAATTAAACCCCAGGATATCCACAATATTTAAGTAACTCAAACATCTGACTTGACTGACAAGGACAACTCCAGGTATTTTTTTGTACTAGGTTCTTCTGGTTACAATTTATGATAGTAAGGAACATTAGATTTTATTATATATTTACACTCAGCATTATAAAATGGGACATGGATCCTGAGTGCTTGTGATTTTAAATAAATATGAGATATAAAATTAAGTATTATCATGTAAGTGCAGTTAACTATTGATTTATACTTAGGAGCAAAGAAAAACTGTACTAAGTTAAAAGAAAATATTAACTTTGGGAAGGTATTTACTTTTAGGATGAAATTCAGTTTTTGTGTTTGAAATGTTCTGTATTTACCCTTTGGGAAAAGTCACACATTATTGTTTTCCTTAAGAATACATAATTCTTTTAAGTACCCTTCTTTGTACTGAAAATTATCACTGAGAAGACACCTTGCCTCTACATGAGAAGTTTGATGGAAAATTTGTGCTGTCCTGGAATCTGTGTTAATGTATGTAACTGGAGTTTATAAGAACACAAACACATGAGAACATCTTCTCATGGCCTTCTCCCACATAGAGAGGAAAGTTGTTAGCTTTTCTAACACTATATAAATTCTCATCTGCAACCCTGTTATTTTGAATGGAATTTACGTAAAAAAATAATTGAGCTTTTTACTAGAGTTTAAAATACTTTTTCCTCATGTTGAAACAAAAATTCTATTTCCAGGTTACAAGGGTAGTACTGTTTATCTATATACAAACTGTTTTTTGTTTGAAATGTTTTATTGACTGTCTGCTAAATAAAATATGTATGGGACTAATGAAGGGTAGTAAGGAACACCATGTTTATTTACCTTGATATCAAAGGACATTTTAAAACTGAAATACTAAGCATTGTGTAGGGGTAGCAGCCTCAATAGTCAGTCCATGGTTTTTATTAAAAGAAACAATTGCTCTCCTGATTATTCAGTAGAAATATTATTGATTTTGAAACCTAATTAAATAAATAAAAGGAACTATGAAAAAGACAAGCCAAAAGTGAAAAGTTGATACTGAAGTAGTTTCTCACGGTTCCCACCCATGAAATATCTTTGTCATGATTTTCTACTGGCAAGCATCTGACCAAGAACACAGTAATCTAGGAGGACTGACACTGTTAACTACACCAACAATATTAGACATTTCCTTTTAAAAAGAGTCCAATTTGGGAAAATAATGAGAGAAATGTAAAAACTCCAGCCTAATATTCCTATTAAATAATAATTGCAGAATTTTAGTCACAGGACTGGCTCCATAGAGTGATTTTATGAGTACAAGTTACTGCTTTTTGGAGAGCAAAATTGAAGCATGGGCTAAGTGAGCAATAAAATGCTTTTTATTTCACTTGACAGCTGTGTGAGATAGTTAAGAACATTTCTCAGCTGCATCTCATAGCTGGGAAAACTGAAGATCTTAAAAGCTGGATGACAAGCTCCACATGCACTATTGATGAAGGTGAACTCTGCAGTGAACAGTACCGTTCTCCTGTCTTACTCCCTGAAGCCTGGAGTATGAAGGCAATGGGAAAGATATTGAGTGTGTGTGTGTGTGTTTGTGTATAGAGGTGAATCTTGACATGACATGACTCAAGCATATATTGACATGGTATTAAGAAGAAATTAATTGTATTATAAAGATATCCACTCAAGCAATAATCCATATTGTATAGTTATTGAAATTATAGCCAATACTCCACAAGACTTTGTGTTCTCGAAGCTTGAGTACACATGCCAAGTTTTATTTAAATTTGTTAAAGAGGATATTTGAAAAAGTTTACCAGCATTTGATTCAATATAATTAAGATACATTTAAGATTAATTTTCATTTTTTTGGACTATTTCTTACAAATACTACATTAAATAAGCAAAATCAAATCAATAAAGACTTCAAGTAGTAACCGAGAGGCATAGTATTTTAATGACATATTAAATGTGATTAATTACAAGTATGGAATTATGAAGTATTATAGACAATGAGTATTTCTTCTACATTCATTATTCTTTAAGTAAGTTGAGTACTTCTTTTTACTTTGTCTATGTAACTCAACACTGATAGTTAAAACATTTTCAAAATAGGATACTTATCTATCTCCAAAAGCTTAATTGTATTTTATCCCTTAATATTAAGTCAAAAGAATTTATAAAATATAATGTACTAATTACCTTAATTTTTTTCATTGTTTTGAACAAAATGCCTTGACAGAAACAAGAGAGGAAAGATGCACTTTAATTCACTGTTTTAAAAGGCATACTTCATCAGGCCTGGGAAGGCACAGACATACCAGAACATCCACCCATGGTGACAGGATTGGACAAGAAGGTCCACCCATGGTGACAGGATTGACTGTGAGCCAGACAAGCAGGCTTCTCACATGGCTGCAGGGCCAGGGAGCATCAAGAATGTGATAGGAAGAGTCAAGAATAACATTGTGGTGACCTAATTCCTGTGACCCAACTCCAGCTCCCAGAAGCTCATGATCCTCTGGGGAGGGAGTGTTCAAACACATAAGCCTTGACTGTAGGGGTGGGGGCAGCCTTCCATTAAAATATCATCTTGAGCTTTGATAAAATAAATGCTAGAAAAGAAGAGAAATAAAGTTCTAATTTCAGTAGGGTGAATGTATTTCCACCTGTGATCCCAATTATGCTTGAAAGCTGAGGGAAAAGTCCAATAAAGCAAAAACACCCAAAGAAGGCAGAAACTAAACAATAAATTCACAAAAGTACCACTGTATCAGTTTTATGTTGGTCAGATACTCCTGGGCATGGAGCCTTTACTGGTCTGTGGTTGATATACCCAGTGAGACTTCATTGAGAAAAATGAATTTCCTTTTGACAGAGGGATTTAACTACAGGTAAGCTTTTTGGTTAGGAGAGGTACCCCATGTCTACTTCCCCCTTTCAGTGATAGATAGTGCGTACCTTGTCTGTCTTCTTGGATTGTGTAGGTCAAGCGTGCGTTGCCACAATCTGTGAGTTTATGCGTGCCTCAGTCCTGCTGTGTCTGGGAGACTCTCTCTGCGTAGCAGGCTTTCTCAGAGGCCAGCTCCCAAATCATGACACAGAGACTTATTAGTTACGAATGCTCTACCGTATCTTCTGCGTGTCCCACTGGCTCTTACAACTCAATTTAAACTGTTTCTCTTCATCTACATTTTGCCTCGGATCTTTTTACCTTTCTATCACATGTAGGTGATGCCTTCCCTGTTTCTTCCGTGTCTGCATGATTGGTGGCTGCCTGGATAACTGGCCCTCGGTATCCCCCCCCCACACTCCCTTGATCTCTCTTCTTCTCTCTGACTATACAGTCCTCCACATGCTTATTTTCTCTTCCCCTTCTATCCCGCTACTGCCTAAATATTGGCCATTCAGCTTTTTATTAGATCAATCATTGCTTTAGGCAGGCAAGGCAATGCATCTTTACATTGTCAAACAAACGCAGCAGAAGTAAAATGAGCACAGCTTTGTGTTGTTAAAGTAATATTCCACAGCATAAACAATTGTATTGAGTCTCTACATCGGTGAAGCAGCATTTCACAACACACGTGCTTCCTGTTCTGTTTTGCTTTGCTTTTGTCTTAGTGGCTTTTTACAGTCACTTCAATTTTTATTTTTATTCTGTTTGTCTTTAGGCAGAGAGAGGAAGGACATGAAGTTAAGCTGGTAGACAAATGGAAATATCTCGGGAAAGCTGGGGATCAGAAATAGTATTTTTCATACAGTTTTTTTATTTCTTGAGATTATAATTACATTATTTGCCCCTTCTCTTTCTTACCTCCAAATCCTCCCACTTCTTGCTCTCTTTCAAATTCATTATCTCTTTTTTAAATTATTTTTGTTACACATATATATGTACACACAAAACACACACACACACACACACACATTACTAATCCTAAGGCTGCAGCAATAGCACACATATCCTGATGGTAACCAACATCTCCCTAATTGTATTTAAGACCTACTGAACAGAAGGATAATAATACTCGGTACTGAAAACTTAACCAACACTCCAGTGCTAGGGAATTTTCAGAATTTGTAGGAGAACCTACTAACACCACTTTATTAAACCAGCATAAACCCTAACAACAGTCTAAAAATTCATCCTCATAGCCACGGATAAATATAGTCCTTTCTCCTCATCAATTAACAATATCTTTGTAATAGGGGCAAACCACTACAGAAAACCACAACCAATCAAAATGGAGTATTATGGACCGTAGTCTTAACTGCTACTTCTGCAAACAAAACCTGAATCTAAGGATCAGGGAACACTTTGGAAGACAGTACAGAAAGACTATAAAGCGAGAGGATTAGGGAACTTTCTGTGAGAGTGTGTATTCATATTTTTTAAAGTCTGTAGCTTTATAATTTTAAATATAACTAAGTTAAAGTATTATAATTACAACACTGAGTCATTTCTAGAAATTAAGTTTGGTCAACTTTTAGTGAATACATTCTTTTAATTTTTATTTCTTTATGTCTTCTTGTTGTCTGTCTTTTTATTAAAATTCCTAAAAGACAGTCAATGTCACACTTTTGTCTCTGATGTCTCCTGTAATAAATTAACAAGAATTGTTTAAGAATTTCAGGCCTTTTAATTCAAAATCATATCCTTGGGATGCTTAAACTTTAAGAAATTTTCTTAAAAATGGAAAGAATTCTGGGTATTTGTTTGGGTGGTGTGGCCACTGACATATTTCATAACATCACTAAGTGCAGATTTCACTGGCTAGGATTTGGGGTTTTAGCATTTCACTTACCAGCTGCAGATGATAACATCGCAGCTACTCTGATGAAAGCTGTCCAAACTGAGGTGACATGCCAAGTGGGCTGATAAATCACTCTGCAGTCAGATGAAAGGGAACCTAAATCACTCATTTGTAAGTACAAAATAAAAAAGAAAGGAAGGAAGGAAGGAAGAAAGAAAGGAAGGAAAGAAGAGAGAAAAAAAGGAAGGAAGGAAGGAAGGAGGAAAACAAACCACTGAAATATACCTGATTTTTAACTGCTACACCTACTTCATATTTCTTATTTCCATGCTGAATTTTCAACTCCTTCTACTTTTCCCCATGAATACACACAGCTAAAGGCAATGTGTATTAGCTACAGACACTATCCGTTAAAGAAAACTCCTACACCAGACCTGATACTTATGGAGCAACACCTGATATCACCTTAGCTTTGTTCCATTCACCAAAACAGAACAGCGCCACCCCACACAGGCAATTTCCATTTATTGTTAGGATTCAACAGTAAATAATTTTAGTTATTTACATAAGAAAAGCTGTTTCTAAATTCTTTACTCTTTTATTACTTTCTAAGGCCTGTATGGTATTTTTGTTCATAAAAGTTGAATCAATATTGAGCATGCAAAAAAAAATTGAAACTAGGGGGTTGAGGTATGCAAGTTTCCTTATTTGAAAGCAGTGTCACAAATATAAACTGAATCAAGTCATGTGTTCTCATGAAAACTACTCTTCAAAAATAACAATGAAAAGAGATATATTATATATTTGAAGAACTTGTTAACGAATTTAATTGAAGAGAACCAGAAGCCTCACTTGCTGTTGCATCTACTTTGTTAATTTTCTGTTTGTATTCAAGCATGTAAAGAAAATTCAGCACCATACCACCATATAACTAGAAAAATAAGCAATACTTAGTTGTACTTTCTGATGATTGTGATACTATTCTTTGATGTCACAATTTAGGTAAATTGTGGATTGTTCAATGTTACTCTCAGCAGAGGGTATGGCTCAACGAATAGAGTATTTGTGTAAGCGTGATGAGTAATAATGTTGGATGCCCCTCTGTATGCTTTTTGGCATTGATTAATAAAGAAGCTGCTTTGGCCTGTGGGAAGGCAGAATATAGCTAGGTTGGAATTCCAAACAGAGATAGGAGAAAGAAGGTGGAGTCAGAGAGATGCCAGGTAGCCCCCGATGTAAGATGTCAGAGCATTACCGGTAAGCCATGGCCATGTGGTAATAAATACACAGATTAGTAAACATGGGCTAATTTAATTGTGAGAGCTAGTCAGTAATATGCCTGAGCCATTGGCCAAACGATTATAAATAATATTAAGTCTCTGAGTGTTTATTTGAGAACTGGAAGATGGGAGAGAAACCTCCATTTACAGAGTAGGATGCAGAGTTCCCAAATACTACTATAAGTTCCTTAGGTGTGGCACCTACCTGTAATCCCATCACTTGGAAAACTAGCCATATTTATCAGACTGAGTTCAGTGGGAGATCCTGCCTCAATAAACATAGTGAAATGTGATTGAAGAAGGCACTGACCATTAACCCTGCCCTTGACATGCACATGTACGCAATATGTGCACACACAAATATGTTGTTCACCCACGTGTGAGTACTCATTCACACATACTAATACACAGCAAACAGATGGATTATAAACACATGATAGAAAGATACACGATGGATTATAGATGATAGATTATATATGGTAGATAGATGATAGACAAAGATAAAAATAAAAGCATTTCTGTGAACAAGACAAAACAAAGCAAAATCATTTTCAATAACTAACCCAGCTGATGTGGTTTAAAATCAAGTATGACTTTATTTTTTTAGATAACAATAATATACACATGGTAAATTATTTTGTGTATGTGTACTTCTTGTTATTCAGAATTTTTTAAAAAAGGCAATTTGTTTAATGAAGACTAAGCCAGGTATATTTGCTTATACTCATAATCCCAGAACTTGGAGGTTAGGGTAGGAGATTTTTTTGTCCTGTTCCCTCTCTACTAGAATTCTTGTGATCAGGGCCAGCCTAGACTACACAGCAAGTTCCAGGCCACCCTGGGCAGATCAGTATGGCACTATCTCCAAATAAAACAAAATTAATACTACTACTAATAAAAATAATGTAAAGTAAAATATAATTAACTATATCAACAACGTGGTCTTAGACAAATACAATTATTATGTATGTATTCTTTATATTTAGTCTCTTATATTCTCTTACATACCAGTGGCATAATAAGGAAAAACAGAACATCATTCTAGATGTGTTCATTTACCATTCTTAAACATTCCAGAGTCCTAGTTTTTCCAACTTGAAATCACTAATTCATTATACATTAGCTTATACTGTATAATATATGTCAGTTTCATAAAATATTAATTCTTAACTGACATAAGCACTGAAAATTAGATATATAAAATTTCCAAACAGAAGCTTCTTAATATTAGAACTATTTAGTAAGACTGATAAAGAATTTCCTTCCCAGAAACGAGAACAATTCCAGGTTCCATCTTCGATCCTCTTGTAACTAATGTAGTAAATACAAAGAAGAAAGATGAATTCCTATCTAAGATTAGTCAAGTTGTTTTTTTTTTTTTCATGTTCGTTTCATTGTGTTTAACCAGCATGGATTTGTCTCAAAGAGTCTCTCTTTCAGTGTGAAATTCAATATACCCCTATCATCTTGATCAAGAGAAAATTCATTTTTCAGTGCCTAGAAAGAATAATTGCACCTTATCTTAGGCAGAGCACCTGTCTGCTGAAATTTTAGCAAATCATTCACTCAAGACTTATCTGCAAATGTTATGTTTATATTTTGCTCTTTTTCTTCTGCCACATGATCCTCTAGTGTTTTGCCTTGAGCTAAAATGTTAACTTTTCTTACATGTTCTTTTGATTACAGAAGTTACTTAAAAATGACATTTCTGAATGTATAGATTTCTTAAATTAATTTTTTTATTAATTTCAAACATGAGTAATATATTTACATTGTATCCACCCTCTATTGCTCTCATCCAATTCCTTCTATTTCCACTGTCTCTCTCTGAAATTCTTGACCTCCACTTCTTCAATTATGACTTTTATACATATAGATACACACACATGTGTAACCTATTCACTCATTTATTGTTGTACATATGTATATGAACTTACAGCTGAGTAAGGACTGGATAATCTATGGAGGGGTTTCCTGGAGGACTCTGAGTCTCCCTCTCTCTGTGTTCATTTATTGTCTATAAACTTCACCTTTGGGATTTCCCTGATCTACAGTCGCATGCCAACTGGTATTGCCATTGTTTGGGGCTTGCTTAGGCATCCATACTGTTGAGATTTTACAGGTGCAGCTTGCCTTGTCATATATATAAATTATATATTTCCATAGACTTATACATGCTATTATATATTTTTAAGTAAACATAAACCAATTAATGACAACATCATCATCAGGTTTCCTTGTCCTCTGGTGCTTGTTATTGGGACCCATATTGTATGTTGTTCCCTGAGACTTACATACAGAGGTTGTATTGTAGATGCAGCGATTGGCAGTGAGCAACCATAGCTGTTGAGTCTCTCTCCACTTTGTAACCAGTGGTGGGTATCTGTAATAACCTCTATTTGCCTGGCCAAAATAAGCTTTTTTGATGAGGAGTAAGTATAAGGATGACAGAGAGAGAGAGAAAGAGAGAGAGAGAGAGAGAGAGAGAGAGAGAGAGAGAGAGAGAGAGAGAGAGAGAGAGAGAGAGAGAGAGAGAGAGAGATTTAGCATTTAGGATCATACTGACTTAGGAAAATTGGAAAGGTTTATTGTGACAGGCATGAATTCCTTCTGATTGTATTGAGTGGACCTTAAGTCCATTTAGACAACTGTTGCTTGCAGGTGACTGTGTCAAAGGAGCAGCAGGTGTCAGCCTTTACATGTTTCCTGCTGCCATCTTTCTCTAAAGTTCACAAGGACACATAGCTGAGGTCAAAAATACAAAGTTGCATAATTGTTATTAGGTGACATACTTTGTTGATGAAAGGTGATGATCAATTCCTTATACCTGTTGTGCCCAAATTCTGAACCCCCAAATCACCAAGAGGCCCATTTTGATGCAAAAGCAAAGGGTCTTTTATTGTAGATGTTTAACGAGCTAACCCCATTAGCTCGGGTCCTTCACCCCACCACCATGGCAGATGGCAGGAGAAAGACCCCAAGCAACCTTGAGGCCGGGATCTTAAAGGGCAGCCTAGGGGAGTGTCTAGGGGTATGAAACAGTCTCAGGATTGGTTTGCTTCCAGGTTTGGGTGACGTGCCCTGTGTTGATTGGTCAACTGGTTGTTATGGCCCAAGGCCCTCCCAGGGCGGTTGCTATGTTCTGCATGTCACTGTTGTGCACTGTAAAGCACACCCAGAGTTGTAAACCACAGCCCTGCCAGCTAACTTCTGAATGGTTCCTTGCCACAAGGAGGGCATCTGACCTTAGTGACCAGGACAGGAACGGCAAGGTCATGCAAGCACATGTTAGCCTGTCATGGCTGCTAAAATGAGGAGGTTTGTCACTACATACCCATTTCTGCCCTCAATCTCCTGATTAAAACAACAACAACAACAACAACAGACTATTGATGATGGGTATGACCTATAAAGATTTAAAGTAGAAATGACTCTTTTTCATGTACAAAAGTTTAGTTCTGTGATTCCTTTAAAATTTCTTACAGATAGCCTTTTAAGATAAGTGATAAAGTAATTTATTACTTTCTTTGCAACTGCAAAACACAGCCTGCCAGCAAAAGATCTGATTGAGGATTATAACCCTGTTTGTCTACATGGTTAATTTATACCAAGTTGCTTGGGTATGAATCTATGTGGGTTCTTGGGATAATTTGTTTTTCACCTGTATTAGTTGAAGTTTTTAATCATGTTGTAGTGACCAGTCCCCCAGTCTTTAAGGGAAATATTAGAGATATAGGTAGAGGGAGTTAAAATGGCCTAGAAAGAAAACACCAGGAATGAGAGAGTTAAAATGAGCTAGAAGGAAAACATCAAGAATGAGAGATTTACAAGGAAAACATCACTAATGAGAGAGAAGGAGAACATCGAGAATGAGAGAGTTAGGAGGAGAAGATCAAGAGAGTTGGAAGGTGAAGGAAGATATCTAGAGACAGAAGGGACATTTTGGGATAGAGATAAGACAAGAGAATAAAGAACACAGAAGAACAGAGAATAAGGAAGCCATCAAGAGAGTGTGAGTGTCTTTTTCTCTTAATCCCCTCAGGTAAAAAAAAGTCTAGCACATGCTGACTCTGCATTTCCCTTCTAGCTCTGTTGCTGCTGGAGGCTGGCTCCCTCAGACAGTGATAGTTGCCTATAGACTTCAATGTCCTTTGTTGCTCTTCTCTGTGACTACAGACACAAGGAAGATATAATTGTCTTTTCAACATGCCCCCCTTTTCTTTGCTGTGTGTAGAGAAAACACATTCTGAATCAATTCCCACACGTTCCTTATTATGCATGAAAGAGGTGAAGGAGGTGAAGTCTAGTCAAAGACATATTAGTCATCCAAGTGACATGAGCTTATGGGCTTAAAACTAGGATTACGTTACAGTAGAAACAGAACCATCACATATGGCTGAGCCACTAGGTGCATTTAAACCTTCCTAGCTGTGCTTATAAGTGCTTTGCTCTGTGTCATTGCTTGTGTGTGTGTGTGTGTGTGTGTGTGTGTGTGTGTGTGTGTGTGTAAGAGAGAGAGAGAAAGAGAGAGGGGGGAGGGAGAGAGGAGAGAGAGAGGGAGAGAGCAAGTTAGAGAGAGAGGGAGAGAAAGAGAAAGAGGGAGAGAGAGAGAAAGAAAGAGAGAGCATACAGAGAGAATTTTCCCTTGTTCTTTGTGGTGTCTTGTCTTTTGTTTGTGCAGACATTTGCTCTGTGTTTGTTTGTTTGTTTGTTTGTTTTTTAATCACGGTTGAAGAGAAAGACCACAAAATTTAAATGTGGTTTTCTCTTACAAGAGAAGTTTTATTGAATATCTATGCATATGTTTAACAGCAACACCACCAAAAAAAATCTTAACAATAAAGGGAAGATAATGTGCTTCTATTTCCTCACCTAAGAAGAAACATCTTCCATTTCAAGAACAATGGCTTCAAGGTTTGTTATTTGTCTCTTAGCTTTTATCTTATAGAATTTTCTTTTATGTAAAAAGAACAGTAAGTTAGCTACAATGTTGCATTTTCTAAAATATATGAATATTCTAAGAGGAAATAGATAATAATGTACAGGATTGGTGGCATTTTAATTGGCACATCTGAAGATCGCTGGAACTTTAGTACCAGGCAAAGGGCAGAGAGAGATATTCCGGCAGTGCTGTTTAGCATAAAGAGTAAAGGCAACAAGATAGAGGAAAGTGGTGGAAACAGACTTATCTGGCAAATCAAACACTTATTACCCCCTCTCTCTCCACACAAACTCTCTCTCTCTCTCCCTCCCTCTCTCCCTCTCTCTCTCTCTCTCTCTCTCTCTCTCTCTCTCTTCCAATCTCTTTTTACCACTGTATCCACTGCTAGGTAAATTTCATTTTACTGAAATGGACACATACTCACAGTCAAATATTTAACTAACAGTAAGGGTGGTATGTCCCACTGAATAAATGCACCCTTGTTCGGGCTCCCAGCCGGTCCTCTGCAGTGGGGACTCCTGTATCCTACTCAGTCTTGGACGAACCAACATTTGGAGCTATGCTCTTCTCCTCTCTCTCCATGGGTCATCTTCATCTTACCTCTTCTCAGAAGTTTATTAGCAAATTATTCAGATAATGCTTAAACATTTATGTACATCTGACATGAGGGAGCTTACATGATCAGATACATGAAAGGAATAAAACCTTCTGCAGTCTCCCAGCTCCTCCTCTGGGACCTGGAAACCCAAATAAGTCTAAATTTGAGCTCATGGGTCACCACTCTCAAATTTGGTGCTTTATAGTACAGGGTTTCCTTTCCTTACAAATGTGATGATGTTATGTTGGGCCAAGAACCAGGCAGCATCTCTAATATCCTCTCATACACTTATTCAGTCAACATTCTATTTCTTTCTTTTTTAAAATCCAAAATGTGTTTATTGGGATGGTTCCCACTAATCTTGAATCAGGTGCTTTTCAGTGCTGCTTCCTCCTGAAGGAGCATCCTTCTGTCAGCCTTGCTTTTCCACCTGTAGGTTGACAGAGGACAGTGGAGCAGCCAACACACAAGGCCGCCGTTTGCGCATGGCTAAAGACCATGGTGAATTTATAGCATCCTGGGCACTTCACATCCATAGAGTAGGAATTGGATGTCTACACCAGGCGCTTTTTCTTGTGTTTCCTCTTCTCTTCTGGAGAGAGATGAAGAAGATCCCGTTTCCTGCGGTGATGACCTCCCTATGAGAACACGCCTCTTGCAAAGGGTCTCCTTTAACATTCTATTTCTATCCTGAATCTGATCCTGTGTTCATGTGATTCTCTTGACCCATGCTGTGAGAATCACACTGGCATGCACGCACCACTATCATCTGGCTCTTGGACCTTGATTTTCTGAAGGTCTACAACATTGCTTACATACTCCTATAACTTCCCAGTAGCAATTGTGAAGATCTGTTATTCTATGTAAAACCGTGTTGATTTGCTTATTTTTTCATTGCCTTATAGTCAGAATTCTCCAGTTATAACAAATAGTTCTGGAGAACCGTTAGGTTCTATGATTTACACCTGCAAACTAGAGATCCAGAGAGCTGGTGTGATGATGCAGTCTACGATCAAGGCCTGTGAATTGTGCACGCCAACATCTGAAGGCAGAGAAGAATAAACAGAGCAGCAGGAGCAGGAAGTTTTCTTTCTCCCTATTCTTCTCTTCAGTTTGCAGTGGATTTGTAGATGAGAATCCATATTGGTGAAGGTAAGGCTTCTTAACTCAGTGTGGTAAATCAAATGCCAATCTCTTCTGGCATCACCCTAACAAATACAGCCAGGAAAGAAGATATTGTCAGCTATCTGGTCTATCTTCATCTCTGCAACTGACACAGAAAATTAACCATTATAATTGGCAGTGTCAGAAAAACAAAAAAAATTAAAGATCAAAGATCAGGTATAATTCTCTATACTTACATGGACAGATTTCCTTTTTGAGCTGTGAGTACATGATCCTTATCCCCAGAGATATTCTGCTTTTCTTTCTTCAAGGATTTACAAACACGTGATCTTTGCTTTGAAGGTTTACTTTCTACAATTGCTCAAATCCAAACAGAAGATTAGACTATGCCTGAACATAAGAAGTATAGAGAATATTCAGAAGTCCTGTATCCTGTGTGCTTGTCCAATTAGGGCTGATGTTATATATTTTACAGAGAAAAGGCCAAGGGTAAGGAAAGTGTTACACAATTTTAAAAAGTTGAAATGTCTGGGCACTTACAAGAGCCCACACAATTCTGTCTACTGATAGGCTTCTCTGTTGTGTGTGTGTTTCTCTGCATGTGGATATGCCTGAAGATATGTATACACCTGTACCCAGGGTGTTCACATATATCTAGCACAGGTAGAGTTGAGTCTGTATGCTTCTTTTCTGGACATGCATGTACACACACTGAGTGCAATGGAGGTTACATCTGAACTTGTTTCTTTGATCACAGTGCACTGCCAAAGGTCTGTGAGGCCCAGCAGGAAGCTGGATCACATTTAAAACAGAGAAGTTACAAGAAACTTCCTCCAAGAGCTGCCCACAAATGTACTAAGCATCAGCATTCCTGAATTTTGATTCCCTTCATAATGCAATAAAATAAAGCTAAGAGTATCAGAAGAATGGATTAGAAAGATAAAAAAGTAATCCTACTGAGAATTTAGTGATGTAATGCTGATGCCTGAGAGACCCAGGTTCTAAAATCTATAGGAATCACTGATGCTTGATAGTTTGTAAGGTTTTTCTCTTATGGAGAGCAATAGTCATGAAGGAGACATTTTATATCTTTTGCATATATTATCAATTATATATATTTTTGCATATATATGTATGTGTGTGCACATGTGACATTTGTCTGTGTGTGTTGGCATGTATGTTTCATAGTGAAGTTGTAATGTCAAAGGACATTTGTTGGAGTTGCTTCTCTCCTTCTAACATGTGTGTTCCAGGGGTTGAACTCAGGCCATCTGGGTTGGCCATTATCAGCTGAGCTATCTTTCAGCCTTTATTATTTCCTTGTGGGCAATCATTTTTCAAGAAAGGGAAACATGAGGCAACATATAAGCTTTTAACCTGCCTAGAAAACCAGAGCCTGTGTCAGAGTCAACTTTTTCCTCTAGGTAGCTGCTTCCCAATGTGTCTGGGATGTTATGCTTTTTATTTTTAGTTTTATACTGAGGTTTCCTCAAAACTGAGCATCATATGAGAAAAATGGTGACTGGGAGAATCATATTACCAATATTAGGAGTAAAAAGAGAAAAACAAGGAGGAAGTCAGTAGAAGTGGGAGTCCGATAAAATGGTGACAATGGTCACAATGCATTGCATTATATATACGAAATGGATAGAAGTTAGATTAAAAGTAGGAATAAGAAAAATACCTACCAAAACTTTGCATTAGTAGATTGACAACTAATTTAAAAAAATCCGATAAATCCTTCTGAAATCAAAACCTACTACTAATTCCAAAAGGAGGACAAATTAAATTTTCCTTTACATATGTAAGAAATTTAGTGCTCCCACTAACGTCCTTACTTGAAAAGAATACAGGATTCAGAGAGCCACAGTAGCAAACCCTTCCCAACAATGATAGAAAGAAACCAAATGTCACAAGCAAACAAAGAAAATACGTTTTTTTTTTTGCTTTTGAAAACCTTGCTCTTCAAGAAAGGCAACCACTCTTACCAATCCCCAATAAAAAGAATAAATTTAAGAAACAGAAGAAAATAATGAGTCCTTTATTTGTTAACCCTCAACAATACACATAGTTCCATACGTCGTAAGTGTATACTTGTTGATGCTCTCTGTTTTCATACCAATCACTATTTCATTTGATGGTAAGAGGAGGAAAAACCCACATCATTTCTTTTAAAACATGCCAGCTTTTTTTCCTATTACTATGACAAAATGCCTGGTAAGAGCAGACTAAACAAGAAAGATTGAATTTTGCTTATGGTTTCAGTGGTTTTATTCCAAAGGTAATTTGGTACACTGCTTTTTAGAACTGTGACAAGGACATCAGGGTAGAGGCAACAGAGCAGAGGAAAGTCGTGAGGTGAGCATGACGTACAGTCTTTAAAGACTGTACAAAAGAAACAAAGTATTTATATGATACGTGTGGCCCAGGGAGCCTAGAGTGTTTATTAAAATGTTCTTTTAAAAAATATTTAGTTATCCTTACTATAAGACTTAAGATACTTACTGCTGAATTCAGAAAAGTCTTGGGTAGCATTTTAGTCCCTTCATCTGCTAGACTAAGACTCTGCTAACACTAAACAGTATATAAGCAAGATAAGGAGGTATGTAAGACCACCCAACTAAAACAAGATACACACACTATTCAGCTTCCTCTGTTGAATTCTAGCTTTCCTCCAGTCACTAAAACAGCATTGTGTAGAGGGAAGTGTGGTGAAGTTTAAATGGGCGTGGAATGGTACAGCTTCTCAGTTATCACAGAAAGCTTAAACATTTTCCACAAATTGTTGTCCATGTAAACACAGAAGACAGCCACATGGGTCATCTGTTTTCTATTGTATGGGCTATTACCACAAGGATCTATTGCATATTCTTCCAGAGCCTTAGAAAACCTTACAGTTTATTTGATCTGGTACTTAGAGATAGACATACCACTGTTCAGTCATATCACACAACACACACACATACACACAGAGATACACAGATATAAGCAGACAGACAGACAAATACCCTATTATATAGCTACAAAAAGTAGCTTTTGAATAAATCCCAGACTAGTAAATTATCATGCATAAAAAAGATGGCCCTGAAATTAATTTTCTGATTAGTGGTTTCTTTAAAATTTGTCTATAAATTCCAGGTTGGATCAAAATGAGAAACAAGGCAAATTGCTTAATGCATTACCTAGTTCCTGGGTTTTGATGCTACACTGGCTTTGGAACTGCCTGGCTATGTGCCTAGTAAAACACAATGGGTGAATTTTAATGGCCTGAAGCTCTCTTGGAAGTGGCCATTAAGAGCAGCCACTTTTATAAGTCCCATTGGCCCAAGTTTCTAGCAGTCTGCAAACCAGCCTGTCGGAGCTCTGTAAAGAGCGAACACACTGTGGATATAAAGAAATATGGCCCATCGTGGATCAGCTCAACTAAGACATTATCCCAAAACCACAGGAATGTCTCTTTTTCACGTAATGAGTAAGGTAGTGGGGGTGGCTGTAAGCTATGTGACCCAAGAGGCCAGTATTTCAATGCCACTGCTGCTCCTCAGAGCTCAAGAAGCCAGGCACCACACTATGACTTCTGAAGTTTCTTCATCTTATACTAACAAAAATTTGTTCTTCATATAACTTAAAATTCCTGACTATAAGCTTGATTTTTTTATTGCTTGCAAAAATGTGAAATCAGACTTCCGACAAATGTTTCTCTTTATAGAAGGGAAATAAGTTACTATCAGTTTCAACTTTGCTATGGTCTCTGTGCAATAGTGAAGGAGGAGTTTTATGTTAAAATTATAACTGTCTGGAGACTGGAAAGATGGCTCCGCAGATAAAGCATTTGCTACATAAGCATTGGTGGCAAACTTGAATTCCAAAAGTCAAATTAAAGATGGATGCTTGGCTGGCTTCTATACTGCTGAGGATGCTCTTGAAAGGAGGTGAGAGATTAAGGCAGGAGAACCCACAGAAGCTGTAAAAATTAGCGTGGCATAGCAATGGTGAGCAAGGGACCCTGAACTGGAGCATGTGGATGGTGAGGACCTACACATGAGGTTATCCTTTGATTCTGTAACTGCCAAAACAGTGCTCCTCACACACACACACACACACACACACACACACACACACACACACACACAGAGAATATATAATACATTTTAAAATACAAATGTTTTGAAATGTTAAAATGACAGTTACTTGTTATTTATTTTATGGTGAGGGTGAAAATGAATGCCTAATATACAACTGCAGTAAAGTGAACACAGTAAGTTTAGTCTCTTCTGAAACCGTTCTTCATTCAAACTGTCTTAAAGGGCACTAACTCCCTCTGAGAGTAGCCAGAAGCTGAAGAGAGGAGATACGTGAGTATAAGGACTGTGATGCATGAGCCATCACACCTGACTTTTAAGGAGCTGCTCCAGGGCTTCTTCCTGCATGGCGGAAAGCATTCTACTAAAAGGGCAACATACAAATCCGTGGCCTGAAAGGAAATCAGTAGTGAGATAAAAAAAAAAAAAAACACATGTTACCGTGTCTCGTGATCTTTGTGTACAATGATTTATGCCAACGTTTTATTAGAAACAAATAAAATTATTATCCAACCCTCAAAATAATCAAAATTGATAATAATTAATTTTCTTTCATTCCACTCAAGGCTCCAGAAGCCATTAAATGAACATAATGTAAATATCTAACAGGTTTTATAGAAACCTATAAAAACTCTTTTAAGGGAACAACCTGGAATTTCATATTTAGTCGATTTATCAATGACATGAAGTATACTTACATGACCCAGTGCTTAAACAGACTTCCAAGTGTGAATTAAGCAAATATAGAAATGCTGTTCTTATCATAGCTTCATCATTTGTCGTCACGGATGAGACAGGGCTAATCACTGACATTATTTCGAATTAACAAAAGAGTGAGGAAGGTCAGGGGAGGGCCATGTTGTAAGTTTCCTTTTCTAGCACTTTCAAGAAAGTGCCTCTGCCCCTTATGGGTAATTAATTGGGTTGACGAGATATAAAATATGATTAATTACCTTAAAACGTGAATGTTTGGGTTAGTATCTTAAAGAATAATTCTGGTTTCTGAGAAGATACTCATTACTGACAAATCCCTGCTATTCACATAAAAAAGAGAAACATCAAAACCGCTTTATACATTTGCAAGACTTTTCACATCTCTACAGTATTTTCAGGAAGACCCATTCCTTTGCGGCAAGAAATATAAAGTGACGACCTTTTTGTGCCAGTAGATGCAAGTGACTGCCAAGAATACATTGGTGGGCTCACAGAGAACACTAGCCACACTCCCCACCCACAATGACTCATTCCTTGGTGAGGTTCATGAAGGGTGGAGAAAAATCTCAGCATTTGGAGGGTTCTTGAAGGAAAACATACTTTGAGTGTGGATGCCTGCTGTCCCACTGACAACCCTGAACTTGTAACATTTCTGTTAATGTGTGGTTAAGACATCTTGAACTCATTATTAGGAAACATGAAAAAAATTGTATTGTTTTCACTGATTTAAAAAAATAAATGATTATATGGTTATGCATACTCTGCTGATTTTTTGATTAAATTATTTTTGTTTTTTTTTTAAGACAGTGTTTCTCTGGGTAGTCCTGGCTGTCCTGGAACTCACTTTGTAGACCAGGTTGGCCTTGAACTTGTAGAGATCCAACTGCCTCTCTCCCCCAAGTGCTGGGATAAAAGTCGTGTGCCGCCGCCACCTGACTAACAATGTAAATTCTTAAGAGCTGTTTATTTATTTATTTATTTTTATTTTTTTATTACTTTAATTTTAAATAGCTTGCTTCACAAGTCAATCCCAGTTCCCTCATCCTCCCCTCCTCCCGCACCTTCCCACCATCCCCCCCAGCCTCCCAAGCTATCCCTGCTTCCTTCCACACAGGGGATATCCAGATCTGTCATTTCACTCAGGGCAGGGTCCAGGCACTCCCCTAAGAGACCAGGCTGAGAGATCATCCCTCTTTGTGTTATGGACACACGAAGTCCGTTTGTAAGCCAGGGATAAACACCGATCTACTGCCCAGGGCCCCATAGGTTTCCCAGGCCTCCTCACTGACTCTCACACTCAGGGGGTCTGGATCAGTCTCATGCTGGCCTCCCAGCTGTTGGTCTGGCGTCAAAGAACTCCTGTTGTTCAGATCAGCTGTCTCTGCTGGTTTTGCCAGCCCATTCTTTGCCAATTTGCTCATCGCTCCTCTCTCTCTGTCACCGAGTTCCATGGGTTCAGTTCAGTGTTTATCTTTGGGTTCGATGTCTACTGAAATCCCACATAGAACATGGCATTAAGGGAAAAGAGTAATTGGGCAAATATTCCACCACTTCAGACTTTCTATCCTATTTCTGTCTCTCTGTCTCTGTCTCTCCTTTTCTGTCTCTCATTTTTAATCTAAGTTACAAGAACTCTGATGTTGTTTCCAATGAGTTCTTGCCTTTAAGCAAAGCAGCAGGAAAGCAATGAACTGTTTCCACTTTTAGGCAAATTGAGGCTCACTCCTCTGTAACAGTGAGAGTATTAACTACTTTGAAATGTTAAGATACTTAGCACACTAATGGTTCATCTTGATTAAATTAATTGAGAATTGTGTTTAGAATACCTGCTTGTCTCAAATGAACATTCCAAATTGACCAAAATAGGCTATACTACAGGCCATAAACAAGTCTCTGTGAATGTACAAGCATCGACGAATTTGATTCTGTGAACTTAAAATCTTGTTTCCCCGGACACAGTAAAATTAAAATAAAATCAATCAATAAAAACATTGACAAACATTTAAATATTAAGAAAATATCTGGAATCATTCTTCTGAGTAATCCCACGAGTTAGATGAAATTTCAGAAGAGAAATAGAAAATATCCTGGAACTAAGTGAATTTAAAATGGAACATCTCGGTCTCTTCTGCTGTAATAAGATATCATAGGCTGTCCATCTGTGTCATATACTAACCTGTTCACTCAGAGCTTTGGAGGCTAAGAAATCCAGGATCCAGTATCAAGTGTCAGCATCTTCCAGAACATGGGGCTGGCTTCTTTACTGCATGACGCTGTGGAAGATGGAGGAAGGGAAAGAGGGAAGACGGGGAAGGAGGAAGAGTAAGGTCCAGGGAGTGGGAGGGAGGGAGAGGAAGCAGAAGACAGGAAGAGGAAGAAAAAGAAAGAGAAGAGGGGATGAGGGAAAGAGAAAGAGTCTATCTCCTTTTATACTGATTTGACTTTGAAACAAGGACACTAGCCCATTCATGAGGGAAGAAACTTGATGCGGCTAAAACCTCTGAGAGGTGCTGCCTGTTAAACCTGCTTCAATGAGCCACAAATAAATTACTGGTAGCTACAATGAAAGTTTAGAGTAACACTAAAATGTGTAAAATGCATATGGGGAATTAAAACAAAACATGGGGGGACTCATATACTAATAACTCCTCAAGATTGCTGAGATCATGACTCATATAGATTGGGAAACATACTTTTATTTCAGATCTTCAAAACAAAAATTTTTAAATAGTATTTTTCTCCCAATTATTAATATGCACAACACAGTACCAACTTAAAAATGGAGTGGAGTTTTGGGGACAATGAAATACTTCTTTAGCACACAGAACACGTCGGTCAGTGAGCACGGGGTGAGTGTGTGCAGTACATGGTTTTCTGTGCCGGGATGCTCCAGCACTTGTTCTAAACAAGAACAGAAATGACTTGGGACATCATGCCAGAGGATTTGTGACTCCTATTGATGCACCTGAAAGATACAGGGAAAGTGTAACTGAGGGAGAAAACTTGGTTTTAAGTTACACAAATGACAATAAATATTAATAAATATCGAAGGAGCAGAGCAGATATACAATGATGTTTTATTTAATACAGAAGAATTAGGATGGCTTTAAGACAGCAGAGGAGCTATGAGTTGAGACTGGACTTGACTGTGTGAAGTTAAAATACAGATTAGTTAGATGCTGGAGGTCTGAGAGGCTGCTACAGAACAGAAGGAAGCCCAGTGTGAGTTGTGCATTTGCAATTTAGGAAAAACAAGAATATCTGATGTGCATAGACTATAAACCTTTATTTAATAGTGATCCTTTCTTTGACCTTTCTTCTTTACCGCAGACATTTGCAGTATCAACTGAAAATCAAGATCAGAAGAAACAATTACAGCTTCCAAATATTTGGCAAAATAAAACTGCAATAAGAATTTCCATGGAATGTATGTGTTCTTTCATGGTAACTCTTTTGTCCTAGGCTAGAGTTATTCGGTATATAAAATCTGAAGCCTGACTATATTTTTGAGTTTTACAAAGCACATTGAGGACACTACCTTAAAGTACATAAAATACATCAGATTATAAATCATCTGATCTTCAGGATTATTTCTGTATTCACATACATAACTTGTTGAATGAATTTAAAAAGAAACTAATAAATGAATGAGAGAATTTGTTTAAGAAACATCAATCAGTTGCTCAAAATGTCCAGACTAATTTAATGCCTACACAATTTGTGATAACATAATCATAGTGGGAAGGTTTCAGTTCAATTTCCTTGGCTGTAATGTTTGGCTTTCCAGCTTAGTATTCTTCTTTGTGAAATGCAGTTTAAGTCATATTAGGCTAGAATTATTTTCTGTTCAGTAAATATAAATGTTATTTAAGTTGTTTGGAGACGAAGGGATGGCCATGTGTTTAGATTCACAGTGCTTTAGATGGGATTCGCTTAGGTGGGAAGCATGCATGAAACTTACTGAGCTCTCACAGTGCTTGGCCCTCTTTATTGTCTCTTGTCACCCCAGGGCTTGTTGGTGTCTGGCCCAGACCCAAAACAATTCCAAATTCCAGTATCCAGAATTTTATGTGAAACTTACCTCAGACAAAGCCTGCTTGTGTTTTGTTCAATGATCACTTTCTTTCACAGCCTGGCACATAAAAGATGTAGACTTTTCTCCCTCCATTCCTGAATAATGGATTTTAAAACCACATTAGACATCTCCAACACAACATAAACTTAGGTAGTATGCAGTGGAATATCTCAGAAATGCCCTGCCAATAAAGCTTTTTCTCATTAACCCATGATCCTCCCATGAGATACACTGGTAGTAAAACTAATTCAGCAAGCATTCTTAAACACTTGCCAGATAGCAAGGGCTACTTGCCTCCACACCAGTGACAGGTTGATAGCTGTATTTTGGAAATGTTTGTAGAAATCCAAGGGCTCAACTCAACATGATTTATTTACTTAGGAGTTCATTGACAGGGAGTGTGAGCCCCTTCTCTGGCAAAAGACATGAGGGTGGGGGACTTTTCCTTTACTTCCATTAGTGCTTAATTCAGTCTGAAGGAAAATAACTGTGGAGCACAAATAACAAAGAATGCATATGTAGTCTGCAAGGAAGGAATGTAAGGCTCAAACTGAAATGGACTTCACCTCGATATCTGAGTTGATATTTCATGGCTATTGGAACTCAAGGCTACGTTCTCTGAGATGGTTCATTATTTTGTAAGTTTTAACATTTATATTTGTGTTTTCTGATTTATATCCAAAGATACAGACTTGCACGTCCTCTCTGGATAATCTTATGCTGTGAACCTGAAATTGTGTTGTATGCCTAAAGAGCTCCAATCACATAGCACCTCAATATCACATTGGAGATATTCCTTGGGCATAGGGAAGAAGTCTCGACTGTTTGAGTATATTCTGTTCTTAGGATGTCCATAAAACACATTTTCTTTAGTGATATTTTCACAAATAGTATACAGTTAGGATAAAGGAAACTCAGGTAGTTTCTAGCTTAACTATAACTATGATGCCATTACGACACTAAGACCATATGGACAGCTACAAAACTGACAAATATCTATAGATTAGCTAGTGTAACATATACCACCTGAGACAAGAAACCCATCCTGAGTCTCCATGAACTGAGTAAGTTAGTCAGCAAACCTACATTGGAGTTCTAGCTTGTAGAATATCTGCACATTCTAGTCAATATGGCCCTGTAAGTCATGCTTAGTGGATATCCTAATTCCTTTATGTCACAGGTATCAACTCATGTTTAAGAGCTAGGCATTAAAAATACTGGTATAGTTTCCAACACCAGATATTTTAAATTCATAGTGAAAATAGGTAAAAATAAAGTGAGTATGGTATAATCAGAAGAGTAAAGACTTAGATATCTTTGGAAATTAAAACTAGACAAAAGTGGAAAGTAAGGATCCTGTTAGTCTAGGTAAAGAAGCAGGCCCATAGCTAAATAATATCTTAGTTTTCTTACACCATTCTTGTTTTTCATGGTTGGTTATTGGTGAATCAATTAATGTACATTTGTACTCATTCTTTTCTTTTTTTTTTTTTTTACGAGACAGGGTTTCTCTGTATTGTTTTGGAGGCTATCGGTCCAGCCCAGCCTCGAACTCACAGAGATCCACCTGCTTCTGCCTCCGGAGTGCTGGGATTAAAGGCATGCGCCACCACCGCCCAGCTGTACTCATTCTGTTATTTACTTACTGTGTACCTGTGTGGAGATCAGTGGATAATTTATGGGAATAGGTTCTTTTCTTCTACCACACGAGTTCTGGTGATTAAACTCAGGGCATCATGTGTGCTGACAAATGCCTTTACCACCAAGCCTTCTTGCCACCTTGCCATGCTTCTGTTTCACATTAAGTTTGGCTGCAGAATCACCACAATGATTCTTAACATCACAGCTCATGTTTATTTAGAATCATAGAATAATATGGGCAGTATCGTGGTTCAGTTAGGACTTCTGTCACTGCAATTAAACACCACGACTAAATTCAGCTTAGGAAGAATAGGGTTCATTTCATCTTATACATGCAGGCAACAGTCCACTCCTGAGAGAGATCAGGGCAAGAACTCAGGACAGAAACCTAGAGGCAGGTACTGAACGGCAACCATGAAAGAATGCCGCTTGCTGGCTTGCCACACTTGACTTTTTCAGCCTGCTTTCTTATGCAGCCAGAAGCAGAGTAAGCTGTGGCATTGACCACAGTGAGCTGGGCCCTCCCGCATCAGTCATAAGTCAAGGCAACATAGCACAGACTTGCTTACACGTCAATCTAATGAGGGTATTGTCTCAATTAAGATTCCCTCTTCCAATGTATAACTAGAATTGTAAAGTTGACAAAAATCACACATTGCACATCTATTTCCTTAGTCTCCTTATTTGAGCAATGTAAATTTCTGGTAACTTCAAGGAAACAAATTTTCAGCACATATTCTACTTGTTGAACTTTGCCAGTTCTCATTTCTGAACTTCACTAACAGAAGGAAAAAAACTACGCTGTTGAAAGAGGATAAGCTTGGGGGACTGTGGGCACATATGAGATTACTACACCAAAGATGCCCAATATTATACTAAAAATGCTGTTGTAAAATTGAAATGCACCTAGCCCTTCCCAAACAGAAACAAAGACTATTTGACATTCAGTCTCAGTGTTTTCTCTGATGTGTAGTCTCCACCAGCCCTCTACTTAATTTGTCTGTTCTATATTAAGCATAGGTAAGGGGTACCTCTCTTTGGACACCTAATCTATATGCTTGTTTTTGTCTGAACTGTTGGTTGATTTGCATGCTTGTAATTTTGAATGCATACATTCATACATACAAATAAGTATATATTATATATGAACTTATAAAACACATACATAAACACATATTCTGGTATCTGTAAAAAATTGATTCTAATATCCTCCACGCCCAAATACATTCAAGGTCAACATTCTATGTAAAATTGTCTACTCTTATTCTTCTTAATACTTCAAGTCATCACTGGATTATGTCTAATTATGTTCCTACCACAATGTAAATTCTGTGTAAATCATTCTATAGAATATTGTTTAGGGAAATGTGGAAAAAGAAACATTTGTCCAAATTTAGTACAAAAACGATTTTCTTTTTGAATATTTTGCTCTATGACAGGTTCAATCTATGGGAACACAGCTCCAATGGACTTCTTATTATTCTTCATTCTCTAACAAGTTTAAGTTAACTAAGTGGTTCTGTTCAGAATAATACTTAGAACCTGTTTCATGTGACTTTGAACTAAAATTCAAGCACTCACTCCAATATAAACATAATGCAAGGAAAACACTTTTCAAAAACTGGGTGTGTGTGTGTGTGTGTGTGTGTGCGTGCGTGTGTGTGTGTGTGTGTGTGTGTGTGTGTTAATTGCAAGGATCCCAGAGGTCCAAAAAGAATACCAGGTCTGTTAGAGATGAACAAAAAATTGTGAGCATTCCCAGGTGGGTGCTGAGAACCAGACTAACTCTGAACTATCTAACTGGCCTTCTAACTCCATTCTAAATCTTGGTATTAAAGTGGAACTGATTCCTGTCCAGCAGTCTGGCAGAGACATTGTTCCCTTTTCAGCCCTTCAAGGGTGTAGAAGCTCTTTGGAGCACACAGCCTTTTGTGCTCCTTTCTTTGTGGCCTTACTTATAAGCAATTCAGATAAAAGAATATGATCAGACTGTGAAGTCTACATAAAATTGTTTAAATTTCATCAAAAAATAGTTTATTTGTTTGTGTAGAACCAAGTTTTCTATCCTGATGGGTTTTCTACAGCACTAACCTTGAGAAGACATCAAGGACACAGATGCACTTGAGCTAACACCTGTCATTTATTTCATTACCTCTCAACCTCAATTTTATCATTTGAGAAGTGGGACAATAATATCTACAACTCTAGTGTACACAGAAGATTTCTTTGCACAGGTCTAGGGCAATGTACCTGTTTGTGTTTAGTTCTCCCTCAGAGACCTAGCATATCCAGCCAGATCCCCAAGTGATTTATTTACAGTGACATGGTTTGGAGTATATGAGTTAACAAGAAAATCCCCTCCTCAACCCAGTTGCCCTTACTCAGCAAGGGGGATATGGAGAAACCATTATTTTAAAGTAAGAACAGCCATTTCTCACTAGACTGCCTTATTCTTAATCACTTCTAAGACAAGTTTAATATCCCAGGATAAGAAAACTCTTTTCTTGCTGCTGGTAAATGCCTCAGAGTATGTGAACAGCATTTTACACTATTTTTTCTTTCTTTACAAATATATGTGTCTATGATATGCCCCTGGGTTCATGCATGTGGAAGCTAGTTACTACTTCAGTATTTCTTTTCTTTTCTTTCTTTCTTTCTTTCTTCCTTTCTTTTTTTTTTTTGAGACACCTTGGTTTGTCTCACTGAACCTGGAGGCCCACATTCAGTAAGACCCTCTGGCCAGCAAGCACTATGGGTTGTCCTACTGCTATGGGATTATGGTGTGGCCTGCCACACTTGACTACTTTATGCAGATGTTTGGGGTTGAACTCAAATCCTCTTTATGTGTGTTAAGATCTCAAGTACTTTACACTATGAAACATCTTCCCAGTCTCTATTTACCATATTTTAGTGAGAAAGATACATGTGAACAATTTTCAGAGTCATTCCTTATTTTAAATCTTGATGGCTTGCTCTGACTGAGCCAGGAAATACAACCTTCCAGTATGTATACTCATGGCAGAGGCTGTCATTTGTTATTCTATAATAATATTTAAGCATATAGCTTATGTTTTCTATAATTTCAATATTCTCATTCCAGCCTTTTACAGATGATTCATATATTGTCTTTGATTTTTATAAATTATTCGTAAAATGTAATTATGAAATTCAACCTGGTGGGGAAAATTAATACTAACTCAGGAAACTTGTATAAGTTGAATGTCACTTTACACTAAACTAGGTATGAAGTTATTACTTATTTTTGTAAGAGAGGATTCCCTAAAATTACTATCAACTGTCTTTTTCATTTTTAAGCATTTTTTAACATTTATTTATTTAGTATTCTGTGTGTTCATTGGTGAACATGCACATCCTGAAGCCACACATGTGTTGTGATCTGCGGACAGCAAGATGAAGGTTTCTCCTACCATGTGCATTCTGGGGATTGAATTCAAGTCTTCAAGCTGCAAGCACCTTTACCGTTTGAGTCATCTTGATGGCTGCACATCTCTTGTGTTCTTAAATTATGGGGTATTGTTATCATTCATGGTTGATTATCAACAGCACCTGAGCTGACCTTCATAAGTGATCTTGCTCTTTCTTATTTGAAGAGCTCTTAAGTGCTTGTGGTTACTGAATTTGGACTTCAAGAAGTCAGCACAGATACAAAAGTGCTACAAGAGACCAGTCAGAGAGTCTATGAGGAGGCAGATGCAAAGGGAGAATTTTTTCTGTCAAAGTCTCATCTTCAGGCCAGTCCTCCCAGGAGCACTATGTTAAGTCACAGAGCAAAATGTGTCTGTGCTGCAGAGAGACAGGTGTTGTATCCTGTGAAGGGAATCACTTGCTACGTCTGGGTCTTCCAGGAAGAGAAAGAGTGCAGGTAAGCAGACATTTCTGTTCTGAAAGGTCCAATAGCTCAGAGAAAGTCCTGTGAAGAGCCCCATAAACCAAGCATGACATGCAAAGCTATTGGCTTGTAAGAGTAACCCAGGGAGAATAGAAAGAATAGAACCATTGTCTACAGGAAGGACATGTCCCTAAAGGCAAGCTTACATGCATGTTCAGACTGGCACACCCAAATACTCTTCAACGAGTTGGTACATGAGACCACTTCCTGAACATAACACCAGTGGCACAGACACTGACATCGACAATTAACAAATGGGACCTTCTGAAACTAAAAAGCTGTAAGGCAAAGGACACAGTCAACAAGATAAAAAGGCAGGCCACAGAATGGGAAAAGATATTCACTAACCCCACATCTAACAGAGGGCTAATCTCCTAAATTTACAAAGAATTCAAGAAGCAAGTCTCCAAAACACCAAAGGATCCAATTAAAAAGTGGGGTACAGAACTAAATAGAGAATTCTCAATAGAGGAGGCTAAAATGGCCAAGAGACACTTAAGAAAGTGTTCAGCATCCTTAGCCATCAGGGAAATGCAAACCAAAACTTGCTTTTTAAACTACAAGAATTGAATTTGGCCTAGGGAAAGTTGATTGGACTGTTAAGTAGTTGGAACTCACTTCTTGAGGTTAATCCCTGACATCAATTGTGTTCTTTCTACATTTAACAAATTGCATTTTCCCTGTTTGTATGCTTATAGAACTGTCAGAAAATATAAAAAATGAAAGGTATGCCATAAAAGCTATGGGTTTCTTATGTAGAAAAGTTTGAGAAATACATATAAAAACATAAAGATTATTTTAACTTGGGTTTGTTTGTACATTATTAGCTCAAATGCATCATCAGAGATCAGAAATATTCTGCGATGTCTCAGAACAGGAATTTTAACATCTAAGTACCATAAGAGAAAAAAAAAGCCTTTAAGAACCAAGCATGTGTGGTTAAATGCCAATATGCAATAAATAAGTTGTTTTGTAAATAAAGCTTCCTCTTAGAGAATTGGAATTAACTGTATATCCTTTTTTAAAAAAGGGGGTCATCTCAGGAACAAGCATTTAAGGGTTGTAAATATTTAGCACATAAGCACTTTTAGAAAGTCTTTTAAAACTATATCAATACCTTGCAGCATGCTTACCAGAGGACAGACCATAATTCAGTCCCTTCTCATAGTCACACTTCTCTCCATTTTCATACTTTAATTTTATTAGTAATATTAATAGTCATTTTATTAAGCTTATGTGTGGACTAATTTTCCCCAGGTAAGACTTAACTCATACTCAACTAACTTTGGAATTACCTACGTTATCACATCTGTTTTCTACTTCCATTGGATGCATAAACTAGTGACCTCAAGGAGAACATTTGCTCAATTTTAGCTAAGAGGTCATAACTTTTGACTGCTGTGAAGTACCAAACTCAAACATGAGACTTTCATTTCAAATAGTTGCTCTTTACCTAAAACTGAGGTGGTGTTCTGTACTGCCTTGGTGACATCTTTTGTCTTGGTTATGGTTCTAACCTGGTGCCAGCAGCTTCTAATGGACCATTGTCTCCCACTAGCCCACCAGCACTTCTTTTCGGGATCTGAGCTTCTTGATCTGACCCATGTCCTCCATCCAACACCTGATATCTGTCCTAGGTCACAACGTGAGAGAATTACTGATATCTTTCTGTTACTGATTCTAGGTACGTCTTCCTTTTCTTACCTCACACCATTTCTATGTATCCTGTAAAGAATGTTTGAACTGTTTTCATCCCAACATTTGTATACCTTAACACACTCAACTGATACATTTTTTTCAATGAATTTGACCAATGCATTTTTCACTGAGCCATAGATTTGCTTCTGTCCAAGAGGTAGGGAATCTCTTCATGGTACTCTGTGATGATAGCAACCATTTTAGGAGTGAAGGAGGAATCTGTTACCTGATAGAAGCATGGATAGTCTCCTGAGGAACATTTTATAAGGTATTTCTTTAAGCTCACAGAGATTAACATTCTGATCTCTACCATACAATAACAGCTGAATCCTTAAGAATATTTTTATGAAACACATCTGTAGCATTTTCTAAGTTTCTGTAGGTCATAATGAAGGCCCCAGGGACTCATATTCCAGCACCAGTAATTAGTGACACAGCCTTCTAGAATAGTCAGAGTAATTAGCTGAGAATGTTGTCCTGTGCTTCAAGAAAAGGTGGTTTATTCAGTCATTTACTTACTTATTTATTTTTTATTTTGCTTATTCTGGAGTTGAGAAGTAACCTTGCAGATGTTAAAGGAGGGTGAGGGGTCAAAACAACATAAAAAAGTGAAAATCTTTCACTCTATGAAGAAAATAGTACTTTTGGCCACTGGCTAAAGATCTAAATACCCAGAGCATAGTACTCCAGAATACGTGTGTGTGTGTGTGTGAGAGTGTGTTCAAGGGTGTGTGTGCACATTCCTATGTGCTAGTATTTGTGCTTGAGTATCTTGCAGACAAAGCATATCTATCTATCTATCTATCATTGTGTGAACATGTGTGCATTGTATTGCAGATCTACTAAGGAAAACCATCTTAGAATCATTTTGTTCCCTAGTTGAATTCTCTTGTGGGCTCTTTGGGTGATTGAGATGATTTAAAACGAGGATGCTATTAAACACATACTCAAGACACGATCATGCCTTGGAGCACATTCTGGGTAGTTTTAAACTTCATTGATATCAACTTTTCTTAAACATTATCAGAGCCTGCAGTTTAGCTGTCAGATTTCCCATTTAATGATATTCATGATACATCCTTCTCCTGTAAACATGTTTTTCACATAAACTGCACACAGCTGCAGCTTAACTTGGTTTAATCACATTTAATTGAAAAAAGTTTACAAAATTCTGTCTTTACTTAATGAGTAACCATTTTATTAAAAGTGCCCACCAAGAAATCATCACAGATAAGACAGGCTAAAGTAGGCATGGAATTTAAATGTAGTGTGGTTTTCTGACAGGACCTTGGGCAGTAAAATGACATTACATGAAAATTAAGACTTGGGATAGAGACATGCTCACTATCATACCACCAATGACATACTGCACTGTGCATAAGAATGTTCTATAAACATCCAGCCACAGATGTGGGAGGGGCTCACACAGCTTCAACATTATGGAGGTGGAGACAAGAGAATGATAAAGAATTGCTTACTGAGCAGTCTGTCTGAAGTGGTGGTATAGCCCTAGTTCACGGAGAGTTTCTTTCTCAAGGAAATAAGGCAGAGAAAAACAAGCAACTCTTCTATGGACTCTCTATACATAACAAAAACATATATGTGTACATGTACCACACACACACACACACGCATACACACACACACACACACACATGAGCATGCAAGCACACACACACATACATGTTTATGGTACTGAGATCCATTGTATAACTAAGAATTCTAAAACCTTGTGGAAAGGGCCTATATTAGATTACATGACTCATTAGTTCTAAGATCTAAACCCTCTGGTTGTACTGTTCTTCCAGCGATCACCTCCAGTGGATTTTCTGAGAGGGAAGATTCGTCTCATGATTGGCATTGCAGTTTGGATAAGAGCATCTCACATTGCCCAGTGAGCTATCAGCTTGGTCTGCTAGAAGGTGGTGGAATCTTTAAAAACAGTATCTAGCAAGAAGTCTGAAGATCATTGGGAGTCCATAACTGCAAAAGAAACTGAGACGCCAGCAACTTCCTTATTCTGTGAACCTGACACAGAGCCAAGAAGACCAGGAACCTTGCTTTTACTCAGAACATCCTTTCTATTGTCCTACAAACAGAGGTGTCGCTAGTGTAGAGCTTGAGTTTTCATGGACTACGTGACCACACCATACTAACTGAAGCAGAATCTTCGTCCCTACTGACCTTTTAATAGCATGGCCTGTCACTCAGGCACACGATATCATGTGGATTAATTGATTTTCTCATACTTTTTATAAAGGGATAGACAACTAATTATATGGGCTACTAACACTGACTTTCATGATTTCAGGTGTTCACTGAGTACCAGCCTCTCTTTCTTTTTTTTCTGTATTAAACACAGACTGTTTGGTTTGCTTGTTTTCGCTTTATTCTGGACTGAGTTTTAATGCAACTGAAAATCTCCTGGTATTTTAATGCTTTCTCATGGAGAAAGTGTAGAATTTCTATAACCTTTGGTGATTTTGAGTCCCCTCACTACAGTACACATTGGAAAAGCATTATGAGAAATTTGTTAACAAAATTCCTCAATGTTCTCACTTTGTTTTATCGTTCATAACACAAATTCTATCCATATGCCTTAAACTTCATCTCAGTTTCCCACTTGCTTCCTGAAGAAAATAGAGAAACACTCGTCACTCAACCATTTTGGATATCGGTATATAAAGTAAAGAGCAGTACATCTGTTTCACACATCAGGGGGCCTCCATCAAGTTTATAAATAAGATCTACACCAGCTCCATTAAATCCCTAAGTCTGAATGGACCTTTTTATGTGTTGCATGAATGGAATAGCAGGCTATGGGAGTGGTAGGAAATACTTACACAGTCTTGAAACACAAATTGGTAAAAGATTTCCTATCTCTGAAATGGACTTGGTGTTTTGTTTTTGTGCCTTTTTTTGTCTAATTTTTGGCATACAACTTGGAAGCTAAAAGTCAAATTTACTTCTTTTTTGTAATTTTTCTTCCTAAAAATATTGAAGTGCATACTCTCAATGTATGTTGATTACTGAGTGTGTGTACATGTGCTTTATGATACAAAGATCTTTTTACTTTAATTGTACAGAATATTTATAGAATTCTCATCAAGCATAAATACCTAGAAGATTTTATTCTCTTAATTTTAAAAACTGATATTAACAAAATATTTGGAACAGTATCCTTGGAAGAGAACAGAATCCAGAAAGAGTGTGGGTATTTATGTATGTGTACCTTTTTATATATGGTTCTACATGGGTGAGAAAAAAAGGATCCAGAATTCTGTGGTCTTGATTCCTGTTTAAGTAAATAGATCGGAAAGCTTTACTTACATTTCCAGGATGAATAAATAGTATCAAAGTTAAAATATAGACTTGGAGATTGTTCTGAGATTTGGAGTTCACTTCCTGCATTGCTAGCATAATAAGCATAATTGTGTGAGAAAGTTCAGAGCTGAAGCGATTCACCACAGATAAGGCCACATTTAGTTTCTCCTCAAGCATCCACCAGAATCAGATAATGTTTTCTATGAGAACAAACTACTTATGTTAGCATTTAGTGTTTGTTATTGTTAGATTTATACTGTGGCAGTAAACAGTATCAACTCTAGGACTTCCAGCAAAGCTTTGGAAACATTGTGCTTTGATTAATTTATTGATATAGGACACTTGATAATACTTCTGCTTGCAGGCTCCCAGATGTCACAATAGGAGCTATGGGTACCACTGAAGGCTTACAACTGCCCAGCAGCCTAGAAGCTTCTGAAAGGAGATATAATGTATTTTGACTTCTTGAGAAGTAGGTGTTCATTTCCACTCAGATTCATTACTGTTTGTTTGCTTATCAATGCAACACTATTTTACAGTGAAATTTAATAGGCTTCTCTTTGTTAGATTTTGTGCCCCTT
Organism: Mesocricetus auratus; assembly: GCF_017639785.1. Lineage (NCBI taxonomy): Eukaryota > Metazoa > Chordata > Mammalia > Rodentia > Cricetidae > Mesocricetus > Mesocricetus auratus. The sequence goes on along the minus strand of NW_024429192.1, from coordinate 10,856,458 downwards.
TACTGTTCTGGGTCTTTGGCTCAATTGGAAATTTGTGGATCAGACAAACTCCCATTTTAATGTAGGTTAATCTTCTTAAAAATGTGTCTAATTTTTCCTTTCTGGTGACTCAAGTAAAACCATGCTCCATCTGCTCTATGTTAATTCCATAGTGATATTTGTAAGGGTGACCGAACACTGTCTGTACTTTGTAGATTTGTAGCATTTTTCCTTATAAACATAGAACTAATGTTTTCATTGTAAAATAGCACATGTGAAAATAATAATTCTCCAAATACTTTCTGATTAAACAAAACTAATAGTTGAGATAATTATGAATGCTTGGGAAACAATGGGAGAAAATGTAAAGCCCATGCCAAAAGCACACGTTTCCACCAATCACTGTGGATACTACTGGTTTACACCTGTCTCCGAGTTTCCAACGAGGATCTCCAGACCTTACAATGAAACAGAGAGATATCTGAATCAAGTAGGAGTTAATGATCAGGTTCCCATGTGATTATACAAAGGACATAAAGCAATTAGAAGAACTATTAGGATTTGTAGAACATTTTCCTGTTCCATGAAATAGTCTTCCTTTTTCAGTGTCATGTGGTCCAGCTCATAATTCATAGGTCTTTCACATGTGCTGCATATTTTCTGAGTTGAATTTTTAGTGCACCAGAAACAAATGGAGTTAGCTTGCATTAACATGGCTCCTTAAATATTATTACCCAACATGACTATATGATGAAAGCTAATCTTCCTTTTTACTGAGCATGTGGGCCGTATTCTATTGAAAGCAGCTGTGGCTAATTCAGTCACGTCTAAGAGTAACTACCACCTGTCAAATGTGTGGGGGTACATCTATTCCTTTATAAAACAGGAATACTCTGTTGGGTGAATTGTTTTCTATTTAAAGAAATACACAGCTTACTTTTGTAAAACCAAGATTATCAATATTAAGATTAAGAATGTTATATAATGCTTTTGTATCCACCAAATACAGAGAATTTCAAAGCAGAATGTTATTATTTATTTCATACAGCTGGAAGTATTTATCTTTTGACTAGCAGGCAAATTGGCTAATTAAAATTTTATACTCAGTTGCAATCTCTACTATAGTATATTTAAGAGCTAATAAAGAAATCTAATTAGTCAACTATCCTGTAAATTATTAAAAGTATTGGCAATAGGAAGTAGGCTGTTAGAAGATGGAGCACGCTTTCACTGTATGGTATCTAGTCAGAGTAACTTTCTTAAGGATTTATTAATTATATTTCCTGGCATCTTTGTCATAGGACTTGATATATATTTAATTGAAATAGAAAGATTTCCTTAAGGTTGACTTATTACTCAACCGAAGATCTCCTTATTTCTATTACCTGGTATCTTCCAAAGGGTGGCTGACATTTACTCCTGTTGGATGGCAAGTAGGAATCTAGCTTGTCATCTCTTAAAATAGTTCCTTGAAACCAAATTGAGATTTTTTTATTCAAGCTATCACATGTATATTCATTTTTGTTTATTATTTGATCAAACGTTGTATTTTAAAATTCATACATCATGAAAAAGAGATTATTTTTTTAAAATTCTGTATCCAGGCAAGTGGCTTCTCTCGGGCACTTTAGGAATTTTGGAAGACCAAGGGCACAGATTCATGTCCTGTGAGCTCATGCCTCTTCCATGCGTCTGTAGCAGGTTCCAGGACACATGATTAGAAAGGTGTGCATCTTTCCACTTGTGAACCTAGCATCCCAGTATCTAGAGAACAGAATTCGTAGCAATGCCAATATAAGTAATGTGTGGGTCTCACTTGTATCTTTTCATAAGACTTCCCACTCAGCCCTGTCAACATCACATCTTTTTGTTCCTGATGGGACTGATGAAGGAAATAAGACAGTGCTAAAACAACAAGAGGTGAGGGCAGTGAGCTTGGACCAGTGAGGGGATGTATACCAAAGCGATCTTCCACAAATAAAGAGATACAGTTTATTTCTGCCTGACTGATGAGCACTCAGTAATATTTGGCAGTAACTTGACCCACTATTGATGTCTTAGAAGACCTTGATCTCCTCATTTCGGATAGTGCATGGTTAAATCTTTCATAATGGATGTGATTCAGGGAAGCCCATCCAAAAGCTTAGGAGCTCCTGTAGGTGATCTTAATTCATCCTCAACCCTTCACTTGAGGAAAGCTGTAACTACAATGACCAATGCAGACGCTCCATGGACATTTAATAAAAAAATATGTGCTCATAAATAATTTCTTTTTTTTGTTTGTTTTTCGAGACAGGGCTTCTCTGTATTGCTTTGAGGCTCTCCTGGAACTCGCTCTGTAGAAGAGGATGTCCTCGAACTCACAGAGATCTGCCTGCCTCAGCCTCCCGAGTGCTGGTATTAAAGGCATGAGCCACCAACACCCAGCTCATAAATAAATTCTATACCTTTCACAAGGCGTAGGTTCTGTTTTGAATTATTGAAAATCGTGGTGTTAAGGTATTTGAAACACAATCAGCTTAGCATTTCTTAATAATTCTAACATAAACATATTCTGTTCAAATACAGACTTTTTAATAGTTACTGAGGCAAAAAAATCAATATCATGGAAATACCACCTTCACTTCATTTTGGAGAAAAAAAAATAAGCCTCATTAATAAACTAAAAAAACCAACCAGAAAGTGTAATGATAAAAATACCTTTATGGGCTTTCTAAATTTTTCAATATTAAAAAGATTAAACAGTTGAATTAATTGTGGTTTCCTGCAACAGACCTGCACAAGACTGGGATTTTTATCATTTAGTCAAGGAATGAGGAGGGCAATACCCCACCTGCTGAGCAACTGACTATTGGTGGATATTGGGGAAGATGCAGTCATGGACTTCAGTGTGTTGTCAGAGGTGAGTCCATTAGGTTCCAATGGATAGTGTGAAATGCAGTCACACAGAGCATCCTGGTTGAACTCCGTGGGTCAGAAGACCAGACAAAAAGACATGGGTGATGAAGAAACTTTTATGGAGGAGAGGGGTAAGTGTGTGTGGGGGGCATGACTAAGAAAGGGTGGGCATGAGAGTAGTCAGAATGCACTATGTACATGCATGAAACTCAAAGAAGAGAGTAAAAATCACACAAAAATAACGGAGTTAAACACAGCTCATTGTAAGCCTCAATGTGGCAATAATTTTATACATCTTTTTACATACACTGTAAGTTGTGAATTAACACTCATAGTTAGCTAGTCACTGAAGAAGTAGATTCATAAAAATTTAGAAATTTAGTTTATCCTTAAACAAGGTGCAGCATTATACATTATAGGTTGATGTGTGGACCAAACAGCATGCAGATAAAACTGATAGAACTAAAACTAACTTCAGCATGATTTTAAAGCAATGGGTTTTGCCACTGATGGTGACAATTGTATATTCTGCAAACACGGGGTCATCCTGAAATAAAAAATGCAACAATTTGTTTGTACACATTTACAGATAAAATTCAGAAGTTTTAGTATCCTGTGAATAGAAAAATGTTTGATTATTCTCAGTATGGTATAACGTTTAGCTGTGTTAGTTTATGACATAAACTTATCGAACTGTGAGTGACTCAGTAGCAAGCATGTAGGACAGCCTTTCTTGTTCATTGGAGAGATTTTTGATCCAATTGGTATTCACACTCTGCACACAAACTTACTATTTGATCCATGGTTAAGTAGAAACAATTTGTATATAGACATCGATCAATCACCATGGAATATTAAATTGTTTTGGCAAAAGTTTCAGGGTAGCAGCTATGAACCATTTGTAAAATATTTTACAGGACGGACAAAGAGCTGAAGGAAATTATCAGGATGTTATTTTGTTTCAGTCAGAAGAAAACCACTCTTACTTCACAGTGAATGCTCAGGACAGACCATACGCTCTCTTGTCATCTCTTCAGTCTGGGTAATGATGAATGCTACCACCCCACCCTGCCCCCAAAACAAAACAAAACAATACAAAACTGCAAACTGGAAACAGGAAAGAAAGGAACGGAAACTCAGCCTCTCTTCCTGTGACCAGTCATGGTGAAGGCTAAAGAAGGACTCCTCCCTGGGTGGAGAAGATGAACATAGCCCTTTACAACTTTGTTTTGGCCACGTCACCCTCAGGAACTAACTTAGAAACAAATTGGGATTTGTAACTTTGGGCAAAGTGAGTTTCACAGTCTAGGAAAGAGACAAAGAAAGATGAGTGACCAAAGCTCTGGAGTTGAAAGCTGTATTTTTGATGTGTTTTTCTAAGGAAATTTAGAAATGCTCTGGATACAGTAATCCATTTATTTCCTTCTTTCTCTGTGATGATCTCACTTCTATGTATTTGAGATCTTCCAGAGCAGCTTAGAACAATGAGGATGCTGACTATTCGTTTGGGGGAGCAATTAGTTCCCAATAATTTTGCTGCAAAAAATTGACAAATCACAGACTTTTGTGTATTCATTTACATTTGTGTTGCAAATACATTATGTGTGTGTGTGTGTGTGTGTGTGTGTGTGTGTGTGTGTGTGTGTGTGTGTGCATATTTGTATGGTCTGGAGGCCGATATTTTGAGGGCATTTTCCTTAATTGCTTTTCACCTTCTGTTTTGAGCATCATCTCTCACTGAAATGGAATCTTATCAATCCAGCTAACCTTGTAGTCAATGAACTCCAAGGACATGATTACAGATACGATATGTACCTTGAAAAGAGTATTTCTGTGTTCTACGTTTCAACTGTCCCAATTTACATGTGGCAAAATAGTGTAAGTAAGGATACTTTCTGCAACATTAACATATTTATTGATAAAGGTGATGTATCCTTCCAAAACTGAGAAAGACGAATTTGAAGGAAGTGGTTGTGGGGAGGGACAAGGAAGGAGGGGTGGGAGAGGTAGCTGGGACTGACATGTGAAACATTCACATTTCTAATTTAAATAAAAACATATATTGAGGAAAAAAAAGAAATGAAAGACTTAGAAAATGTGTAGGAATCAACTTGGGTTTTAATGAGTCTACTCTTACTGTGTATGAGCTTTTGCAGTGTCACTACGATTCATTAGAAACCAGTGTCCCTGTAGTACAAAAACAGTGTTGTTCAACTTACAGTATTGTCAAGTGTGGAGTTACTGCATTTGAAATCGATGCTGTGGATACTGGAATGAGTCTCCATGGAGCTCATGAACCTGACAGACTGCATTTAACACAGGTTCAGTTCTTCATCAGCGTTAATCTTGAATGTGACCTGCTAAAATACACTGCTAGTGTTGAAGAGAACAACCACAGAGTAGCAGTGATGATTAATTTTATTGTCTACTGGACAGTATCTAGAATTGCACACGAGACAAATCTCTGTGAGTGACAGGCCTCTGAGGGGTTTTCTGATTAGGTTAATTGGAATGGGAAGACCTACCCTAAATTTGGATGGCAGCTTCTGGTGGTGCCCTAGATATGATATGTCCCAAAGAGAGAGATTGTTGATGTTTAACTGTTTGCCTTTGCATTGTCTTTCTGGTGAGTTTCTCTACACAGTTGTTGCAGCTGCCAGAGCTGTTGCAGCTGCTGCCCCCGTCCTCTGATGCTATAGGAAAAACTTTCCAGTGTAATCGGAAGAGCAGAGGCTCTCTAGGAATAGTCTTGGCATTCAGCACCTGAATCTGAAATGACTAAAATCTTTGTCGTGTACGACCTGTTCAGTGTTTCATTGGTAAATTTTAGAGCAAGTTTTAAAGTAAAGTACAGGAGTAGGGTGCTCAGGCCTAATTTGTTTTAACGACTTCTGGAATGGGCTTTGAAGAGAAGTGTGGAGTGGTGTTATTTCACGATTGCCAAGTCTTTGAAATTATACAGCATTTTTCCATTTTAAGCAGCTTTGAAGGCCAAATTTGACAAACTATGATAAAAATCTCATTAGTCAAGAAATGTACATGTGTTCATGGATACTGATTTAACATAAATGACTGAATTGGCCTTACCTTTGTAAATGAAACTATGTAAATTTTGGATTTGGATCGTAATTTCTGTAAAACTCACACACCTCTTGCTTCTTTGTACTGTTATTTCATGTTAATGGCACTCCCTTCATGGTACAATCATTGAACAATTTGATTCCTCTGAGTTCAGAATTTTCAACTACTGAATTTGATCTTAGTATATTTATTGGTATTTGGAGACCCCCAGCTGGTGTTGTTTTTTAGTGTGTTAAATGAAGCAAGTTGCAGTGCCAAATTCTGCTCTGACTCCCTAGAGCTCACAGTACTGATATGTAACCATTCTCCACCCTATACTTTCTTTTTACTGAAGCATTTTTCATTTAAAATACATTTAAGTCTCTAGTCACAGGTAAAGTAGATTGTATCAAGTTCTTCTCTTGACAAAAATCAAAGGAATTTGGGACGAAATTATCAAGTTCTTCTCTTGACATAAAGCAAAGGAATTTGGGAACGAAATCTCACCTTATTATTTGGCCATGTATCTCCTCCTTCATACTTTCCATGTTCTTTCATTTTAATATCAATCTTTGTAATAGACATGGAATCTGACACTATTCATTCTGTGTGCAAATGTGATCTTTCCTTAGGCCCCTGGGGAGTTCTAATTCCAGCACTGATTTTACAGTAAGTCTTTATTTCCTGAGGGATCGATCCATCAGCTTTAGTCATAGAGGGAGGGGATTAAGAGGTCATTAGGAGCTACAAAACAGGGAAACTAGTGAAACAAGGGTGGTATAGGAAAGGAAGGAAGGATGAAAGGAAGGAAGGAAGAAGGAAGAAAGGAAGGAAGAAAGAAGAGGGAGGGGGAAGGAAGGATGAAAGGCAGGATGAAAAGAAGGTAGGAAGGAAGAAGGAAGGTAGGAAATGAACAGAGTGAACCCTGTGCCTCTTTAAATGTCCTAATACTAATTTGAAACATGTGCGTCCCATTTGACAAGTGACCAAAGGGAATATCAGCTCCAAAGATTACTGTCAAAAGTACGGACATTCCAATGAGGGCAATTGCAGGCCATTTTTAATTTTCCTCTTATTCATATCTTTTCTAAGGGAAACGTTAAGTGACTTTAAAACATATGACCAGACAGACAAACATTATTGGAAATGGAGGCACCTACTGACTTTATCTTGTTGTTTCTGCCATTAATAGCGACCAATTGTTTGTCATTATAATGCCTTAGACACAAAGAACATCCTAGACTGACATGCAAAAAAGGTTCATCCATTTGTTTACAAAGGTAAAACTCTTAACATCAAAAGTAATAAATGAAAGTTTACTTTGTAGAAAATCTAACGTGCATGGTTCAAGAATATGGATTCATGGTGCTCTATAAAGCATGCTATGACACAATAAAAAATTTCTGAAGTTTTGTAGTAATAAAAAAGAGGAAAGTATAAATCAAGATACTTTTATTTTTTTAAGACAGGGTTTCTCTGTGTAGTTTAGAAGGATGCCCTGGAACTTGCTCTGTAGATCAGGCTGACCTCTGTGTTTTACATGGCTTTGCTTCATGGGAGTGGAGAAGAAACTAGTATACACAGATAGAAGACCAGCCTCTCAGGAAAGCATGGGACTCACTCTTTCCTTCCTGTCTCTGCCCCTGCTCGCTCTTGAATTATTTGTGGGTCTGCCGCTTTCTTTGCAAATATCAAACATTTCCCACTGAGATCTTCAGCTCATCTCTGTCTGTGCCTCTTTTTGCACTCTAAAGCTCGTGAGTAATTATGACTTTGACTCCTGGTACTTCAGCTCAGGGTCTGGTGACACTGAACCTGAGTCCTGACAATTTTCATGATGCTTTGGCATGGATAGGTGTTTTGTGTCTGTGTCTCTCTCTGTCTGAATGTGTGAACAAGCAAGTGCACTCATTTTTAATTTTTTAATTAAAACTATGTTTTTTTCATAATATATGTTGAGATTGTTTCCCCCTCCCTTAACTCCTCCCAGATCCCCCCACCTCTCCACCCTCCAAATCTACACCCTTTCTTTTTTAATGACTGCTTTTACTTAATATAGAATTCAATGTTAAGTGATTTTAAAAAGAGTCTAACTTACTCTGATGTTTACGAGGATGTTTTCAAATCATTTACACGCACTTTTGTTTTCTATAGAGACATAAATTATTATCCTTCAGTCACATTTACCCATAGTTGGAGCTAACCACTCAAAAGCTTTGGAGAACCCAAGAATATTTTTCATGGAAAGTATAATTCATAAAATTAAAAATTATCTTGAGTTCTCAGGAAGCTTTGCATGTCTGAGTCTTTCCATTTCTATGACCCCAATATAATACATTTTTTGACTTCAATACAGTATTCCAAAACTACCCACTCACTTGGGCCTACACTTGTGTTTTGCTGTAGTGTGAGTGCTGCCAAAATAACTTGAATAAAGCATTTTATTGAGGCTGTGTGAACACACCCAAGAAATATAGCATTCATGTGATTTCCTCCTTGTCTTGGAGGGCAGTGCCTTCCAAGACTACTTAACTTCTGCCTCTCCTCTCCAAGGCAGTTGCTGTGGGATAAACAGATTTTCTGTTTATAGCATCAATTTCCAACAAGTTCTTCCAATAACTTAATTGTGTACCTGAAGATCTACAGGAGTAATTCCTATTTATTATAGCTACGCATGTATATAAGCTTTCAAAATGGAGTCATTTTGGAGAAAATTGGTGCAAGTTCTACAGGACTGTGAGAAATGTTATTTCCTTGGCAGAATTGTCTCCCTGTTGTTGAATGCTTGGCACACACACTCTGCTATCAAACCCTATCATGCTCCCATGTGAGAAATATCAGTCAGACATCAAATAAAATAATTTGGCTAAGGCAGCACATGGACTCAGGGAAAATAAAATCAGTTTCCACCATCAATTATTTTTGAAAGGTCAATTTAAAATGTTCTGGTTTGGTTAATATTTCGAACTATTTTCATTGGTGGGGAGCAGAATACCCTATTTGCTAGATTTCAGTAAATAAATGGAACTTTAATTTTTGTATAATTTAGATTCATTCTTATCCAGTTTAGTTTTCCTAACAAAATTTATAGCTACAGCATAAATTATATACGTATATATATAAAACTTTAAAAATAATATGCAGCAATTTTCAAATAAATCTTTGACACAGTTTGCAAAAGGGGCAGAAATTTTTCAGGTAAAAAATATAGAGTGTTTAATTAAAGTTGAATTTCAAATACATAGTACTTTTCTTTTGTGTATGTGCAAGTATGTGAATGTAACATATGGATGAGTGTTTACACATGTTCATATTATGTGGGTACATATACACCCACAAAGGCAGGATCTCTCAAGTGAACCTGGAACTCATTCACCTTGCTTGGGCAACTACTGTTTCTGCCTTCCAGGTGGCAGGGGGATCTGAATGGTGGTCCTTACTCTTGTAAGACAACTGCGCTGTCCACTGTGCCATCTCACTAGCCTGTTTTTTCTTTATATAACTATATCAATATTTTAGTCAGGAAATACTTACACCTAAATGAATGCCTAAGACCAAACCAGGCCCCCTGAACATGGGTTACAGTTGGGGTGCTTGGGCAGTCTATGGGGCCTCTGGCAGTGGAAGCATTGTTTATCCCTAGTGCATGAATGGGCTTTTTGGAGGTCATTCCCTATGGAGGGATACTCTCTCAGCCTAGATACACATGGGAGGGCCTTGGTACTGGCCCAAATGATGTCACAGACTTTGTTGATCCCCCATGGGAGGCCTCACTCTCCCTGAGGAGTGGATTGGGGAGTGGAATGTGGAGATGATGGGGGGAGTGGGAGGACAGGAAGGAGAGGGAACTAGGGTTGGTATGTAGAATAGATTGTTTTTAATTTAAATAAAAATCAATTAAAATACATTAATTAAAAAATAAGAATTCATTTTTCAGAAGTTCCACATTCTCAGAGCATCTTGTATCTATACTATTGGTTAGATGTGTTAACAAATGAGATAAAACAAATGGCATAGGAGAGACAGTCAAAAGGTTGCACTGCCAGTGAAATTTAGAATGCCTTAGTTTCTTTGCTTTTTGCAGTGAGAAAAAATCCGATGGAAATGGCTTAAGGCGAAGCGTGTATTCTAGGTCAGAGTTCAAGCGTAAGGTCCATCACACTGTGAACCAAGGTGGCAGAAAGCTGAAGCAGTTAGTCTCATCATATCCACAGTCAGGAATAGGAAGCAGTGCTGTTGGTTGCTCGGCTACCTGTCTCCCATTACATAGTCCAGCATCCCAGTCAGTGAGGGTGCCACCCACTGTGGGAAGACATTTCTGCCTCAGTTAATGCAATCAAGACAATCTCCACAAAGCATTCCACAAGGCTCATTTCCCAGATGATTCTAGATCCCTTTAGATTGATAATTAACACTCACTGGTCACACGTTGTCTTTGAAACTTGGATTCTTAGCTGCCATTACCACAAAGACGAGGAGCAGAGTCTGATTCTGTGGTTTCTCTGGGGATATCTATAGGACAGGCGAAGACTTGGATTGAATTTCACAGATTAAAAACAAGCACAGAGATTAAGAAATTCTTCAAAGAGGAAAAGAAGGACAGGTCAGATTTTCTATCTGATCAGTCTGTCTCCAAGACAACATCCATCCACCACTACAGGAGCCACCCGCACAGAGAGCATTCTTAAGACCAGAAAATTCTTCATTCACAATCTCACACTTACCTGCCTGCCTGATGAGATTATTTCCCAAATACTTGTTTGTGAAGTATATTGATATCAAAACATGAGTGATGGAAAGTAGACAACATAGTTTTCTTTCCTTGAGCTTCTACTTTTCTTTGAGTCTTAGGTCAGGATTCATAAAAGATGATCTCAGATTAAGAAACTAAGGGGAAATAATTTTAAATCATGTATATTGCAAGGAAATGATCAGCCATCAAACTGAAAAGAAATTATCAAATACGGCCCCCTTTTTCAGTTATTCACAGGGTATCAAGGCATAATATATGAATCTTGCACACAGGAGAGATCTTTGAGTATTTTGTTGTTAAATAACATAGATCATTCATGATAATATATATGTACATATATGCCATTAAAATTGTGTATCTGCATTATTATGCATATTGTTATATCTATATTTATTCCTATATTACTTATATTCCATTTAGATTTCTCATGTGGCCTACTGATATATCTCAGAATATTTTCTGCATCTCTTAAGTCTCCCTGTACACTAAAGCATCTGGCCAGCTATTGTTCATATAACCCACCACTCATCACTATCTGGGGGAACATGTGTTTGTATTCTGTCTTTCTTATTTTAGACATAAGTAAAGAGTGGCTGTTCTGAATATTGCCATATCTTAAATCCACTTGGTCTTCATCTGTACCAAACCATGGGATTTATTCTAAAAACATATTTCTCTCGCCTCAAGAATTATAAGGAAGTTATTTTCTATGAAGCTTCAAATTAGTTTTATGATTTCAGACTTTCTCAGGTTTCTTTCTTATTATTTTAATGGCCTTTCTGGTTTTAATTGCGCCTTAATTTAATATAATCTTACAGCATACCAGAAGGAACACTACTTCTAAATTAAAGTTTCCTAAAATTAGCATCATATCCTTCATTTGTGTTTTAATGAACACAACATTTCAATATGCTGAAAAACAAACTACAGACCAGAATTTTTGAGTGACACCAGGTGCCACTTAAGGAGCTATCCATTCCCACAGTGACAAGTTAAGTCCTGGTCACGTGGTACTGTTAGTGCGTGGTCTGAATTCAGATATTTACAAGGTCAGACTTGTGGTGCTACTGTAATGGCTTGCTAAATAATACAACATAAAAGATGGATGTTTGAAAAGAGTTATTTTAGTTTGTATAAATCAATTTCCTTCGAGCTGAGTCCATGGTGTCAATCTTCCTGTTTTCCCCAGAGATATGGTAATGATTATTACTTGAATTTTTTCTCTGCCATGGAATAATTTACTAGATGAGAGAAACTCTACCTCAAGATTATATTGAGTTTCTATGTTATATGATAAGTCAAGGGACTGAGCAAAACTTCTAACAAAAGATAACAGATGAGTAGATTTATAATATCCATGATAATGTCAGGAACAAAACTTAGGAGCTAGCATACAACTGAGTCATTTTATTTCAGTCTTCTCAGAACCTGTCATTATCCAGTAAAATAACTCTGTAATAGTTCAGGTACTTATATGCTTACACTAAAAAGTTGGTGTAATTAATTAGCTTTAATATATGTTTATAATTTTAAGAAGAAAAATAAGATTATTTCTATAAGAAAAGACGACATATTACTTCCTTTAGAATGCCATTAGTCAGTAAACATTTTATGCATATTTATATGTGCTTTGTGCTTTGCTTTTCTGACAAGGCACTAAGAATACATCATGTCAACAATTACTCTCAATATATATATGTGCTCAATATTTTTTCTCATGCACCTGCTGAGGAAGGTCATTTATTCAGTTTTTCTGTCTCCCACCTCAAGAGCCATCAAACTTGGATTTTAGATGCCAAAGTTCCTTATGTTTGCACACTCAAGTTTCTCCTCATGCCTCAAATAGCTTATAAATTCATATAATGGAGACAAAAATGACTGAAATAATAGCTAAATCTTATCTTGGTAAATATGTCTATAATTACTAACTCAGTGCATCTTTAAAAACATTTACCAATATTCAAGTCTCTATTGCTCATTATTTAGCGGAAGCTCCAAATTGATTTTCCTGTAGTTTATAGAAAGCCATGGAGTGTTATCTAATTCATAATTCAGTTACTCGTACTGCATTTCCAGTCAACATCTCTTTCTAGGGGCTGAGAAATTAAGGCTTTCCTTTCCCATATGTCCTCCTGAAGGGACTTATTATTCTGTTCTTTCTGATTGTGACATTTCCTAACTTTACGTGTTACCTCTGTGATCTTTACTATGCTACCATGTTGTTGAACACACTGAACATGTGGTTCCATGAAGATCTCATGATCCAGGCATTCCAATGATGTTATATGATTTGTACATGCTCACTTGCCTTACTCATTACATCTGCTTAAAACACACGTGATTTGTTTTGACAGTGGAGTCTCATCATTAAAAGTTCCTTTAGTCCTCATTATACTTTTGCATTTGATTTGGAAAACAAATATAACTTGTATATAGCATCATTAAACAGCTACAGCTTCAGCAAACTAGAGTTTAGAAATTTATTTTGCCTGTGTGCAACTCTAGAATCCAGAGTATGTTTTACACTGTAAATCCCCAAATGTGTTATATTATTTCTGTCAATTCAGGTTGCCAACATGCACCAATATAAGCTGACTTTACAGGAGTTTGCACATAATCTTTGACAGCTGCATTTGAAAATAATTCAGTTTTGAAAGTTGGGAACTTTGAATTCGTAAGTATGGAAGTAAGAATCTGAGAGGAAGGATTAGATGATGTAATTTCTTCTGTGTGATACTAAAACTCCATAACATGCTATATTTGAGAAATTTAAAAAGATATTGCTGAGTTGCACATTTTAAGAGAATGACAGAATGAGTTTTACAATCATTTTTTATGTCTTGTAAAGCTAGTGCTACTTTGACATGCTTAACTCTGCATTAGAATGAACCAACTTTCTCTCTGCTTTTTATTTTCCTCTCCGGGTTACTACTCTAGGCATTAAATCAAGAATCTAATATGTTGAGGGAAACGGTTGCATATCAAAAGCGTCTTTCTTAAAGAAAATATTTGGTAGATTCCCACATGCCTATTGAAATAAAAACAGGGGAATACTGTGCATGCATCACAATATTCTTTTCAAGACTTTGGCAGGAGGGTTGTTTAAGTGTGGCATTCTATCTTGAAAGCCAACTGTGAGTTATGATGAGAGAGAAGATAGATATATAAATTACTCCATGCAACGTTAAGAAGCTTTGGGGCTTAACTGTAGTAGTGCTAATTAAAATGCTGTGGGTTTTTTCTTTGCAAAATTAGTATGTTACATTTTATTAAGTTTGTGTGTAAGTACAAGGAATCTCCTCACCTTACAGAAAACTGACCAGGTTAATCATTTGACATACAAGTACTTTTAGATATATGAAGACATGGTTGTCATTGATAGTGCTTGAATTACCATTGTGTTATGATTTTGCCAATTCAGGAGGGTTTTTTATAGTACACTCATGAGGGGGGCTTCACTTGGCCACTATATTCCTGAACTCTGGTGATGAGACATCTGGGTTGAAAGTTGGGCTCCATAAACACTAAGACATTGAGTTTGCTGAGATCTGCCACAGAATTTTAGCTTTTGTTTTCTTTAGTGCATAAAGTGAGGATATATATGTTTGTGGGTTGTTCAGTAGTTTAGTAGTCAAACAAGATGTTCCTTAAAGTTTAAGCAAATCCTATCCAGTGATGCAACTCTACCATCAATTGATTTCCTAAGACAAGACAAAAAAAACAATGAAAAAGAATATTCTGCTAGTGTACAGACTCATTCATTTGACAACTTGTTGCTATGTAATACTGAAATGTAAGTTTACTTTGGAATAATGTATACGAAATGCAATGTGCTATTTCTGATCAGAATAGATTCCCAAATGCTAATAGGCAGCTATTTGGCTCCAGGAATAGGAATCTCTGTTCTCTAGCCTCCTTCCACACATTTCTAAAAGATGGAGGTTTTACAGTCAGCAGGATGCTGTGCCTTGACTTCTCGGCACCCTTGGCCATCATATGTGGTATCCTAGTGTTGTAGTTTAAGAAAAGTGGTGTGCAAGAGAAAGATGACATGGGACAGGGTTCAAACAGAGTTTTTTTTTAATTAGGGAAAGGGATCATAAAAAGGGGAAAGGGAAAGGAGAGACCGGCCTCTGGAGACTGGAGCAGCAGGAAAGAGGGGAAAGAAGGGGAGAGGGAGAGAAAGCAAGAGCGAGGAAAGAGGGAGAGAAATACGAATCAGATAATTCTCTTTCTCTTCTAAAATCATCCCAGCATCTTTCTTTATGTAAAAGCCTCATCCATTGCAATGGCATCAAAACTAGTACTTAGTTTGCTGTTACCTCTTTGACCTTGTGACCTTTGTGACTTCTCAGACCCACTCTGCTGCGCTTGTACTGGCTTCCACAACATGGTACAGCGTTGAAGCACCAGACTTGGTGCTTCCTCATTCTCTCTGAAGGATGCAATTTCTCACGCATCTTCAGAAGCTCGCTTCAAAGGCCTGCAAGGTTGCTCTATTTCAAATCTGACCTGCCACACCATTTATTTCCTTCTTTGTTCTTCATGTTCCATAGCATTTAATACCACCAATTATCCAAAATATTCAATTGACAGATGTTGTTTGTTTTCTGACAATTCCCACAGGACCCTCAACCCAATATAGAACAGAGCTTGTCTGATAATTTTATTCATTTTTTGTTTTACATTCCAGATGCAGCCTCCCCCTGCTCCACCCCTCCCAGAGCCTCTCCCTGATCCCCCAGCCTTCTATCCCCCCCAACCCCCCTCTTCTCTCTCAATCTAGGAAAGGCACATCTCTTATGAGTATCAAAATATGGCATATCAAGTTGCAGTGAGACTAAGCACCTCCCCATGTGTTAAGGCTGAGGCAGGTGATCCAGTTTGAGGAGAAGGGTTGCAAAAGCCAGTGAAAAAGTCGGAGATAGCTCCTTTTCCTGCTGTTAGGAGTCTCATATGAGGACCAAGCTACACAACTGTAACACATATGCAAAGTCCTAGGTCAGTCTCATGCAGGCGCCCTGGTTGTTGGTTCAGTCTCTGGGAGCCCTTGAGCCCAAGTAAATTGATTGTGTGAGTTTTCCATGGTGTCCATGACCCCTCCATCTCCTACACTCCTTTCTATGTACATACAGTTACTATAACTCTGCCTAACAAAATGTTAGGTGTTTAAGAGTATGCAAATACATAACATGCTGATATTTTTCACTAGTTTTATTGTTATTTGGGAATAGGCTGTGCTCTTTCTTCTTTTGGACTCTATACAGAAGGTTATGTAACTAAACACTTGGCATCTCATGTGTCCACAAATTATGATTTATATAACTAGGTATTTAGGATTCTGTTCTAAAATGAATAAAATAGCTGTATCAAAAACAGAATTACTGTTTTCTCGATGTTAGTGTGATACATTAAATATTTCTCTCTAAAAAATCAAACTTTGGGAAATACACTTTAAGAAGAAAAAGTAGTCAGGTGGTGGCAGGACAAACCTTTAACCCTTTAATCTGAGTTCAAGGACCGGTTTGTCTACAGAGGGACTTCCCAGATAGCCAGAGCAATTACACATAGAAAACACGTGTTGAGAAACCCCAAAAAATTGATAAAATGAAGAAGAAAGAGAAATTAATTTTAAGTGATTAGATAGCAATTATTCTCTAGATATTCTACTTTAAAATACTCCCTGAAAGACAAGGAAAATTCTACATTCAAATATAGTGAATATTTCAAACTATTACATATTAGTCTATAAAATACAAGGGATAATACCATGCACTCAAAGAGAATGATATAATATGAAAAAGATTAAAATAGAGGCTTGTTAAATGGGTCAGCATGAAAGACACTTTCCACGAAGTCAGAACTACTGAGTTCCATCCCTAAGAAAGACCCGTGTGGTGGGAGGAGAAGCCCTATTCCTAGAAACTGCCCTCTGACCTCCACATAACTGCTGTGGAACATAAGCCCACACACTCACACAGGTGCACACTCACACACATGCACATTCACATAGGTGCACACTCACACACATGCACACAAAGTCAGTGCTTTCAAAATGTGGTTTCTTTGAAACCTGAAAATATTCTCACCACAGCTGAAGGTAGTTATGTAATATATGAACACTATATATATATATATGCACATATATGTTATACATGTGCTTATACTGACAAGTATATATTATACACCTATACACAAGTGTTACCTTTACTTTCATCTTTATAATCATAAGCTCATCTCATCTCCAAAATTCATTGTGGAATATCTTGATATCTTCAGCACAATCATATGGATGGTGATTTTTTGTCAACTTTTAAATCCAGTGCTCACCTCACAATACGAAATCTCTATAAACATGTGCAAAAAAAGTGGTATTTCAGTCTCTTGCTTTAACAAACTGACAGGTTTTTTACCAGACCAACATGTCTAATTTTTAGAAAATTCTTCTTTTCTAAATGATGATATTTTATATTTGCAACTTGGTTTGTATGGCTTATCTTTTTATTTTTAAATGAACTGTGTTTCATTTGAAGGTCAACTCTAGTTCAGTTTGACAGTTTTTAATAAGCAGTCATTTATCTACTCATGAGCCTCACCCACAGTGGGATTCTGCATTAAAATGAATAGTTTATTTTAATTAGTTAATGAAATGTATTT
The DNA here is from genome assembly GCF_017639785.1 of Mesocricetus auratus. Classification (NCBI taxonomy): domain Eukaryota; kingdom Metazoa; phylum Chordata; class Mammalia; order Rodentia; family Cricetidae; genus Mesocricetus; species Mesocricetus auratus. Next base: position 10,839,111 of record NW_024429192.1, on the reverse strand, counting down.
TAATTAATTTAAAAATTAAATATTTCTATAAAATAAGTAGATGTCTGTGCATTGTATGCGGGCCTGGAACTCATGGAAGCCAAAGGCAGGCATCGGATCCTCTCAGGAAGGACTTATAGATGATATAGGTTCTGGAAATACTACCTGAGCTCTCGGGAGGAGCAGCCAGAGACCTTAACTGCCGAGCCATCTCTCCAGCAACCCCCCAAGAGGATCCCTATCCATATTCATTCACAGCTCAACTTACATTGGGTGGCCTCACTAAAGTTCCACAGAAGTATGAGGTTCAAATTGCAAACATAGAGCACTCATATAAAAGATCAGAAGTTGAGAGCGATATTTCCTCATTTGCACCGATGCTCTGCCATATATGCGTATATTAAACAAGAGTGTACTGGATCATATAATAAGAGATACACTATAAATCTCCACAGTGTAAACTGTAAAATTTCCTAAAAACATGGCCAAGATTTCAAAGGCGCTAATAAAAATTGGGTGGCCTGCATTCCAAAGTAAGGCTAGAGGCTAATAGATGGACCTTGTAGACCCACTGACCTAGGTAGGGATCAATAGACAAAGTCGTCTTAGCATCTCGGGCTGTCATTCTTCTACATATGAAACCTCCTTCCAACTACTGCTTCCGGTTTTGCACTCAAGCTTCACAGGGAAATAAATATTCTCAGGTAGTGATTCTATGGGGCTGCTGTGTCTCCAGAGGACTCTTTTTGTGTCTGTTTGCTACTTGGACTTCTAATTTTTGCCTCTGTGTTTAGTGTCCTCTCCAACTGACTCTGTTTCAATGAAGGTGAAGCATTTTTTAATGACAGAACAAAGATACAGGGTTTCAGCAACCAGAAAATTGGCACATAAATAAAATACAGAGTAAGGGAACAGTGTCAAAATCCCCACTGTATACCACATAGCTTTGAGAGGTGTGGCTAGGGCAAAATAATATTACTGGTAAAGTAGAGGTGAACACACAGTTTCTGAATCTTGCAATATTTGTATTTCATGCTCACACATTAATCATTGACTTTTTCTTATCTTTGCATATGGGGACAAAAAGTAAAAAATGTAAAATGACAACTCCTGAACAAAAGCATCAGAACTATATGTCCATGGTGTAAAATCAGGACAGAGACTGTATAAATTCAAACCATACCATCAGTTGTTCAAGTCATCTAATCCCCAAAGAATAAGAATAAAAGGAAGAGAAGTCAGAAAGCAATAGAGGTGTTACCAAGTTTTGTGGGGAAAGGGATCATTCTTTTCCCTAATAGTTCATGTCGTTTTGAAACTGTGTGCATGATTTATGCAAAAGATAAAGCAAAAACTGGAGGAAGGTGGGTTTCAATTGCCCGAGGAACTTATGCCAAGCAAAGCAGTAAGGAAATTCCATAACACCGCAGACTTCTGGAGGCATTCCATTGGAATACTTGGAGACCGAGCAGATACATATGCTTCACTCTCAGAAGACAGTAATTAGGATGGTCTGCTGATAGATGCCCCTCCTGTTTGAAATTACAAGGCAAGCTTTAATTAGTCTAAACGTCCCTTTAAAATCCCAATGAAAGTATGAAAATTGGCAAATATGAACGTTGTGAATTTTTATTACATCTGTTATCATGTTGGTTTTACCTTCCTTTCAACATTACAACTTCAGCTGTCTATAGTGGTTAACTATGGCTTCTCTTTATTTTGGAGTTTTTCCATCCTGTTGCCCCAAACAGAATCAGGAAAAAGGACTTAAACACAGATAGTTTGTTTTGGCCTGGAATTAGGAAGAACAGGGGAGAGGAGTAGAGCCAAGCATGCAAATGTATTAAGTTTACCTGGTCTATCTGTGTTCCCCTGGGTTTGGGTCCTGCTGGGCACTTAGTTTGGAGGCATTAAGATTATGCTTTGGGATTGTATACTCAAGTTCAAAGTGTCCAGTAAAGGAAACAAGCTTTAATCCCCAGACTCCTCTTTATCACTTACCAAAACTGACACAAAGGCAGAAGATGGAAGTTGTGTGTCACCCTGTAATGCAATGATGTGGTATTTTCCTTTATGCAAAAGTGGTGGCAGGGGTAGACTAGGGAGAAAGATGATCTATATATATGAGAACGTTTCGCTTATGGAGTGAGAAGAGGGGAGTGTTTCTTTATTCACCTAACAACATGGGGAATTATTTGAAATATCCCATAAATAATTCATAATAATGTGTTTTGTGCATTATTAGTTTTTAATTTTTCACTGTACACATTCATCAAATGTGGTGCTATGTTGTACAGGGACTTTTTCACATAGACATATGTCATCTTATAGAACCTTAGAAAGTTGAAGGGAAAGTATGGCTATTGTGTTGTTGAATTTGGCTTCAGTCTTGTGAGAAAAAAAAGTCTAAACATCATGTAAGAAACATGGATCTGTGCATTTTGCCTTTTAATGCTTGAGGGGTGCCTTTAAAAATAACTTGGATAATCACCTTTTTTGTTTCCTCACTATATGGCAAGTATTATTCCTTAGGGATAGGCTTCGGGTCTCCTTACAGAGCAAGTAACTCTGATCTAATTAGATTTTGCACAGTTAGCCCAAAGTCTTTTTGAGGAGATGGCCTTAAGTGCAAGCAAGTGATCTCACTCTTTTTTTGCTGGTTTTGTAGCCTATTGTTTCCTGTAATAAAATGTTTTTACGTGGAAAAGTTTGTGTCCAGTCACCTCTACATGGAAAAGTGACATGAAAAAATTTTAAAAAACATATGAAAATACTTAAGAGTTTGTCTTTGAATTCTTATTTCTTTTGTCTATGGCATCAAGTTCCCAAATTTACCTTCCTCTATCTGCTTCTATCTAAAGCAAAATATTTCTTTTTACCTTTTTATTTAAACATGATGAACTGAATTAACTTCACTTAGAATTATAGCGTTTTAATTCTATGCATCTATACAATATCAGTAGGTATAAAAGCCAGATTCCTCACAGGGTTTGCATTGTGATGTACTAAAAATGTAACTAAGTTTCATTTGGAGACTTATGTAATTTGATCCCACACTCATGGTGAAATATCTGAAATTGCTTTGATCCAAATATTTTTATTTGTGTATGTTTTGCATCTCATATAAAGGACACATTCTATTTTTAAATTCTCTTTTTTATTGATTGTATTACATACAAAAATTATTACAAGATAGCTTATAAAGGGAATTCTTTTTCATTTAACCTTTTTATTTTGGGGGAATTTCATGTACACTTTTTGCATTACATAATCTCCAATCATCCCTATTTCCCTAAATTAACATCAACTATTCTTTGAATATAGGTACATTATTTAATCTTGCACAATTGATTCATCCATATTTGTCCAGTTAGGAATTAAACTCTTAGGAAATGGGATCCTCATTGTTTTCATTTATTTTCTCTAAATTCTATAAAATTAGATAAGTGTTTGAGTACATGCATTTTATGTGTGAAATTAACACACGATTATTGGTTGATTGCTTGCAATCTACCTTAGGAAATGTGTTGAGCACACTGCATCATTCATCATCTTTTTAAACAGTAAAAGTAATGACTGGAAGCTTGGCATAACTCATTCTTAGTGTATTAGAAACTGTTTTCTCTTAGTTGTGCCCAACCTTGGACATCTTTCCTAAACTGATTCACAATAAGAAACCTCCCTTTCAGAAGGCTTTTCTTTTTTTTCCTTTTTTTCATTTTTAAGTTTAAATTTAGATTAGGAACATGGTTGGTTCAAAAGTCAGTTCCAGGTCCCTCTCCCTTTACCTCCCCTCCTCCCGTGCCTTCCCCCCAACTCCCCCATTATCCCCTCATTTCCCCAGGGAGGGTGAGACCTCCATGGGGGTGTCCATAGTTTATCATTTCATCCAGTGCAGGGCCTAGACCCTTCCTCCAAGAGTTCAGGGTGAGAGTTCATCTCACATTGTTGGATAGGAGTCCAAAGTCCATGTGTATACTTGGGATGAATACTGATCTACTGCCCAAGGCTCAATAGATTACCTAGGCCTCCTCACTGACACCCACATCCAGGGGGTCTTGATCAGTCCCATGTTGGATTCCCAGGCTGATGCCTGGGATTCAAGAGTTAACCCTTGTTAGGTCTGCTGTTTCTGGGGTTAAACCAGCCCAGTCAAAACTCCTTTGGTCATCAGTCCTCCTTCTCTGTTACTGGCTTTCTTGAGTTCAGCTCAGTACTTAGCCGTGGAGATGCCTCTTCTTCCATCAGCCACTGAATGAAGTTTCTGTTTCCCAGACTCTCTGGCCATGGGATTGTAGGTTGGCACTCCCCAGATCTATGTCTAAAATCCATATATGAGAGAGTACATGCCATGTTTCTCTTTTTTGTGATTGTGTTACCTCACTCAGGATGGTTTCTTCTAGTGTCATCCATTTGCCTGCAAATCTCAGGATTCCATTGTTTTTTTCTGCTGAATAGTACTCCATTGTGTAAAAGTACCACATGTTCTCTATCCACTCTTCAGTTGAGGGGCATCTAGGTTGCTTCCAAGTTCTGGCTTTTACAAATAATGCTGCTATGAACAATGTGGAGCAGACATCCTTGTTGTATGAATGGGCATCTTTTGGATATATGCCTAAGAGTGGAGTTGCTGGGTCTTGTGGTAGGTTTATTCCCATTTTTCTGAGGAATCTCCATACTGATTTCCAAAGTGGCTGAACCAGTTGGCACTCCCACCAGCAATGGAGTAGTGTTCCCCTTTCACCACATCCTCTCCAGCATAAATTGTCATTGGTGTTTTTTATTTTAGCCATTCTGACAGGAGTGAGATGGTATCTCAGAGTTGTTTTGATTTGCATTTCCCGGATGGCTAAGGATGTTGAGCACTTTCTCAAGTGCCTCTTGTAGGCTTCAACGGACGCTGTAACGATACGCGACACACAATTACTGACAGTAAAGCTAAGTATTTAATGTAGAAAATTACTCACAAGATACCAAACCCAGAGGAGCCAAGCAGTTCTCAGCTAGCAGCCGGACCGGAAGCCGAACTCCAGGGAAAGAGACCGAGACTTCCTGTGTGCTGTCTTTTATGTCTTCCCCCGTAACGCCCCTAGCCATGCCCAAAAGTGGGCCTGGCTAGTGACGTAGTTCCGCCTACGTACGTATACGTCTTTACGTCCAGCCGTATATGTCTTTAGTCCTGCGTAAAGTGGGTGTGGTTAGTGGTGTGGTAAACCTGCCCTTTTATTACCTCATCTGTATGCGCCTCTAATAAGTCACATGTTTAATGGCGGCATCAGACTTCCTCCTACACCTCTCAGCCATTTTATTGAAAATTCTCTATTTCGTTCTTGCAGCCCACTTTTTAATTGGATTCTTTGGTGTTTTGGAGACTTGCTTCTTGAGTTCTTTGTAAATTTTGGAGATCAACCCTCCTTCAGATGTGGGGTTAGTCAATATTTTTTCCCATTCTGTGGGCTGCCTTTTTGTATTGCTGACTGTGTCCTTTGCCTTACAGAAGCTTCTCAGTTTCAGGAGGTTCCATTTAGTAATTGTTGATCTCAGTGTCTGTGCTAATGGTGTTATGTTCAGGAAGCTGTCTTCTGTACCAATCCATTCAAGGGTAGCACACACTTTCTCTTCTAAGAGGTTCAGTGTGGCTGGATTTATGTTGAGGTCTTTGATTCATTTGGACTTACGTTTTGTGCATGATGACATGGATCAATCCGCATTCTTCTACATGCCAGCATCCAGTTATGCCAGCACCATTTATTGAAGATGCTTTCTTTATTCCATTGCATATTTTTAGCTTCTTTGTCAAAGATCAGATGTTCATACGTGTGTGGGTTAATATCAGGGTTTTCAATTCGATTCCATTGGTCTACCCATCTGTTTTTGTGCTGTTTTCAGGTCTATAGCTCTATAATAGAGCTTGAAGTCAGGGGTGGTGATGCCCCAGACGTTGCCTTGTTGCCTTGTTGAACAGGGTTGTTTTGGCTATCCTGGGTCTTTTGTTTTTCCATATAAAGTTGATTATTGTTCTTTCAAGGTCTGTGAAGAATTGTGCTTGGGTTTTAATGGGGATGGCATTGAATCTGTACATTGCATTTGGCAGGATTGCCATTTTTACTACATTGATCCTACCTATCCAAGAGCATGGGAGATCTTTCCATTTTCTGAGGGCTTCTTTGATTTCTTTATTTAAAGATTCAAAGTTCTTGTGATACAGGTCTTTCACTTGTTTGGTTAGCGTTACCCCAAGGTATTTAATGTTGTTTGTGGCAATTGTAAAGGGTGATGTTTCTCTGATTTCTTTCTCAGCCCTTTTATCAATTGTATATAGTAGGGTTACTGATCTTCTTGAGTTGATATTATAGCCTGCCACTTTGCTGAAGGTGTTAATCAGCTGTAAGAGTTCCCTGATAGAGTTCTTTGGGACATTTATGTAAACAATCATATCATCTGCAAACAGTGAAAGTTTGACCTTTTCCTTCCCAATTTGTATCCCCTTGATCCCCTTTTGTTGTTGCATGGCAATGGCTAGAACTTCAAGTACAATGTTGAAAAGGTATGGAGAGAGTGGACAGCCTTGTTTGGTTTCTGATTTTAGAAGAATTGCGCTGAGTTTCTGTCCATTTAGTTTGATGTTAGCTGTTGGTTTACTATATATAGCTTTTATTATGCTTAAGTATGATCCTGGTATCCCTGATTTCTCCAAGACTTTTATCATGAAGGGGTGTTGGATTTTGTCACATGCTTTATCAGCATCTAGTGAGATGATCAGCTTGTTTATATGGTGGATTACATTGATGGATTTTCATATGTTGAACCATCCCTGCATCCCTGGGATGAAACCTACTTCATCGTGGTGAATGATTGTTTTGATGTGTTCTTGGATCCGATTTGCCAGTATTTTACTGAGTATTTTTGCATCAATGTTCATGAGGGATATTGGTCTGAAGTTCCCTTTCTTAGTTGTGTCTTTGTGTGGCTTGGGGATCAAGGTTATTGAAGCCTCATAGAAGGAGTTTGGCAAAAACTGCTTCTATTGTGTGGGGCAATTTGAGAAGAATTGGTTGTAGGAGTGAACCCCACAAAGCTTTCTGCCCATGAGGGAAGTGAAAGGAACAGGAACCTCCCTTTTTCTCCTGGAAGCCAGCTACGCTTCTAACTCCTGGTTTGTGCATTTCTCTCTCTCTCTCTCTGGTAAATAAATATAGTTTTCCATATAGCATTGAATATCATTGATAATTGGTATAAGCTTTTCTTTGAATTTCTGGTAGAATTCTGCACTGAGGCCATCTGGACCTGGACTTTTTTTGGTTGGGAGACTTTTGATGACTGCTTCTATTTCCATATGGGTTATATGTCTATTTAAATTGCTTATCTGTTCTTGATTTAATTTTGGCACGTAATAGCTATCCAAGAAGTCATCCATTTCCTTTAAGTTTTCGAATTTTGTGGAGTACAGGTTTTCAAAGTATGACTTGATGATTCTCTGAATTTCCTCAGAGTCCGTTGTTATGTCCCCCTTTTAATTTCTGATTTTGTTAATTTCATGTTCACTCTCTGCTGTTTGGTAAGTTTGGGCAAAGGCTTGTCTATCTTGTTGATTTTCTCAAAGAACCAACTCTTCATTGCATTGATTCTTTGTATTGTTTTCCTAGTTTCAACTTCATTGATTTCAGCCCTCAATTTGATTATTTCCTGGTGTCTTCTCCTCTTGGGGGAGTTTGCTTCTTCATGTTCTAGAGCTTTCAGCTGTGCTGTTAATTTTCTAGTATAACTATTCTCCAGTTTCTTCATGTGGGCACTTAATTCTATGAATTTCCCCCATAGCATGGCTTTCAAAGTGTCCCATAGGTTTGGGTATGTTGTGTCTTCATTCTCATTGAATCCTAGGAAGTCTTTAATTTCTTTTTTATTTCTTTTTTGACCTAGGAATAGTGCAGTTGTGCATTATTCAATTTCCATGAGTTTGTAGGTTTTCTGCAATTTGTGTTGTTGTTGAATTCTAATTTTAAAGCATGGTGGTCTGATAAGATGCATGGAGTTATTCCAATTTTTTTGATGCTGCTGAGGTTTGATATATTGCCAAGTATGTGGTCGACTTTTGAGAAGGTTCCATGTGGTGATGAGAAGAAGGTATATACTTTTTTATGTGGATGAAATGTTCTATAGATGTCTGTTAATCCCAGTTGGGTCATTACTTTTATTAGACCCTTTGCTTCTTTGTTGAGTTTCTGTCTTGTATTCCTGTCTAGTGGTGAGAGTGGTGTGTTGAAATCTCCCACTCTAAGTGTGTGGGGCTTTATATGTGATTTAAGTTTTAGTAATGTTTCTTTTACGAATGTGGATGCCTTTGTATTTGGGGCATAGATATTCAGGATAGACACTTCATCTTGGTGGATTTTGCCTGTGATGTGTATGTAATGACCTCCTTCATCTCTTTTGATTGATTTTATTTTAAAGTCTAATTTGATAGATATTAGGATTGCTATCCCTGCTTGTTTCTTGGGTCCATTTGATTGGAAAAATTTTCACAACCTTTAACTCTCAGGTAATATCTGTCTTTGAGGGTGAGGTGTGTTTCTTGTATGTAGCAGAAGGATGGGTTCTGTCTTCAAATCCATTCTGCTAGCCTGTGTCTTTTTATGGGTGAGTTAAGGCCATTAATATTGAGGGATATTAATGACCATTGACTACTCATTCTTCTTCGATTTGCAATGAATGTTGTTGGTGGAATTATGTATGGAATTTCACCCCTTTGTTCTTTTGGCTGTTGGTAGAGAGGGATTCTCTAATGCCTATGTTTTTCTGGTTGTAGTTAACTTCCTTGGGTTGGAGTTTTCCTTCCAAAACTTTCTGTAGGGCTGGGTTAGTGGATACGTATTGCTTGAATCTAGTTTTGTCATGGAATATCTTGTTTTCTCCATCTATAATGATTGAGAGCTTTGCTGGGTATAGTAGTCTGGGCTGGCATCCATGGTCTCTTAGTATTGGTAGAATATCTATCCAGGACCTTCTGGCTTTCAGAGTCTCCATGGAGAAGTCGGGTGTAATTCTAATAGGTCTGCCTTTATATGTTACTTGGCCTTTTTCCTTAGCTGCTCTTAATATTCTTTCTTTATTCTGTATATTTTGGGTCTTGATTATTATGTGGTGAGGGGCCTTTTTTGTGGTCCACTCTATTTGGTGTTCTGTAAGCTTCTTGTACCTTCATTGGTATGTCTTTCTTAAGGTTGGGAAAGTTTTCTTCTATGATTTTGTTGACTATGTTTTCTGCCCCTTTGAGGTTGTTTTCTTCTCCTTCTTCTATACCTATTATTCTTAGGTTTGGTCTTTTCATAGTCTCCCATATTTCCTGGATGTTTTGTGTTAAGGATTTGTTGGACTTAAGATTTTCTTTGGTTGATGAACCCATTTGTCCTAGTGTATCTTCAAAACCTGAGATTCTCTCTTCCATCTCTTGTAATCTGTTGGTAATGCTTGTATCAGTAGTACCTGACCATTTGCCCAGCTTTTCTATTTCCAGCCTTTCTTCAGATTGTGTTTTTTTTATTGTCTCTATTTCAGTTTTCAACCTTTGCGCTGTTTGCATTGTTTCTTGCAATTTTCGTTTTATCTTTTCATCCATTTATTGCATTTTATGAATTTTTTGGCTTGTTCTTTCTTCCATTTCTTTCATTTTTTTGGTTTGCTTTTTCTTCCAGTTCTTGTATTTTTTGTTTTGTTTTTTCTTCCATTTCCTGCCTTTTTTTTGGCTTGTTTCTTCTTCCATTTCTTTCAATTTTTGCATTGTTTTTTACTTCCATTTCTTGCATTTTTTGCTTTGTTTCTATTTCCATTTCCTGCCTTGTTTGGTTTGTTTTTTCTTCTATTTCTTGCATTTTTGGTTTGTTTTTTCTTCCATTTCTTGCACTTTTTTGGTTTGTTTTTTCATCCATTTCTTTGCGGGTTTTCCTATATCCTCTTTTAGGGCCTCTATCATTTTCATGAAAGTGGTTTTAAGGTCATTCTCTTCTGGTTCATTTGCATTGGAATGTTGGAGTCTTGCTGGTGTGGAGTCTCTAGAATCTGGTGGTGTCATATTTGTTTTTCTGTTGCTGAATGTGTTGTTGTGTTGTCTCATTCCCATCTCTTCTTCTAGTGGGAGCAGAAAGAGTCCCTTACTGGTTTGGTGGGTACGGGACCAGAGTTGCTTTTGGTGGGTGCTAGCAAGTCCAATAATCTGGTAGTTATTCTATTCCATGTCCTCGTTCTGGTCCCTGGACCGGTCAGAACTGCTGGTCCCCTGGTCTCCTTGGTTCCTCTGGTTTCCTGGTTCGTTGGTTGGAGAGGAAAACTGGAATCTAGGGTGCTTGGCTCCCACTGGAATTGGAAGCTCTGTGCAGTTCTCAGGCAATCCCCAGGCACTCGAACACAGGCCCAGATGCAAGGTCTGTTTTACCAGGACCTGCCGGAACAGCTGGTCTCCTGGTCTCCCTGGCTCCTCTGGTTTCCTGCCAGAAGCCTTTTCAATCAAGTAATTCTACTATGTTTTGTTAAACAATCTAAAAAGTGATGAACATAATTGATTCTGTAAGTTTTTGATGGTGACTTAGAGTGATATGTCTAGCAGTATCTTTAGTAAAACAAAAAGATACGATCTGGTCTCCTTTTCCCTTCAGCCATTTTTTTGGCGTATAAATGAAGTTATTAAAGTCAATAGAATTCATATTTCTCTTACTTTTATTCAATACTCTTATCCCATAGCCTAGTTTTTCTTCAATTAAAAATACCTTGCTGAGGATACAGATGCATAATTATTTGTATGGAAGGACTGAACATTTAAAATGTTTGAAAGTCATAGAAACAGGTCAGAATCTAGACTTAGCCTTGCTATCATTATTCACATGTGAATTGGTAGCTAAATGGAGAAACTGGACAGATTTCCAGAGCTCAATGCTTTTTAAGCATATTTGGGCAAAGTTAGGATGAGATCTGATTCAGGACAAGCACCTCAAAATGGAAGGATACAACTCTGGATAAAACTGACACAGTCATTCTTTCTTCAGTCTGTAAGAGCCCACTTCTCCCCAGAACTGTCTGTAGAAATCTGTCACATTGGTAGGAACTGTTACACATTTTGGGATATCTGTAAATAACTAAGCTCATGTACTGAAAACATGTTTTTGTTATTTTCACAGAAGAACTGAATGGAAGTTCAGCATCATATCTAGCTGAAGTCCAGGCCAAGTGTTGCAGTTTCACCTCTGCCCAGAAGCGATTCATTAGATTCACACACAGTCATGGCTAGATGTCATTCTTTTGATTAGATTTCATTAAAATAACAGTCAGTACTAAGATATACTAATTACACAAGAAAAAATGGATGAAATGAAAGCACGCAGATAAACCACTAATCTACTCTATGGCAATAATATTCAGGTATTAGCAGTTCTAATCCAGGAATTTTTTTACCCATGAATCATTGTTGCATGTACTTGGTTGCATGTTTTACTTAATAATATAACTCTTGCAAATCACCATGTTTTCTTACAGTTAATGTATTTTCACTTTTATTATACACATTGTTTACTATAAAATGAATATTTGCTGGTTTTCAAGCATGCATTTACGAATCATATTTGCCTGTAGGTTAGTTAGGTTAACAAGATCTCACAATCATATTGCACAATTGCATTAAGCAACATTCCAACTACTAAATTATTTCTTAAAACAGAATTGATTAATTTTTCTTCTATGTTATTCATATGTCAACATATAGGAAAAATGGATTTCTTGTGTATGTGTGTTTCATTTAGAATATACACAGCAGCTGGGTAGCTAGTAAGGAACCATGGCAGAGAAGGGTATTTTCCAAGGAAGAATATACAGAAGAGTATAAAGAAATAGAGACATTAGAAGAGGAGGGGGAAGTAAAGTAGGGTTTGGAAGAGCAATGTAAAGTATAAGATATGAAGAAGGTCAACTAGTACTAGAGACCTTTGAAAAGCTGTAAAAAGGCTAATAATGTAGAAGCTTCCTAAAACACACTTGTGTATAAAAAGTAAAGTGAAGGTACTGTGAAACAGGTGAGGGAATATCCCAACTCAGCATCATATATTAACAAATGAAACCTCCTGTAGCAGAAATGGGTTTCATATTTTTTAGTTGTTGCCAAAGAGAGCCCCTATACATTATAGGCTATGTTCAATGCTACTGGTCACCTTCCACAAAGTGATGCTCAGATCCTACTGTTAAATAAGCCACGTGCTTAACAGTATAGAACATGTAGGTATCTAGCAGATACTCAACATGGAGATTTACCTCCACTGACTATCTTTATAGGGCTGCTAGGTCTAATACATGCTACTAGAGGAGAAGGTACCATCAATCCCCCCCCCAAATGTTGGAGAATCACAATAATGATCCGTTGATGAGAGATATGCCCACTGGTGTAATAGCAGAACAATTATTATGGGTGTTGATAGAATTTAAGGGCTACTCTATGAAATGGAACCTGTACCTAACAGTGTTAATTAGGCCAAGAACACGAGATGACATATATCTTGGACCCTAGGGGGGTGATATCTTGTTATCATGCTGCTAAATGGGCATAGTAAGAAAGAGACTCCTCATGACGTATTGCTGTACCCATAGATTATTTTTATCACTCAATTCCTGAGTCTTCCAGTAGGTGGGAATCAGCACAGATACTCACAACTGGACATTGTGCAAAAGAGTAAGGGACCTTAGGGCTCTCAGCCCTAAATGAGATTGAGATGCTTTGCCACACCCCTCCCTCTCCTCATGACTAGGGGGCACTACGAAGAAGAGGGAGCAGAAAATTTCCAGCAGCCAGGGCTGGTGCATGACATCAAGGAAACAACATCTCCCAGACACAACAGGAGATGTGAGTATTAACTCAGAGAGACTGGCTGCACACACAAGATGTGTACAAGCTCAAGCTAGAAAAAGTCTCAGCATAGAGGAGACACAACTTCCCACTCCTCACCAAGAAGCTACTCATAATTGATAATTGCTAGGAGAGGACAAGTTGGTTTTCTTGAGTTGTGTGACTTTGGATATATTAACCACAGTTCAGTGGGGGCCAATGCTCAAAAATAGCCAGTCAGCATAAATTAGACTCCATGTGTTTTGTTTGTATCCTGTTTCTTTTAAGAGAGGAGAGAAACAAAATCCATGGAGTTCGGTGAATAGAGAGGCAGGGAAGGATCTTGGAGGAGTTGGGAGAGAGGAAAACATATGATGAAAATATATTGTATGAAACTTTCAAAAATACATGAAAATTCATTATAAAAGAATAATGAGGTCAACTAAATGTGTCTTTATTTCAGTCTTTTAATGTGTATTTGTTTTTGGTTTAGGAAACAAATGAAAGCAAGTGAACCACAGACACACTTCATGTTAGTTGCCTTGGTATGTTATTTGACTTAGCTAACTGCATAATTTTAGCATCTTTATTGATTTATGTTCATTGTGAAGCATCTAGTTGTTAGAAGGCATAAGAACATGAAAACAGTAAAGAAAGGATGTAGCTGACAGAGTCTTAGGTTTTAGCTGGTCAGAATTTTACAAGGCTTCTAGTGACTTTTAAATCCTTTGATGCCTCCAAAGACAGGCTTGAACCAACAGTAAATTTCCCTCCAATCTTTCTGTCAAGAGTTTCAGACATACTAGTACCATGTAAGCAGATTTTCTACTGAAAGAAAGCAATACTAAATCAACCTAATGCTAGACAAAAAAATGTTTCTATGGTTGTAAGCTAGTGATAAAGTTGTGCTAATAACATTTTTATTTTTGCCTGCATTTTCACAAGGATAAAAGAAAATTCTGGTTCATTTGCTATTTAAATCATTCATCAAGACGTTTTAAGAAGTATTCTATGTTGAAGATTTTGGTACACAGAAAAATTTAAAGTCTCCTTCAAATGACTCTACTCTCAAATAATTTTGTTTTCAAAGGTCACGTCTCTTGGGTAATGACTAATTTTCTGCTGATGATTAGTAATCACAATTATGTGGCATGGCAGCTCTCAATGTCTTTCTCCCCCTGAATGAAAAAACATATTTTGAAATCGGGACCCTGGAAAGTTCATTTTTTCTAAATAGTTTTTTTCTAGTAAGATGAAATATGTATATAAGACTATAAATCATTTTATATGAGATAATTAACATGGTAAGTTCAAGTATTTGTTTAACAATTTCTAATATATAAATTAATTAGAATGTGAAAAATAATTTTCCAAAGGTTTTTGCTCTATCAAAAGCAGAATAACTCTTTATTTTCATTTGAGTGTTTGGATGTCTGTATCAAATATTGGCAACAAGTGTCCATGTTTTTTCTTTCCCTGTTGATTTATTTTTTGTTCTGCTGTACGGTGCTGTAAAGTGATATCCTGTGTGATGCACATTGCATTAACATTCTTATCACTTTGTGAGCATTTGTGGCTACTCAGACTTTCAGCCAGTTTCCATGTAGGCAGAAGTCTTTTCTGCATCTATTTTGAAATCTTGAGTTCGTCTGTGGTTAATAAAGAGATGAAAAAAAACCTAGTGGATTTGGGAATAACAACAGACTGAACAAACATCACCTTCCTTCCATGCTCCAGGCTCTATATGATGTGAGCTTGGTTACAAACCATATGCTGTGAGCTTTGTGACACATTAGAAATGTAATGCTGACAAGGCCACTTAAATATTCTGGAACATAGTTTAAAAGCTTACAAAATTTAAGCATAAAACAATTTATCATTTTGTATTGTGGTTAAAAAATAATACCATGCGGCATGCCTTTAATATATTTACACACACTGTGTTAGTAGTGACAGTTTATTTCTAGAGTTTTTCATTTTGTATAGTTGGAACGTTATACCCGGTGAGTAGCAACTCCCTATTTCCCACAGTTAATTTTTAATGTCTCTTTTACATCTGAGTTTCATTTTTGACAATTTCAAATAAATTTTAGAAGCAACATTTTAATCCAATAATATTTACTTATTGCATATATTTGTATATGATACTGCTGGAGACAAATTAAGAACATAACCTTCCAGAATTCTTGAATCTCCAACAGCTGATTCTCATTTAAGAAAAGATAGAGCTCTGTGAAAACACAGGCAGAATGCAGTTATACCAGCAGGAGATGATGCAATAGACTTGTTGGCAGCCCCAAATGCACGCCACTTGTGAACTCACGTGTTTAAACATTCTGTTTCAAGAATACTGTTTGCTGACAATACATGGCCAGAGATATCATTTCATTTCTATTTCCTTACTATAAGACAAAATGCACGTTACTTAGAACTTTAGAAAACAAATTACAGCAGGATTTCTATTGGTAACAAGTTACATTAAAGTACATTTTACCTATGTGAGTGAATTGGAATGATCAATTTATATTAAATCAATCAGGATATCTTCAGACACCTAACACTTCTTTAAAAAATTGGCTTTAGAGGAACGCCTCCTCACCTTTTATACCAACACACACACACACACACACAGAGAGAGAGACAGAGAGAGACAGAGAGAGACAGAGAGAGAGAGACAGAGAGACAGAGAGAGAGGACTATCATTTTCAGTTTCATAACCTTAAATAACTAACTTCTGTTTTTTTCGCTACTATAAAATTTTGCTAAGCAGTGTCTTTGGAACCATCTAGAGTAGGCACAGGGAACACAGTTTAAAATGAGATGCAGACTAGTAACACGAACCCAACTGCCCAGTAGTCTAGATTGCATTTCTAACTTGAACATTTCCAAACAACTTAGCTCACTAGTTACTCAGTTAAGTTCTCTGTGTCTTAGGTTTCTCATAAGCACTTTGTAGAGGCCTTTGCCATTGTGTTTTGTACATGAACCCCTTTTTTTGGGATAAGATAAAAGCTTGGATTTTTTAAATAGATGCTAGACAGGAATGGGGAAGCACAGCAAATTATAGTCGAGGAAAATATGTAGAAGACAGAAGATTGCAGAAGCTTAGTTGTTCTTCAAATGTAAAATGGGGTGAGGCATGGTGAGCTGTCAATAACTTTTTGTACATTTTACCTCAACAATCTGAGTTGAAATGTAAGGTATGTATGGCAATGATTATTGTCGTGTGCTTTGCCTGTCTGGTTGTTGTCTCTTGGAGGCATGCTTTTTTCTGATGGGAATGAAGGGTGAGTGGATCTAAGTAGGGGAAGCTGAGGAATGGAGGGAGGGAAAACTACGGTCAGGAGGTATTGTATGAAAGAATAATCCATTTTCAATTTTAAAAAGATTGATATTTTCCATATAGGAAAACTCTACTCATAGTTAAAATATTTTCATATATTTAAACATTTTCATAGAATGACATGAACCTTGAAGAGAATGAACCAACACAAAATGAAAATCTTGTAAAAAATTGTTTCAGATGGTAGTCAGTGATCTAATGATTGGAGAGTTTGATACACAGTTTTCATTTACTGTCTTTGGGTTTTAGCTGAAGAAAAAGGGGGGCATTAATTCTCCAAGGTAAAATCTAATATAGTGGTTGCTTAGGAATAAAATTAGTTTTAGCTGATCAGTTTTAAAAGATACCATTCCAATGATTTTTTTTCCACAAATAGCTATTTTTATTACCTAGCAACATGTACTTTTGGGCTCTGTAAGTAGTGGATAATATATGCATTTCCAGATGATGACTGTGACTTATTTTTTAAATATATATTTTTGGAATTATAATTTCATAATCCCTCTTTCCCTTTCTCCCCCTAATTCCTCCCATGTTCCCCTTTGCTCTCTTTTAAATTCATGGTCTCTTTTTCTTTTATTGGATATATGTAAGAATTCAGCAGAGACCTAAGCAACTCTACACTAGGAAGAAAGCAAATACACTGAGAAACATGGCAAGATTATGAGTCATAAATATATATTGTGTGTATTGCTATCTTATGTCCATGAAGCCATCTTAGAAGTCAGACATACACCAGGAATGCAATTATCCCCATAAAAAGGGTTAATAGTAGTTAGATATTAAGAGGGAAGGAAATGGAGAAGACTACACACCAATAATCTTTAAGACATTTTCCATCTGACACATTGCTGCCTCTGTAGATAAGAATCAGACAATTGACTTGACATTTTAATTATCTCATTGAAAGCTTAGTATTGTTCTCTAAACAGGTCACTGGATTTCTGCATTCAAATGGTCACTATCTAAGAGGTATTCAAGGATATCACTGATATATTGATAATAGTCCACACTGCCATGAGATTCAGCATATCCGTATGGAGTGTCATTGCCCCTTTTCAGCAGGACACACAGCTTTGAACTGGTCTTCTTCAAGCATCAGTTACAACGGAAAAGCGCTTTAAAAAACCCACTGAATGTATGCAGTCTGCTGGTAAGTAATCAGATGATTTGTGTGACAGACAGCATGTAACAAGGCTTACTCTGATCCCACTTTCTGTGAGGCAGGTGACTTGGGAGTGGACTAGATTCACAGAATCTTCTATAATTAATAAAATTAAGTAGCTGTAGCTTTTCCAGGTTAGCTTTTGGCCAATCATGCATTTGTATTTTAAGAATTGGTTTTATAGTTGTTTTCGCAGCTCACAGCTAGACAAATCAGTTCAATGGAGGGTTAACATCCATCGAACTGTAAGAAACATTTCCTCCCCCTTCTTCAGAGTGATGAAATGCTTCAGTCCTAATTATTATCAACACATACTTGACCTTGTGCACATGAATGCATGTATGTTTGCCTGCATGCATGTGTGCATTATTTATGGAGATAAAATAGATCATTATACAAATACACAGAATCTCCTCACCACCACTACCTTTCCAGGAGAAATTGGATGCATTTAGATAATCATCTCCATTAACACAATGGAGTCAGACAGGAGAGCTGTTCAGCCTGAAATTGAGGTAAACAACAGAAAATGAACTAAGGAAATTGACAATGATAATAATGATAATATAAAATAATATAAATTAATTAACTGTTATTAGCATTAGAAGAGCAAGCATGGCTTTTTCCTTAGCAGAAAATAAAGGGCAATGCCATCCCTGCTTTTGGGAAACTAAGCAGTTGACTCAACTCCAAAGATGTTTCACAAGAGAACAACTGTAAAAGATCTCATTCTCCCTACTCAACTGTCATTTACGACAGCTTGGTTTGAAAATGTACAGGGATCATGCCAGACAAATTCCAGGATGGAGAAGCGAATACAATGGAAAGTGACTAAAAGGTGCCACCCCAACCAAGAAGCTGCTTGCACCTGATAGCTGTTAGGTGAGGGAAAATCAGTTTTCTTCACTGGAGCAACACTGGGTACAGGCTGCATGTTCTGGAGAAGATAACCAACACAAAATCTTTCCTGTGTGTGCATTATGTGCACGTGTATGGATTTGAGTTTGTCTGAAGAGACAAAGAACATGAAGTTTGATGGATGGGTGGGAGATCTGGGAGGAACTGGAAGAGAGAATATGACCAAAAATATTTTTAAAAGTCTAACTATAGGATTAAAACAAAAGATAAATGTTAACAAATAACCTCTGTCTCCATTTATATGTTATCTAATATTCATTATAGTCTACAATTTACTGTTTGGATTTGAAGCCTCTCAGTAAGAAATATAAGGAAAGAAATCATAGTCCTACTCTTAATCTTGACTTGCCTTCTTTTAAAAAAATGCTACATTGATTTACTTATGCTTGTGGATCACATTTATGTCATTGCATTTATGTGGTGGTCAGTGGACAACTTGTAGCATTTGACTCTCCTTTTTCATCATATGAAGGTTCTTTCTTTCCATGGTGTTGATCCAAGAAGACTGAATTCAGCCACTTGGATTGGGACAAGCCTCCTGTCCCTGAGCCCTGTCTAAAGCTTTGTGATCGTGGTCATCATTTTTTTAATCAGAAATTTATTACTTTTTTAAAACATTTTTTAAGAATTTAAATAAAAAACAAGCTTGTTTTACATATCAATCCCAGTTCACAATAACCATCCCTGTCACTGGTGCTGCAAAGTAGTGCTCACAGCCTGTGCTTATTCTAAGTGATGGGAATTAGGTAACTATCAATAAATTCCACAAAGATTATGTTAAACTATAAAAGCCTTGGCATGTTTATGGGAAAAGTAGTACAAATTTAGTAGAGACACTGAAAATAAAATGCAAATTGTAGAGCACATAAAACATCATTTCAGGCAGGAAGCTGCTCATTGGAAATACAAAGGCACTTGAGATTTTTGTGTGGGGGAGGCATTCATAGATGTGAGCCTCTTTCCAAAAGGCTGTGCTAGGCAAGGAAAGGTCTGTGGAAATCAAAGATTCTGGGGGAACAGAGGGATTGCCAGATCGCACACCAGGTGGCAGTGATAATTTCAGCAGATAGCCTAGGAGATAATTTGTTCATCTGTAAAAATTTATGCTCACTGTGAGGTTGGGACTTCAAGATGTTGAAGAAGATTTGCATCTGTTGCTATAGGGAATCAAATACAGAGTCAACAATGAAGTTTGAATCACTCGCATTTCTAATGAAATCAATCGGTTAAAAGTCATTTTCCCCCTTAGGCATGTACTTTTATCCAGAAAGGAGGGAAGGATATAGTGAGTGAGAATTTCCCAGGGAGGGAATTCTGGAAGGAAACAGGAAACCCCCAGGAGGTATTAGAGACACATTGCATAAACCTTTCAAACAACTGAATAAGGAAGTTGTAACTTTTTAAAAGATCTGGACCCTACAGGATATATTAGAGATACATTCACAAACCTTTCAAACACTTGAATATGGAAGTTGTAACTGTTTCTTAAAGAAAAACAACCTCAGATGAGCATGATGGCCAGAGACAAAATGTGTTCTGGAGACATCAAAGGCAGGGGGATCACATCAGAGGTTTTCTGTGCAGCCCAGGGGATTAGGAAATGTTCCTGTTTTAACAGTGGTCAGAACCTTAAGACCTGAAAACAAGTAGTTTCAAGAGACAGCACAAGAAGGTTACTGAGTTTGACCATCAGAAGAACTCCGAGGCCTTAATGTGAGAGCAACAATAGGAAAAGGAGAAAATGGGCCTGTGAGCCTGGCTATGAGATGAAACAGGCCTATGAGGTTGCCACAAGTCAAGCGGGAAGTAATAGGGAGACAGATCTCATGAGTTGGCCATACTCCGATCAGTGTTTCTGTTACTAAAATACAAATGCCTTTGAATCACCTACACTCTAATTAACAACCTCCAGAAGTTCTCTAGTTCACCAGGCTAGATTTGGGCAGAATCGTTTCTTTGCTTCATTGCTGTTGCCTTGCTTTGGATGGATAGACAATAGTTCACATGTTCCCAGTACGATAGTTCCCATGTTCTTGAAGTGTTGAAATATTAGTTTAGAGAAGACAGGGTAGAAGACAAATTGTGAATACAATTTTCTAAGAGAGGAAAATTTAAGGTGGGGTACATCTCTCAAGCTGTGTTTAAAGTCAAACAGAAACGAGATCTCATAACTTAATTCCTGAGACTGAGATTCAGGATCAATGGTGGAAATCATTAAGCAGAAAATTTTGATTCAAGCATGAAACCAGTTAGAATGGCTTCCTCTTGATGTAATGAATTCCACACCATGGAAAGTGTTGACTACAGGATGTAGTTCTTTCATATGATTTGGTTCACAGAAGAGCAGAGTTGGTTGGTCAGGAAGTAAGTTAGAAATTCAGACTCTGGCCTCTCCCCAAACCTGAATTTTAACATTTTGCATTGTGATAGCATCTGCTCGTGACTATTAGATGACTTTTACAACATTGAGCTAGAAGACATTCTTCCACTGAGTAGATAGGTGAGTATACAACCTCTTAACCATTTTACATGTATTCTAGCTTTGAAATCAATTTCTTCTTAGTTTCTCCCTGTTATTCAGACTCCAAAGGGAAACAAAACCGTTCAGCATTGAGGTTTGTATTATATCTGGCTTTTGTGAATTCGTTTTTCTGTAGCATCACGTCAAAGCTCATTTACACTGAGAGAACAGTGATGAGCTACATTTCAAAATAATGTTGTGTTTCATGAATGGTTCTACTAAAATATGCCAACAGTGGGTTAAGAACAGCATAAGCAATGATATATGAAAGGTTCTTTTAGTACCTAACCAGTCCCTAGATCCTTTGGTGACATTAATGTTGGGTCATAAGGTGACACTATGGATGCTTTTCTCCAGTAAGAATTCACTTTTCTGGGTTGACAGACCTCTTCCTTCTGATGAGCACACAGGCAGAGAGTCAATGCTTTCTTATTTGTTTGCTTGTTTCATTTTGCTTTCCCTGCATACTCTCCATTTGTTTTCTCATACTTTTATTATTGGTGTTGTCTAAATCCTAGAATTTTCCCTCTGAGCAAGCTCTTCTTACTTGGTTTTGAAAACCCTGCTAACTGTAGCAGTGATTCATCTATTAACAATAAAAACACATTGATAAACTGTGGTAGTAACTATATTTTGTTGTTGAGAAAGTGCATTCCTTGAGAATTTTTTTGTCTCCAAATGGAAGGAATTTTTAATTAGCATAAACACTACACAGCCTCTCTGTGACAGAGAAAAATCATGGAAATGAATAAAGCTTTGAGCTACAAGCCTCTCATGACCTGGTGTTGTTTTGTATGTGTACAATGGCTGGTTTGTATAAAAAATTTCCTTTGTCAGCAAAGGCATGTCACAGTTTACAATGCCTCCATTCCAAATGAAGAATTATCACTTCTTGAGAAAGCAGTTGATTCAGGAAAAGCAATACACAAGAGCACTTGGTTTTACATCAAGAATGATGACAAAAAAAATTGAAACTGTTTATTTCCTTGAGTTTGCAAGACATTTGTTCTTTGTGATGAGCAGTGTTCTGGTAGCACAGCTGGAAGCATTCATCTTCCAGGTCCAATCAGATACTGTCTAGTAGTAACTCTGTGACTGATAACAGCTGAACAAAACACGTCTACGTGGGCTCCCACATGAGAACAATGTCAAGAACTCATTTCTGTGATTGCTTCACAACCTCAAACCAATTCTTTTTGTCTTAATTTGTCACTCAGTCTCTGTTTGAGACTTACCTGTTCTTCTCATAAATGCCTGCTGAAAGTTGGATTATATACTATATTAAAAAGAAATACAAATGGACATCTATTTAAATGTTATGGAAAAATAATCAACATTAATCTGTCATTTCATATATGTATGTGCATATGTAAGTGCTATATGTGCATATATATGTGCATGTATATGTGTGCTATATATACATACATATATATATATATATATGTGCTACTTACTCATTCACTCAGTTAAGATAATTTAATGTAGCCTAGGCTTGCCTCATACTATGTAGCTATGTCTGACTTTGAACTTGGAATCTTCCTACCTCCTTTGCCCACATTCTTGGATTACAGTCTTTCACTATCACACAGGTCCATCTCTGCAAAGAATTTTTTTTATTTTAAAGATAAGAAAAGAAGCATGTTTTGAATCTTGTTGGTTAACCCGCATTCCTTTGGGTTTTGGAAATTTAAAGCATGTTCTTACTTGTTTGCAAATTGTGCTTTTCCTGGGAAAGATAACCCTTTGTTGTTCTTAGGCAGTTTTAATTGCAAAAGTTCTCTCCTTTTTGTTTGTGTTAAATTATTTCATGTATATGGGTATTTCTCCTGAACATATATCTACATACCATTCTCCTTAGTCCCTGATATGTGAGGAAGCCCAAATGGAGGGTGCCATATCCCCTGAGACCAGAGATACAGATGTGTGTGTGCTCCCACGTGTTGTCGGCAATTCAATTCATGTCCCCTGAAAGAGCAGGCAGTGGTCTTAATGACTGGAGCACCTCTTGAGCCCCACATCCCTCTTCTTCCTCCAGTCATACTTTAAGACTTGCATTCTTTCTCCCTGGTTGCCCTCTGGAATTCTTGCATCTGAGTACGTTCCGGGGACTGAAACCCCATTTACCTCAATGCCCACATCTCAGTCTTAGGAAATCCTTCTTAGCATTTTCCCTCTTGGCCTGGTCCAGACACCTTTTCATCATGTTTAATCACCGACAGCACAGTCATCTCTGCACAGCTTCATTCTATATGTTAGCTTGATAGCATACAGAACATAGGTTAGCCTCTCTCCTCGGGGTTCTCTTCTCCAGCTCACAGAACTTACAGTTCTTTCTATGGTCAGCCTTCAGCACAGTAAAGCTTATTCTGACTTCCTTATTCTTCTACTGCTGTGTCCAATCACTTAATTGTATTCTCTTATCATCTGTGTTGTACCTCACAAGGACTTTCAAGAAAGGGAAAATATTTTGTTCATTCAATCCTTATGAACTACAATGGATGTGATGTTGGCAGAAACATACATAACGCAGTGTGGTGCCTCTGAAAGAAGAAACCATCTATTTGAAATAAATTTTTATAATTTTATGCCATTGATTAGACATATGAGAGCATTACTTCAAGACAAATTAAGCCATATCAATGAAAATGTGTAAAGATCTCCATGGGGGATGAATGGCAATCCCGTTTCTAGAGAAAAATGAGGAGAGATAGAATCACAAAATGCTGGAAGAAAACTGAACTCAAACAATGGCCACTTGTTATACATTTATACTAAACGATTCCTTCAGAGTTCTAAAAGCCCCAAACACTTGGCCAAGAACAACTAAATGGGAACTTTGGTTTAGTTTACTTATCAAAGGTCTTCCAAGAGACAGCAGATAGATAACGGGGGTCCTTCAATAAAAGATTAAATAGACTTCAGTTAAGGTGTAGTAATACTGATATACAAATGAAGACTTCTCAGAGATTCATCAGAAAAAGATAAATTTGGAAAGTGTGTACTGTGTTAATGCCATTTTAACTTACCTGTAATTGCTACAATATTCCTGGCTTTTTAAAACCAGTCTGGACATAGTCATCCAAATATTAACCTTACCGGAGTTCTATGTTTCTCAAGTATTGAAAGTAGCCATTAGTTTTTCATTTTTAGCAAGAAGTCTAAACTTAAACATTTTATGTAACTTTTTAAGTTCCTATGCAGTGAATTTCTGCATGTGCTTGTTTGCATGTGTGTTTGTATGTCTGTGTTCATGTATAATGTGCTTGTTTATTCATATTCATGTGTGTATTGTGGGCATGTTATGATTGTGACATATGTACATGGAATGTACATTTGCAAGTGTACGTCCATATAGTCATGCTTAGAGGCCAGGAGAGGATATTTGTTGTCTTGATATATGTAGCACTCTCAACTTTATTGCCTTGTGGCAGGGTCTCTCACTAAACCTGGAGAGTAAATGGAGCAAAACAATTTCTTTCTTCCCCTAAATAATCAGTCTTCTCCATTATCACCAACCTCAATACCAACCACAACTTCAAGGGACTTTAAAAAAAAAATATGTGTCCAAAGGAATGTACCTATGATGAGTACAGGGTGTGGGTAGCTAAAAGCTCCGTAAGACACTTGGCACTTTGTAAAACACAGCTACAAACATTTCCCCAAGACCTTAGAATCTTAGAGCAAACAGTGTCCATAGAGATAGTTATTTGTTATCTTTTTGTGGTTTACAAGTGTTCCAACTTTAACAGATGAATTAGTTGGCTTTAAAGCAGTACTTCAGTTTGTTTAAAGTTAGAAAAATGACCTATGTTGGGTCTAAAGCTATGTAGAAATTTAGAATATAATTTTAAGAGAGTAGTGTAGTGGGCAAAATTCTTAATATGACAAATATTTATGGCCATATTGAAATTTTTTGCAAAACAAAATCATAAGCAATTTGAGGAATATACAGAGTGCTGAAATGAAAAACAGCTAGAAACATTCATTATGACATTGCTTGTAACATTTTATACACTTCCAAGCAGCCTGGTATTTGGAGACTTTGTGGGGAATGCATGATGAAATAGTTCAAAGACCATATCAATGAATTATGGATTCTCTAAAGGAAAGATGAAATCCGTGGAATGTCATCCTGACACTTTCCTGACCATCTAATGGGGAATTCATGGCAGAAGATAGAAGCATCTTAGGAGTTCAGAACATTTTATCCCTTTGGAATTTCACTCTTCTTTTCCTTTTCTAGAAAATGAGTTTACATGAGTTGGTAAAAATTTCCTCGTGTCTGCCCTTTAAAAATTGCAGAACTTGCTTACCTTTCTGCATATTTGGTAGCAAAAATTCAACCTGATCTGTACCTGTCTTGTTACCAGAACTCCTGGGACTCTAAATCTGTTTATCACACATGTCACAAAAAATAATGTAATAAGATACAGCTGGAAAATAATTTAAAAGTGAAAATTTTAAATTAAATGCAAACTAATTTTTTGAAAATATCTTTTGATGCTTTGACTATCAACTGAAGGTATTTCCATTGAACCCTTAATAGAAACTGTCCTGGTTTCTAGATTAATAGAGGACTTGAATTTAAAAAGAACTCCTGTAAAATGATGGACAAAGGGGCCTAGAAATATTTAAAGTTTAAAACCTTTAGGTATTAATATTAACACTTGAGTTAAGAGTCAAGAAAATCATAAATGTGATTAAAAAGAGCAATACATTGTAGAGACTTCACTAAAGGCATCCTACTCAGTAAATTATTTTCCCTATTTTGTGGTGATTTATTCATGTATTTAAATTCAGGAGGGAATTTACAGCAGTAACTAATAATAAATTGAGATGAATTTGGTTTCATTCATAGAATGATTAATTGTCTAACTAATTAAGGCCTTTAAGGTGTTCTGTAAAAAATGAAGACTGAACAACTGCCATGATCCTTTGACTTTCACTTCCACAATTTGGTAACTGATGGTGATAATCAGGAATTCTGGGAATGTGGGTGGTGTGGTTGAATAGGACACATTTGGCATTTCTTTGTTGTGAATCAGTATTCTTAATTCCCACTATCATACCCAATAGCAGTAAACGTTAGTCATGAACATGAACATTAGCATAGATTTTTAAAGCAATAAGTACCAAGAAATTAGCAGAAGGTCTTTAAAATTAGAGTTAAAAATCTAGATAGATTATTCAGTAGAGATAAACAAAATTTAGGAAATCTAAAGACACAAAACTTCAAATTATATCCTAGAAAAAATCTGGGAAACACTGTTGGGTATAAAAACAGAGGTAGAGAAAGAAAACTGTTTATAACTTGTAGCAAAGTATGTCAAGGGAAGGGGCTGTAATCGTGGCCTGCAGAGACACCTAACAAGCTTGTTCCTCTTGTATAACCAGTATCCTCTGGGATTCTGAGTTTATGAAGCCAAGTTGACAAGTGAAAAGAGATAGCATAGAATTTGATGTAATAGCATAACAGTTACATATGCTAATGTAGTATATTATAATCATTTTTGTTAGCCCTTTTACTCTCTATTCCCTTTCTTTTTCCCACTGGAATCTTTCCTCTCACCAAGTCATCCACTTACCATTATGGTTTCTTTTGTTTGTGACCCACCAACCTTAGATAAAATTTTCTTTCCTGAGCATGGAAGGAAAATTATTGGAAGGAACCAGGGCAACTTATACCATTTAGAAAATGGTACCTCTCTCCAACAACTAAATTGCCAATAAGCCTTCAGGGAAAGGAGGGTCTTAATGGGATCCTCCTACAACCATTATGATATAATGAAGAGCTAAGGTCTTTAAGAGATAACCAAAAATGCTTTGAACTCATGAACTCACGAATGCAACGGGTATGCCATTTTTTTGCAATACATATCCAACCTCTCTCTCTCTCTCTCTCTCTCTCTCTCTCTCTCTCTCTCTCTCTCTCTCTCTGTGTGTGCTGGGAGGGGTTGTAACATTTAGGACCTGCATACTCTACCATGTTGAACTATTACTCATTGCCTTCATAAGTTTCCATCTGGTAATGGATACCCTCTAATAGACTTGCCCAATGTCTTAAAGTTCCCAGAAGTTACTACATCATTAGATAAATCATTTTACTAAAAATCTGTTGTTCTTTATATATGCCAGTCTCTAGTATATTCAAATATCTGTTTTATTGACCTAGAAGCATGTGGTTAATTAAGTCTAAACAAAAAAATTTGTCATGGGATGATTTTAATTCATAATAGCAAATATTACAATAAATATCTACTGCATAATGATTAATGTGTTACTTCTTATTTGTTTAAACTTTCATCATAATTGGTAACCATTGTGATCATAACTTACCATTGTATTGCTCAAATAAACACACATCATTTTTCTCTTTCTCAATATTTAATTCTGGTTAAAATTTTGATTTCATAATGCTATTTGGAGAAGGCCTTAAAAACTAGTTTTGTTCAAAATCTAATTTTACTGCAATTTTAGTGAAAGCTATGCGATTTTATGAAATGTACATTTGTTTAACTTATATTCATATAATTTATATATTATTTACTTACCTTATATGACTTATAAGGTAGTTCACTTATATTATTCACTGAATTTCTTAGAAAAGGGTAGAATATCAGAGAATAATGTAGTCATCTACAAATGTCAGTGGAAATACATAATGTAGGTGTCTTTTTGCAAGCTTTAAAAATCCACAAATACAAAAGATAGGTTCAAAATTTGGAATTTTCACTCCTTTCCTCTTACTCTATTTTTCTTTACAAAATGATTCTGAAATACATTAACACTCTAAAACTTCTAGACTTTGGCCTCAGTCTGTCTTAGAATATATTCATTCAATATGTTCTGGTGTACTTCGTATGTTTGTCTTTTAATCCATCTAATCTTAGTAGCTATGCATTTTATTTCTAGCACGCACATTGTCATATATTACTTTATTTTCTCATTCTCTGAGCTCATTTTGCAATTGGTCTTTGCTCTTTTCACCACATGCATTCTTTTAAGAATATCTTACAGCTGAATGTTTCAACCTAAATTCAATGCTGGCTTGTGTGCTGTGTTTATAGTATTTGTGGATATGTACTTTGAGAGCCACAGCTCTTATTTGGAAATTGGTAGTTGTAAATTTGTGCTTAGCTGAGATCTGTTTTTAGGAATCAACTCACCAACAGAAATGTCATCTAGTTTCTGTCACACTAATTAGTGTTTTAACATCTTAAGGTCATTTCAGTTTTTAAGAAAGCCTTGCTGGCCAGAAGTTGCTGTCTATCATGGCTAGGCAGATTTTTTCCAATGGTCAACAATACGGGCACTCCCTCTCCCTCAGCAAAACGTTCTGCCCTCTACCTTCCCTTATCTGGAGACTGTCCTTGGATCCAGAGGACTGACCTTATCTGAAAGCTGTCTCTAAGCCTGGATTCCTAATTTATCTCTAGGGTGACCCTTAGCATAGTTTCCTACTAGACATCTCCCTTGTTGCACATATAGTAGCTAAGACTCATTCATGTTAGGAGCTTTGCTATAAGACCCTGATACCACAGGAAGTTTTTTTGATAGAAACATGCCACCTAATGCAAATTAGGGTTTGTCCCCAGGTGCCCCAATCCTATATAGTCCTTATAATCTGGAATAAAGTTGAGCAGTTTCATTGAAGCTGTCTCCTGGAGGTCTGACTCCATTGTACTCACAGTGGGCCAAACTCTGTTCCCTGAATCAGCATTGCAGAAAAAGTGTAGTTATATTAATAATTTACATTAAACTATATAGAACACAAGATAGGTTAATGGACAGATAGATACAGATGAAAGTGCAGGTGACATAGTAAAGTATATTTTAGGGTGCCCACAATAAATTCGATGCACCATTATTCATGGAAGGTTGTATTATTTACATGTCATCTGTATCATAAAATATGTGTCCATAAGCATTTCACAAGTGATTCTTAGTACTCTGAATTATTACCACTTTGAAATTTAATAGGGAAGTTTTTAGTTCCGATCTGAGCACATTTTTTCATCCTCAAAAAAGCAGCACTAAAGTCCTTAGGATAAAATAAGACAATATGGAGATTCAGTAACATCACTGTTAATAGGAGAAGAAAATCTGGTCTTCTGCTGATTAAAACAGGACTAGATCTCAAGAGCAAGCATAGCTGCTTAGAGAGCAGCAACATCAAGGGAGGTATAAAGGAGAAAAAAGTTCGCTTACAGAAAATGGCAATGGAAAACACTACATTGAAATTTCACGTATAAATAATGAAACAATATCAGCTCCATATTTTGGGAATAGGGCAGAGACTTGCTTTTGTCCATAGCAAACAAGTTAACACGTGTGGCTCTGGTTTGTACTCGGAAACCTTGACTGCATTGGGGCCCACTTTGGTTCTCTTTTCCCCTTTTCTTATGGTACTATAATGAATAAAAAACATGAGTATATTTTGTGAGTTTGGATAAGTGCATAAAATAGAGAATGCTTTGCAAATGTGAATGATGTCTTTGTGTAGACACTTTATGTAGACAGTTTCTAATTATCTCTCTTTTCTTCAAATGTTAGCCCATGTGGTCCCACAGCAAGGGTTTACATGAACTTTATATGCTGTGTGTATTTCTGAGTTTATTTGAGATCAAGTCCAGTCTCACACATGCTACGACATACTTTTTATTCTCACCTCGAACTTGCTTAGAAAAGATTTGAGATTCCTTACGTAAGATGGTATTTTCCATAAATAAAAAGCTGTACACAGTATAGTGAGATATCCACTCTGCTCTCATCTATAACGCTGACCATGCCTGTTTGGGCGTGGTCACAAGTGAGAAAGTGACAGGAATGATATTAGGTCTGGGGTCCAGGTGGTCACAGGGAGAATCTTGTGTGGATCTTTAGAGTGGGAACCTGGGGAGGTCACCTGCTTCTTGTATAAGTGACTTCTCTCCAAAATAAATTATATTTAAACTATATTTGAACCTAGTACCATGAATCATTATCTGTGCCTTCACAATATAGTCAGCTAACATGCAGGTCACATGCAGAATTTTGCATCTAAATAGCCATAAATCTTGCTTACTGGACTGACAGCAGAATGATGGAAAACTTATAACTTCCTGTTACAATGGAAATTAATCCCCAGTTTTAAAAAAAGACTACAGAAGCTCTTCAGCCATGTTATATTAAAAAAAACCTAGTGGTGAGTAAGTGGTACCTAAATATATTGATCATAGTAATTGTTCATTAATTCTTTAAGACTAAATCATATTTTTGGCGTGGAGAATTTCCACAATGTTTTTATGCAGTCATCTCATTTTACTGCATCCTTGGAAAATCAGTGGAAAAGCATCTTGGGTAGGCCCCTCACTGTTTTGGTAACCTTGGGCCTGACATCTGGGAGTCATAATGCATTTTTATTTTTGGACTGTTTCTCATTGAAGTTTTTTTTTCTCAAGCTTCACAAAAATGATTGGATCTCAAACTTGGGTTCTGAGAAAAGTGAGTATGGGTTTTGGCTATGATGCAAGGCTTGGAAACTGTGGTCTGTCTTGGGTTTCCTTCCCCAGGACAAATATTCTCTCAATTTTAGTATGCAAGAGTGATGTTCACTTCACCCTGCATTTTGATTTGTTTTAGTGTAAATCTTTGCAGATCTTTAGGATCACAGATCTATGTAATGAGTTACTAAAGATATTGAGGACCAAACTACATTAACGATTCAAGACAGACAAGTTTTCCTTCTCTCTTGCAGCCATGCAAAGTTACCACAAACATAGCTGCTTAAATAAAAAAAAAAGTATTGCCTCACACATCCTGTCATCCAGAGGTGTGGGTAAGCTGGACCATGTCCTTGAAGTAGGCTTCCCAGACCACATCTGCTTGTCAGCAGGGTGGGTCCCTGATGGTAACTCTAAGGAAAGAGCTGCTTCCAAGTTCATTCAAGTTGATGGCCAGATTCAGTTCCTGGGTTTCTAGGCTTAATGGCTTGGCCTTTGCAGGCTTCTGCTGTGGGCTAACTTTTTCTTTTAATTCTGCCTAGGAGACATCTTCATTATCATGTGCTAATCCATTTGCCTCTTTCACTCTTTTCACAAATCACTACCAAATACCCAGAACAAATCTTTCAGTGCCCCTCATTTATGATAATGGTTTATGATTTTTGAATATTCTGTGATTTAAAAAAAATGGTTTCAATTTTATATCTATGCAATCCAGGCATATGAGTGCTTGCTTCCAAGCAGCATTTGCACACTACTTAATTTACATAATATAACAAAATATTATATGATATAATATGTGAAATCTATATATAGAGAGAATAGAAATATAAATGGAAGAGAAGTATACTGAAATTGCCTTTTCAGTCTACTTGAACATCCTGTGAGCTAATCCCTGTTTTTGGCCATCATTTATGCACTAATAAAGACAATGGTGGAATATCAGAGCCAGATGTGGTGGTGAACATCTGCAGTCTGAGGTAGGAAGGTCAGAAGCTAAAGCCATCCTGTGGTACATGTCCACGTCCTGTGTCCAAAATAAATTCAGC
This sequence comes from Mesocricetus auratus, assembly GCF_017639785.1. Lineage (NCBI taxonomy): Eukaryota > Metazoa > Chordata > Mammalia > Rodentia > Cricetidae > Mesocricetus > Mesocricetus auratus. The sequence continues at coordinate 10,807,795 of NW_024429192.1, read as the reverse complement.
CTTTGGAAGTGATGTGATCAGAACTTGAACTTTGAGTCACATCATAGCCCATGCTTCTAAGGATAGTGCTTGTCAGTGTTCCGGTTTCATTAGAAACTGAACAATCAACATGTTACCTGAGAGCTGTTGACACTTAGTGTCTGTGACTGTCATTCTATGTACTCTACTTCCAGAGGTCTTTCATGGGATTGGAGATTAGAGAGTAGAAGGGTGCTAAAATACATCTGTATATCAAATGTACCAGATATGCCTTGAAAGGAACATGAGAACAATAGCATCTATCCTATACTAAATGACTAACCCTGAAAACACACACACACACACACACACACACACATCATTATACAGACTAAGCAGTTGTACAGTTGCATTTTTACTTTAGGAATATACACTTATATGCATATAAGAGCAATTAATGAAAAAAGAAATCATGAATGTAAAAGAAAGTGGCGATTGGTGTATGGAAGGATTTGGAAAGAAGAAAAGGTAGGGAGAAATAATGTAATTATGAAAGAACTCAGAAACAAAAGAGATAAAAGATAATTAGATTTTCAAACTTTGAAAATGCTTTATACTGAAGTTACATGGGGAAACAACTCATTCAGTGTGAAATAGTACATTGAATAGCAGAATGATAGTTTTGGGAAATATACTCTGTGTTTCTGGTAATAACCCAAATGAGAACACCAATCTGTAATGCATAAAGTATCATGAAAGATTTCCATGTTATCTTTTGAAATGACATGTGCCTGGACTGAATGTTTCATGATGTAGGAAATAACTATAGTGGAAATAACTTATAGAGAATAATGAAAAACAGGCACCAGAACCTGTTACATGTAGAAACTGAATTTATAACACTTATCTCTGTTAGAGGGTAAAGGAAGGAAGTGTTAGATTATTATTTTAGTAGCTTTAGTGTAAAATGTTCAAACACACAAATATGCACATGAAGCAAAACACATCGTATTTTAAAGCAACTCTAGTTCCCTGAACAAAACATAATTCCATTTCTCTCCATTGTTCCATTTGAGTCTCTGCATCTTTTTCTACAATAAACCAATAACTCACCTCTAGCAGGGTCACGTTTAGAACTCTGGAGTCAGACCTCTTTCTTACTGACTGTCCATGTTCCTCTAAGAAACTTTTGTTGGACACGTTGGTGTCAAGAGGGTGGGACTCAAATGCTGCTTCTCTTTTCTTTTGATAGTTCATTTTCTTGCAATTTTTCCTTTATCCTTTAGTTGTCTTAGTTGTGAATAATGTCTTTTGTGCCAAGTTGCATTGAGTACAGTAGACACATGCAGGCAATGTAGCTTTCAATCCCACAGACAAGCTGGACATCATGTTAACACCGGACACATTGTTACACAAGATGAAGACCATAGGCATGCTTTCCAGTGAGAGTCAGAAGGAACATCTCTCCAGCAGGCCTGAAGCAGGGTTATGTTTGTGCCTTCCAGCAGTTTCTATTAGAAAAATAAGGCCCTGCCCCGATGGTATGGCAGACTTTGGGGATCCCCAATGGAGGGTCTCACCCTCCCTAGGGAACAGAAGTGGGAGGGGTGGGTGGTTAGTGGGGGGCAGGGGAAGAGGGGAGGGAGAGGGAGCTGGGATGGATATATGAAGCAGGCTTGTTTATAATTTAAATAGAAAAAGAAAAAGAAAAATAAGAACCTAAGTTGTGAACCAAGTTAAAATAGTCCTTCAGTACATGCCCTGTAATTGCTAGAAATTTTGAGGAACAGCTAACCCAATAGTACTCAGTTTTCCCCTCCACTGGCTTACAGCCGTTTTTCCTCTTTTCTTTGCACCAGACTAGTTTCCCTTGGGTTTATCCTTTCCCAGTACAAACTCTTGGATTAACAAAAAAAAGATGCTTTCCCACTGACTTATTTATGTTTGTCTAGTGGCCACAGGAACTAATGCCTATGCGCATTGAAATAGGGAGAACCTCCATTTCAAAGCCAAAAAAGAGAGAAAAAACCGAGAAAACAAAATAATTGAGTAATAGAGTAAGAAAGAAGGATTGATTTGCTGTGTTGAATAGTGCCTTAGGAGACTACCATGCACAGTAACCATTTTCTAATATTGAAAAATTATACATTTGTGCTCATTCATACTCTTATACATCCAAAGTTAACATGATGTACAGCATGTCCCTGAGATTGGAAGCGTCACTATCTGCATGTGTCTGCTGTACTCAGCACAAGTTAGCACAAAAGACATTATTTACATAGGACAATTAAAGAATAATACAGAAACTTGAAAAAAACTGTAGACTATCAAAAGAGAAGCTGCTCATGAATAAACGACCTAGGTAGTACACATAAGTACATTAGAAATAGAACATTATTTATGTTCAACCACTATTACTCCTGTCATTGTCCTTTCATTTCTCAGGTGTGAGAAAAAATGACTTTTGGGTTCTGAATACGTTGTGTGTGTTTCTTTGATCTTATGACTGAATTCTTACTCCTCCTTCTTATTCCTTCATTGAAACATTCACTCAAGATTTCAACTTTGTTCATTTGTGATGTCATATATATTTTAGTATTTCTTTTACTTTTTGATTAGCTCTATTTTATAGGAATTGTATACTAATCATTAGAGTGTTTTCTAGACCAGGGAGAAATACCTCACTTTGACCCTCCCAACATGCCTACAGACCTGTTGGTAGGCTGGCTGAATGTCATATGTTTATAGGTTTGAATTCATTTGTTCTTCATTTAATTGACTTATAGATTGCTAATGATTGAGTTAAGCAGTTTATGAAAGACCAACTTAACTGCATAACTTAACTCTGCTAAATTTTCATAAACACATTTTACAATTTTGTTAGAATCGCTATCTTTTGTTTTTGTTTTTGTTTTTTTTTTGGTTTTTTGAGACAGGGTTTCTCTGTATTGTTTTGGAGGCTGTCCTGGAACTAGCTCTGTAGACCAGGCTGGCCTCGAACTCACAGAGATCCGCCTGCCTCTGCCTCCCGAGTGCTGTAGAATTGCTATCATAACATAATTTAGCATATTCCTAAGAAATGTATAATATTAAAAGTAGTTTTTCCATAAAAACCCACCATAACATACTTTCCTTGTGATGTAACCCTGTTACCACCCCAATAAAATGTAGAGTGAATGTTTGCTTTATCTGAAAATACATTATCCATAATGGGGGATCACATATAAAATTTAAAAAGCAATAAAATATAGCAGTAATTTAAATATGTAGTTAAATTTTTGTTATTGTTTTAAGTTACTCAAGTATAAAACTAAATATTTTGAGGAAAATTTATAAAACTATTTAATGTAGAACACGATTGATGATATGTGTGACCATAGTTAATAGCATAAAAAATTAAAGATAAACTGTACTGCTGTTTACTATTTCCTAATTGATGTAACTAGGAAGTATATGCCTTGTAGGGCTACTTGTGACTAATACAATACGTTCTGCTTGTTTGGTTTTATGGTTTTGCTACTTAATTTAAAACATGGGTATTAATTTATACTGGTTTAACAGAACAACTCTACTCCACTTTTGTATTCCAAATAATTTTAAAAACTTAACTGTATTTTACTACATTTGCAAGATGATGGTAACATCTTACTTTCACTCTCATTGTATACATATATATATATATATATTTATTTGTAATGAAAGAAAACGCCACAATATAGGTATGCTTCTATAGGGAATGCACTGAATTGTGACATCCCTTCTCATGTGTTGAAGAGAATCATTGTAAGAAATGATGTCAATTTGGCATTGTTGTAGTTAGTGCTGATTGCCACCTTTGGGAACCTGTAATCACATAGACGATAAGATATCAGGTGCATCTGTGAGGGACAGTTTACATTAGTTTTGTCTCTAAGCATGTCTCTGAGATGATTATATTTATTGGGCTAGTTGAGATGTCAAGAGATTGCTTAGAGGATTATAACAAACACATTTGCCTGATTTGGGGCCTGGATTGCATAAAAAGATAGAGTCTAACTCAACAACAAGCACTCATGTTTTATAACTGCAGGTACAACTGCTCAACTGCCTCAACTTCCTGCTGCTGATGCCATCATTGTGATCTGTGAGACAAAACAAACACTTTGTGACTTAATTTGCTTTTCTGAGAGTATTTGACCAATCACAGCAACAGGAAAAATGAATAAGGCAAACACAATTGCAAAGGACAATAAATCAAGCATCCAGCTTCATAAACTGCAATGCTTTGTAAAGATTTTTCTTTTACTTCTTTGGGCTAGGCTCCAACATTGCATATATCTCCAGTGACATCATGGTAAGAGCTTCTAATAGACTTTCCCTTTTCTGAACCAGTACAATGGATCAGCCTGTAAGGCTCTTGCTACCAAGCCTCATGATCTAAACTCAGTCCTGTGACCCTCATGGAGTAAAAAAGGAATTACTCATTACACATTGTTCTCTGATGTCCACTCATACATTATAACACCCTGCTCCCCCAACCAAATACAAACAAGCAAAAACACACACAAATAAAATAAAGAAGCAACAGTAATTTAATATTTCCCTTTGTGTCAGTATACCCCTGTAGATAGATATTTGAAAATATCTTCCTGCTGTCACAACTACTATTAATATCAAAATTGAAAAAGAATTACTTTAATTGTCTTGTGAGAACTATGAAAAATTGGCTTATTTGATTGTCTGAAATACAGTTCTAATAGCCATACTGATGCCTTTGGATAATTTTGTTCAAGCGTGAATAGCTAGATTTCTGAAGTGAATCACTCTGGACCAGAATCAATTTCAGTATTTTACCAACATAAATGGATAAAAAATATAAAAGATCTATTGCAAGTAAAACAAATATTCAATGGTCCCTTGCACACTTACCTAAAATGAATGAGTAAACAAAAAAGTGCAACTCTGCATTAAGTGGTTTCTTTCTATATACAAATGTCTGAAATCAATGAAATTTGACAAATAGTAACTAAATAGCAATGAACAATGGCAGTGGGTGATTTTGTTTATTGTTATGTACATGTCTCTTGTATGTCTATTTATTGACTTGAACCACAAAACATGAATTACCATCATTTTTAAGTCACGTTACATTTTTCTCTGTGCTTTTAAGATGTTTTGGGGTTCTTATTTTCTGAGCAATAATACACTGGCATATGCTGAGTTTGTCAATCCTTTCTGTTATTCTGTAGGTTGTTTCTCCATGTCGATAGTAATTTTCTGTGCTATGTAGAAGAATTACAATGTAATGTTAGCCCATTTGTCTTAATTTTGTTTTTGATTTTTTCCAATTTTGTATAGTGTCCAAAATACCCACGCGCATCTAATGGTACTGAGTGGTGGGATTTTTCCTATATCTTTTCTGAACCTTGTCATATGTCCCTGCTTTGAAAGTCTGTTACCGTTTTGAATGGATTTTTATATGTGGCAAGATCTCTCTCATGCTCTCTCTTTTAAGCCATGATTAAAAGTGGTTAAAGACCCCTAAGGAGTCCTTTCTCTTGACTTGCAGGCAATAGGAAATGGTGTGGCTCACTGGGTGTGACTCAAGCATATATGAGACCTAGAAGCCCTTCCCCACAGTGGCACACTTCCTGTAGCATGACCACACCTACTCCAACAGTAGACAGAACTTCTAATAGCAAAACTTCCTTTGGAGGCCATTTTCTTTCAGACCACCACACAAAATTATCTCACTTTCATGTGAAATATGGAAAATGATTATTCCCATAAGTTGAGAGTGAAATGGTGGTTATTATCAAATACGGCAGAAACTGTGAGTAAACTGGCCAATGTGCACAAAGTTTTGGTTTAAAGAGAATGAAAACGTTCCTGTAGGTTAGGTTATCAACCATAAAGAAAATAACGTAGTTTTTCCTTTTCAAAAGCTAGAGGAAAGGCTTTTAAACGCCTTTTTCCATAAAAATAACAAATATTTGGTGTGAGAAATGCATGGAACCTGGCTTAAACTACATAATAAATGCAGGTCTCACAAGAGCACAAGATACCTCATTGACAGGCACATTTTTTGTTCTATCATTTAGAAATAACTAAGGTAAGTAATTAAAACTGAGAAAAAGAAGGAATGTCTGCTGAACTTACGATCTGAGACTATCAAGTTATTTGCTCATTCGTTTTATTTTGTTTAATTGCTCTTTGCCACCCGTTTCTCTTCTTCCCTCTAGCTTCACAGGCCTTCATTGAGTAAAAGAACAAGAACAAATGGAAGACACCAAAGAATCAATGTCTTCTAGTCATAAACAGGGATTGTGTGTTCATGAACTCACATAGACTGTGGCAGCGTACACAGGGCCTACAGGGATCAGCATCAGATGGGGCCCTAGAACTGAAAGGAGAAATGGATACACTCCTTCACTCTAATCTAGAAGTTCTCTCCAATAGATGTCTGTCTGCATATGAAAAACTAGCTTTCTCCAAGGGAATCTCGCTGGGGAAACAAACCATGCTCAAGGGTAGGCCCCATGTCCGACAGCAGATGGCCAACATAAAATGAACACAGTATCTCCTTTGGAGGTTCTTTGTCCCAGAATGTCCAGCCAGGACGTGTGAGTGTGTAACACGGGGCGTGTGAGTGTGTAACACGGGGCGTGTGAGTGTGTAATACGGGGCGTGTGAGTGTGTAATACGGCATCAGTTTTGGGTTTTCATGCGATTCCTTTTTCTGCAAGCATGTGTCTCTGCCCTTTTTCCTTTCTTTTTTTGTCATATCATGATTTGATTTTTATTCAATGTATTGTATTTTATTCTATTATTATTAGTTGCATGCCTGCTTGTTTCCTTCTGAGACAGAGTGAGTGATACAGATGCAAGAGGAGATGGGAAGGAACTTGGAGGAGTAAGGAGGAGGGAAACCACAAAGAGAATGTATTATGTGGAAAAAAATTATTGTTTTAATTAAAAGCAAATTTGTCGCACATACAGTAATTCATCCCTATTACAGTTTCCCACTCTCTCCACTCCTCCCAGTGTCGATCATGCCCAGCCTCCGGCTTTCCTCAGATTTATACTATCCCTTGGTCTCCTTTCAGAAGACAACAAGCCTCTGAGAGACAACAACCACATACAACAACGAAACAAGATAAAATGAGACGAGATAAAGACAAACTCTCAAAGCAAGGCAGGACAAATCAACCCAAAATGAAGAAAAGAGTCCCAAAAGCAGGCAAATGAGTCAGAGAGTCACGTGTTCCTGCTGTAAGGAATTTCCCCAAAACACCCACCTAACGGCCATAGCATATACACAGAAGTCCTTGGGAAGAGCCTTGCCGGTCATTGGAGCTTCACTTCCTGTGATCCCACGTGAGTCCTACTTAGAGACTGGGTAGCGCAGAGTCCTAGGCTAGAACTAAACATGACTAGAAAAAGAAAGTGACTCCTAATGATATTCCATTGGACTCATAGATCAGTGTTCTAATACATCGTGGTTGGAGAGGGTTCCTTTGGCAGCAGAAAGAGTAGGTGTAGAGACCCACAGCCACACATTACACAGAGTGTCTAAATTGGAGGTCTCCACCCAGTTCTTCCCCAGGATCCTAGGGAATCCTGCGAAAGAGGAGGAGGAGCCAGAGGGGATGAAGGTTAAGAGCAAAAACACAGCCTACTGAAAAGAAGAATAATTTTCAATAAAAATACTCCATCTATATTAAAATTTTCCTTAATATTTTTGCAAATATTGTGATGATTAGGAAGATATCTTCATCTAAAGGGAATTAAAACTATTTTAAACCATTAAGGATACTTGATTTTTCACTTTCTTTTTTCACTTTAATTTTTCTTTCACTGGTTATTAATCTTTCCATCTCAGGAGGAAAATAATGCATCTATGATCTGTCCCGCAGAGCGTATTTCATCCCCTGGAAGCCCAACAATTAACTTTGAGAGTTCTACATTTTTAAAAAAGCTCAAATGGGGTCCTTCCAACACATACCAAATTCAATCTTTGGGAATCCAGCCAATGTGATAAAATGAGCCATCTATTATCTGTGGTATGTGCTACGAGAGTGTTACTAAATATAGTAAATGAACCTGTGAATTTGGTAGTAATATGTAACTCCCATACTTGGGAAATATGCCTGTTATCACCATTCAAACTAATTTCAGAAGTTACAATTAATATGCTATAAGAATTTTAAACCTAAGATAACTGAAATATTTTGGCAAACTTGAATCCTTTCGTTTTATGACCTGTCATTACAACCATTATTATAAATTTGCTTAACCTTGGCAACTTTCATTTTATACATGTTTGAAATCAGCACCAATTAAAATACCTCACTGGATTCTTCAGTTTGAATTAGGTCTTCATAACTCTATATTTACTTTTTCCATTTGCCCCACCAAATTATAATCATTACTTCACAGATGGAGAATTTAAATCTCAGATTAAATTAATTCTTTACTGATTTGCAAAATTCTCACTGAAGTCAAAAGCATGGAAATCTCATATTTCTTCTGTCCCTACTTACCTTTCATCTCCGTATTAGTGAGGTCCAACATTGCTCTACCTTGGTTTCTGTCATTTCTTTAATATATTCTCTAGATTAATCCTTTAGTGATATGCCCAGTAAATTCCTGAGCATTTCTCTCTTTGCCACACCAAACACTTTCCATTTGCTTGATATAATTTATCAGCCGAGTTATCTCTCCAACACTACCTTTGTGGGAAATTTCTTTGCTATGTTAATCATTCTCATCAAGCAAGCTCTTCTAACAATGTGCCCCATGGAATACTGAGCAGCTCTATATCTATGAATTTTGTGTTAGCTGTTTAATTCATTCATAATCCACTCCACTATCTGCAGTGGAAACTAGCCAATATGTCCCTTTATGACGCTTTATTAGCAACACTCTGGGTTGAAATGTACTGGAGATACATCAAGGATGTGGAAAATTCCCTTCTGTTCACCTTTCTGTGCTTGGTCTGGGTATCTGACATTCTTTGAGTTTTCTTTTCCTTTTCTTTTTGCTTTAACATCATAGATCCTTTTTGTTGTTGTTTTTCATATAGTATCTAGCACAGAATTTGTTTTCATGCTAATAACAACATCTTTACTTCACCTAGAATGCTAGGTGAAGTTAGCGTTCCCAATATCCAGGGGAGGATTAAAAATTAATCTTAAGGCACATTATTGAGGATGCACTAATTGAATTCTGGCAGTATTTAAAAAATAATTAGATTCAGTTATCATGTAACTTGGGATTTATTTATAATCCTGACTAAAATATAAATAAGTCCTGCAGTTTCTTCTACTTATTAGGCTCAGTGAAGTTGAGTGTTTTCAATGTCTTTTGTTTTCATAAGCAAAGTAAATAGCAGAGACAAAAGACTCTATATTCACTAAATGTTTTTCTTTTAGTTCCCTCGGTGTTTTGTGTGTGTGTGTGTGTGTGTGTGTGTGTGTGTGTGTGTGTGTGTGTGTGTATGCACGCGTACGTACATGCTTTGGACTTGATTTTTTTAAAAGACATATAAAGAGTATCATAATCTCAAGTGGTATTCGTCCTAGACAAAGTGACACTAATGGTATGACCACACTAGTGGAACAGCTGAACCAAAATATTTTGTGCAAATAATCACTTCTAGGACTTTGTCTCCTTTGTGTCTGATGCAGCACCTTCAGTGGCTGGAAATTTGCATACAGGTCTTGCCACAAATCTTATTAAAACTAGAGAGTATCTAAGATCATTTTCCAACTGGTGAGAAGTTGTGATAAAGCAATGGTAAGAAACAATTTCCTCATAGTTGTTTCTCAAATAATGCAACTACCTATGATTCTAGGAAATGTATACACAGAAAGAAGAATGCATCTAAATTAATTTCCAGTATATGTTAGGTTTAATGGTCTATTATAGTACTTAAAAAAGTCACCTCATAATCTGTAAAAATGTAGGTCAGTTGCTTTTCTTGGGTACTTTTCTTGAACCAATTTCCTTTTTTTCCAGTGTTGACCTCCACACATCAAAAAATAGAGAGAACAGAGCAGTCTTCATCAAAGACTCTTCAAATGTCTGAGAAACTCAGAGATTCTTTATCCAGAAGTTGTAGGTAACTATCATATTTCTTTCATAGTGTATTTTAAACTAAAGACATGAATAGTTTTTGCATGAGTCATGCCTAAGTACTTTCCCATGTAATTTTTAAAGTTTGAAAGAAATCTCCCAAAACTGAATTATATGCTAACATGTACCTCTTGATCAGGGTTGATGGGGTCAAGGTAAGAAAGTGAATTTTAAGAAGAACATAAATTTTAGGTAACAGCTTGAATATCATTTTAAATAAAAGTATATATGTCATATTGCCAAGAATAGAATCAAATATAATTATAAATATATTAAGCTGTAGGGTTCATATAGTGTGTGAGCTATGAGCAATCAAATAATAGGCCGACAGAAGAAGCCCAGTCACATGGATTTGCAGGCACGCTTGGGAAAGCAAATGAGGATGTTTGTGTAACCATGACAATGACTATGGGCTCTGAGATCTTTCAAGATAGCAAAGAACTGACTGTAGTTACTTATCACTTAACCTAATGATTATCAGGCACATTGACAATGTATTTGTTGTGCTTTGTTTACATTGCCTTATTGGTTTTTATCTGTTCCAGGAATGGTTAACCCTAGTCTTCTTTTTGTATTAACAACGATCTTTTTGGTTAATTTCTCAATGAAATGAGAGTACATCCAAACTTTGCAATTTAATTATAACACTGTGAATATCTTTACTGGGACTGGTATTCCTAGAGACATTCTTCGTGAGAGACTATGGTCATCAAAGTCACAGGCATTCATAGCACTGAATTTGTCAAGGATATATCCCTGAGGCATGAGTTGCCACACAAAGGTATTTAACACTCCTACAAGGACTTAACCTACAAGGACGAGTAATGTGAGGAGAATAAGAACCAAGGATAAAAAATTATTTCTATTTCCTAAGAGATACAATCTCAATACAAACTGTTATTCTGGCTCTTATAATTTATGACTCTGCTTCTGCAACCATTTGTGAGCCTTGAGTGTGAGGCTGTATTGTGGGATATTCCTTGTGACTGGACTTGGAGAGTCTGAATTTTCATTGGTTATTGTCTTCTGCATGTGCTTATCAAGAACAGTGACAGATTTATGCATGCTAATGTGAACAGGGTAGCCCAAGAGTCCTCAACACTTCACAAAGAACTACAGGCAACTAAGGATCATTGAGAGAAGGAGAAATAGTTGTGCCTGTGAAAGTGTATACCAAAGGTCAGATTGAAAACATACATACAAGTAACTTTATTCAGACTTAGGAGGTTGTACTTGTACACACACTCCCCCCCCCACACAGACATGCACACACAATTAATGAAAAAATAAGTAGTGAATTTGAAAGAGAGAGGGGGAAGCAAAAGGGATAAATGTTGCAATTATATAATAATCTCAAAAATAAAAGAAATAATTAAAAAGTGAATTCCAAGAGTCCAAAAGGAAATTAATTCTTTAAGTTTGTGAGGGAAAATTCACTTATCTGACAATGGTTTGTGTTTAATATCTAAGATCTCTTACATTTTAGGTAACGTTTCTTCACAAATTGATCAAGAAAAAAACTAGCATTTTCCCTCTAATTTGCATCTAGTCTCATTGTGTTGTATAAACAGGAGTTCAAAAAACTGTCTTGCTTTTAAATAATTCTGTAGATAAACTGACCTAACAAGAATATGTTGTATAAAGATTATGTAACGCAATACTCCAGAAAAAGAAGTAAAAAGTAGAAGTAACCAGATGAACCAAAGTACAAGCCTAATTCCGAGACTGTTTTGATAACTTTTCAATATTTTGTGTCAAGTCATCAAGTTTCTGAATTAAAAGCTTGGGGAAGTGGCTTTTTTAATGAACGTGACAAGAATAAGTGACGACAAAGCAGTTTGAGTAGATATGGATAGGGGAAGGAAGAAACATTTACATGGTCTCAATCAGAATGTAATAGTCCTCAACAGTATTTGACTGTCCTTTCTTTCTTGGGAGTACAGGCAACAAGTTCAAAGTCTTGCATGTGATTTACACTCAAAGCTGAGGGGAAGAAAATGGGTGACTGAATAGTGTGGTGTTACTCTTGTTGATGCTCTAGGTGTTTCTGGGAAGAAGTTCATGCAGGTGCTACTTCCAAAAGTAAGAAATGGATGGCTTTCTTAGGCAAAAACAATGGGGGAGCTCCTGTCTGTCACATTGCCCAAGATATTTAATAGATTAGTTGTTTCTAAGGAATTGGTTTCAGTAGGATGAGGAATCATGTTTATTGAGTTACTACGTAGAAGACAAGGTCATCCAAATAAATGGTGAGATTTACAGCCACAAAATATGTTTGTTCACTGGTATTTTGGGGGATATATCAGTCTATTGTAATTAATATATTAAAATATTAATTAATAACACATGCTTAACACCTATAAAATCTAAGTAAACATTTCTGAAATATTAATTTGGTGATAGCATAAAAATAGGTATAAACACTGATATAAATACACACATATAATAGGATTAAATGAAAAAAATCAAAACTAGCCTTTATAAAGTTATTTACATGAAAATGATTGGGATGGATTTGATTTACTCTGTTGCCTTCCCCTATAACACAGGAATATGTTCTTTAAGGTAGTGGCAGCACATAGTCTCATAATAGCATGTTTAGTACCATAGAGAAGACAGTAGCATACTTCACATCAGTACAGTAAATGCTTGTGGGATAAGGCTAGAGATGGTCCCTGTGTCCTCATAACTAAGAAGAGAGAGAATAGAATCTTCCACTCTGATAGACAGTGATTTTTAAAAGTGTTATCATATCAGGCAATACATTGTCAGAATTGACACATCAATTAATCCCTGTTCAATCTTAAATTATCCTATGGATGAACCTTGACCCAACTCATCAGTAGACAATTCTATACAAAAAGATAAAAGAACATTTAATTAAGGGAAAGGATTTCAGGACTGCAGTAGACAGATCTCAAGGATTCTGAGTAGAGACAGGAGTGCAGATGAAAAGGACGACTTACTTTTCATATCCTGTAGAACAGTAAATCTCTATGGCTGACAATATTAGTATGCATCAAAATAGCTGCGTGAGAATATTTTGATTGCTCCTAACACAAAAAGGGATGAAAGCTTAAAGTAACAACTGAAAATCTTATCTTTGTACACCGCACACAAGTGCTATGCTATCCCTCAGTTTCAAAAATATGTGCAATTATTCTGTATCAATAAAAGTATCAGGGTTATTTCATTTGTGCTTTTCAAACATTGAGGATTTTTGTTTGATTCAACATTTAGAAGACATACATAATTTTTCCTGTTCTTCCATGTATACATTTCTAAATATTGTAATAAATAAATACAAAAGTGTCTTATTGTAGGTCTTTCATTGTGATTAAAATAATTCTAGATTCCAAACTTAAGGAATTTGGTTTGAAAATGTAGTGTGTGTGTGTGTGTGTGTGTGTGTGTGTTTCTAATCATGTTTTTCTCAACACTGAAAAACTCTAGCTGGGCAGAAAAGAATGACACATGTTGACTTTATTTGATATCCCATCCAACAATGAGAGATGTACTCTCACCCTGAACACTTGGGGGAGGGTCTAGGCCCTGCCCTGGATGAAATGACAGACTATGGACACCCCCATGGAGGGCCTCACCCTCCCTGGGGAAGTGAGGGGATAGTGGGGGGAGGTTGGTGGGAGAGCTCGGGAGGAGGGGAGGGAAAGGGAGAGGGACCTGGAATTGACATGTGAAACAACCTTGTTTCTAATTTAAATTTAAATTAAAAAACTAGTTGTACTTTACAAAAAAGTGTAAGTGATGATGAAAAAATTCAATATGCTTTAAAACTCTATTTAAATGCAATCTATATGGTGAGTGGACCCAGTTCAGTGATTTTTCCCATTGTATATGTTTCATGTTTAATTTAATTTCTGGTGGCAGCAATACATTATAATAGACACTTCATGTAAGCTATGCTAATTAGATTTTTATTTCTGCTTTAAAATTATGGAAAATATTGTCTTAGAGTATAGTTATTTTTAATAAGGTAGGATACACGTCAAACCATAATAGACAAAGATACTCTTTACAAAGACAACATGGAAAAATGAATGTATTCAAAGGAAACTTGGTTAGCATTGGAACTAGTGTATGACCTGCTATTGACATTAGAAACATGTAATATGTCATTATTTTGTGCAGTTATGAGGTCACAGCACAAATGACTAAATAGAGCAATAGCCCAAATAAAATATGCTCCTTCTAGTCAACCTCACTAATGACTGGTGATGTACAGTTCTTAGCCAATGATTAACAACCTGGGTTGTCAATAGCCATTGCTTCACTCTCATCCTCTAAAGCAATCTTCAGTAGTTTAGTACTGGTTTATATGTGGAAGGACCTAGAAAATTCTTTAGACTCCAGTGACGAAGGTATCACCATATCATGAAAAATACCATGATTTATATTGTACACATATATCTACAATACCAACTTTGGTACTAACTTGAAAGTTATGTTATATTTAAGACCCAAATTTCACAAAATCAAAGTGATTTTGGCATCCCACCTCCCTTAAAAGAAGCATGTGTACTCTGCTATAGCATAAGCTCCTACTTATTCCCCACCAGGAAGACCTCAGAGGCTAAGCCCATCAAAAGCTATCATCACCTCTCTCTTGGTCTTTGTTTTTATGACAGTATTGAGGACAAAGAAACACATAAACTTGTCTTCAACAATAACAATGTGGAGATTCAAAGATCCTTGCTTTCCTCCCACAGTTGGAACATAGAGAATAATAACCTTAATGCTGGTGACATTTAGGGCTCTTGCTTCATTCTGCAACAGAGATGGTTAGCAGATTCTCCAGACAAGGCAGAATGAAGTGCACAATCTCTTAGGAAAGTTGATGTTTCTCTATGGAGACATTTAAATATATCCTATTTTATATCTGGATTAGTGTGTTGCAGAAACGTTTATTCCCACTCCCAGTTCAACACATTGCTCATAAACTTCTTTGCCAGCTATAAAGTGAAGGAGCTTCACTGTTTTTTTTTTCTTTCTAATTTAGATCACCTTTTTATCTTTCTTGTCACTGACTTGACCCCGGCTTATGCTATTCATTGCTGATAATCAGTCTCCCTTCAGAGACTGTGGAAATCCTAACTGTTATATTTTAATGCCATTGATTCCCCAACATGTGCATTTCAAGAGCAAAACATGAATCATTCATGGCCGCAAATTCATAGCTATTAAATGCAATTGTAATAGCTATTGTTCACATGAGCCTGAAATCTCAAATAGATCCCTTTAAGTGATCTCTTGTCATTGCCTCGGTGCTTAATTAATGCAGGCAATCCTGACAGGATTCAGCAATGGGTATTTGTATATTGATTCATTCACATTTATATATAATAATAATTGCTTAAAAGAGGAGACTATGGATTTAGGCGGAGTGTGGGTGAGGGAAGAGGAAGGAGGGAACAGGACTGGTAGGAGGGAAAAGGGAGAGGAAGAGGTAATGTAATAATTGTATTATTTAATTAAATAAAAGATTCAATTGCTTCAAGATTCTTTAGGCAACAGAAAGCTAATGCTGAGACGGACATCTGCTATACTTTTAGCTGCTGTAAAGAGAGCAAAGTATCAAAATTTGTTGAAATGCATCCATTAATGGGTTCGTACGACTTTTCAAGATTCCCCAAATGAGCACATTCCTCAAGAGGACAGAAAAGAGCATCTATCTGGATGACTTTTTTTGAACAAAAGAAGAACGAATATGAACAAGCTGAAATTCTCCTATGAGAATAAACATGTCACAAAAAATTGACTGGACTTGGTCCATGTTGTAGAAATTTACAGATAAAAAGAACTTTTCTTCTTTGGCTCCAATGAATGTAGCTTGAAAATGTTGGATGTCAGAACAACAAAGTCAAAAATATCTGAAATGCACATAGAGCTGAAGAAACCTATTGATTCTTGGTTTTTGTATTTCAAAATAGATTCTATGTTTACAATAGACTGGAAATGCCTCTTTTTTATCCAATTCTACTCTTATGCACATCAACTTTGAATATTGTGGTTTGTATCTCTAATGTGACCCCACAATTAACACATGATGGTAGAGTTCATTTTGTTTAAATTAATAACACTAATAGGGTGACAAAATGTCACTGATAGGCTGCTCTTTTCTTACCCCTCCCAAAATGTCATAAAGTTTCAGGCAGAGAAAAGGATGAGGTAATCTATCTCATATGCCAATAGGATATTAATTTCTAAAGAATGCATCCCAAACATTTGGATGTTACAGAACACTTTCTATGTTAACTCCCCAATGGGTGTAACAAAATCTAAATGAGTCTGTAAAAGTCGTTTATGAAACATGCATTGCATTAGGCTTGAGAGAATGTGGTTTGGGAATGTTTCTGAGCACAGTATGCAGACTCCACTTTCTCAATCTCTGTATTTGTCATGGACATCCACTCCTAAAAAGAAAACATTTCTAGGTTCAAAATTAGATCATTTAGGTGGCTAGATATTTGGACCTTAAACAAAGAAATACTTCAGACCTTTAACCTTAACAAGCATGGCTTTCTCATTGTTCGGACACAGGCGTGTTATGAACACATAATAGCTGAGGCCACTCCTAAGTGAAGAAAGGGTTGAAGACTGTTGACTCCTTTAGACAAAGACATTTGATAACAAGATATGTGCCTGGTTGCTTCTTGTCTCTGTTGTATTGTATTTTCCTTTTAAATTTTGAGGCAGTACCTTTGGCATAAATTGTACATGTAATCCACTAAGAAAATACAGGATAACACTGAGGGTGGAGATGCAGAGAAAGGAATCTAAAATTCCCTGTCCTCTGCAAGAATGATCTGTAAGATAAATTCAGTGTCATGAATGGTAATCAGCACTGACTGCTGACCAGGTCCAGGAGTGTATTATTTTCACATTATGACATTTCTGTGCAATGTTCCATCAGTGCAGGGTATGTAGAATAGTTATAGTGAAGGAACATTTACAGGAATCTTTCTTGGGTTTGAAACCAGAAGCTCCTCAAAGTGGGGCTCATTTATATTCTTAATCTCAAAGTGACCCCTACGGTCAGTTATCCTTTGGGTTCTTATTGTCCATGCAGTTCATCAGTGAGGGGCTGATGGCCCCAAGTTATGGAGCTCATCAAGGGTTCATCTTGAGATGCTGACTCAAGGTGCCGGGAGTTGCTCACAGAAAAATGAAATCTTAAGACCAGCAACCCTATAAGAGCTTCAGTCCCGCAGCTTCCTTTAGGTTACAGTCAACAGATCTGAAACCATGTAAGTGCTGTGCAGATTATTTCTTTCTTTGAAGAATTAGAGGTTTCTGGTGTTTCTATATTTCAAATATATAGAATCAGGACTGAAGAAACAGTTCAGTTGTTTGTGTAGTCTGGGTTTGGTTCTTAGAACCATATAGACCAGATATGGTGGTAAATGACTGAAAGTCCACCACTGAGAAGGTAGAGTTAGGAAGATAAAGAAATTAGAGGCTACTCTGCCACAGAGAAAGAATAAGGCCAGACTGAGATGTAGCAGGCATGAAAACAAACAATCAAAACAAAACATATCCAGTATAAACAGGTTCTTAGAGTTCAAGAAACATATGGAAAAATGTAAAACACAAAAGTGAATTATGTAAAACTATCCACTTCAGAAGAAAGAGTATATGTGAACAGTTACACTGTAATATAAAGCCATGGACAAAGACTGAAGTTATGGAAATCTGTTAATATGTCACTATAGTATTAACTATTTAAATATGTATCTATTTAGAGAAAGCATTTATATAAGCGATGATAGCTTCTCACACATGATAGGTCATATATATACATATATATTCATGTGTATGTATGTATATGCATATTCTTTGGCTTGGTATTCATGTTATTTGCACATTAAATTCACACTGATTATATACTATATGTGATACTAGACTAGCTTAGCAATGTGATTTAAGCTTAACATATTCTTCTAGAAAAGTTGATTGAACACTAGTTCACTTAATGTACAAATACCCAACATATGATGATAATGATTTTGAATGACTAACATTACATTTGTGCAAATATATATGGGAGAGAAGGAGAGGGAGGGGAAGAAGAGGGAAAGGCAGAGAGAGAGAGAGAGAGAGAGAGAGAGAGAGAGAGAGAGAGAGAGAGAGAGAGAGAGAGAATTTTTATATTTGTCTATACATAACTAAAGCTGGCCTCACACTTGTGATTCAGAGTCCTCTACCTCCCAAATATTGGATGGTAGAAATGTGCTACCTGTCACGGTTAACTATACCTATGTTACACATTTGCTTTCTCCACTAGACTTCAGGAAAGTTAGAATGATGCATATGACTGCTTCCTGGAAACTCAAAGATTTCATAGACTTTTCTTTTGGAAGTTAGTGTAAAAGCTGAAAAATATTGCATAGAAATATGATAATGTGGTGATAGATTATTTACAATTTATTAAAACATGCCAACTTGCCAGGCTGTTATTGTTACTTTTATCACTACTTTATCAGCATTGATGCAGATACAATGAGATTTAAAGATTTGATCAAGATCATAATCATAGTGAACTGCCATAAAATAAAATCCAGAGTATACACTCAGTCCGTGGGCATGTGGCTACACTGCATTGCTTCCCCCAGTCTTGATGAAGGGAGAGGAGCTTGGTCCTGCCTCAACTTCATAGGCCATTCTTTGGTGAAGCCCATGGGAGGCCTGCCCCTTTCTTAATGGTGACAGGTGAGGAGAGAATGGGAAGGAGGAGGAGGGGAGGTGGGGAATGGGAACAGGAGGAGAGGAGGCAGGGGAAACTGAGGTTGGGATGTAAAATAGATAAACTATTTTAATTAATAAGAAGAAGGTAATTCAAGATCATGAAGAGCCTAGATGTAGCCTTGAGCATGGGAAGAATTATGTGTGTGAAGAAACTGAGACTTTATGAAGGACAGGCATACTCAAATCGGGGACCATGCCGGACTGAAACCTATTCTGAATGATTATTTCAGCATTTACATATATTTTATCCAATGTGTGTTTCTTTGTAAATTTTATCAATCACATCATAATGTCTTTGTGACAAACCAACACTAAAATCATTGGTAAAAGTACAAATGGTTCCTTAGAGTTCACGAGACAATTTTGCAAAATGGAGAAGAAATATGAATCCCAGATAAGCATGAACTTCTGTAGAGAAAAGCTCTCTGGACAGGTAAAGGGCACATTATAAGGTTAAATTATCATGTGTATCTTGTGTTCCCTGAGAAGCTGTCTCTGGAAGAAGATTTACTTGCTCCCTATTTCAGACAAACATGCTTATCTTAATGTGGCCCCCAGACAAGGGTCCCTTGTCTGGAGATGGAATTCCCTCCCTAACTTTGTGACAGAAAAGAAAGAGAGCAGCTAGAACGCAAGCCATCTCCAATGGAAGCTGCTATTTATCCCACATTGTACAAATGTTTGGGGTGGGAAAGAAAAGCTGTACCTTCCGTCACGTGTGCCTTATTTACAGCGAGAAAGTTCAACCGGAAACTCCAACTGACTGCTTCAGCTGCCCAACTTTGTTTCTGCTACATGTTGTGAAAGTCTCGCCTTCTGGTGTCTCTGCTGGTTACTATTCATTCCTTAATATGTTGTCCATTTTTACATTAATTAAACAAGTGTGCACTCAAGTTTTCCAGAAGAATAAAGGAGAGTTGTCATGTGTACTCTTTCCCACCAGCTGCCTGGGTCCCGCCACTGACTCAGGCCCAAACTAACACACCAGACACTATATTAATTATGAAGCTGTTGGCCATTTGTAATGGTTTCTTATTAGCTAGCTCTGACTCAATTATTAACCCATAACTGCTAATCTGAGTTTTCCACGTGGTCTTCTCTTACCAGAGAAAGGGTCTGAACCTCTTACTTCTCTAATATCCTACGTGGTGTTTCCCAGAATCCCCCTCAACACCTACTCTCACCTATATTGCTTCCCTATTGGCCAACAGTCTTTTATTTATCAACCAATAAGATAAACATATACACAGAAGGACTTCCCCTCATCATCAGATGATAATTTGTTTATCATCTTCTACGTATATATGCTGTATGTATGTGTGAGACATTTTGCATATTGACACAACTTGGTTTTGTTTCAAGTCTAAATCTTTTCTTTAGACTGAAAGGGGAATTGTAGAGAGAGATCTTACATACCCTTAGCACTGGCCAGGGAATAAAGGACTGGGAAGAGAGAGGCTCGGCTTGCTGGGGATTCGAGTCGGGTCTCAGAAGCCACTGAGACCAACTTGGATTGTCGGTTTCTCTTATAAGTACCTTGCATAAGAAATAGTCATCTTTACCCTTCATAAGTGTGCAATTCATATTTCAGGGACAGAGAGTAAGCTTAAGAAGAGATATTAAGTTTAAATGTATTAATTCATGATACTAAGGTATTATCATACACAATATATAGTCAGTGTGGGTTTAATGTATAAATTACATGTATATCAAGACAATGAATGGATGAGGGAACATGAGAATGATGGGTATATAGATGATATATTGGAAACCTGTGTCAGTTTAAAAAAGTATAGGGTTTGAATTCATTCAAGCAAAAACATCTAAGTCCAATGGAAGCCAAAATTCTAGAAGCCTCAAATTACAGAAAAATATTGTAAAAAATATAAGATCAATTTGTACTCAAGTAAAATAAAGTTCCAATAGAATAGTTTAATCATTTCAATATGTCAAATTAAAGGATATGCATGAGGTTATAATTGGATACAGATTTAAGACCCCATTCATTTGTCCTTCTCTGACTGTTTCTCAGAGGACCGGAAATAATGGTGCTCCCATTGCAACTTAATGTTTTCCCTGGGTAGTGCTTAACCTTAAACATAATCTACCACTTAGCCAAATTTTCTATGCATATTCATTCTAGAAAATATATTTGTGTTATAAAATCACACGTACCAGAAAGAGGAAGTTAAATCAAGCCGAAGCCAAGTTTCCAACATTTGTATTGCTGAAATTGTCTGAATTTGTCTGACTTCAATGAGTAAGACAAACATAATTAACTTTGGTTTGAGGATTTGGTCTCAATTAGCCATAGAATTCTGGTGTTCATTTAGAACATATTCAAAACAGCATTGTATTAGACGCTATTGTGAGTTGTCCTGGGTTGTTTTGTGACAAAACAAACAAACAAACAAACAAAAGGCAAGTTAGATTATCTCCCAGAAGAATAAAAATAAGCAGATGTAAAATGATGGAGGAAATATGAGGGCCTAACAAAGCCTGAAACATATCCAGCAACATAACATGACAGCCTGAACTAACATTTATTCAGTTTAGAAAATGTACATTGGTTTTGCCTATGGATAAAGCACTCATTGTGCTAGATAAAATACACCACATCTTTCCTCTATCAACTCATGAATTCCAATAGTTGTGAAATAATTTGTAAAGATATGCTAATGGTTCTAGGATGACATATAAGGTAGTCTTCAAACTCATTATCAGGGAGGGGCATTTAAAGTAGTTTCTCCACTACTGCTTAGTTTCATCCAGTGACTGACAGAAACAAAGGCAGACACCCACAACTAAACACTGAACTGAACTCCTGGAACCCAGTGACAGTGAGAGGGAGGAGTGATGAGCAAAGGGATCAAGACCGGGCTGGTGAAACCCACAGAAACAGCTGACCTGAACAAGGGGGAGTTCTTGGACCCGACTGATAGCTGAGATGTCAGCATGGGACTGATCCAGACTCCCTGAATGTGGGTATTAGTGAGGAGGCCTAGGCAATCTATGGGGCATTGGTTAGTAGATTAGTATTTATCTCTGACATAATGGACTTTGGGTGCCCATCCTACAATGAGGGATGCTCTGCTCTCTCAGCCTTGACACTTGGGGGAGGGCCTAGGCCCTGCCCTGGATGAAATGACAGACTGGAGATTCCCCCATGGAGGGCCTCACCCTCCCTGGGGAAAAGAGTGGGGATTGGGTGGGGACTTGGGGGAGTTGGGGGTGGGAGGGAGGGGAGGTAGAGGGAGATGGGATGACATGTGAAGCAAGCTTGTTTCTAATTTAAATAAAAAAGTGTAAAAAATATGCTAATGGGAGTTTGACTTATTTGGCATTTCCTTCAGTGTAGCTGTGACTTGTACAAAGCCTTCATTCAGCAACTGATGAAAGCAGAGGCAGATACCCACAGACAAACACTGAACTGAACTCCTGGAATCCAGTGTCAGAAAAAGAGAGTTAAGGCTGGGCTGGTTTAACCCACAGAAACAGTTGACCTGAACAAGGGGGGAGTTCTTGGACCCCAAGCTGATGGCTGTGTGGAAAGCATTGGACTGATCCAGAGCCCCTGAAGACCAGCATCAGTGAGGAGGCCTAGGCAATCCATGGGGCCTTGGGTAGTATTTATCCCTGGCGTACAAATAGATTTTGAGTGCCCATCCCACAATATGAAATGTTCTCTCAGCCGGAACTCTTTGGAGAGGGCCTAGGCCCTGCCTTGGATGAAATGAGGGTCACTGGAGATCCACCATGGAGGGCCTCACACCCTCCCTGGGCATTGGAGTGGAGATTGGGTGGGGGACTGGGGACCTGGTGGGTAGGGCAGGGGGGGGGAGGGAAGGGAGAGGGAGCTGGGATTGACATGTGAAACAAGCTTGTTTCTAACATAAATTAAAAAAAGAAGAATTCCTTACTAATGAAAATACAAGTTATAATGCGTGTTTCCCATACAGTTAAATGACATCATACCTGTGTTTACAAATTTATTTTCCTTTCTCCAAAGAGAAAATATTCTGTGAATAAGAGTAATGATGGATTTGCAAATTTATTTATTTCTTGGTTTATTTGACATGGGTAACATTTTATTAACTACAATAGACTCAGGAAAAATATGTCCCTTTATATAAAAACTAGACAAAAAATAGCCACGCCCAATACCTTCTGAGTTAGAAAATGCATTGGCTATTTAAAAAAGAGAAGTAAAGAAAAAGAAAAACAAAAAGTTTTTGAAAAAAATTGATATTTAATATTTATGAATGTTATACAGCAAAGGTGTTTTTAAATCGAAAACCCATTCTTCACTATATATGTACATCTATGTACATACAATGGCTTCAAAATTCATGCCTACAGCCTATTGTAATTTTAAACAAAAGATTTTGTCTTGTGTGGCTAAGCTGTTTTCACTGAAGGAAGCATCACAGAGTGATGTCAAAGCCACAAACCAATAACGCTCTTGCATGTACATGACCTACTTTCTTAGGACAATTTCCAGTTTTCCCAAAAGACTGTCCTCAGGGTTTCTGAAGCAATGAATTCCCTTCTGCATCCTGTCTGTAGACAAACACAGACCTGTGGGCACATGGACATTGTTTGCTTTTCTTTTTTTCCTGTTCTACATTTGTAAACTAATTGGTGCAGAGGAAAGTAAATCAACACAACAATGGGGAAAGTTTAGACGTGTGTGAAAATTCTGCATTTAATCATAGCTAATCAGTCTGGGTACTCAAGAGGCTGAAGCAGGAAGATGATAATTTCAAACACATCCTAGGCTATTTGGAAAGACCCTGTAACAAAAAGGAAGAAAAAAATAAACAAAGAATAGAAACACCACATTCTATATATTGTTTGGACAATGACTGAAATTAGCCATTGCAGAGAAAGGCTATGGCTTTTGAATTGAAAAATTTACATATTCTACAGGACACACAAGGGGGCTATCTAATGAGAACACTAACACCAGATGTGGGAAACCTTCTTTTCAGTTGTCAGTCTAAGAGACTCCCCAAACAATACACAGTATTGCTGTTGCCCTTGGTTGCCTTGTAGAGGTTGATAGTTAGTCACCGTTGCTCAAGAGATCATGTCCTTCACATGCAGGACCCAGAGGATTAAAGCTGCATTTGATCTGAAAACCTTCCCATTGATGACTAGTTTCCATAGTACCAGAAGTTACTTTGTAAGTTTCTCAAGGGGAGAAACAGCTAATAGTCCCAGATAGCTGTGACAGCTGTGAAGCACCACAACGATGGCCATGGCGTGGAAGCGCCAAGGGGGCAATGCTCCTACATTGGTGGTAACCAATAGCTCCCTAAATGACTTAAAGCTTGCTCATCAGGAGGGAAACAATGTCTAATGCTGGAAACACAGCCAGCTTTCTAGGCTACTAAGCTTATGGACTTTAGAGGAGAAGCTACAACTGCTACATTACCATACCAGCACAACTCCTAACTATATCGTAAACATTTCTCAGTGTGTTTATACAGGTAAGCTTACCTTTTGTTCCCCATCAAAGAAATTATCATTGTAACAAATGGAGTCCATTACAAAAAGAACCAAAACTGGTGAGACAGTAGAGAACACGTGATTAGAAGTAAGGTGCCTAGTCCCAGTAGACAGAGCAACAGCACAACTCTTGCACCTAAAGCTGAGAGAATAGAAAAGGGGGCAGAAAGAGTGTAAAAACCAGAGGAATGGGAAATCTGTGAGACTGTAGCTACTAAAAGTGACATTATCACCCATGGTGTCACAACATAATGTCATCTAAACAGGACCTGAACAAGTATAACACCAATAGATAGCTAAAATATAAGGGGAGGGGGAGTCTCATGAGGTCCCAGCCCTTAGAAAAAGAACTACAGGTAAATAAGAAAAGCTGAAAGCTAGAGAAAATGAAGCAATATGATTTATCCGTGTGTATAATTCTAGGGACAATTTAAAAACTCTAAAATCAAAATGGAAATGGAAAGATCATTTTTCATTCAAAACAAAACAAAAAAATCAGTCCAAATTAAAACATATTTTAACAGCCATGGTCAATAGATTATGGTAAGTATACCAGGAACAACACGGGAAAGAGTACTTTGACTTAAACATGAATGGCCTTCAGAACATTAAGGTAATGTCTCTCAAGATGCATTTGCAGGAAAACTGGTCTCCTGCTTCCAGTACTATCATCTTTTAGATATGGATCTTTTTTTTTTTGGTTTTATGAGACAGGGTTTCTCTGTATTGTTTTGGAGGCTGTCGGTCCAGCCTGGCCTCGAATTCACAGAGATCCGCCTGCCTCTGCCTCCCGAGTGCTGGGGTTAAAGGCATGCGCCACCACCGCCCGGCCTAGATATGGATCTTAATGGAAGATAATGACATAATGGAGCTCCAATATCATGTGTAAGTTCATTCTGGTTTCCTCAAATAGACTTGGTCAGGAAGCGAGCACCTGTGAGAAAGGGTTATGATACAAAAAACAAACTGCCCCTGAGCCTTTTTTCCTGCACAATCTCCATGTTATTGCATCCTTTGGCACAAGCCCCACCTACTTGGCTAAAGTATAACCAGTGGTACTGCTTGGCACAACCACCAGCATTCTCTCCAGCCATATAATCTTTTGCTCATGGAATTAATGTGAGGGAATTTTTCTTTTGTATAATCTTTATACTGCAACTTTGTGATAATTTCAAGCTATTTGAATGCAATTAAATGTATGATACTGATTAATCACTTGTATTTCAAAAGAGCTTAACCAAAGGTATGATTTCTTCATAAGTTATTTGAGCATACATTAATAATACTTGATGTCTAACAGTTTTATATATTGTGAAGTACAAGACAAACTCCAGCAATGCCAGCATCTCATGAGCTTTTCGTGTCAATGAAGAGACAGTGCTTTCCAATTGTGGTGTCACAGGATAGAAATGTATAGAGAGCTCCTGTGGACCTGTTTTATAAGGGTGATGTTTTCATTCATGATGGCTTCACTATCATGACTTAGTGTTCTCCCAAGGAGCTCAACTCCTCATAAAATTCCCTACAGGATTAGAATTTCACATGAATTTGAAGGACACCAATATTAAGGAATAGAATCTCAAGTATCTGTAGATGTGTTCTTTTTTAAATAAGTTTGAAATAGTTATTAAACTCATCAAATTTATTTATATATTGTGGGGGCATGTGTATGCCCTAGGACATGCTGGAATGTTAAAGGATAATCTGTGATAGTCAAACTTCTCAGTCTGTCATCTGGGACCAGGGAACAAATTTAGACTGTAAGGTTTAAAAGAAATGTCAGGCTTGAGATCCTTATTTAAAAGGATTCAGATATAAACAGACATAGAGAAGAAGATATTATACAGAGACAACTCCCACCCTCCCCAAAAAAAGCATGTTCATACTGGGAAATGTGTTCTGAATCACCTTTTTTCCTGTAAGTCCTCATGCACCCTGTAGATAACTTGATTTAGAATTTCTAATGCCCAGAATTTTGTGACAATATACATTTTATTTTTTAAACAATGCATCAGGTTGTAGTAGCTTTTGTGGCACTTAGCTGTATCAGATCTAAGTAACTCCAAGACTGGGATTATGGATCAGTGGTAGAGCTCTTGAAAAGCCTAGGTAAGGCCCTGGGTTCCTTCTGATAACTCTGACCCCCACAGAAGTACAGAGAGACACTGTCAGAAAAGGGGAGTTATCCTGGTTTTATGGTTGCTATCCTTTATCAACTATAGAGTATCTAAGGATAAAGCTAGAAGACAAAATTTGGTATATACCTATGAGAGAGTATCTAGATTAGTCTAATGGTAGTAAGAAAACAAATCCTAACACTGTGCAGCAGTATTCCCCAGGCTTCCGTCTTGGGCTGAATGAAATGTGAGTGATAACTGAGCATAGGAATCTATCCTTCTCTGCTTCTCGATTGCTGATAGGCTATGAAAAGTGTCTTCTCCACATGAGGGACTGCACCCCCAAACTATAAACCACATTTAGGCCCTTCCTTTCTTGAACTGAATGGCCAGGCTATTTTATCACAACATCAAAAGTAATGAAGGCAATTGATTTACACTGGCTGACCCTGTGCCCTTATAGTGAGAAAGCAGCTGTTGTAGGAAACCCTTTGCCTATTTCTCTTCAGGTCTCACTACCCAAAGTCGATGTGATTGTATAGACTTCTGATCACTTTTGAGCATATTCCCTCTCCCACTTCCAACTCTTCCCAAATCCACCGTGCTTTGCTTCCCACACAGTTTTGTGCTCCCCATCCCATCAAGACCAATTTGTGTTGTCCAAGTAATTCTGGATGTATGGCCTTATACTAATGTGATCTAATATGACTGACTGATTACACTCTTGTAGAAAAGGAACCCTTTCTCCCCCATCTGCTAACAGTTGTCACTAGTTCCTTAACTGTGGTTGGAGATTCCCAGCCCACTTACTTCTTTATGCTGTGATTTAGTTTGACTTGGGATTGGATAGTCTTGTCATGCTGTCATAGAGCTGTGAATTCACAAGTACAGCTTTCTTGCAGAAAACATAGTGGCTGTAAAAACACCTTTGACACTAAGCCTTTTACATATTAACTTCCATATACATGCTTTTGGCATTTCTGTAATGGTAAAATAAAAAATGCCTAACTGTTCTTTTGTCTCGTCTCCTTGTTCATTTTATAAAATTGCAGCAGGAAAGTAATTAATTGATTGAAGACTCCATGTTGCTCTAGTTCCACTGTCCTTAAATTATTGTGTTAGGTCCTTGATCTAGGAACTCATGGGACATATAGTAGAAGTTGGGTGTGCCACAATGCTATGAAACTTTCTAGAAGGGGGTAGTTTCCTCCCTGACATAGCCTGCTTTTCTGGCTGATGCTGGATTGAAGAGAAGTACTCTGGAATGGAAGGATAATGGAATAAGGGACAAAATACAGGACTAGCAGCATAGGTGGAGACAAATCCTTCAGTTTGAATGTGTTTCCCAAAATCTAAGTGTGATTTGGAAGTAAACTTCTAGTCTACTGAGCATGTGTTTCCTCAAGTCTATTTTGCAATACTCCAACCTATGTGCCCATTTTTTCATAATTCACAGAGAATTTTAAATAATGGGCTCAATTCTTTCTTTTAATCAGGTTAGGGTTGATGTGTCACGTGTTCACTGCTCTTGTCACATTACCAATGTTTAGTGCATGTTAAATGAAGGAAGCAAACATTTTAAAACATGTGGCTTTTATGATTTTAGCAAACATCTACTTTTTATGTTTCAAACTAAATAAAGTACTTCTCCCTTGGGTCTTGGACAGAACATTCCCAGCTGTTTCAGTGCTGCATAGCAAAGTCCTGAGAGCTCTTAGAGCAAGAGTCAGTGCTAGTTAACAACCCACGTGCATCTGCAGCTATTTTATTTCTTCACATGGACAACTCACGTTCCTTTTGCTCCCATTTCCTCAGCAATCAGTGCTGCGGAGTCCCAGAGCCATGTCTATAAATCCTTTTGAGTTATTCACTATTAAGACCTCCTCAGCATGGTCTAATTAGCTCTTAATAAATCCTCCAGACACTGTACCATGCACATATTTAATTAGGATGCAATGGGAAAGAGGTTGGACGAGTCCACTGTTCAGGCCCCTTATGACGCAGATTATATCCACTGTTTTCAACCCAGTGTTTGATAGTGGCAAAAGGAAAGATACAAGATAAAAAAAACTGCTCACAGGCAAAAGTGTGGTCTCTTCCAGCCAAAGACCCCTGTTTATTTATTTTTTATGAAACTAGTTATTTCATGGGTGTGTTCTTTTTTATGGTTTTTATTCAAATTAGAAACAAGCTTGTTTTACATGTCAATCCCAGTTCCCTCTCCCTCACCTTCTTCCCTGCCCACCACTAAACCCTATCCCATCACCTTCCTGCACCTCAGGGAGGGTGATGCCCTCCAGGTGGATCTTCAAAGTGTGCCAAATCATTTGGAGAAGGGCATAGGCCTGCCCTGTGTGTATAGGTTGAGACAGTATCCCTCTATGTGGAGTGGCTCCTTCGTATGCTAGGGATAAATACTGATCCACTACCAGAGGGCCCATAGATTGCTGAGGACTCCTCACTAACACCCATGTTAAGGGGGTTTGGCTCAGTCCTATGCTGATTTCCCAGCTGTCAGTCTAGGGTCCATGAGCTCCTCCTTGTTCAGGTCAGCTGTTTCTGTGGGTTTCTCCTGGTCTTGAGCCCTTTGGTCATCACTCCTCCTTCTCTGCAACTGGATTCCAGGAATTCAGCTCAGTATTTAGCTGTGGGTGTCTGCTTCTGCTTCCATTAGCTACTGGATAAAGGTTCTAAGATGGCATATGTGGTAGTCATCAGTCTCGTTATCAGAGAAGGGCATTTAAGGTAGTCTCTCCACTATTGCTTAGATTGTTATTGGTGCCATCCTTGTAGACTTCTGGATATTTCCCTACTGCCAGATTTCTCTTTAAACCTATAGTGGTTCCCTACATTATGGTATCTCTTTTCTTGCTCTTGTCTATTCTTCCCCCAACTCAAAATTCCTGCTCCCTCATGTCTTCCTATCCCTCCCTCTTTCCCTCTCCTCTTTCTCCTAGCTCCCTCTCCTCCCCCCCCCATGCTCCCTATTTGCTCAGGAGATCTTGTCCCTTTCCCCTTCTAAGGGGAAACATGTATGTCTCTTTTAGGGTTTCTTAGTTTCCTAGCTTCTCTGGCTTTGGGATTGTAGACTGGTAATCCTTTGCTCTAAGTCTAAAACCCATGTATGAGTGTATAAATGCCATGTTTGTCTTTTTGTGACTGGGTTACCTCACTTAAGATGGTTTCTTCTAGTTCAAGATTCCATTGTTTTGTTTTGTTTTTTTTGTCCCCTGAGTAATACTTATTGTGTAAATGTACAACATTTTCTCCATCCATTCTTCAGTTGAGGGGCATCTAAGTTACTTCCAGGTTCTGGCTATTACAAATAATGATGCTATGAACATGTGGAACATATGTCTTTGAAGTTGAGGTGTGTTTTTTGTATGCAGCAGAAGGACCGATTCTGTCTTCCTATCCATTCTGTTAGCCTGTGTCTTTTTATAGGTAAATTAAGACCATTAATATTGAAGGAAATTAAGGACCATTGACTGTTAATTCTTGTTTCTTTTAGATTTGTTGTTGGTGGTGGTATTGCTTATGGATTTATGCCACTTTTTATTTTGGCTCTTGGCAAAATGGAATTATCTATTTCCTATGTTTTTGTGAGTGCAGTTAATGTCTTTGGGTTGGAGTTTTTCTTCCAGAATTTTCTGTAGGACTGGATTGGTGGATATGTACTGGTTGTGGTTCTTTCATGGAATATCTTGTTTTCTCCAGCTATAGTGATTGAAAGCTTTTCTGAGTATAGTAGTCTGGGCTTGCACCCATAGTCCATTAGTGTTGGCAAAATATCTATCCAGGACCTTCTGGCTTTCAGAGTTTTTCCATGGAAAAGTCAGGTGTGATTCTGATAGGTTTGTCTTTATATGTTACTTGGTCTTTTTCCTTTGCTGCTCTTAATATTCTTTTTTATTCTGTATGTTTTGTGTTTTAATTTTTATGTGTTGAGGGCACTATTTTTATGGTCCACTCTATTTGGTTTTCTTTAGGCTTCTTGTACTTTCGTTGGTATAACTTTTTTTAGGTTGGGAAAGTTTTCTTCTATGATTTTATTGAATATGTTTTCTGCACCTTTGAGTTGGGTGTCTTCACCTCTTCTATATCTATTATTCTTAGGTTTGGCCTTTTCACAGAGTCCTATGTTTCCTGTATATTTTTTGTTAGGGATTTATTGGTCTTAAGATTTTCTTGGGTCGATGAATCTATTTCTCTTAGTGTATCTTCAATGCTTTAGGTTCTCTCTTACATTTCTTATAATCTGTTTGTTATTCTTGCATCTGCAGTTCCTTATCATTTACCCACCTTTTATAATTCCACCATTCTTCCAGACTGTTTTTTTAATTGTCTCTATTTCAGCTTTCAAACCTTACAGTTTGAATTGTTTCTTGCAGTCTAAGGCCATAACACCCTGAATGCGCCCGATGTTGTCTGAATTGTTTCTTGCAACTTTTGGTTTGTCTTTTCTTCCATTTCTTTAAAGGATGTTCTCATTTTGTCTTTTAGTGTCTCTATCATCCTCATGAAGTTTTTAATGTCATTCTTTTCTGCTTCATCTGTGTTGCGATGTTCAGGTTTTGCTGGTGTAGGTTCCCTAGAGTCTGGTGGTGTCGTACTGGTTTTTCTATTGTTGAATGTGTTCTTATTTTGTCATATTCCCATCCATTCTTCCAGTGGGTGCAGGTAGACTCTCTTCCTCTCCTGGTGTGTACGGGTCCAAGGTTCTCTTCCAGTAGGTGCAAGCAGGTCCAATACTCTGATGGGTACAGGGAGGTTTGAGGCACCCCCTCTCCTAGTGGGTGGGAGCAGGGCTAACACAGTCACATCACCAAATTTGCAGTTGTTTGACTCTCTGGGGTCGAGTCGACCTGCCTGCAATGCCCAGGCCAGGAGATCCCAGAGTGGGCAAGTGGATGTTGGGCCTGAGACAGGAATCCAACCTCACCTCTTCTCTGAGTGGGGGTGGGAGTAGCCCAGCGATATCAGCAGACTGGTGGTTGCTTGTTCTGCTAGGGGCGAATTGACCTGCCTGCAGTCCCCAGACCAGGAGATCCTAGAATCATGGATGTGTTCTAAGAAACTCTTTGATGGGGTCTTAATAAACCCTGATTTGATTTTCTTCATTATTATACTGGCTGGATATGATCTTTCATTTGATTGCTGAAAAGCAAATGACTAAGTTATAATAGCAAATAGATGATGAGTGTGCTCACATTTTAATCTTAGGTATGGTGTGTATCTTTACTCTTTTTGTGTTGCTATTGCCTTTTGAAAGACCTTTGCTATGACCAAGGAACCTTAGAAATTTTAGAACTGCAAGAAATGTTAATGTTTAAACAGTGAAATCTTTCCCTTTCAGAGTTTCTTCACAAATGCTTGGAAACAAAGAAACAAACAAACAAAATGCCAGTGTTTATCATCCTCAGTCTATGCTGTAGGGATGTCAGGATGGCCTTGCCATCCTTTGATTATTATGAAGGTGAATGAGTCTCTGTTTAAGAGTAATTATATATACTAACCTGCATCATGCATCTGTACACTTTGGAGTGATATAGTAGGTTCCTAATTTGAAATCAAGAAGATGAAGACATTTGAAGTAATGTTCATATCCCAAGACTTTTGGGTATGTAAGTCTGGAGATCTTAGCAAAGAACATATGTAGATAACATGCCGCAGTCCAGGTTGATAATACATATGCTACTGCACCAAAAATGATGGGAGAAGTCCTTCTGTGTATTTGTTGTCCTATTGGTTGATAAATAAAGCATTGTTGGCCAACAGGGAAGCAAGATAGGTGGGACTAGGAGTCAATGAGGATTCTGGGAAATGTAGTCAAAAGTAGAGAGTCACCATGTGATCCTGGGAAGAGAGGAAGCATGAGGCTGTGTCCTTGGTAAGACAAGACCTTATAAAAATATGTATTAGTGGTTATGGGTTAATAATTAAGTCAGAGCTAACTAATGAGTAACCATAGGAAAGAGCCAACAGCTTCATAATTAATACAGTTTTATTTGGTGTCAGAGACAGTGGTGAGACTCAGGCAGCTGATGGAAAAGAGTATACATTATAAAAGGGGAACTGAGTCCTGTTTCAGAAGGAGAGTAGAATATATGTGGTTACTAAAACTTTCTGGGTTTGTTTCTTTACACCTTGATAATGAGGTTCAACCCTTGTGTTTTGTACACCTTAGTAAATGCTCTACCATCAAACTATATTTCAAGACCCAAAAAAACTTTTCTTTAAATATTTCAAATAGTCTCAAAAATTTAAATATCTTTAGTTATCATCACTTTAAGATGACGAAATGACTTAAATTTTTAATGAACTAGATCTCCTTATAGATATTCTAAATCCTTTGTTCAGGATACTAACAAAGATATTCCTGGATATTGTGGAGAAAAGGAGCCTTCCATATAGTTAGATTGTGATAACAGAGGCTTTCACACATTTATTTTGGATGCAAAATATTCCAATTTACATCTCTCTGTTCAACCCTACTTCAAAGTTTCTAAGTCACTGAAGTACATTCAGTGGTAAAGTCATAAATGTATACTGTATTAAGTCAGCATGGTGTTAAACTTTGAAGAAAGTTTACAAAACATATAAAATGATTCCAGTTCTTTTAAATTATAGAGAAAGATCATATTTCATCCCTACTTTTATTGTTTTCAGAGTTCTGGTAAACAATGTAAGTTTGTCCTTAAGAAATTATTAGATGTGGATCATTTCATAGCCAGGACATAAATATTTCAGAGAATGAAAAACATCTTGGATAAAGGTTCTGAATTGGGATTGAATCGAGATATTTGAGATGTCCTGTAAGATGGTTTTGGTAGAAGAGGAGGAGAATTCAGACCAAAGTAATAAGAGACAGAACATTAGGGAGATCATACACACTTGAATCCAGAGTACTGACAGGACTTGGAATGTGGCTGGAAGTAGGGAAGTGAGGAAAAGTCTGGAATCAAGGAAGAAAAACTTAACTTGGAGACAATGGAAGGAGAGCATCCTAAAGGTTATAGCAAATGTAAGAAGATATTTACTTAGGCTTAAGGAAGCAAACCAGAGTGCAATGGATGCTCTGTGCTTGGATCACAATTACCTTTGAGGAGATGTGGATATAGAGGAGGCTTGCTCCTCTCTTAAATTCACAGTAGTATAAACACATTCTCTGTATAAAACTAAGGAGCTACTTTAGTTCAGTACAAAATTCATGGAATCGTGAGTTCTTTGCAAGCTGAGTGGATTTTGCATTTTCTCATTATTGTGAGAAACTACACAGTGTATATGTTTGGAAACATAACAATTACCAATGCAAGACAAATAGAATTGAACTACATTTTTGATAAGATGCTTCTCAATAGCATGAGTCTGAAATTTACATGATACTAATTGTATTTTCAGCCTGTGTGTCAAAATCAGGAAAAGGAGATGTGGGTGGAGGGTAGTGACCTTTCTTAGTAAGTCTATTTTCACTTGCAAAGTTATTTTTAAAAACAGTTGACACACAAGATCGATTGGGTCAGTTGGTTTTATTTGCTGGTTTCTTCCGGATTTGCAGCACTTATGGAATGCTGCTTGCAACTTCAGTTCAGTATCAGCTTTAAAAAATGCATGTAAAAACAAAGATGCTGCTGTGATTTTTGCCTAATAGATGATGTTGAACAAGCTGACAAGGAAAGGAAGCTTCCTTGTTCCAGGAAGGCTCTGATTTAGGTCAACTGTGTATGTGGGAAGGCCACATCCTGCTGATTGTGAGTTTGTTGAAATCTTCAAGTTATTTTTCACATTTTTTTCATTGAAAATTTTCCCCATTATCTGAAAACCCAATGGGACTTTAGTGGAACTGAGAAATATGACCCATATATTTTGGAAACCTTTACGATTAAATCAGCAAAATACTCCCCATAATGTTTCAAATACTTAAAATATTTTTAATATACATAAATAGCTATATAAGAAAATAGTGTGGAATTCAGAGGATTATTTTTTGGCTAAACATCTTATTTCTAAATATTTAATGCCCTTTTTTTATTTTTGGACAGTGTACTAGCCAAAAACAGAATGCAATGTTTTTACAAGCAATGTTCAACTTTAAATCCATGGCAAACAACTCACTGTTTAAAAGGAAAAATCTTATGCTTCTTGCTCACTTATGTGTCACTGATTCAGTGTCCAAACACTTATTCTTGTAATCAAACCCAGCTAAGGCGATACACTCAGATAACATGGCTATATTATCATTCTACTGGTTTGTAAAAGGTATAAGTATTTGGTGTTTTTGTACTTGTTATAGCATCTAATGGATAAATATTTTGCTCCATTACATTTAAGCTAGAAGTACATTTTATACCCTCACAGTAATACTTGAGGAAAGTTGTTTTTTTTTTCTTCGTTGGGTAACACCAAGTAGTTCCATCTGAGTTGCTTGTGTATGGATGGTTTAGGTTGGTGACTAAGGGAAGGTCATTCCAGGTTTCCAGAAGAGGCCTCTACTTGTTAATTTGCCTTCATTCATGACACTGGGGGAGTTGAGAGGGCTCTTTTCTTTTCCACAGGCAGCCCATATTGAGTGAGTCCTTATACTGCTTTTACTTCCACCAGGATGGGGAGCAGGGTGAGGAGCATTCCTTTTCCCAACTACACTGGGGGGGCCTGAAGCCTCCTCTTCTTTTTCAGTTGCATGGCTAAAACTGTAAGAAATTTCACATTTGATAGTGGAGTTTATTTACTCAAGCAACTTTAAGAGTGAACACTGTAGCAAATTGCAAGCTATCGAGGGAAAAAGGACAGGTATTATTTTGTTTCTAAAGACACATGCTTAGCTGCTGCAGATGGAATAAAACTTCAGCTACACACTAAAGAAAATGCTAATTACTAAGGAAATGTATTTAGAACTTCTGTGCTTAATAACCTATGTGAGAAAATTTGCTACAATCCCTATTACTATAAATATAATTTGCATCCAAGAAAGTTTTTATTTCTCAGGGAGCTTCCATTTTCATTCTCCCATCTTAAGAATATAGAATCACATTGTTTCTGTCCCCATATTTGCTACTGATTCTGTTAGAGGTGTAGATGCTTGCTGCGTGAGGATGTAATTAGATATGTACTGCTATTGCTGTGTAGAGATAACACTCTCTGTTTGTGAAAACAAAGAATAAAACCATATGGTTTAGATTCTTAAATTGTGTATTATGAAATTATTGGCAGACACACCTTCCACTTTTAGAGCGAGACAGTCACAAGGGATACATTCCTAAGTATGTAGTTTAAAAGTTTCTTGTCGGGTGGGGGAGTAAAGCTGAAGTGAGCTAATAAATCTGAAAGGAGTCACCACCAATGTCATGTCTTCTAGGCTCTCAGAAGATGTGAGCTCAGTCTGACAGAGGGAACAGCAGTGTGACTTCTACAGGGATGGCTCAACCTTCCTGCATCTCAGCTTCTACATCTAAAAGTCAGACTGCTGAATTATTATTTCCAGTTTTGTGAAAATGCTAGAAATGTAATAAGTTTGGGAATATTTTTCTTTCACTTCCAGTCATGCCACCTTATGTAAAATGATACTTTATTATGCCTTTTTGTAAAAGGTTAATTACAATTAAACTAAAGGTTACATGTAATATCTTGTTAGTGCCCTATAATTGTCAATTTTATAATAAGATTCAATTATTAAAGGACTTGAGTAATTAACATATGGATTGCGTAGTACTTGAAAATTTAGTGCATCAAAGGCTAGGGTATTAGAAAACTTTCAGAATAATGCTAGCATTATTCAGATGGTGATCCAGGGAACACAATCTTTCATATTTATTCAAATGAACTGAAAAGTTATGTGCAAGCAAATACCACTCAGGAGTGCTTATAGAGGCTTTACTTATTGCTAAGACTGAGAGGAGGAAATAAAATAGAAGTGAACTATGTCCTTGGTAGGAGAGAAGATTAATGTATGCAAAATGGAAAAATGTTCAGTGAAAAAGTGACAGACACCATGGACTACAGAGAAAGTAAAGAACAATGCTTTGTGGGGATTGCAGCTGAGGGATAACTACATAGTCAGAGCACAGAGGAGTTTCAGGAAATAGATCTACTCTGTGTGCCATGATATCATGTTACTCTAGTGTTGAATGGGCATTGTTATACAATTATCATAACTGGTATACTATACAAGAATGAACCCTAATAAATACTATGAATTTAGAAGTATTAATGTGTTAACCCAAGAACAAAAATTTAATAAATTCATCTACTTTAACATGGGATGCAATTAATGGTGTGTGTGTGTATACACTTAGGCAAAAACTTAAGGTAAGTTTGTGCTTCAATTAAGTGATGTAGTGAATCTAAAACTAAAATCATATATGGCATATTTGATACATTTCATGCTTTTCTAAGCAGGGTATTTTAGTTGTTTTATGAAAAGAAATTAGCTTAATTTTAGAAGTGTCTTATGCAGGTTCCCCAGATGTCGGTCTGGAGTCCACGAGCTCCCACTTGCTTAGATCAGTTGCTTCTGTGGGTTTCCACAGCATGGTCTTGACCTCTTTGCTCACTTCAGGTGTCAGTAGGGGGCTTTGGCAGTCTATGGGGCAACTGGCAGTGGGATCAGTTTTGTCCCTATTGCATGAACAGGATTTTTGTAGCCCATTCCCTATGATGGGATACTCTCCCAGCCTAAATACAGGGGGAAGGGCCTTGGTTCTGCCCCAAATGATGTAATGGACTTTGATGATTTCCCCCATGGGAGGCTTCACCCTATCTGAGGTGTGTATAGGAGGTGGGATGGAGATAAGTGGAGGATAGAAGGACAGGAGAGAGAGAGAGAGAGAGAGAGAGAGAGAGAGAGAGAGAGAGAGAGAGAGAGAGAGAGAGAGAGAGAGAGAACTGGGATTGGTATGTAGAATAAGATTGTTTTTGATTTAAATTAAAAGTTAATAAAAAGTGAAGATCTATAAATTGGTTCAACATGCATAAATCAATAGTTTTTGCAGCAGCAGAAGATATTTGACACTACTCCATGGAGAGGCAAGAAAACACATCCTATTCAGTTATGAGCACGTGGATAATATTAGGACCATTTGGCTCAGTATTAAAATAAGTTTATGGAGTCCACGAGTTTGAGCAGAAACATGGCAAAGGAATGCAGTCCTGTATCCAACACGGTTCACCTCAGTCTAGCTGGACAGTGGAATGGTAGAGAAAGCCTGCCGTCAGAAGACTGTACCCTCGTATAGCACATGTCCCTTTTCATCTCCTTCAGAGAGCAGAATATAGTCTGCTGGAGTTCACAATGCAGCAATTGGTTAGAAACAACATTTCTTTCTGCCTCTAGAGAACCAAAGGACAGATGTTGATATATGCCATGAAAAGAAAGAAAGCAAGATTGCACAGCATCGAGAAGACTAAGCATCATTCGAAACTCAATTTTAATGGCTCCTATATAATGTCTTACATTTTCTTGGTCTATAGTAATTCAAAGCTGTAGCATTCATATTTTAAGATAATGATGAAAGCTGAACTGATAATGTATTGATAAGCAAAGCCTCAGTGTGCAGTTTTGCTGACATGGAGAGAATAGACAAATGTTTTAATTGAGAACCTCCTACCTATCACACATCTTTATAAATACCTTATGTGCCCTGGGAGGCAATGATGGATGAATATAAAAAACTGGAGGAAAAGTCTTTTGACAGAATTTTCCCACAAGGTAGAACTATTGAGAGTTGAGGGCTGCAAAGGGAGGGAGATGCACTCTGCTTTGGGGCATGTGAAGGCTGGAAGGATGATCATGCTACATTGGCGGTCTCAGCACCTAAGCCTCATATGGATAGCACTAACTGGACTCCAGGATTCTTAATGACAATAAAAAATAAGACACAAAGCTGGGAGTAGGTGACATTAGGGGGAGTTGTAAGTAGGTTATGGTGGATGAATATGATCAATTATATTGTATACATGTTTTATTTTTTTGCTGAGCCTATTTCTGTTTTTTTATATTCATTAAGCCTGAATGAAATCCAATTTAAACACATTTCTGCCTTCCTTCAGCTGCTGCCAATTCTACATTCGCTGAAAGACCCCTCCCTCACAAGAGTTGTTCTTGCCTTGTTTTTATGTGCTAAGATCTTCAGAGCATTTCCAGAAATAACATTTTAACTTTTGTCCATTCCACCTTGTATTTATTAACTTCTCCTCTACATTCTGCCTTCCTTGAAAAGAAATATCCTTCAGCCAGTGAGGTGGCAGAGGCTTTGCTATTTGTCTTCATGGCACAGTCCCAGGAGAACAACTTAGGGAACAAGAGAATATGCCAATCACAAGGCCCTTCCACTTCCTGGAAAGCCATTGTCAGCCGAGGTTGTGTGCTCCTATGACAGACACTGCAGCTTTCCTTCATGTCCAGGGCTACACCTACTGCCACCCAACTTTGTATAGAATTAGGGCCATAAAATTAAATACTGCACAACTTATGAGTGACGGTAAACAGGGCACTTTGGTCCCAAATCTCATTGCAAAATCACCTTACAGAAAGGACCAGATACTTATGTTCAAAATGGTGCGTTGCTATCAGCTCATCGAGTTTTACTGAGTTTCTCTCAGTCAGAAAAACTCCATCTTTTCTTCCTTTGCCCCCTCTTAGCTTGCCTAGTAAAGCTCCTCCATGGGGCTCTAACAGAGCTGTACTGCAGTGGTGTTACCACCTAGATAAAGGCCATGAGCAAAGATATTCCTTGTTTCAATGGCTGTCTACTGACTCCTACAGACATAATGAGAAATAATGAGAACAGGCCTACGGCAACTCTAAGAGTGAAGTAGGTCAAGTATTTATGTTTTTATTTTTCATTGGCAGTAGAGGAAACTCAGATCACTAGTTCTGAGAAGCAGCCTCAGAGGAAAAGCAATCCTGTCTTTGTTCAACAGCCTTTTCAGAGTACGATTATGAGGGTTTCACACAAACAGACTGTTTAATGGTTTTAGGCAACATATTTATACTTTAAACTTTAGAGTTTGCATTTTTTCTCTGCTGAGTCTGTCAACTGGTTGGAATTTGTAATTTATGGCCGTGCAACAATCCAAGGTTCTTTATCCTCAAGTGATCTTTTTCCCATGAAAGCTTACATTGCCTGACAAAACGCATCTGGAAGTGAATCATGGTGTCTCAGAATCATCATTCAAGGGCTCAAAGTGTACTCTTCATGTGATATCCTTGTAAACATTGTAAAGATTTTTCATAGTTCAAAATAAAAGAGCTGAAGAGGAGGTGAATGAATGGTATATTGGTGCTTTAGGTATCCTACAAAGCTTTGGAATCTATACCCATACTTTTAAAAGAAAAAGAAAAAAGAAAAACTACAAAAACCAAAACAAACCAATTTTTTTCTTTTCTTTTTTTTTTTTACTTAAGAGTTTGGAGTCAGTAGATACAGTATTACACTAAATTAGGATATCAGCTTTAAAGTAAACATGCGTCATTCACTTGTCCAGCAACTGTTGTATAAATTCAGTGGAGTTCCTGCTCTGTAAGTCAAGCCCAAGCAGCCATGGCTCTCATGACCCATTGTTGGTGAAAAAAATGGAACCTTGGAGTAAAATGGACATTGAATCCTCTGTGCATGAGAAAGTCATTTTCCAGGTCAATGTAGAGAATGTTACGAAGGTAGACATGTATAAACAGATGTGATGGGAAAGACAGAATCAGGGATGGAAATGTTAAGATAGGGCTACTCATTTACTGTCACACTTTTTAAGTGACTTTACATACATTAAATGTTTACTTTTCATTTGAGATTAAAATCACAAATCTTAATTGTCTACTATGTATCAAATACAACACACAATACTGAAATTTAAAACAACAAGAGCAGTAATCTTAACTTTTAGTAGTTACAACTAGTTTTGTGCCCCCCCCAATGAATCAAAACACCAAAGACAAACAAAAAAATCTAAACAGACTGTTTAAGCTGAGGTTCAGGATACAGTTTGGTTGAATATTTATCAGTTACTTTTCTGGTAGAGTTGAAGATATACAAATATACATAAGAATATGTTGGCCACCACTCAACTGTAATTTGCTAAAATAAGATAGAATATCAATTCCTTTGTGTAATATGGTAGTTTTCCAATTTAACTATTTATTCAAAGCTTCATTTTTCAGGTGTGTGTGTGGCCCAATTTAACTTCTTATATATTATTTTAACACTAATATTTTAATATTTGACATTTTAGCCTATGATTTGTTTGTTAAATATTGCATGGCTAAATTACAAGGCTAATTTATAATTACAATTTTATAACTTAGAAATGCAGTACTCAGATATCTCCCATAACTATAGAAAAGTATGCCTGCCCACTTCAGCTTTAAACTATCTTATTTCTAGCTTGAAGATGCAAATTACATAGTGTTAATATTAGTTTTTATCCACTGAAATGATTTTGTATTTAAGTGTCATTTTTCCAAATTAGAGTTTTGTAAGTAACAAAATGTGGTGTTTTACAAGAGGAATGAACTTGTACTGGATGAGCATTTCATATTTACATTTCTAAAATTTTATTTAAAACCCAATATCATGTTTCTCTTTAGAATCAGTGTGTCACAAGGAAGCTGGATTTATATACACTTCTAGCATGTATAATTTGATCTTGCTGGAAGTCACAAAATTCAGCTCTCTCACGTGTCTAGTCTGACCACATAAATATGACCCATAGTTTCATGCTCAGCTTCTGGGGTTGAAACTAGAGCAATGGTAGTATGGATTTTTGGAAAGACCATGAGCTATAATTATCTTTGCCCCACAGAAAACTAAAACAGATCCCAAGTCTGCTTTAAAACCAAATATGAAGATAATAGGATGACAATGATTCTTGATGTGTATAACAAAGTACAGAGTTCACATCTGTACTTACTCTACTAAAGTGTAGATAACCTTCATCACACATCATTAATACTTTTGTTCAACAGATGAAAAGCCAACTCAAGCCCTACTTTCTATCATGTGGTAACAACTCTATTAATTAATTGCTGTAAAATTAGACGGTTCAGCTGTCAGCTAGCCAAAACATGTGATCTTTCTGTGTCAAGGCTGGTGCATATATTCAATGGCCTAGTCCCTGTAGTTATTCAGAGTCTCAACTCTATAGGATATTCTGCTGTCAATATTTCAGCAATTTTCTTCAACTGGACACCCAAGTAGAGGAAAAAGGCCATCTTCAAGATGACCTACATTCCTACGTTTACTTTCTACCATTATCTCCTTGCTCTGAAGTTTTCTAGCACTTTCCTGTATTAACATTCCACTGAAAGCCACCAAAGAAGGAATAATTAGGAACAGAACAATAGCTACCTCAGGAAATATTACTGAGAAAAAGATATTTGCCATTGCTGGGTGATTGGTATAATGCACTGAACGTGGCTTATGTTAGGGAAAGGGGTGTGCCATCTCCACATCAGGGAACATTGTCTTAAGTTTCTACTCCTTCTAAGAAGTTGGATTTGTTGGTTAGTGTAACTCAAAAATGAAAATGTCTGGGAAACAACTGCATAAAAACAACAACACCACCTGAAAAAAAGAAACGGCAATTCCTTCTCTGAATCCATCCCCAGAAAGCATATTGTACTTGTTAGATTTACTTAATGGCAGTCAAGTGGTACATAGACAAACAACAACCTTTAAGATAATACACTTTTTTTCCTGGATGAAAATTGCTTGTCATTTTATACATAAGTAATAAAATTGTTGTATCTGGTAGGATTTTTTTAAACAAAGTAGTTTTATATGGTAAATATCTTAGTGTCAGGGTTCAGCACATGATAATATGTGTTCAACAAGTGAATATATACACAAACATGTCACCTGGTCGTCTATAAATAAATGCAATGTTTCTGCGTCCCTGAGTATCGTGCTTGGACTTAGAAGACCCCATACTTAAATTGGAAAAATATTTGATACCCAATGTATGATACTCATTTAGTGAGATGTTACTGTATATTCAAAAGGGAAGTGTCACTTGCTAATTGTATCAACATTTAAGTAGCAATGTGACAAACACATGTTTAATAGCAGATTGTATCTTTATATGATAGCTCTATCATTTCTACTTTTGTCAGTGTGGCCTTGATAAGATTTGCTTGAATGTGATAGGTGACATTCTATTCTTTCTATTCTTTCCTACCACAGAAGGGCAGAATGTGCGACTACCCACAGAGAATAGTTAAAATGACCCAAGGATGGCTCTGACATTTAATTATGAATGGTTTAGTCTTCTTCACCTTACTATCTTGACATGCTTGTTGTTGGTCATCAATTCATAGAGTGCAAATTTGGCTTCTGAACTGGCCAAAGTAATGAAGATGAGAACAAATACACTCATTCTAGTTACAATAAAGAAATTAAATATTATTTTAAAATATTAGTCTGACTCATGTAGTACCATCAATAACTACTGCCGTACTCTGAAAAATTTTCCTGACATTTCATATACTTAACATTTTATTTATGTAAACTGAACCCCAGAAGGAAAGTTATAAATATATATCATGGCACATCCCATGTGAATATATATATATTATTGTAGATAAGTATATTGTGGATAAGTATTCACCACCTACATCAATTCATGTTGTATCCAATGGCAGCAATGAATGGTTCTATGGCATGCAGATACGAAAACTCCAGAGGAACCATGACTTGCTTCTTTGACTATGTTGTCATTTGCACAATTACTGATCTGTAGACACAATATTACTGTTGACTGAAGAGACTCTGAAAGCATTCTTATTTTAATATTTGTGAGTCCTTGTCAGGTAAGAATTCCTCATCCCAGCTGTAGTTGTGATTTTTCATTGGCCGCTCTGCTGATCCTGGCTGGGCCACCTGCTTGGACTTTGGCTGACTGAAATTTGGCATAGAATGGCACAGTTCAGGACAAAAGGTCAGTTGCTGCCAAGCTACCAGAGTTCTTATTCTCTGGCATGTTTGTCTGGACACTTTTTTATAACAGTGTGCAGAACTAACAGATTTCTTGAGACCTCAGCAGAAAGCGTATACTGCACTACATCTGCACTAACATATGTATCATTATATGTCACAAGGACAGCACATACTCAAGGGAGAGATAAATCAATTCTGTCATTCTTGGAAGGAAATGACTGCATCCAAGTTTTACAATGAACTTATTAGAATACTGAACTAAGTTTTATATTGAGTATTTTGTTCTTAATTCTTTTTTAAGTTTATTCTTCTCTCATACATCACAACATGACCACAG
This sequence comes from Mesocricetus auratus, assembly GCF_017639785.1. Lineage (NCBI taxonomy): Eukaryota > Metazoa > Chordata > Mammalia > Rodentia > Cricetidae > Mesocricetus > Mesocricetus auratus. Next base: position 10,764,068 of record NW_024429192.1, on the reverse strand, counting down.
TTACTACTCCCTGTACTCCTTTCAGTTCCTCCCACTACCTTCCCCCTGTCCGGCAACTTTTCCTCAGTTTCTCTTTTAAAAAAAGGTAGCAAACCTCCCAGGGATATCCACAGAACATGGCCTAAAGGTAGAAAAAGATGGGGCACAAACCTTCATGCCAAAGCTAGAGATGGAAACCCAGTAGATGGAAAATGGTCCCAAGTGCTGGCAAAAGAGTCAGAGACATCCCTCCACTCCCCATTGTTTGAGTCCCACAAGAACACCAAGCTACACAACCATAAGGTATGTGCAGAAGAGCAAGCTCAGACACATACAGGGTCCATGCTTGTCACTTCAGTTTCTTCGAGGCCCTATCAGCCCTGCTTAGGTAATTCTGTATGCTGTGCTCTCTTCATATCCTGGACACCTCTGGCTCCTATAATCCTTCCTCCATCTCCTTTGCGGGGTTCCCCTGACTCTGCCTAGTGTTTGGCTATGGGTCTCTCTATCTGCTCCCATCAGTTTCTAGATGATCTCCATATGATTACAATTGAGCTAGGCACTAATTTATGAGCATAACAGAATAATATTAGGGATCACTTCATTGACTTTTTAAAAAACTTTTTGCTAGTCGTGTTTGATTCTATCACTGGTCTCTTGTATGTCCTGCCTCTGGTTCCTGGCTATCTAGGCAGTGTCGGGCATGAGCTCCCTCTCGTGGCGTGGACCTCAAGTTAGATGTGTCACGGGCTGGCCACTCTGTGATCCCTTAGCCCCAGCACATCTTGCAGGCAGGACAGATTGTAGGTTAAAGGTTTTTGGCTATGTTGATGTCCCATGTTTTAAATTCTTATACATTTCATAACATGTTCAATGGCCACATTTAACACTGACAAATAGAAAACACTTACTACCGTTTCTGTTTCCTTGGTTGTCTCTCACATTCTAAACCAAACCCAAAGAAAAATGGTCAATATTGTTCAAAAATAAACATAAACTCTTTGAAGGACAGTGTTCCATCCAATGACACAAAACCCACATTTTGTTCTTCTGGTTAAATTCATTTCATTTGATGGCTGACCACAACATATAAACACTGATGCAGCTGCAGGATTTACAGTTGTTTGAATAGTAGTTACGAACAGTGGAAACCGAATTGAGGGAAGACAGGCCACCACGTGCTGCATGTTTATCATGCTGGTTCACCCATTTGTCCCTGCTGATTCACCCTCCCCATAGAGACTGAGAGACTCAGCTCTCCTCTGGTGCCAGCCATCCTTTCAATATTTCCTTTGTTTGAAAGTGACTTGGATGGCAGGGAAAAGTGAATTGCATAAAAGGAAATATCCAGAGTTTCGTTAGGGTACATTTGGAAACTAATGTGATGGAGGAAGCAGGAAAGACTGGGGTTTTACATGTAAGTATTTACTCAAAACAAATTCTACCTCATGTGAGTGCGAACAGTGTGTGTGTGTGTAGGTCAAACTGGCATAAATTAATACTTTCTTCATACACAGACGTTATGTACAGTATCTTTGAGATCATTAATGACCCCAGAGCTCAGCGTGACTGCGATCGTCTGTTTAGGTTTTCTATTTGTGTCTACATCTTCATCCCGTTTAAGACAGTTAAGCATTCTCACATTGCTGCCAATAGAAGCTGTTTCTCACATTAGCATCTTTTAGTTTTACGTCCTCCAGGCTTATGTGTCAAATGTCAGCTGTTTAACATTCCTGGGATTTCATCATGTGAAGGCCAATACTGACCAATTCCAACTGTGCCAAAGTCATTCATTCTGGGCAAGAATGGGAGGCATTTGGATAACACTGACAAATTAATAATTTTATAAAACAGTCCAATGGAATCCTTTACTATGATAATATCATTATTACTAAGTTTTACTTACCTACTTATGTAAATGGCAATGAAGCCATTGAGGGACAGTCACTGTTTCCATTATTCAGCTAAAGTTGAACATTTCTTACTATTGTGAAAATGACAGAAAGTACTTTGGGGGAAATACAGTGTAGAAATCCATAAGATGCCTAAGTAAAACATTAGCTGTGAGTCTGATTACATCATGCTAGTCTCAAGCAGACTCTTTGGAAAAGGGCAAAAGGTAGTTGTTTCCTTCATCAAAGTATCATAGGAATGGTTTCTAGGCAGCATGCTGAAATTCTCTGAAACCTCTTTAGCCAGCTCTCAACATTTCTTATCATTCCACATCGTCGTCTTTCATGCTTCTACAAGTGTGCCTCATTAAGATGTGATTACTGCATTCTTCTGCTTTCCTAACCCAAAGCAACAAAGCCAAAATTACTCTAAACAAAGCATGGTCGGTCCTATCTCAGCAATACCCCACTACGCGGGTACCAACTTTCGTCTTAGAGTTTTTTTGTTTTTGTTTTTGTTTGCTATGAAGAGACACTATGATCATGGCAACTGTTATGAAGAAAACGCTTAATTGGGGTGGCTTCCTTGTAGTTTCAGAGGTTCAGTCCGCTATCATCATGACGGGGAACACGTCAGTGTGCAGGCAGATGTGGCGCTGGAGCTGAGAGCGTTGCATCTTACAGGCAACAGAACGTGACTGACTGTCACACTGAGGGAAGCTTGAAAAAAAGAGACCTCAAGGTCCACCCTCACGGTGACACACTTCCTCCAACAAGGTCACACCCCCTCATAGGGTCACTCTCTTTGGGGACCGTTTTCTTCCAAACCACCACATATGTGTAGCTTGCATTATTAACTTTTTATACTAGATGAGGTCTTCCCACTTCCAGCTTTCCCCTTTATGACTATTTTTTATGTCTAAAGAATTGTTGCACATGAGTGGCAAGGCAGAACAAAGACTGAATTTGCATTCTATCCAATAGAGGAAAATGAATAAATTTCCTTTTAAAATATGTGAAATGATTTTACTATTATCTATTAAGAAATAATCACTAAATAAAGCACATAACTCCAATGTGACTGCTTTAAGAATAATTATTGTTAGTAGGATGGTAATTGTGGATACATTTTATTTGAATATTCCCTATCATGTAAAATATTTTGCTTTTTTAATTTTTAGAATTTCATGTATGTATTCATAAAAATACCATATCTATCCACATTTACCCCTCCAACTTCCCATCAAAGTAGCATCCTCTGAAGTTCATGACATTATTTTTACTTAATGCACTAAGTCCAGTCAGAACTTCCCCTCTACTAGTGAACGTGGGTCCAAGCACCATAGCATGAGAAACCAGTAGGTGTCCATGTCCTTAATAATGAATCTCTGAGCTGGGCATGGTTGTGCTCACCTTGAATCCCAGCACTCTGGAGGCAGAGCACTGTAGGTCTCCAGGAGTTCAAGGAAAACTGTTTTATGTAGTGAGTTTTAAGCCAAGCAGGACTACATAAAAAGATCCTGAATCAAGCAAACAATGAATGAATATCCCTCCCCCAGAAACTATCCTCTGACAGTTACTCTTCAATATGGGATGGGGCCTGGAACATCCCCACCATCTATGCAGGAATTCAGAATTGCAGCAGCTATATTCAATGGTTATGCTAGTCCCTTTTCTTCTAGAAGACAGTATTTCACAGTGTTCCTTCTCATCTTGTGAGATTTTCCTTCAAAACAAAAGATGCTTCTGTCTGACAATAAAGACCAACAATAAAGCTGATTGTGCAAAACACATAAACATTTCATAAACACACTAAAAGAAGAGGCAGGTGAATTTTGCCCAAAGATACTTGGGAGGTATTTTACTGTGTTTTAAAACCTATTCTCATTAACTACTGTGTTAAGGCAATGAAATGATTGGTTATATTAGAATTTGAAACTGTTATATAAATGGAAACTTGAACTTTTACAGAGGTATTTTAAGGGATTTATTCTTTTTAAATGATGTAATAATTTTATTAATTCTTCAGGAATTGTATACAATGCATGTTGATCATAATTACCTCCCCCTGTTCCCAGATCCACCCCTCTTCCCTTGTCCCCTCCACACATCCCTCCCCACTTCCCTTTATCTTTTCTTTTTTAAAGAAGTAACTATCTCACAACAAATACTCTGGTCCCCCGGCTCTTAAAAGCTGTTCAAAGGTCCTTCAACAGCATTCTCTGAACTTTAGGAGTAGAGATTGTGGTGTGAATGTATGCACTGGGACCAGGTAACCCACAGTCAATTGTTCTCTTCTGTGGACCAGTTGTGTTTCTTTTTTAATGGTTACCATCTGCTACAAAGAAGACTCTTTGATAAGAGAAGGGAACTACACTTATCTGTGGATAGAATGATATGAATTTATAATGAAGTTAGACACTACACCTGTAGTTATCACCTAAGTTTCATATTTTCACCAGCTGTGGGTAGTTGGCTAATTTTATAGTATCAGGCATGAATTCATTCCTACTTGTTGAAACTTAAATCCTATAAGGTGGCTATTGTTTACCCCAAGGACGAAAGTACTATTTTTGTACTTTACTAATTATGTTTCCCCTTTGGTAAATATTGTGGTTTGTAAGCATCCACAGGGATAGAACTGTGTTTCTTCTCTTGTCATCTGCTGATACTATGAGAGCTACTGTTCCATTGTTGGTCTGATGCAGATCAGTTTCTCCAAGTCCTGTATTATAAACAAAGTTTATGGTGTCTTAACCTTCTTTCTAGAAGACAACCGAAGACTTGGCAATAACCTGAGCTGTTTTGGGGACTCTTGACTTTTATTAACAAAAACTTGAAAATATGTTTTCTATGCCTAGAAATGGGGTTGTTGTTTAGTCTATAGCTTAAGGATGAAACTTGTGATCCCGGGTAGTATCATATCTAGAGGCTTTTCAGCCATCGTTAGTTTTATCAATCCTTCCTCCACCTTCTGTGTTTTGCTATTTCATTCCCCCTAAATAAGTCTTCCCCACTCCATGATAAGAAACAATTCAAATTGAAGGTGAGATGTACTCATGTGGACAAGATTATGTCCTAGGGCTCTTTGAAAATAAAGGGAGGTGTTGTACTTTATTACCAGAGTTGATATAATGTCTTAAACATTATTTTTGGATCTGAATTCAGAAACTTTGAAAACAAAGATAAGCCTCTATAGGATAATGTGTAATATTCGAGTGGATTCATTTGAAGTTGACACGACTGCTGAATAGAACACATCTCTCCTATTTCGAAGGACTTTCTGAGCACTTCCAAATCCAAATATCTAGATACTCAACTTAACTCATACTGTCATAAAAAACTAATTTTCTCCACTCCCTCAAAGCTGTAAGGTGCTGTGATTCTGTGGAGTAATACCTTGGCTTGCCATTGGCAAGCCTCAGAAAATATCTACCCAATACTAATGCTATGAATGTTCATGGTGCAGGAACTAATTTATGGTGGAAACTCAGTGATATTTTGTCTGCAGTACTGATTGCTGACAAATTCAACAAACCTCTCAATGTATGAAGGTGGCAAAGTACAGTTGTGTGGTAGAATCCTGCCACAAATTCTAAAATTGAATTGAAAACTAACAAGGTTAGCAATTTTCTGTTTGTTATCTTCCCTGTGTTCTCCAGTATTGTAAACTACCTCCTTAGTACAAAGTGTTCTCTCTACTTTCCCGAAGAGCTAGTCTGCCTAAGCAAATACTGATGTTGCCAATTACCATTTTAAAGTATTTCAGAAAAATTCTTTGAAGTAATCCTCCTTCAAATCCCTTTGAAACTAGATTTATACAATGCTGAAGTGTGTAAACACATAGTGGAATTAAATGGATGAAGGAGAAAATGCATTTTGTCATATGCTAGGTTCTTATCTTTAGAGGAATGTCTATGTTGGAATTTCTTCCTTAAACTCTGAGTCATGAGATTCAGAATTGGTCAACCATATAATTCCTAATGTGTGGTGTGGAAAGTGATAAGTATTTATGGAAAGTAAATTTAAATGGAGCAGAGAGTTGGAATATTTAATTGCCCAGATAGTTACTATTAACTCATCAAATTGTATGACTTTTCATTTCTTTCTTCCATCTCTTCATTTAATACTTGCACTGTTTCTTCATCACAGCATCTATGTTTTCAAGCACTGTTGAATTCTAGTAAGAACCATGACAGATATTTGTGGTGATGGAAAGCCTAATCAGGGGCCCTGCACATACTAGACTAGTGTTCTGATACTGGTCTACATTTATATCTCTAATGGCTTAATACATTTTAATTCATAACTACATTGCTAATTAAGTACAAGATAGTTCTAGTATTATAAAATAATGTATATCAAGAATGATAATAATCATAGTAACTAAAGCATAACCCAATTTCAAATTTTATTTCAAGGGGAATGATAGTAAAGATCCTATTTTTAAATAATATGTTACTTAAAAATTCATGTCTTCAGCAGATAGTATTGTTCTTGTCTTAGATAACATAAAAATTACTTAATAGAATGCAGAGCATAGAATTGGCATGGGAAATAAAAGAAAGGAATCATCTACATGTCCTTCTTTACAATGCTTGGTGTTTGTAAGGAATAACTGATTTGGCACAAGGAATCAATAACTAGTTTCAAGGAAATGACTCAATTTTAAATAAACTCATAGCTTCAAACACATGAACCATTAGCATGTGTATTTCATACAGAGTTGGAATGTATTCATTATTCTATAACCAATGAAATCTACAGAAGTCTGAAGGGTAGTCAGAGGTAACACTATTCCTCTGTTAGATCCTGTCACAGTTAGTCTTCCCTAATATTAAACTTTGATTGGTAGTCAACATAACACAGAAGCATTTTGTACCCACACATCCCTTACAAAACTTTAAATCTTAGAAGGAAACCTCAAGCTTCCTTTGATTATTACTTTCTTGCTCTTTTTTTCACTTTTCTTTCTGTAAATTCTTGAATTTCTTCCCCCCCCTCTGTTTTGGAATAACTATGAAATTTTTAATGTGGAACTCATTTCTGATTGTTTTTATAGGGTTACTGCAACTTACTTTAAATTAAACAATGGAATCATGGTGATGTGCAAGAATTATTATTCTTAGCAGGTACACACTGAAATTCTAGAGACACAGTGTAATAACTACAGCACATTTTCAAATCCTTTATGAAACATACACACTCACATGTTTAATGAACAATATGCTAAAGGAGAAAAATGCTAGCATATTTCAAACCTAGATGGTAGCTATTTCTCGTACATCTATCTTTTTCATATTTGAGGTGTTTTTATTATGAAATACCGAGAAAAGCTGGCATGGACTCAGTCACAATCAGTATTCTGCCAGCTTGAGTAGGCTGTATTATTCAGTGACATAAACAACAATATAGGTATTTCTATGAAGATATTTCAGGTACAATTGATGTTTACAATCACTTATACAATGGATGTTGTGGTATTACATGTGGATGTGCCTCATTCAGTCAGTTAAAAGTCATAGAGTACTAGGGCTTCTTTGAAAAGATGAGATTCTTCTGGTAGGCTTAAAAACAGTTTTTATCATAAAGTCCCAGCCTCCATTGTAAGAAACATAAGCTCTGCCTTGTTTACTTTGCACTTGCCAGCCATCCTACACATGCACTGAAGCAAATTGCTTGAGGTAAGTTATTTTGTTTAAAGTGATATATTGACACATGCCTATGTCCAGCCCTTGAAATGTAAAGATTGGAAGATGAAGACATCAGTGCCAGCCTCAACTACACAGTGAGTTCAAGACTAACCTGGGTTACATGAGACCCTGTATATGAACAAATGAAACACAAATTTTCTTAGTTACATTTACATTTAGTATAGTGTTCTTTCTGGAAATTACTTAATACCCACTTCTAAGAGTTCTATGCATTCCTGCTGGGGCAAGTGTGTAATTCATCAACACCCCCTTTTCTCTTTGTATATCTACAGAGTGGCAAGTACTGTGCCAGAAAATATCACAGACCTTGTTAGTCCAAGGAAAGGACAATCACAAAGAACTCTGTAAGCTCAGAAAAGTAAGAGCTGTGTGACTCATTATCTTAAAACCAGGCCATAACTGATAAAACACTGAAGGAAGTTACTATCCAATGTGCTAAAAACTGAATAAGTCCATTATAATAAAATGCTTGTTGTAAGAATGGATATAAACTTAAAGAGTATTTCATGACTTCACTGAACAAAAATTTTCAATGGTAGTCAATTAAAAGGTATGACTTATGGGTATGAAGTCGTCTTAGTATATTTTGGAAAAAACACACCTTTAGATTTACATGTTTGTGAATGGGTTTATTGCTCAATTATGGGAAAATGCAGACTATATTTAAAGTTTGAACTCCTTGGTGAGTTATGTGATTCAATGATTTGTAATATAAGATCTTCCTTTCATGATCTTAGCACAAGTTAAAATTTTCTTACCCTGACAAATATATAAAATTCAATGCTCTTAGCACTCATATATCATTTACAGAAATTGTAGAGATAAATAAGTAGAAAAATAATTGTTCAGGATGTAAAAGTAAAGTCATCAGCTAGTTAAATAATATTTCTAATATTTTCAAATTTACTCTCAAACTGTGGAAACACAATAAAAGTAAAATGCGTGTGTTTCAAAGGGTTAGGGGTCAAAGTGGGATTGGTAAGTAGAATACAGTAAGAAGCAATTTTTGTTTTAACTTGGAAAATAACAATATCAACATATATGTTTTAAGTATATCATTACTAATTATAATCCCTGTCTTATTTCTTTTTGTGTGCACCTAAGTTCTTTATCTGTCTTTTAGGTAGTAGTGTTTGGAAAACACTACTATTATGGTTGTGCATTTTTAAAACAAAATATGATTTGTTTATCTCTGTGATACAAACACAAGCTGTTTATAAAGGAAACCTAACATTAGATGCCTTACTGTCAAGAAATCAAATGAAAACTGAGGAACCAATCCATTGATCAAATGTCTATTTTGTTTAACATACATGCCATGTAACCCAGAGCTGTGTTTTATTTACCATTCTTTAATCATAAATGTTCATGAAGGCATAAGATAAAATTCACCACATATAAACTTGAGGAAATCTGCTGTATATGAATATGAAATGCCAAAATAAATAAACAGTGATTTTGAAATCCACTACACACAGAGCAAATTTTGAAGGAAAGGCCATGCATACAGAAAGTACAGTTCAAACAGAATGATAGATTTCACAACCAGAAATTACCTCCCTTGAATAAGACATGTCTTGTAAATTTACTCAAATTTAAAAGCTTGGTAAATCCCTCTGCTCTTAAAATTCAGATGCTCATGGAAATATTTTAAAGACTTTCAAGACAATAATCAGAATGTATTGAAGAGAAAATAGTTTACTCAGAATATTTCCAAACTGATTGCATAATTGGTTTAATAACCTGTGCCTTTAAATGAACCATAGTTTGAAAAGTGGTCAAATCTTTTATCATAAAGACCATGATGCATTAACTACTCAAAGGGATTTTCTTTAACAGCAAAGATAACCAAAGAAGAAAAAAAAAGTGATTCAAGGGCAACCATTCGTAAAATGAAAATAAAACAATACTCGTTTCATCATATGCAAACTTGATGCATAAGTAAACTTTATTTATCCCAATACTTGAAAAGAATAGTGTCTCTCAGTGTTTATGTCCCCTGTCATTTTCTTCTCCCAAAGTTGTCCCGAGAAGTACCTCCCTTGTGCTGCAGAGCATGACTTTATCTATAAAGACTTGTCTCATGGGTGTGAGGCTGAAGAAGTAATTGTTGAAGTCTGGAATCTTCTGTGTTCCCACCCTTGTGATTAACTCGGACAAGAAGGGATGTGGCAAGCACAGATCCTGGAAAAGTCAAGCGAGATAGAAAATGTGTTCTTGTTTTTCTCAACTGATGAAGCTAGAGCAGGGCCAAGCCACCCTGCAGCTGGGAAGAGTGACCGGGGAGATGCTTCACGATGCTAGAGCAAAAGAGCAGGAAAATCTCCATTTCCAAATCCTCCGTTTAAACTTTAGAGTATTTATCCTGGGTATACAAATGGACTTTGGACTCCCATACAACAATGAGAGATGCACTCTCACCCTGGACTCTTGGTGGAGGGTCTAGGGCCTGCCCTGGATGAAATGCCAGACTATGGACACCCCCATGGAGAGCCTCACCCTCCCTGAGGAAATGAGGGGATATTGGGAGGATTGTTGGGGGAGCTCGGGATGAGGGGAGGGAAACGCAGAGGGACCTGGAATTGACATGTAAAGCAACCTTGTTTCAAATTTAAATTTAAAAATAATATATATAAAGATAAATTAAGAAAAAGGACAGTGATATTAGTGAGAATATGATACGTAGCTGTTTCCTTTTGAGTTGGACTTCATCATTGACATCCTGATTCAGAGCTGTGGGGAGAGCCTCAGAGTGTCTGACCTATTCCCATTCCTTCATGAGGAAGCATAAACAATAGTGAAGCTTATGTAGTTCCAAAATCTTCGGGATAGTGTCCGGAGGTCCCTTGGCTCCCCAGAGTTATACAAGGGAAAACAATAGACCAGCATGGGATTCTTTCAAAATGTAGACTTCTACAAATGGCCCAGGGAACTTCTAGGAGGCAGAGCTGCTTCTGAATATCACCTTGCTTGTTTCTCATTATTTCTTAACTATAGCTGTCTATCAATCTTAACCCTATATAGAACCACAATAACCACATTGGTTTACTACTCTGGATTTGCATGGAATCCTTTCTTTGCCATTTCCTCTCTATCTTGAATGACTAGACATCCCACATGTACCCTGGGAAAGATCACATGACATAATGACAAATGAAGTAAAATCTGCGAATGATATGAATATGGAGACATTCTGCATAGAACGTAATCTGAGATGGCTGACGGTGAGGAAAGACAAAAGAAAGGGACAAAGTTCTAGGTTTGTCAGGATATGTCCACTACTTAATGTCTCTGGTTTGTCATTATTTATTTTTTTTATTTTTATTTTTTGTTTTTTCCTCCTGAGAAGTAGAACTTAAACCAGTCTTAGCAATGAGAGTAATCTGAGGTTACTAGACTTTAGGGTTCAATAAACGATGTCATTAGGGTTTTGAAAAACATAATTTGCTAAAGAACGTCGAGGGAGCAGCTGAGGTTGAATAAGAACCTGAATTCCTGCCAATCAGCAAGCTGATGAAACATTCCCGAACAATGCTCAGCCTCCGGAGAATTGATAGACTGAAAACAAGTGGTGAAACTGATCAGAGTATGAGCATTTGACTAGGCAGGTGTGGTGCACGAATATGATGGGAAGGAATTAGATCCCAGAATAGAGTTTACATAAAATGACTGGCTACATCAAGCATGGGCATGAGTCAGAAGCCCCAATAATGACAGACAAGCAGCAGCAGGGTATTAAAGGATTGGAATTTTTATAAATTCCAAACTGTACTCCATGTAACTAATAAAATAGCACAAGAGAAATTCTTTTAAAACATGGTTATTTAAAGACCTGGGTGTATACAAATAAGCCTTGTCAGTGAGTAACCTACAAAACATCTCTGTGAGTTGCTTATATACCTACTTGAATTCTTGATACTCCTAAGTGCATATACATGCATATACTGTCTTTCTATATAACCAAGTTATATAAAGTAAAAGGTTTATTTTGGCTCACAGATTTCAAAATTCCATTCCCATGTTCCTGTTGTTATAGGTCAAACAAGTTTCATCGTGACTGGGAAGAAAATAAGGAGTGAAAAAGGAGAAGTTGACTTCCATAATTTCTTTCATGATGTGTTCCCAGGGCCTAAAGACTTTTCAGGAGGCTGCCATATTTAAGTTTTGCCACCTACCAATATTACCTCCTCGGAAAACAGGCCTCTAAAGCCATAAAATGTGGGGACATTTCATATAAAAACTATAGCACTAGGCAACAGGCTATTCCCCCAAATCCCTGAGTTTCTATGCCATGGTGAAGAAAGATAATGCAATTTTTTTGTTTCTCAGATAACTTTAATTTGATTAATAGAATGGTTCATTTTTAATCACTTGAAGCTACATAGATAGTGTGCAGAAACATTTTTTCTCCTTTAGATAGTGATAAACCTGTGATTAAAACTGAAAACTCATGATTATAGCACATTGAAGTGCCAAGTTTCAGGATTGTACTTTCATTCTTTTTATCAAGGCAATGAGACTTCCTATTCCTCTGCAAACTATCAGACTCAAAATGACATCTGGCCAGCAGCTAAAACAATTGGGGTGAGTCTTACAGTTTTTGTGACACCATCTTGTTTCCAGTAGTACATGCTATTTCTCCACCTGTGCATTAGTTACTTATCTTGTTACTGACCGAACAGGGAGCAAATTAAAGGAGGATGGGTTTTAGTATATGGGGGCATAGCACACCTTGGAGACAGACATGGCAGCAGAAGCTGGTGGGCAGCTGGTCATATTGCAGCCACACTCTGAAGCAGAGACGAAACATGATATGAGGCTGGCCTATAACATCACCCGGCCTCCTCCCACGTATCATTTCCTTTGGTCATTCTCCTCTTAGAGGTTCCACAACCTTCCCAAACAACTGGGTCCCAATCCCCAGCTGGGATCAAAGCTCAAACACATGAGAACTTGGGGAAGGATTTCACACTCAAGCCAGTGCAGTCCTTGATCAGTTGTAAGGAGGGACAGCGACAAAGTGGATGAAGACCTTTCCTTCTGGCTGGCTCTTCAGTTACTTCTCTAGCATCCTGTGTCTATCAAGCATTTAAAGCCTCTTCTGTATTTTGTATGTTTCCTGAAAGTTTGCTGGTTCAACTAAACTATGGCTTCCATGATGTGAGTGATATGTCTCTGTGGCCCAGCCACTAGGAAATTTTGGGTATTTGCTTTGGCCAAAAGTAGCCATTAGCTAATGAAACCATATTTCTATGAGAGGCCTTCATCTAGGTAGAGATCACTGTGTTGACCTCAGGCTCCTGCCCTATTGCTCACATGCATCACACCCAGGTGCCAAGAGGCATGCACTTTGACCTGTCTCTTCCCAGCTGGAAGCACAGTTACTCCCCAGCTGCATTTCTCCACTCTGCTGCCAAGGATACTCTATCTGTCTTCCTCTGGTGTGAGTCAGCATTGGGGCTCCCAGTGGGGAGAACACATGTCAAGCTGCAGGGAATATGTGTGAAATTCCCTCTCATTAGTTTATGGCACTTCCAGCCTTTTGAAAGGACTACTAGAAATCTAGCAACCCTCCTCACAGAATTCCTGGTCCAGTGACCACCTGTAAATAATCTCTGCTCCTTGGATCCTTGCGTGTGATTAAACTGGGGGGAAACCCCTCCTGTTTATGCTTTAAGTTTAGATAAGCTTCTGGTTGAACTTACAATTGAATTACTGTTTGTACATTAAAAGTGGGGCATGCAGCAAAGATTTACAACCCGATCTGGGAAGCTGCTACACTTAGGAACACACATATTACCTAAAGGCAATGAAATTACAGCACAGAGAGAGAGCAAATGATGACCAGCTAAACAAAATATGGGAGGTCTAAATTCTTACTGGTGCTCTGCTAAAAAGATAGAAACACAAAGAATGGCTTTAACACTTAGGCTCTGGGTCTTATGAATGATACCAGGGAGAGAAGCCACCAACCAAGTCTTGAACACAAGACACACAAGTATAAATAAAATGCATATATTTACTTAATTGCGATACATTTTATGATTCCACTTGTGGAATAAAATAAAGCTTTTATCTAAATATGATATTTAATATCTGTCACAGCAATACATTGAAAAATAACTTGAAGCTCAGAGAAATATTATCTTATGTGTGTTACAGTCCAAACAGCAACAGTCTTGAAGTCAGTGCTTTTTTTTAAAGTCATAGGACTTAGGATGCATGAATAGAAATAAATTCATAAATTTCATGGAAATATTAATGAATTACAACTTCAAGGTACTTCTCTCCTCCCATCCCCTCTTCTCTCTCTTGTTCCCCCCCTCTCATTCTCCCACTCTCTCTGTTTCTGACACTCTCTATCTCAGATAAAAGGAAGAGAAATCTACCAGCCCCCCTTACACTCTGTCTTCATATGTGTCCTGGGTATGGCAGTCAGAGTCATGGACAAAATGCATGATTGTCTTACAAAGCTTTTCTTTAACATCTCTTTTATGTAGTATGTAGGATTCATTTTCAACTTAACTTTAATGGATTAACTGTGTATTAAATATATCTTTGTCCTTGCTTTTAATCGTTCACATCTTATTTTATAATTCATGTGCAACTTCCAGCGGTCATTCCATTTAATTACACTCAATGACTTTTGCTATCATAATCTAGAGTTTAATTGGCATGTTCATGTGCCCAAAGCAGAACTGATGACACCAATGACTGTGATTTCCAGTTATTATATCAAAAGCATGTGTCTACTCAGCAGGATGTGGAAATATTTGCTTAGAGGTAAAAATCAGGTCTTAAAACAACAGACGTGTGAGAGGAAATGTGAAATCCCTGACACAGATCCTGGAAAGGGGCTGACTGAGCCTGAAGATGAGATGGGAAGTAGCAATGAACTTACTACTTTTCTGTGGGTGCAAAGGTGAATCCCACTACATCACTTAATATTGTCCTCATTCTGCATTACTGTTGCCCTAGTTTGGAAGATCATGAAAATGTAAATAGTGTTCCACATGACTAAAACAAATACACTGTTCTGTGAGGAAGAAAACTCATTTTTCTTTTAATCTTATAATTGTTAGAAAAAAATAACAGTAGATAGCAAATTTTGCTAAGGCCTTCATGTATGTAAGGACTATAAAAATGAACATGAAGGAGAGGAAGAAAGGCAGAAGGAAACTTTTAAAAACTGGGCATTTCATGGTCAGCAAACTGGAAGGATCTGTCCATGCTAAATACACATAAAATAATATTCTGCTCAAGGATCCTGTTCCAAAAATGATGGCTTTGTAAGGTTCTATGAAAATGGTCATTGGAAGCTCTGAGCTTCAAATTTTTCATCCTGCTTGGACACCTGCACGTTCTAGAGCAGCAAGATGCAGTAGGAAGATTTGAATTTTCCTCCCCATATTGACATTGCCTAATGTGCCTGTGAAATCATGTTTTTAAAAACTCTTCTCACAGGGGGCCTACCACAGAGCTTCCCATCCTGGCAGGAGCCACGTACCCCAGATCCCAGGTCTTCTCTTCCAACAAAGGGGCCAGGGGACCAGGTGGGAGACTATGCACCCCAGATTCCTGGTATTCTTCTCCAGCCACGGGAACAGAACTAGGATGAGGAATATAAGAACTACCAAAGTATTGGACTTGCATGCACCCACCAAAAGGGAACTCTAGTCAACAAACCACCAGACCAGTAAGGGGCTCTTTCTGCACCCACTAGAAGAAGAGGTGGGAAAGAGACAATACAAAAACACACTCAGCAAAAGAAAAAAAATATTACACCACCAGATTGTAGAGACTTCACACCAGCAAGACTACAACATTATAATGCAAATGAAGCAGAAGAGAATGACCTTAAAAACAACTTCATGAAAATGATAGAGGCCCTAAAAGAGAATATAGGGAAATCCCTCAAATAAATGGAAGAAAAAACAAACCAAAAAATGCAAGAAATGGAAGAAAAAACAAACCAAAAAATGCAAGAAATGGAAGAAAAAACAAACCAAAAAATGCATAAAATGCAACAAATGGATGAAAAGACAAACCGAAAATTGCAAGAAACAATTAAAACAGTGCAATGATTGAAAACTGAAATACAGACAATAAAAAAACCACAATCTGAAGAAAGGCTGGAAATAGAAATGCTGGGCAAACAGTCAAGTACTAAAAATACAAGCATTATCAACAGAATACAAGAGATGAAAGAGAGAATCTCAGGTGTTGAAGATACACTAGGAGAAATAGATTCATCAACCAAAGAAAATCTTAAGTCCAACAAACCCCTAACACAAAACATCCAGGAAATATGGGACACCATGAAGAAACCAAATCTAAGGATAATAGGTATAGAAGAAGGTGAAGAAAACTACCTCAAAGGGGCAGAAAACATATTCAACAAAATCATAGAAGAAAACTTTCCCAACCTAAAGAAAGACATGCCAATGAAGACACAAGAAGCTTACAGAACACCAAATAGAGTGGATCACAAAAAAATTCCCCTCGCCACATAATAATCAAGACTCCAAATACACAGAATAAATAAAGAATAATAAGAGCAGCTAAGGAAAAAGGCCAAATAACATATAAAGGCAGACCTATCAGAATTACACCTGACTTCTCCATGGAAACTCTGAAAGCCAGAAGGTCCTGGATAGACATTCTACCAACACAAAGAGACCATGGATGCCAGCCCAGACTATTATACCTGGCAAAGCTCTCAATCACTATAGATGGAGAAAACTAGATGTTCCATGACAAAACTAGATTCAAGCAATACATATCCACAAACCCAGCCCTATAGAAAGTTCTGGAAGGAAAACTCCAACCCAAGGAAGTTAACTACAACCAGAAAACATAGGCATTAGACAATCCCACTTTACCAACAGCCAAAAGAAAAAAGGGGTGGAATTCCACACATTTTTCCACTGACAACAACCATTCCAAATCAAAGAAGAATGAGCAATCAATGTTCACTAATATACCTCAATATTAATGGCTTTAACTCACCCATAAAAAGACACAGGCTAACAGAATGGATTTGAAGACAGTACCTATCTTCTGCTGCATACAACAAACACACCTCACCCTCAAAGACAGTACTACCTGAGAGTTAAAGGTTGGGAAAATATTTTCCAATCAGATGGACCCAAGTAAAAAATGGGGGTAGCAATCCTAATATCTAACAAATTAGACATTAAAATAAAATCAATCAAAAGAGATGAAGGAGGTCATTACATACTCATCACAGGCAAAATCCACCAAGATGAAATTTCAATTCTGAACATTTCTGCCCCAAATACAAAGGCATCCACATTTGTAAAAGAAATGTTACTAAAACTTAAATCACATATAAATCCCCAAACACTTATAGTGGGAGACTGCAACACCCTACTCTCACCACTAGATAGAAATATCAGGCAGAAATTCAACAAAGAATCAAAGGGACTAGTTGAAGTTATGACCCAATTGGGATTAACAGACATCTATAGAACATTCCATCCACATAAAAAAGAATATACCTTCTTCTCACCACCACATGGAACCTTCTCAAAAATAGACCACATACTTGACAAGATATCAAAACTCAGCAGCTACAAAAAAATTGGAATAACTCCATGCATCTTATCAGACCACTATATTAAAACTAGAATTCAACAACAACACAAATTGCAGAAACCCAACAAACTCATGGAAATTGAATAATGCACAACTGCACCATTCCTGGGTCAAAGAAGAAATAAAAAAAATTAAAGACTTCCTAGAATTCAATGAGAATGAAGACACAACATATCCAAACCTATGGGACACTTTGAAAGCAGTGCTAAGAGGAAAGTTCATATCACTAACTGCCCACATGAAGAAACTGGAGAATAGTTATACTAGAGAATTAACAGCAGAGCTGAAAGCTCTAGAACAAAAGAAGCAAACTCCGTTAGCAGGAGTAGATGCCAGGAAATAAGCAAACTGAGGCCTGAAATCAATAAAGTGAAAATTAGGAAAACAATACAAAGAATCAATGAAATGAAGAGTTGGTTCTTTGAGAAAATCAACAAGACAGACAAACCTTTGTCCAAACTTACCAAAAAGCAAAGTGTGACCATGCAAATTAACAAAATCAGAAATGAAAAGGGGGATATATCAACAGACTCTGAGAAAATCCAGAGAATCATCAGGTCATACTTTGAAAACCTGTACTCCACAAAATTTGAAAATTTAAAGGAAATGGGTGACTTCCTGTATAGCTATAACTTGTCAAAATTAAACCAAGAGCAGATAAGCAATTTAAAAAGATGTATAACTCCTATAGAAATAGAAGCAGTCATCAAATGTCTCCCAACCAAAAAAAGCCCAGGTCCAGATAGCCTCAGTGCAGAATTCTACCAGAAATTCAAAGAGCAGCTTATACCAATTCTGGTCAAAATATTCCACACAATAGAAGCAGAAGGGTGTTTGCCAAACTCTTTCTACAAGGTTTCAATAACCTTGATCCCCAAGCCACATATAGACACAACTAAGAAAGAGAACATCAGACCAATTTCCCTCATGATCATTGATGCAAAAATACTCAATAAAATACTGGCAAATATGATCCAAGAACACATCAAAACAATCATTCAACACGATCAAGTAGGTTTCATCCCAGAGATGCAGGGATGGTTCAACATACGAAAATCCATCAATGAATTCTAAAATCTAAACAAGGTGAAAAACAAAAATCACATGATCATCTCACTAGATGCAGAAAAAGCCTTTGACAAAATCCAACACCGCTTCATGATAAAGGACTTGGAGAGATCTGGAACATACCTAAACACAATAAAAGCTATATACAGCAAACCAACAGCCAACATCAAACTAAATGGACAGAAACTCAAAGCAATTCCTCTAAAATCAGAACAAGAC
Source organism: Mesocricetus auratus (assembly GCF_017639785.1). Lineage (NCBI taxonomy): Eukaryota > Metazoa > Chordata > Mammalia > Rodentia > Cricetidae > Mesocricetus > Mesocricetus auratus. The sequence continues at coordinate 10,745,578 of NW_024429192.1, read as the reverse complement.
AAGGCTGTCCACTCTATCCATACATTTCCAATATTGTACTTGAAGTTCTAGCCAGAGACATATGACAACAAAAGGAGATCAAGAGGATACAAATTGAAAAGGAAGAGGTCAAACTTTCACTATTTGCAGATGATATGATAGTTTACATAAATTACCCAAAGAACTCTACCAGGGAAATCTTACAGCTGATTAACTCCTTCAGCAAAATGGCAGACTACAAGATCAACTCAAGAAAATCAGTAGCCCTACTATATACAGATGATAAAAGGGCTGAGGAACAAACAATATAAAATATCTTGGGGTAATGCTAACCAAACAAGTGAAGACCTGTATCCCAAGAACTTTGAGTCTTTAAAGAAAAAAATTAAAGAAGCCCTCAGAAAATGGAAAGATCTCCCATGCTCTTGGATAGGTAGGATCAATGTAGTAAAAATGGCAATACTGCCAAAAGCAATCTACAGATTCAATGCAATCCCCATTAAAGTACCAGTGCAATTCTTCACAGTCATTGAAAGAACAATAATCAATTTTTTATGGAAAAACAAAAACCCAGAATAGGCAAAACAACCTTACTCAACAAAGCAATATCTGCAAGCATCACTATCCCTGACCTCAAGCTCTATTACAGAGCTGTATTCCTGAAAACAGTTTGGTATTGGCACAAAAATAGACAGGTAGACCAATGGAATCGAATTGAAAACCCTGATATTAACCCATTCATGTATGAACATCTGATCTTTGACAAAGAAGCTAAAAATATACAATGGAAAAAATAAAACATCTTTAACAAATGGTGCTGGCATAACTGGATGCTGGTATGTAGAAGAATGTGGATAGACCCATGTCTATAGGTATGCACAAAACTTAAGTCGAAATGGATCAAAGACCTCAACATAAATACAGCCACAATGAACCTCTTAGAAGAGAAAGTGGGTGATACCCTTGAATGAATTGGTACAGGAGACAGCTTCCTGCACATAATGCCAGTAGCACAGACAGTGAGAATAACAATTAATAAATGAGACCTTCTGAAACTGAGAAGCTTCTGTAAGGCAAATGACACAGTCAGCAAGATGAAAAGGCAGCCCACCGAATGGGAAAATATACTCACTAACCCCACATCTGACAGAGGACTGATCTCCAAAATTTACAAAGAACTCACGAAGCAAGTCTCCAAAACACCAAAGGATCCAATTAAAAAGTGGGCTGCAGAACTAAATAGAGAATTCTCAATAGAGGAGTCTAAAATGGCTGAGAGGCACTTGAGAAAGTGCTCAACATCCTTAGCCATCTGGGAAATGCAAATCAAAACAACTCCGAGGTACCATCTTACTCCTGTCAGATTGGCTAAAATCAAAAACACCAATGACAATTTATGCTGGAGTGGTTGTGGTGAAAGGGGAACACTTCTCCACTTCTGGTGGGAGTACCAACTTGTACAGCCACTTTGGAAATCAGTATGGAGATTCCTCAGAAAAATGGGAATAAACCTATCACAAGACCCAGCAACTCCACTCTTAGGTATATATCTAAAAGATGCCCATTCATACAACAAGGATGTCTGTTCCACTGTGTTCACAGCAGCATTATTTGTAATAGCCAGAACTTGGAAACAACCTAGATGCCCCTGAACCGAAGAGTGGTTAGAGAAAATGTGGTACATTTACACAATGGAGTAGTATTTAGCAGAAAAAAAACAATGGAATCCTGAGATTTGCAGGCAAATGGATGGCACTAGAAGAAACCATCCTGAGTGAGGTAACACAGTCACAAAAAGAGAAATATGGCATGTACTGTCTCATATATATATTTTAGCCATAGATCTGGGGATTGCCAGCCTACAATCCCATGGCCAGAGTCTGGGAAACAGAACCTTCATTCAATGGCTCATGGGAGCAGAGGCAGTCTCCCATGGCTAAGCACTGAGCTGAACTCAAGAAATCCAGTGACAGAGAGGGAAGACTGATGACCAAAGGGTTAAGACTGGGCTGGTTTAACCCAAGAAACAGCTGACCTGACAAGGTTTAGCTCTTGAATCCCAGACTGATGGCTGGGAATCTAGCATGGGATTGATGAAGTCCCCCTAAATGTGGGTGACTGTCAGGAGGCCTAGGTAATCTATTGAGCCTTGGGTAGTAGATCAGTATTTATCCCGGGTATACAAATGGACTTTGGGGTCCCATCCAACAATGAGAGATGCACTCTCACCCTGGACTCTTGTGGGAGGGTCTAGGCTCTGCCCTGGATGAAATGACAGACTATGGACACCCCCATGGAGGGCCTCACCCTTCCTGGGAAAATGAGGTGATATTGGGGGAGTTGGTGGGAGGGCGCTGGGGGATGGGAGGGAAAGGGAGAGTGACCTGGAGTTGACATGGGAAGCAATCTTGTTTCTAATTTAAATTAAAAAAAACTCTTCCCACAGAACTTCCAAGATAGTGAGAAGTCAAGTTAGACCTGGGAAGACCTGTTTGGTAAGCTAAGCTACTCTTATGAGTGCACAGGAATCTATTTCCAGCATCAGCATCATGCTGCATCTGCCCTATCCTCCTCTGCTATGGTTTTTTCCCTTGATGGGCACCTCATGCATCAAGATGATCAGCATCTCTCTCTCCTAACAGCTCTACAGTGTATGGCAAGGGCGTCAGCTGCTACGTGGAACGGCTCAGGCATCCAATGTCCATTGAAAGTCATGATATTGAATGAATAACACGTGTGGTTTCCCTTGAGTAACAGTGAACAATGTGGACTCTGAGTGAAGAAGTATGTGCTCATGCTTAGCACACTGTATGAAAATATAAAAGGCAATATATTACTTAAGTAAGATACACCTCAACTCAAGCAAACAAAATTATCTGTTAACCTTAAACACATCTCTTTATAAAAAAGTGAGCCCTGAAAACACACATACAAGTTACATTATACATACTTAGAAGGTTAAATTAAGGAACATATGTGTGTACATGTATGTGCAAATAGCAACAATTAGTGAAAAAAGAGGCCCCAGATTTGAAATAGAGCAAGGAGGAATAAACAGAAAGGGAAGTTGTGTAACTATATTATAATTTCAAAAAATAAAGTTATTTGAAAATGTCATTAAAATAAATAAATGTTGCTGAAAACAAACTAAATGTGTATGGTAAGAAACCTAAACTATACCTAGGGCCTTCAACTATATCAATTCTTCATTATATCCTTATCAGTTAACTCTTGACCATCAACACAGGACAGATTGAGATCTGCTCTTTGCAGTGTCTATTGTCACCTGGCCTCACTTGGTTAACTAAATCCTGGGTCATTTATAGGAAACAATGAAAGAGATCTACAAGTCATAACCCTGGACTGACTTGTTGACTAATAGTTCAAAACCAGGTGCCTCTGTTGTAATTTCTTGGCCAATCTAAAGCCCCCGGTATATGATGACATGAGAGTTTACACTGCATATGGTTTGTGACTATGACTGTGTACTTCACATACATCCCAAATACAACATGTTCATGTTACTTAGTCTCTCCCTATGGGTCCTACTCCCTCTGAACTGTTCTTGTGAAATGTTCTTATCAGTGAAATACAGAAAAACACTGCTCTATGATGACTTCAAATCCAGTCCTCAAAAGGTCTTGAGCAATCCAATCTGCTTGCTTGGGATAGTTAACTGTGGTATGACATACATACAAGTCCAGAGTCTGGCAAATCTGGTCATTCAGTAGTATTGCTGATGAAGGATAGTCTAGGACAAACCAGAGGTGTATTTCTATGTCTAGACTCTGTTACTCATCAACTCAGTTACTACCCAGCCATTACCTAGATGTCATGGTAGCTTGAATGATTTATTAGTTGGTTCTGGTGACAGATGTGTGGTATTTTTAGTCATTGTGTTTTATGATATTTAATGATGAGCATATTTTCTTTGTCAAGTAAAGTTTTCTGGAACTCCATATCTACTGTTGAAAGTGTTGTGGTCTCTGACATCATGTTCCTGACCATCTGTTTTTCCAGTACAACTCATATTTTTCACAGCCTACCTCTAATACTATGACTCCATGAGGGCTTTTCAATTCCACTAAAGGAAGCTACCCTTGATTATTCTTGTGTCCACCGTCTCCACCCGTCTCTCATCTACAGCATACATCATGTGATACTGCCTTGTTTGAGGTTGCTAACATGTCTAGTGATGGCAGAAACAGACACTGTTGCTTGTTCCCTGTGATTTCCCTTCTGTTGCACAACCCAGTTCCACAGCAGAGATCACTTGTTCCCTAGAGTAACCAGCAGCACCGTCTGTCATAGATCTTGAGAAGCAACATGTCTTCATGTTTTCTTTCAGGACTGTCACTCACCCTTGCTTGCTTCTTTCAGAAAAGTGTATTGTCACCTAGTTTCAAAACAGAGAAAGCAAAGAGAGGGAATATTTTAACGTTTCTGCTAGCCTTAGCAAGCAATGGCTATCAAGCATAGTTTTTCATGCTATCATAGCATCACATAGCTAAAGTAACAAATAAATGAGAGAAAGTTAAGAATTTGCTTATTGTTTCAATATGTTCTGGTAAACAAAACACTGACTCAGAAACCTAGCTGACTGTACACAAGAATAAATGGCTTCCTTAAAAATAAAATTAAGTATTATATATCATCAAAAAATTAGCAACAGATGCATTTCAGCTTTTTGAGGTTAGACATCTTTTCATTCATATTTGTCAGAGATGTTGTCTTTAACCATCTCAGTTTAATGGAAGCTCTTTGTTGTTTTATTTGTTTACCATATTGTTTGGATGCTGAGTTATCTTCTGTCAAACTTCTGTCCCCGGTAGTCATGAGATAACAAAGTTTAAAAACATGACAACTGCTTCCTCTATGCCCCAATTTATAAAGTAATATGAATGTAAAGTAAGAACAAATAAAAAGTGAAATGCTTAAGCTCTAAATTGAAATTCAATGGTTTCACTTCTTACAGCAAACCTTTAAGATTTACCTTTTCTGTTTCTCTAGCTATTGTATATCTTTTAAGTATCAGATTAGAAAAGGCTATACTTGATGTATTTAATGCCTCTTCTAGGAAGGGTGACTATATAATTATTTTTTCAGAACGTTTCAAGTGTGAAATGATTTCATTTGATTTACACTGGACAGCTTTGTGTTATACATATTTTTTACTTTAAGCTTTAACTCTGACACAATTAGGAAGATGCCTGAGTCCACAAATTCCATGTGTAATGCACAGAATTATATGATGTTAGAATTTGACTTGGGAAGTAAAACATGTAAATATAAACGCTTGGCATATTTCAGAAATACAAGTGAGATTTTCTGTTAGCTCTTTCATTTTATTAGTTGTGGTTTAACAGTCTCACCACACTGCAAACATCTGAGCTTACAAAACAGGACAGAATTGGCATACTGCATGAAAATACTGCCGTACTTCCAAAATTTTTGTTAAACTTGTTATGTTGAAAATATTTTCCTGGAAAAGTAAGATGCGTATTTTCTAGTGAATTTCAGTAGCTCAAACAGGAAATTTAAAAATATCCTTTTATATATTCACAAATGAGATGGTTCTAAGCAGAAGACAAACTTTTATCCAAGTTGATATGATGGGCACGAGTCAGCATTGGGAAGGAAGTATGCGTTCCATGATATATCCAAGTCAAGCATGGAACTTAACTTCTCCTCCTGGGCACGTCACGTTTTATACTAAGTATCTCTAACCTGCCAGCCTGTGACTTGTCCTGGGCTATGCATGGCTGTGCTCCTACATTTATTCAAATTTGCTTGTGATTTGCATTAACAGTGAACAGGAGACATCCCACAGGAAGGCAGATATGCCCATAATTCCTTCAGTTCAACAAACAAGAAAAGAAAAGGGTAGGGGAGAAAAATATAAGACTCTATATAAATAGCAGCCATGGCTGATGAGTAAGTTTAAAGGTTTTACACAGAAAATTCTTTTTTACCTACAGAATGGAAGGAAATGGATCATAAGATATTTTGCTTTGGGGGAGACTCAGCTGATTCTACATTGTGGACTATGGGATGCTTAGTCATTCTTCCACATGAGTCTGTTAAGTTCTCAAGAAGCCCAAACTAAGAAGCTCACATCTTAACCAAAATGAGCCACTCTCACAATGAAATGTGTCACATGCTTCTCTCTCATGTGTGGAATATGTGTGGAAAAGAAGGATAGGAAAATAAGAGGAGAAGTTGTTAGGGGTGCAAAACAGAAAGTGATAGAAGGGTTAGAATATGATGGATCATATATGTAAATGTCAAAATGATAATCACTACTTTTGAAATTGATAATCATTTCAAAAAGCCCAGGCACAATATTGATAATCTGGATATCTGCTCCCCGAGAAGAAAAACAATGTGTTGAGTCTATTGAGTTCCGGGAACTTCAAATACAAATACAGTAAAAAGAAATCAAACATTTCAATGATTATGACCCTGCATATGTGAATCATATAAAGCCCTAGAGTTTATGCATTGATTTCCATATCAACCCCAGGGCAATTAAGATTAACTTTTTAAACTATAGTAACTAGATGATAACTTTACTCATGCTGATGATGTAAGTTTTAAATATTAATTAGCATGTGGTATTGGACATATTTATGGAGTATATGAGATTTTCAGTATCAGGGTTTTACTATCAGAAAGCTTGATAAATTAAATTCCTTACTACTGTGGAAAATAAAGAAATCTCTTAGAAGTAGGGAAGGTCCACTTCTAATCTGGATCCTTGAAATGGGAGCATACACCTATAATCTGGACTACAAGTCAGGCTGGCAGCCTATAAAAAGGACATGAAAGGTTTGCTCTTGCTCTTGCTAGCAAGTCCATTCTTTCACTAGCATTAGAGCATACATCTTCAGGATTATTGGATATACTGAAAACCAGCAAAGACATCCAGCCTTGTAAACTGAACAACTATTGGAGACAGTCATTGTTAGACTGCCTGGGGAAAATAAGAAAAGAGAAAGTCAGCCAGCGTTCCCCATTGTGAATTCTTAGTTCATTGTTCTCTCTCTCTCTCTCTCTCTCTCTCTCTCTCTCTCTCTCTCTCTCTCTCTCTCTCTCTCTCTCTCTCTCTCTTTCTCTCTATCCTCTCTCCCCCCCATCTTATACATGATTCTGACATCATTGTCAAAGATTAGGTAATTATAGCTGTTTATATTTATTTCTGGGTCCTCTATTATATTCCATTGTGCTATTATCATGCTGTTATAACTAGGGCTCCGTAGTATAATTTGAGGTCAGGTATTTTTATACTTCTTTCAGGGTTCATTTTGCTTAGGATTGTTTGGGGTTTGTGATTCCATATTAACACTAACATTCAGATTTTTTTCTTCTACAGCTGTGAAGAATGTCATCAGATTTTAATGAGGATTCTATCGAGTCTGTAAATTGACTCTGGTCACACAGCCATTCTCACAATATTAAATTATGTCAATCCAGAAGCATAGAAGTGCTGTTCAATGTCTTGCCTTCTTCAATTATTCATTAATGACTCACACTGTCATTGTAGATGCCTTTCATTTCTTTGGTAGGCTCATCTCTAGGTATTTTATTTGTTTACTTTTTAAGTTATTTGAGAAATTGTTTTGATTTCTTTCTTTTTTTTCTTTTTTTTTCTTTTATTTTCCAGTTTAAATTTAGATAAGAAACAAGGTTGCTTCACAAGTCAGTTCCAGGTCTCTCTCCCTTTCCCTCCCCTCCTCCTGTGCCCTCCCCCCATCCCCTCCATTATCCCCTCATTCCCCCAGGGAGGGTGAGGCCCTCCATGGGGGTGTCCATAGTCTGTCATTTCATATAGGGCAGGGCCTAGACCCTTCCCCAAGAGTTCAGGGTGAGAGTGCACCTCACATTGTTCTATGGGAGTCCAAAGTCCGTGTGTATACTTGGGATGGGTAATGATCTGCTGCCCAAGGCTCAATAGATTACCTAGGCCTCCTCACTGACACCCAGATTCGGGGGCTCTTGATCAGTCCCATGCTGGATTCCCAGGCTGATGCCTGGGATTCAAGAGTTAACCTTTGTCTGGTCAGCTGTTTCTGGGGGTTCTTTCTTGGAATGCTTTTTGCAGAAGAGCTACTGTTTGGTTTTGTATTTTGCTGAAAGTGTTAATGAGCTCTCTCAGAGTGACCTGGAAGGCTCTGGCTTTGTGCTTGATAATAAGAGTATCCCACAGAAGCTTTCATAATGAGATAAACATGCTCACCTTTCCTACAAATATATGAAGGTAAAGAATGTTCTAGAAGCAGAGGAAAACACAGGCATAACATCTTTGTCTTGACAGTACGTTGAGTGAGCAGCAACATACTCTCGATGGCATACAGTCTGGCTTCTGCTTTGCTCTCTTCTTGGGAGTTATCTAGCTGGAATCCTTTGGACCCACACTGAACAAAAAACACACAGGAAATAAAAGTCCGGGACCTAAGGTTAAAGTAAAGCTGCCGTGTTATTCCATTTGGAAGTCACCACACATATCATGTCATCTTATTACCTATTCTAAGATGCCAGAATGAGTTTTTGTTTTGCTTTATTGATCTCAATCACAACCAACTACAAACAGTTATCCACAAATGCTTTCAGATTAGAAGATTTGACAGGGCACTAGTACAATTGCAAATAAGTCTTGATCATACTTTTGAAAGACTCACTGGGCATGTATGTGTGTATTAGCATGTGTGTGAAATGTGTATGGAAAGAAACACAAATGGACAGAGAAATTGGATACTGTGGGGGAAATGCTTAAACTTAAAAAGCCCTACTGCAGGAGATAAAGAGGAATTTTATGCTTTCCTCTTTCAATATTTGTATTGTTTAAATTTGAGAACTCAATGTAAGTGACATAGAGGCAACCCAGAGGAAGTTGGTGCCAACATATATTTATTAAACCCATTCTGCCCATTGCAAAGGCTTTAAATATTTTTTTGAAAGACAAAAGAATTCTTGTGGAAAAATCTAATAGGAAGCATTTGTCTTGAATCTTTTTTAAGTCACATAGTTCCTGTCCCAAAATGTGATTGCTTTGACATTACTATATAAAATGGTACTACATGTACATTTTGTTCAAGCCAATAGGTTGACTCAGCTATTTTAATGATCTGTCTGCTGCAATACTTTCTTAATTTTTGTCTAAATGGGAAAAATAATTGTGTATCTATGTTTTCTTGACTCAAGGTTCCACAGCAGGCATCCCTGCTGAGCAGATGTGTTCCTGTTTGCATGTAAAAGGGTTTTGCTACAGTTTTGTAATCCAGTATGTCGTGTTTTCCAAATAGACTTGTTCAAGTCATTAGACTGAAATTTGCTAATTTGCCAAGATAAATATTTTTTTTCAAATGCCAAAAGTTTGAGTCTTTCTGTGACTGACTCTTGCTGTCACTCCTTCAGTTTGAGTACAAATGTCAAAGCACTGAACTGTCTGAAATGATGCTCCATTTCTTCAAATGCTTTAGGGTTAAATGTGATCATTTCCATCATTTTTCCATTGCCCAGAGGGACGATTATTCTTTTACAAAATGCCTATTAGTGAAGACATTGGGAATTCAGAACAATTTTTATTTTCTGCTTATCTTCAGGGGCCATGAGATCAGAATCCAGATGTTCTGACTCAGGCCTGTGCAGAATCCTGGCAAAAGATACTTGTGCTTCAACATGGAGGAGAAAAAGGGATGGGGCCAGATGTGCCTGGAACAGAGACATCCCAGCACAGACCTTTTAAAACATATTTTCATAGAGAGAGCACACTTAGAAATGTTAGGGAAATGGATGTTCTCTGACTCTACACAAGAAATATAGTTTTAAAATAAGCAAACATTGTTTGACATTGAAATAAGTGTTTCGAGGTCAATGAGAAAAGAAGTTACCTTGCTTTCTTCATGTGGGCAAGTTCATCTGAGGTATAGCACAGGCAGATTTTAAGAGTCATTCTCCTCTGTGTGAGTCACCCTTGGCCTCCCTTCTTCATTCATTGTCAATGTTTTTTGAGTCTCACTCTTCTCGCTTCTGTGATTTTTCCCCTGTCCTTTCATTCAACCAAATGCAGCTATTTAAAGATAACTCCATTTAATCTGCTTTTGTTTATTTTCTTCATTTCTCTGTATACAAAGAAATATTTATAAAAGTTGAATCAATATTCTAGGACAAAAAGAAAGTGTGGTATATGTTTTAATTTTTGAACAATTAGTAACACAATTGCTAAAACATTACCATGTTTTCTGATGAAGTTTCTTGCTTACTCTGCCCCCTGTCTTTGTGGTTAATCATGCCACTCAGGATTTCCCCAAATGCCTTCTCAGTAATTTAATTTTGAAAATTTTACACAACACATGATTTGACACTAACTGAATTGCTTCACACACACACGTACAAATAATTCATGGAAATTTCAAACTTATACTCTAAAAATGTTGTGCGATATCCTTTCCGTATAAGAAATTATTGTAAGTTTCTACCCTTAAATGATGCTGAGTAAAGAACAGGCAACTCTTGTTGCATTCACAAACACCAACACACAGTCTACCTTAGAATGCTAAGTCACAGTCTGTAGTTAGTGCAGATGCACATAGAATTATCCTGTTTCTCAGACATGAATGGTCAAATAATTCCAACTCTTCCTTTACAGAGGGATCATTACTCATGAAGACTCTGGAGTAGACAGACATGTTGTTAGGGCCACTAGGCACAAGTGGCTCTCACACTGAAAGTTTGCTTTGTAGAATGCCTAACCCTCTTAAGGAAGGAGAACTCTAGTGACAGTCACACACAATGTACATAATAGATACAATATTGGATTTGATGTGTGTAGGCATTTTGGACTGATTAGGTAGGATCCGTCCAAAATGTAACACTTAGTATTCTGTCTCAGAAGTCACAGAATACTGAGTGTTACACAGCTCAGATGGAAAGGTACCCTGGAACTCGGGAACCAAGGGCTACCACAGGTTGTAGTAAGCTTAGCAGTTTACAGCCCTGCTTCAGGGAAAGGCTTCCCTGTGTATCGGCTCCACTCTGGCAGGATAGGTTCTTCCAGCTGGGGATGTTTGCCCAGTGTAGCAGTTTCCGCAGCTGCATAAGAACATCTTCACCTAAAGCTCACCAAAGGGGTTTATTGGGAGGGGAGAATCCAGAAGAGTGGCTGCCCTCTGCCAGAGGGGCAGAGGACAGCCAGGTAGCATGAACAGCCACAAGCTGAACAGACACAGGGTTTATATAGGGCTTCTGCGGTGGGGATTGGTCAGATTTTAATGCTGAGCTCAGAATGCTGCTGCTCCGGGATTGGTTAGTTTTCTGCACAGGGTTAGGGTCACATTTGGCTCTGGTTTCAGGGCCAAAGTGTGTTTCTTCCTTTGGTCCTTTTTAGCCTTTTGGCTCCAATTTTAGGGCCAGGGTGCATTTCTTTCACTGACTCAGATTCCAGGGACAAAGTGTGTTCCCTTGGCACTGGTTTCAGGGTCAGGGTACATTTCTTTGGCTCTGGTTGCAGGGCCAAAGTGTGTTTCTGTGGCTCTGCTCAGGGTGTGTTTCTTTGACTGGTCCCTTTTCCCTATAATGTGCCACTTATATTTAGTCTCAGCATATATTCTCTGTGAAACTGATGGTCTTAACAATTCTTGAAGTAGTTAAACAAACAAGGTTGACTTTACTATGGCAAACATCTGCATATTATCCTGGAATTGAACTTAACCCTTTGATCCTCATGCAATCGCCCTACTGCAGACTTTGTCGTAGTTTCAGTAATCATCTAACCTGTTTACTGTATATAAAGAGTGATATAATAAATACAAGAGTATTTATTAAAGATGATAAATATAATTTAAATCCAGTGATATCCAACTTAGCTTTTCCAGTTACATTGAAGTAGCTATTAGAACTTTCTGTATTATAATGTGCCCTTATGTTGTTAGTTGTGATTCTCTGGTGTATCATATTTGCAGAAGTAGACTTTACAAGTTTCCATCAATCTGTAAGTGCTAACATGAATGAGGTATAACCCTATTATTGTCCAGAATGTATATTTTCAGTCCCCTTGGCAACTGCACAGTTGTTAGGATTTTTGAAATTTTTACTGTTCAGTCTAATGTTACCAAACAGAATGAATGAGTGGGATCCAAGCCCCTCTTCTATAAAGTATCTTTATCATAAAGGATTTCTAGGCACTTTTTTCTACTTATTTGTAGTTTCTTTTTTCACTTGTCATTTTCAATGCTTATGTCAGCAGTTCCCACAGATGTGTCCGCAGCGCGGTGTACACTTTTTATCATATTCCCACAAATCCATGGTTGAGCTTCGGGCTTCAAGTAGGTAATTGTAATGTTCTCTTTTTTAATAGGATGTAATTCCTATACTGATAATTGAAATATATAGTTACATGCATTTAATACTATTATGGTAAAACACATTATATCATTACCAGCCATGTCCTTTTTCATGACTGTTTAAAAATTAACATGCAATGCAATGGTTTCATTATGACCTTTAACACATAAAGGATGTTTGTTGAAACTTCCGTCCCTCCACTGTCTCTCTCTCTCTTTCTCTTCCTCCCTCAATACCTCTCTTTCTGCTTTCATGTCACATTTGCTATTGGCACAAAACCACAATTATCAGATCAAGGTGGACACAGGATAGCTTATCCTGAAACCAAATATGGGTGTCCTCAGCCTGGGAACACAGTTTCTGCAAATCGCTTGTTCCAACACATTAAGTGTTTAATGCAGGTTTATAAGGAGAGAACAGGGAAAATAGTGACACACCTTTCAATACATAGGTGGAAACATTGGATAGGTAGGTGTAACTGGAAATTTCTCTCCTGATTGCGTGTTCTAAAATACCCAGTGGCTGTCTTCCAAATAATTGACTTATACTCCTTATAAATGCTCAGCTGATAGCTCAGGCTTGTTACTAGCTAACACTTATATTTTATATTAACCCATATTCCTTATTTATGCTCTGCAATGTAGCAGTATCTTTATTAGCATGACACATTCATCTCCTGCTCCCTCTGCCTTGGGCTGGCCTCTACTCACTGTGGCCTTCTCCTTCCCAGCATTCTCAGTCTGGCTCTCCTTCCTAACCTTATTCTGTTCAGCTATTGCCCAGTCAGTTTGTTTATTAAACCAATCATATCAACAAATCTTCACAGTGTACAAAGGGATTTTCCCACAGCAAGTAGGTTAGAGCAAACCTGGAAAATCTCGGAGTCCTCAGAAACTTTTGATAGCAGTCGTGACATTCAGTTGGTAGAACGTAGTGGCCTTCAGTATGTTTCAAAACATTCCACCTTATAGTCACAAGGATTTTAGATCAGACACAATCTCGAATAGGCAAGGAACAGCTATAAAGGCAGCTGAAGATGATTCAAGGTAAACTGTGGTTAGGCTCGGGACCTTCAATATCCCATCCTCTTCAGCTACTGAAGTTAGCATCAGTCACTCAGGCTTGTAGAAGGATCGGTGGGAGGGCCAGCTGTATTCTATTGTCAAGCTTTGTTTTCCTTGTTCATTTCAGACCTCCTTTCCCCTTATGATTACTGACTTGTGTTATGACCTATGGCCACACAATGACCACACATACCAATGCACAGGTATAAAGTTACTCCTCCCACTCAATTAGTGGGCCAGTGAAATGAATGGAGACACAAACGGCCACTGGATATTTTCAAACTTGCATGTCTTCGACTGTCAGAGAAACAGACAGGAGAGTTGCTTTGAGGTTCCATCTCACTGCGATTAGAATGGGTGGCATGAAGAAAATAATAAAATCAGCTGACGTTGTGGGAAAGGAGGAACAAGTCTGCACTGCTTTCCTGGATGGCTAGAAGCTGGTGCAGGCATGAGGAACACGGGGTGCTCTCAAAGCACTCGGACTGGTGCTACTGTGAAACACATCTATTTCATCCCCAGGGGTGCAATAAAGGACCACTAGCCTCACCAGCTGCCTTTCTTAGTTAGTGAGCAAACATCTTCCCCTTTCATAGGCCTTGTATGAAAGTGCCAATGTTCCTATTTATTCCACTAACTAAAAAGTTTAGAGAAATAAAGGTAAGGCAAAATATGTAGCTTCATGTGCATACACACAAGGACATAGACAATGCTATCAACAACCACCTGTCTTTCTCCACGTTTTCATTCATCTCCATTCTACTGGGATTTATACACTTTGTTGTCAGGGGTTTTGTTTTGATTATTTGTTTGTTTTAGCTCCAGTAGGAACTATTACACTAAAAGCACAGTTCACATTTAAGCTCAATGTATACATGAAAGTCTGACAATAATTTGTTCTGAAATTAGACCATTAAAATTCTAGTACAATATGCTTTTATGAATATGTTATAAATAAATGTTTGTGGACTAGACAGACGTGCATCTTTTTAAAATATACTTGTTTTGTGTCTCTATCTGTCTGTCTATCTGAGCATGTATAATACACCTTCTATGTGCAAGTGTGCAGGGAAGGCCAAAGAGGGTGTAGGATGCCCCAAGCTGGAGTAACAGTTGTAAGTTGCCCAAAGTGTGTGCTGAGAACTAAATGGACCCTCTAGAGGATCAGCAGGGATTATTAAATGCAACCATGGGCAGGTGCCTCGGGGGATAAGATTATAGTATAAATAACATTTGTGGAAGCCCATGTTGTTTCAAAAGATGGTCTCACACAAGTAGGCTTTGTATTTCCTTACGTTTAACATTCAGGGCTGCAAACAGTACACTCTAATTAAATGAGAAATGAGACGAAGATACTCTTAGTAAAGAAAAACTTGAAAGATTATGAAACATTAAACAATACATCATAGATGATTCATTCTCCATGAAACTGCGAAGTAAACAAATTGAACAATAAAAATGTATTTGTCTGTTGTGCCCAGACTGTGAGCCCCCAAAATTACCAAGAGACCGTATCCGATGCAAAAGCAAAGAGCCTTTGCAATCATGAATTAACTCAGGTCCCCAGGCTCTCACACAGCAGGTGGAGTAGGAGGCCCCCCTACACTCAGCGGGGCAGGGTATATTTTGGGGGTAGAGCAAGGGGGGTTTTGGGGGGCCTGCTAGTTGCATAGCAACAGTCTCAGGATTGGTGCACATTCCAGGCTGGGGGTTCCTGTCCTGAGTTGATTGGTTACCTGCAGCCGCAGAAAGGTTGCTATGCCTGGAGACCATCCACCCTCTGAGGGCATTGCTATCTACTGCATTCCCCCTTTATCAGTAAAGCATATCCAAATCTTGTCAGCTAACTTTTGATTGGTGCCTTACCATATGGGAGGTATCTGGAAGTTTCTTCCCACTAATTAGGGCAAGGTAAGGCAAGGTTGTGGGTGGGGATTGGGCTCAGCACATCTGCTGAGTGAGGGGCTTACATCTTGCTGGGTCTTTTCTACAGCTGTCATGGCTGCCAGAGCAAGGAGCTGTGTGAAGGCCTGGGCCGTTCAGTCTACATGATCCCAAAATAGGCATCTGTACTGGCCTGTCATTGGGCTCTGACACGGTACACCCTCAGTTGCAGCCACTAAGAGCACCGCCTGTGTACATTCACTACATTTCCCTTTTAAAAGGGCCCTGCCTATCTCCCATCCTCTCCATCCTCCCTCCCTCCCTCCCTCCCTCCCTCCCTCCCTCCCTCTCTCTCTCTCTCTCTCTCTCTCTCTCTCTCTCTCTCTGTGCCTCTCTTTCCTCTCTTCCACTGGTCTCTCCCCCTTCCCCCTCCCCCTTTTTGATCCCTTTTCCATAATAAAAACATCCCTCTGCTTGAACCCTGTTGCATGGTGTCCTTCTCTCATGTGCTGCTTTCCTTAAATTACAACAGGGGCACCAACTAAATTTTTAAAAATATCAGGATCCATTGCAATAATGCCTTACTGCCTCATTCTTTTCATTATTAACTTTATTCCTTAACATGCCTGCCTAGGAAGGTTAGTCGTATTTTTTTTCTCTCTCCCAGTTCAATATAAAAGAGGATCCATGATGAAAAATGTGTGTGTACACTCTGATATGTCCTTTGTATTAGCACTGTGAATACCCATATGGCTTGGATGCTGTAGATATCACAGAGTTTGAGATAACATAACCAGACTGTCATCACAGCTTTGCTTCCTCCTGGTCGCCATGGTCCTAAGACATTCATGCAACCCAATTACAATGTCACTGAGAGTCACTTGCTAGACTTTAGACAACAGCCAGGAAAAGTAACGCTTCCTTCTAAAGATGCTGTAGACACAGAGTGTGATTCCAGGTTACTTCGGTGTGCTTTGTCACCAGAAGTTGAAAGCCTCACTGCACATGTCGGAAAGCCGAAAGGTTACCCAATGATGATTTGAGGCAAAGACGGAAATCTAAGGAGAGACCTTCACAGCTTGCTTTCTCGCAGCCTGCCACACAAATTCCACGTCTTCATTTATGCTTTGATCGACTTATTTTCTTAGAATTGTTTGAGTTTGTAAAGATAAATGGCACGCTTGATGAGGGCATAGGTAACCATTTATTGTGGAAGGTACTTAAAAGAGAAACTGGCAACCCGGTGAGCCAGCAGCTTCCATATACTGGATAGGAAGTCCGATAGAGAGCACGGGTCTCTCCTCCAACGCCTTTTATTACCACATCCATAGGCACCTCAAGCCACGCCCAAAATGGGCGTGGTCGGTGGCACAGTCACCTTAGATCTCTCCCTATATGAGTTGGATGACTATACATAGTGATAGAGTAGGCTTGGTTATGTGACACTTCAGTGGGAAACTTCAAAATCACTTGCGGCTGTGATGCATATCAGTAAAGAGCATTAGAGTTTGAAGCTCATTTCAGGGCCCCAGTCCTAAGGTTTGCAGCATTCTCACCAATCTAAGGCCCATTAAGTGTGTTCTCAGGTATTTTTTCCTAACGAGTTTACATACTGTATGAGCCTGTGTATCCACCTAGATCAATGTAGTCTTTAAACAAGCCCACTGTGGTCTTTAGAGGAAGGTTCAGAGACTCCTACATCGGAACTGACCTGAATGCCTCTCCTTGCAGACAAGCTCTCATGGTACCAGAAGGTGCCATTCGAGGGAGGCAACCAGCAGCCTTACACAGCTATGGTGGCTATGAAGCATATCATGACTCATATGGCATGATAACGCCACAGGTGCAGTAGTAGCACACATACCATGACAGCAACCAACAGCTTTCTGCTCAATGAGATAGATAATGTGTTTGATACTGGAAGATGGGCTAACTAATTAGTGCTCCTGAAATCATGGTTACTAGAGGAGCATGAACTTAATACACCAGTAAAACGCCTAACAACAACAAGCTATCAACATTTGTCCTTATACCCACAAATAGGTATCTTCACCTATTACCAGGATAGCGTCTCTCTACAACAGAAGGGGACCATTGCAGAAAACCACAATCAATCAAAATGCAGAGTTTTGGAACTCAGTCCCGATGGATGCATCTACGAAACACTCCCAAACCTAAGGCTCAGGGAACACCACAGAAGGAGGAGTGGGAATATTGAAGGAACCAGAGGATCAAGGTCATTATTGTGAGGTTGTGTCTTACAGTATCATCAGTAGCTGT
This sequence comes from Mesocricetus auratus, assembly GCF_017639785.1. Lineage (NCBI taxonomy): Eukaryota > Metazoa > Chordata > Mammalia > Rodentia > Cricetidae > Mesocricetus > Mesocricetus auratus. Next base: position 10,728,029 of record NW_024429192.1, on the reverse strand, counting down.
CTTAACAACATGACCTTCCAGACATGAGCTGAACCATGATGACACCAATGAACATGTCAAAATATATGGGGAAAACTTCATGATGCCTCAACCCTACACAGAGAACTACAGAAAATGAGTAATGCTGGGAATGGGAAAGTGGTCCTTCCCAGGAAAGACTGTATCAATTGGTGGCACAGTTATGAATGGTCATCCCTGAGTATGTAAATACAAGTAACATTATAAGGACTGAGAAGGTTATTTATAGGAAATATACATATATATAAATATGGAAATATGTATATTTGTATACATACATATATGGAAATGTATATATGTATGCAATAACAATAAAAGAGAGATCATGAATTTGAAGAAGAATGGAGAGGGGAACATAGGATGGTTTGCAGGGAAGAAAGAGAAGGGAGCTATATTATAATTAAACTATATTTCAAAAGGTGTCAAATGCACAAGAGACCAAACACAGTCACTAAAACCCCATCAAAAGCAAAGAGAACACCAAATGTGATCACATCTGACAGAAAAAAGGAAAATTATCACCCACATTAATGAAAACTGGAGACAGAAAGGCTGTGAACAGTGCCTTATCCAACCACTGAGAAGCAAATTTTTACTAAGTATGGAAATTCCATGACAGTAGAAGTTAACTGATGCCATTTTGAAGTAAATCATCATGACCCGGATTTTAGAAAAACTTACCCTCAGAATTTCAGAACCATGAGTAGCTGCAAATGTGAGGGCTGTCATGTCCAAACTCTATCGTTTTATAAATAAGAGGATTTATGCAGCAGTTGTCATTTATGTATCTCTTAACCACAATGTCAACACAGGAGAGGGCTCTGTGTGGATAGGTGTTTACAGCTATCATTGTGAAATGTTCTGAAACTTTCACTATTATTATTGTGGGGTATGTGTGTGTGTGTGTGTGTGTGTCAGTGCCCACAATCCCAGAATTCAAGAGGCTGGGGTATACAGATTATAGGTTTCAGACCAACATGGGTGAAAAGACCCCATCTTTAACAATACAAAGCAAACTAGTGGTACTGATTTCTTCAATCTCTCTAAGCTTTTTTATAATTAAAGAATTATATGCTAGTGTAGTCAGTACTGATAGTAATATTATATGCCTTTTTTCCAATTGGAATTAAGGCATTGCATCTAAAATATCTTTCAAAGAAAACATGCATGCAGAATTACTGCTTTGCTTTAACAACGGTACATTTCTTCATTTACTGTTTTAATACCATTTGAAATGATCAAGGACCCTAGTCTAATTTATAAGAGAAGAAAAGCATAGGGAGTTGGTTAGGAAGCTTATTTGGGTTCTCCAATCACCCTGAAAGTCAGTCTCTTTAATCTTTACTAAACCATCTGAGCCTTCTAACTTGATCCAGAACACTGTTGGCATGACTACTCAGAATGAGTTTTGGAGAAAAATAAATGTTTTCTAGAGTTATGATACACTCAGGTTTTCTTTCTTTCCAGAAATTGTAGCATATGAAAGAAATGAGTTCTAGAGAATTAGCAATTAGGATTAGAATTCTTCAAAATGGCTTAACCATTTTGAGCCACACTGGAAAGTAGAGTTTGCAAGGTTAAATATAAGAATCAGCAGCTCTCACATGAAAAGTCACGCCATTTTAATTTAATGGATTTCATGGAATTATATAACTCCCTCCTTTCTTTTTTGCTCCAGTTTATCCCAATCTCTCTTGTTCCCCATTCCCTCCCATGTGCCATCCCAAAGATTATAGCTCCTTTTCTTTGATTATTATTGTTACTTACATATATTCCTATATGTATAAGCACAAATAAATGAATACAAAATTTAAAAAAGCAGATGGAGCAAGGCATGGAGAGCAGGCAGTGAGCAGCACCCCTGTGCATCAGATCCTGCCTCAGGGTACCTGCCCTGTATGAGTTCCTGTTCTGACTTCCTTTAATGATTAACTCTTGTATGGAAGTGTAAGCCAAGTAAATCCTTCCTCTCTGCTCCAAAATGATAAGAGTGCTAATACATGAAAGACTGATAATTCTTTTAAAAAGAGTTTCAATAAATGTATGTTGTAAAATTACAGTAATTCTGACTCACCCACAGAGACACATAACAAGCAAAGTTTTCTGAATATACAAGACTGAATAATTAAAACACACAACAGAATACTACAATGTAAAGAAGAAAATGTTGGTAGAATAGATGAACAACAAAATCAAAATTAAGTAACCAAAAGGAAAAAGAGCTAGAAGTGAACTTTAAAAATATTTTGAAGATTTTCTTTTCCCTGTTTGCTGTTCTGAATGAAATGCTAAAAGTAAACTTAAAAATATGTCTCTAAAATCTTTTGTAAATTTTCTTCTTTTTGTGCTCCTTAGCTGTTGCATACCTTTAAAGGCAAGTCCAATTTGAGGTAAATTAAAAAGAAATAATTGACGAGGCAGTGGTAGTGCACGCCTTTAATCCCAGCATTCAGCAGGTGGAGGCAGTAGGTTCTCTGGGAGTTCAAGGTGAGTCTGGTCTATAGAGTAGTTTCCAGGATGGCCAGAGATATTATACAGAGAGCCACTGTCTCAAAAAACCAGTAAAAAGGAAGGGAGAGAGAGACAGACAGAGACAGAGACAGAGACAGAGAGACAGAGAGACAGAAAGAAAGAAAAAAGAAATGAAGGAAGGAAGGAAGGAAGAAAAAGAAAACATTTCATTGGAGATTTTATACTGGTAACATGCAAATTGAAAGTACTGTGATTGGAACTATACTGACAAGAATATTGTCATTTTCAAAGAGCATGCACACGAGGCAGAAAAATGCAGTTGACAAACTCCAGGTGAAGTATAATCTCAGATAAACTGAGTCATGTTTCTGCTTATGGGGAGATTAACAGCTTTATTAAATGAAACCAGAAGAGTAACATTGAATTAAAGCTCATGTTTAAAATAGCTAACAGTTGTGTAATATAGTTCTGTCTTGGATTAAGGATGTTTTGACATAATACTGCAATTCAGATCACATGATTCTGTATTTCTTGTGTCGGAACAAGATAATTATTGGCTTTGAAAAGAACTTGGGGCTGTTTTCAAATAACCAGTACACAATAACAGGAAAATTGTATAAATGAAGAAATAGATGGGAAAGAAAAATGCAAACAAAAGAGACTAACCTAGTGACTAAACCTCATGAAATACGTAGTGAGCCGTATGTCTGAATGAAATCTAAATAAAGCCTTGCACGTTCATTTAAAGACTGATTTTTGTCTCCTTGTGCTTGTTTGAAGGGGGCAGCAAGGATAGAGTCTCCCGAAACTGCCTATGCTGACTTCAAACCCAGCATCCTCCACAGCCTTCTGGATATGTGATTACTTGCATACAGCACCATATCAAGTGTCCATTTAAATACTTTTAATATGTTTAAAATAAAGTCTCATGATAAGTTATTTGGAAAGAATAATGTGTAGGAAGTAGACATCAGTTAATATGGGTTTTCATTTGTAAACATGAGGCTATCACTTTTGAATCTAAAGGCTGTAGAAATGTCTTAATTTGACATCCATGTTAGACGATATTTTTGAAGGAATGTATCCTCTTTTGTTACTGCTATTGGTATTGGTAGTAGTTTTCCTGCTGTTTACTTCTTTTCTTTTATGTATTGTGATGGATCTCATTAACAAGCCCCAATCTATCTCAACTGCCAGATGCAAGAACTGTATGCACAGCACCACCACACCAGCCTTGTTTTCTGTGGAAACGATGGCTTCAGCTTCTACTTCCTGAAGGGACAGTATCATTGTCTCTATCCTCTAAACCCACATAAGAAAAATTCCAATGAAAAATCTTAAGAAATGTCCCGGAATTTGGCCTGGCGAGGTGCCTCAGCTGATAAAGGCTCTAGCTGCCAATGCTGTCAAGCTGAATTCAGACTCAGAGGCCCACATGTTGGTAGACAACAGTGGACATCCCCGTGTTGTTCTCGGATGTTTATATTCACACTGTGATGCATACATGCTCTCATGCATGGGCATAAACACAGAATAATTCATGGAAAGTGTTATGAAGCCTACTGGAGGAGAAAAGTAAGCAATATTGTCCAACTATGAGCAGTGAGATCTACATAATGACCTGCTTGGTAGACAGGCCCACTGTTGCTATGACCCAAATATCGTGGCTGCATAGCCAGTCACTTTCTGATTGGGAATAAGGACCACTCTGCAATGTGTGTCTTATTCTATTACATATAGATTAGTGTCAGACGATCTTCTGTCTGTAGCAGTAGTAGTTAACAAACAAACCCACAACTGAAAAGTTGCAGAGAATAAGAGTCTGTGGAGACATCAGCCGGAAATGAGACACTTGTACCACACACAGTGCTCCCAAGCCTCAGGGATCATTGTGGAAGAATGCGGGAAAAAGGGTATGGTGGATGACTGCAAGGAAACAGAATCCTCTGGGCAAACAGGACAGCTGTAAATAAGTGGTGGTTATGACAGTATGTGCAAGACCTCAACAAGTCATGGAGATAGAGGATAGGCACGAGGTCCATTTCTAGCTCAGAGCTACTGACAATTGATAGTTTCTGGGAGAGAGAGAGAGAGAGAGGGAGAGAGAGAGAGAGAGAGAGAGAGAGAGAGAGAGAGAGAGAGAGAGAGAGAGAGAGAGAGAGAGAGAGAGAGAGAGAGAGAATCTTTCTTTAAGGGTATAGTCCTGGTAAGTCTACCATAGTCCAGTACAGCACAAATCATTCTTGATGGGATTAAACAATAGCAACAACAAAAGAAAAGGACACAAACTTTGGTGAGTGGAGCATAGATTTGGGAAGACTTCAGGAATGGAGATAAGGATATAGATATGATCAGATAGGTTGTTTGAAATTCTCAAAAAACTAATAAAAGCAACAACAAAGGAAACAATGAAAACAAATGGACTTTGGACTCCCATCCAACAATAAAGGATGCATTCTCACCCTGAACTCTTAGGGGAGGGTCTAGGCCCTGCCCTGGATGAAATGACAGACTACGGACACCCCCATGTAGGGCCTCACCCTTCCTGGGGAAACGAGGGGATATTGCGGGGGTTGGTGGGAGGGCACAGGAGGATGGGAGAGCAACAGAGAGGGATCTGGAATTGACATGTGAAACAACCTTGGTTTTAATTTAAATTTAAATTTAAAAAATATATGTATATGAAAGAAAGAAAATAAATTACCAAACATAAACAAACAAAAAATAAAAATCAAACAAAGCAAAACCCAGGCACAGTGTGGCACATCTTTAGTCCCAGCACTTGGGAGACAAAGGCAGACTGAACTACATGAGTTTAAGGCCAGTCTGGTCTACATAGTGAGTTTTAGGACAGACGGGACTACACTGAGAAACTCTGACTCAAAAACCAAAAAGAAAAACAAACAAAAGAAAAAGAAAGAAAGCAATAATTTAGAAAGAAATATACTTTGCAACAACTTTAGCACATTGATAAAAATCAAGCATGAAACATTATTGCATCAATCAACACTGAACAAAACTTTCTTTTTGTCTTAAATATGCATTGATCACTGTATACTTTATAAATATTAAGACTATGTCTAATGATTACTTCATATTTTAATCACTCATATTTTAACTGCTTGAAGTAATTTGTATTGATCATGTTATTTTTTACTTTTCTATAATATAGAATTTCAGTTCTATATTGAAGGCTACAGAGTGCCTGATTTTAAGACTGTTCTGAATTTTAACATAAGGTTTTGGCTTTGAGAAAGACATACATCACAAAGGTAACATCAACTTTAGTGCTTAGCAAGGGGCTCACTGCAATCAACATTTCTGAGCTTTGAGTCAGCCATCTCTATGGACTCCATATAAATATTACCTGCTTCACATAAATTTATTATTTATTTAACTTTAATGTGCAGTTATACATATTTGTGGGATGCCATGTTATCTTTTGACATTAGTGTGTGTTGTGAACTGAGTAGACCAAATGGCTTAATACAGCATCTTGATTCATATACTTTTTCTGGAAGTTGAGAGCATTTAACATGTACCCTCATAGTGATGCTTAATCACAAATTATATAAACTATTGCAATCATTAAATACATGACATCTCCTAAACTCATATTTCTCCAGAATAAGTGAAATTTTAAGTACTTTTTTCATCTCTCTCTTTATGTGTAAACTGAAGAATACTTTTCTTGTATTTTAAGTAATGTGGGCCCTGCCCCCTGAGATAAATTTTGCAAGTTCTGGGGAACAGATTGCCCCAGTCAGTAGCTACCCTTTTCCAGAAGATCTCATGGCATAATTAGTAAGGATTTCACATTCTCTGGGGGAGCTGGTGGGGAAGAGGCACTTATTAAATCAATTTTTCTTTTGGGTTGAGGTTTTATATCAGCTTGACCAGTCTTATTATCTATGCATTTTATATTAAGGAGGGTAAGGAAAATACATAATTTTTAAACATGAGCAAAGCCTGTAGTCTTCCAATAAGGATAAGAAACTAAGCAGTGCTGCAAGATGAGATAGAGAAGAAAACATTACATTGTCCACTTTGAAAACATACTCTGGGAGACATAGAATCTCTTTTTCAAGACAAACTGGGTAAAATTTTTGGGATCAGTTGACAGTCAACTTTCCACTTGCCTCGTGTCTTATAGGCATGGTGAATCATCTATACTTTAAAATACACCCTGGATAGTCGGATGATACAGTGTTGAGTGTGCGACCCCACATAGAGCCTATCAGTCTCAAAAACAGTGTTGTGTTTACGCAACCAGCCATATCAGGGCACTGACTAAGACTTACCTGAGCCCTGTGACTTCTGCTAAGACCTTCCTAATATGAGGAGCATGTACTTATATGTTGCTGTCTTCTCATAATTTTTAACTTGGAAATTACTTGGCTTTTCATAATTCTTTTAACATCATTGAGGTTTAAGATGCCCATTCTCAGCGTTTGTCCATTACATAAACAATTCATTTCCTCCCAGACCCTGGGGACTTTCATGTATTTACTCGTAGTTTTCATATTCTCATTTCAAGTTCATACAGCCAAGTAACACTTGTAAAATTTCTTTAATCTCTCCTCATAAATGCAAGCCTTCATTGATTTACTTATTCTTAGGAGTGCTTTCTGAACGTTACCAGGACAATTTGACCCAGTTCTGTTATGGCAAGAAAGTTGGATCCAGACTGTCAGTAGCAAAGTGTTTGCTTTGCCATTTTTCTTGGCATTCACTGGCTTCCTCCTGGTTACAAAGCAGCCGAGTACATGCTCTCTCTTCTCTGATATTTGCCAGCCTGTAAATTCCAGACGTGGTGATCTGGTGAGCTGCAGAACCGTGTGGCATTTACTTTGGGTCTTATTCAGGTTTTGTGTGATGTTGAGATGGTTAACTCTCCCACCAACACCATAGTTCTGTTGATGTCTCTAGCTTCTTAATGTTAGTGAGGGGATCTAGAAAAATTCTCCATCAGACTCTTAAAGTGAAAATATGACCACGTTGTTTTATTTTTCATTGTATCGTCTCAAAACTTTGATTTTTACTGGTGTAATGTGACTTGTAAGCACCTTCATTCTGCAATTATGTAAACTAGAGGAAGGTGTTTCTTAGGAGGACAGACACAAAATATGCAGACTTCACATAACAATACCTACTGATAATTTCAAGTAGGATGGGCAGGGTGCCCATAGACTCCTTTTTGACAAGGAAGAGCTATTAGTAGTTAGCGGCTGTTGATAGAAAATCACTATACTTTGGAAGACATGACAAGTGGTACATTGAATATGATAAATATACATTGTGTACAAGTATGAAAATTTCAAAATGTAAACAAAATATATTTAACAAGGAACTATCAAGATTTTTAGTACATTTTCTCTTTTCTTACTTTTGACTCAGTAGCTAAGGGAGTTTGTGCTTTTCTCAGTCTTATTCCCATCATCCAAACTAAATGGTTCATAACTCCAGGTCCAAGTGATCTGGAGCCTTCTTCTAACCTCTATGACCACCTGCAGGTTACATTACACACACACACACACACACACACACACACACACACACACACGGAGAGAGTGAAATGACAGTCTCTGGATATCCCCTATGTGGAAGGAAGTGGCGATAGGGTGGGAGATTGGGGGGGATGATGGGGAGCTGTGGGAGGAGGGGAGGGAGTGGGAACTGGGATTGACATGTGAATCAAGCTATTTAAAATTAAAATAATAAAATAAAAAGAGAGAATAATGTGTTAATTTGTTCTCAAGAATCACATACAGTATATTTTGATTGTACACTTTGCCCTCTACTAACTCCTACCTGATTACCCCACCTCTGTAACCGCCCAATTTCATGTTCTTTCTTTCTTTCTTTCTTTCTTTCTTTCTTTCTTTCTTTCTTTCTTTCTTTCTTTCTTTCTTTCTTTCTAAAAAATGGAGCCAGATATGTGTTGACCAATTACTGCTGAGAACGGAGTCTACTCTGGAGTGTGGTTGGTAAACCTAATATCATTCCATTGGATGTAAAAACTGATTTTCCCTCTATCAGAAACTCTTTTGGTAGGGATGAAACTTTGCACCTACTTCCCTTCCTCCCAGTGGGAATTGTTTTTCAGACTTGAGCTTATACAGATTATTGTGCATGCTGTCCCCGTAATTATGAGTTCATATCTGCAAATGCCCTGTTGTATCTTGAAAGTGCTATTTCCTCAAAGTTAAGTACCATCTCTGGCTCTTAGAATCTTTCTACCCACATGTTCCACATAGATTCCTGAGGGTTGAAGGGAGACATATGCTATAGATATACTACTAAGGGCTGAAAACCCCAAGGTCTCTCATTCTCTGTAAGCTGTCCAAGTGTGGGTGTCTGTGTTAATTACTATTCACAGCAAAAGCAGATTATCTGATGAAGGATGAACAATGCAGTGCTCCGTTGGTATGACAGGTCATTAGAAGTTGTTTTCCATGTTCATATAGCAGAACAATAGTAGTAGGGATAATAGTAGTAGATGTTCTCCCAGGCCCTTGACTTATTTAATCACACATTCTTGGACTCATGTCACTTACAGGATTTATCTCATGGAATATGTGTCCCATCCAAGTGAGGAATGGTTGGCTAATCCCTTATCATTTGTGTCCCTGTTGTACTGTGGATATGTCTTGTAAGTAGATTGTTGTTATAATTGCAGAATTCAGAGTTGGGTAAAATTGATAATTATTTTTATCCTCTAGTATCATGTATAGTATTTCTCCATACTGTGAATGCTAGCAGTAGTAGTAGAAATATGGATGATGTATCTTCAGGATTTTCCTGTCAAGTTGGGGAGAGTAACCAATTGCATTGCTAATCACTTGTGATGTTTGAAGACTGTATGGTCAGCAACTCAAAAGGATGTAAGCCTTCCTTGTGCTGCAGGCTTTATTTGGAAGCATGTGATGTCTAGTAGGGGTATTCCCCCTTCTGTTATATAGAAATGTTATTAACCACACACATACACTCACACACATACCCACATGTTTATATATATATATATGTATATATATATATATATATATTGGAAAACTTCTATAGTAATGGGTTTCTGTATGGCTTTTCAAAAGACCTTTAGTTTTAGTCATCCATCCAAATATTAACTCATCTACCTTGTCCTCCTGCCCTCACACCCCTAATCCTCCTGTTCTAATTCTGTTCCTAAATTCTTTAATCCTCTTGTCCAATCTCTCTCTCTCTCTCTCTGTCTCTCTCTCTCTGTCTCTCTCTCTCTCTCTCTCTCTCTGTCTTCCTCTCTCATATATCTCATATATATTAATGTATATATATATATATGTGTGTGTGTGTGTGTGTGTGTGTGTGTGTGTGTGTTCTCTGGATATCCCCTATGTGGAAGGAAGTGGCGATAGGGTGGGAGACTGGGGGGATGGTGGGGAGCTGTGGGAGGAGGGGAGGAGGGGAGGGAGTGGGAACTGGGATTGACATGTGAAGCAAGCTATCTAAAATTAAAATAATAAAATAAAAAGAGAATAATGTGTTAATATGTTCTCGAGAATCACATACAGTATATTTTGATCATACACTTTGCCCTCTACTAACTCCTACCTGAGAAGAACCCTTCCTCTCCCATGGTCCCTTAATAGCTACCTGACCTCTGTGGGTATTCTAAATGAAATTTACTTACATAAACAAAAATGAAATTTTGAAATTTGCAGAAAAATGGTTGGAGCTGGTAAAATTATTCTGACTGAAGTAACCCAGATCCAGAAAGAAAAACACTGCATGTTTTCTTTTAGGCACAAATGTTAGCTTTTAAAGAAATCTGAAAAATAGCAACTTTTACCTTAATAAGAGATAACACAGTGGAATCAGGATCTATCCCTAGAACACAAATAGACTTTGGGAGCCTATTCCTACATGGAGGCATACTCCCTCAGCCTAGACACACAGGGGAGGGCCTAGACACTGCCCTGAATGATGTGACAGACATTGATGATCCTCCCATGGAAGGCCTTACCCTCACTCCCTGGGGAGTGTATGGTGCATGAGATGGGGTAGTGGGGGTGGCATGGGAGAATGGGAGGGACAGGGACCTGGGTTTGATATGTGAAATAATATTGTTTTTAATTAAATAAAAATAAAAAGAAATATACTTTATATTGTTTTCTTTTACTGAATACATAACCTTTCCATTTTGCCAGAGGACTATAAGTGAAGAGAAATAAGGAGTGAGAAGAATGTAAAATGCATATATATGTATGTATATATATGTATATACATATGTATATATATGTATATACATATATATGTGTGTGTATTTAGATAAATGTGTATATATACATATATATGTATATATATATATATGTGAAATAGTATAATCATGCATCACTTGATTATTGGGAATATTTAACAAATGTATTGTTAGGAAAAGTGGTCAATGTAAGAAGATAAAACATTTCTATGCAGTTGATTGTGAAATTACGTAATTAAACATTTTTTTTGCAATGAATTTTTAAGGAGCTATTCTCATATATGTTTTCTGCCATTCACAAAAACACTGCTAAGTGATAAATGACTGCATTTGTCATGTTAGGATTTAGTTTGGAATTTAAGGGGACCTTGTTTGTTCTGTTTTGCAGGCTCAAAACTCAGATACTTGAATACATTGTAAATCAGTTCCTGAAGTTGAAATGCTAAACATGTGTCTGTTCTTGTGTTTGACAACATTCAACTCTCTGCCCTCATTACTGGCTCAATTCTAACCCATTTACACAGAATAAAGGTCTGAAGTCCAGACTAAAATCTAGGTGTCAGGAGTGGGTTGTGCCTTACTTGAAGTGGGTAGAAATTCATACTTTTGGTCAGATTTCCTACTTTGTGAGTTAGAGGTAAGGTTCACAACTCCTCATCCTGTGAGCTGGAAACTGACCACACTTCCCCGAGTACTCTTCTCAGTGTTGTGTATGATGGCCACCTGGGACTTTGTCACACTTGGAAGGCCTAGGTTGAAATCCACTGGCATTACCCAGAGCAAATCCTCTTCTTTTTAAAGCCATGTGATACTGGCTTAATTTAAATAATTTTTGTATTTTAAGGTACAACACAGGCCTATGGTTACATCTGCAGAGTCTATTTTTGCCATGTACCATAAACTAGTCACAGGTTGTAGGATTCTTACAAAAACATTTTTGGTTTTAGGCACACTATTATTTTTCCCACCCACCCTTCCTCCCTACTGGCTTGTCAGAAATGTGACCATGCCTGGGCACTGAATGCTGGAAAACTGTTGTTTGATATCTTCTTGCTATGTTCACCAAATGAAGAATCACAATGGTCCTGTGTGCCCTTCGGGTCTATGGGAGGGATGCACATTTTCAATCCAGCTTTCGTTCAGAGGAACCATTGCACATCCTGCCTCTTATCAACCCGCTTCAAGTCCCTGAGACCTAGTCAGGGCTGTCATTCTAAGGGAGGGGTAGTGGGGAAGAGAGATAAGAACACAGGGGAGGTACCAACAGAGGAAGGAAGTTGGATACATTCCTTTGCAAGCCCAGCATGTGGGAAACAGCTGGGAACTTGGATTTAACCTTTGCCATCCCTGGCACGGGAAAAGCACATCCAGTTCACAGAAAAGGATTCCAAAATGGAACTTTCATAAAGTTATAACAATAAAAACATTTTAAAAAGTGCTTCATAATGAAGTATGAGATTAGTTATTATACAGCTCACCCTGGTAACACTCATTCTATTCTAATGTGCTAAGTAAGACATCCTTAGAACGCCAGATGACCTTTGGGAGGAACAAGTACCTCTCAAGAGGAAAGAAGGAAGAATGCCCTGTGTCTGAGAAGAGACTTTTTCGTTTGTTTCTACTTACTGCTTCTTAGATGTAAGAGAGAAAAGCATTTGAATTGGTACATCCATTAAAAAATGTATATATCAATATCATATGTGGAGGCCTGAAAACCAGATGCCCATCTACTTATGAAATTATACTTACAAAAAATTTCAGAATTGGATACTCCATATCTGTGACTACAGTGTAGAGGTAGCATTATTATTGGCAAACCGGCAAGTATTTCCAGTACTGATGGGAGACAATATGCACAGTGAACCAGACATGATCCTCAAATACATTTCATGTTTCCATAGTCAGAAATCAATGTTTATTTAGATGGCAAAAATTCACCTCACTTTTCATATCTGTTGTGAATTAAAATGTGTGGTGAGTTACAATTCTGTGATGAAATTGAAAGTGTATGAGTATGTATGTGTGTGTGTGAGATGATCCTTAAGACATGTAAAATACATTAGTAAAGCTTTTCTTTTCTAAAATTATGTCAGATTTTCCTGTGCAAGCTTTTTGATTATCTTCAGTAGAATAGCTTAGCTTATGTGAGCACAGCTTATGAGAAAAACTTAGGAAATGAAAGCATTGTGTTCAGATTATTAGAAGATTTACAGGGATAAAAACAACATGGAAAAAGAAAAATATAAAATGTTAGAAACAAGCTTGCTTCACATGTAAATCCCAGCTCCCTCTCCCCCTTCCCCTAAATCCCATTCACCCCCACCCCTCCACCACATCCCCCCTTCACTCCCCAAGGAGGGTGAGGCCCTCCATGGGTGATCTCCAAAGTCTGTCATATCATCCTGGGCAGGGCCTAGGCCCTCCTCAATGTGTCCAGGTTGAAAGAGCATCCCTCCATGTAGAATGGGCTCCCAAAGTCCATTTGTATGCCAGGGATCTACTACCTGAAGTCCAATAGATTGCCAAGGCCTCCTCACTGATATCCATGTTCAGGGGGTCTGGATCAGTCCCATGCTGGCCTGTTAGCCATCAATCTGGGGTTCATGAGCTCCCACTTGTTCAGGTCAGCTGTTTCTGTGGGTTTCACTAGTCCCATCTCTGGAACTGGGTTCTAGGAGTTCAGTTCAGTGTTTAGCGGTGGGTGTCTGTCTCTGCTTCCATAAGCCAATGCATGAATTTTCTAGGAAGACATGTAAAGCAGTCATCAATCTCATTATCGGGGAAGGTTATTTAAGGTAGCCTTTCCACTACTGCTTACATTGCCAGTTGGTGTCATCCTTGTAGATCTCTGGAAATCTCACTAGTGCCAGATCTTTAAAAAAAGAATCTTAAAACTTATGTGAGAACGCAAAAGACCCCCAGGTAGCTGTAGCTGAAAGAGTCATGAGTAATAAAGCCACTGGAGGAGTTCTCTTTCTCCAACTTGCACTACAGAAAAGTAATAGTAAAAACATTATAGAACTGCCATAAGAACAGATATACTGATCAATGGAATAGAATCACACACCTAGATAATTATCCATTCACTCACAGTCACCTTATTTTTGATAAAGATGCCAAAAATATATTGCTAATAACATGGCATGCTTTAGTCACAAGACAAGAAGAACCATGCTGTTATGTAACTGGAACTTTTATGCCTACTGGTAATCCTCCATAGTGTTCATAGGTGCTAAACATGCTGTCAGTAGAGCAAGACAATCACCACTTTCAAACACATATGTACCACAATTTGGACTGCCCTGGATAAATATGTCCATAGGTGACATGGCAGCCTGTATAGCTTAGAAGCAACCAATCACATTCTGGTTGAATTTAAGGCCCCTTTTAAAGGATAAAGCTCATGCCTGGAATCTTTCTTGGGGCCAAGAACTTGTTTCTAGAAAGGTCACAGTCTCTAGAGAAAAACCTACTACTCTTATTTTGCTGAGTGGACACAATGTTATACTGATTCCTAACAATGTATTATTATTATAACCATGGATCATTCTCTCCACTCTCATCATTTAATCTCTATTCTAAAGTAGATTATGGTTAGAATGGTTAGAACAGACCCACATCGTGATATCTATAATCCCCTTCTCCAAGACTAGCTTGCACAGTTCCTGAAGGTGTTATGTAGGCAGCTGGGGAATACAAGTCATCCAGTCTTACCCAGCTGTGAACCCAGTGAGCTACAAAAGGAACTATTTTTATAAAACATGCTACGAAGCTTATAGGGGTTATTGATCACTTTCTTGCTAGATTTTAAGGCCTGTTTCACAGAAAGAAGCACATGTCTGGTGGTATGAATTGGGGCAAGAAGCTATGCTTAGGGAGCTTTCATGCCCCATGGTGAAATTGTTACTGTTATTCAGTTTAATGGACATAGTATCATACCACCATATAAATTCATATCTCCCTTACTATAGATTACTGTAGCTCTCAGAATTCATTAGAGATGTGTCCTTGTGCAGTGGTCTGTTTCAGGCAATTTCTCAGCAGCGTACTGATATCTCTATCAATTCCCTACCTCCAAAGCCTTTTGTCTCATTTGGAAAAAAGACAGGAAGACTGCAAAAACCAGAGGTCAGGGAGAATTATAGCGAACTGTCTTCAGGATATGACAGGACCACTGTACTCATGAGCTCCTGGTACCTGTTGTTTCCTCCACAAGGTAAATTCAGTCAACACATGAGTGTAGTTGGGGAGCAACCTTGATCCCCTAACTCTAATAGAGGAGCTATGAGCAACTGATGGCTCCAGAGAGAAGAAGAGGGATTTTTTAGGTTAATGGCAGGAGGGCCATGGTCCAATGGATTGAACTACACCCAGAAGTAAATAGGTAGAACAAATTCAAATTGATTGGTTAAAACAAAGGACATGGAATGGGGAGCAGAGGGGAAAGAGTAGATCTAATGAGAATTAGAGAAAGGATTGGAAGTTGATTATCATGATCAAAATACATTGTATAAAATTCTCAAAGGAGGGATGAAAGTATTGTACTGAAACAAATTTCAAGGTAAAAAATCATTGCTTCAGGATAAAAGCTATTACTAGAATATGCCATGTTCACAATGACTTTCTTGGTTCTCTTGCCTCTCTGAAGGCAGAGAGAAGCTCATGGAACTTCCTAATCATAAATCCATGGACCAATTCCCATAATAAACTTTCTTTTGCCTATCTTTGTCTCTTATCAGCTGGGTCTTTCTGCAGAACTCTGACTAATACAGTGTGTGTACCACAAGTTTCATCATATGTATTCACTTTGCATTGTTAATGCAGAATGGGGCTTTTCCAAAGAACTTTACAATTTAAAACAATTCATTGTTCTGACATTATAGTGGCCAAAATTTTACCCAGTTTCATAGAACCGAGGCCAAGAAAATCTCATTGGTGTGATTAAAAAGAAAAGTAAATTACTAGAATCACTAAAGGCCTGCTGAATTGCCATTGATTTCCCTGCTAGTCAACTTTCTATAATTAGGCCAATATGCATTTTTAATGATGGCAAGTCAAGTGAAATAAATCAAAATCAGGACAGGAAGTTGGCTAATGTTTTGTCATAAACTAATATGATTTTAATATTCATACTATAAAGTAAATCAGTGTTTGGGCATGCTGTCAGAAATACCACCATGCAACCAGTCTATAGAAATAGAAATCTACACATACAATTGGCCATTATTAAATGTGTTAAGATGGGATACTTACCTCAAAGTCTAATAGAGAGAGAAGAACATGGAATCTTCCAAGAATCTAATCTGTAGAGTAAAAACATAATTCCACTTGAACTAATTCTCAACAGCAAACAGCAGACATACTTTTAGCTTAATAACAAAAGAGAAGTCAGTATGAAAATTGGAGTTGTCTGACATAAATCAAGATAAAACTCGGCCTTGGGGCCAGACTACACATGATACTGGCTAAGCAATGGAGAACCCACTGATTTCTCTGCCTGTCTAGTATCTCCCCATTATTCTTTTAACTGTTTTCTCAGCTGAAATCCTTTATTTTCTTTTCGAAGACATACAGATATGGTTGCCAGCTTTGAAAGCTTTTCTAATTTTATTCCTCCATTTATTGTCTTTTCTCTTAAAATGAAGGAATGCCACTCTCCTCTCTTGGGTCAGCATCCCCCCTGCCTGTTCCCTTGCATCTGAGATCCTGTCGTGCAATCAGGATGATTATTTCTCCAATAAATTCATTTTGCTTTCCCCTAATCTGAACTTTCCTTGCATTTATGATCCTACAACACACCAACTGCCCATACTATGCAATGAGAATGAACTAACACATAATACGCAACAAACTACAATAACAAGAAACACAAAGATTCCTTTGGCTCCTGGTCTCTCTCCATCTACTATATCACTCTCATCCTCACAGTAAAATCTTCCAATAAGCGTGTTTTACTGGCTTCAAGTTTGCTTGAAGTGTCATCAGGGTTTTCATCCTCACTGTCCCTCTGAAAATGCTAATGTCGACATTTTCACAAATTGCCATTGTGCCAAAAGGAACTTATGTTCCCTGCTCCACACCACTTCCCAGCAGTGTTTCTTAGCAGTTTCCATGTCTTTCCTCTGTAAAATATGTTTGCATCTGACTTCCAGGAAATTTTAATCACCTGGGTTTTCATTGATCTCTTTTGTTTTTTTTGCTCAGACTTCTTTGTAATACGCTCATTTTCGAAGATTAAAGTGATGCCGTGCCACAGCAAACCTAGCTGGTCCAATTTTCATTTGTCATCTACTCCTCACATAACATTCTATGGCTTAAAAGAGCCACAGTCCATGTGCGTGCCCTAACAAACTCCAACAGTTGTCTGGCCTATGGAGCATTCATTGTGTGTGACATTATTTTAACCCTGACATTGTGACTTATATGTAAGGTAACATTTCACTTCCCTCATCAAGTGACCGGTGCCCTTGTTCTCGTCTATTTCAGAGAAAACCTGCTTTATAAAGAGGTACTATAGGCATAAAATTCTATGTAAATATTTTGTGACTCCACATTTCCAATCATCATCATGTCCCATTTAAATTATTTTCAAAATGTCACAGATTTTCACAGTTCTAAATGTCTTCTCGGCTATCTCCTTAGATTTGGTGACCAATACCCTTATCCAGGAGTTTTGTAGTAATTGGTATATAACTTGTTCTTTTGCTTACAAGTACATTTTAAATAAACTGTATTGTATAATTCAGATGAATAAACTATTTTGTTTATAAAGCATGTCAGAGTTTTATAAAATATAATTTACGTACTCAGGGAGAATACTCAGCAGGTAAGAGCATGTATTGTACAAGCATGAGGAACTGGTCACAGATTCTGAGAACCCACATTGTAAAAGGCTATGGGGGCTGTGTTCAAGATCCAGAAACCAGTGCCTCGTAGTTTAGACAGGAGGATCATTAGGGCTTACTGGCCAGCTAGGATAATGGAAAATGTAATATCCACGTTTAGTGAGATACTCTGTCTTAAGAGAAAACAACAGAGTAACAGAGAAAAACATTCAGTGCTCTTTTCCTGCCTCTGCACATGTGAGTGGGAATGTGTACACCGTCACATATGTTCATATAACCCACGCATATAGAACACATATATACTATAAAATAAACAAATATTTAAATGAATAAAATATAATCTGATGACAAAAATCTAAAATTTAAATCCCGATACTGACTTCCTTTACTGCTCCCTAGTTAGCTATTAAATTTTCAGTCTTTGAGTCTCCTGAGGGTTCTTGAATGCCAGCCTTTTCTGTTTCTTTATTTACTCCTTTTCTGTTTCTTTATTTACTCTATCATTCTATAAGATGTGATATTTAGGACTTGGCATTCATAATGATTACCAATTCAATTTAATATAATTCAGACACTTAGAAATATTGTTTAAAAGATGACTTGTTAAAGGAAAACAGTGAAAACAGAATTAGTTTGGGTATCTTAATACTATAGCTATTCATATATATCTTAATAATAAGCTTCAATGACCCTTAAATAATTTCTTTTGGCATTTAATAATTTTTACAATCATAATGAACCTAAAATATATTCTTGACAATCGGATTATCACCAAACCCAAAATGAGAACAACAACAAAATAAAACACAAAGACATGAATAAAATTCATTATTTCTCCAGCATTCCTGTAATCCTTAAGTTTGGGGAAAAGAAATAGTAGAACAGTTAGATGATGTTGATGAAGAATGATACACAGATAAGGGGGTAGCTGGATACACAGACATGATACGGCAGATAGATACAGGCCATAGAGAAGTCATATGATGAATTCACTTTTCTGATATAGAAGTGGGGCAGCTCAAGGTTTTTATTGATAATGTAGAGATGAGGAGGGTGTGCAGTTTACTTCAAACCTGAGCCCACAGCTCTAAAATCCATGGCAGTGAGTGGTTTTATGATTAGTCTGAAAGCCATCAGGCCCCAGTCACAAACCAATTCCTGAAACTGAGGCTGGAGCAGAGAAAACCTAATTATCTCAGAGGAAGCAATCTGAGGAGGAACTTTTGACTCCAAATATCTGCCATTTTTTGTCTTATACTGATTGACTCTGTTCCATTCTGATTAAACAGGGCAATATGCTTATTATTTCCAATGTTGATCATCAAAAGACAGCCTTACAGGTGGGAAAGAAGAATACCTGTCCAAACATCAGCCACCGTGACCCAGTCATATTGACAGGTAAGTCAGCTGGAAGTCATTCTTCACAAAATATCTGAGGTTCCTCTAAAAAACAAATGTTAAGATAAACATTTCAATCACAAACTCCTTATGCTCTAGAACCTGGCCACTGGCATGGTGTCACTTCCAGCCATCATCTCCTACTTCCGAGACACTAGCTGGATTTCTGTCTCCTTCCTGAATGATAATTTCCTTAGTATAATTTTATCCCACTCATCTAAATGATACGATAGGATCTTTGATTTCATTCCTGCATCAACATTCACACACTACTACTTCAAAAAGACCCTTTCTGATCATTTATCTAACTTGTGTCCCAGCCATGTCACTCTGTTCCTTTCTGTTTATTGTTGATTTCCTATCACTTTAGCTAAGCAAGTAGGAAAAATAGTGATGAGGAGAGCCAGAAGCAACCTTCATCACAATTTCCCTAGAGGAAAAGCACATGAGGAAAAATAAGTCACCTAAAATGTATTCATGCCTTATTCTTATATAAATAAATTATTCCATGGTGGTAGAATGAATATGTTAGGAGAATTGAAAATCACTCCCGGTTTTGCTTAAAAGGGGCACCTGACTCTAAATCATGCACTGGTGAAGGCAATAAACCGTTGTTCCTCTCTACTACTCCATCTACACATCCCCTATGTGGAGAAATAGAGAGACAGACAGAGAGAGAGAGAGAGAGAGAGAGAGAGAGAGAGAGAGAGAGAGAGAGGGGTGAGGTGAAGATGTGAATTGGTTTCACATTTATCTTGTCTACAGCAAACCTATTCTTCCCATGTTCACAGGACATGTTTCCTCTAAACAAGAAAGTAAATAAATCCATCACATCCCACATGACTTCTTGAGGTTTAAACTAATAATTATATAATACAACATATGAAGTAATACATAGGGACATGGGCTCACCGTTACTCCAATGGTACAAGACTCAGCCCTTGTCATCTATTTTCAGAAGTTGGCAATAATATTTTCTAACTCCTTTTGTTAATTATTTGAGTGTAAGATAACAATTAGTATAGTTCAAGAGGAAAACAGTGAAGAGTTTTCAAATGGCAGAATTGTTCTCACACATATAGTTGGAAAATCTAACTCTAGTAATCTAATAGTCCCACAGCACACTGTGCCCAAATAATGACCTTTCTCCAAAGCCCACTTCATCAATAGCATCCATCTGTGGGCCCTAACCTGAGTAGTTTCAGACTCTTAGTCACTGTAATTACCATTGCTTGACTGTATACCTAGTTCACAACCAATGCCTACAGGCACCAAGTACTCAAAAATCAGAATGTCTTCTCACTTGATATAAAAATATTATGCCTTTTATCTTGAAATTCTTCAGTGAACAGCAATTTAGGAACCCAGAAGTCCAAACATGAAATGGAACTGATGATAGGGTATCAGATCTCTAATTCTGACATCAGTAGCTGTTAATTCTAACTGAGCACTTGATGCTTTAGGCCAGAGACAACAGATGGAAACCATATTCGCTATACTTCACCACAATGCGATATGCATGTTGACTGTCTAGATTGTCTCCACCAGTTTCAGAGATTGTCTCCTTATTCCAACTCCAGGAGAAGAAATATTCCCAATATTTTGTCATTAGTAATACATTTGCAGACACACAGAAGAATAGAGGAGTGTGTTAGAAGTGTTCAACATCTTTTTTATCATAGGACATTTTTTTAATGTTGAGAAACTCTTTATTTTGTGAATTTTTAATAATCAGATGAATTTTTAGTTTTTTCTGATATGACTGTTCTGGCAAATTTTCAATCTCTTTCATTTCCCAAGCTCTGAGCACAGCAGAGAATGTGACTGTACCCACATTCTTCAGCCCTGGCTGTGAAAGTCAGAGAGTAGTTAAAGGTAACAGCTAACTTGGAGGAAAATTTTAGCCACTTCCTATGAAACCATTCAATTAGCAAAGAAAGGCAGCTTTGGCGTCATTGATTGTGCCTTGACCTAGTGACAGCCCATGAGGCAGAGGAAGGGCAAACCCTATCAGTAGCTTAGCAACCAGCACATTTTCCTTCCACTTAAGGTGAGCTTCTATTCAATGGCAGTTCCGGCACTGTTGACGTCCATCTGGCTGAGCAGCTTCCTTCCTTTTCTCGAAGAGGAAGAACCTATAATTATGTGCTTAGCCATGATCTAGATGTCAGGGATTAAGCTCCTAAGAGCAATATCTTTTCCAATTGGCTTCATTCCCAAAGTGAGCACAATATCTGAATTAGAGAACGGGTGAGATGCTACACATTCACAATGCCTGCATTCTCTCTCTATGCTTGCAGCCCGTTTTCCTCTGTTCTAGAGGCGTTCTCCTGTCCAGATTGCCACAGTGGTGAGATAGAAGGAGAAAAGAAGCAGTAGAAATGCACAAATTTGATCATATTAAGTTATTGATTTTGTCCTCCAGGATGGGAAACGTATGGGCAGTAAAGTGAATGTAAGGCAAAATTTAATGGCAAATGGATGATATCTATTGATAATTATTATCTTAGAATAACATCTGTTTTAAGTAAGTCTTAAAACAAGTTAAGACATATTCACTGATTTTTTTTATTTTGCTAAAAAAGGCAGCACAAGAAACACTGCATTATTTGGTTTTCAAAAGCCAGTGTACATTTGAGATTTTTGTTTGGTAGGCACCAAAATGTTCTGTAAGCTTTGGAGATTATAATATAATTGCAACATTTCTTCCTCCCGTCTCCTCCCTCCAAAACCTCTCACATAACCAAACCCTTGATAATCTTCAAATTCTTGACTCTCCCTTTTTACTAATTGTATTATGTGCATATGTAAAATGTATGAAACCTCTATTTAATAGTAACAGAATTTTTAGAAGTTGTACCCTGATCTTAAATATATTCTAAACATAGCCAAAAGTGCCTGTACTAGTAACTCACAGAAGATGAAAGATTTCTTTTGAATATTGATTTGCATGCATGCAAATAGATATAAATTGGTTTTGTTCCCCATATGCAATGAACTGATCATTTCTGAATTTTCTATTCATGGATTCTGATTCTAAAAACTAGGCAATCATCTCTTTACTAATAAATAAGACATGTAGGCTATATAAGCATTGTTTAACTCTTGTTTTTAATGTTATTCATATAGTGAACTCTCATAAGCAAATTGACTTCATGTTTTTTTATCAAAATTTCCATGAAACTTAAAAAATTAATCTGAATGTTCAGTTCTTCATTATTCAATAGATTGTATCTCTAGCTCATTAATGTTTCTTTTTTTCTCTTCATGAAACATGTGTGGTATTTTATACTTGGTCTGATTGCTCTACAGCGTACCTTGCTTTGCTTTTTCAAGTCAAAGTGAGGAAAAATGAAACTGGAAATGATGTGTAAATTGTTGACTGCTGATAAGCTGTGGCAGCTCGTGTACAATACACTCACACTATGAACTTGTTTTTAGTAAGGAAGGAAAAAGAGATAACCAGGGCAACTCTATGAAGCTGGATAGCACAGCTAGAGAAAAAAATATGCGTGATTACAAGAACTGGATATTACGCACAAAAACTATACAGAGCGTCCATCTTGTTTGTATTTAGATGCACATCTAAATCCATCCCAGAACTTCCAGGAGCACGAACTAATATCTATTCTCAACTGTAATGATTAACTTTAAGGATGATAATGTGCCCATAAAGCAACTACTAGTAATGAATTCTATCATGCCCTTTCATTGTTCCTTTCAGAGTTTCCTTATCCTTGGACAATGATTTGGAATTTATAGGTTGTATTATGCATAGTACCTTACTTGGATAACTCTCATCATTATCTTCTAATGATATATTCATAGTAGCTTTGGTTTTTATTTTGCTGAAATTGCTATTAAAAGTCCTCTTCAGATTAACACTTAGAGCAGAAGCAGCATGGAAATATGTTGCTAGATGCCATAGGTTTAGAACACAGCCTCTGCCCAATATTTGTAGAAGCAACTTTCACTCTTTCTAGAATACAGGCTGTTTTGGTGCCACTTTTCTTTGAACTTATAGGTATAAAGCACAAACTGGCTAGTGTCCACTTTTTCACAGATCACTTTCTTTGTACAAAGGCTCCTCAATGGAATGTATGGGTTTCTTTAACATATCTATGTGGCTAGGCGATGATTCCCAGTGATTCAGTTCAATAGAAGCCTGAGTGTGTTGAGGAGACATTTTTTCAACACAGCTAGATTTATAATTAATTGAAATTCAATTCAGCGAACGATCCTAAACAATTTGTAGGGTAAAGTGTTAATTGGCTAAAAGGCCCTGGAGTACAGCTGTGCATCCCTGGGGATGGGCATTTCTGTCTGTGGTGAGCAGCTATTTTTCAACATGGTCACTCTGGCAGGCTTTGGAGTTTTGGATTAGCTACACACAACTTGCTCTCTCTCTCTCTCTCTCTCTCTCTCTCTCTCTCTCTCTCACACACACACACACACACACATACACACATGCACACACACGCATTTTCCTTTCCTCTTTACCCTGCTCCACAGTTCTGATTGTCTAGGTGAATCATGCTGCCTAGTCAGACTCAAGCACTTCCCCTCTTTGAATCATGCAGTGCCTGATACATTGTTTAAAGAGTGTCTAAGTTCAGCATGTTTGTGATTTCTCACAACTCGTACTCAGACCTCTTTCTCATGTGCTATAAATATGTTGGTAACCCCACTACTATCCCACACTTTGGCATGCATCACATATTCAATGATCCTTGCAAAAGTAGTCGCTTACGTGTAGCAAAAACAGTATTATCCAAAAGAATCTTGAACTTAACCAAGCTTCGTTAACTGCACAAGAATCAACTTTCTAAGGAATTCTACAAAATCAACAAGATGATAGAGGCAATTTTCATATTTTAGTAGCCAATACCTCTGTATAGGCGAATGTGGAATTAATTATGTTTCCCCTTAGATATGAAGCTATTTCATTGAGTAATGGAAATTTAAGCTTAAGTTTAGTGTTTTAAATTGAAATATCCCAGGTGATAAAAATTTTACTGAAATATGACAAGCTACTGCTGCGAAAGTTTATTGATTTCTCTCCGAAGTCTATAATAGGCCTCAGCAATGATCATTACCAAAGTAAATGATATTTTTGTGAATTTTATGAGGATTCTAATTGCCAAATAACAGAATTAAGAGTACCTTAAATTTAGCTGACCAGTATAACATTAAGCAATTTTTAAGTTTAAGCCAGTATTAAGAAATACATTTTAAAATGACATAATACTTTTATTTATTTAATATGAAATACATTAACTGTATGTATCTGTGTCATTAACATGCATATGTATACAAAATCTACATAGATTTTTAACAAACTGTATTAGAACACACACACACACATATATATATTATAAAGTATTTTCTTTTACAAAACCCTGACTAATAACTAATATGGAGATATAATGGTGATTTGAATGAGTTTGGCCCCCTTAGGTTCATATATTTAATGCTTGGTCCACAGATGGGGAACTATTTGGAAAGGATTATGAGGGAGGCCTTGTTGGAGGAATTGGGGTTTGAGTTTTCAAAAGCCCACATCATTCTGAGTTCATTGTGTCTGTGTGTCAATATCTAAGCTCTTGGCTATTGCTCCAGAAACATGCCTGCTGACTGCTGACATGCTTCTTTCCCCAATGGTCGTGGGGTCTAACCCTCTGGGATACCTCATTCACAAATTAAATGCTTTATTCTGTAAGTTGCCTTGGTAATTGTATTTTACCATAGCGACAACAAAATCACTAGACAAATATAGCAACATATAATATATTAATTTATAATAATATTAAAATTGATGTATTAGAGTTCTAGTCAAGATTAAACTTTAAATTGCCAACAGTAACAAGTACAAGAAAACGAAATTCCTGTGTGCAGACAATCAGTGAAATATCATCTAGACTGTATTAAAATTCCGTGAAGATGGGTGTTATCCTCCACGGGTGCATATGCTCTAACCCTTGATCCCCTGTTGTCAGTGCTCCTTTGAAATATACAATATTTCAGCTGTAAGAGTTCCCTGGTAGAGTTCTTTGGGTCACTTATGTAAACTATTACATCATCTGCAAATAGTGAAAGTTTCACCTCTTCTTTTCCAATTTATATTCCTTTGATTTCCTTTTGTTGTCTTATTGCTTTAGCTAGAACTTCGAGTAAAATATTGAAGAGGTATGGGAAGAGGGGACAGCCTTGTCTTGTTCCTGATTTTAGAGGAATTGCCTTGAGTTCCTCTCCACTCAGTTTGATGTTGGCTGTTGGTTTGCTGTATATAGCTTTTATGATGTTTAGGTATGTTCCTGTTATCCCAGATCTCTCCAAGACCTGTATCATGAAAGGGTGTTGGATTTTGTTAAAGGCTTTTTCAGCATCTGTAAGCATTTTGGGCAGATCGAGATGGGTCAGATATTCTGGCACTCGGGAGTCACAGAATACTGAATGTTACACTGCTCAGGTGGAAAGGTATCCTGGAGCTCAGGATACCTTCTAGGAAGTCTTTAATTTCTTTTTTTATTTCTTCTCTGACCCAGGAGTGGTGCAATTGTGCATTATTCAATTTCCATGAGTTTGTAGGGTTTCTGCAGTTTGTGTTGTTGTTGAATTCTATCTTGAAAGCATGGTGGTCTGATAAGATACATGGAGTTAGTCCAATTTTTTATACCTGTTGAGATTTGATATGCTGCCAAGTATGTGGTTGATTTTTGAGAAAGTCCCATGTGGCGCTGAGAAGAAGGTATATTCTTTTGTGTTTGAATGGAATGTTCTATAGATATCAGTCAAACCCAATTGGGTATTTAGTGCTGTGAACTATAGGTTTAAAGAGAAATCTGGCAGTAGGGAAATGTCCAGAAATCTACAAGGATGACACCAACAACAATCTAAGCATTAGTGGAGAGACTACCTTAAATGTCCTTCCCTTATAATGAGACTGATGACTACCTTATATGCCATTCTAGAACCTTCATCCAGTAGCCAATGGAATCAGAAGCAGACACCCACAACTAAACACTGAACTGAACTCCTGGAACCCAATGACAGAGAGGGAAGAGTGATGAGCAAGGAGGTCAAGACAGCTGACTGGACAAGGAGGAGCTCTTGAACCCTAGACTGATGGCTGAGAGGACAACAGGGGACTGATCCAAACTCCATGAATGTAGTGTCAGTGAGGAGGCCTTCTGAGGCCTTGGGTAGTAGATTATTGTTCACCATGGTGTACAAATGAACTTTGGGAGGTCATTCCACATGGAGAGATTCTCTCTCAGCTTGGACACATGGGGAAGGACCTAGGACCTGCCCTGGATGAAATGACAGACTCTGGAGATCCCTCCAAGGAGAAACTCACCCTCCCTGGGGAATGATGTGGGTATTGGGCCGGATGCTTGGGGGAGGCTGGTGAAGGGAGAAGAGAGGAGGAGTGGGAGAGGGAGCTGGGATTGACAATTGAAGCATGCATGTTTCTAATTTAAATTAAATTTTAAAAAATCTGAAGAAAAGATTTTATTTTTAAAAAGTAAAAAAAAAATATGCAATATTTTGAGAGTGATGACTTCTGGATGATCCTAGGGACAGGACTCATGTATTAGAGTATCACTCTGTTTTCTGCTTTACCTTTAACACCTTCCAGAATGACCATGATATGTAGCCAAGAATCCTAGGCTCTCACTCCTATGGCTACAAGCTGTGTCTATGAGCATGCTCAGAGGCATTATCCAGAATAAGTCCTTCCTTTCAAGTTGTATCTGTTGGGAATCCTGAATGCTTGTGAGTACAGTACATTTGTAAACATACCCACCCCCTGGCAATTCTATTTCAATTCATGATTGTTTTTGTTGTTTTTTTTCCTCATCTCTAATACTACATATGTGTCACACAAAGAAGTGTGTATTCCTTGTTAATGTGTCCTTCTGAAAGACATAACTGCTCAACTGGATCATTATTAAGTACTTGGGACTAAAGTTGACAACACATACTGTAGGAAAAGTTAAGGTCTCATGAACAGCAGTTGTAGAAATTATTTCTCTTTCTTATTATGCTGCCATCAAACAAGGCTTTTCTCACAACTGGAGTATAAATTCACTTTAAGATTAATTTATTAATGTCATATCATGCTTTTAGCTAGCTCATCACCTAAGTGAGCTTTTTTAGTTAGAATTCATGCCTCACTTTCTACGGGACTTCATTGAGCTGAGGTCATGCTTTTGGAAGAGGATCAGCCAGTACACGTTGTGTCTAGTATGGTTGGTATAACCTTAGGAACAATGAATAGTCCAAAGGCAATCAAGGTATTGCCCCAATTACCCCTAGGACTCATAGTGTATGAAGCAGTGTGCAGGGCAGGTATGTGTCCATTGAATATATTACTGTAAATAAGACCAGCAATGTTCATTAACAGGCTTTCAGTAATTTAATACATTCAGAGTATTTTTGAGACTGGGAAGTTCTACAAATTTGTATTATCGCAGACTGGAAGTCACAAAATAAAAGGAAATAATGTTCTGACTGTGAGAAGAAAAAGTGAAGTTGTTCTGGATTTTGATGATGATTTCATAACACCTATGGATAAATATCTGCTTAGGTCAATAAATATAATTCTGAAGGTCTGAAAGTATAGCCAAATATTCTAATATCTTTAAGTATCAATTATGTTTTTCTATTGAAAACTGTGTATGTGATAGTTGGAAACTACTTTGGCTTCAAACAAGGGACCTGGTTCCTCGATGAAATAATTCAGATCTGGGTATTGTCACAATGGAAAAAACTAACCCTTCCAGTTTCTCACTGTGGCAAAGCCAGTGCTTTGGATATGATAGTCTCTCCTTTTGAAGGAACATATTTTAAACAGTGAAAAAATTGCAGTTCCAGATTTATTGAAAAAATGATTTTTGTATTGTATTTAATTTCTGCCTGAAAGTGTTATTATGTAAAGGAATATTGGGATTCAAGTAAGAGGCAGAGCTCTGGTGGTTCCTATTGGTAAGATATGAGTTTCACCTTTCATATATTTTAGAGTAACAAATAAGATTTGGAATTTAAATGCAGACTAAATATAAGGACAGTTACTTCATATAACTTTTCTTTGATCTGTAGACATTTTATATCTTTGATTTAGTTAATCTAGAAATTCCTGATTATAGGTAGCATGTCTAAGAGGCCAACAGGGGACTGATCCAAACTCCATGAATATAGTGTCAGTGAGGAGGCTTCAGAAATCTCTGGGGCCTTGGGTAGTAGATTAGTGTTCACCATGGCATACAAATGAACTTTAGGAGCCCATTCCACATGGAGGGATGGTCTCTCAGCCTGGACACATGGGGAAGGGTCTAGGTGCTGCCCCGAATGAAATGACCGACTCTGGAGATCCCCCCAAGGAGGGCCTCACTTTCCCTGAAGAAAGATATGGGGTTTGGGCTGGGGGTTGGGGAGTGGGATTGGGTCTGGCAGGGAGAAGGGGGGAGAGCTGGGATTGACATTTGAAGCATACATGTTTCCAATTTAAATAAAAAGGAAAGAATATATTAAAAATTTAAAATAAAAAACAAATAAAAGAAAAAAGCCATTTATTCTAATGCCTTCTGTAAATTTAAAAGACTAGGATCCCATAGCATTAAGAAAAGAAAATAAATGCCACATAACAACCTGTAACCTCTTGGCATTTAGTGACACACTTTCTGTAAGAGTATAACTTGATATCAATTCAATGTTCTTACAGATCTACTCACAATATTAAAATATCATTTTCTATAATTTTAGAAACTAGTATATTCAGTCTTTCATGCCAAGTTCTTAAATGTCAATACATATAGAAACTAATTGAATATCTATTTCCTATTTCTTAATATAAGATGTAGTTCTAACAAACATATTCAAGTATGTAGCATTTTTTGCTCTAACTTGAGATTTGGACTCCTTGTTTCCTAAAGTTTCCAGGTATTTTCGGGAAAATATACAAGACAATATGCATGACGACAGTCACACTAAGTTTAGTGGCATCTACTAGTAATATCAGCAGAACTTCCTGGAAGCAACACATGTTTAGTTGTGAACGTACTCACCACAAAATAGCTGCAACTTAGTAGTTCCTGTAAGGATTTTGCATTCTAATTAATAACCTGATGATTCAGACATTTGTTTCCATCCTAAAACATCTGTCAGTACAAAAGAAGTTAGAAATAGATGATGAATTTTCCACTGACATTTGTATTGTTACTATGGAAGCATTAGATAAGTATAGAAAAATACATTGCATTTTAAGTGTCTCCCTATGGTATAAGAGACAAATTTTATTCCTAGACTGAACACTTGAATTCAGAAACTATCCCTCATTCACATGAATATTACTTAACCAATTCAGGTGGTAGAAAATAAAGTTCCTTTGGCTGAGAGTTCAAAGGATATTTTTCTAAGCCACACCAAGAAGAAAAGCAATAACTAGTATCTGAAGAAACTTCTCATGAGAAAGAAGTGTCTATCATTCCTAAAGTATGACAAGATATTCCCTTAGGTTAAGGGAAAGACTATGAGGGATTGAATTTCATTGACACTCAAGTGTAGAAGAGGTAAGAATGGACAGCTGATGATAGCTACCTAGTTTTGCTTTTCCAATAAAAGAAAAGGAAATTCAGGAAATTACCTAGAGTCTTTAGTCTTTGTTAGATATTTACTGTGCAAAGAAATTTAAATTCATAGAAAATGTGATAGAGTCAGGTCTTTAGTGGAAGCTGATAACTAGTTTGAAAGAACTGTAATGTGTAATATTAATTTAATATTTCTACTGGGTAAGAGTAGAAATCTAGATTGTAGTTATATAGATGCATAGATAGCTGTAAATGCCTTCCTTGAGCTTGCAATTCCGTGTTGAATTGGTCTTATTTTTTATCAGCACTTCTCTAATTTATAAGAGATACTTTCAGGGACATTTAGTGACTTGTCACAGGTTACAGAACAGTAGACCTGTCCAGCTGAATCAATCCCATCACACCCTAGCATTGTCTAGACTGAGTGAAGATCATGGAATCTCATTCACTTTTCTTATTCTTTGGGGAATTAAACATTGATTAAACAAATTTAACTTGTTAAAAGCTTTAGAAAACGTTAAATAAGCCCATGAAGATATCAGCATGAGTGTCCTGGATTTTCTTGTTTATTTGCTAATCACTAAAATATATATTTTGCTGCAAAATATGTTACTTCAAAGTTTTATACCAAAAGCTAAAGTTAAAAGTGTGTTTGACAAAGAATATATTAGAAATATATTCATATTATTTGGAAAATAGATAAATAACAGACCCGAGTAAATAGTAGGAATAGACTAATGACTGAAGTAAAATTTCAGGTTCAGCCAGGAATCCACACCCTTCCATTGTACCAGGGATTCATGAATCAAGGAGCATCACTCATCCCCAGGTGTGAACCTGCCTGAACTGGCTTAAGATGTTTATCACTGAAGAAATTCTCATTTATGAGTAAATGAATTAGAGAGCTCTGAGAAACCTATCATGAATTATCTGCTCTTGCAGACAAATTTCTAGAATGTGTGGTATTCTAAAGAAAATTTTATCAGTGCAAGATGAAGAAATTTGTCATTAATTTTATTAGCTCAGTTTATGTAAGTAACACAAGATATCTCCATGAAGAACATGAGCTTTAGGGCTCAGTCATCTTCATTTTTCCATAAACAGCAGTCTGTGGTAGTAAGAACAAATTAATTATCCCTCAAATGGTCATGACTGATAGAAATTGACTTTGAAAGTTTGATGTGAAAGTTAACAATATAAATACAAAATATTCATCACAGTACTAAATATTACATTATTATTTAACTTGTTACATATACTATGGTTTTAAAAATGCTGCTGGGGCCCTATAACTAAAATTTAAACCTTATCCAGTTGTGTCACTCAAAAGAAGTACTGATTTTTTTGTACTAACTTAGGGAAGACCTAAGTTTTGAGCATATACCTATTCAGTTGAACATGTAGCATTTTTCAGCTATGGCTGAGCCTAGGCTGTGTTCTTTAAGTAAACTGTGTCTGTACACACCTCAAAATTTGGTTCAGAAGCCTAATGTTTGTAATGTCACAAATTCTCTTCTGTTTCTGTGCCTCAAATGAGAGAGCAGTGTTATTGCTTGGCTAATATATACACCATTCTTAATAATTTTACTTTTAATTTATACGTAATTACAGGATTCTACAATAAAGTCAAGTATTAAACACAGTGTGTGTGATTTCAACTCCCTTACTGAGATTTACTCTTGGCTCTACACATATTCCTCAATTTGAATCCCAGATACCAATCTAAATTAAATTCCTTCCAGATCACTCAATTATTACTCGTCTTGGCCACTGTCCTAATCACAGACAGCAATATATAATGTAGCATTGATTCTAAGTTCTGTAGAGTTGGGTTTTGTTTTAGTCACCTTCAAATGTGACTAGCCTGTTGTCTTGAATCTTATGAAAGCCTTAATAATATAATAAATATTATTCATTTGACTAAGCAGATAATGGGCACTAAAATGTGATTGAAAAGTTTTACAAGGAAGTTGGAATATTTGTTAATATTTTCAAAGTGAAGCATATAGTAGAAACAAAGGCCAGTTGGAACAATCATGATTTCTTAATGACCCATGCCATAGTTGAAATGGTACCTAAATAGTGCTAAAATAGTACCTAGACTACACTTGAAATAGTATCTTAACTGTAGTTGAAAGAGTATACTTTAAATGAGGATAGAAACTGAAAATATATAATGAAAATACTTCATCAAGGATCAAGATTATGTCTCGTATGAGAGACAAAGTAACTATACCTTGGATATCAATGACACTGCAATTGTGATGTTAGAATCTCTTGTCTCTAATTTGTGAACGTTTTATGTGTAAGGATATGGATGGTCACTGTAGGTGTTTGTACCAGAGAAACATGTGAACATAAGAATAATTCCTTAAGTTTTTGTATTCATGTGTGTATTCAACACACTAACCACATAAGTCTATGATAGTGACTAACCATGTAATGTTATGATCTATCTACATTAAAAGTTACTTAAGACCAGTTTTAGAGCATCCGTCATGAATTTTGGCCTGTGGAGGAAGACTCAAGTTCAGCAGAGGTCTGGTTCCTTATCCCCATAACAGAGCCACCAGTACTGAATTCAGTGGGTACATCTTGTCTAGCAGGTTTGTACTGAAGACCACTTCGTTCACAGCTGTGTAAGGTTTAATGACTATTCTTCCCAAGAGGCTGGTAACACTTCTATTACTATATATGCTGATCAGCAGGGAAGACACCACAAGTCCACAATGCCAACTTTGGTTTTCTATATCCTTTGCCAAGGTGTGTGATGTCTTCAGCAGTGATTATCTAATTCTAATGAACACTGAGAAAAACAACAGTGTAACAATCTGCATTGTGTGGAGAATCTATGGAAACTTTGTGACCAACAAATCATAGGGGAGTATTACACACCTCTCACTGGAATTTTATTTGATTTTTCATGGCTTCTGGGATTGGTATTATCCACCAATGTAAAGTTCCTCCCTTAAAATTAATTTTTTAATTTTTAAATATTTTGTGTATGAGTGCTCTGCCTGTGAGCATTAAGTGTATTACATGCATTCAGTGCCTATGTAGGCAAGAATAGGTTGTTGGATGATCATGGCTGTAAAGTTATGTACAGCTATGAGCCACTCTTTGGGTTCTGAGAATGAAGCCCGGTCCTCTGAAAGAGTAGCTAGTGCTCTTAACTACAGAACTGTATCTCTAGATCCCTCAAACTCTTTTTAAGTGAGACATTTAATCCATTTGTAGTTAATTTCTATGCAGGAGGAAAAATGGAAACCTAGTTTCTTTATTTCCCCAGAACCATTTGTTGAAGATTCTATCTATTTAAAGTATAGAGTCATCCAAAACAAATACCTGATTCTTTGGGACCATATAAATTCAGTGCATAGCTAATGAGGTATTAGATAACAGTTGATGCTGACATCATGCCATTTATATTTAGGGGATCAAGGATCAGTTTATGACACACTTTATCAGAGATGGTCAGTGCAGGGCTCTATTCATCTCAGATATCACCAGGACCTTTTCAGCCCTTAATCATGGCAATATATCTATCTCTCCATCTGAAATTTGAAATCTCTCTTTATGGTCACAATTTCTAATGCTAAGATATAATTATTTTAAAAATAACATTTCTCATATTTTCTCAGCATTTTTCTTTAATACCTTGTTACTAATGAGGCAATTAGAACATAGAACTTTCATAATTTATCTAAATTACGGTTTTTACCAAACTAAATGAAATATAAATATCAACAACAGCAAAACAATAACAAATTATACTTCAGAACTTTATTATAGTATTTTAGTTAAAAATATAACCAAGGTGTCTAACTCAGATGTCTAACCTGAGAAATATTTCACAAACTTGGTCTCATGGCATCCAAGAGGCAAGAATAAATTTTGACTTTTAGCCCATTCTTTCTGGTATTATTAGAGAGACCACTAGAAGGGAAAATATGTGAAAGTGTCTAATATCTTTATCGGAAAAATAGAAAATTATCAACTAAATATGATTCAATATTAATGTTAACCCTTTAAAGAAAATCACTTCCTGATGCTTAAGTTTCCACTAAATATGCACCTCAAAACTAAGACTAAATATGGTCTCCGCCTAAACTTAGTCAGCTCAGATTTTTCATTACTGTACAGAACCTTTGAAGTAAGAGGAAATTGTGCCCTGTGGGTGACCTCTGTGTTTGTGTAAATTACCTTCTTTCTGTGTGAACTCCCAAATATGCATATAAATAAGAATGTGCTGAACCTGACAAGACATTATTGGCGCTCTGTGGTTTTCATACAAGGTATGTATGCCTGAGGCAAAGCATATAACTGTATTTCATGCGAAAGCTAATAGGATTTTATGAAATATTTTCATGATGTGCCTTTAAATTTTTTTCAATATTGTAGGGAAATACTGCTGACCATTTAAATATTTCTTTCTGAAACAGAGCCAGCATCTGGCATTTAGCTTGCCACATGAATCCCATCTCTGTCCAGATGTCTTTTTTGAGTGGCTGCCATTCATCTTTTACCAGTATGCACCTTTCTGATCTGAGTTAAGATGATATGAATGGTCAGGATTCCCAACTCGCAAAATCTGAGCATTTATGAGTTGTTCTTAAAATATAAGTATTGTAACGCCAAAACTCTCAGCAAAACCAAACAACAAATAATTGTGGTTGTTTGAAAAGTGAAGATATTCAACAAAGGAAGCACATTGTCTTAATTGTATATCACATGACTTAAAAATTACTTAGGTCTTCCTTCTCTTAAGCTAACTGCATATGAGGCAAACAAAAGAAAATACACCTTTAAGTAATTTTAATATTTTTGTAAAATCTCATAAAAGTTTAGTTTAGTATTGAATTTTTGGAGTACACTATGCAACACAAAAATCACAGGACTGGTGACAGTCCATTATATTCAATGCAAAAATAAGAGTTTTTCTTGGTTTATTTAACTCTGTGACAGTTTTTGATCTGATATATCATATGTCCATAACTATGGACTTCTGATCAATATTATTATTGACATTATTAATGTTGGCAGCAATGTTGACTCCATAAAACTCTCATTGTAGGCAATTAAAATGGACTTTAACTTTTCCCTTCTGAAATCAGTTTTACCTTCTTAAGTTTGATGCTTTAAAGATTATTATTTGTTTACAAAAGTCCCAACATATGTTAAATGACTCAGTTTTAATTTATACGATTATGAATATTATATCTTATTCTCAGTTTTATGACAAAATTACAAAATCTGTGAGGATAAGTTCTTATTTTTAAAATACAGTTGCTAAATATAACTTTTGATTTTTCAAGTGAATTGAAAGATGTGGATTATAAAAAGACAAATTACAGAAATGGAAGAAGAACCCACAAAAATACACTTTAGTGAAAACTGCACTCTTCGGAGTTGCAATTGTATTGCATCTAGTTACGTGAAACCCCACTTACAGATTGTGGCTCTGAAACTAAGGTATCACAAATGCCATCAATGTCTATCCCAGGACTGAATATTTACCATGATGTTAACGTTGCTTCCCTGATGCCCCTCAACTGAAGAGTGGATAGAGAAAATGTGATACATTTACACAATGGAATACTACTCAGCAGAAAAAAACAATGGAATTTTGAAATTCACAGGTAAATGGATGGCACTAGAAGAAACCATCCTGAGTGAGGTAACCCAGTCACACACACACAAAAAAAAACATGGTATGCACTCACTCATATATGGATTTTAGACATGGATCAGGATAGTGCCAGTCTACACTTCCACTGACAGAGAGTCTGGGAAACAGGAAAGAACATAAGAGAGATAAGCATGGGAATGAGGCAAGATTTTCTGAACAGATTGGGAACTCGGCGAGAGGTGGGGGGTGGTGGTAGGAACTGGGAAGAAGGGGTTGAAGAGGAAGAGAGAGTAGGTCATGGGGGAACAGGAAGTTTGAGTGGGGGGTAGAATAGGGGGAAGAGGGAATCATAGGTTAGAAGACAGATCTGAAACCAGTGACACCTCTAGTGATCTAAAGGGATGACACCAACTGGCAAGCTAAGCAATAGTGGAGAGACCACCTCGAATGCCCATTCCTGATAATGAACTTGATGTCTATAACCATCCTGGAGCCTTCATCCAGTGACTGATGGAAGGAGATGCAAACACCCACAGTTAAACACTGAACTGAACCCATGGAACCCAGTGACAGAGAGAGAGAGAGGAGCGATGAGCAAATTGGCAAAGAATGGGCTGGCAAAATCAGCAGAGACAGCTGATCTGAACAAGGGGGGAGCTCTTGGACCCCAGACTGACAGCTGGGAGGGCAGCATGGGACTGATCCAGACCCCCTGAGTGTGAGAGTCAGTGAGGAGGCCTGGGCAACCTATGGAACCCTGGGCAGTGGATCAGTTTTTATCCCTGGCATACACACGGACTTTGTGTGTCCATAACAAAAAGAGGGATGTGCTCTCAGCCTGGACTCTTAGGGGATTGCCTGGACCCTGCCCTGAGTGAATTGACAGACTCTAGATATCCCCAATGTGGAAGGAAGTGGGGATAGGGTGGGAGGCTGGGAGGGAAGGTGGGAGGTTATGGAAGGGGGGGAGGGAACTGGGATTGACATGTGAAGCAAACTATTTAAAATTAAAGTAATAACAAACAGTATAAAAAAACAGAGTCCTTGAACATCTAGATTTTGTTAATCTAAACTCTTCTTTTGACAGATTCTTGGCCTTGGGTACTTCAGGCAAGAAACCATTCTCCCCATGTTGGTTTGCTCTGCCTTTATGGTTAAAAAAATGTGTGAAAGTCTCTCACCTAAGTTTGATTACAGTTCTAAGCCAAGATATTGCTAGTGGCACTCCCCTTGTCCTATTTATTAGCAGTAAGATTAATACTAATTTTTAAAAAGTGAAGTTCCTCTTTGAAATTGGGTAAAAATGATTTGTTGTTGCTCATCTGTACCTGGGGTCAACAGTATGGATGTATTTCATGTGCACTGGAAGAGAAGGCTTAATACCAGTATAAATCAATATTAGCAATGTCAATAAAGAAAGCCCCAGCACACACCCCGGGTGAGACTTTAGACAGTCATATGAAATCCTAGTAATTGCTTTTGAAATACAAAGATCTGAAATCAATGTGAGAAGAAATTGCACTATTATAAACTGAACACTGATACACATGCCACTTCTGGTGTTGAACAAGTGATTTCAATCCAGGAAACAACAACAGTATAAAACTAAAGAATGCAAAACTATAGACTATATAGTCTTAGCAGTGTGTAAGCCCGAGTTGGGTGATATTTAAAGATAATGCAGAAAAGGACCAGAATGGAAATTTCCCTTAGTAAATGTTTCATTGTTTCAATGAGACAGGGTGGTATCCAAGGGCCTAGGCTCATGATCAAGTTTGTCTCCTGAATGCTGGCATTGAAGAATCTCTACCTGCAGTGGTAGATTAATGTGAAGCTTTAGAGTGAGGGCATGTGGATCTTGATCCAGATATTAGAGTGTAACTAGAAGTGATGATTAGAATCATTTGGCTGTTAAGCTGGCATTTTTGAGGCTCCTAACAGTGAAAGCAGGTATGTCTTGACTCTTACATGCTCTTGAGACTCCTTTCCTTCTATTTGGTTGCCTTGTCCAGACTAGGTGTGAGGGCTTTTACCTTGCCTTCTTGTACCTTGTTTTGTCATGTTTGGCTGTCATCTCTTGGATGCCTGCTCTCTTCTGAAGAGGAAATGGAGGGAGAGTGTGCTGTGAGGAGAGGAGAGGGAGGGGGAGCAAATAGGAGAGGAAAGTAGAGAAACTATGGCCAGGGTGCTTTGTATAAGAGAAGGAACAAGTTTCAATTAAAAATACAAAAAAGAATCATTTTTAATATTATGACATTTTAAATATTTATATCATGTTTTCTATAATCAAAATCATCCAATACTCAGTACCAGAAAGGAAAATACAAACTCCATGCAAGCAGCGGTGGGGAGGGAGAAAAAGTTGCTTACACAGTTTCTGAGCTGTCTTCCAAAATGATGAAAACATCAATAACATCTCATTTCCACATAATTTAGTATATTATGTATGGGTAGGTATCATTATACAGATATACTTGAAAGAAATCTATACATAGGTAAGATGTGGGAAGATGAAAAACTACAGAGACAAATGTATGAATAACAACAATTAATGAAAAGAGATGCCATGGATTTGAAAGGGAGCAAGAGGAGGCATATGGGATAATTGGAGGAAGAAAGGAAATGGGGTGATGTAATTATATTATACTCTCAAAAAAGAAATAATTTTAACTTAAAAATTGCAGGAATGTTTGGGAGATATTTTAGGAGACACTGGTAGCCACATTATACTTTGAAACGTGTTGTTAGCATTTTTTTAGGGTCCAATGTTATTCTTCTTAAATCTTGTTCGTTTTATTGTGTGAGTCTTCTTGTAGCAAGTGAATTCACGTGAACTCAGATTACAGTATTTCTGGTTGAGTGTTTATAGGACCAACAGAAAGTCTTCATCGATCTCACTCTGAGCACTCTCCTCTACTGAGTACAATTCGTTATATGAGGGGCACAGTCCATGGGATCATTATGAATATATATGTGGGTAATCAAAACTGAAGCACAGCACACATAAAATGACTTTGGCATTGTTAAGCTTGCAGACTAGTGAGTGGGATACATAATAAATTAAAAGTCAGAAAAGACAAATTAGATATAATGTAGAAAGTGGTAAATACTCTGGAAAATAGAAAAGACAAAGAACAGTTGATGTAAGCAGGCAGAGGGAGGATGCAATTTCAAATAGAGCTCCTAGCAGACCATTAAACAATGACAGATATGCTCTGTCAAATGGAGTTTTGCTACTGAAATATATGGTGAAGAAAATGGTCTCAGAGTACATTGTTGATATTCCAGCCAGAGAGGCAATAATCTTTATTGTACAATACATCATGCACTAGAGATGCCACAGGGGAGAGAATTTTCAAAACGGACTGCTCTGAAAACCCACACAGACTGAGAGGTTTTTATGAAGCAGTATTTGTTCAACATAACCTAGTTTGTGCACTTTCTCAGCATAATAGGGCAGAAAATAGATCTTCCCGCAGCTCCTGTGTCCTGACACTTCATTCTAGGGATCCATCCATCCCATGAAGCAGGAAGGAGAACAGGAGTGAGTGGGTGAAGGAGGCCAACAGAACAAAAACAACAACAAAAATAACTGGTTTCTGATTCATTTGTCTTCTCTTTGGGATCAGGCACTCTGAACAATGGTGCTGTTTTCTATGTGGTTGGTAAACTGAGGCACCCATCAGCTATTTGTTGTAAGGAAGGAGAAAGCACTTACTCTCCAGCTCTCCCTTGTGAAGCTGCTTCTGCAACGAGTTGCTTCTGCTGTCCTCTACAGTAGCTAAGCTGCACGTGTGGGATCCCGCGCCTCTGCTGAACCGGAGATGCTGAAGGTGAAAAAGACACACAGAAAGCAGACCTGAGACAATGCAACAAGAGCTGTAACACTGAGAGATGGCGGTGCTGTAGGCTCTGTGACCTCAGTGGTGGGGAGCAGTCCGTGGAGACTTTGATGGCTAAGGGTCTGAAGCCGGGCCCCAGAAGGGAAGGTCTTAACAGATGTTAATCAAATGCCTACTTTTAACAATCCTGTGCTCCAAACACGATTTCTTCCCCAGGTTAACATGAACAACAAAGCATGGAGACCCTGGAGTCCAAGATTAAAAAAACAGGCTCAGTGCCTCCAGAATCAAGCTTCTCTCCAAGTACCAATCTTACTTCAAGAATGGAAATTTTTCTTTATATATAGAACAAAAATTTCTTAAACCCTCTGATATTTCCTTGAGTAAATTATGGCTTCTAATATTCCTCTATTTTGCTTGTCAGCCAAACCTAAACAAAGGGAAAATTTAGTCATCTTTAATATTGATAGAGAAAATAGTAAAAGGTACAAAAAGTTGCATACATGAAAATACCTAAGGAATGATTATTTGCTGTTTCATGTACTCTCAAGAAAATGTCCATGTAAGTAATGTTTTTAACAGTGTGCATGTGTGTGTGTGTGTGTGCATGCCATAGCATGTACAGATTATGATCAACAAGTTGTAATTGTTTTTTCTTCTTCTCCTACATAGGTTGCTGGAATTAAGCTGGGGTCAACAAGTTTAGTAGCCACTTATCTGCCTCACTGGTGTGCCCATACGTTTTTACACAGAATTCTTACTCTGTTAATATAGCAGACTGAATCAAACATTATGAGTTGCAGTGGCATCTCATTATATAACCATTAAAAAATAACAATTCTATTATCCTGCATGGGTGGACAATGTCACCCCCAGAAGACTGGGATAATTAAGTAACAATCACAGTGAAAACCATGTCCTCGCCCATGAATTCTCTATAACTACGTGGTGAGACCCAATTGCTGAAGACATCACACATTTTAGCTTTTGGACATTGAAAAAATCAATCTCATACCTATCAGGAAACTTTCTCCTTTGCTAGCCAGCTCTCATAGTGCTTGAAGGTGCCATGCAGGATGTTGAAAGGGAAAACAAACAATGGTCTTACACACTGTAGAATCAACCTGACAGAAAAGATCTGTCTGCTGTTATAATAATGACCCAACTGTTATGGGGTAAACCAATCACTCTTTGAATGGATTCCATGTCTGATACTGTAATTCTGGTCAAGTGCCCATGATCAGGGAGGTCATGGGAATTTGATAGTGTTACCTTGTTAAATGGTCTTTAGTGCCTTCTAAATATTTATGGTATACCCATAGTCCTGGAATGCTCTCAACCTCAGTCAGAGAAGCTTCCTTTGGCAGTGGGCAGCAGTTAATGGAGAGATGCATAACTGATCAAAGTATTGAAAATAAGAGGCTCAATTCTCAGTCCTATTTGGGATATCTATATAAGCAAGCTCACTGCCACCTCCACTTAGACTCAGGGAACATCATACAAGAGGAAGCATCATGTAAGAGACAGAGATGGGAAAGGCTTCAGTACAATGCTTTTTTACTTGACGTGTCAAAGCCATCATACTCCTGAACTCCCGGTAGCTGCAGTTATCAAATACAAACCCTGCACAGTACCAAAGCAGTCAAACTTCTGTTATAGCTAAGTACAGGGTTTGCAGGCCCCAACCATTACCAAGGGGCTACTGGCAATTGATAATTAGTTTTGTTTGGTGAATGTCATGGTCTTTTGAAGATTTGGTCACTGACAGGAGTCCCCTGCTGCTTTACTCTCATCCATGAAAACATGCGCAGCACTAATTGGACACAGTGAGAGCTAAATAACATCAAGTGATTGAGCACATGTATCTATTAGTTATATTGCATTAGCTGGATTGTGTCTCCTGGTTATTCTAGGTTTGCGGGGAACTGGGGTTGTGTACAGAATGGCATTTGAGTGTTCTGAGACGCGAACCATTTCCACAGAATGATCTTTACAATTAAAATCATTTACTACTTCAATTACTCAAAAGCTATTTTTGTCAGTGCTGTAGAGAAAGTTTCCTTATTGTCTGTTCATCCTATGATTCTATAGTAATCACAGTTTTAACCGGAAAATAGGATGTTGAATTATTTTGTAAATTAAATAATTGAAAATATATGACCCCAGAAGAGATGACAGCTTTTGTTCTTTGCACACAATGTGTAGAGATTTCTATAATTTCCTTTAGTTAATTATAGCAATTTTTATGTCTATTCATATGCGTTAACTTAGTGACCAAACTGTAAATGTAGTGTCTGTCTCCAAGAGAGTCTGGGCATTCTGTAGGCAGAAATGTATAAGGATTGCTTCCAGTGAGCCACTTCCTGTGCTATAGCTGAGCTATGCAAAGCTTTTACTTCCTCTAGTGGCTGATTCTGTTGATTACATAATGAGATAACACTTCTGCTGGATTATTTAAGTATTAGTTATGGGCAGAATGCATGTCTATATGTTAATTGAAATTACCCTCTTATTCTTAAACTAATCTTTTAACAGCTGTGTAAGATTTTGGAAATGGGTAGGAGAGAGATGGTCACTGGCTGTTATATGAGGGGCTGGGTAGATAGCTCAAAGGCTAAGTGTACTTGCTGCTCTTGCAGAGGACCTGTATTCAGTTTATAGCACTTACAAGGGAATCACAACTTCCCAAACTCTAGTTTCAGGGCATCTGATGCCCCCTCTTATCTCTTCCACAGACACCAAGCACATAAATGATGTGCATACTTACATACAGGCAAAACACAAATTCACATAAACAAGCAAGTAGTTTTAAAAATTTTAAAGTAATGTGATAGACAGTAAAGTTTCCATGTAGTATAAAATCCATCACTCAAAGCTTTTTGTTCTTCTCCCTCGTTCAGATGTATAAGATGTGTTTGGAATCCATCCCCACAGTGTCCTGGAAGAGTATGGTTTCACATACACATTAAACTTGGGTTTGTTAGGGAAAAAAATTATCAAACCAGATTAAATCATGATAACAGACTGTGGTACTAAGACATAAATGACAAATGGCTCAAAATAATTCAATTAAGATTTCAAGAATACACAGCTGCATATATCAAAATTAATTAATTGCCAAAGTGGCATTTAAAAAACGAGGCAAGCACACACTGATAAAAAATGGGGTGACAAAGTCAACTACACACTTGAGAGGAAATAGCAGGGAAGATGGATTCTTGTTTCACAACCTTGACAAACAATAGATTCCTATTTGATTGAAGACTTAAATGTAAAAAACTAAAACCATATGCAAACTAGCAAACTTAGCTGAAAATGATACCAAAAACTGAAGTGAGAAAGGGTTATTATAGTGCAACAGACTTGAATGTTTAAAAAGGTCTGCTTGTTGTATCCTACTAAACTATGTAGGAAGGCAAAAGTCAAGTTTGAGAGTAATTCTGCAAGGAGAAAACAAATTGTTAGTAACTTAATATTTATTAAAGACTTTTATGGATTAAAAAGTAAAATCTACTCTAATATAGTACCTCAAAATGCCAACTACAACTACAAATCAAAGAGGAAATAAGAAAATTGAATTACTATAAATTGTCAGTAATGTTTAGAGACCCAGCATTTAAATATATATATATATATATATATATATATATATGGATACACAAATATATACATGTGTATGTATGCATGTGTATGTATATGTATCTAGTCTCTTTTTCCTCCTAAAATGTGAAGCACATTATTAAAATGATTAGGAAGCATACATGTTTACACACACACACACATTAGTTATTTTCAATATTGAGGTCACTAAAGTGTAAAGCATTTTCCATTGTTAGTGAAAGCAAGGACAAAGGAGTATTCAAGGACAACTCAAGTTAATGAGGGAATAAATTGTTTCAATTTTCAAGTTAATGAGGGAATAAATTGTTCTAACTTTCAAGTTAATGAGGAAATAAATTGTTTTAATAGTTCTTAATCACAGAAAATCGTGGCCTGTAAAATAAGAATTTTAAAGACATACTGACATAGAACCATGCCCCCTACAAATTTTAAGATGAATAAGCTGGTCACATGATTATACTGGTGGGTGTTTGTCTAGTGCTGCTATAATCACAAGCTGGATAATTTATAGAAAGTAGAAATTCATTATCTCATGCTTTGGGGAGGCTGAGCTGCCTAAGAAGGTTCTGGAGATTAAGTTAGACTATAGAGAGCCCTCTGTACTGGCGTGACATATTGCTCGAAGCTTCTCTTCTCCAGTCAAGTCTTTTTAGCAACTAACCAATGAGTGAAGGTAGAACTCTCAAGACCATAACAGTCTTACAAAACTTCATATCTCAATACTGTTGGATTAGGGAGTGTTTCGAAACATAGGAGGCACATGCATACCAGAGCGATTATGTGATTCCACTGATAACCAATTTAGAAGTTTATAGAAAATATAAGACAGTGTAGTAACAAGTGATCTTTCATAATGATTAATATATGATATATACGTATATAAATGTATTTGTGTGTGTATTTATGTAATGTGTACCCATATTCATGTGTATCATAGATTGTCTATTGCTGTGAAGAGACACCATGACCACAGCAACTCTTACAAGGAAAACATTTAGTTGGAGTGGCTTTCTTACAGTTTCAG
The DNA here is from genome assembly GCF_017639785.1 of Mesocricetus auratus. NCBI lineage: Eukaryota > Metazoa > Chordata > Mammalia > Rodentia > Cricetidae > Mesocricetus > Mesocricetus auratus. Next base: position 10,684,358 of record NW_024429192.1, on the reverse strand, counting down.
GGTTTCAGTCCACTATCATCATGGTGGAGAGAGTGACCGTTTTCAGTCAGACATGATGCTGGAGAAATAAGCGCAAATCCTACATCTTGCAAGCAACAGGAATTCAACTGAGACATTGGGTGGTATCCTGAGCATAGGGAACCTCAAAACTTGCTCACACAGTAGCATACTTCCTCCAGAAAGGCCATACCCACTCCAACAAAGCCACACCTCCTAATAGTGCCATTCCCTATGAGAAAATGGGGCCAAATAATTTGAAACAACTATATTCGACACCCTGGCCCCCATACGGTTTTAACAATACCAAAATGTAAAATGCATTTATTCCACCTTCAAAAGTTCCCATAGTCTACCGCAGTCTCAACAATGTTTAAAAGTCCAAAGTTCAAAGTCTCCTCTGAGATTCATGCAGTCTCTTAACTGTAATCCCTTATAAAATCAAAAGTGAAAAGCAGATCACATACTTCTAATTACAATAGCATAGAATATGCATTAGCATTCCAAAATGTAGGAAAGAGAGCATTCTGAGGAAATACTGGACCACAGAAATACCAAAATCCATATGGGCAAACTCTAAACTCTGCATTTCCAATTCTTATGTCAAAATGCTCTTTATATCTCCAATTCCATTCAGCTTTGTTGACTGCAACACACTTCTTTCTCTTGGGCTATTTCCACAGCTTTCCTATTGTTCTCAGCTCTTCTCAGCAAGTATCCACAGGTCTGGCATCTCTAACATCTTGGGGTCTCCAAGGCCATCCAGGCTTCAACTTCATAACTTCGTGCAATGTCCTCTCTAGGCTTCCATTCAGGGATAACTCTGATCCATGGCTGGCCTCAGCAGGTTTCCTTAGGCATGGAGGTAAATTCACAACACACTTCTATCCTTTCATCTTAAGTCAGAACAACATGACCAAATCTGTTGAGTTCTGCTGCTTTCTAGGGCTAGAACATGGCTCCCTTGCTCAATTATGTATTTTCCAGACTTTTGTCCTCTGGGCAGATTGGCTGCCCTGAAACTGGATCTCTAGACCAGGCTGCTGGGATTAAGGGTGTGCCCCACCATAGGCAGATCTAAGATTTTCTTTAGTTCCTTTATAAACTTGGAAATTTGTCTGGGTGGGATCTTACCCTGAGTTTACCACGTCCTTTATTCCATTTCTTTTTTTTTTTTTTTTTTTTTTTTTGGTTTTTCGAGACAGGGTTTCTCTGTATCGTTTTCCAGCCTGGCCTCGAACTCACAGAGATCCGCCTGCCTCTGCCTCCCGAGTGCTGGGATTAAAGGCATGTGCCTTCGTAATCTGTTTATCTCCTTGAACACAGGATTTCAAGTCCGTTCCATTTCCTGGTGCTCATTTTCTCCTCATCCTTTGCATTTTGTAATTTACCATGCTCAGCTTGCTCCTTTTCATTATAAATCTTCATTTGAGTTACTACTAATAACCACACAACAAAGTCTATACTATGCTGTTTTTAGATTACCTGTGCCAATGGAATTAATCCTAAACACTTTACTTTAGCCTCAGGTGGTCACTTTGGACAAAGGAAAATGGCAGTCACTTTCATCATCAAAATGTCAAAAGAACAATCTCTAAGCATCACACTAAAATTCTTCTCCTCTGAATCTTCTTGAGTTAGATCCCACAATTCAAATTTTTCACGGCACCGTTTTCTATGTTCCTACTAGCACCACGTAAAAAATTTCACTGTTTCCATAACCAAAATTACCTAAGTCCAAATTATTCAAAACAAAAGCATCTTCGGGCATAACAGAGAAATATCAAGTCCCTGGTACCAACTTCTGTCTTAGGTATCTTTTGCTGTGAAGACACATCATGACCATGGCAACTCTTATAAGGAAAACATTTAATAGACGTGGCTCACCTACAGTTTCAGAGGTTCAGTACATTATCATCATGACAGGGAACACTGTGACAAGCAGCCAGACACGGTGCTAGAGAAGAAGCTGAGAGTCCCACATCTTCCAGGCAACAGGAAATCGACTGAGACACAGATCTCCTGAGAACAGAAAAGCTCAAGTCCTGCCCCTACAGTGATACACTTCCTCCAACAAGGCCACACTTACACCAACAAAGCCATATCTCGAATAGTGCCACTCCCTAGGAGCTTATGGGAGCCAATATATATGTATGAACATGTAAATATTAGATATACTTCATGTTTTTCTCTTATCCTTATTTCTTTATCATTTTCTTTCACAATCAGAAAGTACACAAAACAAGCCACCAACTTCTGTTGCATGTTTCTCATCACTACAACCAAATGTATTGTGTATACTCTTTGAAACTGATTGGCTTGCATTAAAATCACCATAGCAGTTATGATTTTACAGAACTGCTGAAGCTGGGGGTCAAAATATGTTCATCAACCTACATAAAAATCCGTCTATACAATTGCTAAGCCAACACTCATCTGAATAGGAAAAAAAATCTAAAGAACTTATGCCTAGGCAATGCTCATCACTAAGTTTTTTTAAATCAAAACTTATTTTAGTTTTGAAAACTTTGTATTTATTAGAAATAATGTACTTGTTTTTAATTTCCAAAAATAAAATATATCATGATACTTGGATATACTGAGAACATATTATGTACACTAGCACAAGTTTTAGAATTTTTCTTGCTTAGAAATTTAATTCAATATATAGGCTGAGTATGTTCAGGCTTTGATATTTTACCTACTGCATTCAAATAAAGAAGACTGAAACATCACAGCTAAAAGAATGATGCTAGGGATTTTTTGTGAATAATTAAGTCTAAAGTTCACTAAAAAAAATCTAAGCAAGCTACCAAAAAATTCACAAAATTTGACAATCCATTTTCTGTAATGAATTTTACCTTAATAACTATGAGTAATTTTTTCAGTATCAGGAGTAAAATGACCTGTTTGCCCTTTGGGGTGTTAAATAAATACCCACTTTAAAGCTAATATTTCAATCAACTACCCAAATACATTCATATACTTTTATATGGACAGTGCAACTTTTTTTCATTTCATCCTGTAGACATTGTTCCATATTCTAATCCCCAGTTCCTCATTGTGTACATTACCGTATTCATTCATAATTTTGCAAGACTCTAAGCTTGACTTTGGCACATGTCCTTCAATGTTGGTTTTTCATTTTCCCAAAGCCTACAAAGCCATCTGGAAAATGAGGAAACCCACAGACTTGTAGGGACTTTCTGGTTTATGAAATTAGTAATGTCCACAGTGAGAAATTATAAGTCAACTTTATGAGTAAAAATCTCAGCTCTTTGCCAATTTACTTAATTTTAAGTCTTATTCCTTTCTAAACCAACTCTTCATTTTATTTAGTGTTTGTCCAATTACCTGAATGTGTTAACCTACTTCACATAGAGTGACAAATGTGTGAATGAAGTGAAGTATTAACATACATAAGTAATGTGTTTGTTTTAAAGTTCCTCACAGGCAAACCACAGTCTACCAATAACTCCACCGGGCATTAGCATGTTAAATTTGAATTTCTCATCTTTTTACCCAACCAAACACTTCCTCCTATATTCATAGTTGTACCCTCATCCCAAAAGAACACTTTAGTTTTACTCCTCTCCCACTTTGGCTTGCTTCCAGTTCTATTTGTAAATAGGCTTTACCCAGACCACACTCCAGCATTTAGATGATTGTAGTTCCCCAGCTGCCATGTCCTAATCTTGACTCTTCATACTCTTGCTCTGAAGATAGACACCTAAGTGTTCTCTTCTTGTCCAAGTCCCCACCCCAGACTCTTGACTGCCAGCTTCATCCTCCTCCAGGCTGCTTTCCTCCCAGCACTCACACATCATCAGAGGTAACATGGAACCAGGAGTTGCTGTCCTTTGGGCAGCATCACTTCCTGCATGTGAACACAGAAGGGCATGTTGAGGTAGCCTAAGACACTAACATCATAGCGCCATGACATTAGCAGCGATTCCTTTCTTCCTTCTGGCATCATCAGTCCAAATACTTGCAACTATAATTTTTTTCAAGTCAAGATTAATATTGACACTGGACTTAGTGGATATTGACTGATTGAGACTGATTTAGAGGTTTGAGGAACAAGTGTTCCAATGTCTCAGTTTGGGAAATTTTGAATCTGTCAGTTTTCAGTGGGACAACTTTGGAATCATTCTGAGAAAACAAGATGACTTTGTCTATTTTTTGGTGTATACAGCAGTTTTTCTCATCACCAAATGTATAGAGCTCCCAGCCTTTGGGCCATGCTTTGAACAGCAATCATGCTTTCTTTGAGCTTTCTCATTTTTTTTTTTGGTTTTTACAAGACAGGGTTTCTTTGTATTGTTTTGGAGGCTATTGGTTCAGCCCGGCCTCGAACTCACAGAGATCCGCTTGCCTCTGCCTCCCAAGTGCTGGGATTAAAGGTGTGCACCACCACCGCCCGGCTGAGCTTGCTCGTTTTAAGTGCCATTATTCTCCCCATTGGAATCACTCGTTTCTCTGCGATACTATGGTACTTGAAGGAGAGAGTAGTTCTCCCAAAGATCACGATTGTGTTCTAAATATTTATTTCCCCCTCTTACAACATGCTGTTTTAGTAGTATATTTTGCCCTGATACAGTTTTGTATTGAATAAAACCTCTTACCAGATGTTGGGGTGCATGCCTTCAATCCTAGAACTCAGGAGGCAGAGGAAGATGGATATCTGAGTTTGACTATTAAATGCCCCTCAACTGAAGAGTGGATAGACAAAATGTGGTACATTTACACAATGGAGTACTACTCAGCAGAAAAAGCAATGGAATCTTGAAATTCGCAGGTAAATGGATGCCACTAGAAAAAACCATCCTGAGTGAGGTAACCCAGTTCTAAAAAGACAAACATGGTATGTACTCACTCATAGATGGATTTTAGACATGGATCAGGATAGTGCCAGTCTGTACTTCCTCTGACAGACAGTCTGGGAAACAGGAAAGATTCTAAGAGAGATATGCATGGTACCCCAGAGAAGAGGAATGAGGCAAGATCTTCTGAACAGATTGGGAACAAGGCGAGGGGTGGGGGGGGAGTGGGAGCTGGGAAGAAGAGAGGGGGAGAAGAGGAAGAGAGAGTAGGTCATGGGGGAACAGGAAGGTTGAGTGGGGGGTAGAATAGGAAGAGAACAGGATGAGAAATACCATAAGAGAGGGAGTCATAGGTTAGAAGACAGATGTGGCACCAATGAGACCTCCAGTGATCTAAAGGGATGACACCAACTGGCAAGCTAAGCAATAATGGAGAGACCACCTTAAATGCCCATTCCTGGTAATGTCCTTGACATCTGCACTATATGCCATCCTAGAACCTTCATTCAGTGACTGATGGAAGGACAGGCAAACACCCACAGTTAACACTGAACTGAACCCATGGAACTCAGTGACAGAGAGGGAGGAGCGATGAGCAAATTGGCAAAGAATGGGCTGGCAAAACGAGCAGAGACAGCTGATCTGAACAAGGGAGAGCTCTTGGACCCCAGACTGACAGCTGGGAGGCCAGCATGAGCCTGATCCAGACCCGCTGAGTGTGAGAGTCAGTGAGGAAGCCTGGGCAACCTATGGGGCCCTGGGCAGTAGATCAGTGTTTATCCCTGGCATACACACGGCCTTCGTGTGTCCATAACACAAAGAGGGATGCTCTCTCAGTCTGGACTCTTAGAGGAGTGCCTGGACCCTGCCCTGAGTGAAATGACAGACTCTGGATATCCCCTATATGGGAGGAAGTGGGGATAGGGTGGGAGGCTGAGGGTGATGGTGGGGGGGGGTTGTGGGAAGAAGGGAGGGAGAGGGAACTGGGATTGACATGTGAAGCAAGCTACTGAAAATTAAAGTGATAAATAAAAAATATTTGTGTTTGAGGCCATCCTGGCCTACAGAGTGAGATCCACGAGAGCCAAAGCTACACAGAGAACCCCTGTCTTGAAGAAAACAGCAAAACAAAACAAAACACAAAACCTCCTCTAGTATAAAGGCATCAAATAACAATTTCATGGCAATATGCTGTTGACAAAATTATGTTGGTTAAATGTTATGAATTAAATGTAATTTATCAATTTCAATGCATGAAATAATGAAGTATATTCCCATCAATGTCTCATTTAATACATATTCTTTTTATTTTAATTTTTATTCATTTTATATATCAACCACAGTTCTCCTTACCTTCCTCCCACTCCAATCCCTTCCCCCCACCTATCCCCCATCCACTCCTCAGAAAGGTTAAGACATCCCATGGGGAGTCAACAAAGCCTGGCAGGTCTCCCAATCTCCCCCGCTGTATCAAGGTTAAGCAAGATATCCCACCATAGGGAATTGTCTCCAAAATCCAGCTAATGTCCCAAGAATATCCTGATCCCACAGACCAAGGTACACAACTATAACCCACATGCAGAGTGTCTATTTGGTTCCCATGTGGGCTCCCTGCTGTATGTTCAGAGACAATGGGATTCCACAATTTCTAGTAAGCTGTCTCTGTGGGTTTCCCAGTCACTACCTCCCTAACCATAATAAAGGCAATATATAGCAAGCCAACAGCCAGCATCTAATTAAGTGGAGCGAAACTCAAACCCTCTAAAATCAGGAACAACACAAGTCTGTTTTCTTTCCATATCTATTAAATATAGTACTGAACGCTACAGCTAGAGAAACAGGACAACAGGAGATCAAGAGGATAGCAATTGGAAAGGAAAACATCAAAACTTCCACTATTTGCAGATGATATGATCGTATGAATAAGTGACCCCAAAAAACCTCTACCAGGGAACTCTGATAGCTGGTAAACACCTTCAATAATGTGGCAGGATACAAGATTAACTAAAAAAAATCAGTAGCCCTCCTATATACAAATAATAAATAATTCTTCACAAATTCTGGGAACATATTTCACTTCCACACAATGCAATGCTACAATTATAAAATAAAATTATGGATTAATCTTGAACATTAAGAAGAACTACATTTTTACATTTTTGCATATTTGCAAAATTGCAATATTGAAATATAGATATATTTACTTTGTGTAGTACAACTACTATCTTTAATGATGATTTTAAATTTTTGTGTAAGTAAACTTGAATAATTTTAAAGATTTCAGCTTTCCTAGTTTCTTATAGTGTGCAAACTACCAATTTATTGAATTATCAAAGAATCCATGTTTACCTGCTGTTGGAAGGAGATTTGTAAGACTAACCAAGAGAACAATTACTTGGCTGGTACTGAAAGAAATAGCCATTTTAGATCTGAATTTGTGGCATAAGGAGAGTGGCATGTAATAGCTAGGGAGAAGGTAGATAGGTAGTGTTGTTGAAGCTAATCTTATCAAAAAGAAGGGAGTGGGCCCTAATTCTGACATGGCGTGAAAGGGAAGTCTAAGTCTCTGATGTTACATCCAGTGATAAATCGTGGGAAAAGGAAATCAATTTTAACTGGTTCACGAAATAGTTTTTCAGCTCCCACAGAGACTCTCCTTAACCACCCCACCCTGTAACCTCCTCATTACTCCCTCTGGTAATTTTCCACAGTGCTGGGGTTTAAAGCATGTCCATATGCCTGCCTTTGACAATGTAGAATTTTCCCAATCATTACAGATTCCCCTAAAAAGTAAGTGGAAGGACTTAAATGTCAGAGTTCAGACAATTCTTCTTAAACTCACTTGTCTGCCTTTTGTTTGCTTTCTTTTGTTTTAGGAACCACTCAGATTGTACTTTAGTCCTGGGAAGGAGGGTTTCTTGTTTTTCATGGACAGATTGTGCTGTATTAATAGCAAGGTGTATATGTGGTGTGTTTGCTTAAGTATTGTTGAATTGCTTGTAAAGTAACTCAAGTTGGTCGCAACTAACTTGGCATCTTGACTGTTCTCAGCATCTTTACTGCATGATATTCCAATATCCTGTCATTTGTTCAGGAAAAAGCAGAATCAGCGGTTCTTGGCTGAAAGCTCAAAGTTATGTGTTAATATGTTCAGTTTTTGCAATGCATCTGTAATTGATAGAGGGCAAAGAGAAACTTTATAGGGTTCATATTCTAAGCAAGGTTTCTAATGTGTTACCACAATTCATTTTTAAAACAGAAGATTAAACTTTTGTTGGCATGATAGTTTTCATTTTTATTGAGACACAAAAGCTAATACCTCACTACTAATTGAATTTTTAGAGATTTAATTATTCCATTTTGTTTAAATTCTTCTTCCTATCTCTGCTCTATCTAATAATTTATCCCGCCTAAATGATTAATAGACATGATGACTTAAGAGTGCTTTTCTGATCTTATAGCTGTCAATAATATATTTCTGAACATGCTTCTTAACGTTAATGGAAATACTAACATTGTTTTTCCTGTGGAAAATATTTTCTCCAGGGAGGATTTAATTGCATTCAGAAATCTTCCAGAGATTAGAAATGTTACAAACTAAAAACAAACCCTGTTCTGATCTGAAAGAGTCTGAGTCGCTTTATAATGTATACATGGAAAATGCTATTAATCACACATTATTGGGAAGCTGAAATGGGAGGGCTTTTGACTCCCTCTGAATGAGCCAGGGTCTCGGTACAAGCTTTTCTGCACTGTTATTTAGTGCTTTCTCTTTCTCTACAGTGTTCTGCCCACAGACTCTCAGTAACAGAGTGATTTAGAATCATCCTGAGAACATAGGAAATGTTCATTTCCAGGCAGATTCATCAGCTCCTTCCAGTTATCCTTTGCACATTTCTCACATTAGAGGGCAATTTTCCCTACTGCAGTGCTATCTGTTTAATAGCAAAGAAGAGTATATGTTGGCGTCTTTCTATGCTAGAGCCATCACACAAGCATCTTTTCAGCTTTCCTCCTAATTCAATGATATGTTCTATGGAGTGTGTGGTGGGTGGGTTTTGGGTGAGGATTGTATTTTTAGGATTTTATACTCAATATATTTTATCCTCAAAACTCAGAGCTAGATGTATTATAGGTGTTTGAGAAATCACTGCCGGAACATAACAATGTTATCATGGCAAAATCATGCTATATCTGCTTCTCATTCTGATTCTGATGGTCCAGGATAGAATTTGCAGTCAGTCCAATAAAAACGTGACATTTTGAACAATAGTTTCCTAATATTTGCACAATTTTCTGTTACTAACTAGTAGATAACCCTCTAAACATTGCTGCATCAAGTGTCAATCTGACACTTCTCAGTGAATGCAACCAAGATTTAAAAAAGTAAGAGTGATAAACTCTGTACTATGTCTGAAACATTTTTCTATTGCAAGAATCCAAGGGATGTGGAACTCAGTCATGGGCACATCCCAAACTTGTTTGCTTTATATATTTCATTCATAGAGACCTCAGATTTGGACAAGTGTATTAGGGATTTTCATTCAAATACTGAATCAGAAATACCTTTCTAGTAGCATTTTACAGGAAATACAAACCTTCTCTAAGTACATTGTTAAAAGAGAGTTTCATTTCTCCAATGCTTGGAATTTCCTTCTGCATAACTATTCCTAGGGTTGGGTATAAATTTCCTTTGGCTTCTCACATCTTTGCTAGTTTAACTTACACAGAGGACAATATTCAAGAGAAGACATATTTGAAGTCTATATTGACCCTTTACCATACATGATAATTTCAGAGACTATAACATTTAAGGGTCATTTTTTAATTTACATTTTTAGATTTCAAGAGTATCTTTTATCCATCAAAAGGAACAAATGCATTCATATTATAGCATGTTTGTGTTACAGCACAATGTAATGCACATGTTTACCAATTTAGCTAAAGTTTCCTTTCACTCATATTTAATTGTCTAAGCAATAAGAGTATCAAAAGAAGCATATAATTATTATATTATAAACATTAACTAAACAAATGAAAATAGATGTATCATATTGCTAAATAGGAGCTCTCAGACTCTATTGTAGACCACCTTCCACTATGAAAGATGTTTAATTGTTGCTTATATATCAATCATCCCTTAGCATTTCTATAAGATAAAAAATAGCATGTAGTATTCATTACTACTAAAATATATTTTCCTGTTACTGTTGTGTATTGGTACTTATACGCCCTTTATTAATCAAAATCAACACAAGATCCAGGTAGTAGAATACCCATGAAATAGGTTCAGCTGCTTTCAAAATCTTGATGTTTGGACCCACTGAAAGCTTTACAAAATATTTTAAATGATTCAAGTTACCATTCTTTTTTTTTTTTGCTGGAGCTTGTACTTTATTTAATATTTCTTTTTTTTAATTTTAAATAGCTTGTTTTACATGTCAATCCCAGTTCCCTCTCCCTCCCCTCCTCCCGCACTCCCCTTCCACCCTCCCTCCCACCCTATTGCCAAATCCTTCCACATAGGGGATGTCTAGAGTCTATCATTTTACTCTTGGTAGGGTCAAGGCACTCCCCTAAGAGTCCAGGCTGAGAGAGCATCTCTCTTTGTGCTATAGGCACATGAAGACAGATTGTATACCAGGGATAGACACTGATCCACAGCTCAGAGCCCCATAGGTTGTCCAGGCCTTCTCACTGACACTCACATTTGGGGGGTCCAGATCAGTCCCATTCTGGCCTCCCCACTGTCGGTCTAGGGTCCAAGAGCACTCCCCTGTTCAGATCAGCTGTCTCTGCTGGTTTTGCCAGCCCATTCTTTGCCAATTTGCTCATCATTCCTCTCTCTCTGTCACTGGGTTCCTTGGGTTCAGTTCAGTGCTTAGTTGTGTGTTTGCCTCTGCTTCCATCAGTCCCAGGATGAAGGCTCCCGGATAGTTATAGACATCAAGTTCATTATCAGGAATGGGCATTCGAGGTGGTCCTTCCACTATTGCTTAGCTTGCCAATTGATGTTATACCTTTAGATCACTCGAGGTCACTCTGGTGCCTGATCTGTCTTCGATCCTATGATTCCCTCTTCCCCCTATTCTACCCCCACCCCCTCAACTTCCTGTTCCCCCATGAAGTTACCATTCTTATGTGTCCTTTATGCTACCCCTAATCTAAGAAGTCTAGGAGAACTTTAATCTCCTATACTACCTTTGATTTTAATAGAAATCAGTGAACTTTGAAAATATAAAACTTACAAAAGTAAATTTAAAAACCTGAGTTTTGAGAGGAAAAATAAATTGATAGTTATCTAACAAGACCAATACATAAATTTAACATTCAAGATTCATCAGTCTGAAACAGATAATAAGATTTTAAAGTCATAGGATAAAATTAATATAGAACATTGTTGCCCAATATTCAACATCCATTCTTAATAAATCTCTATAATGTACTTAAAGAACATTTGCTTTCTACTGTCTGGCATGAGGTCAGTCATTTAATTTTTAACTTGATGCTAGAGATACTTATGTAACTATTTAAGAAACAGAAGGCCTTTGGGGACCAACATCAAGTTTAGTGAAGGTGGAAAACTGTTCATTAAGTCAGCATTGAAACACGGCAGGAAGCTCTCTAGGCCATCAATGATGCTGTGGAGGTAACTATAGTGATCTAATACATGCTGGAGTATCATTAAGCAAACATTTCTGTCACTCCTAACCACCTCCTCATTAAGGGGTATGATATGAAAAGCACAGCCATTTGTGATCTCTTTGTAAGTATTCTACATGAAAAACAACTTTAAATTGAAGAAGACTTTCCCTCCAGGCAGTTAATGCCAACGCTAATCCAAACCACCTACTCTCAGAATCATTAAGCAGCTATGCATAACATGTCTCCATTAGCCTACATAGCAGTCTGTTCTCTTAGTGCAGGACTTACCTTGCAAGCCAGCTATTGAAACTTGGATGTCGGTCAAACCCCAGCTATGTTAGCTATGGATTCTGGCCTTGCTTGTCAAGAATGTATCATCCTGATCCAATAATTTTCCAAAGGAATTCTGGGGTGAAACTCTGAAACAGGAAAATGTTTTCCTCCCAAAGTAAACAAACAGTTCCATGCTAAAAAAAACATGTTATAAACTTAATATCGTTTCATGGAAGAAGTATATGTTCAGAGGATATGATTCCATCTATGTTGATTGTGCTGCTGAACCAGAAGGTGTTCCCATTACATATTTTAATTCTTGCCTTTCCCAGATTGATGTATTGTTGTTGTAAATGAAGGCTCTAGGATGTCATTTAAGGTAGTCTTCCCCCTCCTATTCTTCCCTTCTCTTTTCTCCTATTCCCTGCCCCTCCCCTGCCCCGTGCTCCCAATTTTCTCAGCAGCTCTCAGCACGTTCCCCTTTTAAAGGAGACCATGTATGTCTCTCTTAAGGTCCTCCTTATTTTCTAGCTTCTCTGGTAATGTCCATATATGAGTGAGTGTATATTACACTTGTCTTTCTGTGACTGGGTTAGCTCACACATAACAAAGAAGGTTCGAACCACTGTCTCTCTACAGCGATTCATTTGCATAGTTTCTTTCTAATACATAATTCCTATGGACCCCGCATACGTTGGGATTTGAGATGTAACAATCAACCTATGGCAACCAGCTACTAAGAGAGCAAGAACTGGACTCACTTCTGAAACTGTTTTAGCTTTGTTTAGTTGTATGCCTAAATCTCACAAAAATCCGCTGCATGGTGAAGAGAGCCAAGAGCTCTGTCCATTTAAGGAAAGTTAGAGTTAAGCACTTGAAATTAGCTGGAAGCAAAATAGTTGTGAAGATTAAAAATATGTTTGCTGGAATGAGAAAGTAGAAAAGAAGACAACAATATGGCAAGATGGAAACAAGGCCAGGTTAAAGAGCCAACACTGCTTGGATCTTTCTGTTTGTGTTTTTGCTTTCGTTTTTTTTTGAAAATAGAATCTTCTCTCACACAATAGATCGTAAACACAGTTTACTTCCCCTCCACTACTTCCAACTCTCCTGTCTACCTTCTCTCCCCAATCCAATGCCCCTCTGTTTCCCCTCAGAAAAGAGCAGGCCTTCAAAGGAAAACAACCAAACAGACAAAATAAAATATAAAATGTAAAGGAAAACACCCTCATATCAAGGCTGAACACAGCAAATCCGATAGGAGGAAAAGAGTCTCAAGGGCAGGCAAAAGAGTCATCCCCACTGTTAGGAGTCACACAAGAACACCAGGCTAACAGATTTAACACATGCGCAGGTGGCTTGGTATAGACCCACGCAGGCCTCTGTACTTGTCAGTTCAGGCTTGGTGAATCCATATGAGCCCTGTTTAGTTGACTCGGTGAGCCATGTTCTCTTGGTGTCCTCCACCCCCTAACTCCTATAATCTTTCCTCTTCTTTTAATTTTGGGGTCCCATCTCTTCCCTAAACTGTGCTTTAGGATTTGGCAAGGAGCATAAGCAGTGATCCCCTCAATTTCAAGCTGGACTAAAATGTTTTACAAAGCAATCCCAGCTCACAAATGTCAAAATAACTTATTGAATATACATACACACAACGAAAAGTAAGCACAGTTTGATTCAAATATCTTGGACCATTTTTAATAAAGCAATGTTAATATTAACCAAATAAATATGAAATGACAGACTATGGACACCCCCATGGAGGGCCTCACCCTCCCTGGGGGAATGAGGGGATAACGGGGAGGGTTGGGGGAGGGCACGGGAGGAGGGGAGGGAATGGGAGAGGGACCTGGAACTGACTTGTGAAGCAACCTCGTTTCTTATCTAAATTTAAACTGGAAAATAAAATATAAAAAAAAAAGTAGCACTAGCACTTGGTGCCAGGTCATATTGCTCAGTTTGCTTAGTTCCACATTAAATTTCTATTTTTGGTAAAAGTAAAAAAAAAATTTTAACCAAATAAACAAAATTAATAAGTAGAAATGAACCCTCAAAAGAGATCAATATTAACTGCTGTTTTATAAATAAATCAACATCAAGGTGCGTGCGCACACACACACACACACACACACACACATACACACACACACGTGTGCACATTTAATTTTAGTCACCCTACATGGAAAGCAATACTCTTCCCAGAAGACACAAGATACCAGCAATGAAAGCCCAGTAGGAGTAGTGGGATATGTTCTTTTGGGTTGTTAATTAGTGATTAGGGAGGTGTCCCAAATAACTCAGGTTTTTCCCATTGATCCTAGTTTGGTATAAGAAATTGAGCTTAAGATCACATTGTTGAAGTCACCACATGTTTTGGTAACAGGACATGGAGAAATCAAGCTAGCATTGATGTTGAAATATCCTTCCTATTAGGTAACAATCATAGGACCAAACGGTATTGCAGAGCCTTCTGATGGAGACATTTAATCACTAGTCTTACCCAGCAATGAACCTCTTCAACTACAAAATTGACTGACCTAGTAATATATGCAAGACCGGCAGTTGTACAACAAATAAAGGTAATCAGTGGCTTTCTTATTTGATATAGGGTCTTATCCAGAATGGAACTCACAACTCATGCTGTAAACCTGACCTAGAACTCTTAGCTGAGAGGTCACAGACAACACTAGTATTGTGTTGCTAAAGGGACATAGTCTCAAACCTCCTTGTAAATACTTATATTTACACCCACAGGGCAAGTCTAAGTCTTCATGATTAAAGATTTGTTATTCAGCTGGTGGCAGAGACTGATGATTATTCACATACAGTGAATATGTGATTTAGTACTGGTATGCTCTAAATGGGACTTCCATATCAGCCTGACATTAGGTTTGGGAAATAACAGTGGTAAAAGAGGTTGAAAGCCTCTAAGAGCCAGAAGCTATTACTGTCTTCTGGACATGACAAGAATGTAGCCATTGGGAACTTATAGCAGCTGTGGTTTCTAGTATAAGACCTGTATAAGATCAATCTAAAAAATACTACAATATGGAGAGGAAAGTGGTCCAGAAGGCCTGACTCATGGCTTGTTGCAATTGATGGCTTCTGGAGAAGAGAGAGTCCATTATGTTCTGTGGTATGACCCAGGGTTGGCTGCCTATGCTCCAGTTGCTAGTGCCCTTACTTATGTGCATGTGGCCACCACTAACTCAGTTCAGCAGGTTTTTAAAAGTAAAAGACATGAGTTGGGAGTGGGTGTAGGCGTAGTTGTATGGGAGGAATATGGAGGAGAATCTGAGGAAAATACTATCTAAATGCATCATAATAATGTATGAAATTACCGAGAATCAATTTTGATAACACGTTTTGAAAGGTTTCCAAATGGTTGTATTTGTTATGTTGGACTCAGGAACCAATGATTTGCAAAGATCCAGGGTAAGGATATTACGAATTACATTTTGAAAGTTTTCCAGTGACAAATGCAGGCCACTCATGTTATCAAATAATAACCCCTTTGCTCTCCATGTTGCAGTGTTTTTCAGCTTGCACTTGTCCAGGTCTTGTATTAGAAACCAAAGCTGCTATTATGGTAATATTAATTGTGTTTTACCTTCCCAATGTCTAAAAAATGTTGTTAGGTATATGCTAAATCTTGGCTGAAGGAAGAAAAACACAGTTTTCTTCAGAAATGAATATAATAGGGAGGCAAGAACCATGGGGAATCTAACCAAATATTTCTTAGTATGACATAAATTTTATTTTAAACACTGCCAACAATAGTTACTGACTAATCTTGGGTGATTGTTTGAAGTCTTAAATGCGTGAAGTCTAAACATGTCCAATTTAGTAACTGATAGATGAGCAAGATTTTGCTGTCTCCTTCTATAAACACTAGACATATTGTTTGTAAATTTCTTCATAAGCTACTGAATTCAAATGAAAATATGTCATGAATTTGTATGTTTTTGTGTATGTGTGTGTGTATATATATATATATGTGTGTGTGTGTGTGTGTGTGTGTGTAAGTGAATTGATTTTTTTGAGAAGTACCAGGTAAATATAATTGACATACAAACAGAAGGAAAATTGGAAAAAACTTGTGGACAGCTCTTCAAATAGTCTCAATGCCAACATGAACTTGGCATGATCATCTTTTCTCATAATCTGTGTTCTTTGTTGGAAATGATGGAGATAATGTTTAGAAGCTCTTACTTGGAACCTGAAAGGAAAATGATGTAAACTGTTTATCTTTGACAATGAGAGAAATACTTGTTCTGAAACAAGTATTGCTAGAAATCTAAAACATGACTTCTTCATCCAGCTCTTTGATTTTAGAATTAAGTGTAAGGTGACAACACGGGAATGTCCTTAGTTTCAAATATTAGATAATGCAGAATTGTTTGGTGTTCATGGTTTTGGTGTTCAAGAGTTTGGCACATCTTTGACAGGTGAGGCAGGATTGGTGGGTAGGATGTTCCTGATCAGTATCTGTCTCAGAAGAAAAACCAGGTGTTAAATACGGAACATTTCCAGAAGACTTGACTCAACTCTATGTAGCTAGAAAGGACTCCTTGGTGTGCTACACAACACACCACCCAGCTACCATAAAAATATTTATTAAATGTAGATTGTGACTTCCTGCATTAGTGTGAAAAGTTTTGTTTTTGTATATTATTTTAAAGAATGGCCCTTCATAGAAAAGTGAGAGTCAAAATGAAGTTTAAAAATGTACTTTAAAACTTAATTCTCCGCCGGGCGGTGGTGGCACACGCCTTGAATCCCAGCACTCGGGAGGCAGAGGCAGGCAGATCTCTGTGAGTTCGAGGCAGGCTAGACGGACAACCTCCAAAACAATACAGAGAAACCCTGTCTCGTAAAACAAAAAAACAAAAACAAAAACAAAACTTAATTTTCCAAACTAAGCAATAGTGGAGAGACTACATTAAATGCCCCTCCTTGATGGTAAGGTTGATGACTACCTTATATGCCATCCTTGAACCTTCATCCAGTGACTGATCAAAGCAGAGACAGATACCCACAGCTAAACACTGAACTGAACTCCTGGAACCTAGTGACAGAGATGGAGGATTGATGAGCAAAGAAGTCAAGACTATGATGGTGGAACCCACAAAGACATCCTATCGGATAAGGGGGGAGCTCCTGAATCCCAGACTGATGCCTGAAAGGCCAACAGGGGACTGATACAGACTCCATGAATGTAGTCTCAGTGAGGAGGCCACAGAAATCACTGGGGCTTGGGTAGTAGAGCAATGTTTACTATGGTGTATGAATGGTCTTTGGGAGCCCATTCCAAATAGAGGGATGCTCTCTCAGCCTGGACACATGGGGAAGGGCCTAGGTCCTGCCCTGGATGAAATGACAGACTTTGGAGATCCCCCAAGGAGGGCCTCACTCTCCCTGGGGAATGTTGTGGGGATTGGGTGGGGGCTGGGGGGGTGCTTGTGGAGGGACAAGGGAGGAGGGGTGGGAGAGGGAGCTGGGATTGACATGTGAAGCATTCATGTTTCTAATATAAATAAAAACATTACAAAAACCAAAAAAACTTAATTGCCCAAATTGTTACATAAAAACTTGTTAAGTATGTAAAAAATTTTACCCTTTTAACAAAAAGTATTATACTACATAGATATAAAATTTTGCTTTATTTAAACAGCTACTACAGTAACTGCCATTTTGCAGAAATGGGGCTAAAAACATCAAGAAAGAAGAATTTGTTATCATTTAGAAAAGTTGAATGTTATATATGCTCCTATTTTCTTCACATCCTTCAATCAAAGAATTACAGAAAAGGGGAAATCCACAAGGGGAGTTCCACAAAAGACTAATGCCCAATGTTGTAATTTATAGTTATTGATGGTGAGCTTGTGCACATACACATACACACCAAATATAATCCACGCTAGTTGCTGGAGAAAGAAAGCTCAAACAATCTCTGACAATGTTGCCTTTCACACTCTCTTCTACTAACATTCTTTAGTCAGTGATTATAAATTAATACAGTTTTGTAGCAACAAAAATTATTTCTCAAATAATAACCATAAGGAAATGTCAAACATGCTTTGGGGAAATTATTAGACTCCATAGAACAGCAATGATCTGGTTAACTCTGGGATTTTAGGAAGGTATTATTTTCATAAGTGTATAAAGTATTTAAGAAAAAATGTGCTTTAGGACGTGAAAACCTACTTCAGAATGCAATTTCCCAGAGACTTCCTTTGTAATTTTCACTCTATAGAGTGTCAGTAAGGAATTACTACATTACCAGTCCGGCTGTAATAGTCTGTTCAGGTGGGGATATGACAATAAAGAAGCATTTTATAAGAAAAGCAATGTGGATGACTTAGTTACTTCCCTTGGGTTTCTTCAAAGAATCATGGCTGTCTTATTGAAATGCTTCACTTTAAAAATTCAGTTTGTGCCACTAGTCCATAAGAAATGAATTGAAGTCAGGTGGTGATGCACAGATTTAATCCTGTAACTCAGGAGGAAGAGGCAGGTGAATTTGAGACCAGCCTGGTCTACAGAGTGAGTTCCAGGACAGGCCAAACCTTCACTAGGAAATGAAATTAGCAAGTATATGCAAAACAGTTTGAACTCTTCTTGACAAAAGATAAGTGCCACTAAGTTTTATTCTATTTTAGGATGTCACAGTGCTTTCATCCATCTTACATTCTTCATTTGTAAGATAAATTTATTTTGCAGTGAATGCTAACTGGGTCACTTCATAAGAATAACTATATTCACTCCAATGACTCCAAAGAGCACTCCAACATCCTCAAAAGCTACACAGAAACCCTGTCAAGAAAGAAAGGAAGAAAGAAAGAAAGAAAGAAAGAAAGAAAGAAAGAAAGAAAGAAAGAAAGAAAGAAAGGACTGAAGACATTATCACCAGTCTCACCAAAAGTTTCTTTATACAATCAAGGTTGGAGAATTTTAGGAAGAGAGAGTTTGTTCAAAGCATTTTAAAACAGGACTGCTTAGTCATGTTTATTAGTCTGCTAGGGATTCCCTAAGGAATATTATAAATAGGGTTTCTTACATGCATTCACTTACAGCAAATCAAATATAGACAGCTTTTTGGTGTGAGTCCTCTTTATGACCAAAACCCTAACCATATCATGTGTTTGAATTGTAGTTACTACCAAATACAGCAGCTTTGGGGTAAGGGCTTTTCTCTATGAAATCCTAAGAGACGTGGATTCTATCCACAGCACTGTATTGCTGATCTACTCAAAACTCATGACCTCATCACATGCAAAACACAGTCACATTTTGCTTATTCCATTGTCAACTGTAAACTCTAAAGCATCGAGGTACAGAAAACCGTTTTCTTTGGCTTCCTATCCCTTCCTCCCAGCCATCTCCACCCTGTGTCTGAGATGGGAGCGGCAAGTAAGATAATCTCGGTTCCTGGAGGCTCAGTTCCTCCCTTTCCTTGAAGACCACACATTGAAATACGGTAGCTTGACTGCAGAATTAACCTCTGCAGCCTATCCTCACTCCTTCCTTCCATACGGCTTCCTCCATCCCATTAGCTCCAAGTGGCCATGTCTCTCAGGATATAATTACATCCTTTTCTTGAGATGGCTGCTTCAACTGATGAATTTTATCGGACATCATTCATTCTATCTTCGCAGTAAGCTCAGCAGTTCACAATAAAATATAAAGGACTGGGGTCTTAGAGAGCATGAGTGCATTCTCTTGGATCTGTGTAATCCAGAAGTCCATGACCAAATGGCCTTTAACTCACCTCCTGATTCTCTGGTTGTTTTCTCAGTATGGCCTCTCATGGGGATGGGAGCAGAGCCCTCTAGTGTCTTTTGTGATGATGACACTAATCCTATAAGACCAACATCTGCTTTGAGTTAAGCCTTCAATTAACAGATCTTTTTTTCTCAATATGTGTTTTTATTTAAATTAGAAACATGAATGCTTCACATATCAATCCCAGCTCCCTCTCCCACCCCTCCTCCCTTGTTCCTCCACTAGCCCCCCATCCCCCCACCAAATCCCCATATCATTCACCAGGGAGGGTGAGGCCCTCCTTGGGGGATCTCCAAAGTCTGTCATTTCATCCAGGGCAGGACCTAGGCCCTTCCCCATGTGTCCAGGCTGAGAGAGCATCCCTCTATTTGGAATGGGCTCCCAAAGATCATTCATAAACCATGATAAACACTGATTTACTATCCAAGGCCCCAGTGATTTCTGTGGCCTCCTCACTGAGACTACATTCATGGAGTCTGGATCAGCCCCTGTTGGCCTCTCAGGCATCAGTCTGGGATTCAAGAGCTCCCCCTTATGCATTCAGCTGCCTTTGTGGGTTTCACCATCCCTGTCACTGGGTTCCAGGATTTCAGTTCAGTGTTTAGCTGTGGGTATCTGTCTCTGCTTCC
The DNA here is from genome assembly GCF_017639785.1 of Mesocricetus auratus. Classification (NCBI taxonomy): domain Eukaryota; kingdom Metazoa; phylum Chordata; class Mammalia; order Rodentia; family Cricetidae; genus Mesocricetus; species Mesocricetus auratus. The sequence continues at coordinate 10,664,206 of NW_024429192.1, read as the reverse complement.
ATCAGTCACTGGATGAAGGTTCTAGGATGGCATATAAGGTAGCCATCAACCTTATCATCAAGGAGGGGCTATTAGTGTAGTCTCTCCACTATTGCTTACTTTGTCAGTTGGTTTTATCCTTGTAGATCTCTGGAGGACTCGCTAGTATCAGCTCTCACCTCAAGCCTATAATGACTGTCTCCTTTGTATACTTTAAGAAACTCACAAGTTAGGTTACCTTAGTGCATTTCTGGCTGCTAAGGTAAAAACTTCTTTTAGATAACTTATATTCATAGTGTAGTTGAATGAGTACCTGCTGTATGTTTAATCTAATGCAATGTAACCATCTGCCTCATAACCTGACACATACCTTCCCCACTATGATAGACTATTTCTTTAAGATTATTTTGATGGATATTTTGTCAGAGTAATAAGAAAAGTAACTAATATAAATAATTTAGAACAATATGTTACTGTAATTAACCCAAACATGTGGGCTTTAGGATCTAGAACAGGTTTGTAGAAAGAGTAAGGAAGAATGAGCAGCTACAATTTAGAAATACCCAAGAATTCTGTACACAGACTTTCTGGTGGGTGAACAGAAGAGCAAAATGCCAAGAAAAAAAAAAAGAACCAGAAAGCAAATGCCTTACCAATGGGTTTTCAAAGGTACACAAGACTCTTGTCCATCAATCCTAATCTAGGGGTCACTCTTGTTATATTTTAGAAAGACATCTTACTGTGTTCCACAGGTGTCCTAAGAACCCAAGTCAGGGTGAGTTTGCAAGCATCATATTAATTGTATTAATAGACAAAATCGCAAGACTACAGAAATCAAACTATGTCTTGGTTGCTACTCAGTCCTCTTATGCAGCTCTACAGTGACAGAGAGCACAAGTGAAACAAAAGAGATATGAAACCGTATCTCTTGCTGGAGGAAGGAAGGATTCTATAGTCCTAGACAGATGGGGATGGAGAGATTGCTGAGAGGCTAAGCATGGTTTCCAGCATTAAGGACCGGTGCCCCACCACTGCCTGTAATTTCAGTTCCTGGGGATCCAACACCTTCTGGTCTCTACAGGAACCTGCACTTTGTTTTTTTTAATTTATTTTATTTTATTTTTCAGTTTAAATTTAGATGAGAAACAAGGTTGCTTCACAAGTCAGTTCCAGGTGCCGCTCCCTTTCCCTCCCCTCCAATTGTGCCCTCCCCCCCAACACCCCCAATATCCCCTCATTTCCCCAGGGAGGGTGAGGCCATCCATGAGGGTGTACAGGAACCTGCACTTTCATACACATACTTACACAAAGATACACCCACACACATAAATAAAAATATTTAGAAAATCTTTTAAACAAAGTTGCTTAAAAAGTGGTACTGAGAAATCACCCGAGATTATTAAATGGGCTAGTACCATGATATCTACTCTGTCTATGTGTCCTGAAAACTAGACCCCACCTATAAAAGATTTCAACTTGTGAAAGTTTATATTCTCTTGAAATGATGGAGCCTGAACTGAGAATGTCACTAAAAGAGTCCCATGCTAAGGAACAACCATCTAGGGAACTGGGCAGGACAGAAATCATCCAGCTACAGACATGGGTATAAAAGTTTAATACTGCTGCTCTATACTTCCCTAGGCTTAGATAAACTATTCACACAAGAGAGGAAAATATTTTTGTTACTGTAATATTAACAAAAACTGTACTCAGAATAATTCTATAGCCGTCGATGAGATTTTTTATTTTTTTTCATTTTCCTGGTATAAATGTGAATAAGGTAACTTTATTTAGAGTGTGCTTGGCTTCTAATGTTACATTTATTGAAAATCTTCGCATTGAGAATTCTATATACATCTGATTAGCCTAGTATTAGAGTATAATTGAATGAACAGAAATAAAATCATTGTGTCTGTTCTGAAGTATTTATAAACAAAGACATCATGACCAATTATTAATTTATTTAAAATCACGTATTAACCAACTTTTGGATTTTATTAGTCAAGCCAAATTCCTGAATCTACCTAAGGAACCTTAGGTTAATAATTTGTCATGTTCTTTATACATTGTTACTCTGTTCATTTTATTGTGTGCTTCACTTGTGCCAGTCATTAAGGATGTTGCAATTATTCTAAATCCATTTTTGTTAATATTATAGTAACAAAAGTATTTTCCTCTCTTGTATGAATATTTAATCTAAGTCTAGTGAAGTAGACAGTTACAGCATTAAACTCTTATACCCATATCTTCTACACAACAAGCTTATAAGGACTTCTATGCCCATATTTAATTCAGTATAAATCAGCTTTGACTAGACAGATACATTTAAATAACTATGACCTGACCACTTACTCAAACAGTGGAAGTGCCTCTGTAGTAGTCAAATGAAGGTTTAAAACTACATAACAGAATATATTGAGACATTCTAATAACAGAAAACACTTTCTTAGTGAAAGGGCATTTGATACAAAAGTTATGTTAATGGATATTTACTATCAATTACTGACAAATGCAGGATAGTTATTTTGAAGTTTAGAGATGAAGTAAAGAAGTGTTAATTTAAAGATAAAATTTCCAAAACTATTTGTTAATTCTGATTAAGGATTTCAACTTTCCATTTGCAATTAATACCTACTGGGAAAAGGAAAGTCGGTTTTCTCCAATGACATATCACTGGGTATGTCAATCATATTCCATGTCAAAGAGTCCTTGGACAACAGAAGATGCACTCCATGTTTCTCTCTGCACTTTTTGTTTTGGATTGCTTTTCTTTGGTATGTTATTTCCAGTCTTATTCATTTTCATTTGTTTTGATGTTTCTGAGAGAGAGGAAGAAAGGAAAAAGACATGAAGTTAGGTGTATAAGGAGGTGGGGGCATTCTGAAAGGTGCTGGAAATGTTCAAAATATATCGTATGAAAAAATGTAACAGTCTGTAAAAATAAAAATAAAAGAATCCAGCTTTTCTTGTGAAGAACATAGATAGCAATGTTAATTTGACATTAGTAAGTACTCCTTAGTGTTTTAGCACTTTAATGACCTAAAACAAGTCAGTAGAGCTGTCATATCACCAGATGTTAACTGGATCACATAGGATGCAGAGAGAACTTGTAGCAGTATTTAAAGAGTAGAGGGTGTTTTTCTTACTTAGGGAAAAATGTCTGTGGGTGAGGCCATGAAGAAGATATTATAAATGTTCTACTCCTGGTGTCACCACAGTCATCCTCTGAGAAGTTCCTGGAATCAATCATATTTTGGAATTGATGAAACAACTTCATAAGGGAAGGAAACACAAAATATTCTAATGCTTGCGGCTTGGGGAGATTTGACCGATGTGCTTGTCTTAGTCTGTTTTTTCCAACACTAATAGAATACCATGGAGTTAACACAAAGATGGGGATTTGCTCTCTGGTTCTGAAAGATGAGGACTCCCAAGGCTACAATCTGCAGAGTCTTTGTCCTCCATGCTAGAAGTTAGAAATGTAAAATAGAAAGAGGATGAAAAAGAACCAAAGCTCTCACAAAAAAACTTACTCATGATGACATTAACCCATCCATAAAATTAGACATGGCAAAGCCTAATGACACCATACAGGTCATAATTTTCAACACTGTTCCATTAGGATGAAATTAACAGCATGTGAACTTTGGATGACACATTAAAATCTCAGCATTACATATGCAAATTGATCATTAGAAATAGTTATAAGTTGTTGAATACAATCTGTAGCTCATTAAAATCATTGACTTAGAAATGGAAACATGAACAGAGAGAAATAGCCAGTAAGTATGAGATCATGTTATATATCTAAGAACTCTTCATACAATGGGAGAAAGTATGGATTGCAATTTCCCCATTATTTCTGTACCATTCCTAAAATTCATCACAGATACTTTGTAGCATTACAAATTTAAAAAGATCAATCTCCAAAAACTATGTTAAATTTAGTTAGTGAATTTCCATCTCTTGCTAAAAATATGGAGAGAAAAAAATAAGATGAACTTCATGCCATATGTTACCAGTTTATGAACACTTGGAAAGATGTGTTTTATTTGAAATGGCTTTTACAATGGAACAAAAAGAAATGTCAGTTATGTGCATGTCAACACATTGTAAATCTGTGATGTCTACATAGTGCCACATGAGAATACAAGAAGCTATAATATCATAACAGCCACCAGGAGAACATGGAATAAAATATAAACTCAAATTTAGGCATAAATATTCTGTAAGTCTGCCTCTGGCTTGATATAACATTTGCAACTAGAAGAGATAACATATGGTTAGGAGATCATGGAGAATGATGTCACTGTAAATCCTCTGCCAACATTTCTCATGTTGTAAACAGAAGGGTCAATTATTTGTACTAAAAAGGAGAAACAAATAAATATGTTATGTTAACCAAGACAAACAGATTTATACTGTTTTGTTTATAAGTTACATGCTTCCTCCAAAATAAGTACGTTTATAGAGTATCCAATTCAAAGATGGAAAACACACTAGGCACAAACATGAAAAGGCCTGAAAAATGTAATTAATTATCATATTCAGTAATATTTGGTTCAACTAGTTACAGAACTTTCTGCTATTTTCCCTTATAGGAAGGAAGGTTGTATCACTGGAAGTGCTAATGGCTCCTAAAGGAAGAGATGTTCACAGACATTTCACAACTTAATAGAGAACAGCATGGACACATTGTCTCAAAGGTCCCATGAAGGAAGAGATGTTCACAGACATTTCACATCTTAATAGAGAACAGCATGGATGAATTGTCTCAAAGGTCCCATGGGCTTTTGCAAGTTTAACTTCCTGTATGTTTTGGATGTTCTGGAAACTAATATATTTGGCCTACTGGGTAGGAGGGGGTCATTGAGGGTTTGTGACATTAAATATCATACCTGGTTCTAAAACATTTTTTTATCTCCCTGCTTCATTTCTACAAGGAGACTCTTCACATAGACAGTGCTGCCTCATCATAGGCCTGGAAAAGCTTCACATATACACTGGTACCTCATCAAAGGCTTAGAAAAATAGAAGAAATCAGAGTAGATTAAAACCCTGAAGGCCCTCAGGTAAAATTTTCCCTTCCTCAAGTAGTTTTGCTCAGGTATCTGGTCCCAGCAATGAGAAAAGTGACTAAAACCGTTGTAAATATAACCCCAATTTAATCCAATCAGGTGTAGGCTTTTGTTGATCCACACTGAAACTCCTTCTTGATAGCTATTAGTATCTTCTGCCCACAACACATTTGAAGGATGTCCAGATAATTGAAATTTTGGTATAACTTTATATCATTAAGTAAGGAAGGAGATAAGTTATCTACACCATTTAGTGTGCTTGAACATTTTGACAAATGAAAATGACCTTGTGAAACTGATAAGAAAGCCCTAACCTTCCCTGAGGATGTATGTTTGGAGTTTTCAGGTTAATTTCTTTAAAAAAATACTGAAAAAAGGATGTTAAGTTCATATTAAATTTTTGTTATAAGAACTTTTACCACTTTTCCTCTTTAATCTTTAAGTCTGGCATGTAAGCAGTTAGGTTGATTTATTTATATATGTCAGGTCTGCTCTTTAAAAATTTGGGGCAGTAGAAGCTGCCTGGGACTGGAGGCAAACACTAGGACAGCCATAGGTAGTTGGTGGAGGAAGACCTAGCCAGGTTCAATGTGTGCTCTCCTTTATGACTGCATCCAGAATGAAGATGTTGTTGCTTCGACTGAACCAGTTTAAATCACCATCACATCAGTATGCTCATGGAACTGTGGGAGCTGTTAGTTAAGGAGCTCCCCACACACCCAGTCAATTTTTCCTCGTGTCACAAACGTTGCTTTTCTTATAGCCCTTGGGGATGGTCAGAGAGACTGACTCTTCCACTGCTGTCAGAAGACTTTAGAGTAGCCTCTGTCAGCTGGAAAGAGTCTAACCCAGTCATGAAAACTGCATCAGTCATGGCAAGTAGGCCAGCTGCTACATTGTTTGGTGGTGCTGTGTGTTAGCCAAGACTATTCCACATATGCTACAAGTACAAGTAGAGTTTCCTTTAGGTATAAGAACTTCAGATAACCCCACACAAAGATGTTTTGGAGGACCCTCAGCCACACCCACACCAGACCTCCTCACAGTGATCCCCAGTCTGAGTTGTAAGAAACACCACTCTCACCTATGGCATTATTTCACGTGCATGGCTGTGCTGCTCTCACACTATGTGAAACAGTTTGGGAAATTTGTCATTGTCCCTTGATCTCAATCAGTGCTGCATCTAACAAATGGCTTATCAAAATGTATAACATGTATGTGTGATTCTTGGCAAAGTATCAGTGAACTGAGTTGGTAATGGGAAGAAAATATTTTACCTCTTACTTCCAAGTACTACTGGGATAGGTAGATAGAAGTCAGCTGAAGGACTCCACAGAGTTACTAACAGAGAAGAATTTAGATAGCAAGACTGTGGAAGGGCACAGAAGTTAAGAAAGTAAAGAATGCTGAAATCAAAACACAAGGTGATATAAAGAGCCAAAAATCAGCAAACCTGGCCACAAGAACAGTCAGGACAAGCCCCCAAGAGCTACCACCTCTAACTAACAAGGAACTTTAACCTTTAGCATTGAATCATTGTGCCTCTAGTGTAACAAAGAGAGCAGGGAGTGTCCTACCACGCAAAGCTCTGAACACTATTTACTAAGAGCTGGACAACTGGGAGATAAAGCCAGAGCACCAAGATCTGGAGATGGAAGGTAAAGACCTTATTTGATACTGACCAAAAGGTCTCTTACTGTTTATTAGCAAATGATATGTTTGTATTTATACTTTGCTATGTGAATAGAATAAAAGAACATCAGCTGATTAGTAGCACATTTGGAATGTAGATTTCAGATATAGGATAAACTCAGACATATACTGAATGCAATTTAGATTTGAACTTACCATTATGAACTCTTACCAGATTTACACTTTTATTTTTTCAAATTCTCTCTCTCTCTCTCTCTCTCTCTCTCTCTCTCTCTCTCTCTCTCTGTCTATCTCACTGATACTTTCTGTCAGTCTTGCAGATTGTTTTATAAATCTATAAGAAATATTAACCATTGAGTTAATATTATATTGGGGAATATTTTTACAGAGAGTGGGCAGTATCTCTGAAGTATTATACCCATCATTTCTTGTATGTACTGGCTTATTTTGCACAGCTAAAGAAACACTACAATAGAACCCATAGTAAGATCAAATACAGAAAGTAAAGATTCCATTACTTGAGTTGATTCTTTCCTCAAAAAAGTGTCAGAAGAGCAACATCTATGGGGACACTGTGCCTTTATCACTTCATAATTTAAAGTCATTTGCCATGAGGTATCTGGTGTCTACATCTGGGTGTATGGCTATCACTGAGTAAAAATTTGCTCACTCCACACTCTCAGTCAGGCTAATCTGGTCTTCTTGGCTGGCTTAATTGCCACACAAAGACACAACTAAGAAAGACAACTGCAAACCAGTCTCCCTCATGAACATTGATGCAAAGATACTAAATAAAATACTGGAAAATCGAATCCAAGAACACATCCGAAAAATCATCCACCATGATCAAGTAGACTTCATCTCAGTGATGCAGGGATTGCTCAACATAAGAAAATCCATTAATGTAATCCACCATATGAACCAAGTGAGAAATAAAAACCACGTGATCATCTCACTAGATGCTGAAAAAGCCTTTGAAAAAATCCCCTTCATAATAAAGGTCTTGGAGAAATCAGGGATAACAGGAACAAACCTAAACATGATAAAATCAATATACAGCAAACCAACAGCCAACATCAAACTTCCACTCTACACACCTCTTCAATGTTGTACTGGAAGTTCTAGCTAGAGAAATAAGACAACAAAAGGAGATCAAGAGGATACAAATTGGAAAATAAAAATTCAAACTCACTATTTGCCCATGATAATATAGTTTACATATGTGACCAAAAAAAAAACTCTACCAGGGAACTCCTAAAACTGGTAAACACCTTCAGCAAAGTGGCAGGATACAAGATCAAATCAACAAAATCAAAATCAGTAGCCCCACTATATACAGACAATAAAAGGGCTGAGAAAGAAATCAGAAAACATCATAATGCACAGATTCAATGCAATCCCCATCAAAATCCCAGCACAATTCTTCACAGACCTTGAAAGAACAATTCTCAACTTTATATGGAAAAATAAAGGAAACCAGATAGCCAAAACAAGCCTGTTCAACAACAAAGGAATGTCTGGAGGCAATAACATCCCTGACTTCAAGCTCTATTATAGAGCTATAGTCCTGAAACATCTTGGTATTGGCACAAAAATAGATCAATGGAATCGAATAGAAAACCCTGATATTAATTCACACACCTACAAACCCTTGATTTTTGGCAAAGCCAGCCTTTGGGAGGCTCTTTCATTGATTATTTCAAAGTGTCAAGTCAAACACTTCAAAGACAAAGTATTCTATGAATATCATTACTTTCTTAAAAGGGCCATATTAAGGCACTGTCTCCATGCTGTTTTTTTAAGCTAATTATATTACTAATTTTTTGAAACTCTATTCGATCATATTCACTCTAACTCTTCACATATCTACCCTCTCCGCACTCACTTTCCTAGCTGTGAGATGGCTTCTCCTTCCCTCGTGGAGTACTGTTTGTTTGTTATACCTATCTACTCTTGGGAGTGGAGCCTACCCTGGAGTATATTTGACGTACCATGGATCATGTCATAGAAGAAAGTCGACCCTTCTCGTCTCAACACCTATCAAATCACACAAGCTCCTCAGATAATACTGAGATGCTTGCCTGGCTCTGGCTTGTGCAAACCTCATACCTTCTTTCACATCCACTCTGAGTTCATATGTGTCACTACCCTGTTGTGTCTGGAAAATATTGTATCCTTGAAGTCATCTCTACCTCTGGCTATTGCAATCTTTCTTTTCATTTCCAAGAATATCCTTGAGTCTTGGAGGATGACACATACATACCACTTATATCTGAGTACTCCAAATTTTCTTATTCTTTGCACCTATGCCAAGTGGTGCAAAGATTAACTGTCATTTGCTATAAGAAAAAGCTTTGCTGAGGAGAGTTGAGAGACACAGTGTTCCCCCTGATTCAGTACTAAACCATTAGGATTCCTTTGAATTGATTTGTCTATTTATCACAAAAATAGTATTAGTGTCTTTTCTCAAGGGCAACAACTCTAGAGATCCTTGGGCCAGGTGATAGTGCCAGGAATTAAGTCTGTTGTCTTTAAATTCAATTAAAACATGGTTCATTACTCCTATACCACTAGTGCCCCTGTTGTACTAGTAGGATATCTTGTCAGACCATTCATTATTGTAGTTTTAATGGATCACAGCTGGGAGGGACTGACAGTTAGTTTTCTATTTAGAGTGTACATGCATAAATAGTCCCTTCTAGTGCTGTGAAAGCTAGTCAGGAAAGATAAAGCATCATCTAGGTTGGTAACACCTTGATATCTGAATGTTGTGTGAGTCCAGTATGTGACATACTTAGTAATAGGTATCATAACACTTACTATAATGCTCTGGAGAGTAGCTAAGACCATGAATAATAGCCTGAAATGTTTGGGAGTCTCTGGGATCCCACTGGCCAACACTTCACAAAGAGGTACTTCATTCTATTGCTCAGGTTTTCATTTTGTAGTATTGTCTGATTCTTTAGTGAGCTCCAACTGTTTGGATTCCAGGGAGAGCTCATTCTTTAGCAGAGATATAACTTGTAATTGCTCTTTTATGTATCCTGGCAGCTGTGAGAAAGAGCAAGCCAGTTCTTGAGTCTTACTCCCCCCCACCTTTTGTTCTAAGTTTCATGCCAAACTCAAGAGTAATACAAAGAGCAGAAATCACATTTCTGTTTTTTCTTTCCTTTGTAGTGTCCCATTATTTGAACAATATCTTTCTGGCATAAATGAGGTTAAATTGTGTCACATTTTGACCACAGAAAAATGTACATGATTTCTGATATAACCTGCTTGAAATCTAGTACTCCAATATATTCTTTAGTCCATCAGCAATTCTGAGGTCATCTGTGTAAGTCTCATTCATCAAGTAAGCATGACAAATAGTAAAAGATAGTCACTCTGGGAGTCTACCCAAGAATACTCACTCCCTTCTCAGATGGTTTGGACTTGGTTTCTTGTCTTATCACCTATCACGAGTGCCATATGAGTACTACTACAGTAATGACCTAATTAAATATTACACTAAGCTAAAATTTGTCTAGCAGCTAAGGTCTCCCATCACTACTTCTTTTTTGGTTTTTTGAGACAGGGTTTCTCTGTATTGTTTTGGAGGCTGTCCCAGAACTCACTATGTAGAGCAGACTGGCCTCGAACTCACAGAGATCTGCCTGCCTCTGCCTCCAGAGTGCTGGGATTAAAGGTGTGTGCCACCAACACCCAGCTCCCATCATCATTTTTAAATCTCAGATGTTTTCCCATTCTCTTAATCAGTTGTGAGTCAGGTCACAATTGTTAATTTTCTTTTCTTCTTTTTTTTTTTGATTTAACTAACCTGAGTTGTAATTTCCTTTATTCATTTATCTAATTTAGAAACAATCTTATTTTACATATCAACTCCATTTCCCACTCCCTCATATCCTTGAATTGCTCCCCTGTCCCCCTCTGACTCCCCCCATCCACTCCCCAGGGAAGGTGATGCCTTACATGGGAAATCATCATTTGGGGGAGGGTCTAGGCGCTTCTGCATGTATCTGGGCTGAGAATGTATCCCTCCATGGGGAATACTCCATTTGTACACTAGGGATAAATACTGGTTTCACTGTCAGAGATCCCATGGACGGCCCAGGCCTCCTAACTGGCACCCACATTCAAGAGGGATTTGTTCATAAAGCTAGGGAACCAGCACTGGACTGAACCAAGCCCTCTGATTGTTAATTTTCAGGTGAAAAATTGCCTCACTTTTTTTCTCACATCTCACGCTAAGTACACCAGCACATTCTTCTCCCTGTGCTTTCCGGGCAGTCGCCTGTGCTATACACCTCCAGGAGCCAGTCCCTCAGTTTTAGTCTGGCTACTAAGCTCATAGGTATATAATAGGGTAGTGATTTCAATGAGGAATCTGAATTTCTGAGGCCTACCTCTGAATTTTACCTATAACATCAAATATAACGTCTTGATCATCGCTAATGACAATGCTGAGTTTCATTCTGCGTGCTTCCTAAGGTTTTCTGACACATATGTCTTGCATCATCTGCTATTGTCCCTCCTTGAAAGGAGCCTGTGGTGTTGGGGCAAAAACTGTGCAGACCTCCCTCTAAATGGAAGAAATGAGTATGAACTAAATGCTGAGAACAGAGCACGTTGTGTTTAGATTAGCAATCTGTAACAACTGACTCCCTCTCTAGCACAGTGGCTGTGTAGATTTATGAACTGAAATGTTTACATGTTGTTATCAACTCCTCCAACCTGCCTGGTTGTGACTCTAGGGAATTTTTAGCAAGCTTTTGCCTTTCAAATGCACAGAGATAAAGTAACCTCCATTAAGACCTCTGGCAGGTTTTATGTTGTCTTTCTTTCTTTCTTTCTTCTTTCTTTCTTTCTTTCTTTCTTTCTTTCTTTTGCTGTTCTTGTTGTTATGACTTTTTTGGTTTTGTCTTGTTAAATTTCTAGTATCACTTTAGTCTTTGAAGGCCAATTTGTTTTTTAACTTAGGAAAACCATTGAAGCTTCTCTGAGTCAGTTCCCCTCTGAGAAAGACAATATACAATGAAATATAGCACTCTCTCCCATTATGTAAAACAAGCTGATCACTAGTGAGTGGCAAAGAGTGATCTACTCATTACTCATAATTTGTCTGACTTTCTGGAGATGAATGAAAGTATTATTTGCTATTCTTTGATATTCATTTTAATGTTTTATATTTTAATATGCTGAAAGCCAAAAATAAATACTAGTTTAGTGATTATAAATCTTCTTTCACCTTGAAAAGGAAAAGTGTTTATAATTTAAACACTTGAGAAGTGTGACATAATTCCCACTCTTCTGCCCTGGCTTCATTAGTGTTCCCCCCACTCCCTGCCAAATCAAATCCATGATCTCTTTTTCCTTATTATTGTTATACACACATGCATACATGCAAATATAAATGCAACATGGTGAGCACATTTAGTGTTGCATGTCATCGTAGGAATCTAGAACTAACCATGTGGTATTGAGTTACCTAACTAGGGCACACAGCTAAAGAAGACTGATTCTCTTTCTGCAACTATTGTCTGTAGATCTACTGGGGAGTGCTTGTGAAATGTCCTCCTTCCCTACTGAAATGTCTTTTGTCGTCATTGTGAATATGTTGTGTAAGTGACCATACTGCTGAGATTTCATGAAAGGGCTCCCTGTCATATAGAAAACACTGTCTCACAAAAGAGACAGCTCACTTTAATTGTTGGAGAGGACAATATTTCAGGTGGACGGAACAATCTGTTTTTTGTCTCTTTGAATGATCTTATTTCCTCAATCTCTGTATAATTTTTGTATTCATAAATTGCTCACTAAAGCCATGACTAATGCCATTCACCTCCAGTCTGAGTAAGCATTAATAATTAGTGTGTTAGCTCTTGAATTCCAGACTGATGTCTGGGAATCCAGCATGGGACTGATCAAGACCCCCTGAATGTGGGTGTCAGTGAGGAGGCCTAGGTAATGTATGGGGCCTTGGGTAGTATTGATCCCTGCCATACAAATGGACTTTGGGTGTCCATCCAACAATGAGAGATGCACTATCATTCTGGACTCTTGGGGGAGGGTCTAGGACCTGCCCTGGATGAAATGACAGACTATGGACACCTCCATGGAGGGCCTCACCCTCCCTGGGGAAATGAGGGGGTATTGGGGGGTAGGTGGGACAGCATGGGAGGAGGAGAGGGAAAGGGAGAGGGACCTGGGATTGACATGAGAAGCAACCTTGTTTCTAATTTAACTTTAAATTTAAAAATAAAAATTAAAAAATAATTAGTGTGACTTGTGTTTATTAGAGGGCTTTCAATTTCCTTCAACATCTACTCCTATAGTTTCAGTATTGTTCTATTCCAAACTTCCATAGATTCTAAGATTCCACAGCAGTGGCCAAATGTCTTTATACTATGATGTGTTTATTGCTTAGAAGACAAAATATACACTGCAAATCTACACCCAATGTTTAGCTGAAAATATGCATTCCTAATACAGTAACAGTTATATGGAGTCTAAGATGCCATGTGACTCATTCCTCATTCAAGATTATACACTCATCAGTCTACCCTTTGAAGCTCATTAGGTCACCAGGAAAGCAAGTATAAGAGATTTTTGCTTATTAGAATATAAAGAAAGGTGTCTGGTTTTCTACTAGATAAAGCCTTCAGAATTCTCAACATGAAATCTTCGTGGGTTTAAAAACAGAAATCAAATATTAAGTTATACTTTCCTATATAAGTGTATATAAAGATGGTGGATCTAAATTTTATTTATTTCATTCTCAATTATGAACCTCTTAATGAAATAAACACTACATCTATGCATGTCTTATTACAAGATTATTATCTTCAGAACTGAAAATTTACATGTGTTTAATATAGGAGGGACATTTTAAACATTTTTATTCTCTCTTAGTTTGTTGTAATCATTTTTGACTCAAAAACTTATTTATCATTACTGAATTTTGTATTACTTAGAAGAGGACAGCATATCCAGTGAATGTGTAGCTTACTTTAGAGTGGTGATAATGAGAAACACTTCAAGAGATTGATATTAAACAGAACGTGTCTGATTTTCCTGAAGGAAAGGAGAAATATCGGATATCACAGCCTGATTTGTTCAAATTCTTTTCAGACAGGATCCCAGCATACAGACTAGACTGGCCTCAAACTTACCATCCTCTTACCTGGCAATACAAATATATGTCACCATGTGTAGCTTTTCACACTACTAATATTTTCTGAAGCTCTCTTTAAGCTCTTTAGGAAAATACTCTTATTAGCTACCTTTCTTAGCACATAAAACAAACAGAAAACTTGGTATGTTCCTAATCTAATGCAAACATGGTCAAAGCCAAATTATGCCCAAGAGCCTGCTATATTTGGTTCTTAGAATGTTTGCCAAATATGTGATTTGCCTTCAGTGTTTGTGCTCTACGGCCAAGTGTCAACAAAATTTTTATTTCACTGAAGAACCTGGCTAGAAGACCCAGTTTGCTAATGAACACATGCTCTATAAAAAGCTTATTTCATGTGCTTAAGTGTCAGTGAACAAAATTATTATGATAATATAAAATGTCACCAAATCACAGAATATACTTTTGTGCTAAAGTCATGTTGTTATCTTACACTGATACTAGATGTCAAAGAGAAAAATATCCCCCTCCAAATGTTAGATAAGGTATCATATATGTATGATATATGTATGAGGCTTATAACATGCCTGCTGCTTTTATTACTAAGACTTCTGGTTGAAATAAACTATTCTTATCTCAAAAGAGCAAAGAAAACTAAGAGTCTTTGGTTACTTTTCTAAGACTTTATTCTCACGTTGACTGTGCATGCTGTTTTCTCTTTTTATTGAAAATAGATTCTTTTCTCACACAGTATATCCTGATTATATTTTCTCCTCCATCTATCCCCCCATTCTTCCCCACCTTCATTCTCCTTTGGATCTAATCCCTTTCTGTCTTTCACTAGGAAAGAACAGGCTTTGAGAAGAAACAATGAAACATGAGAAAATGAAATGCAATATAATGAAGCAAAAACTATCATATCAGAGTGAGACTCAGCAACCCAACGGGAGGAAAGGAGTCATGAGATCAGGTGCAAGAGTCAGAGCCACAGTCACCTTCACAGCCAGAAGTCACACTAAAAACACTAAGCTAACAGCTATAATGTACACACAGATCACCTATGCTTGCTGCTTCAATCTCTGTGAGCTCATATATGCCTTGCAGGCAGAACAAACTGTAGGTCAGTGGTTTTGTGACTGAATTGGAGCCCACAGTTTTCTTTTCATGGCCTGATGAACTAGATGAATATCTGGGACCTCATGAGCTAAGTGTCCTCTCTACAGCTGTAGACAGGCAAACCTGTCTCAAACAAGTGAAAGGAAGATAAAGACCTACTAAGCCAGGCATGATGGCACATGCCTTTAAACTCAAGAGAGGCAAAGGCTGTGTGAGCTCACGGCCAACCTAATCAATATAATGAGTTGCAAGCTAGCCAAGGCTGCATAGTGACACTTTGTGCTTATATTCTATTCACAGATAAATTCAGTCTTCAGCCCTTATAAACAAAGTTTATATGCATAACAGAGATTATTACAGAAAATCACTAGCAATCAAAATTCAGTTATGGATCCCAGTCCCAGTGGATACACCCATAGTATGAGCCCTGCTCCTAAGGCTCAGAAAACATGGAATAGGGAGTGGAAAGATTGCCAAATACAGAGGATCAGGGAATTTGCTGTAAACTTGTGTCTCCTGCTAATCTCAGAAGCTACACTCATAATGTCTGAGCAACAATACCACTGAAAATAGAAACTTAACACTACCACAATAGACATGCTTGCTAACTTGGATGGGCGAATGCTTATATGGCCTCAGTGCTACATAAAGAACTAAAGATACGTAAGGAAAGCTGAGGGGGAGAAATGGAAAACACACACCGATACCAAATGGTCAGGCTTGAAAACAAACACACAAGTAACATTATATAGACAGAGCACGCTGCATTTATTTTATGCATACATACATGTAACAATAATTAATGAAAATCAAGGCCTTGAGTTTGAAAGAGAGCAAGTGATGTTATGTGAAAGCATTTGGATTCAGGAAACAGAACACAGAATTTGATGGAGACATCCCATTTAGTAGTTAGTTTTAGTCAAAGGAGTCTCGCCATTTTTACAAACCATACTTAAGGCTAGGCCACACGCCCAGCTGTAATCATGTGCAACTGATTTATTGTGAACTCTATTGTTACTTTGGAGTTTTATTAGATTCACTTTTCTTAATTGGCTCATGTACTTTTCCATATCCCATCTTTTGTTTGTTGGCTTTAAGGAACTCTTTGACTTCTAACATGATAAGATATTCCGTACTTGTATATTTTTGCTGTCCAACTCTGGTATCACTCAGCACTCCAAGAACTCTTGATTCCTCATCTTAGAGAAAGAAATAAACATTTCTTTAGAAATAAATAATTGGTTTCCCACTCTCCTGTCTTTAGGGCCAGCTCACCCGCACCCCTGCCAACAGGGGTAGCTCTACTGTGCTGCTCAGGGGAGGCACAGGGCCTGTTCTCTGAGTCCCGCAGCCCCTCCCTAGCCGCAGCACATGGGAGAGCAGGCATGACTCCTCACCTGGGCGACACTGTTGGTGAGCTGGCCCTGTGAGTGGGTGCGAGAGCGTGAGATCTGCCACTACTCCCTCCCTCATACCTCATGTGATTGCACGGTAAGAGAAATACTTGCTCCTCCCCTTACTCTTTGCCCCCTGCAGCAGGTGGGCAAGCCAGCCTGAGAGAGGGGCATGAGAGTGGCCCAGCGTCTCCCCAAGTGCAGCAATTGGGAAAGTGGACCCTGCACCTCACCTGGGAAAAGCAGTAGAGCTGACCCTGGAGGTGTGAGTGAGGGTGAGCCGGACCTGAGGGCATAAGAGCAGGATGAGAACAGGGCCCTCTCCTTGTCTGCTACATCGGATGAGCTGGATGGAGCAGTGCTGGAGAGCTCACCCTGGTGGTGACTGACCAACACAGCTACCACCGGGGGCCCAGAAGCAGACCTCCAAACCACCTCATCTACGAACTGCTAGAACATACGAATGGGCTAGAGCTGCAGATCCGAAGCTACAGGATTTCTATGACACAAGGCAGCAATAGAATATCCAAGAGGAGCCCCAGTGGGCGCCCAGGACTGATAGTGTAGCAGAAGTCAGAGGCCTCAAACCAGACAAAAGACTCATTGCAATGAACACTTGAAAGTAAATATGAGAGGACTGAAGAGTATACTATGTGACTCTCAGGGGCACGTTTCATCCATCTACACAAGGGACACTGCTGTATAAGCTGTCATTGTTATCTTCCTCTTAGTTTCATTTCCTTCTGGCTAAGACATGCAGGCTATTTTGAAGAACTTTAAAGTGCCTTTTGCTGGTCAAAGTGTCAAGGGGTGGTGTCCTTTAGGTATACATATATCATGGCACTTCCAGGGCATGAGTAGATGTTATCACAGGAGTTAAAACACACCGAGTTTCTGCCAAAAATATGTGTGTTTGCAGATTAGCTTAACTGTGAGTTTCTCCTGTAAATGTGCAGTCCATTAGGAGTGTTGTGAAGAGAAATGGATATGTGTGAGAATGAGCCCAGAAAAACACCGAGCATGCTAGCTCTTCATATCATACCTCCTGAGTCTGTTCTTAAGAAAATATCTTCTTGGATGAGAAAGATTTGTTCATGACCTTTCTGCTGAAAATGTGAATATGTCTGCTACAGAGTTCAAGTGCATAATGCCGACACTGTGCCTTGCCAAGTTTCCGGGGAAATAAAGCAACTTGTATGCTACATAATTAAGTTTAAACTGTCTCATAGGAGTTTTGAGGAAGGAAAAAGATTTTGGTTTTGTTTCAGCTGAAGGAAATTAATAGATCGAGTCCTTAATTTACCAAACATACATTCTCCTCCATGTAAGATGCCTCCAAGAAGCTTCTTAAAAAGCAGGAACAAGGACCACAAAGATATCTGTCCAGGTAGTGTGAGAACACAAGAGCTGAATCAGACAATGGTATGTGAGCATAAATGGCTATGTGATAGAACGCGAAAGAAAAACTGTCATGGCATTAGTACTGAAATTCACAGGGGTATGGCTGAAATTTGCAGGGGTGTGGCT
Organism: Mesocricetus auratus; assembly: GCF_017639785.1. Lineage (NCBI taxonomy): Eukaryota > Metazoa > Chordata > Mammalia > Rodentia > Cricetidae > Mesocricetus > Mesocricetus auratus. Next base: position 10,646,330 of record NW_024429192.1, on the reverse strand, counting down.
GGTGATAAGTGGTCATACTAAATAGAGGAACCAAAATAGGCATCTCTGAGATGCTGAGATTTGAGCAAACTGCAAATACAGAAATTCACTAATTTTATAAAAGACATCATTCCAAAATCTGTTCTATCATGATACTTTTCGAAAGTCTAGTGATTGATAAACCCTTCTAGAATAAAGTACAAACCTACTAAGGTTGTCTCTAGGATTTCATGTTTGAACCTACCACACAATAAATTAAACTACATTATGTTTTCTTTGTATGAATTTCCTCTCATCCCAATTTACCCATGCTATACCAAAGCTCATCTCCAAGGTAACAATTTAAGTAGTAACCTATCAAAACAAGTTTCCCTTTGATCACTCTGGTCTTCTCAAGCTAAAGTATCTCTCAATTTGTCCTTTTAATATTGATCATTATTATATATTAATCCCTTTATATTGAATGGTACATCACCTTTATCCCTCCAGCTTCCTCCTCAGTAGTCATTTTCTAGGACCATGGTCTTTGTCCTTATTTTTTTCAAACACCCAATAGGTTGACATCAAGCTATTTGGTAAAGAAGTATTTTTTAAACGAATGTACACATTGTCAAATGGCTTTTCCCTTCCAGTATACGTTGCTTTGTTGAAACAACTAAGAGAATATTCAGCAAATGTTCCTTTCACAGAAGAAAAAAATCATATGCCTTCTAAGATATTGACCAAATGAGAACTCTGGAGACAAAGAGTATATATAGCAAAGGGGGAGAATCTTGTCCCAAAAAGTATGTCTACACTGTCCTGGAAATTCGTATTTGTTTATGACCCTTAGTTTATATTTTATTCAGTGAGAGAATTATGGCAGAATAAAATGTAGTTTTGATAATAGCATTGAGTAATTTGTCTTCAGTCTCACAGTAGATGTGGGGAAAGAAAGTTTAGGAGTGACTCTCAAGAGAGGCAGTTTCCTTGGTCATTTGAATCAGTCACTCAGATCCCTAAATGAAAGCATAGATGAGAGGAGGATGGGTATAAACCTCATTAGGAACATGGTTCTTATCACCACCAACACACACAGGATAGGTTTTTATACACGGCTTGGCATGAAGGCTTTACTCTGGATTGCTTATGTCAGAAACTCTAGGAGAGGTAGGTATTGGTGGTTTTGGAAATTCCTGATATTTGTAATGTACAATCACACATAAATATCACTGATTTGAATAAACAAAATTTAATTCATTAATATGTCAATATCACTAGCTGTCTGTACAACAAAATCAGGGTAATGGAGGTGGATATATGTTCACAATATGTGACATATTTGAATAGTTTTTAAATATCTTTCTGAAACCCATCATTTTACATAAAGGATATATGCTTATAAAAATACATAATGAAAATAACTATGAATTAATTCAAATTAAATTAAATATTATATTTGTCATATTTTACTTGTTGGTGAGAAAATGTTTCTGATGTATATACAAGGAATGTGTTGCACAATAACACAGTCCAAAACATTGCATTTCCATCAGCTTATAAGTGGTAGGAGTACTTATAAGAAGTTACATCTTAACAGATGAGGTGCAATAGAGATGTCATTTGTACAGAAAATTTTGAAAATAAGAGTGGGAAAGCATACTTTAAAATTGTCTGACTGCATCTCTCCAAGTCTTAAATCTCAAAAATAGTGGAGCTTTCAGTGGTTTAGTGGCAGAAGAAAATATTGTAGTCCTTAAAGAGTCTGAGAGAGTGAAGACTAAAAGCTCTGAAAAAATCTGTTTAGGATGTTTAGTTACTAGAGAAGATGATAAAAGAAACAAAGATATACAGTTATTTCTCTATGTTTGTTGTTCATATATGAATGGATAAACCACACCTGTGAGACTGTGAGCTTGTTTTGATAATCAGTGTTTGTATTTTTTATTATATACTTGAAAGAGGTTTTCATCAGTTTAGACATTATATTTTTTCAATTTTTCTCCTAACCTAAATCTGGTGACGAAATTATGTCCATATGGACTTAATTTAGTCCAACAGGCTTAGAATTTATTTTGGACTTTGAGAAACCAACACATTAAACATGCTGGCAATAATGATTAGGTAAAAGAATTTGAGAATCTGCTACATTTTCCACATATGAAAAATGTAAAGGTTAATGTATATATGGATGAACAGTGATAGACGATTCTCTAATAAAAGTGTAAGGCAAGTGATTTTGTATAAAGAAATGCCAATTTGGCCGTACTTGTATTTCTGAACACACATATACACAGGACCAATATAGGGCTATGAATCTTGGAGACATAACCTGGAGGGTTAATAACTGATATTCTCATCATACCAATTCAACTGAATGAAATAATTGTTTAATTCCATCACTGTACCTGTGAATGAGGAGGGGTAAAATCTCTCTAGAATTTGTTTGTTACTCATTGTTTTATAAGGAAAAAGCTACCTGGTAGAAATGCAAAGAAAGGACCAGTGAGATGGTTCAGTGGGTAAGACAGCTCACTTACAAACTCATACACACATACACACCACAAATAATAATAATAAAAATTAAATGCAATGTAATTTAAAGTAACTTAAAAACAGCAACTTATAAGCTGTTCACCAAAAAGTTAGCTTTTCTGGTGGAGTCCATCAATGAAACTAAGTAGAGGTTAAAATAGAAACCCACATTAGGACACTGTGAATCACACTTGTATCATTAAATCTTGTTCTTTGTTTCTTTGCGCCTCCTTGTAGTCAGCTAAATTCTCTTCTCTATAATTTTTCAAAAGACATGAACATGTAGACAAAAGATTCTGATTAGATCATATGCCTGAACTTGACCACTCTCACTCATTACAGCACGCAGGTAGATTTGTTTCTGTTTTTGATTTCCCGTTACTGACCTATTATATTGATAAGTTTGCTTGGTCAATAATTGATTAGGACATTTTGGAGAGTTACATGGTGACCTTCCCCCAAGGAAAATTCTACATTAGGTCTCTAGAATGTTGTCTTATTTAGATTATCATCCTTAATATGTAAATAAAGTATGGAAGTTGATATAAGGAAATCATATTGCATTGAGTAGCTTGGCAGTATTCCAACGGAAATAACAATTACAGGAGTTACACAGTGGAGAGGCACATGGGCACATGAGAAGATAACACACAGAGATCCCTGAAGAAAATGGAGAGATTTGTTCACCAGCCAGCCAATACCAGACAATAATGAGTAAAAGAAACAAATACGAAATCCAGAGGCCCCTGCTATGGATCATATGTTCTCTAACTTAATATGCTGAAACCCATCATTATAGGACTTGGAGGTGGAGGCGAGGATGGCATGCTTTTACCATGCCAATAGGGACTTTATGGCAAATTATGTTTTTACAGAGACAGTAAAGATTTCCCTCTGTCACCCCCTCTCCTTGTACATACGAGATAAAGTGGAAGGAGCATTAGTCAGAATATAACACTACTGGCTCAAGACCTTGAGTCTGAGACCTCAAAACAATAGGTCATAAACGCTGTTCTTTAAGCTATTCAATCTACGGCAGTGTGCTATAGTAGTGAAAAGACAAGGAGGAAGCCATATCTAACTGGTGAGGTCTCTTGTGCTTTGAGGTAGAAATTTCTAATTGGATTAGGTGCCCTGATAGCAAGGTGTAGGAAACAGTATACTGGACATAGCATCCAAAGTATATGACAGGGTTGAGCCAATAAACAGACAGTGGACCAGTTGTACTCCATAGAGAAAGAACACAGAGAATCAGAACACACAATATGCTTTTTTAAATTTCTGAAATGGTTGAGCAGATGTCTTGCTTTATATCAGTCCCTGTATCTCAGTGAGAATCTGACTTCCCCCAGTGAGTACCAGAAGAAGGGAACAATCTACATTAGAAGTATGGAGTATTTTGATCACTAAGTTTAAATGTTCCTAGTAAAAGACGAGAGAATTCAAGGAGAGAGTACATTACCCTTTCCTCTTTACCAATTAATCCTGCCATGCGTCATCTTGAGCAAAGTTCTTCCACTAGATTCATTTCTCCTAACCAGCTCAGTAACATGACATCCTGTGTTTGAATTGCCTGCCCCCCGTTCTTTTTAACCTAACATATAATCCATCACTAAAGCCTGTAGAAGCTGAGGGTCCATTTTCTAGAGGTATTTTAACTCATCACCTCACAGAACACACCCAGGTGTGCAACCAAAATATTGTGCTCATCTTGCTGATGTCAGAGGAAGCATATGTGAATGTCCAATTATCTTGATTACTTCCTCTAGTCTGCATTAGAAGTAGTTAAAATTCCTTCTCTTGAACTTCTCTGTCAATTAGACACTCCTATGAAGATGCAGCTGCTGCAGTGGGAACTGCAGTCTCTAGGCCTGCCAGCTGACGCATTCCATCTATGAGAAGAATTCTTGGGATGTCGAATATAAACCACTAGCCAAGGGCAGAGCTGAATATCCCACAGTGGTGCATGATGGAGTAAACACAAGCATTTGTTTCATTCTTCCCGACAAATGGGAAGCTAGAAATCCTATTTTTGTGTAGTCCCTGGCCAAAAGTAGATGTTCTGCAAAAGCTTGAACCTATATGGACTGACTGACTAAGTCTGCCGAATAAACCACGAGCATCTTAGAAATTTAAGAACATGTTAAGTGGAAGAGTTTGCTAAGGCTCCAAGTTCACCAAGAACTGAAACAAGATATGATATAATTTTGAAAAAGATCAATTCCATTATCATTGATTAGGGACTGTAGGGTGGACACCTGCTCTAAGGACCATATAAGAAGCAGAAAAAAAGGAAGAGATGGGAGTTATCTTTCAAAGAGTTAAAGGATTCTAACAGCCAAAAGAAAAATAGAGGAAACAAGAAATCAGACTCTTCTAGAATTTTTGGAAGAAGCCTGTCCCTGTCAAGGGCCCAGTTTCAGAATCTGGCTTCCCAAACTGGAACATATTAAGTATCTTTAACTCACTTGGTTTGTAGCACTTTGTTACTGCAGGGCTAAGAAACAATAAAAGAACAACACAGTTACAGAGGCTGACACCAGCTGCTGACATGCTGGTAAGCTGAGAGAACCAGGTATTAGGAAGATTGCATGTGAGTAAATACACAACCTGGAAGCTTGGTAATACATAACACCTTCACTTATTTTCACATTTTTATTTATGTAGTTTCTAGAAGTGGCTCTGTATTTGTTGTCATATTTTGTCAGATTATTATCCATCCAAGCATTTTCCAGTGCTTTATCTATTAAGCTACATAAATGGTAAAAAATCAATACTGAAATCCTACTTGTAAATTTTGACTTGCTTTTACAGGTGCTGAATTCTTCTTGATGTCAAATATACTAAATTAAACAATGAATGTAGTAATATATTCATTTTATTTCTCTCTCATAGAATATGTTCTGGACTTCAGCCTCCCTCCCCTCCATTTCTAGTTCTTCCTCTCATTCCCTCTCCCCCACATCAAGTGTTCCTCCTCCATTTCCCTTCCGGAAAAGAACAGGCCTTCCAGTGACACCAACCAAACAAAGCATAACAAGACACAGTAAGACTAGGAACAAACGTTAACAAGAAGGCTGGACAAGGCAACCCAATAGCAGGTAAAGTGTCCCAACGGCAAGAAAAAGAGTCAGAGGCAACCCATTACTTTATTAGGGAGTTCCACAAAAACCCCAAGCTGAAAACCACAACATAAACACAGAGAACCAAGCACAGTCCCATGTAGGCTTCATGATTGCATCAGTCTTTGTGAGTCCCTATGATTTCTTCTTAGTTGATTCCATGGCCTGTGTTATCCTGTAGTTCTCCCTTCTTACCCTGTTCTGAGAAGCTCCCAGAGCTCTGCCTAATGGCTTGATGTGAGTCTGTGGATATAGTTCCATCAACTTCTGAAGAAGCCTCTCAGGTAAAGATTGAGCTAGGCACTGATATATGAGTATATCAGAGTCATTAGGAATCATTTCACTGCCTTTTCTTGACGGTTGTGTCTGGTTCAACCATAGGTTTCTGGACCAGCCACCGTCTGGTTCCTGGCCATCCAGGCAGGATTGAGCATGGGCATCATGTTAGGTCAGTCATTGCTTGGCTCTGTAAGCCGAAAGCTGCCTCTATATCCTTTTGCTACCTGGTTTTGTTTTTCTTTTTGTCTTCTTTATAATTCCACAATTTCTCCCATAGCTGTGAGACACCTTACTCATATAAATTAATAAAATTATTGAATAAATGTATTGATCAGAAGCCTAATATTCTATTTCTGGGTTAACTTATGTTTTTACAGCTTATAGAGCTTAGCCTTTTCTGATTGCAGACAGTTTTACAAATGCCTATTCTTTTAATTGGATTGTGCCGATGCAATGAGTCATCACCAATTGAATTACAGTCTCGTTGGTCCTGGTGAATGATAGCAGCATTTTTTTTTATTTAAGATATATTGGTTTGCCTAACGCTTTGAAGAAGGCTCTGAGAATCTGGATTGTGTTATTGTGGAGTCAAATCGTCTCCTAGATATAAAGGTATCAACAAACTAACCGAAGTTACTCAAGCACAAATCCTGACATCATTGAGGAGTGAGTGACAGAACCTCAAGCGTGTGAATAATGTTTTATTCACAGCTGTGTGCTTCTGTCTATCTGACAAAAGTATTGTATGGAATTTACCAAAAAAATTTCATCCTGAAAAAATAACCTTAACGACTCATGATGCTCATATAGGTTTTCTAAACTGCACAATTTTAAAAGTGGGATGATATTTTTAATCAAAGCTTCCTCTAAAGCTTCTAAATTAGGGGTTTGAAAACAAATCACTTTAATGTTGTTTATTTTTTTGAACAGGAAGGAAAACTATGTTATCTGCAATAATTATTACAACTTTATAATACTTCTTTGATTCTGAGATCATGAAGTGCTTAATAACAGGTAATTTTCAGAATTTTGTATATTAACATTTTACATACAAATGAGTTTCATTGTTGATTACTTTTTAGTTTTTTATTTAAAATTTTATACAATATATTTTCCTCATATTACTCCCCCTCTCTGGACTACTCCTGGATCCTCTCCAACTCACTATCCATAACTTGATGTCTTTGTCTCTCTCTCTCAAAGAAAGAAAGGAATGAAAGATAGAGGGAGGGAGAGAGAGAAAGAAAGAAAGGCAGAGAGAGAGAGAGAGACAGAGAGAGAGAGACAGAGAGAGAGGAGAGAGAAGGCCAATAAGGAAAAAAACATCAAAACAATAACAACATGAAGTATTGAGTCAATTTTGTCATGGTCATTGTTGATATACCCAGTGATACTCCTTTGCAGAAAACTGATTTTTCTTTTTGATAGATGGTATCAATTGGAAATAAATAACTTCTTGATTAAGGCTTTGTGTCCATTTCCCCTTATCTCTGTTGGGTTGTCTGTGGTTTGAACCTGTGTACATTGTGTGTGCGTAGTCATAGTCACTGTGAATTCATATGTGCATTAGATCTGTAGTGTCTAGAAGATGTTGTTTCCTTGGACTCACCTAACACTACTGGCTCTTGTCACCTTTTCTCTGTTCTTTTCCATAGTATCTGAGCCTGGATGGGAGGGGTTTGATAAAGACATCCCACGAAGGCTGGGCAGAAATGAGCTTCTAAGTGGGCATCTCCATACAACTAAAGGAGCTATTCAGGCCCATTGAAAAAAAAACTGACATGTTGGAAGTTTTCAGCCTACTGTTTACAAGTGTTGAATACAGTTTTTGACTTCATTGTTCTTCATTATAATGATGGTTTTCTATTTGCGATAGGATTTCACACATATCAGAATGACCTCATGCATTCACTGTGTACCTCAGGATGGTCTTGAACTCCTGCTCTCTTAACTACACATCCCAAGTGCTTGTATTGTAGAAATTCAACATCATGCCTAATTGATGTGATGCTGAGGATTGAACACCAGGGTTCCTGCATGCTAGACAAGCACTCTACCAAATGAGATACATCTCCAGTCCAGCTCTGGCCTCATTCTAATAATAAAACACCCTGTTTTTTTAAAAGGCTTTACTTTGTTCAGGTGAAATTGCCTAAATACATCTTAGAATGATGGGTCTTTGAGTCCAGATATTAGCATGTGTACATGTCAGAGATATTTAACAGTTTCTCCATCTAGCTCACTAAATATGAATATAAGATGCATGGGCATGTCTATGTGTGTTTCTCTTTCTGTGTGTGTGTGTGTGTGTGTGTATGTGTGTGTGTGTGTGCTCATGAGAGTACCCATGGGGGTTAAGGGTGTGTGGGGTGTGTGACATATGTTGTTCAGGGCTTGAGTATAAGGTTCTAACCAGCAATAAGATCAAAGGACAGCACACACAGACTAGACTTAACAGACCTTCTCTTCAGCAGTGCTATACTGTTTCCTTTTTCCTTGAAGATTTTTTTTCTTTCCAGCCTCCCCCATACACATCCTGCCACATTTCTGTTATAACTCTCACTCCTGGAATTATGGGACTTCTTCAGTCATGAATCATTATCTTAAAGATGAGGTAATTTTTCAGGAATGACTTCCAGTGATGTTTGTTCCAGTGCCCACTGTTGAATCATTAACACAAGGTTAAACATTTTACAATTTATGTCCCATCATCTCCACACTTGGGGAGCCTGTGAGAAATTACCTATTATAAAAAGGAATGCAATTTTGACCGTAATAATATTCATCCTTTATAACAAAGTAAGGGAAATTGATTTCCATACGTGATAACAAGTACAGAATATGAAGAAATTTTCAAGACAAGATGGCAAGCAGAATTCTTGTATTGACCAAAAATTTAAAAGAAATGTAAAAACATTAACTGACAATCATAAATATCTCACTTCAGTGTCTGTTAAATATTTTATCCAAAAAGAAAGTCAAAATTGCATACAAAACTTTATTGCATACCTAATTGGTACAAATGAAATATAAACTTTTGCAGTAACTTGAAATGTACTGATAAAAGTAGGATTGCTACTCATTATTCAAATGCAACTGTGATTTTTCTGGGAAAATTTTATTGGATAGTGTCAAATTTACATTATGTTTTAAAATTATGTTGAAAAGACAATAAACCATTCAACAAATACAATAGGGGCTCATGCCTTGCCTCCAGCTACTCAAAGCACTAGCGATTGTTAAAATAAAACATAATATATTGAAAGATCAGAGAAGAAATGATAGTTTACTATATGGACAAACAATAAAAGACTCTCAGGTAGCAAGGTAAGTAGGGAAGTTTAAACCATATAATAAGATGGAAAAATACCTGGGATCATGACATAGCCAGAGAAGATTGAAATGTAAATATGATAGATAGGTAGATAGATAGATAGATAGATAGATAGATAGATAGATAGATAGGTAGGTAGATAGATAGATAGATAGATAGGTAGGTAGGTAGATAGATAGATAGATAGATAGATAGATAGATAGATAGTGGCCATATAGATAATTAGTAGAGAGAAATAGCAAACAGGAGAAAGAGAGGGTAAATTGCTACAGGAGCATGCAAGATTTATTTGTAACAGAATCTGGATAAGGTAGCCTACCAGCATGACACATGTATATAGCAACAGATGAATCCAGACATCTTCATTAAAGGTGTAGCTGATTTATGACTTTCACAGTAGAGTATTTTCCTTCTCTTTCTAAAAGTCCAAATCCACAACAGGGTGAATGATATGAGAACCACATGTTTGCTGTGCATGCAGTGGATTCCACACTATAGGACTGGCACTCCATAGCTAGAAGAATATAGTCCTTTGTCAGAACTGCTGATGAAACAGATAATCACCACTTACTCTCAGAACTCTTTCAGGAAAAGATTCCAGGTATACTCATGACTAGAGTGCTGATACTTTAGGGAACAGAGAGTGTTAAGTCTGGCTCTGGCTTCCTTCAAAAAATTTCACCATCATGTGAGAAGAGATACCATGCTGAAGCAGGCACAGAGAAGAGTTACTGCATTTTTACTTGGAAGTGTGTTGAATATATATATATATATATATATATATGTATATATATATATGTGTGTGTGTATATATATATATGTGTGTGTGTGTGTGTCTTTCTGAAGAACTCATCTAAGTAAGAAAATACCTAAAATGTGATAATATTTAGATGAAAACTAAAATGCACAAGTTAAAGAGAAAATGAACTCAAGTATTGCAAGTCTTTCAAGGAGGTGACTCCAGGTGCCACACTAAGGGCTATAGAGGTGAAAAACAGATAGAGAGAGGGACTGTAGGTAACAGATTCTTCTTTTACCGTGCACTGTGAAGTACAGTCATATGACGGCACTTAAAGGAGAATTGAGATCTATACTATGGAAGTAAGAGCTGGACAGATATCAATTATTGCTATCCCATAGCAGAACACCAGATGTGATTTCCTTTGAATTATTATGTTGTCTTCCAAATGGTGTGCTTCCCAAGCAATTATAACTCAAGCAAAACATTGCTAATCCTCTCACAATTCTTCTTTGTACATTTCAAATATTTTTTTATTTTCTGCAAGTATAATTAAGGTCATATGATGGTTCATCAAAATTACTTAGTGGTTTGCTTACATTATTGAGAATATTAAACTCTTTGTGTGTAGGTTACACCAAACTGAATGACATTTTATATTTTATCTTAGAAATGTCCTAAAACTGCACAAAAATACATTAGTATAAGTGAAACTAAATATTTCTGAAATGAGTCAGAGAGTGTTTCTGTGATACTACAAGAAGTTCACAGCATCCACTAAGGAAAATATGGCTGGTTTTATGACTCACACACATGACTTTCTTATATAGATGGAAGCACTGCTAGTTGGGACAGATTGTGCGTAAGTGGTATTTTACTTACCATGATGGTTTGGACTCACCTACCACTTTTATTAAAGAACTACCAGTTATGAGGTGTTTTACACATCCTTAGTTCATATAAAAGGTAGAGGCAAAATTTGGATTCATTTGATGAGTATGCCTCACCTACCTGGAGCATGCAACTGTGAGTCACTCAACAGTGAAACTCCTAAATCTGTGACATGTTTTTAATGACACATCTTCATAGCAGAGCACAATGGGATCTTTGAGAGAATAACATTTGTAATGGAGTCAGTTCCAATGTAGATTCTTACTTTGTTGTGATAGCCAGCATATGCTTTCAGAAAATAAGTGCTAAATATACACACATATATAATCATTCAATCTTAGATTGAATGAAATTAGAATATTCATAAAACATGTATATTCATATATATATTTAATTTTGGAGTTCTTAAAAGTTTTACACTAAACTATTATTTAAAAGAATGTTAATTGCCCATTCATGAAGTTACCTCCATTCAATTTCATTTTTCTATTATGTTTTGTAACAAAGCTTATGAAATAACAGGATTATTATGGCTTTTCCATGTATACTTAGTTTTTGTTTTCTACCCCTCCCTCTTACTCATCCTTATCCTGCCACCACCACCCCATTTAGATCCTTCTTGTCCCAGTATTCCTAGTCTTCACTTGCATTTGTGATGTGTGTTTCTGTTTCTCCTCCCTTCCTCTAATGTCCTGCTTTTATCTTTCTGGTTTAATCACACAATGTTAAGCATGCATTTGTTAAAAATTTGTAACTAGAACCCACGAATAAAATAGAAACTGCCACTTCTGTCTTTCCGGTCTTTCCAGGCCTGGGTCACCTCCCTCAGGGATACTATTTTGTAGTACATCCCTTTTCTTACAAGCATCAATCTTCTTCACTCTTGAATGCAATTCGAGTATGTATGTGTACCACATTGCCATCATCCATTCTTCAGCTGCTGTGCATCTGGGTTGGCTTTGCAATCTGCCTGTTGTGACAGAGCCTCCAATGAGCATTAAATTGCAGGTATTTCTAATTTAAAATATGGAGCCATTTGGCTATATGCCAAGCTATGGTATAGTGGAGACAGGGGCTTGTACCTCCTTACCACTCCCTGGCCTAAAGGACTTCTTGAAGGGAGTCTATCTCAGAAGTTCTATATCCCTGTTATCATTAGTCAAAAGTTCTGATCTAATCAACCTTTTCCTTTGATAAAAAAAAGAGTAAGGGAACACAGAAATAGAGACAGAATCTTTTGTAGTTACTCATAGTTTGCAGTCCACTAAACATACTAGCAATAAACAAAAGACTATTATTTATTAAATACATGCAGTCTTTCAGGTACATATAAGAAAAATCATAACAAGTTGACTCTAAGTTAATGCTCTTCTGAGTCTCTTCTGGATGTTTCTATTATGAACCAGGCATCTAGGATGTATCAGGATGAATACATTTGTCAGAAAACTTTGAGTTCCCATGATGAACTGAGGTCTGAGTGTGGCTGTGAAGAAGGCAGTTAAAGAGCAAGGCTGAAGTTTGCCTTCTCTGATGTGAAGTTGAGTATGTCAAATATACACTTGTCTGAGAGAAGAAAAATATCCACCAGGAGATAAAACCCTACCTATGGTGTAAGAGAAGCTCCTGGAATTAAAGGAGACCAGAAATGCCATGACCAATGCTCTATAAAGAATTTGAGTACCCATGCTAAGGGAACCTCTGCCACTGGAACACCAAAAGAATGACTTAAATATGTTGATAAGAATTAAAAAAATTTTCATGTTTATTTTTATCTTCCCCAAGTGACTTACAGAAGACACTAATGAAAACTAATTTTAATACCCAAGGAAAATAATTTCTACTGAAAACTTACATTTTCCCACAACATACAAATATAGTTTATACAATGCACACATATAAACTGTGTGCATAAAATTATCAAAAACATACAAAGTATTTAAATATAAGTGGCAAAACTACCTTTCTATCTTGAAAAGTAACTATGTTTAAGTATCTCGTTTTTGTTTCCCAAATTTATAGTTTAAGCTGTGGTTGGAAAAACGTCAACAAAATAAAGATTAAGAGAGAAAAAATTGGGATTGATGGGATAATCAATATTTATCAATCTACAGATAAAGGGGAAACTTGAGTCATAGAACTATTAATGAAAGTTTTCCAAGATAGACAGTTGACATTATTTCAACATTATCAAATAACACACATGAAGGCAAGTTACAATAAAACCATTGGAATAGCAGAATGATAATCTATTATTTGTGGCAGAATATTGTCAGCACATTTATTATTATCAACATCTTAATTGGTATCTTTTAATTTTACCACCTTACAAATAAAAAACAAATTCAAATATTTCCCCAAATCACAAATGAGTTTTTATACAGCCATCTAAATTTAAGTTTAAATTTCTGTGTTGTTATCTGCATAAGCTTTTGCATTCAATTTTACTGAAATGTGGCATTAATAGGACTATGGATTATCCAAGAGAAATCATAGTCAATCCTGTGTTATTGTGAGAACTCCTTTTCTTTCTTCCTCTCCTCTCTCTCTCTGTCTTTCTCTCTCTGTCTCTCTGTCTCTCTGTCTCTCTCTCTCTGTCTCTCTCTCTCTCTCTCTGTCTCTGACTCTGTCTCTATGTCTCTCTCTCTCACTCTCTTTTGAGGTTGGCAGTAGATTATGGCTTGGTTTGCAGTTTTCCATAAACAGTCTCAGTATTTACAAAATGTCAAGTAAGAGAAGCATACCAAGGAAGTGTTAACAGCTTAAAATAATTTAAAAAATAGAGACTGTAAATTTGAGGGAGAGAGCAAGAGAAAGAAAATAATGTAATTACATCTTAATTTTAAAAATATTTTTAAAATTTTGCATGAATCAGTGCAAATGAAAAATATTTTGAAAAATTATAAAATTAAAATAATGGATGCATGAACAGATAAACAAAGTTTTGACTGGAGAATTTTTCCTTTGGTTGAAAGCTAATTTCAGAAAGAAAGAGTAACTAGCCAAAGAATAGTTTCCTTTCTTAATCAGAAGTGTTTAATTTTTTTAAGCTTTAAATTAGCGAAAAAAAAGGTATTTTCTGCTTTCCGTATACTATATGACATGATTCTACAACAAATTCTCGGAAATAATTTCTTTGATGACTTTCATTTTCTTCTGGAAACTACTCTACAATTGGAATTTTCAGACGTACTAATATGTTCGTAGACTTCAGTAATTCTCAAAAATAAAAAACCAATATTAAGAAATATCCCCTGGTGAGTGGTAGATTCTCGGATACATGAAAGTCCATAAAATGTGGAATGTCAGCCATCAAACTCTGCCACATCCTGTTTGAGCTACAGCCACTTGGCCATCAGTTCATTTTCTGTCACTGTGATGAAACACCCTGAGAAACTTAATGAAATGACAAAGAGTTTATTAATCTCCATTACTCTCAAGGCTCCAGATTATACTCTATCATAACAGGATACTTACAGCATTGAATGCTCAGGAGAGCTGGTCATGTTACTTCCATAGCTGAGAAGCAGGGAACCACAGATGAGTGAATGCATGCTGGTTGTTCAGCATAGTGTCTTCATCTAATGCAGGCCAGGATCCCAACCAGTGAATGATACTACCCAGAGTATGGGGATATTTCCACTCCAGTTAGCTAAATCAAGATAATTCATACAGGTATTCATGAAGCCTCATATCCCAGTGATTCTGGATTATTTCAATGGAACAAAAACACCATTGCACCATTTACATAATGAGGTTCAGTACTTTCCCAGATATTAAACCTTGTACTTATTATGATCTGAATCGAGTCTTGGATTTCTAGATCAGACTTCATCACCATCTCACAGAAATCTCATTCTTTGCTTTAGCAATAAATAACAAGTTAAATTTGAATGATAGAATTGGATGTTTGTAATGTAAAAACTAATGAAACAATATTTACTCAAAATGTATACTTTAAATGTAAAAGCTTGCACCCCATAATTGCAATAAGTCACTTAGGGAAATGTTTATTTTTACATTTATTACAATTAACTTCCTTACTGATAATCTTAATAGTCATAATTTCTTTATTCATATTATATATATGCGTCGGTGTACCTATCATTATATATGAAAAGTAAATAGTATTTCTTATTTTTACTACACAAATTGCATTGTATGTATAACATTAGAACTTTTTACGGTGTGTACAATATATCTAAAATATCCTTCTGTACACTTTAATATCAAAAGTTTGCATTGATTGATATATCTCATTTCATCTTAATGAATGCCTTACTTTTGTAAATAAGTATAGATTATATTTATGTATGCAGATACCACATTATATAATATAAATTTGAAACAATTATTTTTAGTACATAATTAATGCCCAAAACCAGAACTCTATTAGGATTAAAACAAAGAAACAAACAAAATATTATAATAAAAATATTATTGTATATGTGTAGAACAAACTCCTATACATACTTTATATGTGTTCAGTTTCAGTGATTATTACCATTAGTCTCCGTACAATTTTATCAAATTATCCTCCAGTTTGCACCCACACTCTCAATTTATTTTAGGATTAAACTTCTCCCTTGTTAAACTAAAAGATTTTTAAAAAGCTAATATTATTTATTGTTTTGATTTGGAAATAACCAAACTGAATCTAGAGCTGTGGAGATCAGTCCCAAAGGACAGGTGTACAATACAACTCCTTCACCCAAGTCCCAGGGAGCGCTGGGTAAGAGGTGGTAGTGAACTGTAATAGCTAGAGGAATATGGAGACTACCAAGAAAGTGTCTCCCAGGAATGTCCAGAGCTACACCCATAAGTCTCATCTGGCTACTGAACAGGGATGATGCAAGGAGACTTTACTCTGAAGATTTCTGTGAAGAAACATTAGTGAATAAGAAAAACTGACAAAGATACCCCTTAGACTTCTAGAGACAGGTGTGAACCATTTGCAATGAATCATGTTGACTTATGCTGACATGCGTAGCAAGAGCTTAAGGACAAACAGTGGATGCAGTAGATGCAACAACTAGATAAGAAGGAGTGAGTGAGTGAGTGAGTGAATGAGTGAGTGAATGGTGACCCAATGACGTTTGGTGATACATTTGCTCAAACAATACTTCGACTCCCATACAAGAAAAGAGAAACAAGTAAGATAATTGGATAGAGTAGTTCTATAATTGTTTTAGATTTAGATTTTCTCATATAGGTGTTTCTGTAACTTCTGTCTCTCTCTCTCTCTCTCTCTCTCTCTCTCTCTCTCTCTCTCTGTCTCTCTCTCTCTCTCTCTCTCTCTCTCTCTCTCTCTCTCTCTCTCACACACACAGTGAATCACAGGTGTGCAGATGATTGTAGACTCCAGAGACCAGAAGAAGGCACTGGGTTACCTGGAACCACCTAGCATTGGTGCTGGGAATTAAATGTGGCAAATTCATGGGAACCATGGAGGAATTTTTTTGAGACCTCTCTTTTACCACAGTCTCTACTGGTTCCCCCTACCCCCCACAACTTCCAATTATCCTAACTAACGCCCCAATCCGTGTAGGCCTTTTTTCATACTTTCAGTCACTATCTACATGTAGCTTCCAGGTCACCTAGAAGTCTCCTCCTCAAAGCAGATTACCGACCCTGCATTTCTGACAGAGCAACTCTGATGTCTGTACTGACATGACTTCTTGAGAGAGATACTTGGCTTCATCTCAGCTACCTTATGTTTGTGCTCCAGTTTTCATGAAGACTGAACAAATACACTTCTTTTCTGCATCAGTAGTTTCCTAGGATGAACAAACAGTGCTGTTTGAATAGAAAACACATCTATTTCTGTTTGAGACAGGGTCTCACTATATATTCCAGACTATCTTAGAAATGGCCTTCTAGTCCAAGCTGTCCTCAAATTCATGACAATCATTCCACCTCATTATGCCAGTGGTAGAATTACAGGCCTTGGCTGGGAAGCCTCGGTTACACTTTCAGTTATAACATTTCACTACTTGAGCGCCCACTGAATGGAGCATCTGGCTGTGAAGCAGAAGTAAAGGTTTGGAATTGCTATAAACGGAAGAGCAATATTCAACAGTGGGAAAGAACATCTGTTTCATTTCACTCCCTGCCTCAACAGCCACATAGGGACGTCAATGGTGACTTGGTGCTGAATCAAGTGCTCAGAGTATAACTTCCATTCATTTACTCATTGTTTTTATGTGTTGTCGATATTTACGTCTTTCCCACAACCAGATCTAAGAAGCATTACCCTCATGTGTTGAATATGTGCATCCTAGTTCCTCGATTTGACTCTACAGTGTTAACTTTACTTCTCTCCCAGGCTTTCTGAACCCACACAAGCACACAGTCATCTATCCAGTCCAGAAACCCTGCATTTCATGGGCCTGAGTATTTGGAATAGATTCAGCTGAACCTGGATCCAACATGATTGGTCTGCAAACTCCCAGATTTTGTGTTGAAATCTACAAGCACATTCCCCGGGACACCCCATGCCACTGTCTCTGAGTGCCCTGGATCTGAGTACTTTTTTCATTTGGGATTTTGGCATCTTGGCATCAAGAATGCTACATTAAATTTCAGAAATTTTACTGAAGAAAAGCTGTTAAATTTCCCAGGCTTTGTGCACTGTGAATTTTCCTTTGTGGCTGTCAGGTCACAATATTTTTCCCAGAGTTGTCTTTCTTGTCTTTGTCTTGGCAAGACTTACCTGGATATGAATTTCCTGAGCATGGGTGGAAAGGTTAAAGCAATAAGAATTCACATTGCTGACCTCTGTGTGGCCTCCTCTCTGAAGGCACTTGCCTTTACGTGGTGTACTAAGACTCTCTAGGGCTTACAGGAAAACTCCCTGTCTGATGCTGGTGCTGCTAGGCGCCAGTGGTTATGAACTTGTGGCCCAACCACAGGGAACTTCTGAGTTAGAGTTCAGACCCTACCCAATTCTGACCTCAGGAAAGTTACCTAACATGGGCCTGTCCCTCAGTTTCCGGCTGCAATATGGGAAAAAATAATGTTTTCTTATTTGAGTCAAGCAGTTCCCAACTTGGTCCTCTCTATGTTGGATTTTCTTCCCGGGTAGGCCCAGAATTTGAAAGAGTATCTGCATACAATAAACATGCATGTACATCCACTACATGAATGTATGAACAGAGAAATGAAAGCTAAACATTAGATGTATTATAGACAGAGATAGCATTCTCAATTTTAGCATACACAGAATATCAATGAACTTACTAAGGTTGAGTTAGAACCATTAAAAAATTACAGGAGAAAGTTTTAACTCTTTGGTTACCTTTGTTTCAAAGATATTTTATAATAATTTGGAAAACATAGCATTTGTGTGGAAGAATCCTGTTCTCTATGCATTCATGGCCTTTATGACCCAAGGGCAGTTAATATGCTTGTAGTAATCTGCATTATTTTACTACAGAATATAAATGTATTTGAAAAATGCATGTTATATGAGGGAAAATTATAAATCAGGGTAAATCTTACCCTATTATGAAATGGAAAATTTTTATGAAAAAGTGGTATAATGGAAATCAGTAGAAAACTGATCACATTTTAAAAATTTATTTTGTATCAAATTAATTTCACTCTTATTTTAAAATATACTAGCAATCAAAATAATTAACATTGTCTCACTTTATTGTATAGTTAGACATGAAATGCTTCTGAAAGCTTTAGATCTGATTATTTCAGAGATGCAGCAACAGTTCTAAAGCCATAGTGACTAGAGACAATGAATTTATGGAAGATGCAGCACACATTGTGTATGCGTTCATTCTTTAAGTTTGCCCTCACACTGTACCTCACAGGAACCTCTCTTTTGCCATGAGCACAGAAAACATGATTTGTAAGCTCAGGAAAAGGCATTCAATTGAAAGAAATACTTCCTAGTCGGGCACAAAAAGTTGTATGATGAAGTTTAATTTCTATCTTATGCTTACTTCCTAGAGGAAATAAATTTTCATACTCCTTTGTAGTATCTAGGGAGTTTTCTTTTTAAGTGATTATCCCATGGTCAGAGGATAATTCTGCCAATACTACAACTTCTCGACTAGACAAATTCTTGATACCTTCTACAGAGAGATTTGAGTTTCCAAATTAGTGAGATATTTTCCATGCTATTATACAATGGAAATGTACTTTTCAAGCGTATTTGGAGAGTATATTATCCTAGGTTTCTCTTCAATAAGATTTTGTGTGAAATAAGCTTGGGAAAATGGAAATGGCTATCTTGTGCCCATGATTATGGTAAGAAAAGAAAGTCCATGGCATCCCAGATATTGTGGTACTTTTCCAAAATGTAGCTGAGTTTCCTGTGTGGTAATGACTCCTTGAACATAACTTGTTTTGTTTTTCTGAAGGAAACACATTCAACTATTGAGTCATAGCTGACAGTCACTAAAGCAAAACAAAGAAATGTCTGACCTTATTTACATCATTTTCCATATAAATAACAATATCAAAATAAAGACAACTCAGACAGTGGTTATAAAAATATACAAGTTGTGGCAATAACCAGTTAGTTCTCAGAAAGTCTTTCAGTTTCCAACAATTTCCCTTTATCATCATGCACTGGAAAATCTACTAAAACAAGCAGGAGTCACAGCAAGCTCACACATCAGTTCAACCTCAAATGAAATTTCATGAACATGCACATTTGGAAAAAGCACTATTGGGATAGAAACATCAAAAACAATTGAAGTAACATTGAACCCACTCAGTAAAAAGAACCTTGTTGGAAAGACCTAGGAAAGGAGCTGATGTGGAAATGTAACAATGAGTATTTCATTCACTAATGAACCTACCACAGTAAAATTTCCTTCATCACGGAGCCAAGATTAGCTCTCTACCAAAGCAGTGTGAGCCCTGAGTATCTGCCATGAATACACTTGGGTGTGTTAGATTATAAAGACTAGGAGTGATTAATTGAGCATACTCCTGCCTATGCTAACTGGTCTGACTGTCATATTCAGGAATTGTCTGCCTATCCTTCCTTTCGTATCTTAGAAACAGAAATTCTTTTGGCTACTGTATTGTTACTAGTGTCTTTTAATATGTGATAACCTATATACTAGAGATGTAGTAAACTATCCAGACACCTTATTGATGCTATTCTCTGTGCCTAAGTAATGAGAACACCATCTGGCAAACACTGTGTTTAATTTGCAGTTCCCCAACATTGTTTCTTAGAAAAGTCTATATAGTGTCTTCACTGCCCATGTATGCAATATTACTGTGATTTTTACAAAGTAAGAAACAAAGCAAACCAATGTTATGTATTTTCTTGTGCTCTCTAGTGTCCCATATAAACATGACCCCTAACTCTCTTTTATTTGTTAGTAAAGCCAGTCTTAGACATCA
Organism: Mesocricetus auratus; assembly: GCF_017639785.1. NCBI lineage: Eukaryota > Metazoa > Chordata > Mammalia > Rodentia > Cricetidae > Mesocricetus > Mesocricetus auratus. The sequence continues at coordinate 10,626,100 of NW_024429192.1, read as the reverse complement.
TGAGAAAGCTTCAGCTATGCTATCTTAACAATATGGCTGCCTAAACAAGACCTGATCATTGGCAATTCCAATAGATAGGACAGCATGGAAGAGGAGAAACCTGATGGCAGCCTACCTCTCAACAAAGAACAGTGGCAAATAATGAATTCTGAGATACTAACACTTACTAGGAATAGTGAGCCCCATATCAGTCATTCAAAACCAAGCATTCAGCAATGAAATGATGTGTACACAAATGACACTAAACAGATTCAAAAAGGAATGAAACTAAAACAGGTTAATGAAGGTCAATCATTTTATAACTTTTAACTCTCTTGAGTCTTAGGTTTAGGCTTACGGATATAAAAGTATTTTTCTTATAACATTTTATTTTTTAAACTATTATAATATAGTAAGAATTGTCTTAGCTTCTGTTCCTAGATCACCCTACTTTTAATATCTGTGATTTTTAGCATTAACTTTTAACTTGACAGATCTAGAATCTTGTAGGAAATTGGTCTCTGAGCATGCCTGTGGGAGAGTTTGGTGATTTCATTAAGTAATATGAGAAGACTGATCCTATTTGTGGACATAACCAACCCAAGGGCAAAGGATCTACACAAAGTACAGAAAAGGAGCTGAGTTGACACACACATTCATCAGTGTGCTTCCTGATAAGAAGTCTTTTCTCTCCCTTGACAGAATGACTGAACTATGTGATCATATAACATGATTCTCCTTTAAGTTGCTTTGCTTGGGGTGCTTGTTCAGTGAAACCTGGAAAGAAACTAACATATGACATTAGTGAGTTGTGTAGGTGATAATTAATGACCAGTGTTGCAATGTACCATTAACTGAAATCTCTTCTTGATTTACAGTTTCTTAGGATGTACTCAATATATTTTATCCATGCATGACCCAACCCTGTGGAGTCACATCTCTCAAGCAGAGTATAATCTTAGGATTGTCTCGTTGTATTTCTCACTTGTCTCTTGCTTTTGTGTTCTTCCTAACCCTGAGCAGTAGTGGTCTTTTATGGTGAATTATGTTTCTTTATTGACTTCGTCTATTTTGTTGTTGTTTTGTTGTTAGGCTAGGGGGTAGGATTTCCAGAGGTCAGCTGAAGAAGTAAAGTACACTTCCAACATGAGTTACAATTGCTGATTTTATATCTTGGCTGAAGTAGTTGCTTTCAGGTTATATCCGTTATAGTCATGTTCTTGTCACCATTTCCAGATCTTTTTTTGTAGCAAGAGGTCTTTAAAGACATTCCATACTTAATAAGTTGTGAATTATTCTACAGGCCATTGAGAGTGATATATCTATATAAATATTCTGCATTTTCCATGAATGAGCTGCCTTTTTTCTATTTACTTGGTCATTTATAATATTATGGATTCATGGACGGTTGTTTTATATTGTGCTATAATACAATTCTATGCACAGGTATCATATATCCATTTTAAAGTAGTATTTTTTTAAATTTTAGAATTGCTTAGGTTTATAGGAAATTTAAGAAGAATTAGAAAATCAGCACTAATGTTTCTTCTCTCAATTGTTCCTCTGTTCCTTTGTAATGCACATTCTGGGGTTTCTGACTCATTAATAATAACATGTATTCATCATTGCAGTATGACACAGAGAAGTTTCACTATCCTATCCAGTCACGTATATAGTCATCATTACACTCCTTTTGTGTGTCTCCCAGCCTTCCCCCAGTGACTAATTTTTAAGGACTATTTTAACTCATAAAATAGTAGGTTCCGTTATATCATTTCATACATACATAGTGTCATACTTTGTTCATGTTTGCCCTCCACTACTTCTCCATCCCTTTTCTCCCCATATTAGTTCTCTCCCTGTCCAAATATCACCCCCCGTGTATGTATATGTGCACACATACACCACATTAATTATATATCCTTAATATGAAAGAAAACAAGAAATACTTTGTTTTCTTTCTGTCACCATCTCTATTTTTTCCTTCCTAGAATTTTTTATTTTCCCTCATAGTCAATATTATACTTGTAGATCACAAGCAAGCACATGGGTACCTACACACACACACGTACACCCATACATGTGCAAACACATATGCCAAGAACCGTATGGTTTATATTTCTTCAGTTGTCTAATTTAACTTAATATGAAGGTTTCTAATTTCGTTCTTATTTCCCAAATGACATGCCATCGTCTTCATGGTGGAAAGTTCTATTAGTTTATGTCAAATTGAGTTCATCAATTCATTTGTTGATGCATATCTAAATTAGTTACATATATTGGTTATTATTACTGTTGCATCAATAAAAGAACAAGCATTTCAGCTATATATGATTTTAGAACCCTTTATGTGTGTGTTCATTTAAGAACATCTACATGCTTTATAACCCTTGTGTGTGTGTGTGTGTGTGTGTGTGTGTGTTAATTTAAGAACATACACATGCTTTAGAAACCTTTATGTGTGTGTTTGTGTTCATTTAAGGGACATTTTTACATGTGTTGTCCTCAAAATTAACTGGGGTTGACAGATCCAAGAGGCTGAAATAAAGTGGCCTCTGTAACTCTCTCAAGGTGTTATTGTTAGAATATTGCATAGCTTATTCATGGTATACATAAAATAGAAGTGAAGATAGTTAAAATATATGACAGCTTTATGTCTAGCATATTTGATGCAACCAGAAACTTAGGACTCAGAAAAGAATTTCTGTTTGAGCCATGCCCTAGAGACGAGGATGGCCCATGTACTTTCATGCCATCACCTCCATGGCCTAAGCTGCACGATTGTGAGGGCGGGCTGAGCCTGTGGGAGCCAGGCCTCTGCTGATGGCTGCTGGCTGGGAAAGGAGGAGGCTGGGCTCATCCTGTGCTGCTGGCTGCTGGCTGGGAAACGAGGAGGCGGGGCTTGTCCCATATGCAGCCTCCCTTGTCCTAGTGTTTCACCCCACCCTCAAACACCATGACCGTCCCAGCATCCTGCTTTCTTTGTTCTGTTTTGTTTCTATAGTGCTGGGAAAGGAACCCAGGGCCTCATATGTTGGGCAAATGTTCTACCACTGAGCTTCCCCTGACCATCCAGTGTCCATTTGTATTCCTTGAAAGCATTTGAGGGCTTGACTGTGTAGCAGAAATACTACTTTAGACTAAAAATATGATCTGTGTACAGATACTTGTTATACTGTTAAGTAAATTTTCTAATTTCACATACATTTGTTTTTAGGCTTCTCTCAAATACTGCTATTGAAGACTAAAATCTGACACTATCAAGCCATAGATTTTTTTAGGGGGGGCACTGTTTTGTGTTGTTCAGAGAATGGGAAAGAATATTGCAGAGTGCTTCCTGAGCGCAGACAGGTGGATGGTAAATACTGGATGCTGGCTAAAGATATGCAGGTATACATAGTTTTCATATCACTAAAGGTACACAGGTATACATAGTCTTCATATCAGTAAAGGTATACAGGTATTCATAGTCTTCATATCACTAAAGGTATGCAGGTATACATAGCCTTCATATCACTAAAGGTATACAGTTATAGATAGTCTTCATATCACTAAAGGGAAGAACAGTGAATGGCAGCAGGAGATGTGGACTTCAGTACACTTTGGCTGACTTAAAACATGTGCCTTTGGGGTCTTTGTCACTGCTACAAAATGAAAAGGAAACTGAACAGTTTAAGTATTAAGAGAGGTCATTTTTATTAATCCCGTGCATACTCTAGAGTACAGACAACATAAATTAGTGACCTGAAGCTGTTTTTAGCACACTCCAACTAGTCCGAGGCAGTTCATGCTGAAGCACTCCCTATTTGTAGCACAGGGACAGAACCATGCTATGAGGACCAGCCTCCCTGCAGTCCCAGGTGGTGTCTCTTTGGGGAGGTTTCGGTGCACTGTGGCACATTAAGTACAACTCAGATGAATGTAAATATCTCTTTGTAAATCATTTACTTCACTCTGTTTCACCCAGGTCAGCAATCAGATTGTGGCATGCTTGGTAACAGTTTAAATAGAAATAAAAGTACATATGTTTTAGAACACTTTATTTGTGTGTGTGTTCATTTAAGAACATACACATGCACAAAGTCTTGATACAAGACACTCACCATGTTAGCTCTACTTTTATTTTTCTCCCTCAGTTACAGCACAATACAACAGATGGTTCTGCTGAGTGCAATAATTTTCAGAACCTGTGTAAGCTACTGTAGCTTGTAAAGTCTTCATTGAAAAATCAGCTGTTATTCTGATGAGCTAACCTTTACATGTGACTTTAGTTTCTTCTCTTGCAGTTTTCAATGTCCTTTCATTGTTTTGTACACTTTGTATTTGACTGTTGAGTAACAGGAAGTTTTATCTAGTCCTATCTATTTCTGTTTGCCTCTACCATCTTACTTAGTCTTGGAAATTTTTCTTCTGTGATCTTGACCTGGATTTCTTCTCCTTCTTCTATACCTACTATTTATGTTGGGTCTTTTTCTAGTGTTGCACAGTTCCTACATGTTGTGTTCTTGTAATTCTATACATTTACCTACTTTCTCTGAATGATTTAATTCCTCTACCTTGTTTTTAAGCCCTGATGAATCTTTTATATTTGATACATTTTGTTGTTGACACTCTCTTTTGAGCATTTTATTTGACTTTCTTGATTTTTCATTTCAAATTTTATTTCTGTTTGGATTTTCTTCAGAAAGTTGATTTATTTCCTACTTAAATTTCAATGCTTTATTGTTTTCTGTATTTCATCAACAATTCATAATGTTTTCTTGATCTTAACTCCAGCATTTATTCATATCCTCTTTTAATTCCTTGAACACATTTATAATTGTCATTCCGAAGTAATTAGTTTGTGTGTGTGTGTGTGTGTGTGTGTGTGTGTGTGTGTGTGTGTGTGTGTGATTTAAGTTGCTTTCCCTATGGGAACATTACTAATGTGGGAACAAGACGTATTATCTTATTCTTTGAGTGTACTATTTGTGCTTTTGTGATAGGATCAGGGTATCTGAAGCTAGGTGGTTGGTAGTATCTTTTGGTGTGGCTATAAGTCCAACCTCACCGAATGGGAGTTTAGATATGTGTTTGGGGCTATGTTAACATGTCAAGTTTTACAGCAATTGAGATTCAGTCTTAGTGCCACTCAAAGAACAGAGTACCAGAATTGGTCTTAGCTCAGTTAGAAATAAATGAAGCCTCTGAGCATATGAATGAACCCTCCATAGAGTCAGCAGAATTTTGTTCCAGGTCTTCAAAGGCCATTGGTTAGAATTCATGGCTTTATCAATAGTCCTCAGCTGGTAGTTACTGAGTTATGGTGGAGAGAGTCAGTATGATCTGTCGGAGATGGAAATGGTCTGCTTCATACTCAGGCAATGGGACCTAGAGAAATGGTGGGTATAGCCATGTGCGAAAGATGGGAAGGGCTCCTTGAAGATTCCAGTAGGTAGCGGCAAGGTTCAAAGACAAATGAATCAATTTTTATGAAATGTGTTATAGTAAGGGAGTTAGATTTAAGAACTTTGGCTTCACCTAATGAACATGCATTTCATCCATACATTTAATAGATTAAAAATATTTTTATTGGCAAGCTCTTTTTTCATTTTTATTGGCAATCCATTCTGTCTATAACACTCTGAAGTAAATTCAAAGGAAACTCTGAATGCCACTTTCCATATAAAATTAAAACATTAAGTGTGACTCAAGTCCCATGCTTATGGGTCACTTGTTTGTCCTACTTGAAAAGTGCTGTCATGTGACTTTGGAAACCTTTGTCATTACATCTGAGCTTTCCTTTAAGCCGCAGATTCTGTGAAAATCTAGGAGTTGGAGTAGGAAAGTTCATAGGTAGAGCATACAAAGCTGTAAAAGGGGGCATTTTTTAGGAAAAGTCATTTTTACCCTACATTGTGCTGAGTCAAACCAAGGTCCTTCTAATAAAGGAAAAATTTTCAAACACAACCCAGTGCCCAGAGGGGTTCCTATCAGTGACTGGGAATGGGTGCTTTCAAAAAAGCAGGTAAGACTAACTTAGAGATTTCTCCTATTGGAGATGATGTCTATCATCTTAAAATCATTGTGGAAGATCAATGAGCATTTATTTTTCCTAAATGCAGGTTCATTAACTTAACCCCAATATGCATTATAGAAAAGTGGAAGAAAATTTTTTTGTTTTTATCAGTTGACTTTGTCAATTTCAAACATTAGCTGTTGTACATACATTTTGTACAGATTTTATGTGGTACAAAGTTTTGTCCCTTGAGGCTTGCACATTCTTTTCATCCTGCCTCACCGGATGCCCTGAAAACAGTCTCTCCAAACCACAGCCCAAATTCCCCCTGCCTGACTATGACTAAAAGGAACTGGGTAAAACTAAGTTCATTTTATTATACTTTCTTTTATTTTGGAAATTATAATTGTATCATTTTTCATTCCTTTACTCCTTCCTTACTCCTTTTTAAAATTTGTAGAATGTTTTTTTTTACTAATTGTGTTTACTTTTTATTTAAATTAAAACTTTAATTGTCCTCATCTCTTATGATATTTCAATACATGTATTTATTGTGTTGCAGTTAAATTGGAGCAAACCCATTTGTCCTCCAACATTCATTGCACCCTCACCAGGAAACCTTCTAGAGTCTCACCTCACAGTGTTTGGAAAGGTAAAAGCTTATGTTTTAGCCTCTAGAAGATTCCTCTCTCGTTCTCCTTTTGTAAAATTTGTTCTCTGGTTCTGTATTTCAGGTCTTCATGGACTGTTGGTATGTGTACCAACACAAGAGCTAAATTTTCAGTTGAGAGAATTATTCATAGTCATTTCAAACAAAGCATAGAGGAAAGGTCCTTGTGGTGCTTTGCTGTAATCCCCAATACTAATGTTTCAGACACATTTATTTTGAGATTATCAAATATGTGACTCAGAGGCAGAAGCAGGCGGATCTCTGTGAGTTCGAGACCAGCCTTGCTACAAGAGCTAGTTCTAGGTCAGGCTCCAAAGCCACAGAGAAAAAAAAGGTTTGACTCAGCAAAATCCAATCAATAAAGTGAATGTATTTGCTTACCTCAAGAGAATTGTAAGGCATGTGTTTGAGGCTCTGCCCCACCTCATTGAACCATCAGGGTTTTCTGCACACCACAACAAAATGTTTCCTATAACTGCCCTCTTTCCATAGACAAGATGAAAACAGCAAGATTCACACTGACAGTCCACATCATCTCAAATGGCACGAGACAGAAATATGTCCACCATTTTGAGTTGCACAGCACTATTCAGTCTGTTGCTGGTAATCAGCGTTATGACCAGGGTTAGCTTTGTAGTTCAGCTTATTAAACAGAAAGAAACTGCAAAGACCAAAACTTTTTGAAGTGACACTTAACCAAGAGAGGGTACCATGTAAGGTAAGTATGATGACTATGTAGATCGGTTATTCAGACCAGCTGATGGGAACCTCAGATGTTTGGATAGAAGTATTTCTGACTGATCATGATGGTGTTTCCAATTGGATTGGTATCAGAAGCGGTTACGTTGAGTAAAGCAGAGGGACTTGATCTGCATGGATGAATGTTGTTGAACCAATTCAGTCTGAGCCTCTACAAAAGCTCTTTGCTTGTTTGCCTAAAGGAGCTTGACACAAAACATCTGCCCTTGGGCTTGTGCCTTCCCACTTTCCAGGTCTTCTGACTCACTTTGGAATTGCGGGATAATCTTGTGATACCCACACCCACTCAGTTCTTTCTGAATCCTATGCTTTTCCTCATAGATACTGAGAAATGTCTCTGTTCAGATTTCATTTCATGCTGTTCATCACAAACACACTTAAATGATGGAACTGTCTCTGGTGTCTTGGTGATGTGTGGGATTTCAGAAGTGAGAGTTTGTGAGGTCTCATGACCATATGACCTAAATCGCTGAGATGGCTTGAATGTGATTTGTCCTCAGTGAAACTCACATGGAAATTTGCTTGTTGGGGCATCACTGTTGGGGGAGGGAGCCTTTAGCAAGTGTTAATGCATTTGTCATGAGACTACATTACTTCTCACAGGCATGATGAGTCCTATAAAAGCTGGCTATTATCAAGTATAATTTCCCTTTTCTGGTTTCCGAATATAGTAGTGCACCATTATCATGTTCTTCTACTATGCCATCTGCCTGGTAGTGCTACAGAGGGAGGGACTCATCAGATGATACCAAACCTGAACATCCTTGCCTGCAGAAAGGTGACCTCAGTGGACTTCTTATCTTTGTAGATTCATTCAGTTGCCAGCAGTCCGCTATGGTAATAAAAATAGATAAAAATAGTCACTCATGTCTGAGTCCATTTTTAATATTTTAGAATATTCTCATACGGGAATGTTGCACAATTCTAATCAACCATCTTTGACTCACATGTTCTAGAATCAGTTTCCTTTCGAAAATCACTGTAAGATTTGTCTCTTTTTCAAATCTGTATGTGTTCATATTTACCATTTTCTTAGCCATTAAGTCATTATACAGCCTTATGCATATCAAACATAAATGAATTTACCTTGTCTATTGCTGTCTGGTTCTTCTAAAAGCAGTATTTCTTTGAAATTGGTCATTCATGTGAGGTCTTAATTCTAGTTGTTATTTATTCCCTATACATATTCGTCTATTATTTATATTATTAAAATGTGATTTTAATTAATAATTTCATTTAGTTGATCAATTTAAGTTTTATTTGCTCTTATTTAATTGAAAAGAATGTTTAATATATGGGTAAAGAGTCTCAGTGAAGATCAAGTGAAGTTGCTAACAACTTCCTTTCAGTCAATAAATAGAATGGTTCAAATGTGCCTTATTTAAAAGAGGAATGATATTTATAATACTGATGTCCCGTGCATCCAATGACAAATTTCTCTTGTTTCATATATACAGTTAAACCTCCAACCTGGACTTCTATCTAATTACCTATAAGATTTCTAATTTGTTTTTTCAAGTGACATTCAAGTTTTTCCTTGGCTAAACCAACCCTCTGGTGTTCTCTGCAAGAGCATGCCTCTTTGCCAGCTTCCCGAACATACTACATTCCTTCTGTGACTTAGATACATTCATCTTTTCCCAACTTTTACTAAAATTTTGACCTCTATGCCTATAGCTATTTTCCTGACTTCTACTAGATATATGAAATGTTTCCGATAAATAAATATAGGGATGAATAAAGAAAAAATTGAGAAAATGAAGTTGAGTTTAGAATATGATAGAAAGAGCCAGTGAAATAATTTTTATAAGAGATCCAATATTAAAGTCACTCTGACATAGGTAGTAGTTAAAATTAAAATGAAGATGATTACTTACAGAAGAAATGAAAATTGTGAGGAAAAAAATTCCAAGAACTAAATTCTGTGGAATGACAAAAATCAATTGTTGGTAGTGAGGCTTGGAAAACAAAAATCAAAGAATATAATTGCACTGTTCCAGGTCCAAGAGACTGTTAGATAAGAACTTAGGCTGGCTGACAGGGAGGCTATTGCAGAGCTCACTGAAGCAGATTACAGGAATGAATGGGGAAGATGCCAAGTTACAACAAGTAGGGAGAATTCAATAGGAAGAAAGGAGTATATTAAAGGTATAGACAGTAGGCTTATCACTACTGGCCTTTAGAGAAGGACACAGCAGAGATTCCGTGGCACAGGAAACAGAATAAGTGCATACAGGGTTCTCTGTTAATACTGAGGGTATGCACATATGCTCAGGAAACTGGGTCACAATGTAGAAACATTTTTCAGGTTTGTCAGTGATGCCTGATGAGTTGCAGTGTTGCAATTCTAGATGGATTAAACAGAAATTATTACTTTGACTGAAATTTACTCGTCAGGGCATCAGATATTCTCCCATCAGCTTTATGAAAGCTGGTGCTTTGTTATAAATTATCATTTCAGTATAAATTACTAATTGTTATATTAGTCAATACTATTAAAGCAAAAGTTACTTCTTGGAAGTTTTCTCCCCTAATCTGAATGGACTAAATATAGCAAGATGCCATGAAGGAGTATCTATTTCCTGTGTACCTGGTGTACATGCCTGTTGTCCCCACACTGGGGAAGGCAGGGCAAGAGGAAGATGAATTTCAGACCACTAAAGGCTACCCAAGTGTTACTAACAACAAAAAAACCCTGGGTGCTTCAAAGTACTCAGATATCTAGCTGACTGAAAGCCGTTGTTCGCTCACAGCAAAAGGCATGTGGAACAGGTATCCTTTGACAGGAGTGTGAAGGATTGGCATCGCATCTTGTGTAAGGAGTTAAAATTCATGCCAGAGTGGGATGGCTAATTCAAAATTAAGAAACAGTTTATAAATATTTATGACTTAAAATTTTCACTGAAATCTTGAAACACTGTCTTGGCAGACATTACAATAACATCTGAGTAGCTGCTCTTTGCTCCTTTTGGCAAAGCACTGGTGATTTATTTACTAATGCAACCCATTCTCATTCATCAGTGTCATGTCTTCTCATCCTGCAGATTTCTCCCTCAGACCATTTGTCTCATACCATATTCAGTTACTGTAGGGAGGAGCGTCACTTGCTGGGAAGTGCACAGCTCCAAAACGCCTTTTTTAGGGAAACGATTGGCTTCAAATGAAACATAATTTTCCTGTCCTGAAGGCATTCCACTCCTGGTAATCATAATTACAGACAGTAAGCTATTTTATAATTATAAATGGAATGTAGAGAATCATTTTTGCATCTGTATATTTTCCCCCACTTTAAAAACACTCTTTTAGCTGTCAGGATAGTAATTAGGATGCTCAAAGTGAGAAATTGGCATGATGGTGTTCACATTTCATTCTAGCACTTGGAGGCAGATGGAGCTGTTATCCTGTGAGAAAAGCCAGCGTGGTTTACACAGTGGGTTCTAGGCCAGCTAAGGCTACATATTGTGACACTGCCTCAAAGAAAAATCACAATTCATAGACTCAGAGAGGTTAAGTAACAAGAAGGACTCAAGAGGAGGGGACAACACATGGATCTCCCTAGAAAGGAGAAATAGATTAGATTTCCCAGGTGGACTGAGGGCAGATAGGGATAGGAACACCAGACAAAGGAGAGGGGAGGGATGGAGGGCTAAAATACTGGAAGAGATGACTGTAATTGGGTGGCATTTCAGGAGGGTGTGGATCAGTGGTGTGATGGAAATTCCCTGAAATCTACAAGGGTAACCCTAGGAAAGATTCTTAGTAACAGGGAATACTGAGCCTGAACCCGTCATCTTTTGTAATGAGGTAAGGCTTCCACAAAACCTTCAACCTATAATTTGCCCTACTTGCAAGATGTGCTGAGATAGTTGCAACAGAGAGTTTGAGGAATCCAACAATCAATGACTAGTCCAACTAAAGGCTCATGCCATGGAAGGGGCCACACACCCGACTCTGCCAGGATAATCAGGAACCAGAGGCTGAATAGCCCAGACACCTAGGAAAGAACCAAACACAATAGCAAAAAAAGGCAATAAAATGATTCCTATGATATCATGTTATACTCGTACACTGGAGCCTAGTCCACTCATCATTAGACAGGCTTCATCCAGCAACTGATGATAGCAGATCCAGAGACCCTCATACACACATTATGAGGAGCTGGGAGAACACCACAGAAAAGGGGGAAGAAGGATTGTAGTAGTCAGAAGGGTTGAGGACATCATGAGAACTTGTCCCACATAACCAACTAGGCAGTACTAATAGGGTCTCACACAGTGACCTGACAATCATGAAGCCCTCATGGGTGTGTGCTAGAGCCTCTGCATGTGTGGTTATGGTTGTGGAGCTTAGTGTTCCCGTGAAACTCCTAGCAATGGGACTGGGGATGTCTCTGACTCTTTTGCTTGCTCATGGGGCCCTTTTCCTCTTACTGGGTTGCCTAGTCCAGCCTTGTTATGAGGATTTGTGCCTAGTTCTATTGCAACTTGTTATATGGTGTTCAGTTGATAGCCATGGAAGGTGTGCTCTTTTCTTATGGTAAAAGGAGGAGAAGATCCAAATGAGGGGGAAAGTGGGGTGGGGAGCAGGGCCTGGGAGGAAATGAAGGAGGGGAAACTGTAGTCTGAATATAATATATGGGAGAAGAATAAATCAATAATAATAAACTAAAGTAAAAACAAAAAACTAAAGGACAAAATCATTTAACCACTGATCTACAGTGACATAGAAGAGCTTTCAATTTTACATTCCTGTGTCAGTGAAGGTATTTTAAAATCTTAGGAGTTTGAGATCCTTCCTTTTTATCCAATTGTACAATTTAACATTAAAACATTCGAAGAAAACACCAAGAAAGAAATCATGCGAAGCAAGCTTGAAAAAAAGTTAGGAAAAACACAGCACATTGATGCTGGAATTCCAGTATACTAACTGAAGGTCTGGGACCACTACCATACCACAGACAAAATGCAAAAGACGTTTTTCCCACAAAAGCGGATTCATAAACGATTGGTCCTTCTATCACTGATCTGATTCCTGAATCATCTGCTTTCTGGTATGTAAAGATCATGAGGCAAGGAGAATTGCTTTTTACTCTCTGCCTAGCTTCCTTCGCGTGTCAGGGTGGCTTCTTGTTATTAATCTATGCAAAATGTGCTATTAATCTATGCATTTCATTGTAAGAATATACTTGTTTGCTTTTGTATTCACCACTCAATGCATGCTTGATCTGTTATTATTAGGATTTTACCATGAGATGTCAATTAGTCCATTTTCTGTTGCCTGAGCTGAATACCAGAGAGGTTGCTAATTTATAAAGAAATGCATTTCTCCCAGTTCTGAGGCCTGAGTACTGTATGAAGGTGTCAACATCTGGGAAGGGCCTTTTGCATGTGCTGCAGAACAGTGGGAGGCAAAAGCATCAGCGCCAAGATAGTACAAGAGAGAAGACAAAGAGGGCCAACTCACTTCCAAAGCATGCCCAATGCTGCCATAACAAACAAACTCCCACTATGAGCACACTGGAACATTATTCCTGAAAGGTACCAACTCAGGGCATTATTGAACTGCGAGTTTTTCCGCAGTACTGGGGCCTAAAGTCAAAACCAGCAACACAGAAATCACATGGTAATTGGAATACAGAAGTTTTAATAAAAAAATAATAGGTTATATCGGGTTGATTTAAGCAGGGAATGGAGAATTAAAAGCAAAGAGAACTTTTAAATAAATAATAGTAGACATAAGAACTATTGTTACCTCTAAGATGGAGAGGCCTTTCTCTTTCCTTCCCACAACTGGGTCCCTGATTTACTGGATGGGGAATATTCATGGCTTATGGAAAGTTCAAGATATTTGGTCAGACGTAGCAGTACTCATGAAAACTAAACCCTATTATACTGAGAAAGACTGAATTACTTCAGGTTCCCACAGATTTGCTCTTGTACAAAGTTAATTTGTCCCTTACACATCGTTTATTTTCCATATTAATTTCAGAATGAACTTGTCTGTGAAAACGAAGAATCCTAAAAGTTTGATGAGAAAAATATTCATCCATGGGCCAATTTACTCAACATTGTCACATTAGCAATGCAGAATCTCATGATAGTAATAAGGAGTACTGTTTTAACTTTCAGAAGCAATCTATATTTATAATAAAGTAAATCTGAACTATAATGAGTGGACAGAATTCAGATTTCATCAACTCCAACAATATATAAATTGCGAAATGATTGCCAAAGCAAGTCAGAAAAAGTATGTATGAGAGGAACAGAAGAAGTATAAAATTACTGTTTTTATTTAAGAAGCTGAGAAATTCAAGTTGTAAGTATTGAATGATTGAGTTTGAAATGGAAATGACAGCCCCTTGTATGAAATTTACAAACACTTATGCACAGAGGCGAAGAGTACTTTGTCATCTAAAAGAGTTAGATCTACGATGTTCAGTATATTTCAATTAACATAAGGCAAATTCACCTTCACCAGAGAATCTTCAAAGTTAATATATTTGTTTTAATACTTTTTATGTATGCTAAACAATTATGAAATTTAGAAACTTTAGAGAGGTGAATGATTCTGCTATGGAAGATAGCTTTAATGACAATTGGCATGTTTCTGTTCATAAGATGGGCTATCCTTCCGGGATCGCTCTGGTTACCATCAATACATCATGAAGAACAATTTCTGTTTGTTTAAAACGTGTGTGTGTGTGTGTGTGTGTGTAAATTGTGTGCATGCGAACAAGACATGTGCACAATCCCATGCTTGAATGTGCTTATAGAGATCTCTGGACAGGTGGGGTGGAAGTCAGAGACAGCCTTCACTTCTACCTCATTAGACATGGAATGACTTTGGTATTATATTGCTGCATATTTCAGATTAGCTAACTGGAAGATTCAGGGATTATTCCACCTTCACAGCTCATTGTCCCAGAAGAGTACTGAGATATTCGCATTGTACTTCCAGATATTTTTGTTAGTTATGAGGTTTGAACTCATCCTCAAACTTGTGGCAAGTGCTTTTACCTACAGAATCATCTCCCTGCTGTGGGTCTATGGCCTTTCATGGATAAAGCCTTGACTGGCAGCAAACTTTTAAAAATTCCGTTGTCAATGAGAACAGTCAGCATTCTCAGAGTTTTTGCTTGTCTTTTACAGCGATATCCCTTGAAAGAAATCATGATTTCTGTAGTGGTTATAGTCATGATCATTTCCCCAAAAATGTTAAAAGAAATTAACTTAGATATGCTTTACCCAAAATGTTAATATATAAGAGATTGTTGTTTGAAGGAATCGAGTCATGCATACATTTTCTCTTCTACCTTTTCTAAAAGTTAGAGTATTTAACACACCAGGAATTCTTATTTTAGTACAGAGAAACAAAAGTGTCATTCCATAGTAAAAGCAAATAGCAGAGGTGAATTAAAGTTGATTATAATAACTGCATTTTGAGACGCTGCAAAGGAGCTGCTCTGGCCTCAAAAATTCTAAAATATTTATTTAATTATAAAGAAAACATTTTACTTAAGTGTTAATTTTACTCACTTCCTCTCAATGCCAGCTTCCAGCAGAAAATTGTCACTTAGTCTACACTGGAGGTTTCCCGTCTTTTCATATAGAATTTTCAGGAAAATATTTTATGCAATGAATGCTTAAACCACCAGTGAAAATGACATATTAAGGGCCGGAGTTTACTTCTCTCCCTCCAAATATCCCATGGAAATGAATAAACTTATTTAAGACGTTTAAACTCTAAGCAAGGTTCTGGAGCTGCAGGGGTTACAGGTTAAGTGATGCCCTGTTCTTGCACCGCACTAACTCTGAGGACGTCGTACAGCACGGGCCATGTAGCCAATGTACGGAACAACTGAGCAGAGAAAGCATAATCAAAATCAAACAAACACCTAGGGCCACGGCTCTGGAAGAGTCATCATCCCCAGATCTGCACTGAGGGGACAGCACTGAGTGAACACAGGCCAAGAGAACAAAGTGACCCAAGAATCCAAATATGGAATATTCTGCAGAAGACTCAAGGCTCTCCTTAACACCCAGCTGTACAAATGGACAGGCGCTCATTTACTTACTCTTTGCTGACTTCTTGCCACTTATCCAGTCTCCCAACCAAGGCTTCACATGACTGTGACACATGGATCTTCTATTCTGCATACCCTCTTTTTATTATCTAGACTTTCATCAATTGAAAATCAGCTATTGATGGCTTGCAATTCCCAAACATTTTTTTGGACAAACATTCTGTTTTCTTCCACAAGATGAGACATTTTGCAACCTTTGGAATTTAGCCATGTGTTGGGAGCTCCCTTCTTGCCAAATACTCTCAGATCTGTATCTCTGTCCATGTGCATCCTCCTCAAACTTCAGACCTCAGTCTCAATTTATCCATTAAGGGTTTGCTCAATCCTTTGCTTAAAACAGTGTCATGGTTTGCTATGAAGGCACAAGATGGACCTACCATGCCACTTTGTAATTACCTTGTACATTTTATGTAACTTTCCCCAAACCCCAAGATGCATTTGAACAGAAATATATATATATATATGAAACTGATATGCCAAGAGATACATGGTATGTGAACACTAACCATTTTTAATAAATGGATTACTAAGTGTTCTAAAAAGAAGAATTTTCCTAGTTATCAAAATCTTAGGAATTAATGGAAGGCAAATAGAATTAAAAGTATAGAAAATTCCTCATTATACATGAAATTACATAATAAATGCTTCATAAAATTGATGGAAAATGAGTTATATAACAAAACTGACAATAATTTTAATATGGGAATGTTCTGATAAGAGGATAATTCATATAAGTAATGTATTTCTTTCAATGAGGATATACTAATCATAGTCAACTACTTGACATGATCCACCATTATTAATGTGCATGAGTCAGGGAAATGTTGAAAGAAAGGGTTTGTGAATAATTATACAAATTTATATCTTTCATAAATGCTTGTATTCTAAATTAAACCATTTATCAAATGTATTTAGTTAATGTTAGGAAAAATCCAACTAAAATTATATTTTAAAAGGATGGTTAGAAATTATATGTATATAACAGCAATTAATATGAAAAGAGGTCATGAATTTGAAAGAGAGTCAGAATGGCTGTACAGAATGTTTTGGGGAGTAGAAGGGAAATAATAAAAATTACAAGAGGGTATTATTTTAGGTATCTGGAAACCATTGTATAAAGCATGTCTATGAAAGGTTAAAAATGCCACATAATGTTAAGGCTTGTATTTGGTGATTACTACTTTCAAGATATTTTAGTATATAAATACACCCAATATTTTGATCTACAATAAGATGAATAAAAAGCCTAGCACTTATTTAGTCCTTACTCATACTCACTACTTTCTTAATCCTTCATCTTCAAATATACAAGGACTTTCAGAAATAAAAACGTACTGCATAAAATTCTGAGTTTATTTTGGTTAAACATGTGTATTAAGCTAAAATTAATATGTATTCTTCTTGACTCTTCTATTTGCCTTTCACATAAAGGCTTCTATGTAAATGGAAATATTTCATAAACACATATTTAAAAGTATATTGTGTTTATATATTTGTGGGCTTATTTTCTTTTTGTGTTATTTATGTTTTCATTTATAGACACAGTGCATTTAGTGCATTTTGGGTAACAGATAGATAGATAGATAGATAGATAGATAGATAGATAGATAGATAGATAGATAGATAGGCTCCTAATCAATGTATTTAGGAGACATGGCCTGATTAAGGTAAAACATGGCATAATAAACACAACCCTTCATTCTTTCTGTCAGGAATATTTTCCCAACATCATGAGTGAGAAAAGGTGAACACAAAGTATAGTTAAAGGAACAGAGTTATTCAGTGAACAAAAAATAACTTATCTTGGACACTGAGATTTATTCATTGTGAGAACCAGATGGCTTTCTGAGAAGATGATTTTGAGTTAGTGAAGGGAAATCAATTTTTCCAAAAGATTTTGACTTTTCATCAATGCCAACTCTCAGATTTGGAGAAACAGACCAAACAACATTGTGCAATTTTAATTCTTTTCTCCGCCATTCATAAATAACATTTCTTCCATTGAGCACAGTCTCCAAACACAGTCTCCAAAGGTCCTTGCTCTGTCAACAAAAGACAGTTGTTTTTACAGAAGTGCTAGTTAAATTATATTGAACCTCAAAAAGCACTTCAGAAGGTTGCCTCAGAGTTTTACTAAAAACAAAAGTTGAGCAGGAAGGTTGAACCAGGGTAAGAATAGAGGACAGAAGGATGAGAGATACCATACTAGAGGGAGCCATTATAAGTAGGAGTAGAGATCTGGCACTAGTCAGATCTTCACAGGTCTACAAGAATGACACCAATTGGCATCAAGGCTACCTTAAATGCCCTCCCATGATAATGATATTTATGACTACCTTATATGCCATCCTAGAACCCTCATCCAGTGGCTGATGGAAGCAGAGGCAGACACACACAGCTGTGAACCGAATTGAACTCCTGGAACCCAGTCGCCAAGAGGAGTGATGAGCCCAGAACCTGGGTGTCAGAGATGAGGCAATCTATGGGACCTTGGAGAGTAGATCTGGGAGCCCATTCCACATGGAGCGATGCTCTCTCAGCCTGGACACATGGGGGAGGGCCTAGGCCCTGCCCAGGATGATATGACAGACTCTGAAAATCCCTCATGGATACCTTACCCTCCCTGGGGAGCAGATGAAGAATGGAGAGAGGAGGGGTGTTGGGATGATTGGGGGACCTGGGGAGGAGCTGAGGGAGAGGGAACTGAAAGTAACATGTGTAAAAAGTTAAACAAAAAAACTTTGAAAGTGTATTTATTTTCCCTTTTTGGAGGTCTCCTAATCCTTGTGAGGTTTAGGAATATTTCTTCAAGGAAACTTCAGCTTCTCTGATAACAACTATGGGAACTTAAGCTACCTGCTTTTGAAATGTGCTCAGGTGAACTTTATGTCATTAGATAGTATCTTTGCAAGGGTCTTGATATTAAATGTGACTCTGACAGTCATCAATGATTTTCAGGGACCTAAGCACAATCTCCAAATCTAAAATGAGGATATAAAACAAGCACAACTGTGTTTGTGAGAATGTTCCTTAGCCAGCAAACTCACAAGCCATCATGGCTACTCTGGGTGTCATTTATTTCTTACATGAAAATCACATAATTTAATATAATATCCAGAAACTAGCAGCTAATAATTCAAAGCAACTCATTTGGTGAAATGAGAGATGCTTGTACTCGGCTTGGAATCAAATCTGGACAAAAACTGAGTAGACAATAAAATGGTCTTTTCGGTTCCATTTCTTTTTGTCTTTTAAAGAAATTGAATAGCAAAACATATTAGATAGTAATTTCATTCTAGGAATATTTTTGAGAATTTTTCTGTTCTCCACTTCTATACTTTAATTTGTGCATTATATCCATCTAGTCTATCCATCGATCTCATCTATCTACCTGTATGTATGTATAATGTGTGTGTGTATGTATGTATGTGTGTGTGTGTGTGTGTGTTTTGGGTGTGTGTCTGTGTGTGTGTGTGTGTGTGTGAGAGAGAGAGAGAGGGGGGGGCGGGGAGGGAGGGAGAGACAGAGACAGAGTGTGTGTTCTGGGATTACAAACATGCCACTAGGTTTCAGGGAACCAGATTCATAGATCCCAGGAATTTAACTCAGGTCATCAGTCTTAAACAGCAAGTGCTTTTTTCTGCTGAACCACCTTGCTTGTCTCATTTTAGGGATCTAATATGTAAAAATTAAAAAACTTGAGAAATAACACAAGTATAACATTATGTGTACTATAAAACACAATTCACATTATACTTATTATGAGTCAATACTGTTCCAAATTCTTGTTCTCTTAGAAAATACTCTGTTTGAATTTTTTTTTTTTGGTTTTACGAGACAGGGTTTCTCTGGTTTGGAGGCTGTCGGTCCAGCCTGGCCTCGAACTCACAGAGATCCGCCTGCCTCTGCCTCCCAAGTGCTGGGATTAAAGGCGTGCGCCACCAACGCCCGGCTCTGTTTGAAATTTTAATAATAAATAATACTCAAAATTTGTATTACTTGAACTTTTCAACCATAGTTTTAAAGCTGAAACAGGTAAGCAAAGGCTAAACTTCACTGTGATGACTGATGCCAAGTGATGCCAATTACAAATTACATCATGGCAAATGAAATCTAATTGATGTAGTATAGTTTCTTCATGAGTTATGTAGGCAAAAGATGCAGAAATAGCATATTGTCTTTTGTGCATGAACCCAGAAATGTAACCGGGAAGATACCAAAGTTAAAGTGACTGAACCTCATGGCTGTCTGGAGGTGTTTTCAGAGACATCTTTGGCAAAATTGGTCTTGGAAGTCTGCAGGGCTGCACTTGGTTGGAAGTGTCCACTATGCCTCCTACACTCTAGCCACTGACTGGGGTTATGCTTCCAGGAAGCCAGAGTCAGAGTTAAACAGTGTATCTCTGCTGTGATATGAGTGCCGTGTTCCTCCACAGTGCATATGCTGAAGTCTTAAACTTCTAGATGCTGGCATGAAGAGAGGTGGCCTGGAAAGGTGATGAGGTTTTAGGGTTGAAGTTCTTGTGGATAAACTCCTACTCATTTTTTTTCATTTTATTTTTACTTTGTTGAGACTATAATGTAATTCTATCACTGCCTCCTACACTTTCCATACTCTAACCTCTCCTATATACATCTCGTTGCACTCATGCTCATGAAAATATCTTTCTAAATACCTAGGGACAATCTGCTCAGTCCTTGTTATTTTCATTGCATGTGTATATTTCCGGGATCACTGATTAATACTGGATAACCAGTAGGTATGTGTTTGTTTTTTGGAGAGGACTATCTCCATTCTTCTCTGCATTCCTTAGTTCTTTGTTTAGGGCTGAGGCCTCATGGGCTTCTCTCTTCCACACTAACATAACTATCCTTATTCAGGTCATGTTTAGTGAGCAAAGTTGGAGAAACTTCTTGGGTATAATCTCTCCTATTTCTAGAATTCTCAATCTCATAATAAAGTCTGTTTTATGAGTCTTATAATCTCACCTCCCACTTCTGCAATGATCACTGAGCCCTAACTGTAGGAGTTGCATTGTAGATTTATAAGTTGGGACTACTGAATTTTGATTTGGCTGTGATTTTCTGTAGTGATCCCTGTCTATTGCAAAGAGAATGCTTGATGGTGTGTGAAACCTATGCTTATCCATGGTTGTAAGGACAAACATTTAGAATATAGTTAGGGATTTATTCTAGTTTAGTGAAATGGTCAGTATATGTTCTCCTCTAAGATACTGTTATATATTAAGATACTGTTATATACTGCTATTATAGGTATTATTATATTATACATGATAGTACACATAAAAGATTCCAAATGTCTACTAGAAAAGTTCTAGAAATGATAAACAATTTCAGCAATGTGGTAACATGCAGAATAAATTTTCAAAAACCAAAGGAGCTGGGCATTGGGAGGCAGAGGCAGGCGGTTCTCTGTGAATTAGAGGCCAGCCAGGTCTACAGAGCGGGTTCCAGGACAGCCTCCAAAACATTACAGAGAAAACCTGTCTCAAAAAAATCCAAGAAAAGAGATCATGGACACACTACCATTCACAGTAGTCTGAAAAAATACATCATCTAGGAATAAACCTAACCAAGAGGTTAAAGATCTCTACAATGGAAACTTTGTCTCTGAAGCAGGTAATATATTGGAAGGTGAAAGACAACTAATGCTGATAAACATAATATTGCCAAAATAATCATTATACCAAAAGTCGTGTACATATTCAATGAAATTCCAACTGAAGTCCCCATTGCATTATTCATAGGAAGAGACAAACTAACCTGAAATTCATATCAAACCAGAAGAGCCCAGAAAACCAAAGAAAACTTTAGTGAAATGAATAATACTAGAGAGATTACAATTCTATATCTTAAAATATATTTCAGAGCCACAGTAATAATCACAGTACGGTACAGGCACAAAAGCAGACATGTAGACTATTGGAACAAAATTAAAGACCTATACATGAGTCCACATAACTACACCTTTTTAATATTTGATAAAAAGATGTCAAAAACAAATGTTCAAAAAAGTAAGTCTCTTCAACAAATGATGTTGGGAAAACTGGATGTACACATGTAGATGAATGAAACTAGATCACTGTCTATCATCTTTAATAAAAAAGTAGTTCAAAATAGATCAAACACCCAAATGTGAAGCCTGAAACTAGTAGAACAAATAAAGATAGTGCCCCACATTATAAAGGCACAGGAAAACATTTCCATACTCTATTTATCCAAGGATTAAGGTCAATACTTGTACTCTTCAAAAAGAGTTGTACAGAGAGTTTTTTTTTTTAAATCCTTCTGACCATGTGTCAACACAACAACAAACTGTGAAGTAGAACTATTTCTGATAACTGGTAACAGATCAAGGTGATCTCTGACCACAAGGTGACAGTGAACAAATGAGATCAATAATTATTTAGGAGCTAGTCATTTTTTTATTCACCTACCGCATCCGGAAACATCTAAGAAAATAAGAAAAGCTTCTAGAGAGTGCATCAATGAAAGAACAGAATTTCATGGCTTTTATTACATTGCCTGGAAGTCATCTATCTTCCACGTTTCATTGTCTGAGATAGTGAACTGGTCCAAGGGAAAATAAAGTATCTTCGTGAATTATTGGAAAAGTATCCAAGGATTTGTGGCCATATTTGCAACCACAATTGTTGTTTTCTGTTCACAAAGCACCTTTACCTCTTTCCGTGTCCACAGAAGGTGTCATAACATTACAGGATGATGTCATTGGGTGTCAGTATTCAGAGTCTCAATCTAAGTGAAATCTACATACCAAAGATGAACTCTAATACCAGAAGAAAAATGATACCTCACCTCCCGAATATTCAGTCATGAAGGCCAGGGCAGAGCAAAAGGTCTATTATAAACCATATTTTTAACTTAAGGCAATTCACTTACTACAGCTCCATGGGAATTATCAGGTTTGTATTTTAATGAAGAACATTATAAATGGAATACTAGATACTTAACCCTTATAAATGATATACTTATTAACAGGATCAATTCATTATCAA
The DNA here is from genome assembly GCF_017639785.1 of Mesocricetus auratus. Lineage (NCBI taxonomy): Eukaryota > Metazoa > Chordata > Mammalia > Rodentia > Cricetidae > Mesocricetus > Mesocricetus auratus. The sequence continues at coordinate 10,603,575 of NW_024429192.1, read as the reverse complement.
GTAGATTTCAGTATTTCAAAATCTGAAAAGAAGATAATATGAAACAAACTCAATTTCCCAGAAATAAGAAGAGAAAAACAAGTGGTTAGAGCTATTGCCAACAGATTAAGTGATACTAAATATGTCTGGGGAAGATGAAAACTTGCTGAGGCATGAATTGTGTCCTTGGGGTTATTGAAACAGCAGTGACTAATTGCCAGTTAACTTCACGGAAATAAGCAAACAGTGAAAGTACTGAACATAGGCACCTTACCTCATAAAGGAAAATTCAAGATCAGAAAAATTCCCTGATCTTGAATATTATAACTATTTCAACTTTTTCCCAAACAGAAACTAAATAGTATGTGATATTCCTGGAAGGATGAAGAGGTAAGTTATTATCAGACATAGGACAGCCTCTTCTGCAGAGACGATCTCTAATCTGGAAACTGATACAATAATTCATGTATGAATGGGAAATGAAAAGAAAACCATTCTTCAACTTCAGACATTGTAACAGATAGATATAGTAAAGTTACGTTGATCTGATCAGATGCATCTTTGCTGTCACAAATTGAACAATTACTGAGAACAGAAAGGAAGGAAAATATAAGCTCATGAGTATTTTCTTTGTGTCGTCTTTGGATGCCAAGGCTTTGAATGAAACCACTCCTATTCCTGTACTGGGCTACTCTCTGGAAGTCCACAGTTTTTCTTTTTGTATTTTAAAACTAAAAGGAGGTTTTTTGACAATGTCAGGGCTCTGAGTTTCTGGTCCATTTCCACACTTCACATTGCGCCAACACTAAGCTTTCAACCCTTCTTGGAGACTTGACTACAGTTATTCATTTTCAAGTAGTGATTTTCTCCATAGAAGACCTCACACTCCTGTTCTGCTTCTAATAATATGCCCACTAAGCAATGAACTGGAATTCCTAGGAAACAACTGACTCTTAAAAAGTTAGATATTTCTTCCTGGTAGTGACCAGGCTGAAGGAGATGAGAGGGGAATTCCCTGACAGCATCCAGGAAATTCCACTACCTTCTTCTATGTATTCTGGGAAAACACAAAAGTTCTAGCAGTAATTCAGGCTAATTATGCCAGTGGAGACGATTTTAATCCATTGAATACAAAAGAGGAGAGTGTTACATGCTTCTTGTGACCTGCAAGCAATCTGGATAAAAATTCAAGAATTGTGTGTGTGTGTGTGTGTGTGTGTGTGTGTGTGTGTATACTTTTATATTATCTATCTGTGTCATATAGTTTCCTCTTGCCTATGAAAACTTTACATATTTGAGAACAGAGATTAATCTCTTCAGTTTTCTGGAGATTTTTGTCACTTGAAAATGAACTATGATTGAGGGAACAAAGATATTCCTAAAACAGTGCTGTTAAATGAAAACACAGTAAATTGATTATTCATTAACACATAAGAAATTTAAACTTACCATCTTATAAGCTGGATAAATTACATCTAAATTACTTCAAACAAATATTCAGATTTATACCCTGGGTTTTCTGGTGATTAATAATGTATAACTAACTACAAACATAAATATATAGATTATTAGATAAGTACAATGCCTATTAAGGAAAATAATTTTCTCATGAAGGAATATTCTATGTTGTGAATATGAGATTTACAATTTTATGTACTTTTTAACCAAATTATGTCAATATGCTAAAACTGTTATGAATTAAGAAGTCACAGATATGTAATGATGTTCTTCTTAGAATGTGTGTCACAAGAATCCACAATAAATACCCAGGGTTTTTACTTCTTCAGATTTTGTGAGCAATTATATTGAAGATTTTCAGAACAGTCTCAAAAACTAATGTTGATAAACAATATATACATACCACACCTTAGGGAATTCATATTGACTAAAAATATATTTTCTCCCATGCCACTGTCTAGACCACAGAAAACCTGGTTGATCAAGAGGCATATGGGACATCACAATGTTCCAGCTCTCAAGTTTCCATATTACTGAGCCAACCACTAGACACAGTGAGTCACAGCCGATTGCAACCCTACTGACAGCACACAGACTGTTTAGACAATGGAGGATCTGATCTCAAATCAGGCCAAAACAACATCAAACAACTCAAGGGAATGGTTTGTCTTTTATGCACTTGAATTTTGCATTTAACAGAATCCAGAAATCTTCACCAGAGCAAGGAAAATTCTAAAAATTTTGGGAATCAGCAACTTTTCATGACTTAGATTTTAAGTTAGTCTTATTCTTTGAAGAATATATCTTTCAGTCAACAGATTCAATCCGTATAGTTACAGGTCATCATATCTATCCATGGAAGTTTTCAGATCCTTAATCGTATAAATGAAATAACCTGACTAAATAAATGAATGGATGGCAAATATCTATCTGAAGTAAGATTAAGTAGGAACAAGTCACATAATGTAACTAAAGTTGACCATTGTCTTAGTGTATAGACACACAATGTTACTGGTCTATTATGCATTGCTTAGAAAATATTACTTATACTCATATTTCATAGGAAAATTAAAAGCATTTCAATCAACCATTCCAAGTATTAAAATAGTCCAGTTAGGAAAATCTAAATCAAATACAGACATTTTGGACTGAGCTAAAAAATGCTGTAGTCATATCTTCTTGCTACTACATTCACTTTGGGGTACTGTAGTTCTCAATCTTATGAATTACGCTTTTGAAATAACTTACTTTAACATGATGCTATGTCCATTGCAAGAGACTGGGTCATGAACCCACATGTCTTTAGCCAGATTGCAAGAACTTGCTTAGGCCCCGTTAGTCCATAAGACCCTCCTAGCCAGATGTAAGTGAAATAAAAGTGTTGGAGAAAAAAGCAGGGATGCATTTTAAAGGTTTTTTGTTCTTTTCCAGTTTTCTTTTGCTTCTTGTATTGAAGTCTCTAGGAAAAGCTACTATGAAGGCTTACATTACAGTTATACTGCTTCATTACAGGTGGATATGCATGTATGGACGTGTGTGTGTGTGTGTGTGCTAATTATAAGTAATTTTATAGAAAGAACTATAATGATTCAGCCCTTTCCATGATCCCTATGTTTACAATTTCAGGTGGTCACTCCATACAGAGGTACTCTTCTTCTTTTGTGTAGTTTTTAGGCCTACTCTGTGGCTGGCAAAGATTTGTGGTTTAATTTTTATCAAAAACTATGCTTAGTTTAATTTCATTATCATTCTTGCTGAATAGAATTTTGGCTTCACCATTTATTTGGATTTATTTTTCTCAAAGTTGGAAAGTTTCTGCATTTTGTTTTTTTCCAGAAACTCTTGTTTATAAATCACCTATTAGGAACCCCTGATTTTGTGTATAATACTCTGATTTTCTTCTGTTGCCAGGACATGGATTCTACCTGAAATGGTCATTGATGCATCCTCTCACTTTTTCTCACTCCTCTTTGATATTTATGAAACAACTTTGATCTGAGAATATATGCTTCTACCATTCAGGTTGGAAAATTTTAAACCTAACTGATTGTGTTAGTTAACTTTTCATTTCTGTGACAAATAGCTCAGAAAAGCAAAGGAGGAGATAATTATTTAGCGTCAAGGTATGAGAGTTATTAGTACCTAGTCATCTTTTCCCTTACTTTGAACCAGAAGTGAAGCTGAGAGTCATTGTGGTTGCCTGTGGTAGACCAGAGTGGCTCACCTCACAGAAGACAAGAAGCAAAGACAGAGAGGATGCAGCAGGGGCAAGGGGCAACTTCCATATCTCTAGTAGTTACTGAGTTACTCCAGAGATATCCCAAAGTTCCATACTTTCTATTGTCTCCTAAATTAATCACTAACTGGAGACAAAACCATTAACACAGTAGCAAAAGGAAGACACTGAAAATTCAAGCCACAAATTCTGATTTTATGTTATCAAACTCTTTGTGCTCAGCTTTTTCCTTTTCCAAATTACAAATACGTTGGACTCTTTCAGATCTTCTGGCCTGTTCACAAGTCTCTATTCCTCTTTTTTAAACCCTTGTATCACTATCAGCCTGGGAAATTCTAAACCCTAATTGATTTTGTTAGTTAATTTTTCATCTCTATGACAAATACGTCAGAAAATCAAAGGAGGAAATAATTATTTTGAATCAAGGTATGAGAGTTTTTAGTACCTGGTCAGCTGATCCCTTACTTTAGACTATAGATAACTTTTATTGACTGATACTTACTTTCTTTTATGTTTTTAGCAATTAATCTCATCGAAGAATTGTTATTTTGTTTCAGGAAACTTACACTTCAGTTGTACAACAACAAATTAGTTCAGTGGTATTGCTTCTATTTCATTTGACTTATATTTTCTAACAGAAGTGTTTCCAGAATGAAGCAGGAAAAAAACCATTAAGGTAACACATGCAAAGAGAACATGGAGACACAAGAGGCCCATTTAACATGAGAAAGTTAATTACTTTTGGATTTCTTTTACCTATGAGAACTTTGGGAACAAGTTTTATTTCTTAGTAAAATATTATGGGCATGCTATGGTGCTCTTGTTACTAGGTAACACAGTTCACTAACATAAGTATTGTTAGTTCTTGGAAGCTATCCATATTATGAGCTCACGCTCAATTATCTAATTCCTGAGGAATCTTAATTAAAAATGAACTTTGGGGAGTGTTACATAGATACAGTTAATGTCATCACGAAAGCTTGAAATGAATTTACTGCTATCATAACATTAAGATAAGTTGCAGAAATGTAACCATGAGAAGTGTACAGATGGAAACATAAGGCTACTTGATGTTCATGTAATGAAATATCACTTGACACATTTTAAATCACATATTTTAGCTACTCATTGGAGAAGAGTGAAAGCTGAGATTAGGTTGACATATATTTTAGGTTGCTTGAGGAATTCTAACTATTGAAATATTTAATGAAAGAAATGAAACCATGGCATGGCTTAATAAAAAAAACAACTTTAGCTACATGTTAGATGTGCTGATAACTTTGTAGAATAGTGCATAATAATTCATATCCACATTCTTGCACTTGGCCTATATATAAACATGCAAATTAGCAGCATTTCTCCAATCTGAGGATCTCACTTTCCTTAGCCTGGAAGTGAGCCACCTCTCTTTGCAACCTCATGGGATATTTCAGAGTTTGTAAGCTAAAATCTCTTTGCAATGTGCATTACCTATGGAAAATACCTCAAATGCATATCCAGGATCTGATTAAAAAGTCTGTAAAGTTACAGCATTTAGAGGAAACAATGTTGTAATGTGAATTTGTTGACTGTTTCAAATAATGACAAAATATGGCACAATCAAATGTCAAAACATAGAAAACAGAAGGCTGGAGAGATGACTCAGCAGATAAGAGCACTGACTTTTTCTAGAGGATCTGGGTTCAAACCAGACCTCCTACATGGAACCTTACAGCTGTTTGTAACTCCAGTTCCAGGCTATCTGACTTTGTGGGCACAAGGCATGCACATGACACACAAACATACATGAAGCCAAAACAAACATGCACACCAACAAAAGGACACTCAGTAGAAATAACTGAATTCAACCTTTCAAGCTACTTCCCAATTATTTTAGACTGAAACTTCATTTTCCTTCGTGACATTATGATTGCCTTCCATTTTCTTTATTTCCCCCAAATGCCACAGATATCCTATCTTCCTGTCTGATCTCTGACCTCCATGCAACAAAGAATGACAGCTGAGGGGCTGTCAGTGTTCCACAAGCTTGGTTCAGGTGTCTCTGCAGATATCTCTGACAGCCGTAGACTCCAGGGGATCAAACCCAGCCCTCTCTATGTGGGAGACATATGTGAAGCTTGGTCTATCTGAGCAGCACCTAGCAGTAGGACTACCATACAAACCTGATACTCGAGTTAGCTTGTTGGAGCCCATCCCCTACAGTGGGATGAGATATTCAGCCTTAATGCATGTTTGAGGGGTTTGGCCCTACCCCAACCTATAGTGTCAGACTTTATTGACTCCTCACAAGTATTGCAATTTATATAAAAAAAAAAGCAGCAAGAGAGAAGATGCCATGCTACAGAGGGAGAGAAAGAAAGAGAGAAGGATGGGAGGTGGACAGGGCCATTTAAAAAAAGTGAATAGGCACAGGTGGTGCTCTTAGTGGCCACAGCTGGGGGCACATCCTGTGAGACCCTCAAGGGCAGGCCAGTACAGATGCCTGAATACTAACAGTAGGAGACCTAACTCTTGAAGAGTGGAATGGGGGTGAATGCAGAGGTGGGTGAAGGGAGACAGGAGGAGGGATGGGAAGGAGAACTGTGATTGGAATGTAAAGGAAAGAATGATTTCTAGTTTTCACCATTAGTTTCAGGCAAAATATGGAATAATCCTCGCAGAGTCAAGCCTATTGCAAAGCAAAAGACTAAAGTTAGTCTCAACTCGTATTGCAATTTCAGAAAGTTTTGATTGTGAGGAAAGAGAAGATTCACATGTCCTGGTAAAATTTGTGTCTCTTCCATTGAAACTATGTTGAGGGGCTCCAATCCAAATTTCTAAATCAAAATGATTTAGCCCTTAATTTTGAGCAACTGAATCTGTTATCTACAAACAGTGCTGATGTCATGCAGAAATATATTCACTATTTATGTTTTCTTCTATTAAGAGAAACTGTCCACCTACAGTAAAACACCTTGAAACAGTCCTGGTTTGATCAGTCACTTTGCTTAATTTATGAGTGTGTGCAAGGTCGATGCTTTCTTAGCCAATATTGAACTGTGGAGGCATGTGCGGCTTATGTGCACTATTAAATAGAAGATGTTATACAGAGGAATGTTGCTCCAAAACACTGTTCATGAAATTTTCAAACTTTTCAAACTTTGCTCAAATGAAAATATGTTGTAGTTGCTATGGGAAATAATCAGGAATGAGGATACGATTTAGAATGTAGAAAGGAATTTTTCTGGCTTGGCATGGTGCTTTTTGAGGGCCCATCAGAGTAGGTGGAAAGATTTTCAGATCCAGAACACCATAAAGTCCTCAGTGACACAGCTCTCCTAGAAAATGACTGCATTAGCAAGACTGGAATGATAATGATATGCATTGATATTTTAACATGATAGTATGGCAATTTCACAGGGTAACCCACCTAGAAAGACAACTATGATCAGCTAATGAGAGTGGACAATGAGAGAGAGGCTTGAGAGAGAATAACTGGGAAGGAATCAGGGGAAGAAAAGTTAGGAGGGAAAGTGATATAATTTCATTTTAATTAAAAGCATCATCATCATTGATTTGGAACATTTTTGTAAAACTTTGCTTTTGGTTGCAAGTTCTACCTGTATTAATTAAAACTGTGTTCCCATCATACTCAGACAAAGCCTCTTCCTTAAGTACAACCTTATCAAAGGACAAAGTGGATGGAGACATCAGCGCCAAGGATATGAAGGGTGTGATGAAGGATTCTACTTTTAAGCAAGGGGGCATGGGTGTAAAGATACCATATTTCCATCATACCTTTGATAACAGGAAGATAATTCTTTTTTTTTAAACAAGTAATAGGGGCTAAAATTAGTGAAGTTAATCCCAATAAATTTACAGCAAAATCAAAAGGTTGTGTGCATTTCTCTCTTATTTCAGAGAAAAAGAGCCACTGAAAAGAGCTGTTATGCCTCCATGGGACCAAACTAGGGCCTCTGCATGTGGGCTACAGTTTTGTAACCTGGTCTGTTTGTGGGATCCCTGGCAGTGGCATGGGGATCCATCCCTGGTGCATGAGCTGGCTTTTGGGAGCCTATGGTGGGATGGCTAGATCAACCTTGACGCAGGAAAGTAGGGGCTTGGCTCTGCCTCAACTTAAAGTGCCAGGCTTTGTAGCATTTCTGGGGAGTGGATGGGGGGAGGTTGTGGAGGAGGAGGAGGAAGCAAAAGGAGGTGAGAGAGAGATTGAGCTGGAACAAGCCTAGTCTTTCCTTGTTCTTAGTCTGATCCTGTCCTGTCCCATCACTACTACAGTTCAAATTAGAGCCTGTTGAGAAATAACGCTGTGCAGTTTACAGATATCAACAAGTGGAATGCTAAATTTAAAATCGCAGTATTTATCTTTAAAATTATTACCAAAGAAGACGGCAAATAATGTATTTGTGTGGTTTGAAACTTAATCTGATACTCAAACTTCATCCAAACATGTTTCAGCAATACAAAAATGGGCTTGTCACCATATATATATATATATATATATATATATATATATATATATATAAAGCAATGGAAGAAATGAAGTTTTAACGTCTAGGGAGAAAAAACTGAGGGATGCAGAAGAAGGGAGGAGGACAGTGACGGGCACTGGGTAAAGGGAGAGCTTTTCCAGCAATCCCAAAGCACGTCCAATGTCAGAAGAACTAGAGCTGCTGTTCAGATCCTATTACATATGTGAGTGCCTGAAGACCATGTCTCCCATCTCCAGCCTCAGCTGTTCTAAAAGGGAAAATTAAATGTGTGGTGGTGTTTGTTGTCCTGAGTATTTATAAGTATGGAGTTGGTAGTGTCCCTATCATGGGTCCATTGAATTCTACCAAACTTGGAATACCACGTTAAGAGGAGAAAACTACCTGAGCTACAGCCATTTATAAACTGTAAACAGAGCCTTGCTCTGATGATTTCTGTTAAAAAAGCTAAAATATTTCTATTGTCCCAATGTGGCTATAAGGGATGGCAATGAATTATTAAAAGAAAAGCATTAGAAAAGTGTGAAAAAGCCTCTCTCTTAACTTAACATTAATAAGTAAACGGCTGACACCCTAATATAGGAACTACAGACTGATGTACTCTTATTGAAAATCAGTAACTGCCTGCAGGTGGTGGCACACATCTTTAATCCCAGCACTTGGGAGGAAAAGGTAGATATGTCTGTGAGTTTGAGGCCAGTGTGGTCAACAGAGTGTGCTCCAGGGCATGACTCTTTCATTCATGAGCTGCTTATACCTAAACTTGTGCCCATTACCTGGTGCCTTAGAGTCCTTTCCAATGCAATGTAAAGAATCTCACTGGTCAGTCTTCACTATTAGATGGCTGTCATTGCATGACACCATTCTGCAAGATGGCTTCAAAGTTCTCCAAAAATCACTTACTTCATTACTCCAATGTATTATTGTTGCTGATCATCGTAGATAGTAAAAGTGAGCTATTCATTCAGTGAAGTCTAATCTATGAAGCAGAAAACAGATTAGTGTTTATCTTAGAGTAGACTCTGTGATCAAAAGACTAATGAAGGAGCAAGTCAACTTTTTACAGATCACAGAAACACCTACGCCTTCATCTGCCTCTCTGACCTCTCCTAATGTCCATCCACCTACTCCTCCCAAACTCTGTATCTTTATATTCATTTTTAAAACCCTTTAAGTCCAATTTGTACTACACATATGCTCGTGGTCATGTGATCTTCCATAGCGTGTGGGCACCCTCTCAGGGGCAGCACCCTTAAAGAGAACTGACTCCCTGTCCCTCAGCACCTATCAATCACCAGTAGATCCTCAACTAGGGTAGCCCACAGCCTCTGAACATTGTAATAAATCTTTTGCCCTGGAAGCACCATCCTTCCTTCCATCACCCCATCCTCTTGGTCTTGTCTAGATGTCTGTTCTCTGTTGACATATGTCCAGAATAAATTTCCACTCATATTTCAGTTTTGCTCGTTATCTGACATTTTAATCACAATGGCCCTCTCATTTCAACCCTATTTATTTTCCTGAGTATCTTACTAATTTGTTTTTGAATTCTCTGTGGTTGAATACAGCCAACTATTTTGCCTGTGTGTTCCAATATCCCGATCCTCAGCTCTAGTTTGAAGCGCAGATGGCATTTCAATCGATGGTCTCCATAGGAAAGCAGCTTAGTGATGCTTAGAAACTCTTCCGTAAGAGAATCTGGCTCACCCCACTATAAGATGATTGGTCCAGCGCAGGAACAGTTGATGTGACAATAATGGTTAGCCTGGAAACGCTACAGTCCAACCATCTTCTACTTACCATGTCTAAATCTATAGTGAATTGTTTTGCATTAAAACCTATGGGGCCCTGGGCAGTGGATCAGTGTTTATCCCTGGCATACAAACAGACATCGTGTGTCCATAACACAAAGAGGGATGCTCTCTCAGCCTGGACTCTCATGGGGAGTGCCTGGACCCTGCCCTGAGTGAAATAACAGACTCAAGATATCCCCTATGTGGAAGGAAATGGCAATAGGGTGGGAGGCTGGGGGCGGGGTGCGGGAGGAGAGGACGGAGAGGGAACTGGGATTGACATGTAAAACAAGCTATTTAAAATTAAAATAATAAAAAGTTATGAATTAAAAAACAATTTCTCAGTCCCTATTACAATGAAAAGAGATTTTGCCCATTTGTCCTTTTGAGAAATCTGGTGTCAACCTCTTCTTTCTCCATCTGTTACCATGTCCATAGATTCTAAAAATACATTGTGACCTCTGTTTATCTTTCATGATTTTAAGTTTGATATTTTACAAATTTCTTCTGCTCTGCATTCAAAGACTGTACCTACATTCACCATAAAATTTTTTGTAAAGCACAAGATATTATATTTTGGACTGAGAAAATCATGCCAAGACTATACACGTAACCATTTCTAGCACATAATGCTCAAATAGATTATGGGATGAGCTTTCCAGATCTCTGCCACTTTTCCTCATGAGAACTAAGGCAACACTGCCTCAAGAAAAGTCATAGTCCACATATTTATGCTTGCACACCGCATGCTAATTCAATGAAGCAATGGGGACGTTTCTTCTTTAATGCCCAGGTGGACAATATGGGGTCTTCAGGAACTTTTTAGTTTAAAAATATATGTATACATTTATAAGAAATTATTTAGGGATGAATTTTGGAGCCATTGAAGTGAATATAATTATTCTTATGAAGAGACCTACAAAATAAAAACCCTAATCCTGTGTGTCCAGAAGAGAACACAATGTAGAATATTCTAAAATGTAACATTCAGGTGTAGGTGATTGACATTCAAACAAAAAAAAAGAGTTCCCAGAATACTACTCCCTGTTGTATCCATAACAGATTTAATACAACCACTGACACAGACAAGCCAAGAAACTCAGCCCTGGAGTTAGGGCCAGGCTGGTGGCAAGCCAAGAAAAGAGCAAAGGAATGCTGAGCAGCAGAGGTGAGTGGGTTTGAATTGAGAGATTCTAAGGAGGAAGGACCAAAGTTTGGTCAAGGTTTACAGGTTGGGGCACAGATCACAGGGGTCAAAACAGGCCAGTGAGCAACAGGAAAGAATCCCATCCAAGGAAAGAGTTATGAGACGTGTGTTCCATTTTCATCTGCACAAATGATGAGGGTGGGCGTTCATTTACTGAGGAATTCACCCAGGACTGTAGAAAACAGGTTTCTGGGTCTGGGAAAAACTCTTGGGTTTAAACATCTGCTTTACTAGAGAGTTTAATTAATTTGTAAGCACATATTCTCTACTTTGAGAAACTTCTCTGGGTTGGGAAGACTTATCAACAGTGTCTCTCCAGATCAAGTCAGAGAAATGGCACAGAAAAGAGTATAGAGACACCATACCTCCTGGAGATGTCTGATGCCCCATGACGAGTCTAGGAGAGAAAACCAGAGTTTTGTTCTTTAAAAGCTATGAGACTTAATTCAGCTACCAACCATATTTAAAGGAAACAATATACATAAAACAAGCCTTTAAAATATTCACCAGTGTTTCTTTGTTTTTTTTTTGTTTGTTTGTTTGTGTTTTTTCGAGACAGGGTTTCTCTGTAGTGTTTTGGAGGCTGTCCTGGAACTCGCTCTGTAGACCAGGCTGGCCTCGAACTCACAGAGATCCGCCTGCCTCTGCCTCCCAAGTGCTGGGATTAAAGGCGTGTGCCACCAACGCCCGGCCACCAGTGTTTCTTAGTAAGTAGAAGAGATTGATTTGTTGATTGAGTTTCTGCTTCATGCTTCATGCATAGAAGAGGAACTGACATTTTTCATTCCCAAAGAGGTATCACTCTCAGAGAATCAATTTTGGTCTTAAGGTAGATATTCTACTGATCGACACATCAATCTATGCAACTGCCTTCAGGATGGAATATTTGGAACATGTGCTAAACTCACAAGGTAGACAGTTTCTCATTTCCTGAAGAGTGAGGTACAAAATCAGAGTGATAGCATAGTTGTCACACTATAAATGGATACAGAACATCCAAAGTAAATTCTTCATGAAGACATCCAGATTTCTTTTATTTTTAGCTTTAAAGCAATGACACCTACATATTTTATTGTGTTTTCATCTATTTTTATCATCAACGATAGAGAAGAACTGGTAATTCTATCTAAAACAAATAAGTTTGGACATTCAGATTTCTTAACAGCTCAAGTGTTAACTACATGTTAAAAAGATTCTCATGTATCATAGCAGGATTTGGTTGAATACCGCCTATGATAGTCTCCGTATGAGTACACATTTGTGAGAAATCTGCTCAGCCAGAGGAGCCCCAACATTCTGAGTCCCCAAACCCCAAGCACAGGAGGCTGATAAGGAGAAATGAGAATTGAACTGGGACAGCCATCTCCTACTCGGAGACTACCAGCAATCGTTTCATCTAAATTCTCTGCACCACTATGGAGAGCAAGCAAATGACATTTGGGTAAATGCAGTTATACAACAGAGTGGATTAAGAGGAGAATAAAGGATGATTATAATATAATATATATATCAGGGACTCTTGAAGGTCCAACATCCAACATTCTGTACCTGACTCCTCCAGGGAGACAGAACATCGTGACAGAATGAACTGTTGTATATTCTTGTGTGACCATGACAGGTTTCTGTAGCCTCCCTAGCGGTCACCCACCCTGCAGTTATGTGGATATGAAATCCTTCAGAGAGCTTCTCTTTCCCTAGTTCTCCCCACCAGTTTGAAGGCTTTGATTTCCATGCTGTAAATTTTATCGACATGCAAAACAGGCAAAAAGATTTCACCATTTCAGGCCTGAGTACATGCTGGTACATTCTGATAAAGACCGATGGCAGATGGATAGATGTGGCTTCCTGTTTGTCGCTGTGGATAGCTAGGCCCTCTTGTTCTTCTCTGTGATGCGTGCTCTCCCAAGTATGTGAGTGAACATTTTTTCAAGACAAAGCAGTAACGGGAGTCCAGAGACATGATTAGATATCCATTTGTAAACAGTCTCATTCTCTTTTAAGTCCTGGAAACAGCTGGGTTGCAGTATGTGTAAACAACTAAAAAATCCTGCATCTAACACTCCAGTGACCATGGACACACTTAAAAAGCCTAGCTCAACATCCTCAGTTTTAAAAATCCTTCTGCTCAGCATTTCTCTACCAAAATATAGGGAAATGGAGCACATGAATGTTTTATTTTTTCATTTATTCCTTTAGTTCACTGATTACCTCTTAATAATAACATTATTATGAGAAATAGTTGTATTTGTTCATGTAGCTCTGGCCACCATTTTGGGCAAAGAATGTAACATGCTATATAAATTTATTTTATCCTTCATGAATTTTACAACTTAGGATGTGTTATTGCTTTTTTTTTCTTTATGTGCTGTCTTATTTTGATTTACTATAACAAGCACCAGCTTGATTGCAATGGATTAGCACTGACTTATGTGGCTCCTGGCAAAACTGAGACAATGTTTCTTTAGGATATTTTCCCAAGAGTGGAATTATGAACACTTAGGTCTTCTCATTCACAGCTTCGTGAGATGATGCCAAATTCCTTTCAAAAAATGTTAGTAGTGAACTCTCAGCCTTGTGTGGGTTCCCATTATACATTGCCAAAATTCATGTTTAGGGACTTGCTATATTTTGCCAATCTGGTGGGTGTTAAGTGGTATCTCTTTGTGGCTTTAATTGGAATTTCCCTCATTACAAAAGACATTGAGATGTTTTCATGTTATGAGTGTTTCACTGAAATGATCATTTCTGGATATTGCCAATGAGTACATTAAGCTGCACAACCATGGGAATTTTAAATCCTGAAGAACATTGATATTAACAGACTGCTTGCTACATTATGAATTTTTGCTTCATAGTGTTTAGGGTATGAGGTTAATTACTCTCTAGGCTTATCTACTTGTTCTTTTCAAAATAAATCTTTGATATACTTTGTTATATTTTGATAACTTCATAAGTGTGTGTGATATATTTAAATTGTAAGTCCAATGGTAGCCTTCAATTCCTCCAAGATACCCACATGCCTCTCATAATTTCATATTCTCTTCTAAGTGTCTTTTCTTTCCTTTTAAAATGGCACACTGAGGGATGCTCTCTCAGCCTGGACTCTTAGGGGGAGTGTCTGGACCCTGCCCTGAGTGAAATGACAGACTCTGGATATCTCCTATGTGGAAGGAAGTGGGGATAGGGGAGGCTGGGGGGGATGATAGGGGGTGCAGGAGGAGGGGAGGGAGAGGGAACTGGGATTGACATGTGAATCAAGCTATTTAAAATTAAAGTAATAAAAAGAAAAAAAAATGACTCACTGAGTTCAATTAATATCGTCCCTACTAGGATGAGTGCAGGGTCAACCACCAAAGTACAGACAACTACTAAAACACCCTGAACATTCCTTTCTCAGAGGCTGTCTTTAATACCACAAAAACAATTCTTCCATGATAGGGGATGACCTTCTATATATATGTTTCTCTTATTGGTTAATGAATAAAACACTGTTTGGCCAATAGAGGCAGGAAGACAGGCAGGACTAGGAGATGGGGATAATTCTGAGAAAGGTAGGCAGAGAGGTGCCCCAGGTAGCCATGTCGAGACCTGGAAGATAGAATTGCCAGGTGTTTTCCGGCTACATAAGGTCATGTAGAAATGCATAGATTAATAGTTATGGGCTAATAATTAAGACAGAGCTAGCCAACAAGAAGCCCTAGTCATTGATCAACAGTTTTATAACAAATATAGCATTCGTGTATTTATTTGGGACTGCAAAGGACTGTGGGACCTGGCAGAACAAGAAAACTCCAGCAACACTTCCCATTTTAACATGGCATATTAAACACCCCATCTAGAATTCACTACATAAAGGTCAAAATAGGCAATAGATAGGGTGAATTTGAAGGCTTTTAAATATGGGGTGAAAATGAAGGCTTTCAAAATACTTGCCGAGAAGCCATTACAAAACGTTACAGTTTGTGTTGATTTTTCAATTACTATGGCTGTTTTGGGATACTTAAATAGGAAATTTAAAATGAGATAGAAACTTGGGGAATAATATTTTAAATCTTAATTTTGCCTCAAAGGTAGAACTAATCTGCTAGTAAGAATCTAAAACTTGTTGGCCAAAGTGTGGAGTGAGAGCTCTGCTTATACACTTTTGATGGGAATGTAACTATAGTGCAATTATGAAAACAGTTTGAGGTTCCATTTAAGGAACTACAGTAGCATTAGTATACTACACACTATAGTATATTAATGCTAATTATCCATATGGCTTTTAAAATAACCAAACTTATTTCAGCTACAATGAGTTTCTTCATTTACTATGTATCACAGTTCTGTGAAAATCAAAAGAATCAGGATTGTACAGCCATCCAAATTTTTATGTTTCTATAGCACATGATGTGGAAATGAAACAGACATTATTACCATTATTTAAAGTCCCAGGAGACATTTTAGTGAGTTTGTTAACTTTATACTGTATATATTTGGAAATTTAATATTCTGTATATTATTTAAACTATATATGATAAAATGTGTACAAGTTTCCTAAAGAAGTTAAAACTCATATAAATTAGTTAACTCATAAAATTATGGGTTATCTGACCTTTTAAGTATGTTTTACTATTGTAGTTTTTGGACTGGGACTATACCTCATGAATTGCTTAAATACTTTCCTTAAAGAATGTATTACTTCAAAATAGAATTTTATATTCAGGGTACGTGCCAGCCCTCAAGCCTGAACTATGCTCATATTGAAAAACAGTGCCACACACCTCATACCAGCAAAAATGTCCTCATATCCATGAAGAGATGCTGATTGGATGCTAGCAGTCAGCCCATACCATACCACTGGCATCATTTATTACCATAATCTGGCCAACGGCATCATAGGCGGTTAGACATAGGAACAGCTATATCCCTCCATTCCCCTCTCTTTCATTAACTGCTTTCCTTGGCCTTTGTGATTACATTTATGGCTTTTACATATTTCATAAAACTTTATGCAGAGGTGAATGGCAGCATCTCTCATGAATGGGGCTGTAGACCAAGCCAGGATTCTCCCCAGAAGAACGGAAGTTTTGGATATGATGACTGGGTTTCTTTTTCAGTATGTATCTTTTATCTGTCTCTTTTACACAGACTAGCTTCACTCAAAGGTAGCTTCAAACATAAAACATAAAAAGCATCTTGTTCAGCAATAGTGATTATTCAAATGATAATTAATAATTATTATTTCATATCCAATTAATTATTCGTGGAGCCATAAAAGGGCAGTGAAACACCAATATGCATAATTATACATTGATCTTCATTTTTTCACTTAAAGAATTACATTTCTTTGTATGCAATTATAGTTTGTGACAGTCAAAACTAAGTTCTTAAGTTTTAGATTTTATCACTTTTATAAAAGATCCCGAGGTATTATGTAGAGAAAAATAGAGAGAGAAATAGTATGCTTCATTCTTGAAGGGAATAATTTTAAGCTGTATTATTCTTTATTAACTTTGTGTACTCCCATCCATATTGAATCTATGTATTGAAAAAGATTGCCAATTGTTGGGAAAAATCTACTCGATTGTGTGTCTTTGGGACTTTTTCTTTTGTGCAAGACTTGGTGTAGCCACTGGGACAACTATAGGTAAAAATTACCAAGGGATAGAGCCCAATTGCTTGCTTTGGGTAATCTTTCTTTGACCAGAAACTTATTCATTTCTGAGTAAGAAGCTTCAAGGAGAAAAACATTCAATAGGCCTACCCAGCTATAAAGCATATGAACCACAAAAATGATTGTCCCAGAAAGACATTTTCCAATGACAAAATAGTGGTACCTTTATATTGGTTGTGGGAGTGGGAGCACACCAATGTCTGTCCAATTAGATCTGAAGCCAGATCAATAGGAGAGAATCCATGTCTTGAACTGTAAGCCTAAACAACATGCTGTACCTAGGTAAGTCATAAAACCTAGAGGCAAACACCACTGCCATTTTGTTATGTCAATACAATTTCCAACTTTATTATATTTATCTTTATAGCTTTATATAAGTGTAGCTTTCCTCACTTCTCATCAAATAAACTTCTTTTTGCAACAGATATTGACCATTAGAGAGCTTTAAAACTGCTAAAAAATGCATGGAACAAATGATGGCTCTGTGGTGTTCAACACTAATTGATACATCTAAAATGCAACCCCTACTTCTACATAATCATTTGATATAATATGTGAAATTTAATCACTAACACAGTGTTAGTTATTACCAAATTTGATGACTAGTGGGTTAATCATCTTTATGATATGTGTATTTCAGGACTGTTCAGTATATTCTTTCAACATTCACCAGGTGCCTATTTTTAATTTAAGGCTCAAGGAAAGTAACAGAAAATGGACAGAAATATCATAAGAGCCAATGAAATGCAAAGCCTGTTACAGACAGCATCTTCAAAACAGAACAGCAAAATTATACCCACAATACCTCAAAAATGTGGTTCCCAAACAAGAGTTGCACAATGAAAATAAAAGTTGCTGTGATGGCATGTTTAGAAGAAATTTCATGAGACCCCAATAAAGAGCTACAGAACATTAATGGCTGCTTATTGAAGGAGTAGCAGTTTTCTCTAGCGACAAGTCCCTTGATAGGATTTCCAGTCCCAAGTGGACAACGCAAACATATCTACAAACAATAACAGTAAATGGATCCGGTATGTTATATATACAAATGATCAAACACACAGTATACTGATTAAAGAAGAGGTCATGAATTTGAGGAGCAAGGTCATGGAAAGAGTTGGTATGAGGAAAGGGAACTACAAATGATATAAGTGCAATATTCATATGAAATATTCAAATAGTAAAAATAAAAATAATAGAAGGAAAATGGCATGTTTCCTATTCTGATTGGTAAAAATATGAACTCATATAAACTAAAATATTACAGTAAGATAAATAAATATTATTTCTATCATGGAGTATTTCACTAATTATAGGATCTGCTGGTCCTTTAAGTGACTAAAGGAAAACACAGTTGGATGTTTTCTGTCTTAAATCTGAGTGTGACTACTTCAGAACAGTCTGTTAAAAGTTATGTGCTAAAGTCATTTCCCACTCTTCATGGGGGAGGCTGCATTCAGATGACACCTGTGGCCTCAGGCTGTCTCCTTGAACAGAAGAGGTAATTCCAGTCACTTGGTACACCCTGCTGCCTGTCACAGCATGCCGCTCTGCCTAGTTCACGGCTTCCTTTTCACTTACCAACAGCTTTACCTCCAATCATAATCATTGTCAAAGGATGACTACCCTTGGAACTTGATTCAAAAGGAAACTCACATTACATAGTAAGCATTAAAAAAAAAAAGAAGGTGGAAAGTACGTGTTTCCCTGGTTTGCATTTTTACATAACAAGTAATGTTAACACACATCATCATGATTGCTATATTCAAGGGAGCTATGAAGCAGACACTATGTACATGTCCACAAACAATCCAGTGAAGTGATCATTGTCCAGGTGTGTTGGTAAGGCAGGCCATTGGGAGCTATCTTCAAAACAACTCCTAGATTTAAATTTATTTTATTTTATCCTAATAATTCCTATTTTATATATAGTTATACTTAAGAGAAACTAAGCTACACTGTCAGATACACAAAATTTTATAACAACTTCAGAACAAATACAATTAGTGCTTTCTTGTTTCTATTACTATGATAAACAATGTGACCAAAAGCATCTTAGGGCAGAAGCTTTGTCTTGCTCATATCTGCTCAGGTCATACTCTATCAGTAAGGGAAGTCAGAACAAGAGAGATTTTTTTGGAAGTTAAGAGCACTGACTACTCTTCCAGAGGTCCTAAGTTCAATTTCCAGCAACCACATGGTGGCTCACAACCATCGGTAATGAGATCTGGTGCCCTCTTCTGGCCCACAGGCATATATGCAGGCAGAATGCTGTATATATAATAAATAATTTTTTCAAAAAAGAAAGGAACTCTAGAATGTAACTCATAAAAAGCAGTTCCTACTAACAAATGAATTCATTATAAATGGATAAAGGCAATCTATTTCTTTTTTAAATTAATAAATTATTTTGTTTTCATTTCTTTCAACACAGCCAGTTTCCCCTCCTTCCTCTCCTCCCAGTCCATCCTGCAACCCCCTTAGTTCCCACCTCCCAATCCACTCCTCCTCTACTTTGGTTTAGGAAAGGACAGGTCTCCCAGGAATATCAACAAAACACAGTATATTAAATCACGGTAAGACTAAGCACCTCCTTATATATTAAGGTTGGGCAAGGTGACACAGTATGAGGAATAGGGTCCCAAAAGCCAATAAAAGAGTCAGAGACAGGCCCTGCTGCCATTGTTAGGAGTCTCACAAGAAGACCAAGTTACACAACTATCACACATGTGCAGAGTGTCTAGGTTAGTCCCATGCACATTCCCTGGTTGTTGGTTCAGTATCTGTAAGCCCTTATGACCCCAGGTTAGTTGATATTGTGAGTTTTCTTATGGCATTCTTAACCTCTCTCGTTCCTACAATCCTTTCTTCTCTCTCCTCTACAGAATTCCTGGAGCTCTGGCTAATGTTTGACTGTAGGTCTTGCATCTGTTTCTTTCAGGTGCTGGATGAAGCCTCTCTGATGACAATTAGGCTAGGCGCCAATCTATGAGAAGAGTAGAATATTGTTAGGTATCATAACATTGTTTTTTCCTTCAGTGATGTTTGGTTCTATCCCAGGTCTCTGAGTCATGCAGCCTATGGGTACCGGTCCTCTAAACAATGTCAAAGTTGGGAATACTCTCATGCCATGGGTTTTAGGGTAGACTGGTCATTGGTTGGCCACTCCCTCAATTTCTAGGCCACCTTACCTCAATATATCCCATAGGTAAGAAAGAGTGTAAATTAAAGGTTATGTTACTGGGTTTACTAATTTATTTATCATGTACAATATTAAAACAACCTAAGTGATGTTTTCTTTTATTCCCAGGTATCATAACATGTTTTGGGTAAATATATGACAAATTTCTTATATTTTCTTACAATTGTTTTGTTTTTGAACTGAGCCCATTTTTCTGAGGAATCTCCATACTGATTTCCAAAGTGGCTTAACAAGTTGGCACTCCCACCAGCAATGGAGGAGTGTTCCCCTTTCACCACATCCTCTCCAGCATAAATTGTCCCTGACAGGAGTGAGATGGTATCTCAGAGTTGTTTTGATTTGCATTTCCCGGATGGCTAAAGATGTTGAGCACTTTCACAAGTGCCTCTCAGCCATTTAAGACTCCTCTAAGAATGCGGATCCATACATGTTTATCGACATGCACAAAACTTAAGTCCAAATGGATCAAAGACCTCAACATAAATCCAGCCACACTGAACCTCTTAGAAGAGAAAGTGGGTGGTACCCTTGAACAAATTGGTACAGGAGACAGCTTCCTAAACATAACACCAGTAGCACAGACAGTGAGATCAACAATTAATAAATGGGACCTTCTGAAGCTGAGAAGCTTCTGTAAGGCAAAAGACACAGTCAGCAAGACAAAAAGGCAGTCCACAGAATGGGAAAAAATATTCACTAACCCCACATCTGACAGAGGGTTGATCTCCAAAATTTACAAAGAACTCAAGAAGCAAGTCTCCAAAACACCAAATGATCCAATTAAAAAGTGGGCCACAGAACTAAATAGATAATTTTCAACTGACTGTATCTCTTAACATTTTATAATTTGTTGTTCACATTTAGGTCCTAGGGCTAGAACCAGTTAAGACGGCTAAGAACAATAGAGTAGGTTTAGGTCAATCTACCTGATCACCTTTTTTTTTTAGGTTAGAAACAATCTTGTTTCACATGTCAATCCCAGCTTCCTCTCCCTCTCCTTTTCCCCTGCCCTCCCCACCAGGTCGCCCAGTCCTCCACCCAATCTCCACTCCAATCCCCAGGGTAGAGTAAGGCCCTCCATGGTGGATCTCCAGTGACTGTCATTTCATCCAGGGCAGGGCCTAGGCCCTCCCCCAAGAGTCCTGGCTGAGAGAGCCTCCCATATTGTAGCATGGGCACTCAAAGTCTATTTGTACACCAGGGATAAATACTACCCAAGGCCCCATAGATTACCTAGGACTCCTCTGACACCCACATTCAGGAGGTCTGGGTCAGTCCCATGCTTTCCACACAGCCATCAATCTAGGGTCCAAGAGCTCCTCCTTGTTCAGGTCAACTGTTTCTATGGGTTAAACCAGCCCAGTCTTAACTCCTTTGCCCATCACTTTTCTCTTTCAGACACTGGATTCCAGGAGTTCAGTTCAGTGTTTGTCTGTGGGTATCTGCTTCTGCTTTCATCAGTCGCTGGATGAAGGTTCCATTTCCTAGACTCTCTGGTAGTGGGATTGTATGCTGGCACTCCCCTGATTCATGTATAAAATCCATAAGAGACCAGCCTGGTCTACAAGAGCTCATTCCAGGGAAGTCTCCAAAAGCCATGGAGAAACCCTGACTCAAAAAACCAAAACTAAAAAACAAATTTCATATTTTGAACAATAAGCAGCACAGAAAATTTTAGGTTGCTAGTCATATGCATGTCACCATCATTCACATTTAGTGTATGTAACAAGGTACAAAGTTGCAAGTCACAATTAATATAAACTTTGGGCAAGCACGCAGAGGCAGTGCCTTCCCTTTAAAGTTTCTGTGTCAGATAAAGAGAAAAAGACATAGAATGAACAAATTGTCATTTTCACTTTGTTTTCAGGATTTGCCATCACATAGTAGCCATGTGATTCTGCTACCAGGGGTGATAGAGAATGGATGCTGTAGCTGCAAAGTGATCATCTGAATGCTTTAAGGAAAGGAAATTGAGACCGTTGAAGTCTGGGCTGACCCTCTGTCCCTTTCCTCTGTACGCAACCCCTGTCCTCTATCACTTCAGGGAGCCTGTAGCTTTCCGTTGTTTTGTTTCAACCTCGCTGAAGAATTTTATTATGTGTGCATGAAAATTTGAGAATATGTGAGTTGGCACATGCGCTGTGTTCATAGAAACTTGGAAAGGTAATTTGTCTATGTAATGATAATATTTGGTCTAAGAAGTTATCCTAGAGGGAGGGTAAGCTGGCCTGGCTAGCTGTAAGCAGGTGATCATTCTGAATTCCTTCAAACGTCTTGATATCCAGATCCACCCTTTACATATCTAGCTTCAAGACACCCACTTCTGAGTATGAGCCACTGTGCACTAGGTACTTTAGTCAGCTCAGAAGGATGATTCATTCTACCATCACAGCTAGCAGTCCATGGTTTCCTTGCCCTGTGGATCAGTTACTCCTTTCATACAGCCCCAGTGGCCCTTGTTTCTGCTAATCTTCCTTGCCAAAAGCCTTCACTGTGTTTTGCTGGCCTTCAAATGTAATGCCCCCGGGGTAGAGCCCCACAGCTGCCTTGGCAACTGTGAAGTCCACACATGTTATGGAAGCAGTGAGAATTTATACTACAAAATGCCCCAGCACATTCTCTTCTTCCCCGTCCCCTCAAGTCTATTATTTTCTTTTTCCTTCCATAGTTACTTAGAAACAGCAGACACCTCACACACATATGAAAAAACACAAAACCAGAGAATACCTGAAAGAAACCTTTGACTCATTACAGAGCAAAGAGAATACACACATTTTCAAAGCCAAGCTCATATCTAACCCAGGATTTGCAATGGCCCAGTGTAGCAACAAAACCATCTGGACAAGTATCAAAAGATAACTCTACTTTCCTTCCTTCTTTCCTTCCTTCCTTCCTTCCTTCCTTCCTTCCTTCCTTCCTTCCTTCTTTCTTTCTTTGCTTCCCTTTTTTCTTTAATGTTCACCTCAGAGGATACACTAAGGACTCATTTGGAGTGACCCATATTATCAAAAATGAATAAGTGATCTTTAGGGGCCCTTATAAATCAAAATGCCTCTTCAAGAGGAGACAAGTGTTTTATCCTTGCATGTAAAAGATTTTTCTAATCATTATCAAATATAGGAAATCTGTCCCTTTGTTACCAATGGGTCCTTTGAAGGCTTCATCTTACTACAACAGAGTGGGTGTGAAAGCTGCCATCATTGTGGGCAGGGGCAGTCACCAGGGAAGACAGCAGCATTAGGGAAAATTGTAGGAAATTTCTGCTTAAAGTAAAAAAAAATGACTTATACCAAAACTTCCTGTTGTATTTTTCATATTAAATTTAACAATTTAATAATTATATTTTAATTAACTAGATGGAAATTTATTAATACTAAAAGTAGAAAGTAACATTTCTAAACTATTAGCAATCTGGATAAGAAAGTTTGATTTCAACTCACTTTCAAATTAGGATTTATAAAGTTAGAACTACTGAAACATGAAATTTGAAAATCAATTACACAGTATTATATAGTTCATACTTTTTCCAAAAGTGAAAAATGAAGTTATTTCCACAAATTTAATGTTAAACATGTGACCGCTAAACTATGTACATTATACTAAAATATTGGTATTATTTTAGTACATCCGTTTCACAACTTAGATAAAGAAACGTCATCTACTATTAATAAGCTTTGTTTTGAACCAGAAAAGCCCATATTAACGTCTTTCCATAACATTTTTAATATTTTTATCTCTCTCCCACAAAGACCCCATGCCCCAACAACGAAACACTTTTATTAGGGACAAGAGAAAACACACACACGCGCGCACACATTCACATGTGTCTTTGTTTGCAATAATACTTTATTACCTTACTTATGATATTTAATGAGTATTTTATAAGTTTTAATGGGAAATTTTTAAAATAACAATCTAAACACCTACCTTTTTCTACTTAAGCATAAACTATTCTGAATTGGCTAATATGAAAGCAATGGATCTGGAATGCAGAATTGCATGTGTTATGGTCAAAGAACAGAAGAAAGAACCAAGTAAGGCCTGAGCTACTACAACCACAATCTTTGCCTTTGTAGATGCAAATAAATCCCCTCTGAGTCTTGAGGGTAGAGTAGCAATTATTAATTGTGTTTCCAATAAGAAAATTTGCTGAGGCACAGATTCCATGATCACCCATGGAAGACATAGATAAAGTGTATCCCAGATAAGGAAGCAGAATGTGAGTACAGCACCTGGAATAGGACAGAGGTGGAAAGTTCAGGTGCTCAGCTCTGGCTCTGCCCTGCAGGCGAGGGGATCATCAGAATTTGCTCATGCAAGAAACAACATCTGCCATTGATAAGCTTTGTTTTGAGCCACAGAGACATGGGATAGCATCTTTTCTTAATAATTCACAATATTTCCTTTTCTCCCTCTCTTCCCAACCTCCTACAAAAAAAGCTTTTATTAGAGACAGGAAGACACACAACATACATGCATGTACACACACACACACAGACACACACACACACAGGAGAGAGAGAGAGAGACGACAGAGAGAGAGACAGAGACAGAGAATATGCACATAGAGAGAAAGAATCTCTGAAAAGTAGAGGGTAATTGGGAAGACCCCATTACTCCTTGGGGCTCTTGAGGATCTTTGAGGAAGTCTTTTCCTCTGATTTAGGGTTGGTAATTTTGAACAAAGATAGGGATGCTGGTGGGGACACATGTTTGGGGTAAACAAATCCTGGTTTGGCATTGGCCAAAAAAATAGTTCACTGGGCCTTTTTAAAAATGTTTTTTATTTAAATTAGAAACAAGCTTGTTTCACATGTCAATCCGAGCTCCCTCTCCCTCCCTCCTTCTCTGTTCCCCCAACACCCCACCCAATCCCCACTTCGCTCCCCAGGGAGGATGAGGCCCTCCTTGGGGAATCTCTAGAGTCTGTCATTTCATCTAGGGCAGGGCCTAGGCTCTCGCCCATGTTTCCAGGATGAGAGAGCATCCCTCCATGTGGAATGGACTCCCAAAGTCTATTTGTATGTCAGGGATAAATACTGATCTACTACCCGAGGTCCCATAGATTTCCAAGGCCTCCTCACTGACAGCTTTTGGGACAGGTTAAGGAAGGTGAGGAAGAAGGAAACCTTCTTGAAATCTTACCACATTTACTATTATATTTTGAATCAAGGACATAAGACAACCCTATGATGACAACATACATCCTTGATGTGTGCTTTGTGAGTGAGGCAGTATCTGTAACTGGTTTGAATGGCATCATTTCGAGAGTTTAAACCTTCCTTCCCGTGAAATTTTTTGTTTGTTTGTTCTTTTGTTTTTAACTAAAGAATGCAAATATGGCTATGGATACTTCATGGTTTCTAAATGAAAATTAGGCACTTACAAGCACAGCCCCTCACACACACACTGATCCCATGAGTTGAGAATCAAGTTGTAGATACATCTAATCAGACTAGGCTCCACAACTCTGCATTTTGATTGGTTGTGATTTTCTTTTATGAACTCTATCTGTTGCAAAAGAAGTTTTCTTGATGAGGGGTGATGACCACACTTATCTGCAGATATAAGGACAAATGTTTAGAATAAGCTTACAAAGTCTCACCCAACAAAAAGAACTACAGGTAACTAAGTAATGCTGAAAGTGAAAGAAATAATCTTCCCCAGGGAAAAGTCTATCAATTGATTATATAATGTCAGGTGATCAGTTCATAAAACATATATGTATATATATATATGTGTGTGTGTGTTAAACATTATTTAGAAATATATGTTTATATGTCTGTGTGTGCAACAATAATTGATTAATGAAAAATGAGGGTGTGAATTTTTGGTTCATATGCAAACCCTATGTTTTCAACTTTGCAGAAATGCCTGGTTTTATTCTAAGTATGACTGCCCTGCCTTGATATGTTGTGGTCCATGACACCTTCACACCATTGTGACACTTAATAACTGAGGTAAATGGACCTGAAAAATCCCTGTGGCCACCCTATTTACCACTGAAGTTGGGGTTGACAAAGCAGTAATAACATGATCTACATTCCAATGCCCAACTTCATTCCTGACCTTGATGGGGAAAGATTAGTTGTCTAACCTCAGCTACTTAATTTGAGATTTTAGAGATGCTTGAATGTTACTTAGTGTGATCACCATTTTCAGTGCTTGAGAATAGGGACACTTTATAAGCAAACTCCTCTACTACAGGTCCTCAAGGATAATTGTGTTCTGGGGAATGTCTTGGTTTTAAGGAGTTTTCAGTAGACATTGATTCGTGCTGTAACTGTGCTCATTCCTTAACCATGCGAACATTACCAACAAGGACAACTGTGGTTTCCAACACCTGACTCATATTCTGTGGCCATCTCTTTTGCATGCTGAGGCATTGTTCTAAGTGTCATGGTTTCCTATACCTTGTGGATAGGTGGAAAATGATCCCTTTAAGGTCTCCTTAAGGTGCCAAATAAGGATGTGTTAGATCATGGGAATATGGTCAACTTAGCATATTCTTACTCATAGTGCGGAACCATGCCCCAAACCATTTCTTATGAGAAGTGGTTACCCAGAGCAATGTGATGTAATTCTACAGAGAGGGAAATAGATGATTAATACAAAAACTGTGTGTGAAACACAAGTTCCAACCAGTGATTTGCCTTTCTATAGGATGCTATGAGCTAATGGAGAAATTTGATCTGAAATTAACCTTTTAGTGTAAACATAGATCATCTTTCTCCAATATAAAGCATCCAGGCATAAAATCATGTTAATTCTAGGCAACACACATCCTTATAATCTCAGAGCTTGGGCAGGGGAGAAAATCAGACATCTGTAGCTTGCTGGCCAATCTGTCAAGCTCAGTTGGTGATATCTAAATTCAGTGAGAAACCCTCTCTCAAAAATTACCTAGGGTCCCACATACATGTGCTTGCCACACAATCACATCCACACACACATAGGTATGCACATACATACTAACACCTACACTCACACACATATAGGTATTTGCATTAATATATTACTGCAAAATCAAGAAAATGTATTTTTCTTTTAGATAGATCATAGATTCTGTATAAATCATATCTTAGATTTTTGTACAAGATTTGAAATGACATATTAATTATTTACTATAAATTGTGCTTTGCTTTTTAAGATGCTGGAGTCTGTTGGAGAGGAAAGGAATGAACGTTTATGGTCCAAGGTTTCCCCCTGGTGGCCACCTCCCATCATACCAGGAAGGAGATGGGGAAGTGCTTTCCTGAAGCAAGGTTCACAAGTAGCTCAGAGGGCTTGGGAAAGCACCATCCTCTGACACCCATGGCATCTTGCCATCAGAGCTACCTGTGACTTGTAAAGACAAGACAATGTCTTTCTCTTCCTGTCAGAGGCATTACTAATGATATGGTCTTATGACACATCCTGAGACAGTGGCTCTAGATGCTGCTCGCCAGTTCTCTGATGTTTTCCAACTGAATGTGGCAACAGACACTGGATCTGGATTAAAGTCAGGACCTGTGGCACCTAGTGACACTCTCTCT
The DNA here is from genome assembly GCF_017639785.1 of Mesocricetus auratus. Lineage (NCBI taxonomy): Eukaryota > Metazoa > Chordata > Mammalia > Rodentia > Cricetidae > Mesocricetus > Mesocricetus auratus. The sequence continues at coordinate 10,576,022 of NW_024429192.1, read as the reverse complement.
CTCAAGATTTAATTTGTCTTCATGAAATTAATGTGAGTCATTTCATTGTTTCCTGGGAAATGGGTATCAACTTAAATTCTCTACTTGCTTGGAAAAAAAAAACGATTCAACAAATGTTACCATTATTTGAAAGCATGGCCTTGGGGTATGATGTCATCTGTAAAACATACAGGCTCTTTAAGGACTGCTCCAAAGCCCTTAAAAAGGCTTTAACAAACTTCTTATAGGTTCAGAATACAAGAATTTGAAAGAATGTTTGATGTTTGAACTTTTGGTAGCTGGAAAGGAACCATGATAAGAAGATTATAAAAGAAACCTCTTCCATTTGCTCAAGGATCTTACCACTCCTCCCTTTGGAGGATGGCAGGTGACTGCCACTCGTAGTAAGTGGCACAATCAGTGAAGAGTGGTACAAAACCTTATTCATTCACTATTGTCTAAGTAGCGTATATGCATGCAGCATATCTTTTGTACAAAGTGGAACCCAACCAAATGTTCACCAAAAATGAAACAGGATGTAAAACCTTCCTGTTTTCTGACCTTGACAGAATTAAAAATCAGGAATAATATGATAAATTCTGGGAGTGAAGTGGATGTCAAGTATTATGCTACCTATATCCATTTTTTAAGTTACAACTGAGGAAACAGCCCTGAGTTATTGTAATCAGGGTGGAGCCCTTATGAGGTGTGCATCCTAAGGTAACCCTCCTACACCTGCACCCAGCTTGTCCTCATGCGTTTGCATGGAAACCTTCTCTGGTCTCAAGTTACCCCCACCTTCCTCTCTCCTCCTCCTTTTCCTCTCCTCCTCAGTCCTTCTTCTGAGGCCTCTCCTCATCACTGTTTATATGTGTGCCAACTTCTAATATTTATAACAAAACTAATCTCCCCCCTGGAGCACACATTCTTTACCTCACTGTCCTCTTTTGACATCCTCTTTACTCCTACATGCTTTGTGCAACATTGTCCCCCTGAGAGGCTCTATACTCATCTCCCAAGAGCTCCTTAGACCACTGCAATATGTCCTTTCCGGTGGTTTATCCAAAGCACCTGCCCAAGTCACTTTTGTGTGTGTCTAAATCCAGTGGACACTTTTCATCTGCCCCCTTGTGTGACATCCTGGCTGCATCCAACACTAACAGCCTATCCATTTTCCCTTTGAAAACGCTCTATCCACAGCCTTAGTCCTTCCCTGCACATGTTTTCATCGTGCTGACTTTGACTGGGAATTAATTTCCCATTTCCTTCTCTTTGTGATATAAACCATTAACAGATTGTTTTTCTGAGTGTATGCCTGGGCTTTATTTTTGTTCTACTTTCTCTTCTTGGTATGTTTGATCAAACACATGAGGATGTATATATATGTGTGTGTGTGTGTGTGTATATATGTATATATATATATACACATATCCATGTATATTGCATACTAGTGACTTCTAGGTTCACAACACTCCACCTCCTCAGAACAGACATGAAGAGCAAGTACTTGACATCTCCATGATAGCATGTATGCTTAACTTTCACTGAATACTCTTCAATAAATTCTTGTTGTTTGTGGTTAAAAGAGCAGAATATTTACATGTGCTCAGGAAGACCATGCAGAATTTGGTCACTACTGATCCCTAAGGATACTTACTTATTGTACCCTGACAGCTCAATGGCAACGTTGTTATATGTTATCTTTTCTTCCATTCTTTTTCTACATACCAAATTCATACTTTTATTTCAGAGTTAAGTTCTAATGTCACTTAATTAGAAAAGATGTGTTAATTCATTTGCAACAGGTTTTGGATTCTTGGGTAGCTGTCATTTATCTAGGTTGAATGAGTCTGTCAGTATCATGGTACAGAGTTTACTCCCAGATTATTAGTTTTTCCTAATCTCAAATATTATCTCACACTTAAAAGAACTATATAGTGTGAATGAAATGCAGTTTTAGCACTTATAACTCAAGAGAGCATATCCATAGCAGACTAAAATCAATGACACCAAATCTCAAAGGAGTGTTTACCTAAATTCAAAAATCTTATGAATTTCATGCCAACAAATGATTAGTTTTTCAATAACAAATAGTAAAAAATGCATAACTCATGGCATGAAATCTGTAATTCACTGTACTGTTTGATTTTTGTTATGTTGACAAAAACCTAGATATGTGTGAGAAGAGTGAACTACAATGGAGAAAGTTCTGGTAAAGGACTGGCCTGTAGGTAAGTCTGTAGGGCATTTTATTAATTAGCTACTGATGTGGGAAGCCCCAGCCCATTGTCTGTGGTATCATCCCTAGGTAGGTGATGCTAGGGTATATAAGAAATCTTGCTGAGCAGCCCTTGAGGACCAAGCCAGATGCAGCACTCCTCCATGGCTTCTTCTTCTGTTTCTGGCTTCAGCTTTCTGTCTTGGGTTCCTACCCTGACTTCCTTTGATGATGGACTGTGACGTGGAAGTGTACGGTGAAGTAATCCCTTTCTCTACAAACTGTTGTTGGTCATGGTGTTTTATCACAGCAGGAGAGACCCTAACTCAGAAACTTGTCAAAATGACTAATAAGAGAGAGAAAAAACAATGGAACCTTGAAATTCATAGGCAAATGGATAGAACTAGAAGAAACCATCCTGAGTGAGGTAACCCAGGGACAAAAAGACAAACAGGGTATGCACTCACTCATTTTTGGTATTTAGGCATAGAGAAAAGGATTACCGTCCTACAATTCACATAGTCAAAAGAGATAGAAAACAAGGAGGACCCTAAGAGAAAAACTCATGGTCCCATGAAGAAGGGAAGGGGGACAAGAACCCCTGAGCAAACTGGGAACATGGGGGGTAAGAGGGAGATGGAAAGAGGAGAATGTGAGAATTGGAGGAGAACAGGAGAACTGAGACAGGGGAGGAATAGAAGAGGGCAAGAAAGGAGTTGCCTTGATAAAGGGAGACAGTACAGGTTTGGAGAGAGGTCTGGCACAGAGGAAATGGTAGGGAATCCACAGGGATGATCCCAACTAAAAATCTAGGCAGTGGTGGAGAGGCTACCTTTGATGCCCTTCCCCTATAAAGAGATTGATGACTACCTTGGTTACCATTCCTAGAACCTTGGCCCAGTAGCTGATTGAAGCAGAAACAGATACCCACAGCTGAGCACTGGGCCATAATCCCGGAATCCAGTTACAGAGAGGAAGGAGAGATGACTAAAAGAACCAAGACAGAACTGGAGATACCTGCAGAAATAGTTGACCTAACTTGATGACACTATGCAGATCCTAGTCATAAAGGAGGGGAACCATTATTGGGTCAAACCAAGCCCTCTGAATATGGGTACCAGCTAGGAGGCCAAGGGTTTATTCCTAGGTCATAAATGGACTTTGGGAGCCCTTTCCCTATGGAGGGATACTATTAAAGCCAGGATACAGAAAGGAGGGCCTGGGCCCTCCCCCAAATGATGTGATGGACTTTGGTGATTCCCTGTGTAGGGTCTCACTATCCCTGGGGAGTGCATGGTTGAGGGGTCTGTGGGAAGCATGGGAGGATGGGAGGTTGAGGGAATGGGGGGATGGATATGTAAATAAGAGTGTTTCTAAAAATAAAAATAAATTAAAAATTTAAAAATAGAGGGTAGTAATCTGTTGTAGTTAGAAATTTAAATTTCCCTCATACATTCATGTGTTTGACAGCAAAGTCCTCATCTGTCTAGAAAGGTTTCAGAGCCTTGAAGCAGTGGACCCTCCCTGAAGTAAGTAGGTTACTGGGGGAGCTATTAAAACTTTATTGAGCATCCCTATTTCCTGTTCACATCCTGCTTTATGAGTGTAGATGCAAAGTGATCCTACAGTCTCTTGATCCTACCACTATGACTTCTCTGCCACTGCTGTGTCTTCTCTGCCATGACAGACTGCATCACTCTGGAACTTTAAACCAAAAGAAATCTACCCTCTTAAAAGATTTGTTTGTTTGTTTGTTTTCACCAGGATATTTTACTACTGAAAAAAAGAAATTAACTAAGACTGTTCTGCTATGTCTGGGAACCAGAAGACCACAAAAATAAATTTAGCTATTGCAAGAGGGAGAAAAGTTACCAGTGAGAATGCAGAGAAATAGAATATTTGCATATTGCCGAGGTTTCCATGGACCAATCACTGTGAAACATTATGATGATCTCCCTATCTCAAGCCAGGGCATTACTATATTGAGTAGTCATTCACTACTAGGTACACTTATACTTATGGAAAGCAAAAACTGGAAGAGATATTCATACATCAATATTCAAAATAACATTATTTGCAGTGGCGAAAATGAGAAGCAATCTGAATATCCAGAATGTGGTATGATGTGTTCAATAGAATATCATTAATTTCTGAAAAGAAATGATGTTTTTATACATGTTAAAACAGAGGTCAGCTGGGGCTAACCTAACAGGTAAGAGCAATGGCTGCTCTTCTAGAGGACCCAGGTTTGATTCCCAACACCCACACTGCAGTTCACAATTGTCAGTAAATTCAAATCCAGGGCAATCCCCTATTCTCATCTTCAAAAGCAACAGTCATACAAGTGGTGCATAGACATATATGTAGGTAAAAGTTTCATGTACATGAATTATTATTTTTGTTTGTTTGTTTTTTGGAGACAGAGTTTCTCTGTAAATTTTTGAGGCCAAGCTGGTCTTGAACTCACAGACATCTGCCTGACTCTGCCTCTGAGTGCTGGGATTAAAGGTATTCACCCCCACTGCCTGGCATAAATTAAATTTTAATTTAAGAAACAGATAAATCGTGAACACATTGAATAAATGAAATGCACAGCTTATTGTCAAATGGTGTTTGCATTCAATCATTTCTTTTTGATGTGAGTAACTTATTACTCTAGAGAAGTTATTATGTGTTTTCTCATTTATCCATTTGTTTTTGTTTCTGAGTATGCTTTCAGGTTTCTATTTTACTCAAGAGAACATAATTAAGATTCCATCAGTTTCCCCACATCTGGCTGGTGGAGCCCTTTAAAACCTGGCCTCTATGACTGTGTGACATGTTCCCACCTGCTTTTGAGTATTCCATGTTTCCTTGCCAAACATAACATTCCTTCATGTACTTCTGCTAACCCTGCCCTGAAACTAGTTATTTTACTCCAGGAAACTTGATTTCTTCCAAGAGATGTTAACAGGACTTTGAAACAGAGACAAGTTCTACGTGTATTTGCTGCTGATAGAGGGGCAAGGTTCAGTCCCCATCATAAACAAACTTAGGAAACAGGCACACACCGTGACACGTGCATTCACGCTTTTATCAGCACTCATTTCCCTGTTGATTTCTACATATCGAAAGCTAAGAGTTCACATTATGACTACCTCTTTTTCATTTTGCATAATTGAAACTTTATAGTCACTGAGTAGTAATTCCTCATTTATTTCTTCACACAAAACTATAAAGGTACTAGTTTTTATCACGGTAAATTTGATGTGTACATAATATGTCTTTACAGGACTGCCTTGTCTTGTTATGTGTCATGTACTCCCTGTTTCTTGAAATCTACACATTACACAGGTTCCTTTTTGACCCTAAATATTATCTAGTTGTGTGTGTAAATGATGATGCTTTTTTATTCATCTCTCAATAGATACTTACCTTGTTTTTGTAACATATTAAATTGATAGCATCTCTCTACTATATATTATAATATATAATAATCCCTACACTATAATAATAAGACAATATTCTTGACTTCATGTGTTCCTGATACATTTATATACCTTATTTAAGCAATTTATTTGTTTTGCATTATATTTAACACAGAATTAAATTGATTCCATAAAGAGAAACAAAAATATTATAAATTTGGTGATATTAAATAAAACATTTTGACATAAGTATTGCACAAGACGGTGAACTTTCTTTTTGTTTTAATTGCTTTTAAAATAAGACTAGAAGTACCATTTCATGCACAATTTCAAGATCAATTAAATGTTTAAATTATACTTTTGCCAATAGATATCAAATGAACTCTGAATATATATTGTAGTAAATACATACAGATGTTTTCTTTTTTTAAATATTTACAAAGCATATCTCTGAGGTTTCACACCTTAGAGACCTAAGTAATAACTGGATTTCTCTTTGTAATACTCATGAATTTTATGAGTCTGTAAAAGTGAACATAAGACATCTAAAAATGATATAATGTTTGTATAAATACTCCAGGTTACTTGTTTTTCAGTCCCAGGCTTCTCTTCAGAATGGTCATGAAGGTTGAATAACTTATAAAATTGATGGGTATCTGTGGTCCATTTTCATGACAATTCTAAAATTTGTGACTGTGAACAGTCAACCAAATTTCAAATTGTAGTTTTTTTATTAAGTTTTTACTTACAGTTATGTTTCCTCTAAGTTTCTGTAGCGTGCTGGTCTGATTCAGTTAAATTAAAAATAAGTTGTTTAAAAACATAATATTTTCATCCCATTTTCTCCAGAATAGATTTTACCCACTACCTTAATTCTAAATGAAAACACTGTTGACTTACATCTCACAAAGAGGGAAGGAGATTCTTTCCTTACTCCATCAATAACTATTTTAAATATGTCTTCTGTTTCCCGAGTAATTATGTGACAATAATAGCATTTTACTAACTCTCTTTAAGCTGCATCCAAAGATGTCTTCATTAACTAAAAATACCAGACACCCAATGCTTTGACCTTAGTTAATCTATCTGGCTGGGAGAACCCTGCTGTAAAGTGGACAAGGTAATGAAAGGTACCCTCGACTTCTATTGTGAGTTGGGAGAAGCCCAAGTTATTACTGAAGTCAGGAAAACTGACTGTCCATGCTAATGAATAATTGTCTTCAGAGATCTATAGGGATGTATGTAAAAAAGACCACAGTTACTCACTCTATGAGTGTTACTCCTACTACTTGTTCTGTTATATCCCCCCCCCTTCAATCCATACAGCAGTTCTGGTTTGTTTTTGGTTTGTTTGATTTGGGGGGGGGTGTTGTTGGCATTGTCCTGTGATGATTGTTGTATCTAATGGAGAACATAATAGTTCAAGGTCAGTTCCATCTGCCAGTCAGCTAACAGTGGAGTGTCCTCAGAGACAGGCGTGGAGGCCTCTAACAAACATCTCATAGAAACATTGCACATTGAATCTAAACAGTGGTTACTATGATATGAAAAGGCCATATATCAGTATTGGTTAAGTACACACACACACACACACACACACACACACACACACACACACACACACACGGTTTTTGGTTTTTCGAGACAGGGTTTATCTGTATTTCTTTGGAGGTTGTCCTGGAACTTGCTCTGTAGACCAGGCTGGCCTCAAATTCATAGAGATCCTCATGCCTCCGGAGTGCTGGGATTAAGGGTGTAAGCCACCAACGCCCAGCTTAACTGAATATTTTTAAAACTCCTTTAGAAATTAAAGTATAAGAAGACTAGCAAAGGAGAGATACAGTTTAATAACAGAACACAGATATCAGGAAATTAATTTTTACTTTTAAATTATTGTATGTCTTTGTTTATTTCAATCAAACTAAATTAAGAGTAGAACTTAGTTACCTCTTAAAATGTTGATGTGAGGTGATGACAATACTAATCTTTAAGTATAAGGACAAATGCTTAAAATGTCATTAGAGATTATGCTGGTTTCATAAAATGGTAGTTGTAGGTTCTCCATCAAGATCCTTGACTTCATTAACCCTGGTTGTCACTAAATACTAGGTATGATTTTGCTATTGTTGAGCAGGCATTACATTTAACTAGAGAGATGTTGGTGACATCCAAGTTACATGTGTCACTGTGTCCCCGTAGGTTTACCACAATTGCTGGCCATTGCTATGGTTCATAGCTGGACACAGTCTTCACTAAGGAAGGACATACCAGTTGCATATCCAATAGTAAGTGGTCAACTGCTATAATATTAAAAAATAAAATAAATAACAAAGACAGTTTTCTAAAAAGTGTTTATCAAAACTAAAATATTTGATACTGTCAAAACAAAAAGTGTTGATGTACCATCCTCTAAATCTTCGATTCTGTAACTCTGGTTCAACACACTTATGTAATTTCCATTGCTCTCTACTACCTACATTTACAATGCAGCTGAAAAATGTTGATAGAAAGTTGAAATGAAGATGACTGAAAGCACTCCATATTTGTCAAGGTATTTTGAGGCAACTTAGTGAAAAAGATAGAGGATTTTTCTGTAACAAAATTATATTTCCTTTTAAAGATTTAATATGTGAAAGCCATTTTTAGAACCTTGGTGACTAACTTTCATAGGTTCCTATTTTAGCTGCCTTTGCCTTGTTATGAACAAGAGACTCTGAAACACAGAATTCCTAACTTTTCTCCCTTTTTTATTGAATCCTTAAGTGAAAAGAATAGTTTGCTGTGGCTGTTTCTTCTGAATGAAAGAGGTAAATCTGGCGCTAGTTTGTTAATGTAGATACTGATTTTTACAACTCCAGTGTCCCACTCAAATTCACAGTATGAATATTTACTTGTTCTCATCTTCACGCGCAGCAGTGTGTACATACATCTCTTTAAAGAGGCTGGAACCACTTAAATCCACAGGATCAGGGATGCAGCAAGCCATGGCAGTGTCCGGATAGTGAGACATGTGAAATGAACATCGTAAGTGTAGCATCCTAACTAGTAAACAGTCAAGTATCTATAAGGTGTGTTTGAAAAAATAGTTCTCAATCATGTTCTAACAAGAACAATCTGTTCTGTTCTCCACTTACCTTGTGAAAGTTTAACATGAAAATTGAGACTGTTTATTATTTTAGATTATATTACTGATGGAATGATAAGTTGGTTGTTATGCCAATATAGCATATGGTGACTGTTGAAATTGTTTGATGTGAGTGGACTTAATTTTCTTAATAAAATTTCAGCCTTGTGGGATAAGTCATCTATTATTTATACTGCTCTTAGATGCTTGGAAACTTTGACATAATTCATCTGGAGAATATCGTACTTATTAAAGATCCCCTCAAGAAGAAAAAGATGAAGGAAAGTATAAGTAGCTGAATTAAAGATAATATTAATAGAATTAACTGCATATCTTAGAGAATAAGAAGAGGGCAATGGACTATATAATATTTTTTAAATCTCTGCTTTTCAAAGTACTAGGGGAATGTACATGAGCAGTTTACCAAATAGATAACATTACATGAAGGACACAGTATGTCTATGTTTTTTTTTATTCCTAATGCTCAGGTTACCTAAAATAAATGGGAACCTTGAGTAGGTCAACAGGAATAATTCTCTCGTACTTCCCTTCAGAGGACCTGAGGTTCCCAAAAGTATGTGCATGCTCTTTAAGGATAGCATTTTATTTACATGGCAGGTCAAAACGTTCCTGATGGACTCACTCTCAGAGACAGACACCCTACTAATGACAACTTGAACATGATGGCCATGGCAAGTGATATTAGTTTCTCTTCATTTTAAATAGAATCAAGGAAGTGTTTGCTTGGGATATGTAAGAGGTGTGGAACTTGGGATAATACAATGTCCTTTAAAAAATAGCAGACATGTGAACTCATGTTTATTATTCAAATATGTCAAAGTTATATATTTTCTTTATTTCTAGGGCTGATTTTTACTTACCTCTTCCTGCTTGCCTGTTATGAACTCATTAAATGAACTCACTGTAGTCCTCTGTCTTTTCCCAAACATCCCTAGATGAAATTAGCCTGGCTCATGTCTTTGTGTCAGCCTGTCCCTCTACTCCCCCATTCCTAACCCAACCCTGGAGGTTCACAAGTCTTTAGCCTGTCAAGGAAAGGACACATTATCCTAGTTGGTTTAAGCCCATTGGTGATGGGATGGGAGAGGTCTGTTTCTCATCCTTCTCTTCTTGGCAAGAACAGTAACTGGAACTTGCCTGTTGGTACATATTTGGTTCCCCAGCAACACTTTGGCATTGCCTCTGCAATGACAGGCTATTGGTAGGATAGTTGCAACATGAATATTGTATTTTTATTGACTCAAAACAACAACAAATTTTTTGTGGGTTTGAAAAGTCAGCTGGGCCATACATCTGCAGGGCAATCAGACCTACCTTAAGGGAAACAGGATCCAGAAACAAACTTGAATCTGTTCTGCTCATGGTAGATGGCAAAAAAATATAGGACACTCGAAACACATTGTCTCTGACCCGCTCACATTTCCCCCCATATTTTACTACTAAACAAGTCAAAATCCACCTTAAGGCATGCAAAGATGGCTCCGAGTAAAAGGGCATGAGAACCTGAGTTCATGTCCCAGAACTTTCATAAAAAGTTCTGTGAGGTGCTGCCCAGCTGTAATCCAAGTGCTGGAGATGTGGAAACAGGCAGATTGCTGGCTCTCTAGTCAGGCAGTCTGACCACAGTGTGAGTTAAAATACAATGAGAAAAAAACTGTCTCAAAAACAATTGATATCGCTCCTGAAGAATGAAACCAAAACTGTCCTCTGGCATCCATATGTAACTCACACACAAGTGCACATGGAAACATGGACCACACACATAAAAGCAAACAGACTAAAACTGAAATATTGTTTCAATATCTACAGTACTTCTGGAGAAATTTGGCAAGGGGTTACCAGTAGGACTAGACAAATGATAAAATATAATCAATCTCTGTCTATAAACTCATGCTGAAATTCACATCCAAATATAAATAAAAGCAAGGATCAGATATACTATATGACATTATCAAAACACCATTTTTTAAAAAAAATAAGATAGGTTGTGGATATTGGTGGGGCTCTATGCCCAACAATGGAATTCTAAGTAACCAAATCTGAGTGTTAAATACATTCTCTTTTAATAAGGATTCTCCAAAGAGACTGATTTATAGGAAATTGATAGAAGATAAATAGACAGACAGACAGTAAGCTGGACGGATAGATAGATATATAGATAGATGGATAGATAGATAGATAGATAGATAGATAGATAGATGGGAAAAAGGATGATACATAGAAGGAAGTTGGATACATAAATACATGACAGAGATAGGACAGTATAGGTAAAGACAGAGATGGGGTTTTATCAGAGGAGATATTTTAAGGGACTTGACTCACATGATTATGGGGGAACTTATCAGTACCATGATAAGCTTTTTGCATACTGGAAAATGAGTGGAGCAGCTAAGAGTAACTCCATTTAAGTCTAATGACTCAGAAATAACAAAGCAATTAATATTACTCACTGTCAAGCTGGAGAGAAATACAGGGAGGAAGATGGACTGAGGTGTTCTTATGCAAAGTGAAAACCCTAAAGAATTTAGACTTTAGGTGCTCAAGAGCAGAGTGTGTTGCCAATTCCAGAAGAGATTAAGAATGAGAACAAAAATTTTCCCTCTCTTCTGTGTTCTGCCGGGCTCCACAGTCAGTTGCATGCTGCCAACACGTCATGAAAATGGACTTCTTCATTTACTTATTTCAATGATTTACATATGAGTATCTTCCAGAACCATTTTTCTATGTGCCTCAATCAAGTTTATAATAAAAATTAATCATAACTCCTCCGCAGAAATCTAGGCCCAGTAAATGTGTCTTTTCTGTATAATTTAGGATCTTCTATGGAGGCATCACTGAAATGAAAGAATCTGAGATAAGACAGACCCTGCTCACAGGCAGTTCTACAGTCGCCATGTTCCTCCACGTGGTAATGATACCATTTGTCTTTGGGAAAGAAAAGAGGCATGAATAATATGTCTTTTTCCCCCAGATTTTTGTCCCTTGATTGTTTAGAAATTCCCACTACATGTTAGAATATTGAGACATGGGTAGTATCCTTCTATGATCTTCCAACTCATCACTTAGCATGCCTATGCTGGTAAAACTTTTTCTTCCACAAACAGGTAGGAGGAAGAGGACAAACTGGTATGCCATCAATTTTCTGACTGAAAAACATATCTGTTTGCATCAACCACTTGGAAGTGGTGATGAATACAAATTCACTATGTGGCATGTGTTATGTGTGCAAGTACTTATATGTGCCCAGTGAGGTGTGTATTTGCCGGGAGAGCCACCTCATTTGTCATTTGTCATATGTGGAATCACGTGCACTTTGTTTTTAAAGTCAAGGTCTCTCACTGAATCTTGAGTGTCCCAGATCATCGATATCCTAGGCTGGTCATCAAGTCATCGCCAACCCTTGTGTTAGAACCATTATCCTGCACTATGACATTAAGCTTTTTAGCTATGGGTTTTGGGGATTGAACTCAAATCACCATACTTATGTGGCAAGCACTTTACCTATTAAGCTATAGTTCAAATCCACAGATTCACATTTAAATTAATAACCCCAAAGAACAGAGAGGGTTTCCACTGCAATGTTATCTATCTACCTTCTTCTGCTCAAAGAGTTTGTTCCAGGGCTAGGAAAAAATGTGCTTTCTACCTTTTTTTATATAGTATTTCATCTGCACAATGCTGTCATAATACTATACAGCACCTTATAGTTCATAGCATATAGTTACTTTTTCAACTTCAGCTTTAGTAGTTGGGAATTTTCCTTTCACAATATTAATAAGTTTTTCTCGTATTGTTGCTTTTCAAAATGTAAGCATAAAACTATATTCAAGAGAATTTGATAGGAATCATTTCTTATCCATATGTTACCTAGGATACTCCCATTTAGAAGCTATACATAGTTCCCTAGTTTGTACACTGTTTTTCCATTTTTCAAATGTTCCTTAACTGTCAAATAGTGTTGGAAAGACTGGGTAGTCCATTATGATCAAGATAGTAATATATATTGGTTTTGATGATTTATTTTCTGTAATTAAATATTTTCTTCCAATGATAGCACAACATATTTACTATTGGTATATTAAAATATCTGCTATAATTAAAGCATCATGCAAGGTACAAAACAAGATACGAGATCCCCCTTGTTTTGTTCTTCTTGAACCAGTGGGTACTGGGCATAAAATTCTGTGAGATGTTAATTGGAGTATCTGTTCAGATTCTATGACATTTATCAAATAACGGATATACACTTTTCTCTGTCTTCTTTTTATGCCTTTTAACGCCACTTAAATTCAGCTATTAAAGTATTTTTATTGAGATGTTACCCTTGTGTCAGAAGCCCATTGTTAAGAAACATCCTACATTTTTACTTGAAACAATGTGAGTTTCCATACTATATGCTCATTACTTTCAGTGTGCACATATAAGACATGGCTGTCACGTGCCATCTAGCACTTAATGGGCTCCAGATCCAGGGGCTGTGCCTTGCTCTCTGCTCCTTTGCTCAGTGACAGGGAACCAATCATAAAGGCACACATAGGAAAGACAAGCAATATAGTCTCACTTCTCAAATCGTCTTGGATTTTGTCAAATAAAATAGCCACAAGAGCAACCAATAAAACCTTTACAATGTCTTGAGATGAACTCAGAAAACACTATGGAGGTACCCAGTAGTGATAGGCAGCTGGGTGTTTAATATCACCCTTTTAAAAACTATGCTTACAATGTTATGGAACACTTAAACAGGTTTTTTCTTATGCTGTAGAGTTGGCTACAGATTAGCAGACGTTTTATTCAGCCTCTAAGTGTTTGGTAAAAATAAACTTCCCTAGAATGCATCAAGTTAGCTATTTGTACTTGTAGTGTTTGACAGGTTGAAATTCTGGTACCAGTCAAAAGCAGCAAATTTGGAAGCATTTCGTAAGGCAATGCAACCAACATACATATTCAAAGGAACAATAAGGCAAGGAGTAGATGTGGTTCCATGTTCAGTTTCTCTCATGCCCTTCTGTAGATCATGCCTGAAATGTTTGACCCATAGCCCCAAAATATTTGCATTTGATACTTCCTTGGAATTCCTCTTCCCCCTCCTTAGCCATTTTAGCTACATAAGATCCATAGTTATTTTGTTGAATATATATATACATATATATATATATCTTAAAATCTAAATCCACACATCTGAGAGCTCTACTCATATACCCGCAAACCTCACAATTTCAAGTTTTGTTAACAGCTGAATAATATTCCGAGTGAATATATATTGATGATGGGGACTGCCACTTCCAGGTTCCCTTTTCATTATTAAAGGTAATTCAGAAAATGCCATTTTATATACTTAAGGCATATTGAGCCTATTGAGCTTGAATTATATGTCCATGACCATGGCCTATTATTACTATCCTCCTCTCCTGACATACTTAGGTCCAGGTCTTGGTTTTGCATGTAGAAGACATAAGAAAATAAACATTGCTAGGAGAAAGCAAGGGAACAATTACTATTGTTGTTTATCATAATCATTTATTTTTATTATATTGTTACTTTATTATTCTTAACAATTACTTTATTCTGGTCTCAAAAATTAAATGTTATTCTTTTTCCACCTTATTATTTATGTGCATGAATAGAAAACATGTTTCAAATATTTATTTTACAAAAGCCAGTTTTATGTATTTCCTTTGAAATCAACATAACTGCCTTATCTCCTGCTAAGCCAATATCCTTGGATTTAAGGAAAACTTGTCAGAAAAGTCCACTGAAGAATTTAGCATTTATTAACATTATAAATTTTCTTCTGGAACTAATTCTACTTTTGATATGTTATAATAAATCAAGTTTTTGCTCTTTTCCATTAAATCAGATAAAGCAAAGAAATTTATGTATGAACAGAGGACAGATCTTTAGGTTATCTTTATGCTTCTTTGTCTTGGTTTTAGACAATGGTGTTGACTGTAGCTTCTCATGAGTCACCAAAAGACTGCAGTACAGCAAAACAAATGAATTTTCTCAATGAATCATTTATCCTTAAGTCACTGTGAGGCTTCTCACACTGTTATCATGAGAACTTTTATTTAGAAGAGTTCATATTGAAGGAATCATATTCTTCTTTTAATTTTACTGTTCATAGCACTATTATCAACAGATGAGAAATGTAGCATAAGTTTGACTGGTCTTCCACATGCCAATCTTCAGCCTTTATGACAATCAACTTCTCTTGTAGCTCTGCTGTGTACTTACATTCTTTTATAAACTTCTTATCATCTCCAGTTTTTAAAAATATTTCATTTGTCTTTTTTTCTATACTTTGTGTGTTCTCAGTTCTTTTAGTGATCTTTAATGTCCTGACCATGGATGGCTGTGATAACTGTATAAGTGAGCTTTATACTGTCGAAGTACTGGACTGAATGCCATTTAAGAGATAGAAATAATACAATTCCTCTCATTTCTATTATTTAAATAAATGTACCTTTCCTTGCTATAAAGCAGGGAATAATAATGAATGACTACAATAAGCTTGTATTTTAGTAAACTGTAGAAGGGAATTTTAGTAGTAAGAGTTGACTGAAATATCCCTAACTCTGTGAGCTTCCTGTGTGCACAAATATAAACAAGAGCTGCATTGATCTTGCAGATGAACACTGATCCCAATTTCTGAGATGAGAACAAGAAATGGTAGGAATTTGCTGAATATCTGAACTAAAAGTTCACAACAAAAGTTAACTACAACTTATAAAAAAGGAACACTTAACCAAGATTAGATTGAGGCATTGTTTTCCTCTGTCTTGGTCTTGAGACTACTCTTTTCCTTTTGGCTGGATCCTTCAATTGTTTCATTTCTTATTTATCTTTGTTAAAGATGATTCTGGACACTTTGAGTTTTTGAATGTGCTGATTGTGAAACAGAAAGTGAATATCCAGGATATTGAAATTGGAACTATGTATTTTGAGTTACTGCTTGGTTCTACCTTCAGTGCAGAGAATTTTATTGTTTGTTGATAATCACTTCAGTTGGGTTTGAATTAAGCAATGTGTACACAAGTTCTTACTGACTTTCCAGACACCCTGGCTCCAAGAACCCAAATTATACTACCAAAAGACATAAAAGACTCATTACAGCTGTAGATTAGTAGCCCACATAAAAACAACTCTTATATAAATATGGATTTTGACTGTACTTTGGTTGATTATATTTGTTGTGTGTCTCAGCAAAAGCATTGTGTGTGTGGTCTTGGTCTTGTCGAGAAGTTACTAAAAAGACATTGAGTGCAAAGCACTGTGCTGTAAACACTTCTGAGAATTACTAAAATTTACTATAGCATTCACATCTGAAAGATTCCTAAGTGGTAGGAGATAA
The DNA here is from genome assembly GCF_017639785.1 of Mesocricetus auratus. NCBI lineage: Eukaryota > Metazoa > Chordata > Mammalia > Rodentia > Cricetidae > Mesocricetus > Mesocricetus auratus. The sequence continues at coordinate 10,559,922 of NW_024429192.1, read as the reverse complement.
CTTCAGGTATGGATAAGGGTAATGATACAGATTCATATATTCCAATAGAGTCCTATGTTTCCATGAGACACAAGGTAGAGATGATGCTATATACAGTGTTTGCTTTTTCAATGAAGAAAGTGAAGTTCTTAAGCCAAGTTTTCCAGGAAGGAAACAAATCATGTTGTAGGAAATAAGCTGTGGGATGTATTAAGTTAGATGTGGCAAACAAGTGGGATTTTTTTATGCCCCTTGGCCCATTCTCCAGGCCTAGGCATAGAAATGATTATGCAGCATAAATACAGCTACAGTTTCTTCAGGTTCCAAGTTTTCTGTGTGGCCACTCTGTTTTCATGACTTCATAGACATCCACATATATTTTAATTAACTTTTGTAGTTAGGTCTTACTATGTAGCTCAGGTTTGTCTTGCACTCATGATTCTCCATTCAAGTGCTGTGACTCTGGTATGTGCAGTGTATTTGGGCTCATATTTTTCTGGTTGGTCAAACAGAGTGCATATATCCTAAGGAAAACAACATATCTAGTATAATAAACATAAAGATCTGATGTTTGCAATTTGATCTTGAAATAGAAATAGATCTCAGGCTTGATCAAGGACTGTACACTACTGCTACATCTGTTCTTGGATGAGGGTCATGAATACAGTGATGGTTACTGATTGTTACAGTGAACTGCCAACAATAGCCGTTTTGATATATTTTATATTAATAACATGCTTGAGTCATCATTTTGACTATCATACGTTCTGACTGTATAGAAATGTTCTGTAGATCTGGAACCAAGGGCGAATTAGTGCTGGTAGACCCTTGTTGGCTGTAACTAAGCAGTAGCATAGACACTAACATACAAATATGTGTGCCCATTTCACTCTTTCATCCATCAGCAGTGTTTAGTCAACTGGAATAGATAATTGATTCATTTACTTAATAATAAACGGTGTAATACTATTGTCAGTCAGAATTCAGAGTCTCTGCTTAGGAAACAGGATGGGCTATCATTTCAAGGAAAATGGATATAATGTCATTTATACATATAAATAATATCAACAGATGAAAAGCGACATAGAAGAGTAACTTTATTTGCGTGCAGAGGTCATTCAAATTATGTCGTGTGTAATACTGTTAAGTGCTGCATAGCAACATTCTATTTAAATTGAAGCACCATCTCCTAGAGGAGCTTTGGAGACTTATCAGTCTCAGAAAGCTATGAAAAGTTACATGATTACTAAAGCAGGTGAAATTTATCAGATTCATGAAGCCCCTACCTGAAGTTGTGTATGCAGTAAAGAACTACTTAGTTAAAGGGATTCTGGTGGGGCAGCAAATAGATTGGGCCCAGAATACCATTTATTCAGCTTTTATTAGTCACCCTTGCTGGGGTAAAATTTCCACTTATTCACCTGGGTCACTCGTGTTACCATAAGTAGCTCCACTAAACTCATTGGGCCATCAACCTAGACCTGGGTAGAACTGTTCATTTAGTCTGTCATTGACTTGCTATTTGTGGTGAAGAGATATTTTTCCATGTCCCTCAAGGAAAATTCAAACAATAGAATCCTAAAATTAGATTCCCCATGCCTCTTCCTCAAAGGAAGGTCTCATGGTCAACAACCTTTGTCTTAATTTTCAGGATGGCTAGCAGCTCTCGTACTTTCTGGTCTTTCCCAATTAAGAACACTATAATAATACATCAGTTGTCTGTACCCCTTAGCTCCCTTCCAATCTGGTCTAAGTACCTTTGATTGTATGATGTATTAATAGTCAAAAGTGCCCACGATGTCCTGGAAGCAATTCTCCCTTTTTCTGGGTTCTTCAAAAGCAAAGAGCTGTTACAGATCAAGAGCCAAGCCAAATTCTAGAAAAGGCTAAAATGTAAAAACAAACAAACATAATCAACAACATTTTGATCGAAGAAAACATTTGACACAGGAAACATAGATATACAAATAAAGCTTTTTTTCACATCAACTTATTTTATTTAATAAAAATACTAGAATCAATAAATATTCAAAGAAGGTAAAACTCAGGAACTAGAAAAGTTTACTTAGGGCACTTTTGTCTGCTCTGCTGGGTTTAGACAAGAGTTTTTAAGAATAAAAAATTAGCCAGGCATTGGTGGCACATGCCTTTAATCCCAGAATTTGGGAGGCAGAGGCAGGCAGATCTCTGTGAGTTCAAGGTCAGCCTGGTCTATGAGAACTAGTTCCAGGACAACCTCCAAAGCCATAGAGAAACCCTGTCTCGAAAAAACTAAACAAAAAAAATCAAATATTAACTTATTTTGACACCATCACTAGGATCTGATGTCTGTAACAAAGGACCATAGGCTGAGAAATAAACTGTTTCATGCCTCTGGATATTGGTAAGGTTGGATCCCCCTGAAGGCTGAGAATCCTCTGCACAGGTTCTAGGCTTCTGTGTATGTTCTGAGGATCCATCTGTTACACAACTCTGTTTTATCTAGGTTCTTTGGTATGCTGAGGGTAGTGAAGGTACTTCCTTTGTAAGCACCTCCCTTACCTAGGTTCTGGAATTTCTCATCTAAGTTTGATACTCTGTTCTCATGATTTATCCCCTTGAACTTTGCTTTCACCTTACATAATATTCAATGAAAGTGTCTGTGCCCAAATCTCTGTCTTATGAGAACATTCTTCTTATTGGATTACAAGCCCACTCTATTTCCCAATAAATTCATACTCTGGTGTTAGTATTTCAAAATTCAATAGGTGATATAATCCAACTCTATAATATTATGTGTGTTTATAATATATCATATATTATATATGCATATATAGTGTATGCTTTAGGGAATAGTTTATTTTCAGTGAATATATTCTAAATCATAATCTGGCAACTCAGTAAAGATAACTCATTCTGTGTCAATACTAACACATGCAGTATCAACGTCCACAAATTCTGATTTACATGCCGTACTAAGGGTCCCTTCTCTTCTGGTTTACTCGCGCACCCCCCAAATGGACTCTGATGTGTTTTCAAGGCAAAGAAGAGGGTTTCCCCATCTTGTACTTTAAAGCCTGTTTGTGTATTTGGCTTACATATTATTCATATTTTCGTTTTATCTTTGGTTTTCTTCTCTGAAGACTTTCCAGCCATGAAGAATGTTGTGGGTTAACAAGGGGAAGTCCAAATGAAAGGAAGCCAGTGGTTTGGCAATGTAAAATCATTTGGAAGTTGCCTTGCAGAAACATCTTTCCACTTCTATGTTCTGACTTGTTTTAATATCTTCTATTATCTCAGGAGAAGCCTGTAGATACGTGGCTATTAGGTCTAGCTATTATAGGGAACTCAGCATACAGATGCTTTTACTTTAGGGTGCTATGCATATGCTAAGGATAGGGTAACTTTAAGGTCAAATCCAGCTCACATTGTAGGTAGTCAGTCAGAGGAGAGAAGGGAACAGGGGGACAGTGTTCTTATGTCTTCATCTGCATAATGAGGACTTTGTTTCCACGGCAATAGTGAGTTCACATCTACAGTAATGGACTTTTTTTTTAATCATTTTTTATTTTAATTTTAAATAGCTTGTTTTACATGTCAATCCCAGTTCCCTCTCCCTCCCCTCTTCCCGCACTCCCCTTCCCCCCTCCCTCCCACCCTATTGCCAAATCCTTCCACATAGGGGATATCTAGAGTCTGTCATTTTACTCTGGGTAGGGTCCAGGTACTCCCCTAAGAGTCCAGGCTGAGAGAGCATCTCTCTTTGTGCTATAGGCACATGAAGACAGTTTGTATACCAGGGATAGACACTGATCCACAGCTCAGGGCCCCATAGGTTGCCCAGGCCTTCTCACTGACACTCACATTTGGGGGGGGTCCAGATCAGTCCCATGCTGGCCTCCCCACTGTCGGTCTGGGGTCCAAGAGCACTCCCCTGTTCAGATCAGCTGTCTCTGCTGGTTTTGCCAGCCCATTCTTTGCCAATTTGCTCATCACTCCTCTCTCTCTGCCACTGGGTTCCTTGGGTTCAGTTCAGTGATTAGTTGTGTGTTTGCCTCTGCTTCCATCAGTCACAGGATGAAGGCTCCCGGATGGTTATAGACATCAAGTTCATTATCAGGAATGGGCATTCGAGGTGGTCCCTCCACTATTGCTTAGCTTGCCAATTGATGTTATACCTTTAGATCACTCGAGGTCACTCTGGTGCCTGATCTGTCTTCGATCCTATGATTCCCTCTTCCCCCTATTCTACCCCCACCCCCTCAACTTCCTGTTCCCCCATGACCAACTCCCTTCCTTTTTACCCCCTCTATTCTTCCCAGGTCCCACTCCCCCCCCACCCTTCGCCGTGTTCCCCATCCATTCAGAGGATCTTGCCTCCATCCTCTTCTCTTGGGTACTATGCATATATGCATATCTTTTAGGTTCTTTCCTGTTTCACAGACTCTCTATCTGTGGAAGTGCAGACTGGCACTATCCTGATCCGTATCTAAAATCCATATATGAGTGAGTACATACCATGTTTGTCTTTTTGCGACTGGGTTACCTCACTCAGGATGGTTTCTTCCAGTGCTATCCATTTCCCTGCGAATTTCAAGATTCCATTGTTTTTTTCTGCTGAGTAATACTCCATTGTGTAAATATACCACATTTTCTCTATCCACTCTTCAGTTGAGGGGCATCTAGGTTGCTTCCAGGTTCTGGCTATTACAAACAATGCTGCTATGAGCATAGTGGAGCAGATGCCCTTGTTGTATGAACCTGCCTCATTTGGATAAATGCCTAAGAGTGGAATTGCTGGGTCTAGTGGTAGATTAATTCCCATTTTCCTGAGGAATCTCCATACTGATTTCCAAAGAGGCTGTATGAGTCGGCATTCCCACCAGCAGTGGAGGAGTGTTCCTCTCTCTCCACATCCTCTCCAGCATAAATTGTCTTCGGTGTTTTTGATTCTAGCCATTCTGACAGGAGTAAGATGGTATCTCAGAGTTGTTTTGATTTGCATTTCCCTGATGACTAAGGATGTTGAGCACTTTCTTAAGTGTCTCTTGGCCATTTTAGCCTCCTCTACTGACAATTCTCTATTCAGCTCTGTACCCCACCTTTCAAGTGGATCCTTTGGTGTTTTGGAGACTTGTTTCTTGAGTTCTTTGTAAATTTTGGAGATTAGCCCTCTTTTTAAACCAGAATTTGACTTTTATTCAAACCTCCAGCAGTCTGACCTTTCATCGGACATTTTTAAATGTTCCATTGAAGACATGCTGATTTGTGCAGCAGGGGATAGATCTTGGTTGAAATGAAATTATCAGATTGTGTGTTCAGAACATTAGCAGTGCTTACCTTGTGAACAAATAATAATAATGACCAAAGCCACATAAACACATAGGAAAGCTAAAGGTCTTTTAAATGGAAGCAAGCTCTTCTACTTGATATATTTTGGAATTTGTATTGATAGAAGATAGATGACAGATAGACATACATACAGACAGACAGATAGATGATAATAGATGGAACATAGATACCCAAATAATCTAAACATCAAATCTAGTTATCACCAATATAGGACTGTTTGTTCCCTGTTTCTCTTAGGAAGAATTTGGTATTTCTTCTAATTGTATTTTCCCTTAGTCTCCTAATATAGTTTTGTGGTTTGAAAAGCTTTTGCCAGGGGACACTCAATACATCCACCCCAGAAAGCAAACTCACAACAAGCCAAATTAACAATGACACTGGAACCAAACTTGCTGAACCAAGGAATAACTACTGTGGTTCCTAACAGGTGTGTGGGTGAGCAGCTACTTACAGAAGCAGGGATGGCCCTGGAAAGAACAGCTGTGTCACTGAAAAGCAGTCCCAACAACTCTGACACTGGAGAGCTGCCTCCCTGGAGCCCTCTGCACTACTTGCTGCTAATTCACTAGGTCGTAGAGATAGCCTCTCTCTTCAGTCTCCTTGAGTCTTCTCCCCAGCAGTTATTTGCCACGTCTTAATTAAACAGTCCAGGGTCAGCCATGAGTCTCCCAGGCTTACCATTTCTCAGACACATGACATTTGTTTACCTCATCTGATCCAGAAGAAACTGTGATCTTTTGCAGGCTGTTTTAGGTATTGTTTGCTGACTATTTTGCATACATTCCAACAACACCACATTATGCAGCCATGGAGTTTGTTTACTTGATTGATTTTTCTCTTGAAAGATGAAACGTCAGTTGTGTACAGGAAAATAAAATGTGCTTCTCTGCATAGATGACTTTAGGATGTACCAATAAAGTCTAATTGAAGGAAATACAACTATAATGAACTGTGACAACTTAAAGTTAGGTTTCCAAACAGAAAGAACATCATTCGTTCTAACTAAGCATCTATATCAGGCTCCGGTCCCCTAGGAGGACCTTGGACTTGTCAAATTTTAAATTCATGTACTGCCCACTCAGTTAAGTTCATTTGTCTTTTTTTATTTTGTTAATTTTTTTAAATACAGTGAATTATTCATTTACCCACACAAATATACTTTTTTCCCTCGATATATGTTTTTATTTAAATTAGAAACATGGATGTTTCACATGTCAATCCCAGCTCCCTCTCCCACCCCTCCTCCCTTGTTCCTCCACCCACCCCCTAACCCCCACCCAATTCCCACATCATTCCCCAGGGAGAGGATCTCCAGAGTCTGTCATTTCATCCAGGGAAAGACCTAGGCCCTTCCTCATGTGTCCAGGCTGAGAGAGCATCCCTCTATTTGGAATGGGCTCCCAAAGTTCATTCATACACCATGATAAACACTGATTTACTATCCAAGGCCCCAGTGATTTCTGTGGTCTCCTCACTGGCACTACATTCATGGAGTCTGGATCAGTCCCTTGTTGGCCTCTAGGCCATCAGTCTGGGTTTCAAGAGCTCCCCCTTGTCAGGTCAGCTGTCTTTGTGGGATTCACAAGCATGGTCTTCACCCCATTGCTCATCACTCTTCCATCTCTGTCACTGGGTTTCAGGAGTTCAGTTCAGTGTTTAGCTGTGGGTATCTGTCTCTGCTTCCATCAGTCACTGGATGAAGGTTCTAGGATGGCATATAAGGTAGTCATCAAACTTATCATCAGGGAGGGGCTATTAATGTAGTCTCTCCACCATTGCTTAGTTTGCCAGTTGGTGTTATCCTTGTAGACCTCTGGAGATCTCACTAGTGTCAGCTCTTCTCCTCAAACCTATAATGATTCCATCTATTATGGTATCTCTCATCCTGCTCTCCTCTATTCTTACCTTGACTCAACCTTCCTGCTCCCCCATCCCTTCTTCTCCCTTCCTCTTATCCCCCTTTCTTTTCTCTGGTTCCCTCTCCCCTCCCCCGATGTGCCCAATCTGCTCAGGAGATCTTGGCTCATTCCACTTCTCTGGAGTATCATGCATCTCTCTTGGGAACCTCCCTATTACCCAGACTCACTGGCATTGGGACTGTAGGCTGACACTCACCTGATCCATACCTAAAATAAGTTCATTTGTCTTAGTCTTACCTTGTGGTTTTCAGATAGTTCACAGTCTTTGGAAATTTGATGTAGGTGTGTGTGTGTGATTGTGTGTGTGTGTGTGTGTGTGTGCACATATATCTACTTGTGAATAAGTGTGCATACTTATTACATTTTAAATTATGTCTTTCAGGAGTTATTACATTTTCTACTTTAGTTTGCTTTAGCTCCGTGAGTTTATTTTCATTGCATCTCCGCTTGAAACAGCTTAAGTTTCCTGTGTAATTTTAAAATTAAATTGTATTTTATTGGTTGCAACCATGGTATCTTCCTCTGTTTGTTTATATTATTAATGTCAGTCTTCAAAGAGTTCTGGAGCTATTAACTACAGTTGAATTATGCAGATTGGGCCACCCATGCAATTGTTTGTTTCTTCAACTATATTACTTTGCTACTGTAAAAAGGAGAGCCAAAATGTTCTGATCCCAGACTATAAGATCCCACAGCATCATGTGAGGTTACCACAGTAGATCAAAGGGATCTATTGAATGTGTCATAGCTCATTTAAAGTGAAAGGGCCAATAGATTTCCCTGTGGCTTTCACTGCTCTTGGGAGTTGAACTGATTAAACAGCACAGCACCAGTGTGATTCTGCCTGAGATATCATTCTGGGTAGGTGGAAAGAATTAACTCGTCATTTCTGTATGTTTAAAAAAGTTGTCTCAAGATTCTTTTACTAAAACATAAAGTAAATGTACTTGTTTCATGATCCAGTACTCAACATGATCTCTCTCCTTTTTTAAACTCCCATTTGTAGTAGTTTGAATGTAATGGGTACCCATAAACTCATAAGGAGTGGCACTATTAGGAGGTGTGGCATTGTTTAGGTATGGCCTTGCTGGAGGAAGTGTGAACTGTGGAGGTGGGCCTTGAGGTTTTATATGTGCTCAAGCCACATCCAGTGTCTCAGTTAACTTCTGTTGCCTACAGGTAAAAGATATAAGAACTCTCAGTTCCTTCTCTAGCACCATGTCTGCCTCATACTGCCAGGTCCCATCACGATGACAATGGACTAAACTTCTGAAACTGTAAGCCAGTACCAATTAAATGTTTTCCTTTATAAGAGTTGTGTGCTCATAATATCTTCACAGAAACCCTAACTAAGACACAAGTTTATATATCCATCATTGCCACAAGTGTCTGAAATTTTCTATTTTCCCATACAGTAACTCATAATATCTTCACAGAAACCCTAACTAAGACACAAGTTTATATATCCATCATTGCCACAAGTGTCTGAAATTTTCTATTTTCCCATACAGTAACTCACCAAATAAATCACATGACTTCTTTTCTCTACTCATAGACCTTCTGTTTCCTTACATTCTCTCTGGAATATGTCCTCTTGCACTCTTTTTTCACCAAAGACACTAATCTTAATGCTATAAGAACAAATGACACTTTCTTAAGAGAATCCTTGGACCTCCCTTCTTGAATCTTATCCACATTTATTTATTTATTTTTTATTTTTGGGAGTAAGATCTTACTGAAGGTTAGTATACATGTATAGGATCTTTGTAGAGTACATTATAATTAAGGACCCTATAAACAAATTAACAACATAATGTAGACTCACAATTTAGGAATAAATAATGCAGTCATTATAGGTTATTTCCTCCACCATCTCTGTGGATTGTGATTAGTCTTCCCTGTCCTTCTGTCATTCTGCCAATGACAATACTATATTTTAGTGGACCACCATAGCTAGCATAGCTATAGCCATCACTTTGCTGTAATTACAAGTTTCCTCCAACAATGATACCTCATGGATGGCCTAATGGGATTTCGTAAGGCTGTTTGAGTCTTGAAAGGCTATAAAAAGTATATAGGAAATTTCTAAGGAAAATTAATGACCACACGTGACTACTGATTGAGACATACTCTTCATCTGGTACAATTTCTATTCTTAAAATAGAACAGCAACATTTCCATGATAATGTCACAACATAATGTGTTGATTTGTTTTGGTCATGAATAGGGAGATAATTATAAAAATGACGATGACAACAACTATCAAATGACAATTCTATTTAATTTCATGTATTACATTAAATGACTAATTTACAGTTTCAAAATAAATCAAGTTTTACATTTTAAATGAAAATATTTATGTTTGAAACCAACTATAGGAAGCAAGCTTTGACAGAATCTTAGATAGGACATGAGACCATTGTACACAGAGCAAAGCCAGACAAAGTCAAGATTTAAAAGAGATACAACTACCAACTATGCATATGGTTGGGAGTTATATGCAAAACACATACAGAGTTTCCATTATGTGCCAACAAAGATCAATGGAGAAAGCAAAAGAATGTCATTCTAGTATTGGAAAAAGTTGAATCATCACAAGGATGTTCAATACACACCAAGTAGACTGGCAGACTGTGCATCCAGGGTGTAATATTGGCATTCTCAATTTTATTGTTAGTCCCTTCAAGTGTAATATCCATAGATACTGATGAAATATATACCAGCAAGTCAGCTAATGGTAAAAATAAAAACCTCAGGAGGGTATCTGTTTCATTTTAGATAGGTTTTTGAAGGATCCATTTCCACAGTAGACTAGCATATGCAGATACGGAGTTAGGCTCACATGTGCTGCTTTGCAAAAACATTGAACCTCAGAAGCCACTGAAGGATTTCTCAAGGCAGAATTGAGGACAGTCATGAAGAGAGCACGTGGATATGTTGTGTGTAACTGACTGAGCAATCTGACACCACCCTCATCCTTTGTTACAAATCTATGCATGTCATTAAAATTGTGCTCTACCATAAATGTCAGAGCCTGATAGGGAATACTAAAACGGGAGATACAGGGATAGCTCAGCAGGTACTGCTTTTGTAGAAGACCTAAGTTCAGGTCCCAGTACCTGCATCAGACAGTTCACAACTGCTTTAACTCCAGCTCTGGGGAGAAATCAGCCTTCTTGGCTTCTGTGGGCATCAGAACTTGCCCACACATAGACTCACACACACATAATACTCATAATAAAAAGTAATAAAAATAAATCTTTAAAAATACCAAAAATATATGTAAGCATTGCAAAATTTGAAGAGCAAAGCACTACTTAAATTCACCACTTAAAATCCCCACATTAAGATTGCTTTAAAAAGAAAGATGTCAGCCAACCACTTCCATTCCAATGTATTCATATATACATATGTGTTGTACAAACAACACAGCCAATTGTGACAGCAATTGACCTTATAGTTAGTTTCTAGTTTCTTTCTATTTTACTTTTTCTTTTTTCCTCTTCTTTCTTCTCCTCCTTCATATTTTGAGACAGTGTTTCCCTTTGTAGCCCTGGTGTCCTGGAATTTGCTACATATATCAGGATGGCCTTGAATTTACAGAGTACCCCCACACCACATGCCACCTCCAGATTGCTGAGATTAAAGCACCTGTCACCAATTGAAGCTAGTGAGATACAGTTACATCTTTATAAATACTCTATAGTGCTTAACTCAATAGTACTTCATTTCTCCGTCACAAACATAAAATATCATGAACGTTTTCTGTATTACAGTGAAACTCTTCTTTTTCCTTTTCAAATTTACTTTGAGCATATATGTACAATGTAATAAGCAAAGGTATTTCCTAAGAGTTATACATTTCCTTAGAAATGGAAACACAGCATTTGAGACACTACATTTAACATAGAGCAAAGAAGAAACTTAATTGCTCTTGGGTGTTTCATGACATTAGAATATTTCATGACTACACTTTATCGTAACCTTTCTCCACTTGTTCTTATTAATGTTGAACATCATTTACAGATATTTGTTGACAAGCAAACACACACATACATGATCCATATGCAGCTTCCACCTACAGTGCCATCATTTCTGAGAAAGGAAAGGCTCCCACCAGATCAAATCATCCTTTGGCTTAGCCTTTCTTGAACACTGGGCAAACACTTTAGAACGTGTGATGACACATACAATAGAGCTCTGTCCCATAAGCATGACTCATGGGGTGACAATCTCTGAAAATTTCTTTGGGTACTTGTCTCCTCATTAGTATCAGAGTTATTTTTATAATTTCCTACAGGAAAAATTCAGGACAGCACAGGGTTCAAAAGGAAGGCCAGGAAGAAAAGACATGGAGGTAATTTGTTAAATCCTGTGGAACGGTCTCTCTGGCACCATGCTATTTTAAGGACTGGATTGTTATTGTTGAAAAGGAGATTATACTAAATTAAAGAACATGATACAAGAGTTTACCACATGCTAATGTTATTTCATGGAATTTTTCTCATCTGCACAATTAGGGAAATAGACATTCAAAAATTAGGAATCCACGCTTTTAAGCATGATTGTTCTGTTGAGAAAAATAATTAGAGAGCAATGTATAAGCTTGTTAATTATAAATAATACCTTCAGTAATTAAGGCTATGCATCCCTAAGGACTTATCAAGCACAAGTCAATCAAGTTTGAGGTAGGTAAGCAGTTTTCAAAGTGGTCGGCATGGGAGACATCACAGGAGGTGCTTAGCACAGCTAGAATGAACAGATAATGCTCCCAAATTCTACAGGGTCAGATCACTATTAATACTTCACAGTCAAGAACTGACTTTAAGAACTGGAGCGAATACATGTTAATGAAATTCTTCATAAAGGCTGTGCTGTATTGTCAACTCCTTGCTATCCTTGAAAAATGACAGAGGCTCAAAGTAGGAAGGGACATGCTGTTCCAAATAACAATAAGAATGGAAGTTGAGCTGTGTGTCACTTCCTGAATTTTCTTGAACTCATCTTTATCTTTGCAGTTAGCCTCATTTCCTTTCCCAGACTAGAATTAAATTTAAACTGCATTTATTTATAGTTTTATATCCAGCTAAAATTAAATCAAAAGAAAAGTCAAGTTACCTGTGGTGCCCTGTGCATACTTTTGCCTTTAAGCTGTAATCACAATCTTCCCCATAAAGGACACTGCAGTGTTTTTGTAGCCATCTTTTTCTCCAAAGGGAAGCTTAGCATATGTATAAGAAAGGACATTTCAGAAGGCGTGGCATATTACACTGTAAAGTCAGATAGCCTATTGAAATCAAAACAAACTGCATTTTACACAAATGTTGTTTAAACAGACTCCGATGAGAAATGCCAAATCAGACATCCAAAACAGAAATTTCTCTGTGGAAATGTGTGCTTTACTGGCAAAGGAGAGCTGAATATATTTTATACAACAAAAGTAGGACCAATGAAAAAAATCATTACCAAAGCTTTTCTGCTGACACCTATAGCTTCTTCTGACTTCGTTATTGTCACACTGCAAAAACTGTAAGGATTATCTAGCAGCTGTGGACTCCTGGATTAGTCAATTAAAAATGACAACAGCATCATGAACTGGCTGGATGAGAAACTGAACTTGGAGTGTTTTATAAGTTGACATGGCAGCTTCCATCCCCTGAGTTGATACATTACTCTGTCATATGTTGAACTGCTTAGGAAATTTGTTCAGCTACATGTCCTCCAGTTTGCAAAACATACTGAAAAATGCTGAGGGTTTATGTATAATGAAGGGTTGAAATGATCCATGCATTTTAGATCAATCCCATACCCAGTGAGCATGACCTGAAATTCAGAGAACATTAAATGAGAAAGAACATCAGGATTACAGACATCTTGGCTTTGTAGGCAGCAAGAAATTTAGTTGTGTCAAATAAATAACAGTAAAAAGATAACATATTAATTATAAAATGGTAAAATTTGAAATAGTGAATTCTTTGAAAGTAAAATAAAACTTGTCCAATTTTGCTCAGTGAGCTCTATATTATAGAGAAAACTTTACTGAAATGTCACATAGGTAGGAAGAAACACAAAACCAGAGTTCTTTGAGTTTAAAACCAGGGAGCAGAAGTAAACTCTTTAAAATAGATGCAGTGCATCTCTCTGTGTTTGTCTGTTGGGGGAGAGAAGACTGTAGGGTCAGTCCACAGTTTGAAAGCAATGGATTGACAGATCAGCAATGAACCCAGAAGTACAATAGACAAATCAGCCCAGTGATTTCAAGATGGCAAAAACATCCACAAGTAAGAATCTTTTCAGGAGCATATCTTGAAGTAGATTCAAGACTACAAAGTTCAAGAAGAGCGCTCTTGAATTTTATGGGTTTGATATGATTGATAGAAACCCTAGTTACGGGTAAGGGGGGCTACAATTGGAAGAATAACTTCAGTAGAAATGAATACATACTATGAGGTGCTTTAAAGAAAAACATATTATGGAATGAAGGCATAACCAAGGGAGGGTGGGTGCTTTTAAAGATTTTGGCATGAAAGACACTAGACAGCCTTTCAAAAGTGTTGTATCCTTACATGCTGATCACTGAGAGTCAAAATCACCAGAGACTAACACATGCTAGAATATGCTTTACCCTAATAGCCTTCTATCTTTTTGAAGACTAGACCCATCAGCAAAAATAAGCATCTAATTCCTCCTTCTCGATGAGACTTAACTATCTCAGAGTAGAAGCTTGCAGAATTATAGGACTCCTAAACAGACTTTGTTAAAACTGTTAACTGTCCTTTGTATGCTTCTAAAGAGAACCACTTATAAACTACTGCCTGTACTCTAGACTCATTCATCCCCCAACTAATGTTTCACCAACTATCAAAAGCTGCCTGCACCTCCCATTTCCTCCTCCACTAGGAAAAAGTACATAAATCCCTTGACTGTCCCTGTAGTATGTGCTTGTGCTCTCTTGTGAGTTTTCCGGTGCAGACTAATGACCTTGTAATCTATGATGCATTTTCCAATCTGTACACTTCCAGTTCATTCCAGACAGCTTTTGGAGAGGAAGGAGAATGCCTTCCTCCGTCCCAACAACTGTTCTTAGTGTCGAGAAACATCCAACATCTTAACAGAGACAGACAGAGAAACTCACCTTTAGTACAGAGAAGGAAGATACAAGGAAATGGAGAAATGGTCACAGATAGGATTTTTCCTTCATAAAGGAAAAATCTTCTTCCTGTTTCACAGGGCTAGGACCAACTCTTCTTAGCCAGGCAATTACTCATCATTGCTTCCTCTCTCTGGTATAACCTGGGCTCATGCTGGGCACATGCTGGACTGCCCTCCAGCCCTCCAATCTAGAAAACTTCTCTAGCAACTTCACTCTCTGTTTATCTTGTCAACGGGTTCAACTGGGTTTTTCCACCATGTTTCAGCTTCAGCTGTTTCAAGTCTTTGGAAATGAATTCTACACTAGACACCTTTGACTTTGGTAGTTTAAAAGGAAAATAAAATGCATTGCAGTTTACAACAGACCATAACCGTCAATTTCTACTTAGTAAGTAGAAAATAAGAAGAGGTTAAGACTAAAGGATAGGAGGAAATGACCAGTTTTCTTAAAAAAGGAGCCAGCATACAGTAGGCAAATTAGGGAAGAATCTTATTCCATGCTTCAGTATTTTATCATGGAAATTCTAAGTTTCAATTTTATGAAGAGAACCAAATGTGCTAACATTGCCATTGCTTAATAACTTTGGCCATGTGTGATCTGAGATGCATACTTTAAAAGCAGATGATCAAACAACGGAGTTAACACAGGTATAAAATTCAGATTGCTGGTCAACTGTATGTAGCATTCTTTAACTTACTTATAATGGAAGCTTTCGAACTTTATTGATTCAAGATGGAGAGACAAATTCAAAAAGAGGCAAGTACTGGATACTAACTTATGGTATCTATTTAGGATACAGCAGCAGGGACAGAAACAGAAAGAGAGAAAATAAACTGCCAGCAAGAACATAGAAGAAAACATCAAATATTTGATCAAATACCACCACTAACAGTCTGTCATATTAAAAATTATTGAATTTGAGAGAATATTGCCCCATGTCTGTAATAACAAAGTAATTGATAATACTGCATTTTAAAATATATTATGGGAAGAAGACCTAGGGAATTTTGTACTGTAATAGAAAAAGGAGGTAGTGGTTTACAGGAAAATGACTGATTAGACTTCTCACAATAGGCTATTGTCTTCATTAATCTCACTGTAGCATTCGATTACTTGTAAGTAGTTCATTAAAGAGCTGACATTAAAGATGAATGTGTTTGTTCTTTAAACAAATAACTGTAGATTCTTTGGCACACAGTAAGAATATCTGATAAATGATAAACATCTCTTGGTAGAAATGTGATAAATTCTAAACTCCTTGACTACTTTATCTAGCCATCTTCATATCTGTTGGAAATAGTATGCTATCTACATTTGTCTATAAGTAGCAAAATTTCCTTTTGAAGACCTGTATTAAGCATTTAATGAATAATTTAATTTGCAAGAAAAATAAAGTACAAGACCATGCTCAAAGATATTAGTATATTGTAGAATCACTGACAAGTGTTTATATAATCTATCTTCTTGCTCATTACTGCTTCTTCAAACAGAAAGTATTTTAGCCTATATATATTCATCACAAGGTCAAAAATATTGACCTGTGTTATCTGTATTAGAAATCTTAGGACCATGAACAATGCATGGAATATGAGGTGCTCAATAAACTACTCAATAAATTAATACACAAATAAGTTAGGGCAGATCAAAAAGGACAGTGTCAGCAAGACAGAAGATGTCATCATGCTGCTTAGGTTTTTGTCAGGTGTACACAAGCAAGAGTTAGCTGGGAAGAGGGAACCTCTGTTGAGAAAATGCCTATTGAGATTGACCTGTAGACTTGCCTATGAGGAATTTTCTGGGTTAATGATTGGCATGGAAGAGCACATTCCATTGGGGGTGGTATCAACCCTGAGCAGATGGTTCTAAGTTGTATTTAAAAAGGTTATCTAAAAGATTCATGAAGAACAAGTCAGTAAGCTGCCTTCTTCCATGGTCTCTGCTATAGACCCTGCCTGGAGGTTCCTGCCCTGCTTGAGTGCCAAATAAACCCTTTACTCCCCTACTTGTGCTTGGTCATGGTGTTACTATAGTAATAAAAAGCAAATGAAAACAGTCACTTATTATATACATTTTAAAATTATGTTCAGCATACCATGCTTGCTTTGTGTTTTTACTATTTTTTATACATCAGGTAATTAAAATTGGGTAGGCATAGAGACATAATATATGTTTAATATATATGTTTAATATAAATAGATCACTCAAATTATAGTAAAATGAATTTCCTTCTAGGTACCATTGTCCATTTGATCAAAAGCTTGGAAAAATAGATTTTTTAATTCAAAAAGTAGAAAATAATCTATGTACAAACAATCAACAACAAGAAAATAAGCAAAATAACCCCACAAGCATTTTCCATCTATTTCTACTTCCTTCCAGGAGCCCAGCATATGTGATCAGAGAGGATTATCTTATAAATTGTGGCAGACCACATGCTTAATTAAAGAGATAAATCATGGTGCTCAAGGACATGGCTTACCCTTCTGTTTGGTCTGAAAGTTTCCTGCTTAAGCCAGTGCTATCCTGGTTCTCTCTGACTTTGTGAGGGTGTGCCACAGTCACCTGAGTCAGCCTGTGATGATTTGTGGCTAGGAAAAAGACCCCTTGACACGTCACTGGAAGTAGGTCACACATCCCAGAGGGCTGGATAAATCCAAATTAAATAATGGCATTTTTGCTATACCTAGCAATTCTTCCTTTGCAGAAGACAAAAATAATTACTTCAGCCAGGTTTCATAGGTTTTTGGAATCAATTATTTGTCTACAGGCTGGAGTGGAAGTAGAGAGTGCATTTGCAACCTGCAAATACTCCAAGAAGTGGAAAAATAAATACACATACCAATAATGGATGTGTGCACTGACTTCTGAACCTCCGTTAACCAGGTAGTTAAGGACTATCATTCAGGAGTCATGAAATGAAAGGGATATAAACTATTAAGAAGCTTCCAAAACTTGGGAGCCCATTCCCTATGGAGGGTACTATTGCAGCCCAGATATGGAAAGGAGGGCCTGGGCCTTCCCCCCAAATGATGTGATGGACTTTGATGATCTCCACGGAGCGTCTCCCTATCCTGGGAAGTGGGTGGTTGGTGGGTTGAGGGGTCGGTGGGAAGCATGAGAGGATGGGAGGGCAAGGGAATGGGGAGATGGACATGTAAATAAGAGTGTTTCTAAAAATAAAAAAATAAAATAAATGAAGAAGCTTCCAAAATAGCATCTCATGTCATGAAAAGGTATTAAGGGCTTTTATTCAAAGGTTTTTTTTTGTTTGTTTTTTTTTCCCAGTGAGTAAAGGGAATTTGGCCTGAGAAATGTGTGTATGATGTGAACTTTAATAAGGAGGATAAAGCTGCTTTTGCCCGAACTACTTATTAAAGTAGTTGTAACTGATACCAACTAAGAATGCTTGCACTTGCTCACATGTGTCTTCAGTTACACTCTGATGAAAATGAGGTTGCTAGCTGACCAGAAGAGTGCTTGGCTTTGCCATGATCTCAACTTACTTTTATTATTCCTAGACTTGATCAATTGTGATAGATTCTAGGAAGAGACTCCAATAGCCCCTCTGGTAAAGAAAATGATCCCAAGGCTAAGTGTAAATGCACGGCCACAAACCACAGAGCCACGCTGCACAGTGCCCCAGAAGCTACCCATTTTATCCACCCCTCGTTTTCTCCTTCTTACTTCTCTTTCCTATTCTGTCTCCTCCCCTCTCTCCCCATTCCAGATTTCTAACCCTCCATCTTTCCCATTCTCACTTACCTACCCTTATCCTTTACCTCCTGATATTTTGAAACAAGGTATCATCACTATATATGTCAGGCTGGCCTTAAATACAGTAACTACCTGCCTGGACTTCACAAACTCTAGGATAGCAGTGAGTGGTATGCACCTGTTTCGTCTTCCCTATAAACTTTCTCTAATGATTTACGGGAAAGTTATACAAAAAGAGCCAACAAAAGTCTGTCTGTTCTTATAGAATGAAATTAGCATGTGTTCCAGTGATATTGGATGGCAATACTTTTAAATTGGAGTAATGGAGTTCGTGTCCCATATTCAGCCTTTACACAGAGGCACGGTAACCACAAATGGCTTTAACAATCAGAATGTTTCAAGTATTTTGCTCAGGAATGAAATCACAGCTCCAATACAGGGAGTGTTTTTAATGCCCCGTGGCTACTTAAACTCCAATGACCTTAAAAATCTTTAAAAGAAAAAAGCAACAAAATCCTGAGATTTTATACTAGAAGACAACTTAAAAGACCCAATGCTAGGCCCTTATCTTGAAAATAGAAAAGCAGGTAAAAACTCATGCCTGCAGCTTTGACTTTGTCCCTGTAAAATCCTTTACTGTGCATCATGGAGGGATAACTGCAGCTCGGAAGCATGCTTCATATTTAAAATATTGAAATTGAGGCCAAGTTCCTGTTACAGCACTCTAATGATTGTTACAAAATGGTGAGGGGTTCATTCTCTTAAATCTTAGGGTGTGAACAAAGGTCTTGCCCACACCTTCCTAGTGCCAGTTGCTAATAATCTCTTTGAAGTTAAGTCTCCATGAAAGAGCAATGTAAAAATCCTTTTTGTAACTGGAAATGCATCAGACATGCTTCTAAGCAACTCCCCAGCCAAATTCCAGTAAATCTCATATTGTTTGGCTCATTTTTCCTAAACCTGCTGTGATTTAATTCTGTTTCAATCCTATCCAAATCACCACTCTTGAAGATTTTTGCTTAGCAAATACCTTTTGTAAGCTATATTATCAGTGCTTGTCAAAATTGCATGTGTGAGTAAGAAAAAATATCATTGTAAACTAATACTCCCCTACTAATTCAATTACTGTGGAATTTGGTCATATGTGTGAAAAGATCATCTAGCTCCAAGTATGGGTAGGCTGCTAAGGTAGGAAATACTGGGTGAGGATTTTCATTTTATGGTTATTTTAATTTAAAGTTCAAAATGAGTTCAGCAGATTAGAATCTCAGATTATGGATAGTACCTCCTTTTATTGTTAAAAAGAAAAATCAACTCACTGAATTCTTTCAGGAGCCTCCATCCTAAGTAATGTAGCTACAAGGTGAGGGCAAACTCTTTCTTTGCTCATTTTAGTAATCGTGAAAAATAAATCAGCGATTCAGCTGAGACTTTATTCCTGTTTGCACATCTAGAGTTATTTTCTAATGTGAAGCCACATTTGAATTGTTTTATCCCTGAATCTAGAAGCGGTTTTCCAAATTGTCAGTAACATTAGCCCATTGGTCCATGTCTGATCACAGGTCGTGTTTTCTCAGTCAACCATTAGTGTTAACTCATAACCATTTATACAGGCCACATATGTGGGATACAGCATATAACACAAGAGGGTAAACACACACACGCATGCCATGAATGAACCCTGTAATTAAATCTCCATTCAGGACACCTGTTTGTAGTAGGTTAATTATTTTAAAATATCATTATATTTGTTCATGATTTGTAAACACCTTTCTAGGGAAATCCATGTGGCCCTGGCCCTGTTTGGATCTTACTAGGGGAACGTATACAAATTTCTTCAGAAAAGACCTTTACAGGTGAGTGTGAACATTCCTGAGAATACATACTCTCTTTACGTGTTTACTGTTTGAGAATTGAAGTCAACAAACAATTTTAGGTGGAAGTCAAGGAACATTATTTTCAGGAATTACATGACAGATAGAAGTACCTCTAGGCATTCCAGCTTGAGACAGATAATTTTAATTCAAAATTTTTAAAAAACACCTGAATATACATTAATATAGGCATGGTCTCTAAAAATGCCTGCCTCACTTAGAGACAACTAATTTCTAACCTCAGGACAGCTCCCAAGAGACACATGAGGCTTCGTAAATATGTGATACAGGAAAAAGCCCATGTTTCCTTGAGACTAGGGCACAGCAACTTCACTTATTTACGTGAAGAGATAGAAAATCTTTACACTCATAGGCATGCTGCCTCTGTTGGAACACCTCAGCTTTTGGACATCACAGGTAACTGACCAAAGAGAATATTTGCTAAGGAATGTGGTTGTGTTTGCAAAAGGCTTTATTTCTAAAATTAGGCAGTCAATGAATTTGCCCCCAAATAAGAACACCATGTTTTTGTATTTTTTTCCTTTTTTAAAAAAATGGTATGTTGGTACCTTTCTGAAAATCATCATAACTTTTCTACTTAGAAATAAAAGGAAGCCAAAGCAGAATCAGAAAACAGAACTAAAGTACACATTTTCACCTTTTTGACATGGGAAATATTATCTGAGAAACATGAATAGTGTATTGATAGCTAACTCATACCATAGTGGCTGTAATTTTAAAAAGCAGTACATGAGAGGAAGAAGCCAAGCCATATGACAGAGCTTGGGTGGAAGGGTTTTTTTGGGGGGGCAGGGGGAGTGAATGAGAAAAGGGGGGAGGAAAGAGGGAAGATAGTCCTCTGGGGTCAGGAGCAGGAGAAGAGAGGGGGTAGGGAGGGGAGAGGAGAGATATAGAGACAGGCAGAGAAGAGGTGGGGGAGAGAGGGAGGGGGAGGAAGGGGAAAGGAAAGAGGGAGAAGGAGAGGTAGGCGGGGCCCTTTTAAAAGGCAGCATAGTATATGTGCACAGGTTGTGCTCTTAGTGGCTGCAGCTGAGGGTGTATTCTGTCAGAACCCCAAAGGCAGGCCAGTACAGATGCCTGAATGCTAACAATACTAATAGACATGGTTGCTCAATACTTGATATAGTCAAGTAATGTTTACTAACTGTCCATCTACAGATACACTCTTGTGCATTTGGCCAAAATGTGTGTAAAAACTATTAGGGAACTTGTTGAAATGCATATTTTGACAACTCCAATTTGATTTGGACCTCATATATTAGCAAAGAAAATTCCCAAATGATGATGTCTAAACTACTAGCCTAGGAACACACTTTCAATACTAAAGAAATCTAGTAATCCAAAATAGACTCTGATTTATGAGGATTGAAAGTAAACTTCAAGACTTGAAAATCTATTGGAAATTATATATAAATATTTCTTGGAAATTTAAAATCCTATTTTCTTAGTGTAATGTTATGAGATTGTATCTTTGATAGTTTGCTTACAATTTTAATCTTACCAAAATATTCTTTATTCCTTCAAATATAAGAAAAGTCCTTGCTGTTTTACCACAGTAAAGTGAAGTTATTTAACTAAGGTATTTAATGTATAAGTTAATATTTCAAATTAATCACAAGATATTCTCATTTGTATCATGCATACTTTTAAATTACCCTCATAAAAGCAAAATAAAAGAAATATGTGGAGTGTGTCACATAAGCTGACACCATGTGTCTGTTTTCCTCTTTCCTGCAGTCGACAGATGCAAAATCCTGCACACAGCCTAAGAGCCTGTACCTGGGAATCCAATAGCCCACACTGTCTATGCATCCATTTCAATAAGCGGGCAGAAACTACACTGGGAAACCCGCCACCAGTTTGGGCCATCCCTGATTGAGGGACACCGGGTAAAATCAGAGAAATGACAGGTAAAAGAAATCTCTCAGAGGAAAACTGCAGCCTCAGCTTCATGTGGAGAGCACAGCCTAGGAGGAAGACCCACCCCTTTGCCTGCAGACTCCTCCTACCCACTGACATCTTCATAGCAGCTGTTCCTGGCAGCTGGCTCCAGGAGGCCACTGGGAGCCAGCTGCCAGGAACAGTGGCCTCCAGGCCCTGTTAAAACAGCAATGCCCTTTTTCCACAAGAAGAAAAGGCCTGTGTCTGTGCCACACGCACTTTACCACATGGTCTTTTTGGTTGAGAAAACAGGTTGTTTTTTTTTTTAAAGGAAAACAGTTCCAAATCATAGATTTTTTTCCCCTTACTTTCTTTTACGGTGAATATTTCCTCACCATTGAAGAAGCCTTAAGGAAGTACATTTCTGAAGTGATGTATTTCTTTATTCAGGGGGAATGAAAAAAAACTTCATGGACAAACATTTCTGAAGTGATGTATTTCTTTATTCAGGGGGAATGAAAAAAAACTTCATGGACAACAGTAACCTCAAGCAGATAAAAATGACTCCTGAAGGACATTAGAAAGATTTTCAAGAGAATTCAGGAAGCAAATGTCAAAAGAAACTGGCAATGATAGGGTAGGGGATCAGTTCCTTTAGGAAAGTTGCTAACTAGCCTGAGGACTCAAGTTCCATCACCAGAATGCCTGTAAATAATCCCTACATGATAGGACATGTCTGTCATCCCAGCATTGGGAAGGCTGAGGCAAATGGATCCCTTGGACTCACTGGCCAGCCAGCTTAACCAAATCAGGTGAATATCTATTTTGTGAGAGAACTTGCCTCAAAAACAAATAAACAAAGTGATGCATCCTGAGAAACACACACACATACTCACACATACACACACACACACACACACACACACACACACACACACGTATACAAAACAATCTGTAAATTAAACACAAATTACAATTGACCATGTACTGATGAATCCTCCTTACAGATTCAGCAGGATGAACATCAGGGGATTCTAGGAATATATGTTTATTTGTAGTATTTCATATCTACTTATATGGGCTGGGGACAAAGTCTATCAAGTTCCTTGAGATTGTGAAAGACAATTTTCAGAGGACAGAACAGAATTTGGAAGGAAAGGGTGTCTGGGTACTAAGGAATAACTTAGCACCTTTGTGATAAGGCAAGAAAGAAAAAGGGTCCTCTATCCTAGAGTGTCTCCCAAAGAGAAACTTCTAGAAATTCATGAAAATTCAACTCACTCAGATTCCTGTGCACTGGTATCCAAAAATAGATGATCATTTTCAATATAAATAACAAAGTTTCACTTTCTCCTTAGTCATTTAATAATTACAAACACTGTATCAGTATGAATTTATATTGTTAGTACAGATTCTACAGAATAATACAATTTGGATGTTGACTATCTGTATAAAAAGATGTTTATCTCAGGTTAGGGGTCATTTCAGGGAAATTAGTTGTTGTGGTGTGTGTGGGGATGGGCGTTATGTGGGTAAAAGTGTATGTATTGGACATAAGTTTGCTGTATTTATTGCACTTCTGAATTGTGCTTATGTGGAGACTATGGATCAAAACAGGGCTATGAACATACAGCTACATAAATACATACACACACAAATGCAGATATGTAGTCTTTTTACTTGAATATCTAAATACTAACTTAAAATCAGAGTTGTCACAAGTATCATGAAACATTTCTTAGATACTTTTTTCTTTAAATCTCTGGATACTTTTGCTCCTTTATTTCTATTTGATTGGAAGCATCTATTTATTTGTTTGTTTGTTTATTTACTTGTGTGAAGAGAGATAGCTGAGCAAACAGTGCCCCTGGTGTAGGAATGTTAGGAGGAAGGGTCTTTCTTTCCTATGAAGAGGGCCTTCCAGCTTTTTATGGAAATCTCAAACTGCCACACAGACACTATCTGCCTAGGAGGTGGTCCTCATGCCAAACATGCTACTCCACTCTTTTGTATCCAATATATTAGATCCCACAGCTCCACCCTAAAGGTGGAACAGACAGCATTCTATTCTTTCCAAGCCCCTTCAGGTGAGTCTGACTACATGCACTTAGTTTTATGTCACCAACATTCATCAATATTTTCCTTTATCAGTTAGAAATTAATAAAATTTATTTATTTATTTTTTTTATCATTTTTTATTTTAATTTTAAATAGCTTGTTTTACATGTCAATCCCAGTTCCCTCTCCCTCCCCTCTTCCCGCACTCCCCTTCCCCCCCTCCCTCCCACCCTATTGCCAAATCTTTCCACATAGGGGATATCTAGAGTCTGTCATTTTACTCTTGGTAGGGTCAAGGCACTCCCCTAAGAGTCCAGGCTGAGAGAGCATCTCTCTTTGTGCTATAGGCACATGAAGACAGTTTGTATACCAGGGATAGACACTGATCCACAAATTTATTGATTTCACCCTAGAAATAGCTATTAAATACATGTCATAATCCATTTAATGTGTTTTAATAAAACAATATGTCTGAAGTCTTGCATGGTTTGTCTGATGTTCCACCCATTAAAGCCTGGTAAGCCACTCTCATTCAGGTTGTCTATGACCTCATTCTGCATTCAATCATTCATCCTCCAAGTCATTTCTCTTCTGCATCCAGGTTCTAGCTCACTGAGGGTAAAGCTTTCGCTCCTGTTTTCTATCTCTAAAGAAGCTGTGAGTGACCTACATAGACCTCTCTGTGAGACAGACTATCAGGGAATTTTTAATAGATAGGATTTGCTATTAAAAGTTTCAGTTGGGAAGATGGGGTGTGAAAGGCAGCAGGAATAGGATGGCATGAGTTGAGGCAGTAAGTCCCATGGAACATACTGGAATGACTCACCACCTTAGCTAGGGATCTGTGGGTTAGGTAGAGTGTGAACTTACTTTCTAGGTCTGGGTTGCCAGGGAGAGGGCAGCAACACTGTCACTTACTAGGTAGCCACTTCTTTCTGTATCAAGTCTCTCTTCCGTAAGCAGAAACACTGTGAAGACTTAGTACTGTTGTCTGTAAAGCTTCCGGTGGACTGTGTCATCTGTCATCTCAATGAGATCGTTTTGCTGTGGTCTATGCTACCCTCAGCACCCTGAATCTGCCATCTCACTGCATAATACAAGAGAAGAAAATAAATGCCTGAAAACTAAAGATAAACAGCCACTGGGGAGTCTGGCCTTAATCTACAGAGATGTTTGGCATTACATTGAGAGATCCTAGGAAGGCTCAAGGAACCCAAAAATTCAAATGTATGTTAATAACATAATATACTTTTATTATTAGAAAATCCTAAAAATATTTTTGATATAACTATGATTAATAATAATCTACAAAATAAAAACTGAATTTACTTTTGTTATGGAAACATGGATATTAATTCATTATGGATTCTGAGTATTCTTTGCCTAGCATTTTTTTCCACATTGCTGTGAGTATGGGGTTTTTTTCCCTATTTTTTTAAATTTAACTTTCTATTGATTCTTTCTGGATGTCACATTATATATCTCGTTCTTACTCATCTCTCTGCCTCTTTGCATCTGCCCCTTACAACCTCCCCACTAAGATAAAATAAAAGTTAAAAAAAAGGAAAAAATAAGTGAAAAATCTTATCCTGGAAGCTGTAGGGTAGCACAGTGAGTCACACATTGTACCCTTTAGTCCAAATATCTTACTGACAAGTGTTCATTGCAATGAATCAATGATCTGGTTCCAGGCATCTAGCTTCAGCTACACTACCAATACTGGCCCCTCACTGGGACTCCTCTTGGAAAACCTCTTGGTCTGGGTCATGGAGATCCTGCCACTTTGGGTCTACAGGACTAACCACTTCATAGATATGGTGGATATAGCACTTGGTTCTGGGTCTGGGAGAAAGCTGGGTTGGTCAGCTCTCCCTTATCCTCAACACCAGGGTGAGCTCTCCAGCTCACCCTGTGTAGTAAGCAGGAGGAGGTGGGGAAGTTCCCCTGCTTTCAAGCCTTGGGCCCAACTCCCCTATACATACGCCATGAACCCCAGGTCTACTGTATTGCCCAGGAGATGTGCAGGAGTAAGATGGAGTCAGCTCCCCTAGGTAGGTAGGGGGGAGAGCATCTCCCACTGGCTCATATGACCAAATGGCAGATGAAGGCTTGGAATATCTCTCTTGCTCATGTTCTCCGGGCCAGCTCACCACCCACTCACCCACAGGGTCAGCTCTACTGTACTATCCCGGTGAGGTGCAGGGTCTGCTCTCCCACCTGCCATAGGTGGTGAGTTGTGGTAGGGTGGGGGTGGGGGTGGTGGAGAGCAACTTCTCTTCACTCATGCCATCACATATCAGATGAGGGGCAGAGCCAGATCTCCTATGCTCACATTCTTGGGGACAGCTAATCCTCACCCCCGACAAAAGGACCAGCTCCACTACAGTGCACAGTTGAGGTACAGGGGCTTCTCACCCTAATGCTGCAGTTGGTGAGGGACTTGGTCAGCTCTCCTGCCTGCTGCATATGGTAACGGGCAAAGGATACCACTACACGGCTTATGAGGAGGATGGTACCAGCAATCCCATTATCATGCTCTCAGGGCCAACTCACCCTCACTCTCTCCTACAACATGGATGGCTTTGTTGTACTGACCAGTCAAGGTGCAGTAACCTGAACTCTGTGCCAGGTGAGGGGAAGGACCAGTTCTCCCTAGTGCTGTAAGCAGTGAGAGGAGGTGCCAACTCCGTGTAGACCTATCTTCTCAGCCTTCAATTATAAGAGGAGCCAGGGACATCAATCAATACAGACCATGGCAGGGTGGTAGGCATAGACATGGTACTTGGTAGCACCCCGGGCCCAGATACCACAATGACCCGAGGTGACAAGCAGGCCATTCACCTCATCCCACTCCTCACTGTCTCCACCTCTTTGGGGTTTGCCTCTCTCAGCAAGACAGGAACCACCAATTTCTCTCTCTCTCTCCCTCCCTCTCTCTCTCTCTCTCTCTCTCTCTCTCTCTCTCTCTCTCTCTCTATTCCATTTCTATATTTGTTCACTATAATAGAGCATGACAGCCTGACACCACAAGGTAATCGAAAGGAGCCCGTTGACTCCTCCTAGCCCAGGGAACACTGTTGAGCATGAGCTTTTGTTTGTTTTTATCATTTGTGTTGGCACGTATGTGTAAAGAAGACGTGTACATGCATCTGTTTCTATGCAAGTGTGTGTGGGGGGATGTGGAAGGCTTTGGCTGATGTTATCACTCCACTCTCTTCGTTGAAGCAAGGTATCTTGCTGAGCCCAAAGCACAGCAGATCCTGCTAGTCTAGCCACCAAGCTTGCCTAGTATTCCCCCCCTCTCTGTTCCCTGAAAGCTGTGGTCATCACAAGGGTAAAACTTTTACAAAAACTACATTTACATACGTTAGAATTCTGAAATCTGATCCTCTGTGTAACTTAGCACTTTATCTACTGATCTATCACCCTAAGCTTGTTACTTGTTTCCTTCTTGCCTTCCTTCCTTCTTTCCATCCTATCTTCCTTCCTTCCTTTTGATTTTTTTAATCATTTTTATTTTAATTTTAAATAGCTTGTTTTACATGTCAATCCCAGTTCCCTCTCCCTCCTCTCCTCCCTCACTCCCCTCCCCCCCTCCCACCCTATTGCCAAATCCTTCCCCATAGGGGATATCTAGAGTCTGTCATTTTACTCTTGGTAGGGTCCAGGCACTCCCCTAAGAGTCCAGGCTGAGAGAGCATCTCTCTTTGTGCTATAGGCACACGAAGACAGTTTGTATACCAGGGATAGACACTGATCCACAGCTCAGGGCCCCATAGGTTGCCCAGGCCTTTTCACTGACACTCACATTTGGGGGGGTCCAGATCAGTCCCATGCTGGCCTCCCCACTGTCGGTCTGGGGTCCAAGAGCTCTCCCCTGTTCAGTTCAGCTGTCTCTGCTGGTTTTGCCAGCCCATTCTTTGCCAATTTGCTCATCACTCCTCTCTGTCACTGGGTTCCTTGGGTTCAGTTCAGTGATTAATTGTGTGTTTGCCTCTGCTTCCATCAGTCACAGAATGAAGGCTCCCGGATGGTTATAGACATCAAGTTCATTATCAGGGATGGGCATTCGAGGTGGTCTCTCCACTATTGCTTAGCTTGCCAATTGGTGTTAGATTTTTTTGAGACAGGGTTTGTTAGTATACAGGCATCTCTACTGTCCTGCCTTTGGAGTTCTGACAGGATCCACCCTCAGCTGCAGCCACTAAGAGAACAACCTGTGCATATTTACTATGTTCTCTTTTAAAGGGGCCCTGGCCACCTCCCATCCTTCTGTCTCTCCCTCTCTCTGTCTCTCCCTCTCTCTGTCTCTCTCCCTCCCTCTGTCTCTCTCTATGTCTCTCTCCCTCTCTATCTCTCTCCCTCTATCTCTCTGTCTCCCTCTATCTCTCTCCCTCTCTCCCTCTCTCTGTCTCTCTCTCCCCCTCTCTCAGTCTCACTCTCTTCCTCTCTCTGTCTCTCTCTCCCTCTCTCTGTCTCTCTCTCTGTTTCTCTCCCTCTCTATCTCTCTCCCTCTATCTTTCTGTCTCTGTCTCTCTCTCTCCCTCTCTCTATCTCTGTGCCTTACTACCCCCTTCTCTCTCCTCTCTCTCACTGTTCCTATGTCCAGAGGCTGGCCTCATCCATTCCTTTCCCCTTTTTATGATCCTTTTCCACTAATAAAAAACCCTCTGCCTGAACTGTGTTATGGAGTCTTTCTCTCTAGAAGCACTTTTTTTTTGAAATCACAACAGGGTGTCAAAATCACAGAGATCCATCTTCCTCTGCCTCCCAAGTGCTGATATTAACGACATGTAAAGATCACTGCCTGGTGTGGTATTTTTTTAAGATTTGCATTTTTGTATCTATCTAGATTTTTTGTGTGTGTATATGTGTATGATAAACATATGTGGGCAGTCACATAGGCCTGAAGATGTCAGAAATCCTGAACCTAAAGTTACAGTTGTTTGTATACTGACTGAGATGGGTTCTGGAACTGAACTTGCATAGTCTGGAAGATAAGGAAGAGCTTTTAAACTCCCAGCCATCTCTAAACCTAGTAATCTTTTTAATAAAAATGTTGAGCAGGCTGATTTTGTTTTTCAAGGTTTCATGAGATTCTGAAAGTAATCTCTTATGTCTCCAGGCACACTTTCACATATAAATTTTAAGTCACCACTTACTTTTTCTCCATTAAAAACTAGCAAGATATTTAATGGATAAGAACAGATACTACACTTGATCACAGCCAAAGAGCAGGCTACTATATACAGATGATAAATGGGCTGAGAAAGAAATCAGAGAAACATCACCCTTTACAATTGCCACAAATAACAAAATATCTTGGGTGTAACATTAACCAAACAAGTGAAAGACCTGTATAACAAGAACTTTGAGTCTTTAAAGAAAGAAATTAAAGAAGATGCAAGAAAATTTCCATGCTCTTGGATAGGTAGGATCAACATAGTAAAATGACATTCTTGCCAAAAAAAATCTACAGATTCAATGCTATCCCCATCAAAATCCAAGTATAATTATTCCCAGACCACGAAAAAACAATACTCAACATTATATGGAAAAACAAAAGACCCAGGATAGTCAAAACAACCCTGTACAATAAAGGAACTTTCAGAGGCATCACCATCCCTGACTTCAAGCTCTATTATAGAGCTATAGTCCTGAAAACAGCTTGGTATTGGCACAAAAAAAAAAACAAAAACAGGTATACCAGTGGAACTGAAATGAAAACCCTGATAAGGACTGAAACACTTGTGAACATCTGATTTTTGACAAAGAAACTAAAATTATACAGTGAAAAAAAGAAAACATCTTAAACAAATGGTTCTGGCATAACTGGATGCTGGCTTTTAGAAGACAGCAGATAGATTCATATCTATTGCCATGAACAAAACTTAAATCCAAATGGATCAAAGACCTCAACATAAATCCAGCCACACTGAACTTCTTAGAAGAAAAATTGGGAGGTACCCTTGAACAAATTGGTGCAGGAGAGAGCTTCCTGAACACACACCAGTAGCACAGACACTGAGATCAACCACTAATAAATGGGACATCCTGAAATTGGGAAGCTTCTATAAGGCAAAGGACACAGTGAACAAGGCAAAACAGCAACCCACAGAAGGGGAAAACATATTAACCAACCCCACATCTGACTGAAGGCTCTTTTCCAAAATATACAAAAGAACTCAAGAAGCTAGTCTCCAAAACACCAAATAATCCAATTTAAAAAAGAGATACAGAAATAAATAGAAAATTCTCAATAGAGGAATCTAAAATGACTGTAAGACACTGAAGAAAGTGCTCAACATCCTTAGCCATCAGGGAAATGCAAATCAAAACAACACTGAGATACCATCTTGCTCCTGTCACAATGGCTAAAATCAAAAACACCCATGACAGGTTATGCTGGAGAGGATGTGGAAAAAGGGGAATACTTCTCCGTGGCTGATGGGATTGTAAACTTTACACCCACTTTGGAAATCAGTATGCTGCTTTTGCTGGAAAATGGGAATCAGTGTAACTCAAGATCCAGCAATTCCACTCTTAGGCATATACCCAAAGGATGCACATTGATACAACAAGGACATCTGTTCACCCATGTTCATAGCAACATTATTTGTAATAGCCAGAACCTGGAAGCAACTTAGTTGCCCCTCAACTGAAGAATGAATAAAGAAAATGTGGTACATTTATACAATGGAATACTACTTGACAGAAAAACATAGTGACAACTTGAAATTCACAGTAAAATGGATGGAACTAGAAGAAAGCATCCTGAGTGAGGTAACTCAGTCACAAAACGACAAACATGGTATGTACTCACTAATATATGGATATTAGATATAGAGCAAACGATTACCAGACTACAATCCACACCTCCAGAGAAGCTAGGAAACAAAGAGGATGCTAAGAGAAAAATACATGGTCCCCTGGAGAAGGGGAAAGGGACAAGATCTCCTGAGTAACTTGTGTGCTTGTTGGGGGGAGGGGAGAGGGAGTTAGGAGAAAGAGAAGGGGAGAAGAGGAGGAGGGAGGAGGACATGAAGGAGCAGGAAGATTGAGTTGGGGAAGAACAGAGAAGAGTAAGAAAAAAGATGCCTTAATAGAGGGAGCCATTATAGGTTTAAAGAGATATCTGGCAGTAGAGAAGTATCCAGAGATCTACAAGGATGACCCCAACCAAGAATCTAAGCAATAGTGGAAAGGCTATCTTAAATGACCTTCCTCAATAATGAGCTTGATGACTACCTTATATGCTATCCTAGAGGCTTCATCCAGTAGCTGATGGATGGAAGCAGAAGCATACACCCACAGCTAAACACAGAACTGAACTCCTGGAACCCAGTTGTAAGAGGGAGGAGTGATGAGCAAAGGGGTGAAGACCATGCTGGGGAAACCCACAGAAACAGTGGGCCTGAACAAAAGGGAGCTCATGGACCCCAGACTGATAGCTAGGAAATCAGCATAGGACACACCCAGACCCCCTGAATTTGGGTGTTTGTTGGGAGGCCTGGGAAGTTTATCAGGCCTCTGGTTATGGATTAATATTTACCCCTAATACACTAATGGCCTTTAGGAGCACATTCCACATAGAGAGATACTCTCTCAGCCTAGACACATGGGGGAGGGCCTAGGTCCTGCTCCAAATGAGGTGACAGACTTTGAAGATCCCTCAGGGAAGGCCTCAACCTCTCTGGGGAGCAGAAAAGGGATGGGGTAAGGGGTTGGTGGGGAGATTGGGAGGGGAGAGAGAGGGAACTGGGATCAACATGTAAAACAAGATTGTTTCTAATTTAAATTTAAAACAGGAAAAAATCTGCTATGTTCTTCAATTCATTTATACATTTATTTTCAAAGGAATAATAAGTGTTTGTCAAATGCGACATACTAAACACACAAATCAACACAATGCTGAGCAATATCTAAG
Organism: Mesocricetus auratus; assembly: GCF_017639785.1. Lineage (NCBI taxonomy): Eukaryota > Metazoa > Chordata > Mammalia > Rodentia > Cricetidae > Mesocricetus > Mesocricetus auratus. The sequence continues at coordinate 10,528,065 of NW_024429192.1, read as the reverse complement.
CTACCTCTTTGCCTCAGAGCCCATCTTCGCTGACCCAGCTTTCTGACAAGCTAACTCTGTAATATGGTCTAGTAGGCAGTCATCTGCTGGAGTCATATATTTTTAGAAATCATTACACGTTCCGGCTGAGCTTCAGACAAAGAAAGGGACTGGTGTTGTTTTCTCAGATCTGACTTGGAGCATCAGAATAATTATATCCTCGGAAGGTTTCAGTTCTCTCTGTGTTGAAACTTGAGGGACACATCTAAGAAAACCTAGTTCTTCAATTCAGATATTGATGTTTATCTGTCCTGAGTGAAACACAAGCCCCACTGTCATTTCATGGCAATTCTATTTAAAGGGGGCAGATAGTTGAAAGCAACAGATCTTTCAGAACCTACTACTGTGAATGCTGACAGATTCTATTGCAGGGGAAAAGTCACATGAGTCTCCTCTCACAAGAAGGAAAACAAGCCAAGCTCTAGGCCAGAGGCAAACAAAGCTAGACCTCAATCTTTGTTTGATGAGTATTTATCCTTCTTTCTCTAACTTTCTCTCCTTTTAAATTAAAACATGTTATAAATCCATCTACATTAATTATTTTACAGAAATTCCCAAACAAACCAACCAAATTAGTCATTAAATAAAAAAGTACTGTGTTGTTATGTAATAGTCAAATTAACTTACTCTGCTGTAGACTTTCACATGTCCAAACTCTGTTGTTTGTGTTTTATGAGTTTGGTTTCTAAGTTTTTTGAAAGTACACATTCTAGGTCTTTGAAACAGTCACATTTTCAGAAAGTATAATATCTTTTAATTTTGCAATATATACCCAAACACATAAAATTATTATTTATTTCTGTGGTAAGAACACCTTAATGTTTAACCAAGGGACTCTTAAAACTAAAGCAATGAAAAAAGCTTGGATTTGTTTTAATAAATTGATTTTTCACTAAAGCTCCTTTTGCATGAGTCTCTGGCATACAGCATTCTTCAAGAGCGACTTAGCCAGCTGCTTGATGGGTGAAGCAAAGGACTGCGCTTTCCTAATAGGAAAAATCCATTGTACACACACTAAGGTGTTAGCCCTTTCAAACATCTCGATTCAGGAAAACTAAGTGAATAAGGAAAGGTTATCCCAAAGAGTAAAGTCCAGCTTATACTTGTATTCCAAATATGCTACTAGACTCTCTAGGTCAAGGGGCAAAAATGTGGGTGTAGTGAGTTCTAAATAAACCTTTATGTGATCTGAGTTCTAATCTTGGCTGTTTGTCTTTCACCATCTCATTTGACTTGAAGGGATTCCAGATCCTCATTATAAAGACAAGAGTGTACTATTTGTCTTTCCTAACTCAGAGTCAGTGTGGGGATAAAAGAGGAAAACAGATGTGAACTTCCCCAGGGTAATAATGCAGATATTAATGCTAATTCTCCTTGGCCTTTGCACAGGTCAAAAATTACTCAGGCATGCCTTGAAAGGATGAGGTCTTAATCTGAAGGTTAAAACTCTCTAGGGAAGTGACTCATTTTAAGCTTTTATAACTGAGATGTAACCCACCATCTTTGATAATAGAAAAACTAAATACCAGCTACATTTTGACAATACTTAAGGGGTAATTTGAACATTCCTCTATCAGTTTCAAGTCCATTCACTCTTAATCTTCACACACACACAGGCATGCAGGAATGTTTCCTTGAACATCCTCTTAATGCTCCAACTCCACATTCTTCCTCATCTTCAGAGATAAGTATTCATCAATCATTCCTCAACTTTAACTCTTCTCTCTTCTGCCAACTTCTACAAATGCAGCTATCATTTTCACTCTCAACCAACTTTTATTGGCACCACCAGTCTCCTATGTTCAAGTAGTTGTTTTAGCTTTTTTTTTGAAAGACCTCAACATAAATTCAGCCACACTGAAGCTCTTAGAAGAGAAATTGGGAAGTACCCTTGAATGAATTGGCACAGGAGAACACTTCCTGAACATAACTCCAATATCATAGACACTGAGATTGACAAATAATAAATGGGACATCCTAAAACTGAGAAGCTTCTGTAAGGCAAATAATAGTCAACAAGACAAAACATCAGCCTACATATTGGGAAAAGATCTTTACCAACCCCACATCTGACAGAGGGCTGATCTCCAAAATATACAAAGAACTGAAGAAGCTCACCACCAAAATCCCAAATAATCCAATTTAAAAAATGTGGTACAGATCTACCTAGAGAATTCTCAATAGAGGAATCTCAAATGGTCAGAAAGGCTCTTAAGGAATTGCTCAACATCCTTAGCCATCAGGGAAATGCAAATCAAAACAGCTCTGAGACACTATCTTAGACCTGTCAGAATGGCTAAAATCAAAAACACCAATGACAGTTTATGCTGGAGAGGATTTGGAGAGAGGAGAACACAACTCCATTGCTAGTGGGAGTCCAAACTTATACAGAAACTTTGAAAATCAATATGGTGGTTTTTCAGAAAAATGGGAATCAGTCTACCTCAAGATCCAGCAATTCAACTCTTAGGCATATACCCAAGGGATGCCCATTCACACCACAAGGACAGCTGTTCAACTATTTTCATCACAGCACTATTTGTAATAGCCAGACCTTGGAAGCAACCTAGATGCCCTTCAACCTTTGTCAACTTACTTAGTGTGCAAATATGGATGATACTGAGTGTTGTTATTTTAAAAATGAAACAAAAAACAGCAACAAAAACCTTTCACATTAAAGTGGTACAGAGTCAATTGCCTCAACATCAGAACCTGATAGAATATTACTTGCTTCATTTGTCTCAGGGTCATGACTTGATGATTGCCTAAACTGTCAGGAACTATTCAGTCAACCAACCAGCTGCTACTTGATACTGGCATAAAGAACCTGGCTTGCATCCGAAGTTTAAAAGGGAGAAACTTTGAAGAGCATAGCATGATTTCTAAAGGGGCAGAGAGTGGTATGATTTACTCTGGCTGTTAGGCAGCATGATGTCATGACTTCAGCATAGCCTAATGTACACAGAAACATTTATTTTTCTAAATTTAGAAAATCTTTATTGGTCTTGGTATGAAACATGATGTCATTATCCTCCTAAAAGCATATTGAAAGTTTCCAACCACTTCTAAGCTCACCCAGAGAAACTGTCCAGTTAATTTTTTGCATTTTGACAACTACACACATTTCCATATTTTATACACTTTACCACAAGTATATTACAAATACAATATATTTAAATACAAAATGATATTTTTATGAGAGCAACTGAAGCTCGTTCTGGCAGGAGTGACGGTGTTAATTCTATGTATGGGCTTTCTCAGTTCAACTCATGCAATTCTTAGTGAAGAAAAACTGTGAAAGTATTTGACACATTTCATTTTCTTTAAATACTAAAAATTTGCTATTCCCTTGACAAATGTACCATTTAAGAACTACGCCACTGAGGAAGTTGCTTTGGCTCCCTGCACTTATTTTCTTGCTGCTATTTCTTTATTATTTCCTGGATCTAGTGATCTGCTCTGTGGTTACCTGAAAAGCTGCTATAAAATGGCACATATAAACTTCTTAGAAAAGGCTACAACAGTAAAATCAGTTACCAGCAAATGCGGGCTTATGTTAAGATTGACTTGTTAACTATAATACCAAACATACATTCCATGTGACCCTTAGTTCTGACATAAATCAATGAGTTGGCATATTTAAAATAAGACTCTATCAAGAACATGCACTGCGGGCTGGAGAGATGGCTCAGAGGTTAAGAGCTGAGTTCAATTCCCAGCAATCACATGGTGGCTCCCAATATCTACAATTCAATCTGGTGCCCTGGTGCCCTCTTCTGGCATGTAGGCAGAACACTGTATATGTAATAAATAAATAAATGAATGAATAAATAAATACATAAATAAAAATAAAAGGGCTGGAGAAATGATGGCTCAGAGGTTAAGAACACTGGCTGTTTTTCTAGAGGTCCTGTGTTAATTCCCAGCAACCACATGGTGGCTCACAACCATCTGTAATGAAATCTGGTGCCCTCTTCTGGCCTGCAGGTGTACATGGAGGCAGAGTGCTGTATACATAATAAATAAATAAAATCTTAAAAAAAAGAACGTGCACTGCTAAAAATTAAAAAAAGCAATGTATCTAACAAATATAAAGCTTTAGATAAAGAAAGAAATATTATACAAAGATTAGTGTGCATACATGTTTGTAAATGAATTATAGCTCATATTAAGCATAAGAAGCTATCTAGACCAGGTAATACAAATCAAGAGACAGAAATAGGGCTAGAGCAAGAGTTTCAGTGGTTACAGTACTTGCCAATGAGATGATGTGAGTTCAGATCCTCAGAATCCATGTACATGCTGGGTGGGCTGGCAGGTCCACTGTATTGCAACATTAGAAAACAGATAGGGGATACCTGGGACTCAATTATGAGACCCCCCACCAAGAGGAGGAAGTGGAATAGAAATTGAGGAGGATTCACAATATCAACATCACATCTTTACATGCATGTACTTGTTCTCTCTCTCTCTCTCACTCTCTCTCTCTCTCTCTCTCTCTCTCTCTCTCTCTCTCCTCTTGCTGTATACACACATATGAAGAGAACATGAAAGAAAGAAGTTATGGACATTTGTGTCTTAAAGCACCAGGTAGTCACTTTTCTACACCACCAACTCCTTCTAGTCTTCATGACAATGGATTTTGATTTAGTCACCAAGCCTCAAAAGGACAATTTCAATAATAGGAAACCGGTGTCCTTAGCATCATTAGGATTTGGAAGCTTGAAAACTATTTTGTATACTGCCCTGCAAATGATGATTACATGGTCTTACTAGAGACAATTGCTAGAAATTCCACATGTAAGCAAAGACTATGTTATTGTGGTTGTATTTCTCTGTGGCAGAACAAGCCTTGAGAATTGTAGTGCCGGAATCACTGTTGGGTTCAGTAGTAGTTACAGATCATTCCAGTCTGTCAGCCACGAGGACACTGAAAGAAACTTCTGTGGTGGTACATTTAGCTCAGGGACAAAGGCCCAAACTGCAATGATGGGGAGTAATTCCCCAATCCATCCTTTAAAAAACCTCTATTGTTTGTATTTATTTCTATGTATGAGTGTGTGTACCTTGTACTCATTTAAACTGGGGCAACTGGACAAGTTCTGTAAGCGCTTTCCTTGTTTGTATTATTTGAGATGGGAAGAAGCAGCCAAAATCTTGCCAACACCCTTTGGTGGCATTCTACACACAAGGAAAGCTCCTGCTTTTTCCTTGCTTGCCCTTACTCTTGCAGGCAAGTCCATCTACCCTGTTGCTGAGGGTGTCCTTCACAGGCTTTAGAATCTACTTCTTTGGGATTTCAACTGGAGACCAGCTGAGATATTCACTCTTATGGACAGAAAAATTATTAGAATTCTGAGCTACCCATCAAGAGATGTAAGTTTTTGGCTCATCCAGACCACAGTGACTAAGCCACACTAATAAATCCCTGACTCATCTCTAGGACTCCGTAAGCACTGTATCCTCTGCTGTAGTCAAACTCTACTTCGGATTCTACTTTCTGTTCCAAGGTTTTCATATCTCTTTATGTCTACATAGTCTATTAACTTTTAACCTGAAAATATATATGCTTCATTAACCCATTTAACCAATATCCCGACTTTTGCTTCTTCCTCAGTCACTGCCAAATTGCAAGAAAAATAGCTTTGTACCCTTAACCTAATTCTTCAATGTCCTACTTCTTGTTTGGTCTTCAATGTGGCAAGTGTTCATGAAGCCTCAGACGGCAAGCATCAGCCTTCAAACCAGGGACTACTGACAGTTGAGCCTTAAAATGCATATTGGCTGTAAGTCCTCTGTGTAATTTTTGTGTTAACTTCAGTTTTGTTTTGTTGTGTTGTCTTTCGTTGCGATTTGTGTGCTGGGGATTAAACATATGGCCTCTCTGTCACTGAACTACATACTCCAGACTTTGCTTTTTCCTTCTTTCTTTAAAATAAGGTCTGTCCAGACTAATGATTGAGAGGCCAGCATGGAACTGATTCAGACCCTCTAAATTTGGGTGTCAGTGAGGAGGCCTTGCCAACCTGTGGGGTCTTGGGTAGTAGGTAAGTATTTATCCCTGGCATATGAATGGACGTTGGGAACCCATTCCACATGGAGAGATACTCCCTCAGCCTGGATACATGGGGGAGGGCCTAGGTCCTGCCCTGGATGATATGACAGACTTTGAAGATTACCCATGAAGGGCCTTACCCTCCCTGGGGGAACAGAGTGGAGATTGGGTGGGGTTTTGGGGGAGTTGGTGGGTGGTGGGGGAGGAGGGGAGGGAGAAGGAGCTGGGATTGACATGTAAGACAAACTTGTTTCTAATTTAATTTTTATCATTTTTATTTTAATTTTAAATAGCTTGTTTTACATGTCAATCCCAGTTCCCTCTCCCTCCCCTCTTCCCGCACTCCCCTTCTCCCCCCTCCCTCCCACGCTATTGCCAAATCCTTCCACATAGGGGATATCTAGAGTCTGTCATTTTACTCTTGGTAGGGTCAAGGCACTCCCCTAAGAGTCCAGGCTGAGAGAGCATCTCTCTTTGTGCTATAGGCACATGAAGACAGTTTGTATACCAGGGATAGACACTGATCCACAGCTCAGGGCCCCATAGGTTGCCCAGGCCTTCTCACTGACACTCACATTTGGGGGGTCCAGATCAGTCTCATGCTGGCCTCCCCCTCTGTCGGTCTGGGTTAAATCTGAAAAAAAGAATTTGGTTAGATTAAATTCTCTATGGGTATATTTTTCTTGATACTTTAGAAGATTCATTAATGTTGATGCAAACTAATATATGTTTTAATCCTGATATAATGTTAGCCACAAGTGCCTTAATTTCCAACTTCTTTTAAAGCTCAAAATACATTCAGATAATGCATAGACTCACATATTTTCATACCTATACATATAGTTTCCTTTTCCCATAGAGAAGAAAATCAAAGTAAAATTCCATTCATATGTTCCTGTGGATTATTCTAGTCAATTTAGGTACTAGATAAATTTCTGTTTCTGAAAAATTAACAATGAAAAGAAGTATTCATTAGCTACTACTTGATTTTTTTCTTAAAATTTCTTACTACATTTATTTATTTATTTGTGGTGTGTGTGTTTATTTATTTTGGTGTGTGTGTCTGTGTGTGTGTGTGTATCCTGCCTATGTGTATATACATGTGTACCATGGCTCATGTATGGAATCCAGAGGATAACTTTTGGGACTCACTTCTCTCTTTCCACCACGTAGTTCTTGATAACAGAACTCAGCTTATCAACTATGGTAGAACATGCCGTTTTCTGCCCAGCCACCCATACTGGTCCCTGGATTGTGTTCTTTTATTTAGTGACATATATGCAGTGACATACTGTATTATAGGTGTCCTTTCTTGTTACTCTTGTGTAGATATCAGTTGCCAGCTGATAGATTTAGGGCAGTGACTGGATCCCAAGGCCTCCAACCTGATTGATGGACTCACTAGTTGATGGATTCACATTCTGATGACATTATGGGAAACTGGCATGTCCCTGGTGTCTGTGTCTTATCCTGGCTCACTCTGGCATTCTCTATTTCCACTTCAAAATAAATGACACCTCACTTTAAATCATCTGAGACTCTTTTAGTCATACACAACTACTATAATATCATACTCAACATGCTTCACTGATTTCAAGGCTCGTTACCAGTAGTCTGAAAAAAAGAACTTCATCTGACCAATGGGAAAGGAGACACTCTGAGAACAGCATGTACATAACACACACACACACACACACACACACGCACACACGCACACACACACTAAAATTTTTCTTTAAAAATAATGTTTTATGATTTCTTTCACTTTCTGTTGCATCTCTTCATCCCAAAGACTAATAATGTTATTAATTAGCATATACACCTGTACATTTATATGAGAAGTTGATTAAGAACTTGGTTTTCCATGGAAGCACTTCCTACCATGGCTAATGGTTTGCACCATTCTGAAACCTAAGCAATTCTCATTCTACCTCTGTACACCACATAACAACTAAGGACATAATGGTGTGTCCCATGTCCTAAGGGGTTGAAGAACAGCTGAGCTTTGGTTAGGCAATTATGGCACAATTATGGTTACAGCTTTAAAATATAACCCTGTTTACATTTAAATACTTTCACATTAAATGTACTCACTACAGGAACAAAGTGGACCTAAGGCCAAGATTGCTTTTATTCTTCATATTGCTTTATTTTCCGTAATATATTTCCATATGACTCCATATACTACTAGAAGTATCTAGTTGTATTCTTTCTTAATGATGTTGGAGGGAACTTTAAGAAAAGTGCCTTCTTATTATAGGTAAACAGGTATTTTCAGAGTTGAAAAGAATGATTCCAAAAAGTATAAGAAGAAAATTAGCACATGATATTACTTATTGTTGATAAATACTATGTCAAATTCTTCTGTTTAATTTTAAGGTTAAAACCAAAATATGGTTGGGTATAAAAGCTTACTTTGGCATAGAAACTGGTGAATGCTAAAGAAATGTAGAAATCACGCTTTGTTCTGTTAGCTGTCTTTGGCCTCACAGCAAAAGTTTGCAGAAGCAGTTGGAAGGGTTCTTTTTTATTTTAAATATGAGGTCACTCTTCAATTCAACAAACTAAATTTAATGCACAAACCAGTATTGAAATGTTAATGCATAAATATAAAGGAGAGTTCTCAGTCACCTAACACTAAATATTAACATTTGGAACAATTTCCCTACACATAACTTAGTGGTGGAAGAATGAAAACAGTTTTATGTTGAACATCAGTCAATGTCCAGTAAGCCCTTTGCTTGACAAAAACTGGATTTTGAGAGTTATTTAGTGCTGCACTCTGTATTTAGTTGAAACTTCCTCTATTAATTGGCAAACATTTAAAACCCAAATTGTTAATAAGTAAATTATGACCATTTAATTCTTTAATTGATACTTTAAAATAACTATGCTTAATTGAAATACTCAGACATGAAAAGCCAGTTCTAGAGAAAAAGTACAGCCCACACTCCTTTTATACTTTGTCTACACTTAGCATTAACTTGAAAAATCACCTCTTTGGATTTGGATCCATAGAGGGGCCAACAGTGCTCACAGAAGTAAGACTGGTACACATCAAAGAAATCAAACACACATGGACACAACTCGTGCACTGACACCTGTCAAGTGAAACTGATGCCAAGCACAAGAGGACAGTAAGGTAAGTCGTAAGCTTACATCACTGAGCATGTTACAAAACACCGGGTCTACGATAGATGCCTTTGATACAGTACATTCCCTATATTTCCCCATGACTAAAATCACAGTTTGTTTGAGACATGTGGAACACTTGGGAATTCCTAGGTAGGTGCAGTAATTTCTATTTTTAGGATAGGCTAATATGTCTCCTTATAATTATGAGACTTGCTACCTGGTCTGCAGGTTTGAAATCATACCAAAGTATGGATTATATAATGAAAGAGTCTATAGCATAATGGATTGATTAAATGATAAATTTACTGTCAAAAAAGCCAGAAGTGTGAACCTTTTTCAAATTATTTTATTTTTAGATTTTAATTTAATTTTTTATTTCTCCATTTTTTTTCATTTTGTATACCAACCCCAGTTTATGCCTCCTCCCTTTTAACACCCACACCTTCCACCCCCTCGATCCCCCCAGCACACACCCAGTCCTCTCCTCAGAGCGGGTAAGGCCTTCCATGGGGAGTCAACAAAGTGTAGCATAAGAAATTGAGGCAGGACCATGCCTCTCCCCAGTACCAAGGTCAAGCAAGGCATCCCACCATAGAGAATGGGTTCCCAAAAGCCAGTTCATGCACCCAGGATAAGTCCTGGTCCCAATGCCAGGTGCCCTCCCAACAGATCAAGTCACATAACTGTCACCCACATTGAGAGGGTCTAGTTTGATTCCACGCAGGTTCCTCAGCTGTCAGTTCATAGTCTGTGAATTCCCTAGCTCTGGTGAGCTGTCTTGTGGTTTTCCCCATCATGACCTTGACCCCTCCTAACTCATATAATCCCTCCTCCTGCTCTTCAGCTGAGCTCCAGGAGCTCAGCCTAGTGCTTGGCTGTGGATCACTGCATCTGCTTACATCAGTGACTGGATGTAAGTTCTATGATGACAATTAGGGTAGATTTTTCAAACTAAATTTATACAATTAAAATCTAATGACACATATATAATTATATATCCTCTGCTATTTCCTCCCTCAAATGTTTCACATATATGCCTTCTTTTCTCTCTTGATATTTCATGGCCTGTTTTTTCATTCATTCTTGGTATATAATTGTTAATGTATATGTGCGTGCGTGTGTATGTGTGTGTGTGTGTGTGTGTATCCTGTTGGATCACTATAACATTACTTGTATGTGTGTTTCCAGGACTGAACATTAAGGTATTGGTTGGCAAATTTAAGTGGGAACACTTTATATCCTTCTTCTAATGTCTCTTATAGATGGCACATCTCTACTGTTTATCTACCTGGATAATACATTTGTTTCTTCTGACAGGTCACTTTCTTTCTAAATGAACACTTTTTCTTACTTAGTGGGTCTTTTTTTCAGATATTATCCTTGCATTTATATTTGCTCTAATAGAAAGCTGGAAAATTTTTAACTATTGGACATTAAATGAGCATTTGCTATGAACCTGGAGAATTTTCAGCCATTTGAAGCAGTCCTCAGTGAATGAGATCTTAAAGACCATGCGCAACCCTTGGCTAATAAAGCAATTCCATAGTCATGTTGCAGCAAAGAATGAAGTCTTTTGAGAAATGACAGCATCCCAACAATGGTCAGAATTTTCTGTTTGTACATTTCTTCTCTTCTACCTGTACTTCAAAACTGATGTAATGACCAAGAATAGAACAGACAGAATCTTGGCTTCATAAACAGCAACAACAGTTGAAAGGGAGCTTTTACAGCACATTTGTAAAATCTAAGAGAGTGAATACATGCTGAATAGTCCTACTTAGAAATTAAAAGGCAGATGGGCTTCTGTTTCTTGGAAGCAAATGTCTTGAGTTAATTTGACATGACATGAATTGTACTAGCAGTTAATTTAACAACAGAGCATCCATCTTTTAAAGATTACTCCACATTGGCACCTTCATAGTCACTTGGCAAAACTCTCCTAAATGTCCTTGGCTCAAAAATGTCTTTCAATAAACTTTCAAGCCAATGCAGGCAGAATCTTGGCTTTAGTGGGGTCAGCCTGTGCCCACTTAAGGTTATGTGTTATAGTAAGCAAATATACTATATTAGTAATTCAAGCTATTTTTCCATCAACCAAACTCCAGTTTTCAATTCAACTTTAGTAAATGTTCATTTATATAAAAGTTTTTACAAAAAAACCAAGAGAATAAGATATATTAAAATTTTTACAACTATAACACTAATGTTTAACGGTTTTACTTTTGAGCGGTAATTCTTTACCTGTAAGTTTTCAAGGACAAAAATCTTTTCACTGCTACATGTTATTAATTAGAAATATGTTTAGTGTATTTTATGAGACTGTTTTATTAGTCATGATAGCTATTATTATATTTAGTGTTATCCTTTCTTTTCCTATACCCTTAACTCCCATTCATGTTTTGACTCATATTACTTTTTGGAGGCTGCTATTTAATTCATCATTTTTGTTATTGCTTTTGTTTGTGATAGTTGTTGATGTTGTTATTGTTGCTGATATTGTTTAGACAAAGTCATGCTTTGTAGCCCAAGTTGGCTTCAAACCCATTGTGTAGCTACATTTGGTTTAAAATTCCTGGCAATCCTCATTCACAGTATCACATGAACAAAGATTACATGTTTTCTTTCAACCTCATTACTCTAAATGTTTTATTTATATCAACTCATGTTACATATACCATATTAAATGCAAATTCAGAAATGGATGGCACAGTTAAACATCATCTAAATAAAAATGAAATGTTTAAATGGCAAGGAGTTACCTGGCCTGACTCTTGTTGATCTGCATTCTTTAGTGCAATACTGGCCTTTGCCATACTATCTGCATATTCTGGAAGATTAGTGCTTTCTGTTTAGATTATCTCTAGAAAAAAATTGTTTCCAGGAATACCTTACTTGAAATCCCATTTCAAATGACCTGGCTTATCAAAATTAAAACATCTGACATTTTGTTTTTTCTTAAAACTTTAGGAAGTACTTATCCCATCAAATCAGCATTATAAGCATCAGATTTAATGTGAGCCATCTTTCTAATCCATTCATCTACTGGTGCTGATCTTGCCTTTACATTCCAAATTAGAATTTTCGAAAGCCAAGGATTCAACTAATATTGACCTGAGTTCTGTATCTGATACTATTCTATTTAGACTTGAAGTCAATCTTTGTAAAAAATCAGTGAAGATTGCTTTTGGGCTTTGTATATTCTTTATAATTGACTCAGAACTCTTTCCTGATTGTTCAGCCTTGTGCCAAGTATTTAAGACAGGTAAACAACATGGGGCCAAAGGGTAATCATCAAATTTACTGCGTCAGCTACATCTTTCCAATCTAGGGGGAAAATCCTATTTTCAGTTGCCCATGGAGTTAACATGTGCTTCACATAGGGTAAATGCATACTATATGAAATGACTACTTCATTACATATCGACAGATCTAGTATTTGTATATTATTCCATTTAATGTCTTCATAACCTTAGGAGTACTTGTCATGTGCTAGTCATTCTTATATAGTAACTGCATAAATTGAGGCATGATTTATAATAAACTTGAGCCATGCCTCTTCAGTTTCATCATGCAGTAGACAGGTAGGTTCTAAATTATTCTGTTGTGTCTGAGTATTTTTCTTATTTTTATTAGTAAGTCTTACTAAGGCTTGTATCTTGTCAGTAGTATGTCTTTCTAAAGCTTATGTCTTATAAATAGTAAATGTTTCTAAGGCTTTTATCTTATCAGTAAAATTTTCATATTTGGCACAGTTATCAAATGACCTTTTAAGGATAAAATATGAATTAACAAACTGATACCAATTACAATCTATATTAGTCAATCTCAGATAAGTCATTTATTCCAGCATTTATTTTTTTCCATCTGCAAGTCATCCATAGTAGCACTTTAGAGAGTCCTAACTCCATGCATTGTGATATTTTGCATTTTTAACAAGGTAAAGACTTCTTAATATTATTTAACTCTCTTCTAAAGGACTTCCTACATATTTTACTGAATCTGTTGATTTCCTAGTTTGTCCACAGTGTGGACACTGAACTCTAGCCCCTCCATGATTTCCAAAAATTAGCCAATTTTCCAGAGTCCCTGCGAGATGCAGCTGACTACTGTGGGAGTTCATGGAGAAGCCCGTGTGGCTGTGATGGTGCCACCTGGCATGGCTTCTCTGACCATATCATGTGTGGGAGTGCCAAATAAAAATTTTATCTCTGGCTCAGCAGGTGCACCTGAATCTGCTGCCATTTCAGACAATTATTGAGGCTCCACAGGTACTGGCCCACTTCTCTTGCTCTGGTCTGATGGGACTTTGATGCCCCAATATGTCTACCTGCAGCTCCTGCCACCAAATGTAGTTTTAATTACATCGCTATCATTCTATTAATCAATAAGTGGCTGTGGTAAAAACTTGCTAGGCCAGGTAGGTTGAGGAGCAACTAGATTAATATATAGATATGAAGATAAATCATTAGGAGTCAGCTTAATATTTGGCTTTCCCCTGGGACCTGGGACCTCTCTAGTTACAAATTCTTGGCCTGATTGTTGGTTCCATTCCGTGGAGCCAGACTAAACTCCAATAAAAAGTGGTTGCTTACTTCCATAATGTTTGGCTACTATTGTATAAGTAGACCTGACTTGCCAAGCCAGCTTGATAGTGACACTGTGTTAATGTGGATAAGGAATATTTGTGTGGTCCTACCCCCAAACAAAGAACTATAAGTAACTATTGACTGTTGGGAGAAAAATTATCATCTCTCAGGGATGAGAGCTCTTACTGGTTGTCCAATGAGAGTGATTGGTCACACAAACAACAAATGTGAACTCAGCAGGTTCTACTTATATACATATTCGGACAAACACACACATACATGTAACATATATACAAAATACACACACACACACGCACACACACACACACACACACACACACACACATATATATATATATGTAACAAAAGAAAAGAAAAAGAGGCTTCTAATTGAGAGTTGGGGGATATTGAGCAGGTTTAATGGAGGTTAGCTGGGAGGGGCTGGAAAGAGAAACTTGAGAAAGGAAGTGATATAGTATTATATCAATTTAAATATGTCATCCTGGAGATCTTGCTTCATGCACATACAGGAAACACATAGAGAACTATGAAGCAAGGTCAGGCTATCAAAGTTCTATGCAAATTTGTTCCAGGAAGTTTCAAAGGTTCTAAAATATTCCCAAAAGTGCTACTAATTAATCATCAAATGTTCAAATACTTTCACCGATGGGAGATATTTCCCATTTTATGCACCTTGCTATCATTTTAATAACATTTTTTCACCAGACATAAGCTACTCTTATATTCATGGAAGATGGTATCAATATCAATAACACACACGCACACACACACACACACACACACACACAGCAGTCAAGTGCACATTACTTCTCTCCTTTAATAGTAAATGTTGACTTCTGTTTTATCCTTCTATATGATTAAGGGACTTTACATGAAGTGTTTTTTTCTTAGTAATTTTTTTCAGTTACTGACGACAGACTATTAAAATACACACAAAAACAGTGAAAATTTTTAAAAATATTTAGTTTTCCAATTCTTTTTGAACTTCATTATTATATTCACACATATTTGTTGTAATTTTATTTCTTTTCATGAATATCCCACTTCAGCTTTGTGAAAAGAAGCTTTTTATTCATAGTGACACTAAATCTTAAGGGAGTTCTGCAAGAAAAGTGTTGATTATGGGAACGTTAACACAACCACCAACCTACAGGTTGTATATATAGCAAAAGAAACATCATGTAGATGAATTTATCACTTCAAGTGAGGAAATAATTATTTGTAGTGAAAGATTAAAATGGCATTAGGTAAGTTGATGATCATAGAACTTTCTTTGAAAAATACCTAATATATTTTAAATAAAATATTATTGCAAATCAAGACCATAATTCTTGAGCAAAGTTGCAAGTAAATGACTAATTAAAATATAGAAAATATTGTGTGTTACATGATGTGAAGACAAACATTATTCAAGCTACTTTTGACTATTTTACAGGCATTGATAACCTAACCTATGTTTGATGATACCAACTGTAATTCCAACCTATTAAGCAAGATTTGTCCATTATTATAATTGTGGGATAAATGTTACAGAGTTAACCAATTGCTCCCAAATTGTATTTGTGTCTCTACATGATGACTAATGCTGTATATGTGATCTGATATCTTCCCATAAATAAAGAGCTCTTAGCCTATGATTCCATTTATAAATGTTTATTTCTATTCTTCAAAATATCAGCTAGGCTGATGTTGAATATTTCTGATCAAGCCTCAATATTTACCCACATCTCACTAAGCATTCTTATTTTTTATCATTTGGTTCCTTTGTGAGTCCTTACTTCCATCTGATTCTTGCCTCCCTAGATGCATTCTTTTCGAGTGTTATATTTTCTATGGTTTCATTTTTGTATAGGTCCTTTAAATTATACACTTTATTTCTTACCCTACAACCCATGATTTACTTTCTTCAGTGTATTTCATGATTACTTTAGAAATTCACTTTGGGTTGATGTTCCATGTCCTCCTTGCTCATGCTAAGCCAATGAGCAGCCACTGAGTAACATCCCTAGCCCCTTAGTGTTTCTCCTTCTGATTAGTTAAATCACCTGAAGTTTATTTGTCTTTTTGTCCTTCCATTTAGAAACTGGGGTGCATGAATGAATTCCGTACTTATTTGTTCTCGGCATTCTTTTAAGGATAACCATATATTTATAAGTCAATTAAAGGGTGCTCAGAGGAAAAGGTATATGGTTTGCATTTTGTGTGCATATTTTACTTTAGCTTTAGGGAACACTGCCACACTGGACTCTGTATTCCTTTTTATCATGTTTGTGTGGCCTCTTGTTAGCACTTACATATCTAGAGGTGATATGATTCAGGAGATGGTTTCTGGAGTCCTAGGCTCTATCATCTACATCCTTTCTCTCCTCAACTGGGGTTCTTGCTGCTTGGAGTCCAGAACATGTGAAATGGAACAGGACCCAATAGCTTGATTAACCTTCTAATAAAGGTATTAAAGGATCCAATTAAAAACTGAGCTACAAAACTAAATAGAGAATTCTCAATAGAGGATGCTACAATGTCTGACAGACAGTTAGGAAAGTGGGCAACATCCTTAGCCATCAGGGAAATGCAAATCAAAACAACTCTGAGATACCATCTTACTGCTGTCAGAATGGCAAAAATCAAAAACACCAATGACAGCTTATAATGGAGAGGATGTGGAGAGAGGGGAACACTTTTCCCCTGCTGGTGAGAGTTCCAACTTGTACAGACACTTTGGAAATCAGCATGGAGATTCCTCAGGAAAATGGGAATCAGTCTACCACAAGACCCAGCAATTCCACTCTTAGAGATATACCCAAAAGATGAGCATTCACATAACAAGGACGTCTGTTCCAGTATGTTCATAGCAGCATTATTTATAATAGCTAGATCCTGGAAGCAACCTAGATGCCCCTCAACTGAAGAGTGGATACAGAAAATGTGGTATATTTACACAATGGAGTACTATTCAGTGGAAAAAAACAAATTGAAATTTGAAGGCAAAGGGATGCACTAGAAGAAACCATCCTGAGTGAGGTAACCCAGTCACAAAAAGACAAACTCATTCATACATGGATTTTAGACATGGATCAGGGGAGTGTCAGCCTACAATCCCACTGCCAGATTGTCTGGGAAACAGAACCTTCAGCCAATGACTGATGGATGCAGAGGCAGACACGCACAGCTAAACACTGAGCTGAACTCAAGGAACCCAGTGACAAAGAGGGAGTACTAGTGAGCATAGGGGTCAAGAGTGTGATTGTTTAACCCACAGAAACAGCTGACCTAAACAAGGGGGAGCTTTTGGACCCCAGACTGATGGCTGGGAATCCAGCATGGGACTGATCCAGACCACCTGAATGTGAGTGTCAGTGAGGAGGCCTAGGCAATCTATGGGGCTTTGAGTACTAGATCAGTATTTTTCTCTGGTATCCAAATGGACATTGGGTGCTAATCCCACAATGAGAGATGCTCTTTCAGCCAGGACTCTTGGGGGAGGGCCTAGGCCCTGCCCTGCTTTAAATGACAGACTATAGATACCCCCATGGAGGGCCTCACCCTCCCTGGGGAAAGGAGTAGAGATTGGGGGAGGTGAGTTGGAGGGCTTGGTGGGAGGGTATGGGAGGAGGGGAGGAAGAGGGAGCTGGGATTGACATTTGAAGCAACCTTGTTTCTAATTTAAATTTAAAAGTAAAATAAAAAATAACGAACAGGAAAAAAATATTCCTTGCATTTTATGGTTCAACAACACTGAGCAACTATTTCCTACTTACCCATGAATATATTCTTCCCTAAGTGCCTATAGTTTTAAGAGAAAAGATCTCCAATGTAGATTTCCCAGCATTGGGGTCATGCTACTTCTTAGAATGATCGTTCTGAACATGGTCTGTGTATATAAGAGCACATCAAACCCTGTGTTTAGATGATGCAGGACCTGAGCATTTGTTTCACGGTTTCTACTTTGAGGTTGTGCTTGTCTCTGTGAAGATGTTTATCATTTCTATTTTTATTTTTGTCTCAGTGGGATGTAACAGATGAAAAAGAACTGAGAAGTTCTTAAGTGGACCACATGATTACTATTTCACTTGATTAATTGTCTATGCTCTGCGCCCTTGTTCTTTGAACACATGACAATGTAATACAAATGTTCTGTAAAAATATACATTTAAAAGTCATTTGGCTATGTTAATATTATCATAATTGTGTCTTACAGTCCAACTCCACCTCCAGTCCTAACTTCATGAAGAAAAAAATCAGTGAGTATGTAATTTTTAAATACATGTTATAAGACCCCTTTTCTATGATAACTAATAATTTTGAAATCTGAGGTTTTAAAATTGTATAAAATTAAAAGCACAGTCTTAAGTTTCGGCAAAGCAAATGAGCACTTATCCAGTACTTTTTCCCTTAATTTTAAGATCATTAATTTTTGTTCCAAGCTATTTTATTAATATGTATCGTTTTTAAGTAAAAACTATTTCAAAGCTCATGCTGAAGTCTTGTATCTTTGTGTATACATCCATTTATATCTCTTTTGTTGTGGTTGTTTCTAGAAAAGTTGTTTCTTCTTTGCTTGCCATAAAAATAATTATAATTTTTGTGTAGTTTACAAATAACAGAGTCTCAATTCCAGAGATCAGCATTCTAGCCTTACCAGTTTCCAGGTGAACTCCTTCTATAGATGAATTTTCATCTTGTAACTCACATGGCATTAAAATAAAGCAGACTTCATAGGATCTCTTATCTCATTAGGCGTTGAACACTAATCCATTTCTTTAAGATCCTAATACCTTGGTAGTGAGTGAGTGAATTCTGAACTGCTGCATGTGAATTTATGATGACACAACACTGCAATAAAAGTGCTAAAGAAAAGGAGATAAAAATCTAAAATAAGCAATTCTTCCATGAATTATATACTGAGCATCATGAATGTTTAAAATAATCTGCCTAAAGATGGGCACTAGCCCCATTAATCCAGCTAGGACTATCAGAAGAGGACATTAATAAAATGTCTGCAAGGTATATATTTCATGTATTAATGATAATGGTTGGAACTGTTCTGTGAAAGAGCACAGACTAATAAAGCTATACAACAGAGGAAGCAAGAAAACAAAGGTTGACTGAATAGAAACCAAACACATTTCAATGATAGATTTTCCTCCAAGTGTCAAGCAAAGGAACAATTGCTTATGAGATGGTAAATTCCTCAAATAGCATCCCAAAGTAATGAAAACATCAACATTTACATCTAACTTTGTTGAAGATGCACTTTGGATTTCTATTAGAAAAGCAGATTCTGTCCCCAGAAGTGACATGAAAATCTACATTTGAAACAAACAAAGTAAAACAAGTAGGAGACTTCCACCTAGCAATATTTTAAAGCCAAACATCTGAAAAGCTTGTTCCTGTGTAATCTGCACAGGGATTTTCAGTAAAATTTTAAAAGGGTTAGCAATTAAGAAAATACTCCCCTAATCAAGCCAGTTTCTGTGAAAAGCAGAGTGAAGTGTAACCATTAAATGAACACCAAAGCTTTACAACCAGAAAATGAATTTTTTAGTTCATAGTCCTTTTAAGCATGTATCATATTTAGTCTTTTTTATAGCACAGTTATCAGTGCTATATAACCTTGCTAAGGACTTCAGATAATCTTATGATCGCAGTAACGTAAACTGTGAGGTGGCAGGGATATGACTTTGGCTTATGTTTTTACTAACACGATGAGAAAAGAGAAGATATGAAAGTTTTGATTCAGGATATATTTAGTAGTTAAGTTCTTACCTTCATGCATGAAATCCTAGTTTCAATACCCGGTGTAAATGTGCAGTCATTGAAAGAGAGAGAGTTAAAAAAAAGAAAGCAAGGAAGAAAGAAGGGAATAAAGGAAGGATGAAGGAAGGAGAGACGATGGATTGGTTTCCCTAAGATGACTACATGCTGGCTATGAATTTTAAATTCTATCATTGTTTGGAAGCTAAGGAACAACAAAGAGCCTTTTGTAGTAAATTTGAGTCTCAGGAAGTTGCAGGGCAAAGACCTGGACCTAAAAGTTAAGTAATATTAATTACATATTGCAAAAACAAAAAGGAAACCACCAAGCAGGGCAGAACATCAAATGTAGCATTATCTCTGTGTGGTAAGGATCCAGCAGTTGTCATTGAGCTCCTTCTGTTGTAACATGGGATTTGATACAATATTGTACTTCAGTAACACTTCATCAAAATTTCATTTTCAGTAAATCGAATTTCTTTCTCATTAGATGCCCACTCTGGTAAGTAAAAACAAAGAGCATGGTGTGTAGATGTTTGGCATGGCCTGATTTATTTCTGAAATCAGTATTTTCAGATAATAAAGTTCACTGACACAGTATGGTGTGCTAAGCATCTTTGATTTGAATTCAGCCACATCCATTTTTCATTGGAGGATGTTAGACTCAGTGAAAGGGTTCATATTTTAAGCTTATTTGTATTTGAAAGCCTTAATATAGACTGTAAAACTTTTTCACTTTCTATTTTTTTTGTCATAGAAGGTCCATGTCTAAACCAGAACAGTAAAAGTTTAACTACTGATTGAATATCAGATATTTCAGGGCCTGGATTGTTAGGGAAAAGGTCTAGCTTATTATATTAAAGGGTAAGTTTATAGCTCTAGCTCTATTTGTGTATCATCTATCTATCATCTCTCTCTGTATCATCTCTCTTTCTTTTTATCTAATATCTATCTACAAATCCATCCATCACCACCACCACCACCACCACCACCACCATGTCATCAATCTTTATACCCATCCACATGCTGAAGAAACATAACAATCCTTTAACTGGGTTGCTACTCCCATCATCAAGTAATCTTTAAGAGTCTCACTTTCACAGAAGCAGAGAAGCTAAAAACAATTCAGTTTCCCTGAAATTTTTGGAATCTAGTTTTAATGAACAGCAGAAAGAGAAACTACATTTTAGTATAAAGTTTCTTGTCACAGGGAGAGTTGCTCCTATGTCCCAATATCTTGTGTGTATACAATTACATGACAGGTATGTGTCTATTATTAGTGTAATTTAAAAGAATACATATAGGGAAGCCAGAAAGAAAGAATGCATTATATATGAAAGTATTTTGATACATCCAGTCATTCTAAGAATATATATATATATCTCCAATATAAAATAAAATTTCATTGTTCCCCAAAGTTCTAGATTGGGTCATTTATTTATTATTAAACAATATTTATAGCAAATGGGAATAATGGAATCCTAATAGTAATGATTAAGAGACCTTTACTGTCATTATTTAGTAACTCTTTTGTCATTGAACAGGATATTGGGATGGAACAAAGGATCACAATGTTTTATAGGAAGGACGTTTTGAGAAACTTCCCCAGGTCTTTCCATAATGCTACTGTATCATTTCTAAGTTAGAGTATAAACAGCATTGAATTAAAATTTTATGCCAATAGGAAGCGAATACAGAAGTGAATACTGTACCTGGGGAATTTATGCATGTCACATCACTGTGGTTGGTGCTGTAATCTACCTCCTGATCTTCCTTAATCTTTCTATTCTTGTTACCATAGTGCATCGTGGAGCATACCTGGGTGAGGAGGAACTCAAAGCAAGCAGGATTTCCTTGTGAGTTTGACACAAACTTGTATAAAATCCCACTTATTAGTTACCAGACTGTAACACATGTAGTCTCTTATTTTAGTTCTGTTTTAGCATGTAATGTAGGGGTAGAACCAAAGATCTGCCTCATCAAGTCAAGCACTCTGTGACTGTGCTCCTCTTAGATGTTCTGAAAGAAATTTGAAATGTTTTTCAGCTACCTGAATTTAAAATTGATCAGTAAAGTTTTGACAATGGGCTGTATTTGTAGGTATGATGATGAATAATTCCAGTTATGAATTATAGTTTTTAAATTCAAACCTAATCAGTATCTCATCTCTAAGGTTACAAACCACTTCTATATCTCTCTGTTTCTTTCTCTCTCTTCATCTGAAATATTTTCATGAAAAGAAACAATAACTACATATTCTGGATGGTGGGAGCTAACAAAGATAAAATACTTAACTCTTTTATTCTTGAGATTGACACAAAAATGTGTACAATAAAATGATAATTTATGATGGGGGAAGTCCTTCTGTGTATATGTCTCTCTTATTGGTTAATGAGTAAAACACTGTTGGCCAATGGGGGAAAGATAGGTGGGACTAGGAGTTAAGGAGAATCCTGGGAAATGTAGTCAAGAGTAGAGACTCACCATGTGATTCTGGGAAGAGAGGGTGTAAGTCTGGCATTATTGGTAAGATAAGCCCTTATGAAAATATATATTAATAAATATGGGTTAATAATTAAGTCAGAGCTAACCATTAAGAAAATATAGCAAACGGCCAATAGCTTCATAATTAATCTAGTGTCTCGTATGTTATTTGGCGTTGATGTGGCTCTGGGCCCAGGCTGGCAGGAAGACTGCTCATTACAATCTTATATAATTTTAATTTGTATGATAAATAAATATGGTTATTGCATTTTAATTTAAAGTAACTGATATTAAATTATAAATATGTTACATGTATCAAAGAACAGTACTGAGAATATGAAGCCTCAATCTAATATAATTGGTTGGTCCTTAAACAAATTAAAGACATGACAATATCTATATAATAAGAACTACACTCTTACATCTTTCAGAAGGAACTTATACTCACAGCAACACCGAGTCAATTGCATTGAAAGAAACAGAATAGTATTTGGCAACTGGCTGATGTTCAATAATGGTTTGTTTTTTTTTTTTGTTCCTTGTATTCAGCGTATTAAGACTTGTAGTGGTAACATTTTGGTACCAATAAAATAATAATGCATTTATCATGTTACATTCGTAACAAAAGTTCATGTTGACCATTTCCAAAATAAATTTCATTGCAGTTTTCTTGGTGAATGTTCACATGACGGAGCATGGAGATTAAGAAGATGGGTTTAGGTGCTTAATCGTCTTGATTTTTCAGGCTACACCCTTTCTTGACACAGAATGGTTAAGGCAGTTAAATACTTGTAGAATTTATGTAGTGAAAATTAGAAGAATTGATACCTTACCATTTGCAGTTACTGGGATACAATGTCTCAGTTGTGAACAGTTATCATCATTAGTATTAATATTATTATTAAATAAGATTGATATTTTCCCCTCAATACAACTGATGTTCTAGTCCTCAAAAAAGGATAAAATCATCACAGGTAAGAAGCACAAACTACATCATTAATGCACAGTTCTGCCTCAGCTTAATGCCCGAATTCTCTTTTATATTATTCCATTCTCTACTCTGTTCAGAGACCCAGGATCCCATAAGGTGATTAAAACTCATGCCACAGTCGAGGATTTTGTTCACATGACTGCTAGTCTTTTCCTTCTTGAAATAAATCAAATTCATGACAAGGTTGGTATTAGGCTTCCTGTCCATTGGTAAATGATGGATCCATCTTTCTTTCATTAAAGCTTGGGAGAAAATTCTGATTATAAGCATTTCTGACAAAACTTTGCTCATGTCTGCCCACTGAATTTGTTTGGATACCAGAAAATTATGGAGTGTATGATTCTAATTAGGTTAAGAGATTAAACCCTAGGACCCATGCTTCAGCAAAAACCATGCTATAAAAAAAACATTAGAAAACATCCTTTTAAGCAACCCAGTGAAATTCGCTTAGTCATTAGGAATCCAAGTGAGTTTTCAGAGCTTGAGACAAAACATTGTGCCAAGAAATATCATCAGGAGACTGGGGAAGAAGCCAATCCATTTAAATGATGGATTTTTAGTACTCACTTAGTCATCTAACTTAACTCTTCTGTTTCACATCTTTATAGATTCTAGTGTCCTGTCTTAATATCCCTCTGATATTGTTACAAGAATTAAATCATGTCTTCCCAGTTCTAATATTTAGTTTATTTTTCTTCTATTTTTGTATACTTTCCATGGCAACATGGACATGGTGAATGTGTTCTGTCAATCCACACCTCTCCATGTACCACTGTTTGTTGTTCTTTAATCCATATTGTTGAGTCTTGTTGTTTATCAACTAACCAAATAACTACTGTCATCATGGAAATTAATGGTAAGGCCATAGTCTTTCACTCTACAAAACATATAGAATCTCTTTTCATGAAGTGTTATGTACACAAGAAGGGATAAGGCACCCTGTACACCCAGCTGCCAGGACCTCTTTTGTAGCAATGGGCATAATACCAAGACAGCTGAGTCCTCTGGCATGGAAGCAGAAGAGCAGATGCAGAGCAAGGTACAGAACTTCTTCAGTCTGTGTGGTCTTCACTGGGGCAACTGTAGCCCTTTTGCTGGTACAGGGTAATTTTTTAGTACTGTTCTTTACAGAAGTTTTACCATGAGGCTACCTGTGAGGAATTTTCACATCTCCTCTAATTAGGAGTACAACACAGAAACTCTCTATTGGTTTTGTGAAGGTTATGGTTTTTATTTTTTCTTTAAGAAAGCTTGCTTTCAAAGATTTTAGCAAGATCTCAGAGTATATTTCTTTGTGTTTCAATCTTTATCCTGTGAGTTGCCTTTAGGTCTTACATATCAACGTCTTGATGACTGCCTTGCCAGGGCATGTTCAGGTCCACATGGCTTTATTCTTTGGCTTAAATTCACAATGCAGAATTATTTTTATATAATTTTTTATTTAAATTAGAAACAATCTTATTTTACATATCAATCCCAGTTCCCTCTCCCTCCCATCCTCTCTTGCACTCCACAGACTTCCCCCCTCCCAACCCTATCAGAATTCTTAAAATACACTCCAACATGACAAGGGATAGCTGTAGTAATAGGGATAGTCCTCCCTGTCTTTCCTGATGGATAGATAAAGGAAAGGGTGTTTCAGATCAATTTCTGCTTGGTGTAGGGAAAGATAAAACAACACTAAGAGGAGGACCATTCTTAGCAGAGATAGAAGATTACCATTGATTGCAAATATAGGGGTCGCTCCTCTTAAGTCTGAAAAAACATGGAAGATAGGGCATTCATTCAGGGTGGTTATTCCGTGTTCTATCTGTTACTTTCACTTGAGGAAACATCAGTTATAACTTGTGTTTATGATTTAGGTTTTGGGTCAATGATATGCCTACATACATTGATTTTGTTTCCCTGGGCTGCCATGAAAATGGAAAAAAATTGAACTTTGAGTGCCTAGCACATATATTGGCTACATATACTTAATATTTTGATAATTGCCTGTTCATTTCACTAGCCTGTTTATTAATTGAACTCTTAGTTTTGGTATCCAGTATTTTGAATTATTTCACAGTACGCATATTAGTTCTCTGTCAGATATATGTAGAAATGCAATGTAGTCTAGACACTAAAGAAGCCAGTATGGTAGTTCCTCAAAAGCTTAAAAATAGGACTACCACATGACACAGATATATGGTTAATAAAGGTCTAGAGGATTTAAATCAATATTTCATCTGAGATACTTGCATATCTATGTTTATTTTGATGATAGTTACAATCGTCAAATTATGAAATAAGTTTGGAAGTCCATCAAAGGATGAATGCATGAAGGAAATATAATGTATAGAGAAAATTAAGATTCATTCTTTGACAGAAGAATAAAATTATTGTTTGCAAAAATGGATACAATTTAAAATAATGATATAAACAAAGTAAATCAAAACCAAAAAGATAGCATCATATTTTTCTTCTTGTTTATCTTATATGAATACAAAATACAAAGGTAATAAATAGATTCTCTGAGAGTATTAAGTAGAATGGTGGGGAAAAGAGGAAGTTGGAGTGATATGGAGTAATATTTAAATGAAAAATACATTGTCAGCTCATGATTAATACAATGAATATATATCAATAAATTAAATTAAAACTCAATATTTAGAGTCTTACTAGAGTACTAGATCAGAATCTCCAAAATCAAGGAGTTAGGGGTTCATTCGCCTTGGAAAAGTTGTCTTCTCTTGTATCTAAAAGCTTTGAATCATTCTAGGAATTGTTTTGCTTGTGAAAATGTAAGTTCAGTCATTTCCTGATGAATATTGGGTTGAGAGCTCAAATGCTATTTCAGAAGGATGGAAGTTAAAAAATCTTATCTTAGTGAAGTTTGATAACTTCTACTGAAAACTAAACCATTGAACCATCCCTCTTTCCCATGTTGTTAGCCTTCTAATGTATAATTTTGGTCTTTTAAAAGTGTGTGATGAACCAACTATCACTATTTTATCCCTTTATTTTATCGATACATAATTCATATACCATAAAAATGTACCTTTTAGTTTATTCTCAAGTTTGTGCTAGAATCACCACCCTAATCACAGTATATAACAGCGGGAAAAAATGTGTGCTATAGAATCTAGGAAATGGGGCCATTGAATTGGAGAGGAAAGAAAAATTTTAAGGGAAAGGAAAAAAAGTAGAATACAATAATAAGGAAAGGAAATGGAGTGAGGTTTAAATAGAGAGGAAGATAGGAGGGTAGGCAAGAGGAGGAGGCGAGAAGGATAAATACCACTAAGGATGTTTGTTGTTTAACACTCCTATGAGGAGACTAGGTGATGAGTGAGCTTCCAGGCATTCTTCTGTTCTGCTACCCATCTTATAATAACCAGAATTACAGATCCCGGTCATTTTAAGTTCATTATAAATGCTACAATGAGTTTGTTTGCTCCTCTTTAATTAGTTTTATTTTATGAGGATAGGTATTTTGCCTGGATGTGTTTAAGTGCACTATGTCTGTGCAGAGGCTGCTAGATGGCATTGGATCTCCTGGAAGTAGAATTATAGATGGGTTAGAGCTGCTCTACATGTGCTGGTAACAGAATCCTGGTTCTCTGCCAAGAGCAACAAGCAATCTTCAGGAGCCTTTTCTCTGCTCCCTCTTGTTGGCTTCTTCTTGTTTTGAGAGTTATGAATGTCTTTGCATTTTCCTCACTTAGAGATCATGAAGCTTCTTGTTTGTGTACATTGATGCTCTTTGTCAAATTGTGGAAGCTTTAAGCTATTTTTCAACTATTGTCTACCCAAATACACATTCTCTCTCCCTCTCTCCACCCTCTCTCTCTCTCTCTCTCTCTCTCTCTTTTCCATTTCCCCTTCTGTCCTCCTTCTCTCCACTTCTTTAGAAATTTCCAGTATGCAAAATTTGGCAAACTACTATACGTTTTAGTCTATATTTATTTTTCTTCATTTATTTTTCTTTATCTTTTTAGAAGTTATGCTCTCATTAACTGATTCACTAGCCTGCTCATGTCTGTTAAGTCCTTCTCATGAGATTTTAATTAAATACTTATTGATTAACACACACATACATGTATATATATGGAATGAGCAAGGGGGAGGGAGAGAGATTATCCTCAGGCAGCAAATTTATAAAATGAAGGCCACCTTCATTAGCATTTGTCTAAGAGTTACATGAACTCAAGGAGAAGCTTAAATATTGATATCATTTTCCAAAACAGCCAACTCTGGACCACTCTCTACCTTTTTGTATAAATATAACTCAGGTCTGTGAAAATTAGAACTACAAGATTTGCTTGGACAATATGGCCTCACAAACTATTCACGTGGAACTAATTATTTTCTCAATAATCTTTCCTTAGGTTCTTTTTTTACCAAAAAATTAAAAGGTAGGTGGATCTCAAGCACTCTAGATGATATATTAGCTATTAAGGAAATATTACAATCTCAGAAGTTGGTATTCAGCATTTCTGTTCACTCTTAATTAGAGAAAATTAAATATGAACAAACTAGAAAACAAGATAGTAAAGGGCATGCTTAATGAGAGGGAGAATGGAAAAAATTGAAAAGCAATAAAATGTAACATTTTGAAGACAGTATTTCAAAGAATGCAATGATGATACCAATACAAATCTATGCCTTGTCTATCAAAATTGCAAAGGATAAAATTACAACTACACTTCCAATTTTTGTTAAAATATATGCTTGAATCATAGGTTTTTTATAACAGCTGATAATTAGAATGGTTGAGTTTGGTTGTGAGCCTAGCCTTTAATGACTGAGCTCCAGGCCAAAGAGAAATCTGGCACTAGGGAAATGTCCAGAGATCTACAAAGATGACCCCAACTAACAATCTAAGCAATAGTAGAGAAGCTGCCTTAAATGCCCTTGTCCAATAATGAGATTGATGACCACCTTATATGGCATCCTAGAGCCTTCATCCAGTAGCTGATGTTAATAGAAGCAGACACCCACAGCTAAACACTGAGTCAAACTCCTAGAATCCAGTTGCAGAGAAGGAGGATTGATGAGCAAAGGGGTCAAAACCAGGTTGGAGAAACCCACAGAAACAGCTGACCTGAACAAGGGAAAGCTCATGGACCCCAGACTGATAATCTGTGAAATGTGCATAGAACTGATCCAGATCCCATAGGACTGATCCAGATCCCATAGGACTGATCCAGATCCCCTGCACGTGTGTGTCAGTTAGGAGACCTGGGCAATCTATGGGGCCTCTGGAAGTGGAACAATATTTATCCCTAGTACACGAATGGAGTTTGGGAGCCCATACCACATAGAGGGATACTCTCTCAGCCTAGATCCCACATGGAAGGCTTCACCCTCCCTGGGGAGCAGAAATAGGTTGGGATAGTGGGTCACTGGGGGACAGGGGAGGAGGGCATGGAGAGGGAACTGGGATTGACATGTAAAACAAGCTTGTTTCTAATTTAAATAAATAAAAATGAGTGGTTGTATTTACAAGCAAATCACAAAGGAGAATCTAGAGTTTTCACATGTACATATAGCAACAGAAAAAATACCTTAATTCTGGAAAATGGAAGAGAAATGTCTTGTTTTTATATAGCAAACAAGGCCATACACCCAGTGGTGGAAGGACTCACAGTGAACTATGTCCTACCCTTCAACTTCAATCTTCAGTCAAGAAAATGCCCCAAGGGCTTGCCCACAGATCAATCTAGTGAAGATATTTGAGATCCTAACTTCCTTAGTGACTCTAGCCCATGTCAAGTTAACTATAAAACTGCTATATTCAATACATAAGGGCCCTCATTTTCTTGAACATGTTTGAACTGTGTGTTAGAGAGAGAAGGATGGGGAGAATTATAATAAAAACCGTACCTAAGATAACTGAGAATTGAATTTAAAATTCTGCTTCCACGACAACCATAACAAATCCAACTAAATATTAGTTATTGCCAAGCACACAGTTTTGAAACTTTCTCTAGTCAAATAAACAAGAAGTAAACTTCTAATAGAGAAATAAATAGTTATTTATTGACTAAAACTTTCCAGAAGTCTTACTGGCTGCTTTGTAGTCTCATCCAGTTTTCTCTTGGTGACTAACTCCATTAAAAATATTTTGCATGTAGAATAGTGATTTCATTTTCCAAACCTGAAAAATTCATTTAAAATTAATTAGCATCATATATGATTACATTTGAAGTAAAATTACATTACTTTTATTTTCATGTTTTAATTCATAATGGCCTTATGTCAATTTTTCCCTCCACATTCCTAATATTTTTCCGTTGCAGATTTGAATAATAGTCATGCTTTGCAATGTACTTTGAATATAAAATAAAATGAATTATGACATCCTTCCTTGGAGTGAAATTTATGAGAGTCATGAAATACAAGGTGAATTAGTGCATATTTTCATATGTTATAAATAATGAAGAAAAACTCCAAAAATAAACACAAAGTGGATTATCCTCTCTGTATACATGTTGGTAGCTTCAGTCCTAGGTAGAGAATAATTCATGTTATTAAATCAAATGAATCTTGACTCCATTCATATAAAAGCAGTGAGAATTGGAGCAGGTTACTAATGCAATGTATCAAACACAGATTACTGGTATATGATAAGAAACCAACAATCATTTATTTTGCTATGGAGTGAGGCCTCCAATGCTAACAATGGTGAGGTTTTCTAAGGAAAAGGAATGTTCATTTTTACATTCCAAAGAAAATGTCTATTTCTCTCTGTAGTGTTTTCCCATGAATGCATAGATTCAGGATGGTGTTCTTCAAGGTAAACATTATAACATTGGGTAGCCAGGCATTGTAAAGTGTGACTGAAACTCATGACTTTGTGTATGCAGAGAAATGCTGTGGTATTCATAGCAAAAAATAAAAATGATAAAACAAAAACAAAAAGCAAAAAACATGTATAGAGAGCCAAGGTAAAACCAAATCAATCAATTAGAGTGAACACTTGGAAGGAATTTTTGACTACATGGCAATGCATTTTTTAAATCTATTTATTTCTAACACTTGAAAGAAAAGACATCTGGCAGCTACACCTTTTAATATAGTAGGGACTGGTTCTTGTAAAACACTATATATTAATTTCTTTTTCACCTTAAAATTGAAATCAGATAAGCATTATGAGTCATAAACAGAAAATAATTCAAAATATTGATGTAAGCATGAATTTTTCCCTCCAGTATAAAACCAAATAACTATCCACATGGTTCATATACTCAATTCAACAACAGTAAGAAAGGAATAAAAGTATTCCTAAGTTATTAAAAAATATTGACCAGTAGGCACTTTCATCATAGTAGACAAATTTAATACAGGTCTATTTTACATAAATTGCATTTCCTACCGCATAATTTAGTTATCTAACATTGCACAAAGGGCAGGAAATTACTTTAAGGGTGTTTGACTGTCTGTCTGTTTGTTTGAGACAGGGTTTATCTGTGTAGCCCTGGCTGTTCTTATACCCACTTTGCAGACCAGGATGCTTTCGAATTCAGAGATCCACCTGCCTCAGACATAAATAAGGGACTTCAAATGTAGAAGAGGTTTGCTTCTCCAACAAGAGAGCCAAAAAAGAGCAAAAGCTTCTTTCTTCTAAATGAATGAACACCTTCCCTGGGGCAGTTTCTGAGTTTATGACCAAAACTCTAGTTGGGAAAGCTTATTACTTATGGAAAGCTACTGTGGAATAGGATTTCTCATTTTTAATGCAGAAATTGGTTTACTACCATGACCAACATCAGTACATTTACACAATTTTAGGGCTTCTTCTTGAGATGGGGAAATAATATACCATTATTGAAAGCCAGGTCTCTCTAGTTAAAACCTCCCAGCCAAAAGAAAGTGACCCATTTCTGGGTGAAGACAAGCCATTGTTTCCTCCCTTAAGGGTTAATCCAGTTGAGTGTTCAGTTGCCGAATGAAGACCATACCTCAGGGAAAGTCCAGCTTTTGGAAGTAGTGTTTACCCAGTTTCATACTTGTTTGCTTTCCACATTTAAAAGTTATTGGAACGGGGAGTCCAGGGAAGCGGCGGTTCTTCCAGCAGCATCAGGTAAACAGGCCGGCTTCCCGGCCTGTGCTCCAGTGCCGGCAGATCCCCTGGGACCTGCACAGAGCTCCCAATCCCGGCGTGAGCCAAGCACCCCAGACTCCGGATCTTCGCTCACACCAAGGAGACCAGGAAAGGAGAGGAGGCTGGGAGACCAGCGAAGCAGCGGTTCTTCCAGCAGCATCAGGTAAACAGGCCGGCTTCCCGGCCTGTGCTCCAGTGCCTGCAGATCCCCTGGGAACTGCACAGAGCTCCCAATCCTGGCGGGAGCCAAGCACCCAGACCCCAGGTCTTCTCTCCCACCAACGAGACCAGGAAACCAGAGGACCCAGGGAGACCAGGGGAGTAGCTGTTCGGGATCAAGTACAACAGGACCCAGCATAGGGTCCAGGGGACCAGGTAAGAGGATAAGCGCCCCAGATTCCTGTTCTTTTCTCCACCCACGGGACCAGCATTCGGACAAGGAATAGAAGAACCACCAGATTATTGGACTTGCTAGCACCCACCAAAAGGGAACGCTGGTCCCCAGACCAGTAAGGGGCTCTTTCTGTACCCACTAGAAGAAGAGATGGGAAAGAGACAATACAAAAACACAGTCAGCAACAGAAAAACAAATATGACACCGCCAGATTCTAGAGACTCCACACCAGCAAGACCCCAACATTCCAGTGCGGACGAAACAGAAGAGAACGACCTTAAAAGCACTTTCATGAAAATGATAGAGGCCCTAAAAGAGGATATTGGAAAATCCCTCAAAGAAATGGAAGAAAAAACAAACCAAAAAATGCAAGAATTGGAAGAAGAATCATACCAAAAAAGGCAGGAAATGGAAGAAGAAACAAAGCAAAAAATGCAAGAAATGGTAGAAAAAACAAAGCAAAAAATGAAAAAAATGGAAGAAGAAACAAACCAAAAAAGGCAGGAAATGGAAGAAGAAACAAAGCACAAAATGCGAGAAATGGAACAAAAAACAAACCAAAAAATGCAAGAAATGGAAGAAAGAACAAACCAAAAAATTCATAAAAGGCAACAAACGGACGAACAGATAAACAGAAAATTGCAAGAAGCAATGCAAACACTGCAAGGGTTGAAAACTGAAATAGAGTCATTAAAAAAAACACAATCTGAAGAAAGGCAGAAAATAGAAAAGCTGGACAAACAGACAGGCACTACCAATACAAGCATTACCAACAGAATAGAAGAGATGGAAGAGAATCTCAAGTGTTGAAGATACGCTAGGAGAAATGGATTTATCAACCAAAGAAAACCTTAAATCCAACAAATCCTTAACACAAAACATCCAGGAAATATGGGACACCATGAAAAGACCAAACCTAAGAATAATAGGTATAGAAGAAGGAGAAGAAATCCAGCTCAAAGGGGCAGAAGGCATATTCAACAAAATCATAGAAGAAAACTTTCCCAACCTTAAGAAAGACATGCCAATGAAGGTACAAGAAGCCTACAGAACACCAAATAGAGTGGACCACAAAAAAAAATCCCCTCGCCACATAATAATCAAGACCCCAAACATACAGAATAAAGAAAGAATATTAAGAGCAGCTAAGGAAAAAGGTCAAGTAACATATAAAGGCAGACCTATCAGAATTACACCTGATTTCTCCATGGAAACGCTGAAAGCCAGAAGGTCCTGGATAGATATTCTACCTACACTAAGAGACCACGGATGCCAGCCCAGACTACTATACCCGGCAAAGCTCTCAATCACTATAGACGGAGAAAACAAGATATTCCATGACAAAACTAGATTCAAGCAATATGTGTCCACTAACCCAGCCCTACAGAAAATTTTGGAAGGAAAACTCCAACCCAAGGAAGCTAACTACAACCAGAAAAACATAAGC
Source organism: Mesocricetus auratus (assembly GCF_017639785.1). Lineage (NCBI taxonomy): Eukaryota > Metazoa > Chordata > Mammalia > Rodentia > Cricetidae > Mesocricetus > Mesocricetus auratus. The sequence goes on along the minus strand of NW_024429192.1, from coordinate 10,495,073 downwards.
ATTAGAGAATCTCTCTCTACCAACAGCCAAAAGAACAAAGGGGTGAAATTCCACACATAATTCCACCAACAACAACCATCGCAAATCGAAGAAGGATGAGCAATCATTGGTCATTAATATCCCTCAATATTAATGGCCTTAACTCACCCATAAAAAGACACAGACTAGCAGATTGGATTCGAAGACAGAACCCTTCCTTCTGCTGCATACAGGAAACACACCTCACCCTTAAAGACAGACATTACCTGAGAATTAAAGGTTGGGAAAAAATTTTTCAATCGAATGGACCCAAGAAACAAGCCAGGGTAGCAATCCTAATATCTAACAAACTAGACTTTAAAATAAAATCAATCAAAAGAGATGAAGGAGGTCATTACATACTCATCACAGGTGAAACCCACCAAGATGAAGTGTCTATTCTGAACATCTATGCCCCAAATACAAAGGCATCCACATTCGTTAAAAAAACATTATTAGAACTTAAATCTCATCTAAAGCCCCACACAGTTATAGTGGGAGATTTCAACACACCACTCTCACCACTAGACAGGAATACCAAACAGAAACTCAACAAAGAAGCAAAAGGGCTAATAGAAGTAATGACCCAACTGGGATTAACAGATATCTATAGAACATTTCATCCACATAAAAAAGAATATACCTTCTTCTCACCACCACATGGAACCTTCTCAAAAATCGACCACATACTTGGCAACATATCAAACCTCAGCAGCTACAAAAAAATTGGAATAACTCCATGCATCTTATCAGACCACCATGCTTTAAAATTAGAATTCAACAACAACACAAATTGCAGAAAACCTACAAACTCATGGAAATTGAATAATGCTCAACTGCACCATCCCTGGGTCAAAGAGGAAATAAAAAAAGAAATTAAAGACTTCCTCGAATTCAATGAGAATGAAGACACAACATACCCAAACCTATGGGACACTTTGAAAGCAGTGCTACGGGGAAGTTCATAGCGCTAAATGCTCACATGAAGAAACAGGAGAACAGTTATACCAGAGAATTAACATCACAGCTGAAAGCTCTAGAACACAAAGAAGCACACTCCCCAGGAGGAGTAGACGCCAGGAAATAATCAAATTGAGGGCTGAAATCAATAAAGTAGAAACCAGGAAAACAATACAAAGAATCAACGCAACGAAGAGTTGGTTCTTTGAGAAAATCAACAAGATAGACAAACCTTTGTCCAAACTTACCAAACAGCAGAGAGTGAACACGCAAATTAACAAAATTAGAAATGAAAAGGGGGACATAACAACAGACTCTGAGGAAATCCAGAGAATCATTAGGTCATACTTTGAAAACCTGTACTCCACAAAATTCGAAAATTTAAAGGAAATGGATGACTTCCTGGACAGCTATCAATTGCCAAAACTAAATCAAGAACAGATAAGCAATTTAAATAGACCTATAACCCCTATGGAAATAGAAGCTGTCATCAAAAGTCTCCCAACCAAAAAAAGCCCAGGTCCAGATGGCCTCAGTGCAGAATTCTACCAGAAATTCAAAGAACAGCTTATACCAATTCTTCTCAAAGTGTTCCACACAATAGAAGCAGAAGGGTCTTTGCCAAACTCTTTCTATGAGGCTTCAATAACCTTGATCCCCAAGCCACACAAAGATACAACTAAGAAAGAGAACTTCAGACCAATATCCCTCATGAACATTGATGCAAAACTACTCAATAAAATACTGGCAAATCGGATCCAAGAACACATCAAAACAATCATTCACCACGATCAAGTAGGTTTCATCCCAGGGATGCAGGGATGGTTCAACATACGAAAATCCATCAACGTAATCCACCATATAAACAAGCTGAAAAACAAAAATCACATGATCATCTCACTAGATGCTGAAAAAGCCTTTGACAAAATCCAACACCCCTTCATGATAAAGGTCTTGGAGAGATCTGGGATAACAGGGACATACTTAAACATAATAAAAGCTATATACAGTAAACCAACAGCCAACATCAAACTAAATGGACAGAAACTCAATGCAATTCCTCTAAAATCAGGAACAAAACAAGGCTGTCCACTCTCTCCATACCTTTTCAACATGGTACTTGAAGTTCTAGCTATTGCCATACGACAACAAAGGGGGATCAAGGGGATACAAATTGGGAAGGAAGAGGTCAAACTTTCACTGTTTGCAGACGATATGATAGTTTACATCAATGACCCAAAGAACTCTACCAGGGAACTCTTACAGCTGATTAACACCTTCAGCAAAGTGGCAGGCTACAAGATCAACTCAAGAAAATCAGTAGCCCTACTATATACAGATGATAAAAGGGCTGAAAGAGAAATCAGAGAAACATCACCCTTTACAATTGCCACAAACAACATAAAATACCTTGGGGTAACGCTAACCAAACAAGTGAAAGACCTGTATCGTAAGAACTTTGAATCTTTAAAGAAAGAAATTAAAGAAGCCCTCAGAAAATGGAAAGATCTCCCATGCTCTTGGATAGGTAGGATCAATGTAGTAAAAATGGCAATCCTGCCAAAAGCAATCTACAGATTCAATGCAATCCCCATTAAAATCCCAGCACAGTTCTTCACAGACCTTGAAAGAACAATAATCAATTTTGTATGGAAAAACAAAAGACCCAGGATAGCCAAAACAACCCTGTTCAACAAGGCAACGTCCGGAGGCATCACCATCCCTGACCTCAAGCTCTATTATAGAGCTATAGTCCTGAAAACAGCTTGGTATTGGCACAAAAATAGACAGGTAGACCAATGGAATCGAATTGAAAACCCGGGTATTAACCCACACACGTACGAACATCTGATCTTTGACAAAGAAGCTAAAAATATACAATGGAATAAAGAAAGCATCTTCAACAAATGGTGCTGGCATAATTGCAGACTGGCATGTAGAAGAATGCAGATTGATCCATGTCTATCGCCATGCACAAAACTTAAGTCCAAATGGATCAAAGACCTCAACATAAATCCAGCCACACTGAACCTCTTAGAAGAGAAAGTGGGTGGTACCCTTGAACGAATTGGTACAGGAGACAGCTTCCTGAACATAACACCAGTAGCACAGGCAGTAAGATCAACAATTAATAAATGGGACCTACTGAAACTGAGAAGCTTCTGTAAGGCAAAGGACACAGTCAGCAAGACAACAAGGCAGCCCACAGAATGGGAAAAAATATTCACTAACCCCACATCTGACAGAGGGTTGATCTCCAAAATTTACAAAGAACTCAAGAAGCAAGTCTCCAAAACACCAAAGGACCCTATTAAAAAGTGGGCTGCAGAACTAAATAGAGAGTTTTCAATAGAGGAGTCTAAAATGGCTGAGAGGCACTTGAGAAAGTGCTCAACATCCTTAGCCATCCGGGAAATGCAAATCAAAACAACTCTCAGATACCATCTCACCCCTGTCAGAATGGCTAAAATCAAAAACACCAATGACAATTTATGCTGGAGAGGATGTGGTGAAAGGGGGACATTCCTCCATTGCTGGTGGGAGTGCCAACTGGTTCAGCCACTTTGGAAATCAGTGTGGAGATTCCTCAGAAAAATGGGAATAAACCTACCACAAGACCCAGCAACTCCACTCTTAGGCATATATCCAAAAGATGCCCATTCATACAACAAAGAGGTCTGTTCCACTATGTTCATAGCAGCATTATTTGTAATTGCCAGAACGTGGAAGCAACCTAGATGTCCCTCACCCGAAGAGTGGATAGAGAAAATGTGGTACATCTACACAATGGAGTACTATTCAGCAGAAAAAAATAATGGAATCATGAGATTCGCAGGCAAATGGATGACACTAGAAGAAACCATCCTGAGTGAGGTAACCCAGTCACAAAAGAGAAACATGGCATGTACTCTCTCATATATGGATTTTAGACATAGATCTGGGGAGTGCCAGCCTACAATCCTATGGCCAGAGAGTCTGGGAAACAGAAACTTTATTTAGTGGCTGATCGAAGAAGAGGCAGACTCCCTTGGTTAAGTACTGAGCTGAACTCAAGAAAGCCAGTAACAGAGAGGGAGGACTGATGATCAAAGGGATTAAGACTGGGCTGGTTTAACCCCCAGAAACAGCTGACCTGACAAGGGTTAACTCTTGAATCCCAGGCATTAGCCTGGGAAGCCAGCATGGGACTGATCAAGACCCCCTGAATCTGGGTGTCAGTGAAGAGGCCTAGGGAATCTATTGAGCCTTGGGCAGCAGATCAGTACCCATCCCAAGTATACACACGGACTTTGGACTCCAATAGAACAATGTGAGGTGCACTCTCACCCAGAACTCTTGGGAAAGGGTCTAGGCCCTGCCCTATATGAAATGACACACTATGGACACCCCCATGGAGGGCCTCACCCTCCCTGGAGAAATGAGAGGATAAGGGGGGGGAGGGGAGGGCACGGGAGGAAGGGAGGGAATGGGAGAGGGACCTGGAACTGACTTGTGAAGCAACCTTGATTCTTATCTAAATTTAAACTGGAAAATAAAATTTAAAAAAAAAGTTATTGGAACATTTTATCATGCCACATGCTTTTAGGTGATATGTATTTATGGTCTACAGTGGTTTCAAGAACATCATCACACCTCTTTCACCTTAAAAGCATAACCTGTTTGCTTGAAGTAACATAAGACAGTCTCCTGCTAGAATGGAAGAGGCTAGAAACATAGAAGGAAAACTTTAAAAAGTTTCTTCTCCCAGCCAATTGCTGTAGTTTTGAGTCACATAAAAACGCGGTGAACTTATTCCTGAGAAGAGGGATTTGATGTAGACATCCCACTCAGGGAACCCTGCAGAAGAGGAGATGGAAAGATGTATGAGTCAATGAGGATGTCAAGAACACAAATGCCTTCTAACGCAACAGGACTGATGTGTATATGGATTGGCAGATACTGTGGCAGCATGCGCAGGACCTAAAGATTTCTGAGCCACATAGGGGTCTCAGCACCGAGAGGGGAGGCAGGCACAGCCTCCTTCCCTAACCGAGAAGCTACCTTTAATTGATAATTTCTCACGAAGAAAGAAAAATTAGACAAATGTGGCTGATAACTCATTCAGTCAGTAGAGGGCATGTTATTCAGTGTGTGTCCTCTGATAGACACTGAGACAAAATACCAATACAACATTTCTATGACAAGTTTTCCCTTATCAAGCAAGACCAGCATTGATTTAATTTTCACTTTTATCCAACTACCATAACTACACACCCTAGCTATTTCTTATTTATGAGTGCTAAATCCTTCTCGATCCTTCTGCCATTATTCTTATACCCTTTAATCATGTCACAACTCTGTTAGTAGATAGCTTGTTAAAGTCTACCCTTGAATATATAGGGTGGTGTCAGTTTCCGGCTACTTGTATAGGAAATGTAGAAGTAATTGAGTAAGTGTTCAATTGAGAATAGTTAAAGTGAGAATATATTAGACACTGCCATACCAGATCACAGTCCGTGTTTATTGTTCATCTCAAAGATTCCCTAATAGCAAGATTGGGGTGAGGAAGACTCTGGAGAAAAGGGAGAAATGATTAGGCCTCAGAAGGAAAAGCATGCGGATCTCAATAATCCTTAGTTTTCCTTTCACTAGATCTAAAATCTAGTGTGTAATAGTGTTGGCCATATTAGCCTAGCTTGTATTCATCTACATTATCATATGAATATGTTGTCTAATCAAAAACATAAAAGTTGTGGTTCATTGGCGAAATTTGGTACACCCTGGCATTAATAAATAAAGTATGGTGACAATACCACTGTGATAGTTATCTGTCCCGTTGCTGTGATGAAATGCATTTTAAAGGTAACTTGTTATGTGTTCTGGCTTGCAGTTTGTGGGTATACAGTCTCTTATGGGCACAGCACGGTGACAAAATGGGAGGCAGCTGGTCCCATTGTATTTATAATCAGGAATTAGAGAGAAATGACTGCTATTGCTAAGCTCACTCTTTTCTTTTTAGGAATTTCAGAACCTCAGCCTAAAGAATGATGCTACCCATAAAGTTAGACATTCTCACTTGAATTTACCTAATCATGATAATCCTCCAGAGGCATGCCCAGAGATTTGCCTCCTAGGTGATTCTAGAACTTGCCACATTGAAATTATCAGCTGTCCTAACCACTAACATTTCATTTTTAAAGTATCTGTTGTGTTAGAAGTGATAAACACACTATGACTCAGAAAATCTAAAATGTTCATTACCTAGACTTTTATAGACCTAACAGATTTCCTTAAATTGTAAGAAATTTTCAAGTCTTTCTCATCATCAAATCCTAGATTACAATACATGATGTCACAATTGTACCCTGACATGAACTTACTGTGCCTTCTCCTTATGTACTTCTTGATAATTCACTGCTGAGCATGCCAGGCCTGTACTGAAGAAGTCTTTTCCTGTCTTAGTCACAACATCACCAAGCTGACATTTGTGAACACATTTCTTTCTTTCTGTGGCTTTTTACTCTAAGCAAATACGACTTCATTTTGGATTATTTTATATTCTGACTATCTTAAGATTTCCTTATTTCTTCTCTGGAATATACACTTTATAATCACAGTGACTAACAGAAAATGCCCATCACTGCATGACATCCTATTGTATGTGTGTATATGTATATATTATAACCACTTTGTATTTCACACTGCGCCTCCCTTTGCTGAATGGAGGAAAAGGCAGAGGTACAACATAGATACACTTTGTATAAAGCTATTCTTCAGTTCCTATTTGAAAGAAAGACTTCCTTGGAGGGTAACTAGGCTCTCAGTACATTCTTAGAAAATTTGGACTGCTCTTGGGCTCTTTTCCTCCTGTTGTTACCTTGTCCAGCCTTAGTATTAGGGCTCTTATCTTGTCTTATTGTATCTTGTTTTGTTGTATTTAGTTGTCTATTGGAAGCCTGTTCTTTTCTGAAGGAATATTAAAAGAAGAGTGGATCATGGGAAAATGGGTGTCTGGTGAGTACTGGGGGGAGTTAAGGGATGGAAAACTATGGTTGAGATATATTGTATGAGAGAAAAAATCTAGTTTCAATTTTAAAAAGTTGCTCCAGTTGAAAATCTGCCTGCAAATGTGCTTTCTGGTTATGGTCTGAGATAGTTAATACATATTTTAAAACAAATTTCTATTTCCCCAGGACCATTCAAAGGTGCAATGAATGGAAACCATGGGTTATTTGTCACAAGTAAAGGTCTTGAAAATCTCAGTGACTATTACAATTGACTTCCTTCTAAATACAACTACAGAAGAGGAAGCTTACCAGTCAATCTCAGCCACAAGAGAAACACAGTGTTTGTCTATGAGCTGACAATTTGGTGATTGGCAATGTCATTGTCTTCAAAAACACTCTAATTTTATTTAATTTCATAAAATGGGGATTTTTTCCTTAAATAGTATTAACATATTTAAAAGGTTCCTATATTACAAATATTATTAAAAGTTCTATAGATTTTAATAAGATAATTTCAACATAGATTTTACAATTAATGAAGTATTTGTGATGAAAATGATAACTAATGTATGTTATTTGTGATCTTTTCTTGGCTACAATGACGCACAAAAATATTTACAAAGAATGTATGCATAGAATCAGTACACTGGTGGATACTTTCCATATTTATCTATGAGTAAACCTTCCCAGAACCCAGAGGAGTTAGCCAAAGTACAAAAGAAATAGAGTCAGACACAAAAGTATCAGAATCTAAGTTTGATGTCTTTTCCCTCAAACTCAGATACACAGTGTTTGAATTTTTTAAACAGGCATGTTAAGGCCAAATTCTTAATCCCTTTTTGAAATTTCTGAAAGACAGTGGGTGCATCTTTGCAAACAGGAACATGACTGCATGACAGTATTTTCACTTTAATTTACACATTCTGAGTTGTTTTCATTTTATATCTAATTCTAAACTATCAGTATGTTATGATTCAGTGATTATGTTTCGGTTTAAATGCGGCTTTGATTTTTATCCTCAATCTACACTATATTAGTACTTTTTGTAAAAAAAAAATCAAGTTTTAATGAGCAAACCAAACAAGAATGTTCATGTAACACTGAACAATGGCCATCGCTGTCCTTATAGTTCTCACTTCCCGATCATGAGACATCCCTTTGTGGCTATCATAATTGGTATAATGAATTTCCTAAAATAAATGGAAGTCTAATTTGATCCAGTGCCCACGAACAATCCAGGCATTCACATCTAAACCACTGACCTGATTTGCAGACGAATCATGCCAAAATGAAGTCATGCTTTTCTGTGAAGTGTGCTCCCTTAGTAGAGAAGTTGAATGGTTTGTTCTGAGGGCTCTGGAGTGGGGATTTCCAGTAACAAAGAAACACAATCTGAGCTCACAACTCCAGTCACCTAGACTTGCTTTAAATAAAAGAAACTTGAGATGGGAAGAAAATCTGAGTCATCAACCAGTTCACTGATTGTTATTGAGTGGAAAAACTTGCTGGTGCCCTTGGCTGTGAGCAGTTAAGAGACTCACAATTTTCCACAGGTAACAACTTTAAGGACTAGAATGCAATATCTAATTGGACAAGGATCATTGTATCATAAGGTCTAACACCTAAATCTCAGACCATCATGGCAGACGATTTCTGAGGAAGCAAATACATGGATATACGTACTTCATTATGAAATTCACCACCATTTCAAACCTATACTGAGGGACTTTACCATTTTTACAACTGTTAACTGTTTTAGCATCATGAAAATATGTTATAATGTTTTTAAATTTTCTTATTTAAATTAGAAACAAGCTTGTTTTACATGTCAATTCCAGTTTCCTCTCCTCCCCTGCCCCCCAACAACTCCCTACCCTATCTCCCCTCTCCTTCCCAAGGAGGGTGAGGCCTTCCATGGGGGATCCTTAAAGACTGTAACATCATTTGGAGCAGGGCCTAGTCCCTTACCATTGTGTCTAGGCTGTGGGAGTATCTCTCTATGTGGAATGGGCTCCCAAAGTCCATTCATATGCTAGGGATAAATACTGATCCATTATCAAAGTCCCTATAAATTGCCCAGACCCGCAAACAGACATCCACATTCAGAGGGTCTGGAATAGTCCTATGTGTAGTTATCTTGCTACAGATTAGAAATTAGAAGGGGATGAAGAGAGAGAGAGAGAGAGAGAGAGAGAGAGAGAGAGAGAGAGAGAGAGAGAGAGAGAGAGAGGGAGGGAGGGAGGGAGGGAGGGAGGGAGAGAGAGAGAGAGAGGGAGGGAGAGAGAGAGAGAGAGGGAGGGAGAGATAGAGGGAGAGAGTGCAAGAGAGAAGAGGGGTAAGAAGAGTGAGATAAGAGAGCATACGTGGGCAGGGGTCTGTCTTTTAAAGGGGTCCTTTGCACCTGTGTACAGACTGGTTCTCATGGAACTCTGGGCTGGCCAGTGAACTTTCTTAGTTCATTCTGTCAGGTAACAGGGCAGGCCAGTGCAGTGCCTGAAACTTTCACTATGCTGATTTCCCAGGTATGAGTCTAGGGTCCATGAGCTCCCCCTTGTTCAAGTCATCTCTTTCTGTGGGTTTCTACAACCTGGTCTTGACCACTTTGCTCATCACTCCTCCTTGTCTACAACTGGATTCCAGGAGTTCATCTCAGTGTTTAGCTGTGGGTGTCTGTTTCTGCTTCAATCAGCTACTGGATGAAGGTTCTAGGATGGCATATAAGGAAGTCATTAATCTCATTATCGGGGAAGGGCATTTAAGGTAGCCTCTCCACTGTTGTTTAGATTGCTAGTTGGGGTCATCTTTGTAGATCTCTGGACATTTCCCTAGTGGCAGATTTCTCTTTAAACCTATAATGGCTCCCTCTATTATGGCATCTCCTTTCTTCTTCCCCTGACTCAATCTTCCTTCTCCCGCATGTCTTCCTCTCACACTCTCTTCTCCCCTTCTCTTTCTCCTAACACCCTCTACCCTTCCTCCATGATCACTAATAGCTAAGGAGATCTTGTCCCATTCCCCTTCTAAGGGGGATCATATATGTCTCTCTTAGGGTTCTCCTTGTTTCTTAGATTTTCTAGCGGTATGGATTAATTCTTTGCTCTATTTCTAAAGTCAATAAGAGTGAGTACATACCATGCTTGTCCTTTTATGCCTGGGTTACCTCACTCAGGATGGTTTTTCTAGTGTCATCCATTTGCCTGAAAATTTCAAGATTCCATTGTTTTTATTCCGCTGAGAAGTCCTCCATTGGGTAAATGTACCACATTTTCTTTATCCAGTCCTCATTTGACATGTATCTAGTTTGATTTCATGTTCTGGCTATTACAAATAATGCTGCTATGAACATAGTTGATCAGATGTCCTTGTTGTATGAATGTGCATTTTTTGGATATATGCCTAAGAATGGAATTGCTGAATCTCGTAGTAAACTGGTTCCCATTTTCCAGCCCAAGTGCCATACTGATTTCCAAAGTGGCTATACTAGTTGGCACTCACACTAGCAGTGGAATAGTGTTCCCCTTTCTCCACATCCTCCCCAGCAAAAACTTGCATTGGTGTTTTTTATTTTAACCATTCTGACAGGAGCAAGATTGTATCTCAGAGTTGTTTTGATTTGCATTTCCCTGATGGCTAAAGGTGTTGAGGACTTTCTTAACTGTCTTTCAGTCATTTTAGATTCCTCAGTTAAGAATTCTCTATTTAGTTGTGAACATCACTATTTAAATGGATTATTGGATATTTTGGTTATTAGCTTCTTGAGTTATTTTTATATTTTGGAAATCAGCCCTCTGTCAGATGTGGGGATAGTCAATATCTTTTCCCATTACGTGGGTTGCTATTTTGTCTCATTCACTGTGTCCTTTGTCCTATAGAAGCTTCTCAGTTTCAGTAGATCCCACTTATTAATTGTTGATCTCAGTGTCTATGCTACTGGTGTAATGTTCAGCAAGCAGTCTCCTGTATGAATATGTTGGAGGGTACCTCCTACTTTCTCTTCTAAGAGGTTCAGTGTGGCTGGATTTTTGTTGAGGTCTTTGATCTGTTTGGAAATAAGTTTTGTGCATGAAGATAGATATGATTCTGTCAGCAGTGTTCTACACACCAGCATTATGCCAGCACTATTTGTTGAAGATGCTTTCTTTTTTCCATTGTATAATTTTAGCTTCTTTGTCAAAAATCAGGTGTTGGTAGGTGTGTAGGTCCATATCAGGGTTTTCATTATTATTCCATTGGTCTACCTGTCTATGTTTTGTGCCAATACCAAGCTGTTTTCAGGATTATAGCTCTATAATAGAGATTAATGTCAGGAATGGTGATGCCACCTGAAGTTCCTCTATTGTACAGGGTTGTTTTGGTTATCCTGGGTCTTTTGTTTTTCCATATATTGTTGAGTATTGTTCTTTCAAGATCTGTGAAGAATTGTGCTGGGATTTTAATGGGGATTGCATTGAATCTGTAGATTGCTTTTGGCAAGACTATGTTGATCCTACCTATCCAAGAGCATGGGAGATCTGTCCATTTTCTGGTATCTTTCTTAATTTCTTTCTTTAAAGATTCAAAGTTGTTGTTATACAGGTCTTTCACTTGTTTGGTTAACATTTTCCCAAGGTATTTTGTGTTGTTTGTGGCAATTGTAAAGGGTGATATTTGTCTTTTTTCTTTCTCAGTCCATTTATCAACTGTATATAGTAGGGCTACTGATTTTTATTTGAGTTAATCTTGTATCCTGCCACTTTACTGAAGATATTTATCACCTCTAGGGGTTCCCTGGTAGAATTTTCTGGTCATTTATGTAAAGTATCATATCATCTGCAAATAGTGAACGTTTGACTTCTTTTCCAATTTGTGTTCCCTTGATCTACTTTTGTTTTCTTATTGTTCTAGCTAGAACTTCAAGTACAATATTGAAGAGATATGGAATGATTGGACAGTCTTGTCTTGTGTTTCTGATTTTAGAGGAATTACATTGAGATTCCCTCCATTTAGTTTGATATTGGCTGTTGATTTGCTGTATATTGCTTTTATTATGTTTAGGTATGTTCCTGTTATCACTGATCTCTCCAATATCTCTATCATGAGAGGGGGATTTGGATTTTGCCAAAGGGTTTTTCTAGCATCTAATGAGGTGATCATGTGATTTTTCTTTTTCAGTTTGTTTATGTGGTGGATTGACAGATTTTTATATGTTGAACCATCCCTGCATCCCTGGGATGAAACCTACTTGATCATGGTAGATGATTTTTCTGATGTGTTCTTGGATTCTATTTGCCAGTATTTTATTGAGTATTTTTTCATTGATGTTCATGAGGGAGATTGATCTGTAGTTCTCTTTCTTAGTTGTGTGTTTGTGTGGGTTGGGTACCAAGGGAATTGAGGCCTCATAAAAAGAATTTGGCAATGACCCTTCTGCTTCTATTATGTGGAATACTTTGAGGAGAACTGATATTAGCTGTTCTTTGAATTTCTGTTAGAATTCTTCACTGAAACCATCTGACCCTGGGATTTTTTTTTTTGGTTTTGGTTTTGGTTTTTTGTTGGGAGACTTTTGATAGCTGCTTCTATTTCATTAGGGGTTATAGGTCTATTTAAATTGTTTATCTATTCTTGATTTAATTTTGGTAAGTTGTATCTATCCAGAAAATTGTCCATTTCCTTTAGATTTTTTGAATTTTTCTTAGTACAGGTTTTCAATGTATGACCTGAAGATTCTCTGAATTTCCTCATTGTCTGCTGTTATGTCCCCCTTTTCATTTCTGATTTTGTTAATTTGTATGCTCATACTCTGCCTTTTGGTAAGTTTACATAAAGGTTTGTCTATCTTGTTGATTTTCTGGAAGAACCAACTCTTTGTTACATTGATTCTTTGTAGTATTGTTTTCCTAGTTTCTATGTTTTTGATTTCATCCCTCAATTTGATTATTTCCTGGTGTCACTCCTCTGGGATTATTTTGCTTCTTTTTGTTCTAGAGCTTTCAGTTGTATTTTAATTCTGTAGTTTGACTATTCTCCAATTTCTTTATGGTAAATGTTTTAATTTCCTATAGTTCCTCAATATATGCTTTAATTTTATTTAAAAATTCCTATAAATCTTGTCACATGACATACATATTTGTTTAGTCATACATGCATTCTTCCAGGTCTTCAGGTCTTCCGGTCTTACTGGAAAGATGAATAAATCTTGAAGATTTGTGGAAGACATGTGAGAAAATTACTTCTGCAGCACAGAAAAGCACTTCCTTTAAATAATCTTAATCTTGTACTGCCTTCCCTGAGTGCACACATCTGAAGTATCTCTTATCCTCATGATATTTACCATGTCATATCACCATCTTATCATTCCCTCACTCACTCTGATCTTTTGGAGTTAATAACTCTTTCAAACATGCTGGTATTAAAATTTTATTCTCCCTATTAAACTTGTATGTGTCTGTCTAGCATTCTATTCAGAAAAACAAAACATCTTGCTAAGAATCATTAACTGTAGCCAACAATATTTATAGTGTAGAAGAGAATATTAGTTTGTCAATTTATATAAACATCTTTGCCAGTTTCTAGTAATTCAAGGGTATATCCTTGGCTTCATGGAAGTAATGTAAAAACAAAAAGGTCTTCAATGCAGGAAGCTAACCTATGTATCCTGAGCATGTCAATAGTAAACCAATCTGGGCTCTCTATACTTTAGCTATACTAAACTTGCTTTGAAGTTATGAAGTTTTCAATAAAATGAGTTTATTTAGATAGGTAAATCCAAGCATAAGTTAAGGTTCATATGTACAGGGAGGCTAATCAACATTTTTCTCATTGAACTAAAAGATAAGAGGAGTTAAAATAGGATGGTACAATAACAGAAAATCAAATGTCATCCACCAGAATGATAGTCATGGATTTTATCCAGAACTCTAATAAGTAAAGCAATAAAGAGAGATTTAAACCAAAAACAATAATTGTAAGGGACTAAGATATAAAAATCCAGATTGAGTCAGAGGAAATGAACCAGAGATAAAAGTTACAGAGATGGTAATGTCCAATACTGAGAGTAATAGTTATGTGTAAAACTTAGAATTCACTAAGTGATAATCAGTTAAAATTAAGTCAAAGAGGAAAATACAGATACTGAGGAAAATGTTACAATTTGTTTCATCTTTATCCAGATAGGGTTTAGTTATTATTTCTGCAAAGTGTTCAAACATACTCATTTTAATTTTGCACTCACACTGAAAGAACAAAATTAAAATTCTAAGTTTAGACTTGTAAATAGGTTCTTTACATTACTCAAGGTAGCATGAGTAAAGCTATGAATGATAAAATGAGTATCTATGAACTATTGCTTCTGCTTTATTTCCATATATTTCAGTTTGTGCATAAGAATTATAAGGAGGCTTCATGGAGTAAAGAAAGGACCTTCTAAATACTAATGTCTGATAAAGTGACAATGTGCAGGGATTCTGGAAGCTGAGAGGAAGGAAAAACAAAGGGTCACAAGTGCCTATGCCATTTTTATTTATTACCTGGCATTTATCTAAAGAGGACACAGAAATTGCTCGTAGCTGTGTTATCTTGCTTTCTACCACTGTGGTAAATACCAAGACCCTTAGCAACTTCTGAGAAATTTTATTAGCTGGCTTAAGTGTCCCAATCACAGTCCACTATTGAGGGAAACCAAGGCAGAACTCAAGGTAGAAATCTTGAGCCTGGAACTGAAATACAGATAGTGGAGAGACACTGCTTTTTGGCTTGGTTCCCATGGCTTACTGGCCAGGCTTTCTTATACATCTGAGGGCTACCTGTCCAGGGGTGACACTACTCACAGAGGGTTGTGCCATGATGCACCATTCATAAGTCAGGAAAATGTCCTATGACCTTGTCTGTAGGTGAATCTGATTAAGGCATATTTTTTTTTCAGTTCAGGTACCTTCTTCCCAGTTTACACTAGATTGGGTCAAGCTGACACAAACAACAAACATAACTGGCACAATTAACCCTTATAAACTTGGCACATAAATACTTGATCATTAAACTGCAAACTTTACTCTTTGATAAACTCTCATATTTTATGTTAATATCACAACACACAACAGTATTAGGTCTCCTGATTCTAAAAGTTTACACTTTAAATGTCCAAGCTGTATTTAAAACATTCAACACTGCCTTAAATGTCCAAAGTCTCTCAGTTGTGGCCTCCAGTAAAATCAAAATTAAGTTTTATATTGTTATGTTTTATTCTAAGACAAAATAACCAGGACCCAGTCACAATCAAATCAAAGAAACACCAAACACCAAAAGCGTAAATAACCTAATGTCAGACATCTGGGATCCATGATCTTCTAGGATCCAAAGAAAATAAGTGGCCCTGCTTCTCTGATTTTGTCATCCATAAAGCAGACAGCTTGTCTGGTTCTGTGAAGCCGACTCTGTTCCACATTTTCTGTTGTCCTTGGTAGTCATCGCACTGGCCTCATCTCTAATAGGTCAGAATCTTCATTACAACTGGGAATGCATTTTTACCTCTGGCCTCTTCTAGCCTTTCACAATGTCAAGTGTCAAGTGCTATCAATGACCCCTTCAATCCTGCAGCTTCCATGTTCGCAAAACCACCAGCACATGAGAGGCCTTTTCATTTTGCTAAGCTTAATTACCAACTTTAGATGAAGTCTTGGCTCTCTTGGCCCACATCTCTGAATTCGGATCTGAGGCAGTACTTCCCAAAAGATTTAACGTAATGTTACTGGTCTCTTCTTAATCATGGCTGATTTTTGAGCCCCAGATAACCAACATTAATTCTCCTAGCATAGAAAATGTTTCAATTCAGTGGTTCAAATCTCTCATTATTCATAGGTGGTTATTTTAGTCCCAGATGAGCAGACCACCTGTTTTTAATTAAAAACATCACATAATTGTCCCTGATGAGTCTTTGATGACCTTTGAAAACTCATAAGCCAGGCCTCCATCACATGTAATCCTCAGCATTCTTATCTCCCAACAAAGAACAGTCAATAGTTTTCCAAGCCCATATCCAAATGCTTTGGCATTGCCTCTAAAATGGTCAGTTAGCTTTGTGACATGACAATAAATACCACACCCATAAGCAACATGGGGAGGAAATCATTTACATGCATCAATCACAGATATTATCTCTCAAAGCCAAGATGAATATACCCTTCTCAAATGACTCCTTTTCATTAAAAATCTTCACTATAGTTACCACTAATAACTACACAACAGAGTCTATACAAGTCTGTTTTGAGATATCCTCTGCTAACAGGATTAATCCAAAACTCTTAACTTTAACCTCAACCAGATTTTGTGAACAACAGCAAAGGGCAACTGATTTTTTCACCAAAATACCACAAGAATATATCTAAGCAACACATGAAAATTCTTCTCTGAAACCTCTTGAGTGAGCCCCTGACAGTTTAAATAACTCTTAGAATCACTGTCTTCCATATTTCTACTAGTACGGCCCATTGAGCAGTCCTTGAAGCATTCCAGTGCTTTTCTATCCCAAAGTGACAAAGTTCAAATTCCTTCAAACAAACACATGGTCAGGGCTATCACAAAAAATGTCCCAACTCTCTGATACCAAGATCTGTCTTAGGGTCTTTATTGCTGTGAAAGATACCATGACCACGGCAACTCTTATAAAGGAAAACATTAAATCGAGGTGGTGCCTTACAGTTCAGACGTTCAGTCCATTGTCATCATGGTGGGACATGGTGGCATGCAGGCAGATACAGTG
The DNA here is from genome assembly GCF_017639785.1 of Mesocricetus auratus. Lineage (NCBI taxonomy): Eukaryota > Metazoa > Chordata > Mammalia > Rodentia > Cricetidae > Mesocricetus > Mesocricetus auratus. The sequence goes on along the minus strand of NW_024429192.1, from coordinate 10,478,372 downwards.
CTGGAGAAGTAGCTAAGAGTGCTATATCTTGCAGGCAACAGTAAGTAGACTGTGACTCTGAGCACAATACTTAGGAAAAGAGACCTTAAAGCCCACGTCCACAGTGACATTCTTCCTACAACCTGCAAGATCATAGGTATTCTAACAAAGCCAGACCTCCTAGTACTGTAGCTTCCTATGAGATTATGGAGACAATTACATTCAAACTACCGCAACAACCTACTTCCTCCATGTCTCTCACCTACTAATAACACATCCAGCTATGATGTGATGATCACATCTCAGGAATGCCATCTGCTGAAAAACAATAGTCTCAGATAAGTACCTCTAAACAAAATTCAGGTATTTCTCACTTGTCAAATTTTGATTCTTTCAGCCTAGTGCTAGTAAGAAATCTTCTAGTTTTGTATAATAAAAATGCCTTAGTGTATGTTTTAAAGAGGAAACAACTCCATTTTGCTGTAGTATCCATATTATATACATGCCTATTTGATGTTTTCCAGTATGCTCTGCAGTATGCTCTACAAAGTTTTTATATGATGGCATTTGCTTATAAATACAAGAGGAGCCTAAAAGATGACTTTCAGCACTTTTACTCTCGTCATTTTGTGGTTGATTGTGACCTACATAATTTCCCTGAAATGAGTCAGGTTCCTTCCAAATAGTTTGGCACCCTCAAGACTCCATATAGGCTACTGAGGAGGACTTGTTCCTATCCCTGTCTACTGCCAGTGCACTTTGTAATAAAAATGAATCAGAGATTTTCTTTGGCCAGTAATAATGTATTCAATATAAATTTCACTATTTTCAGCTAAGAACCTTATTACCACATCTTCTCTCAAGAAGCATATATAAATAAATTATTGGAAGAAAGCAATTTAAATATTAACTGAAAATGCAACTATCAAAATTGATACCCATAAAATCTTGGACCAATATTTCAGTTTTATTCAACTAGTTAGTGTTCATACCAGGCTTAATTATAATGAAAGCAATCTCCCCCAACATAAGAACAAGCTCATTTTTCTTGTACCTTTGTAATGGAGGCTCCAAGTTGACACAGATGGTAATAATGAGGAGGCAAGCTCTCAAAGTTGCCAACTGCGTCATCCTGACCTCTTTCAACACACCTCATCTAAAACGATAACTATAATTCCTGTCTTACAATATATTCTACAGCAGTACCACACATCTTTAAAAAGTATTAACTGTTCAGAGAGCATTATTGGAAAATGAAAGAGGGCAAGTATTCTGGTCAAACAAATAATGAGTTTTCATACTTCCCAGCAATTACCTAAACTCCCAGCTGAAGTCAAAGGCTTTAAGAGGTAAAGGAGAAAATTCATGATGGCCATCTGGAATGGGCTGCAGGAGAATTCCTCATAAGTGAATGTGACCCATTCAATGGTAGGTCTTAATACATTATAGAAGTTATGAAGAACATCAGTAGCAGATGTTCATTTTTTTTGTTTTCATAGGAATGTTTATGTAAATCTCTGTGAATTTGTACTACAGAAAATGCCAAGTTTTTTTTAACTTATATAATAAATTTAAAAAACTTTCATTAAAGTTTACTGTCGATGGACATTGAAGTAACCATAGATTAGTATCAGTGAGAAACTGTTACCACTCCTGTGTATGAATGACAAAGGATGATAATAGCATTGTAGGCCTAAGTGGTCATTAGAACCATAAAGTATAATTTCCCTGATTGTGGGATAGTCCTTCAGGATACCAACTACTGGCATAAAATTCTGTGGTACTGGATAGTTACCCAATATCCTCAGCTTTCTCATGACCCTATGTTTTTCCAGTCCATTCACTGAAATAAGCAATATGAAGCCAATCATGAAATTCTCTCAGGTAAAGAAGCTCCTCAGAGTAGAAACGAATTAAAACACTGAGATTATGTTAACAAAGGAAAGCTAAGAAAATGAAAGCCTTTAATACCAGCACTCAGGAGGCAGAGGCAGGAGGATCTCTGTGAGTTCTAGGCCAGCCTGGTTTACAAGAGCTAACTCCAGGACAGGCACTACAGCCACAGAGAAACCCTGTCTTGAAAACCCCACCTCCCAAAATTTACATGTCTGTGTGTGATCATATGCATGATTTTAGGGCTATCCACATGAAATTGATAATCCTGAGGAAGATTGATACTCCCAACAGCTACTAATTTCTTATCATTTTTTATTCAGAGGTAGGGTATTATGAGTTGTTTCCCATTCATGTGGGCATGTCAGCTGGTATTATCATTTAATATTTTTTTAGACAACCATATTGTTGAGGTTTCATGGGTAAAAGAACAGGGTACAGTATTGAGAATTAAAGATTTAATTGCGGATGAGCATAGGGGGTTGGGAGAAAAAGATAACATGGGTTAAAACACTACAAGTATGTAAGAAATATATATTTTTAAAAAAACAGGAGTCTGAACCAAAGTATTATATATTAGTAAAACATGCTACTTTCAGAAGACATGGGCAGCTAAACTAAAATCGTATTGCAGACACAGGCTACCTACTTAGGAGTTATTGGACAGATAGGTTCCAGAGGCACTCCAATAGGCTATTACCATCACTCTTGGTTGTCCACTGTAACTATGTCAAGACCCTATTACTAAAGACACTGTATATTTGGTTACATGACATAAAGGAATAAACCTTGAGCTGACCAGGAAATTCTTACTGTTGGCTAGCTTTCTTGGTTCTACGTAGGGTGTGGGGAAGCATCAATGGTGTTTTAAAGCACTGGATCCCTATTGCTAAAAGACAAACCTGCCAAGCAAGATGCCTACTTGTGCAGTTGTGTTGAGGTTGTTTATGGTAGTAACCAACAATGGTTGGATTTGAGACCTGCTCCACAGGAGGGAGGGATGCCATACCTGGTACTGTAAGTATGACCAACTGTAAGTATGGATAGGAAGATCATAGATCCTAGGTAAAAACAAATTAATGTTGTTTTCCTAAGTGGTCTTGCTGCAAAACTGCCTTGGAAATATGTATGTTTATAGTCATTTATTTGATTGTTCTCAACCTTGATCAAAGGACCATCATAATGTATTGTAGAGACACAATATTGTCCAAAGTGCTAAAAATAATTAACTATATAAATGTCCTATATAAATGTCCATCTATAAGACTTAGGGAACATTTAGAAGACAGGTTGGAAACAATGTAAGTGCTGAAGATGGACAGGAATGTTGACCATTGAGTGGTACTGGGGAAGGAAGAGTCACATACTTTAGTAGTATATACACTGGTAGGCTCCCTTCTCCCCCACGCCCATGTGTGTATGACAGCACTAACTTTATTCAATAGGTTGAATACAAGGAATTAAGTTTAACTGATTACTGGTGAAGCAGGTAGAGTAACTGTTCCCTAGATATAAGCCCTAATTAGCTATCAAATGCCAAGCTTTCAGCCTGAAGTCATAGAATAATATAGATACAAGCAACAAAAGGCATGTGTGTGTGTGTGTGTGTGTATAACCATAATAATAATTAAGAAAGAAGCCATGAATTTTCAAGGAAGTGAGGGTGAGTTGACAGAGGTGGGAGTGGGGAGACAGAAGGGAAGACTGATATGTTATAATTTTAAATGTACAAAATAAAAGTAATTTAGAAGGAAAAAATAAATTAATTATTTTCAAAAGAAGAGTTCGGTTCTTTTCAACATGTTAAAAAAAAGACTCAGGCTATGGGACTTTTGTTTTCACACATCAGGTTGAAGAACTGAGAATGTTATATTGGAATTAGTATTCCTGGTGAGCCAACACTAAGTGAGCAACAATTTTGTACAGACTCATGTAGAGATTTCATGTAACAGCACAGATATGACGTATGTTTAACAACATTGTCATTTCACTGATACAAGTTCCACAGACAGATGTTAGCAACTGAAATGTGAAACTCAGAGATAGCTAAGAATGAGATACAATGTACTAATAAATTCTCCAGTACTGTCTGTGTTCAAAATAGGTAGAATAGAAAGACTGCATAAAGAAGACAATTAGGTCTTGTTTGCTTTTAGAATTCTTCCAGCAAGGACATAGGATGACCTTCATAAGAAATGTGTGTTCCTGGGCACTCAAAGCTTAATTTCCAATGTTGCCACATTCCTATTTACTCTATTTATGCTAATTTATTTGTCAATTCCTAATAATTTAATGTAATAATGTAATTCCTAAATATGCAACAAAAAACCAATTCCCAATGATAACAAATTTATATAAGTTTGCAAATGAATTAATTTGGAAATTCATTAAAAGAAGTTTTTAAAGGTTCATGTGTTTAGTATCCTATTTTTAACTTAAAAGGATTCAGTTACACAAAGAATATGCCCCCTGTTAAGGATCCAGTAACCAATAAGCAGTCAAATTCATAGTAGTAATTCCTCATTCAATTCCCATGACTCTATGGTCAAGAGATCCAGTAAACAGAAAGCATAAGCCTATTCATATCCTAGGTTTCTCCCCAAAGAATATCTTGATGAGATGGATTACCTTAGCAAAGATGATTCACTTACTTCAAGGTATCTGTGAACTAATTAACATCTTTGCTTCTTAGTACATCACAAACAACTGGGGAGTAAAGAGAGGAGAAATCGAGCACTAGCACTCCCTGAAACAAAATCCCTAGCTAGCAGATGTTTCTTCACAAGTGTGTGTGTGTGTGTACATGTGCAAACAAACATGCACACTCACATATATTTCTACCTTATATACATATATATACATATATATGATCACAAAGTACATATGTATTTATTTCATCATGTATATAGATATACATAGGCTGGTGGGAGAATCCTAACCAGAATGTGTGTTATTAAAATCGACTTCTGGATAGTTTCCTGCTCCACCCATGAAACTAGACTGGCTGCCTGTGCTTGGGGTCTACAGCTGCATCTTCCAGCTTAGTGGCAGGAGCCAATGTTCCCTAGTCTCCTGCCCCACCCACGGGTCCAGGTAAGCCAGGAACCATTTCCGAACCGCCTGCCTTGGCCTGGGCTCTGCCACTGAGGCTTCCATCCCTGCAGATGCTGCAGGAGCCAAGCTACCATAGTTTCCTGCTCCAGCCATGGAACTAGGACTAGACTAGGTGCCTGTGCTTGGGGACTGCCACAGTGGCTTCCATCCCAGAGGCAGGAGCATACTAACCATATCATCCTAGTCTCCTGCTCAACCCATGTGACAAAGACTATCTGGGCCTGTCTCCAGACTACACTCCTGTGCCTGGGGTATACCACTGGGGCAACCATCCATCCCAGTGGGACACAAAGTACCCCAACATCCTACTCCATTTTTCCACCCACGAGACCAGGAAGTGGAGAGCTATGAGAACAGTGGCCTTGCCGACACCCACCAGAAGGGAACCTTGATCCCACACCCATCAGTAGAGGAATAGGCACCCTCTGGAACCCATTGCAAGAACGGATGGGAAGGAGACAATAAAAAAACTCAAGGAATAACAGAAAAACCAATATGACACTGCCAGAGTCCAGAGACCCTACACCAACAAGACTGGAACACCCCAACACAAATGAACTAGAAGAGAATGTCATAAAAACCAACTTCATGTAAATGATAGAGGCCCTCAAGGAGGATATGAGAAAATCCCTTAAAGAGATGGAAGAAAAAACAATCCAAAAAAAAGCAAGAAATGGAGCAAAAGACAAAACAAAAATTGCAAGAAACATTTCAAACAGGGCAAGGGATGAAATCTGAAATAGAAACAATAAAAAAAAAACACAGTCTGAAAGAATGCTGGAAATAGAAAAGCTGGGAAAATGGTCAGGTACTACAGATGCAAGCATAACCAACAGAATACAAGAAATGGAAAAGAGAATCTCAGGTGTTGAAGAAACATTACAAGAATTAGATTCATCAACCAAAGAATTTTAAGTCCAAGAAATCCCTAACAAAAAATATCCATGTTTATCACCTTGTACAAAACTTAAGTCCAAATGGATCAAAGATCTTAACATAAATCCAGCCACACTGAAACTTTTAGAAGAGAAAGTGGGAGATACTCTTCAATGAGTTGGTACAGGAGACCACTTCCTGAACATAACACCAGTGGCACAAACACTGAGATCGACAATTAGCAAATGGGACCTCCTGAAACTGAGAAGCTGCAGTCTGCACTTCACTGATAGAGAGTCTGAGAAACAGGAAAGAACCTAAAAGATATGCATAGTACCCAAGAGAAGAGGAATGAGGCAAGATCCTCTGAACAGATGGGGAACACGGCAAGGTGTGGGGGGGGCTGGGAGCTGGGAAGAAGAAAGGGGGAGAAGAAGAAGAGAGAGTAGGTCTTGGGGGAGCAGGAATATTGAGTGGGGAGTAGAATAGGGGGAAGAGGGAATCATAGGTTAGAAGCCTTCATCCAGTGACTGATGGAAGCAGAGGCAAACACCCACAGTTAAACACTGAACTGAACCCAAGGAACCCAGTGACAGAGAGAGAGGAGCGATGAGCAAATTGGCAAAGAATGGGCTGGCAAAATCAGCAGAGACAGCTGATCTGAACAAGGGAGAGCTCTTGGACCCTAGACCGACAGTGGGGAAGCCAGCATGGGACTGATCTGGACCCCCCGAATGTGAGTGTCAGTGAGGAGGCCTGGGCAACCTATGTGGCCCTGAGCAGTGGATCAGTGTTTATCCCTGGAATACAAACAGACATCGTGTGCCCATAGCACAAAGAGGGATGCTCTCTCAGCCTGGACTCTTAGGGAAGTGCCTGGACCCTACCCTGAGTGAAATGACAGACTCTAGATATCCCCTATGTGGAAGGAATTGGAAATAGGGTGGGAGGCTGGGAGGAAGGGAAAGGGAGATGAGGGAGGAGGGGAGGGAGAGAGAACTGGGATTGAGATGTAAAACAAGGTATTTAAAATCAAAATTAAAAATTAAAAAAAAACAATTCCACCAACAATAACCATTCCAAAACAAACAAGAATGACCTGTCAATGGTCATTAATTTCCCACAATATTGATGATCTTAACTTGCCCATAAAAAGACACAGATTAACAGAATGTATTCGAAGACAGAATCCATCCTCCTGCTATATACAAGAAACACACCTCAACTTCAAAGACAGACGTTATTTCAGAGTAAAGGGTTGGGAAAAGATATTCTAATCAAATGGACCCAAGAAACAAACAGGGGTAGCAATCCTATTATCTAGCAAATTAGACTTTAAACTAAAATCAATCAAAAGAGATGAAGGAGGTCACTTCATACTCATCACAGGAGAAATCAACCATGATGAAGTCTCAATTCTGAACATCTATGCCCCAAATACAAAGCCATTCACGTTTATAAAAGAAACATTACTAACACTCAAAGCACATATAAAACCTCACACACTTGGAGTGAGAGACTTCAACACCCCACTCTCACCACTAGACAGGACCACAAGACAGAAACTTAACAAGGATACGAGGACTAATAGATGTTATGACTTGATTGGGTTTAACAGACATCTATAGAACACTCCATCCAAACATAAAAGAATATACCTTCTTCTCAGCTCCCACACGGAACCTTCTCAAAAATTGACCACATACTTGGCAACATAGCAAACCTCAACAGGTACAAAAAAATTGGAATAACTCTAACTCCGTGTATCTTATCAGACCATCATGTCTTAAAGTTATAATTCAACAATAACACAAACTACAGGAACCTTGCAAACTCATGGAAATTGAATAATATACTATTGTACCACTCTTGGGTCAAAGAAGAAATAAAAAAGAAATTAAAGATTTACTAGAAATCAATGACAATGAAGACACAACATATCCAAACTTATGGAACACTTTGAAAGCAGTGTTAAGAGGAAAGTTCATAGCACTAAGTGCCCATATGAAGAAACTGGAGACTAGTCACTCTAGAGAATTAACAGCACAACTGAAAGCTCTAGAACAAAAGAAAGCAAACTCACCCTAGAGGAGCAGATGCCAAAAAATAATTAAATTCAGGGCTGAAATCAATAAAGTAGAAATGAGGTAAACGATACAAAGAATCAATGTAGCAAAGAGTTGGTTCTTCAAGAAAATCAACAAAATAGACAAATCTTTATCCAAACATACCAAAAGACAGAGTATGAACATGCAAATTAACAAAATCAGAAATAAAAAGGGAGACATAACAACGGACTCTGAGGAAATCCAGAGAATCATCAGGTCATAATTTGAAAAGCTGTATTCCTCAAAATTTGAAAATGTAAAGGAAATGGACAAATTTCTGGATAATATCATTTAACAAAACTAAAGCAAGAACAGATACGCAATTAAAATAGTCCTATAACATCTAAGGAAACAGGTCATGAAAAGTCTCCCAACCAAAAAATTTGCAGGGCCAGATGGCTTCAGTGCAGATTTCTACCAGAAATTCAAAGAACAGCTTATACCAATTCTCCTCAAAGTATTCCATGTAATAGAAGCAGAAGGGTCTTTGCCAAACTTTTTTTACAAGGCTTCAATAACATTGATACCCAAGCCACACAAAGACACAACAAAGAAAGAGAACTTCAGACCAATATCCCTCATGAACATTGATGCAAAAATACTCAATAAAATAGTGGTAAATCGATCCAAGAACACATCAGAAACCTAATCCACCATGTTCAACTAGGCTTCATTCCAGGGATGCAGGGATGGTTCAACATATGAAAATCCATCAATGTGATCCACCATATAAACAAACTGAGAAACAAAAATCACATGATCATCTCACTAGATGCTGAAAAAGCCTTTGATATAATCCAACACCCTTCATGATAAAGGTCTTGGAGAGATCCAGGATAACAGGTACATGCCTAAACATCATAAAAGCTATATACAGCAAACCAACAGCCAATCTCAAACTGAATGGAGAGAAACTCAAGGCAATTTCTCTAAGATCAGGAAAAAGGCAAGGCTGTTCCCTCTCCTCATATCTCTTCAATATTGTACTGGAAGTTCTAGTTAGAGCAATAAGGCAACAAAAGGAGATCTAAGACCTCAACATAAATCCAGCCACACTGAACCTACTAGAAGAGAAAGTGGGAGGCACCCTTGAACGAATTGGTACAGGGATGGGGGGGGCTGAGAGGCTGGTGGAGGGAAAACGGAGGAGGGGTGGGAGAGGGAGCTGCGATAGACATGTGAAACATTCACATTTCTAATTTAAATAAAAACATATACTGAGGTGGGAAAAAGCAAAAAGAAACGAAAATAAATACATAAAATAAAATCGACTTCTGGAAATACACTTTCAGAAATAATACCGTGGGATATTCCTCAGCTAGAATTTCCCTTGGCCAGTTAATGGCTGCTGAGCTAGCTGTCCAAAGGGCCCCAGTCTTTCCTCTTCTAGGAACAGTATCAGGTCAACAAGTTACTTGTTTGTGCTCTGTTTGTTTTCTCAGATTTGGGCATCCTTTGATCTTGAGTGAGCTCAAACTAATTTGGAATGAAATGGAAACAGCTCTTTGCTTCCTCATCTCTAATCAGTAGTGTCTCTGTTGTAATTAGAAGCAAAAAGACAGGCCAGTGTCCCCTGGAGTCAGAGGAGTCCTGCCATGGGAGGTGCAGTTGGACACTCGGGTGGAAAGTGAGGCCATGTGAAAAACAGTTGGCTTGTTTCTCTAGGAAAACCGAGTAAGGTTTCTCTCCGTTTTAAACTGCAGCCCTTCCTTTTCTCTTGAGTTTCTGTCACTGTTTCTTCCACAGCTACCTCCATTCCCCTTGGTATTGTAAGCTGTTGACACTTTTTCCAGAGAACTCTCACTATAATGCTGAGTTAGGCATACACATTTGTCAAAATACTGTATCAAATCTGAGCTTCATAGATAAAAATTGTCAACAATTTTTCATTTGGATCAACTTATGCAGAGATTCTGCACCATTTTTATTGTTTGTTTTTCTGTACTACAAATGCAGGAGATTAGAAATAGCACCTACTAATTTTAAATGGAAAGTGTTTTACTGAAACTACATACTCCCTGGGCAAGACTTCATTAAGTAGGGCCAGTAGTTTCAGGAGGATGAAGACTTTCATCTGTGTGCTTGCTGCATTTCCCCCATGGAAAAGTAAGATTTTAAAAGGCTAATATTTTGTTTTATAAACAGCGAAGAGCTGTGCTTTGTGATACTGACTGGTTGTGGTGGGGTAGTTATGTGCTTCACTCTATATTTTCTCTGAAAAATCAATCTCTTTAATCCAGCCATATAAGGGTGCTTTAAATTTATGTCTTTCTCTTATAGTGTTTAGTATTTCTTCTGTTTCCTAAGATATGTAACCAGGCAATATTCCAAGATGTTGTCCCACGTACAATAATTCTATTTTGCTGACCAGAAGCCATGACTGAGAAGTGTTCACATTCTAAAACTAACCAGGGGCAGAGGAGGGGTGAGGGAAAAGCCCAGCACATCCACTTGTTATGCATCAGGGAAACCAAAGAGATAGACACTTTGTGCCATTTCTGTACCATTTATGTTCTAGTCTTACCCTTCTTGGTTAAACTAAAATCTCTTTTAGAGACTGTGCCTACGTTTAGAGACATGCCTATGTTTAGAACTAGTGTGGATTCAGTGGTCAAGTAATCGCTCATCCAAGCTCTAATAACTTTTCTCCCTAACCTTTTCTACAAACAATTTTGGAGTTTAATTTTTTCTTGTCTGTACTATAAAAACATTCAAGTGACTTTTAAAATTTAAAATAGTCAACTCTACATTTATGAAGATGTAACTAGCAGGTGGTAGAATTTTTTACTCCATTTTTTCATGTTATTTAGAAAAGGAACTATGGAATACCAACCTTTGCATCTATTTATGCTTAGGGTCATCATGTCCAACCATTTGGAGAATGTGAACATAATGCAACTCATAAGAAAATACTGCATTCATTGGATAAGTCTGCAACTTGGCTGAGGACAGAGAATGCATATTTTTAAAATGAGCATGATAACTATTAATAAATAACATACAAGTAGATTTAGGTGGTACTGAAAAGTTGTGACTGTAGAAGGGTTTATGAACTATTATTATTTGTATTTCTTTTTAACACTTGGGTCACTGACCCTAACACACATTTAACAAATGTGTATCTATTCAAGCTCTTGATTTTGAGTTTTTCCCAACATTTTCTTCACCTCTCTTTTTTAAGTCAAATTGGACTTGGATTAGAAATCTGTTTATAAAATTATTATGAAATCAACACTGACCAAGAAAACAGCCTACTGTGTATTAATAGTATGGAATGTTAAATATACTTTCTATGTAACCCTACATGAAACAATCAAAAGAGGCAGAGATATTCTTTTATTTCAGCAGATAAATGCTTTCAGCTAAGCAGTAGGATAACAGCTGCCAAGGAGGAGAGGGCACAGCAGGAAAGTCTTTGTTTTTTATTTTCATGAAACATGGTTTGTTTTTCTGTCCAAGGACCAAAGGTAAGACACATCTACTGACTATTTTCTTGAAGACAGCCATAAATTACCCATAGAAGAGATGGTATACTTGCCAAAGAAGGTGATAGCATGCTGACCTACTACATACTACAATACTGTTTGAGTCTTCTAGAAATATTGAGGTTTCCTCACCCCATCCTTGTAACACCACACACACACACACACACACACACACACACCACACACAAACACACACATACACACTGACAAAGATTTTCTACACTCTTACCTGCACTGTGCCTGCAAAAGGTCTGTTTCAGAATGAGGTAGGAAAGTCGTGGAAATGCTTCAAAAGAAATGAGACAAATAGACTTTGTATATTACAGAACAAAAAGGCAGATGAAAAGGATGGATTTTTCGTGTTTACATAGGACTGCAGGTAATTATAACTCTGTTTCCTGGAACTCTTTTCAATAGAGACAGTGTTTGCATTAACAAAAGAAACACAATTATGCAAAAGTAGAAACTAGGAAAGAACCCCTCAAATAGGTGGGTCAGAAACCCTTTATGTTGCTCAGTAGGGCATAAAACTTCATAGCTGGAACTAGGTAAGGAGAATAAGAATAACCAACAGGCCAGTTCCTTGCAATGTATCTCCCACACAGGACACTGCCTCTGTTCTGAATAAATGTAAAACAAGTTCTTTCAAAATGATTTGTATAGTAATCAAATCAGTTCTCAGTCTCAACATCCACATGCAAAATAATGCATGTAAAATTATCAACTTACATGTGTCAGAGACCTAAGTATAAGACATCTGACTATAGAATTTATAGAAGAAACCATAAGACAGGCAGTTCCAAATCCAGGACTCACTGGATTGAGAATGACTTCTTGATATTAATATTAGATGTATAAGCAATGAAAGAAAAAAATTGGGATACTTAATGAGAAAATTAAATTCCATGAAGACATTATGAAAATAGTAAAGAGGCAACCTGTAGAATAAATGATAGCTGTAAATGACACAGGTGATAAGAGGTGAATGTTCAGAATGAATGATAACTCTTAAAATTCAATAACAAATTTCCTAAACATTGTGATGAAAAAATGGGCAAGGTACTTGAAGACATGTTTCTAAAGAAAATACACAATCGTGATATTTTTATTGACACTTTAAAGTTTAAATATATTATTATAATTAATTACACAATTAAGTGTTTCATACCCTTGGCTACTTAAAATTCTAGTATATTTCTTTTCTCTGAGCCCTACTTTTATATACCTTTAGCCACCTCAATTTTCATTTCCTTATCTATGACATATAGACAATGAAGAATTTAAATAATTAATCATCTTTTCAAAGGATGTTTGTTCAGGAAAAAACATTTATTTTCTATCTGCTCATAAACATTTACATTGTGGTTTCATTTACAAATGCATATAACAATCTAAGGCTATTTTACAGTTACTGTTTGTACACGTATGCATGTGTACCACTCAGTGTATGTGAAGGCCAAGCATAATGTGTGGGAGTTGGTTCTTGTCTTCCACCATGTGGGTCCTGGAAAAGAAGGTCAGGTTGTTTAAATCGGTATAAAGAGCCACCTCACTGGCATCAACAACCTAAGGTGATTTTGTAACTTAAAAATAATTCTCAAGATTGAGCTATTTCTACAGATTATCTAGCATCTTGATTTAAAAACCATGCCGAGCCCCAGTGTATGGGAAATATCAGGATCAGCTAACTCTTCCCTTAGCCTTTACCAATACCATTGTAGGAAAAATACAGAAGTTACCTTCCCACTCTCTTGTGAATTATTTCTTAGCTTCAGTTCAGGCATGTTTTATTTTCTTGGAAAAAAACAAATGCTATTCTTTATACATGATAAATTCTTCTAAAGAAAAATATGCTGAACTGATGGCTTTGCCTAAATTTGCTTTGTTTTTGGTATTACATGGGAGAGAATACGAGACTTTTTCATGGTGATAGTGATTATTCAAACATTGTGCTGAAAGGTGAAGGAGTTATGGTTTTTATAAAACCATTTTTCTTGGGAAATGCATGAGAGTTATGCTGTCTGGTGGCTGCTCTGATTCTCTGAGCACAGAACAGGATGATGTGTTGTTCACAGAGGCATAGAGGAGATGCTGCTGTCTGACACCATATATGGTCTGTGCTTGCTCCTGGTTCAGCACAAACTGGTTCACTACAGTATTGCACTAAATTCTCCCCTCCCACGTGTTTAACTCTGGAGATTATTAGCAGAAAAAAAGAGAGTTTTAAAATGTTCAATGCAAAAGCAAGCAGGCAAACAACAAACAAACAAAAACACCCTTTGTTTCTAAGGATTTTCTAAGAGGTCACAGAAAAATCCGTTTGTCCAATCATCATAGCAGACACAGAAGCTTCGGGAGCTTTCTTCAAATGTTTTTAATTAATGTATGGATACACTCCCAGTGACAAGTGGTTTCCCAAAATTTCCTTACGGACGCCAATAATTTGTCAAAATCTACATCACCATAATCACCTGCTACAAGTCCTAACTACCTGCACGTGCTGCTTATAATTCTTCGTTTTTGAGAGATCTGCTTGAAGACAATGCAGTTGTCCTCTCCATCTACACTCCCACGGCTGCTTTGATCCATGTTTGCTTCCTTCCCTCCTGGAAGTGTTGGTAAGACTCTCTTGGCATGAACTTGGGTGACCAGGAACGTGTGCTCTATGTTTCCAGTATAGGCACAATTCCTGGGTTGGCACCAGAACAAAGCAAGCCTGCCCTTGCCCTTCTAAGTCACATAACCTACGGTCTTCCTTTTTTCTGTGGAAGATAATTTGAATAGTGCTCTGCTTCTTCATTCGTCTGAGTGACTTGGTAATAAATGATGTCAATGTCATTCTGCTTCTTTTCTGCCCTCCTTGACAATTTCTTTTTCATCCACAGTGTCAGGCTTATGCCATTATTGTCACCATTTTTGCTCTGTTCCTTCCAGTGACAAAAAGTCTGGTACACGATGAAAGCAGAATGTACCCATCGGCCTCCTCTTTGTTCTGAATGCTGGTTCCCTGCTAATGAAGTGCTTGGCTGGCATTGTAGCATCTAATTTTCCTGTATGAGTATGTGATCAAGTGAATTCCTAGTGCTTTTGGGTGGATGCTCACAAGTATGGATGAGAATGAAGATTAAAAATTAAAGCCTTCCAGTGTCCTTTTCAAGGCACAGGCCCCCATGTTGTTCTCTTTTATATGTAATAAATTAATTAAAATATTTGTCTCTTCTCTTCCCCCTGCCAAACCTACCCTTACATCCCTCTTCACCACTCTCCCTCAAATTCATGGTCTCTTTTTTCACTTATTGATAGTATGTGTGTGCGTGTGTGTGTGTGTGTGTGTGTATGTGTGTGTGTGTGTGTGTGTGTGTGTGATCCTAAATATAACCTGTTCAGTCCATATAATGGTACCTGCAAGTATGTTTTCCAGGATGACCATTTGGAAGTGGAAAACCAATGGGTATGCTCTTCCCTAGGGAAGGCTACTTCACCCAATCCCAGATTTCCTAAGCCACTTATATTCCTTTGAAATGTTGAGGCCTTCTGAGCTTTTCTCCATCTGATACCCTGTTTAGGCAGTCATATTGCTGAGGTTTTATGGGAGTAGTTTCTGATACTACTAGGAGACAGTATCACAGCAAATTCCCGGACTTTGGCTCTTGCAATCTTTTTGCCCTCTCTTCAGCAATGTCCCCTGATCCGTATGTGTGGAAGTGTTTTATAGACATATCCTATTGGGACTTGGCTCTGTAATTACGCATTTTGACTGGTCATTATACATACTTCTCTTAAAGAACTTTTACTTTGATAATACCTTCTCCTTCTAATAAGCTCCTTTACTCGGGCTCTTGACACTAGATATGGTAACTATATCAGTGTTCTTAACCCAGTTTCTCTTGCAATTCCCCAGTACATATTCCTTATTTTTAATAGTTTTGCCAATAAACTTTCTTACAGTGGATTTATTTTAAGAGTGTCGTTTGCTTCTTCCTATAATATGCTGAGTCAATTAAGAACA
Organism: Mesocricetus auratus; assembly: GCF_017639785.1. Lineage (NCBI taxonomy): Eukaryota > Metazoa > Chordata > Mammalia > Rodentia > Cricetidae > Mesocricetus > Mesocricetus auratus. The sequence continues at coordinate 10,462,908 of NW_024429192.1, read as the reverse complement.
ATCATGCAGTCTCCACCTTAATAACAGACATCTCCTTCAGAGTAATTTTGGGTGATACCTTTGAAAAATGGAACAATAATGATGTGTTGACTCTTGTAACAAATGCTGTATTCAAGAATTTTATAGGAATAGCCACTGTTGTGTTAGAAAGGGTATATAAACATTTTATTCAGGGATGATATAGTTGAATTAATAACTTCTCTTAACTACCTATGGAGTTTGTTTCTCTATCATTTCACCATCAATTCTAAATAAATGAGAGATACCATTACAAAGTAGATTAAAATATCAATCTTGTTAAACATGTAAAGTGCTTTATAGGGTATAGGATGTTTTATTAGATCTATCATTTATTGCAATTGGTATCTATGCACTTTGTAAGTGACAGTAGCTTCAGATACACAAGAAAAGAATCTGAATTTATTGGTTCATTTTGAGGTTAATATTGTACTAATTTAAGTACTTCCTCCAAGAGTTTAATTTACAAAGCATTGAAATCCTTTAAACTGTAGTTGCATAATCTTGGTTTCTGGTCTTCCTATCTAGAATTTGTCATGCAACTACATACCATTGCTTATAAACAAAAAAGGGAATTCTTCCCTTATAATATTACTTCTAGTTATTACAAATATTACAAGCAGAAGTAGCCTAACAGATTATTGCTCTGCAGCTTTCAGGAACCAAACAGATCTAGCAAAATTCTTTGAAGCAAATGAATTTCCTCTTCAAAAATCCCTGGCCTGCCAGTGCTCAGGGGGCTGAGATGTGGAATGCAGATGATATTTTCAACCTTTCTCAACTGTTGGAGGAGGGCAGAAATCCTCTTACCTGCACAATACACCTTGGGTGTAGAGGTCCTCAACTCTAGGACTACCCCATCCGCAGAGCACTCTTTTCTACTGTTTATTATCCGTAGTTATTTTCTGCCTCATATCTCTGGTGTTGCTGTGTTGTTTGTGTGCAGATACTTAGAACTCTCAGGAGATTACAAGGATCTTGGCATTAGTAAGTTAGATATTTTATCCTAATCTTTTTGCTTCAAGGCCTTGAGAAAATAATACTCTGTCCTTATGTACTGGGTACTTGCTAGTCAGTCTCATAATATGGGACCCTCTCTCTCTCTCTCTCTCTCTCTCTCTCTCTCTCTCTCTCTCTCTCTCTCTCTCTCTCTCTCTCTCTCTCTCTCTCTCTGTGTTGCTGTTTAGAAACCTTATTTAGCAAGATTATATAGAGTATTTCTGTTTTGATCATGATGGCATTTATCAGATTTATTTTCAAGTACAGATCCTTAACAAGTCAACAATCCTCACTAGGGAAAATGATGGTAAAGGAGAACCATATACACTTTACTGATTCTCATTCTGGGCATTAAGTTTATGAATCCAGGGATTATCAAAGTTGCTTCAACAAATAACTGATGGGTAAAAATTACACTAAAAATGTTTTTTCAAAGGAGAATACTTGCTGAAATTATGATGGAAATTTGGAAAAATGTAAGAACTTATAATTGTGTGGATTTTTTAGAACTCTCTGGGGGTCCACCACCCAGATCCCAAATAAATACACAGACTTATTCCTACTTATGAATGCCCGGCATAAGCTTGGCATTTTTCTAGCCAGATTTTCTAACTTAAAGTATCCCATTTCTCTTTAACTACTTTTGCTTCTGGACTTTTTACATTTCTGTATTCTATATATGTCTTTCTTTCCATCCTATTCCATGGTTGTCTATGTGGTTGGCTTCTGGCATCCTCCTCTTCTCCTTTTCTAACTCCTCCTTCTCTTCCCTAGATCCTGCTTTTATTTATTCTCTGCCTGGTAGCCTCAGCTATCCTCTCCTGCCTGTTATTGGCAGTTCAGCTCTTTATTAGACCAATCAGTTCTTTTAGGCAGACACAGAAGTAACACAGCTTCACAGAGTTAAACAAATGCAACATTAAAGAATCCTTGCATCCTTGCATCATTCAACAAATATTCCACAGCATAAGCAAATGCAACACACCTTAAACTAATATTCCACAAGAAGTGCTCACATTACTATAGGAAAATGTGTCTTTTGATTATTTATCATCACCAATTTAACAATTTACCCCACTTAGTAAAAAGAGTCCTAATGTTCCAGGAAACTATCACAGCCCCTTTTCTGCCACTGAGACGCAATATTTCACCAATAAAAGAATAAATTTTGTAACTGCTACACGGTAAATGTATGGTCTTTCCATTCTAAGAATGTAGATTCATTTAAACAAACTGAAGAAGAAAAACAGTTTTACATAATTTTGATACCTCCTACAGACTATATTGTAATATCTGGAAGTATTATCAATGAATAAATGTGAATTTATATGTATGCATATACTTATATATACTAATATATACTCTAGTTAGCTTCTGAACAAAGCAACCATATGCAGTTTGGGGTAGACTGGAATATCTCTAATATGTGTACTCTGTAATCCAAAGGAAATTAGAATCTGTGTTTTAAAGATTTTTAAAATGAATGCTTGACTTCTTACCTCCCATTGAAAACATATTTTTAGAGATATTTGATTAAAACTACTCAGATGGAGGAGAAATAAATGACCTCATCAAAGATGACAAAGCATTTTCACAATGAACATAAGCCCTGAGAATAATTTATTTAAGTGAGCATTTAAGTGCCTTAACAAGCATATGGTTCTTGGATCAAGAGTATGGTTTCTGAAAGTTTTGTCAAACTCATCTCAAGGTTTGGGATTAGGGCTCAAGGCTACAATGACATCATTGTGTTCCACAGGAAATATTGTTAGAACCATGAATTTATCATTAATAATACATACACAGAAAGCTATAGGCATGTTAGAAGAAAATATTATATATTATATTCTTGAGAGAAATAGCTGATGAACATGCTTCACCTAAATACAGAAAAAAATTCTTAAGATCCCAAGGGTTGAGTGTGAAGGAATGTGATTATTAATTTGAGTAGATGCTAAGCAAGAAATTTTATTCTTAAAGGCATAATAAAGAGTAATAAACACAAAGATAAAATTTGAAAATGATACCTATTTAAAACATAAAACTAACCTCTAAGTTAGAAAAAAGATGGGTTTAATGTGTATAAAAAGCAAATTAGGGAAATATGCTGAAAGCATAAAAGAAAAACGTGTGACAAACCTTGGTGAACACCTTATGATGCTGGAGGAACATAATTTGGCATAAGCTCATTTTGAAGAAACACTAGGCCTGATCCTGTCAATTTGAGAATATGCATGTCTCTAATCCAGCAAGTTTACTACTGGATACACTCTGAGCAATGTTCCTGTTCACAATGTGCTGGGGATGTTTTGGTAGTGACTGTTACATAACAAAGCACCTGTGAGCTTAGTGATTTGAAACAAAATTCACTTCATCAGACACATACTTCCCCAGGTCAGGAATTCAGAAAAAGCTGACAAGAGATTCCACTGTTGCAAACAGCATTACTGGATTGATACTGTGGTGTTCCACTGGTGGTTAGCCTCATCTGGGCTTTTCTTTAAGGCTTCACTTGTATACTGCTAACCTAATGAGGACGCCTGAAGGCTGGCTTCTAATTTTCTGTGTCCTCTGTCTTCATTTCATCTTTCAGTAGGATAGCTAAACCTTCCTGCCTATATATAAAGACCACACTGTACTTTATGTATCGGTGGGACCAAGTCAGAGCCTGCAAATCCATTTGAGCAGTAATGAAACTGGCATATCATTTTCCTGCCTTGTATTGATTACCACAAACAGCAACATTCAGAGTCAAGTTGAGAAGATACAGTTCAAATCTTCCCACTGGACTGTTGTCAAAGAACTTACATGCATGTCTCAGTCACAGAATGTTAACTGTATGTAATGTCAACAGGCATTTGATTGCATCTACTAAAATGTATCAAAATCCATCTATCACCAGCCCTTGGTTAGCAGTCTTCTACTTACTGTATCTGTGATGTAAATCCCCGTTGTATTTCACATAAAAGTGAGCTCATTTAGTGCCTACTTCTTTCTTATTTCACTAGACATGGTCATGGTTACAAAGGTATAGTATTTTTTAAAAGACTGAGGAATATTTCATATTACATATATATATATATATATATATATATATAATTTTACTTGTCTCGATGGTAGTAAATGAAAACTTGACAGAATCTAAAATCACCTGAAAGACAGACCTATGAGCACACACAGTGGGTATCTTGAGTGCATTGAACCACTAAAACCTACCCTCCAAGGGAGGTTCCATTTTCTACCTGGGATATTGGACTCTATAAGTAGAGAAGAGCATCTGATAAGCAGCAAGCATTCATTGATCTCTGTTCCTGATTATGAATGTGTTATGACCAACTACTTCAAGCTCCTGCCACCTTAACACATCCACTATTATGGACTGAACTGCAGAAACATGAGACATAATAAACCCTTGACATTAAACTTACACATTCTTGGTAGTTTATCACAGCGAAAAGATAAGAAACGCAGACACACACTCAAGTTAATGGCTAACAAGAAGTAGAGTTGAGTTCACAACTTGACTACTGCAAGCAGTGCTGCAACAAACACCATCCTGATTCCGTTTCCTTTGAATATACTCCAAGTAATAGAATCGTTGGGTCATAAGACAGTATTATTTTGTAATTATAAAGAATCTCCATAATAAACATTTTCTAAAAATATAAACGGCTCTTATCACTGTCAACTTGAACAGATGTATAATTACCTAGGAAATCAAAGCACATCTGTACTGGTTCATGTGACAGCCTTTCTGGAGGTGGTCAACAGATTTGAAAGGTCCATCCCTGAAAGTAGGTTTTGTAATCACAGGAATCAGGGGCCAAGGAGAATGAGAAAACACCTGGGTTCTGTCATTCACCTGTCTCTGCTTCCTGGTCAGTCATGGTATGAACCTCCACCATGATTTCCCTGCCATGGTAAACTGAGTTCACTGAGGTTGAGGACCAAAAGATCTCTTCTGCCTTCGGGGTTCTCTCAATAGTAGTTGAGAGTAACATAATACAGTAGTAATAGAGCTCCTTATCCTCACATCCTCACCAGCACCTTCTAACCTTACTGGAAATAGCCTGTCCAAGTGAGAGCACACGGACCCCAGTCATAAAATGGGGTAACCAGCATTGGACTGGACCAAGCCTCCTCAATGTGGGTGTCAGCTAGGAGGGCTGGACAGTCTATGGGTCCTCTGACAATGGAACCAGTATTTATCCCAGGGCAAAAATGAACTATGGGAGCCCATTTACCATGGAGGACTATTTTCTCAGCCTAGATGCACAGACCCTCCCCCAAATGATGTGACTGACTTTGATGATTCCCAATAGAAGTCTTCATCCTTTCTGGGGAGTAGATGGGGGTAGGATGGGAGGAGGATCAATGGGGGGAATGGGAGAATGGGAGGGAGAGGAAACTGGAATTAATATGTAAAATAAGATTGTTTCTAAATAATAATAATAATAATAAAGAAATGAGACATTGTGTCCCACTGCTACTTTGTAGCATCTCATGAATTTGCATAATTTGAGTGTTAGTGATATGATTTTTTGGTATCCTCAGTAGTCATGTTATGTCTTCTTTGTTGAAATATCAATTCTGATCCCTGGCCATTTTTTGATGTTTTCGTTTGTACCCTATTGAGTTGTTTCCTTTCTTTTCAGATTTTTGGATATGAACCTCTGACTGGACACATGAAAGCTTCTTCTAGAAGATGACTTAAGCTGCTCTGATGCTTCTATTTTCCTGACTCCTTAGCTATCTCTCTTCAACTTCTTTGCCCAGTTTCTTGACATCTGCCATCAGAATGTTTCTCTCAAATAGCAATGATGATTTTCCATTGCAGTCTGATGGCTCCGTAGATGACTATCTGGTACAACATGTCTTATGAATAAATTTTGTAATTAAAACAATGAGATCATCAGAGTCAAGGTGATGAGAACATGGTGATGAGTTCCTCAGAAATAAAGGACTCAATAAATGTTAGTGTTTTATTCTTATTAACTATTTAAAATTAATGTTTATGATGAACTATAGGATATTCTAGTCAAAAAGGAAGCATATTTTTGCTCAAATACAGATTGAAACAGATAAATGAACCTTCTAATAATAAAATATTTCATCCCACCAGGCTGTTTTCTTGGAAATCTGGATGTCTATAATGTGTCTTGGCAGTCAACAAGGTCTTGCATAACCATGTTCTGATGAGTTAAAGTGTAAATGTAAATAAATGAAAACATAAGGATTACATTTTCTTTGACACACATGTGAAAATTTTGAGAGGAAAGACATTTGGCACATATGCTGTGGACTCAGCAGATGGGGAAGTATGAACAAAATATCCTGCAGCAGTTCCCGAAATCCACAGAATTCACAAGAAATGGGTTTCCAGACAAAAAAGAAAATGGAAACAAACCAAAAAGGTAAAACATGTCCATAATTATCAATATTTAACCCTTACAACTTGTTTGCTTCAGAATAAAATAAATTTGTTTATGAAATAAATCATGTTACATCAACCATAGGCTTACTAGCTTAATTAAATAATGCTATGTATCTTGTTCCTAAAATGTATTAAACTCAATTTCAGGATCATCTAATTAACAAGGAGCAGTGTCAGCAAGTATTTCTGAATATTCCCACAAACAAACAAGGGAGGGGGGACTTTAATTAGCCATCCTATATTTGCTGTAATAACAGCTTCTATGGAGGACACTAGCCATTTGTATTTTTAATAATGTCTTTATATTTGTTAAAACTATAGTCTATTTCATGCCATCTGTTTTACAGACACGGAGTCTGTGAAGACAACATCAGTCCCAAAAACTGCGCAGCAGTAAGAAAGACATGGAAAATATTTATATCAAACAAGAACTTGCATGTAATTAATTAGGTGAATGTTAACTTATAACCAGAAAATATATTTTACTTCCATATTTTCTGTTACAAAATAAGAGGCAGATGGACATTGTCACATTGAAAACAAGCTCCAATAAAATGGTCTTCACTATAGTATTAGTGATAATAAATTAATTTGAATGTAAACAACCAAGTAGAACTGAATGTCCTGCCAGAAGCTGTAACAACACATTTAGAGCAATAAACTAGAAACTATTCAGGAAAGTCCTAGGGAAATAAGAATCTTGATGTTCAGAGATGTCTATATTGTAAGAAAAGGATTTTCCTAGTGTGAAGCACAACATGAGTATGTGCTAATGAACTAGGATCGATGTGTAGGCCATAACCAGTTAACTATAGTTATTGTTGATAGTTTATAAAGATAGCTTGAAAGAGAGAAACTAGAAAATGGATGTTTTTGATAAACCACATTGTAAATTTAGGTCACTTCAAGAACACAAAACAGACTCAGAATTCTTTGCAAATGAAAATAAATTCTTGGAATCACCCCTAGCCTTTCTAAGTAAGGACCATCAATCTTTGGAAATATGGAGTGAGGCTTGAGACTAAATAATCATGGGGCAGTGATAACTTAGTATGGCTTATTAGAGTTACATGAAAACCTTTTCAGTGCATGAACTCCTAAGCCCCAGTCCCCATACACTGAATCAGAACCATTTGGGTTTGGTGTTAGGCGTCTCCAATTTTTTAAATTTTTTTTGGTTTTTACGAGACTGGGTTTCTCTGTATTGTTTTGGAGGCTATCGGTCCAGCCCGGCCTCGAACTCACAGCAATCCTCCTGCCTCTGCCTCCCGAGTGCTGGGATTAAAAGCGTGCGCCACCACTGCCCGGCGCGTCTCCAAATTTTTTAAGGACAAGTTGGAAAGGACATCCTACAAGGCCATGAATAGAAAGTGCTTTTTTCCTTCTAGTTCCCTTTCACATCTTCTCTAGTAGCCAAAGGTGAATGAAGTAGGACCCATACCACGAGCATCAGAGAGGTGTGCTTGTCCAGGAGAGTTCAATCTGGCATGACATCTCTTTAACCATCTTGCTTATGAAGGAACTACCAATAAGAAATGAAATCAGCACACACAGTAAGAGAAACTGGTGATATTAAGTGTACCAATGAGGGTTCCAACAGACAGATAAAGGCAACATGCAGAGTAGTTAATCTAACACACCAGTTGTAGGATGGAGATTCAAACTCAGTTATTTTGAGAATATCCCAGGAATGACTCTTCTTCATGAGTTTTATGTTAAAATATGAATGTATGGTCCAAACAAAATGAAGCTCCATTTATTTCATATAGGAGAGAACAGTTAGGAATATTATTACTGAATGAATTTAAAATCATGAATTAATGTTTGAACAGTAGGGCAAGATGTCAGCACAATACCATAGTCTACCCAGAATGGTATACTGTCTAATTTTTAAGAAGTATATGATGAAAATGTTGACCTTCTGTGGTGTATATTTCCTTCATGGACATGGATATTTCTATAAGTAATAGATATCACATTCACTGTATTTAACATATACTTAAAAAGAAAACTAAATTACTGTGTAACACATGTTTTGGCTTCTCATCTAGGAGAAAACTTGCATGCCAGAAGTCTATTGTGAATAATGGAATGAGCTTCCATTCAGACAAAAAGAATTAAATTCACAGTGAAAATCACTTCCTGACATCTTCCATTTACAACCTTTATTCAAGAAAACTTATACATTTTCTTTTGAACTCATTTTTCTCTTCATTTAAGAGTTAAAGCTGGCAAACCAAAGAGCTGGCAAAATCCTGAATTAATACCCTCTTTGTTCTGGAGCTATTTTCTCAAACAAGTACTCAATAAATTGTCTTGGCAAATTCTTCCTTGGTGAAAACTCCAAAAATATGTCATTGAAGCTTTCATGCTCAAGACAAATATCTAATCCATTCATACTAGAACCTATTATTTCTCACTGATGAGTGAGATAGATGGTCACATGTAGTAAAGAATTGTAAGCACTTTGGGAATTGTTTATTGTATGAAATCCAGAGGATTCCATTGTGCTTTAATATATGTAAATAAGGAGATGTAGTTACACACTTACATTATATGTCCTTGACCTGAAGCTTCATAATTATTCAAATACAAAGGTTATCTGCAAAGTTTACACTAGGCTATATGCTTCTTTCACCAATAGACAAGTAATTGTTCATTTTTATGGGTGCATCATGATAATTTTCACAGATGTGTACAAAAAAATAATGATAAAATCATTACAATTTTAATTCTTGTTGTCTTAAATGTATGCTTTCTTTCTTCTAGAGCCCAAACAGCTCCCCTTATCTAATGCTTTATAAGATGGATAATAAATTTTAATATACAGTCACTCCACTATGTGATAGAACTCTAGTTCTATTCTGGCATTGGTGGTGCATGCCTTTAATCCCAGCACTTGGGAGGCAGAAATAGGTGGATCTCTGTGAGTTTGAGGCCAGCCTGGTCTACCGAGCAAGTTCCAGGATAGGCTCCAAAACAATACTGAGAAACCCTGTCTCGAAAAAAAAAAACCAAACCAAAAAAAAAAAAAAGTAGACATCTAATAGCAATAGAAGGGAATAATACAGGGGGAGATTTTAACACACAACACATAATATACTCGCAAACTGCTTAAATGGAGGGGCCTTGCTACCACACGTTTCCTTCACTCACCATATTCTGGGAGTTTAGGGGTCCTTGATGCTATTTGTGCTAGTCTGTCAATATCTCTGCTACACATGTCAGAAGATTGGTGTCGTTTTGATCAATCTCATTATCCTGGTTTAACCTGTCGTCACTACTGTGATGGGAATCTCAATTTGCATCATACCTCAAATTTTCACCTGTAAATTAACATGTGTACAATCATGACTACTAGCTGCGCCTTCTGAAATAATTTTGGAGATGTAAACTGCTTATCCAGAACATCAGATTTATTACTCCTACTGAATTAGGGTCACTGTGTAAGTTGGCATTGAAACTACGTTATTATTTGGTCCAAACGCTTAATTTTATCATCTATAACTGTTGATGAACTATCATTTTTTTTTTGTTTTTAGCATTATGGAACTATAAGAGGTGTGTGTGTGTGTGTGTGTGTGCACGCGCGTGCGCGGGCATGCTTCCAGGTTTAAGAAAGCTTTCCTGTAAGTCACACAATTCACATTGAAGAACTCTAGTTGCTATAACATTCATCCACAAACTACGCCTGTTTGCAAGCTTCTTTTAGCATTCATAATTCTTTATACCAAAGGTATTTTAATTCATCTGATGCATTAGTAGCACTAATAGAAGAATGTAAAATATAAAGCTTGTAAAATAACTCGGTAATTAAATATACCTTTCATTTTGATGATACCAAAATAGTGAAAAGGAGATAGAAATAATTTTATGCATGTGTTGTGTGTATATAAACTATTTTTAAATAATGTCATATTTTATCAAATATGCGAAATTAAACCGTAACTTAAATGAGACTTTGGTCTATGTTTTTTAGAAAATAGTTATTTTGATATAAAGTATCAATTATCTGAAGAAAAAGCACACTAAGCCTCGAAGCTATTTCCCCTGTTACAGGAGGAGACAATCAAGAAACTTGATTCAGTTCTTCTTGTGAAAGACTTAACGAGGGAAAGAAACAGAGAATGGAAAGCCTTAATCAGACCTTCAAACAAAAAAGTCCTTTGAACATAATGAAATAAGTAATTTCCTTCCCTCTTAGGGCAACACCATTTCAATCTTCAAGAATTTCCGATTTAGTCCTTGACCTTTTCAATGAGGTCATCACCAAAGGAAATGTCTTGTTTCAAGAGACACTGCAGACATTTGAAATTCTAGAGAGTTTGAGTGTAGACCGTGTTATATCCTGTTGGTCTGAAGAGTGCGGCTAAGTAATAGTTGTTTGCTGAAGAAATCGCTTTTCTTGGACGTTCACAGTTCTCATATATAGTATGTGGGCCTATAGTCAGTCCCCGAGCAAAGGTCTTCCACTCAGGGTAACATGTCAATTACTTTCGTAATTGATTATTTCCAGAAACAGTACGTAATTGAATGAGAACTGTCACACTAAAACGGCTTTCTCTGGCTTAGAAATTTAAGCTGGAAAAGAAACATAGCTGTTGAGGCAAAAAAATTATTTGTGTCAAAATATTTCAATTTAGTTCACTGTGTGGTTTAACCAAATTAAAATCAGTGTTAGGGCTAGCTACTCTTGCTAAGTGATGAATAATATTTCTGGCTGGAAATTGAGTGGTTTAATATGGAAATTTGTCACAGAGACACTCCACTGTGATTGTATAAAGTAAGAGAGGAGGTCAAGCAAGGTAATGGTTTCAGTAAAGCACCACTCTAGGCCCCACCCAATGCTGAACGCGGGGCATGCAAGTGATGAACTAGACCTGTGAGATGTTACACTCTCCCATCACCTGTGGGTCTTGTCTTTGACCCACAGCGTCTGTGCACAGTTTATCTCACCTACAACATTAGCATCTCTACTTTATAGTCACAAACATGCTTCAAGGAACGGACAGTTTTCAGGAGGAGTGTCCTGGATTTTGGACAATGATATGCACTTTAGGAAAAAACCTGAATTTTAAATATAAAATACCAACCCTTTCTAATAATATTATGATAGACACTCTCAATTATCTGCCTCAAACCCAATACCACACCACCACCCTGATCATCATCACCAATTCTGGCTGTCCTATCCCTCATTGACAAAGCACCACATTGTCTAATTTATTTTCTGTATGCTTTTAACTTCCAAACCTCACAAATCCTACTGGTGAAATCATGGTTTTAGCCAATCAAAGAAACATCAATCTCATTGATAATGGTTAGCTTAGACCTTGGCAAGAAACCTAATCCTTTCCAATTATATTTTAGCATAAAAAATGCTCAGATGTTCCACCCTAATGAAAAAAACTACACAAAAGAGACATTCTTTGTTGCTGAAAGCCGTTTTGTCTGCATGCAAGGACAGGAAACACTAAGGCAATCTTTCCATTTTGAGTGGCAAAGAAATATACAGCCTGAGGACAATGGAGAGAAAAGATGAAAATTCATTAAGGTTTACATGGCATTGTTGACTCTTGATTTTTAAGCAAACAGATGAAGGAAAAAAGGTGTAAATATGAGCTGAGATTTCTGATGGAGTCAGGAAACACATTTTAACTAATATGTTGGCTACTAAATTCATAACCTTTGCAAGGAGGCTGTCAAAGCTGCATGTCTGAATACTTTACATAAATAGCAGTTCATTTAATATTGCCATTCCTGGGGGGGGTGTACCTAATGACAACTATGGAATAGCATACTTGTTAAGTACAATCAATGTCCTTAAATTTGATGAGAAACGTTTAAATTATATAGCATTGCTTACTAAAATTGCCACATGTCCTAGCACTGCTGTCAGATAAAAATCATTATGAAGAAACAATTGACTTTTTCTTGCTTTTACTAAAGAATTGTAAAGCTGTCTATTAAAATTAAGTATACCATAATGAATTACTATATTTAACAATAGCCTTTTCCAAAGAATCAAATAAATTTATAATTAATTGTATTACTACATTAACTCATGAATATTTGTATTTTTTATTCATTTTCTTGTTTTTCCAAAACAATATAATTTTAAAACTACCTAGAAAGTTTATTAATTCCTATCAAATTCACTCAAGATGTGTAAAATAAAAAAATTCTTATATTTGTTTTTTTTTTCCAAGTCAGGGTTTCTCTGTGTAGCTTTGTAGACCAGACTGCCCTCAAACTCACAGAGATCTGCCTGCCTCTGCCTCCTGAATATTTTAATTAAAGGCATGCTCCACCACCACCCAGCTTTCTTTTATTTGTAAGTGGGTGCAACTTGTAATTTTCTAAGTTCTGCATAATTGTTTTCTTCTATGTACATCATCACATTAAAACCTGTAAGACTGGTATTGTCTTGAGAAAATTTTAGCGAAAGCTAAGGTTTAAAATAATTTGATGGGTAAACGAAAGGCTTTGAAAGCTCATTGCTAGATTATGCTGAATAAACTATCCAATATAATGTCTTTACCTGCTATTGTCTTTCCTCACTCATCTTAATTAGTACCAGTAGACAACTAAGATACAATATGTAGAATGCCGAAATATGAGAGGTCCCTAAGCTTTGAGGGGAGGGATTTGTTGGGATAGTCAATTTAGACTATCTCAGAGCTCAGAGAATCCCACGGAAGAAGAGGCAGAAATATTGTAAGAGCCATAGGGGAGGGAGGACTCCAGGAGAACAAGGCCCTCTGAGTCAGTAAGACGGGTGCATATGAGCTCATAAAGACTGAAGCAGCAAGCATGGGGCCTAGGTGAGCCTATTTTTATGGGACTCCTGACTATGAGGATGAGTGAGTCTCTGACCCTTTTACCTGATCTTGGAACTCTTTTTCCTCCTGTTGGGTTGCCACGTCCAACCTTGACATGAAACGTTTTGCTTCAGCTTATTTTTTATTATGTCATGTTTGTTTGGTTTCTCTTAGAAGTCTGTTTTTTTTTCCAATGAGAGAAAGAAAGGGCTTGGAACAGAAGGCGAGAGGAGGAATTGGTGGGAAACTAAAATCAGGATATATTATATGAGAAAAGAGTCTGTTTTCAATAATAAAAAAATAATTTCAAAAAAGAAATCTGAAGCTTCCAAGAAAATCTGTATGGATGCATAAATTCCTCCCCATGTTACTAACATGCTATTTCACACTATAAACAAAACTAATAGGTTTCAGACATTAATAAAGTACAGAAGAGAATGATAAAGCTAACCTTGGGACATCTGATATTTTTCTGTATCCTGACATTTTTATTCCTTTAGACATTTGACCCTGAAAAATACTAAGTTAATTCTTCTGAAATTTAACATCCCTACCTGAGATTTTATTAATATTATTTATCTAATTAACTTTTAAAAACAGTTTAAAAGCTGAGTACAAGTGAGTACCTCAATGCAAAGACATTTACCACTCCCATAAGTGCTACCTAATGGTTCTTAAGGCTTTCAATTTTCTTCTCCTTTTTGACACAGAAAACACATTAGGAAAGGAATCACACCTCATATACAGGGTCATCATTTCTTTTTCTTTTTCTTTTTTTCTTTTTTTGGTTTTTACGAGACAGGGTTTTTCTGTATTGTTTTTGAGGCTGTCGGTCCAGCCCGGCCTCGAACTCACAGAGATCTGCCTGCCTCTGCCTCCCGAGTGCTGGGATTAAAGGCATGTGCCACCACCGCCCGGCTCAGGGTCATCATTTCTGAAGGGTCTCAACTTCACATAGAAAGTGGAACTTGATTTAAAATGGCATGTATTTAATTAGATAACCCATTTTTAAAAAATTGCTTACAACCATGGATGCTTGTTCAAGATACTTGAGAGCCTTGTAGGAAGTTTCCAGAAGTTTCCCAAGGTAGTGAAGGACAGTTTCCCATGCCAACTGTAACCTGGACAATCACCTGAAGGATGTGGAGTGGCAAAAAGATTCAGTAAAATATGGACACAATAAAACATGAACAGTGAAGGAGACTTCAGGAAAGGTGAACATCATCAGATTTTAGATGTTAGTGCCAAACACTAAATCAGCCAATGGAAAAACAAAGTGATGCTAATAATGACTGAAATAGATTAGAATGCCACAAAAGAGTGTTTTTTCCCTAGTATGTCAGTATTAGGTTAGATTTGGGGGTGGTGGATTAGTATAAAAATGTACCATTTTCCTGAAGAAATAAGCATAGATTGAATGGAAATTTAGCATGAAATAAGGCAAAATTTCAGATACTTGTAACAGAATGCTAAAAGGTATCAATGACTAGTTGATGCAAGTGAGGATGTTTTGGGGTTCATTCAGAAACCTCTGGGATGTATTTGTCTCTACTAAACTTTCTGAACATGTTATTATCTGATGGATTAGCAAAACCATGATTAAATGTAAGCAAATCATCAACTCTCCTCAGGCAGAACAAGAGAAAACAAACAATAAATAAGGTGCTAATGTTCAAAGTAATTTTGGCAGGACTGCAGAATGGAAAACTCACAGAATGGCTCAGACTTTGTTTTTTCTCCACAATTCTACACTACTCTCAGAAACTAAATTATTAAAACAAGAGTTACAAGCAATTTAAATGTTGATACACACATGTGCATAGTGGGATATGAGACAGGAGAAAATTCTGAGGAGTAAATGTTAGACAAAGTTAAACTTGATCCTATATCAGTGAAGTAAAATGGATCTTGAAAACTACACTTTAAAAATAATGAACTATTAAGTGCATGGAAAAAATCACATGGTCATAATAAAAATAAATCATAATATAAGAGAAAAGGTATAGAGAGATGAAAATCTCCACATTTGTTAACTTTAACATGTTTTAAATGTACAGAGCAACTAATTTATTTTGATGTGATTGGTGCTGAAAGTAATGCCATCAACCATCAGCAAGGCTATTAACCAGAGTCATGTGCTGTATAAATCTGTTGGACAGAGTTTAAAGGATCAAAATGTTCGAGGATATTAAAAAAATGGCATGGTCCCAGTTGCCTTTGTAAGGGATTTTAAATTAAAGCAGCAAAGCCTCTGAAGCATCATACAATGAGTAGAGCGAACTCAAAGCTAATTAACTAGAATTCTTGTTTAGCTGTACAGCTTTGCAGTAATCTTCCATGGATTTCATGAAGAGAGGATTACCCAGCCTTGAGATATATTTGGAGAAGGGGGTAAGTGGAGGCCAAGGCAACCATCTGAAACAAGTGGCCTGCCCAGGCATGTCTGAGCCTAGTGCCTACTTCCAGCACACAGTTTTATCTTGGTATAAAATTCAGTCCTCTGTACACATAGATGTATTTAAGACATGCATAAGAAAGAATGTGTATGGATGTATGTTGTAAGAAGATTGAGTGATTTCAGCTCAGTGTTTAGCTGTGGGAGTCTGTCTCTGCTTCCATCAAACATTGGCTGAAAGTTCTGTTTCCCAGACTTTCTGGCCCTGGGATTGTAGGCTGGCACTCCCCTGATCTATGTCTAAAATCCATATATGAGAGAGTACATACCATGTTTGTCTTTTTGTGACTGGGTTGCCTCACTCAGAAGAGGGAGGACTGATGAGCAAAGGGGTTAAGACTGGGCTGGTTTAACCCCCAGAAACAGCTGACCTGAATAAGGGGGAGCTCCTGAATCCCAGACTGACAGCTGGGAATCCAGCATAGGACTGATCAAGACCCCCTGAATGTGGGTGTCAGTGAAGAGGCCTAGGCAATCTATGGGGCCTTGGCTAGTAGATCAGTATTTATACGTGGCATACAAATGAACTTTGGGTGCATCCCACAATGAGAGATGCACTCTCACCCTGGATTCTTGGTCTGGGCACTGCTCTAGATGAAATGACAGACTATGGACACCCTCCATGGAGGGCCTCACCCTCCCTTGGGAAAGGAGGGTGTATTGGGGGGGTTGGTGTGAGGGTGTGGGAGGAGGGGAGGGAAAGGAAAAGGCACCTGGGATTGACATGTGACGCAAACTTGTTTCTAATTTAAATTTAAAAATAAAAAAGAATGCAAAAAGAATGTAAAAATAAATAAATAAAAATTAAATTATATCTGTGACTGTCATATATAATAACTAAAAAAATACTGAGTAATGTTTCACATCCAAGATAAGGTATAAAAATATTGAGAAAATTTAAGCTAGAATTTCCATTGACTAGATTAAAGAGGCAGGCTTGTGCTATATCTTTGTGTTAGAGGGCTTTCATAGTATGTAAGAAGCACCAGGCTCTATACTCTCATGATTGCAAAAAGAGACTTCATAGAAAAAAAAAACAGAAGCAGTGCTATGTGATGTTAATTGTAATTTCAGTTACAGTATTAAAATATTTCAACAATCTTAATTTAAATTACATGATATTCACTGTACAAAATAATGATTGACAGCATGTCATTATTTTATTTAAATGTTTTTCCCTTTGAGACAATACCTTATTATGCAGTGTTGACTGATCTCCCTCCAGTACTGTAGTCCAAGCTAGCATCAAACTTGCAGCATTCCTTCTTTGCTCAGGTTTACTCATGATAGATAGTAAGATCCTGCTATTGAAGACACAACACACTTTGGTTGCAGGAGATAGAGAATATAATCTTGAATTGATCAGTAAATTCTCTGCTGGGTTGCTTTCATTGTACAAGATGTCATGCAGAAGAAGAAACATCAGTGGTCTTAGCCACTAACTGGACCACATGCTATAATACTCATCTGTGAGACAAGATGTACAGGCTGGTGCAATAGTGACATGACATGACTGCTATTGCTGTAAGTTACCACATTCTTATTGGATTTGAGGCCTGTCCTACAGGCAGGAATTCCTACCTAGTACTATACTGTGAGGATAGCCAAAAACTCATGGTTAATGAGGACATTGCCCATACTATTGTTTTTCTAAATGATCTATGTTGTCAAAGCACCTTTTAAATATTTATAATTATGTCCAGAAAATATTTCTACTCTTAATGATAGTTAGAGAAGCTCTATTTTTTTTAATAGTGGGTGGTGGTTAATGATCAAAACTGGTCAAAGTGCGAAGGATAAGTCCTTGTGAATACTGAGCTTTGCATGGGAAATCTACATCTGTCACCATTGCCCACAGAGGTCAAGAGAAATCTCAGAATAGGGGGATTTAGGCTAAATGTAGGAGTTGAATATTGGGGAGGGGAGCAGTAAATGCTTTGCTGTAGACATGGCATGGCTCTTTCACATACAAACTCACAGAAGTGATTATGGGTATAAGTATAAGTGATTATGGTATAAGTGATTATGGGTATAAGATCAAGCCAATCCAAATTCTAGATTAATGGGATAGGTGATTTCCAGGTGTCACTCCTTACTGAGGAATAGTTGGCAGTAGACAGCTATTTGGGAAGACATAGTCATTCTTTAAGTTTGTGTGAATTGAGGATGGAACCTCAATTAAGATAATGTCTCTAGCTGGGTGGCCGTGGTGCATGCTTTTAATCCTGACAATCAGGAGGCAGAGACAGGGAGATCTCTATGAGTTTGAAATCAGCTTGGTATACAGAGCAAATTCCAGGAAGGCTCTAATGCTACAGAGACACCCTTTCTCTAAAAATAAAAAAGAAAGGAAGGAATGAATGTGACTGAGTGAAGAGGTAATGTATGGAACAAAGAGACAGAAATTCAGGAATAAGTCTGAGGTTTAAAAGAGAAGGCATTCAGTGTGAGTATTTGTAGAGGTAAGAACTCGTGTTTGGTTGCACTATTTCTTTGATCTTTCAGATTTAGCCTCATACATGACTCAGGAATTTTATTACTCAGAAATATCAGAATTCTTCCATCAATAGGGTTTTCCTCCAGTATGTTTTCTTTTATGTATTTGACCAATTGGCAAGCTAAGCAAAAGTGGAGATACCACCTCGAATTCCCATTCCTGATAATGAACTTGGTGTTTATAACCATCAGGGAGCCTTACTCCAGTGACTGATGGAAGCAGAGGCAAACACCCACAGCTAAACACTGAACTGAACCCAAGGAATCCAGTGACAGAGAGAGAGGAGCAATGAGCAAATTGGCAAAGAATGGGCTGGCAATACCAGCAGAAACAGCTGATCCGAACAGGGGAGAGATCTTGGACCCCAGACCGAAAGCTAGGAAGCCAGCATGGGACTGATCCAGAAGCCCCCGAATGTGAGAGTCAGTGAGGAGGCCTGGGCAACCTATGGGGCCCTGAGCAGTGGATCAGTGTTTATCCCTGGAATACAAACAGACATCGTGTGTCCATAACACAAAGAGAGATGCTCTCTCAGCCTGGACTCTTAGGGTAGTGCCTGGACCGTTCTCTGGGTGAAATGACAGACTCTAGATATACCCTATGTGGAAGGAAATGGCAATAGGGTCGGAGGCTGGGGGAGATGGTGGGAGGGTGCAGGAGGAGGGGAGGGAACTGGGATTGATATGTAAAACAAGCTATTTAAAATTAAAATAATAAAAAAATTCAAAAAAAGGAAGGAAAGAAGCAAGGAAGGAAGAGAGGGAGGGAGGAAAGAATGGAAGAAAGGAAGGAAGGAAGGAACGAAGGAAGGAACGAAGAAAGAAAGGAAGAAAGGAAGAAAGAAAGAAAAAAGTGCTTCCAAGCAGAGCTGTAGAGCTGTCCCTGCTGGTGGAGGTGTGGGTGAGCTGACTGACCTTGAGGATGTGCTAGTCAGAGAACTGGCCCTGTCCCTTCGCATTGGCTGCAAGATGTAAACTTACCAGGGCAATATTGGAAAGCCTACCTTAATGGCCAAGACAGGGGAAAGCCAGCTAGCTGACCAACCTTGCCCAGACCCAGGGTTATGTGTTAGCCCACCCCAACATCCACCCCATCTGTGATCTGATGGAAGTGGAGATGGGGTATTAGTCCTGTGAACCCGGGGCTGCAGGATCTCCATGACACAGGGCAGCAACAGAATCTCCAGGAAGAGTCCCATTGAGGATCCAGTATTGATGGTGTAGTAGAGATCAGGGGCCTCCAACCATACCAGTGAGTCTTTGCGATAAACACCTGCATGTAAAAATGTGTGGATAAAGGAGTTTACTGTGACTCACTGTGTCACACTGCAGCTTCCATGATGAGATTTAGCTTACAGAAGCTTCTCAGTTTTAGGAGGGCCCATTTATTTATTGTTGCTCAAAGTGTCTATGCTACTGGTGTTTTATTTAGAAGTGGTCTCCTGTGCCTGTGTGTTCAGAGCTACTTCCCACTTTTTATTCCATAATGCTCAGTGAAACTGGATTTATGTTGAGGTCTTTGATCTATTTAGACTTGAGTTTTATAAATGAGGATAGATAAGGATCATGTTGACATGTGGGGCAGGGGGGCAAAGATGAATGAATGAATTATTGACCAACAATGATACTATGCAGAAAAAATCAAATTCTTAGATCTAACAAATAATATCACTTCCTTTTGGCGTCCTAAATCGAAGGAAACAATCCTTTGGTGTTTCCACTGAGGCTCAGGTTTATTGTGAGTTCACAAACATTATGGAACCATGGGTGATGAGAATAGGTCATATGATCTTTCATTATCATTCCACCTAGGTCATAAGCAATCCATAAAATATGGTTAATTACTTTCATTACTACAGATTGTAAAGATCATACACTTAAGTATGCAAAGTAAGGCTACTAAGCACTTGAACAACTCTGTGACAGTGTCATAAACCAAAGAACTTTCTTAGTTCCTTTAGCCTGCTGTGAGAGATCTAGCAACTTATGAAGGTATACTTTCACAAGACTGAAGTGTTATTCATAGTGTAAGTTACACTATGCAGACATTCATTCTTACCCTTAACATTTGAATGCAGATTTTTAGAACATATGCTGAAGTAATGAGGGGTTAAGATCAGTGTAAAGCATTTTACCTGTGTAGTGGACATATGTAACCATGTACAAATATGCGTCTTTAGTTAAAGAACACCCAAAAAACACAACCAAATTCTATTATTGTCCTGCATGTTGAGCATCTTAGAAAAGGCAAGGCTGTCTGCATTGCATGGTT
Source organism: Mesocricetus auratus (assembly GCF_017639785.1). Taxonomy (NCBI): domain Eukaryota; kingdom Metazoa; phylum Chordata; class Mammalia; order Rodentia; family Cricetidae; genus Mesocricetus; species Mesocricetus auratus. The sequence continues at coordinate 10,442,413 of NW_024429192.1, read as the reverse complement.
TTCAAATTAGTAAGTTTTTCTGATTAAAATCTAAAAGTGTCATTGCCATTTAGAAAGAGTCCTATTGTGGCTTATGGAAATACAGTGCTTAAATATTTCTCCAAACTATCCTTTTCAAGCTTTTAAAATTACTAGGAAATGTACCAATTATACATCAAGGTGGTTGCGGTTAGTTTTTTCTTTTTCTCATTTGTTTTTACTTGAGTTTAATCTTCATAAAAGTAAGGAAAAGATAATGTCAAGAAGACCAATACAACCTGAACATGGAAATCATGCCCAGAGACTGGGTGAATGTGCTGTTTCCACAACTACATAGGTAAGTCTTGATTACACAGCAGATTCTTCGGTTTAAGCTATTTTTCTTGTGCATGTTTTTTTAATTATCAGTACAATATAATTAGTATTAATAAATGACCTAAAAGACTTATGTACTCGAGTTGAGGACTATTGTTTACAAAAACATGAACTTTTCTGAGTGGCTTTCAACGCTAAGTTGTAGACAGTGGTGTATTTAAAATTGCAGTTCTTTTTTCTGCCCTTCCTTCCTGCCTTCCCTCCTTTCTTTCCTTCCTTCCCCCTCCATTTTCCCCCCTCCTTCCTCCCTCCCTACCTCCCTCATTCCCTCTCTCCCTCCTTCCTTCGCACTCACCTGGAACTTATAATAGTTTAGCTGGGAATAAAAGTTTGAGTTGATTCTTTTTGGAGCTGCTTTTCTTCTTGTCTTGGTATCTATTCTTATTCTTCAAAAGTTTACTATTAATCGGATATTGGTTTTGAGGAATCTTTGTTTTCTTTCTGGTAGTTATTAAGCCTGCAGGTATGGAATTTGAGGACTTAATATTTCCTCCTTTAAAAACAAAACTAAAATGCCAGACATGGGGGTGACACATGCCTTTAACCCCAGCCCTTAGGAGGCAGAGGCAGGTGTATCTCTGAGATCAGGGCTAACCTGATCTACAGAGCAAGTTTTGGACAACCAGAGCTACACAGAGAAACCCTGAATTGAAAAACAAAACAAAAAAAACCAAACAAACAAAAATGAACCTGGGAGAGGGGTTGAAAGCAGGGAAAACAAGGGAGCAGGAGGGAGGATAGTCAACCAAAATAAGGAAGAGTATGAAAAACCCATATGGAAACTTACAATTCTGTATGTGAACTTAAAATTACAATTCTGTAATTGACTTCCTTCGAAAAAATTAACAAAAGGGAAAACATTTTTTTAGATCAACTGATGCCCAAGACTTCCAAATATGGTACTGGGTGTTTTATTTGTATTGTACCAAATAACAATACAATGGCTTATAAAGAATATTTCATTTCTCTTTTTTCTCTTTTTAGATGATCAAATTCTTATCTATCTTTCCAAAGGCTTTCCCTTCTTGAGATCCAATACTTCATATAAAAGGCATAAAAATGTTACAGTTTCAGGCAAGTAAAGTTAAAAAAAAACTACTGAATCCACTACAGCTGGGGATAATTAGAGAAAAATAACTCTTGCCAGAAATAAAAGGAAGTTGTGTAGACAGTTTTCTCTAGCCAGGCTTTGTAAGACCCAAGGAGTAAGAAATATTTCAGGTTCTGCCCTTTCTCTGCAGTTCCATAGACTTTCACAAGGGAAACTCCAAAGAACTAAATATCTTTAAAAAACAGTGGATGTAATTAATGCTACACAGGGATTTGTTAACGAAACCAAATTAACCCTAACCTTTGAAAAACTAATCATTTTGAAGGTCTTAGATATATTTCCAAGTCAATCTTCAAGCTTAAACAAGGCACATAAAGTCCCAGGGCTGTCAACCTAGATGCCTAAATGTCTATATGTCTTTCTACCTATACTCTGTGCTGACATGCTAGCATCCCCAAAGATTGCTGCTCTCTGCATAGCACTTTACTCAGTTTATTTGCATGAAAATATTCAGATTGGTTATGATATTAATGAGATTATGATGATTCAATGAAAGTAAAGTGCTCATGAACAAAATTGATACGAGAAATGATAGATGGGTTTCTACTAATTTCTATTTGTAGAGGCTGCGTCCTTAACTTGCCTTTCTTTTACAACCAAGGTTGTACTGTGCTTCCTTCCTGCTTTCCTTTCCATATGGTGTGTGTGTGTACACGTACACGTCGGACATGTACACTTTTGTGTTTGTGCTGATATGTGTAACCATGCAAGTTCCTCAGCTTTCCTTTGAGATAGGATCTCCCACTGAACCTGTCGCTCATCATCTGGTAATGGAGGCTAGCTAGGCAGCAAGCCCCATGTGAGCCTCCTGTATGTGCTAGCTCAGTGCTAGGATTGTGGATATATTCTATCACAGTCATCCCTGGGGACTTAATCTTACGTTTTTATGCTTGTGTGGCACTTTGCTCACAGAGTCATCTCCCAGAACCTGTGGGGGGAGTCATTTGTTTGTTTGTTTGCTTGCTTGTTTTTTTTTATTTTGTTTTATTGGGAGGCATTTTTTGATGATGGAAGTTTTCTGCAGATTGGGAAAACAGTGCATTAGATGTCTGTACTTCCATCGTCCAACAGAACATCTTACCAATGAACTGAAAAAAACTTGTGTCTTTCTCACTGCTGCTTAAATATTGTATAACTACAGAGAAAACTCATCATACTGAGGAAAACTGTCTGAATACAACTCTTCACATAAAACTAGGAAAGATTATTTTTGAATATGTGGAGGAATTTCAAGGAACTTCTGAAGTCAATTCAAGGTTTTGCAGAGGAGATGTGATTGCCAACTATACATTAAATTACAGATATATGGTAAGTTAAATAGAGAAGATCACGTTAATTGATGACATATTGGTAAAGAGTTTGATTTTTCCCCACAGGCTGCAAGGGATTATATATGTCTATGACTAAGTAAAACAAGGAAAGGGGGATGGATCGCTGTGACGCTCCCATTTTGAATGTCACATTTTCTTGTTCTCTTTTGCCTCTTCTATGGTGTCATCTCCACTTTCTGTAGACTTGCTCCTTTTTGTGTGTATGATCCCTGCTAACTTCTTATGTGGACATTAAGCCCAGGCATGATGCATATGCTTGTGCTGACACAGTGAACTGCTCACATATGATGCTAAGGCGCTGAACTTACCACACTTAAACACTTCGCCTTGAGAGATGAAACAACTACTTAACTCTGTTCCTTTAAATTGTCAGAATATTTGGAAACTGGATCTTTATACATTTTTAATTAAAATGCAATGAAATCACTTTTCTTTCGTGATGTTCTGTTTACAATCTAATAAAGCTTGCCTGAAGATGAGAGAAGCAAATAGTTCTAGCCTCTACCAATGCTCAGGCTGAGACTGAAGGGGCGATCCACTGAACCTCGGACTCTTCCCAACTGCACCAAGCTCCTGTCTCCTCCTGCCTTACATTTCTCTCTGTCTGCCCAGTCATTTCACTCCTGTCTCCACCTCTCCAGGGCTGACTAAAGGCGTATCATCCCAAGCTGGGATCGAAGGTGTGAGAGCTTTTTCTCTTTTTGACTGATTCATTCTCTTGTAGCCCAGGGTGCACTTGAACTCACAGAGATCCATCTGCCTCTGTCTCCTGAGTGCTGGGATTAAAGGTGTGTGCCACCACTGCCTAGCCTCTGTGGCTAACTAGTATGGCTGCTGGGATTAAAGTTGTGAACAACTACTGCTCTGCCACTGTGGCTGTGGCTAGCTTCAGACAAGCTTTATTTGTTAGATTACGAACATCACTACACTTTTCTCCTTCCCTTTCCTCCCTCCAGTCAGTCATTCCCAAATCCAAAGTCCTGTCAAAGAGAGAGAGGAACAATAATATGAGCAAAGGAGTCAAAACTATTTTGGGATACCCACAGAGCCAGCATACCTGAGCTCACTGACACTGGACTGACACCTGGGGACCTTTGTGGGACTGAACTGGGTTCTCTGACTGTGGGTAACAGTTGTGTGACTTGAGCAGTCTGTGGGGCCACTGGAAGTGGGATCAGGAGTTATCCCTAATGCTTGAACTAACTTTTTGGAATCCATTCACTTTGGAGGGATTGTTTTAATTAAAAACAAAAACAAATTTTAAAAAAGTATCAGCATGAGAGAAAAATGCCATGTGACAGAGTTCAAGTGGAGGTTTTTCGTTTTTTTTGTTTGTTTGTTTTTTTTTAATTCGGGAAAGGGATCATAAAAAGGGAGAAGGCTAGAGGGAAGAACAGCCTTCAGGTACTGGAGTAGTGGGAGAGAGGAGAGAGAGGGGGGAGGATGGGAGGTAGGCAAGGCACCTTTAAAAGGGAAAGTAGTAAATATGCACAGGTGGCTCTTAGTGGTTGCAGCAGAGGGTGCACCCTGTCAGAACCCCAAGGGCAGGCCAGTACAGATGCCTGAATACTAACAGCATAGTATTGGTCCTGCCTCAAAGAAAGGTGCCAGACTTTAATGACTCCTCATGGGAGTCAATGGGAAGCCCCACCCTCTCTGAGGAGTGGATAGGGTGGGGGGAAGGCAGGGAGAGAAAGAGGATCAGAGGAAGTGGGAAATGGGATTGGTATGTAAAAAGAGAAGATATTTTTAAATAAAAAATCCTGTCTAAAAAAAGAATATAAATGAACAACAGGAATTTTAAAAAATCCAAATTATTTCAAGCTCCCTGATGCTCAAATTAATAGCCTATTTTCTTTGATTATTATATAGAAGCATTTTATGAGTCTAAATAAAATTGCTTATAAAAGTCAAAAGTTATTATTTCTAAAATTAGGCTATACCATATTTCAGTTTATTTAAAATGTTAAAAGACTCATTCTATTACCTTTAGTGTAGAACTATAAGTTTTCAAAATCATGCACAGATATATTTAGAGCAATTTTCTATAGAAACGTTGAATAGTTTAAAAACCATGATGGTAAAATCTATTCTGCTTTTACATCTGTAAATAAGCATTCTTATTTAATAATATTATTCCATATAGGTCTGTTCTATTCTATATCCAAAACTTAGATTAATACATACTGTCTCTCACTCCAGTTTCCAAAGAAGGCAACAACTGAAAAATGACGGTGTTCTATTTAAAGTTTTTCATGTGACATTGCAACTCAGAGTGCTGCTTACTATTGGGAAAGTTTCTTCCTGTCAAGGGTAGGAAGTGTTCAGCTCTGACACATGCATGGCAAAGGTTCCAGGTTGCACAACAGCACAAGCCTCTGCCAATTCCTGGGCTCAGGACTCTTGAGGAGTCTATGTTTTCCATGGAACTTGGCTTACACTGTGGTCTGTAAAACTACACAGCCCTGAGTAACTGTGTATCCATCACTAAAGAGCAATTCAGACTTCAGCGGATCACTGGTCACCCAGGATATTCCCTCATCAGGACCATTTATTCAAACCAGGAAGCTCATAAGGCTCTGGAGCAACTTCATTATTAGTGTGACTTTTAAAGATTCATTGTCTTACATCTTTTTATTTTCTATATTTAGTCCTCCATTTTGCTGCCGTCCAATTACCCAGTCCCTCCCTCTAATTGCAACTAGGGTCCTCCACATACCTTCCTCCCAATTTCATGTCGTTTTCTTTAAATAAATCACTGGATCTAATTAGTTATGCTCATATTTGCATGTGTGTGGAATCATCTAATGTGACTGCTAGTCTAATGGCCAACTCCCAAAGAAAAGTGATTCTCTCTTCCCCCACAGTCACCAAATGCCAACAGATCTTCAATTACAAGTGAGCCTCCTGAGATAGTACTCTATCTGTAGTGGATAGTTAATTGTCTTGACCATGTGTATGTCTTTAGGGATGTTCTAAATTCATGCTTACAGCAACCCCATCCAGTCTGGAAGATTGCATTTTACTACATTCCTCCACATCCTCTGGCTCCTACATTTTTCCCACCCTTCTTCTGCAATGTTTCCTAAACCTTCTGTGAGGATACTGATATAGACAATACTCCATCAACAGGCAAGCAGACAGTCTTCCTACTCTGCACTTTGAATAGCTAGGAGTTTCTGTGTTGACCATCACCCAAATCTATAGCATGCTTCTTTGACAAAGGTTCAGAGCAATACAAATCCATAGACAGTTTAACAATCTAAACACTAGCTCTCTGCTTGGATGTGTGACCTATTCAACCTTGAGTTTTGATATGTTGTACATTCGCAGGCATGAATTTCTCTCCTGTATCTAACGATGAGAGAGGTTGTTTACCCCATAAACTCTCTTGTACAACTGTGCCAGTGGACACATCTTGCCTAACCGGTTTGTATTGAGTATACAAAGTCCAGCAGCTTGCATAGCATCTCTCAGCACCATGAATTCTATGCCACAGAGAAGAAAATTCATGGTCAGATCAAATAAAATTTCTGTGTATTCTACAATCAAAATGTGTGTCATTTTCAGTAATGGGGTCTTTCTATCTAGATAGAACATCTTATCAAGATGAAGGACCTGATGAAGGGAATGTGCACTAAAAATCCATGCATTAAAAGATGATCAATACCTCCAGAGAAGCTAGGAAACAAGGAGGACCCTAAGAGAGACAGACAGGGTTCCCTGTTGAAGGGGAAAGGGAGAAGATCTCCAGAGCAAATTAGGAGCAGGGGGGAGGAAGTTAGGTAATAGAGAAGGCAAGAAGATGAGAGGGGAGAAGGACCATGAGGGAGCAAGAAGATTGAGTCAGGGGAAGAGTAGAGGAGAGCAAGAAAAGTGATACCTAAATAGAGGGAGCCATTATAGGTTTAAAGAGAAATTTGGCACTAGGGTAACGGGGGAATAATTTTCTATGTATATATTTGTTGATGAATAAAACATTGGTGGGCCAGGCTGGATGACAGGTAGGAACAGGAGAGAAGGAGGATTCTGGGAAGTGTAAGCAGAGAGGACTCATCATGTGATCCCAGGAAGTGAACTGTGGCTGGGAAGAAACTGCCACTAGCTAACCATAGCGGTCTGGATGTCTGTATTGACAGACAGGAAGTGACATAGCTGGGCAGAATCAGGATATAAGAAGGAATAAACAGGAAATCAATCTCTTCTCTGTGGAGATGCTGAACCATCAAGACCATGAGGAAATACATGGTCTAGTAGTTATGGGTTAATACTTAAGTCAGAGATAGCCAATAAGAAAGCCAAGCCTACAGCCACCAGTATTATAATTAATATAGCTTCTGTGTGTTTATTTGGGGGTTCCAGGGTGGCTGTGGAACTGGGTTGGAAATAATGATCTTAACACTAGGGAAATGTCCAGAGAGCTACAAAGATGACCCCAACTAAGAATCTAAGCAATAGTGGAGAGGCTACCCTGAATACCCTACCCCTATATGCAACTGCCTTATATGCCATCCTAGAACCTTCAACCAGTAGCTGATGGAAACAGAAGCAGACACTGACAGCTAAGCACTGAGTCAAACTCTTGGAATCCAGTTGTAGAGAAGGAGGAGTGATGAGCAAAGGTGAAAAGACCAGGCTGGAGAAACACACAGAAACAGATGACCTGAACAAGGGTCAGAGTGGCAGCTGGGAAACCAGCATAGGATTGAATCAGGTCCCCTGAATGTGGGTGTCAGTTAGGAGGCCTGGGCCTATAGGGCGTATGGTAGTAGATCAGCACTTATCCCTAATGTACAAATGGACATTGGGAGCCCATTTTCCATAGAGGAATACACTATCAGCCTGTATACATGGGGAAGAGCGTAGGTTCTCTCTCAAATGATGATTCTCCATGGAAGGCGTCACCCTCCCTGGGCAGCAGAAGGGAGATGGGAGGGAGAGGAAACTGGGATTAATATATAAAATAAGATTGCTTCTAATTTAAATTAAAAAATCTGTGCATTATTTAAAGGCTATATTATATAATGCAAAAACCTAAAGATTTAACTTTTTGTTTAATACCATTTCAACGGATCCCAAAGAAATGTCCCTTAAAGCTCAATAGTATTCACAGAAATAATGGTAGCAAATTGTAGAATAATGACATTTCATTCATGTTCCTATATCTGAGAAAATGCTGGAGGATGCTAACTCAGGGCAAGAAATAATATACTGTTGTATGATATTATTTCAAGATCTGTTACATTTGTTTTTGCTATAGAATTGTTTAATCATGCAAATACATATTCCATTTTTTTGTTGAATTTGTTTAACTTTGTGAGGTTCTGTTATTTTACCTGTCTCAAACACCAGATTGGTCTAATTAAAGAGCTCAACGGCCAATAGCAAGACAGGAGAAATGATATGCAGGACTGGCAGGTAGAGCAAATAAACAGAAAAAGGAGAAAAGGAAATTTGGAGAAAGAGGAGGAGAGGAAGACCTCGGGAGCCAGCTCCCCAGCTATACAGCATGTCATGGAGAAATAAGTTAAAAAAGGTATACAGAGATAGGGAAAGATAAAAGCACAGAGGTAAAATATAGATGGAATAATTTAAAATAAGAAAAGCTGACTAAAACAAGCCAAACTCAGACTAGCCTTTCATTACAAACAATAAGCTTCCTGATGATTTATTTTGGAGCTGGATGGCAGGGCCCCCAAAGAGAAACAGATACAAAAGAGTAAACACCAACCAAATACAACATACTTTCTTTGCTTAAAGATTCATAGAGTATTGATAACATTTTAGGCTAAAATATAGAATAAGCCAAGCCCTGTTCAATCACTTGCTACCACAAGTTGTAGATTCAGAGGTTCGTAGCTCTTATTTCACCTAATCTGCATAAGCTGTACAATGGGAATAAATGAACCTCTTTGTCATAAAATGAAAAGGAAACATTTAAATATCCTACCAAGTCACAAAAACGTCATTAAATTGTGGAACTGGGCACCTGGAAAAATTTTTATTGGTTGAAAGCATTCACAATTCTTGCCTAAAATCTGGGTTCAGTTCCCAGCTCCACATGGTGGCTCCCAGCCATCTGTAACTCCAGCTCTAGGATATCTGATTTCCTCCATGGGCACCTGTAGACATGTAATACACTCAGGAACATACATACAGGTAAAATTACTAAATAAATAAAAATTTATTTAAAAATAGTGAATGGTCATTTGATTTTGGCAATCTAATTCCAAGACTTCCCTTAACTCTCAGGACAAACACTGTGAGACTATTATTTTCATTTTAATGGTGTTGAGCAGTGAAGCTTTATAAAGAAGGGATACTGAGTAGTTTTCCATGTGGAACACCAAAAGGTGGAAAATAGTTCAATTAGATGCTGTGTCACAGCTTGATGATAGTGACCATAAGTAAAAGCCCTGCCCCCAACTGATATGCCAAGGGAAACCAGAAAACAACATGGTACTTATCAAGCATCATCTTAATGAGGAAAAGGAAAAAGCAAGAAATGAAGATATTGGTAAGATTGCCCTGACCTAAAGTCTTTCCCCCTCATGTGAGAACAAATAAAAAAACAAAAATAACAACCTATTCTTTCCATTCCAGTTTCTTGAAATACAAATACTCACCGTATTTTTTGTATTATTTATCATCTGCTCTAGAAGAGAAGTTTTGCATGGTCTTTGAGATGATTAGAAGAAGGAGGATATACACCCACCACAGGGACTCTATATTTTACTTATATCCATATATATAAACCTGTATGTTACTTTTTTTAATGGTTACCAACACAAAGTGAAAATAGACAGAGCCACACAGTTATTTAAATTTAGTGCAAAGGAAAGATGAGAAATGAATGTAACTCAATTCTTTGCAAGTTTCTCACTACTTAATTCACAGATCTGAATCCTGCCCTTACTTCATTATGGAGCAGGAAATGTAATTAGAAAAACAATGTGTTCACTATTTCTTTTATTTAAAGTAGAAACAATCTTATTTTACATATCAATCTCAGTTCCCTCTCCCTCCCATCCTCCCATGGACCCCCTATCCCATCCCTCTTCTGCTCCCCAAAATGGGTGAGGCCTGTCACATCATTTGGGGCAGGACCTAGGCCCTCCCCCATGTACCCAGGCTGAGAGAATATCCCCTTATGGGGAATTGGCTCCCAAAATCCATTCATGCACTAGGGATAACAGTGTGTTCACTATTGATTTGAAAGGAATCCGGTTCAGATGGAGACCATTGAGAGTGTTGCAGATCATAATAATTTCACTCAACTACAGCTGGGATGTTTACCCTGGGAATCTCCATGCTGTATTAGATCTAGATGGCATTAATGTCTGAATTACTTTAGAAGTGGGTAATTTACCACATGTGTAATTCACTCAAGTGGTATTTTATCTTCCAATTCCAAGTTCATTTTTGCCATGTTCTCCTTTATCATTGCACTAGAAACCTAGATAAGAAAATAGGAGAGGAGATCTTTGAGTACATTTTCTTCAGTAATGTAAAAAAGTTGTGCAGACTCCTGATTTTCTGATGTTAAGAAATGGAATTTTAGCTCTTCCATTATACTGTTTGAATCCTTTCCAGTCCAGAATCACAGGGGAATTGTAAGACAGTTAGGGCTGCTTATAAAGCCATCAGATGTAAGCAGCACTGGAATTTCAATACAGTTTTGAGGTGTTTTTGAACAGTATACTGCAATACAACTTCTAAATTATACATGAGATGTAATAACTTTTGTGAAAAATTCTCCAGGTTCCCACAATAAGGTAAAAATTCTGCTTTCTTGAAGAAAAAAATTGGAGAAATAACCTAGTTTGAGTTTTATGGAAAAATCTATACAATGATATTTATGTTCAGTCATATTCATTTGTGAATGTTTTGAAGTAAGTGACCAGGTTAATGTAAACATAATTTGAATATTTCTGGAAGGTGGAAAAAAAGCAATGATGTAAGTAGTCTTTATGTAATTAAGTTTTACTATTTTTAAAGCCATCTATAACTTTGAATCAACACATGGAACAAAAACATACAGACTAAACTTTCAAAAGAATAAACATACAGCATGTAAATGAATTCTTTGCATTATAGGTTTGTTGACCAGACTGTTTTATGTTTCTAATGCTACTGAAATGTTAATGTGATCTTTTATTCAAATGGACTAGATGAGTGACCTCTATCTATAGTAATCACAGGAAACAGAATTTGTTCCATAGAGGCAGTGCTGGGAGGCATGAGTTTAGGTAAGAGAAGAGATGAATATTGAAGCAAGTCATTCTGTCTACCTGTGACAGTATACACAAGTGACCCTAAAAATTTCACCAGGGAACACCAACAGCTGATAAACACTTTCAGCAAAGCAGCTAGACACAAAACTAACTCACAAAAATCAGTAGTCTTTTTATAAACAGATGACAAATGGACTGAGAAAGAAATCAGTAAAACAACCCACTTTCACAATAGCCTCAAAAAATATATAATATCTTGGGGCAATTTCAATCAAGCAGTGAAAGACTTGTATGATAAAACTTTAAGACAATGAGGGAAGGAGTTGAAGAAGATATAAAAGATGAAGATGGACTGGTAGGTTTAACATAGCAAAAATGGCCACACTACCAAAAGCAGATTACAGATTCAAGGCAATACCTACAGAAAATACCAGCACTATTCTTCACAAACCTTGAAAGGACAACTTCCAGGTGCATAGGGAAACATAACAATGTTTGCTTTTTGTCAGGGTCTTGCAACACTGTTTCACTGGCCTGTGCTGCCATGAATGATAAAATACAGGAGATGTTTAAAAATAATCCACGTCTTTGACTTCACAAAGCTAAGAGCAGTAAGACAGTCCAAGTGATATAGTTAGAATTTAACAAAATGTGTTTGTACCAGAAAAGAAATGTGTGAGAATCAAATTCATACTGTACTTTCCCATAAATAGATAATTAGAAAAATATTATGTTATAGCAATTCATATATACATATATGAATTCATATTAGGCAAGCATCTACCATAATTGTTTTGTTTGCTTCCTTTGCATAATGTCTTGTTTGATCTTATACATAATTCAAACATGACACTAGCAAATGTTTATTTTAAAACTTGGGTAGTTTTAATACTTTTTCATGGTAACATTTCAGGCATTATAAAAGAAAATGATGGAAATTCGACTGAAATGCTTAGTTTGCAGGCTGTTTTATTCCCTTTTTGGCTCTTCTGTCACCACGTACATAAATAAAGAACAGAGGAAGAGGAAACAAATGAATAGAGGGTGAGAAGATAAGCGACACATTAATTATGGCAAAGTCTGTAATCATTCTATATTATTAAATTCAACTTACAGCTAAAGCAGTGATGGACACATTTAGTCCTAGAAATATTATTTTTAAAGTTTGTATATTGAATTGTTATTGCTTATTTCCTCAATCATACCAAAAATATTTCAACATGTAGGCATATGTACAAAATTATTCCATCAATATATTCTGAATGAGAAACACCCACACTCACTGACGTTTCCTATGGGCACAGTTAGTCTTGTGTGAAGGAAACACAGGCCCAGAGCATCTTTCTGTTTGTCTTTCAGTCTATTTTCCAGTCTGTGACAAACAGCAAGTATTAAAACTGTTTTTGGATGCTTTTGTCAGCTATGGCTTCCAAAAATTTAGTTGAAATAGTAAGTCAGTCTGAACAATCACCCTTTTGGCCCTTTAATTTAGTTTGCAATGGGGTTGACTTTATGGCCATCCTCCATTTCAGTCCTCTAGGACCAGGACAGAGCATCCCCAGAAAGGGGATTTGGCTGCCTGATGACAACCACTTCACCCATCGTCGCACATCTGTGAACTTGTAACCTGAATCTCACCTTCATTATATAACACAAAGTATTTCTTTTCAAAACTCCAAACACTTCTCTTTTCTGTCATTTCCTTTTTTCTTTTATTCCTTTACATTTTCTTATTCATTCCTGAGTTTGGTAACGTTGAATATACTTGAATAAAAACTTTCACTTCCAGATAACACATTAATAAGAACATTAGAAGAAATAGCTTTGAATGGGCAGAGTTCATCTCAATTCATCTCCTAATTCAATCAATGACTTGACTATTTTGGATGATTTGCTTAAGTACCTCAGCATTTCCATGTTCGTCTACAAACTGTATTGTTGGTGGTTCCTGTGGAAATAGTAGACTCAAATGGAAGAGCTTTGAGAATTGTGCCCTTCTGTACATGCAATTTGTCACTATTACTAGTCAATCAGGTGGCTCCTCATATTTCATATTCCACTGACCAAAATGTGTATCTGTCACGTCCTTGTGACAAATCCATGAGAGGAACAGTTTACAGGAATAGCTGTTTATTTTTACTGATGGTTTAAGAGCTTTTGGTACATGGTCTATTAGGTTTTTTGGTTTTGGACTGGTGTGAGACAGAAAACCATGGTAGAAGAACATGAGGGATCCAGATTGCTCACCTCATAGCAGCCAAGAAGCAGAGAGTGGAAGGTAGGAAGCCAAGACCAGGCACATCTTTATATAATATCTCTTTAGTGACCTACTTCCTCCATCTAGACCAACTTCCCAATATTAGCTTACTAGGAAGCCCTCAAGGGAGTCCTTAATCATTAGGTTAAGGTCCTTGGAATCAAATTGATTCTCAATAGCATCGACAACCGGAAACTCAACGCTTATCATAGGAGTCCATCTTAGAAAACTGCATATGCAAAAGAATCACATTGTGTGTGAGCTAAAGAAACTTCAGCTTATCATACCAAGACTATAATTCAAGCAGGCTATTAAAAGTCAAGTCAAGCCATAATGTCTTTTAAACCTCCACCCCATATTAAATTGAAGTCGAAGAATGATTGCATCTGTAACTATGTCCTGGTTAACATTTTTATCCTGTCAATCACTTCAGAACCTTTGACCCTTTGAGATGGAAATTCAATAAGGTTCCACTTGCAGGCTGAGAATTTAATAATTTCTAATCTACATTCCCAGCCTAGACAAAGGTATTATACCAACAACCCACATGGAAAGGTACTTTTAGGACATGCTAGTGACAGCTTATACACAAAAGTCAGTCTCTTTCCAAATGTCTTGTCCATTAGTATCTTATATCAGAATCACAAGTGAAATGAACCACTGTAACCTAGTATTTTAAAAGGCTGTGTTGAAGGAGTGGAAAGGCTTAAATTAATTTTCCCTGTTCCCATCCAGTAGGCTTTTAGTCAATAGGATTTCCTATAATTCTATCTTAATCCATGTCTCTGTGGATGAACCAAACAGACCACAACATGGGGGAGCCTGCCAAAGTGGCTCTGAGCCAGCAACCCTCTCTGCCCTTTGAGAAGGACGCCTGCTTAATGATGGCACAGCGATCCAAATCTGAGAAGAAAGTGTTGGGGAAAGCAAACACCCATTATGTGCTGCGAAGATTTGTTTGTTTAGTCATGTGCAAATATTGCCCTAAAATGGTAAGTTAGTCAGCACATGTTACACATTTACTAGATCTATTCATTTTGCAAAATCACTGTTGAAGATAAATCATGTCATGGAAACATCTTTCTGTGTAAACAATATTAATCTACTGTGAGCTGTATTAATTTCCATAGAAGTTGATATTAATACTCTGGAGGAGTCTCTTTGCTATTCGCATTGCTAATGATTACATATGAGCAGAGATCATAAAGGAAATAGAAATGCTAGGAAAAACAATAAATATATTTCTGCAATTATGAGGTGGGTAGATAGCTCTGTGATTTTTGAGAAGCTGATAGACTCCATGGTACCTTCTAGACCAGAGTATCTTTCACTTCATGTCTTCTATGGCACATGTTCTCTAAAGAGAACACAGTCAAGCCTTTCTAAAGAAACAAAACTATCTCATTTTGTCACTGTTGTTTAAAAGGCAAATATCCTCTGCAGATTTACTCTATTGGGAAATAAAAACCCAGTAACTTTTGGAGCCCACGCAGTGCGGTAAAGCTCAGGGTATCTGTCTATATCCTGCAAGGCTGCTCTGAAGCCTCAGTAAATACCCCTCCCCTTCTACTTCCGACACCATCGTCTGCCACTACCAGGCAGACTATGACTGCTAAGAAACTCAACAGCCATGTACCAGTCAGTATGAGACTATCTGAAAATACCCAGATGAAAATATATTCAATAGATGAATATTGGTTCTGATGATTATTATTTATAATCTATCTGATATAATATCCAAAGTGAACTTTCATTTTTATAGGATTCATAAATACAAGCTTTGGAGAGCTTGGTGATTAAAAATTATTTGGCTATAAATATCATGATAACAAAGTTACCTGGGCTTTTATTTACTAGTGAATAGATAAATTGGTATTGGTATCAGATTTTCTACACAGAATTTAAGATAATTAATATACTAGATCCCCGTTGATCCTTTCTACTTGGGACTTAGATGAAATGGTAATAAATACAATGAATGAGGACTATTTACCTCTACAACTTACCTAAGCATTGTCATTCACCAAAGAATGTTTCATCTGTTCTAAATAAATTCTCAAGAATCCATTTTAGATCAACAGAGTTACTTATTTACTATGAAAAGCAAAATTTTTACGTTATGCCAATGAGACACTTTCGCACCATAAAATGCAAGCATATTACAAAACATATAATTAAAGAGAAACAATTGAGTTTCTTGGTCATGATGGCATATAACTGTAATAGCAGCATGTTGGAGTTTGAAGCATGAGGCCTGTCACAAGATGAAGGCTAGCTCAAGCAACAGAGGAAGACTATTTCTCAAAAGACAAAAAACAAAATCAGAAAAGAAAAATATTTACCAACTCTGTGCTATCATTTGGCCAGTACTGTGTCCCTCTTCACCATCATTGAGGCACATGATCTTTAAAGAGACATCTGCCAACCCATTAAAAAAATAAATAAAATGGCCTCACTTTGTCCCCATTGCCTGTAATGCAAACCTCCTTTTCAATTTATCTTTGAACACCATCATACTGATGTCACAAGGAAATTTTAAGACCCAAAAATTTTTGAAGATTACACAAATACTCATAATTTTACACAGAAACTTAACGAATGCCAAGTTTTAATAAAGGCATGATAAGCTGTTCTATAACATGTGATGCTACAGGCAAAATCCCATGTGAGTTTTCTCCAAACCCACTTCCCATTTCATTCCCTAATGCATCTTCCTGGACCAATTTAGGAAATTACATTTTTTCTACCCATCCCAGACCAGTTACCTGGGTCCTTTACTCATTAGGTATTTTTTTCACACATCCCAGCTGATTATAGCAAATTTTCCAGCCACTTAAGCTAACTATGCCTTTCCTTCTGGCTAGTGTCTTGAACCCATGTGCTATATATAACAAATTAATTCACACTAGTCTGTTAATGCGTATAAAAAGATTAGAATATCCTTCTCTCCCATAATTTATACAGGTGTGTACTCCAATGAGAAATGAACTAATACAGAAACAGAGAGATAATGTTGGCTTCAAGCACCATTAAATATCCTTAATATTTATAGGACAGATCATGCTCCCTAGCATATCACTGAGTTACTCTTCATAAAACCAGAGTAAATATATATTAGACAGATACATTTATAGTATTATACATGTATGTGTATGGGTAAAGAAGTGAGAGAAAGGTAGGTGTGTCTGTGTGTGTGTGTGTGCGCGCGTGCATGTGTGTGTGTGTGTGCATGTGTGTTGAGAATTAGTTTACATACAATGAAGACTAATACCAAAGACAGCAGGGCACTCCAAAGGGCTGGAAACACAAAAGTAACTGCTGTAGTTTGAATATGAAAGCAAGCTGCTGGAAAATGATCTTCTGCATAAGGAAAGCAACTTTTTTCTTTCAAGGCTGCCAATAAATTGCCGGGGACTCACCCACATGGCTGGAAGGGACAGTCATCTGCTTTACTTTAAATCCTTCGATTTTAGTCAAGTCTCATCTAAAACTCACCATCCTGCCACGTCTAAATCTTTGTCCAAAAGTATGGCTACCATAGGTTAGCCAAGGTGTGTTCTCAAATTAACCAGCACACCTGGTAACACATAAGGACATTCTATTTTACAAATCAAATTAATTTCAGACAATTGCTAAGGCAATATGACTATGAGTATTACTGTGTCTCATCATGCAACTGAACAGAGAATGAACCCTTCCTAGGACAGGATTCTAGAGAATGGCAGAGTATGAAGAAGTATGCTTATTTTAGACATGTTGGGGAACTCTGTCTGTCCTCACACAGCTTGATAAACAGTACTACGGGGTCTGACTGGAGTAGTAATTCAAGAGTATAATGAAGAACTATAATTTTGCAGATTTGGAAGGCAAAATTATATTTTATTACTAGGCAATCATAAGTTTGAATTTCAGAGGCAAATGCCTAGGATTAAGAAATAGGGGAATGTTTCCTACATGAGAGGCCAGATTGAAATCTCAGGTAAAGCCTAATAAATTCCTAATGTCCAATTTTCCCATGAACGTTTTTGTGCCTCTGATCTTCTTTTTAATACAAAACAAAACAAAACATTGAAGCCTTCTTCTCTTCAATGAGCACAGTAGCTGAGTGAGCTCCTTTATGCAACTCTGTTGTTATTTATTCATTTGATGACCTGAGTTTGATCTCCTCAACATATTTAATGTTAGAAGAGAACTGACCTTTCTGGCCGCCTGACCTCCACAAACCAGTGATATGAATATTGTTAATCATTTAACTATGCAGTGTACATCAATGCATTACACTGAAGACCACACACACGCACAAACACACACACACACACAAACCCACACACACACAAATAAAGCCTTTTTTCTACATCAAATAGTGTAACTGTACGAGGTGACATTCACAGGGTATTAGCATTATGCCAAATATATTTTATTCAAAGAAAACCTAGCATTCATCCCTTCTGAAATTATGATTAATATTAAAAGAAATTACAATGCTTAAAATTAAAAAATAATAGGTAAATATTTTTAGAATTCTAAAAATACAAACAAATCTTTACTAGTATAAGTTTTTCTATGATGGATTTGATTTATAGAAATAAACAAAGCAGAAACCATCTAATACAACGTTAACATTTGTCTTTAGCTCCTTATAAAGCTATGTAAATTGTTGCCTGCTTATCCTGTTTTATTATAGTCCAGAGTGAAGAAAGCTGTAGGAGGAACTTCTGCCAGCCTACCCAAGCCCACAGATGCTCAGGCCATCCTGTATGAGTTTACACAGCAGGCACTTCCTCCCTGAACCAAGCCAGCCTCTATGCCCAGAGACTGCTGATGGAGAGACAAGGAGAAGACATGCAGTAGAGTCAGCCACCTGAACCAATGGAACCTTGGGAAAGGGTATAAAGAAGACAGGTCTAACTTTCTTAATAAATGAGTCTGCAGCCTGCTCTGGTACTCACTGACTCCCAGTGCCTGAGTCTTTGATGCTGGTGTCTTCTCACACCCTCTCCAAAGGGGTGTCCAAGAAGGATAACCCGCAACAGAAAGCCTCAGAATTTTTCACATAGTATCAGTTTTCTACAAAATACTCAATATTTACCTCTACAAATCAATATGGCTCATTTATCTTTCTAAAAATATTTTGAACTAGACCATCTCATTCATGCCACTGAGAAGAAATAGCCTAAATCACCCAGCCATGAATAAAAAATAAAAAAAAGTATGAACAGCAGCGAGGTCCATAATGTTGGCAACTGAGCTGTTAACACTCTCCGGTAGGAGGTAGAGTCATCAGGCTCCCCTGAAATTTCACTGATGTACCCCCTTAGCTGTACATAGTCTTCAGGAGGAGTTAAGTCTTACAGGAGTTAGAATATTGGCAAAACATTGGAATCTCAGTGAAGTGGCTTCCATTAGGCTGTCACCTGTTACAGCTCGGGACTTTGTTCTGACGCAGCTACTTGAAGTTTCACTGTTTATGTGATTAAAACCACATCCATGGTTCTGTAAGTTCAATAAACTCATTGGTTCACCAAGTTGTGAACGAGTGGAGTCATTTCTTTCTCTGTCACTGTCACATAGAAGCAAAACTATGTTTGTTCACACCTATCCAGGAAGATGAAAACAAAACTGAAAGCCACACAGCAGCCAACTCTACAAACATGGCCATCTAGGGCAGTATTTTCTTGCATCAGACATTCAGCAAATTAGAAGTCACTAAAGCCCTGGTCCAAGGAATTGTGATGCAGCTCAAGCTGATACAACTTGTTAGAGTTTTAATGCCCTTCCCGTTTAGCCTTGTCTCTTCAAATCTAAATAAAAATAATTTATTTTAACCAAACTTTTATACCAAGATGATATTTAGAATTTATATAAATTTGGCAGAGCAAAATAGCTCTGCTATCTTCTAGGAGGTCATCAGCAGATTCTGGGTTGATATTAACTTATAAGAAAGTCAATTAATTCAATATAAATTTCAGGCTTTTAGATTACTGAGCACCAAAATAACTAACAAATGGTTTTATATTTTTGAGTTGCAAGTAAACACCTACTTAATTAGTTTCTGGTCTGTGGGTTGTGTGCTTACCACAAATTAATCATATTAGGAGCTTTGCTTCAATCTTTTTCTAAGCAATTTGAGAACCTTTGTGTCATTATGACACAGTTGTTTTGACATGATCAAATTTCTCCTAGAACACCAAGATGCTCACTAAACTTTACTAATATCATAAATTTCATGAAATAAAATGTACGTCACTGTTATGGGAAGCAATTTTTTAATAAAATTAGTCCCGACTTTCTGCCACAAAACAAGTCACAACAGAAAAACATCTAGTTACTGAGGCATAACACACTACTTCATTGTTTTTTTGTTTGCTTGTTTGATGGTTTTTCTGTATAACAGCCCTGGCTACACAAGAGCTCACTTTGTAGACTAAGCTGGACTTGAACTCACAGAGGACTGCCTAGTTCTTTGTTCAAAGTGCTGGGATTCAAAGCATGAGCCACCACCATCCAGTTAATATACTGCTTTTATGTCACGACCACCTCGACCAGCAAGGAAGACGCGACTCAGGAATCCTTCTCACAAGCGGTTTATTCAGGACCTTGAACAAATCTTCTGACCCCAGGGAGTGCCCGCCCACAGCTTAAAAAGGCCCTTGGGCGGCCAACCCCGGTAAGCCATGTGGCGACAGCAGATAGGTCCACATACAAGGAAGCAAGCCTGATATCCAGCCTTGACCAAATAAGGAGTTGTTTATCACAGAGAGCACTTGCTGTCGGGCTAGCAAAAGGCAGAAGCCAGCACCATCTTAAGGGTGCGGCACTTCGCAGCTCTCTACAGTTCCCCCTTTTTTGTTTAAAATGCAACAGGCAAGAGTAGAGGTCTGATCTCTGACAATGACAGGGACATTGTACTGATTTTTGTTTGGTGTCATCCACTTAACAAACATCAGACCCGTCCGATACCCTTTTTTCCAGAGGCGGGACTCTTGGGTACCAACCCGCATGCAATCAGACATGCTCTTCTCTGAGTCATTATTAGCTGACTCAGAGTGCAGTGCTCTGCCTCGCATCCTGAGCGTATTTAATTAGTTCTTAAGGTGGCTAACCATGCCTGTGGGGGACTGTCCTGCTTCAATAGCGGTAAAGGCCTGAATGATCATGGCTGCATTGTGTCTTTGTGTGACTCTAATCTTACATAGAATCCACAAGCAAACCAGGGAGACCAACACCAAGAGACCTGTTAATGCTCCTATACCCGCCCACTCCTTAAGATTGTTCATTGTAGAAGTCAGCCAGGACGATAATCCCGATGCAAAGGAAAGGTCCACTCTGGTGGAATTCACATGGACCACTGCTAGCCTCAACTCCTTCAAAGTATCTTCAAATTTAGGTGACCAATTCTGTAAAAGAAAACTGGACAAATACTTGGACAAATTTGTAGCTTTTGTAAAATTGGCATACTGAACAGGAACACATATAATCCTTGCATTTTCCACTCGCAGCCTCCAGGTGCCAAGATTGCCACTCACTTCTCCTTAATTTAGCAGTGATTTTCCAAGCCTTAATGGCTATCTGATCCACCTGTTCAAACACCTGTCCTGGATATCCTGTCTGCATGTTTGCAAATCTACCTTTTCATTGCTGGAAGGGGGCACTGTTCATACCATGGGGATCATGACAATAGTTTGGATTTCCTCCTCATTCTCCTTGGAGTCCGTAGACTCTGAGTCTTCTAGAGCTGAGTACATCTTTCTTTTCTGTTTTCCTCCCTTTTCACAGTTTGCCTGCTCTGATCTCTCCTCTTGTAATTGTTCTAAAGCATTTCTCCCCTTTTTAACCGCCTCACTATATTTCTGATCCTCAAGGGAACTTTTTACTAGCCTCCAGACAGGCCGAACACCACCTCTGAGCGTTTGAATTAATTCAGCAGCATTTATCATCAAGTGTACTTTAGCAGTTGTTCCTTCTTGAGCAATCAAAAAAACTGAAAAACACAATAGTATACAGTATCCAGAATTTCTGTGTATTTTCCATATTGTTCCTCAGTCCCATGTCTCCCTAACTTCCAAAAATCTTAGATTCTTAGAACGAAGCAGCTCATTCAGAGCCAAAAAATTGGGTGCAACTGAGAAGCGCCCATAGCCAAACTAACAATGTTTTTACTTTCGGGTTGCTGATAGCCAAACTAACAATGTTTCTTTTAAGCTTCTAATGTTTCTTTTTAGCTTTTACTTTGGGTTCCCTGCTAGCCAAGCTAACAATGTTTTTACTTTTGGTTCGCTGCTCCACTAACCATTTGTCCTGCTCTCTCTTTACCTTCAGAGAGGAGCAAACCAACTGCTCTTGTCCCAGTCCTTTTTTTGCCCCGCTCTTGTCGTGGTCCCTTTTTTAGTCTAAGATTCTTTGATCGCAGCAACTCGTTGAGTGCCAGAAAAATTGGGCAGGATGTGGAATTACCCATGTTTTAATAACAAACAGTGAAAAGAAAACCCAAAAAATAAAATTGAATACCACCCAAAGGGCCAAGAAAAAAATAATAATACCCTTTGTTTCACTTTTACTCCGTCCGCTTTGACGCGGCTCTACTACTTTCCTTTTTGTCCCGTCTGCTTTGACGCGGCTCTACTTTCATTTTTATCCCGTCCGCTTTGACGCGGCTCTGCTGACCGTTCTCCCCTTCTCTACGGGTGAGAACAATAACCCGCTCTTTTCGCGGATCCCCGCCTTACCTGGGGACTTACTGGTGCACCCCCTGACCGCTGTGAGTTCTGAATTCCTTTCTTCGTACGAGCGTCCCCATACGGGCCACCAACTGTCACTACCACCTCGACCAGCAAGGAAGACGCGACTCAGGAATCCTTCTCACAAGCGGTTTATTCAGGACCTTGAACAAATCTTCTGACCCCAGGGAGTGCCCACCCACAGCTTAAAAAGGCCCTTGGGCGGCCAACCCCGGTAAGCCATGTGGCGACAGCAGATAGGTCCACATATGAGGAAGCAAGCCTGATATCCAGCCTTGACCAAATAAGGAGTTGTTTATCACAGAGAGCACTTGCTGTCGGGCTAGCAAAAGGCAGAAGCCAGCACCATCTTAAGGGTGCAGCACTTTGCAGCTCTCTACACTTTTATGCTTATGGCTTGGTTAACTTGTAATCCACAAAATATTTTGTAACAGCCATTTACCCTGTGTGATGTATATATGGCATATATACACAATTCCTTTGTGTTATTATAATGGTAACCAGATAGCCAATAACAAGCAACCTAAAGGAAAAGGAGATTTCTTTGACTTAAGAGTTTGAGGGTATGTAGTTATGCAACCAAGGGGGAGGAATGGGCACTTGTGATACCTTGGTGGCAGTGATGTGAAGCTGTGACTCCTTATCTCGTTATATCCTGGCAAAACAGTAAGCAGAGAGGAGATTGGAAAGTGGGACTGGACTATAAACCTTCAAAGCATCCTCTTGGGAAGCTACTTCTTCCAACAACAATCTGCCTCATTTAGGTTCCCCAGCCTGCTAAAACAGTGCCACCAACTGGACACCAAATGTTCCATGAACCTATGGGGGACATTGTACACTCAAGCCACAATGCATTAATGATTACCTTGCACTTCTTTCACAATGGTGTTTCTTCATTTGTTTCTGCCATAGTTTCATTACAAGGCAGAAGAGAAATAGAACAGTGCTTGAGTTCTTGCCTTACTAAGTAGGCCAGAATCTTCTTTTTCTACATGGATACAACTTGCCCGGTTATAATATTCTGCAGACATACTTTGCTTTTCCCTGTAGGATTTTGTAAACATATTTTCTTCTGGCACATCATTTTTCCACGGAGACATTTGATACTGGCCAGATTTATCCTCTGTAAAATTCTGGATAGCTGGCAAATTCCTTTTTATCCTTGAAATTCAATCACTTTAACAGAATGTAATAAATTGGTTTTTCTAATGAATTTTTGAGAGTTCGGTGCCTCTAGCTTTATATGTATTGTTTTTTATCTCACAAGCCTCCACATTACTATTTAATGATTTTTGAAATCCCTTTGTCAATTTTTATTTTAGGTATGCCAATTAGCTATATTTTTAAGTAAACGTATTGATTGTAGCAGGGGTGTAAACTGACATCGACAGCATCACTTCTTCTTTGTTTTCACTCCTTCCTGTATTCACTGACATCGCCCCTTGCTGCCTCCTGCAGTTGCTGCTACATGAGCTTCATCGTACAGATGCTTGGTTTTCTGTTTGCTTAACTTCATAATTTGATTCTACTCGTTCCAACTTTAACCATTTTGTATTTGATATTTTCTTACTAAAAAATCACATATTCCATGATTTCCAAGAGCAAAAGAACACTCATACAAATATTAATCATTTTCAATATTTGGTTTCAAATGACTTCTGCTCTTTGTTTGCTTTTTGTCTGTCTTAATTTTGCAGTTGAAATTTTGAATATATGACATTGCAAGGCAATCATTGCATGTGTACTTAAACAATACACTTATATCACATGGTTAATGTTGCCTATTTTGAAGTTGATTTTTCTAGGATACTGTAGACCTTATTCATAAAATTAAGTATAGCTGAACTGATTAGAAGAGATAAAATATAATTACAGAATTGTAGAGAAACAAAACATATATAGATGAAACCACAAAGAATGAATAACAACTAATTTCACTGTGTGCTTTTTATATTTCCAATAAACTTTAAAAACATTAAAAGTAAGCACAATGCACTTGTAAACATTCCAAGTAGTGTAGGTTGCTATCCAAATATATCTATAATTACTTTCAATGTGAATAATCTATATAGTAACTTTAAAACAGTATTAACCATGATTAAACTTACATTGTCTATGAGGAATCCATCTAGAAACTCAGATTAAATGTAAAGAGGTAAGCTTTCCATAAACTTTCTACACAGTGGTGAGATGACTCAGATGGTAAAATGTTTGCTTATCAAACATAAGAAAATAAATCAGATTGTCTAAACATATGTGAAAAGCTACATATAGCCTGATTGGAATCTGTAATGCAAATGTTAGGGAGTCATATATAAGGTATCCCCAGTGATAGTCAGTTTAGCCAAATAGTGAGCTACAAGTATACTGGGAAACTCTTCTTCAGAAAGTAAAGTTCAGGAAGCTATCCAATACAGACCTCTACACTTACATGTATGTGCATCAACTGAGCACATGCAAGTACACTCACAAGAATAATTAAAATATTTCATAGCTAGAGAATCTAGATTTATTTCAAACTGAACAGAATTCAGAATAAAGGAGCATTTCCCAGAAAAAGATGATGTGTTATAACAATTAGATAATTCTCTAAGGAGACACTAATATTAAAATTGAAGATATTAATTTTTACTTGGTAGTCACACAATGACCTCAAAGAAATTTATGCAATATGAAAGGACACCAAGGTGAAACAGACGAAGTGCAATTATGTGGGGAACTCAACATTCGGTTCAGCTAAAATTCCAAATATTTGGAAATTGAAATTCACAAGTTAAATTGTCATAAAGGTCAAAGAATTCACAAAAAAGCTTTTAAAGTATTTTCCCTTTTTATTTGAATTAGACACAATCTTATTTTATATACAATTCCAGTTCCCACTCCCTCCTATTCTCCCATGCCCACCAGCCATCTCATTCCATTTCTGTTCCATAGAAAGGGTAAGGCCTTCTGTGACAGATCATCACAGTCTGTCACATCATTTGTGGCAGGGCCTAGGTCCTCCCCTATGTGTCTAGGCTGAGAAAGTATCCATCTACGGGGACTGGGCTCCCAATATCCATTCGTACGCTAGATATGAGTGCTGTTCCATTGCCAGGACCTGATAGACAGCCCAGACCTCCTAACTGACATTCACATGCAGGGGTCCTTGTCATATCCTATGCTGATTTCCAAGCTGTCAGTCTGGGGTCCATGAGCTCCCTCTTGTTCAGGTCAGGTGTTTCTGTGTTTTTCCCCAGTGTGGGAAGAGGTGTTGGACTGTGTCAAAGACTTTTTCAGCAACTACTGAGATGATCATGTGTTTTTTTTTAGTTGGTTTATGTGGTGGATTATATGAATGGATTTTTGTATGTTGAACCATCCCTGTATCCCTGGTATGAAGCCTACATGATCAGAGTGGATGATTTTTCTGAGGTGTTCTTAGATTTGATTTGCCAGTATTTCACTGAGTATCTTTGCCTCATTGTTCATGAGGGATATTGGTCTGTAGTTCTCTTTCTTAGTTGTGTCTTTTGGTGGCTTGGTACCAAGGAAATTAAAGCCTCATAAAAAGAGTTTGGAAATGACCATTCTGCTTCTATTATGAGGAATACTTTGGGCATATTGGTATTAGTTGTTCTTTGAATTTCTAGTAGAATTCTGCACTGAAACCATCTGACCCTGGGCGTTGTTTGTTTGGGGTACTTTTAATAACTGCTTCTCTTTCATTAGGGTTTATAGGTCTGTTTAAATTGCTCATCTATTCTTGATTCAGTTTTGGCAAGTGAAAGATATCCAGAAAATTGTCCATTTCCTTTAAATTTTCGAATTTTGTGGAGTACAGGTTTTTAAAGTATGACCTGAATATTCTCTGGATTTCCTCAGTGTCTGTTGTTGTGGCCCCCTTTTCATTTCTGGTTTTGATAATTTGCATGTCCCCTCTCTGCCTTTGGTTAGTTTGGATACAGGTTTGTCTATCTTGTTGATTTTTTTGGAACAACCGTTTGTTACATTGATTCTTTGTATTGTTTTCCTAGTTTCTACTTTATTGATTTCAACACTCAATTTGGTTATTTCCTGGCTTCTACCCCTCCTGTGTGAGTTTGCTTCTTTTCTTCTAGAGCTCTCAGTTTTGCTGTTAATTCTCTAGTGAGACTATTCTCCACTTTCTTCATGTAGTCGCTATGTGTTTCCTCTTAACACTGCTTTCAACGCGTCCCATGAGTTTGGATAGGTTGTGTCTTCATTCTCATTGAATGCTAGTGAGTGTCTAATTTCTTTAATTTTTATTACTTCCTCGACCCAGAAATGGTGCAACTGTGCCTTGTTCAATTTCTATGAGTTTGTATTGCAATTTGTGTTGTTATTGAATTCTAACTTTAAAGCATGGTGGTCTGATAAGTTACAAGGAGTTATTCCAATTTTTTTGTATCTGTTGAGTTTTGCTATACTGCTGAAAATGTGGTTGATTTTAGAGAAGGTTCCATGTGTCTGTAAGAAGGTATATTCTTTTGTGTTCAAACCAATTGAACCATAACTTCTGTTAGTTGTTTTGTTTCTTTGTTAAGTTTTTGTCTGGTGGTCTTGAGAGCACGTGAGGTTCTATGTGTGATTTGAGTTTTTACAATTTTTTTTTACTAATGTGGATGCCTTTGTATTTGGGGTATAGATGTTCAGAATTGAGACTTAGTTTTGAAGGATTTCTCCTGTGATGAACATGAAATGACCTTCTTCATCTATTTTGATTTATTTTAGTTTGAAGACTAATATGTTAGATATTAGGATAGCTATACCATTATGTTTATTGCATCCATTTGATTGCATCCAAACCCTTAACTCTGAAGTACCTTCTGTCTTTGGTTTCTCTGTATTGTTTTGGAGGCTGTCAGTCCAGCCCAGCCACAAACTCACAGAGTTCGTGGAGGCCTGCCTCTGCCTCCCTAGTGCTGGGATTAAAGGCGTGCGCCACCACCGCCCGGCTATCTGTGTCTTTTTATACATGAGATAAGACCATCAATACTGATTGATATTAATGACCATTGATTGCTATTTCTTGTTTGTTTTAGATATGTTCTTTGTGGTGGTATTGTGCTTGGATTTCCTACCTCCTTTTACCTTTTGGCTGTTGGTAAAGTGGTATAATATATTGCCTATGTTTTTTTGAGTGCAGTTGACTTCATTGGTTGGAGTTTTCCTTCCCATACTGTCTGTAGGGATGGATTAGTGGATACCTATTGTTTAAATTTGGTTTTGCCATGAAATACCTTGTTTTCTTCATCTATAGTGATTGAAAGCTTTGCAGGGAATAGAAGTCCGGGCTAGTATTCCATTGTCTCTTAGTGTTTTCTTTCTTTTTATTTATTCAAATTAGTAACCAAAATCATGTGAAAGGGATTCTTCTGGTATGGAATGAATGTGTTCCCAAAAGTCCAAGTGCTAGAAATTTAATCCATGAATCAACTGTTTTGAGATGGAGGAAAACTCTTCCTTCTTATGAAGTTTCAAAGAGCTCAATAGTCTTCTGTTTGTAGTCTGGGACCTTGTAGAAAGCAGTGTGCTTCAGAGCAGCAAGTGAGGATATCTGCAAGAAGAAACATCTAAGTACACAGAGAACATATCCCCATTCCTCCTGTAATCAATCCCTCCCTTTAGTAGCAGCTGTATGAAAAATCTTGGTATTTAACTCATGTTATAATTCAGTGAGTGACAGAGATAGAATCTGCATCCTGTTTTGAGCACCTTTCCCCATGCAGCTGCAGAAACTAAAACTCCATTACAGCATTTGCGAAAGAGTCCTGGTAAGATATTGAAGCTCCTTGTTTGGTATATTGGATTAACTGGACTCCAAACACTTAGGAGCTCTTTTATAAATATCAACAACCTCACATCTAAAAGATGTTTTAGAGATACAAATAGTCACTACTAGAAGGAAATGATGTTTCAGGGCACCTAACACCCAGTTCAAACTCTGACTGTAATTTTAACACAATGATAGTCACAAAGGATGGAAAGATTAATGGAACTGACTGAAGAATATGGAAAAATGTCAATTGATCAAAGGATAAAACAAACAACTGAGTAAAGAAATAATACCAGGAAGAACGTAGTCTAACTGCAGGTCACCCTGCCTCCTGTACTGCCAATGCAATGCCCCAGTCTCACCCCCAGCTCTGTAGCAGACCATCTACTGTGGTTTCCCCTTGTTCCCTGTCCTCATCTCCAATGGATCATACAGATCTTCCCCTCTAACCTTCCCTTGCCCCACTCATCATTTTATCCTGCTCCAACTTCACCAGGAATTTCCTGGAAACCTGCAGGTCACTCTACCAGAGAATCAGATAGTCAAACTGGGGATGTTCACATGTCCCTCCTCTCCTCTAAATCCAGTCCCCCAGTTTCACACCTCTGTAAAAGACTACCTGGTGTAGTCTAGCTACAATACCAGAGAGGGAAATAGAAACCAAGGAAGGAATCATCTTTGCAACAAAGACAAGACCAAATTTAAGCTCAAAGAATTCCAATTACCCCAAACCCAGATGCATAGACAGCACCAAAAAAGAAAAAAACCATACACAATTAATAACATCCAGAATGATATGTATCCATGAAAGTCTGTCAGCCCTACCACTATAGGCCCTGAGAATTGTGACACAGCTGGAGCTCACAACAAAGACCTTAAAATAGCCTTTGTGAATATGACAGTCATTCTTAAAGAGGCAATTAATCAATCCCTTAAAGAAATGTGTCAAAATATAAACAGTGGAAGGAAATGAATAAAACAAAAATCTAAATCTAAAAGTGATAGCATAGTCAATAAAGAAACTCAAACTGAGAGAAAGATAGAAATGAGTGATTTAGAAACTCAAACAGGAAACTCACAGGTAAGCCTCACCAACAAAATAAAAGAGATAGAAGACAGAATCTCAGACATTGAAGACAAAATAGGAGGAAATACAAGACAAAATAGACAAGAAAAATGTTGAGTCTAAGAAAGTCCTGGCATATGACATCCAGGAAATCTTGGAAACTATGAAAACAACAAATCTATTAATAATAGCATTAGAGGAAAGAGAAGAAGCCCAGGCAAAGGTACAGAAAGTATTTCAACAAAACCATAGAAGAAAATCTTCTTAAAGGAGATTCCTATCAAAGTAAAAGAAGCATACAGAACACATAATAGACTCTATCAAAAAAGAAACTCACCTCAACACATAGTAATAAAAACACAAATTTACATAACAAAGAAAGAATATTAAAAGGTAGAAGAAAATTTTGCTAAAAAATATACAAGAGCAAAGATACTAGAATAGTATGTGAGATCTCAATGGAGATGGTGATTTAAACAGTATCTATGTACAAATACAGCCCTACAGGAGGCTCTAGAAGTAAAACTGCAACCTAAAGAAGTTTACCATACCCAAGAATACACAGGGAATAATTCCAGATCAGCAAATCAAAAGAGAAGAAAAATATGTGTGTAGTGTGTTTATGTGAGCCACAACCACAACAACAAAGTAACAGGTACCAAAAATGTTTCTCATTTACAACTCTCAGCATCAAAGATATTAATCTCACAATAAAATGACACAGACTAACAGAACAGATGCAAAACCAGGATCTACCTTTCTGCTACATCCAAGACACAAAGCTTTAAAAGGATTATAGGAGTCTAAGAAGCAAGCTGGTGTACCATTGTAATATCTGAAAAACGAAACTTTGAACCAAAACTAATCAGAACACAAAGGAAAGAGTACTACATACTCATCAAAGGAAAAAAAAACTTCCAAGAGAATATTGCAATTCTTAACACCTATGCACTAAACAGAAGGACATTAAGTTCATAAAATAAACAGTATTTATCTTAAATACATATAGGCCTTCACACACTGGAAGTGAGTGACTTTAATACACCACTATCAACAATATTCAGGTAATCTAGACAAAAACTAAACAGGGAAATGCTATAGATAACTGATGCTATAAACCAAATAGACCTTCTCAGATCCTCAAGGAACTTACTCTGAAAATGTTCAAATACTAGAACACAAAGCAAATATTAACAAATACAAGAAAACTAAAATGATGTTCGGTATCATATCTAACCACCACATATTAAAGCTGGATATTGACAAAACAGCAGAAAGCTTACAAACTCATGAAAACTGAACATATCACTATTGAATGAAAAATTGGTCAAGACAGATTAAGAGCATTGGAAGAGGGAGTTAGGAGAAAGAGAAGGGAAGAAGAGGAGGGGCGAGGAGGACATGAGGGAGCAGGAAGAATGAGTCAGGGGAAGAAGGAGAGCAAAAAAAGAGAAACCACAATAGAGGGAGCCATTACAGGTTTAAAGAGAAATCTGGCACTAGGGAAATGTCCAGAGATCTACAAGAGTGACCCCAACTAAGTATCTAAGTAATAGTGGAGAAGCTACCTTAAATGACCTAGTCCAATAATGAGATTGATGACTACCTTATATGCCATCCTAGAGCCTTCATCCAGTAGCTGATGGAAGCAGAAGCAGACACCCACAAGTAAACACTGAGCTAAACTCCTGGAATCCAGTTGTAGAGAAAGAGGAGTGATAAGTAAAAGTGTCAAGACCAGGCTGAAGAAACCCAAAGAACCAGCTGACCTGAACAAGTGCGAGATCATGGACCCCAGACTGATAGCTGGGAAATCAGCATAAGACTATTCCAGACCTCCTGAATTTGGATGTCAGTTTGTAGGTCTGGGCAATCTATGGGGCCTCTGGTAGTGGATCACTGTTTATCCCCAGTATACAAATGGACTTTGGGAGTCCACTTCACATAAACGGTAACTCTATCAGTCAAGACACAGGGAGAGGGTCTAGGCCCTGCTCCAAATGATATAACAGACTTTGAAGATCCCCCATGGAAGGCCTCACCCTCCCTGGGGAGCAGAAAGGGGATGGGGAAGGGGATTGTGGGGGGCAGGGGAGGAGGGGAGGAAGAGGGAACTGGGATTGACATGTAAAATAAGCTTGTTTCTAATTTAAATTTTAAAAATAAAAGAACTTTTATTGTTGAATAATCCTCCAAAAAACAAGACAGAATCTAAAGACTTTATAGAATTGAATGAAAGTGAATACACAACATACTCAAACTTATAAAACACACTGAAGATGGTTCTCTGAGGAAAGTTCATAGTACTAAATGCCTCCAGTAAAAAACTGGAGAGAGTTCATACTAGTAACTTAATGGCATTCCTGAGAGACCAACAACAGTAGGAAGAAATCACAATCAACCTTATGGCTGAAATCAACAGAATAAAAGTAAACAGCAAAAATATAAATAATGAAATTAAGAGTCAGTTCTTGAGAAAATCATTGATACTGGCACACACTTACCCAAATTAAATAAAAGAGAGATAATATCAAAATTAAAAAGAAAAAGGCATAATAAGAAACATCAAGGAAATGTAGAGAATTATAACCCCATATGTTAAAAACCTGTACCCCATCAAATTTGAAAACCAAATAAATGGATAATTCTCTTAATACATACCACTTACCAAAGTTAAATCAAGAGCAGATAAGCAATTTCAACATACCAATAACCCCAAGTGATGGAAAAGCATTAATTTGTAGATCAGTATATATCCCTGGCATACAAATGGACTTTGGGTGCCCCTTCCACAAAGAGGGATGGTCTCTTAGCCTGGACTCTGTGGGGAGGGCCTAGGGCCTGCCCTGAACGAAATGACAGACTCTGGAGATCGCCCATGGAGGGCCTCACCCTCCCTGTGAAATGGAGTAGGGATTAGGTGGGGGACTTGAGGGCCTGGTGGGGGGAGAAGGGGAGGAGGGGGAGAAAAGGGAGCTAGGACTGACATGTGAAGCAACTTTGTTTCTAATTTAAATTTTAAAAAAGTTTACCAACCAATAAAAGAGCAGAGTCACATGGTTTCAGTGGGGAATTCTTACAACCATTAAAAAAGAGAGAGAAGAAACTATAAAAATTGCAGAAAAATTGGTTTAACTAGAAAAAATCATTCTGAAGTGGGAAAATCAGACCCAGCAAGGCAAATATGCTGTGTATTTGCTTCTATGAGGACATTAGCTGTCAGGTCAAATTATAACCAACATACAATCCTTAAAACCATAGAGCTTAGGAGTAAAGTAGATTTCTCTAGGAAAGGGAGATGATAGGTATGAATGCATTGGAGGATCAAGTGGAAAATGGGGAAGGGCAGGGAACTGTGGAAAGAAATACAGGAAGAAATAGCTAAAATTTAAGGTAATGCAAGGGTAATCTAATATAGTAGAAGCTTCTTAAAATTATGTTCATTTTGGAAGATATGTCCCAGTTGGACATCCCTCATCACCAAATGAAGCATTTAGCTATGGGAAGGGGTATATCTAATTAATTTGTAGATAGATAGATAGATAGATAGATAGATAGATAGATAGATACGTACATACATACATATATAGATAGATAGATAAATGCATATATGCACAGACACACACATACTACACAAATCTTAT
Organism: Mesocricetus auratus; assembly: GCF_017639785.1. Classification (NCBI taxonomy): domain Eukaryota; kingdom Metazoa; phylum Chordata; class Mammalia; order Rodentia; family Cricetidae; genus Mesocricetus; species Mesocricetus auratus. The sequence continues at coordinate 10,409,899 of NW_024429192.1, read as the reverse complement.
ATGATCTCCAAAATATCTCAATGCAATAATCCAAATATAGTAGAAAATCTATTTGACCATCACATTTGATAGTAAGACCCCAGATACTATTACAAAATATTAGCCGTAAAATAAAACTAACAAGGATGATGTTAAAATCAAAACCTTTACTGTTAAGATAATTAAAAGCAAAATCACCATCCGGGATAAAATTTTCAAGAGATATATCTGATAAGATGTTTGCATTCTAAGTATAAAATAAAATTTGAGAACATAAGAAAACAACCCAATTAAAAAGTTGGCAAAAGTTCTGAACAGTTACTGCACCAATGAAGATACACAAGTAGAAATAGGCACACAGCAAATTTAAACCAGCCAAGAACCCCAGTGACCAAACTCCCTAACTGAGCAACAAAATAAATAAAGCAATATTGGTTTATAAACCAAAATATAAAATAAATACCCTTGAGTCCACATAGATATAAATATAGAAATAGGGATGAAGAAACAAAGACTCAATACAGAAGTTTAAAATTCCCCCTCCATAGTCACATGTGGCATTCAGAAAGACATGACAACTAAACATGGTATTAAATTCTGAGTAGAGCATATAAAAGAAAAATCCCAATGGTTATAAAACTCAGTTGATAAAGGCACATTGTTACCTATACTTTATTCAACATGCCACAGCCTTTCGTCACAGAGAAATACAGGGTTAAAATGTGTCAGAAATTTCTCAGTTCATTTTCTACAGCTGTAACCATGTTAATATATATTAAAAAACGGCAGCGGGGCGAGGCGGGGGTGTATTTCTGCTTACAGGTTGGGAATTGTTATTTGGTAACTATACCAGAAAAAGGCTTGTGCTGTATCACAACATGGTAGGTAGCAGGGCAGTGGGATGGTATTCAAGACATGTCAGAGAGCAGGAAGAGTTGGAGAGGCCAGACTCTCTTGCTAACACTTCCCACTCTGTGAGAACTAACCCGGGTTCCTGATAAATATATTATTGCGTTCCAAATGTGATGCCCATTTTCTAATCGTCTTTAAAGGGTTCCCTAGCATGATATAATCCATGGAAGATCTAGTCTCTGGCACATGAGCCTTGAGATTACAAACTACATCCAAAGATAGCAGGAGCATGTTTTATTCACGCCTTTTCTGCATCGCTTTTAAGATAAGTTTATCTTAGTATAATTCAGTGATGGTGAATAAAACCTACAGAAAAAAGAAGTGTTAAATTTTTCTATGTGCCAGTCATCAGCAATGTATATCAAGCCTAAAACTGTGGCTAGCTCTAGGCACCAATTATACTTCAAGTGCAAATGATGAAACCAAGATAATACTCATTTTCTTCATTACTTAGTACCATTTACATGTGCATGTCTTCACTTCAATTTATGGATTAAACATCAGTTTCTTTTCTATTTAATCAGCCTTAGGTATAAAGGATACTTAATATGCCACGTTTTCAGTTTCATGGGAAGATAGAAAAATATGACTTCATATGGGTACATTATTTTAATTGAAGTCTTAAGCTGTAAAATTTTATTATGAAATTGAGGCTTTTCCATTTTGATATGAAGATTTGAGCAGCCTTTCTGTAATACAAGAGGTAAGTTAGACATGTGGATCCCAAATATGCAGGGATATCATGAATTATAACTTTATTTTTGTATGCTCTTGGTAAAGAAATTTACAATATGCTAACTTCCGATTCCTAATTCTATAACAGCAATGATAATTCATATGTGGCATAAACAGCTTCAAGTAAGATAACACATATAAAGCCTATAAAATGACATCCAATTATCTGCATGTACCCATACCTGTAAGATATACATGGCTATATATGTTTCTGTATTTATATATTTACAATCTTCATGACTATATACATGTGTGTGTGTGTGTAGATAGATAGATGGATGGATAGATGAGAGAGAGAGAGAGAGAGAGAGAGAGAGAGAGAGAGAGAGAGAGAGAGATTTGTATATGGGGATTTTGTTTCCTTATGAAAACAAATCTATTTTAAATTCAATCACAGAAAGCACAAAAGGACCACTTAACCATGTTCCATTTTTACTGTTGTTAGTAGCATCATGTTATGTGCATCTTGAAGAAAGTTAACACCTGCCATCTCTTATCAGGCCTTTTTTAGTTGATCCTGGATTGATTCTACTGTTCTCTCACATCTAGTTACACCAAGTGTCATACTACATGCTGTCCACATTTCAGGAATTTCTTCCTTTTTGGAGCTCATGCTGAGAGCTGTCATACACTAGTGGCCTACTGACTAGCCTAATTCCTAACCTACTTACTAGCATTCTTATTTTTGCATATATTGCACACTCATTTCTGGAAAGTGCTACCTTACCTGATCCCAGCTTTCCTCAGTTGGCTGTAGTTCTTTGTGTAGTGTTGAAACCACATGGGGCTTTTCCTGTGCAATCTGGGACTTTTGATGGTGTCCTTGTTTGGCTCACTAACAGACACAATCTCACAACAAAGTCCCTGATCCTTTAGCTGTTAAAATCATTTTGTCCTCTCTTCTGCAATGTTCCCTTAGCCTTAAGTGTGAAAGTGTTTTGAGCTATATTATTGGTGACTGGCCTCCACAACTCTGAATTGTTGTGGTTTTCTGTAATGACTCTCCTGCACATTACAATGAGATATTTTCTTGATGAGGGGGGAAGACAATACAAATATTTATTGATTATTGTTAGGGACTATGTTGGCTCAGTAAATTAGTGATTGTAGATGCTCATCCAATAACCATGATTTCACAAGCACTGGCCTAGCTAAGTATGTTCCAAGTATCAGGAATTATATCCTTCTTATTGTAAATGTCTGGGTATAGTTAGAGTCATTGGTTGCTGTCAAAGATGTGTGTCACTACTACCCTCAATAGATTATAGTGGGATGCTGTTGTTGGTGTTCATAAGATTCATAGTTGGTGTAACCAATCGCAGAGAAAACATGTTTACTAAAAACAATCCGGTGCCCGTAAGAAATGTTTACTGGAGCAATAAGTTCCTGATAAGGGCTCACCCACGTTAACACCCTGACCTTGATCTTTCCAATGACTAACCACCTCTTCCTGACCCCCACTGCTGCCTCTGGTGTCAGGGTTTATAACCAGCCAGGGTAAGAATAAAGTAAAGCTTTCTTTCACCACCGGAAAAAAAAAAAGATTCATAGCTGGATGGGATTGTTGGTTGTCTTCCTGATTTGAAGCATACATGTGACTTTTGGTACCAAGAAAGGTAGTCTTCAGGTTGAGAATACTCAGATTAGTTCTAGCTAAGGGGCCACTGGCCTCTGTTTCTGAAGTGCACACTGTCTTCTTCAGTAACAGGGACTCACTTTCCACCACTGATATGTAAAAAGGGCAACAGCAATATGCTATATGTTTCTGGGAGTCTCTTACATATTCCTGGCAAAAAAACAAAAAAAGAGGAGTTCTCATGTCTGGTATTTTGGGTTTTGTTAGGTGGTCTTTGTCTCTTGGAATACTGTTGACTCTATTCTTTTCTAAGACTCTACACATAAATAGTTTTCAGTCAACTCTAAAACTAGGACAACCATTATTTTTATTTAAATGATCATCAACAATCACACAGAATCTGAGTCACTCATTATGAGAAGGAGTTCATTCAAAATTACCAACAGAAATGGGAATAAATTGTTGTGTAATGAATAAGAGCAGGAATAAGAAAGACCAGAAATGAACATTTTATCATGAATTCATATGGTCAGAATTTTTACCTTAATATTATGTTAGTGAAAATAAAGAAAATGATAAGGCAAGTAAGGAGGTTCCATATTTTATGTGTCACCACCCTCTGTTTTAGGTAACTAGGGGTTAACATTGTTTGCTTATCTGATGTGCTGGCCCTTGACAACACCACTTTTATTTCTGCAACCTCAAATATTTTATTTTTTCAGATGTGGCTGTGCAAACAATTTCCAAAAAAAGCAAGACTAAAATAGTGAGCCTTAAAAAAATTATCCCATTACTCCTCTAAACTTGGATTGGTAAGGACCAGTTAAGGAAAATATCTAATTTCTTCAAGGAAAAAGACTTCATATTTCCTTTGAAACATCTCTGCTGCTATGGCTACCAAAGGCTCTCATTTTTTTCCCTAACAATAACATCACCATCTAGATACACAGAGCTTACCAAAGTGAGTGGTTTATTGTTGAAACTTACAAAGCTGAAGGATCTGTCTCCAGTGAGTTTCAAAAATGCAAAAATAAGAGATGTTTATTGACAAATATACCTAAGTCAAATTTTAATGCCTTTTTTAAACAAAAATCTGGGAGAAATAAAAGAGTAGACCAACGAAAATCATCCAGCCACAACAATACCAATGTGAAATGGATAAAGTGAGGACTTGGGCATAGGTGTGTCACACATACAATGCACGCACACACACACACACGCACACACACACACACGCACGCACACACACACACACACACACTGAAATAAAGGACTGAAGAACTAATTTTTTATGCGCTTTGTCATTATAAAGTCAAACAAACTTTGCAGACTTGACTTTGAATGAGGCAGTATTCTGAGAACAATGAGATTGTGTAGTTGGAACATTTACCTTTAAAATCAATTGGTGTGATTTGAAGATCCCCAATGGAAGGCCTCACCCTCCATGAGGAGCAGAAAGGAGATGGGATAGGTCAGTGGGGAGTAGGGGAGGAGAGAAAGAGAGGAAAATGAGATTGACATATAAAACAAGCTTGTTTCTAATTTAAATAAAAAAGGAAAAAAATCAATTGGTGCTATCTGCAGAAATAAAAAATGGTTCTATAGTTATTTTGTCTTAATCTTTGTATCACATTAATCATTGTTAATAATATCAAAATACAAACATGTTCATTTGAGTAAGTACAATATTCTTAAGAAATGTGTGACCCGTGTGGTAATTATAAGCAAATTTAGGAAATAATACAGTTAAGTAAGTTATGAAAAGCATCAGGTACATTTAGGACATGCAAGGACTCTTTCAAATGAGGGCTTTACATCATCCTAAACTGAGGAAATTTTAGTATTCTCCTAGTGGACTCCACACTTCAACAAGTCCTTGTGTTTGCCTGTATGGTACACCATAAGGTGCCAATCCACAAGCCTGTAGTGTATCATGTCTTCATGAATTACTGCATGGTAATGATGTGTTCAATTTGTTTTCTAGACTGTAATCTCAATAATATTCTAGATATAGGTATTTCAAAATTACTTCATCATAAAATTACTTTCAATATTAAGTAAAATAAGATCAAAAGCAATTGTTTTAAAATTAACTGTTTGGGTATTGCATTACTGTGTTTGAAAGAAAAAAGAAAAAAACTGGTCTCGTGCAACTTAAGAATTTATTGATGTAATCAAAATTTGTATAGAGATGGAAAGTTCTTTATTCTTTCTTTCTTATCTGCAGTTTGTGAATTTGTGTGTGTGTGTGTGTGTGTGTGTGTGACTGTGAGTGTGTTTCCCACTCACAGTATTACTTAATTGTCTGTAGTTCCTTGTAGGATTGCAGCCTCATGAGCTTTCCTCAATTCATGTTAGCATGTCTTCCTGTATTGTACTTGTTCGGTTCATGCCCACGCAGCCACACTGGTGAGACTTCATAGGTGTAGTTTCTGATATTTTTAGGAGGTACAACCTCAAAGCAAACATCCTCCTATTCCTCTGCATCTTACCATCTTCTCATCCCCTAATCCAATACTGTGAAATAGTGCCTGAAGAAACTTCAGTTCTTCAGACACAACCTGCCCAATGAAACCAGAGAAACATTTACAAAGTCCACATCTAATTATGTGACTCATTTAACATTATTGAATGGAGAGAAAAATCCTGAGTTCATGAGAATAAACTTTATGAACTTGTACCCCCTCAATTTGCAAACTCATAATTTCCTGTGTGTCTCATTTCACATTTTTAACTTTGAGTATTGTGTACAATGTTGTGATCAGAAAGGACCTCCCTCCCTGAACTCTTCCCAAATCTATCTCCTTCCTTTCCCACCTTCTGCTGCCTAAAACATGCTGGATATGTTGCCTTTCACTGGATAATAGTCAGCTTGCCAGGGGTTAAACTCAGAGAAAACTATCCATCCTCAATGGCTAGGAATTTGCCAATAGCTCTTCTGTTAACCTGGACCTTTAGAAGATGGAATGATATATATACATATATTTCATTTACAGGTGGATAATCTGCAATCTCTAATCCACTACACTGTGGTCAATTTATGGCTCTCTTTGTTGATCATCATCTACTACAACCAGGAATTTCTCTAATGAGGACTGAGAAATGCCTTAATCTATTGGTATAATGACACCTCATTAGGAGTTGGTTTAATACTTTACCTATTAGCAAAATAATACTAGTATATCCTTGCCTTCTTTTCTTATATACCATATTATTTATTCACAAATATATGCTATCCAATTTCATTGCAATATACACAACATTTTGATCACCCAATTTTCCTTTATGGTCTCCTATCACTCCTAATAGCTCTCTTTCTTCCAACTAGTCTCTCTATTTCTCTATCTACGTCCCCTCCTCTCTCTCTCTCTGAATGTGTGTGTGTGTGTTTGTGTGTGTGTGTGTGAGTGTTGAAAAATTATTTCATTAGGATTTTATAGGAACATGGCATCTTGCTAATGGCTATGCCACTGAAGAAATTTCTTTCTCTCCCCCATCAGCAACTAACCACTAACTGTGTATACATCCTCAGGAAGAAATGAGTACTAATAATCCTTGCCCCTCATGGCAGGATATTGAGGGCTCTGATCTTGAGGATACTATGTATTAGTATGTTCTAAGTTCAAAAGTGAAACAGTTGTTGTGCCTGGAAGACAGTGTGCCACAGTATCTACCCTACATGTGACTCTGGAAGTCATCTTTCCATCTATTAAACAATGGTCCCTTGGGCTTGCAGTGGGTATGGATGTCCCAAATATGAGTGATCCCTTAACACTCACTTATTCTTATCTTTGTGTCTCTGCAGTTAACCACTCAACATAGAAACATTTTGACCAACACTGACAGCAGCATTGATATATGGAAATATAATCATTAAGAAGGCATTTTGAAGGCACTATCATGTCCATTTAGCAGAACAAAAACAGCAATTTTTCTGATATGGACTTTGAACTTCCCAACACAAACTGCTGACCAAGTTTACAATACCTTATTGTACAACTCATTATTGAACAGCAAGCCTCCAGTCTGATCAGAAGGAGGTCGCTCATGTCCCTAACAAACTTCGAACTACTATGCCTGTGGGCTTATTTCACCATGCCATTTGTTTTATGTGTTTGTTTTGACTCATTTTGTTTTTCATACGTCTTGGGTAAAAGTATGGATGACAGCTCCCCCATCAGCCTTCATAGTGTCCATTGGTACTGTGAGTGCTAGCCAGCAAGGAGGAAAATCCCAGCTCACATCCAGCTTGAGTTCTCAGTATCCAATGACAAATGTATGTGGAGCCTTCAACAATAAGAGTTAGTATCCATTTCTGGTGGGCAGCCACCCACAGTGACAATTGCCTATCGAGCTCTCCAAGGCATCCCCATATGACAACTTGTAAACTTATAGGGGTGTATAGCCTGCTTTTGACACTGGAGTTAGTATTTAATGACCTATGACTTCAAAACTTAGAACACATGAAAAACCCATAAGGAAAACTGACCCTTTGTAAACCTGACCCTAATTAAAAATTAATATTAGAAAGCAGAAGTTTGAAGCAACATACCCTATGTGGGTGAATGAACCAAATACTCCATCACATCTTGGCAAGCACGTCTTATCACATATCAACTGAGTTGAAGGTCTTCCTTCCTTCCAAGATAAGTTCACAGATTCTCATGGTGCAAAGCCCCATTTTCTCTCTTCCTGAAGAACTCTCAATGCTTTAAGGTAGCCTCAACTCCAATTTTGCATATGAATCTTCCTTCACTTCCTATTCTCAAGTTATGTTCCCTATACTAGTTCCATAACTATATTATGCTGCACACAATTGTATTATGATGAAGGCATAATTGAAGCAAATGAATTGATTGACTGAAAATGTACAAAATGTACAAAAACTCTTCTAAATGATCTAGGTACAGAGCTTTACTGAATTTTCACAATCACTGCATTAGAGTTGTTGTGATTTCACTCACCAAACGTAAGCATTATACCAGATTTACTCATTTAGCACATGGCCAAGCAAATTTTCCACCCAAATGCCTCCTGAGTCCAAATATTTAAATAAAAATAAAACCTAGGCTGCCTTCTTTCAGGTTGTCTTAATTACAGTTTTTCTTACTATGTAACAGTACATTATTACAATTTGATAAAGTTTCAGATTCTTTAATTCCTGAATCTGCATCAACCTTTCTAATTTGTGGGTCAGTATTTTGCAACTTGGGGGTGATTCATTTTAATATAATTTGCCGGAAGTGTTTGCAAACTTGACAGAGAACAATCATCCCTGTTCAGCACTGTTAATACCAATCAGACAATTCCCCAAACTACCTTAAATTTTGAGATTTACAAATGTGGCAGGGATAGACATGATGAACAGCCAAGAAAGTTTACTTTATGATCTCTGCATGACATCTAGTGGTGGGAGTTGGGATATTTAAGGAAATGATTTTGTGCAGTTACAGCAAAGGGAGAAAACACATAAACCCATTTTGCTTTAGAGTCCTCATTCTCACTCAACATCAAAGGAAGAGTGACACAGAGAGCTCTCCCTTCTGGGAGACTGGGGAGAGGGATTTCTTGATCATTTTTATTTTCCATTCTGTGTGTCAGAGCATAGCAAAATGCCTTTGTGTTAAGCAATCTGTGTTCATTGGGGCTTGTGAAACTTTATGTGCCTGTAGTTAGCACTCACTTCTCATGGCTGTAGCTCTGGTAATCATTATCACATGCATACATGAACAAATCCTTTCAGTTTTGTTTCCCAGACTCTGTGATACCACAAACCCTTTGTAGGTACAAAGAGACATTAAGTAACCTCTATGCACATATTAACACAGAATGCCTTACTTTATATTTAAAAAATGTTTGGGTACATCTGCTTTGATCTTTCTAAAATGTTCTAAACAAGCAATCTCTAAATTTTGAGTCATAACAGTGTCTCCGGTTTTTGATCTTTCTGATATAAGGTTTGGAATGTGCTTCCAGAAACTTTGAGTCAGCTTACACGACTGACAATACAAAGTAGCACATGACGTGCTTGTGTCCAAGTAAATGGTACAACCAGTTCTGTGGGAAGCAAAAGAGGACCTGAAGTCCAAGAGTCACAGACAAGGTCCCAGAAAAGGAGTGACTTGAACTAAACTTCTGCCCTTGAGCCCATGTTCCTACAAGGTGACCCAAGGCTGCCCACTGTGTCACCTTCTGAATTCCTTCTTTCACACAACAGAATGACACAACCTCTGTTTCATGTGAAGAAGAAAAATCTAGTATGTATATAATTAACAGCCATTTTTATTCCAAATACAGAAAGAAGTATTTAGTTCTAAAGCTATCCCTAGTATGCACATAGAGACACAGGCTAACAGAGAAAGTGACAACCAAAAGCTTATTCATCACATAAGACATCCCCCAAGAAACTCTGAAAAGCAGTCATACATTCATAAATGTTTCCTTACAATCTTTGCTGCTTGACTTTCATATTTATAGCATATGGATGGAAGGGAACCGTGTGAAATCTGTCAATTAACATAAACATTGCTTTTAAAATTTTTGCCTTCAGAGACTTTTCCTGGAGTTTTAAAAAGATCATTTATCTATGCATGTGTGTATGTATGCAGGCATAACCTATATGAGTATATGTACACCACATGGATGCAGGTTTCTTCAGAGGCAACAAGAGAACCTTGGATTCCCTGGAATCAGAATTGATATGGGTGCTAGGAACGAAACCCCACTGTGTCCTCTTCAAGGGCTGCTCATAACCTCTGAGAAATCTCCAGGTCCCCTACCTGAGCTTAGATGGCCATGTCTTATATTATCTTTGCTTATTTCACTTATATGTGGTTGTAGGTAGTGCTCACACCATGGCAAGCATGTGGGGTCAGGGACAACTTGCTAGAATTGGTACTCTCCGTTTACCAGGTATCAAACTCAGGTTACCAGTCTTGGCAGCAAGAACCATCCCACCATGCCTAAATACCACCTTTTAATTTTCTTTTATTCCTAAATATTCTTTTTTTTTACTGTGACATTAGCAAAATTACACATTGTGTTTCTTGAATTCAGATATTTTTAATATACATGAAAACACTAAGAATATTACTGGAATCACTTTAACTTCGCAGTGGGAGAAAGCCAGCAATAATTCTTTAGATTTGGGGGGGGGCTACTGCTCAAGAATATGGTATTGGCACACCTGAAATTCACCTCTGGGATAAAGAGTAAAAGAAGCAATCACTCTGCAAAGGCTCAAAGAGGACTTTTGTTGAAGAGGTGGGTTTCCCGTGGTCTTTGAAGTGGGTTCTTGTTAAATCTAGGAACCTTGTGATGAATGAGCTAGAAGAGAGACTGCTGACAGATCAGAACCCACAGGGGTCATTTTGTCTGTCCTCTGAAGGCTGATGCGAATTAAACTCTACCTAGCAGTCTTTGTTCCTAACCCAAGTATTCATTTCAAATGAACGACTCGTAAGGGCATTTGTGGTGGCCACTAAAATTCACTCCCTCCTGTCTTCCAACATGTTTTATTTTAACCCCTACAATCTGTGCATTAGTCACTGAAATAATGAGAATGGGCTTGGTGTTTGTGTGCATTTAAACCTAAAATATTACACAGGTAAACAGACCAAAACAGAAGTGTGTGTTAACCGATATGATTCAGGAGGGCTCAACTTTTGCCTTCTTGGGATCATTTAGTTTTAAGAGGCAGTCTCTGCCTCTCTGTTATTTATCAGCATGAGATAGCTGACCGATTTAAGTGCTGATCTTATGCAAGGTTGGCACGTCCACCCTTGATATTTAACAGACCTGAACTGAACAAAGCACATTCAGTATGACTCATTTTAAATATCTGGTCACTTTTTAACTCCATGTAAACTTTCTGGTTAAACCTTATTTCAAATAGGGAAATAATTATAGTCTTAAAGTACTATCTGGTTTAGGACAGTTTCTCTTGATGGGCTAGAGTGATGGTTCAGTGCTTAAGATCACTGGCTACTCTTCAAGAGCACACCGATTTGATTGCCAGCACCCACGTGGTAGCAAATAACTCTGTGATTTCAGTACTAGATGATCCAATGCCCTCTTCTGGCCTCCTCAGGTACTACATACAAGTGTTACCTAGAAGTACATGCAGGCCAAGCACCCATACACACAAAATAAAGATAAATAGAACCTTCAAAAGTATAGTCACTACTTCAAAGGGGAAACACACTTGCTATTAATGGATTAAACACTTAGTGGAAATATATAATATACTCTTAAATTTGAGCCAAGCAACCACACTACATGGAGTTGGCCTCTGTGCTACTTGAGGTTTCATCTCCTCTTTCCTTCTGTTATTGCTAGTCTGTAAAAATTTCTTCTTCTCTTAAGTAGCCAGGGACAGATTGGTAAGTATCCAGTAGCATCTAGCTGCCAGCAATGTCATCAACATTTTGAGCTTCCTACTCTTTAAAATTAGCTGTGGTAACTTGTTAGTCATATCACCCAAGCTCAATATTTTCTTTAGTGTTTCATTCTTTGTTTTGTGTCCTGATACTCTATCCTATAGAGTTTCCTTTAGTGTCTGCTCCACCTTTTCTATTACATTGACACTAAAACTTTAATTTAAAGTATGTTATATAATAATGTTTAAATATCTAGTATTGTACTAATATGCAATTTTTGAACATACTGAAAGTAGAGTTGCATGAAAACTACTATTCCGTGAAAACAAAATTGCCCATATCCCAATATGCTCCCCTTGTGGAAGGATGAGATGGCTAGGCTGAGCAAGTACAAATATTCAGCATGTTTGACACTGAACAACTGATTTGGGATATGATGATTAACCAATAGGAACACAATGAGGAGGAGCTGCGGAGACTTCTTAGCAGTTGAGTATGCACACCATTCATTCAGAGGGTTTGGGCCTGGTTCTCAACACCCACTTCAGATTGTTAACAACTGTCTACAGCTCATGTTCTACATCATCTTCTGGCCTCAATGAGTACTGCATTCATGTACCTAATCCCCCTCCACAAATATAAATACACACAATTAAAATAGTGCCTGCATGTATGTGTTTTGTTGGAATTACTCTGAATACATACATATGATTTGGTTTGGCCTGCTGAAAAAAACCTCCAGCAGAGCCTAGTGTAACACATCAGACATTGGTGCCCAGGCTTCCCCAATATTAAAGAATTCAAGAATGGAGCATGGGCTTAGCATTCTCCATGCTACATTTTTAGTGTACATGTATGAAACTCCAACCACAAAGTTACAGCTCCAACTTATCAAATGACTATAATCTGAGCCAGCATAAAAGATCCACATTGCAAATACCCACTTTTTAATGATCTAGGCTTCCCTTTTCCTGGACTTGCCCAATCTTACCAGCCCATAGTCATGAAGACAAATGGCTATCTTTCCTGTCTTTGGCTTCCTTACATCTCTGCTTCATAAGACAATCTTTTTCTATTTACTGTCTCATAACACACTTCTTACCTAGAGGTTCCTCTCCCTCCACAGCTCCTAATACATCCCTCATCTCTCCTCTCCCCCAGATATTCTTAAGTAAATCCCATGTTAGAGCATGTGGAAATACAAAGTATCAGATTATGTATAAGAGACATTGGCAAAATAGTGTCACCTTTCCTTCTATTTAGTGACTTGAAAGTGGCCTTATCCTCTAGGAGAATGTTAGTGGCAGTCCTGAAATTTAATCTGAGACCTTTCAACAAATATTCTTTGAAACAGACCACTAGAATGCACTCCAACTCTACTTCTTCTTTGACACTTCTTTTTTTCTATCTTAAGATATCTTTGGTGAAATCTATTTTAGAGTAACAAAAACCAGAATGCTGTACCTCTGAGAAATCACTAAAAATAAAATATGGCTCATTTTATCCTTGCTCAGAAAGTCACAATATACTCGGTACCTCCAGAAACCAGGGGTCAAATCAAAGACCTGGAGATTGGAGTTTTTCTTTCATTTTCCTGAAATCTCCCTCAATATTTGACTGAAGCTACTGGGGAAATGCCATTTTCCTTTCATTCATATTTGGAGATGGAGGAATGGGATGACAAGCAAACTATATTTATGCAAAGTAAAGGAGTCCTAACTTCCGCTTGTCCCTTCTCTTATGCAATAGTTAACATACACAGATGGCATCAGAACAGCCACTTCTGGTAGAGTCTTGGATGCAAAGTCTGGCCTTTATGTCCAGGATGACGGCACTAAAGAAGCATGTGAGTCATTACAGAGGTTTTTCAAATTCATCATGGTGCTTAGATGAGGAGAGTGGACAACATAGACAGTGATGTGTTCTGGAACCCATTTGGGAAGAAAGCAAGGCTTGTGTATTCATGATTATATGCAGGTACAGTGTGTGTGGGTAAGTCTGTACCCTTCCTATGATAAGTGGATATTTTAGGTATCCTCACCTTCTTTGAGACTGTGGGCAGTGATTCCTTATGCAAAGGAGTAGAATTAGTCATGATTTAAGCTATTTCTAAAGTTAGCCTCCATAATTGCTGGTAATCTTTCAGCTGGTGCAGATCAAAGTAATGATGATGCAGACCTGTTACTATGAGCTACGAATGTTGATGGATAATGCTCCAAGGGCCAGAACCATATCTACATTCTAAGTTATGGGAACCGCGGAGTGAAAGAGAACAGTGGAAAAATGTAGTCAATTCCATAAAGCAGACAAGTGCTGTAACAGCTGATCTTCTCACACAGGGCAGAACTTCAGCAACAAAAGGCCTGAGCTTAGACACCTTATATGGAAAAATATTCTCTTGCTAGGTTGTACATTCGCAAAATTTGAAAATGCTTCACATGCAACAGTCCAATATATTCTTTCCTGATTAATAGTTAAAGAATGATTTTCCTGGGATCTTAAATAAAAATGGAGATGATAATCAATTAAAATATAAGCATCATGCTTTCTGTTTATAATCTGTAATTCTTCTATCTCAATTACACATTTATATAGACTCAAGTTCTGTCTTTTTAATGGGAGCTAAACACTAACTGTTCTTTTCTTGGCTTTCTTTAAAAACTATGATGTATTTCAACACAAGCTGTTGTGAATTTGACTAACAGATTTGTGGATATTGATATATACATAATAGTTTGTAAGAGTTCTTTGGATATGTGACTCACTGTTAGTTTTCCAAGTGTAATATTTTTGACTCTCAAAAAAATTAAGACACATGAGTTAATTCAGTTTGCTAATATATTATTTTCAAAAGAATAGTTTTGTATGATGCTACAGCCAACTGTATTGCTTATAAACAAAAACAACCTCTAAAAAGCATGTGTATCTTTCTCTACACTGCTTAGTAGATTCTAAGTTTTAGGAGCATGTCTTAGTTAGGGTTTCTACTGCTGTGAAGAGACACCCTGACCATAGAAACTCTTATAAAGGAAATCATTTAATTGAGATGGCTTACATTTTCAGAGGTTTAGTTCATTGTCATCATGGTGCAACATGGTAGTCTGTACTCATAGATGGTGCTAGAGAAGTAGTTGAGAGTCCTACATCTTGACCTGCAGGCAACAGGAAGGGGTCTGTCTGCCACACTGGGTGTAGCTTGAGCATAAGATACTTGAAAGCCTGCCACAACAATGAGAGACTTCTTCCAACAAGGTCATACCTACTCCAACAAGGCCATACTTCCTAATAGTACCACTCCCTATGAACCACCGACATTTAAACTCCTACAGTGTGTATTAGTGTAAGACAAGTTTGCAAAATAAGGACTCTTTATACAAAGTACATGTGCTGCATTTTTGTTGTAATTTGTGATATTTCTGGGTGGTTTTTTTAGGTTATTTTTTCAAACACAGGGCCTTGTAAACGCTAGTTGACTGCTCTGCCACTGAACTGTCACATTACTATTTCTGAGTCCTAAAAGAGAATGCAAATTTGCAATAGTTTCAGAGTCAGCACCCAGATATTTAAGTTTTTCCAAACTTCTCATTGGAAAAATTCATGCTATTTTGTTCTGGAATTTTTCTTCATTTCAGAAAGTTAAATATAATTTAGAAGACATTATAAGATGGGAAAGTGATACAGGAAGCATAGGACTAAAGAATAGGAGTTAATACTGTTCCCTAAATTAAGACTATCAAGAAACTATTACCACACAAGGGCCTAAACTGACAGAGAGAGTGACTGAGTAATACCACAAGTGGTAAACTGCAATTGGTCAGAACACCCAAAAAGAAGTCTAACGGTAGTGATGTTCAAAGTCATTATACTTTTACACTGCTGCTGGGGATTCAAACTCAGGTCCTCATGTTCAAAGTGTGAGTGCCCTTACCTGCTAAGCCATCTCACAGCTCAGAGTTGAAGCCTTAGATCAAAAACTGAAGGCCTAAACAATATGATAATAGTTAAAAGCAGAAGATGCTGGACTAGGGGTACAAGGAAGACTCAGGTTGAAGGATCACTGAAATCCAAGACCAGGTTGGGCTAAATGTGAGATTTTTTTTCTACATAAGTAAGGAAAGGAAAGAAGGGAGGAAAGAAGGAAGGGAGGGACAAAGGAATGAAGGAAGGAGAGAGAGAAATGAGAAAAGGGAGGAAGGAAGAAAGAAAGAATAAAACAAAGAAAGAATCGAAGAAGGATCTAATAAATAAATACTGATTTTTTTCTTACAGAAAAAGATTCAGAATACTAATTTTCCAAAGATGATATACAAGTAACCACGAGGAACATGATAAGATGTTAAGAATTTTCAGTCATCAGGAAAAGGCAAATAAAACTTTCAATGAGATGTTACTTTAGCCACATCCAGACTTTTGTAATAACTGATATTCTGAACACATGAGTACATTAAAAAAATTTTATGCACTCCCAGTGGAGATATGAAGTGATGCTGTTGCTTCAGAACACAGGCTAACTTGCTAGAGGCTGAGAGGCAATATGGAGAAGATGCCAATTATGCCACTCTAGGTCATGTAGCCCAGCCACACTTCAGCAAGCAGGACAGCTGAGTTCAGACACAGAGGTAAACTCACAAACAAAGTAGCAGGTAACTAGTACCCATACCCCAACAGAAGACATTTGAATAAATGAAAACACCATAATGCCTTAACCGCTTAATTTTAGGTTTGTTGTTCCAAGTATGGCTAAATGATGCAACAATGTAAGTACAGCCAAGCTACATAAACATCCATACAGGATAAAACCTTTAAGTGAGCACTGTGTGGTACCCAGGTGACATATTTTTTTACTTTTTTATTTATATATTGAGTGTGTTGTGTCCATGTGCATGGGTTCATGTACACATGTGTGTAAATGATCTATGGGAGTAGAAGGCAAACATCAGATGCCTTCCTCTGCTGTTCTCTACTTTGTTGTTTTATGGAGGATGTCACCTAGAACTCATTGATTGACCTAGATGCGCTGGCCATCAAGCCCTGGGAGTCCTCCTGTTCAGGCCTCTCGGTACATGGGTTACTAGCCTCTGTCATCATTTCTGTCTTGTTACGTGGGTGCTTGGGATCAGAGCTCAGGCCCGCCCATTGGATAGAAACTACTTTACTAGCTAGTCATTGCTCCTGTGCCAAATGATAATTCCAGATTCTGTGTTTCAGATGGTGCTCTATAAAAGACAGTTACCTCAGCATGAAATAATTTTTTTCTTTCAATTCAAATATTAAATATGACACTAGAACTTTTTATTAGGTCTCCTTATTAAAATATTTAAATTACTTTTCTTTGTCTCTAGTGAATATCGTCACGCTAAAACATATTATTTGTGTTTTTTTATTTTATTTTCCAGTTTAAATTTAGATAAGAAACAAGGTTCCTTCACAAGTCAGTTCCAGGTCCCTCTGTTTTTAAAGGGTGCATAAAAAAGGATTCACAAAAACTCAGTGGGGACGTTATGTTATTATGCCAATGTTTACTGTTAGACTATTCAAGAAAGATATCTAAGTAACTTGGACATCTTTTAGAGTCTAATGATAACATTGCAAGTCTAAAAGATGTGGATTTTGCATGTGCTCCTTGGTTATAACTAACCAAGAATAAGCCAACTATTGATTATGAATGTTATAAGAATTTCATGCTTTTACTGATTTTGATTTGGACTGAAGAAGATCTGATTCTAAATGGCAATGCAGGTGTTTTCAGTAGTATTTAGATTCCTTCATGATATTTTCCTTTCCAGAGAGGTTAACTGTTAGTGCACTTTGTCATAGTTTAGGAGATGGGTTTTGGTACAGGACTGTAGATTTGGCCTTGAATTCAAGGGTTCTACAATATGTCATCCAGTACTACTTACATGTCCAAGGAAGGCTATGCCATTATACAAACACTCTAATTTTTCTTTTACTTGCCACACAGAAAATGCTTTGCTAAAATATTTTCCACTAAAATAGCCTTCAGTTTAAAAAGTTGTACTCTCAGTTTAAAAGAAAATATGACCTGTGACAAAGAGATAAAGTGTGTCTCTGTCATTGAGAACATGCTTAATACTTGCTTAGATCTGATGTGAGCGCTCTATCCCCTGCTCTTTTTTATCTGCTATTCCTTGATTGCTGTGAGAGGAGGGAAAGAAGGCTCAGATTTAATCAACCAATATTTAACAATAAGTCAGTGATGTCCTGAGCCTTGTACACATTAAAGATCTGACCTACTAACTGTCTTATTGTGCTTGTACTCGTTTCGGCAGCTCATACACTAAGACTGGAATGTTACAGAGAAGATTAGCATTGCCCCTGCTCAAGGATGACACACAAATTCATGAAGTGTTCCATATGTTTTTAAAAAATGGCAAAAAAAGAGCATTTTGCTTGTGTGTTCATGTGACTATGGACTGATTTTGCAAGTCCTTTGAATGCTTAATTTTGGAAGTTTTCCTCTCTAGGGAGCTCCATTTTGGACTTGAGTGAAAGTTTTTAAAATGTTATTAACAGTATAGTTTTTTCCTGATAACTACTTCAGGTGTTCTGGTCTAGTAAAAGGCAACCCAAGGGAGATGCAATCATCGTGGTATGCTTATGTCATTCGCATGAAGTTCAGTTCTGCTGGAGTTTGAGATCTTAGCAAAGTACCACTTCCTGTTTTTGAGGGGAAAATGGCATAAAAAAGTCATATAAAAAGACTCATAAGGCTCTTGGACATCAAATAACTCTTACAAAACACAATTTTAATGAATTAAGTGTAAATGAATCAGAAACATGTGGGTTGAATTTCACTTGAAATACCCATGGGCTTAAAAATAAAAAAAAAATAAAAGGAGAGAAGAATTGCTTGGCAAACAATGTGTGTTTTATTGAGCTCGAGTATTTTGGAAAAAAGAAAAAAGAAAAAGAGAACAGCCATGATTTGGTTGACTGAATTAAAACAACATTGATGTAGACTTTATTTATTTATTTATTTTAAAATTCTATAAAAGTCAGATTGAATGTATAATTGTGTTTTTTCTTGAGAGCCTGATTCATTTATGTTAGAGCATTTTCAAGTACAGTTAACATTTTGATTAACCAGAACTCTAAGTATTTAGTTGTCTTTTCACAGCCAAAGAGAAAACTAAAAAACAACAGTTCAAGTTGAGTTCATTAGAACTGAGGTAAAGAAAACACAGTGGTCATTCAGTGCACTAACCAAGAAGAGTCCAAATCCAAAAGCATAGTGAGCCTCGTTAACTAACTACTAAGCAAAATGCTAGAAAAACAGCCACACACGGGCTAGAGATCCAAAGATAAAGAAACTAGAAATAAGTGGAAAAACCTGTGCTTTGAGAACAAGATTTGAGATAAGAAGGAATGATTTACAAGAAGAAAATATAAATGCAGCGGGTAAAAAGCTTTAAGAGACAGTTGGGAGTGGTCGGTTTAGGAAGCAAGGGCATCAGGAGTTGGAAAACTGGAGAAGGGAAAAGCTAAGAAAATAAGAATAGCCAACATGTAATTTATATGAATATAGATGTAATCCAGATATAAATATGAGTTTTCCTACCAACTTCTGCAGAGATGAACCTGTAGTATGATTCGTTATACCAAGGAATTATTTAGGTTTAGGTGTACTCAAACAATGAATTACAAATAGAAAATTACTTATATGGCTATTTGCTTAAATATAGTAAACTTTTATTCAGATAAGACACGTGCATAATTTGGAGGGATGAGGAATGTAAACTGGAAGACCCTGAGAGACTGGGACACCTACATTCCTGACAGGAAAGTTTGCTATTAGTAGAGAAATAAAGAAACGACATAGGAACAGCAGAACTGGAGGCTCCCCTTTTTCAATCCATATTCTTTCTATCATTCTTTTAAGCTCCATGTCTAGTTGTTTTTTTTTCTCCAAGAGTAAGCCAGTAAGCAGCACTCCTCTATGACCTCTACAATATCTCCTGTGTCCACGTTCCTGACCTGTTTGAGTTCTTGTCCTGACATTCTTCAATGGTGGATTCAGATGTGGAAATGTGAGCCAAATAAACGGTTTCCGACCCAAGTTTCTGTCAGTTATTTTGCATCATTACAGCAATGGTTTAACTAACTAGGATACTGTCTACCCTTCCTTTTTGATAAACCTTGTCCTGATATCTCATTTAACTATTTCCCACACCCCTACATGCTTGAACCTTTCTTCCCCGTATAGTGTTACTATTCTAATTTATCTGTATTTTACCATCTCCTTTCCTTTGAGGTGCCTGCCTGTGGGGTCATTTGTAGTTTCCTTGATTTCATGTATATTCTAATTTAAGCATCGGAAAGATCTCAAGTCCATATATGAGAGAGAATATGGAGTGCATGTCTTCTTGGGTCTGGGTAGCCTCATTATAATCTTTCCATCTTTATTCATTCACTTCTAAATTTCATGATTTTGTTTTTCTTTACAGATGAGTAATAATCCATTGTGTCTATGTATCTCATTTTCTTATCTATTCATCACTGGATGTACATGTTGATTGATCCCATTTCCTAGGTGTTCTGTATTGAGCAGCAACAAATATGGATGCATTATTGCACTCTTTATGAATTATATTTAATTCGTAACATTCAAGTTACAGGTAAATGCCCCTGAATCATGAAATAAGCTTACACAAAATTATTAGTGAATATATGTGCACATATATGACTATATATGTTAGAGATGAAAATTAAAATGGTGTCAGATGTAGTCATTCATATTTATAATCATAGCTCTCAGGAAGCAGAGGCTAGATCTGAGTTTATGGTTATTATTTGGTACATTAGTGAGTTTTAAGAAGGCCTGAGCTGCAGAATGAGATTCTTTTCATTAAAAATAAAAATCAAAATAGAATTATTCTATGTAGATATTCCATGTAAGCTCACCTCTCATTCTCTTTATTCAAAATTAAATCCTTTTGGTACATCAGGAAGGAAAGCAAATCTCAACTGTATGCAAATTCCTGATATTCTTCTTCAAGCATCAGGGACAGTTCATCTGCCAAGAGCATCTCACCTTACCTCAGAGATTTTTAAGAACTTGATCCTTAAGAACACCTGTTGTTAAGATGGCTTGCAACTCTCCCTGCTATGTTTCCTCTCTCTTGGATGCTGTTTCACCCAGCTGCTGCTAATTAGAAAAACAAAGCAAATCCCTCTCATGGATGCTGGTTGCTGAAGAAAGCCATAGGGAACATGGAGCCAAAGTACACCACAAGCCTTTTTGTTTTAACCCAAGGGGCCCACTACACTATATTTCTCTTGACTGCAAAACCACAGGAATGTATTCATATCACTAACCACAAGAGAGGACTTCGTGTATGAATGTGGGGAGACCATGAGCAGAATATTAATCCATGATGTATGACTGTGTGTGTTTTTTTTCAGAAAGTTTAAAAAGCCATATGTATTTGAAACAGGACATCATAAGTTTATCAGCCTTAGGAAATGAATAATAGTGTAAGTAACAAGGGTTTAAACCTTTCCTGGAAGTTACTACTTTTAGCAAAAGAGATTTTCAAATTCTATACACAAGTGATCATACAATAGAGAACACACCAACACAAGAATTCTCTACATAAACTGTAGAGCTAGGGGAGCCCAAATCTGCAAATAACCATTAATATGTGCTTCAGAATGTTGCATTTGCACATATTTACATGTGCTTAATATATTTAATATGCATAACATTCAAACAATAATTAAGAACATTAAACATGCTTTATTGTACAAATATTTATAAAATGAGTTACAGAAGCAAGACAAGGTAGGAATTTCCCAAATCCTAAATACTTTCAAAAGAAATACATATGCTCATCCTAGTACTATGCTTCATATACTTTCCTCCATGTCTTACAATAAACATTTCTGAACCATGGCAAATATTTTATGCTGAATTAAATTATGGATAATAGTGCATATTCACAAACATTTCTCAGGACTGGAGACAAAGTTCAGTGGGTTAAATGCTTGATGTCCAAGCTTGAGGACCTGAGTCTGCATTCCTAGAATCTATGTATAATTCAGACTAGGTAGAATATACCTATAGCCTTAGTGCTATCATAGTCAAAATGGGAGCTCTAGAGATCACTAAGCAACCTCACCTCAAAAAAATTTTTGGAGAGTGACAAAAAACATATTTGAAGCTAGCTTCTGTCCTTCTATCTGTTCATACACAAGTGAACCAGATGAACACACACACACACACACACACACACACACACACACAAATCTCCAACTAAAATCTAAAATTTCTCAGTCTTAAGATTCAAGATGTAACTTCAAAATGCCTCTCAGATCTTTTTTTTTTCTGTCTCTACAAACATTTCCCAGTACTGAACATTTTAAAATTCCCAAAATGAGTCAAGAAATACCCCTCCAAGTGAAAGTCCATTTAATAATGATACAGTCGTACTTTCTTTCCTGAGATGCTGAGTTTTATGACTTCAGTTATTTATTCATGTTCATCCACAGACCCAAAACCTTAACTAGAAAGTTCTAGAGACTGAAAAGAATCAAGCTTTAACGTTCAGGCCATTCCATACAGTGAGATAGCATCTTTACCTACTGCCTTCCAACTCCTCCTATATCTACCCTCTCTATCCTTAACTTCCCACTCATTCAACTTTGAGGTTTTGTTTTCTTTCTCTTCCCCATCAAGTCCAGTTGGCTTTTCCCAACTAGCCTTGATAGAGGGACTCAACCTGGTATGTGAGACCCCTTATATTAGGGGTTACTTCATTAAAGAAACTGACTCTATGTCTCCCCACAGCTATTAATTGCCAGTAGAACTTCAACTAGTATTGGAATTTCATACCCACCTTCTCTACACATCGATGAATTGACAGCCACATTAATTGCTACCTACTGCAAGGTCGTTTTCTTTCTTTCTTTTTTTTTTTTGCTTTTCTTTAAATTCTCTCATATATTACACACTGACAATAGTTTACCCCTCTCCTCTTATCCCAGTCCCTCCCCAAATATCCATCCTCCCTCCTGACATTTTTCTTCAGAAAAGAGCAGGCCTCCTGAAGATGTCAACCATACATGGCATATCAAATCTGAAAGGACTTCTTAGATGGTAGCCCATACCAAGATACCACAACTTACACTTCAACAATAACAACAAAATTACCTGCACTGTATAAAACAATGTTCAGTTAACATCTTAATCTAATGAAACTATTAGACATGTATTTGAGTGTTTTATGTAAAAAGTCACATAAAATTGGCTACTTGTTATATTTACTTTTCTACTGTAGTTTGGTACATAAAATATAAATAAAACATGTTAAAGCCATGCCTGGGCTGGACCAATATCAAGAAATATTACTATAATTACTCCTCCAGACAGCTCTATTTCTTATTTCCTAATAGGAAATAGGAGAAAAGAAATTATTGATGCAAAAGGTGATTTAATAACCCTTTCTTTCTTATTTTTAATCAGGCCATGATATACCCTTACATTTACTTACAACAGTATAGTGTAACTAATATAATTAGCTGCCTTTTAAGGATGAGGAACCTGTGATCCACAGGGGCTAAATATCAATGCTTTCCAAGGTTGCATAATTAACACATAGCAAAGCTTTCTATAGACTTGACCTTGATATGATTCTGATGTTACAGCCTTTGGGTATAACCTTCAAAACCATTCACTTGTAGAAGCAAAAAGCCATTTCCAGTTATATGGGTCATTTTTAAGCAAAGTGTCATGCAGTATCATGGCCTGGATCTTCCTCATTAGACTACAACACTCTTGTGGCACACTTTAACCTTGAAGAAGATGAATGATTAGAGTCGTAGGCAATTTCTTGCCTGTAAGATGGTACCATGCAGGAGACTATTCAGCACATCATAGGACCTTCAGTAAAGTATATTAAAAATACTTCTAAACCACTTTCCTAAATATCAGTCGCAAAGAAAAGGGAGAGAAGACTAGAAGACAGCGTGTTCTCAATTTTCCCAAAGCGATGAAAGGATCTAAGAGTCCCTTTGTCATCCGTGTGGTTAGAGACATCATAATCTGATCTGCGGTATCATTTGGATGTGTCAACTCCCCACAGATGGCAGAGAGAGTGTTTGGATCCTGATAAGACAGTCACTGGTTTAGTATGGGCTACCCAAGTCAAATCAAATCTCTGCCATGTCTGAAGCAAATACTGGAACAACATGAAAGACCCAGGGTACCTATAAAGATCAGGGACATGGCAATGTGACTCTAAGACAAGATGTCATAAAACCGGTCTTCTGCAGTAGGAACAACATAAATAAAGGAGATTAAGTGTTTACAATAGTTCTTTGAGGAAGGAGAGATGATCCTTTTCTTGGCACTACATGAAACTGATTTTAATCACTGTAATGGGGGACTTAGATGCTTTGTTAAAGGAAAATTCTATAATAGAACATTTTCAGGGAAATCTGTTAGTTTGTTTCTTTATGACTAGAAAGTCACATAAAAAGGAAACTCAAGTAATACGGTGGGCTCAGGATAATTGCCATTTGATGAAAGAAAAGATGGGTGCTAGACAGGGCTGTTCTGATGATGACCTGACATCCCTCAAGTTTAATTTGCTACAACACAGTTTCCTGGGGCAAAGTAGCCAAATTCAAAGATGATACAGTTCATTGTATGGAGGTAACATAAAAAATGTTTTTTTAGAATTCTCTAAAAATCACATTAGCACTGCACCTTGATGAAAGCAAAATGCTGAGTCAGTTTGACAATAAATCTATTCCTTCTATAAATTCTTTTCTTTTTGAAATTTGGAAAAAGAGGATGACAGTATATTATTTTCACAAAGGTTTCTGTGGGTTTCAAATATTTCTTTATTGAACTTACATTATGTCAAAGGAGTGTTATATAAGAAATGTGAGTAGATAGTTGTCAGTAATATAAAATTGACTTCTATATTAATATTCTACATTTTAAGAGGGCATCATAATTTCTGCATTTGAAGATGGCATCATAATTTCTAATAGATAAGAAACTAATTCACTGCCTATTATATCTACAACTATGTAAGTTTAGAAAGTCTGCTATATTTAAAATTAATAAGGCAAGAGAGCCCTAATTAGAATCAAATAGATCTCCATAATTTTTAATATATTTACATTATCTTAAATTATAGATGCTTGACAGAGATGTGTGTATGTGTGCAGATGTTTGTGTGTGCAAAGGTGCCTTAAAAGCCAGAGGAATTGAGTTGCCTGGAGTGGATGGTGAGCCTCCTGGCATGGATGCTAAGAACTGAAGTCAGATTCTCTACAACACTAAAATGAGCTCTTAATCACTAACGCATCACTCCAGCACCAAACAGTACATAAATAAGCAATAAAAATAATAGGAAGAAGCAGATACAGAAATAATATATTCTTGTTTTAGGGTCATAAACTTGGCATTGCTTATATGATCTATACCAGGTCATCTGAATCAAATGGACCTAAATTCTGCAGTAACTGTACTCAATTTAATAATAGAATCTGCATTT
The DNA here is from genome assembly GCF_017639785.1 of Mesocricetus auratus. Taxonomy (NCBI): domain Eukaryota; kingdom Metazoa; phylum Chordata; class Mammalia; order Rodentia; family Cricetidae; genus Mesocricetus; species Mesocricetus auratus. The sequence continues at coordinate 10,384,793 of NW_024429192.1, read as the reverse complement.
GAAATTTAGAGGCCCAGGCAATCAGTTATGAAGCAATATCCTAGCTACTTTGTATTATTGATTGATTCATTCATTCACTGATTCCTTGATTTATATCAGGCTCATATAGCACAGGTTGGTCTTAAACTTTTCGTGTAACCAAGGATCACCTTTAACTGACTGCGTATCTTCCTGCTTCTACCTTCATAGTGATGGGATGGATTAGAGAGGTGAACCACACTTGAGTGATGGGATCACAGGTGAGACCCTCACTAGAGTGGAAGGGTCACAGGTGTGACCACACTACAGGTTTATGTACTGTAGCCGAGTAACGCCAGAGCTACAGGTGTACTAGGTAGGCAGGAAGCCAAATGAGCCCTATCCCCATGCCTTCAACTCACATCTTGATCAAAAAACGTCGTCAACTGCATTGTCCAGAAAACTATAATTTTAAGACAGGAACTTAACTAGATTCCCAAAAGTTTCTAATTATAAAAGGCAGTTTGTATATTAAATGTAAAGGATACATACAAAGGGATTGGAATAAATTCCAGTTATTTTACATTTATCTTCTTATAGGAAGAAACAGTTTAATTTCTGTGCTTGTGGTGGTGTGAAAGAAAATGGTCTCCAAAGGGAGTGGCACTATTAGGAGGCGTGGCCTTTTGGAGGAAGTGTATCACTTAGGCATGGGCTTGGAGGTCTATTTTGATCAAGCTTCCCTCAGTGTGACTGTCAATAGACTTCCTGTTGCCTCTGAATCAAGATGTAAGGACTCTTAGCTCCAGCTCCACATCTGCCTGCACACCACCATGCTCCCCGCCATGATGATAATGGACTGAACCTCTGAGACTGTAAGAGAGCCTCCCAAATTAAACGTTTTCTTTATAAGAGTTGCTGTGGTCATGGTGTCTCTTCACAGCAATGAAAACCCTAACCAAGACAGTGTCCAAACTTTCTTGGCCATCCACTGTTACCACCAACTAAGAAAATAATTTACCAGCTCTACCAAGAAATGAACCTCATCAGATCACGACAGTTGAACTTCCTAGGCAAAGTGCTAAACCAATAGTCAGCATTGCCTGGAGGAAGATCTGAAGACGAAGGCAGAGCAGAAGGAAAGGGAAGTGATGAGACAGGCTCAACCAAACAAAACGCTGCTTCTACTTCATCTTTATAAAATCAACAAGCATGTTAGACTACAGGGTTCCAGAGATAGCCTGGAAAACATTCCTTCTTGGAAATGGAAACACACTAGATGCCAAGCTGACTTCCTTCCTAACCAGTGTACTTGTCAACGAGAATGAAGGAAGGGTCATAGGAGGTGACTTGTCTCTCTGACATTATTGTTGCGCAAGTGTTTTCACAACGAAGGCCTTTCCACGGGAATTTATAATTCATGCTGCAGGAGGTTAGTGTTATCCCAATAAATTCATGTGTAAATGAGTATACATGTTTGAGTCAAAGATTTGGAATGTAAACTGAGGTATCCGACTTACAAACATGATAGTACAACAAGAAATGTGTTCAGAAGCCGTACCACATTTGGGGGCATTACTAACACACACAAGTAACTTCTGGTTTTGATAATTCTATGTTAGAAACTCTGAGCAGAAATTTTAATGGACTGGACATGCATAACTTAGAATACTAATACTACCAAGTGGGGAGATACAATCTAACAGTTTCTTTGTGATATTTGTACTTTCTCATTGGGATGAAAAAAATAGTGCCCATGAAGTAAGAAGGGAAAGTGCTCCTTTCTTGGGCAGCCAAACCTTTTAAGTAGATCATTTCCCATGAAGAAATTATTTATACAAATATATAATTGTTATGATTCTGAAATTTACTATATAAGTAAAAATAAAAATTTAGTCCTTTTGGTGTTCTGAAAGAAAATGGTCTCCAAAGGGTGTGGCAATTTTAGGAAGTGTGGCCTTGTTGGAAGAGGCTGGAGATTTCATATAGGCTCAAGAAATGCTGAGGGAGGCAGTCTACTTCCTGTTGCCTGCATATTAACATGTAGCAGCTCCTTCTCTAGCACCAGGTCTGCCTGCATGGTCCTTGCCATGATGATAATAGGATAAACCTCTGAAACTGTAAGCTGCCACCTCAACCAAATGTATCAAATTTGATTCAGTCATTCCCTGTCAGATTGGAGAAGCTCATCCACAGAGCAATTAGCAGACTTCCCAGCATTCTAGAGGCAAAGGTAGATGGATCTCTGTGACCTTGAGGCCAGCCTAGTCTATAGGGCAAGTTCAAGGGCAGGCTCCAAAGCTACACAGAGAAACACTGTCTCAGAAAACAAAGCAACCAAAATAACCCACAAACAACAAGCAAACAAACAAAAACAACAATAACAAAAAACCTTAATACCTGTTGATTAAAACCACACTTCTCTGGATGTGATCAAAGACAGAACAGCTTCAACAGATACAACAAAAATTCCAGGTAAGACCAGAAAAAAAGTATCTTGGCAAACTGCTATAAATGATCAGAGAACAAAGCTAAAAATACAAATAAATGTCATTGAAATTGAGGATTTGAATGACACAGGTACAGATGTAACATTTCATCAAAATCTTGGCGTACAAATTGGCCTCTTCAGGAGGTAAATGTTCAGCTTTTAGGGACTGTAACTTTGACTCAGGTAAAAGAAAGCACAAGTTGGATTGAGTGTGTAGGGCAAGGACAGATAAGAAAATTAAAACCCTATGTGACTAACACAGCAAAGCTCATTTCTCCAATCGCAGAAACAAACCATAAAATAATGTTTCTAAGAGATTGTACATAAGCAGGACACAACAGCTGTTATTCTCTCAAAGATGCCAATAGTACTACCTTTAAATGGGCTAACTGTCCAGGAGCAGTTAGATGTTCACCATTTGGAAGAATTAACCAATCCTTGAAATTCTTCTGTATTTGTCATTATAAAGAAATCTGGAAAATGGAGAATGCTAATAGATTTAAGAGCTGTAAGTAAGGGGATTCAGCCAATGGGATCTTTACATTCTGGAATTCCCTTGCCTTTTTTTATTACCTAATGGATGGTCTAGTATAGTGATTGATTTAATAGACTTCATCTTTACTATACCTTTACAAGAATAGGATAGGGAATACTTTGCCTGCACAGTGCCTACTTACAAAAATTTCTGATCCGTTAAAAAGAACCATTGGAAAAATCTTCCACAAGGAATATTAAACAGTCTCACCTTATGCCAATATTTTGCACAAATCCATTAGAACTAATTTGTAAACTTTTCTCAATTTAAAGTTTACCATTATATAGATGATATCTTAGTGGCTGATTCAGATGTAAATACTTTAGAAAAGGTGTTTAATGAAGTAAAGGGGAAATGCCTTTTGGAGGATTACAGATTGCTCATGAAAAACAATGAAGAGATTCTATTAATTATTTAGGATATAAGATAGGTTCACAGAAAATTCAATCACAGACAGTACATATCAGGAGAGATCAATTTATGAACTCAATTATTTTCAAAAATGGTTGGGAGATATTAAATGGTTATGGTCCACAATTTGAATAACTACTCAAGAAATAAGTAATTTATTTCAAATCTTACAAAGTGATAATGGTCCAAGAAAACTCTCAGATGAGGCTGAGAGAGAATTGGCTCTGGTACAGAAGAAATTACAGGATGGATGCGCATGTGAATCACTTGGATCCAGAGATAGACTGCATCCTAGTCATTATATCTTCTACTCATTCTCCTATAGCAATTTTTATAAAGAGAGAAGATAATATCTTAGAATGGATACTTTTATCACAAAAACAGAGTAGAAAAGTTTTCTGAATTGATTCTGTAAGGGAAATTGAGACTTCATCAATTTACAGGAATAGAACCAACAGAAATTGTGGTACCTTTTATTAATGTTTTAATTGCCTCATTGTGGGCAGAAAATGAACACTGGTAAATAACTTGCAGAAATTTTTTGGAGAACTTAGCAACAAATATTCCAAGAGCAAGGGACTTTGAACTTTGATGTTTTAAGTAAGTTTGAGAGTGTTATAGACTATGGAGACTTTTGAAATACTGAATGAATTTTTCTTTATCATATGGCTACAAACCTTTGGTGACCAAGTTGTGGAATGTGGCAGTTTGAAACAAAATGGCCCTAAAAATGAGTGGTGATATTAGAAGGAGTGGTCTTGGTAAAGAAAAAGTGTCACTGTGAAGGTAGTCTTGAGGTCTCATGTATGCTCGAGCCATGCCCATGAGACAGTCTATTTCCTGTTACCTGCATATCAACATGTAGCAGTTCCTTCTCCAGCAACATGTCTGCCTACATGCCTGCATACATGCCTCCATGCTCCCTGCCATGATTATAGTAGAATAAACCTCTGAAACTGTAAGATACCACTTCAAATAAATATTCACCTTTTGTAAGAGAAGCCTTGATGGTGGTGTCTCTTCACGACTATAGAAACCCTAAGTAAGACACTTCTGTTTCTTACTGATAACTGGGCCTAGCCTATTGGTTGTGAGAGTGAAGCAGAAGACCAAACATAACATCTGGCTTAATTGGATTTTTCAACCATTTTTGATCCATGAAGTTCTACAAATATTCAGGTGTAAAAGTCTAAAGATATCTGAAAACACAGGAAATTTTCAAAGATTTGACTAATACTTATTGTTTCTAATTTTGTATCAGATTTAAAAGGTGCTACATTTTACTTCTTCTACTCAGCAGAAATCAAGATTTTAACTTTTAGTGGACAGACGGGAAGGGACTTTTGTTTCCCATGAGTGTATTTGCTGACTTTATTAGAAGTGCAAAGAAAACATGCTCTCTAAGGGAAAGAACCAGTTCTCACATGTACTAAGGTTTTAAGCATCATTATAACAAAACACACCTCATGCTGAAAGTTGTCAGATGTGGAGGTTTGCTGATTTATTTTCCTAGCTCAGTATCCTAAATGCCTTTTCCTTTTCCCTACAGGAGGACCCTGACTGTACATCCTTTGATTACATATACCAGTACTGAGTCAGGCAGAAACTGAAATCACCATTGCAGATATGTCTCCTAATACCAGGTACAATGGATTCATCAAACTATATGTTTATACACACACACATGCACACACACACACACACATACACATACTAACTGAACACATAATAGTAGTATATCTTCACTTCTGGAGTTCATAGAACTTTCCCTATAATTGTGCTAATAAACCACTTTCTATTACATTGATAAATCTTGTTGTTTTAATCTCAAGTGCTTTGTAAAAGTGTGTGTGCATGCTTGGGTCTATGGAAGTTACACGTCTGTTTTTTTTTTTCTCTGTTAAACTCAAATTTACAAACATTGAAGTGAGTGGTTCATTTGCTTGCTCTGTAAATTTTCACAATGTGGGATCAATGATCTTCTTTTGGACATAAAAAAATTCAAATCGTAAACCAAAGTCCCATAAAGTGGAAACCTTTCCCTTATCAAATCTTGCATATAACTACAAGGGAGAGAGTAAACACAGCCTATCTGTCAAGCCAGAACGGGGTGGAATACCCATGCAGTCCTTCCTAGAGTTGTCATTGTGAATCCTCCTAGATAATTAAATAAGAAGACAAGATAAAATATGATGTCATATGCTTAGCTTTCACACTTAAGTACAGTATAATCTACTACTTAATGCATAAATGTGTTGTTTTTAATAAAAAACTAATTATAAACATCCAGAAGGGAAATGAGTATGTGTCTAGCAATGCTGCTCTGGTCCTCAGAGCAGCAATTCCTGATGTAAATCTGATGTGATTAAAATGTTTCCAGATTTTTCAATACAAATATTGTTTGTGTGAACAAATTAAAACTTGTCTAAAATTACGTTTAATCATGGGATGTGATTACTTACATGTTATCTAAGTTAGTCACATGTGAACACAAGTTTAAGAGAAAAAGATAAAATGAACTGACAGCGAATGATTCCATCATTAAGAGTAATTTTGTGTGTGTGAGATTGTGCATTGATTTTTTTAACTTAAGCTTGACAAACTGATTCATGAACCAAATTCATGAATCCAGTTACATTATAAAACTCTATCCTTCTTCTCTCAAAACAGTCTCGTGGATGAGGCTCAGATGTTGAGTAGGATTCTGCTGAGTTGGTCTTGTTTTGACCACTTTCTCAAAGACTTCATTGACATTATTCTACAGAAGAGAATCCAAACTGTGTTTCTTGGCAAAAAATGGAGAATAAAATAAGCATCACAAATGGAGAATGAGAGACTTATGATAACTTCACTCACCATTTAGTAGATTTACTCTGGAGCTAATTTGGTCTCTTTAAATTCTGCTTTGTCCAGTAGCTGTGGGGGGAAAACCAAAAACAGTTCCATTAATCATCCACTTGAGACTAGTAGATGATGATAAAATGAAGCTCACTCATGAAAGTAAGCTTATATTATTCCACTTGTATATATTGTACATGATATATCTAAGAAATAAAACATATGATGAAAAGGTTCCACAAGAATAAATACATATGCTGGCATTGGAATTCACTGGTAATTTAAAGCCCGTTTTACAAAATGTCATTTAATTTCCAGGGACTATAAATAAACATTATAACACTAAAGTGTCGTTCATCTAGTGTTGAGTTACAATTTTTGGCAAAGTCAATTGCATCATTTCAGACACTATTTTTCTCAAAAAGCCATTATTAAGTTACACTTCTACAAGGTTGACCCAATAGCTTATGGTAACATTATAATCTTCATCATTGTTCATCTAAATTCCATGGTTTGAGGAACTTAGAAGAAACTGTGGCTTCTGAAATTTTAAATATCAACAAGGATATGAAATAGCCAAGACTCAATGGCTTATCTTCACACCAGTTATAGTTTAAAATATCTAAAACACTCCAAAATGAGCTCCAGTGAGTGCCAATTAATGCAAAAGCACAAGAAAATAGCATCATTTATTTACTATATGTAAACAGAGCTTAGGGAACTTTTACACAGCAAATAAATTAATGAAAGCCTCTGCTAAAAGTGCTATGTCATACTGAAACCTGGAATTCCTTCAAGAATCAACAAGGAAAACAACAAGGTGAGAAATTACCACACATTGTTAGAATTGTTCTCGATTAATTGCATTCATATGAGAAACTTTATGGGGAGTCTTCTATGAGTTAGTTAAATTATTAAGTAATTTGAGTGCCTAACAACTAGTTCTACTTCTCTAAATGATGGTATAGTTCCTGGCATATCATCCTGTTAAACTATAAATATGTGTTCTATACATGAACATTATTTCTGGACAATGTGGAAGAAAACAGTGATAAAAGTTTATAACTGAAGTTAATAACTTCTTAACCTCATAAAAGCCCACCTCCATTGAAACTGAAAGCAACAATTTAGTCAAAGAATCATCATAATGCTTATGTCACACATTTTCATACACAGTTCAAAGCCATTCTTATAGGCTATATTTATATACCAAGCAGTAAGAACAACACATGCTTTATGTCCCTATTCTTTGCATTAAAAATGTGTGAGTCTATGTTCAGGAAAATATAGGTAGGACAGTGACACTTTTCCTGACCTTCATGGCTGTGATCTTATGAACATCCTATTAAGGAGGGAGGAATATAAGACAAATCTATTTGGAAAGCTTAACAATATTTTTTCTCCTTTTGGTGGAGTACTAAAAGTAAATCTGAAGTATAATATTTAACTCACCCCTAGTATAAAAGTCCAAAATTTCATATCCACAAAGTTTTAAAACATGATTGATTAAATTACAGCCTGAAATATTTTTGAAGAAATTCCTTAATGCATCTTATCCATAAGAATTTTCTATACTATTTAGGTATTTACACAAATACATAAGATTTATTTTTTCCAGTGTAGTATAGAGCAAACAGTATTTTTAATTACTTTGCTGCATGGATTTATGCTGGCTGATTTCCACTTTGCAGAACATTCAGCTCTTCAATCTGACCAACATATAATCACCATTCTGTTCTATATGCTAGTCTATTGTTTTATAAAACAAATTCATTCACAAAATAATTAAATATGTTATTCTTTGTGGAAGTTAAAAATTACCTATTAATATATCAATCTAACCTCATAGCAATTCTCAGTTTCCATCCTATGCTCCCTATAGATGGGTTTGGTCCTGTTATTGTAATATCAATCTCATTATTATTTGAAGCAAACAAGTCTACATTCTGTATTCATTTTCACAGTGTATGCTTGGTGGTTGCATCGACTGATTTGTTGTATACCATAACAGATATCCTATTGTAATTCTGGAAGATGATATATCTGTTGATGATAGAGGATAGATAAGTAGGTAGATAGATAGGTGAAAGATGGATGGATAGATAGATAGATAGATAGATAGATAGATAGATAGATAGATAGATACCTGATAGATAATAAATCAGTTTTACCATAATCAGGCTTTTGTTCATAAACTTAACCTAATTTCTTCATATGAAATATTTCCAGTGCTTTTCCCTAAACCTCCAAACTAAACTCATATTGCACAACCATTTGCAGCTACCTGAGAAAACAGATAAAGAGAAGCCAATGTCTAAAAACAGGCATGAGTTTTGACACTCTGAAGAGACTGACCAAAACTTAAAACCATTGAAGGTTCCTAAAATTGGTGGTCAGAGATAGTTATGTTGTTTAAAGCATTTGAGGAATAAAACTCTCAGAACATGTTTTGAAAAAATAAAATTAATAAAATCAATACCCCTGAAAATTCTAAGTAGGGATAAAGACGACTTATGAAATTTGTGAGTCAGGGGAAATTTAGTGAGAAATCGATTTCATTTCATCTTAAGAGAGATGAAGAAACCCAGGCTCTAGGATCTGTAATTATTTGGTTAATAGAAGGATATAGACCACTGTGACACTGGAATCAAATGTGCACAACAACTTAATATTACTCCCACATTTACACAAGTGATCATGTGATGAATTGGAAAATTTCAAACAATTTGTTGTAAGATTAGGGGGCAAAAAATCTAGTAGACTCTCTTGCCAAATGTTTAAAATATGAAATACTACAACGTTTGATAACATGATGGAATAGTTAGAAGGATATACTTTAAGATGTTTTTAGGAGAGTTCTATGAAAATAATAAGCAGTATTTTTATTAATATCTACTTTAAAGAGTATTAATCAGCTTAAAATTTCAAGTACTCTAACAAAGGAAGTATGGAATAGTAGCAGTTGCAATCACCTGATGAACATGACCACCGTCTGTCAGACTACGGGACTTTTGAGGAATGTGTCATATCATTTAGCCTTGCGACATACTATGTCAAATACTGATCTTCTGTTTCACATCTTTGTAAAGACATCAGTGTAGTACATTCAAGAGTCAGAAGCCACATAAAATAAAAAGGCATGTGTTTAAGACATCAAGGATGAGCAAATTACTGGATTTTTAATAACTACACCATCTTTAATTTTAAGCTGTAAAATGAAGTGCATTTTAGTGTACAACATCTGTCATCTTAATTTGATTAAAGCAAATGGAAACACCATTTTTTTCTGAAATAACTGTTTTACTTAGGAACTTTAATTTATTTGATGGTATAATAATATATTAAATGTCACCAGGTTAATTCATTTATAACATTCCTCTATAAATATAAGGAAAATATAAGGATGCAGTTTGCCATTGAAGAATTTAAAACATATATTTTAATTCATTTAAAATATGGATTTGTAAGTCACAAATAATTAAAATAATACTTAGAAATAGCCTTTGAAGCTTTTGAGTTATGCTTTCACACTTAGGAAAAACATTATAGAATGGGTCACTTAGTTTAATCCTTTGCTGTTTAAATGATGTGTCATCCTAGTAAGAAAAATAAAGAAAATATCTCCTGTAATAATCTACACAATGGTTTCTGAGAGAAGTGGATTGAGACAAGATCCTCTGAATGGATGGGGAACACGATGAGGGGTGGGGGGGAGTGGGAGCTGGGAAGAAGAGAGGGGGTGAAGAGGAAGAGAGTTGGTCATGGGGGAACAGGAAGTTGAGTGGGTGGGGGTAGAATAGGGGGAAGAGGGAATCATAGGATAGAAGACAGATCAGGCACCACAGTGACCTCGAGTGATCTAAAGGGATAACACCAATTGGCAAGCTAAGCAATGGTGGAGAGACTACCTCGAATGCCCATTCCTGATAATGAACTTGATGTTTATAACCATCCAGGAGCCTTCATCGTGTGACTGATGGAAGCAGAGGCAAACACACAATTAATCACTGAACTGAACCCAAGGAACCCAGTGACAGAGAGAGAGGAGTGATGAGCAAATAGGCAAAGAATGGGCTGGCAAAACCAGCAGAGACAGCTGATCTGAACAGGGGAGAGCTCTTGGACCCCAGAGTGACAGTGGAGAGGCCAGCATGGGACTGATCTGGACCCCCAAAATGTGAGTGTCAGCGAGAAGGCCTGGGCAACCTATGGGGCCCTGAGCTGTGGATCAGTGTCTATCCCTGGTATACAAACAGTCATCGTGTGCCTATAGCACAAAAAGGGATGCTCTCTCAGCCTGGACTCTTTGGGGAGTGCCTGGACCCTACCCAGAGTGAAATGACAGACTCTAGATATCCACTATGTGGAAGGATTTGGCAATAGGGTGGGAGGGTGAGAGGGAAGGGGAGTGAAGGAGGAGGGGAGGGAGAGGGAACTGGGATTGACATGTAAAACAGGCTATTTAAAATTAAAATAAAAATGATAAAAAAATTTAAAAAACTAATGAATGGACAAAGTAAAAGGGGGCCTGTTTCTGGGCCTACCTTTCAGTGCCAGAGGACTGCCACTGAATCTCCCCTCCTGGCAGGAACCAATGTACCCCAGCTCCTGGTCTCCTACACCCACAGGCCCACGGGACTAGGACTAGGATCAGGAAGAGAACTACCAGAGTATTGGACTTGCTTGCATCAACCGAAAGGGGACCCTGGTTCCCTACACAGTAGACCAGGAAGAGGCTCTTTATGCACCCACTAGAAGAAGGAATGGGAAGGAGACAATATAAAAAAACACTCAGCAACAGGAAAACAAATATGACAATACCAGAGTCTAGAGACTCTACACCAGCAAGACATTCCAATCTAAATGAAGCAGAACTTCATGAAAATGATAGAGGCCCTCAAAGAGGATATGGGAAAATCCCTTAAAGAATTAGTAAAAAAATTTAAGAAAAGAAACCAAAATATGCAAGCAATAGAAGAAAAAACAAATGAAAAAATCCAAAAAGTGAAAGAAATGAAGGAAAAGACAAAGCAAAAATTGCAAGAAACAATTCAAACAGTGCAAGGGTTGAAATCTGAAATAGAGACAATTTTTAAAGAACCAGTCTGAAGGATTACTGGAAAAAGAAAAGCTGGGCAAAGGGTCAGGTACTACAGATACAAGCATAACCAACAGAATACAAGAGACTGAAGACAGAATCTCAGATGTTGAAGATTAATTAGGAGAAATAGAGTCATCCACTAAAGAAAATCTTAAATCCAACAACTTCATAACAGAAAATATCCAGGAAATATGGGACACTGGGAAAAGACCAAACCTAATAATAATTGGTATAGAATAAAGTCAAGGAAACCACCTCAAAGAGGCAGAAAACATATTCAACAAAATCATAGAAGAAAATTTCCCAACCTAAAGAAAGACATGCCAATGAAGATACAAGAAGCTTACAGAACACCAAATAGAGTAGACCACAAAAAAATTCCCTTGCCACATAATAATCAAGACCCCTAACATACAGAATAAAGAAAAACTATTAAGAGCAGCTAGGAAAAAGGTCAAGTAATGTATGAAGGCTAACCTATCAGAATTACACCTGACTTCTCCATGGAAACAATGAAAGCCAGAAGGTCCTAGATAGATATTCTACCAACACTAACAGACCATGGATGCTAGCCCAGACTACTATACCCAGCAAAGCTTTCAATCACTATAGATGGAGAAAACAAGATATCCCATGATAAAACCAGATTTTAAAAATACATATGTACTAACCCAGCCCTACAGAAAGTCCTGGAAGGAAAACTCCAACCCAAGGAAGTTAACTACAATGAGAAAAACATAGGCAATAGATAATCCCACTTTACCAACAGCCAAAAGAAAAAAAGAGGTGGAAATTCACATACAATTCCACCACCAACAACCATTCCAAAACAAACAAGAAAGAACAATCAATGGTCATTAATATCCCTCAGTTTTAAAGATCTTACCTCACCCATAAAAAACACAGGCTAACAGAATGGATTTGGAGACAGAATCAATTCCTTCTGCTGCATATGAGAAATACAAATCAGCCTCAGAGACGTTACCTCAGAGATAAGGGTTGTGATAAGATTTTCCAATCAAATGGACCCAACAAATAAGCAGGGGTTGCAATCCTAATATCTAACAAATTAGACTATAAACTAAAGTCAATCTAAACAGATGAAGTAGGTCATTTCATACTCATCACAGGAAAAATCCAACAAAATGAAGCCTCAATTCTGAGCATCTATGCCCCAAATAAAAAGGCATCCACGCTCATAAAAGAAACATTACTAAATCTCAAATCACATATAAAGGCTCACACACTTATAGTGGGAGACTTCAACACCCCACTCTCACCACTAGACAGGACTACCAGACAGAAACTTAACAAAGAAGCAAATGAACTAATAGATTTTATGACACAATTGGGTTTAATAAACATCTATAGAACATTCTATCCACATGAAAAAGAATATACCTTCTTCTCAGCACCACATGGAACCTTCTCAAAAAAATGTCCACGTAGTTGGCAACATATTAAACCTCAACAGGTACAAAAATTTGTAATAACTCCACGTATCTTCCAGACCACTATGCATTAAAGTTAGAATTCAACAACAGCACAAATTGCAGAAACCCTACAAACTCATGGCAATTGAATAATGCAAAGTTGCACCATTCCTGGGTAAAATAACAAATAAAAAAAGAAATTAAAGATTTCCTAGAATTAAATGAGAATGAAGACATAACATAATCAAACTTATGGGACAATCTTTACCTATCTTTGTTACATATCAAATGATGGGCATTTTCTATTACATTTTATGAATTAGCTTCAAGTTTTTCAAATATCCTTCCATTTAGTTACAGAACTACATGTTTGGAACCTTTGTAGTTTCCTAAGTAGTTCATGAATAAATGCTTTTCAAAACCCCAATTATTTTCTTGTGATAGATACCCTGCAATCTGAATGACTCTGTCAAGTAACTCATGGCATTTGCTATCGTTACCTAAACTTACTGTTTTCAAATTGTGCTCTTGAATTTCATTTAAGAAACTATATTGTGTTTATTGTTGATCTTTACTCGTTTCTACTAATGGACAGGTAACCCTAATCCCTTTGTTTACCATTTTTACTATGGAACTCGATGAAATGTTATCATATATTTGCTATTAAATACTTAATAGAACTCTATAATCTCACAAATCTTCACAATTCCTTTAAATTTAGTATGTGAGGTTTGTGAAATGACTCAGAGTGTAAAGTGATTTTTCCATCACGCTTGAAGGCCAGAGTTTGACCCTTACAAGGAGATACAGTAGAACTGACTTCCACATGTTGCCTTCTGACCTCCACTTACACACACACACACACACACACACACACACACACACACTCACACACACACAAAACATAATTGAATCTTTTTAAATGCGTATAAGTCTTTGTCATTTAGAACTTTTTCTCTTGGTGTTTCCTTGGCTGTTTCCTGTGCAGAAAGTCCCTGCAGACACAAGGCTTGCATTGTCTGAAGGTTATTGTAATTTAAATGTTTTCAAAGAGGAATCCAAAACAACCCCAGTGTAATTCATCTTGTTGATGTGTGGCCCAGACCCGATTTGATTTCATTTCCTCAACCATTTCTCAAGCATAGCTTGCTTAATGAAAAATGCCTGGCTCAGACTTCAGGGCTGTTTACAATCACATACTCAGAAGCTAGAGAGACTGAGGCTGCCTATGGATTTTTTTCAGTCTTCCAGAATGTTTCTGGCAAAGTCAGTTCCATGCAGCTTTATCTTAGTGAAGACCTCATCTTCCCCAATGATGACACAAAGGTGTAAATCGATCCAGGGCACACTTAGAAAATATTGAAAGTTCTAACAAATACCTCCAATATGATATCCATCAGTCCCTTCAATACTAAAGATGAATGGTTCTTGTAAAGAATTTTGTGAGGATCATTTACATATCACATAGATTTACTTATCACAAGAGTTTAGTTTTGTGAATATATTTTCTTCTCACTCATTGCTTACACAGGAATAGAATTCTATAGATTTTTTTTTTGCCCTAACTTTCAGAGGATCGGGGTTTTGATAAATTTTTATTAGCGATCTTGACATTTCCAATAAAAATTAACATTTACTTTTACTAAAACCATTATTTTTTTCAATATTCAAATACTCTGTCAAGGAAAATTATTTGTTGTTCATAATTTCCTATATCAATAGTTGTTGATTTCATAAAGTAATACTTAACCATATTTTAAAAGTAACTTTCAGGGTTAGAAAGATTCAGTGGTAAAGAGCACCGGCTGCTCTTTTAGAGGATCTGGATTTGATTCCCAGCATCCATGAATCTCCAGTCCCAGGGGATCTGATTGGCACTGCTTGATTGAGGTACAGAGATATAAATTCAGGCAAAACACTCAATACACAGAAAGTAAATGGAGAAAGTAATACTTATATAGTGTTACACATTTTCTTTTTTTTTTTTACAATGTTTGGTTATATTTGCTTTGAGCATTCCTCAAAATGACCAGATTGATTTTCTTTTTAGAATTGTTAGTATAGCAACAAATCTAGTATTTTAAATGAAAAATTTAGTCATAATCTCTATAGGAAGAATAGACATACTTTTCAATACAGGGTTTGATGTATTTTGACAATTCATCAAGCTCTTACATTACGTCATACCCTCTCATTTTCTATACCTGGATACTGCTAAAGCTCCTGAAATGCTATATAAATAGGTCCTAGCTTATGAATGCCTTGACAATCATCTCCTTTCTGCAGCTTGATATAAGTCTATATTTATGCTTTCACTTAAGGCTTTTATTTTAAAATATGAAGTGTAACTTTGATTATTTACTCTCCACTTGAGAAAGACTTCGTTTCTCGTCCTTAACTGTTTTGTGTAAAGCTAATATACAACTTATGTTCAAGTCTTTTTTTTAGAATTAAATATTCATTGGGAAATTTTTTGTTAACTTTATAAGAAACGAATATGTCTTTTAATAATTAAATGCACTAATTTCTACCCCAACATCATACTATATGAAGGTCCCAGTTGCTCCAAATCCCAGACAATACTTGGAATCACCAGCACATTCAATTTATAACACTGAAATGGGAAAAATGGCAGCACAGATTTCTATTTTAATATGTAGTGTGGGAGAACATTTATTGTACATATAATAAGATCACAAAAGAATTTCTAGAGGAGAGATATCCAAAGAACGTCCTTAGACAAAGTCTAAGGTGATCTTCCCTCCACATGGTGAGAACTCTTCAAGTATCCTCATAAAATTGTTTCACTAGCATTTTTGCTTAGGAGTTTCCAGACTGGGTCTGTGAATTATGCTTTACTTGGTATATGTTTGTGAATGTGATTGAATGTATTTAAAATTATAATTATTTCAAAATGTATTCAATAACTTCCATTACATTTCTCAGAAAAGAAATAAGGAACTTTAAGTCTAGGTAGACAGTGATATTTAAAAAAATCTCAGGAACAATAGGAATAACTCGAGGTTACAATATTTTCTTTGAATTTATGAGGAAGAATTTTAGAATTATTGATGACATAATAGGCAGATGGAACCTGCTATGACTTACTCTCAAGTCATCTGCCTAGTATTAAGTAGAAGCTGTCTATATTTGCCCTACTGTGAAAGCCTGGCATATGTTACAGTATTTGGAAACCTGAGTCTACATTGGAGTTACTAAAATGGATTAGTAATCTGAAATTACTGCTGACCACACTATCTGAAGCATTTCCTGGTGTCATTTACTAATTTTTCTATGGGGAAATGAGTTCCTTTGCTCTTTGGAAATCTTCAGTGATCCTAAATATAGACTTAACTATTCTTCAGGTATGTGGTAATCAAGAATAATAAAGCCTCTACAAAATCCAATTTTATAACATGGAACAAAAACTTGTTCCAGACTCAGGGGCCATTTTTGTGATGGTGTGTCACCTTTGGCGTCAGCAAATTTAGTTTAAAACTGAAGAGGACTTTGTATTATATAGTCTCATTCTTAACACAATAAGGGAATTCATGAAGTTTGTGGTGTAATAATGGAAGGGAAATTTTCAATTCATTCAAAGGAAATTATCTTCTAGAGCATATTAAACAATAAGAATCTAAAATGAGACCTCTATAAAGCTGGCATATGATATGATTACAAAAGGACCTAAAATCTCCCTGAATTACATTCTTTACGTTGCTGTTCAGAATTATAAAAGTATGAAAATAATGTATGCTGAAGGAACTTTCCTCTATCCATCTTGGCAGTTAAGGTTGAAGTAATAGTTCACAGGGGAATAATCTCGAAATGCCTGATTTTCTATGGATGAAATTCAGGAAATATGTCAAGCTTGTCATTCAAAAGTCTCCTCATTAGAATAATTTCACTTAATGAAAATCTTGCATTCTTAAATTTCAGAGAATGAATAATATTTCTCCTAGAATCCAAATAATATAACCTACACACACAAAGGAGAGAGAGGGGGGAGGGAGGGAGGGAGAAAGAGGAGGAGGAGAAGAGAAGAGGAGGAGGAGGAGGAGGAGAAGGAGAAGGAGAAGGGGGAGAAGGAGGAGGAAGAGAAGAAGAAGGAGGAGGAGGAGGAGGAGGAGGAGGAGGAGGAGGAGGAGGAGAAGGAGAAGGAGAAGGAGAAGGAGAAGGAGAAGGAGAAGGAGAAGGAGAAGGAGAAGGAGAAGGAGAAGAAGAAGAAGAAGAAGAAGAAGAAGAAGAAGAAGAAGAAGAAGAAGAAGAAGAAGAAGAAGAAGAAGAAGAAGAAGAAGAAGAAGAAGAAGAAACAGATGCACTAAAGGGCCCAACTTAATGTTATTAGAAGTTGCTTTGGAATCTAAAATAAAGAAAAATACTATCACAAGTTTCAGTATTCCAAAGCTACTTCTTTAACACTTGATCAAACAATCCTATGGTTCATACTGCTTACTTCTACCAAAATACTCTCCTCAAAAGTCAACCATGAAATAAGGCTGGTACCTTCAATATGGCAAGCACCAAGATTTCCTTTTTCTGGTAGGTCTTCTTTTTATAACTCGGAATATAAAATCCAGTTCATTAATATAATATAAAATTTACTTCGCAATTTGTATCTTTGCGATATTTTTCTTTTTTAAAGTACATACAATTGTAAATTTGTGAAGTAAGCTTAAACAGTATGAAATTATACTTAATTCTAGGAAAGTGTGGACATCAGAATATGTATATGTATAGAGAAGATAAACATTAAAATTTATACATGAAAAATGGATTTATTTTTGTTTTCTGCCAAGAACAATAACGTTTCATGTTTAGCATTTTGCTCAGCAAGATAGCTAGAGAAAACAAAATCAAATAAATATAACTGTATTGTAAATGAGTAAAGTAAGAAGTGAGACTAGATGGTGTATTTAGGTTCACATGTACAAAAAGTAGAGAAAAGTACCTAGAGATGTTGAACAAGTGTATTAAAATTGTAGACCATTTTTGTGGAAATGACATGTGTTTCAGCTGAATTGATATCATGGTAAGGAAGGTAGAAAGCACAAATCAAATGAATATAAAGAAAGCTAATTGGGGTAGAGAGATAATCATAGATATGTCCTCTAACACACTTAATAAAGAAAAAAATCTTGTAATCTTCCCTACATACATATTATTCATAATACACAAGCTAAGATTATTACCCTTCTATAACTAGCATCTGCACATGGCAGGTGTCTCAAGATATTTATGAAATGATTCAAAGTAAAATAATCCTCATCATAGGATTTCCCTATTCTTGAAGATGGGGAAATTGACTCTTCTGGAATAGGGGAATCAGCAATGCAAATGCATTTAGAACTTCTCTTAAGGAAACATGCTAACAACTCCAGGATTTGAAGAAACTTGAGAAATGATGAGAATAGCTCTAAGTCGAGCAGATGTGGTTAGTACATGTTGTAGGAAAAATTTTAGCAACAACGTTAGTTTCAGCATAACAGGCAGAAAATACAAACAGTGCAAATGATAAAGGGTGAAAGCTTTTCAGGGCACAGATCTGGGTATCAGTCCATTTGGAGGCTGTAGTTGATGAGTGCCCTTTGACATCTGGCTATAAATAAAGGATTGTGAAATTATAATAAAAAGGTTTAGATTTCAAGCACAGAAGAACTGTAGAGTCTAGAGATGTGACTTAAAACAAAGGACAAAAGCCACACTTGATAGGAGACAAATTTAAACAACCCAAGAAAAGGGGCTGAGAATCAAAGGACAAGAAATTCTCATGAAGTTGCTAGAAATAAGAAGGAAGCTATACCCATGATATCCAGCCTAACAAGGCTACATAACAAGAGTGAACAATGATAAAACTAATAAACATGCTAACATGGAAGGCAAAATTTCAAGAGGCCCCATCCATAGACAAAGAGATGCATTCACTTAACCAGCGCTCACCATAATTGGTCTTCTCCAAACATGAGCCCCTAAATGCTCAGTCATAAAATAATGTATATGCAAGAGACACAAAATGATGCACTCATGTATATGTATAGGTATATAGGTATAAGTGTGTGTGTGTGTGTGTGTGTGTGTGTTAAAGTAATTATCAAGATAGGGGCAATGAATTAGAAAGGGAATAACGGGAGCATGGGAAAGTGGGGAAGGGGAGTACCTTAGAGAATTTGGAAAAACAAAGTGGTAAGATGATGTAATGATTTTAGTTAAAATTTTAAAATCATCAAGAGTCTAAGGCCCCCATCCAAGTACTACAGCATGGTTCGGCTTCTGCTATATGATCAGTCAGATGAGGAGAACATGAACATTGTGCACCAGCACATCGTCTTTGCTATTCAGTATGGGGAGGACTTGCAGTTTAAGGAGCCAAAGGAATAGGAAGAAGAGTCTTCCTCCATGTTTGATGAATATTTTCAAGAACAGCAAAATGAGTGAGGTTGACTACACAGTGACCATCTGCTTGTGACCACCAGGAAGGCTCTTTTGGAGGAGGTGACCAGCTGCTTGTAAACAACAGTGGGCAATCACCAGAGTAAGCCCAGATTGTGCTCTGTGCTCTGAAGCCACTTCTCTTTCAAGAGGAGATTTTAGTCTGACAGCATCATTTTGGACTTAAAAAAATCAAAGTAGCAATTCAGACTTGTACATAATATAGATTAACTATCCCCCCCACATCTCTATCTCTCTCTCACTCTCTCTCTCTCTTTCTCTCTCTCTCTCTCTCTCTCTCTCTCTCATTTGTGTGTGTGTGCGCACACACTCTTTATTTTTACAGTTAGATTTTCATTTTTCTGAGGGATTTTCTTTTGATTGATTTTTTTGAAGAGGTACAATTATTGTAACAAAACATCTCCCTCCAAATGAAAAACATTGGAAGGCTATATATAAATCTTATTTTCCCAATTCAAACATGTATTATTTTTATAATTAAAATTATAATTAAAATTAAAATTAAAATTAAAACTATGTTTTGAAAAAAAAGAGTCTAAGTCTCAGGTTTTCTCATGCCATTGGTGTGTTCCAGTGGTACGACTATTCTTCCTGCCATTGTCGTTAGATGTTTCTGAGGATCCACTCTTTATTGTACTTTCTGGTTTTGCTGTGCTGTTCTGATACCAAATTGTTATTATTAATCTACCTTCAATTTTGCTCATTTGTTTCTGCATTCTAAAAGTTAAATTTATTTTAAATGATGAAGTGTGTAAAATATGATTCATCTTATGTAAGGTTTAATTTGGATTAAATATATTTACCTTCTTAAGCATCTTTTTGTTTTCTATAATCTTCCTACTGTGTGATCAAACATAGAATTTCCTGTCCTTGTCTTACTATCACAATGCTCATTGTAATACTTGCCCACTCCTACATATCCCTATGGTCCCTAGTTGTTACCAATATTCTACTTTCAGTTTCTGTAAAATAAATGTTTCATATTCTACACATGAGTGTGCATGTGTATATTATGACTGTTATTCCAATAACACATGTCTTTAAGCAACAATTTGCTTATTTTATGTTTTCACTTCTCTGGATTTTGAAAAATCAGGGAAGCCATTCATTCCATAACTAGCATCATTGTCTTTTCCCCTTAACTACGTAAGGTACAAGAGGTTTATTCATCTTCAGATTGACCTAACCATGCACATTCCCTGCTTTCCGTCATCTGGGAAAACCAGCCTTGCACACAAAATGGTAGTCATCAGAATTCCTTACATGATAACTGGATTCCAGTAAAAGTATACCAACAGAGGTGACAGGAGGAGTAGAAGTGTGCACCGTCACTCTTGACATGTACTACTTCCCAAACTCAATCAAACAGACTCCCCTCCATTAAAGAAGGCAAGTAAATGACTGAAAATCAGTTAAGCTGTGTGACTCAGATTTTAACTACAGTACGTATATGAAGCATGTGAAGACACTGCATATATTCATAAATCAGAAAACAGAGAATGATCTTCTAAGGGAGCCTTCTAAAATATGGTTTTAAATAACATATTCCTATCAAAAATGTCTTTGAAATGTTAACAATGAGGAAGTTTAATAAACCTGAAGATAAATGAAAGATTTGAAATAGATTGCCAGTTTTCTTCATTCATTTTATTTTTCCTCATTTATTTGTTCCTGGCATGAATGTGTCTCGGTATTCTATCACAGGCCTCTAAGACTTTGATTAAGCAAAGCAACCATAACCACAAAGAGGCAAATATTACATTCTTTTCTTCCTGATGTTTACAAGTTAATAGCACAGAATTGCCCTCTTCTTAAAAATCATTTGATGAGGGGCCTGGTAATAAAGACAACAGAGCTTGTATAATTTTTAAATGTATACTTTTAAATGATATGCAGCAACGGTTAATGTAACATAAAATAATTAAATTAAGTGCATAGATGCATTCAGTTACTTAATCAAATAAGCATAACTCAGGGCTTTGTTGTATCCCTAGTTCATTCTAAACCATGTTCTAACAAAAACAGATGCTTCCCAGCACACAGATCCACTCTCTCCATCTGCTCTTGTAGCTCTACACGGGAACGTCTTCTTATTGCTTACCAGCCCATCCCGGTTCCAAGAAAACATGAGCCTCTTAAAACAAAGTTGAAAATCTAGTGGCTTGCAAGTCAGCTGGCAGTCTTTCTGCATTTTTAAGCAAGCCTGGATATCAGGGGGAGTTTAGTGTTCACTCTGAAACTGACCCCTCTGAGCCAAGTTCGGCATAGTGTGAGTTATCAAACCTGACAGCCTACTGGCAAGTCTTTGAAGACTCTCGGGCCAGGCTCCTTTCCAAACTCAGCTGGGAACAATTAGGGTAAATAATAGTGCTTACAATGGCTAGATCTTGCTATGTCTTGTATAAGTATTTAGTGTGCAATAATGGAATTTATGGCTTATGTATAGCACACTATCCATTCAAAAGAAAATAGGGTCAAATTGAAAGGTGAGACTGTCTTGAGAGTTATAAACCAAGACGTGGGAGGGAAACAACAAAAACATTCTGAAGATCCTTATTCTTAATATTTTATGAGACACAACTAGACATTATACCAAAAAATAAAATATTTCCCCAAATCCATATTCTAACACAAAATGATACTTTGAAAATCTTGTTCAAACATGCCGCATACACAATGCACATACAGACATTCATTCAAGGAATTGTGACCACCCTCAGCAACCAAAAGTGTCTGATAGTATGTGATACAGATTTTCCATGCTAGGATAATTATGGGACATATGCAACAAATTAAAGGTACTGGTGGGGGAAAACAGGATAACAACAGTAGGTACAAACCTTCCATATTAAGAATAAATCTTCATTTGGTCCTGCTAAGATCCTGGATTCATGTGGACTCAGTTTTGCTTTTATTGGTTATTTTACTTTATTTGTCCCAAGGGTAAAGAAATGCAGCTATCTCATGGTTTAAATCCAAACCTTAGCCTATTAAAAACTAAGGCTTTGACCTGATTCGTTGCAACTACAGCTGTTAAACTATCATAACACCTCTTCAGTGATTTTGTCAGTTTAACATTCTTATACTTTTAATAAGAAATATTTATTGCCAATAAATTTGCCTGAGTCTTTAAAACAAGTAGTAAATGGTATATATTTAAAGTTGTGTGCATAGAAATCTTTTATACACATCAGTAATTAGTTTGTGTGTCTGTTTCCAAGGACATTTAATCCATCATATGAATATCTTCGTTGGTTTACAATGATAGTCAAAAACGTTTACAGATTTAGGGTAGTCATTTACATTTGCGAACAATCAAACAGTCCTTTCATGACATGTGAATGATCTGGTTGTAATATCTGCCACCCATTTGAATGCCAAGGTTAAGTTTTCTCATCTGTCTAAAAAAGAGTAGCCCCTTCCATTATTGATCCATGGGTACCTTCTCAAATGCACATTTGTTGAAGAAGATGATGTCATCTGAGAAAGAAGTACCAGCCTTAGGTTAAATGTCTATAATCACCTGTGCTCCCTTGAACTGACTTATAAATAAGCTCTCAAGGTCCATTTACTCCACTAAATACAATTGCTGTTTGTGCTATTCATGAAGTGCTCTAGAGAAGTGGTTCTGCAATGTCCCTTCAACAGTTAAGGTTAAGATGATTCTTACACATTCTGTCCTACTTAAAAGTTTTCTATGACTGTGAAGAGACACCATGACCATGGCAACTCATGTAAGGAAAATATCTAATTGATGGGACTTACAGTTTCAGCCCATTATCATTGAGGCAGGGAGCATGGAAGCAAGCAGACAGGCATGGTACTGGAGCATAATTTAAGACTCCTATATCTTTCAGGCATCAGGGACTCAACTGAGACACTGGGCAGTATCCTTAGCATAAGAAATCTCAAAGCCACTCCACAGTGTCACACTTCCTCCACCAAGGTCATACCCATTTCAACAAAGACACACCTCATAATAGAGCCACTCTCTATGAGATTATGGAGGTCAATAACATCCAAATTACCACACATGTCTTCTGCTTAGCCATGACTAGCATTAAATCAAGATGTGTGCTGTGTATACCTCAACTTTTATATTTATGTTGTTATTGGAGTTAAAATTGGATTCTTATGAGGGCTAGTAGCTCAAAACAAATTCAATGGATGAAGTGATTGGATACATGTAGAGCAAGTTTCATTATTTTTTCAACACAAAGCATCTAAATAGAGTGGCTTTTTAGTACAGTCTTTGAAGACAAAATATTCCATTATATGCTCAAATTATTTTGCAAACAATATTTCCATCAATGATTCATAAGCGAGAAGGGGGTAAAAGAAGAGGAAGCATTTATATTTCATTTTGTTGAGCTTAGCAAATATTCACATTCCTAAAATATGTTGAAATTGTTTGAAATATAGGTAATACAAAAGGTACAAAGTGTGTGGTTTTCAGAGAGGATTGATGAACTTAGTGAGGAAAATAACAGACAATCATACAGAATAGGCTAATTTCCAAATGAGTAGTTTTAACCATTAGTTGTCAGATCAAGAAGAATGGAGAGATGATCTTGGGCTATGTTTGTAGCATCGTTGTTCCTTACATTTCCAATCTGGAAACAGACCAAAAGTCATACTATACTCATATAATGAACTATGACTCAACTGCTAAAAACTGATTATATATGCAACTATTAGATTAAATTATGAAACACTATGACAAATAAAGCATAAAGTAGACAAATTGAATTACTACATATGTATAAATTGCTACAGAAGAAAAACTAATCTCAAGAAAATTAAATCATATCAAGGCCATAAGAAAATGAATACAACGTTTATTTTTCTTTCAACTGTCAAAGCAATAAAACTTTCCTACAGTGGGTGAATGGCTAATTACATGATCATACAGTTGTGTGATTGATTAAGATTCAATAGTAAAAGTAAATGAAGTATCAAATACAGAAAGAAATACAGGAAATGTAAATGCATTTGACTAATCAAAAGAGACCTCATTCTATATTATTGCAACTAAAGCATTCTGAAAGAGGAAAATTGTGAATACAGCAGAAATATGATTAGTGGTTTCCAAAGAGGAGGGCAGAGAGGGGACAGGAAATTTTTACAATAAGAAAGCAACTCTTCTACTGTAAAGGTAATGACATGCATACACACATCCAAACATGGGATACATAATATCAAAAGTAAGCTCTTTTGCAATCAACTGTCCAGGTCACAATGGTGTGTCTACTTTGGTCCACTCAACAAAACAAATCAGACACAATAGTAGGGAATGCTAAGAATGTAAGAAACTATTCATGTTTAGTAGCAATACCTGTAAGTCCATGTATTTCTGCTTCATCATACTGTAAACATGTCACCAATTTAAAACAGTAGTATTAGGGCATTTGCTAGCTTCACTCAGATTGGATTTGAAGCCTGCTCCGCATCTCCACATAAGAAAATTCGTGAATTTGTACTGTAAGCTTGGTAAAAAGTTCATGGCTAGCCAGGAAAGTCAAGCTTTAGGATAGAACCTGCTATTATTTGGGTAACTTACTTAAAGTCAACGTGAAATGCCCTCTACATTTTATGGTTACACGGTAGAACTGAACTACTCTCAACCTTGTCCAAAGAAGCTTTTATTTGCAGTGGTCAACCTTTTAATTTCAGGATCCCATTGGTCAATCAGTGGTCTTGTACAGCACTGGATAGAAGTTTTACCCAGTGTACAATGCACCCAACACTGGAGTGGAAATAAGCTGCTGCCTAACAATTGACTTGACATGCACAGCTAGGATGTGTTTCACTGGGTGATATTTGTTTTCATTGACTTTTTACTATAGCAAATCTTACTGTAAGATTTAGATTCCTTTCATGATTTCCTCCCACTTTGTATTCTTCCCATTTTATATTTTAATCTCATATTCTAATGTGAGATTTTTAAGAAGAGATACGTGTAGAAAAGGCAATAAAGAACATTAAAAACAGCAGAGTTGCCTAAGGTATGGGGACTGCACACTGGGGATCCCATCCAGGCTGTCCACCCACCCAGAGACTGCCAGCATCCTAGTCCATTTCTCCACCTTTGGGACAAGGTAAATGAGCCTGATTCTGACCTAGCATCTCGTGCCCTGTTCAGAGCCGACTGAGGCCTGGAGATTGCACACTGGGGAAGCTATCCCTGTGGTCCATCCCAAGCAGATACTGCCAAGGCCATGATACTAGTCCTACCTCCATCCATGGGAAGAGGAGGGCCATTGGAGTATTGGACCTGCTTGCACCCAGCTGAAGAGAATCTTGAACCTGCACCCACCATGAGAGGAAGAGACCCCTCCTGCACCCACTGAAAGAAGGGATGGGAAGAAGACAATATAAAAACATATTCAACAATAACAGAAACACAATATGACACCACTAGAGTAAAGGGACTCTATGCCAGCAAGACCTGAACGTCTCAACACAGAAGAAGCAGAAAAGAATGACTTTAAAAACAACTTCATGAAAATGACAGAGGCCATCAAAGAGGATATGATAAAATTTCTTAAATAAAAGGAAGAAAAAACAAACCAAAAATTACAAGAAATCAACAAATCTCTTAAAGAATGCAAGGAAAGCCAAGAAAAAAAAAACCAAACAAATGAAGGAAACAATTCAAACAGTTCAAGATGTGAAACCTGAAATAGAGACAATAAAGAAAACAAAACCTGAGGGAATGCTGGAAATAGAAAAGCTAGGTAAATGATCAGGAACTACAGGTGCAAGCATAACCAACAGAATTCAAAAGATGGAAGAGAGAATCTCAGGCATTGAAGATACTAAGAGAAATGGTTTCATCAACCAAAGAAAATCTAAAGTCCAACAACTCCATAACACAAAATATCCAGGAAATATAGGACACCATGAAAAGACCAAACCTAAGAATAAGGTGAAGAAGGTGAAGAAACTCACCTCAATGGTGCAGAAAACATATTCAACAAAATCATAGAAGAAAACTTTCCCAACCTAAAGAAAGACATGCCAATGAAAGTATAGGAAGTTTACAGAACAACAAATAGAGTGGATTAAAAAAAATCCCATCGTCACATAATAATCAAAATCCCAAACATACAGACTAAAAAAAAAGAATATTAAAAGCAGATAAGGAATGAGGTCAAGTAACATATAAAGGCAAACCTATCAGAATTATACCTGATTTCTCCATGGAAACTCTGAAAGCCAGAAGGTCCTGGGTAGATGTTCTACAAACTCTAAAAGATCATGGATGCCAGCCTAGACTACAATACTCAGCAAAGCTTTCAATAAAAATATATGGAGAAAACAATGTATTCCATGACAAAACAAGATCTAAAAATACATATCCACGAATCCAGTCCTACAAAAAATTCTGGAAGGAAAACTCCAACACAAGGAAGTCAATACAACCAGAACAACATAGGCAATAGACAATTCCACTTTACCAACAACCAAAAGAAAACAGGGGTGGAAATCCAGACACAATTCAACCAGCAACAACCAATCCAAAACAAACAAAAATGAACACTCAATGGCCCTTAATCTCCCTCAATATTAATGGTCTAACTTGCCTATAAAAAGACACAGGCTAACAGAATGGATAAGAAGACATAATCCATCATTCTGCTGCATCCAGGAAACACCACTCAACTTCAAAGATGGACAGTATCTCAGAGCTAAGAGTTGGGAAAATATTTGCCAAGCAAATGCATTCAAGAAACAAACAGAGATAGCAAATCGAATATCTAACAAATTAGACTTTAACATCAATCAACAGAGATTAAGGAGGTAATTTTATATTCATCAAAGGAGAAATCCATCAAGATGAAGTCTCAATTCTGAACATCTATGCCCAAAATATAAAGGCATCCACATTCATAAAAGAAACATTACTAAAACTCAAATCACATATATAACCTCACAAACTTATAGTAGGAGACTTCAACACACCACTCTCACCAGTAGACAGGACCACCAGACAGAAACTTAACAAAGGAAAAAAGTAACTACTAGAAGTTATGACACAACTGGTTTAACAGACATCTATAGAACATTCATTCCAACCACAAAAAATATACCTTCTTCTCCATCCCATATAGCACCTTCTCTAAAATCAACCACATACTTGGCAACATAGCAAACCTCATCAAGTACAAAAAAAATAGAAATTACCCACTGTATCTTATCAGACCACCATGCTTTAAAGTTAGAATTCAACAACAACACAAGTTGCAAAAAACCCACAAACTCATGAAAATTGAATAATGCACAATCGCACCATTCCTGAGCCAAGGAAGAAATAAAATAAGAAATAAAGACTTCCTAGAATTCAATGAGAATGAAGACACAACATAACCAAACTTATGGGACAATTTGAAAGCAGTGCTAACAGGAAAATAACACTAAGTGCCCACGAGAAGAAACTGGAAAATAGTCACTCTACAGAATTAACAGCAAAATTGAAAACTCTAAAACAAAAAGAAACAAACTCACCACAGAGGAGTATAATCCAGGAAATAATCAAATTGGGAACTGAAATCAATAAAGTAGAAACTAGGAAAACAAAACAAAGTATCAATGTAACAAAGAGTTGGTTCTTCAAGAAAATCAACAAGAACGACAATTACCCAAACCGTGCCAAATGGCAGAGAGTGAACATGCAAATTAACAAAATGAGAAACAAAAAGGGGTACATAACAACAGAAACTGAGGAAATCCAGAGAATCATCAAGTCATACTTTGAAAATCTGTACTATACAAAATTCAAAAATCTAAAGGAAATGGACACTTTTCTGGATAGATAACACTTAACTAAATTAAACCAAGAACAGATAAGCAATTAAAATAGACCTATAACCCCTAATAAAAAAAATAAGCAATCACCAAAGGGGTCCCAACCCAAAAAAGTCCAGTGCCAGATTATTTAACTTCAGAATTCTACCAAAAATTCAAAGAACCGATAATATTCAATTCTCCTCAAAGTATTAAGCATAATAGAAACAGAAGGGTCATTGCCAAACTCTTTTTACAAGGCTTCAATAACCTTGGTACACAAGCCACACAAAGACACAACTAAGAAAGAGAACTTCAGACAAATATCCCTCATGAACATTAATGTAAAAATACTGAAAAAATATAGGCAAATCAAATCCAAAAACACATGACATCCAAAATGATCAAGTAGACTTCATCCCGGGGATGCAGGGATGGTTCAACATATGTCAATCCATCAATGTAATGCACCATCTAAACAAACTGAGAAAGAAACATATCACATGATCATCTCACTAGATGCTGAAAAAGCCTTTGCCAAAATCCAGCACCCCTTCATGATAAAGATCTTGGAGAAATCAGGGATAACAGGAACATACCTAAACATAATAAAAGCAATGTGCAGCAAATCAAAAGCCAACATCAAACCAAATGGAGAGAAACTCAATAGGATTCCTCTAAAATCAGGAACAAGAAAAGGCTGTCCACTCTCAACATACCTCTTCAATATTGTACTTGAAGTTCTAGTTAGAGCAATAAGACAACAAAAGGAGACCAAGAGGATAAAAATTGAAAAAGAAGTCAAACTTTCACTATTTACAGATGATAGTTTATATAAGTGATCCAATAAACTCTACCAGGGAACTCCCACAGCTGGTAAACACCTTCAGTATGTGGCAGGATACAAGAATAACTAAAAAAAAACAGGACCATTATTATACACAGAAGAAAATGGGCTGAGAAATAAATCAGAGAAACATCACCCTTAACAATTGCCAAAAAGCAACATAAAATACCTTGGAGTAACACTAACAAAACAAGTATAAGACCTGTATAGCAAGAACTTTGAGTCTTTAAAGAAAGAAATTAAAGAATATACCAGAAAATGGAAATATCTCCCATGCTCTTGGATAGGTAGGATTAATAGTAAAAATAGCAATCTTGCCATAAGCAATCTACAGATCCAATGCAATCTCCATTAAAATCCCAGAGCAATTCTTCACAGACCTTGAAAGAACAGTTTTCAACTTTATATGGAAAAGCAAAGAACCAGGATAGCCAAAACAACCCTGTTCACTAAAGGAACCTCCAGAAGCATCACATCCCTGACTTGAAGCACTATTAAAGAGCTATAGTCCTGAAAACAGCTTGGAATTGGCACAGAAATAGACAGGTAGACCAATGGAATTGAACTGAAAACCCTGATATTAACCCACACACCTATGAACAGCTGATTTTTGACAAAGAAGCTAAAATTATACAATGGAAAAAAGAGAGCATCTTCAACAAATGGTGCTGGCATAACTGGACGCTGGCATGTAGAAGACTGCAGATAGATCAATATCTAATGTCATGCAGAAAACTTAAGTCAAAATGGATCAAAGACCTTAACATAAATCAAGCCACACTGCACCTCTTAGAAGAGAAAGTAGGTGGTACCCTCAAACAAATACATACAGGGGATTGCTTCCTTAACCAAACACCACCAGTAGCTCAGACACTGAAATCGACAATTAATAAATGGGACCTCCTGAAATGGAGAAGCTTCTGTAAGACAAGGGACACAGTCAACAAGACAAAATGAGAGTCCACAGAATGGGAAAAGAGCTTCACCAAGACCACATCTGACAGAGTGCTGATTTCCAAAATATACAAAGAATTCAATAAGCTAGTCACCAACATACTAAAAACCTCAATTTAAAATTAGGGTATACAGACCCCCTGAATGTGTGCGTCAGTGTGGAAGCATAGGTAATCTATAGGGCCTTGGGTAGTATTTACCCCTGGCACACAAATAGACTTTTAGTACCCATGCCATAATATGGGAGGCTCTCTCAGCCTGGACTCTTGGGGGGAGGGCCTAGATCCTGCCCTGGATTAAATGACAGGTACTGGAGATCCACCATGGAGGGCCTTACCCTCCTTGGTGATCAGAATGGAGATTGGGTGGGGGACTAGGAGACCTGGTGAAGAGAGCAGGGGAGGGGGGGAGAGAGAGGGAACTGGGATTGACATGTTAAACAAGATTGTTCTAACCTAAATTTTAAAAAGTGGGGTATAGAACTAAATAGAGAATTCTCAATAGAGAAATCTAAAATGATTTTGAGACCCTTAAAAAAGTGTTCAACATCCCTGGTATACAAACTGTCTTAAGGTGCCTATAGCACAAAGAGAGATGCTCTCTCAGCCTGGACTCTTAGGGGAGTGCCTTGACCCTACCAAGAGTAAAATGACAGACTCTAGATATCCCCTATGTGGAAGGATTTGGCAATAGGGTGGGAGGGAGGGGGGGAAGGGGAGTGTGGGAGGAGGGGGAGGGAGAGGGAACTGGGATTGACATGTAAAACAAGCTATTTAAAATTAAAATAAAAAATGATAAAAAAATAAAAAGTAAATTTTAAAAAAAAGTGTTCAACATCCTTAGCCATCAGGGAAATGCAAATCAAAACAACTCTGAGATACTATCTTACTCCTGTCAGAATGGCTCTAATCAAAAATACCAATGACAGTTTATGCTGGAGAGGATGTGGAGAAAGGGGAACATTTCCTCATGGAATTGCAAACTTGTACAGCTACTTTGGAAATCAGTGTGGCTTTTCCTCAGGAAAATGAGAATCAGTCTACCAGTAGATCCTGCAATTCCCCTCTTAAACATATTCCCATAGACACACACACACATACAATAAGGGCATATGTTCAACTATGTTCATAGCAGTGTTATTTGCCATAGCCAGAACCTGGAAGCAACCTAGATAGCCCTCTACTGAAGATTCCATAGAGAAAATATACTACATGTACACAATGGATTATTCCTAAGCGGAAAAAAAACAATAGAATCTTGAAATTCACAGGCAAATGGATGGAACTAGAGAAACCATCCTGAGTGAGGTTCATCTTTTTGATGAACATGGTATGTACTGACTCATATATGGATTTTAGACATAGAGCAAAGGATTACCAGCCTACAATCCACGTCTCCAGAGAAACTGGGAATTAAAGAGGCCCCTAAGAGAGACATACATGGTCCCCAGAGAATGGGAAAGGGACATGATCCCCTGAGATAATTGGGAGCATAGGGGGAGAAGAGAGGAAGTTAGGAGAATGAGGAGGGAAGAACTGGAGGGGAGAGGAGGACATGAGAGAGTGGGAAGATAGAATCAGGGGAAAAATAGAGGAGAGCAAAAAGAGAAATACCATAATAGAAAAAGAGAAATCTGGCACTAGGGAAATGCTCAGAGATCTACAAGGTTGACCCCAACTAACAACTAAGCAATAATCCAGAGGCTACCTTAAATACCCTTCTCCAATAATGAGATTGATGACTACCTTATATGCCATCCAAAAGCCTTCATCCAGTAGCTGATGGAAGCACAAGCAGACACCCACAGCTATACACTGAGCTGAACTCCTGGAATCCAGTTGCAAAGACGAAGGAGTGATGAGCAAAGGGGTCAAGATCAGGCTGGAGAAAAAATCACAGAAACAGCTGATCTTAACAAGGGGTTGCTCCTGGATCTCATACTGATAGCTGGGAAACCAGCATAGGACTGTTCCAGATCCCCTAAACAATGATGTCAGTTTGGAGCTCTTGTTAATCTGTGGGGCTTCTGGTGTTGGATCAGTATTTATCCATAGCATACGAATGGACTTTGGGACTACATAGAGGGACCCTCTCCCATCCTAGACACATGGGAGAGGGTCTATGCCCTGCTCCAATGATATGGCAGACATTGAAATCCCCCATGGAAGGCCTCAACCTCTCTGGAGAGCAGAAAGTGGATGGGATATGGGATTAGTGCAGAGCAGAGGAGAAGAGGAGGGAGTGGGAACTAGGATTGACTTGAAAAACAAGCTTGTTCCTAATTAAAATTAAAAAGGAGTCTGTCATTAGACTCAAGGCAGGGTCCAGGCACTCCCCTAAGAATCCAGGCTGAGAGAGCATTCCTCTTTGTGTTATGGACACACGAAATCTGTATGCCTGATCCACTGCCCAGGGTCCCATAAGTTGCCCAGGCCTCCTCACTGACTTTCACACTCTGGGGGTCTGTATCAGTCCCATGCTGGCCTTCCAGCTGTTGGTCTGGGGTCCAAGAGCTCTCCCCTGTTCAGATCAGCTGTCTCTGCTGGTTTTGTCAGCCCATTCTTTGACAATTTGCTCCTCTCTCTCTGTCACTGGGTTCCATGGGTTCAGTTCAGTGTTTAACTGTGGGTGTTTGAAAAAAAGAAATGTATGCATATAAACATACATTAAAACCATATGTACACTAATTATTAGTTAATATCTTTGTAAATGTGTTATATGCAGCAATCATATTAATTTATCAGTAACTTTGAATAACATCCTGGTTTTCTAATACTCTAAAAAGAGAAACTGTAACAGGCAAAAACAATAGACTTTTATAATTTATTATTCTAAACATTGATACTTGTGATACTTTCAGTGGGAAATTTTCAAACATAAAGCAACTTATTCTCGTGTATTTTTTCAATGAGTAAGTCAGTCTTGAGGAACTGAAAACAGCTCCACATTATTTTACCTTTCCAGTGTAAATATAATTATGTTAAAACCATATATTGAAGGATCAAAGAAATACAAGAAAATGTATAATTACAGCACATGTGTAAGTTGTTTAGGTAAGTAAACATAAATTTTAGTAGCTGAATCCTTACAATTGCATCACTGCCTGTCTATTTTAAATAAGTTGGTCCTGGAGTATTAATTACAGTGCTGAACCATGTACTCATCCTTCTTGGTCACCATTTTCTCTATTTCCAGTGTGTTCTCTTGATTTAGTAGTTAACATAGCCCTTGGAAGCTATTTTTCAAGGGTTAGAATCGAACATTTTGTCTTGCTTTGATGTCAGCACATACTCACACTGTTTTGCGACATTATTTCTATGACTAACTCTTGAGTAAAGTTATCTTGAGGTTTTAACTACAATATAAAATAGTAACTTGTAACAACTGACCCATAAAAAAATCTTTCATGTCACAGACAGGTGTCCTTTAAGGTCTCTGTGTGGTACTGAACTGACAGTACAGGCCAAATGACATATGGACAATAACAGTCTCCTCCCCTCTGCTATGACCCTTAATATTTCTGTGTAAGACATAAAGGAAGAGATTTAATGAAAACAGGTTATGATTGTAGTAGTGTGTGTGAGTGTCGCTGTCTTTAAGTGTGTATATGCATGTGCCTCTGTGTGTTTCTCTGTATGTAAATATGTCTCTCTCTCCTTTCTCTCTCTCTCTCTATATATATATATATATATGTGTGTGTGTGTGTGTGTGTGCATGTGTTAGTGTGTGTGTGTGTATGTATGAGTGCATGAACGTACCTACCTGCACATGTAGGCATAGGCAGGAAATGGGTGACAGATACCTTTGTCTTTATAAATAAGTTCTCTCACATTAGTTGGCCATCAAGTCCCTGGGATCCTCCTGTCCCTATCCCTTAGCCAGCAAAACCAGGTCTGTATATGGATTACAGGATCAAACCCAAGTCCTCATGCTTCCCTGATAAAACACTTTACCAGTGGTAGACTGTTTTGATTTCATTATTTCATAGTGAAAAACAAAAGATCCATATTTCTCCTTTTAGATTTAGAAATGTAAACCTAAGCAGGGAGTGATAATCCCACAATTATCACAGAAGTAGCATCATTTGTTTATATGTGGCTGGAAATTCACATGTGCTAAGCATCATTTTATGAATACTGACATTGCCAATTGTGGAAGTCTCGATGTTGATTAGAATTTGAATGCACATTATTAGAATGTTTGTCTTTATAACAGTTAAACAGTGTGGCATCCCATTGCACATGAAAAGGACATAATCCTGCCAGGATTTAAATCATTTGGAAAAACAACGGGAAGTGATTGGAGAACTATTATTTTCATTGATAGCTTCTTACAATGTTATTAATCAACTTAATACATTTGATACTTAAGCATCATGAATCACTTTCAAAATATATCTGAAGCCTATGTAGGCTTGCTATTTTCTAAATGTAAGTAATATGTTGCATCTTACCATAAAATGATGGATAACTGTTACAAAATCAAATGTCACCTATCCTAAAAAACATCTAAATCAGAGATATAAACAATATCTATAATGATTTTATATGTGAAACAAATTCCCTAGCAATACTTTTCAAAAGAACAAGTATATATTAATCAATAATTAGTAACATGATCAACACAAACTTTGAATTACTTAGACCTATATTAAAATCATTCAAATAAGATTCATTTGGAAATGATCAGTAAAAGGCATTTATTGTAATTATGTCACTATACAATAACATATCAGAACTCTTCCAAATATCATTTAATAATTTTAAGGTCTTATTAATAGACATCACTTGCATTTGTTCTGTGTACCATAAAATATTCAAAAATTTTCCTCTTCTAATTTAAACCCCATTCATTCCTTACACTAGCAGGGCAAGTAGGTAACTAATCATTTTTATCTCCCCCCCCCTCAAAATCCCATTCCCCAGTCTCACCTTGTAGCATATCACCTACTGTGCCCTTATTAAGGCACTGAAGAAAGAATTTGGAAGAGATATTAGAAGATGGAGATTTCTTCTACATTCAAGGAACAGTTTGATTAACTTAATTAGAATGGGCATCCTACCAAAAACTGTTTACAGATTCAGTGCAATCCTCATCAAAATTCCAATACAATTCTTCACAGATCTCAAAAAGACAATGTTAAAATGTATATGAAAACTCAAAATAGCCAAGAAAACTAAAATAATCCTGAATCCTGAATACGTTGGGCACATCACCAATCCCCCTCAAATAAATAAGAACATCATGGGATTAATTGGACATGTTGACTAATGGAATCTATTGAAAACCCAAACATAAATCTACACACTTATGGGTACCCAGTTTTTTATATAAAAAAGACGGAAATATACACTGCAGAAAAGACACCATTCTGATCAAATTGTATGGCTGCATATAGAAGAATCCATATAGGTTCACACATATCATACTGCAAATCTCAACTGATCAAAGACATCAACATCAAACCAGATATATTAAGCTTGATAGAACACAAATGGGGAATAGCCTTGAATGCATTGGCACAGGAGACAACTTTGTGAACAAAACACCTTAGCACAGGTACTAAGATCAACAATTAATAAGTGAGACCATATGAAACTGAAAAGCTTTTTGTACAAGAAAGGACACCATTTTCACACAAAACAGCAACCTACAGAATGGGAACAGATTTTTATCAATAGAGGACTAATATTCAAAATATATAAGTAAATAAAAATAATACTACGTCAGAAAACAACTCAGTTAAAACATGAAGTACAGATTTAAGTAGAAATTCTCAAATGAGGAAACTGAAATGGCTAAGAAACATTTAAAGAAATGTCCCATACCCTTAGCCACCAAGGAAATGAAAGAACAAGGGTACGATTTCATCTTATACATGTATGGATGACTAAGATCAACAAAACAAGTAACCGCTCATGCTGGTAAGCATGTGGACTAAATGAAATGTTCATCTATTGTTGGTGTAACAATAAACTTGTACAGCCACTATGAAAATCAAGGTGGAGTTTTCTTAGGAAGTAGGGAATTGATCTATCTCAAGATCCAGATATACCAGCAATATAATATATATATTATATAAATTCAGTTGCCAAATAATGAGGTATACCAAGCCCTAGCTACATATCTCTTTTCACCAGCTGAATCTTCCAATACCAGGAACGGGTTAAATCTAATGGAGCTGTTGGCTAAAGGGGTTCAACTGGAACCCCCAAACAACCCAGGCTGTTGCCAAAACTACAGGTTGTTTTCCACAAACTGAAAGATGAAAACAACACCTATGCTACTCACTGAATGTGAAAAAGTTGAGCTGGTGCCTACATAGAGTCTTCACCAATGTGTGCTAGAATCTTCTGTGCAAGAAGGTAGTCTGCATTCCCACAAAGAAGAAGTATAATCATAAATCCAGCTACAAAAACTTTGATCTATAATGGTGTCTTGCCTGCAAGTTATGATAGTACAATGTTTGCACAAAACCTGTGGGAGGAGTCAACAAATATCTAATGGGACGTATGCGCCAATTCTACAAGATAAATCCATACCAGACACACTTTGGGTAACCTCAAACTAGATAGCGCAGGGACTCAGGGACTAGGATTAAATTAAATACTATGATTCTACTGCAAGAACCTAGCAATAAAGTAACTCACAATGACATTTTACTATACTCATAAACAAGTGCTTTACAATAGAAGCAGAAGGATCACTGCCAAACTCTTTTTATGAGACTACAATTACATTAGTACCCAAACCACACAAAGACACAACTAAGATAGGGAACTATAGACCAATCTCCTTCATGAATATTGATGCAAAAATACTCAATAAATAATGGCAGAACACATCAGAAAAATCATCCACCATGATCAAGTAGACTTTATCTCAGGGATGAAGGGATGGTTCAACGTATTAAAATCCATCAATGTTATCCACCATAAAAACAAACTCAAAAAGAAAAATCACATGACCATCTCACACGATGCTGAAAAAGTCTTTGAAAAAATCCAACACCCCTTCATGATAAAGGTGTTGGAGAGATCATGGATGACAAGAACACATCTAAACATAATAAAGGCTATATACAGTAAATGAACAGTCACCATCAAAGTAAATGGAGAGAAACTACATGCAATTCCTCTAAAATCAGGAACAAGACAAGGCAGTCCACTCTTTCCATATCTCTTAATATTATACTTGAAATTCTAGCTAGAGCAATAAGACAAAAAAAGGAGATCAAGGGGATAGAAATTGGAAAGGAAGAAGTCAAACTTTCAAAGAATTCTACCAGGGAACTCCTACAGCTGATAAACACCTTCAACGAAGTGGCAGGATACAAACCTAACTCAAAAAAATCAGTAGCTGTACTATATATAGACAATAAAGGGGCTGAGAAAGAAATCAGAGAAACATCATTCTTTACAATAGCCACAAACAACATAAAATATCATGTAGTATCTCTAACCACACAGGTGTAAGACAAGAACTTTGAGTCTTTAAAGAAAGAAATTAAAGAATATACCAGAAAATGGAAAGATCTCCCATGCTCTTGGATAGGTAGAATCAATAGTAAAAATGGTAATATTACCAAAAGCAATCTACAGATTCAAGGCACTCCCCATCAAAATCCCAGCACAATTCTTCACAGACCTTGAAAGGACAATTCTCAACTTTATATGGAAAAACAAAAGACCCAGTATAGCCAAAACAACCCTGTACAATAAAGAAAATTCAGGAGGCATCACCATCCCTGACTTCAATCTCTATTATAGAGCTATAGTCTTGAAAACAGGTTGGTATTGGCACAAAAATAGACAGGTAGATCAATGGAATTGAATTGAAGACCCTGATATTAACCTACACACCTATGAACACCTGATTTTTGACAAAGAAGCTAAAATGGAAAAAAGAAAGCATCTTTGGCAAATGGTGCTGGCGTAACAGGATGCTGGCATATAGAAGACTGCAGATAGTTCCATATCCATCACCATGCAGAAAACTTAAGTCCAAATGGATCAAATACCTCAACATAAATCAAGTCACACTGAACCTCTCAGAAGAGAAAGTGGGAAATATCCTTGAACAAACTGGCACAAGAGACTGCTTCCTGAACATAACACCAGTAGCACAAACACTGAAATCAACAATTAATAAATGGGACCTCCTGAAATGGAGAAGCTTCTGTAAAGCAAAGGACACTGACAACAAGACAAAGAGGCAGCCCACAGAATGAGAAATGATTTTCACTAACCCCACATCTGACAGAGTGCTGATGTCCAAATTTTACAAAGAACTCAAGAAGCTAAGTTCCAAAACACCAAAATAATCCTATTAAAAAGCGAGGTACAGAACAAAATAGAGAATTCTCAATAGAGGAGTCTAAAATGTCTGATAGACACTTGAGACATTGCTCAAAATCCTTAGCCATCAGGGAAATGCAAATTAAAACAACTCTGAGATACCATCTCACACCTGTCAGAATGGCTAAAATCAAAAGCATCAATGACAGTTTGTTTATGCTGGAGAGAATATGGATAAAGGGGGATACTCCTCCATTGCTGGTGGGAGTGCCAACATATACAGCCACTTTGTATATCAGTATGGAGATTCCTCAGGAAAATGGAAATCAGTGTACAAGACCCAGCAATTTCACTCTTAGGCAATACCCAAAAGATGCACATTCATACAACAAGGACATCTGTTCCACTATGTTTATAGCAGCATTATTTGTAGTAGCCAGAACCTGCAAGCAACCTAGATGCCCCTCAACTGAAGAGTGGATAGAGAAAGTGTACACAATGGAGTACTACTCAACAGAAAAAAAAAATGGAATCTTAAAATGTGCAGGTAAATGGATGGCACTAGTGAGGTAACCCAGTCACAAAAAGACAAACATGGTATGCACTCACTCATATATGGATTTTAGACATGGAACAGGGGATTCTCAGCCTACAATCCCACTGCCATGGAGTCTGGGAAACAGGGAAGACCTTAAAAAAGATATGAATAGTACGCCAAGAGAAGGGAAATGGGACAGGATCTCCTGAGGGGGTTGGAAACCTGGGCAGAAGGGAGGGGAGAAGGAGCTGGAAGAAACAGAGGAAAAAGAGGAGTAGAGAGGAGGATGTGGAGGAGCAGGAAGGCTGAGTCAGGGAAAGAATAGAAGAGAGCAGACTGAGAGTTAGCTAATAGACAGAGTCATTATAGGTTTGAGCAGATATCTGGCACTAGTGAGATTTTCAGAGATCTATAAGAATGATACCAACTGTCGTTGAGGCTGCCTTAAATGCCCTCCCCCTATAATGAGATTAATGATTACTTTATATGCTATCCTAGAGCCTTCATTCAGTGGCTGAAGGAAGCAGAGGCAGACACCCACAACTAAACACTGAACTGAACTCCAATAAACCAGTTGCAGAGAGGGAGGAGTGATGAGCAAAATGGTCATGACCGGGTGGGTGAAACCCACAGAAGCAGCTGACCTGAACAAGGGGGCGCTCATGGACCCCAGACAGGTGACTTAGAGGCCAGCATGGGACTGATCCAGACCCCCTGAATGTGGGTGTCAGTGAGGAGACTTCGGCAATCTATGGGACCTCAGATAGTAGAACAGTATTTATCCCTGGCATACAAATGGACTTTGGGAGCCCATTCCACATGGAGGGATGCTCTCTCAACTGGACACATGTGGGAGGGCCAAGGCCCTTCCTGGGATGATATGAGAGACTTTGATGATCCCCCATGAAAGGCATCACCCTCCTTGGGGAGCAGATGGGGATGTGGTGGGGATTGGGGGGGGACAAAAGAGGAGGGGAGGGAGAGGAAGTTGGAAATGCCATGTGAAAGCAAGCTTCTTTCTAATTTAAATTTTAAAATGTGAGGGGAAAAACAAAAAATTGATACTCAGAGAATAAATGTATTTCTTTTAAAATAGATAGATAGATAGATAGATAGATAGATAGATAGATAGATAGATAGATAGATAGATAAAAAATAACAGCCTCTGGGAAGCCTGCAGAAGTAAAGGCAGAAAGAATATAAGAGCCAGAATGGATGGAGGACACCAAGAACACAAAGACCTCTGAATAAACAGGATTGAGAAACATATAAACTTACAGAGACTGAGGCAGCATACATAAGGTCCTACATGGGTCTGCACCACACAGGATCCTAAAGCTGAAAAGAGAATTAAACAGGTACCCAAATCCCTAAGACAGAAGCTATCTTGAATTTATAACCACTTAGAAATGAAAATTATTTTTTCTACAAGGGAGTCTCACTGTAGAAACACACTACTCTTAAGGGTAGACTCCATGCACAGCAGCAGATGGACAATAGAACACAATGTCAGTGGCGTTTTTGGAGGATCCTTGTCTCATAATGTTGTGCCAGCCTCTTCCTCCTCGTTTGTTGTCTTATTTATTTATATTTTTGTTATGTTTTATTTATATATTGCTTTTCAATGCGTTTTATTTCTCTTTACCTTACAGGTTCATTGTGTATTCATTATGGCTTCCAGTTTAGTACCATTATGGGATTCCTACGTTTGTAAACAAGTGGACTCTGTATTCATATCTGTTTCTTGTACTTTTTCTTATGCTCTTTTCCTTTTGTTTGTTTATTTTATCATATTCCAATGTGTTAGTATTTATCTTACTATATTGTACCTTATTATTACTCTTTGATAGATTTTTTTTAATTGTGACAGAAGGGGGGCGGATTCAGACAGAGAGGGAGGCGGGGATAAGCTGAGATGAGTAGAGGAAAGGGAAAATATAATCAGGATATATTATTTCAAAAATCTGTTTTCAATAAAAAGTAAGCAAATAAATTTCACCCTTCTTTTTAATGCTACAGAATTTTTAGCATAGATTAAATGTAGGGTACATGTAATAAAAGACACTGGTAACTCAAAAGCAGTTGTCATCAGTCTCAACTATGATGTGACTCTGGTACCAAGTGTTCAGGCACCTGCAGGATTTGTTCAGATATGTTTAACTACAGATACTTTGTTGATGTCACTATAAATTGTTCCCAAAGTTCATGTGCCAATGGTTTGCTACTCACCTGTTGATGGCATTATATGTGAACTTTTATCTGCTCAAACTGAATGGTATCTAAAGAGCTGTGGAAGTCAGAGGAAGGACAAGTTCACTGAAGGTATAAAACTTCTGAAAATTATGGGCCAAAATACATCTTTGCTCCTTTGACTGATGTCAAGTATTTGGTCAGAATTACAAAAGTGAATATGGTTCCCTCTGTCTTCTATAGTCCCTGTGCTTCTGTCAGTTCTGCCAGCTCTCAGCAACTGCTGCCTAAACAGAACTTCATATCTGTTTCTGTTTAAAATCTTATGTTAGATTAAGCATTAGCATAATAAGGATGGCAATGATAGACAGGATAACATGAGGAAATTCACAAGGGCTCAACCCTACACCAAGAACTACCGGAAATTGAGGAATTCTGAGAGTTTGATACCCCCAGGAAATAGCACACCAACTAGTTATTCAGTACCAAATGATCAGCCATGAAAATATACATACAACTAACATTTTGAATATTGAGCAGGTTGAAATTATGTGCTTGTTTGACAGCTGCATTCCCTCTCTTACCCCCATTCTCTCCTTCTCTTCATCTAATCCTCCCATTCCAGTCTCCCCACCCCCCATAATTGTATATGCTATTTGCCCTCTGTAGATAGAATGGGTTCTTCTAATTCAGTTCATGGCCAACAGGGTCCCATGGAAACCTCCAAATACTCATGCTATTGCCAAGACGATTTGGCACTTGCCACAACTTGATGGCAAGGCAATTTTATTGAGGACAATACAGAGAAGTCAAGCTAGTGCCTACCTAGAGCTTTAATGCCTACAGTCTAGTGTTCATGACTATGGAAGGTACTCTGCATGCTGCCAAAGGATAAAGGTAAATGCCAACCCAGTGACAACTCTTTGACCTACACTGGTGACATGCCTGGAAGATTTGCTGCTGCAAAAGTGGCAAAACTGTTGTGTGAGCAGGCAGCCACTATCTGATTAGAATTAAAGCCAACTATATGAGATGGAACCCATGAGCAACACTGCTTGGGTAACCAAGAATCTGAGAATAAATAGGCCACGGGACCAAATGAAAACCAAATACTGTTTGGTTTTTTTTGTGTGTTTGTTTCTTTGGTTGGTTGTTGGGGAGTATTTTGTTGTTGTTGCTTTTGTTAATGGAACACAGCAATAAAATGACTCCTAACAACACTCTGATATATCCACAGACCAGTGTTTCACTCAGCCATTATCAGAGGAAATACTTCCTACAGGATATAGCAGTTGATATAGAGGCTCCCAAATAGACAATGTGCAAAGAGTGAGAGACATTGAAACACTCAATCCTAAATGGGATTGTCTCCATCGAATCCCTTTCCTCAGAAGTCAGAGAACTATACTGAAGAAGAGGCAGAATGATTATATGAGCCAGAGGTGATGGATGTTATCAAGCAATCAGTGTCTTCCAGACACAACAGAACTGATGCACATATGAATTCACACAGACTATGGTGCAAGAACAGCACTTGTAATTGTCTAAACAAGATACTGAGATTTGGAAATAAACTAAGTTCTTACCTCTAACCAAGAAGCTACCTCCAATTGACAACTGCTCACAAAAGAAATTAATACTCTCTTAAAGCATCTCACTGGGTGTTAAAACCAACTTAAGGGCAGCCTCCATATAAAGTATTTGATGACCAACCAAAAAATGAACTCAATGGTATATTTGGAGAATTTTTGACTCATATGTTTTACTTGAACCTTATTTTCTTTCCATAAAAGGACTTTTCTTTGTATCTTTGGTTTCTAGTTTGTGTTTAGGTTTGGAGTGTATGTGTGGAGGGGGCAATATCCTTCTATATGCTGCGAATATGTGTTTCTTTTATTGGTTAATGAATAAAGCTGTTTCGGTCAATGGACAGGCAGGATGCAGCCAGGCAGGAAGTACAGGCAGGGCTACCAGCCTAGAAGAATTCTGGGAAGAAGAACACAGGGAATTGGAGTAAGTCACCAAAGAGATGGCATGTAGCTTCCAAGGAAGCAAGAGTTCCAGGCATTCTCTGGTAAGCAAAGGCCCCATGGAGATACATACATTAATAGAAATGGCTTAATAATTTGCAGAGAGATAGCCAGCAAGAAGTCTGAGCCATCAGCCAAACAGTTTATAATTAATACAAGCCTCTGTGTGTTTATTTGGGACTAAACACCTGCGGGACCAGGCAGGACAGAAACTTCCATTTACATGTGGTGCCCAATATGAGGCACGAACCCATGACCTGGAGATTAAGAATTTCCTGTTCTGCTGACTGACTTATGATAAAAAGTGATTTAAGTGCAAAACTTTGAACTCACTAAGAAAGAATAAGTGATAGAGTGCTTTCCCCGAATATGCCAAATACAAATGGACTGTACATTGTGAATGTAATTCTTACCTGATAACTGTTCTTATTCCATAAAATTTTAGTCTGTTAAAGTTTAAAATGTTTCGTTTTTATTTAGACCAAAAGTAGGAAATATTGCAGGATATTTGATCACACTGTA
Organism: Mesocricetus auratus; assembly: GCF_017639785.1. Taxonomy (NCBI): domain Eukaryota; kingdom Metazoa; phylum Chordata; class Mammalia; order Rodentia; family Cricetidae; genus Mesocricetus; species Mesocricetus auratus. Next base: position 10,341,411 of record NW_024429192.1, on the reverse strand, counting down.
TGAAGATATGTCACTGTTTTACATCATCTGCCTAAGGCACCTTTTGATTGGTTTAATAAACAGTTGAAAAACCAGTAGCTGGGCAGAAGAGGATATGCATGGCTTCAAAAAGGAGATAATAAGTCTAGGAAGAAATATGTGGCTAGGGATTGATTCATCAGTGACACCTGGAGGAAGTTGGATGTGCAGAACTAAGGAGAGGTAAGGAACCATGTGGCAGAATGGAGATTAATATAAATGGGTTAACTTAAGTTTAGAGCCAGTTGGGAGCAAGCCTATGCTAAGGCCAAGCTTTCATAATTAAGAAATAAGTCTCCATGTCATTATTTGGGAGCTGGTAATCTAAAGAGAGACCTACCCACTACAGATAAAGGAGAAGAAACTGATCAGAATATACTGTTTGAAGAAAATATTTTCAATTGAAAAATGGACTTTTCTCTCTTAAAAAAGTTGTATATAGGAAAATGTAAGGTTGGTTTCATGAATAGTATAGTTTTATAAATTATATTAGGACTACAGTGACTGGAGGAGCCTGTTGTTGGTCTTCAGACTTTAGAAGAGTAATAAAATGAAAAACTTGTAAGTTTGCCCAAGCTAGGTATATGACTGTGGCAAAGTTTTTTGCCCTAACTCACATTCATTTACTCAATCATTAAAGGAAGTATTTCAGCCTACAGGTTCTCTAAATTTGTTTCTAAGCATATAATTTTACTACACAAACGTTAATCAAAATAAAATTCACATATCAAAACAATGACTGCCAAAGACAATAATTTAAAATGTTCCCTAATTAGTATGGGCTAAGAAGGAACATAGATCAGTGTCATACGTCCTGAGAGATCTTTGGACAAGAGCCACTGTTTAAGACACTTGGCTGTTTAGATTACACAGTTCACCTTTGACTATTCACTCAAGCTGGACCTACCAGACTTAACATGTCCAGCAGCAGAAAAAAATATTGCTAGATTGTTTTGCTATCCAATCCCAACATGAGTTTTATTTCTAAATTAGCATTTTTAAAGTGATTTACTCATCAGCATTGATTTTGCTTTCAAATACTTCTTTCTTTTGGATTATAAAAACAATCAACCAGTGGAAATTTTTGCAAAACTCTTGGCTTTGGACACTAACCCAATAGCAGATGTCCATTTCCTCACTGCAGATGAAACAAATGTTTCTCTTTGGATAGGTTTTCTTATTAAACAAACTTTAGCCATTGAAATCTATGTTTAGATTTAGGCTTCTGGGACATCAAGTTAAGCAGATGCTTGTTGAAATAGTCATTTTATTTTGCTGATTCAGAAACACATTAATTATTGTGTGAATTCAATAACAATCACCATCACTATCTTAAAAAGGATTATTTTCTCAAAAGGTGGTACTTATAAGGTTTGATTTTATTTGGCTCCTAGAGCAAGCTTCAATCTTATAAATGTTACTTAAGCTATCAGCATTTTTATTATTTTTTCTGAATAGATTTGGATCTTTTTAACTTCTTGGTGACAATCATGATCACACTTCACTTAAATCTGTCAAAGGGTAGCCCAAGACCAACACAATGCATAATTAATACTTAATGGAAATAAAAACAGAAAATTTACTTGTGAACATTTGTACATACATTTTGGGCAACCTGCCCCTCCCTGCCTTCAGTTTCCTGTGTATAAAATGATGAGTTAGCATGAAATCATTCCCAAAGTCTCTCCAGCCTTAAATTTCTAGGACTCCATGGCCCCATTTTTGAAGGCTCACTCAACTAAGTTAATTTAGTGCAGATGTAATCTGATCCAGAATCAGCACCAATAAACATCATCATTGAGAAAGCTCTAATAGGAAACTGCACGCTCATGATAGTTCAGAGAGAGATGGATGCAAAGGGAAGCAAATTTTAGTTCTCATTGGATAGAACTGTATTCCTCCAAGCCATTTCTCTCTATCACCAATCACATGCAAGGTTGGAGTTCCTACCTATGTCCAGTTTACTATGTATGTTCTTTTCTGTTCTGTTCTTATTTTTAATCTCATCATCCATTGTTTATGTCAGAGTGAAAGGGACTAGGTTAAGGAAAAACTGGTTTAATTAGCCTTATAGCCCCCACCCTGAGAAATCCGGCAATTGGCTGGGCAGCACATGATAAGAAGAGGTCAGTGTGGTTACAAGGTCAAAATGAAATGGCCTGTGACTAATCCTGCTCCTTTGCTCTCAGTGTGTTTTTCCTATTTTATTTTTATTGATAAATTCCATCGGGGAAAATATTTTTAGCCACAGAGCAATGAAGTGAATTAAAACAAACTTTCAAATTCCTGCGACAAAGGACTAAACACGCCATCCACTTTCCCTTAGACTCAGTTATGGTGAATAAGAATTTAGGACAAGACTGCTCTCCAGAACTCCATGTCTGATGGAGACTACTCAACCATGAGAGCCACAACTGGTGACACTTCTGCCCTGTGCTTATTCTGATACTTAAATTTAGACTATCGTTCCCCTGTCATAAAGACCAAGAACAACATAGACACAAGGAAGTTTAGGTTTGTTGAGTGGTCTCATCAAAATCTTACAATATTAGCAGTGATTAGCCTCCAAGAGCAAACAAAGATGCCTGTTTGCGGTAGATGAACTGCTATGCTGCCTCGGTCTTCCCTTCAGAACTGAAATATATATTCACGCAACTCCTCAAATAGAATGGAGTTAGAATGCTTATCTGTTGACCCTTGTCTCCAAGGTAATTACTGAAACCTCATTGGTATATTTGCATTGCGACTACTGCAATCTGTGTGGCGGAGAGCAGAATGTCGAAAGAGTGGATCAGAGTTGCAGGACTGTCAGGACCTGCAAACCCTTCAGGAGCATCAATTCTCAAGCAGACTGGTGGGCTCTAGGGCTTCAGCTCCAACACTTGCAAACTGTCAACTTGCAAGATGAACCTGGCTGACAATAAGTCGGGGTTGTCTAGTCTATGAACAGTGTGAATGCCGAGAAAATAGTATGCTTCTGGAAGGAGGCTAGCTTGAGCCATTTTTTGAATGTAGTAGAGTAACCTCTACTTCGTTGATGGATATTACAAAGAAAAGGGTGTGACTATGTTGTCATTTGTTATGACAAAATAAGGAAACCAACAGATATTAATGATCTAAAAAAATACCACATAAGTATTCAAGTAGTGTTGGAGTGGACAGGTATTGAGTGTGAAAGAATCATTCAAGGTATGTTGGGATATGCTTGGATCACCTTAGCAGCACTATCCTTGAAAAGGTGAATTTCATGGCATGGCTGGTGCTAACTGATCTGGGGGTGACACAGAGTACCTTAGAAAACTCAGTGAATTTTATTGGTTTTCCATAAGCCTAAGACGATGAAAAGAAAATGTTACAGAAAGAAACAGAGGCCATATATTTGAAACTGGAGAGAAAAGCAACTTTTCACAGGCCAGGACAGCTTCCTGTTCTAGTGAGAAAAATCTGCAAACAAAAGTAATTGAGAGGATAAGAAAGGGGCCAAAAAAAGAAATAACTCAATTTCAATTTCTACTTATAATAAACTCAAAGATTAAGAGATAAACTTAGAAGTGCATAAGCCAAAAATAATAATTATAGAATTTCTTAATATATCTAGTTCTTTGTTTTTATTACTAGAAATAGGATATTTATAAAATTCGAGGTCTCTTCTAATAAGCAAATTCACTAAAACAATAATGAAAAACATAACAGATTCATAAAAATTCAATTTAAATGAAAAAATATAATTAATACCACTTAATTGCCCTTGAAAGTCACTGTTCATTCAAATGAAACACAAAATTCATGGTTCTTCTCAAATCAATAAACATTTTTATAAATTAATGACTAACTATATTTTAGAGTTTAGACAGCAAAAGCATTTTCTTAAATATATTATGGCCAGAAACCACAAGGAAGTATTAGATTTGAGCATAAGACAAACTTTAAATTAGGGCCACCTGTGAATACTTGGAAGTATTGTATTTATGAATCTATATTAAAATGTGCTCATAATCCATCTTAAAAACAGACAAAACCTCAAATTCAAGACTGTAGGAGGAAGTCTGATGCCGCCATTAAACATGTGACTTACTAAGTCTATGCCGCCATTAAACATGTGACTTACTAGAGGCGCATACAGATGAGGTAATAAAAGGGCGGTTTACCACACCACTAACCACACCCACTTTAGGCAGGACTAAAGACGTATACGGCTGGACGTAAAGACGTATACGTACGTAGGCGGAACTACGTCACTAGCCAAGCCCACTTTTGGGCATGGCTAGGGGCGTTACGGGGGAAGGCATAAAAGACAGCGCACAGGAAGTCTCGCTCTCTTTTCCTGGAGTTCGGCTTCCGGTCCAGTCGCTAGCTGAGATCTGCTGGGCTTCTCGGGGTTTGGTATCTTGTGAGTAATCTTCTACATTAAATACTTAGCTTCACTTTCAGTAACTGTGTGTCGCGTATCGTTACAGCGTCCGTAAAGCCAACAATTTGGTGTCGGAGCGGGATTGGAATCGGGACCCAGGCGCTTCTCTCGGCCTGACCAGGCACACGTGGACTCTCCTTTCGCTAAGTTCCTCACCACTTCGCTCGGCAAGGCACGATTCCTGCCGCCAGGAACCAGCACCTTCTACCTGCCGGTAAGGTTAGGCGGAATTCCAAGGTTTCTCTCGCGGCCACGTGCTGTTTTACTGGCGGCCAGCTGACTCCGGCCACGTGCTCTTTCGCTGGCAGCCTGTTGATTTCGGACTGAATTACTCCATTGGTAACAAACTTAACTGCTTTATACAATGTCAACAGCTAACACTATGATGCAGGATGTTAAGAATTTTCTTGTTTTTTGTATGGATGCGATTTTAGAAAGGGTTGAGGACCTACCTGAAAGGTACTTCCTACCCACGATGGTGATTATTAGCTTCATAATCAATATAATTTTGTTAATGAAATGGCTCAAAAATAGGAATAAACTTATACAGGTCATACAGTCATCGCAGGATAGTTTTGAAATCTTAATACAAAGGATTCAGGAAATGCAAAATTCATTGCAGGAGAGTAAGAAAGGGTTGGTAGAAAATATTCAGGATATTAAAAATGATAATGTAGGTCTGACGAACAGGTTTAAAGAGACAGAACACAAAATTGAATTATTTTCAGGAAAAATGTGTTCCATAGATAGAATTGAAAAATTGGGACATAATGTGGAAACATTTAACGACAAACACAGTTCCATGTTTGATGATTTCACTAGCAAATTACAAAGACTGGAACATAAAATTGAAATGCTAGCAGAAAAGAATTGTTCCATGTCTGAGAGCAATGGTAAACTAACTGATAGAATATCATTTGTAGAAGGCAGTTTACATGCTATTGAGGTACTTGCTAAGGATGAGAATATTAGAAATTTGGAATCACATGTAAATGATGAATGTAAAAAAATGAAAGATTCCATGACATCCTTAGAAAATCATTTGTCCCAAGAACTTCAAGAGCTCAGAGAAACAATGATGAATAGACTGCAGGATTTAGAAGACGCTCAATCTGATACTTCAGAATCAGAAATACAGGCAACAGGTCAGGACAGGAGTTTCCCAAAGCTTCTCAAATGCCGGAATGATTTCCCTAAGGTTGCTATGCGTTCCCCTATGGTTTTTCCAGTATCTGTATCAGAAAAACCAGCAACGAAAAAACAATCAAATGGTCCCATTGCTTATCACTGGGAGCCTATACAGAAGAAGGATCTAAAAAATATTAAGGAGGCCATTGTCATGTATGGTCTTCATTCTCCCTTTGTCAGAGAGCCCCTAACCTCATGGGCTACTGTAAATAAAGTAACCCCAAAAGACTGGGCCCAATTAGCCTCTGCAGTACTCGAAAATTCTTGCCAAATTCAATGGAGAGCTTTGTGGAGGCAAGAAGCAAAAGCAATTGAGATTCAGGAATTGCAGAAGGGTCATGAAGTACCCCAAGGCAAGATTCTTGGGAAGGGTCCTTATGCTGACACGCAGGTTCAATCTGCATATGACGAGCACATGTTGTCTTTGTGCCGTACAGCTGCTTTAAATGCCTTGGATAAGGTTTGTGAAACAGGAGAGATAATGCACCCCTACACCAAGGTATTACAGGGCCCAAGGGAAAGGTTCACTGAATTTTTAGAGAGATTATCCAGAGCAGTAGAGGTACAGGTAGCGAACCCAGAATCCAGGCGTCTCCTTATAGAATCTTTGGCGTATGAGAACGCGAATCCTCAATGCAGGCAGGTAATTTGGCCATTAAAAATAAGATCAGCGCCATTGGAGGAATGGGTCCTGCATACAGCGAACCTGGAATGTAAAAGTCAGGATACAGGAGCTTGGGTAGGTGAAGCTATTTCTACAGGCTTGAGGAGGCACCAGGATGCCAAATACCCTACCTGTGATGATATAGAGGCATGGGTAGGGAAGGCAATCTCAAAGAATTTAAATAGGCGTAAAGATCCAACATGCTTTAACTTTGGTAGAATAGGACATCTTAGTAGGAACTGTAGACAACGCATTCCTAGAAATAATGCTTTTACCAGGAATGCATCAAACAGAAGGCCTAAGCCTCCTGGTCTATGCAGGAGGTGTGGGAAGGGGCGCCATTGGACTGATGAATGCTATTCCACAATAGACAGACAAGGTAGATCTTTACAGCAGGGAAACGGGCTTCCGGGGCTCAATGGAGCCCCGAAAAGGAAGATTATTCGGTCATTCCCAGTGACAATGGAGGACAGCCTCTCCCAGGACAATTAGAAAAGGAAGATTATCCGGTCATTCCCAGTGACAGTGGAGGACAGCCTCTCCCAGGACAATTAGAAGATCCACTGCCCATTGTAAATAATACGGCACTGGATAATACATTAGCTCAAGAGGATGAATCAATTACATCAGGAGGAGATACAAAACATATATTTTGGCAAACTTCTATACAATATCATAGACCCAAACTTCCGGTTAAGGTAAATAATAGGGTGATTTATGGATTACTGGACACCGGAAGTGACGTCACTATCCTTAATCAGCAGTCCTGGCCACAAAACTGGGCTTTAAAAGAGGCTAATGTTCAATTCTTAGGGATTGGAACCCTATCTGAAGTTAAACAGAGCGTTAGATGGATTGACTTTATTGGGCCAGAAGGACAGAGAGGAAGGTTAAAGCCATATGTTGCAGATATTGCTATAAACCTCTGGGGTCGTGATCTACTCCAGCAATGGAATATGCAGATTAAAATTCCTCCTGTATCAGCTAGGAGTTATAGACAAGCTCTTAGTGGTAGTAAGAATATAGTAAGACAGTACAGAAAACAGATGCCAAATGTACAGGCTGTACAGAAGCAAGATGCTAGTGCCAAACCTACAGAGCAACCAAAAGCTCTACCATTAAAATGGCTGACAGATGAACCCGTCTGGGTGGGTCAATGGCCTATGACATCTGAGAAGTTAGAGGCTTTGGAGAAGTTAGTTCAGGAACAGCTAGATGCTGGACATATTGAGGAATCAACTAGTGCATGGAATTCGCCTGTTTTTGTTGTCAAGAAGAAGTCTGGTAAGTGGAGAATGGTTACTGATCTTAGAGCCATCAACAAGGTAATTCAGCCTATGGGGTCTCTACAACCTGGGATGCCGTTACCTTCTCTAATTCCTAAGGATTGGCCAATTATAGTTATAGACTTAAAAGATTGTTTCTTCACCATACCGCTACAAGAAAACGACAGAGAAAAGTTCGCCTTCACAGTACCTACCTATAATAATTCCCGTCCGGTACAGAGATTCCAGTGGAAGGTACTACCTCAAGGTATGTTAAACAGTCCAACTTTGTGTCAATATTTTGTGAATAAACCTCTAGAAATAATTCGTAAAAAATTTCCACATTCGTTAATATATCATTATATGGATGACATATTATTGTCTGATTCAAATATGGATACTTTGGAAAAGATGTTTTAGGCAGTAAAGGAAATTTTGCCTCGCTGGGGATTACAAATTGCCCCAGAAAAAATACAAAGAGGAGATTCTATTAACTATTTAGGTTATAAAATAGATGCTCAGAAAATTAGACCACAGAAAGTACAGATCAGAAGAGATCGTTACCGGACTCTTAATGATCTTCAAAAACTGTTAGGAGAACTCTCTCAATTACAGACGATTATTGGTGTAGAAGGGCATGATTTAAAACACCTGAAAATGGCTTTAAAAGGAGATAAAGACCTAAACAGCCCACGAGTCCTATCAGCTGAGGCTGAAAAAGAATTAGAATGGGTAGAAAAGAGAATATTAGAAGCACATGTGGACCGTGTGGATCCAAATCTGGATTGTATTCTGGTTATTTTACCATCTAGAGAATACCCTCAGGAATATTAATGCAGAGGGACGACATCATTCTAGAATGGGTATTTCTGCCACATAAACAAAATAAAAAATTGAAAACATATATAGAAAAGATATCTGATTTGATATTAAAAGGTAAATTAAGGCTTCGTCAACTGACTGGGAAAGACCCAGCTGAAATTATTGTACCTTTAACGAATGAGGAAATTTCCTCCTTATGGAAGGATAATGAGTATTGGCAAATAGCTTGCAGTGACTTTTTGGGAAGTATTAGTAATAACTATCCCAAAACAGAGAGAATCAAATTCATAAAGAAAACAATTTGGATTCTTCCACGTATCGTGAGGCAAACACCTATTTCTGGAGTTCTTACCTTCTACACGGATGCAAACAAATCAGGTAAAGCAGGGTATAAATCAGGAAAAATAAGTAAAGTAGTTCAAAGCCCTTACAACTCCGTACAAAAGGCAGAGTTATATGCCATTCTCATGGTACTTAAAGACTTTACAGAGCCTCTCAATATAGTCACGGATTCTCAGTATGCAGAAAGAGTTGTCCTGCACATTGAGACTGCAGAATTTGTTCCTGATAATACAGAATTAACCTCATTGTTTTTACAATTGCAGGAAATCATCAGAAACAGGACTCATCCTATATATATAACACACATCAGATCCCATACAGGTCTGCCAGGTCCTCTGGCACAAGGCAATGATGAAATTGATCGTTTATTAGTAGGTAATGTGTTGGAAGCTTCGGAATTTCATAAGAAACACCATGTTAATAGCAAAGGTTTAAAGAAGGATTTTTCTATCACCTGGCAACAAGCCAAAGAAATAGTAAGAAATTGTCCCAGTTGCTCATTGTACACTCAAACTCCATTACCAGCAGGTTGTAATCCTAAAGGTGTTCACAGAAATGAACTTTTGCAAATGGATGTATTTCACTTCCCAGAATTTGGCAGTTTGAAATATGTACACCATACTATAGACACGTACTCAGGCTTCCAATGGGCTACTGCCCTCAGCTCTGAAAAAGCTGACTCTGTTATTACACACCTCTTAGAGGTAATGGCTGTTATGGGTATACCTAAAACAATAAAAACTGACAATGGTCCAGCATATGTCTCCAGTAAATTGGAACAATTCTTCAAATATTATAATATAAAACATGTAACTGGTATACCTTACAATCCCACAGGACAAGCAATAATTGAAAGGTCTAACCGAACCTTAAAAGAGATGCTTCATAAACAGCCAGGGAAAACAAAGACACCTAGACACAGGTTACACAATGCTTTACTAACGTTGAATTTTCTTAATGCTGATGAAAAAGGACAAACTGCAGCAGAAAGACACTGGACTACAGAGAAGACTTCTGAACTGAACCAACCGGTGTATTTTAAGGATGTTATGACCTCAGTCTGGAAACCAGGATATGTGTTACGTTGGGGAAGGGGTTATGCTTTTGTTTCCACAGGAGAAGAAAAGGTTTGGGTTCCATCAAAATTAATTAAAATTCGATCAGAACAGAAAACATCTCAGGAGGAGGAAGATAACAGCCCATCTACAAATTCATAGTCCACCATGGGTAAAGGGACCTCCTAAAAGGAAAGAGAAGTGTTTTGTTTTTTGTATTCACAGGTAAACTCAGCAAAGAATACTGGACATATGGATTCCTGTAGAAGAATGAATAGCTACCCTGAGGACCATCAAACACACACTGTGTGGTATCAAAGTCTAAATCTCTCTATATTGCTTTTTCATAGTATCCTTTTATCTTTATTTCTTCACATACCTCAGTTCCCATTCATCTAACTGAAGCTGGCTTTGGAGTTGGATTGGCTCTCCTACTCTAAACCCAAGCATATTATTTAAATACAATTCAGAATTTCTGTATTATATCAAAGAGCCATTGATATAAGACAGAAGAAATAAAATGAGGGACTGTTATCTATGGATTTCTTTTCCTGAACAGTCTAATTTCCTCCTGGTTTTCCATCTTCCCTATTGTCACCTCTTCTGTATGCATACATATGAAAGTTAAAATATTTCTTTGTTAACATTAATGTTTGAGTTTTCCAGAGAACAAGGGATTTCCTGACAGCAATCTTGAACTGCTTCCGAAAGAGAATGAGGATCCACTTCCTTGACTTCACCTGATTCGACTGGAGGCATCTGAACTGCCCCACATCATTGACTCCACCTGACAAGCACTATCCTGAAACTGGCTTGAAACTACATCACTTGACACAACTCCAGACCAAGGAACGGAAATAGCACATCTTCTACAATCTGACCAGAGCTTCAAGATAAGAGCTTCAATCAACACTAGAACCCCAGTCAGGAACTTCAATCAAGCATCTCCTGCCATACTGAGACTGTCTGATCTACTCAGATTTTGTTATACTAACATTTTCTTTTCACAGGTCCCCATGAGATTATCATCGTCCCATCTCAGCAGGAAGTAGTTTTGAGAATTCCACCCCCCCTCTCCCTACTATTGATATTATAAGATTACACCTGTTAGTGTTAGTTTTCAATTATTTTAGAGTTGGGATTGGAAGGAGGTGTTCATATTTGGGTGTTTCTTTAAGATAAGTTTAGGTTTAGATAGAATAGATGTTTGATACATTTTGTTCATGGACACAAGTTAGTTGTCCTTTTTTAGACTAAAAGGGGAATTGTAGGAGGAAGTCTGATGCCGCCATTAAACATGTGACTTACTAAGTCTATGCCGCCATTAAACATGTGACTTACTAGAGGCGCATACAGATGAGGTAATAAAAGGGCGGTTTACCACACTGCTAACCACACCCACTTTAGGAAGGACTAAAGACGTATACGGCTGGACGTAAAGACGTATACGTACGTAGGCGGAACTACGTCACTAGCCAAGCCCACTTTTGGGCATGGCTAGGGGCGTTACGGGGGAAGGCATAAAAGACAGCGCACAGGAAGTCTCGCTCTCTTTTCCTGGAGTTCGGCTTCCGGTCCAGTCGCTAGCTGAGATCTGCTGGGCTTCTCGGGGTTTGGTATCTTGTGAGTAATCTTCTACATTAAATACTTAGCTTCACTTTCAGTAACTGTGTGTCGCGTATCGTTACAGCGTCCGTAAAGCCAACACAAGACTGTTTAGAAAATGTGTTTAAATATAAGTTATATGTGTATACAAACACAAAATTATTGTTTTTCATAAAATCTTAAAGAGCAAGATCAAAAAAGAAATGTAAGTTTTCAAACTTGTTGAAATATGTTGCTGGTAGCCTGAACCAACTTTTCTAGGTTACAATGTGAAAATGTGTCTGAAAATATGAATGACACATTTGCTTTTGTAAAGTGATATTATTTATGAGAACTTGATGATCTTTTAAGGATTTTTTTGACAAATGAGAAAAATAAGTTTCTCTGCTCTTCAGCTGAAGATTAAAAAATTAAAAAGAAAATAAATTAAGGAACTCAGCTTCAGTAATAATTGGCAGAACAAAGTATGGTACACTAATGAAATAAGAACCTTTACAATAACAAAGATAGATTCATTCTTAAAATGCCTACTGTGTCTATATATATATCTGTGAGCTGTGATTATTTATATAAACAAGTCTGAAATGCTGCATTCTAGTTTATACCAGAGCTTATCTCTAAGAGAAAGGGAGTCAAATTATGGAATTTGTGTTACTTAAATTATTTTCAATTAGCATATATTAGCACAAACCACTAAGGACACTTCCATATAAAAGATAGTTTTAGCCGGACGGTGGTGGCACACGCCTTTAATCCCAGCACTCGGGAGGCAGAGGCAGGCGGATCTCTGTGAGTTCGAGGCCAGGCTGGACCGATAGCCTCCAAAACAATACAGAGAAACCCTGTCTCGTAAGACCAAAAAAAAAAAAAAGATAGTTTTAGACAAGCCATCCCTACTGGCTGAATTTCATACAGCTGCAAAATTCTATTGACACTACTGAGAGAGAAAAGCAATAGGTATTTTTACTGAGCTGTATTCCCTACCTGCTGACAAATATTGCTTCGTGGTACAATAATACCATAAATGTCATGAGTGTAGCCCATCACTTTCTAATGAAATTTATGCCTGATACTGTTACCTGTACAAAAACCTCTTGACTACTTAGGCCACATGCTATGGGGAAGAATATAATAGTATTATTATGTCAAATAAATATAATATTGAGCTATCCCCTAAGTTATTCTTTTTATGCACATAAATTACTGTGTATCTCAGCCCTAATTAGAGAGTTTTCTTTTTGCAGTAGATGGCAGTTAAATCAGATTTCTGCAACCAGTTAACATGCTGAAAATAGCAGACTGTGAATTGTTCAGCTCTAAGTGGGGCTTCGATACCACATCTCTGAATCACAAGGCTCAAGGAGAGGGCAAGAGAGATTTTAGGAGACAGAAGTAGCAGACATTTGCAAGGAAACAGCGTCAAGACAGGGCTGTTGCACACATGAAATCACAGTGGCTGTGATTACAGTGTAAGACCTACACAAGTTCAAATCATCCAAAGCCTTAGCATGGACAAGGGAATAGGTCAGGAACTTCCACCATTACCTGAGGCACTATTAGCAACTGATAGTAGCAGGGAGAAGGTAAGTTTCCCTCATGGATGTGGCCCCTGGGAGGCTACTCATGCTTCAGAAGATGTCCCTACACCCGTGCACATAGAGGCAACATTAAGAGAAAACTCAGCAAATTTGGAAGAAAAGCATGTGAAGCCGGGCGGGGGGGGTGTGCTTCTGGGTAGGAGATGAATGAAATAGGAGAGGAAGAGTGTGGGTTTGATTAAAGCATATCAGCCGCATATATGAAATCTGCAAACTAGTTTAATAATTTATAAAATTTGAGTTTAATTAAAACAAGTTTGATGGGGGAAGTCCTTCTGTGTATATGTTGTCTTATTAGTTGATAAATAAAGGACTGTTGGCCAATAGGGAAGCAAAATAGGTGGGACTAGGAGTCAAAGAGGATTCTGGGAAATGTAGTCAAGAGTAGGAGTCACCTTGTCATCCCAGGGAGGAGAGGACGCAAGTCTGGCATTCTCGGTAAGATAAGACCTTATAAAAATATATATTAGTAATTATGGGTTGATAATTAAGTCAGAGATAGCCATTAAGAAATCACAGCTCTCCAATAAGTCAAAGAAATGCAGATATTGTTAATTATTTCTATGTAAAGTTAACTCTTGAAAATTAATGAGTCCTCTAATTCTAATTTTGTTTGGTCTGGCTTGCTTTATTTTTTGGAGCAGACTTTCTCTGTGTAGCGCTGGTTGTTATGAAACTCATTCTATAGACCAGATTGGCTTCAAACTCAGGGTTTATCCTGCCTCTGCATCCTGAATGCTAGAATTAAAGATGTGCATCACCATGCATGTCTGTAACCCTAAGCAATTTTAACTAAATATTTTAATTAAATTTTGCTTGATACTTTAACTTAGTCAAATCCCCACGACTAAGGATACCACAGATCTTAAGAGGTACTTCATTACTATTGTTTAGCAAAATTAACAAGACACCAAAATGAAGTCTAAATCTGCATGTTTGTAACTGTAGGCAAATACTACTCTTAATCAAGGAAGTGTCTCTTTGTAATGAATGGTAGTGAATTCACAAACTCATGGCTTGATCAAAATCCTGAGTTTTAAACTCCAGAATCCATCTAAAAACCCAAAGTTTCTAATTACAGGGTTCCTAATATGAGTATTGGGAGATAGTAGAATTTCTAAAAATAGTTCAGTGTAGACTGGCATACACACCATGAAACAAATAAATAGACCCTGTGCCCTAGCACGGTAGAGAATAAGGACTGACCTGTGCTTGCACAAATTGTCATGTGTGTACTAACACATGCACAAATGCATGAGTGCACACACACATTCATGCATGTACACAAAAACACACATGCGCAAATACATGCACGCACACATACACAAACACAAGCATGCACATGAATGCAAACACATACTTACACATACAATCCAGACAGCAGAGGAGCTAATATCCATCTCTACCTACAACTGTGTCTATAACACTCCATTTATTATATTGTCGCTTCCAGAATTAACACTTTTGTTTGTTCACCTCACCTTTTTTAAATCTTCAACTCAGACTTTGATATAGGATTTAGTAACAGTTCCCATTGGGAGATGAGGAGAAAACAAACTTATATGACTTCTCATACATGGTTAAATTGAGTAACGGGCACTGATGAATCACTGACAGCCTTTAAATGAAATTACTTGATCACAGGTCACACTAATCAAGATATATATAGTAACTGATAGAATGTTCTGGCAGTGAAGTTCATTCATGAAATTTATCACAGTGAATAGGTATCCAGTTCTTGTGTTTAAATGACTATTAGAAAAGATGGGTTATTTAACTAAAAATAGCCTGGTAAGATAGAATCTATGCCTTTTCAGAACTGTGAGAGCAAGGGTAGTCTATCTCCAGAGGTAGATAATATAACCAACCTTTATATTACAACACAAAATTAAAAGCTACTTTATAATCCTTGATTTTTGAAATTTTTGAGAATGGTGAAGAAGGTGCTTGAATATCCTCATTTTGTAGTCTCAGTTCCAGTTCTACAATGAGTGATTTACCTAGATCACACTACTCATAAACATGTTCTACATTCCTGAGCCGTATCCTGGATTCCATGAACTCACAGTCTTTGCACATGTAACTCTCATTGGTAAAGGCTACTCTTTGGTAGCCTTCAAACCATACTTAGCAGCTCCACTTAGAAACAAAAAATTTTCGGGTATAAATCACCCTTCCATGTGTGTGGAAAGCTCATGTCATGCAATCTCTGTCTTTTTTAAGACTGAGAAAATGTGACCAAGAAAGTCATGGTGTATGTTTGTGTTGAGTGCACACACTGTGTTCTTACAGCAAAATCAAAAGGCTATAAACAACATTGAGAAATAATTAGTCAACTGAATTAAAAAAAGGTAAACTAAAGGAAGAAATGAGTTTTGACAGAAAATGTATCAACAGCAGATTCTCTAAATTGGGTGCTTTGGCCAGTTTTATTACCATCTTAATTAGCTGTCCTTTGGTGTTACTCCAAAACAGAACAATTTGTTCAACAGATTTTTTTTTTGGCCCAATATGGGAATTGTCATAAAATCTTCATAAGAATCAGGTTATAAACAGGAACTGACACGAATTATCAATCATCTTTTTAGTTGCAACTGGAGACTATAAAAATCTCACGAGCAAAGCTGTATCACTGTGTAGAAATAGAGTGTGTGGCACTGTACATGTGCGTGCGTGCCTCTGTGTGTGTGTGTGTGTGTGTGTGTGTCTGTGTGTGTGTGTGTGTGTGTATGGACATGCACGAGAATTTATCTGTATTGTTACATGCACACATAAAAGCCAACAGTTGAGCAGGTGTTGGTGGCACACGCCTTTAATCCAAGCACTTGGGAGGCAGAGTTAGGCAGATCGCTGTGAGTTCAAGGCCAGCCTGGTCTACAGAGTGAGTTCCAGGACAGCCTACAAAGCAATACAGAGAAACCCTGTCTTGAAAAGCAAAAAAACAACAAAAAAAAGCTAAAGGTCAACTTCAAGTGTCCTTCCTAAGGAAGCCATCACAAAAATAGTTACCTGAAACCCACGGATAAAATTAGGCTACTTATTATCTAGCCCCAAGGAACCTCCTGTGCCGTGCCTGGCTCCCCAGTGATGTAATTAGAGGCATGTACCCTCATGCCTGTTTGTTTTATTTAGATTTTAGGTACCAAATTAATATTCATATATGTACAACATAGTGGTTTGAAAGAAAATACCCCCCATAGGAAGTAGATATTAGGAGGTGTGGCCTTGTTAGAGTAGGTGTGGCTTTGTTGGAAGACACCTGTCACTTTGGAGGTGGGCTTTGAAGTCTCCTATGCTCACGCTATGTCTAGTGCAGACCACTTCCTGTTGTCTGTGGATCAAGATGTAAAACTCTCAGCTCCTTCTATAGCACTGTGTCTGCCGTTGGTAACTGAACCTATAAGCAAGCCTGAATTGTTTTCCTTTACAAGATTTGCTATGGTCATTTGCTATTGCTCTTCACAGCAATAGAAACCCTAACTAATACTAACAACTGGCTGACCAAGTCATCTTCCTAGCCCCAAATTTATTAATACAGTAATTTATTAATGTAATAAACTATAGTAAACTACCACTTGTAGTCCTTCAACCTATTAGCTCTATTTTAACCATTTTTGTTAATGGTCCACATTTCAAAGACATTGCTTGAATA
Source organism: Mesocricetus auratus (assembly GCF_017639785.1). Classification (NCBI taxonomy): domain Eukaryota; kingdom Metazoa; phylum Chordata; class Mammalia; order Rodentia; family Cricetidae; genus Mesocricetus; species Mesocricetus auratus. The sequence goes on along the minus strand of NW_024429192.1, from coordinate 10,324,791 downwards.
TTGATAACTGATACACATATCAGTTTGGAGCAGCTCCATCATTCCAAGCATTACACTGATTTCACTCTTGGATGTTCTTATCAATTTCTACGATCTCCCTCATGCTTAGTAGAATGAGAAACTGAAAAAGAAAATTCTTTGCTAAACAATGAGAAATGGTTCTATCTGAATGTTTCAGTTGTCAAATAGACTTATTGCTGTTGAGAAAGATATTTATTTTAATATCTTTTAAAATCATGAACTGAAATATCTCATGCTTTTCTGTGATTGCTATCATGGACAAGAGAACTATTTTAATTCATACCATGGGATGCTTTTTGGATACATTCACATCAATAACAACTCATTCAAGAATTTCCAAAATCAACACCAGAGAGCAAATATTTCAGAATCATTTAGAAAACAATATCAAGTTACTTAGAAATAGTCACTTGAATTCAAGCCAGACCTTTAATATGATAGAATATTTAGAATTTAGGAGCAATGGAAACTCAGTGCTGCAATTTTCTTAGTCTACTTGGGAAAGTGTAAGAGAATACCACTGAATGGGTAGCCTTGAGACAAAAGAAACTTACTTTTCACAGTTACAGAAGAGTCCAAAACCAAAATCTAATGGATTCAGTGTCTAAACATGGCTTACGTCCAGATTCATAGGTGGTTTCATCTGACTTCATCTTCACCGTGTAGAAATCAAGCATGTTTTCTAAACTCCAATTCCAAAAGTTCCACCCTTGTGGCCTAATCACCTTCTTAAAAGCTCACCTCAACCATCCGCCATAACTACTTTCCTCAAAACTGAAAAACTGAAATGTTCCCTCCTGGAGAAAGAGAAGGATGACTTAAGAAATGATTGGAACTGACCAAGTTCAGGAAGTTGCTGGATCTTTCCAGGACCAAGCAGCACCTCCTTAGCAGTCAGTAAAACCTCCAAGGGAGAGGTGATTCCCAAATGAGCCAAACTGACTTCATGTTCTTCAGTGAGCTCCAGAATACAGTATTTGAGGTTCATTACCCATGTTGAGGTGGGATTTTTGTTGACTCCACTGCCTTTAAAAGCAGTCTACAGATTCAATGCAGTCCCTATCAAAATTCCATCACAATTCTTCAAGGACCTGGAAAAAACATTAATCAACTTTATATGGAAAAACAAAAGGCCCAGGATAGCCAAAACAACCCTATACAAAAAAGGAACTTCAGGAAGTATCATCATACCTGACTTCAAGCTCTATTATAGAGCTATAGTCCTGAAAACAGCTTGGTATTGGCACAAAAATAGGCAGGTAGACCAATGGAACCGAATTGAAAACCCTAATTTTAACCCCCACACCTATGAACACTTGATTTTTGACAAAGAAGCTAAAACTGTACAATGGAAAAAAGAAAGCATCTTCAACAAATGCTGCTGGCATAACTGGGTACTGGTATGCAGAAGACAGCAGATAGATCCATGTTTATCGCCTTGTACAAAACTTAAGTCCAAATGGATCAAAGATCTCAACATAAATCCAGCCACACTGAAACTTTTAGAAGAGAAAGTGGGAGATACTCTTCAACGAGTTGGTACAGGAGACCACTTCCTAAACATAACACCAGTGGCGCAAACACTGAGATCGACAATTAACAAATGGGACCTCCTGAAACTAAAAAGCTTCTGTAAGGCAAAGACACAGTCAACAAGACAAAAAGGCAGTCCACAGAATGGGAAAAGATATTCACTAACCCCACATCTGACAGAGGGCTAATCTCCAAAATTTACAAAGAACTCAAGAAACAAGTCTCCAAAACACCAAAGGATCCAATTAAAAGGTGGGATACAGATCTAAATAGAGAATTCTCAACAGAGGAGGCTAAAATGGACAAGAGACACTTAAGAAAATGCTCAACATCCTTAGCCATCAGGGAAATGCAAATCAAAACAACTCTGAGATACCATCTTACTCCTGTCAGAATGGCTAAAATCAAAAACACTGAAGACAATTTATGCTGGAGAGGATGTGGAGAGAGGGGAACTCTACTCCACTGCTGGTGGGAGTGCCAACTCGTACAGCCTCTTTGGAAATCAGTGTAGAGATTCCTCAGGAAAATGGGAATTAATCTACCGCAAGACCCAGCAATTGCAATCTTGGGCACATATCCAAATGAGGCAAATTCATACAAGGGCATCTGCTCCACTATGTTCATAGCAGCATTATTTGTAACAGCCAGAACCTGGAAGCAACCTAGATGCCCCTCAACTGAAGAGTGGGTGGAGAAAATGTGGTACATTTACACAATGGAGTATTACTCAGCAGAAAAAAACAATGGAATCTTAAAATTCACAGGTAAATGGATGGCACTGGAGGAAGCCATCCTGAGTGAGGTAACCCAGTCGCAAAAAGACAAACATGGTATGTACTCACTCATATATGGTTTCTAGAAAGTCTGGGAAACAGGAAAGAACCTAAAAGATATGCATATATGCATAGTACCCAAGAGAAGAGGATTGAGACAAGATCCTCTGAATGGATGGGGAACACGGTGAGGGGTAAGGGGGAGTGGGAACTGGGAAGAAGAGAGGGGGAGAAGAGAAATACAGAGTAGGTCATGGGGGAACAGGAAGTTGAGTGGGTGGGGGTAGAATAGGGGGAAGAGGGAATCATAGGTTAGAAGACGGATCAGGCACCAGAGTGACCTCTAGTGATCTAAAGGGATAACACCAATTGGCAAGCTAAGTAATAGTGGAGAGACCACCTCGAATGCCAATTCCTGATAATGAACTTGATGTCTATAACCATCTGGGAGCCTTCATCCAGTGGCTGATGGAAGCAGAGGCAAACACACAGTTAAACACTGAACTGAACCCAAGGAACCCAGTGCCAGAGAGAGAGGAGTGATGAGCAAATTGGCAAAGAATGGGCTGGCAAAACCAGCAGAGACAGCTGATCTGAACAGGGGAGAGCTCTTGGACCCCAGACTGACAGTGGGGAGGCTAACATGGGACTGATCTGGGCCCCCCCAAATTTGAGTGTCAGTGAGAAGGCCTGGGCAACCTATGGGGCCTTGAGCAGTGGATCAGTGTCTATCCCTGGAATACAAACAGTCATTGTGTGCCCATAGCACAAAGAGGGATGCTCTCTCAGTCTGGACTCTTAGGGGAGTGCCTGGACCCTACCCGGAGTGAAATGACAGACTCTAGATATCCCCTATGTGGAAGGAATTGGCAATAGGGTGGGAGGCTGGGGGGGAAGGGGAGTGCGGGAGGAGAGGAGGGAGAGGGAACTGGGATTGACATGTAAAACAAGCTATTTAAAATTAAAATAAAAAATGATATTAAAAAAAGAAGAAGAAATACAAACATTAAAGTAGAAGGGGACTAGTTAGAAAGAGACTAGGTGAGTGGGAATGGGAAGGGAGTAAGACAGGGTGAAGGCAGTGAGTATGAACATGGAAATATTATAATGAAACATTACTATGCAAATTAATATATGCTAATAAAAACTTCTTTCAAAAAAATCCTGATGCAAATAGACCAACTATGGAATGTAAGATGATAATAAAATTAAGGAAAATTTGCTTGGATATTTGATATTTAAAAAAAGAAGAAACTCACACTCTTCTAAATAGGTTCTCATGGCGATTTCTGTAATTAACCACCAAATTATCACACTCATTCACAACTCTAGGCTGCAGTAGAATACTTTCATTGATTTGTCATTGATTCCCCATATAGTGTGGGCAGACATTTGTTCATGTCTACCCCAGGAAAATCCACACAGCACCATTAGATTGAAAATATGGTTTTACCCTTGCTAATTCCTAAGGAGAACAGATAATGAACCAGAGGACTGAGATTCAGGCACTGAACATCTCCAGTTTAGAAGTGATGGGATGACAAAGTGTTAAAACAACATTCTTTAAAATATTGTATGCTAAGTTTTCTTTCAGGTTTTCTAATGTTTGTATAGGCTTAGTCGAATATATAGAAACATTTATTTTTTACAGAAACTTTTACTTCCATGCTCTGCGAATGCCAAATGGAAAAGCTAAACTGCAACCACATGTTCACAAACTGATCAATACATTTGTCAGTAAACTATTTTAACACTTCTATAATAAATTTATTGTAACAAAGACCTGGCCCTATGTTCTAAATCTAATTGTAATGAATACAACCATAACAAAACTGTGTTTTAACACATGAAGAATACATTTCTTCCAGATTCAAAGTCTTTCAATATACGTTGAGCTTAGTTAAAGTTGTTGAAGATTTTTTATATCCTACCCATTTTAGTTTCCTTAAAAGGTAGTGAGTCAAAAATAAAATAAATGGTCAGATGATGGTGGCACACAACTTTAATCCCAGAACTCCAGAATTTAATTCCAGCACTCCAGAGGCAGAAGCAGGTGGATCTCTGTGAGTTTGAGGCTAGTTTGGTCAACAGAATGAGTTCCAGGACAGGCCTACACAGTGGAACCCTGCTTGAAAAACAAACAACAGAAAAGTATGATACCATTTAAAGAATGACAGAATAAATGAAAGTCTATGAAACAACTGTTTACCCTAAAATAAATGCTTTTTGTTTTGTAGAACAAATACAAAAAGTAAGGAAGGAAGAAGGGAAGGAGGGAGGTTGGGATAGAAGGAGGAAGGCAGGGAAGAAGGAAGAGAATGAACATCTTGGGTCCTGTGACTACTTTGTGTTTTCATTTAAAAATGTCTTCATTTAAAATTTTTCATAAGTATATAAAATTAAATATATTCCCATTATTTATTCCTTCACTGGCCCCCTCCCCCAACCTCCTCCACATTCCCTCCATTTCAGGAGTTTGATTACTTGTTTTATAATACACTGAGTACAGGCAGACGGCCAGGGTGGGAATAGATGTGGCACCATCCATGAGAGCGTGGCAAACCACCAGTGATTATGCTCTCAACAAAGAAGGATTCTTCATTTCCTAGACAACTGCCCACTGCCAGAAACTAACTCTTCAATATTGAGTGGGACCTGGAGCTCATCTGCTCCACTTAACTGTGGATTCTGGCTGGAGTGATCTTGTATAGGTCTTCTGAGAGCAAAAACAGAGTTGCATTCAAGACTTCACTCTGTGTATCCTGAAAATCCCAGGGCTGGAGTGGTGGGAATATCCAAGTCCATTAGATCCCAGAAGGTCACAATAACAGATATTGGGCACTGACCTACGTATAACCACAGTTAGGGAAAATGATAGTAGCTGGTTATACCTTAAAGTTGATGACCTCTCCAGTCATGAGTCATTAATCTATATTACAGTACCATTTCCTCCTGAGAACAGATTTCAAATCCAATTACAAAGAATTACTTTCTCCTTAATAGTCATACTACTATTGCACTAGTAGATACACAGAGTGGCAGGTTAGTATTGCAGTATGCAAGGTCCAACTCTAGGTAAAAACCATTGCTTTCTTTTTTTTCTAACAGCCTCGATAGCACCTTCTAGAGGAGTAAGCTTTCTGCCACTTTGTAGCATCCTTGAATCACAAAGGGAATAGTAACTGTAGTCTTCACTTCACAAAGGAGAAATTAATTCTGTGGAATGTTAGCTGTTTTATCTTTATTAAAACAGCTAAACTTGTATATCACAACACCAAACATCTGGGGGTTAAAAAATGGGACTAACCACCATCTAAGACCATGTCAACAATGTTAATTGTGGGAAGGTAATGAACTTCCTGTAGTGTTTTCTTGAATGATGAAGTAAAACACTAGTATAGATACAGAGGGGAGCCTGGGATCATTATCCCAGCTTGCTTTAGTGAGTTGTTAAAAAGTACAGAGACTAGATGTTTTATTTGGTTTCCAAATTTCTTGCATAGTTCTTTTGCTAGAGCTGTTTTGTGTAAGGTGATAACATGCACATCTGGAAGCAAGATGCACATCAGTGAGTAGCACAATTTCTGGCACCAAATAATTCTTATCAACTCTGGTAGGAGCTTTTTTATAATGGTATCATTTAGAAAAACAATCCCCAATGCTAAAGTCACTGGATATGCCACTATTTAATTTAAAAATAAGATATTCCACATATGTTATATTTCAAATATATTTTATACTTGTCCCAAATAATTGTTTCAGTTCCATATTCAAACATAGCAAAGCAGAATTGGCAAAGACTAAAAACATAAACAGCAACTCTTTCTGGATAAGCAGTACCTTATCTTAATGGTGAGCATTCAGAACATGAGTGTATGTGTGTGTTTACAAAATATCAGCTAATGACTTTCTGTCTCTATATTTGGGAAAACAAAGTAAAAGATGCTTCTGGGTTTTACATCACGAATGACTTGTCACGTCTTTCAGTCTTGAAACAAATATTTTCTGGGAAAACACTAAGGTCAAAATTAAACTCAGTTCATTGTGACTGATAAGAAAGGCTAAGTCTCCCAATTTACTCCAGAGATCATGTCCTTTTCCCCCTCCTCAGGGAGTCCATGTATGTTTAACAGTTGAAGAACCTGCAGAAGACTGAACCAAGCACTCTGAACATGGAGGGCTTAGGCATTCCTGGGACCTCTGGCAGTGGACCTAGTATTTGTCCCAAGTGCAAAAATGGACTTTGGGAGCCAATTCCCTATGGAGGGATGCTCTCTCAGCCTAGATACACAGGGGAAGGCCTAGGTCCTGCCCCAAATGATGTGACAGACTTTGATGATCCCACATGGGAGGCTTCACACTCCCTGAAGAGTGGAAGGGGTTGGAGTGGGGAGATGAGGGGGGCAATGGGAGGGCAGGAGGGAGAGAGAACTTGGATTGGTATGTAAAATAAGATTGTTTATTTTAAATAAAAATTAATTTTAAAGAAAAAGAAAGCCTAAGGCTTTAGAATCCCGAAGTTAATAGGAAACAAGCTACACCAGTCAAAATTCTTGGTGAGAGTTCACTGAAATAAATCTTACTTAAAGAATACACACTTCCATTGAGGTGATTTTGCTTCCCTAAGAAAAATTCATACACATTTTAAATGGTTACAAAAAAGAAATATAATTATTTTATTTTAGATTGCTATTCTGATTAGAAAGGATATGTAAGGTACCCCTTCTTACACAAAGAATTATAGTAAGCCATTGCCTTAAATCTATTTTCTGTTTCTCAAAGTCAAAAGAGATTTTAAGTTAAACCAATATCTATCTTCCAAAACACAAATACATAGAACAGCACCAAGCAAGCCTTAATGTTTTAACCTTGAAGTACTAAACTCAAAGGAGTTCAAATACATGCCTTATGACTTCAAGTATAAGGAAAAACTGGTTATCTTATATATGGAGAAAGTGGATGGATGATTGAAACTTTATTAGTAGCTTCATCTTCAAGAATTCTGAAACCATACTCACCTTTATACCACAGGTTGATGTTATTATTGTACTGTAACCTTTGAAAACTAACACCCAATGCATCTTAGCAAACCCCTTCTCTTTTCTACAGTATTATGGGTATAGGATTACATTGAATACAGGAGAGACATGTTCCTCCTCTCCAAACAATCACAGCACAAGTAAAAGCTCTTCTCAGGACAATCAAGTATTTTTCCTGACGTCTCTAGTGTTTTTGGTGTTGCAAAAAGGACACCCTTAGGGAAACACACAAAGGAGGCCAAATAATCCTTTTTTATGGAAATGTAGGGACAGGTAAGGATAAGCATTGATACAGAAAGGGAATCCAGATGACTGTGGAGCTATTGTTTACTCAGCAGCTATCAACAATTATACTCACGCTACTGAGCAGTGAACAATTTTGTTTCCTTACCCTGAACTAATTTGAGCTGCTATTCAAATCTTTCAACTAAAACATGTTTGATGATTCTGACTGGTAATTAACTATTTGTCCCTATTTTCAAGAATTGATACATATACTTGTCTACAGAAGAACCTGTTATATAAATCATAACTATATGTAGCCTTCAGGGTACATTGCAGAAGATAATTTCAGAGCTGAGTTTTTTCAATCCATCATTGGGTTTTAATACAATTATTTCTTATCAGAATAACAGTGTGCAATGAGCTTACTTTGAAACTAATTAACACTACAATTCTATGCTTACTATTCTTCTCAGTAAATAGATAATTTCATGAGGTACATTCCCTGATCAAGCTACTTCTATCAAGAAGAATCCCTTGCACCCTGTATTTACATTTGAGATGAGGTAGGGTGAGCAGTCAGAAGAAGGAGGTCATGTACCATAACAATATGACAGGTTTAGGGTCTAACTTAAATCCCCACTCTGAGCAGGTTTTTAAAATTTTTGACTGAGAAAAAATATATTTGCATAAAAAGATACTAAACATCTTTCTGAAATATCATTAATCAATAACTTTCTGGCCTTCAAAATATCTCATAAAGCTGTTAAGCCTGATAGCCTGAGCCCAAACCTTGAGCCTGTACAGTAAAAGGAGAGAACCAACTCCTGCAATTTGCCCTCTGACCTCCAGACATGTGCATGTGAACATATCCACACACACACACACACACACACACACACACATACACACACAGAACAAGTAAACATTTCAAAAGAGCTCTCTAAACTCTGAAGAATTTTCAGTGCATAGGTCAAGCTGGATGATAATTTCACCTACATTTGTCTCTAAGAGTTCGAATTTGAGAGATGAAATGCCATTTTTAAGATGATTAAAGAGAGTGCCACAGAAAAGATAGCCCCATCTTTTCCCTTACTGAAAGCCCAGTGAGAATAATTCAAAGGACATCTCAGTGCTCTGGAGTAGTGTTTTTTACAAGCGGAATGTAAGGTCAATTGATGTTAGGGTGTGGCTAAGATATCTGAGGGGTAGGGAGACTGGCTGACAGCTGTTGATAGATGAGCCAAAACGGGGTGGTTGATCAAGGGAAGCTGGCACTCCCACTCTGTCATTGCTAAAGTGTGGTGTGTGTGTGTGTGTGTGTGTGTGTGTGCGCGTGCGTGTGCACGCGTGCGCATCCATGACCGCACAAGTGTCCATAATGGTTGCCCAGAATAGGAACAGACTTAAATAAAAAGAGATTACAAATCATCTCAGATGTGTGCAAGCTGAGACAGAAAAATTGAGAATTGGGTGGAGAGGAATCACCTGCTTCAAAGGTGAGGCGTGAAAGAGAAGGAATGGCAGACAAGGAAAAGAGGCCAGTTTCAAATGGATTTGCGGCAAAAACCACTCCCCCAACAGCCCTTATGACACTACGTATGCAACAAATATTATGGGCAATAAACCTGTGCTGTCGAAAGTAGAAAAACCTAGTGGAATACCAAAGTAAGAAAGAGAAATGAGTTTATCACCTGATCCTGATGGTGGCTTCCTGTCCCCTCAGAAGTAGGTCAACACTGGTGGGATGAGCCCCTCTTAACACTGCTTGGAATCACTCACTTTAATAGCTGCTTGTAATTTTTCCATCACTTCAGAATATTTATATCTCAGACATCAAGGATAAATCCTAGATAAATATGCATATGCATGGTAAGAAGAAAAATCGGTAAAAAGGCAAGCATAAAAGGAAGTACTAGTCAGTCTAGCACACTATACCACTTTAGACTTTATACCGCTATAACAAATATAAATAATTTAGTAGAAAGCAATATAGTATGGCTTATAATTTCTGAGTTTTTATTTTTTTTCATTACTGCTCTTGTTTGTTTGCTTGTGTGATCTAAGGTCAACTGGTTCCACTTACAATAAGCCTGATAATGCTGAGACATGGAGGAAAGGAATGTGCAGGAGAAGTGCTTACATCATGGCATCCAGGAAACAGAGAGAACACTCCCATTCTGATAGCTTCCTTTTCCTTCTCAATTTATTCCATTTAAACCACAGCTTATTGGGTGGTATGGCCCATTTTTGGCTGGTATTTATCAGTTACTATCTTGCACGTCAGTCATCTCTAGAAACACCCCCACTGACCTATTCTGAATTGTATTGTATCAGTCCTCCAGGCATATTCAAACTAATAAAATAACTGGCTAACATTAACCATCACAGTCTCTCTGTTTGGACCTCACCCTCAAAAACAGCAGGAAGGAAACTATCTGATAATGTCATTAAACATATAGTTTTTAACCAGCACTAAACCTGATAAGTGCCTGATGTATAGATTAGTTACAATAATTATCAATGATTTTTGTTCTATTATTTTCATAATTTTATAAATAGGTATTATTCACTGTAGATCAAAATTATTATGATTTATCATTTTATTTAAAAGTAATATCATATAATTGCTTGACATGAAGAACAAACAATAAAGGTTACTTTAAAATTTAGTTTAATTCCAGAAAGGCAAACTCCCTTAAAATTGCATGTTCAAAACAATTTAAGAAAATAAAGCATGGCAAAGAAAATGGTGGGATTTTATTCTGCTGTATGATGGTTAGGCCATTCCTTAAACATTTACTCCTTTTCTTCATCATACAGTATAGATAATAATAATCATCTGTTTGGAGAATTAATCTATCCATATAGGTAGAACATTTGCAATAGTGCATATTGTACAAAAATCTTTGTGGAAGTACTAGGTAGCACTGTGACTGCTCTTATTATATATCTGCACGCTACACCACAATAGTGAATATAATGCTAGTGAGTAGTGCTCACACGTTAAATGATGTATTTCTCATAGTGAGATTTTCATGAAGCATAGGTGAAGCTAATGATTGTTATAATGGTACACCATTTTAGGTACAGTATTTCCTGACAGGATGAGGGCAGTTCATATGAAAATAAACAGTGTGTATGAATTAGACAGCAATAACAAAAGGATTGATGGCCAACTGTGTTAAGAATGAAATACAACCGTGCAGTTGTGGGGCACACCTTTAAACCCAGCACTCTGAAGGCAGAAGCAGGTGGTTCTCTCAGAGTTTGAAGCCAGCCTGGTCTACAGATCCAGTTTCAGTATACCCAAGCGTAGGAAGTGAAGGAAGCCATGTGAAACAGAAACATGGTGAAGATGTAATTGAACAAGGGAACCATATTCCAAGCCCAGCAAAGCTTCACAACTTGGCAGTGTTGGCCATGTGGCTCTGCCTTTAGATCAAGGACAGAAGAAAGGGGTTTTAGAATCTCCCTCTGAAACTAAGAAAAACTTCTAGGACCAGGCAATGAAGACCCAGAGGAGCAACTGTTGTGAAGGTGAAGCCTGGATTACCTTGGATACCTCAAGATTTTGGAAATTCCAGAGCCATGGGATTCCTGCTGAGTAAAATTGCTAACAAGAAGTAGAACCAGACCAACAGAGAAAAGTGTGTTGTAGTCAACAAAGCTGGAAAGAGATGGAGATCTGAAGAGTGTTTTGACGTCAGACATGTTGATTCAGAGTTTGGAGTTTGCCCAACTGGTTTTAGATCTTGCTTTGGTCCAGTATTTCCCTATCCTCCTTTTCCTCCATTTTGGAATGATAGTGTATATCCTGTGCTATAAGCATGTGATCTGCTTTTTGAATTTGATTTTATAGGGAACTAGAGTTAAGAGATTACATGAATCTCAGAAAAGACTTTGAACGTTAGACTTTTAAATAAGTTTGAAACTGTTATGAACTATGGGGACTTTGAAATTGGAACGAATGCATCTTTGCATTATGATATGGATCCAAGTCCTTGGGAGCCAAGGAGTAATATGTGGTGGTCTGAAAGAAAACTGCCCCCAAATAGGAGATGTGGCTTTGTTGGAGTAATACTGGCCATGCTGAATGAAGTGTGTCACTGTGGAGGTGGACTTTGAGGTGGCATAAATGCTCAAGGCATGCCCAGTGTCTCAGACCCCTTCCTGTCATCTGTGAGTCAAGATGTATGACTCTCAGCTATTTTTTCAGCACCATATCTGCCTGCATTAATTGCCATGATAATAATGGACAAACCCCTGAAACTGTAATCAAGCCACCACAATTAAGTGTTTTCCTGTATAAGAGTTGCAGTGTTAATGGTATCTCCTCACAGCAATAAAAACCCCAATTAGTATTGCCTTCCTTGGGATATAGAGGAAAGATTAGAAAATTATATGTATATTTATCAATAAATTTTTTTCAATGAGTAAAATAACAAATTCAACATAGTAAGCATCTTGTTTGGTACAAAAAGATAATTTTAATACCCCAAAATTTCTCTGTACTGAAGGATATTGACATATTCATAAGTAACTGATTTTCCAGATAACACTAAACTTTGATAACAAATAACTCCTTAACCTGACTATAACAGCAATAGTTTTTGTAGTGTTGTCTGGCTATTAGAAGTTTGGATTGTGGTTCAGTATTTCCTTGTAACCTAATTTTCAAAGTGCAGGAAAGTGCTCAAAACCTATAAAATATTGTTGTTTTGGGAACAGTTGTCTCTGCTCTATACAGAAAGAAAGGCAGAGGTCATAAAAATGGAAAGCATGGTTTCCCAATCCTCAGCCACCTCTGTTCTGCTCAAGGAATCACTCAAGGAAGCTAAGCATGGATCACACTTGTCACCAACAAGCTGCTATTGTCTATGTGCTCATGTTCTGCACAAATCACTCATTGAAACCCACAACACAATAGAGTTAGAGAGGACTGTAGATAGAAATGGTTAAAGGAAAATTAATCTCCCCTGTAAACCTCCATGCTTATTGTCATACCAACAATCATGATTTTTAAGAGTACTACTTCCCTTTATTGATAAATCAACATGCCTTGCCCTAGTGCTAGCTGCCTGCATTGTACTGCCCCTGTCCCTTGGAATTTAGCTCATGGGCTCCAGGGGTGAGTGACAGATAAGGGAATAGACAAATACGACACCCGGCACTGTCCCAGTTTCCTTTGGATCTTTGCTAAGTCTGTACTAAAATGTGTTCTGTATTTCCTGATGTGATGATGGGGACATAAGAGCTAAACTCTTCCCACCGCTACCTGTGACATACCAATGGGAAAATACTATAAACACACACACACACACACACACACACACACACACACACACACACACACACACACACACACACACACAAAGTGAGAGTCAGGAACTGAGCTGCCAAAAGACAAAAATCAATCTAAGACCTGGATTCCCCAAATGTATGGTCCGTTTTCTGCATTCCTTCAGCCTCTGAGCCTGGTGAAGCTGCATTTTTTTCACACTGTCCCCTAGTATTTTTCCTTGTTATGTTCACCTGTACTTCAAGTTCCATGAAGAATCCATTTGACAGTGGCTCAAGTCAAAATTAATCAATTACCATGGGCAGCCAGTATTATTCAGTGCATTTTATTATTCTCATAGTAAAAATAAGAAGGATACATTTTTTAAAACAACTTGGAAGGCCTGCCCCTTTCATATTTGAAAATGAGCAACATATCTTTGGGTCATAATAGTTTCTTAAAGTTTTCAGAACATTATGTACCTTTCCTTCAGGTAATTACATTTTATCTTATTCATGGGGATATCAAGATGATAGTATATTTTTGCCTGATAATACTGTAGAAATCATTTCATGGCTTTTTGTATCCTTTTTTGAATTTGTAAAAAAAAATCCTATGACTTCTTAATGCTAAAAAGCACTAAAATTATTTTTAAATGTTTGAAATTGGAAAAATATAGAAAGAATTTTGCTAAACAAATTTAACACGAATTTTTAATGTGTGTGTTTTGATGGAAACTCAATCCATATGTTTCTCATTCATTTACAATTAGCTGACAAAAACATGATTTTGTAAGAGTTTGATATCTGCAATTTTTTCATCTGCAGAAAATTGAAAGGAGACCTATCTCAAAAATATTGGTCTCATATTTTCTCATTCTATTTTTTTAAAACTATCACATTGCATCAAAAGAATTAACTGCTAAGGCAGTTAAATGACAGAAAACAATGGCAGAGAAAATATTCATCAGAAGAGAACTGTACAATGTCAAACACAAGGAGAAATACAGAAATATTGTAGAAGAGCAATCCTTATTTGAGTAACAGTGACGAGACAGCCCCCTAAGCAGTTTCCCTAAATGATCACAAGGTGTGAGGTTCTGGATACAGGACAGGGGACCTTCCCACTGCCACCAGGAGCAGACCCTAGAGCTATGGGTGGCACGCATTTAGTCACCAGCAGGCGTCTTCTCTGTGAAGTGGCTCTCTTATTCCATGGTATGACTGAGTCTTACAGCTGAACTCAACTGAATCAGAGCCCCCAATCATTACCAACAACACATGAAGTGTTACCATATTTAACTTGATGACCTCCTAGCCTGCCTCCTCAGGACCGCTCTCTTTCTTCCAATAAGATAGAAAGTGTACAAAAGTTATTTACCAAATATATTTTGTGAGGGCCTGATTTAGTCTGAACTAAATCTCTCACTGAATAAGGAAGCATTTGTACCATTTGAAAAAGCTTTTTTTTGTGATTTCTTTCTATTCCAAACCTAACATGTCATTAATGCTCAAACATTATGTGCTTCAGTAGCTCACATGTCTCTTTCTGCTTGGTTTTTTAGCATATGACAAATAAGCTACCAAATATCAGAAAAGTTACAAGTTGTTACTCAAACTTGACAGAGAAGAAACTCATCTTTTGCCTGTAGTTCATTGTGCCTGTTGTTTTATGAATATATTGTTGGAGTATTTCCTAACTGAACATTCCCTGGAGTAAACTATGACAGAGTACATAGGCATCTGTGAGTACATTGGTATGCCTCTGATCTCTGTCTAATAAATTGTAAATTATAATTATACCTACAATTTATGTACTGAATTTCTATTCCTATCCTGTGGTGTGTTTAAATTTAGTGAAGAACTGGAAGATCACATGATAGGTGTGAAAGACAGGCAAGGAGCTCACCTAAGTCACTTCCCTCTGCATTTTACCAGCCAGACTTAGATAAATAATGTGCTGAAAACATTGCCTCCCCAATACTTTGCTGTTCTAGTCAACACAAACGAGTCTGTTTTCAATTAAATTTTTGTCATCATTGCATAAGATCTAAATCTAAATAATCAAGAACATTCAGTGATCTATAATAGGCTTGAACTGCCCCATAGATAGTCGTGTGGCCAACTCACAAAAATGGAAAGCTGTACTTATTACCATCTGCCACAGGGTAAGTCTTAGTGAAGTAAATTCAGTCAGAAATGACTAAACTAGAAGACACACAAGGATTCCGTGGGGTCACACTCTCAGATCTCACTGTGCAAGGAATTTGAAAGCAATTTATTTTTATTAAGGAGATTGCTTGATTGGGTATTTCCCTACCTCTGTGGGGAATTTTCTGTCATGTGTGCTTACCTAAATCACTAGTTCCAACAGGCTATTCTTTGCTTTTGAATCTACCATTCATGAATTCTCATGTTCACATATCCTATTTGGATAATGGAACGTTTTTGAGTGACCTCTGTTTCCTAATAACATCATTTAACTCTTCTTGTACCTGGAAAACAGAGAAATTTGCTAATCCATAAAAGCTACAATCTACCTCATACCAAGAGTCATGCCAACCATTCTTTCCTCTACTTAAATATGAACATCAATTAATTTCCCTATTTTCATTACTATGTCAATGCCTAGATCTATGTACCAAAACAATAGTGTTTATACCAGGATACCTTCTGTATATTTTAAAAAATCATTAGATTTATCCAAGTCCCTTTATTTAGTTGTGAGTTTTAGTAAACATTTATAGTTTTTCTTTTATTGCATGTTCATCCAATATGTGAGAATTAACACGAATTTATCAACAATGTCTTTGTAACCCCACCCTTCAAGTGTTTGAAATCTAAATCTGCAAAATGGTCATGTTGTCAAGTTGCGCTGCAGATATTTGTGGTTATGTCAATATACATGGGCAGATCAATCTTGGTCGGAGAAACTTCTTTCTGCAGTAAGTACCAGTCAAGTGAGAGACTCAGAAGTAGGCAAAGTGCTAAGAAAACATTTCTAAGAATAAGTGACTCATCCCTAAATGGGACATCTATATCATCCCTTATCAAACCATTACCTGCTCACCACCAAGGTTCAGGAAACATAACAAAAGAAGAGGTGGAGTGCCCGCACCACAAGCAACTCTGAGGTATCAGGAAAAGAAAGACCAGATGTCCAGCTGTTTGTACTAAGAGAATGCATATGCTGCCTTCATTGTGTGTGTGTGTGTGTGTGTGTGTGTGTGTGTGTGTGTCTTTATTGCAAGTGATAAGAGCTCTCTCTCTTGTAGGAGGGAGCAGTCTTATATACGCAGGCTTACAGCACAGTGGAAAAACCCCAGATGGAAGAGAGCATGTTTTCCTTGTGCTAGATGTTGATGTCAGTGGGGCAATGCTGGGGGCAGTAAGCCAGGACTAGAAAACAGGATGCCCCTGCGGCTATCGTCTGACAAACAACTCAGAGACCTTGTGGGGGCTAAGCCCCAACATCGCCCCCTTTTTATTTTTTGAAATTTTGTTTGAACTGTTTGTTACTACAGAATTTATTATATAGATTATTTTTGGTTCTCAGGCCATGCTATAGACATTTGTTATTTTTTTTTTTACTGACTGGCTCTGAGGACTCAAATTGTCAACATTTTCTGTTAATACATTGACTGGCTGGATGTTTCTTTTGGCTATATCCAAATTAATTTAGGTGTCTTTTAAACTATCTCCAAAGCAACCTAAGGATCCCTTTTATTATATCCAAGGCAATTTAAGCAGTTTACATTTGCATATTTACAATCACATTTTATACATACCGCTGTTGCCACACCATACATTCAGAACATACATACATCTTTTAGTCATCCTTTTTTCCTAGGTCATGATTAGTTTGTTGAAATGATTTTTTTACTTGAAATCTCTATGACAGAACAACTCCAGCCAATCCTTGAATTAAAACAAAAGGTTGAAAAAGTCTTATATGTCCCTCATCATCCCTCCATTTGAGAAGTTCTGAGCTACCTTCAAGGGCTACAGCCATTCCCAATCCTTGTAAAAAGCTTTTAGAGATGACTCACAAAATTGGCCTTAAATTTGTATTAATAACCAACCCTGTATAAATGCAAACAAACATTTATAAACAATATTTAGGAATGTGGGCGTCGTTCTTTCCAAACTACTTTTTGCTGTTAAGGGGTGCTGAAATACCAGGGGGATCATGACAAAAAAACAGAAATCTGTTGAAGCCTTTGTTTTTGTGGTCTATAAGGCTGCATCATCTCAGCTGTTTTAGATGTTGGATCAGCTGGGCCACTGTTTTAGGTGGTCTTGCTTCATCAAACCATACTAGTCTGGAAGGAACCCACAGCTTTTTATTTTTTGTGGAAACAAAAGTAGAAATCCTTTTCCCAAGTAACCTGTCCTTATATTTAAATTTAGTAGTCAAAGCATTTTTAAAATATATAAGTTGCGTTTAGTATCATTGATAATCAAATGTCTTTTAGCCATTTTTGTTTTTTCTTAGCAATTAAACAATTTAAAGACAACACAACAGCATGCAGTATCCACTCTCTGTGTATTTTCCACTTCATATACTTTTACCTTTTCCTTTCTTTTTACTTAACACCAGTATCTTGTTTATTAACTGTCACTCATTTTTAATTTACACAATTTTAATCCATCCTCCAACTGAGGATAATTCTTCAGGTAAAAGCCTGAAGATTTCATCAATTCACCCTCCAACTGAGGGCAATGTCTCAGTTCCCCTTTACTTTCCTGACCTCAGTGGATCAGGCGAAAGGCTGGAGATTTAATCCAATCCACCCTTTGAATGAGGGCGATCTTTCAGGTTCCCCTTTCTTTTCCAACCTTGTGGGCAAAGGCCTGGAGATTTAACCTGGTACCCCTAACTTTGTACCCCATTCCAATACACCCTCATAGCCTTACTTGTTGGCCAGCCTTTGAGAGCGATCTCTCAGTTCCCCTTTACTTTCCCAATCTCAGTGGATCGGGCAAAGGCTGGAGATTAATTCAATACACCTCTTTAGAAGGTGTTCTCTCAGGCAAAATCCTGGAAATTTGACCATTTAATTTTACTGTTAGAAGTTGAGGTACCTGTTTTTAAATCTTTTCTTTCTCGAGTCTCTCCTCTCCTGAGTTTTCTTTCTGGCCGATCTTTCCCAGTCTTTCAAGTCTCTCTGGATCTTGGTGGGACCTCCAATTGCGGCTCCTGTGCCACAAGCAAGTCCAAAGTATCAGGGGAAAAAGAAGACCAGATGTCCAGCTGTTTATACTAAGAGAATGCATGTGCTGCCTTCATTGCCAGGAGAGTGTGTGTGTGTGCTAAGAGGTCCCTCTCTTGTAGGAGAGAGCGGTCTTATATATACAGGCTTACAGCACAGTGGAAAACAGAGCATGTTTTCCTTGTGCTAGATGTTGATGTCAGTGGGGCAATGCAGGGGGAGTAAGCCCAGACTAGAAAACAGGATACACCTGTGGCTATCAGCTGACAAACAACTCAGAGATCCTGTGGGGACTAGGCCCCAACAAAGAGGCAGTAGGAATGTAGGTAGGCAGAGGATGTGGAAGGACACAGTGCAATAATACCTTCAGGATCCACGTAGCTGCTGCATTCAGGGAGTCACAACAACTGTGGTTACCTGTAAAAGATCAAGGCAGCCAAAGCCCAGCACAGATGAAGACAAACACTTAACAGAGGGGAGCAGCAAACAGCTGCTGTGAGAAGGAGAATCGTTCTTCTTTGGGGGATGTGACCAGGGGCAAATTGCCCATGCTCCAGTGAATACCCCTACAAACATGCACATATGGTCAGCACAAATTACATGATGAGACACTGAGGGAGGGGCATGTGAGGGATATCCAGAGGGAGTTAGAGATAGATATAAGGGGTGAATGTGATGATATTTTGTCGTACACATATATTAAATCATCAAGTAGTGTTTTTAAGAGATTAAACATCTTAAGTACTTCAATGAAAATATTTTAAGTGTTTCAATAAAAATATTTAAATTATAATAAAGAGACAAGACTGTAGCAATAGCAAACACAGTCCTACATCTCACTAGTTTAATGAAATATAATTTTATATCTGTTTTGTCTGCCAAATATGAGTACCTGGGTCTCTAGACATTCTTCAGACATCTTTCCTATCTACTGACTCAGTAATAGGCTGTTTCTAAACTATAAATGGCCTTTGAGGTCACTGCTGGAATGGCAGAGATACTTAAAGCATCTCTGGTGTTCTTTCTTAAGGCTTAGAGCTGAAAGCTTCTTCAAAATTTTTCACATATCTCTGTCAGAACTGAGCCAAAAGGAATCAACAGTTATTTAAGAAAGTTGGTGTTCCAGTTTTCTTTTTGTAGTTGTGAAAAAAATGTGATAAAAACTCTCTGATCGAATGTTACATGGAGAAGAAAGGTTTTTTTTAACTAACATTACCAGATTTCCATACACCTTTGAGGGAAGTCGAAGGTGTATGGAACAATTTTCTGGCTGGCAGCTTGTAGGCTCTTGTGTAGCTACCTTTTTTTGTTGTTGTTTTGTTTTGTTTTTGTTTTTTTCAGACAGGGTTTCTCTGTGGCTTTGGAGACTGTCCTGGAACTATCTCTTGCAGACTAGGCTGCTCACAAACTCACAGAGATCTGCCTACCTCTCATGCCTTTAATGCCAGCACTGGGGAGGCAGAGGTGTAGCTAACTATTTTATACATCTCAAGACTACCTGTATCGAGACAGAACAGCACACAGTAGGCTGGACCCCACTGCACCAATTAATAACCAAGACAATTCCAGCAGACATGGACATAGGACACCTGATCTAGGAAATTCTCAAATGTTGGCTTTGCCAAGTTGAAAATCAAAGCTAATTAAAACAGCAAGCAGTAACATTCTTTTTGTGCCTCCAAAGACGAAATGTGATCGTAAACAAAGTGCTTTGTCTGCAATAAGACCAATAAAATTCTGTTGATTCATCTATTTATATTTGATATTTGAACTTTAAAACTGAAATTCTACCAAATATAACTTCTAAGGGCATGAAATTTCAGTTTTGCACATTTCTCTTTGTAAGCCCAAAGTAGGGACATAGTTATGCTGATTATCAAATATAAGTGGATGATGTGTACAAACTTGAGTTATGTGAATGGGATCTGGATAATTCTTGGGGATTCGCTATCCAATAGAAAAATGTGGAGATAAAGATTGTGAATGCAGAGGCATGTACTTCTGTAGATTTATTAACAGACTTCTACAGGTATAGGCAGTGACCACTGTTCAAATATTCCCTCATTGCCTAGTGAAAGGAAGGTAATTTCATGATACTGGGTAAATGCATTTTATCAAAACAAGGGTATAATGCAGAGAGTACACTTATGTAACAATCAACCTTCCTTCAAAAAGGCATATGGGGTTCACATTGTAAGGAAAAGAAGTAATTAGCCTTAATTAGGTTGAGAGATTTGTACATTATTTCTTTTAAGAGATCATTAACTCAGAGATAAAGAGCATATTACTCAAGCACCAAGACTGTGAGGAGCAACAGAAAATGGATTATCCCTTCTGCTTAGTAAATATCCTTACTTTAAAGAAAATGATTGTCATCATAGAGCCTTTATCCAGTAACTGATGGAAGAAGAAACAGACATTCACAGCTAAGCACTGAGCCACACTCCTGGAGTCCAGTAGTAGAGAGGGAGGAGCGATGAGCAAAAGGGGCAAGACTATGCTAGGGAAACCCACAGAAACAGCTGACCTGAGCAAGTGGGAGCTCACAGACTCCAGACAGACAGCTGGGGAACCAGCATAAGACCAAACCAGGCCCCCTGAACCTGGGTGTCAATTGGGGGCTTGGGCAGTCCATGAGGCTGCTGGCAGTATAACCAGTATTTATTCCTAGTATATGAACTGGCTTTTTGGAGCCCCCTTCTCTATGGAGGGATAATTTCTCAGCCTAGATACTGGGAAGAGAGCCTTGGTCTCTCCCAAATGTTGGGACAGACTTTGATGATCCCCATGGGAGGCCTCACCTTCTCTACAGAGTGGATGGTGAGTGGGATGGGTAGGTGTGGGGAGTGAATGGGGGAGGGAAGGGAACTGGAGTTAGTATGTAAAATAAGATTTTTTTAATTTAAATAAAAAGAGGGCTAATCTCCAAATTTTACAAAAAACTCAAGAAGCAAGTCTCCAAAACAACAAAGGATTCAATTAAAAAGTGGGGTACAGAACTAAATAGAGAATTCTCAATAGAGGAGTCTAAAATGGCTGAGAGACACTTGAGAAAGTGCTCAACATCCTTAGCCATCAGGGAAATGCAAATCAAAATAACTCTGGGATACCATCTTACTGCTGTCAGAATGGCTAAAATCAAAAACACTGAAGACAATTTATGCAGGAGAGGATGTGGAGAAAGAGGAACACTCCTCCATTGCTGGTGGGAGTGCCAACTCATACAGCCACTTTGGAAATCAGTATGGAGATTCCTCAGAAAAATGGGAATCAATCAACCACAAGACCCAGCGATTCCACTCTTAGGCATATACCCAAAAGATGCACATACATACAACAAGAATGTCTGTTCCACTATGTTCATAGCAGCATTATTTTTAATAGCCAGAACCTGGAAGCAACCTAGATGCCCCTCAACTGAAGAGAGGATTTTGAAAATGTGATACATTTACACAATGGAGTACTATTCAGCAGAAAAAAAACAATGGAATGTTGAAATTTGCTAGCAAATGGATGGCACTAAAAGAAACCATCCTGGGTGAAGAAGAAGCCATCCTGAGTGAGGTAATCCAGTCACAAAAAGACAAACATGGTATGCACTCACTCATATATGGGTTTTAGACATGACTCAGGGGAGTGCCAGCCTACAATCCACCATCAGAGAGTCCAGAATCAGGTAGGACCTTAAGAGAGATATGCATGATACCCCCAGATAAGGTGAATGAGCCAAGATCTCCTGAGCAGACTGGAGCATGTGGGGAGGAGGGAAACTGGGAAGAGGAGCAGGGAAGAGGAGGAGGGGCGAGGAGGACATGGGGCAGCAGGATGATTAAGTCCAGGGAAGAATAGAGGAGAACAAGATGAGAGGTTCCATAATAGAGGGAGTCATTATAGGTTTGGGAAGAGACCTGGCACTAGTGACATTTCCAGAGATTTACAATGATGACACCAACTGACAAAGCAAGCAATATTGGAGAGACCACTTTAAATGCCCATACCTGACAATGAGTTTGATGATTTCCTTATATGCCATCCCTAGACCCTTCATTCAGTGGCTGATGGAAGCAGAGGCTGACACCCACAGCTAAACACTGAACTCCTGGAAACCAGTGACACAGAGGGAGTAATGATGAGCAAAGGGGTTAAGACCTGACTGGTGAAACCCACAGAAACAGCTGACCTGAACAAGGTGGAGCTCTGGGATCCCTGTCTGATGGCTGGGAGACCAGGATGGGACTGATCCAGACCCCTGAATGTGGGTGTCAACGAGGAGGCCTGGACAATCTGTGGGGCCTTGGGGCAGTGGGTTGGTGTTTGTCCCAGGCATACAGGTGGACTTTGGGTGCCCCTCCCACAGTGAGGGATGCTCTTTCAGCCTGGTCTCTTGGAGAAGGACCTGGGCCCTGCCCTGGATGAAATGGCAGACTCTGGGAAATGAAGAGGGGATTGAGTGGGGGTCTTGGGGAGCTGGTGGAGGTGCCGGGGAGGAGGAGAGGGAGAGAGAGCTTGGATTGACATGTGAAGCAAGCTTAAAATAAAAAATAAATTAAATAAATAAATAAATAAACGAAAAGAAAATGATCATCCATTAGCTTAAATAGTCATCAAGAAGAAAGCAATGTAGAAAATGTAACAATGTTATTAAGAATGACACGGAAAGTATCAAGGTCAGCTTATATCAGTTGCTTCCTACAAATGACCATCACATCATGCTGCAAATAATATTGTCTAGACAGCATGCTACATTAAATGGAATCCTATCAATACCTTTTGTGTGTGATAGCAGTTATCTGATTTTAGGCTTCTATATACAGGCTGAACTTCTCTTATTTCCTCTGCCTCTATCGGCTACTTTCAAAGAATTAGACATATGCTTACTTTCTTTGCAGTACATCACTCAATAGTACTACATAACATTTATAGCCTACAACTTTTCAACTTACAAATTTAGTAATAATATTCCAGTGTGTTGATTTTTTAGAAGTGTAATTGCATATGACCACAGTCTGTCTTCAGGAAGAGTTTCTAAAGCACAGAGTCACCACAGAAGACTTCATGGAGTGTTGAAGTATTTCAAGACAGCCAAGCTCTGTTATTTTCTTGTTAAAGTTTTGTGAGGTGAAGTTGGCCTAACACAGCTATTTCCAGAGATGGGGAGTTGGCAGATATGATGCATACTGGCGTTTCACTAATGAAAAACTTGAACTAGTTCAAGTGTTTGGAAAGTACACAATGCGTGTTTGTGTATCATTATCTGTTAATGGCCTTGAGCAGCCTAATTGGAAACTACAAATGACTTTCACAACCTAAGGAGTAAATATTTTTCTTAAACCACATGTGTGACATTGCAGAAATTGTTCAGGCTAGACAGTTTTCTCCTGCTTAAAATTTGAACAATTAAAAAGTATAAGAATATGGCATTTAAGAAATAAAACAGAAAAATCTGTGGATGTTAGTAACTAAACATTAAAATCTGCCTAATCACAACTTGTTTTTCAAGTATCCAAGGAAATGAAAGGAAAAGAAAGTAACTTACTTGTGCCATTTTTTTCTTTAATATCTGATTTAAAATATAAATGAAAGCTTCTATGCAGGGAAGAGTCCTTTACAGTCATTTTTAATACAATTTAATATTTTTTCAAAAGTAGCTTTGGAAGGTGTATGTGTGCAAGAACACAGAACAGATAATCTAAATTATTGTTGAAGGACATTGAACTTTGGGAAAATGGTAACAAGTGTTGAAGAGATGGTTTACTCAGCCCATGCTTCCTGTGCAAACATTAGGACTTTAGACAATTCCCAGAACTCACATAAAAAGAGCAAGCTATATTACAATCCTAAAACTAAAAATGGGAAGTTTCCAAAGGTTGCTGGCCAGCCTGGCTACTTTAAGTTGTCAGCCCCTGGTTTAGTGAGAGATTCTGTCTCAAAAGAGGGGTGTAGGAAGGTGGGGGTCAGTTAAGGAAGACATCTGAAAGCATCCTCTGGCCTCCATATGCAATGCACATAGGCACATGTATTTATGCACACATCAGCACATCACATTTATTCACAATCATTATGAGTGAGATAATCTAGAAGCAGAACAACAATACTACATGTTGTCTATGTATGCTAGCTCTAGAAATATACATTTAAAATGGAATACCTACAGGTGTCAGGAAACTAGTTAGGAACCATGGGGGGGCATGGAACAGGGGTGCTGTAAAGGAGGAACTAATGGGTCCAGAGGGTTAAATGGGATGGAGATGGCAGGACACTGTAGAGGAGGGATTGTGAGGAGGAACAGCTAACATTTAAGATCGTTGAAAAAGGCATAAAACACCGACTTCTGGGAAAGCTTCCTAATACATGCATGAATTTATATGAAGAGAGTTTGAATGCAGTTACCCTACAACAGGGCAGCAATGCCTCTCCCAGACACTATAGCCTATTGAATGAAAAGCATAATGTGAGATATGGGTTACCCTTTTATGAGTTTTTGACCAGTGGGGTCCAATGGACCTCCAAAAATTACAGGCTATTGCCGTTGCTCTTGGTTACTTTTAAGAATGTGATGGTAAGACACTGTTGGCTAAAGATACCATGTAGGGAATGGAGAAATTGAGCTAGTATCAAATTTAAGGCTTCATAACTCAAGCTATAATTACTGAAACAGAAAATAAGAGTAAGAACACACACAACAAAATAAAATGAGTATAATCAGCACACACCTTTCAATAATGACTTTAAATAGTAATTTCCCCAACTACCTACAGGGTAGCTTTCATAATGTGGAAGGTGTTGTATGATACTGGAAGAAAAAAATATTAAACATCTTACCCAGCACTCAACTCTAGGAACTACAATAACATCTGGCTTGGCAAAATATACCATCCATTGCAATACTGGCACACAGGTTATGGAAGGCTTTAACAACATTCTTATTGGATTTAAGCCCTGCTCTACAAGATAAAGCTCATGCCTGCCACAATTAACTGAGTCAAAAACCTGTTGCTGATTAGGGCATAGGCCCTATAGGAGAATCTACCACTATTGTGCTGCTACATGGACATAGTATTAAACTAATGCTTAATGTTTTGTAGACATGTATCCACACATAGACATGAAATAAGTCAACATGCAGAGAAAAAGAGACTGCTGAATATTCAGTCTTTAATTGGCACATTTATATCACAGCACTTCTTCCCCATGCTCAGAGATCATTCTGAAAAAGGAAGCAAATGTAATTTAAGAGACAAAGATAGTGGATGGCATTACAGGCCTGTTGCATACATGACCTCACAGCATGAGATGCACAGTATCTGCTCAAGATCAAAACTCCAAATTTCCAGCATGGATGGGGGAGATGCTTATGAAGTCCCACTCCTTGATGAGACACTATTGGCTACTGGAGGAGAGTGAGAAGGAGAGTGAGTTTTTTCAGGGACATGACTCAAAAGCAACTGCCATGCTCCAGTAGATGATTCTGCACACACACACACACACACACACACACACACACACACACACACACACACAATCTCTCTGAAGTAAATTACAAAAAGCAGAAAAATACCTTCTATTTTTACTTGTGTGTTTTATACCCAGATAATAGTGCAAAAAAAGAGGGTCTTATGCCTACATATACTGTGTTAAGATTGAGAAATCTTCATTTTTCAAGGACATCATGATGGAAGGAAGCAATAAAAGCATGCTAAACAGTATTTTAGGGTGTTTATCATTCTTAGACATTGAGGAAATACAAAGTCCATTTTGAGATTTTATTTTACTCCACGCAGAATGGTTGAGATTAAAGAAATAAAGGTAGCAAATACCAGAGAGAAAAATGGGCCAAGTGAACTTTCAGACACTGCAGTAGAGATTGCAAACTGATGCAGGCTACTATATAAGTATGAAGATGCCTCAAAAATTAAAAAAAAACTGGAAACATGTCTACAATTATGAGCTGTTAGATTCCTGATCATACACACAAACTCGATCCTACTACATAGACACATGTTCACAATATCAAGGATATGGAAATAGCTTAGATGCCCATCAACTGGTGAATAGATAATGAAAATGTGGTACCTATACACAATGGAATTTTATTAGCTGAAAAGAAATATGAACTCACGACACTTTCAAGTAAATAGCTGGACATGGAAAACGTTACGCAGACTGAGATAACATGCTCAGAAGGACAAACACATAATTTTACTCACATGTGAAGCCTAGTACGGAATCCTTAGATATATGTGTCTAGTTCGGAACACCTCTAGAATCTAGGAAACAGTGTCTTGGGTGAGGAGAAGGAACAAGGAGTACATTAAAGCCCCCTAATTGTAGGATGCAGGTGATATGAGGTGGAATTGAGTAACAATGAGGAGGGTGTTAGATGGGATAGTAGAAGGGATGGTAGCGTTGAAGGTGAAACTCAGGGCAGGATAACTAACATTAAGGATGTTTGGAAAAAGCCCTGTGGAAAATGACTGTTTTATAAGGTTCCCATACAGAGTCGGTGCTGTGAGGAAAGACTATGAAAAGTTTAAGAGCAGGAGTCTTGATATAGGAAAAATGCTAGAGGCAAGTTTGGAGGTTTATAGTCCAACCCCACTTGCTGTTCACTCTCGGCTTTCTGCATGGGTGGCATGAGATTACCCAGCATCCCGATCTCCCACCATGCCTTCCATACCTGTGTCCACGTCGTACCCTCCAGGATGGACTCAGTGCCTCTGCTTCAGTAAACCCCGTAAACCTGTCATCTCTTAACTTGCTTTCTGTCAGGGTATTTTATCACAGTAATATAAAATAAGTTAATATCGATACCACATCAAGCAGATTGCTCAATCAGTCAAAAAGTAAAAGAGGCATCATTAATTCATGATAACAAGATTGGGTTTTTTTTTCTCTTTTTATCTTAGTTATCCTAAGAGCAATGGTGTATAAGGTAATATTTCAGAATTATAGAAAAGCTATGTAAGGATTTCATGACTTCCTTCCTTTAGGCCCATTCTTTAGACTCTAATATTTCTATTATATAAATACCTCCTTAGTCACAATAGATCATAATCACAATGCTAGTTTTGTACTCTGTAATATATACCATATGAGAAAACAGAGCATGTCTAAAGCAAAACCCTTCTCAAGGCATGATTACTAGATTAGTCTCTTGAAATCATGCTTCAATATTCATTCATGTTTTAGAGAAAACTTTGAAACATTCATTAAAATCAGCGGGAGACTCACCTGACTTCAAATATGCTGTTAGGCCTCATAGTGTGCCAATTATATTAAATCATAATTAGTTAAAATAGCAGAAAGCTGGTGATTTGGCAAGATTCAGAGACCCAAAAATGGTGAAAGGATAAAAACAGAGATTACACATGAGCAAGGTTCTCAAACTATAACAATGAATTACAATCTTACATGCTCAGTTTCCATTCCAGTGGAGACGTCAGCTGCTTTGCATGCTGACTTTAGGAAATAAACTCCCAAGATCAGGGTTTTGAAAACCCGGGGTCACAGTTACTATTTTACAATAAATCTATCTGATGAAGGAATTAAATTTAGTGGGTATTATATATTATACTATATTATATATAATATATAGAGATATATACATAGATAGACAAATAGATAAAACTGTACGTATTTAAATAGCTTTCTTTGATTTCTAGTACATTATGTCTTAAATGCATATTATTTCTCATACTGTGCAGTCCACATGCACAGAAAGTTTCATTTCAGTCTTTGTTTCACTAGTTCTAAAAAATGTGTCTGACCATTGTAATCTCAAATGTAAATAATTTGAGTAAATCTATTTCATTATTGTTATGTCCTGAGCATTTTTCAAATATTACTGAATTTCATCATCATATTTCCTGAAATATATGCAAGAAATTCATTTTTCAATATTAGTTTTAGTAAGGGTAAACACCAGTATTCGATATACAATTCAAATCAATGTCATTAATATTGTGATATTTTAAAATTAGCATAACTGGATGGAACAGAAAGATCAGATTTATGAATGTTTGTCACTCAATCATGTGGATCTGAGTTTAGACTCTAGCATATTGCAAATGCTAGTTACTCCAGTTCTGAGGAAACCAAGACCCTCTACAGGAGTAGAACTCCTGACACGCACTTGGGCACACAAACACAATAAACAGAAACAGACATGCACAGACATAACCCTTTAAAACAACATAAAACATTTTAGCCAATAAGTATTACTAACATTGTAGGAAAATAGTTTCAAATAATTCCGAGTATCAACCTGAGGCAAAGTTCTAGAAAGAAGATGAAAATATATGACAATGCTAAAACACAATACAAGAGTGCAGGGTAAGAGAGAGTCAGCCATCCTTGCATTTATTCTGAGATGTCAATAGCAGTAAAGGCCTCATGTCTGTCTGCTATTGCTGCTACAATGAATTAAAATAAAGATGATATCAAGCATTTCTGGAGGTTCAATAGTTCCGGCAGGGCAAGTAGTAAGGTACATGCTTGTTTCCCTCTCTGAAGAATAAGTGAGATAATGGCTCCCTCCTGCACCTGAAGGTGTCTCACAGAGCTAGGGCTTGACAAAGCCAACCAACTTGCTTCCATCATCACTTCACGTCTTGATTCTGTCCTTCCCGCCACCCCCTCTTATAAAGACACCTGTCCTTTTTGCCATTTTAATTGAAAAAAAAACATACAATATATTCTGATCACATATATTCCCTCCCTCAATTTCTCTGAAATCATCTCCAGTCCCCTACCTGCCCAACTCCATGTTCTTCGTATTCTCTAAGACATGTACTGAATATTGTGTTAAATTCACAGCACACATTAAAAAGATTAGGATAACTGTTCTTATAGGGGACTCCTCTACCAATGTTCATCTTTGTTCATTAAAGCAGAATCCCACGAAAAGACAAAATAGAACACTTACCATAATATTGAACCTAATTAATTGGCCACAATAATACCCTTCTCAAGAATCTTGGCTTAATTATGTCTTCATACTCTCTTTGAATTTATCAATGTATCCAAAGTTTCTGAGATTAAGACATGGACATCTTTGCTGGATTAGTATTCCACCTACTAAAATGGATTTATACAACCACAATAAGCACATGATAAACTCACTAAGATTTTTCTCTCACCAAATTGCATGAAAACACCCATAGATATGCAATGGCTCTAACACAACTATACATGGTCCCTCTCTTAAAAAATAAACCCCTGCCTGTAAGAGCCAGAGAGTTGGGGAGTTCACTGTGAGGTTATACCTCCTAGCAATGTCAAAAGCTACACCCATGAAGTCTCACCAACATGACTTCTGAAATGTCAGCTAAACAAGGATGACACACGTGGATATGTCAAAATGAACTTGTAAAAGTTAAAAATAATTTAGCCCTACGCAAAGGAGTAGGTAACTGAGAAGTTGTCCACTGCCAAATGGTCAGCCCTGAAAACATGTGTGTGTGTGTGTGTGTGTGTGTGTGTGTGTGTGTGTCTGTCTGTCACATTATTCAGACTGATCAGGTTATATTTAGAAATATATACATATGTATCCAATATAAGAATTTTGCATATAGGAATATGCAAAATCACATTATTTGTTGTTGCATATATGTGTATAATGTATATATATTTATAATATACATGCAACATATATATATGCAATAACAAATAATGAAGAGTCCATGGAATTAAAGGAGAGCAGGGAGGCATATACTGGAGGGTGTGATGGGAGGAAAGGGAAGAAATGTAATCATAATATAGCCCCAACAAAAAAATAAGTAAATAAACAAACTGCTGGAAATTATTCTTATTTTAAAGCTGAAGAAGGTTGCCAAGTCACATATATGACCATGTTTTAAATAGACTTTGCCCACTGGGCATGGTCTGATAACATGTGTCCCATACCTCAGCCAACCTAACACCTTCATCTCAGTCCCAATCACAAGCACACTTGCTAGAACCCATCATATTTGCCTGCTCATAGTTTATTCTGGCTTTCTTGTTTTGACAACTATTGAAAAACAAATAATTTCCATTTTTCTGTACCAAAAAATTGCTAAATCTGGTTCAGACTTTCACATGGTTAGGACATTCTTCTAGAAAAAATTCTAAGCAAAAATTTAAAAACAACTGCTTTTTTTCTTCCTCCCAGTTTCATAAGATCTTACAATCACTAATTTCTTTATCAAGGAAATGAAGTAGTGATAGTCTGAATGCTCAATATCAGGGATGAGTTTTTGCATTGGTTTTTTTTCATTGCTAAAATGTTAAGTCTACAGCAGGACCCATGTGTCTGTGCTATATTTGCCCACATATTTTCTTGACTTCAGTATTATTCACAGCAGGCTGTTTGCTTTAACAACCTCAATTCTTGTTTTTGTGGGCTTCACACAATCTACCTTTACTTTTCATTCATGTCATGGTCCATAGCACATTAACACTGTTAAAAATGGGCTTGTGATTGCAGACAGCTATAATAGGTACCATCAACTGGGTGGCTCAGGTCATAGAAATGCATTTACTCAACATCCTGGATGTTAGAATTCCAAGATCAAGGGTCACCCTCATCCACTCCTGATGAGGAGTCTCTTCTTGGTTTACAGATGGCTATGACTCACGGTGACATTTGTGAAGGAGAAAGTTCCTTTTTTATTTCTCATAAGGTGACCAATCCTATCAAGCCAGAGCCCAACCACAGACTCCACCCAACCTTAAATCACCTCCTTAAAGTCTCATCCCCAAATTCAATCACATTAAAGGCAAAGGTCTCAGTGTATTAATAGTGGGCAGATATGTTTCAGTTCAGAAGGATGTGTTAATCTCTGTAACCTGCATTCTAGTGTCCTAATGTTTCATCTTTCTCAGAATGTCCAAATCCTTTACTACATCTTTACTATTACCCATCAACTATAAAGTTTAAGTGCTATAGGTTTGTTAGAAAAGTCTAGATCCTTTCTGAAAGGACTATCACTTCCGCCCACATTTTAGAATTCAGTATTAGAACAACAATTAATGTCAACAGACTGAAAACTATAATGTAGAAATGAACTCAGGTAAAGAAATGATAGTAAATATCAGTGTAAAAGCACCTTACATGTCTATAACTAGTCCTAACTAAAGTCATATGTTGATATATTCAATGTAGACATCACTGGAGATACAAAAGAAAGAAAAGAGTTGAGAAAGTTGCCAAATATGCTAACAACAAAACCAACTGAATTTCTATGTGCTATCAATGAAAAGGAATGGAACTAAGAGGAAAGTCAGTTTGGAAATAAAAACCTGGGCTATTGGAAGCTGACTCAGTAGTAAATACACTTGCTAGTCAAGTATGGATACCTGAATAAGAATCCCCAGAACCTATATACAAAGTCAGGTGTGCTTGGAGCTTAACTGTGACATGTTGGTAGGATGTACAGGAGAATATGTAGGGCTTGCTAGCCACCTGCTTAGTTACAGGGATAGTGTTAGACCTTATCTCAAAAGGATAAGGTGGAGAATGCTAGACCAAGTCACCTTATGCCCTCCAGTGACCTTCACATACACATGCCCTCACACAATACACCATACACACAAAGAGTGAAAAACTAAGAAACATTTTAGGAATGAACTTAATGAAGGAAATTAACTATTAGTTTAGTAAATTTATGGACATTACAGACCTGAGGCATGGAGCAGGAGAGGCCGTACATAATAATGTAAGTCCTCAATAAAAAAAATCTTCCAATAAGACAGAAATGTAAGGAAATGTGTATTAAAAAGGATAGAATCTGTGGTAGAACAGTTACCCAACTGAAAAGTCCTAGATTGAAAGAAAGAGAATATTCTGGAATGGAAGAGACTTACAGAAACCAACAATATTTGGGAATATGAAGAAAATTTAGATCACCAAGGGTTAATTGAAACATTTCTTCATTCTCAAAAACCTGGCAAAGAAAAAGGTGGTGCAAAAAGATCTTTATCTGACAGTGAATATGATAAAAACAAATCAAAAGAGAAAAGAAAGGCTGCTGGCAATGATACTTGGCCAGGGGTAATAAAGGGCCATTGCCAGAGACAGCAGGGAGCATTGCTGTTCTCAAAGAGATGGAAAGATCCAGAGGTAGACAAGTTGTCCCATCCAAAGAAGCAAATGGGAAGTGTCTTCCAATTATAACTGCTTTAGGGATTTTAATGTTACTATTGTTGTTCTTGAGATGTTTCTCAGTTTGTTGTCCAGGATACACAGGATCTTACTACATAGTAGTCCTAGTTAGCTTCACACTCACAATAATCCTAATGCTGTGCCACTTGGATGGTAATGAGATTATATATATAATATATGTATATATGTATATTAATCAGAACTACTTTTTAATGAAAATCAAGTTTGATATGTTGACTTTTAAAATAATACTGGAAGAATTGTGGATATTTTCATTGTTCTCAGTAATTGGGTTACTTTGGACAAATAAGTACTCAAAATGCAAATAATATATATACATACATATATATATGCTAGAAATGAATAGTCTGAAATGAAACTGCAAAGGTTATTTTATTTATAGCAACAAAAATATAAAAACTTAGGAATAAAGCTCTAAAAGAAGTATATGATATATATAGTAAAGATCAAAACATTAAACAATTTAGATAAACAGAACTTACAGGTTAGGCTAGGCTACAGAGCAAGACCTTACGCCATAACTAACTACATGGCAATATGAAAATCCATATGGAATAGGAAATGACTTACTAGAGGTTAAAAGAATTGCACATTGGCAAAGTGAGAGACTCTAGGACTATTAAAGGCCAGTACCAGCAAAAACATAGATGAGATCCAGCATAGAGCACAAAGCTGGCGGGAGTTGAGAATGCTTCTGCATCTCTAGAAAGCCGTTTGGCTATTTTTCAAAATGCAAAACTCACCATATGGCCTATCAATTATAGTCACATAAGTACATCCCCCAAAGAAAGGAAAACACACACCTAAGGACAAGTGACCTAATGTACACGCTAGCATTGGCATTATTCATCAGGGCCAACCATGAGAACAGCAAACATGTGAACCAGCTAGTGAAAGAATAAACAAAAGTAGATGTGCACATGTGATAAAAGACTACCCAGCAGTAATAGTGAAGGTGAAGGATTGAAGAGCCAATCCATGCCACAAGATTTCTGAACCTGGAAAATATTATTACATGAAAGAGGCCACTCAGGAAAAACAACCTTGTCATGGAGCCCATATACATGCATAATATAGATAAAGAAGGACCTGAATCCGGGTGGAGTGAGTGAAGAATACAGTATAACCAATAGATAAAGAGCTTTTGGGGGAGAGATGAGACTTTCATACTTATAATTCATACACACACACACACACACACACACACAGAGAGAGAGACAGACAGAGAGAGAGAGAGAGAGAGAGAGAGAGAGAGAGAGAGTGTGTGTATTCATGAGGTAGTCTTGATGATTAAGGAGTTTATTATACAAGTCAGGAAGACCTGATTTATGTAAAAGTCAGAGATCCAGCCGTACTTAGACCCACGATAGTAAGTCAATGAGACTATTTCACCAATATTGCTTAGCTTTATCCTTACTTATAAATATAACTATACAAAAATGCATATCTTTTTATAAATACAAATTTATGTGTGAACAAATTCAGCTATCAGTAGAGAAAGAACTAGTGTGCCTCTCATGCACACAATGTACTAAACATCTGTACTTATATTTGAACATACCACATAGATGACCTTTCATTACCACTTCACATGCTTTCCTCAAAAATCCTGTGCTCAGAAATTGCACATGATATTTTTATGTTCTGTGTAAGAAAGTATATTCAGTGTAATTCAATGACTCATATAAAACCACCCAGTGATGTTTGGGTGGATGGGCTTATATATCTGGACATTACACTCCTTGAGCTCTGTATTTGTTCTTCTGTGGGTTTGTTGTATCCTATGTAGTTACATCTTCTAGAATCCTTGCCATCCCAGATGGGATCTTAAACGAGCATCTTGAGCAAGATGTTACAGGCTATCAAAGGGGTAACTCCTGCCATTCTCTCTCCTCCACTTCATGTGGCTGCATCTTTCCTCCAAGGCTCCAACTGCATCTGAAGGCACCTTTGGGACTTCCAGCCATAATGCCAACATGATTCTGTGTCTGGCAACACCTGTTCTGGTTAGCCATCCTATCTATAGGTGATAACTTCTCTCTGCTCATTTCCAAGGAGATTCATTCTATTATTCTAATGAAGTAACTTCCAGCTTAATAATTTTAAATTATTTTAGTTTTCTGTCTAGATCTGAATTTTTGTTTCAAATGATCAATGATGATTTCATTTGTAAAATTATTAATCCCAACCCATTTTTTTATTCATTGAGCATTCTCCACCACTGAATATTTCCACTCCTTGCCTAGAATGAGTCATAGTAGTTTCATGGTCCTTTGTAGATTATTGATATAAGAAACATTTGTTAAAGGTAATTGTCTTGCCTACATTTGAATTTGTAATATTTGTCAATATGATCTTTTGACTACAGTATGAGAATACAATGAACAAAATGACTACTGTAACAGTTAAGATGAAAGGAAGAAAATGGAAGTTCTGTACTGCCTCTGAAGACCTTCATGATTCCAACCACTTGTTTCTCCAGCTCTGACCCAATAGGGGAAAGTTCACCTGACTGAAGTCTTTAAGAAATGGCATGAGCTTACACCATGTGCAGGATGCCATAAAGTTCAAGATGCACAAACAGAAGTAAAACATTGGAGTTTCAAAGCATTGAGAATTTGAAAAACAATGAAAAAAGATTTTGTCATAACAGTGGGTTACAAGATATTAAAATAAATTTATAAGTGTATGTGCATATATAGTGTGTATGTATAGCTATGAACCATACATTGCAAGTACGTCATTATATCACACAATCTGAATATATTTTTAAGACCTTTAGATTTGTACTTCATAAATTTCAAACAAAACAATGAGCCCAGAATTTAGTGTTTAAAAGATGCATGTGTTTATAATTTACTTACTGTTTTTTTAATTAATTTCTATTCTAGTGATGACAGTTTTGTTGTGTAGTTCAGACTGGCTTCAAACTCACGATCTTTTTGCATGGACATCCTACATGCTGATTACATTTTAACTAATACATGAAAACATACCAAATGTGATATAAGCAGAACAATGTACTATACTGTTCATCACACACACACACACACACACACACACACACATATTGTGTAAGGTTTAAGTCAGGTTAGATACACTTTCTCAAATGTTTAATATTTCTTCATGTTTACAAATTTCAAAATTCTCCATTCCAACTCTGAAAATGCAGTTTGTTAGTATGTTTATTCACTATACTATGATGTTACATTATCTTATCTAGTGCCAACCCATTGCCCACTAACTCCAACCTCTTTCCACCCCACAATTGCCAAGCCTCCAGCAGAAACCATTATATTCTCCACTGCTATGAGGTCAACTGTTTCAGATTGTACACATAAATAAGTTCATGAACTACTTGGAATTTCATTTTTGTTTTTGTTGTGGCTCTTTGTGCCTGGCTTATTTCATTTAACATAATCTCCAATTCAAACCATTCTGTTACTTATAATTGTTCATTTTTATGGCTAAATAGCATTATGTGTAGGTACTACATCTTCTTTATCCATATTAGTCAATTCATAAGCCCTTAGATGGTTCTGATTTCTTTCTTATGAAATAGCTCATTTCAAAGTATTTGTAAAGAAACATTCAATTAATATGAAATTAGTGTTGAAACATGTTAAAGGGTCTCAAGTGAAAGCAAATGTGCTGCTTTGGTCTTTTGCAATCCTGGGTGCTTCAGATGAACTGAACACTATGGAAATTATAAAAGAGATTATATAACCTTCTCCTTATATATTCTTCCTAAATAAACTATATTAGCACACAATGGTCCTGATTGGGAATACTTTTCATGCCTGGATTTTTTTTCTCTTTCAAATAATTTATAAATGATTTTTTATCCCTCATAGAAAATCATTAATGTATGTATACATAGACATACAACACTGAAAGATGCATCTGAAGAAGGATACCTTTTCTCTAAGGCTACAGAGAAAGAGAAAAGGCCAAGCAGAGTTTGGGGAACAAGTCTACAGATAGAACCAGAAAGAAACAAATTCTGTTCTTCCTTTCAGATGCACAAAATAAATGTCAACAATTAAGGAAGGGGAAAGATTCAAAGTAATTACAGAATCTTCCTCCAAATGCACATTTGAGGCAATTTCAATGTTTGAATGACAAAGAATTTCGCAGTAAATAAGTCACTAAAAAATAAATTATTCATGTGAGACATCAGCTGACTTCCACATTATTGAAGCAAATGTATTCTTCTGTTTCATTCCAAGTATACATTATTTTAAAAAAGCATGTTACAGAATTCAGCCAAAATATAATTTGAGGGAACATTATGTAAAAATCACTTCTTGTTTCAATTCTCCCAAAATCCCTGAGCACCAGATCAAGTAGGGACTCCATCTGAGGGCTGAGGTTCAAAACAATGTATGAAGAACAAGAATTTGCTCGAACAATGGTCATTCTTTATTCAACTTTTTATAACATCCTATTGTAATTCCCCCACCATGCTTGTGCTGACCCATAACAAGACTCTGTCAATGATCCAACAAATGTGCAGGAGTTGGAGTCCATGTGGAATTCAAGATGTTAATATTTCCTTTCTGACAAAATGAACTCCACATGTTTTCTGCTGCGACGAATCTCTTTCCTGTGGAATTAGGCACGGTCTGACTCATTCTTTTTTTTTTTTTTTTGAGCACAACAATTTATTCCAGAGTAGTCCTCATTTCACACAGCCTTGGGCTCTTGGTCCATCTATGTGTGCTGGCATCGCTGCTGGCCCTCACAGCAATGGTGTGGAATTATAAGAGAAAGAGCTCTCAGCACCCATGTTCCGGCTAAAGAACCTTGGCTAGGAGCCTCATAAAGACAGGCTCTAGGTAGCCATGAGTCTGGAGAGAAACAATTGCTTTTGATAGCTACTGATGTGTAGGTTTGGTGAAATGCCCCAGATCAGAGCTCTAAGATTTACAAAAGTAATCTCCTATATGTTGAACTTGGTCTCACCTATGGTATAGCTACGCATAAACAGCCAGGAGCTAGAGAGTGGAGATGTTCACACAGACCAAGCCAGCTCTAAAGTTCCCCAGCTGATGTTTACAACGAACTGTTTCCATTATTCCTTTTCAAAGCAGCCTGTTGCGGTGGACAGGAGGGCACTGATCTCTTTACTATCAACCAAAGCTGAGACAAAAAAATGAAATCACACACTTTGATGATCCCCTGAGGAGTGCATGGGGGTGGGGATTGGAGATGGTGGGGGAAGTGGGAGGAAGGAAGGGAGAGGGAACTAGGAGTGGTATGTAAAATAAGATTGTTTTCAATTTAACTAAAATTTAATTTAAAAAGAAGAGTGAAATGTTTCATAAGTCTGAAAGACTTAGCTAGCAACAGCTTGAGCTACTTCCGGCCCAGCTCTCAAAATCCTTTGTCATGAGCCTATCATTGTCTCCGTCATTCAGTTAACTTAAGGGACTTGGCTGACACCCATGTCAGGCGTCTACAGAGCTTGTAAGTAGTGGGCAAATATGGCAGGAAGGAGACAGGTGAAAGACGGCAAGTATTTGAAGGACAGAACCATGTACCAAATATTTTTCTAACACAGTATCCCAAACATGGTGATCCTAAGTATTCAATGGCATTCATTGAATAGCTAACTGTCTAGAGGATTTTAGAATCTTTTGTTGATTTTCCATTTGTTTTTATAGTAAAAATTTTACTATGAGTGCATAATGATATTTCCCAGTCAACTGGGAGAACGTCCAACTGAACTTGAAGGACAAGTTTGCTGAACAGCAAAGGCGAAGAATTCCTTTGGTCAGAGAAGTGGCACCCGTTGCTGGGGAATGACAGATCATTTGATACAGCCAGAGCACACAGGACTGAAGATAGGGTGGCAGCTTAGCAGGTGGCAGGAGGGTGGCCTGCTAGCTGCCTATGCTTCTCTATTAGGAGACCTGACAGTGCACGGTGTGATTGTGCCTACGTTTTGCAAAGCTTGTATACCAGATAGTGGAAGGGTAGGAAATGTCTAGGTAGAAAAAGTTGCAGGCCTGAACTGAGGTTAATGTCTTTAGTGATCCGGATGTTCCTCGAGATATCTTCATGTGGTCCCAACACTAAAGAACAACCTGGTAGGTTTATTATTTTGTTTTTGTCAAATTTAACGGCACAAAATCGAACGAGAGCAAAGCTGGCAACAGGTGAAAAGGAATAATCAATCCTGGTAATTAAGCCAATACTATGAGAAACATTCCTATTCTGTCTCTAGATGCCATGAAGGAAGTGTTTACAGGTTTCTGAAGCCAGAATAAAGCCACCAGATCCCTGAATGTGTGAGGCACAAAGACACTGAAAATAAATGTTTTCATGGATGTGTTCCTGTTTACTGGCCTGCGAGGAGCTCTCTGGCTTACTTGATTATAAAGAAAACAACCCACTACTGAACATCACTGTGTACCAGTATAAATGTTCTAAGTACTAAATGATATCCATGATTTATGTAATTAAAAGTAAGTCTGGAAAAAATGCTCAGTTACCTAAAAGATTATCATGGAATGAATATTTCATATATGTGTTCACATTCCAAAATATTTGCAGTTTTAAATCTAAACCATGCAAACCATACATTAAAAAATGTTTCATCAAAATGTTTCCTGATCTATTTAACTTTTCAATACATTTTAAAAATCAAAATTCTTACCTAGTTTTATACATTTCTGTCTCTGATCTTGGTTATTTTTCAGAGCCCTATGGAAGCTTTAAAACTATTCATTAAATGCATTTCAGTTTAGTTTTATCCCTCCAGTAATGAAGTTCACAGACGTTGAAAAGGAAGCCCTGTCGGAGCCAAACCAAATATAAATAAATAATGATCTCTTCTATTATTTTATCACCTGATGGCTGCACCATATCCATTTCTGCAAGTCACAGCTTCACTTGGAAAAACTCAGGAGATGTTAGTTCCATTTTTTACCAACTTTCAACCTCTGATCCCATCACTATACTGGAGGCTTATCCCTCATTCAAACACGGTTATTTTCATCAGATACAATTATGTAAGCCTAATTTCTCTGCAGTCAAGGTAATTGAAGAGCTTATTGAAAGCCTTCATTCTGTGGGCCAACATGTACTCCAAGATCATAAATACCAGGCACCAGACCTCATCCTGCTGTAGGGAAGCAAGATTTACACATTCTTGGGAAGACAATGGTCTAACACTCACAGATTGTCTTGTCCAAACAATGACCATGTGGCACTATCAAATGTCCACAGTTGCATGAACTACTGTCTATTCCCTGGGGCCTATCTTCGAACAAGTAAAGGCAAAACAGAACTGCATTTTTACGTTTTATCACAGTTGGCACTTACAAAATCTTGAATTGCTATTCAGTATCATCAAATAAACCCCAAACTTACTTTTCACTTATCATGCCTTATCATAATCTATAACTACATTACACAGGTTAACTCCAGATAAGGAAGTCTTTGAAGATGTTTGTTCTAATTTTGAACTGTAAGTACCCAAATTTAAAAAAGACAGTAATTTTGGTTAAAGGGAATAGAAAAAATATGGTGATTTTTCTATACATGTTCATTGCAGCTGGTAGCTATCCCTAGCAAGCAAGGCAACATAAGTCCTTTTGTATTGATTCAAATTTGTGTTATGCAACTAAATTATTTCTTTTTTATTTTACTGTTTTGGAGAAAAATACTTGCTCGTATTTTCTTTCTTGGTTTTTTAGCTTTTTTATTACTTTAATTTTAAATAGCTTGCTTCACATGTCAGTCCCAGCTCCCTCCCTCCCCTCCTCCCACACCCCCCACCATCCCCCCCAGCCTCCAACCCTATCCCCACTTTCTTCCACATATGGGATATCTAGAGTCTGTCATTTCACTCAGGGCAGTCCAGTCACTCCCCTAAGAGTTCAGGCTGAGAGAGCATCCCTCTTTGTGTTATGGACACATGATGTCTGTTTGTATGCCAGGGATAAACACTGATCCACTGCTCAGGACCCCATAGGTTGCCCAGGCCTCCTCACTGACACTCACATTCAGGGGGTCTGGATCAGTCCCATGCTGGCCACCCAGCTGTCGGTTTGGGGTCCAAGAGCTCCCCCTTGTTCAGATCAGCTGTATTTTCTGATGCTAGGCAAGTCAATAATATAGCATATTTATGTATATGTGCTCTATCATTTATTTCTTGAAGGGAATTAGACGCTAATTAAAGCAACTGGTCTTGTGGTCACAGGCTACTCCAGAGGCTGTGACAGAAAAAACAATATCATCAGTTCATGGCTTCCTTGGGCAACTTAGTGAGACCCTGTCTTGAAAATCACAAGTGAAGAAATGACTATAGATATAGTCCAGCACTCAAGTGCCTGTATCATGCAAATGAAGCCTCGTGTCCAATCCCTATTACCACAAAGATAGATAGTTAGATAGACAGACAGACAGACAGACAGACAGACAGATGGCTCTGAGAAATCAGGTGAGCACCAGCATCCTCCATGTCCTCCACTTCACTCCCTTCTTACATAGTGTCTTCCTGCAGTTCTTGACCTGATTCTCCTCACTGAAAGACTCTTATCTAGGAGTGTAAGCTGAAAAAAAATACCCTTTCCAATCACAAGTTTGTCAAGTGTTTTGTTACAGCAATGTAAAACAAATGAAGACAGGATTGAATCCCTTGTTAGAAACCACCAGTTAACGTGCCTTAGAACGAGGAAACCTGAGAAGTCTAATATTCTGGAGTTCATAAAATCTGTCTGCCTGTCGTACAAGTACATGTATGAGGAGGCTAACAAGTAAGTCTTGCCTTTGTGGTATGTTATCTGTCTTCTGACCACACACCTTATTCCAGTTAAAAGTATTATATTCTCAGGACAAGAATGTTCCTTTTGCTCTGGTTTTACCTATGATATCAACCATGAGATAGTTCCTTAAAGAGGCAGAAATATATTAAGTCATAAGGCCACACATCTGAAAAAAGAAACCAATTAGTTAGGATTAATCAGTTCTTAACCTACAAGCATAGTGCATTATATTTTATATGTTTCCAAAAATAATCATAAATACGTCTAAATGAATAAAACAATATTGTTTCTTCTGTTATTGAAGGATGTGGGTGGCACAAGACTTCAAATGAACAGGGCAGCTATGACCCCTTTGTTCTGAGTCCCATGGTGTCCAGTGGTAGAAACATTTGTTCTAAGGCAGCTATCAAGACTTAGAATTCCATGTGCACTATTGATTGCAGATTGCACTTGTGAGCATAAGATTAAATATGGCTGCAATGATGACAATTAAATAATCATAAAATAAATATACTTTATTATCTTTTTTGTCATTTCTTTGCTGGGTTCCAGAAAGCATAGGATTGTAGACCTAACTCCAGTTATTATGTTCTACATAACTTTACCTGGTCCTCTTCTCTGTGCAACCTATGCATGCAGCGCTTGTGAAAGCCAGAAGAGAGCATCAGATCATCTAGTACAGAACTTACAGGGAGATGAGAGCCACCCAGTTTGGGTACTGGGAACCAAACCTTGTTCTTCCACAAGAGCAGCAAGTGTTCTTAGCCAATGAGCCATCTCTCCAGCCCTTAGACTAGCTTTTTTTTTTTTTTTGGTTTTTACGAGACAGGGTTTCTCTGTATTGTTTTGGAGGCTGTTGGTCTAGCTCGGCCTCGAACTCACAGAGATCCACCTGCCTCTGCCTCCCGACTGCTGGGATTAAAGGTGTGTGCCACCACCTCCCAGCTTAGACTAGCTTTTTAAAAGTGAATTTATTATTTTAAATATTATTATATTATAAAATGCATTATGTGCTTTGAGCATACTATCCATTTGTTAGGTCTCTTTATTGTCCTGGGCAGTTTAATGTCTACTTTCATTAATTTCTACTTTTCTTAATACAAAGCTAATATATAATTTCTTTTCATATGTCCCTGGCTTGTCTCCTTTGACATTCTTGATTTCTTGCTTTTCCTCTTCCTTCTCTCCTCTTACTTCAAGTGCTTTTTTTCTGTAAATAAACATGATAAAAGAGGCACATTACTTAGAGCAATGTTTTCAGTGGCCTCTGCTTGCATGACAGTCATAGACCAGAATATCTCATGATGAACAGCATCTGAATTGCTGTCAGATCCAGAATGGATGTTAAGTCACTGGAGATGATGCTGGTGAGGAGGATGAGTCCTGGGACTCCCCTGTGTTCTGAGGCTTGCTAAGAGGCTATGACACCCAGCCAACAGATGGTTCTAAAGTTGGCAGCAGTTCTGTTTTA
Organism: Mesocricetus auratus; assembly: GCF_017639785.1. Taxonomy (NCBI): domain Eukaryota; kingdom Metazoa; phylum Chordata; class Mammalia; order Rodentia; family Cricetidae; genus Mesocricetus; species Mesocricetus auratus. Next base: position 10,282,298 of record NW_024429192.1, on the reverse strand, counting down.
ATCTCCAGTCAGAAACTTCAATACCATAGGAATCCAACCCCTTCAGTCTCTCAGAGCATTAACTTCTCCATCTCTGAAGTACGAGTAATATATTTTAAGGTAGCATAAGTTAATTTTCACCTTAAAAACTGTAACCATCACAGGAAGTTGTCAGGTTTGGGGGAGGGTTGCTTTTGCTTTTATGACAGATCTGTCATCATCCCTTGAAAAGTGTACTTCTGTTTGCAAGTATAGGAAAAACTGGAACTGTAGTCAGATGAAGTCTCAAATGGATGGAGACTTCCAATTTAGATTATTACTAGCATTTCAGTAAACATTTTAGGGTGTGTTAAAATAATTTTCAATTATCACTTTAAAACTTTTAAATGCATGTGTGTATTCCCAAGTAAGTATTATGTGTGTTACTTGAATGCAAAGATCTGTGGATGCCAGAAGAGGGCAGTGGAACTGGAATTATATTATGAGCTGCCAAGGGGGTATGAGAACCCAATCTGGGTCCTCAGTAAGAGTAATGAGTGGTCTCCATTCCCGAAGCAGAAAAATTTGAAGATGTCCAAATCATTTTCCAAACAACCATGAGTCCCTTCCTGTTTGCATGTCAAGTAGGACATCTTAAGAACAAACATATAAGGAGTATGGACATACATATGTATATGATAAAGGTTACTTTATTCTTCATCTAAGAGCCCTCATTGGATGGTAAATTGAAGCCTCAGGTTTTGTCTTTAAGTCTGAAAGTTATCCCTTAAACACTGTGCTCACATTAAGAGCATCACATTTTAAACACTAAAAACATAAGCCTGTGGTGGTTTGTTTGAATAGAAGGAAACCATGTAGTTTGAGTCTTTTTTCATCTACCCTAGCACAGCATGAGAAGAGGAGAAAGGCCACCAAAATTTAAAAAGTAACTCTTCTTATCAATTCTCCAACACAGTATTGAAAAGGGAATGACACTGGGAAATGCCAACCTGACCTTCTCATTTTGAAGCAAAGAACGGTGATTTCAAACAATAGAAAGACCCAGTACCAATTATATTTGAACAGTATCCCTGATTTTATAAAATCAGACTAACTTCCTTCCTTGGATGTGGGATGGGGATAAAGAAAGCATTTGGGAGAGGTGGCTGAGTATGTGTAAGTCACACTTGGAGAAAGTGGCTATAAGTCTTGCCCCTAGAAGCATCTGATACTGCAATGGTTCATTAGCTAACAAACACAGAATTTTTCATGAACTCTATTACATGACAAGAATTGATTTTCATTGAATAATACTAAAACCAAAGCAAATGATGTGTTGAAGTTCAGTATAGATTTCAAATAGGAAGAGTTTTAGCTGCTATCTGGAGTAGTAGGGAACTAAATTTGACAATCACAAACTAGCAACATAACATATGTGAAAAGTAAGCTCATAAGAAATTGCCACATGCACTAAGAATTAATGGTATTCAGAGAAGTAAACATTCCAGGTACTTTGTTAAAACACAGAGACAATATGTGTGCACTATTTTACCAATAGGAAAGGAATTGGCTTCATAGATTTGGAGCTGAGGTAATTAGAAAGAAGAAATCTGAATTGTAAGAAACCAGCAAGGAGCTAGATAAATAGAATTTTCATTTTCAGAAATGGTCAGGTATCTGAGCAGCAGTCATCAGAACATGAGTATACTTTGATCCAGAGATATACCACTGAGTGTTGTGTTGAGGAAACTTTCCTTAGTAAACTTATTTAAGACATCCACATGAGCTTCCCTGTACTAACCACATGTTTATGCTTCCTCTCCACTATCAAATCTTCCTTACCAATCCCTGGGTCTCTGGGCCTTGTTCTGCTTTTCATCTGCAGAGAACAAGTGACATGAGGAGCTGGCCTTGGAGTTACACTTCCCTTTCATCTACCCCAGAAATTTAAGTCTGCAAACGTCACTAGGCATACATCTATGGAATAAACGCTCTCTCTGGACCAGGCTTTGATTGTGCCTCTGGTATGGGGCTGGGCCCTTTAGAAGATCCTAGTTTATGTATGGATCCAATGTTCAGCATATGATGTCAGATGACAGGAGCCCAGTTTTGAGATTAATTCTTCTAATGACTTACGTGCAGGTTTGATTCTTCCTCTGCAGGCTCTGACTCGGGGAGACTACAGAGCTCAGTTTCCCTGGTTAAAGAGAAAAGCACAAAAGAACAAGGAATGGTAGCCATGGTTTGAATACTAAAGTCCCCAGAGGCTCAGGTGTTAGAATACTTGGCCCCCAGTTGGTGGCATTGCTTGGGGACATTTAGTAGGTGTGGTCTCCTCTCTGTAAAAAGTATGTCTCTGGGAGAGCTTCAAGATCATTGAATGTGGCTTCCTATAAAGCCAACATAAGGGTGGGCTCATCTGGCATTTGCATTGCAGCCTTTGAGTTTAGACCCCTCTCTCTTCCCCTTGAATGCTTCAGGCTGTGCTGAAGTAAAGATGCTGAGAACAGCTAACCAGAAAGCAAAAACTTGTCATTTTGCAAGCCTTGACTACTGCTCCTCCAGGCTTTAGCTGTGGTTGTGAAAGGGATATAATTTCTATTGTACTTTCTTTTTATCAACTGCTACTTCCACCTGATGAGTGAGCTTTCAATAGAAAAGTTTTTAATAGAAAAGTTTATTATGGTTCGTTTAGGATCTCTTCCTTATCTTTGATTTGCATGTAAAACTTCCACAAGTTATGAAATAAAGTTCTATCATTACATTCTCTAACTCAGTATTTCAACATTTAATTTTTTCAGATATGGTGAATAGTTTCAATAGAATTAATTCAGGCTGAAATAAATAATCTCATTTTTAAAATGTCATCTTGAGAAAAGAAAGCGTGTGTTCTGTTAAATATGTAACGATGACGATAAGTAATACAGAGAACTTCTGCTTTTTTGTTTCAGTTTCTAGACATGAACACTAGCACTCAATGGTGTATCCTTTGGGGAGCCGGAGTGGATGAGAGGACAGCCATGAAGCCACTCATTTGCGCAGTGATCACTGAGTGTTGACTGCAACGCTGGGAGGAGGCCGAGGGGAGCATGAAAAAAATTCAAGGAAGCACTACAGTGCTTCCTTCCTTAATCCTATAGCCCTCCCTGCTAAGAGGCTGATCATTGTGGCCCAAGCACTTTAAAATATGACTTAAATCTCGCTCTGTCTACCTGATGGCCTTGAACTCACACAGATCTGCCTGCCTCTGCCTCCCGAGTGCTGGGATTAAAGGCGTGTGCCAACAGACTCCATGAGTGTAGTGTCAGTGAGGAGGCCACAGAAATCACTGGGGCCTTGGGTAGATCAGTGTTTACCATGGTGTATGAATGATCTTCGAGAGCCCATTCCACATGGAGGGATGCTCTCTCAGCCTGGACACATGGGGAAGGACCTAGTTCCTGCCCTGGATGAAATGACAGACCTTGGAGATCCCCCAAGGAGGGCCTCACCCTCCCTGGAGAATGATGTGGGGACTGGGTGGGGGACTACAGGGGGCTGGTGGAGGGCCAAGGGAGGAGGGGTAGGAAAGGGAGCTGGGATAGACATGTGAAGCATTCGTGTTTCTAATTTAAATAAGAACATATATTGAAGAAAAAAATAAAAAAACATGACTTATTCTTTGCCAAAAGATAGCCTCTGAAAAGAAATCAAACCAGCACTCATAGTGATTTGATAGACTAACTTCTACAAGTGCTTTCTGGAAAGATGCAGAGCACATGTTAGAAATACTACTCTGCCCTATATATTCCTCCTCAAGAAACTCTACTCAATATTACAGGCAAATAGTTACAAAATATATATGGACCCTCTCCCCCTCTCTTCCCTTCAGCCTCTTTCAAAACATCCATTCTCAAAACTGACAGCTTCTTTTTCTTTCATTACTATCATTTAAATATAACAACACACACATAAATGAACAAATACAACCTGATGAGTCCATTGTGGTATATTTTTCAGGGCTGACCCTTCTGCTTTGGGTAACCAATTAAAACAATATAGACTATTGTTATTGCCCTTGGTTGTGTCTCAAAGGGTGACAATAAGGCCTTAATACAGTGTACATTTAGAACACAGGACATGGGTGATTCCAGCTAGATCTAACTTGAAATTCTGCACTCTGTCTTTCATAATGGCAGGAAGTATTTACTATACAAGCTGCCAAGGGAGAGAAGCAAGTAATAGGGTACCCAGCTGTGACACCTATGAACCACAGCAGTGAGTACCAAGGCAAGATATTCCTAAATGTAAAATAGTATCACTCATGTGTGGTTGGTAACCAACATCTCCTTAATTGGACTTATGACCCATTCAACAGAAAAAAATTTTTGCAAGAAATCATAAAATATTTCAGTTTAATAAGACTGAAGTAGGAATCAGAAATATTCATAGATGAAATACATCTGCCTCTCTAGGGTTTTCCTGCAAAATTGTTTCTTTGATGAAACTTTTCAAAATCATAAGCAGTTTTCTACTACACAGAAAAAAACCAAATATTTATTAAAGGAACGTGTAAGAAATTCAATGTCAATGATATGTACTGACTATAAGAAATACACAGCAAAATAAAAAAGAACAATCTAATAAGAGTAAATATTTAAGTCCATATTATATTATAAGACAACACACAAGAAAAATTGTAATTTATGAGAGGAAATTTAAAGAGAAATGTGTACATGAAGCTTATCTCAACAAACATTTGTCAAATGTAGTCACAGAATATAATAAGTAACAGGCAACTATTTCATAAATGCTACAATATGGAATTTAGGTGTAATTAAGAATTACGACAATCTCCCAGCCATGTGGTTTTATTTTGTGCACATGTGGATTTGTCAACAAGTGGAATAGTAATGCATTTTCCTTCAAATTGGAAGCAAGCTATGCAATGGTTTTGTTGTCCAGGGATGTTCTATTATATGCTTGACTCAATAACAACACTACTGGACCTCTGGGTTTTCTCCAAATTTAGGAAAACATACATTCCATACACCTGTAAACAGTTCATCTTGCTTGTTGTTATTCACCACCTATTTGTTTTAATTCAGACACATATCCAAATTTCCCTTTCATGCAAAATGGTTTATAGCTGTAACTTTCATGATACAGTGTGGCTGCATCCCCTATAAATTTCACTTATAAATCTAAATTTCTACTTCTGTGTATGTGTGTTCAGGGTTATAAATTTCCAGTTTGCACTGCAAAGTTAATAATTATTTGCTGTCATGTTCATTTCAATCCTCAAAAAAAATTCCCCCTCTGAATTAGTGATGCCTCTTTCGAGGAAGTAGCCTTTCTTATTTATGCTAAGTAGCCAATCAATATGAAATTTGTTTAAATTGTTTAAACGCATTCATGTTGAACTATGTATTTTTATTTATAGTCTGAAAGATGGGTGTGACAGGCAATGCTGCTTCCTTGACATTTATTTTGCTTCCTTGTCTTCTTTCTACATGTGTTTGAGTTCTCAAAGTGTCTGCCTTGAATTGCAACTGACTCTCTGTAGGAGTTTTATACCTGGATGATACTAATAGACTCTAAAAGGTTGAAAAGAATAACTAATTTTTGGTCAACAGAGCATCAATATATTGAAATACTGAAAAAGTCTCCTATCCATATAGCCAGAAGGGTCTCTATTGAGAAGCACTGATCCAACCCTGCTGTCCAGGCCCCTTCTTTTGGAATCTCTTAGTTTCATGTGACCACAGTACTCAGTATATATCACACTTCCACAGAAACATATGGAGAAGTTTTCAGAAAGGTCTTTGTTCCTAATGGAAGCCAAAGGCTACCTAAGTCACCATCATGTTTTTCACTTGTTTCTTCCTTGAACATAGCTGTGTCTAGGGGCCCTGCCCGTGTTGATGAGTGGAGCCAATGTCATTCTTTGCTTTCTCTGCTTAAGAGAGGACAATAAGTATCTTTTGTCACTACTGACCAAATTGACAACTCACTGTTTTGATGCAGAATCAATACACTGTGTTTATTCTATTAATCCCGTTTCAGGTGTATTCATGTATTAACACTAATGCTTACTTGAGTAAATATTTCCTACATTCCCTTTTGTGTCTTAGACATATGCTTTTCATGGATATATGCGAACACTTCCAATAGCTAATTACCACCAATAGAAGACACTTAGTAATATGAACAGACATATGTACTTTAACAGTGTAGAAAGCAGTGTACAAAACAACATAGTATGTAATAGGAAAGAAAACTGAGAATATTTGGAGATTTGCCTTGGGAACTTTCAAAGGAACCAGCATGGTGTTTAATGGTAGTTTCTTTATTCACAAGATTTTTTTCATTACTTTGGAAGCAATCTCTTTTTTTTTCTATTTAAATATTTTTTCCTTTTTATTCAAATTAGAAACAAGCTTGTTTTACATGTCAATCCCAGTTCCTTCTCCTTCCTCTCCTCCACTGCCCCCCCACCAACTCCCTATCCCATCCCCTTTTTGTTTCTCAGGGAGGGTGAGGCCTGTCATGGGGGATCTTCAAAGTCTGTCATATCATTTGGGGGAGGGCCTAGGCTGAGAGACTATCCCTCTATGTGGATTAGGTTCCCAAAGTCCATTCATATGCCAGGGATATCCACTACCAGACACCCTATAGATTGCCCAGACCTCCTAACTAACACCCATGTTCAGGTTTCCCAACTATTGGTCTGGGGTCCATGAGCTCCCACTTGTTCAGGTCATCAGTTTCTATGGGTTTCTCCAGTCTGGCCCATGACCCCTTTGCTCCTCACTCCTCCCTCTCTGCAACTGGATTCCAGGAGTTCAGTTCAGTGTTTACCTTCCATCAGCTACTGGATGAGGCTCTAGGATGGCATGTAAGGTAGTCATCAATCTCATTATCTGGGAAGGGCATTTAATTAAGGTAGCTTCTCCACTATTGCTGAGATTGTTAGTTGGGGTCATCCTTGAAGATCTCTGGACATTTCCCTAGTGGCAGATTTCTCTTTAAACCGTTAATGTCTGCCTCTATTATGGTATCTCTTTTCTTGCTCTCTCCTATTCTTTTACATATCAATCCCAGTTCCCTCTACCTCCCATCCTCCCATGCTCTTCACCAATCTTCCCCCACTCCACCTCCATCCACTCCCCATTTGTGCACTAGGGATAAAAAATGGTTCCACTGTCAGAGGTCCCAGGCATCCTAACTGACACCTGCATTCAGAAATCTGGGTGTGGCTAAATGCTGGTTCCCCAGCCTTGCAACTGGAGTCCCTGTGCTTCCACTTGGTTGGGTCAGCTGTTCTGTGGGTTTCTCCAGTACGGTCTTGACCCCTTTGCTGGTCACAAGGTTTTCTAGGGAAGATAATGTGTTCTGACTTCCTCACTTAAACCTCAACTGCAAGCCAAGGTCTGAAATAAGAGCTCTGTTGAGGGATTCTTGAAATGGATTTCAATATATCTAATTGGGGTCTCTAGAAACAAACACTGAAAAATTGGAATGATACTACGGGCTTCTACAAAATAATCCCTCAAGTTCAGAAAAACAGCTCTCATGTTTTCTTTTAAAAAAAGTCTCTTCCTGGCAGAACATCTTTCTAAACTCCATGTTGTTTGGAAGCTCATCTCCAGATGTGTCCTTGTCCGCCAGAGGCAGGCATGAAGCAAAGTTTGGATACTATTTTTCATGCTGTAAGCATTTTTGCTATATTTAGTAAAGCTGAATATCACACTTTATGATACAGTAACATATAGAAAAGCTACATCCAAAATAATTGTTTATTAGTTACAATTAGGCTATTTAAATGGTGATGCATGTATGTGGCCAAAGCCTGCAGGAGTAGTAAACAATTAAAATTGTGTAATGAGGATGTCATTATGTTATTACGGTGATTTTTTTCTAACTGATTTCACTAAACGAGTTCTCCGTTTTTGGCAGCAGCTTCATATTACCAATTCATATGCAGTTTTCTAGCAGCCACTTAAAACCCATTTGCCTTGTACAAGTACAATGTCCTTAATTCACCATTTTCCACATCTGGGATTTTATAATTGAAGTTCAAGTTTTATCATGTGTCTTTTCTCCCCTCACCCAGTCTTATTTTACTTTCACTGTCATATACACATGTACATGATTTTACATATGTGTCTAAAAATCTAGGATCCGTGTATGAGAGAAAACTGGATTGTTATCTTACTAAGCTGCTTTTTTTTTTTCATTGCTTAGTATTATTGTAGTATGGCAGAGTTTTTCTGAATAGATGCAATACACACACACACACAGAGACAGACAGACAGACAGACAGACAGACAGACAGACACACACACACACACACACACACACCTACTCACCCCAGAAAGGAGCCTACTACAAAAGTATGGATACCACCAAAGACCAGTTTGATGAACCCATGACTTTTATTGGGGTTACTTCCAAGAATATGAGAGAGGGGTTACTTACAGGAGCAGAAATGACACAATGACAACAGCATCACCAAAACCCACAACAGAATGGGTAACAGCTCACTAAAAACCTGAAGCATACTGTGTAGCTCACAAGCAGCTCAGCAGGCTAAAGATAGTCCTTTCCCAGTAGCTCCATTGGTCTGAGCATCTTCTAGGCCACTTGGCTAACTTTTGTTTCTTCTAGTCAGCCCAGCCAGTCTCTGCTTTCCCCAGGTGACTAGGTGAGTCTGCGAGAAAGTATTCTCCACTCATGTACTCTTGGGAAGGAAGGACCTACTGTGTCTGATCAGTTTCAGGGAATTAATGAAATGACTTTAAGTTGGTTGCTGCCTTTTGCAAGGAGCTTCCTCACAGGTGGATTGTTTCACCTCTTTACCTCTTCCTAAAACATCCTGTGTGTTACTTCCCCTTTACACCCAGTGTCTTAAGAAGTTTACCCCTGAGATAAAGGTTTAAAACCTCAGAGGATACTGCTGTACAAAAAAACAATGTCAATTTCAAACTATGTTCCCACAGATGACATAACTATATTCTCCTTTGTGGCTAAATAAAACTCCAATATGTATATAACACCACACTTTATCAGTTTATCTATAGATCAACATAGGCTGCTTCTATTTCTTGAGCCAAGCGGTGGTGTCAAACACCCATCACTTGGGAGGCAGAAGCAGGAAATCTCTGTGAGTTTGAGGCCAGCCTGGTCTACAGAGCCAGTTCTAGGACATCTAGGGATACACAGAGAAACCCTGTCTTGAAAAACCAATCTCTGTACTGATTTTGCTAGTATTCAGGCATCTGTACTGGTCTGCCCTTAGAGTTTTAGCAGGATATGCCCTCAGCTGCAATGACCTGTGCACATTCACTAAGCTCTCTTTTAAAAGGGCCCTTCCCACCTCCCATCTTTCTACCATTTGTCTTTCTATCTTGTAGGTTTCATGAGTTATTTTAAATGTGGAAGTCTTTTACTCATGTGACTAGGTTTGGTTGCTGAGGTTTTACTATTTCTTTTATATTTTTAGTTGTGAGTCTAGACTTGAACATAAGTCGTCTTTCCTGCTCTTCATATTTCTCAGATATTACTGTTCATGAGACCATTTTTCCTAATTTCTTGGTTAATATGTTCATCATTTTTATATAGGAAAGCTACTGATTCTGACTCATGTGTAAAATTTGCTACCTGATGCTTTGTGGAATGTGTTCATCACTTCTAAGGATTTTATGGAGGGTCCTTTGATGTCTCTAATGTATACATGACCATGTCACATTCAAATAGGGATAATTTGATTTCTTGATTTCCCATTTTTATTCCTTTTATTTCTTTCTTCTGTCTTTTTGTTGACTAATACTTCAATAATTTTTTTTCATTAAGAGTGGAGAATATGGCAACCCTGTCCCATTCTTGATTTTCATTGAAATGATTTGAGTTTTTCCTCTATTTACTATAATGATAACTAAAAGTTCATTATCTAATGTGTGGGAACAACAGACCTTGGCTGGAAACCCACTCCTCCATCAGCCTGGGAGCAGGCAGCTGTGAGACAATGTTTACTGAAAACATGCTTACTGAAAACAATCCAGTGCCCTAAGAAATGTTTATAGGAGCCATAAGTTCCTGATAAGGGCTCGATAAGGTCGATAAGGTCAGGCTCACTGAAACATCCTGACTTTGATCTTCCCAATGGCTAGCCACTTCTTCCTGCCCCCCCCCCTGCTGTTCTGATTCTGGTGTCAGGGATTTAACCACCAGCCAGGAGGAGAAAGAGAGATGTGTGTGCCTATGTATGGCAGAAGCTTTTCTGGAGGGATTTTCTTGGGGATTTCTCCTGAGCCTTCTTGGGGAGCATAAAGTTTTCTTAAAGCAACCAACTGGTCTCTGTGTTATCAATCCCGACACCCTTGCCACATTCTCAGATACAGGCTGCACAGCAGGCTTGGCACTAATGCCTTTCCTAGGTTGAGTTGTCCTTATGTTCTTTCAAGGATATTATAGTACCATGAAAAGAGGTGAAATTTGCATATGTTGAGATAATTGTGTATTTCTTCTCCATGAATTCTATTTGTGTACTGTATTATATTTGTTGATGTCATGTATTGGGCCACTTCTGACTCAAAGCCAAATTAGTCACAGTGAATGATATGGTAAAGTGTTGTTTAATTCATTCTGCTAGTACTTCATCAAGAACTTTTACATCATATTCACGAGGGAGATTACCTTATAATTTTCTCTCTCTTTTTTTTGCTAGAACTAATTTCATTTTATTTCATATTTTCTAGTGTATTGTGTTTTCATTTTTATGCAGTTGCAGGGATTCGTAAGTTTCCAACCTGATCTCTTCAGTGACCTTTCCATTAATCTACTTGGGCATGCATATTTTCTGTAGTTTCTCTTGCGCTCGATTCTCCCTTTTATCATTCTACAGCAGACAGGCCACCAACAGGTATTTCAGCTATCTTACATTTGTTACCACTCACTGTGCCTCTTATTTTAGAGAAATTTCCATGGAGTGTTCAGTGCCTGTTAAGAAAAGTCTATATATACTGTAATTTAACTAGTATTTCATAGTGATGTTTCTGTGCTTGTGCCTTTGTTCTAAAAAGTGTATGTAACTTTCTTCAGTTTTTGCAATCCAGCACTTGCAGCTGAATACCACCTGTTTGAGCTAAGAAATCTCTATCCCTCTGTTCTACTTCCTAAACTTTCCTTCTTCACTTTGTTATTGAATTCAAGTCTCTCCACCATCACCCACACCGTAGGATGCCTATTTTCCAGTTCCTTCCTTTTTCCTTTCTTGGAGACTTTAGAAGACTGTAGTTGAGGATTATCCATTATCTTCTTCTCCCTGGAAATTTTCTGATTAATTTAGCAAATAACAAGATATATTTTCATGGTTATTATTTTATCAGTCAACTAACACGTAAACATAACAATAATAATAATATGGTCCTTTTTGTTCAATTAAAAAAGGAAAGGTGCACTTTGGGTCCTAGTGTTCTACATTTAATTGACATAAAAACATATTAAATTATTCTTTTAAGTAAATGTTCCAGTAGCTCTTAAGTAGGATATTTTGACTCAACAAACCTGGACTGGGCATCAAGAATCTGCATTTGTGTGAGGGAGTCTCTTGATTTTTTTCCACATAACTGTTACCTAGATCATACTTTTGTAAAACATTAGTGGTTACATATTGCAAAAAAAGGAAACAGTATGTGCTGACTTTCTCCAGACAATTTCAATGCAGACATATAAGGAATGCAATGTCAACAACGTTCATTGGGTACATACAATACATAGCTAAATAGAGAACAATGACCTAGGAGGGGAGATTTGATTTTGCTATGTGATGACACAACGGAGGTATAAATCAGGAAGACATGGCAGAGAGTATGAAAAGTGAAATGGTGTGCTTCTAGACATTGCTCAGCAAGCTTGGTTGGTACATTCTAAGACTGGATTTAGGTGTCATAAAGATTTCTGACAATATCCTCAGGATGTGATTTTTATTCCTCTACACATATGTATGTATCAACAGCCATCACAGTAATTCATTTGCCTTAGAATTATAAACAAGTTAGGTAATAGTTTAGTGTACATGCATAAGCTTCTAAATGAAATGCTGGAATCTCTAAAGGCACTGTTTACATCTAGGATCTTTTCACATCTAGAATCACACACACACACACACACACAAATATTTATATGTTTGTGTGTATAGGTGATAGAGTTAGGATACATTATATAAAGTATTTATAAATAATATACAATTGTACTTATAACATGTTATAACTATAATTTTATTATGAATATATAATTCTAAGCTGCTTTTCGTCATCTGTTTTCATTCAATCTAACTTTTATAATTCTTTCCCAGACACACACGAAATATTTCCCATTTTATAGTTGAATGTAATAAAATTCCAATGTTTATTTTCCCGAAGCAATGATCTATAATCTCTTTCCTTAAAGCCCATCAGATATTTTTTATTTCCTTCTTAGGTAGAGTTAAGATTCAAGATCGGACACCTGCAACTATTTCTTACCCATAGGATCTCTCTGAGACTCTAGCTGACTTCAACATACTCATAAGTAGCATATTATGTGCTGTACTTTGTCTTTGGGGCTGTGACTACAAAATTACCTTCTGTCCTTGCCATAGGCACATGACATACTAGTTCTTTGTCTCTTCAAAGCACAAGCATTTGTGGGGTGAAGAAAGCCTCTCCATGTTGTACCATGTCCTATCAGTCAGGAAATGGTGGATCTGCTATTTTAGCCTAGAAACGCCCAAATCCAAAGGCTGAACTCATATCATTACATTATGGTCCTTGTCTTGCAGTTTTCAAATAAATTTGATTCTTTTTTCCTTAGGGTTTGAGCCAAGCTGCCAGGAAATTGTCTCAGCTGTTAAAACTTCCCTTCAAAATCATGTCCCACCCACTATTGCTGCCAACCTGTCTATGCTTGATATGAACAATGCTGTCTTGGGAAACATGGTTTGTAGTAAGCTGTATTCTATTGTACAGTTAGTTGCTTGTACCTCGTCACCACAGACTCCAAACTCTCAGATACATCAATGGAACTAGTGACTACTTAGGAAGTTGACATAATGAATTAGTTTGTATGAAAAACGGTACCAAAATCATGTTTTTAGACTTAGTTGAATATGTTTCTTACTCTTAAAATTCTGAATTCTCTCTTAATGGCACCAAGAGAAAAGTAAAACTTATCTAGAGTAGACAAGATAGGCTATTTAACCCTGGTTACCTAACAGCAGAGCCAAGGACAAAACACAGAAGCAATTACAAAACATAGTTCTAGGGACTATTTATTCCCAATACAAAGACATTTCTTTCAGATACCTAATTCAACAGCCTCAGTATACTTTATTTGCCAAATAGTATATTTTCCCGGTTCATATTTTCTATGTAAAGATTATGTAAAGTTTGTTTAAAATATTGTTTGCCAAATCAAATCCTGAAATATCAGGAGATGAATTAACTTTTCTTTTTAAATTTTATTTACTTATTGGGATGGGGGCATACATGCTATCATTTGTGTTCAGAGGTCAGAGAACAACTGGAAAGAGTTTGTTTTCTCTTTCGACCTTGTGAGACCCAGATATTAAACTCAGTTCACCAGTCTTGGCAGGAGCACTAACACTGAGCCATCTCCCTAGTCAAATTTCCTAAATTCATGTTTTGTTCAGATCCAAAATGAAGTTCACAAAAACTTCCTACATCACTAAAATAGTTCTAAAATACATTGCTCTCTGTTGATTTACATAAAATGAAATCGTTGCATTGCTTTTAATTATATTAATAGCAAAATTAATGGTGAAGAAAATAAATCATAGAAATATGAGATCATCTGGGATTATTCCCTGTGCAATTACATCCTTAATAAAACAGGTAATTTATCGAATGATTCTCAATGTGAAAAGATGTTTAAAATGAAAATGAAGTTGCTGGTGGCCGTGTAAATTGGGGCTTTCTCCTGAAGCAACCGAAGGTGAGATAAGGAGTGGGAAAAGAGTTTTGTGCCTGTACACTCAAGTGCAGGACAACAGCTAAGGAAGGCGATTCGCAGAGGTCGAAAGGAAGAACTTTAGAATCCCACCGAGGACAGGATATCTGAAGAGCACGGAGCAGAAGACAGATAAGCAACACACACAGACACAGAAGAAATCCAAGGTAAACACAGCTCCATCCACGAGGCTCCAGGGTGGTGGCCTGGAGGGCTGGGGGAAAGAAGATTTCTCATCCAAGTTAAGTCTGGAGCCAGTGAGATGTCTGGGACATTAAAGGCACTGGCCATCGAGCACAATAACCTGAGTCTGATCTCCAGGCACCACATGGTAGGAGAAATCTTACATCCATAAGCTGTCCTTTGGACTTAATGCTGTGTCAAAGACATCCTTGTGCACACTTGTAGCTCACGAATGTGTGCACACACAAACACACACACACACACACACACACACACACGCACGCACACACACACACACACACACAAAGTAATGTCATATATCTTGGGAGAATAAGCTGGCATTTCTAGCCCAGGATGATTCTACAGCCTTACGATTTCAAATTTGGTTGCAGCATTTGGTGAAACAGTGATGTCACTGGTGGATGGGGAACAGTAAGAGCAAATCAGCTTTCTTTTCAATCTGTATGACTCAGAGTAATGACAAGTGCCCTCCCGAGTATGAACCTATTATTGGAAACCGAACTGTCTTAGTAGCCTGAGATCGTGGAACAAACACAGGCCAATGAGCTTGAATGTAACCTGTAACAACCTCACAAGAAGCAGTTCTAGAAAAATGAGGTGGCCAAATGCTGACTCACCAATAAATTCAGGTGGCAGGAAGTTCAGGTCAGGCAGTAGAGTGAATTAGGAATATACATCCTTACCATCGGTGGTAGAAAACCTCATCAACTGAGAATAATTTTGAAGTTTTACAGCCCCTAAACCAGAAATCAGTAGATGCACCACCTTCTGAGTCACCTATCAGCCTTTCATTGCTGCTGTAGAAATTCATAACTCTGAAGTTCTGGAAGTTCTACAACTGCACCCCACCATCATGATTACTAACACTTAGAAGACCTTCAAAGGATGACACGGTTCATTGGGTAAGCCAGACGATCTGAGTTCAATTACCAGAACCCAAATTGAAGAAAGAGATAACTGAAGTCCCCTAATACATACCTGTTCCAGCAACCTGCCAGGTCCAGGTACACCTTCACCATCTACATCCTGGACAACTCCAAAGTGAGTATTCAGACATCTGCACTGCCCTGTCCTTCGGGTTCTGACAGGATACACCCTCAGCTGCAGCCACTAAGAGCACCCACCACCCGTGCAGAGTCACTGTGTTCCCTTTCAAAAGGGCCCAGCCAGCCTGCCGTCTGTCTCTTTCTCATGCAGTTCTGCAGCGAAAATAACAAGTAGGGCAGACAGGAAAACAAAGTGTGTACTTTAAAGGGGGGAAAGAAACCAAATGACTCAGCACTGCAGGGAAGGCTTTTGCTGCAAGAGATAAAGAGATTAGTGGCATTACAGAGAACCCTCCAGTGCAGCCCCATGACTGAAAAGGGACCCTCGGGGAAAGAGCCCGCCCAGCTAAGCTTCTTATTTCCATAAGAGAGGTCTAATCAATTCCCAGTTCCTTAAACACTAACCGAATCAGAAAGTGGCGGTCACAATTTACGGACTGCTCCGGAGACACCAGAATAGTTAAATTCACAGTCTCCTTCACCTGGAAGGCTGGAGTGGATGTTGTGTAGCAACCTGGTGATCTTCTGTGATGTTATGGAGCCAGCCTTCACCTGAATCCATCCCTCCCCCCCCAAAAAAAGAAACCCTGAGTAGGGGTGAGGCCCTCATCCTGAGCATTGCTTCTCGGTCAGTAGAACCCATCCTTTTGAAAGAGGTCCCGTGGACTTTGCATTCTCGGTCAGCAAAACCCATCCCTTATGCTTATAATAAACCCTTCCTCCCAGGGCCATTGTCCTGTCAGTAAGAACCCATTCTTCAGGTGATTCACTAAAGGGATGTACTTTCCCAGGGAGTTTAGTAGTGCACATGCCTAATAATGCCTACAGATAACTATCACATGAAAACTTTTCCCCAAAGTTTCATTGTGTTTAAATGTGTAAGAAATGTGTTGGTCAAACTCTAGGAGTCTGTGACCCAGCATGAACTAAAGCCATGCTGACCCAAGTTTCATTCCCTGTTGTTTGTTTTTCTGTGTAGCACTGGCTGTCCTGGAACTCACTATGTAGGTCACTCTGGACATGAACTCAGAGATCTGCCTGCCTCTGCCTCCAGGTGCTGAGATCAATGCCCTTACATTCAAGGGGTAGAGAGAGAACAGACACAAGGCCTAGGTCAGGCTCACAATGTCTCAAGAACAAATCCTATGTAACCCCTTTCTGAGTCACGTCCATGATAAGTTTTGAACCCCCAGTTATTGAAAATCTGCCTCCGCTAATTTAATAAGCTAATTAAACTGAATTAATAAAACCAGGTTTAAAGAACAGAGTACAGCATGAGGGCAGGAGAGGAATCACATATGGCTACCAGGTTTTAAGTAGCCTATAAGCAAAGAAGGAACTGACCCTTAGCTCTTGGTGGGCTTTCCGAGGGGGAGGGGATGCTGCTTAGAGGGCTTTTTGAGGGGGTGGAGTTTGGAATGGGAAGAGTAAGACCTGAGCATGGAATGGGACCCCAAGCTGGACATGTCCAACATCCCAACCTTTTTGGGCATATATATAGTTGTTGATAGGGCTTCCACCTAAACATCCCAAACTGTTTGGGTATATGGGTACCAGGAGCTGGGGTGAAGATTGCAGCACAATAGTCCAGACTCACCCAAGCTCATGCAAGTGTGTGCAAAAATGATAAGACTAAAGCTCAGCCAATTAAAAGTATACTAATGCAACTGCTGCTTGTTTAACCAATTATGTATGAGATAACCTAACTGTCCCTAAACCTCCCCTTAGCGATGCTTAAAAAGGAGATTGCACGCTCCTCTCAGGGTCATCTCCATTTCTTACTGGTGAACAACCAGCATATACTGGTATAATAGATGGCCTTTGCTCATACATACTATTTGAGTATGTGGTCTTCCTTTAGCGTTTCCTCAGACCCTACAGATGGAGAAGAGACACTAACTAGATCAAGTGTGCCACATATGTAATTATATGCAATGATGGAAAATATTAAAAGTTAAAACCAAGTCTAAAAGATATCTAAAAACAGGCAGACCTTGCTTAAAGTCTCTGTTTCTCTCTACGAACTGTGATAGTAAATGCTCTTCAGGTGAAATAGTCTAGAAGTCTGAATGCTGAAGCATATCCAGGTTGTAACCATGACTGCCAGTTCCTCTACCGTCACAGAAGCAGAAAGGAGGCAAATGAAATTCAACCCTCCTTTGCTAACTTCTCTTTCTCTACAATAAATGCAAAAAAAAATTCAGAGGCTCTCTCTTCTTCTCTTTCTCCTCCGGAACCAGGCGGGCGGGAAGGCTCCTCTCAAGGAAAGCTTCTCTTAACAGAATGGTGATCAGGAGTGGGATCATGAATTTCCACCAAAATAACAAAAGCTTTAAAGGAATTTTAGAAAGAGAAGAACGGAGAGAAGCACAGATTTTTGGTAGCAGCATTTTTCTCAGGTGTGCTCTGTTTTGCTAGCGACAAGCCAAGATTCACGCGGCTCACTTAATGGAGTCTTCCTGACTCGGCATAAAAAGAAAAAAAATAAACCAACAAGGTTGTTTTAAGAGACTCTGCTAACGATTGAAAGGTGTGTACGTACAGCTGGAAGTGGCAGCTTTTGCTGGAGGTCAGCATGGACTGAGGCGGTAAGCTGGAGTCACGCTTAAGCCCGCCATCTTGAAAAAAAAACCGGCAGTTTAAAACAGCCGCGGTTTTACAGATAAGACACGTGGCCAGAAAAACAAAGATTTACAGTAAAGTCAGACTTGGATGAACAAAACCTCTAAAGGATTACAGTGTGTTTAAAAATATATGTAAGATTGAGAGAGAAAATAAAGAAGCTGGCTGTGGTGGCGCACGCCGGTAGGAATTGCTCCAGAGGCAGAGGCAGGCAGGTTTCCAAAGAGAAACCCTGTCTCAGAGAAAAATAAATAAAAGTGAAAGAAATAAAGTAATAATAAATAAATAAGCCACGTAAAGATGGAAAATACACAGAGAGTCTGGATACTGTATGCTATTGTGTTTTTCAGTTTTTTGATTGCTAAGGAAGGAACAAATGCTACAGTACACTTGATTATAAATGCTGCTGAATTAATCCAACTTCTATCTTTTGAAAATGCCTTGACTTCAAAATTTAAGTATAAGGATATGTTACTTGGAAAAGGAGTTTTTGCTTATGTTTCTACAGAAAATGAAAAGCTGAGGATTCCTTCCAGGCTTCTGTGGTTCGACGAACCAAGACCCCCAGAAGCAGTGGACAAGGTGTTCCAACAATTGAGACAGTTAAGATGATGCAGCTTTACAGACCCCGAAAATATGGACTTATACAGGTTTCTGAGTTTTGTCATGATCCCCATGGTATGAACAGCGCCCCCTTCCAGCAGGAAGCAGTTTGGAATGAGCGACGTCCTAATTCCCATCTTGTTTATAAATCTTTGTTTTCATTTAAATGGGATTGTTTATAATTGGCTAGTGATCACAGCCAATCTTTTTTAATGGTAAAAAAGGGAATTATGGTATAGGTATTGTTTTTCATTTATTGATACAAATTCAAGGTCAATTTTGTGATGTGTATATTTCTCCTCTTGATTAAGTATTGTGCTTATACTGAGCTTTTAAAATGTAATGCATAATTGAATACAGACTATAGATAGTTACTTATAATAGAATTTATAGTTAGGTAAGTTAGGTTTTCTAGATATATAGAGATGTATTTGAGATATACAGTCTTCAAACCTTTCAAAGACCTTCAGAAAATGGCATTTAAAATGGTTTAGGGTTTTTCTTGACAATGAGAAATGTCTACTCCTGACAGCACCAATTATGTCTGAGAGGAAGATGGGCATCGAAGAAACTTGTTATGGAGTTTGCTTTCAACATGGCAAGGTTAGCCATTTGGGCAAGAAACTGCTTTTGCCTGGACTGCTTGACTGCTGCTGTATAATCTGGATATGCAGGACCCACAGGAAAGTGACTGCTGAACTCAAACAGTCCTTCAGGGTTCCTGCTTCATGAAAGAGTCTACGAGACTTTCTGCAGGACAAAGAAAAATGACTGACAGACTGCCGATGCAGATGGACAATTTTGAAACTTCCTGCTTTGCTGAGAAATCTTCTGGACACATTGTGGCCTATGGGCTGAAGATGGATGCCCCAACGTTACAGAGGAACTTCAGGTGACTGTCCAGGCAGTAAGATACCTCTGTCAATCCTAGTGTTTATATATTATCCTTCTGTGGTCTTTGATGGAGTTGAAGACAGATAGTTATAATTATAGTTTTCCTTAGTTATGATAAAAGATAAGCTACATATAGGACTTTGGACTCACAAGGATGGGATGGATGATATTTTCTTTAGATCTTGCTAAATGTTAATAGACAAAATGTTGTAACTGTGTTCTTACTTGATAACTGTTCTGTCATATACCATTTGACTATGTTAAAGTTAAGACCTTTCTTTTTGTTTAAACAGAAAAGAGGAGATGTTGGGGAAGTCCTGTGTATATGTTAATAAATTACTGCTGGCCAATAGGAATCTAGATAGGTGGGGCTAGGAGTCCAGGAGGATTCTGGGAAGAAGAAACACAGAGAGTTCGAGATGTAACACCATTGGGGTAGGAAGCCCGGAAACCTCTCCGGTAAGAGACATACTTAGATTAACAATTATGGGTTAATTACTTAAAGCAGAGCTAGCCAGTAAGAAACAAGCAAGGCCAACAGCTTCATAATTAATATAGCCTCCTGTGTGTTTATTTGGGACTGATGCGGGGATCTGGAACCAGGCGGGCGGGAAGGCTTCTCTCAAGGAAAGCTTCTCTTAACTCTTCTCTCTCTGTCTCTCTCTCCATTCCTGTCCCCCTCTCTCCATCTTCGTCATGTGTACCTTCATTCCCCTCATCCCTCATCTCTTCCTAGACTCTCTGTTGGATTCAAAAGTTCCACACTGGCAGCAAGTGAGTCCATAGCCATCTGAATGACCCAATAGAAACATTAGAGCACCATTTTTCAACTTCTGTACTTTATTAATCACTGCTGCCTTGGTATTCAACTACTATTAAAGGCCTTGAAGCAACATGTACCCTATTGTATTACAGCACTATTGGAGTTATTGAAATATATTCAAGTTTTAACTTGGCATTGCTTAGTGTCCAGCATGTAAAAAGTATTTTAAGTGGAAATGTATTCATTTATTTATGTATGAAATTCTATCACAGGTATTTCCTCAAGTCAATTTGTGCCAACTAAAATGTGTGATTTGATTTAGTTTGTATATGGTTTCATTAAAGTGATATATTTCATAGCAATTATAATTGGGAAAGATGATATGAGTATTAAAATTTTAAACAGAAAAATAATATAATCCATGGACTGCATTCAAAATATTTTTAATATAATTTTGGGGGTTTGTAATTTTATATACTGTCAAAATAATAAGGTATTGTTAAATTGTATATAGAGGGAATTCATACTCTGGTATCCAAATATTATTTGTTGAACATTATGCAAATATACTTTAATTATTTATATAAGACCTTTTCCTACAAAGTAATTACAATCAGATATTTTCTTCTGAAATGTTTATTTCTCCTTTTACCCCCCTTCCTTTTAAATTTAATACATCACTTTGTTTTAGAACAATTCTGTGAGCTGTGCATAATTGGGCATGAAAAGAAGTTATTATTGAAACCTTGTTAAAAGAATCAAATGCCATCCATACTTCCTCTTAGACTTCTCTAAACAGTGCAATCAACATTCACTAGGGAGAAGGCTGAGAAGGTAGACTGTTACATAAAATGTCCAAATTCAAAAGGGGAGATAAATGAATAATATCGTGTGTTCTTTGGGAATTGCTCCTGGTGCATGTCAGAGTTCTAGATGCTAATTTCCTCTTGCTTTTACTCATGCTTGAGAACCAAAGCTGGTTAACAATGCATGGCATCTGCCAGTGTATATTAACACACTTTTGCACACGAGTGAAGCATGCTACAATACTTTTAGTTCTTGGCTCAGGTAATACAGTGTAAGCAAACACGGAGACTTAATTCACAACTCTCAGACCAGAGTGGTATTGGTATTTAGTTTTCTTTTTATACGTCAGTACTGCTCTGTCTCTGCACAAAACACACTTTTATGCAAAAGAAATGAAATCGGAGGAAAAAAAGTAAGCATATTCTGTCTCCAGCAGTATTAGAAAAAATAAAAACAGAAAGACACAAGAGCTGCTGAAAACATTTCTGCAATCGTGCAGGGTTGCGGGGGGTCAGGGAATACTAGGACTGTGTCATGTATGTTTGAACTGTTTGATCTCAAGCTCACTTTAGGAATGGAACTATGGCCAACTATCTCAGAATTGGGCTCTGGGGACTCTATTCACTCTCTTGTCAAACTAAAAATATGAAAAATGATGGACAATTTTCACGTCTCTCCAAAAATGACATACTTTAGTTTTGTGCTTACTGATCCTAAGTATTTGGGACAGAATGAAGTTACGAGTGAGCAAGTCTTGAAAACACTTAGTGAGATACTTCATAACCTAATATATTAAACTACTTTACCTAAATTGCATTTATCTTTGCCATGCAATATAATCATATATAAATATACTCACATGTTTGTGTATGTGTGTGGAGGGTTCAGAAAACATCATGAAAATATACTTAAGCTTTCAGGAAACTGGAAACATATAATTTCAGAGTGGCCCAGGTGACACCATTTTTAATGATAAGTGACTAGCTATACACATAATTACTATCTCATAATCAAAAGTTTTGTTACTATAACATACAATAGAGGGGTTTCAAGTTATAATTCTGTTTCTCTGAAAAAAATTCTGTTATGAAAAGCAACTTAGAGCACAAGCATTTACCTGTCTTACAACTCACAGTCCTTCATTTAGGAAACTCATGGCAAGAAGTCAAGCAAGAACTCAAAGTAGAAACAATGGAGGAACACTGCTTGCTGGTTCACCCAATTTCACACCCAACTGAGCTTTTTTATACAGCCCAGGATCATCTTCCTGGGGAATGGTGCCGCCCACAGAGAATGTCTTGCATTGCTTCACAATCGAGATAACACACATAGACATGTCCACAGGACAATTTGATCTAGGTAATGCCTTTATCAAGTCTTTCCTCTCAGATGACTCTAGACTCTGTCAAGTGAACAGGTGAGAAATAAGTCCATGGTTTACCAAATTCTAGCACTAGCCTGATGTCCTATCTGTCCTTACATGCTCTCTGACAAGAAAATGTATGATGGCTGTAGACCATTTAGGATCAGCTCAGTACCTATAAAACACCACTCAGCTGAGGTGCTGGCAGAAGTAAAATAAAATGGCTCATATAATTGGAAAATAGCCATCACTGAAATTAGGTATGATGACTCATATCAGAAATGGGAGCTGAAACAGAAAGCGTTATGCTAATTATTCATTTTCTACTTTCTATTCTTCTCTTCAATCTCTTTTTGGAAAGTGCTGGTCTCAGGTAAATCAAGATGCTGCCAGTGATGAGAAAGAAAAAAACAGTAAACAGCACTAAGTCTGGAATTCCTAGTTTTGGAGAGCTGGAGAAAGTTCAGATGAGGTGACACAACTTAAAGGTCCATGCAGGACGCTAGCAAGACACGCAGTCCCCACTCTCCGGTGTGTACACAGGAGCTCACCAGCCTGACTTACGGCTGCAGCTCTTCCCTGCACTCGAGCAGATATTCCTCCTGGGTGGTCCCACAGCAGCTGGAGCGTTCATGGAAAGGAGGGGCAGAGTAGTAAAGGGTGGCTCACGATCTCCTCGGAGAGGGAGGCATCGCTGTAAAACGAACCATTCCAAGCACTCCACACTCAGAATACAGCCACCTACCCTGTGTTCACTGCCCATCCGTTCTGCCGACTGCTAATCTGAATAGACGCCTGCCTCATACCTGAGCTGGCTCACAGTCAGGACCCAGGTCACAGGAGAGGAACTCTTTAGACTGGACACAGAAATTCCATGACAAACTCTGTGGTCAAACGTAGCAGCCAGTTGTTAATTCATAAGTATGAGAAGGCTGTGAGACGATTAGCCATAAAATCTTAGAGAAATCAGGCAACCAAGAGAGATGGAAAAATCCAAAAGTCCAAATTTGTTTTTAGTTCATGTAACATTGGAAAGAGCCAAGGGATGTTGCATTCCTAAACTAAATCAGGCTGCCACTTAAAATAAGCAATAAGAAAAAAAGAAAGAAATCTTAGAAATTAAAATATTATTGTCAGATTATCACATGAATTGGAAGGAAAATTGTCAATCATAGATTAATAATCTGAAAGAAAAAGATAAATATTCTGATGTTTTTCGGTCAGCTTAGCTCCTGCACTTAAGTCCACTGATAATTTGATTATTGTCTATGACTCCACAGTCCCCCAGTCAGCATCCCACTGACCACTCAGGCCATAGGCTGAAGGGTCTTCGGTGGCCCTTCTGCAATGGCTGCCATATATAGGCTCAAACTAAGTCTCTATGGTTCTATTTACAAACAAAGACTTGGAAGTCATTCTGGGGTAAAAAAAAAATCTACTAGATCAGAGAAGTCAAGATAGCAGCCAGCTGACCTTGCTTTTTATCCAAAGACACAGCAAGGGATGAGTCTCTTCACTCATCTCAAAACCAAAGAAATAAAATAAAGGTGTCAAACTTTCGATACACCCTTTCCTTCCTGTATGTCTTCCCTATCCAAATTTCTGGATTTCTGGTTACTCTATGGCTAATTCTGGTCAGCTAGTCACAAGCTCCACCCCATGATTCAAAGTTAAATTTATAATGGTTTCAGAGTGTCATAGTTCAATCAAATATCCTGCAAATATATTCCATTAAAGTTAAAACATCAAGAAATATAAAACAGAATATTTAAGTACCAGTTTTTATGAACATTTAATATATATTCAGATAGATCACATAGATAAATAAATATAGGTGATAAATTGATAATAGATACATAGATGATAGATGGATGACAGATAGATAGATAGATAGATAGATAGATAGATAGATAGATAGATAGATAGATAAAAACCTGCTGACCTCCTGACTTGGTTCAGTGTTGCTTGTGTATATATGATTTCTGGGTTGACCACTGGTATTGGCTAAGTATTAGTGGGTTCATTCTTGGGAAAAACTAACTCTCCCTCTCTCTCTTCAGTCACGAAAATCCTGTAATTCTTTGTCTAGATATAGGACTCCCTGAGGTATCCTCTTCAACATTAGCATACCTATTGGTGTCATTGTTTGGGACTTGTTTATATAGCCATAGGGTTGAGGTTTCATGTTTGTAACCTCTCTATCATTTCCAAGGGACAAAAGCTCACATCAGATTTGTTGGTGCTCTGGTTCTTACACCTCCAAGATGTTTCCTGAACCTTAGGTAAAAAATTGTACTGTAGATAGATCCCTTGGGGTTTGGAGCCTATGATGGGTTGGTCTCTGCTTTATGACCAGCTACCATTTCCTGTAAGAGTCTCCTTTTGCTGCAAAGGGAACATCTTTGATAAGGGGTGAGAGCTACACTTCTTTGTGGGTATAAAGTCTGCAGTTAGGAATTACTGTGGTTTAGTAAAGTGAGGTTAATAGATTCTCCTCTTAGTTAACCCAGGTGCTTGGCTGTTTAGAGCACCATGTGTGATCTCCCTTTTTTGAGGAGTCATTAAGTCCAATTAGACATTTGTGGGTTCCCACCAATATATGTGTCATTATTGAACTTAGCATATCTTGTCATGCTTGTCATTACTGAAGTTTGTAGTCATCACAGCTTGGTAGGATTATTGATCCCTTAACAGCTTGGAAAGAACCTTCTTGTATTATAGAAGCTAAACTTCAGAAAGGAAGCTTTTAGACATATTGCTCCTCATACCACTGTATTTTGAAAATATCACCAATCTCAGAAAATACAATAAATTCTAAATTCTAAGTGCAATATTTTCCATTTAAATGTGAAAACAAAAATTTAAAAGAAACATTTTAGATTATGATGCTCTACTGTCCTTGAGTCTTCTGCAAAATAATAATGTCCTAACCTAGAAACAAAAGACCTAGCAGGAAAGAACGTATGTATCTTAGAGTCATCTCACTGAATGATCTACAGGTGACTTGAACATGAAGGATTTAGTGGCTTGTGAATTTTAATGGTTGATGATACCTATTGTTTCTGTTTACCACATAGTTAAATAAAAATCCAGAAAAAAACTCATACAAGCATATGGTTCAAATATATTTATTTGAAACAATTTTGATTTCTAAGTAACCAGATGACTAAGAGGAAATAATCTGTTTATATTTGAACTGCAAGGTTCTGAGCAGAAAACATGAGCTCAGAATTAACAAGGATATCTTCTGCGTGTTAAGCGGTTTGAAAATCTGGTACATTTATCGATTTGTTTGCCTAAGGGGTCTATGTGTGTGAGTGTATGTGTTTGTGGCGAGAAGGCAGTACAAAATTACCATGGCATAGTAGTGGCACAGGAAGCACTTAGAAATTGGTTTCTTTTTCTACCATGTGATTAGAAGGGCTCAAATCCAGGTCAACAGCCTTGGTGCAAAGTGCTTCAGTCATTGTGATTCAAAGTTACCCTTCTATATAGTTCCAGGAGAACACTAAAATCCTAAGCTATATTTAAAGAGTGGACATACTTCACTGTTGGATCCTTTAAATGCAAGATGATATGATTGATACAATGAAAGTTTCAATATTCAATGTGGTGATTCATGTGGCCTTTCTTATTTTAAATAACACATGAGAAAAGGGAACCTGAGAGACTGATAAGCCTACAACACTGAGGACATTGATACAGGCTTAGATCCAGAAAGAGAAAAATGTGGAAGGCAGTCCAGTCAAGGAT
Source organism: Mesocricetus auratus (assembly GCF_017639785.1). Classification (NCBI taxonomy): domain Eukaryota; kingdom Metazoa; phylum Chordata; class Mammalia; order Rodentia; family Cricetidae; genus Mesocricetus; species Mesocricetus auratus. The sequence goes on along the minus strand of NW_024429192.1, from coordinate 10,256,296 downwards.
ATGTGCTTGTGAATTACCTGCTCATGAAAACTTTATAGCAAAGGAAGAACTGAGAAACGTTGTGCGATACAAACTCAACCTGTGATCTACCATGGGAATGCCAGCATTTGACCTTTGAGAAGCTTCAAGTTCCCACCGCTACAATAGATGATTGAGATTTTTAAAAATTAACTAAACCATGTGATTCAACCTTGTCCCGTAATATTAGTCAATGCAAGAAATGACACAGATATTATTATAGGAGCATTAATTCCCAGAAGTGACATGCTTACAAATGGTAACAGTCAATTAATTTCTTTGAATCAAGAGATTTAAAGGATTCAATAAGCAGGAACAGGAAAAACTTGAGTCAGTAAAATATTAACTGCAATGTTAGACTAGGAATGACAATTTTAACACTGTTTTATGCTTCATTACCCAGTTACATTTACTATCCACAAACCTAGTAACCAGTTCAAAACCTTGATCCCACTCTGGAAATACAAATAGGACATTTATCTTCTCTTTTGTGGAGATAGGCAACAGAGAATATCTAAAAGAAGCAGGTATAACAAAGAAGCAAAATGTTTCATAAGCTGCTTTCTATGCATAGTTTGTTTTTACCTTCATTCCTTACTGAGAAGTTCTCCCTTCATGGTCTATTTGCTTTATATAAAGAGTTTTCATAATAACTGAAGGGTCACAGACTTTGTAAAACACATCAGCATGTATCTATTTCCTCTGAGTATTCTGTAGGAAACAGTCTCTTTGTTTAAATAAATTACTTAACAGTTGACAACACCACAGGCTGCCATTAAAACAAATTTAACCCAGCACTCAGGGGGCAGAGGCAGGCAGATCACTGAGTGTGAGGCCAGCCTGGTCTACAGAGCTAGTTCCAGGAGAGCTAGGCATGCCTACGCTGTCTTGAAAAACCTAAAATAATAAAGTCAAATTTGATGTTTCCCATGGATCATCTATATAAATGGATGAGAGAGAAGAACTGTTATTTTAGCTCTCTCCAGATTGGTAGGCAGGGACTAAGGAGATGCTGGACTTGCCAAGATCTCACAGTGAGAACAGAATCCTAAGCCAGAGGTTAGAAATGATACTCAATCTGAGAATGAGTTCTCATACATCACCAAAAGTTTCACAACTTAACAAAATGTCCTATGAAGACATAAGTACATATTAGGATACATATACAGAGATACCTAGGTGAACATGCAAAAGAAAATTGAATTGAGATAATTATAACTAAAGATAAGGGTAATAAATATTCCTTTAATTGTTGACTTTACCCTTTCCTATCCAATTGTAAATTTCTAAAATCATCATTTACTGTTCTGAAAATTGGGTCAGATGGAAATTACAATCAATCTCTCCTGATATAATAGACAACTTTAGATACAATGGTATACTGATCTCAATATAAGATTATAATAGTAAAACAGCCTATATTTGCACCAATAAGTCTAATTAGTTTTTCTGATATCTAGAGATTATTGAGAATTTTTCTGCTTTTAGAAACCATGCCCTTAGTTTCTGAACTCAAGAGTTTTGTTCTCACATTGAGAATATTATTCAAACAAATCTTCCAAAATTGTTTAATTAGACAATAAGCCAGAATTCTCAAGAGCACCCAGTTGTTTTGAGATTTATGTATGGAGTATGATAGGTATTTCAAACTTGTTACCTCACAGAATAAATGTAATAGATACAAAGTAACCATTTATAATACATGATATCTATCACAGAAGGAATTAATGACATTTTAACTTTATTATACATCTATCTTTAATTCACTATGGTCTCTGAGCACAGATGTTTAATCTCTGTGCACACTCTCCCTTCCCTATGGAAATTCTGTTTTGCTGACACCTACTACCCTTGGATGAGCTATAGCTACGGTCAATTATTTTTTCCAAATGCTTTGTTTCACTTATACCTGCTATTTTAATTGTAATCCTTAAATAGTTTTACATTAACATTTAAAAATGACAAAAAGCTACTTCAATTAAAAAAAACTTTGAAAAAAACATTAGTGTTAATCACCTTAAACAATTTCCATCTCTTTTAAGTGTAAATAAGACAGATAGTAAAATTGGAGACAACTAAATAAAACCGGGATATCCACACTTCAATTGGTTTACGATATTTCTGAATGTTCTGTGTTTTTGTTTGTTTTGTTTTGTTTTAAGGCAAAGGTGGTGGATGAATTAGAAGAAACAGCATCATCTAGACACAATGGAACTGATGTACATATGAACCCATAGAGACTGTGACAAAACACAAAATACTTTCACAGGTTCAAACAAAAACTCAACATTGAAAGGGGAATTAGAGAGAAAGTCCCATCCCTAATCACAAACTATTTGTAGCAGATACATATTTGGAAAAGAAAAATAAGTTTTCTTTGGTAGTGTCACTAGTTATATCAACTATCCTCCAGAGCAAGCCCCATAGCCAGAAGAAGTTACGTAACATAAAACATGGTATTTTTGTATAATTTTGCTTACTTTTGGTAATTCCTTTTCTTATTAGGTTTTAGTTGATTTTCAGTGTGTGTGTGTGTGTGTGTGTGTGTGTGTGTGTGTGTATGTGTGTGTGTGTGGTGTGTGAAAACATAAAGCTGGATGGGTAGGTAAGTGGGGAGAATCTAAAAGGAGTTAAGGGAAGGGAAAAATATTACCAAAATATATGAAATTCTTATTGATTATGCATATATACACATAGACAGTGACTCCTGTAAACATAAATGGCTATGATAATGAAGACTACATTCTTAACATCTGATCTGAAATAGTAGATATTATAGTGAAATATTTAAAATTGTACATTAAAAAAAACACTCTGAAGCAAGAGTCCAAATAATTACTTTAAGCCTGACTTTCAGACATTGTACCAGTGGTAAAACTAGGTTTGGATTTTATTATAAAAGTAAATATCATAAAATGGAAATAATTTCAGTTGAAGATGGACATATAGTATTGATTTTAAGTGTTTTATCACACAGTATGAAACATATTTAAACTAAATTTTAAAGTCAAATGCAATAGAATTATGATTTACAAATGTGGTTTGCTCACTAATAAGAGGAACTTATTAAATGTATGTCTTTCACAGGTACAGATCCAGATTTTACTTAATTCAAAAGATGTGTGAAGTTACAATACAGTAACTATCCTACATTTTATTTTGAGAGAAGAATAAACTCTGGGATGGAACTTTCCCAAGCTAGTGTATTCATGTGGAATTTTCAAATGGACCATCTCTACCTAACATCAGTGTTCAAGTCCCATGAGTTCAGCAGATTACAGATATTAAGGAGACTTCACTTGCTTCCAATTGACTTAATAGTTTTTAAAATAATCCTCAAAACTTTTCTGAAACATCTACCATCAAAATAATTAGCTTTTAGAGATTGTTTGGAGGTTCTAGCAGGAGAGAGCAACTACTCATACACCCTTGACAGAAGACCAGTCCTCCTCTATTCGAGGAAGGTTGTCTTCTTTGACCAAGCATGCACCACAGCAGAAGGATGGAACCAGGAGGGAACTGGGATTGGTATAAGATTGTTCTCAATTTAAATGAAAAATAATTATAAAATAATTAGCTTTATTCCATTTACAGTATTTTATATATACAGAAAATGTCCTATGGATATCTAATACGTCATGATTGATCGCCAATGCATTTCTTAACCATACAAAAATCAAGCATAGTCTCTGAATCTTTGTCATGTTTTCTTAAAATCCTTTAACTAAAACATCTATGGATCTTAAGTACCTTCAGAAGTCATTAATGCTATTCAACTTTTTCCTCTTTAAAAATTTCGATCCATTTTATTTATTTGGTTGGTGAGGGAATGGCCATGTCATGGTGTCATGGTGAAGGCCAGAGAACAATTGTCAGGAGTCAGTGCTCTGCTCCACTATATGGGTTCCAAGAATCAAGCCTCCATTCCCAGCCTTGATAGTAAGCATCTTAACCCACTGAATCATGTCACCAACCGTCAATTTTTATTCTTTAAACAGTATTTCTGTAAGTGAAATTTTCTGTGTAATAAACGTTATCAAGTTCAACATTAAGAAGTAATTAATATATATATATATCTGTCCATGTTTTCAACCCATTTTCTTCAAAAATAAATAAGAGTGAACAAATATATTCAGCATTATGTAAGGACGCCAATTACTTTTGTTTAGGAACTCTCATTATGAGCATAAAATTGGGTCTAAACATCTTTCTTGTTCTATTGCAAATGTGAACCAGAAGGCATCAGTGAGAAGAATGCTTGTAAGAGAAGTGGTGGAGAAAGATGTAGCAGAGAAATGATCAGAACAAAAGAGCAACATTTCTCTAAATGCTATAAGAAAGAGCCATGGCCCACATGGTCTGTTGTATTTCACCATAAATTGAGGAGTTTTTCATATAGACTTTGTGTGTTCTGAGATGCCAGGGAGTGCATTAAGATATCTTGGCTCTAACTAGGGTCTCTGTAAATGTCAGCACATTTATCATGCTGTTTAGGCGCCACACTACTTAAAACCACAGCAAAGGATTTATCTCTTTCCATTTATGTTCGGGGTCAAAAGCTTCCCCCAAACTACTTCCCCAAGTTTCAGGTTACTTTGTTTTTCTCGATCTTACCCAACATATTGGTCTCCAGTCCCTCTCAGGAAAAACTAAATTAAAATAATTAATGATTTATGGAATGTAAACTCATTAAGTTTATTGATGATTATATCACTAAAGACCAATCTGGACAATATGCAGAGTAAAATTTGACTGTGAGGAAGTATAAAAAATGAGTTACCTTCTAAAGGCATTTAATAGCTTATTAGAAGTATGACAAAATAAATGAGAACATGATGACAAAGGTAACTTTAAAATTCAGTTATACTTTCCAAGTTTTTAGGAAATCTACTATTATAGCATGTTTGAACAAAGGGTTGCCTGCATTATTCATTTCAAATATAGCATATTTATTGCTACAGTTGTTGAATGGTTTCGCAGTGGTGAAGTTAATTTTCTGACAAGTATTTAAGCTACTATTGAATTTGTTAAAAATCACAATCAATATTATTTAGTGGATGTAATTTTTGTCTAGATCCCAAGCTATGCTATGAGGCCAACTAGAATGTATTCTCTTCCAATTAAATTTAAACATACAAGGTCAGTAGCATAAGGAAAATCTCTTAATTGGCAATGACTTATTTTTACTTATTTAGGAGTACTTTGATATAGACCCAAACTGGCTAATCAATTACCTAGATCATATCATAGCTAATGTAATTTCAAGTACATTAATATCGTTCTCAAGTCCTATTAGTTAGTTAAAGCAAACACCATAAATTATTTTATGAAAAGTAAAATAGTTAAGAAAATTGAAACTTACATGTAAGGCAAGACTATATGTCAAAATTAGACCCAAATCCTTTGTGGTAGGTGATGATCCAGGAATGGTGGGTGTGATGTCTGTAAGGGCTCTAGGATGTTAAGTGGTAAGGCATCACCAAATCTCCCATTCAGAAGCATGTGGAATGCTACATCATGTAGTGACCTTCAGAAGTCAAAATCAGTAAATACAGAGGAAAAAGGGGGTGCTGCAGTTATAATTGGATGTTTGTGAACGCAGTTATCTCACCAGCTAACAGGATACATGCACAATCTAAATTTACTTTGTTATTGTTTCATGAAGAAAAATCACAGGCTGTTTTTTATTGTGTTTTGGAAAAGGTTAGACATACACACACACGCAAATGCTTGTTGAGTGAAATTATATTTTACATTTTACCAGAAGACAATATGCATTTATTGGAATACATTCCATGCATAAGCCCACTTCAACAAATTCTGTATGTTAAACTAAGCAATTCCCTCAGAGGCTTAGCTAATTAATGCATGGCTCTCATGGGGGGCACTTGCCTCCTGTTGCAAATCTAGGGTTGGTGTTCTCATTATCATGAGTTTTCCACTATATGATGATGCGTTACTATGAGTTTGACTTTCCCATGGTGGGCTGGACTTTTCACTTTCCCAGAAATGAAGATACCTCAGCAAAGAAGAGGTATGGGGAAGGGAACTCAGTCCTCCTCTCTGGCCCCCAAGTTTGTTTCTTTCAGGTTATGACAAGCTCAGCAAGACTGTCTTCTGGAATGTTGTCACTGAGAGCAGAGCTGTGCTGTGGACACCCTGACATATTCCAGGGCACACTTTGGGTCTCTGTGCCCCCTATGTTTACAACACTGTGCAGATGTGCTTCTCTGTAGGACTGATTCTCCAGTCTGCAGTTCTGTGTTGACTTCTGAAAAAGAGGCGCATAGTTTCACTGGCTGTTTTTAAATTACAATGAAGTGGAAAATTTATCTGTGGATTCAGACATTGTTGTATCCAGAGCAGACAGTAGTGTAAGATGATTAACTAAAATGCACGCTGGCGGTAGCAGAAATCAGATCCAAAACGTAGCATCCTTTATGGGCACCATCTTTGTGGTCCTTAGAAATAAACTAGTTAATTGTGAGATACAATAAATGTGGTGATACACTGTTTATGACCTAAGAAAGCCACTGGAGAACAGTTTGCAAAGCCAGCCACACTAATTAGCAATAGAATCCAGGCATACACCTTTAATCCTGGGACTCAGGATTAAGAGGTAGATGGATTTCTGAGGTAGAGGTAAGAGCTAGTGGCTGACTGCTTTTCTACATTGATAAATGTCATGGTATATAATATTCACATGGAGTACCTATGTTCTATCATTTAATGCTGCTGTATCCTGTATACACATGTTCAAAATCATTAGTAAATAAGAAGCCGGAATTTCTGTTCTCATAATGCTTAAGTTTCCCACCGCACTTATGTGTGGTCAACCCAAGTTAGCATAGCAAACAAACTGTGAGATGTCTAGCCAGCAAGGCCCAGTCCTTTTACCTTATACCTAACATAAGCACCTACAAACATAGCACTGACTGAACTAATATGAAAATCAGATTGATTTAAAAAATCTTAAGATGTCATTAGAAAGAAATACACTTAAAATTCAAGTGTCTATCTAGTCTAACCTTCTCTCCATATTTGACGTCCTAACATAATTACTTAAACACAGGGACTTAAGATATGAGCAAGTGACATGCTATACAAAACCTTAGCATTAAGAGGCCCATGCCTGCTTGCATTGATAAGCGTGTAAGTATTTTTTTTTGTTTTTACGAGACAGGGTTTCTCTGTATTGTTTTGGAGGCTGTCGATCCAGCCCAGCCTCGAACTCACAGAGATCTGCCTGCCTCTGCCTCCTGAGTGCTGGGATTAAAGGCGTGTGCCACCACCATCCGGCAGTATTTTTGCTCTATGTGAATATTAGACAACAAATTATATTTCTAAAAGTACATATAAATCAGGATAAACAAATAGGACAGACATCAAGAATGCCCAATGCTTACTGCACTCAAGTTTCTAATAGTGGTTGTTATTTATTTATCTATTTATTATTTATGGTTCTGTGCACTAAACCTTGTTCTTTGTCCATGCTGGCTAAGATTTCTAACAGGGAGCAACACATTTAAACTTTTAAAAATTTCTTTATTATAAAACATGAACATGTAGTGGGGAAGTAGCATCATGAGCTCAGGAGTAACTGGTCTTTCTGAAAATAAATTAAACCTTTATTATAATTTATGAGAGAGGACAGCACTATAGGAAATGTAAGATGAACATGAGAAATGGCCATAGATGTAGCCAAACAAGAGAGGTAGATGACTTCAAACTGTTCAAACTGAAAAAAAAGAACAACTATTTTCATGACCCTAAGCATGTTTGGGATCCAAAGAATGAATCCATTTAAATGTAAACCACAGTAATGGCTCACTCCATATAACAATGTTTTATGTCCTGGCATGGAGCCCATAGCAACAGCAGTTTTCTTATCGTCTGAACTGTATTAAAATGAAAAGTTCTGTGTGACAAATGTTATGACCAGTCTTGCTCCAGAGAAAAACCAATCCTGAATGCATAGACATTGTTGTTTGGAGATTACTGTTTGTGAGCTGTTGTATTTGAACAGGATATAGGCTGGTCTTGTATTTTAGTGTGCTTTATGCAAGGTATGTGGATGATATCTGGGGAATTGGGGCTTGGAGAGAATAAAAGGGCCTTGGAGCTTATCACACTTAAATCCCATTCAGGAATTAAAGAGAAAGTGTTCAGAAAAAGAAGCTATGTGCTGCTAAAATTAGAAGAAAGTAGACTAAAAAATGAAACTGTGGATTTTAGCAAAGCTAAGAAAAATTTATAAATAAATTGAATTAATAAACAATGGTTGAGTGTGTTCATTAAAGCTAGACTTATGCATAAGGAGTTAATCTTATGTATCATCATTTCTCTGATCTGTTTATACAGTTCTTCAAGAATACAGGGTAAAAAGATCAATGAAGTCTGTTAATAAGCAGTATAAATAAAGGAAACATTGAACCAAACTTCTCAAGATTTATAACTGTGTAGTAATTAGCTTTAGAAGTTGGTAGTGTCATTGTTCACTTACCAGACAGACTTGAGGGCTTAATTATTAACAATAAAGTCCATTTATAGGATTTCAAAAACATGGTCGTTCCTGAGAGCCCTGGGCTGTTTATCACCCTGCTCTCAGAGTCGACAAGGTCATGCAGAATTCCCATGTGAAGACAGAACCTAACCTCTAGGCCCCAGATCCCCAGGTTAAAGTGAAGGTACACTGGTCTGGGAAAGTGATAAGGAGCCAGTTGGGTATTTTATCTTTCCAGATCCTACAAAGCAACCCTTTGAAGGCGATTTCACCTCTGTGCAATCCCACCCCCTTCCATTAGCAACTGTCTGGTTATCTCAATAGCTTCTCTTGGGGTAAGTGAACTTGCCTTGCTGTCCTGAAAGGAAACCAGGCCCTTCCAAGCTGCTAATGTGTGCTCACTAGCCCACAACCAGCACATGCACGTATAAACTCACTTGTAAAGTTTACTAGGGTTCGTCACTTCCTGCATGACTTCTGCACACCACCGTGCGCCACGTACTGCAGTGCTCTCATGTTTTCATTCTCTAACCATGAACATCTGTGACAGCGTCAGAGCCAAAACAAGCAGATGATTCTATATGGTTGTGCTAAACAACTTTTTAGAGGGTTCCCATTTCTTTCCGATGAAGCACAGCTTATCTACATATACCAATCCTTTTCTCAAAAAGGGAGAGAGGGAGGGAGAGAGAGAGAGAGAGAGAGAGAGAGAGAGAGAGAGAGACAGAGAGAGACAGAGAGACAGAGAGACAGAGAGACAGAGAGACAGAGAGACAGAGAGACAGAGAGAGGAAGAGAGTGGGAGAGAGATGGAGAAGAAGAGAGAGAGAGAGAGAGAGAGAGAGAGAGAGAGACAGAGAGAGACAGAGAGAGGGAGGGAGGGGGAGAGGGAAAGAGGGAGAGTGGGAGAGAGGAAGAGAGAGGGAAGTAGGGAGAGGGAGAGAAGGAGAGAGAGAGGTAGGGAGAGGGAGAGTGGGAGAGGAAGAGGTAGAGAGGGAGAGTGGGAGAGAGAAAGAGAGAAGTAGGGAGAGGGAGAGAGGGAGAGGAAGAGAGAGAAAGGGAGAGAGGGGGAGGGAGGGGGAGAGGAAGAGAGGGAGAGAGAGAGGGAGAGAGGGACAGAGAGGTAGGGAGAGGGAGAGTGGGAGGAGAATCATAATTGCAGTCACTCAGCACAACTTTATAAATTATTCTACAATAAAGAAATGTTTTGTGCACAAACCAAGGAGCCTGCTGTCCTGCTAAGTTTCAGTATATTGTGTACAGTGTGCTGTTCTTTTGCTTCAAATGGCAGGATACATAAAGCTGGAGGGGGTGCTGCGTGGGGGAACCATGGCAGATTTCATGGCAGGCAAGGGGACAAACACACCAGGCAGACAGAGATCGAGGGAGTTTTATTAGAAAGGGGAGGGAGGGGGAAGGAAAGACAAAAGAGGTAAAGAAACACAGAGGAAGGACAGAAGAGAAGAGGGAGACAGGAGCAGAAAGAAAGGAGAGCAGAGAGAGAGAGAGGAGGGAGTCGCAAAAAGAGAGGAGAGCAAAGAGAGCATAAGTGGGCAGGGGTCTGCCTTTTAAAGGGTCCTTTGCTCCTGCGTGCAGACTGGTCCTCTTGGAACCCTGGGCTGACCAGAGTACTGCATGAGTGCATTCTGCCAGGTGACAGGGGCAGGCCAGCATAATGCCTGAATCGTTACACAGTGTTTTTTTTTTTTTTAATTTTCGTCTCTACGATGAAAGCCCATGTGTTTCAGTGTCTGACGATCACTGCTATCAGTTTTCCCCTGGCTCTCAGAAAGCCCTGGTCACCTTTCTGTCATGGTGACTATCCAACTTTGAATGCACGAAACGAAGTTCATAAAAACACAGCAATAGCATGCAGGCTCTTCCCATTTTCCATTGTGTCTCAGACTAAAACAAGCCAGAGTGAAGTGAGGACTAAAACACCATGTTTAAAGTGTACTTCTTCTGATAAAAATCGAGTTACATTGGTTTCTTTCAAGTTCAGATCTTTCTTTCTTTCCTTCTTTCTTTCTTTAGCCTTTCTTCCTTTCTTCTTTCCCCTCTGAATTTTTTCTATCCTCTGGGGTTTTCTTTTTGCTATTTGTTTATTTATTTACTTACTTACTTTACACCCTAGCCACAGTTTCCCTTCCCTCCTGCTCTTCCCTCAGTCCTTATCCCCAGCCCCTCTCTGTTCCCACTACCCAGTCTGCTCCTCCTCCATCTCTGTTCAGGAAAGGGCAGGTCTCCCATGAATATCAAGGAAAAATGGCATATCAAGTTGCAGTAAGACTAAACACCTACCCATGCATTAAGGCTGGACAAGGCAGTGTCCTCCGGTCTTAGATATGCTTTCCCTTAGGGACATAGAGCTAGAATTGTATTTCATTGTATACTCTGAAACTGTTTGCCTTCAATGAAATCCAATTTAACTATATTTTACTATCAGTAATTTGGGGTTTTGTTTGTTTTTGCTTGTTTCTAGAAATCTGGTTGTTTTCTAAGACAAGTATGCTATTAAATTACTCACCTTTAGGGTTTTACAATTCTTGTTTCTTTCACATTTTCAAAATAGTCTTTTGTGTTTTATTTCTATCAGAGTATGGCTAGCTACTTTTATGCTGTCTAGAATCAGGTAACCTGTGATAATCAGTATTTATTGTTACTTTTTTGTCCTGGCTGGCCTTTGCTCATAGCATTTGCTTTTCTTTTGTATTACTGTGTGATGTAAAAACAATCAAGAAGTTCTTTCAGAACTAGGTGGAATCACCTTGAGAACAAATCGGCATTCTTCCTGGGAACAATGTCAGTCTGAAAATTCTTCTAATTAGCTTCACAGTTTGAGGATACTGGAAGGTTTGGGGATTTTTGTGGTAGTCATTTTGTGGACTGAGTTGTGCTCCCATAGTACTAGGTTAGCAGAATGTTATACAGCCAGTCTGCCCCTTGAATCTTGCACTCTCTGAAGTGCACATGCCAGCCTGCTTTCTGCCACAGATGGAAGCAGTGTTCAGCCTTCGGCAGGTACCAAGTAAACCCCAGTGCTGTGAGCTAAGGATTATCACCTTCTCTAATTAGGAGCAGCCAAAACCAACTTCCATTTTTGTATACTATGCAGTCTGTTCGTGGTGGAAAGTGGAGTCAAACAGTCTGTATCATTCTTCTTGATGACCCAGCTATTGATAGGACAGAGACTATAACATATTCCCCAGCTTTAGATCCAAAGCTTGGGCTTCTGACCCCAATTCTTTTTTAAGACCACCAAATTTGAAGCTCATATCTACTTGCCAAAGCCGTGCAAGTATGTGTTTATAGTTTTGACCAGAATACCTAAGATAATAATGGTAGAGAGGACAGATTTATTTTAGCTTTGATTCTAGAGGCCTCAGTCTCTAGTCTTTGGCTCTGCCTGCTCTGGTTGATTCTGGAGCAGACTATCACAATAGTAGGACCATGTGGTAGTAGTTTCTCCCTTCTTATGGTCAACAAGAAGTGGAGATAAGAAGCAGAGAGATGGAGGAGGAAGTCCTGGCCAAGATTCACTATCCCTCCAAGGACACACCCTTGGGATCCTCATTCAAAGCCACACATCTTATACTTGACAAAACCCTCCGAAACAGAGACATCAGCTATGGGAAAATAATAGTATATAAATATTAATAAGTTTACTTAGCTTTCTTTTGTCTTATTCTTTCCATGCTGCTCAGCCTGACTCCAGCCCCTGGGCTCAATCAGTGCTGCTCCTTCTGTTTCCTGAACACTAGTTCTACAGGACTCTGACACCACGCCTGGCTCAGTTATCTGTGACATCATAATCACTATCCTATTGTTGATATTAGTCATATGCCAAGTACACATACCATATCATTTAATCATCAAACCCTACAAAATTAATCATTTTCCAGAAAAACAATTGCAAGCACAGAAAAGGTAAGTTGCATAATCAGAAAGTCCCATAAATAAAAATTTCCCTTGAGATCATGACTTAAGCCTATCATCTTTATTATAAGTCTTTATGTACATACACTAAATTCTGTAGAACAATTGTGTTAAAACACAGGAGGGTAGCAAATACACAGCTAATGCTGATAATATTCGCTATTCCCCCAAAGCTGAGTAAATATGTTTGTTTTTCAGCAATTTTTTTCTTGAAATCATTCTTTGGTTCAGAAATGGGTTTAGTTTCTTCAAAGTGAATCCTCCAGAAACTTTACAAATTTTTTATTTATAATCAGAAATGTACATAGAAAGATCACTACAGTCACATGAAGTTGCCTTTTAATAAAATAAATTAAAATAAAGTAAATCTGTGTTTTCACTTCATTATTTTATAAATAGCGATATGTTTTTGAAGAATTATGGTTCATAGGAGACCACGCAATGAACAATTCCAAAAGAACTCTTATCAAGCAGAGTTCAACTGTTACACACAAAGGAAGAATTCTGAGTTATCAGCTCAATATAATAACAGTTGCATAAGGGAAGCATGCATGAACTGCTATTAACTTTAACCAGAAAAAAATGTTACACATCATGGAAAACAGCAGTGAGATATAATACTGGTAATGTATTTACAAATATAGCAACCTATAAGGTATTGAAATTAATTAAAACACATGTGTGTGCGTAATTTTAAAAAAGAATTGTCCCAAGAACTTGACACCTACCAAAAAATGCACATTCTTTTAAGGGTTGAGAAAAGTGTAAAAGAAATATAAAAGTTTAACCAAATTTTCAATACTTTTCCCCAAATCCTAAAATACCAAGATATTTGAATTACTCTCTGGCATTTGGCTAGCAATTGCATTGGAATTATTTTGAAATCAATAGTTGTCAGCAAATTCATTGTTTCCCAAGAATTGGTCAATTGTTTCTTTTTTAGAAACACATTAATAAAGTTGACTGAAAGGCGCTGGACTGGGATCATGTTGGTTGAAAAAACTGTTTTTTGCCTTGAAATATTCTGGACCAGGTTCAGAACAACCTCGAGTCAGTCTTTCCAGTTATAACAAACCTACACAACTTTATTTTTTAGGTTTCTGGGGTGGAGTTACGGTCTTCTTCATGCAAAGCTCTTGCCCTGAGCTCTGCCCTATCTTAAACACTAACTTTTAAATTATTCTATATCCTCTAAGTCCAGAGCATAACTTCTATTGTGAGCATTGTTTTCCTTTTGGTTCTGGAACTTTCTATATGGACTTCAGCAGATTAGTAGTGTGTCTACCTTAAAAATAAACATTTCAGGGAATAAGGAGATGGGTCAGCAGCTAAGAGCACTTGCTGATTTTACAGAAGAGTTTGAATTGGTTCCCAGGATATATGACACCCTCCTCTGGCTTCTGTGGGCACCAGATACATCTATGGTGCACATATACACATGTGGGTATTCACACATACACATAAAATAAATTAACCTTCAAAAACAAATGAATAAATGCTAAGGTATACCTGTGAATACAATATCTGGTATTGATTAAAGAACAAACAAAAAATACAGGTCGTGAGATGACTGAACAGGGCCATGTGTGTACCTTCTACCAAGTCTGAGAACTCAAGGTAGACCCCGGATACTCACATCGAGGAAGGAGACAGTAGTAGTTGTCTGGCCTACACTTGCAGGCCTTTTAGTTGTACACAGATACAAATAATACTTACAATAATAGTAATGACTTTAAAATGTTATTTTAAAACATTTTTAAGTAAATGTAAGTGTTATTTTAGAAAACTAAGTAGCCAATATCACAGCCTTTGAAAGAAAAATCCACAAACCTGATAGAAATTCCTTGAAAGAGCAGCAGCTTCTGATGATAAACCAAATAATTTCAAAAGATAGTTTGATTTTCCCCTAGCCTCAGGAATATTAAGAAAACCTATGTTTTGAGTTTTGCTGTTTGGTACTTTTTAATGAGGAAGTTACCAAATGGCTTGAATTTATTGCTATTTGGATCTCTGTCTACCTGTCTGTCTGTCTATCTATCATCTATCTATTTCCATCTTTCTGTCTGTGAGTACACATGTGAATCTGTATGTCTGTCTGTGTGTACAAGTGTGTGTTGTATGCGTGTGTTGATTCAAAACTGGGTAATAGTTTCCTTGAGATATGTCAAAATGGCACTGTTGTGGGTTTATCCTGATGTGTGTGTGTGTGTGTGTGTGTGTGTGTGTGTGTGTGTGTGTATATATCCACTAAGAATAATAATTCTTTGGTCTCCCTTTTAATTTCTAGCAACTGAAATAGGAAAATACATTTTTACTTTTTCATTCTGTTTCTATTAGAAGGACAATGCAGTATCATTTTTCAACTCCAGTTTTTGTGGGAGATAGAGAAGGTCAGTGAGGAGAAGTCATGAGACTTTGTTTATGTGGTAAGGTCTCAAAACTCCATGGAACTAATGAGTTATGTCACACATGATCTCGTGGGACAGTCTCTAGACTGACGATTGCTGTAAAACCATCATTGGCTCTATCTCCTATGTTCAGGAACTCATATTAACCTACATGTGCTATAGAGAGCTTCAAAACATATATTCTAGAAAAATCACCCACAGAAATGTAGTAATTTCACTTTCATTGTGACTTTCCCCAACTTTTGACTTGATCCATCCTGTTCCTGCTCAGAATCATTTCAAATGTTTCATCATCTTCACAATCACCAAAATCGTCTGATATTTCATAATCAATGTTAACTGGCTTTTGTTACCTTCTCAAAACCATCATATCTGTAACTATGAAACTATCATGTGTACACAACATTGCATAAGAAAAGATGAAGGAAGACAAATAGTGATGAAAATAATAACCCTGCTGGCCAGAAAATGATGGTGCATCCAAGAACATCCTTGTTAGGAAAGAGACACAGGAGAAATTTCTGTTTTAAATTTGAATGAGATGTTGACTAGACATTCAGACTGTAACCTATTTTTAAAGTCTGACCAGTTATCTTCATGCAGAGTCTAAGAGTACACCGATGTGCTTATTCTAGAACTCAGTGTTGCATGAACACCTTTTGTTCATCAGTCATTTTGGCATTGTGTTGACTTTTTGTTCTTTAGATTAGGTCTAGTTCTCTAGTACTAGCTAGCCTTGAATTTAAAAAATCCTTCTACCTAAGACTCCAGCATTCTGCGTATATAGGGGCATACTTACCTTTCCTGGTTAAGCTCCTTAAGACATATTTCATTTAGAGAAGTACCTATGCTTGACAAGCTGTTCTTTGACTGCTTAGTTCTGCTCTTAATCAAGACTTTACATTAAGTTTATCAATATATTCAAGTGACACTGTGGCCCACTGAATTATCAGGGCCCTATACAAGAGGACCAGTGTGGTCACAATGAGACTCAGTCTAATCACTTACTGATCTTGGCCAGCATAAGTTTCAGACAAATCAAACCTCTGCTCTTCAAGGAAGGTGGTGACAAATAAAAAGACAGAGGATTTAGAAAACTTCTCCAAAATAGTCTCCATAGTGTTAGAAGACTAGGTGAACAAAACTGTTGCAAAAGAAAATAAGCAATATAGCTTATTAAGTTCCATGACAAAACAAAGAGAACCAAAATCAAGAAAAAGAAAAGACAGAAAGCTGATAGCATGGTTGGTGGTAAACTGTAACAGACTTTTTTCACTGTTGTAGAAAGATATGTCAATGGAAAGACACCTTTGAAATTATAAAAGAGAATGTTTACCATTAGGGATCAATCAAGTAGTATTAGCACTTAATATCCCCAGAGCTAATGCCATACAGACATAGGAATTAGAAAGAGAAAGGGTGAAGTTTGGTATTGCCTCTACTGATGCTAAACTTCATGGAGAAGGCATGTTTGGATGTGGGAGAGAGAAGACTAGATGCTACAGCTGTTCAAACACATGCCTTACCCTCCAGGACAAGTCTCAGGATGAGGAGGGAGTGTAGACCAGACCTTGCTTTCTGTCATCACAGCATGACCGCCAGTAAGCAGGTTGAATCCCTCATTCCCTACTGATTTACAATTGACCTTCCCCTTTCAGAAAAGGAGGGAGCCAAGGTGTAAAAAGAAAAAAGGCAAAGTATTAACAATTGAATGACTATGTGACTCTATTATGAGGACATGATAAAAGTAAAACTAAAAATGTGATTAGGTGAACAGACACACTAGTGTGTTGGGGGTGTGCATGTGTGTATGTATGGTGTGTTTTGTGTCTACGTGTGTACTATTGAAGGGGCCAGACCCTCACCCAGGCCCCTACTGTAGAAAAGACCCAGCAAGAGACAGGCCCCTGACTTAGAATCATGTGCTGAGCTTCCTGACCTTGCCTGACCTCCTCTAGTCACTAGGAAGCCAGATTCCTACCTGAGGCAAGGAACCAATCAGAAGTTCGCTGGCAGGTTCTGGATGTGCTTTATGGTAACAGTGGCATACAGAACATTGCAACTGCCCTGGGAGGGCCTATAGGCCATAGCAACCAGCTGACCAATCAACACAGGACTGGTCACCCAATCCAGGAAGAGCACCAATCCTGAGACTACAGCATCAGTAAATTTGCTGCCCTCCAGGTCTTTTTTGATCTGCCCACTGTGTCAGACCGGTGGAGGAACTGAGTTAATACAATTAATTTGTTAATAGAAGACTCTTTGCTTTTGCATGGGTCAGGCCTCTTGGCGATCTGGGGGTTCATAATTTGGTCACGACACTATGTGTGTACATTTTCATGCTTATGATACATGTGTCATGACACACGGAGGTCAGAGGACAGACTCAGCTGACAGTTGTCACCTTCCTTCTTGATGGAGTTAAAGCCTTTTTGTTTTCCTCTGTGTACCCCAGGCAAGGTGACTGGTGAACTCCATGGATTCTCCTGCCTTTGCTTCAATCATACTTTAGTAGCACAAGGATGACAGATGTGTGCTTACAATGTTTAGCTTTTACATGGGTTCTGAGAATCTGAACTATGATCCTCACATTTGTGGGTTAAGTGTTTTAACACCAAACCACCACCCTAGCCACAGGCAAATTATTTTCTTGTATAATACTAAAATTGGCCCCTCCAAGGAATAAAGTCATGGCATCTATTACTGGTTTTCTCTGACTTCTTTTTTCTCCATACTTAGATTCTTTTTTCTGGCTTTTTCATTTGCTTTGAATGATACAGTCTTGAATCTAATTGTTAGTTATCACTACAAATGAATAGAACAAAAACACTGGTGAGTTCCATTTAAATTATACACTGACTTCCATTGTTTATGTGCAAATAGTATGATTCCTTGTGACTTTTTTCAGACAACCTGTCATTTTATCCTCCTCCCTCTTTCTTGTGTATTTATCTTCCTTTATCTTAACTGGAGACCCCTCTTTTCTTCCATTTCTCCCTTCAGATCCCTCCAATAGCAAAGGATTTGCTAATAAAAGCCCTAACACTAGTCACCAGAAGCTCACTTTTGAATTGTTAATCAAGATTATCCAAAAGACTCCCATAATATTACAGGCTACTGGTATTGCACTTGGTTGACCCCAGAGATAGTGGGTACATCTCTACCCCTGAAGATATACTTTAGTCCCAGGCCCAGAGAACCAAGATGGATCTGACCTGAAGACTTCCTCCATACAAATTAGCATTTATAGTACCAGAGTTTTCATGCAAGTTTCTAAAGGAGGGAAGGAAGCAACCAAAAGTTCTATGAGCTTTGATGCCTACAAACCACAGCAATGAGCACCGTGGAGTGAGTACTGAAAGGATGCACTAGCAGCATAAATATTTTAGTGTTAATTGACAGCTCTCTTAGTGGACTTAAGACTGGCTCAACAAGAGGAAAATGGTCTTCCCGATGAAAGCATCTCCCCATTGGTTAGTGGTGGGAGTTCATGCCCCCATCTCTATTTTGGGATATTTTCTGACTGAAACTAATACAGATATCATACATGTTGTCACAACTGCTGTGAGGTCATATGTGCAGTTGCCATGAAATATCTGGAAAGCAATGTTTCCTTGATGCCATTTGACTATCTCTGTCTCTTATAATTTTTCCACCCACTCTTCTGTGAGGCCCTGAGCCTTGGAGGAAATAGGTGTGGTAGGTATGTTCCTTCTAAGGCTGAGCACTCCACGGTCTCTTATTCTCTGGATGTTGACCAACTGGGGGTTGAGCTAGTTGCCATCCATTGCAAGAAGAAGCTTCTCTCATGAGAGCTGAAAGATACTCTGATTCAAGTGTAAAACCACAAGGCACTAGGAGTTGTCTCAATACTGTGTCCATTTAGCAGAATAATAATACTGACTTCTCCCCTAGTTATTGACCTCTTTACAAGTGCTGGATATTGGTTCCATTGTGTGGACTCAGTCTTACATACATACAGTCAGAAAGTGGGTGGTTACTTCCATAACATTTGTGCTACTACCATACCCCTGGGTATATCTTGTCATTCCAGTTACTGTTGTAGCTTACACAGTTCACAGCTGGATGATACTGAGGCTTACTTTTCTCCTCCAGCAATGTGAATAGCACCTTGGAAGCTAACCAATAGGCACAAAGCTTCCAAGTGAATACCAGTTTGATTTCTAGTGGGAAGAGTTATTATAACATGAACATTGCATTCTATCAACTGAGTTTTGGACTGAATAAAAACCAGAGATGGAGATGAACAAACAACTAATTACTCTACTTCTTGGCAATGGATAGAAGTGACCAGCTGTCTGGAGTTTTTTTCTGCTACAATTTCTCCATAATGATGGACTATAACCTGAAACTGTAAGCTGTAATATATCCTCTCTCCCTTAAGTAGCTATTGTCAGTGTTTTATCACAGCAACTGCAAGAGAAATGAAGACATACGCAATTAAGTTATAGTCACGAGACATGTCCTATTTCTTGTTTGTGACCTATTACACCACACACATTCAGAAAGTACAGTCTGTTTTTCTGCATGATCAGGGAACTGATCTTTTAGATACTTATTGTTGTTCTTTTGTACCAATTGTAGGATAAAGCTGGAAGGGGGTCCTACGTGGGAGACCATGACAGATTCCATGGCTAGCAAAGGTGACCGAGGAGCAGGGGACAAACACGCCAGGCAGACCGAACTTGAGGGAGAAGTTTTTTAGAAAGGGGAGGGAGGGGGAAGGAAAGAGAAAAGAGGTAAAGAGACACAGAGAGGACAGAAGAGAAGAGGGAGACGCGAGCACAAAGAGAGGAGAGCAGAGAGAGAGAAGAGTCACAAAAAGAGCGGAGAGCTGGAAAGGGCATGAAGAGAACAAAGAGTGTAAGTGGGCAGGGGTCTGTCTTTTAAAAGGGGTCCTTTGCACCTGCGTGCAGACTGTTCTCATGGAACCCGGGGCTGACCAGAGTACTGCCTAAGTGCATTCTACCAGGTGACAGGGACAGGCCAGCATAATGCCTGAATCCTTACACTTATAATTGATGACATGTTAATTGCATAACACATAAACAGACACTAGAAGCAGAAATTACTCCAGATTTCACAAAATCAGACTCTCAAATTCTATGCAACACAAATGAATGTGTTCAGCAAAGTATTAGAATGGGCATATTGGCTGCGATGAAGAAAAATGGATTATTCTTTTTAAATGTTTTCTTTTCTAAAAATATTTTATTAATTCGTGCACATGAGCTACTTTGCCGTATGTATGCATGAATGAATGTGTATGTGTATGTATGTATATATGTTTGTATGCATGTATGTATATGTGTATGTATGTATGTGGCCCACT
Source organism: Mesocricetus auratus (assembly GCF_017639785.1). Lineage (NCBI taxonomy): Eukaryota > Metazoa > Chordata > Mammalia > Rodentia > Cricetidae > Mesocricetus > Mesocricetus auratus. The sequence goes on along the minus strand of NW_024429192.1, from coordinate 10,236,078 downwards.
TGCATGCCTGTTGACTGAGGAGATTAGAAGAGGGGACTGGGTGACCTAAGATTTTAGTTACAACATTGTGAGTCACCTTGTGAATGCTGAAAATGAACCTTATGGTCTCTGTAAGAGCAACAAGTATTCTTAATCGCTGAGCAAATTCTCTCTCCCCAATCATTTCTTTTTTTTAAGCTTTAATTTATGTTGTAAATTAAATGGCTAAACAGATACCAAACACTTAAGGGAAGTGCAGTGTTATTATTTGTTTGTGAAATGTCCCCCATCAGCTCACGTATTGGAGCACTTAGTTTCCAGCTGGTGGCAATGTTTAGGGAAGTCATAGTTACGAAGTCTCACTGGAGAAAGTGGGTAACTGAGGGTGGGCCATGCGGTTTTATAGACAGACCCTACTTCCTGTTCATTCTGCTTCCTGGGTCCCGGCTGACCAGCCAGCCCCCTGCTTTTCCTGCATGTACAACAACAGGACACAGAACATCTCCACTGCCCATAAAACTTCCCACGTGACTCTATTCAAGCCTTCCCTGTGCTGTAACCCCCTAGAAAGTGCTGACCTGGGTTTTAAAACTGTAAAGGTTTATCTTCTTCTAGAATGGCATACACATAGAGTAACACAACATGTGTCATCACGCTTCTGGGGCCTATTCATGTTCCTACATAAATGAATCTTTTTGTGCATATGTAATTTGGAGCGGACCAATTTAATATTCCTTATTTTTTTTTCTATTTCAGACAAGCTTTCACACAGCCCAGGCTAGCCTCACACTAACTATATAATTGATGGTGAGATTGTTCTTAGCACATTTCTTATAAAGTGAGAATAAATGCACCCTTCTCCCAATTTTACATTTAAAGTTGAACTGCCCTCCTGCCTCATCTTTCTGAGTGCTAGGATTACAGACATGCACCATTCTGTCTAGCTTCTACAGAGTTATCAAATCCAGGGCTTCTTACTACTAACTGAATGACTTGAAAAGTTCATCATTACATTTTCTTTCTTTCTTTCTTTCTTTGTTTTATGAGACAGGGTTTCTCTGTATTGTTTTGGAGGCTATCAGTCCAGCCCAGCCTCAAACTCACAGAGATCCGCCTGCCTCTGCCTCCCGAGTGCTGGGATTAAAGGTGTGTGCCACCAATGCCCGCACATCATTACATTTTCTAATGTTCTACTTTTACACACAAAGATATTGGGAAATATACAAAATATTTAAATAATTTAAAAAGTGGTTCCCATTGCAACTCATAGTAACTGAATTAGTTATATGTCCCAGAGGTGTGACAAAATGCCCAATGAAGGCAAATTAAGAGATAAAGGATATATTTTGGCTTGTAGTTAAAGGATAGAGCCCACTGTGGCAGAGATGGCACCTTGAGACTTGAGGCAGCTGTTTATATTGTATCTATCGTCAATAAGCAGAGGGGTATGAATGCTCTCGCTCAGCTTTCTCCTTTTATGGAGTGTTGGCTCCCAGCCCATGATATGATGCCTCCAACTTTTAGAGTGAGTCTTACCACCTCGAATGACCTAACTGAGATAGCCCCTCACAGGCATGGCCAGAGCTTAACCTAATCTAAACAATCCCTCAGGGTGCACCAGAAGCTATCAAGCTGACACCAACCACCACACTTCTCTTAATTCCAATTAACAGACTCTGTTAGGTCACTGATAAAAGAAATGAAGAGAGCCTGGACAGAAGCAGTGTTTAAGACAGTTAGAAAAGGCAATACCACCACCACCTAGACAAAATGGAGAATTTCTAAACAAATAAGAAAAGGGAGAACATGGCTGAAAAGTAGAAAACCTGAAGGAAAAAAAACTTCAGAAAATAGGAGAACATATAGACAACAAATTTTTAAAAGTGATCAAATGGTGCTGGCATAATTGGAGACTGGCATGTAGAAGAATGCAGATCGATCCATGTCTATCGCCATGCACAAAACTTAAGTCCAAATGGATCAAAGACCTCAACATAAATCCAGCCACACTGAACCTCTTAGAAGAGAAAGTGGGTGGTACCCTTGAACGAATTGGTACAGGAGACAGCTTCCTGAACATAACACCAGTAGCACAGGCAGTAAGATCAACAATTAATAAATGGGACCTACTGAAACTGAGAAGCTTCTGTAAGGCAAAGGACACAGTCAGCAAGACAAAAAGGCAGCCCACAGAATGGGAAAAAATATTCACTAATCCCACATCTGACAGAGGGTTGATCTCCAAAATTTACAAAGAACTCAAGAAGCAAGTCTCCAAAACACCAAAGGACCCTATTAAAAAGTGGGCTGCAGACCTAAATAGAGAGTTTTCAATAGAGGAGTCTAAAATGGCTGAGAGGCACTTGAGAAAGTGCTCAACATCCTTAGCCATCCGGGAAATGCAAATCAAAACAACTCTCAGATACCATCTCACCCCTGTCAGAATGGCTAAAATCAAAAACACCAATGACAATTTATGCTGGAGAGGATGTGGTGAAAGGGGGACACTCCTCCATTGCTGGTGGGAGTGCCAACTGGTTCAGCCACTTTGGAAATCAGTGTGGAGATTCCTCAGAAAAATGGGAATAAACCTACCACAAGACCCAGCAACTCCACTCTTAGGCATATATCCAAAAGATGCCCATTCATACAACAAAGAGGTCTGTTCCACTATGTTCATAGCAGCTTTATTTGTAATTGCCAGAACGTGGAAGCAACCTAGATGTCCCTCACCCGAAGAGTGGATAGAGAAAATGTGGTACATCTACACAATGGAGTACTATTCAGCAGAAAAAAATAATGGAATCATGAGATTCGCAGGCAAATGGATGACACTAGAAGAAACCATCCTGAGTGAGGTAACCCAGTCACAAAAAGAGAAACATGGCATGTACTCTCTCATATATGGATTTTAGACATAGATCTGGGGAGTGCCAGCCTACAATCCTATGGCCAGAGAGTCTGGGAAACAGAAACTTTATTTAGTGGCTGATCGAAGAAGAGGCAGACTCCCTTGGTTAAGTACTGAGCTGAACTCAAGAAAGCCAGTAACAGAGAGGGAGGACTGATGATCAAAGGGATTAAGACTGGGCTGGTTTAACCCCCAGAAACAGCTGACCAGACAAAGGTTAACTCTTGAATCCCAGGCATTAGCCTGGGAAGCCAGCATGGGACTGATCAAGACCCCCTGAATCTGGGTGTCAGTGAAGAGGCCTAGGGAATCTATTGAGCCTTGGGCAGCAGATCAGTACCCATCCCAAGTATACACACGGACTTTGGACTCCAATAGAACAATGTGAGGTGCACTCTCACCCAGAACTCTTGGGAAAGGGTCTAGGCCCTGCCCTATATGAAATGACACACTATGGACACCCCCATGGAGGGCCTCACCCTCCCTGGAGAAATGAGAGGATAACGGGGGGGGGGAGGGGAGGGCATGGGAGGAAGGGAGGGAATGGGAGAGGGACCTGGAACTGACTTGTGAAGCAACCTTGATTCTTATCTAAATTTAAACTGGAAAATAAAATTTAAAAAAAAAGAAAAAAAAAGAAAAATCAAACCAAATATGCAAGGAAATCCTAGAAAACACACACCAGAAAGAATGATAGGTAAAATGGTCAATCTCTAGGTCATTAAAAGTAGGGAAAACTAGAACTCTGTGTTACTAATGAAAGTGTGGACTGATATAATGGCTTTGCAGAAAGCTTGATGTTATAGTATTTTTTATAGCATGATCCTGGCACTTTCACTATGCTAACCACATTCAAGAATTTTAAATAACATTTCTATGGCTCATTTATTTCATTAATACCAAACTAGAATGAGTGCTTGCACCCATGCAAGTAAAGAAATTGGAATTTTTACAGCAGCTGTGTTCATCATAAAGAAATTTGAAAGTAACCCAAATATGCATAAACAGAATTTGTACAATGTGCCCAGATGGGACTGTACATTGATAGGGTGGAAAGGGAATAAAACTGTTTAAATCCATTTACCTGAAGAAGTAGATGAGAAAGAATGGATCATTACTAAATACAGTAATATGAATTTATGCAGGCATAATATTGTTAAATCAGAAAAAACAAGACTGTACGTGTATGATAAGCATATGAAACGCAAAACCATGTGTTGGTTGGTGGTTACATAGTTGTAGCCAAATGGCAGACTCTGGAGATCTACCATGGAGGGCCTCACCATTCCTGGGGATCAGAGTGGAGTTTGGGTGGGGGGCTGGAGGGCCTGATGGGGAGGGCAGGGGAGGAGGGAAGGGAGAGAGAGCTGGGATTGACATGTGAAACAAGCTTGTTTCTAACTTAAATTTTAAAAAGAAAAAAAACTATCAAGTAAGAATCATACACACAAAGAAAAACTTTTCCCTCCAAAACAATACAGAGAATCCCTGTCTCAAAAAACCAAAAAAAAATCCCAGATAATTCTTTACATGTTTTTGCACTTAAAGTGCATGTAAGACATCGCAACTAAGAAACTTTATTGGAAGCTACAGTTAATTCTATTATATTTAACCAGTCTTAAAATGAACATGATGGTTTTGGATACAATGAAATTTAAGTATAAGTTTAGAAATCACCAGTCCATCTAGTTAAATTTAATAAACCACCATAGGTTATCCTATTTCTACAATTTACAGCATTTTTTAAGATGGTACAACTTTGAATATGAAATTACAGGACAGGTTAAGCTTTATAAGAAACATAAGACTAAGAAATTGTACACAGTAGCTCATATGTGTTAACCAACACCCAGGAGCTGAGGCAAGAGGACAGCTGTGAGTTCAAGATCCTTGAACTATGTAGAGAGATGTTGTCTAGAATAAATATGTAGAAAGGAAAGTACATGGGAACAATTATATTTACAAATAAAATTTAAACATGCTTTTTATGAGTAACTATTTGCGTAACCATCTACTGATTCTGTTGTATCAGCAGATGCAGTTGTATAGCTTTCTTTTAGTATAACTAAAAACATTTCACATTTATTTTAGAATTGGGCATAGTTAATTCAATATGGTCACTAAGTAAACCGTAGAAGGTGCAAATGTTGCTAAATACCTTTTCATTCCTTACATTATAAGAAACAGATTCACTCTAAATGAGATTATTTTGAGGTTATTTTTTATGTTTTTACTATGTATGTATGTATGTATGTATGTATGTATTAAAGCTGTTTTATGGGGATCATTAATTGAAAACACAGTATATAGCATAAAGTATAGTATTGCATGAAGTCAAAATTGCAGGAAACAACAATGGGACAATGACTCTACCCTCCCAGACCTAATGTATGAAAACAGACACAGAAATGTCCTCAGAACACACTGGTGAAATTGGATCAGGAATACAAACCCTATGCCAAAGTCAATAAAACAGGATTCCATCCCAGGGAACTTGAAAATGGAGCCACAAAGTAAAACTTATATCAACATTAAAAACAAAGCTTACATTAATTAACTTCTCTAAAGCATTTAATTCATAGTAACTACAGCTCAAGTATCCTATATTAAAAAAATTGGTATAATCACTTCCTTGCAAAGTCTCTACTTTCCTGTGAGTGTTTATATATATATACACACATGATGCTAAATTATCCAAATGAAAGAAGAAAGAAAGGTGGGGTTTGCCATGTTTTCTAATCCCATGACCCCTCAGGAAATTCCTGATCATGATTTCAGGCTTGAAGGGCCACAACATGTGAGCCACATCTCAGGAGTTTAGGAACATCTGGTACACTGACTCTCAGACACAAACCAGATCCCTCCCCATCTGCTTTGCTTCACGGTGATCACTCACTTTCTAGGTTAGGTGCCCTCCAAAGAAACCATAAACAGATCATATATTACACGATAATGATTCCTTCTGGATGATAACTCTGAAAGAAATCTCTTTGCTTGTCGGGCTTACTCCAGAAGATTGAAAATTCAAAATGTAAGCAATAACTCAACTAGGAAATGAGTTCAATGTAAATTTTAAACATTTACTTAGGACACCTGGGATATATTTGCATGAAATGTTTTTTTCTGAACTTATCTTTGTAACATAATATTAACTAAGGTTGAAGGGTGCAAGCAATATATTTCTCAAGCTGTATTTGACAGCGCCCAAGATGTACTGTGGAAAGGGCCAGAACCGACAAAGCGCTCCAAGGGCTTCTATCAGTTCTCATGATTATAATTTGTCTTTCATGTTAAGATGTGATTTTTATGGGACAAATGTCATAGAAAAACTTACTGATGAGCCCTCTCTTTGCCAAAAATAATAATTTCAGAAGCATTGGTTGAACCATAAATCCTGGAACTCTGAGATCCAAAGCCTTGCAGTTCACCCACTTGAGGACTTTTTGTGATAGTCAGGGTGATGTGGTGCTGTGGGTCCATGCTGTTTTCTGTACTAGTGCCAACAATATCTTGGTACTCAGTCGTTAAACACATATAGAAGGGCACTGTTGGCACTGGGGAAATGACTTTGTGGGTACTGTGCTTGCTACACAGTATAATGGTCCGTGTTCAATCCCTAGGGCCTACAGAAAAATGATGAATATTGTGATGCATATTCAAAATCCTATTTCTTAGCCAGGAGAGGCAAACAGATGCCCAAGATTACTAGCTAGACAGCTTACCCTACTTGTTAAGACCCAGCCCAGCAAGAGTCTCTGAATCCAAAGAAATAAAAGAGATGAACAGTCTCAAAAAGGACTACAATGATTGATCTCTAGCCTCCCACACAATCGCTTTCACACATAGGAATGCACAAGCACTAAACTGTTCATCTCTGTATAGTCAAACAAATGCAGTGCCCACATCCAGTGTAATAAAATGCGTTTAATAAGTTCTTCCCTAGAGGTCAAATACATCCCACACAACCTTTTCCTAGCCTAACAGAGAATGTAAGACATAAATAGTTTGTGAAGAAATGACTCACTGAGTAAGACAGTTCCTGCATCAGCATGTAGACCATAATCTGATCCTGTGAACCTGCCTGAAGCCAGCTGTGGAGCACATCTGTGATCCCAGCTCTCCAGAGTGAAATAAAAGGTGAACACAAGAGAAGCACCAGAAGCGTGCAGACCAGCTAGTGTGGAGTGTGCAGCAGTGTCAACAAAGAGACACTATTTCAAACAAGGTGGAAGGAGAGGACTGACACCCTCACTTGTCTCCTGGCCTCTCTCCACCATGGCATACACATGCATAGTAACATCCACATGTACATGCACTGACACCACACACACAAAGAAAAAGTAACATAGGATTTATGGACCAAACAAAACAAAGGCTATATGTGATGCATGATTTGATCCTTGGAAGAAACACATTGTTTATGCTGTAGAAGGCTCCAGAAAGAAACAAAAACAAAAGTTCTAACTGATTCTTTTCTGCCCTGTGGTTGAACTCTAAGGTTCAGCTAACTTCCTCTTTACAGTCAAAATTTGGAGAAGGTTATTTGTAATCACACTCTTACATTTGCGGTAGAAGGTGAAAGAGGGTAGCACCTCAAACATAAGAGTGTGATCATCCCCGTCGTTCAAAGGATGTGGAAAACCCCCTCATTAGAGCAAAAGTGTCACTCTCATATGAGAAAAATAGGAAATTAATTCCTAATGGCCTTGTTTTCTTATAACCACAACCAAAAAAACATCATCTAAAAGCCAAGAAGGGATTTTTTATTGTAGTTTTGATGCAAGACTCAAGAAACTTGGAACAATTCCTGGGTGATTTCCAGACCCTGTATGAGAACAGGGATGGATAATTTAATAGACATAGTTTTTCTCTGCATTTAAAATTTCTCTAGTATAACTGCTTGGTTAAGTGAACGTAGTAAGGATAAAGACTGGAGGAACCAGTATATTTCACAATCCCTTATACATAACTGTAAAACCCCAAATGTTCTGAAAATCATATCTTCCTCTATTTATTTATTTTTGGCTGCAAATCAATGGCCTGACATGGATTTATCTATATTGTGTGTTTATTCAAACTAGAGTGAATATACTATGGCTTGTGGCATAAATCTATTGAGTTGAAATATGGGTACTATATTAGGCGTTTTGAATTCAAAATCATATTTGGTTTAAGAGCTATTCATAAGCAATTATAGATTCAGCATAAGCACCCATTCAATTTGGAATTTGGTAGAAAAAAATCTTAATTTTTCATAAGTTTCAAATCCTCAGAAATTATACTACACATGTGCTGAAAGCTGAAATGTAACACAGAAAGCCAGTCGGCATTGCATGCGATCCAGGTAAACAAACCTCACTCCCTCCTGAGCTCCTACCTCATCAGGTCACAGTAAAGACCCACAGCAGCTGGGCAGGGCAGCACTTTCTCCTGGAACCTCTCTTTCCTTCAGGGACTCACCAGATCCTAGGCCATTCCCCACCAAGGAAACTTCACCCCAGGTGATGCAGAGACCCTGGCAGGCTACTGACACTCGGCTTCCCAGCTCCCCTTCAGTTAGGCTACCCCCAAAGTTTGGCAGATGCTTGCCAGTTATCACGCCCTCCTAACAACACCTGGTTCTCTCTTTGGAAGTCACCAGTTCCCACCAAACTCCCCACAAAGGACTCTCCAGTCACTACACAAGACTGAGAGACCCGGGCCACACTCTCCCTTTGGGACTCCTCCGAGCCTTGAAGGCTGCCTCACTAGGAACCTCCATTTGCCCCATCCAGGTTTAAGATACAGGACTAGCTCATACAACCAGGGAAAACTTGATTCATACTCCTTGACCAAATTGCTGAAGGCATAAGATTGGAGGTGACAAGCAGAAGACCTGAGCTGGAGACTGTATCCCCAAATACCAGAGAGAGGAGGTCCCAGTCATGCTATGAATTATCCCCATCCAGATCATGTAAACACCTCTTCTGAACAAAAAGAAAGACTCAACCAACACACTAATCCCAGATGTACAAATCTCAACACATAAACAAAAACAACAGGAAAAAACAAAGCGACATGTCTTACACACACACACACACACACACACACACACACACACACACACACAGTGCAAATCTCATAGTAATGGCCTCTATTAAAAATTATCTGGACAAAATTTAAGAGGATTATTATAACTACGGTCAAATAACTCAAAGAAGGCAGAGACAAGAGGTGAATGAAATGAGGATGTCAACACAGGATATTCAAATACAGAATTTAAAAAATGATATCATTCCAAAAATAAAAAAAATCAATAACCCAATTGAAAACAGTGGAATGCATCACTTGGAGAATGGGTCATAGCAAAACCCAAGGAGCTAGGGGTAGAAGACAGTGTACAGAAACTGAGTCAATCAATAAATACCACTGAGAAAAAATTTAAAGTATATGAACAGAACATTGAACAGTTTAGGGGACACAGTGAAAAGACAGCCCACAATTACGGGTGTTAGTATTCAGGCATCTGCACTGCCTTGTCCTTGGGGTTCTCACAGGATACGACCTCAGCTGCAGCCACTAAGAGCATTACCTATGCACACTTACTGTGTTCCCTTTTAAAAGGGCTCTGCCCACCTCCTCCCTTCCTCTCCCCCCTTTTTCTCCCCTTCCTCCCCCCCCTCTCTCTGCCTCTCTCTTTTCTTCTGCTGCTCCTGTCTCCAGAGACTGTTCTCCCCTCTCTCCTCCCCTCTTTCCCCATTCCCTTTCCCCTAATTAAAAAAAAATCTCCTTAAAAAATCTCCATGTGAGCTCCATTGCATGGTGCCTTTCTCTACTGCACTGCTTTTTTAAATTGCAACAAGGGTCAGAGAAAGTGGGGAAACCATACCAAATACATAGAGAACATCTTCAGTAAAATCACAGAAGAAAATTCCCAAAGCCTGGAGAAAGAGATACCATCCACGTATATATTTCCCATGAGATTTTATAATTAAAACATTTAAAGCAAGAAATGGAGAAAGGGTATTACAGGCTGCAAGATGGAAATGTCAAGTCATTTGCAATGTCAGATTCCATCAAAATAGCACCAAATTATTCAATAGAAATCTTGAAATTCAGAAAAGTCTAGAAGGATGTATTCTGTGTCCTGAAAGACCGCAACTGTCAAACCAGATTGTTAGAACCAGAAAAACCATTAAACTGTAAGAATAAATAAAGACTTTCCTTGATAAGAAGAGATTAATAGAATCTACAACTACTAAGCCTGTCCTACAGAAAATACTGGAAGGAATAAGTAAATGTTAAAGGGTAAATATGCTCAGGAAGTTCTAGGGAACAAATAAACAGTTGATGGAGTAGGTAATTAAAAGAAATCTGATAAAACAAAAAAATCAACAAAACTACAGGAATGAATACAAACATTTTAAATAATAATGAGTATTAATGTTCTCTATTTCCCCATAAAAAGAAACAGACTAACAAAGCTTGGATTACAAAACAAGATTCTTTTGCTTAAAGATACAACTGCCTTACCTGAAAAATTAGTTTTAACAATGTTAGCATTTCAAAGTATGTCTCCACAGAACTAGAGGCAGCCAAGGAATGCTGAGAGCAGGAGAAATAGCCTTCCCCACTGAAGAACATACCAATTGGTTATCCAATACCAAATGGTCAGTCCTGAAAGCATACATACATACACACATACACACACACACACACACACACACATACACACACACATACATACAAGTCACATCATATAAACTGAGAAGGTTGTATTTATATATTTACACATACATATATATAAGCATACGTGTGAGTGTGTGTGGGGGTGTGTGCACACAATATATCTAGGTGTCTCTAGAGACCAGAAGATGGTATTGTAGTCTCTAAAGATGATGCTACAAGAAGTTTTATGTGATGTTCAACATGGACGTTAGGACCTAAACTCTGTCCTCTGGAACAACAGCAAACTCACTTAACCATTGATCCGTCATAATGCCATAGTGAGGTTTTCATATTTGGGTTAATTGAGTTAGGAAGACCTATGCTGACCACGAGTGACACCGTGTCCTGGGCTGGGTCCTGAAGTGTACAATAGTAGTAGCAGAGCCTTATATCTTATCAGTCTCAATTTTAATTCCAAGTCATTTCTCAAATCAGGCTCTCATTTCCATTCCATCTACCATATCCTTCACTCTCCTTTCTCCCACTAATAATATGTTATTATCTTATTGCAAGTTGATGAACCAAATTAATGCCTCAGAATCTTGCACCCAGAGCTGCTACGTGGAGGTCCAGGGACAGCCAGCTTTCTTCCTCTCATTTTACAAAGATTTCAATACTCCCCTTTTTATTGAGAAAGAGTAAGCCACTCACTGTTCTCCAAACATATCTTTCGTTTTAGACTAAATCATTTAAGAGTGGCCATGGACAATATAATTGACCTTCAGAAGCTTAAGTTTTCACATCTACAAATAGATTGTTACAATAGTTTTAGAATAACAAGTGCATACCCTGTTCTCTGATCTGCTTGCTTTTTTATTTGTAAAATGGGAAAGTACCTTTAAGACCTAAGTCCGAGTGATTTACACCATGAGACTCACTAGAATTTATATTGGATTTCAGATCAAGGCTTGGCAATGTTAATCTTGGCCATCCTTACCTTTTCACTCCTCATGGGTAGAAAGGTTGTCAGATGTGTGGGGCCCCAGATGTGTGGGATAGACCACATCAAATTATACTCTAGTCATGCATGAGGCATTCAAGATCCCTAATTGATCATCAGTTTCCAGAATTAATTAGCATCTGAGATAAAACATTTCATGGTTTAAGGATAGTGATTTTTTTAAAGAAATAGTTGGTAAAACTCCTTGGTAAATTCTTTTGGTTTGTGCTGTTCTAAAAGGAAATCATTATAAGAGGCTGCAGTGGCTCAGTGATTAGAGAATTGGCTGTACTTCCAGAGGACCGAAAGTCTGATTCCCAGCACCCACATAGCAGCTCACAACTCTCTTTAGAGTCCAATTCCAGGAGATCAAACCACCTCTTCCAGCCTCCGCCATCCCCAAGCATGTGTATGGTGCACAGACATTGCATGAGGGCAAAATACCCATGCGCATATAAAATAACTTGAAAACACAATTTGAGCTTGACAGGAATGCCAGTTAAACATGAGCAAACGTTTTCTTTCTGTGGGCTTTAGAAGCAAGGCTTATCACTCTGAGTTACTTGTTTTCTTTCTGTGGGCATTAGAAGCAAGGCATATCACTCTGAGTGACTTGTAATGCAAGCCCTTTCTCAGTTTCTGAGGTTTTACTTCCCTTTCACCTCTATTGTTTTCTTTAAATCAGGAAATTTCTGTAACAAAAGCAGATCTATTTAGATGTAAGACAGATTGACCCAGGCTGAGACTGCCAAGCGGCTCTTCATTGAGTTTGCTTTTCATCACTGTTCTCTCTAAGTACCTCCTTATCTATCTTTCTGACAAAAGATAAGGGGTGTTCTGGACCCGAGGATGAGGTAACGCTGCTGCTTATGAACATACATTAGAAGCTCTGGCAAGTTTGTGGGACAATAAGTCAGTAAATCCAGACAGACTTCCCCAGGCTCGCTTTGATAAGAGTAGAAGTTCATTAGTGCAGGGGAACAGTGAAGGCTGGGCTCCCTTGGCACACCGACTTGTGACCTATCGACCTTGAACATAGGCAGAATGAGAAACAGAAGAAACGCTCTTGGCAGTTTCCCAGTAATAACTTATTTAAGGGTATGCTTAGTTTGGGATTTTTATTTTTTGCCCTATTTATTTACTTGGCAATGCTCTGAATTCCGTAAAAGCAGAAGCCAGCCTGTCTGCCAGCACACATTTGATGGGTTGTCTGTCTACAGTACAGCATTGTAAGCATCAGCACTTTTGGTCAGGTTGGGCAGAAGATTAAAAAAAATCTACATTCAGAAGTCATTGTTGCATCAAAAGAGCAGTGTCAGCCCTGAAAGATATAAATAGTAAAGAAACTTAGGCAAGAAGGCCAAGAATGAAAGGCTGTCAAAGTGAAGCCCTGTCAGCGAGGTGGACTAGATCACTCAGAAATGGGCCAAGGTGAAGTCATGGTGATTCAGGCAATTGTTTGTACTTTATCGGGTTTCCATATGGGCTGAGGGTACAGCTAGGTAGAGATCATATGCCTAGAAGGGCTGCCCTTCTCCTCCCATCAGTCACAGTCCATGTGAAATCCATTACGAGTTAGGGGAATCCTCATCCTCGCACTGGCTTCTGCTTGCTTGTGATGTCTTTGGTTTCCTGATATGAAACAACTCTCAAAACATCAAATAGGGAGAGGTGATGCTAAGCTCATGGTATTTTGGCAGAGTATAAATTTGTATGGATCATGCAACAACTTCTCCTTCCTGGGTCTGTAATTACTTTGACTATGAAGGAGATTTTTTAATTGAAATTGCCATATTTCTTTCTTTTAATTTTTCATGATGTTTTTAATACTATGGCTACAAACTGCTTTGTACCTAAGAGGTTTCATACCACAAATAGTGAAAAACTCAGATTCCTATATATAATCATACACAGAGAGAGAGAGAGAGAGAGAGAGAGAGAGAGAGAGAGAGAGAGAGAGAGAGAGAGAGAAAGATGGAGATAGAGATAGAGACAGAGACACGCTTGGTGTCTATGGAGGTTCAAGGATTCATGCTTTTAGGAAAAGTGCTTTATTGACTGAGCCATCTCCTCCAACAAAGCCATAATTTCAATGAAAAACCATTAAAAAATATAAGTTGTCTTGAGTAGAAAACAATCCTGAAGTTAAAAACACATCTACATGAAGTATGTTTATTTTTTTAGAAACACACAAAAAGTATGCATAATACATGTTTGGAAGGCTGTCTGTGGGAACTAGAGCTATGATTAAAGGAAAAGATCACAGAGACTAAATAGACAAATGTATTAATTTTAAAACTGAGCAGGCACAGGGTAAATTGGAAAGAAAATCACACATTCAAGAAAGACATATAGAAAATGTTTTCTCTTTGGGTGACTCATTTTGGTTTTATGTTTCTAGATTAGGAGAGCCCATGAGATTGCAGTGTAGCATTTACATAAACCAGAACCACTTTGGCAAGTTGTCATTTGGAACAAAGTCACTCCCTTATCTTATCCTTGTGTATTATGCATTCGTAGAATTCAGACATCAACAACAGGAGCAAGAAGACAGTGGGACAGGCTTGTTGATAGCAGAGAGGAAACTTAACTATATTCAATAATTAGTGCTTCGTAAATACAGTAACTGCTGGGGAGATTGCTCAGTGGGTAACAGCTTGTCATACAAGCCAAGAACAAACCATGCAAAAAAGCCAATCTCAGCACCAGAGAGATGGAGATGGAGTTCCTGGTGCTCACTGACCATCTACCATATACAATAGGCAAACCCCATACCGATAAGAAGCCCTGTCTCAAAAATAAGGTACATGAATAGCACATGTGTACACTGCACACACATGTGTACACTGTACACAAATACATGCACACAAGCCGGTTCTGGTAGTGTACGCTGGTAGGATTTGCTGAAGGAGGCAGAGGCAGGAGGATCTGCACTTCAAGGCCAGCCTGGGACACACATTTGGCCGGGTTTGGTGGCGCACTCCTTTAACCCCAGCACTCAGGAAGCAGATGCAGGTAGATCTCTGTGAGTTTGAGGCCAGCCTGGTCTACAGAGCGAATGCCAGGACAGCCTCCAAAGCTACACAGAGAAACCCTGTATCGAAAAACAAACAAAAAAATGATGTAAACAGACATGTACACAAAGAAAATCCCACAGAGAAACACAAAACATACTATCATTTGGAATGTTCTAATTTTACTTTTCTTCATTACTTTTTTCAAATTTAACTTTTTATTCATTCTTTGTGGATTTCCCATTGAGCGTCTCAATTCCACTCATCTCCCCATCCCTTTCCATCCACCTTCTACTCTCCAACTGTCCCCCAGGATAAAAAGAAGATAAAACTTAAAAGAGGAAAAAAGAAAAAGTCTTGTTGTGAAATCTGTTGTCTGATGTAGAGAGTCACACAGTCCTTTAGTCCATGCTTTATTACTTGCAACTGTTCATTGTAATGAGAACTATTTTGTGTTATTTTGCTTTTGCTACGTTGTCAATACTGGGCCCTCACTAAGGCTCCTCTTAGATACCCTGTTGTCCTGAATCGTGGCGATCCTGTAATTTTGGGTCTGTAGGACCCGCCCCTCCATATGCTCCAGCAGATCATAGATGGGGTGGATGATGGGATGGGCCAACTCAGCTCCGGTTCTGAGTCTGGGTGGTTGCTGGGTTTGTCATCCCACAAGCTCTCCTTTATCCTCAGCACCAGGGTAAGTTCCTCAGTATTGCCCTGGCTAGCTCACCTTATGTCATAAGCAGTAATGAATGGGGTCATTTATCCTGCTTTCCTGTCTTGAGAGTTAGCACACCCATACCTACAGCACCAGAGCCAACTCTACTGTGTTGCCTAATCAAGGTGTATGGGCCACTCTGCCTATTGCAACAGCTGATAAGAGGCAGGTCTAGATCTCTCACTCTAGTGATGGCAGGGATGGCTGTCACAGCTACCACAGGCCTCAAGGGGCATGGGATAGTTTCTCTCCCTTGCTCACACCATCATATGGTAGATAAGGGGAGGGGCTTGATCTCACACTCACAGTCTCAGGGCCAGCTCACCCATGCCTCCATCAATGGGACCACCACTAGTGTGCTATCCAAGCAAGGAGAAATACTTAAATGTTCAACATCCTTAACTATTAGATAAATGCAAATCAAAATGACTCTTAGATTCTGCCTTATACCTGTCAGAATGACTAAAATCAAAAACACAAGTGACAGCTCATGTTGGAGAGGATGCTGGTAGGAGTGCAAAACTGTGCAGATACTTGGAAAATCAATATGGTGATTTTGCTGAAAATTGGGTATCAATCTTACCTCAAGACCCAGCTACATATACCATTCTTGGGAATATGGCCAAAGGATGGTCACTGAAACCACAAGAACACTTGCTCAACTATTTTTATAGCAACTTTATCCATAACAGCCAGAGCCTGGAAACAACCTAGATGTCCCTTAACTGAATAATAAAGAAAATATGGGGCATTTACACAATAGAGTATAACTCAGCAATTAAAACCAATGACACCATGAAACTTGAAGGCAAATGAATGAAACAGGAAAAAAAATCATCCTGAGTGAGGTAACCCAGACCCAGAAAGACAAAACGTGATATGTATTCACTAGTAAGTGGACATTAGCTGTCAAAGTTATCCATGCTACAATCTACAGACTCAGAGAGGCCAGGTAACAAGGAGGGCTCAAGGGGGACACTCAGCTATCCCTGGCAAGGGGAAATAAGAGTTTTTGTGGGTGTACTGGGGTGGGTGGGAGTGGGAATGTGAGGGATCAGGTTGCAGTGGAGGTAGAATTACTAAAAGAGCCTCCTGGAAAGGCTCAGGGTCAGGTAGAAACCTGGTACAAGGGAAACTCCAGGAATCTACAAGGATGACCCCAGATAAGACTCCTAGCAATATGGATATGTAGCCTGAACCAGCCACCTCCTGTGACTAGGCAAGACTACAAGTGGAGGGACTGAGACACCAACCCTGCCACCTAACCTTTCTCTCAGGTAAGGGTAATAAAAAGTTTGGAAGGAAGTCGTATTACAGAATTGTAATGATAACAACAGCAAGGGACTGGATAAAAATAGACACATTGATCAATGGAGTAGAATAGATAAACCCAGGCTCCTAAGGGTTCTCTATTTTTAAAAAATAATAAAATAATACACAGTGGGGGGGAGACAGCAATAATCTTTGAGTTTGGAATAGGTACTCATGTATCTGCAGGTTGTAATTTTCAGAATTTTTTCTAAGCTCTCACATCATTTGGCTGCAGAATATGATATCATTTCTTCAGTGATGAGGAATGCCACACATCAGAGAATTTCCCTTCCAATTTCTGCCTTATTAAAGATTACTCATTCAACAATTAATCTTCCCTCCTATTTCCACTCTTAGCCTCTGTGCTGGAGATGGTGAGCCCTGTCGAGGTGGTTACCTCAAGACTCTGTGGCAGTCAATTTGTGATTTACTGAGTTCTTCCTCAGTTTACTTGAATACCCAGAAGGCATCTCTTGATATTAGGTAGAGATTCCTATTGTACTGTTGTTATTGGGAGCTCACCAGAGATGACAACTCAGACACAATTTTTAGCCAGTGAAGACTTTATTCAAGCTCGCTGGGACTACACTTAGGTATTTGGGTTCTAAGTACACCTCTGACAACCTAAACCAAGGGTCTTTCAAAGGCAAAAACCACATCCCGGTATCTTTATCGGCAGCTGTATTGTGAGACTTGGGACAAGCAAACAGTTTAACAGAAGTCAAGATAATCAATTAGCTAGACAGGGAGGTTTTACACAAGCAGGAAATTGAATAGATGGTAATATAAATTAGCTGAGGTACCTTGGCCTTGGGTCCTAGAACAGAGTTGGGTATTCAGGATTCTCCATCAAGGAGATCAAATTCTGGTTAAACCTGAAAAGGCCTCAGTGAGAATACAAGATAGAGGAACCTCTGCACTGTCTTGCCCTGTCACACTACCTACTTCTTAAGAAGCAAAGATCTGGGACTTAGTTAGCAATAAATGTTGCCACTTTCTCCAAGATGTAAGAAGATAAATATATAAATGAGGTAGTGTCTGAAAAGGTAAAATTGTAATCACATTATCAGAAGTAGTGTCAGTTGAAATATTCTCCAAACCTGCGATCCTCCCAGATATAGCTATATTCATTTATATTCACATGTAACAATGTATGCAAATTACATACACATATATAAATACAGACATGTACAGAGTGGAATCCTAACACTCAAACCTAGAATGTGACCTTACTTATAACGAGGTCATTATGGATATGATTAGTTAAAATGAATGCATACTAGATGAAGATACATTTGCTATCTAATATGACTGGTACCCTAGTAAAGAAGATGGCCCTTTTAAAACAAGGGTCAGGACAAGAATTTTCTAGGAAAATTTTAGCAGGTATTGGAGGATGAATGTACCAGTTAAGGAATGACAAGGACTGTTAGAATTCAGCAGAAACCAGTGTTGGCCCCCCTACACCCTGTGCTTGAGATCATTCTGAGTTCCACCCAGGCCCAACTCCCCCCATTCCATTCCTGGAACTTCCTACGTCTGTTCAGCATGTAATAAAACTGCCCCAGCAGTGGAGTCTGCCCACATCACAGTCTTGGCCCCTCTATGCCCTCCAGTTGAGCTTCAGCTTGAGTCTTAGCACCCCTATGCCTCTCAGTGAGGAGAATACCAGGGGAGATTGGACCATCCAGAGTTGCCCACATCGAAATCTTGGTCTACCTACACCCACTAGGAGGTAAGAGGAGAGGGAGAGACCACACCTGCAACCACTGGAAGAAAGGATGGGAAGACAGCAGTATAAGAATTTATTTAACAACAGAAAGATCAATTTGACAACACCAGAATATAGGGATTCTATACCAGCAAGACCTGAACATCGAAAAGCAGATGAAGAAGAAGATAAGGACCTTGAAAACAACTTTATGAAGGGATTTTCTCATTTCCTTTTTGACAGACATTTATAGAACATTCCATCCAAACACAAAAGACTATACTTTCTTCTCAGCACCACATGGAACAGTCTCTAAAATAGAGCACATACTCGGGAACATAGCACACCTCAACAAACGCACACACACAAACAGGAATAGAATAGCCTCCTGTATCTTATCAGAATGCCATGCTTTAAAGTTAGAATTCAACAACAACACAAATTGTAGAAACTCTGCAAACTCATGGAAATTGAATAATGAACAATTGCACCACTCCTGGGTCAAAGAAGAAATAAGAAAACAAATTAAAGACTTCCTAGAATTCAATGAGAATGAAGACACAAAATACCCAAACATATGGGACACTTTGAAAGCCGTGCTAAGAGGAAAGTTCATAGCACTAAGTGCCCACATGAAGAAACTGGAAAATAGTCACACGAGAGAATTGACAGCCCACCTGAAAGCTTTAGAACAAAAGAAAGCAAACTCACTCCAGAGGAGTTGAAGCCAGGAGATAGTCAAATTGAGGGCTGAAATCAACAAAGTAGAAACAAAAAAACAATACAAAGAAAAAATGTAACAAATAGTTTGCTCTTCTAGATGATAAACAAGACAGACAAACTTTTATCCATACTAACCAAAAAGCAGAGAGAAAATATGCAAACTAACAAAATCAGAAATAAAAGGGGGGGACATAATAACTGACACTGAGGAAATCCAGAGAATCTTCAGGTCATACTTTGAAAACGTGTACTCCTCAAAATTCGAAAATTTAAAGAAAATGGACAATTTTCTGGAGAGATATCACTTACCAAAATTAAATCAAGAACAGATAAGCAATTTAAACAGACCTATAATCCCTGATGAAATAGAAGCCGTCATCAAAATTCCCAAGCAAAGAAAAGGCCAGGGCCAGATGATTTCAGTGCAGAACTGTACCACAAATTCAAAGAACAGCTAATACCAATACTCCTCAAACTGTTCCACACAGTAGAAGCAGAAGGATCATTGTCAAACTCTTTTTACCTTGGTATACAACCACACAAAGACACAACTAAGAAAGAGAACTACATACCATTATCCCTCATGAACACTGATGCAAAAATACTCAATAAAATACTGGCAAATAAAATCCAAGAACACATCAGAAAAATCATCCACCATGATCAAGTAGACTTCATTCCAGCGATGCAGGGATAGTTCAGCATACTAAAGTGCATCAATGTAATCTACCATATAAACAAACTGCAAAAGAAAAACTACATGTTCATCTTACTAGATGTTGAAAAAGCCTTTGACAAAATCCAACACCCCTTTATGATAAAGGTCCTGGAGAGATCAGGGATAACATAAACATACCTAACATAATAAAGATAATATACAGCAAACAAACAGCTAACATCAAAATAATGGAGAGAAACTCAATGTGATTCTTCTAAAATCAGGAACAAGACAAGGCTGTCCACTCTTCAATATTGTACTTGAAGTTCTAGCTAGAGCAATACCACAACAAAAGGAGATCGAGGGGATACAAATTGGAAAGTAAAAAATCAAACTTACACTATTTGCAGATGATGTGATAGTTTATATAAGTGACCTGAAACACTCTGCCAGGGAAATCCTACAGCTGATAGACACCTTCAACAAAGTAGCAGGATACAAGATTTACTCAAAATATAATCAGTAGCCTTACTATATGCAGAGGATACATGGGCTGAGAAAGAAATTACAGAAACATCACCCTTTACAATAACCACAAACAACATAAAATATCTTGGGTAACACTAACCAAACAAGCAAAAGGCCTGCATAACAAGAACTTTGACTCTTTTGTTGTTGTTGCTGTTGTTTTGTTTGTTTGGTTGATTGGTTGGTTTTGGTTTTTCGAGACAGTGTTTCTCTGTGGCTTTGGAGGCTCTCCTGGAATTAGCTCTTGTAGATCAGACTGATCTCAAACTCACAGAGATCCAACTACCTCTGCCTCCCAAGTGCTTGGATTAAAGGCTTGCGCCAACACCGCCCAGCCAAACTTTGATTCTTTAAATAAAGAAATTGAAGAAGTTACCATGCTCTTGGATAGGGAGGATCAACATAGTAAACATGGCAATCTTGTCAAAAGCAATCTACAGATTCATTGCAATCTCTATCAAAATACTGGCACAATTCTTCACAGGCCTTGAAAGAAAAATATTCAACTTTATATGGAAAAACAAAAGACCCAGGATACCCAAAAAACTGCACAATAAGTGAACTTCCAGAGATATCACCATCCCTGACTTCAAGCTCCACTATGGGGCTATAGTAATGAAAATAGTTTGGTATTGGCACAAAACCAGACTGGTAGACCAATGTAATCAAATTGAAAACCCTGATATTAACCCACATGCCACAAACACCTGATTTTTGACAAAGAAGCTAAAACTAAACAATGGACAAAAGAAAGCATCAACAAATGGTACTGGCATAACTGGATGCTGACATGTAGAAGACTGCAGATAGATCTATGTCTATTGCCATGCATGAAACTTATGTCCAAATGAATCAAAGCCCTCAACATAAATCCAGTCACTCTGAACCTCTTAGAAGAGAAAGGAGAGTACCCTTGAATAAAGTTGTACAAGAGATCACTTCATGAACATAGCTCCACTAACACAGACACTGACATCAACAATTAATAAATGAGACCTCTTGAAACTGAGAAGCTTCTGTAAGACAAAGGACATAGTTGACAAGACAAAAGGCCCAGAGAATGGGCAAGGATCTTCACCAATCTCACATCTGACAGATGACTGTTTTCAAAATATGCAAAGAACTCATGAAGCTAGTTACCAAAACACCAAACAATTTAATTAAAAAGTGGGGTTCATGCTGATTTCCAAAGTGAGTGTATGAGTTGGCACTCCCCCCCACCCCAGCAGTGGAGGAGTGATCCCCTCTCTCCACATCCTCTCCAGCATAAATTGTCTTTGGTGTTCTTGATTTTAGCCATTCATTCTGACAGCAGTAAGATGGTATCTCAGAGTTGTTTTGATTTGCATTTCCCTGATGGCTAAGGATGTTGAGCTCTTTCTCAAGTGTCTCTCAGCCATTTTAGACTCCTCTATTGAGAATTCTCTATTTAGTGCTGTTTAATTGGATCCTTTGGTGTTTTGAGACTTGCTTCTTGAGTTCTTTGTAAATTTTGGAAATCAGCCCTCTGTCAGATGTGGGGTAGTGAATATCTTTTCCCATTCTGTGGGTTGCCTTTTTGTCTTGTTGACTGTGACCTTTGCCTTATAGAAGCTTCTTAGTTTCAGGAGGTCCGATTTGTTAATTGTCTATCTCAGTGTCTGTGCTACTGGCCAGGAAAATGGGAATCAATCTACCAAAAGATCCAGAAATTCCACTCTTAGGCATATATCCAAAAGATGCAAATTCATACAACCAAGACATCAGTTCAACTATGTTCACAGCAGCATTATTTGTAATAGCCAGAACCTGGAAGCATCCTAGATGCCCCTCAACTGAAGAGTGGATAGAAAAATTATGGTACATTTACATAGTGGAGTACTACTCAGAAGAAAAAAACAATGGAATCTTGAAATTCGCAGGTAAATGGATGGCAGTAGAAGAAACCATCCTGAGTGAGGTAACCCAGTCACAAAAAGACAAACATGGTATGTACTCACTCATATATGGATTTTAGACATGGATCGGGATAGTGCCAGTCTCTACTTCCACTGGCAGAGAGTCTGGGAAACAGGAAAGAACCTAAGAGAGATATGCATAGTATCCCAGAGAAGAGGAATAAGGCAAGATCTCCTGAACAAATTGGGAACATGGCGAGAGGTGGGGGGGAGGGAGTGGAAGCTGGGAAGAAGAGAGGGGGAGAAGAGGAAGAGAGAGTAGGTCATGGGGGAACAGGAAGGTTTAGTGGGGGGTAGAATAGGGGGGAGAACAGGAGAGGGAGTCATAGGTTAGAAGACAGATCAGGCACCAGTGAGACCTCTAGTAATCTAACGGATTGACACCAACTGGCAAGCTAAGCAACAGTGGAGAGACCACCTTAAATGCCCATTCCTGATAATGAACTTGATGTCTACCCTATATGCCATCCTAGAACCTTCATCCAGTGACTGATGGAAGCAGAGGCAAACACCCACAATTAAATACTGAACTGAACCCATGGAACCCAGTGACAGAGAGGAGCAAAGAGCAAATTGGCAAAGAATGGGCTGGCAAAACCAGCAGAGACAGCTGATCTGAACAAGGGAGAGCTCTTGGACCCCAGACCGACAGCTGGGAGGCCAGCATGGGACTGATCCAGACCCCCTGAGTGTGAGAGTCAGTGAGGAGGCCTGGGCAACCTATGAGGTCTTGGGCAGTAGATCAGTGTTTATCCCTGGCATACAAATGGACTTAATGTGTCCATAACACAAAGAGGGATGCTCTCTCAGCCTGGACTCTTAGGGGAGTGCCTGGGCCCTGCCCTGAGCGAAATGACAGACTCTGGATATCCCCTATGTGGGAGGCTGGGAGGGGATGGTGGAGTTGTAGGAGGAGGGGAGGGAGAGGGAACTGGGATTGACATGTGAAACAAGCTATTTAAAACTAAAGTAATAAAAAAGTGGAGTTCAGAACTAAATAGAGAATTCTCAATAGAGGAAATAAAAATGGCTGAAAGACACTTAAGAAAGTGTTCAACATCCTTAGCCATCAGGTAAATGTAAATCAAAACAACTGTGAGATACCATCTTACACTTGCCAGAATGGCTGAAGTCAAAAACACCAATGACAGTCTGTGCTGGAGAGGATGAGGAGAAAGGGGAACACTCCTCCACTGCTGGTGGGAGGGCTAACTAGTACAGCCACTTTTTTAATTCAGTATGGTGGTTTCTCAGGAAAATGCAAATCAATCTACCTCATGATCCAGCAATTCCACTCTTGGGCGTATACCCAAAGGATGCACATTCATACAACAAGGACATCTGTTCAACTATGTTCATAGCAGCATTATAGCATTATTTGTAATAGCCAGAACCTGGAAGCAACCTAGATGTCCCTCAACTGAAAAATGGTTGGAGAAAATGTGGTACATTTACACAAGGGAGTATTACTCAGCAGAAAAAAACAACAACAACAATGAAATCTTGAAACTCACAGGCAAATAGATGGTACTGGAAGAAAACATCGTTAGTGAGGTAACCTAGTCACAGAAAGACAGACATGGTATGTACTCCCTCATATATGGATATTAGACATAGAGCAAAGGACTTCCAGCCTACAATCTACAGCATCAGAGAAACTAGGAAACAAGGAAGACCCCAAGAGAAGAATACATGCTCCCTTGAAGAAGGAGAGGGGGCTAGGAACCCCTGAGCAAATTGGGAGCATGGAGGGAGAGACGAAGGAGGCAGGAAGAGAAGAGGGGAAGAAGTGGAGGGGGGAGGAGAATGGAAGGACTGAGGCAGGGGAGGAATGAGTGGGGAAGAAAGGAGATGCCTTGATAGAGGGAGCCAGTACAGGTTTGGAGAGAAGTCTGGCACAGGTGCAATGTTAGAAGATCCAGAGGGATGATCCCAACTAAGAATCTAGGCAGTAGTGGAGAGGCCGCCTTTGATGCCCTTCCCCTGTAATGAGATTGATGACTACCTTAATTGCCATCCTAGAGCCTTCATCCAGTAGCTGAATGAAACAGAAGCAGGCACCCACAGCTAAGCACTAAGCCATACTCCTGGAATCCAGTGTAGAGAGTTAGGAGGGATAAGCAGAGTCCATGCTTGAGAAACCTACAGAAACAGCTGGCCTAACCATGTCAGAGCACACGTATTCACAGTTATAAAGTTGAGGAACCAGCATTTAGACTGAACCAAACCCTCTGGATGGGGGTGCCAATTAGGAGGTCTAGGTAGTCTATGGGGCTTCTAATAGTGGAACCAGTATTTATTCCTAGTGCACAAATGGTCTTTGGGAGCTCATACTCTATGGAGAGATACTATTGCAGCCCAGATACACAGAGGAAGGCCTAGGTCCATTCCAAAATGATGTGGCAGACCTTAATGATTCCCCATGGAAGGCCTCACCATTCTTCGGGAGCTGGTGGGGTGTGGGTTGGGGGAGATGGTAGGGAGCATGGGAGAATGGGAAGGACAGGGAAGGGAGGATTGATATGTAAAATGATTATTTCTAAATAATAAAAACACCAATGCACATAAAATAAAAATAAATAAATTACAAAAACCCTCAATTTATAAAAGTCAGCATATGGAATTAAAGCATAATTTGAGATTAACAACAACAACAAAAAAGAATTCAGAAGAAACCAAAAGAGAAGTATAGAGTAGATTCTCCAGAAGTGATGCAAAGTAGAGCTATCTGTAATGATCTTGGACTCCTGAATTTCAGAACTAAAATAGTAAATAATTTCTGTTGTTTAACACTCCACATTCTGGGTACTTTTTAACTATGGGGCCAGAGGAAACTATTACTCTAGCTTATACAAGAAAACAAAAAGCAGAATCGTTGTTATTGAATTACTAAATTACATATTTACATCAACAGAAAGACTGATAGCAATGAGATTAATTTGAAATATGCACAAATGCAAAATAGGCATTTGTTCCTTGTAAAATTTCAATCTCATGCATCACTTGTGAAGAACAAGTATTTTTATTTTCTGCAGAACATATTTATCCATGCCATAAACTCTTAAGTTTCACATCATTTAAACTTAATCTTCACAGTAACTTATTTGCTTTCATTTATAATTAAAATCTTCAATAGGTGATAGAATATTCTTTATTGTGTTTACAGTAGATAGCAAGAATGAAAGGAAGGAAGGATGTACAGACAGACGAATGGACAAACAGACGGACAGAAAGAAGGTAGAAGAAGGAAAGAAGAAAACAAAAAATATATCTAAATGTTGGCCAATTATCAGATCTCCTAACTATCTCAGTCTAATTGGTCTTGAGTATATGTAACATTGTATATACATATATGTATGTACATATGTGTACCTATAAATGCACATGTGAGTATGTATATGTGTTTCTGTCCTCTTCCTTTTGACTATTTGGTTCAAATAGCATTAACCTATATAATATAGTGCAATTTGACTACCAATAGAGCATACATAGCATTCACTTTCTATGTATCTGAACTGATTCTCACAACCTTCTTTTGTACTTTGTACTTTCTACTGGATTAAGAAATCTAAGAACTATGTTAACATGCAGAATCCTGTTATTATTTCTCATATATTCTTCTTACAGCCTGTTCTGATGAGCAATCCTTAGTGACAATACTGCATGCAATTGCTAACATCCTCAGTGTTTCCCTATGGGCCAATCTCTGTGCTAACCATTGTTACATTGGACATCAAACTCAACGGGTTTGATTGCCATGTCCATGAGTTTTTGCAGGCAGGGCTTAATGCATAGGCACTGAGTCACCACTTCTATCAACAGTAAGTTGGAGACATTTAGAGCAGCACAATTGATACAAGATTGAATATTTTTTAATATTTCAATGTGTTCTGAGGAGGTTGAAAATACCAGACACTTTGTGATTCCAAGGTGTTTTGCTTTACAGACATAGTCTGACTTTTACTTCAACAACTATGAGACTTGGAATCATTCTGAGCACTAAACACATGTCACAATGCACAATTGCCAATAACAGGCAGTTATAGAGTTTTGAATTAATATCAAAATACACTTACCAGTTTGGGTTAAGAATCATTAAGTATAAGAAAATGCATACTCATTTCCCCTTTTCCAAGAGAGCTTGAACTTACAAGGAAACTAAATGAGAAGCAAATTGATTTTTCCTAAGATTAAAAAAGAATTGTTTTGGGAATTCTTCCTATGTTATACACAGATGTGTTAAAGGATAAAGAATCCTGAAACTGACACACATTTGGAGGAACTATTTTATTAGACTATATCAGAACATTGTCATAAAATTCACCTCTAGATATTTAGCTATAAGTGAATTTTGCTTATGAGAACCACATGAACAAACACAAATTGGTGAATAGATATTGATAGTCAAGTTTATGTCTGGGTTCAAATTAAGTTATAGGAAACATTTCAGCAGCTTCTCTATGGATTGTCTGTCATTCTCCTGCTTGCTTACCTGTATATCTCTTGGATTCCTACTGCACAAAAGGCAACATGAAGTCAGTCACCTTTATGACTAATGGAGTTTGTTAGATGATTGTTAGTTTGTGAGTTTGATAGATGTAAATTTGTTTCCTAGGTTATAAAAGTAGTTATAATTGTGTTTAATTCTCATGCAATCCTTTCTCCCCAACAATTAGGAACCAAAGAAGCCTGGAAAGTGAACTTGGTTTGGATCTTTATTTTTTTTTACCATAAGCATTTTATTTTATTTTACTTTTTATTTAAATTAGAAACAAGCTTGCTTCAATATCAACCTCAGCTCCCTCTCCCTCCCCTCTCTTCTTCCCTCATCCTCCACAAACTCCCCCAGACCCCCACCCAATCCCCATTGCACTCTCCAGTGAGGGTGAGGCCATTCATGGGGGAATCTGTCATATTATCCTGGGCAGGGCCTAGGCCCTCCCCTATGTGCCCAGGCTGAGAGAGCATCCCTCCATGTGGAATGGGCTCCCAAAGTCCATTCTGATGCCAGGGATAAATACTGATCTAGTACCTGAAACCCCAAAGATTGCCGAGGCCTCCTCATTGACACCCACATTCAAGGGATCTGGATGAGTCCCATGCTAGCCTCTCAGCCATCAGTCTGGGTTCCATGAACTCCCTCTTGTTCAGATCAGCTGTCTCTGTGGGTTTCACTGCCCAGTCTTGACCCCTTTGCTTATCACTCCTCCTCTCTACAACTGGGTTCCCAGAGTTCAGTTCAGTGTTTAGCTGTGGGTATCTGCCTCTGCTTCCATCAGCCACTGGATGAAGGCTCTAGGGCGGCATTCAAGGTAGTCATTTGGATCTTATTGATGTGGTTTGTATACATCTCATGTTCTTCTATAGACTTTGAAATCAAAGTGCTATCAAAACATAATGTTTAGTGTCTTAGGGTTTCTATTGCTGTGAAAAGACACCATGACCAAGGCAACTCTCATGTAGGAAATCATTTGGTTGGTGTGGCTTGCTTACATCTCAGAGATTCAGTCCATTTTCATCATGATGGGACATGGTTCCATACAAGCAGACATGATGTTGGCTACATCTTGTTCACATGACAATAAGAAGCAGATTCAGTGTCACATAAGGAAAGCTTGAACAAAAGAAACCTCAAAACTTGTCCCACAGTGACACACTTTCTCCAATAAGTTCATACCTACTCAAACAATCCATACCTCCTAATAGTACCACTCCCTATGAACTTATATGGCCAATTACATTCAAACAACCACACTAAGTTTCTTCATACTTTTAAAGTGCTAGGATTTGAACCCAGATATACCTAACTGTATCCCCCAAAATATGTACAGTTATTTCTCAATTCAAAACCAAGTAGAGGCTAGGGAGATGACTCAGTAAGCAAAAGCACTTGCTCTGCAAACATGAGGACCTGAGTTTAAATCTCTAGCTGGACACAACCACATTGGCCTATAACCAGGAGGAAAGAGGCAGATCCCAAGATCCTGAGAGCTCCTTGGCCAACTAACCTAGATAACAGGGTTGATTTCTGTTCCAGTGAGAGGCTATGATTTATAGCCACAAGAAATGTTTTTAGTTGGTTTTAAAATATTAATTTCTCAGAAACAGAGAAATGGCTTATCAGCTAAGAGCAATATCTGCTCCTGCAAAGGACCTCAGTTCAATACCCAGTTCTTACGTAATAGCTCATAACCATCTATAACAAAAGTTCCAGGGGATTTGGTCTCTGAAGACACTAGGCACACATGTGGTATACAAACATATATGCAGCCAGAATACCCATACACATATGATTAAAAATCAAATTCTCAGCCAGGCATGCCAGCACAACCTCTACATGTATGTACATAAACCTGAACCCTCACTTAGAACCCTCACTTATATACAACACACAGGCACACACACACACAGAGAGAGAGAGAGAGAGAGAGAGAGAGAGAGAGAGAGAGAGAGAGAGAGAGAGAGAGAGAGAGAGAAATAAAGCTCTGGGAATCTTTGGCTTTGAATATTTTAATGCATGGATCCTCACAATTATAAATCAAAGCCCTTCAAATCAGACAAAATTATCTGTTATACATTGTTTCTCTTCTATGATTCCTTCTGTGATCTGTGAAGTCTACTAAACACACAGTCAGCCTAAGAGTAGTTCACAGATACTAAATGAAAAGAGGAAGTCAAATTACTTTTTTCCTAAAGTACATATAACAGTTAACATCCTGTTTGTTTCCCTTGCCGACTTTTATTAAATTGAAATACAAAAATACTTATTGTATGACTGTGAAAACATTTGGCACAAAGGGCAGTAAGAATGTGAGTCACCAGGGCCTATAGATTGAGTCACTGAAAGTGGCTCAGAATACCACCTGTGTTCCAGTGTCAAATGTGGATCAAATTACAGAACTGAGAGGGAAGGCTGATTCTTATGCTAACTACAGGAAAGACAGAGCATTGATGTACTTCTTCCCATCCTGCCTATGGTCCTGCATTTTGAGTTTAAGGAGTTTGAAACAGTCAAATGATAGAATAATCTTTGCTCTTTGAGTGATACAATTAAAGGAACTTACAGCAAAATTTGCATGGAGATTTTAAAAAATCTTAGAAGTCATGATGGTATTTACTATGAAATGTGCACTTGATGAAATCCCTTATGATTTTAGCAAAAGTTAGCAAGAAAGGTAAATTCATAAATGGCATATCCCTAAGCATCCATAAAATTTAGAAGAAATGCCAGGAAAGGCAGAAAATGACAGCAACAAGTCAACCAGAGGTCCATCTCAGGGTGAACAGATGCTCTTAAAAAATGGTGATCCAGGCACTCCCCTAACCTGGACCCTACCCAGAGTAAAATGACAGACTCTGATATCCCCTATGTGGAAGGATTTGGCAATAGGGTGGGAGGGTGAGGGGGAAGGGGAGTGCGGGAGGAGGGGAGGGAGAGGGAACTGGGATTGACATGTAAAACAAGCTATTTAAAATTTAAAAAAAAATTGAAAAAAAATGGTGATCCAGAAAACGATCAGCCCTATCTTATCCCTCAGTATGTAAGAATGACTGTCACTCAAAACAAGCCATAGTTAAGTCCTAGAGGAATTTTCATGCTTTAGAGAACCAAAGACATCCATGAATTGTGACAGATTTATTCAGTCAAGCTACAGATTCAAATATGGAGATGGGAGTTGAGGAAACACAACGAAGACATCGGTGAAGTAGGAATCTATCGATACATGCAGAATGTTCCTGATTTTGGTGACTAGGAAGTACATTAATTAGGCAAGAATGTGATCATCTCCCAATATACTTGGGCTCATAATATAAATTTCAAGAACGATGTGTCCTTAAAAGTCTGAGGGATGTCTTGTGGTATGAAGACAAACAGCACGAGTATGGCTGGCATATGTGGTTCAGGGATGTAAATGAGTCTCTGAGGAGAGAGTAGCTGTATTACAAGATACCAGCTCTAATCTTGCTAAGGAATGGGCATCAAGGGACTAGGCTGAGTCCTCCTGAAAGCCCTGATTCGTAATCACTCTGACTCCTTCCTGTACTGGTGCAACCCTGTAGCTGGTTTGAGAAAGAAAAGGAGAGCCATTAGTACAAAGCATTGCTTTTAAAACCAGGGAACCATCACACTAGGTAGAGGAAAATATCACTTGAAGCTAAAGCAAGATAGTTAGGCAGGAGCTTCATGACACAGGCAGCCCATAAGCAGAGAAGATAATGACTGAGGCCTCTAGGAATAACTCATTTTATAAGTTCCCAGTGAGTTATCTTAGGGTTTCATGACATTGAATTTATTGCATAACATAATGTCTACAATAGTAAATCAGATAAGTAATATATGATGACGTAATAACACAGACATACATTTGCAACTGTTTTTATCACTAGATGTCAATTTTTGTAAGATAATTAAATGGCAAGTGAGTATGAAAAATAAATTAGTAGAAACAACTAGAAGTTAATTGAAGATCCACACAGAGCGAAATATTCCAAGTATTAGACATTTTAAACTATGAACTAAGTTGACCCTTAAGAAAACAAGCTTTCTATTGTTAAAGTTTATACCAAAGACAACTTGCTTACAAAGATGCTGATAATAGAGCTCGCATTTTTGTAGAAGGTTGAATGGCAGAAGAATAAGGAAAAGAAATTCGAATTATGTGGTTCCTGACATGTGTTGAGTACTTTCCATTTCCCGGTGGGAAACATTTTTTCCTAGTTTTACCAGTATCGGCCAAAGCATAGAAAATGATTTTTTTTTTGCCAAATCCACTATTGCAGAGACTGCCAATCAGACAAAATTTCCTTTCTCTTCTTTCTTAATTCCAAAATCCCTCCCATTTTCACCCACATACACAGCAGCCCATAATAAAGATTGCAATTCCCAGCCTTCTTTGCAATTTTCACTAAGGTCCAGCCTGTCTCAAAAGGGGAACATCAGGGCTAGCGTAACGGCTCAATGGTTAAGGGAACTTGCTACTCTTGATACAAGATGGGTTACCAGTAACCATGACAGGTTACTCACGGCTATCCGTAACCTCACACTTATTTATACTCAGCACTTGTGAACACTGGTTCATTTCTATTTCAATATAAAGCATATGTGTGTGTGGGTGTGTGTGTATACATATGTGTGAGAGGGTGTGTGTGTGCGTGCATATGTATGTGCACGTGCATGCTTGTCAGCAACCTCCACAGCAAATATTTGTTTTCTGTGCTGAAATTCCTAGCTCTAAGCTGATAAAAGGCTTCACTCACATCCATTTCCACTACCCATATCACTTTAACTTGAATCCTCAGACTGAATGCTCTGAGCTCCTGTCTCCTCCCACCTTATATTGCCCTCTGTGTTCAGCCATAACACTCCTGTCTCCACCTCCATAATGCTGGGATTAAAGGCATGTGACTCCCAAGTACTGGGGTTAAAGTTGTGAACCACCACTGCCTGGCTCTGTTTCTCTTTTAGACTGGATCAATCTCCTGTAGCCCAGGGTGGCCTTGAGCTCACAGAGATCCGCCTGCCTCTTCTTCCCGAGTGCTGGGATTAAAGGCGTCTGCCACCACTGCCTGTTGTGTATGGCTAACGAGTGTGGCTATCTCTGTACTCCAATCTTCAGGCATGCTTTATTTGTTAGAACACAATAAAATATGACCACATTCCACCTGTTACAGACCAATGTAGGGTACATGGAGGGATCCATCTGACAATAAACAAGGTGCTTCAATGAAGCGTGCAAGGAATGTAATCCTTATACCAGTTATGTAAATGGGTGGGAAGGTGTTTTCTTCCTGTGATAGATAGATGCTATACAGGTAGATATATAGATGATAGGTAGATAAATAGGAAAAAAACAGTTGAGGTTACATTTGTCACATTTATTTCAGACAAGCTATCTTCACACTCAGAGATTACCAACAACATAACTGGGGATGACTCAAGAATATGTGTGTATCTTTGAAACACAAATTTTATGCACTAATATTGAACAGTCACTGGAGTGTGACATATCATCATAGGCCTTGCTTAGCCCTCACGGCCTTCTCTCCACTCTGCTCTTCTGGCCATAGGAGTCCATGTTTCCTCACTGTCACACTTGCCACGCCCTGTCTTCTAGGTCTGGAATCCACTAGATTTTTCTGTTCCATCCTTGCATTCTCCACATAGCCAAAGTATTTCAGAAGATGATACTCTGATCCGTAGAGATTCTGTCTCCTCTCTGGCTCGTGACCTGATGCCTGTGGACAACTTCTCTAAGTAACTTCCATGCTTCAACAAAAAATGTCTGGCGTATGTTGACCAGTTCTCTTGCCTGTTTGTATCTTATTTATAGTTTATTGGAAAGGTACACCAAACATGAAAAGGATAGGGACATGAAAGTTTTCTTTACTCTTTGGAAAATTTTCTGTTAGAAAAAATATTGAATGTTTACTACATGAAACAATATATTATTGAGGGATGATGAATTCATTAAGTCATAAATGTCTGTTGATACAATTCCACTGCTTTTAAATCACCCCAGTCTTGCACGTGAGAAAGCTGTGTGGCCAATACAACTTGTAACTAATGCCAACAGGAACCATAATTCATACTTATAGTTTCTGTTCTATCATCAGAAAAGCTATTCTTTATCTATCAGCTAATTCCTTTATTTATTTTTTGCCTTGTCCTATTTGTTTATATTTTTCCGATAATTCACTTTTAATTTTTTGTGAATTAAAGTCAGCCGTATCTTTTCCACAAAGTGATACTTCCCTTCTATTCAATTTCTGCTTGTCTCAGCTTTGGTAATTTGATTATACTTTGCCTTTAATTTTCAACATGTAGAAGAAACTAGTATATGTCATTACCCACATGTAAATGTGTACATCTCTAGACATTTCATTCAATTGCAATTATCTAAGAGATAGCTTATAGACTGTCCCTGAGTTCTCAACAATGTTGAGAATAGTATTTTTCATATAATAGACATCCCATTTGAATTATTGAATCATATACTGAATTGCATTTTATACCTAAGCTAAAATACTAATAATTATGTGATTAGCCTTTGTCAAAATTTCCTGGAGGCAATTGTGTATCCTTGAATACTTTTCAGTCAATGGCAGAATGAATATCTTTGGTGGCTTGCATCAATTAACTCTGTTCCTAACATAACCAAAGGAGCTTCAAGGATGTAACCAATCCACCGAAGAACTTGAGTCATTGAAGATGCTGTTCTTCTCTTTAGCCTTAATGAAACGATCAGGAAAACACACACACAATACTTAAAGTCAATGATTGGGTATTCACTGTGCTAGACAGACTGCAAGGTTGTCTGGGTGTATGCAAGCAGTATGAATTCATTGCTAGATTGTGGAATCAGGATACCAGGGTTGTACTTCTGTGTCCAACATTTAGTAAAATCAAGTAGAACGAAGTATTGAAATATGAAATTCAGTGGTTCAGCTCAATCATTGTTCAAGTTGGCAGTTTATTCTGTGCAGCCTGTTAAGAACTGAGGAATTTGAAATTGTCTAGACCATACTTCAGACAGCGAGCCACAAATTCCAACTTAGAGGCAATTCTGTGGTTGCATAACTTAAGTAAATTTCTTCTCCCAGATTCAGTGAAGAAAAATACTATAATAGTAAATATCTATTAAAGTCAGGACTCATCATAAAAGTTTACTTGTAACCATATATTATGACAGACAACCAAATGCAAAGGTTACTAAAACCTATAATTGCAATCCCACAGAGTACATAAAATAACCAATTAACAGGGGTATTATTATAGATCCATGGTTTGTCAACTATATACCAACTCTTAAATGCACCATTAACAAAAAAAGGTTAACAATGTTTATCAAGAATATTCATGTGTGCTTGTTGAAGAATTATCATTTTTACAAATGGAAGGCAAATTAGTTTAAATGGGCCCCCATAATATATATACTATGAAGATGCTGTAAAGAATGCCCTAATTTCCTTTTTAATATTCTTTATGAATAACTTAGATAATTCCTTTATGCAACTCATTAAATATATTTTACCTCTAATAAGTCAGAAAATAGCATGTTCATGGCACTAAATGCTATGTTGAGATTACACTTTATGACAGCAGGGTCTAGAAATGTCACAAAATTAGTAAGACCTGACAAAAAAATAAAGAGTAAGCTAAAGCATTATTTTATAGTAGGATACATAATTTGGACTCTTCTTTCTGTCAACAATAATTTATCCAAGAAGTAAACTCAAATAGCACATGAATGCAAAAATTCTATGCATATTATAAAATATAAGAAAGTTTACATATATGTATATACATTTATATATGAAAAAGTCTGTATGGATAACTGAATTTTGTCAGACTATGTTAATAAACTAGATTATAATTCAATGACAAATTGAATGAAATTAGTTCACTACTCTATTCAGCATGAAGTAGCATGATTTCATGACCAGCTAGATTTGAAGCTGTGCACCGAATAGGCAAAGAAAACATAGTATTTTTCTCTTTGATACTGACTATATTTATTTGATATCTCAGTCATACCACAGAAGGAAACATTGTCTTCCATGACCTTTTATACCCATTTACTTCAATAGCAGAACAGTTAGGGCAGTCTCATTTACAGAAGCATTACTTAATGACTTTTTAAAATAGAAAAAATAACTATCTAGTAAGAATTGATATGCTAATGTGCAGTCTAAAAATTATGCTGAAATATTGAGTAAAATTCTTAGTACATCCATTATAAGAACATGATGTTTCCATTCATAAAACAATTTTATTCCTTTCACTTAAGAGGAAAATTGTTGCAGTTGAAAACTCTGGTAAATTGACAGTTAGGAAACAAAAATGCTGACATGCTAAACTAACTAATAGGATTGGTTTGTTTAATTTTATTAATGTAAGGAAATTATAATACTAAATTATCTGAGATTGTGGTCATATGTTATTGATCAAAACATCAAAGTTTTATCATGCTAAACACAGCAATTCCTTTCCTCCTTCCTCTTTTAGATCCTCACTAGTTTTCCAAGAAGAAAAGTTCTGGACTCATTTCTAGGCTTTGACTTTTTATAAAATATTGAGCAAATGGCTGATTTCTCTGGAGGTAGCTTCTGTACTACTAAGAAGTAACATATTCACATTACAGAAAAAAATGTATTTGTAAGGACTATTATCTATCTACTAACTTGATATGCTAACTGGTGAGTAAGGCAGAGACTGTCACAATTGAAGGCAAAAGGAGTCTAATCCTATTCTCCACGCAGTTCACATCGATCTGAGACCTTATGAGTCCAGCCTTTGTCTGAACATTCATATCAGCATCCAGGTGCTCTTACCTCCAACAGCTTTAGAATCCTGTGCAGCATTCTCACTTGCTCATCCAAATTTTTCAAATTCAATTCACAAACCCATTTCATAGGTTTCCTAACCACGAGTTTAAGATCTTGTAAATACACCCTCCTTGGCCCCAATATGAAGCATACTCCTTTTCTAGACAAACTGAGCATTGTAACATTTTTTTTCTATTCTTCTTCTTTACTCCTGATTTTCATGTAAATCTGACCAAATGTCAGTCAGAATGCTGTGATTTCTTGACATTTTCTTCAACAAATTCATTGACTTATTGCTTTCAAATTCAGCCTCACTCAAATTCCAAGTACTCAAACAAAATGTTGGTGAATTCTTTGCCATAATTTAATGAAAATGATGCCTAGTATTTGAGAAGACTGCTGTCATATTTATTCAAAGCCCTGCGAATCTGGTGTTTATTTCATACAATAACATCAGTACTGGGTGCTCTGAGCCCCAAAAGCGTGAGCTTTGCTTATATTTACAAACCCTTTCTCAATATCTTTTCCAAACTTTTCAAACTTCCCCCACAAACTCCTGGCTAGTGCTTTTGATCCATAGTCCCACTTCTTGTTAACAAATGCAATAGTAGCTTATGTTCAAATTGCTACAAAAATGAACAAAAATACAATGTTTTTAGTTAAACTAAAAAACAAAATGTAAAAGTCATTGGACAAAATGTGGTAGCTGCAGTGCTTAAGATCTTAAAATTAATCATTAAAAGTAATTTTAACTTCAAATAGTGTTCAGAACTTATCTAAAAGTTTATTTTTTATAAAAACAAAGGATAGCCAACCTGTAGTCCATGATCCCAAAGAATCTAGGTAACAAGGAGAATACTTAACAAAAATTTTATATTGTTTCATTTTGTTCCTTTGAGCCCTTTCCACCAAGTTAATTATTCACTGGCCTTACATTCTTTCTTCTGTGTCTGTTTTTAATAATACTAAACTTTTCAGCTCAATTACTGTATTTTTCAACTCTGAAGTCATTTTTAAATATATATGTACACATATATATTTTTCATTAACACATTATACAGGCTTATGTAGTATAGTGTAATAATTATTATGTATATACTGTCTAAAAATCATATAAGATACTTATTATATATCATCTGTTTCCTTTGGGATTATTTATAACCATCTATACTAGTCATTTTGGAGTATGTAATCAATTATTTCAGACAACTATAGCTATCTATTGTTCTGTAGATAGAAGTAGTTTTTACCAACTCCACTATAGTGCCCATTTAACAATCTTCTTTTGAAACATTCTAAGAACCACATTTATCTGTGGTATAAGGATAGATATTTAGAATGTAGTTAGGGATTATGCTGGTTTAGAGAAGTGGTGGTTGTAGGTTCTTCTCCAGGATCCATGACCTCACTAGCCCAAGATAACT
Source organism: Mesocricetus auratus (assembly GCF_017639785.1). Lineage (NCBI taxonomy): Eukaryota > Metazoa > Chordata > Mammalia > Rodentia > Cricetidae > Mesocricetus > Mesocricetus auratus. The sequence continues at coordinate 10,199,194 of NW_024429192.1, read as the reverse complement.
GCCTAGGTTGCCAGTAACAGACACAATCCTCTTGTTGAGGATTTTTTTTAATTCATCTAATTATTTTACATTCTGGCTGCAGCAACCCCAACCTCCCATCCCAGTACCTCTTCCCCACTCCTTCCCTCTCAGCCCCCAATGCCCTCCTCCTCTGTCTCCATTCAGGAAAGGATAAGTCTCCCATGGATATCTTACTGCAACTTAATATGCCATGTTTTGTTGATACCCATGTATTAAGATTGGGCAAGGCAACTCAGTAAGAGGAGTAGGGTCTGAATAGCCAGCAAAAGGGTTGGAAACAGCCCTGTTCTCACTCTTAGGAATCTAATAAGCTACAAGACTGTAACATATATGCAGATTGTCTGGGTCAGCCTCATGCAGGCTCCCTGGTTGTCGGTTCCACGCAGGAGAATATCCCAGGAGTCTATAGGGAGGATCCCAGCTTAGTCTCCCACAAGTAAAAAAAAAGTAGCCTAAACCAGCATCTCCTGGGACCAGATTGGTGCCTAACCCAATTGTCATCTGAGAGAGGGTCTTAAGTCCAAGTAGAGAGCTTTTGTTTATCATCAAGGTACACATGCTGCTTCTGCACCCTTAGGGTTATTGTGTGACAATGGTCTATAGGAGTATAGCTGGGTAGGACTGACTATCAGTTGCTTTCCTTTTTGGAAGCTTGCATGATGTCTTGCAGTACCATGAAACCAGACCCTGGATAGGAGGCTTTCAAGTCAGATCCGGAAACCTCCACACTCTGAGGACTGATATTCTAAACTGCACTTTTTTCCTTAATCAATCTTTTAACTTCCATATGTAAAAGTAGAAGCACAGGAGTTTGTTTTGTGGCCTTTATTGTCTGACCTAACATATATATATACATATATATGTATATTAAATTGCAAATAGCAAAATATATTTTTAATTGATGAATGATACCAATTTGTGTATATAAGTAAATATACCATAGTTCTTTGTTCATTCATCTATCAATGAATGGATAAGTAAATCTAATATCTAAATAGTTATAAAGAGTACTATAATAAATAGAAGAATTCAGGTATCTCTATCACCCTGATTTTAAATGTTTTGGGTTTGTATATCAAGTACTATGATTACTAAGTATATGGTAATTATATTTCTAGCCTTTTAAAAGTAATATTGATACTGTCTTACACAACACCCATCATAAATGTGCATGCTCAGTATTGATGTGTGAGCACTTGCATTTTCCATAGCCATACCATGATGAGATAGTTTGCCATCTGACAACAGCCATTCTAAACATGATGATCTCGTGGTTTCAATTTGCATTTCTACGATGATAAGCAATTACCAGTTTTGATCTTATGGAAGAGCAGCAGGCTCTAAACTTCCGAGTGTCTCTCCAAGTCCAATTTATTTTAATTTTATTTATACCTTGTAACGTTTAGTCTTTCTGCCCACCACCTGGGTCCTGTTGTCACTTTCCGCCCCCAAATAACACACAAGACACTATATTAATTATGAAGCTGTTGGCCACTTGCTTGGTTTCTTATAGGCTAGCTCTTACTTGATTATCAACCCATAACTATCAATATATATTTTATAAGGACTTATCTCTGTTGAGAACATACTCCTGAGTGCCCATTGCTCTTGGGAGATCACATGGTCTTTCCACTACATTTCCCAGAATCCTCCTAGACTCCTAATCCTACCTATCTTGCTTCCCTATTGGCCAACAGTGCTGTATTGGCATATACACAGAACTTCCCCCATCAATATCATCTTGGTTTATTTCTTTCACTGAAGTGACTTCTCACTTTTTTTTCCTTTCTAATGTGGTTCTAACTGCTTGTTGAAAGATAATTTGTAGATGAATGCATTGAATTTGGGGTGCTTGAGTCCTATCATCTCCCTTTTCTTAGTATGGGGTCCACTGACTGTATTTTTGTATTCTGTAGAAAGATTCATAGTTGTTGTCATAATGAGTGATAGTTTTTAAAACCTTAGTGTTCCTGACATTGTGTTAGTGGGCTTCTCCTGTGTGGATCAAAACTACAGCACTTTGAAGGAGTGTGTAATTGAGGCAAAGGTAAATTTTCATATCTCCAACTTAAGCTCCGTCAACACTCAAAGGGTGGAAAGGGTCTTTTTATTATCGACTAGAGGATTAGCATTCCATTCCACCACTGATCATTAGCATTTATTATCCTGGTGAGAAATAGCAGAGCTTATTACCTTTTCTGGCATATCCTTTATAATACTATAGAGGAGGACATGGACAATGATGAAAGTCCCAGTTCTCCTCTGAGCTGTACCTGGCAACAGTGTAAAGAAAATGGTGGCGTTATCTTTACTGTTGGATGAGTGTGAAAGCTCAGGCTTCTGAGGTGGTAATCCCTAACACCACCCTGGATTTTCTGGCACCATTAGAAAGAAAGCAGAGTAGTTCTCTTTATGGCTGGGTAGATGTGAAAGCTCAAATTCCCTTAGTGGTAATCCTTGATGCTAGTACAGATGCCAGGGAAGCTGATCAGGCTTCCCAGGAATGAAAATTACAGCTTCCTGCTTACTGTCCTCTGGCATCCCTCTTGTAAAAGTTTGGAGGGCATCTTTACCTACTAGTAAGGCAAGAATAGAAGTCAAACCTTCCCACTTACCCTATGCTAACTAAGACAGGAAGTAGGCACCACTGTTGCCTCTGGTATCTGACCAGAGAACAGCAGGCATTATACAAAAGTTTTCTTTTGAATATAGATAGTATGGTTTTTGAATGATTTCTGTGAATTCTAATCCTCTTTATTTCTACATCTCATATACATGCAACATAAAAGACTAAGAGAATTCACCACCATGTCATTTTTTAAGTTGAAATTTTAGCTATTCTGACTTCTCCTCTATACCTTGTAGCTAGCTTTCTTGTGTTTATTTTGTAAATAGTGCCCAGATTTTCAATTGTATTGCACATAAATATATCTATTCTGTCTGTCTATCAGGAATATTTTTGGAAAAAATGTTTTTTAATCATTCTTGGAGAAAGAAAACGACTGAATTAATAAACATTATTGCATATATGATTTAAAATAATGACTTGAATATAAAGAAATGACCCATGCAAGCATTAAAAGCATGGCTTGGTTTTCCTGACTTAGTGTGATCACAGAATAGAAATACAAATTTTAAAAGTCAGCCTAAGCTACTGAGATTCCAAATGAAAAAGTTGCCTCACTCTCTACCTCTAGATTCTGTACCTGTTCCTGAATACTATCAGGAACATCCACATTCCAAGTGCCACATCAACACTGGCTTATTACTCAGAGATACTTACTAATGATTGTTCTGTTGTGATTTCATCTGCTTCATAAGCTGTTCACACTGCTTCTGAATTTTTCAACCAAGAAAAAAAACATAAAAATATTCCTGAAATACTGTGAATATGGAAATACATGAAGTCAAAGTGTCTTGTGCAGATGCTAAATATAGCTCAGGGAAGTGTGAAATTATCATTCTATTTTAAATCTGCTTAGAATGTCGAATGATCACTGTTATGGAACTGGGTTAACAACCCCATCCTGAAGTGTGATGCTCAATACTCTCATTCAGGAGGCTATGCCTTAAGTGAAATAGAAAACTATCTCAAATGTATTTACTCAGGTAAATATAGACACATCACAATGAAGAATAGACTTAATGGTGAGTGTGCCACATGGCAATCAAAGCTGAGGCTTCTCCCTATTGAACTATGAAACAGAGAAAGGAGTTCTTCCGGCTCTTAAAGAACAATGAATAATGGTTTGTTAACATTTAACTTCATGTCTAAAGAAACATGAAACGTTCCCTTCCTGACCAAGAATGAAAAAATAACTGTATTTCTTTTCCTATTGCGAGCTTGCTTTAGGTAAGAGTTTGGCAGACACAAACCACAAGGCCATAGCTTTCAAGGATCTGTTCAATAAATGTCACTAGTACTTCAAAATGATGAGAACCCTTCAGCGAACAAAATGAGTTGCCACATTTAGTTTTCTAATTCAGACATGGGAAAGAGGAGGTCTGAAGCACACAGACATAAGGTTAATTTTAGTTAACCCAGAGACCAAAGAAAACAAAGCCAAATTCTTCCACAAAAGAAGGCTAAACGTCCAAACAGTTTCAAATGTTAAAACGGGTCATGGAAAATGTCTAGAAAGTCTTTCAATAATTACTTTTGCTGATAATTGTATGTGACTCTAATTGTACAACTGAACTAAAGCACAGAACTTTTCAGTTAGTTAGTCTCTTGGGTGATATTGTGTGGTTTTCAAAACCACCGCTATAAGAAAAGGAAACCCATTTGGTATTTATATTAGTGTATTGTTCAACTTTAGTCCATTATTAAACACTACATTTTGAAAAGGTAGCATGTCATAATATATTCACTATAAAAAGACATAAACTAGGGTTTGAACCACTGCCAGCGGCATAAGATGTACTTTCTGAATCTTATTTTCCTTGGTTAATTAAATAAAAAAGAAAACTTGAAGTAATTTTCAGAAAAACTCCAGAGACAAAAAATAAATAATTTTTAAACAGGTGAATTCTCACCAAAGTAATAAAATTTGATACAGCAAAACTCTAAGTGACTGTAACCATCTCTGGTAAACATAATGTGGTCCTTCAGTAAGCTGAAAGACGATTTGATGGTCTTTATTTGGAAATTAGAAGGTCTTATGTGTTGATCTAATACTGACAAAGAAAGATTGTAGAAGGTTCGTGTAGTGTCTGTTTTCATATGTTTCTAAGTTACAGTGGCCCAAGAGATCCTACCTAAGATGGGAGTGAGGTAAGTGGTTGTGAACATGGAAGTTGTGAAGTGCACCAGACATTTCTGTACCTTGCATACTGTGTTACTGACCTTCGAGGGCATCTCCTAGGCCAGCAGAAGCCGGGAGGCCTGCAGCTCTGTTAGCTCTTGACAACTCCTGGATTTCTTCCTCCACTGCATATGCTCCATGTGAGAATAACTATTCCCTTATAACAAGGCATGCGTGACATAAAGTTGGGAAGGAGACACAGCTCTTTCCCAGAGATTCTCCCTTGCCCTTGCTGATTCCATTTTGATTTTTCTTTGTTATTTTATCTCTAACGTTTCTTTTCCTGGTCAAGAAACATGGCGGCTTTAGTCTTAATACCAAGCTTAAAGGGCAACACCACGCTGCAGACCTCCTTACCAGTTCTCGTGACCATCAAAGCTTCACCCCAGCAGTGTTTGCTAATCTTTGGAGGCTCCATTTCTGCAGTTGACTGTGAACTTATATGTTATGATAAAGTATGGAGAAATATCAAAAGAAAGACAGTGACAGAACAAGAATAATGAATCTAACCACTTAAGGAAGTTTTGAATTGTTATACCAGCATGACAACTGTGGAAGCCAGAAAGTAATGACATGAGTTTCAGTGGAAAGGTTATAGTCAAGGGGACTCTACAAGAGTAGAGGGCATGGCCCAGAAAGGAGAAAAAAAAACAGGATCTATAAAAATATAAATGAACAATGGGGCTAATTAGAAAATCCAATTAAAACAAACTTCCACATGAGCAATAGTATGTTAAATAAATAAAAATATGCACATGACCTTCTCTAAGGCAAACACCCACAGTTAAACACTGAACTGAACCCAAGGAACCCAGCGACAGAGAGAGAGGAGCGATGTGCAAATTGGCAAAGAATGGCCTGGCAAAACCAGCAGAGACAGCTGATCCAAACAGGGAAGAGCTCTTGGTCCCCAGACAGACAGCTGGGAGGCCAGCATGGGACTGATCCAGATCCCCTGAATATGAGAGTCATTGAGGAGGCCTAGGCAACCTATGGGGTCCTGAGCAGTGGATCAGTGTTTATCCCTGAAATACTAACAGACATCTTGTGTCCATAACACAAAGAGGGATGCTCTCTCAGCCTGGACTCTTAGGAGAGTGCCTGGACCCTACCCTGAGTGAAATGACTGACTCTAGATATCCCCTATGTGGAAGGAATTGGCAATAGCGTGGGAGGATGGGGGGTGGCAAGGGGGTGCGGGAGGAGGGGAGGGAGAGGGAACTGGGATTGACATGTAAAACAACCTATTTAAAATTAAAATAATAAAATATAAATATATATATAAAATAAACCACACGAATGATCCAAGAAAAAAAAACTTTCTCTAAATTAGACTGGACAGCAATGATATCCTAGAGGCAGAGGGAATCTATTTAGGGCAAAAAAAAAAATGAGCTAAATGACAGGTAACATCAGAGACTTGAAAAAAATCAGATGTGAAATTTCCTTAAAAGAGATAAAAATATTTATAAAGTCTTAACAGTACTAAGAAAGTATGACAGAATATGTAAAGGAATTTATAGTGGACTTTGTTTTCTAGAATTTGCAGCAATGTAGAAGATGAGACTAGAATAGAACTTTTCCTGCACACATCAAAGGGGTTGCCTCAATGACACTGCAGGGAAGGTATCATACAACACTGTTGTAAAATACATTCACAACAGTATCACCTCTTTATTGTCCAGATTTTCAAATCCATTAGTGTAATGACTAGGAGACCCAGTTAAAACGGAAAGCAAGTGGAAGTAAAGCTGTGGAAATTAACCAAATTTTGCCCCCCCCCAAAATTGCAAAAAAAGAATACCATTTGTTATTCTTCTGGTGTTGTAAACTTTTTATTAAAAGGTGATCGTAGAAAGATGCAGGATTATGCTGTGATGGAAAGACTCAACAGCTAAGAATACTTACTGTTCTTGCAGGGAAGCCAAGTTTGGCTCCCAGCACCCACGTCAGGCACCTCACAACCACCCGAAACTCCATTCTAGGAAATCTGACTCCTACAGGCATTGAACACGCATGATGTGATGCTCATGAACCCACACAACCACAAAGAACACAATTTTAAAAATAAAATTTAGAAACACAGGATGAAGTTTTGCTGAGAGATACATGCCAATGTCAACAGACTGCCAAAGTTAATTATACTTTGAAAATTCATATCTTAGACGCTTTCTCTTCTATACTTCTGTGTAGACAGCTGTCTATACTACAACCATTTTCACCGGAGATATTTCTAATCGAGACCCATGTTTTTCTAATCCAGCTGAACTGATTTCTTTCAGATTTTCATAGCTATTGTCCTGGGCCAACATTTCATAACTTTCTTAGGTCGTTCAGTCTATTAAAGTCTAAACAATAAAATGCAATTTAGTGTTTGTTTCCTGTGATTCTTAAGCTTTTAGATTTCATTGATGGTCACTCAGAGAACCTCATGAAACAGGTCATTACACACTTCAGCCAGATTCATGTGGAAACCCTGAACCTAGTGATTGTGTTTTAAATGTGTCTTTAAAGAAAAATGAATTATAGCAGGGAAAAGAATGAGGTCCTTAGAGAGTGTGACTGATGTTCTTCTAAGCAGACATAAGGGAACAAGGCCTTTTTATTTCCACCAAGGAAAGTTTGTGTGAGGAGAAGGCAATAAGGAAGCCACCTGAAATCTGGGAAGAAATCCTCACCAGAAGTTGAGTCATATGAATACTGATACATATTTACATCTAATTCTGAACCTTTGTGATATAGTACCCATATCAAAATTGCATGCACCTTATTTATTTTCATATTCTTCCCACAGATCACACGTTTTTCCCGTATCCCTTTTCTTTCTCTTCCTCTCTATCTTTCCCATACTTTTTCTAGATTTAGAGTTGCCTGTGTCCATAGATGTATACACCTTTGGATGCACTTCTGTCTGTATCCATAAATGCTCACCAGTATTCTGACTGTGGTGAGGTAGCACAGAATAGGAAGAATGCAGAGTCCAGTTGCCATGGTGGCACCAGTAATGAACCTACATGGTTCTCTTGTGTACAACTGTGTAAAAAGCACAAGTGGTATCTACTCTGAGATGCAACCATAGCCCAAGCCTTGTCGTGTCATATACAAATAGTTCTCAGCTCTGTTTTGTTTTTCCTGGTTTGCCTTCTACTTCTTCATGAATGGCATCCAAAAACTGATCTTCACCAAAAAACAAAATGAAAGTCAAGCAGAAGATTGTTTTGGCAAAACATACTGAACTGCAAAAGAACTAATTAGTATATTTGAGGTCAGGCCTTGGGACACTTTTTTTCAAATGTTTTCATTTCTGCTCATAATTTAAAATGTACCCCTCTTTTATTTTGAGACATGTGCTTCCTTATGGAGAAAACTCTGAGAGTATGCAAAGGAATAAGTTATATCCAAATTATTTAGATGCGTTCAACATGAATTGCTAGTAACTGCTTTTCTCTCCTAACGCTGTAATTATAATTCAGGAAGTATAATTCAGGAAGATGCCAAGCTTTAAAAGGAATGGATTGTATTCCAAAAGTACCTTATTATCCATAGCATGACAGTTTGTGCAATCTAAATCAAATCACACACATGTAAACACCTTCTGCCTCATTTATCTGTGCTCTGTCATATCTTTACAGGTGTTTTATCCAACAACAGGCTGCCATTTACTGACAGATACAACAAAAAGCTGAGGATGGCCCAATAAGAATGGAAGATATGTCTTCAGAGTCTAAAAAACATGATAAGAGATGTTATCATGAAGAAAAGAAATAACCACAGACAAGCATAGTCTTCACTCCTCATTAAGGAAATTTCCCTTTGCAACAGAGAGACCATTACAGAAAACAACAACCAATCAAAATGCAGTGATGTGGAGTCCAGTCCCAGTGGATATCTTTACAGAACAACTCCTGCTTCTAAGACTCTGGGAGCATTGAAGAAGGGGGTGGGAGTATGGATTGCAAAAGCAGAGGATCAGGAGTCTTCATTGAGAATGTGTCCTTGTCATTTCAGAAGCTACATCCATAAAGTCTCATCAACATGACTGCCTAAAGATGAGCTGGACAAGGAAAGCAAGAGAAATGCTAAAGTGAGTGAGGAAAAAGACCAGGAGGCCTTAACCCTAGACAAAAAGCTACAGATAAGGAAAACTGAGAGTGGGAGAATAGTCTTCCCTGGGGAAGAGTACACTAACTCGTTATCCAATACCAAATAGTCTGTTCTGACAACATGAGCAGAAAATATCTTTTCTTATAAATTAAAAAGAGAGAGGGGAGAGGGAGAGAGAGACAGAGAGAGATTGAGAATATCACTTAATGCTTCTCTGTAATAGGTCATATATTGGCCAATTTAAATCTACCTTTCTGGTATTATGAACAACTTCACTGGTAAAAAATAATTCATTGACAACACTAAACCTATTAAAGTATGTTAATTTTACTTTATCTGATTACTAACAGTTTCTAACAATCCCATTAGTTCTGTAAAAGTGTGAAGGGCTAGAAACTGAGAATGGAATTGATTTTACCATGAGGACATGGAGGTATTTATGAAGGAAGGTTGACATCAAATGCAGAGGCCCTTCTCTCTAAGCAGTAAGAACTTACAGAAACATCTGAAACTCTCAGATGGGATCCCAGGAGGTGGTATCGTCTTTCCTAGCTGAAGTAATACTCTCTTCACCCATATTAACTTTGGGATAGGAACACAGCTACTTGATAACTTTAAGATATATTACAGGGAATTTAATAAAATATATAGTGTGGAAGCTGGAGAAAGTAAGAACACTTGTACTATGAGCATGAGAGCCTGAGTTTGAAACCCCTGCACTCATGTAAAACTCCAGGTGTGGTTGTGTGTGGCCAGTCACTCAGCATTGGGTAGAGAACAGGCAGACTTTGAGAGCTCACTGGCCAGCCAGCCTAGCTGCAAAAGTAAGGTTTGAGTTCAGTGAGAGACTCCTTGCCAAGGAACTAACTCACAGAGTGAGTGAAAAAGACAATTGGTGTCCTCCTCTGGTACCCAGATGCACGTGCATCCGGACACACGTATCGTCACACACTCACCTACCCATGTGCGTGCACCAAACACATATACCACACGCATACAACATACAACACAAACAAATAAATAAAACCGTGAAAGGAGCCTCGTTAGCGCAGTAGGTAGCGCTTCAGTCTCATAATAAAACCACGAATTATGAAGAGATCATTTTACTAGCATTTTGAAGCTTGCATCAAAAAAAGAATATTTGCTGACTTTATTTTCTTAAATGCCTTTTGTATTAATAAGCCTCCAGTCTTTTGGCAAATTCATTTAATAACCAAAGAGTGGATTTTTATTTGCAATGCATTTGAATATCAGTTTCAATATTCAAGTTTAGAAGCAGAGTTTAATTAACTGAAGTCGTCTCCTACTAATGAGAGCAGGTATCCAAAGGATCCCTAAGTGCACTGGCCAGTCTCCAGGGTAGAATAAGATGCATCTGCTTTCTGTTAACCACACTGTAACTTGTGTGAAGGTGAAGAGGCTGTCATGCTGATCCCTCTGACCTTTGGAGGCCAAGGGAATGCCCACTACCCAGAGAATGGGAAACCTAAGGAGCTAGATGTTCCCAGAAGTTCTATGAACTATATCTGCATGTCTGCTGATGACCCTGCCTGAAACTGAACCTTGTCCCAACCATTTTGGCCTCTTGTCCTCCCGGTAGACTCTGCCAGCCTAAAGGGTGTCAACTCCCAGTACTTCCAGAATTAAGAAATTATGAGTGCCCTTTTCTTTTTTTGTTTTTGTGGTTTTGTTTTCATTTTAAAAGTTGTAATTAAAATATGATTAACATCACTTCCTCCATTTCCTTTCATCCCTCCAGCCCCTAATATATATATATATATATATAAATGTATTATATGCATATTATATAGACATGTAATATATAATATACATGCAATACATGATATTGTGGGTGTGTGTGTCTGTGTGTCTCTGTGTGTACATAAATACAACCCATGAAGTTTGTTTAGTGTGGGATATTTCAGGCTGACTACTTTGCATTGGATAACTTGCTAGGGGCATCATCCCTGGAGAGGCTAATTCTCCCTAATTCTCTCTTACCTACAGTTGTCTATAGTTCTTTGTCTAGGGGCAGAACCCCCTAGAATTTCCCACTTCTTCATTAGCATGTTTATTAGGGCTGTCATTGTTTGGGTCTTGTTAAAATGGCCATATGGTTGAAGTATCATGGGTGTAACTTTTCTGCCAGCAGATGGTCTGGTTCTCTGGCTCTTACAGCCTTTCTGCCCCCTCTTCAATGATGTTCCTTGAACTTTACCTTCAGGAGCTGTGCTGTATCTGTTGCGTGTTGTGTTCCCTGTTGATCTGTTGATCTCTGCATTATGACTTTTCTCTAATGGTGTCTGGTTCTTGCAAAGCTCCTTTGATGTAGGATGAGAGCTACACTTACCAGAGGGCATAAGGATAAGTTTTTAGAAAGAAATGATGCCTGGCTAGTGAAGTGTGGCAGGAGACTTTCTTCCAAGATCTAGGACATCACTAGTCCTGGGTAGTTGACTAGATTCCCAGTACCAGACAAGACTTCCCTCTTACCAAGTATACTCTAAATCCAATTTTACAGAGATTGGTTACCACCAAGACATAAGTGCCAATACTGCATTTTTAGGGACAACTTGACATGGTGATCAGTATGGTGGTTCATAGGTATCACAGCTAGACAGGACTATTGCTTCCCTCTTTTGGCAATTTGCATAGTACTCTCAGATGCAAGGAAGCTAGCCCACAGGAAGGAGGACTTCAGGTTAGATTCAGCTAGATCCTTTGATTCCTGCATCCTTAGAGTATCTTCAGCTACTGGGATTTACCTTCATTTTCTGGGAGGAATCCAAGGGCAACAGCAATGACTTACTTTATTTTTTGAATTACCTGAACTACCTTGACCAATAACGTGAAAGGGGTTTTTTCATGCATAGTAATGTCTTACTAGTATGCATTCTTGGCCTCCTGCACTATGATACGGCCATGAAATTCTGGAGGCATGTAGCTCTTCTACAGTTGCTATCAGTACATGCTAGCTACTTTTTAAGCAACTTTTCTAACTTTTGAGTAAATAAAAAGCCGAGGGATTTTGAAAAGTTTCTCCACCATCTTGCATTCTGCAGCATCATGGCAACTATTTGCTTCTGGGAAACCACCAGAAAGTTCTTGCCAATAGGAATGTTGTAACAATGAATTAGAATTCTAGAATCATCCTAGGCTACTCCCCCTTTATCATTATCTCCATGTTTTCATGAACCAATCACAGATACTTATGACTTAGTATGTTCCTGTGCCAAAGTAAGGATTCATTCCTCAGGAGTTCTACTAAGGCTTTTATACAGACAATTAAAAAAAACCTTATGTGAGTCTGAGTATTTTTAAATTATTCTTAAGTATTTTAACTGAATGGCTAATTGATGAAAAATGTATAGATGTTATATTTTGCCTCATTTTAATAAAATAAAAATAAGAAAAAGCAAGCTTATATTTCTAAATCCTTCTTGCATTTATAAGTTGAGAAAAAAATCTGTGTGTGTTGAACTCAGAAATCTAGGAGAAATAAAGCTCTAAAGTTCCCTAAACTTAAGGAAAAAATAAATAACTCTTTAATGAGAATTCTTATGAACATAATTGAACACAAACCTACTTTAGTTCTGGAAACACAATACATAGATCCAAGGCTACTGATGTATGGCATCTTCACAATGGTTGACCTCAATGTCTTTATACTTTTCCTCCCTTGACATGGACATCGCTAAACTTTTTGTATTGTTCTGTTCCTTTGAGTACTTCATCTTGAAGGTCATAGGAAAACAACATGAGAAATGTATAAGTATAGCATTGGGATGGTAGATAGAAAGTGATGATGACATTGGTCACATTCTTAAAGGCCCTGTTCCCTCGCCTTCCAGAATGAATTTAACTTACCACAAAATAATTGATAGATGCAACTTTGGTCCGTTGAAGGAAATGGTAAATGTAAACGGTGTGCTACTGCCATCTTGTGTCTGATGGGAGTACTTCTGTTTCTGTGAAATGCTAGTTGGAACAAAGAATTCAGAAACATTCTGAAGGTAGCCAGCAGACTTCTACCGTCCCAATGCGGAAGTCAAGAAGCTGTGTGTCCCGTGAGGCAGCATTAGAACCCCAGAACACAGAACCTTCTTTAAGACACCAGGGTGTTCATGATTAAAGATATGTCCTCCATGACTTTTAATCTATTATTCTTTTACTGCTTAGAACAGAAATTAGAAGTCAGAGAAGAGCAACAAACAAAGGTGAGTGAGTATCACTTTTTCATTAAAAACTGCGAGTAATTTTCAAAAGTTAGAGCCAGGACATTTTCTCTGAGTTTTTTTTTGGTGTTCATCCAATATGACCAACACTTGAAAACTTTCTGTTTTGGGCACTTTGATTTAGAAGTTTAAAACCATAAACACTTTTTAAGTGCTGTGGTTCATTACATAAAGTCAAGAGCATTTCAGAATTATTACTGGTAACTGTCAAGCCAAATTGCTGAGGGGGTTTTGCTGTTATACATGGATATTCAAAAAGTGACCTTAGTTCTTAGCTATTCTCAAAATCTAAGCAATGTAGGATTAATCACAGATATTAGAAAGAACACAGGAATGTCCTGATGCTAACCTGCCAACCCAGCATGAGCTTTTGATATCCTCAGCATGCCAAGTACATGAGAGAGAATTCCTCCACTGTGGATGAATAAATAAGTAAGTCCTAGACTTCAGTGTAGCTACAAACTATTACATTGCTTTGCCACTCACTACCGAATCTACAAACGATCTCAGCCATAGCAGCAATACCACATAGTAGAGGAGTATTTCCAGTCATCCCACAATTTTTATGACATAAGGAATCTGAAGTAATCTTTAGGTTGCAAGGAGATGCTAAGAAAATGGCCTTGGATCTGAGTTTTAATTACATGGACGGTTTCAGGGCAGGTACCACCCACCGATGTTTCTGCTGACTGTAAGATGCTCATCTGTGAGGGAGAATTGGGTCTCTACTATTATCACCATCCCTATTTTCTGAATCAACCTATTTTTGCTTTTAGACTTCAATACCACTGTCAGCGTCCTATATGAAAGGCTTTGCCAACAAATTTATAGGAAGATGAACTGTCAGTGGGAGCCTCACTTCAAATAAAAGGCTGATTGTAACCCACCCATATTCCTCACTTAGCAAAATCCTCTGGACTCAGGGTCCTGTACCTGTTCTTTTTGAAAATTCTTGCCAGAGAGGAGGCTAATGCGGAGAAGTGGCACAGATGTCAGGGACATGCATTGTTCTAGGTTATCCCATCTGATATGACTGTCTCAAAGGAAGACCTGCAGGAAATTACAGAAATTTGGAGAGCCAAGCTTCCTTCCAGTTCATGCTTCTTAACCAATTAAAACAAGGCACAGAAGCAGAAAACTGAGAAATCAAATCACAATGATCTCAGGTCTAAATACCTTTCATTTTGGAAAGTGGAAAATTGATTGGTCCCATGACCCCACCACCACCACCACCAGATTTGCTTAGAAATCACAAAAGCAGACCTGGAGAAGACCTCAAAAGGCCACGTGTGCAGCTTTCTGCCTGCTTCATGCAACCCTTGTTCCAGGGCCACTGGACACTGAAGCCCAGATGTTACCTTTGGCACTGTCTCCCTTTCATTCCCTCTGTGGGTGGCTAGACCCTCCATGCACTTCCAGGACTCCTGGCTCCTCCATTCACATCATAGTCTCTTCTCTCACTTTAACTGGATGTGGGTGGACTTCATACCCGCTTCTTTCTTATAGTAATCCAATATTGATTTTATGCATCCTTCAATGGGCATGGCTCCCAGTGAATTTTGAGACAGCTAGCATTACCATCTCCAGCTGAGTGAGAAGTTCTTCATTTAGGTTTACCCCTCACCACTGTCTGTCATACACTGAACATCTGCATGAGCATTTCATTCCCAAAGTCCTATGGTCAGGATCACATAAGTCTAGGCGGTTTCATGACTTTCTTGCTCCAGGAAATTTCCCTGCTCATTGGAGGAGCTGGAATAGCCTTTGCCTTAACTCTGCAGGAATGCTCTGTTGCTATTTCACATTTAGAAACTATCACACTTGTAAATGCATGGCTTTCTTTATCCTGAGCATTTCATACATGTATATTATGAAATCTAATCACAATCCATTTTCCCCCCACATAGTTTCCTCCCAACAACTGCCTCTCTTAACTTCATGTCTTTTTTTTATTTAAATCAGAAACAAGCTGGTTCCACATGTCAATCCCAGGTCCCTCTCCCTCCCCTCCTCCCCCACCCTCCCACTGGCCCCATCCCATCCCCCTCTCTGCTCCCCATCAAGGGTAAAGCCTTTCATGGGGATTCTTCAAAGTCTGTCATATCCTTTGGAGCAGGGTGTAGGCCCTCCCCTGTGTGTCTAGGCTGAGAGAGTATCCCTCTATGTGGAATGGGTTCCCAAAGTCCATTCATACACCAGGAACAAACGCTGATCAGAGGCCCCATAGATTGCCCAAGCCTCCTAAATAACACGCAAGTTCATGTGGTATGAATCAGTGCCATTCTGGCTTCCCAGATATCGGTATGTGGTCCATGAGCTCCCCCTTGTTCAGGTCATCTGCTTCTGCCTGGTCCTGGCCCCTTTGTTCATCACTCCTCCCTCTCTGAAATTGGATTCAAGGAGTTCAACTCAGTGTTTAGCTGTGGGTATCTGCTTCTGCTTCCATCAGCTACTGGATGAAGGCTCTAGGATGGCATATAAGGTAGCCATCAATCTCATTATCGGAGAAGGGCATTTAAGGTAACATCTGGATTATTGCTTAGATTGTTAGTCGGGGTCATCCTTGTAGATCTCTGGACATTTCCCTAGTACTGGATTTCTCTTTAAACCTGTAATGGCTCCCTCTATTATGGTATCTCTTTTCTTGCTCTCCTCTATTCTTACCTGACTTGATCTTCTTGCTCTCTCCTGCCCTCCTCTCTCCTCCACTTCTCCCTTTCTCTTTCTCCTCACTCCCTTTCCCCTTCCCCATGCTCCCAATTAGCTTAGGAGATCTTGTTCCTTTCCCCTTCTCCAGGGGACCTTGTATATCTCTCTTTCAGTCCTCCTTGTTTCCTAGATTCTCTGGTAGTGTGGATTATAAACTGGTACTCCTTTGCTTTATATCTAAAATCCACATATGAGTGACTACATAACATGTTTTACTTCTTGTGACTGGGTTACCTCACTCAGGATGGTTTCTTCTAGTTCCACCCATTTGCTTGCAAATTTCAAGATTCCATTATTTTCTTCCACTGAGTAGTACTCCATTGTGTAAATGTACCACATTTTCTCCATCCACTCTCATCCAACCTAGAGGGGCATCTAGGTTGCTTCCAGGTTCTGTCTATTGCAAATGATGTTGCTATGAACATAATTGAACAGCTGTCCTTGTTGTATGCATGTACATCTTTTGGGTTTATGCCTAAGAGTGGAATTGCTGGATCTTGTGGTAGACTGATTCCCATTTTCCTAAGGAACCACCATACTTATTTCCAAAAAGACTGTACAAGTTTATACTCCCATCATCAGTGGAGGAGTATTCCCCTTTCTCTACATCCTCTCCAGCATAAACTGCCATTGATGGTTTTGATTTTAGCCATTCTGACAGGAGTAAGATAGTATCTCAAAGTTGTTGTGATTTGCATTAACCTGATGATTAAGGATGTTGAGAACTTTCTCAAGTGTCTTTCAGCTATTTTAGATTCCTCTATTAAGAATTCTCTATTTAGTTCTGTACCCCAATTTTCAATTGAATTGTTTTGGTGACTAGCTTCTTGAGTTCTTTGAATATTTTGGAAATCAGCCCTCTGTCAGATGTGGGGTTGGTGACTATCTTTTCCCATTTTGGGGGCTGCTGTTTTGTCTTGTTGACTGTGTCTTTTGCTTTCCAGAAGCTTCTCAGTTTCAGGAGGTTCCATTTATTAATTGTTGATCTCACTGTCTATGCTACTGGTGTCATGTTCAGGAAGCTGTCTCCTGTACCAATTCATTCTAGGGTACCTCCTACTTTCTCTTCTAAGAGGTTCAGTGTGGCTGGATTTGTGTTGAGGTCTTTGATCCATTTGGACTTGATTTGTGCATGGCAATAGATATGGATCTTTTTTTACATGTCTTATATGTCCACTTTATTAGCTTTTTAACCATGGAGAATTCATTTAATTTCTTTAAGCTTTTTATTTAAATTAGAAACATGCATGCTTCAAATGTCAATCCCAGCTCTCCCCTTCTCCCTCCCAGCCCCACTTCCACTTCCCCAGCCCTAGCCCAATCCCCACATCTTTTCCCAGGGATGGTGAGGCCCTCCTTGGGGGGATCTCCAGAATCTGGCATTTCATCCAGGGCAGGACCTAGGCCCTTCCCCCATGTGTCCAGGCTGAGAGAGCATCCCTCCATGTGGAATGGGCTCCTAAAGTTCATTTGTATGCCATGATAAACACTAATCTATGATCCAAGGCCCCAGAGATTTCTGAGGCCTCCTCACTGACACTACATTCATGGAGTTTGGATCAGTCACCTGTTGGCCTCTTAGCCATCAGTCGGGGGTCAAGAGCTCCCCCTTCTCCAGTCAGCTGTCTTTGTGGGTTTCATCAGCACGGTCTTGACCCCTTTGCTCATCACTCCTCCATCTCTGTCACTAGGTTCCTGTGGGTCAGTTCAGTGTTTAGCTGTGAGTATCTGTCTCTGCTTTCATCAGTCATTGGATGAAGGTTCTAGGATGGCATATAAGGAAGTCATCAACCTTATCATTAGGTAAGGGTTATTAATGTAGTCTCTCCACTATTACTTAGTTTTCCAGTTGGTGTTATCCTCGTACATCTCTGGAAATCTCACTGGTGTCAGCTCTCTACTCAAAGGTATAATGACTCCAACTATTATGGTATCTCTCATCCTGGTCTTCTCTATTCTTACACCAACTCAACCTTCCTGATCCCCCATGTCTTCTTCTACCCTCTCTTTTTCATGGTTCCCTCTCCTCTCCCCCCCATGTTCCCAATCTTCTCAGAAGACATTGCCTCTTTCCGCTTCTCTGGGGTATATTGCATATCTCTTGGGAACCTCCCTGTTTCCCAGACTCACTGGCCCTGGGATTGTAGGCTGACACTATCCTGATCAGTGTCAAAAATCCACTTATGAGTGAGTACATACCATGTTTGTCTTTTTGTGACTGGGTTATGCCACTCAGGATGGTTTCTCCTAGTGTTGTCCATATGCCTGCAAATTTCAAGATTCCACTGTTTTCTTTCCACTGAGTAGTACTCCATTGTGTAAATGTACCACATTTTCTCTATTCACTCTTCAGTTGTGGGGCTAGATGCCCCAGGTTGCTTCCAGGATCTAGCTATTACATATAATGCTGCTATGAACATAGTGGAACAGACATCATTGTTGTATGAATGGGCATTTTTGGGTATATGCCTAACAGTGGAATTGCTGGGTTGTGTGATAGACTGAACACTCGTCCATTGCTAGTGGGAGTACAAATTTGTACATCCACTTTGGAAATCAGTATGGAGATTCCTCAGGATAATGGGAATCAGTCTAGATATGGATCTTTCTGCAGTCTTCTACACACCAGCATCCAGTTATGCTAGCACCATTTTTTGAAGATGCTTTCTTTTTTCCATTGTATAATTTTAGCTTCATTGTCAAAAATCAGATGTTCATGGATGTGTGGGACCATATCAGGGTTTTCAACTTGATTCCATTGGTCTACCTGTATATTTTTGTGCCAATACCAAATTGTTTTCATGACTATAGCTCTATAATAGAGCTTGAAGTCAGGGATGGTCATGCCTCCGGAATTTCCTTTATTGTACAGGCTTGTTTAGGCTATGCTGGATCTTTTGTTTTCCATATAAATTGCTTTTGGAAAGATTGCCATTTTTACTTTGTTGACCTACCTATCCAAGAGCATGGGAGATCTTTCTATTTTCTGGTATCCTCTTTAATTTCTTTCTTTAAAGCCTCAAAGTTCGTGCTATACAGGTCTCTCACTTGTTTGGTTAATGTGACCTCAAGATATTTTATGTTATTTGTAGCTATTGTGAAGGGTGATGTTTCTCTGATTTCTTTCTCAGCGCATTTATTGTCTGTATATAACAGGGCTACTGATTTTTTTGGTAGATCTTGTATCCTGCCACTTTGCTGAAGGTGTTCATCAGCTGTGGGAGTTCCCTGGTAGAGGTTTTTGGGTCACTTTAATAAACTACCATATCATCTGCAAATAATGAAAGTTTGACTTCTTTTCCAATTTGTATTCTGTTTATTTCCTTTTGTTGTATTATTGCTCTAGCAAGAAATTCAAGTACAATATTGAAAAGATATGGAGAGAGTGGACAGCCTTGTCTTGTTCCTGACTTTAGAGGAATCCCTTGAGTTTCTCTCCATTTAGTTTGATGTTGGCTGTTGGTTTGCTGTATATAGCTTTTTATTATGTTTAGGTATGTTCCTGTTATCCCTGATCTCTCTAAGAACTTTATCATGAAGGGTTGTTGCATTTTGTCAAAGGCTTTTCAGCATCTAGTGAGATGATTATATGATGTTTGTTTATCAGTTTCTTTATATGGTAGATTACATTGATGGATTTTTGTATGTTGAATCGTTACTACATCCCTGAGAGGAAGCCTACTTGATCATATTGGATGATTTTGCCAATGTGTTCTTGGATTCGATTTGCCAGCATTTTATTGAGTGTGTTTGCATCAGTTTTCATGAGGGATATTAGTCTGTGGTTCTCTTTCTTAGTTGTGTCTTTATGTGGCTTGGGGACCAAGGTAATTTAGGCTTGTAAAAAGAGGGTATTGAGAATGTCCCTTTTGCTTCTATTGTGTGGAATACTTTGAGGGGAATTGGTGTTAGCTGTTCTTTGAATTTTTTGTAGAATTCTGCACTGAAACCATCTGGCCCTGGGCCTTTTTTAGTTAGGAGACTTTTGATGACTGATTCTATTTCATTAGGGGTTATAGGTCTATTTAAATAGCTTATCTGCTCTTTTTTGTACCTGTTGAGATTTGTTATATTGCCAAGTATGTGGTCGATTTCAGAGAAGGTCCCATGTTGCACTGAAAAGAATGTAAATTCTTTTGTGTTTGGATGGAATGTTCTATAGATGTCTGTTAAACCCAATTGGGCCATAACTTCTGTTAGTTCCCCTGTTTCTTTGTTATGATTATGTCTGGTGGTCCTGTCTAGTAGTGAGAGTGAGGTGTTGAATTCTCCCAGTGTAAGTGTGTGAGGTTTTATGTTTGATTTGAGTTTTAGTTTCTTTTACAAATGTGAATGCCTTTGTATTTGGGGTATTCAAAATTAAGATTTCATCTTGATGGATTTCTCCTGTGATGAATATGAAGTTACCTCCTTCATTTCTTTTCATTTGTTTTAGTTTAAAGTCTAATTTGTTAGATATTAGGATTGCTACCAGCTTGTTTCTTGGATCCATTTGATTTTAAAGTCTTTTCCTAACCCTTAACTCTGTAGTACCATCTGTCTTTGAAGTTGAGGTGTGTTTCTTGTATGCAGCAGAAGGATAGATTCTGTCTTCTTGTTCATTCTTTAGTCTGTGTCTTTTTATAGGTGACTTAAGACCATTAATATTGAGGGATATTAATAGCTATTGATTGTTCATTTTTGTTTGTTTTGTATTTGTTGTTTGTGATGGCATTGTGCGTGAATTTCTACCCCTGATTTCTTTTGGCTGTTGGTAAATTGGAATAATGTATTGCCTATGTTTTTATGGGTGTAGTTGATTTCCTTGGGTTGGAGTTTTCCTTTCATGAACTTTCTGTAGGGCTGTATTAGTGGATGTGTATTGTTTAAATCTGCTTTTGTCGTGGAATATCTTGTTTTCTCTATCTATAGTGATTAAAAGATTTGTTGGGTATACTAGTCTGGTCTGGCATCCGTGGTCTCTTAGTGTTGGTAGAATATCTATCCAGGACCTTCTGGCTTTCAGAATTTCCATTGAGAAGTAAGGTGTAATTCTGGTAGATTTGTCTTTATATGTTACGTGACCTTTTTCCTTTGCTGCTCTTAATAGTCTTTCTTTATTCTATATGTTTGGGCTTTTGATTACTGTGTGGCAAGGGAACTTTTTTGTGGCCTACTCTATTTGGTGTTCTGTAAGCTTCTTGTACTTTCATTGGCATGTCTTTCTTTAGGTTGGAAATGCTTTCTTCTATGACTTTGTTCAATATGTTTTCTGAACCTTTGAGGTGGGTTTCTTCATTTTCTTCTATACCTATTATTCTTAGGTTTGGTCTTTTCACAGTGTCCCATATTTCCTGGATATTTTTTGTTAGGGATTTGTTGGACTTAAGATTTTCTTGGTCGATGAATCTATTTCTCCTAGTGTATCTTCAACACCTGAAACTCTCTCTTCCATCTCTTGTATTCTGTTGCTTATGCTTTCTTCTGTAGTTCCTGATAATTTACCCAGCTTTTCTACTTCCAGCATTCCTTCAGTTTGTTTTTTCTTTATTGTTTCTATTTCAGTTTTCAGGTTTTGAACTGACTGAATTGTTTTATTCTTCTATTTGACTTTTCTTGACTTTCCTTGATATATTTAAGAGATTTGCTGATTTCTTGCATTTTTTGTTTTTTTTTTCTTCTATTTCCTCATATGCTCTTTGATTTTCTCATATCATCTTTGAGGGCCTCTATCATTTTCAGGAAGTTATTTTAAGGTTATTCTCCTCTGCCTCATCTGTGTTGGAATATTCAGGTCTTGCTGGTGTAGAGTCACTAGACTCTGTCTTTGTCATGTTGATTTGTTGATTTTTCTGTCGTTGAATGTGTTCTTATATTGTAGTCTTCCCATCCCTTCTTCCAGTGGGTGCAGGTCAGGTCTCTCCTGATGGGTACAGGTCCAAAGTTCTCTTCCAGTAGGTGCAAGCAAGTCCAATACTCCAATGTCTCTCCTCTTCCTTGGGTGAAGGCAGGACTAGCATCTTGACACTTGCAGACTCTGGATGGCCTTATCTACTGAGATGGGTTCCCTAGAGCACAGTCCCCAGACCTCAGGCGATTCTGAGCAGGGTACCAGAAGATGGACAACTTCAAGTCTTTTTTGATTCTCCTTCCCTGAGCAAGTATCAACTGACAATATCTCCCTCATAAGGGGTGGAACCTGAAAAACAACTCCCCCAAATGTACTGGAATTATTACTTTATGCTGTGTAAGACCTGTGCAGTTAGTCGTAACTGCTAGGGGTTCATTTGAGCAATGACTATTTCATGTCCAAATAGCCATTTATGATGTTGTGACATCTCTACCCATTCTCAAATTCTTACATTCTTGTCTTCCATGATGTTTCTGAGCCCCGGTAGTGATGGGGTTAGTGTGGACATCCCGTTTAGAGATGAGCACAGAGTCTTTTATTCTCATCACTTTGACCAAGTATGCATCTCCCCATTAACTGCTGTACACTAGATGAAGAAGGGTCTCTGACCAAGGCTGAAAGCATTTAGGTCTACGGATATAGGCATAAATATTTAAAAGCTAGTTTGACAATATGACTATTTAGAGAACAACATCAGGAGGTCTTCCTTTAGGACTTTGCTGCGGATGGCTACCCAAGAGGCCAAGAGAGTCTGCATCATGGAGGAGTTTGTTACAATCAATATATTAAATGGCCTGCAAAGGCAATGCATTAAGGGTGGGGCTCCCATAGTGGTATGAGAGTTTAAGAAGTACCATGAGTTGGGAAGTCTCCTGGCCATTAGGAGTGATCCCACAAAGAGGATTAAGTAACTCACTCTCTTCCCCATTTTGTATCTTGATGAGGAGGCAAATAACTTTGCTATGTTTCCTCAGGTCAGACCCAGAATCAATGAGATCAGCCAATCACAGACTAACACTTCTAAAACTATGAGTAAAAAGAAACCTTTTCTCATCAGTCCTCCCTTTCTGGTACTGGATTCCAGGAGTTCAGTTCAGTGTTTATCTGTGGGTGTCTGCCTCTGCCTCCATCAGTCACTGGATAAAGGTTCTTTTCCCAGACTCCCTGGCAGTGGGATTGTATGCTGGCACTGAAAGGGGTCAAGACTGGGCTGGTGAAACCTACAGAAACAGCAGACCTGAACAAAAGGAAGCTCTTGGACCCAGATTGATGGCTGGGAGGACAGCATGGGACTGATCCAGACCCCCTGAATATGGGTGTCAATGAGGAGGCCTAGGCAATCTATGGAGCCTTGGGTGAGATGACAGACTCTGGATATCCTCCATGGAAGGCCTCACCCTCCCTGGGAACCAGAGTGGGTATTGGGAGGGGGTCTAGGGAGCTTGGGGGGAGAGGAGGGGAGGGACAGGGAGCTGGGATTGACATGTGAAACAAGCTTGTTTCTAATTTAAATTTTAAAAATGAAAAAAAACTTTTTCATTTTATAAGCTGAATACCTAGGGAATTTGTTACAGCAATAATAACTAGCACATATAAGTCTTTTTTCCTGAACATTGCAGGCACAATATCCAGATAAGTGCAAACTTCTATGTGAAGATAATGGTAAATTTCCTCTAGGGACTCAGAATTGGATTCCATTACTTTTAAAGTATAAAAATGCAATCATGCTTTATATTGTTGACATTGGAATTAACTGGATTGCTGAATAACCTTCAAGAATAGAATTTAGAAATATTAGGTACTCCTTTAGAACATTAAGACACAAAATTTCTCATATAAAAATACTTTCCTATCTACAGATACCACAATAAAATTATGGTAATGAAATATGTAAACATATAAAATAAAAATAGGTCTTGATATCCATAGCAGTGGAAACCTTAGTGGCTATAAAATAATACTGCTTTGGGTAATTCCAACTACTGAAAAGTTGACCAGAAGCATCTGTTCTTTTCCTCTCTGTTATGCATATTACATGCTATCATGGTTTTCAACTTTGGATAAAATTGAGTTTGTTAACAGGACTTTTTTGTGGAAAGTTGGACCACAGTGTGGCTGTGTGGGAGATGTTGAATCCTAAGATGAAATAAAGAAGGAGGTCTATCTAAAGATCACTTGGGTTATCATGCTCAAGGATGAATATGGGTCTTGGGAAACTGAATTGATATGAATGCATGCACTGGGCTCTTGAACCTGTTACCTGATTTGAGAAATAGCTTCTTCCTGTTGTGAACACTCCTAATGCAAAGTAATGAATTCCCCTATTGATACCCAGGATACATTAGACTATTGTCTTTCCAGCAAAGAGCACACCAATTGGGTACCCAATACCAAATGATCATCCCTGAAAACATACCTACAAGTAACATTCTAGAGACTGATAAAGTTGTACATATGTATGGCCAATGAAAAAGAGGCCTTGAGTTTGAAAAAGAGTAAGGAGGCATATATGAGAGGGTTTTTGATGGAGTAAAGGGAAGGGGAAGTGATAAAATTATATTATAATCTCAAAAATAAATAATAAAAAATAAATTGGAGCATTCCTTATGTGCCCTTCCTCAAACATCTTCTCATTTTGCATTTTACTGAGATACTTAACATCACATTTAATTTTTGTTTTGTAACAATCACATTAACTTGGAATTGCATAAAACACCAGATTTACCAGGATCACTTGGAAAACACAATTTTTATTATATTTGGGGCCTGAGGCTTTCAGTTACAATTTGATTAGGAACTTAGATTGGGCCACAGGAGGGCCACACTACTTTAAACAACAACAAACCCCAAGAAATGGGTTTTTGTTTGATCGTATCCTCAGGAATTTAGTGTGGCTCAATGTTGAGCGTAATCTTGGACTATGCCCATTAAAAGCTGGAAGATAAAATGATCAACAACTGTCTAACAGAAAACAGACTTCCATATGGCTTCTAATTGATTGCCCTTTGAAACTCAGTGAGAGAGATCTGAGATAGCACAGTCATCTCCTTTGTTATCGAAGGTTCATCGAGGAAGATAGCAGAAGCCTTGGATATGGAGTTCAAGTCAACACGTGGAAAAGGAGGGGTCTCAGAGACTTGCAAATGATTCCCTGAGGTGTTGAACATCTTTTCAAAGGCACTGTATAAAGCCACAAACATTCTTCCCATCAACAAAGAGCTCCAAAAGCCAGAGATCATGCCAGAGTGAATCATCTACCCACTTCGATTCTGATTAATCCTTTAACCCTTATCCAAATGTCAACATTTGTTTAGAAATTGTTTGCTTAAAATTGATCCACTCAATGAGAAAAACCATTGTTTTTAAAAAGCTTTCGGTGTCTGGCCTGTTACCAACATAATTAGTTAATAATTGTTTTGGGGCTTGTTCTTTGATTTTTTTCTTTTTTAAATTCTTACAATTATGTATTTTGTAAACTAGTGTGAATATTTACCCCATGCTGAATGTAAAAATTTTAAAGTACATAAGAAAATTTAAGTTCATTATCTATGTGATTAAAATTGACTGAGATTTAAAAACTTTATTTTAAACTAAACTAATTTTTATAAAAAAAAAAAGAAAAATTCAGAAATATCAATGAACCTAACCTAAGGTTAGGTGTTTGTTCATGAATTACCTTGATAATAATATGTTATTGTTCTCAAATTTAGAGAAAGGCCTATTCCTGTAAACAGTCACAGTAAGAAGAAAAGAATAATACTTACACTATGATGACCAATACCCTGATGAACACTATATTAGCACCAAACCATGGGTTGTCATCACAGACAGTGTCTCATTTTAAATACAAATAATGTTAGCATTGAACTAAATGATTAAGTTCCTAGCTAAAGGGAATGTGTGAAAACTATAGCAAATTGCCTTAAAGCAAAGAGACAGTGAAATGAGACAAAAACAACTTGAGATACAAATAATTAGGAATGATATCTTATGTGGTGGTTCTGTTCCCTTTTAACCCTTAAGGAGTCCTAACACACGGGAACCGCTAAGGGTACGATTCAATGCCTGTGAACTCCTGAACTATCCTATTTAGTCACTGGAGTTCCCAGAGGAGACGATCAGAGTTGAAACAATGAGAACGGGCATCGGACAGAAGCAGAGAACAGCGCGTGGGAGAGGGGAAACACAAGAAGGAATCACAGAGGTTATGATAACATCAGTGTGAGTTTCACTCGCTGACCGTTCCCTTTTCCTCATGACTTTTGCAAATCATCTGCAGAGATGCCTTGGGTAAAGCTTTGTAGTTTCAGTAGGAACCTGAGCTCTAGTCATCTCTATGATGGCCAGCAATTTAAGGCTACAAGGGGTCAACACTTTTGCCATCCTTGGATAAAAATGTATGTTCTCTCTCAAGAAAATTACTTTTAAGAGTTTTAAATCCAGCACCTTTCACCAACTTGGTTCTTTGAAAATGTTAGAAAAACAAGACTTTTTTCTTTTCTTCTAACTTGCTCTGAACTGACTTGAATTTTCCCACCCAGGGAGCAATTAAGGAAAGATTCTTGTTGCCAACCTTTCGTGGCTGAATTTCTCAAGCATGACCTAGGTTAAAGTTACTCCAGTCCTAACATGATGGCTTTTTTTCTTTATTTTCCCTCATTTATGGCCTTCACATTTTTTGCTTCATCTCTGTAGGGAAAGGAGTAACGGGGCTAGGGATGGGGAATCATCAAAATGTCCCTGGTTTTTCTTAGAGCGCATGGTCTCCTAATGGTGATGCTGTCACTTTAAGATGAAAATGCTTACAGCTAGGTTCAGGAATCCAAAGAAATAAATGAACACCCTTGACTGGTGTTCAAAGCTATGATTTCATAGGAGTGTGAAAATGATTATTCCATAGGACAAGAGCTCACTCTGGTGAATGCCTTAATAACCCCAACAATTATGTGTAAGTAGTTTTATAAAAACGGTGACCTGCTGTCTGACTTCTTATAAAGGCAGAAGACAGAATGAGAACTGAGAGGAACAAGCTACTTCTACCAGAAGGATAGATACCACTTACAAATTCTGGATTTCCGAATCACGATGGTCATTAGGACAGGAAATCAGCTGCTAAAATAAAGATTGCCAATGGGCTTCTTTCAGGAAGAAGGACTCACCAGGGTTGCAAATCAGTCTTTTTGTTGAAAAAAAAAAGTATTCTTGATGAGTCATGTCTTCCATGCTTGCAGCTAGCATGTTTTATAGGACCTATGTTGAAGATACTAAAGTTGATCTCTATTACATGGGAGGAATATGCTTGTCTTTCACTTGTTTGTATGCAAAAGAATTCTGTATCCCCCATTTATACTCACATCCCTCTTTATATTATATACTATATATACTAATATGTTATTATTCATATTTATTCCCCATTTATTTATATCAATATTAGGAAGCAAATGAGTACATATTTAATATGTGTCAAAAATGTGTGTTATGATTCACGATAAAAGTCACATGCCATCTATCAAGTGTTCATCATGCCTCTGAGATCATGTGTGCTTTGTGTCCTCTGAGACCATTTAGTGTCATAGTATGTCAGCCATAGCCTTGTCTTAGACCTTGCTCTGCCCTCTTCTTCCACTCTCCTTTGTCATTCAGAGCCATCTGTATTCATGTGTGACCATTAGCATCAGAGGAGTGATGTTTCCTAGGAGACCCTGGGAGAGCCTATGAGTGTTCAGGAAAGGCACCCCTTTCCCTGGGGGCACTCCAGTTACCACAGAGATCCCCCACTCCCATGCTCTTTTGGAAAGAATGAATCTTTCCAACTCATTTCCAATCAATCACAACTCATTTCATGACACGCACTCTGGGTAAAGCTATAAAATTAGTTATTCACTCCAAAGATATGGTGTAGGCATTAACTTTGGACTGATTTCTAATGCTATATTCTTAACTTCTCGCCTCATTTCCCCTACTGCTCCACGGGAGGATTTAAAGGATTTTCTAAAGACAATAAAGCTGAAAGTAATGGAAATAAAACTTGGCCAGATAAAAAGAAAATAAGTATTCAATGTTAAAATCCTGTGAAAAGGAAGGAGTTATACTGAATAGCAATTACAGTGCAGTAAGGAAATGATACCAGGGCTGGTAATGTCATCATGATCTGGGGACATTGTGTAGCAGAACAACAGAGGCAAAGCTTTTGAGTCAGCACAGAGCTACCAAGGCGTTAGTGTTGGAAGGATGACCAGTAATGTAGAGAGCTGTGGGATGACAATTTCTGGGGTCTCATTCATCTCTTCTGACCATTGTTTTCCAAACATAAGCTCTGCCTGGAACACCTAAGGATCATGTGGTAGACAAAAGTCACAGAACCATGTGTTTACTCAATGGTTTTCAAAACCCCTCATGAGGTTGTAGTACTAGGCAACATAGGCAAGGAACAAAAGGTTTAACAACTTGCACCACTTGCTAAAAGCTAGCTGTAGTTCTACTGATGAGTTCTCAGTCAATCCTGCTGAATTCTCAAACCAAATCAGCCTAGAACTGTTTCATGTGTACTCTGTCTCTGCCTTGCACACTGGTATTTATCCAGGTGATTTAAATCTTTCCTCGATTTCTTTTTTCTTTCTTTTTCCTCTGCTCTTGATCTCTCATTCATTTTCTCTCTGCTTGCCTGCCCTCCAGAGGGGAAAGGAATGTTTTCAACCACACTTGTGTAACACCACAAGCATCTAATAAATATTGCGCACACACACACACACACACACACACACACACACACACAAACCCTAAAGGCCTACTCAGTCATTCTTAAGGCAAGAGGCAGTGGGTGAAGGAAGGGATGAAGAGGGAAGGAAGGAAGGAAACAAGGAAGGAAGGAAGGACAAATGGATGGAAGAATGGAGAAAAGAAGGAAATTACTCAACTGCAAATGAGCCTCTCTTGTAGGGTTGCTGTATGGGTTTCAATATTGTACCGTATGTTTTTTGTTAAGCACTAGTGTTATTGCGATTATGGAATGTTTTATTTATTTCCCTTGTCTCGGTATAGTACTGTGTGAGTTCATCTTGTTTCTATTTGTAACTGTTGAGTTCCCACATGACTCCAGGGTGAAATACTGGGGGGCTGACTGTCTCTAATCCCCAAAGAGAATCTGAGTGGTGGCTTAAAACAAAGCCCCTAGGGCTTCTCTTTTCCATGCTTGTTAGTCCCCAAGGATATACTTACCTGCATTTTCTATGCTTTTTACCTCTTATCATGTTTCTCATGTTTCCTTAAGGAAACTTTCCTAATTCATATGGTTTTAATATTAAATTTCTAAACCTGTTTTTAAAATGAAGCTAGTTTTCAAAACAGAAAAAAAATGAAATGTGTGTGCTGAGGAAGCTGGGGTGGACATGTTGGTAGACAAGGAAAGTGCATTTCAACATGGGAACTGCATGGTTTTGGTATCTAGGGACAAACAAGTGATTCTAATAAAGTCTGCAACAAGGAACTCCATCAAGTTCATGTGGAATATTGATTTAACTTTTGGATGTTCCTCCATTTAGCTAATAATAACTCTTGATTCGTAAAACAAGATGAAAACAGGAAACAGAAGAAAACTATATCCAGTATCTGTGATTCTAATCCGTTTGTGGGACAGTTAATGCCATATGTTTTGAATTTTTGTTAAGGTAAATATCAGAGGAGTATTTGTGAAAGAAAAGGAAGAACCTTTTGTTCCTGATAATTAGCATTATTTCTTCTACACACTGTAAGAGGGAGCACTTACCTACTCTGTCATATTTTGATTTTAGCAAATTTATTTTGACATAGTAAATAACAAACATTCAGACATTTGAGAATTCTGATTTTTCCAAAAGATCAATTAGAATTATAACTCACACACATGCACGCAAGACATTAGCTTACAGAGATGAAACAACTCTCATGCCATGTCCTCAGAGATAGCATAAAGCCTGGTATTTTTGCTGAAGCCATGCTAGAATATATAGTTGGTTTACTATTTATTTATTAAATAGACTTGTCTGGGGAAAGAAAGAATTTCCATTGTGTCTTTCCCTCAAATTGGGTGAAATCCAAATCTAATTCATATTCATCAGCTCACTGTTTACTTCAGATTGACAAATGACTACATGGCTTTGTGGTCGTAGTTTCTCACATTGGCTTCCTCCAGATCAGTACTCTCAATCTCACGGTAATTCCAGCAGGAGATCAACACTGTCCATGCAACAAACAAGCCAATGCATTTCGTTTTCTTTCAATAACAACAAGAAGCCCACATATGTGCTATGCACAAAGTGCTAAAAAATAGATGTTAGAAAATCAAACACTAGAAAACTTGTTGCTGCTTTGAAATGTTTCTCTAGTTATTGCGTCTTGGTACTCTTTTACATGAGATATCTGTTTGTTTTATTCATAGAAATAACCATGTTAGGAAAGCAGAAAAGATGATACGTTTAGGTACCAGATGGAGCAGCATTCACAGTCATCAAACTATCAGGGCCATGTTAGAGATAAACACAGAATAACCTGGCTGCTAGCATATGAACTGCCTGTGTCCAGCTGAGGCATTCCAGCTGTTTCTCAGACCTTCAGACCTCAGTCTTGTCTGGACAATATAGAAGAATGAACCCGAAAGCTAATTCGTCTTCAGCTGCTTCTTAGTTCAGGGACTGCTATCACACGTTGAGGGTCTATCAGTTCTTGAGGATGTGAACACTCAACACAGGCTCTTCTGGGATTGGGTCATGGTTTACTAGATTGTGATCATGGCCTCAACCCCTCAACTTAGAACACATGATAGCTCTATTTGTCAGTTTGGAGGCCCATTCATTCTATTTGACTTTGGGAATATTCTGATTTCCATTTTCACCCAAGGTGTAAGGTTTTCCCTTCCCCTATGTTCTTACAAGCAGCCATCATTTTCTTAGATCATTTTAATTTTAATGTTACCCATTATTTGTGAGATGATATTTCATTGTAATTTTTGCATTACCTTTGCAATTAGTGCTGTTGAATATTTTGTCATCTACTTTGTAACCATGAATTGGAGAAATTTCTAATTGGAGCCAGGAATGGTAGCAGACTCTTGTAATCCCAGCACTTGGGAGGGAGAGGTAGTAGGATCAGTAGTTAATGGGCCAATGTGACCTACAAAGTAAGTTCTAAATTATTTGTTTATAGCAATAAACAAAAATAGATATCTTTCCCATTATAATTAGATCACCTGATCTGTGTTCAAAATTATTACACATTACACACACATACACACACATATCCAAAGCCAATTTAAGTTTGTTTAAAGAGGAACAAAAGTTGTGAATGCATACTGTGGAAGGAAAAGGAGCTGGCCATAGTGGTGAGTATACAGCCAGCATTTCTGGATGGACAAACTCTGTGTGACACAATGGGACTACATCTTAGTCCCCCACTTCTCTTTTTTCTCTTGCCCTCATCCAGATTCATTAGAATCTTGTTTTCACTGTAGAATAGTGGTGTAAGGACAATAACACAAATGCCATGTAATGTCTGTTTCCATATCAAATTTCAAGACATGACTCTGATGTATACTTCCTGATCTGAAATTATTTCTAATCCATTTACAGTAATGACCTTAGTGATATAGAAGAAGTTCTTGCTTGTTACTATCCAAATAATGCCTTGTGAAAGAGGATTAAGAGGTGGCAAAGACTGGAAGAGAAACCTTTTGTCATAGCTCAGCATCTCATTCAAATAACTGGCAGTCCCAAGAGATAATACGGCCATGTTTACTTCCTGGCCATGTTCCCAGCATTTCCACTCTCTTTTGAATGTTCCACTAGTTAATAGTGATGGAAATTTACACATGAAGGCATGCATGTAAAAACAAATATATGGCCATCTTCCATTCACTCATTGAAGGGCAAATTCCCTTCCTGAATCTGTGTTTCCCATTTCCATCCAATAAAAAGAGTAAGAAATAGAAAGAACCATTGAATCATCTTGACATGTCCTTTTGCTCATTTCCAAGTATTGCCAAGTGAAAGGGCCCAGTGTAGGGCATCTCCAAGGACAAAGGTAAGGAACACCTCTGGAATTTGTAGAGATATCCAGCAAGTCAGCCAGCTGCAAGAGTCTACAATTCAGTATTGAAATAAAGAAAGAAAATAACAGTCTTTATCAACACATCCTGCTGTTTCTTTCTCTTAGAATCACCAAACACAGTGGCACTGAATGTGGAGGAAAAGGTATTTGTGGGTGTCTTGGTTTTGTTTTCTTAAACTGGAAGTCATCCTATACTCACTTACTCCCCCTCTGTTGTTCTCTCTCACACTCTTGCCGTCTCTTCTTCTCTCCCTCCCTCTCCTGTGTGTGTATGTGGGGTGAACTCGAGGAAAATCTTACTTCTGCTATGTCTGGCAACCCTACTGGGCTGTACTAATGAGCGCTAATGTTTTTCACATATGCTATCCATGAGTGAAGTACTTCAGGCTTGTTCCATCATGGAAATAAAATGTTTTCAAGTTTTTGTCATGTTGGATCTTAGGATAGCTTGAAGTAAATAGTCTGCCACTCTGTTCAGTGTCACAGCTATTATCAGTATTCTAGTGACATTGTCCCAAATCCCTGTGCCTTTCTTATGATGAAAATACCTGTCTTTTTTAGAACACCATGTAAGAGATCATGGGTCAGGCTGAGTGGGACAGGGCATCTTCCACTCCAATGGTCATCCACAGCCTCTGTGCTCATGGGTGAGCATGTCCTGTATGCTTTTGGATCTACAGCAGAAGGAATTTCTACTGTCTAATTCTGCAGAGTCAGATGTTGGAGTTCTGTTCAAAGTCTCAGGATGCTATTCTGGAAATTGTTAAAAGTATCAAAAAGGAACTCACAGAGATTCTATTGTATCCAAAACAAATAAGCATTCAAATAAGTGTGCCAAGTTTCTTAGTGTTAACACCATCAAGTAATCAATAGTGTTCTCACTCCAAACTCCTAATTCCTTCTAAGGTAGTCATCTGCAGCCTCCTTGCTACATCTGAGATAGGAGTTAGAGCCTGTGGTGACCATTGAGCTCTAGCTGTCTCAGTGCCACCAGGAGAGTTTTCAAGAGTACCCCATTCTCAGGGATTCTGATTTAATTGGCCTGGAGGGAAGCCAAACATTGGTATTTTTAATAGTTCCCTAGGAGATTCTAATGGGCAGCTGCTGAGTGAAAGCTCATTTAAACTGAGTCTTAAATGAATTATAAGTGTATTATATATTATGATTGCCTATAACACTTTATTAGAGGCTTTCATCAAATTTTAGAAGAAAAGCCATCTGTTTGAAAATAAAAAGGAAAAAAAACCTATGGGTATAGCTCTGTGCTAGACACCAACCTCAGTCTCCAAAATGAAACAAAGAGGTGTTGGAAAGGAAAGAAGAAATTATGAAGGAAGGAGGGGAAGAAGAAACTTTTAAGTTTTCTATCCCAGAAGGTGGACTATCTCACTACTCTATTTAATGTGTTCTGCCTATCCTGGTGACCAGGAGTCTTGCCATAAAGATGCATATGAGAAATATTAGTGACATAGTTAAGATGATGGTGTTTATTCTTGTGACTTCAAATTCTTACTGTTATGACATTTAGTGATGATCTTGGTGAATTACTTAATCCCCTTCTTCCTGCACTTTCTCTCAGTGAAGGACTAACAGCTATGTTTGAAAGAACTGATTGCCTTAATAGACACGGGATACTCACACTGGCCCCTGGCCTAAGGGAAGCTTTACATGAGTGTATTACTAACGTTCTGCCTTTGTAGGCAGATCATTGTAGGAGCATGAAAGAGTATACTTATACATGCCTGGGTAGTATCACCTAATGGATAGTATCACCTACTACATAGCTATGCACTAACACTCTCTGTTACAGGTATAGTTTGTCAATGACTAAAATTTGCTCACACAATGAAAACCCGTATTGACTATTACCACCCCTAAACTGCCATTGACTGAAAAATAAGAATAAAAAGCAAAACTCCAAGTCGCTATATGCAAATAGAATCCTTCGCACAGATGCTGGACTCCTTTCCTTACTGCAGCTCTATGACTCGGTCCTCTCTGCACAGCTAGATATCAGCCACATGAACCACCCTTGCATGGAAAGGCTCCGTGTTTTTGTCTGCCAGTATTGGAAAGTTGGTCCGATATAATTATGTGTTTACTAACAGCTTTGTTGTAATACTATGAAAACTATAGTCTCCCAGAGGTTTTGTGTGCTTCTATAGCAGTTATGATGCTATTTGGAGCATAAACAGTATGCAAGGCTGAAATTTAAATTTCCATTTGTACAATAACAAAACTGACATAATGTGGATTCAAAGTGGCAAGAAAGAAAGAGAAAACAATGAAAAAGACTTTTGTGTAAACATGAGCATCTCTAACTATTGACTTCATTATTTGACAAACACCAATGGAAACTATTGGTCATACCATCAGCCTAGCTTGGATTTTTGTACATTGTTGATCCTCATATAGTTCTAGACTGTTATTTCCTTTAGTGTGTCAGAATGAAGATTTAGATAATGTGAAGAAACAGAAAGAAAAAAACATCCCTCCTGATGATTGAAAAAATATATACGGCTGCTGCACTCATGAGTAGCTAGACATGAAGAGAGCTGGCTTCCCTTTGTTGACTTAATCCACTCACTTTTGGTCTTCAGTCATGCTGGAAAACACTCTGTTTGTTAGAGCAAGATACTGCAAATTTGACCTATAAAAACTTAATGTATCTATTTTAGGGCTTTGTTGGTTTGTTAGAAACACTTGATTCTGATGTTGCAGTTGAGAATTAGTCATCAACAATATATAAATACATCATATTTGACATGGGTAGATGAATAAACATCAGCACAAAATTACTAGGTATAGATACCTGGGTCCTGTAGCCATTGCCTTTCAAGGCAAAAGAAAAGCAAGTGACAAGTCTTAATATAGAGATATTATCCTGGGCACCTATGTGACTGCTAAAATGACCCCAACTGTTCTCAAAGAAATATATAGAGGATGAGGAGCAGGTGGGGAGCAGGGGAGGAGAGTAGGGAGAAGGAACTGAGATTGACGTGTAAAACGTGCTTGTTTCTAATTTAAATGAAAAAAATAGAAAAAAATGTTCATGGTCTATCTTCTATTGATTTCTGCCTTAATTCCACTGTGCCCAGAAAGATATTTTCTATAAATTTAATATTTTAATAGTTTTCAAGACTTATTTAATCACCCATCCACACACATGTGATTTTATTTACTTATAGCTATTAGTCTGGATATGTTCTGAATATGTACTGGGTCTATTAGGTCTGTAATTTAGCCATGTCTTCTTTTTCCTTACTCATCCTGTGATTAGCTGGTTGCCCGCTATTGGAAATGGTGTGCTGATGTCTCCAACTATTTCAAGCATGGCTATCTTTATTCCTCAGAACTATATAAAGAATAAGGGGAACTCATATACTAGTACAAAAGAAACAAAATGAACTAAAATGTCACCTAGGAAATTATAAATGCTTACTTATTGATAATATTATGTTGAGATTAAAAAGAAATAAAAATAGGAAGATTATTTACATATAGCTACGAGATTAAAATTTTATTAAATTTCTTCTTTGATATTTTCTTACATATATTCTAATTACTCTCCCCAACCCTCCTTGTCTCTTGCTCACTCATATCAATCTTCTCATTCTCTATGTTATTCTTTTTCTTTTTTTTATCCATGTGTCTATATTTTGCTTTGAAACAGAATGAGTTTAAGCAGAGCTTTCTGAATGACCACAGTTTGGAACTCTTCAATATACACTGGTGGCCTCACAAAGGGGTAAACAATAGATGACAATAATGCCCCAGTCTCAGAATCTACAAGTGGCCAGGAGTCTGGACACAGGGATTCGGGACCCCTTGGGACCTTCTTTCACCTATGGTTGGCTGTTCACTGGCCCCATATTGTTTAAGTCCAATTAGGCAAGCATAGTTATGTTGAGTTCATGTTTGGGATGGCTGTATCATGCCCAACAGAATGCATTTCTAAGTCCTTCTTCCTATAATTTGGGTCTTACATTCTTTCCATTCCTTCTGCAGTGTCCCCTGGGGGTATAGTAGAAATGTCTTATTTATGCCTGACATAAGTGAAAGTTAATCCAAACAACATTAGTATATCACTTCCTTGGACCTATTGCTTCATGGGCATGGATATTTTTAACCAGAATTTACAGTTACAGAAGCGGATTCTCTCTTGTGAAGAAAGCCTGATGTCCAATTAGAAAGTTGCCTCCCTCATAATAGTTATGTCACTATTACACAATTGGGTACATCTTGCTGCCAGGTTTGTATTATAGTTTGTAGAATTTGCAGTGTTTGGTAAGATACTGGTTACCTTTTATCCTCCAACAGCATGAATATTAATCTAGATAAAGTTTCAAATAATTGAAAAAGAATAAGCAACTTCAACAGTAAAATGATAAAATATTAAACACTATAATTTATTGAAACAAAGAACTTCTGATTTTAATTCTGATCATAGAAAATAAATTTAAATGACCATGTCACTGTCAATGTTTATACTCAAACCAGAGGTAGGTTGACCATCTTCTGAGCTTCATCTACCCACTTGGGGGTGGGGGGAGGGGATTGCCAAATTCCTATGGATGAGGCAAATGATTCCTTGGCAAAGCCACACCCATGTCAACAATACACAACTCATCGGGACACCATCTTCTCTTTACACATTCTCTCTGGGCTTCTTCTCCCCCTCGTGATTGCCAGCTCCCCCAACTCCTGATCCAGAGCTCAGAGAACATCACAGAAGAGGCAGAGGGAATGTAAGAGCAGGAGGAAGGAGTGTGGTACTGTGAAATGCTGTTCTCGACTTGACATGACTGCCGCACACATGAACTCACAGCAGCTATGATTACCCACACAAAACCTGCACAAGATCAAGCCAATTAAAGTTACAGCATAGAGGAAAAAGGGGTTCTAGTGACCCCACCCCTAGCTGAAGAGTTACAGGCATTTAGTGGTTATTAAGTAGGGAGATTAATTTATATTTGAGTATGGCTCTATTGGTTAATTCCCAGTTTCCCAGTGGTTGATCCCACACTATGCACATATGGACAATGCTGCTTAACTCAAAGAGTAAATAAACAAAACTCATAAAATAAATACATGAAGTTGTTAGGGAAATGTGATAGGGAATCCTGGAGAGAGGGAGAGATGACCAGGCTATGTTGTGTACATGTATAAAATTTTCAAAGAATAAAAATATATATTTATATATATATAAACACATATTTAAACAAATATAATTTGTACTATGTTTCAAAACCACAGTACATTAACTGCTTCTGTGTTGCAGAATTAAAAAATTTCATGTGTATGTGTATGGGATTTTTCTGTTAATATTGTTTGCTCTAAAATGAGATTTGTAAATTTTGCTATCAGAAGTAAGTGAGCTTTAGTGCAGGTACAGCATTCCCTCAGACTCAGCCCTTAGCTGAAACTGAAAACATGAAGGAGGTTTATATTGGCAGGTGGGAATCTGAATTGCACATACAAAAGTTGGAAAGGGTGGAAATAACATTTATCTAAATTCCTGTATGTACTCCATAAGACACCTTCAAAGTTTATTAGGTAATTATTAGCATAAAAAAGTAAAGACTCAGCCGGGCGGTGGTGGTGCATGCCTTTAATCCCAGCACTCAGGAGGCAGAGGCGGGCAGATCTCTGTGAGTTCGAGGCTGGGCTGGACCGACAGCCTCCAAAACAATACAGAGAAACCCTGTCTCGTAAAAACAAAAAAAAAAGAAAAAGAAAAAAAAAGTAAAGACTCAAAGCTTTAGGGATAAAGTTTAGAGAGTCATTAAAATGAGATAACACAGGAAGTTCCCAAGTTAAACCCCGAGTGCCCTTGTTCTTAAAACCCAATAGATATACTCATTATCAGTCAAGGATTCCCTCAAAATTGCTAAAGATGGGTAGAAAAACGTAGGCTGGAGTAAATAGATTTAAAGTTACTAATATTTCCAGTTTTAACGAATGCAGCATTGATTTTCAGGATAAAGGGAAAAAAATAAAATGCAAGTCCACACTGAATCTTTGGTTTGATCAGAGAATATTAGTGCCAGTAACAATTATTATTATTCATGGGATATTCAAAGAGAGGATTAACAAGAACCAGGCAATGTCAAGTAAAAGACAAATTATTTAGACTGACAATTACACATGTCTATCAGTTGCTGTGGGAGATCTTACAGGATTCTATACTCAAAACATACACATGCACAGAGAGAGAAAGAGAGAGAGAGAGAGGAGAGAGAGAGAGAGAGAGAGAGAGAGAGAGAGAGAGAGAGAGAGAGAGAGAGAGACTCAAGCAAGATCAGAAAGGACATCAGAGAATTGAAAAGAAAATCAGGGACATATAGAACCAGACAAGCCAATATGAGACATTTCAAGATTTACAGTGTAAGTTTGCTGAATTTAATAGCATAGAGCTCAAGAGTGAGTCTGGTGGGAATGGCCTCTGTAAAGATGGGACCTGAAACTCACATAGGGTGTTGCATCCTGTTCTCTTTAACATTCCCTATATATCCCCTACCTTATAACATGCCACTCAGAAGGTGGCTTAATTCTGCATTCATTTTATTTGCATAACTATCTAAACATGGTTTTAAAATCTTGTCATGTTCTTGTGGCATTCTCCTAAAAATCATTTTTCTGTTTTGTTCTGTCTTCTCTTTAATACCAGTTTTCCTTTGCCTAAGGAAAATTCAAATTGCATACCATTGGTCATCCTTCAATATCCTATTCTGCCACTGTATAACTCAATTACACAAATATGTATAAGATTTGACATTGTTGTCCATGTATAGTCCTAACTAGATGAGATCTCATGATAAATACTTTCCCAGTCTTAATTTTTTTTTATCCACTTAAGCCTCACAGAAAAAAAAACAGTTAATTGATATAACACAAATCCATTGTTTCTAAGTGGATGTATACTCTCCTAAATATGGTTTTCTGCTGCTGCTTAACCAACTCTCTGATTAAATGGCTTTAAATGTATTTCCAATCAAAGGTAGGATGCCTAATGATATTAAGAAATTAATACCATACAGTTATCATTCCTTATTTAACTATTTGTTTTCCATAATTTTGTTTTTATAAAATAATTCTGGGGATAAAAGATCAGTGTTTAAGAGCATTTGTTGTATTCCAGAAGACCAGCACCCACATGGTAGCTCACAACTGTCTGTAACTCCAGTTCCAGGAGATCCAACGCCCTCGTCTGGACTCTTTGGGCATCTGACATGGACATGGTGCACAGACATACATCTGAGAAAAACACACATATAAACTAAAATTGAAAAAATTAAAGCCTACTTTTACAAATGTTATACATATATTTTAATTTCAGTATATGTTTGTGCTGGCTAGTTCTTTGTCCACCAGAAACAAACTAGAATCTGAGGGAAAGAATAGATGCCAGTGGAGGAGTTACCTCAACTATATTGGCCTGCAGAGAAGTCTGTGGGGACATTTTCTTGGTTAATGATTGACTTGGGAAGGCTGGGACCACTGGTAGTGGTGCCACACCTGGGCAGGTCATCATGGATGGTATAAAAGAGAAAGATAGATGAACCATAAGGAGCAACCCATTAGGCAGCATTTCATTACAGCCTCTGTTTCCATTCCTGCCTTCATGTTCCTACCCTTGAGTTCCTGCCCTGCCTTGTATCCATGGTGGTCAATAAACTGTAAGCAGAAATAAACCCCTTCCTCTCTAAGCAGCATTTGGTTATGATCTTTACCACAGCAATAGAGAGCAAAAAATGCAAGTTAATTTTTCCTCAGGATACATTCACACACACACACACAGATTTATCTTGTCAGAGTTCTAAGATATTTTGATAAATATAGACAAATATTCTTGCAACAAAAAGAGAAGCTTGTGTTCCCACAGAGTACATGAGAGTTCCAAAGTCATTTCCCAAACTTCAGGTACCATCTAAAACAGGCAGGCGCCTGATGCCCTTAACCAAGACCACCATTAACTTCATTTCCAGTGAAACTGATGTTTAATGATATTACACTATTAATTTCTTTTATTTAAATTATCATTTGCTTTATCTAAATGTTCAAGTCTTTCCCAAACTCAAAAACTGAATTGGTAAAATAGATTTGGATAATCCCTAGGCCTTTGAAATACACTGGCTAAGATTCTTTGAGCTGTTTTTTATCTGTTTTTGTTGCTGACTTTATTATTAATCTATAAATGTTCAGAAAGGTAACTAAGAAACTTGTATCATAGTTCACTGGATAGCAACAAATTCTTGTTATACAAATTTATATCCTATTGAAAAATCTTTTCCATTTTCCAACATCCCTCAAATCTGTGCCAGTCATTTCCTTTCAAAACATAAAAATAACATGTAAGATTGAGTCAGAATTCAGTACTGGACATCATTTATAAATGTCTAGAATCAAAGAGAAAAAGAAATCCACAATCTCTACTGAACCTTATCCCAGGGCTTCTTGGTGTACAAAGTCTGATCTTGTTTCCAAGCTCTGCACATTGTATCCAAATCAAGATACAATTTTGTACCAAGTCTATGACCCATATGACTGAAGCATGGTCCATGCATTCCCTGCATCTTGGGCATCAAATATGAATTCCCCGTGGCTACATTTCCTTTGATACACCCTCAGGATCAATTCTGCAGAACAGTTTATGTCCTAAGGAGTTCTAAGCAAAGTTAATTCAGAACACAAGATACACTCTGTTAAAGCACACATTCTTTGTCTTTCTGGCCATTTTTTAGTCTGTTTCTTCCAGATGGGGTATCTGGAAATTTTGCTTTGCTCAGGCAAATGCTATGGTATCTAAAGGAAACAGGGAACCTATTTACATATGAAATGTGATTCTTTGGTTAAGTCAGATTTATTTAATAATCACAATCTGGTTTTAGGAAATTTTGGTTTGCAGAAATTACAGTTTGGTGATTATTAGAGAAATGAGCTCAAAGATAAACCTGAAAATATTAAATTTGGCTGGAGTAATTATACAATCCTTAGGAAGCAGATATCACCATGCTGCACACAAGCCCACTATTCACATATTAAGGGACTTTTTTAGGTCCTTGGATGACATCATGCTAGGCCTCATTTGAAAAGAGTAATGGCTTATTGAAAACCATGTGGATTCCAGCTACACTATTTGCATTGTACTAATTTAATATCACCCACTCATTGATGGCGCTGACATTTTAGACAGTCTGAAAGAAGAAGCAAGTGATGCATGTGTGATGTAAATTCACTCCATCAAGATGACAACCCAGTTTGCATTAAGACACTGTAACAGTTTCATGTCATGTATTTCCGAGTCATAGGAAAACAGACAGGATTGTAGATAACCTGAAATGCTTTTGAATAGTTGATGGAAAATGTTAAGACTTACAAAGTAAGCCTTGCTTTTCCATTTCTAGAACTTTTCTCTTTGCTAGCCAAGGTACTTCTTTTTAAGGTGCCAAAATAGATAAAATAGCATTTTTCTCTTCTAAAAGCTTCTAGACACTATGGGTCAGGAATATTTAGAACAATTAAACTGTTTTCATGAGAACTAAAAGGAAGGTAAATGTGACCAAATGAATTGTCCAAGTCCCAAAAATAAAGGGAGGGAAGTCTTAAGGTGAATATTTAGACATTGAAAGTCTATTATACTATGAATATATCCTTCTAATTCTCCTTGATAAAGCCAACTCTACCATATTAAATCACAATCCCCATAAAACAATTAACTGAAAGTTTTTTTAATGAGTTTGTCAGTGCACATGAGTGAACCCACCCACAAAGTTTACATGGCTATTACACTGATTCTACAGTCATCTGAAGGATAAAAATTCTGCCAATCATTTATGTGGTCTATTTGAGATCAAATAATCATATCAGCCACATTTTGCACTCAGCTTGCAAGTTCTAGGTAGCAACACGAAGTTACATAAACATGGTTACTTTTTTAAAAAGCAAAAATAGCTATGTTGGTATCTTAGAATTTTATTGCTGTGAAGAGCCAACATGACCACGGCAACTCTTATAAAGGAAAACATTTAATTGGGGCTGGCTTACTGCCCATTATCTTCATGGCAGTTTTCTGGCAGACATGGTGCTAGATAACAAGCTGAAGAGTCCTGCTTGTTGATCCACAGACAACAGGAAATGAACTTTCATACTGGGCATGGCTTGAGCATATGAGACCTCAAAGCCTACCTCCACAGTGACACAATTCCTCCAGCAAGGCCATACCTACTTCAACAAAGCCACACCTCCTATAGTGCCACTCGCTGTGGGCCTATGGGAACCATTTTCATTCAAACCACAACAGTTTGTTCCCAAAAATATATCATTAACAGATACTATGAAAGGCCATCTCATTGAATGCCAATAATAATGCCAGTACTCAAAATGTTGCTAATAAGTGCTTTGTTTCCAGTCTTTCTCAAATTATCTTCATACATTTGTGTTTTCTCAGTGTCTGTACTATGGACTTTTAAATATTTATCGTGTTTTATCAGCACTGGAGTCTTGTCAGTAAAGTTGAGCATTTATATGATTTTTTCTGTTTTGATAAAACACAGGATTACATACCAGAGAATTTAAAAGATTTGTCTTGGTTCACAAAGCCAATAATGATATTAAGGACGTTTTCCTTCTAAGATTTCAAAAGCAACTGGTAGACATAAAAGCATAGAGCCGAGGGTGTACTTCAGAGAGAAGGCAGATTTGACCTGAAACTCTATGTACTTCCTGTACTAGCTACTTTATCTCAGCTCTTTTTATTTCCTCTCATAAAATGAAAATTATAAGAGCAACCTCAGAAATAATAAGACCCCAGTGGATCACTGTGTAGGCCTGACTGATAATCAACTTTCAATGAACAATAGGTTTCAAGTTTCTTAAAGTTAGGGCCTCTTTCCTCTAAATAATCTTGAAGTCCATCTTAGTACTTCATAGTCAAGCTACAGTTTTGCATTTAAACTCAGACCTTCCTTATTCTCCACTTGCACTAAAATTTTTGTAGTTATTTATTTTTTATGTGATTTTTATTAAACTTTTTACATGTTACTCTCAGTTTCCTCTCTCCTCCTCCACCAGCCCACGAATCCTCACAATCCCCCACTCCACTCCATGCCCTGTCTGTTCCCCAGGGAGGGTAAGGGCTTCTGTCCATTAGGGATTTTCAGAGTCTGTCATATCATTTCATGCAGGGCCTAGGTCCTCCCCCATGTGTCAAGGCTTACAGAGCATCCTTTCATGCGGAATGGGTTCCTAGAGTCTATTTGTATGCAAGGAATAAATACTGATCTACTCTCCAAGGTCCCATAGATTGCCAAGGCCTCTTCTCTGACACCCAGGTTTGGAGGGGGTATGTCTGGATCAGTCCCATGCTGGCCTCTCAGTCATCAGCCTGGGGTCCATGTGTTCCCCCTTGTTTAGGTCAGCTGCCTCTATGCGTTTCACCAGCTTAGTCTTGATTCATTTG
Source organism: Mesocricetus auratus (assembly GCF_017639785.1). Classification (NCBI taxonomy): domain Eukaryota; kingdom Metazoa; phylum Chordata; class Mammalia; order Rodentia; family Cricetidae; genus Mesocricetus; species Mesocricetus auratus. The sequence goes on along the minus strand of NW_024429192.1, from coordinate 10,155,889 downwards.
CTCATCGCTGCTATTTGCAACTGGGTTGCAGTTTGGTTTTTAGCTGTAGATGTTTGCCTCTACTTCTGTTAGCCACTGGATGAGGGTTCTAGGATGGCTTATAAGTTAGTCATCAATCTCATTACCAGGTGAGGGCATTTAAGGTAGCCTTAATGCCAGTTGGTGTCATTCTTGTAGATCTGTGAAGATCTCACTAGTGCCAGATCTCTGCTCCAACCCATAATGGCTCCCTCTATTACAGTATCTCCCATCCTTCTCTCCTCTATTTTTACCCTGGCTCAACCTCCTATTCCCCCATGTTCTCCTCTTTTCCTCCTCTTTTTCTCTCATTTCCTTGTCGTTCCCCCCACCCCCAGCTCTCAATCGTTAGGAGATCTTGTTCCATAACCCTTCTCTAGGTTACCATGCATATCTCTCTTAGGGTCCTCCCTGCTTCCCAGGTAGAATTCTTTGGGTTGCTTACATAGACTATCAAATCATCTGCAAATAGTGAAAGTTTGACTTCTTCCTTTCTAATTTGTATCTACTTGATCTCCTTTTGTTGTCTTATTGCTCTTGTAAGAACTTCAAGTACAATATTGAAGAGATATGGAGACAGTGGACAGCTTTGTCTTGTTCCTGATATTAGAGGAATCCTCTTGAGTTTCTGTCCATTTAGTTTGATGTTGGCTGTCGGTTTGCTGTACATTGCTTTTATGTTTAGGTATGCTCCTGTTATCCCTGATCTCTCCAAGACCTTTATCATGAAGGGATATTTCATTTTGTCAAAGGCTTTTTCAGCGTCTACTGAGATGATCATGTAGTTTTTCTTTTTCAGATTGTTTATATGGTGGATTACATTGAAAATCGTATGTTGAACCATCTCTATATCCCTGGGATAAAGCCTACTTGATCATGGTGTATGATTTTTCTGAGGTGTTCTTGATTTCGATTTGCCAGGATTTTATTGAGTATTTTTGCATCAATGTTCATAAGGGAGGTTGGTCTGTAGTTCCCTATCTTGGTTATGTCTTTGTGTGGTTTGGGTACTAAGTTAATTGCAGCCTCGTAAAAAGAGTTTGGCAGTGATCCGTCTGCTTCTATTGTGTGGAACAATTTGAAGAGTACTGGTATTATCTCTTCCTTGGACTTTTTTGTAGAATTCTCTACTGAAGCCATCTGGCCCTGGACTTTTTTTGGTTGGAAGACTTTGTATGGCTGCTTCTATTTCTTTAGGGGTTATAGATCAGTTTAAACTGTTTATCTGATCCTGATTTAGTTTTGGTAAATGATTACTTTAGAAACTTAAACCTACTATCCAAATCATAAAATAAATCCTATCCTTAACAGTAATATTTATTTTAATATTTTAATATTATTTTTCACTTTTTGTCTATGCATGTATAGTGTATATGAGTGTGTGTGTGTGTGTGTGTGTGCATGTTCACATGCATTCAGATACCTTTAAAACCAGAAGAGATATCAGAACCTCTGAAACTGATGTTGTAGAAGGTTGGAAGCTGCCCAGTGTGGGTTCTGAAAAACAATACTTGGGTCCTTTGGAAATGCAACAAGTGCTTTGAACCAGAACCATCTCTCTAGTCTCCTATGGTGATATTTTAAAAAGACATTTAAATTTTTAAGAGCATTTACTGCATTTACTATTTGTGCTTTGTCATACTAAAAAAATAGTTTCTTAAAATAACACTATGGCTCATATTTTCTTTATACATCCCATTATTTTTGGCATGTTGTTAGTCACTTAATAACCAACTGGCAAATACAATTATGCATAACGGTAAGTTTTAAGTGAATTGTGAATTCTAGATAGCATGTGAAGAAAATAATACTATTCTAATTAGAACATAATTTAGACTGATGTCTACCATAAAATTTATATCATCAATCATTGCACATTTGTTACCTTGAATGCATTGTTGTGTTAAGAAGAAACAGAGTTTGCTAGCATGTCCAAAATACATATAAAAATATCTTTATGTTGGCTGAGAACTTATATCATTCCAGAATATTGTCACACATTAACAAGCCTACAGAACAAGAGAAATTCAACATTAATTAAATAGCACATTAATATTGTATAGGCAGGAATTCTTTAGGGAAAAAATTTTTTGGATTTCAAGAAACTCAAATTCATTTGCTTGAAGCATTCTAATATTGAGAAATCGGTAATAAATGGGGATCCCCAAATGAATCTGAAGGAGTTAGTAGTAGTGCCTCAGAACAATGAAAAGAAGGGGCTGGGGAGTGACTTACAGACCTATTTATTTTTTATTTTTTATTTTTATTTTTGAAAATTAAGTTATTTATTTTACGTATATGAGGGTATCAGATCCCACTATAGATGGTTGTGAGCCACCATGTGATTGTTGGGAATTGAACTCAGGACCTATGGATGAGCAACCAGCATTCTTAATCACTAAGCTATTTCTCCAGCCCTCCCCCATACTTTATTTTTAACAGGAAGAAGAGATATAAGTAGGGCCTGAAGAGCACCTTATACTTTGAAAGAGAATTTTGGCTGAGTAGAGAGAACTGAATAGCAAAAGCAAGAAGGAAGACAAGTTGATACGTTAGGAGGTCATTGAAGGAATCCAAGTGACAGGTGACAACAGCTTAAACTAATCCAAGTTACAGAAAGACATGGCCAAGGCAGAAGTATAGGAGAGCAGATGATTTTATGATTTTTTCAAAAAAAGAATACATTTGCTCTTACAGACCTATTTCAAAAAGAACAAGTTAAAATTCTATTCTGCTTTCTGAAACCTTCCAGCTTTTGGTTCATTTTTACCTTCCTTCTTTCTTTGGTTACTCAAGTTTATACGCTCATAACTGAATATTGGGAGCTAGTAATATGACTGCCTGAGGAAGACCTGAGCAAGAATGACATAATAGACATTTGAACTTATAAGAGGACAATCTCATGGTACTTAGATGAAAAATCACAGGCAACTGAGGAGTGCCGAGAGAGGGTAAATTAGTCTTCCTTGGAGATGACCCCTTTGCTGATTATTCAATACAAAGTGGTCATCTCTGACATCATATGTATACAAGCAACACTAAATAGACTTCATGGGCATAATGAACAGTTCATGAATTTGAAGCAGATTTGGGGACAAAATGAGCAGAAGACCGAGTGACACCCACCCAGTGAGATGTAGACTGAAAACTGACTTTTGAATTTGCAAACACTGAAGTTTGGCAGAGCACAAACTGTACAAAGCACAGTTAGGAAAATTCAAATGGGGTAGTTTCCCAAGAAAAGGAAAATGGGAAATTATAGAAACCATATAACACTTATTAAAAGAGATAAAAGTTAGAGAGAGAAATGAGAGATATACAGGAGAAGCTTTAAAGGGAGAAAGGGCATGGGGAAATGATGTCATCATATTATAATCTCAAAAAAATACAAAACAAGAAAGAAAATTTTTTGGACTTACAAAATTATTTACAGCAATAATTGAGAACGGATAAACAACTATATAGAAAAAAATGGGATCCAGGGAATCTTTAAAATGGGAACCCTCCTCTAAAAAGGACATGCCAATGATTTAGCAAAAAGACTAGCAATGTAAAGGAACAAGATACTAAGGACGGCATCTGAGATAATGAAAAAGATGCCATAACAGGCTGCTTGGTCGTCTCTCAGACAACAGGCCCCAATTTCAGTTTCCTGACACTGAAAAGGCAGTTTAGGAAAGAGCAAAAAACAAAGAGCAATTAATCGTCCCTGACAACAGGGACGAGGGAGGTTGGATGCACCAACCCTGGGCCACAGAGTCAGCCCCCACAGTCAGTAGGTACTAGGCCAGTCGGTCTCCACAACGGCTTAAGGACAGGACCTGGAACTTGTCCAGGCTTGCTTAAGAGTGGGAAACTGTAGCCCTGACCAGCCCCCGACTAGCCCTGGTCAATTTGAATGCAATAATATGATTGCTACTTGCTTAGGCCAACATATCTACGTTGACCTCACTGCCCTAGGAACTTCCCTTATGCTAGCTTAAAAGGAGCCAGCACATCTCTCTCAGGGTCTTTGTTATCTGGCCTTTGTGTGGGATAGGAAGGTCCCAGCATTTTGGGATAAAAATACTCTTGCTGATTGCACACATGGATAGCGGTCTTTCATGGGACTTCTCCAAGACCCTAACAGCATCTCCATTTCTGGCTTGCATGTTGAAAAGGACAGTGGAGGAGGTTATCAAACCAGCAAATGCTGGAAGACAAGCTCACAGGAAAGACCATGAATAAGTTCATTTGTAATGTTTTATACTGGAGAAGCTTTAAGTCAACTAAGAGATACAAGTAGGCAGCTGAACAGTAAGAAGTGAGCTCTTAAGTCCACAGCACATGGCAACAAAATAAATTAAACCAAAGCAAAGTCAAAGCTTCCACGTCCTTTTGACCCTAGACGGTCTCCAAAAACTGTGCACATTTCATCCTAATCTGATGGATAAGAAACAAAACTTTAAAGAGTCCTCTTTAAGATCTGTGTAAATATTCATGTGCAAACACATGCAAGAGCATACATGGGCATGTGCATGCTTTCATGCAGGTGTCTTAGTTTTATGAATTAGCAATGCTGAACTTTTCATTTAGATAAGGAAACTGAAGCTCAGGAAAATTTGTCTGGGATCAAACAAATCTAGAAGTGGTGGATATGGATTAAACCCAGGTTTTTCCTTTTGACTGCATGAATTCTGCTTTATCATCTCTACTCTTGAATACCACACTTCTCACCTGCCTTTCTGAACTCTTGGGAACTTTCCTTCCTTCCCTATACCCCTCGTCCTTCTCCAGAGTGTGATACTCCCAAGGAAAAGTTTTGTGATGGATATATAGTCCACAGACTTAAAAATGGCCCCAAAATATGATGTTGATGCTGTTGAGTAAGAATGTTGACTATTCTAAAGCAAGTAGATGATGGGGAAACCACATGAAGATCTTACTTCCTTTAGAACTGGATGAAACAAATTAAATATTGGAAAACAACTAAGGTAAAATGTCATGAACTTCATGTAATGTTTTATACAACACTGGACTACACCGATACAAATGGGTTGGGAAAGTACTTATTGTCAACATGAAATACAGTGAGGAAAAACCTGCTCTTATTCTCCCAAGCCCTGTTATTCTGAAGTGAGCAATTAAGTGAAAGCAAGAGAGATGGTACCTGTCATGCATCTTTTATTATAATCCCTTTAGAGACCAAGATGCTGAAACAGATTCAGAGAAACCTGAGGGCTGTGAAGACAAAAGCCAATAGATAGTTACAACACACATGGAAACACACACACAGGCTTGCAAATTAGTTTTGCAGAAAAGTTCAAGTTTTTCTGTTTCATTGGCAACCAAAGAAGGTTATGATTGTAACTGCTCAGACATCTGCATCCTTCCAGCAATCTTTTCCTTTAAAAATGGGATAAACATTCAAGTACCACTATGCCAGAATATAGTACTACTTAGCAATATCAAGGGAACATATGGCAATAAATGTGGTAATACCTAATTTACCTTGGGACGAATATCTGAAAGAGATTTTTTTCTTTTCTTTCCCTTCCATAAGAAAGTCAAAGTGAGCTGAAGGAATTCCCTGAGATAGCTGCATTGTGGGTCTTTTGAGCTCTCAGACTAATAATTACATGATATCTCCATACTATTAAAGATCTTTATTAATCTTAGAATGAACATGGCTCATAATAAAGGATACATTTTGCTCACTGCCTAAAGAACACTGACATGAATATCAAGAAACAACTAATGACCAGTCAGATTCCAAATGATACAAAGCTATCATTTCCCACATTATAATCATTTTAGTCTGCCAGCAGAAAAGAAAGTCAGCTATGTAAAGTCAAAATGAAAAAATGCAAGTGACATGATGTAATGAACAGTAAATCTGAACATATTGATCACCCCCTGTGTTCTTTTTTTTTTAATTTTATTTTCCAGTTTAAATTTAGATAAGAAACAAGGTTGCTTCACAAGTCAGTTCCAGGTCCCTCTCCCATTCCCTCCCTCCCTCCCGAGCCCTCCCCCCCGTTATCCCCTCATTTCCCCAGGGAGGGTGAGGCCCTCCATGGGGGTGTACATAGTCTGTCATTTCATTTAGGGCAGGGCCTAGACCCTTCCCCAAGAGTTCAGGGTGAGAGTGCACCTCACATTGTTCTATGGGAGTCCAAAGTCAGTGTGTATACTTGGGATGGGTACTGATCTGCTGCCCAAGGCTCAATAGATTCCCTAGGACTCCTCACTGACACCCACATTCAAGGGGTCTTGATCAGTCCCATGCTGGCTTCCCAGGCTGATGCCTGGGATTCAAGAGTTAACCTTTGTCTGGTCAGTAGTTTCTGGGGGTTAAACCAGCCCAGTCTTAATCCCTTTGATCATCAGTCCTCCCTCTCTGTTACTGGCTTTCTTGAGTTCAGCTCAGTACTTAACCAAGGGAGTCTGCCTCTTCTTCGATCAGCCACTAAATAAATTTCTGTTTCCCAGACTCTCTGGCCATAGGAGTGAAGGCTGGCACTCCCCAGATCTATGTCTAAAATCCATATATGAGAGAGTACATGCCATGTTTCTCTTTTTGTGACTGGGTTACCTCACTCAGGATGGTTTCTTCTAGTGTCATCCATTTGCCTGCGAATCTCATGATTCCATTATTTTTTTCTGCTGAATAGTACTCCATTGTGTAGATGTACCACATTTTCTCTATCCACTCTTCGGGTGAGGGACATCTGGGTTGCTTCCAAGTTCTGGCTATTACAAATAAAGCTGCTATGAACATAGTGGAACAGATATCTTTGTTGTATGGATGGGCATCTTTTGGATATATGCCTAAGAGTGGAGTTGCTGGGTCTTGTGGTAGGTTTATTCCCATTTTTCTGAGGAATCTCCATACTGATTTCCAAAGTGGCTGAACCAGTTGGCACTCCCACCAGCAATGGAGGAGTGTCCCCCTTTCACCACATCCTCTCCAGCATAAATTGTCATTGGTGTTTTTGATTTTAGCCATTCTGACAGGAGTGAGATGGTATCTGAGAGTTGTTTTGATTTGCATTTCCTGGATGGCTAAGGATGTTGAGCACTTTCTCAAGTGCCTCTCAGCCATTTTAGACTCCTCTATTGAAAACTCTCTATTTAGTTCTGCAGCCCACTTTTTAATAGGGTCCTTTGGTGTTTTGGAGACTTGCTTCTTGAGTTCTTTGTACCCCCTGTGTTCTTTACTTTCTGAAAATCTTTGAAAACACAGAAAAGGGAACTGTGAATTTTTAGTATTCATGGCCCTCCAGACCACAATGAGCCACTATATCTCTGCCCTATAAAAGTAGGGGTTTTGTTCCCCAAAGGTTAGGTTGTACTGTAATAATTCTAGAATTATTCATATCTTGGTAAGCATGCAAGTACAAGAAGCCAATAGATTTTTTTCAGGTGTTGTGGTACTGAAAGACCAGCACTTTGGAAATAGAGGCAATAGGAACATCAGTAAAGAATCATCTTCAGTTAAACAGCAAGCAAGACCAGATCCAGGCTATTCTGCAGAAGACCATGCCAAAGAAGAGGAGGAGAAGAGTAAGACAAAAAGGAAATTATTATTTCATAAATTACACTTGCTGTTTCTATATGTGGTATAGCACAAAATATCTGAAAGGTAGAAGGGTTATAAATCAAATGGAAGTTGGCTTCAAAGGCATGTTGTTAATGCTATCGTACTACTTTTCTTAGAGAGATGAAAATAAACATCTACTCACCCCACATAGGGCACAATGGCTAAATAAATGATCCACCCAATTCCAATTTGATGAATCAGTGAATTTACTGGGGCTTCCATACGGTAGAATGGAGGATAAGGAGACAGTTGCAGGAGTTTGTGCGACTCAGAAACTGCTCCGTCACTGAAAGTTGAAATAATCATGGACACGACCTTACAAAAGCTCCATCACTGAACCCTCCTTCAGTTAGTTTTACATGTCCTGTTGTAATTTAAGACTCCCAAGATCATGTTCATCTGAGAAGCAAGAAAGTGTCACAGCTGGAATCCCAGCTGTGGATCCTGTGAGCCTTCCTCTATCTGTTTTCACTAGGGAGCCTTAAGGATGCCATTATCAACAGAGACCTGGCTATCACTATATTCTCCTCATTCTATTCCCATGGCTATGGGACCACACATTCTGTAGGTCACCACTGCAACTTCTAATCCATGGGGGCCAAAGGTGACACTGAGCCCAAGCCTGAAGGACACCCTGTTTGTCTCTCGCCACCACCTGGACTTTGATTGGATGCTGATACCCTTCGGTATCCTTCTGCAATGTTCCCTGAGCCTTTGAAGTATTTGTAATGTGTTAGATCCTTTATGTGTGCAATGTGGCCACCAATGCAACAGAAGCTGTCATGAATTCTTAAAAGTTTGATTATATCTCTCTACCAGTGATCATATCCAAATGGAAAGGAACCTCTCTACATACAATACAGACAGTGCCAGTTATCTGCATGAATATACATAAATATTAAAATGGCAATTGACAGGCACATTGCAGTAGCCTCTCACCCTGAGTCTGTGATTCCCACCTGGCCATATGGATGTGACCCACCCCTGGTGCTGGAATTTTGCTCAGTAATATTTAAAGCTGCTGCATGTGCCTATTCCACCCATGCAGGATATCTTTCCTTAAACGATATGACATCTCTTTCTACTGCTCTTTTTAGGTGTTTTCCGCAAAGCTATAAAACTTGTAGGATTTAGTATTTTATATTCTATGCAACCTTTTATGGAGATTGGGAAGACTCTGTGAGAATTCATCAACCTCTATCCCAAGTAAATGACAATTGGCTTGCAATTTGAATGCTAGCAGATTATAATCTATCTCATAGCAACTGTGGCTGCCTTCACGAGATAAAGTCAGTCATAGGTGAGTTAAGCTTGCCCCCACCTCACCCGCAAGGAGCTGTCGACAGCTGTTAGCTATGGAAGGAAAGAAAATCACTCCTCCTTGGGAATTTGGCCTTTGGGAAATTGTTTCCCATGATCACTGGATGGGCCAAACTTCACACACATCTGAGAAATACAAAATGGACTTGGGGAGTTATTTTTATAACTAAAAGGAAGAAGATAAAGTCAGGTCTCACATGGGTATCAACAAAACATGACATATCAAGGTTCAGTAATAAAATCAACAGACAGAAAAATGTCACTAAATAGACAAATAGTAGGATCCAAGAAAGGCTATACAGTATAAAAAGATCCCATCACTGTATCAAAGGAGCAGCATTCAATACAGCGATATGGATAAGGCCACTACCTTATTCATCGATCTGCATGACCAAAGACACTGATATGGGGCCGTGGTGCACCATCTTGTCGCAAATTATTTAGTATAGGAGCTTATACTATTCCATCTAACTAAAGGTCATGGCCACGCCCTGCCACTCCCTGAGCTGGTTTCAAGGGTATAATGGGTTCTGAGCTAGCACTGTGGCTATGGTCTCTCCATTGTGCCTCCTGCCTCTCTACTGGCTACACAATGGCATAAGAAAGAGCATCAGGCTGATTTAACAATTTCTCATGTACCGCAGTATACTTTCATTAAGTAGAGGAACATACACAGTAGCCTCTGGGAAGATAACAAGTTCACCCTTCAGCTGACTTGTAATTTCCTATCTCTTCATCCATCCTCAGTTATTCACAGCCCCTCCTGATGTTGGGAATTGCAACAAGGCATCCACCAAAGCCTCACCCTCCCTGGGGAGTGGATGGGAGGGGGATGGGGAGATGCTGGGGGAAATGGGAGGACAGGAGGAAGAGGAAACTGGGATTGTTATGTCAAATAAGATTGGTTTTAATTTAAGTAAAAAAAACATTAATTAAAAAAAACACAATTTTGCCCAGGGGGTCTGATAAGGATGTTAGTGAAACAAAGTTTCCTTACAGGATGTAGTGAGTTTATCAAGTCTGCCATGCAGAACATGGCATGCTAAAACGGCTCTCACTGTAAATGCCAAAAGCTCATGGTAAAAGGCGTGAGTGCCTCTTCATTCTCCTGAGACTCTCTGCTTAGCTTAGGAGCAGCCATACTCTCTTTGCGACTTGTATAGACTTCCCTCTGCTCAGTGGTGTCCCAGCTTTTCTCTGATGAACTCTTCCTTCATCTGTGTTCTACCACTGCAGCATAACATTGTAGAGTATGTTATTTTATTGTACTTTATTTGGCCAATGAGCCAGGAAACTAGGGCGTCAGTGGGCATGCCGTATACTCATTGGGGGTGTGTTTTAATGAGTTTCCCATTGCTATGAGAAAACACATGACAAGGAAAACTTAATGCTTCATTTTGGCATCTGGGATGAGGACATAACTTGTCATGGTTGGGAAAGTGGTGTTGTAGTAACATCAGTTTTAACCACTGGTTAATCCCCATGTCTTAGTCAAGAATTAGGATATGTGGCTATGGGGTGTTGGAGACACTTAGAAGTAAAATGAAATGTGTATGAACAGAGGACAACATTGAAAACAAAAGATCTTGGTTCATAAGAAATGATAGGATGAAATTAGAGCGAGAGGAAACACAGGGTCAAAAATATCCTAAGATCCGAAAGTGAGCCAGGCATTGGTGGTGCATGCCTTTGATCCCAGCGCTCGGGAAGCAGAGGCAGGCAGATCTCTGTGAGTTTGAGACCAGCCTGGTCTACAAAGTGAATTCCAGGACAGCCTCCAAAACAATACAGAGAAACCCTGTCTTGAAAACAACAAAACAAAACAAAAGATCCAAAAATGCAGGGACCTAGATAAAGAGAAGGATAATGACAGACTGTCAGCAAGTGAAGGCGTTCAAAGCCATGAAAAAGTAAATGGCAAACGATTGAACTTGCGAAGCTGTAAGAGACACAGCTGACTTCCTCACGTACTCTGAAAGCAAAAAGCAAACCAAACTGGATAGACCATTGAACTAAATTATCTTAACAAAGAGTTGTTGTGTATATGTAATCATTGCCACATGGAGAAGAAGCCACATTCTTGAAGGAATAGATCAGTTTACTAACTGCTAAGCTCCTCTGCTTGCTAATTATCTTGTGGGCTATGGGAGTTTACATGATCTGGATAATTGTCCCCCAGAGGTTCATGTGTTAAGCGCTTGGTCTCTAAGACAGTGGTATTTGGGAAGTAGTAGGACATTTAGGATGTAGGCCTAATGGAAAGTCTTTAGGTAATGGGAGAGTTCACTGAGGGTGGATTGAGGAAGTATGCTCCCTGGGGGCCCACTGCTAAGTGGCTTGTGAAATGAGCAGTCAGTTCTACTGTACACTTTCAACTACTGCCATTTGTATCTCTGACAGTGATCCAAATCAGTGAGAGAAACCAAACTTAGACTGGAGTCTCCTGAACTATGAGCTAGATAAATGCTTTCTCTTCTGAGTCAATTACCACCAGTGTTTCACTGTAGTGATGGAAAGTTCACTAATACAGGGGTAAAGTTTCTATGCCGTGTCAGCAGGTACAAGGCTACTGCTGCATGAAGCTTCCTGATATCAAGACTGACAAGTATCGTATGTCCGCAGGCTTCCAAACTGTTGTTCACCATATAAGACAGAGAATACAGAACTAAGCCCCAGACCCACAAGACAAACCATTGCTTCTGTGCAATCTCCTCTTCCATCTCTTAAAGAATAAAACATTATCTATCTAATTCACTATTTTGCTGTATTAAATATTGATCCACAAATTAGGTGCATGGGAGGAAAGTATTTCTCAATATTAAAAAACTTTGTGAACTACAGATAATAAAATATTTGACAGGTTACATGTAGAGTTAATAACATTAGAAAATCTAGTGAATACTCAAGATGGGATTTTATTTGAAAGATATATACATATGTATGCATACATATATAACATGGTATATGTAAATGATTTTACTTCATGGCATGGTCATATACATGGTAACTCTGTGTGTGTGTGTAGACTGAGAGAGTCCTGTGCCATGATTGATTTTATTTTCTAACATGTTATTATCTTTTACCTTAACACAGTAAGCACAGCAGTTAAATTTGTTTGCTATAAAACTGTTCCCTAAATACAGTGTACTTCACATGTAGGAGTATTCTTTAAGTGCCAAAAACATGAAACCCTAACTATTGAAAAATATATAAGATGATTTTGTTATGCCCAAGCTGTTAAGCACAATGTTTCTCATGATTGGCTTGGTATTTCGTCTTAGTTTGGGTTTTTATTGCTGTAAAGAGACAACATGACCACAGCAACACTTATAAGGAAAATACTTAATTGAGAGGTCTCAGTTACAGTTTGAGAGGTTGAGTCCATCATCTTCATGTCAGAGAGCATGTTGGTATGCAGACAGATGTGAGTTGAGAGGCCTACAGGAAGTTGATTGTCACACTGAGTGAAGCTTAAGCAAAAGAGACCTCAAAGTCCACCCCCGCAGGGACATGCTTCTTCCAGCAAGGCCACAAGTCCTAATCGTGCCACTCCCTTTGGGAGCCATTTCCTTTCAAACCCCACAGATGTGACCTTCTGTTGTTACTGATTTTGCAAAATTATCTGGTTATACTAATACCCACATAAAGTCCTTTCAGACACAGTATTTGTCGAGTGGGGAGGGGCATGTCTCTATGACTATCAAGGCCAGTAGAGTGTCTATTCATGAAAGGCAAGAAGGAAACCCAGTTCCACATAATTCAGTAGCTAGAGTTGATTCAATCTTCAAAAGTCTGACACCAGGCAGTTTATTATAGGCATATTTAAGAACAACACAATTTGGAACAAAAGTTTCCTGGTGATAACTAATTCAATGCTGTGTACACAATAAAGTTTAAGATATGACTATACTGAAACTTATTTTAAAGTATGTGTGACCTCTTACATAAATATGGGTTTTGCAAACTGACCTACATATGACATCTTAAGATTCTGGGGAATATCTGGTGTGATCTTGGTCAGACAGATAGTGCAAAGGTTACCCGGTTTTAACCACCTCTGCTTCCACTTGTAAAGTGATATCTCCCATAAAGATGGGTCCCATTGACTGAGGAACAATGCTCAAAATAACTGTCAAGAGAGGATAGTAGCCATGCAGATAGCACAGAGGTGACGAGGATATTATTCAACATCCATTCACAGCCTTATGGGAAATAAACAAGTTATACATATGTTCCTTTGAGGAGATAACCCTGCATGCTTAACCCTCCTGGTTTCCCTAATAAAGATCTGTGCCCCCAACAAGTATATCTCTATCATCTTTTAAAACTTTATTATATAAAATTTTATTCATATAAAAGTATTCATGACATGGGAATTAAAATAAAAGCTTTATGCTTGTAACAAGTGTCTTTTCTTCTTCTTTTTTTTGGTTTTTATGAGACAGGGTTTCTCTGTATTGTTTTCGAGGATGTCACTCCAGCCCAGCCTTGAACTCATAGAGATCTGCCTGCCTCTGCCTCCCGAGTGCTGGGATTAAAGGCGTGCGCCACCACCGTCCGGCTAACAAGTGTCTTTTCTTATGTTGAGTTGAATTTCATTTTTAAATTTGCTTACTAAAACTTTTTTCATAAACATATTTTCATCATTTACCTCCACCCAATTCTTCAAAAGCTTACTGTAGTGAGATATTCACCCTACCCTCACTTATAGCACTGACAATGCCCATTGGAGCATGGTTACAGGTGCAGATAAGACAGAGTGATTTTAGGCCTGGGGTCAGGGCACAGGTGGCTCTCTCTTGCTTCCAGTTGAGTCATAGAGAGCAGTCTGTATGGATCCTTAGAGTGGGAACTTATGACAGTCATCTGTTTCCTGTGTAAGTGCATCCTCCCTGAATAAAATTATATTAACCTATATTGAGCCTAGTCCAGAGAATCTCAATCAAGTGTCTACTTCTGGCGCCCAATGTGGGGAACAAACCTACAACCCTGAGACTAAGGGTCTCATGGTCCCAACCAGTTGTCTTAATTGTGGGGACACTGATGTTTGTGTAAAAGAAGCAATCTCCAAAGGTTTGAAAAGACATCAAAATACCAGATATTTTAATTGTGATACAGTAGGACATCTAAGAAGAAATTGTAGACAAGGCATTCCTAGAAATAATGCCTCTTCTAGGAATGAATCAAAAAGAAGGCCTAAACCTTCTGGATTATGCAGAAGATGCAGCAAAGGCTGATATTGGACTAATGAATGTAGATCGACCAGGGACAAACAAGGAAACCCTTTACAATCGAGAAACTCCTTGGGTGGCCTCTTGAAGGCCCTCATGTTGAAAGTGGTCCAGTCATTCCCAGTCACTGTGGAGGACTATCCTCCCCAGGATGATTAAAAATCCAGCTCCTATTGTAAAAAAATCATACCACTCCAGATGGTAGATTAGCTATGGATGATAAATCAAACATACATGGAGAAAACAAAAAATATATATTTGGCAAACTTCTATAAATTATCAACTACCTAATTTAAGAGTACAAATAAATAACAGAATGATTGAGGGGTTCCTTGACATGCAAAGTGATGTTACCATTATAACTCAAAAATCTTGGCCTCTAAGATAGCCCCTATAGGAGGTAAATGTTCAATTCTTAGGGATTGGAACTCTATCTCAAGTAAAACAAAGAATGAGATGGGTTGAATGTATAGGACCAGAAGGATAAAGAGGAAGGCTGAGACCATATATGACTGATATAGTGGTAAATCTCTGGGGTCATAATCTATTGCAGCAATGGAATACCCATATTTACATTTCTCCAGTATTAGATATGAACCATAAACAAATTCATGGTTGTAGAAAAATATTGTAAAGCACTATATAAGACAGACACCAAATATGCAGGCTGTACAAAAACAGAATACAAGTGCCAAACTAACAGAGGAACCATAAGTCCTTAAAGTGGCTAACAGATGAACCTGTCTGGTTAGGGCAATGACCTATGACCTCTGAAAAGCCAGAGGCTCTAGAAAAGCTTGTTCAGGAATAACTAAATGCTGGACACATTGAACAGTCTACCAGCTCTTTGAATTCTTCTGCATTTATTATAAAAAAGAAATCTGGAAAATGGGGAATGCTTGCAGACCTGAGAGCCATCAATAAAGTAATTCATCCATTGGGTTCTCTACAGCCTGGAGTGCCCTGGCCTTCTGTGATACCAAAAGAATGGCCAATTATAGTTATTGATTGATTTAAAAGATTGCTTTTTCACCATAACTTTACAAGAAAAAGATAGGGAAAAATTTGCTTTAATGGTGCCTACTTACAATAATTCTCAGCCTGTCAAGAGATATCAATGGAAGGTCTTCCCACAGAGACTGTTAGTCTCATCCTATGCCAACAATTTTGTGCAAAAACGATTAGAAATAATTTGTAAACAATTTCCGCAACCCATAATTTACCATTATATGGATGATATATTGTTGGCTGATTCTAAGGCATAAAAGATAGAAAAAATGTTTGAGGAAGTAAAGGAAATTTTACCTCACTGGGGATTGAAAATTGCCCCTAAAAAAATACAAAGGGGAGATCATAACAATTTCTTAAGCTATAAAATGATCTACAGAAAATTAGACCACAAAAAGTACAGATCAAGAGAGATGTATACCAGACTCTTAATAGTATTCAAAAATTTCTAAGAGAGATTTTTTTCAACTACACACTACTATGGGAGTAGAAGAACATGATTTGATAAACTTGAAAATGACCCTAAAACGGGACAAGGACTTAAATAGTTCACAAATATTATCAAGAAAACTGAAAAGTAATTAGAATGGGTAGAAAAGAGAATACTAGAAGCACATGTGAACAGTGTGGATCCAAAACTAAACTGTATTCTGGTTATATGACCATCTAGAGAATACCCTTCAGGGATTATGATACATAAGGAAGATATCATATTAGAATGGATATTTCTTCCACATAAGCAGAGTAAAAACTAAAAACATATATAGAAAAGATTTCTTATTTGATTTTAAAAGGTAAATTAAGACATGGTCAACTGACAGGAAAGGGCCCAGTGGAAATCACAGAGCCATTAACTAATGAAGAAATGCCCTCCTTATGGAAAGATAATAAATATTGGCAAAAGGCTTACAGTAACTATCCCTCCTTATGGAAAGATAATAAATATTGACAAAAGGCTTACAGCAACTTTTGGAGAATGATTAGCAACAATTATTCCAAAATTGAGAGAATAAAATCCATAAATAAAAAGAATTGGATCCTTCACACATTGTAAAAAAACCACCAATTGCTTGAGTTCCTATGTTCTACACTGATGCAAACAAATCAGGTTAGGCAGAATATAAATCAGGAAATATAAGTAAAGTAGTTCAAAGCTCTTATAACTCTATACAAAAGACAGAATTGTATGACATTCTCATGGTACTTATGGATTTTACAGAGCCTCTTAATATAGTGACAGACTCTCAATATGCAGAGAGAGTTGTCTTACACATTGAGACTGCAGAATTTATTCCTGATGATACAGAATTAATTTCATTCTTCATACAATTACAAGAAACAATCAGGAACAGGATTCATCATATAAATATATCACATCAGATCCCATATGGGTCAGTCAGATCTTCTAGATCAAGACAATGATGATATTGATCATTTATTAATAGGAAGTGTGCTTGAGGCCTCAAATTTTCATTAAAAACACCATGTTAATAGCAAAGTCTTAAGAAAGGATTTTTCCATCACTTGGTAACAAACTAAGGAAATAATAAAAAATGTCCTCCTTGTTCATTCTATAACCAAATTCCTTTACCAGTAATCCAAAAGGTGTACACAGAAATGAAATCTGGCAAATTGATGTGTTTCACTTTGCAGAATTTGGAAAATTAAAATATGTGCATCATACAATAGACACATTTTCTGGGTATCAATGGCTACTTCTCTGAGCTCTGAAAAGGCTGATTCTGTTATTACACACATACTAGACATAATGGCCATCATGGGTATACCTGCACAAATAAAAACTGACAATGCTCCAGCACAGGTCTCCAGTAAATTTAAACAGTTTTATTAAAAATTATAACATAAAGCATATAACTGGTAAACCTCACAATCCTATAGGACAAGTAATGTTTGAGAGATCTAATTGTACTTTAAATGAAATGTGCTATAAACAGGCAGAGGAAACAAAGAACCCCCAAACACATATTAGATAACATTTTACTAACATTAAGCTTTCTTAATGCTAATAAGAAAGGAAAACAACAGCAAAAAGACACTGGACAATAGAAAAAAATCAGCAGGTATAGTTCAAGGATGTATTGACCTCAAAATGGAAACCAGGATATGTGTTACATTGGAGTAGAGGTTTTGCCTTTGTTTCTATAGGAGAAGAAAAGCTTTGGATAACAACAAAGTTGATCAAGATCCATTTTGAACAGGAGAAACCTGTTAATGAGGAGAAATGATAGGTCACCCACCAAAGTATATCCCACGAGTTGTATGGAGACCTCACAAAGGTGGAGGCGGTGTTTTATTCTTGTCTTTACAGGAAATAAAAGCCCATCTCCAAAAAGCAAAAAGATACCAAAGGTGTAGATCCCTAAAGAAAAGAGGATTTCTATCCAGAAAGAACATCATACAAAGAAGAATCTGACATATGGTAAAACACTTATACTAAACTCTTGTCTTCCTACTTCCCAGCACAATCATAGTCCCAATTCACATAAAAATCAAACCTGGCTTTGGAGTTGGACTTGGCCCTCCTTCTCCAAATTCAACCATGTTGTTTAAATAAAATTCAGAGTTTCTTGGATTGGCACCAGAAGAAAACCTCCTGAGTGAGGTAACACAGTCACAAAAAAGAGAAACATGGTCTGTACTTACTCGTTTATGAATTTTAGACATGAATCAGGGGAGTGCCAGCATACAATCCTATTGATATAGAGTCTGGGAAACAGACAGAAACTGATTAAAGCAGAGGCAGATACCCACAGATAAACACTGAACTGAACTCCTGGAATCCAGTGTCAGAAAGAGAGAACTGATAGGAAAAGGAGTTAAGACTGGGGTGGTTTAACCCACAGAAACAGTTGACCTGAACAAGGGGGAGCTCTTGGACCCCAGATTGATGGCTGTGTGGGAAGCACTGGACTGACCCAGACCCCCTGAATGTGGGTGTCAGTGAGGAGGCCTAGGTAATCTATGGGGCCTTGGGTAGTATTTACCCCTGGCATACAAATAGACTTTGAGTGTCCATCCCACAATGAGGGATGCTCTCTCAGCCTGGACTCTTGAAGGAAGGCCTATACCTTAACCTGGATGACATGACAGACTCTGGAGATCCACCATGGAGGGCCTCACTCTACCTGGGGATCGGAGTGGAGATTAGGTGGGGGACTGGGGTGCCTGGTGGGGAGGGACTGGGAGGAGGGGAGGCAGAGGGAGCTGGGATTGACATGTGAAACAAACTTGTTTCTATCTTAAATAAAAAAAGGAAATTAATTCAGAGTTTCTGTCACATATCAAGAGGTCATTGGTATAAGACAGAAGAAAACAAAATATAGATCTACTATTATGTTAACTCTGTCTTCTCTAAAACCATAATTTTCCTCATTCTTAATTTCATCCTTATTGTTACCTTTCCCTGTATGTTTACCTATTGATGTTAAGCTTATTATGCTGATATTAATGTTTAAGTCTTCCACAGTGAACAAAAAAAATTTCCTAACAGCAACCTTTAAACTCTCCAGATAGAAGATGGGCCCCACTCATCAATTCCACTTGTTTCAACCAGTTACCTTTGAACTAGCAAACACCACCCTAAAACTGGTTTGGGACTATAATTCTCTAGGCAACTCCAAACTAGCTAGCTGAAATGGTGCACCTTCTTATTACATCCTGGTCAGTGTTTCAGATAAGATCCTCAGTCAAGCATCTCCTGCCACACAGAGAAATGTTACAGATAGTCCTCTTAAGATATTTTGTTACTCTAATATTTATCCTACACGATCACATTGAGTCATCCTCATCCCATTTCAGCAGGAAATAATCCTAAGAAAACAACACCCCCTTTCCCTAGTGTTGGCATTAAGAGATAATATTCACTTACATATGGCTAGCTTTGAGTTGTATGGGGCTGGGTATGGAAGATTATGCTCAGACTCAGGTATCTCTTTTAGATAAGTTTAAGGATATGGTGAGGATGGGATATAGATAGATTACCATATTTTCTCGTGAACTAACTCAGCAACTATTACCTATTGATAACTTAAATTGTTAGATAGATTCTTGTTTGTTGACTGTTTAGGGTCTTCTCTCTGTTTATGATGTTTTATGCACAAATATAAAATATCTTGATGTATACACATTTTGTGTATTGATACAACTTAGGATATTTTATCATTTTGCACTTTACAGTTCTGTCTCTAGCCAAGACATTTCAGTTCTATCTCTATTTTTGGGAAATACATATATATATATATATTTGAGGTCATTGTCCTTGCTACATATAGGTTTTAAGATTGTTTAAATTATTTTGGGAAACTTCAGCCATTGTACAACTATGTTTCTGAGAATTACAGATAATTATCACCCATGTTTTTTATATCTATGAGATTAGTCAAACATAGATATTTGATCTTCAAACACTTCATAGACCTACAGAATATGGCAATTAAATGTTTTAATATTAGTACTCCATTGACTTGAAACACAACTAACCCTGACAGCACCAAGCTATTCCCGAGTATAAGTTGGGCACTGATGACACTGCTTCTGGAGTTCATTCTCTCCTCAATAAATGGCCTCTTGGGCAAGGAACTTCCCCTACCTTGCTCGCTGACTTTCAATATGCTGTCCTACTGTGCTTGCAGGAGACAACATAGAAGACTGCTGAACCTTGCCAAGTCAGGGTAAGACAGTCTTTCAACCTCCCTGCTTCTGTGTTGATCAGTCAGATACTCTAGGCTTCAGCCAAAGTTGGCTGCTCCTACACTACTGTGAGACTCTGGGTGACTGGCCAGGTAGCCTGCTGTTTCTGTCTTCACTGCACCTTTTGGAAGCTGCTCACCTGCACTTCCTGCCTACCCTAGTAGTGTTATCCTCCTTTTCAGGTCTTTGATGAGGTTGAAGATTAGACTGTCACAATTATTGTTATCTCTCTTCTTAGGTAGAAATATTATGTACAAGGCTTAAATTTTCCAGCTTAAGACAAGCTAGGACCGCATACATAGTTCTTTCCATTTGCTCTAGATGCTTCACTTGCTATAGGTCTTAAGTGTGTATGTTCTTCCTAGAGAACACTTGATATTTGCTATTTTTGTGTATAGTTTTGTAACAAGCCTAAATCTTTTTCTTTATACTAAAAGGGGAATTGTAGTGAGATATTCACCCTGCCCTCACCTGTAGCACTGACCACACCTTTTTTGGGTGTGGTCACAGGTGCAGACATGAAGGAGAGTGGTTTTAGCTCAGAGTCAAGGCACAGGTGGCTTTCTCTTGCTTCTGGTCAGGTCACAGAGAGCAGCCTGTGTGGATCTTTGGAGCGGGAACTTGCGGAGGTCATCTGTTTCCTGTGTAAGTGCCAACTCCCCAAATAAAATTATATTAACCGATATTGAACCTAGTCCAGTGAACCTCAGTCCACACATCTAGAGCTTACTCTGCAGAAGAACTCAGCTTTTGATACAAAAAGATAAAACTACAGTGTTCTCCAACATTTCCTTGTCTACTTGGTTCATACAAGTGACTACTGGTCTGAAGAATCAATTCATGAAGAAGATGTTCAGTTATCCCACCTACAATAATAAGGTGTTGCCTTAGAATCCTCTTCTGTTAGCTTAGAAATGAGCTAAAGAGCATAAATGTGATTGTTTACACACTATTGTTTATACAATGATTTCAACATTTGTCAGAAAATGTTGAAGTAATTGAAAATTAAAAATCTGAAGCTAGAATATCAAATGTCAGGCAACAGAGGGTTCTGTGGGGTCTTCTATAAGCCAACAAACTTTCATCATGTCAGAAGTCTGAGGAAAGATATTTTGCACTTAATATCTTTGTGGTTAGTATTATTCTTCAATAAATTTCTCCAAATTTTATTTTGCCAAAATTAAGTAATCAAGTTACAAGAAGCCTGGATTGTAAGTTAACCATTACATAATTCACTTATCCATTGTTGGGCAAATATTTCTTGACTTCATTTGCTTAGTGGAATGATATTTTGCAAGAGGTAGATTAAATATAATTGAGCCATTCACCAAGATATATATTCATGTTTAGCTATATGGATATAGCTAAACTCAGGCAAGAAAATGAATAAAGTTAATATTAATAGTGAAGTATTTGAATTATTGATATGTAACAAAACTACATAATAAATGACATGCTTTATTTGCATACACACAAACAAAGAAAAACAGGAACTTCCCTGAGACTTTCAAATTTTCAAATCAAGAAACTACCATTTGGAATATCTTACAGACTGATTTTCTTTTCTATATATCTTAATCATTTTTATTAACTCACCAAGTGATAAGAGGATTCTACTAACACAAAATCTGTTTGTGTGGCTGCTTGAGTAGGCAGACAGAAGGTAGATAAGAAGAGAAAAGATAAAGAAGTACATATAGAAAACAAATGACAAACGAAACCACATAAATGTGAAATGGAGTAAATTCCACAAACTCAGTCTATAACCCAATAATTACTATAATAATAAGTGCCTTTAAGAAAATGTGGTACATCTACACAATGGAGTACTATTCAGCAGAAAAAAATAATGGAATCATGAGATTCGCAGGCAAATGGATGACACTAGAAGAAACCATCCTGAGTGAGGTAACCCAGTCACAAAAAGAGAAACATGGCATGTACTCTCTCATATATGAATTTTAGACATAGATCTGGGGAGTGCCAGCCTACAATCCTATGGCCAGAGAGTCTGGGAAACAGAAACTTTATTTAGTGGCTGATCGAAGAAGAGGCAGACTCCCTTGGTTAAGTACTGAGCTGAACTCAAGAAAGCCAGTAACAGAGAGGGAGGACTGATGATCAAAGGGATTAAGACTGGGCTGGTTTAACCCCCAGAAACAGCTGACCAGACAAAGGTTAACTCTTGAATCCCAGGCATTAGCCTGGGAAGCCAGCATGGGACTGAACAAGACCCCCTGAATCTGGGTGTCAGTGAAGAGGCCTAGGGAATCTGTTGAGCCTTGGGCAGCAGATCAGTACCCATCCCAAGTATACACACAGACTTTGGACTCCAATAGAACAATGTGAGGTGCACTCTCACCCAGAACTCTTGGGAAAGGGTCTAGGCCCTGCCCTATATGAAATGACACACTATGGACACCCCCATGGAGGGCCTCACCCTCCCTGGAGAAATGAGGGGATAACGGGGGGGGAGGAGGGCACGGGAGGAAGGGAGGGAATGGGAGAGGGACCTGGAACTGACTTGTGAAGCAACCTTGATTCTTATCTAAATTTAAACTGGAAAATAAAATTTAAAAAAAAAGAAAAGAAAAAAATCAAGATTGTTTGACATACTAAAAACATATTGTTCAAGAGCTTTTCACTTACCATTGCACATTCAACACTTCTTATCATCTTCTCCTGAACTACAGTTTGAGTGAACATCTATTGATTAATTGGGAATACCAAACCCACAGAGTAGAAACATAAAGAGACATGGGCTTACTCAACATTTGAGCCTTTTCTATCTCATTTTCAGGTTCAGATCAATCAGTGTTCAGATAAAACAGTGTTGATAGACACAGGACCACAAATGACTCAGAGCAGAGGTGCAGAAGAGGACGTTGCTGTGGCCTGCACAGAGAAGTCCTCTGGTTTCACATTCTGCCTCTTGAATCAGTAGAATTATTAGTAACTCCACCCACCGTCCCAGTGAGAAGAGGCTCACCTAATCTTGTTCTTCTTCTCATTCTGTCCCTCTGTGATATATAGTTTAAGAGCCACTCTTTGTGCTTCTTGTTAGTTTGGAGTATTCCTCTGAGTCTCCCAGCTATTCCTGTAGTAAGTCACATTGTTGGTACTCAATGACACCGGTTCAAAGGGTCACCATGTTATCCCTGCACACATTTCTCACAAGAGCTGGTCATTATCTTGACTACTGCTGGCCTATACTTTTCCTTGCTCATTTACACCACAATAATTTAGAACTCTTCAAAATCAAGATTTATTTTTCTCATATCTGTGTAAACTGGGGTGGCTTTTAGAGATTCTACAGTGATTTGGTGCTTGCTCATTAAAACCCTTCTGCTTTCTCTGCAGGTTCTCAGTCAAGATGGTAATATGGACATAAGACCTATGCTCAGCTTCTTACCAATTTAAAAGATTGGCTGTAGAACATAACAAGATTGACACTTCTACCTTCTGTAAGAAGGTAAGCATAGAAGAAAAAAGACAAACAAGGTGACTGCACTGGCAAAAAAAAAAAGAACCTATCTTTTTCCTACATAAATATTATAACCAAATTCACTCTACAGAATCAAAAATTCTATCAACATCGAAACAATACATGTACTAAACTGATTATTCAAAGCACTTTGAGAAATCACAGCTAATTAAAATATTAAAAGAAATCTCTCTTTAAAATGACCTTAGAATGCAAGATATACATTTTAGTATATAATATATACATTTATTACTCATTATCTTATCAGGTATTATTAAATGCTGTATTATTTGTAACATGATTTACATGATATTTATAATATCATGAGTTTTTCCAATTCCATTGAAGGGGCAATTATTGTGCAGGTTAGAACTATCTCTGAACAAATTATAAAATCAGGTTAACCATGGAGATACACACACACACACACACACACACACACACACACACACATATATATATATATATATATATATATAATTCATTGTAATAGGGTATAAAATCATAATTACTAGAAGCTTAGAGTGAGGGTTTATGCAGATGTGGGTCAAAGGAACAAAATTTCAATTATGTAGGGTGAATAAGTTCAAGAGACCTGTTGAAAATTATTGTGACTATAGCTGATAACATATTGTATATTGAATATTATTGAAAGCAGATTTTGTGTTCCACCAGATCCACAAGGAAACACATTTGGGAAAAGGCATTTTCTGGAGATAAAGAAGTATCTGTTTAATGCTACTTTTCTCTCAACATGTACTTCTTAGATTATGTAATTGCTTTGGTATGAGAGTCCTCTTACATAAATTAAAATAAACTTAAGTGTTTTGAAACCATGAGAAAAAGAAAGGGATCTTTTTTTGGATCAAATCATGACTTATTTTGCAGTTATCATATTTCCAGGACATTTAAAATATTGTATCTGGAAAACAGTGATAAGAGAATGAGATCAACAAATCACATATACTGCCCTCTATGTGGGAGTAATGCACTAGAGAATTGAAATTATGGAATACTAAAACAAAAGCAACCACTCACAAGTAACTCTATTGTTGAATTGAGGAAATAAAAGAGTAAGTAAGGGAAAAGCAACTAAGTTCAAGATGAAGAAAATAGATATTCCCCAGGACATAACCAAAGATGGACTTGTTTTTAAATTTTTCAACATGGGAAAATCCATCCTTAGGTCTCCTATATAGACAGGTACATTAATTTACTGCTGCTGTTCTTAGAAATTGCCACAAGCTTGGTGGCTTCAAACAACACAGATTTATATTCAGATTGTTCTAATGTTCAAGGGTCCCAAAAGAGTTTCACCAGAGTGAAATAAAAGTGTTGGCAAAACCCCTTGGTTCTTGGTTTCAAATGAGAAGAACCTGATCAATTTATCTCTAAACTTAGACAATTTTTTCACCCTCATAACCAGAAGTATAACATCACATTGTCTCTCAGACTCTGACCTTCCTACCCCTCACAATAACCCCTGTGATTACATTGGTTCCATCTGAAGAAATCAAAGTAGTCTTCCTATCTCAAGACATTCAACTTGATCACATTTCCAAATCCCTTTTACCATGTAAACTAACATATTTATGGGTATTGGGAACTAGGACATGGGTCTCTCTGCATGGTGGGGATAGTTCTCCTATCATAAATGTGGGCAGGCATTTCCATCTGGTCAAAGAAAGTTACTTCTTTTTGCAACTATTGATTATGTTCCCTCTAAAATTTTTGTTCTATATTCTGTGCAAGATGGTTTTTAGATGCATGGAAAGAGTTTGCAAATACAAAGCATTTTATTCTAGAAATTTCCTTGCACTCTGATAAAAATTAAGTTGAAAATAACATCTATCTGTTCTGCAGGCCAAAAATGACAAGCTGTATGACAGCAAATAAGTACAAGAAAATCCTATGCCCAAAACAATATAATCAGTCACAGCAAATCCACCTGAAATAGTAGTAAAACAATCTGTACATAAACTAAATGAAAAATGAAAATGCAAAGTTCTGTCTTGTATTTAATCAATAGCTCAGGTAAAATAAAAGTAATAATTGTCACACATGGTATTTGAAAGTGGATTCACTCAGAAGTCATATGAATTTAGGAAATTATTTTGTCAGGAAGAGTAGAGTTGCAAATTTTATATGGAGGTAAATACCCATGGTATATCCAAACAGAAGGAAAGTCTTCAGAAGAATTGTAAGTACAAATTGTTTCTCTTATTACTGTTGCAGTCAGTTGAAGAATGTCTGTGCTAAACGAAAACCCTGCTAATTCCTAGTGATCTTCTTTAGACATTATCTTTAGACATGATAATGTATGAAGGTCACAATTCATTGTGAGATAATAATGCAAGGATAGGAATATTTTACTCCAAATCTGGATAAGAAATAACAAGTTACTGTGATAGATACTCATTGATGCATACAAATTATTCCAAAGATTAATGGCTTAATCCAGCGAACACTTTAATCATACATTTTTACGGGTCAAAAATATAGAAGCAACTTGTCTAAGCAAGACTATAGTCAAGGTGTCAGACACTGATTTGAGATGGCTCCAGTTTTCTCAAAGCTTAGTAATGTGGCTGTAGACATGGTTTAAAAGACATGCTCTGCAGTGATCCTTCTTGAACTTCTCAAAACAATTGATAAAGATAACTTCCCACAGTATGTGTCATCCCAGTGGAGCCAACACATACCCAAAATGTAAGTCATAGTGTTTTATTGACTAATCTCAGAAGTGACTTCCATGACCTCTATCATATTCCACTTATGAATAGTGACGCAATATATCTCAGCCTCTTATCACTGACCAGCAATTAAATATTAGTATAAATACCACAGTGTGGGGAATATTGGCAAATTGCTTAGAGGATAGTAATTGCAACCTTGTGGAAACAATGTCCTACTTTCACTTTGATGGGGACATAGATTGCTTATAACTTTGATATTTCATCATTTAAAAGCTATGTTTCAAAATTAATGCTTACATCTATCAAAAGTATACAATGACAGACTCTAAGGTCATTAGAAAATAAGAACTTGATGCTAATCAGTAATGTGCTGTTACCCTGAGAAGAGGATCCAGCATGTCTGCTACATCCAATTTGGGCTTCTCTCTCCTTGAGTTCTAGAAGATGAAGCCCCTCTCCTTCCCTGAGTTTGTACTTTAAATACATAAATTTTGTTCTTGAAGGAGACATCCCTAAGTTGTGGGAGATACATGTATTCACAGCTGTTGAGTAATAGCTTTGCGTAACTGCTCTGAGACATGATTGCCCAGGGCCCGTTGTCAGGTGTTGACTGGAACACATAGTAAATACTATGGGCTGCCTTAACCTTTCTCAAACACTTTGATGAGGGAACTGTGGGTAGTCATCCCAAACTGGGAATCATATTTTCAGTTATGAGCTCTGTCAGTTTTGTAATGTGGGGGAAGGAATGGATGCAATCATGTTGAGAGATTAGTTTTTACACTCCAAGGTTGAATCTCCAACATGTGAGATTGCCCTGTGTCACTCCATTTTCTGTCTTCTTCTGATACTGTTGCAGGTCCATGTCTGGCAGGTTGTGAGAGAAAGAAGCAGTTTCTCCAGCCTGTAGATTTAAGCATGCTTTTCAAGCCAGAACGCCCTAATAAATGACACTCCAGCAAGGCCTGGATTTCCCGGCATTCAGTTTTATACTGTGGAATGGGTACACATGAAGCAAAAACGCCAACGCAGGATGAAATGCAGTGATGTCTGATGTCAGCATTAGCACTTTCGTTCTTTTTTGATGTTAATATTTCTATTTTCTATGACATATAACAGCTGAGTTCATTTTTTTCTTTCCTCTTAAGCTTTCCAAAAATTTACAGAAAGCTGTTGTTTTACAAAAGTAATAAGATTTTGTGACTTTTAAAAATAAACCTGGGAACAAAACTATTTAGTAGGGAACAATAACAATTTTGAAACATTTCCCTCTAAAACACATTTAGTTGACAGACAGAAATTATCTGTATTAAAGCTGTACAGTGTAATGACTTGATATACATCATAATATTGCCATAGTCAAAATACTAATCAACACACGGATCTTCTCTGCAACTCTGTGTACTGCTAGGACACTGAGAATGGGCTCCTGTAGCAAATTACACATAAACAATAAATACAGAATTATCCATGACACTCATCCAGGTTGTGTATTAGATCCCTGAGAGTAGTCATCCCATAAGCAAAAACTTCTATCTATGAACAGAATCTTCACATTTCCTGAATGGGTAACAGCCTAAAACTGCACTTGGTAGTAGGAAGGGAAATCGCTTATACTATTAATATGATAAGATTGAGTGACTGAAAGCGAGGTTGTAATTATTTCACTAGACCCAAGATAAATGATAAATGGGTGTTTATTGGGGAACAATTACACAGAAAATACAAAGAACTGAGGGAGTGTTTCTCTGCCCTTCCTACCCGTTCAGCTGACCCACCAGAAAAAAAGAGCAAAGGAAAGCCATGCCTCAAGCTTCCCTTTCTGCTTCCATCTGCCTGAAGCCACGCCCAAGGGGAGTGTGGTGTGGCGGGGGCGGGGGGGAATATGTGGCCAGAGGCCATTACAAGTTCACTACAAGACCCCTATAAGTGGAACCTATGTAAGAGTCATTAAATGTCTATGCTTCCCAGGGTGTCTGGTGCCATTAATTCTTTTTATTCCTTTTCCTGGGACAAGTTTATGTTTATTACATCACCGAACAAAACAAATGAGAAGGAAACTTTTGAATCAGTTCAATCCATGGATTGAAAGTGAGTGAGTGAGTGTGTGAGCCAGTGAGTGTGTGAGCGAGTGAGTGTGTGAGCGAGTGAGTGTGTGAGCGAGTAGTGTGTGAGCGAGTGAGTGTGTGAGCAAGTAAGTGTGTGACCGAATGAGTGTGTGAGCGAGGAGTGTGTGAGCGAGTAGTGTGTGAGCGAGTGAGTGTGTGAGCAAGTGAGTGTGTGACCGAATGAGTGTGTAAGCGAGTAGTGTGTAAGCGAGTAGTGTGTGAGCGAGTGAGTATGTGAGCGAGTAGTGTTGTACTTTATATAAAAAGAGGTATGGTGCCTCATAACTCAGGGAATGGAGCAAAGATCGGATGAAGAAACGTCAGGTCCAATTCAGGAAGGAAGAGAAGTCAAACCAGGCTGAAGCACATGGCTCATGTATCAGAGTAAATGACAACACATTTCCTCATTTAGCAATTAATTGTGTTCTGTCTTTGGCCCTCTACTGCCAGGGAAAAGTCTGCCAAATTTTTCAGATGAATTTTCTGTACCCATTACATCTACTTCCTGTCTATCTGCTTGCACCTTTACCCCTGTAATTTTCTTTGCCTCCAACAATGTACCAAGTGTCTGCTTATAAAGGTCACCAATAACTTTAAGACTGACGTATCAGGTGCCTGTCTAGCACATTGTATTTTGTAGAACTCAGTTACACGGCTCTCTTTTAACATTTGTTTTGTCTATAGCTGAGCCATAGTCTTTTATTTTAGCTTCTCTCTTCTTACTATCACTAGTAGTTATCTTGACTGCCCCTCCTTCCTAGAACTATTTCTGTGCATACTTAAATATAAACGAGTGTCTTTCTGGGTGTGTGTGTGTGTTTGTTTGTTTGTTTGTTTGGGGGGGTTGTTTTGTTTTGTTAATACACAGAATTTGTGCCTATGTATGTAGCAGTTGCCCAAAATTACCCAGGCTTTATCAAATAATGCCTATAGAAGGCTCCTTGAGTCTGTAGCTTGTCTCCACAGCACCATACGATGTATGCACAACTGGCTTTCCTTTTCTCCCTGAATATCACTTCTACACTCAGACCTGGCATCCTTCCCCCATTCTCTTGCTGTCCTCAACCCTCTAGCCAGTGTGGAATTCCCAGAGGAAATAAGAATTGGCTGGAGTGATTGACATGGTCTCATCTTGCACCCACTCTTTTGCAGGAGCCTCTCTCCACCTAGAATGACCTTTCTCGTGCTGTGGATCTCTACTGTCTGCTATTATCTTTTGTGCTCGGGTTTAATTTTCTCTTGGTGTAACTCCTGCTTCAGTTAAGCAACTGTGCCTCTTTTTTTTCCTGATTAGAGTTGACTTTGAAAGTTCTGTCTCCCTTTTCATATTGCAGAGACACTGGAATGACAATAATTGCTTCTCTCTTTCCTCCAACATTCAAAACAATTTCTGACCCATGATATCCAATCACGATCTCTTCATTCCATGACAAGTGATTCAAGCACGGCAGGCGCCTTCCAGCCCACCTTTCTCACGAGTTCTTGTCTTCTACGTGCAAATTATTCTTTGTCGGGTCCAATTCTCCTAATCTTAAACCTGCTGTACTCAATTATCAAACATTACCACATCTCAGAATTATTGCCAATTATTGTTCACTCCCTAAAAAGTTTCTATTAGGATGTGTGTCATCATGGCTAAAGAAATGGCAAAACATTTAAAGCCAATTGTTGCTCTTGCTCAGGACCCAGTCTACCTCCAAACAGCCATGTAAGGGTTTAGAACCACCCTTAATTTCAGGGTCAGAGGAACAATGCCCTTCACTGATATCTTCAGGCACCAGGAAAGCACATAGTGAACGTACTACACACAAGTAAAACAGCAGCATATAATAAGTAAATCTAAATAGAAAAAATTAAAGACAAGTAACCTTTGTTTCTCACTGATGCAATGAACTCCTTGAATGATAGCCCCATCTGCCCTAGAGTTCAGATTGAGACGTACCAGTATAGTAGTTTTGAATGTGAGTCTCCCAACCTCATCCTCCCCAACTCTGAGCCAGCTGAGATCCCAGAATAACTTTCTCATAGCAAGCATTCATGGCTGTTTGCTTGGGTTGAGATGCCCAAGGCTACGGCCCAGACTTCATTCGATATGGTAGGAATTCAAGAAAAGTGACTGGACTTATAATAGGGTAGCAATGGAGAAGACAATACTGGGGTCCTATTTCACACATCCTTGCCCCCTTATGGAAAGAGGGTGGCATCTTGGATTTTCTCAGTGCTTCTTCACAGGAATCCTGTTCCCTTATGTACGCTGAAAGGACAGATGAAAGGAAGGACACTGATGACAATCCCAAGTCCAGTTGCATGACTAAAATGTTGAACAGACATCAAAATCCAAGCCCTGGGGTAACTTTCCCTACTATTTCCTTTGAGAACACGTCTGCCTCATGACAGTGTAACAGATGAGAGCACCAATCATACAGAGAGTTGCTTCAACCCATATGAAAGGTTGGTGATAATCACCAGACTAAACAAATCACTGAAATATGTTCCTATCTCCAATCTGGGCTTTAAAACACTTATGAGTAACTTGGGAATTGAGTTTCAATTTAATAAGTATCAGGATAACTAATACCAAATGATTAAGCTACAACTCTTGTTTTAGGGGGTTTGGGTTTTTTTATTTATTTCAGGCCAAGTCAGATAAAATTTGAGGACACATATTCTGCAATGTTCTTTCATTATTTGAGGGAGCAAATGAAATGAAGCCCAGGTATCAAAATGAACACAGTTTATGCAACGTGCATGGAAAATTACTACAAATATTTCAAGAACCTTTTCGTTTGCAAAGAAAGGGATATTTAGTATCACATTAAAAAAGAAATAGATAAGAAGAAAAATGATGTATTTACTAGCCAATTAAAAAAAGAAGGAATGGGTAGGAAGGAAAAGATGCAAGAAGGAAGGAGGGAAGGAAGGAAGGGAGGCAGGGAGGGAGGGAGGGAAGAATGCGGAGGGAGGGAGAAAGGAAGAGGAGAAGGGAAGGAAGGAAGGGAAGAATAGAGAAGGGGACAGAGGAAAGGACAGAAGGAAACTTACCCTTAAACTTACTTCCATGATCTAAGTGACAATAATTTGCAATAAAAGCTATCTGTACCACAACCCCACAGAACATGGGCAACAAAGAAGACCCTAATAGAGACATACATGGATCCACCAAGGAATGGAAACAAAGATCTCCTTAGTAAATTTGGAGGGGGAAGCACTGGAGACGGGGGAAAGGGTAGAGTAAAGGAGGGAAGGGGAGTGGGGAAAAATGTATAGCTCAATAAAAAAAAAGTTGGAGGTTCTAAAAGAAATAAAGCTATCTATGGCTTCAACTCCAATAAAAGTGGTAGGATGTAAGATTAAGGACAAAGGCATTTCAAAGCTTTAGTGTCCTCTGTAATAATTCAAGAGACATGAAAAGTGAAAATCTGCACTTTCACAGGGAATGTGTCTCGTTAAGACTTTTGCCTCTGCCCTTTCCATAACCTGTACAACGTGGTTTTCCTAGGACTGTTTTTCCTGGCCAAAAAGCAGGCTAACAAGAATAGAACTGGAAAACTGAAAGATGGTGAAGGAGACTCATTATATCACAAGTAATTTTAAATGGAAGAAAAATATTGATTCCACATCTCATCTTGAAAGGAGAATGGATTTAAAGATCAGGCTCATTTCATTAGCTTTCCCTTCGTGTCAACAGTTGACCAAGGATTTCTGTGTGGGAGTAACCAAACATTTTCCAACCAAGATATTTCTCCTTCATAGAAAATAATGGTGACCGTAATGTCCAAAGCAACTGCGAATTCTTCATCTCTTATCACTTCGTATCTCATATTTCACTGCGATATTCAAGACTTATGTGCTCATTCCCCTAAGGACTATTCAGGACATTTGAACTAAGGAGCTACATTGGTTGCTTTGACTATTGCTGTGACTAAACATCTAACAAGAAACAACTGAAGGGAAGAAAAATGGATTCTCACTCATTGTTAGAATAATCCGCCAGGGTGACAAGTATGTGGTGGTGAGAGGAATGGCAGTGTCGTGTTCATATCTAGACACAGCAAGAAGCAGAGAAGCTGGGAACAGAAGCAGCACTGGGTTAGTTCATAATTCTCAAGGTCTACTTTGTGGTGACCCACCACTCCCTCCAACTATGGCCCACCTCCAAAGAGTTCCAAACTCCCCAAAAGAGTGGACGTTCATTGGGAGTTAAGATTTAATATGTGTCTTGTGGAATAGTTTACATCCACATCATAACAGTTATTCTACCCCAGACTAACTAATGTGTCTACTCTTTCCAATTTTATCTACCGAATTTAAGTAATTCCATCTCCCCTCTAATAAAGACAGCATGCCAATGTTTGTGAATCTGAATACTGAATACTTATTTCAAATAATTTAATTTCACTGTAGTGATCTGTAGCTAAAATACCTTGTTTAATCATTGAAGTCTATTTGGTTAAAATGCTGAGAGTGGCCCTGTGAGAATGTCACCCTTTACACTTTTTACTGTAATAACTCTGAAATTTTCAGGGATACTATTTATAGCATTTTTTTCTCATGGGCCAATATAGAAGAAAGTGCCTTCACAACAAATTAAGATTAAAATATATATTTAATAAAAAAAGGAATTATCAAACTGGTTAAAACATAGCAACCATTCAGCGTATGTTAGATGTTACCGTAATTTCTCTATTGCATCCACTTTCAACATCTGTAACTTATACATTCCTTTAAACTTGCTTCTATATATTTCATTTCTGGTTGACAGCTAGAATTCTCAAATTTGAACTTAATAATACTGGTCACATAATACCATAAACCACGTATTTCTGCTTATGATTTCCATCAATACACTGTTCCAGGAGAAGGCTTTTTGTTTCATTTATCTCTTTTAACCCTATGCCTTACAGCTTCTAGAGAAAAAGATACGAGCAGGAAACAGACTCAATTTAAAATGCAGAAAATAGTGTACTTGTGTTTAAAGCATCACTGCCAGAACTACTACTGCAGAACTACAGTGGAATGCCAGCTTCCTCAAGAACAGGTCAGCACACCTGAGGGGTAAGCAGGGTTTCACTTTCCTTCTCACTGGAATGTTATCAGGTATAAGCTACTGCTCCAACTCTTTAACGTGTTTCCCATGTTAGAGATATGGGAGCCATAAATTATTAAAGTTGGAGTCAGACTTTTCCAGGCAACTCACAAAAGAAGGGAAGGCTAATGGCCACATTATTTTATCAGTCAGGGTTCTCTGGGAGCAGTTCTAGAAACAGAACTGATATAACGAACCTATGCACATATACTAAAAGGAGATTTGTCAGTGTGCCTTATGGGTTATGGTCTTGCTAGTCCAGCAGCGGCGGGTCTCCTGGTGGGGCTTCCAATAATTCAGTAGTTTTTCAGTCTGTGAGGCTGGATGTATCACTTGGCTCTCAGTCCGCACAGTCTGAAGAATGAGGGAGTAATGCTTCAGCATCAGGAAAGACAGCGCCAGTGATAGTAACAGCAAACAACCAAAGCTGCCTTCCTCCATGACCTTATATTTGGGCTGCCCAGAGTTAGGATGGGTCCAATCTCCTCCAAAGTTCCAATCACGAAAAACCCCACGCAATTGTCACCCAACCACTCGGGTTTTAATTGATTCCAGGTGTAGCCATGTTGACAACAGAGATTGGCCGTTGCATTCTTCTTTCAGAGAAACGAGGTGAGAACACAGTGGCTGATCCCAAACTAAGATCTGCCTGAACCACTGTGCCCTCGGTGTACCAGACCTACGTCCTACTTTGGTCTGACCCCAACGCAATTCCCTGCAGCATCTGCAGCTTTCCTTACTGTTGGTTAATTTTCCCCTCCACTGTGACAAACATCAGAGGAAGACAACACATGGGAGGAAGGACTGTTGCAACTCACATCTTCAGCAGTTTACACCCATAGCTGTTAGCTGGCTATACTGTTTCTGAGCCTAAAGGAAGGACGTTCTGTGAGAAGGATGTGGTAGAGCAGAGCTGCTAAGCTGGTGCAAGCAAGACACCAACAGACAGGAAGCAAGATGTATCTTTATAGCCTATCCCCCTACAAACTAAGGGAACAGCTCACTGAGGAATCCAAGCATTACCCAGTTGGGATTCAAGCCTTCAATGCATTAAGCTTTTGGAGAGACACTTCATATACGAATCACAGCACTGACCAATAAAGATGTACATATGCTATCTCATCCAACATATTAGCAGCATTAAGACTAACAATAATATGAAACTCATGTGAAGGTTTCTGTTTCTTTTGTTTTTTAATTTTGAGAGAAGATGTTGTTATATGAGCCTAGATTACCTTGACCTTGCTATGTAGCCGAAGTTCTCTTTGCACTTCTTACCCTCCTTCCTCCATCTCCAAAGTGATAGAATTATAGCTACGAGCTAGGATGCCTGCCAATGTGTGAACTGTTTGGATTAGCTAGGAGAAGGATATTACACAAGATTTTACTAGCTTCTGGTGGCGTCATGTGCTCCTCTCGTGGATACTATAAGCCTTAAGTAGTTCTTCCTCACTGGCTCCAATCACTCTTTACTCTGACGATATTTGCTCCCACGGTGAGCATTTCTGTAGCACCCATGATAACAGGAACATAATAAATGATCCAGAAACCATTTACTGTCTAAACAATCTCTTGTAACTCCAGGCAACAATGGTCATGAAACAAACTACCCATCCCATAGGTCCAGGGACTGAAAGAATTCAGGGTGGGCCTGATGGAAATTACATCCAGGACCTAAAAGAAATCTAATACGCTCAGCCTCCAGTTTCCTTTCCTTTGGTTCACATGGGAACTGTGTTTGTAATGGAGCTTTGGGTGAGCCAGCTGTGGCTAGAATCCCCATTGCCTGTTCCCTCCCAATGCCATGAACTCCTTTTCCTAACACTTTTCCAAGTCATGCTGTATGCTTTGATATGATTTTTAATTAATTTCAGTCTTTCAATATTAAATTTCAGGTAGCTTGAAGGGGAAAGGCAGTGCTTGTGTGTTTAGTTTGGTTTGGGTGGGCTGGTTTGAGTTTACTCTTTTGTTTTGCTCATCATCTGTGTCTACTCTTATCTTTCAGTGTTTCAGAGTGAAGTGGCTTGTTTAAAGACCTACCAATTCATTAATTATGTTTTGATTATCCTTTAAGATTCCTTGAATGAGACTATTTCCCAATATTCATTCAGTTTTCTTCATCTGAGCCCTGTGTGTTAAAGGAAAAATCTTATATTGGGAGCTTTTAACATATGTCTTCACACACACAGAAATCCCATAAAAACGCAAACTCAGAAACCATAATATATGCACAAAGTAATTGTAAGGAAAATAAGTAAACAGCATTATGAGACAAAGAACCTACAAAAATGGCATTGAGTTCGTTTTATGATGCCCATCTACTTCTGGGCATAGGGTCTGTCCTTAAGAGTGATTTGTATACCCAATGAGATTCTACTGGGGAAAACTAAGTTTTCGTTTATGAGTAGTTCACAATGAATTTGTCTTCATATTCTCAATCACAGTCGCCACTTCAAACACTGAGACCATTCTGACCACCTTTGTATTTTTGTTAAACCCCATGCCTACTACATTTTTTGTCTACTATGTGGTTTGCTCTTATTTATGAGTTCCAAACTTATGCAATGGAAGGAGCCTTGTAGGAGGAGTCACTCTTTCAGTTTATGTAAATTACACGATTCACGGTCATTTTCTCTTTCTCAAAAGTGAAAGTTTATGCTACCTATATGCCAATAGCTCTTCTGTTCTTTCTCTTACCCACCTGTGTTCCTGCCCAAAGCCGAGGAAGCAAACGTGAAAACTCATGGTTCTTCAAGAGGCTAGAGTGTGGAGTACAGACACAGACATGAGTCATGAGACTGTTATGAGACAATGGCTAATATGGAGCTGTCCCAAATGCTACCACATTGGAGAAGACTTGTCCAGATCCATCAAAAGATATCAGGTGAACATCAGTAGAACAAGAGAAAAACCTTTAGGAATATCAACCTGGATGGTAAGTGTGCTTCTGTTACACAGATAGGAAAAGATGTTATAAGGCAAGAAAACAGAAAACCAGGTGTGGTAGCATGCAACACTCCATGCCCCCAACTCAGAGGCTGATGTAAGAAGATAATGGGTTTGAGACATGCCTGGGAAACTTGATGAGACCTTGGTTCCAAATATTTTATTTTTTTTTATTTTTCCAGGGGGCTAGACTGACCTAAGCTCATGGGAGCTCTAGACCAACAGCTGGGAGCCTGCAAGAAAACAAACTAAGCCCTCTGCATGTGGGTGACAGTCGTATAGCTTGTCTGTTTGTGGGCCCCCTGGCAATGAGGCCAGGATCTATCCCTGGTGCATGAGCTGACTTTTTAGAGCCCATTCCTTATGGTGGGATGCCTTGCAAAACCTTAATGTTTGGGGCGGGGGGGGGCTTGGTTCTGCCTCAACTTAATGCATCAGGCTTTGTTGACTCCTCATGGGAGGCTTTACATTTTCTGAGGAGTGGATGAGGGACTGGGTTGGAGAAGGAATGGGAGGAGGGGGGGAGGGGAACTGTGGTTGGTATGTAAAATGAATAAAAAAATTAAAATAAAAAACAAAGGGGGCTAGATTGTATCTGAAGGCACAGTGCTTCTCTAGCACATAGAAGATCCAGTACCTCAATAAAGGAAGAAAGAAGAGAGGGGAGAGGAAGGGAGGGAGGGAGGGAGAGAGGGAGGGAGGGAAAGAGAAGGAAAGGGAAGAAAGGAACAAGGAAGAAAGAGAAGAGACTCAGACCATAAGACTCACATACTAATGGAGACAGTGTATGAAGGTGTTTATAAAAGAGTTTAACAGAGGTTTTGAGGTTTAAATATCAAAACACAATAGCAGGAAAGTATCAGTGTAATGACTGATCTTCACTGTTAAGTTCAGTGGATTTGAAATCACCTAGGAGATGCATCTGTAGATGCATCTGTTAGGGCAATGTCAGGAATATATATCTGAGGAGGGAAGATCCTCCTTGAACATGGTCAGCAGCATCCCATAGGCTAGGACTTTAAAAAAAAGAGAAAAGAAGAAAGCTGACTGAGCACTAGTCTTCATCCGTTCCTGGCCATGTTAAAATACGACCAGCTACCTCACACTCCTGACATCATAGTGAAGACTAGTCTCGATCCCACATCTATCTGCACAGATGAAATCTAGAAACCTTCCTTCCCTTGCTCTCTGTCAGGTCTTTTGTCACCTTGACAAGAAAAGTAACTAGTACAGTCAGCTTCCAAATGCTGTAACAAAGTATCTTCCAAGATTAACCTTAGAAGAGTCAACATTACTTTAGGCTCATGTTTTGGGAAGTTTCAGTTGATGGTTGGCCCCATTGCTTTGGGGGTCTATGGAAAGTTAACAGCATATCGTGACAGAAGTGTGTGACTAAGGAAAGCAGTCATCTCCTGTCTGAGACTGAAAGGAACTAACCATCCTCCAATTCTCCTTAAAGGTATGCTCACCATTTAAGTATCCACAGGTCCCCATCTCTTAAAAGTTTCACTGATTTACAATAGTGCCATGCTAACTACCAATCCTTTAATATATGTCCATGTATAAGGCTTTCTGGATCCAAACTGGAGCAGAACAACTTATCAGAGTCTGGTGAGTAACTTCTAGTCTATTTATGGGTAATTGCAGGTCATTTTATGTTCTGTGGCAAGAAAGAATTCTTATGGACAGTGAAACTAGCCAAGAAACATTAATATTAAAACCAGAGTAAATTGTATAATAATCATAGAGTTAAGATGAGGAGTGGCTGCTACAACAGATCTGCCGGGGAAGCCAAATCTGAGCAGTCGCAGTAGCAAGACTTGATGACAGAGTTAATGATCGTGGGACAAAATGGAAGTGTTGATTGGGCTAACAGAAAAGCGGCAAAGGTGGAGATGGCCAGGTGGAAGCTGAGGGCTGTCTTTTGAGCTCAAGCAAAAAGGTGTGATTGGAGAGACAATTTCTGACTTGTAGTAACTGAATGCAATTCAGAAATTGAAAATAACCTGGCAGGAGATAAAAATATGACTGAAGAAAACACACTGGTGGACTGTATTGTTTGAAATGCGTGCTGAAGACAAGAAGAAGCCTGACTGGTAAGCAGGAAAACAGAAAGGCTGCACACCCTAAAGATGAAATTTGGAAGATGGAGAGAAATAAACAAACTCTCATAAGGAATCAGGAAAGCAGAATATGTATTTTCATTGCTTATAACCTCTCTTCTTGGGAGGGCACTGATGATGACTTCTAGAAAGACACTCACTGGTGTGGTAGCATCTGAGTGCAAAGCTCAATAGTAAGTACTAGCATTGAAAGATAAGGAATAGAGCTATCTAGACAAGAGTTAGATGAAGAACTTTCAGTTGATGGTTGGAGTCTTTCATATCAAACATGAATAAGACAAACTTTACAAAGACTGCAGATGGGATCAATAGGTGGCAGATTAAAGTACAGGAAGAAACGATGACTGTGCTAAGATTCCCCCAAAAGGAGTTAAGAAGTGTGAAAGAGAAGGAGGCAGATCACGGTGAATATGTCCTTGCTGAGAGTGAGCAGAGGGGCAGAGGAGACGAGCGTGGAGAAAGGAAACAGGCCTTAGCTTCTGACTGAAAAACACAAAGGCAAAGATAGCAGGGGAGTGGGGAGGACAGAAGCTTGGAATCACTGCCTGGGGTGTGTGGAACGGAAACAGCCAGGGCTGGGGAAAAAAAGACTTGTTTTGAGTTCATATCTTGTGACACTGGATGACCCCGACATAGTATGAAATGTCTGGCCTCAGAAGATAACAGCTGCAGGCTAGAGTGGGGCCAGAGGTGGACAGGAGCTAACTCCATCCTGCCAAAGAGGTGCATGGAAGAGAATCTTCAGAAGACACACGAGAGTAGGTAACATATGAGAAGCTCCACATTCGTGAGAAATTGCGCTCAGAAGGAATGGAGGCTTGGCGACATTTCTGAACTGCCTTATTTCTGCTATCTGTACTTTACTACACTAATAGGATTCATCTTATCAGACTAGGATTTTTTTTTATTGGTGTCACACTACAGAGCAAGCCATCTTGCTCCCAGGAAATATTTCTCCTGGGAAAGTATGAAAGGAATCTGTGTGTTCTGAGCTGCCCTGGTTTCGCCACATAGTTGGCTCCCTGTCCAAACTCAAGAGGATTTTCAGATGTTTCTGTAAGGCGGAGAGACAGACACTATGTGTATCTAATAGACTGCGCCTATAAGAAAACAATTACACACATTCTCTTACTAACAGATACAACACTTTTGAGAATTCTGTACACATCAGCTAATTTACTTCCCAAAACAACTCCCTGGGGTCAAAGGTTATCATAGTTATGAGGATGGGGAAGTTGCAATCTAAAGGACTTAGGTCTCTTGTCTACATGGTAAGAGGCTGTAAGCCCTGAGGAGATACCTGAACCTGCTCAACTCATCCCCAAAATCCAGATACTTATCCACCATGCCAAGCTCCTTTAATAAGAAAACAGTTAAAAATCATGGGATGCTACATAGGATTTTTTTAGGCTATCTGAATTTCCTAGTCATATCACCAAAGATTTAAATATGGTTAGCAACTGAATAGTGACAATTTTGTTGTCTTCCTTTAAGACCGGGTACCAGGGAGTACTGCAGTGTAAGGTGATTTTCTTTAATCAGTGAACATGTTTTCTCTTCATTCTGAAACACCCATATTTTCATTTCAATGAGTCATGAAGCTGATGGGCTTGCTGGAGGTCAGCCCTATTCCAGCTCTGTGTGCTTCCACAGCAGGTGTCTGTGAATTTGGTCATAGTGACCTCTGTTTATTTTGTAAGTCTTGTGGTATTAATATGAGATATTATACTCTTGGCCAACATTCTACCTAACAAAGTCACATACATGCAGCAACTTCTTGGGGGTATATATGTCTATACAGCATACCTAACATTCCTACCCTTAGTCACTTACACAAAAGTGAGTGTACAAGTAGCTGTTCTGAGTCAGATTTTCCCATCGTCATATATATGTGTATCTGAGTCTGGAAACAATTAGCATGTGTATAAAATTCAAGGACATTGTGTCCTTAGCTAATGGTTTACTCTGCCTCCACCAAAAATGTTTGAGGTTTCGGGAGTTTTATACTTTGACTACTGAGCCAACATCTGACCACAATTTCTAAAGTGTCAGCTGCTTTAATGAAAAGATAAGGCATTATACTGAGCTATAGTCTTTGGATTTTAAGTCTAATTAGCAGAGGGGTGTATGGATTAGTTGATTATTGCACACATCTGACTTGACAATCTTCTTATCACTACTATACAAAGGCACACAATGCAAAAAATGGTGTTTCTTAGTAACCAATTTGTAAGAAATTAAGTTTTTTTAGATTTGTATTTACATGTGGGTGCAAATGTATATATGTGTGTATGTATGTGTGCACATGTGAGTGTGTGTGTATGTGTACCACAAAGACCAGGTAGTGTGTTGGATCCTCTAGAAATGGAATTGTAAGTGGTTGTGAACTACCTGGTATGGGTATGAAATTCAACTACTCTAGGAGAGCACCAAGTGATCTTAAACACTGAACCCTCTCTCTAGATCACAAGAAATGAGTTTCTAACACAAATGAAATTTTAATATGTGTCAAATAATGAAGACAGCAGTTTGATAATGGAACGATTAAGCTTTAACTTCAAAGACGTTATTTTGTATAGTATTGGAGAAATATGAAATAGTAATACAATTTTAAATTAGAATTGTATATAAAAACAAATTCAAGACACAAAAGAGTAGTCACTTTATCACTGCATTCCTGAAGAGTGATGTACATAGTTCTAAGGAGCTCTGTATCCTTGTGCTTATGCCCACTGCTATATATATTCTTTTTTGCTACATACATTTTGATAACATTGTTTAGGGAGGGCTTGTGACTCTAGAATATTGGTAAGAATCTCACTAGTAATAATTAATGGCTTGAGTGTAATAATTTACTTTATGTGGTTATTCATCCACACAATTAGAAGTTATTCATTGATCATCTACAACGTGCATTTATTCACCCTGAATGTCTATTCTACCAAGCATGGCATGTAATTACAGATGAGATTACATGGGTTCTGGAAAGGGCAAAAGGCTATGGCAGTAAGTACAAAGTAGAATTTACTTGAAGGTCACATAGAATTTGCATACTTACAAAAGATAGTTTAAGGGGGAAAAGCTGTTTGCATGATAAAAAGCTTTATGCCAGTCTCATTTTAACCTCCTATATGCTGTGTGTATGCTTATCTCTTCTACCAAGGATAGCTCTCAATTCTGATTACTGAGTGCTCTTTCTAAGATTCTGGTCCAGAGCTAGTCCAGTGAATCCACCACATCACCATGGTCAGTTACAACTAGGTATATGTGTTTAAAACTCAGTGTATATCACAGTAAATTACACAGATTAGGTGTACATTGAACATTTTAATGGGGCTAAATCAACTTGAAAAGTATTGAAAGTGCAGTGAAAATACAGCAATCAGAGAGAAAAATCTAAATATTCTCCTTCCTTCACTTCTACTCCCGTAACAAAAAAACATGATGGACTACCCATCACACTGCTGTGTTATCCAGACTGGTGAGCATTGGAACAAATAAGAAACGTAAAAAGCTTGTCATTTAACAGTCACAAGGAATTCAGGTTAAGAAATATTCTAGGTTAGGCAAAATTGTTCAGAAGGTAAAAGCAACTGCCACTTTTGATGTGATTCTCGGAACCTGCGATGGAAGGAGAGACCTAACTCTCTGAAGTTGTCCACTGATCTCCACATACATATTACACTGTGACACCATGCACACACACACACACACACACACACACACAGAGAGAGAGAGAGAGACAGACACTAAATAAAAATAACTAATAATAATCAATAATACATGATATAAATGAATATGTAGAAATATTCTGATTTACTCAAAACCTATCAAACTCATTCAATCCTCATTGTTCATGCCAGCCACTACTAAGACTGTCTTTCTCCTTCCAGACATGGGTGATGTCACCAACCAGCCTAGGGGACAAGCAGTGGCTTTCTAGAGGTACCCTAACTCTGTGGCTTTTCACCTGATCAATCCTATTAGCACCTCACATCAATCATGAAGACAAAACATCCAGCTAGTTGAAGTATGGATTGCTGAACTGACGGAACTGTCCACTTATTTTGGCCAGGAACACATGAACTCAGGCTTCCCCCATAAACACCGATTCCCATGGAAACCAAACCAGGACACAGAGTATGCTCATTTTATTTTAAGCCCAGTGATCCTCAAGAGCCTTTTCCTGTGTCAGTCTGGCTTCTCCAAGCCAGAACTTTGCTTCATGGCTGGCAATTGTTTGAGCCATCTCTTTAACCAAACTCAGACAGCACTTACTTTGAATAGGCTCCAAGGAGTTTTCTGTGGAGAACTTAATGTCTTTTGAACTGTCTGCTTCCTCAGACTTTATAAGCCCCTTGTACAGACAGAAAGGGGAAAATGCACTGTTACCATCAGGTTCATTGAGTATTTTTCTATTTTAATAACTTCATGATCCTCTTTCTTCACAGAGTATCTGGAACTTGAAGTTTTAGATCTGATTTTTAAGACCACTTCAAGGAAACCAATGAATTACATCCTAGTCAAGCACAAATTGACTCTTGTTTTTCTTTAAAAGGCAGAGCATTATGAATTGTTCAAAGACATTTTATTGTTAGAAATCATTATCTGATTTGAAAGTTGAGAATAGACAGAGGACCTCCACACAAACATGATTCCTCTTATCACTTGAGAAGATAATGAACTGAGAGATGTAATTTTGACATTAGAAGACCTGATTTTAAAAAAAAGACCACCACCTCCTCCACTCCTGCATCTTGGATGCTGGTAGCTAGAGAATGGACAGAAGAACACCCTGTAAAGACCTCCTTTTTCTATGAGCCCACTAGCTCCTTGGTCCTCAACCTGTGGTCCCAACCATTTTGTGGTTTGAATGACCCTTTCAGGTCATTACCTAAGACCATTGTAAAACACAGATATTTATAGTAGTAGCAAAATTACAGTTATGAAGTATCAATGAAAATAATTTTATTGTTTGGCATCATTATCACATGAGGAACTGTATTAAATGGTTGCAGCATTATGAAGATTGAGAACCAGTATACTAGCAAGAAAAAATAGCTAATTTATCCCTCCCAAATATCTCTGAGTTGGCCTAATAGGGAGATGCTCACTACCTCTAAACCACTGTGTCAGGAATGTGTAGAAGGTGTGACTAATAGTGTTTGAAGATTTTCACCAGTGATTAGTAGAAAGTCTAAGTATACATGGTATGTAAATAAACAATATATAAAATATAACTATTTTATCTGGAGATGGGCAAACACAATACCAATATAAAAGTCTATAGTATACATAGTCTACATGTACCCTCCCACACATTTTAAATCATGTCTATATTACTTTAATGTCTGACACATTATAAATGCTTAACTACTTAAAATTATGAGTTGTTAAAAGACTAATGGTAAGAAAAACTATCTGCACATGTTTAATGTAGATAAAGCTTTCTCTCCCCCAGTATTTTCTATTTACATACACTTGGATGGCTCCATGCATATAAAACACATGTACGTGAGGAGTCAATTATACTTTTTTCACATTCATGTATATTATATGCACATGCACATGTACATATATGCATGAACACATGTAAGCATACATCTTCCACTGTTTCAATTCTAATACCACCAATTCATGTTCAGACTGAAATATTACTCAGTGGCTCAACTTGCATGTCT
The DNA here is from genome assembly GCF_017639785.1 of Mesocricetus auratus. NCBI lineage: Eukaryota > Metazoa > Chordata > Mammalia > Rodentia > Cricetidae > Mesocricetus > Mesocricetus auratus. The sequence goes on along the minus strand of NW_024429192.1, from coordinate 10,111,896 downwards.
TCAGGATGAAAGTCAAATAGTAGTAATATACACATGTCTTCAATTATTTTGTTTTCTTACTATCCAACTTGACTTAGATGTTTAGGTTTTCCTTAAAATTGTATTAGCTCAGTCTCTAAATTTTAATGTTTCATGGAACAACCAAACTTAATACACAATTAAGAATCATGAAATGAGGTTGTCTTCTGACATGCCCATTCTTATGAATGTGTACCATCCACAGTGAAAATAACTGAGGACTCAGAACTAATAAGCCACTTTATGATGTGGCCTAGTGGTTTTATTTCTTCCTCTTCATCAAATCAAAGAACCACAACACAAGTCTGAAGAACAATTAGCCTCTGTTTCTTATTAAATATGTATTGTTTAGAGCTTCAGCAAGTGAGGGGAAGACTAAACTGCTAATTCATATAAGCGCTACTTTAATGACAGCTACAAGAATCGCAGCAAAGGATAAAAGAAATTTAAAAATGTTTCAGATTGAAAAACAGTCTGCAAATGTTTCCATTCATACACCCCTTGTTTGTTTTGTACCCTGTACACCCAGGAGGTAAAACAAATTCCATACAGCAACTATCAAAGGACTGCAGATGTAACTAAAACGTGCTCAAGTTGGAACATTGATCTCAGAACTGCTAGTTACTCATCTTTAAAGTTACTTTTTAAACTAACAGATGCATTTGTCACTTACTGGAAATTGATTTAACAATGAACCTTTGGTCTTCATTAACTAACCATCTCTATTGGTTCCTTCAAGCCTTCCCACTTCTTAATCTAAAATCAAGTGATGCTTAGGAAGACCTTTAGATTTTATTCATCTAATACAATTCTTTATATACTCAATAAAATGATATGTATCTCATAAGAATAGCTGTGCAACTTATTAAATCTTGATAAAATGTATATATAATTTTGTAAGGAGGAATACAACTGTATAATTGTGATTTTTAAATTATTTTTTATTTTATGTGTATAAATGTTTTGCCTGCATGTATGTATGTGCACCAAGTAGCTGTCTGGTGCCCATGGAGACCAGAAGAGATCATAAAATCCCCTGAAATGATGTTACAGACAGATGTGAGCTACAGGTTGTGAGTTACCATGTGGGTGCTAGGTCCTGTATATTTGTGTTTTATGTTCTGATATGGTTTGGATCTTGAATGTCTCATTGGTTGAAAGCCTGGTTACAGTCTATACTGCTTTTGGGAAGTGGTGGAATCTTTCAGAGATGAAGCTTCTTACAAGAAAGGGAATGGGAGGAGTGGGGAGGGACAACTGTGGTCGGTATGAAAAATAAATGAAAAAATGTTAATTAAATTTTAAAAATATGTCACAGCAGCTTTTCTGGTCCTCTGCCCCTGCACTCATTCTGCCCCCCTCTTCCACAATGTTCCCTGAACCTTACATACAGGCGAAGCTTCTCTTTGAAACAGGAGAGCCGGGCGTTGTGGCTCATGCCTTTAATCCCAACACTCGGGAGGCAGAGGCAGGCAGATTTCTGTGAGTTTGAGACCAGCCTGATTTACAGAGCTAGTTCCAGGACAGCCTCTAAAGCCACAGAGAAACCCTGTCTTGAAAAGAAAACGAAACAAAGAACAAAAAATAACAATAATCAGAAGGAGAACGCTACAGAAAATCAGCACCAATCAAAACAGGGGCAACAAATAATCATGAAGCTCCCAGCACCTATCAATCAACACGCCTCAAACACAAATCCTGCAACAAATAATCATGAAGCTCCCAGCACCTATCAATCAACACGCCTCAAACACAAATCCTGCAACAAATAATCATGAAGCTCCCAGCACCTATCAACACGCCTCAAACACAAATCCTGCAACAAATAATCATGAAGCTCCCAGCACCTATCAACATGCCTCAAACACAAATCCTGCAACAAATAATCATGAAGCTCCCAGCACCTATCAACACGCCTCAAACACAAATCCTGCAACTAAGGTATAAAACAGTTTTATCTCTGGCTAGTGAGATGGTTCAGAAGATGAAAGTGTTTGCTGTGAAACCCTAATAACCATCAACATGCAGCCCAGAACCCAGATGAAGTTGGTAGGAGAGAACCTACTAGTACCACAAACTTGTTTTCGGCCTCAATACTTGTACAATGGCTCATACACCACGAATATAACCCATTCCTGATGTTTCCATCACAGCATGGAAACATCACATACAAAGTAAATCATAATAAATCTAATAATGGGAAGAGGAACAACCAAGCAAGCATCCTTTTAATTTTTTTCATTTGATTTTTTAGTTTTATGTAACGGTTTTGTGTATTCCTAGATAATTTCATATTTGTACATAACTTATTATGTCACTATTCACCTATCAAAACCCCATACCCAATTCCTACCAGACTCAGCCATAGTCACATACAGACCCCCAACTTCATGCCCTCTGTTATTTTTATGATAATCCATTGAGTCCAGTTAGAAATTCTATGTGCACACAAATGTTAGGGCATCCATGAGAGCATGGGCAGCCTGCTAGGGGCTACAGCCTTGAAGAAAACTTATTTTCCTCCCCACTGTTGCCACCAACAGCCTCCTTAGCTAGGTCTTACCCAGTCGACCACAACTGCTCTGATTCACGGTTACAACGGCCCTGTCATTTCCAGAAGATACTGTTTCACAACAGTTCACTCTGACTTCTGGGTCTTTCTCAGGTTTCTATTCCTCTCCCATGATTTCCCCCTAAGCTTTCAGGAGACAGAACGTGATACAGATATCCCATTTATGGCTGAGCACTCCACAGACACTGGTCTCCACCAAGTATTCTTCTAAATGATATCTCTGGCCACACCGACTTCACTTTGCAAGTGAATTAGACCTTAACAAGCTGAAAGGGTAAAACTGCAAGAAAAGATGGCTAAGGATTTGAGAGTAAACAGTGTCTTTTCTGTCTTTGTTTTCCTTGGGATGTTGGATCCTGACTTCCCAGGGGCTGCAGTTTGGAAAACCTCTTACAAAAGCATCTAAAATGATGTTGTACTAGAACGCCAAGTATGGCCTGGGAGTATGGGGGGGATAGGGAAGAAAGACTGTGATAAATGAGGACGGGTGCTGCTCTCCATCCAGGAAGCCTGTATTTCAGAGAGGCAACAGCAAGCAAGCAAACATGCTTACGCACTAGGGGAAAAATGTCACACAGAAATGGTACAAGACACAAGTACAAGAACAATGCGTGAGAGGAGCTCTGGAATATCATCAGGGGCCACACGGACAGGGCATGCTCTGCAAGCCACCATCACCAATGTTTCAGGCAGTGACCATCATTCCCTGATGGAAAGGCAGCATATTGGAACACAAAAATCATCATTCTTAGTCTGTTATGCAGCCATAGAAAACAAATATCAATATAATCCAGGGTAATAGAAATAAAAACGAAAGCAACCCCCTACTCTTAGCAATTTGTGCCCGTAGTTTGCAGACAACATCATACATGACACAATTTTTAAATGTTATAGACAGAGAAGAGAAGGCAGTGGTCTCTTGTCGTTGGATCTAAGTGACCTAAAATATATTAAAGAGATCATCGGTAAGGAAGGGGTATTTCAGAGGAGACTACTGGCCAGGGTTAGCTGGGCACAGTGTAAGGGAAAGTAAATTGGAGACTCTTGTGTGCTTGTGAGAACAAGCACACAACCTGCTTTGGAGATCAGTGTTTTCCTCTTGCTGGGAAAAAGACCCGGTAGTGGGAAACTGGAACAGTAAACAGTGAAATGGGCTACACATGAATCTTCGTTTCCCTCAAAACCCTTCTGTTGACGTAAATCCAGTTTCATTTATCTCCTCAGGAAAGTCACATTGGTATAAAGCTATATAACAATTCTCAGCACCAGGAAAACCAATACGCACTGAGAGTAACCCAGTCTTTTAAATAGCTGTTATTTTCTGAGTCTCAAAACTCATTTCACATCCCGGAAAGAATAACATATACAAATCTGCAGCTTCTAAACTACAACGTTTAGGCTTTTTAAAATATGTTTAAAGAAATGTTAAAATAGTTTTCATAGAAATATGCCAAACTAATCTCTTCAACCCACAGTGCTTACGGGAGCTTCTGTACCACCGTCACCTTGAACGCCTTGGAAGGAAAAATAAACAGAAGAAACTTCAAAATGCATACATTGGAGTTACTTCAGATCTCAGGCTAACCATCTTAACATTTATATCCAAGATCAACATGCCAGACTATAACAAGATTCTTCCCGCAAGCCTGGTCCCAGAACTGCGTCAGTCCCAAATGAACAGGCAGGACACTATATTAATTATGAAGCTGTTGGCCGTTTGCTATGCTTTCTTGTTGGCTAGCTCTGACTTAATTATTAACCCATAACTGCTAATCTCAGTATTTCCACATGGTCTTCCCTTACAGGAGAAAGGGTTCAGACCTCATATTCCTCTCTAGTCCTGCATGGTGACTGACTGTAACTCCATTTCCCAGAATCCTCCACCTCTCCTAGTCCCACCTAGCTTGCTTCCATATTGAGCAACAGTGCTTTATTTATCAAACAACAAGACAAATATATACACAGAAGGACTTCCCCCATCATCTCCTCTTTTCTATCTAAATAAAAGGGAAGGTTTTAACTTTAACATAGTCAAATTTTGTATAACAGAACAGTTATCAAGTAAGAACTATAGTTACAATATTTAGTTCATTAATATTTAGTAAGATTTAAAGAAAGTATTTTATCATCTATTTGATCTGTGTGAGTCTAAAGTCTTATATGTAGCTTATTTTTATCGCAACTAAGGAAAACTATAATTATAATATCTGTCTTCAACTCCATGAAAGACCAAAGAAGGATGATATATAAACACTAGAACTGACAGAGACATCTAACTACCTGGACAGTCACCCAAATTTCTTCTGAAATGTTGGGCATCCATCCGGCAGACTTCCCTGTGAAGCAGGAAATTTGAAACTTTCCATCTGTATTTGCAGTTTGTCAGTTATTTTTTGTGTCCTGCAGAAAATCTCATGGACTCTTCCATGAATCAGGAACCCTGAAGAACTGTTTGTGTTCAGCAGTCACTTTCCTATGGGTCTTGCATATCCAGTTTATACAGAAACAGTCAAACAGTCTAGGCAAGAACATTTCTTGACCAAATGGCTAATCTTGCCACATTGAAAGCAAACTCCATAAAGAGTTTCTTCGATGCCCATCTCAGATGTAATTGGTGCTGCCAGGAGCAGACATTTCTCATTGTCAAGAAAAACCCTAAACCATTTTAAATGCCATTTTCTGAAAGTCTTTGAAAGGTTTGAAGACGATCTACCTCAAATATATCTCTGTAGATCTAGAAAACTATCTAACCTAACTATAAGTTCTGACTATTATAGGTGACTATATACAATCTGTATTTAAATATGCATTACATTTTAAAAGATCAGTATAAACACAATACTTAAACAAGAGGAGAAATACATATACTACAAAATTGACCTCAAATTTGTATCAATAAATGAAAATCCATACCAATACAAAGTATTCATTTCTATATCATATTCCCTTTTTCCCCTTAGAAAGACATTGACTGTGATCATTACCATTCATAACCAACCCTATATAAATGAAAACAAACATTTATAAACAATATTTGGGAATGTGGGCAATGTGGGCATCTTTCTCTCCAAACTATATCCTGCTGCTAGGGGTATTGTCTTGGGGATCCTAAGAAGACCCAGAAATCCTGACTCTATTGGTCTGTAACTGTATAATCTCAGCTGTTTTGGGATATTGGATCACCTGGGCCACTGCTTCAGGGGGTCTTGCTTCATCAACCATATAAGTCTGGAAGGAATCCGCAGCTTTACATTTTCTGTGGAAACACAAACAAAAACTCTTTTCCCAAGTAACCTGTCCTAATATTTAAATTTAGAAGTCAAAGCATTTTTCAAATATATTAGTTGTATTAATTTAGCTGCATTGATAATGAAATGCCTTTTAGCATTTGGTGCTCCTTCCCCAGCAATCAAGCAATTCAAAGACAACGCAAGAGCATACAGTATCCAGACTCTGTGTATGTTCCATCTTTACATGGCTTTTTTACTACTCTATCTCTTTTAATTTTACTTTTTACAGGGCTTCTCTGTGTACTTTGGCTGCCCTTGAACTCCGTCTGCATACCAGGCTGGCCTTGAGATCACACAGATCTGTTTGCCTCTGCCTCCCGCGTGCTGGGATTAAAGGCATGTGCCACCACACCCAGCTAGTCTTTTTTTTTTTTCTTTTTACCACTAGACTGTTTTTCTCTCCCAAGCCTACGTATATTTTTAAACACACTGTAAACCTTTTAGAGGTTTTTACTTCATCTGCATCTGACTTTACTGTAAATCTTTATGTTTTTCCTGCCACGTGTCTTCTATCTGCTAAACAATATTGCAAAAATTAAAACGGCAGCTGTTTCAGTCACTGACTTTCCAACATGGTGGGTGTAAGTTTACTGCCCACAATGGGAGCTGTGTTCACTGCCTTGGTGTATACAGACATCGAGCAGCACGCTGCCGGCTTGAAGATGTGATCACTGACACTGCCAGCTGCTCCTACACACCATTCTTGTTTGGTACTGGGGCCTCTTAAAGAGCCCTGCGGTTTTTTGCCACTTATGTCAAGTCAGAAAGACTCCTTTAAGAGAGCCCTGTGAGTCTTCTGCTTTTCTCTAGCAAAACAGAGCCCACCCGAGAAAAGTGCTGCTACCAGGGAGCCATGCTTCTCTCTGTTCTTGTGTTTTTAAAAATCCCCTTTTAAGCTTTTGTTAAGTGGAAATGTGTGCTCCAAGTCCAGGCTTCAGACTCTTTCAGATAAGTTTAGGGTTTAGATAGGATAGATATGCTTAGGATGGGATATAGGCAAATTATTATATCTTCTGGTGATTTATAATTTGTTTATTGCAATTCATCTTAATGTGTAAAGTCTTCTTTCTATCCATGATGTTTGATGCATAAATATCCTTTATCATCTTCTATGTATGCTTTATATATGTTTGAGACATTTGTATATTGACACAATTCAGTTTTGTTTTAAGTCTGAATTTTTTCTTTAGACTAAAAGGGGAATTGTAGGGAAAGACCTAGGCACCTGTGTTGCTGACCATGCCCGTTTGGACATGGCTAACGGTGTGTACGGAAGAGGGGAATAAAGAGCTGTGTAGAGATGCACTCGGCCTCTTTTCAGGGTTCAGGTTGGGTCTCAGAAAGCTACTGAGACCAACAATCTCATATACCCTCATCAAGTATACGATTTATATTTCCTTATCACCAGACATCATCATTTCAACCCCTTCCTTCTGACAAGACAGAATAGCCAATGAATATATGTATGCACTCAGAGACCCCACACCACTGACAGTTGTCTGGGTAAGAGATGTTCAACCAGACTCTAATACCATTTAAAGATAGTGACAATATCTAAGGAAAGTCATTTAGGCAATCCTTTATATTTGGAGAGAAGAGTAAGATTTCTCATGTGTGGGGGCAAACTTGTAACTTGAAACAAAACAGAATTCCCTGCCTTTCCCAACCTGTCAGCCATGGGGCACATACAAGACAAGAATTCACTATGATGAGGGCAAAAAATGTATCTTTTTAGTGATAGGAAATTACAAATATATAGAGACTTAGAAGGCAAGAGACAAAATCAAATTTGCACAATGTCTTCACTGAAGAAATTCAGAATAGAAATGAGAAATATATTATCATATAGTTCAATAATTTTAAAACAGATTACTTCATATTTTTTTGTTTTTTTGATACAGGGTTTCTCTGAATTGCTTTGGAGCCTGTCTTGGAACTCACTCTGTAGACCAGGCTGGTCTCGAACTCAGAGATCTGCCTGTCTCTGCTTCACAAGTGCTGGGATTAAAGGCATACGCCACTACACCCAGCGGGTAAAACAGATTAATTTATTGAAGATATAATTTAAATATGAAAGTATTTACCCTGTGTGTCTTACAAATAAAGGCTGCCAAAAGCTTATGAATCGTTTTCTTATGCTCAAAATTACTTGAATTCAACAGCATCACATTCCTTATTATGCAAACAATTGTACCTACATAACTCTTCTCTCTTTTGTCCACATCTCAGCCCACTAATATTTATTGATCAATGACTTAGCAATCATTTTTTGGACATTGCTATAAGCATTAGCAGAATTCAACTGAGCCAAGATTCCTGACCACTCCAAATAGAGAATATATGAGATAAGCAATTTCCTATTTCTCAGATTATACTTTTGCAACTGACATGACTAACAATAAGTCAATTGGCAATGAAACTCTGGCACACACACACATAATGGAGTATTCTCAGCTATAAGAAAATGGAATCATGAAATTTTCAGGGAAATGAATGGGATTGAAGAGCACATTGCGCGAGGTGACCCACACAGCCATGTGTTCTTTCTTCCTCACATACAGACCATAGCCTCTATGTGTAGACACATGTAAGAAAACAGAATGAAGGTATAACACCATATCTAGAGTAAGGGTAAATTTAGGTTAGAAGGAAGGACACGTAAGTCAGGAAAAAAATGTAAAGATATTTTTTTCTAGCTTCATCTCTGTTGTAGACTTTTTCTTTTTTTTGTAATAGATACATGACAAAAATTAAAAGCCCCAAGCAAAATTCCTTTGACTCCAATAGTTCACTCAGATGCCTGGATTCTAGGAATGGACATATGTTTGGTTTCCTTAAACTTCCTTTATGATATTTTCATTTATGAGTTCATTACAATAAGGTGACCTTTACAAAACGTATTTGCTAAAATATCAATGAGTTCTTTCTGGGTAGAGAAATAAAAGGTATCCTTAGGTTAAATGGGAATTTTAAGTAGTTTTTTAAAAGAATAGATTTTTGAAATAATATTTAAATAATAATGATAATAATAAATACCTCACTTAAAGGAACTAAGTAGCATAGCACAGGACAACACAGAAGATTGAGAACTGACAATATCATGGAGTGAGCCAGCATCAGGATGTTGTGACTTAGCAAACTGGGGAATGGGACAGCTAAGCACTCTGACAAAGTAGGGAACCTGTGAAAGACAGAGGCAGGATAAACCTTTGGCAAAAAAAAAAACTATTTTTGCCAATAAGAGCTGGATGTTCCTGTCCAATATTAAGTGATTATGTAACTGAACAAAAAAATGTTAGAGAATTTATCTTGCTGTGGTTATTCTGTTCAATAATACACACACACACACACGCACACACACAGTCATGTGGTAATCATTTAATAATCTGAGAGTATGAAAGATTCTTTGAAGTTCAAAGTAAGATCACCAAATGTTAGGGAGGTTTCAGATAGTTCCATGTTAGAGATTCAATTGTCGAAGGTGAAACTCAGAATTTAGGAGTGGGAAAAAAGAAGCAAAAGCATGAGTGAAATGGAAAGTCATCTTAAAACAGTCAGCTATGAGAGACTGCGGGAAAAATATCTGATGATTAAAAGGAGAAGCAATAATCAATGAAGCAACGCTTGAGCGGTCCCTGTGGCACAGTTGCTGCACAGGTCAAAGAACCCAAGAAAATGTCTGTCATCTATCTCCCTTTGGTAAGCAATTTCTAACTAGTTAGTCATGACACAGGGCACCAGGCAAAGCACCGAAACCTACCAGTAATAAGTCAGGAGCAGGAAAAAGGAAAAATAAGTCTTAAAAATATATTAAGTTTAGTAACATGCCAAGTCCAAGCCAGGAACACAGGTCATAGCTAAAAGAAACAAAGCTTGGAAGAGCTGAGTCACCAGTGAAGGAATAAAAGACAAGCCACGGAACATCGTGAGTCAGCCATCCCCAGGAAAATGAGCAGACAGCCTTTCCATGAAGAGCTGTTCTTCGGAGGGTTTCAGTGCTGCACCATCAAATCCTGTATCAGCAGTGATGGACAATATCTGCTGCTTCCTGACCATTGAGATTTTAATGTGCATGGGACGCCAGTGGAATTATTTCTAAAAGGGCTTAGATCCCATCAGAGAGCAAGGAAGGTTAGATATTACTCCAGTTGTGACCACATAGTAAGGAAGTAGTTTGAAAAGGCAGATGGGCCCAGGCAGCAGAGGATTAGAAGTGAATAAATCTTCAGGCCCTAAAGATGATTTAAGTGAGAAGAGTGACATCATCTAGGACTAACCATGTAGAAAAGGAATGATTTTCAACTGTGCTACAAACCTCTGCTTCCCTGCACTTTAAACATATAACTTAATTTTAGTATAATAATATTTCATAACCATATAGCCTCATCAAATGTGTGTGTTACAAATGGTAGAATAATGCAAAGTTGAAACCATCAGTCACAAAAACAGAATGTCTTTTCCAAGAACCCCCAATTGCTTCTTAAATTAACATATATTCTTCTTCTGTTTGTGTATATGTTGCAGAAAGTTTGAGAGAAACTAAGAAAAGCACATAAAACAGGATTCATTTCTTCAGATCTAATGCCATTTTAGTTTCTGAGAATGGAATGATCTATTTTTAGTATTCTCCTGGAAAGCCTGGTCCCGAATGATTTGTCCTTGAAATGCCTACTGGCATCTTCCTGTATGGCCCACACTTAATTATTTACCATTGGGAAGACTGTTTTCACTTGCTATTATACTCTAAAGAAACCAAGCAACTTGGCTGGTGCTGTTCACCAAACTAGATATTTTGGAGCTAAGTAGATATTTGGGACACAACCTACCATCTCCCACACTGGTAAATTCTTGGTATTACTCCTAAAAAAATGTTCCACACATAATATACTTAAATAAATGTTTTCTGTGGGGAGAACAATATCTTGCTTTCAGAATACTGAAGGCCAACTCTGGCAATTTCCATCTTGTAATTATTTTCAAATTGTTCTTTTTGGTAAGACATAGAAATCCAGATTTTCAGAAACTGTTCCCTTTTTTAAATTAATACAATATTTTAATTCATTGGGAATTTCATATATGCATATAGTATATTTTGATCATATTCAACCTCCACTATTTCTCCTGCCTCCTCCCAAATTCAACCCTTCCCAGTGTTACAGTAGCATTGAAGCTCACTAAAGAATGCTATTGCCTCCTGCACAAAAGAATGGAACCTACCTCACAGTGGAGACCTACCTCATGGAACCTATCTCATGGTGGCTTTGTCTTTTCAGTTTAGGTTGGGCCAGTCAATCATCTGACCAAGGGACCACACTGAGGAAGGTGGATCCAGATTAGGCCATGATAAAGAAGTGGGAGGAATAATTAGTCCTTTAATCAGATGTTCTACTAATCCTCCCCAGGATTCCTACCTCCTGTTGCTATCATGAGTCTCTTTTCCCTAAAGCCACTGGACTATCATCAATTCCTCAACTGGGGAAGGGAGTTAGAAGGTGAGAACCTCCTCCTTTCATTGTGGAACGCTTCCTGGCTTGACTTTGTGCCCATCCTGTGCATGTAACCACAACTACTAGGAGTTCACAAACACAAAAGACCTGTCACACCTAGGAGACACTTTCAGTCTAGTCCTCCCCTACCTCTAGCTCTTCCAATCTTTCAACCCTGCGCCTGCAATGGTCCCTGGTCTTGGGAAGAAAGAAGGAACATGAGAGTAGAAGGGGAAACTACTTGGATGGAAGAGGGCTGGTGGGAGAGACAGGGAGATGAGAGAGCATATAAGAGAATGACTATACTAAGCATTGTGTATAAGTATTTACCAAAACAACCCTTTAATTTAGAAACAAAACATTTTGTGCAACTAAAATATTTTGTATATGTTTCTACATTAAAATAAAGGAATAGAATTCATGTAATTCTACATTGACATAGAGATAGGATATCTTTGAACATGAAGACCCATAGTATCCAGCACCTGTATCTACCTTTAATTCCTGAAACATGTAGAAATTCCCACCCCAGCTGTTACTTTTCAGTGCATCTCATAAATGTCTTATGTAACTAATTCATTACCACTAGTTATGATTTCCCATCTACTATATCTGACTATAAAACCATAGCTGGGAAATGAAGAGAACGGACTGGATACAATGTTTGTGACACAAATATGGAGTCATTGTTAACCTACCTGCAGATTCTGGGTGTATTTTATGGCCTTGACACAGAAGGACAATAAAACAAACACATGAAATCTTGAGTTCATTCTTCATTTAATAGTCACTTTCCCCGGTCCTAAAAGAAACTTCTGTATCTTAACTACAGCTCATGGAGACACAAATTTCAAATATAGTTTAATCACTTACTATGGTTGCTAAAGCATCATAGTTAAATAGTAAAGTCATGAGCTAGAAGATGCTGACAATTTTACATGACTTCTAAGGATGTTATCGATACATTCGTGTTTTGCTTTTCTTTGTTTTTGACATGTTTTTGCTTTTGAAAAATTGTTTTTCCTGTTTATATGTCTCTTACAAAAACTGTTAACATTTATAGCAGAAACTTAAACATAACAATACATAAATATAGAATTTGAATCTATTGGCTGAAAAGTAATCAGTGTTTTTCTTTTTTAAAAAAGGAATAAATAGAATAAATACAAGCTTCAATTAGAAATTGATTTATGTATTTTGAAAGCTGGGGGAAATACCAGAACCACAATATCCATATACTTTGAAAACACAACCTAGTTATTTTATTTGGTTCAAGCCCCTGATTTATAGAATCATTATAAACAATTGGGCAAAGCAACAGGCCTCTGGAGACTCTTCAAAAGAATGATGCAAATAGCAGAAAAAATAATAAGCAACAGATGCAAGCATGTGCATTTTGTGTAGCTGGCTGTGAGTACACTATGTGCTGCCTTGTTGATATCTGTGTTCCTTTCACACATATACCACTGCAACCATAGGTATCCTATAAGACTTAGAGTCACCAAGAGGCTTGGAACTTTTCCAAAGTAATGTTAACAGAATTAAGAAAGATAAGCATGCATGGTGGGAAAATGTCTTTTCTCTGAGCTACATACCCCCTTTCCTCTTCCCTCAAGAACATACAACTTGTGGGAACGTACAAAAAAGAAGTGATTGCTTGCCAGGATTGCTCCTCTGGAATAATTTAATGTGCAAAGCAGTTCCACCCAATGGCTCATTTTTGTTTCAAACTATTTCTTTCAAACTATGCATTGAAGGGCACATTTCAGACAGAAAACTTCTTATTGACACTGACTCAGCAATGGCTCCCCTGTCTACATACTTCAATGCCTTCCATGCCTAGCTATTTACAACAGTAGCAGTGAATGAAGATGCAGCTCAGGCTGAGAAGGCAATAGGATTGACTGTGCTCACAGCCATCTTTTAAAAAAATAAAGACAAGATACATAATTGTGTTGTTCCCTTCCTATATCATTATCCCTTTATCCTTCACTTGAAAATGCAATAAAGATGCACCAAGCGTCTCCTGGTTTCCAGGAACCTGGAATAGATGGTACAAGAGCAAGGATGAGACCCACAGATTCTGTTGTCATAGACTTGGTGACTTATTGACAAAAAGTTCAAAATTATATTTAAATTAGTTTTGGTCCCCAGCTATTGAACTAGTCTAGTTGAATAGTCTAGTGAATAGTGAATAATCATTGAATGTGCTCCTTCAAATAGCTAAATTTCATTCACTCAACATGCATTTATTCCTACAATGTATGCTTATGCCAGAACCATTATTTCTAATATAAAGTGAAGGAGAAAAATATTCTCACTTAATAATCCAAGAAAAAAGCCTGGGGGTGGTGGTGCATGCCTTTAATCCCAGCACTCGGGAGGCAGAGGCAGGCAGATCTCTGTGAGTTCGAGGCCAGGCTGGACTGACAGCCTCCAAAACAATACAGAGAAACTCTGTCTCATAAAACCAAAAAAAATTAATAATCCAAGCAAAAGAGCTACACATATGGCCTTGGAGAGATTACCAATTTTACCTAACACATCTGGTAAAGTGTACATAGAGGAAATGGTATTTAATTCTATCCCTAAAAGACAAATACACATTTCTCAGTCAGTCAAAAATAAAAAGATTGGTTGGGGAAGAGGCAAGATTACACTTTAAAAAAGCATAGAATCACACATACACACACACACGGAGAGAGAGAGAGAAAGAGAGTGAGACAGAGACAGAGAGACAGAGACAGAGAGACAGAGAGAGATGCATAGAAATGAATCACAGCTGTAAAATCTAAAATCTGAGGACAGGAGGGATTTCTACTGTGCATTACATCCACTCTCCATTAACATGAATTTACACTTTTTACTGGTATAAATAATTAGAGAAATGGGAAACCAGAAGTTGCAAGAAGAAAATGGAAATAAATATTCAGACAGGAAAAAAAAGAAGAGAAACTGTAATAAAATGGCAGGAGAGAGAAATGGGGATTGACCAAAGAAAGACGATCGAGAGAAGCAGCCTTGCCACTGAGTTCCCATTGTGTGGAAAGAAACATCCCTGGGGTTGAAGGCTGATGTGGAGAGATCACTTTGCTCTGTTATGCTGGGAATTAACACCATTGAGTCTTACACTGTGGAATGATTAAAGACCTCCTCATGTTTGCTGTTCATTTCAGACTGTGTGTATAAGAAATAACACTTCGAAACAGTAAATTCAAGTCATGAATAGAAAGGCCCCAAAACTGCAGGTGGTGTATGGACATAGGGAACCTTTGGTCCTATGTGCTAACAGTGTCAAATTTCTGTTACTAATTTATAATCGATATTTAGAATACTGAGAAAGAAGATGTTGAAAAGGTGGTTCTGATGATTACAGATCATAAGTGAAAATGTACCCAGTCTATACATTAACCCCAAAGGGTACATGGGCAGCATGAGTACTCTCACTGCATGGTGGGCTATCTCCATAATTTTTGTTTTAATAAAAGTAATCTATACTTAACAGAATTTTATTACTTTCAAGATCTAATGTTCACCACCTTATTTCTACCCATCAGATTATAAAATTCCCATTTCAAAGATCCAGAAATCTATCTTAAAACATAAAAGATGGATTATTCCATTATATTCAGTTTATACTCATATTCATGACCTTAAGAGAGCTGCAGAAAATAAGCTTGAAAAACAGAAACCAAACAGTTGCCAAGTATACCGTGAACTTAACAGGACAAGGAAAAGTGTTAGGTGAATTTGCATATAAAACATTGATAATTGCTTGATCAATATCTTAGTCTTAACTCTTCTTGAATATGAGACTTGGTTTGCCTTCTTTATTCTTTTTTAGGGGGTTTTCCCCCTTCATGCCTTCTTTGAAATATTGAGAGACTTTTTAGAAACATTATGGAAAATTTAACTTTGATTGAGAACACATGTCCTAAGTATAAAAGCATGAATCCTCCAATATGGAGAATATTCTACATTTGGACTCCTGCAAAAGCAGAAACTATTTGTAACTACATCTATCTCTTGGTGAGCTAACAGAAATTAGGTAATCTTGACAAAAGTTCAAGATCTCATTTATGAAACACAGTATCAAGAATACTTAAAATACAGAAAGAAAACAGATACAGGAACCATATGTAAGCTATATACAGTAGCTTCTTGGGGCCTAAAAACCTCAACGTCACACTAGATCAATTAGTACCATGTTGATGTCTTCTCCAAGTTCCCTGTTTGGTTTCATAACCATGAAACATATGCTAGCAGAATTTTTTTAAAGCCTTTTTAAATTAATTTTTAGATTAGTATAAAAAGCCATGGATTTCATTTCATCATTTTTAATATGTGTCATGATACTTGGTTCTCATTTATTCCCTCCCCCCCCCGACTTCCTCCATAATTCGTTTCATTTTCATCCCTTTTCTGTTGCTAGTTAATGTGACTAATTTTTTAAATTCTCCCTCATATCTTTGAAAGCAAATAGAATGCAGTGCTCTGTTTATTCAACAGTAATAAAAATGAACATCAAGATTAACACGATTTAAATAAAACTTAATAACAGTGACTTCTAATAAGTAACAGTGACTTCTAAAGGCATGAGTGGAGCCAACAACAACAACCAAATAAAAGAAAATTCTTTGGTGATCTGAAGAGACATTTTGGTCAGTAGACTACTTATTGAAAAAGTATGAGGAACTGAGTTAAATTCCTAGGTAAATATGAGGCTATTAAAATTGCTCAATGGTTAAGAGTGTATAGTACTTTCCCAGAGAACCAGAGTTCAGGTACCTGCATGCACATCCGTGTCATAACCACCTGTAGATCGAAAGAACACATGAACTCCTGAACTCATATGTGTGTTCTTACACACACACACACACACACACACACACACACACACACAGAGAGAGAGAGAGAGAGAGAGAGAGAGAGAGAGAGAGAGAGAGAGAGATAAAAAAACAAAAAGAAAAAAAGAACCACTTTTCCTTCAAACCTGATAGACATTTTGGTACTATTTTAATTTTGCTACTCCAAAACTTATACTATAATTGAATTGTGATTTTTAGTAACATTAACAGTTAAATCTTTAAGACATGAAGGCAGTCTGAATCTTCCACCCAGATGAATGCAAACGACGCTGAGAAGAGAGGGTCAGTTGTGGCTCCCATGATTCCCTTCTGTCCTCTACATGAATGGCTCAACAACAAAGCCCTGGAAGATGACAATTCCTCAGTTTTGGGCTTCCCAAGCTCCAAAATGTTAAGCTAACTAAATTGCAATTATTATAATTCATCCAATATGTGGTATTCTGACATAGCAGCCTAAAATGGAGAGAGTTCTCTCTTAACATCTGGGGCACATAGAGATGGATTCTAACAGCAAATGGTGTGAAGAAGCCTTCCCCGTGTTTATATAAAGTGAGTAGATGTAGTTCTCTTCATCACAATTGGTCAGAATTTCCTGTTAGACAAGGTTGGGAAAGATCCATCGTCATGTCCTTAACCCTGCACTGGAAATGTTGCACCAGACTTACTCAAAGGAAGAATGAACAGAGGAAAATTCGACAATAACATCATTCCTATAAAGCATTGCCATCCCAAGACGAAACAGAAGTCCAGGACTATGCCTACTGTAAGAAAATTGGGTAAGAGTGTTATCATTTTATATCTATAATACATATTTCATAGATTTCATTTTATATTTAGATTGATCAGTATATGTGAGCATAAATTTTAGCTTTCATGGTTGCTTAGGTAACAGGACTTCTTAGCCAATAGAATGACAGAACAAGACTTGTGGCTTGACTTTCCTGAGTACTAAACACGAATGATGAAAATTTTTAAATGCTTACTTAATTTCTAAAGATACAACTCAGTGGAAGAGAACATGCTTAGAACACGCAGGTGTTGTGTTCAGTCTCCAGAAACAATGAGGCATATGTTGACGGGCACATGCATACATCACGGGTGATTGACTTAACTCAGAAAGTCATCATTAAAATGAAGAATGACCCAAGGAAGCAAACCTGAAAAGAATAAGTACATTTTGTAGAAACTTTTCTTTAGTATATTTCCACCTAATACACATTGCTTTGGACATTATGAGAATACATAAATACGCATGGTCACGCATTTCCTGCACCAATGTTAAGTTAGAGAAAACACATGAACTTTTCTCTTACTTGTTTTTAGAGTTTCACTGGTCCACTTAGCATTACTTGTTTGGTCACATGATTTATGGAAGAATAAATTTCAACTAATGTTAAAAATTGATTTAATTCAGTAAATAGATATCAGAAGAAAAACTGAAAGGAAGCTCTCTTTAAAGATTGATAGCTGAGTCGACATCCTTATTCTCTTCCTTCTCCATATTTCTTCTATCTGCAGCACATCTATAAAATATTGAAAGCAGCAACTTGCTGAATACTATGGCTCTCCAAGATCAGGAAACATCTAGCAAGCCAACATTAAAAAAAAAAAAACGGTATTTCCTCCTTGTACTTGAAATCTGTGCAGAATCAATGGGAGCCTAACAAAACAAACTAGTACTACTGAGGCCAAGTTTGCTGCTTTACCTGTAGTGTCTGTCACAGTTACTCTAGGCATTCTGGGAGTTCTCAGAGAGCTGTCCTCAGAAGGGCCCCTCCCAAATTAAAAGTCAAAGAACATCAACCGCAGATGATAGACACATCGGCAGTCCACCTCAGACACACGTTACTTCCTTGCTGGACCATCTCTTGAGGGTGTCTTCTCATTTTTAACTCGCTTCAGCTCTACAGACTGACTCCTTAAAAGAAACAGATGACACTTGAATCACTGGGAACTCATTCACTTCATTTCAGGAAATCCAAAGGCCTGGTTGTGAAATGCAATCCTTTCAAATCTGCCCTACACGCAGAGTACTTAACACGATCCACGCACTGATAGTAGCAGTTTTATGTGGACTGTTGCAAGGCAATGAACTTTCTCGAATTACCATTTTTAAAGAGTTCTCCCATGTGCGTCAATGGCAGGAGATTCATTTTCCAAACCTGTACCATTTCCTTGGTGAGTCAGTCTCGCAAAGCTTATATTGCCGTCATTGTTTGTGTTACAAAATAATGAATCCCTAAAGCAAGAAGAAATGCCACATAAAGTCTCTATGACATTCCTTCCTGAAAAAAAGCATCATTTCAAGTGCTTTGCCTTCTGGAGTGTTGGTTAATGTCACCTAGGACCAGCACTGGGCAAAAGTAAATACACACGGGATCTGAAATACAATCATGAAACCCAAGAAAACCCATAGATTGGGAAAACCTATTCAGGTGGGTAACAAGGAGAATAAACTTGAGCACCAGAAGAATTTGGTGTGCTGTGTTTTTCTAGCCATGTGGCACTATTTAGCAATCTAGATCCAGGTTTTCTTTTTTTTCATTGTGATTATTTGAGTGTTAACAGACACTGCTTGGCCTTCTCCACACACATAATACAGAGTCAATACTTAGCTTCCAAACCACATACACAAACCATTTTTCCCTTAGAAAATGCTCATCTAGTAGCTTAATAGAAAGCCTTTAATATCTGCGAAGAAAAAAATTCTTATTTTCAATTTATAGCTCTTTCAGACTTACACAGAATACTTCTTTCTGGCAGCACTATTCAAAAGGGGGATAAAGAAATGAAAGAGTTAGGGATGAAATCTCCTTACCACTGTGTGATTCCTAGTTTTCCTGTCACTGAACCATGCAGCAACACAAAAGATGTAAAAGTGAGATTAGGTAGAGAGAGAAGCACAGGCATGGATGGCCAGCTTTTATAGATTGCTGACCACTCATTGTAAGGGCGAGTTTCCATGTGATAGAATGGAGAGCCACCAAACTCCTGAGATGAAAACAATTGGCTGATGGCTTTGACCAATTCACACAATTCCTGTAATAGTAGAACAAGGAGCTGGGGAGACTGGCCATGAGGTCATGAAGCATAGTCATGGCCCCAGTGACAGTAATAGTTCCTGTTTCCTTCTGATCAAGATGTAGCCAGTACTATGTCTGCCTAAATGCTGCCATGCTCCCTGTCTTGATAATGGACTGAACCTCTGATCTGTAAGCTTCCAACTCCATTAAATGTTTTCCTTTGTAAGAGTTGCTGTGGTCTTGGTGTCTCTTTACAGCAATAGGAACCCTAACTAAGACAGAAGTTGGTACCAGGGATGGGAGTATTGCTTTGTTAGGTCTGACCATATTGTTGTTTTGGAGTAATTTGGACTTTGGTACTTTGGGTTAGGAAATCAGTGGAATGTTTTACCCAGTGCTTAATGAGCCACACTCGTAGGAGCATGGGAGATAATGGTGCTAAGAGTTATTTGAACTGTGGGGTGCTAACTCAAAAGGTTTCAGAGGAGTATTTTAGTATGTTGCCTAGAGATCATGCTCATGTCTTTTTGGTGAAGAATGTAGCTGCTTTTTGCCCTTGTTCAAAAAGTCTGCCTGAGGTTAAGAGGAAGAGTTTTGGGTTAAATCCATGGGCCAGAAAATCTCAAAACACCTTAGTAGAGCTGGGGTTATTAGTGTTAACTCTGATGTAGATTTATAATAAAAAGGAAAAGACTGCCTTGATGATAATGGACTGAACCTCTGAACAGTAAGCCAGTACCAATTAAATGTTTTCCTTTATAAGAGCTGTGATAGTGCCTCTTCCAAACAATGGAGAACCTAAGAGAGGAAGTATTCTTTGATCAAAGAAAGCACATACCATCATGTCTTGTGCCTTGTGGATAACAGTTCCCCTGTCAGTGCCCATGGGAGCATCTCTTGTTGATCTTTTTAACCATTGGATGAAGGCATCCAATAGCATAATTTGTTCTTCTATTACAGCCAAGTGTTACCAGTGCTATTGTATTTCCATTTATAAGATATGATGGGAAAGAAGTTGACATTAACCCTGAAATTTATTGAATTAATTCTTTCCTCTCCTTTATTTTAGCAGTTTTACCACTGTGTGATTCCTGGCTCCCAGTCTTCAGGTGGGAGTACATATCCTGGAGTAACTATAGAAAACAAGAAAGTAAAAAAGGATAATTGTCAGAATAGAGCATGGGTGAGCAATAGAGAGGAGAATGGTAGAGTATAAGTTATTTGATAGGATAAAAGAGAGAAAAGGGATCTCTAAATAGGAAACAGAAAGGGAGAGAAATACAGACAGACAGACATGCAAGCATGCGTGCGCTTGCGCACGCACACACACACACACACACACACACACACACACACACACACACAATCTAGGGCTTACAAAATGATCCAGTAGGTACCCAAGTCTGAAAACCTAAGTTCAATCCTGGGATCCAAATGGAGGAAGGAGATAACAGACTCCTACTACCTTCTCATAAGTGAAGTGACACACACACTAAGTAAATTAAACACCAGTTTTCATCTAATTTAAATTAAATGAAATAAAATTGAAAACAATCTCTCTTCCTTTCTGTAAAAACAGTAATCTAGAGAAGAAAGCCAACACTATTTATTTAACTTTTACTACAAGGAAACCAGCCAGAAAGAATAACCATAATCCAAGAACTTCTTGCCCCAACCTTCCTGGATCCAAGCCACCACAAAGTTGTTTTCTCCCTTTACTCCTCAGTCTCCTATATCCATGTTATCCTTTCTTTGCTCGTGATCAGGAACCTGAATTCCTGGATTTCTCAACTTCTTCAGACTATTAGTCAAATAAAGTAGGCAGCCTCAACAAGACGCTTGAGCACTTTATTTTTGACATAAAACAGCAAGCTTTTTTAGAGGATACAGGGCCTTCGGTTTTATATCCTTTATATCCTTAGAATGCAAACTGAGTTTTGAAATACTCCATACCTGCTTCCATTTAAAGAGCCCCATCATGTAGATATTTATAATAATGCAGTACCCGCTTGAAACAGTTCGCCCTTGGCCACCATGTTCCTTTGGTTCACTGGATTCTTCCCATTTAGGATTACACCCATCCCACATTTTCAGATATCAAAATGTTTAGCTCCCGTAGCCCCTTTGGGATGCTGTAAGTCACTACACACTTAGAGCACTCTATATCCATTCTATTATTCCACACTTTTTTTCTCTGTGTGTGTGACAGTTATTGTCGCTACCAGAGCAGACACATGGCTACATAAACAATAACAAGGAAAAGGGTCCCTGAAAACACAAGCCACCAATCGTTCTTCCAGCCCATCGTGTCACATTGAAAACAACACTCTCGGAAAGAAGATCCCACTTGCAAACAGCAACAGCATAATTCACCTCCACTTTGATTTCCTCACTGGTGATGCAGCCCTTCTTCCCACACAGTGCCACATGCTGTCATAAACGGACATTTGCATAATGGATTGGAAAAGCATATAATCCAAACATCTGGACTCATCCGCCTATGGCTCATTAGCTGGTGCTACAAAAGTCAATGAGAACTCCAAGCTGATGCAATTAAATGTGACTGGAAAAATACATGCCTCTCACAGTCTTAGATATCCATATGTATATGGTTGGCAGACAATTCGATGTAGTCACAGGGATTTTGAGAAAGTGAAGCTTTCTCTAGCCTGGTCTGTTAACCATCAGTGTGCTACTTCCTGGAAACATGGGGGAGTGGGGTAATGGAGAATGAGTAGTTCTGGGCTGCCAGCCACTGCTGCGCATTGCCACAGTGAGAGAATACCTAATGCATAAATGAATTCAGGAAAGTGTCACGATTTCATGTCTGTTCATCATGAGGGTCAGAAGTAGCTTTGATTTAAAAGAGGTGGGAGGGGGGTCTTTACCCAGCCTTTCTTGACTTGCAAGAGGACAAAACAGGTGATTCCTGGCGACTCCTTTTCATCGCTCTCCTCTTACACCAGCCTGCAATGTGTGTGGCCTGCTCAGAGTCAAAGCAACAGCACAGCTCATTAGCCTTAAGGACTGGGCAAGCCTGCCTGGAAGGGGAGCCAACAGCTAGGGAAGGCAGTGAGCAGCCTTTCCAATACTGGCCTGTGCATCCTAAAAACACAACAGTCCCTCCCTGCCCTGGGTGGTGGGGCTTTCCTTTCACATCTCAGAGGGCAATGGAGCTCTGGAAAAGGGAGGCAGGGCACCTTCCCATGCCTTGCTCAGTAACTGTTAAAAAGGAAGACAACGTACTTCCTCCTTGATTTGGTCTTCTACTCTCGGAAGATACAGAGCTGCCTCATATCTTCATTCTTTCTTGCATGAAATTTCTCACCTTCATTCCAAAGCTAGTGAATCCAAAACCTAAAGTAGCATGTGTTGGGGGAAGTCCTGTACATTTGTCAATAAAGTACTGTTGAGCCTATAGGGAACCAAGATAGGAGGGACTAGGAGTCCAGGAGGATTCTGGGAAGGAGAAACACAAGAGAGTCAAGATGTAATGCCATTGGGGTAGGAAGCCCGGAAACCTCTCCGGTAAGAGACATACTTAGATTAACAATTATGGGGTAATTACTTAAAGCAGAGCTAGCCAGTAAGAGACAAGCAAGGCCAACAGCTTCATAATTAATATAGCCTCCTGTGTGTTTATTTGGGGACTACAAAGCGGCAGAACCCAGGCGACTGGCGGGAGATAAACCAAAGCGGCTAGCAAGGTAGAGCTTCCCTTAACAAAATGGTGATCAGGAGTGGGATTGAATTTCCACGCAAAATAACAAAAGCTTTAAAGGAATTTTAGAGACAGAAGAACAGAGAGAAGCACAGATTTTGGTAGCAACATTTTTCTCAGGTGTGCTCTGTTTTGCTAGCAACAAGCCGAGATTCACGCGGCTCGCTTAATGGAGTCTTCCTGACTCAGCATAAAAGGAAAAAAAAAACCAACAAGGTTATTTTAACAGACTCTGCTAACGATTGAAAGGTGTGTACATACAGCTGGAAGTGGCAGCATTTGCTGGATGTCAGCATGGACTGAGACAGTAAGCTGGAATCACGCTTACGCCCGCCATCTTGAAACGGCAGTTTAAAACAGCCGCGGTTTTACAGATAAGACACGTGGCCAGAAAAACATAAAGATTTACAGTAAAGTCAGACTTAAATGAAGAAAAACCTCTAAAGGTTTACAGTGTGTTTAAAAATATACGTGAGATTGAGAGAGAAAATGAAACGACAAAGTGGTATATAAATACAGAAGCCGGCTGTGGTGGCACACGCTGGTAGGAATTGCTCCAGAGGCAGAGGCAGGCAGATTTCCAAAGAGAAACCCTGTCTCAGAGAAAAATAAATAAAAGTGAAAGAAATTGAGTAATAATAATAATAGATTAATAAATAAGCCACGTAAAGATGTAAAATACAAAGAGAGTCTGGATACTGTACGCTATTATGTTTTTCAGTTTTTTCATTGCTAAGGAAGGAACAGCTACTGAAGTACACTTGATTATAAATGCTGCTGAATTAATTCAACTTATATCTTTTGAAAATGCATTGATTTCAAAATTTAAGTATAAGGATATGTTACTCGGAAAAGGAGTTTTAGCTTATGTTTCCACAGAAAATGAAAAGCTGAGGATTCCTTCCAGGCTTCTGTGGTTCGACGAACCAAGACCCCCAGAAGCAGTGGACCAGGTGTTCCAACAATCGAAACAGCTAAGATGATACAGTTTTACAGGCCCCGAAAATACGGACTGATACAGGTTTCTGAGTTTTGTCATGATCCCCATGGTATGAACAGCGCCCCCCTCCAGCATGAAGCAGTTTGGAATGAGCGACGTCCTGATTCCCATCTTGTTTATAAATCTTTGTTTTCATTTCAATGGGATTGTTTATAATTGGTTAATGATCACAGCCAATATTTTTTTAATGGTAAAAAGGGGAATTATGGTATGGGTATTGTTTTTCATTTATTGATACAAATTCAAGGTCAATTTTGTGATGCTTATATTTCTCCTCTTGATTAAGTATTGTGCTTATACTGTTCTTTTAAAACATAATACATAATTAAATACAGACTATAGATAGTTACTTATAAAAGAATTTATAGTTAGGTAAGTTAGGTTTTCTAGATATACAAAAATATATTTGAGATAGATAGTCTTCAAACCTTTCAAAGATCTTCAGAAAATGGCATTTAAAATGGTTTAGGGTTTTTCTTGACAATGAGAAATGTCTGCTCCTGGCAGCACCAATTACGTCTGAGAGGAAGATGGGCATCGAAGAAAGTCGTTATGGAGTTTGCTTTCAACATGGCAAGATTAGCCATTTGGGCAAGAAACTGCTCTTGCCTGTATTGCTTGACTGTTGTTGTATAATCTGGACATGAAGGACCCACAGGAAAGTGACAGCTGAACTCAGTCTTACAGGGTTCCTGCTTCATGGAAGAGTCTACGAGACTTTCTGCAGGACAAAGAAAAATGACTGACAGACTGCCAATGCAGATGGACAGTTTTGAAATGTCCTGCTTTGCTGAGAAATCTTCTAGATACATTGTGGCCTATGGGCTGAAGATGGATGCCCCAAAGTTACAGAGGAACTTTAGGTGACTGTCCAGGTAGTAAGATGTCTCTGACAATCCTAGTGTTTATATATTATCCTTCTGTGGTCTTTGATGGAGTTGAAGACAGATAGCTATAATTATAGTTTTCCTTAGTTATGATAAGAGATAAGCTACATATAGGACTTTGGACTCACAAGAATGAGATAGATGATATTTTCTTTAAATCTTGCTAAAATATTGTAACTATGCTCTTACTTGATAACTGTTCTGTTATATATAATTTGACAGTGTTAAAGTTAAGACCTTTCTTTTTGTTTAAACAGAAAAGAGGAGATATTGGGGGAAGTCCTGTGCATTTGTCAATAAAGTACTGTTGAGCCTATAGGGAACCAAGATAGGAGGGACTAGGAAGTCCAGGAGGATTCTGGGAAGGAGAAACACAAGAGAGTCAAGATGTAATGCCATTGGGGTAGGAAGCCCGGAAACCTCTCCGGTAAGAGACATACTTAGATTAACAATTATGGGGTAATTACTTAGAGCAGAGCTAGCCAGTAAGAGACAAGCAAGGCCAACAGCTTCATAATTAATATAGCCTCCTGTGTGTTTATTTGGGGACTACAAAGCGGCAGAGCCCAGGCGGCTGGCGGGGAATAAACCAAAGCAGCTAGCAAAGAAAAAGCTTCTCTTAACAAGCATGCAATTATTGTTCAGATTCCCTAAACTGACTTAGAGGAAAGTGAACTGTTGTCCTGGCTTTGATCAGCTTTATTCATCTGGCTTCCCTGGAATCACATGTTTGAGTGATGCTAGCAAGAATTTGTGGAGATAAATGATGAGCTGTGGTCACTATTATAGCAAAGGCTTTAGCCCATTCTTTTGAAAGAGAATTATGCACATGGAATGGTACTTTTCAAGATCCTAAATGAGACATTGTTGCAAGTATTTGAATGCTTAACTGAACTACTCACCAGACCCTGACTTGTCAGGATGGCATGTGAGCATAAACTTGAGTGAATGGTTAACCCTAAGCAATTTCTAGAAAGAGACTCAGCTAGGCTCCATCACAGCCTCCATATTCAGGATTGGAGAATAGGTATCTCCTACAATCAATCCTCACTTAAGAAACTTGGTTCTGAGTGGTGTCTGTCTTTGTTTGGGTTTCCATTGACGTGAAGAGACACCATGATCACAGCAGCTCTTATAAAGGAAAACATTTAATCAGGCTGACTTATGGTCTCTGAGGTTTATCTGTTATCACGCTAGGACATGGTGGCTTGCAGGCAAACATGGTACTGAAAAAAGAGTTGAGAGTCCTACATCTTGATCCACAGGCAACAGGAAGTGAGTTGTAACACTGGGCATAGCTTAACCAAAGGAGACCTCAAAGCCCACCTCTACAGTGGCACACTTACTCCAACAAGGCCACATTTCCTAACAAAGTGCCACTTCCTTTGGGGGCCATTTTCTTTCAAACCACCATAGTGTCTATAGTAAGTTTTTCTCATTTAGGATTCTACTTTCTCTCATTCTCTAATGTAACTCAAAGGAGATGCATAGCCACCCTGTCAGTAAGACCTGCTCTGTAGACTGAAGTTGTCCTCAGCTTTACTGCCCTTTGTAGCTTCTGTAGGTGCTCTCTCTGCTCCTCTGTTGCTCTGGTTGTTTACTTGCATTTGGTGACGCATAGCCTGTCTCTGAAGAATATGGGTTCTTGATCAACATTTCGTTTCTGACTTGTAGTTACTGTTTGTCTATTCTAATCTTACACAGATGAGAGAAGAGTACCAGAGGGAAGCACATCAGTGGATCAGTGGTACCTCTAATGTCAAAAAGAGACTATTTCTATTCTGGATACTAAGTTGCCTTCATTTCTTCTTTTCTTGTCTGTCCATTTGTTTGCTATAGGAATGAACAGGCAGCAGTAGCAGATTAGAATTCCTCACATCCTTCCATTGTGTACCCTGTTAAAAAGGCTTCACTTCCAACAGTAGGGCCCTTCAGATGCAGAGAGCCTAAATTGAAAAGGAATAAAGCTACAGATAGACAAAGTGAGCTATAGGAATAAAAGAAAGCTGAATTAACCCACTCCCTGGATCCTACACCCATGTATTTCACCTACGTGTCCAAAGAGCGTCATTGTATTTAGTATTTAACATATCCTCAAGAATAGAAGCCTATCATTTCAAGGTATCAGAATCAAATAGGCTTATCTCTTACACCACAAAATAAGGTTCCCTTAGTCCATCAGATTCTAGCCTTAATAGCATATCCATTCCAATTAGATATTAGGCAACCCAGAGAAGTGACTACTGTGTGACTCTATGAAGTAGGCCAGCCACTGACATCCTGACTTGAGCTATGATTCCATTTATTAGTTATCACCACCAAATCTTCAGCCCTGAGCATCAAGGTCAGCTCATTTATCCTGTCTTCATTGTCATCTCTCCTCCATGAATGTTATTCAAATAGTGTTCATATGCATCTTTGTTATGACTTGTAGAGTGATTACAGTACAGATTTTCCACAAGAGATAAATTACACATGTATACCTGGTTTTTTATCATTTTTTATTTTAATTTTAAATAGCTTGTTTTACATGTCAATCCCAGTTCCCTCTCCCTCCCCTCTTCCCGCACTCCCCTTCCCCCCCTCCCACCCTATTGCCAAATCCTTCCACATAGGGGATATCTAGAGTCTGTCATTTTACTCTTGGTAGGGTCAAGGCACTCCCCTAAGAGTCCAGGCTGAGAGAGCGTCTCTCTTTGTGCTATAGGCACATGAAGACAGTTTGTATACCAGGGATAGACACTGATCCACAGCTCAGGGCCCCATAGGTTGCCCAGGCCTTCTAACTGACACTCACATTTGGGGGGTCCAGATCAGTCCCATGCTGGCCTCCCCACTGTCGGTCTGGGGTCCAAGAGCACTCCCCTGTTCAGATCAGCTGTCTCTGCTGGTTTTGCCAGCCCATTCTTTGCCAATTTGCTCATCACTCCTCTCTGTCACTGGGTTCCTTGGGTTCAGTTCAGTGATTAGTTGTGTGTTTGCCTCTGCTTCCATCAGTCACAGGATGAAGGCTCCCGGATGGTTATAGACATCAAGTTCATTATCAGGAATGGGCATTCGAGGTGGTCCCTCCTCTATTGCTTAGCTTGCCAATTGATGTTATACCTTTAGATCACTCGAGGTCACTCTGGTGCCTGATCTGTCTTCGATCCTATGAGTCCCTCTTCCCCCTATTCTACCCCCACCCCTCAACTATCTTCATCAACTTTCATATATACAGATATTTGGCATTTCAAAGAAGTTTGTGTTTTGCACAACCTTAAAAGAGAGACATGTAAGCTCTCTGTCAAATAAAGTACAGGTCTGTTGCTGTCTTGGATAATCAAGACGATGTTTCTGTCTAGTGTATATCTTAGATATACTTTAGATAAACAGTGAAAATGTTTATTCTAGGACTAAAGAAAGTGGGCATCTTCCCACCTGGTTACAAAAGATTTAAGCTCCTTAAGTTCAGAGTTCCTGCCTCTGTCCTGTTTGCATTCCCCCAAGGTGAACTCAGCCTAGGGAAGCATCAGGAAGCTGCTAGTCCTAGGGGTCCTGCTCCTCTTGAAGATAATAAACTGCCTTCATCTCTACCCTGGAGCTCTCTGTCTCCCTGCATCTATGAATCTGTGGTAGGATAAACTGCTGATTTGCAAGGATAATACAAAAAAACCTCTCATTCCTCAGAGTTTAAGACACCTTAGGTTGTGGTGATTCAAGCATGTATCACGTGCTTGTCAAGCTCTGTTCCATACACTTATAAAGTTACAACCATGGACATTCCCTCTACTTGGTGAGGAAAAAAAGGAGGTACTAATGGGAAATATCACTGTTCCCAAATCTTAGAACTACTTGCTGGTAGAAACGAGGCTAATGTTGCTTGACTAACGGCATTGTTACAGCTTATTACACAGTGCTTCTAATCTATGTACCTCACAGGAAAATCTTACGGAGTCTTGAATTGGAAACTCAGAGTGCAGACACATAATTACCAAACTACCCTGCTGTTTGGACTGACTTGAACCCCTGATTTAGCCTTAGTTCTTCCAAAACAACATCTGCAGCATCCTACCCTAACCCTGATATCCAGGAAGAGTCCCATGGAAGGCCCAGCATTGACAGAACAACAGAAGCCAGAGGCCTCGAGCCAGACCAATGAACAATTTCAAAGAACACTTACAAGTGGACTACAGGTATACTGTATAATCCACTGGGCCACGCTACAGCTTCCAGGCTGAATTTTTTTCTGTTTCTTCCTTCCTTCCCTTCTTTTTTGTTTTTATTGTCTTTTAGTTTGGCTTTTTGGTTTGGTTTGGTTTTAGTCTATACTTTAAAGTTGTGTTTCCTTTTTGAGGGGAGATCACAAATGCAGAGGCTGGGAGATGAGTGGGATCAGGATGCTTTATGTAAAATCCACAATGAATCAATAAAAAGTTTAAAAAATGAGTATCTAAAACAACAGTTTTCACACAAAGGATCTGTGTGCAAATGGAACTCACGAGGATTAGAAGGGAAGTTCAGGAGCCCTGGGTCTGAAGTAGAGGGAAAACAATACAGAGGGCCAGCCAATGCACAGCATGCTAACCGTCTTCTGAGAGTGATGAAATGCAACGTAGCAGTAGAGAAAATGATGGCTGGGGTTCCCTTTTCCCCATGGTAGCTCAAGGGCATTGCCCGAGGCATCAGCTCCTCTAGATTACTCATGAAAGAAGCCCAGTGGCTTCCCACGGCACCAGCTGAGAATCCACACCTGTCTCAGGAAAGAGACTCAAGGACAGATGCCAACAAGTTGCTGTCCATTTTTTTCTACTGTAACAAAGCATCATATATTTGGTTCCGTTCTAAGGCCATTTGGATGCTGCTATAAATAATCACTATAGACCGAGCCTCTTCTAAATAAGTGGACTCAGTGGATTTTTAAAAAATGAAATCGAGAGAGAAAAGTAGGAAGAAGATTAAGAGAGGAAGTGAAGGAAAGGAGAGGGGTTTGATCAATATTATCATATATGATATCATATTAGCATAATGTCCATATATGACATTCTCAAGCAAATAAGATACAAAAGTGTGATTTTCTAACCAGCTGGGTCATGATCCCATCATTGCGTATGATGGAAGGTCAAATTATCGTGTGATGATGTCTTAGAGTGTCTGTTGCTGTGAACAGACACCAGACCATGGCAACTCTTACAAAAGAAAACATTTGTGGGGGCTGGCTTACAGTTCAGCAGTTAAGTCTGTTATCATCTTGGTGGCACCTGGCAGCTCTCAAGCAAACACAATGCTGGAGAGGTAGCTGTTAAATGTTGATGTGTAGACAACAGGAAGTAGACTGCCTCACCGGGTGTCACTTAAGCATACATGAGACCCATCTTCACCCTGGCTCTGTACCTCCAACAAGACCACACATGCTCCAACAAAGCCACACCTACTAATAATACCATTCCCTACGGGCTTATGGGGGCCAGTTACATTCAAACCAGTGTGCATGGGACCCTGCCGATTATTGTGCATGATTTCCACTGAAATCTAGAAATACTTAGACTCATTCTGAGTATTTCTAACTCTTTTAAATATGATAGCCTGGAAGTGACAAAGGCCCTATGTGCATCTAAATTAAAGACCCTTTGCTTCCTTGTGTGGATGGCCTGAGTCTAGTCATTGCCCACATACAGGTTTTTATTTAAAGATCAAGTGGATTAATCGGGCCATAAGGAATTGAGATCACACCGACTGAAAGAGTTATTGACTCTGGCATATGGCATAGGTTTCAATCTGAGGCCAGAATTTATGAGCTGCTTAAACATACATCTTTAATTTCTAGGAACTGAATATTTTTGTGGTAACAAACACAGTTGGAAGCCTGGAAGGGCTTAATAAATTTGCTAGACTTGGCAATGGATATGGACAATTACCTGAAATGACGTAGAATGTATGAGGACTGTTACAAGCTGTGGAGAATTCAAAGTGGAAGAATATGGCTGCTGACTGAATTTGAGTAGAATCTAGGGTTAATATATTGGTGAGGCATTATCTAAGCACAGTAGTATTGAGCAAAAAAAAAAAGTAAACAGACAGTATTTTCTACCTGAGTAAAAGAATATTTAATCAATCTCAGGACATTTCCCCTCAAAACAAGCCTTCACTGTTTTAAGAAGACAATATCTTTACTGCAAGAAACCATATTTATTTATTTATTCATTTCAGTCATTTCATATTTGGTTTTTAAATTCTTCTTTAGTTAACACTATACATGACCATTGTGATCAGTAAGTCTTTGTAAACAAGCATGATTAGCTGTACCTAGGTATGGTAGCAAAACCTTCAAATGAAATTCCTTGACAAGAAGGATCTATTACAATGGGAAAATGATTGCAAGTTCTTGATTCACAGTGAGAAAAGACATCCCATTCATCCTTTACATCAATATGGCTGAGCACTGGGACACCAGAAAAACATTCCTGTCAAAGGGATATAAAGTCTATCCATTTGACACCCAGGGATTTAATTCGGACAGACAGCATGGGAAACTGCTAAGATTTGAATCAATAAATGCATTGTTCTCATCACTTGATTTGGTAATGACAATGATTACCAAAGGGATAAGAAACTGGACTAACCATAAAAAACTCACATAGACATTCTGTTAAACTCATTTATTTATAATGCATATGTAATAAAGAAAAATTAAAGTTGTATATGCTTACAGAACTTCACATTGATACCAATACACTTTAGTTCTTCCCTTAAGACATTTAATTAAATAATAAAAGGAGATGTGAAAAACTGAATATAAGGTATACTATGCTGAAAGAAATGCTGGCATTTGGGCTTTCCACATTGATTCATTCTATTTTGTCCAGCAAGTGTTTTTTAACTATTTATATGGGCCTAATGCCAAATATAATATCAGTAACTCCAAGAGCCATAGTACAGCCATGTCTTTGCCTCACATAAATTCAGACTTAATAGGAAGAAGTAATGATGAGCTAATAATTTTAAGGCAGTGTACCATAATTGTTACAGCACCAGAATAACCCCTCTATATGTAAATATACATTTGGGGTTCTCAAGTACACTGACTGAACTTAATCTTGCCAGAATAAGGGAAAATGGTGTAAAAGCATTCACACTAGAGAAACTGGAGTTGAAAGTTTACACCAACTAATCCAACACGATGTACTCAGATCCCAGGTTCTGACTAGAAGATCCAGACAAAGAAAAGCATTAGAAAGCATGGCTAAGCAGACATAGAGAAGTAACCATGTCCCTTCACAAAACAAAAGCTATTCTCATGAACTATCTTCTACATGAATAACAAAAACTGCTCAATAAAACTGGGAGATATAAATTCTCCATGAAAAGAAGAAATATTTGTTGAAAATGAAAGCAATCACATGACCATGAACCAACACAGAGTTTGAATTCCATTTTACAGAATCACAGTCTTTGCTTGCTGAGGTCACAGGCGTGATATGTGATAGCTCATAATCACAAAGACATTAAACAGAAAGAAGTCTAACTAGGTCAGAGATGTAGGTCACTAATAGTCTGGTACTATTTTAAAATTCTGAGGACTAATCCTTCCAGTATGTGGAATCTGGGGATTGTCTTTGCTGCTAACCTTAATATACATCAAATATACATCAAAATGAAAATAAAGCAAACCTTTGAAACTAAAGGGTGGTGTGACTATTGGACATTTCAGCAGGTGTGGGCATTCATCTGTGCAGTCACTGATGTAATAAACCATCAGTACTGACTAATGTTTTACAAATAATGACAAGAATCTTACAGTAAAGTATACATCAATGGATGTTCTACCAGATCCTTTGACTACTGTCCTTCACACTTCCCAATACAGTTGTAGCAAACAGAGTCTAAAGAAGCCACTTGCAAGTTAACCAGAGAGCAATACATTTTGCCTTAGAAAAGAATAAGTATACTTTTATACTTTTTCTTTAAAGTTTTGAAATTATAATTACATTCCCCCTTCAATTCTGTCCCTCCAGGGCCCCCCATATACCCCTGCTTTC
Source organism: Mesocricetus auratus (assembly GCF_017639785.1). NCBI lineage: Eukaryota > Metazoa > Chordata > Mammalia > Rodentia > Cricetidae > Mesocricetus > Mesocricetus auratus. The sequence goes on along the minus strand of NW_024429192.1, from coordinate 10,079,013 downwards.
TTTTTCAAATTCCTGGCCTCCCATTTCATTAATTGTTCTTGTATGCTCACACACACACACACACACACACACACACACACATATCCTGCTTAGTCTATATAATTTTCCTTGAATGCATGTTTTCAGAAAAGACCATTTAGTATTGGATTTGATCTTTTTCAATCTTCACACTCCAGAATGTGCTGTCATTTTGGCTTTTTAGAATTTTGTGCTATGTGCTCTAGAACACTTCCTATTTATAATGACTTTAATTACCACAACCATATGTTGTACTAATCTTACAAAATACGATGCCTTCTATTTTAGGACACTGTATTCAAGTGTGTCAGAATCAACCGTAATGTAGCATGAAAAATAAAATATAACTGCATACCCTTAGATAATTTCTGGAGGTTCTGTGTGTATGTTGTTTACTACTCTACAAGACAGCGCTGAGTGCTAAATTTAAGCAATAAAAAAACATTAACGTGGTGAGGAAATAAGTTTCAGAAACCTTTTAAATATATTGCTCTGAAGTTCCAGAATAGCCTTTGGTTTGGCTCTGCTGCTGAAGAGCCTTAGACGGGTGTAAGAAATCTGCGTCAGGACGCATCTGTGCACTGACTCACCATCAGCCCCATGTTTAAAGACCTCCCTGTGAAGAAGTTAGCTATTGCTACAAATTAAGTTATTTTTTCCAGTAGAATCACTATAGTCAAGATTAGATTTATGATTCAATACCCTTCAATGCCAAGAATTTAACAAAGAAACTATCTGGCTTAATTCTTCACTTGGTAATACAACAAGTACACATACTACAACTCAAATCTCTCTAAATAACAGGAAATAAGAATAAAATATTGTGTGTATGTTTATATATCTTCAAAGTACTAAAGAGATATTGAAATTTACAAACCTTGAAGTGTTAGAAAGTGGAAGGAAAGAAATTGAACTTTACAAATGAGTTTCTCTAACCTCCTAATCATTGTTTTCCAAATCTTAAGTGAAGCAAGAAAGAAACCCAACAGAAGGAAGTCAGTCATTTTTAAAGATGGGAAGAAATTTTATCTTTCTCATGGTCTTGAAGACAGTAACAAAAAAGCTAAATTCTTGAAGTTCTTTGGAAGTCTTCAAGCATAGGCTATGGGCCTGTTTACTAAAACTAAAGTTCAGCTTCAAACCAGTTCATTCCCACCATGGATTAAAGTAACCTTTTCCTACTCTAAATCCACCAAAAGAAAACTAAATTCTTCTGGATGATGGGAACAGTAGCCAAACCCTCAAATGATCTTGACAATATACAAAATTTATGATGTTCAATCATAACTATCAGACATACAAAGGAAATTTATCAAAAGTTTGAAAGAAAAAGCAAACCATACTGTATAAAAAATGAGTAATTATAGATAATCTTTACAGTAATTACAGTGCATCATATAAATACAAGGATTTTGGTTTCCTTGAGAGTCCTGGAGCCAACCCCCAAAAATAGTGTCAACTATAAATTTGTCAACTACCCCTGGGACTTACCACAGGATTTCTGCAGAATCCTTACACAGAGCACCCGAACACAGTTTGGAAATACAATGAATGAAAATGAACATGAAAGATGGATGACCAATGTCTGTAGAATATAGACCTCTATTATTTGGGAAGAGTCTAAAGAGGACAAAATGTGAGCTGGGATCACAGTAAGAGTTTTATATCCTGAGAGAGTAAGAAGTAGTTATGTGCCCACATGTAGATAGGTATACTGGTAGGTTTTAATTTTTCTGCTTGACACACATCAGAGTCACCTGGAAAGAGGGAACCTTGATTCAAACACAATCTTCATTAGATTAGCCTGTGGTCAAGACTAAGAGACATTATCTTGATTGCTAATTGACATGGAAGGGCTTAGTCTACCATGGGCAACACCATCCCTAGGCAAATAGGCCTGGGCCGTATAAGAAATCAAGTTCAGCAAGTCATGGAGAACAAGCCAGCAAATAGTATTCCTCCACAGTTTCTGCTTCAAGCTCACGCCTTGAACTCTCTCCTTCACTTCCCTCTGTGATGGACTGTAACCTGTAAAATGAAATAAACCTTTTCCTCCTCAACTTGCTTTTGGCCACGGTGTTTGTTACAACAACAGAAATAAACTAGAGCACAAAGTCGTCAAGTCTAAACAGTTGTTAACACCTTAATACAGTCTTTCTTAATACTGGAACACCTTCATGATGGCTTGGATGAGAATGACCTCATGGGCTCAGGCTGGAATACTTGGTCTCCAGTTGGTGGAACTGTTTGGAGACAATTAGGAGGTGTGGCCTTGTTGGAGGTGATGTGTTACTGGGAGAAGGCTCCAGGGTTTCAAAAAACTCATGCCATTCTCAATTATCTCTCTTTGCCTCCTGTTTATGAGATGCAAACTGAGCCATTGTTCCAGGGGCCTGGCACCATGCCATCAATCCACTGAAACCAGAACCTTCTAAACTCCTAAGTCCAGTTAAATACTGTCTCAATCTCCTAAGTGGACTTCACATTCTGAAAAACTCACCAAGGGAAATGTCTTGAAAACAATCCCATATTTTTGTCACCATCCCAATACATATCACATCCCCTGGTCATGAGAGGCCTGTAAACCGTGAATGGAAGAAAGGCAAGCCATTTTGACACGCTATTTCATCGCAAATAGGGAACTGCCCCCTTTCAAAGTTCATCCTGAGAAAGGTGAAACCAAGTCTCTATCTGGAACTGGGTTCTCCGGGACAGAAATTGCCAGACTCTGGAGTGGGCTGAATCAGTTGCTAAGTCTCTCAAGGCCCTGAGAAGGTAAGTCTGGGCATGCTGCACACTTCCCTGCCTTTATGGTCTCTATTGCTTCTTTCTGGAATTTCTTTCCAATCAAGCTGGCTGCACTGAAGCAATGGAGTTATTTTAGTGCTGATGCCAGTATTTCTAGAGTGCCTGTTGTATGCCACACACTCCTCTAAACACTGATAATAAAAGTGAAAGAACAGAATCTCTTTCCCAGGGTTGTTACCTAACAGTGATAAGTACAAATACAGCAAGAGGCAAGTAACATGTGTGGTATCAGATATAATTTTTATTTAAATTAGAAACAAAACAGCTTTATTTTACATATCAATCCCAGTTTCCTCTCCCTTCCCTCCTCCCATGTCCCCAACCAACCCCCAATTCCATCCTCCATCCACTCCCCAGGGAGGGCGAGGCCTTCCATGAGGGATCATCAAAATCTGTCAAGTCATTTGGGGCAGGGCCTAGGCCCTCCCCCGTGTATCGAGGCTAAAAGAGTATCCCTTCATGGGCAATGGGCTCCCAAAGTCCATTTGTGCACTAGGGATACACAGAAATAATGTCTAAGAAGAGTTTTAATTGGAAAGAGAAGTCTCTTAAATGTTACTTGACAAAAAGGGATGCAGTTGGGAGGAGGGAGTTTGACAAGGAATGAGAAGAGTCTTCAACCACAGAGCTTGGAAAGAACTATGTGTGTAGGGGGGAGTGTCTATGTGTGGCGTTGTTATGTCTATAGCTATGTGTCAGTAGATGTGTGTGTGGTGTGTTTATATGTGCATATATATATATATATATCTGTGTGGTGTCTCTGTGTGTGTACATGTGTGTATGTGGTATGTGTGTTTCTCTGAGTATGTTTGATGTGTCTGTGTGTGTGGTGTGTTTATATGTGCATATCTGTGTGTGTCTGTGTATACATGTGTACAAGTGTGCATGTGGAATGTGTGTTTCTCTGCGTGTATTTGATATATCTGTGTGGGTGGTGTATTTGTGCATGTTGTAAGTGTTCATTGTTGTCGTTGTTAGGGTGGTGGTTGTGGTGTTTGGTTTGGGTGTTTTTTGTTTGTTTGTTTAGTATAATCATGCAACACCTCTGGGAGTGGGAGTAAATAACTCCCTGCGTGTTTTTAAAAGGCAAAGTGGCTTTCCACCTGACATATCACTGTCCTTTCACTACTGTGCTAAAACCTCCTTTCAGCTTCTCACGCCAAAAAGCTGGCATACTGCATCCTACCTAATCACCCATTTTTCACTACAATAAAAATTTAAAAAGGCCTCTGGGCATAGTAGCCACCATTCATAGCAGTACTTCAGGAGCAGAAGCAGCAAATCTCTAAGAGATCAAAAAGCTTTGTTTACAAAGTGAGTTCCAGGCCAAGCAGGGCTAAACACTGAGACCCCGCTGCAACAACACAAGCAAAAATACGTGATACGGGAGCTTGAAGAGGTTGGCTCAGCTTACAGTTTCGGGTGGCGTCACTCTGGTAAAGCCTGTCACAAGATCTGAGAAGCTCTCCTTAATTGTAGCACATCATGGCAGGTGCAAGAGCGTTCTTAAGGCAAGGAGGAGCTGAGGTCCCATAAGCAGTTATAAAATCCATCCAGGACTGGGGAACCCATCCAGACTTACCAAACGGCTGAGTGTGAACGTGCAAATTAACAATATCAGGAATGAAAAGGGGGACGTAACAAGGGACACTGAGGAAATCCAGAAAATCATCAGGTCACACTTTGAAAACCTGTACTCCACAAAATCCAAAAATATAAAGGAAATGGGCAGATAAAGATATCACTTACCAAAATTAAATCAAGAACATATAAGCAATTTAAATAGAACTATAACCCTAATGATACAGAAACAGCCATCAAAAGGCTCCCAACCAAAAGAAAAGCCCAGGATCAGCTGGTTTCAGTGCAGAATTCTACCACAAATTCAAATAACAGCTAAAATCAACTCTCCTCAAAGTATTCCACACAATAGAAATAGAAGGGTCATTGTCAAACTATTTTTACAAGGCTTCAATAACCTTGGTACTCAAGTCACACAAAGACACAACTAAGAAAGAGAACTACAGATCAATACCCCTCATGAACATTGATGCAAAAAAATTCAATAAAATTCTAGAGCATATCAGAAAAATCATTAAACATGATCAAGTAGGCATCATCCAAGGGATGTAGGGATGGGTCAACATAGGAAAATCCACCAAAGTAATTTACCATATAAACGAACTGAGAAAGAAAAATCACATGATCATCTCACTAGATGCTGAAAAATCCTTTGACAAAAAAAATCTAACACCCCTTCATGATAAAGGTCTTGGAGAGAGCAGAGATGACAGGAACATACCTAAACATAATAAAGGCAATATTCAGCAACTCTGAGATGCCATCTTCCTCCTGTAAGAATGGCTAAATTCAAAAACACCAATGACAGTTTATGCTGGTGAGGATGTGGAGAGAGAGGAGTGCTAGTGGGAGGGCCAACTCATACAGCCACTTCTGAAATCAGTATGGCAGTTCCTCAGGAAAATGGGAATCAGTCTACCTCAAGATCCAGCAATTCCACTCATAGGCATAAACCCAAAAGATGTGCATTCATACAATAAGGACATCTGTTCAATTATGTTTATAGCAGCATTAATAGTAATAGGCAGAACCTGAAAACAATTTAGATGTCTCTCAACTGAAGAATGAATGGAGGAAAATGTGGTACATTTACACAATGGAGTACTACTCAGCAGACAAACACAATGGAATCTTGAAAGTCCATGCAAATGGATGGAACTAGAAGAAACCATCCTGAGTGAGATAAGCCAGTCACAAAAAACACATACATGGTATGTACTCACTTATATATGGATTTTAGACATTGAACAAAGGAGTGCCAGCCTACAATCCACACTGCCAGAGAAGCTAAGAAACATGGAGGACCATCAGACAGACATACATGGTCCCCTGAAGAAGGGGAAAGGGTCAAGATCTCCTGAGCTAATTGGGAGCAAAGGGGGAAGGGAGCGGGAGTTAAGAGAATGAGCAGGAGAGAAGAGAAGGGGAGAGGACTACTTGAAGGAGCAAGAAGGTTAAGTCAGGGGAAGAATAGAGGAAAGCAAGAAAAAAAGATACCATAATAGAGGGAGCCATTATGTGTTTAAAGAGAAATCTGGCACTCTGGAAATGTCCAGAGATCTACAAAGATAACCCCAACAAACAATCTAAGCAATAGTCAAGAGGTTACCTTAAATGCCCTTCTCTGATAATGAGATTGATGCCTACCTCATATTCCATCCTAGAGCCTTCATCCAGTAGCTGATGGAAGCAGAAGCAGACACCCACAGCTAAACACTGAGCTGAACTCCTGGAATCCAGTTGCAGAGAGGGAGAAATGATGAGCAAAGGGGTCAAGACCAGGCTGGAGAAACCCACAGAAACAGCTGACCTGAACAAGGGTGAACTCATGGACCCCAGACTCATAGCTGAGAAACCAGTATAGGATTGTTCCAGACCCCCTGAACATGAATGTCAGTTTGGAGGTCTGGTTAACCTATGGGGCCTATGGTAGTTGTGACCTGTAGTATTCCTTGCCAGCTGCCTGGGCCCTGCCACAGTTGCAGTCCCCAAATAACACATAAGAAACTATATGATGAAGTTGTTGGCCGTTTGCTTGTTTCTTAACTGGCTAGCTCAGACTTAAGTATTTAACCCATAATTGTTAATCTAAGTATTTCTCTTACTGGATAAAGAGTCCGGACCTCTTACTCTGGTGATCTACATCGTGTCTGACTCTGCCTCTCTTTCCCAGAATCCTCCTAGACTCCTAGTCCTACTTATCTTGCTTTCCTATTGGCCAACAGTGTTTTATTCAAAAACCAATATGAGACAGTTTTCCAGAATTACTTCTCCCATCAGGTAGTAAATAAGTATTTATCTCTAGTGTATGACTCGACTTTGGGAGCCCATTCCACATAGAGGGATACTCTCTCAGCCCAGACACATGGGGGAGGGTCTAGGCCCTGCTCCAAATGATATGACAGACTTTGAAGATCCCCCATGGAAGGCCTCACCCTCCCTGGGGAGCAGAAAGGGGATGGGATAGGGAGTCAGTCGGGGATAGGACATCAGGGGAGGGAGAGGGACCTGGGACTGACATGCAAAACAAACTTGTTTCTTCTAATTTAAGAAAAGGAAAACAATCCATCCAGATCTAGGATGATCTGACTCTGCCCAAAGTAGATGAACAGTCTACTTCCATCTCTTTTATCAATTTCAGTAATACTCTATGACTTATTGAGTATTTTCTCCATTAATGTTCATGAGGGATGTGGGTCTGCAGTTCTCTTTCTTAGTTGTATCTTTGTGCAGCTTGGGTATCAAGGTAACTGTAGCCTCATAAAAAGAGTTTGGCAATGAACCTTCTGCTTCTGTTGTTTGAGGTATTGGAACTAGCTCTTCTTTGAATTTCTGGTAGAATTCTGCACTGAAGCCATCTGGGCCTGGACTTTTTTTGGTTGGGAGACTTTTGATGACTGCTTCTATTTCATTAGGGATTATAGCTCTATTTAAATTGCTTCTCAATTCTTGATTTAATTTTGGTAAGTGATATCTATCCAGAAAATTGTCCATTTCCTTTAAGTTTTCAAATTTTGTGTGGTACAGGTTTTCAAAGTATGACCTGAAGATTCTCTGGATTTCCTCGGTGTCCATGGTTATATACCCATTTTCATTCCTGAATTTGTTAATTTGCATGTTCTCTCTCTGCCTTTTGGTGATTTTGGCTAAAGATTTGTCTATCTTGTTGATTTTCTCTAAAAACCAATTCTTTGTTACATTGACTCTTTGTACTGTTTCCTTTGTTTCAACTTTATTGATTTCAACCCTCAATTTGATTATTTCCTGGCATCTACTCCTCCAAGGTGAGATTGCTTCTTTTTGTTTTAGAGCTTTTAGTTTTGCTATTAATTTTCTAGTATGACTACTCTCTAGTTTCTTCCCATGAGCACTTAGTGCTATGAACTTTCCACTTAGTACTACTACTAAGTACTAGTACTACTTTCAAAGTGTCCCATAAGTTTGGGTATATTGTGTCTTAATTGTCATTAAATTCTAGAAAGTCTTTAATTTCTTTCTTTATTTCTTCCTTGATGGTGCAATTGTGCATTGTTCAATATCCATGAGTTTCTGGGGTTTCTGCAATTTGTGTTGTTGTTGAATTCTAACTTTAAAGTATGATGGTCTGATAAGATATAGGAGGTACTAGCAAACCGAATCCAATAACACATCAGAAAAATCATCCACCATGATCAAGTAGGCTTCATCACAAAAATACACAGGTAGACCAAGGGAACCAAATTGAAAAGCCTGATATTAACCCACACACCAATGAACACTTGATTTTTGACAAAGAAGCTAAAATTATACAATGGAAAATAGAAAGCATATTCAACAAATGGTTCTGGCATAACTTGATGCTGGCATGTAGAAGACTACAGATAAATCCATGTCTAGCACCATGCATAAAACTTAAGTCCAAATGGATCAAAGACCTCAACATAAATCCAGCCACACTGAACCTCTTAGAAGAGAAAATGGGAGGTACCCTTGAATGAATTGGTACAGGAAACTGCTTCCTGGACATAACAACAGTAACACAGACACTGAGATCGACAATTAATAAATGGGACCTCTTGAAACTGAGAAGCTTCTGTAAGGCAAAGGACACAGTAAGCAAGACAAAAAGGCAACCCAAAGAATGGGAAAAGATATTCACTAACCCCACATCTGACGGAGGGCAGATCTCCAAAATTTACAAAGAACTCAAGAAGCAAGTCTTCAAAACACCAAGGGATCCAATTAAAAAGTGAGGTACAAAACTAAACAGAGAATTCTCAATAGAGAAGTCTAAAATGGTTGAGAGACACTTGAGAAAGTGCTCAACATCCTTATCCATTAGGTAAATGCAAATATAAACAACTCTAAGATACCATATTGCTCCTGTCAGAATGGCTAAAATCAAAAACACCAATGACAGTTTATGCTGGAGAGGATGTGGAGAGAGGGGAACACTCCTCCACTGCTGGTGGGAATACCAACTCGTACAGCCACTTTGGGAAATCAGTACGGCAGTTTCTCAGGAAAATGGGAATCAGTCTACCTCAAGATCCAGCAATTGCACTCTTAGGCATATACCCAAAAGATGCGCATTCATACAACAAGGACATCTGTTCCACTATGTTCACAGTCACATTATTTGTATTAGCCAGAACCTGGGAGCAAACTAGATGCCCCTCAACTGAAGAATGGATGGAGAAAATGTGGCACATTTACACAATGGAGTACAGTGGGGGAAAAAACAATGGAATCTTGAAATTTGCAAGCAAATGAACGGCACTAGAAGAAACCATCCTGAGTGAAGTAACCCAGCCTTGAAAAGACAAACATGGTATGGATTTTAGACATGAAGCAGTGGAGTGCCAGCCTACAATATCACCACCAGAGAGTCTGGGAAACAGGGAGGCCCCCTAAGAGAGATATACATGGTATCCCAGAGAAGGGAATGGGGACAGGATTTGCTGAGCAGACTGAGAGCATGGGGGGAGGGGACAGGGAGCTGAGGAAAAGTGAGTGGGAGAAGAGAAGGGGAGAGGAGGACATGGGGGAGCAAGAAAGTTGAGTCTGGCAAAAAATAGAGGAGAGCAGGATGACAGATACCATAATAGAGGAAGTCATTATAGGTTTGAGGAGAAATCTGCTACTAATGAGGTTTCCAGAGATCTGCAAGGATGATACCAACTGGCAATCTAAGCAATAGTGGAGAGGCTGCCTTAAATGCCCGTCCCCAATAATTAGATTGATGACTACCTTGTATGCCATCCTAGAGCCTTCAAGCAGTGGCTGATGGAAGCAGAGGCAGACATCCATAGCTAAACACTGAACTGAACTCTAGGAAACCAGTTGCAGAGAGAGAGGAGTGATGAGCAAAGGGGTCAAGACTGGGCAGGTGAAACCAACAGAAACAGCTGACCTGACTAAGGGGGATCTCACGGACCACAGAATGATAGCTGAGAGGCCAGCATGGGACTGATCCAGACCCCCTGAATATGGATGTCAGTGAGGAGGCCTCAGCAATCTTTGAGGCCTCAGGTACTATATCAGTATTTATCCATGGCATCAGAATGGACTTTGGAAGCCCATTCCACATGGAGGGATGCTCTCTCAGCCTGTACACATGAGGGAGGGCCTAGGCATGTGAAGCAAGCTTGTTTCTATTTTAAATTAAAAAAGAAAAAATATTCTATGACTCCCACACAAGAACATGTGCTTTTGTCTTTACACTATACAGAGAGAGAGAGAGAGAGAGAGAGAGAGAGAGAGAGACAGAGAGAGACAGAGAGAGACAGAGAGAGATTGTGACAACTGTCCAGAACCCTCATACAAGGTAATTCTACATGTAGAAGATGGAAAAGGCTGACCTAATATAACCTCCAATACTAAACCAAGCATTCAGGTGTGTCTGGTTTACTTTCAGATACCTTCCCTAGACTTACTGTATAGCACTCCACACACTGCAACTATGAGTATGCATTTTCCCACTGGCTCCAGTCAACATCCTTTAGAACCCATTTCACAAAAGTGAAACTATATGATTCAAACCAGATGCAAGTATCTTGTTCTTTTTCAGCCTGCTATGCTTCTGAAATGACTGAGTTTCATGTCTTGACTTGAACGTCAAATGACTTAACCTTAGGTTGGCTCTTTTTAGACCACTCTTGCTGGAGGCTTTTGGAGAATAGCCAATAATCTTTTGAAAAACCATTTCACCTTTTTCTCCGAAACTTACATCACGTTATAGAATTATTAAGTACAAAGATGTAGGAGATGAACATCCCATGTTTATATGTCTATACGTACCTCTGTGTATGTGTTTGTCTATCTCTATCTGTCTCTCTCTCTCTGTCGGTCTCTGTCTCTGTCTCTCTCCTCTTAGTTCCGTAGTTTACTGTAGTTTCTAAGGACCTATAATAACAGGCCAGCTTGGGAACAATGGCTGCCTCAACATTAACAGAAACGTGAGGAGAAAGTTTCCACTGTCACACACGTTACTTCCAGGCTATGTAAGCTCCCAGTGTGGTTGGCATATGAGGAGCAAATCATAGATTTCCAGATTTGAGTGGAAACACCATCCTTGCCTAAGCATTGTCCTTTCAGTTTTGAAGCACAAGAGTCACCCCACTTTGGAAAACAAGTGGATTTGTAATTGCAGCCTTTCCTCTGAAGGAATAGCCTGGTGTCATCCAAACTCTGCTTTGAAAGGCCCGTCTCTAACGGAAGGAACAAGTCATGAGTGGTCAAATATTAACCTGGTGGCAGGTTGCATCTTTTACCCAAGCACCAACACACAGGACCCCTATGGTGACATCTTTTGGATTCACTTCAGATGTACATTGTGCACAGAGGTGTGGAAAGGTCACAATTGGCTTCACAGAGAGTGCTCATACTGCCCAACTGTTCTCAATCTTGCTTAGAGAAACCTATTTTGAATGCATGGTGAGCAGTTAGTGAAGAGACTCATTCATAGCTGGTCAAAGAGCTAAGAACAAACGACTGTAAGCACTTGGTCCTAAATGGGTCATTTTATATCAGCCCCCTCACCAAGATCCATGTTCTATAGCCTAGGAGAAGGCAGAAAGAATGTAAGAGCCAGAAGATAGGAAGACATGATGTGAAGTGCTGTTTTCCAGAAATGACATGGCTATTGAGCTTACAGATGTGCAGTTGTGGTTACCTACACAAGACCCATACAAGATCAAGCCTGCCAAAATTACAGCATAGATATGCAAGGAGCTTACATGGTCCCACCCATAGCCGAGGAGCTATTAGTAGTGAATAGTTTCTGGGAGAGGCAAAGTTGTTCTGCTTCAGAGGTGGTCACTAGTTCATTGCCCATGGTCCAGGGGATGACCCCTTACTCAGGCACATGTGGATAGTATTAAATGGACTGGACTCAGTGTGCTACCGAGAGCGAGAGGGGGGAGGAGACATGCCAGGAAGAGTTTGGGGAAATGGGGTTATGATCATATTCAGAGTATAAATTTTTTTCAAAGAATAGGTTAATATGTTGTAATAAATATAGTTGAAGCAAAGAAAACAGTGACAGGCGTTAAAATATAGAAACCTAGTAGGAAACTTTTCTTTTATATCCAGGATGAAAACACATACTTGAAAGCATTAAATGCAGTCCCTTTGCCATTCAAGTTCTTTTGCTCCTTTGTGAACTTTAGGGAGGGAGAGAGGCAGAGACCTGCTGCCTGTAGATTGGCTTGGAAAGCCCTGGATGGGCTGTGAGTGACTTGTCATTGTATTACTGATAACTCTGTGTCCACAGTCAAGAGACAGACCCACACAATGCAGCTAAGGACCATCTGCACTCAGTATCCCCTAATCTCCAGAGCCTCTAAAAGCTTCCTTTGTCTTCTCAACCTCCCTTGTTCACCAAGTGCCACTGGGCTCTGTTTCTCTCATGGAAAAAATGGAGCAGAAGTAAATGGATTTTACTCAAATGCAAAACATGTGACAAGTTGAGTGAAATTTTTTGACTAGCTTCCTCAAAAATCAAATGAGCTCTCTCTACTCCTATACAGGGTTAAAGTTTTTGGATATTTGCTGCAGCATTCTCTAATGCCACTTTCCCTGTGCTTCTCAATGCCTACAAATTTCAGGGACCATTATAAATTAAAATTCATTAACTTGTCATTTTTCGATTGTTGATCAAAATAGAGAGATCTGTTTATGGGGGATGACTACAGAGGTAACAATAAAATAAAAAAAGAAAGTCTTACAGTTTATAAAAAGACAAGGAATGTCCCTGTTCTGGGTTAAATGAACCCCCAAACATGTATTGACACACTAACTCCAGTTCTTCATAATATGTCCTTACTTGCAAATGTGACATGAAAACATACATCGACACGTGGCTGTGTAATGTTAGGGGCCAGACTGCCACAGGACTCCATTACAGCCTTGATTACATTACTTCATGCCGGGTTTCACTACATCACCCAAGGGTGTCTAGAACTTGAGCTCAAGTGATTCCTCTGCACTAGCCTCTCCTATCACTATGGCAGGGAGTTTGTACTATGGATGTACCTGCAAACAACAACAAAAAAAATACCAAAACTTTCCTGGAAACTCTTAAAAGCACATGAAGCAGGGTTACTGCACAGGTTCAGAGGCAACTTGTTCCTGAAAAATCATTGATTTTGGAAGTTCCAGGCTCCAGTTCTATGGGACATTCTGCCACAGTGGATTGTACCCTGGGCCTGTGAGCCAAATTTAATCCTTTCTCCCTTAAGCGGCTCTTGTCAGAGTGTTTCACCACAGTAACAGCAAAAGGAGCTAAGATCCACCTCTCGTAATGACAGCAACAACAAAACGCCAGTGCACACAGCCCATTGTCCACACAGGCCAATGCTGCAGCTAAAGAGTCTTTATCAGCCATGTCACCCCATATGTAAATATCACGCAATTTCAGTCTAATACAATCATAAAGTGAGAAAAATCCAAAATTTTCTTGCATATAATGCAAATGGCCACCTGCCCTCCAAATTTGTGAGTCATATCCAAGCCTTTAATTCAACACTGATTAAGTCAAGCCATGAATCCCATTTTTTAAGTCATCACTTCTAATTTTTGTAGCCATTAAAGCAGTTTTTTTTCAGATGAAGAATTTCAGACTATACTCTAAAAGAAAATCTGTGACAGAGAAAGCATCTGCTTGGTAGATTAGAGGGCTTGCCGAAACCAGTGATCACATGTGTGTTTATTGGGGATCCTTCTTTGTGGGGATGACCAGTTGGAGCCACCAAGATGATCTGCTTGTGGTTAAGATGAGCACTCCAAAGAACGTCACTCTGGGAGCAAATGACTTTGGCACACCAAGACTTGATTATAGTAACAAAGTTTGCAAACAAACTAAAAGGTAGAAAAAAAAACTTCTGGAAATACCATCTTCCACAACCCCCCCCCACACACATCCAAGATGCCTCCCACTTTTAGCACAGGAAACCCTTGTGGGATGAAGGAAGATCTGGAAGCCTGGATTGTTGTTACCGGAACAGCTACATTTGAAATAAATTAGGAGGAGTTAAGGTCACAGATGCCTTTGTCCTGTGTGTTTCAGCTTGCTGTTTTTTAAGACTTAACTCAAAAAATACAGACTCCTGACTTCTCCTTTCTTTAAATTTTAATTTTGCTATTTTTTAGCCAATAATTTTTTTATTTTGTTGGTATGTTGTAGTGTGTGTGTGTGGGGGGGGGGTCCTGAAGAAACAGTGCCTCTAGAAATTGAACCTCAAGTACTAACATTAAAACTTGACTATTTGTGGTTTAGTTATACTATTTCAAATAATGATTGACACCATATGTAAGACTTTAGGATCTAATATGATCTTCAAGTGAGTCAGCATGACTGAATACAGCTGCAATAGTCTACCAGCATCAGCCACGCCCTGACTCAACTAAGTCAGGAGAGATCTTTCCTCTAACAGCCCATGACACCCTCGCAGCCTCAAGACACCACTGTTATTTTCAGAACTTTTTTGTTATCAAGAGCTTGGCCAATGCTCAAATACACACTCCCACTCCCTGCCTCACCTTCATTTCCCAAGGAAACTTACAGCCATTGTATGCTGCAAAGCCTGCCCTCCTGTATAGCTGCTGGCTTGCAACTGAATGTCATCTTATTCCATGCTCTACAGACAACCAAGATAAAACAAAGAAAATTCCATCAGTTCAAACTAAACTATGTCCCCATTCCAGTGGATTCGGCCAGAAGCACCACTTTCCCTTCCTTGGAACATATGCACACCATTAGTCAGACCAGTTCCCTCCTTCTCCTGTTCCTGTCATCTTCTCCTCTTCATACTCCATTCCTTCTCCTTTCTAAACCAAAACTGGCCATAGAGCATTTTCGGAAATGTTAAAAAAACACAGCTATGTGTTTTGTGAGCTTGCTAGCATTGATCCATACCACTAATCAGTCATTGCTTTCTTCAAGCTTGATGAAATCATCATGATCCATAAGCTTTGCTTGGAAAGCCTGTGGACACGCTCTTGCAGAGTCGGTTGGCTATTCTATTACCCAGAGAAACATGTTTTAAATAGAATAGCTGCATCCCTACATAAATCTAATGTGTCAGTGAGTTACATAAGATTTTGGCCACACTTGACACAAGGAAAAGTGAAGCCAACATAAATAAATATGTGATGCTTTGGAACTAATGGGCTCTTTGCTCCTGGAGGTGAGTATGGATCCAGTAGCTACTTGGTTTGATTAAGAGGTGAGACTTTAACCTTTGTATCTTTAAATTCCATGAAACCAATACAGAAGTTGGAAAAAACTGCGAAGAATAATCCTGAGGGGAGAGGAAGTAAAATAGTCAGGACTAGAGAAAAGATCCAGGATCCATGGGAAAAAGGCAGAATGCTGACCACCATGCAGGGCCAGAGGAAGCACAGAGACAAATGACAAGGGTCTTCTGCGAGCTGAAGGAAAACTTGGACGAATTCAGTCTCTTCTTTTACCAATAAGAAAAGTGAGCTACAAAAATTCAATGTTCCTTCTATAGATACCCAGCTATGATAAAGAGCAGAAAAATGGAACCTCCAAAATGGTAGTCCCAATTTGGTTCACTCTCAACATTACAAAGAGAGATTCTCTACCATATTAGTGAAACAAGGGCAGAGCACACCACTGGAAAGATTTGATGGTTACAGGGCTCATTTATGAAAGCTTTGGCTCTCTCTCGATCTAATGAAAACCATAAGTAGTTAAATTAATATCAAAAAGTTCATTCTATATTTGCTTCTTTTTTAATTTGTGTTAAAATGTAATACCCATACATTATGGAGTTCAACGTAGATCTCAGGAGGTAGAAGGTTTGTGACTGAATTCTATTGTCATGAAGAAAGTTACTTTTTCCAAATAGAAAATTTTCATATCACATGCACAGTGGATTTTCTGTTGTTTGTCGAAAAGTAACACTGGAAACCATTGTCAATTCCATGTTGTGAAAATGGGGCTGCCAGTAGAAGGGGTCACAATTCCAGTTTCTATCAGCATTGAAATACAAGACTGATCCTTCCCATCCATTTTCTCCCTCGTTCATAACTCGGCATAAAAGTTCACAAAGTTTCTTCTATGTCCCAGGAACATCTTTGAGCAGGGAACAGTGTGTATCATACAAAATGTCACACTGACTCCATTCTAACAGGAAAATACACATTCCTGACACTTCCTGAAGTCCCATTTTCCCTTTGATGGTGACACGTCCAAAATTTACAGTCCACTAGCGAATACTAAGAGACCACAAATTTGCTCTGATGACACTCTATGAGTGAAAAATGCCTTTATAGACATGACTCTAGAGTTCTCACGGAGCCAAGATTCTCATCATTGGGAACGTGTCAGCACCCAGACTGTGAGTATCCAGGCAACCATGAGACGAAACAGGAGGCTGGTCTTAAGGCAGCAAAGAAAGGATGTTATGAATGTAAAAATCAGCACACTAACCAGCTGTATGATCTAGAAAGAAAGGATGTTATGAATGTAAGAATCAGCACACTAACCAGCTGTATGATCTAGAAAGGAAGGATGTTATGAATGTAAGAATCAGCACACTAACCAGCTGTATGATCTAGAAAGAAAGGATGTTATGAATGTAAGAATCAGCACACTAACCAGCTGTATGATCTAGAAAGAAAGGATGTTATGAATGTAAGAATCAGCACACTAACCAGCTGTATGATCTAGAAAGAAAGGATGTTATGAATGTAAGAATCAGCACACTAAACAGCTGTATGATCTAGAAAGAAAGGATGTTATGAATGTAAGAATCAGCACACTAACCAGCTGTATGATCTAGCTGTCTAGTTACCCTTCTTTTCTCTGTAGCACCAACTAAGCAAGATTCATGAATGACATGAGTGGATTTATCACCATCTGAGTTCCTGTCCTTTTCTGTCCTCCTGAGGCCCAGTGACCATTCCAGATCTACCATCTGTGTCTTAGATGTCTTGGACAAGCTTGGAAATAGTGTCCTCCATCCTCATTGCTATGCCCATGGTCACACAGCTCCCACTGCTCAGAGCAGCACATTACCTTCTTAGAATAAAGGTGCTCTTTGATATATATTATTTGGAAATGTAAGGAACTTAGAGGCACACACAAGCATGTTCACGCTGCTCAAGGCTCTTTGTGTCTTCAAGGAAGATCTTGCTGGTCCACAGGCATGAATTTACAATGTTGAGATGTAGTCTAGAGGCTCATGGGTGCCCTCGGAATTTCTGAAACTCCTCTAGATGAGCCTTCTCTGTAATCACATTCCTTTAGCTCTGAGGTGGATTCAGAGTAGTGGAAGCTGCATGCCTTTTGGCTAAGAACACAGGAATGCTAGTTCCATCCACCAAAGTGAAAGCAAATTGTTTTACATCCCCTCCACTAATTCATCTGAGAAATGGGGATTCAGAATTCCAGCTCAGAGCCCTTTCACAGAAGCCTTTAGACTAATGTTGTAAAAACATTTTTGCAGACACCAGTCACCTTAACTACCACACTTATTTTCTTGACTCATGTCAATCACTGGGGAAGTACCTCCTACCAACTCCATCTGTTCAGAGGTCCCTTTCAACATGGGTATTGTTTCTATGTAGGTATTGGCGAGCTTTTTCTGTAAAATCACATAAAGGATTGGCAGTGTTTTCCAGCAACTAGAAATGTCTGGTACAGGTAACATACAGAGAAACAGACAATTACCTTCACCTGTGGATCACAGAAACCCAGGTTCTCTTTTATAACACACCAAGATACCTTTTTTTTTTTTTTGGTTTTTCGAGACAGGGTTTCTCTGTGGCTTTGGAGGCTGTCCTGGAACTAGCTCTTATAGACCAGGCTGGTCTCGCACTCACAAAGATCTGCCTGCCTCTGCCTCCCGAGTGCTGGGATTAAAGGCGTGCGCCACCAATGCCCGGCCAAGATATCTATTTTTAAACTAACAATTTCCCTACTTCTAAAGGGCATGCCTTTTCCAATACCTCTTTCTGTATCTTTGACTGTGACCACCCTAAAATTATTTATCAAGTAACTATAAAACAGGCTGCAAGGCACAACAACTTTTCAGAGCAGTGTCACATACTGTCCACTACCTGGTAGCACAGGTTTGCTGGTTGGCCCAGATGATGTCAAGGCTCCACCGACGGTCCTGGGGAAGAGACAGCTTACTCAACATATCCCTTGACTATTATCTCCAGGTAAACGATAAAGGGATACATATCTAGAGGAAGGATACAGCTATGCATATTCCTTTACCAAAAGAAAAAAACTTTCTATGCTATAGCTTTTCTGTTTCAGAGTACTCTCGCCCTTACTACTGTACCATCATTCAGTCTGCTGAGTGCTCCAAAGATCGGCACACTCACTGCCCATTTACCTACCAGCTACTGCCCATGCCCCCTGCCTCTGTGGCCACCGCAGAAGGATTTCTTTTGTTAGTTTTAACCCTAACTGGGAAGAGCTGGACACACCAAGAGATCTTAAAGGACAAAAAAAAATCCCAATTTGATTTATTTGTTAGGACACATTACCCTAGGGATAAGTAGTTTTAAGCTAGTGTACCTATGTTGACAGACCCAAATGAGCACAATTAATTTCTGGCATATTGACCACCTCTGACTTTTACTATGTCCTTTTATATCCATCCAAACACTGGTGCCTGGTCTAATGTGTTATAATGCCTATAGAAATAAAAAGCACTAAAAGTAAATAAAATTTTACAACACCTTGGTCTCAGCATATCATCTCACACAATCCTATGTCATGGAAGACTCTTGAAGGCATGGCAAGGCACTGAACTGGAGGACAGTTCACACAGACCAGGTCCTTCTTTTAAGGTATCCCTTTGACAGTAAGGTGGGCAGCCATACTTATAACTCTTTGACTTCCCACCCCTCCTCATCTTCCTATAGGCTTTGTTGGCTCTAAGTCCAGCACTTCTCCAGGTACCACACTCTTCTCTCTACATCCTCTGCTGCTACACCAGGCTTCTCATCTATCGGGAGGAACATTGTCACACTGATGTTTCTTGGTCCTCAGTTTCCTGTGCTTTGGTGCCTGCTCAGATTTGATATGAAATGCCAGGCTCCTCGTTTCTTTGGTCTGCATATGGCCTAGAGTGCCCAATCGTTCAGATGGTCTGGAAGGCTTATTAAAACATTGGTTCCTGAGCTCTACTTTGGGAAATATTGGATTGCAATCTCTGGGTGTCAAACTGAAAAAAATTAGCTTTTCATATGTTAACTTTTCTTTCCTGCCTACACATTCCCATGTACTCTGTATATTAATAATCTCTGGCTTAAAAAATAAAGATCCCCTCCCCACAGCTGGCCTCTACCTATTACTCCATATTCCAAATATTCTATATAGGAATATATTCCAATCCTATATAGAGTCAAAGTGGTCGACTCAGTGGATTTTCTGCCCTTGTAGACCTGTGGAACATGTGATAGAATGGGTTGCCATGGTAGCTGGGTGTTTCTCCAGATTTTGTCTGGCAGCATAAACCAAAGTTCTCAAGGGTGCTATTTGTTTCCATGATGTTAGAGGGGATATTTTCCTCCCTCAAGCCTAGGCACCAGTCTACCCACCCCGGTTCCTGTACACAACCTCCTGTGCGTGGTTGGAAGGAGGCTAAGTGAGGTTGTAGAGTTCAAGTCATGAACTCTGTCCCCCTGAGCTGCACTCAATGGTAGTCAGTGGGATATCTGATGTCATGTGGGGAAGGATCATTGAAAAGAAGCCATAATGACAAGGTCTGGATCCCTAGGAACTAGGCTAGTGATTCTTTAAAAGAGTATCTGCTGAATTAATGAATAAATTTATAATAGAAAAAAAGTGAAATGACATGATGAGATTTGCAGACAAACGGATGGAACTAGAAAAAAATCCTGAAGGAGGTAACCCAGACTCAGAAAGACAAACATAGTATGTATTCACTCATAAGTGGATAGTAGACATAAAACAAAGGATAACCAGCCTGCAATTCACAGCTCCAGAGAAGAGAGGTAACAAAGAGGACCCTAAGAGGGATGCATGGATTGCCCTGGGAAGGGGAATTAGATGAGATCTCCTGGGTAAACTCAGGGCAGCGGGGGCAGGGGAGGATAAAGGGGAGGGGATTGGGGATGAGAACATGACAGAATGGGATGGTCAAATTGGGTTAAGGATGGAGTGGGAGAGAAATGAAAGAGATATCTTCATAGAGGGAGCTATTATGGGGTTAGGTAGAGACCTGTTGCTAAGGGAAATCCCAGCTATCCACAAGGATGATCCCAGTTAACACTCCTAGCAATAGTGGAGAGGGTGCCTGAACTGGTCTTCCCCTATAATCAGATTGTTGAATACCCCAACTATCGTCATAGAGCCTTCATCCAGTAACTGATGGAACCAGATGCAGAGACCCACAACCAAGCACCAGGCTGAGCTCCAGGAATCTAGCCAAAGAGAGGGAGGAGAAAATATGTGAGCTGGTGGCGCACGCCTTTAATCCCAGCACTCGGGAGGCAGAGGCAGGTGGATCTCTGTGAGTTCGAGACCAGCCTGGTCTACAGAGCGAGTTCCAGGACTGCCTCCAAAGCCACAGAGAAACCCTGTCTCGAAAAACCAAAAAAAAAAAAAAAAAAAAAAAAAGAAAATATGTGAGCAAGAGAGGTCAAAATCATGATGGGAAAGCCTACAGAGACAGCTGAACCAAGCTTTTGGGAACCCATGAACTCTACACTAACAGCTGTGGACCCTCCATGGGACCAAACTAGGCCCCCTGTATGTGGGAGACAGTTGTATAGCTTGGTCTATCTAAGGGACACCTTGAAGCTGGACAAGGATCTATCCCTGGTGCATGAACCCATTCCCTATGGTGGGATGCCATATTCAGGCTTAATGCAAGGAGAAGGAGCTTGGTCCTGCCTCAACTTAATGTGGTAGACTTTGCTGACTCTCCATGGGAGGCCTTACCCTTTAGGAATAGTAAATGGGGGATGGGCTTAGGGGAGATGGGGGGAGGAGGAGGGGTGAGAGTGAGAACTGTGGTTGGAATGTAAAATGAAACTTAAAAAAATAAATAAAAGAAATACCCCTGAATGAGTGAATAAATTAATAATAGAAAAAGTGCGTTAATATGTTCATAAACAGCCCAGACTCAGGAAGGGAGTGAGCTGCGTTGTTTGAAAAGTATTTTTGTTATGCATAGCCATGCTTTCTCACAGAATAACTCAAACGTGCTTCTTGGTACACTCTTTGGGAACAAGAAACTGGCAAAGTGCTGAGTCTAAGAAGTAGCACGAATCATGCTCCTTCTGTGATTATGCTGTTGCGAGTTTGCTATTAACCAAAGCAAATAAGTAACAACCCTATAACACATTTATTATCCCTATCGTTGAAGTCGGGACGAGCCTCTAACATAACAATTTGCTTGGATCATTGTTGGAGACAGGCAGAACATTCTTTGGAAGCATATGGGTATGAGGGTGTGGGTCTGTGGTGCACCAATACTGGTGAAGGACCATAGAGGCCTGGAAAAAGTCATGCATGCAAGCTTAGAGAGCAAATTGCACCTATTTCAGCAAATTGGAAATTGATGGTGTGTAAATCTGAGATCCTAGCAGTGGCTATTATTTCCACACAGGCTATTATTAACTGGTAATATTTTCTCTAGTAAACATTCGGTTACCCATGGCAACCAGAGTTGTGTCATATAGACATGAGGGCTCCCTGGCTTTACCAGAAACATGGACAATGTTTTAAATTATTTTTTAAATGCAAAGACGTTTGCCAAAAACAATATTTTTGAAATAGTAAACTCAGTTTTCACTTGAGATAAAGAAGACAACTCTAATGAAGTCATGATGGATGGATTTTCACAAACCTTCATATCTAGTTTTTGTCAGACAAGCACTAAGTGTACCCTTCCTCTTACCAAAATCCAGCACTGCTCATGCTATGAATTCAGTTCTACACCTCTTCTCAGGAACTCATTAACAACATAAGCTGCTGTTTATAAATCCTCTAATCTCAACCTCTTCCTTCACTGCTTCTCCCAATCAATATTTTTAAATAAACAGTATAAATAAATATACAGCATGCATGTAATTAAATGTAAAAATTCTAACAACAAGGGTCAAAATAGTTTAGAGTGGGCATGTGTTAAGAGAAGCTTTTTCCTTTGAGAGAGGCTTTCCCACCCGCCTGGTTCCAGATCCGCATCAGTCCCAAATAAACACACAGGAGGCTATATTAATTATAAAGCTGTTGGCCTTGCTTGTTTCTTACTGGCTAGCTCTGACTTAAGTAATTACCCCATAATTGTTAATCTAAGTATGTCTCTTACCGGAGAGGTTTCCGGGCTTCCTACCCCAATGGCGTTCCATCTCGACTCTCTTGTGTTTCTCCTTCCCAGAATCCTCTTGGACTCCTAGCCCCACCTATCTAGATTCCTATTGGCCAGTAGTAATTTATTGACATATACACAGGACTTCCCCAACAGGCATGCTTCTTGTAACTACTATGGCTGAGAATGAACGTATTCCCAGGTGATTTGGTCTTCTAATTTTCCTAGAAACAAAATTTCCTGCTTTTTCCTAATATAGGAAAGTCTACTAGTTTTCTTTCTGTGTGACATTTATACATGAATTTCTAATGCTGAAATTTGCCTGAGATGTCTATGAGTCTGGGGGTCCTATGTCTTGTTACAGAAGTCCTTGAATTTCATGGCCATGTGAGTTTTAAAGTGACACTAACTGGATAGCTTCATCAACACACATTCACTTTTTTGAAGTTCTGTGGGCCAGAAGTCTAAGATGGGAGTGTGAACAGGACTGTCTTCTGTTTCAGGCTATGCCTCCCTTCTGGCCCCTAATGGTTAGTTGTAAGATTCTTGTCTTAGACCTTCTTGCCTTCTGCATTAGTGTTTACATGAAATGTGCATCCCTTTTTATCACACTGTCCTTTTAAAGAACATACCAATCATGTTGGGTTAGGAAAGACCTCCACCCCACTGTGACTTCTTGACCACACTACCTGTAAACATGTGAAGCTCATCTTTGCAATCTGGCAATTGGAACTTTAATATATGGATATGGAAGGGGCCATTATTCAAGTCATGTGCCAGATCCCATCTTGGTTGGACACAGATTATTACCCTGTATTAATTCACCCTGCTGATGCTGGATCCTTGGTTATTTCCCAAAGGAGGAAAGACAGTGAAGCCTGCCCTTACTGTTGCCTATCTTCATCTTCCCTTTTCTCTTACCGGGTCTAGATAGTTGAATTGACTTAGCAACTCACGCATTACTATGACATTCCTTAACTTGGTACTTGGAACCTACTTCTTGTCCAAGCTTCCCTTTAGAAAGAGATTCCAGAAGGCCATTAAAATTTTAGTGAATTTTCAAATTAAGCTCCGGGTATATAGGGAATGTTTAGGGAAGGCTCAACATGGACGGTCTTCCCAAATCAAACAAAATACACTTAAGGAAATGTTAGTTGTACCACCTGGCCCAGATATTATATGGATATTAATACAACAGAATAAAATCATAGTATAATCATAATCTATTGAAACAACAATGTCATTTGCAAACAAAAAAGCAATATATATCTCAAATATAAGTAACATAGAGGAATAAAAATCTAATGTGCAGGTCTAAGAGTCTACTGTAAATTGACTGAGGAAAGCTGGGCTCCTGCTCTAAGTAAAAAGATGTGCTCAATTTAGCTCACCATGGGTTTCTAAGACAGAAGTTCAAGTAGTATTCGTTTGCTGTAGTTACAATATGTATTACACACACACACACACACACACACACACACACACACACACACACACACACACACAATGACAGACCGGTTGGTTTAAAAGAAACAGAAATTAGTTTTCTCACAACTTTGGAGGCTGGAGGTTCAAATTCAAGATGTCAGTCGAGTGGGTTTCTTCTGTTACAGATGGTGTTTTCTTGCTGCATCTACAAATGGTCATCTATCTAGCCACACTTTGTCCTTCATATAAAAACAGCAGCCACACTGAATTAGGATGCACCCTGATATCTACATTCTACCCAGTTGACTATTGGGATTTCTATATACAATTCTTTGCCACCAGATAGACAAGAACAGGGGCCATGAATCAAACTAGATAAGCTTCATCCTTGCATCTGAAGCTTGCAAAGCACATGAGCATCTTCTTCAGGGCCTCAAAACTAATTTTTTAATCTACAAAACTAGAGACTGTAATATCAGTTTAGCAGAATGCTTTGCAAAACTCTTTAGGAATAAAATAACACACATAAAAATAGCTATTACCCAACACACCAGTGCAACATGACTCATAGCTAATTGCTGCCGCTGTTATTTTACTATTAAACATTTAACAAGGCACATTTTATACTAAGAACCATAGACAATATACAGTGCCAATAATAAATCAATGTCATGAAAAATTCACATGAAATATCAGAGAAAACAGCATGACATAGTTTTTGGACTGAGAGCAATGCCATGATGACGTTATGTCTTTAGAACTGCTTCTTCTTTAAGAATAAAATGCCTAAGGAAAGACTTTCTTAGTCCTCCATTGAAAGGATCTTCTGGGCCACAAATTCATAATGTGATGTTGATTTTGCAGCGAAAAACTGGGACACATGGAAATTGTGTGATTTAACTGTCAACTTGGAGTCAGTAAGATAAGGTATTGCTAGAATCCACTCTTTTCCTATAAGCATGGCTCACTGAGTCAACTGACTTCACTCCTTTCTTTGCTTTGATGATCATACGCAGCCTGATTGGAAAGTTGCACTCTATAATTTCACAGTGATTACATGGCCCTGGAGATCATTTTGTAAGTAAACGTTTTAAACCAAAGATAATCATTGTTATACAACCATAACCCTTTTTCTTATGCCATATTCTCCACCAAGAATTTATCCAAGCTAAAGTTACACTTCGCAGTCTCAATAGCTGGCAGGCAGCTCGGCCCTACATTGCTGCAACCCCAACAATCTCTGGGGTCTCTGAAATCTGTCTCTTGGATAACCTCTGTCCTTGTCACAGAAGCAAATATACAGCAAGCTGCCACTGTGCTCTTGACGTGAAACTTGGCAAACACAATACACTGACATGAATTAGAGCAAAGGCTTTGCAGAGAAGTGAAACATGTTATTCAACAACTCAGCAATATGCTACTTATTTCTGGATATCATCCTTCTCTCTCCTGGGAAACTTTGTAATCACTGTTCCAAGTTATTTCCAGGTTTATCTCCTGCTTCATGTGTTCATATTCCAGGTTAGTAACTCAGATATACTCCCATATAGAAATACCAGAGGGTCATTCATAATTTTTACCTTCCTTAGTTTTCTACTGACAAATACACCAATAGTCAATAGTAACAAATATACTGATATAGGCTCTTGTTTTAAGTAACATACAATTCCTGCTTTATCTCAAAACTTTCTGAATTTTTTATAGAATATTAAAAATTTAGAGTATGCCCCCCTCTGTGTGCCTAATAGTGAATGAATCCCAATAATATTACATTCTGTGACCACTTTAAAAGCAAGATCGTGAGTTCCTTCTCTCTCTCTCTCTCTCTCTCTCTCTCTCACTCACTCTCTCTCTCTCTCTCTCACACACACACACTTATTTTATTTTGTGTGAATGTATGTGCACATGTATGCTACAGTATACATGTAGAGGTCAGAGAGCTGCTGGTGCAAGTGGATTATCTCCTTCTATCATTTGGATCCCAGGGATCAACTGTGATCAAGATTAGTGGCAAGGGTCTTTACACAATGCACACCTCACAAACCCCACAAATGGCAGTCTTAAACTGTCTTGAAGGAAAATTGTGCAATTACCTCTTTAAAGATGGAATTTCTATATTAACAAATCAAATCAATTGGTCCCTGCTAGAACTTTGGAATTCAGAAGCAACATAATCCCAGAAATGGAGGAAAACTTAATTATTCAGCTGTAATACGCAAATTAAAAATATGGACTATAGTATTCTCTCTACATTATTTATATCTTGTTTGTTTTCTAGCCTCTTCCAAGCAATGATCTCTAGATTTCTCACATGTGAAATAAATGTTTTTGCCCTCTGGTAATATTTCTGTGCTACTTTTGTCTAAATACCTTTGTATAGTATCAAATCTATCTCTTGCCAGCACACCAAAGTAGGAGTTTGCACAGCATCTCCAAAGCCGCTCTCCCTAAACAACACAGGGAACAGGAGCATTTGTATAACTTGCACCCTGCAAAATTCTTCAGGTGTTTATGCTTTCTTGTGTTGCAACTAATTCAAGAAGCCAACTCTAACCAATAATACTTTCAATAAGTATACTATTTAAACAATAAATGTATACGAAACAAATGTTTTCACAGATTAGCATGCAAACTCAGAACAGATCTGCATCCACATTTCTGTGCAGATCAGTTCACTGATCTGAATGTTTGAGGACACCTCAAGTACATTAACAATAGTGTATTGTTAATGTAAGTATCTTATTGTCTTTGAGCAGAAGAACAGTAAACAGTGACGGATTTAACAGGATAAGCCAGAAACTTCATTCTTTGGTGGAAAACTCATACTGATGTTCTGGGTTGATTTTTGCCTTTCCTCTATGGGAATATCACAGTCATAAATTCTTTCTATGATATACAAACTGTGCTTCGGTAACACAGACTAAGAAGTAAGACTAGATGTGGCTCTTGGTTTTGTGAATGAGTAGTCAGTTTTTCTAAGATCTTCTGTAGGAAGAAAACACAGCATACATTTTGTCTTTAACATCACAAATTACCGGGCAGTGGTGGCACACACCTTCAATCCCAGCAATCGGGAGGCAGAGGCAGGTAGATCTCTGTGAGTTCAAAGCAAGCCTGATCTACAGAGCTATTTCTGGGACAGCTAGGGCTGTTACACAGAGAAACCCGGTTTTAAAAAACCATAAAATTGCAAGGCTTACAGAAGTAGCATTAATCTATGACCTACGCCATATGAGACTTCTGGGTCTTGTGATTCAAGCTATTTTATTTTTCATCATACTCTGCGTCCAAATTGAAAATTAACTCAGTTGATCAAGCAATGAGTCCTTACATATAACTCAGGACTCATTGAAATTAGAGAAGTAAACTGCCTGTGACAATAGCTGTTGTAAATTATAACAACTATTTGATTCTTCATTTTAAAGGCACAATGATGACCCCGTCACATGCACATGAGAGTAAGTGAATGAACCATGTCCTGTCTAAACTAAGACATGGTGAAATATGGATGGCCAGTAATAAAAGGATGTCCCATATGTTGTTATTTATATAGACTAAACTATTAAGATTTACCTACAGTCAGCTCATAGCTTCCCTTAGCATGGATCCACTTAGTCATTTTTAAAATATTTGGGCACTGGACCCACAAAAAGGAAGGACAAACCTGTGCCACTGAATCAACCAAAAATTTTTCTAGTAGCTTTTTCATTTCATAGCCTAGAGATGTCATTTAGGAAAAGCCGTAGAGTTTTGTATTTTAATCTTCAGACTGGTCATTTATTGATATGAAGACTAGAAGATATTATTTATATTTGTCTTAATTCCATTTGCTTTTTAGAGTTTTCCACCCCACAAGGTTTTGAATTCATAAAATTTTTTGTTGGGTAATTTATAAGTATGTTACTATAATACCACACACATCTGTTTTAGGTTGCATTTGAATTCTTATTTTCTTATTGATAAATTGTTTGTGACCATAAGCCAAGTGTTTAGTTGCTCTTTGATGCACAAGTACACACACACACACACACACACACACACACAAAATCAACTGTGAGTCACAA
Organism: Mesocricetus auratus; assembly: GCF_017639785.1. Classification (NCBI taxonomy): domain Eukaryota; kingdom Metazoa; phylum Chordata; class Mammalia; order Rodentia; family Cricetidae; genus Mesocricetus; species Mesocricetus auratus. The sequence continues at coordinate 10,051,310 of NW_024429192.1, read as the reverse complement.
CCCCTTTGTGGGTTGAACAACCCTTTCATGAGAGTTGCATATCAGATATCCTCTATATCAGATTTATATTACAATTCATAACAGTATCAAAATTACAGTTGTGAAGTAGCAACACAATAATTTTATGGTTTGGGGTCACCACAACATGAGGAACTGTATCGAAAGGTCACAGCATCAGGAAGGTAGCAAATCGCTTCTTGTTTAGGAGTGGAAAGAACTCAATGTTGGGTTTTTGTCTGTTTTGAAGCTGTGTGTGTCCTATGTATACTGTCATAGTTTCTGTGAGTTCATGTATGTATCAGTCTTGTGTCTGTAAGATACAAGACATAAATTTCTGAAGTATATATATATATATTTACATATGTATGTTTAATTCATTGCATAATAGAAAATGCATACATAAGAAAAACCTATAGAACAAATAAAATATGTAACAGCAAAATAAGACCTTATTGATGAAGACACCACATATTTTGGCTGTAGGACAAAGAGAAAACAATTCCAAACCAACAAGAAGTCTCCTCCCTGTTATCTAGTCATCATGTTGTCTGGAGGTGCTATATGGGAAGCTAGGAAAGAAAAGAAAGAGTCTTACCGGGTGCAGGATGTTGATGTTGTAAGACAGCTCTGCCAGACAGATGGGATCATTGGTGTAACAGTGCCAACAACTGTCTGAGTTTGGAGCTTGAGCCACAGCAGAGAATTTCATTCTTGGGACTGTAGTATCCAATACTGTTGTTATTTTGTCAAATGGTCATGCTTTGAAAATGTCTTCTAAATATTTATGTTTATGTCCAGTGGACAACTGTCAACACAGAGACACATAATTAGTCAAAGCATAAGAGACTAGTACTCAACCTTAATGGAACATGATTATCAATACCACACATCACATCACATCACACCAAACAGGTACCATAAAAGCCTTGACTCGCCCTCTGGAAAAAATGTTCCTACTGAGTTAGATTTTTGTTACTAAAGTCATGGTATTAATGAAGCTTAAATCTGTTACTTGCTTGTGTACCCATTGTGTGTTACAATCACAGGTATCACTGCTGTTAGTCCCTACTGCCACTGTTATGACATTGTATAAATGGAGATTACTGCAAACTTTTCCCTAAGCTCAATAATGCTCATATGCTTCTACCTGCGCCTTCTACTATTTGGAAACTGATACCAGAAGCTGAGAAACCTCCGTGGTCACATTATCCATCAGGGCAGTATTGGTGAAAGCACAGCCCAGTAAAACCTGTGAGTCTTCATGCTCTGGTCTATTCATCATTCCTTGAGTCAAGAACAAAAGGTAAATATTTCTGCTACTTACAACCCCTTCAGCATTTGGCAATAAATTATACTGGCTGGCTAACAATGTTCCAGAGTCGCCACGTAGAATATGGCTATTTTGATAACTTGTGAAGTGTTTACAGCTTGGATTTACTCAATCTCTGTCATGTATTTCTCAGAATCTTGCCTCCCTCTTCTGTGATCATGTGGTTAAAAACTCATTTGGAGCACGTAACACTCATGTCTACTTTCCTCTTTATTCCATTTTCACTCCTCATTGTAAAAGCATAACTTTGAGACCTTAGTAATGCTTTTTACTGTCTTCATCGTTTTGAGAGACACAAATGATAGCCATTTCCATATTCATATTGCCCAATAAACTTGTCGTCAAAATTTTCAGAAAGCCCTCATTAATCTTAGTCCTTTCCTCCATGCAGATGAAGAGGCCTTGAAGCAATTTGAGTATGCTTCTTCAGAGTCAATAGCTAAATTGAAAATAATTCCTTTCAAAATGCTTAAGACGTCTCTCAGCAATCTCTAGTCACTGGTAATATTAGGGAATAAATCTTTTCTGAAGACGGGACAAGAAGTAGAACAAAACAAAAGAAAACTGCATCACTTCAGGCAGACAGGAAAAATACCACCTTGGGCTCATTTGTGTCTGGTGGATATTGCCTTGAACATTCTGTAGAAACCAAAAGCAAAACAGCGGAGGGAATCAAAATAAAAAGTTGTATCATTCTGTGCGCATGGATGCAGGTCTGAGTGTGTTTCCTTCAAATAAGCAAACCAGCCTGTGGTTTCTTTCATTAGAAATCCGTTGGCATGGATTGCACTTACAAAATTCTGGACTGGACTTCTTAGGTGGGATTTCTGAACTCGTTGCTGGAAATATGACCTCAGTCAGCCCCTGATTTCCTGTGCAATCTTGAGAACTTCATCTCTGCACTCCATTTCCTTGTCAGTAACATTATTCAAAAAAATATGAATGTGTTTTGAGAGAGGGGTCAGCAGGAGGCTAGGAGGGCAAAAGAGGAAATACAACAAATGTTTTTTTCAGATTAATTACACAGACTTCCTGAGTATCTCCTCAAGTCTGCACGGGCGCACACTTTGCATACTTGAAAGCAAGCAATAGAAAAGAGTTCATTAAAAGCTTTTGAGCTGTGAAGACTGCATGGGAGTGAACTAGGCCCTCCATACGTGGGAGACAGTAGTGAAGCTTGCACTAGCTAAGGGGCCCCTGGGAGTAGGACCACAATACAAACGTGGTATGTGAGTTAGCTTGTTGGAGCCCATTCCCTATGGTGGGATGGGATGCTCAGCCTTAATGCATGGGAGAGGCGCCTGGTCCTGTCCCCACTTAATTTGCAGCCTATGGTGACTCCTCATGGGAGCCCTTACCCATGAGGAGTGGACAGTGGGTGGGCTGGGAGGGAGGTGTGGGAGAGGGGCAGGAGGAGGGTTAGGAGGGAGGACTGATGTCGGAATGTAAAATGAAACTTAAAAAATAAATAGTTCTCCCTCTCTGTTACTGGCTTTCTTGAGTTCAGCTCAGTACTTAACCAAGGGAGTCTGCCTCTTCTTCGATCAGCCACTAAACAAAGGTTCTAGGCCCTGCCCTATATGAAATGACAGATATGGACACCCCCATGGAGGGCCTCACCCTCCCTGGGGTAATGAGGGGATAACGGGGGGGGGGGGGTTTGGGGGGAGGGCACGGGAGGAGGGAATGAGAGAGGGACCTGGAACTGACTTGTGAAGCAACCTCGTTTCTTATCTAAATTTAAACTGGAAAATAAAATTAAAAAAAAATCTCCAAGTACAGAAACAGTACAACATGTAAATCTGCTCCTGCTCATAGTGGTTTTCTGGGAGGCAACATGATTCATTCATTCTGTAAATAAAAAATAAATAAATAAATAAATAGTTCACATAAAAAAGCTTTCAACATTAAAATGTGGAAACCTTTAAAATGTTAAAAAAAATCCAAAGATACTGACATATTTAATATGACTTACATATTATATATACCTGTATTATGTAAACATTCCATGCTATCCCATTCATTTGCATAACTTTCATGGTTTTTTTTTCTGTTGACTAAAAATGAATTTAAATTTAGGAATTCAATTAAAATGAAAACAATGGAAAAGAAAGAAAACACTTTTTTAAGTACATGTTTCAAAGCATCCCAAAGCCCCTGCGGTCCTTGTGTAAACACAGGCTCTGAATAGATGCAGAATGTAGGAGAGCAGCACTAGCTTCTACGTATCCAGGAGGCACTCAGCTGCGAAAACCACGTAGCAATCAGCTCGTAAGCAGCAGAGGATGATGTCAATCAGGTCAACTCTCATTTTTAAAGATATTTTTATCTCATGTGTGTTTGCCTGCCTGTGTGGATGTGCACCACATGCATGACCAGTACCTGCTGAGGCCAGAAGAGGGCGTTGGCTCTCTTAGATCCAGAGTGACAATCAGTAGTGAGTAGCCATCTGTGTGATGAGAATGGGTCAGGGTCCTCTACAAGGGCACAAAGTACCCTTAACTGCTGGGTTTCTGCATCTCCCACACTGACGTTCTTAACGTGATAGAAAATGTGCTTTATCTAGATCTTTTGAAACATAAAGTTTTAACCCTATATCTGAACTACTCAGTAAGAATATACATACATACATACATACATACATACATACATACATATCCAAACCCAGTACCCAGTACCCCAGGTAACCCCAGAAAGCAACGTACAATTTATCTGATTGCTTGAGAAGTTACAAAGCATGTGCTGATAACTCACTGTAAGTTTTGGGATTTTATTTTTAAAAGTGAAGAGAAATTTGCATGTTTATTCATTTGTATTTATTTCTATAAATGATAGTTAAAGAAAAGACTAAATCTGGGAGGAAGTGGGGGCAGACATAGGTGAGGAGGGGGGAAAGGGAGAGGGGAAATGATGTAATTAAGTTTTAGTTATATAAAAATGTATGTCCGAACTGACAGTTTGTTGACTTTGTTTTGAATATAGTCACAAAATGTTTTCTGTGTTTCAAAATGTTCACTGTTGCAAATACCTTCTGCTGGATCAGTGCTCCTTCCCCTCAGGCTGTTGACATTTCGTGTCATATAATCATTTGCTATGGAGCTTTCCATTGCTTGATAGATGAGACAGCATCTACAGACTTTACCCGGGAGGCATCTATAGCACAACTTCTCACCCCATCTGTAACAACTAGCTAGTCTTCTTTTCCATCGTTGCAAAGGTCCCTTTGAAAGGAAGACTGCTCCAACTGATAGTCACTGTTCCATCTGAAACAATCGTAAATAGATTAAATTATCTGCGAAACCTTCTGCCTGGCTGACTATGATTTGGATTTCGCACGTCGTAGAGGGGCCATCCTGATGAACTGCTCTGGCGCCCTCATGAAGGGAGTTCTCCCTACTGCTGCCTCCATCTGGTGTGTCCTTAAGTGGATACCTGTGCCATTCTTAGAACCCGCACTGCCTCTGTCACCATGGTTGTTTATTCATTCTGCCATCTCTAGGGACATCATGGAGATGCCAGAGTGAAGTTTCTCTTTCCATGGACTCTCCCATGAGCACACACCCCATGCAAGGTTCATCTTAGGGAATAAAATGCTGGGGCCACTCAATGTCAGGCATCCAGACCCTTGACTCCAAGGCTTTATGGATGCATAAAGAGAGTAAATTGACTTTACTTCCCAAGAAGTAAAAAGAGAAATAAGAAAGGGAAAAACGTCAGTTTGCAAAAATTAAATACTAACCTAATAAATGTGAATGCATAGTTACCATGACTTACACTGGAAAATCAAGTTTTCCCTAGCAAAACGAGGCTGCTGCTGATAGTACTGGGTGTGTGGGTGTTGTTTCTCGAGATATGGTCTGTGACTATTTTGACTGATTTATGACAATCAGCAACATCACTTTCATCATGGACAGACGATGCTGAGCATTCCAGAAAACCACAAGTGTTTTAGTCTCCTTTCTCAGATAAACAAACTGGAATTTCACGACATTTTTTGTTTGGATTTTTGTGAGCAAATTGTAAGCAGGTAGGATTACTGAATGCATAGAATGCTTTGTTATACATATCAAAGCTATCGTCTCCATGCTACAGGTAAGAATCCAACGGAGAAAAATGCAGTCACGTACTCAAAGTTAATTAATGACAGTTCTCTGACTTGCATGTAGGTATGTTGGTTCTGGGCTGAGTACAGTTTATAATACAGCCTGGCTACCCTTTAGTGACAGAGATGGTTTCAAGAAGTGTGTGTATGTGTGTGTGCGTGTGTGTGTGTGTGTGTGTTAGGGTTCAAAGAGAGAGCGTGGTGGAAAGAGTAGTATGAATACATTTTTATACACATTCTTTTTGTGAAACTGTCAAAGAACAAACAATAAAAATGTGGTTCCCATGTCACTTGTGAAAGAATGAAGAGAAAATAGTGATTTTGAAATAAAATAAAATAGAATGCCTAATAGTCTAAGGTAATCAAAGCAGCAACTACTGGCCATGGCTTGTTAATGTGCTCTGTTTGGTACACCTCAGAACAAAGGTGTGGGAACTCTGCCATACTGCACAAGAGCTAACTGATCCAGCTTTTCTTATCGCTTCCTCTAAAGGTCAAATAGAGTAGAACCATTACCACTCATGCTCAGACGTGAACACAGTGTTCAGTTTTATATTCCACTCTGGCAAATACGGTGAATACCTGTCATTTCTCTTCCTGTCCTCGCCCTTCCCAAAGACCTAATAAAAAGGGAGGGGACAGGTAGGGTTTTCCTTTTGTACGAATCAGTTTCCTGGAGGTTTCAATTGTTTCAACAGGGAGCAGACTACTAACAAGCAATTGATACTCTGACATTATCAACTTTTCAAAGAAGTTTCCAAATCCTTCCTGATAAATAGAAATTATTTTCCAGGCATAGTAAGGGTAACAGGCACACCCCTACAAACTTATTCTCTTATAGAAGAACACCAAAGCTGTCATCTCTTGTAATTGTGATACAAAATTTTCCACCCAATATAAATGACAATTGTTTGTTATGCTGTCCGCTATAGTTGGGACAATCCTGGAACAAAACACTCATAGTGTTACATGCATTTTATATCTGAATATAATTCTCATTCTTTCACTGCTGCCTATTTGTGGAAATTAAATACAAAGGCTCCCAACTGGTTACCACTCCAGGAAAATGTGGCACCTGTGTCACACACTCCCCCAAAGACTCAGGGATCATCTTAGAAGAGGAGGCAGAAGGATTGATTGTAAGAGACGAAAGCAGTGTTTTCTGGGCACAACAGGGTCGCTGCACACATGAATTCACAGTGTTTGTGGAAGCATTCGATGACCTACACTAGTCAAGCCAGGAAAAATCCCAGCATGGAGAAGGCAGGTGATCAAAGGAGGCTGGGAAGAGAGAGTTAGTGTAGTTAGTTTTCTCTATGGGTTTGTCCTGGTAGGTCTAATGCACTCCAGTGGATGGCCACATTCACCCGAAAATATTTACATAACATTAATGGGACTTAATCCATTCTTTGATTTTAAAAAGGAAAAAATGAGTAAGAATACAAAGTTTTATGGGTACCGAATGTGGGGATCTTCGAAGAGATGGGGGAGGTGGATGAATTCGTTCAAAATGCAATGTATGGAATACACAAGAAAGTTAATAAAACATTTTTAAAATATCAAAATAATTGGTGTTTCTACAGGACGCTTTATTTTATAAATAGGTTTGTAGCTTCTGTTTCCTATGGGATAGTTTAGAAGCATTAGTACTTCCATGTGTACATTGAATACTGATGTTAGTGACCTACATTTTTGGCACTACCCACCCATAATATTATCTCTAAAGCACTGGAGTGCAGCACCCATTAATTTTGATACTTATACCCCAGCCTAGTAAATTGATTTGAATGAGACTTCTGAATCTTGAAGCAATCCTTTTCATGAATTCTATTTTTAGAAAGAGTTATGTAGTCTGTGGCATGTCCCTTCCAGTGAGTGCCATGAAATAGACGTGTAGAGGCTTACCAGCAAGAAAGGGGCCTATGAGTCACACTCTACCGTTAATCTGTAAGGCATTACATCATGAGTCATTTAGAGGAAAGGGTAGTGTTTCCTCTTGAATTCATTACAGCATGAAAGGTAACATTTAGAAGGTGGAGTACACAAAACGTGATTGTACCTCTCAGGTAGAAGCATGTTTCCCATGAGAAAGTGCACTTTCTACTTAAAAAGAGACAGTATTCCTTTGGTATTTCATCAAGAATAAGTGACTGGAAATGTATGAGCTCATTCATAAAATATTCAGCTAATGGGAGGAGGAGAGCAATGCAAATAAAAACTGTAGAAATTAGAAATAGAGTAAGGAAGGACAAATGGACGTATGGAAATGGTATAGCTTGTTAACTGAGCCTAGATGTTTTTCTAGCTGCATGAAGAACTAATTGAAGGAGTTCTTTTTTTTAACAAGCACTAAATAGATAAAATTGATTATTTCTCTCTTGTCCTCATCTCATACTTTAGTTTAAAACTAAGAAGTCCTGGTGTATGCCTGGTTAAGTACTAAGGCACGTTAAATTAAATTTAATGCAATAGCATTACATCAAACTATACTTAAGTAAAAAAAAACCTTTTGTTACAAATGTTAGACTTAAAAAGAGGAAGAGATGGCAATGAACAGGTAATAAAAATTGTGTAGCTATCGGCTAAATAATGGCTGTCCCTCAGTTTCCCCAATGTAAAGTGTAAATTTTCACACACCCTCACATATTTGACATGTTTTTCAGAAATCAGCGGAAATAATGTATGTGACAGCGCTCAAAATCTCAGCTGATCTCATTGACTGTGAGGGATAGCAAAGAGGCTTTTAGATCATTTAGCCTGGAAATAAGAACAATCAGATGAACAAATACAATGCTATCAATCACTTCCAGGCTTGACCATAGATATGATTCTGGATATTCAGTACACGTGTGTGTGCATGCATACACACACACACACACACACACATACACACAATGTACACACACATACAGACCAACAGATGCTGTAAATGACAGTGAGAGAAATTTTAGGCTTACTGAAATACATTTCTAGCATTTCTAGTAGAACATTTGGAAACTTTGAGTCTCCATCAGTACAAACATCCAGACATGAGTTACAAGACACTATGCTGGTGAGGTGAAGGAGAAAATTCATACACTAAATTGGCAGCTGAGCCACAGGAGCTACACAGTCCCTGCCAAAGTCAAGAATCTAGTATGTGAAACATGTCAGGTTTATATTTTCAGTGGTCTCTCCTTGAATATCAAAAGTACCCTAAGCATGCTTTCCAACATTGTAAGTTCCTCGTACTGGGCGACATTCCTATCCTTTCATTACCTCTCCTACCACAGCAGTCCCCAGGATACAACTCAGGTCATCAGTCTTGGCAACAGCCAACTTTATACACTGAGCCATCTCTCTAGCTCACAGATGTTATTTATATTATACACACACACACACACACACACACACATACACACACACACTAAATTAATTTTAAGTATAATTCCTTAAACGGGAATTTAATTTCAAATAGTTGAAAAGGCATTTCTTAGGTAAATATGACAATGAAGTTAAGCTGAGGCTTGCCTGCAAAGTTGAGAGCCATCACTGTTCAAATATCTCACCAGAAATGGAAACACATGAAATCTGAAGCTTTTGAAGTATTCAAAAAAGGCCATCCTATTATTATAAAAATAGCAGCTTTCATTTATCCATTTCTCCGTGTTTTTCCACTAGAACCCACTAATATAATTGCCGGGGCTATAAATCATTTCAACAGAAAGCAAACAAGTAGACAGAAATCAAGCATATTCAATGGACTGGAAACCATAAACTAAACAGGAAGTTCAAACTAAAAATTTGAACTTATAAGATAATAACAGTTATTTGTATTTTATTCAAATCAGAAAAAAAATGTTTCAACTTCCATAGAGTTCAGATGAAATTGGAGAGCTGCAACTCTGTCTTTTCCTGGTTGCTTCAAAGAGAACAAGAAAGAAAGATGCTTGAGCCCATTTAGAGCACAATAAAAATAAAGTTATAAAATATATACATACTTTTCTAAAAGAATCTCTGAACCCCTACAAAAAAAACATTGTGAAAGCATTGCCCTATTTCTGAACCTACCAATGAACTAGCAAGGATTTGATACTCATCCTCTCTGTACTCCTCCAGGATCTGGCAGATGCCAGAGGCATCTTTCATAGCTACAGCTGGTATTTGTTCCAGACCAGGCACTAACTGGAATGAAGTTCACTACCACCCACAAGGCTGTGCCAGGTTGGCAGTTCTTAATCAATATATGTGACTATCTGTGAGAAAGAGTCAGTGATGGGCATGACTGACCACTGTATCTTCTCTATTTGCCCAAACTCCATCATGGGTCCACTTTGGAGAAACATGATCTTTTCATTTTACAAATGAGAAAACTGAAGAACAGAGGGTTGAAGTACATTATTTGAAGTCGGATTTGAAGTTGGCTGAAAAGAAGCCAACACAGGTTGAAAGCGCAGTCTTTCTCAGTACTGAAGGCCATGTCTGGTTGTAATTTCCTAAAACGAAGCAGTACTCAGACCACCTCTGGCGGAGAGGTGAACGCCGATAGTACCTGTGCCCTATTCAGTATAACTGCCTGATTCATGTGGCAAAAAGAAATCACAGCTACTTCATCTTTGAATCCCCATCTGGAAATGCTTTCATCTGGGTTCTAGAGATGGTCTATGAAATGTTTATTGTATCTCAAATCTTTAAAGCCTGCTGTCTGAAACACCGTCCTTGAAATACAGAACTAAGCTAGCAGCTTGCTTAATGTCACATAACTGCCTTGGGACGAGTTCAAGACCAGAACCTGGGTCTCTTGCCTCTCGGTGGTACTCCTTCTTCCAAGCCACACTTGGTTTTTTGAAGGAAGTGTCCATGGGAATGACTGAGTTAACATGACTCAAGCTGCTCCATGAGGAGGTTGATGACTGACTACAAATTTATTTTTCTTGAGAACAAGGTGTGAATAGCTTCTGAGAAGACAAGGTTTGCTCTAGGTTTGAAGAAACCAACCCCTGCTGGGATGTGGTCATGTGATTTTTAAAAGACACCCTGAACTGTTAGAAGTCCCCCAAGGTTCAGCGAGGACTAAAGAGGGCTTGCAGAATTATTGGTACATGGAAACAAAATGCTTTGCCCAACGCCTTCTGAAAAAGTTACTTTCCAGCTGCAGTGGAATTCATTTTAACAACTGAGTCTGTGGTCCTGACCCCTCGGCATCCAGCTACTCTGTGATGGCCCTGGGGGCTAACTGATCTCTAATGAGAAACTGAGGAGCTGCGTAAACTGCATCTCTCTCCTCAGCCCCCACAAACCAGCAATGCACAGTAGCCACTGCTTTGTGCTACCAGATAAGGGTACCTCAAGGGTCAGGAGGTGTCTGTGACTCAGATCAAGGACAAAGTAATTACTACAATGTTAACAGAGAACGGTTTTTCAAAGGAAGCACACTGTCACGTTGCAATGGTGATTTTTTTTTAATGTTTTGGATCCAGTTCTAAAAGAAGAAAAGGAACTGCCCTCAATAAATCATCTTCCTAATGGAAATGACAGAATTATTCTCCCAGGAGGACAGCACACCCCTCACCTCCCTCAGAAGGGGAGTAGGAAGGAAATGGAAATACAGCACCCTTGAAGGATCTAAGGCTTCCTGGACATTTATTCCCCTCTGTCCCATGAAAGTCATTTGTAACAGTTTTTAAACTCATTGTTCATAAGATCCTTCTCAAAAATTATATTGTATCTTTGTTAAATTAAAACAAAAAGCTATTTCTATAGTTGATTACAAGAAAAATAGCACATATTTTAAGTAAAAAAGGAAGTTGTGAATCTCCATAAATTGCCTTTTTATTAACAATGCAAAAAGACTCATCAGTAACAGCAGTGGTGTTTGGAGAAGGCTCGATATGTGTTTATCCTCCCTTGTCGATGTTATTCTTTTCAGAAACATTCTATATACTTACAACTGAATTATAATTTAATTTAAAATCACTTAACTCTACAGCATGTAACCTTCATGGAGGGCTTTACCACACATCAACTCAACTTCTGGAGCAGACTATAACCATGAGAGTGATTTAAGATTTTTAGAACCAGACCTTAACATTCACCTCCTTCATCCCTTGTGATACTCTCAGTTAAGAATCTGTAGTGAACTTCATGTAACTTTTGGCAAGAGCAACTTCAATTCATTCTTTTCTAAATGAATCCATTAGAACTCAAGGTTTCTTTTCTATTCCAAACCTCAGGAAGTGCCACTCCCCACCCAGCTTCTGATTTCTGAGAAATTCTTGCTCAGGTCACCATGGAGTGAAAGACCAGTTTTGAGAAAGAGCTGTGTATATAATAAGTCTTTTTTAATGTGGAGAAGGTAACATTTGACTAAAACTAGGTACACGGCAGTAAGACCACGGTTTTATAAAATTCAGCCTAAACATTCAACCAGATCCTTTGAAACTTTCTCCATGACTAAAGTTGGTCACTTGTTCCAATTTTGGCATGGTATCAAAGTGATCTGGGGCACTGACCCAAAAACCATAGTGGCTTTTTGTTGTTGTACTACAACAAATTAATAAATTAGAGGAAATATTTTTTAATTCACAGTGAATAGCCCATTTTGGTAGGAATGGGGGAACCAAACTTGTTCTATATTTTTCCTGTTCTTAGTTCTTTCCCCAAATGTTGCTGTGAAGATCCTAAACATCTCTAGGACCCTTTTGAGGTATCAGTACAGTTGCCACTTTTTTCCATCTACGTAGCTCCATGGAATAAAAGTTCCTTCTATATTTCAACCAAACAACACATTAAAACAAATCAAATGGAAAAAAAACAGAGAGAAATTTGAAATGTATAAAATAATACCAACATTTTCTTACTGTTTTTGGAAAATATATCTTTCACGGGATACTTTTAATTCTATTTCTTTACAATTTCACACATGAGTACTGTATTTACACCATTTCCACTTCTTTCTCTGCCTGTCAAAGTCTTCCAGTGTCTTCCCTCCCAGCATCAACATTCCCTCTGGACTCCATCATTTCCTCTTATACAATTATTCTTATTACCTATATATAACACGCTGAGCCCATTTAGTGTTGCTTGTAAGTACACATTTTAGAGCTCACCACTTATGATCAGATAATGTATCAGGGGAATTATCCCCAGAGAAAACAAATTCTCCCATTCTCAATGGCCTTGAAGACCTGTAGTTCTTCATCAAGCAATAGTGACCTGTAAAATGTCCTTCATTCACACAGGAATGTCAAATGGTGTGGTCTTTATACATGTCTTGTGTAAACAATCATACAGTTGAGATGTCATGGATGCAGCTTCCATGTCTTATCCAGGAGACACTACTAGTAAGTGCCCTGGTCATCTGCCTCTTCCAATCTTTCTATTTTTTATTTTTACTGTTTATTACTGTTATTTGAAATGTGCTACCATTTTAATTTCCAACATAGCAAATATACATATGTATATGTCCAACCCAAGCAAGAGTTCTTGGGGCTCTTCAATCTACTCATATAAAAGAAGCCTAAAACCAAAAATCTAAGAATTGATGAAACAGACGAAACCTTTTCTCAGGCTTTACTTACAACATTTCTATCAAGGGACAGAATTTCTGCACAATTCTTATCTCCAAAACTTTGAGACTTGATTGGTTTGTAAACAACCTACACCCTTGTTGTAGACCATAAACAGAAAGGAACCTCAGAAGATAATGTTCTTGTATAATAATAAGTAGGTCTGAACTAAAAATGTTAACATCAAATAAACTATATGCATCAGGTCATAGAGAAATTCAACAACACATGTACTTTTATTTCTGTATTTTACTTGATGCACATATTATCCATCTTATGGAGATTCTGATTTACATTAAATATAAACAATTCTGTCTACCCTTTGAGCAGCTTCACCCACGCACAGCCATGTATCAAACATTCTAAAAGGAGACTCCATGTTCCCGTTACTCACATCTAGCTGTGGCTTCACTTAAGTTGTGCCGCCTACTATAAGTTCCTCTTGGACCTTTCTCCCTAAAAGTCAAGGTGAACTGTGCCTTCTCCTTACAAGATCAAACTATCAAAGAAACAGATTGCACAAATGACCTTAATGGTCTGCCTCTCCCTTTTCAACATTCTAACATGGTTTTGTAGTTTACATTGTTAATCTTTATTACCAAGTTGATGAGTTTTAAAATCACCTAACAGATGTACCTGTGAGCATGACTGGGACAATATTTCCAAAGAGGTTTAACTGAGATGGGAAGACCTAACCAAGATATACGTGGTACCATACCATAGGCTGGAATATGACATTGATTAAAAGGGGTGAAAATTTAAAAATAAAAAACTGAGAACATGCATTCATCTCTCTCTAATTCATGACTAATATTGCAGTGGGACCAGCTGCCTTGTGTTTCTGCTTCCACAACTAATGCCTCTGGGAGTATCATACATTCCCCACCATGATACCTCTCAAACTGTGAACTTTCTTAAGTTCTTTTTACCAGGAATTATGTTACAAAAGCTAAAAGAGTAACTCATTTATAGTTTTTTCACCAAAAACTGTTTTTTTTCCTGTCCCTTGAAATTCGGTAAGTGTGGTGTAACTTGCTTCATCTAGTATCCCTTTCCCCGTCTGCTTAAACTCCTCCCTCCCTTCCTCCTTCTGTCCTCTTTCTCTCTCTTTCTTCCTCCCAAATTTTTCCTCCTTCCCTCTTCCTTTCCCTTCAAGAGAACAAAACCTGAAGAACACTGGATAGACAAAAGGCCAAGTGGAATACAGCCAAGTTATTCCCGTTGAAATCATTCTTAATATGCCAATTTCAGGCACCCCAAAGTTTCAACAGAGACACTTGGATAAGTCTAACAAATATTGCATGTTACTGACCCAAATAACAACAATCTAACTCAGCTGTAAACTTTAGAGGTATCATGAGATAGTTTATTTTAAACCACTAAATGGCTTCTTTGACATGAAACACTATTTAGACAATAACTTCTTTCCTCCTCTTTTACTCTCCCAGAGAAGTGCTATGAATTTGCAATGAATTCTATGGATTTACACTTTGTATGATCTGATACAGTGAACTCTTATTTCTGAACTCTTCTCTCATTTGGCTTAATAAATATTTGATTAATACACGGACCAAACGGAAGGCTTAAACTTCTGCACAGATGGAAATTCTGTAAGACTGTTAATGCTTTACCTATCCCCATATGAAAATAAAAAAAGAGCTTATCTATAAGAATTAAACTTGCCTTTTGTATTTTTCCCACAAAGTTTAATCTCCATTAATCTCAAAGCTTAATGAATATGGTAAACTTAGAACCAGACTATGGTAGCTTGATCTACCAGAATAAAACACTTAGCTAAGATTTCAAACACTACTTTTATTAAGATTATCACGAGTAGATAGAAGTATACAATGATATTAGTATATCTGGATTGTTTTCATATAACTGTTGTATTGCTACATAACAAATTGCTAGCAAATCCACAGATCATCAGACCTGAACAATTTAGGCAGATATTTTTGATAAACCAATTATCATTTCATTCCAAGTTTTACTCTCTACAATGTTTTTTTTCTCATTGCAAGGTTAACAGAATAGCCTTGTTCTAAATGACACTTTAAACCTCTGGCTTTCCTAAAGATACTTTCAGAAGTCAGTCTTTCTGTATATTTCTTGTTTATTTATATAATTAGTTTATGATTATTTTAAAGATTTATTCTAAAATAGAAGATATAGAAAAAAGGAAAGTGAAAAAAGAAAATTGAAGTAATTGAGGAAGAAAAAAAGTATTTGAAATAATTTTAAGGTATAAATTATATCTTAAAGTAACTGACATAGAATCCTGTTTATATAACTATTCCATAATTGGAATATAAGTTTTCTACTGTATAAAACAGAGTAGGAAAAACCCATTCCTTAGAAATGCGTTTGTGCAAATAGAGACACCTAGGAGGTTTCTCTCATGAGTTCTCAAGAACAGAGCACCATGTATGTAGTGAGCAACATCCCAACCATGTCACTTAAACAAATCTGCTAACATAATTCTAACAAATTATTTGAACTAATTATATTAATAAACAAGTGTGTATGAGAAAATTTTAAATATGTCCAAAAGCAGGTTGATTATAAATTCTATATTCAGTATCATGGCTATTCTTGTCAACTTGATGGCATTTAAAAACACCATGGAAATAAACCTATAGGCATATCTGTGAGGGAGTATCTAGATTAGGTAAATTGGGGTGGAAGACTCACCATAACTATTCCCTTGAATGGATGTTGTGGACTGTGTAAGAAGAAGAAAAACACACTGAGAAAGCGTCCATTATTCTCCTGCCGCCTGCTGCTCACGTCTACAGTTGACATGTCTTCCCTACTATCCTTACTACCATGACTGAATGCATATCACATGAACTGTATGTCAACATAAACCTCGTTTCTTCACTTCTTGGCAGCATC
This sequence comes from Mesocricetus auratus, assembly GCF_017639785.1. NCBI lineage: Eukaryota > Metazoa > Chordata > Mammalia > Rodentia > Cricetidae > Mesocricetus > Mesocricetus auratus. The sequence continues at coordinate 10,035,433 of NW_024429192.1, read as the reverse complement.
TTGTCCCAAGAGAAATAACTAATAGTTAATTTTTATTAATGTGGTTTTCATCAGAACTATGTAACAAAGAATTTAATTATAGTATCTGACTCGAATCCAAAAGTCACATAATGCATGTGAAATATACCTGATCATTATTCTTTGACAATCAGATCAGACCATAAGGAGACTGACATTACCTTGACAAAATGGGAAGTCTATTCATCAGACATATGATTAAAATCAGATGGGAAGGGACATGCACAGTAGATAAATGATCATATGACCTAACTCATCAGTGCAAACAAAGAGGCATCCTACTATCCCTTCTCTTCAACTCCATAAAGAACTTCCCTAAAGTAATCAGGGTCCTTGAGTATCTCCATTCATGTGGCCTGGTACTCCCACAAAGTGTATCCTGATCTTTTGTATTTCTTTATTTTAAATAAAGTTCCCTTGCTACTTTTGCCAAAAAAAAAAATGTATATGGGCTTTATTTTAGTTCCTTGAATCAGATGCCAAGAAATTGGAAACACTGGACACTAATCACTGGCAAAAAAAAAAAAATAGGAAAGAAAATAAAACCAGAAGGCCATCAGATCAATAGAGAAAAGCACAGATAATATGCTGACAATCAAAGTGAGAATTGACAGATATGAGAGTGAGAACAAGGGAGGGGTGAAAATAAAATAGGTAAATACTATTTTCAAATTCCCTAGAGTAGGATCCACGTGGTGAGAAGTTCAGAATACATAAGTCTAAGAACTGAGGGCACAGCATTGAGAAAATGCCAATGCAAACTCACCTCCTATTTTTCCTTTGATATTTAAATTAGAAACAAAGCCTGTTTTCCATGTCAATCCCAGTTCCCTCTCCCTCCCCTTCTCCCCTGCCCCCCACCAGCCCTCTACCCCATGCCCTTTCTGCTCCTCAGGCAGTATGAGGCCTTCCATGGGGGAATCTTCAAAGTCTGTCATATCTTTAGGAGCAGGACCTAGGGTCTCCCCATGTGCCTAGGCTGAGAAAGTATCCCTCTATGTGGAATGAGCTTCCAAAGTCCATTCGTGTGATAGGGATAAATACTGATCCACTATTAGAGGCCCCATAGATTGCCAGCGCCTCAACTCCTATTTTTACTTAAGAAAAACTATAAACTGACCTTTAGCAATTTGTCCTTTGATGGTCCCTAGTCACTAATGTCAGCTGCTTAGTAGGACTAATTGGTTTGAAAATAGTGGCCAACAAACTGGGTATAGTCTAATCCACTGAGTCAAGATAATAGATCTCTGTACATTAAGGCTTTGTCATCAACCATGATGACTAATGGCTGACAAGAGAGACAAGAAGCTAAACACGAAAGAAAACTTTTAGTGTGGTCCCGCTGACTACAGTTTCAAAATAACATTTGACATGCTAACAGTAAGAGGGGAAGAAATACAGAGAAGAGAAAGTAACTGAAACTTCCAAGAGAGATATCATTTTAGATTGTTCATCTTCCAAATGATGCTTATAATGGTCATTTTGACAGCAACTTTTATTTCCATTGTGGTTACTAATGTATCTGAGTCATTATACATTTTTCTCTAATGGTATGTACAAAAGTTCAGTGGAGAAATAAATTACTCTGATAAATGAAGATCTATGTCAAAAAGAATTTCATGACGCATCAGCCTTCAAGGCCACCCAGAAATCTGTTGAGTACTGACAGACTGGACATATGTTGATCTTTAAGGAACAGATTTTCAGGCAACTCCATTTTCCTTGACTGCTAAGTGACAGTAACTTCAGATTTGTCCCTATACCAGAAAAACCTATGCTATTTGTATTCTTTATCTATCTATCCTTCAAATTATGACATTTCCTGGCACATTTCTACTAACAGTTGCAAGTATTTGGAATGCAATGGCATGCAGTTCTCTTTAAATGCTATGTCTGACACTGAGTATGATGGGAAAGACAGCATGTTTTGCTGATATGTCAGCCCCAACACAAGCCTCTTAATGACACAGTGCTTGTCTAAGGTCCATAACATAAAACACAATAGTCAAGAATACACTCTTGTCCCCAGAAATTCACATGGTGGTGTCTTAGCCATAGTTTCTTAAAATGTGACCCCCCCCATTTGTAGTAAAGATCGCTGTGTATAAATTTAGCTAAGATAAAGACACACTGCTATGAGGTGAGTTCTAATCCAATATGGCTAGTTGGTGTCTTTGTAAAAAGGGGAAATTTGAACATAAGAATACACAAAGGGAGAACTCACGAAATTAAAAATTAGAAAGATGTGTTTTCAAGACAAGAAACACAAAATGTCAGAAAACTACCAGAAACTAGAAATGGCATAAGATATGTTCTCCCACTGAGCCCTCAAAAGAAGGCCACCCTGGTGGAATTCTGACCTTAAACTTCAAGCCTCCTAAACTGTGAACTTTTATTTACATCACCCAGTTTGTGACACTTTACTGGGGTCTAGGGTTTGTGATTGTCATCTGAAGTGGGGAGGAGGCAGTCCCAGTAAACTTTTGTTACAAAAACAGTATACTGAGCAGTAAGGAAGGGAAATGAATGAAATACAACTATGCATGTATATGAAAACACCATAATGAAACTTGTATGACATCCTAAAAGATTGAGTAATTTGAATGATTGCTATAGCAATTTTTAAAACAGTATATTTGGTTTATAAATTATGTCCTAATGCTGCCTAATTTCGGGAAAATAGTGTATGTTCTTTGTCATACACTGCACTTAGAGTAGCCATCATGACATTAAACATGAATAAACCATGAACTCGGTCTCAGAGAACCTGAACCCTTAAGAGTTCTTCCTGTTTCTGATGGTTTTATTCCCTTAGCCCAGTGGACCTAAAACTTAATCCAGACATATAATGTCAGAATTAAGTTGAACTATAGGATGATCTCTTCTATGATGTTACTTGAAAATAGAGTTTGCCTGCTGTTTAGCAGATGTGTAGGCTTTCATTTCATAACCTTGAATCGCAGACCAAGAAACTGCAAACAGTGGTACCCCAACTACTGTTCTAATCAGAAGAAATTGGTATCAATTAAAGAAATGGTATGAGGGGAAAATAAAATATACATTTTGGTGACCAGGGATATAGTACTGTACACAGTGTGTTAAGACAAGATAGTACAAATATCATTTGTTCATTAGACACACCATCTCTGATCTTCACAATACTTGCATAAATCTAGGTGTTCAACTCTTCCCCATCTAGGGAAACCAGAGTATGTGGCATCTAAAGTTTAAATTCTTTCTTTTAGGAACTAGTTTGTGCCTCCCACAAAAACTCAGAAGGTGGGAATTCCTCTAGTCACATGAAGTAAGATTCAGTGTTCCGTGTCAGGAAAGAATGACCAAAGTCTACAAATTCAAATTAAAATGGTCTTGTGCACTATGCGGATATGAGATTTTAACACCAATTCAGTATGGTAAGATTGTCAATTATCTCATTGGAGCTGACCATGTTTATTCTTTAGACATCCTGCTGTTATTGCAGTAAGGAAGATGACTGAAGAAGATTAGAATAAACGACCAAGAAACCCTGAAACACTGTGCCATTGTAATAATCTCACGGACTGTGATGACAGTTGGAAGGAAAAGTTTAGACTTTAAGAGGTAGAATGGGTACTTGAGACATACGAACTGAAGAACAAGGAAAAGTCCGCAAATACCACAGACTTCTTGCTTGGTCACCTGGGTTTTGTAGCATTATCAGCAAGCTTAGAATAGAAAATAAGGATCAGTGGGATGAACGCATATAGACTCTGAGAATTTATGGAATGTTCCTCCAATAATCCCTGTACTTCACCTCAAGTGTATTTTCACTGTATTTGGGTGTATGTCAGTATGTATTCCTCCAACTGGGCTCTGTCTTTAGTTGTATATCCACTGGAAAGCCCAGTGGATATTTAATTCACTAAATTAAATGGGTCACAAAACAAAACAAAAAAGCATGAATGAGAGAAAAAGACTTACAGGGGAAAGAGACAGTTGATGGGAGTGGGAAGGAAATAGGGTGAAAGGCAAAGGTAATCAGAAAGCATTACATACATGAATGAAATTGTCAAAACTGACTTCAACTAATAAAAACATATTTTCTGAAAAGTAACAATTCATTCCTTCCCTTTTGATTATGGACTGAACATAATGACTCTTCATACACAAACAGAATGCCACAGACATCCCCGGGCTAAATTAGAAAAGAAAATTCAATTCCAAACTAATTCTTGGAGGAATCCTTAAAACACAGGAACCACACTGCAAAAGTGCTAAGTAACCCCAATAGAAAACCATATATCAACCACAGATCCTACAGAAATCCCAGCCAGAGGCTAGTGTCACATACCAGTGAGCCAGCCACCAGATAATTCTAATCCCTAATGCCAACTGGAGTAATGACATTTATATCCACAAGCCTCCTCTAGATTGCAGAAATAAGAGTATGTTATATGCCATTGCTTTAAGCCAAAAAGTTTGTTGAGTGATTTTGTTACTTAACAACAGGTTACTGGAAAATAGGGATGTCCAAAGACTCCCCCCCTAATATACAAAGGAAACTTTGTAGCAGTATCTCAGACCTATTGACCGGCTTGGCTTAGATGGCAGTACCATGAACAAGTAAGTATACACACTCGACTATTGAAAATGGATTACCAAAACTCTAAAATGAGGATCCAGAAAATAACTAGGAGTACCATCAAAAGACACAATTTAAGAGGCGTATACTAATAACCTAATCTGGAATTTGGCCCAAATGCTAGACTTGACAGACTCATTCAAAATCAATGCCATGGACCCTTTAATGAGCAGCCTAGATCAAGACTGAAGTTGCCCATAAACTGGTTCCCAAGAGTGTGAAACTACATATAAATTACCATAGTTCACTTAATATTCAATCTGAGCTTCAAGATAAAGATGGATTCTGGAGTTTGGAAAAACAATGTCTGTGCCTCCAGATCTGAATGTGGGGATTGAAAATCTGCAACTAGGGTAATGCTTGTGTAAATTCAGAGACTATGCTCAGGGTAAAAAGAATAGAGAGACTGCATTTAGGGTCATGGGGTGGTAGATTCATGATATTTGGTAAGGTGTGTATGAGGAAGGGGGAGACGGGTAGTCATGAGTACAAATAAGTTTGTATAACCAAAGTGAAACACAAAACTAGAAACCAAAGAGAATAAGAGAGTCCTGTAGAGGGATCCGAATGGCGTAGTCCTTAGTTTCCCCCAACAGAGTCCAGCTTCATTTATTACAGAGGCATTTGCTTTCCACCAAACTACATGCTGTAGTGACTCTGACCCATTTACACTGCATTTAACTTGTGATTCTCTTTCAAAATACCATAAATGGGCCACTTGAAGATATTTCCCTAGAATGTCCTCAGGAAAATGTTTTGGAATGAATAAAAGGAAGATGTAGAATCAAAAAGACCCCAGGCTCAGAAGTCATCTCTACCTCTAGTCAATAATGTAAGAATGTGTGTTTTGCCCTTTAAGAGCATTTCAAGAGCTCAAAAATGGAAATATAATATATTCTTTCATTGGTTTGTGATTCAAGTAAGGTAATAATTGTTAAAGAATTGCCACAAAACCGTGTTCCACAAAAGGTGGTTTCAGTAACGTCAATTTCCCCAGAATGCAAAATTCTCCTCTGGTAACACTGCATGATAGTTCTAAAGCAGCATCCTCTCCCCATGAGGTCTTGGTCAAGACCCAAAGCACGTCTGAGTTGCCCTCTCTTGGCTATCCTACTTGTCCTACCTGAACCATGCAGTTTTGGATTAGTACGATTATATGGCTATGTACCTCTTGTAGACCCAGGACTTTATTGATTCCTTATGTGTTTTGTACCTTCAGAATAATACTCTGGGAATCCTTGTTTTGCAATAAAGGAACCGATAAACATGCCATTTGTAAAAATTAGTGTGTGCTACTTGAGAGGGTTGAAATGTGGATTACTTAAGTGTTTGGAAATTATTACAACTGTGTTGTAGAGGCCATCTCTCTCCCTCATCTGGTTCCCACTTGCCTAACTGTCACCCTTACTTGATTTATGGACATGCCCCATTCTTCCCTATGACCTTGCTTCTCATGTTCTCTCAAGTCATTTTGTTTTTGTGAAACTCTAGCTTATTGGTGAAATATGACCCATGGGTACTACCAAGTACTGTGGATACTTATGAAACAACAAAATATATACCACACAAAGGGAGAGCAGAAGCTGCTGTGAATTTTTTTCTGTTAGACATACACTTCTATTACATTCAAAAGAGATAAAGGAATGCTAAGAGCTGGAGAAATCATCACTCCCCAGGGAAGAGCCCCCAATGGTTATTTGATACCAAGTGGTCAGCCCTGAAATCATATACATACATGTGACATTCTACAGACTGAGCATGTTGTGCCTACATATTTAGGATGTTATAATTTAGTATGTCATATGCATCTAGAGATTCATGCATCCCTTTTGTATTTTCCCATTTCATGGAATATAGCTTTACTTAAAATATATCTTTGTGAATTTTATGAATTTCAAACTAAAAATAGTCAAAAGAAATAAGGAAAATCACTTCATAAGCTTCGTAAAAACAATCTACAAAGAAGATATAGTTTTAAACATTCACTCTATAGACACACCCAATATAGTGGCTCATTCTGCCAACACATAAGTCAATTATAAACTACACAAAATGTCCAAAACAGACTGATAAACCATAGTGTGACTTCAAATTTAAATTATTCTCATGTAAAATGGGCATAATCTCAATTGAAAGTTTGGCATGGTTTTGAAAACAATGAGATTGCAGGCACAGCTCCTGGTACTAAAAGGTAGGAGAACTCCAGACCTTTATCACTGAGTCCAACCTTCCTCTGGCCACCCAACTCTTAGTATTATCAAGTCCCCAGGCCCCGTGCACTTGGCTCAAACTTTTACTACACACTGGCTTCTGACAGACAAGAAAGACATCCCTGTGCTCTGGGTCTGGATTTCCACTATCCTCCCAGCCCACGGTACTGATAGATAATTGGTTCCTGGACCCTGAAAATTTGCCCAAAATTCCACTCTCCCCAACTTCCAATGCTTCCAAGTAAATAGTCCACCATCTCTGAGAACTGAACCTAAAATTCTGCTGTCCCACTGGCTCCTGATACTGACAAGTAAAGGGTCCCTGGATCCTTGACTAAGTCACCAACCCACACTTCCCCAGCTCAATGGTAAGCAGTCTCCAGGATATCACCCACACTTCCACTCAACCAATTAATTCCAGATGCATAAGTCCCACAGAAGTAACAAAAACAAGAAAATACAAAGCAGCATGCCTCCTCTATAAAGTACTAATACTTTATTTACTTTTCTGGGTACTATAGAATCTGATGCCTAAGACATAGATTGCTGTATCTAATAACTTTGCTCTAAAGCAGAAATCTAAACACAAGTAGCCTTTTCAAATGACTTGTGTTCCTTTATTTTAAAAATACTGTTTTAATTTATTCTTTTAATTTTTCAGATGTATAACATGTGTTTTAATTCCATTCACCCCATCACCTTCATCCAACTCCCACCTCAAGTCCCTACCCATCTCTCTCCTGATTTTATATTCTTTTGTTATTTTTAAGAGCCCCTTGTCAAATTAATGAAGATCATACATACAAACAAAATCCCCAAAGAAAGACTGGCTCCATTTCCCTCAGCAACCATCAATATCCTCAGCTAGACACACAGTCTTAGGATCCTCTGCACAGTCCATGATAGAATCACGAGTGGCTTGATCTTATGCAGGTCTTGTGTCAGCAACCACAGAGGTGCATTGATGTGTGCATCAGTAAAGTCACTCCCAGGAGAGAGAATGCCACAGACCTCCTCCCTTTCTTCCTATCCTTACACACTTGCTGCCCACTCTTCTGAGATGGAATTGCATAGGCTGATATACATGACCCGTCTACAGCTGAGTACTCATGGTCACTTAATCTCAGTTCTTTGTCCAATTATGAGTCTCTTCACTAACCACTACCTATTGAAAAAATAAGGTTCTCTGAACCAAGGTTCAGAGCAGCATAAATCTCTTAACTGTTAAGAAAGCAGCTTGACCACTTATTAAAATGTCAGTAGAGTTCTCCCTACGCCCTATGATTTCCTTGGTCAGGAGCTATTGGCCAAGTTTAAAGTACCAGTCACGAATTTCCTGTGGAGTAGGCCTCAAGTCCAGTCACAAAGCAGTGGGTTTCCCTCACAACCATCCTGCCGCTATTACAACAGTGGATACAATTTTTCTGACAGGTTGGTATTGCAGCATAGATTGCTAAGCACTGGGTAAGACTGCTGATGGTTTTTTTTCTTCCTTAACAATGTAGTGCAACCAAAGTGTGTGTTTTCTTCAATAATAAGGTCTTACCATGTAGTTATGGAGTTGTGGAGTAGGCTATATTGTTTTGTTACCTCGGGAGCCTCCCTGACCAAAAGATTTTTAAGGAAATACCCTGTGTCTAGCACTGATAGTTTCAATATATAAACTACGTACCTGGGAGCAGTATTGTCCATCCACATAGGATATCTCTGATTAAGCTCTCCTTTAGTATATAAAAGTTTTTTAATTCGCTTACAGACTAGTGTATTTCCATGACACATCTTCATACATCCACAGCTTTAATTAACTTACTCCCTACCCCTTTTTCCTCTCATCCTCTGTCCCCAACCTCACTTGAATCTTTAACTGGGAGAATTCTTCTCCTGTCCTTTCATGTCATCTGTGTCTTATGATCTCCTGTAAGTACATTTTTACTTGTGTTACAAGATTATATGTTTCCATATAGGTTTTTAGATTGTATGCTCCCAACTTAGTCTACTTGCGGTTGTTGAGATGATTTCACATTTTAAAAAAACCTCCTCTAAAACAAGATAATCCAATCTTTAGGGACAAAGATACTTGGTTTACACTCTAGGGTCAGGCCTCACCTGGTCCACTGTGGCTTCATGCCATTCACACTGCTAGAACCTACCAACGGTTGGTGATGCGGCTCAGCTGTCTAGCATGCTTTCTACTTAAGCTTTGATTCCTAGTACTCCATAAGATGAGTATTCATGATACATTTCTGTAACCCAGAACTCAGGAGGTGAGGGAAAGACCGGAAATTCAAAGTCATTCTCTACTTTATAATGGATCTGAAGACACTGTAGGATAAATGAGACCCATTTTTAAAAAACCTGCAAAAATACCATACAATCTTATTCTTCAAAGTGGTAAAAGTTGTCAGAAATAAATCTTACAAGTACCATCAGATTTGGCATTTGATGAAGTTTAAACTTGAGGAAACTTTTACTATGCCTGACATCAAGTCATCCCTCACTTCTGCTCCATACTGTCACCTTAGGGATTAGGATTTCAACATAAATTTGGAAAAATACAAATATTTAAACCACAGTAATGAATATCTGAGTATATATAGTTTATCAAGTATGGATGTTGTCTCTTTGATAGCATCCTATGTCACTGCTGTGAACTGGATTCAGTAAGAAATTTCTAATAAGAGAAAACCCAAAAACCCAGATCTACCAGAAGAAAAAGAGAAAAAAGGAGCAACTTCCACAGAAATGTGAAATATTAGAGTTCTTGTATTAATAACAACATTCTATGATCAATTGCTCCAGGAATTTACTGTTTGTACTGATTCCCTGATTTTATATATATTTTATTATATATTTACATATATATGATTTTAAAATAGCTGTATATGATTTCTAAATATAGAAATTATACACACACACATATATATATGTATATATATATATATATATAATTTCTGGAAAGACAGAATCCAAGTAGTTGAGAATGAGATGTGCACAGAACTCCCATGTATATGACAGAAAGTAATAATGAGTAGTTAATAAGAGCTCTGTCTTTGCATCATATCTGTGCTTCAGATTTAACTTTCAGCTTCATTGCTTTTATTAATTAAATTTATTCATATATTTTACATCACGACCATAGTTCCTCCCCTCCTCTCTTCCTACTCCCTCCCCCTGCATCCCCTCCAGCCTCCACCCCCCAATCCACTCTTCCTCTATTTCAGTTCATAAAGGTGAAAGGCTCCCATGGATGTCAACTAAGAATGGGCTAAGAAGTTGAGGTCTAACGAAGTTCCTCCCCTTGTATTAAGGCAAGGCAACCCAGTATATGCAATAGGTTCCCAAGAGCCAGGCAAAGCTCTAGAACCAGCCCCTTCTCTCTCTTCTAGGAGTCCCACAAGTAGACCAAGCTACCCAACTGTTGCTCACATGTAGAGGGCCTAGGCTGGTCCCATGCAAGCTTCCTAGCTGTCAGTCCAGACTCTATGAGCACCTATGAGCCCAGGTTAGTTGTTTCTGTGGGTTCTCTTGTAATGTCCTTGACCCCTGACTCATATAATCCTCTTTACTATATATATATATATATATATATGTATGTATATATATATATATATATGTCATGGTAAATCCAGAGCTTTAGGTGTGATACTGCAGTCACAGCAACAAATATTGTTTGAAAATAGATTGTGATAATGATCACTTTGATAGGCATTATTTTAAAGACAGAGGATATATTTTCACTTCTTTCTGTAAAATTGCATGAGGTTGAAAGAAGTGAAATTACCAACAATTTTTACTTCCTCATGTGTGCTTTTCTATATCTTTAAATTCAAGCATAAATTGATGTTCTTAGGCAAATAAATGTAGCGTGAGAAGGGAATAAAAATGAGCCGTTTGTACCTTCCTGCTATTCCACCATACAAGGTTCTATTATGAGACAGAGAGCAACCAAAATTTTATTTCTCTTCTTATGGCATTTACTACGTCAAACATATGTAATGAAAGACGTATTATATAACACATACAGCCATCCTACTTTTCCACAACTTTACCCTCGTCAGCTTGGCCATCCTCTGAAAACACTGAATGGAAATTTTCACAAATGCCCGATTCACAGAGTGCAGATTGAGAGCTTTTCAGAGAGGTAAGTGGAAATGCCATCCCATTCCATTCTGCCTTGGCTATGAATACACTGCTGTTCAGGGTAGCTGTGTTTTATATGCTACCTGCTTCTTAGTCACTCAGCAGCCATCTCAGTCACCAGATGGCTGTCACTACAACCCAGTTCTGAACCAAGAAGCCCTCATGTTACTTAATAGTATCTCTAAAACATGAGTAGTGGTACCAGCAATTTTATCTCAATCATTTTGCTTTATTATTAGTCATTATTATTCATTTTTCACTGAAACATTTTAGAAATTAAATTTTATAATAGGTATAACTGTGAAGAAAAAGACATAGTTTATATTTCAGGTATGCACTGTGATCTTAGCATATTTTGTAACTACTTCTACATATTATATATTTTATAATTTTATGTAGCTATATACAATGTCTTATCACCAAACATGTTACACAGTGTTATATTTGTTATAAATTATTTATAAATCTATTTTATTATTGCATTTTATTCGATCACATTTCTTATATAAATATCTTACATCTCAAAATATATGCATTTATCATGACTTGGATGAATAAGTTTGCCTCTATTTCAGTTTGGATCAATTTAAATTTTGCTTTATCTCATATGGACAAAAACTCACTACACAAAACAAATGCAGTCTCCGCCTCACAATGTTTCCGGATAAATCTTTACCAGTGATGTTTTAATGCTGCGTAGACACAGAATTATAGAGGGCACTGTTGGATGGGCCAGAGTACTTGGAACACTTAAATAAATCAGGGTCAGTGTGACCCCTTAAGTCCTCTGCTCTGTAGAAAGTTGCGAGGAAGGCTTTGTAGAAAGCCAGCAAGTGAGTATAAACAAAAAAGAAGTGGATTATTTCAAAACTGAAATTAATCTAACCAGACACAGAAGGCCACTTGTGACACTGAAAACATGTAAAAGGAGACCTTACCAGCATCATTTATGGTGGTTTCATTAAATAATTAAAATGACTTTCAAGTGCTCATACGACACTGTTGGTTTCCAATGAAATTTTTCCAGCATCCATTAACTTGTTGATTTTTCCCTGAAGTGAAAAGGAGTTCAAAAAGCACCCAGAATGTCGCTGGTGATTGGTTACTCAAGAAACCCAAGGTTCTTGATGTCACATGAATTAAACTTGCTTCTGCATCATCATGAAAGTAAAGGAAGCTGAAGTTTTTTTTTTCCTTTTTTGTTTTTCAAGACAGGGTTTCTCTGTGGCTTTTGAGGCTGTCCTGCAACTAGCTCTTGTAGACCAGGACGGCCTTGACCTCACAGAGATCCACCTGCCTCTGCCTCCCAAGTGCTGGGATGAAAGGCGTGCGCCACCACCGCCCGGCTGAAGCTGAAGACTATTAAGTAGGAAAAGCCCAAAGAGAATGAAAGCAGACGGGACCGTCCTCTGGAGACTGTGTTTGGCTGATCTTGAGACAGATATGAATATGGGGAAGGTACTGGGGCAAATAAGAAGAGAGATGAAAGGGTTCAGAACTGGAGTAGCTCGTTCCAGTTTGGAGCTGGTGTCTCCCTGGATCCCACATCTGGAACATTAGGTTTCCAGTTGCTGGCACTATCTGGGGAGACTGCTGAACCTTCCCACGGCCATTGACTGCTCTCTGCCTCTGCTTCACATCTCCATGTGTGAAGACTGCAGCTCTCTGCACATAACAAAAAAAATGGAACCATTCTTGCTCTATTGTGTGTGTGAACATGATAACTGGTGCCAAATTTGTAATAAGAAATATTAATATGAAAATCAGTGAGCTATTGATTATTAACAGCATTACATAAGTGTAAATTAAATGAACTTTTATTATGTTATATAAACATAATAAGTGGTGAGTTTGAGTGTGGTAACCGAGAGCAGAAAAAGTAACCAGGATATTTCTTTTTCATTTCCATGATAACATGTTCTCTTAGCTCACATTTAATAGCATATCTTCTTCCAAGGGAAAAAGCTTACTATGCTGTTACCTCTTTCAAACTCCCTTTTGCTTCTTCTATCCTAGACAAGACAACCCCATTCTTCTCCCTAAAGATGATTAAACTGTGACAGGATAAGTCAAGGAGCATCCAGCACCAGATCCCTAGGTTGTGTATTTTTCAACTTCTAAGAGAAAAAAAAATCAGGAATGTGTTCTGATGCTATTCTGGATCAGAGGCTCAATTTGGGCCAGTATAGAATAAACATTTACAGAAAAGCCACAATATGTCAAGGTACCTTAAAGATACAGATGATAACATATACATAGTATAGGAAGTTATAATCCTCCCATATCCCAGGCTACAGTAATCTCAGCATTAGAAATTTTACCCATCTATTGAGCAGAGCAACCTCACAATAAAATTCAGGAAAAGGTATTTTCCAACAGCTGATGAGACTGATCACTTTCTCATGAGCCTACTGGCTAGCTGTATGTTTTCTCTTGTGGACCAGCTCCTTTTGCTCTACTTTTCCATACTTCAAAGTTGATTTATCTTTTATTATTGGTATTTGGAGTTTCTTTTAATATGATTAACTCCTTTGTGGATACATGTATCTTAATATTTTGCTAAGTTTATTTTGTCTATTAATGGCATCTTTGATAAACTAATTTTTATAAAGCAAAGCTATTCTTTCTTTTATGCTTTTTTTAATCTTGGAAGTTTTTGTTTGCCTTCTGATGGTGCAGATACCCTCTAAGGCTTCCTTCTATGGTTTCATATATTTATTTTGTCTTTTTTGTTCTGTGATTCCTCCCAATTTAATTCCTCTGGACCATTACCTAGAGATTAACTTTCAGAATCTATTTGCCCTTAAAAATTAAGAAATACTGCCATAGTGACAAGCAAGACAACTTCACTAATATAAAACAGCACTCATGAGCAGTCAAAACAGGAGGAAATGATGAATAAAGCTGTTTTCTTCTGACATCAAAACAAGTCAAGGTCAGAAGGTCCTGGCCTCTCACCCTGCTCCCTAAGCTTACTTTCATGACAGACCTTGGTCTTCTGGGTAGATTCTTTTATCACCAGGAAGTCCACTTCTAATCTCTTCATTCCTCAACAACTAGGGTTGCAGGTACAATCCAGGCCACTGAATTATATTTGGATTTCAGTAAGAAAAGACAGATTTAATAAAGTTAATTAATAAAATAAAACCAAAGAGTTATAATGCATGTTCCAAATATTCCATGAAATAAATTTATACTAAAAAACATACTTGCTACCAATCTGGAATGCAAGTATAACTGTGTGTTCTTGTTTTCTCTATCTGGGAATTCATCCCATGATCCAACAATATTAAACGCTCTAAAATCCTAGCTCATTGATAATTTCTTAATCAGTCCTTTTCTGTCTGTGCCAGTCCTTTTCCATCTTAATCAGTCTTTTTCTGTCTTCAGGAAAAAAACTATTAAAGAAGACACCTTATTTTTTTAATTTAAATTAGAAACAAGCTTGTTTTACATGTCCATCCCAGTTCCCTCTATCTCCCCTCTTCCCCTGCTGCCCACTAACACCCTATCCCATCCCTTTTTGCTCTCCAGGGAAGGTGAGGCCTTCCATGGGGGATCTTCAAAGTCTGTCACATCACTTGGAGCAGGGCCTAGGCCCTCCCCCATGAAGACACCTTATTCATACTCCATTTCAGTGAACACCTAATTAGCTCACAAACTGTAATTGCAATTCCCTTTACCCTCTGTTAAAAGCAAAATAATTTCAAGCACAATCTTCATCATATGTTATGCATTCAGTTCCTCTTCTTGTTTTTAGAAAAAAGTCTAAGCTCCTGAACTTGCCAGTCATCACGGCTGACTTATCTCCACAGCTTCTCTCTAAGCAGTCAGGATTGTGCACACTCCATACACCCTTCCATTATGAAGAAACTTTCTTTTCTTCAAGTTTTTGTTTTATTTTGCATTTCAACTACAGTTCTCCCTCCTACTCCTCCTCCGGTCCCCCAGCTCACCTACCCCCATTCATTCTTCCTTCAGGGTAAGGGTTCCCGTGGAGGGTCCACATAGCCTGTCCCATTAAGTTGAGGCAGGACCAAGCCCCTCCCCCGCCCCTTCATGATGCCTGAGCAGGGCATCCCACCATAGGGAATGGGTCCAACAAGCTGGTTCATGCACCAGGGATAAACAGACTGTTCCTGTGGTCAGGGACCCCTCAGAAGAAACTTTCAATCAAAAAGTTCAGATACTGCCCTTTGGTTCTAATATATACATATGAATTTTCTTCCAAATGATCCCATAAATCTCACTAATCCTTCTGCTATGCCTTGGTCTGTTCACTATCAGATCTATTCCTGCTTTATTCTGATTCAACTCTCCACAAAAACATGTGGCCTTTGTCCTGCTTTTGAGGATGACAGAACATCTGACAGATGGCTCTGGACAGAAGAGATTGGCAGGCCTTCTAAGTCACACTTCTAAGGACAGTGCAGGCCACGGGAGTCACACAGGAGCTATCCTCAGAGAGACAGGCAACCAGAGGCTGGGGGAGGCAGGCATTACAGGATGAGTAGACAAGACAGTATCAAGATTCAAAGGAAGAGTGTAGATACTTGTTTAAATTATATGGGCTGCCAGGGTTATGAACTCCCTACTCAGTTGTAAGCAGAAACTTTTCTTAATCCCCTTGATAAGAAGGCCTTTAGGCTGGGGGAGCTTATGGGGAACAGTAAAGCATGTGTATTTTAATTTTCTCACTGCTGTGGTCAAATACCGGCAAGAAGTAACGTGAGGGAAGAATTTACTCTAGCTCCTGATTGGAGGGTACACTCTGTCATGGCAGGGAAGCGTGAATGCAGGATTGGCTTTGGGCTATGGTGGCAAAAGTGTGCAGCTGCTTGCTCAATTCTAGTGATGTCATGAAGCAGATGATGCCAGCTGTATTTCTCCTTTATCAGTCCAGGACTCCACCCTATGCGATGGTACTGCCTATATTCAGGGCAAGCCTTTGACTAACTCTGGAAACTCTCTCATAGATATGCTCAAAGGTGTGCCTTGCTAATGCACTTCATGCTTCTTAGTTTAATCAATTGGAAACTGAAGAATAGTCATCACAGAAGAGTAATTATATTTCACCATGCCGTCAGTTTCATCAGATATCAACTCAGCACAACACTCTCGGCCTTGGTCTTATGCATAATGTTATCACTGCTAACAGAGGTGTAAAAATGTGTGCCTGTTTATGTCTCCTTCTTGAAGATTAGAATTGTAGTGAAGCATAAGGTCAAAATTGTTGCCCAAGATTTGAGAGCTGGAAAACAATCTTCTCTGTGGATTGATTAGGTCTACGGGTTCTAGTCCCACTAAACTGTGATTCTTGACTGTGTTTTCAATGATGATGATACTTTAAATTCAGTAGAATTAGAGATCAATTGTTAGAAAGCCAAAAGTCATCTGAATGGTTCTTCCCCATCAACATAATGAATTTTGTTGGCAGTTGTCTTGATTCCCACAAGTAACCCCACTTATATATCATTACATAATACCTCACTGCATTTTATGACAACGTATTAGCCAATTTTGCAATTTCTCATAACATTCACTTGGGGAATCTGGATACAAATCTTGCTATATAAATATATGAGTATGTATGTATGTTTGAAATACATAAATCTACATATCCTTGTGATTATCCTTTGAATGTGCTTGGACATCTCAAGTTTTTCTCAACAATTAGTGTACGTGTGTAATGGTTAGCATGATGGCCAGCTTCACAGGATCTAGGATCAGCTGGGAGGCAAGCTCCTGGGATAGCCTGGGAAAGATTACCTGGGTTATAAGTTGAGATAAGAAGACACACCTTCACCACACAGCTCCCTTTTTTGGACTGAGTCCCAAACTGAATGAAAAAGGGAAATCAAGTTGAACATTAGCATTGAAGTCTCACAGCTGTTTGACTATAGATGCGATGTGACCAGCCACCTCAAGCAGTTTTGACATGATGAACTGCACCTTTGAACTGTGAGCCAAGACCAACACTTCCTTCCTGGAATTGCCTTTGTCTGACATTTTGTCACAATAATGAGAAAAGTCAACAATACAGTTTAATGACATGTTAATGCATATAGATGTCTTCGTGGGTATGAAGGTTATCTTTCTTTCTGAAAATTATGTTCCAGTAAACATGATTTAAAATAAGCCACAACTTAATGGAAACCACTTCAGGACACACAATAAACGTATACTTGCAAGACCAGCAGTGGTGGCACACGCCTTTAATCCCAGCATTCCGGAGGCAGAGTTGGGCAGATCTCTGTGACTTCAAGGCCAGCCTGGTCTACAAAGCTACACAGAGAAACTCTGTCTTGAAAAATCAAAAAGAAAAAAGTATACTTGCATAAGGCAATGAAGGAAGGCAAGTAGTATTTAATACTTTGTTTTAAAATACACATTTTGGAGGAGCGCAGGAAGGGAGTAGAGAGTGGCCTTCCCAGCCTGAGGGAGTGCCCAAGGCAGCCAGCCTCACAGAAGAGCGTGGTCGGGATCCTGTGAAACGGGAAGCCACTCCACCTCCGGTGAGCCCTCCAAAGGCTGCACTCTCTGGGGATGAGGTGGAGAAGAAATCTAAGGCCATCATGGAGGAATATCTCCATCTCAGTGACTTGAAGGAGGCAGTGCAATGTGTGCAGGAGCTGGCTTCACCCTCCTTCATCTTTGTGCACATGGCGTTGGGTCCACACTGGAACGTAGCACCATTGCTCGTGAGCAGATGGGGCAACTGCTGCACCAGCAGCTCTGCGCAGGACACCGCTTCACTGCCCAGTACTATCGAGGGCTGTATGAAACACTAAAATTAGCTGAGGACATGGAAATTGGCATCCCTCATGTATGGCTTTACCTGGCAGAACAAATAACACCCCTTCTCCAGGAAAGACGGGGTGCCCGTGGGAGAGCTCTTCAGGGAAATTAAGAAGCCTTTGAGGCCCATAGGCAAAGCTACTTCTTTGTTGCTGGAAATCCTGGGTCTCTTATGCAAGAGCCTGGGTCCCAAAAAGGTAGAAATGCTGTGGCGAGAGGCTGGGTTGAGCTGGAGGGAATTTCTAGTAGATGGGCCAAGACGTTAGCACATTTGAGGCTGAACATAAGGTAGAGATACCTTGGGGAGAAACTGAGGCTCCTGGCCAGAGGGCACTTGCCTCTGTGGGGCTGCGAAGGCAGCTGGAGAAGCTGCTGAAGGAGGACAGCAGGAACCAGCGGGTGTTTGACTGGACAGAGGCCAGCCTGAATGAGCAGCAGAGAGCATCCAGTACATTAGCTCCAGCCCTCGTGACAACCGTCGGTTATTCTGCAATTATCTTTGAGACTCCTCTCCGAGTGCATGCTGCAGTGTTGAAAGTGCGAGCGAGGCTGCTACAGAAATACTTGTGAGATGAGCAGAAGGAGCTGCAGGCACTCTGCGCCCTCCAGGCCCTTGCAGTGACCTTAGGACAGCCTGCCAACCTGCTTTGGATGTTGTCCTTTGATGCTCTGCATGAGGAGGATGTGGTACAGGAAGACGCTTTCTACAGTTGGGAAAGCAGCAAGGACTCTCCTGACCAGCAGGCCAAGGGTGTGGCCCTTAAATCTGTCACAGCCTTCTTCAATTGGCTTTGAAGGCTGAGGAGGAGGAGTCTGATCACAACTGATGGCGGGCAGGGCTGGGAACTTGGAGCCATGGACACTGGACACGTGGATGGCCCAGCCAGCCAGCTAGCTGCCTGGACTGCAGGGGGCGGCGGTGGCAGTGGCAATGGGTGCCTGTAGTGCGCTGTGTCTGAGCTAATAGAGTGGCTGATGAGGCAGGATGGCTTGGTGCTGCCTGCCCCCCCCAGGATGCTACCAAGTGTTCTCCCTTCCTCCCCCGCTCCCCCCAAAGAGGTATAAGTCTTGAAATATGGTGTGTCTTGGAGGGGAGGCACTACCGCCTGTCTCTAGGGTCCTTTTTTATTTTCTGAAATCACTCTTGGGACTGTTGTCCTCACTGCTGGGGCCATATGCCTCAGCCCCTGCTGCTGCCTGGGCAGGGGGAAAGGGCAGGGCACGGTGCCTGTAATTATTAAACATGAATTCAATTAAAAATACAAAAAGTTAAAATAAATAAAATACACATTTATGTTTTGTACACTTAAATTATAAATCCTTAAGAAGGCTATGTAAGTATACCTCAATACAGTTGAAATTGAACAGAAAAGTAATTTTTAGTTAAAATTTTACATCTTTGTTAGTCTGAGTTAATAGCAGGAACATGAGCCTTAGTCTAGTTCCCTGCTCTGTAATGGTGAAAAATGTTACCATGGGGAATGGAAAGGCCTGGCTTTGTTTTCCTTCACTTACATGGCTTGGCTATTGACTCTGGTGAGCAAACTTTCTTTGCAAAGGATTAATTCCCAAGCTCTCTTTACTTTGAAAGTAGTTTAAGTCATGCCTAAACTTTCGAGTGTCACTTTGACTGACAAAGCATAAAAGAAACAAGACAGCAACTTTCCTTGTACAAACAAATGGTTGCTTTACCACTGTTCTTGAACTTCTAAGAAATGGAGACATCTGACAGTAGGCAAAAAACAGATTTTTCTGGCCAAAAACAAACATCACCAATTTCTGAATACACTTCCATGTAACTTATCTCCTCACTTCATACAGCTTGAACATAAATGAACATGGTGGAGAGCGGAGCCTGCAGGGTACACCTGGGCAGAAAAGGTCCTCAAAAGAAGTAGGCCACTCTCCGTCAGAGAACCGTGGGAAGGAAGACCATAGGCCACTCTCCGTCAGAGAACCGTGGGAAGGAAGACCATAGGCCACTCCCTGTCAGAGAACCGTGGGAAGGAAGACCATAGGCCACTCTCCGTCAGAGAACCGTGAGAAGACCCTAGAACAGCACCACTTGGCTCACACAAGCCTGTTCCCATCCCCACCACCTCAGGGCAGGGAGCAGCTCCGAACAGGGCTCTGCCGAGTCAGGTGGTTCTGAGGAGGAATGTTACCCAGGGGAAGGGTTAGGATGGGCAGGGAAGAACTCTCCAGCAGGCTGCTTGCTGAATCTTGCTCAGCATCCCCACCCAGTCCAGCACAAATGACAGCATTCCCTGGCTCCCGGTGCATCATGTTACCCACTCCTACCAAGTGCAGCTGGCTTTGCTACAGCATACATCCCTAATGAGGCAAAGGAATCTACAGCACGTAACACAAGAGCTTTCCTTGTTCCTTGTGAAGCCAGGGAGAAGAAAATGTCACCAAAATCTTGCCATGCAGTTGGCCTGCTCCATGAAAACTCCTGCAACCCAACAGTCAGCAATTATCAGCCCATGAAAACTACTGGATATCCTGGAACATTTGTGACTGTCACCTCCATTCTGCTATGACCATATTCTGGTGCTGTTATGATTTATGAATTTCTAAAATGGAAACTCAGAGGGAAATGATGCCTCTTTCTCTTTCTTCCCCATTTCTGGCCTGACCTTAATCAAAACCTGTTCTTATGTAAACAAAAGTTGAATAATACTTTTATCGTACCCCTATCTCCGGTAGGAGTATGGTCTTCCCCCTGGTATCCATGAGTCTTACGTGAACAGAAGAGTAAATATCTTGCCTGCTCATACCAAGAAAAGTCTACAAGACATATTCACCATGCCATGATTGCCATAAGTCCATAAGTGCCAGCTTAGTGAGACAGCACACCATAATATTAGCCACATGGTAGCTAATTCAATTCAATATCCATCGAAAAACAAAAGAAACCCATAGTCCATGGCAGGCAGCTCCACAAAACTCAAGAAAATTACAGTCAGCTGAGTCTCCACCATGCATACTCCACTTACACCATAACTGAGGGGATCTGGAAAGCAATAATCTTGACCAATGTGTGTCAACTACAATTTGACTCACTGGGTTAACACTCTGAAAGACATTCTGCTTCCAAGGAATAAGGGAACAAAGTCTAAGATATCCAGGACATGCTCCATGACTCACTGGGCTGCATTCCTTTTGAAGAACATAAACAAGTGCCGGTCTATCCCAGGTAGGTCTTAGCTATCACTGGGTATTATATTCCCTGAGCATTGTATACTTGTTCTAGAGAACTCTGAGCAAGAGATAAATGGTTGCCCCTAGGCTACCTGGAGACTGCATTTTTTATATCATTCCAGAAAAGTAGAGCTTAGTGAGCATGGTAAATTCACAACCAGGAACTTGTATGGCTGATAGAGCAGGAAATGGGGGGGGGGGGAGGACGAGAATCTTAAATGACCTGAAACCATTATTAACAATACATAGTAGATCAATCCCTCCATAAAATCAAGGGAATGTTTGAAAAACTATGTGAATTAAATTTGTCTTCTTTTATGCTTTTTTTATTAGAATAGCTGGAAGCATATAATTCAAACTCGCTGTAAAGGAGTAAAAAAAAAAATTCACTGAAGTTGTTACTCTACCAGTGGGGAATTCATTTATTGCTGAGTGCAATAGAAACCGGGATAGCGAAAGGCTGAGCTATCAGGTTTTCTGTTTGGGGACCACTCAGCTCATGTAGTTTAAACCGAAGTTGACACTTTAAATGAATTTATTGGTCTCACTTTGTTCCAGTACCAGACAGTAGTCCAGATCACACACATGGACATCTTTTGGATTATATAACCTAACCCAGAAGGGACATATTAATATCACATTATTTTTCCTTAGATGATGATCTTCCCAAGGCCACTTTCTTTGATTTGGTGTCATATTGTACTTTGAAACTGAAATTTCCTCTTAAGTTACCTGGGTAATCAAGTACATTTTACCAGTAAAATGTCATTTGGCCAATGTACCATGCCCTTCAGGGTAAGAATTCTATGAGAAAGTGTTCTACAGACAGCATGCCAGAGAATTCAGTCTGAGAGCAAAACAGTCAGTGTAAGAATGAAGTCTGACCAAAGGATTAAGAAATTCAAGTTAAGACTGTAAGGCAGATGATGAATTTGGAAACATTAGGAGAAAACACTGTAGACTCTCACATAAAATACTTGATTTCATTGACCAAGAGATGCAAGTGTCATCCTATTTTTTAATCAGTAGAGGCTAGGGTCTTCTCTGAACAGTTACCATTGTTTATATGTGAGTGAATACTTGTCCTGACGCTGCTAATAAATCTTGGTGACTACATGCATTAAGACAGTGTGAATCCTAGTGGTGATCTAGGTAAGAGAGAATTTGTGAGACAAGGGAACACCCTCAGGTAATAGCACTACACTATAACAAAAGAAGACATTGGCAAGTACGTTGTCCCTGAAGAGATTCATATCCACTACATACAGGGAACACAAAACACGAACACAAATAATCCTATTTATAAAAAGGGGTCAAATGATCTGATAGGTACTTCTCAAAAGAAGACACACAAATTTCCAAAAGGTATATAGAAAAACACTCCAAGACAGGAATGTACAACTTATCAAAAAAAAACAAAGCAACAGATGTCAGTGAAGATGTAAATAAGTGTAATACTATTGTGTTATTTCTAGAAGAATGGCCACTATAAAAAACAGTATAGAATTTCCTCAGAAACACCATAAAAGCTACTGTGTAATCTGTCAATCCCACTATTAAATTAATGTATTATACCAAGGGTGGTGCTCAAAGAGTGACTTCTAGTTTCTTTTTTTATCACATAAGACTGTGGCTTATAGCAATTGATTATAAAAGTCAAAGTATCTGTCAAAGAAGATTTGGAATCTCCCTACCATGCAAAAAACTGACCACTAACAGAGATTATTTATTCAATAATTACCCCGGTCTGATCATTACACATATAGACATACCCTGCAATGTCACAATTCATCTCATACATGTACACTTCTTATGTGTCAGCTTAAAATAAAACACTTTCAAATACTACAAAAATAAGTGATAGCAATCGTTCTAAAAAGGGGGAAGACAGTACAGTACATGCTGTACTGCCAACATTCTTGATGACACAGGTGATGTTTTTGGCAAACATCAAAGACTCCTGAGTTAAAAAGTTTATCTGAAGAGCTGCTTACCATATGAAGGCATCTCAAAGGGCATTTGCCAGCAGCTTCTTTGAGCAAATTTTGTCAAATATTAATATTTTATATAGTTAAAATATGATAATGAAAAATAAATCCCTCAATATAGTCTACCTACATAAAATACAATGAAATGAAAATTTTGAAATAAAAGTATTTGATTTGATAAGACAGCTCATTATTGTGGTAAATGTGTTTGCCATGCAAGCCTAACTATCTTAGTTCAATCCCCAGGACCCATATAAAGTTAGAAGGGGAGAACTGACTCACTGAGTTGTCCTCTGACCTCCATATGTACAGTGTGGCACACGCGCGCGTGCGCACACAAACACACACACACACATTTAGTAACAACCTTTAGGTAGAATAAAAATATGGCATCATTACATAATGTGATTGGCATGGTTCTTTCAATAGCAGTACATGTACTAATGGAGATATGTCAAACTGGATTTTGGACAAATGACATCCAATGGCTCTAGAACATCAGGCATAGTGACAGGACTCAAGACATAAAAATCTCCAGTAATTCCTGCTTTCCCTTCAGCCAAAACATTTACCGGCAGAATTAGCCCTTATTTCCCTCTGCTGACCAGTAAGTGAGCAAATCATGGGTGGCTAATGGGATCAGAATTGAAACAGACTGTTGGGAGAATACTCCAGGATCAAAAGGTACATTTCAGTAGCTTCGTGGACCTGTCATCTCAAATTCTGAACACATCCAGGGGTCTTACTAATTTCAAAGATCATACTGACTTCATAAAACACCTGGAAGTCTTCCTAAGAAAGCTGTGCTTACACCACAGTCATACTATTACTTAACAACTTCTATGATATCTGTCTTCTTTTGCAAGATAAAAATATGTGCATTATAGGAAAATACAGACTGGACAAAACTTTTGGGACTGTGTGGTGCCTTCTTTTTTTTGTAATTTACAGTCAAAAGCCTCACTGAATTTTCTGAACACTGAAGTTAGAATTAATTGTTCCTCCCGAGTAATTTGCTTATAGACGTGTTGTGTTTCCTTTCCCTCTAAACGAGCAAAAGTTCATATATGAGTCACATTTTTCCTCTAATGTCTTTGCAATATTTATTGAACACATACTAAAAGCCACATTCTAAACTGCCTGTTTAATATATTACAGTGGCTTCATACCAAATTATGGAGTAAACTGTCCTACTAACAGATGAAAGTGCAAGCTCAGCTAAAGGGATGATCTGAAATTCAAACCAATGCTTACAGCTCCACAGCTTCCTGTATGCACCCTCCGTTCACCCTAATGCTTTCCATGGAATATCCACTTGCTTATTGTAAGTGAGTGGTGCTGTTTGCTTACGATTATCTCACTCCCATCCTTGTAGCAGCCATAGGATATGTGTATGGTAATTATAGATGTGATATATTAACTGAAGGCAATGTAACAAATCGCTAGGATATTCATCACCAGCAGGTGATCTACAAAGGTGATTTACCACAAGTGCAAACTTGACTTTCCTTGTGAAGTAAGCTACTCTTCCTTCCTCTCCACAAGCTTGTGGTTACCGGTGGGTTATGCCCAGCCCCATTACTTAACGGTTGATTGTTGTCCTTCATTTAATGGCATTTATAACAATCTACAAGTGTCAATGGGTTTGGATTTTTAAATATGAAAAAATCCTCCATTTACAAACATATCCCTTTGCCTAATATATAATAAATATTCCAAAATTTCAAAATGCATACTTCCCAGAAACTCTTCTAATGCAAACACTCGAATGGCCCAAATTTTGTTGACTGCCAGAGTCACCCCTAGAGGTGACTCACTTTCTTGTAGAAATTAAACATGGTCTCCTTTGGTATTCTCCATGTGCAGGAAATAACTGAGGAGTATTTAGCAAAGGAACAAGGAAAGGGTGTTGTTGCAACACAATTCACATGCCAACTCCAGCTGGGGCTGGCAGAAAAACTAAGACTATTAAATGCAGGGGTGTTCTCTTTGTCTCCCTAATGAGCATCTGAGATTAATATAAACTCTTGAAAATCTGCAGATTTCAAAATGCAGCCCCCTATGTCTTTGAAAGGTGGACTCATAAATCATGTGCAAATAAAATTCTCACATTGTTAAAAAGGGACTCTCTGCTTTCTTGATATAGTACTTACACACAGTTTAAAAATGCAAGAAGGATAAATTTGTGCACTGCCAGGTCCCATGGAGCTGCTTACTTCTCCTGCTTCTCAGCTGTATGGAAAACTGTGACCCTTATAGCCTGAGCCTTGTGCAAAGAGCAACCATTGGAGGGGCTCCATGTAGGGATATTACTTTGTTCTGTCATATATCCATCCACATGATTTCTCTGACACAACAATCCTGATTGATACTGGACAGTTAAGAGATTGTCTTCTCACCTAGGAGATGATAAGAAGTTAAACAAGAGTTCTACCCTTCAATTTGTTTGACTGAGTTTCACGAGAAAACCAACTCTGAAGTTCTCAGATTGGTAGACAATGGAAGAGTTGGGAAATTTGCAAAATTCTGCAGCATAAAAGGCTGTGAAGCATGAGATCATAAAGAGGAAAAGAGCTAACAGAAGGAAGAAGACAGTATTTGTCAAGACTGAAATTTGAGAGCAGTAAGAGTGTTAGAATGAGAGCCCCAGGGTCCCAGAAGAACATCATGTTCTCTTTGCTAAGAGAATGAACTGTTCTGTCTACTGCAGATGTTGCATGAGATGGCTCCATGTATAAATGCAAACAGTTACAATGAATGAAAACA
The DNA here is from genome assembly GCF_017639785.1 of Mesocricetus auratus. Classification (NCBI taxonomy): domain Eukaryota; kingdom Metazoa; phylum Chordata; class Mammalia; order Rodentia; family Cricetidae; genus Mesocricetus; species Mesocricetus auratus. The sequence continues at coordinate 10,009,688 of NW_024429192.1, read as the reverse complement.
CCATAGTTGATCTGGGGTGAAGTAAGCCTGGCAGGAAGGTGATCCCAGCCTTCTTTATCTCCACTTTTCTTCTAATATTTTTACTATTGTTGTATTTTCATTTTTAATGTTTTTTTAATTTTACTTTAGGTTATCCAAGACAATTGTTTTGGCCAGAAAAAGGGTTTTGCACTTGTTGGAACATAAAGGTAATTTCTTCTACAATTATGAATGATTACCAAGTGTCTTGGTCTACCTTAACTGAGTCAAGAGGAAAGTCTTACTGCAATTACAACTTTAACACTTAGAAAAATGAATTAATTTCATATTGTTTTCTTCTTTTCACTCTACATTTATTTTGAATTTTTTAATTTTTTAAAAAAAATAGAAGGCTCATATCATGAACATCACATATTGGTCACCTGGACTCACTAACTGTCAAAATTCTGACACATTAGAAATCAGGTTGAAGACAATGCTGCATCAACACAAAATACATCTGGACCAAGCATGATGGTACATGATTTAATCCTAGCAATTGAGAAGCAGAGGCAGGCCAGTGTCTGTGGTTGACTGTGAGGCCAGTCTGATCTACACAGCAAGTTCTAAGACAGGTAAGGCCACATAAGGAGATTTTGTCTCAAACAAACAAATCAAATGCTACTAATAATTATTATAATAATACATACATGCATGCATACATACACAAGTCGTCTGTGTAGATAAGGACATCCATCATTTTCTACATAATCATAATATCTGTGTAATATTATTATTCACCTAAGAACATAACACAATAACAATTCCACATGTATTAACAAATGCAAAGGTATACAAAGAAATATGTATGTGATTATATACATGCTTAACCTAATACACATTCATATATACACATGTCACCAGACTCACATATTTACAGATTCCATATCTGCAAATGCAACAAACTGAACATTGAGAATGTTTAAAACAATGCATCTGTACTGACTTTTGTACAGTCTATTTTCTCCATCATTACCTCATAGATCTAATATAGCAAACATTTTCCATACAATTTACATTAAGTATTGAAATAAAAGGAGGACATAAATTAGATACCATATCATTTTATGTCAGCCTTGAGCTTCTGCAAATTTGGGTATTCGGAAGTCTGGGGAGCAATCTCCTGCTGAGGCTGCAGAGATGATTCAATGGTTAAGAGTGCTGACTGCCCGAGCAAAAGGAACTAAGTTCAGATTCCCATGCAAATGCAATAATCTGAGTGTTCTGCAAATACCAAGTAACTCCAGTACAGATGTATCCAGTGCCTCTCCATGTACACATATGCACACACTCTCATGGATGGATGGATAGACAGACAAACAGACAGACAGATAGATATAGATACAAAGAAAGAGAGAGAAAGAAAGAGGAAAAGATAGATAAACAGATAAGTGCAATCTTATAGAAGTAACAGGACATGAGTACAGAGTGCTCCATTCACAAGATATAATCAGCATTGGTTTATATTGGAGTATACTAATAAAAGTATTCCATGCCTCATCTGAATTGGATAGTTGGTACATCTGACCATAACCAAACAGAAGAGTTTTTTTAAAAAAATCATAGCATAAACCACCCTGCATAATTTTCTAAAAAAAAATCTAAAAGCGTAATTAAGAACCACAGTGTCTTGATTTGGCTATAATTTCTCAGGGATGAGAAGCCACCACATTCATGTGCCTACAATTAGAATTATTTGCTTAAACCACCAGTGCCTGATCTTTTGAAAACCATGACCACAATAACCACTGATGGTCAGTTTCAGCAGGAGAGACCAATATGACCATTCCTGAAATGCAGAAACCAGAAAGCTCTACCAACACTCTAATAACTGGACTTCTCTCCACACAGTGCTTCCCTTACAAGCCCAAGTCTTTCCTTTCATCTAGCAGATGTCTTGCAATTGGCTGATGATTTTATAATCCTTTATGTGATGGTGGAGCTAACTTGGTGGTAGAGTACATGTTTAATATAAAAAAGTAAACAATTAGAAAGCAACAGTTCGAGTCATCTGCCTTCCTTTTAAATAAGATTACTTGGGATATGCATGTGGTTTGTCCCAGTTTGCTTTTAATTGCTGTGATACATTGCTAGAAGTTTGTTGCTTCATTTTTGTCAACTTGGCACAAACTTAGGCATATCTCAGAAGAAAGAATGTTAGCTGAGAAAATGCCTCCATAAGATCTGCCTTTTGGCAAGTCTATAGGACACTTTCTTGATTTATGCTACACGTGGGAGTCCTCTAGGTTCCCCCTCTGACTTCCTGCTCAAACCTCTTCATGGTGGACTACAACTGTAAACTGAGACAAACCCTTTCATCCCCAAGTTGTTTTAGTTACAGCATTATCACAGAAACAGAAACCCTAAGACAATAACCAAAAGAAAGGAAGAAAGATGTGGTTGGCCTGACAGTTTCAAAGTTTCAGCCTAAAGTCAGTTGGGTCCATTTGAGGGTGACTTGAAGGAAGACAGAACTTGACAGAGGAACATGTGGCATAGACAACTTGTTCATGTTATGGTGACCAAAAAGAAGGAAGGGATAAAAGAAGAGATGGGAGCCAGTAGGTATGCCCCAGGAATGTGATTTTCCCACTAGCTTCACTGTTCACTCTCTCACCATCTGCTGCCAGTAAGTAGTCTGTTCCAATTCTGAAAGTACACAGATGCTATAATAAGAAGCAGAGAAAGAAAACTTGGAATGGCAAATGGCTTTGAAACCTCAGTGACATCCATCCTCCAAGGCCATATCCCCTAAGCTTCTCAAACAGCACCAGCAAGAAAGCAAGTGTTCAGATGCTAGGGACTGTGGGGTTCATCTCAGTGAAACCAACACAGATATCTCTCAAGACAAACAAGTTGATAATCAAACATACTACATCCCCTCAAATCTTCATTTTTATTAAAGTGTGAGGTAGAATACATCATTTCCTGAACTGCATAGTGACATGTCATAAACAAAAGTAAGAGTACTTCAAACCACTGCCAAGTTATTGAACCACTGACTGAAATATTCATTGTATTAAAATTCCTTATAAGAGGCTTATCTCATTGTTTTTCCTATTTGGAGCAAATGGACAGAACTAGAAAAACCAGCCTAAGTGAGGTAACCCAAAACCAGAAAGACAAAGATAGTATGCACTCACTCATAAGTGGATACCAGACATAAAGCAAAAGATACCTAGCCTGAAATATTAATTTCTTTAAATAAGAGATATTTTTGTCATAATCTGCTTTCATGTGCATGAATCCTAAAGAAAGTCATGGTCATTGCTTTTCTAAGACCACATCTCCATAAACCCACAAGGTCATCTCTAGAGTTCCAACTATAGAGACTTTACTTAGAATGGAAGATCCCAATTACAGCCTGGACAGACAATAATAATCAGGAGTTAAATTAACCTTCAGGAATAAAAGTCTGGGTCGTGTTAGGGAAATCTGAGTCACGTCTAGAAGCAAGCCATCTGACTCCAACAGGATGAAAGGAATCTTAGGTGGGTGGCAATGTTGACAGATTTTAACAAGAGCCTTGGAACCAACCATGGAGAAAGGAACAGCTGGAGTCATCCGCCCATTCTCTGATCATCATCGCATTGAAGAAATCACAGCTGGATGGGGTGAACCTCATGCAGTATGTCTGAGCAGTGACAAAGGTGGACACCCACAGACTCCCTCATATACCTTCCTGTATCCGATTTACCTTTTCCAGGATTTGTGTCCACATTTTCTTCCAACAGTCGGCCTCTGACACTATTATTTGACAGTTAATGTGTGAAACTTAACCTTTACTGGCTGAGCTTTCTGTTAAGCCCTGATAGTCTTATTTGAACTTATCATGGAACCCATCTGGCCACAGGCCTTTCGGGGGGCAGAAAGTACTAAGGGTTCCTTGTCCCAGTAAAGAAAGCACAGCACCTTGAGTTTCCATAAAGGATTCAACACCAGAGCTTGCCTGTAAAGTCATACCAATGCTATTGTTCACATATGACTGACCGCCAAAATGGTCTCAAAATCCGCATCTAGGAAACCCAGTCGAAGTCAGGTTTATTGGCATCACTTTCAAGCACTCCCCTCTATTAGTCCCCTTTCCCTGTTATTATAATGAAACGTCTAAAACAGGCTAGTTATTATACTCAAGCATCAGCTGGATTCTGGTGAGAACCTTACCGCCAAAGGTGCCAATGACCAGAGCAAATGTTGAAGAGACAAATCACATCGAGAATAAAACCACGAGAAGCTGAATCCCAGGACCACTTCAGAGGGCATGTCTCCAATGATCTAAAGACCCCCTTCCCATAAGCTCCACCTCCTAAAGGGACCCTGATTCCGACTCATGATCTGGGAGAGGAGGGGTGGACTACCGAGACACAGTAAAACCAAACTGTAACCACAAGCCCTTTCCTTGTTTTATCCTGACATAGAAAGTTCATAGACAACTCCTTCCTGACACAGCAAAGGGCAACATTGTTTTTCAAAGAAGCAACTTACAGAGAGTTTCTGTGGCTGTGTTTTTGTTTGTTTTGCTGGGGAAATGCACACCCACGATTGTGTATGTTTGGGATTTTTGTTGTTGTTGTTTTGTTTTGTTTTCAAGAAAAACATCGGATAAGAGCTTTAGATAACCAATAGCCTTACTTGTCTTACTCTTTTGCATCTCTGCTTCATACATAAAAGGTTCCTGTTTCCTGACTGTTTGTTCTCGGAATGAGCTCTGTGCTGTACAATCACTTCACTCGGTTGGTGTCAGCACTTACAAAAAGTGTGCTTTGTCTCTCGACTTAAAGGTGGGTGATGGCAGAGTTGTCCTCACAGGTTCTGACCTAGTTCACGCTAAGATTACGTGTCTTCCAAGGACAATGGAGAGCTTCACAGGGGCCTGTCTGAACTTGAAATGTAGTAAGCTCTGAGGTCAGCTACCGTGGAAGGGAAGACAGCCATTAGACTTAAAGGAAGTTGTGGCTAGCAGACCATGCAAGCTCTTCTGGTCTAATCTCTACTTTCTGGGTCTGCTCAAGGTTACACCTGGTTTTGGTGCCAGTTCTGAGATTAGCATCAGGGTATCCAGACTCTCAGTCTACTCTATTTAATATCCAATGAGATTTTTTTTCTCCCTCTATTCAAAGAGGCCCTTCAAGTCTCTGCCTGTGACACTGGTGGTTTTACCACTCCCTTTGCGGGAAAGAGAGATGGAAACCTTCCAGGTGAGTCACAGTTTATCTTTTCACATGGCAGATGCCTAGAGTGGCAGAGGTTGAAGTGTCCATTTTATAGCACGATGACCAGTGAATGACCTAATGTGCAAATTCCCAGCAAGGTGTGGGATATTGGAGGGCATAAATACCTGAGACTGTAAAATGGAAACTGCTTATATAGCATTGCAATTACCTGAGCAACAGAATTTTTGTGATTGAACAAACAAGAACACTATATTGTTTTCTTTATGATTGAATATCTCAAAAATAAATTAATAAACATTAACTGACTTAGATATGTCTATTATTTCAATTCCTAATAGATTATGGACTTCGAACAATCATTTTGTTAGTAACAAAGTTATTATACGTAGTAACAATCAAAATAAATTACATTTTTTAATCTTTAAGTATTGTAGGAGATGGTAAAATCTTACATTTGAATTTTGGCAGAATTTTTAATTAATAGAATGAGAGTTCAGTCAAGGAAGCTAAGCATATACCTACTCATAGATTATTAAAAGACCATATTTGTAGAGCTCTATAATGGTCAATTTTATATATCAATTTGTTTCAAACACTACAAAGAACATTTCTCTGCAATTATTTTTCATAAGCTAAATATTAAAATTAATAGAGTGAGTAATGGCGGGATTGACGGGTCCCTGGATAAAGTTCTTATCATGTAAGTGTGCATACTTAAGCTAAGATCCCCAGAACCCATGTTGGACAAATGTGGTAGAAGAAATCTTCCGAGGCTTTCTGTGGTGACCTGGGAAATGGAGACAGAAAGGTCCTTAGAAGCCTTCAGGCCAGCACACTTAATAGTGAACAAGAGACCCAGTCCCAAACAAGGAGCTGAGAGCTGGCACCTGAGGGGGGCCTCTGACCTCTGCATGCATGCTTTGGCACATGCACATCTGCGCACACGCATACACACACACACACACTGAGTAAAGTACAGTGGTCCCCATCTCTGTCACACACACACACACACACGCACACACACATGCACGCACACGCACACACACACACACACTGAGTAAAGTACAGTGGTCCCCATCTCTGTCACACACACACACGCACACATGCACACACACGCACACACACACGCATGCACACACACATGCACACACACGCACACGCACGCATGAACACACACACACACTGAGTAAAGTACAGTAGTCCCCATCTCTGTGGGTAAACAGTATTTATCAACTAAAACGACTCGGAGACTTCATCTAACCCCAGTCAAAATAGCGAAGATTAAGTAGTGAATATAATGAAAGTCTGGTCCTCCTCCAGCAGAGGACCATTTATTCCTGCTGATAACTTACTCTGGAACACCAGTTTTCTCCTAAACCTTCAGAGGAGACGAAATATCAACTGAGTCTGGGTCTCAGCCTTGAAGGTTGTAGATCTCAAACACTGCCAGTCTCAATAATCATGTGACAAAGTCCTTATAACTCCTTTCATGCACATATGTATGCACACATACCCGCAGATGTGCTGTTGGATGTATTTGTCTAGAGAATTCTGATAGGAACAACTACTGTGTGCTGAGAGTTATTATAAATTTCATGACAGAGCAATAAGAAATGTATTATCCTGACAATTTTTTCTCAAATACTTTTTTTTTATCTTAGAAGCACTCTTACTTACATATCAATCCTCCATTCCCTTACTCTCCCATCCTTCCATGTTCCCGACTGGCCCCTCAACCCAAACCCCACCCACTCCCCAGGGACCTAACCCAAACCCCAACCCTAACCCCAACCCTAACCCCAACCCTAACCCTAACCCTAACCCTAACTCTAACCCTAACCCTAGCCCTAACCCTAGCCCTAACCCTAGCCCTAACCCTAACCCCAACCCTAACCCTAACCCTAACCTCCACTGGGGACCATCAAAGTCCATCACATCATTTGGGGGAGGGCCCAGGCCCTCCTTCCCGTATCTAGGCTGCAATAGTATCCCTCCATAGGGAATGGGCTCCCAAAGTCCATTTCTGCTCTAGGAATAAACACTGGCTCCCCTGTTAGAGGTCCCTTAGACTGCCCAGGCCTCTTAGCTGGCACCCACATTCAGAGGGCTTGGTTCGGTCCAATGCTGGTTCCCGCATTTCACAACTAGGGTCTCCATGTTCTCACTAGGTCAGGTGAACTGTTTCTGCAGGTTTCTCCAGCACCGTCTTGGCTCCTTTGCTCATCCATCCCTCCTCACTCTCCGCAACTGGATTTCAGGAGTATGGCTCAGTATTTAGCTGTGGGTGCCTGTTTCTGCTTTGATCAGCTACTGGACAATAAAATCAAGGTAAGTTTTAATGACTTAGCCCAAGGACTGTGTGGCAAAGGCTATGTCCAGGGTTCAAACACAAGCCCATCTGCTCTCAGAGCCTACATCCAACATCCTACTGTCCTGTTGTTCCATGCCATTTTCTTTCCAGCTTTGCATAAGTCTCCCTAACATGTCTGTTTCTAACAGGCTGTCTTGGTGATGCAGGGTAGTGGTCAGAAGAGAAGCCTTCGTCAATGCACTAGAACCATGCTGACCTCCAGGCATCTGCTCTTGGGCCTGGCTGATTTCTTGTATAGACTGTATGTGTAACTGCCTTAAGGGGAAATAATTGCCTTTCCTTTGTACTGAAGAGAGACCACATCCCAGAATACTCTACTCATGCTGATACTTCAACAACAACAAAAAACATATGTAAGTTTACTGACCACACCTTGATCTGAGCTTGCTCCTGGTTCTTCAGGGCCTCTCTTGCGGCTAGTCAAGATTTCTGTTTAGTAACCAGAAGCTTTGCAAAGCACTTCCTTTGTGTGGGACATGGTCATGGGCATGTTTCCATGCTCTAGGTCTCAATGGACTCAGTTGTCACAGATATTAATGACAAGTCACAAATGCAATGGAGGAGGACAGGTGGCAGACTGTTTCGCTATGGAGAGGTCTCTTTCTGAAGGACTGTCTTTGAAGTCAGGGAGATGGATGTCTGTGACAGAGATGGAGTGAGGGGTGAGGCTGAGAGTGATACCCATGTGTCATTCCTCAGTACTCTCAGCTTGACTATTTTTCAAGTCAAATGACCTGAAATGTGTCAAGTATCCGTGTCTTGATTAAGAATAAAGGCCATGGAGACTGAGAGGTTTGGGGAGGTTTTGTGTGTTTGCTTGCTTCCTTGCTTGAGGGGTTTTTGCTGTTTTATTTTAACTAGCCCAACTTTTCAGCTCTTTAAGCACAACTAAATGCACAACTGAAAGCTTTTGTTCAATCATAAAACATTTTCCCATTATCATATTGGATAGTCCAAATTTTCCTTTGTTCAGATTTTGATACTTATATACAAATACATATACTTTCTGCATGTGCATATCTTTGTGAGATAATGTAGGCGCCAGATTTATTTGTGCCTGTTATATATGTATGCCATGTATGGAAGCATTTGTGTCAAGGTGATTTGAATGGAAAGTTCCATGTAGTTTACACATACATGCCATAACTATGTTTCTATTTCAAGAGTAGACATACAGAGCAACAATAAAACCACAATAATTATTTTGCATCATAGCATTTTATAGGGTGCCTGACAGCTAAGAACACTGACTGTTCTCTTACAGAAGACCCAGGTTCTATTCCCAGCATTCATATGGTGGCCCATCACCACCTGTAACTCCAGTCCCAGGGGATCCAATGCCTTTTGAGCCCTGTGTGGGCGCCAGGAAATCACATGGTACACAGATATACATGCGGGCAAAACACCCATACACATAAAATTTAATTTTAAGAAAGAAAATCTATAGTGTTTGGGACAAGAAATTTAAGTACTGATCTGTTAGTGACTGTTTTTGAAGTACATTGAATTATATTTGAACCAGTTGTTAAGGCAAAGTGTTTTTCCTTTTTGTAAAGTCTTTCCGTAGTGCTGGCAATTACTATGCTACCAGAGCAGAAAAGCAGTCATTGACCACACCTGATGTGAACCCCACAAACTACAATAAGGCACAAGCATTGGAGTAACCAACCACTTTCTAGCTGCATTTACGTACTGCCTCACAATTGGAAGCCCAAGCCTGTTATTGGGCCAAGATAATGTGGCTAGACAGATCATAGAATATGGTGGAGAAATTGCCACTCAGTTTGGTTTGGTTTGGTTTGGTTGTTTTGTTGTTGTTGTTTGTTTTGCAATATGAACATAGTCCTAAGCCAACTCCTAGTAGTTTATTGCTATATCCATAGGCCACTGCAATTCTCAACCCTAATCTTAGAAGCATGTATATGCAATAAATAGTAACTAGCCAAAATGCAGATAAGGGTAACAAATGTTCAGCCCTAAAAGAAACACAGATACTGCACCAACACCTCCCTCCACTTCATGGGAATCATTGTGGGAGAGGAGGCCAGAAAATAGTAAGAGTCAGAGAATATAGATGACTACAAGGAAACATTGTCTTCTGGATACAGTCAGGCAAATGCCCACAGTAATTGAGACAGCATGCGCAATACCTGTGGAAGCCCAAGCCAGACCAAACCCCATCATGGAGAAGGAAGTTGCACACACAATCCCACACCTATCCATAGAGCTATTGGCAGTGTTTAGCTGGAAGAGAGAGACGGTTTTCCCTAAGAGTATAACCTATACTTAAGCCAACCATGTTCCGGTGGAAGACCACACATAGAAGAATACTTGGCTAGCAAAAGTTGGTCTTGGGGCCTTTAAAAATGTGTGTGGTTCACAAAGTTGCATGAGAAGAGCAAGAAATAGGTCTAGGAATAGTTGGGAAGAGGAGATGATTATAACCCAAACACCTTGTACAAAAATGCTCCAAGAACTAATAAAATATATTAAAGGCCCCATTGAGCCAGTAGTTGATGATGGAAAAGGGCTCTCTCTCTCTCTCTCTCTCTCTCTCTCTCTCTCTCTCTCTCTCTCTTTCTCTGTGTGTGTGTGTTTCTTCCTCTCTCTTCTCCCTGCTTCTCTCTTTTCCCCCTTTCCTCTCTCACCTCAATATGAATCCAGAATTGTACTAATAATATGTGTATGCATACATATATATAATATATATATAATGCTCTAAACATGTGAGAAAATAATCTCAGAAAAGATGAATCTCATACTGGTTGAAAACTTTGAACCATCTTAACTGCCTGTTGTCACCTATATATATATAAATATCCTGTATGCTAAATTTATATTTTATTTATACCTTTGTTTTTTAATTTCCACTGTGGTCCTTTTACATTTTTTTAATGTTGGCTAAGGAGAATACTTTTGGTTAAGATTGCTACTTATAATTCATTTTACTGGCTTTCACCTCCAGGGGGAAAATATTGAAATGTGTCCATCAAACATTTCATAATTTAGCAAAACCTCAAAATAAAAGTTTTCCAGAAGTTTTCAGAACAAAAATACAATCAAATCACTTAAAGCAAAGCCAAGATTTCCACTGGAATTGTCACCATTTTCTTGGGATGTCGGGCTATTAAGAAAAACATGATAGGCAATTTGTAAAACTAAGCAACATGTTTTTCAGAAGAAAATGTCTGTGTATAAATTAGATTGTCGTGATATTTTACTAACATACAATCCCTCTAGGATTTGGAATTTAAGACCCATCTGAGACCTTTGTTCTCCAAAGCAGCATCAGTGGCTCGGTGAAGCACGTGACACAACCTCACCTAGAGAGACACTCTGACAGAATTCTCATGGACTCCATACAGCAGCCTTGAGTTTCAGACATATTGCAGGTCTTTGAGAGGTGACCAGTCGTGTGAGTGTTACTTTTTCAGTGAGGTCTCCTCCCACCACACTTGGGACTCCATAATCTTTTCCTAACCTTTGGGAGTCTCTTCAAACTCATGTCTGAGAATATCCTTTGTTCAAGGACAAAACTTCTGAGATGTAGATCTTCCAGTACAGGTAGCTTTCAGGGAAATATCCTTTCCTTTTCATTTAAGACCGACTTAGTCCTTACCCCCAAATGACTTCACTCACAGGGCATTTAGAAAGATTTGTATGTGTTTCCTGACCCAGAACAGAGTACAGAGATGTGGAAAGGAAAGTGTGTGCAAAGAGTATTTTTCAAGGTATTACTACAATCATATATATCTCTCTCCTCCCTCCCTCCTTCCAGTCCTCATCTCCTCCTCTTCTCTTCCTTCTTCTATCTCTCCCCAATCTCCTTCTTTGACAGTGAGAAACATGCCCATTCCACCACCAGCACCACACCAACAAGAGTGTAAGAGAACAGGAGCAGATTACGGACTAAAAGTATAATAAAGTCTTGCCAAAAAGTCAATGATGTAAGACTTTGATTTGCCTTGTGGCTATTCCCAAAGCAAAAGCAATGATACATTTTTAAAGACTTCGTTAATATTGTTTTTAATTGCCTGAACCTGTATGGGAGTATGCACAGGAGAGTACCAGTGTCCATGGAGCCCAGAGCTGGAGCAACAGGAAATCATGAACTTGCAGGCATGAGTGCTGAGAACAGAGCTTTTAAAAGGGAACACAGTGAATGTGTACAGGTGATGCTCTTAGAGGTTGCAGCTAAGGTGTATCCTGTCAGAACCCGAAAGTCACACCTGTACAGATGCCTGATACTAAGAATCATTGAATAATGTCTTTTAGCAAGTTGATTCTGTGCACTTGCAACTTTCTTTGGTCCCTCAAAGATGTTCCAAGGTGAATATTGCCTTTTCCTCTCACAATATAACTTTAATATCCATTGTAATTCCGGTTTCTTGGCTAAGGGCAGTTTCTAGTTTGATCCTTTGCACATAAAACATCAGTCACAATAGGATCTAACCAGTGTGGCAGGCAGTTAAATAACAAACAGAACAAGACCGACAAGATCTTGTTCGCACAGAGTTTAGAGTCCACTGGAGTAGCCACAAACATTTAGCTTCTAATAAAATAAGAAAATATGGAACAGACACAGAACTAAGCAGAGAAGTACGTAGTCACAGGGCAGACGCGCGGCTTGGTGAATAACTGACATTGCTGTCAGAACAGCCCAGCTAGGAAAGTGACATTTATGCCAAGGTCTAGAACTTGTTATGCAGTGCGGAGGTTCAGCGTGAGGAATGACCCTGAGGAGGGAAACAGTTTAGCATGGAGAAACACAAGCAAGTCCAGCAGGATGGAAACAGAGACAAGGAAACAGAACAGCACAGAAACGGCCGGAGAGGTAACAGAGGTGAAATAATGAAGGGTTTTCTGTCACATGCTAGCAGTGAGTTGACTTCCTGTGAGCACCCTTAACTGTTCCGTGCTGACGCTACACTCCTCACCCCTCATCCCTTTCACAGTCCATAACCAGTCCTGTGACTTCCAACACTCAACCCTTGATACAAGTTCTACAGTCTGCTGTCACAAGTTCCCTCTCTCTCTCTCTCTCTCTCTCTCTCTCTCTCTCTCTCTCTCTCTCTCTCTCTCTCTCTCTCTCTCTCTCAAGCACTCAATTTCTGCCATACAGAATTCCATAGAAATCATTTTCCACAATCCAAAAAATCCACTGATTCTTGTCTCTTTAGCAGCCCACCACAAGGCACTTCCTTATTGAATGGCAAAGTAAAGCAGCATTTCTGAAATCCTAAATTTAAAGTGTAGGCTATTTCTAGAAATGACAAAATTGGAATGTCTATCCAACATCTAATATTCTGGCATTTGGAATTCCTAAGTATCTTAAAGATAAAAAGAAAATAAATCAGGAAAAGCAAAAATCGCAGGGTATCAAACAACTTCATAGTTTGAGTAGTGCAATAAGCTTACTAAAATTAGTTTTACATGAAACAGCATTCAGGAATTCCAAAGCCCTCAGTCTTTCTCTCTGTCACTTCCCTTTTCAAAATAAAATGTGCAGGTTTCCGTGACATGCAATCCTATATCCACAAAAACAGAAATGTTTTTTGCTTGAACTTTGAACAAGAAGACTTTGCTGACCTTTTTTTCAATTACTATGCAATTACTCCTTGATTAATGGCATACATGTTGACACAGAGTTCACGGTTTATTGAAAACTTCTAAATACTCTCCAATGGAAATAAGAATTTGTATTAAAACTGAACTTGAAATCTTGTTTTTAATTGATTATTGAGTCAAAGTTAAGTTCATCAGCTAAATAATATTGACTCCAAGGTGAACCACATTCAATTTGTATTTTGGATTTAACTCTTTCTTCTGCACTAATGACTATGTAAATTGATATTGGTGAAAAGCTAGTTTTTAATATGCTAAAGGGCCTTTGATATGCTGTCCCAGAAGCCCTCCTGGAACTTGCTAAGAATATCTGTCTTTGGGTACTTAAAATCTTTGACAGTACAATGCCATACATATCCCTAAAGATTAGAGAAATTCTTAACACTTACTAGTGTAGTACAGAAAAGCATGCTTGACTGCTTATATTTTATGAGCTTACACCACTTATTTATTATGAAAAACTAACTTTGGTGGGGTATGAAATGTATTCCAGCTGATATAGACTGAATTGTATCCATCTAAAAATATTAAAGTGAAATTTAATATCCAGTTCCACATAATATGATATTAAGTGGCAACGCTTTAACAGAAGGCACGAAGTTAAAATGGAGCCATCACAATGGTCCCAAACACAATATAACCAATTCACTTGTAAGAGTATACACACACACAGCAAGACGATGGGAAAAGACATGGGAAAAAGGCAGCCAGCTACAAACTGGGGAGACAGGCCTAGAAGATTCTCCGCAACCCTCAAAAGAAACAAGCCTGGTGAACAACTTGATCGCAGCCTCCTTCCAGGAGAACTCTGGGAAATCACGCTGCTGTTGTCCACATGGTGGTACAGTGGTACAGTTGCCCTAAGAGTTTGTGCAGATTAGAGACAGCTTATTTAACTTAAGGGCTTCTGAGAAGTTACATTCTGGCTACACACCCTTAAGGGCATCGTAAGAGTAAACACTCTAACCTGGAGTAAGGTCACTGAGGTCAGAAATTGAGGTCAAATCAAACTATAATGTCCATTCTGTAAATGGGCTCCGTTTTACAAAATCAGAAGACTTGTACAAAAGGCATCTGTAAAGTGGCCATCTATTCACACACTGGTGTTTCTCTCAGGAATACTAAAAAGGACACACAGAAGAGCTCTTCTGCTCCCTTACCACTGGCTGGCAACAAACCCACCATCTTATTCACGTTCTTCTTTAATATACCTTGCCTTGGGATGTTCTCATTTTGTGTACAGAACTCATCTTCATTATAAAAGAGCAGACTGAAAGAACCACCAAATCTTCAACGCTTTCTTTTCTCCCGCATTGTCAGCCGTAATTAATGATCCTATTAAAGTAATGTGGCTTTCATTTGAGTTTGGGTTGCTAAGGACTAAGGGTAGCATGCAAATCAATACAACATCAAGGAAGTGCTATTCCCACAAACCATAACCCGAGATAAATACCGTATGACTCAGTCTTCGAAAACGTCTCTTAAAACTCTAATGTCAGTTTACAGTGCCAAGGCCAATGCCAGCATCTCAGACTTGTGAGCAAGCAAAATCCTAGAGTCTATGAGATTCAGAAGGTTTTTGTCTTATTATCAAAACAGTTTTTAATTTGTCTTGATAGATGTGTTAACATGACCCTTCTATAAGAAAGATATAATTCAATGACAACAAAAATGTTTGTGTCTAGTTTAAAGAAGTATGGGGGAATTTGTATTAGGATCATACCTTAGATTTTAGAAAAGGTTTACACTAAAATCAGTCACAGGGATTTGAATGACAAACTCAAGTAGCCTCCTACATGCATTAAAATATTCCATAATCTTATCCATAAAATTTCTTATTGCATACAAATTTGAGTCAATCATCTTTTATAAGGCATAAAATTATACTTCTTTTTGTGTCTGAACCCGCGGTCATCCCTAATTCTCAGCATCTTGTGCATCTTTGGGGCTTTGCATTTACCTCTGTTCACTGCCAGGGAGAGATTTCCTCGTTTAAGGCTGAAAATATCCTTAGTCTGTGGATAAAATATAGATGTTTAGAAGGTTTGATGTTAATTCAATTTAGCTATGTAGTAGTCTTAGGTTTTTCCTGGGACTGAAGACCTCTTCATTTTGTATGGAGTTTACAATAGTAGGTGTTTGTTTGTTTGTTTAGCATGTTCCTCAAATTCAATCAGAGAATGGTTGCTTACATCCATAAGAATTTGGTTCTGTCTTTGTAACTGCAAGATGCAGCCAGCCAGCAACAGCACTGGCTGAGAAGAACACCTTGCTTGCTTACACTCTGTTAATCTACAAGTTGCTTGGGTATGAACGCACATGGGTTCCTGGGGATAACTTGTTTTACATCTGCAATACGTAAAATGTTTAACTATGTAAGGGATATGGAAAACATGCTGTTTTTTTATTTGTGTTCATTGTAATCATTCACTTGAAAAATAGATGTGACCATGCTGTAATTTCTATATTGCTTGAAAGTTTTTGTTGAGGTGCATAAGCTATAGAGGAGAGATAAAGAATGAGAGAATACAGACAAAGAAAAAAGAAGGAAATCATCAGGAGAGCCTGTGAGTGTCTTTTCTCTTACCCCAGCAGACAAAATAAACAAGTTGCAGTACTCGGACTCTGTGAGTTTCTCTTTGAGCCCTGCACTGCTGCAGGCTGGCCCCCAGGAAGTGGAAATGTGGGGCTAAAGAGGTGACTCATGGGAGTAAAGTGTTTTGTGAGCACATGACAACCTTAACCTGGATCTCCAGAACCTACGAAACCGGCACAGCAGTCTATGCGTACAACACCAGTGCTGTGAGACTAGGCACAGGTAGCCAGCCAGACACACAGACCTTACTGACCGGCCAGTCTGGCTGCAACAGCAATTCAGTGACCTCAGTGATCTCTGACATCCATATGCACACACATGGGCAAGTGCACACACACACACACACACACACACACACACACACACACACACACACCTACCTCAGCGAGACAGAGATTTACTTTTGGTGGTGAGCCTAGTCTTTAATGCTGAGCCATCTCTCCAGCCCGAGACAGAGATTTATTGAACTACAGACTTATTCAACATAGCAGTCCTTAGCTATGCCCCAAATATAACTGTCTGTGTCATTTTAGCTTTCCAAGGCTTCAGCAACCTGATGGGTAGCATAACACAATTGAAAACAGTTTTCCTCCAGTAGAATAGTTCTAAGAATAAAGTAAGTCAGGCACAATCCATAAATTCCTTTACCTAGTAGCATCTGTGCACATATATGTAGAGAACACCATGCATATATAGATATACATATACATTACATATACTCATATGTCTGTATATATGTGTATAGATAGCTTATAAGAAGCTTACTTCCTTATTATTTGACATGCTAATTTATCAATGCATGTAATTTAAAATATCTCAATATTTAGTACTTTTACTCCATAAAGATATAGTATTAATTTTTCTCCTCAAACACTGTAACTTGGGAATTATTTATTGTTATCATAGATGTATTATTATAAAGGAGTCCAGTTTGGGTTCCAATTACATTCTCATGGCTCCAGATAAGGCTGCAGATTGTTTTCCCAATGGTCTCATTGCTTAGACTGAGTTATGTATCACTATTGATTTCCACAGAATCGCAAGAAACATTTGCCTCATATTACCCTTGCACTCAGCATTGTGTAATTGCTGTCATCATTTACTGGGCATCATTTACTGAGCACTTACAGGGCATCAGAAGTAAATAAATCTGAGCATATTAGTTAAAGTTCCAATCCCAAACTTGTCTGCTCATAAGATCTCTTGTTCCCTCTCCCATGAGACCTAGAGAGGAGAAATCTTTTAGGGCCTATGTTTGTAGTTAGACTTTCCCTTATCTTCCTCACACCCAATGACTGTCAAGATGAGCCAAGTCTGGGAAACAGAGGCATAATGTGAGAAACTATAGTTTACCTCAAAGACTCAGCAAATGCTTCCAAGGATCTTTGATGCATTTAATAAACTTTGAATTCAGGTTTCTCTCACACCCATAAACCCCTTTCTCCCTCCCCCTCCATTCATCCATTCCTTCTTCCCATCTCCCTGGTAATTAGAAAGGAGGAGGTAGGTGGCAAATTGCAGCCAGAGAAACAGCTTTTAGAGGCAAGGCTTAAGTCACTGTGACATTATCTCGTGTTACAAGTGTGCCTAGGTTCATTACTCTCAAGCAATCTTGTTTACATCACTCAAAGACTTCAACATAGGTCCCTGCAATCCATACACTGTGTGTATTATATCATATGCATTTTCAAAACAAAGATCCTGAGGTAAGAAAGGTGTTCCTGGATGTTGAACATACAGCTGAGAGTCAAATATTAGGGATATGAAAAGCACTTATGACAGTGGGCTCCAGATTGTATATCAAATCCAATAGACAGCTCATTTAAAGAATCATTTTAAAAATCTACATTCTTAAACCTTAAAGACAAGACTCAAATATGATCCAGCAATAATCACGGTTGTCATCTCCAGCCTACTATCATCCAGGTTTGCCTGAGAATCCACACACTGTGCTCCAACAAAACAAATCCAGAACCCATTAATGTAGTAACGGTCAATACGGCTTAATCTCTACAATACCCCCTTTCTTCAGCTCCCCATGTTCGTTTTTTTATTAATTAAAGAAACAGGTAGAGAGTACTGTCTTAGAAATAATTTTCAGACTTTCTTAAACCTTCTAGAGCTAGTAAATCATTCTCTACTATTTTAGGAGGAGTATTGTAAACCACTGTTTCAATGTTTCAAATGAAATGTCTCTGTCAATTGTTACCCACTCTTTTCCTTCTTGGCTACTTCTACATGGAGTTTTATATTCATCCAGCTACGAATACATTCCACTGGATTACAAATCGGTAACCCTGATTGGAATTTGCTTTTAGAGGCTTGTGGAGGTTTTCTACTTGATTCCTGAAAAAAGGGGGGCAACAAAGAAATGCAGTGTCTTGCACTCACTCCCTGCAATGGTGGAAACAGATCTAGAGCTGGCAAGAAAAATGTACTCTTCAGGCCTGACACCCTGGTCACATACTGTCACTGTGGCTTCTGAGTGAACTTCTAGCTGCTCAGAATCCTTTGTTTCTCTCTGCAGGAGCTCCTAGAGATCAATATGTACAGAGAAGATACGGGTTTAAAAATCATAACAAGACTGTCAAAGATTTTAGACAAGGCTGAGAGAGAGAGAGACAGAGACAGAGAGATAAAGAGATAAAGAGAGTCTGACACTAGAAGTCAGGCAGATTAAAAAGAGTCCCCAGCTTGAAACAGGTATTAGTCAAGGAATATCTGACCATACGAAGCTTCTAAGGGGTCTGAAACTGCAAGAAATCTCTGTCCTGATTACCAATGGTTTCTTATGTTAGAAAACACTTCTATCCTGTAGATCTGGAGCAAGGTATGACTCCCTGGACTGATCATACCAATGCAAATAAGAATTAGAAGACTTGTGTGATCCTACAAATGCCTGCTCTTGTGAACCAAAACCATGGCTCACATTTAGGATAAAGAAAAAATTGGGGCCAGGCATATAGGCCCACTCCTTTAATGGCAGCACTTAAAAGACAGAGACAGATGGAATTCTGTGAGATCAAAGCCAACCTGTTCTTCGCAGCAAGTTCCAGGACAGTCAGTACAAATACAGAAGAGACCCCCACTTTAAAAAGGCTAACAACAACAACAAGAATGTAACAAAATTAATAATCATCAAAGTCAAGTAGTAAATGATTTTTATTGCTGTTTTACTATTGGTCTGTTCACTTAATTAGTTTTACTATTCTAAGGCCTTTCAGTGCTGCCTTGTGGCTTACCAGACTTAAAATGCAATACAGTTTAATAATTAGATGCAGCACTAAATAATGCTTCCATACTATCCAATTAATCAGTATGTTTGCTTAACTGTGGCTTAGCCTGTATTCCCCAGAATATTAAATCCATACTTTGTGGGCAATTTAAATTGAGATGCTAATTTACTGATTTATTTGTGGTTTATATCATAATTATATATGCTTTCATATGTTATAAGATGCTTACAAGAGAAACTCAAACTACTTAATCATAGACTGTTCTTCCTGACCCCAAAACCTGTCTCCTGCTGAAATTAAGAGCACTTCACTGACACAGTATCCCCATCTAGGCCTGAGTATCTTCACAAGAATGGCCTTCATCCTAGAACCATTCGAGAACAGAAGAGTAGTGAAGTATCTCAGTGGACAGTTAATTACCAGGCAACTAACTCCAAAGAGCAAACTGCTGTAGTAATACGCCTTTTTCTAAGTATCTTTGGCCTTTGTTTCAACAAAATACATTTGGGAGAAAACTGAGCATATCTGAGGGGCTCCTGCCCTTCTGGGTCCACTATGAACTTCTGAGTATGTGCTCTGTGATCTTGGACTCACCATGCAAAAACAAAAACATAAACAAAAGACCTATCTGCCATCTTTCCTTCTTAAGCTGAGCCTGCTTACAGATGAGGTCCTGAACTCAGCCTGCTTGAAAGCTTACATACCCCTAAATCATCTATAAAAATGCATACAGTCTCCTCAAAATTTCCATGCTTCCTTTGTTCAGGGAGGAGCACTGTTTGAAAATAGCCCTTAGAAGGCCTGGGCAACCTATGGGGCCCTGAGCTGTGGATCAGTGTGTCTATCCCTGGTATACAAACTGTCTGCATGTGCCTATAGCACAAAGAGAGATGCTCTCTCAGCCTGGACTCTTAGGGGAGTGCCTTGACCCTACCAAGAGTAAAATGACAGACTCTAGATATCCCCTATGTGGAAGGATTTGGCAATAGCGTGGGAGGGAGGGGGGGAAGGGGAGTGTGGGAGGAGGGGAGGGAGAGGGAACTGGGATTGACATGTAAAACAAGCTATTTAAAATTAAAATAAAAAATGATAATAAAAAAAAGAAAATAGCCCTTGAAGCCGGGCGGTGGTGGCACACACCTTTAATCCCAGCACTCGAGAGGCAGAGACAGGCGGATCTCTGTGAGTTCGAGGCTAGGCTGGACCGACAGCCTCCAAAACAATACAGAGAAACACTGTCTCGTAAAACCAAAAAGAAAAGAAAAGAAAAGAACCTTTGAAAACCACTACAAAGCATTTTCTTTCCAAAGAAAAGGTGTATATCCCCCCCTGCCTATGCTCTATAGAGTTTAAATATTTAGAAGTGATGCAGGGTAATTTTGAATACTATTTAAGTTCTCTATCTTAATTATTATAGATTGACTTTCCAGAGATACTAGCTGGTTCAACCTCAGAGAAATTTCTTTCAAAAATACCATACCAGAAAGTATAGACCATTTCTAAAAGATTATCTGTATTATCAGCTGAGGTATGTGTGTGTGTGTGTGTGTTTATACATATATATGGAAATATGTATATGTACATATATATGGAAATATATGTGGAAATTCTGTAGCAAATGTGTTAGTAAGCAGAAGAGAATTAGTTACTACTTCTCAGTTAACAATCTAGTTATGTTAACTAAATAATAAACTGGTCATTTAGTTAAAATAACTAAGCCTGTTGGAGTTTTCCTACTATTATAGTGTTGGTTTGTCCCTCAGAATCCACTAGCTCAATAATTTCCAAACCTTGATGATTGCCAGGTCACTTTTAAAATACATATTCCAAGCCCCACCCGAATTCAGTGGTCTAGGAAGAAAGCCAGGAATATATGCAGTAAAAGCCATAACAAATTTATATCTGGCATTCAATGTGTTCAGCACAAAAATTCCATCAAGTAAGGGAACCAGGGATAAAGAAGTACAGCATATGCACGTCGTCACACAAAGCCATAACATGCACATGCATCAATTTGACACAAACTGAGCGTGGATTATTGATTTCTTATCTCACATGGGTCTTCTGATTAAACAGTAAAGCTGTTTTATATATTCCACACTTGCAAGGCAAAGGCTTAGAGGGGTTTGTAAAAAAAAAAAACCAGAGCATGGCTTAAACTAGATAGTTTCAGATTGTTGGTTTACATTATTTACATCAGACCTTTAGCACTGAAAGGAACAAATGTAATAGAAACCCAAATATATCAAATCAGTGTGTATCTTTCGCTAGAGCTAGGTAGAATGCTTATAAAGGTAGAGGGTGGGCTGAAAAGACACATGAAGGGTCTGTGTTTCTTAAGAGCCCCATGCTTGTGACTAGGGTGGTTAACTGATCTTGTGAAATAGTATCTGAATCCATGGCTTCTTGATATAAATCCATGTAAATCCCCCTGGAGAGTCTTCTTACAGTGCTGATTGTAGTTCCGGGATATCTAAAATGGAATCAAAGAATTTGAATTCCTAATGAGTTCAGGAATGTAAGATGACATAAACACAATCCTTACTGTATCATCTTCTTCTCATTTGTGTCTATAAAACTGTAGTTAAAAATGGGCTTTCTTCTATTGGGTATGGTGACCTATCTCTGTAAGTACTAGCACTTGGGAGGGAGGCTGAATCTAAACAATGACTATGAGTTCAAGGTCAACCTGGGACACACAGCACCTTACATGCCAACCTGTTTAAAATTAAGGGATATTTTGCATCCTAATCTTCAATTAAGTAATTTCATTTAAGCAGAAGTGAATTAGGCAATCTTTCTTGATAACAATGAATGCTTATTTCTGTTTTTCCAGACTGTTCCTGTGTTCAGTGGAAAGCTGTTTTGGGCAGGGCAAAACCAAAACAGAACATGTTTTCATTGTCTGTTATGTCAGCATTACCAACTTTCATTTACTGTCCTCACAGAAAAATGGAAATTGAGCAAATTTGTTCTTGCAGCAATGGTTTACAAGGAAGGAAGTTATATTTAGAAAATGCCAGAATACCTGCTTCTAACGCTTCTAGTATCTGCTGTACATTTGGGCTTTCCCAATGATGGTAATTAACTGAAAGCCAAAATCTGTGATGTTTTGGCCACAAGCATTTGATTAATGAATCACCAGAGGAAGGAACAGTGCGGCTGAGGAACAGGGAGGCAAGGGGATGCAGTCCTGATGGGCTTTCCCTTGATGAAGATCGTTTATTTCAATTGTCAGCACAGCACAAAAGAACACTGACCCAGAGTCCCATTTCTTCCCATTCCTGTGACTCCTGGAATAATTGCCACTTTGTTTGGCCCATTTTTAGTAAATTCATTGCACTTTGGTAGCAGTACCGTCTGGACCCAAATTATGGCATGTTTACATATTAGATAGAGCTACGGAGAGTGGCATCACTGTGTAAGGAGTTTTGCTCCCCACGGCCTGAGAAGAAGTGCATCTAAATCTGTGTGCTGGTAGGGATCAGTCTCTCTAGAGGTTAAAGGCCAGGGATGCAGCTGTCAGCCCTCAGAAAGCATCATTCAGGAGCAAGGATGCTCAGGAGCTCCTTCATCTTTGACGAGTACCACTTACACACAGCAACCCAGAGGCGGGTTTAAATCCTACTATGCCAGAAAGTCTTCCATTCAAAGCACAGAGACCGCTTCCTGTGGTCTGCTTCCTCTCCAAATCACAGCTAGGTTTTCGGGAACAGAAGAGCCAGTCTGAGAAGGACAGTGGCGTGACAGAAGCCATGTTTGCAAAGGCAGCAGGGCATATTCCTGTGCATTTAAAACATATTAACTCAGTAAGACCAAAAACAAAAAACCCACCAATACCTAAATGAAAAGTACATGCTTGTGCGCACGCATGCGCAGACACACACACACACACACACACACGCAGGCACACACATACACACACACACACAGTGTTTATTTTGTGTTGGCCAATTCCTAGGCATGGGGCCTTTCCTGAAGTATGGCTGACATACTAATGAGTAGAGAAGTGGGAAGGATCTGGGAGAAGTTGGAGGAGGGGAAAGAATTGATTAAAATATAGTATATGGAAAAATTCATTAAAAATGCTAGGCCCTGCCCTGGATGAAATGACTGTGGAAACCCCCATGGAGGGCCTCACCCTCCCTGAGGAAATGAGCAGATGTTGGGGGTGGTTGGTGGGAGAGTGCAGAAGGAGGGGAGGGAAAGGGAGAGGGACCTGGAATTGACATGTGAAGCAACCTTGTTTCTAATTTAAATTTAAATTAAAAAATAAAATATAAAAAATGCTAACTGATGGGAAAATGGGGTGTTTTATATCGAAGAGTAAAAATGTTGCTACTTCATTAGCAAAGTCTAGATTTTAAGATTCTATATGGTTATGATCTATAATAAAGGTCTATTTGTCATCTCTAAACTATAATTGCCAGGAGCACAGTTGTAACTGTTAAGAGTTCAAAGACCTCTTGTGAGAACACTGGATCACTTTCCCATAGCAGAAAATCAGCCCCTGATGTCCTATCAACCTAACGACATTCATAGATTCCCCAAAGACCTTTTATTCTCTACCTCTGTGACCAAGTGATAAAGTTCACTCTAATCAATGAGTATGTTCAGAGCTGTCCCAAAGACACTCTGCCTTGAATAAGCAGCATTTACTCACAGATGAGTACGGCTCAAAGAAACTTCTCTTTATAGTAGACAGGGTTAACACAAAAATCTCACAACGGACCGACACTGAGAGACTTGGCATCTATGGAGGAGGACTCAGACACAAATGGGACATCTGTATCACACCCTTCCCCACAAGGCTTCAGGAACATCACAGGGGATGAAGCAGAAAGATTGTGAGAGTCAGAGATTGGGGAGCACAAGGAGTGTCTCTTGGGCATGAAGGGATCACTACACTCATGAAGTCACAGCAGCCATGGTTGCCTGCATGATACCAAAACAAGATCAAGCCAGTCAACATCATACCATGCAGTTGGGGAGGATCTCATGAACCCCTACCCCAGGCTGAGGAGCTCTTGACAGCTGATGGCTGTTAGGGAAAGTGAAGTCTCTTTTCTCATGGATTAGCCCCTGATAGGTTGACCATGCTTCAGGGCATAAACCACACTCATGTGTGTATGGGCAGCATAAACTGGACTCAGGGAAATATTTAAAAATTATAGGACATGAAGTTGGGTTAGGGGTGGGAGTAGGGAATTGAATCCAGGAGTAGTTTGTGGATGAATGGAAGGGTGAATGTGGTCAAAATACATTTTAGGCATGTATGAAATTCTCTAAAAATTAATAAAAGCATTATACTTTTTAAAAGAAGCCCAGAATTTCAATTCACCTCACAAAACTGTCTGCTGTCAGGACCATACTCCAAAAAAAAAAAAAAATGAGGGTGGTAACAGGAATGACCTACTGTGAAGTTCTGATAGCCACTGGTTTCCTGTGCAGGGCCAATGGAACAGGCTTCAGTTATCCAAGACAATTCATTCGGTGCCAACTGCTGGGGCCGCTTAATTGTTCGGCGTTTCCATGTTCAGGAACTCCTCCCCACTGACTGGCTGCCTGTGGCGTCACTGCCATTCTGAATCATGCAAATGAGAATGTCATATCCTCTGACTCAGGAGGCTTTATTTCATTGACAATTACTTTAAGATTTGCAAAGATAGTCCATCTCTGGTTAGGTCAGACCCCTTTAACACATCACTTTTCCTTTTCTCACAGAGACGCAGCTGACGCTGGAAAGGGCCATCAGGTGTGCACAAAGAGCTTTTCATCTGACTCTGAAAGTCACGCTCACTTACGGGCAGGGACGTTCTCGTCTGCTGCTAGAAGTCTGTGATCACCATCCTTGCCCAATTTGGCACAGCAACAAAAGGCTCGTTTCTACGTATACTTAGCTCCCCGGTTTCCCTAAGGAAAGGGCGAGTCAGGATATGCTCACACAGCATGCAGACCTGAAATAGCCTTGTTTAAGTAGCCTGTTCAGAAGCTATGAAATAAAGTTCCCTGGGTTTCTGCATTCAGAGCACCAATAGCCAGTATCTATTATGCACTCATTAGGCAGCCTTTCTAGATCAACTATCAGCGTGTTCTCCTATTTTATAGTGAAAGGCAGTGTGTATACCATCCATAAAAACAGACACTAGGAACAACAGTGAAATCCCATTATGTTGGTGTTGTTACAAACTAGCTGTGTAGTCCTAAGTGGTTTACTGAACCTCACTGAGCCTCACCCTATGCATTTATAAAATGAGTTCATAACAGCACCTTTCTCATAGAGGTAACCGAGGATTACATTGATTCAATACCTGCAAAGTAGCTACACATGTATATGGTGGGTGTGTAGCATTGTGAAATGTATGCATCAAGTACTTTGTGGTGATCAACTGTACTGTAAAACTTACATGTAAACCGTTCTTTAAATTCAGGGTTAAATCTTAAACAAACATGTATTGTCTATCATTTGCAGAACAAGACAATACAGCACAGATTAGAGTTTTATGCTACAGTTAAAAGTCAGTCACTTAGAATGACGAGGAACCTACAGCCATGAGAATGCAACCGCACAGCTGTCTAAATGAGACATGGACAATCCCAACACTAGTTGACCTTTCACAACATGTTCCTTTAGATAGTGCAGAGGTGCTGGGGTTTTTTTCTCTTTTGCAGAACTAGAAAACGTTTCACTCTTGTCTGAACTGAAAAGGGAGTCTTGATGGGCACAGTCAAAAACCATGACACTTCCCACATAACATCAGCAATCTTTCTTTTAATCCATTATTTATGGTTTCTCTTTCCTTCTGTTTCATGGAACTAACCTCCACGGATGAGCCCAGAGGGTTACAGTGGACATTCCTTTACTTTGTAGCATCTACCCTCCTACTACAGCCCTGTCGTTTGTTGAGTTTGATCTGTTCAAGCTCAGACACTCAAAGGAAATAAATCATCTAACACGTGCTTTCTTTTTTACTGAGTTAAATCTATATTGCAACAAAAAAAATAATTTCTGTTCACTATCATCCCCATTTGGGCTTTATTGTTTTGTTCAAACTCAACTATGACACTCCAGCCAAACAGCGATCACCCTCCCTTATAATCAGGCTGAGAATATAACCGCCATTTTTGTTCAAGTCCCTAGCACGGTGTCACTTGCACTGTGCGTTTCTAAGACTCGTCTTCAAAATCACTACTGGAATAATTTTGCTAGGAAACTCTTGAAAGAAACCCCACGGATAAACTGAAAACCAAAACTGAAGCTTTGAAATATGACATCATCGTTGTATTATAGTGTTTAAAAAACGGAAGCCACTGACACTGACACGTTATTCATCCCCAACTGCTGATCCAACAGAGGACTGGGTAGTTCATGTGCAAATCTCTCTGTAAGTCACTTCCTCTCTTTGTTTTCAGACTGGAAATCCAGGCAGAATATTCGCATCACTTTCTGTATGTTGGCTGACTCAGGTTTGCCAGTTTTGTGGAAAAGGTAGACGTTTGCTGTGTGTTTATCTTACTCCTCTTTTAATATTAGGGTAGTAACCCTGAGGGATTTTAATTTCCCTTATTTGGATTGGACTCTCTTCTCACACACTTTCATCTCATAAAGGCTTCATGAATTATCACTTGTAAGAGTTATGCAATGCAGTGAATCAAGAGGATTAACAGATCAGTTTTGATAGATTTTTAGTTTATTAATGCAATAGATAGTAATTGCCTTAACACAGCAGAACAACTTTTTATTTAATTTTATGTGTGTCCCCACCGTGTACAGGCATGTTCCTTGGCAGATATGTAGAGGTCATCAGACAACTTAAGGGCGTCTACACTTGCTTCACCGTGTGGTCCCAAAGATTAAACTTGGGTCATCTGTTGGGTTTGGCGCCTTTATCTGATGAGTTATCTTACCAGCCCAGAGAAGAAAAAGGAAAAAGGTTTGGGCTACTAAACTTACATTTCTTTCAGGAAATCTGAAAAAAAAATCACATAATATTGGACATTTTTCATCTAGCCACGTGAATGCTTCACTTCTTTAGCTAAAGCTAACAAAAGATTTTTCAGTCAAAGATCACACAACTCATTAGGAAAGAGAAAAATAAAACTCACAGAAAGTACAGCAATGATAAAGGAGGATCAGTTTAAGAAACCTTAATGACTGAAAGGGTTTCAGTTCATGAAGGATTGGATGGGAAACGGAAATTTCTAGTTTGTAAAAACAAGTAGAAGTAATTAAATATTTGTGTATTCACTGAATTCACTTAACAGCATAATGACAAATGATCAGTCCTTGTTCCAGAACCAAGGCACTCAAGATGAATGTAGAGTATGGATCAACTCAGGTCATCACATGTTAATTCAACACTCTCAGTTTTAGTGCCAAGTAACGACCTTGCCTTTATGAAATCAATATTTCTTCAGTTCAACAAACAAAGTACAAAAGGAACCAGATGGCAACAGGAAATAGTAATTGATCAAATGGCAAAACGTGTCATAAAAATAAAAATAATAGAAAGCTGAGAAGTCAAGTCTAGAAAAGTCTAAGAAGTCTTCATAGCAAAGGTAAAATCTGAAGATAGTTAAAATTGTTAAACCAAAATAGTTTGTAAATGTGGTAGACTATATGAGTTTATCTGAGTTTAATCTATATGACTACGAGGCATAATCTACAATGCCTTGTTTTCAATAGTCTACTGTTAGTATAACTGAGATAATAGTCATTCCAATCATGTTCTCTATGCTGTGATTCAGATGAAAACCTTGATTAAGCTGCTTTACCCATTATTTCTTGGGCTCAGAATTCTGGTTGTTATAAATCTGTCAAAACCTGACCAACTGTGAGCCAACAAGCCACCACAAAGGTATGCTAGGAGCAGAGCCAGGTGAAATATTAGGAAACCAGCAGAGTTGAGATGAGGCTGTGCTATGTCACTGGAAGCAAGGTCCTATAATAAAACTAGGACAGAAGGAAAATTCATTCAAATTATGCAACAACAAAGGTAAAAGGAAACACATTCTTGAGTATATGGTAAATAATGACATTTAAATGAATTAACAGGTGCAGATGAAACCAAATTAGGTCATGGAAACAGGAGATAATAGTTCGCCTTTCTGTGAGAACCTTACAGGCTGGAACTAGAAAAAGAAGAGAGGCAGAAATAAACATGAAGTACTTCCCTCTGACTTCTTATACTACCCAGTACCCAGGGGAAAGATGGACAACCTTGGGACAGACATGGTTCAGAACAGGAGACCTCTACCTACATGTCCCTCACAAAAGCACAGAATCCACATGGTCCCCGAGAATAAGAAGGGCACCCAGTCCTCCAGCAAGGGAGCTGTTTATGTAGTGATCCAGTAAGATTGTGGAAGGGTTCTATCAACAGGTAGATCCTGAGAACAACTGGAATGGGGATAAGGTGAGATCAAGGTTATCACAAACTCACGAAAAAATGTCCACTCCAAATGCAATCTTGGAGTCTCTGAAATCCCTGCTTTTCTCAGATGTCTTAAATGATTGAAAAGTTTTCTAATACCACAACCATGCCCTCAGTCACCACATCAAGGTACTTCTGGGAGTCCCTATGTGAGCTTCAGATAGGACTTAGCACCTATCAGATGTTTATTTTATGCCTGGCCCAGGTTTCCGTGACATAACTAATCTCTAGCACTCAGACTTTTGGTTGGGGCACACCCATCTCTAGATGGCATGTCAGCATCTGCCTGGCTTTTCTTCTAGAGACCTGAGCAGTCACAAAAACCATCGAATCTAAAAACTCTGGAAAATACTAAAAAAGTAACAAAATTCACCTCTGAATCCCAGACAAGCTTCAAAGAATTGCAATGAAGTACACCGGCCAGAAGAAAACTGAGTAGTATCTCATTATCACTTTTCCTTTTTATCTCATTTTACTGACATAGCCTTTCGAAGGGATAGAAGAGCTCCCCCTTTCTCTTCTCCAATTTTCACTTCAGATGGATGACACATTTCTGTTTTTAAAAACCTGTCCTCTGCTTCAGCCACAGTGCCCAGGGAAAGCCCACGACTTCTGTATGTCAGACCCGCAAAAACAAACGTCCTGGAAAGCAAGGGCAGGTGGTGATTTGAACTGAAAACAAGCGGTGAGTCAATTCCTGGCCTGGATTTTGTGTGTTAACCAAAGCCAGCTGTGACAAATCTCCAGCGAAAACAGAGCTGCATTTCCCTGTACACACAGTCAAAGCCACCAGGACCTCTGAGGAAAGGCTGGTAGTAAGGCTTGAGGCTGACCACCAAAAAAGACTTCTAACCAAGAGCACTGCATCCACTTTCACATAAAAGAGTTATCTGAAAACAGTGGACTCTTCTGAATCGACAATGGTGGGCGGAGACCAGAGGATCTTATCCCAACTCCATAGATTAAGAAAGTTCTTAGCCAGTGAAAAAGCCCTGGGGTGAAGTAGATGATTACCAAACCAAAGACATGTTTGAATATTCCACAAACCCCAGAGGACATGAACTATAACATTTACTTCACTTAGAAAAATAGGATTTATCTCACACATAAGTGAAGAGGTCAGTTTACCTTTCTTCTGTTTCTTTTACAGGGGTCAGAAGTTGAATCCAAAAGCAAGCAGCCATCTCCAGAATAGTCCCTTCCCTCCCTAATCTACAGCTTTGTTCCTAGCACAGGGTTATCCTCCTACATACATCTCATCTATGCAGATAAAATTTCCCCATGAGATTGAAAAAAACTATCTTCAGTTTTGATATGTCTAATACATCAGCTAAATGTAGAGATATGAATTCCATGAGTAGATAACCTATCAGATTCAAGCTCTTACAGTGCACGTTGAAATATATATATATATTGAAGACATAGGTCTCCTGACATATTTGTAATGAGGTTATCTTTAGGAGATAAAGATAATCCCAAAATCTCAATGAAAAAGACATCAATGATTTGTTTAGAACATTAGACCCAATGTTTGTGTCACTACCCTATCCCAAACTTAATGTTTTATTGATATTAGTATTGTCTACAATGCCTTTACAATATATCAGCTTCCCATTCATCCCTGAGTCACCACCCCACATCCACTCCCCACACCAATCCCAGCTTTGTGTCCTCTTTTTTAATATCCTGCTGAATCTAAATTGTGTTGCTCTTATGTTCATGGGAGTAGAGCCTTCCACTGGAGTGTGATTGACCAAGCAGGGAACCAAACTGTTAGCACTCCAGCATCTGTACTGGGCTGCCTTTGGAGTTCTGACAGTGACACCTTCAGCTGCAGTCACTAAGAAACCACCCGTGTACATTCACTATGTTCCTTTTTAAAGGGGCCCTGCCCACCTCCCATCCCCCCTCTCTCCCTCTCTCTCTGTTTCTCTCTGTGTTTGTCTCTCCCTCTCTCTTCCCTCCTCTCTCCCACTGCTCCTGTTCCTGGAGGTCTGTCTCTCTCCTTTCCTTTCCCTCCTTTATGATCCTTTTCCCTAATGGTGTCGTTCTCTCTTGTGCTACTTTTCTTAAATGACAACACATCCTTAAAGAAAAATTGTTCTCCCTTCACCAAAGCAAATCAACTGTCAATAGCTCCTCAGCTAGAGGTGGAGCCTCAGGAGAGCCTCCCCTCCATGGTAGAACGCTGACTGGCAACCACAGCTGATGTGACTTCATGGATGCATAAGTACCGGCATGTCCAGAAGACAGTTTTAATCCTGATCCTCCCCAACCTCAGGCTCTTACAATTTTAACAAATCATCTTCTACAGTACTCCCAGGGCCTTAGAAGGAAGGTGATACAAGTGATTGATTTATGGCTGAGAATTTCATATTACTCTCTTCAATTTGTCCAGTTACGAGTTTCCAAATTTTTTTATGTTGAAACCTTCACTCTTAAGGTGACCATGTTAGGATTTTAAGAGTTCAGATCCTTCATGAATGGTATTTATGTCTTGATAAAAAGGCATCACAATGAGACTGGAAAACACAGTGAAAAGATAGCCATCCATAAGTAAGCAAGCAGGGCTTTACTAGACACCAAAATCTGCTGGTACTTTGATCTTAGATTTCTCAGTCCCTGGAACTGTGAGAAATGAATTTCTGTTGTAATAAGCCACTCAACTTATCCTAGTTTCTTGTAATTGCATAAGCTGATTATGACATTAATTCGCACAACTAACAGTAGGCTCACCAAGACATTCTGTCCCATGTAATGATTCCATAATGTGGTCTCCTCCTATCTGGTGGTACTGTGTTTCAAGAGTTTATCCTCCCCTCTGTTAAACCAGTGATGACTTGATGAATTGCATATAAGATCCCATGGACCATATGTAGCATTTGCATTCATTCTTACTCCACTTAGGAGATGCCCAGCCCATTTCATGTGCCAGGACAAGAATTGAAAACTCATTAAGCCTGCCTCATCATTGTTCATTTAGAAAATCAAAGGAGACAATATTAAATACTACTTCCCAAAAATCTAAAAAACCTCAATATCTTAATTCTTTCTGTGAAGTTTAACTGCTAGAAATGTTTTGGTGGATCAATTCCTATATTGGTAATCACAAAGTAATGACTTGGTCTTTGGTTGAGATGACCAAGCAATGTGAGATCCTGGAAATCTAATTTTGGCTCCCAAGAATGGCACAAATACTGCCTCGCTCCACGGTTTTTGCTAATGTATTAAGATTGGCACTTGAGCTCAGAGTGTCTCCAAGTTGAGGTCAGTGTTTTGGATCTTAGAGATGTTGCTCTAAGAAGCCAAGCCAGGTACCTGAAGGCTCCTTAGGTCAACGCACATACCTCACTGTTGCGCCACTTAAGACTGCCGATGACCTGACAGACTGACTCTGACTCCAAGATCACATCCACAGTACTTCCTTGTTTTTGCCTTCTCCACTCAAAGTCATGTAAATTTAACTAACAAAGAGATTCATAAGTTGGTCACAGTTTCCACAAAAGGCAACTTTGGATAGGAAAAAAAAGGAATTAGAATAGAATGAGGAGAGGTCATTTTCTTACTTGGCTCAGTGATCATTTTGTGCATATGTGTGTGTGTGTCCAAAAAACACTTCTATACCTCTGTGAATAAAATTTTACCCATTTATGCAATCAAAAATGATTACTGAGTATTTACTGCATAGCAGAAACATTTTTAAATATCGAGGAACAATAAAAATGAGGAAACCGGAGTAGAGGGAAGCGGCGGTTCTTCCAGCAGCATCAGGTAAACAGGCCGGCTTCCCAGCCTGTGCTCCAGTGCCTGCAGATCGCCTGGGACCTGCACAGAGCTCCCAATCCCGGCGGGAGCCAAGCACCCAGACCCCAGGTCTTCTCTCCCACCAACGAGACCAGGAAACCAGAGGACCCAGGGAGACCAGGGGAGTAGCTGTTCAGGATCAAGTACAACAGGACCCAGCATAGGGTCCAGGGGACCAGGTAAGAGGATAACCGCCCCAGATTCCTGTTCTTCTTCTCCACCCATGGGACCAGCATTCGGACAAGGAATAGAAGAATCACCAGATTATTGGACTTGCTAGCACCCACCAAAAGGGAACTCTGGTACCCATACCAGTAAGGGGCTCTTTCTGCACCCACTAGAAGAAGAGATGGGAAAGAGACAATACAAAAACACAGTCAGCAACAGAAAAACAAATATGACACCGCCAGATTCTAGAGACTCCACACCAGCAAGACCCCAACATTCCAATGCGGACGAAGCAGAAGAGAATGACCTTAAAAGCACTTTCATGAAAATGATAGAGGCCCTAAAAGAGGATATTGGAAAATCCCTCAAAGAAATGGAAGAAAAAACAAACCAAAAAATGCAAGAAATGGAAGAAAAAACAAACCAAAAAATGCAAGAATTGGAAGAAAAAACAAACCAAAAAAGGCAGGAAATGGAAGAAGAAATGAAGCAAAAAATGCAAGAAATGGAAGAAAAAACAAAGAAAAAAATGCAAGAATTGGAAGAAGAATCATACCAAAAAAGGCAGGAAATGGAAGAAGAAACAAAGCAAAAAATGCAAGAAATGGTAGAAAAAACAAAGCAAAAAATGAAAAAAATGGAAGAAGAAACAAACCAAAAAAGGCAGGAAATGGAAGAAGAAACAAAGCACAAAATGCGAGAAATGGAACAAAAAACAAACCAAAAAATGCAAGAAATGGAAGAAAGAACAAACCAAAAAATTCATAAAAGGCAACAAACAGACGAACAGATAAACAGAAAATTGCAAGAAGCAATGCAAACACTGCAAGGGTTGAAAACTGAAATAGAGTCATTAAAAAAAACACAATCTGAAGAAAGGCAGAAAATAGAAAAGCTGGACAAACAGACAGGCACTACCAATACAAGCATTACCAACAGAATAGAAGAGATGGAAGAGAGAATCTCAAGTGTTGAAGATACGCTAGGAGAAATGGATTTATCAACCAAAGAAAACCTTAAATCCAACAAATCCTTAACACAAAACATCCAGGAAATATGGGACACCATGAAAAGACCAAACCTAAGAATAATAGGTATAGAAGAAGGAGAAGAAATCCAGCTCAAAGGGGCAGAAGGCATATTCAACAAAATCATAGAAGAAAACTTTCCCAACCTTAAGAAAGACATGCCAATGAAGGTACAAGAAGCCTACAGAACACCAAATAGACTGGACCACAAAAAAAATTCCCCTCTCCACATAATAATCAAGACCCCAAACATACAGAATAAAGAAAGAATATTAAGAGCAGCTAAGGAAAAAGGTCAAGTAACATATAAAGGCAGACCTATCAGAATTACACCTGATTTCTCCATGGAAACGCTGAAAGCCAGAAGGTCCTGGATAGATATTCTACCTACACTAAGAGACCACGGATGCCAGCCCAGACTACTGTACCCGGCAAAGCTCTCAATCACTATAGACGGAGAAAACAAGATATTCCATGACAAAACTAGATTCAAGCAATATGTGTCCACTAACCCAGCCCTACAGAAAATTTTGGAAGGAAAACTCCAACCCAAGGAAGCTAACTACAACCAGAAAAACATAAGCATTAGAGAATCTCTCTCTACCAACAGCCAAAAGAACAAAGGGGTGAAATTCCACACATAATTACACCAACAACAACCATCGCAAATCGAAGAAGGATGAGCAATCATTGGTCATTAATATCCCTCAATATTAATGGCCTTAACTCACCCATAAAAAGACACAGACTAGCAGATTGGATTCGAAGACAGAACCCTTCCTTCTGCTGCATACAGGAAACACACCTTACCCTTAAAGACAGACATTACCTGAGAATTAAAGGTTGGGAAAAAATTTTTCAATCGAATGGACCCAAGAAACAAGCCGGGGTAGCAATCCTAATATCTAACAAACTAGACTTTAAAATAAAATCAATCAAAAGAGATGAAGGAGGTCATTACATACTCATCACAGGTGAAACCCACCAAGAGGAAGTGTCTATTCTGAACATCTATGCCCCAAATACAAAGGCTTCCACATTCGTTAAAGAAACATTATTAGAACTTAAATCTCATCTAAAGCCCCACACAGTTATAGTGGGAGATTTCAACACACCACTCTCACCACTAGACAGGAATACCAAACGGAAACTCAACAAAGAAGCAAAAGGGCTAATAGAAGTAATGACCCAACTGGGATTAACAGATATCTATAGAACATTTCATCCACATAAAAAAGAATATACCTTCTTCTCACCACCACATGGAACCTTCTCAAAAATCGACCACATACTTGGCAACATATCAAACCTCAGCAGCTACAAAAAAATTGGAATAACTCCATGCATCTTATCAGACCACCATGCTTTAAAATTAGAATTCAACAACAACACAAATTGCAGAAAACCTACAAACTCATGGAAATTGAATAATGCTCAACTGCACCATCCCTGGGTCAAAGAGGAAATAAAAAAAGAAATTAAAGACTTCCTCGAATTCAATGAGAATGAAGACACAACATACCCAAACCTATGGGACACTTTGAAAGCAGTGCTACGGGGGAAATTCATAGCGCTAAATGCTCACATGAAGAAACAGGAGAACAGTTATACCAGAGAATTAACATCACAGCTGAGAGCTCTAGAACACAAAGAAGCACACTCCCCGAGGAGGAGTAGACGCCAGGAAATAATCAAATTGAGGGCTGAAATTAATAAAGTAGAAACCAGGAAAACAATACAAAGAATCAACGCAACGAAGAGTTGGTTCTTTGAGAAAATCAACAAGATAGACAAACCTTTGTCCAAACTTACCAAACAGCAGAGAGTGAACACGCAAATTAACAAAATTAGAAATGAAAAGGGGGACATAACAACAGACTCTGAGGAAATCCAGAGAATCATTAGGTCATACTTTGAAAACCTGTACTCCACAAAATTCGAAAATTTAAAGGAAATGGATGACTTCCTGGACAGCTATCAATTGCCAAAACTAAATCAAGAACAGATAAGCAATTTAAATAGACCTATAACCCCTATGGAAATAGAAGCTGTCATCAAAAGTCTCCCAACCAAAAAAAGCCCAGGTCCAGATGGCCTCAGTGCAGAATTCTACCAGAAATTCAAAGAACAGCTTATACCAATTCTTCTCAAAGTGTTCCACACAATAGAAGCAGAAGGGTCTTTGCCAAACTGTTTCTATGAGGCTTCAATAACCTTGATCCCCAAGCCACACAAAGATACAACTAAGAAAGAGAACTTCAGACCAATATCCCTCATGAACATTGATGCAAAAATACTCAATAAAATACTGGCAAATCGGATCCAAGAACACATCAAAACAATCATTCACCACAATCAAGTAGGTTTCATCCCAGGAATGCAGGGATGGTTCAACATACGAAAATCCATCAACGTAATCCACCATATAAACAAGCTGAAAAACAAAAATCACATGATCATCTCACTAGACGCTGAAAAAGCCTTTGACAAAATCCAACACCCCTTCATGATAAAGGTCTTGGAGAGATCTGGGATAACAGGGACATACTTAAACATAATAAAAGCTATATACAGTAAACCAACAGCCAACATCAAACTAAATGGACAGAAACTCAACGCAATTCCTCTAAAATCAGGAACAAAACAAGGCTGTCCACTCTCTCCATACCTTTTCAACATGGTACTTGAAGTTCTAGCTATTGCCATATGACAACAAAGGGGGATCAAGGGGATACAAATTGGGAAGGAAGAGGTCAAACTTTCACTGTTTGCGGACGATATGATAGTTTACATCAATGACCCAAAGAACTCTACCAGGGAACTCTTACAGCTGATTAACACCTTCAGCAAAGTGGCAGGCTACAAGAACAACTCAAGAAAATCAGTAGCCCTACTATATACAGATGATAAAAGGGCTGAAAGAGAAATCAGAGAAACATCACCCTTTACAATTGCCACAAACAACATAAAATACCTTGGGGTAACGCTAACCAAACAAGTGAAAGCCCTGTATTGCAAGAACTTTGAGTATTTAAAGGAAGAAATTAAAGAAGACACCAGGAAATGGAAAGATCTCCCATGCTCTTGGATAGGTAGGATCAATGTAGTAAAAATGGCAATCCTGCCAAAAGCAATCTACAGATTCAATGCAATCCCCATTAAAATCCCAGCACAGTTCTTCACAGACCTTGAAAGAACAATAATCAATTTTGTATGGAAAAACAAAAGACCCAGGATAGCCAAAACAACCCTGTTCAACAAGGCAACGTCCGGAGGCATCACCATCCCTGACCTCAAGCTCTATTATAGAGCTATAGTCCTGAAAACAGCTTGGTATTGGCACAAAAATAGACAGGTAGACCAATGGAATCGAATTGAAAACCCGGGTATTAACCCACACACGTACGAACATCTGATCTTTGACAAAGAAGCTAAAAATATACAATGGAATAAAGAAAGCATCTTCAACAAATGGTGCTGGCATAATTGGAGACTGGCATGTAGAAGAATG
Source organism: Mesocricetus auratus (assembly GCF_017639785.1). Lineage (NCBI taxonomy): Eukaryota > Metazoa > Chordata > Mammalia > Rodentia > Cricetidae > Mesocricetus > Mesocricetus auratus. The sequence goes on along the minus strand of NW_024429192.1, from coordinate 9,972,723 downwards.
CAGATCGATCCATGTCTATCGCCATGCACAAAACTTAAGTCCAAATGGATCAAAGACCTCAACATAAATCCAGCCACACTGAACCTCTTAGAAGAGAAAGTGGGTGGTACCCTTGAACGAATTGGTACAGGAGACAGCTTCCTGAACATAACACCAGTAGCACAGGCAGTAAGATCAGCAATCAATAAATGGGACCTACTGAAACTGAGAAGCTTCTGTAAGGCAAAGGACACAGTCAGCAAGACAAAAAGACAGCCCACAGAATGGGAAAAATATTCACTAATCCCACATCTGACAGAGGGTTGATCTCCAAAATTTACAAAGAACTCAAGAAGCAAGTCTCCAAAACACCAAAGGACCCTATTAAAAAGTGGGCTGCAGAACTAAATAGAGAGTTTTCAATAGAGGAGTCTAAAATGGCTGAGAGGCACTTGAGAAAGTGCTCAACATCCTTAGCCATCCGGGAAATGCAAATCAAAACAACTCTCAGATACCATCTCACCCCTGTCAGAATGGCTAAAATCAAAAACACCAATGACAATTTTTGCTGGAGAGGATGTGGTGAAAGGGGGACACTCCTCCATTGCTGGTGGGAGTGCCAACTGGTCCAGCCACTTTGGAAATCAGTGTGGAGATTCCTCAGAAAAATGGGAATAAACCTACCACAAGACCCAGCAACTCCACTCTTAGGCATATATCCAAAAGATGCCCATTCATACAACAAAGATGTCTGTTCCACTATGTTCATAGCAGCTTTATTTGTAATTGCCAGAACGTGGAAGCAACCTAGATGTCCCTCACCTGAAAAGTGGATAGAGAAAATGTGGTACATCTACACAATGGAGTACTATTCAGCAGAAAAAATAATGGAATCATGAGATTCGCAGGCAAATGGATGACACTAGAAGAAACCATCCTGAGTGAGGTAACCCAGTCACAAAAAGAGAAACATGGCATGTACTCTCTCATATATGGATTTTAGACATAGATCTGGGGAGTGCCAGCCTACAATCCTATGGCCAGAGAGTCTGGGAAACAGAAACTTTATTTAGTGGCTGATCGAAGAAGAAGCAGACTCCCTTGGTTAAGTACTGAGCTGAACTCAAGAAAGCCAGTAACAGAGAGGGAGGACTGATGATCAAAGGGATTAAGACTGGGCTGGTCTAACCCCCAGAAACAGCTGACCAGACAAAGGTTAACTCTTGAATCCCAGGCATTAGCCTGGGAAGCCAGCATGGGACTGATCAAGTCCCCCTGAATCTGGGTGTCAGTGAAGAGGCCTAGGGATTCTATTGAGCCTTGGGCAGCTGATCAGTACCTATCCCAAGTATACACACGGACTTTGGACTCCAATAGAACAATGTGAGGTGCACTCTCACCCTGAACTCTTGGGAAAGGGTCTAGGCCCTGCCCTATATGAAATGACACACTATGGACACCCCCATGGAGGGCCTCACCCTCCCTGGAGAAATGAGGGGATAATGGGGGGGGGCACGGGAGGAAGGGAGGGAATGGGAGAGGGACCTGGAACTGACTTGTGAAGCAACCTTGATTCTTATCTAAATTTAAACTGGAAAATAAAAGAAAATAAAAAAAAATGAGGAAACCCCCTTTTCCATAAGTGTATTATATCTCGTGTGAGGGACAAGAGTATTTCTGGCAGTAATGCGCAGCCTAGCATAAAGCAGGTTTGATGCTCTCATGTGGTTAACTCCCTGGAAATGAGAAGTAAGGTGACTCCTGAGAGAGTCTAAACAAGAAATCTGTGGTTCTAAGCTCAAGAAAATATTTTTCTAGGTGAAGGGAACAGCAAGTTCAAAAGAAGTGGTGTGGTAAGACTTGGGGGACTTAAAGAGTGAAATCAACGCAGAGCAAAATGCTAGAAGGAACAGAGCATCGTAATGAGAATAACTATTCAAGTGCATGGCATGTTTAAAAACAAGTAATTCTGGTGTGATCCGTGCATCCATGGAAATTAGGCTGAAGACCAAGGCTGGGGGCTGAAAAGGACATTTGATAGCCTAGATGATTCAGATATTGAGAAATGTGCTGGGATGGATGACTGCAGAGAGTAGACTTAAGCATAAAGAGTTTGGACAGAGGGCACAGCAGTGCTGTCGTTAATAATGTGTATTACTTTGGGTATGAAAAGGAAGGAAGAAAATTTCAGAGGCGGGATAATAATGGGTACAGTGAGGAAGTAGAGATAGGAGTTGAGAGAAGGAACCAATCAAAAGGCTCCATAGCTTCCAGATTGTGAAAGGGTGGAGTGAGGTGCCAATCGTGACATGGGGAGGGGCAGTGAGCAATGCTGTGAGAGGAGCTTAGGTGAGGCTGTATTTAGAAGACAGCTGAGGTTCCAGTGCAGGGAGAGCATCGGTATGTGGATGGTGGGTATTAGATTGGCTTGTCATATCAGAGGCTGAATAGTCCTAAGCAGTAAGGCTAGAAGGCTGTCGAAAACACTAGCTGCTTCATCCAAGAACCTAGAAGCTTCAGAACAGGAGGGAGGAAAGACATAACCCAAGTCTGAGGATGAAGGTCTAGAAGCCCCTGGAGAGTCATTGCTCTGAGCCCACTTTCTGCTGTAAGGAACTGATATCTGACTGTCCTCAAGTGTTGACAGCAGGAAAGCAATACACTCTTAAGAAAAAACATGCACACCTGTATAAGATCGGGTGTTCTTTAATTTTTGCTCTATCCAGGTCCCCAAACTATGGAATGACATCACTTATGTGGTCAGGTCTTTTATTTCTGGTCAATTATTTCTGGGAACACTCTCACAGATGCACCCAGAAATATGTTTTACCAGTTTTCTACGTGTTGACTCAATTGAGTTGACAACTAAGCCTAACTGTCATTGTTGGACACATCTGCAGAATAGCCAGAAACAACAGGGGCTGAAGACTAACTGTAAGTGATAACAACACATCTCTGTATGTCATGGGCGAGAACTGAGTCATGGGGATGGCTGAAGCTACTCACAGGGTGAAGGGGACTTTAAGAAACAAAGGGTTGGATGAAAGAAGTCAAGAAGTTCAAGTAGAAGTGAACCTTAAGAAACAATTTTATTTAAGGGTAAGAAAAAAAGTAGCCAGTAAAGGAAACAGAAGACAGGTAGAAGGAGTGGAAGAGGATTAGAAATGAGCAGTGGCTGAAGAGAACAGGGGCAGGGAGTCAAGAATGTGAGAGCTTCTGTCATGAGGTGAGGAGCCTGCACTGGAGTTATGTTCTGTGGATTGAGGGAATGTGTATTCGGGACATGGTTGAACCTACCCTGCTCGTCTAAAAAAAGAGTATAAATTCTGCAGATCAAAATGCATCATGTTCTGCTCAATAAAATCCTCCCAAACGCCAAATACCAGTACCTTAAAAACTTCATAGGGCACTGCTTGCTTCCCAGTTAGAGGCATTCATTTACCTCCCAGGGTTCATGCAAAGTATACACAGATCATCTAGCAATTTAATAAATCACCATACTTTTCAGCTTAGCCATAATAAAATATACTAGGAGAGTCATTTCAAAACATACGAATTATAAAAACTATTCTGTGTGGAATTCAGGTTCTAAGGAAATAAATAAGATCGTAGTCAGTTTGAAACAGGGTATTTGGGACAAAATAGAAAATGGCATGCCTGTTTTAAGTACTCAGTTGAGGTAAATGAGTGTTATTTAGTTTTTAGCCATTGTTTCTTAAATAGATAACCATCGATGGGAGAGCTTTCATTACAGACTGACCTAAATCCAAATTAATTCCTATGAGTTTTCATATTCTTCTAGGCTATATAGTTACCAAACTGATAAACTGTGGTATGAAGTACATTATCACAAAGGTCAGACCATGATTTTCAAAACACATTGATTTTCTTAAAATTCTCTCTGACATCAATCATCCGAAGGATCACTGCTAGTATCATTAAAGAGAAATAGAACATGAAGTCTGCCCTGTGGTTAGTTTGCTTATTATTTTGCAAAAAGAGGAAATATGAAATGAGAATGTAGAGAAAAGAACTAGGTAGTTTAAAGAAAGAAAACATCAAAATATGAAAATCTAGTAAAACAACCAAATCCCAACAGCCCACGGCATGTCTAGCAAAGTTTCCTTCAGTGAAGGACAGAGAATTAAATAATTGTATCTCTCTACTGAAGACCTTGAGTTTAAGTTGAATAGCCACGTCTTGGATTGTTTCACTACATTTCCTCTATGACATCAGAGCTTGTTATTATTTCAAGTTCTCCACACTATATTTTTGGTTCTCTAAACTTAAGGTATAAATAGTGTTTTCTAGCTTTTTTTAAGAAAAGAGTAAAAGTTAGTAATCTTCAGTGATACTATTGATTACCTATCCAACAACATTCCTTCTTTTCTTCCATTTTTCCTCCTAGAACCCTACCTTATGAAGGAATTTGTCCTAACTTCTACATTAGGGAAATTCTACATTAGACTAATCCAATCTTAACTATGTCATTGCCCAGGAAAAGTTATAGATCCCAGTCTAGTCCATGGCCAAAGTTGGCCTAATTAGATAAGCAAAGAGGCTTATATTGGGTCTCCCTCACTTCTCCTACACATGGACAGGAAAGCATGAAGTAAGTCCCTCTTGTCACAAAGGGCCATCTTAGCTAAATAAGATGAATTTGTATTAAGGTAAAGGATGGCAGGATAGAAATACACAAAAGCCCTGAATTGTTGATGGTTCTATAGAGATGATCTTCATTATATCTGAGTCATATCCCTCTAAATGCCAGAAATGGAAGGAGATAATAGCCTCCAGGGCATAAGGCCATTCAAGTTGAAATTCTCCACTATTACAGCCAGAAGACTCTTGAGTGACAGGTAACTTACCTGCTCTTTAAAATGGCATTATTTTCTTTCCTCTTTCCTCACAGTTGTAAGGCACATATTTCTAGCACGTTTGAGAAGTCAGAGACCCATTAAGGACAAATGATGTGTCAAATACAACCTAATAAAAATAGTAAAGCTTCCAGGGCCTGTCATACCAAGGATACGTGATTATCTTTTCAGGTATACCATGCTCTGTGGGTGGTTATGTATTTTTAGTCTCATGATCAAAGAGATTCAGCGTGCTTAAGTGCAAGGCTTTCTCCTGGTATATCCTAATGCAGTCACTATAGTTACTTCTCTCCTATATTATTCTCTGCTGAGTCTCTTGCTCATGCCTCTAAAACAAGTATCTGCCACAGAAAACAGAGCCTTCCTATAATCATATCAGTGTTTAATATCCAAGAGTGTCTTGCATCAAACTTGGAAGAACACCCAAGCTTCTGACAAAGGTGTCACCCTGCCATACACCCTGACATTGCCAACAACTCTTGTCTCAGTAAATTCAAATAGTATGCAATCTCTTTTCCTTGGGCACATCAGCTCATATTTTAAGGTCGTTGCTGTCTCCTAAGAGGTACATTCCTTAAATTGTACATGGTTTATGTCTTTGAATTCAGATCGTACTTTAAATGAAATTTTTTCATGGTGCCTCCTTCAATCACCTAAGCCAAAACAGATCCTCAGCCAGCTAATCTTATACCTGTATGGCTTTTTGTTTGTCCATTTCAGTTGTTGAGATGAATGAAAGTGTCCATTTCTGAAGGTATCATTGCCTCCTGATAAATATATTTCTCTGCATATCTATCATTCCCACTCAAAAGACTTTAGAAATACCACATGTTGCTTACAGTGGGTCTAATGTGTCTACTAGTGGTGGAATCAGGCCATTTTGTTTATTTTTTATTTTGTTTATTTATTTATTTATTTATTTATTGGTTTTTTGAGTCAGGGTTTCTCTGTATTGTTTTGGAGGCTGTTCTGGAATTTGCTCTGTAGACCAGGCTAGCCTTGAACTCCTAGAGATCTGCCTGCCTCTGCCTCCCAAGTGCTGGGATTAAAGGCGTGTGCCACCAACACCCCGTGTGAAAGAGGCCATTTTAAACAGAAACTAAATCTTGGAGCAAGTAGGTTCGTTATCTTACCCCACACTCCCGGAACTATTTACATGCCCTAATTTCCTTCATAGTTTTCTCCAGAGTGTTTTTGTTTGTTTGTTTGTTTGTTTTCTCTGCTCATTCAGGAGAGAGAGGAGAATCAAGTTTAACTTGAAATAAACAGGGGCCTTGTTACCCCGCCAGCACCCCGAGTCAAGAAAAGCAAGCAGGTCGTTTCTGAGCAGAGGCTTTCTTAAGCACAACTCAGGTGCCCACGGTCCTGCTACAGAACAATCAGCACACAACAACTGTAGCACTCTTCCCTTAGAATCCCTTGCTGACCAAACGAAATCCCGGCTATTGGACCAGGTTCGTTGGAATGAGTAAAGGAAATCCACTTGTTCTACGCTGTGCTAACACAAATGCTGAATTTTAGAAAAGTTGTCCAGTACATGTCTTCCACTTGTCAGGTGAGTTGTTCTTCTAGAATTCTTTACGCCAAGGATATCAAATGCTAAACACTTAAGCCAGTTTTGACCTGCACACTTAACCTCTACTTTGCAAAGTATAAGCCATGTGCATTCACCAACATCCTTGTCTTCTCTGGGAACCCATCCCATACATAAGTGTCCAACTTTAGCATGTATTGAATGTTTACCTAAAGTTAATTTACTTTGGATTTAAACATTTGCCTCCACCCCCCCCAAAAAAAAGCTCAGATGGAAAAGCAGTACGTGTTCTCAAGATGTGCTTTGTGGCCATTCCACAGAGAGAGTATTCCTCTCCTGTCATTCTCTTTTTCTCTTCTCTTGAAGAATGATCAATTGCTTCTCCTTCCTACATTTTTTTCTTCTTTTCTGGCTTTTCACCAATTTTATGAGTATAGTAATATAATGTCTTTATTTGGAATTTGCTTTTGACAAACCAAACTTGGGACTCAAAATATGAACAAATGAGAACCGTGTGGTCAGATGCACGGGGCAATTGACTGTGGCCATGACTGTGTATAAATGTATAAAAATTGCCAGTGGTTAGGAAAAGAGAAGTTGACTCTAAGTGGTTTTTAGAGTAATCCATTTAAATTCATCAAGGATGATAGGGGATAAATACTTTACTTGTTCATGTCCCTTCCAATTAAAAAACGCTTAGGAGAAGGCAGGAAGTAGTTCGGGCCAATGAAAAGAACATTTGAAATTTGAAAATCAGACAAATCAGAATATTAGCTCAGGAATTTTCACCATCCCGTGATTTCTGCCAGGTTGCTTAACCCCCCACCACCACCACCACCATGGTTCCTGAATTAAAGCCTCTGACTCATGGTGAACCCAGTAAGAATTGGCCTTACTTGTAACTCCAAGTACAGGAAGCTGCAGTCTTACAATAATGAATCCCCAGTGGATGTTTTTGGAATAAAATTAGATTGAATACTATATTCATGCTCTAAAGCATGAGTTTCTGTGTATGGAACTATCACAATTAGCAGAACTTTGGCCAACTTTAGATGCTTCTAAGCTTGAGACTGCATCTAATTTCTCACCTACATTTCTGATATCCTGCTCTTCACTCCTGGGGACAGTGAAACAATGATACACCGCAGAAGTCTGCTTAAATGTATCAAAAGAAAGACTTTCTATTCAATAGGAGTTTAATCAGAAAGACTAAGCCGATGTCAGCATTGTGGGAAAGTGGATGGAATTTAGAAAGTCAAGGTATACAAGCTCTGAGAGGATGTAGCAGTGAGGATCTGGAAGATGGCACCTGGAAATTCTCCTGATAAAGAAGCAGCAAACTATTTGTCCTTGGGACATAAAGCTGACCAAATCCATGAAGTAGACCTTGCAGAAAATCTCGCAGGTCACATTCTCTGCCACAACCTAGAGAAAATATGGTCTGGGGTGATTCCAGGAAGTACCAGGGCCTAGTACAGAATTTTCCAGTACAACCAGATCTAACAGTGGTCTTCATAGCTTGTATCCCACGTGAGCTTTCCAAATCTCACTGAATTTCCTCTCAAAGGCAAAGTTTAGCCCAGCGCCACAGAAGGAAATAGATACATGGAGCTGTGGTCCTTTGCCTACAAACAGCCAGTGTGTTCTCTAACCTGTCAGCTCTCACTCAACACTCATTCGACACATAACTATCTTCGGATTTTTCCAATCAGGATAATGACAGCACCTTACATATACCTAGGCTAATATAATTATTTCTCACGCAACTCAAAATAGTCTCATCACCTGCCACAAAGATGAAATAACTGAAATTCCATGCTAGTTTTTATCATCTAGAAAGTAACTGGACCAAGGACTGCAGTGTCAGGAGAACCTAGGATCACATTCTAGCCCCCTTACTTCATCATTACGCAATTCCTGATAAGTTGTTTAACTTTCTGGTTGTTAGTTCTTCAGGAGGAAAATATCTACTCCTAAGACTACTGAGAGTTGCCAATGATATTTATTACATCAATAGCACACAGTAAGTGCTCAGCAAATGTTTGTGTTTATTGGTATTCATTTTAAGGAGTATAGATAAACATTTTTGATGAAATGTTGGGGAATATTCTATGTAAAATTACAAGAGTCAATAATGGACAAGAGTTGGCAGCACAGCCTATGAGAAGGGAAGGAAAAAGACCTGAGTTACACAGAGATTCTGTAACATGCAGCTAATGGGAGAAAACTAACAAACTATCCAAAAAGCAGAAATCCTTCAGTATCTAAATGAGGCCAAAAGTGACTTCAGGGAGAAATTAGCCTTATCCCTCGCAAAGATCAAACCCAAATTTTGTAACTTGAATACTATGGCTTTGGTAAGAGGGCAGAAATTCCAACACAATTATTCTTAAAAAAATAAAATAAATGAAACACACACACAAACATATTAACACTGGAAAGCTAACACAACACCATGAAAATTGGAACTGGAAAAATAAAACAGACAAAAATAAAAACTCAGAGAGAACATGTGGGATATAGCTCTGCATATCTTGGATAATTATTCTTTCATTTAGACGAAATATGGCAGGGTTTTTGAAATGTTTGTCCTACAACACATCCATCCATATGGTACCATATTCCTAAACCAACCAGCAATCCCAGATCCCAACCACAAGAAATTACTAAGCACAATAGCTATCTCCCTTAACCATAAATGACGTTATCTTAGGAATAGCTTCCTAGACAGACTTGGATTGAAACAGCTCTTTGCCCTAGGGATGTTAACTGTATAACATGCAAACTAAAGGAAGAAAATATGCAAATGATTTAAATTAACTTATAAATAACACAAAATTTTATGGAGACTTGAGGATACTGACTTACTAATAATTCTGGGCTAAAACAATCTTTTCTTGTACAAAATCCTAGAAATAAATAGTGGCATGCTTAAAATATGTTGTGATACCAAAAAGACATGCCATGAATAGATCATGTGAATGGAGTTCTGCTTATCTCAGACAGGCCTACCTTAGTTTCTCTTCTGACTTCCATTTTTCTAGAAACAAATACCATGTGTGACAATGTAGCTTCCTTGAAGAAAACAGGTAAGTCTATGCCTTATGTTGCATTAGCAAATTTTAAACAAACTTATCATATCACTGACTTACTCCAAGTTCATGATGGACAAAGCTCCATAGTTCTTGTGTTATAAGTTAATGTTAGAGACATGGTGCCCATTCTATATTTATACAGATTTATTGAGGCTGTTTACAAGAGTTCCTACCATATGTTGTCTTGTTAAGCTCGATTGTTTGCAGCCTGATTCTAGATCTCTTTTACGTCACCCAGTACCTTGGATAAAGTCCATGTTAATGCCATGTCTCCCATAGTGAAAGTGTGATGTGAATTTCTGCAGCTTCAGACTGACTCTTCTAACTCTATAGAAGTTCATTGAGATGTATTCTTAGGGTCTGGTTAGTTTTACTGTGTGATACTTTCTAAGCACACCAACAATGAGTGTGAACTTTCTTAAATACTTGTTGCCCACTAAAGATCAAAATATTTTTAAATTTAATCTATCATTCAAAGATTTACAAATTCTCATAGATATAGTAATTCTGATCACATTTGTTTATTTGGCCATAAAAATGTATCTTTATAGTTTAACATTTTCTTGATCACCCATTCTTGAGGCTCTATTTAAGGAACAAATTTGAAAGTTAATAATTATAAGTAAATAATAACCCCTAGCAATCAGTTCTGCTTTCTCAAGTTACTCAAAGATGTGTATGAATTAATCTGTTGAAATAGTTTGCCCAAAATTGATTATCAAATTCTATATCACTCTTCTAGTGATCTATTATTTTTTAACCTATTTTTACCTTATTTTGAAGGCTCTCATAAAGTTGCTCTGGCTGGCCTTAAACTCACTCTGTGTTATGATTTGAATAAGAAATGTCCCCCATAGGCTCATGTATTTGAGCCCTTGGTGCCAGTTGGTGGCACTGATTTGAGACATTATGACACTTTTAGTATATGGAACCTTGCTGAAGGAGTGCATTACTGGTGGAGGAGGCTTTCTAATCATAGTCCACTTCTAGTTCCCCCATTCTGATTTCCGTGTGTGGATAAAGACATGATTTCTCAGCTTCTTTCTCCTGCTATCACTGCTACCCACTGTCATGCCTCCTTCTCCATTATGAACTCTCTGGAACCATATCTCAAATGAACTCTTTATTCTGTAAGTTGTATTGAACATTGTATTGTAACCACAATAAAAACGTAACTAATGTATCTACAACCCAGGCTGGCCTTGGACTTATCGTTTTACTGCCTCAGCTACCCAAGTAGCTGAGCTTACAAGCCTCAACCACCAGGTCCAGCCCATGTCCATCTTAAGTAAGAATTTTAACACACGTTTTAGAATATTCTGTAAAGCGAAGCTTTTTCCTTGCTAGCCGCTTTGGTTTATCCCCCGCCAGCCGCCTAGGCTCTGCCTCATTGTAGTCCCCAAATAAACACACAAGACGCTGTATTAATTATGAAGCTGTTGGCCTTGCTTGTCTCTTACTGGCTAGCTCTTCTTTAAGTAATTACCCCATAATCGTTAATCTAAGTATGTCTCCTACCTGAGAATAGTTCCAGGCTCCTACCCCATGGCGTTACATGTTGACTCTCTTGTGTTTCTCCTTCCCAGAGTTCTCCTGGACTCCTAGTCCCTCCCATCTAGATTCCCTATAGGCCAGACAGTGCTTTATTGACATAAGACTTCCCCAACATCTCCTCTTTTCTGTTTAAACAAAAAGAAAGGTCTTAACTTTAACACAGTCAAATTGTATATAACAGAACAGTTATCAAGTAAGAACATAGTTACAATATTTTAGCAAGATTTAAAGAAAATATCATCTTTCTCATTCTTGTGAGTCCAAAGTCCTATATGTAGCTTATCTCTTATCATAACTGAGGAAAACTATAATTATAACTATCTGTCTTCAACTCCATCAAAGACCACAGAAGGATAATATATAAACACTAGGATTGACAGAGATATCTTACTGCCTGGACAGTCACCCGAAGTTCCTCTGTAACATTGGGGCATCCATCTTCAGCCCATAGGCCACAATGTATCCAGAAGATTTCTCAGCAAAGCAGGAAATTTCAAAACTGTCCACCTACATTGGCAGTCTGTCAGTCATTTCTCTGTGTCCTGCAGAAAGTCTTGTAGACTCTTCCATGAAGCAGGAACCCTGTAAGACTGAGTTCAGCAGTCACTTTCCTGTAGGTCCTGCATGTCAAGTTTATACAGCAAAAGTCAAACAGTCTAGGCAAGAGCAGTTTCTTGCCCAAATGGCTAATATTGCCATGTTGAAAGCAAACTTCATAACAAGTTTCTTCGATGCCCATTTTCCTCTCAGACGTAATTGGTGCTGCCAAGAGCAGACATTTCTCATTGTCAAGAAAAACCCTAAACCATTTTAAATGCCATTTTCTGAAGGTCTTTGAAAGGTTTGAAGACTATCTGTCTCAAATACATCTCTATATATCTAGAAAACCTAACTTACCTAACTATAAATTCTGACTATTATAAGTAACTATCTATAATCTGTATTCAATTATGCATTACGTTGTAAAAGATCAGTATAAGCACAATACTTAATCAAGAGGAGAAATATACACATCACAAAATTGACCTTGAATTTGTATCAAATAATGAAAAACAATACCTATACCATAATTCCCTTTTTTACCAGTAAAAACGATTGGTTGTGATCATTAACCAATTATAAACAATCCCATTGAAATGAAAACAAAGATTTATAAACAAGATGGGAATCAGGACGTCGCTCATTCCAAACTGCTTCCTGCTGGAAGGGGGCGCTGTTCATACCATGGGGATCATGACAAAACTCAGAAACCTGTATCAGTCCGTATTTTCGGGGCCTGTAAAACTGTATCATCTTAGCTGTTTCGATTGTTGGAACACCTGGTCCACTGCTTCTGGGGGTCTTGGTTCGTCGAACCACAGAAGCCTGGAAGGAATCCTCAGCTTTTCATTTTCTGTAGAAACATAAGCAAAAACTCCTTTTCCGAGTAACATATCCTTATACTTAAATTTTGAAGTCAAGGCATTTTCAAAAGATAGAAGTTGGATTGATTCAGCAGCATTTATAATCAAGTGTACTTTAGCAGCTGTCCTTCCTTAGCAATCAAAAAACTGAAAAACACAATAGCATACAGTATCCAGACTCTCTGTGTATTTTCCATCTTTACGTGGCTTATTTATTTATCTATTATTACTTTATTTATTTTACTTTTATTTATTTTTCTCTGAGACAGGGTTTCTCTTTGGAAATCTGGAGCAATTTCTACCGGCGTGTGCCAACACAGCCGGCTTCTCTACTTATTCACCACTTTGTCATTTTTGTTTTGTTTTGTTTTGTTTTTTTCTCTCTCGATCTTACGTATTTTTTTAAACACACTGTAAACCTTTAGAGGTTTTTCTTTATCCAAGTCTGACTTTACTGTAAATCTTTGTTTTTCTGGCCACGTGTCTTATCTGTTAAAACCGCGGCTGTTTTAAACTGCCGTATTTTCTAAGATGGCGGGCATAAGCGTGACTCCAGCTTACCGCCTCAGTCCATGCTGACATCCAGCAAAAGCTGCCACTTCCAGCTGTACGTACACACCTTTCAAGCGTTAGCAGAGTCTCTTAAAACAACCTTGTTGGTTTTTTTTTTTTATGCCAAGTCAGGAAGACTCCGGTAAGCGAGCCACGTGAATCTCGGCTTGTCGCTAGCAAAACAGAGCACACCTGAGAAAATGCTGCTATCAAAATCTGTGCTTCTCTCCGTTCTTCTGTTTCTAAAATTCCTTTAAAGCTTTTGTTGTTTTGCATGGAAATTCAATCCCACTTCTGACACCATTCTGTAAAGCAAAGCTTTTTCCTTGCTAGCCGCTTTGGTTTATCCCCCGCCAGCCGCCTAGGCTCTGCCTCATTGTAGTCCCCAAATAAACACACAAGACGCTGTATTAATTATGAAGCTGTTGGCCTTGCTTGTCTCTTACTGGCTAGCTCTTCTTTAAGTAATTACCCCATAATCGTTAATCTAAGTATGTCTCCTACCTGAGAATAGTTCCAGGCTCCTACCCCATGGCGTTACATGTTGACTCTCTTGTGTTTCTCCTTCCCAGAGTTCTCCTGGACTCCTAGTCCCTCCCATCTAGATTCCCTATAGGCCAGACAGTGCTTTATTGACATAAGACTTCCCCAACAATTCCACTTATACTTTATCAACACCTCTATCATTTTTAATGTGAAAAAATGGAGAAACTAATTATCATGGTCTCAAGAAAATTTAGAAACCAATGAGTGATACTCATACAGGAGTGTTTTTAAATTCTTAGATCCTGGATTTAACATTGAAATAAGAAAGCAAAAGTATGAGATGGTAAGGATATTTTTAACTAAACAAAATAAGTAATGAAGCATCTCAAACTGATCTCCACAGATAGCATTTATCGTAATCCACCAGCTGGATTACTCATATCTTTATATATAACTTTGGCCTCTGGCAATGTAATCCCCTTTCCTGAATGATCAGCATTGCCTTGCCCGTGGTGTTTTGAGTTGAAATATACATTGTAAATTACTCTGTGTGGTTGCAATATGTAAACGCTCATTAAAAGATACTGGCATTTTGATAGGTTTGGTGTTGAATTTAAATTGTTTTGGAAGGAACTGAAATACTGAAGGATGCACTATCCTGTCAATTTATATCTTACTAATTTTTCCTTAATGACAAATTGAGTTTTATATAGCTATTGATAGGCTTTTTCTTCTTAGATAGTTGATATACATTGTGGTGAGTTCCTTTTCAACATTCAAATGTTTAATTAGCTCTACCATGATGCATAAGGTAAAAATAATTGAGTTGAAATAGACCTTGAAACACTCACAGTTTTAATAATTTATTAATAAGTTCTTAAATTCTTCTTCCTAAACATTGCTACTGCCATTTAGTAATTATAATTTTGTTTATTTCTTTTTAGTTTTTTGTAGATTTTTCCTATTTTTTCTGACTAGGATCTTCACAGTGAACAATAACTTTGATCCTCACCTTAAAAAGAAAGAGATATGGCTCAGTGGATAAGAGCAGTGGCTGTTCTTCCAAAGGACCCGGGTTAAATTCCAGGCACCCACATGGCAGCACACAACTGTCTATAGCTCCAAAATCTGACACTCTCACACAGACATACGTCCAAGCAAAATGCCAATGTACATAAAGCAAAAATAAATAATTTTTTAAGAAGTGAAAGATCTTACAATATTTAACTTTAAGAACATGTTTACGGTTGACCCGAACAAGGTGGAGCTCTTGAACTCCAGATTGACGGCTGTGTGGAAAGATGGGACTGGCCCAGACCCCACTGAAGGTGGGTGTCAGTGAGGAGGCCTAGGTAATATATGGGGCCATGGTACAAATAGACTTTGAGTGCCCATGCCACAATGAGGGATGCTCTCTCAGCCGGGACTCTTGGGGGAGGGCCTAGGCCCTGCCCTGGATGAAATGACAGTCACTGGAGATCCACCCTGGGGATTGGAGTAGAGATTGGGTGGGGAACTGGGGGACCTGGTGGGGAGGGCGGGGGAGGAGGGAAGGTAGAGGGAGCTGGGATTGACATGTGAAACAAGCCTGTTTCTAACTTAAATTTTTAAAAAGTAGAACATGTTTACTGTAATGTTTTGGTAAATAACCTTATCTGGATTGGATTTGTTTTCTTCGATCTATACTAACAATTTTCAATCATAAATTTCCAAACTGTTTATAATTATCATTTATATTTATAGTGTTATAAATATAAAATAGGTAATTATGTTTAAAGTATGACTATGCTGAATTATCTCCAAGAATATAAAGTAATTTACAGTCTTGAAACATAAAACAGTCATTAGCTTCAGTTAGGTACTGTTTTGTTTAGGACACTGATTTTCAACCTTCCTAATGCTACGACCCTTTAATACAGTTCCTCGTGATCTGGCAACCCCCAACTATAAAATTATTTTCATAGTTACTGTAATTTTGCTACTTTTATGACCTATAATGTAAACATCTGTGCTTTCCTGATGGTCTTAGGTGACACCTGCCAAAGAGTCATTTGGTCACAAAGGGGTTGCAACCAACAGGTTGAGAACCACTGGTTTAGGAGTTTGGGACAATTGTCATATGAGAGCAAACTATATTTCTTTATTATTTGTTTAACTCCAGGGTCATATTTGTAGAACCTGGGGATGGAGAAATGGCTGCGTTAAGAGTTCTTGCAGGGGTCCCACTTTTAGTTCCAAGCACCCATATGGCAGTTCACAACCATCTGTCACTACAGTTTTAGGGAACCCAAAGCCCTCTTCTGATCTCCTCGTCCTCCAAGAATGCATGTGGTGCTTATACATGCTTGCAGACAAAACACTCATACATATTGTTAGTGTTCAGGCATCTGTACGGCCTGTCCTTGGGGTTCTGACAAGATACACCCTCAGCTGCAGCCACTAAGAGCACCACCTGTGCACATTCACTGTGATCCCTTTTAAAAGGGCCCTGCCCACCTCCCATCCTCCTCTCTTTCTCTCCCTCTCTCTCCCTCCCTCTGCACCTCTCTGCCTCTCTACCTCTGCTTTCCTCTCTCTCACTGCTCCTGTCCCCAGAGGATGGTCTCCCCCTCTCCTTTTCCCCCTTTTTACGACCCTTTTCCCCTAATAAAAAAACCCCTCCACTTGAACTCTGTCGCATGGTGTCTTTCTCCTGCACACCACTTTTTAAAATCACAACACATATAGTTAAAATAAATTAATTTTTTAAAAAGATGTACAGAACCTGATGAGAGAGTATGGAGGGCTATTTCCCTGTTACTACTCTTTGGCAAAATTTGTGAATGATTTCCATCAAGCCTTTTTAAAGTATATGAATGGCTACTAAGACAGGCAGAATTAGTCTTGTCCAGGGATGAGCATCCTGGTGAATTATCCATTCCCAAGAGGTCAGCCCTAACATATATACATATCAGCAATAAAAAAATGGGTGCAGAAGCATGTGTGTGTGTATGTGTGTGTATGTGTGTGTGTGTTATATAAAAATACTTAAGAAGAGATCATGAATATGAGAGGGAGATAGGTGGACATGAGAGAAGTTGGAGAGGGTGGAGATAAATTATATAATACAGCATTCATGAATAACACTATCAAAGATGTTTAATGTTTTTAAAATGTGACAGAAATAGTAAGCAATTCATCTGGGACTGTAATTATCCTTGAGTGAAGAAAGACATTTATGAATCAGTTATTTAATAATCTTAATAGAATAATAAAGCAGGTCATAATATGGTCTCCTTTTGGAGGACAAATTTGGTGATCTTTCTGGAATACAGCTACCTCATCTAAATTTTCAAGTTTATTGGCTTTTTTGGGTGTTTCAAAGTGTTACCCTAACATCTCTGTGCCCACTGCTCTGCCCTCTCTCGTGCTCTCTGTATTTTTTACTGCTGTTTACTTTCGTGCTGTTCATGTTTTTCTCCAGACCCATTTTCATAGAGGTTTACCAACCTTATGTTTTAAGATAATTAGCTTGTGTCATTGTCTTCTGTATTACATTTGTTCTCTGATGAATTCTATTGTCTTTATAGCTTTTGTTCTGCAGCTGATAAATTAAAAGGTAATTTCACTATCTAGCAAGCCAATTCCAGAAGTGTTGGGATTTGAATTCAGAATCAAACACTGGCACTTTTTAAATGAGAAGCACCTTATTGTAACAAACTCAAAGTAAAACACTTCACAGCTAGTTAAGGTAGCCACTCGAACAGTTGCGGGTCTCATGCTCTATGCATGTCAATGACCTTCCGTATGGCCATTCTGGAGCTGTGGAATCTCACTGGCTTTGTACTTTCACGATCAACCACATTTGAGTACACTCACCCACCACAAAAAAATAAATAAATAAATAAAAATGAAAAAATAACAAAGATGAAACCAGAAAAGCAATTAACTTGTGTCCCTTTCCCACATCACATACTTCCTCTTACCTACGACTACTCTTTGCTCGTCTCCTTCCTAGATGCCATGCAATACCCACACTTCACGCCGGAAACTGGCACAGTCCTTCTCCACTCACCGCCCCTCCCACTTTCCCCCTGCACCGCGGCTCAGCAGTGGTGAGGAGAAAAAAAATTAACAACCCATCACGACGTACAACCGTTAGTTCTTAGAACGACCAGCAGTTTCTTGTATCTACAGTGGGAGGCATGGCAGTAGAATATCTAAATATGCAAGGTGGTAACAGAGTACATAAGAATGTGACTCAAATGTACAACTTTGTCACGTGTTTGCATACTCTTAAAGAAGACAATGGTAGAGAGACGTAACTTCCTGTCAGAGAACTCAATCAAGAGACATAACTTCCTGTCAGAGAAATCAATGAAGTGCAATGATTAATGTATACACCGAAGTGGATTAATGTGGACTCAGGGTTCCCAAACCTGATTTTTTTTTTCGAGAGATGCCAGAAATCAGGGAGTTGCGGGGGGGGGGGGGGTGGGAACGTAAGCTTCCAATTTCAAAATGCGAGTGTAAACTATTGTAAGCATTGTAAAAGCCAAATGAAGCACTGCTGTGACCCAAATCCAGCCTGGAGGCCGAGCCTGGGAGTTCTGAGGCTCGGCGTGTGGACCACAGGGGATAAGAGCACACTATGGATCTCAGGGTCCTTCCCCGGCGCCCACAGGGAAGAACACCAGCTCAATACTGCAGGATGATCCTTGTCTTAATGCGGCCCTGGTTCCTCTTTGTTGCCCCACCCACCAACCCCGAGTTTACCACAGCAGACAGGAAGGTAAGGTCAGCCTAACCCAACACTGGCAGCCACTACTAGGATCACTCAATTCAATGTGGGCTTCATCTAAAGGGACATTCTGAGGGAAGTAAATTGTACAAATCAGACATAATTATTCTGTGGGTTTGGCATTTGCTTCAAGAGAGTTGGCATTCCATTGGTTTCATTGGGAGACCAGTAGTCCATCATCCAGGCTTCGAGTACAATATGCAATTACTAACAGTTTCGTCAAAGCATTCATAGGCATGAAAATATTTAGATACATATATACATACAAATATGACTGTATCTACATTGTAATATAATACAGTCTCACGTAAAACCCTATAACTCTGAGGAAAAACAAAATCAGCGTAGTGCAAAATAAAATGCGCGTACATTCAAACAAGAACTTGGAAGTTTTAGAATCTGTGTTGCCCAGTCTTTTGATTGGTTCTTTGATGTTTGACTCTTTCATTTGTGCATTAAAAAAACTTTTTTCCATATGCATATTCCCAAACCACACAGAATAGACATTTTGATTTCTATGCAAAAGACTTGTGGTCTCTGCAAAACTTATGTAATTTCTCTTTGGGCTCAGATGAAGCCATAAATAAATATACATACATGCACTATATAAATTGTCTCATATGTTTTCTAGTGTTTACTTTCTCTTTCTCATCAGCAAAAAACCACAACATTGACCCATGGTTTAAAGGAGCTATGAGCAACATGTTTCACCAGATCCAATATTTTTCTCTTTTCTTTCTTTAACTCTATTCAATTCAAACAAGTGCAACTGTAATAAAAATTACAGTTTTATTCTGATGAAATAGGGACATTTGGGAAGCCATATGTCCTAGATTTTTTGCTCATACAACTTTGCCTTTTAAATTTTTAACCTGTATGTGCTAAACCCATGCAAACTAGAAATCTAGTCAGGTAATATTTAGGGCTTTTCCTAATACAATCTACTAGTTTTGTGTTAAGTCTACATTTATAGATTTGTAGAAAATCCTGTGTACCTCTGTCCTTAATAACAGTTTCACAGTGAAATTTTCAAAGAGGAAAAACAGATTCAGATTAAAACAGAATTTACTAGCATTAAATGAAAATTTTGATAGCTTCAAAAGTAATTTCAGCTCCAAAGGCTACTCAAAATTTTGGAATTAATATTTATGATAGAAACAAATGTATGTCTTATTCCATATTAAACATTTAAATTCAAAATACAAACTTGTTAATTCAAATTGTATGTCCCTCCCCAAGATGTTAAAAATAATTTTTGAAGAGGCTTAAGTAATTCACAAAAACATTTTAATTTTTTTATTTAGACTTCTTCAAATATTTTACATAGTATTTATAAATTTGGGTGCATCACTATCAAATTTTGAAATAATCTAGTAATTTATCTCTAGAATATAAAGTTATACATGCAAGCAGCCCTCTGCTTACAATGGTTAGACTTAAGATTTGTAGCTTTACAATGGCATACAGTGTGCAGGTAGACAGACAGGACTTGCATTGGAAACTGGACTGAATCCTTTACGTGACCACAGTGACGTTAATGTTGGATACCAAATCAATTGCACCATAGTGCCTAGAAATTTGGTCAAACATTTTTCTTCGCTGTTTTTGGCAAGTTATTTTTGGATGAGATTAATACTTAAATTATCAAGTTATGAATACAATTAATTGACTTCCACAAAGCAATGGGCCTCATCCATTCAGCTAAAGGCATTCAAAAGCAAAAGATCAGCTTCCACAAAAGAAACTCTGCAGTCAACAGCCTTTGGACTTCATCTGGACGACCGGTTCTTTGTCCTGGAGCAGATCTCTCACGCACATGAACTAGAACATTGGTTTTTGTACATCACAAGTCAACCACGAGGATTTGTTTGTTTGTTTGTTTACCACAATTATTTGAAATCCCTCTTGCTTTTGAGGAGGCTGCTCTTGTGTTCCTTTTAGGTCTTAAGTGGTTGGATTAGGCCCATCACTTCATGACTATGACTCTACTCAAAACTAAACAATGTAAGTGTCAATCTTACCCTAACAAAAGTGTATACAGAAAGATACTTCTGACGACTCAGGAAGTAAATTAAACTTTCAAGTTCCAGGAAATTCCTGAAATGTAGGAGGTTCCTAAGGCCCATCCTCAAAGTCACATCAGTAGTAATAGTTGCTAGGGAGGTCTGGGGAAACAACTGAGACTGGAAAATGCCCTAGAAGCGTAAAGACACGGGTTCTATCTTCAGAACCCGCATTTAAAAATCCCGTTATATGGCGCATACTTATGGTCCCAGTTCAGAGACAGACAAGTCGCTGGGGTTTCTGGCCAGCCAACACTCCAGGGCAGTGAGAGATCCTGTCTCAAAACATACATACATACATACATACATACATACATACATACATACATAATGCATGCATGCAAGTTACAAGGATACATATATAGATAGAAAAATACATACATAAATAAATAAACAAGGTGGATGACTGTGGTAACCCAAATGAGAAAAAAATCCTCAGTATTTACAGAAATTTGAACACTTGGTCCCCAGTTGGTAGCATTGTATGGGGTAGTTTAGAAGGAACGTGAACTGGAAATGGGCTTTGAGAGCCTAAAGACTTGTGTCAATTCCAGGTCACTCTCTCCGCTTCACAATTTTGTTTTCAGATGTGAGCTCTCAACTTCCTACTCCTGGTGCCATACCTGCAACTTGTTGCCATGCCGCACCGCCATGACAGGCACTTACCCTCTGAAATGATAAGCCAAAACAAACTGCTTCTCCCATGAGTTACATATGATCATGTTTTTATCACAGCAATGGAAAAGTAACTAAATACAATGGCCTCCCTAAGGAATGAGATGCAAGGCCATACTGTTATCCTCTGGCCTACATGTGCACATGCATACATATGCACATATGCATTTACAAAGAGAGGAAGGGGGAAGAGAGGGATTGACGGAGACAGAGAAGAAAACGGAAAATTATTACATTAAGAAGACTGGCCAAACTGCCTGCCAGTTCTGGAGGTAGTTCCAAGGAGAGAAATTTCATGAGTCATTCCCCATATTTGGGTGGGCTCTTTGGGCATCCAACTATAAGTAACCCTCCATTCACACTATACAGTTGTGCAGGCTAGTTTTTGTCCACTTAACACAATTAGAGCCATCTTGGAGGAGAGACCTCAATTATCTAGGAAGAGAGAACCTCAATAAGACAATGCCCCTATTAGAATGACTGTAGGCAAGCCTGCACAGCATGTTCTTGATTACTGTTTGGTGTAGGAGGCAATTGACCACAGGCAGTGCCATCTCTGGGCAAGTGGCCCTGGGTTTTATAAGGAAACAAACTGGGCAAGCCGGGAGAAGCAAGCCAGTAAGCAGCGCTCCTTCATGGCTCTGCTTGAGGTTCTGGCTCCAAGTTCCGGACCCACTTGACTCTCTGCCTTGGATTCCCTCAATGGTGGACTGTGATCGGGATGTAGAAGTTTAGGCCAAATAAACCCCATTCCCCCAATGTGCTTTTGGTCTTTACCACAGCAACGGAACGATAACTAGGAAAGCAACCCAGGTAAATTCACGGAGTCGATAAGCTAGACGGGTAGACCTATCTGTACGGCCTATCATGGAACAAACAGAAAAAAACATATATATATATGGAAAAGTCTACTAGTTTCACATCCCCTGCTGTCCCTGAATGTTTGAGTTTGTTCCCATTTGTCTGGACTTTAAAAAGAAAGCAGATTGGAAATTAATTTCTTCTTATTCTGTCTCCCATTTTTTTTTATATTTAGGAAAGTATGTGGCTTCAGTGAGAAATTTGTACAGTGTATTTTCTATGTTAAGTTGTTATTACCCCTTCCGACTATAATTTTAAAATTATTTAACATAGTTTTGTGCTCAAATAATTTTTATTGTGAAATTAATACCAAAAAGAAATTGAGGATATTAGTATGTGTCTTTGAATACTAACAAGGAATCAAGAAAGTATTCACTTCTGAAGATATTGTCTTCTCAGTATGGTAAGTAGCTAGACTGAGAAACAATTGTGAAGATAAGATTCTGTTTTATGTAGGATAGAAACATAAAACAATAATATCTGAGAAAAATGGGACTCTGTCCTTTAAAGGTTCGTTAAAGCCAAAGGGCAAATTGTCCCATAGATTTATGATGTATTTTCCTAGATTGGAACAGAAATGTGAGAGCATTAAGTAGCCTGGAACATACCTTTAGAGAACAAGATCCCTCTCAATACATTTAGATCCTATCTAATTATTCATGTAAAAATAACTTTTGTGCAGGAAAGACTGAGATGTATAGTTTCTACTTCCGATCCTATCTCTTAGGCATACAATGTGGAAGGAAAGTGCAAGAAATAAATTCACTGACTTTTTTTATCTCATGGCTGTAAGTGAGAAAAGTTAAGCATGCTGCATTAGTTTTGCAATTTTTAAGAATCATTTCTTCAAGAAGGTTAAACCATGAAGTGCGGACGGGCAATGGAGTTTAGAGTCATGTTCAAATGTTGTCTCTGTCACCTAGGCCCAAACTCCTTGTCATAAGATTAGGTAACCATGGAAACGTGACTCAGTTGCTAGAGAACTGCTCTAACATGCACACAGTCCTGGGCTCCATCTACAGTGCTATGTGACCCAGGTGTGGTAAAGCATGCATATAATCCCAATACTGCAGATGTGGAAGTCGGAGGCCAGTCTGGGCTATGTGAGGTCATCTCTAAAAGGGGAGAAGGAAAAGGAGGAGAATCCTAACTTCCCTGCTGACTTATTGTTAGAATTAAAGATAATGCCTCAGAGTAGGTCTAGATTATATTGTTTTATATGTTTTTTAATTACTCCTTCAACCTGTCAATGCCATAAACCTATTGAGTAGATTTTTAAAAATATATCATTTGGATGGGTTATGTTATAATCCTTTCCTTAAAATTGTAAAAATCCACTGCCTGATTTTTTTGGTCAAAGTAAAAGGAAATGATATAATTTCTATTTCTTTCATTAAGGAATTCGGGGAAGAACACTATAAAGATATTCTAAGGAAAACTTCAAAAAAGAGACAGGAGTTCAGACATGAAGAAACAAATACTGTAGCCAGTTTTCTTTGATCTAGTTTCCAAAAGAAGGGGGTTCATTTGACTCGTATTTCTATGCCCCTCACTGAGGAAAGTCAGGGAAGGAATTCAAGACAGGCACATGGTGACGACACTGTTGCTAGCCTATGCAGCATTATCACAAACAGGAAACTCATTCACGGTAAAGGAAGTAGACAGAGAACCATTGAGGATGCAGCTTGCTACTAGCAAGATCACTCTCAAGCCACGCTTACCTAGATGCCCTCTACAGGCTGGGACTACCAGCCTAGGGAATTATGCTGCCCATAGAGGGCAAGGCTCTCCTACATCTATTAACAATCAGAATAATCCCTCACAGGCATGCCCATAGGCACAGGTGATCTAGGCAAGTTCTCGATTGAGGCTTTATGGTCAGATGACTATAGGCTGTGTCAAATACACAGTTAGGGCTATCCAGGACAGTCCATCAACTTCAAGGATGTGTTGTTCACACACTTTAACTCAGAAGTATGGAGTCTTTCTACTGTAGGTGAAGATGAGACAACTTCATTTTCTAGTAGGAACATTTCTGTTGTTTTTTATTGAGGTATTAAGTGCATTCTTTAAAAAAATATTCTAGAGGAAATATTTAAGGAAGTCAATCAAATGGGTTCTGAATTCAAATCTCTAAATTGCGGGCTTAATAGCTAGTTCCTACACAATTCTGGTGTCTTATAAACTAAAGACAATTGCAGGGAAGAATCCAAAGAGCTGTTTGGAAAAACAAAATAAAACATGGAAAGTATTTGACATGACTATCTGGCATGTATTAACAGCTGTTAGTACAGCTTACAAAAAAAAGTTTAATGGGAATAAAAATAAAATGGGTTAATTTTAAATCTTTAGAGTATTTGAGGATGTATGGATATGAAATATTGACTAAAAGGACTCATCTGTTAGAGGGTTCCTCCTTAACTGCTGGTGGTACTGTACGAACATGCCATCCTCATCAGTAGGCTAATCCATTGACAAGAGGGAAAGAATATGATCAAAATATACTATAAGAAATAAATATATATAATTCTCAAAAAATACAACAACCTAAAAATGAGGAAGGGCCTAGAAGGATTTCTGGGGTCAGTGGTGGTATTCATTCCAACAGTACTGAGCACTTCTTATGAGTCCCTAATTCTCGTGAAAAGGTTTTTAGTAAAAGGCTGAATCTATCTGTGTAAGGTAGATCAAACCTTTAATCTCAGCACTTGGAAGGCAGAGGGAGGGAGAAAGATCTCTGAGTTCAAGGCCAGCCTGGTCTACATAGTAAGAACCTGCCTCGCGGGAGGAAAAGAAGGGGGAGAAGAAGCCTATGGCAGTAGTCTGTATTCTTTTTGTTTTGTTTTGTTCTTCTGTTTTTGAGGCAGAGTCTCTAACAGAACCTGGAGCTCACCAGTCCTCTGGCCTCTCTCTATCTTCCAGTTACAGAATTATAGACATTCTCCATCACATTTCAGCATTTGCACATAAGTGCTGGGCATCTGAACCCAGGTCAAAAATAAATAGCAATAAAGAAAGAAACCTGCCGGGCGGTGGTGGCACATGCCTTTAATCCCAGCACTCGGGAGGCAGAGGCAGGCGGATCTCTGTGAGTTCGAGGCCAGGCTGGACCGACAGCCTCAAAAACAATACAGAGAAACCCTGTCTCGAAAAACCAAAAAAAAAAAAAAAAAGAAAGAAAGAAAGAAAGAAACCCAATGCTGAATCCACACATACACGTATGAGCATGGAAACATGAACATACATATATCATACATATATCATACACGCCTGTGAGCACACGCCCCACACAGGGAGAGAGAGAGAAAGAGACTCTGACCTGACAACCTCCTTAACTGCCTGTCTCACACCCCTCCCACCAGCCCTCATATCCCCTGACCAGAGCATCCCAATACTATTTGGACCTTTAACCTCCAAAACTGTGAGCTTTGGTTTCAGAAATTTATTGTTTATAAACTTCTTCACATTTTTACAGTTAGACAACCTGGACATTATAATAACAAAAAGGGGATGCACATGCCTTCTCACAGTAATTCGTACTTAGTAAACTTGAAAATAAGACCTAGGCTCTACAGCTCCCAAACTCACTGGGAATCAACATCTTACACCAGATAGGGTCAGCCAAATATTCCTAGAACAGCTGCTTTCCTCATCCCGACAGACATGCCACCCCCCCCACCCAACCCTCAGTTCCCCCACCTCCTCCACTCACACCCAGACCCACCCTCCACCCCCCTCTCAAGAAGGCAGAATCATGCAATGGCAACATCTCTGCTTGTAGACAGGACAGAAGAACAATGAAATGGGATTCTGAGGGAATGAATCGTTACTTCCTGGTCCTCCCCTATCCCATGCCTCCTCCACATTTCTGCTGTTGTTTTCAGTTCTTCCTGGTCAATTCCTTCATCGTGTTAGCAGTACGGCTCACCCTGAGTGATGGTTTATATTGTTCGCTTGACAGGGTCAGCACACCGACAATGCCTGAGAACCCCCTGCCTGAGCACAGGCATTCATTACTCTCTGCTTCTTGGCTACAGATGCGCTGTAACCTGGACTCCTCATGCTCTTGCAGCAGGAATGTCCCCACTGTGATGGATCTTACCCTAAACTATGAACCAGAATAAGCCAGTTCTCCCTTAACTTGCTTAGGTCAGGGTATGTTATCACAGCAACAGAAAAAGTAGCAGATGGACCATGTGATCTACGTTAGCCAATGAAATATGGATGGAAATAAGAATGAAGTCACTCTAAACTTGCAGTAGGATCCCACTTTACCTCCTGAATCTGTTGAGAAAATCTTTCCCTAGTAGCTACTGCCCCGTAAGTGGGCACCCCAATCATCACACACTGAGAGGCTGGGGTCCGAGGAACTAAGTATACTCGGACACTTCTTCTAACAGGTACTACATCAGCCAGTCTCCCTCTGAAATCCATGGGCATGAGAGGAAAAGTGTCTGCTTCTATAGACATGGGGATGATTTGTTACTCACTGAAGGCAAATTCATATAAGACCACTACTCACTATCGAAGAATTTTCTTCTTTTAAGTCTCCTGTTCCAATACAACTTGGCTTGAAGTAGTGGGAGCTCATGCTTCTTATGAAGAAATTAAACTCAAATTTAAGGCTCTTCTGTATTTTTATGAACTATTAAAAATATGTATACCATTGGTGGCTGGAGATGGCCCAGCTGTTAAGAGTGCTAGTTTCTCTTGTAGACAACATGGATTTGGCTCCCAGCACCCAGATGGTAACTCACATCTATTTGTAACTCCAGTTCCAGGGCATCCTACTGCTTCTTCTGGCCTTCTGAACAGGCGTATATGCAGGCAAGTATACACATATGCATATATAGGAAACATTTTCATCTGAATTCATCCTATGCCATTTATTTAAATATACCTGGAGACGTGCATGAGAATTCAGACAAATAAAAGAAGAGAGAAACATGAATATTTAGGTCACACAAAAGCATCACTTTTTTTTCAAAATAGAAACAGATTCTTGTACAGTATCCAGAAATTCTGGTGGAAACACTCTGCAGCCAAAGCTTGTTTTCCATTAACTTAAATGCTGTGTTAACCTCAGTCAAAAATAGGCTTCTCAAACTGAATACCGAATTCATAGTTTTTGCAAAATCATGTCTGCCTGCATGCTAAATGTGCAAAAGATGTGATGCCAATGGCTTTGTCCCACGTGTCATTAAAAACGCCTCTGCATTTTATTTCATGAAAGTAAAATGAAAACAACTCAGAGGAGTGTGTATTCTTTCACTTAACTAAGTGCTATGAGCTATCTTTTAGAGTTCTGAGGGGAGGGACACTTTCCTGCCTTGATGCTGTGCACTGTCTTGAGGTTATATGAATATGATTCCTCCCTATTCAAACCTTTATGAAGAACACACACATGGCAGCTTGCATCCTCCTGAGACCATTGGTGGCTAGCCTTGCATGGCAGTGATCTTCCTAAACCAGTGACTCGATGACGTGTCACAGGTGATCTGCCCTATTAGAAAGGCCGAAGCTTGGGACTATCTTTCCTTCTGGGTGGTAAGTTAGTGGAAACACCCTGCTATGGAGACTAGAGACGTACTGTATACAGTAGAGAAGGCCCTTCGTGAAGGGACTCTGCTGTAGAGACCATGATCAGCTCTTAGTCTTGCCTGTGATGTGTGTACTGCACCTGCACTTCATCCTTGCCTTTTAAAAGGCCAAAAATAGATGAGGCAACTGTTAGTCACGTCTTGGGAAGAACATGAGAGCAGATGGCGGAGAGAAGGAAGTGGGTGGAAGGAGCAAGGGAAGGGGAAAAATCCTACGCGCACGCATCCTCCCCTTTAGGCATTCCTGTTGGACACTGGAAAGGGGAGAAACCCAGTCATGGAGGTAAATAAGAACCAAACTATTGTTCATTCCCTCTAAAATCTACAGTTTAACAGACTAGATGGATTATTTCCCGGCCTGAGGGACTGTGACGGTAAATAGTAGTCTGTACAGCTGGCAGTGTGGGGGGTGGGGGGATTACCTACCCTTATCACATGTTGAAAAGACTGAGTACTTAATGCAATTTCCCAAAAATGCCGAGCTCAATATAGCAACACCAGAGACATCACCCTTCCATAAATCTCATTTACACTCTTAGTCACCGGGATGTTTGGCTTCTTTAATTAAATCTGACTGTTGCTTCCACCATCACAGACATAATCGTCTGAACCAGTAATCGTCTGAATCATTTCCACCCTTTAGAAATGCTGGTTTCAATGTCACACATAAGTTCTGCCACAAAGCTAATATTCATGATTTCATTTACAAAACCTTTAAGCCAAAGTCTGTAACTTATTTTATAGTACAGCTGAACAGCTCTAGGCCCATGGGTCATATGACCAGCCATACCAACTTTGAATGTGTACCCTTTTTTGAACAACAGAGCACATATGGTATAAATAGGTCCTCATGCAAAGTAAACACCCCAGGATGAAGCATAAACTCAAATTGTGGCCAACTTATTTCTCATTCTAGATAGATAGATAGATAGATAGATAGATAGATAGATAGATAGATGGATGGATGGATGGATGGATGGATGGATGGATGGATGGATGGATGGATGGGTGGGTGGGTGGGTGGGTGGGTGGGTGGGTGGGTGGGTGGGTGGGTGGGTGAGTAGGTGGATGGATGGATCTTGTGAAACTTCCTCAGGCTAAGTCCTGTCCTTGTCTCCCTGTCTTTTTCCCACCATCTGTCTTGTTCATTTGAACAATTGCCAATGTTCCACTCTATAATGACTGTGGTATGACATTAGGGTGCCATGCTTCCCTTAGGAGTTTACAAAGATGGAGAAAATGGTAATCACCTTCATATTTTCCACCAAGCAAATGGTATACCATTCATTACATGGAGAATTTTGACTTCTGTAATCAAGACTATTAAAATGAATCCTCAAGTAGAAAACAGATGAACATCCACTGCCCAGTCAGAAGTGTGCAAGGAATTTACTGTGGTGGATTGAAGGAGAAGGAGCCCCTTAGACTCATATGTTGGAGTGTTCAATCCCCACTTAGTAGAATTGTTTGAGGATTAGGAGGTGTAACCTTATTGGAGAAAGATGGTCTAATCGCAGGTGTGTGACTGGGTTTTTGAAGTATCAAAAGCCCAGCCATGTCCAGTGTCCCCCTCTTTCTGCCTGTTGCCTACAGATCAGGATATAACCCTCAGCTATTTATCCAGCACCATGTCTGCCTGCCTGTCATCACCTTCC
This sequence comes from Mesocricetus auratus, assembly GCF_017639785.1. NCBI lineage: Eukaryota > Metazoa > Chordata > Mammalia > Rodentia > Cricetidae > Mesocricetus > Mesocricetus auratus. The sequence continues at coordinate 9,943,609 of NW_024429192.1, read as the reverse complement.
CTGCACCATGATTATGGACTAGCCCTCTGAAGCTTGCATTTTTTATTATAGATCTGCATAAAAGTCACCACTGATAAACACATCACACAGTCAATACCAAGCGGTCTTGAAATCTCTGCCAACATCATTAATCCAAAACTCCTCAGTTTAGCCTCAGGCAGGTATTTTTAAAAGGGCAGAAGGCAGCCACATTCTTTGGCAAAATATCACAAGAATGGTCTCTGGCCCACTTCCTTATCTTCTTGTCCTCTGAAACATTTGTAACGTGTAGTCTTCCCACCAGCCACCTGGGTCTGGCTACTATCTCAGCCCCCAAATAACACACAAGGCACTATATTAATTGTAAAGCTCTTGGCCATTTGCTTGGTTTCTTATTGGCTAATTCTGACTTAATTATTAACCCATAACTGCTAATCTGTGTATTTCCATGTGGTGTTCTCTGACCGGAGAAAAGGTCCGGACTTCTTATCTTACTTCTCCGGCTTCTTACATTGTGACTGCCTGTGCCTCTGTTTCCCAGAATCCTCCTCGACTCCTAGTCCCACCTATCTTGCTTCCCTATTGGCCAACAGTGCTTTATTCATTAACCAAAAGAGACATATACACAGGACTTCCCCCAGTGCTCTCAGAACCACTGTCTTTCATGATCCTGAGTATAGCCCATGTAAGCCCCACACAAATCATTCCATTAAGCCCCACGTAAATTGTTCAACTGCTTTCTTAATCTAAGGTCCCAAAGTCCACATGCCACCAACAAGCAGGTCAGCCAAACCTCTCACAGTAATACTCTGTTCCCTTGTGCCAACTTCTGTCTTAGACAGTTTTCTATGGCTGTTAAGAGACACCATGACCACAGCAACTCTTACAAAAGAAAGTGTTGAATTGAGGTTTCCTTACAGTTTTGGATGTTTAATCCATTATCTTCATGGCTGGCACCTTGCCGATAGACATGATAGCTGAGAGTTCTACATCCAGATCCTCTGGCAGGAGGAAGAGAAAAGAGCCACTGGGCCTGGCTTAGGCTTTTGAAACCTCAAAGCCTACACCTAGTGAGACACTTCATCCAACAAGAACACACTTACTCCAACAAGGCCATACCTCCTAGTCCCTCCCAAGTAGTTCTACTGCCTGGTGACAAAGCAGTCAGACACATGACCCTATAAGGGCCATTCTTATTCAAACCACCACAGAAGCAGATTGAGATCCTCGTCATCACTCCAAAATCAGAGAGAGTGTTTGCACAGAGGCAGGCATTACACTTTTTCTCCCTTGCTTCATCTGATTTTCAATTCAGAGCATTGATCCCCTAGCATCTTACGATAATAAGTTAATTTTTAAGGCTTTGATACATTTCAGGATTGCCATGGTGTGTTAGCCAGTTTTCCCATTGATGTGTTAAAATACCTGACAAGAAGTAAGTTGAGGGAGTAGGTATTTACATTGACTCGCAGGTCAAGGCAACACGGTCCATCATGGCGGGGCTGGCAGCAGCAGGAGGCAGCTGGTCATGCTGCATCTTCAGGAAGCAGAGACTATTAAAGCCAGTGCCCAGCTTTCTTTCTCCTTCATGTACACTGCAGAGCCCCCAGACAATGAATCAGGAGTACCCACATCTGGATGGGCCTCCCCTTCAATGAAGCTGCTCTAGAAGCCCCCTCACAGACATGCCCAGAGGTTTGTTTCTATGATGACACAATCTTGTCAAGCTGACAATAAAGATTGACCATCATATACCTCTATGAAAATCTTCATTAAAGCTCAGGTTCTGGCCCTGAGTTGGGCCCATCAGTAGGCCTCCTTAAGACGGTTCCTGGAGTCTTTTCCTAAGAGCATAAATGGTTTCTGGGGCTTCCTTGAAGTCTGTTCTGACAAGGTGCTCCAGGCAGAGTCTATACAGATCTATGTTGCCCCCAAACTTAGAATCAGCCATTTCCCTGATTGCCTCATTCTTTCTTTGACTGGGAAATAGTATTTCAATTCCACACCACTATGTATAGAACCAGGATTGGTGATATTTTTAAAACTGGAACAAGCTTGCTTTGGCAATATAAGATAGTGACACCACTGTGACTCAGCTGAAGACATGATAAACATCGATACTAGAATATGATGATTAGACCCAGCAGGCAAAACTAATGCATTCTACTCTTTGGACACAACCTATGAATGTCTAATGAGATAACATCAGAGACAGAATTTTTGATGACTTTTGAAATTTTCATAATTTCAGAAAACATGCATTCTCATTGAGGAAGTATTAAATTAGCCAAAAAATGTGCATCTTTTTAAATTCCAGTTTTATGACAAGAATACATGAATTTTTACAATCCTGCTCATGATGTAACTTAAGAACAAATTCCCTATTGCTCTTCTCTCAATCTTCCCAAACAATTTAATTCAAGAATGTTACAAAGTGGCTATATATGGAAGCTTAAGAACTGATATTATAGACACTAAAGGAAACCAAATTTGAAATGGAGCATTGTCACCCATTTTCCTCACATTACCACTGACTGATCTCTAAGTTCAGTGAGGTTCCATATATATTATAAATGTGTTTCAGGAAACATCTGAGTGACCATTATGCCAAATACCTAGTAGATGCTAAGGGATTATAAGAAAAGGGTGGAAATTGGGAGCAAAGCCAAATAATTTCCTTCAAGAATATAGTTACAGTGTACAGAAATATAATTCTCACCAAGCAAGTTAGTATCCAGTTATAATCCCAGCACTTGGGAGACTGAATAGGAGAGACTGAGAGTTCTAGGCTGGTCTTGGCTTAGCTACTAATGAAGCAATTCAGAGGGGATAGAATAAGGAGAGGATAGACAGAAGAAGAAAGGGAGGAAGAGAGGGAGGGAGGGGAAGGAGGGGGCAGCCTAATAATTAAATAAAATATGAATGTGTATCCAATGATTAGAAAAAATACTATAGAAATTCTTGTGTACACATTACATGTACTTTTCTATAGCACAAGTATATGAAGGATACAGGATAGAGGATAGAATTCTTATAATTAAAACTTAAGTATTATAAAAACAGCCAGAGACATCTTAAAAAGAGATGAACTCAAATGTTAATAGTATTTTAGTGCATTTAAAGTGTTTATACTATAGTATTTTAATAAATTTTTTATTGCTCATAAGTTTTTACTTTAATACATTTAAATCCATAAGCTGTTTTACATGGAGGCTGGGACATAAATGTTACAGGCATATTGTTCATTGTAATCCAAAAGTACAAACACCTAAACATGGAATGGATAATAATGGCTAAACAAAATTCAGTATATTTCAAAAAGAAATGGAGTATCATTTTACAATAAAATTAAGAACTAAAGCACACCAAAGCATGATAAACTTTGTAAACTTTATGCTAAATGGGAGAGGCTAGCCACTAAAGACTTCTTGTTGGATGTTTACATCTGTAGGAAGAATCCATAGAGGCTGGAAGTAGAATAGAGTAGAATAGCCTTTTGCCAGGGACTTGTGGAAGGGAGGAAGGGGTGTGGCTACTAATGAGTACTGGTTTTCTTTGTGGCTTGATGAAAATGCTCTGGAATTAGATAGCGGTGATGGTTGCACAGCTTTATAAAATTACTAGAAACCACTGACATGTATTTTGACAGAGATTTTTGTGGTGGTGAATTACATGTCTAGTAAAATAAGATATATATTTATGTATGCACAATATCAACGCTGATAGTTCATTCAATGAGTATTTAGTTTTTGTAAAGCACTATTAAAAAGGACAGGTGAGGATAGATAGGAACATCTGATAAAGAGAGTGGCATTTGCAAAGGTCTTCAGGCAGAGAAGCATGTTACTCTCTGCCCAAGTTTTATCAAGGAAGGCAAGTTATTAAGGCTAATGCTGCCACAGCAATAAAGATTTGGCTGCCATCACATACACCATTTTTAACCAAACAAGAATTTACCTTTAAGACACATGAATGTGAATTTAAATTGTTCTGACGAATATTGACTATTAATAAGCCTCCAAAAGAATACAGAATTTTACATCTATTACTTAACAAACATCTCTGATTCTCCTTCACCATGTTCACTCTGCAGCAGTTAATGTTGAAAAGATACCAACTGGGCAAGCCACAGCCTATCGAGGCTAAGAACATTTTTATCTTTTGGGAATCACGTCATTTTGCATTCTCAGGACGTGCAGAAAAACACATCTTCCTTGTGTTAAACAGAGCGAGCCCGACTGGTTTACATAACATCCCTTGCTCCGAGCATGGCTGTTACATGTCTCCAATCGCATCCATCGGAGATCACATGCATCAATCATCTTTCATACACTGTCGGAAAGTACGAAGGCCTTGTTTGTTATTACTCAGTGTTTAGCTGAATCAACATTCCAACATGGATTTTACACTTCCACATTTGTAAAATCAAAGAGCTTTGCTCTCTAAATATTTTCAGAAAATGCACCCACTTAAAGATTTGCTTACTGACCTAGGAATACTGTTTCACACAAATGAAGGATAAATAATTATCAGATATTATACACTTAGCCACATGACAGGATTAGTGTTCTAAGGTAGGGTACTTCTTGTAATCACTGACCTGGCCAATATTTTGGAGAAACTTGTGTTTCTCAAGAGCATTGGACATTTATACCAAGTATATTATGTAATTTGTTTTCTCTCTTTCCTCTATTTTTCAGTAGCTAAAATACGTCCTCACCCTGAATCATTCAATCTCTATGATATCACCTTGTTTATCTAAAACGTGAATCACCTTCAAATATTCTATGAGGTATGGGGGGATAACACAATGAAGGATGATACAGGGCATCTCCCAGTATAGTGCTACAAGGTCATGGAGCTGTAAACGAGCCCCAAAAATTCCCTATCAGGAAAGACAAGGTAGAAGTACCCCAGAGCAGGGAAAGCTACTGCCTCCAGTTCATCTCCCAGCAGCTCTTGGGACAACTTCGCTAAGTGGTTTGAGACGCCAAACAAGTTCATTTTAAGCCAAGCACCGAATCAAATTTTCTAGGTTTTGTTGTTTTCTTGTTTGTCCATGCTGGACTCCAACTCACAATCCTCCTGCCTTAGCCTTGCTGGGGCTGCGGTGTGTACTGTGCTGTCCAGCTAAGCCAGTCACGTTCCCTTTCAATTAGGGTGGCCAATCATTTTACATACTAACCACAGTTCCCCTCCCTCTCCTCCTCCCTCTCCCTTCCCCACCTGCCCCCAGTCCACCCCATCCACCCCTCAGAAAGGTAAGGCCTCCCAGGGGGAGTCAGCAAAGTAGCTCCCTTCCATGGCCTCTGCATCAGCTCCTGCCTCCAGGTTCCTACCTAGTTTTAGTTCCAGTCATAACTTCCTTCAGTGATGAACAAAGACATGGAAGTATAAGCCAAATAAACCCTTTTCTCCACAAATTGCTTTCGGTCATGGTGTTTTGTTGCAGCAATGGAAACCCTAAGACACTTCTCAAAGCATGACCTAGAACATGAGTACACTGGAAAAATACACATATCCAAACCTCAGCAATGACCATCCTAGCTCTAACCATGTCTGAATTTCACCATTAGAGGACTGAGGATATTCAAATAATATTCGCAGGCCTATGAGTAATGTTGGAACATATTTAATGTTCATTGCTTTACAATAATGCATGCATGTCTGTCTGTCTGTCTGCATGAGAACATACTTACACAGATCCTAGAGTAGACTGAATTATTTTTTTCAAACTTTTTGCTGCCCTCCATACATCTGCCTAGGATATTGGGGATTATGACACTCATTTTGTCAACATCAGGCTTGGCCATGTAACTTCTGTGTGTATTTCTGGCATCGCTTAATATTCTGTGTCAACTAGAATAAGGAAAACACAGAAGGGAGCTATCACCTAGCCACACTCAATGTATGGTAGGGCAATAATTCTCTGCTACTAAAAACACTTGAGATTTTTAAGGTGATTTGACACTGTATCATAACTTAGCTTAAACTAACTGATCAAGATAACATTTTACAGTACTTGTCAACTCTCACCAGAAAAGCTCCTGTTTGCAGTAGATGGTGATTAAGACAGATGCCCACCACTAACCAGAAAAGGCCTAGAGAATAAGACTGCAGAACAACTATCCCAAGAGGATAAGGATATATTATAGTCCCGCTTCTGAAGGTTTGAGGACCCTAAAGGTAGAAAAGTATAAAAGCCAGAGTGATGGATGACTGCAACACACAGTGTCTTTGGGACACAGTTGGGCAGCTGCACCTATGAACTCACAGGAGCTAGGAAGTATGCACAAAATCTGTGCAAGACCAAGCAAGACCAAATCTCAACATGGAGATGGGAATCGGGCATGAAGTCCCACCCTTAGCAGAAGAGCTATTGGCAAGTATTAGTTGCTGGGAAAGGAAGTGTAAATTTTCTTAAAGATTAAAGACCTTGTGAAGTTGACCACTGTCTAGTGGAAGGCCACAGATCCAAGAATATTTAAGTAGAATAAATTGGCCTTGATGGGTTTTGGAGGGGGAGACACAAAACTGGGTGACAAGGAAAAGAGGCGGGTCTTAGAATAGTTAGGGGAAGGAGGATGAATATGATCAAAACTCAATGATTTAAAAAGTTGAGGTTTTTATTGAGGAAAAGTAAATTAAAAGTGATTTGAAAATTAAATCAACTTCTTTATAACTTTAACATTAATGACTTTCCTCTTTCTTTAAACTCTAGGAAACAATTCTTAATATTTATACTAAACATGTATATAATACAGAATTTACTCTAATACTATCATTGAATAAGCAACTATCTTAAAGTAGATGACATGGCACAATTATCATAAAAAGCAATGCCATGGGGAATGGAAGACAAAAACAAATACCAAGTTATTTCAGGCCCAATGATGTAATTGTGCTCCGAAGCACTTGCTATCAAAATGAAAGCATGTATTAATCAGATCTCAGATAAGCTGAACTCAGAAGAATATGCTTACTCTGGGGTTACAAACATCCCTTTAAAATGATTTATCAAAGGTCACTGAATGATCATCACAGAATTTCCCAAAACACAGTGAAACAAAGCCAATGACCATGACAGAAGGAACAGTATGGGTGACCCTGTGATCACATTTAGGAAAAATAGTAAATACACTGGAACTGTCAAAGAAGATGTTGAAGGTTATATAAGTTGAGCCAAGATTTATAGCTACTTGTTTCAGCCTACTGAGCTTAAACATCCTTAGAAGAAGTATTAATACAGAAGCAAACAAAAACGAGAACAGAAAACATGTCTTTAACTGCCATTGACTTTGAAGGCTTGAGAAAGGTAAAACTGCTGCTTTCACTTATGAATAAGAATGGTATTACATCCTTTGCAGCAAAATATATGAGAATATAAGACATTGTGTTAAGTTAAATAATCCTGGCACAGATGTTGTATATTCTCACTCATAATTGGACAGGGTTTTTGTTCATTTTAGTTTCTTGAGAATTCTGTACAATAAATTTGGTCATGTTCACCTCCTCCTCCAACTCCTCCTATACCTCCCTCTTTCAAAAATTACTCAACTTTGTATTTTCACCTATAATGTCCAACTTACACTGCCCATATATTCTTGGATATGTGATTTTCCTCGGAGTCTGATCAACTTATAAGGGGCAACATTTTTAAAGAAAACTGACTCCCCTCTCCCAGAAGCTATAAATTGGCAATCACTCCTCAACGAGGAATGGGATTTTATGCTCAACTCTCCTATCTATGCCAAGATTTGATCTGTCTTGAGTGTGTACAGATTTTTTTGTGTGTGCTGTGACAAATATTGTGTACTCATATGTGCAACTACCTTGCTGTATTCAAAGACACAGTTTCCTTGTAGTCATCTACTACATCTTGCTCTTACAGTTTTTCTGTCCTCTCCTCCACAATGATCCTTGAGTCTTGGGAAGAAGAAATGTGATATAGATACCCCATTTAGGACTTCATTCAGAGTCCCATATTCTCTGTTCATTGGCCAGTTAGAAATTTTGGCGTTAATTGCCACCAGTTACAATAAAAACTTCTCTGATGATAATTGAAGGATACATTAATCTATGGATATGACGGTAAGTCATAAGGAGTTATTTAAACACTATGTCCATTTAGCAGAAGAATATTCTCCCTTAGGGCCTATGACCTGTATACTCATAGATTCTTGGCCCAACAACTGTGCCAGGGATGGGTTTCATTTTGTGGAGCAGAACTCAAATCCAATCAGAAGCTGATTGTTAACGCCCATGATGTTTGTGCCACTACTGGACCTGTGGATATGACTTTCCTGGCCAATAGTTATTGTAACTCACAGAGTTCACAGCTGAGCAAAACTGATGATTACTTTTCTTATCTGCCAACATGTATGCATAGTACCTTCCAACACTATGAAAAGCTAGCCTGTAGAGATGAAGTTCAATGCAACTCTAGAAAAAAATAAGATATGACTGTAGAATATTACTAAAGATATACAGGGAGAGAGTGGTTGGATTTGGGCTGTGCATGATAAATTCACATCACACTAGATCCTGCTAATGTGTACATTAACCAAAACTTAAAAATTTAAAACTACAAAGACTATAGAAAACAGTTTTTAAACTCTTTATTAGATTTAGGACACATTGTTTTGGTTAAATAAAAGAATGGAGTGCTGAAGACAGCAGTCAGTAAGAGGATGGGGTGATGAAGCCAACAGTTAATAAATGGATGAGAGCTAAAAGCAGCCATGTAAGTTTCGCCTTACCCATATTTAAGGACTGGTGTGCAAGCATAGACGTGTCTGTCCTCTTTTCACTTCTGAGACTGTTCAGCTGGGCAGGAACAGATGGTTCTGATAGGCTCCTTGTCATGCCCAGTGAAACAGGACCTGTAAACACTCCATTTGTGTGCCAAGAATCCTCACCCAAATTGATTTCATACAAAATTGCCATTAAACCACTAAAATACCTAGCATGTTCTCCATAGCTCATCGAGCTGTTCAATAAAATCTACCAGATTCCTGGTTTTCTATTCCACCAACGGGAACAGCAACGGGACCAGGGGACCAGGTAAACCCGTCCTTGTATCCGGGCCTGCCTTCCAGTGCCTGGGGACTGCTGGAGAGCCTCCCCTCCCAGCGGGTGCCACCCAAACAAGATTCCTGGTCTTCTCTTCCACCAACAGGACCGGGGGACCAGGACCAGTGCCTGCAGACCACCAATGGGAGCCTATGCACCCTCACCACAGATTCCTGGTCTTCTTCTCCACCCATGGGACCAGGACTAGGACCAGGAAAAGGAGAACTACCAGAGTATTGGACTTGCTTGTGCCCACCAAAAGGGAACTCTGGTCCCCTAACCACCAGACTGAAGGGGTTCTTTCTGCACCTACTAGAAGAAGGGATGGGAAAGAGACAATACAAAAACACACTCAGCAACAGAAAAACAAATATGACACTGCCAGATTCTAGAGACTCCACATCAGCAAGACTCCAACATTCCAATGCAAATGAAGCAGAAGAGAAAAACAACTTCATGAAAATAATAGAGGCCCTAAAAGAGGATATAGGAAAATCCCTCAAATAAATGGAAGAAAAAACAAACCAGAAAATTCAAGAAATAGAAGATAAAACAAACCAAAAAATGCAACACATGGATGAAAAGACAAAGCAAAAATTGCAAGAAACAATTCAAACAGTGTAAGAGTTGAAAACTGAAATAGAGACAATAAAAGAAACACAGTCTGAAGTAATGGTGGAAATAGGAAAGCTGGGCAAACAGTCAGGACTACAAATGCAAGCATAACCAACAGAATACAAGAGATGGAAGAGAGAATCACAGGAGTTTGAGATACACTAGGAGAAATTGATTCATCAATCAAAGAAAATCTTAAATCCAACAAATCCCTAGCACAAAACATCAAAGAAATATGGGACACCATGAAAAGACCAAACCTAAGAATAATAGGTATAGAAGAAAGTGAAAAAAACCACCTCAAAGGGGCAGAAACTATATTCAACAAAATCATAGAAGAAAACTTCCCCAACCTAAAGAAAGACATGCCAATGAAGGTACAAGAAGCTTACAGAACACCAAATAGAGTGGACCACAAAAAAGTGTCCTAGCCACATAATAATCAAGGACACAAATATACAGAATAACGAAAGAATATTAAGAGCAGCTAAGGAAAAAGGTCAACTAATATATAAAGGCAAACCTATCAGAATTACACCTGACAACTCCATGGAAACTCTGAAAGCCAGAAGGTCCTGGAGAGATATTCTACCAACATTAAGAGACTATGGATGCCAGCACAGACTACTATACCCAGCAAAGCTTTCAATCACTATAGATGGAGAAAACAAGATATTCCATGACAAAAATAGATTCAAGAAATACATATCCACTAACCCAGCCTTACAGAGGGTTCTGGAAGGAAAACTCCAACCCAAGGAAGTTAACTACAACCAGGAAAACATAGGCATTAGATAATCCCATCTTACCAACAGCCAAAAAAAAGGGGGGGATGGAATTCCACACGTATTTCCAACAACAACCATTCCAAATCAAAGAAGAATGAGCAATCAATGGCCATTAATATCCCTCAATATTAATGGTCTTAACTCATCCATAAAAAGACACAGGCTAACAGAATGGATTCGAAGACAGAACCCATCCTTCTGCTGCATACAAGAAACACAACTCAGCCTCAAAGACAGACATTACCTCAGAGTCAAAAGTTGGGAAAAGATTTTCCAATCAAATGGACCCAAGAAACAAGCGGGGGTAGCAATCCTAATACCTAACAAATTAGACTTTAAAATAAAATCAATCAAAAGAGATGAAGGAGGTCATTAAATACTCATCACAGGAGAAATCCACCAAGATGAAGTTTCAATTCTGAACATCTATGCCCCAAATACAAAGGCATCCACATTCATAAAAGAAGCATTACTAAAACTCAAATCACATATAAAGCTCCACATACTTATAGTGGGAGATTTCAACACCCCACTCTCACCACTAGACAGGAATACCAGACAGAAACTTAACAAAGAAGCAAAGGGGCTAATAGAAGTTATGACCCAATTGGGATTAACAGATATCTATAGAATATTCCATCCAAACAAAAAAGAATATAACTTCTTCTCAGTACCACATGGAACCTTCTCAAAAATGACCACATACTTGGCAACATATCAAACCTCAACAGGTACAAAAAATTGGAATAACTCCATGCATCTTATCAGAACACCATGTGTTAAAATTAGAATTCAACAACACAAATTGCAGAAACCCTTCAAACTCATGGGAATTGAATAATGTACAACTGCACCATTCCTGGGTCGAAGAAGAAATAAAAAAAGAAATTAAAGACTTCATAGAATTCAGTGAGAATGAAGACACAACATACCCAAAGCTATGGGACACTTTGAGAGCAGTGCTACTAGGGAAGTTCATAGAACTAAGTTCCCACATGAAGAAACTAAAGAATAGTTACACTACAGAATTAACAGCACAGCTGAAAGCTCTAGAACGCAAAGAAACAAACAAACCCAGGAGGAGTAGACACCAGGAAATAATAACTGAGGGCTGAAATCAATAAAGTAGAAACTAGGAAAACAATACAAAGAATCAATTCAATGAAGAGTTGGTTCTTTGAGAAAATCAACAAGATAGACAAACCTTTGTCCAAACTTACCAAACAGCAGAGTGTGAACATGCAAATTAACAAAATCAGAAATGAAAAGGGGGACATAACAATAGACTCTGAGGAAATTCAGAGAATCATCAGGTCATACTTTGAAAACCTGTACTCCACAAAACTCGAAAATCTAAAGGAAATGGACAATTTTCTGGATAGATATCACCTGCCAAAATTAAATCAACAACAGATAAGCAATTTAAATAGACCTATAACCCCTATGGAAATAGAAACAGTCATCAAAAGTCTCCCAACCAAAAAAAGGCCAGGTCCAGATGGCCTCAGTGCAGAATTCTACCAGAAATTCACAGAGCACCTTATAGCAATTCTCCTCAAAGTATTCCATGCAATAGAAGCAGAAGGGTCTTTGCCAAACTCTATCTACGAGGTTTCAATAACTTTGATACACAAGCCACACAAAGACACAACTAAGAAAGAGAACTTCAGACAAATATCCATCATGAACATTGATGCAAAAATACTCAATAAAACACTGGCAAATCAGATCCAAGAACACATCAAAACAATCATTCACCATGATCAAATAGGTTTCATTCTAGGGATGCAGAGATGGTTCAACATACGAAAATCCACCAATGTAATCCACCATATAAACAAGCTGAGAAACAAAAATCACATGATCATCTCACTGGATGCAGAAAAAGCCTTTGACAAAATCTAACACCCCTTCATGATAAAGGTCTTGGAGAGATCTGGGATAACAGGAACATACCTAAACATAATAAAAGCTATATACAGCAAACCAACAGCCAACATCAAACTAAATGGACAGAAACTCAAGGTGATTCCTCTAAAATCAGGAACAAGACAAGGATGTCCACTTTCTCCATACCTCTTCAATATTGTCCTCTAAGTTCTAGCTAGAGCAATAAGACAACAAATGGAGATCAAGGGGATACAAATTGGAAAGGAAAAGATCAAACTGTCACTATTTGCAGATGATATGATAGTTCACATATATGATCCAAAAAAATCTACCAGGGAACTCCAACTGATAAATACTTTCAGCAAAGTAGCAGGATACAAGATCAATTCAAGAAAATCAGTAGCCCTACTATATACAATTAATAAAAGGGCTTAGAAAGAAATCAGAGAAATATCACCCTTTACAGTTGCCATAAAATACAACATAAAATGCCTTGGGGAAATGCCAACCAAACAAGTGAAAGCCCTGTATTGCAAGAACTTTGAGTATTTAAAGGAAGAAATTAAAGAAGACACCAGGAAATGGAAAGATCTCCCATGCTCTTGGATAGGTAGGATCAATGTAATAAAAATGGCAATCCTGCCAAAAGCAATCTACAGATTCAGTGCAATCCCCATTAAAATCCCAGCACAGTTCTTCACAGACCTTGAAAGAACACTAATCAACTTTGGATGGAAAAACAAATGACCCAGGATAGCCAAAACAACCTTATTCAACAAAGCAGCATTTGGAGGCATCACCATCTCTGACTTCAAGCTCTATTATAGAGCCGTAGTCCTGAAAACAGCTTGGTATTGGCCCAAAAATACACAGGTAGACCAATGGAATTGAATTGAACACCCTAATACTAACCCACACATGTATGAACATCTGATCTTCGACAAAGAAGCTAAAAATATACAATGGAATAAAGAAAGCATCTTCAACAAATGGTGCTGGCATAATTGGAGACTGGCATGTAGAAGAATGCAGATAGATCATGTCTATCACCATGCACAAAACTTAAGTCCAAATGAATCAAAGACCTCAACGTAAATCTAGCCACACTGAAACACTTAGAAAAGAAAGTTGGAGGTACCCTTGAATGAATTGGTACAGGAGACCACTTCCTAATCATAACACCCGTAGCACAGACAATGAGGTCAACAATTAATAAATGGGACCTCCTGAAACTGAGAAGCTTCTGTAAGGCAAAGGACACAGTCAACAAGACAAAAAGGCAGCCCACATAATGGGAAAAAATATTCACTAACCTCACATCTGACAGAGGGCTGATCTCCCAAATTTACAAAGAACTCAAGAAGCAAGTCTCCAAAACACCAAAGGATCCAATTAAAAAGTGGAGTACAGAACTAAATAGAGAATTCTCAATAGCAGAGTCTAAAATGGCTGAGAGGCACTTGAGAAATGCAAATCAAAACAACTCTGAGATACCATCTCACTCCTGTCAGAATGGCTAAAATCAAAAACACCAATGGCAGTTTATGCTGGAGAGGATGTGGAGAAAGGGAAACACTCCTCCACTGCTGGTAGGAGTGCCACTTTGGAGATTCCTCAGGAAAATGAGACTCAGACTATCACAAGACACAATAATTCCACTCATAGGCATATATCCAAAAGATGCCCATTCATACAACAAGGATGTCTGTTCCACTATGTTCATAGCAGCATTATTTGTAATAGCCAGAACTTGGAAGCAACTTAGATGCCCCTCAACTGAAGAGTAGATAGAGAAAATGTAGTATATTTACACAATGGAGTACTATTCAGCAGAAAAAAACAATGGAATCCTGAAATTTGCAGGCAAATGGGTGGCACTAGAAGAAACCATCTTGAGTGAGGTAACAGTCACAAAAAGAGAAACATGGCATGTACTCACTCATATATGGATTTTAGACATAGATCTGGGGAGTGCCAGCCTACAATCCCATGGCCAGAGAGTCTGGGAAACAGAACCTTCATCCAATGGCTGATGGAAGCAGAGGCAGACTCCCACAGCTAAACACTGTGCTGAACTCAAGGAACCCAGTGACAGAGAGGGAGGACTGATAAGCAAAGGGGTTAAGACTGGGCTGGGTTAACCCCCAGAAACAGCTGATCTGACAAGGGTTAGCTCTTGAATCCCAGACTGATGGCTGGGAACCCAGCATTGGGCTGATCCAGACCCCCTGAACCTGGGTGTCCTATAACATCTGTGCCACCCTTGCACTAATATATAGTGAAGGCAGGTCTCTGTTGTAGGTTACAAATTTTGTGGTTGGGTAATATTGATGGTTAGCTTTCCAATCCAGTGGTGTCAAAAAATACCTTGCAGTACCATGAATAGCAGTCAATTGAGGTGAAACTTCTGGTTGGTCACAAGATGGACTTCTTCATGGGTGATGGCATAAGTCAGTGTTGTTCTCATCAATAAGGCCTTGCCCTCAAGCTAGGCAAAGAAAGATATGGGCTTAACATTATAATCTTGGAAGGATCCATGGAACTCCTTTGGTAAATGACTGAACAAGATGTAATCCATTCCTGGCTCCAGAGGTTTTACTTGGTAGCATGAGATGTCTAGTTGGGGAATTGTCTCCTCCATTATATGGCAACTCCAACAGGGCTAAAGAGTGAAGCCAACCACATTAAAAACCAGTGTGTCAGGCATCATTTTGGAAGTCTCACATCCTATTTCTAACATTGTCTTTCAAATAATGTTCAGGGAAGTTGTTATATATACCAGTTTACACAATGAGATTCTTATATGAATGATTTAAGTGTTGGGTATCATAGTGTACATCTACAAACAAAAACCTTGGAGAGCTGGGGCAAGGAGGACCTCAAGTTGGGAGGCCAGCCTGGTCTACATAGTGTGAGTCTGTCAAAAATAAAAATAAGAAACATTATAAATGACCTCATTTATCTTGTAGCTGGGGCGGAAGCCAGAGCCCAGCCCTCCTGACATTAGTTCTCTTGCTGTGTCCATGGCTCCAAACCAAAGGGAGCACGTCACCTCCTATCTTATCTTCCCATCCTCATCATGTTATCAGTCCCGTCTTGCTTAGGAAAGAACACTGGAAAAAAACATTCACCCTGTGTGAAATGTACTGCATGCCCTGATTCAGAGTTAGTCACAGAAAAAAATCACAAAGCGCTAACATTCTGTTGAGGAAGGTGCTGCACGCTTCTCTGGGTATTTTGGCAGTGTTCTCTTCAGCTAGGGCTTAAACCCTTCCCCAGCTGTCAGGAGTTTATGTTTATTTGATCGTGGTGAATTCTAACTGGTGGCAGGGGCCTGTAACACAAAGCCTGAGAAAAAGATTGAACTAACCGATACGATGGTAAGCACTGAAGACCCAGACCCCACCGTGTACAAACACCATTGGAGAGGTCAAGTTCACAGGTCTTTCTTTTGCCTTAGATATTGCTAAATTAACTGAATCTTCTTAGAGTAGTACAGAGAAGTAAAATATAGTTCAAAAAAGCTGCCTTATAGCATGCACAGGGCTTACACAGGACCAAGACAGATGGGATCCCAGTGCTGAAAGGGGCAGTGGACACAAGTCCCCATCTCTAATGCAGAAGCCATCTCCAAGTACCAACCCCTCAAAAAGGAAATATTAGTTTTCTCCAAAGGAAAAATTCTAAATTTAAATTTCTGTGATTGGAAATACAACTAGCTATGATCCACACAAGTTAAATCTCTTTGGAGTCTTTAATAGCTTTTGAGATTGTAAAGGGATACTCAGGTTAAAAAAAAGCTTTTTGAGAAATCCAGGATGTTTGAGAATGCAAACTCAACCTGTGTATGTGATTACTCACTTCTTCAAAGGCTCACTATTTGCTTCAGTGGTGTTGGCATTCGTCTTAGCTAGATCAAAACCTGAAAAGATGGGGTTGTTTTAGATGTTAAGATTGTGTGTGTGTGTGTCTGTGTCTGTGTGTCTGTGTGTGTGTTTGCGCACATGTGTAATGATATATGTGCAATTCTTTGGAGGCCAGAAGAAGGCTCTGAATCCCCTGGAGCTGAAGTTACAGGTAGTTGTGAGCCACCTGATGTAGGTACAGGAACTGAACTTAGGTTTCTAGAATAGCATGCACTTGTAAGCAGGGAGCCATCTCTCCAGCCTCTGATTTTAAATGTTTTTAAAACATACTTAACATATGACTTAATAGAAGCCAACCAGACTCATAAGAAACTTACCTCCTAGTAAATAAACTCTGCTTCCTACAATTAGTCAGGTCTCTCCTCTCCATAAATCATGCTACTATTTTAAATTTATGTGTTGAGAGCACTGAAGGTTTTTTTTTTAGTCCTCCTGCCATAAATCTTTTCTTACCCGCCCTTCTCAGTACATTTTGCCTTCTACATGGTGTTACTAAGATGATATTGCCAGTGATATAATTTATCTTGTAATTTCCATCAAGTTGTTTTTGAATCATAACCCCAGAGTAAAGACAGAAAATAAGATCTCTGTGGATACAGGCTAGGCCAGTGCATCAATTAATTTGAACCATATTACGAAAAAGTATAGTATTGTCTGGTTTTTGTTTCCGTTGCTGTGTTAAAGTAGCCAGACATAAAACAAGTTTGAGGGAAAGGGTTTATTTAATCTCACAGTTCCAGGTTACAAATCCATCACTGTAGGGAAATCAAGGCAGTAGGAACTTGAAGCAGGTAATCACATGACATCCACAACAAGAGCAGAGAAAAATGAATGCATGCTTTTCTACTGCTCAGCCTCCTTTCTCTACCCTTGTGCAATCCAAGATCCAAACCCAGGGAACAATGTCACTAACATTTGACTGGGTCTCCTTACGTCTGTTAACATAGTCGCTACAATTCCCCATAGACACGCCACAGTCGACCTGATCTAGACAGTCACTCACTGAGACCCACTTCCCAGGTGACACTAAATCACATCAAGGTGACAGTGAAAACCAACTATCACAAGTGTCAATGATCTCAAGAGTTGTTATGACCAGAAAAAATGGTGTGGGAATCATAAAATGGTTTTAAATATTCTGATTCTTTGAAAAGCTACAAAAAGAACCATTTTGAACATCAACACAGGATCCTCAAAGTAAATTATACACACAATGCTGACTGGGTTCCTAAGTAATCTCAACCATTGCACTTCAAGAAGTTAGCTAAAAGGCTTCAGGAAACGACAGCATTTCTCAAAGGAAAACACTAAAAGAAGGATGAAGGAGCAAGAGTGGGCAATCTTGAAGCCCTTTAATAAGGGCATCAACCCCAATCATGAGGACCCTAATCTCATGGCCTGCTCACTTCCCAAAGTCATGAATAGCACAAAGAAGGGTAGAATTATGGGATGCGTCCCTCAAATATCTCAAGGTAGCTTTTTAGAGGACATCAATGTCTCCTCTTAATGCAATGCTCCTACAAGCTATGAGATCATCAATTTTCCTAAATCTTTATCTACATGCAGTGGGCACTTTGATCCACAGTTTTATTTTCAGTAGTTTCAGTGCCTTGCAGTCAACAAAGATTCAAAAATATTGAGTGACAATTTTCATAAATATTCCATATATTCAAATCATGCACTATTCTGCTCCATGCCACACAGTGCATGAATCATATCTTTGTCTGTCACATCCGTACCATGTGTGCAACTGCCTATAGATCACATAGGACCTCTCAGGTCACAGTGCTGGTGTTCTGGTAACTCTTATACAGTGATCTAACAAATCTACATTGTAAGATCTACAGCATTTACCTTGCTTCCTTTCATGGAAACATTACATCACTATACATCATTCCAAGAAGGATAAGTACTGTTCAAAGAGACATCGTGAGAGATAAATCATATTCCCACAACAGCAACAATTCTCTTTTCACTTAGTATTGTTAATCTCTTACTTCATTTCATCCATTAATTCAACATTATCGTCGGTCTGCATGTCCAGGGAGGATAGCAGATATAAAGTTCAGTGGTATCCAGGGTGACAGGCATCTTTTAGGAGAACATATGGTCCTCAGATAAGGAAGGACTACTGTCCTTCAAATATTAATATTCTTATATGAGGTCCCCTCGTGTTACATCATTACTTCAAACCTATTGAGAGGATTCTAAGGCCAGCAAGATGGCTCAGTGGGTAAAGGTGTTTGCCATTTGCCCATGCAAGCCTGGTGATCTGAGTTCAATCCTCAAGACCCACAAAAAGTTAGAAAAAGAGAAATGATGCTATAAAGTTGTCCTCTGGCATCTACAGGAGTTCATTAGTATGCATGCAAGCGAACAACACACACACACACACACACACACACACCATACACAAACACATAAGTCAATTAATTAATTTTAAAAGCAATAACAAATCTTTTTAAATGGATATTAACTTACCCTAGCCTATCTCCCTCTTTCTCTACCTGCCAAGTGACCCTTTTCTTTGCAGACTAATTCTCAGGGACAACATGCAGGGAGAAATTTGCAGGAAGCAGGGACTAAAAGCATAAGAAACCAGGGGTGGGGGACTGAGGTTAGAGGAAAGGTTTCCCCGGGTGAAGGACATTTGAAAATAAAAGCCCAGGGATACCAGCAGAGAATACGCGGTAGATGGACAAGGAGTGGGGAAAGGAACTTTTGAAAGCATGCTTTTGAAAGTTGTAAGGGATTTAATTTCCTTGGAAGCTCGTTTCGGTTTCAGTCCTGTGTTCCTTTGACCATGATACTACCCAAGACCTGACCGTACAAGTCAAGGTTGTATAAACATTTTGCATTTGAGTTCATCCAATAATATCTTTGGGATGCCTTGGTAAAACACCTTGTTCCTGTTTAATATTCCCACATTACCACATGGCGTCTTCTGTAGAAACAGGTTAAAAAGAACGCCTTGGAGGAACTTCTGAGTTAGGCAATTAGAGCACAAGGAAGAATCTGTCATCAGAGGCCTTCACTAAGTTAATTACAGATAAAACCAACATCAAGTGGTTAGGAGTAGAGATTAAAATTTCACTCACTTGGACTTTGGATAATAATGACTTAAACTCCTGGACTGCATTGGCACCCTGCTGGAAATGTGATTTAAAAACAGAAGAACCAGCCAATGAGAAGTCTGATTTTGCTCTTGAAAGTAATTTGAAATAACACAAGTTCACCAAACTTCACCTCCCTTACTTTTAAAATGGTATTTGTGGCCGGATGATGGCGATGAGTAAAAAGACATCTATACTTTTTCTGAAGTCAAGATGCTTTCCCCATTTTTGTTGGCTACAGGTCATCTAAATACTTTTTGACCTGGCTGATGTTCTTGCTGACTCATTTTTTTAAAAATTCAAGTATTTCAGAAAGCACATTATTTATGGAGTACCCAACACTGAGAGATGGGGAGAGGAAGGACAATAAAAGTGCCATAGCAAATGACCCAAGGACTGGGTAAGGCAGCTCTTGCCTGCAATCCCCAGATCCCTGAAACCGAGACAGAAGGATCGCCTTGAGGTCAAAAGTAGAAGAGAAAGGAGGAGCTCATCCAAGGACAGAGAGCGTGCACTCTGATGAACATACAGAAAAAGATGACCCGCCAATTCCTTCTCCCTTTTGTTAGCTCTCAAAGGAGTCTACCTCCATGTGTACACTTCACATAAAACACTTGGGCAGTTCTTTTAAGACTCCAGAAAATACATTCCTAAAGTAAATTCCCACCTAAGTTCTTCATTAAACGGGTTTTACATCGCATCATTCACAAGAAAACTCTTTTCACTGTGTAGTTAAATGCCTCGTGTTTTCTATCCCAGGTTTTACAGCCCTCCCCCTCTGCTGGGGTTTTACGTGCTGGAACTCGCTGAACTCAGGAGCACTGTTACTTTTTTCTCTTTCCTCCTTCAACATCCACTGTAAATTCTAGACCCTGGTTTTTAATACGGCCCGCGGTTAAAATATATTAGCTAGAAACTACATTTAAGTTTTTTTAAAGTGCAGATCTCTGTAATACTCCCCTCTGGTCACACACCCTTTTCCTTTCCAGACACCCTGGCCTCTTCATTGTTTGAAGGTAGCAGGAGGAGCTTGCAGTATTGTGTATGGTGAAGGAATAAGAAAACAGTCGATGTATGGAAAGAGTGCAGAGCACGAAGACCGTTGCACTGTCTTTGCAATCTGAGATGTTTGCAGCTTTCCGCCTGAGGTCCCCTCCAGCTGCCAGAGCATCCTGGCTCAGGAGCAGAGCATGTCAGTCCAGGCCAGAAGCCCTGGAGAAGTTAAAGATCCTTGGCATAGTCTTCAGCCATTCGCTGACTGACATCTGGGAATATCTTAGTTCAGACGTCCAGAGCAGACTGTACAGATCAGTGTGTGTGTGTGTGTGTGTGTGTGTGTGTGTGTGTGTGTGTGTGTGTGTGTGTGTGTGTGTGTGTGTGTGTGTGTGTGTGTCACATCTCCAGAGGCTAGAAGTCTCAGCTCAGAGTGCCGCCACTGCGACCAGGGTCTGGGGGGTTGCTACATTCTTGTGTCCTCATGTGGCAGAAAAAGAATGAGTTGTCTGAGCTCCCTATGATAAGAACATTAACTTTATTTCTGGGGGCTCTCCTAATCTCATCTCATTGGAGATTAAATTTCAATGTATGAATGAAGAGATTGCTACACACATGATGTCCACAGCAAAGGACAATCTCCACAGAATCTTAGCCTTCAACTATAACAGCTCCGAAGTTTCTCAACTGCCACCTCCCATGCTAGATCCCTTGGGTTTAATAAAGAGCTCATCTCCTTGTCTTAGCATTTGCTTCTCTTGAACAAGAGGTGATCTCAGTGATATTTACTAGTAAGGAAAAATGTCCAAAACGGTGTTGGAAACCATCAGTCTAGAGGAGGACATGCTATGAACAAATTTAAGTCTGGCCTCTCGGCTATAAATTCATACTAGAATGAGGTATCTTAGGAATTGTTTTCTTGGACATTCAGAAGTGTTGGAACAGCATAGAACACATACTTAAGTTACGTCGGTATTTTGCTCACCATCTTACACATTATCCATTTATGTCTGTATCCAGCTGAGAAAAGCAAAGCCAAGTAACCTTCTCCACAGGATTGGTGGACCTGGAAGTTACTCTTAATTCCTGCTTTAGCCAACCATCCCTGCCTGCCTTATGCATCAAGAATGAACACAATATTTGTAGAGTTTTGTCAGCATTAAGAGGTATGGCAGCATGTCTGCAATTGTCTTAATAACTCTTTAATAAGAGACTGATCTAAATACTGGAAAAATTGCAGCTTTGTCTTCTTTACTTTTAGTAGTGTTAATTGAGGCATAATTATCATACATGTTTATAGGGTACAGTGCGATAATGCAACACGTGTATTCTGTGTAAAATACTAAGACCAGGATGACTAGCATTTTCACTGTCTCAAATGTTTATCACGTCTTTGTATTGAGGACAGTGACCATCCTCTCTATCCATTGTGAAATATACAATTCATTGCTGTCAACTGTAATTTTCTTACTATATAATGAGCATCACAACATTAAAAACTATTTGTTCTTCCCTTCCCTTCACACTCTTGTACCCACCAATGGCCTTCTTTTGGTCCTCTTCCCTCCCCATTAGTAGTCATTGATTCTTTTCTGTGTCTATGAGATGGACTTTTTCTAAGCTTCATCTTATCCAGACTCTAATTTGCTTGACATCTTAGCACCTTCCCGCCCTAGCTGACCTTCCTGCGGTGTCACATTAGAGCATCCCACGAGCTTTTCCTGGTCTTTGTGTTCACCACCAGCTTTTACAAAATTGGCGTAAAACAGAAAAACGCATCCACGGGGGCTTCTTAATGTTGTTCAAAATATAACTATGGTGCTTGCTTCCGTGGTACATCCCCTAAAGTCAAAAAGATAGAGAAGATTAGGATGCTCCTCTCCCAAAGATGACATGCATTCATGAAACATTTCATAGATTTAAGAAAAGGGCGGGGGTCAGTGGTCTAAGAGCAAAGAATATTCAGAGGAGCCACAGACACAAATGGGACATCTATACCACATCTTCCATCACAGGGTTCAAGGGCCATCATGATAGAAGGGGTGGAAAGATTTCAAAAGTCATAGGTTGAGGAGGGAGCAAAGCGGTCTCTTCTGCACACAATAGGGCCCCTGTACTCATTAACTCACAGGCTGTGGGTGCCTGCACAAGATCAAAACAGCCAGCATTTAGCATGGAGTGGGGAGGAGCTCAAGAGCCAGCACCCTTAACTGAATAGTTATTGACAGTTGATTGTTTCTGCGAGAGGGAGAGTCAGTTTCTACAAGCCACCGATAGGCCAGCCTCACTCCCATGCAAGGCCTTACACCCAGAAGTATATATGGGCAGCACAAATTGGATTGGATGGGTTATTTTTTTAATTGTGGAGAACTAAGTTGGTGGAAGAGTGAAGTTGGAATAGATCTAGAATGAATTAGGGGAAGAGTGTGGAAGAATGAGCAAATTACATTATATGATTTTTTTTGGTTTTTTGACACAGGGTTTCTCTATGTAACAACCTAGCTGTCCTGGAACTCACTCTGTAGACAAGACTACCCTCAAAATCACTAAGATTCTCCTGCCTCTGCCTTTTGAGAGCTTGGATTAAAGGCACGTGCCACCACGGCCCAGCTTATGAAATTTTTTAAAAGAATTAAATAAGAATATTATATGCATTCTTAAAAATTAAAGGGAATGGAGGGTGGCAGGAAGAGAGAGGAGAAGAGTAGGTTATGGGGCCAAGGGGTGAGGAATGACCCAAACTGTCTAAAATTCCATAAGGAAAGTTGTAGATTTTAAAGCTAATTTAAAAAATAATATATAACATGTCTCCTTGTGTATAGAAACTTTCAGAATAGGGTGGGAGGAGTTTGAAATGAGGCTGAATTATATATAAAATAAACCTTTGGCTGAAAGGGAAACAAGAGAATACTTCCAACGAAAAGAACAAACCTGACTCAGAGAATTTCTGCAGTGAAATCCAATCCCTGTCTTATAGAAAGAAAGAAAGAAAGAAAGAAAGAAAGAAAGAAAGAAAGAAAGAAAGAAAGAAAGAGAAAAGAAAGGAAAAAAGTGCTGTTTTTGCAAAACTTTATAAAAAGAATGCCGTGGGATGAGCAGATTTAGGTGGTAACAGAGTCACTGGACATTTCAGAGATGCTCCAGTTCTTTTTATATACTAAGAACCACTTGCAACACATACACACATGTTCCCTTGTTTCAAGGGGGAAGCAGTCTGACAAGAGACAAAGAGTTTGGTCCTAGTGAATTTAAGAAATTGGGTCAACTTGATTAATGATGAGATTAGCAATAACTAGATGGAAATATCAAACTATCAAAACTCCTTGCACAATCCGCCGCTGGTTGTGTAAGCTGAGGTGTGAGCCAGCAATTGTCTTCACTCAAATCCTGCATCTTTATCTCACAATAATACGCTCAGGATTCACAGGAAGACGTAACTCTGGGTACCCCAGTCCTGTTCACCCAGAACCCTGGCCTCCGCAGCTCACTTTTGGCTGACGCTGACTCGGTGATGCGTCCCATCTATCCAAGTCTCCTCTACTTCTCATGCGTTATCCCAGACGGTGGGGAAGATGAGCTTACGAGTCAGCCGGCATCCTCTTAGACCCTTTGCTTTTGTTTTGTCCCAAGTGAGAGCCTGGCTCCTTCTCTAGCTTTAGCCGTTTATACCTGACTTTGTCTGGGAAAACCACTGGATACCCTACCTGGCTTATGCTACTCCCAGGGTGGGCGGCTGGCTTTCTGCTGCAGAACATGGCGGGCTCAAAGAACACAAGCAGTTTCACAACTGCCCACCCAAGTATACTGAAGGCATTTCTGGAAATGAAAATGTTGTCAAAAAGTGAGCCGCCCAGCTGATCCTCATTATCCACAGATATGCCTGTTCACTGACATTTATTCGTGACTTCAGCCTCGGTACTCTCAGTTGTTTCCCTGGCCATTCATAGAAGCGCACAGTGCAGCAGATCCCAGCTGAGGTCAAACAAGGCAACATTCCGCCTCCCCTTTTCACTCTCAAATTGTAAAACAAGTGTCCTTTTACAAGTCCACTGACACTGACTGCCCTGTTTTTTTTTTTTACATCTGTGGGCTTCCTGTCAATGATTTCCATGGTTAAAAGGAATAGTGCTGAAGTGTCGTCTAATATATATACATACATATGTATTAGAAAAGTTTCATTTGACCATAAATTATAGTATGGTTGGTTGTGAATTTAATAGTGATGGATAAGAACTATATTTAGGTGTCTATATGCTGAAACATGCATAAAATAACATTGTGTTGCTGTCATATTGTGGCTAGAGGTTTACAGAAATCTAATTTTACATTTCCCCTGGGAACTATGGTTTAATGTTTGCTAATTCAGTGCCTATAACAGTTATGTAACTATTGAGAATAATGAGGACTGACTATAATTTAGTCACACTAAGGTCCTAGAGGAATGAGATAGAAAACAGACGGGAATGTGGAAAACAGAGGTTTGCTACAGTGAACTTAAACTTGAGAACCAGACAACCCTAGAAAGTAGAAAAAAGAAAAAAAACTCTCTGGGACTAGAGGAACAACGCATGCATGTGTGTGTGTGTGTGTTGGAGGTTAGGTCTTGCTATGTAGCCCAGGCCATCCTCTAACATTAGATCCTCATGCCTCAGGCTCCTGGGTGCTGGGATTATAGGCATGCCCCACCAAGTTTTCTTAAACTCAATGCTGTTCCAAGGTTACTAAAACCACTAACTATTCTCACAGCACCACCTCATAAACTATAAGGGTGAAAGAGATGCTCTTTCACAATGTTGGTCTTACCGTTAGGCCAGCTTCTCAACTCTGGGAACTCCTCCATCCAGGCTGATATAGTATTGAGCCCTTAAAGATTGTCAGCCCAGATTCAGATGAGCTCTAAGTGACAAGTATACCTAATTCCAAACACAGTGTAACAATGGTTTGAAATTGCTAATCAATAGTTCCATGCTGACCTGCTGAGGTGCTTTTGGGTGGTGGCCTGCTTTGAAAAATGTATCATCAAAGTTGAGGTCATAGTTATTTCCCGTGTTTTGAAATGTGACTATTAGAAATGTCTAAAGGGAACATGCAGCTTGCATTTTGTTTGTACTCGACAGTGTTGATCGATCTGGAGTGAAGGGTGGGGGCGTTGTTGACTTTCGCTGCTGTG
This sequence comes from Mesocricetus auratus, assembly GCF_017639785.1. Classification (NCBI taxonomy): domain Eukaryota; kingdom Metazoa; phylum Chordata; class Mammalia; order Rodentia; family Cricetidae; genus Mesocricetus; species Mesocricetus auratus. The sequence continues at coordinate 9,918,063 of NW_024429192.1, read as the reverse complement.
TGACAGCAAACACAGTTGGCTTCTTCTGAGACCTGCACTGTTCCAATTCATTGTATGTACTAACCCGACTGGACCCTCACTAAAATCCTTTCAGGAGGACCTCCAATGCTTATTCCCATTTTGTAGCTGAGAAAACTGAGGGAAAAAAAGATTAAATTAATTATCTAAGGTCACACCAGATTCCATCTACAAACTAGATCATATTCTTAACTCTCTCTCTCTCACACACACACACACATACACGTTTGTGTGTCAATGTGCACTTAAAAACAAGTGTCAATTTGACGCAGCCATCAATCACTTGATATTAAACTTATTTACTGGTAGAAGGGAAATGGAGCTTATGTCTTTAATTTTGTTCACTGGATACATAAACAAACATGTCCGTAAGTGACAAAGACTAACTTCTAAACATTCTTTAACAAAATCTGGCAAAAATGAATCCCCATAGGTTTGTGGGCAGAAGGCGAAGATCTAAAGGTAGAGTAGAAACAGTGGTCGAAGGCAGAAGGAAGATGTAAGGAGTGAAAAATAAGGATAGTGAAAGAGAGAAGTTGTGAGGGTAGAGAATACATTGGGGGTGTAGGGAAAAGCTGGAGGGTGAGAAGTACATTGAATACACATATTAAATTTCCAAATAAAAAAAGTCGTTAAAGGGAAATTCCAGGATGCTTGGTAGTAAACAAAAATTAAATTTAAAAAATCTTTTAAATGAGAAACTGTGTACTATAGCCTCAAATTTTCAGATGAGATAAGCATTCCTAGGTAAATATAGAACCAACAAATCAAGAAAAGAAAGCTCACCAAAGGGGCAGGAAGTTGCTGGATAAATGGACTACACAATTACAAATAAAACTGCTTGAGTCATCTGTGTAAAGCAGCTTATTTGTTCTAAAAGTCACCTGGAAACTTTCTGAATGGGTTGTTTGCGCTTAAAGAGTAACTAACCATCGTTTCCACATACCAGCGCAGGGATGCAGGTGTGCGGGGATGCGGGTCTCATTCCCGTGCTGTGCCTATTAAGGGCAGCATCCAGGATAGGCGGGGCGAGAAGATAAACTCCTTATGTCCAAGGGCTCTGCATCTCCAAGCCTCTCTAGGCCTGGCAGACACCAGTATAACACTCTGATATGAATTAGTCTGTGTGCACTGCACATGTGCAACTCAGCCATCTCCTGGGCTGCTAATGGCAGGTGTGGAGCCAAGTCACAGTCCTGGAGTCAGAAGACCTTACTGAGTCTTTCTGTCTCCTGTTGCTTCAGGGACCTCTGCCCATGGCAAAGCTTCCCAGAGCCCCATTTCTAAAGGGGAAAGAGGAAACAGAGGTTTACACTGGGCTTAAAAATGCTAACAGCAGGGTTGAGCTCCATTCACTGCAACTTCTTGTTTAAGGTTTCAGCCTCATTTCCCATGATAGACTATTTCTAAGAAGGTATTTGATATCATATTGCCTGGTGTATAGTGCAAAATCAGTATTTTTAATATTTTATTGTATGTTTTATTTTTGAGATTATAATACAATTACATAATTTCTCCCCTTCCCTTTTTTCCCCCAAACTCTCCTATATACCCATTCTTACTCTCTTGCAAATTCATGTTCTCTGTGTTATTAATTGTTGCTATATGTACCCAAGTCTACACACACACACACACACACACACACACACACACACACATATATATAGACTCCTAAATATATAAATACAACCTGATTGATCGGCATACTGTTACTTGTACGTATGTTTTCAGGGCTGATCATTTGGTACTGGATAACCATGCGGTGTGTTCTTCCCTAAAGCAGACTATGTCTCCCACTCTCAGCATTCTTTGGTTCCCTACAGTTCTTTGTATACAGATGAGGTCTCATGGAGTGTTCACTATCCACTCTCGCATGTCTGATGCTTATTTAACTTATATTTAGGCAGTCACATTGGTGAGACTTCATGGGTATAGCTTTTGAAAATACTAAGAGACACAGACTCACAAGTAGGGGTCAAAAAATCACTTTTAACATTTAATTCAGTTGCTCTCAACCTTCCTAATGTTGTGACCCTTAGTACAGTTCCTCGTGTTGTGGTGACCCCCAACTATAAGATTATTTTCATTGCTACCTCATAGTTGTAATTTTGTTACTGTAGTGAGTGGTAATGTAAATATCTGTGTTATCCAAAGGTCTTAGACAACCCTGTGAAAGGGTCATTCAACCCCCCAAATTGGTCACCACCCACAGGTTGAGAACCACTGGGATAGATGATAATTAAGTTTCTTTGCAGCCTAGTCATTCTCATATGTAAGCAGCCCTGCCTTTCCTGAGTGTCTCTTCTTCTGGTCCAAGCCTGCCTCTTATTAAAGTACTGCAACTTGGTGGTTAGGGAAGAATTTATTCAGAAATTCTGAGCATCAAACAGCAGACTTGCTGGTACCAATACCCCAGCGAAGATGACACATCTGAAAGGTTGCCTTCGTCTTCAGAGGGAATAAGAGAGCACATGCTTTCTGGTGACCACGTCTGTCAAGGAACCATCCAAGAGGACCAGACACTCCTCTCCTTCTCCAAGCTCTCTGGATCTGCATGATAATAACTCCCAGGAGTTATTAACATGCTTATTAACTTCCTCTCATTTTGGTTTCCTCTGGTTATGGCTGTAAACATAATCCTTGTTCAAAGTTCAAGGCTAGATAACATTTAATGTTTTCTCACTGCCAGAGCCTCTACCTTACACAATTCGCTATAAACTAACACTAAAACTTTATTCCATGGAGGCAAAATGTAATATGCAAATTAGACATCTTATAATCCTACATCTAAATCGGGAAGGTAATACTCAAACCCTAAGTAGACATTTACATGTAAACATTGTTAGACACAAGGAAATTAATGAAAGTCGAGGGGGCAAGCTTGCATACTTCCAATTAGCTTTAAAATAGAGCATGAGTCTTATTTGTCTTTACAAATAAAGATTAACTTTAAAAAAACCAGACACTACAGTTGATGTCTTTTATAGTTCCTGGTTGTAACAAGAGAGCAGCAGAAAATTTCATAAGTAGGAAAAAATGTTTTTTGAGAAATTACAGTTATTCCAGAAGAACTGCCCTAAATATTTCAGTTTATTGTGCCTGTTCGCATTCATGCCCTGGCTTCCTACAGATTCGCTCCTTTGCCACACACACTGCTTTCTTAGATTGATTTCTTCAAGTTTGCTTTTTCCCAGATTTCTTTACGCATGCTCAGTAGAGAAGGTCAGTTGATAACTTTCAGTCATTCTATGCTGAATAATTGATCACCTGCCCGTTACTAAAGTCAGTTTACAATGCACGCAGGTGCTGATGAATCGGAATTGATTGTATTTAAGAAAGTAACCTGTGGCGCTCATCTCTGTTTAGATACAGAAGCTAAGATAGAACTCCCACGCGACAGTTTTTTAAGAGAGAACGTCAAAATACACAAACAGGGCGATGGGAGAAGGTGGGGCTGGAAGACGATGAAGCTACACAGGGGCTGTAGGCAAGCTGGGTTCCCACGCGGGGGGGGGGCACGTGAAATCCGGGGCTGTAGGCAAGCTGGGTTCCCACACGGAGGGGTGCGGGGGGGGGGGGGGCACGTGAAATCCGGAGCTGTAGGCAAGCTAGCTTCCCATACGGAGGGGCACAGGGGAACCACGTGAAATCTGGGGCCTTTGCTGTAACTGTTTCTATTGCCTTCTCCCCTCCACATGCAACAGGTTCTCAGAGACACCAAACAGGAGTGGGGGACAGAGGTCCTGCTAGCCCCTGCTGGTCTCTCATCCCCTAAGCTCAGTTGTTATCGGAGTAGAATCCTCACTTTTGAAAGCCTCTAAAGCAATTCTTCTCAGTGGCCTCGGTCTATTCGTGGCTTTTCTCGTGGCCGTGAACAGATGGTCGACCAGAGGCAACTTAAAAGGGGATGGATTGCTTTTGGTATTACAGCCCATCGCAGTAAGGAAAGCAGAGTTTGGGGGAAAGCTCCTGTCTGTGGTTGTGAAGAAAGCCTGCTACATTGCTTCATGGTCAGGAAACGAAGAGATTAGATCCAGATTAGGGGTCATCTAACCCTCTAGCGGTGTCCCTGATAACCCAGTGATTGATGTAGACGTAGAAACCATTCTGAAAACACCTTTGGCGAGGAAAATGATGGCCCACCTTCCTCAAAAAGACACCTGCACACACTTCAGCTCTAGAATTTTGTGAACATGTTAACTTTGATGGCAGATGGACTTTGCAGATGAAAGCTGTTTCAGTCTTCAAATCGAAGAGAATTTGCTGGGTGCTCAGGGTAACCACAAGCAGAGTTAGGGACTGGGGTGAAATGGTGCCCTGAGCCCAGGGAGCTGGAAACAAAAACATTCAATCTCTGTGCACTCCAGAAGAAGTGCTGCTCTGCAAACAGTCATTGTGGCCCAGTGAAACCATATCAGAGGCCTCAGCTCCAAAACGATGCAACAGTATTGCTGAATTTAATGTGACATGTGTGCCAATTTGTTACAGCAGCCATAAGAAACTAATACAGAGCCCTAACGAGAGAACAATGTCTTTCTTAATAATTAGGCAGACACTTCCCACAATCAACAAGCATTAAAAGTACAAAAGTCTCCTAACTAAAATCTAACTTTAATAACCACCACTCTTGACTTAATTACCTAGATTTAATCTAGGAAGTATGTGAAAATAATGTATCATGAAGACAAGACCAAAGGAGCTCAAAAGCAGGGAAGGGTGGCAGAAATCAGGGCTTATTAATATTGTGGGGCCTCCCCAAAGTGCAGACATGCACTGACCCTGCTTCCCATTTCTCTCCAAAGGGTTGTTCTTACCCAGCAATTGTGAACACAGAACTCTAAATACGTCTTCAGTGGACAAATTCTTGGGTTTTCCTAAATCCGTGTTGTAGATTGCAGGATGGAAGGCCAGAGACCACTGGGGGTAGAAAGCATTAGTTTTGAAACAATGGATCCCATCCAAATGTCAGGCCAGCTTGAATTCTGGTAAGCCTAATGATTTTGAAAAATATCTGTTAGAACGGTTCTCCATGCCAGGCTCCGGGGAAAACCACAAGTAGGACTTGATCTGTTGTATTTTATAAAATCCAAATGCCATTCTTCTGTTCTAAATACTTGTTTAACAGAATATGAAATAGAAGCAAGGGGAGAGATTGGGATGGTGTGTTTCAACCTTCTCAAGCTGCCATGTCACGGTCTCATGCGACTTTTCAGTGTCAAAAATCCCAGGGAGAGGCCACCACATGAGAGGTCGTTCAGACAGCGTCCACTCCTGGACCATGCATAAAAGACATCCGGGCAGAGTCAAGCATCAGAGCCACGTGTGCACTGGCTTGTTTTCACTGAACTGAGATGCAGTGAAAAATGCCTAAATGCCATGTCTTCTGAAGGGTATGGAAGTATTTGAGAATATGCTAGACTCGCTCACTGCCTCTCCCTAAAGTAACAAGTATGCCACTCTGACCAGGAAGAATTCTTCTCTGAAACTGACCACCAAGTCCAGTGTCTGTGCGTACACACACACACACACACACACACACACACACACCATATACTAACTTCGTGTGAACTTGAAACCTCCTTGCAAAAGTTTTGGTTATCACTGGGGAAATTCTGATAGGAGCAAATGACTAAGTCAAGTCAGTAGCTTTTTAAGTTGGTGGATTTGTAAAGGGACTTCTGAGCTCATAAGTCTCTGCCAAGTCCCAGAGAAGCGCAGGGAAAGCACGCATGCGCATGTTTACAGTAGCAGAGGGACTAAGAAAGCCATGACATGGCCAAGCTTATCCGGGCGGCCTCGCTTGCAGTGATCCCCACAGTGACTCTTCAAGGGAACCAAATTCTCAAAAGAGACTTCCGGGTTGGGGGGGCTTATGATAGAGGGAGTGGTGAATAACACCTCTCCATGGGTAGGATTTCTAATTAATAAATCCATAGGACGCAAGGTAGAGGACAAAATGTCGTCTTTTTGCTAAATATAGACCAGGCCATAAAAGGCCCTTACATCTGAGGCACGTGGTACAAGTAATGAACACAAAAATTAGCCAAAGGTAATAGTTACCTAATTTCTATGTAACAACAAAAACCCTCAGCCGACGAATACTTGTGAATTTATTTTGCTTAAGAAATGGAATCTCTCACTGGGATGCCCAAACTGGGTTTCCTTGTGTTCTGACAGGAGCCAGCAGTGGAGTCGAGTCGGGAGTGTTGCAGGGTTGTGAATTTGCCTTGGAGGTAGCCCCCTTCCCCCCGCCGGGTGCCAGGGCCATCCCTGCCCACTCCGTTCCCTGTGGGAAGCTTCCCACCCACCGTGGGACTCGCTGGGAAGAAGCACAGTGCGAAGTGGGGTCGGTGGGAAGAATGCTAAGGGGCGGTGGGGACCGAGAAGGAAACATCACATGCAGAGTATGGAACTTCAGAAAAGCCGATAAACGAATAACTGAGAAGAGCATTGCTGCCAGGAAGTGTAGAGGATGGGGTTGCCTAACAAACTCGTTTACACCCCGCTAGGTGGGTAGGTGCGCCTTGAAAGAATGAGGGGGTCGTGGTGTAGAGGGGCTACAAGCCTTACACTGACAAAGGCAGGGGGGAATATCAGGACAAGGGATGAGAGGTCCCTGACAGAAACCCCTGTTACAGCATAGTGTCTCATTTTCATAGAAGCTTAGAGAAATCAAGCAACCCAAGGTCACTCCGAAACTATGTGATGGTACCACATCTCTATTATAATTTTATTGACCCAACCATGCGACAAAGGCACTGACCATTGCCAACACAGATATCTCATTTCAAGAGTGATACTCCATTGTGCCTTCCATGTCCTTAAATATCCCTTAAATCTGAAGTTTTATGGGAGTGATTAAAATAAAATTAAAATCCTCACCCAGCTTAGAGAGGATCCAACAATGGAGCCAACTGCCGGCCGCTCGGGCTGGCTACGGACACCTCATCACTACGTGACCCGTGCTTTCCCGAGAGTTGCCAAGAGTTTGTGACCCACCATGCAGCTGAGGTTTACCCAGGTGACTGGATGGGATGTGTCACTCCTAAAACCATAACAAGGGGAAACCAGCATTGCTTTGCACTTGGAACAAGATCACTGCTTCCCAAGCACTTGGTGTCTCTGCCATTCTGTCCTTTGACAAAGGCTACACTTAAGATACAGAGGCTTCCAGCTGCCTGTGGGGTCCAGGGTCTATACAATAGATATTTCTAACCCTACATGCTGCAACCAACTATGACCCCTGGAATCTTTGTCTCTTCATGTCTACCTTCGTCACTAAGGAAATGGGGAAAAAATTACTTTGTATGGTCGTAGATGCATTGTTATATTTAGTGTCATTTATTCTATGACGCTTGAGTGTCTGTTTCTATGGTATCTACTGAGGGAGAACAAAACAGGAGAGTTGCACTCGAGAGTTGCACGCTGGGAGCACAGGGATTCTTGTGGGGAGACAAGGATATTAACATTTAATGCTCGGAATACATGGAAACTTAAACTTACAAAGTCAAGGTCCCTCTAAAGCATCATGCAAGGTGCAGTTGAGGTATTCACATTCTGTCTTCCTCCACAGACTGCCTGTTCATTTCAGTACACAAAGTAGGTTGTAGATGACCCAATAAGAGACCCAATGGTGTAAAGCAGTCTCCCAAGTTCACTGAAAGATTGTTTAGACGCACACGTGGAGACGTAATGCATATATTTAGAAATATGTATTTAAACGATGACAGCGTAAGGACACCACTGAGATGTTTTAATCTGCAATTTTTACATTTGTCATCTACCACAGCATGTCTGCCTTTGACCATAATCAGGACCTTCGCAAGACCACTAATTTATTTTTCACCTATTTCAAATCTGGAGCCATATTTACAGTTAGTTTAGTATTCACCCCAAGATCCTCATCATAGAATGTCATGATGGGGCTTCTACTTTGGAGATGCAATGAGGCATTCCATATGGCCTGTGTAGTAATCCTGACCACTTCCAATATTCCCAGTGGACACCAAAGAACACAGATAATGCTGAATCCTACAGGCATTAGGAAAAATATTTTCTCTCCTAAACATGCACACCCATGATAATGTTTAATTTGTTAATTAGCCATTGTATTAGTGATACAATGAGACTATCAATAATATCATAAATTCTAGCAACCTCCAGACATAAGTTCCCTCTTTCCTTAATGATAGCGACCTACGGTTTCTCTTTGGCATGTACAAATTGCTATCAGCACTCTCCTTGTGCTTTGAACCCACTCTTCAGTGGCATCAGGGTTACCAGGTCACAGCACTATGCTATCATACCAGACTCTCTGATAACAAAGAGACACCCACTAAGTGACTTTGGGTGGATGGCATAGATACTGTTGGATACACTGGACAAAAATATGATCCACATTTCTGGTAGGACAAAGCAGGACAGCGTGAGATTGAATGTGCTGTGTAGTCAGCACACAATTTAGAAGTTACTGTTTGAGGAAGTCATGAGTATTATTGCTGGAAGCATTTGGTTGTGGGTAACTGCAATAGCAGAGAGAAAAACTGTACAGGAGGGAGAACCACTGTGCAATCTGAGGATCTCGCTGAAACGGGGCTTTATCCGTGGGTAGAGAAAAGCTTGCATATCCTCAACATGGTCGCTTTCAGCTTTCTAGAAGTAACTGTGCTCAGCATTGTGTGGGAGACCCGCAAGTGTGGTGGCTGCTCCGAAACATTACCTCCGTTATCAGTGAGATGCTTCTGTGTATCAAATGTGGTTTGGTTAGGAGGCTTTGCTTCTGGAGACCAGCCGCTTGTGGACAGGGTACCTCTGCTCTGCTCCATGCCGGCTCAATCATTCTCCAGCAGGCTGATCTGGGTGTGGGTTCTAGACAGTGTCCAGATTCCAAAACAGAGAAGGGAGTGAGGCCTTTAGAGGCTTTGTTAGTTGTCTAGTACTGGGGATGAGCCACTGTGAACTCAATACCGTAACAGAGAGCTCATTTCTCCCTGCACACTTCCCTAAGTCAGAAGTCTGCCCCCGCGTGACGGGCCAAAGGGGGCGTCTACACTGTTATCACTGGGCTGAAATCAAGGTGTCCGTTTGAGTCTGAAGGCTGTGAGAGAATAAAAACATGTTTCCAATCTTTTTCTTTGCAAAATTGCAGGGTCAAAGTATCCATTTCTTTCCTTGCTTTCATCCAGAGAGCATTCTCCACAGGACACACGCATTTGTTGACATCTCTCCCCAACCCAGACAGGGCACCCAACTCCTTCAGATCTTCAACCGCCTCCACCTGTGACCTCCAGACCTTCTAGATTGAAAAGGGCCATGTGACCACGTAAGGCCCAGCTGGACCACTTCCGTGTTTTAAAGCAAGTTTTTAGTTCAGTATCTAGTTCAGCCATTGCTGAACTGCTTTGGAAAGCTAACCAGACCCACACATCCCTCTAATCACATGATATAATACAAGCACAAGTCACAGAAGACTTCCGGAGTAAGGATCATTCTGGGATGTTATGGCATTCTCCCTCAGCAGACCCCCAGATTAGACCTGCTCACATCTAGTCATTTTAAAGGCAAAAGCCAACAAACCCAGATTAAAATGAGGGGAGAGCAAAAGCCACCAAAGTCCCACAGATTTCCAGAGCTAAGGAGAAGGCTCAGTTGGTAAATGCTTGTTGTGCAAGTAAGAGGATCTGAGTTCAAATCCCCAGCATTCGTGTAAAGATCTGCTGTGCCAGTATTGGGAAGACAGAGAAGTCTTATGTGTCACGGTAGTCAGCCCAGTCTAGACAGTGAGTGAGTTCCAGGATAAGGAGAGAGACTGTAGTGCCTTGAATAAGAATGACCCTTAGGAATGACCCAGACCCCCTGAATGTGGGCGTCAGTGAGGAGGCCTAGGTAATCTATGGGGCCTTGGGTAGTATTTATCCCTGGCGTACAAATAGACTTTGAGTGCCCATGCCACAATATGGGAGGCTCTCTCAGCCGGGACTCTTGGGGGAGGGCCTAGGCCCTGCCCTGGATGAAATGACAGTCACTGGAGATCCACCATGGAGGGTCTCACCCTCCTTGAGGATCAGAGTGGAGATTGGGTGGGGGACTGGGGGGCCTGGTGGGAAGGGTAGAGGAGGAGGGGAGGGAGAGGGATCTGGGATTGACATGTGAAACAAGATAGTTTCTAACCTAAATAAAAAAATTATAAAAAAGACTAAAAGGAACTGATTTCATAAACCATCTTTTCATAACTAAGAAGTGAAGAAAGCCAAAGACAAAATAGTTAATAAAGGAGAAAATTTTCCTATAATCATTAAATGTTTTTTTTTGAGGTTTTGAAGCCATAGCCCAAGAAAACAAGATTTCAAAAACCTACCTTCATGTATATATATATATGTATATGTATTATATATACATATATATAATTTTTTGAGCTGTAGAAATAACGGCTTGCTTGTATTTAAATTTTTCAGATATTAATTACTTCACCAAAGGTTAAAAAAAGATATAAAGGAAAGATGGGCCACTGTGATATCCCCAGCCTCCTCAGAGATCCACACTAAATACAGAATGAGAATCCGTAGGGGGCATGCACTGCTCCTCGAGACTCTCTCTGACCCTGAGGAGACGCGTCTTTCCACACAGGGCACTTCGCTGGTCTCACATCTCAGATGAAGCTCCACATAATTTTGCAAGCCTGTGTCTGCCAGAACGCACTAAAGTTTCCATTGGCGAGCGAGGGCCAGCCAGTAACACACCCTGAGAATCCAGAAAGGGTAAGGAACCCTCTTCAGAGGCCAACACATCAAAGAGCAGGTTAGGAACTGCACCAGAAAATGGCTTCCGTGGTGTTTTGCTTGAGGTACTTGACCTTTAACCCTTAGCTCCTTTTAGACAACGTTCAGGCCATTGCTGTGGGTGGAATGCTAAGAACAGCAATAGTTCGCTGGCAAATGTGGGACCCTTTTAATGTTGATCTTTTGTCCCCTTTCATTTATGTATATGGTATTGAAGTAGACCTGGACATGACCAACTTTCTCTCTCTCTCCCTTTTTTTTGTTTTTGTTTTTGTTTTTTGGGGTTTTTTTTTTTTTTTTTTTTTTTTGCAAAACTATTAGCCTAGCTGGTGGTCTGTGTTATTTCCACATTTAAGCCATAAAGCAATGTTTCTTTTCTTTTTTTTTTTAATGACTTTCTTACAGTTAAGCCTGTTGTCAGGTCCTCCCAAAAAGACAGCTGAAGTCTATTAATATGTTGATCACTATGATTTGGAGACGGTTTTGGCAAACTTGTGAGTAGGGTGTGAGGAGGCTGGGGCTGATGCTCTGGAGATGTAAGGATCAAACAGGATACGGGGGATGGGAGAGAACTGGCTGTTACCATGCCTGCTTCTTCTCCTCTCCATCCTCATAGAGCCAAGCATCTTCCAAACGTGACGATGGCTAAACCTGTCTGCCCCGGACACTGGAGTGTGCCTTTCAGAGACTTCTGCCATCTGTTCTTCCTACACTAAGGATTAGTAGGGGGCATTTCAAGTACAATTCATTGAAGAAGTCTTTCCTGAAATCAATGTATTGCTATTTAATTGCATTAGAAGAAACTATGTATAAAGTGCTATGGATAAAAACAGAATGAATCATAACTAAGGGTGTACATTCTCAGCAGCCAAGAGGTGGACTCAGGGGGATTTCTGTAAGCGTGGGGCTAGGCTGGTCTGTGTAGCAAGTTCAAAATCAGTCAAGTCTATGTAAGGAGAGGAAGGGAGGGAAGGAAGGAGGGAGGGAGGGAGGGAAGGAGGGAGGGAGGAAGAGCAAGAAAGAAAGAATGAAAGAGAAGGAAGAAGGAAGGAAGGAAGGAAGGAAGGAAGGAAGGAAGGAAGGAAGAAAGAAAGAGCTGGAAGGAAAGGAAATTCAGACCAGTCACTCTCCAAAGCTGTTTAACTAGAACTTTCTATGATAATAGAAATATTCTATGTAAAATTCTGAATTAAGAATTCAGTTCTCAGTTATAGCTGATGTATCTTAAACACTCGGTAGCTACATGTGGTCAATGCCCACCCAGCTCAACAGCACGGTCTGTGACCTATGAAAGACATTTGGGTGGGCAGTGAAAATACACTGCCAAGGTTTTCCAAACATGGGTGGGGATGGGAAGTGCTTCTCAAAAGGCCTCTATGAAGCACCCACAAAAGGTCCACTTTGTATCACTTGGAGGATTTTTTTCCCTCTTTCCATCAAGTTTCAACCAACAATTAAACAGGTGAGCAGAGCCTTACGCTGTCCATACACAGGACTGTTTCCAAGGACCTAGTGTAGGTTTCTCACTTAAATCTCTTTTTCCAGAATATTCTCATGGAAATTCCCTACATAAAGCCTACCTCTATCTTAGCAACTACATTCTCCACAATTGTCCATTGCGGCAAATTTCTTCATCTGCTTCTCTTTCTGTAACCCAAGCCACACAGTAAGATTTCTAAGCCAGCCAGAAAGATGTAGAGGTCTACCTCCACAATGTCGTTATTTGCCACAAAGCAAGGGTTCAGATGATCATTAGTCAAAATCCAAGGACCAATCACTAGTTTTATGCCCACTTTTTCAGTCAATTGAACATTGTAGTTCAAATGTGAATAACAGCGGTAATTCATAGGTTAATGTGTGCAAATTCAAATCCCATTTGAAGTTTATGACACAGGTTCCCTTCACCAGCCTCGGCTTCATGCTACAATGTTTTACAAGTAGATAAGCTTAGAGTCAAAGGGAGACCAAAAGCTTCAAGTGTCACCCTCCATCTCTACATGCCCTGAAGTCTATGGGGTGGGGTGGTGTGTGTCCTGGAGAAGATTCCCTTCATTCTTCCAGTGGCTGATGCCATCTAGATGGGCAGGAAAGAGACTAGAAAAGGCAATCTCTCTCAAGACAGAAAAAATCCTTCTACAGAATCAAATGGGGACTGTGGAAGATGAGTCAGTGAGTAGAGTGCCTGCTTCACAAGTGTGTGGACCACATTAGAAGCTTGCTGTGGACTCCCACGGCTAAGCACTGAGTTGAACTCAAGAAAGCCAGTGACAGAGAGGGAGGACTGATGACCAAAGGGATTAAGACTGGGCTGGTTTAACCCCCAGAAACAGCTGACCTGACATGGGATAGCTCTTGAATCCCAGACTAATGCCTGGAAACCCAGCATGGGACTGATCAAGACCCCCTGAATGTGGGTGTCAGTGAGGAGGCCTAGTTAATCTATTGGGCCTTGGGTAGTAGATCAGTATTCATCCCGAGTATACACATGGACTTTGGAATCCCATCCAACAATGAGAGATGCACTCTCACCCTGAACTCTTAGGGGAGGGTCTAGGCCCTGCTCTAGATGAAATGACAGACTATGGACACCCCCATGGAGGGCCTCATCCTCCCTGGGGAAATGAAGGGATATTGGGGGAGTTGGGGGGAGGGCACGGGAGGAGGGGAGGGAAAGGGAGAGGGACCTGGAATTGACATGTGAAGCAACCATGTTTCTAATTTAAATTTAAAAATAAAATATATGACTGCAAGTGCCTATAATTGTGGGGCAGACGCATGTGCATCCTGGGGGATTGGTGTTCAGCCAATCAACATGAAGGGGTGAGCACCAGATTGAGTGAGAGACCCTGCCAGGGACACAGCGAAGCAGAGGACTCCAGCTTAGTCCCCAGCACCGATGGAGGATCACAACCTCCTGGAACCCCAGCTCCAAGATATCCCACGCCCTCTTCTGACCTCTGCCCATGCGCGCACACACACTGACCCACACACATACACGGATATTAAAACTAAACATGAAACCTTTCTCAAGTTGAAAACTAATAATAACAAGGAAGAAAGTGATTTTGGAAGACATCCTGACATCAGTCCTTGGGCTTCCACATGTGTCCATGTGGGCAAGTACATCCTCATACACACTTGGAACACAAGAGTACCACACATATACAGAGAGAGGGGGAACAGAGAGAGAGTCCAGAATTAACCAGTGGCCTTAGGTCTGCCTTGAGGGAGCCCTTGGAATCTCACTTCTTCTGGTCTTTGTGGTCAAGTTTACTCATTCATCATTACTGTGCAAACCCGGACTATCACAAGCCCAGGAGCGGACATTGGCAAGTGGCTATCAGTGAGCTTCATCTGTCATTACCTCCTAAAGGACCTGACTAAAAACACATCACTTCCCTGAGAATCGCTAGCTGTTTTGTCAGATACAGGCCTTGGCTTTGAAGGGTACCCACACTCTATGTCTAGCACAGTGAAAGCAGGGTTTCCTCCCTGTGTCAGCCTGGTTGCGTGACATGCAGACATTTTGTTTCACGTTACCTGGGCAGCATCAGTCTCTCTGCAAGGCTGGGCCGGTTCCAATGCAAGCACAACTCCAAGCTTCAACCCAAGCCATCTGAACCACAGGACAGAAAATGAGATAGACTGAAGCATGCCTAAGCCAAAATGATGATTAGGCCTATCTCCAATGGCAAGCTCAGGATAAGGTTTCCTGTTTCAGCCCAACTCCACATTTTATCTCTTAGAAAGAAAAGAGGCACAACTTCACAAAGTCCTGTCTGAGACACAGAAGGCAACAGACTTAACTTTTCAAAAATACAAAAGAGGAAACTTATCTTCGAAAGAGCTCGATTCTACTACAGCAAGATGGACAATTAGGCTAGGTTGCAAGCAGAGATCAGCAAACTATGAAAGAAGTCACCCGTATTTGTAGGTTATGCTTCAAGAGATCGCACCGTGTGTGTGTGTGTGTGTGTGTGTGTGTGTGTGTGTGTGTGTGTGTGTGTGTGTGTGTGTGTGTGTGTGTTCTGCCAATGGCTGCTCTCTTAGGGTATAGGTCAAGATCTGGGTAGCCGTGACAGAGACCAGGAAGTTCATAAAACAGAAAGGATCCGGTGTCTGGGCCTGTCCAGAAACTCTGCTGGCCTCTGGTTTAGAGTTACGTTTTGCTGAAAACAGTAATTATCAAGTTCCTGAAAGTCCCCCCTGCTATCTTGTGTAGAGTGTGCATGCCTCCATCCGGAGGATGTCTCAGTCCCGTTACTCTTCACCATAGGCTGAGGATCATTATTCCGTACTGGTCGACATTTGGTAAACACATCTTTAGAAACTTGCAAGGAGGTTAAGAACATCTCTGAGGTTGGATTCAAAATCTGTGTCAGTCTGACACTGGGGTTCTGCACGTACTGGGAGACCGAGCAGCGATGAGTTTGCTCGGGGGCTCCTCAAGGGGAGGCCGCTGCCTGGTACTTCACAGCACAGCCGTAGGAGTGAACTTCAACACTCAGGCATAATCGCTTTTCCAAGTTTTCACCATAAATAATCATCATCCAAAATGTTCCAGTAACTTACCCACTAGGAAAAAAAAGGGGCTGATGACACTGTGGTTTTGCGATTGGACTCTCATGTGCGATGTCTTACTGCCATCTGCAGCATTTAGTGCTCAAGCCACACTCTGGCATCTCAGTGACCTCTACAGACATGTGCCTGCCGCCCAGAGGGAGAAAAGCTTTGCTAGCACAACAGGAAGACAAAGGTTTAGACCAAAATGTTCCCTTCGGTCACAGCTGTATTTCTTGCCCACACATGCGACAGCTCTTGGGTTTGTTCTATTCCCTGAGAGCTCTCTGGGCACTCACGGTGGTAGTAAACACTAAAATGGATTGTTGTGCTGTGCTTGCTAGAAATGCAACAGTGCCATTTAAAAATGCTATGATGGGGCGTTCATTCCACATGCAAAAGTAATCACCTTCATCAAATGTCCTACTGGCTAAGGTACAGCCACAGAAGCGGCTGGTGAGTCCTAGAAGTCAAGAAAGTCAGGGTTGGTTTTTTTTTTTTTTTGAGGTAGGGGAGGGAGATTTGGGTCAATTTGGAAGATTAAAGACTCTGCTCAGAAGTGCTTACTTGCTTCAGCAGCTTGGACAATAAAATTGAGATGACTCACACCAGCACATCCCCGAAACAAGGATGCTAAACACACTATTAGGAGTTCATGCTCAACAGCTAAACAGAAACCAAGGAGAATGCTTCCGATGCTAGGGCAACCTCGAGCGGGTACCACAGAGTGGGTGACATGGACAACAGAGGTTTGTTTCTCACTATGCTGGAGGCTGGCCATCAAAGATCAAGGTCATGGGTGGCCACGTTCTCAATGTTCTTCACAGGGTCTTTGCTCTGTACCTAGCTGGTGCTAAACCCTTTATCTGAGACCACCAGGCAGCGGGGTCTCCATCGTGAGGCCGCAGAGTATCCTATAACTCTGAAGTTGTGGAAGAAATGACACAAGAAGTCCATCCCAGTAAACACTGAGCCGGATGTGTTCCCTCATGCCTGCACCAGACATGCTTGTCAAGCTGGGAAACTAAAATGTGTGATGTCGCAGTCACTGGACACTGTTAACAGCCCACTTGCTGAGCACTTTCTGGGCAGTGTGCAAGGAAGGGAGAACCTAGAGCCACTTCTCATGTCCTCCGCACTGAAAACGGGGCGCTCAGGAGACCGTACCCCTCAGCCACGAATTTGTCATTTTTCTTAATACACTGAGCAACCATCTGTTTGTTATAATCCCTCCACGTGTAAGGGTGTGTGCCAGGTAGTTTACAGATATTTTATTTTATAATAACCTTCAAACTCCTGTAAGCAATCTTAGACAGACTGATCATAAATACATAAACCTTGTTTTGTCTTGTTGAGATAGGTCTCTTGAAACCCAAGAGGGTCTCAACTTCATTACGTAGCTAAGGCTAACTAACTTCGTTACATAACTAAGGCTAACTAACTTTGGAGCTCACCACCACACAGTTTGCTGCCTTTAGAAAGTCTTCTAGACGGCAAGCCAAAAAGACGGAAATTACGAACCAAACATCTGCCTTGCTACTCCATAGCAGCCGACACAGTCTAACAACGAGAATGCTTCGCCTCCATTCCGCGCAGATTAGGTGTTTTGTTTCTGCTGATATTTTCTAATCGTAAAACTCCCATTATGAATCATTCAAAAGTTTAGATTTCCGTAGGCCCCAAAGAACTGTAGCATGAACTCAAGTAGTCACTGTTGGCAGAATGTGTCCATCACTGATGAAGACGGCAAGAACAGAGTCACGGCTCCTCTAAGCGTGATTCCAACACGCAGGAATGGAGTAGGCGTGATTTTAGTGCACCTTAAATCGTGATCCCAGCACTCCGGAGCTCTAATCCCAGCACTCTGGAGGCTGAGCAGGAGGGGAATCTGTGAGTTCAGGACCAGCATGTTCTACAGAGCGAGCTCAGGACAGACAATGGTACACAGAGAAGCCTATCTCGGAAAACAAAACGAAACAGAACAAAATTTTAAAAGGTTACCAGTTGGACCCAAGTTGCAGCATTTTTGTGGTGCACTACTGCCACCTGGTGGTACATGTGAAGTATGTCAATTTACTTAGAGACAAAAACTAACCGTGTTCCTAAGATGCCTCCATTAGCTCTAAACTCTCAGATTAGTGGTTGAAATTACTTAAGAAGCTTATTTCTCTGAATAAGGACGTGAGGCAGGGGGCGGGGCAGAGGGAAACGACTCTGGCCTGCCCCGCAGAGAGCTCCTCTCTGACCTTCCGGCTACACTACCACACACATTAAGAGGCCACCCTGCTCTCCCTGCTGCCTGCCCTCCATGTGGCCTCATCGCCCTCCATGTCGCCAAATCGCCAGTTCCATTTCACTGCCTCCAACTACTACGCGATGCTTTTTCATCGGAGGTCTTAAAGACTATAACAGCGGAGCGCTTTATTATCCTAGCAGATACCGTTTGTATTTGACTGGGTGCCCAACTTATCATGACCCACATCTTCTCCGCAAGAATAGTAATGAAAGGAATCTTAAGCCCATGGGTAACTATTCAGGGCCTATCCTAGCTGGCCCTGTGATTTTCCAATGCTGGGTCTCCACTGCCACTCTCAGGAAACTTGTGGTAAAGCCACTTCAAAAGCCTTTACCCCGGTAGGGTGACCCGGTGGGAGTTCGTAATGGACAGCTAAGAGAGAAGTGGCTGGCGTTTAGCTTACTGTATTCCACAAAACCCATGTTTTCTTTGTAACTCAATCAAATTATAGGGAGACGAAAACAGTTAATGCTTATACCTGTTGCAGGTATGTAACAACAGCTTATAAAAGCTCACGGTGATCAGAGGTACATACTCACCCTACACTGGGTAGAGCAGACATTCACAGGGAGCTTTTAATATGGAGGGGGTTCTGTCGATATATGTACACATTGTTAAATTGCCTTCCAGACTTCTATTTCTTTCACAGAGGAAGAAATTAAAGTCCCTGAAGGTCACCTGGTCCGAAGCCACACATCTACAGTGGCCTTGCGGCATGTGACATCAGAGTCAATGTTTGCTGACACTGGGTGAACCCTGCCTCTCCGGTAAGTTAGCCGACAACAAGGAAGCACGGTGCTGTGTGGTGAGAACCAGGGCAGCCTGTGTCCATTCGGCAAAAACTGCTGCTTTGGGGACAGCAAGGTGGCTCCGAGTGTTAGAAGTGCTCCTGTGGCAGCCAAGCACTCGGCTGAGATCCCAGAGACCGGTTGAAGAAAAGGAGGAGCGATAATATGAGCAAATGTGTCGAGAGCATTTTGGGGTTACCCACAGAGACAGCTGACCTGAGCTAGTGGAAGCCCACTGACTCCGGACTGACAGCTGGGGAACCTGTGTGGCATTGAACTAGGCCCTGTGAATGTGGGTGACAGTTATATGGGTTGGGCAGTCTGTGGGGCCATTGGCGGCGGGAGCAGGATTTGTCCCCAGTGCATGAACTGGCCTTTTGGAGTGCATTCCCTATGGAGGGATGCCTTGTGCAGCCTAGATACGGGAGGGAGGGCCTAGGTACCAGACTTAGCTGACTCCCCATGGGAAGCCTTACCCTCTCTGAGGAGTGGATGGGCGTGGGGTACGGGGAGGTGGGGAGAGTGGGAGGAGGGGAGGAAGTGGGGACTGGGATTGGTATGTAAAATGAGAAAAGATTGTTTTAGAATTAAAAATGTCTAAAAATTAAGAAGTGCTTGTGTGGAGGCACTGTGACCTAAGTTCAGTCCCTGAACCCCACAAGGCAAGGGGAGAGAACCCCCAAGAGTTGTCCTCGGACCTCTGCACACCTGCCCTTCTCTCTCTCTCACACACACATACACACAGGAAAAACGAACAAACAAACAACTAAATAAAAAATAGTTTAAAGTGCTGGCCCCTGAAAGGCAGACAGCCATACAACAGGAAGGATCTTTTCCTGTTACAGTATGTGCTGATCGGGAGGGCTGTTTTGCACTGGGCAGTCTGCGGAGAGATGAAATTAAACTCTGGCTAATCTAGATAAGTATTTAATCTACTCGTGCGATGAACTGTGGAGAACATTCCAGAAGGAAGCGAAGAGCTGGTGCAAGCATCCCGAGAGCGGAGGCATCTGGCTGCCTGGAGAGTGAAAATCACATTCATCAGAGGGAGCAAGGAGGTGTCTGGGGACAGCCACAACACAGAGGCCCCAATAAGTCAGACTATGTGAGGGGTAGATATGAGGGTTTTAGAAGGCATGAACCCTGGGGCGGGGGAATCACTCTGCTGCCATCGCAGAGACCGGGCTTAGTGGAGAGGCCACGAATACCTTTAATAGAGCTGAGAGATGGAGAGCCCAGCTGTAAGCCCCAAGGAATGGCATACACAGCGCAGGTGCAACCAAACGTGCCACTCACGGAAGGGGGCGGCATAGGTGAATTGACAGGGATGCCCGGCTACGGGAGGCTCCTCTGGCCTGAGGGGACCCACAGTGGGGTTCCCAGTATCCTGACAATGGCATGGCTAACCCTGCCATTGCGCTCACCAGGGACCCACAATCCCATGTGTCAAAAATGAAGAAATGGGACTCTAAAGGCTCCGGCTCCGTGCCTGGGCCCAAGTCTACTGTTATTTGGATAGGAGCTACCACCAAAGCCAGGGCATCTTTAAGTTAATGTCTTAATGACAATAAGAGCTAGTTAAGCTCTCTAAATTCATGGAAAGTGGGATGGACTCACATTTATGGGTCCTGTCAGTTTTACCTGTCAATCCCAGTTCCCTCTCCCTCCCCAACTCCCCTGCTCCACACTGACCCCCTATCCCACCCCTTTTCTGCTCCGCAGGGAAGGTGAGGCCTTCTATGGGGGATCTTCAAAATCTGTCATATCATTTGGAGCAGGGCTTAGCCACCACCACCCCCTCATCCCCCACCACCCCCCTCTGTCTAGGCTGAGAAAGTATCCCTCTATGCGGAATAGGCTCCCAAAGTCTATTCATATACTAGGGATAAATACTGATTCACTACCAGAGGTCCCACAGATTTCCCAGGCCTCCTAACTGACACCCACGTTCAGGAGGTCTGTAACAGTTCTATCCTGGTTTCCCAGCCATCAGTCTCAGGTCAATGAGCTCCTCCAGGTCAGCTGTTTCTGTGGGTTTCACCAGTCTGGTATTGACCTCTTTGTTCATCACTCCTCCCTCTCTGCAACTGTATTCCAGGAGTTTGGCTCAGTATTTAGCTGTGGGTGTCTGCTTCTGCTTCCATCAGCTACTGGATGAAGACTCTAGGATGGCATATAAGGTAGTCATCAATCTCATTATAAGGGAAAGGCATCAAAGGCATCCTCTCCACTATTGCTTAGATTGTTAGCTGGGGTAATCCTTGGAGATCTCTGGACATTTTCCTAGTGCCAGATCTCTCCTCAAACCTATAATAGCTCCCTGTATTATGGTATCTCTTTCCTTGCTCTCCTCTCTGTTGGGTCCCAGCCCCATGGGGTCTCTGTGAGTTGCTGGTCAGCCTACAAGTGCAACTTGTTTTCCAGTCCAAGTGCTTTCTGTTTTCTAGTCCTGGCTTACTGCCCTGGCCTTGACCCTCTGACATTAACATCCAGCAGGAGGAAAACAACGATCTCTTCTACCTGGGGTTTTTTCCACTGTGCTGTAAACCTGTATAAAAAGTTCCTCCCTCCTACAAGGGAGAGACCTCTTAGCACTTGCAATGAACACTCACACACACATTCTCCTGGCAATAAAGGCAACACATGCATTCTCTTAGGACAAACAAATGGACGTCTGGTCTCTCTTTTCCTGATACCCTGGACTTGCTTGTGGCGCCACAATTGGAGGTTCCACCGAGATCCAGAGAGACTTGGAAAGACTGGGAAAGATCGGCCAAAAAGAAGACTCAGGGGAGGAGAGACTCGAGAAAGAAAATAATTAAACAGGTACCTCAACTTCTAACAGTAAAATTAATTGGATTAAATCTCCAGGCCTTCGCCTGACACCAAGGTCAGGAAAGAAAGGGGACCCTGAGAGATCACCCTAGGTTGGAGAGTGGATTGGATTAAATCTCCAGGCCTTCGCCTGACACCAAGGTCAGGAAAGAAAGGGGAACCTGAGAGATCACCCTAGGTTGGAGGGTGGATTGGATTAAATCTCCAGGCCTTCGCCTGACACTAAGGTCAGGAAAGAAAGGGGAACCTGAGAGATCATCCTCAGTTGGAGGGTGGATTGGATTAAATCTCCAGGCCTTCGCCTGACAAAGGTCAGGAAAGAAAGGGGACCCTGAGAGATTGCCCTCAGTTGGAGGGTGGATTGGATTAAATCTCCAGGCCTTCACCTGACACACATGCATTCTATTAGTACAAACAGCTGGACGTCTGGTCTCTCTTTTTTTGATACCTTGGAGTTGATTGTGCTGCTGGCGCCACACTCCCTCATGTCCTCCTCTCCCCTCCTCTTCTTCCCTTCTCTTTCCTAACTCCCTCTCCCCTCCCTCCATGCTCCAAATTTGTTCAAGAGATCTTGTCACTTTCCCCTTCTCTGGGGAACCATGTATGTCTAGCTTAAGGTTCTCCTTGATTCCTAACTTCTCGGGTGGTGTGGATTGTAGACTGGTAATCCTTTGCTCTATGTCTAATATCCATATATGAGTGAGTATATACCATGCCTGCCTTTTTGTTACTGGATTACCTAACTCAGTGTGTTTTTTTTTCTAGTTCCATCCATTTGCCTGAATTTCAAGATTCCATTGTTTTTTTTTTCCATTGAGTAGTACTCCATTGTTGTGAATGCACCACATTTTCTTTATCCATTCTTCAGTTGAGGAGCATCTAGGTTGCTTCCAGGTTCTGGCTATTACAAATAATGCTGCTATGAACATAGTTGAACAGATGTCCTTATTGTATGAATGTGCATCTTTTGGGCATATGCCTAAGAGTGGAATTACTAAATCTTGGGGTAGACTGAGTCCCATTTTCCTGAGAAACTGCCATACTGATTTCCAAAGTAGCTGTACCAGTTGGCACTCCCACCAGCAGTGAAGGAGAGTTCCCCTTTCTCCACATCCTCTCCAGCATAAACTGTCATTGGTGTTTTTTTTTTTTATTTTAGCCATTCTGACAGGAGCAAGATGGTATCTCAGAGTTGTTTTGATTTGCATTTCCCTGATGGCTAGGGATGTTGAGCACTTTTTTTAATGTCTCTCAGATATTTTAGATTCCTCTATTGAGAATTCTCTATTTAGGTCTATACTCCCACTTTTTAATTAGATTATTTGGTGTTTTGGTACCTAGCTTCTTGAGTTCTTTGTATATTTTAGAAATCATCCGTCTGTCAGATGTGGGGTTGGGAAATATCTTCTCCCATTCTGTGGGCTGCTGTTTTGTCTTGTTGACTGTGTCCTTTGCCTTACAGAAGCTTGTCAGCTTCAGGAGGTTCCATGTATTAATTGTCGATCTCAGTGTCTGTGTTACAGGAGTTATGTTAAAGAAGCTGTCTCCTGTACCAATTCATTCAAGGGTACCTCACACTCTCTCTTCTAAGATTTTCAGTGTGGCTGGATTTATGTTGAGGTCTTTGATCCATTTGGACTTAAGTTTTGTGCATAGCAATAGACATGGATCTATCTGCAGTCTTCTATGCACCAGAATCCAGTTATGCCAGCACCATTTGTTGTAGAAAGCACAAACCTTTTAGATGGGGCACCCACAGCCAAGATTCACTTTCATAGATTAGGAGACAACATCTCAGAGAAGTCAGGTGATGTTTTCAGGTTGATACAACTCCCTAGTGCCTGAGCTAAGACAAGATATTGTTCAACCTATATTTTTAAAAAAAAATCAAGAAGGGATTTTGACAATAGAAATGAGACTAAACTACTGTGCTACACAGCCCTTCATCCAGATCTTGCTATCCCACATGTTTTAGCATCTCACCTTTCCAGTGAATCTGTGTCAGTGGACTCCAGAGCCCGCCCTGTGCTTCCCTACCTTCTGGTCATGTCCGCACCTGAAGCCATGCCCAAGGGGATGTGGCCACTAACGCAGATTCACTGGCAAGGCAAGATGCTAATGCATCCACATTTTCAGAGACTTCAAAGACTACTAAGACACATTAATTCAGTCCATGGCAAAGGAGAGTCCTGGGCTGTCCTTCACCTAATGCATCCAAGAATAGTTGGCATTCTACCAAATTGATGGGCTCTTCTTACATGCTCTGAAATTTTGCATGATGGCTGTTCAGAGCATCTCTGCTGAACTTAGAATGATCAAAAAGGGGAAAGATTAATGTGTTCTTTCATAAATGACTGTAGAAAAGGTGGGCTGATTTGTTTTTCTTTTCTTTTTTTCTGAAAGTCAGGTAGGCAGAAATGTTACAAATAAAGATTAACTTAAAACACTAATTTGTAATATCCATGCCTTGCTCAAAACTATCACATGCAAGTATCTGTTTGAAGGAGAAGAAAGAAGTTTTGTCTCACAGAAAGGAAATAGGAAAAAAAGTGAACAACATAAAAGTCCTTTGCTGGGAGAAGGACCATCTGGTTAGTCTCTGGCTTGTGATTGTTTTAATCTACAATTTAGTTGTTATATTTGCAAGCATTGCAGCTTGGATGGAAAGGTATCCTGGCAGGTGGGTGCCAAGGAATACCGCAGGTCACAGTAAGTGTAGCAGTTACAGCCCTGCTCTAGGAAAATGTTTCCCCAATGTAACAACTCTGCTCCCTCAGAGAAGGGTTTCCCAGCAGCTCTGTCTGCTCTGCTAGAGAAGTGTTAGAACTCTGCTCAGGTCCCCTGGAGTGTAACAATCTCTGCAAGGGAAGTTTTTCCATTGAAAGTGTTACAGCTCAAGCCAGGCAGTGGTAGTGCAAGCCTTTAATCCCAGCACTCTGGAGGCAGAGGCAGGCGGATCTCTGTGAGTTCGAGGCCAGCCTCCAAAACAATACAGAGAAACCCTGTCTCATAAAAACCAAAAAAAAAAAAAGTAAAGAAAAGAAAAGAAAGTGTTACAGCTCTAGTGAAAGTTATTACAGTTGGGCTCCACCTGGAGAAAGTGTCACACCACACAACAAACCTCACTGAAGAGATTTATTGGGAAGAATCCAAGAGAGTGGCTGCCTCTAGGATGAGAAGCAGCAGCAAACGGAACAGGGCACAGATCTCATATAGTGCTTATGGGGGGGTATTCCAAAGTGAGTTGGAATTGGTGGATTTTTGTGACCTGATTCTGGGACAAGCTTGGGGATTGGTGAGATTTTAAGCCCTGGTCCTGGAGTCAAGTCAGGTTGAGGGTGTTTTCCTTGGCCCAGATCTTGGGTCTAGTCAGGGACAGGGTTTGTTTTTGTTTTTGTTTTTGTTTTTTTTCTTGACCCTTTTCACCCTACAGTATTTAAGCTTAAAAGCTGGACTTAGATCCAGCTTTTAATCTGTTTTTAGTTCCTGTTGCCTGTTGTAATTATTAATCATTATTATCGGTTTGACAAGATTTATAATCTCCTAGGAAACAAACCTTGTATGGGGTGTGTGTGAGGACGTTTCCATGACAGTTTGACTGAGATGGGAATATGCTGCTTTCTGTGTGGGGGGTCACACCATCCTAGGCTCTGGGGTTCCCACCTAGTAACATGGGGACGACAAGCTTAGCACCACAGTCATGGCTTTCTGCTTCCTGGCTATGTGACAGCCAACCTCACCCTTCTGCTGCCACATTGTCCCTGCCAGGATAGACTGGAACTTCAAACTACAAGCCCAAATAAACCCTTCCTTTCTTCAGCTGTCTTTTCCAGGAGTTACATCACAGTGATGAAAAGAGGAACTGATGCACTTTCTTAGGTTAGAGGCCCCAAAGAAAATAAAATGCCTATTCTTAAAGAAAAGCAAAACAGTCGTCCATAACATCAGTACTGTGGTTGTCTCATAAACCTAACAGATGCCACTCAGAAAGCAAAGGCCACACTGAGCTTAACATTGCCTATATCATGAAGTATTTATAAAATGACTTAGTTTAGGTATGGAGGTCTTGCTTTCAGCATATTTCATATACATAGAAATGCCCTACAGTAAGGTTGAAACTGCTTCCTTAGTTGTTTCTTTAAAAGTCATTATTCTTGGAGTATAGATACATAAATTATGTCCTAATTACACCCTGTTATTTGTATTATTCTTCTGTATTCATTATCTCATGATAGACCTGCCCCACTACTGGATCAGGGTGTCATAATAGCATGCAAAGTCCTAGGCTCATCTCAAGAGGGCCAGAATCACTCTCTTCTTAAGTCTTCTACTGATCAAAGGTCCTCAGGCAAGTCACCACACAAGTTCATCTGATTTAGGGACAGGGGGTGAGGCTACCTCTTTAAGCATTCCAGAGTTAATGGCAGAAAATAGACGACAAAATTCAAACACCAGAAAGCACTATCAGATGGAAGGAGCTCCTGTCACAATACAAAGCACAGAGCCAGCAACAGCCTATCAGTATAGCTCCTGTGGTGGTCTAAAAGAATTGCCACCCAAAGGGAGTGGCACTATTAGGAAGTGTGGCCTTTTGGAGTAGATGTGGTCTTGTTGGGGGAAATGTGTGACTGTGGAGGGGGCTTTGAGGTCTCATATATGCTCAAGCCTCACCCAACGTCTCAGACCACTTCCTGTTGCCTGCAAGTCAAGATGTAGGATTCTAAACTCTTTCCCCAGCATCATGTCTGCCTGCATGCTGTCTTGCTTCCTGCCTCGATGACAATGGACTAAACCTCTGAAACTGTAAGTGAGCCACCACAATTAAATGTTTTCCTTTATAAGAATTGCCATAGTCATAGTTTCTCTTCACAGCGATAGGAACCCTGACTAAGATAGCACCACATGTCAGAGGCCTGTAGACGCAGGGCAGGCATGAACAGCTGAGCCCCATGTAATGGACTGTCTCCTCCTCCATCTGTGACTGGTGTCTCTGCAGTCTGGTATTCACAGTGTGACTTCACAGCTTCATAAATGGCCCTTTATCACGAAGCGGACAGTTCCTTGGTTGCTCCTGAGTCCTGAGTGCCCGCCAATGGGCAGAATAGACCCTCCAGCACCTGCAGAATTCGTGCCCAACCCGCAAGGTCCTTCTGCAAGCAGAAAGGTCAACATTCTCAGCGTTATTAGAGGAAGGTGCAGTTTGCAGTATTCTGGGCCTTAAAGAGAAAAGGCTGTTCATTTACTCGTAAATACTAAATTAGCCTGTAAGGGACAGGGACCATGAGAACAGAAGTTCAGATTCCCGGAAACCATATGAAAGTTACATAAGGATGGCAGCCCATCTGGAATCCCAGCAACAAGGAAGAGTCCACAGAGCAAGCTGCTTAGCCAAACCAGCTGAAAAGGGGACTCCAGTTCAGCAGGAGACTCTCTAGATATAGAAGATGGAGACTGGCTTCCACGTGCTCGTGTGTGTGTGCACATGTATGTGGCACGCACAGAGGCATGCATACATACACATGATCCCACATTCGCATCCCACATAGTCTTAGAGACTGGTGATTTGAATTCCCAGCAGCAACTGTCTCGGGGGCTGGAGCCGTACACACCAATCTCATGAAAAAACACATACTGTGACAGAACAGTGATGACCTCATTACTTTTCTTGCTGTGATGATCAAACACCTGTCAGAACACAACCTACAGGAGCAAGGCTTTATTTCAGCCACAGTTTAAAGGTGTAGTTCCTCGTGGCGGGGAAGACACAGCCCCTGGAGCAACTTCAACTGCAGCAGCAAGAGGAGCACTGCTCACTTCAGTTGACCAGAAAGCAGGGAGGGAGGACGCTAGTGACCATCTCACTTCGCTTTTTTTCCATTTTTATTCTTTCCCAGCACCAGTCCTTAGGGTGGCACTGCCCATACTCAGGATGGGTGCTTTTCTTGCAGTTAACCCACCCTGGAAGCAGCTTACAGGTATACCAAAAGGGTATGCCTCGAAAACATCCTAAGTTCTCCTGATCCAATCCAGCTAACACTCAACATTAACCATCAGAAGCACTGTTTTGGAAATAGAATTCAGTTCTACCTATCTTCAGTATTTGTCTAGAAAGAGTCAGTCCTTCTAAATACACACATACACACACATACACACAAACACACCACTTCCTCTGTTTCCTTATATTTCACTTTTATTGACATTTTCCACCTAAAAAGTCAGTGAAATTCAAGAGATTACTGGTGGGTTTTTTTATGTAATGCAAAAGAACAAGACAATGTTCTCTGTTCTTTTGCATTGCTTTAGATAAAAGGTAAGTAACATTTACAGAAAGAAAGCAGTAGGTCTCCTCTAGGATTTTCTAAGATCGCTCAGTACAGTTGCAGCAGAGTTCTGTCCCACTACCAAAAGACTTAAAGAGAAGAAATTCAATCAGAATTCCATCGGTTGCATGCCCCTCCTTCCGGAGCCAACAGCAAATGCAGAGGTGCATCTGAGGCAGCTCCGGTGAGCTGATGAAAAGGGCGATGCTTCTGGACTTGGCAGAGCCTACCTCCTGCCTTGTAAATGTCAGTGTGAGTCCGTGAGGCCATCTGACGTGGCTCTCTAGCACATACCGGAGGCCAGGAATTTGGCAGAGTCGGGCTGATTCCAATGCCTAAAAATATTCTGTTTTATCAAAGTCTATTCTGATGCCTTTTAGCATGTGGAGAAAATGCTAGAACAGCAAGATCTTCAGGAAATGGAAAGTCTGATATGCGTTCCAGAAAAATTCCAAATGACACAACTTCATTGTGCAAGAAGTAACCCCGCAGCCTCGGTTCTTGATGCTCGACTATTTTTACCACGGTGGGCGATTTTTCTCCCAGGGCTTTTGTTTATTTATAAGCCATATAAGGTGGGTTTTCCCTCTCATGCTTAAACACTCACCAAATGCAATTTGATTCCACAAATTAATTATGGAAAATATGCTATACACAAGGTGCTTAGATGGGCCCCAGTTGTAGCAACTTAAGTTGAGGATTGTCCAATCATTAGTACTGTGTTCAAGAGTGGTCTCTAAAATCAAAACACTGATTTTATATATATATGGTACTATTTAGGGGAAGAGGGAGAATAGGGGGAATGTGAATGGAGGGATATGAGAAAAGTACATATATTATAATAAACTTGCTATTTTGTACACTAAAAGCAAGAATAGAAATTCAAGTAGAAGAAGAAGATGCGAGGGAAGTTCTGGGTCTTTGAGCCTTTCCCAGAGCCTGCAGACATACCGTGTTACTGCAGTAGAAAATAAACCATCCAAGTGTACACTCCTTGTGCCTGCCCACCCAGTGGCCATCTAATACCCCAACCAAGCTGGGCCTGGATGGCAGCTCCAGCCAGTCGCTAATCCATCTAATGTTTTGACTTCCTAGTTGCACCTTCCTATGCAAAGGGAGCATATTTCTTCTTCCCTCATCTCTCTTTAACCATTCGCTTTGATTTCGGACAACCTTTTTAAAATGTGCTCTTTCTGCTTTATTACATGTTACAGGAAGTAGTCTCCACAAACCATCCGCTCTGCTCACAGGGCAGAAGCTTGCTTATTTGTATTCTTTGTCTCGTACTTGAATGTCCCCCTTGCCACTGCGAAGTACTTTATCCATCATTTCAACCCACTCTTCAAAGGACCTGGTGGGCTAGACATCACTTACCACACACATTAGGGTTCTAAGGAAATGGAACGATAACTACCACTAAAGCCTGGTCCTAAGGGGAAACGCTGGTAAGGCATTCAGACTGTAGGGCTACACGTCTGGACATTCCAGAAATCTACTATAGATGGGGAGGGGTGGAGAGAAAGTCAAGCAGCAAAAGGACGGGAGATTAAGAATGAGTTGTCCTCCGTGACCAGTTTGGGTAGGACGAAGTGATCCAGTTCTTATATTCAAGGTCTAGGCATTAGGAAGAGAAAGTATATGTAGCCAAGAAGTCAACGCATAAAGGAACCTGGCAGAGAGGGCGCTGGCAACCACACTCACTCACTCATGGAGAACCAAGTAGGCTGGGAGATGGTGACAGAAAGGAAATCCACAGGCAGTGAGGGGCAAGGTACTGGCAAATGAGCACTGCAAAGTCGGGGGAAACTTTTAGAAAATGGCACTGAAAAAAGGAAAAGACTAAAAATAGAGAGTCTTAGTAGGCAGTCAAGAGAAATAAAATCAGTGTACCCTTGTTAATGTGTGAGTTGCATTGAATTAAATTCTTTGTAACATTTCCTGTCAAACTCACCCCTCAGGCATGAAAATTACATGTCAAATCTCTCCACTGTAGGTCACCTAAAAATAGCTTCCAGGTATTGGGGAAAGAGTTGGCCAGCAGGCAAGATCTGAGGGGCCTGTGGGTCCAAAAATGCTAAACATTGAGATCCAGAAAGCTCACAAGCCAGCGGCTGTGTCCACATGGGGAAGCAAGAGTGCCTAGTAGGGTCCCTCTGAGGCTGCCAGACCCTGCAGAGCGCTTGTTCTCCTAGGCAGCTGAGAAACTGACATAACCGGATCTCAACATGAAACGGGCACATCAGTGACTCGATATCCTCTGTTGTCCCTTTGAGTTCCAAGGTCCTAGGATCCAAGCCAGCCTCCTAGCAAGCAACCTACAAATTTGCACAAGTCCCTGTGTGCTGACGGATCCTGCACATGGTTTAAGCTCCGCTACTGCTATTCTGAAGTGCTTGTCAGCGTTTGTCTCTTTATTCCTTTGTCTTTCTGTCTGTTTGTTCAGAGCCCCGTGCTTTCATCATGCACTGACCATCACAAATGACATAGCTGGTTCTTCTGAGGATCTGTTGCTTCACATGGGCTGAGCAGAGATGTCCGTATGATCTGAGGTTGCACTGGACAGCTTCCTGTGTAGATGTATTTCCTTGTTGTATAAATTACCACACAAGATATAGAATTCACAACAGAGCAATTAAGAGAGCATGGGACTCTTTACTACAAAAGTGACAGACTGCACAAACAACTCCCATTTTCTAGATAAGCATGTTGACAAAAAGAAAATCCATGTACCTCTGTACATGGTTGAAACTGCAGTTAATATTAATTCTGTATTCCTAGAATCAATATGAGGGATGAAATTCAAGGTTCTCATCAATCTCTCGAATCAGCAAGCCATTCTATTTTGTTACATTCCGTTTTTGTTTTGTTTTGTTTTGAGACAGTCTCTCATTATGTAGAAAAAGAGCAATCAATTCTCTCAACCACGAACCATCTCTCCAGCCCCAAGCGCTTTTGCTTTTCAGATTTTTTCAACTTTATAAAAATAATTTGCTGAGTATGAATTGATGAAAACCTTAAATTCCATAAGTTTGATATTTCCCATATTGACTTTATGAAACTGAATTGAAACTTTGAAGTTTCTTTCCTTCTTGATTAAGTTTAGCTTTCTTCTCTCCCACTGAAACAGTTACAGATTGACACTTTCCCAATTCTATTAATTTATTACTGTCTTTATGACCTTATGTTTTATGTATTATTAATGCTAGCGATTCGGGGCCCTCTCAGTTTCTCATTGGAACGTGTCGCACAACCCAGTTAGTGACCATGTTTTTGGAAACTGTCATGTTCAGTAAAAGTAAAGTAGCTCGGGTGTATTCAATACGTCTCTCTAAATCACCTATATCCTTCAAGAACCAGGGAATAAGGCAGGTATGGCGGTATACACTCATTACTCCAGCACTGGGGGAGGGGACACTAAAACATTACATCCTTAAGTTCAAGTCCAACCCAAGCTTCACAGCAACGTGGAAGCTAACCTGGGCTACATAGCTAGACAATATCCAGCAAGAAACTGAGGTTCTTGGTATAATATGCCACAAGAAACTGAGGTTTACACACAGTTCAGATCAGAGTGCAACTCCTGCTGACATCACGATTACAGTCTTATGAATCCAGGGACCATAAGACTAAGCTAAGCCATGCCCTACAGAAACTGTGGGGGAATATACATGTGAGTGAGGGAGGGTCATATGTTTTTATATTTACTTTATTTTAATTGTCCTTTTACATTTGTGATCATAGCTCAAAAGTCTATCTCAACAAAAGAGCGAGGGGCTAGAGAGATGACTCGGTGGTTAAGAGCGCTCACTGCTCTCGAAGAAGACCTGAGTTTGGCTCCCAGCACCCACTCCAGCTGGCTCACAACCACCTGTCACTCCAGCTCCAGGATATCCAATGCCTTTGGCCTCCTCAGATGCTCACCTTCACATGAACATACCCACAGGCAGAGACATAGACACACACACACACACACACACACACACACACACTAAAGATAACAAGAAAAATCTTTTCTTTGAAATGAGAAAGAAGGCTGGAGGGTCAGCATCAGTGTCCACATGAGAAAATATTGAGCTATACAAGGACCACACCAATAGACGTGCCAGAATGCATAGGGAAAAGCCCACAAAGGCCTTGGTTCTACACAAAGTACTACAGGCAAATAAGGAATGCTGGGTGCTGGAGAAACAGTCTTCCCAAGGGAAGAACACATTGGTTATCCGATCCCAAAAGGTCAGCTCCGAAAACATAAATAGGGATCACATTAAATAGACTGAGCAGGTTATAGTTAGAAATATGTGCATATGCATGAAACAAAAAAAAAGCCAAAAACTTGAAAGAGCAAGAAGAGGTATAAGGGAGGGTTTGGAGGGAGCCAAGGGAAGGAAGACACGTTGTCATTACGTTGTAATATCAATTTTTTTAATTTTAAGGGAAAAAGCAAATGAAAAAATAAAATGTTTGTAACTTGCCTCCACTTTTCTCAAACTTGACCATCTGAAGAAATAATAGAAAGCTGAAGCTGTAAGCGATATCTCGATTAAGAGCTGAAACCCTCAAAGGGGGTGGACAAACTGTGTTCCTGAAAACTTGGTAAGGCTGTAACTCAGCCATCAAATCTCAGGAATATTTGGGACTGTCACCTGCACACAGCCTTGACTGGTAAAGAGCAGCTGTGGGTGAACCCACAATATCAGCAGCATAATACTAACCACCCCAGCACCTTCACTAGGAAAGAGCACGGCTGTAAAACCCATTACAGATGGATGTCCCTGCCTCCTCTGTAACCACACAGGAGCAGACAGAGCATCCAAACAGGGTTTTATTCCAACTCAAGCACAGCCTCACATGCATGAGAAGCTGGTGTCGCTGTGGTGGCCAACAGTTCAGAGGACTCCAGGTGGTTTCTTTCCCTTACTAAATTCATTGTGCCCAACACCCTGAGAGGCAGGGGCGTTTTGATTTGCCTTCTTCACATGGTAACCCAGTCTGGGGGCCGGTGTGGGTAATTCTCTCACGGGCCCTTCAGTCACTTTAATTCCTCAGTACACCCTGCCCGGCATGCTGCCTTTTCTTCATCTCAGACTCCAGTCTGTTATCCAGATAGTCCCGCTAAGGATACGAAGCGATGAGTCAAGAGTGTGGAGAAAGTGTAGGACAGAGAGAGGTGACGGTCCATCTAATCCACCTCTGAGATAGCAGGGATCTCTCACACTCTGGGCGTGGCCTCCTCACAGAAGTGCTGCCTCCCTACACAGACAACACATGCTTCTCTTGACCTGAACGTTGCTCTCTTAGCGTGTATGAAAAGAGATGGCGCCGTGAGACCACTGGAGGCTGAGGAAGCAGAGGGGAGTGTGGCCACACTCTCGACATAGTCTGACTCTTAGAGCCTATCCAAAGGATAACCCTTCCTTCTTCCTGCCACAGACACAACTGGAGAAAGTGTGAGATTTCTTCTGCATGAGCCCATCATACACATGCAGCCGCTCAGAGTGTCCACCCTGACTCTGTCTACTTAATCCCACGGGGTGTCTGTAAAGCTAGGGGGCTTTTAAGTGCCCCTAGCATGGAAATACAATGTCAGTCTCACCATTAAATAGATGCCTTCCAAGCTCAAGAACCTTGGGCTTTTCTTTTCCTGATTTTAGTCCAAGAAGGGTCTTTCTCCCGATGGCCAACCTCCCTAGATAGCAGCAGGAGGCAGATGAACTTCTCCTCCATCTCATTTGGGGCACAGTCTGTGGACTACCTCACAGGTCCACCAGAGTCCCACCAGCATCCTGATGGATGAGGGCCACCGCTGTGCGGTTCTGTTATGAACGGAACTGCATCCACCTAAAACTCGTGTGCTGAAGCTGACTTTATTTGGACATGGGTATTTAAGAAGGCAATTAACAAATGAGGTCATAAGGGAAGGAACTGAATCCAACAGCAACTGGGTTATCCAAGGAAGAATTACCTGGTGGGAACACGCACAGAGAAAGCAAAGGCTATGTAAGGGCAAAGCAAGGGTGCCAAGGAGAGAGGGCGCGGGAGGAGCTTCGAGCATCCACACAGTGATGGGAGGAAAAGAGCAAAAAGGGAAAACTAGTGTCTAAACCACTGCCTGTGCTGCCTTTTTGGTTATGGAAGCCCCAACAGGCTGGCAGAGGTCCAGCTGCATTTCATACACTAGGAAGGATTCTAACTGCCCTAGTAATAGACACAAGATGGCTCCAGACATTAGTTATCCAAAGCCCACTGGGAATAGTAAGCTCCAAACCAAGACCGTCTCTTTCATGTAGCTTCCGACATTGCCCTTGGGTAATTTTTTAGTACTTTGTGCAGTTGTGGAAGTTTCATGCAACTATCAGTAAGGTGGCGTGAAGTTTGGAGCTTGTCCTTCAATTCATGCATGTAGAGGGTATCACTTCTTTCTCTCCTCCATATGAAGGTCAGGGTCCTATGAAACCTTCAACAAAACGGAGTAAAGCGAGAAGCTTGGCGGCTTACAAGTATGCCCGGGCAACCCATCTTGGGACTCTGCTATCTCCTCCATTGCGGGTGGACATGAGTTCCTGTGGGATGCAAATTCATCACAGGCATTTCAATCCCTCCAAATGTGAGTATTTCCTGCTAGAAGAGATCTTCTTGTCTCCTGCTTGTCTGTAGTAACTGGAACAGGAAACCAGTGTGTAGATGGAAAATGTAACCAACAGTACATGTGATAAGGATACTGTTGGCTGTTTATTGTGGGAAACTACTTAACAAGAGAAACTGGCAACCCAGGTCAGTCTCTGCAGCTTTCCAAGACCGTGCCAGAATCTTGAAAAGAAAGCAAGTGCCTCTATCCTCAGCTCTTTATTCCACACACCCATATGCACCTGTAGCCACACCCAAAACCGGCATGGTCAGCAGCACAAGTGTCTAGGTCTCTCCCTACAATTCCCCAGGAGTAAGAGGTCCAGACTCTTTCTCTGGTAAGAGAAGACTATGTGGAAATACTCAGATTAGCGGTTATGGGTTAATAATTAAGTCACAGATAGCCAATAAGGAACCATAGCAAATGGTCAACAGCTTCATAATTGATATAGCATCCTGCGTGTTCATGTGGGACTGACACAGCTTTGGGACAAGGCTGGCAGGAAGAACGCCCGTTACACCAGTGAACCCAAAAATCTTCTCCACAAAACATACCAGCTGAAGGCTCTCTTATTCAAAGTGGAAAAGTCCTTGTATGTACTAAAGTTATCCTGCTCAAGCTCTAGCTGTCCAGTCCCAGGAATGAAAAACCAGAGCTTTCCAACACTTACAATCTTCTATTTAGAGTTACTTCTAAACAGACTTCCTTTGAGCAATGGTTTCACTAAGTGAGTTGCTTCTAAATGCCATGACCTCTGCCTTCCTTTGGGCTTGGACTAATGGGCTGCATTCTTCTTAGATTCGCATAGCCAAGGTCACCCCCAGCACCCTGAGCACATGGAAATGCTGCTTCTAAAGTCACAGACAGTAAGCGTGTCCTCATCAAATTTGTCCTCATGTAGCACCGTGAATGGGTGATTTGTATGTTTATCCCCAGAACAAGGCTTTGTGATGCAGGAGACCTCAGGTGAGGATTGAGTTCCTCCACCTCACGCGGCTCTCATACGCCACCCACATCTGGACTCCACCTCATGCGGCTCTCATACGCCATCCACATCTGGACTCCACCTCACACGGTTCGAATGCCCCATCCATAGCTGGACTCATCCACAGTCTGCTGTGCTCATGGTTGTTGGTGGGGAAAATACATTCCTGATAGGCTTTTCCCTCTTGTCTCAACCCCCTAGCCATTTAGTCCCTTTAAACCCCTGCATTTCCCTTGTCTTTGGGTTTTGTTTTTGTTTTCCATTTATTCCACCTCATGGATTTCCAGTCTGGAAGTGCAGTGAGCATCTGAAGACACTGAGACCTTCCCAGAACCAAGACTCAATGCTTGGGAAGCTGTTGTTAATGCTCTGTATCTCTACCTCTGCACCCATCAAAGCTCCCTTCATTCACTCTAGCCATGACTCAGCATGGAGAAATAAGACAAACAAAACAGAACCCCAGCCCCAACTGCCTAGACTTTACAGAGTACCTACTACATACCAGACGTTGTAGACATTCTTCAAGAACTATGCTGGTGACTCCTCGCAAACAACTCTATTACCCCCACTTTTCAGGTAAGGACATTGAGACATGGGGACCACACAGCCAGTAAGAGGCAGCCCAGGTTTGGAGTTCAGTTCCAGCTCACTGCTATGTCCACCACCAAACAGACAGGTGGAACCCCATAATGCAACACGGAGACTCAGAATCTCTCTAGTTACCATTTCAGAAGAGATGCCATGACTGTAGTACAACATTTGATATTCCCCTGTTCATCTAAGGCAGATATTCTCAACTAAGGGTAACTTCTCCTCCAAGAGGAATGCTTGACAATGTATGGAGGTATTTGAGGCTCTTACAACTGAGCACGGGCATCTACTGACATCTGCTGGGGAGAAGTCAGGGATGCTTCTCTGAATCCTGCAGTGGAGAAGCTCCCCCAACCGAGTTTCCAAACCTGGAAGAACCACATGCCAAGACCCACAAAGTAGCACTGAGGGTTTGTTCTGGTTGTTTCCTAATGCCCATCTGGTTCTTCATGGATTTTTATCACCTATATCCTTTTAATGATCTTTCTTTATGCCATATTTTTTGAGTGAAACTGAGTCCTTTTAGGAAGCAGAGTGAAGTTAAAAGAGAAAGTGACTTTCAAAGAATCTCTTGAGTAAGTGAGTACCTTGTTTGGCGCAAAATGTTCCCGGAACACTATTTTGAGAACAGTGACCCAGGGGCCAACTGTCTGGCGTTCACTTAGCCATCACTATCAGAGCTGGTACTTCCTGGAACTCTGCCTGTCCCCAGTAAGTGCTCAGGAATAGGAAGAGTGGTTGCCAGGGAACATGCCTTCACAGTGAGAAAGCAAAAGAAAATCACAACAAACCCATAACCTGATGCCAGTCCCAAGAGCTCCTCAGGCACCCTAAGCACAGTCGTTCCCAACCTACTCATGGGGCACATTCTCTGCTGTTTGCAGGAGAGGCAGGGGCGCTGCAGCACAGAAAACGCAACTCCGTGGTTTGAAAGAAATCAAAACGCTACTGGCCAGAAGATAAACGCAACGGGTTCCAGTAATAAATTTATGTCCCAACAGTGAGGAAGTTCTAAAGTTAAAGGACATGGCAGCTTGGAGGAGAGTATCATGGTTTATATTACAGGAGCAACACACAAGCATTGTAAAAACAGTATCAACCCAAGAAAACATCCTAATTGCCTTTACAGTATTCATCTACGGAGAAAACAATTTGTGAAGAGTGGTTTTTGGCTGGTGTCTGGTTTGGGAAGCTCATCACTCTATCTTGACACCATTAATCATCATGTCTGTTTCTTTCAAAAGCATTCCAAGACTTTCTTATCCAACTGTCAGTGATGTTTATTTATCCCTTTGAATGCTCTCAAATGTTCCGTGTCAAAGGAAAGTATAGAATGAGTTATCATTATTGTGTCCTCATTTTAAGTTACAATGCTTGGATAATTTTTACTCTCATATTTCTTTGATCCTTGGATATCTTGTATTAATCTTCCCAGACTCCCAAAATTCTTATTATTCAAGGCTTCACCCAGATTCAATTCCCTCATCAGCCTGTCAGTGCAACAGTTAATGTAAAGCAAGGGTCTCCTCTAGGGAAATCCCAGCCACAACACTCTGAAAAACACGGGGAGGATCCAGGCTCTCCAATCAGGTTTAGTTTTGTTTCCTCGTGGCCTAATACCTGTTGCCCTGTAGCAGGAAAATACCTCCCATGCTGTAATTTGTGGCTAGAATTCTGCTTACAACTCTCACATATGAAACAAATCTTTCTGAAGCTGTGAGCTTATTGTCATAGAAGAGGAAAATAGGTAGAATGTAAAAGTACCCTGTAGATAAATTTCAAGGAATTGTAAAATAGGGGGTATCTCAAGAAGGAAACTTGTATGTCTCAGGGATATCAAACTGTCACACATTAAAGAACACATCTAGAAGATGGTGCTTCTGGATACAAGTCAACATAAAATTACCAAAAAAAAGAGTGATTTCAAACAAAGTTTTATCTAAGTCACCTAAGTTAAGTAGGATATGCATTGTGGAAGATCTTCTCCTTCTCCTTCCCCTTCCCCTTCCCCTTCCCCTTCCCCTTCCCCTTCCCCTTCCCCTTCCCCTTCCCCTTCCCTTTCCCCTTCCCCTTCCCCATCCCCTTCCCCTCCTCCTCCTCCTCCTCCTCCTCCTCCTCCTCCTCCTCCTCCTCCTCCTTCTCCTCCTCCTCCTTCTTTTTTGTTTTTCAAGACAGGGTTTCTCTGTGTAGCTTTGGAGCCTGTCGTAGAACTTGCTCTGTAGACCAGGAAATTATATAGTGTATTTTCTTAACTAGTAACTGAAGTTGGAAGGTCTAGCCCATTGAGGGTGACACCCTACCATCCCTGGGATGGTAGTGTGGGTGCTAGAAGAAAGTAGACTGAGCAAGTTATGGGGAGCAAGCCAATAAGCCCCCCCCCCAGCCTCTACATCAGCGCCTGCCTCCGGGTTCCTTTCTTGAGTTCCTGCCCTCACTTCCCCAATAATAGGCTACAGGTTGTAAAAGGAAATAAACCCTTTTCTTCCAGAGTTGTTTCTGGTTATGGAGTTTTATGACAGCAATGGAAATTCTAACTAAGACAGAAAGTGTCCTACCACTGAACCACATTCCAAGGATAAGGATGATTTGAAAATGGAAAAAAAAACTTATTTATTCTTTGAATAAAGGGTGGCAGGGGATTTTGAAGGTCATATTCAAAAGCAAAGATGTTATTTATACTTGGAGAATTGTGATATTCCAGCCAATTCCCAGCACTTAGAAGGCAGAGACAGGTGGATCTCTGTGAGTATGAGGCCAGCCTGGTCTACTGAGCAAGTTCCAGGACAGCCTACAAAGCTACAGAGAAACCCTGTCTCAAAAAAAAAGATCCCTGGAACCTACATGGTGGAAACAGAGAACAAATTCTGGCAAGATGCCTGTGACCTCTGACCACTATTTGTGTGTGTGTGTGTGTGTGTGTGTGTGTGTGTAATTTTAAGAAAAGAAAAAAGAGAAGTCTAGCCAGAAGTAGAATATCTAGAAATAAGTATAATTACATAAAGAAGCAAAATACATTAAAAATTTTGAAAGTTCAAATCAATGTGAATAAAGATGAAAATTTTCATTGAAATTTATATCAATACATCTATAACACATAAGCAATTGCAAGAAAAAGTACAATACAGCTTCTTACTGCATGTAAAATGGTATGATACCATAGCCATGATGTTGATAATGACAAGCCACTGCTCTAAACCAGATTTTCCTGTTTTAAGTTATGTGTGTATGCATGTGTGTGTCGGTGTGTGTGTATGCATGTGTGTGTCGGTGAGTGTGCACATGTGTGCCTGTGTACATGTACATTTGTGTGTGTATGTGCATGCTTGTGTGTGCTTGTGCATGCTTGTGTATGTGGGGGGTATGCATCTCCGTGTGTGTGTGTGTGTGTGTGCAGTACTGTGTGGTGTTTTATCTGGAGGTGTGTATATACTACCACAGCCAGGACACTGAAAAGCCTCCATACCACAAGTGTCAATCATGTTGCTTTGTAACTTCAGAGTATTACCATACCCCATCTTACACCCCAGCCACCGACAACCACCAGCCTATTTTTAATTCTAAACTTTCATAACTTCTAAGATCTTATATAAGTAAATTGTGTAATGTTTAGCTCTTCAGAACTGGCTTGTTTCACTCAGTATGACTCCTGGGAGATTCAATCTTCCATTTCATTTTTCTGGGTAGCATTCCGTGGTGCAGATACCCCATGCATACACCGTTCACCTGAGGAAAGACACCTGGCTCATGCTTAAGCTACTACAAAGTTTCCATAAGTATTCATTAATAGCTTCTTGTTGGAAACATATGTTTTCCTTTCTTTGCAGTAAATGTCCAAAAGTGCAGTTGCTAGGTAACATGGTAATGGCAGGGCTCATTTTATAAGAAACCACTGTGCCAATATCTTCAGAGTGGCTGTACCATTTGACATCACCACAAGTTACTGGGGATAGTTGAGAGTCTCTGAATCCTTGCCGGCATCTGATATTGTCCCCGTGCTTTGGCTGTCCTGGTAAGCATGGAGTGGAATTCCACTGTGGTTTCAGCTGGCATTTTCCTAATGGTTATGATGGACATCTCCTGCGCTTGTTTGTGATCTTCATGCCTCCTTCACAAAAAAAAAGCTTGTTCAGTCTTTCCCTCCTCCCTAATTGACTTTTTAGTTACATTTTAAAGGCTCCTTATGTGTTCTGGATACAAAGTTGTGATTTATATTTGCTTTGTGTTCTAGTTCGCTTTCTATTGTGGTGATAAACACCAGGACCAGAATCAACTTGGGGAGGAAAGGGGTTTGTTTCATTTTACAGGTTATAGTGTGTCATTAAGAGAAGCAGGAACTCAAAGCAGGAACCTGAAGCAGAAGTCATGGGGGACGCTGCTTTCTAGCTCACCTGCCTATGGATGGTACCACCCACAGTAGGCTGTCCTGCCTACACCAGTCAAAAATGCACCCACCGTCATGGCCTCGGGCCAATCCGGTGGAGGTGATTCTCCCACGATGTGCCAAGTTGACAACAGCATTAGCCATGACAATGTGTAATATTTCCTTCCAAATGATCATTTGATGTTTGGTCATCTTATCATACATACTCCAGATGCAAACCTCTTAAACTCCTTTTGGTCTAATTTACCCCTTTCCTTTTGTGCAAAATGCTTTACGATCCAAGAGAACAACTCTCAGAAAGTTATGTTTAGCAATTAGGATATCCCAAGGGTATCACATTTGTTTCAGCTGGGAGCTCTGGCTCATACCTGTAACGCCAACATGTCAAAGGATTGCC
Source organism: Mesocricetus auratus (assembly GCF_017639785.1). Classification (NCBI taxonomy): domain Eukaryota; kingdom Metazoa; phylum Chordata; class Mammalia; order Rodentia; family Cricetidae; genus Mesocricetus; species Mesocricetus auratus. Next base: position 9,877,489 of record NW_024429192.1, on the reverse strand, counting down.
ATCAGCTCAGGGCCAGCCTGAGCTACACAGCAAATTCTAGATCAGCCTGTACTGTAAAGAAAGACCCTGTTTTTAAAATGAAAAAAAACTTAAAATAATTAAAAATAAAATCCTTTACGGGTTGCTTCCCAGGACCAAAGGTCAACCTTCTTGGGCAAATGCAGGATGACTCTCCTGCTCCAAATATACTTTACAATGTAGTTTCATTAGAGCCAAATGTCAAAGTTGCTCAAACACCAATGACAACATTTATCACATTCTTCTTTGACGTTTTATTAAGGTCTAGCCCTATTGGATGATGTTACCTGCCTGTGGGCAGTCCACAGTTTTCTTCGAAGAAGTCCTCAAAGACACACAGTCCTAAGAGACTGAAGTACTAATTTCCCAGGCACTTCATAAACAAGTTGACATGATTTTATGCATGCCTTATTGATCTGGGAAGTCTTTGTAAACTCTTCTAAACACACAAGAATACTTTTTATCTTTTTTGGTCAAGCTTTCTTTGCTGTCTCACATGCTTATGGTAGGCACGTAGTTCCCTTCAGCAAACTCCTATGGACAGAGACCCTGTGTTAAAATCCCTTCTACTTTAGAGTGGATGAGCACTGTCAGGACCAGGAGTTCTAAACTCTGGTTCTCATCTCATCTCTTAGGCGAGCCATCCTCCACATGGGTCTTTTCACACTGGCATCTTATATCTTATTCTCACAGGGTGGCTGGAAGGAATAATGCTTTTTAATGTTTTACTAAGTATGAGGTAATATTACCATACGCACGTTATCTGTAGGAACATTTAGCTATCCTCATTAAAATCTAATTAAATTCCTGATTCTCTGGATCTACAGCATCTGAAGAGGCCACAGCACGCTGTGAGGATCTGAGAAACTACCTTTTACATACACCAGAACCCCAAGGAAAACAAAGCCTGCAGAGGCTCCTAGTCACCACACACCCTCCCACAGCACTGTGAGGACACGGAAGAGCATCTGAAGATCCAACTCAGCACACCTGTGTCAGTGGCTTGCTCCATGAGTATTCTTTTTTCGTATCCTATCACTTAATGTCTAGTCTTACCTATATATCTCATTGTAATTTTACAGACTTGTATGCTGCACAGTTAAGTCTCAGTACTACATTTTTCAAAATCCCTGAAAAGGCAACTTTGCGCTATAAGGTTCTTACTCTTTCATTATTAACAAAATATAATAATGTATTAATCTAGAATTTCCACGTAAGAGGAACTCAGGTCCAGGCAGTTCAATACATGCTACCTAAAGTGGTTGGATGCTAATCCTAGCACTTAGGAGTTAGAGGCAGGAAGATTCTCAGTTACATTACAAATTTAAGATCAGCTTGAGCTACACGAGACCCTGCCTAAATAAATAAATACATGCACATGTAAGTCACAGCAGATGAATTGACAATGTTTTCTATGAAGCAGCTAAAGAAAAATTTCAAAATATAATAATTTTAAACATTGGGAAGCATGTACATATTTAAATTACAGAAGAGCCAGGAAAAAGATTCAAAGAGTAGTCTTCATAGCCTTTGGGATTGCTGAGAAGGAAATGGTATAGATGAGACCCACAAATAAAGGAACCCAAACTCACTGAGGACCAAGATATCAACAAGGAATGTCTGGAAATGGAAGGAATGAAGAACTGTGTTAAAAAATCACAGGGTCTGGATTACAAGCAGGTCGTTACAACCACCCGGTATTGACCATCACTCTCCAGTGGAAGGGAAAGAGATGGTTTGAAACAGAAGAAAATGTATTGTGTTCTCAAAAGCATCTGAGAAAGAAGGAAGATCACTATGGTACCCAGGAAGATGCATCACTGTCTGAGGTAGAAATGGAAAGAGGGGGAGGGAGAACGTGTGTTTGTTGGATGACTGCATGGGCCAGACTCGGGACTTGGTATCCGAACATGTTTTCCCTAATGCTCACAGCAGCCTTTGTGGCAGGTATTAACGATTCAATCTTATGAAAATCAGGAATGTCTTTGTGGTTCTGTGTTTTTTTAAGCAGGGTTTCTCTGTGTAGCCATGGCTGTCCTAGAACTCTCACTTTGTAGACTAGGATGGCATGGAACTCAGAGATCCACTCTCCTTCCTCCCAAGCGCGGGATTAAAGACATGCACCACCATGCCTGGCTAGAAAATCAGTAATAATTCCATAGATGTTTCTTATGTGCCAAGAACTATAATGGGGTCTAGGATATGGGCAGAATAGCACACTGAGCAAGAAGCAAATGTCAATCTCTCTTGACAAATATCAAAAGAGAAGCACATAGTGATGGCTTGAATCAAGTAGGAATATTCATAGGGCTGAGAACATAGCTCTTATGATTAGCTTTTTATTATTTATGGATTTTTAACTTAGTGTATAAAATAATGGGCTGCATTATGGCATATGTACACATACATGCATATATATATGATATACATATGTACCTATGCATATATATATGTGCAAATATTGTTTTACTTTGTTGTTCATCCTCCTCCCCTGCTACCTACACTCATCCCCCTCCCCCCCAGCCCCTCTTGCTGGTCATTTCCCCCCCTACAAACAGACCTCCCTTCTGCTTTCATAACCTAGGTATTCTATGCCCTTGTCTTCTCCCTGCCTCCCCCTTATAATCTGTTCCTCCCCTCTCATAGACTATTTTCTACTTTCATGATGCACACACACACACACTCACACACACACACACACTCTCTCACACTCACACACACATTCAGTGTTTGTCTCTCTAAGTTGGGCTTATTTCATTTAACATAATGATCCCCATTACCATCCATTTCCCTACAAATGTCATGATTTCTTTTTTATTAACTAAATAGAATCCCTTTGTGTACATATGTATGTATGGACACCCTATTTTCTTTATCCATCCATCTGCTGGCAGATGTCTCAGTTGGTTTCATGTCTTAGCTATCTGAGTAGAGCAGCACTAGGCACTGATGTGCATGTATCCTTATTCTTCCATTAGCTCAGTAGCCATTATGCAATCATCACTGCCGTGCCTGTCCTCATAGACGTTATATAAATAATTATATAAATAGCAACCTCATGCATAAGGACAGTGATGGAAACGAAGGACCCAGCATAAACTGGAGGCCAGTACCGTAAGGGATGCAGAGATGACAGCAGAGAACATCCCTGGAAAGGGGAAGAGTAAACATGCTAATATATGCACAGGAATTCAAAAGCACAGAACATTCCAGATCAAGAGACAAACCGTGGCCCTGGGAAAGAAGCAGCAGTGGGGAAGAGGACTCTCCAGCCACATGAGCTTACGTAACAAGCCGGCTCATCAGAGACGGCTCTGCTCTCCATGTTCTGCCAAGAACTAGTTTCATAGCCTGCGAGGCTAAAGCCCGGGCCAAACCCTGAAATCTACCAAGGCAATGATACCACCCTGTTGGCCTCTTGGGAAACAACACACTCGCTCTTTACAGCAGAGATGGTGTGCTATAGTTCTCCACGTGGCTTTGAATTGTGTTCAGTTTTCTTTTGTGGTTCATTAGTTTATCAGCATGTAGACAGAATGGTACTTTATGTTGATTTGTGACAGACACTTTGAAGGACTCGTTTTGGTAGATATCTAAATATCTACTTGTTTCTGGCATTCTAAATGTTAGCCAAAAACTTACCTTCTTAACCAAAACCAACACTGTAACTGATCACATTTCATTCCTGGCTTCTAAATCTCACTCAATAGGAATAAGATTTAGGGCTGGCCTAGGTTATCACTTCTGTGCCTTTTATACTAATGTTTTTTAAAGTGGCAATTGGTAGCATAATTGAAGTCAACCTCTCTGAATGTGTTGATGTTAAACCATGATAAGAATTTTATATACACTATCATTTGTGAGATCTGAATCAAAATATCCAAGAAAGGCTTGTGAAAAATCTTGAACTCTGGCTTCTCTTTCTACTCCCTGAAATGTCCTAAGTCTGAGAAATAAGTTGTCATGTCTGATGAGCACAGTCTTCATTTCCATAGCTAATTCCAGAAGCAGATGTGACCCGCAGCACATTTTAGAGTTTCCTGACATTTCACCAACCATCCCAAGCTAAACGCTGGGAGAGTTAAGTTCAAAGTTGACTTCCAGTTTCTAACCCTTGAACACATGAGTACAGCTCCCAGTGTGCCTTCTCACTGAAGCATCTTTTTGGTTACCTAACTCATGGCTGTGATTAAAAACGTGACAAGAAGCAGCTTGAGGAATCAAGCGTTTGTTGAGGGGATACAATCTGCCGTGGCAGAGAAGGAATGACACCAGGAAGAGGTGGCAACAGTTCCCACCACATCTGCAAAGAGTGGAGATGAAGTGAGCCCCGGCTGCAAAACCTCAGCATCTCCCTCTCTCCCTCTCTCTGCCTGTCATGCACACACAAGCATGAGCATGCTTACACAGACAACACATGGATTAAGTGAACGGTTATAATCTCACAAACAAGAACAAGTCTTCACATCCTTGCTTCAGCCTTTAACAGACAAGTATGCAAAACCACTCTGGATAAATGTGAACCGAAATGAACGGGGATTCAGTTGGTGCTTAAGGGACAACCGCCGTGCCTGGAGCAGAGGGTTTGGAGCCAGACAGGACTAGTCACTAAATTATCCACTCAAAGATGGGGGCTCTGATGATAGTCTACTCTTTGAAGATTATAAAAGGATCCAGATAAGGAAGATTTGCTATCAGTTTTAACCATTGCATTCAATGCCACCTAGCCCTGTTAACTCACTGCCTTTTTACATTTATCTCAAACAACTCAATTTTTAATTTAGGGTTTTGCTTTGTTTTTAATTTTTGACATAAGATCTCACTATGTGGTCCAATTAACCCTAACACCATGATCCTCCTGCCTCAGTAACGCTAGGTCTGGGAGGACAGGCATGCTCGCCATACTTGACTAAATAGTTGCATTTTTAGTAACTTAACGAGTCTGGTTATTTTATGACTACTTTGTGCCTAATCACATTAGAATACATTTACATCAATGAAAGGAATTTTGGTAACTTGAAGAGATGAATTACATCATAAAACATCTCCCTAATCATTTTGAATCCCAACTTTCAAGACAAAAAGTTGGAAATAGGGTTCCATTTTTGACAATGGACACCTGCAATACACAAGGACATTTTTTCCAAATCGTACTCTCAGTTCCCCTACACATCAAAGCACTCTCTGCCTAGGATTTGGGGTGGGAATGTTGCTGGAATAAAAAGTGTTTCATATTACTCAAAGAAAATTTACATCAGGGATCACACACTCCTCAAGCATCTTGTAAACAGCCATGGGAGTACCAGAGTTCAGATATTTTGCTGATCCTTTCTTTTCTGAACATTGTGTGTTTCCATTGTTGAGTTCAACCTTGGCTGCATGAAAATAGTACCTCAGATGCCTTTTCAGAATATCCATTCCCAGACTTACTGAACCCCCATCCAACCAAAGGCTACAAGGGGAGAAATTTGGCATTTGTCTCTTAAAAGATTCAAGACTCTGGCCAGGGGGGCAGGGAGGCTAAGTGCAGATCTTCACTCTCCCTCTTCTCCTCCAAATCCAATCTCCCAGTCTCACTCCTAGCTCTGTAGCAGACCATAAGCTGCAGCCTCCCTTCCCTCCCTGCCCCCATCTCTAATGGACCACACAGTTCTCACCCTCCAGACTTTCTTCTCCCCACTCATTGCTTTATCCAGCAGCTCCCAACTCCACCAGGAATTCTACTGGAAATACTTTCAAAACAAATCATAGAGGAAAATTTCCCCAACCTACAGGAGATGCCTATTGATGTGCAAGAAGCATATAGAAGACCAAATAGACTGGACCAAAAAAGAAATTCTCCTGGGCACATGATAATCAAAACACTAAACATACAGAGTAAAGAAAGAATATTAGAAACTACAAGGAAAACAAATACTAAGTCGCATACAAGGGCAGACCTATTTGATTAACACATGACTTCTCAATAGAGATTCTAAAAGTCACAAGGGCCTGGAGAGATGTGCTTCAGACTCTAAGAGATTCTTGATATGACTACCGCATCAAGGAAAATTAGGAAATGGAAATAGAATAGTTACTAATGAGTGATGGGGGGACTAGAATAGGAGGATCAAGTGGAGAAGGGGAAGGAAGAGGGCAACAAGGCAGAGAATGTGGGGAGAGGGAGCTAAAAGTAAGGGCCTTTTGAGAGAGCGCATAGAAACCTAAAACCGTAGAAGCTTCTACAATATGTACATATACAAAGGCGATCTAAATTAAATCACCAAATGGGAGATACAGAGCCCCACACACACCCCGGACATCTCTTGTCACCAAATGAGGCTTCAGAGCCTCCCCACTTTCCCGGACATCTCTTGTCACCAAACGAGGCTTCCTGTACCAGGAATGGCTTACATCTAATTGAGTTGTGGCCAAAGGGGCCTCATGGGAACCACAAACAACTCAGGCTGTTACAAAGACTATAGGTAGCAACTGATGGCAGCATTCTGTTGCTGAATATATCTTCACAACTCATTGAACACGGAGAAGTCAATCTAGTGCCTACTTAGAGCCTTCACCCCTACAGACTAGTATTCATAGTATTAGAAGGTAGTCTGCATGCTACCAAAGAAGAAAGATAAGCACCCCTATAAGCCTTGGGTCTACAATGGTGCCCTTCAAGCAAGGCATGCTAGAGCAATGGTGTACAAGGCTGGTGGGAATAGGCTGATTTGAGTTAAGGTCTGCTGCACAAGATGGAACCCATATGCAACTGTTGTGGAATAATCTTTTTGTACACTGTGAAGATGTGCCTCTGCCAAGGCACCTTCTTATTGGTTTAAAAAGCAAAATGGCCATTAGCTAGGCAGGAGGTATAGGTAGGATAACCAGACACAGAGGATGCTGGGAAGAAAAAAGGCAGAGTCACAAGGAGATGAAGAGGGAACAAGACATGCTGGAGGACAGGTAAAGCCACACGCCATGTAGCAATGCATGGATTAATAGAAATGGGTTCACTTAAGTGGTAAGAGCTAATTAATAACAAGCCTAAGCTTTTATAATTAATAGTAAGTCTCCATGCCATTACTGAGGAATTGGCAGTACTGATGAAAATGTCCAACCACACCCAACACTTCTTGGGTGAGTAAGAACCTAATACTAGATAGCTTAGGGACCTAGGGGAAACCTAATACTACTTTTCTCTGATAAGAGCGTAACAATAAAATGACTCATAATGACAAGCTGCTATACTCATAGACCAGTGCCTTGCTCAGCCATCATCAGAGAAGCTTCCTCCTATGGTAGATGGGAACACACACAGAGGCCAACAGCCAGATAATATGCAGAGAGAGGGAAAGAGAGGGAGAGAGAGACTTTGGACCACTCGGCCCTAAATGGGGTGTATCTATCAAATCCCTCCTCTCGGGGCTCCGGGGACCCAGCAGAAGAGCAAGCAGTAAGAATGTAAGAGCAGGCAGAAACATGATTTCGTGCTAGCCAAAGTCAAGTTGATAGCCATTCTGCTGAGCCATCTTCACTTGCCCTAGTGACAGGCAGGGTTGGTCACAAAGCAGTCATCGGTAGTGCCCAACAGCAGGAGGACGACTAACCAAGCTACTGTTCTTAGAGTGAAAGACACGAGGGCCTCAGCTAAGGTCTCTGGTGCCTTTGTTTTTGTGGTTGTAAGAAACAGAGCCCCCGGTGAATTGTAAGCTGTGAAAACGTGCTGCGTGGCTACGTGGGGCAGCACTACAAGTGTGGGTTCCACGGAGACGCCGAGCTGTATCTCTCAGCAACAGCTGTTTTTAAACATCCTACTGAGGGTCTTCGCAGTCCTCTGTGTCAGAAGCTCCTCCCAGTGTCCCGCCCCCCAGTAGCTGCTGCTATGCATTGATTCTTTTCCCTTGCACACAGTGTCATCCCTTGACCTCCCCATACACGGTTAGTCAAGAGTACAACTCCCCATGCGTTCCTATGAGCCTTGGTCACTCTTTCTTTCTAGGTCCTAGCATTTACTCTCAGGGTCCCAGCAAATTATAATCGCCTCTGGGGTACCTAGGCATCAGGCAGCAGCATCTCTGAAAGTCCCTGGAAGAATAAACACATAGGAGAACCACGGTACCAAAATATATGGAGGAGAGGAGACGTGGCACATGGAAAGCAGCCTGGGTTTATAATTTCAGCCTTTTCCTAAAATAAAAAGAAATAGAAAATAAGAAAAAACCAAGGAAGCATTCTCACAGTGTCTGGGAACTCTGTTTTCCTCGAATTTTTAACTCCACAGTTACTCATATGCATTTGAGCATTTTAGCTGTTGTCATATTTAAAGGGAAGAAAACCCTGTCTTAATGGTCTCTGTGCAATCTATCCCTGGAGTAAACACTACTAGCAGGGATTGACACTCCCTCCCTGATGAGCCAAGACTGCCATCTAGTGGTAACTACCTTTGAATTGAAAGTGTGAGGTATCGGCTTTATGGTTCCAAAACTTCCTTGCCTAACGCAGAATCCATGTGAAAAAAACCCAGGAATAAACTGTTGTCATCATGCTGAACGTCTAAAGGAAAGCCAGCTTCTTGGTTCCGCTGAGTATCTTTGTTTTGCTGAATTCAGGGGCTATGTGGCTGATAAGATGAAATTACTGTTATGAAATGCATGGCTTGGGGCTGGAGAGAGGCCTCGGTGGCTCCAAGCACACAGTGCTCATGCAGAAGATGCAGGTTTGGTTCCCAGAACCCACATCAAGCAGCTTACAACTGCCTGCAACCCCAGCTCCAAGGGAGCTGAGGCCATCTTCTGGCCGCCACAAGCACCTGTATTCACACACACACACACACACACACACACACACACACACACACACACACACTTAAAATAATTAAAAGGAAGGAAATAATATATTTATACATACCCAATGTGCAATATTTAGCGTGTGCTGAGTTTGCATGGTGGCTCTTAAAAAGTTGTGTCCACACCAAAAAAAAAACACACAAAAAAATAAAAAAACATAAAACAAAACAAAACAAAAAGAACAGTGGGCATTGGTAGCGCACACATTTAATCCCAGCATTCGGGAGGCAGAGGAAGACGGGTCTCTGGCCTGGTCTACAGGGCAAGTTCCAGGACAGGCTCCAAAGCAATACAGAGAAACCCTGAAAAAAGTATGTCCATATACCAAGCCTTGAAATTTCTATATGTGAACTTTTTGCCAAAAAGGGTCTCTGTCTGTGTAATTGAGTTAGGAAACTTGAAGCCAGCTCATAGTAAATTATCCAAATTGGTCCTAAGTGACCTTTAAGTGAGACAAGGAGGGGAGAGGACTTGGGGGAAGGAACAAGGTCTTTGTCACATGGACAAAGCAGTAGAGACCTACAAGCAGGAAGGGACAAAGTTTAAGTCTGCCCCGGAGCCTCGGAGTGAATGTCATCCTACTGGCACCTTGATTTCCGATTTCCGGCCTGCAAAACTGTGAGAGAATACATTTTCGATGTCTTAAGACATCCAGTTAGTGGTAATTCATTATGGAAGACCTCAGGGGGAAAAAAAACACTCCTTCTTTTTCAGCATCCTCATGTTTGAAAACAACTCTGGTACTGGCAAGCTTTCAGCAGAACACATGTGAACCTACTGAATGCTTCAGGGTGTTGTCCAACTAGCAACAGAAAATGTTTCACAGCATACACAGTTTGTGAAGGCATTTTGGATATCAGCTATTTCATTTAAGATGTTTTCCCAAAAATAGCTGAAACAAGAGTATTCAACTAACATTCCCCATTCTAGGGTTGGAAGTGAAGCAATAAGATTTTTACCTAAATCTGGGTACATATAATTAGAATCATTGAAATGTCAAGCACAACCAGGACAACATGGTAAATGCAGGAGGAATGTTCATGAGTTGCCCATGAGATGAGCTGTCTGAAAGCTATGTGAACACAGAGAGCAACAGTGTCAGTACAATTGAATGGAGGCAGTCATAAAAATGTTGTTTGGATCAGCAGATAATAACTAAATATTTGGGAACTGGAAGGAGGGAAATTTACAAACAATCAAAGGTAAGCTAAGTCCTTCCAGGACATGTAGAATCCACACGTCATATCACAGGTTTGGATTCCCCCAAACAACGCACAATGGGGTCTGTTTCAAATTACTCAGTGACTTCAGATTCCACAAGTAACCACAGAAGGGCAATGGATCAGCCAACAGCAGCCTCTATTTTATGTCTGACATGGTAGAGCCTGTATTCCCTTTAGGGAAAGGGGGGATTCTATGCAATATAAGGCTCAAGTAGAAAATGTGAATTCTCTTATGCCCACAAGGTAAGCCCATTATATATGTTGATATAACTTTGGAGAGTTTGCAAATGGGTGTCTCTGAAGTCCACACCTGAAGATGCAGTACCAACATGTGTCCAAGGGTTAGATTCTCATAACTTCAACAATAATCATACCCAAATATAATACTACATGGACTTTTAAGTTACCTGGGAACGTAGGTGGGTGCTTAGACAAAGAATGCACAAGACACGGGGAGTACTGCCTTCATTAAATTCATTCCATATCTTTAACCTGCCCTATTTTCAGTGGTCTGTTTGCTTGTTTGTTTCAAGAAAGAGTTTCTCTGCGTAGCTTTGGAGCCTATCTTGGCACTTTGCTCTGTAAACCAGGCTGGCCTCTAATACACAGAAATCCACCTGCCTCTGCCTCCCGAGTACTGGGATTAAAGGGGTGCACCACCACCACCACCCGGCCTATTTTCAGTGTTTTAAGATACAATAAGAAAAGAGAACAAGAAGTTCTCTGACAGTGATGGCTGTCGCTGGCGACAGCGACGTAGCTTGGTGGGTGGAAGGTCCGCCTAGCGTAGGAGAGAAACGAGGTGTGATCCCCAGCCTTGCCTGCAGTCCTAGCCACGCCAGAGGTGGAAGCTAGAGGCTCGGGGCTTCAGTCTCATCTGGAGGCCAGCTGGACTCCATTAGACTCTGTCTGGACATACCAAAAGTTAGATTGCTCTAGACAGCAATGGCTCTTATTTTTGAATTCATGGAAGTAGTGTTGATTTTTTTTTCTCCCTCAGTAGCTGTATGGTTCGGTTTCCAAATGTCCCCCACAATTTCTAGGTTGAAGACACTGTTACAGTTGGTGACATTGAGGATGGTGAGTATTTTTATCATTGTAATTTGTTTTTAATTCGGGTTTAGGTTGGGTTTGGGTGGCACTGAGTGTACCTGTGGTTGAACCCAGGACATTGAGAATGTTAGGCAAGTGCTCTGTCACTGTGTTACTTCATAGCCCAGAAGTAAGTCACTGGGAGAGGCATGTCCTTTAAGGGTATGTTGGGACCTTGGACTGAGTCAGTCTATCTCTCCTTTAATCCTTTCTCCCTGTTTCTCAACTCCAGTTCGTTCAGCAGCTGTCCCTGCTCCTGATGTCCCACAGACCAAGAAGGGGACACAGCCCAGTGGCTGTGGACAGAAATCTCTGAACACGTCCATCAGAACCAACCTTCCTGGCTGAGTCTATCTCAAGTCTTGTTACACTGACGGAAATATAACACAGCCATGGAGGCAGCCAGAGTCCTCTGAATATGTGAAGAATTTGCCCCCAAAGCCGTATAACCAATGAAGCAAGGCTTCTTTTTGCAAAGCCTGTGATACTCCCTGGCTAATGGGGAAATGCTGCCTAATAAGGGCCTCGAATAAGACTCTCTTTAATGGACTGACCACCAGCCAAGTGCTTCCCTAAGCCCATTCCAACTGACTAAAACTTGTCTCTTCATCCTTCTAACCATAACACTCAGCATTGTGATAATCCATAAGACACCCAGTAAGTTTTCACTAGGTGAACAGATAGAAGGTATTAAAAAAGGTGAAGAGTTTGTGGGGGGTAATAAGAAGTAAGTGTTCACTAGGTGAACAGATAGAAGGTATTAAAAAAGGTGAAGAGTTTGTGGGGGGTAATAAGAAGGAACATTTTAGAAGTGTTTTCTTTTTTTAATGTACAATATTTTTTATTAATTTTTTACAATTCAATCACGGTTCCCCCTCCCTCCTCTCCTCCTGCTCTCCCCACTCCCCCCCCACCTCCCATCTGCTCCTCAGAGCGGGTAAGGCCTCCCCTGGGAAGTCTACTAAGTCTGTCCCATCATCTAGTTGAGGCAGGACTAAAGCACCTCTCCACCCCCCACACCTCTGTGTCTAGGCTAGGGGAGAAAGAATGTGGGGAGAAAGATTGGGAGACTGCTGTCAGGATGCAATATACAAAAGAAGAATTTTTGTTAATTCCCATTGTAAATATTGAAGTGTGGAGGGAAATAGTAAGCTAAAAGTTTGCAATAGACATTTGAGGATTAATCTTAACTTCATAATAAGTGAAGAAAATTGGCCCATAGAAAAAGGAAATGGGTATACAGACAACAAATTGACACTCCCAGTTGTTTCCTAAGGGAAAAACAAGGGATTCTGGGAAGCACAGTGTTCAATGGACCTACTAATAGGCTTTTCAGGGTATAAAGAGTTCCTAGTTTACAATGTTTTGACACACAATTTTTTTCCTTTTATGGTAGTGTGAGGGTGGCATGAATTAATGAACAATATAATTGAAATTCCTGTTTTGATTTTGTTTCCCAGGCTAGCAATGTGTAACATGATCCTCTGTTGATGCTTGGCATGAGAAAAAACAACAGACTCTCTGAGATCTACTGTGTTGCTGGTATCTTTGGTATTGTTATGTTTCCATATGCCATCCTGTCTACAAGATACCCATATATGGATTCCACTTCTGGCATATGAAACACATTATCAACTTCCTATGAATTTATCAGGAAGCCATTCCAGTATAAACCAGGGGATATCTGAATTTGACATCGATATTGGCTGTCAAGAGCTAGCCAGTTCTAAGGCTCCCTCAACCAAGCAAGCGGCCCAGTTTTGCTGGAGGCTTGATTTGGGTTCTTTCCTCCTAGCTCATCACTCATCAACTGCCCACTGCCCAGGCTTCTCTGTCTTTAATCCGGTGTTTTAAATCACTGCTCTCCTGTCTCTTGACCTCTTTCAGATAAACTCCAAAGCCAGTCACCATGAGTAGCAGGAAAGTATGTGGCCTCCTATAGTTTGGATATTTTTGAGTGTGTCCCCCAGAATCCATGTGTTGGGAGCCTGGTCCAGTGCTGCAAATGCCAAGAGATGGCAGGACCTTAAAGGCTTGAGTCTGGTAGGAGTTGGTTAGTTAGGTCACTAGACACTGTCCTCAGTGGTTGTTAACATTGCTCTCTTGTGACATTTAGTTATCTCCTGAGAGGAAGTTATTACAAATGAGTGAGCCTAACCCCAGAGTCCCTCACTCTTTGGCTCACTATCCAGCTTATCTTGTCATAGGGTCTCTTCTTTTCTCCCAGACATAACCACGATAAGGAAGCTCCATGTTGCTTCTGTTGCCTCCAAATCTGTAAGTGAAAGAAACTCCTTTTCTTTCATGTTTTGTGTAGGGTTAGGGGAAGGGTGTGTGTGTGTGTGTGTGTGTGTGTGTGTGTGTGTGTGTGTGTGTGTGTGTGTGTGTGTGTCACGCCGCGCCAGAGGTCAGCTTCATATGCCTTTCCTTGAAAGTCATCCATCTTGGTTTTTAAGACAAGGTCTTCCCCTGAGACCTGAGGTTACTAATTTGGCTAGGCTACTTGGTCATGAAGTCCCAGAGCTCCACCTAAGTCCTTCTCCCCAGCAACTGAAATTATAAGCACATACCACTTCTGATTTTTTACATGGGTTCTGAGAGTTGAATGCAGGTCCTCTTCCTTGGGAAGCCAGCACTTTACTGAATGAGCTACCCTCCCAGACTCATGGGGTTCTTTCTCTTTGTAAATACTTAGCCTAATATTTTGTTAGAGCAATATTTCTGTGTCTTTTACATGGTAGCATTGTGGGTTTGGACCAACCCAGACACTGTAAGGTTCAGCTAAAACAAGATCTAATAAAGTATTAACAATGAAGGGAGGGTGCAGGAAGGACATCAAATCTTTTGCGGGGAGTTCCCAGACCATGCACTGTGTATATCTTCATTTTTTCTGGTCCTGACTGAGTGTATATACTGATATTCATCTATGTCCATGGACATTAATAATATGTATATATCATTAGAATATAAACAAGTATCTGTGCAATCATTCCACAGCCCCAGGATCCCTAAGGTATACTAAAAATGCTTGGATGCTCAAACCCACTCTCTACATCATAGTATTTATCTCTTTCGCATACATGTTGTACATATTTTAGATTACTTAGAATATGTAATACACTATAGATGCTATCTATATAGTTGTTGAATTACTTGGGGAAATAATGACAAGAATCGGTATAAAAAACAAATCAATAGAATAATAATTTTATCTTTTTTATTAATTTTTATCTAAATTAAAAACATTCTTATTTTACATACCAATCCCAGTTCCCTCTCCCTCTCACCCTCCCATTCCCCCACCTTCTCCCCATCCCAACCCCCATTTACTCCTCAGAGAGGATCATCAAAGTCTGTCACATCATTCGGGGTGGGACTGAGGCCCTCCTCCCTGTATCTAGGCTGAGAGAGTATCCCTCCATAGGGAATGCACTCCAAAAAGTCAATTCATGCACTAGGGATAAATACTGGTTCTACTGACAGCGGTCCCATAGACAGCCCAAGCACCCCAACTGACTCTCACATTCTGGAGGCCTGGTTCAGTCTTATGCAGGTTCCCCAGCTGTCAGTCTGGAGTTCGTGATCTCCCACTAGCTCAGGTCAGCTCTTTCTGGTGGTTTCCCCAGGATGGTCTTGACCCCTTTGCTCATCAATCCTCCCTCTCTACAACTAAATTCCAGGAGTTCCACTCAGTGCTTAGCTGTGAATCTCTGCTTCTGCTTCCATTAACTACTAGATAAAGGTTCTATGATGGCATTTAAGGTAGTCATCAATCTCATTATGGGGGAAGGGCATTTAAGGTAGCCTCTCCCCTATTGCTTATATTCTTAGTTGGGGTCATCTTTGTGGATCCCTGGACATTATACTAGTCAGTAGGGGGTGAAGGCTATAGGTAAATACCAGATAGACTTCTCTGTGTTCAGTGAGATATGTCAACATTGTCTTCAGCAATAGGGCTGAAATATCAGTTTGTGGAGAGCAATAGCATGAGTTGTTTTGGGGTTTCCATGGGGCCCCTTTAGCCAACAATATAGTATGTTTTCTATGTATACTATGCACATATATTTACCATAAACTTGAATATGTGTATACATATGTGTGTACGTATATGTACTTGAACTTCTGACCCTCCTGCCTCTACCTCCCAAGTGCAAGATTCTAGGCATGGGCCTCCATGCTGAGTTTAATGCATGCTACGGCATCAGTATACCACCTGGGTTACACCCCTGGCTCAATAGTAGAAGTCTGTGAGATCTGTGAGATGTCTAAAAGCTGAAGAAGAGTACTTAATTATCTCTGACCTCCATAGTCACATTTCAACATGCAAGTTGTCTTCTGACCTCCACAGGCTCACCCACATGCACACGCGCGTGCACACGTGCGCGCTCACACACACACACACCAAGCAATAAATAAATAAAAATTGAAGTTACCAAGTTGTGTGTGTGTTGCTATTATCAAGACACAAATATGACTGCCTGCCTTTGTTGTGGGGCGTCCATCAGAGAAGAGTGCTCAGCTATGGATTTAAGTCAATAGAAAGTCTTCACAAGCCAACTGGAGACGACCCTGGGTGCTCAGAAACCCAATGTAGCACTCAGCCTTTCTCAGGGTGAGCTTTTCAGTATGAAAGCCATGTTCTGGGCTGACACAGTTCCGTTAACAAGAACAGTTAGCCAGAAACAGGGCTGCAGATGCCAAAAAGCAAAGTCAGTGCATCTAGAGACTTTCCCAGAACTATGGACATTGACAGATTGTGTCTTTGCTTTAATTTTGGTGGGTGGTGCTGTCTACATGCTGAGTTTTATGGCCTGAACGGTACTTCTATCAGGGAGTCCGTTGTGTTCATGTCTGGGGACCTGTCACACCTTGAGCCCATGCTACAACAAGGCATGTCCTACTACCTTTCCCTCCTCCGTTCCCTCGGTGCTTAAATCTCTATTAAAACTCTTTCCCAATCAGTTCCAGCTCTGCCCATGCTGACCTGTCCTGAAACTCCTCCCTGCGGGGAAGTCAGCCCTGAAGATGGGTCTCCCACACGGCGACAGCACTGAACTGCGCCTCCAGTCAAGTCACTGACAAGAGCACTTCACGTTAACTACAGATACACTGCTAAAAAACAAAAAGCACAGACAAGGCTTGAACATTTTGTGACTCGAAATAAAGATAAGAACAGCCAGGCTTTTTTTTTTTTTTAGTCTGTCAGCAGAGTAATTCCAGCAATCAGCCTGACTATGTCACGTGATGAAACGCTGAGGCTGTTTTTAAAGGTAGCACGTGCCCCCTAAGGGTGATCTCCCTCCCGCCCTGTGGCAGAAAGATCACAGTGCTTAGTAGGCCAATGGGTCACAAGCAAGTAATCCAATCCAAATGTCCTATTACTCACAACACTTGGAAACATAGGAACATGGGAAGAATGACCCCACTTCATTGTCCAAGTGTGTGACACATGACAGAGGCACATGCCGTCCACCCTTGCACAAGTAAAAGAAAAAAGGTCAGAACAAAGTCAACACTCACTGAATGCCAGGTACACAAAGACCTAGTCTGGCACTTACGTACCATTTAAAGCTCATGTTTCTCAGAGAGCTGGGTTGTTCCATGTAGGAGCTCCTGACTGGCCTTGTCTGTGACATGCCTTACAGAGTTGAGCTAGGTTGCGACTCAGCTACCTGTTTTAACAAAATATTGTTCTCGTTGCAATACTATAACATGCTTTCTCATTGCCTCTGCCTTACAGAAACATTAAAAGTTAAACAATTTGTCAAGGCCCTTCCAAGGACGAAGGACAAAGCTAGATGTTCAGTGTCAAGCATATTGTCTCCAAAGCTAAAGTTATCACTGAACCAGGCCACGACTCAGCAAATCGCCTTTCGTATTTCAGTATCTCTGCCTAACGTCACAGCTTCAGATGGCCATGTTGGCACGTGCATCTATCATGTGCTACACCTGTAATCCCAGCACGCAGGAAGCAGAGGCAAGGAAGAGTGCTGCAGTTTCAAGGCCAATATGATCTACATAACTAGTTCCAATCTAACCAGGGCTACACAAAGAGGTTGTATCAGAAGAAGGAGGAGGAGAAGGAGGAGGAGGAGAAGGAGAGGAAGGAGAAGGAGGAGGAGGAGGAGGAGGAGGAGGAGGAAGGAGAGGAAAAGGAGGGGGAGGGGGCTCAATCCCTAGTTCAGTAGCACACTAGCTCTCCTCTGCGCTTCCTTCCTTCCTGTATAGCCTGTTCCCAGAAACCAACATCACATGGCATCTTCAATTGTATTGCTGGTTAGTGTCTAGTTCCGTTGTTATGGATGTGGTAAAGTATGACTTCAGGTGGAAAGGGGTGTGTTTGGCTTACAGTTCCAGGTTCCATTTTAGGGAAGTCAAGGCAGGAACTTGAAATGATCAGTCACCTTCCGTCAAGAGCTGGCAGGAATGAATGCACGCATGCTTTTTTCAGCCTTGCCCTGTTCACCTCAGCCCACCCATGAAGTTATGGGACTCACATTCAGGGTAGACCGCCTCAACCAATCCAGCTAAGGAAAATCCCTTGCAGACAGGTCCTCAGACCAACCAACTTTAGGAATTCCTTCTTTGAGACTTCCCTGGTGACTTCAGATTGAGTCAAGTTGACAATTAAAACCATCACAGTTAGTATATTATAATTTTGCTCAGTAGCTCCAGCACAGGGATGAACCAATGGGTGCCACATTCCTGTTTGCTAGCTGCTCTCAGCCATATCTCCATAAAGTACACAAAGCTGCCTTAAACTAAAATATTTGGGAATCATAATTAGCCATAACTCATCGCGGCAATGTGTCAGGAGCTTGAAGGCTGCTGCCAGCGAATTGTTTCTCAAACAAAACAGGGTCTGAGTGCAGGAATCTCTCAGTTGGGTAATATCACCACAGACACTTCTTGGCTTTACAGTCTCTTGTTTAAAAGTTCTGCCTCCTTATCTCCGTGCGCGTATTTATAGGTGGCGTGTGCTTCCAAAGCACGCCACTGTGAGGAATGATGTGGCACTTAAGCAAAACCTTGACAGAAAGCTGAAACTGAGGTTGTCCAAGAACTCAGCAGTACATAGTGTTTCAGCCCACTCGGCAGCGGTTTGGTGAGCTCTTGCCTCTTGGTTATTTCTGAGTGTACACATCACTGTGTCCTGAGGCGTAGCGTCTGTTTTCCAAAACTCCAGAAGCATGAGTCAGCTATTCAACTATGATCTACAAATTTGGTAAAGTACTGTGTCATGGAATCCAAGGCTGGTTTCCAGGAATCCCATCTCCAGGGCCCCCAGACTCACTGTCGCAACAAGAGCAAGTGCAAGCTTCCTGGAGCTCTCCACATTGACTTTCTGATAAAATGTCACGGACCCTGTGCCATCACTTACTCAGCTTGGTGAACGCAGCATGACAGTTAATATGAAATAATAAATGCCATATGAAACATGACCAATATCCTAGACAATATCCTTGTTTAATTAGTAAAAGTATTTATCTTCCCTCACGATTAGCTTTATATCTCACTTTACCAAGTTATCAAGTTCATAACTCCATACCAAAATGTAAGAAAGTGTTTAGAAACATCCTCATATGACAACATACTTTTAACTCGGGGGAACTTCATGGGGAAATGCTGCAGGAGACTGTCACAGATTACATTATGTACCTCAAAGAATATATACGTAAGTCCTCACCTCCATCATCTCACAATGAAACCTTATTTTTCAGTATTAGGTCCAAATATTCTTACTTGAGATGAGGTTGTGCTGGAGTTGGATGAACCCTCTAATAATATGACTGTTGTTTACATAAAAAAAGAGGGGGAAGATATTGGGAATGTTACTCAATGGGAGACTGCTTGTCTGACATTGGGATCCTGGCTTCAATCCTTACCACTACAAAAAAAAAACTTAAATAAAATTTCAAAATAAACGGGGGAAATCTGGAAACAGACATCGACATGCACAGAAGACAGTAGGTGAAAACAGACAGAAATGTTATGTGCTGCTATGACATGAAGTAAGATTATTTTTAATTAGCTTTATGTCCTATGACCTTACTGAATTGCTATGTGCTTTTGTGGTTGTGCAAAAGATGCTTTAGGAATGCAGATAACCACAGCATTCAGGACTGAGGATACTTTTTAACTTCCTTTCTGATCTTGATATTTTAACAAAAAGCACTTTAATGATTCGAATTAAAATGTTTTAACTAAGAATGGTTTATTAGTTTTCATATGAGGTAACTCATTTTTCAATACATTCAAGAATGCCAAATTAAAACTTTTTAAATTTTATTAATAAATGTGCAAAGAATTGGGTTTCATTACGAGACTTTCAAACATGATTTGTTTGTGTTATCTCCCATTGTCCACTTCATCATTCCCTGACCTCCTTTAGCGCTTCCACTCTGAGGAGCCTCGTCTGTCTCCGTGTTACTTGTGTTATGTTACTCTCTTCTCCCATCCTACAATACCTCTTTTTCCTCTTACGATCCTTTTTTATGGCCTCTACACACACACACACACACACACACACACACACACACACACACACACACACGCACGCACGCACGCACGCACACACACACACACACACACACAAAGAGTTAAGGTCCACAAGTTAGAAGAGAATATGTAATATTTGTCTGAGTCTGTGTTACTTTTACTTAACATAATGCTTTTCAAATCCATCCATTTTCATGTTCTACATATATTTAAATAAACTCAAATTCCATGTGGGTTAGCAACATGGCTTCACAGGATGCTTGCCTCCAAGTCTAATTGACCTGAGTTTAATCCTCAGAACCCACATAATGCAAGGAGAAATTAATTAATTAAATTTAAATTCTACCATGTATATAAAACACATTTTCAAGACAGGGTATCACTGTGTAGCCTAAACCACCCCTTGAACTCTGAGACAACCCTGTGACCTCAGAAGTGCTAGGATTACAGATATGAGTCACCATGCCCAACTAAGATTAAAACATGCATTGCGTTCAGCAAATTCTATCTAATTCGCTTGCTAACTTTTGTTCAAAGAGTGGTAGTATTACATAATAAGACTTTATTTTGGGAGAATTGCGCTAAAGGAATTCATAGTCACATTTTGGAGTCAACCTATACAATGTAACTGCAAAAGATGGGTGGATAAAATTATATTGGATATAGGATATCTAAACCAGCCTTTGAAGAAAGTTCGATGCTCTGGTTAAGGTAGAAAAGATACAGGACTAGAGCAAGGACAAACATGAAGATAGAGATGAATAAAGCATGTGAGTGTACACAGGTAAAAATTTCTTGAGGAGTACAGACAGCCAATAACATAATGCCCCAAACAGTGGACTACTAGCTTAATGCTCTGCTTGAAGGTTTTTACATAGTGAAGTATCAGAAGAAAACTCATTCCAAGATCACAGAAAGACTGTGACCTCTGAAAGGAGATAGCTCATACAAACACCACTACAACTGTGAGGCTGGATAGTTTTCCTACCTTTGAACACGCTTTGTGGTTTTGTTTGGTTGAGTTTTCTCTTGCATAGACAAAGAGATGTCCTTGAAGCCATGCTAATAATTTCATTTAAATACAACAGCTGGAAGACCTCATCATATCATGTTATAAAAACGGACTTAATACATGTCAAATACACACTTAATATTCTAAACTCAGTGAGTAATTCTTGCTATGTGAATTAAATTGTTATTGAATAGCAACAGAAGATAACTTGAATTCTAATAGTTTGGTAGTTAGTTATATTTTTTTGCAAACTCATCATGAAGCTATTCAAGAGTACAATTCACAAGATGTTGGTTCTACCAAGAGGGTAGCAAAAAGAGAATTTCAGATTTAAAATATTCTGGGGTGGGCTTAAAAAATACAAAAACAAAAATGTTTTCAAGTGAGAATGCTTTCAAAGAATGAATGGTATGAGACCCAAGCCTTATAGGATTACCAATAATCTGGCTATGGACTGCCTCGAGTCTTCTCATTGCCTGGTCTCTCACATAATGTCATGGTCTAACCACTTACATGACATCTGAGGCTGGCTATGGTTTTGAAGCAAAGATGTCCTTGGTACAGTGTCAAAGCCATGCTGCCACGAACACATGCCCCCTCATTCTGAGATAGCCTCACTCATTCTTGCCGAAGCTGTCTCTAGAAGGGTGGGTACTTGGTGACTCACATATCATTCCTGATCACTCAAATGAGAGCCATTTATGCCTGCTCAGTTGAGTCCATAGGAAAACTGAAGCAACCCTGGGTTTTTCAACCAAGTCATACTTTAAAGAGACTCAGACATAGAGAGCTGTTGTGTGGACTGAGAAATCAATAGTCATGTGAGTGTCTATTTAAATTCAATTCAATTAATCAAAAGAGGCAAGTGTCCCAAGAAACTCTGCACCAGCCCCCATTAGCAGGCTCTCGGGAGGCCACTGGGTAGCCAGTGGCTAAACCTTACGTCTTTCATCAGCAATCCCCATTCTGCTGCCTATAACTGCAAATGTAGACACATGTGTCTTCCAGGCTGTCTTCTCAAATCCCTAACTCATGCCTCACGCTGAGGGAATTAGCCTGGAATTTGCTAATGATGCTAACGTGCATAACGCAATATGTTAGTCTTTCTGCCCTACAAGGCTGGATAGGACATAGAAGAACAGTGTTGTGCTATTCTCCCTTTGAGTCTGCTTAGTCCCCTTCTATGTTCTACATTCTGCTGGTCCTTCCTTTAATCATCTCTGCTTCCCCCATGGAAACCAGTAAGTCCTACACCTCATCTTCCAAAGAGCCACTGGTCCGGAGGCCAAACAACATTGTGTAAGCCACTGTGGGTGGAAAGGTGGGAGAGTACACATGTGGAGACATTTTCCCTAAACCCAAGATTAATCCCCTTACATGAAAAGAGCAGGTTATGCGATACATACCAAAGAGTGTTCCAGTGAACAAGCCAAGAACAAACAAAACGTCCAGAAGTGTGTACAGCACTTCATCAACTCCAACACAAGGGGAACCCACGGAGTAGACAGGTTTGAGACAGGATCCTCTTTACCTCTGGAGGAATTTTTCTCGTTCCTCCAGACCCCGAGAGTACATCTCTTCTATGGCACACGTGCCTGACTCTGTGTGCTGACTCCCTCACTGGAATGACCTGGGTGCAAGTGCCACTGTTTAGTAAAATCTTTGATTCTCTGGTACATAATATGAGATCAACTACATAGTAGGCTTTTCATGAACAAGCAGAAAGCTAAGATGAAGACTGAAAAGTATCTGTCACATCTCTTGCTGGCTACTTAATATTCTTATGCTTACACTGTTCAGTTACTTCAAACACCACATATCTAATTTATGAAGAAATGTTGTAGAGATAGAAACATCAGAAATAAAAACTTCCTAGTGTAACGTGTAGTCATCCTGCCAGCCTGCCTGGGTCCCATTGCCACTTTGGCCCCCAAATAACACACAGAACACTATATTAATTATGAAGCTGTTGGCCATTTGCTATTGTTTCTCATTGGCTAGCTCTGACTTAATTATTGACCCATATTTACTAATATATATTTTTAGAAGGACTTATCTTTCCAAGAACGCAGCCTCATGCGTCCTCTCCCCGAGGTCACATGGCTTAACTACCCTTGACTTATCCTTGACTACATTTCCCAGAATCCTCTTTGACTCCTAGTCCCACCTATCTTGCTTCCCTATTGGCCAACAGTGCTTTGTTTACATATACACCGAAGTACTTCCCCCATTATCCTAGGAAGACAGAATTGGAGATTTGGGGAAATTAGTCCACAAGTATTTATGATCTCGCTAAAGATATTAATGGTATTGGATAACTGTAGATATTAAAACTTGTAAATACTCGATGTTACTGAATGATAATGTAAGGGAAATCCAACTTTTGTCTCATATTTAGATGCATGTGTATGCACCTATTATTAGTACTATCACAAATTGCAAAAAAAGGAAAAAGTGCACTAAGAAAATGAACAAAAGAAAGAATTCCCCAGCATGTTGGAAGGAAAACAGAAAAGGAAAAGCCCCATAGCTATCAAGGAGATGATTCACAAAAGGTGAAAAAAATCAAAGAACCATATTTGCAGGCACTAGGTCAAGCATTCCAGAGACTGACCTCACTGTTTACTCTTCTTACACACGTAAGCACAGTAAAACCCGTGGGAAGGGGTTTCCACGTGACCATGCTCATAGCAACAGCCTAAAACTACCAAACACCTGAACAAAACCACCATGAAAGAACGGCGCCAAGTCCAGCTTGAAGGGACCAGCCCCTGCTTTAGCAGCCATGACAGGCTACAGAAAAGACTCAGCATGTGCTCTTCTGACCTTGCCCCTCCTGCCCTAGTCGCTGGGAGGTCAGATGCCCTCCTTGTGGCAAGGAACCAATCAGAAGCTGGCTGGCGATACTGTGCTTTCTGGCTCTGGGTATTTGCTTTACTCAGTACAAGTGCCCAACAGTGATGTGCAGAGCATAGCAACCTCCCTGGGAGGGCCTATAGGCCATAACAACCAGTTGACCAATCACCACAAGGCCGGAAGCTCACCAATCCCGAGACTATTGTGCACCCCTAGAAACTCTCCTTACACTGCTCCATAAGTTCCCCACCTCTCGGTTTCCCAGGGTCTTTCTTCCCCCGTCTGCCTCAATGAATGTAGGAAAGGCCCAAGGTAATACAGTTAGCTTGTTAAACAGCAACAAGGAAAGACTCTGCGCTTTTGCATCAGAACGGGTCTCTTGTGATTTGGGGGTTCAGAATCTGGGCACAACAAGCTGATACACAGCTGCAATCTATGTCCCCTTCCATGCCCCTGTCCCTGAGTAATGCATGTGTGTTTTTCATGTGTGTTATGATAACCACTATCTGAAAAAAAAAAAAAACAGGCTGAAAGCAGCTTTATAAAATGAAAATCCACCATAAATGCCAAAATATCATTCAGATACCACAGTATTTGATCTTTGCTATCTGAGTCAGTTAGGGTCAGCTGGAGTTAGTAAGTTGACCCCTTGTTAAGACTCTGTTAGGGATTTCTATAAAGTGTCACTTCTTCCCCATGTGATGCTTTCTATGCCACTCAACAAGGAACAGCAGAAGCCCTTCGTTAGGAGCAAAGGAAGACACAGGAAGAGCAAAGACTTCAAATCTGGGCTTGCTCTTGGTTAAATGACACCAAGAGAAAGTGCTTGATCTCATTCCTTAATACAACACTCATGCATTATTGGTAGTTTTGAGTTTAGTTTTAATGTGGTCAAACTAATGCAAGCATACACATATACATATGCAAACAAAAATAAGATAAATGACCAAATGGAAAGAATAATGAATACAAGAATCACAGCAAATGTCTATATCATGCTGGCCAATGAAAAAAAGAAAATCCCACTGGTATGGGAAGTCCTGTGATTATGTCAATAAAGCACTGTTGGGCCAATAGGGAACCAAGATAGGTGGGACTAGGAGTCCAGGAGAACTCTGGGAAGGAGAAACAAGGAGAGTCAAGATGTAATGCCATGGGGTAGGAAGCCTGGAAACTTCTCTGGTAAGAGGCATACTTAGATTAACAATTATGGGGTAATTACTTAAGTCAGAGCTAGCCAGTAAGAAACAAGCAAGGCCAACAGCTTCATAAATAATATAGCCTCCTGTGTGTTTATTTGGGACTGATGCGGCTCTAGAACCAGGCTGGCGGGAAGGCTTCTCTCAAGGAAAAAGCTTCTCTTTACATCCCACATATTTACAAGGAGTGAGTATGAGAGGGCATCTACTAATATTGGGAATTTAATGAATATATATATATATATATATATAACCTAGACAGCAGCTCTGAATGATAGAAGATGTTGGTGGTGCCATATCTAAAACCCTAAAGAAAAACTAGCATTGAAACAAGAACCTTATTCTCACTTAAATTTCAAACACAAAATAAATACATTTTCAGATATCAAGGATGCAGATTTGTTCACCTTTTCTGAAATAATTTGTCAAGGATGCTTCCCAAAACATGATAATATCAATGAAAAGAAGACGCATGTTGTGTGATATTTTAAGGTATGTTACATTTGTCTATGCTATGGAATATTTGTTTAATGATGAAAGGTGTGTTGCATTCCTTATGTTGCATTTGTTTAACTCTGTGAAGCTGTGTTGCTTTGCCTGTCTAAACACCTGTTTGGTCTACTAAAGAGCTGAATGGCCAATAGCTGGGCAGAGAAAGGAAAGGCGGGGCTGGCAGTCAGAAAGAACAAATAGAAGATCTATAAGCTAGAGGAGGAGGAGGACTCCAGGGCCAGCCACCCAGTTATACAACCAGTCATGGCATAAGAAGTCAAGAAAAAGTATACAGAAATAGAGGAAGGTAAAACCCTGGAGGCAATAGGAAGACAGAATAATTTAAGAAAAGCTGGTGAAAGAGAGAAAGGAAGGAAGAAAGAAAGAAAGAAAGACAGAAAGACAGTAAGAAAGAAAGACAGAAAGACAGAAAGAAAGACAGAAAGAAAGACAGAAAGAAAGAAAGAAAGAAAGAAAGAAAGAAAGAAAGAAAGAAAGAACTGGCTAGAAACCGCTAAGGCCAGGCGTTCATAAGTAAAAATAAGACTCTGTGTGTATTTATTTGGGAGCTGGGAGGCAGACCCACACAAAGAGCCCAAAGAGTAAAAACACAACCTACAATAGATGTCGAATGCAATAAACCGTGGAATGGAAAGAAAAAGTGGCTATATCAAAAAGTCAATAAACTTTTTGTTTGCTTTTGAGACTGGGTCTGATGTAGCCCAACCGGCCTCAAACTTACAATGCAGTGTGAGAGAACCCTCAGCTCCTTATATCCACTTTTGAAAGTGCTGGGATTCCTGGCACGCACTGTCATGCCTGCTTTACTGTACTGAGGCTCAAACTCAGGGCTTCACCCAAGCATTTACCGAGTGACCTCACCCCAGGCACATATTTTCTAAGATGTATTTTATTATTCCTCTGTGTATGTGCGTGCATGCATGTGTGTGTGTGTGTGTGTGTGTGTGTGTGTCTGTGTCTGTGTGTAAGTGCCCATGGAGGCCAGAAGAGGCCATAGGATCTCCTAGAGCTGGAGTTACAGGTGGTTGTTAGCCTCCCAATGTTGGCGGTGGGAACCAAACTCAAGTTCTCTGGAAGGTCAGTATGTGCACTCAGTCACTAAACCATCTCTCCATCCCATGCTTCATAGTTTTAATAATCATATATAATGAGAATCACAAATTCAATATGACAGGTTATATCTTAAAATAAGAGAATTCCGCTCTTGCTTAGAAGTAATGTTTATTCAGTAACTAGATTTGAAACTGAAAAACATAAGCTTATAAATACAGAGGAGTATTCTTGGCTAATTTAAAAGTTGATTTTTGGAGGCTGGATAGATGGCTCAGAAGTTAAGAGCACTGGCTGCTCTTCCTAGAGGACCTGGGTTCAATTCCCAGCATCCACATGGAGTTCACTATTGTATGTAACTCCAGTGCCAGGGAATCTGTCACCCTTATACATATACATTACAGGTGGGCAAAACACCAATGTTCATAAGATAAAAATAAATAAAAAATATTTTTTTGAAAAATATGATTATTGGTATGCTGACCTGCCATCAATATTTGTTGTTTTGTTATAAATTTATCTTCTACATGTGCCCTCATTCCTACTTCAAAGCCTAAGTTCTATGGATTCTCTATAATCTGTCATTAATGTTTTAGTTACCCTCAGCAAGCAAATAATTGAAGAGACTGGGAATTCTCAAAGCTCTGGTAGTCACTCAAGGAAAAGCCAGCAAATAGCAGGGTATAGAAAAGCCTCAAGTCAGGCTAGATGGGTATTGTTGGGTACCCATGACATAAGGACACACAGAGTCTTTGTGTTGCAGAGTCAAATGTGCCATTTGAACTAAAGAGCAACTATTTAGCTAAGGGGGGAAAAAACAGCTCCAGTCATTAGATCCATGTCATTCATATGCATACAAACAGTATTTCATATGCTTGGCATATGAAGAATCTCAGGTTCTCAAGTTTTAAATACAGTAGAAGTCACAGAACCCAAGTAAAATGTACACATGCGAATGTTTTGTTCAGTCACTTATCTTAAAGAATTTCCTTTTAGTTAGTGGGATATTAAAGAAAGTGAGTAAGCTTTCTTTTTCTTCTTAGCCTTCCATGGTCTCTGTTTCTTTTTTCCTTGTCCCAGGAACACAAACCAGGAGCTCATACTTGCTACTGGGCTAAATCTCCAGCCCACCAGTGGTTTCTTTAAAAGGCCATGGCAGGTCCCTGAGTGTATTAGTTACTTTTCCATTGCTGGAGTAATACACCATGACCCTGACAACTTAAGAAGGAGAGAGTCTGCTGTCTGGGCTTTTGGGTTCCAGCAGGTTAAATTTAGTCCATGATTGGAGCGGGGGGGCAGGTAAAGCTTCCGGAGCAGGAAGCTGAGGGCTCACGTCTCAAACTGTAGGCACAAAGAAGAGAGTGAGCTTTGTAACCTCAGAGCCCAGTCTCCAGGGTCATACTTCCTCCAGCAAGGCCACACCTCCTAAACCTGCCCAACTATGCCACCAGCTGGGGACCACGTGTGCAAGCCTCCGAGCCTACGAGGGACATTCTCATTGAAACCACCACACTGACTTGGATATCTGACTCCGGGCTCAGTCTTGACAGCAATCCTCTCGGAAAATAAGGGTGAAGAATGGTTGAGAAAAGCCTAGACGCTGCTCATTCTGTGTCTTCCATACACATACACACACACCTAAACACACATGAATAAGAACATGCACACATACACACACACACACCTAAACACACATGAATAAGAACATGCACACACACACACACACACACACACACACACACACACCACAAAGGAATAAAAACAACAACTCGGAAAAAATAACAACATCTGTAACACCACTTAACCATCATAAGTATTCTTAACAATGTAAAGATTAGTGGCAGACTCCCAAAGGGGCTAAAACATTTGCCTGAGGAGGAAAAAAATTCAAAAATAACACTGAAAATCTTCTTCCAAGTTTCCACAGACTCCAAAATCCCAAGAGTGTCTTTCTCTTTGTGCGCCCTTCAGCCTCTAATGATATTACCACAGCCCTGTTATTTGCTTGTTGCCGAAACATAACTGGTGGCTCAAACGTCAATAAATTTCAATATCATCAATGTATTCAAGTCTGAGAAGGGTTTTGTTTACAGAGTGCCAGGTTTCTAAAGACCTTGTCCATCTCTACTTACTATGTGGAACACTAATAATCTAGTTGTTATTAACATCTTCCTCCTTGGAGCTGGATACTAGTTCACTAAAATTCCAACTGGACGACCAAAAAGGAAAAAGAGGGAGAGAGAGAGAGAGAGGCACCGATATTAGGTAGAGTAACTGAGAGGGGTACATGGAAAAGCAACTGTCCCAACAGAGAGCCCTTTCATCCAATTATCTGTTCCTCTTCCCAGGCATTTCTCCCGGCAGCAGCACGCCAGTCCTCAGACTGGACACACTTGGAAAAGCCGTCTTTCTACTTGATTCCCCGTAACCAATGGGTTTAGAAGCATGGGGAGAGTTATCACACGGTTCGTGTGTGAGAAAGCTTTCTTTCCTCTCTCTCTCTCTCTCTCTCTCTCTCTCTCTCTCTCTCTCTCTCTCTCTCTCTCTCTCTCTCTCTCTCTCTTTCTCTCTTTCTTTATTATTTTCACTTCCTTGGCCCTTACAAATTTACCTAATGGCATCGGCCCAGATTAAGCAGAAAATGAGGTAATACTGTTTTAATTATTTGGCAATTGTATTCTGTATTAAAGGAAGCACAATCTGAAAATCACAAATCATATGAAATAGTAATTTGCTTTAAAATGCCAGATTTCTTGGCTCTTATTCTAAAAAGATATAATAAGAGACCAAGTGCAGCAGGAATTTTATAGGTTTGTGGAATAAAATATGTGAGGAATTTCTCTAGTTTATTTCCCTAAAATGAACCACACCATAAAAGTGGTTCCAGTGCATTTTATATACATGCGAATGTCCCTGAGCCCTCATAATTGTTGGGTTGTTAGACTGGCTTTCCTGTGAAAAAGTCCAGGAATTCCAGCTGGAACCCTGCCTGTCCTCGGTTGTTCCTGAAGGTTTGACTTAATTATCTAGCAGAGCTGCTGTAATTTGCATCCACAAAACTTGGTCCCATTGGGATTCAACATAGCTGACTTTGGGGAAGCCAATTACAGTTTGGGCAAATTTTCCCAACTATGCCATTACACCTGGCAGCCAACCCCAGGAAATAACATCTGCTCAATTTCCACTGCCCTCACCCCCTAATGTGTTTGTGTACTGCTGGCTGACAACTGTAACTTGTTTGTAGTACACACAGTACTCTGAATTACGGTTTAAGTCGGTTCAGGCTCTCTCATGTGGCTGGAATGTTGGCATGGCTCAGAAAACAAAAGTCAACTTAACGACAAAAAAAGTTAGTACCTCCAGGAAAGATGGCTATGGGGCCTGACAAAAACTCGGGGCAATGAGGCCGATTCCAGGAGCGACTGCTAACGGCTTCCGTGTCTTGGACTTCCAGCCTTTGTCTGCAAACACGGTGGGCCTTGTTAAAATGCCAACGGGACGATTTTGTCTCCAAAGGCTTGCTTTTCTGAGGTGACTTTTTCAACAGGAAAGCTTGGCAGTGCACCTGAGCTCTCATTTCTGGGGCAGTGATAACACTTAGTAAGCTCAATGGTCCACTGTCTACAGACTTGAAATCTAGAAAGTAGGCGAAAAAACATTTTATGTAAGATCATTGATTTGGGTATCTCAGTGTACTCTGCTAACTTTTGTGACTGGCTCTTTTCAAGTTTGTGTGAGATCTGTCTCCACCGAACAGGAGCAGAAACTGAAACCTGAAAACTACATTACAAGTGAACTGGAAATGTGGTGTTATCTACCTACTGTTGGGACATTCCCCGAAAGAAGAAGCAATCTGTGCTCCGTAGACAGGTGTCAGGAGCTCTTCTATTACCTCATCTAAGTCAGACTTAACCGAAGAAGCACAGATCAGTTTAGAAGTTCCCCTCCCAAATCCAGGAGCTTAGTGTCCTGTACCCTTAAGTGCTAAAACCACTATAAATTGATAGAAATCAATAATCTCTGTCCATATGCATTTATTAAGTGTCTGTCTGCAATGCTAAACTGCATGTCATAGGGGTCTTGTCACGTTTACAGGATTTAGAATCATCTAGGGAAAACATCCTAAGTGTGTCTCTGAGGGAGCTCCCAGGGACGACCCACCGGAACTGTGGGTAGCACCATTCCACGGGGTTGGGTTCTGGGCTGAATGCAAAGGAGAAGGTGAGTGGGCAGCAGTGGTCATCCTGCTCTGCTTGGCTACAAGTGCGATGTGACCACCTGCCTAGCATTCCTGCCACAATGACTGTCCCGCCATGATGAACTGTAACCTCAACCTGTAAGCCAAAAAAAAAAAAAAAAAGTCCTACCCTCCCTTTAAGGAGCTCATCTCAGATGTTCTAACACAGAACAAGAAAAAAAAACTGGGCTGGAGAGATGGCCCAGTGGTGGAGAGCACTGGTTGCTCTTGCAGAGGACCCAGGTTTGATTCCCAGCACCAGCATGGTGACTCACAACTGTCTGTAATGATGTTCCAACCATCCAGTCCTAGGGGATCCATTGCCCTCTTCTGACCTTCACAGGTACAAGACGTGAGAACATGGTGTACATGCATACACAAAGGCAAAACATTCATATGCATGAAACAATAAGTCAATCTAAAAAATTTAAACTACTGTACTAACACAATGCAAAATCAATGAATAGCAGAGTTGAACATTTCCAAAAGTGGTGGGGGCTGCCCAATAACTCCCATTGGAGTCCTCAAGTAAGCTTGTGTATTAAGTAGATTCCTCACCCCAGATCTAGTTAACCAGATGGGAGGGGTGGCCACTCGTTGCATCTCTTACATTCCCGATGACCCTTTCAGCTAGTGTTTGAGAACTATTTTAGTCTCAAACTGGCTTCGCATTTGAAAAACCCAGTAAATTTTAAACCTCCAATGACCTGGTACCACAGCAGACCAACTGCATCAGACCCTCAAGAAGAGGAGAAGGCTAGATGAGTTCTTGCTGTTGCTTGTTGGGTTTGGGTTTTTTGTTAGTCAGCTAGGTCTTGTTTTAAGAACTTCAGGCAACCCTAAGACTCATCCAAGACTGAGAACCACAGTCTTGGGCTATAAATACTGTAAATATCCAAGAAAGAAGATCTATAGTGGCCAGAGCCTACATTTGCCACTCTCTTGTACCTCAAAGAAGACATTATGTTCTCTTTGGAGAGTGAGTGTGGGTGTGTTATTATTAATAAAATGGCATATTTATGCAGCATCCATCCAAGACGTAGAATATTTTTATGGGTAACTCGTAATCTCATTTATCATCAATTCGTTCCCTGAAATGTAATTAGAAGAAAATTTTATTACTACCCAAATTGCAGAGCAAACAAACAGGATTTTTTTCCTGAGGACACACAGCAAAGTCTATTCCAAGAGTCAAACTCTATTGAGTTTCTTCCCAGAACAAGCACATTTGGACAGTTCTGGTTGATGCTCATAATTATTTATTTTACTACTGACACCACTATCCCTCATAACTGCATATCTTTTCTTTGGGTTGTAAGGGAGATAGATGAAGGAACACTAATCCTAGTTCCCCACTTCTCTGTAAGGCAGCAGTGCTGAGCACATTAACGGGCATGCTCAATGCCTAGTAAACTTTGTTCTGTGCCATGCAAAAAAGGCTTCATCAGAGATGGAAGCAAAGCCACACGTTGAAGAGCTGCAAAACTGCCAAAATAAACAGGAAGTAAGACAGCCACCATCAAAATCAAAAGACTGAGCTTGGCACAATGCAGGATCTAGGCCCATGGTTCTCTTAAGTGTGTGGGCATCAGAAGCATCCAGAGGACATATTAAAACACAGATCACTGGCCCCACCAACAGTTTCTGATTAGTGAGTCTGGAGAGGGGCCTGGGAATTTGTATTTCCCGCACATCCTCGTACACCCATGCTGTTGATCTCAGGGTCACACTTAGATCCTGGGCCTGGTGCTAGGAAGACCCGCACTTGAGCCCAGGAAGCAAGTGGTGGGTATTATCTCAGCATCAGAGAGCGAGAGGCAAGCTATGTTAAGTGAAGATGAGAGGTGTGTCCAGAGTGAATCCATCTACAGAGTGAGTTCAGGGACAGCCTCCAAAGCCACAGAGAAACCCTGTCTCGAAAAACCAAAAAAAAAAAAAAAAAAAAAACCAAAAACAAAAAACAAAAAACCAGAGTGAATCCGAACTAGCGTGGAACTCCAGCTACCAAAAGCTGGAGTGTGACAGAGAAAAACAGAAAAGGACCTTAATCAGAAAGATTCATGGCTAAGACCTTTCTACGGGATGTAGGTGAAAGGTAGGGTAGCCTTAGAAACAAAGGAAAATTCCATATTTGAACAATAACCCAACAGCATGGGCTTAACACCTATCCAGTGGAGAGCTACTCAATCAGCAACTCTTCAAGATCCCCAGGCAAGGATCAAAAAATGGGTGGCTGACCATTCTGATTTTCCCAAACTTTCCTAATTGTGGCACTGAAAGTCAAGAGCCTGGGAAATTCAAGGGCTGGAGAGATGGCCAAGTGGTTAAGACCACTGGCTGCTCTTGCAGAGGACCCTAGTTCGATTCCCAGCACCCACCCTGCAGCTCTCACCTGCCTGTAACTCCAGTCCCCGGGCTTCTGACACCCTCACAAGACATACATGCAGGCAAACACGAATGAACACAAAATAGAAATAAATTATGTATATGTATATATATTTTTAAGTGCCTTGGAAATTCAGTTCAAACCAGCTGTTCACCTCAAATATGGTCTTAGGAGATTGGAACCTACATCCACCCTTGTCTTCTAGTCCTGTGGATCCACCATAAAAGGGGACAATCTGAGTGGGGAGAGAAGGATCCAGCTAAAGAGAGATGGAGAGCCAGGACACTTGTTATAGCATATGGCCTCCAAGCGAGAGGAACAGGGTGCCCAGAAATATGGCCTGTAATACTGAAGTGTGTTTGCTTTAAATGGGCAAAACATGTTAAACAACTCCCTAGGCTTGCAGTTTTTCTAAACTCCCCAAAGTGGAATAGTTCAGTACAAACAGAACAAGCCAGACACCCCGTAGATGGAAGTCGTCCTCACTGCCTTTTGACAATCATCACACACACTTAAGATCTCATTAAGTACAGCCTTAAAGGGCCCGATACACACAGTCCAGCCAGGGGAAGATAACGTTTGTAAATATTAGCAGAATATTCCGTAGTCTTTTGGTCTCCCCATAAAAATAATAAGAAGCTACCTAGAATAAGTACATATGTCAAAATGATTAAAATGTTTAAATGCAAGGAATTCTCTCGTGGAATGCGGATGCCCTAAGATATTTAGTGCTATAAGCTAGCATGCTGGAAGCATCTTGGGTTTCTTCCATGGACAGAAACTACTTATTATGCAACATAAAGAAGTGCATGCAGGCTACTGTTGATAATTATGGTAGCCTTTTGAGGTGTCCTTTTCTAAAGTCATCCGTATAGTATTCCAATCTTATTTTCCAATCTTATTTTTTTTAGGACTCAGCTTTAAGTATTCATAAATTGATGAGCACTGATATTCAGTAAATGGGTATAATTCAATTTGTGGGGACAGGAGAGAATACAACATGATGTCATGACTATGTAAACCCCAGATGCTTGGAGATTAAAAGTTAGAAAACAGAACAGTATTACCTTTCAAATGGTGGTTGGCCACTGATCTCTCCATGCCAAGAATGGTTAGACTCATGTCCCACAGATGCCTATAATCAATGTCACTTTCCCTATCTGTGAAGAAGACAGGGAACTGAAGAAACACTGCTTAGTCCAGACTTTTTTTTAAATGTAATGTATATACCAAAGTTGTTTACTTTTAGAAAAGCTTATTTACAAGTGAGCAGACTTAATTTAGTAACAAACTGCTCAAGAAAACTTATTATGTTTTATTTTGTTTTGCTTTAAGGACCGGATACTTATCTAGTACTCTTACACTGTAAAACAACCATTCCTACGGGTAACACTTTTGGGTTACAGTTTTTTCATCATGAACCAGCATAGGGGGCAGACACTGGGCATTTTTCCCCTGGAGTCATTGCCTAATTATCAGGGCTAGACTTCAGCATCCCTCGCTAGAAAGACACAAGACCTCCCATTGTAGGACAGACATTCTGGAGTCTCACAAAGAAGCACAGCCAAACTTCAGGGTGTGGTGACAGTGATACACTCACAAGGCAAGACTGACAAAGGGAACAGCGATCACGATTTGTCTTGTGTGTGCCCCTGCCACCTGGGGTCTTCCTTTCCTGTCCTCTCTGTCCTACTCTGACTCACCATGTGTATCTGTTACCACTGATGTAAACAGTTAGTACGGAAAGCCAGAAGGAAAATCACTGGTGTGCACTCTTGGACCCAAATTTTATGGCGGTAATAAAATAAATGAATCATTGAGTTGACATACTCTATTACAAGGAATTTATATTGTGATATAAATTGGGAAAGAAACTTCTGAATTCAATACATTGCAGGAATTAAAACTCTCCTAAGACATCATATTCCCATAGAAACCATTAACTTACCTAGTCTCGTGATCTGCATGGCAATATTAATACTGTGGATTCTTAGCCTGTCTCACTTATCCATGTTAGAAGATGAGACATATAATAGCTGTATTTATTGATTCGCACAATTAAGCAGCAGCTATGAATTGAGAGACTGGTCTCCAGGAACTCACGTTAAGGTTCTATTCTATTTTCTAAGTGACAACCACATGTGAGGTATTGGGCTAAAAACATTTTATTTCATGAAGGTATTTGTTATGCAGTAAGTATTGGACTGGATACTTTGATGTGTTTTCTCATCTAATCCTTAATGGGGGCCAAGGGCAACCACTAATGACTTGACAGCAGTGACCTAGACAGACAAATGTGACAGTTGCTATTAGGGGGTATATGAGTGTTTTCAATACCTTTGGAGGCAACTCTTAGGACATACCTGAGACTGTTCTATTTTCATTTCTGTTGCTGTGATAAAAGGCCTGTTACCAAAAAGCAACTTATGGATGAAATGGCTTAGTTGACTTACAATTCCACGTTATAGTTGACCACTTCAGAGAAGTCGATGCAGGAACTCAGGCTGTTTGTCACATCACAGTCACAGTCAAGAGCAGAGAGAGCACAAATGCATAGATGCTTGTTTGCCCACTGTTACACAGTGCGGGCTCCAGCCAAGGGGTGGGTGCCACCATGGACCGGGCTTCCTACATCAATTAACCATGGAGACAGCCCTGCACAGACATGCCCACAGGTCAAAATGATCTGCGTAATGCATCATTAAGATTCTTCTCAGGTGACTCTACATTGTATCTAGTTGACTGTTAAAACCAACCAGCAAAAAAAAAAAAAAAACAAAAACAAAAAACAATCCATGAGTGATTTTACCAAATGCAGCCCATAATTTTTTTTTCAAGATAGAGTTTCTCTGTCCTGGCTGTCCTGGAACTCACTCTGCAGATCAGGTTGAACTGGAACTCACATAGATCCACCTGCCTCTGCCTTTTGAGTGATGGGATTAAAGGTGTGTGCCACTACTGCCCGGTGCAGGAAATAAACTATTTCCCAGCTGAGCCAGTATGAATCAAATTATACTTTTCTTTGATCGGCAATTTTAACTTTTTCACTTGGTAAGTTTTTTTTTCAATTTCATACTCTGTTTAATGTGTATGGGTGTTTTGACTGCATGTATGTCTGCATACCACATGCATGCCTGTTGCTGAGGATGCCCAGAAGAGGGTGTTAGATCCCATGGGACTGAAGTTAGAGACAGTTGTGAGCTTTTGTGTGGGTGTTCAGGATGGACCCAGGTCTTCTGGAAGAGTATCTGCTGCTATTAACCCAGGGGCCATCTCTTCAGCCCAACTTGGGGAGGTTTTTAACTTCATTTTACTTAATTTGTGGTAAGTAGTAACTACACACAATAAGTAGCGACACATGTTCTGGGCTAGCCCACCAGGGTTCAGATGCTGACTCCACTGCTTCCAGCAAAGAAAACGTAAGCATCTTTCTCCACTGGGCAGTCTAGTTTCATTTCTGTGGCTTCGATAAAACACCCATATGAAAAGGAACTTAGAGGAGAACAGTTTTATTTCATCATATAACTCCAGTCTATCCTTGTGGGGAAGTGAAGACTGGAATTTGAGACAGCTGTCCAGATCACACCCACAGTCAAAGGCAGAGAGAAACGAATGCTTGCTTATTTGGTTGCTTGCTTGTCTTCTCTACTCACATAGTTCAGGATGCCTTGCCTAGGGAATTGTGGGCTGGGTCTTCTCACATCAATTCACTTATTACAATCCCCTACAGACATGCCCTCATGTCCATCGTCCCCTTTCTCCACCCCACCCCATCAATGTTTTCCCCCCACCTCCCTCGACCCCCCCAACCCCAATGTGAACAATCCTGTGTTGACTCTCTTCCAGGTAATTAAGACAATCCCCTACAGACATGTCTGAATGTTCCCCCCACACAACCCAATATGAACAATCCTGTGTTGACTCTCTTCCCAAATAGTTAAGACAATCCCCTACAGACATGTCTGAATGCCCCCCACACAACCCAATGTGAACAATCCTGTGTTGACTCTCTTCCCAAGTAGTTAAGACAATTCCCTACAGACATGTCTGAATGCTCCCCCCACACAACCCAATATGAACAATCCTGTGTTGACTCTCTTCCCATGTAGTTCTAAGCTGTGGAAAGCTGAATATCAAAGCCAACTGTCACAATGAACTTCATTTTCTTCACCCATAATATGAGCAGAAAGTGCTTAGGGGAAAAAATGGTAACATTCTAAATGCCAAATAAATACCTTGATTTTTTTCAAATAAGATCCAACTGTATGAATGAGTATGAAGCCATGTATCTCCTCCAATTTCCTTGATTTTATAACCTTTAGCATACATTTATTAGACATTCTATGTTTGCACAGATAAGTATGTACATGTCACTGTACGCACAATCTGCATCCATCAATGTTTCTCCTTTCTCACAAATACAAGCACACTTCACAATGCTCCTGTTTAAAATGTTTTGGATAGTTCTATATTGACATCTATAAATCTGTTATGGTCCTCTATAAATGATCTGTAGTATTCCATTCTACAGATATACCATGAATTATTTAACCACAAGCCAAAGGACTTATGTTTGTCACAGAGCCGGGCATGGAGGGTTGGAGCTGCCACTGTTTCTTCCCCGTTTGCTTACTGAATCATTGCTCTCTATCTAAAGTAGAAGGCACTGGCGCTATTTACATGGATTCTAAATAATTTCCTTGGGTAATTTTTCTTGGACCATCATAAATGAGTCTCCTCTCATTAATCATCCTAGTGCAAAGGAAAGAGCAATTCAGACTGACCATTCTGCTATTGACAAGCGACTGCACACATATTGAGCTGACTATCTTTGTGAATGGCATTATTTCATAGCAGCTGCAAGCTCAGGCACTGACACACAGATACAAAGTCTGATTTCTGCCATTTTCTCATTGTATTTGAAGTAGATCACTGTAATTCTTAATCTCAATTGTCAACTTGATGAGACCTAGTACACCTCACAGATGCACTTCTATGCATGCCTGCAGGGGATTGTTTTGATTAGAGATTTAAAAAAGCCACCCACTATGAGTGGCAACATCCTCTAGGCTGAGAAGCTTAGACTGTTAAAAAAAAAAGAGGAGAGGAAAGGAGAGGAGGCTGGGAGTACAGGGAAGTAGCTGTCCCTCTGGCATCATCAGGTAAACAGGCCAGCTTCCTGGCCTGAGTTCCAGAGCCTGCAGATCGCCTGGGAACTGCACAGAGCTCCCAATCCCGGCGGGAGCATCAGGTAAACAGGCCAGCTTCCCGGCCTGTGTTCCAGAGCCTGCAGATCGCCTGGGAACTGCACAGAGCTCCCAATCCCGGCGGGAGCAAAGCACCCCAGACTCCAGATCTTCTCTCCCACCAACGATTCCAGGAAAGGAGAGGAGGCTGGGAGTACAGGGAAGTAGCTGTCCCTCTGGCATCATCAGGTAAACAGGCCAGCTTCCTGGCCTGAGTTCCAGAGCCTGCAGATCGCCTGGGAACTGCACAGAGCTCCCAATCCCGGCGGGAGCATCAGGTAAACAGGCCAGCTTCCCGGCCTGTGTTCCAGAGCCTGCAGATCGCCTGGGAACTGCACAGAGCTCCCAATCCCGGCGGGAGCATCAGGTAAACAGGCCAGCTTCCCGGCCTGTGTTCCAGACCCTGCAGATCGCCTGGGAACTGCACAGAGCTCCCAATCCCGGCGGGAGCAAAGCACCCCAGACTCCAGATCTTCTCTCCCACCAACGATTCCAGGAAAGGAGAGGAGGCTGGGAGTACAGGGAAGTAGCTGTCCCTCTGGCATCATCAGGTAAACAGGCCAGCTTCCTGGCCTGAGTTCCAGAGCCTGCAGATCGCCTGGGAACTGCACAGAGCTCCCAATCCCGGCGGGAGCATCAGGTAAACAGGCCAGCTTCCCGGCCTGTGTTCCAGAGCCTGCAGATCGCCTGGGAACTGCACAGAGCTCCCAATCCCGGCGGGAGCAAAGCACCCCAGACTCCAGATCTTCTCTCCCACCAACGATTCCAGGAAAGGAGAGGAGGCTGGGAGTACAGGGAAGTAGCTGTCCCTCTGGCATCATCAGGTAAACAGGCCAGCTTCCTGGCCTGAGTTCCAGAGCCTGCAGATCGCCTGGGAACTGCACAGAGCTCCCAATCCCGGCGGGAGCATCAGGTAAACAGGCCAGCTTCCCGGCCTGTGTTCCAGAGCCTGCAGATCGCCTGGGAACTGCACAGAGCTCCCAATCCCGGCGGGAGCATCAGGTAAACAGGCCAGCTTCCCGGCCTGTGTTCCAGAGCCTGCAGATCGCCTGGGAACTGCACAGAGC
Source organism: Mesocricetus auratus (assembly GCF_017639785.1). Lineage (NCBI taxonomy): Eukaryota > Metazoa > Chordata > Mammalia > Rodentia > Cricetidae > Mesocricetus > Mesocricetus auratus. Next base: position 9,838,263 of record NW_024429192.1, on the reverse strand, counting down.
TCCCAATCCCGGCGGGAGCATCAGGTAAACAGGCCAGCTTCCCGGCCTGTGTTCCAGACCCTGCAGATCGCCTGGGAACTGCACAGAGCTCCCAATCCCGGCGGGAGCAAAGCACCCCAGACTCCAGATCTTCTCTCCCACCAACGATTCCAGGAAAGGAGAGGAGGCTGGGAGTACAGGGAAGTAGCTGTCCCTCTGGCATCATCAGGTAAACAGGCCAGCTTCCCGGCCTGAGTTCCAGAGCCTGCAGATCGCCTGGGAACTGCACAGAGCTCCCAATCCCGGCGGGAGCATCAGGTAAACAGGCCAGCTTCCCGGCCTGTGTTCCAGAGCCTGCAGATCACCTGGGAACTGCACAGAGCTCCCAATCCCGGCGGGAGCATCAGGTAAACAGGCCAGCTTCCCGGCCTGTGTTCCAGAGCCTGCAGATCGCCTGGGAACTGCACAGAGCTCCCAATCCCGGCGGGAGCATCAGGTAAACAGGCCAGCTTCCTGGCCTGTGTTCCAGACCCTGCAGATCGCCTGGGAACTGCACAGAGCTCCCAATACCGGCGGGAGCAAAGCACCCCAGACTCCAGATCTTCTCTCCCACCAACGATTCCAGGAAAGGAGAGGAGGCTGGGAGTACAGGGAAGTAGCTGTCCCTCTGGCATCATCAGGTAAACAGGCCAGCTTCCCAGCCTGAGTTCCAGAGCCTGCAGATCGCCTGGGAACTGCACAGAGCTCCCAATCCCGGCGGGAGCCAAGCACCCCAGACTCCAGATCTTCTCTCCCACCAAAGAGACCAGGAAACTACAGGAACCAGGGAGACCAGGGGAGTAGCTGTTCCGGATCAGGTACAACAGGACCCAGCATAGGGTCCAGGGGACCAGGTAGGAGGCTAAGCGCCCCAGATTCCTGTTCTTCTTCTCTACCCACGGACCAGCATTTGGACAAGGCATAGAAGAACCACCAGATTACTGGACTTACTAGCACCCACCAAAGGGAACTCTGGTCCCCAGACCAGGAAGGGGCTCTTTCTGCACCCACTAAAAGAAGAGATGGGAAAGAGACAATACAAAAACACAGTCAGCAACAGAAAAACAAATATGACACCGCCAGATTCTAGAGACTCCACACCAGCAAGACCCCAATATTCAAACGCGAAGGAAGCAGAAGAGAACGATCTTAAAAGCACTTTCATGAAAATGATAGAGGCCCTAAAAGAGGATATTGGAAAATCCCTCAAAGAAATGGAAGAAAAAACAAACCAAAAAATGCAAGAAATGGAAGAAAAAACAAACCAAAAAATGCAAGAATTGGAAGAAAAAACAAACCAAAAACGGCACGAAATGGAAGAAGAAATGAAGCAAAAAATGCAAGAAATGGAAGAAAAAGCAAAGCAAAAAATGCAAGAATTAGAAGAAGAAACATACCAAATAAGGCAGGAAATGGAAGAAGCAACAAAGCAAAAAATGCAAGAAATGGTAGAAAAAACAAAGCAAAAAATGAAAAAAATGGAGGAAGAAACAAACCAAAAAAGGCAGGAAAGGGAAGAAGAAACAAAGCACAAAATCCAAGAAATGGAACAAAAAGCAAACCAAAAAATGCAAGAAATGGAAGAAAGAACAAACCAAAAAATTCATAAAAGGCAACAAACGGACGAACAGATAAACAGAAAATTGCAAGAAGCAATGCAAATGCTGCAAGGGTTGAAAACTGAAATAGAGACACTAAAAAAAACACAATCTGAAGAAAGGCAGAAAATAGAAAAGCTGGACAAACAGTCAGGCACTACCAATACAAGCATTACCAACAGAATAGAAGAGATGGAAGAGAGAATCTCAAGTGTTGAAGATACATTAGGAGAAATGGATTTATCAACCAAAGAAAACCTTAAATCCAACAAATCCTTAACACAAAACATCCAGGAATTATGGGACACCATGAAAAGACCAAACCTAAGAATAATAGGTATAGAAGAAGGAGAAGAAATCCACCTCAAAGGGGCAGAAGGCATATTCAACAAAATCATAGAAGAAAACTTTCCCAACCTTAAGAAAGACATGCCAATGAAGGTACAAGAAGCCTACAGAACACCAAATAGAGTGGACCACAAAAAAAAATCCCCTCGCCACATAATAATCAAGACCCCAAACATACAGAATAAAGAAAGAATATTAAGAGCAGCTAAGGAAAAAGGTCAAGTAACATATAAAGGCAGACCTATCAGAATTACACCTGATTTCTCCATGGAAACTCTGAAAGCCAGAAGGTCCTGGATAGATATTCTACCTACACTAAGAGACCATGGATGCCAGCCCAGACTACTATACCCGGCAAAGCTCTCAATCACTATAGACGGAGAAAACAAGATATTCCATGACAAAACTAGATTCAACCAATATGTGTCCACTAACCCAGCCCTACAGAAAATTTTGGAAGGAAAACTCCAACCCAAGGAAGCTAACTACAACCAGAAAAACATAAGCATTAGAGAATCCCTCTCTACCAACAGCCAAAAGAACAAAGGGGCGAAATTCCACCCATAATTCCACCAACAACAACCATCGCAAATCGAAGAAGGATGAGCAATCAATGGTCATTAATATCCCTCAATATTAATGGCCTTAACTCACCCATAAAAAGACACAGACTAGCAGAATGGATTCGAAGACAGAACCCTTCCTTCTGCTGCATACAAGAAACACACCTCACCCTCAAAGACAGACATTACTTGAGAGTTAAAGGTTGGGAAAAAATTTTTCAATCAAATGGACCCAAGAAACAAGCAGGGGTAGCAATCCTAATATCTAACAAACTAGACTTTAAAATAAAATCAATCAAAAGAGATGAAGGAGGTCATTACATACTCATCACAGGTGAAACCCACCAAGAGGAAGTGTCTATCCTGAACATCTATGCCCCCAATACAAAGGCATCCACATTCGTTAAAGAAACATTATTAGAACTTAAATCTCATCTAAAGCCCCACACAGTTATAGTGGGAGATTTCAACACACCACTCTCACCACTAGACAAGAATACCAGACAGGAACTCAACAAAGAAGCAAAGGGTCTAATAGAAGTAATGACCCAACTGGGATTAACAGATATCTATAGAACATTTCATCCACATAAAAAAGAATATACCTTCTTCTCACCACCACATGGAACCTTCTCAAAAATCGACCACATACTTGGCAACATATCAAACCTCAGCAGCTACAAAAAAATTGGAATAACTCCATGCATCTTATCAGACCACCATGCCTTAAAATTAGAATTCAACAACAACACAAAGTGCAGAAAACCTACAAACTCATGGAAATTGAATAATGCTCAACTGCACCATCCCTGGGTCAAAGAGGAAATAAAAAAAGAAATTAAAGACTTCCTCGAACTCAATGAGAATGAAGACACAACATACCCAAACCTATGGGACACTTTGAAAGCAGTGCTACGGGGAAGTTCATAGCACTAAGTGCTCACATGAAGAAACAGGAAAACAGTTATACCAGAGAATTAACATCACAGCTAAAAGCTCTAGAACACAAAGAAGCAAACTCCCCCAGGAGGAGTAGACGCCAAGAAATAATCAAATTGAGGGCTGAAATCAACAAAGTAGAAACCAGGAAAACAATACAAAGAATCAATGCAACGAAGAGTTGGTTCTTTGAGAAAATCAACAAGATAGACAAACCTTTGTCCAAACTTACCAAACAGCAGAGAGTGAACACGCAAATTAACAAAATCAGAAATGAAAAGGGGGACATAACAACAGACTCTGAGGAAATCCAGAGAATCATTAGGTCATACTTTGAAAACCTGTACTCCACAAAATTCGAAAATTTAAAGGAAATGGATGACTTCCTGGACAGCTATCATTTGCCAAAACTAAATCAAGAACAGATAAGCAATTTAAATAGACCTATAACCCCTATGGAAATAGAAGCTGTCATCAAAAGTCTCCCAACCAAAAAAAGTCCAGGTCCAGATGGCCTCAGTGCAGAATTCTACCACAAATTCAAAGAACAGCTTATACCAATTCTTCTCAAAGTGTTCCACACAATAGAAGCAGAAGGGTCTTTGCCAAACTCTTTCTATGAGGCTTCAATAACCTTGATCCCCAAGCCACACAAAGATACAACCAAGAAAGAGAACTTCAGACCAATATCCCTCATGAACATTGATGCAAAAATACTCAATAAAATACTGGCAAATCGGATCCAAGAACACATCAAAACAATCATTCACCACGATCAAGTAGGTTTCATCCCAGGGATGCAGGGATGGTTCAACATACGAAAATCCATCAACGTAATCCACCATATAAACAAGCTGAAAAACAAAAATCACATGATCATCTCACTAGATGCTGAAAAAGCCTTTGACAAAATCCAACATCCCTTCATGATAAAGGTCTTGGAGAGATCTGGGATAACAGGGACATACTTAAACATAATAAAAGCCATATACAGTAAACCAACAGCCAACATCAAACTAAATGGACAGAAACTCAACGCAATTCCTCTAAAATCAGGAACAAAACAAGGCTGTCCACTCTCTCCATACCTTTTCAACATGGTACTTGAAGTTCTAGCTATAGCCATACGACAACAAAGGGGGATCAAGGGGATACAAATTGGGAAGGAAGAAGTCAAACTTTCACTGTTTGCAGACGATATGATAGTTTATATCAGTGACCCAAAGAACTCTACCAGGGAACTCTTACAGCTGATTAACACCTTCAGCAAAGTGGCAGGTTACAAGATCAACTCAAGAAAGTCAGTAGCCCTACTATATACAGATGATAAAAGGGCTGAAAGAGAAATCAGAGAAACATCACCCTTTACAATTGCCACAAACAACATAAAATACCTTGGGGTAACGCTAACCAAACAAGTGAAAGACCTGTATCGTAAGAACTTTGAATCTTTAAAGAAAGAAATTAAAGAAGCCCTCAGAAAATGGAAAGATCTCCCATGCTCATGGATAGGTAGGATCAATGTAGTAAAAATGGCAATCCTGCCAAAAGCAATCTACAGATTCAATGCTATCCCCATTAAAATCCCAGCACAGTTCTTCACAGACCTTGAAAGAACAATAATCAATTTTGTATGGAAAAACAAAAGACCCAGGATAGCCAAAACAACCCTGTTCAACAAGGCAACGTCCGGAGGCATCAATATCCCTGACCTCAAGCTCTATTATAGAGCTATAGTCCTGAAAACAGCTTGGTATTGGCACAAAAATAGACAGGCAGACCAATGGAATCGAATTGAAAATCCGGGTATTAACCCACACACGTACGAACATCTGATCTTCGACAAAGAAGCTAAAAATATACAATGGAATAAAGAAAGCATCTTCAACAAATGGTGCTGGCATAATTGGAGACTGGCATGTAGAAAAATGCGGATTGATCCATGTTTATCGCCATGCACAAAACTTAAGTCCAAATGGATCAAAGACCTCAACATAAATCCAGCCACACTGAACCTCTTAGAAGAGAAAGTGGGTGGTACCCTTGAAAGAATTGGTACAGGAGACAGCTTCCTGAACATAACACCAGTAGCACAGACAGTGAGCTCAACAATTAATAAATGGGACCTACTGAAACTGAGAAGCTTCTGTAAGGCAAAGGACACAGTCAGCAAGACAAAAAGGCAGCCCACAGAATGGGAAAAAATATTCACTAATCCCACATCTGACAGAGGGTTGATCTCCAAAATTTACAAAGAACTCAAGAAGCAAGTCTCCAAAACAGCAAAGGACCCAATTAAGAAGTGGGCTGCAGAACTAAATAGAGAGTTTTCAATAGAGGAGTCTAAAATGGCTGAGAGGCACTTGAGAAAGTGCTCAACATCCTTAGCCATCCGGGAAATGCAAATCAAAGCAACTCTGAGATACCATCTCACTCCTGTCAGAATGGCTAAAATCAAAAACACCAATGACAATTTATGCTGGAGAGGATGTGGTGAAAGGGGGACACTCCTCCATTGCTGGTGGGAGTGCCAACTGGTTCAGCCACTTTGGAAAGCAGTATGGAGATTCCTCAGAAAAATGGGAATAAACCTACCACAAGACCCAGCAACTGCACTCTTAGGCATATATCCAAAAGATGCCCATTCATATAACAAAGATGTCTGTTCCACTATGTTCATAGCAGCTTTATTTGTAATAGCCAGAACTTGGAAGCAACCTAGATGTCCCTCACCCGAAGAATGGATAGAGAAAATGTGGTACATCTACACAATGGAGTACTATTCAGCAGAAAAAAATAATGGAATCATGAGATTCGCAGGCAAATGGATGACACTAGAAGAAACCATCCTGAGTGAGGTAACCCAGTCACAAAAAGAGAAACATGGCATGTACTCTCTCATATATGGATTTTAGACATAGATCTGGGGAGTGCCAGCCTACAATCCTATTGCCAGAGAGTCTGGGAAACAGAAACTTCATTTACTGGCTGGTTAAGTACTGAGCTGAACTCAAGAAAGCCAGTATCAGAGAGGGAGGACTGATGATCAAAGGGATTAAGACTGGGCTGGTTGAACCCCCAGAAACAGCTGACCAGACAAAGGTTAACTCTTGAATCCCAGGCATCAGCCTGGGAATCCAGCATGGGACTGATCAAGACCCCCTGAATCTGGGTGTCAGTGAGGAGGCCTAGGTAATCTATTGAGCCTTGGACAGCAGATCAGTACCCATCCCAAGTATACACACGGTCTCTGGACTCCCATAGAACAATGTGAGGTGCACTCTCACCCTGAACTCTTGGGGAAGGGTCTAGGCCCTGCCCTATATGAAATGACAGACTATGGACACCCCCATGGAGGGCCTCACCCTCCCTGGGGGAATGAGGGGATAACGGGGGGGGATGGGGGGAGGGCACGGGAGGAGGGGAGGGAAAGGGAGAGGGACCTCGTACTGACTTGTGAAGCAACCTTGTTTCTTATCTAAATTTAAAATGGAAAATAAAAAAATATTAATAAAAAAAAAAAAAAAAAAAAAAAAAAAAAAGAGGAGGTAAGTTGGGTATAGCACTTTATTCTTTGCTTCTTAAATATAGACACCATGTGACCAGACTCCTCATGCTCCTGTTGTCATGGCCTCCCTATCACAAGGCACTGTACCCTGGAACCATGAGCCAAAATAGACCCTTTCTCCCTTAAGTTGCTTGGGGTGTTTTTGTCACAGCAATAGCAGAGTGACAATAAGAACCACTGAACTTCTGTTATGCTTCATCTGTCGAATGGGCATGTCAACAATATCTTACTGCACAGGAAAGAGTTAACTCCACATTTGAGTTACTCAGATTTAGCACATCTCCAACACGGGCTTGTGTTCATGGCCCCTGGCCAGTTCCCGAACACTGAACTGCTAGGATGTCCTGAGAACTAAGGCTGTTTTGCACACTCGGAGCCTTGAGCCAAACTGTACTGTTTTGTCTGGACAGTTTTGCAAACAATGTGATTGATGGTAAACACCAGGTTTGGCAGAGGGGGAGACTAGGCTCACTCTGAATACAGAATGAATGAGTGTAAGTTAATGGCCAAGGAACAGTGATGGAAAACTACTGAGAAGATGATCATGGTAAAGGATATTCTGTCTGAACGGCCCTAACAGGATCCTTGCTGAAGACAAACTACGGTTATCTGACGTCACTTGTGGGATGATGGAGGGTGAGGAGCAAAGTCAGTTATGGTGCCTAGATATAGAGGAGTTTTAATAAGGGAGTTTTGTTAAGCTCGCTTAGCAGTACTTTTGGCTAAAACTAGATTTTATAAGAAAATGCCTGGTGGACTTAGCAATTTCAAAAGCCTGACTGGTATTTGGCCAAGCAAAGTATTTCTGTTGGTGTACAAAGTGCTCAATACAATGTCTGAGCCAAGAGTTATTAATACCACATTTGGCAGTAACCTGCACGGCTTTGGGATTGACCTGACTGGGGTGACGGGGATGAAGAAATGACAGACGCATGTGCAGAAAAGCTGAGGGTGGCTGGGATGTGCACTCTGGTGAAGACGCACCAGCAGCCTGGAAACTCAGCATGTTTACCATGCTCTGCTGAACAAAACCATGGGTGGGCTAACTAGTCTTGATAGGCAGTCTCTGTATGGGAGAATCCCAGGCAGTCAAGGGCTTGCGTTGTGTTTGATACTTTCTGCACATATTGTCAACATCTTTTTTTTTTTTTTGATTTTTCAAGACCAGGTTTCTCTGTATTGTTTTGGATGCTGTTCTGGAACTCACTCTGTAGACCAGGCTGGCCTCGAACTCACAGAGATCTGCCTGCCTCTGCCTCCCGGGTGCTGGGATTAAAGGCGTGCGCCACCAATGCCCGGCTATTGTCAACATCTTAACTAAGGGGAAGGCTTTGCCATTCCAGTGAGACTGGCCCAACTCTTTGTGGGCTGAGGCCTTGTGTGTCCTTGACACAGTCATGCTCATGAAATGATCGCTCATTCATACCAGAGTAAAATACATTCACTCCCCCACAACAACTGAATATCACCTATGATTGTAAAAAGTACTACACAGACTATTTGCATGATTAGCAAGTGGTTGAGATGATTCTTTCTTCCTTATTCTTCTTTAAACATCTATTTACCTCCCTAGTCTGTTGTAGCTCTAGCTACCTTCCAGTGAACATGGGAACCGAAATCCTAACTACTAAAGCATGTAAATGTGCACTGGGATAACTGAATGTTCACTAGCAATCAACAGGAGAGCATTTGTGCCTCAGCCTTGCCTTCCTCGTGTCTCGGCACGCTACAGCATGATGGTATCTGAAAAGTATTTGCTTGCAGAATCTGGCTCACTCACCAACAATGTTCCCAGTTCTGCATGAGTCTTGAATGGGCTAAACCAGTGCTGTGGTGGTTTCTTTTCCATTGCAAATGATTGGCTTCAAAGGGTCATATAACCCAGTGGTTATGAATGATGAGACACAGACAAAAGGTCTCCCTAAGCGACAGGAAAGGATTCTCCCCAACCCCGGACTTCGTGCTGTTACTTTTCTTGCTGCTGTGGCAAAATCCTTCACAAAGCAAGTTAAAGCAGGAAGGGTTTAGGGTCTAGAGAGATAGCTTGTGTGTTTAAGGTACAAAGTTCTCTTCTAGAGACCCGGAGTCTGGCTCCTAGCACTCATGTTTGGCGGCTCACAATCTCCCATAACTCCAGCTCCAAAGGGATTTAATGCTTCTGGTCTGAACTAATGTGCCCCTGAACTCATATGCATACACCGACATACAGATACACACACATATACATAATTAAAAAGTAAATATTTTTAAAGGAATGGTTTATTCTTGAGGGTAGAGTTCATCATGCTGGGAAAGACGTGACAGTAGGAGTGTAAAGCAATTGGTCATGTGACATGCTTCCTCTGGCAACCTGCACCTCCTAAACCTCCCCAAACAGAGCCACCAACCATGGACCAAGTGTTTGAATACCTGAGCCTATGATGACATTTCTCATTCAACTCTCCCCACCCCTCACGCAAGACCCTACAGTTTCTATTCCTCTTGCCACCCTGAGGGGAGACTGCACAGAAGGGTCCTCACCAAACCCAACCATCGTAGGGCCATGATCTCAAACTTTTAGTTACTAGAACTGGGAACTAAATCCCTGTCATTTATGCACCCCTCACAGTCTATAGTTCCATGATACAGCCACCTGAATTGCCTGAGACATCTACTGGTGACACATAAAGAAAACACTTGTAGTCAAGAATAATATCACACAGAGTGGACATTTAAGCTGGGTGGTGGCACACACCTTTAATCCCAGCACTCAGGAGGCAGAGGCAGGTGGATCTCTGTGAGTTTGGGACCAGCTTGGTCTACCTAGCGAGTTCCAGGACAACGAGGGCTACACAGAGAAATCCTGTCTCAAAAACAAAACAGAACAAAAAAGGAGAAAAAGAAGTAACAATGGACTTTTCATTCAGAAGCTTTACAAAACTAAAAGCAACATTTCACAATAACCAGCCAATTCACTATGCAAATAAATCATATTAAATTTTGTCATCTATTATCATAGGTTCAAAAGGTAAAAGACAGGAGGAGGCAGAAAGGGGAAGGGGTAAGCCACAATCATAATGGGAGACCTTACCAAACCTCTCTCTGTATATAATGGAATAAATAGGAAAAGAGGAGAATCAGTAGGGGCCCAGAGGATTGAACAAGAGCACGGTCTTTAAAAGACCATGACCAATGCAAAGTAAAAGGTAACACACGTCCATTATATTATTCCAAGGAACAGGATGTGAAGTAGTGGTTGGGGAAAGACAACAAAATAAGTTGAGGTACCCTAAATTATTTGTTTGTAGGAAGAGAAATAGGGACATTGAAAAGTACAAGAATTAAAAAATGAAAGGAAATAAAAGCAATCACAACAATAAGTTTGACCACTATAAGTTTAAAAATAGACTGTAATATTAATCAGTTTAGTACTATAACAGATACATGAAATAAACAACTTACATTGAGCAGTGGTTTGTTTTGGCTCTATCTCAAGACGGCATATCATAACTGGAGGGGGGTGACAAAATTCTTCATCTCATGGCCAAGGAGAAAAAGACAGTGAGGAGAGGTGGGCAGACCACACTCCCCCACCACCTCCAGCAACCTAAATGCCTTTCCATGTCCCTGGTTCTTAAAGGTTCCAACATCCCTGGAGACCAACCTTCTAACACCAGTCTTTGGGAAACACTTCATATGCAAACTATAGAAAATATATAGCTTCTAAGCCTGGAGAAGAACATTTATCCAGTTAAAAGCAGGAAACTGAAGCTGGAAAGATGGCTCAGCCTTCAGGAGCACTGGTTACTCTCCCAGAGGACTCCGGTTTGATACCCAGCACCCTCCAGCAACTTGCACCTCTTAAACAACTCCAAACAGGGCCACTAACTGGGGACAAAGTGTTTAAAAACTACCACAAGAACATACATCGGTGTCTAAGAAGCAGCTGTAACTCCAGTGCCAGGGTACCTGACACCCTCTTTGGTTCGCAATAGGCATGCAAGAGGTACACAGACATACGTGTAGGCAAACACATAAAATAAAACAATAAAAATGGGAAATTGAAACAGTAGTGAAAATGTCCCCTCTTACAAACAAAACAAAACCATACCCAGGTGGATCCCCTTGCCATTTCTGCTGAATTTTCAAGAAATTGCTTCCCTCCCATTATTATCCCTGGCCGTGTTTGCAATTTCAATATGCTTTGAGATGCTAACCCTTGATTTCCTCTCCTCAACAGTGCAGGTGTTACTGTAAATGAGGCGCTCACCTTGGTAGAAAGGACTTAATACACATTATCTTCTCATTTTCTATTCCCACTACTTTTACTTGTATGTTATTGTTGCTTCAGTTACTAGAACTCAGGGGACAATGACAAGTCAATCAGTGATTTTAAATTGACTTATGCAAGTACATAAAAACGTAAATCTTAGAAGCATGGAGAAAGGTTCTTATGAAAGTGAAAACCATCATGAGAAATTTGAGTTAGAGCTAGAGAAATGTTACCAAAATTCAGTGTTCAGCAAGAAGTATCCCAGTACAATGAGACTTCCCGAACCATCATCCAATGGTAAAGCAATCTCATGCCAATCCAGGAGAAAGAGACTATGCTGAGTATCTAGCTTGTAGAGAAGCATGAGCAAGGTGGCATGGGTGACACAGGCTATTATCCCAGTCCTGGGTAAGTTGAGCAGGAGGGTCTTGAAGCCAAGGCCAACCCTGGCTATAGACCTGGGGCTCCATAAGTCTATGGAAAGAGAGAAGGGTCAAGGAAGAGGGGATATGGAGAAGGGGCGTATGGTAGAGAGAGAAAGAAGTGAGGGGAGAACTGTGTGGTCAACATGTCTGTTGTGCTGAAACTCAGTGTGTAGAGGCAGGAGGATCGGTAGTTCAATATAGCAAGTTCATGGGCAACCTAGGGAACGTAAGACCATGTGTCAACAAAGAAATAAAATAGAGAGAACGGGGAAGAGAGGAAGAAGAGGGAGGAAGGAAGGAAAAGGGGAGGAAGGGAGGAAGGGATGGGGGAAAGGATGGATGGAGGAAGGGACTGAGGGAATAAATCTGAACCAGACAGATTCATGCCTACATGAGCTACTTCAAGTGAAACCAGGTAAAAGATGAAAAGCACTACAGAAACTATTAAGACCATAGGAATTTTCAAGTCATATGGAAGTGAACTCCACTCTTGTTCAAAGCCTTCCTATCCCCGAAAGCAGCCTTAATTCTACATTTAGTTCAGAATCCATAAACCTTCCTAGTCCACAGTTTGTTCTGCCTCCAGTGAGGTACTGTTACAAACACCTCTCTGTACACTGTATGTCCTAGAAACATGTAAGCAATGTACTTGCCCTTAAGAAAGCAAACTAGCAATCAGGGACACAAGAACATAACAACTAGGATGGCAGATTTCAGAGCCAGAGGACTCTGGGATAAATTCAGGATCATGTCACCTGACAACTTTAACCTTCAAGTTTCCCTATCCGTAAACTGACTAGTAGTAGTCTAGCTTGTAGAACTGTATGAATCAAAGGAGACAAATAACCATCCTTAGGATAGGATGACCAGCCTTGCCTGTATGTGTATTAGTAACTTTTCACATGGCATAACTCCTGGCACATATCAGCTTATGGAGAAAGGGTTTGTTTTGGCTGATGGTTTGAGCACAGTCTTTCATGGCTGGAGAGGTACAGAGATGAGAGAGCTTCGTCAGCAGAACTTCTGGAAGCTTGTTCTACTGCACCCACAGTCAAGAAGCAGAAACAAGTGCTTAGCTGGCATCCTCCTTTTCCCCCTTAATTCAGCCTGGGACCCCACCCCACAGTGTGTTGCAGCTCACACTCAGGGTGTATCTTCTCTCTTCACTTAGTCCTAATGAACTCCCCACAGACCCACCCAGAGGTATGTTCCCTAGGAGAGTCAGGACCCAGTCAGGATGACCACAAAGACATTGAGATAGAGTTCCTCAACTTCTGCTCTCTGTCAGACACCACTCTGTCATTAGAGTTCAGTGATGAAGTAGGCAAGAAAGAACACCCACAATTATACAAATATTACACGTCAGTTAAATTTTCTATTTGTTTTTGTTTGAAGACGAGGTTTTAGACTTCACGGAGCCTCCCCTTCTCTTCGCAACCAGAAACTAAAATCCATTAATGGAAAGTGCATCAAATATCATTTGTATGTCTATGGTACTTGGTGCAAAACAGACCCTCGGAATTTGTGAGTAAAAGTATAGTAAGAAGAAGAAAGGCATGCTTGGAAAATCTTGTACTCCTGGGCAAAGAAAACAACAATTATGTGAAAAAGCCTATTGTATTCTGCTAAGAAGATCTGGAACCTAGTCATTTAACATTTCTTACAAGTCAGCTCTTTGGTAGTTTAAAATAGAATAGATTACACAGAGTTTCCACCCTAATGCACCACATTTGTCTTGTGTGGCACAGGAATGTAAGGCAAGGAACTCACTTCTGGATTGTGATGTTCAGCCAGGTGAGGCCAGACCACCTCGAGTTGTACGGCGTTTTAGTCCAGAGCGTCTGACTGCCAGTTAGAAGCCTTGGCTCTGCTCCTTGGCCTTCGATGCCCAGAAGGTAACCACAGGCCTCCTGGCTGAGTCTCATTCCTCCAAGACTTGAGTTAAAGCTGGAATACAAGTTCCACCAGCACACACAGCAATCCAGGGTATGGCCACTTTCCAATAAACAACTTCTTTAAAAAACAAAAAAAGCTTCCCATTAGCTTTCAGTCTAATTATAAAGATATATCTAATTCACTGGAAACAAGCAGAAGCTATAACTTCACAGAGTTGGGGTAACTTCCTTAATGACAAGTTTTGAGCAAGGTGCTTGTGTGTGGTGCCTGGTGACGGCCTTCTTCCCTGTCCTCACGTCAGAAGTCAGAGGTGCAGCGGGGGAAAACTGCTTCCGTCAAGCCCTTATACAACAGTCCCATCCATTCACTAGGACAAAGCCCTGGTGTCCCGAACACCACCCGAGTGTCCCACTCCCATACTGTCCCAGCAGGGATTAAGTTTCCAGCACTCGAGTTGGGGACAGGACACGTTCAGCCCGCAGCAGATATTAACAAGGACAGTGAGGAAACCAAGGCTAAGGGAGACCATTTGTTTCCCCAAACGGCTAAGCTATGGGGCAAGGTGTGATCTCCGAGACCCTCCTGACACTGGCGCATCTGCTTCCTACCAAACTCCAACTGCCTTTGATTTGCTAGAATGTAGATAAGCCTTACAGTAAAAGCATACTGCCCACTTGAACCCTGGATACTACAGGCTACACTTTGCCATTTACCTATATGATAACCCCGTTTCATAGTTCTCGGGGGGGGGGCAATTTAAAAGCCTTGAGTTTTATGTGGAGAAGGCATCTGAATCTCATTCTACAGACCAGGTTTGTTCATAAGAGTCTCATTCCCTACCTGTGCCCCATTAATGGTGGAGAAATGTAATCAGAATGAACACAGAGCTATATAGATCTGATCTGCCATATCAAATTCCCTGGGATTGTTGGACAAATCAGTCACTACACCAGTCACACCTAACACACACACAAAAGAGGCAGCTCCCTTCGTGACTACTTCTGATTTACCTATGGATAAAGACCTGTCTCAAGGCTCGCCCACCTATAGACTGACTATTGGGACACAGTAAGATCAACAAATCCCTACCCATCAGGACAGAATGACTATTTTTAAAAATGGCAAATACAAAAAATAAGCAAGACATCTAGTAGCCAGAAAAAAAAGAGAGAGAAGACACTGACTATACCAAGCTTTCAATGTAGGATACATTCTAAAACTCTTAAAGATCCAGGCCAGGTCTTGAATTCAAAATCACTTCCATACCCCGTTTCATTTTCTATGGACTGTTCAACTGGAAATTCTGCTCTTGGTTTGCTGACAAGTGACCTTCTAAAGCAATATGAGTATGCTAGTATGTTATCTGACGTAATTACTGCAATGCATGACTATTCTGTACAACCAAATGAGAAGAACGAAGCCCTGAACCATTGATAGTCTCCACACTATGATTCCTGTCTGTCAAATAATGCCTAAAAGAATGGGGACTGGGGGCTGGAGAGATGGCTCAGAGGTTAAGAGCACTGGCTGCTCTTCCAAAGGTTCTGAGCTCAATTCCCAACAACCACATGGTGGCTCACAACCATCTATAATGAGATCCGGTGCCCTCTTTGGGCCTGCAGACATACATGCAGGCAGAACACTGTATGCATAATAAATAAATAAATCTTAAAAAAAAGAACGAGGACTGAGTATCTGCTCTGCTGATTCCACAGCCAGGTCCACAGGGGCCACTGCCTGTTGATCCTTCAACAGGCCAGCGGGTACAGCTGCAGCCATTAGGATTCAGGGAGACTTGCCAAGAAAAGACATCTGGCGCCCTGGCTCCATTTAATAATACCACGAGCAGACTCAACTTGAGATGGAAGGAAAGGGTTATTTCAGCGTGCGACTGTCAGGTCATGCTCCATCACTGAGGGAAGTCAAGGCAGGAACTCAAGGCAGGAACTGAAGAAGCAGCCAGGGAGGCGTGCTGCTTATGCATTTGCTGCTCCTGGCTTTACTCCGCTTGTTTTCTCCCACACCCCGTGACCACCTGCCCAGGGTGTCCTACCACTCACGATAGGCTGGGCTGTCCACATCAGTCATCAACCAACACTTACCTACAGGCTGACCTTATGGATTCGTTTTCACAGTTGAGATTCTCCCCTAGCTAGTGTCAGAAACTAGTCTGCACAGATCAGAGCTCACCTCACAGAAAAGGTCATGATCTGTAATTCTAGTATGAGTCTTAAATATTTGAGTTTAATGAATCCATATTGGTTTTTGTTGTTGTTTTTATAATTTATTTTAGAAACAATCTTATTTTATATATTAGTCCTCCCATTCCCTCACCCTCCCACCCTCCCATCCTTCCCACCAATCCCCCAAACCTACCCCCTCCCACTCCCCAAGGATAGTGAGGCCCTTCACGGGAAGCCATCAAAATCTGTCACATCATTTGGGGAAGGGCCTAGGCCCTCTTTCCTGTATCTAGGCTGCAATAGTATCCCTCCATAGGGAATGGGCTCCCAAAGTCCATTTGTGCACTAAGGATAAACACTGGCTCCCCTGTTAGAGGTCCCATAGACTGCCCTGGTCTCCTAGCTGGCACCCACTTCAGAGGGCTTGGTTCGGCCCAATGCTGGTTCCCCAGCTTTACAACTTAGGTCTCCGTGCTCTCACTAGGTCAGGTCAACTGTTTCTGCGTGTTTCTCCAGCACGGTTTTGGCTCCTTTGCTCATCCCTCCTCCTTCTCTACAACGGATTCCAGGGCTCAGTGTTTAGCTGTAGGTGCCTGTTTCTGCTTCAATCAGCCACTGGATGAAAGCTCTAGGAATGGTAACCAAGGGAAGGGCTTCAAAGGCAGCCTCTCCACCACTGCCTAAATTCTTAGTTGGGGTCCTCCCTGTGGATCCCCTACCATTTCCCCAGTGGCAGACCTCTCTCCAAACCTGCACTGGCTCCTCTAGCAAGGCATCTCCTTTCTTGTCCTCCCCTCTATTCCTCCCCTCTATTCCTCCCCTGTCTCAGTCCTCCTGATCCCTCCTGTTCTCCGCCCCCTCCCTCTTCTCTCCCCCCCTTCCCACCTCTCTCCTCTCTCCCCCTGTGCTCCCGATTTGCTCAGGGGTTCTTGTCCTCCTCCCCTTCTTCGGGGGACCATGTGTTCTTCTCTTGGGGTCCTCCTTGTTCTCTAGTTTCTCTGGCGGTGTGGATTGCAGGCTGGTAGTCCTTTGCTCTATGTATACTATCCATATATGAGTGAGTGCGCACCCTGTTTGTCTTTCTGTGCCTGGGTCACCTCACTCAGGATGGCTTCTTCCAGTTCCATCCATTTGCCTGCGAATTTCAAGATTTCGTTGTTTTTTCTCCACTGTGTGAATGTACCACATTTTCTCTACCCATTCTTCGGTTGAGGGGCATCGAGGTTGCTTCCAGGTTCTGGCTATTACAAACAATGCTGCAAAGAGCACAGTTGAACATATGCTCTTGTTGTATGAATGGGCATTCTTTGGGTACATGCCCAAGAGTGGAATTGCTGGATCCTGAGGTAGACTCATTCCTATTTTCCTGTGAAACTGCCATACTCATTTCCAAAGTGGTCTTACAAGTTGTCACTCCCACCAGCAATGGAGGAGTGTCCCCCTTTCTCCACATCCTCTCCAGCATAGACTTGTCATTGGTGTTTTTGAATCCATAATTGTTATAACACCAAGAAGTTCAATTTTTAAATGTAATACAATGATAGAAATGCATGGTAGGGCTTATAAGTGCAAGCAATTCAAGTTCTCACAGTGCAGCCAGCAAGCCTCTCTTCAGAGACTCCTCTGCCCACGCAATGAAGTCTGCCTAGGACAAGCCGAGCCAGGGTTTCTAACCTCTGCCTTACTCAAGGTGCTTGACCCCGATCACTTTCTTTCCACAGATAGTGATGAGTCCTGTGTGCCTCAGAAAAGAACAAAGCTCTTGCTATTTCCTAGTCTGGCTCTCAGTGTTCCCACCCTGGCTAGGTTGCCAGTTGCTTTCAGAAATCCTTGTTCACATATTTAAAAGTAATGTTAGCATTTCTGTCACTGGTTCATTAACTGCCCTTGCTGCAGGTTAACCAATGACCCCAAAAGAGGTCTCCAGTTGCTATATAAGAGTGATGAGCAATTCGCACCCTGTACCTCAGCCAACAAAAATGTGGTGCCTTTTTACAAGCAGCTGAAGTCCCAGAAGGCCACACAGTTCATGGCATGATATATGTAGAAAAATTAAAAAAAAATTTATGGCTCTGGGGAAGCCAACAAGTCCCAGAAGTGCCTGAGGCAGGTAAGCCGGTGTGTCCTGGAGTAGCCTCATGCCTTAGCCACTTCAGGAGGACAGTTACGCAGTGCCCAGTCTCCAAACTGCAAAACCGTCCTAGATTTGAGACAGGCACTTTCAGGTTTGCTGAGAAATCGGGGCAGTTATTTTGAAGCATGAAAGCTAAATGGGTGTAATGGACGGCATGCTTTCTTAATCTTGAAAAACCAAAAAAAAAAAATGCACATGCTACCACCCATTTCCAAGAAATAGACATGCCGGCGGAGGTCTACTCAGGATATTGTGTCTGACAGCTGACTTCCGTCCAGTGACAGTGCCCCTTGAAGAGACAAGCGTGCTTCCCTGTTCGTGTGCCACAGCGGTAAAGGTGCACAGGTGTTGTCAGGACGTGGGAACCTTTCCAGGTTCCCTTTCATTCCAGAGCAGCCAAGCAAGTCAACGCTGACACCAACTAGGTGCTTTGTGTGCAGTACCCACAGCGCGGAAAAGACTGCAATGGAGCAGGAAGTGGGGAGAAGTGTTGCCACTGAGAGCCATTTACAGCATGCATTCACTGAAGGTATGAGGTTGGTACAATTCTCTCTCTCTCTCTCTCTCTCTCTCTCTCTCTCTCTCTCTCTCTCTCTCTCGTGTGTGTGTGTGTGTGTGTGTGTGTGTGTGTGTGTGTGTTGTCAGACTGTGAGCCTCTGTAGTTTTTATATTAAGCATTTGTTCGTGCACTGTATTAAGATAGTTACTTTTCTTATTTCTGTGACAAAATCCCACAGAAACACTTTAAGGGAGGAAGGGTTACCCTGGGCTCACTGTTTGAGACAGCTGCAGGTCCACCGTGACTGGGAAGGCAAGGTAGAGCGTTCTAGTCCATGGGCAATGAGCTGCAGCAACTGTTGAGATCACTGTGGCCCAGGGAGCAGAGAGGAGGACCAAACCAGGGCCTGCCTTTAACCTTCTCAGGCCTACTCCCCAGTGCCCTACGCCTGCCATCCAGGCTCACCTCCTACCGGATCCATAGTCCCCAAAATAGAACCAGCAGCCAGAGAACAAGAACCCAAGATTCAAGCCTGCAGGGCAGTTCATACACATATAGTTATATCAAATATATAATATATACATTTATTCTTTTTCTACTCTAGATGTTAAGATAACCCCCCATCCAAAATATAATTCCTCAAATCCTCCTTATAGTCCTAAAATTTCTTATCCATATAAACAGATAACACTAATTGTCTAACAATGTATACTGGCTGGGTGCCTGAAATAATAACTAGATTTCAAAAGTAGTGTATTTCCTCAGGATGGAAAGATGTTGATACCCAGAAGCCTTTGCAAGAAGGCAAAAGCATCTAAACTGATTCAAAACTACCCTGGCAGCCTGTCAATAAAAGGCCAAATGTCCAAGTCACCCTACCAGTTGTACCCCTGAACCATACAGACAGGCACTGTCTAGGCAGCTCTGACTTAGTCACCTCTCTGACAGCTTACACTGTTCCCATCCAGATACACTTGTGTTAATGAATCCAGAAGCCCCTGGCCTTTTCCTAACGACTTCAGTTAGGATATTTTATCCAGCAATCTTCCTCTGTTTTTTTTTTAATTCTACGCCTTGCCTGTGAGAATTCCTATGCCAGAGGAAAAATATGTTTTTGATTTTACAAAGAAACATTACCTCGATTAATGTTTTCTTAGTAACAATGTCTTCATATTACAGACCACCTTTCCATCCTTTGGGGGAAAGGAGATCAGCAAAACACGTGCAAAGATCACCTTCCTCTACCACAGAAAGCCTTCCCAGCTTCTCATCCAAAACCGCCACCTCTCCACTGCCAAAAGTACTTCTCACAACCCCTTAGGCTTTCCCTCCAGGTCTTTAACTTTCAAAATCTGGCTTAACAGCCACAATTCAATTTAGGATTTGTGGAGACCAGATTCTGAGAGGATATGAAGGTTTCTAAATGGAGATACTCTCTTTGAAATTCATACAATGCTCTTAAATAAATCTGTTAACTCCACCGATAAGGCCACTGGCCAATCATTAGTTGATCATAACTGATATGGAATTAATTATATACATATATATATATTAGATCATACACAGAATCATGTACTCAGAAGAACCCTGCCCAATAGAAACAAAGCATGCATATTTATATTTTCTCATAGCCACATTAGAAAGAAATGGAAAATATCTTATTAACACCCTAGTATTGTCTCATCATGTTCTCAGTATTTTGGTATTGCTAAGGAAAGGTTTTGCACGTTTGTGGCATTTGTCTAGTGCCAGTAGAGCCAGACTAAGAGAGCAGGTCATACCTGGAGGGCAGGGGGTGGTGAGGGTCAAAGTAAATCAACCACAGTGGCTGGAGAGGTGACTCCTTTTTCAGAGGACCCAAGCTCAGTTTCCAGCATCCATACGGTGCAGCTTAGAGCCACCTTTAGCTCCGGTCCCAGGTGATCTGACGCCCTCTTCTGGCCTGCTCAGGTACCTGCATACATGTGACATACACACGGAGGGAAGAGAGAGACATGCACATACGTTAAGAACAACAATCTCCTGCCGGGTGTGGTAGTGCACACCTCTAGTCCCAGCACTCAGGAGACCGAGGCAGGCAGATCTCTGTGAATTCGAGGGCAGTCTGGTCAATAATGCAAGTTCCAGGACAGCCAGAACTGTTACACAGAGAAACCCTGTCTCAGAAAAAGCACCAACAACAACACACAAAAAAAACTTTAAAAAAATAACAAGCAACTCAACAGATACTTAGCATTATGAGAAAAGCAGTGCCCAGCTCAGATTATTCACACCTTAAACTGTTAAGTCCACCTTACAAAAGAGTTCTGCTTTTACTGAAACATGATATGTACACTTATGGACTATCCTACGGTGATTCAATATGCGAGTACAAGGAGTGATATTCAATATAGAAGTATTTCCATCTCTTCAACTGTCAGTCATTTTTACATGCTGGGAATTTTGTGCTATGCTAGTCATTTTTTTTTTTTTTGGCTTTTTAAGACAGGGGTTTTGTAGCGGTGAGCTCACAATATAGTCCACACCCAAAAGGGGCGTGGACAAAAAGTTATGGACACAGGAGAGAATAAAAGGAAGAGAAAGAAAAAGTAGGCTCTCTCTGCCATACTTCTGATCATCCAGCTTGTGCATAAGTCCTTTCTCTGGTAAATAAATATATTAATTTCTATATTGAGTTGACCTCCCTCATCAGGGTTTCTCTCTGGATTTGGAGGCTGTCCTGGAACTAGCTCTTGTAAAGATCCACCTGCCTCAGCCTCCCAAGTGCTGGGATTAAAGGTATGTGCTGCCGCCGCCACCACCCAACTAGTCAATTCTTACATTCATTGTGTTGAACTGACAACTCTTGCTGCTGTGTTAAAAAGCCGGCAGGGGATGGACTTGTGGAACATTATTTTAAGATGTACTGCATTTGTTTCTGCTGTGCAACATTTGTTTAATGTTGCAAAGATGTGCTGCTTTCTTTATGTCGCATTTGTTTAACTCGTGAAGCTGTGTTACTGTGCCTGTCTAAAACACCTGACTGGTCTAACAAAGAGCTGAATGGCCAATAGCTAGGCAGGAGAAAGGAGAGGTGGGGCTGGAAGGCAGAGAGGATAAACAGAAGGAGAAAGAGAGAGATGGAGAAGCAAGAGATACAGGAACAAGAAAAGGAGGATGACATCAGGGACACAGCTACACAGCAAGCCAAGAGTAAAAAGGAAAGAAAGGCATACAGAAATAAGAAAGATAAAAGCCCAGAGGCAAAAGGTAGACAGGATAATTGAAGAAAAGCCGGCTAGAAATAAGCCAAGCAAATCTGGGCGGGAGGCATTTATAAAAATAAGGCCCCCTGTGCGATTTATTTGACAGCTGGATGTCAGGACCCCCAAAGAGCAAAGAACAAAGAGCAAAAGAAAATAAGATAAAAAAACAGAATGGAGAGACTGCTCGGTGGTTAACAGCACATGCGGTGCAGTCATGAGGGCCAGAGTTTGGATTTCAGAACCCACATAATGAACTAGGTATCTAATGCATCCCTGTGACCCCTGGCTCCAAGGAGGAGAGAGACAGGAGGGTCCCCCAGCCTAGCTGAGAAGATGTGAGCTTCAGGAAGGAGCCTGCCTCAAGGGGGAAATGGAGGCCCTCGTTCTGGGTTTGGTGCCCTTCTTGGATTTTCACAAGTGAGTGTCGCTCCATTTTCTTCCACTGCTCTGGACTGCGGATGTGAGGGGCAGCTTCAAAAGTCCCTGCTGGCTGCCTTGAATTCCCTGCTCTAGTGTGCTGTAGCTGGAAACTGTGTGCTAACATAAACCCTTCCTCCTCCAAGACACTCTGTCGGAGCATCGTCACGGAAACTGGAAGGAGATTAAAGTGTGAGTGAGTGAGAACATGTGGGATTTTTCTGTACCTGGCCCATTTCATTTAATACCGTGACCTCCAGATCCATCCACACTGCTAAAAATGACAGTCTCATTTGTTTATATGACCTAGTAGCCTTCTGTCCTATAAATATGCTTTTCTTCATTCACTCATTCACTGGATCTGGGTCGGATCCATATTACGTCTAGTATGAATAGTACCACAATGAACATAGGTGCACAAGTCTCTTGAAAGGATAAGGATTTCATTTACTTTGGATATAAACCCAATGTAAAATTGCTAGATCATGTGGTAGGGTATTACAACAACAGCAGCTATTTCTAATATTTCTCTTCATTATCACATCAGGATGGGCAACCGCTACGTTGGCTTACAAAATAGGTGATTCGGACTGGAGGGATGGCTCAGCCGTTAAAGGCTAGGCTCAAAAGTCACGTGATTCCACTGGGTTATTGCTTTCTTAGCAAGTGTCTGTTACGCTGAGGTTCTACGTATTCAGAAAGATGGCTGCAGCAATAATTCTAATGCTAAAGCATGCTTCTCTGACTCACCCGGATGATTATTTGAAATCCCACTGCCCCTCCCGTGAGTGCTCCTCTACAGTGAATGGTGACTTCCATGCACCGTGAAACTGACCACACAGAATGTAATTTCTACCGAAGCTTACTCCTCGGGTCCTCGAAATGTGTCCTTCATGTACAACATCCAACGGGCATTTTGTACCCAATGCACACGGATAACCCACGACTCCAGGGAAAAGAGGCAGGAGAATTCAAAATATAGCTTTGGAGCTAAACAATCAAGACGATGTCTGGAGAGACTATATATGGCTTGTTTGATGGTTTTCAGATAGGGCCTTCCTATAGCAAGCTGGCCTAGAATTCATTTTGTAGCCCAGGCTGAACACAAACTTTTAAAGACCTTTCTCCTCAGCCTCCTGAACTGTGGGATTTCAGATGCGAGCCGCCATGCCTTGTTGTTTTTCTTTTTTAATTGTTGCTGCCTTTTAAGCTACTGCTATCCTATTCAGCAACTGCAAACTCTGCCTATACTGGGTCCCAAGAGCCGAGGCCTGAGGGGATTCTGTTCCCTAAGGCACTGACTCTTTCAAAGCAACTAAGGAAACTTACTTAAATCTCTGTCCCGCAAAAGAACTCAAGATTCAAAGGTTGAGGTAGATTCCTGCTTCTCAGAGAGGCTGAACAGCAAGCAGCTCACCTAGCTCACCTCTTCAGGCCTCTCAAGAAGTCCTCCTGCTCATTCTTGCCCTTCTCTGACTGGTTCCCACCCTGGCTCTGCCTGGCTCCTCCCTAGAACTTCCTGTCAGCTAGTTACTGACCCAGGCTCCTGACTGCAGGTGGATTTTATTTAATCAAGCACATCTTTGCATCATTAAACAAACGTTTCAGAGAAGAAACAAAAGTAACACACCTTAAAATAATATTCTACAACAATGCCTGGCTGTCGGATTGTTTTCTTCAATGATATCCATAAGGATAAACTAAACGACTAAGTAATAAGATAACTTTCTTGCCTAATTTCACTTTTAAGGACATTTCTAGGTCAGCCGGTGGTGGCATAATTAGGAGGCAGAGGCAGGTGGATCTCTGTGAGTTCGAGACCAGCCTGGTCTACTGAGTGAGTTCCAGGACAGCCTCCAAAACAATACAGAGAAACCCCATCTCAGGAGGAAAAAAGAGACACTTCTAGTTTTCTTTAAAATGTATTAGTTTTATAAGCAGGTAGAGTTTCACTTAGTGAATTCTGAACTAAAATACCCCTGTGCTAAAAAGCAGATGATGGGTACTCATGCAGAACATTTTCATGAAAACGTTAACTTCAGAAAAATGAATTCCACTCATTTTCTTAAAGAGAAGGCGATTAATGGTCAGTCATACGTTGTTCTGACAAAGACAATGGAATTATGAAAATTACTGTGAATTCTAGTAACCCGTGACTTAACATTACAGCACAAGCACCATTGAAATGTATTAACCTTCCAATAGCTTCAAGAAATTGAAATGAAATCAGCTTGGCAATGACTGGACATTTTCACACCAATGAAAATATTTTATGTGGTTATGTAAGTGATAAAAATAAATGTTTCATTTAAAAAATCTCCAAAAGGAATTATAAGTAGGAAAAGCAATCATAATTAACAGGATTTCATGCAGGGCACAGGAGCCAAAGACAACATTTTAGATCGGCCAAGAGTGACGTCACCGGCTCCTAAATTCCTAAGACCTGACCACCTGCAGAGATCTTTAGACTCGGTTTAAAGAATTAATTTTCCAAGTATGGACACACTGAGAGTCTCCCGCTTTTACGTGACTATCTGTTGTGCCAATGGGAGCTGAATGCACACTTCAATTTGCAGAGTTGTTTCTTCAGAGCAGGAGCCTATGTATCACCACAGGTACCATGCAGAGAAAAGGACACGGGGCTATTATATCTTTATGTTAAGAAGCCCAGATTCGGGGCAGAGGCAGGCGGATCTCTGTGATTTCGAGGCCAGCCTGGTCTACAGAGCGAGTTCCAGGACAGCCTCCAAAGCCACAGAGAAACACTGTCTCGAAAAAAAAAAAAAAAAAGCCCAGATTCAAGTTCTGAGATGGAGTATGTACAAAGCAACCAGATATTCAAGATGGGGCTGTAAAGTTGTGCGGTAGATGAGGACTCATCCTGACAATCTCAGGGGCTGATACAAGCAAAACTGTACATCTGTATCTCTCTTGATGTATGAGGGGATAGACGTTCACTGCAGGTTTTTTTTTTATGATGTTGCTGGCTTCTAGCTCTGGGAATTGTGAATAAAGGTGCTACATCATCTGTGTGCATGTTTGGTGTGGGCATTGAGGTAAATAGCAAAGAATGTCATCGCTGGGTCACAGTAAAATTCAGTTTTGTTAAGAAACTGCAGAACAGTGTTCCAAATGGCTATGCCATTTTACATCCCCGCCAGCATTTGCTGTCATTGATTTTATTTTCTTCTTTGTAAGTGTGTAATAGTATCTATGATGGTTAATCATGCTTGCTAACTTGACTGGATCTGGAAGAAACTAAGATAATTGCTAAGCACACTTGTGCGGGATTTTCTTGATCGGGTTATCTCAAGTGGGAAGACTCACCCCAGATGTGGGTAGAACCTTCTGGTAGCAGCCCCGATAGTAGGATAAATAAAAGGCTTTGTGTTTGCCCGCATTGGCCCAGTGTCATTAACAAGCCCTACCCTGTTGTCTCCATTGCTCCTTCACTGGTATCAGAACCCGGCTCTCCAGGTTAGCACTGTTAAGGAATGCAGCCTCAGGGACCAAGCAGCTCTGGGGCTCTCAGTCTTTCAGGAGTGGAGGGAGATATTATCAGACTAACCTGACTGTACAGTGTCAGCCAATCTAATAAGGATTTTAATATATATTCTCTCTATCAGTTCTGTGCCTCTAGAGAACCCTGACTCACAGCGTCTTGTGCTTGATTTAATTTGCAGTTTTAATGACACATGAGAATGCCTTTCATATGCTTGTCATCTGCACATTTTCCTTAATAAGCTATCTCGTTAGGTCATTTGTACATTTTTCTTTTGGGGGCTATTTTGGCAGTTTTTAAATCTTTTTAATATTTGAGATTATAATATGATTACATCTCTCCCATTCCTTTCCTCCCTCCAAATCCTCTCATGTACCCATCCCCACTCTGCTTCATTCTTGGCCTCTTTTTTCATTCTTATTTTCACGCACATATGTATATACACATATATTCCTAACTAAAACCTTAACCACAGTTAATGGATAACTGGTATGTGATCTTAACACCATGTCACCAAAATCATGACCAGTGATGGAGCCAAATACTCTTACAATGATTAATTTTAAACCTCTTTAAATATGGCATGATTGCAACAGATCAGAAAACACAGTAGTCAACAGCAAGAGGAAGAAGAGGGAAGAAAGAAGGAAGAGGAGGAGGAAGAAGAGGAGGAGGAGGAAGAGGAGGAGGAGGAGGAGGAGGGGCAGCCAGTCGTGGTGATGTACGCCTTTAATTCCAGCATTTGTGAGGCAGAGGCAGAGGGATCTCTCTGAGTTGGAGGCCAGCTTGGTCTACCGTAGTGAGTTCCAGGTCAGCCAAGGCTATAGAGAGACATGATACCCGTCTCACTACCCCACCACCACCAAAAGGGTCCAGTAAGCACAAAAGTACAGATGTGTCATGAATGAAGAAATGCCCATGATGGACATATGAACATATGCTTAACCTCAATCAGTGACCAGAACAATTCAGTCTAAAACAAGTACTAACACTATTAAATCAAATAATGAAATCTTCTACCGAGAGAGGGTGGGAGTATAAATAAGTATGCTAGTTTAGAGTGAAATGGGGCAACACCCAGAACTGAAAACTAACTGATCTCACACCAGAAATTGTGTGTACCGCAGTAGAAGAAAATTAAGAAGTTATTCATGAGAATCATAGCAGACAAGCATGAGGAAAAGTCAATGTTTGTCAACAAGCATTTATGCATTCCAGACAGGAGGATTTTGTACAGGAAAACACTGCATGGTGGCTAAAAGCATTGAGCTCGACACACTACTTGAGGCTGAAGATGTGCTCAGGATAAGAGCACTTCTTGCTTTCCCAGAGTGCCCACATTCAGGTCCCAGCACCCACGTGGGGCGGATCCCAACCTCCTTAAACGCCAGCTCCAGAGGATCTTCTGGTCTCATCCTGCATCCATACACACATGGAACACAACTACACAAACATATGCACGTATACAGAGCAAACAGACACAAAGCAATTTAAAATCCCGAGTTTTACGAATCTTGAGTGAAAAAGAAATTGAAAAACAATGTGTGCAGGGCTGGAGATGTAAGATCCAACACCATTACACAGACATACATGCAGTCAAATCACCCACCCACATTTAAAACATTTTCTGTGTGTTTGTGTGTGTACATGCAACCTCTTACCAGTTATACAACTTTTAAAATACGCTTTTTTTGTTGTTTTTAGAGACAGGGTTTCTCTGTGTAGCTTTAGAGCCTGTCCTGGAACTTGCTCGGTAGACCAGGCTGGTCTCTTAACTCACAGAGATCCATTTACCTCTTCCTCCCCAGTGATTAAAGGCATGTGTCACCAACGCCCAGCCTAAAATACACTTTATCAAAACTTTTTACTTACAAATGTATGAATGCAAAAGTACAAAGAATGGGTTAAATGACTACACACTATATCCCTAAGAAGCTTCCAAGAAATTCAGGTTAGGGATGAGAAAGATGGTTCAGCAGTTAAGAGCACTTGCTGTTCCTGCAGAGGAACCAAGTTCAGCTCCCACTACTCAAAGCTGCCTGTAGTTTCACTTCCAGAGGACCCATTCTCCTTGGGCACTGCACATACAAATGCACAGACATAGATGGAGGCAAAACACCCATCTGCATAAAATTAAAATATCTCTGTTTGATTCAGGTGTTGGAGAGATGTCTCGGTGGTGAAGCACACTTACTGCTCTTGCAGAGGTCCCAGATTTGATTCCCAGCACCCGCACAATGGTTTTCAACCATCAATAACTTCAGTTCCTACGGATTCAAAGCCCTCTCTGACTTACTCCAGCACCAGCCACTCACACGGTTCACACACATACACACAGGCAAAGCAGTAACACACATAAAAGTATGATAAATAAGTTGTTAAAACCTGAAACCTTAAAAAAATAAAAATCAGAGTCTGGAAAGATGGCTCAGTAAAGAGCACCTATTGCTCTTCCGAAGGACCTGAGTTTGGTTCCCAGCACCCACATGGCAGCTCACCGTTGTCTGGAACTCTAGTTCCAGAGGGTCAGATTCAGGTAAAACCCTCATATATACAAAAGCAAATAAAACTTCAAGAAAAATTCAGGTCACAGAATACAGTAAGTTGAGTAAGAAAGAACAGTCAGCTGGACATTGGTGGTGCTTGCCTTTAATCCCAGCACTCTGGAGGCGGAGGCAGGAGGATCTCTGTGAGTTCGAGGCCAGCCTGGTCTACAGAGCAAGTTCCAGGACAGCCAAAACAATACAGAGAAATCCTGTCTCAATAAAAAAGAACAGCCATCTCATTTTATTTCTTGCATTTGAAAGGTATTTTACGGATGTATGAGAAAATACTAATAGCCGATTCTAGTGGCACTTTTAAAGGTATTTCTGTAGCTTTGACATTTGTTTGTACACACATGTGCCACCACACCCCCAGAGGTCAGAGGACAACTTGTAGGAATAGGTTCTCTCCTTTCCCTGTGTGAGTTCCAGGGACCCAAACCAGGTGCTTAGGCTTGGCAGTGCCTGTCTTTTACCTGCTGAGCCTCTTGCCATCCTCATTTCTGTCAGTTTATTCCTCAAGTTTAAAAGCTAGGTTATAATGTTTAATTTTAAACCAACTTCAGAAATTGCAAAAAAAAAAAGTACAAAATACTTGAAGCATGTAAGCTATAGAAAATGTCGCAAATGCCAGCAATACATCCATTAGAAAAGGCATCAAGGGAAGCCAGCTTGGGATGAGTTCCAACAAATGTTTCAGAAAATGTCAAATTTGTACCTACTTGGACTGCATAATCCAGGAAACAACAAAACAAAACAGCTGTGTGGCTGCCATTTCAGCTCTGACAGTTTTAAAAGAAAATTATACCACCTTGCTTGAAAAACAAACAAAAAAAACCTTGTAAGTGATGTCTTATTTAGGGTTTCTTTTGCTGTGAAGAGACACCATGATCATAGAGCAAGTTGGGGAGAAAAGATTTTATTTGACTTACACTTCCATGTTGCTCTTCATTATTGAAGGAAGTCAGGACAGGAACTCAAACAGGACAGGATCCTGGAGGCAGGAGCTGATGCAGAGGCCATGGAGGGGAGCTGCTTACTGACTTGCTTCCCATGGCTTGCTCAGCCTGCTTTCTTACAGAACCCAGGACCACCAGCCCAGTGATGGCTCCACCCACCATGGGCTGGGCCCTCCCCCACTGATCACTAAATGAGAAAACGCCTTACAGCTGGATCTCACCGAGGCATCTCCTCAGTTGAGGCTCCTTCCTCTCTAATGACTCTAGCTTGTGTCAAGTCGACACAAAACCAGCCGGTGCAAGTTAAATTAAAATGGCAACTTTTGTAATAAAGAACATGGAAATGTTAGTAAATGTGATTTAAAATATCTGAATTTTACCCGTGTGTATCTGTGTGTTTATGCACCCGTGCGTGCAGGCGCTAGCAGAGGACAGAAGATGTGGGATCTCCTGGCGCTGGAGTTACAGGCGGTTGTGAACCACCTGACTCGGTGCTGGGAACCAAACGCTGGCCCTCCGGGAGAGCACCTAACACTCTGAACTGCAGAACCGCCCACCAGGCCCCACCATTTTAAAAAGATTTATTATTATTTCACGCCTGCGTGAATGTAGATACACAGCGGTCCCATTCCACTGACGCGGGAATCTCACCCATGCCCTGGAGCTGGAATTATGGACAGCTGTGCACCACCAGACAAGGGTGCAGGAGACCAAACTTTGGGTTTCTGCAGTACAAGAGCTCAACCACTTAAGCACTTCTTCAGACTTCCAAATTATAGCCTTTTTTTTTAAGACAGGCTTCCAAGCTATCTTAATGAATGAAAATGACCAAAATAAATTTTATGCATGCTTGAAATAATCAAATAAGAAATAATAAATTTTAAAAATCATAATCTCAGCTGGGCATCGGTGGCACAAGCCTTTAGCCCCAGCACTCGGGAGGCAGAGGCAGGCGGATTACTGTGAGTTCCAGTCCAGCCTGGTCTACAGAGTGAGTTCCAAGAAAATCGTGGCTACAGAGTGAGACTGCATAACAAAATAAAACAATTAAAAGTAGTTGTAATCTTATAGATCAGAAATTACAGTTCAGATATTTAACAAAAAGTAAACCTAGTAATCTTTATTTTTTTCAAATCCTTACAAACTAAAAAAAAAAGAAATTTTCCAAATATTAGAATAAATCGGCAGTCACCTTAATAAAAAAAATAGCAGGAGGCTCAATATTAAGGTAGTTGGAAAATGTCCAGAAGTTGAAAGCTGATGTTAGGGGTTGCAGAATCTGTAACTATTTAAAAGTTCTAAGACAGCCCTGCAGGTTGACTTGACATAAAAAACATCGCGACTCAAACCACTCCAGGGTCCGACCAAAGCGCATGCGCAACCCCTGACGCGTGCGCACTCAACGCAGGCCGGTAGGACGCGGAAGGGGAAGATGGCGGCGCCGAGCCTCCCCACGCCGCTGTACGGGCACGTGGGTCACGGAGCCTTCAGCGACGTGTACGAGCCTTCGGAGGACACGTTCCTGCTACTGGACGCGCTCGAGGCGGCGGCGGCCGAGCTATCCGGGTGCGAGGAGGGCGCGCGCCGCAGCGGGAGAGAGCGGGGGTGTCCTAGCGGCGGCAGCCGGAAGTCTTGCCTCCTCCGGAAGTGGTGGGTCGGCCCGCTTCCTGGTGATTGACAGCAGAGCGAGGTGAACGTGCGGGCGTTGGTGCTCGGCTCTGGTGGTGCTCGGGGCCCGTGGTCACCCTGCCCTGTTACTCTGAAGGACGCAGTGCTCTGAGAGCAGCCGTACTGCAGCGGCCAGAATCAATGCGTGTCCGGAAACGCTGCTGCTTCCCGATACTCAGTGACCTCCCTAGTGCACGAAGAGCATCCTCCCACGGGCGATGAAGGAGTGAAATGTTAAACCCCCTTCAGCCTTCTCAAGGGACAGCCGGTGGCCGTGTCTTAACTACCGGGCGCCTGAAATGTTACTGCAACCGAGAACCCGAATAGTCAGTTGAGCTGTTAGAAATGTAGTTGGAACCACTCTGAAAGATTTCAGTAGTTGCTTGCATCCTCGTGTGGGAGCCTCACTGGCCTTGACTTGAAGTATTGCCCATAACTTTTTAATGACAAAAGTAGTGAATGCCTACATGTTCACTTTTCAGTGGAAGAAATAGAGTGGAGAGCGGGCAAGACGGTTCAGCTGGCAAATGTGCTTGCTACCAAGCCTGTGAACCCGAGTTCAGGCCTCAGGACCCACATGGCAGAAGGAGAAATGACTCGTGCAGGCAGGCAGAAGTGACTCGTGCAGGGTGTCCTTGGACGTTCAGTTGCAATACTGAGGACCGTGAATGCCCCCCCCCACACACACACACACAATCTAGTAAAACATTCTTGCCGAAAGGATTTGGGTCATTTAACTTAATAGCCAAGATTTGAACTGGGTTTCTCCAGAACAAAGTAGCCAACATGTTTATCCCTCTTAAGCTTTGTCATGTTTCTCGTCTATGAAACGCTCTTAAAATCAGTCCTTCGGCATAGACACTGGAGCATTTCTATCTTACGGGACACTGGGTCGTAACTTGTATGCCCAGAATAGCCCAGAAAGATTTACAACTACACATTGCATTGCAGACTGTGCTGTAAATGGCGCTGACCTTGTTACAAAGGCTTGGAATTCTAATTATTTATGAGACCGTAATGGTTATTTCCAAGAAGAAGCCACCTGGTAAGATTCACAGATTGTAGAATGACCCACTAATGGCTTCTCAGATATGTGGCTGGTTCCAAAGCTAAAAACCCTGTAACTGCTTCTTGAGTATTGCTTGAAAAGTTAAGTGCCAGGAATTCATATAAATGTCATCAAGGCCGTTAGTCATGGCAATTAAGTGGTGCTTTTGATGCATGTACACTGATGGAGGGAATAAATTTATTGGAAAGCAATATAAAGATTTTTAAGTTTAGAATGTCTGTTCTATGTCAGTTTAGGTAGGTGGAGGACTTTTACTCCTAGAATATGCTGGTTGGTTTATTTAAGTACTTCAAGGTGATTGACAATCTGTAACACACCCAAACTATTACCAGGGTTAGCTATGCAATAGTAAGCACCAAGTGGTTGCCAGAAATTGTAAATTTCCCTTATATTCCCGTGTATTTGCAACTGAATGATGCTGCTGGAGAAATGCATTGTATAGCATGAGAGTGTCTTTACGGGAATGAGCTAAGTATCTTGGTTTTTGTTCTTAGAGTGGAAATATGCCTTGAAGTAGGAGCAGGGTCTGGTGTGGTGTCTGCATTCCTGGCCTCCATCATAGGTCCTCAGGCCTTGTACATGTAAGTACGTGATGTTCGTTGGTAATATCCTGGGTTACTAAGACTGTGGCAGCGTGGGTGCGATAAGTAGACAATGTCTCTGATAGTGTGTCAGTAATCACCTAACTCACAGATTATGTTCACCCCCAGTTATAATTCCATGTTTATTACAAGCTTTGTAATTTTAGAAGCATCATAATCTTATCTCTGCTTTGAATCATTTTTTTTTCCTCAGGTAAATAGTTAGAAAATAGCTGGAAAGTTAAATTTCTTTGCAGAGAACTTGAGAAGACAAAGGCCAGGAAATGGACATCAGAAAATTTTGCTGTACACAGAACAAATGTGCTTCTTATTTCCTATGTATTTTGTGTAGCAGTTTCCTATCAGTAATTTCTTTCCATTTCCATTTTGCGGGGTGCTTAAACTATACTTAATAAATTCCTTTGGGTGAGGGTAAACAGATTTTCTTTTAGCAGTGTCTGTCATCAGTATAACAAGCCTTTGTTCTCTTTTCCTAATTTTTGTCTGTGCCACGTAGAATTAACCAAGACATTCCTAATAACTAACAGCTTTGCTTCTGCACATTATCCTGAACTCTTTCTCTGTTATAGGTGCACTGACATCAACCCCCAGGCAGCTGCCTGTACCCTGGAGACAGCACGATGCAACAGAGTCCACATTCAGCCAGTAATTACAGATTTGGTGAGCTTTAATCCTTCTTCAGTAGTACCTCTCACTTAACTGAAGGCCAACAAGTTTCAGTGCAAATAAATGTTAGTAATTAATTTTTCTTGTTTTTATGAGACAAGTCTTACAGAGTCATGTAGCCCAGGCTAGCCTCAAACTTACTATATAGCTGAAGATGACCTGAACTCTTTTTTTACCTATTTTTATTTTTAATTGAAAATTTTATTTTTGGGATTATAATTACCTAATTTCCCTCGGCCCCTTCTTCCTCCAAACCCTCCCATATACCCCTCCCTGCTCTTTCAAATTCATGACCTTTTTTATTGTTGTTACATACATATATGTATATATACATCTATATACAAACACTTGTATGCACACACACACAAACACACACACACACACACACACACACACACACACACACCCTCACTCACTCCCTTCTTCCCTCCCTCCTAAATCCAGCTCAGTCTGTATGCTACTTGTATCTTTTTAAACATGACCGTTTGGTATTAGGTAGATGTTGGAGTTAATGGAGTTAAGAAGGATGCATCCCGCAAGTAATTAACTTCTGACCATCAACAGGACCAAATGTGATATTGTATCCAGTTCACACGTGCTTAAATTGTAAAAGCTTTAGGCACAGCTAACACAGGAACGATACAGTGTATCCTTTCTTAGCTCTGAGTGTCTCTCTGGTGTCTCTAGGCACTCTACACCCTCATGGTAACCCTCATGGTAACAGGATGTTTGCATTTCTGTGTCTTATTTATTAGCAACTCCCTGTGAGAAGCAGCATCTCAATACTATACTTGGAATGAGGATTGTTTGGGCCATCTTGGGTCCCGTGTCTGAGGACTGGCATATGAAGAGTGGCTTTGACCTGGGTCATAGTCCCCCAGTCCCACTCCACACAGATCTTGTCCAGGCTGGAGTGGAAACTGAGAAGAGATAAAGTATCCGTCTTAGTTATTTTTACTTCTCTGTTGCTGTGAAGAAGTGGGGGAGGGGGAGGGGGTGGAGAGAAAAGCAGAGAAGAGAGGAGACAGACAGACAGCGAGAGAGACTGGGACTGACTTGGGCTTTTGAAACATCAGTTCCAAAAACCACCTGCAGTGACACATCTCCAAAAGGGCCCTATGAGCCTATGATGCCAACCTTATTCAGACTACTTATGGTCCTATCAACTCAAAGGAGACGTAAGCAGAAACACGGAAACATGGTCCTGGGGACAAGTGAAACAAATGGCAGCTTTGACCACCGTTTGCTGTTCATTATTTAGACAGCGTCTCACCGTATGCCAGTCTGTCGTGGAACTTTCCGTGTAGATGCAGACGGCCTTTGATTCTAGTCTCTCCTGCCTCTACCTCCCCAGCAGACCACTACATCCCCACTCTAAAAAGTTTTATTTATTTGTCGTGGGGGTGTGTGTTGAGGGAAAGGGAATATTGCCTGCACGTATGTGTCTGCACCACATTCCTCCAGTGTCCACAAAGGCCAGCAGAGGACATTGGACCCCTGGGACTGTAGTTACAGATGGTTGTTAGTCACCATGTCAGTCCTGGGAATTGAACTAGGGTCCTCTGCAAGAACAGCCAGTGCGATTAACCTCTGAGCCATCTCTCCAGCCCTCCACTTTTTTTTTAAAGAAGTTCAGTTGTTAAAGTTTCAGTTAAAATATTTTAAGGGTATTAGTAGGATTTGGATAATTTTATATTTGCAGAGTATTTTTAGTTATAACAGTGAAATGCTGTTGTTCAGAAACAAAACTCATAATAGCGTACAGCAGATGGACACAAGATACAAAATGATTTTTGTGTTGCTTTTCTGGGGTTGATGAGAAATAAAAGTCTCAAAAAGTCCAGGGTAGCTTTGAACTGTGTTTTGTTTAGGATGACTTTGAACTACCAATCCTCCTGCCTTCATCTCCCAAGGTCCGGGTTTACTAATGTGCACCATCACACTCGGCTCTGTGTGCTTCTTGACCAGCGTGTTCTTACCCTGATGGGGACAGGCTGCTTCCCTACTGCTGGTCCACATTTACAAAAGATTTGCATCTTAGAATTAACCCCAAGAGACCAGAAATTCTTTTCCTACCAAACAAAAACTAGTGTCGAGAAAGGGGCTTAGGTTACTCACACTAGATCAGCATGGTGATGTAGGACTTCTTGTTCCCCTGTCTGTAAATAACATTACATCTGGTTTTTCATGGGATAGCAAAACTTCAGACAGAATTTTTTTTTGAAACAGATATGGACACTGAGGTGTCTTTGAAAGCAGAAATGTTACTAAAAATATCTCTAGGATTACAGCATGGGCCTCCTGTCCAGCTCTAGAAACCACACAGCAGCTAAGGGACATGACTGGAGGATCTCCACCTGGAGCTAATTCCTTAGTAATGTTGACTCTGAACTAAACTGTGACTTGGCAAAGCAAGAAGTAAGAGGCAGGCTTCGGCAGACGTGTTACAGTCAACTCTTTAACATTCCAGTTACAGAAATTGTTACAGCTGTCACATGAAACGAACCCATTCTCTAGCTTAGACTACATGTTTAAAAAGTAGCAACCAGCTGGGCATGGTGGCTTACTCAGATACTCAAGACTGCAAGACAGATTTCAAGTTTAAGGCCAGCCTGGGCTACATAGTATGACCCCCTTTCTGAAAATTAAAAAGGCAGAATTATTGTTCTTCACTTTTAGTTTTTAGAATACAGTGTTTAAAGGTGCACATTATGTATTATTTCTCTACATTGTTAGTGCATACCAAATACGTTTTACAACTCCTCAGTGTCAGTTATTCTGAGTTGTATGGTAGTAAGGCCTGCTCAGTTACCTGCTGTGTGAAGTAGCTGATAGTCCTCATCTGTCTTTTTGCTGACATCATGCTGTCCTGTTTCATGTTATCTGTTGGCAAAATATCGTGTTTCATGCGAGAAAACCACAGCTTTGACTCATTTAACCTAAAGGCCCTCCGTAAGTGTCTCTACAGCTAATAAAGTCTGTGTTTTGCTGCATGAATTTAACACTTGCCGGGGGCCCCTCATTTTTCAGTTCTTGGAGATGTTAAGGCTGGAAACTGACTAGGCCTAGCTAGAGAAACCTGTACTAGACATTCAGCCCTTGGTTTTATTTAAATAAATTTGATTTCAACAGTGTATTGTTTTATCTCCAGCACAGCAGCTGTGCCTGAGTCTACTGCTGTTTCAGACAATAATTGTGGCTCCACAGTCACTGGTCCACTTCTCTGGTAGCTGCCCAGCAGGTGCCTCCTGCCCCTGCCATCAGATGTAGTTTTAACTAAAGCTGTATTGTTCTGTTTATCAATAAGACTGAGGAGTCAGAGGCTGGAGTGAAAACCTGCTAACTCAGAGAGGGTGAGGAAGTACTAGCTGACCATTCCTCTTCACTGGCTTCTCCAAACACAGCATCCTTCCACTCTACCAAACCAAACACACCCAGCCTCCCACACCCCACCCCTGCTGCCATACGCAGAGTCCTCCTTACTACTTCCTGTGCATCTCTACCCATATCCCAGATGCCCTCGGCCTCTCTCTGATTACTGTGTCAGCTATCTGCTAGCTCTACCTCCTGACCCAAGGTGGAGTTTATTTAATTAACGCAAATGCAGACTAGGGTTCAGAGCCTTAGCATATATCCCACAACAGTTTAAGATTTTTGTTCTCTTCTTTGTGTAATATCCAGCCTACAGTTGTTACTGGATAGCTGGATAGTATTTCAGGAGCCACTGTGAGTCACAAAGCAAAATCTTCTCTAGTTTCCTTATCCAGCATTTATGGATTTATGGAAAATTGTAGTTCTTTTAAGAAACTTAATTTCTTTATGAAATTGAAAACAAAGCACGTGCACCCGCACACGCACACACATACACACACACACAAGTACAGGTTATTGTTCTCCCCTTTAAAGAAGCCAAAAAAATAATTACTTCTACAAGCATAGCCTCAAAAAACAGGTCTTAGGGGTCCTCTTTGGATTACAGGTTACCAGGCTTATCGGGGTAATTAAAACAGGGTTATAGGAATCTGGATCAGGAAATTCTCAGATAACACTTCATAATATATGAATACCAGTGTTCATAACCCAGTTCAGCATATATCCAGTGCTTAGATGGTGTCATTGGAAATGGAGTAGCTTAGAGTCTCTCACACACACACAAACACAAATTTGTGGATTTTTTTCTTTTCTTTTTTTCTTGTTCCATAGAAAACTGAGCCATAGAAAAATTCAAAGATCTTCATAAACCAAATGCTGGCTGTTTGCAGTCTCTGACTGCTGTGCCCAATGCTTCCTTCTCTGATGCCAGTCAAATATTTACAAGTAAATGAAGCAAAAACAGAGTCCATCCCTGGTGTTTTGTGTTATTCAGATACATTCTATGTCATCGTATAAAACATTTCCCTTGGGATTTGGGGAGCTGCCTTAGTTGGTATAGCCTTACAAGGACCTAACTGAGATCCCAGGCATGGTGTCCTGTTTACACTTCCACCTAGCGCTAAATGGAAAGTGGAGACTGGTTGACAACTAGACTCTTTCCAGCTGACCTCCCTAGCCCAACAGTGAACTCCAGGCCACCCTGTCTCAAACAAGGTGGCAAGTTCCTTAGGAAAGATACCAAGGTTGTCCTCTGACCTCCATATGTGTACACACACACACACACACACAAGTTACAATGAGTTACAAGAAATCATTGTGTGAGTTAGCAGAGACAGGTGTAAAGCTCTTCACAGATCTACAGGGAACATGTTTCACAGAATTCTAAAAGTGAACCCAGTGTGAACACATTAGCTGTTGAGAAGAAGCCATATCCAATATCTGTTCACGCTCACAACTTTACTCATCATTAGCTTAAGTTCATATAAACTGCATCTGCATAAAAAAATTAAAATATTTTGTCTATAAGTACTTTCCTCCACTGAAAACATGAAGTATTTTTTTGGTTTTTCGGGACAGGGTAACATCTCTGGCTGTCTTAGAACTTGCTTTGTAGACCAGGCTGTCCTCGAACTCGCCGAGATCCTCCTGCCTCTACCTCCTTAGTGCTGGAATTAAAGGCATGCACCACCACTGCCAGGCTTGAGGGTATTTTTAAAGACTTACTTATTTAAATCAGAGTCCAACTTAACCTGTATTGTTGCTGCCTTCAGGTCCAAGGCTTGCTGCCCAGACTAAAGGGGAAAGTTGACCTGCTGGTGTTTAACCCTCCCTATGTAGTGACTCCTCCTGAAGAGGTAAGGCCCATCGCAAAGTAGGCATGGCTTCCAGCTGTTTTGTTTGTGAGACAAGATGAAGTTCGTCTGGCTTCGGTATCTGCTAACACCACCCCTCTGACTACACAGAGGTTGTCAGTACCAGATACTGTGAGTGACAGAAGGAAACGAATACCCATGGAAGTACAATGCATGGTTCATTTTGTCAGAATCCATGGAAGTACAATGCATGGTTCATTTTGTCAGAATCCATGGAAGTACAATGCATGGTTCATTTTGTCAGAATCCATGGAAGTACAATGCATGGTTCATTTTGTCAGACTCCATGGAAGTACAATGCATGGTTCATTTTGTCAGACTCCATGGAAGTACAATGCATGGTTCATTTTGTCAGAATCCATGGAAGTACAATGCATGGTTCATTTTGTCAGACTCCATGGAAGTACAATGCATGGTTCATTTTGTCAGACTCCATGGAAGTACAATGCATGGTTCATTTTGTCAGAATTCTTACCCAGATCAGTCACGGCATTTAAAAGGATCCATTACCATAAATAACAAATTGATAAAGCAAATTTTAACATACTTCTAATCAACTATAAACTCACCAGTGGTGTCCTCCTCAAAGTCATGGGTTTGATCCCTTTACATTATCAGAAATTGAAAGTGTGCAACCAATTCCGGCCTTTTAAGAATCTCCATGGTGAGGAGTTGGGCCAAATCTACACCACTGGCCCCTTTAATTGCGCCTGTTGTATTCTTGGGTGATGGTTCTCTGGCAGAACTTCTAAGTGTCATACTCACTTCCACTCCAAGGTGGAAGGTAGCACTACTCCTCAGTCACAGAGGGGACAGGGCTACTCCTCAGTCAGTCACAGAGGGGACAGCGCTATTCCTCACTCAGTCACAGAGGGGACAGCGCTACTCCTCAGTCAGTCACAGAGGGGACAGCGCTACTCCTCAGTCACAGAGGGGACAGCGCTACTCCTCAGTCAGTCACAGAGGGGACAGCGCTACTCCTCAGTCACAGAGGGGACAGCGCTATTCCTCAGTCAGTCATAGAGGGGACAGCGCTACTCCTCAGTCACAGAGGGGACATTGCTACTCCTCAGTCAGTCACAGAGGGGACAGCGCTACTCCTCAGTCACAGAGGGGACAGCGCTATTCCTCAGTCACAGAGGGGACAGTGCTATTCCTCAGTCAGTCACAGAGGGGACAGCACTACAGCGTCTAGAATTGTTCACTACTCCTGTAATGAAATACCACAGGTTGTCTAATTAATGTGTGGATTCCTCTCAGTCTGGAGGCTGAGACCAGTCTTGGGGTATGGTTGTGACCAAGGCCTTTGTGCTGCCTTATGATGGAGACATCACATGCTGAGAAAGAGACATTCCAAAAGCGTGGCTCTCTTAATGACCACTAACCCTCATGACCTCCTACCCCACCTACTGAACCACCTCCAAATGCCATCGGCATATCACTAGGGGATTAAGTTTCTAACACACAAACTTAAGACTCAAATGAACCTTGTGATAAAAATGCTTCAGTCCAGGCCAAAGGGGGCTCAGTGGGTAAAGGTGCTTGCCCTTGAACCTAGTCCCCAGGGCCACACGTAGAAAGGAACCTCCGAAAGACAGTCCTCTGTCCACACACACACACACACGCACGCAAAACAAATCAATAAGCACAATTTTTAAAAGTGTCTCGATTCAATAATTCCAGCCCTTAAGATATAGTCTTAAAAATCATTCAATAGCTGGGTGTGGCGGTGCATGCCTCAGGAGGCAAAGGCTAGCAGATCTCTGAGTTCCAGGCCAGCCAGGGCCACACAGTGAGTCCCTGTCTCCACACAAACACAAATCACCCAATAAGAGGCTAAAAACTAAATGGACAAAGGTTCATTACATTCTATATATTTATAATGACAGCGTGAGCCCGTGTGTGCAGCAAGGGTGGTTAGTTCATGGTCTCATTCTCAGAAAACCAGTCAGTGAAGAAAAAATTTAGAAGCCAAGGTTCATTTGTTTGGAAATATGTTCTTGTTTGGTGATGTTTTATGTCAAAAGGATTGTAATCTCAATGAAACTTCAATCAAGTCTCTGATTGGTGACAGGTAGGAAGTCACGGAATAGAAGCGGCTTGGGCTGGTGGCAGAAACGGTCGGGAAGTCATGGACAGATTCTTCCCTCTGGCTTCAGAACTCCTCTCCCCAAGAGGGCTGTTCTACTTAGTTACCATAAAAGAAAACAACCCAGGTAATAAAAAAACAAAAAACAAAAAACTGCTTTGCTTTGCTGACAACCAATGTGTAGAAACCTGTAATTTATAAAGTAGCCTGGGCTGTTGAACAGTATAATCACTGACAACTAATGTAGCAGAAGTTCATGTTGAAAGAGGAGAAAGACTTGAAAGAGGTAAAACGTTCATGTTTTAAAACTATTGTCTCCTTAGGACAGGGCAGTTTTCGCCCCTCGTGAACTAATATTCACACACAAACTGGCTTCTGTGAGTTCACCCTCAGCATGCGTGCGTTCCATCTCCTGGGCAGGTCTTACATTCCAGCAATCACAAGACTAGAAGGAGAAGACGCTACTCCCATCACGTGCAGCAGTACAAGAGGCTGCAGGCAGGCTGCTCCCAGGCTTTAGAGCTGGAGGAGACTGAAGACTACTTTCCCCTGCAAGGGTGTAGACCTTCCAGCACCATGAACACTAGCGAGTAGAGACAAAATTTCCAGTCAAGTACCAGTTAGGTTTCTTGAGTTTGGAGTCTCCAGCAATACAGTCTGACCCTCAGGACTGTAGGGTAAACAATAGCTTTGGCACTGGCCTGCAGTGTTTGTTGGGGGAGTTGGTCTATGGATCCTTTCAGCTAACTGATAAAGACATAACCCATTCATTGTGTGTGAAGGAGTTATTTGGTGCTATTTTTATAGTTCAGTCTTCTTAGTCCAGTTTTGTCTTTTCTAGGTTTTTCTTTAGTTGTGTATTTGTATGTGTGTGTGTACACATGTGAATGTATGTATGTGTACCAGGTGTGTACAAGAGCCTGAGGTGGCCAGAAGAAAGCACTGGATCCCCTGGAAGTACAGTTATAGATGGGTGTGAGCTATCATGTGAGTGCTGGGACTTGAACCAGATTCTGTAGAAGAGCCAGAAGTGCTCTTAACCACTGAGTCATCTTTCCAGCCTACATTTTATTTCCAAAAGAAGTAAACTTATTTATACTCTCTGGGTACTGTCAGAATTCAGTTGTCCATGTTCTCAGTGACCTTTCCCAGAAAGGATATATGGCAACAATTGGCACTGACCAGCTAAAAATGTGATCGCTTGCTGTAATAACCAGGGTAACTTAATGGTCCTGTGTAGTCTGAAATGGCCACCACTACAGACCGGGCCCTAAAGTCTGTTCAGAATCCCCAGAACATCTTAAAAATAAGTCTCACTTCTCTGAAGTTCAAGCTTGAGTCAGCATTTATTTGATATACATTGTTTAATCAGAGGAATTTGATGTGTTTATCATCTTAAGTTGATTGGTGATCATATATATCACCAATGATTTGATTGAATTTTATCTTTTCTTTTCATTTTAGAAGAAATTTTTAAAATACTGAAGACAAAAGGTCTGCAGGGGACCACAGCACTTTGCAGACAAGCAGGCCAAGAACTCCTATCAGTCCTCAGATTCAGCAAGCCCTAGTGTCCCAAGAGCCACCAAAGTACACGAGAACTGCCTGAAGCTGAATGCGCTCACTAGGTCTGAGACCGATGCCATTCTTTGACCAAGAAATTTTATCATAAATTTGTTCACAAAGAAAAAAGGTGGAGTCGGGGTGGTGGTGGCCCTCAAGAGATGAGGCAGGCGGACCCGAGTTTGAGGCCAGCCTGGTCTACAGAGTCCTGGTCTACAGTTCCAGGACAGCCAGGGCGACACAGAGAAACGCTGTCTGAAAAGAAAAGAAAGGAAAAGAAAAGAAGAGAAAAGGTGAGGCTGGATGAACGGCTAAGAGCGCTGGTTGCTAGTACAGAGGTTGGGGTCCAGTCTTCAGCAGCCACATGATGGCTCACAGTTACCGGTAACTCCATCGTACCAGGCACACGTGGTATACATACACACACAGAAAACAAAATAAACCCTGAAAAGAAAAAGATGTTAAGCTGGGCCATGTGGTTTTCAGGTATATGGATATTTCTGTATGTGTGCAAGTACATGTATATATTCTATTTATAATTTACGTTTTATTATGTTTACATATGAAAGGATATTTGATTTAGCATTAGCTACAATAGCAAAGTAATAAGATCACCCTAAATGTCCATCAGAAAGGATACTAGTTAAACCTCAGCTATCCATTCTACGTCCAGAGAATACAGTCATGAAACCGGTCACTGGAGACCCTGAGCCAGAGGTTCCATGGTGCCTAGTTACAACTGAGTGCAAAGAAGCAACAGATGAATTTTATCCCATACATGCTGTTTTGAAAAGCCACCTGGGACAGAGAATTGATGTGTGCACATAACAAAGGCTTGGGAGGGAAGCTGCAGGAATAAGAGAACTTTCACTCTCCTGTGATGGCGTTTGTTTTATACAGTGGCAATATTAAACAGTACCATAAACAGGATGAAAACTGCATCTGACAGGTGTGGCTTCATTTTTTGGACAAAGTAACATCACTCAATGACTGCTGTCAGGAAGGTGTCTTTTTCTCTCTAGACATCCATAAAAGCCCACCAGAGCCAGTCATGTCATCCAAAAAGTCCAGCCACACACGCCTATGGAGGTGACCTCAGATGACAATTTGCAGGGATTCTGGCCACCTTCCCTCTCTGAGATACTTCTTTTAGGGGTGGCTACTGGTACATTGCCTACACCCTGTGAATAACCCTGTATCCATATGGATATAGACGCACTGACTGAATTCAGTGACTTAAATGAATACACAGACAAAATATTTTTTCCCCTTTTTGTTTTTTGTTTTTTGAGACAGGGTTTCTCTGTGTAACAGCCCTGGCTGTCCTGGAACTCACTTTGTAGACCAGGCTGGCCTCAAACTCAGAGATCCTGCCTCTAACTCTCAAGTGCTAGGATTAAAGGCGTGGTGAATGCCCAGCCAGATATAACCTTGTAAAGATGTGTATGTGAGAGTATCTGCCACATGTGGGCCTATACCCACGGAGTCCAGAAGACAGTGTCAGATGCTCTAGAACTGGGATTGCAGGTGGTCGTAAGCTACCCAACACAGGTCCCCTTGAAGAGTAGTAAGTGCTTTTTAGCAAGTAACCCACCTCTCCAGTCATGTGTCTATAATTTGAAAAGTAGGGTGTGAATGAAGTTGAGATATAAGGAGGGTGAGGGGTGTTTATGACTAATATACATTATATATATATATATATATGTAAATTTTTCAAATAATACACATGATAATCCTCAGAGTTCCTGATAGAGTAAAGTGAGGATAACATGGTGATCAATATTCTCTATTCATATCTGCCAAGATACAGTGTCAGGCTGACAGCCATCGCTTAAAGCAAGAGCAGTTGTGATATTAGCAGGGTCTTGCTCCAGAATCCAAAAGACCAGCAACTGCAGTTTATCCTAGGGCCTGACAGAGCCTTGTCTGCCATTTCCACTGAATTTGCTGGACCACATGGCCAGAATGCCAGAACAGCTCAGTGGGGAAGGAGGTTGCAGGTGAGACCTCTCAGGTGCTCAGGAACACTTGTTTTCAACCTGTGGTATTGCTGCCCATGTGCCACATTTGGGGAGTGGACAGCTGCGTGAACACCTGTTGGCTTTGGCAAGCTGCCCCAATGGAGGCTCCAAAGGGGAAACTCCACCACACTGAACTGTCAAGAATGTACAGGATCAATGATTTTACCTTGTCTGCAACCTATGTCAGCTACAGTTTC
This sequence comes from Mesocricetus auratus, assembly GCF_017639785.1. NCBI lineage: Eukaryota > Metazoa > Chordata > Mammalia > Rodentia > Cricetidae > Mesocricetus > Mesocricetus auratus. Next base: position 9,794,053 of record NW_024429192.1, on the reverse strand, counting down.
ACAGCTGGCAGGTAGACTCAAGCGCCTGCCCAAGAGCAGCACACATTATTATAGCACAGCAGCTGGAAGGAACACTGGTGTGTCTCCATCAGTGTGGGCCTGGCCTGGTCCATACCAAGTGTGTGCTGTGTTAGAGAACAGGAGCTGAGAAAGAAAGCCCTGGCATGCCTCCTCTGGTATGCATTATGTTCACCAGGCTGCTATGGAGAGAAAGCATTTCCATGTCTCCTGCCGATGTTGAGAAGAAATGAAATGAAATAGTGTAGTGACACGTGAAAATGCCATAGTTAACCACGACTTCATATGCTAATTCAGTGAAACTAAGCTGTTTCTTACCCTCAAGTACCCTATTGAATCTATCAAAGACACAATTACAGGATGCCTTGGTGATACTCAAAGGAGTCTATATTAAAGTTCACAGTAAATAAGTCAAAGCTACCAGAAACAGATGAATGCCCCGAATAAGACCTTTTGTAAGGAACACCTACAAATGGAAAGAGAAATTATAGACACTGAAGGTGTTCACCACAGAAAGGTAACATTCCTTCTTCCTCTAATTAGAAAAGAAAAAATGAAAGAAGAGTTGCATTATAGACCTGTAAGGTAAAGCTGGGTGAGGACAGAAGAGCTAGTGGCCGGGAAGGAACAAAACTTTAGAATGTTGTGATGCCTGCTGTCAACAGGCTACATCTGGAGTTAACTAAAACTCAAGTGGGTAAGCACGGCTATGCAGGATTTTTCTTAATCATTTGAGGTAGAAAGACCCACTTTAAAGCTGGATCTTTTACGATGGGAAATCCACCTTTAATCTGGGCCACACCTTCTGCTGGGGCCTACATAAAGGACACGGAAAGGAGGACACTTGCTCTTGCTGGCAAGTCCATTCCTTCACTGGCATGAGAGCCTACTTTTGGGTTCTGACACAGACTAAAGACCAGCTGAGACACCCAGTCACATGCATTGAACAATTACTAGGCCTCCCATTGGTAGACAGCCATTGTTGGACAACAGTCTATAAGCCATTTTAAACTATGCATTTATTCTATAAGTTCTGTTCCTTTAGAGAACCCTGAATAATAAAAACATTAAGATGAAAAATATGGCTGAAACAAAATGGAAAAGAATGATCAATTTAATTAAATTGGAAAATTCTGTAAAATTAAAGTTACACACCATGTTGAAGACAAGCTATTAAAATATGCCTGACTAGATAGTAGAGCATTATGTGACTATTAATTTAGAAATACAAGTAGCCTAATAGAAAAATAAGCATAAATTATGGACATGTTTGTAAAATAATGACCAGCAAGAATGAATGAAACTAGGTCTCCCCATAGTTAGGGAAATATGAATCATGACAAAGATGACAGGAGATGCAGTGCAGGTGTACAATGCTTGCCTAGCTCACAACTCTCCCACTAGAAATTGGAAATTTTCATTAAGACTAAGCACGACTGACAAGTATGACCCAGAACCCTCTTATTGTACTAGATGCCCCATGTAGTCAAGTGAGAGAGCAATGTGACATCATGTAACCAGCAGTTTACACATCCTGCTACCTGGAGTTCTACTGTAAGTCCTGCGTCCAGAGCACCTGCTGCATTTGCTGAAGAAAGGTGATAAAGAATATACCCTATAGCACTTGCTCAAATTAGCAAAAATGGCCGAAATAGGCATTAGGAGGATTGGTCGGGATGATGCTAAATAGCAGCTAAGTGAAGGAGCGAGTAGCAAAAGATGAGACAAGTAGGAAAGCCGCATATTATTTATGAGTGAAAACACAGCATCAAGTATAAGCCTCCAGGAGGAAGGAAGTGCACAAACTTCAGAACAGTAACCTAGCTCTGGGGAAGGAAGGAGAATGGGTCAGAGAATACAAAAGAGTAACATTTTATTTCTTTAAAAACCAGAATCAAATATGGCAAAACAGTATGGGAAGAGTACAAGAACTTATATTAATTACTACTTTACGAATATTTGAAATATTTTGTAATCTGAAAGAATTTAATGACACAATAATTATTCACACCATAAAAACTTATCAAGTGTTAACATTGAAACCACAGAAAAGCATATTCATATATTAAATCATGAGAGAAAAAAGAATTAAACTTTCAGGCTCGTATCCTGTCTATAAGTACCATCAAAACTAACTAAATAAAACCTGAATGTGGAATTCTGTATTTGTCTTGCTTCTAGGCTTTCTTTAGCATAGCAAAAGTAGTGAGCTGCCAACTCTTCACACAAGTTTTACAGAATGTATTCAGAGTCCTACCTTAACCTGCCGCCTCCCATGGCTGCTGGAAGCCAAAACCCTGCTATTTTGTCTTTCTTCTACTTGGACTCTGGGTCAGAAGAAGAACCAATACTGGAAGGGTTATAAACAAAATTTTATTGTAAAACCACTTTTAAAGGCAAAGAATAACTTTTACAGGGGGATTACACAATCCTTGAGATTACTGTGTCAGAGGCAGACAGAAAGGTAAGACAATGTTTTAAGGGGTTAAGAAGAGGTAGTAGAATTTTGATATCTACACTTCACTCTGTCTCTGAACCTCAAGACTGTAAGATAAGTACTACACAGAAAAAAAATCAGAAGATAGACAAACCGATGCTGCATCTGTAATCCACACAGTTGTTACTCTGAACTGTAATCCTGACCAAATTCATACTATTTCAATAACAGCCGTGTTGACCAGTTGACGGTAAGCAGCAATTTTATTTGACAAGAGTTGCACCCTTCTAATCAGACATTTGCAGAGATAAACCAACCTTTTAGGTGCCCTAACTACTAGATATGAAATGGAAGACTGTGATAAAATTAGTCTAAGATCCAAACTTCCATACCTCATACTCTGGATATAGTTTTTAAAGACAATGATACTGTAGCCAAGGCAATTTTTTACTTGTTTACACACTTCAGTCTATTAAAACTTCATTTCACCAGGATTGGTGGCACATACCTTTAATACCAGCATTTGGAAGGTAGAGGCAGGCAGATCTCTTGAGTTCCAAGCTAGTCTGGTCTACATAGTGAGTTCCAGACCAGCCTGGAGCTACACAGTGAAATCCTGTCTCAAGACAAAACAAAAGCAAAAAACCAAAGACTTAATTTAACTTAATACTAAATCCTTCATAGAATTAGTTAGCTTCCCCAGTTCCTGATTTGGTGTAACCGTGGCCAGTAAGGATAGCAAATTTTGTTTGCAACATTTAAAGTCTCCTACAATATTTTTAATTACTGGCTTTCCCACGTTACCATGCTTGTAGTAAGCATGCTTGTCTGTTCCTTTCTGATAGATAACTACCACTTTACTTCACAAACAATCAAATAACTGCTTGCCTCAACTTTCTACTCTGGAGACTCACTAAACTGAGTAACAAATTCACTCACAAATTTACAACCCGAACCTCATTAACATATAGAAATAATTCTTTCACAAGCAAAAGGTTAATGTCATGGGTATAATTTATAAATTGCACAATTCTCGACAGAGCTCCTTGAGTACAGTTCATTCTTCCATGTGATGTTTCAGCGTGTGCTTCAAACAGCTGAGTACGGATGTTAAAATAGCTTAGTGTCACTTCATCCTTAAAACAAGCTGTGAAAACCAGAATAATTTTCCCCTCCCCCAGAATAATTTTTAATTTTTCCACCATCACTACCAAATCTTAAGTATTATCTATACATGTAAATCAGCTCTCAATTCATTTTGCTTTACACCTGGACTGTTCTACAACACAGACCAACAAACTTGATGATTTATAAGTTATAATATAGCTAATGCTTTCACAAATTTCAGTTCTATAATTTAGGGTATTTTTGAGAAGAGATATATTTATTTTTAAATATACAAAGAGATTAACCATTAATATAAATATTTTCTTTCAAATATGTAATATTCTCTTGTAAAAGAAAAATGTTTCCAAAGATTTACAAAGCAGCCTCAAGAGAAGTGAACCCGACTGCAGGTCACACTGACAGAGATGGCAATTCTGTCATGCTCACTGGCTTCCTTTTGCACGCCAGTACTTCAAGACGGAGACAAGCCCGCTGCCTCTGGTTTGACCTACCGCAGGGACAACGTACAACTTAAAAAACACTCAGAAAAAGGTCTCACGACAGAGTGGACAAGTGGATTTGTTGCTAGATGTAAACCATTTGTACTGAAAAAGAAAAGGTTTTATGTTAGAACAAATTTTTAAAGGTTTTATCATATATATAAATATATTTGTCATATATATATTCATACATATATATGGTAATCTGTAAATGAGAAAATGAAAATGGGAACATACTAAGAATTTTGCCTTCCCATCTCCAAAATTAGCATAAGTAAATGTTCTTTCTAGGCTACACTGTGATCTCTTGGCCCTACATACTTAGGCTCACGCATAAAACTAAGGTAGAAGGAAGATCTATGAAGAAATGAACTCAATGTCATTCTCAATATGATGTTTACGAAGAGCAAACTAAGCCTCTCATATGGACGGCCCAAGTCACATCTGCAAAGGAGGTCTACATCTCACAAAACTGTCAATCCCTGAGTGCTAAGAGGTCTATGAGAATACCCACTCATTAAAGTGCTTTGATGTTCCACCTCAGTAAATCACTAATAATCTTTTACAGATTTTGAAACTTCACTTCTTAATGCCTCCTATAGGCATATACGATCTTCCCTTAAATTGTGTGTGTCTGCGAGACAGGGATGTGCAGTGACTAGGGCATGAGACTGGAGAACAACTCTTATCAGGCTTGTTCTCGCCTTCTACCTTTCCATGGTTGCCGAGTCTTAGGCAGCGATGCCTTTCCTTTCCCGCTGAACCATCTTACCAGCCCTACATACCATTTTCCAAATAAGTATCACATATGTACACAGCATAAAAATATAAGAAATTTGCCTTACCAAGCAAGCTGAGTGGAACTTTTTCTTGCACGTTCTACAGGCTTTTTTTGGAAGAGAATAGTTGAAACCATGAATAACTGAGAAGCAGATCATACAGTCTTCAACACCCTCAAAACGCTTGTCTACATTATTCTTCCATAGCGCTAGGCCTTCCATAATACTTCCATTCTGTTAGTGAAGAGGAAAGAGCGTCACTGCACACTGAAGGCTTCCAGAGGCTACTTTTAGTCAGATAACTTAATTCTGAAGGAAGACAGCATGGTTGGTTATGTTATCTCCTAGCTTTCCTAAACATTGATTCAAATAATCTCTAAATTTTTAGGAAAAAAATGTAAGTTTTCACGATAAAGACAGTGCTTATAGGAAATTCTTGGGGTTAAAGGTTTAAGTGAAGTTCAGGCAGGGGCACAGAAGAAAAGCGGGAGTCTGGAAGTGGGTGAACCAAAGCTAAGGGAGCATGAGAAATCCTTACAGAAACCCACACCCTCTAAGACCATTTATATATAGATGCACATGCTTTTTATCCATCTCTAAGGATGTCACACAGTGTATTTGGGACATATCTACCAGCTCTTCCCTAGTCTCCACTCAGATCTACCTCTACCTATCTACCCCACCCAAACTTGGTATTCTCTTTGAAAAGTAATTTAAAAGATCTAATGTAATTGTGCCTTTGCATAAATGGTTTATTAGCAAGGTCCCAGGGGCGCCCAAACAACAAAGGCCATTACCAGTCCCCTGGCTGCCCACCAGAACTAGAAAATAAGGCATGACACACATACACACTCGGTTGCAGAACATAGAACACTCTGGCTAGAACTGCCCTGAACACTGCCTCACAGTGCCAGAAGGTGATGTGCAGGCCGCTGAGAGAGGAAGGACATCACAGGTCTACCCAGCACTGGCCTCGCTATCGAATGACTTCCCAGGAAAGCTGTGACAGTCTACTGGTACAGTAGTGACAAGACTGTCGGGGGACAACAGCTTTCTCACTGGCTCGGTAGACTGCTTCACGGGAGGGAATTCACATCAGCGTCTAACCCTGAGCAAAAGCTCACGGCCCTATTACTTTTATTTTGCTAAATGACAAGCATGTTTCTAAAATTCCTTCCAAACAATTTTGTTTCAAACACACAGGTAAGTGATGCCCTTTCTCAGGTGGGCAGCAATATAGAGACTCACAGCTGGTCAAAATGCTGAGAGAATAATGACATTTGACTGCTAAACCCTCAGTGAGGCATCTGAATCAACCACTCCGAGCTTAAGAAACACCCTGGGAAAGGGAGCAGGAAGAATGTAAGCACCAGAGGACATGAGGAATGCTGCCTTCTGGACATGGCATGGCTGCTGCACTTACGAACTCACTGCACAAGGTCAAGCCAACGAGCTCAGTCAGCAGCGAGCACAGCAGGCAGCGTTAGCTGGACTCAGCACAGGGACTCGACTACAGACATGAAAGGTGAGGAGAGGTGGCTGAGGGTGTCGGGTGTCTGGGACAGGGAGTCGGGGAGGGAAGTTGAGAGTGCGTATGCTCAACATACAGTGTATACATGTAGAAACTGGAAAAATAATATTCTTAAAAAATAGAAAAAGACTTTAAAGCCTTCCAAAGCACTACTTTTAATTGTTATGCTCTGGGTTCTCAGTGAAATTAAGTCATTTACAACAGCTTTTCTAATTTTCAACAGACAGTAGTGGCATCATCTGACCTCAACTGATTTACAATAATGAATGTAAATTTGCTTTAAAATAACTTCCTTTACTGAAGGGTACTTAAAATATATACTTGATAACATACACACAAAACTGGAGATTTGCAATTAGGCTAAGGCTCAAAGGCATGTTGAAATGCGGGAATAAAAGCAACTGAGAAAGCGAGCATAAGTCTAACCCTCTTGAGAGACTCCCTCGACTTCTTTAATCCCAGTGTTGTTCTGCATCCTCTGCAAGGTCAGTGCAATAAAGCCCATCCCCGCCAACCAACAGACAATGAACCACAGAGCTTTGAAAACTACAGCCGAGACGGCAGCTCCGCGTCCTTAGGAATGCGTCTGTGTCAGGTCAAGAGCTTTTCCTTTGCACATTAAGCAGAGAGAGCAATTACACGGAGTTCAGCCGCTCTTCTTACGCTTTCTCTGGCAGGCAAACGGTAGGGAGAACACACCTGGTGGGTGAGGTAAGTGCTTAACTGCAGCATCCAGTTGCGCCACTGCTGCACAGCCACCCCAATTCTCTTCCCACTCTCCACTGTTATCGAACCCAAGGGATAATTGGAAGGCAGCTGTATTATAAGTTCAATGACTATGTCTTCAATGGTGTAAGTAGCCATTACTTCTCGAGTAGTAGCTCGTGCTTTAACCTACAATACAAGAAAGGTGGTTTTTTTCCTTGGCAAATAGTTTCCTATTATTCCAAAACCAAAACACTTTGTTAGATCTACTTACAGCTGATGACTACCTAGGAGGATACAGGAGATAAACACATCATTTATCTGCTACCAGGCATGTAAACAGTAGGTGTTTCGGTGCATGCCTGTAATCCCAGCACTCTGAAGGCAGGGGCAGATGGATGTCTGTGCTCTAGACTCACATACATACTGTGTTTCTGGTGAGCAAAGGCTACAAGTGATGCCTCTCACTTTATGACATTTAGAGACATTTTATGACATTTGTAGTTTGTTTACACTTGCTCGTAGAAAGCACCTAACTGTATTAGGTTTTAATACACCAAAGCATTGTTAAACAGTCAAAAGGCACCCAAAGTATTGAGTGTCAGCTGGATGCCTACGATGTCTTTCTTGACACAGAGGAATCAGAAAAGGCAGCAGATAATTTTCTATAAATTCTGAATCAAAGGTTTCAATTTGTTATGACATAAGCAATCAGAGATATCAAGGTATTTGTTTTCTGGAAAAAGACAATACTAACCGTCATGCCACTGAATAACTGTGTGCTTGTTTGTACAGAAGATATTTCTTGAAAAGAAAGAACATTGCTGACATACTTGCTTGTAAATCTGTCTACAATATTGAAAACACGCTTCTCACTGCTATTCCACCACAGTCTAACCATGGCAGGCAAGTCTTTTAAAGTCATATGGTAGACTGAACATGCCAAGTGTGGAATATGGTATGGAAGAGTTGCTGTCTCTGAGGAAAAAAAACAAAGTCTAAGTTAGGGGTATGTATTTCTCACCCAGAAGAGCAGACTACAATATATTCCTTAGAAAGACACCATCATCACTCAACACAATGTGTTAGCTCATAAAACAGAGAAAGACCCCAACTCAAAGAGTGTTAGCATCCTCCCCCACACTCAACCTGAACCACAACAATGACAAGACATAGAAGTGGAAATCACACTGACACAGAAAAGTCTAGAAATATCCTGTTTCACACACACACACACACACACACACACACAAATGAAATGGGACACGTATATTTTTTAAAAAAGAAACAATTAAGGTTGTTGTTTTTTTAATTATCAAAGTTGCTGCTGGGCAGTACTGGTACACGCCTTTAATCCCAGGACTCAGAAGGTAGAGGCATAGAGGCAGGCAGATCTCTGTGAGTTCGAGACCAGCCTGGCCTACAAAATGAGTTGCAGGACAGCCAGGACTGTTACACAGAGAAACCTTAACTTACAAAACAAACAAAAAGGGTCCCAGGATCTGAACACATGGCTTCATGGTTAAGAACATTTGTCACTCTTGTAAAGGAACTAGATTTCCAGCATGCACATGGCAGCTCACAGCTGTCTGTAATTCCAAATCTAGGGAATAGACATGCTCTCCTGGCCTCTGTGGGCAGAAATGTGGCACATATGCATGCAGGCAAAACCATCATGTATATATAGATACATTCATACTTACATACACACATATATATAATAAAAGTAAGCCTAAAAAAGTTTTTTTAAAAAAGGAACACCCCAATCTTCACACCTTATGATGCATCCTCCAGGATTTTTTAGTAGATCTTCTTCATAGATAAGTTTATAATATGACAATATAGTAGCCAGGTGCACTACATGTCTCTCTTCAACTAAAATGTGAGTCTCCAGGTAAACACAAACTTCAAACTTATTTTTATTCTATTAATTAAATATAGGTAGCTGGGCATGGTGGCACATGCCTTTAATCCCAAAAGAGGTAGACAGATCTCTGTGAGTTTGAGGTCATCCTGGCCTACAGAATTCCAGGCTAGGAAGGGCCACAGTGAGACCCTGTCTCAAAAAACAAAACAAATAAACAAAAACTCATATAGAATACTAAGCTCAAACACAAATGGAATTCTTCCCAACCTTATCCATAAGATCCAGCTATCTGAGCTGTTAGGTAAATTTGGAAAAGCCTGCATTTCAGCACCCTCACAGATGAGGATTCACTTGGGGTTATCCTCACACCTCCAGGAGTTGAGGACAACTTGGTCTCAGTTGAGTCTCTTAAGAAAGATGCACACGGGTAGAACACTGACCTCTAATGCTCAGCTGAAGCTCCTCAGTGAAGAATGTTTTGGGGTCCTTATTTGATGCCTCAATAGCTGTCTCTCCATAAGTAGGGTTTTCCGGCATGAGTCTGAACAGATGATAGAGTAACTTATTCAAACTCTTTGTTTTCCGAAGGTACATTGAATACAGAGCACGAAGCTGGTGGTGGAAATCAAAGAGTGTATTAGTAAACTCAACTAAACCAAGACAAAAGACAAGTCAAACTGCAATAGACTATCCGATGAGACCACAAAGTGTATGCATCTCAACATCTGGAATTCTAAGGGTGAGCCTGCGATGTAGCTCAGTGGAGGAGCACTAGCATGCCCAGAAATGGTAGGCTCTTCTCCAACACTGACAAGACAGAGAGCAACAGAGAGTGACTGACAGCGCCACCACAGGAAGACTCCTAGAAATGATACCTATGTCTTTATTTCCCAAATGTGCTATATGACATGGCACTGTACTTTTCCTTATAAACTAGCAGTGTGCCCTTCTTATTATTAGATAGATATATACTTCTAATAAGTTGTCAAATCATCTCCCCATCAATACAGACAACTGGTTCACAGGCTCTATTTGAGGCAATATGTAGTTGCTATTCCCACAGATGACTAACTCATACCCTTCCACATATTCCCTCAACACCACAGTCTTTAATCTTGCAAATTCCTCAGTAAAACTAATCTAATTTTCAAGGTTAACTTTATATCAAATATTTTACAGAGCACAAGAATGAGTAACCCAAAATTGTCTTCATGATTGCTTCACCACCAAACAGGAAATTCTATAAGTATGGACTTCTAGTGCCTATTAAAATTAGGAAAACCTGTCACCCTGGGAGCACGCCCAGAACCCTGCGTGGTACTCATGTTTGGTAACTACCTGCCTGTGAACAACCCAGCCGTGCTTTCCACGGCTTCAGCACTCTGGTCTCTGCAACAGCGCAGCTCGGTTCCTCTCTGTGTGCTGCACACCTCACAGCTTAAAGCGGGGTGTTAAGACATAAAGACAAAACACCTTCGCAATGAGCCTTTACCAAGCCAACAACCCACCAGCACAGGCACTAATACGCCTCCTAAGGGAGCATGCCACATGACTCGTGGCAAGTACCTCTGATGAAAATGAATGAGGAGAAAGCAATCAGATAAACCCCGCTTGTGCAACATGAAAACGGATGGTCAGTTGCCTCTATAAAGCATCCTGATGCCTATGATATGTTTTCAAGTAATAAACAGATAAACGTAAATACAGAGGTCAGTCAGCAAGGAAGTGCATTCCCTTCATGTGCGCTTCACAGTTCAATCCTACACTGCATAAACCAGGTGCGGTGGCACACGTCTGTAATTCCAGCACCTGACAGGCAGAGGCAGTTCAGAAGGTCGAGGTTATCCTAGACCACCTTGTGAATTTGAGGTCAGCCTTGGTTACGTGAAACTGTCTCAAAACACAAACATCAAGAGGCTACAGAAATGGCTCTGTGGTTAAGAGTGTACACAGATCTTCCAGAGGACCTCAGTTTGGTTCCCAGCACCATGTCAGGCAGCACATAACTGCCTGTAACTCCATCTCTGTGGGTGTGATTTTATTGTAACAGTTTGGAAGTCCAGGTGTGGTGGTGACATTATGTCTGTAACCATGGTACTTGGAAATGTAAGGCAAAAGTACTGCCACAAGCTGAAAACTAGCCTGGGCTAGACAATAAGTTCCTAGTCAGTCTGGTCTGCACAGTGAGACATTAAAAAAAAAAGTTGGAAAGATCAATTAAGACCACTTGTTGCTCTTGCAGATGACTGGACTGTGACTCCCAGAACCCACACACTAGGCAGCTCATAACCACCTGTAACTCCAGCTACACACAATCTGACATCCTATACCCTCTTCTGGCCTCCAAAGGTGTCCACACTCAGAAGCTCATACCACAACACATACTGATATATACATACTTAAAAATGAGATAAACGTTTTAAAAAACTGGATAGAAGCTCATGTATTAGAAGGAGTAATATTGTAAAAATGACCATCCTGTTAAAAGCAATCTACAGAATCAGTGCAATCCCCATCAAACTTCTAACACAATCCTTCACAGAAATTGAAAAAATGATCTTCAACATAATATTAAAAACAAACAAAAAACTCAGGACAACTAAAGCAAACCTGAATAATAAAAGAACTGCTTGAGATATCACCATCCCAGATTTCAAGTTGCATTACAGAAGCATAGTAATAAAAATAGCATGACACTGGCATAAAAATAGGTATGTTGGTCAGTGGAATAGAACTGATGATCCACACACTTATGGACACCTGATTTTTAACAAAGCAGCCAAAAGTACATACTGGAGAAGAGACGGCATCTTGAAAAGATAGCATTGGCCAACCCATATATCTGTATATAGAATGAAATAGATCCATATCTATTACACTGCAAAAAACTCAACTCCAGTAGAACAAGGACCTTGACAGATGGCCAGATATGCTTAATCTGATGGAAGAGAGAGAGAGAGAGAGAGAGAGAGAGAGAGAGAGAGAGAGAGAGAGAGAGAGAGAGAGAGACTTTCTGAATAGTACACTAATAACACAGGCACTAAGATCAACAATTTATAATCATTTGCGGAATATTGCTTAATATTTGATCATATTGTGTGAAAGGTACCTTCTGATTGGTTTAATAAAAAACAGAATGACCAATAGGTAGGCAGGAGAGAACAAATGGGACTTCTAGAAAGAGAGAGGAACACAAAGGTTTGAATCTAGACTCATGGGAGACACAAGTGAGACATGGAGCAAGTAGGACATACATAATGGAATAGAGGTAAAAAGCCATGTGGCAGAACAGAGATTAATAGAAACAGATTACATTATAAGAGCTAGGTGAGAACAAGCCTAAGCTAAAGGTCAAGCTTTCATAACTAATAACAAATCTCCATGTCATTATTTGGGAGCTGGTGGCCCAAGAAAGTCTAATGAGAAAGACCTATTACATGGGACCTCATGAGGATTAAAAGCTTCTGTACAACAAATGACACCATCAGTCAAGCAAAGCAGAAGCCTAAAGAATGGGGGGGAAAATCTGTACCAATTATACATCTGATAAAGGATATCTAGAATATACAAAGAACTAAAATTACATCAAGAAGAAAACCAAATTAAAAATGGGGTATGGAACTAAAACGGAGTTTTCAAAGGATAAAATACAAATAGCAGAGAAGCACTTAAAAAAAATGTTCAATATCCTTAGCCATCAGAAAAATGCCAGTTTTCATCTTACCCACAGCCATAATGGCGAAGGTCAATAAAAGAAACGAGACAGACGCTGGCAAGGATGAGAGGAAGAGCACTTGGTCATTGCTGGTGGGAGTGCAAACTTGTTCAACCTTTACGGGTATCAGTGTGGAGGTTTCTAAAAAGCTAGAAATGGACCTGCCACATGAGCCAGCTACCCCACTAGGGCACACCCACATCTTACTACAGAGACACCTGCCCATTCATGTTCACTGCTGCTGTATTCACAATAACCAGAAATTGAACAGCCTAGATCCAGCAACGGAAGAATGCATAAAGGGTATATTTTTCACAATGGAGTTTTATTTTGGTTGCCAAGAAAAGTCAGATTCTGAAGTTTACAAGTAAATGACTGACCTAGAAACAACCATCCTGGGTGAAGTAATCCAGACCCATGTTTTCTATTATATGTGGACATTATCTTTTAAAAGCTTTAGATTTGTGTGTTTCAATACAAACAACTAGAGGTTAAATAGCTAATAAGTGGAGGAAAGGATCTCCGAAGGAAGAGAACTAGAATATAGTGTTATGGAGAGATAGGCCAGGACTAGAATAGGAGGACTAAATAGGGAGGAAGATAGATCTGTTAAAATAACAGACGGGGAAAGTACATGGGGTTGTTTCCAGTTCAGTCCAATTTGCTAAGGGTTTTTTGAGTAGCTAAGACAATCCAGGATTTGAAACCCATTACACTTTTTTTTAACCTATCCCAGTTCATTTCAGAATTCAGCTCATTGGTATAATGCACTGTGTGATTCTGACTGATGTGTACATCTCCTTTCACATTTCAGGCTCAATAATAAATGCTGCTCATGTACAGGACCTGCACAGGTATGCACAAAATTGATTGGGTCCTAGAGCTGGGAGAAGTCGGCAACATACCCATTCTAACCCAGAAGTTATTTCCAATTGATAACTACTTGCAAATGAAAACCTTAATTTTCTCTAAGAAAGTCCCACTGAGTAAACAAACTATCCCATCCAGCAGAGATGACCAACAGAAATAAACTCAAATGGCATCTCTGGAGGGTTTTGTTTGTTTGTCTCATAACGTTAAATCAGGGCACTTTGTTGTTTGTTTTTGCTTTTGTTCTACCTTACAGGTCCGTTGTGTCGTGTCTAATATGGGTTGCAGTTTTTCAGTTTTCAGGGAATTTCTGAGTGTTGAATGTGTGTGTATGTTTCTTGTGCTTTTGCTTTGGCTCTTTTTCTTGCTTGGTTGTTTTGTCCTATTCTGATTTGTTTTTGATCCATCCTTTATATTTATTATTCCTTAGATGCCTGTTTCTTTCCTAAGGAAAAACAGAAAAGGCGTGGATCGGATGGGAGGGATGGTGGGAGAAATTGGGAGCAGCAGGGCAAAGGAAACCCTCATCAGAATATATTGTATGAAAAAAATTATCTCAAAGAAACCAATGCTGTTGTTGCTGGGCCCATGGTGCAAGTCTTTAATGGTAGCATGTTGGAGACAGTGGCAGGCAGATCTTTGAGTACCAGGCCACAGCTGCACACAAAACCTTGTCTTAAAGAGAAAAGCTTTTGAACAATCTTGAGTTCCTGCTTCTATCTTGAGAATCAAAACTAGAGCTCATGACCATTTTGCCAGGTGGTGGTGGTGCACACCTTTAATCCCAGCACTCGGGAGGTAGTAGCAGGTGGATCTCTGTGATCAGGCCACCACTTGGTTTAAGCACACTTTTAACAAGAAGTCCTCAACTAAGTGTTTTTGTACTGACTATGACAGAAGGCACTTACCAAAGCTGATCAAACCAGTCTGACACTGGAATGAGTGTGTACACCTGTGACCCCAGCACTCAGGAGGCTGAGACAGGATAGAGATGATGTCTCAAAACAAAAAGAAGGGCTTTTGTTGTTGTTTGCTTATTTTTAAATGAAGTGTGAGTATTTCCAAAGAAAAGGAAAAATTGTACAGGATAGCACACGCCTGTAATGCTAGGGCTGGGGAGGCTGAGGCAGCAGATTTGAGTTGAAGTGCAGTCTGGATTACACAACAAGATTCCATCTGAAAAATGAAAGAAGGAAAGAGTCTGATAGAGGCAGAGGAGCAGGAAAAGGAGGGGCTGAGAAACAGATCTTCTGAAAAGTGAAATAACAGAGACATCTAGTGGCTGTTGCAGTAACTAGATATTATTATGCTATTTTCATTGGATTGAAGTTTTTGGCAGAGGCAATACAGCTCATGACACTGGGTAGTCTTTTGAAGCCCAAACTCACAACACGGGTTTTGAGTGATGTAGCAACTGAATATCTGCATCAAGATGGTGGCTTCTAAACTGGGTGGTACACACTTTAATCCCAGCACTGGGGATTCAGAGACAGACAGATCTCTGTGAGTTAGAGGCCAGCCTGGTCAACAAAGTGAGTTCCACAATAACCAGGGTTACAAGGAGAAACCCTGCCTCAAAAAAGCAAAAACAAACAACAAAAAACCAACAACAACAACAACAAAAAAAATAAGATGGTGGCTTCCAAAACAGCAAGACCTAATTCCAATTCTCTTAATCACTGTCAGCACAAAATCAAATCATAGCATGATCTTTCCCGAAAGTGCAGAGATTAGTTGATTACACTCTGTTAGAGGGAACATGGCCCAGACCTATTTCCAAGATCCACTCAAGGGGAAAGAGGCGTGCATTTGGAGGGCATTTGGAAGAGTAAGAAAGTAGCAACAGGGGGCTGGAGAGATGGCTCAGTGGTTAAGAGCACTGGCTGCTCTTCCAGAGGACCCAGGTTCAATTCCTAACACCCACATCACAGCTCACACCTGTCTGTAACTCTAGTTCCAGGGGATCTGATACCCTTAAAGACATACATGCAAGTAAAACATCAACATATATGAAATAAAAATATTTTTAAAAAGTACCAACAATCATGACAGCAAGTGGATGAACCTGGCTGGACAAGTTTAGATTAAAATGAGGGCATCCACACTCTGAGTCAAAGGGGCAGAAAGGAAGGTCGTTTAAGAAATACATTATAGGACAACAGCCCGAAATTGTCACATGGTTTATTCCAGAGCACCTCCACCTCCCCTAGGATGCCCTGTGTTCATTTACCTGAGATGAGGCAGCTTTGAAGAAAGTGAGTATTAATTTCCAAGTAAGGAGGTATCCCAGAACACAGCAGAAATCCTCGCTCAGTGGCTTAACGGTAACTATCTGCCCCACAGGAACACAGCCCAAGACGTTCTCCAGCAGGTCCTCTTGAGTGCTAAGAAGAGACATCAGTGCTGCTGGTGGTGACCTGGGAGACAATGATCACACAGTACCAACAAATTAGAAATACTTACAAAAAGAAAACGTCCCGTTTTCCAAAAAGGTGTTCCCATGCTATAAAACTAACTCTAGATGGCAAAACACCAGAACACTGCAGTAGACAAAGACTCCCACCCAACTTCCTGCTGTACAATTAAGAAAGCAGGTCAGAATGGCCAGAGAAGCAAGCAGTTCATGTAGAAGTAGGTCAGGGAACTGTGAGGAAGGAGGAGGCACTGAGCATAGCCTTACTTTCCACTTCTGGTTCCTACTGTCTACTTACTTTGCAATTAGAACATGTCAAAAAGATGATCACAACTTATCTGATCCTTTTCATTTTAACCAGAGCATCTCTTCTGAGAAGCTGGACATCACACTAATTCATTTTCTTTACCGGATCACCTTACTCCTCATTGGTCTTTCAAACTCTTCTCCATGGCACTCTAACCTGGTTCTTCCATTTGGTGCTAGTTTCCCCTGTTGGCTCCCTGCCACTAGCTCATGAGCCTAGGCTTTCTCCAAGCTTCTGCCAGCTCATGGACCAAGCCTTCCTATTCTTGTCACTGCTACTGTACAAACATCAGGTCTGAAATCGCTTTCCACACTGCCATCCAATACTCTTATCTGACTTCTGAAATGGCTCTGCCTTGCTTCTTTCTGCAGTATATGCTTACCCTCATGTCAGAATCAACTGGTGGCAGACCATGTCCTAGCAAATGATGTCCTAAATCTTTAATGATCCCATCTTCACAGGCTGTGTGGTGTATGCATGTATGTGTTTGCCCAGATCATATGCATGTGGAGGCCAGAAGAGGACATCATGCTTCTTCCTTTATCACTTTCCAGCTTATCCCTTCAGACATGGTCTTCTCATTGAACCCAACACTCACTGTTTAGGCTACTCTGACTGGCAGCAAGTGTGTGTCTTCACACACACACGCACACACGCACACCCCCAAATCTGGAATACCAGGCACATCTAGCCTCTTTTATGTAGGTACTAGGGATTCCAACTGGGGTGCTCATGCTTCATAGAGAGGGCTCTTACCTACTGATCCAGCTGCCTAGTCCAGGACCATTCCTAAGACCACCTCTTATCCTGCTCCTTAACTGTTGTAACTGAGCTCTGTCCCCATGTCCTCCCCTGCTGTGTACACAGCAGTGCACTTTGACTCTCAGTGGACAAATGACAACTACCTGTGAGTTTGCTATAGTCCAGGAAGCATTCTTGGCAATGTAGGAAGTGGAACAGGGAACAGAAATTCTTTCTCTCACAGAGCTTGCTGGATAACTGAAACAGTGACACACTCAAAGTTTCCCATGCGCATCTTGAACAGTCACACCTTGTGTCTTTACCCAGTGTTTCTTCTGTGGCCTCCCGCAATGCTAGTGTGCTGTCCACCCTGCTTCTCAGCACCTGTTGCACATTACACAGCCTAGCACAGAGCAGCAGCACCCACAAGATTATAAGCCCCTTTGTAGACAGACTTTCCTTTGGGCCACCAGCTCACAAATAACAACACAGAGACTTATTATTAATTATGAAAGCTCGGCATTAGCTTAGGCTTTTTCCCAACTAGCTCTTCTGACTTAAATTAATCTATTAATCTACATTCTGCCACACGGCTCGGTCACCTCTCTTTTGTACCGTATGTCCAACTTCTTCAGTGTCTCGTTAGCGTCTCCCTGCCTTTCTTCTTCCCAGAGTTTCTCTCGCTCCCCAGAAGTCCCACCTATTCTTCTCTCCTGTCTAGCTATTGGCCATTCAGCTTTTTATTAAACCAGTCAGAAGGGCACATTTTCACACAGTGTAAGCAAATATTCCACAACACAATGTGCTTACCATACACTGTACCTATCCCTCTATACTTGCATTCTGTGTACAAAGTAGGGTTCAAGAGATACCTGAATCAGTTACCACATGGCCAAAGAAAGTCTTTATGAATAGCAGCACACGGAACTATGATTCATGAGCAACTAAGTGAGAAAATACGGGGGCTGGGGAGACTCAGCAGTGAAGAGCACTGTGTGCCACTGCAGAGGACTGACGTCTGACTCCTAGTACCCGCTTGGCAAGTCTCAATCACCTGTAACTCCAGTTCCAGGGGACATGGTGCTCTCTCCCGGCCTTCGAGGGCAGATGGCTCCCATGTGGTGCAGTGATAAACTAAACACCCATGCATGTGAAGTTGTTTTAACAACAGTGAGAGAACAGTTAACACGAACTCTGTATTTCATTTGCCTTATGGAACTTCAAACGGTATGCAGAAAGAATTAGCATAAATCCTGAAGTCAGAGGTTTTCTGCATTTCTTTATAACAATCCGGCAAGACAAATCATAAAGGGAAAGTGGGACTGGGGTGACTTAGCGGGTAAAGCACTTTCTGGACAAGCTTAGAGACCTGAATTTGGAGCTCTGAGCACATGAAAGAAGAGGTTCCATGTGGCAGCACATTTCTGTAGTCCCAGGCCTCACAGAGCAAGATGGGAGGTAGAGACAGATTCCCAGTGGCTGGTGGCCAACTAGCAGGCCAAACTCAGAGTGAAATGAAAGCAAGCAGGCCAAAAATGCTTACAAGGCAGGGTCCTCCTCTTCATCTCCATACGACTTCAGATTATCCTGATCATACTGTGGCAATTCAGGCATCAATCTGAGAAACAGAGCAACACTTTTACATACTTCCTAACAAACTGTCAATTGTTAACTTGTGCCTTAGGCCAACAAGACACACTTTGTGGTGAGTTTATCTTTAATAATTATTTTCCAAAACAACTACTTATGGCCAAGATTATCTAAATACGAATTACACAGGGACAAAAAAACGATAAAGTCAAAAACTTGTCCTCCCATTGGCAATAGGGTGGGAGGATGGGGGGATGGCGGGGGGTGCGGGAGGAGGGGAGGGAGAGGGAACTGGGATTGGCATGTAAAACAAGCTACTTAAAATAAAATAAAATGTTAAAAAAAAAGGAAAGGAATTACAATGTATAGAGGAACCTAGAAGTGGGCAGAGACAGATGACCCATCTGAAGTCTATGGCTCACAAAGGCAAACTGAGTGAAGAAGGGTAATACATGGGAGTTGCTGAGAACAGGGCCTGGCACACAAGAGGCTTGCAATAAAGGCATCTGGTTTCGCATAAAAAAAAAAAAAAAAAAAAACTTGTCCTCCCTATTACTATTCCATTCACTCCAACCAGGGGCTGGAAAGGTGGCTCGGTGAATAAAACATAATAAAATAACTACTCAGCATGTTTTAGAGACTAAAATACTCATCCCGTTGAAGATGTCTTACTTGTAGAGCATGTGATAAGCAGCAATTTGCACAGGTCTGGCTCGGAAGAGGAGCAGGGGGGTCAAAGTATTTAGCAAAGTCTGGAGGTGCTCTGGCAAGTTTGTTTTCTGCCCAGCAACTGATCTCACAGGGAGCTTGTGACTCAGGAGCTGTTCCTTGGAGATATATGTTAATGTCTCACACATGGGCTTCAGCATTGCGTTCTGAAAGGATGTTTCAGACAGGTCTTTGTTTTCTCCTGATAGCAAATGAAGAAACATACACACCTCAAAGAAAGTAACGTAAGTGCACCAACCAAATCAAATGTCACTAACAAAACCAAATGAAAACTAGATACAACTTGCAACTAGAGACAACCTTAACTAGAAATAAGCTGATTATGAGTATTTGTTACCCTCAACTCTTAAAAAAACAATTCTGAAGAGGAATTCTTGTCTTGTACTCTGCTCAACTATGAACGGTCTCTAGGGGCCAAGTCATCTTTCCCTATATCTGTACCATGGAGCATCAGCATGGACACTGCCTCTAAGAAACCAAGCTTATTTAATTCTTCAGTTGTCACTTTGATATTATGCCCCTTTGCACTTACCGATAGCAGTCACCAAAAGAGGTAACAGCAAACTGTGGATGCCTTTAGAGAAAAATTCTTTCCACTCGCTGATTAGATTTACAGGAAGATTGCCGATGGTATCTGGAGTTACTGAATCAAAAAAGGCACTGAGATCACAGGCCAGGTCAAAGCTGACACAGGCAAACAGCTGCACGAGTGGGACAGAGTATAGTGCCTGATTCTCACTGGCTGTCTAAGGAAACAGAAATGACATAGGTAAGCAAGCTGCTACCAGAGTACCACAAACAAGACAGCACCGAGAACATCTTCACTATTCTGAATCAGAGGAAGAGGAGAAGGAAGAGAAAAAAAGAGGGAGAGGAAAGGGAAGAGATAGGAGACGAGGAAGAGGAAGGAGAAGAGGAAGAGGAGGGAGAGGAAGCAGAGGAAGGAGAAGAGGAAGAGGAGGGAGAGGAAGCAGAGGAAGGAGAAGAGGAAGCAGAGGAAAAGGTAGTTGTTGAAGTACACAGTACAAAGGAAAGTCATATATGTTTACATAAAACAATTATCAATGAATAATTTATTCTGAAAGGAACTTTTTAAATTTGTAACGTATGGAAAAAAATATTTGCATCTGACGAGTATAATACATTAAGTACACATGCTTTGGAACTCTACAAGTCAAACATTCTCTTTTGTTTGTTTGTTTTGTTTTCGAGATAGGGTTTGTCTGTGTAGCCCTCCTGGAACTTGCTCTGCAGACCAGGCTGGCCTTGAACTCACAGGGATCTACCTACCACAGCCTTTCAAGTGCTGGGACTAAAGGCGTGCGCAACCACTGCCCAAGAAATTTAGGATGAGATGGGAGCTAAAATCCTAACTCTCCAGCTAGTAACCAGGCAAACTGGACTCAGACCACATCAGCCCTGACTCACTGGATCTCTCAGCCCTCACAAGTTACTATTATTCTAGTTGCTTTGGTTCATGAAAAAAACACTAATTCCCCCAATAAATTTTATCTTTTATCTTTCATAAATTTTATAAAATTTATAAAATATAAACAATTTATAAAACTATAAATTATAATAATAGTTCATAAAACAAATAATTAACATTTGTAAAATATAAAAACATACTTTTATAAAATTTATGTTTATTTTTCACAAATAATTTTGATCATACTTCACAGCCAGTTGGGCAGCAGTAGCACAAGCCTTTGATCTCAGCACTTAGGAAGCAAAGGCAGGCCATTTCTGACTTCCAGGCCAGCTAGCGATACACAGAGAAATCCTGTCTCAAAATAATAATAATAATAATAATAACAACAACAACAACAACCCCAAAGATCAAACAAACTAACTAGTGGAGATCTGATGCCTGGGACTCATGAAACTGCTATCCTTTTTCTGGTCTATTTTAAATGTTTTCTACACAGAGGAACTAATTACTATCATGACTAGAGACAGAGTATGGAGTTAAGAGAGACAGGTGTGCACGCAGACCCAGCAGAGGTGATGCCACATCAGGTTAATTTACCTCCAACCAAGCCAGCATGGAGCACATGATGAAGTCCCATTCGCTCTCTGCTAGAGGGCATGAGCAGTACTTCAGAAACAAGGAAAGGAACCGCATGATTTCTATGTTTACACCAAGCACCTCTGGACTTGCTTCTGATAGGTTACTGTGATACAGGCAAAGACAATCAATTAGAAAATAGTCCATTTTAAACCAGGTATGCATAATGATGTCTTAAGTATCCACTCAAATTTTGTTAACTCCAAACAACTGCAAACAAAATACAGAATCTGGGTCCACACTTTATATGGGGGAAAAAATAAAGTATTACCTACCAACTGAAAAGAAAAATATCTTCATGCTGTTTCTTCCAGCTTATTATAATTTTTAATATACCATGCAGTAGCTGTTTGTCATCTACACTTCTGGTTTGCAGGCAAGAATTGAAAATGGCAAGATGTCCAAAAGCTCCTAAAGTAAAATTCAGAGTGAAAAGGAAAATATACCTTAAACAGCTTCTAAAAACAAGAGTCTACCTTGGAAAGCTAAAACTGTTCCGCACAAGCTGAACTCTTGTAGAAGAGCCTGGGCCTGGCATGACACACACTTCCGCAATCAGTACCTCAGAGGTGGAAGCAGGAGGAGGCTGACACCCAGACAAGCCTGGACTACACAACACGCTCTGTCTATAACAGATCAACAAATAAACACATCTGCTTAAAAGGTATTATGCTAGTCTACAATAAGCTTAGCAGTGCTATGAGCAGAAGTGTGTGTCCACAACCACCCAGCATGTAGTTCAGAACAAAAGAGAAGGGCACAGGGAATGCACTGTACCGAACTTTACACACTGCCCTTTTCTATACAGGCACCTTCTGTACTTAACATCCGAGAGAGAGACACAGAGAGAGACAGAGAGACAGAGAGACAGAGACAGACAGAGAGAGAGGGAGACAGAGAGAGACAGACAGAGAGAGAGACAGAGAGAGACAGAGAGACAGAGACAGAGAGAGAGAGAGACAGAGAGACAGAGACAGAGAGAGAGAGACAGAGAGACAGAGACAGACAGAGAGAGAGAGACAGAGAGAGGGGGGGAGAGAAGAAGAGGGAGAGGGAGAGAGAGGGGGGAGGGAAGGGGGGTAAAGCTATCCAGTGCAAAGTTAAAGTTGGAAATAGAACATATAGAATTACAGAATTTCCTAATTAGTACATTTTTTCAAAAAGTATATATGCCTTCTGGTAAGCTTTTACATTGCAAGATGTCCAAACCTCATAAAGTAAAATTCAATATGAAAATTTAAAACATTTTACGCCATAATAACAAAAAACACAAGGTCTATTTTGAAAGCCAAAAATGTTTCTTGATCATTACCTAACTTAATACTTCTAAACAGGGCTATGTGAATGATGCTATACCAACAGCTCATTAACTTCACTCCTAAGGAACCTACTATAAAAACCACCTTCTGAGTATCCAACATCACCTTAAATGTCGGCTAAACTGAACTATCTGCACTCATCTGGCTCGTTCACACATGCTCAACATGAACCTTCTTATGAAACTGCCACTGACCCTGAGCAGCAGTGGAAATCCCCTTCCTGCCATTCCCATTGCAGTATACAGTGGTCTGCTATAGTCAGTTACAACAGGATTTTCTCTACAATAGGCAAGGACAGCATGGAGATGCTTCTTAAATCAAACACGTGAGCTAACACAGTGGAGAGTTCAGAAACATTCAAATACTACTATGTAAATAAAACTACTCTTATTTTTTGGTTGTGAGCCTAGCCTTTAACGGCTGAGCCATCTCTCCAACCCCCAAACTATTCTTGTACATACATATGTCTAACCGTTGGTTGACTATTGAGAAACAAGACATAGCATTAAAAAGCTATACAGGCGGAAGACTGAGGATACAGCTGCTCTGCAGCCGAGGGCTTGTCTAGCATGCAGAAAGCCCTAGGTACCCCAGGACTGCATGAAAAAGTGGCAGATGAAAATAAATGATTATAGGATACTTCGGGGAATAAATTTCCCTCCAGGCTTCTAGCACTTCTGTTCAAAACAGAGGCGACAGTCACTCTTGCAGGCATTCGCCCATCCTAACCGTTACCCCCTTGACAACTGACAAACTACAAGGTGGAAACAATGAGCTCAAATACACTTTGCCACTGGTAACTTTGGTTTACACATTAAGACACTCTTCTTCAAACTCAAGAAATGAACATGATACACTATTACCCAGCAACTGACCGTTAATACTGCAGAGGTCTTCTTTAGTCCAGCCCAGAAAAGCAGGTATACCCTGAGTGCTAAATTCTCTCTGTTCTTCTTTGGACAACAATGGGCAGAGACTCTGAATGGTGTGCAAATTACCTTCTGTTAGAGGGAAGAAACTTCAGAGAGAAAATGGTAATTATAGTCACTCAACAATTAGTTATTTCTCAAAATCCTGTTATTTAGACTATTTAAAAGGAAAGTAAGTCTAATGTGTAAACTCTTGTCCAAAAAAACAAAAAACAAAAAACAAAAACAACATTAGACTGATTATTGCTAATTCCAAATGGCTATTTTTATTTTTGTTGCTTTTTATCTTTTCTGCTTCTCATTTTTGAAATGAGCATCTATAACTTTTCCAAGATCTGATGCCTTTTTTTTAATCTTTTACTGTTATTATGCCAGTGGGCTGGACTGCATGTAGCCTAATAATGGAGTGTGTTTACCCAGCATTCACAAAGCTGCATATAACCTAATAATGGAGTGTGTTTACCCAGCATTCACAAAGCTCGGGCATCAATGTCTAGCATCAAGAAAACAAAACCAGTAAAAACCCAAAACTTACTATTCACAATAGTACCAATGGGTGTAACAGGGCATATATATTATTAAGGCATTTTCTTCATTATTTTTATTCTTTGTATTATATCCTATAAGTGAATCAAGTTACCTCAAATTAAATTTAATTTTTTGTAAGATTTAAAGAAACTGAAATTTAAGATGTGGTGGTCTTTAATTCCAGAACTCAGGAGATAGAGGCAAGTGGACCTCTGTGAGTTGGAGGCCAACCTGGTTTACAGAGCGAGTTCCAAGACAGCCAGAGTTACACAAAGAAACCCTATCTTGAAAAACAATCAAGTCTTGAAGTTTAGTTAACAATTCTATAGTGACAGAACACACACAGAATTCTAGTTAAGTCAGTAAACTCAAAATGCTTGCTGGTCAACCACAGCTAAGCATTAATCTGAAGGTTGAGTTTAGCAGGAAAGGCACGACACTCTGCTGTCTTACACTTGATTCTGGCACATACTTTTATACAACAGTCCTACAGAAATGGCTCAGGCTTAGAGCACTGGCTGCTCATACAGAAGACCCCAGTTCAGTTCCCAGCACCCACAGGGCTGGTTCCAGTCTAGTCCAAGGGACCCACCTCTTCTGGACTGAATGGGCACCAAACACACACAGGGCACATATATCCATGTAAGCAAACACATAAAATAAAAACTACATGAGTCTGAGAAAGAAACAAAAAGGTAGAGGCTGTGAGACCAGAGAGAAGCCAAGAAAGGGAACTATTAAAAAAAGAAAAAGGGGTATGTTGAAAATAAAAGGTATTGCTACCAGAAGATTTGTTTTGTTTTGGGTTTTTTTGTTTTGTTTTGTTTTGTTTTTCGAGACAGGGTTTCTCTGTATTGTTTTGGAGGCTATCGGTCCAGCCCAGCCTCGAACTCACAGAGATCCGCCTGCCTCTGCCTCCCGAGTGCTGGGATTAAAGGCGTGCGCCACCACCGCCCGGGCCAGAAGACTTTATTTTATGTGTACTGGTGTTTTGCCCAAATGTCTTTGTGCACCACTCGCATGCCTGGTGCCTTCAGAGACCTGAAGAGGGCGTCAGATCCTCTAGAACTGGAGTTACAAAGGGTTGTTGGCTGCCAAGCAGAAGATGGGAATTAAATCCAAGTTCTCTGCATGAACAACAAATGCTCTTAACTAATGAGTCATCTCTCTAGCTCCCTACCAAAGGATTTCTGAGGGAATCACTTTTATAAAATATTCTTTTGAAAGAAGCATAAAATTTTATGATGTGGCAAATCAGAAATGCTCCATTAAAAAAAAATCCGTTAATCCCTATACTCAAGCTTTTACTTCTGCAGAACAACTGTGACTCCAACCAAAACCCATTCAAGTCTGTCAGCTTCAAAGTAATAAATAGCAAAGTGGAAGAATATTCATTGAGAATACCTTTCTTTTCTTCTGTAATATGGTTTTACGTCATCAGATGAAATACTTCGGGAAAGGATCAACTTAGCAATGATAAGAGACCAAAGTGTGCCATTTTTTCTAGACCTAAAAAAAGGGCAAAAACACAGATGATAACTACAGATATATAGAAGTAGTTATGGATCAATCATTCTGAAGTGTTAGGATTTTAAAACACTGACTCCTTTTACAGAATTTAATAAATTTGGATCACTGAGTTATCTAAAACTTTGTACCCAACTGTCACTAATTTCCAAAGGACTGGGAGTTTAGGCACTTCTTCACAACTGGACCTGAGCTCTCACTCCCGGGCAATATCAAAGTACCTCAAGACCCTTGAGGAGAGATAACCTTAAACACCTGACTTGAAGATCAGAAGCCAGAGCTGGGAGAGGGCTGTCTCCCAGAGAGTAACTGAGAGTCTCAGTGAAGGGCAAAGAAACACCAATAAAACCCTGAGGAAAGGGTTTGGCTTCTTTTGGCTACCTGGATCTTGCCATGTAGACCAGGCTATCTCCAACTCACAGAGATCTGCCTGCCTCTACCTCCCAAGTGCTGGGACTAAAAGCCTGCATCTCCATGTCTATCATGTTAGTATGGAACAGTGTCAGAGAGGAAGTCTGGTATCCTCATACTGGTAAACTAAAACAAGAAAAATGTCATTTCAAAAAGTTAAACATCTAACAATTCTAATGCTGTTTTCATAATCCATTTTCCTCATCTAGGGAAGAAAAACTCAAGGCTATCCCATTAAAAAACATCTAAATCACAGGTACAGTTAAAGTACAGGTTGAATTTGTCTCATGTAACAAATTAAACAGGGTCTGCAGGCCTCTAATTCTTTCATCTTCTGCCACCTCAATGTATCCATGAATTAAGTAAGAGGCAAAATACAAGTACCTCCCCTAGAAGGTTAAATCACATCTTTAAAAGCTATAAAGTAAGCGCTTAGTATTAAAAGCACAAACTGGCAAAGCCATACACAAATGACTGCTTTAAAAACAAATTTAAGGGAGCCTCACCTGTTAAATAACAGCTCCAAGAGGCTGGAAGTATTAGCCAGCACAGATAAGTTGCCATATGTTACATCCATTCTTTGAAGCATCGCACAGAATCCACTGAGGAAAGGCGGTGGGTTGTCGAGTTCCTCACACCACTGCACTGAGTACAGCAGCTCTGCAACTAAGAGGACGGGCACAGCCAGTTACCAGACACACGGTGTGCAGCCCCAGGCTCACTCAGGGTCATCAACTATCTACGACGATGGAAAGCGGAGTCTAGGGCTCTCCCTGGTCTCCTCTAAAACTCCTTGTTCAGGGGCAAGCTAGCTTCCTAACTGTAAAACCAGGAGAAAGTCAGCAGGCAGCTGAGGGCACTAAAACAAGGTGGTGAGAAGAGAAAGCAATCTGTTTCCCCAAAGTTATCTAATAACTCTTGTTTATCCCACAATCTGAAATGCCTGCAATGGAGAAAGGACACGAGCAGCTCATCATCCACGGCGAGAACCAAAAGGACCCTCCACCTGGGCCTGTGACTCCAAGTGCCTGCTCTGAGGGTCATTTGCTGCCGTTCACTCCTTTACGTACAAGCCATACTGGGGCAGCACTGCTCTGACACTGCTCCACAGCAATTCCGCTCAGTATCAACTGTTTCCCCGTTGGTTTCTGCTAGACATTTGGTTGGTTTGGGGTTTTGTTTATAATTTTTTTATTTAGAAATAATCTTATTTTGTCGGGCGTTGGTGGCGCACGCCTTTAACCCCAGCACTCAGGAGGCAGAGGCAGGCGGATCTCTGTGAGTTCAAGGTCAGCCTGGTCTACAGAGTGAGTTCCAGGACAGCCTCCAAAACAATACAGAGAAACCCTGTCTCAAAAAACAAAAAAAACAAAAAAACAAAAACAAAACAAAACAAAAAAAGAAATAATCTTATTTTACACTTCAATCCCCCCATTCCCTCACCCTCCCATCCTCCAATGCTCCCCACCACCCCCACCCTACCCCCCTACCCCACCCTCCACCCACTCCCCAAGGATAGTGAGGCCTTCCAGGGGGATCATCAAAGTCGGCACATCATTTGGGGAAGTGCCTAGGCCCTCTTCCATGTATCTGGGCTGAAATAGTATCCCTCCATAGGGAATGGGCTCACAAACTCCATCTGTGCACTAGGGAAAAATACTG
The DNA here is from genome assembly GCF_017639785.1 of Mesocricetus auratus. NCBI lineage: Eukaryota > Metazoa > Chordata > Mammalia > Rodentia > Cricetidae > Mesocricetus > Mesocricetus auratus. Next base: position 9,766,300 of record NW_024429192.1, on the reverse strand, counting down.
GTTTCACTGTTAGAAGTCCCACAGACTTCCCAGGCCTCCTAACTGGCACCCACATTCAGAGGGCTTGGTTCGGTCCAACGCTGGTTCCCCAGCTTTACGACTAGGGTTCGTGTGCTGTCACTTGGTCAGGACAGCTGTTTCTGTAGGTTTCTCCTCTGCTAGATATTTGTAAGCTTAATTTGAAGATGTTACCTTTTGTTTACACTTTCTATCAAGCTACTTCAGCCACCTCTTCTAGACACCGTGACTGCTCAATTTAATGTTTTGCTAACTATACTCCACTTCTATCGGGCACTTGCTGACTATATGCCATTTCTATCCGGCACTTGCCGTTTCTTCTTCCACCTTTGCGTGCTATGCAGCTAACAGACTTGCTCACTCAGAATGTAAAGCTGGCCACCATAGACTCTCACGCTACAGGACACATGGTGGCTGGGCCTTGGAGCACTTTCATCCTCTACCCATTTCTAACAACTGTGCTCACTCATAAAAAACAGCTATCAGCTAGTTTTCAAATTGCTTTAGATAGGAAAGTGGCAAAAAGCTGTTAGTCATAAAACAGTACTTCTGACAGATGCAGTGGCATGTACCTAGAGTCCCAGGCTGAGGTGGGAGAAATTAGAGACCAGTATGGCAATTTAGTGAGGCCCCGTCCTCTTCCAAACAGAGCAATGCTTTTCATCCCAGCACTCAAGAGGCAAACAAAGGAAGATCTCTGTGAGGCCAGCCAAAGCTATATAGTAAGACCCTGCCTTAAAACAACCAACAAAAAAAAAGTAAACATGTCTCAGTAGTCTGCTCTGCAGTAAAATCTCTTGTGAGAATAAAAGGATCAAGAGTTTAGCAGAAAACTTGCCATCACAGGTTTCTAGCACAGAAACAGAAAAACTCTTTAAAAAAACCATGGGGGCCATGGAATCCGATCTACCTTAACAAACACTCGTTAAGTTAGCAAAAACAGCAGGGCGGTGGTGGTGGTGCACGCCTTTTATCCCAGCACTCGGGAGGCAGAGGCAGGCGGATCTCTGTGAGTTCGAGACCAGCCTGGTCTACAAAAGAGCTAGTTCCAGGCCAGCCTCCAAAGCCACAGAGACACCCTATCTCGAAAAACCAAAAAAACAAACAAAAAAGTTAGCAAAAACAATCACAGTATCTAACTGAGAGCCAACAAGAAGACTAAACGAGCATCCCTTATCTAGACATAATGGCTCAGACCTATATTCCCAGCAACTTGGGAGACAGAGAGCAAGTCTATCTTTCTGAGTTTGAGTTCAACTTGGTCTACAGAGCAAGTTGCAGATCACCTAGAGCTATACAGTGACACCCAACTCAAAAAACATCTTGGGTAGAGAAAGATGACAACGGTTAAGTATCTTCATAATTGATAGGCTGAGGCAAGCTGAGATTTTCACCTCCAAAGGAAAAAAGTGGGGGGACGGGACTAGAGGTGTGGCTCACTGGTTAAAAGCAGTTGTTACACCCCCAGAAGACTGAATCCAGTTCCCAGCACCCATGTTGGCCCACTCAATAGTGCCTGTAACACTAGCTTCGATGGTGACCTGAAGTGGCCTTCTGGCTTCCAGGAGCACCAGTATGTGCACACACAAAAATTAGGACAACCACTTAAAACTGGTAACAAGAATAAATCATCAACTTCTAGCCTTATGTAAATTAAATGTGGCACTCAACAGCCAAATGAAGCTTCACCTTTCTTCCACAGAGTATGCTTCCCTCACATGTATGCAAATTTTCCACCTTGAAAACTATTGTTTTCAAGTACCAACAATACTGTAAATGGGGAAATTTGCTGGGGTTCTAAATCTTCTTGAGATTCAACATTTGAGCCTCTACCTGCTGGCAAAATAATTAAGAGCCCTGTGTATAAAAGTATGTGTGTACAAAAACCAAGATGAATTTCAGAGTCCTGACAAACACTAAGCGGCAACCTGCTTTCTTCAGGACATGTGACAGAGGATCCTTACTCTGATGGTACACCAGCTTGAATAAAATAACTGATTTTATAGCAAATTATGATGAACAGCTAACAATACTATAGCAAGCTCAAACCAAATCATAAGTTCAGCTTATTTACATATTTTACCCATCTGAATCTTCATAAATACTCACTTATTTTCTCAAGGACATTGTTTTCTAGGACTATTTCCTTTTTCCGGGCAATCAAGATCATCTTGCTCAATAATGAAGACGTGCACAGATGACTGGGAAGAGTCTGTGTATCTTGTTCCTTAAAGTCAGCCTTGAAACATTCATAATTTAAGCTCAATCTTCCCTCTAAAAGAGGTCTGTATAACCACTGTAAACAGAACACACTAAATTATATGCAAATTCATTACATAGTCTAAATTGCTTATTATTCATCCAGTTCCTTTGTTCAAACGAGGCTGTTAGAACATGTAGTTTACGGAGTCCTCAGTAGCAGAGATTGGCTTTTGTAAGAGCATTAACGTGCACACTTCTTTAGGATGCCCTAGGACAGAAACAGACCCTGGTCCTCTTCAAATGAGGCTCTACCACTGTCAAATGGTATATCTGCATTAATAACACCTGTTCCTCATATTCAGAGACATAAAAGCAATGCAAGAAATGCTTTTAAGCCGGGCAGTGGTGACGCACGCCTTTAATCCCAGCACTCGAAAGACAGAGGCAGGTGGATCTTTGAGAGTTTAAAGACAGCCTGGTCTACAAAGTGAGTTCCAGGACAGCCAGAGCTGTTACACAGAGAAACCATGTCTTGAAAAACAAGAACAAAATCAACAAAAAAACTGCTTTTGGGATGGTTTGAATGTATGTAACTGGCCCCCATAATCTCATCGGGAGTAGCACTATTAGGAGGTGTGACTTTGATGGAGTGGGCGTGGCCTTGTTGGAGGAAGTGTGTCACTGGGGACCAGCTTTGAAGTTTCCTACGCTCAGGATACTGTACAATGTCTCAGTCAACTTCCTGTTGCCTGCAAGATGTAGGATTCTCAGTTACTACTCCAGCACCACATGTGCCTGCAGCTTCCTGCCAAAATCATAATGGACTGAACCTCTGAAACTGTAAGTGAGCCACAGCAACAGAAATCCTAAGACAACTTTTAACTATTTTTCCTTTCCAGGATAAAACACTGGGGCATGCGTGAAATACAACCTTCAGGATGAGATGGGCACTCTGCTGAGTTAAACATACCTCAATTGGAAGAGAGCGTCTCATCTTCTCCCACTCACTGTCACTGGGCATTACACTTCCAATATAGACTCCGAGAAGAGAAGTGTCCCCACTCTCTACAAGAGTATTCAGCAAATCACCAACAGCAGACAGCAGGACCTGAAGACTGAGAACAATGCAAAGAACTGCAGCAGTTACGGGACAACTAGGTTCAGCAATCCAGTACATATGACAAATCCAACTACAGACATAGCATACTGAGCAGAGAAAGACAGAAAGGAGAAGGTGATCCTTCCTACCTCTCACCATACCTCAGACACACAGAATCAAAACTGGGGATACAATCAAATGTTTGTAATGTGAAGCTGAGTGATGTGTCTATTTCAGAATAGATGGGTGGCCATCTTTAGGTGTGGAATGTTTGAAACAAAACTACTTCCCTGAATGATAAAAGCATGATTATTTAAACCAACTCCAGCCGGGCGTTGGTGGTGCACACCTTTAATCCCAACACTTGGGAGGCAGAGGCAGGTGGATCTCTGTGAGTTCGAGACCAGCCTGGTCTACAAGAGCTAGTTCCAGGACAGCCTCCAAAGCCACAGAGAAACCCTGTCTCGAAAAACCAAATAAATAAATAAATAAATAAACCAGCTCCAATGATACTACACACATAGTTTGAAGGTCATTATATGTTCAGCTATATAAAACATTCTTGTAATCCAGAATCTTAAAAAAACGAACAACCAAGGACAAGAAGTATGTATGGTGGCCATTAAAGATCACACAGTTAACAAGCCACAATCTTTAATAGAGATAATACCACAACCATGCCACTGACCACAGATACTTTAGCAGATGAATAATTGCTCAACTGACAGTTTAAATGAAAAATGTTAAGACAAAATATTTTCTGAAAAATCTGGACTATCTAGTTTTGGAAACCTTCTTAAACAGACTGGAGCTCACACTAATCATGAACTTTTGTTCTGAGACTAGGTTCTCACTGTAGAGTCCAGGATAGCCTCAGTGTTGTGATTCTTCTAAGTGCTAGGGATATGGACATGCACTGTCACAGCCAGAATGACATCGTATATAAAGGGCAATGTGCAATGTGCAACTGTGAACAAAACAGTTACCTCGTGTTGTCCAAAGCTGAAGACTGAACCTGGTCCTTCAGCCACAGAGCAGACAAACGCAGGAAAGTACTCTGCCCATGTGTGCTTGAAGATTGATGGACCAACAGGTTTATGCCAGAGAGCAAAGTGCTTTTCAGTTTACAGATCAGAAAATCTAAAAATCAAGGAATTAGCAACAATGTGTAATCTCACTGAACGAACTCTTATTAGTACAAAACATCTGAAACAAAATTTGCCACAGATGTGAGATCTTAAAATGTTATTTTAAAACAAAACACAAAATTAAACTCTCATTACCAAAAGCACTGTAACATTCACACAATACAAGCTACCTTGTACCATAATAATACAAAATGCTTAGACAGCTATTTTCCATATCCTGCACTCTTTTACCAAAGGGAATTGAATTTTTTGTTGTTGTTGTTGTTGTTGTTGTTTTTTTTTTTTTTTTTGGTTTTACGAGACAGGGTTTCTCTGTATTGTTTTGGAGGCTGTTGGTCCAGCCAGGCCTCGAACTCACAGAGATCCACTTGCCTCTGCCTCCCGAGTGCTGGGATTAAAGGCGTGCGCCACCACTGCCTGGTGGGAATTGAGCTTTAAGGGATACAATAACAAGTTATCTTTTCCAACAGAAAAATATTTAAAAAGAATTAGAGGAAGAGAGCTATCCAGTAGTAGTATTTTTATTTATTGTTCTTTTTTGAGACATGGTCTCCCTGGATAGTCCAGGCTAGCCTGCAGTTCAAGTTGGCCTCAAACTCAGAGACCTTCCTGTCTTAGCCTCCCTAGTGCTGGGATTAAGATGTGCACACAATGCCCAGCCTTAGCAATATTCCTTTTTATGTCCCTTTCCTAAATAAACTTAGTCCTAACAGTGCAATTCTCAATTTCAGTTTTCATACATCAAAACTCAGTGATTTTTTACTCTAGTAAGAAAGATTCAGTATTATTATTATCCCTTCCCAAATAAGGAAACTGAGGCAACAAATAATTAGGTACAGCAGGTCTGGTGGTGCATGCCTTCAATCCCAGCACTGGAGAGGCAGAGGCAGGTAGATCTGTGTTCAAAGCCAGTTTGGTCTACACATTGAACTCCAGGACAGCCAGAGCTAAATACTGAAACTCTGTCTCAAAAAGAGAAGGAGGAGAAGAGGAGGAGGAGGAGGAGGAGGAGAGGAACGAAAAGAAGGAGAGGAAAGAAAAGAGGGAGGGAGGGAAGGAGGGAGGGAGGGAAGGAGGGAGGGGAAAAAAAGAAGTACCGAGCTGGTGGTAATGTCTTCAGCAAACAAAGGTGCTGGCCTTAAGCCTAAGTACCGGAGTTCTACTCCTGACACTCATGTGGTAGGAGAGAACCAACTCCTACAAGTCGTCCTCTGACTTCCACACATACACAGTGGCCCCCACTCATGAACCACAAATGCCCACAAACACCTGTATACACACACAAAATGAATGAACAGAACTTTAAAGAAATGAAGTGTCCTGTTAGTGCTACTAAGAGGCTAAGATTCTAAATCATCAAGTATGACCCCTTACACACTGTCTCTCTGATGTCAATCATACACTTTATAAACAACATCTATATGTTTATTTTTAGCTTGGCTTTTAGAACTAAAAACATGACAGTACTATTTTCTCGAAAGTCTTAAAACTACCAAACACATTGTGTTTCAATGAATAAAGCCTGGGCACTTACACTCACTATGACGGTCAGAGCCGGAAGTCCCCAACAAAGCATTTGAGCAGTAGGCTATTACCTGGCAAGTGTGTTTGTTCTTTGCTCTGAGCACATAGCTGAAAGAGAGTTAATAACAAGTCCTCAGACGACGGCCTTAGCAGGACCCCTGCTGAGCTGAAATAGCTATGGGCCACATCACAGACAAAAGACACCGAAGAGTCACTGTTTTCAGCTTCTGACAAATCCTTTGTTTTGGATAAAGTTTCATGAAGTTTAACAATAATTCTTCCAACATATACTTCTCCAATTAAGTAATCTACAGGAAAAAAATCCAAACAGACAAATAGAAAGAGTATTAACAATGTATTTTGAAATATCTTACCCTGGACTAGCAATCCTATAGATCTTTCTGATGTTTTGTAAAGCCATATAAATATAAAACAACAAAACATTTAAAAAGTCAGTCTGCCCTCTAATACCTCAAGTTTTAAAACGCAATTTTAAAGTAAAACCCAACAATGGTCTACAAAGTCCAAGAGTGGGCAGCTATGTTATATTCAAAGAACTTTAAATCAAAATTAATAATATTAATATCATTCAAGTCCTACCATGTAACACACACAGTATTTCTAACAAATGTATTTAAGAAAACATCTCTTAACCGACAATATTCAAGTTAAAAGCACAGAACCCCCAGGAGGCAGAAAGAAGCATCAAGCCCGCTGTAAAACAGAAGTGCCCCTACCGTTTTTTAAAACAGAAGTGTGCCCCTACCATTTTTAACACAGAAGTGTGCCCCTACCGTTTTTAACACAGAAGTGCCCCTACCGTTTTTAACATGTTGTGACAATGCCAGTCTCAGCAGAGTCCACTGTTCTGAGGAATGAGGTTCTGAAGATGTAGACTCGGAATGCTGACCACAGAGACAGTCTGCCAAGGCAACCAATTTCTCTCCAAGAATACAGCCTTTAAGCCAAGGAGCTACCAAAGCATATTTATCTGAGCTAGAACATGCCTAAAAACCATAAGATTAAAGATTAGAAGCAACATCAAAAGGTGTATTCAGATTATTATGTGGCTCCTACTGGCTTCCCTCCATCATGTGGTCCCACTCTCTCCTCTACTCTTCCTCCTTCCCAAGTGGTGGGAAGACTACTGTCTTCCATGGCCCCTAGTAACCCCAGGGATAAGCATTCCTGTGCTCTGTTATATTATCCCCCAACCACACATACTCCCACATATCAAAATCCCACTGATTCTTTGAAAATCAGCACAAATCCCACCTGTTTTTCAAAATCTCCCCAGCCATTCTAGCTCCAGATGATCACTAGTTCTCTCTGACTTTCTAAAGCACTTACTGAAATGTCTTATTATATAAATGTTTCATCTCTGTGTCTTGTCTTTCCAATGAGACTGTGAGTTCCTTGCCAGAAGACAGTTTTAAACTTCTTTGATACCTGCTATTAACCCTGAAGATATGTTCAATGGACAGTGAATGAACTCTGAAGATAAATTTATAAATGGCCTCTTAACAGTATACTTTTGTTCATTAATTTTTCTAAAATTAAAGAACAATTAGTCAACCACTTCAATATTAGCAATGGGGTAAATGATCTCCCCAGAGTCTCTGAAACAGAGTGCCTAGGGTCAAGTATCTACTGATAATTTTTTTTTATTTTCATTGAGTGGGGAAGTGAGAGAAAAGACTTGCAAATCCACCCCCAAAACCATGCTGATCCATGTTCCCAGAGCTTCTTTTGCTTTAAAGGCTGAGAAGAATAGAATTTGCAACTTGGTTCATTTCAAAGCAATCTGGAAAAAAAGAAAACCCAAGTGCACGTTGGGTAGTGACTAAAAACTTATCTCTTATGCTAAAAAAAGTATATAGATAATCAGAGGTTACTCTTCCATCTAAGCCTTGTCATTAAGCTAGCCTTAAGATCTTTGACAAATCTTTCAACAAACCTGGGCCTACTTTCTAATTGGTAAACCAATAGGTTTAATATACAGAAACTCTAAGTTTCTCTCCTGGTAGAGAAACTTCTGAATAAAATGCCTCTCAAGTTACCAAGACATGAGAGTTAGGAGTCTCAAGGCATTACCATAGCTAGTGAAAGACTCTCTGCAGCTGTAAGAAGCCAGGGAAGTCACAGAAACCCAGAGAACTAGGACCTTACAAACACTGTACATAGAAAGACGGTTTTCTAAACTAATACAAACACCTGCCAACCTGGCAGATACAGCTGGATCAATGGCATGGATAGATGTCTACTCCTTCTTTTCTTAGTTTTTAAAAAATACATTTGTGGTGTGTGTGTGTGTGTGTGTGTGTGTGTGTGTGTGTGTGTGTGAGACTTACTGTATATGTATGGACACACAGCCTATGGCACAACTGTGGCGATCACAGAACAAATTGCAAGAATTGGCTCTTTCCTTCTATCAGTGGGTCCCTCAGACCAAACTCAGGTCATCAGGCTCAGCAAACACATTTACCCACTGAGCCTGTATCAGTTCACTTTTATAAAATTACTGACTCTCCCTGTTTTGATTCAAGGCTTATCAAGCAGCTAATTTGGCTCATCATGTAGCTTGCTTACAGGATATTAAATAAGCAAATGTAAATTGTGTGCTTGATAAGTTATACTTCTCAATCACAGTCAATAATTGTTATTATAATTATCAGCAAACAGTCAAAGATATTCTGCACTTATACTTTATAAAATGTAAACCAATTGGTGAAACTGGGAATTATTGTTAAATCAATATAATTAATTAAAAGTTTTTTTTTGGCTGGGCGGTGGTGATGCACACCTTTAATCCCAGCACTCGGGAGGTAGAAGCAGGTGGATCTTTTTGAGTTCGAGGCCAGCCTGGTCTACAAGAGCTAGTTCCAGGACAGCCTCCAAAGCCACAGAGAAACCCTGTCTCGAAAAACCAAAAAAAAAAAAAAAAAAAAAAAAAAAAGGTTTTTTTCTCTATTTTTTATAGTGCTAAGAATCAAACCTAGGGCCTCAAATGCACTTGCCAAGTGTTCTCTCTCTGAGCTTCACTAACAACTACAATGTAGTTTCAAAAATAAAGTCTGGGGGATTTAAACAACAATGTGACTATACTTATTATCCTGAACTGTCATAAAAACACAACAGGACTGAAGCATGTAGCTCAGATCAGTGACAAAGTGCTTGCTTAGCATGTGGGAGGCTTTGGTTTAATCACAACACAGGAAAAAGGAAAAAGAAATTATTATGATAGCTAAATTTGTTTTGTATCTTTTACCATTTTAAAAGAGAAAAACATAAAATAGAAAAAATAGTAAAATATGCCACAAGGGGAAGTCTCTTAAGTGACTGATTATAAGCACCTACAGTTGAAAATTTATATGTCACTTAACCCATCATTAAGAAAGGAAACTAGGGCTGGAGAGATGGCTCAGAGGTTAAGAGCACTGGCTGCTCTTCCAGAGGTCCTGAGTTCAGTTCCCAGCAACCACATGGTGGCTCACGACCATCTGCAGTTCAATCTGGTGCCCTCTTCTGGTGTACAAGCAAACATGCAGACAGAACACTGTGTACATAATGAATAAATAAATTAAAAAAAAAAAAAAGAAAGGAAACTAAAGCTATTTGAAATTTTCCTAAATTACATCCTTGATTTCATCTTTTATTGGTTTTCTTGTTTCATCAAATGGCAAACTGTACAATTTTCACATCCTGAACACTTCTCCACAGAGCAAGAGTTTGCAGACATGTTCAAGTTAGAGGCAGCACCGTCCTCTCACTTCCAAGACCACAAAGAGCAGAGCCCTCGCAGTCTCAATTAGAGCACAACTCAGTGTTGTATCAACTGCTAAAAAACAAACTGGACTCCTCAGAGTCCAAGTCGTAGTGTACAGGAATAAGGACATGCTCTATCAGACACCTGACTACAGTGTGAAAATACAACTGTGGCTTAGTTTTAATTTGTTTATACCACAAACAAAAACAGAAAAAGAAAAAAAAAGGGAGGGGGGCTGGTTTAAAATACCTTTTCAATGACCTGAAGAAGAGAACCCCATTTCAGGTCCTCCTGGAAGAGAAACAGAAACAGTTAGAAAGTTACAGGACAAATGGGAAAGCTTCAACAATACAACTGTAGCTTAACACACCCAAAGCAAAAGGTCAACACTAAGCAGCCCAAATTTCTTTTGTTACCAGTGGTAACACTGTTTCCAAAACAGTGAAGAGAATCTTGTTTGTCTTGCAACTGACATTCAGCTCAAGTAATCTGAAGATAGCACCCATGCAGGCTTATCATCATAAAAATGTTTATAAAAGGTATATGACATAATACCTTGGTCAGATCATCCAAAACATCTTTCCTTTCCATGTCACTGTCACAGCATCCGAGGGCACTGTACAAGATGTCCACCAGGAAGCTCCCGTGGGTCTTCTGACTCCCATTTAGCCAGTCGACCAGCTTATGGTAGAGGAACTGCACTGCAGGGTTTTCTTGTGCAAATTTGCCTATCTTCAGAGGTCTGGCTTTGACAGCATCCTTCTGTTCATCACCGAGGAGAACTTTAAATACTTGGCCTGAGGAGAAGGAGTTGAGCAGCGTAGAGAGAAACTGCAGGTGCTGCTCTGACTTCTGCTCATTGACAAAGCTAATGCTGACCTCGGCAAGTTTACAGACTAAGTCTTCCAGAGGTTTCTTCCTTAAAGGAGACATGAGGTCTGAAGACTTATGAGTGGCAGAAGACTCAGCGGCTCCTTCAGAGCCCTCGCTGCTCTCTCCTGAAGACACACACTTTTCATTCTCCTGTTTAGCTTCAGGCTCCTCACTGGCAAACCTGACCCTGCCTTTTCTCTTTCTATTTAAATTCAACGACCTCTTTGGCCTCTGAAGGACCCCTACTAGGGTCGACACACCCAAAACAGTCTTCACATCCGCTTCCGGCTCACTGATTTTCTCAACACAGATCTCTGATAGTCTTTCCCAGAAATTTAGCAGAACATTCTGCAGGTTGTAAACAATTTCAGCATCTTTTTCAACATCTGCTTTGGCTTCCCAAGAACTTATTGTTTCTGCTAAATGGTTAAATAGAGGCCCATGTTGCAATCCTGGGTCTTTGAGAACAGTATCAATAAATGGGATCAACTGAAAGAGAGGGTAAAAATGTAAAACTTCAGAGAGTGTAAACAAGGTTAAAACACACACACACACACAAAACCTCCTATTTGAGGGCAAGGGAGACAGCTCAGTCACTGAAGCGCTTGCCATACAAGGATAAGGAATTTACTTCAATCTCCAAATTCTATGTTAATGAAAAAAAATTAATTTAAAAAGCCAGGCAGATCCCTGGGGTTAACTTGCCAGATAGCCTACCCAAACCTGCATATCAAGCCTGCTTCAAAAAGCAAGAAGAGTAGATTCCTGAGAAATGACACATGAAATTGTCCTTTGTCATTCACATATGCACTTAAACATGTGCACTAAGCCAGGCAGTGGGGGCCCATATCTTTAATCCTAACACTTGGGAGACAGAGACAGGTGGATCCCTGTGAGTTTGAGGCCAGTCTGGTCTACTGAGCAAGTTTCAGGACAGGCTCCAAAGGAACAGAGAAACCCTGTCTCAAAAAAAATGCACACAGACACACGGACACACACACGTGAACATGGACACTCGAATGATTGATTTTTCCCCTCAGATCTCTGAAAAAGGGGTTAACTCAAATATTTTCAATTATTCGAAAAGTTTGACAATTTCACTCTATTCCACCTCAACTAATTCTATGATGTAATCAACCATAAGCATAACCCAGTTTTCTTTGTACCTTCTAAACTCAATCAGTTTTTGCATTTTTCCCACTTAATTAAAAGATACAAGAAACACACAAGAGCAGAAGCCCGCTAGGTGCTGTGGTGTATGCCTACAATTGTAGCCCTGGGAAGTGGAAGAACCATAAGAATCAGGGGTCAGGCGTGTGTGGTGGAGACGCACACCTTTAATCGAGAGGCAGAGGCAGGCAGATCTCTTTGAGTTCAAGACCAGCCTGGTCTACAAGAGCTAGTTCCAGGACAGCCTCCAAAGTCACAAAGAAACTCTGTATTGAAAAACCAAAAAAAGAAAAGAAAAACCAAAAACAACAAACAAAACAACACAAAAAAACGAAGGATGGACGGACAGACAGACAAGCAGACTAACTATAACTCATTTGGAAGATTAGGGCACTTAAGCACCAAAAATTCAGAACACCTTTCCTGAATTATAACATGAAGAAATGGAGGCAGGTGGATCTGAATTTGATGTCAGCCAGGTCTACATAGTGAGTTCCAGGACAGCCAGGGCTACACAGAGAAACCCTGTCTCAAAACACCAAAAAGAAAGGTAGGTATGGGTAAGAGATGATAACAATGGGGCTGGAGAGATGGCTCAGTAGTTAAGAACATGTACTGCCTTTGTAGATACCTGGAGTTCAGTTCCCAGGACCCTAACAGGTGGTTCACAACCAGCTCTAACTCTAGTCCATGAGCTCTGAGTCCTTCATCTAGACTTGTCTACCTCACATGCACAGACACACATAAGTCTTTAAAAAAGAGACAGTACCTAAGATATTAGCAAACATCCAGGCTTCTACAATTGCAGACCCTGTTCTTTATCCTGGATCTCAAAGTCAAATACAACTATTTACAAAGGGGTAAAAGCACCTGAGAATTTTAGGAATAACAAGATTATTACCAAATAACTGAAACCTGCACTAGCCGTCACCAAGAGCACCACCCAAAATCCGTTCTCTACTGTCTCCCTCTAAAGTAGTCAGGGATTTAAATCTAGAGACTGGGTATGGCAAATCAGTCTAAGGATATTACACTAGCAACCGACAATACAGAATTTTTACTTATCTAGTCAGAAATACACTATTCAATTTCTAAAAGTGAAATCGTTATATGCAAGGCTAACTACCAAAAATATCATCAGGTCACAGGGAGCGGGAGTCTTCTTCTGTGTGTATGCATGCATGGGTGGTTTGCAAGCGTACCTGCTCATTGACAAGCATCTGCTCCATTGCCTCCTCGCCTAAGTTCTGCTGCATTATAAACCGTAAGCATTCAAAAAACGCAGAGGTGACAGCTGAGCACTCGGAAAAGCTTGCTTTGGTTTTCTCGGTTGACAGCCTAAGATAAAATAACAGAATTATTCTAGCAAAAGAAAACAAAAACTCAGAACCACCAAAGACATTAAAAGGGTGTCACACTAAAGACTTAAAATCAAATTCTTAAAACCAAGAACTAGTGGGGCATGATAGGGCGCGTCTTTCGATCCTAGCTCTCAGGAGGCAGAGGCAGGTGGATCTCTGCGAGTTCAAGGCAAGCCTGACCCTACAGAGTGAGTTCCAGGACAGCCAGGGCTACACACACATACCCTGCCTCAAAACAAAACAAACAAAAAGCAAAAAGCTAAGAACTAAGGGTAACCGAAATATACAGCTGATGAGAATGTAAATATCAACAATTATGAAAAGAAGAAAACTTATTTTCAAAACTAAGGTAAGACTCAGTTCCTGCTTATATGCTAATCCATCTGTAAATATGAAAGATGACATAACCAGAGATTATATTTAAAATGTGACAATGGTAAAAATATACATTTTGTTAAGCTCAACAAATAAAGTGAACTTTTTCAATTTTATAATTTATTTTTATGTCCATTTATGTTTTACCTGCAAGTGTGTCTGTGTGACTATGTCAGAAGTCCTGGAACTAGAGTTACAGACAGGTGTGAGCTGCAGGGTGGGTGCTGGGAACCAAATCTGGATCCTCTGGGAAGATCAGCCAGTGCTCTTAACCACTGAGCCATCTGTCCAGCCCGCCCGAGGCAAACTTTTTTTTTTTTTTTAAAGTTTTTCTAGACACAAGGTTTCTGTGTGGTCTTGGCTGTCTTGAAACTTACTCTGTAGACCAGACTGGCCTCAAATTCACAGAGATCCACCTGCCTCTGTCACCCAAGTGCTGGGGTTAAAGGCGTGTGCCACCACTGCCAGGATCGAGGGGAACTTTTTAAAGTGTTAAACAGAAGTAACTTATTTTGGTACTTGGGCACAGAACCTGGGACCTCACATATGATAGTGGACAGGTGAGCTACATGCTAGGTCATAAACAGCTCTAACATGTAATGGTACGGAACATTTAAAAACTTCACTAGCTCATTTTATGAATGTGGGTGTCTGTATTTGTCAATATAAAAATACCATCACTCATTTAGAACATGGTCTATTCCCATGTAGGCACTTAACTGTATTTATCTTTTCAGAGAAGCTCTGATGGTTTCGAAGAGAAGTGAGTTGGCTACACCTCCATGTCCTCTAATCTAGCCACCTAAGAGGCTGAGGCTGATGCTGAGGCATGAGGCTCATCTGAGCCCAGTCTAGCCTGGACAACATGGCAAGACCTGTCCTGCTTCATCGTTCCTATTTCTCTGAAAGCTTTACGTGTTTAGCAAATAGAGGAAGGGAAGAAAATGATGAAATTCAAATAAGAAGGAAAACTACAAGAATAAAAACGAGAAAAAATCCTTTTGCTTCTAAAAACAAAATTTAGGCTAGCAAGATGGCTCAGTGGCTAACAGCTCTTGCCACCAAACTTGACTACTTACTTCAAGTTCAATCCCTAGGACCTACGTGATGGAAAGACAGAAGAGATTCCTGCAACCTGTATTCTGAACCTCATGCATACACCATGACACGTGTGAATGCACGCACGCACACGAACACACACACACATACACACACACAGACAATAAAGAAATAAATGCAAATTTTTAAGTTAAGAAAATGTTAATTGCTTACCCAGTAATTAGAGAGGTGAGAAAATTTTTGAAGAAATCCAGCTTTGGCTCTGTAATGGACTCAGGGAGTTTGCTGATGAATGGCAAAAGATAAGGATATATGACAGCAGCTAGACCCCGGCCACCTTCACGAACCACAGTCGTCAGCTTGGGAAACACACTTTTTTTTGCATTTACATGAATCCAACAGTCCTAACAATAACAATAAAAAATTAGAAATTATATTTCCAAACTAAGAGGAAACAAATCTCAAAGCTGAAAATTAGCTGGGAATCGCAGAGCACACCTATAACCTATATGCCCAACACTTGTGAGACTATACGGCTATCTTTGCTACATGGCAAGACCTTGCCTCCAAAGAAAAATTTCAAAAAACTATAAATAAGGCCAGGTATGGTGGGACATATTTTTAACTCTAGGACCCAAGAAGCAGAAGCAAGTGAGTCTCTAAAAGTTCAAGGCCAGCCAGAGTGATGTGGGGAAACCCAGACTCAAAAACAATTTTTTAAATTTATATTAAATATTTTAACTAGAAAATCTCTCACCACAACTAAAATAAAACTCCAAAAAATTAAATGTATTACATTTAATAACCATGTATTTGCCATGCTAACAGGAAGATTTAAAACATTTTAAACATTAAGCTGTTTCCTTAAAAGTAAACATACTTCTGGTTCCGAAATCCTTTGAGAGTTCAGTGGTACAATGACTGAGTAAGGGGATCTTATACACAAACACTTCTGCAGTGTTGAGACTGAGTTGTAAAGTTAACTAAGCATAAAGTAAAGTTTAAGGTCATAAACTCTGACCGAAGACTCAAACTCGCCTCCTCATGATGCCACAGCCACTCCACACTGCTGTGCTTTCCTGAGATTTAACACTGGTGATGTGAGAAAGTGAACAGATGTTTCAATATTTTTTTTTAAATACCCATAATGGCGAAAGCCCTTAATCCCAGCACTCAGGAGGCAGAGACAGCAAATGTCTGTGAGCTACAGGCCACCCTGGTCTACAGATCGAGTTCTAGGACAACCAGAAGTATGTATACAGACTCTGTCTCAAAAAATAACAAACAAACACAACAAAAGCTCAAGGGGGGGCAAGGAAGGGAAAAAAGGGGCAGGGAAGGGAATATAATATTTGTCATCTTATGACCAGTTTAGCATGTCTGCTGAATTGGTTTGGCACTTGTCCCATGGGTTTGGATGGCATGATGGAGTGATCTCTCATATGGCCGAGGGGATGAAAGACACAAGTGTGAAGACAAGCTGTCCCCACAGCGCCACACGGCCTGCCTTACACACCTCAATCGTTGTCAGGGTATAGAGCACGGCTTCCCAGAGAGCTGGGCAGACCACGGGGTCACTGTCATCAATACTAAGCAGGACAGATGGGCTCACTTTGGAAGCTTCCTCTTTCATCACCTGGGGAACATTTTGGCACAAAGCAGAAACTAACTCGAAATATGCTGAGCGGATCTGAAAGAAGAAACAGAAAGTGGAATTACATTAAGGCCTACTGACCTTTGATACAATTAACTATGGTAGGAGCAGGTTAAGATGGCTTACAATTTTCCTGTTCCTATAACTAAAGACACCACTAAAAATAAATTTTAAAATCTTTAAGAGTAATAATCTGAAGACACTAGGAATTATCAAGGCAAAATAAAGGCAGAAAGAATATAATTTCTAACACAAATCCTATTTAACAGCACAGCTCTTCGTTTAGGGTAACTTACACAGCCAAACAAACACAAACAGGGCAACATCATCCACATGAACAGAAAGACAGCAAGCACAGCAATCCAGATGTCAAATTACTCAGCCGCAAACTTCCTAACAGTGCTTATCTAAAGAAACTTGCAGAAAAAGGGTTCTATCATTTTTCAGGATAAGAGACCATAGATCTAAAAGAGAAGCATAATTCCTAAAACAAAACATATTAACCTAATAAATTTAAAGTTCAAGGCCAGTATTACATCTAATGTCCACCCACAAGCTCAGTTCACATGCTGAAACCTAACTGCTGTGTAGAGGTAGCTAAGCACATCACCTTCATAAATGTAATTAACAATTAAGACAGCTCAGCATAGGGGCTCACGCCTTTAATCCCTGTACTCAAGAAGCAGAGGAAGGTGGACCTCTGTGAGTTCAAGGTCAGCCTGATCTACAAAGCTAGTTCCAGGACAGCCAGAGTTACATGGTGAGGCTGTCTCAAAATACAAAATAAACAAAAATAACAAAGCAACTGATTATCCAATACCAATTGTCAGGCCTGAAATCATACACATACAAGTAACTTACAGACTGAGAAGGTTGTATTTAGGAATTTATGAAACATTAAACACAAGCACGCGTGTGTGCGTGCGTGCGTGCGTGTGTTTATGTGTATCAAAGACAAAGAGGTTATAAATTTGAAAGAGAGAATGGGGAAATGATGCAACTATATTATAATCTCAATAATTAAAAAAATAAAAATATAAATATTTGACCTTCCAAAATATCTATGCATATTCTTCAAAAATATTATTAAAATCAAGTTCAGCAAAGTATTAACCACACATGACATATTAAAAAGCAGCAAACTGCCGGGCGTTGGTGGCGCACGCCTTTAATCCCAGCACTCGGGAGGCAGAGGCAGGTGGATCTCTGTGAGTTCGAGGCCAGCCTGGTCTACAGAGCGAGGTCCAGGACAGCCTCCAAAGCCACAGAGAAACCCTGTCTCGAAAAACCAAAAAAAAAAAAAAAAAAAAAAAAAAAGCAGCAAACTTTAAAGTTTTCTCTTGAAAACATTGTTAAATAGGGTGTTGGTGGTACATGCCTTTAATCCCAGAAAGAAGGGGGAGGGAGCCGGCACACTGATGCTGGGAGAGTTGTTGCAACTAACAACTCACAGGAACCTAACCCTGTATTTCTCCTAGGAACAATGTTTCAGTATCTCTAACTCAGTGTTTGTGCTGACAAACACTGAATGTAACTACTATGGATAATGACACTGGCCCACACAAGCCAAATGCACACATTAAAAGCGTTAGAAGGTGGAGAAAGGGAAAGCAACCAAAGGGGTAAGATGTACTAAACCAGTCTTGCATACAGCACTAACTCTAAAGTGCCTTGAATAACGTAGTGTGGTTTACTTTTAATTCAGTCCAGCCTGAATGAACAGTGAAAATACAGACCTACTAAAGCATGTCACTCAGTTCAACCCAACACCACCAAAGGTGGAAATAGAGTAGCAGTAAAAGAGGAACTAAGTCCTGAATGACCAACTAACTACAAAGATGTGCTTGCATAATTTTAAACACAATCAATGAACATGAGCATAAATGCAGTGAATCAGGGGGACGTTATAAAAAAGAAGTCTTAGGCAGAGGCAGGCGGATCTCTATGAGTTCGAGGCCGGGCTGGTCGACAGCCTCCAAAACAATACAGAGAAACCCTGTCTCGTAAAAAAATGAAAAGAAAAGAAGTCTTAAAATAAAAATTATTACGATACCTGAGGTACACTGTGTTTTCCATACTTCCAAAACTTATTCTGCGATAAAAGTGATTTAAATTTGTCTTCCAGAGAATCCAGCTCATTGTTAGGTAAGAAGCAAAGCAGTTTCTTTAGTGCCAATAAGGAGCATGTTACAACTCGATGGAATTTAGCCTCTCTCTCCTCCTCTGGAACAGTTCTGGATTTGAAAAAGAAATAGTTTTTGTTTTTTGGATTTTTTTAATGCACATACACATATGGAATTCTGTTGTAGAATAGTAATTTAAGATGTGCTACATTTATTTATGCTGTGGAGCATTTGTTTAATGAAGCCGAGATGTGCTGCATTCTTTTATGTTGCATTTGTTTAACTGTGAAGCTGTGTTATTAGACTTGATGAGCTGAATGTCCAATAGCGAGGCAGGAAAAAGGAGAGGCAGGGCTGGCAAGCAGAAAGAATAAAAAGGAAAAATCTGGGAAGAAAAGGAGAAGGAGAAGAAAAGGAGAGGAGGCCACCAGGGGCCAGGCACACAGCCAGTCAGGATTAAGAGTGAAAGTAAGATACACAGACTTAAAAGAAAAGACCCAGAGGCAAAAAGGTAGATGGGGATAATTTAAATTCAGATAAGCTGGTTAGAAAAAGCCAAGACAAGGCTGGGCATTTATGATTAAGAATAGCCTTCCATGTGTGGTTTATTGGGGAGCTGGATGGCAGGCCTCCCAAGAGTAAAACCAACCAACAACAAAAGTCAGGACAGACTGGGGAGTGGCTTCTCTCCTTCCACCATGCAGGTCCTAGGGCTCGAATTCCACCTTTTAGGATTGACTGCAAAAGTACATTTACCTGAGGAGCCGTCTGTCTGCCCACAAGCAGACTTCAGTCACACATTTTGCAGCTAAATAAGTGAAAGTGAAGGCTTCACTCCCACACATGGAGGAAGGGAACACAGACAGTACTCTCTGCAGCTCTGCTGGCAATTCTACAAAGGGCGCTGAGGCACCTGACTACCTGATGCAGTCCTGAAAGTTTAATCACAACATAACATGCCTACTGGGCGGTGGTGGCGCATGCTTTTAATCCTGGCACTCAAGAGGCAGGGTCAGGCAGGTCTCTGTGAGTCAAGACCAGCCTGGTCTACAAGAGCTAGTTCTAGGACAGGCTCCAAAGCCTGTCTCAAAACAAAACAAAACACCATGCAAGTATATAAAACCTTTTACTACTTCTTTAACAGAACTACTTAATAACTTCAAGTATGCCAAACTTTAAATTAGTTCCTGCTATGACTGCCAAAAGACCAATGTTGAGAAAAAAAGTAAAATTCTTTCTATAGAACTACATACGTAGCTACAAAAATTCAAATTTAACAGCCAGCCAAAGTTCAAGTAAAAGCACATAGCAGGCACCATATAGCATTCTCTGAAATAATTTTACCTGTATTTGAAATTCCTTCTTAGAACATGTAACACTGAAATTACACATGATACCAACAAAGTAAATGCCACCTGTGAGTTACTTAGAAACAATGTAACTTACTGAGGGTCACTGAGTGTATCGGGAGTTTCCTTTAGAAGGTGATCCTGTAGCACCTGAAGGAGAAAACCATCAAAACCTTGAGGTCTTATGAAACTGTTATGATGATCAGATACAGGGAAAATCTACTTTTTAAAAATTCCCCATACTCTGCAGGCAGTGGTGACACACACCTTTAATCCAGCAACTGGGAAGTAAAGGCAGGCAGATCTACGTTCAAGGCTAGCCTGGTCTACAGAGTGAGTTCCAAGACAGCCAGGGCTACAGAGAGAAACCCTGTCTCAAAAAAATAAGTATTTAAATAAATAAAAATTCCCATGCCCTCAAACCACCTCAGATAGCTAAGAGGTTTGAACCTCGCCCAGTTTTCTCTTCCTATCTACTCCCCTATATTGGCTGCTACTGTGGTAAAGACAGCTCCAATTCCCACCAAGAGAAGTTTCCCACTAAAGGCTTGTGGCCACTTGTTACTCATTACTCTTACTGCGGTACCGTGGGATAGTCAGCTGGTAACCCTGAGGGAGATTGGACTTGCTTTCCTGCCCCATCTCTGGTCCACAGAGAACACGTGCTGTCCCACGTGCGGGTCAGGGACAGCGGCAAGGTCAGCTCTTTCTACCTTTATGAGGGTTGGAAGGAACACTTCTACCCACTGAGCCATCTTGCTGGTCCCTCCATACCTTCTGAGGTCACAGAAATCTTTTATGTTGATTGTGTACGACAAGAGTGACACAATTTGTTTTGAGGTAGAAGAGCTACCATTATCTGCCTGAGAGCCTTCAGACACTTGAGAAACACAGGTACAGGATGATTCCAAAAACTCACATTTGTAATTTCTTCCTTACAAAAGGCTATGGCTTCAGGTTGCTTGCTCCGAGGGAAAGCGGCTTCAAAGGCATCTTTAGCTGCCGTTGCAGCTGGTGGGTATGTATCACACTGAGCCATTAGCCAATAGCCCATGACACTTTTTAAATATGGAGCCAAGTGCTTCTTTACTTTAAGGATAAGTTTTTCAAAAGCTTGCTGTGTAGCCTCTCGAACCCGTCGATCATGATCCTATTGAAAACAGAAATGTGGTTTAAAAACAAATACTAACATTTGTAAATATTCTACAATGGCTCACAGTTGGAATTTATCTATGCACATAATCAAACTAATACTAACTTTTGACAGGCTAGGAAATATCTCAGTGTGGAGAGTGTGCCTTACAATCACAATGCTCAGGATTCAATTACAAGCCATTAAATAAATAAATAACTAAATAAAAAGAATGCAGAGAAGAGAAAAAGAAAAAATTTGCTTTGAAAGACTGAGGATTTAGGGTTTCTTTACTGACAATCATATGAAATAATTTTTCCTTTCTCCCCCTTTTCAATGAGATTGTATCTAAAATGGGTTCAAAGACTGAGTAACTACAAGCTCATTCCCAACCTTCTGTAGCAAAAAAGACACTCTACAGAGATGAATCACTTACACAACAGGCTCAGAAACTCTAATGCTTACAAGCGAGATTTTGCAGAAGATTCTTGGCCAGTACGGGAGAACCCCTTTCACAGCTTCTGAGTCTCGTTCTGTGCACATAGTCCCAAATTCTTGCATTGCCTGAAAGTGATTAACATCGTCAAGATTAACAAATGGGACACTGCCTACTGATTTTCTTTCTTTTGTTCTGGAAGCTTAGTGTGCTTTATTTAAAAGGAGACTACATTATTTCGTCTGTGCCACAAGGAAACATGAAAATTTCTTTCCTTACCCACTCTAGCACTGACTTTTAAACTTCACTATAAACGAGACAAATGAAAAGGACAGACCTGAGTCAGAAGTGGCGCCCACACAGAGGCTGAGAAGACTACAGACACCTCAGACGAGCTCAGCAGCTCTCAACACTGCATGTCATCTCAACACTGCATCTCAACAACATAAGGAGATGTGTGAGGATACGGCTCAGCAGGTATGAGCACTGGCTTCTCTTAAAGGAACCCAGGGTCAGTTCCAGGTACCCACATGGTGATTCACGGCCATAACTACAGTTCCACCGGATCCAACAACTTCTCTTGGCCTCTTGGGCACACACATGGACATGGTACCCACACATTCAGGCAAAACATTCAAATACACAAATAAAAATCTATAGCCAGGCATGGTGGCTCACAGCTGTAATTCCAGCACTCAGGAGGTGGAGGCAGGAAGATGGCACAAGTTTAAGGACAACCTGGTCTGCATAGCAAATTCCAGGCCAGCCAAGAGCTACATAGTAAAACTACATAGCCAGGATTCCAAAGTGTGGTTCAAAATGTTTCAGAGAAGAAAAAAAAACCTTATGTGCCAAAAATGCATATTGTATACATTTTCCTTTACAATAAATACAGCTAATATTTACTCCAACAAAACTATGCTTTGGTTTTGGTTTTTTTGAAACAGGCTTTCTCTGTGTAACAGCCCTGGCTGCCCTTGAACTCACAGAGATCAGTCTGCCTCTGCCTCAAGTGCTGGGATCGAAAGCGTGTGCCATCACCACCCAAGTAAAACAACATTCTAAATCTTTTTTTTGTTGTTGTTTATTTGTGAAAACTTGCCTTTAATTTTGTGGTGACATCTTTCTTGGAAAGTTTCCTCAGCACCATTCGGAAATCAGAATCTACAAGACTGTCTATATCTTCAGCTCCCTGGATAGCAGGAACATAGCCGAGGTCACTGTGAGATGTTCCAAAACCAATAAATCCAGGCACTGTTCCCTGTTCTTTGGCAAGGAGTTCTGCAGCTCGGCCACTGTTTGAGGGCTGATAAGAAGGAAAAGCAGGAGAAAGAGCACATTTCCACACATACATAAATTAAAAGTAATTTTTAAAAGAATACCCGTTTTGAATCATAATCGGTGGTTTGACTGGTAATTTACAATATACAATTCCACTAGTTCTAAAAGTTTTGGTTTTTTTTTGGTTTTTCGAGACAGGATTTCTCTGTAGCTTTGGAGGCTATCCTGGAACTAGCTCTTGTAGACCAGGCTGGCCTCGAACTCACAGAGATCCGCCTGCCTCTGCCTCCCGAGTGCTGGGATTAAAGGCGTGCGCCACCAATGCCCGGCCTAGTTCTAAAAGTTAGAGGATCTTTTGCTAAAGAGAAAACAAATATTTGAGCTATACAAAGAAACTAATTTACTTCTTTAACTCCCCACAAGTATACTGACAACTTGGACCGCTTCTTGCCCTAGCCTGAAATGTTCACTGAAGATGAGTATTTCTGTCAATAAGGGCTTGTCAAAAATGCTCTCACAATTCTAGTTTCATAAACATTAGAACAACTCTTGATTTTGGAGACAGTCTCATATAGTCACACTGGCCTTGAACCCCTGACTCTCTTGCTTTCGTCTCCCAAGTGCTAGGATTATAAGCATATGCCATCAGAAGGTTTTGAAAACTATAGTTATAACACATTTGTGGCTGATGATATCAATATAATGGGCACTGGGAACACTTTAAAGAAAAAGAAAGTCTAAAGCCTACAATAGACACTTATAAAAATTTTAATTTTCAAATACCATATAGACAATATTTGTATACCCACATTATCTTATATTGATGTAAACTAATTAGTCCAGTCTTTTTATTCAGCCAATAAAATTTATCCCACTAAGAGAGATCTAATGCCATATGCTGCTAGACTGAATCCCTTGAGAGCAGATAAGCTCATTTCCCCATACTGGAAGCCAAAAATTAGCGTAATACACATAAAAATCAATATAATGATCAAGACAAAAGACACACCCTTAGCCTGCAGAGATGGCTCAGCAGTCAAGAGAAGCTTTGGCCAGTGTTGGTGACGGTGGTGGTACACACCTTTAGTCCCAGCACTCAGGAGGCAGAGGCAGGCAGATCTCTTTGAGGTCAAGGCCAGCCTGATCTACAGAGTGAGTTCCAGGACAGCCAAAACTGTTACACAGAGAAATCCTGTCTCAAAAATCCAAACAACAAAGCACAAACTCCTACTATTAAACCAATGAAGCCTACATTGAACACTAAAGTATCAAGTATCAACTAGGAGCAAGAGAAAGGGTACCCAGACCCCAGCTTCCTATTTAAAACTAGTTCCTTAAAGTATAAATGGTATCTTTTATTGTGGCTATAAAATATTTTACTATTCTGACCTCTGCAGGTTGAATATTTATACACATAGGTAAATAGAAATTACAAAGCTAAGGACCAAGCAAAATGGTTCAGAAGATAAAGGCATCTTATGCCACGCCTGAGGACCCACATGGTGAAATGTTGGGTCCCAACCCCAACAGAACTCTGTGCATTGCTTGTCAGCTGACAGCCACAGGTGCATCCTGTTCTCTAGTCCTGGCTGACAGCCCCGGCCTTGCCGCACTGACACGAGGCAAACACAGGCTCCTGCACCTGGGGTTTCTCCCAGGTCTGTTTCTAAGGCTGCTCACACCTTATGGCACACAAACAGGCAGACACACAGATGCGGCACAGACACACGCATTCTCTGGTAATAAAGGTGGCAGACGAATTCTCTTAGCACAAACGGGTGGACGTCATATCCTTCATTTCCAAATCCCTCGGACTTGTTCGTGGCTCATATGCCACAATGAAAGGAGAGAACTGAATGTCCTCTGACCTCCGTACAAGTACAGGTGGGCAGGCACACCTATGCACATACACAAATTAACAATGAGCACTCTTTTTTCAAATTAAGAACCTTGGGCAAGCTGGGAAGTGCATCAACACCTTTAATCCCAGCACTCAGGAGTCAGAGGCAGGTGAATCTCTGTGATTGAGACCAGTTTGATCTACAGAGCAAGTTCCAGGACAGGTTCCAAAAACAATTCAGAGAAACCCTGTCTCGAAAAACCAAAAAACCAAAAAAAGAAAAAAAACAAGGTGTATGATGGGGAAGTCCTGTGAATATGTCAATAAAGCACTGTTGGCCAATAGGGAAGCAAGATAGGTGGGACTAGGAGTTGAGGAGGATTCTGGGAAAGAGAGACATGGAAGAGACTATGTAGCCTGCCAGAGGAGTAAGATGTCCAGACCCTTTTCTCCGGTAAGAGAAATACTTAAGATTAACAATTATGGGTTAGTCAGTAAGAAACAAGCAAAAGGGACACAAGCGCTCTGCTCAACTGTGCATGTACGCACTCGTGCACATGCACGCTCTCTCTCTCTCTCTCTCTCTCTCTCTCTCTCTCTCTCTCTCTCTCTCTCACTCACACACACACACACACACACACACTTAAGGATCTTTGGCAGTTTCTATAGACTACACCTATATCTGTCCATTCTTTATACCTGGCTTCTTTAAGGCTATTTGATTTAGTGGCTGAGTCTATGGTTTAAAGACCAAACTGAAGCAGATAATATCTTCCACCATCTGTTCATCTCCTACTACTATTATCTTACTTTGCCCCTCCATCCTTCCCTCCCCTATCATTCAATACCGTGAATTTCACTCAACGTTCCCTAAGTCCGCTCTTCCTTCCTTTCTTTTTTCTCTGTGTAACAAGTCTGGTGTCTCTTTGTAGACCAGGCTGGCCTCGAACTCACAGAGATCCGCCTGCCTCTTACTATGCTCTTTCATAACACAATCATCACATAATCTATCTTTCCATTTAAAGGCCCTTCCTTTGGATGCCTGGCAACCTTCTATCCTTCAGACACTAGTGTTTGCAACATTGTTCTACATCAGACCAGCCAACATTCTCTTCTCTTCTCTCCTCTTATTCTTTCCATTTATGCCTGTCTCGTCATAGCTTAACACATTGTATTTTCTTACAAATCTGTGTCTGCCATTAAACTGATACTTCAAGAAGAGCAAGCAGAAGCAGAGTGGTGTCGAATATCTGTAATCCCATATTTCCAGCATGTGGAAGGGGAGGTAGGAGAATCAGGACGCCAGTGCCAGACTCAGCTACATAATGAGTTCAAGTTCATCCTGGTATATATGAGACCCAGTCTCAAAACAAAAAGAACTGCAGTTAGCCATTTTAGTGGAACAAACCTGTAATCCCACCACTAAAGACTATGCAACAAGATTAAAGTTTGAGACCAGCCTGAGCTAACTTAAGATGTCTCAGTCAGATCAATCTGTACTACTCAGGAAAATTCCATCTCAAAAAAAAAAAAAAAAAAGCCAGGCAGTGGTGGCACACGCCTTTAATCCCAGCACTCGGGAGGCAGAGGCAGGTGGATCTCTGTAAGTTCGAGGCTGGGCTGGTCTACAAAGCAAGTTCCAGGACAGCCTCCAAAACAATACAGAGAAACCCTGTCTCGTAAAAACAAAAAAAAACAACAAAAAAAAAACAGGTGGAGGTTTAATCCCAACTCAGGAGACAGAGGCCGTCAGACCTCTGAGTTCAAGGCCACCCTGATCTACAGAATGAGTTACAGGATGGTCAGGGCTACACAGAGAAACCCTGTCTTGAAAAACAAAAACAAAACAAAGAACAGACATGTATCTATGATCTACAAATACATGTGGTACCTACTGAACAAATGCTACTTTTTGTTTTGTTTTGTTTTGTTTTTACGAGACAGGGTTTCTCTGTATTGTTTTGGAGGCTGTCGGTCCAACCCGGCCTTGAACTCACAGAGATCCACCTGCCTCTGCCTCCCGAGAGCTGGGATTAAAGGTGTGCCACCGCCCGGCCACAAATGCTACTTTTAAATTCAAGTCTAGGCCCAGTAAGATGGCTAGGAGAGCAAAAGCACGTTCCAAGCAAGCCTGACAATCCAGAGTTCCATCCTGAAAGTCACTTAAAGGGGAACGGAGAATGGACCCCTGAAAGTTGTCCTCTGACCTACACACACATTATTAACAACATTTAAAAAACTAAACTTCAACCCCCAACTCTGAAGCTTCCAGGCTGTACGAACTTAATCAAATAAACTCCACTTAGATCATCTTTTAAGTGAGGTAAGAGCAATTAATTCACTATTTTAGTCGTTTGCAATATCAAAAGTAAGTTTTTTAACTACCATGGTAATAACCGATCCTAGCAAGAATCATCTTAGGTTCTAAAACCTTTAGAGATAAGTTCATAGATGAGTCTATTCAACCTCAAACTACAACATCACACATTTTTTTTATCAGCCAATAGAAAAAAGATTACTTTACAATGGTCAACATTAAGTCAATGTCACTGATGAAGAAACATAAAGCAAGTATTGTGCACTTCTGGTGAGATGTACTAGAATGGCATCATATGAAGTATTCTGGTCAAAATGGCTTAACCTGAATTGACAGAAGAAAACAACCAGATGAGTCTAAATATATCTAAGCAATGGCCAACTCTTTCTGGTTATTATGACACAAAAGACCTACTCAAGGGGGCAAGAAATGGGAAACTGTCTAAATCTAAAGACTTAAATGGCAGCCAAGGGGAGCAAGTGATACTTGACACAGGCACAAATGCTTTTAAAATATTATCTAAAAACAGAATTAAACTATAAAGGTTAGTAGAATTATAAGTCTGCATATCTGAGTATCCCACCACAGTTAAAGTTTTACATGGTATATGAAAAATGGCATTGTTTTTAAAGTTTATAAGGTGTTAAATACTGAATTTAACTCTCCTAAGGGTCAGCAAAGTTTACAAATTTAGAGAGAAAATGAAATGTGAACAAATATTAATAGTCGGTGATTCAATAAATATGGAGGTTTGTGGGTTCAGCACACGTCTTTAATCATAGTACTCTCGAGGCAGAAGCAAACAGATCTCTGTGAGTTCCTAGTTGTCTACATAGTTGAGTTCGAGGAAAGACCGAGTTATACAGTAAAACGATTTAAAAAACTATGCTGGCCGGGCGTTGGTGGCGCACGCCTTTAATCCCAGCACTCAGGAGGCAGAGGCAGGCGGATCTCTGTGAGTTCGAGGCCAGCCTGGTCTACATGAGCTAGTTCCAGGACAGCCTCCAAAGCCACAGAGAAACTCTGTCTCGAAAAACCAAAAAAAAAAAAAAAAAAAAAAAAAAAGACAAGAATACAAGAAAAGCATTTAATATAGGAATTAACCTATTGTAATTGTTATATTTTGATATTGAAATCACTAAAGTTAACTGACCCAGGAACAGTGGAACAGTTCTATAAAATCAAACTGGCTAAAACCTGTGAGAGAGAGAGAGAGATCATTCATTGGGATAGGGACAGGAGAGAGAGAAGAGAGAGGAGGGAGAGGGAGAGAGGGGGGGGGAGAGAGAGAGAGAGAGAGAGAGAGAGAGAGAGAGAGAGAGAGAGAGAGAGAGAGAGGGAGGGAGGGAGGGAGGGAGGGAGGGAGGGAGGGAGGGACAGAGAGAGAGAGATCATTCATTAGGATAGGGACAGGAGAGAGAGGAGAGGAGGGAGAGGGAGGGGGGAGAGAGAGAGAGAGGGACCGGGGAGAGAGAGAGAGGGAGGGAGGGAGAAGAGAGAGGGAGGGAGGGAAAGAGAGAGAGAGAGACACAGACAGACAGACAGAGAGAGAGACAGAGAGACAGAGAGACAGAGAGAGATCGAGAGATCCTAAGGAGAACGGCTACACTGGAGGTAGAGCGTAATGAGGTGTCTGACAGATGGGCATCGGGGACCTGCCAGGCCAGGCTAAG
Organism: Mesocricetus auratus; assembly: GCF_017639785.1. Lineage (NCBI taxonomy): Eukaryota > Metazoa > Chordata > Mammalia > Rodentia > Cricetidae > Mesocricetus > Mesocricetus auratus. The sequence goes on along the minus strand of NW_024429192.1, from coordinate 9,737,900 downwards.
AAAGACGTGGCGAGGTCAGGGTGGCCAGGGGGAGGCAGGAAGAGGGAGGTGGGCCTGAGGCCGGAGAGAGCCCATGGGGCGACCCCGACAGCCAGCGCGCACACCATCTACGGGCTCCGGCCTCGGCCGGGAGGGGCCGGGAAAGCCACTGCACGCTCCCGAGCGAAGGAAGCGTACGCTCGCTTGTCCCCACAGCCCGCAGGCAACCTGGGGCACCGGGGCAGGCAGCAGCGGGTGCACGCTGACACCGTTTCCCAGGGACGCCTGGCCGTGCGCTCCCGCTCGCGCACGCACACCGCCGGCGCGAGTCGTCGTTTGGGTCCTCGGCCTGCCCACCCGCGGGGACGCACACGCCGGGAGGCCACACGCGGCCCTGCGGACGCCCGAGCCTCACCCTCAGGTTCCCCTTGGTCCGCTGCTTGTTCTTCCCGCCCATGGTCGCGGTGGCGACCGCGCTGTCGGTCAGCCGAGCCGAGCTTGACACCGCCGGGCCACAACTTCCGGTACGTCGCGCCGGAAGGGGGCTCATGGTAGCAGCTTCTCCCCGCCCACCTGGACCCTTTGGCTGCCCGCTTCCGCTCCCGCCTCTCTGTCAGGACTCTGACCACTCGCTGCCTGAGACGTCACAGAGACAGCCGCGCCTGCCTGAGTGGCGTCACCAGTGGCCAATGAGAAGCCGGCCTAGGGTCCGCCGCAGTGTGTGGGAATTTGACTTGGGCATGACGTAGCCATAGAACTGTTTGGTAGCAACTGTGCTAAAAAGTGCTATTAGGGAAGTGATGCGATGTTCGGCATGAAAAACAGATTCTCAGCCGGGCGTTGGTGGCGCACGCCTTTAATTCCAGCACTCGGGAGGCAGAGGCAGGCGGATCTCTGTGACAGCCTCCAAACAATACAGAGAAACCCTGTCTCGAAAAAACAAAAAAAAGAAAAACAGATTCTCAGGCCCATGACTGGAGAGTCGGATTCTCCATTTAACAAGATTACCATTCGTACTAAAATCTGGATACTGTTTTACGCTGTTATTTTGTAGATCTCCCCATCTCTTCCATACAAAAATGAGGCCGGAGTTGGCTCAAGGGGAAAGAGCCCTTAGTAAGTGGGATGGATGAAACGTCGTATCTGACAGACCTTTACAGTATCAACCAGGATAAAGCTTAGTGGGAGAGTTCTTGCCTAGCATGCACAGAAGTCTGGATAAATCACTGGCATCCTCTGAGAATCCAAAAGACTATCTGCCCTACTATGTTCTTGAGACAGTGCAACAGAAAGTATTGGAGACCTATTAAGTATTCTTTCAAAAGAAAGTCAAAACTGAATCTAGCTAAACTTCAGACCTAATTTACAGAATATATAAAATGACATTGGCACAGACAAAGAATTTAGAATGTGGGAAATTCTACAAAAATGGTTTACCGAATATATTGGTGGGAGTGGGGAAGGAAAAATAATGTATTTAATAAGACCAAACACAGATCATGCAATGTGTGGATCTCGTTTGAATCAAGTTATATGCCAATTGGAGGAATGTGAACTTAAAACTGAATCTTTCTATATTTTTTCTATTTTACAGATTAACTTTAAGTGTGTGTGTGTGTGTGTGTGTGTGCGCGCGCGCGTGTGTATGTGTGTGTGACTGTGTGTCTGTGTGTGTGTGACTGTGTCACTGTCTGTGTGCGCCCAAGTACAGATGCCCATGGAGGTCAGAAGATGGTATTGCATCCCCTAGAGCTGAACCTGGCCACAGCAAGGGTTCTTAAACCTTAAAAAAGCCAGGGCTTTTACACAGAGAAACCCTGTCTTGGGGGCAAGGGAAGATATTACATACGGAAACACATATATGCCGTGAGAGAAATAAAAGAGTGCTATATACTTTCATGAGAGGCCTTAAACCATCCAAGAGTTAGACTGGATCAACAACAACACAAGAGTGGAAACTCTGTAAAGTTTTTGTTTCTTAAACTGGACAGTAACATTATGGCCATTCATTGTCTTATTGACTTTCTTATACAATATAAATATTTTCTTTTTTTGTATGATTCTGTTTTTGTTTTGGAAGACAGGGTTTCTCTGTGTAACAGCCTTGGCTGTCCTGGATCTCACTTTGTAGACCCGACTGGCCTGAAAATCATGGATATCCAACTGTCTCTACCTCCTGAGTGATAAGATCAAAAGTGTGCACATCACACCCAGACAATGTAAATATTTCAATATAAAATTAACAGGATTAGGCCCAATGCGATGGCTCAGCAGGAAAATGTGTCTGCCTCCACATCTGATGATCTGAGTTTAATTCCCAGGCCCCACAGGATGGAAGTCAAGAACTACAAGTTATCCTCTGACCTCCACATGCATTAAACACACACACATACACACACACACACACATACACACACGCACGCGCACACGCACATGCACAGATTCCTTGCAGCAGCCTATAGGGATGTCAGATTTTACCCAGCTTTGTTAGTTGCTAGAGTCAGAACTCTCAAACACAGAGAGTTGGTGTGGTCGTTTGAATAGGTGTGAACCCCATAGACTGTGTTTGAAAGCTTGGCCCATAGGGAGTGGTACTATTAGGTGTGGCTGTTTTTTGGTCGTGTCCCCTCCCCCTTCCCCCCCCCCCCGACAGGATTTCTCTGTTCAGCTTTGAAGCCTATCCTGGCACTCTCTCTGTAGACCAGGCTGGCCTCAAACTCACAGGGATCCACCTACCTCTGCCTCCCAAGCGCTGGGATTAAAGGCATGCGCCACCAACGCCAGTCCTGGAGGTGTGGCCTTGTTGGAGGAAGTGAGTCACTGTGGGGTGGGGCTGTGAGGTTTTATACATGCTCAAGCTACACCGAGTGTGGCCAGTGATAGTTTCCCCTGCAGAACGCTCAGCTGCCATGTCACACCATAATGACAATGAACTAGACCTCTGAAACTGTAAGCCAGCCCCAATTAAAGGTTTTCCTTTGTAAGAGTCTTGGTGGTCACAGTGTCTCTTCACAACAATAAAACCCTAAGTAAGGCCGGGCATTGGTGGCACATGCCTTTAATCCCAGCACTCGGGAGGCAGAGGCAGGTGGATCTCTGTGAGTACCAGGCCAGCCTGGTCTACAGAGCGAGTTCCAGGACAGTCTCCAAAACAATACAGGGAAACCCTGTCTCGAAAAACCAAAAAAAAAAAAAAAACCTACGTAAGACAGTGGGTCTGGCTCTTTTTTTTTTTTTTTTTTTTTTTTTGGTTTTTTTCAAGACAGGGTTTCTCTGTATTGTTTTGGAGGCTGTCCTGGAACTCGCTCGGTAGACCAGGCTGGCCTCGAACTCACAGAGATCCGCCTGCCTCTGCGTCCCGAGTGCTGGGATTAAAGGCGTGCGCCACCAACGCCCCACCTCTTTTTTTTTTTTAAGATTCATTTATTTATTACATATACAGTGTTCTGCATACATGCCTGAAGAGGACACCACCAGATTGAATAAAGATGGTTGTGAGCCACCATGTGGTTGCTGGGAATTGAGCTCAGGACCCCTAGAAGAGCAGTCAGTGCTCTTAACCTCTGAGCCATCTCTGCAGCCCCCCCCCAGGTCTGGCTGTATGTTAACAGCAGAGGAGTAACTGACATTTCCAGGGTGAGTGACAAGTGGGCAGCAAGGGGGAACTCGAGGAGGTGCAGGAGACGTAAGCACTGTGCTTAACAGCCACTCAGATTCTCATCTGTGTTTGTCCTCCTTCATATCCAATCTATTCAAATGGCCTTGCTGGGTCTCTCTGGGTTCTACACTGTGCTATATAATAAATACTATATTTTCTCTGCTAACTCATTCAGTGGGCATATATACTGCTTGTAAGATAAATGATTGGTTATCAACTCAAATAAAATAAAATTACAGAAAGTCATTTCCAGAATGAAAAATTATCAAACTCTAATTTGAAAAAACTAAATTCTATGAATCTGAACTCTCAAGGACTTTTGGAAAAATTCTGAGTTCAAACTGGCTGTAGTGTCACACACAAACCTTTAATCCCAGCAGTCTGGAGGCCGAAGAAGACAAAACTCTGTGAGTTCAAGGCCAGCCTGACATAACAGTAAGTTCCAAGCCAGTCAGGGCTATATAATTGAGGCCATGTCCTAAAAAAAAAACCAAAGAAATAATAACAACAAAAAAGCGTTTGAGCTCTGCTCATGCCTCAGTCTTCAGTGAAACAAGCACAAATAGGAGCTGAGTCTAAGTACCCAGAATTATAAATGAACCATAAACACTGATGAGGAAAAAAATTTACTGTTTGTAGGTTACAATTTCAAAGTCAAAGCTTGGGGGGGGGTTTAGGGTTAACTTTTTGGCTACTGATAACAAGCACAGAGAGTTTAAAAATTCATTTTATTCCAAAGGTCTGAAGATCACCAGGCATTACTGTTGGGTCTCCGCATGGCAAGTAGGAATGGCACCTCTGTAGTTGTCCTGGGCCATCCCTCCTCTGCTCCAGCCATCACTGCAAGATTCATGGCAGAAAGAGAAGCAAATCCGTCCCCAGAAATCCTGCAGCTGCAACCCATAGCCAGATATAGTTTCAACAAAGGCCAAGGGCAGGCAGCTTTCCCAGGTTCCTCAGTAAAGGCAGAAGGGTGTTGGAAATGCCTAGCAAGGTGAACCACCAAAGCTCCCTTCACATATAATTTGTCTTCCAAAAGTTTCTGTGAATAACTTTTTGTTTTTTAAGACACAGCCTTATGTAGCCCAAGCTGGCCTTGAACTCCAGATCCTCTTTTCTCTACTTTCCAAGTGCTGAGATTAGAAGCATGTGCCATCATGTTCAGCTCATATCAAGAAGTCTCTACCAGGTTGAAGAGCTGGCTCCACGGCTAAAAAGCACGCATTCCTCTTGCAGAGAACCCAAGACTGGTTTCAGTATCCACACTGGGCAACTCATAACCTCCTGTAACTCCAACTCCATGGGATCTGATGCCCTGAGTTCACGTATGTGTGTACGTTTGTGCATGCACCTATGTGGAGGCGGGCAGAGGCCATCAGACACCGTGGAGGTAAGAGTTTTATAGAGCATCATTAGCTGCCCACCATGGCCACTGGGGACTGAACTTAGGTCCCTAGTGATAGCAGTGAATGCTCGTACCCTCTGCGTCACTTCCCCAGTCTGCTCCGCTAGTAATTTATAATTTGAAACTCAGTTCTTCTTTCAGTCGTAGTGTACTTTAGCAGATGCATCTCAACTATGTTAATTGTCGTCATATGCTCCCAACCCTGTAACATTCTAGGATGGGACTAAAATTAGAATTCGGGAAAGAATGAGAAGAAATAATCAGAGAAATGGTGACTCAACAGGTCCGACTGCCCCATCTGCTCGGTCACTGTCCTTCCACACCAAAGTACATCTGGAAAACATCCCCACATCCCCTGGCATTTAAGAACTGATACAGCTGACCGAAGTCCATGTGGTTTCCTCTGGCTCCGTGGACACTGAAGACCTTTTCTTCGAAACTGGCAAATCGCCGCTGATTTTCCATTCCATCCTTTGTGCCACCCAAAGGTATGTCTTCTCGATGGCGAATTAAAATTCTCTTCCAGTTCAGTTTTCTGAGTCTGAAAAATAGGTTTTCAAAGCAGAATCTATTAAGATACAGTTCTCAGAGTTGGGAGCAGTGGTACATGAATTTAACCCCAGCACTTGGGAGGAAGAATGCAGAGCTCTGTGAACTTAAGACCAGCCTGGTCGGCCAGGCGTTGGTGGCGCACGCCTTTAATCCCAGCACTCGGGACGCAGAGGCAGGCGGATCTCTGTGAGTTCGAGGCCAGCCTGGTCTACCGAGCAAGTTCCAGGACAGCCTCCAAAACAATACAGAGAAACCCTGTCTTGAAAAAAACCAAAAAAAAAAAAAAAAAAAAAAAAAAGACCAGCCTGGTCTACATACTGTGTCCCACACCAGCCTAAGCTATATAGTGAGACCCTGTCTGAAAAAACAAGGTATAGTATACCAAAACAACGAGAACCCTCTTGCCAGCTTCTGTTCCTGTAAACAAAGAGGTAATCTCATAGGGGCTCATATTCTTTCTTTTTCTTTTACTTATTTATTAATGTAAGAGTACTCTGTCTGCACATGTGCCTGCATTTGAGGAGAGGGCATCAGACCCAAAGCCTTGTGCATATTAGCCAAGCACTCTACGAAACGCGCTACAAACTCGGCCACTGCTACACATATTTCAGAGCTGCAGAAACCGCCAACTCTCAAATTGCTTAAGGAACTCCTCAGAAACTAAACAGAGGAATTAAAACGAGTGGCTATCCTAATCCTTGAAAAGATCCCCATTTCATAGGTTGAAAGCTTATCATATTCACCAGATAAGGAACATATTATTATCATATTCTATTGAATATCATCATATTCATTGCATTCATGGACACTGATGGATCCTAGACGGCATCAGGGGAGGAGTTTAATTTATTCAACATAGATTTACAGAGTGTGCATTGTACTAGGTGAGGAGGGTAATGCCAATTCTATGTGACGTCAACCTTACCATCCTCTTGAGACTAAATCCCCATGAAGTTATCTCCCCTGGGACATACCTATTTCTACAACTCTGGTATCATCTTTCAAATTATAATTACTGATGTGATGTCTGATACAGGGGAAAGCGCACCTTGACCAGAATTCTTCACAAGCACTTTGAGGGCCTTCGACACAAACCACACCCGGTTTCCCAGGCATGCTAAACCCGGACAGGGACAGTTCCTTTGCCCACTCTAGAATGTTTTTTCTTTTGCATTTGTTGTAGATGTGATGGCTATAAATCCAGAGCCTGGTGAGGGTGAGATCCTCGGGCTGGGCTGGGCTTTCCTTGGCGGGGGAAGGTGAGGTATCTCTGCTGACATAGTCAGAGGCATGCTCTCTAAGCCAGTCTGTGGCGTTCAGTATACAGACATCTCCAAGACAGTTCTTCTGTAGGTATGCTATCAGATCTGTGTTCAGCTGAGTCTGTTGGGATCTACTCAGCGACGCTGATCTGAAGGAAGACACAGGGGGAAAAACATAGTCAGTTTTCTTGGAAAAGGAAGTAAGTGCAAGAGTTACTTTTCTTCTCACATGGATTTTGAGCTGCACAGCGGACTCAGTCTCTGTAACATACCTGACAGTGATCTCAGGCAGGACTGTCGGGTACTTAAAGGGAAGAATGCAGGACATTGAAAACATCTCCTGAGAAGAGAAGGAGAAAGAATGCTGTGAGCATTGCTTTTAAGTCTTGACATGCTCTAGGTCTTTGCAAAGCAGAACGGGATTACCCCTGCCTCCTCGGAGAAGTCCAGGTTCATATTGATTGTGAAGTATACTTGCGATGACCGTCCCTCCATTGTCCTCTTCTCAATACAGTCCTTCAGCTCCGCTAAGGCCAGTTGGTCGTTCACTGTGAGCTCATTCTCACCAGGGAACATACTGGCCAGGAGGTCTAACTCGGAGAGCTGGGCCTCTGCCCACTCTATCTCAACCATGCTGAGACATCTGCAAGGTCCTGAGGAGTGACAGGTAAGAGAAAGGATACACGCACAGTCTTAGGGGGAGTCAACAGAACCACAGGGCATTCCCTTTAAAAATACTTAATTCCTTCATAAGAGAAAACATCAGCCAAAGTCTTTTCCTCTTTCATCGTTATAGTCTAATACATAAACTTCTATTTCCATACTGTATGTTATTCTACTTCCCATATTATTTGCTAAAGACCAAGACTATGAGGCAGTGCTAGAGACAGCTTAGTAGTTAGGAGTGCTCCTGTTCTCCCACAGTTCGGTCCCCAGTGCCCATGTTGCCCGGCTCACAATGGCTTGTAACTCCAGTCCCTGGAATCCTATGCCCTCCTTGAGTAATGGCAGACATATGACATTCAGTGACACAAACACACACATATACAATTTTTATTAAGAAACAATTCATTGAAATTCATAAAAATCTATGCTGTAAATTATTCTTCTATACCTAGACAGTAGGCTGTCTAGACAGTTGATCTGACATTTCTAGTTACAATGGCCAGTCTCATTGAAGACTGTGTAGTCAAAAGTCAGAGGAAGCTGGGAGGTGGTGGCACACGCCTTTAATCCCAGCACTTAGGAGGCAGAGGTAGGAAGATCTCAGTGGTGTATACAGAGAGGTTCTGTGTAAAATAGACAAATAAAAATAAAACAAACGATTCCTGTCAGTAAAGTGTTGTTGTTCCAGAGGTTTAATCAAGTGAAAGGAGCTTGATGTGGAAGTCCTGTGTCAATAAAGCACTGCTGGCCAATAGGAATCTAGATAGGTGGGACTAGGATTCCTGGAGAACTCTGGGAAGGAGAAACACAGTGAATCGAGATGTAACGCCACGGGGTAGGAAGCCCGGAACTATTCTCCGGTAAGAGAAATACTTAGGTTAACAATTATGGGATAAATACTTAAGTCAGAGCTAGCCAGTAAGAAACAAGCAAGGCCAACAGCTTCATAATTAATACAGAGTCTTGTGTGTTATTTGGGGACTACAACGTGGCAGAGCCCAGGGGATTGGTGGGTGATAAACCAAAGCGGCTAGCAAAGAAAAAGCTTTCCTTTACAGGAGCTCTTGACATAAAAAAGAAATAAAAGTTCTGTTGTGCTCACTGAGTAACTGTGATGAATAAAGACACGGCTGGAATAATGAGCAATGGTGAGCTGAGGATGTGAGTCTATGTCGTTTATGAGGAAAAGCAACCTGTGGCCAGGCTTGGCTGTCAAGTTGACTATATCTGGCTGGAATCAACCAGACTGCAAGCTACCAGCCACATCCATGAGGGATCTTCCTCAGTTTCTTTTCAAGCAGTAAAAACCCACCCTAAATGTGGGAGGCATCTTTTGGTGACAGCCCAGATAAACAGACGGGAAAGGAGAAAACTGTTCTTGGTCTGCTTGCCCTCTGTGAAAATTCATCTATCCTGTCCCTGTTACCTTCTTTAGGGGGTTAGAGTAGCTGTGGTCAACAGGAGTGATGGTCAGGTCCTAGAAATGAGAGAGTATGGGCTGGAGAGATGGTTCAGGGGTGAAGAGCACTGACTGCTCTTCCAGAGGACCAGGGTTCAATTCCCAGCAACCACAGGGCAGCTCACAACTGTCTGTAACTCCTGTTCCTGGGGATCTGACATCCTCATGCAGACATACAGGCAGGCAAAACATAAACATACATATTTATATATGTTTTAAGTTAAGTTTATGTATTTTTTAAGGTAAAAAAGAGTAGAATCAACCGGATTTGATGATGAATTATATAGCTATGCAAGAATGTCCTCGGGGCTGGAGAGATGGCTCAGAGGTTAAGAGCACTGACTGCTCTTCCAGGGGTCCTGAGTTCAATTCCCAGCAACCACATGGTGGCTCACAACCATCTACAATTCAACCTGTGTCCTCTTCTGGCATGTAGGCAGAACAATGTATATGTGATAAATAAATAAATCTTTAAAAAAAAAAAGAATGTCCTCAAACTTTAAACTCCTGGAAGGATGGGTTTAGCATTTATTTAGATGGGTATAATTATGGGGGCGTGTTGCTTGGCTTTTACTTGTTAGGTAATAGTGTCTACTAACACATCTATTCAGTATCGATATCCAGCAGTCAGTCAGGTATACAATTATGGGCATACAAACACTTAGGCAAGTCACCAACCGTCACAGCCTGTGTAACATTAGTTGGGGAAGGACCCTGGTCAGTCTGGGGTTTGAAGTAAACAGAAGTTACAAGTGTAGCACCGGGCAATCCATGCGTGGACAGCTGCAGGAACGCAGCGATTGGCCAAATTATTTTTGCTAAGATTTCCCTGTCCTCCTCCCTTAAAAAAGAAAGAACGAAAGGAGATTGGGGGGGGGGGAGAGACAGACACAAAAGGAGAAAGACAGAGGAAGGCAGGCAGGCAGGCTTAAAAGAAATTTCTGGCTCAAGACTTAAGGAATCGCTGTGAAAAGGTGGATGAAAATGGGAATTTGCTCAATGGGGACACTCTTCCTTTTTGAGAAAGGGTCTCCCTGGCCAGCCTAGAACCCGTTATGTAGACCAGGGTAGCCTAGAACTCAGGCATCCCTCTCCTTTGCATCCCAAGTGCTGGCCTGGGACAGACCAAAGCTCAGGCCCCCACGCGCAGGCTCAGTGACACGTGACTGGGCGGCCGCAGGCTGTGGGCGGGGCCAGGAAACACTGAGGTCGGTTCTGACCAATGGGCGGGAGTGCTGCTCCCTCGGCCGCCCGTTCGAGCCTCCCCCTTGCCTTCCCGTGGGGAGATGCTCTTAGCTCCGCTGAGCATGAACATCCCATGCCACACTCACCCAGAGCCGAGACTGTCGCACTGCCCGGGGCTGGAGGCACCCGCAGCTCAGGTCTTACCCGCAGAGAGACCAAAGAGAGCGGTGCGACCTTTGAACCCTCCCTGAGGGAAGCCAGTGAGCTCAGCGGGCAGGCGCCTGCGCGGCAAGACGCGAGTCCCGGAAGTAGGAAGTTCCTGGCTGCTTGCTTAGGCTGCTGCTCGGTGTCTGGGACAGCAAAGGGATGGGTGCTTTGGCCCTGCGGGTGCTTCCTGGTCCGGGTTTTTATTCCGAACACTTCTCCATCCCGGACTCATCGTCTTCCCGGCGCTGGGACTGTGGGAGCGCTCAGAGCAGCGAGAAAGATCAGCCTGCAGGCTCCAGAACCAATCCTTAGCAGAGTCTAGAGCACAAACTCCAATTCCCCAAACTCCGAGAGGCAGGAATGATCTCATTCGCAAATAAGCTTAATTTTAACTGTGTCTGGTGATTAGGTAAAAGGCACCATTCGTCAGGAACTTGTGAGCCCGGTTCCCCTCCACAAAAGGGAGTTATTTCCTTTACCTCTGGCTGCCTGTGCTACCTACCTAATAGCATATCAACGTTCATGCTGACCTCCAGGCTTCCTCAGTTACAGATGTCAAAGTCCATGCTAGGACTTCTCACCTCCTCCCCTTCTATATATAAACGCTCTCCAGGTCACAGGAGGTACTCATCCTCCTTGAAACCCTGCTATTCTAGTTATCCCTGGCATACAAATGGACTTTGGGGGCCCATCCCACAATGAGGGATGCTCCTCTCTCAGTCTGGACTCTCGGGGGGAGGGCCTAGGCCCTGCCCTGAATGAAATGATAGACTCTGACGATTCCCCAGGGAGGGCCTCACCCTCCCCGGGGAACGGAGTGGGGACTGGGTGGAGGCTGGAGGCCTGGGGGAGGGGGTGGGGGGAGGAGGGGAGGGACAGGGAGCTGGGACTGACATGTGAAGCAAGCTTGTTTCTAATTTAAAATTTTAAAAAAGCCCTGCTATTATTCTATTATTCACAATGTTCTCTCTCGCTGTCTCTGTCTCTCCCTCCCTCCCTACCTCTCCCCCTCCCTCTCCCCCCTCTGAAGGAACAAATATTAAAATCTATAAAAGTTTAAAAATGTGGGTCCTGGAAAGGGAACTTCTAATAACTGGGAATGCTATGGCCTGAGCGCCACTCTCAGAGAAGGGGCGGTGACTGTCCACCACTTGTCTCAATATTCCTATGTCTGCTAATTGCTGGTCTTGTGGTGGAAAAAATAAGAAAAGATCCTAGCTAAACAAGGAACCTCTGACCATAGGCTATGTGACTAGAGACCCCAGACAGCTCCCATAAAGAGAGGAAGCTCGAACCCATCAGCAGCTGTGTCAACAACTGACCCCTCCTCTTGAGAGAACTGGGAACCAGAAAGCGTCTTGCCCTACCAGGTCATAAAACTTTTAGATCACAGGATGTGCCAATTAATTTTACCTAACCAGGTGGCAGTTACTGCCTTCTTCAAGGCTCTTCATTTCATGATAACCTTGTGTGGAGACTTTGTGTGCTAAGTAATCTCTGTAGCCATGGGAACCTTGAGAACTGAGACTTGCGGTCTCAGAACTCCCTCTCCCGTTTTCCCTTTAAAAGCTTCTGTCTTTGGCTGGCTGGCATCTCATTTCCCCACCATGGGGTGAGATCCAAGCTGCCCAGCTTAAACAATTAAAAGAAACCTTTTGCTTTTGCATCAGAACTGTCGACTCCTTGGGTTAGTCTTCTGGGATTCTGCAAACCTGGCACAACAATCTTTCGGTTGTAAAGATCCCTCCGCCCAGGGGATAACTAACTGATCCTGTGACTCTGCAACCCTGCAACCCCTGTGCCCTGTCTTATCTTACTTAAGATATATAGTTATTGCTTTACTCTGTACTTTGTATTACCTTAAGCATCCATGGAAACTCTAAAATGCATGGCCTTCAACCTTATGGTTTTCCCCTTTAAAAGCTTCTCTTTATGGCTGGTTAACATCTCATTTCCCTGCCATAGAGTGAGATCCAAGCTGGTCAGCTTGAACAATAAAAAGAAACCTTTGCTTTTGCATGGGAAGTATCTGCTCCTTGGGTTGGTCTGGGGCTCTGTGAACCTGGCACAACATCTCTCCCTCCCTCCCTCCCTCCCTCCCTCCCTCCCTCCCTCCCTCCCTCCCTCCCTCCCTCCCTCCCTCTCTCTCTCTCTCTCTCTCTCTCTCTCCTCCTGCTTCTCTCACTATGTTTTTGTTTTGTCCTTTCTCTATCCCAGAACTTTAATCCCAGCACTCGGGAGGCAGAGGCAGGTGGATCTCTGAGTTCTAGGTCAGCCTGGTCTACAGAGCTAGATCCAGAATAGGCAGGGCTGTTACACAGATAAAACCCTGTCTCAAAAAAATAAAAATAAAACAAACAAACAAAAAAAGGACCTCAAGAAGACAGCAGGGGCTATTCTCTTAAAATCCTGACTTAGGATGAGATAATTAGTTGGCCAGTGCTGGGTGCACCCCCAAAGTACTGCTTGTTTTAATTGGAAAATCAAGGGTTTGGACTTTTCTTCTAGAGATTCTCCTACTTAAAAGCTAGTGATTCATTGACCTTGGTAGTAGGGCTACTTAACTATTACCTGTGAGCATACTTTGTAGAGAGTGAGTGGAACCAAGCACATAAAATGGAGGGACAGAACAATCCAAGCAAAGGAAGCAGACAAAGCAATTCTGGGGAAAGAGGAAGGGAAAAACTAATCATTGGGTCTTAAAAGTAGTCAGCTTTAAATTTTTATCTCCTGCCTAGGCATGGTGATGCATATCTTTAATCTCATTTGTCAGGAGCCTGAGGCTGGCTGAACTCTGTGAGTTCACCACCAGCCTGGTTTACACACTGGGGTTCCAAGCCAGCCAGAGCTACAAAGTGAAATCCTGTTTCAAAAATAAGTGAAATAAAACCCACAACATTTTATCATCAGTAAAAACAAGAAGATCAGATCTACCCAAAATTTAAATAAACATTCCACTGACCAATTTAACCATTTATCACAAGACTATCTCTTTTTTAAGATTTTTACTTATTTATTATGTATACAGTGTTCTACTTGATGGGGGATGTCCTTCTGTATATATGTTTCTCTTACTGGTTGATGAATAAGATACTGATTGGCTAGTAGCCAGGCAGGAAGTAAGGGGGGGCTACCAGAGGAGGAAAATTCTGGGGAGAGGACACAGAGAAGCCTCCAGGGAGACACCATGTAGCCCCCGGGAAGGTAGGATGCCTGGGCATTCTCTGGTAAGATAAGGCCATGTAGAAATATATAGATTAATAGTTATGGGTTAATAATTAAGAGAGAGCTAGCCAGTAAGAAGCCTAAGCCATCAGCCAAACAGTTTATAAATCAATCTCGGTGTGGTTATTTGGGACCCTGGTGGGACAGAAACTCTATCCACATCCACCTGCATGTTTGCCTGCGGACCAGAAGAGGGCACCAGATCTTATTATAAACGGTTGTGAGCCACCATGGGGTTGCTGGGAATTGAACTCATGACCTCTGGAAGAACAGTCAGTTCTCTTAACCTCCGAGCCATCTCTCCAACCCCGCATGACTATCTTAATAGTTTTATCTGATGACTAATGTTGAATATTTCATCTCTAATCTGTTAGGTCTCAGGATATCCATATATTCAGAAATGAGTTTAAGCTGAACTATAGAGGGATTTCTGGTGGTTAGACAAGAGCCAGCATCCCTCAGAAACATGAGGTCCCCACCCCCACTCCCACACAAAGTACTCATTTCCCTTGCCCTGACAGAAAGGACATGATTCTTTATAGCATACTCCTGTAGCTGCAAGTGTATCAAAGTCCAAGTTAGCTTCCAGGCCCCCTCAGTCCCCAGTCATAAATATCCACTGTGTATTTTTAAAGCCCTCACACTAGCCTCCTGGCCCCCTTTAGCTCAGATCCTGGCTCTTTTGGTACTCCTGCCCCTGCTTACTCTATTTTTTTTTTTTTTTTTTGGTTTTTTGAGACAGGATTTCTCTGTATTGTTTTGGAGACTGTCCTGGACTCGCTTTGTAGACCAGGCTGGCCTCGAACTCACAGAGATCCGCCTGCCTCTGCCTCCCGAGTGCTGGGGATTACAGGTGAGCGCCACCAACGCCTGGCTTCTCAGTGATTAGTCTCTATTAAGCTCTGTTTAATTCGTGTTCCCGAAGGCTTGGCACAAAGTGTGCACTTACTAATTCATCAACGAACAGTAAATATTCAGAATAGTTCACACGGCAACACTTTAATTCCGTTCAGTTTTGGTTTACGATACAGCAAAGGGAAGGCTGAGTTTGGAAGGATAATTAAGTCTGAGGACTGTTCTGGCTTCTTAGAAATGGCGTTTGCCAAAAAAGTGACGACGATGATAATATTCACTCTTAAGCCTATGGAGATGGCTAGTAGTGGGGGGGGAGGTGCCACTATGTAACTGAGGTTACCCTGGGAGTTACATAGTAGGTAGAAGCAACTCCAGAAAGTTGTCCTTTGCCTGGCAGACAGGCACTGGTGCTCAAAATAAACACAATTTCGTTATTTACTTACTATTACTTTATTGTTTAGTTTTTCAAGGCAGGGTTTACTCTGTGCTGCCCTGGCTGTCCTGGAACCCTCTTTCTCCGTGGACCAGGCTGGCCTCGAGCTCAGAGCTCCTTCTCTGCCTTCGCTTCCCGAGTGCTGGAACCGAAGGCATGCGCCGTTACGCCGGGCAAATACAATTTTTAAAAAAGACTCACTGTTGCTGCTTACCTTTCTTATTTGCGCAGGGTGCAGAGAGGCTCTTTCAAGGCATTTTACGAGCTCAATTCTAGAAGTGCATGGGGCAGAATTAAAGGGAAACGAGAGGCCTTCACAGGTTGCTCTCGGCCGTCCTGCAGAAGCAACCTATTTTAGTGGTAGCCATCCAAGACATCCCGAGCCGTAGACGCCCCCCACGCCTGACACTCTCTAGGACGACCTAAACAACTGCATAGATCAGCCTAAAAAAGAAAAAAAAAACGCTCACCCGCAGTCCGCGCACGCGCGGGGCCGGGGCGAAGGACACGCCTCCCAGGGGGCGGGGCGAGCCCTTTCCCACAAGGCCGCGTTCCGGAAGTTGCCTCTCCCGCAGGGCGACTGGTTTCGGCTCTGTGCCTCTCTCTGGCTCGCTCTCTCTCTCCTTCACCAGGAGGAAGCGGAGCTGGCCCCAGGCTCCGGACCCGTCGCGGAAGGCAGTTATGGGCGCCGTCGTCCCTGGTGAGTGCCACTCGCCCCCAGCCCGCCCTCCACGCCCCGCCACGCCACTCTCTCTCGGCTGGCTCGCCCGCCGCGGCCTCATTGGCTGCCCGGGCTGTCAGTCCCGGGGACGGACGGCCGGGGACTCGCGGTGCCAGCCAGCCCGGCCTGGGGAGCCAGCCTGCCCCGAGCTCACCGAGCAGTTGGTAGGGCCGGCGGGCGGCCGGGAGACGGGGCTGTCTGGCTGGCGTGCTTGCTCCGGCCGGCGCCCGGGGACACCATGTGGTTTGTAAGCGCGGCTGGCCCGGGTCCCCCCTGTGCGTGACAGCCCACGGCCCAACTCGAGAGCCACGTCCTGGCGAAACCCGCCGGCCAGGCGTTCCGCCCGCGTCTGGGACGGGTGGCCCGGCCGGCAGAGGCACACCGGGAGGGAGGGAGGGCCGGCGGGGAACGAGAGGGGATCGGAGTGGTTCGGGTGTCCGTGTGGCACGGACGGAATCCCCAGCCAGTGGTCGGTCCGAGGTGCCCATTCCTATCCGAAAGCTCACCTGGAAGCTCGGCAGGGTGTTTTATACGACCCCACCCCCACCCTCACCCCCACGAGCTGTCAGTTGCCCTCGTAGCTTCGGTGGCATCGGCTGACCACCGACTCCTCAGGTGTCGGCCGCCTGCCCCAGTTAAAATGTGTCTCTCCGGTTTGCCTTTGCTGACTCAACGGGAAAGGCCGTCCCTAAACCAGATTTTCTGGTGCTGTTTTCACAACGGCACTGCCTGTGGTGGTGGTGGTGGTGGCGGTGGCGGTGGCGGTGGCGGTGGCGGTGGCGGTGGCGGTGGCGGCGGCGGCGGCTTTGCTATAGGAGTGCTGGCATTAAAAGTGTGTGCCGCCATGCCCCAGGCTCAGGTACCTGATGATGTATTAACACGGGAAGTTTTTCTTGAGGACCTATTACGTGCTGGCAGTATGATACAGGCAACATAGAAGTACTGCCCGGACCAGTTCTTTCCCAACATTTTCAGATTGCAAAGAGAAGAAACAAAAACAACACACACACACACACACACACACACACACACACACACACACACACACACACGAGTACAGATTATAGGTTTGAAAAGCAATTTACTGCTGTAGAGAAACAGGTAAAGGAAAAAAGGGATGATACATGTTTTCTTAGGTCTTCATTGAAATGGAAGAGGGACGCGGTTGGTAAAATTTGGGTAGAGGAGAAAGCAAGCATCTTAGTTATCAGGCAGACGAGGGGACAAGGAAGTACTGAAAAGATGATCTTGGTCAAAAGGGGAAAACAGTTTTAGTTTCATAACCCAAAGAACTGACCCATCGGTGATGGCACACTCCTTTAGTCCCAGGACTAAAGAGACAGAAGCATTCAGATTATCTGTGAGTTCCAGCACAGCCTGGTCTACAGAATGAGTTCCAGGACAGCCAAGACTACACAGAGAAACCCTGTCTTGGCCCCCTCCTCTAAAAAAAGAATGGCAGAACTCACAGAATGGAATTGTATTGGCATCTATGTTTGAGAATATCCTCATTTAAAAGATTATTATGGAGTGGGATATGATGGGTTTGGAAGGGCACTAGCTAATTAGAATTCATTAATTGTTTATATTGAGGAGTCAGGAGAGTAAGGGTTGCTAGTGCATTGCAGCCAAATCAAGTACCAGAGTATAAACTTGGACATTTTGGCTTTTATTGAGTTCATTGCAGTGATATGACACAGTTGGCGTTATTTGAAGATGAACCTTGCACTAATGTAGTACCGATTGCAGGGTTAGATTGGAGTCAAGAACTTCTTTTCTAAAGGAAGATTGCATTTTTACAGCCCTTCATACTTTGTGTGCCTTTATTATTTTTTATGTTTATGGCAGGGCCTGATATAACCCGGGCTGGTGTCAAGCTCAGTATGTAATAGTTGAGGATGACCCTGAATTCTTGACACCCTTGCCTGCACCTTCTGAATGCTGGGATAAACTGGTATTACCACTATAACTGGCTTGTGTGTGGCTGGAAACTGAGATAGAGATTTGTGTGTGCTGGGCAAGCATTCTACACACTGAGCTACATCTTTAGCTCCCATCAAAAAAAAAAAGTTTTTACAACATTTTAGATGATCCTTAGTAAAGGAAGGGTTATTGGCTTAGTCAAGTAGTTGCCTAGCATTTTGTCCAGCATGCACAAGGCTTGGATTTATATCCGGCCATGAAAAGAACAAAAAGCTGGACGAAGATCTTTCTTGGAGAGGATAATTACACCCCCACCCCCACCCCCCCGCTCTTAATACAGAAATTTCAACTAAAAAGGCAAAGATTTAATGTGTAGCTAGCTTAGCCGTAGACTTCCAAACTGGTTTCTTGGCGACATAATAAATAGGCAGTCAGTTCTCACCCATACCCAGAAGAAGACTAGTACAGAGAGTTGTATAGTTTTGTTTGTTTCTAAATTATCTTGCAAAATCGCAGACACTGTTAACGGATTATTTTCAGAACAATATTTAATTTATGTAGTGAGGAGTTGGATACCTTTTTTGTTTTGGTTTTTCAAGACAGGGTTTCTCTGTAGCTTTGGAGGCTGTCCTGGAACTAGCTCTTGTAGACTAGACTGGCCTCGAACTCACAGAGATCTGCCTGCCTCTGCCTCCCTAGTGCTGGGATTAAATGTGTGTGCCACCAATGCCCGGCAGGATACCTTTTAATGTTAGGCATTGAAGTATTTCAAGATAGGCATAGGAAGATTGGGACTCGACCTTTACATTTATAGAAAACCCCTTAACGTTGTCACTTCCCCAAGGTCTGAGAAACATGGTGATACTGCATGTGCTATGCACTTGAGAGTCATTATGAAAAGTTTGACAGTGTTTTCCCAGTGGTGTGTCTGAGCTGGGAACTACAGTAGACATGTAAACCATTGGATGTGTCGCAGTTAATTTTTATCTTCTAAACCATGTAAGCCATCTTTTCCTTCATATTTTGTCTTTTTGATCAAACTGAGTTTATCTTGCTTTCTAGGTTGTAATTTTGTATCAGTGAGCAATCCATGAAGTGCCAGCATGGGAAAGAAACGAACAAAGGGGAAAAGTGTTCCAGTTAAGGCTTCCTCTGAATCTGCAGGTATATTTTACCATTCGTTGTTAAAGCCTGTTAACTTTTTTTTTTTTGGATTTTTTTGAGACAGGGTTTCTCTGTGGCTTTGGAGCCTGTCCTGGAACTCTATACCTAAATGAGTTTTCTGTTACATTTATTTGTGTGTACATTGTGTAGGTGGAGTTCCTCTGTGGCAAACCAGCTGCTCCCATATAACTATTCAGAGGCTTATTATTACATAAGTGCTTGGCCAATAGCTCAGGCTTGTTACTAGCTAACTCTTACATTTTAAATTAACCCATATTTCTTATCTATACTCTGCCATGTGGCTCGATACCTTTTCTCAGTAGACAAGTTCATCTCTTTTCCACATCTCCTGATTCTGAGAGTCCTCCTCTCCTTCTTCACACTTCTTTCTGCAAGTCCTGCCTACCTCTACTTTCCCAGCTGTTGGCCAGTGAACTTCTTTATTAATCAAATCACAGTGACACATATTCACACGGTGTAAAGGAATGTTCCAAGGTGCTGGGTGCTTTTCCTTGTATGTATGTCTGCACCGTGTGCATGCAGTGCTCTCAGAGGCCAGATGACAGCATCATATACCCCCTGTGAGCCCCTATGTAGGCACTGGGACCCAAATCGAGACCTCTGGAAGAGTAGCCTTTGCTCTTAAAAGCTGAATTTTCTCTCCAGCCCCTGAGGTGATGTGTGTATTGTTATGTAATCAGGGTCTTACTGCTTGTTTTAAATATCTATGTATTTGTATTATTTTACTGCCCTCTGGTGTGTCTTAGTGCCGTGTGCACACAGTGCTTTTAAAGGCCAGAAGAGGGTATCAGAGCCTCTGGAATTGTAGGGGAGTGGTGGTTGTTGGCTGCCCTGTGGGTGCTGGGTTTGAAACCACAGGTCCTTTGGAAGAGCAACAAGTACCCTATTATTTTTAAACATTTTTAATTTTATGTGTGTGGATCTTTTTTACTGCATATGCCTTGTGCACCACATCTGGGGAGTGCCTGTGGAGACAAAAAGAGAGCAGTGGATCCTTGGCAGCTGGAGTTTGACATTTCTGTGAGCCACCATATGGTGCTGGGATTGGAACCACAGCTCCTCTAGAAAAGCAGCCAGTACTCTTAACCACTGAACCATCTCTCCAGCCCTTTTCTTTTAAGACATGGTTTCATTATGTAGCTCTGACTGGCCTTGAACTCACCGAGGTCTGCCTGCCTTTGCCTCCCAAGTGCTAAGATTAATACATGCACAACTACACCCAGCTTAGCTTTTATTATTATTGTGTATGTGGGCAGTATATATGTGTGTTAGAGAAGAGGGGTAGTGCCTACATTCCCAGTGTGAATGTGGGAGTCAGGACCACTTTCAGGAATAGCTTCTCTCCTGCCACTGTGGGTTTTGGGGAATCAAACTCAGGGCACCAGTCTTGCACATCAGGCTGGCCCTATTTTAATATTTGTTGTATGTGTCATTTGCCTTCTATATTCATCTTTTTTAAATTATTTTCTGTTAATGGGTGTTTTGCTAGCATGTGTGTTTTTTTATCACATGTCTGCCTGGTACCTTGGGAGGCTAGAAGAGAGAGAGCAGAGCATTGGATTCCATGGAATTGGATTTATACTCTGTTGTGAGACTCCATGTGGGTGCTGGGAATAGAACCTGGGTCCTCTGCAAGAGGAGTGAGTACACTTAACTGTTGCTGAGTCAGCTCTCCAGCCTTACATTCACTTTGGATGTTATATTGATACAGAGGCCCATGACTGCATATGTTATAATTCATTTAGCCACTCATTTACTGTTACAGATGTAGAAATCTTTTTTTTTAACTTCTGTTGTTTCAGTGGAGCAATAATGGTCCCTAATAACACAATAAAATGCCTATTTTCCTGAGCACTCGCTAGTATTGGTCAGTATCGATTGTAAAACTCTTTGCTCATTTAATGTTTTAAATGATTGTTCTTCTCCCCTCCCCCTTAATCTGTTTCTGTTCTGGGATTCAGTGGTTTTTCTCCATGACCTTATTTGCGTTTGTATTAACATCTTGATGTGTGTTCATTGGACAGGAAGCCAGTTGTGCCACTTGGTTAGCTATTAGACTCTAGTTTCCATCAAACATCTCAAACCCTTCATTCCAAAGCCCTTTATTATTTGTCTCTAACCTGATTTCCAGTCTCAAGTCTGGCTGTCATTTCTGTATGATGTATCACTTTACCATTTAGAGAGATAGCACACATTTTTTTACACACTTTTATACGGGGATTAGTCTTCAGTTCACTCCATCCATCCATCCATGCATCCACCTCTGTCTGTCTGTCTGTCTATCTGTCTGTCTGTCTGTCTATCTATCTATCTATCTATCTATCTATCTATCTATCTATCTATCTGAGACAGGGTCTTTTATATAGTTTCGACTAGTCTGGTCTAAACTTGCCTTTGCCTCCTCAGTGCTAGAATTAAAAGGTGTACACCAGAGCCTGGTTGCCTTTCACTATTGAGGGCATAGTTTTCAGTATGAGTTATGTGGTTAAAAGGACTTGACTCCAAATCCTGTTGTAGTTATTCAGTAGTTACTTGGTCTTACATACTTAGTTTTCTGTTTGTTGTCTTCCTTCTGGGTAACTGTGAGGGTTAAATGAGATGAATGTGTGTAAAATAGTTTACAAGATATATTTAATCAGTATCAGAAACTTTGATTACTGTAAATTTTTAGTACTTCATCTTATCTGCCTCTTGAAATTTTTGTAGTATTAGACTTTTCTTTTGTGTCAGATAGTCAGTTTGAGGAATTCGTATGTATTGCCTTAATTTCTTTTCCTGATGGAGTGAGCTGCCCAAAAAGGAAGAGGTGTGGCTTGGCTACTTCTAGGTTCTCTGGGAACTAGCATAGAGTCTGGCCTATGATGGGTATGTTATGGAAAGAGTGAAGAACCTCTTTTATGTCCTTCAAAGGTTAATAAAATAGATACATGATATAGGCCTTACTTTAATGAAAATAGCCAGACAAATGGGGATGAATTTGTAGATGTCACACAAAATTTCTGTTCTCAAAAGTTGGCTTAAATGGTCAAGAGTACTTCTGTGCAGTCACAAGGACTGGAGTCTGGATTGCAGCACCTACATAACAAGCCAGGTCTCCCACAAATGTTCCACGAGATCAGCACTCTCCTGGCCTTTGGGTTAGCTCTGCATACACACCCAAACACATTCACACATGTACACAGAAAATAAGTCTTCAAAAAAATTTGTGAACTCTTTCTTAGAAGAGTTTGGGTGTAGCTTGGTGGTCGTTTTTGTCCGGTGTGTGAGGTCCTAGCCTCTCCTGCACCACTGAGGGAAAAGGACATAGGAAAGTGCTGCTCGTGCCACTGCCATGGCCTTCCTTCCCTGGGGCCTGTGTTTTTGAGGGCGTGTAACTCAGTTAACAGAACCCTGCCCTGACTTACCGTCACTCACAGGTGTCTGTCTTATGTAATCATGTAATGTTCAGATGTCAGTCTGCAAATGAGTGTTCTGAAAGCTCATTCGCAAAGTAGATTTAATGTTGAAATTTGTATACATTCATTATTAACAATAAAAGCTAAGTTTGATCTTATGTATTACCCTCCCCCCTTTTTTTCTTTTTTCAATAGAACCAATGTGCAGACACCTTAGAAAAGGATTGGAACAAGGTAGCTTGAAAAAAGCCTTAGCGAATGTGGAATGGAATATCTGTCAAGACTGTAAGACTGACAATAAAGTGAAAGACAGCCCTGAGGACGAAGCAGAAGACCCTTCAGTTTGGCTGTGTCTTAAATGTGGCCATCAGGTATGTGTGAACTTTAATAATGTGACACTGTAGGGAGCTCTGAGTTTGCCGTAGTAGATCTTAGGTAAACACAGTCTGGCTGCCTGATGCCAGCGGGCATGGGTCATGTTCTTGGGCCACCTGACTCTGAGCCTTTAAAGTAGTGAGGGTTATCGCTCTATCTGAGGATCTTTAGGAAAAGGCTCACACCTTCTGAAGGTTACTTTATTACTGCATCTTGAAATTTCTCTGTGTGAAGACTACACATTTCTCTCAGGGTAAATGAGGAAACACATGCTTTCTTATGGTAAGTTAAGAAAAAAGGAACAAGCACACCTGATGGTAACTTTCTCTTTTTATTTCAACTTAAAATACCCTTTCTGAAAATGTCTGTCTCCACACAGCTTCATCTCTTTACACGCACTTCTCTCTCCATCTCAGACTTCCCCTCATGCACATTCAGTACACATCTCCCTTTCGGTGTGCACGTGCACATGCACACACGCCTCAAATTTCTCAACTACTTCTCCCAGCAAAAGCCTCTGGACAAATATGAATCATGTTTTCAGGGGGTACACAGAACTTCTTTTTTTTTGGATATTTGTTTTGTTTTTTTGAGACAGGGTTTCTCTGTGGCTTTGGAGGCTGTCCTGGAACTCAACTCTTGTAGATCATGCTGGTCTTGAACTCACAGAGATCCTCCTGCCTTTGCCTCCTGAGTGCTGTAATTAAAGGCATGCGCCACCAGCACCCAGCTTACATACCACCTCTTGAGTAAACAATAAGAAACAGCCAAACTGATGACACAGTTTCTCGCAGGCTAGGGAGGCCATGCTGACTGGTCAGTGAGTAAACATGTAACTCTCTGAGTGGTCAGCATTCCCAGACAGAAAGTGACATTGAAATTCAGGACTTAAACTTAATAAAAGTTAGTTGACTGAACCTTAAGGTTGGGAGAGTACATACAGAAAGTCCATTGCTGAGAACGTTGTATCTACTGAAGTTGCTCTGTACTTGACCTTGGATCAGCAATAAACACTGGGAAATTGTCCTCATGTATTTGTCTCCAGGAGCAACCAGATATTCATCTCCAGGGACAACCAGTTTGCTTTAAGTTTGTTCTGAAATAAAAAATTAGCTGCCTTTGAGACTGAGAATACCATTACTTTTCTATGTTAGTCTGAGTCATGAAAAATATCCTAGTATTATTTGTATTCATCAGAATTATACAGTTAAGCAGAAATCATCTTCCTGACCGCCCACAGCTATATGTGTACCCAGTAGATAGAGTGTATACAAGCAGTGGGAAAACCCCTGCAGCTGGCACATGAGAAAACTACAGACAGAAACAACCAGTCATTTACAGTCAGTGACCCCATAGCCTTGCCAAGTGGGACTTCCCATCAGTTATTCATCTGGTAGGCCGACTGTTGAAGACTAGCTGTTATCTGCTGCATTTATATCATGGCCTGTGACAGCTTATCCACAGCTCGAGTACAGATAGTTTCAGTGTCATATGGGTGTTGTATTGCCCTTGTCTAGTCACGTCTACATTTCTACAATCCCACTGGCACCCTTCTCACCCCAAGCTTCTAGGAATTTTGTATGGAGAGGATATAGGTTTTTCTCAGATGGGTAAGCTTAGGCTGATGGCAGAGGTACCTTTGAAGCAGGGTCTGTGGGTGGGGTTTGTTCAGAGGCAGTGATGTGAAGGACTCCGAGACTAAAGGAAGAACATGAACCAAATCCTACCATTCAAGAAGCATCGAGTACATTCTAGCCAAACAGGAACACGGGAGTTAACTGGGAAGGAGGTCTGGGGGAGGTACTCTCAGGAGCTTAGAGAACAACTCATATTTTGAGTTGAATGGTACATAAAAAAGACTATTGACTTAAGAATAAATATTGTGCTGCAAACTATGCATGTGATGGGGGAGCTGAAGAGAACCTAGCAGTGACTCTTACGTTGTCCAAAGCAGATCTGAGTTATGTGGGTTTGGTGTGGGTGGGTGTGGTGGGGACAGAACCAGGGGCTTCTTGCACAAGGAAATGTACTACCACTGTGTTCGTGTGGTTTTAATGAGGTCTGGGAAGTACAGTAGTTGGAAAGGAAGTAATTTCAGTGCTAAAATACACTCTTCCTTGAGTAGCCTCAGTTGCCGATGGGCATTTGAGTTTCAGAAAAAAAGGCCAGATTCTATGGAGTCTCCTCTTTTTTCACATTTTAGTTTTTATTTATTTTGTGTGAGTATTTGTTTGTGTAAGGGATGATATTGCCCCGGTGTACCAGTGGAGGTCAGAAGACAGGGGGAAGGAATGTGTACTCCCTTCCAGTAGGTCCTGGGGAATCGAACTCACTACCCTAGCACCTGTTCTTGAAGTATTTGCACACTCCCTGTGGGCTGTACGCTAACTGGTGAGTGCATGTCCGTGAGGCTCATGATGATGACTCCCTAGGGCTGTGGCAGAGATTCTCAGGAGCAGCACGCCTTGAAGCACTACTCGACACCAAGATCTGAGCCTCACTACCTCGTGCTTAGTTTGGACAACTGGAGCGTCTGGTGAGCTTTAACTCCTGTGCCGATTGGCTAGACACTATTCAAAGTACTAGACAATGAGACTGCTGGAAATATTTAAAAGCAAGGAAACTGAACTCGTACTCATTTGTCTCTTAGAACTGCACAAACAAAACAAATGCCTAGAAGACACAGGGATCATCACTCTGTTTCTTTTTCTTGTGATGTTGTTTTTAGTTTAAAGATAGGCCATCAATAACAAATTCAAACTCAATGAGAATGTAGTCAAAGGATAATTTCCATGAAACCATTGTCAGGCCATTATGTTGTGTCTCCTAAATTGTAACATTGTTAGAACACTTTTATTTCATCAAAGACCATCTTTACAGTGTATATTCACTGAATATCATGTCACTTGTAAAATTTATTATTTTTGCTGACATGATGTATACAAGTGTGTAAATGATGTATACAAGAAACTGTGTGCAGTGTAGCACATGCATGTGAGTGTGCATGTTGCTTATGTAGAGGCCAGATGGTGTCTTCCTCCGTTGCTTACCACCTTACGGCCTTGGGGCAGTCTTGATGAAGTCCCCTCTTTGTTTAGTTGGTTGGTTTGGCTCCATTGGACAATGCTGGAGCTTACAGGCAGTGCAGGCATATAGGGAGTCAAACCCAGATCCTCATGCTTATAGCAAGTGTTCTTACATACATGGAGCCATCTCTCCAGACCAGACAAGACGTAATGGACTGAGAGTACATCAGAGGCAGAGCACTTGTCTATCATGCATGAGTCCATATGTTCCATTCCTAGAACCTCATTGGGAGGGTGGGTGGGAGCCAAAAAAAAAAAAAAGACTTATTTTAATGATGTACCCTGAATTTGGAATTTCCATGTAGTATAATTGTAGTGGATTTTATTAATAAATCAGACCTAAAATATATACCTAGTTAGTTGTATTAAAGAGAGCACATTTTTAAGATTTTTTTTTAACCTATGTACATACATGTATGTCTGTGTAGATTTGGCTCATGAGTGCAGGGACCTGCAGAGGCCAGAAGTTACAGGATTCCCAGAGTTGGAATTAAAGGTGGTTGTGTGCTGTCTACCGTGGGTGCTGGGAACCAAACTTGAGTCTTCTGGAAAAGCAGTACATACTCATAACTGCTGAGTCTCCCACCCTCCAGAAAAGTTTTTTATTTTCAGTTTCTATACATTTCTTAGGTATTATGTTCATGATGTGTTTGTGTTTTGTGTGTGTGTGTGCACATGTGCGAGCGCTCTTTGCAGCCTCAGGCGTGCCGCAGTGCATGTGTAGAAGATAGAGGAACTTTTTTTTTTTTTTTCCCCGAGACAGGGTGTCTCTGTATTGTTTTGGAGTCTATCCTGGAACTTGCTGTGTAGACCAGGATGGCCTCGAACTCACAGAGATCCATCTCCCGGGTGCTGGGATTAAAGGCGTGTGCTACAAGCGCCTGGCTGATAGAGGAACTTTTAAGAATAGTTCTCAGCCCCGTTGAGTTCTGGGGTTTGAACTCAGGTCGTCAGGATTTTGAGGCAAGCACTTTTATCCACTGAGCCATTGCCAGCCCTGCTTGCATTATTTTAATAGAATAATTTGTCAGCTAAGCATCTTTGGTTCTACAGAGTAAATGATTTGTCTCCCCCTCTTGTACTTGTCAGTTTGTCATTTTTTCCCCTCTGGTTATAGGTGTTACAAATGTGATGAGGAAGTCAAATACTGTAGTTCAAACCGATTGGGTCAAGTGGTTGATTATGTTAGAAAACAAGCTGGTACTACAACTCCAAAGCCAGGTAAAACAATTTGTTTCCTAATAGATACAGTGATGGTCATTTGTGTAGCTACTTTTATTTACTCATTCACAGGAATAGGGGTGGGCTAGAAGGGGATGGTGCTGAGAGGAAAGGGGGATGTGCTCTGAGTTCTGTGTAGTCCCCTGGGCATGGGCAAGAGGGAGAGGGAGGAGAGGCCAGAGCAGAGGCTTTGCTACAAAGGTGGGGCTGTAGACTGAATTCTACTGTATTTAGTGGTATATTTTGAAATAGAAAAATTTCAGTCTCTGTTAATTAAAATGAACACCACACACACACACTGGTTTTTAGACAGAGGTTGTGTTTTGTTATTTTGGAGACACTGGTCTCTAGAACCCTGGCTAGCTTGAAACTCACCTAGGTCCACCTGCCTCTGCCTCCCAAGTGCTGGGATTAAAGGTGTGTACCACCATGTCGGGCTAGAGGTAAAGTCGTCTGTAGCCCTTACTGACCTTAGATGTGGTCAAGGATGACATTGAGCTTTTAACCCTCCTGTCTTCACCTCTCAAGTCAGCACATGGCTTACAGACATGCACCACCACTCTTCGGTTTTTTGAGGTGCTAGGAATCAAACCCTAGGCTTCATGTATGTTTGGCGGCAGGAACCCTTCTAACTTACATCCCTAACTTCCTTTGTGGCATTCTCTAACAGTCAGTTTCTTAGATACTTTTTGGGAAGTAAATGAATTGGCATGGTGTGCAGCATTTGCTTAAGTTATTTATGCCAGAATTAAATGAATTGGCATGGTGTGCAGCATTTGCTTAAGTTATTTATGCCAGAATTAACTTCCGGTTAGTAAAATTAATTTAAGCATAATATGCTTACATTGTTGTTTTGTGTCCTAATTCTACATAGTAATATACATTCCAGTATGAAACATAAGTACCAAAGGGACAATTTTATACCAGAGCATATGCTGCTTTTACACTTGTCAAGCTTGCTGGTGTCATCAGTTCTGAATGTTCATCACTTCTGTGAGTTTACCATTGCTTATTAAACATCAGCCAAATTGGTGCCAGTAATTGATCCTATTGAAATAAAAAATTCTAGTACAGTATTTCAAATGAGCTTTATGTTTGGCATGGGTGTATTCTATACTTTGCCAAATCTTCTTTTTCTCCTTTTTAAAGCAGAGAAAGATAATGGACACATTGAACTTGAAAATAAAAAATTGGAAAAAGACAGTAAAAATGAACAAGAGAAAGAGAAAACAGAAAACATGGCTAAAGAAAACATTCCCATGGACTCTGCTTCCCAGATAACTGTGAAAGGACTCAGTAATTTGGGAAATACTTGTTTCTTCAATGCCGTTATGCAGGTGACAAAGTTCTCTTCTTCCCTCAGACTGTATCCTCCCTGTGTAAATTCCTGTCTGTCTGTTCAGAGGAGTTGCTTAAAACTCCATTACTACCAGAGCTTACCAGTGTGTCCTTATATCCCAGTCCTGGCAGAAGTGATATGTGCACCCAAACATGATCAGGAGCCATGCAGAGTGGGGCAAAGAGCATGTTGTAATGTTTCCTCTCCTAGGGAGAGATAATGAAGAGTCAATGTTGGTTGTTTCAACTTGGGTAAACACTTAACTGTTTGAATGACTTGGTTATGTAATTAACTGCCCCTTTTGTTTCTATCCTGCATTGTAGAATTTGTCACAAACACCAGTGCTTAGAGAACTACTAAAAGAAGTGAAAATGTCTGGAACAATTGTAAAAATAGAACCACCTGATCTGGCACTAACAGTATGTATTTGATCCAATTTAACTTTATAATTTTTATTTTTGAGACAGGGTCTCACTTTGGAGCTCTGTTCTGGAATTTGCTCTGTAGACCAGGCTGGTCTTGAACTCACAGAGAACCCACCTGCGTCTGCTTCCTGAGTGCTGGGATTAGAGGGGTGTGCCACCACACCCATTTCTTACTCATTTTAAGATAGTCCCCTTGAATCCCAATCTAACCTCAAATCTTGGCAGGCCTCTGTCTTAACCTTCCCAGTTCTGGGATTGGAGGTGTGTGCTACCATGCTAAGCTAGATTTTTACAGCTGACCCAGGAAGATGTCTCTGTGACAGTTAAAGTCACTTGCTGCCCAACCCTTGGGATTGACATAGTGGGAGATGAGACCTCACTCCCCCTTGATGTGAGTTCACCCCTTGGAACTGACATGGTGAAAGGTGAACACTCACTCCCCAGGTCCCCAGGCGTTTGTTTTTACTTCTACACTTGCCACAGCACAGCATGGATACCCACTTCTATACACAAAATAAATGTCAAAAATACATGTTAAAAATAAATAAAACTTGTCTTCTAAGTATCTTCTTTGTAAATATTCATGTTCCAAGTTGGTTTGAGGAATTGAAACTCAACTCTGCCTTTTTTCTTTGGTTTTATCTCAGTCTAAGATGAACAAATTAGAACTAATAGCTGTTAAAAGAACCTTATGCGCCGGGCAGTGGTGGCGCACGCCTTTAATCCCAGCACTCGGGAGGCAGAGGCAGGAGGATCTCTGTGAGTTCGAGGCCAGCCTGGTCTACAGAGCGAGTTCCAGGACAACCTCCAAAACAATACAGAGAAACCCTGTCTCGTAAAACCAAAAAAAAAAGAACCTTAGGCTTATGCTTGTTTGCTATGAACTTGCTATGTTTTATGTGTGTGTGTGAGTATGTTTTCTACCTCCATCTTGAGAGTGTTGATAATGATAATTGTGAAGCCCAGGCCTACACTGTTGTTTTTGACATTTTCAGTTTGACCTAAATGCTATGTAGTCAGGTAAATTTTATCTTCTCCATTGTTATTAGACATATTTTGCCTTTGCTTTCTTAATTCCTAGGTAATAAGTTCCTATCCATTTAAAACTAAAAGGTCAATTTTCCATTAAAAATTATTATTATCATTTGTATGAGGTGTGTATGTGTGAAGTATGTATGTGTGAGATGTGTGATGCTTGTGAGGTGCGTGTGATGTGTGTGTGTAGTGTGCATGTGAGGTGTGTGATGTGTGTGTGTGGTGTGCATGTGAGGTGTGTGTGTGGTGTGCATGTGAGTTGTGTGAGGTGTGTGATGTCTGTGTGTGGTGTGCATGTGAGGTGTGTGTGGTGTGCATGTGAGGTGTGTGAGGTGTGTGGGGTGCGTGTGAGGTGTGTGTGGGGTGTGCATGTGAGGCATGTGTGTAGTGTGCATATGAGGTGTGTGTGATGTCTGTGAGGTGTGTGTGGTGCATGTGAAGTGTGTGAGGTGCGTGTGAGGTGAGTGTGAGGTGCGTGTGGGGTGCGTGTGAGGTGTGTGTGGGGGTGCGTGTGAGGTGTGTGTGTGGGGTGCGTGTGAGGTGTGTGTGTGGGGTGCGTGTGAGGTGCGTGTGTGGGGTGTATGTGAGGTGCGTGTGAGGTGTGTGTGCGTGTGAGGTGCGTGTGTGAGGTGTGTGTGGTGGTAGGTGTGTGTGGTGCGTGTGAGGTGTGTGTGTGTGGTGCGTGTGAGGTGTGTGTGTGGGGTGCGTGTGAGGTGTGTGTGAGTGCGTGTGTGGTGTGTGTGTGTGGGTGCGTGTGAGGTGTGTGTGGGGGTGCATGTGAGGTGTGTGCGTGTGAGGTGTGTGTGGGGGTGCGTGTGAGGTGTGTGTGTGGTGCGTGTGAGGTGTGTGTGTGAGTGTGTGTGAGGTGCGTGAGTGCGTGTGAGGTGTGTGTGGGGTGTGCGTGTGGGGTGTGTGTGGGGTGCTGTGAGGTGTGTGTGGGGTGCGTGTGAGGTGTGTGTGAGTGCGTGTGAGGTGTGTGTGGGGTGCATGTGAGGTGTGTGTGAGTGCGTGTGAGGTGTGTGTGAGGTGTGTGAGTGCGTGTGAGGTGTGTGTGGGGTGTGTGTGAGGTGTGTGAGTGCGTGTGGGGTGCGTGTGGGGTGCGTGTGGTGTGTGTTTGTGGGGTGCGTGTGAGGTGTGTGTGGGGTGCATGTGAGGTGTGTGCGTGTGGGGTGTGTGTGAGGTGTGTGTGTGGGGTGTGTGTGGGGTGTGTGTGTGGTGCGT
Organism: Mesocricetus auratus; assembly: GCF_017639785.1. Lineage (NCBI taxonomy): Eukaryota > Metazoa > Chordata > Mammalia > Rodentia > Cricetidae > Mesocricetus > Mesocricetus auratus. The sequence continues at coordinate 9,707,088 of NW_024429192.1, read as the reverse complement.
GTGGGGTGTGTGTGAGGTGTGTGTGGGGGTGCGTGTGAGGTGTGTGTGAGGTGTGTGTGAGGTGTGTGTGGGGGGTGCGTGTGAGGTGTGTGTGAGTGCGTGTGAGGTGTGTGTGAGTGCGTGTGAGGTGTGTGTGCGTGTGAGGTGTGTTTGGGGTGCGTGTCAGGTGTGTGTGTGTGAGGTGTGTGTGTGAGTGCGTGTGAGGTGTGTGTGAGTGCGTGTGAGGTGTGCTGTGGTGTTCATGTGGAGGTCAGAGGATGACTTCATGGCTTCTGAACCTCCACCTTCCCCAACTGCTGGGGTGAACTCAGGTTGTCAGGCGTGCCCAGAAAGTACTTTAATCGCTGAGCCTTTTTGCTGGCGCAGAGCTAAATTTTTGAACGGGTAGTTTCTGTGTCTCTTGGTGTAAATTTTGGATTACATTGGGCAGCTCCATCAATAATCATCATTGGCTTGTTACATTTTGGGCAAGTAAGTGATTGTAACATTTGAGTGAAAGTTGTCATTCCTATTTTTAGGAACCTTTAGAAGTAAACCTTGAACCTCCAGGTCCTCTCACTTTAGCCATGAGCCAGTTTCTTAATGAGATGCAAGAGAACAAAACGCGAATCGTGATGCCTAAAGAGCTCTTTTCTCAGGTCTGTAAAAAGTGAGTATCGGTTGACTGTGCTGTCAGGGCATCAGTGATGCTGAGAGCATCAGAACCAGCTGAATGAACACATGTCTCATTCCAGTTTAAAGTAGCATGTTTCTTGTGATAGTTAATCTGCCTCAGGTGTTCTTATAGCAGTCACAAGTTTGAGAAAACTCTATGACACTGTTACATGGGATGTAATTCTAAGACTTTAAAATTGTCTTTGTAAAGCAGTAAACTCATCAGTGCTTTTCTCTCCGTTTTTTTTTTTTCTTCAGGGCAACACGTTTTAAAGGGTACCAGCAACAGGACAGCCAGGAGTTGCTTCGATACTTACTGGATGGGATGAGAGCAGAAGAACACCAAGTTAGCATACTCTGAGAATCCTGTATTGTAATCTCATGGGCTCACCTGCCATTTCCCGCCAGTACAGGACATTGTGCTTTTAGACATTTACACACACCAGGTTTTCCAGCCAATATGCTTCTTCATTAGAATAAGTGAAGAGGATTAAAACCCTTCTCTTAATCAAAATGTTTTCATTTACCGGATACTTGCAGCAGTACCATCTTTAAGGGCTCAGTTACACTGGGCTTCACCAGGATAGATGCAGAACACTGGAAAACATTTTCCTCAAACAGTCCTTGTTGCAGCACATTCTTTCTCTGAGTATGGTTTAATACAAGTGCTGAATCTGGGAAGCATTTTCATTTTACTAAGAGTCTGGGGACAGTTTTTTGTTTTGCTTAAAAAATTTTTAAGATTTATTTATTATGTATAGAGCATTCAGCCTTGGATGCCAGAAGAGGGCACTAGGTCTCATTATAGATGGTTGTGAGCCAACATATGGTTACTGGGAATTGAACTCAGGACCCCTGGAAGAGCAGTCAGTGCTCTTAACCTCTGAGCCTCTCTCCAGCCCAGGGACAGTTTTTATAACTAATAACTTTTATTAATTACTAGGATATATAATGCAGTTTGGAAGTATGAGTTTAATTAATTGCATTAGTAACAGTGGTAATAATTCATTCAATTCTGTACTTATCCCAGGCACATCTCTGTTTAATATGAGTTATCTTACCTAGTGCTTGCAGCCATCCTATGAGGAAGATTATTTTGTTACCCCACAGGCTGATGTAGAAATGTCCTATGCGTAGTTCAAGTCACTCAGTGAGTGTTAGAGCTGGTTCTTATTAACTGTGGTGTGACCTCGATAGCACTAAGTACCTCCTGAGGTAGTGGAGTGTTCTGAAAAGCAGTGTTGAATAGATTGAAGGTTTCAAAATGCTAAGACCTTACCTGTATTCAGAAGTTTGCTTTACAGGCTCAGTAGGCATAATTTTCTTAGCTCCTTGAATTAATTTAGAAAATATCATTATCTCAGTAAATTCAGGGAGCTACATCTTGAATTTATTACATATTTTCTAAGGAAAATAACTTTAAAATTTAATAGTATATATATTCATTTTATTACTTTTAGAGAGTGAGTAAAGGAATTCTTAAAGCATTTGGTAATTCTACTGAAAAATTGGATGAAGAAGTAAAAAATAAAGTTAAAGGTAATGTCTGACTTTTTGAACTAAAACACTATAGTTGAATTCTTCTGTACCTTAGGACAAGATTACTGGCGCATATATTTGAAACCCAGAGTTATTTTAAACACAGTTTACCCATGTCACCATGAGTTTTAAAATTTAATTTGGCCCTCCAATGGTCAACATTTTGGAGACGTTTAACTTGTGAAATATTCTTTTTATGCATTAATTATATTGAGATCTATAAAGATTGAATTAAGATAACATCACAATTTTAGTTTTCTGAAATTGAATCGTGATTAACAAACAGTAAATGATTGACACTAATTGACTTATCAATAGCTGGTTATTAATCATAAAGCTGGCTTAGCTCTTGTGTGTCATTTAAGGAATTAGGACAGGGTCTTACTGTACTTCCGACTGGTCTCAAACTTACAGATCTTTGTGCCTCAGCCTCTTGAGTGCTGGGATTACGGGCTGAGCCTCACACTTGGCTTTGTCCGTAGGACTTAATGTGATGACTGGATTCTCCTGTAGAGACTCTACTACATAATGTAGCTACCGGGTATTTGACACATGACTGATGAAATACAAGAACTACACCCTGATTTGTATTTAATTTGTGTTAGTGTAAGCAGCCATGGTGACTAGGGATAAAGTATTGTACAGCTCAGGTTCCAGTCAGCTCATAACAACTCTGCCTCCTTGACTTCCTGGAGAGCCAGGCCAGTAACCAAACAGTGCTAACTGGACGTCTGTTGTAACAGTGTTTTTCTGCGTATGGGCACATACCACTTGTGTAATGCTTATATGTTTCATGAATTTTGAAAATTAAGTGATTAGATATTATAAAATACTCCTGGCTTTAAACATGTCAAAAGTATTGTTAGGACTGTAGAAAATCAAAGGGATCATTGTGCCTGATAGGTCGAAGGATATTTTGTTTTTAGTTTCAAAAAGTCCAATTTTAGAGTTCACAAGCCAAGTTATGCATTTTCTTTTCTTTCTCTAAACTGCAGTTTCTTATCAGTACTGTTGTATTCAAGTGTCCATGCTGGAATAAGGCAGTGGTAGTATCATCAGCTAGCAGAGTGTGATAGTGCCATTTTACTGACACAATAGAAAGTCTCACTGACTTGTAGCTTGTTGCTCACTAATAGACTTTAGATAAGAACATTTATATTTTTTTATTTATAATAAGGTGATTGTGTTAATTGTTTGCTTCATGGTAGAATATAAACTGCTAATTTCCACAGCTTACAAATGCAACACATAATTATGAATAGTGGAAAAAATGTCTAGGGTCAGGATATTAAAAATGAAAATTTACATAAGTAATTTAAACTTTTCTCAGTTAACTTTAAGAAATAATTGTACCTTTTGTTGTTGTTACAGAATATGAAAAGAAAAAGACAATCCCAAGTTTTGTGGACCGCATCTTTGGTGGCGAGCTAACTAGTACAATCATGTGTGATGAGTGCAGGACTGTAAGTGGGGGACTCAGGCGTGCACTCTTCCTGAGGACAGCCAATCTCCAGTCTTTCCTGAAGCTGACTTAAATAGGCTGGGGTTGGTTTGTTTTGAGATGGGGTCTTGCTGTGTTCCAATGCTAGCTGGGAACACTCCTCAGGATCCCCCTGCCCCAGCTTTCTGAGTGCTGGGATTGTAGGTGTGTACCTCCATGCACAGCCCCTACAGGGTAGGGTTCTTCACTGGAAATACAGCACCCCTAAAATCCTTGGTAAATTATAGTAATTTTAGTTCTTCTCCCAGTTGAAGGTCCTCAACATTCTGTAATTTTTTTATTTCAAATTTTCTTAATCCTTTGCTTATTAAATCCCACCTTCTACCCTTCATCCCTGGTTGGTGGGAAAGGAGCTTAATAGGTAATGTTTAATGTGTCTTTCTTTCCAGGATGGGGATAATCTGGTAGTAAGACTTAACATGATTTTTTTTTCCGTTTTCCTTACGTTGCCTATTGTTTGTTTAAGGTCTCCTTGGTGCATGAATCTTTCCTTGATTTGTCTCTCCCAGTTTTAGATGATCAGGTAAGACTATTTTATTTTTTCAAACATTTATTTGCTTATTTACTTATCTACTTGTTTACTTATTTGCCTACCTTAGATTTTATGAGGAACACCCTCATATTTTTTAAGGATGTATATATTACCAGTCAGCCCATGAAGAAATTTTCCAGGGTCTATTAGAGATGGAATAATTTTTAGGATTTAAAAAAATGCACTATATTCTTTATTTAAAAGCTGTGTTTAAAATTCTTTGTAGGTATTACCTTGATTGTATTACACACAGGGAAGTGTTTTTTTCTCTGTTTTACTATTTGAGGCTGATCACAAGTCCCTTGTAGTCTTAAGTGCATAAAGAGTAAATAGAAATTATTATCTTAGTTTTATACCATATTAATTTGGTTTCCTTCCTCCCTTCTTCCCTCCCTTCCTCCCTTACTCATTCCCTTCTTCCCCTACTTTCTGAGACAGAGTTTCTCTGTGTAGCTCTGTAGATCAGACTGGCCTTGAACTCACAAAGATCCGCCTGCCTCTGCCTCCCGAGTGCTGGGATTAAACGCGTGCACCACCACCGCCCAGCTAATAATTGAAAGTCTTACCAAACTAACTTTATTTACTTTCTATAAAACTATCATTTCCCTTCAGAAAAAAAAGAGGAATTCTATGTTGTAATACAGAAACCACTTAAACAAAGCACATTTACAAAAAGGACATCTATATAAATGCTGTGTCATGCATCTAATACAATTCATTACATTAGTTTCTAATATATTTACATGTGATACTGCTTTTTTGAGATAGAGTCTGTGTCTCTGTGCCTGTGCCTCTGCCTGCCTGCCCGCCCGCCCGCCCGCCCGCCCGCCTGTCTGTCTGTCTGTCTGTCTGTCTGTCTGTCTGTCTGTGGGTGTCTGTGCACCTGACTGCAGGTGCCTTTGAAACCCTGGGTAGGGGTGATTGTGAGTCGCCTGGCATGAGTGCTGCTCTTAACTGCTCAACCATCTCTTCAGCCCCCGATGCTGACTTTTGCTGCTTTGTTTCATGTTTTCTCAGCATGTAATGATTGTTGTCTTTATATAACTTCTCAAATATTATGGAAATTAAAAATAATAAAGGGGACTGGAGTAATGGCTCAGCAGTTAAGAACACTGCAACTCTTTCAAAGGATCAGGGTACAATTCCCAGCACCCACATGGCAGTTCGCAACTGTCTGTACCTCCAGTTCCAGGGGATCTGACACCCACACACAGACACACAGGCAAGTAAAGCCCCTATGTACACAAAAAATAAATCTTTAAAAAAATGATAAGGGAGTAAAACGGGCTACATAAATTTTCCTTCACAAAACAGTAGTGGTAATATTTTTTTCCTTATTTTAAGAGTGGTAAGAAAAATATAAATGATAAAAATATGAAAAAGACAATGGAGGAAGAAGATAAAGACAGTGAGGAAGAAAAAGATGACAGCTACATGAAAACAAGAAGTGATATTCCCTCAGGAACAAGTAAGCACATACAGAAAAAAGCAAAGAAGCAAGCCAAAAAGCAAGCCAAGGTGGGTAGCTGCAAGGGAAGTTATGCTTTCCTTTGTTTATTGTAGATTTATGTACTTGTTCTCTTTAATTAAAAAAAAATAGCATGTAGAAGGTGGCTGTTGACACTGTATTTTTTGTTTTATTTAAAATTTTATTTACATTATGTGAATGGTGTTTTGTTTACATGTCTGTCTGTGTACCACATGTATGCCTGGTACCCATACAGGCCAGGCGGAGGGCATCAAATTCCCTGCCACTGGAGTTGTAGATGGTTGCAAGCTGCCCTGAGGATGCTAGAATAGAACCCAGGTCTTCAGAAGAGCAGCCAGTGCTCTGAACCACCCAGCCACTTCCCTAAGCCCTGTGTATACTTTGTTCCTATTTGCCCCTTACTTCCCTGCCTGTCTCCCTATGCAGACAGAAAGGTGGATTCAGTGGGGAATTTCTTCTTTTTTTTTTTTTTTTTTTTTTTTTGTGGCCTTGTGCTTCTTTGTTAAATTATATCCATTTTTTTCCTTAGACTTTTCATCTATCCTGTATTCAAAACAAGTTGTTAGTTAGTTGTCTTTTTAGTGGGATTTTGATTAGTAATAACAACTCATAGATACATCTTCCTGCAGAGTTGCCTGTTGTCACAGATTGCTGTGACAATGTGCCGGCAACAAGGCAACTTTTAAGAAAGTGTTGGATTTGGCTTACAGTTTTTCAGAGGGTTAGACTTCAGACGGCAGAGTGAAGGAACAGCTCAGAGCTCACACTTTTTTTTTTTTTTTTTTTTTGTGAGACCTGGTTTCTCTGTGTAGCTCTGGCTGTCCTAGAACTCATTCTGTAGACCAGGCTGACCTTAAATTTACAGAGATCAGCATGCCTCTGCCACCGTCGCCTAGCCCAGAAGCAGAGAAAGAGCACTGGGAATGGTGTCAGCTTTTGAACCTTCAGTGCCTGCCCTCAGCAACACACTTCCTCCAACAAGACCCCACCTCCTAATCCTTCCTTTCCAAACAATTCCACCAGTGGGGACCAAATACTGAAACACGAACCTGTGAGGGAGGGTCATTTTCATTCCCACACCAGAGTGTAGTCGGAGCCATCACTCTGTCTACTACTTGGCTGCTCAGTTCTAAGTCATAGGACTCTGTCTGACTCACTTCTCAAGAGGAGGCATCATTTCTTGCATTGTTGTTTCCAGGGTAGTCCAATGTTTGGTGAATAGTGGTTATTCTTGATCTCATCTAAAGAACGTTTTGTCATAATTTATCTGAACTCTGGTAAGAAAGGAATTTTTAAAATCAGAATTTGAAAGCAAACACTCCTTATGAAATGATTTAGTTGAAAAGCAACAAAACCTGATGTGGTGTGTAAACTTTCTTTTCCTGTCCTTTGTTATATAAATTATATTTTTTCCACAGAACCAACGAAGGCAACAAAAACTTCAAGAGAAAGTTCTTCACTTAAATGATATCTGTACCACTGACCATACTGAAGACAATGAACAGGAAGCTGAAATGACACTTCCAGGAGAGGTGGAAGTGGATATTAAACCCAACCATGTTTCTCAAGAGGAGGGCATACATACTGAAGTTGACGTTAATCAGAAAGATCTGAGTGGCCAAGAGAAAATGATAGAAAATGCAACTGATAGTCAAAAGTGTCCAGAGGTCTTAGCTGTGAAAAGTGAGAGTGATCTGGGGATTTTGACATCTGCTACAGAATGCACTAGGGATTTAAATGATGCCCTCCTGGAGGAAAGTACCAATGGAGAACTTGACATTACCAATGGTTTAAAAAACCTTAATTTGAATGCTGCTATTCATCCTGATGAAATAAGTGTAGAGATTCTGAGTGACAATCATTCTCCTGTGAAGGTGTGTGAGGTCATGAATGAGGATCCAGAAACGGCTTTCTGTACCCTTGCTAACCGGGAAGCTGTCAGCACTGCTGAGTGTTCTATCCAGCATTGCTTGTATCAGTTCACTCGTAATGAGAAACTTCAAGATGCCAATAAACTGCTTTGTGACGTGTGTACAAGACGGCAGGGTAATGGACCAAAGGCAAACATAAAAGGTATAGATTCTTTTCTTGCTGTAAAAGTTAATATTAAAGTATATATTTTGCAGGTAGAATACTTGTGCATTATAGTCACATGGGGATCTGGAGAGTTACTAGTGCCCTCTTGTGTGTAAGCATTTTAACACAAGGAAAATCTTTCTTGGCATGACACTGGCACCTAGCAGCAACAGAGTGCATGGAGCAGCTTGTTTCCCTGTCTCCCTCCTCACTGGGGTGCTCTCATGACATCCTGGCAGTGACTGAGTCTCTGTGTCCTCATTTCCTTGTCAGGAAGAAGCCACACTTGAAGTTTTCAGTGCACTTACGTGGCGCATTCATCGTAAAAGGACCAGGCTTCTTTTTTTTCTCCCTCAGATGTGGGACGGAGATACTGATAATACGCTCTTGCCTTGCCCGTTTTCTTCATGCTTGAATAAGTGGGATTAAAGGTGGCAGAAGGTTACAGATAAAGATCTTCACTGGTGTTTTAAAGTCACTTATTTACATGTATATACAAAGATTAAGTAATGTTGCCTTTTGAGATTTTATTTTATTTTTTGGTTTTTTGAGACAGGGTTTCTCTGTGGCTTTGGAGGCTGTCCTGGAACTCACTCTGTAGACCAGGCTGGCCTCGAACTCACAGAGATCCGCCTGCCTCTGCCTCCCGAGTGCTGGAATTAAAGGCGTGCGCCACCAACGCCCGGCGAGATTTTATTTTAGAGCAGACAATGGCAAACAAGCCAAAATCTATAGGCCTAATACTGTTTTTGATAGTCTGAATTAAAATGTGTTTTTCTGGTTCTAGTGACTTCTTATGGAGAGAGATATGCCAAGTACCTCCAGACATCTTGCTGATATCCCAGTTCTCAGACACACCTTAATTTTTTGGTGTCAGGGATCGAACCTAGGGCCTCATCCATTTTATTTACTATTGAGTTGTACTTGAAGTCTTTTTAAAAAATGGTTTTTGAGACACTGTAACCCCTTCCTGTCCTCAATTTGCCATCCTCCTGCCTCTACCTCCCAAGAACTGGGATTACAGGCGTGTACCATTATGGGTCCTCACCCTCAAAATCATTTTGTAGTGGTGGTGTTTATAAGTGATTTGATGATATGGAACACTTACGTCCAACCCTAATTAGATAGCATTCTTGTGACACAGTATACTCAGAGCCAGTTACTGTTTCCAAGTTTGTGTTTATACCAAGAAAATACCCTTGATTTTGCTTGTTTAATTAAAACACAAATATTAGCATGTTGTCTGTGAACGTTTGTTAGTCCTGTTTTAGAGTCTGAGATGATTTTTAACAGGGTTTTGGTGCTAGCGCCTCTCCTTTCCGTAGGTGAGAATAAACATGTTTACACCAATGCAAAGAAGCAGATGCTGGTCTCCCTCGCTCCTCCTGTCCTCACTCTCCATTTGAAGAGGTTTCAGCAGGTACCCTCACAACCCTAATTTGTTTACATATGTAATGCCTACTTTCTCTCTGTATTTGCTTCTGCTTTTTCTTAATTCTAACTTCAAAAAAGTGGGAAATTTACAAGAGAAATATATAGGTTTGCCCAAGTGGAGAAATTTAGACCGACCTGCGTTTCTAGAATGCATTAAGATTTGTAGCACCTTACCCTAAGCTTAACTTCAGTTTAGAAAAACACAGGTTTACTGCTTAAATGTTTTTCTGTTTTATGTATTATATCTTATTTTTACTGACCTGATAAAATGGCATATAGTGGATTTTCATAATTTTTGTGAGTGATCTTTTCTGGAAGATTTGGTATAATACTACAACTTTCAAATCCTTCATGATCTTATAGGCATTTTCCCTCATACCAGTCAAGCATTGGCTTGACTTACTGGTTGCATATTACTAGCAATTGTGTCAGCATGGTTAGAACATGAGTGAGCTTAAGAGTGTTTCACGGAAAAATAGTTGACTATTGCTCAGCATCTCTGAACCAGTTATCTGGCATTTGAGGTGACTCAGAGTCAGGGAGATCTCATCAGAGTAGTTTTGGTAACGTGTAGTACTTGAAAACCTACACTAGCTGGAAACAAGGCAATGAGAAAAAGTGTCCTTAGAAAGGTGACTAGGGCTGGGTGTTGGGAGTTCTTTGGATGTTAGAGGGACAATCACTTAATCTGGACAGCTTTTCCAGAAAAAGAACTCAATCTGTAATCCTCCTTTTTTAGGCCGGTTTTAACCTACGCAAAGTTAACAAACACATAAAGTTTCCGGAAATCTTAGATTTGGCTCCTTTTTGTACCCTTAAATGTAAGGTAGGTAAAAATGGTTTTTAAAAGAAGTTGTTAAAGAGAAATCATAACCCACCAAGTAGTCCTCCAGTATTTTTCATTAAGTATGAAACTGATACCATTCTTGAAAAAGGGTTGGGGATGTAGCTCAGTGATAAGAGTGCTTGTTTATAATTATTTTATAGAGTGGGACTTTGATCATTTCAAGATCTACGATAAATCATTTTGAAAATTAGATTGTTCCAGATTGTCTTAGTGACTTTTCTATGCTGTGATAGGCACCAAGACCAGTCAGCATATTAAAAAAAACAACAACAAAAAAAACAAAAACAAAAAACTGGGCTTAGAGTTTCAGGTTAGAGTCTAGGACTGTCATGGTCAGGAACATGACCATGACAGCAAGCAGGCATGGCTGAAAACTGACATCTTGAGAGACAGCCATGAGGCAGAGAGAACTAATTGGGAATGAAGTGGGCTTTTGAAACCTCAGAGCCCACCCTCAGTGACAACTCTCCCAAACAGTTCCACCAACTGGGAACCAAGTATTCAAACACATGAGCCTAAGGGCCATCCTCACTCACACCACAGTGCACATAAAATTATTTTGACCAATTTTTATGGCAGACATTGTCCTGATAGCTGAGGGCGTGCATACAAGTGTATGCAGAGTAGAGGCGGCCATATAAAGCAGAGCATGCCTAAGCGGATACTTAAAGGGGGGGAAATTTAGTAGGATGAGTCAAGTTTTCAGACAAAAAAAAAAAAAAAAGAGCAGGTACAAGAATGCAGCAGTATGAAATTGGGTGGTACCTCCCCAAAGCCAGCAGTTTTACAGCTCACAGAACAGAGCATATGCATTCAAAACCCAAAGAAGATGGCAATGAGGACTTTCATGCCAAGAAACTCAGCCTTATTAGGCATGCAACTGGAAGCCACAGAAGAATGGTAAAGCAATTTGTTGACCAATCCCGTATGAGTGCTATGCAGGTTTTACTCTAGTGTGGAAGCTGAATCTGAAAACTGAAAAGGCAATGATTTAGGAGGGAACTGAATCAATGCAGTTAGGAAGTTGTAAAGCGTAGGGCAGGGGAGAGGGTGAAGAAATGTTTTAGGAGTAAAATTAGAGACTTGTTTGGCGTTTAAATTGGATGTAGAGTGTGGCACAGAGCTGAGGATTTCTGGATCTAGGTTTGAGTGACTGGACACAGAGGGCATAAAGATGGGGGCAGGCAGCATGTGTACTCAGGCAGGTGGATCTCCTGAGGTCAAAGCTAGCCTGGTCTACAGAATGAGTTCTAGAACAGCCAGGGCTTCAGAGAAACCCTCTTGTTTTTTGCTTTTTGTTTTGAGTGGAAAGGGTCTTGGTGGTTTGAAAGAAAATGGCCTCCAAGTGCAGTGGCCTATTAGGAGGTGTGGTTTTGTTGGAGTAGCTGTGGTGTTGAAGTGTCACTGTGGAGGCAAGCTTTGAGGTCTCATGTGCTCAAACCACTCCCAGCAGGACAGACTTTGTTGCCTTCAGTCAAAATGTAAGAATTCTCAGAATTTTCTCTAGCAGTGTCTACCTGTACGCCACCATTCTCACAGCTCCCAGGCTCCCTGCCATGATGATAATGGACTGAGCCTCTAACTGTAAGCCAGCCCCTATTAAATTCTCCTTTTTTAAACAGCTGTCATGGTGTCTCTTCACAGCAGTAGAACGCTAACAAGTACCATCTTGGAAGCATTTCCAGTGTACAGGACTTAACCCAAGAAAGAAGCCAAAGCTTTTTCAGAATGAGATGTCATTTGTGTTGAGCCTGGCAGATACTGCATAACCAAGAGTCAAAAAGCATTTGAGTAATGAAGGTAGAGGGGAAGAAACTGTGACCCGTGTCTTTGAGAAAAGGATTTCAAGCATCAGAGAAGCTATGCTGCTGTATTTGCTCTATGTTAATATAAACATATTAATCCTTGATGTGGAAACACTAAGTGCTGAATACCTTCTCATTCTGGAATGATTCCAGAGTTGGTGTGCAGTCAGTCAGTTGTCATTTTTACTACTAGGCATTGCTATTGCTGCTTCACAGGCTACTTCAGACTATACAGCGGGGAATTGAAACTCAAGGATACTTGAGGTTAAAGGGTGTAGAATAGTTGGGAGAATAGATCACTACAGAGATTGGGCAGGTTAAGATCTCTGGACTAAGAAGTCCAAAATCCATTCCCTTAGTGGCTAAAATGGAATGTCACCAGAGCACAAACCTCCCCAGTGAAATGCAGGGCTTGGTAAGGTACAGGTACAGAATGTAAGACATGACTGTTTTAGAACAGTGACACTTTCGACAAGAGCACAAAGGAAAACAGCTCCTGCCTTGAGGGGATTCGCATTTGTCAAGACCTGTAGTACCTGGGCTTGCTGTCCTGGAACTCACTCTGGAGACCAGGCTGCCTTGAACTACTGGGTGCTGGTGTGTGCCACCACCCCCTCACCCCACAGGGCCTTAATAAGCAGCCCTCCATCTTAGGAGGGAAAGTAAAATCCAAGTTGTTTTTAGCTTCACCTAAATGTTAGCTTTTTACAAGGTTTACATTGGTGATAGAACCAAGGGTATTAAGGAATTCTCCTGAGGCCTTTTAATTGGCAAGTTGAGTTCAGTATCTGTACCATTTAATGATTACATCACATGACCCATGACCTAGTTTTTTGCACCAGCAGTTCCAACTTTCTGATAAAGACATGCTATGAATGTCTTGCTGAGGGCATCTGCATAAATGGGTAAGAATAACTGGGTTTTGTTTTTGTTGTTTTGAAGAATGTTGCTGAAGAAAGTACAAGAGTACTGTACTCCTTGTACGGAGTTGTAGAACACAGTGGTACCATGAGGTCGGGGCACTACACTGCCTACGCCAAGGCGAGAACTGTGAGCAGTCATCTCTCCAACTTTGTTCTCCATGGCGACATTCCACAAGGTAAGTAATCTTGGATAACTGACACTTTTGTAGATTATGCCAAAGCCAAAATCACCTAGACTGATCTTTCCTTTTTTATTTCCTAACAGACTGTGAAATGGAATCGACCAAAGGGCAGTGGTTTCACATTAGTGACACCCACGTGCAAGCTGTGCCCGTGACAAAAGTACTAAACTCACAAGCATATCTCCTATTTTATGAGAGGATTCTGTAATAACAGGACTTTCTCTGGAAGCACACCTATGGCTTTTATACTGGCTACAAAACAAAAAACAATAAAAACTCAAACTAAATTATGTTCACCTAAGTAAGTGACAAAATCATGTTTATTTTTGTTTCATTTTTGGAGAGATTTGAATTACTAACATCCTGTGCTTAATCTGACTGGGTTGTAGTTCTCAACACATCAATAAAGTGATATCCCCTAATGTTTCATTTTTCTAGTATTGGGATTAAGGATTACCCACCATCAGGTCTAGCCTTTAATGTTTGCAGCAGTGATTGGGAGCAATGTGAAATCCTGGTATCAGTTACACAAGCTATTCTATGAGTCAGCTGATCTGAGTAGACATTATACAATCTCACAGCTGTGCAAAGTGCTGCCTCCATATGCCAGCCAGGTATGTGGTGGAAAGGCTTTCAAAAATGTTTTCCAGCCTCCTTTGGTCTCTTGTCAGAACCACTTAAACTGCCATTCCCTTGTAGAAAGCAACTGCCAACAACATAGATACATGGTATGATGGTTATAGAAATTTATTTTCAGAAGCAGGCCAGGTAAACGAAAAGAAGTCATGTAAGTGACTTGCTCTGATTATAGTGCTGACGTAAGCAGCAATTGATGAGACAGGTGTAACAGTAACACATTTATTTTACCACTCAGCAGAGTATAAACACAAATACTTAACTTAAGGACTAGAAAAGATCAGGGAAGTTCTGCTCTACAAATAAAACTCTTCACCTACAACAAAGTTCTTCAGTCATTTTGGTCATCATCCCAGTCTTTCTTCCCGCTTGGAGGTTTGGGCCCACCAGCTGGTTTTGCCATGATGATCTGAATAACAAAAATCCAAGTTAAGTACAATGAACGCGAGCTTTGCAGTGAAGACCATTTTCTGTCAGCATTTATTTCACTGTTTGTTAGAATTGTATCTACTATGAAAGCTGCCTCTTTCTTTTGTTGAATCTGACTGGAAAAGTTTGAACTGAAATGTCTAGCCAGTGCTGAATCTCTGGGACTTGTCTGTCCCAGGCCAAACAATGAGATTATGGATGTACCTGCTGCGCCTGACTTAGTATTTTACTTAGGTCCTCATGCTTGCAAGGAGAGCTTTCTCATCTGAGCCATTTCCCTAACTGAAAAGCTACTCATTTTTGAGGCAAGGTCTTGCTCTGTAGAGCAGACTGGTTTGCAACTCAGATCTGTCTGCCTTTGCCTCCAAGTACTGGGATTAAAGGAGTGTAACACCACTTTTTCAAGATCCAATTTTCATTTTTCACTCACCTGATCCACTCTAAGTACAGTGACTGCAGCGTTAGTGGCCAATTTAATAGCCCAGTATTTTCCCAAGTAAGTATCTAAAATACTGGCTTCTAACATATCCTTTACAGCCGGGACTTCAGCCTGTCAACACAAAACTATGTTAATTTCTTACATATGAAAATGTTTATATTCAACATGAAAAACTTACAAGGCTCCTAAAATGAACTTAACTAGGTAGTATTTTATATAGCCTCACCCCAAAGTTGTCAATAAAACTAAAATTTCCTATCAGATAAACTTAAAGATCAGTAAGAAAAATTAACTTTAAATCAAGTTGGCTAATTTACAAATCCCCCTTTACACACACTTCACAAAAAAATAAATTTTAACAAATACCTCAATATCCAATCCCACATTTTTGTTTCCTTCTTGGTGCACTGCATAAAGTTTAGAGATAATTTCATTGGCCTTCACACCAGAATTTTCTGCCAGTGCCCGTGGAATAGCTTCAAATGCTTCAGCAAACTTCTTAATAGCATATTGTTCAAGTCCAGGACATGTCTAAAGCAAAACGTGTTTATCAATGCATTTTATTGGAAAAGAAATGGACAGAAAGGTAATTTACACAGAAAAAGTTTACCTCTCCATATGATGTGATTTGTTTGGCCAATTCAATTTCTGTCGCTCCACCACCAGGTACAAGACGCTTATCCTATAAAAAGCCAAGTCACCAAAATGGAGTATTTCTTCAGACTATAGTTTATATTGCACCACTAATCAAGTGACCATGTCAAACTTTCAAGACTAGGAGCCCATAAATACAGCACCAGTAGTGCCTCCGCAATGGGCAGTCCACACTCAGGAATAGCTCTGTCTGCTATTTTCTAGTTTGTATAATTAGTATTTGAAGGTAACATATTCCTTAGCAACTGATGTGTTAAAAAAAAACCACACATCTTCATGTTCTCATGGTTGAGCTGCCAACTGTTTTTTTAAAATATGGATTTATTATGTATATATTGTTCTGCCAGCATGCCAGATCTCTTTATAGTATAGATGGTTGCAGGCCACCATGTGGGAATTGAACTCAGGACCTCTGGAAGAACAGCCAAAGCTCTTAACCACTAAGCCATCTCTCCAACCCGCCAACTGTGTTTTTAAGAAATCACAAATACTGACCCTTGTGAGAACTTTGAAAGTATTAACTCCATCATCTACTGCCCTTTCTATATCATCCATCAGATTATCTGTAGAACCTCGAAGAACTATAGTAGAAATGGCACCATCTTCTTTTTCTGCCAATAAATAATTTGTAGATTAAATAAATGAAAGAAAACACACCTCACAATTGTACAAAACACACCTTACCATTATCACATACCATGCTTAAAAACAACCACCTGTGTGTCTCCAACTTCCGAGAGGTAAACACTGTCACAATGTCCCATTTCTTCAAGGACAGGAGGAGTCTACAAGAAAATGATCCTTGTAGTAAAAATTCAAATGTGTTCAGTAATCTTTTGTTTTCCAAAATACATACCAATCTAGGAAGAGCTGTGGCACCAACTGTTTTACAGAGTCTTCTCAGATCCCACTTCGAGTTCAGCCTTCAAAAGGAAAAAAAAAAAAAATAGAAATTTTAATTCAATCATATGAACATAAGATACAGAGAATACAGAGCAAAATAAACTGGACAAGGAGGTACACGCCTTTAAGAGACAGGCAGATCTCTCTGACTTCAAGGCCAGCTAAGGCTGTCTCAAAAAAAAAAAAAAAAAAAACCAGTAAGAAATATTGCTTTACTCTATTCTGATGGAACACATCTGCATTGCACTGAGTTAGGAAGCCAAGAGGATGATTACTTACTGACCTTGTGGATGTAACAAACTAGCAAACCGTGCTACATTTGAAGTGTATGGTGGCTAAGGACACACAAGCTGGGGCCAGTGTAAATGTGCACACTTTAATCTCAGCACTTGGAGGAGAGGAAGGTAGAACAGAGTCTACATAGAGTTCCGGGCTAGCCAGGGCTACACAGTAAGAGCCTGTCTCATGTAATAAGTAAGTATTACAATGTTATCTTAGTCTGATAGACTTCTAATCAGGGTGCTAGTTTATAAGCAATTTCTCTGAAAGGAAGCAAGACTTTCTTCTTTAATATGTGCAGTTGCATATCTGTAAGAAAAAGCTGGGGTCTTACTGTGTCTACCTGATTTGGAGTTAGATAAGTTGTTTCATGTGCTTCACTTGTATTTATCAATGAAATAAGCTGGTACCTTAACCCTTACAACTGTTCCTTTTGCCTGGAATGCTTTTTCCTCCCCCATTGGTTCTTGGACCCCCACAGCCTAAATGTAGTCTACCTGTTCCTTCTTGATAAATTCTTTTAAGATGTTCATTTTCCCTCCATCAGCTGTCTTCAACTTAGAGAATTTGCTCAGCATTCCACCAAGAATTTTAGTATCATTTACAGGTGTAGCTCTTACCTAACCAACATGATATTGTACTTGTTAGCATAATGAAGAGCCATGTCCGCCACTTTGCCACCTGTTACTATGACATTGGCACCCGTGCTGGCAATAGCTTTCACTTGTGCATCCATAAGATTTTCTTCTCCCTTACTGAAGTTCATCAGTTCCTCAGCAGTCTTTATCAGCACCGTCCCCTGGAAAACAACCAAGCTCTCCTCTAAAACTGCTTTACAATTTGTAAGATTATAAAGCAAAATACATAACATGTATGAAATTTAGATCCTTAACTTGTTCCTATACTTCCTTATCCTCAAAGCAAATGCATCACACTGGCGAAAAGTTAAAGAAGCATCGCTCCCTTAGAAATATCCTTTCTCGACAAACATGGTATGTAGTCATATGTGAATTTTAGACATGGAATCAGAGGAGTACCTGTCTACAATCCCACTGCCAAAGAGTTGGGAAACAGGAAGGACCTTAAGAGAGATATGCATGGTACCCCAGAGAAGGGGAATGGGACAGGATCTCCTGAGTGGATGGGGGACATGGCGGGGAGAGGACATGCGGGAGCAGGAAGGTTGAGTTCGGGTAAGAATAGCAGAGAGCAGGATGAGAGATACCATAATAGAGGGAATTATAGGTTTGAGGAGAGATAAGGCATTAGTGAGATTTCCAGAGATCTACAAGGATGACACCAACTGGCAAACTAAGCAATAGTGGAGAGACTACATTAAATGCTCCTCCCTGATAATGATGTTGACGACTACCTTATTATATGCCATCCTAAACCTCCACCCAGTGACAGAAGCAGAGGCAGACATCCACAGCTAAACACTGAACTGAACTCCTGGAACCTAGTGACAGAGAGGGAGAAGTGATGGCCAAAGTGGTCAAGACTGGGCTGGTGAAACCCAGAGAAACAGCTGACCTGAACAAGGGGGAGCTCTTGGACCCCAGAGTGATGGCTGAGAGGCCAGCATGGAACTGATCCAGACCCCCTGAATGTGGGTGTCAGTGAGGAGGCCTGGGCAATCTATAGGGCCTTGGGTAGTAGATCAGTATTTATCCCTGACACACAAATGGACTTTAGGTGCCCATCCCACAGTGAGAG
The DNA here is from genome assembly GCF_017639785.1 of Mesocricetus auratus. Classification (NCBI taxonomy): domain Eukaryota; kingdom Metazoa; phylum Chordata; class Mammalia; order Rodentia; family Cricetidae; genus Mesocricetus; species Mesocricetus auratus. The sequence continues at coordinate 9,689,050 of NW_024429192.1, read as the reverse complement.
ATGCTCTCTCAGTCGACTCCCAAGGGAGGTCCTAGGACCTGCCCTGAATGAAATGACAAGACTCTGGAGATTCCAAATGGAGGGCCTCACCCTCCCTGGGGAATGGAGTGGGGATTGGGTAGGGGGACTGATGGGGGTGTTGGGGGAGGAGGGGAGGGAAAGGGAGCTGGAATTGAAATGTGAAGCAAGCTTGTTTCTAATATAAATTAAAAAAAATGAAAAGTGCCGGGCGTTGGTGGCGCACGCCTTTAATCCCAGCACTCGGGAGGCAGAGGCAGGCGGATCTCTGTGAGTTCGAGGCCAGCCTGGTCTACAAAGTGAGTTCCAGGACAGCCTCCAAAGCCACAGAGAAACCCTGTCTCGAAAAACCAAAAGTTACCACTCCCATTGTGTCTACTGTACATAATGTTGAAAACTCCTAGCCAATGCCAACGGGTTAAAAATAAACTTAAAAACAAATAAAAAAAATACCCTTTTTCAAATATGGATTAGTATCACCTAAACAATTTATCCTCGAAACACAGACTACACAACTGTTCTCCCCTCAGTCCTGCAAAATCAACAACTTGAATCTGCCAAGAATGTTTGGCACACATCCAAAACGTAGTTTTAAAGACTAATTCATCACTTTCACATTGATTAGCATTTTAAAAGAATGTCAACATTCATAAAAAGTAATTTTATTCCTTCACCAAGAGCATACAAGATGCCCATAGTATTAATGCTGCTTGAATATGAAGAGCTATATGTAAGAATAATGCCACCACATAAGGATTTTAGTGTTTGGTAGCAAAAGCAAATATTCACACTCTGAAAAAACAACTCTACAATTCTCAATTTATTATGAAGTACATGCTGGCCTAAGAGCCAATCCCACCTCAACCCAAACACACATTTCAATCACATACCTTAGTCTCTGTTATCATGCCATCAAAGGGACAAGAGTATACTGCTATTTTTGCATCTTTGACAGATGTGATGTCACCTTCAGTTTCCTTCTTAAAAACCATGCCATGCAATACTGAAGATGAATAGATGCCAGAGCCCTAAGGAGTCAAACACGGAAACTGTCACTGAGTTAAGGTTTACACTGAAGCAGCGCACCAAGGCTGATGGGATCAGACGGTGGGCACCAACAGTCCATTCTTCTCAAGGCTGGAAGCACAGTAGAATAAGCTACCAATATGGAGGGAAGACATTTCAATTTCAGCATACTGGGAAAGCAAGGTAGACAGCAACCAAGCCATTTATTTGCCTCATCACCAAGCACTTGGCACAAATGTACTACAGACAGAATAGAAAAACAAGATTTCATCAGAGGAACCCTTTCTACAGCCCCATTCTATTATAGTATTCTAATCTACGAGACAGGGGGAAATGATGACTTCACAATACAATACACTATATTAGGTAGCAACATCATAATTTATTACCACCAAATGTTATAAAGTGATATCTTAAAACAGCAGTTCTCAACCCATGGGTCACAACCCCTTTGGGAGTTGCCTATCAAGATATCCTACATACCAGATATTTACAATTAATAACAGTAGCAAAATTATAGTTATCAATTAGCAATGAAATAATTTTCTGGTTGGGGGTCACAACATGAGGAACTGTGTATTAAAGGGTTATGGCATGGAAGATTGAGAACCACTGCCTTAAATGGCAGTTATGTAAGCTCGGTGATTAAGAGGACATGGGTTTGATTCCTGCACTCATATAGCTCAAACCCCTCTTGGGATCTGATCTCATCTTCTGGCCTCCACGGGAACTGCATACATGTGTACAGACATTAATGCCTGGCAAACTAATTTAGAGCAGGGGAATAGGAAAAATAACTGGTCTTGGACTGGGAATGTAGCTCCATGGTAGCATGCTTCCCCAGCACACACAAAGCTCTGGGTTCAATCCCCAGTACTGAAGAAATAACACCCCCTTCTAAGACCCATCAGGATAATGGGAATGCATTTTTGAAACTTACCAGAATCTTACATACTCTGATGTTATCAACATTGAAATTTCCCGAATCAGGAAAAATAGACACTGCCAAGAAAATGAAGTGTATTTTTAGACAACAAAGAGGCCATTTCTATCACAATTAAAAATAATGTAATGTGGATAGTTTTGTTACTGGTATAACTCACCACATGCCTGAGCAATGAGCTTGGCCAGAAAGGCTTCATTCCCATACTGCTTACTCATCACAGAGGTTCTAATCAGAGACGACACTTCATCAGCATCGCGAAGGTTTTTTGCAGAACAACATACCAAATCGGGAAGAATCTCGTGAGCCTTTTTGCAAGCTATTTCATATCCTGATATTACCTAAACCGTGAAGAAAAATATTTCAGTAAACATACTTGACTCTGGTAACCAGAGAATTATGAGTGTTTTCAACATAAAATGACAAAAAGTGTTTGTGGAAGACACAGGGCAGAGCCAGTAGCTATGAATTATGTGGTTCTGATGGCAACACAAATTTCAATCCTGATTCTACCACTTATGAGTTATAGGACCCGAACAAGACATTTGTACTTCAAATCTTTCTTCATATGAGGCAGAATGAGTTTAAGGCTTAGCAATGGGACACTGGGGGATAAAAACTGCACCACATGTGAGGCCTACGGCCAATGCCTAGCACAGTACAAGCTATGCAATGTATATTTAAAGTTTTCTTTAAATCACTCGTTTGTATCTGGTAAGTGTACACATAGGGGAGGAAGTGTGATACAGTGTGAGCCTATACAGATATCCAGGTGTACATGTGCATGGTGGCTGGAAGGAGATTTCAGGTGTCCTGCTCTATCCCTGACATACTCCCTTTAGACAGACTCAATTTGAAGCTCAGCTGCTCACCAGCAAGTTCCAGTGATGCTCCCGTTTTCATTCCCCCCACAACGCTGGACTACAGGCATACCTGAGCCATACACGGGTCCGAGGGCTCTGAACTCAAGTCCTTGTGCTTTCCCTCGAGTGCTTTTACCCACTGAGTCATGGCCCTGGTCTCAAACCTTAAACTTCAAGCATCAACACACACAAGTAAAAGGAACACTTGCCTCCGATACTGACAGACCCATCCTCAGAAGTTCTTCAGCTAGTTCCAAAAGAGCTCCAGCGAACACCAGGACAAAATTTGTGCCGTCTCCAACCTCTTGTTCTTGCATATGAGAGGCCATCACGATCATTTTTGCAGCAGGGTGCTGGACCTGATATGCAGTAATCAACAAAAGAAAACATTCTCCCTTAGAGCAACACAGTCACGTCCATTTCTTAATAGACAGGCAAATGCCACCTGGCCAACTTGCCAGTTGCCTGTCAGCACAAATAAAAATGTCAAAGCACACCTACCTGACAGGCATCCGTTACACACAGCCACACAAGCCTAGCGCATTTACACCTAACTTAGAAAATAATGCATTTCCAACCATTAGAGTCAGCAATTTTCAAGTCTTCAGAAGAGAAGCTGGCGTGATGGCACACACTTTCAACTGTTCTCTTCTCATCCACCTGGCATAAACTTTAGCTTCATCGGATTCCCATCCCTTATGTCTGACAGTGTCCTGCCGTTCTCTCCATGTATGGACTTCTCAATGTTTAAATACAGACTCCTAGCTGAGTGCGCTGGTCCATGCCTTCTAATCCAGTATTTGAGAGGCAGATCTCTGAGTTTGAGGTCAGTTACATCTACAAAGCCAGTCCAGGACAGCCAGGGCTACCCAGAGAAACCTTGTCTCAAAAACCAACAAGTCTTTGGAAAAACTAAAACAGGCAATACTCAATTCAAGAGACTCAGCATCAAATTCTTAAACACGCTCTTGTTTAAAAATCAAAAGGAGCATAATACTTCCTGGTCTTCCTTTTTTTGAGACAAGGTACATACAGCTCATTCTATAGCTGAGGATGACTTTGCCCTTTTGTTGTTGTTGGTTTTTTTTGGGGGGGGAGATAGGGTTTCTCTGTGCAGCCCTGGCTGGTCTCTAACTCCAGAGATCCGCCTGCTTCTTCTGAATGCTGGGATTAACGGCGGACTTTGAACTTCTGATCCCTTTGCCTCTGGGTTCAGAGTCGTCGGGTTACTGGTGTGTGTCTCCACACTCAGTGTATACAGCATTGGGAATCAAGCCCCAGGCAGGCACATCACCAACTAAAATGTATGCCCAAGTCTGAAAGCATCAAAACTGTGTGTCCTCTTTAAGAATCTGCTCTACACTCTGCCACCAAAACTGCAGCAAAAGAGGGCAAAGTTCCAACTGGTTCTTAGAAACAAAGTAGCAATAGTTACTGATACCTTTACACTAGAAAATCTGCATTAATATCAATCTCCAGAATAGTGGATCTGCCAGTCAGAGCAATATTCCACACCCCCTCCATAAACAATTAGGACAGTCTGAGTAGCTACAACAGCACACTGTTTTGGTCACTTATAAATCTTCACAATAAGCTTGAGGAAAAAGCAGCCCTTTATAAACTAAGTGAAATAGTGCTTTATGTTAGAATTAGGGTTTTTGGGGATGGTTTTGGAAAAAAAACTTACTTCTAGCTCTCTTAAAATAGTCGCTGCATCATTTGTCACAAACAACTTCTCCAGGCGATTGATGACCATTTTATTCATTCCTTAAAAAAAAGTTGCAAAGAAAAAAAATGCATTAATATTCAAACATCCTTCTAACAAAGGCAGGAAAAACATGAAGAAGCTGTACTATTTTTAACCCTCTGCACATCTATCTGCAGTTTCAGTTCCATCACACAGTCCCAAAGGCTTTCCCTGACTACACATCCACATGTGCTGAATAAAGAAAGCACTCAATAAATGGGAATCAACACATACAAAATTAACACGCCAGAGACACATTTGGTCTGTATCTTTAATTCAACTGGTGGTTAAATGTAAGCATTTCCTTGAACTATGTCAATTTTTGAAACTGCTCAGCCTTTTCCATTATAAATAGCTACATCAATACTCAAGTGCTGCAATTTTCCTATCACCTACTAGGATAACAGCATCATTTAGTTTTTCTGGAAAGCTGAGTTTCTGACTGAAAGCTAGGGGCCCACCAGTGCCGTCAACTATGAAACAACCGTCAAGAACTGCTCTGTACATTTAGCATCCAACAGGAGACAGACGCTAACACGTCTTTCACAGTATGAAACTGGCCCTTACCATTTGGTCCATATGCTGTACGAGTGGTCTGAGAAAGTTCCTTGCAAGCTTGTATATTTCTATACACAGCCTCTTCTAATCCCGAAAAATGCTGCAAAAGAAAACATCTGTTGCAGTAGGCTTCCAAACACAGGGTGTCCCTGCTCATCCTATTTCCAACAAAGCGCCAGGATCGCATAAGCATTTAGCACATGGAATCTGGAGTCCAAATAGCCTTAGTTTCCCCCCCCCCAACTAGTACAAGGCCCAGGCAATTTTTTCTCCATGTAAAACAACGGGATAACTAACACTTTCTACTTAACAGTTTAGAACTACCCACCTACTGAAGAACTATTCTTCCCTCCCACCCTTACCCAGAGATTGAACCCACAAAAATCAATTTACCATTATGCTACAATCCCAATCAATTAGCACCTGCTTTTAATTTGAAATTCTTTTGGGGACTTAAGGGAGCTGTCTTCACTTCAGTCCTCTCAGTACCGAGTCACATAACCGTATCCCAGTTAAAGCACTGGTCTGAGTGTGACAAACGCCTTTAAATGTGCCATTTTCTCAATCTAGATGAGGGGGGTAGACCTCAATCCGAAACTACGGCACTCCGCCCCAGACCCAAAGGGAATCTCGCCAATTATCATTTTCCAGAACTAGCCAACTTAAATTTTGACATCCCTTTAGTATGTCCGGGTTATCACCTAGCTCTCTTAACACTGTTAAACAGAGTCCTCTATTTCTCTATTTCCCCTGAGGCCTTAAATTCAATTCCCTTATCTATCTCTACAAGTCTTAGGAATACGGAAGACAAAACCAACTTTACCTGGCAGCTTGAACACCTCTCGGCAAACGGCTGCATATGCAGTGTGACCACACACATACACACGCGCGCGCGCGCACACACACTATACCTACCTTTCTGGAATCTCGGCCAATGGCTGCATATGCAGTGTGACCACACACATACACACGCGCGCGCGCGCACACACACACACACACTCCTTTCTGGATCGTGTGCAAAAGGGGCCTCACTTAGGCTGGGGGCTACAACGTGGGGTAGTCAGGATTCAGAGACCTTAGTGTCTCTTGGCCCGGCCTCCTCGACTCAGAAGAGACAAAGAGAGACCCGGAGAGGCGGCTTCTCAGTACGACCGCGGTGGGCTCAGCCATCTGCGGAGGGTCGAACGGGAGGCCCGTTTCTTGGAAGGGGCAGGCAGGCCGGACGGCTGCTCGCCCGGGCCCCTGTCCCTCCCATCCCACGCCCGCGGCCGGTTCCCGGGTATCAGCCCCGTCCGATCGCCGGCCGCACCGCCGGGCCCCGTTAAGGGCGGGGCCCGGGAGCGCCACCCGGCAAGGGCATGCGGAGCCGGGATGCGAACCCGCAGCCCTGCCCTGATCCTCCCCCCCCCACCATCCCGGCCGGGGAGCAACGGGAATACTCGCCCGCCGGTCTCAGCAGACGGCCAGGCGTGCAGAGCACACCCGCTTTCTAGAACCTTCTCTTGCCCGGATCGCCGCGCAGGCGCACGCCCGCAGGCCCTGCGCGGGCGCCGCCAAGAGCAGCCCCGCCGCTGTCCCGCCGCATCCTCGCTCCGGGTCACCTACTTTGGCTCCATCCTTGAGCATCTGGGCAAAGCCCGGGGCCTTGGGGACGTGAAGCGCCATGGCCGAACCCGCGATCCGCCGCTCACGCGCTCCGAGGAAGCGAGGGGCGCGCACAGCCTGCCGGGAGCGCCGCTCGGCGTGCCCGCACGCCCCGCCCCTCCGCCCCACCGGAAGTGTCGCGAGAACGGCGCCCGCGGCCAGACCCAACCTGCCGACCGCCGATCGGGTCGGACGGTTGGGCCGAGCCCTGAGCACGCGCGCTCTGCCGACGGGCTCGCCCCGCTTCCGACCACGCCCCGAGGCGGGCGTCCCTCTCCGGTAACCGTCGTTTGCACGCAGTCCCGCGGGTGCCGCGCCGGCGCAGGCTCGCCTGCCCTTCGTCCCCGCGAGCTCCCCTTGGCCGCCCTGTGTGCCGGGCCCTGCAGGAAGCGCTGGAGGCTCGAGGGTGGTCACGAGCGTGCCCGCCAGGGTCGCAGCGTGTGCGGGGCCCGCGTGCTGTGCTCGCCCGCGTGCTGTGCTCGAGCGCAGTTAGCTTCGCTATCGGTCAGACTTGCACAGAGGGACTTCACCCCCGTTTAAGTGACACGCCAGTAATTGTGAAGACGAGGGTTCCCTTCCCCGGCTGGCTGATTGCAAAGTGTGCAGATTTTATTTTTTTATTTTTTCGAGACAGGGTTTCTCTGTATTGTTTTGGAGGCTGTCCTGGAACTTGCTCGGTAGACCAGACCAGGCTGGTCTCGAACTCACAGAGATCCGCCTGCCTCTGCCTCCCGAGTGCTGGGATTAAAGAAGTGTGCAGATTTAAGCACTCTGTATGCCCTTTGCTCTCTTTTTTCCACCAAGGCGGTGGTGCTGCCCACCTTTATTCCCTGTACGAGGCAGGCAGAGGCAGAAGGATCTCTGTGAGTTTGAGGCCAGCCTGGTCTACGAGAGTGAGGTCCAGGGCTGCACAGAGAAACCCTGTTTCAGAAAGAAAAAAAAATCATTTTTACTCCCCCGAAATCTTTTTTCACACACCGTTACTATGTCTTTCCAAATCAATACAACTAATGTAAATGGAATAGTTTTCAAAGAGAACCTAAAACACTCTTACCGGGGATGGGGGAGGGAGGAATTGAAAAAAAAATTGCAGAAAATTTTAAACGTTTTGGTGAGTTGTCTGGACTTGTGGAAATGAAGGTTTTCTTTAAATTGGGGCAGATTCATCGTGCCTTTTACATAATTGCAACTTTTTGTAAATGCAATTGCCATCAATTGGAGTTTTTCCTACTGAGCATTTAAAAATATGTAATCATGAAAACAATACTTTCTTGCCACCTAACATGACCTGGTAAGGGAACCATCTGTATTGGAAGCTACTACAAGAGCTCAGCAGTTTTCAGAGTTGGGTTTAGACATGTCCGGCGCTCACTAGGACCCTTTGAGGGTCCTTTGGGTTGCAAGTGTTTCCATAATAGAGCAGAGGTGTCTCCTGCCTTCCTGGGGGAGTCCTGAAGCCGACGAAGTGTTCAGTATCTCACAGTCTGAATGAGGCCAGCATAAGAGCTGAGCTGTCATCCACTAAGACACACACATAAAATACTTGGGAAAAACTGAATGCCACTCTTCCAAAAAGTTATTTTCAAAAATATTGTGTTTGCCTGCAGTGTTCACTGTTACCATCTAGTAGTTTTTCTGGTTTATAATATTAACAACTCTTGATAACTATGATACACATAAACAGAAGGTCATTGATGAGTTCTATATTTTAAAGTATACACAGGAGTTCTATGACTACAATGTAGTTGAGATCTGGACAGGATAGTCCAAGATTTTCTTGTGGGTTAGCTAAAATAATTAAAACTCATATCTCAGAGAACATCATTTATGAGCATAACTGACACAAAATAAAAAAAGAAGGGATTTAAAGTGATACTGGATTTATTAAAGGTGACTATGAGGAATTAAATCTTGGCATAAGTAGGTCATGAAAAACCAAACGAGTTCAAGACAACTGATGAATTTTCATTAAAAGCTTTTAATAAGAATTGACCTTGTATTAATTGTAATGAACAGTAAATTGGAAGAATTGGAATCAATTTAAATCAACTGTATGTTATTTTGTCAAGGAATTAGGTCTTAATTGCCAGTAATTCCTTTTAAATGAAGATTTGTTAATTCTGTGTAATTTGGGTTACACTGTATTTATAATTACAGAGTCAGGATACCAAAGGGAAACTTCCTGCTGGGTTTGAATAGAGTAAGTGTCATCCAGAAAAGAAAACAAAACAAACCCTTAGTGTGACTCCAGCCATGCCCTAGCCTCTGCATGTTACACTAGTATCTTTTCCTGCTTGGTTTTACCCTGTGTCTTCTGGCCACAGTAGCCAAAACAGCTCAACGTTTTCTTCATTCCTTGTTTCATTGTTCCAGCAGGGCTCTCTGGAGGCCTGCACGGTGCGTGAAATTACAGTGGTCCTAATGTGTGGGGCCTGAGACCAGTTGCTCACGATGTCCTCCTTCTTAGCAAATCTCTCCATCTCCTCTGGCTGAGTTGGCTCCGTGTAAGTAAGCATAATAGTTCCCTCGGCAAGCCTTGGATTACTCCCCAAACATTCCTGGTCATCTTCCTGGTAACCCCTCTGCCCTTCTCCATCGCATCCCACATAGTTGCAACGACAAAAGTCTTCCTCGACCGTTAGGTAAGCGCTGCTTGAGCTAAACATACAGTTGGATATTGAATGGAATGAGAGCTCGATGTCTAATTACCAGGTGGACGACCGCACAACAAATGGGAATCACAGTGTTAGTGCCCTAAAATCCACATGCTGAGGTCCTAATCACCCACAAGGTGAAACCTTAGGGTTAGGGTTAGGGGTTAGGTTTAGGGGTTTGGGTATTGACTGGTTTATAGGAGGAAATACTTTGGAGCCGATTAGCACCCTTATAAGATATACTTAAGGGGACTTGTCGCCCTTCCACCATGTGATGCCACCCAGGAATCAGCTTTCACTGTATCCGCCCACACTTTGATCTTCAATTTCTCAGCCACCAAGACTGTGTTGTTATAAGAGTGTTTGCCCGCATGCCCATCTGGGTGTCCTGTGCATGCAGTGCCCACAGAGGCCAGAAGAGGGCATCAGATCTCTTGTAACTTGGAGATGACTTGTGAGCTGCCTCCTGGGTCCTCTGAAAGAGCAGCGGTGTTCTTAACCCCTGAGCCATCTCTCCAGCTCCTCTACATGAATGTACGTGCGTGTGTGTGTGTGTGTGTGTGTGTGTGTGTGTGTGTGTGTGTGTGTGTGTGTGTGTGTGTGTGTAGGTGGGTACTTCATCACAATCTGCCTAACTCCTTTGAGGCAGCCTTCTCCCTGAGCCTGGACTTGTGTCTGGATCTTGTGTCATTCTGTAGGCTGAGCTGGCAGTTGGCAAACCCCAGGAACCCTCTCGTCTCTCTCCCTCTCGGTGCAGGGTTACAGATGCAGATCCTGCTTGGTGCTTGGTGCTGGGATCCGAGCTCTGGTCCTTAGACTTGCATCTTTCTAGTCCAGTGCGGTCATTATTGGTGGGCTGTAGTCTTTCTTTTCTGCCTTTATGTTCTGAGAGACTCCAGAACATTCTGGAGGGTGCCCTAGCAGCCCTTCCTAAAGGCATGTGTTCGTTTGCCTTGTGTGTGCCTCAGTTTCCTTTACCCTAGTTTATAGCATGGCATGGCCAAACCCTGGGTTTGAACTTGGTAACATCTTTTAAGCATCCTTCCTCCAATCCAAGTTAGAAGTCTACTTGCAGAAGTCTGTGTTGAGTGAAGTTCTCTGGGTGTCATGTGCTGACCTCTTATTCAATGATAAATTTATAATTTTGCCTTTGGATCAAGCCAGGCGCCAAAGGTCTTGTTCTTTGGAGAATCAGATTTGATAAATTGTCCTTCAGAAGGTACTTTATGTTTTATGTGTATGGCGTTTTGCTGGCGTTTTGTCTGCGTACTACAAATTTGCAGTGCTCATGGAGGCTGGAAGAAGACATTTGCTCCTCTGGAACTGGAGTTGCAGATAGTTGTCAGTGGTCATATGGGTGCTTCGAAGTGAACCCAGGTTCTCTGCAAGACCAACAAATGCTTTTAACCAGCTCTCCAGGCCACAAGTTGCCCTTTTTCTTTTCTTATTTATTTATTTATTTATTTTGTTTATTTGGTTGGTTTTGGATTTTTAAGACAGGGTTTCTCTGTGTAGCTTTGGCTGTCCTAGAACTAACTCTGTAGACCAGGCTGACCTCTAACTTACAGAGAGATCTGCCTGCCTCTGCTTCTTCCTCCGGAGTCCTAGGATTAAAGATACGCACCATCACCGCCTTGGCTATCATATCTTATAATATGGAAGATTAAGAGAAACAGTAAAGTGTAATGAGCATTCTTCCAGCCAGCCTGGTCCCAGTGCTGCATCAACCCCAAATAACACACAGAGACTATTAGTTACAATGCTGTCGGCCAATGTCCAGGGCGTCTCATCCGCTAGTTCTGTCTTAATCATTAACCCATGGCTACTAATATATATTTCTATAAGGATTTATCTTTCCGAGGACAGCATCCTGATGTGTCCTCTCTTCCCCAGGATCACATGGCAACTCTCTACCCTTGACTACATTTCCCAGAATCCTCTTCGACTCCTGGTCCCACCCATCTTACTTCCCTATTGGCCAACAGTGCTTTATTAATCAACCAGTAGGACAACATAAACACAGAAGGACTTCCCTATCAGTAAAGGGCCTGGAGAGACTGTTCAGTGCAAGGAAGTTTGACGACTCTAGAGTCATCTCCAAAACAGACCCTGTGTATATGAATGTGACGTCAGTGCTGAAGACAGGAAGGCAGTGGGTAGCTGGGGCTTGCTGGCTGATTGTCAGCTTCTAGAGCAGTGAAAGACCCTATCTCAAAAAACAAGAGTAACAGCTCCTGAGAAATTGTTGACCTCTGGCCTACACACACACACACACACACACACACACACATACACACATGGGTGCATGTGCCAAGAGGAATTGAAAAAATAAAAAATAAAAGTGGACTGTTGTCTTTTCTGTATGCTTGTTCTTGTAACTGTCAATCATTTTATTACATTGCATCTTTCTTACATACAGGAAAATGTATTTCATCATTCAACCATTGTTTTTAATGTGATGTTCTCCACCTCTATAGGGCTTTGATGCAACATTTCTTTGTATTACTCTGAACATTTATTCTTCTTGGTTTCTTGCTTTTCTGTCCCTTTTTGCCTCAACCATCTAAGTTTTTTGTTTGTTTGTTTGTTTTTTTGTTTTTGTTTTTTTTTGGTGTTTTGAGACAGGGTTTCTCTGTGGCTTTGGAGGCTGTCCTGGAACTCACTCTGTAGACCAGGCTGGTCTCAAACTCACAGAGATCCACCTACCTCTGCCTCCCGAGTGCTGGGATTAAAGGCGTGCGCCACCAACGCCCGGCTCTCAACCATCTAAGTTTAAAAACAATTTTGCTAGGCACGGTGATACATGCCTATAATATCAGCACTGGAAGGCTATGACAAGATTGTCACAAGTTCAAGGCCAGCCAAGGCAACATGGTGAGTCCCATGGTGGAGTGATTTCCCATGTGGTATTCTGAATGCTAATGGTGCCCGTAGGTTTGGGAAGGCTTAGGTGGTCTGGCCTTGGAGAAGGCATGTCACTGGGGGTGGGCTTTGTGGTTGTAAAATATTCATGCCATTCCCAGTATGCTCTCTTGCCGCCTTCTACTGGATAGAAATGTGAGCTCTTAGCTATTCCTGCCACCGGATTCCTGCTCTTAGCTTTGCCCTGCCATCTTGGACTCTGATCCTCTGAAACTGTAGGACCAAGTAAATTCTTTTGTAAATTGCCTTGGTCAAGGTGTTTTGTCACAGCAAATAAAAAGTAACTAAGACACTCTTACCCAACAACCAAACATCTTGACTGATTTTGGTTTTTTTTTTAATAAGCTAGATTAAATCCTTGATGAATTTCAGTGGGATATTCATATTTTCAAAGTTACTAGTATATGGATTTACAGATGATTTTAAAAAGTTAGAATCTTGCTGGGCGGTTGTGGCGCACGCCTTTAATCCCAGCACTCGGGAAGCAGAGGCAGGCGGATCTCTGTGAGTTCAAGGCCGGGCTGGTCCGACAGCCTCCAAAACAATACAGAGAAACCCTGTCTCGTAAAAACAAACAAACAAACAAACAAAAAAGTTAGAATCTTCATTTCAGAACTTTAAAATTTTAACATAGGGAGAATTTACTATTTGTTTTTTAATTAATTACATTCATTCTCTCTGAGTGTGTTCTGTGTGTGTGTGTCTGTGTATGTGTGCTCAGTCTCTGTGTCTGTGTGTGTGTGTATGTGTGCGCTCTCTCTCTCGTGTGTGTGTGTTTGTGTGTGTGTGTGCTCTCTGTGTGTTCTCTCTGTGTATGTGTGTGTGCTCAGTTTCTGTGTGTGTGTGTGTGTATGTGCGCTCTCTCTCTCTCTCTCTCTCTCTCTCTCTCTCTCTCGTGTGTGTGTGTGTGTGTGTGTGTGCTCTCTGTGTGTTCTCTCTGTGTATGTGTGTGTGCTCAGTTTCTGTGTGTGTGTGTGTGTGCTCTCTGTGTGTTCTCTCTGTGTATGTGTGTGTGCTCAGTTTCTGTGTGTGTGTGTTCATGTTAACCTTAGAGAGTTGATGCTATGCTTTGACCATATGGGTCCCCAGGATTGAACTCTGGTCATCAGGCTTGGCTGGAAGTGGTAGGATAACGGTCCATCTTATCAGCCCAAATTTTACAGTTTTTTCGATTGAACTAAGAAACACAACCACATGATGAATAATACAATGCCAATGTCTAAAACCAGAGAGGGTCTTACATTATTGTGTATGGATGTCATTAAAAACAAAGAATCTGGAGGGCCACTGTTGAATTTCCCTACTCATTAGTTGCTGCATATAAGATAGATCCTGATTTATTCCCTCCATCATTTACTCAGTGCTGGAGATCAAACCCAGGGCCTGTACATGCCGAGTAAGTGCCGTACCACTGAGCTACAGCCGGCACTTTGCTTTTGGAAACCGCCATAGTATGTAGCCTAGGCTCACCTCGAACTTCTGATTCTCCTGCCTCAGCTTCCCAAATGCTAGGATTGTAAGCATATATCCCATGTCCAGCTGTCCACAGTTTCTTTTAGGTACTTACCCATGAGACGGTACTTGTTTTTGTGATTGGATTGGTCGGGATGCTTGATGGTTCAAATGCTTATTAGCCATTATCATTCTCACTTGGCCTGTTATTAATGCTTTGGTTATTTTTGTTGCAATGATTTCCACTAGGGCTTTCAGCAGAGTCAGTCATTAGTCTTAGTTAGGGAGTAAAATTAAGAAAGGACCCGCGTGTCTATTTAGGAAGCCGCCTTCTAGAGCAGTCACATTTTTTCGTTGCTATGTGGCAGCCCACTTCCTGTTCCTTAATAGAGCCTCACTCCTCTGACCGCATGGCCAGCTGTGTCACGGAGGAGACTATTAAGTCACACCAGCAGTTCCCGTGCAGATGGAGGGTAATGGCTAGCAAAATTACCTTCCCAAAGATGGCCGTCTCTTTAATGTTGTTACGCAGTGATGACATAGGAAAATGAAGTCTAATAATTAGAAATTAACTCTGCAAGAAGAAAAGAACCTTTATTTTAGGAACTGGAGGCGAGAAAGGAGAGGTACAACGACATACATTCAGAAGATCTGATCACAGTCACTTACCTTAAGATGACACTCAACTTTGCAAAGACTCCCAATAGAGAAGAAAAGAAGACAGCAAGGAAAGGCTTCTTCCTCTTCTGGGATATGGAATACACCATTGGCCCTTCACTGACGCCTTTTGGACCAAGAATGGTTGTAAAATATTTTTAATTGCCATAACCCTTGAGTGTCCTTCCCTACATAGAACAAATAAGAACAGATACCAGCATGCATGAGCTAAGAAGATTGTTGGTAAGGTAGTGACAGGTAGTGACAGGCACCCAGACAAGGGCTTGTCATACACGCAGAAGACCCCAAAGCTAGAGAACATAACTGAGCCCAGTGAGTGAAGCCATTGCATTTAAATCACTTACATCTCTGAATGCCAGAGAACCCAGTCAATTTCTTTAGTTGGGCTTGTGAAAGTTCTTTAGGATAAGGCAGCTGGTCTTACAGTATGCTCATCCGCCCTCCTCACACTCCTTCCTGCAACTGCCAACTGCATTCTGGTTTTCGGTAATAGAGCAGGAAAACTGTAGAAGGTCACTGGGAAGGCAAGAACCTGTGCTGTATCTCAGTTAACCACTGCTGGCAACCTCTGAGACATTGAGGGAGGTCATAGCCTATTTGTTTAGGTGTTGATTGAGGCTCTGGGACACCGGTTCCTTCCCTTAATAAAAAACCAGTGTTGAGCCAAGTCATTTAAGACCTTTCGAAAACAGACTCTAAAATAGCAAGTGATATCCTGAGGAAAAAAATAAACCATGATTTAGTAAACTAGATGACCCATCGGGAAAAGGCAGCTTTGTATGGTGTTCTTACAAACAGAGAAGGTCAGAAAAAGCAAAACAGAACAACAAAACAAAACACAAAACCACCTTGGCACATCAAGGTAACCTCCAGCCTGAAATGGACAACTCCATGTCTGCATCCCAGTGAGGGCTGCCACCAGCCCTGAGAATGGGTGGAAGGATCCTCACTGAGCTTGTAAGTGGGAATCTGCTAACCATCAATACTCTTAGAAGGATGATGGTGCCACTCTTATTTATTGGTGTGTAATTGTGTGAGTGTTTGTGCACACATACATTTGGGTGCTCCAAGAAGACAGAAGAGGGTGTCAGGTCCATTGAAGCTGTCATTAGTAGGTGGCTGTGAATTGCCATATGAGGGTACAAACTCAGGTTCTCTGGATAAGCAACAATCACTCTTAACTATTAAACAATGATGCGGTATCTTTTCTTTTTTGTTTTTTCAAGACAGGGTTTCTCTGTATTGTTTTGGAGACTGTCCTGGAACTCATTCAGTAGACCAGGCTGGCCTCAAACTCACACTTGCCTTTGCCTCCCGAGTGCTGGGATTAAAGGTGTGCTCCACCAACACCCAGCTTCTTTTTTCTTTTCTATTGAGACAGGGCACACTATATAGACTTTGCTGGCCTGGATCTCCCTGTACAGAGCAGGGTGGCTTTAACTCATGCAGCTCTACCTGCCTTGGCCTCCAAAGTCCCGGGATTAAAGGCATGTGTCACCATGTCCAGCGAGATGATGTCGTTTCTTGAAGATCATAATATTTAGGAGTGTTCCCTCAGAGTCATTTTGCCACGGGCAAATTGCTGTTTCACAGAGACGATGAGCAGCGCTGGCCTTCCGTTTCACTGATGGCGATGGCGATGTTGAAGATGGAATGATGATAGACGCACAGTAAATCGTGCTCGCAGTAATCTGGCCATATGGTAATGAGCAGTTGACGCCTGCCTGCTCCTCAGCCTCTGTTCTCACTTCATTTATCTCGTGATAACGGGGTCCTGCACTTCATGTAAGACTGACTGCTTTTGAATTTCATGGTACTACAGTTCAGGGTTTTATTGTGTAATGGTGATGACGGTGGCAGCATCACTGAGTGCCAAGTGCTCCCACGCTGAGGGCTTTGTGCAAGTTATTTCATCTTCAAAAGCACGTCGACAAAGAGCCTTCAGCGCGCCCCCGTTTTGCTTCAAATAGAACCAGAGCTGCATGGCTCTAGGACCCAGCGTGAGCTCTGCCTGCCTTCTTGTGTGCGATGCTTTCCACTCTCCCAGCACAGCCGAGCTGCGGACTCCGTGGTCTCGAAACGCGCACCCCTCTCAAACTCACTCCCTCCGTAGGGCTCTTGGCTGTGCTTCCCTCACCACAGATGACCCCCTCTTGTTATTTAGGTGCTGGGTCAAATCTCACCTGACCACAGAGAATTTCTCTGGAAACTCCGTCTGAAAAGTATCATCAGTCTCTCTCATATCGCCTTGCCTTGTTTCCACTCTAAGAACTAACATGCCATCCCTTAGGACCCGCAGGCATGGGCCTTGCCATCTCTACAGAGACCAAAATTCACGGATGTCCAGTACCTTAGAGCAGACAGCACAGCGTCTGCTGTAACACAAATCATCTTGTACATTCTGCGTCATCTCTGTTATTGGCAGTTGCCAATGCCCTGAGAATGTCTGCTCCAGATGCAACTTAAAACAACACTTTCTGTCTGCAACTGGTTGGACTCACAGATGGGAAATCTGCAGACGTGGAGGGACATTAGTAAGCCAGCACATTTCCCTTCTTTTCAAAAAGCTGTATTTATTTATTACCTACTTATTTATTTGTGTGCGCGCACACATTTAGCAGTGTGTGTGGGGCGGGGGGGGGGGGCAGAGGGTCATGCTCAGGAGTCGGCTCTCTTCTTCCTTGTGTGGGTTCTCAGGGTTGGATTTGGAATATCAGGCTTAGCTGGGGATGGCTTTGAACTTCTAGTGCCGGCACTCCCCTCTCTGATAGCTAGAATTACAGCCCTATCACCACACAAGGCTTTTGCCTGTTGAGCCGCCCCATCAGATCTGCCAGTACAACTTCATGTTTCTTAAAAGCGCTTTGTCATGGACTGACATGCTCCCATGGCCATCATGATGGACTGATATCTCCTGAAATCAAGAACCAAAAAAATGAGTTCGAGACCAGCCTGGACTACCAAGCGAGTTCCAGGACAGCCTCCAAAGCCACAGAGAAACCCTGTCTTGAAAAAACCAAAAAAAAAAAAAAAAAAAAAAGACCCAAACCCTCCTTTACCTCCTTTATAATAGGAACAACAGATCTTTTTATTCCTACCAGTTGGAATTCAATCTTACTGATAATTTGGGCAAAAATCTTATTATTATTATAATGTTCTTTTTTTTTTTATTCCTTTGTGTGTGTGTGTTGGGGGGTCCTCTTTCCCCCGTTAGCCAACAGGTAAAGAGGGCAAGAGGAAGTAGTTGCAGTGACAGGAGGCTTTGACCTGGCCCATGGAAATGAACAGAAGCAGCCCTTCAGGAGACGGACCTCGGTGAATCAGCCCAGCTTTATTCCAGAGTATAAGGAACGTATAGGACTGGGGAGTCTGGGGACAAACCCTAATTTGCATTAAATGGCATGCTCCAACCACAAGCCTTTGTATGTGGCAGTAGGGTCCTATCAAAGTGGCTAGAGCACTTGCCTAATTGCCATATGGGTCATTAGGGGAAGAGCATTTGCAGGTAACCGTATCAAGGGTCACTCTTGGGATAAGTCAGACATCCTGGGCCTAGAGACATCCTCCAGATAAGGCTAGGGGGAGAGCAGGAAGCTTTGCTGGGGAGGGAGGGAGGGAGTTTCCATATTGCCAAGCTTAGGAAAAGCTGTCAGGTAGACTGCGACTTCTACCAACAATGTCAGTCAGCAATGTCTTCCAGCAATGCTCTTCTGTCCTTCCTTCCTCTCTCCCTCCCTCCTACCTCCTTTCTCTCTCTCTCTCTCTTTCTGTGTGTGTTTTAGAATAGTGATTGAGATATGGTAAGTATTTAATAAAACAACCAATCTGAAGTTTTGAGCATCCGCAGATTCGGGAGTTCACAAGTGTCCTGGAACCAAGGTTTGGGTGACGAAAGCCGAAAGTTCAAACAGGTTAAAATGTTTTTGTATTAGGGCATTTGACCTAAATAATTTGAGCAAGATGCATGTAGGATTAACTATAAAGATAATTTTCCTCCAGGCTGGAGAGATGGCTCAGAGGTTAACAGCACTGGCTGCCTTTCCAGAGGTCCTGAGTTCGGTTCCCAGCAACCACATGGGGCTCACAACCATCTATAAGGAGATCTGGTGGCCTCTTTTGGTGTGCAGGCGTACACACAGGCAAAACACTCTATACATAATATGTAAATAAGTAAGTCTTTTCAAAACAGGCAATTTTCCTCACCGTCCTGCTACACAACACCCACCAAGAGAATAGGGACACCACACCCGCAGTATGTAAAGATTACAGACAAAAACTTAAGCTTAGATGCCTCTGTGTGTGTGTGTGTGTGTGTGTGTGTGTGTGTGAAGTCTCACTGTGTAGCCAAGGTTAGCCTCAGTTGAAGATGCTTCTTACCGAGACTACCAAATGCTTAGATTGCAGGTGTGTCCCACCACTTCCTGTCAAGGTGGCAGGCGTTTATGTGTGTATGTGTTTGCTTTTGTTCTTCAGGCAAGTTCTTATGCTACTCAGGCTGGCTTTGAACTTGCAAAGTAGCTGACGATGACCTTGAATAGCAACTACTTCTACTTCTCCTCCTCCTTTTTTGTTTCTTGTTTTTTTGAGACAGGGTTTCTCTGTGTAGCCCTGGCTGTCCTGGAACTCACTCTGTGGACCAGGCTGGCCTTGAACTGACAGAGATCAGCCTGCCTCTTCCTCCCAAGTACTGGGGCTAAAGACATGCGCCGCCACCACCACCTGACTTGTTTGCTTTTTCTTAAGCTCATGTTTAAACTTTCAAATCATGAATCCTTGAGAGTTAAATTGTACGTCTACTTGAGTTTCACTTCTACCGGTGAAAACAATCATGGTTTCTGCCTTGGTGATAGATGTTGAGTGGGTGTTATCCTAACATAAGTGAAATGTGTTCGCAGCTCTGCCCTCTCCTGACTGCACAGACATTTCTCAGATTCAACACTTGAGAAGTACTGCTGCATTTCTTTCTGACATACCGCCCCTCAATCAAGCCTTGGTAGGGCTTGGGATGAGCCGCAGCCAGCAGAATGCTCACTTGAGTGCGTGAAGCCGAGGGTGCAGTCCTCGGTATCACATAAAACCAGGTGTGATGTGCATGTGCCTAATGCCAGCATGGGGAGGTAGGAGAGCCAGGCCATCCTCAGATACCCAAGCCTGGCCTTCATGAGACCTTATCTCAAACACTGAGGAAACAAAAAAGAAAAACCCCCAAATCTTTGAACGGATGGCACTTAGTCAGTTGGTAGAGTACTTGCCTCGAGTGATCGCAGCTGTGGGACCCATCCCCAGCCAGGCCTGTAATTCCAGCGCTCAAAGGGTAGGATCATGAGGGTGAGAAATTCAAGGTCAGCCGGGCTGTAACCAACTCCATTGTTTACATCACGTTCACACAGTTGTGCCTGGTTTTCCTCTGAAGTATGCTACGTAACCTGCAGAGGGCGCACTCTCCTTATCTTTACACCTCCTCGTGCTCGAGCAAAGGAACAGGAAGTTTTATCAGATTAAAATAATTCTCTAGTGGATTAGTAGAGGGGGTTCGACTTCTTTCTCTTTATTAAGTGTTGGAAAGTGGAAAATGAAAAGGGTATACAGCAGTGAAGGAAGTCTCTTATTAGATCTTTCCAATAACAGAAAAATCAATTTTGGTGATATCCTTTCAAGACTGTGGTCTCCATCATGGAAATCCACAGCTGGTCAAAATGCAGAGAACAACAGGCCATGTGGTGGTGCCTAACCCAACTGATACGTCTACAGTACAATACAGCGCAGTGAGTACATTACAGTTCATGTAGTGGTGCCTAACCCAACTGATACATCCACAGTACAATACAGCGCAGTGAGTACATTACAGTTCAGTACAGTACAGTGTCATACAGCACAATACAACACAATCCCTAAGTCTCAGGGGACACTGAGAAGGGGTGGTTGTACTACTATATGGTAGGTAGCCGGGCGTTGGTGGTGCACATATTTAATCCCAGCCCTCGGGAGGCAGAGGCAGGCGAATCTCTGAGTTCGAGACCAGCCTGGTCTACAGGGCGAGTGCCAGGACAGGCTCCAAAGCTACACAGAGAAACCCTGTCTCGAAAAACAAAAACAAACAAACAAAAATAGTGTAGGGAAGCTACACTACAAGAATGAAATCTGTGATCATCTGAACAAGACAACAGCAGTTGATGTCCATAATGGGTGAGGGAAATCTTGAAAGACTCCACCCTTAGATGAAAGAGTTAGAGGCATCTACGGCTACTAAGTAAGGGAGAACCGGTCTTCTCTTGGTACTAACCCTTGGTAGGTTATCCAGCCCGAGATAGTCGTGAATTTGTGTGAAAGCTGGAGGAGGGACATGAGATCAGCTGAAAGAATGGGAGGGCAGGGCAGAAATGATGTAATCCAGTATCCAAGTGGGAAGTTCCCAACAAAACAAAACCGTGACCTCATCCATGGACCGAGTCTTTTCCAACCTACTGCCTCCCTGGAACTTCCTTTTGCCTCGCCCTCTGCGTTCATTCTTTTTTAATCTCAAGACAGGGTCTCACTGTGTAGCCCTGGCTCACCTGGAACTTGCTATAAACCTGACTGGCCTTGAACTCACAGAGATCTGCTTTCCCCTGCTTCCTGAAAGCTGGGATGGAAGGTGTGGGCCACCATGCTCAACCTTTATCTTACTGTCTCTGTCTTTCTGTGTTTTCATGCTGAAATAGGCTTGGGTTTGTCCATCCTTTTGTATGGGCCAATGGGAATACAACGCAACATGCATATATAATTTAAAATGTCTTTGTAGTCACATTAAGCAGCAAAAGGAAACAGGTGGCATTAATTATATATATTTTATTAATTCTAACTTATATTTTTACCATTTCCACACATAGGCAATACAAAAATATTAATGAATATCATTTTTGGTGGATAAGTTACATTTACAGCACATTCCAAATTAAAATGATCATATTCGGTTGTTCAGTAGTCACATGGAAAAACTACCTACTGTACTGGGCAATGCATCTTTCTAACTTCCTTCTTTCATGCCTTTGCCTCATCCCTAACCATGCTAATGGGAAGCAGCGTCCTACAAAAAAACTATGCATTCAGAAACCACTCATGTTGAATGATCCACCAGTACGGATAGTGTAGGAAACACCAGAAATAACCTGATTCCTTCTGTGACAGTCACCAACATCTGTAATCTTTTCCCTGGGATGGAAGTAGCATTTCTTAGCTGTCAGTTTTTCAGTGGCTCAAAATCCCCTCTTTCACAACCTGAGGTGGTGTCCCTCTTTATTCTCCTGAGTATTCATTTGTCAGTGCGCAACACCTGCCGTCTGTTGGGTATTTTCTGTGTGCTGGAGCGTGTGTCTAGCTAACTGTTCACACATAAAATCCCATTTGTTGTTTACAATGTCCTTTCAGGTATTTTTGTTATCCCCTCTATTTTACAGGTGAGGACACAAGCAGGGGAGGCTTAGGGTTGCTGCTCAACACAATCCAGGTAGGAGATTGCTGAGCTCAGGTCTCAAGCTGGACACGGACTCTTCTAAACCTGAGGTCCGTAGCTTTGCTAATGGAATCTCCCAAGTGGTGATTATTCTACCTGGCAAGAAAGGCAAGAGTTCAGCAATCCTATAGCCAGACCTTTCTGATTTTTCAGGAAAAAAACAAAAAACAAAAACACCCCACTTTTCTCCCTGGGATGGAGGGAGGCTGGGTGGCTTTCCCATGAACCTCCAGGATTGGAGCTCAGGCTGTTGACTCCACCTTGGTTCCCTTTCAGTCTATTAGAAACGTTTCCAGATTTAAACCCTAGTTTATAAGGACCGTTTGATGACGCTGTCCAAAGAGGAAGCAAGAGGTTTCAGATTCTTCGCAGAGCGAAAAAGAACTGACATGGAATGGTTTGCGTGAGGTCATTGGTCTCATCGTGACTTTGACTTGGCCTTGATCTTTATTTAGCGTTTTAGTTTTATGTTCTGCAACAAGTTTGGCCATGTTGGAGGACCATCCAAAGGTCAGCGAGTTGGCGTGATTGGGCGCTCACCCGGACGCCAGGGTCTATTACTGTGCCTGTGGAAATCCCCAGCTCACCTCGGGATGATGTCCCAGCCACTTTCCGAAAGTCACGGGCTTTGCAGCCTTTTTGTGTACTACTCCGTAAGAACCCAAGACTGTGGGGCCCTGGGTGAGAGTAGTCAGCGAGAACCAAACCTGTGCACCACACTGCCCAGCCTGCTGGCTGATTTGATGGGGTGCACCACACTGCCCAGCCTGCTGGCTGATTTGATGGGGTGCTTTGCTTAGGCAGCGGAACAAAGTGGCGAGTTACTGAATGGCGAAAACTTTGTATCAGGAAGTCGAGGAGACCAACACCAAAACGAAACCCTCCCAGTAAAAGTGGGGAGCCACAGGGCTCTGCTGCGCAGGCTGCTCTCCCCACAAGGGACTGTCCAAGGTCTGACAGGTTTGTGAAGACAGGTGCACTCAAGGACGCAGGCTCCACGTTCTCTCAGGCACGTGACTCAACTTTTACCCGCTTTGATTTTCTGCTCCTAGCCCTTCCTCCTCTGTTGTAAGCCCAAAGATCTATATAGAGAAAGGCAGGAGACCTTCTAGGGGTTCTTTCTACTTAAAAGTCAATTAGTAGCCGGGTGTTGGTGGTGCGCGCCTTTAATCCTAGCACTTGGGAGGCAGAGAGAGGCAGGTGAGTCTCTGTGAGCCGGAGGCCAGCCTGGAGCAATTTCCAGGACAGCCAGGGCTACAGAGAGAAACCCTGTCTCCAAAACCCAAAACCAACCAACCAAAAGGTAGATTCCTACCTTGTTGATGTCACCTGACCCATCCTTGTTATTCTTCACTGGGGCCCCACCCCAAGCACAGTGAACAGCGTTTTATGGTTCAGAGTATCTTGTCTGACCTGTTACGCCAGAAAGAAGTGGGAACTATTTCTTGTTGTTATCTGGAGTTCTTGTCAAAAAAGCAGCTTCTGACCCTGTAGGTCTGGAGTGGGGTTTTCGAGTCTGCACTTGTGACTGTGTCTTTGGGTGATGCTGACTGTGCGGGAACAGGGACTTTGATTGGAGTAGCAAGACTAAAGTTTGAAGTAACTAATGATTTTCAGGGGGGTGCCACAAAGAAACAAGCAAAACAACTGAGTCTACTGGTGGCTGTTCCTAAGAGAAATAAATATGTCCATTTTGCAGTAGTGATACTTAACCCTGACTCCACAGTGGAGCTTATTATTATTATTATTATTATTATTGCACAGAAAACACTTTGGAAGCAGATGTTTATAGTGAGAAGTGAGCTGGGTTAGGAGTTATGGAGGGCCTTGAGAACCTGATATCTATAAAATTGATTCTGTTAGGGACTAGAAATATCTACTGTGCTTCAAAAATATATTGACAAAAGCATCGATTTGTTGTCAGTTTAGAACGAGAAAGTAGAAGACAAACAAACACCATTGCTTCCTCGTTAGGTGTTGGTTCTGGGACAAGCCCTCTTCTCGGCACTGGGGAATGGGACAGATGCAATTTCCTGCTCCCATGAAGCTTGGAGTCGGCTGACCAAGACCAACTCCCGAGAGGCAACAATGATGAGTAGGGTAAGGCTTTTGTTTTTCTTCATTTTTTCTCACTTAGCATGCATTAATTATACAAAGTTCTAGGCTTCATCGTGATACTTTAATGCATGTTTCCAATGACCTTTGATCACATTATCGATATGAGAATTTGACATATGAGGATTAGAGATAGTAAAAGCAACCGGTGCCAAGATATAGGTGAATGATCTTTCTTTAAAGATTTGAGGGGGACCTTCTTTATTTTTGTAATTAGATTTATTGATATTATTTTATGTCTGTTTTGCCTGCATGTATCCATGTGTGTCACTTGCATGCTTGGTACCATAGAGGTCAGGACAGGGCACTGGCTCCCCCGGAACTGGAGCTATGGATGGTTGTGCGCTATCTACCATGTAGCTACGAGACTCGAACCTGGGTCTGCTGCAAGAGCAGCACGTGCCTTTAACAGCTGAGCTATCTCTCCAGCCCTGGACGGGGTGGGCTGGGGTGGGGCAGGATGGGGTGGGGCTTCTTAACAAGGTGGTGTTGAAGCTGGGATCTGGCATGATTAGAGAGCCATTGATATGAAGCATGGTGACCAGAGAGTGAGTCTGAGCACAGGGAGTGATGTCTGGAGTGGAGCAGTGCTTAACAGGACACACGTGATTACAGGTGGCAGAAACCAACTCGCCAGAGCTTAAGTTTTTTTTTTAAAGATTTATTTCTTTATTTATTACATATACACTGTTCTGCCTACATGCCAGAAGAGGGCACCAGATTGAATATTAGATGGCTGTGAGCCACCGTGTGGTTGCTGGGAATTGAACTCAGGACCTCTCCAGCCCCAGAGCTTAAGTTTAAAAGGGAAGTTTGTTGGCTGTGTAAAGGGAGCACGGATGGAGCTGGCAGCCTTAGGCACGGAGAAGTGAGGATCGCTCTTCCTCTCCTCTGTGTCCCTCGGTGAGCTGCTCTCATTCGCCCTCTGTGAGGAGCGCTTCTTCATGTGGTTGGAAAACCAGAGGTTGTGACCTCAGCTGTCTCCCGATGTACAGCAGCCCAGTCTCGATACTACAAAAACATCAAGGACTCCTGTCTTCCAGAGTGAGTATGTTAGTAAAAGCCCCGGAATTCTGACTGGGTCTTGAGTACTATGTGCAGTCCTAACCCAATGACTTGCCCGACCCACAAGAGTCACAAGGATGCCGTAATAAGCGATGGAGAAAATGGTGTCAGTCACCAGTGATGACGGGGCAGAGGGATAGCAATATGCTCCAAGCCAGCAGTAGGGGCGAGTGGTGAGAAGCCTCAGAGCACAGAGAGAGGTGTTTCCTGAAGAAGCCTGGCAACTTGAATTTGATCCCTGAAACCCCTGTAAAGGTACAAGGAGAGGACTGACCCCACAAAGTATGTGTAGGAATTCGGAAGGAGTATTCACACTGTATCCACACATTGAACTTTACCGGTATTAGATTTTTTTTTTATTTTTAATTATACATGTCTGTGTGGAGGGGCTTATGCACATGAGTGTGGATGCCTGCAGAGGCCAGTAGAGGGTGTTGGATGCTCTGCAGCTGGAGTTATAGGTGGGTATGAGCTGCCAGATGTGGGCTCTAGGAACTGAACTCAGGCCCTCTTTAGATGCTCTTAACCATTGAGCATCTCTTTACTCTACACATTAGACATATTTGTTTGTTTCAGGCAGGGTCTCATATGGCAGCTCAGGCTGGCTTTGAACTGATAGAGTATCTGTACTGTGTGGGAGCAGGAAGATACTTGGGAAGGAAGAGAAGAGAAAAAAAAAGCCTTTGTAAGTTGTACAGGTTATTGTTATGTACAAAGCATGAAGAGATGGCATAAGGGTAAAATTTGCTTTCATCACAGTCGTTGCTGTGACTTCCTTGAGACGCTGCTGAGCTCCCGAGTGTGATGGCAGTAAGTCCTTGGGCCAGGAGACAGATTTATTTTATTTTTATTTTTATTTTTATTTTTTTGGTTTTTACGAGACAGGGTTTCTCTATATTATTTTAGAGGCTGTCAGTCCAGCCCGGCCTCAAACTCACAGAGATCCACCTGCCTCTGCCTCCGGAGTGCTGGGATTAAAGACGTGCACCACCACCGCCCAGCGAGGAGACAGATTTATTATGAGTTTGTTTAGGTCATAGCCTTCTTTCCGAGTTCTTTTGAAATCAATCCTTTCTTCCATAAGCATTATGATCAAATACGGTGATATGTAGTTACAGTAATTGATTTCTCATAAATTAGGCAGAGGAACAGTATTACAACTTAATTAAAACACTCAAAGCTGTAATTTACGCAGTGTTTACAATTGGTCAAAGGGGGATAGCCATTAATGCCATAATGTTGGAACTAACAGAAGTAGGCAAGCTCTTGATCTTTTTTTTCTCCAGATTTTAGCTCAGATATCATGCACTGAATAGTTATAATTGAACAAAATCATGAAAGTATCCATCAAAGCGAACTGTAGACTTGGTGAATTGTTGTGTCTGCATATTCAGGGAGTTCATTTTATTTTATTTTATTTTTTTGTGAGAGTATGTGTGTCACGTGTGTGGGTGGTGTTTGTGCACGTGTGTAGATGCAGGTGCATGCATGCACCTCTGCTTGTAACGACAGTGGTCAGGAACGCATGCACAGTGTCCTGCTCTGGGCTGCTTCCCCATATTCCCTCATGGCAGGGTCTTCTCATGAACCTGGAGATAGGCTGGTGGCCAGCAAGCCTCAGTGATGCTCTTGTCTCTGCCTCCCACCATGCTGTGGTTACAGGCACGTGTGGTCAAGCCTGGCTCCTTCCTGTGCAGTTGCCGGGGATCTGAACTCAGTCCCTACGGCTTGTGCGAGCGCTCTTTCTCAATGAGTGGTTTCCACAGCTCCAATTTAAGGGGCTCGTTAGGAAAACGTCTAGGCTGCATATTACTTAGACCTGCCCTACTCAATATGGTAGCTAGTTCTTGAGATAGGGAGATGGCTGCGTTAGTGTTTCCCATGGAGGTATGATGACTCAAGTTTGATTCTCAGAACCAAAGGAAAGAACTATACATGGTGACACAGCTTGTAATCACAGTACTGGAGAGGCAGAAACAAAGGATCCCCCAGGCTTGTTGGCCAGACACCCTAGCCTCATTGGTGAACCCAAGGTCCTTGTGAGGGTCCTATCCAAAACAAAACCAAACCAAAGTAGACAGGTCCTGGCAACACCGTCCGAGACTACGCTTTAGCATATACACTTGGTGTGCAGACTAGTATCCGCCATATTGAATAATACCTTCATTGCACACAGTTCTGTTAGACAGTGCTAACTGATAGCATCAATAAGCCACCCCTTTATCTTTGAAGAGAAGTTGAATAAAACTCCTATTAAATACAATATTCAAAATATTTTTTTCCTGCCTGCATAATGTGTGTATGTTCACGCCGTGTGTGCCTGGTGCCTGCAAAGGTCAGAAGTGGGCACTGCATCCCTTGGAACTGAAGCTATGGACGGTTGTGAGCCTCTGTGCGGGGGAAGAGAGTTGAACTTGGGTCCTCTGTAAGTACAAGTGTTTCTTAACCACTGAGCCATCTTTCTAGACCCCAATAAAGCTTTTGATAGGGGGTTTTCTTTCCTTGTGTCACACGGTAAGCACTGTCAAATCTCCCTTTATGACATATTCCAAAGTAGCCACGTCTCTCTCTTTTGCTGGTAACAAGTCTCCCAGAGCCCATTTTTACTGTTGCTGTAATTGCATACGGCTTGAGTGTGGCTCCAGGTTTCATTTGCTGGAATCTTGGTGGCAAGTGCTGGGCGTGGTGGACCCTGGGACATGTGGGGTACAAGGTGGCTTTCTTATGGAGGTGTTCCCCTGGATGTAATGCACATATGTTGTGGGACTCTAATTAGTTTCCTCAAGGGCAGGTTGTTAAAGAAGCAAAACGAGCCAGGTCCCCAAGTGCCTCTGGCTTCCCGGGTTATCCTTTAAGGTCTTTGGCTTGCCCAGGTTCTTTTCATGATGTCATCTGCCATGGTGAGATATAGTCAGGAGGAGTCTGTGAGAACCAAACTGCTGCAATGATCTTGGATCTTTGAGACCGTAAGCTAATAAGATTCTTATCTAAAAAGGGACCCGACTCAAAACTTTTGCTATAGCAACAGAAAATGTGCTAATACAGTCTCCAATCTAGACAACTTCAAAATTCTCCTATTATTTCCATCCGTGTATGGTCTTCATACACTTGAAATGGATTTCAAAAACCATATGTTAGGTTTTTTTATCAAAGAGAAGAAAAAGAATCATGCAATAAAAATATCAAAAGTTCGTTGTATTTTCACTGTAAGTAATTTGTACTTCTTTTTTTTTTTATTTTACCAAAGTTTTATAGAACATTTTAATAGCAGATATCTTTTTTGTAGCATGATACACTTTTTTATATCTTTTTAAAACTTTTTATCTTTGTTTATTTAAATTAGAAACAAACTTGCTTCACATGTCATTCCCAGCTTCCTCCCCCATCCCCCACCAATCCCCCAGCCCCCCACCCAATCCCCACTCTGCTCCCCAGGGAGGGTGAGGTCCTCCATGGGAGATATCCAGAGTCTGTCATATCATTCAGGGCAGGGCCTAGGCCCTCCCCCATGTGTCCAGGCTGAGAGAGCATCCCTCAGTGTGGGATGGGCTCCCAAAGTCCATTTGTATGCCAGGGATAAATACTGATCTACTACCCAAGGCCTCATAGGTTGCCTAGGCCTCCTCACTGACACCCACATTCAGGGGGTCTGGATCAGTCCCATGCTGGCCTCCCAGTCTGGGAGCTCCCCCCTTGTTCAGGTCAGCTGCTTCTGTGGGTTTCACTAGCCCGATCTTGACCCCTTTGCTCATCACTCCTCCCTCTCTGCAACTGGGTTCCAGGAGTTCAGTTCAGTTTGGCTGTGGGTATCAATTTGCACGCTTTTAAAAATAAGTCATTGTCACTCTTTATAATTCACAAGAAAGATGCTATCATTTCTGCCTCTTCCCAAAGACAGAAATTAAATTCCAGAGGAAGCAAGTAGCTTATCTGCATTCTCCCGCCGTGAGCTGGCAGAGCTGGAGGGGATGCAGGATAGCGATGACAGCCAAGTTTAAAAAGTAGCAACTTGGGCTGCCTGGCAAAGGACATCTGTTGCTGGGTTCCTTTGTCTTGAGGACAGAGACTCCTGTGTGTCTGCCTTGCGTGTGCATTCATGGGACGTTACACCCTCAGTTGTGATTAGAGTATGACCTTGAGCGTCCTTTAAAGACTAAAGATGCCAAAGTAGCAGGCAGAATTTTGACACTGTGTCTATGTAGAGTTCACACCTACAACAACTCGGACCTGTTTTCCCAGGGTCTAGTAAGCTGGTCTTCTCATTGTTAGTGTGAGATGAAGCTTAAAAGCTTTAGGAAGTTTGCCGGGCGGTGGTGGCCCATGCCTTTAATCCCAGCACTCGGGAGGCAGAGGCAGGTGGATCTCTGTGAGTTCGAGGCCAGGCTGGACCAATAGCCTCCAAAACAATACAGAGAAACCCTGTCTTTAGGAAGTTTGAGAGTCAGTGCAGCTCATACACAAAGCCGATGATAGTCAGAATAAACTAAAGTGCTTCAGAGCAGGTGAGCACGGTGACAGAGACCACACTGTTGGCCATGCCGTTCCTTTTCGGCATGGCGTTACCTCCTTCTCTGTGGTCCCATGTATTCCAACCCTCTGTCCTCAGAGTTGTGTACTTGTAACAAAAGCATCTTTGATTCCTTTGGTTATGTTCATTGCAGCTTGGAAGATCTCAGTAAATATCAGGTGTTCCTGAGCTTACTAAAACCCTCCTCTACCAGCCTGCTTTATTATTAATAATTACTATAATAAGTACTAGTATTAGTATTACAAGTATTCTTGAAACAAGAGTCTCACAGTGTAACCCAGTTCGGTCTTGAACTGAGTATCCTCCTGCCTCAGCCTCCTGAGTGCTGGGGTGACAGGTGGCTTCCTTTCCTTGTAGAGCAGCTCTTCCTCCTGGATCCTCTACGTGGCAGCGCCAGGGCGCACAGGGAGCTACCACACCTGCTGCAGGGCGCACAAGTCTCACAGCCTTGGGCGTCAGCCGCTTTGCAGTGAAATAGTGTGCTCTTTAAGTCCTCTGCCTCCTTCTTCTGCCTTCCTTACTATAAAAGTCATGTAAGTGGAGACTAGAGGCTGGAGTCGTTTGCCCAGGTTGGGGGGTAGTCTATGGAGAAAGGAAAAGAGCTGCCTTGGAGACAGCCTCGTTCCAAGTTCCAAGCTGCTCTGAGTTTAGGGGATCTCACTGAAGTGATCTGAGTCTGTTTCCTCCTCTGTAAAAGGAGGTCGTGTGACCTGGGTGAGGTCGCTGGGCGCTGCAGGCTTGGAGATACAATGGGCGCGTCACCTACAAGGATACATTGGTTCCACATCATTGCGTTACGCAGGACCACAAGTCCAGCCGTTTTAAACAAGTGTTTCCCGTCTCCCATTTTCTGTGGGTCAGGGGAGCTGGGTGCAGTTCGCTCGGATACCTCTGGCTAAGGATATATGACAAAGCATCACTTACTGGTGAGAAAAGAGGGGGTGATGTGTGTTCCCTGGGGACCACATGTTGGGATGCTTGCGAGCATTCCTGCTGCATAACTGTTGATTTGGAATCCGATGCTGGGTGTCTCAGCGTTTTTATTGCTGTGATACAGCACCATGTCCAAAATGGAGTTGGACTATCCCTGTTCCTTATCAAGGGAGGCGGGACAGGGACTCAGACGGGGCAGGAAGTGATATGCCGTGGAGGAGAGATGCTCACAGGCTTGCTTATCAGGGTTTGATTTCTTACAGTACCTGGGACCGCCACCTCAGGGTGGCCCCACCCACAGTCGCTAAGACAGTGCTCTGCAGGTTTGCCCAGTCTCGCGGAGGCGTTTCTCAGTTGCGGTTCCCTCCTCTCAGATGACTGGAGCCTGTGTCAAGTTGACATAAAACCAGCCAGGACACAGGGTCACACTGAGGGCGTGATCAGGTGATCTGATCTATGCTCACCAGAAGCCACTGTTCTCTACTTGATCTCATTTAAATTTTTTTTTTTTATCAAGGATGGCAAAATGCTTAATCAGGTAAAGACGCTTGCTACCTCTCCTGAGGACCTGTGATCTCTTCCCATGACCTGTAAGCACAAGGAGAAACCTAACTTCTGAAAACACATGAGCTATGACATGTGCATGCCCACATACAACACACATATGTATGACTACACACACAGCAAATGTGGTAATTTTTAGCAATAACTTTTTTTTTTTGGTTTTCGAGGCAGGGTTTCTCTGCAGCTTTGGAGGCTGTCCTGGAACTAGCTCTGTAGACCAGGCTGGCCTCGAACTCACAGAGATCCGCCTGCCTCTGCCTCCCGAGTGCTGGGATTAAAGGCGTGTGCCACCAACGCCGGGCTTTTAGCAATGACTTAATGGTCATATAAAACAATAGTTAGTTCTTCACTATGATGCATTAATAAAAATTTAAGCCCTTATTTCAATATATGATTACAAACTATCAGTGTTGGTTTGCTAACTAATGGTAAGGCATAGTTTCTTTCTTGCTGTGGATATATGTGTATGTATGTATGTATGTACGTATGTATGTATGCCTCTCATCATGCTTCATTACAAAGGTTTTCTCTCCCCCTCCTCTGTTCCCCCTCCCTGTCTGTGTGTACGACCCACTGGCAGAGGAAGTGACTGAGAGACGGGGAATGGGGTGGGTGGGATGGCAGAGTCAGGATTTGCACACCATGCCAAGGAAGCTGTCAATCATGCAAACACTCAGCACTCCAAGGCGAGCCAGTGCTCTGAAATCCCCTTGTGGAGAGCTTCACAGGGACGGTCCCTCTGGGCAGAGGAAAGGCAGAGCCATGTCTCTCTTTCTGCTTCTCTGCCTGTCTTTCTGCTCGCCCACCTCTCTCTTCTCTCCTGCTGCTCCTGTCCCCAGAGGCCAGTCTCCTCCCTCCCCCTCTCCCCTTTCCCATCCCATTCCATTTCCAGAATCAAAACCAACCCTCCACGTGAGCCCTGTTGCATGGCGGTGTCACTGTGGACAGAACAAGCGATTCTCGTGAAGACCGGTTTGGCTGTCCGTGACTCTGCTCTGAACAGCCTTGCCGCCTCACTTTGAATCTGAGAACTTCCTTCCCTTCCCAAGCAAAGAAAGCCCATCTGGATTAGAAAAGTCCAGGATGGAAACTTGACACTGTCCTGAGCCAGGAGCATTGGACTTACACACAGGAAAGGGCTGGGTAGTTGTTGACCTGTCTGGGTACAGAATGTGTGCCTCTCCTGTTACAGCACTCCAGGAAGCATCATGCCTAAGGTACCGCCGCTATGACCTGCAGTCAGTCCCCCACTAATCCCCATCCACCTAGTGAGATTCTTTATGCATGTGCATCCTTTCCAAAAGCACCCTTCCTGCAGTCTTCTCGTGCCTTGGACATTCAGTGGCCCGTTCTCTGTGGCACAGGGAACTAAGATACCACCTCCTCCATACACACCACGCTCCCTCACGTTCATTAGGAGTTGTTGGTAGAGTTCATGAGTTTCCACGAGCTTGGTTCAGCTGTCTCCGTAGATTTCCCCTTCGTGATCTTGACCTCCCTTGCTCATGTATTCCCTTCTCCCTCTCTTCAGCTGGGGTTCCTGGAGCTCAGCCTGGTTCTAGGTTGTGGATCTCTGTGTCTGGTTCCATCAGCTACTGGATGAGGGCTCTATGATGATAGCTGTGGTATTCACCAATCTGATTACAGGGGAAGGCCAGTTCGGGCATCCTCTGCACTACTGCTAGGAGTCTTAGCTGGGGCCATCCTTGTGGATTCTTGGGAATTTCCCTAGCACCAAGTTTCTCTCTAACCTCGTAGTGGCTCTCTGCATTAAGATATCTGTCTCATTGCTCTTCCACTCCATCCCTCCCCTGTTACCTTCGAGGAGGAATGGACAAGGTGTGGGCTTGGGGGGGGGAGGTAAGGGGAGTGGGAGGAGGGGTGGGAGGGAGAACTGTGGTTGGAATGTAAAATGAAATTAAAAATGTAAATAAATTATGAAAAAAAGAAATAATATTTTTAAAACAGAGTTGTTAGGTAACCAGCTTCCCCCGGGGTACATTCTGGATCCCTTTGGAGGACACTGTGCAAAGACCTGGTGGCCACAGGCAGGGCTGTCTCCTGCTGGGAAGGTTGCCATGAGACTTCTGCTCATCTGTGCATCTCCCAGGAGACCCAGTTGCTGATGAGTCCTGGGCTGGTCTCGACCCCAGGTCTCTGTGTGGCTCCAGCACTCTGTGTGCTCCCTTGGAAAATTCCTACAAGTTCATCTCTCCTTTGCCCCACGCCCCACTGCTATGCCATGCTGATGCTTAGCCTGCAGCAGATAGGATTCTCCCTGCTGCACTCAAAACTGAGACTGGAATCATAGGGACCAAGTCTGAGTGTGTATGTGTGGTGTGTATGTGATGTGCGTGCGTGCGTGCGTGCACAGTCCCAGACCAGTCCCCGCCTCCGGCGTGTTTAAGAACTCAAGCTCTTGCGGGCCTCAGACACCCACAGAGCGGTAAGCCCGTTGAAGTGGGAGTCAGCTTTACTCTGTGTCTCTTGGTCACATGTGGAGAACCTGTCTCCTTTGCCACCAGGCCTTTAAGGCCCAGGTCCTGCCATGCTCTTTCTGAACGCTTTGACAAGCCCCCATCCGAGGTCTGCTTTATTGGGGAAGAGAGAAGCCAGGGTGTGCTGGACTTTACGGCCGACTGCTAAGAGGAGGACAGCCTTAACCAAATCCGAGCTGTGTCAAGTCTGCCCTACAAAGAGAATCTATCTGCGATGGAAGGTGCAATGTCAGGAATAGAAACAGTGTGGAAGCTGCTGTGACGTACAGGGAATGCATTCCAACATAATAAAGCCTGCAGAGGACAAACTCACAGCCCCCATGATACAAAATGGGGAAGAGTCAAAAGCATTCCCTGTGAAGCAGGAGCCGGACAAGAGAGTGAGCTCCCTCCCACTCTTCACCTCACTGCTGGGCTCTCAGGTAGAGCAACAGGCAGGAGAGATAATAAAAGGATAAACTATGAAGGCACAGCCAGGATGTTCCTATTTGTGGGGGACATGATCCTGTGCTTAAAAGTCCTAAAGGCCTCACCAGAAAATTTTAGATCTGGTCAAAACTTCCAGCAACGTGGCAAGACACAAAATGACCATAAACTTGCAGAGAGAAAAAAAAAACCCATAATAATTTCACTCATTGTAACTTCAGACACAAACAAAGCAAAACACTTTGGAGTAAGCGTAACCAAGGAGAGGAGAATGGCTCTACAATGAAAATTAAAATAATGCAGGTTAAAATTGAAGAAGCACTTGAAGGTGGACAGACCTCATGCACTTATAGATCATCTGGGTTAATATTAAGAGCCATTTACAGGTTCAGGGTAATCTCTGCCATAGTTCCAATGATATTTTTCATCACACTAAAAAGATCAGCCCTAAAATTCATACGGTGTTGGGGAAGTCCTGTGCATTTGTCAATAAAGCACTGTCTGGCCAATAGGGAATCTAGATAGGAGGGACTAGGAGTCCAGGAGGACTCTGGGAAGGAGAAACACAAGAGAGTCGACATGTGACGCCATGGGGTAGGAAGCCCGGAACTATTCTCCGGTAAGAGACATACTTAGATTAACAGTTATGGGGTAATTACTTAAGTCAGAGCTAGCCAGTAAGAAACAAGCAAGGCCAACAGCTTCATAATTAATATAGCCTCCTGTGTGTTTATTTGGGACTGATGTGGCTCTAGAACCAGGCTGGCGGGAAGGCTTCTCTCAAAGAAAAAGCTTCTCTTTACAATACGGAATCCCAACAGATAGCCCCTCCTCACGAAAACCGGAACCATTCTACACACAGAGTAGGGCTGAAGGCATCACAATCCACGATTTCAAGTCATACTACAGGAGATAGGCAGAAATCACACGAGCACAAAGACCCGAGTTCAGATCCTTAGCTCCCGTGTTAAGAACTGGATGCAGTGGTGTGTGCCTGTAACCCTCTGCTGTAGAGACAGAAGGACCCCTGGGGCTCCTGGACAGTTAGCCTAGTTGGATTGGTGAACTCCAAGTTAAGCTAGAGACCTTGTCTCAAGAAAAGTGCGTGTGTGGGGGGGGAGGGGCTGTGAGATTGCTCGGTGGTGCTTGGTGTCAACCCTGATGACCTGAGTTCAATCCCTGAGACCCACATGCTGGAAGGAGAGGACTGACTTCCACAAGGTGTCTTCTCACTTCTCTATGAATGCCATGGTATGGACACTGTCACACAAACACATTACACACACTGGGGTAGTTTGGATCAAATTGGCTCCCATAATCTCACGGGGAGTAGTACTATCAGGAGGTGTGGGTTTGTTGGACTGGGTATGACCTTGTTGCAAGAAGCATGTCACTATGAGGGTGGGCTTTGAGGTTCCTATGCTCAGGACGCCTCCCATTGTGTTAGTTGACTTCTTGTTGTCCGAAACATGTGGGAGTATCAGATACTTCTCCAGCAACATATCTGCCTGCACGCCACCATGTTCCCCGCCATGATGGTAACGGACTAAACTTCTGAAACTATAAGCAAGCCCCCTCAATTAATTTTTTTCCTTATAAGAGTTGCCATGGCCGGGCGGTGGTGGTGCACGCCTTTAATCCCAGCACTCAGGAGGCAGAGGCAGGCGGATCTCTGTGAGTTCGAGGCCGGCCTGGTCTACAGAGCAAGTTCCAGGACAGCCTCCAAAACAATACAGAGAAACCCTGAGTTGCCATGGCCTGGATGAAATGACAGACTCTGGAGATCCTCCATGGAGGGCTTCACCCTCCCTGGGGATCGGAGTGAAGACTGGGTGGGAGGCCGGGGGACCTGATGGGGGGGGCAGAGGAGGAGGGGAGGGAGGAGCTGGGATTGACACGTGATGCAAGTTTGTTTCTAACTTAAATAAAAAAAGGAAGAAAAAAAACCCAAATAACAAAACAAACAAACAAACAAACAAAAAAAGAGTTGCCATGGTCATGGTGTCTCTTCATAGCAATAGAAACCGTAACTTAGATACACACTAAATAAATTGTAAAAAGAAAATTCTTAAGGGTCAGTAGATAAAAGTACGTAGTGACAAGTCTGACACCATGATTCAATCTCTGGAACCCAATGCTAGATGGAGAGAACTGACTCTTGAAAGTTGTTCTTTGATCATCACATGTGTATAATGGCCCATGCGCAAACACACACGCACATGATACACACACACAGATACAGCATAAAACAAATGAATAAATGTAGAAACATTTAAACATCAAGAGTGATTGAGGAACTTGGTATCAACGTTAGGCCCAGATACACACGAGCACACACGTAAAAATGCACCCCATGCCCTCCAATCTCTTCATGTTCTATATATGCCTCTATTTGAGAATAAAGAATACCCTAAGGACACTGTTTAAAAACATTGAGTCTGAAGTCAGGTGATCTGGATTTGATCCTGGCTCTGCCATGCCCTGATTCTGTTTCTATGGCTCAGCTAATTAATGTCTTGGTACCTCAGTTTCCTCTTTGGCGAATGGGGTCACTGCTGGTCTCATCCTCATAGAGATTTTGTGAGAAAATTAGTATTGGCTCATTAATATTTTCTACACATTCCTAGGTGTATGTCATTATCCATTTATGATGTTATGAATGTATGAATGGATTTCTATGTGTACTCTAAGTATCTTTTCCCCTACTAATGTGAATCTCAATATAATCTTTCTTATAAGCCATCTTCTGGCACTATGTATTCTGTACACGCACACACAGACGCACGCACGCACACACACAGACGCACGCACGCACGCACGCACACACACAGACGCACGCACGCACACACAGACGCACGCACGCACACACACACAGACGCACGCACGCGCACGCACAGACGCACGCACGCACACACAGACGCACGCACGCACACAGACGCACGCACGCGCACACACAGACGCACGCACACATGCTCTCTCTCTCAATTGCTCATCTACCTCTTTTCCTTCTCCTCCGTTTGTTTTCTTCTGTGCTTCAGAGCCGTTGTCAGGGTTTGTATGGCAGGTGATTTGAACCTAGGATTTATGTCCTGCAGTCCTTTCCCCTCCAAACCTGTGTTCCTTTGTCGTTTGTACCTCGTTATGTTTTCACTTTTGCTTTGAGATATTTATTCCATTAGATGTTTTCCACCACTATATTGGGCTCACAATATTGTCTTCCTTTCTTTTAACTCATTTCATGCAATGTGAGTTGGGAGTTTATAATGTTGTCTTTTTTAGCCTTGGGATGTTCTTAGACCTAAGTTTGGGCCTCCTTCATTGTTTTCCCCAAGCATCCTCCTCTGTCTCTATTTCTGCTGCTATGCTAAATCTGAACACTCACGGATTGTGCTCCCCTTCCCCCGCCCCTCCCTCTGACTGCTGGGCCCCCCTCCCCCACCCCTCCCTCTGTCTGCAGGGCCCCCTCCCCCGCCCCTCCCTCTGACTGCTGGGCCTCCCCCTCCCCCGCCCCTCCCTCTGACTGCTGGGCCCCTCCCCCACTCCTCCCTCTGACTGCTGGACCCCCTCCCCCACCCCTCCCTCTGTCTGCTGGACCCCCTCCCCCACCCCTGCCCCTCCCTCTGACTGCTGGACCCCCTCCCCCACCCCTCCCTCTGTCTGCTGGACCCCCTCCCCCACCCCTGCCCCTCCCTCTGACTGCTGGACCCCCTCCCCCACCCCTCCCTCTGTCTGCTGGACCCCCTCCCCCACCCCTGCCCCTCCCTCTGACTGCTGGACCCCCTCCCCCACCCCTCCCTCTGTCTGCTGGACCCCCTCCCCCACCCCTGCCCCTCCCTCTGACTGCTGGGCCCCCTCCCCCACCCCTCCCTCTGACTGCTGGACCCCCTCCCCCACCCCTCCCTCTGACTGCTGGATCCCCTCCCCCACCCCTCCCTCTGTCTGCTGGACCCCCTCCCCCACCCCTGCCCCTCCCTCTGACTGCTGGACCCCCTTCCCCGCCCCTCCCTCTGACTGCTGGACCCCCTCCCCCACCGCTGCCCCTCCCTCTGACTGCTGGGCCCCCTCCCCCACCCCTCCCTCTGACTGCTGGACCCCCTCCCCCACCCCTCCCTCTGTCTGCTGGACCCCCTCCCCCACCCCTGCCCCTCCCTCTGACTGCTGGGCCCCCTTCCCCGCCCCTCCCTCTGACTGCTGGGCCTCCTCCCCCACCCCTCCCTCTGACTGCTGGGCCTCCTCCTCCTCTATTGCTTTCCTCTCAAGTGTGGTGTAGTGTCATTTATTCCTTCAGGCCTCCTGGTGCTGGCAGCCCTGTCTCATGGGCAGGCAGAAAGTGGAAGAGATCAGAAGGGGCAGCTCACTGCTGAGATGCTTGAATAAGATCCCTTTGCATTTCTTGCGTTCTTCCAGACTCTAGTTCAAGGTTAGCTTAGGTTACCCTGCTTTTTTTTTCCCCCAGAGTTGGTGGACCTCAGAT
This sequence comes from Mesocricetus auratus, assembly GCF_017639785.1. Lineage (NCBI taxonomy): Eukaryota > Metazoa > Chordata > Mammalia > Rodentia > Cricetidae > Mesocricetus > Mesocricetus auratus. Next base: position 9,650,450 of record NW_024429192.1, on the reverse strand, counting down.
ACCTCAGATAGGCTAAACAAACTCTCTGCCAGTAAGTAAGCTATAGTCTTCACTATTTTATATTTTTATTGATTTTGAGCCAGACTCTCACTAAGTTGTCCAGGCTGGCCTTGAATCCACTTTGTAGTCTAGTCAACCCCCCCCCCCACACTTTTTTTTTATCATTTTTTTATTTTAATTTTAAATAGCTTGTTTTACATGTCAATCCCAGTTCCCTCTCCCTCCCCTCCTCCCGCACTCCCCTTCCCCCCCCACCCTCCCACCCTATTGCCAAATCCTTCCACATAGGGGATATCTAGAGTCTGTCATTTCACTCTGGGTAGGGTCCAGGCACTCCCCTATGAGTCCAGGCTGAGAGAGCATCCCTCTTTGTGCTATAGGCACACGATGACTGTTTGTATTCCAGGGATAGACACTGATCCACACCCACGCTTTTTTTTTTAAGATTTATTTATTATGTATACAGTGCTCTGTCTGCAGCATATATTCCTGCAGGCCAGCAGAGGGCGCCAGATCTCATTACAGATGGTTCCGAGCCACCATGTGGTTGCTGGGAATCAAACTCAGGACCTCCGGAAGAGCAGCCAGTGCTCTTAACCTCAGAGCCATCTCTCCAGCCCCTAGTCAATCCTTATACTCGTGATCATCTTGCCTCGGCTTCCTGGCTGACTGGGTTGTAGACCTGTGCTACCAGGCCATGGCTAGTTAGCCTTTTGGAGTATAGGAAGATCATTTCCCTGGGGGGTTGCATAGTTTTGCAGGCCAAACTGGCTCCTTCATGCCTATTTTCATGCCCTGTCACAACCCACAGGGAGGCCTGTATCCTCCTGTGCCTGTTTTCTGTGTTAACTTACAGGGGGAAGAAACTGATCCCAATTCCTCTTCCAAATAGTACAAGCACAATACCTTCCTTGCACCCAGTCACGTGAGACATGGCATTGTGTGCTTGGAAGATACAAAGGGATTAGAGTTGGTGGCTCATGGGAAGGGAGTACGCATTGCTAAGCTCCACACAGTTAAAAATACATTCATAAAGAAGAGTCTAAGGGACTTCTGTGGCGGGGGAGACAAAGGTGGCATTCTTACTAGTCTGGTTTAAAGTTCCTTTCAATGTGTGTGTTTCGGGATTTGGTGATTGTGATATCTCAGTCTTGGGACACATGTACTCTCTCATATATGGATTTTAGACATAGATCTGGGGAGTGCCAGCCTACAATCCTATGGCCAGAGAGTCTGGGAAACAGAAACTTCATTTAGCGGCTGATGGAAGAAGAGGCAGACTCCCTTGGTTAAGTACTGAGCTGAACTCAAGAAAGCCAGTAACAGAGAGGGAGGACTGATGATTAAAGGGATTAAGACTGGGCTGGTTTAACCCCCAGAAACAGCTGACCAGACAAAGGGTAACTCTTGAATCCCAGGCATCAGCCTGGGAATCCAGCATGGGACTGATCAAGACCCCCTGAATCTGGGTGTCAGTGAGGAGGCCTAGGGAATCTATTGAGCCTTGGGCAGCAGATCAGTACCCATCCCAAGTATACACACGGACTTTGGACTCCCATAGAACAATGTGAGGTGCACTCTCACCCTGAACTCTTGGGGAAGGGTCTAGGCCCTGCCCTATATGAAATGACAGACTATGGACACCCCCATGGAGGGCCTCACCCTCCCTGGGGGAATGAGGGGATAATGGGGGGGGGCTGGTTGGGGGGAGGACACGGGAGGAGGGGAGGGAAAGGGAGAGGGACCTGGAACTGACTTGTGAAGCAACCTTGTTTCTTATCTAAATTTAAACTGGAAAATAAAATAAAAAAATAAATAAAAAAAGAAAATTATATAGTAAATTTTACATACAAAATAAACATCTATAAAACACACAAAAAAAAGATTTGTGAAGTTTGCTGTGAGGATTATTCTTCACTGTCAACTCGACTGGATTCAGAATCACCCGGGAGACACACCTCTGGGCATGTCTGTAGGGAGGATCCCAGAGAGATTTAGCAAGGAGGAAAAGCTCACCCCGAATGCCAGCAGCAGGATCCCAGAGGCTGGTCTTGTGGATTGAATAAAAGGGGGGGAAACACAGAAAGCACTAGCGCTCACGTCCCTTCTTCCTGACTGTAGACAGGGTGGCTGCCACCACAGCTAGAGCTACTTCCCTATTACACCTTCTCCGCCAAAGCAAGGCTTTCCTTCCTCAGGTTACCTTTTCCCCCCTCTTGTGAACAGGGTCTTACTGTGTATGCAGCCCTGGCTGGCTTTGAACTCTCTCTGTAGACAAGGCTGCCCTTCAGCTCACAGAGATCCACCTGCGTCTGTCTCCCAAGTGCTCCGATTAAAGAAGTGTGTGCCTCTCTGCCCAGCCCTTACACTGCCTTTGCCGCTTTTTTGTCTCAGTGATGAGAAGAGTAACTAACATACCAGTCAAGAAACAAACAGTTGGTATACACCTGGCTTTGGGGCCTGTTCTCATCTGCTCACCCCCTTTAGTTAGCACTTGTCCGCAAGGCAGCATATAGACAATAATTTGCGGAATTCCCGAGTATTCAAATTACTCACAACTCCATCTTTCTGACCTCCTTGAAGAACAAGGTGATGCTAGTACATGTAGTCTTCATCCCATCCCCCTGATCCCGGCATCCGTGGACCAGGTAAGAATCTGCAGAGAGCCTTTCCCAATTTGAAATCCATTCTGGATCTGTGTTGTTGTAAGATGACTTCAGCATCCGCAAATCCAGGGAGACCACCCTGCCAAAGGGCCTCACTACAGGTGTTTTCTAGCCTGCTCTTTTGGGGTTAGTGTTTTAGAACTTCTGTTCACACACAAAGCCATGATGCAGTTGAGGGGACTCTGCATTAGACTGTCTTAGAAGAGACAAATGCAGGTGTATTTCAAGCCAGGAAAGACTCTTTTCTCACTCGCTCCTCGGGTTCTGTGACATGTTGGGAGACCTCATAAGGAGACTATGAGTGGCTTAAATTTACTAATTGATTAAATATTAACACATGAAGAGGTCCTTGTTGGCTATTTGGAAAATCATAATAGCATAAGTAGGGTTGGGTTTCTTTTGACTATTTACGTGTTACTGGAGGACTCTTGAGAGTATCTTTAAAATCACTCACCTCACATTACTTTACTCCTCATTTCTTGGTCTGTTTAGCATTTCTCATTTGGTTCTGGCCTGTGCCGGGCAAGGTATATGGCAACAGAGTGCGTTTGGTTTAGAACAGTAGATTTCTGTGGTTCTCCTTGGACAAGATCTAGGAGGTAGTTTCATTGACCTTTGGAAGTTATGACACAATAAATAAGATGAAAGATTCGCTTTGTTATGAAAAAGGCATGGAGGGGGCAGGTGTGGTGGTGCATACCTTTAATGCCAGCACTTGGGAGGCAGAGACTGGTGGAGCTCTGTGAGTTCTAGGTCAGCCAGAAGCACATAGCAGAGACTTCATCTTTAAAAACCAAAACCAAACAAAACCCGTGAAGACAGAAACCAAAATGGTAACAAGTAGTAATGATGATCCTAGTAATTCTCCTGTCTAGAAGGGTAGATCGGGACCTGGATGGATGGAGATGTCCACATTCCATCCCTCTGAGTTACAGATTGTCGTCAGTGTGAGACACCCACAGTTACTTTAGGTAGAATGTGAGCTGCAAAGGGCTGGGCCAGACACTCTGCTCCGAGGCCGGATGCTGCTGTCCACAAGGGACCCGGCCCTTGACCCAGAGCCCTCTTTTCTTTAGTATTTGGTCCTCAGCTGATGCAAGCCTTTGATTTATGTTTTCCCATGGGACAACAGGGTGGTTGGGCTTCTCGCAGGACTAGAAAAGGCATTGCAGAATGCTTTGATGTGACCGGCTCAGTCTTGGCCTCTCCACTCGTAGCTAACTTGGTTTTCCCCTTGTAGGACGTTAGATCCCACTCCTGAAAGCTCTAATTTGGGGATCAGAGCCTGAAATAGCCCCAAAGGTATCCTGTTTAGCTTGTCAGCCACATAGCTAAGCCCAGCCACGGCCATTTAAAGCCCTCTCACCTTTCATCTAGATAAGCAGATCTTTTTTTTTTTTTCAAATATGACCTGTCTATGAGTGTGTGTCCTCTTCTTTATCCACCTCAGTTCTGCCCCTCTGAAAGGCACGGATGGAGGGACTGGCGGTGAAGCAAACTTTTCTGTGGAAATGCTAAGGGATTGAGCGCTGATGGTTTCCACCGTCTCCCTTACGTGCTGCGGTCAAGGTTGGCATAAAGTGGGGGTACAACCTGTGTCTGATAACAGTCACCCTTCAGGCGGTTGCTCAGCTTCTATTGCCTTCATATCCCCAGCTGTAAAAAAAAGCTAGAGTTTTTAGCCTGGTGAGGACCAGTTCCGTCATTTTTAGAGTCTTCAGTTCACATTGGAATAAAATGGAAATCGGGGGTCCTCTGCTCAGATTTTAAGATGACCTCATCGGAGCATCACACAAGTGTTGGACCCCCAGAAGTGAGACCACATGTCGCTGCCCAGCAGGATGGCCCTGTTTACGCCATTGCTGTAAGAATTCAGTGGATTAGTATTGGAAGCCTTAAAAGTAGTGTCTGGCACTTTTGTGTCCTATAAATATCAGCTAACTAGAAAATGAGGGTTAAATATTGTGGGAGCCAGAAGGATTATGGGTAGGTCAGTGTGACAGTAGAGTAGGTCTTGGGCTGTACCTGGAGGCTCAAATATAGTCCACTGCCCTCTGCAATCATGGTGATTTCCCCAGACATCACATTTGAATGCTTTTCTGTATTCCATGCACAATAAAGAACAGTGGTCATACGTAGCTCATGATTCTTATGTGATTTATATTCTTTATTTACATTACTATAGCATGCTGGAATAAACCTCATGATATAATCACCCTGTTACTTAATGGTCCCATTATTCATTTTATAAAAAAATCGTTATGTGTGTATGTGTGTATATTTGTGTTTGCTTGAGTGTATGTATCTGCATTGTGTACGTGCAAATGTCCATGGAGGCCAGATGGGCCGTGACATTCCCCAGAAGTAGAGTAGCAAGCGGATGAGAGCTACCATGTAGGTGCTGACGACCAAACCTTGGTCCTTTTCAATAATTGCAAATGTTTTTAACCCCGGCACCATCTCTCCAGCACCATGTGATTTTTGTTGTTGCTCCTTGAGTTAAGAGTGAGGAAAATGTCACTGAGGCTTGAGTATCAAAATACAGGAGAAAACTTATAAGTGTAAATATGTAAAAATGGTAGGCCGTGAGCCTTCTCAGGTTAAATGAAGGGGTGGTGAAATGGGCTGACAGAGGCTGGCTCTGGATATACCGTTATACTCAGTTCTACTCATGCAGACACAAGTGGGAGGGCTTGGCTTAAAGAGTTGCTACTGAGTTTTGCTCTAATATCTCCTTAAAGGAGTTATTCTTAAAAACCTCAGATCAATGGGTAATAAAATTTTCTTGAAACTGTCATTTAAAAAAATCACTAAGGGAGTCTAATTCTTCTGTGTTTACACTTTCCTATAAGGGAATACTATTCTTGTCCATTGTGAATTTCAGAATCCAAATTCGGAAAGAAGGTCCTAAAATTATGCTAACTAGGCTCTGCAGAAAGCACTTTGAACATTTTGAATGTGTAACCAATTTTACCACATGGGCCGTGAATTGGCTACAGTTAGTCCAAGAGGGATGTTTCCCTGGGACATGAATAACCTTCCTTTCCATGGAACTGAGGCCAGAGAGGACGGTGCATAGCTGTTTAATTGAAATCGTTTGGGTTGATTTGGCGGCCTGCGGAAAACGCCTCTGGGACTTTGAACCGTGTGCTCTCCTTGTTCATCTTGAGTGCTGTACCTCCCTCTCAGCAGAGATGCGTCCGTAAAACCCCTCCTAGCCACTGGTGTGTGCCCCCTACTCAACACCACTACGGCTCACACAGATGGAAAGATCTGAGATCCCTAAACCCCTGCCCGGGATAGTCTCCTGACTTTCCCTGGGTTTTTCTGTTCCAGGAAAATGTCAGTTTCTATTCCTGGGCTCTTCTAGGAAATCCTCAGCCCCATTTAGCTGCAGCAGAAGTGGGGAGCTGGTCCTCCACGGATGGGCTTAACATCGATTGCTATTTCTGTGTGTTTCATTTGAAAGGCTGGGCAGCCATTCATTTGTGGTTAATACTGTAATTCCCAAAATGTCCCCTTTAAGAAGTGGATGGAAATATAGAGCCCCATTTTCGTTTGAATGGTGTCATTGCTCAAGCACACACAGAACTGTCAGTAAAATGCTGTTTGTGTCAGGCAACTCAGATGAATGGGAAGGAGCTAAGCTAAAAATGGCGGATTGACAGGTGTCTTGTTAGGCTTCTGCTATTAGTCATTTTTGTATCTGCATAGTGCTTGACACCCGCCTTCAGGAAGACGTCCTGATGGATGATTCTAATACACTATTTTAGGATGTGATGGCTTAATTTGAAAAGTGTTTTGATGAGCAAAACACAATCACTTCCTTGTCAGTTTTTTTTTGGACATCCTCAGGTTTCACGATATAATCAGAGACAGAATGGATACTGCTTGGGTACCAGATAGTTGATGACTAAGTGGGCTTGGCAGAGAAGTTGGAGGTTGTATTGTTAGCTGGCTTCAGCATAGAAAGAAGGGATTATCTCCATTCTGTGCTTTTCCTGATGGCTGCTGTAAAATGTATTTTTGGTTTATTACAAACCACTTCACTCTTTTTACTGACTCCAAGTCAGGGAAAGAATTCTGTGAATAATCACATTTTCAATTAAGGGCCAGCTCTGTCTCCTAAACTTAACCAAGTTAGAATTATAAGAAATGTTGTAAACCATCACTTTTAAATATCCCTTCCGAAAGAGAAAGCAAGGCCGAGAGATGCTAGGCAACAGTGTCAATATAGCCAAATGAGTAAGAGACAAAACCGAGAAGAAAGACTAGTGGGATAGTGTGAGGCCACACATGAAGTTCGGCTTCTCTCTATTGTATGTTAATGACTTTCTCCCTCACTAGTGAACAGCTAAGGCATTCCTTCCCCACCCATGTGATTTTACACTTGACCTTACTTCTGAAGACACCAAGTGCATTTGAACTGGTAATCAAAGTGATATGCTTGACTTTGGCATCCTTGAGAGCGGACCATCAGGAATGGGAAATATCACTGCCCTATAGCCGCTTCTCATCTGGTTGACCACTACAGTTCTCTGTGGGGAAACTGAAGCATAGATTATTTGGTTGGTGTAGCTGAAGCTTGAAAGGAAGAGCCAGACCAAGACCTAGACAACCAGATTGTTAGATTCTTATATATTTTATGTTGGCTCTGGCTTAAACTGTGGCTGTGTTCCAGTGAAGTTTATTTACACAGATAGCAGCCTGGATTGAGCTCATAGGCCACAGTTTTTCACCATCTGTCTTACTTTCTCCAAGCCGGAAAATCTAGTGGATATTGCCATCATTTTCTAGTAAGGTTCATGAAGGAGAAACCACCGAGTAGTTCAGGAGTTCTCATCTCTCATCTAACCTTGAGCTTGAGGAAAGCAACCACCTAATGTTGGTCACTTAGTTTAAACCTCAAGTGAACTTGGATTAGGAAAATCAATTCTTAGCCTCCATCAAAGTGAAAGGTGGTGACAAGATATAATCAGAAATTCATTTTTCTTTCTTTTTGAGATAGGGTTTCTGTGTGTAGCTTTGGAGCCTATCCTGGCACTTGCTCTGTAGACCAGACTGGCCTCAAACTCACAGAGATCCCCCTGCCTCTGCCTCCCAAGTGCTGGGATTAAAAGCGTGAGTCACCAACGCCCGGCTGTAATCAGAAATTCTTACATCAAAAATCTATGCAATCTGGAGGGTGGCACTCAGTGGTGAAGAACATGTTTATACATATGACCCAGATTTGGTTTGCAGCACCTATACAGTAGCTTACAACTGCCTGTAATTCCAGAGACTCAATGCCTCTTCTGACATACAGGGCTTCTCCACACAGGTGGTGCACATACATACATTCAGGCACACCACACACACACACACACACACACACACACACACACACACACAATTGAGAGAATCTATGCAATTTTTGTTCACCATTTAAGAAGATAGAAGCCAAGCTAAAAGCTAACTGGGCAGTATCTTGTGTTTGCTCTTGAGCCTGCAGGATTTTGTTTTGAATTTTCACTGTGTTACTGTGACAAGCCAGAAAGAAGCAGGAAGAGGCTCTGAGGACTTGAGGCTTGGCCGTGGTCAGGGGCAGGGCAGGAGGAGAGGCTGGTCTGAAGATGACCTTACCAGATCCTTTTCGTGCCTCCTAAGCAACCAAGCAAGTTCAGGAATGCTTGTTTTGTATTGAGAAATTTATATCACAAAATTATCATAATAGTCTATACTGTGGGCATATCCTAAGTCATAATTCAGAAACAACTCATATGTGGAACTACTATGATTACTGCCCCCCACCCCACCCTGCGCCTTTGAGGCAGAGTCTTACAGTACAGATGTGACTGGTCTGGAACATACCTTATAGACCAGACTTGAGCTCACAGCGATGCTCATGCTTCTGCCTCCTAGGTGTTGAAATTAAAGGCATGCACACTATGCTCAACCAAAAGTCCCCTTTTATTAAAAACAACTTTCTATTGAGTTTAGAGTTTGAGTCTAGAGTGTTTCCAAAGACCTGTATGTTCTAGGCTTGATTCTCAGTTGGGGCACTTAGGAGACTGTTGAATTTCCTACCTTGCTTACTTCCATGAGGGAGAACATCCTCTCCACAAAATATCCCTGCAATGATGCACTCTTCTGCTACAGGCTCCAATCAATGGGCCCAAGTGGCCATGGATGGAAGTCCTGGCAACAGGAGACAAAATAAGTCCTTCCTCCTTTAACCTGATTTATCTCAAGTATTTTGTCATGGGTATGGAAAGTTGACTGACACAAACAGTGAAATGCTTATTGATGAAAGGAATAAAATGGAAATTTTGGGCAGTGGTACCACTCAGAAGCATACTGTTAATGTGTTAATATTTTCATGTGCACATATATCCTTTCTGGATTGAATTACTCCAACTCTTTTGCATTTCTAAAGTGCCCTGTCGTTGTTTTGGTTTTCAGTCATGGAAATGCATTTCATTTGTGTTTATTTGTTGTTGTCTTGAATGTGTTTTGAGTAACAAGTCCAGAAATGCATCATCATTCATCAGACAACCAAAGAGTTAGTAGGTACTATGGTTGGAAAAGTTTCAGTTTATAGTATCAGGTTCAGACACAGCACGTTTAGAGTATTTGGACATTTTCTTATTTATTCCTCACTCATTGTTGTCAAATTATTCTTTGTGGAAATCTGTTCCTCCATGGCATCTGCCCCACCTCTCTCCTGAAGTCGCCTTAGACATTTAGAAGATGGAACCATCGGCATCACAGCCCATGCTCTGGGATTATTCTTGTGACTCTGGGACAGAGAAATGCCACATATATCAGGTACTAGTTACATGATCATGGAAGGAGGTGATTTCCAAGCATTTAATAGGAACTGTCACTTTAAGAAAGGTGCTATCTCAGTCTGTCTTTTTCCCATCCCTTTCAGTTTCACTGGACTCCAGATGCTATCAGTTACCGATAACTTTAGTGCCCTCAGTGTCACCATCAGCCTTTCTAGAAGCAGACCTGGGGGCGGGGCTGAGGTGGGAATCAGTAAAGACACGGTGTTGCATTAGTTCTCATTGTTTTGGAGAGGGACCTAAAGAAGTCAACTTATAAGGTTGCAGCTCTCACTTTCTTGGTCCTGTTGCCTTTGGGTCTGTGGAGGGGGGATTTATCAGAGCATGTGGTCCAGAAAATGGCTCAAATCACTAAGTCCAGGAGGCAGAGAGAGAGAGAGAGAGAGAGAGAGAGAGAGAGAGAGAGAGAGAGAGAGAGAGAGAGAGAGAGAGACTGAGGAGAACACGTCTGGGCTGAGACACTGATAATCTCCTTTAAGGGCACACTTCAGAGAGAAACCTCCCCCCAAAGTTTTCATCACCTCCCAGTTGTGCTGTGGGTAGCCAGGCAAGCCTTCAATGCATGGACTTTTGGATGACATTTAAAATTCGAGACACAACAGCTATTCCCATTTGGCACATAAAAGACATACAACCTTTCTTCCTTTGAGGCTGAATGTTTGCATCATGATAATTACGATCTAATGTCAAGTGACCCCAGAGACTGGACCATCAAACAGCCTGTGGATTGATGGATCACAAGGTAGGAATGTGTTTAGTTTAGCAAGACGCAATCACATTGCTTTCTGAAGCTCCTTTACCATTTTGTAGTCTCATTAGAAGTGAAGTAAGTAGGGCTGGAGAGATGGCTCATTTTATATTCTCATTAGAAGTGAAGGAGGTAAGGCTGGAGAGATGGCTCAGAGGTTCAGAGCACTGGCTGCTCTTCTGGAGGTCCTGAGTTCAATTCCCAGCAACCACATGGTGGCTCACAACCATCTATAATGGGAGTTGGTGCCCTCTTCTGGTGTGCAGGAGTACATGCAGACACAGCACTATATACATAATAAATAAGTAAGTCTTTAAAAAGATGTGAAGAAGTACCACACTTGCACACATACACTTCACCATTTGTTTTGGGACGTGGGCCATGAGGACAGGTGCACAGTGATACACCATTGTCTCAGTACGAGACTCTCTGATGACATAAAAGCTGGTCATGGGTTTACTTGTTACCCATTTACCTTTTCCGGTGACGTGTCTGTTGAGAACGCTTGCCTCTCCCTTTCTGAACTTGACTGCTTTCCTATTGTTCCGTTTTAAGATTTCCTTGCACACTTTGAATTCCCACGTGCATTTTGCAAAAATTTTCTTTTGGTTTGTGACTTGCCTTGCATTCTGTTAATATTATTCATGTTATTTTAACCATGTAACCTTAACATCATGGTTCAGTTACTTTGAAATGCCCAAGACATCCAAGTTTACAGTTGTAAAAAGAAGCCTGAAGGATCCTCGTGTTCTCTCTTCACCACTCACCCCTGTCGAGTGTCTGTGTTTGTAGAATGGATCAAGTCATCAGGCTCCGGCCCGGGCTCAGCCTCAGACCTGGTCTCCTTAATGGGATCATCACAACTACGATCCAAGAGTCAGCAAGTGGCCTGTCCAAGTTGGCTGGGTCTAGCTGAGCTGACATTTTTGCTGACTAGAGTCATGCTATCTTTGCCAGTTTGCTGGAATAGCCACAGACACGGATTGGGTCACCACGAAGACATTCCTGTCTCGTGAAGCAAGGCTGTTTGTATTTTAGGTTTGCCAGGACTAATGAATTCAAGCACTTGGACTCTCTACAACTCGCTGTTTATCAATGCCTCTGACAGGAGGAAGATTTTTCTTTTGCCCTCGCTTTTTCTAGAAACATGACAACATCCTGGCTGTTGGAGTGGCATGGAAAGGAGAGAGGGGCTGTGTAAGGAAGCGGAACAGGGAGGTCCCGTGGGCTGGGACACTGGGGTCTGGGGCAGAGCAGGTAGTAGTGCGCAGCCGGGACAGCTGTCCCTGCCCCTCAGAGCGTCTGCGGCTGCTATGCAGCAGGTGCAGACTGGTCTCTCTCTGAGTCTTGACTCCACACACGCAACGACTGGCCAAGGCAGTGGCTGGCCCTGGATTACACAAGTGCAGACTCTCAACTAAGTGAGGTAAGGCAGCAGGTGTGAGACTCCACTAACCGCTCCGAGCACCAGCAGCTTACCTAGGGCTCTGTTAACAGCGCCAGGAGAGGGGACCAGCAGCCGGTTTCCCCAGGAGGTGTGATGAAAACGCAAGTGGTGGCCGCTCTGTGGAGCTCACTGTCTGCGGGACCCTGGCATCACCCTCTCTGAGGCAGACAGATATTTCCTGCTGTGCCGTGCTTAGCCGTGTTCATCCATGTCGTTGCTCTAGCTTGAGACCAGAGCAGAGGTCTGTTCAGGAAACCCCACGGGCAGACTTCCCCCTCACCTCACCTGTTTCATTTCTTGACTCAGGAAAGCGTGAAGACATGTGCCTGGAGAGGAGTGAGCCTCCATCCCTAGAAGTCACACTCAGGTGAACTGGGTACTGTAGGATGCCCAGAAGCAAGACTTTCCCCTTTCAGCTACAACTTTGGGGGGGGGGAGCTTTTGTTTGTTTTGTTCAGTTTGGGACAATCTGTGTTGTTTCTTCAAAAAGCAGGTGGCTAAGAGAGGACTTGATAGTAAAGCTGAGGAAACTACACAAGAATGTGCCAGAGGCTTGCTCTTGTAAAAGCGAGAGGCCCTGTGTTAAGTCACGGCAAATTCAGGATAGCGTCGTTTTGTAACTTATAATTACATGCTGTGGTGTGTAGAATGTCCAGTGCTCATAGCTGTTTGTAGAGTTAACTTAATGGGTGCAACAGAATTCTAAGTGGCTCATAAACAGTTGCTGTGTTTTTAAGCCTTACTGAAATGGTTAATGTAAGCCTATTTTCTTTTCTTTCCATATGGTACCTAAGATGGTTCAAAATGTATGTACATCTGAATGCCCTTGTACAAATGTATACCTTGATCTTGTCCACATAAGTAATTGTAAAAACAACATTCAGTGTTCTGGATACTATTTTTAGACACAGAAAAGCTATGGGAAAGAGTAAAAAAAAAAAAACCTGACCATGAGAAAATGTTCTGCTACAGCGGTTCCCAGGATCCTGCCAAGGATGGCTAAAGACATTATTTATATTTTGCCATTTTTGGAGACATTTTCCTTAACATATCATGCAGGGTTCTTTTTTTTTTTTTTTTTTTTTTGCTTTTCTGCCTACATGACATGGGGAAGAGTTTAGAGGAGGCATGACCAAAAATAGAAATATTAAATATATGTATTAAAAAGCCATATAATTTGTTTATTATAACATGTTTTCTCAGTTCCACTGAACATCAAATTATTGCATGTCTAATTGGGTTAAGTTCTCCTAAGAACAGTTTTTACTCTTGCCATCTTATGCAAAGGATGTTTTTCCCACTCATTATCTCTAAGTCTATTAGCTAAATAATAATTTAATAGGTTGAGCCAAACATTCATGGCATTTCTTTGGTTTTTTTGTTTTGTTTTAAAGACAGGGCTTCCTGTAGCCCAAGCTGGTTTCAAACCCACTATTTAGTAAATATTACCTTGGGTCAGCTGATCCTCCCATAGCCACACCCAAAGGTTGGTGATTATAGGTGTGTGCCCCACGGATACATTTTGTTTGGATCGTATCCTGCTGTTAAGAAGTGAAGCCTTAGGCATAAACGTTTGATAGATTTCGAGGTCATCAGATACTACAACTGTAAAGGGGGTTTAGAATGGCTTGGGATTTGCTTTAAACGATTCCATTATGTTGATCCTTTACTGCTGCCTAAACAAAACTTTGCATTTAATTTAGACTGTGTGTATGTGTGTGTGTGTGTGTGCATGGGCATGCAGGTATGCACACCCATGTAGAAGACACAGGTCAACCTTTGTGGTCGTTCCTCAGGACCTGCCTTCTTCGTTCTGTGAGACCCTGTTTCTCACTAGTGCCTGGGGCATGCTGCCAATAAGGCTAGGCTAGTTGCCCTGGGGGTCCCAGAGACCCGGCTGTCTCTGTCGCTACATCACTGAAGTCACCAGCGTGCACCTGCCCCCTCCTTTTTACCTGGGTATCGAACTCTGATCCTTCTGCTTGCTCACCATCTGAGACATCTCCTCACTCCCTAACTTGGTTCTTAAGCATGGAAAAGTAGCCAAGCCTAAATCTTTCTGTCAGTCTATCAATACCGTGTCTTTTCTATATTGTTGCCATAAATAAAAGCATTATAGGTGAGCCTCAAAGCCAGGATTAAACTGACCAATGGGAAGAGACATTGAAAATATGAAGTAGAGATTTTAAAAACTGTATTTGAAAAAAAAACGTATTTCATTCATCCTGGATGTCTATTACCAAAGTAGTTTTTGTAGAAGCCTTTAAAAAATTAAAACGGGCTAGGTATTTACAATGTGAGGGAAGGCAACCTATTAACTTCCCCTTCTAAGCTCCGAGGATCTATGGGGTGTCAAAGTACAGTGCTGGGCAAAATGACAATGGCTATCTCTTGTCCTTACAGCTGGAAGCCCCAGGAGAAGGCCGGGCCTCGGGTGCCCACATGATCAGCGCAGCCAGGGTACCTGCAGATAGACCAGTACGCATCGCCTTTAGTCTCAATGATGCCCCAGGTACAGTTTGCTCCAGGGGAGAGGGCTGCCCTCCAGAACTCTCACCGCACTTTGAGATTCCATGGACAATGTCTAAAATTGCATGTTTGCGTGACCTGATGAGAAGCGTGTGATATTCCACCACACAGTATTAGACTGTGGCTTCCAGAAATACCTCTGGCAGTCCCCCCCACCACCACTTTGATTGGGGTGTTTTAACTCCTCTTCCTCTCCCCTTTTCAGCATTCTTGTAGGTAAGAACCATAGAGCTATAGCAATTTCTAAGGATAGACAATGGTGTCATTGTAAGAATGGCTTGAGGAAATGCTTATTAAGAGCTGGCAGCTGGTTAGATAATATAAAAATGTCACCGTTCCCATTCCAGCCACGTGTGTGTGATGTTGGTTTCTCGCTGGTATTCCTATACTTCCGGCTAAATAAACAGACTTCGCCGGGAATGATGAATGGGACAGGTGAGGAGGGGCCACCTCTCTAAATAGTAAGGTCTGAGGTGAGCATGCCACATTTAGAGCCCTTTGTCATGGCTCCCCTCAGTGACCTCGTAACACACATACAGAACTGTACCACCCTTGAACGAGGGGCCCAAGTGCTGGGAGGTCACAATGGCTGTGAAAGGAAGGTCTGGGTTATGACCGTTGGCATCAGCTCTAGTTAAACGTCATCTGTCAAACATCACCATTTAAGCCTCAGGTCTTTTGAGAATGGGGTCTTGTTTTCTCCGATACTCTCCTTTTCCTTCACTGTGCTGTCCACATAGGGGTTATGTTTTAAAGATTAAATTATCACCGGGTGATAGCTCAGCCAGTAAAGTGCTTGCCACGCAAACATGTGGACCTGAGTTCGGTTCCCTAAAAGACTTGTGAAAAAGCTGGGGGCGTGCTGGCAAATCCAGCCATGGGGAGGTAGAGACAGAAGCATGGCTGGGCTTGCTGGCCCAGCCTAGCCAGTGAGTTCCAGGATAGCAAGAGACCTGTCTCAAAGAACAAGGTGGGTGGCACTTGACTAATGACACCCAAGGTTCTGCCCCCCCCCCGCACAGTTAATTCGTGAAAAAGGGACAGAATCATTGCAAGATAATGTAAAGTAAGAAATTTGGCTCTGGAAATTGTGGTGTGATGCTGCCGTTTGCTGGGTGATTATACAGCTGTTCATCTGCCTTAAACTTTCCTGGACCATGGTCACCAATGGAGGGATGTGCCAGAGTAGGAAGAGGTGGAACGTTGGCCCTCTGTTGTGTGTTTTTCTGGCAGTCTAACCATGACCTGTTTCGATGTACCGTGTCTCCCACTCAAGGGTTATTCTGTGAGACACTGGTGAGGAGTGACCTCCACACGAGGAAGATCCACTCTAACATAGAAATAAACACCACCATTCTGATTCTCTTTGCACTGGGAACTCATCTTTGTTATTTGTGTTAAACAACCATACAACGTAGCCATGAGCCTTGGAATGATGGGGCCTCAAGACCACACTGTAAGTTAAATAATGGGGTTATTATCCAAACACAGGTCCTTAGACTTAGAAATCCAAGTCCCTTCATTATGCCTTGTTACTTCTCTAAAAAGTGTAAAAAACAATTCCTTCCAGTTTGTAAGGCACTTCATAGTTCCAAATTTCAAGGAATGTTCTGTATACAATGAGTAGTCTTCAAGACACACACATGCAAGTTTATAATGCAGAAGAAACAAATCTAAATTCCCTTCTACTCATGTCCCATTGGAGTGGGACATGCCCCATTATAATAAACCGGTTTACAAAAAATTTCAGTCCATAAATTTGCTTTACCCAACCAAGTAAAAGTATTACATAATTTTGAGTAAGACAAAGAAATGTGCCACACCAGAAAAGAAACAGAGAAGTGAGTCTTATCCTTGGGCTGAGCGAATAAACTCTTCTTTGACGTCCAAAATGGAAACTTGAGATTCTTCTGGCACAGTCTTTGAGTTCTCTTGATCCTACCTGAGAGTTCGTGAACATTTTTTAATTAATTTATCTTGAACATTTTTAACCAATACATTTTAATTTTGTTTTCAGTCTATTTTTAAAATTCTAAGTGTTTTCAAAATGTCCACTTTTGAAATTCATGTTTCTTAATAGATTTCTTTAAAAACAGTTTGCACTTTAAGTAATTCTTACCCTCTATTTCCACAAAAAGATAGTTATGGGCTTATAGGGAGGCAGAGGCAGAAGGGTCTCTAAGTTTGAGGCCAGCCTGATCTACAGAGAGAGTTCCAGGACAGCCAGGGCTACACAGAGAAACTCTGCCTCAAAAAAAACAAAACAAAACAAACAAACAAAACCCCAAACCAAACCAACAAAAAGAAACTACCATGGCTATTTTAGCTTTATGATCAATGCTTTTTAATTTGTTTAGGAAGGCTGTCTGCTTATAGAATCTAAGGCAGAGGGCAGCTCTCAGTGCTTCTCAGCCTTGCCTGATTATATCACCTGAGAGCATCTATCAAGAACACATGTTTAGAAAAACAAGAACAATAGGACATGAAATTGTGAGGGAAATGGGTTGGGGACACTAGGGGGACTTGGAGGAAGTTATGGTGGATGGATATGCTCAAAATACATTGTATAAATATATGAAATTATCAAAGAATAAATAAAAATATTAAGAAAAGGAATGCATACATGAAGGTATTACTCCTAGAGATTCACTACATCTCTTTACGGAAGAAGCAAAAGCCCTCTTATGTGCTTATACTTACCAGACATGCAGCATTTCAAGGGTCCCACAGAACTGAGGACTTGGAACTTTTCCATGCATACAGGATTGTCAGTTCACCAAAGGCTGTTTTGCAGATATTTGGGACACTCCCTCTGAATTCTTGAATAAGGAGTGTGTAGAGCGTCCCACAGGCACACAGTAACATTTGCCATCATGCAAGCTATACATGCCTTTTGAATTCCACTGTGTGCTTCCTGTGGGCCACCTATTTAGGAAGAAAAAAAAGGGAAATACCCTATACTTCAATAGCAAATGTGTGGGGGAGGGAACCTGGCCTTTTGAGGGGTAATTCCTCACTGTTGGATTTACTATTGTCAAAGGGACAGGGAGACATCTCTGCTTGTGAATATTGGTATTTGTTTCTTTTTTGAAGATCATTTGTTTGACAATTTTATCCGTGTGTAAAATGTATCCACTCATTCCCATTGTTTTGTTCACCTGTGTGTGTGTGTGTGTGTGTGTGTGTGTGTGCTGAACCGAGACTGGATACTGGATCTCTTAGAGCCGGAACTACAGGCACTTCCAGGACACAGTGTACTGGGAGGGCTGGGATGAGAGCTCTGGTTCTCACGATTGCACTGCGAGTGTTCCTAACCGGTGATCCGTCTCTCTACCCCCAAGAGTGTTACTAACCGGTGACCCATCTCTCTAGCCCCCAAGAGTGTTCCTAACCAGTGATCCGTCTGTCTAGCCCCCAAGCATTCATTTCCCGTGGGACTAATATAGCGAGCACTGCATCCATTTTGACATATATTCCCGAGACATTTAATATAGAAGTTTAGGGGTTTGGAAGTTAGAGGCTTATCTTCATCATTATAAAGCCAGCTGTTCAGCCTTGTTGGAATTCAGTTTTCCTTCAGTTGCCTGTGGAGGTAAGAATGGAGCATCACATTAGAGGCGAAGCCATTTAGCAAAGTGCTTGACACAAATTAAATATTCAAGTTGTACTGTAACCCCATAGTTACAGTAACTGATTGTGGAATATCAAGACAAATAAAAACTGCTACAGAGAATGTGTCCTATGGGCATTCCACACTGCTTTTGACACTAAGATACACCTCACAGTGTAGCTGCCTGCTGTTGCTTGGGGCATTGGTAATCCAGTGAGTGGCTAGCGCTATATCACATGTCTAAGAAGCTGGGCCTTTCCTATTTCCTATGCCTTCAGTACTCTGCCAAGGCTGTTAGGCTGCACACAGCGGGGCAAGGCATGACCCCTTCCATAAATCTAGAAGGTTGTGATTTGCTTAACCACCCATCTTCTCTAGAGAAATTGTCAGAGTCGTCTGAAAGAGCTGCCAATAAAATCGGGCTGAAAGGCAGATTATAGAAAGACACCATCTCTGGGTATAGAGTCCACACATGAGAAAACCTATCTCCAGCCCCCTCCCTTTTTTCCCTAATGTAGAAGTCATGAGTAAAACCCAAGAGTCAGGAAGAGCGTGGTGTGTTCCGCAAACACCAAACCGCAGTCTGTTAGCACAGAAGCTGTGCCGTGGGATCGTATCACCTCTGAGCAGAAGAGATCCCTGGAGGATCCCTGCTTAGACAGTCATAGACCAGAGTTTCCCTCTCAATCTTCAAAGCTCATGATGTAACAGAAGGGTAGAAATTTGGTAGCAGGGTCCAGAATGTGGAGAGAAGAGTAAACGGGAGAGATGTTCTATAACAAAACAAAGGGATGTGAGTCTGGGTTTAGGGTGAAATGATGGAGTTTGGAAAAGATTTTAAAAGAAGGACTGGAACAGCTGGGTGACAGCTTGGCTTTTGGGAGTGAGAACTGGTGATTGTTTGTTGACAGAAAACGAGCCACAGGCTTGCAAGGGCTTACACTACAGAAGCGGGCTTTGGGGAGAAATACATGGAGTTCTATAAGGTGCAGCCACCTTTTCCAGGCCGCCGCCAGAGCCCTTCACTAAACGACACTTAGATAATTGTAATTCCTGGAGGCGGCTATTCCTGTCTTCAGTAAGCTCAATATTATCTCCAAAACCAGGAATTCCAAAATGTTAACTTCCTCAATGAGGCTCGCCACTGGATTAGTTTTCACAATAGCGAATGCACTGAAATATGAACCCTTCACCTTGAGTTATTATGAACATCACAGGCTCCTTTTTTTTTTTTTTTTTGAGACAGGGTTTCTCTGTGTAGCCTTGGATGTCCTGGAACTCATTTTGTAGATCAGACCAGGCTGACCTCTAACTCACAGAGAGTCCCCCCCCCCACCTCCTGAGTTTAAGGCATGTGCCGCCACCACCTGGCCACAGGCTCCTTTCCAATGAGAGAGAAGTTAGAATTGGGCAGATGTTAGGATACAGAATTTCCGTTATCTTCAACTGAGTTACAAGAGTGACATGCTCTCATATACATTTCAACTTTGTGTTCATTCTCTCTACCCTACTCTCTCCAAGGATACTGGCATCAGCCTAGACTGGGAGCTGTTAATGTTTTGTTTAAAAAAAAGTAAGTTGTTAGGATTTTCACATTAGGGCACAAATTAACCACACAGGATTTAGTATAAAAATCCAGGACCCACTATATCAGAGTCTCTAAAAGTATTTTTTTATCTCAAAAATCCAGTGTTATGTCTAGCAGTGGGAATAGCTGAAGCGGCCACCCCTGCATGCACCCCGACATGGCGCCCTGCGTGCACCCCGACATGGTGCCGCTGCATACACCCCGGCATGGTGCCGCGGCATGCACCCTGACACGGTGTTGCCGCATGCACCCCGACATGGTGCTGCCTCACAGACCCCGACAAGGTGCCGCTGCATGCCTTCTCACACAGGGTGCCGCCGCATGCACCCTGACATGGTGCGGTGGCTCTCCGGTCCAGGTGTGCTTGGTCTTCGGTCCAGGTGTGCTTGGCCAGCCGACAGGCTGTTTCAGATGCAGTGTCCCTTGCCATTGTCTCCTCCCATCAACTTCCCCTACCTTGGATATTATATCCCCCTCTCTCCACAGGGCCCGAATGTTTCTGGTACTTTCTTCTCTCTACACCCAATCTCTTTTCCCCAGGAAGACTCTGGAAACTTACTTACCTTAGTTACTTCTACCCACAGTGAATACTGGGGCTTATTTTTTTTTTATCGCTAGTCTGTTCTTCAATCGTTCCAGCTATCCATATAGTAGAGAGCAAAAAGAGAAAGTTCTAGAATTCTGGATGCCTGACAAACCCAGAGAGGACAGAAGCACCGCGGCACCCATTTGCTAACTTTAAAGACTCACTACACACGTATGAAATCGATAATACAGTATCTACAGCTGCTCCCAGTTCATCGTTGTCCTTGAAAATTCTTTGAGATGCAAGTAGATTTTATTTATCTTGGTTGGAGTCTGTGGCATAAGTTTTCAAAGAAAGGCTCTAAAGGAAGCGGGTGTTTGTGGGGTGCGGACGTTTGTATTCATGTTGTCACCTCGGTTTCATATCGCTAGCAATGCCATAGAGATTTTGTAACCATTTGTGCAAATGTTGCCTAAGGGATCCAAACCAGCAATGAATAAATAGGAGCACTTCAAAGCCAGGTTCTGGGTGTTTTTGCATCACTACCCAGTCAGAAGTAGGGTCCATGCAATGAGAGGAACTAATGAACCGGTCAACTATAGCACTCGAGAGATGGAAGCAGGAAGATTTCCACAAGTTCCAGGAAAGCTCAAGTTAGATAATAAAGACCCTGTAGTGTTTTGTTTTTCAAGCATGAATGCCCCTGACATCAAAGAGCTCCCCGGCAGTCGGGGGGGTGGGGATGGGAGTGGGGGGGGGTGGGCAGGTTGCTCCTGGTAAGCTGTTGGAGGTAGGAGGGAAAGGGAGAGGTGAAGATGTATTTGGTGGCATGCTGGGCAGTAAGTGTCCTCTCTTGGAGGTTTCAGAGGTCCTCGATTCCAGACCTCCCACCCAAAGCATCAAATTCTTCAGATGCCTGAGCCCCTTTTGGAAAACGGCGTACAGCCTGTGTATAACCTCCCAAGTTTCATCTCTGGATACTTCACTGGATACAGTGTGAAGGCTGTGTAAACACCTGCCATATTTATTACTTAGGAAATAGCAACATGTCAATGCAGACACAAGTCTTTTCCTCCCATGCTTCCAGTCTGCGGTTGGCTGAACGTCCAGGTGTGGGAACTTACACACATGTACACATGTATATAGAGAGGGCCAGCTGTCTGTTATCTGCTGCCTTTGATGCCCTTGGATAACTGAATACCAACAGTCTGAGCAAGATCGTGCTTCGATCATCATCAAGACATTCTGAAAGAAAAAGGAAAAAAAAAAAAGATGGCATTAGCAGCCTGTCAGAGACCATATCAGGAAGCAGACGAGTGCTTCTGAGAAGCAAAATTTGCTGTAAGCTGCATCGAGTCCTCTGCAGAGAAACAGCGTCTGTTTATTCCTGCGCGGTGTCACAGGGTGTTTGTTGGTGGTAAAGAGCCGGCAGTGACTGGCTGTCCTACCAACTTTCTCTCTTTACCATGTCGCTGTGCCCACCCCATCCATCTCTCATGTTGTGCCTTTAGTTCTCCGGCTCTGAGAACCCAGCACAGATTATGAAATTCACATGCAGCATTTGGTAATCATGAAGCAAAAACCTAAAACATATTTTGATACAACTTGAAGCTTCGATGCTCTGACAAGAGCTGGGGTATCCGGGTATCCATTTTTTAAAAAGTTTTTGTTGTTGTTGATCAGAAATACGTGAACCATCTTCATTTTAAATGAAGCTACTTAAAGAACTCTTCTGTATGAGTTCAGTTTTTCAGCTGACATTTCATGAAGGAAGTGTCTGCTTTGCTGGGGGAATGGAGGAGAGATAACTTCTTCCATTCAGGGTTAGATAAAGAAAGTAAATCCTAAGAACTGAGGCGCAGACTACGCCTGGGAAGCCCCCTCAACTGTCAGGGGAGAAGGAGGTAAACTGAGACCTTGACCCACATGCTTTCTTTGTCTTCGATGACAATGTCCCCAACGCCTTTGCACACACACATCTGCCGTGTTTCCGCTCAGGGGTTGGGTTTGTAAGGAGAAGGAATGGGAATGAAACTCAATTATATCAAGAACTCATCTTCTTAATGATTATTTCCTAGATGTGAAAGAGTCATTGACATGTGTATTGCTTCATCAATAACAAGTCTCCAAAACAGGTTACTCTGACCATTTGCATAAAGAAAACCAACTCTCAAAGAAATCATACCAGCTGCTCACGTTCATCACCTAAGGTGGACTTCAGTTCACACACAGACCCGCACTCACTATGTATGTAGGTATTTTTGCCTACGTGCACACCTATGATCATGTGTGTGCTAGGTGCCTTAGAAGCTCAGAAGAGGACCCTGGGTCTCCTAGCTCTAGACTTATCCCTGGAATTACAGGTATTCCTAGAACACACAGGTGTTTGTGAACCACCATGTCAGTACTGGGAACTGAACCCGGGTCCCCTGCAAAGCAGCCAGTGCTCTTAACCACTGAGCCATCTCTCCAGCCCCAGTCTTGCCTTTCTGGTGTATGTGTGGTATGATCCGTGTGTTGTGTTGTTGGTTTGTGTTGTGTGTGGTATAAAAATGCTAATTTAGATATGTGCAGAGATACGTCTGGGTGCATATGTGCATGTGTGTGCATGTGTGTGCGGGGAGGACAGTGGTGGGTACCCAGGATCTTTCTTTACTGCTTTCCACTTTATTTATTAGTTTTTGGTTTTCGAGAGGGTTTTCTGTGTAGCACTGGAACTTGCTCTGTAGACCAGGCTGGCCTCAAACTCAGAGACCTGCTGGGATTAAAGGTGTGTGCCACCACCACCTGGTCTGCCTTTATTCTTTTAGGAAGGGTCCCTCACTGAACCTGAAGTTCATTAATTCCCAGGTACCCAGATTACAGACATGAGCCATATTGCCTATCCCTTTACATTTCTAGAGATCAAACTTAGACCCTTGTGCCTACACAAAAAGTACTGTACCAACTATACTAACACCCTAGCCCACAAAATAGAGTTTTTCAGAGGATTCAGAACAGGACAGCTTGTTGTGTTCTGTATGAGGTGTGGGATGGACTTGGGAGCATCTTCTAAATGTGGACCCTCTGGGCTCCCTGTTTGAAAACTTGAGGTCTTCATAACAAGGATTTAGTGTCTTCTAGTCTATACTCCAGTTACATCTATCATGAAAACAGTGTCTGTGCAGGAATAATTGACCCCAAAGTCCAGTAAAATTATTGCCCAATCAAGAGAGTATTTAAGATAGCAATTCTTAAATGTTGGTTTGCAAAACTGTTTAATTGGGTTTTCACGTCTCTCACTTGAAACAAAATAAAAACAGATGTAACAGTGGGGTTTTAGAATACATTGCTTTAGCATACAAAGCTAAAACCAATATGATGGCCACTCCTTGATTCTAAGTTCATTTCATTTTTATATTGAAACGTTCTCTCTGATGCACAGGCAAACTGGTGAATCATCTTCACAAGTCAAATAAAACCCTACGTGCAATCTAAGGTATGACTTAGTCTAATATTTCAGGACTATTTGTTCTGGTTTATGAACTGCAAGTCTGGGAAATCACTGTCCAGAAGGTGAACCACAGACTGGTACAGTGGGAAGATCCCTGGGCTGGGAGACACCTCATCTCCCAAGGCCACTAGTCATGGTGTTTTATAGAGCTCCTCCTTCTTCGGGCTTGTTCCTCACTCCACTCTCAGTGGACTGGGCCAGACGCCCGCTCAGCCCCTTCAGCTCAGCATTCTGTCATAACTCAGACAGAGTAGCTAATTCCTAGGTAACATCGAGTCTTACAGGCTCGGTGGACTTCCTTTATCTGCTTCATGGAGAAGCATAGGTAAAATGGTCTAAGGGAATCTGAAAAGAATGCCCTTGGAATCCGACTATCAGCTGCTCAATAGATGCTGAGATGAGCCCATCACAAAATGCCCTGTGGTGTCAGTGTGGCTGGAAAACCAACAAGAAAGTTCCAGCTTGAGGACCACGTTGGCTTAGTCATCATAACTGCCGAACAGGCAGTGAACATCTGTGTATTAAACATTCTTTTTTTCTCTCGTTTCCAACTCTTTGCTTTGTGTATCTTATTCTTGCTGGAGAGATGGTTCAGAGGTGAAGAGCACTGCCTTGCTCTTCCAAAGGACCCAGGTTCAGTTCTCAGAGCCCACATGGTGGTTCACAACCATCTGTAATGCCCATCTCAGGGGATCAGATGTCTCTTGTGGGCTTCTGTGGCATGCCTGTGCTACAGAGACACACATGCAGTTAAAACACCGGTACACCAAACAGACGAAAATGTTTGAAAGCTTTTTTCAAAAGAAAGAAGAAATTCCTTAGGACAGACTTTGGTTGCTCTTTCCGTTAGGTTGTGCTGGGAATTGGTCACAGGCCCTCATGCTCACCAGATGAACAGTCTACCACTGCGGTTCACCCCATCTTCATCTGGTCTATGGAGTTCACATTGCTTTGGTATTATTTTCTCAGTGCGTTAAAAACTAGGATAAGGTGATTTTCCAATTCAGCATTGAGTCTGAGTCCTTACTGTACACACAGTAGACGGTAAAACACCTTGCAGCTAAGTCATAATAAAAATCCACTCTTTGGGGATTTCGTCCCATTATAAATGTATCTAGTAACTGCTCTTTTTCTCTCCATTGGGGAAAAAATAGCGTTTAACTATGCCAGGGGTCTCTTGGTGTAGCTACTGTGCAGTCTGCCGTGTGCTTCTGGGATTGTCACAGTAAACTTGAGCACTCTCAGGGACTGGGATCCATCACTGCAGTGGAAATGTCTTACGACGATTTGGCCAAGTGTTTGTGCAACAGCTGTGCCACTAGCCTGTCTGAGTCACCTTCCTGCTTTCCTTTGGGCCCAGTCCTGTGATTCATCATTCTGCTTTTAGAATATTTGCCTATTTTTAAAAGCAGTCAAAGAAGGCAGCCACTGTTTAAAAGTAAACACCCCTCACACCGGCACGGAGTAGCTCTGTAAGCAGCTTCTCAAGCCCTGAAATTTCTGGCAGGCGAGGCTGCCAGCTAAAGCAGATGGCATGGAGCGGGAGATGCCGGTTGGCTTTCAGAGTTGGTAGACTCCTTGCATCTGTCTTCGGCTTTCTTGTTTCCGCTGCTATTTCCTGCTTGGGTTGATCCAGCTTGATCCGTTCTGAAGCAAGCGTCTTGCCTCCATTCTACTTGTCTGTAAAACATCCATTATGTCGGATTAGACTTTCATTTCAGTCGAAGAGGTCCAGTCGCAAGCCATGTGTCTCAGCGTGGGTGGCTGCGTATAAAGACATTGATTTCTACCTTACTCCATTCATTCTGGGTCATATCAGGAATTGGCTGTTTACAATATGGCAGTGCAGTGAATGGATAACTCTCCTCCACTCTTTTCTAAACTTTATAATGAAGCAAGAAGGAGTATGACTGACTGCATAGTGGGCAGGATGACTTACATGTCAGGAAGCCCTGAGAACCAGTCCTCAGTATCTCCTAGAATTCTAGCATGCCCTGTCTTTTGTATTTATTTTATGGAAGTGGTTTCTCCTTCCTGTTGCCTCCTCATCTGTGGTAATCAGGGTTGGGATGCCAAAGTACAATATGTTCCTATCTACTGTGCCAAATCACTCTGGTCCTGGACCCGATGAGCTCAAATAATCACGATGTCTAGGCTTTTGAAAATATACTAAAGCAAATTGAATGCCCTGAAGACCCTAGTTGGTCTTCTAAACATCATAGTGGAAGGCTTCTCTACAGTGTGTCAGGCTGTGATAATTTCATCCAGTTTCTTGGCCAGTGATGGTGTGGATTGAGAAAGTCAGAGGAACTGGCTAGAATTTGGTGTTCTTATTCTTATAGGAAGGGAGTATCCAAGGGGCACAGGCTTTACCCTTCTTTGAAGCTCGTGTTTAGGAGTATCAGTCCCATGTTGGTGATGTATTGCTGTTATTTTGGATCACTTTTGAGTGGGAGTATTATTTCAGTACTCTTGACCAAAATATACCATCTGCTGCTGAGTGACTAGACCCCTGAGGTGTTTGGTTGAGGTTGCTACTACCCCTGTTTAACTCCTCTCTCTGGTGATTGTCTTCCATGCCTTCAAAGAGCTGAAATCCCCCAGAAGCCACAAATGCCCTGTGTATTTACTACATTTTATTTCTCAGTGAGCTGGGAAAGGATATAGTTGACCCTGTGTGTTTGTGAGTTCTGTATCTGGATTCAACCAAGGGCAGGGAAACCTTAAAATCATATAGTACTGAACTAGTATAGACTTCTTCTTGTTACCCGTTAACCTGTATAGTACAATAACTTCAACAGCAATCACATTGTATTGTGTTAAGAGTTACAGAGAGATGAAAGTATGCATGAGGACACATTTAAATTATATGCAAACACTCCATTTAATATAAAGGTTTTGAGGTGAGCATCTTCAGACTTTTATCCATGAGGAGTCATGGAAATAAATATCCGTGGATAGCAACCATGACTGCCCTGTCTCTTTACTGTGTATGACCTAATTAATTAAAAATGATCATTAATTAGTTTTACCAGTGAATTTGCTCATGCTAGTGAGAATATAAAAACTAATGTATTTCCTTGCTTTATTATGACTTGAAGTGGCGTGTGTGTGTGTGTGTGTGTGTGTGTGTGTGTGTGTGTGTGTGTGTGTGTGTTGTATTCTCAGGCATGTACTGGAGAAGGGTTTGGAAATGAATAGGCAATGTTCCCATGGAGCCACAGTTCTCTAGGCAAACAGATCTTTTTGGTTTTTTTTTTTAACGAAGCACCAAGGCTGGATTAGCACCCTGTTCTTGAAGAAATTTGGGTAACGTGTATCTGAGGCAACGTTCCTGCCAGGGTTCCTCACAGGCTTCCAAGGATGTATCTTTTGAAGGGGCAGGAGCTGTTTACTGTTAACTAAGCTGCTTCAATGTTTGTTTGAGGGGATGTTTAGGCCGCTGAGGACAGAGGTGCCATAGCTGTGTGGGCTCAGGCCAGTTTGGAGACACAGCTGTGGATTCTGCTCCAGGTTGTCAGTGTTGCCCTGACACTACAGGGAGAGAGTCCCAGTTGGGGCTGCTGGCTGGCTGTTACACACAGAAACCCTGAGTGAGCTGCTTGTAAATGGTGGTTTGTGAAGGGCAAAACTGTCTGAGTGAGGCTGCCGTCTGTCACACATGTCCTCCTCCACACTGACATTGTTCTGACTGCCCATTAGCACCATGTTAAAAACACTTTCATGCCTATCCCCTGGTTTGGGCTGATGTGACAGTATTAAGTAGCCTTTTTAAATTGGAGAGCTAGGAGAGTAGACATTTGAGGACTCTCCCTCCCTTCCTCCCTGCCTCCCTCCCTGCCTCCTTCTCTGCCTCCCTCCCTCCCTCCCTCTCTCCCTCCCTCCCTCCCTCCCTGCCTCCCTGCCTCCCTGACTCCCTGCCTCCCTCCCTCCCTCCCACCTCTCTCTTTCTCCCCAAAGCTCTGTCAGGCCAGTTAAGCTCCCCTATGCCTCCATGGTCACAGAAGATGGAGGGTGATACTCAGAAGGTACAGGGCATGCTGGGTAACCATTGTATTCTCGTGTTTTAGATGATGCATCGTCTGAAGATGCCATTCCTTTGGTCTTCCCAGAGCTAGAGCAGCAGCTCCAGGTAAGGATTCTGCAAACATACGCCTGCTTTCCTGGAGTGCCACAAAGAGTGAACCAGGAAGCCTCTAAGTGGGAAAGATGGATTGATACAAAGGGTGGAGGGCTTCTAAGTCACAAACGTGTATTTCAGAGCTCCAAGGTCAGACAGAAAGAAGCAGCTAGGGAATGGCCCTGCTTATCCAGCTGTGATTCTTGGATTTCAGATGCTCAGAGTGAAGTAGCTGGAGCTGAGAATGCACCTGCTCCCACCTTCCTTGGCTACGGTGTCTCCGGGCCATGGGACTTTAGCTCCATTTTGGGTTTAGTGATTTAGTATTAGACCCTGCAGAGAAAATTTGCCATATTGCCAAGTCTTTGGAATAATACTTTTTTCCTGCTATCTGCTTCTTTCCCGGTTCTATGACAACTTCTAGTGGTTCTCAGCCTGCGGGTCACAACCCCTTTGGGGTCATATATCATATATCCTGCATATCAGATGTTTACACTAGCATCCATAACAGGAGGAAAATTACACTTATGAAGTAGCAATGAAATAATTTTATGGATGGGGGATGCCACAGCATGAGGAACTGTGTTAAAGAGTTATAGCATTAGGAAGGTTGAGAACTGCTCTAATAGAATGAGCAAGTGGGAATTAAAACCTTCAGTAAAGTGTTGGTCCAGCCTATTAGAAAATAGTTTCTAGATGACATATGAAAAGGTCATCCCAGGAGACCACATCAGTAGAACACATTGAAATGTTTCTCTCTCTCCTATCCTGTCTCCTCTCTCTCTCTCTTTCTTTCTTTCGAGACAAGGTTTCTATGTGTAGCCTTGACTGTCCTGAAACCAGGCTGACCTCATGAGACCCACCTGTCACTGCTTCCTGAGTGCTGGGATTAAAAGTGTATGTCACTACTGCCTGGCTGGAAGTTTCTTTTTAAAGAGGCTCATTTACTTTTAACTTTTCTAGATGTAATATTCTGGCATCAGGCAAAGGAGATTTTTAATGTAAATGTTTCTGTATACAAGGTTTCTGCTTACACACCTGTCTGTTCTTCTTTGAGCCAGTATTGTCAGATCCCTTGGAACTGTGGTTACAGAAGGTTGTGAGCCTCCATGTGGTTGAACTGAACCTGGGTCCTCTAGAAGAGCAGTCACTTCTCCTAGCTGCTAGGTTAGCACATCAGAACCAACACAGAGCAACTCAGATGTGGGCTATCATTACTTCCTTCCAGCAGCCAGCCTGCTTAAGAGACCATGAGCACTTATGCAGGTCTCACTGAAGATCGCATAGCAGGCGGGAAGGTAGTATGGTTACCACACAGGCATCACGAGACGGTGCTGTAATCCCAAGGATGCCCTCCCCAGCGGTCAGCTACATCTTCCTGTTCCTCTGTGCTCTACGCAGGCTCTTCAGCCCGGCTCTCTGGTCGTCGATGGCTAACTTTGCTCTGCTTACTCCCACACTGGTCCAGCGTCTTTTCAGGACGGAGATCTGTCCAGTGTCCCCTCTGCCAGGCTCCTTTTCATTCAGTTATTCACAGACCACACATGGCATTCCTTGAGCGCTGTCCTCCAGGGGTTGTCTATGTATGAACTACTGGTAGTCCATCAGGGATTGTGAAGGGAATATTTCCCCCTTTGTTATACTGACACCTCAAAGCTGTCTTATTAAAATGGAAATCATGTGAAAACAGGGGTCAACGTGTTTTGAAAATAAATCAGGAAGTCAGTTCAGGTTCCTGTTCCCCCATGAAATTGTAGATAATGAGTTCTAAGGGTTTTGTTGCTGTTTTTCCTGGCGTGTGTGGTGTTGGAAAAACTATTTTCCTCCCACTTAGAATATGAGTGGTCTTCCTTAGCTTGTGGCTCAGTCACAGCACCCCTGGTGAGCATCCAGGTAATTTTCTGTTAGAGCATCACTACATCCATTTGAATGACATATATTAGAAATTAAACCTATTTAATTATTTTACTCCAGTGAGAAACCTCCATCTTTATTTGTCTTTGATGGGGTAGGCATGGCTTCTGCCTTAGGGGTTTTGATTTTCTCCTTCAATGTGGTTCTGATATCTCTTCTTCCTGGGGTCAGAAGTGAGATGAGGTTGAGCTTGTAATTAGCATATACCAGCTCTCAAGACTTTGGTTAGGACTACCCCTGTCTAGAACCATCCTTTTTTTACATGGAAGAGGTCTTCTTTAGAATTAGACTTGAGTGCTTCTATCTTGTTTTTTTTTTTTTTTGCTTACTGTTGTAATCCACTATTCAAAAATAAACACCAGTGAGAAAAAAGGGCCTTGTGGGTGTCACTATACAGGAGACTTAAGAACTCACCAAGCAGAGAACAAACAATGCTAGACATTACTACCAGTTCTCTTTGTAAACCCCAGAATGAGGTCTCACTACCGCAAGTCGACTCTGGAGCAGGCAAGGGCCATTTTCCTTCATGTGATCTAATTTGGTTCTTACAATAATTATAGAAGCTAACTGTTCCATTCTCAATTTATACATGAGAAACTTGAGGTCAAATTTTGGTGCAAATCAATTTGCTGATCTTTCTCTTAGTCCTTTTTGTGGAACACACGGGCTATTTAAATTAGTTTGATAAGTTGAGCTTTGTTTTGTTTCTGGTTGGCAAGGTTACTGTGATGTAGTTCAAGAAGTACCTTGTAAAACTTGCTGGGACTTTCTGATAGCCACTGCACATTCCTTGGTAATTTATAAAGTGCAGCTATAAAGTATCTATTTGGTAGATACTCTATCACTGATTTGACCCCCAAGATTTTTCTGTTGCTTTGCCAAGAATGTGGACATGTTTGAACATGTAATTCGTGATGCTTCTATTTTCACAGAAGCCAAAAAAAGCCTTGGGCAAGAATAGCAATGACAAACCTTTCTCTTGATGTCTCTATTAATGCAAAATTCTGGGTCAGAGACCTCAGGGTAATGTTCATTTCTAGGCCCTGAGCCTCTGCGGAAGGACAGGTGGGAGGCTAATTTTGCATTCCTTTCTTGGGACTAAGTTTCCAAACCCCTTGTGGGTATGAGGAGCAATATTTGGTGCAGCAGGTTTAGATGATCTAGACAGAATAAAAGATGGAATTCTATGTTCACTGCAAGAGTGAATGAAAATGTACTTTAGGGAATAGTGGCTTTCTTCTATTTAGAACAGTGTTGACGGGCTTCTCTCTTTTCTGTACCTGGAAAGATGATGACTTTTTTTCATGGTCCAAGGCAAGACCAAGTCCATGCTACAGCCCAAGTAGAAGAGTTATGCTTTGATCACTATGGTTTAACTCAAAGCTTGCACTCCCCAAAACGCGCTCTCATCAGCCAGTACCTGGAGTTAACAGTAGCTGTCCCACACTGAGGTAGGAATGACAGATGGTACTGAGGAGCGCTAATGGAGCACTTGGAAAAAAATTACTCAGTCAATGCAAATAGTCTTCGCGATGAAACTCTTGGTTGAATGAAAAATTCGAGGTTGTTGTTTATGTTTATGTGTGTAAAGCAAAACCAAAGATGCATGCGCACCTCTGGGTTCCTTCAGAAGCCCTCTTCATCAGGCATTTGGAAAACATGACCTCTCTAAAGACTTCAAAGCCTTCATCCTCTCCTCCGATGGGATGGTAGCGACAGGTGTCTCTGTGGTACACGCTGAACTCGCCTTTTCTCAGACAGGGTCCAGTGAGTCCCCAACAATCTGATGTCACCTCTACAAATAGACAATTTCAGTTTCCCTTGAGTGTCATACTACCGGGCAGCCGCTCCAGAAACTTCTTTTAGTACTTGCCTAAGTATATCACTTGACACCTGGGAAATGAAAATGTTGAAAGATGAAGTGAGCCCAGCATCCCTGGATTCTGTCCCCATGATGTCTTCAATACCCTCCTGGAACTATGGGTGGGAAAGGCTGGGGGTAGAACAGTGAAAGCAGCCAACATGTTCTCTCTTGTCCACACATCGATGAATGTCTTAGGGTATCCTTTGGATTTGGTGACCATTCAGAGAACATACATAGATGTTTGGGAGCCTTGCCAAAGTAATTTTTTGAAAGCTTGGTCAGTGGTTTGTAGGATATACCTTGTTGGAAAAGTCTGAGAATTCTTGAGTTACTTTTCTCTTTTATATCCTCTGGGCCAACAGAAAGGATGTAAATGTGTTTTACACAAAGCTGTATAATATGTAAGTTGCATGGTATAAATTCCAGCACTTACTAAATTTCAGCACTTACTAGGCTCTGCTGTTTGTGTTGTAGAAGTGTCAGTTACTATAACATTCTTTCAAACCCTTAATGTCTTAAAATAATAAAATTTGAGTGACCATAATTGAATATACTCTAGATCCTCCTTCCTCCAGCCTGGACTAGGTTTCTCCTCATAGACTTAGCAGACAATGCTTGTTAGTTTTGAGAGACATTAAAATGGAGTGTAGCCCCTATTCTCCCAGCAAATAGGTGATCCTGAGAATCACGGAATAAATACAAACTCTACTCAACCACTGTAGAATGTTTGGCTTCCTAAATATATCTTCTGCGTGGGAAGCTGGTGTAGGAGAATTCAATTCTTGCGCTTTTGAAGTGGACAGGGCCAGTAGTTTCTGAAGTAGCCAAGCAGAAAACGGAAACGCTTAAGCCGGCTTTGCCCCTTGCTGAGGGCTTGGCCGCATGCTTTCTCACGGGCTCATTTCCAAAGGATGGAATACACTTCTGGAGGCTGTGAACCGATGGCTGAGATGGTGCGGTGTGGTTCAAGCCGCATTCTTGGAACAGGAGCCTGCGGTTTGGTTTCTCCCTTACTTCATCGTGTTAAATTAGTCCTGGTGATTGGGCTGGGTTCCAGTGGCCGTGACGGTTACCCCAGACTCTGCGGTGTAATTTAAAGCCTTTGCAAGCTCCGTTCTCTCAGGAAACAGGGTGAAGAGGAAGTGACCGCCCCAGGCTTTGACCTCATCCAAGCCCCAATCTGTGCCTTGGGAACATGTGTTTCAAAGCTGGCTTGAAGCAGGGCTGGGAGAACATCTTTATTTACCCCCTCCAAACTCCAGTAGGAGACCTTCACGGGGGGAGAGAGACTGGAGCCGTTTTTATGATAACACAGCAGCTATGCTCTAGAATCCTAGACAATTGCACTCGGTGATGGGGAGTGGGGGTGAGGGGCATGCTACCAGAGGTTGAACCCAGGGCTTCCCAAATGCTAGTCATGGGCTCTGCCGCTGGCTGCTTCCCGGGCTGTTCTAGGATGCTGAGAATATCCGTACCTTCTCATTGTTCACTTTTCTGGGATTCCTTTGGAATTCAGCCTCATCCCTTTGACAAGAGGGTGGACTGGAGGCATCAAAGTGCAGAGAGCCAGCATAATAAAGAGAGGATAACAAGGGAAGTGTCTCCTGATGTAAGACGAAAGCAAAGGCATAGTTAGTTTACTGTTCACCCTCACCTAGCATGGGAGTTCAATGAAAATCCCTCTAATGGAAATGGTTTAAATCAAGTGTTGGGGATAAAAACTGCATTTTTTATTGTTTTGCATTTAAAAAATAGTCTTATCTAGCAGTTTTGTACTGAACTCAGTAAGTAGCCAACGATGACTTTGAACTTTTGGTTCCCTGAGCTTCAAGTCCTGGGACTGTAGGTGTGCACCACACTTGGCAGAAACTGTTACTTTTATTCCCCAAAGTTAATTATTTTTTTGTTTTGTCTTTTTGTCTAGCTTTTCCAGGGATTCTTGTAGATTATATTTTAGTTTTCAATTTAAACTAAGTGTGTTAAGCAGGATAAAAAAAAAAAACCCAATTAAGTCATACGCGCCTGGGTTTAAATGCTCCATTACTTAAGTCTATTGATAATTCTGTTTTTGCTTTAAATTTTAGATATTCATTTGTTTCTAAACAAACTCTAATAAGTCTTCACTGGAAACATCCCTGGTTTGCGTTTCTCCAGCCTGTGCTGATATGAGTCTCATGGCAGCAAGTTGCTCATTCTGTAGTAGTCCCACACGCTGTGTTTCGTTCAGTTTCTCTGCCACTGTATTGATGGACACCAGTGTTGGCCGACATAGCATCATATTCTATTTCAGAGTTCCTCAAAGCTGGGCAGTTGGCAAGGATGAGCAGTCTCACTCTCTTCCATCTGCTCATCTTCAGAGTCGTGAACTTTCTGGTTTTCATAACGAACTTGGGATTGATCAACTCCAGAGACTTTTTCTTCTTTTTTTCTGCAGATACCATCTTCACGCCTTGGCATGGGATGGCCCTCAGCTGAGAGTTGGTAGCTCTGTTTTTAAACTCTGCACCGTATTTGTGTGCTTAGATGCTAGGAATGTATTTCCTCAGGCAGAATTTTAATTTAGTGAACGCTGCTGGTCACATCACCTCCTCTTTTGAGGAACTCTGAGAAGGTCAAAGAGAGTTGCCATCCGTGAGAACCTAATAGCAGTACACATCTATTTTATGGGGCAATAGAGGGGCTGGGGTTGGAGCTCAGTTGGTACCCTGCTTGCATAGCAAAGCATGTTCAGTCTCCAGTGTTGCATATACCAGGTGTGGTGTCACACAGAGGTAGGGCCAGGGAGATCAGACACTCAAGGTCATCCTCCTACACGTTCAGTTCAGGGCCAACTTGGTGACCTGAGAACCTGTTAGAAAAAAAAGTTTGGCAATGAGTATTAGGAGGCAGAGGAGCACACCATTATCCTAGATTGCATTAGTTATAAGACTTTCATCGATTGGAATTTCTTCCGGAATGCAAACCGCATGCAAGTAAACAAATTCTTCAGTGAATTTTCTGGGCTGGCATAAATGTCTGCTGTCTTCAGATGACAGTTGATTCTGCTGACCAAGCAAACGTATTGATTTGCCCAGCAACGCTTGTGGTTAGCAGTGAATGAATGCCTTGAAATTTTAAAGTGGTAAGAAATATGAAGTTTCCAGGCAAAAGGGTCAGGGAAGACAAAAAGCGGGGTAGAAATGAGGTGAGCCCCAGCCAGCAGACTCTGGGAGGAGAGCGTCTCAGATGGCCAGGGATGGGGGAAAAGGCTCACAGAAATCTGTCTTTGCGTTCACGTGGACGGCAATCCCCAGTGTACAGTTCAGCTGCCTAGCTAGTCCCACATGTCTAGTAGTATGACCGCACAGCCTAGGTGAAGAAAAATAGCCTTTCAGATAGTTTTCAGAACTGATATTAGTTGTTAAAAAAATAGGCTTCATTATGGCGTTTTCATCGATATACATAACGCGCTTTGGTTATTGTCTCCCCTCCCATGACCCTCACGTGCTCCTCCTCTCTCCCACAGAGGGACTGCCTCCCCCTTCTTCCAAAATACAATATCCAGTTTCCACAATTACCAGGTACCAGTTAGCGAGATGCGGTGGCGCACACCTGCAGTCCCAGCTGCCTGAGGGGCTGAAGCTTGAGGAGACCGGTTTGAGGATCACCTGGGACACACAGTGCGTGAACTCAAGGCTAGTTTGTGCGAGTCAGCAAGATACTGTCCAAAAGTAAAAGTGCAAAAGGCCTAGAGACGTCGCTTAGTGGAAGCACGCTAAAGTGCAAATGAAAAGAGAGGGAAAGGGGCCGGAGAAATAGCTCAGCACTTAAGAACAGTGGCTGCTCTCCTAGAGGATGGGAGCTCCATTCCCAGCATCCACAGGGTAGCTCAGAGCGGGCTCTAAGTCGGGTTCCGGGGCATCTGGTGCCTTCTGGCTTCTCAGGCATCGCATGCATGTGGGGCACAGACAAACACGCAAGTAAATGGGAAAAATGCATAAAATTAAAACCCCCACAAAACCAAAGTCATGGGGAGGGGTGGAAATCCCAGTTATTTAAAAGAATGGCAAGGCGCCAAGCGAAGGAAGGAGGGAGGGACCGCCCTTGCTTGAAGGGAGTGCGCTGGTGATTTTCAGTTTTCTATTCATTATGCGAACAGTGTTCTGTTTGCACCAGGAGAGGGCACCAGATCTCACGACAGACGGCCGTGAGCCACCGTGTGGTTGCTGGGAACTGAACTCGGGACCTGTGGAAGAGCAGCCGGTGCTCTCAGCCTCTGAGCCACCTCTCCAGCCCTCAGTTTTCTTCTTAAAGCACAGCGGAAAGGACAGCCCTGCCTTGACTGCTGCCTTCTCTGCTCTCCCAGACACGCAGAGCCATTTGTGCAGAATGTTAGACTCTTTTGGCCAAGACATTCGGTAGCTGCTGAATTTGCAGGTGGCAAGGGACGTGCTGAATCCCGCTTTAACGAATGTGGCTTCATGAGGGCAGGATGGCATGTGTGACCTCGTGGCTGCCAGTAGGCAAGTCCTTTAGCAGGGCACAGATGTTTTAAAAGCTTGGCTCGGGAGCCTGGGGTAGGTTGCTGTTGTTCTACTCTGTTACCTGGTGACCTGCCAGGGGAACAGGTGAGAATGGGCGACTGGGTTGCAATTTCTGGGACACAGGCTGGAGGAGCCAGGAGTTCTGAATCCCTTTGGCAATGGCCTCGCCTCCTAGGGTGAATCATAGTGTCATACTGCTGTGTCCTGCTTTTCCAATTATTTCCGTATTAAAAAGGACAGCAGCGACAGTGGGCGGGGTTGGTGTTAATGTGTTCATAAGGATCTGGGGAAAGACACTACACGAAGCGATTGCCGCTAGGTCCCACATGAATGAAGTGACAGCGAGGACTTCACATGAGTGGAGAAATCTTGTCCTAATCGGAGTTGGAGAACACTGTAGAACTACTATGACCATTATGTATTCATTGCGCATATTAGCAAAGTTCTGTGTGATGTGCCAATGTCTACTTAGAATTTCACTTCCTCGAGGAGAAGGATCCTCTTAGCTATCAGGCTGAGCACACACTTAACTGAATTGCTGTTACTTACCGAATGTGTGTGACACCCAGAGACGTCTGTGTGTCTGAGCATGTGGTACCACATGGTGAGGTAAGAAACCTATCCGTTCACACTTTACACAGTTTACCTACATAGATCACAGTGACAGACAAGACCAAAGAACTAGTTCAACAACAAACGTCCATGCTTCTCAGATTTTTTTTTCCCCGTAAGTAATTAGAGGGTGATTTAAAAACTCTTTAAAAGACAATTAACTGTTATTCCAGGCAACAGTGTTTTAAATTACACGTTGCTGATGTAGAAATAAGAACAAAAAAACTCATGGCAGTTATAGTTAAAAAACGATTTCTGCAGGCGGTGGTGGCGCACCCCTTTAATCCCAGCACTCGGGAGGCAGAGGGAGGCGCATCTCTGTGAGTTCGAGGCCGGGCTGGACTGACAGACTCCAAAACAATACAGAGAAACCCTGTCTCGTAAAAAACAAACAAACAAACAAACAAAAAAACCAAAAAAAAAAAAAAACCAAAAAAAAAAAAAAAACCAAAACGATTTCTGGAGGCTGGAACTTTTCTCATGCTGTGTGTAGAAAAGTTCGCCCCGTGGACCTGTTTTCCTCATCAATGACAGGAAAGAAGAAACGCAAATGTGTTCTCTGTTCAACCTCATGTGTCACAAGCAGGGTCTAGGGGTCTGTTCCTCCCTACTCTCCAGCAGCCTGTCTCGGAGCTGAGCCGCTTCTCACAAGAGAGCTGTTCTGGGCTTGTGTCTCAGGACCACGGGCGTAGACAAAAAGGGGAATTGAAGCAGACAACTAGAGTATTTCCCCCCGATCTTTTCTAAAGCAGTTTACAATTTCCAAGGAGAATCACAGATCAGTGGGAAACGTATTTTTCATCCACACACGGCAGGTAGCCGACATGTAGCCGGTCTCAGTGCTCTGGGACAAGATGCCCATGGTCGCCACAGGGAAGCCAGTGTCAGCCCCATCATCTCGCCTCTCCGGCTCCCTCAAATAGAAAGCGTGCCTTGTCCGTGCTGCTCTCCGATTCGGTGGACTGACTGCTTCTCCTTGTTTGTGCAGCCTCTGCCGCCGTGTCACGACTCCGCAGAATCCATGCAGGTGTTTAAACAGCACTGCCAAATAGCAGAGGAGTACCATGAGGTCAAGAAGGAGATCGCCTTGCTGGAGGAAAGGAAGTAAGTCCTTCCCAGCCCAGTCGCTTCTGCCGAGCAAAGACTGTGGTGGGCGGGTGGGAAGGGAGGGCATTGGAGGAACAAGCCATAGCCAGCCCTTCGGTAGACCAAGGGCTTCTGCCTATGGACTAGGGAAGAGAGCTGTGGGCATGCTTCCACTCAGGGCCTAATTGTTTTTTAAATGAGAGATTTTAGCTGAAGAAATTAAAAACTGCCAAAACGCCATCCAGAGCCATGTCCCATGGCTCTACTCAGAGCCTCAGGGCACTTTGGGCTGGGGTGAATTTTAATTGATGTTTAAACAGTAGAGGTCCCACATTAAATGAAAAGCCCTTTTAGAGTTATGTAAACGTATTAGTTGACTAATTACATTTTATAGTTCTAGTAAGTTTTTATCCTGATAGCATTTATTATCATTACAGGTCTGCTGTGGAAAGTTATACAATTCAATTAATTAGAGCACTTTAATTTTACTGACTGTTTCACAAAACCCATTTTATTTGCATTCAGTTCTGCCAGCATCTGTCCTCAGTGATTCTAACTTTTTTATTCCTGAAAAGCATCAAAGTAAACACGGTGTCTCCATCCACTGGCCAGTTCCATTTTTACACACTTACCAGGGAGATCTGGTGGTAGTATTTACACATCTTAATAAGAGTTGATCGTATTAAAACAGACCTACAGAAGCATGTCTCTCTGTTGAGTTCCCGAAGCCTTGTCCATTATGTACACCTAAATGCTATACACATTATTGCCTGGGCATGAAACAGAACTCTCAAGCAGGGCAGTTTTTAACATTATATTTCTTCATCCCCTTCATCTTACTGCAGTGACACAATGTATTTATTGCTTAATTTCTAAGCGAAAGGTGAAATGTGTTTCGTTTAAGGAAATCTTAGGACTCTTGAAGACTGCAGTATAGAGGTTGTACATCTACACATTGTGGATTTGGTAAGCAGACTACTGCATTTACCAAATCAACTCAGCCTTTTCTAAATTCCCTGCTTTGCTTCACTTCAGTCACAAAAATTGTGACTTTTGGCCATCTGGGATTAAAATCTGTTAAGAAATCAGAAAACACAAGTTTTAAAATCCAAGGCTCTGTTTTTGTTTGTAGAGTCTAAATAAGCTGTCCAGATTATTTAGATTGCATTTGTCAGCACAGTGTGACTTCTGAGAGTGTCCAGCGTTGTAGCCACAGGAGGACTTAGGATCAGCAGCCCGTGAGTGTATTTCCTGGGCTCTGTTTACTTGTGCACACGCAAACTGTGATGGCACAATAGTTTTCCCTAGGAAAAGCCCACCCAGGTAGTTCATCTTTATCGATAAACTCCACGTAGTTCATCTTTATCGATAAACTCCAGTTTGCAGCTTCTGGAGGACTTTGTTATTTGATTTAACCTCATCTGTGGCTTATTTCAGGCAATGTGAGAATCACCCACTTTAAAAGTTTTTAAGGTGCTGCATTTGGAAATATAACAGGATAATGACGTAAGAATGGCTAATGTCAGGGTTTGTTCCAGCTGCTTGTGTTGAGAAAAATGATAAGCGGTGGGTATCACCACAGCATCCAAGTAAGAAAGAGTTAAGTCGGTTTCAGCTAGCCAGTTAAGGGACAAACTTTATATAACCTTCCAGGACCTCAAAGAGGTAAGGAGCACCCCCACCTCCAGGCACTCAAGGACACGTGTGTTTCTGACCTTATTCCTTCATCAACTGTATCTGAATTCTCTAGTTGGCTACATATAGATCAAGGACAAATCTTTTACTATTTTTTTCTCTTTCATAAGTTTCTTAAGTTTCCTTTTCTCCATTCCCAGTTCTTCTATCTGGGCTTAAGATTTTTTGATTTAAATCTTGGCTGGTATAATATTATAATTGTTCCCCCTCTCTCTCTCTCTCTCTCTCTCTCTCTCTCTCTCTCTCTCTCTCTCTCTCTCTCTCTCTCTCTCTCTCTTTGTGTTTAACATTAATGGCAGTTTCTGCTTCTTCTGTTCCTCCCTTGCTCCTTCTCTCTGGGGAGGGGGGCAGTCCTATGGTTTCAGACTGGTATCAAACTTACTATATGCCCAAGTATGGCCTACCTCCTGGTCACCCTGCCTTGACTTCCCTAAGGGCTCAATCATAGGCATGTGCTGCCACACCTGTTTTATGAAGTGCTGGGAGTCAAACCCAGAACCTCCTACGTGTCAGGCAAGCATCCTACAAACTGACCTGGGCTCCCAGTCCCCACACCCAAGTCTGGCCTGGGTTTCACCACCTGCCATAATATGCCTAGGAACCTCTCTAGAACTCCCTACCTTGACCCTGCCTCAACTGCATAGGTCTATTCTCTCCCAGGATGGAGCTG
The DNA here is from genome assembly GCF_017639785.1 of Mesocricetus auratus. Classification (NCBI taxonomy): domain Eukaryota; kingdom Metazoa; phylum Chordata; class Mammalia; order Rodentia; family Cricetidae; genus Mesocricetus; species Mesocricetus auratus. The sequence continues at coordinate 9,610,532 of NW_024429192.1, read as the reverse complement.
GGTCCTGTCTGTGTCTGCCCCACCTGCAGCAATTCCTATAAGTGAGACAAGCCCATGCCCTTGCCCCTGGTGATCAGATCTTTTCCTCAGCAATGGAAGAGCCGCCGAGTGACCCTTTGAGCCTTCAGTAGGTTAGCTCTACCAGTGACCGTGTTTAAGTTTATGCTGTCTTTGTGGTACTCTGTCTCCCCAGCGGGCAGCCACACACTTGCTATCTTTAGCATCTCTTTGTGTCCTCTTCATCCACCACGGAGCTGATCATAAATGTCAAATATGAATGAGGTTGATTTAAGGTAGCCCATTATAGGTTCAGTATTGTCCTCTGCATAAACACATTCTCTTTGTGTTGCTTTGGTCCAGTATTTAAAATATGGAGCTGATGCTCGTAAGGGTCACTAAGACAACTGTTAAATCACAAACTGTGGCTGGAGTCATCACTGTGTGGAACCCATCCTCTAAGGACTGTTAGCTGTACTGTTTTTCATGACGCTGTAGTGAACCAGTGGTTCCTTTTATAACAGATCTTCTTTTCTGAGGTCTTTGTTTTCAAGCAGGATAAATCAGGCCATATGGATTTGACGCAAGCAATTAGCATTCCATTGAAAAATGATTCGGATGGGAATTTCTCTCCCAACACTCATAAAGTGTGGCCGACTTTGATGCCTTTGACAACTGGCTCATGCAAGTGAGACGCAAAGATTCTAAAGTATTTTACAAGAGATGTCTTCTTTATTGGAATTGTTTGTGCAGTGCACAGCCTAATGTTTGAACTTGAGACTGAACTTCTCTCATCTCTCCAGAGGAGGTCTCCCTGGATCAAGTTTGGGAGAACTTACAGCGAGAGGCGAAGAGTTGATAGAACTGTAACCATGCATGTTCGTTGGGTGGATAAAAGATAGTCAAACCTTTTCACGGATTACTCAACATGGGATAAGTCCTATTTATTTAAACTTACTTCTGGCTTATGACCAATGATATATAGAGTCAGTTCTTATGTTAGTTGGACATCTAGATATTTTGCATTTGATAATATTCCTTATAATTGCATATACTATAACATGACATATCTTTCTGATGCAACTTCTAAGAATTTTCATACAGTATACGTAGCTTCTTTTGTACATCATGTAGCTTTAGAAGTCTAGCACTGATTGATAGAAATGATTTAAAATACACGATTAAACTACAACCTGTTATAAAGGTTGCTGAATTCTAGACATGATCCTATCTTGTCTGGTGGAGAAAGTGGTTCTCCCATCTTGATATGAACCACCCCAAGGAGACGGACGGTACCAGACAAGGATCCTTACAGAAGATGAACTTTTCTGTCCGGCAGTTCAGGGCTCTGCAGTGTTTCAGGGTTGTGTAGCTGTCTCCATGGTTGTAGGTGATTTTTATCAGCCCAGAAGGAAACCTTGTAGTCTTGAGCAGTCCCTCTTTCCTAGCCATTTTAGCAAACAAACCTGTTTCCTGTGCCTATCAGCTTGCTGCTGGGCCATTTATTTTTTTATTTTTTATTTTTAAATTTAAATTTAAATTAGAAACAAGGTTGCTTCACATTTCAATTCCAGGTCTCTCTCCCTTTCCCTCCCCTCCTCCCACGCCCTCCTCCCAACCCCTCCAATACCCCCTCATTTCCCCAGGGAGGGTGAGGCCCTCCATTGGGGTGTCCATAGTCTGTCATTTCATCCAGGGCAGGGCCTAGACCCTCCCCCAAGAGTTCAGGGTGAGAGTGCATCTCACATTGTTGGATGGGATTCCAAAGTCCACGTGTATACTTGGGATGAATACTGATCTACTGCCCAAGGCTCAATAGATTACTTAGGCCTCCTCACTGACACCCACATTCAGGGGGGCTTGATCAGTCCCATGCTGGATTCCCAGGCATCAGACTGGGATTCAAGAGTTAACCCTTGTCAGGTCAGCTGTTTCTGGGGGTTAAACCAGCCCAGTCTTAATCCCTTTGGTCATCAGTCCTCCCTCTCTGTTACTGGCTTTCTAGAGTTCAGCTCAGCGCTTAGCTGTGGGAGTCTGCCTCTTCTTCCATCAGCCACTGAATGAAGGTTCTGTTTCCCGGACTCTCTGGCCATGGGATTGTAGGCTGGCACTCCCCAGATCTATGTCTAAAATCCATATATGAGAGAGTACATGCCATGTTTCTCTTTTTGTGACTGGGTTACCTCACTCAGGATGGTTTCTTCTAGTGCCATCCATTTGCCTGCAAATTTCAGGATTCCATTGTTTTTTTTTTTTTCTTCTGCTGAATAGTACTCCATTGTGTAAATGCACCACATTTTCTCTATCCACTCTTCGGTTGAGGGGCATCTAGGTTGCTTCCAAGTTCTGGCTATTACAAATGATGCTGGGCCATTTTTTAAGTGAATGTAATCATGTAATATATTTTGATGTGGCTCTCGGAGAGTAATGTTTCAAGTCCGTCCATGTGTCACACAGCAGTGCTTTGTTCTTTTTATCTGAGGGTAATATCCTACTGTCTACATCTTGTATGCCTTTCGTTGGTTAATGTACACTTGGGTTGTTTGTACTGTTCAGTGTTTTGAGTAATGCCAGTGTAAACATCTGTGAAGAGTTCTAATTGCTGCACACATCTGCGTGTGCTAATTCTGTCCCAATGATACCCGTGCTAGTAGATGGAAATGATGTGTCATTGTGGTTTTGATTTACATTTCCCTGATGGCTGTGATGTTGCACAACTTTTTGAGCACTTCTGGGCCATTTCTGTTTTCTTGGGGGAAATATTTATTTAGATACATTGCCCAATTTTGAGAGGGTTTTCTTTTTAGTCATTGCATAAAAGGATCATACAACTTCAGTGGGTTCAAGTGAAGCATTAGAAGGGGTTTTTTGTATTGGGAACTTACAAACATTTTAAGACCTGCATGCTTATGTCTTATTAAAATATGTAAAGTGATTATGGAGAACAATTGCTTATCTAGGGGAATACTGAAATGTGGGAAGGGGTACTCAGGTTACTTGTAAAACTTTAATGTAAAAATCGCCCTCCTTTTGTTTTCGTTTCATCGTGGTATTGAACTCATTCTGAAACTGCTAACAGAGATTTTTGTGTTTAAATAGAAACATTTGTTGTCTTAGATCATTTTCGAAGAAATATTTTTAGGTCAAGTTCTGGGGAAGTCTCTCAAAGTTTGGGGATGGAGAGGATATCACTAGGTTACTGTCTACAGAGTGAACAGAGAAAGTCCAGTTTTACCTGAACCACTCTACTCAGGGGGTGAGGTTTGAAAAAAAGTTTGTGTGGTGTGAACAATCTCTTACTGTACTCCAGGCATATGGGTCTTACACATTTACTCAGTGTAGAAATTGGGTCTTCATGGTCATAAAGAAACAGTAAGAGTGGTGTGTCCCACAGGTGTTTGTAGTAGTAGGCAGGCACACGGCGTAGACATGCATTGTCTTTCTCATGATAACTGATTTGTGCAGGTTACTTCCTGGGTAAAGTGTGGAATTGGAGGCCATTTCCCAGCAGTGAGTATGTGGTTCTCAAGACCAACCCACGAGCAAGGATAAACACACTGCCTGGTCTGCACTTGGACGTAATACTTGTTGCGCAAGTGACTAGAGGACCCTGAAAGCTTTGCTTGAGGAGGCAGAGGAAGGGACAAAAGGATTTTTTCATTTAAAGAGCTATTTTTTGTTGAATATCAATATTCCAGTCATAATGCCCCAGTCATAACAATTGGGTCTCTAACACTATCTAACCCAGGGCTGTCCAGTCTCTTGACTAGAATTCTCTTACCCTCTGCCTGAAACTTGTTAAAAGGGACATGGCATTCATATACACTTACTGAGTCCATGGTTGTTATTTCCTTTACCAAGGAGGCAGCACCAACGCAATCTGCAGAGAAGGAGAACAAGGAAACATCTTGCCTTTTACTTTATCCCCATCCCAGGACAAGCTCACGGGCGGTGGCTGACAGAGCGAGTCCTTCAGCTTTCTTTATTTCACGCAGTGTTTCTCACAAGGGGCCTTTCATCTCCCATCTCCAGCCCAGGACCTGGCTAATATCTAGAGAAATGTCCGTCTTCACAGCCAGCATGTGAGGAAGTTGTTATCCAGAATCTAGTGAGTGAAAGCTAAGGATGATGCTAAGGCTCCTCCAAGGCCATTGTCTAGGGTAGACTCTTCAGGCCTCATTGTCAGTCATACTAAAATTGAACAAACCCTTGCTTAGACTCAGTCTCACCCCACACCGTCTGCCTCCTCATATCTTAGTATCATGTACGCATTTATTATTCATGAGCCTTCAGTGCCGTCGACAGACTGAATTTTGGCATCCTCAATTCAGCACCATTTGTCATCTTTCCATCATGAAAAAAGAAGGTAAGATCCTTCAATCATCTTGAGGCATCTGCTTTTTCTCTCCTATACAAACATGGGTCTCTGAACACGCAAGTACCACCAAACCACGGATTCAAAATATTTTTTTAAATAAAGTGTACCCTGTTAGCTCCTCAGAGTCAAACCGTCTAGAATTTTAACTTTTTCTCAAAACAAAATGCTCAGTTAATTTTGCAAGCACGGAGGACCTTGATAGTGATCTTCCCACTCTCATATTTTTGGTTGTGAGCCTAGCCTTTAATGTCTGAGTCATCTCTCCACCCCAATGGTGATCTTTCAAGATCACAAAAATATTTGTGCCATCAATGAATCAGCTTTTTGGAACCTAAAGAATTTCCTACATTTTGAAATTAATTTCCACACTCTTTTCATCTTTCTCTTTACTAAGACTTTCACTTCTCTCTCTCTCTTTTTTCTTCACAAGTAAAACTTTTCCAGGTCTGTGGCTTAGCTTGAGAGCATCTGATGATCTGTGATAGATCCTACAGGTGTGGCCCTCAGACTGCTGAGATGCATCACATAGAGTTATGCTACAGGTTCTTAGCATCAAAGTAAGATTCCTATAGCTATGACCCTCTACCCCACATCCTATGACATTGAATGAGCGATAGACGTGGTAACCTGAAAAATCAAAAGTCGGGACCATATTTTACCTCATTGTAAATAATGATTCTTCTTGGAATCATAGGTGTATAAAACAGTTTCAGTAGTTTGGTGTGCTAAGGCTTACTCATGACTTGCTAATGGATGAACATAAATGTGTCTAAATAAATAAGTCCCAAACAGGAGACAGCAGACATCTTGCCGGTTTTTATTGGCTGTCTATATAATTACTTGCATGAAGCTAATTTGGAAACCTATCAGCCGGGGCTTCTTGATTGTAGTAAAGAAGAAATTGTTATTGACATTCTCTATTGCAGAGAGATGGGACTAGATGGTCTCACCTGCAGTTACAAAGTCGGTGATTCTGTGGTTGGTCATCTCTAAAAAGCAAAACAGAAGACAGACAGATGGCATGAGGGATTAACTGAAGTCAAACAAGGATTCAGGAGGACAATTATTGTAGACCTGGTACTATCCACCCCCAGACCATGCAGTGAAAGCAGAACTCTATTTAGAACTAAATGGTAATTTAAAGGGGGGAGGGGACCCTAGCCAGACCAGGGATGACCTAGGGCGTGGAGGATTTTCAGCAGTTCTCTTTCTCAACCCCATGTAGGCTTTGTTGTTTTCTTCTCTCTCGTTAATTTCTTTAAGATAGTTGCAAGAGAACTTTTACTAATCAATATTAATTATCGGCATTTTCTGCTTTAACCGTGCTCAGGGACACAGAGCACTGAGCGTGATCAGAATGGGCTTCATGGCTGCCTTTCCTTATTAGCTGTGCGGCTTTTTGATTAGATGGAGTACTTTGAGTTAGGCTTCCTTTCTTTTAAGATATAAATCATCTTTCCCCGAAGTTCATTTTTTTCTTCAATTATTCATTCGTCAAGTATTTATTGGGAGCCTGTTCTATTTTAAACATCTTTGAAGACCCGGAAATCAGTTGGAGCTGAAGAACTTGTGTGTTCCCCCCCACCCCAACCCCGGTCCTGCTAGATCCTTCTTTAACCATGCTGGTTTTGCTCATCTTCTGATTTAATTTTAGCTCCTTTGGAGATCATTTTGATGGTTTTGAATATACTGAAAACACCAAATGGGTCTTTTACTGGATTTACTATTAAAACTTTCCCTAAATGTACTTTGTTCTTTCTGAACAACGAGGGATATTTTTTTCTTGTATTGTCTAATATTCCTCATGTTTAGATGTATTGTGTGCATTTTGGGTTGGGTGGGCGGGGTCACAGATATAATGCATGTTTCTCCCAGGGCATGAGACACCTGTCTTTCTCCTCAGTAGTAATTCTACTGAAGACGTTACCCACTCTTCTACCCTTTTAGAACATATGAACACATTTGCTCCTCGTCAGCTTCTCTTTAACCCACTTGTTCTAGCATCCAATGTTATCTCATCACACATCCATGTTTGAGTATGTTTTATAATATACAGAACACACTAACACGTACATAATTCATGAATGAGTATGCATTTGTTAAAATAGTCTGGATTTGTGTTCAAATCTCTCTAAATCTCTCTGTCTCTGTCTCTGTCTCTGTCTCTGTCTCTCTCTCTCTCTCTCTGTGTTTTAACTAGTAGTAATTTTTTCCTTTTAGTTCTTAAGATAGGGTGTCTCTAGGTGACCTAGCTGACCACAAGTTCCTGCCTCAGGCCACCAAGGGCCAGGGTTACAGGCATGCATCATCACATGTAATTTTTAACTAATAGTCTTAAATACTCAAATGGTTTAGGCGATATAAATGAACATGAAAGTCAGGCCATCTTCTGTTTATGGGTTATTGGAGCATTACAGACAGGGTTTGTGATCGGAAAATGTTCTTGCTCTAGTCACCCTGACTTATTTCCAATATAATCATGAATATTATTATTTGTAGAAATATACTTTCCATTCTTCTGCTTATCTTATATAGTATCAGGTTAGTGTAAGAAGAAAGAGAAGAGACTTTCAGGAATGTGGTCCTTCCTGTGCAGGGGGTCTACATCCATGATCCAACCAACTGTACATCAAGATGCTATGTAGTTAGAGTGTGTTTCTTGTCCCATTTTTCAAACAATACAAAATAGCATTTTATTTTTTTTACATAGCATGCACGTGGTGTTAGGCATTGTAAAGTGTCCAGAGTTAAATACACAGAAGGACATGTGCAGGCTACATAAAAATATTATGCTATTTTATTTGAGCATCAGCAGACCCATGGGAGGCCTGGATCCAATGCCTACTGTATGAGTGTGGGGACTAGAGAAAGACAAGGAAAATAAAATCCTCAGGATCAAACCCAGGGCGTTGAGCATGGCTGGTAAGTGTTCTGCCACTGAACTCCAGCTCCAACCCCTCATGAATATTTACTTGTTATGTGTTAAACTGAGATCTACAGAAACAGAGGAAGCTAAGCACTGCCTTCCAAGGACAAAGATCCAGTAAGAGACAAAGTAGCTTCCCCCCACAAGACAGAGGGCAGGGCCTTAGTGTGGACTGCATTAGTAACTGATGGTCTTTTCCTTCCTTTGCAAAATGATAATTTCAATAACTTGTTGCAATTTTTTAAACTTTGATTTTTGCTTTCTCAGAAACAGAAATGCATAGCTGTTTTGTCTTTTAAGCAGCCAAAACTTAATTTGTTGTACTTAACAAAAAACAAATCATGTAGTTGGCATTTTCTTTGGGCTACCAACCAGCTCCCAAATAAATACACAGAGACTTATTATGAATTATGAATGCTCAGCCTTGGTTTAGGCTTGTCCTTCTAGCTCTTTTAACTTCATTTAACAATTTAATCTGTTTCTATTCATCTATGTTTTGCCTTGGGGCTTTTTACCTTTCTTTCACTCTGTGTGTCCTACTTTCCTGCTTCCTCCATACCTCTCTGGCTGGCCCCTGACGTCTCCCCCCCCTTTTTTTATTTTTCAAGACAGGGTTTCTCTGTGGCTTTGGAGGCTATCCTGGAACTAGCTCTTGTAGACCAGGCTGGCCTGGAACTCACAGAGATCCGCCTGCCTCTGCCTCCTGAGTACTGGGATTAAAGGCGTGTGCCACCACCGCCCGGCTCCCTGGCGTCTCCCTTTCTTTCCTCTCCCAGCCTAAATTCCTCCTCCTAGTTACTCTCCCTGCCCAGAAGTTCTGCCTATACCTCCTCCTTCACTGTTGGCCATTCAGCTTTTTATTAGATCAGTCAGAGGCCTTAGGCAGAAACACTGTATGTGAGTCCTAACTACCCAGGCTCAGAAGGTCAAACACTGTATGTGAGTCCTAACTACCCAGATTCAGAAGGACAAACACTGTATGTGAGTCCTAACTTCCCAGGCTCAGAAGGTCAAACACTGTATGTGAGTCCTAACTACCCAGGCTCAGAAGGACAAATACTGTATGTGAGTCCTAACTACCCAGGCTCAGAAGGACAAACACTGTATGTGAGTCCTAACTACCCAGGCTCAGAAGGACAAACACTGTATGTGAGGCCTAACTACCCAGATTCAGAAGGACAAACACTATATGTGAGTCCTAGTTTCTAACTGTTAAATGCGCACATCCAGGAGGATGAAAACACGTAACGGCCAGGCATCTGGGAAGTGGCCCATGAGAGTGCAGGAAGAGGCTTTAAGAGAAGCATGGAGAAGACAACAGAACAAAGTGGAAGGGGCCTGGGGGACAAAGGGTACAGAGGGAGAAAGAGCGTGGGGAGATGAGGAAAGAGTGAGAAATGTATGCAAACCCCATGTGAAGGGAACGTGCCGCTTTGTAAGCTAATAAAGAAATGGAGATCCCTCAAGAAAAGGGAAGAGAAAGCAAGCAGGAGGGAAAGGGAAAGGCGTGTCATTGGCGGCCAGAAGGGTACATACACACCAAGAAGTTAGAGTGTGGAGGGCGGATGGCTGGGTATGTTTGCCATGAAGCCTGTCCTTCCCGCCCTGTGCCCTGAATTTCAGAAAGGAGCTCATTGCCAAGCTGGACCAGGCAGAAAAGGAGAAGCAGGACGCTGCTCAGCTGGTTCGGGAGTTCGAGGCGCTGACGGAGGAGAACCGGACGCTGAAGATGGCCCAGTCTCAGTGTGTGGAACAACTGGAAAAGCTCAGAATCCAGTATCAGAAGAGGCAAGGGTCCTCCTAGCGCCAGCTGATGGAATGTGGGCATACGAGGTTGCTGGCTGCTGTGCTATGTGCTGGCCAACGAGATTTGTATCTGAAAAGGGACAGAGAGCAAAATCTACTGCTTCTCTTTATCACCCACATGGCAAATGTCTAGAATGAGTTTAGTGCTGCCTAGCTTCCAGCTTGAGAGAGGGATATTTTATTTTAAGCGAGGTCGTTAATGCAAAGCTATCACCACCAGTGTATATTTTCAGAGATCAGAGTTCTTTTCCAAAGATTTATAGATATATATATATTTCTTATTTAGAAAGATAGGATCATACTGTACATTAGAGTAGAAAATAATAAAAAACAGAATATTGACTGGTCCCACTGAAAACCATGAGTCATAAAACAAGCCGGTAGGATGTTCACTGTAGTTTCATATCCGTGCATTTAAAAATTTTATGACTTTTCATATTTCAAGTCTGCTCAACGACAAACCATAGGAACAACTGAAATTGGTTGAGTCGGACGTAATTCTCCAGTGATTGACTGCCCTAAGAATAAATGGTTGCGTAGCCTAAGTGCTTTCTCATGAAAATGTTAGCAGACATTGCGCCCACACCCAAAGCTCACTGGCCAGTGCTGACTAGCTGTGTTATAAAGAATCAGGGCTGCTGCACTTTCTTTGCTCTGTGTGAGCACACACTGGGTACATTCACCATGGCTGTGTGTGTCTTGGGGATCTGGGCCTGGGGAAAGTGGAAAGAAACTGTTCAGACACTACTTGGTTGAATGTCTGTGGAAGATCAGTGGAGTGACACAGCTCTTGCCGTGTGTGGGGTTTCTGGAAATGTGTTGGATCAGTAGTAACTGACAGGAATGTGCTTGCGAATTCAGGGGTAAAGTGATTTCCCTTCGTACCAGCCGCCACACTTTCCCACCCATTGTCCTGTGTCCGTTTCTATTTACATGACTTCTTTTTCATTAAACATGGATCAAAAGTGCAGCCCTGTGTCGTGCCTCGTTCTTAAGCCCTTTGTGCTAGGAGTTGCCATGGTTAGAATTTATTCTCTGCAGTATGCGTTGAAAAAGAAGTGAAGTCCTTTCCCAGGCAAACATTTAGGGTCCACATCTAAAACATTCCGAGCACTAACACTGACTGTGAGGTGCTAACATGACTGACCATAGATGTAGCAGTGGTTCCCAACCAGGCATGATGCCGATCTAGCGGGTTATTTGACAGTGTCTAGAGACATTTCTTTCCTTTGAAAAGTATGTTTTTTACCTGTGTGTTTGTGTGCATGCATGTGTGTGCGTGTGTGCACATGCATGCACAAGGGCTATGGGCCCATGTGATTGTCAGAGGACAACTCTTGGATCACTTCTCTTTTTCTACCTTGTAGCTCTTTGGGATTGAACCCAGGTCCTCAGGCTTGGCAGCAGTCACCCGCTGAGCCATTTTGCAGCCCCTTTTCTTTGGTCGGCACAATTGGGGTAGAGGACAATACTGGTATGAAGGCCAGAGCCCAAGAATGATACCACACTCAGAGCAGCCATCCCTAAGAAGAGTTATCCTATTCAGTATCATGTCTATGGGAAAAAGAGTGATGCTTACTCATGCTTAACCAATCACTGGGGATCTTGGGCACAGACTGGGTAACCAGGGGCTGATTCATGTGTGGTTCAGAAGCTATGAGGCCTCCTCCCTCCCTCGTACAGCAATGAAGCTTTTCTGTAGGTCTTTACCGCTTTGAAGCCGGAACACCTTTTTTAATATTTTTTTCTTCAATGTCTGAGACTGGAAAACAAGGCTGCCTGCTCATGGAAGTCCTTATGAAGCTTCTCCTCACAGATTGATCGTGGCCTCCAGCCCTGACTGAGGAGGAACGTGAGTCCCCACAGCCCAATGGACAAAAGACCCAACAGCAACACTTTTTGTTGCCTTAATATTTGACCCAAAGCAAAAATAAACAAGCAAGCAAGCAAACAAACAAAACTCTGTGATTCTGTCTCGACGCTGTTTTTGTTTGTTTTGTAGTAACTGTGAAGCTTAGAAGTACTAACAGGAAGGAGATCTTAACAAATGTCCACAGTTCTAGGGCTCCCAGAGGGGCAGGAGAAGAGTGACTCACTAAGCTTCACGCACTGGGTTTGGGCTCAGCCACCCCAGACATCTGTAGGACTCGAGCAGTCGTGACCTAATGCAGAGGACGAGGGGCAGGGAAACAGCTCCTAAGCCCCCACTCTGGCAGGAGGGATAGCAGAGCAGGTAAAACTGTGGGGATGTGTCTTAGTCAGTGTTCTATTGCAGTGAAGAGACAGCGTGGCCACAGCCACACTTATAAAGGAAACCATGTAATCGGGGCTGGCTTACAGTTCAGAGTTAGTCCATTGTCACCATGGCGGGGAGTGTGGCAGCGTGCAGGCAGACGTGGTGCTGGAGAGGAGCTGAGAGCGCTTCACCCAGATTGGCAGGCACAGGAAGAGAGATGCTGGGTCTGACCTGATCATTTGAAACCCTAAAGCCCACCCCCAGTGACACACTTCCTCCAGCAAGATCACACCCCTCCTAATCCCTGTCAAGTAGCACCGCTCTCTAATGACCAAGCATTGAAATCTATGAACCTATGAGGGTTATTCCTATTCAAACCACCGCAGGATGTCACTGGGGTTATGTATGGCCCAGAATCATTGTACAGATAGCACTTGAAACCCTGCTAGTCTCAATGAGAACCTTTACCGAATGTTTCCAAAATATACGTATTTGTTCCTCCGAAGCAAACTCTGCCCTGAATGTATGTGTTTTCAGTAGTTCCAGTTTATTAAAACACGAAATTCTGTGTGCTGTGAGCATATGTGTCTCTTATTGGTTGGTGAATAAAGCTGTTTTGGCCAATGGACAGGCAGGACTTAGCCAGGTGGGAAATCCAAACAGGGATTAAAAAAAAAGAAAAAGGTAATAGGCAGAGTCAGGGAGATGCCATGTTGCTGCTGAGGAAGCAAGAGATCCGGGCATCATCAGTAAGCCAAGACCATGTGGAGATACACAGATTAATAGAGATGGGCTAATAGTTAAGAGAGAGCTAGCCAATAATAAGCCTGAGCAATAGGCTAAACAGTTTAATAGAAGTGTCTGTGTGTTTATTTGGGACTGAAAGGTGGCGGGACTGGGCGGGACAGAAACTACCATCTACAAAGCATCACCTATTTTATTGCATGTCTGAGAAACTTACAAGGCAGAGTTTGTCATTCTTTTGACAACTTCCCACAAACCTTACTTAGCATATTACCTGCCAACCTCAGATCACTGAGAATCTGCCATCTTCCCATTACAAAGCCACAGGGTAGTACTTGCCTGGCACTGAGTGAGACCCCGCCACCAATCCCCAGCAACTCAAAGAGGAAAGGTAGAACAAAAGAACTCCTAACATAGCAATATTGTTAATATTGCAGAACGTCGAAAATCAACTCAGAGGCCTTATTAGTCATAGTGTGAAGGTGATTGCCTTCGAGCTAGCATTAAAGATGAAAACCTCATCATGCCTTCCAATGGCTCTACTAAAGGATCTGCTATCCGTGGGCCATTTAGTTTGTGCAGAAGTGAAAGGAATGTGATCAAACATGGCTAGCGGTCAAGTCTATCCGAACTGGCAGAGCTTGTTTCTCTAAGTCACAGAGGGCTTGGGTACAGTATCAGTTCTGTACAAACAAGGAACAGAATGGACTTGAAATTCAAATACAACTCACTCCCCTGCCCCCAGATCTATTACGTAACAAATACGGCCGCATCAGAGACTGCAAAGCAAAACTAAGGCTCCATAGTTTACACAAAATTCTCTAGATCTGGGATTCAGTTACAAAGACACCGCCCCCACTTCCAATCATGCCATCCACACACACCCATCTCTCTTGCCTCCCATCCCTCCCTCCTCCAACTCATCCCTCTTTCCCCCATCCATTCAGTATTACACATACCTACGCACTTTCAGTCCTCTGGCAGAGAACAGTGGGCGTGGCGGGTGTGGGGGGTCCTGCTGTAAGGATTCAGGCATTATGCTGGCCCGCCCCTCTCACCCGGCAGAATGCACTCAGGCTTACCTTAGTCAGCCCAGGGTTCCAACACTACACAGGTACAAAGGACCCCTTAAAAGAAAGACCCCTGCCCACTTATGCCCGCTCTGTCTCTGTCTCTGTCTCTGTCTCTGTCTCTCTGTCTCTCTCTCTCTCTCTCTCTCTCTCTCTCTCTCTCTCTCTCTCTCTCTCCAGCTCTCTTTTCCTGCTGTCCCCCTGGGGGCAGGCAGGACTTTTCCTGTCTCCCTCTTCTGTCCACTTTCTGTCTCTGCGTCTCTTTACCTCTCTTCTCCTTCCTTCCCCCCTTTCCCTTCCTAATAAAACTCCTCACTTAAGCTCTGTCTGTCTGGTGTGTTTGTCTCTTCACCTACACACCCTTGCCTGCCTTGGAATCCACCAAGGTTCCCCTCTCTTTATCATAGCACCTATTCCTAAGAAATTCTTAGTCTACAAAACTTTTTGATAAGTATTTAGGGAGTCACCAGGCTTGAAGACAAAGCACAGAAGGCATGGTATTATGCCTTCCCTGTCCCTCTCTCCGGGGTCAGTATGCTGCTGGATTGTGAAGAATCAGTGTGGGAGGGGAGCGCCCCACGAGTCGGAACTGATGCCCTTGACAATGGCCAAAGACGTGAGCAGGGCAGAGCCTCCAGCCCTAGGCAGGGCTTCAGGGGACTACAGGCTGCCAGCATCTCATCAGGGACTGAGCCAGAACCACCCGGCAAGCTGCTTCCAGCTCCTGGTTCCTGGGAAGCTCGAGACAGTAAATGCTTGTTGCTTTAAGCCACTGAATTTTGGGGTGATTGATTGAGCAGCAAAAGATAAGGAATATGCCAAGCGGGGTTAAGAGCCAAACAGGAAAAAGATAGCATTTATGAGTGCGCATAAAAAGGGGGTAGGGATGAGATGAGGGATCTTTGATGGCTTGGCAATGAGTAACGAGATAAGATCTGATGGATGAGTAAGAGCTACAGAGGCAGAGAAGCTCCAGACCACAAAAAAAAATCCCCAAACCCCACAGACATGCAAAGGCCCAGCGCTGCGTTAGAGACTGAGGTGGGCAGTGTGGCTGAGGGTGAAGGCGGGAACTAGAAGATGGCAGTAAGTGGCCTGCCTGAGCCACTCACTGCCTGAGAAGCCACTGGTAACTGACGGCTCGCCACAGATGGCTCTCCACCATGTGCGCATGGGCGGCGCCGAAGCGACTCCATGCTTTTTGTTTGTTGGAAGTTGGGAGGGAAGGAAGAACTGGAAGGCATCAAATGGGGGATGGATTTGATCAAACCACATTTCACGTCTGAAGTTCCCAATGCGGGGGAGTTTTTTGTTTGTTTTTGCTTTGCTTGGTCTTAATCCTAACATCAAAGCGGCACTATGCGAGAATTTAAATGTGTTACGTTGCAAAGATAACATGGTCACTGCTAGGGTGGTAGATTTTAAGGGTTTCCTTTTATAATTTGCCTCATTTTAGACTACTTAAAAGGCCATATTTGTACTACATATATTCTGATGGAGGGAGGGATGACAGGCAGAAGACCGAACTGACGTGAATTTTGTAGAGACATTTAACGAGTACACTTTTTTTTTTTTTTTTTTTTTTTTTTTGGTTTTTCGAGACAGGGTTTCTCTGTATTGTTTTGGAGGCTGTCGGTCCAGCCTGGCCTCGAACTCACAGAGATCCGCCTGCCGAGTACACTTCTTAGAAGAGAACAAACCGGCCTTTAACAATACCACACTGCCTAGTAGAGCAACAGACTTGGGTTTGTCTCTGTTGTTTCCATTAGCATGCTACATGTGGACATACCCATAGTCTTGCTGCTCATAAAAATTCCCGCCTTCCCAAATGGGATTCCACCCTACCCCCCCCCACCACCCAGCTGTCATCTTTGCTGTTTCTGAAGAGTGATGATCATCAGAGCCGGGAACACGGACGCCATCAAACATGAGCCCAGGTACAAGAGTGTAAAGGTGCAGATGGGTCTGAGGTCATCCCGTGCCGGTGAACTCAAGCCTGCCTGGGCTAAGGAAACACCCCAGTGCTGGCGGCATTGCCCCTCGGTTGCTCTGCCCCCTCCCCCCCCCCGTCCTCTTCTTACTAAGTGGGGGGGGGCGCTCTTTTTATTTCTCATAGTAAAAGCAAGTTCTCGCCTTGGGGGAAAGGAGAGTGTTGCTGTGAGATGTTGGAAACTCCGTGTTCATGTCTCTCATGCCTGTCCGGCTCCAGCAGCTCCGAAGGCCGGCAGATAAAGGTTGCTTTTACAAGGGCTGTTTGCTGAGGCTCTGATTGTGCCATGGGGTGATCGCGTGAGTCACACACACTGGCACACGGAGTTTTTCCCCTCAGGAGTTGGACTTTCACAGGTAATGTGTTCAAGGACGGTCAGGAATGACATTCGATTAGAGACTGAGTCAGGGTGTCCAAGGAGGAATCAAAGTTTCTTCTGTAGCCGAGACAAGACTCCAGGATGGCAGGCCACTACCATGTTACCAAGCGCGCCTGGGCAGTGGCTCTTCTCTCAGATCAGTCCTGAGAAGGCAAAGATAGAGAGACTGTGGGGCATGAGAGATGCCCCCTCCCCGCCCTTCCGCACCTTCC
Source organism: Mesocricetus auratus (assembly GCF_017639785.1). Classification (NCBI taxonomy): domain Eukaryota; kingdom Metazoa; phylum Chordata; class Mammalia; order Rodentia; family Cricetidae; genus Mesocricetus; species Mesocricetus auratus. Next base: position 9,594,794 of record NW_024429192.1, on the reverse strand, counting down.
TCCCACCCCCAGATTCTTAATTGCTGCTCGCATCTCATAAACGGAGTAAGTGCTGAAGAAGCCGCCTTCCCCCACCATTCCTGTAAAAAAGGATATGACTCACAATCCCAGCAATCCCCAAAATGCCACAGATACTACAGCGATTTGGTTATATTAAAATAGCTGGTTAGTGGAGAGTGTGGGGGTAAGGGTGAGAACTTTCAGATGGCTTCTTTTGTTTGTTTTAGTTTTCCACGTAAATTGCCTCATGTCTAAGTGCCTGCTGACAGCTTCACAACCACATCGCAGGCCTTCCTGCATTCTGACGAGGGGCACTGAACTTTTGCTGCTCTGATCTCAGACCCCAGGCATGAGGCAAGGCTCACTCTCCTACCCTGACCCCTGCCTGCGCCTGTCATGAGGTCTACAGGCAAGCATTCTCCTTTTCTGTAGAGATGTTCATTGACCGCACTTAAAAATACTGGTCTCCAGGCTTTGTGGACTCCCCATGGGAGGCCTTATCCTTTCTGAGGAGTGGATAGGGGGGTTGTAGAAAGGTGGGGGAGCAGGAGGAGGGGAGGGAGGGGGAACTGTGCTTGGTATACAAAATGAATAAAAAAATTAAAAAAATATACTGGTCCCCACCTCCAAGGTAACAGCAGCCATTCAGTCTAGTATTGAGGATGCTGGTGACAACCCTGGCCAGCACAGTAACAACATTTTGTATTCAGCCTATGCAATGGAAAGGGCATTTGTGGGTCTCTGATTCATTCAGAAATGGGGCAGGGCGGGGGGGGGGCCCTCTTTTTGGCCATCCAGGCTCTGGAAACCCAGTATGTGACTTTCTGCCAACACCAGGAGTGAGTTTGAGATTTAGGAGTGAGGTTGAGATCAGGAATCTTGGTTGTCCATATGTCACATCAGGAAATTCAGGGTCTGGTTAGGGGGAGGAGTGATCACAAGGGGTGATCAAGGACAACCCCAGGGAGGGACTGTTTAAAGAACAGGACGTAGAGCCAGGGAAATCAGAAGAGCTGTGCAAGCTTTGGGGCTTGCAAGGCCCCAGGGCTAGGGCTGGCCACCAGGGAAAGCTTCTTGACCTTCAAGGGCAAACAAAGGAGGAAGCTGCATGAGGGCTGGGCTTGAGCTGTGTCTACGGGGAGAGGTTCCCCACCCCACCCTGGCCTGGCGCTGACTGGCCTCCAGAACGTGGCCTTGGGTGGAGCAGAGTTGCAGCTTATCAGGGCATTGCAAAGAGAAAAGGAGATGAATATCTGTCTCATTCCTGCCCTTTGCCGTCTTCTCTGGGTGGTTCCCATTGGCCAAGCCCAACAAGAAGCAAGAGGGCCAGGAGCCTGGTTGCTAAACCCAAGCAGCTACTCGACTTGGCACTATAGCACGGACCAACTCCAACAAGGGGACTGTCTTCAGTGGCAAGGAACCACAACAGGACCCAGCTGTGTCCAGCGGTGTGTCCGTTAGAGTTCCGGCACCACGGAGGCTGAGTTAGGAAGACTACAAGGGGAAGGAGACACTTGCAAGAAGCAAAGCAAAGCAGACAAAAAGGCAAGATGCTCAGGCTTGTCACTTTTGATCCTGTGACAGACTTAGCAGTAGCGCCTTGTCAAATACACCAGTCTGAATGAAGACAGCAAGCAGATGCTCTTCAGGACATCAGGGTAGGGTTGCCAAAGAAACCACAGGCTGTTCAGTGAAGTCCTAGGATTTACAGGGACAATAGCTAATGCTTTTAGTACAATTATGCCCCCAATTTTGCCTGGGATATATCTCTCTGCCTTAAGACCTTACTGTTCATTTGAAATGCATTTTTAAGTGGCCAATGTGCTGTGAAATCAAACAGGAAAATATGCCCTGTAGGTTAAAAGTTGTGTTTTCAGTTAAGACAGTTAAGTTCCTGTTTGTCCTGTGTTGGTTTGGCTCATCTGCACCAGATGTGCTTGATCACATGTGGGTGGGAGGTACATGGGCAGGAAGTATGTCAGGATATGTACTTGCCCCTGATTGAAGCTAATGGGAAATATGGTGGCCTTGAGTTTTTGGCCTTTTTTTTTTAAAGATAAAGCCAGACAATATAATCCACACTTTATTCCAATCAATCACATCTCTAGCAAGATCAAATTTTTTCAAGTCTCAAGTTCTAAACAATTAACAACCTATTCTGTAAAATAGAATGCAAAGCTATGACCAAAGAAGATAAACAAGGCCCTGCTCGGAGCCTCCTGAGGCCTGGGGTCTGCACACAGGGAACCCATCCTGGCAGAACCTCCCATCCAGAGTCTGCCAACCTTGTGGTGCTAGTCCTGCCTTCACCCTCGGGAAGAGGAGAGCCATCAGAGTATTGGACCTGCTTGTACCCACTGGAAGACAACCTTGCTCCCATACCCATCAGGAGATGGAGACACCCCACTGGTACCCACTGGAAGAAAGGATGGGAAGACAACAGAATAAGAACACAGTCAACAACAGAAAGATCAATATGATCCCAGCAGAGTCTAGGGTCTCCATACAAGCAAGACCTAAATATCCCAACACAGATGAAGCAGCAAAGAACAACCCTAAAAGCAACTTTGTGAAGATGATAGAGACCCTCAAAGAGGAAATGAGAAAATCCCTTAAAGAAATGGAAGAAAAAACAAACAAAAAACCTCAAGAAATGGAGCAAAAGACAATTCAAAAAATTGCAAGAAACAATTCAAACAGTGCAAGGTTTGAATGCTGAAATAGAGGCAATAAAAAATAAAAACAGTCTGAGGGAACTCTGGAAATAGAAAAGCTGGGTAAACGCTCAAAAACTACAGATGCAAGCATAACCAACAGAATACAAGACACAGAAGAGAGAATCTCAGGTGTTGAAGATACACTAGGAGATAGATTCATTGACCTAAGAAAATCTTAAGTCCAACAAATTCCTAACACAAAATATCCAGGAAATATGGGACACTGAAAAGACAAAACCTAAGACTAATAGGTATAGAAGAAGGTGAAGAAAACCACCTCAAAGGGGCAGAAAATATATTCAACAAAATCATAGAAGAAAACTTTCCCAACCTAAAGAAAGACATGCCAATGAAGGTACAAGAAGCTTACAGAACACCAAATAGAGTAGACCACAAAAAAGTCCCCTTGCCACATAATCAAAACCCCAAACATACAGAATAAAGAAATTAAGAGCAGGAAAGGAAAAAGGCCAAGTAACATATAAAGGTAAACCTATCAGAATTACACCTGACTACTCCATAGAAACTCTGAAAGCCAGAAGGTCCTGGATAGATATTCTACCAACACTAAGAGACCACGGATGCTAGCCCAAACTACTATACCCAGAAAAGCTTACAATCACTATAGATGGAGAAAACAAGATATTCCATGACAAAACCAGATTTAAACAATACACATCCACAAACCCAGCCCTACAGAAAGTTCTGGAAGGAAAACTTAAACCCAAGGAAATTAACTACACCCACAAAAACATAGGCAGTAGATAATCCCACTTTACCAACAGCCAAAAGAAAATAGGGTGTAAATCCACACACAATACCACCAACAACAACAAATACAAAACAAACCAGAATGAGCAACTAATGGTCATTAATATCCCTCAATATTAATGGTCTTAACTTGCCTATAAAAAGACACAGGCTAACAGAGAAGATACAAAGACAGAATCTATCCTTCTGCTGCATACAAGAAACACACCTGAACTTCAAGACGGATGGTACCTCAGAGTTAAGGGTTAAAAAATTATTTTCTAATTAAATGGACCCAAGAAACAAGCAGGTGTAGCAATCCTAATATCTAATAAAATAGATTATAAATTAAAATCAACCAAAAGAGATGAAGAAAGTCATTTCATATTCATCACAGGAGAAATCCATCAAGATGAAGTCACAATTCTAAACATCTATGCACCAAATACAAAGGCACCCACATTCATAAAAGAAACATTACTAAAATTCAAATCACATATAAAACCTCACACACTTATAGTGGGAGACTTCAACACCCCTCTCACCACTAGACACTTAACAAAGAAACAAAGGAATTAACAGAAGTTATGACCCAATTGGGTTTAACAGACATCTATAGAACATTCCATCCAAACACAAAAGAATACACCTTCTTCTCAGTGCCACATGGAACCTTCTCTAAAATCAACCACATACTTGGCAACATAGCAAACCTTAACAGGTACAAAAAAAATTGGAATAACCCCTTGTATCTTATCAGACCACCATGCTTTAAAGTTAGAATACAACAACAACACAAATTGCAGAAACCCTACAGACTCATGGAAATTGAACAATGTTCAATTGCACCATTCCTGGGTCAATAAAGAAATAAAAAAAGAAATTAAAGACTTCCTAGAATTCAATGAGAATGAAGACATGACATACCCAAACTTATGGAACACTTTTTTTTTTTTTTTTGGTTTTTCAAGACAGGGTTTCCTCTGTATTGCTTTGGAGGCTGTTCTGGAACTCGCTCTGTAGACCAGGCTGGACTTGAACTCGCAAAGATCCGCCTGCCTCTGCCTCCCAAGTGCTAGGATTAAAGGTGTGCACCACCAACGCCCAGCGTGGAACACTTTGAAAAGACTGCTAAGCGGAAAGATCATAACACTAAGTGCCCACATGAAGAAGCTGGAGAATAGTCACACTAGAGAGTTAACAGCACAACTAAAAGCTCTAGAACAAAAAGAATCAAACTCACCCAGGAGGATAGACGCAAGGAAATAATCAAATCGAGAGCTGAAATCAATAAAGTAGAAATAAGGAAAACAATACAAAGAATCAACGTAACAAAGATTGGTTCTTTGAGAAAATCAACAAGAGAGACAAACCTTTATCCAAAATAACCAATAGGCAGAGAGAGAGCACGCAAATTAACAAAATCAGAAATGAAAAGGGGACATACCAAGGGAAATCCAGAGAACCATCAGGTACTCCACAAAATTTGAAAATTTAAGTGAAATTTTCTGGATAGATGTCATTTACCAAAATTAAATAAAGAACAGATAAACAATTTAAATAGCCCCATAACCCCCTAAGGAAATAGAAGCAGTTATCAAAAGTCTCCCAACCAAAAAAAAGCCCAGGACCAGATGGTTTCACTGCAGAATTCTACCAGAAATTCAAGGAGTAGTAAATAACAATTTTCTTCAAAGCATTCCACACAATAGAAGCAGAAGGATCATGTAAAACTCTTTTTACAAGTTACACAAAGACACAACTAAGAAAGAGAACCACAGACCAATATCCTTCATGAACACTGATGTGAAAATACTCAGTAAAATACTGACAAATAGAATCCAAGAATTCATCAGAAAAGTCATCCACCATGATCAAGTAGGGATGCAGGAATGGTTCAATATACAAAAATCCATCAGTGTAATCCATCATATAAACAAACTGCAAAAGAAAAAACACGTGATCATCTCACTAGATGCTGAAAAAGTTTTTGACAAAATCCAACACTCCTTCATGATAAAGGTCTTGGAGAGCTCAGGCATAACAGGAACATACCTGAACACAATAAAAGCAATATACAGAAAACCAACAGCCAACATCAAACTAAATGGAGAGAAACTCAACTCGATTCCTCTAAAATCAGGAACAAGACAAGGCTGTCCACTCTCTCCATACCTCTTCAATATTGTACGTGAAGTTCTAGCTAGAGCAATAAGACAACAAAAGGAGACCAAGGGGATACAAATAGGAAAAGAAGAAGTAAAGCTTTCACTATTTGCAGATGATATGATAGTTTACATAAGTGACCCAAAAAACTCTACCAGGGAATTCCTACAGCTAATAAACACCTTCAGCAAAGTGGCAGGATACAAGATTAACTAAAAAAATCAGTAGCCCTACTATATACAGATGATAAATGGGCTGAGAAAGAAATCAGAGAAATATCACCCTTTACAATAACCACAAACAACATAAAATATCTTGAGGTAACACTAACCAAACTAGTGAAAGACCTGTAAAACAAGAACTTTGAGTCTTTAAAGAAATAAATTAAATAAGTTACCAGAAAACGGAAAGATCTCCCATGCTCCTGGATACGTAGGATCAACATAGTAAAAATGGCAATCCTGCCAAAAGCAATACAGATTCATTGCAATCCCCATCAAAATACTGGCACAATTCTTCACAGACCTTGAAAGAACAATATTCAGCTTTATATGAAAAAACAAAAGACCTAAGGAACCCTGTACAATAAAGGAACTTCCAGAGGCATCACCATCCCTGACTTCAAGCTCTATTATAGAGCTATAGTCCTGAAAACAGCTTGGTATTGGCACAAAAATAGACAGGTAGACAGGAATCTAATTGAAAATCCTGATATTAACCCACATGTCCCTGTAATATGAATTGCAAAAACCGGTGTGGTCAGTGCTAAGGGTATGTGAGATCTCTCCCTACACCCACACACCTGATTTTCGACAAAGAAGCTAAAATTATACAATGGAAAAAAGAAAGCATCTTCAACAAATGGTGCTGGCATAACTGGATGCTGGCGTGTAGAAGATTGCAGATAGATCCATATCTATCACCATGCACAAAACCTAAGTTCAAATGGTTCAAAGACCTCAACACAAATCCAGCCAGACTGAACTTAGAAGAAAAAGTGGGAAGTACCCTTGAGTGAATTGGTACAGGAGGCATCTTCCTGAACATACCATCAGTAGCACAGAAACTGAGATCGACAATTAATAAATTGGACCTCCTGAAACTGAGAAGCTTGTAAGGCAACTGACACAGTCAATGAGACAAAAAGGCAGTCCACCGAATGGGAAAAGATATTCACCAACCCCACATCTGACACAGGGCTGATTTCCAAAATATACAAATAACTCAAGAAGGTAGTCACCAAAACACCAAATAATACAATTAAAAAGTAGGTTCAGAATTCTCAATAGAGGAATCTAAAATGGCTGAAAGACACTTAAGAAAATGCACAACAACACCCTTAGTCATCAGGGAAATGCAAGTCAAAACAACTCTGAGATACCATCTTGCTCCTGTCAGAATGGCAAAAAACAAAACAAAACAAAACCAAAAAAACACCAATGACAGTTTATGCTGGAAAGGATGTGGAGAAAGGGGAATACCTGTCCATTGCTGGTGGGAGTGCAAACTTATACAGCCACTTTGGAAATCAGTATGGAGATTCCTCAGGAAAATGGGAATCAGTCTACCTCAAGATCCATCCAGCAATTCCACTCTCAGGCATATACCCAAAAGATGTACATTCATACAAGGACATCTGTTCAACCATGTTCATAGCAGCATTATTTTTAATAGCCAGAACCTGGAAGCAACCTAGATACCCCTCAACTGAAGAGTGGATAGAGAAAATGTGGTACATTTACACAATGGAGTACCACTCAGTGGAAAAAAATCAATGGAATCTTGAAATTCCCAGATCAAATTGATGGCACTAGAAGAAATCATCCTGAGTGAGGTAACCCAGTCACAAAAAGACAAACATGGTATGTACTCATTCATATATGGATTTTAGGCATAGAGCTAAGTATTGCCAGTCTACAATTCACACCACCAGAGAAGCAAGGAGGACCCTAAGAGAGGCATACATGGTCCCTCAAAGAAGGGGAAAGGGACAAGATCTCCTGAGCTAATTGGGAGCATGGGGGAGGGGAGAGGGAGTTAGGAGAAAGAACAGGGGAGAAGAAGAGAGGAGAGGAGGACGTGAGGGAGCAGGAAGATTGAGTTGGGGGAAGAAGAGAGGAGAGCAAGAAAAGAGATACCATAATAGAGGGAGCCATTATAGTTTGAAAGAGAAATCTGGCACTAGGGACATGTCCAGAGATCTACAAGGATGACTCCAACTTACAATCTAAACAATAGTGGAAAGGCTACCTTAAATGTACTTCCCTATAATGAGATTGAAGACTACCTTATATGCCATCCTAGAGCCTTCATCCAGTAGCTGATGGAAGCAGAAGCAGACACTCACAGCTAAACACTGTGCTGAACTCTGGAATCCAGTTGCAGAGAGGGAGGAGTGATGAGCAAAGGGATCAAGACCAAGCTAGAGAGACCCACAGAAACAGCTGACCTGAACAAGGGGTTCCTCATGGACACCAGACTGATAGTTGGGAAACCAGCATAGGATTGATCTAGACCCCCTGAACGAGGATGTCAGTTTGGAGGTCTGGTTAATTCATAGGGCCTCTGGTAGTGGATCAGTATTTATCCCTAATACACGAATGGTCTTTGGGAGCCCAGTCCACATAGAAGGATACTCTCTCACTTAGACACATGGGGGAGGGCCTAGGTCTGCTCCAAATGATATGACAGACTATGAAGATCCCCATGGAAGGCCTCACCCTCCCTGGGGAGCAGAAATGGGATGGGATAGGGGGCCGGTGGGGGGCAGGGGAGGAGGGGAGGGAGAGGAAACTGGGATTGACATGTAAAAGAAGCTTGTTTCTAATTTAAATAAAGAAAAAGGAAAAACAAAAATCTAAAGCAAATGGCACAAAAAAAAAGAGAAGACAAATGAAGATTTAGCACATTATCAAAATGAATGGTCTTTTGTTAAAAGCTGCAACATTTCTGTCAGTAGTAATCATAGGGAGGCTGCTGGCTGTGACCATATTGTCCGTACTGTTGTTGATAGTAAGGCTCTTGTCTGCTGTGGACAGTTGTACCCCATGACCGACCATGCCACTGATTTGATCGATTGTCACTTGGCCGTCCTGTCTGTTATCCCTACTCTAAACTGTCTGTTATCTTGCAGCCAGTTGCCTCTGTTTCTTTGGTCACCACCAGCTCTGCTATTCCATTCCTCAATAATCGGAGGGGGTTCAAGAGGATGTTTGAAGTATTCCTGGTACTCTTTGTCATCTTGTGTGGATTTGCTTACAAAAATCTCTTCAAAATTTGGAAATCACTTCAGAAGTATCACTCATCTTGAAATTCTGTACAATTTTAAGATCCTTCCTCGGGACACTCTGCAGGGGGACCTGGATGTTAGCACAGCAGGACCCTACACAGCTCTCCAAGGTAACTAAATTCGTAGGTCGATTCTGGCCTTTTTAAGCCTCTGCAAATCGTGATTCATGGCCAGCATGTAATTAAAGCTTGCTTCAGATTTGGCTCAAAAAATGTGGTAGTTGTCTTATTCTCGATTGGTGGGATTAACGGTGCATTTTTATTTGTGTAAGTAGTCCTAATTGGGGGCCGGTATGGAGAAAGTTCAGCAACCATATCTGTATCCCTGCACAGCCCTCCTATGCTGGGCCCTCCACTGGCCCATGCTTGGTAAGAAGAAAAGTCCATGGAAGTTGGTATGATAAGAGATTTCTGAAAACGTGTGTTTTCAAATCAGTGCCTAAAATATTGATATGTATATTGGAAAGAGGAGAAGGAGGAGGAGGCAGAAAAGGAGGAGGAAATAAAGAAAAAAATGCAAGCCCTGTATTATGGTCAAATAAAACCATTGCTTAAAGAAAAGAGTTCTCACAGTGTGAGGATTTCTGGCGTATTTAATATTAACGTGAATCAATATCAATAATATTGTTTCCTTACTTTATTTGAAAGTCAGGGGCTGGGGCTATCTCTGAGCGGTGAGCCAGACCATGGGTTTGATTCCCAGAGTCAACAGTAACAGTAACCAACACAGCAAAAACCCACTATAGCAAACAAGCAACAGGCTACACCATGCCTTTGTTTTTCTATGACCATAGGTCTTCATTGAAATACAGTTTAAATTGAGCATAGTCACTTTGACGTCCACCATGCTAAAGTAGAGTTTTATCTATATCTCCTAATCCTGCCTTAAGGCTTTAAAAACTCCCGGTGAGAGATTCCAAAACGATAGCCTTCCATTTAATAAGACATTTGATTATTTGCTTGATTAGTTGATATCTTTGCTTAGCTTAATATGAGGAATCAATTGAAACCGAATTATTGTCTAAGCAGTGACAGTCGTCAACAGAAAAAAATGAGAATAAAAACACCAGCCATCTCTTTATGGTCATTTTCGGGATGATATGAAGGGGTGTGACAGACGGTGCATGCGTTTCTGTCCTGTACACAGTTGGGACACTCCCTCACTAGACAGTCTTACCTTTTCTGTGTATTTGGTCACAAGTTGTGACAGTTCTAATTGTTAACCTCATTCAACCTAGAACCTGGGAAGAATATCTCATCTCCATGAGGGATTGTCTAAATCAGGCTGGCCTGAGGGCACATCTCTGGGGGACACGTGACTACCTGAAGAGGATAGCACACTCCCTGGTTGGAGCCTTGTACTGTATGAGAGGAGAGAGGGCTGATTGCTAAGCATTTTCTTGCTCATGACTGAGGATGTGACCAGCTGTCACCAGCACCTGCATTGGTGGACTGGGAATTGGAATTCCAAGCTAAAGCAAACCCTTCCTTCCTTAACTTACTTGTTGTTAATGTGTTTTATCACAGCAACAGACACGAAGCTTGAACAGAGGTATTTCTTCTAGTTTGCTGTCCAATCTATGGTTCCGTTTTGTGGGCAGTAGGATTGCTGAGAAAGGATGAGCATTAATTGTGAAGGGCAGGGCTGTAAACAGGTAGTGCCTCTTGGTTCTCTTATGTAAATGAGATAGATCTGCAGGTTCAGCTGCATGAAGCCTTCAGGGACTATAGTGAGGTCTCTCTCTCTCTCTCTCTCTCTCTGTCTCTCTCTCTGTCTCTCTGTCTTTGTCTCTCTCTCTGTCTGTCTCTCTGTCTCTCTCTCTGTCTGTCTGTCTGTCTCTGTCTCTCTGTCTCTCTATCTCTCTGTCTCTCTGTCTCTCTCTCTCTCAGGACAGCCATCTTGTCAGTCACTGTAGGATGCTTCCAGTGACATGACTTTGGTGATTAATTTAAAATGTCAGCTTCGCTGAGCTACCAGGTACACATGTTATTTGGTTAAACAATGTTCTATTATGTGTCTCTAAGAGTACAGGGAGTAAAACAGGATGCCTACCCTAATGTGGTCAAGTTTCAGTCTGTCAGCTGAAGAGCTGAATAAAACAAATGTAGACTCTCATCTGCGTAGATCGCTACCTGAAAGGGTTTACAGCCTTCTAAAATAGCACCAGTTTCTAGGGACCAAGTGTTTGAACAAGAGCCTGTGGGGAACATTCCACATTCAAACTTCAACTTCCTCCCTCTCTCCCTCCTTCCCTCCTTCTTTCCGTGTGTGTGTGTGTGTGTGTGTGTGTGTGTGTGTGCGCGTGTGTGGTATGTATGTATGAGAGAGAAAGTGTGTATGTGTGTGTGTGTGTGTGTGTGTGTGCGCGTGTGTGGTATGTATGTATGAGAGAGAAAGTGTGTGTGTGTGTGTGTGTGTGTGTGATGAGTGGATTTCACACCCTTCAGAGTAGCCACGAGTCAACTGTGGTGCTGGCACGCTCTCTTACTTGAGGGGATGGTTGAGTCCGTCACCTTGGCAGCCTGAGCCTCTGTCATTACAGCAGAAAGCAGTGTCAGCTTCTGATGCATCATCAAAGTTCATGAAGTTACCATTCAGATGTAGACTCCCTCATTTTTACTGTGCATCCAAGGTCTTTCAAATATGAACATCTCTCCAAAGATAAGATATTGTCACCAGTGCACTGATACTGCACTGATATAATTGTCTATGGAAATAGGCTATTTGGTTTGCCTTCAGCCTGGTGTGGAATTAAGAATGATTGCCTTTGAATATCAAGTAATAAGGACCACTTATTGTTCCCTCCTTTTACTATGGCTAGAAGTTTGTCAGAGGTGGGGAAGGACAAAGGAAGGTTTAAACAGGGTTGCCATGTTACTCAGTTTCTAGACTGGGGACCACGAAGGCATTTCACTAGCTAGTGGCAGATGATGCCACTCCTTGGTTTTGGAAACAGTCCTCTACACTCTTGTGAAAAGGGAGAATGGATACTCTAGTTCCTCTCATGTCTGCATATGGCTAATTGGACACAGCTGGTGACTCTCATGCCTGGCTGGCTGTTCCTCCTACCATGGGGAGAAAGAGGAGACTAGGAAACCTCAGTGTGCTTAGTAGGCCATCAAATCATCATGACATGGAAAGCTGAATAAACTTCCAGGGCCCAGAGCAACACAGAGACATGAGGTCATGTGTTTAAAACATCATTCAGCAGCTCTGCCCCTGTAAAGTGATGCTGCTCTGTGAGATACACTTAGCACCCAGATCCCAGTGAGTTCTCAGGTCTTTGTCCTTTTCAGAACCTTCACTTCTGCAAAACACACACACACACACACACACACAAAAACAACTACATGGACTGTGGGAAGTCTGGAGAAAGTCTCACCTAGCTTTACCCAGATTGTTCTCTTTTGATCTTTGGTTATCAGAACTCACAGGCATTGCTCTGTCTTCTGACTCCCTCAAATACAACCCTATCTTCTGGCCTGCTTTGAAGTCTTAGGTATACATGTGGCGAGTATTCATTTACCTATTGTTAGAGGATTGCTAAGGATGAAATTAATTAGAAATTTTCTTCAAAAGTTCTTGACATTGAATATGAGAATAAAAAAATGACCCATAGGAATGAACTCATCTGCATTTAGTGTAGGTGAGCATTGGGGGACACCAAGGGAGATGGGTATATCTGAATCAAAAGGATTTGTCAGTCAAATTAAAGATGAGTTTTTTTAAAGTTTTTTTCATTTTTTATTTAAATTAGAAACAAGCTTGCTGCACATATCAATTTCAGCTCCCTCTCCCTCCCCTCCTCTCCTGTCCCCCAGCTCCCCAGCCCCCTTCCCAACCCCCACTCTGATGCCCAGGGAGGGTGAGGCCCTCCATGGGGGCTCTCCAGTCTGTCATTTCATCCAGGGCAGGACTTAGGCCCTTCCCCTAGAGTCCAGGCTGAGACAGCATCCCTCATTGTGTGATGGGCACCCAAAGTCCATTTGTATGCCAGGTATAAATACTACCCAAGGGTCCATAGATTGCCTAGGCTTCCTCACTGACACCCATGGATCAGTCTCATACTGAATTCCCAGCCATCAGTCTGGGGTCCAAGAGCTCCACCTTGTTCAGGTCAGCTGTTTTTGTGGGTTAAACCAGCCCAGTCTTGACCCCTATGCTCATCAGTCCTCCATTTCTGTCACTGGATTCCAGGAGTTCAATTCAGTGTTTAGCAGTGGGTGTCTGCCTCTGTTTTCATCAGTCACTGAATGAAGTTTCTGCTTCCCAGACTCTCTGGCAGTGGGATTGTATGTCTAAAGTCCATATATGAGAGAGTAGATGCCATGTTTCTCTTTTTGTGACTGTGACACCTCACTCAGGATGGTTTCTTCTAGTGCCATCCATTTGCTTGCAAATTTCAAGATTCCATTGTTTTTTTTTTCCCGCTGAATAGTACTCCATTGTGTAAATGTACCACATTTTCTCTATCCACTCTTCAGTTGTGGGGCATCTAGGTTGCTTCCAGGTTCTGGCTATTACAAATAATGCTGCTATGAACATAGTGGAACAGATGTCTCTGTTGTATGAATGTGCATCTTTTGGGTATATGCCTAAGAGTAGAATTTCTGGGTCTTGTGGTAGAATGATTCCCATTTTCCTGAGGAATCTCCATACTGATTTCCAAAGTGGCTGTACAAGTTTACACTCCCACCAGCAATGGACAAGTGTTCCCCTTTCTCCACATCCTCTCCAGCATAAACTGTCATTGGTGTTTTTGATTTTAGTCATTCTGACAGGAGTAAGATGGTATCTCAGAGTTGTTTTGATTTGCATTTCCCAGATGGCTAGGGATGTTGAACACTTAAGTGTCTCTCAGCCATTTTAGACTCCTCTATTGAAAATTCTCTATTTAGTTCTGTATCCCATTTTTTAATTGGATCCTTTGGTGTTTTGGAGACTTGCTTCCTGAGTTCTTTGTAAATTTTGGAGATCAACCCTCTGTCAGATGTGGGATTAGTGAATATCTTTTCCCATTCTGTGGGTTGCCTTTTTGTCTTGCTGACTGTGTCCTTTGCCTTACAGAAGCTTCTCAGTTTCAGTAGGTCCCATTTATTAATTATCGATCTTAGTATCTGTGCTACTGGAGTTATGTTCAGGAAGCGTTCTCCTGTACCAATTCGTTCAAGGGTACCTCCCACTTTCTCTTCTAAGAGGTTCAATGTGGCTGGATTTATGTTGAGGTCTTTGATCCATTTGAATAAAGATGAGTTTTCTATTCAAAGTGGCTTCTGATTGCTTTGCTTTCAGCGAGATTGCATGAGGGTTCTCCAGAAAGAAAACCAATAGTTTGTGTGTGTGTAAAGCTACAATATAGTTACATCTATCTATCTATCTATCTATCTATCTATCTATCTATCATCTATGGGGTGGTTTGAATGAAAAGCCCCCCAAAGGGAGTGGCATTATTAGGGAGTGTGGCCTTGTTGGAGTAGGTGTGGCCTTGTTGTAGTAGGTGTGGTCTTGTTGGAGGAAGTGTGGCACTATGGAGGTGGGCTTTGAGGTCTCATATATGCTCAAACCATACCCAGGAAGGCAAACTTCCCATTGCCTTCGAATCAAGATGTAAGGACTCTCAGCCCCAGCACCATGTCTGCCTGCTGGCTACTGTGCTTCCTACCATGAAAGGGAGTCATCCAATTAAATGTTTTCCTTCATAAAAATTGCCGTGGTCATGGTGTCTCTTCACAGCAAGAGAAACCCTAACTAAGACAATCTGTCTCTCTACTTACTATCTATCCATCAGTCCACCCACCCATCTATCTATCTATCTATCTATCTATCTATCTATCTATGTATGTATGTATCTATGTATGTATGTATCTATCTATCTATCTATCTATCTATCTATCTATCTATCTATCTATCTATCTATCTATCTATCTATCTATCGTCTATCTTTCTACCATACATATGTAAGTTTGTCAAAAGGGTTTAGCTTACAGGATGCCAAGGTGCTCAAGCCTGCAGTGTGTAGAGTTGTCCGCAAGCTTGGGATTGAGGAGTGCCTAAAGCATCACCCTGTTCATAGAGGAGGAGGCTCAAGACTCGGGACACCCAGGGCTCCTCTGAAGGCAGCAGGGAGGAAGAACCTTTATATACTCGGAGAACAGTCAGCATTTTTGTTTCGGAAAAAGCTTACCACTCTAAACAGGGGACCCTGCTTTCCTCAACCTATTTAAGTACTGACAATTGCATGTAAAAACACTCCCCTGGAAGTATCCAGAGTATTGTTTGAACATCAAGCCGACATGTGAAATTAACCATTGTAGACACTCTCTAGTCACAATTTTTTTCAAAGCTCCTAACATTCCTGGCTTCACCTGTTAAAATGAAAGTACCTTAGACCAATTAAAGTTAGCATGCCAAAACAAAAACCAACTGATTCACACATTGGGCAGTAGCTGCCACAGTCACAACAGGTTCCCAGAACTCTCCCAACAGTGGCATCTGATAGCCCTTATAGGAAAATAGGAGGATGTCATAGAAAATGAGTTAATTGGTTCCAGCTTAGTCAGCCAATCACACAATTGATTACGGCCTAACCTGCTAATTATTTATAGCTTCATTAGTTAATTAGCGACAGCGCCTCCAGAAGCCAAATACAGTGTAGCTGCTGTGATTAGAGTCTATATAGACCAGCCTTCCTGGGCTCTGTGTAAGACCTCAGTTCACACCCTGTAAAATTTTGCTCAACACACAGTACAGAAAGCAGCTACTGTTCTTTATTTGTTTAACTCTATCACTTGGCCATCACGGAACATTAATTATATCAAAATTTAATTAGGACTGAAAACCTAATTACATGTGAATTCTTGCATCGGCCGCCTTGTGTGTGCTGGTTTTGTGCTGGGCACAGGTCGGTACCGCGAGAGAGAGAGAGAGAGAGAGAGAGAGAGAGAGAGAGAGAGAGAGAGAGAGAGAGAGAGAGCAGCCTCATGCCACAGACACTGCCTAGGAAGTGCAGTAATTCCAGGCTTTACCCGAGAATGTCCTCCGGCACTCTGTGGGCCGCCTCTCCTTAGAGATGTGCTTTTCTTTCTCTTGTGGCTGTACTTTCAGAGTTGGAACCTCCAAATGTCGTTGTCAACCACCAATGAGTTGTGGCTTTGTTTTTCTGTTTTGTTTTGTTGATGCAGGAAATGCAGAACAAGAGGTGAATAGCATCACTCAAAAGAAGGCTGCGGTAGGGTAAGCTTCAGCAAGGCTACAGGAGGGGGTGGGGAGAGTAGAGAGAAACAAGACCCCAGAGACAAGGCTGGGAGAGATGCCTGGTGGCATTCCGCTCTGCATCTCTGAGGATTACCAAGGCTGCACAGAGAGAGAGAACATCCCAGTGCTAGAGAAGGAAGATATGATAAGAACAGAAGAGCTATCACTCTTTTTTATTATAAAATTACAAACTTTCTTATTTTACAGATCAATCCCAGTTCCCTCTCCCTCCTGTCCTGCCATGCCCCCCCCCATCCCTCCATTCCATCCCGCCCCCTATCCACTCCTCAGGGAGGGTGAGGCCTTCCATGGGGGATCATCAAAGTCTGTCACATCATTTGGGTCAGGGCCTAGGCCCACCCCCATGTATATAGGTTAAGAGAATATCCCTTCATGGGGTGTGGGCTCCCAAAGTTCATTCGTGCACTAAGGATAAATACTGGTTCCACTGCCAGAGGCCCCATAGACTGCCTAGACCTCCTAACTGATACCCACATTCAGGGGGCCTTGTTGGGTCTTAATGCTGGCTCCCCAGCTGTCTGGCTGGGGTCCATGAGCTCCCATTTTCTCAGGTCAAGCTATCGTTCTTGAAGGACTTGAAGAAAACAGCAAACGAGAGCTTGAGGCCTCCAAGACAGTGAGTGATGGCCCAAGTCAGAGCGAGCTTGGAGTAAGAAGAAGCTGGGTGTCTTTATCTTCAGCTTCTGTCTCTCACTGTGTGCTGTCCTCTGTCATTTCCCTGGCAAATGCCATGGGTCCTTAAGTGTCAGCCTGATGCTTCCTCCTGGAAGCATGCAGTCGGTATCTCCCACATGCAGTCTCATCGCTCTGTTTAGAAGCTCACACAGGGATGGGAGGGCTCTGACCTATCTGCTTGCCTCTTGGAGCTGGGAACAGCCTGCTGATGCTGGGTCTTGTTTAAAGTGTTATCTTTCAGAGCCGACCCAGTGCCTGGCAGCTGGTCAGATTTTAGCCGCTGTTGCTCAGTGCAGAGAAGGAGTTGAAAGAATGAATGGGGAGCCCCATTCCCGCTCTCCCAGCATTTAAGACGGTGTTGCTGTGGGAATTCGGGGGGGCGAGACAGAAGCAGTGACGAATCATAAGGGTTGGACGCTGTTCCTGGCCTCAGAGAGACGGTAGTATGATAATATTTACAAAGGATGAAGCCGTGCAAGACAAGTTGCCTAATACCATCCCACAGCAAGGGGCAACAGGAAGGCCGGATTGAGCAAATAAAAATACAGAGTGCCAAGTGAAACTTAAATTTTTTTTTAGTGGAAAAAGATGACATTTTATTTGAATTAAGAAATAGTGAACTAGTTATTTCTTTAGTAAAATCAAATGTCTAGCATGCAAAAAAAATTAGTAATAAGTATAAATACTATCTAAGTGAAACTTAAATTTAAGTAAGTGGTACACACTATCTCATGGAATATCGGAGACAGACTCGGCATACACATGATTTATCACTCATTAGAATTCACCTGTGTCCGGACCACCTGTATTTTACGGTCCCTAGAGTGCAGGAGACGGACTATAAGACGTGGCTTCTGTTCTTAATATGTCCCCTCCCGGTGGGACAGTGGTGATAAGTAGGCGGCTCAGTAAAGATTTGCGAAGATCGCAGGACAAAATGCAGGGAAGGGTGGCTGTGGGAAAAAGAACCCCCATGCGACAAAGCTCCCAGAATGGCATGTTCAAGACTGGCTGACACCTGTCTTGACAGGTGCCCGAGAGGGGGTGACCATGAAGCTGAACCGCCCAGCAGGATCCGGCATTGCGTCCCACTCTGCAGTCTCCACCCCCTGGGCGTCCCCGCCCCCTTTGCCGCCCTTCATGGACAGGCGGAACTAGGTCTTTCTCGCTGGGCAAATATTTTATCCTTACTTAACTGGGCTTGAACATCAGTCTCTCCTTGTAAACAGCGAACAGGAAAGGCCAGGAACATTTTGCAAGCGTTGTAAATTGCTCAATGTTTCTGTGTGTGTGCTTTTAAACACTGGCGTCAAAACAGCGACGTGGAGGAAAAGTGAATTCTAGTGGCAGCTTAGCAAATGAAGACATGACAGTGTGAGAGGCTTTAGTCTCGGGGTACTTGTCATTTCACTGGTGCCGGTTTTCTGTTCCAGCACTGTTCAGTTTTGTATAGTAACTATATAATGATGAGTGTGTATACTCAAGGATCAATGTATACTTGTGTGTAAGTATCCTTATGTAACGCAGTTAAAAATATGAAACATATATGTATGTATATATAATGTGATACTTATAAGAAGCTCATTGGTGATTAGGAAAGAGAAAGAAATGCTTAAATAGCCTATACTGATCATGTATTATATTCCAGACGGCAACATGGTATTAACCCTTGATCTTCACAACACACACATGAAAAAAATCTTTAAAAAGAAATATTAACATGTAACAATCAATTATAGTTAGATAATTAAAATAGACATGATAGGACATTCTAATTAGCTATCGGAAGGTTTCCACCATCCCCCTTTGAGTGTCCCACACTGAACTCACAGACAGATTTTTTCTTTTTACTATTCAGCATTCCCTAGAATCACTCACTAGCTGGGCCACTAAATAATGATCATTTAGAATCATCAGCTGTTCATAAAATTATAACTTGGTGTCTTTCTTGTCAGAAACACCACACATTCATACAGACATATATTTTAAGTTTCTTTATAGCTGACATTAATGGTTATATGGATGGGCTAATTAAATTCTCCCTGTATAATTATTTCCACTGCATAAAATGTTCCATAACTAGAATGACATTATGGCTGTAAAATGCTGAGTTCTGTAATTATATAAGATTTAAAGTTAAAAACAAAAACTCAACATGTTAGCCACGTGCTCCCTAGGGTGAAGTTTCTGGATCCATTCTGTGATTTTAAAAATGCAACTTTAGTGGTGAAATATGAAGCCAAATGGAGCTTTGACGGTTTTACTTTCTCAAAACAGAACCAAGTCTTTGTCTGAGTGCTCCTGTGTGATGAGCTGGTATTCCTTCATCCTCTAGATGAACTCTGCCTTCTGAATCCCTTTCCAAGATAGTCTCCTTCCTTCCTTTGCTTATGGCTCACCTGTTTTTCCTGAGACACTTAGAAGCTTTGCAATTGTGTTTCTTGTGTAGGAAAATGCCGATCACAATGGCAGGGTGTAGCTCTTTACCCCGCATACTTAGCCACTCGTCTCTGACTGACAGATTCTCTAATGATGACTACTCAGAAGCTTCAGGAAGGAGGACACTGTTATGGCTTCGGAGAGAAAGTGAATGTGTTTCTCAGCAAGCCATGAAAGTCTGATGGTTATTTAAGTCAAAGGTGCCCACACTTTTGACATTGTGACATAATGTTGTCATCTAATGGCCAGGCTATATTCATACCCATCCTGGGACACATGTGGCCTGCAGGCCACAGGCTGGGGTATTCCAGATATGAAAACCCAATTTTCATTTCTACACAGAAATTATTTATATTATAGTCAAACTCTTCCAAATTAATTTGTATGCTTTTTTTGGTTTATTTATTTATTTATTTATGTTTTGGTTTTTATTTTTATTTTTTTCGAGACAGGGTTTCTCTGTGTAGTTTTGGAGCCTGTCCTAGCACTTGCTCTGTAGACCAGGCTGGCCTCCAACTCACAGAGATCCACCTGCCTCTGCCTCCCAAGTGCTGAGATGAAAGGTGTGTGCCAACACTATCTGGCTTATTTTTAGTTTTTAATAATTGCAATTTTTTATTTAATGAGTGTTTTGTCTACATGTATGTCTGCATGTCACTTATGTGCCTGGTTCTGGCAGAGGCCAGGAGAGGGTATTGGATTCCCTGGAACTAGAGTTGTAGTCAGTTATGAGCTACCAGGTGGGTGCTGGGAATTGAATTTTCTAAGAGGAACCAGTGTTCTTAACTACTAAACTATCTCTGCAGTCCTAATTTGTATATTTAAAGGGTTGCAAAATAGTCTAGTAAGAGTAAATAATCTTAACCCATACAGATTACTTAGTACACTTGAAGTTGTTTTTCTTTTCTTTTCTTTTTTTTGAGATAGCATCTTCCTATATAAAGCAAGCTGGCTTTGAACTCACAGAGTTCTTGTGTGTGCATGCATGTTTCTGTGTGTGTGAGTATGTGCCTCTGTGTGTATGTATGAACTTCTGTATGTGGGCATGTGTATGTATATGTGTGTGTGTGTGTGTGTGTGGTGTATATGTATGTACCTCTGTGTGTGTATGTATATGCGCATCTGTGTGTGTGTGTGTGTGTGTCTGTGTAGGCCAACTGAGCATATTGGTTGTCCTTCTCTGTCTAATTTCCTAGAAACAGTGCCTCTGACTGAATCAGAAGCCAGGAGAGTGGTCGACAGCCATCAGTGACCCTCCTGTCTGCTCCCCACAGCACTGGGTTTACAAGTCTGCACCTAGCCACACCCAGGCTTTCATGTAGGTGCAGGGATCTGAACTCAGATCCTCAGGTTTGGATAACAAACGCTCTGCCCACTGAGCCATCCCCCGCTGGCCTTTCTTTTCATGTGTTTAGTGTAATTTTTCTGTACAGGATACTCTTGGTATATCTGACATTCATGCAATGGTAAATCAGACAGAAATGAACTAAGGGATAAATTTAGTTGTTGGGATGCATAGGTGATAGACCTAAGTTCCTCTTTATACTTCAGAGTGCTTGATTGGGTCAGATTCCTCAAACAAAAGACACATCAACAAGAAAACAGGAGAAATTTAATAATCTACATTTATTATAATATCAGCATGCCAGCATATTAGTGTAGGAGCAATGGTATCCATTTGTATTCATGGAGGACGCGCAGTAATTCAAAGATGTGGCCTTATACTCATGGTTAGCTGCTGTCTTCTGCTACACCAGAATGCAGAGGTGAGTTATAGCTTAAACGGTGCCTCTTCCGCTAATGACAAGTTCTGGTGATTTATCCATTCTGTACAAAAAAAAAAAAATGAAGATTTCGCCGGGCATTGGTGGCACACACCTTTAATCCCAGCACTCGGGAGGCAGAGGCAGGCGAATCTCTGTGAGTTCGAGGCCAGCCTGGTCTACAGAGCGAGTTCCAGGACAGCCTCCAAAACAATACAGAGAAACCCTGCCTCTAAAAACATGTATATATATGAAGATTTCACACTGGTGTTAAAGCACCAATAGAGATTAAGCTCCTTAAAATTGTTATTTTAACTGAAAAATTCCCTTTCATACAATATATTCTGATCACACTTGTCCCTACCCCACTCCTACCAGATGGTCTCTCCCCATACATCTCCACACACATTCTCTCTCTTTAAAAAACAAACATATAAAAAAAAAACAAGAACGAGGCAAATTTGAGGGGGGTATATTCTGGTCTCCTCTAGGCCAGAGACACTCACAATAATTCCTACAATTAAGAAATGCATTCAGGAATTTGAAGTTGCAATTAATTTTAGATAATAATAAAGATTCCTTTGAGGGCTTGGCATTAGTTATAATGTGATATGAAACGTGAATATTACATTCTCCCTACATATACTGATGTAAAATACTCTACTAAAAGAAATAAGAAAGTCATTTATTCAAAGCCAATTGAAAGTGACTGTGACCCTTGGGAACATGGGTGCAAATTGCACTGAATAGCATGTTCCCCTGTGGAAGATGTCACACAAACCTGCATAGTCGCAGAACAAGAGAGTAATACATCAGCATGCTTTCCAATTACATTGGCGGATCATCAGGGTTACAGCAAAATGGCAACATTTGTTCTAAAGGCGTCAGATGTTAAAACACGCTTAGCTATGTGTTTGGTAGAGGAGAGATGTTTGCTAAGCTCTGTGGTAACTGCCTGAGAAGTTTATTAGTCACAATAATGTCCATGAAATACAAAAAAATGGGAAGTGAACGGACTACTGAAGGCCATAATGTGGCCTGAGGTGATTATAACATGTGAGCTACAAAATGTCAACTCTCCATCACCATAATGTTCTCTGCAGCCAGGATCAAACAACCTGCGGGGTCTTTATTACATACAGAGTTTCTACGCGGGGTCTTTATTACATACAGAGTTTCTACGCAGAACTTAGTTTTTCTGTGGACCGCAAGGTCAATTGTAAGCCTTCCGAGTGGTCTGGGTGGGTTACACAACTACTGGAAAGTCTTTGTAATTCATAAATCCACCTCTGAACTTAATAAATGGTAAAGGGCACAATACTACTAGCACCCAGGCCTTTTTGGTCCCTTCATAGGTTCCCACACTGGAGTTGGGTGTTGCACACAAAAATTTTAAATGTAATTTTCCCTGTGCCCACACAGAGCCTGTTTATGAAACAGCAATTTACAGTTTCCTACTCTCTGCTCTTCTTTTCGACAAAGAGCTTTTAAGCAAACAACTTTTACTGAATGAGCTCGATAATAGCATTTCTAAAGCAGCATGGTTCCATGAAGCCAAGAGCCATTCTGTTTTGGCTCTGGTTCCCTCAACAGCTTGGATTCTTTGTGAATTATGGATGGATTTATATAATTGCTGATGCTTAATCTCTGGTGATTTGAAAACCTCGTGAAGTATAAAAAGCCCAATTATTCCTGTGTCTGGGAGCAGAGGGACTCGTGGAGCACGTGAGCGCTTTGCTTTCAGGCAGATTTAGTATCTGGGACCATTATCATCTCTAGAAAAATCTCAGAAAGTGGCGGGATGGAATTGCAAATCCAACCTCGCTCAGGGAACTGAGGTGGTCCTAGGCTCACCAGGCTGCAAAGATAATGGAGGATGATTCTCCTCTCTCCTTCCTTCTTTGTCTGGCCTCCTTGCCTGCCTTGTGAGCTTTGAGGTCCCTCTGGTTCCCGGCTTCCCAAAGAGGAATTTGTTGAGTTTGAGTCTTTCTGTAGTTGTATACACAGTGGGGAATGTGTTGAGTTGATCTCAAAGATGGCTACTGTAGCTGCTGGGGTGAACAGCTTTGATTTTTTTCACAAGGGTCGTGGCTGACATTCCCTGTAACAAAGGCAAAATAAGAGACAAGCACTTGAGGTTTATTTCATATGAGTTCTGGACTCAGAAAAGACTGTGTGTGTGGGGGGGGGAGGGATGGAGTATGCATGTATGCGTGCACGTGTGCGCGCGCCCAGGTGCACATGCTTAGATTCTGAAGAGAATGGACTGACGTGTGAAAAGTAACCTGAGTGTAACGCATTAAGTATGGAGATCAGCAAGACCTGCCTGCTGGGAGTCTTCTTGGCTGCCGTGCAGCATCCCTTCCTCCTGGGCACGTGGCAGGCCCCTTCTGGAGCAGAGGTCTTATGATTTGGCAGGCTAGAGCGTTTGTTTATGTCTGGCTCCTACAGAGAGCTTCGAGACGGCTGCCACGCTATTGTGCGCTCTCTATGGCTTGCCTTGATGAAAACTGGTTCTGGTTTCCACCAGCCATCTCGGGCCAGAGGAACTCTTGTGTTGATGATCTGCTTCAGGGAAGAAGCAGGAAGGTGTGAGGTCAGAGCATCCGGGTTGTGAGGCTGCTTCCAGCATCCTTCGGTGGCAAGTGCTGAGCACGCAGAGCCCTTGGAGGAGGCGTTTTCCGAACATCAAGTCTGTTACAGTTCTAAACCCTCAGCATCTTGCTCTGAGTTTTAGTTCCCTGCCTGGCATCGTTGCAAGAAGAAAACAAAAAACTTTCACCAAACCAAGGCCACCCTTTAACTAAGAGCGTTTCCCCTGCCTGTCTGAGTTCTCTCCACCCTAGCAATGGAAAGGGCTAGAATAAGGAAGTGTCATGAGTCATTTGGTGTTGCCACACCTCAGGAAAACCCCTGTTCTATCCTTCCTCTTGTGCTGGGGTGGCACTTTCTAGCTCTGGGTCACAGGAGCGAAGTTTTCTCTCTACACCCCCAGAGCTCTTCTGTAGGTATCCATTTGTTTAAAAATAGCAACAATAGAAATAAGGAGAGACAGAAAAAAACCCTTGGCTGAGTAAGAACACCGTTCTTCTCACAAGCTGGTTGCTCGGAAATGGGCACGCCATTTCTGTTTTCCGTGTATGCAAGCTGTATGGTTGCCTTCTGTTTTACTCTCTGTCGCTGTGAGCTGTGATAACTGGCCAGAAACAACTCAGGCAAGGGAAGGGTTCATTGGCTTATGTTTCCAGGTCATAGTTCATCCTGAAGGAAGTCAGGGCAGGAGCTCAAACAGGAGGTAAAGCAGAAGCCATGGGAAAATGCTGCTTATTGGCTTGCTCCCTCCGGCCTGCTCAGCCTGCTCAGGTCCACCTTCTGGGAGATGCTATCACCTACCGCGGGCTGATGAACAATCACAAAAATGCCCCACCCCACTCCACTCTGTAGGCTCGTCTGATGGGGGCGATTTTACAGTTGAGGTTCCCTCCTCAGGTGACACTGGGCTATGTCCAGTTGACAATAAAACCTGACCAGCACACAGCCTATGTGAGCATGTGCTAGTGTCCAAGTGCAGGGGGTATGCCCAGGGTGTTGTCTCTATGAGGGAGACACACTAAGTTTTATTTACTCTTCAGTTTTCATAGATGTTTCCTCATGATTCACCAAGGTTCTAAAGAATGGTGTGATGTGTCCCTTTAGCCAACAGAACGGGCTTCTGAAGGTGACGAGGCCTGGCATAGTGATTGCTCTGGTGAAGGGGAGGATGCTGTGAGCCCCCTCACTGAATCATGTCTCTCACTAGGGACAGGAAAACAGGGAAGGGATGGTCTCGGTGGTGAACAAATGTATGTGCTCGAGTTGACAGTGTTTTCTTCCCGCGCTCCAGCAGATCACAGATGGGGCGGGCCAACTCATAAGCCTGGCTCTGGGCCTGGCAGTCCACCGGCTCTCTCCCCTGTCTTCACCACCAGGGTGAGCTCCCCAGTTAGTCCGCCCCCAGCAGGGATGAGCAAGGGGAGGGGCCAGTTCTCCGGTGTCCTTCCCTCAGGATGTGTCCTTCCCTCAGGATCTGCTCTCCCACACCACTAGCTTCAGGGCCAGCTCTACTACATTGCTTAGGTGGGGTGCAGGGGCCGCTCTCCCAAGTGCTGCAGGTGGCGAGGGGCAGGGACAGCTCTCCCACTCTTATGACCCCAGGGCCAGCTCTCCTACCAGCCACAGGCGGATGGGGGGGAAGCGTCTTTCCCTTGCCCACACTACCATCTGGCAGTGGGGGTGGGGCCAGGACTCCCATGCTCATGTTCTCCTCCGGGCAGTCCACCCGTGTCCCTGTGAGCAGGCTCAGCTCTGCTGTGCTGCCTAGATGAGGCACAGGGCCCGCTTTCCTGAGTCTTGGAGCTGGTCAGCTCAGTCAGCATCTGGAGGTGGAAGGCATCTTTTTCTCACACACACCACCACACCACAGATGACCCTCCCGTGCCCTCAGGGCTGGCTTACCCACACCCCACCCCAGGTGAGGTACAGAACCCGTCCTCCCAAGTGCTGCAGCTGTGGGGCAGCTTCCCTACCTGCTGCAGCTGTCAAGGGGTGAGGGGAGGAGGGCATCTTCCCGTGCCACCACATGGCAGAGGGATGCAAACTGCTCTCCCGTTCTTACCGTCTTGGGGCCAGCTTGCCCATGCTCCTGCAAACAGGGTCAGTTCTATTGTCCTGACCATCTGAGGAGTAGGAGCCTCTCTCCAGGATGCTTCAGCCACTGAGAGGCAGGCAGGGCTAGTTCTCTCTAGCGTTGCAGCCAGTGAGAGGTGGGATCAACTGTATAGTCCTATCCTCTTGGCCTTTGGTGGTATCAGGAGCCACCGACACCATCATAGACCATGGCTGCATCAGGGCTATGAACTCAGATACAGGTCCCAGCAGCAACCTAGGACCAAACATCACCATGGCAACCAAGCCACCCACCCCAAAGCCTGCTTCTCGCCGCTTTCACCTCTTTAGATATGCCTCTGTCTACAGGAAATGAACCATTCTGTGTCTGTCTGTCTGCCTGTCTGTCTGTCTTTCCCATACCACACTATATGTTTGCTCACCGAATACTGCCCGTTTTCCTGGTGCTGCAAGGCGCCGGGCAGCGGGCGTTTTCTGCGTGGAGCCCAGCGATGATGCCTGCACCGGGGTCTCTTTGTCCAGTCAGCCCATCACCTGTTTTCAAACTCTTAACCTATGCGTTCCCACCTCAGCATCATGGGTAGTTGGAACTAGAAGCATGCACCACTGAACCTGGCTTGCCATTGATTTTTTTTCTCTTTTAGCTGAGGGCTGTTGGCACGCAAAAAAAATGTTCCGAGTTATTTAAAATAAAGACAAGCCCTGAAACTGGAAATCTTCAACAAGCAGCTGCATGGGTAAATTTTTATCCATGGTGGAGCTTTGGGATGTTTCCAACGCACTCTTTCCTCTCCGGTGGCTGTTGAGTACCTGTTCTCATAGCTATTTTGATTTTGGCTATCAACTTAAGCTAGAGTTACCTGGGAGGAGGAAGCATCACTTCCAGATTGGCCTATGGACATGTCTGTTGGGGGCATTTTCCTGATTGTTAATTGCTATAGGAGGACCCGCTGTGGGCACTGGCAGCTAGAGGAAGGGTACCAGTAAGTAGCATCCCTCCATGGTCTCTACGTCAGTTCCTCCTTCTTGAGGATGCCGCCTCAAGCTCCTATCCTGCTTTCCCTGGTGACGAGCGACTGTAAGACGAAGCAAGCCCCATCCCCCTCGAGTTTCTTTTGACCCGTGTTTTATTTCAACAACAAAAACAAACCAGGGCAGCTTCCATATCTTCGAGGATGTTGGTTTATAACACTCTTTGCAGCCAGGGGTTAGGGGAAGGAGAAGGGTTTATGTCAAGCAAAAATGTCACTCAGCATTCTTCTCACCGCGACTCAGTCATTTTTCATAAATATACAATGCAATATTGCAGCACTTTAATTTCTAGAGCTCAAAAATGGTTTCGATAATCTTCGCCACAGATCCCACAGCTTTTATGGAAAAGCATGGGATTGGTATTTCTTATCCTACCATTCAAAAATTGCACACCCAATTTAGGAGCCTATAGAATGCTGGAAGATTGTTTTTAATAAAAAGCAAACTCATAAAATACAAAAATCATAGAAATATTTAACGAAACTATGTCTAAGATTTTATTTCAGAAATTCTTGAGGGGTTCTTACAAATTTTATAACTTACAGAATTGTTTGTAAGCCAAAAGACAGTAAAGAATACACATGCACACAGGCAGTGGGAATGCCGACATATGAGAGTTTTATATGTAGGTGCGTATTTGGTAGTACTTACAAATAGTCTGTAGTTTTTTAAGGTATAAAGAAAAATGGTATTTTTTCCCTCAGTGCTGGAGGCTCAGGGGCCTGATGCTTGGCTGGTGAGGGCCCCTTGGCTGTGTCACACCGTGAACGACTTGATAAAACTACAAGGTTGAGGGGCAGAGGTCAAGGGGCAAGACAGCGGGTGTGCAGGGAGGGGCCAGGCAATTTCTTTATGCCCTCTGCGAGTTTAGGGACATCTACTGCCCCAGGACAACTCTGTCAATCACTTTTGAGGGCAGTACCTGTAATGGCCTAAATACCTCCCTTGGGACCCAGCTTCCGAAGTCAGCCGTCTCTTGTATCTCTGTGCAGAGAGCCAATCATCCCGCCACACGGACTCCGAGTGCCAAATGAGACATTCATACTCCATCCAGAGTATAGAACTCTCCGCTCTGGTTCTGCTGTGACCAGCAGGACATTGTTCCCCAAAGACAAGCATTTCCTAATTCCTAGAACTTAAGAATATTACCTCACAGAAAAAAAGAGATTAGGCGGATGGGATCAAGTTAAGAACCCTGAGATGGGGACTTCTGCAGGCCATCTAGGGTCTATTGTCACCAAAGGGTCAGGAGGTAGGAGGCTCGGTGTCAGAGAGGGTGGGTGCTGTGCAGTTGGCTTTGAAGATGGAAGGGAGGGCGGTGAGATTAGTGACTGTTCTGGGGTTTCCAGAAGCCGGAACAGGCGGACTGCGGATGCCTCCTGGCCCTGGCCCCTAGAGAGATCAACAGTGCTCCACTGTAGCCCCGAGAGTTCCTTGTCTCACCGACTTCTCCGGTTGCAAGAGGGTGTGTTTTCACAGATTTATGCTGTTTGTGGTGGTCTGCCTTAGCAGATGTGGGAAACTCACTGGGAGTTAGAGGTGTAGGGCTGAGGGCTCATATCATGGTCCCACAACAAAG
Organism: Mesocricetus auratus; assembly: GCF_017639785.1. NCBI lineage: Eukaryota > Metazoa > Chordata > Mammalia > Rodentia > Cricetidae > Mesocricetus > Mesocricetus auratus. The sequence continues at coordinate 9,566,444 of NW_024429192.1, read as the reverse complement.
GTGACAAGCCAGCCCTGCAGGTGGTGAGGTGGGGCTGGGGTACCTGAGGCTCAGAGAGCCCTGAAGCTGGTTTTTTTTCCCCCAAGCTATGTGGCTAAGATCTTGTCTGTCCCCGTGGAGCTTGTCGTGGTTGAACCTCTGGGTAAGATAGACTTGAAGTTTCAAGGCTGCTATTGTGATGTCCAAGGTTACTATCTTTTATGAAGAATTTAGTAAAAATTTGTCTCATCTAACTCCCTGGCAGCTGTTGCTTTCATACTGGTCACCTGGAAGCCATCTGGGTTCCCAGTCAATTGCACTTTAAGGGGTTCAATTCAGTTTCTCAGAACAGAGTCACATTCATTACTCTCAGTTCTAAGAATCAATAGAGTCGTAAAATAGGTGACAGGCAATAAAAGGCCTTAAAGGTAGCCCGGAAGACAAGACGGGACCCACAGTAATCTCCGTTGTCTGTCTCAAAGTCTCGGTTTTTCCTGATAAGGGGATGGAGAGGGTGATTGTGTGGGGAGGAGCTACGCGCCACAATTTGAGGCTGAACTTGTGACTGAAGCGGAGGAGGAGGAGGAGGAGGAGGAGGAGGAGGAGGAGGAGGAGGAGGAGGAGGAGGAGGAGGAGGAGGGTTGAGCAGTAGAGTACAGGGATTACATCCCGGACTCACCGCCCAAGGAGCCTTACTGGATCCCCTGTGCGTTACAAGTTCATCACCGCCTCAGACCTTTCCGTCTAATGCAAAGGATGAAGGCCAGGTCGTCACGGGGGTCTGTGTGTGGGCTCCTCTTGGAGCAACAGCAGCAACAAGAATTTCTGATAAATGCAGACCCTTAGGCCCACTGAATCAGGAACTCTAAGTGGGATCGTAGCCCTCAGGGTGACTTTGAAACAGAGACATTTTGAGACGTTACTGAACTCAACGTCCTGTAAAGGAGATCATTGATATGGGGGAGGGCTCATCTAGCCACCGTGGGGCGTATTTGTGACTTTCTTCTCAAGCTCCACGGCACAGATTCTATCCCTGTGTAAAAGGAGAAAACACAAGCGAAACCATATCTTATATCAGAAGGAAGAGATTATTAAGTACATAGCTAGAATTCATGGCCTATCAACCTCCGTGGGTCATTTGCTGTAGGAGAAACCTCCATCTAGTAGTTATTCCAATTTGGTCAACCCAAAGAAAGATCCACGAGGCATTTTTGTAGCTTTGGACTTCAAACATTTTATGTAGGTAGAAGCGTTCCCCTACTCATCCTAGGGGGTGATTGTGTGTTTCGATTTCCAAGGCCTGTGACCGGCGGGCGTCTTTATCTTCACCCGCGAAGGCGGAGATCACGAGGTGCTGTGGAGCACAGCCGGAGAGCTGGGGCCACTGTTATTTCCTGACAGGTCATAGTGATGGTCACCACTGTGGGGTGGTGATTCTGAACAGTCTAGCTTGGTAATCTGTGTGTGGACGTCCTCAGCATGCTTCTGTTTCTCTTGTGTTTTATGGAAGCTGTTTTCTCCATGACCCCATCAGAACAACTGTTACAAAAGTGATCATTCCTGCTCTGGCCCCCTGGCCACCTTCGAGAACCCTACTACAAACTTGTATTTATATATTGGTTACACTGATCTAAGTAGTGTCTGTGGAATAGCAAAGTGAGCTCATTCAAAACTACCACCAAGGAGAAAGCGGAGGGAGAAAGGGGAGGAATTAGACGGGAAAGGGATAGGGGAGGGAGTGGATTTCGTCAAAACACATTATATGCATTATGAATATTAAATTAAATATTTTAAAAGCCAACAAAATATTCACAGTATGGGGATTCATCCATAGCAGTTGTGAAGAAGGTTCCTGTGATGACAGCATGGGGGTGGGTGTCTGTGGACAATACTCTCTCTCTTTTTTTTATTTATTTTATTAATTCATTGAGAACTTCATGCAAAGTTTTGATTGTATTTACTCCAACTCTTTCTCCAACTCTCCTGTAACCCCCAAACATTGTATTCTCTCTTTTTTTGTTTATTTTAATAACCCATTAAGTTCAATTATACTGCCCATATACTCCTGGATACAGAGCTGTCCACTGGAACATGGCTGACACACCAGGAGCCATGCCCTCTACGAAAAGTGACTCTCCTTTCCCCAGAAGCCATCACCTGTTAATTCTCCCTCCTCCCTGTTGGAATGTTGACTGGCGTGATCTTGTGCCGGTAAGAACAGCTGCTGTGAGTTCCTGTCATATCCAGAAGATTCTGTTTAGCTCAGGACCTCCCTGACCTCTGTCTCCTGCAGACAGCAGACACACACACACACACACACACACACACACACACACACACACACACACACCGTCTTCGATGGGCTCTGAAAGCTGCGCTAATCTACTGCTACATAGATACAAGTTTAGAGGGCAGTTTGATACTGTGTCCATTTAACAGGTTCACCCCCCCCCCAGGCCCCTGCAGCTCCCAGCCACAGGCTCTTGGCCACATAGATCAAATGACTTAAAGACTCAATGTCTATTTGTGTTTGGTACTCTTACAGTAAAGGGAACACTTCTTTAAAAAGATTTGTTTTTATTTTTAATTATGTGTATGCATGTGTGCCTGTGTGTAGGGTGTGTACATGGGTACAGATGCCTTCAGAGGCCGTCAGACACCCCCATAGCTGGAACTACATGCTGGTCACTAAACTTTCTGGGTCCACTGTGACAGCAGCATGCTCTCTTAACTGTTGAGCCATCTCTCTACCCACAAGGAACTCGTTAAAACCTTTGTGTTACGTGTGTGTGTGTGTGTGTGTGTGTGTGTACATGTGTACTACAATGTGTCTGTAGAACTCAGAGGACAACTTGTGGGAGCTGATTTTCGCCATTCACCGTTGGGTCCCAGGATGGAATTCAGGCCATCAGCTTTAGCTGAACTGTCTGACTGCTGAGTCTTCATACCAGCTCAGGAACTGTTTTTAAGTCAACACTTTCAAATCACTTGGACCCGGAACATCTTTTATTACTGAGGGATCTAACTTCATCCAGCGTGGGAAGGGCAAATACAGATTTGAGGTGAGATTCAGAATTTGATGAAGGGATTTATTAAATGACAAGGCGTTGTGATGCCAAGTCCCCCAAAGTATCTCATAGACTCCCGTTCTATTCACTTAATAACACCCCCACAAAATATGTGAGGGCCAGTCTTGAAATGAATCAATATAAATGTGAGTTATTTAATGATTGTGGTAATTGATTGAGGTGATTTGGAGATACTGTACCCAAAATGTTCCCAGGCAGCATCAACTCTCAAGTCACTTAGAACGCGTGTGTGTAGATTCCCAGCCAACAGCTGCACCACAACAGAATGTAGTCTCTGCCATATCCAAGTTTAGAGCAGCACTGTACAGAGTTCCCTCCCCTTCCTGGAGGAGCGTAGGCTTGTTCCTGTCACTTCCCTTTTCCCACACAGACTTCCTTGCAACTCTTCACTTCCTGGAAATTAAAAGTCATCACCATCCGTTTCCAGCCTAACCTCCATTCCTCTTTCCCTGAATTATATTATTATTATATGTGGTTTTTTTACACTAATATTATAACAGAGCCTGGGAAAATTCTCAGAAGACCTCAGGAAATGTAAGAAGCAGTTTTAAGTTCCTTAAATTACTCAAGACTGTCAAGTAGTTTTCCAAAGTGGGATTTTCTAAGCCTTTCATCGGTTGCAAGAAAGGGCTGGAGGGGTGTACTGAGAATCAGTTTCTGTTCAATCAAGTTCTCGAGTAGCTAAACAATGTACATCCTGCAACTATTAAAATAACATCTTTGCTGTACTAGTTAAAATTCAGAAGTCTGGCTGTCACCATGTAGTTGCAGGGTACAGCAAACACAGAAACGTCTCTCTCTCTCTCTCTCTCTCTCTCTCTCTCTCTCTCTCTCTCTCTCTCTCTCTCTCGCTCGCGCGCGCGCGCGCGCGCTGAATTGTCTTACAAGGTTGTTTCCTTATTGGCTGCCCTCCCCCGGGATGGGGACAAAGGATTGCTCTAGGGTGACCACGATGCTTGTAAAGGGACCTTGTCCTTTTGGTATGACAGGGTGTAGTTTTAAGTGCAGATTTCTCCTATTATAGAAGATTAAATTACATTTTCCAACTAAACCTTAGATTAGGCCTCTTAGACATCAAGAAATCTTCACTGGAAAATGAAAATGGTTGTGTATGATCTAATCATCTATGTGTATTTCCTCCCTGGAGGAAGAAGCTAGAGGAAAAGTTAAATTTTGACAAAGGCGTGTTTAGCTTGTTCTGTAGTAGGAAGGAAGGCGGTGTGCAGGGTCTGGAATCTCAGACTGTCAAAAGTCAGGATTTTTCCTTGTCTAAAGTAAGTGTCAGTCTCTTGTGTTGTTAGTCTCTAAGATGACAGAATTCCCCAAATATTCCAGAATGTTCCTTTTACTCACCCATGTTCACAGTCAGATCTACTCGTTTAAACCTGATGGCTTACAGCGTGACTCACATAAAAGGGAAGTGAAAAAGACAGCCATGGGAACAGAATGCTGGACAAAGACAGAGAAGCACAGTGTGTTTAGCAGAGGGGCCATGGAGGCTTCTCAGAAACAGCCGGTCCATGACATCACACGGCTCAGCAGATTCCCCGGCGGGGATCTCAAAGGACGGCTTGCCAGCATTCTGGAGCCGACTCAGGCTTCCAGGAAGAAGTTCTGCAACTCTGTATTTCTGCTTGTCTGTTGGCCATAAAAGGCTGTTAATAAAGGATCAAAGAAACTCAGCCTGTCCCTAAAAATGAGTGACGAGAGCTGTATGAGGTGACCCGTGCCTGTAATTCTAGTTCTTAGGAAGCCCAGCAGGAGATCCCTGCAAGTTTAAGACCATTCCCGGCTATATAGGGAATTCTGGGCCATCCTGGGCTATAGAGTAACACCCTGTCTCAAACCACCAAAAGCAACAAAACAAAAGACCAACCAAGCAAACAAAGCCCGAAATATATTAGCGAATAAACGAGGAATAATACTTTACTTTTTCAAGTCTTTGACAACTTGTATCTGTGGTAATGAAGATGTCCTGTGTGTCTGCTGTCCAATATGGCGGTTATTTCCAAACTCTTGGTAAATCTTAAAACTTTAATTAATTTAAATTTAAGTAGTGACGTCCAGCCTGCAGCTACAGTGACAGACCACACAGAACTAGGGACATCTTCTTTCCATTGAGAGTATAAAATTGAGGGCGATATTTTTATTTGTTAACGTCATTTTCCGGTTTATTAAAAAGACGCCTTTGTGTCTTAAGTGAGAATGCGTTTTTAGTGTCATTCTTAGACATATTTCCCTGGGAAGAAGGAGCCCATTAGATAAGTCATAGAAAGGCTTGACACAAAGTCCCAAGTGCTCCATACATAGGGTCTGTTGGAGAGGTCTGACTGGCGCCCAGGGAAGGGATTGGGGTACATGCTTGCAGGTCCAGCTCTTGGGAAACTGAAGCAGGAGGATCACAAATTCAACATCAGTCTGGGCTACAGGGCGACTTCTGAGTCGGCCTAGGCGACCCACCTGTCTTAAGAACAAACAGAAGTAAGAAAAAACGAAAGTCTCTGATCGCAGAAGCACAGCAATGGGAGGGGTCACTGCTGGCGCCGGAGACAGATCTGTCTTTGTTTCCTCCTTCCGCTCAATAGCGGTACTGGGCCCTTCGATTTCGCTTGTGATGCACAGGAGGATGAAATGTTTTACCATCTTCAGGTCGCTGTTTAAATTAAATTTTGAGCTACAAACAAACATAAAAATAAATTTGACATACAGCTAAAGGACACCCATGTTTTGGGTGTGCACCCTGCCCGCCTGCCCTCATACCGCTGTCCACTCCTTAGACGGTTTCTCTTACCTCATTTCTGTGGCCGGCTTGGGGGCCACCTTCAGGCAGCCCCGTATCAACCACCCTTTCTCCACCTTAATAGCTTGCTCATGGTGATCCTTAAGGCATCATCTTTTTTTATCCTCAGGTGGCATATAAACTATCCCTGGAGGAAAACACCCGAGGATAAAAAAGATGATGCCTTAAGGAACACCTCCAAGAGTAACCCAACTTCCTCACACTAGGCCCGCCCTCCCAAAGGTTCCAAGCACTCAAGGCTGTCACCCAAGACTTGAGAGTACCGACATTTGGGGGGGGAATTTAAGATAAAAACCGTAATAAAATCTAGCCCCAAGTAATAGTAAACATCAGTCACCCGTCCAGATTAAAACTCAACCCCCATTTTCGACGCTCAGGTTTGTCAAGCTTGGGAGTCTGCAGACGGAAGAGGAAGTGTGTCCAGCTTCTTTGCTCTCCCGCTCCGTCTCCTCCACTGACCTTTTGCTATCTCCTGTGCTTCCAGATGAGGATTCAGGGGCAAAGTCTTGGGTGGCATTGCTGCAGCCGTTTCTAGACCCCGGGAGACGTTTCCTCACTCTTCACCGTGTGGTCCGTGTGAACAGCTCTCACAATGTCTCACCAGTTTTGAGGATTTACCTCTGCCTGAGACGATTTGTGCACAGATGGCTGCTTAAGCTCTCTGCTTAGCCGTCTTGTGTGACAGAGCATCTCCCGGAATCTTTTCTCTCCGGGTTCTGTTGTCTGTCAGGGAGAACCCTTCCACAGAATCCTTTCAAGATGGGCTGCCTTCCACGGATCCTATGGCACCTGGTTTCAGATAAAGCCCAAGCCTAGGCTCCTTCTTCACACAGCTGAGGAGGGAGTCTCCACAGGTGGGTCAGACTTTAATAACCTTTCTCCTTCAGTCGCCACCTGCGAGACACCATCCAGTTCCGCGAAAGCTATCCAGGAAGCCAGAAGCTGTCAGCTCTGTTCCAGTTGAATTGCTCCACGACCTGCGACCAAAGCGTGATGCTTTTCAGCAACAGGCTCTTTTTGTTTAGTTATGATGGGCAACTAAGAGGAATGATAAGAGCCTGTTTGCTTGGGAGCATCGGGGCCTCCTTGACCAATACTCGTAAAGAAGCACTCCATGTCTAGCACTGGAATTTTTGATCAATCAGCCTATGGCGTCTGGATACTCATTTACGTTCACATGTTAACACTACCCCTCAGCCTCTGTTAGAGAGGTCTTACTGCAGAGAGCAGTGGTGAGTGTTGATTTGTAATTGGCTGAAGGGTGGAGAATGAGGGACAGTGGAGGGTATGGTCCTGAATGGGTTCATGTGTATTACTCCTCCCGAGGATCAGGGGATGGTGTGGGAGACCAGCAGGAAGAAAGCAGGAACCAAAGGACTGGGGGGGGGGATGCATTGCAAAAACATTGTTTGGAACATGGCATGGCCATTGCACCCATGAACTCAATCATTAATATAAAAACATACCCTTTGAAGCAAAATTTTGTATTTATATTATATAAAATAAAAGGGCCATTTGTTTTTCTTTGATCGTTCCCTCTAGCCTTGTTTCTCGGGAATAGCTTTTCTAGTTTCTGGAAAGCTCTCCAGGTTTGTCTTTGTAGTGTCAATGCATGTGTCCATCTCAGTGCTTAAGGCAAATCTTCCTAAATCATCCACTTTAGTTCTTGGTATTATTGGCAAGAGCCAGATTCTAACTTCCTTTACCCCTCACCTCAGTGCTTAAGGCAAATCTTCCTAAATCATCCACTTTAGTTCTTGGTATTATTGGCAAGAGCCAGATTCTAACTTCCTTTACCCCTCACCTCAGTGCTTAAGGCAAATCTTCCTAAATCATCCACTTTAGTTCTTGGTATTATTGGCAAGAGCCAGATTCTAACTTCCTTTACCCCTCATCTCAGTGCTTAAGGCAAATCTTCCTAAATCATCCACTTTAGTTCTTGGTATTATTGGCAAGAGCCAGATTCTAACTTCCTTTACCCCTCACCTCAGTGCTTAAGGCAAATCTTCCTAAATCATCCACTTTAGTTCTTGGTATTATTGGCAAGAGCCAGATTCTAACTTCCTTTACCCCTCACCTCAGTGCTTAAGGCAAATCTTCCTAAATCATCCACTTTAGTTCTTGGTATTATTGGCAAGAGCCAGATTCTAACTTCCTTTACCCCTCACCTCAGTGCTTAAGGCAAATCTTCCTAAATCATCCACTTTAGTTCTTGGTATTATTGGCAAGAGCCAGATTCTAACTTCCTTTACCCCTCATCTCAGTGCTTAAGGCAAATCTTCCTAAATCATCCACTTTAGTTCTTGGTATTATTGGCAAGAGCCAGATTCTAACTTCCTTTACCCCTCACCGAAGTTCCACCACTTTTAGTAGTCAGTGAAGCTCACTGAATAAAAATAGACAAGACTGATGTATTCTTAATTACATTTGGCCACTGAGAGTACAAAGACTAATCAGTAATGATCAGGGAAACCTTCTAGTCCGCGCTGGCCACTTGACTCTTTTAACTGCTTTTGTTTTGTTTTGTTTGTTTTAGGTGAAGTTATGTGTATCTCAGGCTGGCACAGAATTCGATAGATTCAAGGATGACCTTGATCCTTTTACTTTCACTGTCAGAGCGCCGCCATGCTCAGTTTATGGCATTCTGGGGATCGAGCCTACGCCCTCATGCGTGCCACATGAGCTCTCTACCGAAGGGGCTGCGTCTGTGGCCTGTCATCTGGCCTCTTCAGTGACTACTTGCTGTCTTTTTTTTGATATTTTTTTATTTTTAAATTTAAACTTAAATTAGAAACAAGGTTGCTTCACATGTCAATTCCAGGTCCCTCTCCATCTCCTTCCCCTCCTCCCATACCTTTCCCGCAACCCCCCATTATCCCCTCATTTCCCCAGGGAGGGTAAGGCCCTCCATGGGGGTGTCCATAGTCTGTCATTTCATCCAGGGCAGGGCCTGGATCCTCCCCCAAGAGTTTAGGGTGAGACTGCGTCTCTCATTGTTGGATGGGAGTCCAAAGTCCATTTGTATACCCGGGATAAACACTGATCTACTGCCCAAGGCCCAATAGATTGCGTAGGCCTCCTCACTGACACCCACATTCAGGAGGTCTTGATCAGTCCCATGCTGGATTCCCAGGCATCAGTCTGGGATCAAGAGCTAACCCTTGACAGGTCAGCTGTTTCTGGGGGTTAAACCAGCCCAGTCTTAATGCCTTTGGTCATCAGTGCTCCCTCTCTGTCACTGGATTTCTTGAGTTCAGCTCAGTGCTTAGCTATGGGAGTCTGTCTCTTCTTCCATCAGCCACTGAATGAAGGTTCTGCTTCCCAGACTCTCTGGCCATGGGATTGTAGGCTGACACTCCCCAGATCTATGTCTAAAATCCATATATGAGAGAGTACATGCCATGTTTCTCTTTTTGTGACTGGGTTACCTCGCTCAGGATGGTTTCTTCTAGTGCCATCCATTTGCCTACAAATCTCAGGATTCCATTGTTTTTTTCTGCTGAATAGTACTCCATTGTGTAAATGTACCACATTTTCTCTATCCACTCTTTGGTTGAGGGGCATCTAGGTTGCTTCCAAGTTCTGGCTATTACAAATAAAGCTGCTATGAACATAGTGGAACAGACATCCTTTTTGTATGAATGGGCATCTTTTGGATATATGTCTAAGAGTGGAGTTTTTGGGTCTTGTGGTAGGTTTATTCCCATTTTTCTGAGGAATCTCCATACTGATTTCCAAAGTGGCTGTACAAGTTTACACTCCCACCAGCAATGGAAGAGTGTTCCCCTTTTACCACATCCTCTCCAGCATAAATTGTCCTTGGTGTTTTTGATTTTAGCCATTCTGACAGGAGTGAGATGGTATCTCAGAGTTGTTTTGATTTGCATTTCCTGGATGGCTAAGGATGTTGAGCACTTTCTCAAGTGCCTCTCAGCCATTTTAGACTCCTCTATTGAAAATTCTCTATTTAGTTCTGCAGCCCACTTTTTAATTGGATCCTTTGGTGTTTTGGAGACTTGCTTCTTGAATTCTTTGTAAATTTTGGAGATCAGCCCTCTGTCAGATGTGGGGTTAGTGAATATTTTTTCCCATTCTATGAGCTGCCTTTTTGTCTTGCTGACTGTGTCCTTTGCCTTACAGAAGCTTCTCAGTTTCAGGAGGTCCCATTTATTAATTGTTGATCTCACTGTCTGTGCTACTGGTGTTATGTTCAGGAAGCTGTCTCCTGTACCAATTCGTTCAAGGGTACACCCACTTTTTCTTCTAAGAAGTTCATTGTGGCTGGATTTATGTTGAGGTCTTTGATCCATTTGGACTTAAGTTTTGTGCATGGCGATAGACATGGATCGATCCGCATTCTTCTACATGCCAGCATCCAGTTATGCCAGCACCATTAGTTGAAGATACTACTTGTTGTCTTAGCAGGATAGTAGCTTGTAGACAAAGCATAAAGGATGGATGTGGTGTCACTGCAACAAAATTTCATTCATAAACCAGAAGACACGCAGCAATGGTCCCAGGCCTCTGAGCTGCCAATCCTTGTGCGAAAATGTTTTATTCACTTGACCTAATTCTACACCTAGACTTATCTGTGCCATGCAGAACTCAAAAGTGTTTTTCTTATTTGATTGGTAGCATTTTAGGGTGGACTAGTCATCCCAACAGTGTTCTAGAAGCCTAAAGATGAAAACATGGAACTTACTACTGCGGGGTAGCTTCTTCACCAAGAGAAAACACGTTAAACCCCGCCACTCCAATGCATTGTGAGAGGGACGTTACCATTAATAACAGCGGATTAGCTAAATGATAGTGCTTTAAAAGAACGAGCTGTTCCCTTTGGATCCCTAAGGTCAACAAAGAAGATGGACCTTTTAACGGACAATAATGATAAATGCTTCATAAAACTAAAACACTGGCTTGGCCTGTGAAAGGAAGTGCTCATTACTCATAGACTTACTGTCGTCTGAGCTCTCCTGAGTCAAGGCCTCTTTTCCCAGAATTTCTTGACAGCAAGGATGTCGTCAGTCAGGCCAGGCTCCTCTAAAGCCTCATGTGGTCCAGGCTGAATCCTTGCTCATACGGCTCCTTCCCACCAGGATGTGGGGGCGGTGGGAGGACAGATTACAAGGATTTTAAGGCTCCTATCTGTCCTCAGATTTCCAGACATTCTTCTCTTTTTGGAAGCCACCTTCTTCATCCAATTCCTACAAGGCTTTGGAACACTTTTAAGCTGCAATGAACTTCTCCTTTTCTGGCCCCCATTACTCCCTTCGGTTTCAGTCCACACGCCAGGCTTATCTTGAATATTTAGCAGATTTTTAGAGCTTCCTTTTCATCCCGTGTCAGGCTCCCCTGGAGCCCTACATGATCACCTATGCTGCTTCAGATGCTTGTTTGTAGGAAATGGAGACTTGACCAGGAGCAGGATATGGCCAGAGGGTGAGCATGAGAATACAAGGTGCCAACACAACAGCTTTCAGCATGGGACCAGGAATTAGGGACCAGGACTACCTTGCCTTCAGAGACGCAATGCTGTGGACCACTCACCATCCCAAAGTGCTAGGTCTTCATTTGCACCCTGAATAAAAGTAGGGTTGGGGTCACTTTTGCAGGACAGGAAACATGAAAGGAAGACATCTTTTCCTGGCCTACTTGTAGATGATCAGGCCAGGTGGGAGAAGCAACTGTGGCCCCTTTACCATGGTGCACACAGCTTGGGCTCTGGTGTTTATGCTTCATGACTTTTAAAAAATTACTTCTTTATTCATAAATTGCGTCATCTCAAATGGAGTAAGGAAATGCCCCACGGAGTTACTATAGGATAATATGCATATAATGCTTATGAAATTATGGCCTGTTGCACCAAAACAACATGATGCTGAGGGATCTTTTAATTCAATCACAGCCTCTTCGAAGTCACATAACCAGGAGTCACACGATAGTACATCATCCAGAAAGGAGACAAGGGGAAGATTTTCCTAGAATAGCACCAGTGACCGTTGTAATCCATCCGAGTCTTTTGAGTTACGATATCATTCCTAGCCTGGATCTTGTCATTCATCTTTAAAGACTGAACCCAAATATCTTCTCCTCTAAAATGTCATGATGCTTTTGAGCCTTGCTCTTTCAATGTGGCCTGTGCTTGCTTTGAACTTACATGTGCTAGCTTTGAACTCGATAGCCTCCCGCCTCCACCTCCTGGAGGGATTCGGGGGAAGGGGAATGGATAAGATGCGTCAAGAGGCAAATTGTGAATGGCAGGCTAGATCAAATTATGTACGCAGTCCTCAAAGTTAAACTTTATCCCGGCTCTGCCTTCCTAAGATTCCACAACCTCCCAAAACAGCGCCACCTGCTGGAGACAGGCGGTGTAAACACATGAGCCTATGGGGGATGTTTCACAGACAAGCACTGCATGGACTATGCTGTGTTATCCCGGGTGCTGTCTTTTTCATCCTTGCCTTGGTTCTGCGTTGTTGTTTCTTTTTCTTCTTTGTTATTTAAGCCATTTGGTTTTTGTGGTGGTTTGAATGAAAATGGCTCCTAACGAGTGGCGCTACTAGGAGGTGTGGTCTTGTTGGAGTAGGTGTGGCCTTGTTGGAGGAAATGTCGTTGGGGTCAGGCTTTGAGGTTTCTGACACTCAAGCCAGGCTCAGTCTCTCTCTCTCTCTCTCTCTCTTCTTGCTTCCTGCCTGTCCAGTGTAGATCTCCTTTCCAGCATCCTGTCTGCCTACATGCTGCAATGCTTCCCACCATGATGACATTGGACCACTAAACCTCTGAACTGTAAGCCAGCCCCATTTAGATTTTTCCTCTATGAGAGTTTGCTGTGGTCATGGTGTCCCTTCACAGCAACAAAACTCTTGTTGAGGTCAGTGATGTAGTGTGAAGTCTCCATGCGTTACACTTGCTGACTTTTCCTGATTGTTTGTTAGTGCGTTTGTCCATGTGTGCACTTATTTTTATTTAATTTCATTGCGAAGTTACCTTCCTTCACCTGGCCTCCATGAGGGGAGTGCCTCAGTGGGTCCTAGATGTGCTGCTTCCCATTGACAGCCTTGTTTGGTTTTTGCATTGTTGTTGATTTTTCTGGGTGCCCCCACTGTAGTCACAATAGTAACTCTCTTTCATTTTGATGTCTCGGTAGTCATATGAATGGGATCCTCACATTGTTCACGATAGCACAAAAAACGACAGGGAGAATGGTCCTTGCCTTGTCTTTTTTGGAATATGGGTTACAAGTTTGACCACAAGGCAGTTACTGCTATAATCCCTTACTGTCATCCAGGGGGAAAAACAGCTCTCCGTGTTCTAGCTTCCGGGGTACTGAATCACATGGCACTCCCTCCATGCCCTCATGATAGACCAAAAGGTGAGAACTAAGTACTAGAGATTGCTGTGACAGTCTGCAAGCCCAGCACTCAGGTGACAGAGGCAGGAGGATCATGTGTTTGAGGCCATCCTGAGCAACACGGTGGAAATATGTCTCACGGAATTGGCAGGGGGTGGGGGCTGTCCTAGAGTGAGCAGGTTTCATCTGCCTGCACAGCCGTCTGACTCTCCCACTGAGTTTGGATGGCTCTCACAATGCTCGCACTGTGCTGTGAGGTGCTTGCCCGGCGATTCCAGCACTGCCAGTGTGAGCTCACTCCTCATCTGCCTCATTAGTGGGAACTCGTGGGAGGTTGATAACCTCCGGAGCCTCAGAGTGGGCGAAAGGGTCTCAGCAAACTCAGGAGAAATGGGAGGCAGATTTCAAAGCAGCAGAAGTCTCTTACTTGGGATTTATTTTTAAAATATACAAAAGGCAGATAAGCAACACGAGTGCTTGCTAAATACACCCAGCATGCTCAGGGCTGAGATCTGTGGGGCTACGTGCAGCTGGACAAACAGAATGACTATTTCTGTAGGGCCTGGAGTGTAGCATTGGGTCTGATGATGCACTTACTATTTAAAGACTGCTGAAGGACTATTCTGCCCAAAGTCCAGAATAGATGCTTCTCTTCAAGGGAAAATTATTTTTAAATGTTTGAATGGATTTGAATTAAAATTCATCTATCGCAAAAGTTATCTTTGAGGTGGTATTGAGAGCCCAAGAGACAGGCTGACGTCAGAAGAAATGGGTGGGATTCATAGAGCTATAAGAGCTGTTGGTTTTCTTATCCTTTAAAAAGTGTGAGTGTGTGTGTGTCAGTATGTATTTGTGTGTATGCATGTATGTGTGTGTATGTATGTGTGTGCATGTATGTGTGTATGTGTGTTTCATGTGTGTATGTGTGTGTATGTATGTGTGTGTGTGTGCATGGCTAAGGGCAGGTGTGTGTGTGCATGTGTATGTATGTGTGTATGTGTGTGTATGTGTATATGTATGTGTGTGTATGTATATGTGTATGTGTGTTTATGTATGTGTGTGTTTGTGTGTATGTATGTGTGTGCGCACATGTGTATGTATGTGTGCGTGCGTGTGTGTATGTATATGTGTACGTGTGTGTATGTATGTGTATATGTGTGTGTATGTATGTGTATGAATGTGTGTATGTGTGTTTATGTATGTGTGTACGTGTGTATGTATGTGTGTATGTGTATATATGTGTGTATATGTGTGTGTATATGTGTTTATGTATGTGTGTGTGTTTGTGTGTGTGTATGTATATGTATGTGCGTGTGTGTATGTATGTGTGTATGTGTATGTATGTGTGTACGTGTATATGTATGTGTGTATATGTGTGTGTGTGTGTGTCTAAGGGCAGGTGTGTGTGCAACCAGCTGCAAGTGCTGTGGTCTGAGGACAACCTAGGATGCTGGTCCCACCTCCCACCTTGTTTGAGACAGAATCGCCTGTTCACTAGTGTGCACAGCAGACTAGTGCCCGCGGGCTCTCAGGGATTCTCCTGTCTCTTGCCTCACCATAGGAACATGGGGGTCACCAACACACACCAGTTTTACATGTGTTCTGGGGATCTGAATTCAGGTCCTTCTGTTTGTTGCAGTAAATGCTTTTATACACCAAGCTGTTGCCTGTCCCTTCTTTTTTGAATTTAGCATTATAACGATAGTGAATTAAAAAAAAAAGAAAAGAATAGTTGTTGATGTGAGATTGCCTGCAAGGTATACTGTAGACTATTTGAAAAATATATAATTTATTTTCTTTCTGGCCTAAGCTCTTATATTTGGATCAGTGTTTAAATAAATGCACATTAGACACCATGAAATTTATTGACATGAAATGGTTAATTTCTAATTGACATTTGATAACATTCCTTAAGTTGTTTATCCTAGCTACATATAGAACTGTGGAACATTTTTAATACTGAGAATAACATAGACTTCCTTGTAAGAGATATCTGAGCTGCCATGGCCTCCTGGTGCTGTCTCGTCTTGCTCCAG
The DNA here is from genome assembly GCF_017639785.1 of Mesocricetus auratus. Lineage (NCBI taxonomy): Eukaryota > Metazoa > Chordata > Mammalia > Rodentia > Cricetidae > Mesocricetus > Mesocricetus auratus. Next base: position 9,551,189 of record NW_024429192.1, on the reverse strand, counting down.
TTACTTTCCTCAGAGAACTGGGAAATAACCCTTGGTCATGGCGGTGATGTGGAGTGTCGCCCCGCCTCCTGTGCCGCCCCGCCCCCTGTGCCGCCCCGCCTCCTGTGAGTCGACATCTCCTTTCTGTCTATGGAAGAAAAATTGGAATGCAAATGTCCTCAAACACAGGACCCTCAGCACAAGGACTTTCTTACCTTCTGCTCAATGTCCCAGGAGTATCAGTGGTCATGATTTTCTAGCTCACAGGGTGTCTGTCAAAATGACCTAAAAGGGAAAAAGAATGCATTCTTTGATTTTGCAGGGTCAGATGTCACGAGAAGAAGGAAGCATGTAGCCTCAGGATAGTTGACCTGAGTTGACCAGAGAGCGTGAGTCAAAGAAACAGAAACAGCAGTATGTTTTAAAGAAATAATTATCATAGACAATGTGACAGAAAAGAGTGTAGCCAAGTATGTAGCTGGAACGGCTACAGCTCATGGCTGTCACACCGCTACTTATTTTATAACCAGCCTTCTGTCCCTGTGAAGTCCCAGTTCGTAGAGGATTTTTTTCATGATCATTTGGGAATAATGCTATTGTTAAGGAAGCTTTTTCTTTGAGAGAATGCCTTCCCACCAGTCTGGTTCTAGAGCCACATCAGTCCCAAATAAACACACAGGAGGCTGTATTAATTATAAAGCTGTTGGCCTTGCTTGTCTCTTACTGGCTACCTCTGACTTAAGTAATTACCCCATAACTGTTAATCTAAGTATTTCTCTTACCGGAGAGAATGGTTCCGGGCTTTCTGCCCCCATGGCATTACATCTTGACTCTCCTGTGTTTCTCCTTCCCAGAATCCTCCTGGACTCCTAGCCCCACCTATCTAGATTCCTATTGGCCAGCAGTAATTTATTGACATATACACAGGACTTCCCCAACATCTCCTCTTTTCTGTTTAAACAAAAAGAAAGGTCTTAACTTTAACATAGTCAAATTGTATATGACAGAACAGTTATCAAGTAAGAACACAGTTACAACATTTTGTCTATTAATATTTAGCAAGATCTAAAGAAAATATCATCCATCCCATCCTTGTGAGTCCAAAGTTCTATATGTAGCTTATCTTTTATCATAACTAAGGAAAACTGTAATTATAACTATCTGTCTTTAACTCCATCAAAGACCACAGAAGGATAATATATAAACACTAGGATTGACAGAGGTATCTTACTGCCTGGACAGTCACCCGAAGTTCCTCTGTAACGTTGGGGCATCCATCTTCAGCCCATAGGCCACAATGTGTCTGGAACACTTCTCAGCAAAGCAGGAAATTTCAAACTGTCCATCTGCATTGGCAGTCTGTCAGTCATTTTTCTGTGTCCTGCAGAAAGTCTGGTAGACTCTTCCATGAAGCAGGAACCCTGTAAGACAGAGTTCAGTAGTCACTTTCCTGTGGGTCCTGCATGTCCAGTTTATACAGCAACAGTCAAACAGTCTAGGCAAGAGCAGTTTCTTGCCCAAATGGCTAATCTTGCCATATTGAAAGCAAACTCCATAATGAGTCTCTTCGATGCCCATCTTCCTCTCAGACTGGTGAGATCGTGATCGCTGAGTTGAATCATACATGGCAGAAGGAAACAAGTCGCTCCTAAAAGTTATCCTCTTACATACACAGACATGTAATGACAATGAAGCACACACAACCACCACCACCACCACCCAATGTGTTTCACCGGGCGTGGTCACTACATTTCCTGTCCCAGCGCTGGCGATTCTGAGGGCAGTTAGAGTACATGACAAAGCAAAACAAAATCAATTCATTTCAGTACTCATCAGCAATTTTTGAATAACATAGACATTTTTGTCTCATCACATGTCCCCCCCCCCCCCTCTCTCTGTCTCTCTCTCTCTTTGAGATGGAGTTTCATGTAAGCCAGGTTGGTCTCTAACTCCATAAGTATCAAGGATGTCCAGCATTTGCCCCCAGCCCCCCCCCCCAGTGTGGGGATTGCAGCCATGCGTCACTATGCTGGGTTAATGCAGGGCTGGGAACCAAACCCAGGGCTTCTGCCTGTGCTACACGAGCACTCTACCAGATGAGCCCCATCCACAGCCCGAGCACCATGACTCTTCTTTCCTGTCCTATAGCGTTAGTAAATTGTGACTGGCAGGCCCATGTGGACTGCTGTCTGTTTAGGTCTACAAAGCTCTGTACATGTAGTTTTGTTTTAAGTCTCTCTCGCCCTTTTGATCAAGCACTGTCTACTCCCACTGTGAAGCTAGCACAGTGAAATTGAGATGTCTCTAAAGAGGGGCTAAGGGCCTGGGCTCTGTAAATACGTTTTAACACCATGGGGGCATGCTCTCCTGTAATCACACAAGGTCTATTCTTGCTTTTGACTTATACTGGCGAGGTTAAGTAGCCTTGACAGATACCAGATGGCCCATACGCTTAAAATATTTATTATCAGGTTCCTTTCAGAAGAAGGTTGCTGATCTCTGCTTGATATCTTTACTTTGCATATCAAGATTTATATCACTTTTGGTCTGCAGTCATAATCCTTACATTCACCGTCTTGTTATATTTCAATGCTGGCCATCAACCCCCTTTTGTATAACTCCTCCAATAATGAGTCCTGCATTTTTATTCCTTCCTATATCTCATCAGGTAGTTTCTTCAATAAAAGTTTATGAGGCTGAGTTTCCTTTATTTATATTCAAGGGTGAATCTTGAATACAAATTTACTTTGCTGCCTCTTGGATGGCTGTTACAGCTTCCTGAAAGAACTACAAAGGTCACTGTCAAACTGAAATATGTGAGCTACGTATAATGCCTGCAAATTTCTTGTAACCACGTAAAAGGAATGATTAGAAATAGGTAAATTAATCTCACTAGTCACTAGTTTGTTTAATCCATTTGCCATTCCAACACGGAGTCAATGTAAACCTCTATCGAGATTATTTTACGTCCTCCTTTAATCTTTGGCGTGTGGCATGTGCACACGCCTGTGTGGATGCATGCATGAGGGTGTGTGATAAAGCCTTATGTGTGTGAAAGTGTGTGGAGGCCAAAGGTAGGCAGACACTTGCCCACTGCGCCAGGCCCCGACCCTGCACATTGTCCGTTATGCTAATCTTATTTTGTTTTGCTTTACCAGACTCTGTGGTTGCTGTATCTTCCTATTACTCAAAGCTTCTCCGAAAGATTTCCTTTCCTGTTTGCCGTCTTCCCCTCTAGCTTGCCTCCTTTAAGACTTATGTAAAAGTCGCTTTCCCACAGCTTCTTTACACTGCTATCACATGCATTTACTTTAAAGTCTCAGTGGCTATCATTGGTGGCCATGGGTTTTTGCTCTTCCAGCCAGTAGTGGTTCTCTTTTTTGCTTGTTTGCTTGTTTTGTTTTTGCAGTTTTTGGTTTCAAGACAAGGTCTCCTATAGCCCAGGCTGAACTCGAACCACAGGTGCGAACCACCATGCTTACCTAGTGACTATTTTCTTTGTGTGCGTGAGTGTGTGTGTGTGTGTGTGTGTGTGTGTGTGTGCGTACACATGCATGCATACGCGCATGTCTGTCTTGCGAGTGAGCAAGCCAAAGACTTTACATTTAATTTTTTTTTTTTAAGACAGAGTCTCTTGTTGGATGTGGAGCTCAGGCGAATCCAGCGGACCGGCACACGGCCAGGTCATCCTATCATTTCCTCTTCCCCCCCTAGGCTGGGATCACACGGCCATTCCAGACCCTTTGTGTAGGTGCAGAAGATCTGCGTTCACAGCCGGATGCTGGCACGGCAAGCTCCTTACCGCTTTACCCGCTGAATCACCTCCCAGGCCGGCGTGCGCTTCCTCAGCCCGTGGAGCTTTAGGAGATCTCCCTGAGGGAAACGGTGAGGTCTTAGACTTTGTCCCCATCTTCCTGGAACCGTGATCACCTGTATGGTTTTCTGGCTTGATAATGGAACAAATAAAGGTCTTTAAGCAGCATCCATATAGAGTCTCTCACCATCAATCGAATCGGGACCAGCCTCAGCGTTTAGCCTTACTGCGGTGTGTTGCCCACCCATTACCACCCGGGGCTAGCTCTGCGCTTCCCTCAGTGTGCTGGGCAAGGAAAAGTGTATGCTCCCACACATAGGGGGTGTGGGGACCGGAGGGGTCGGGCTCTGCTTTTACAATGAGGTTCTCTTGAATGGATTATTCTCCCTAGTTGGGATGTGTCCCATCTCTAGACCTTCCATTGCTATTGTCATTGCATTCACAAGCTTATTGAGAACTTTAACTCCTTGAGAGATTCAGCTGCGTTGTTTGGGGCTCCTACTTTTGTTTATTGGCTTGCGTAAGAAGTAAGGACTCATCCCGAAGCTTTCCACAGAAGAATGATGAGATCTCACGTTGAAACCTATGGAAATATCTCTTTCCATGACCACATCGGCATTATCCATCCATAATTATGCCTGTGGTATCATCTTGTAGACAAAATTTATATTATGTGTATGAGTATTTTGTCTGCAAGTATATATACACGTGCACCACATGAGTGCAGTACCTAATGGGGCCAGAAGAGGGCATTAGATTCCCTGGAACTGGAGTTCTAGACAATTGTGAGCCACCAAGTGGATACTACGGACTGAGCCTGCTCTTGACCACTGAGCCATCTCGCCATCCCCTACCTGTATCACACGGTACCAGGCTTTACAGTGGGCTCCTTTTACTCCTCTCGAAGGATCTCCCCCCCGCCCCCCCCCCCCCGCCCCGTGTTCCTGGCAGAGTGACAAGATGTACTTCCTAGAAACACAGAAACTCCCTAGGACACAAGATTCCCACATTATGGTGACCCTCTTGCATGTGATGTGGTGGTGCCACCCCGGCCCCCGTCAGAGCCCCGTGGCTTCTTCAGGTTCTGTTGCTGTTCTGGTTGGTTCTTTCTTTGGCTTTTTTTTTTTAAATCAGTGACATCTCTGTCATTCGTCTTCTTTTTCGTTCTTTCTTTCCTTAGAAGTGTTTTAGCAGTACTGAGGAACTCCTGGCGGTCTTTATTATGGTATTGTTGTGGGTGGATCTTGCTATTCTGAATAGGAGAGAGGTGTGTGGGATGGTACACAGGACGTATCAGTGTCTTGAGGAACATGAAGGGGTAAGTCAGGTGTTTATTACCCTGGAAGGGGGTTTCTCCAGGCACAGTAGAGTTCTTTGCTCTCAGACTTGAACAGAAAATTTCCACCAGTGATGTGAACAACAACAAAAAAAATGTAAAAGCTGCTGTTATCAGATTTCAAAAAATGAACAACCTAACAGGCTGGAGGCGGAAGACTGAAGGGTTTAAGTCATCTCACCAGGATGGATATCTGGTTACGAAACTATCTGAAGTATGCCGCTTTCCATCTGTTTCTGAATAACAATGCTCAGTAAGAAGATGTAGGATCTTCAGAGCTTCCACCGTGACTCCCGTGAAAGCAGAGATCGACATGAATAGATCAATTAACTATGTATCTGCTATGGGAACAAATTCCACATGGATCCTCCCCCACAAAAAAACCCCACAGTTTTATATAGTAAATATTGCTGAGAAGAGTTGAGTCCTGAATTCTAGTTACCTTGTCATATGATTCTTTGTAACCACGACTTGTAGCTCACTGTATTGCATGGAATAGGTTCTTAATTATTGTTGATTGACTAACAACTATTATTATCAGAACATAAAAGATGTCACAATTTAAGGGGCAGTTTTGAATATGGAGTATGTACAAATTGAGATGACTCAACAGGGAGTCAGCCAACCACATTCTACACATTCTAGGGACAGAAGGTGAGTCAGATGGGGATAATTGTTTGGGCCCAGACAATTTCATCCTGTCTCAAAAGATGAGTCTGATGGGTGTCAGGAGGAGGAGCTTTAACTCAACATTAGGAACGTCCTTTAATTAACAGGGATGGTAATGTGAGCTGTTAGAGGCCATGGCAGAGGGAATCCCTGCCTGTGTATCTGTGGGTGGCAGTTTAGAGGGACAACCATTCCAACTCAAGGACCAAGTAAATATAGCTGTTCTAGGGGCTGGCGAGATCTCAGTGATTGTGAGCGTGTATTGTCTTTGCAGAGGACCCGAGTTCAGTTCCCAGCACCCATAAGAAGCAACTCACAACTGTCTGTAACTTAAGCACTAGGGGAGCAAACACCTTTTTCAGGCCTCCATGGGCACCTGCACCCGAGTGTATACTCTCAAATACATATGCCGTTAAAAAATAAAAATATACAGTTACTAAGTTTCTGGAAAAAGGAATAGAGTGGATATGGGATATAGGCACTTTTTCATCACCGACAATATTGCCCTAAAAGACCTTGGGTCAACTCTGCTAAGCAACACTTCTTAAAAATAAATTTCTTGCCGGGCGGTGGTGGTGCACGCCTTTAATCCCAGCACTCGGGAGGCAGAGGCAGGCGGATCTCTGTGAGTTCGAGGCCGGGATGGACTGACAGCCTCCAAAACAATACCCTGTCTCATAAAAACCAATAAATAAATAAATAAATTTCTTTTTTATTGCATGCAACTTCACGTAAAGTAGGGGTTACTAGATATTTGCATTATTAATGCCCACTACTTTGTCAGATTTAGGTGTTTCTCTTTCTGTTTATAAACCCTGAGACATTTTTGTCTGAACCTCAGCAGTAACTCTACAGCTGTCTCTCATATTAGGGTTATGATGGTGATTACAGTGTTCTGCAAAGGCAGTAAAATATTACTATTTCTATGTATTCCACAGTTTCTATTCCACATTTAAATGCTAGCATTTTATTTTACTGTGTCCCACACATTTCAGTAATGAAAGGTTTGGTAAGTTCAAGTACAGCCAGTCATGTGCCCTCAAACAGTTGGATGTAATTCTTGGTTTTGCCAACGGCGCAAGTCAGCAGTTTGATACTCGGTGTGTTTGCCAGCATGCTGCTCCTAACAGAGTTTTGCCCTCGATTTTCTGGATTCCTGGGTTTCTTGTGTGTATTCTACGTCTCTGGCTTCTCTGTACCATGTCTCCATGATTCTCATCCTAATGGGGCACCACCCAATGACGTCTGTCTGCAGGGTTTACTGCCGCCATGCCTTGTCTACCTCCATGCTCGTGTAGAAAATTCCACATCTCTCCCAGCCAGCCCTGCCAGCCAACCCCATTCTTGGTCACTGCTCTCTGCTGGAATGGGTCTGGCAAAGCCTTGGGGTCTTCCCCGCTGCCTTGAGCGGAACGCCTGTCTATACAACGTCTATCTCTCAGCCACGGGAGTTCAGTATGTGTTGCTGTTTCTTCCCATCATCCTTCGGAGTCCAGCTGCTCACCTGGGGTTCCCAGCTCCTACACCCTCGGCTGAAACCATAAGAGTTAGTTTCCTCATCGTGCTGAGCAACTAGAGTCTAAGACGAGCTGTCTGCAGAGTGGATTTCTGTCTGAGGCCTCTCTCCCTGGTTTGTAATGGCTGTCTTTCCTCTGTGTGTGTTCTTCTAACCTCTTTATGAGGCGATCAGTGAGGTTACATGAGGGCTCGCCCTCATAACTCCATTCTAGCCCAATTACCTGCAGAAAGAAGCCTTGTTTTCAGACGCTGTAACATTCTGGGGTGGGAGGTTAGCGGGAGTTTCTGTGGGAGGAGGTGGGGGTTGTCAGTTCTTAAACATACTACCTTGAGGAAAAGTTGGGAGACTACAATTCAGCCTGCCACAGGTACGTACCTGCAGCCTTTAAAACAAAATCCCAAGCCAGTAGAGTTTTAGGTTCATCTGCTCTGCTGTTTTCCCAAGAGGTAATGAGGATGAACCCAGGTGTTTTTAAAGCATGCTTTTGGGGGTGTTTCATCACTGCTTCTTGAGCAGGGGGAAATGAAACTGGCCAACATGATTTTTCTGACTGTAGCTCTCACCACACTTCTGAGGGAGGATGACTCAGAACCACAGGCCAGACAGGATCCATGGGATACAAGTGGGCTACACTGCCTCTGTGTGACCTGTACTGCACATGGGCTCCACATTTGGCTGTCAAGATGCTCTTCTGACAAACACACAGTTTCCAGTCTCAAGTCAACCTTAACACAAGTGTTTCCTCAATGTGCAACACAGGAGAATGTGAAGTTACCGATCTGTCCATTTCGTGTGTGTTTGTGTGTATGTGTGTGTGTGTATATCCACATGCATTCATGTGTGTGTGTGCGTGCATGTGTGTGTCCACGTGCATTCATGTGTGTGTGCGTGCATGTGTGTGTTCACGTGCATTCATGTGTGTGTGGGTGCACCCCTGTGCATGTGAAGTCACCACATCTTAGGTGCCACCCAACTGCTTTCCGTGAGACAGGGTCACACTGGCCTGAAGCTGCCCCAGACACCGAGGGTGCCTACCGGTCTTCACCTCCGCACCACTGGGATTGCAAGCTTATAGGATCACGGCTAGCTTTTTCTTGGTGGCTGAGGGGGAGCGTCCAGCTCAGGTCCCCATGCATGCTAAGCATTTTACACACCAAAGCGCAGCCCTGCTTAAAGTTTTCTCTCTTGGATTGCAATTCCTTTAAGGGCCAGACTTAAGGTTTGGAGTGGGGGTGGGGAGTGGGAGGGTGCAGGAAATTAATATGAACTTGCTTCTAAGGTAGATGCAGGCTCAGGGTGATGACTTTGCTTTGGGCTTAAAAAAAATAAGTAGGCCCAGGTACCAAAGGAAGGGAGCAAAAGAAATGTTCCCCCAGCAGGTGCTGAAGAATGAGCCCCGAGTGCCCCCACCTGCACCCCAAGCTCATTTTGATGCAATCAATCAGGTTACCCCACCTTCCACCAGGGGCTCACAATACTTACAGGTGAGGCTAGCTTGCCTTTCTGATAGCTGAGGGTACGTGCTGAGCATGTGCCTTGGGTCTTGATGAATGCGTACTTAGAACCCGGGGAGGAAAAGAACAAAAGCCTGGCAAACAGTTAGCACGAGGGAGAGAGGCAGCTCCAGACATTCACGTTTACTTTCTATGCATCCCTAAGACCTTCATGTCAATCTGGCATTTTAGAGGAGCTTTCAGCCTCCCTGTGTGCGGGCAAAGCGAGGCCCCTACCCCCTTTTCCCATCTGAGAACTTAATTTAGCGGCACCCACCTCGCTGAGTTCTGTTTTCATTATTTGTCGGTGTTTTTGTCAGGCGCCTCCCTCCTCTTCCTTCCTCTGGGGCCCCTTCCGCTCCACTCCCCTGCCTTCCCTACCACGGCCTGCGTGGGCTGCTATGTATCCTACTTGTATTTATGAAACCTTTTTTTTCCCCCAGGGGGGACCCTCTCCCCTGGCAGTAATGGCTGGCCATATGACGTCTCAAAGGCTTGCATATTACATGGCTGAGTTTGGAGCTGCCATGCGGCTTATCCCCTGCCCCTCGTATAATGGGATGTTCTACTTCTATTCTTTCTGGGGACTCTGAGCAGAAGAGTCAGTGTCTCCACCTACTGATGTCAAGTGTTTCAGACCCGGGAGGTCTTCCTTTTGGGGTCACAGCTGCCACACCTGCTGACCTGAGCTTGGCACACAGGCTCCGTCCTGCAAACCCTTCTGTGTTTTCAGGGAGGGCAAGCATACAGAGACTAACAGAGTCGGTCACTCAACCCCTTCCCTGTGTCCGCTGTACGCTGGCTGTATGGCCTCGGGTGTCTCACTCGTCTCCCTGGGCTATTTTCATCTGCTAATGAAGGGGATTGGCCAGCCAGGAGCACCAGTGTTCTTTCCAGCCTGTGGCTGTTCGGTGGTCGGACATTCTCGCTGAGTAATCATCCACCGTTTTGTCCCTATTGTACTGTGCTCTCCAGGGAGATCATTTGACTCATCTGTGGGTCAGACTCGGTAGGATCCAGAGCAAAATTTATCCCTGCCAGCTGGTTCAGCCAAGAGTGAATCCTCTTTTTGCGAATCTTCTGGAAGAACAAGGGTCCCCAGAGACAGGGAGAATCCTGTCTGACTATGTAATTCGGTGCATTGATGGCCGTCCATGTGAGACCTGTACACCACCATCAAAGATCAGCTTGCTAAAGGATGGGGCCTGAGATCTGCCTTCCACTCCGACTGTCCTTTCTAGATTAGTCAGCAGAGTTCGAGGAACAAATGGGCGCCCCTGCTCAGCCCTGGTCCTCTCTTCCTACAGGTCCTAACCTGCCTGAGATCACCAGTCCTCAATGAACACCCGGGGACGTCCAGGTGGCTAGGACTTTTGGTTGTTCTTGGCTTCTCTAGATATTTTTAAGCACTTTTAACTGATTTGAGAAACACGCTAGCTTAATAGTTTTTTTTTTTTTTTTTTTTGGTTTTTCGAGACAGGGTTTCTCTGTATTGTTTTGGAGGCTGTCCTGGAACTCGCTCTGTAGACGAGGCTGGCCTCGAACTCACAGAGATCCGCCTGCCTCTGCCTCCTGAGTGCTGGGATTAAAGGCGTGCGCCACCACTGCCCGGCTACCTTAATGATTTTTAAAGTTTCCATAATTACAGCCCAAGGCCAAGGGCTTAGCAGTAGAGCTGTCAAAGAGCCCCTAAGTACACACACTGAAAAGAAGGGGCAGGGCCGTGGAGGCAGTCCCAGAACGTGGAGCAGAAGAAAGCACTTTGTGTTCAGTGCCTTTCAGGTGTGTGTGTATGTGTGTGTGTGTGTGTGTGTGTGTGTGTGTGTGTGTGTGTGTGTTCATTCATTGGATTCCTAGAATGGAGGAAAAGTTAACTCACCACACCTTCTAAGAAATGTATTGTGGTGGGGGGAATATAAGCCTATGCTGGTCCCCATTCTTTCAAGGCTGCTCCTATTCTAGGTGACTCCTACACTCCCGGAACCGGCAGTCTCTCAGATAACCATGGCTTACCATGTAGAATCTCAGCTTTTCTAGGACAACAAAATCTTTTACCCCCTAATAACTACTGATTAGTTGGCCTGGGCCTTGAATGAACCTTGTTTAATTTTCCCCAGCTCTTCTTTAGTCATAAAATCCAAATCCCTTGTGGAATGGATGTCTCTGGGGATGGAATGTATTAGTCAGTCGTAGCTGCAGTAACACAGTCTCCACAGGCTATGGTAGTGTTGTTCCAAATGTGTTCTCCTTCCGGGAACCGTTGTGTTGGTAGCACATATTAGGGCATGCTGTTTTTGTTGTTGTTGTTGTTTGTTTGTTTGGTTGTTTTTTTTTTTTGTTTTGTTTTGTTTTTTTTTTTTTGATAGAGAAGAAAACATAGAATTGGCTGAAAAGTGTGGTGCTTCAAAATGCTTGTGTGGAACAGGGCCTTCGTTATCTTTGCTTCTGTGACATTAACTCAGGAAAGCCCAGCAGTCAAGTCTGATATTATGGTAGAGAAATACAGTCCACCTGTGGGAAGGTACTGCAAGTCTCCCAGAAATGGGTTGTGATGTATGCTGGGAAAAAGTCAACAGGGAGGAATGATGTTACCATCCATCACTCCGCCTGTGCGCTGGGCAAGTACCTTCAGGAGGAAGGCGTGGCTCTGGATGGCGGCCTCTGGACCACAAATCTGCCTTTCCTGTCCCTGAGTGCTTGTCCTACTGAGCAGCCGGGGAAGAGTAGGTCTGGAGTTCTCATGTTTGGGAAGGGCTGCTGGCAGAGTCTCCTCTAGGGCATAAGGTCTGGCTTGGCACTCGGTCCCCCCCAAGATCGCCTTAGTCCCACCGTTGACTAGCTCCCACTTTCTGTAAGCTCCTCTCCAGTCTGCCTGTGCCCAACTTCTGATTGCTTTAGATGACAGCGGCACTCAAATGCCTGCATTGTTCTTCTTCGGGCTGCTTCTGAGGTAGTGCTTTTGCAGTTTGTGGTCTGGAGCCTGGCCAGAAGACACAGGAATGGGCACAAGCAGAGACCTGGGCTTCTTGGCCCCAACATAGGTCTGGGAAGTGGGAGACAGATGCGCTGACTCAGGGTGTCTCCAGCGAGGGTTTGTCACACGCGGCTGTCCCTTCAACACTGTCCTGCTGTTTATCAGTAGATCTTAAAAAAAAGATTCATTTTATGATTTTTAATTATGTGTGTGCCTACAGGTGCCGGCCGAGGCTGGACATATTGGAGCCCCTGGAGCTGGAGTTACAGGCAGTTTTGTGAGCTCCCTAATGAGGATGCTGGGAAACAAACTCAGGATCACTGTGAGAGCAACGGGCGGTTTTAACCCCCGAGTCTTCTTCCCTGCCTCTCAGTGAGTCTTTTCATGCAACAGAAAGCTTAGACAATTAAAGTGTAAGAAATCTTTATTTGAATTAAAGACGATTTTTTTTCTGACCCATGACAACCAGTTCACATAGCAACCTAAAAATAGCAGGCAAATCTGACTTTCGTGTTGAGTAACCAGAGAGCATCCTTCTTTTTCCGTAAGTCGGGGCAACTTTCCATGTCTATTTAAAAACCTCTAGTGAAGCAAAACCTACTCTCCCCTAATTAGTCGTTTTTGTTGACTCTCTTGTAAGGAAATACCTATCACGCCACATATGCCACTGGCAATATTTTACCATTCCTGCCACCACGTTACCTGGTACTGAAGCCGTGGTCCTTCATGGAAAACAGTTGCAGGGAGCATCTCCCTAAGCCCTTCCCTCCTGGCATCAGCTCCACAGGCACCATCTTTCTTGTCTGATCTCTGCTGGACCTTGAGATTTGGACGGCGCTGGGATCCCAGCTGCTTTCTGTACCCCTTTCCACACATAAGACTTCAGATTTGTATAGAACGATGAGCGAGCAGATAATGAGTAAGACATTCAGTCGTATTCAGAAAGCAGCACCAAGTTCCATGATTCTTTCTCTGCAGCCCTGGCTTCTGTGAGGAGATTCCTGCAGTCCCTGTGCCTAGACTAGGCTTCTGGCTTTTGCTTCTCTTCATATTCAAGCAGTGGCCACAACATGTCTTCCCACTTCATTCTCGGTGAGGACCTACTATTTTCAGAATCAGTGACTAAAATACTTAGCAGAACTGCAGACAGAAATGAAGATGAGTCAACAGCTCACACTCGTTTGTGACATTGTCCCTTAGGCCAGGCCCGTGCTTGGGTTTCTACAGATGTTTGCCATTGTGAAGTGTGCACGTCAGGTCTGTCTATAGAGAGCTGTGATTTGTGCCATGTCTGGCCATCGGGAAAGCTCAGATGACAGCAATGGCTCCTCGATTCCACAGCGCATGTATTGAGAAGAGGGCATTGCTATGTAAAAAAAATTCTAGTATATCCCGTAGAAAGATTGACCTAGCTTAAGTTCCTCTTATGAGACCACGAGCCACCTTAAAGGTGTGGTTAGGTTGGCCTTTTACAGTCAAGCCAGTAGGTTTTCTGCCCATGGTTTTGGCAATACCTCCTCTACCATCCACACACATCATTATGTTGAAATGAATTCCTCGTCCTCCTCCTCCTCATTTGCAACTTCTGTTCCATTTCTTCCCCTATCCTTCAACCTGGGCTTTTCCAAAAAGTGTGCCAGGCAAGTGGAGGCACCACCTCTAATTGTAGAGCAGACGTTTATTGGTTTCTTAGAAACCAAGGGCTCAACTGGTCTGTCTCAGCTTAATTCCCAATATCTTCTACTTCTCCACTCTCTCCACGAATCACTCGTGTCTCTAGATCCCTCACTTCAAAGGAGTCATCTTCTACAACGTAAATACAAACTGGCCATGACGCGTATAAGATGAGGATGCTCCTGAGAGAGAACCTGGCTTACACGTGCAATTAGGATGCCTATGTGTTTGTTGATGCTTTTATGACCTTTTCAAAACCATGGGTGCCAAGCACTGCCTAAAAGGAGGAGAGAAATTAAGTTTAAAGTGTTGTAACTTCATCAGTGACATCTAAAATCATGAGCCGTGGCTCTCTGTCAAAATGTGCTGGGTATCCACAGAACACAGAAGGCCGTGGCTTCTTTCGATAATGACTTGAGGTGTCTTTGTTAAGCTGACATCTCCGATGATTCTCAGATAAGTTACATGCCCGGGAGAGTCATTACGCAACCTGTCCTTGAGCAAGAGACATGGGGAATTTGCCTCATCAGTCCTGCTCAGGTGAATCACCGATTGTTTTGCTAGCCAGATCAAGTTAATCATCTTCTCATGTATGACAGCATTCGTATAAAAACTTTTATCCAATGCTTTTTACATGCCAGATACATTCCCAAGTGTCAGGAATGCTACTGGATGAACTTACACCCTTTCCCTGAGAGGACTGAACATGCTGTCGTGAGTATCAAAACAACCCACTTAAAAGCTTGGTGAATCGTCACAGTTAAATAGTTCAGAATTATCAGGTGTAGGTTTACACGAATCTTGTGTCAACCAGGTCACACTGTACATGATGGCATTTCTCAACTGTTTCTTTTCGTTTTTCTACAAAGCCATGGGGCAGGACACACTTTCATTAAAACAGTGTGTTAGTTGCAAGTGAGTATAACATGGGCAGCATGTTTTCAAATGAAGCGGACTGGTTCTAGACTTAAACTAATGGGACTCACTGTTAGCCTAGAGAAAACGTCCATCTTGCATGCTTTTCTGTTGCTATGATAAAATACAGCGAGAAAATTCCTTTAGGAGGCAAAAGCTTCTTGTGGCATGCCTTGCAAGGAACAGACCACCATGACAAGAAAGTCCAGGCAGGCAGCAAGAGCTGGAAGTATCAGCTCACACTGCGCCAGCACTCAGGGAGAAGAGGCCAGTGAATACTTGCATTCAGCAAATTTTCTTTTTAGGTAGTCCAAGATCCCAGCCCTCGGAACATGTAACCCACAGTGGACAGGTCTTCTTGCCTCAGTAAACTAACCAAGGTAATCTCTTACAAGCATACCCAGAGGTTCATCACCATGGTGATTCAAGGTCTCGAGTTGACAGTTGTGATTAACCATCCCTATATAACATTATTGACTATCCAAAAAATGGGAAACATAAGGTACATAGGATAGTCATTGCATTTTTAAGGGGTCTGTATGCTAAAGAAATATAGATTATGCGGTTTGAAAACACAACTTTCATGGAGGTGAAATGAGTTCATCCTATACTTCTCAATTTTGCAGAACAGCTTATATGTTAGCTCTATTCATTGCAATGAGGGATTTATCTTTTCTATAATCTTTGGACATCAAAAAAGGATCCAAGCCTGGGTGTTACTAACACAAAGCTGGAATGGGGACACAGATGTCTCTCCAGAGAAGGGCTTCCCAAACTTTTCCCACTTGGCAATCCTTCTGTGATTGAGAATTATGCAAATCCCAAAGTGCAACCATATTTTTAAAAGCCACCACAAATCGAACGTTTGCTGACAATGAATGATAAATTTATTTTAAAGCAGTTCTTTGATATCCACACAACTTTAGCAATTACTACAGGCAAATCAAATTGCATATTAATAAGATAGATGCATTTATCTAGTTTTACACGAAGAACTGAATCTTGGCTAAATATTTGACACTTCAGGATGGGAAACATCATCATCCCTTTCAAGAATTGATTAGAGTTTTGGCTCTATGGTCGACAATGCTTAGAACAGTGCTTTGCATAAATATGTAGGAAAAAATGTCAAAAGTGTGCTTCTTGTCATTCTAGAGATTGTCAGAAATCCTGTCCCAGTTTCTAGCGAAGATTCATTTAGAGACTTTTTTCATGAAACTCAAGTTGACAATTCCAATAACATCTTTTAAATCCAAATATTCTATCACGCTGAAATGCAAAGATAAACTGATTTCATGATGAGGAATGATGAGAGGGAAATATTATGTGCTTGTTTTCAGTAACGAAAACTCTGTGTACAGCCAAACACTGCAATTCACGAAGCCATCCCTAATCTGCACCAAGGTGTTGCAAGCAGCATTTGCTGCCACTGTGTAGTGTCATAGCATCTGCAATGCAAAGTGCACCTTGATGTTGAGAACTCAGGCTTCGGTGAAGTCGTGAAAGTCGGGAGTACGACAGAGCAACTTGGACAAGAGCTGCAAAATTCTTTATACTCTTAATGTCAAATTCCCTTTTGGTTAATACTGCATAAAAGCACGTGGTAGAAGGTGCTGTTTCAATGACACTTATTGAGGCCAGAGAAATGATTACTTTCCTAGTCACATGATTAAAACAGCAATGGTGTATTTACACTCCCCAAGGGTAGTTGGGAAACACATGAAACAAAAACTCAGGCAGCTAAGTTTCGGATCTGCTGACAGCTGTGGTCCGTTTTCCTGTCCAATTGCTCATCTCAGCAAGCAAGGCCCCAGACCTTCCCCGGAGAGACAGGAAGTGATGACAGAGCTGGGCAAGCCCAGACCCCACATGCACCTCCTTCTGTGTAATTTTGGATCCTTCTGGAAACTGGACCATCAGCTCTAATTACTTATTCCGGGAATCTTGTGCACACCAGGCCACGTTTCTCAACAGCTTGCCTACGCCATGCCCCTGCAAACAGCTCAGACCTGCTCTACGGGGGCATTAATCCTGGCAGTTCAGGAGGGTGAGCTCATTTTAACCATAGGTTCCCGTAAACAAATGAATGATCCACTCTTACACTCGTAGACCTGATACAAACCTGTCATCACTGCACATTCTCTGCCTTGTACAAGTCTACGAAGCAGACACACACTTTCACCTCCCAGCAGATCTCGGTCAGATAACTCTGAGCGAACCTCTAGCCTTTTCTCCATCTCTGCAAACTCATCCACCGAAACCACAACACCACCGCAACCACCATAACGTTACAAGAATTTCAGCATCTGGTGCCATTCCCAGCTGCTGCTCAGAGTCCTGTACCAACCAAGGACAGCAGAACTAAGCTCCTAGCAGCAGCACCGTTCTGAGTCGCTAAGTTGGGGGTTTTCCCAATTATGGTTGTCCCACTATTGACACACCAAACTGAGTGGGTGAGGAGGTGGACACACTATCGCTTTCTAGATCAGAAGGCCAAGGCTTAGTCAATTGCCCAAAATTACATTTTACATAGAACTGGCCCACGAATCCTTTGCCCTGTCTACTACAGAGTCAGTTACATGCTAAAAACAAAAGCAGATATGTCTAGTCTCCATGGCCAGCTTGTTCTGGGGAATCCCCTGTTTCTGCCTGCAGAAATCTGTGATTATAGCCAAGCCACCAAGCCTGCCTGGCATTTATGTGGGTGCTGACAATCCAAACTCCAGTTCTTAAAGTCAATGCTTGCATGACAAGCAGTTTAACCGCTTCTCAGGAATCGTTTGTTCGTATTGAGAGATAGCAGCACAGGACACTACAGCCATGTTCACATTTTACATTTAAAGTCCATATCTTAAGTGGGTTACATGAAATAAGAAATGGGAAACACTTCTTCCGTCTTATGGGTGTCCTCATGAAAATTCCTTAGACTTCAGAAGTCCCAGTGAGAAAGAGGATAAAGACACATAACAGAGCCTGTGGTGACCTTTGCTAAAAACATGGGCTCCACACTCCTCAAGTGAAAATAGGTGCCGATCTAGGCCTGTGTCTCAATTCTACATTTCTAGATTATTCAAGGGAAAAATTGCCCAGTGTTATTTCATGTGACACCCAATTGCCTTTCCCCTTGGCTATGTGGTGCTTCTTGTCACACCAAGAAGTAGTCAGCAAAAGGTAGGATACATACTGCCACATGGCAGTCCTTTTCTTGTAGAACCTTGTCTTTTATTGAGAAGATTTAAAATTTTTCCTCTTTGTTAGCCGACAGTTTCCCAGTGAGTATATCCTATTTCATCTTACTTGTGTGATTAGCTACCACAACATGAAATCTTCATTCACAGACGTTGGGCTTGTTTCTCTATCTTACGTTCCCAGAGCACTTACTCTGGATAATTTCATTTCTTCTTCTAGGAAGAAAGTTGCCTAATATCCCCTTAAAAGCCAGGCAAGTGTTCCGGTGCTTCTTTTCGTCACACACACACACACAAAAACAGAATTGATTTCGACATGGGTTTTGTTTTGTGCTGAGCCACGTGGGTGGGAGTCAGCACCACCTCAAACAAACATTCCTTTCCCCTTTCCTGTTCCTGATTTTAGATACCTGGGGTTCCCTCCCAAGTCTAGAAGTCACGTGATTTCCATCCATTTCTCATCTCCCTATCTGAGGGCTGCAGACACAGATGTTTCTACCGAGATACTCAGCTTAAGGCTGGGACTACCGTTTTTTACTTATCTTCATGTGCAAAGTCAAGTTCTCCAGCTTTCAAACTGTTCCTAAAGTCAGGTTCTTTGCCGGGTGAAGAATAAAACTAAAACAAATCAAAGCTTGTTTTTAAAAGGTTCTAGTGTGTGTGTGTGTGTTTTAAATACTCATGATAGCAGGGATTCTCTATAGATGTTTTTAATGAGCTTAATGACAGTTGCAAATCCTTTTATATTTGGTATTCTCGACTATTTTTAAACTTTGAGCTTTCAAAATTCATTCCAGACATATTTAAGTGGTTTTTTTTCCCCCTCATGGTTAGCTGCCTGCATAAGAAAATGGCATCCATTGTCAAAGTTTGAAATCCTGCCTTAGGAGACTTCTTTTTTTCCCACTATTCTCGTTAAAGACATTTAGATGATAGAGTTAAAATGTGCTGATAGCCCGGTGTTGGTGGCACACGCCTTTAATCTCAGCACTCGGGAGGCAGAGGCAGGCAGATCTCTGTGAGTTCGAGGCCAGCCTGGTCTACAGAGCAAGTTCCAGGACAGCCTCCAGAACAATACAGAGAAATCCTGTCTTGAAAAACCAAAAAAAAAAAAAAAAAAAGTGCTGTTAACCCAGCCACCCACAGTCTCTGCTAATGTCGGGTATTTCTTTTGAGAACCATTTTATAATTTTATTATGTAATCATCTTGCTATGCCTTAAACGACACGTGCGTTTCCCATAGCGTTGTCACACCTCTGACGAACGCTAAAAGTTGTGCCAAACTTGCGGTGAAGCTGCTCAGTAAAGTTTTGAAGACAGATGCACCCTGGCGGGTACAGCGGAGTGTCCCAGCTCCTCCAGACCACACCCCTGCCATCCCCTCTTAGGAGTCCAGTGTAGTAGCGCCCAAAGGCCGTTCCCCTTGTCCCTCAAGCTCTGTGGCCTGGTCTGTTCATGGCGACTACCGTGTGTTCCACAGTCCATTGTGTGGTCTGTATGTGACGCCACTATTGTGTCCATGTCCAGCCCTGCCACGGCCGGGTGTGTGTCTCTGGCGTGTGAACATGCGCTCACTTCTCCATTGCTTGCTCGAGAGCCGCTGCCTGTTTCATGTTCTGGGTCATGTGACCCTGTGCCCCATTTCCTGGGGTGCCTGTGCGCCCTGGTCCATGGCCTTGGAGCCACGGTCAGGTCTCAGTCCGGTGCCTTCCACCCCGGATGGCAGGGGCTCTCTGCCCAGGCCTACCACAGCTGCCTCCCGGCCTCCGCCTGGCTTCACCGCCTTCCAGGGGCTTCTCCCGCCATTGGCCTTAAATGGCCCTCGGGTCCTCCCTTTGCCCAGGTCAAGGTGGCACCTGGCCCTCTCGGGACCACCCTGCCAAGGAGAATAAACCGGATCCTGTCACAAACAAAAAGATAAGAAAAGAAACAAAAGGTGTGTCAAATTAACCCATTAAGTTACTTGTGTCATCTTGTTGTTGGTCGGAAATATGAAGTCTCTCTCTGATGGGGGAAGTCCTGTGTATATGTCAATAAAGCACTGTTGGCCAATAGGGAACCAAGATAGGTGGGACTAGGAATCCAGGAGGACTCTGGGAAGGAGAAACACAGGAGAAACATGAGAGTCAAGATGTAACCACCATGGGGTAGGAAGCCCAGAACTATTCTCCGGTAAGAGAAATACTTAGATTAACAATTATGGGGTAAATACTTAAGTCAGAGCTAGCCAGTAAGAAACAAGCAAGGCCAACAGCTTCATAATGAATATAGACTCCTGTGTGTTTATTTGGGACTGATGCGGCTCTGGAACCAGGCTGGTGGGAAGGCTTCTCTCAAGGAAAAGGCTTCCCTTTACATAATTAATACAGCGTCTTGTGTGTTATTTGGGGACTACAATGTGGCAGAGCCCAAGCGGCTGGCAGGGTAAAACCAAAGCGGCTGGCAGAGGATAAGCTTCCTTTTACATCTCTCTGATACTCTACTCTCCCAGTTATCCTCCCCACCCTCCCGTCACTCCCGAGATAACCACTCCCCCAAATCCCTGCTACCCTACCCGAAATTTCCAGCGTTTAGGTTGTGCTCTTACACGGCGTACTGATTCCTGCATGTTGCAATTCCAGGCACACATTCACACTTGCTGCGAACCACTCACGTTCACGGGCGTTGGTGAGATGCCCTAGCGGTTTCCCTATGGCACTGGTCCCTGTATATGTGCGTGCAAACGTTTCAGAGGCCCAGGCGTGCTCCTACCCGGAGCATGTTAAGCTACTTCTGTTTTCGTTTTTGTGTTTTTTTATAAAGCAGCAGCTGCCTTGGTTTCCCACCACAAAGGGCTCTAACCTGTAACTGTGACCTACAACAAACCCTCCCTCCCTCATGTTGCTTTCATCTGAGAATTTTATCACCGAGGCAGGAAAGGAAAGTAGGACAAATGGTAAATGCGTATGGCAGGGAAATGCTAATTACCCAGATTTGATCATTATCCATTGTATCTATGGATTGGATTACCTCACTGCGCCAAAAATAAACACTGCTGTTATTTGTTAAATTTTCAAAAATCACAAAGGAAAAAAACCCATATTCTCAATAAACAAAAACAAATTCACAGTTGCGCGTTTGTAGACACTTGTTTCCACACTCCTGCTCCTAGGCAGCCATGACCTGGCTTTTGTCTGTAACTGGGCTTTCACCAGAAGTGACATCTAAATTAACCACACAGTGTGCAGCTACGTATACCTGCACGATCTTTTCTGAGGTCCGTCCTTGTTCTTTTCATGTACCGGGAATTAGTTCCCCTTGTCACTGATCAGTATTCCATTCTACGAGTCTACGAGCATTGGTTCATGGCTCGCCACTGGAGAACGTTTGGATGATTTCCAGTTCAGGGAAATGCCTTGTTACTTTTCTGCTGCTGTGATAAAATGAACTGACAGGTTGGTTTGTTTTGGTTCACAGTTCTATGGTACAGTCTGTCGTGGCAGTTGGGGTCAGAGGGCAGGAGCCCGGAGCAGCTGGTCACATTGCGTCACGGTCAGGAAGAAAGGGGATTTGAAGCTGTGCCTAGCTCATGCTGCCCATACACTCCAGGTCCCACCCCAGGGAACAATGCTGCCCACAGTGGGGGGAGGCTTCCTCACCCCCATGAACCTAATCAAGATAATCCCTCATGGGTGTGTCTAATGGCAGTTCTCAACCTGTGGGTCATGACCCCTTTGGCAAACGTCTGTCTCCAAAAATATTTACGTAATGATTCATAACAGTAGCAAAATCACAGTTATGGAGTAGCAGTGAAAATAATTTTGTGACTGGGAGAGGGGGTCACCACAACACGAGGAACTGTACTAAAGGGTGTCAGTGTGTGGGAGGCTGAGAACCAGTGATCTAGAGGCCCATCTTCTAGGTGAATCTGAATGATACCACAGTCACAATTGAGCTTAACTGTCTCAGGCTATTATGGAGCCCAGGAGTGGTCATTTCCTTTTGGTAAATTCTTATAGTGGAGTCCCTGTGCCTAGGTGTAACTTCCTAGGAAACTGTAAACGTATTTGGCATTTCCATAGCATGTTTGAAATTCCGTTTGTCTCATTCTCCATGAATTATTTGAGCAATGGGCGCTGGTCTCCAAAGCAATGACTATTCTTATTCTCATCCCATTATACTGATAAAGCAATCCACTTGATCCTTCAGAAGGGTTAGTGTTTAAGGAGGAATTCATGCTTCTTTGTGCATCAGTTACTTTTCTGTTTCTGTGATAAAATACTACGACCAAAAGCAACTTGAGAAAGAGTTTATTTTAGTTTACGATTTCAGAGTGATAGAGTCCAACGTGGTATGGGTAGTAGTTGGATGGGAATGGCCCCCATAGGCTCATATGTTTGGATGCTTGGTCCACAGTTAGTGGAATGGTTTGGGAAGGATTAGGAGGTGTGGCCATGTTGGAGGAGGTTCATCTTTGGGGTGTGCTTTAAGGTTTCAAAAGCTCACACCAGGCCAAGTCTCTCTCATCTCGTTTCCTCTCCCTCTCCCCAGCCTTCTGCCTGATAGCTGCACATCAGGATATAAAGCCCTCAGATACCCCTCCAGCACCGCATCTTGATGGGAGATGTTATTCTATATATGCTTCTCTTATTGGTTGATGAATAAAACACTGATTGGCCAGGCAGGAAGATAGGCAGGGCTAGGAGAGGAGGAGGATTCTGGGAAAGGTAAATAGAGTGAGCCTGCTGGACAGAGTCACAATTGTACCGGAGGAGTAACACCATGCTGGGCATTGCCAGGTAAGCCACAGCCACATGGCAATGCATAGATTGATAGAAATGGGTTAATAATTAAGACAGAGCTAATCAATAATGAGCCCTATCATCAGTCAGCAGTTTCATAATTAATATAAGTCTATGCATTCATTTGGGACTGACGCTGCTGTCGTCAGACCAGGCTGACGGGAAAGAGAGCTCGTTACAACGCCTGTCTGCTTCCCACCATGATAATTATGTACGAGCCCTCTGAAAATGTAAGCAAGCTCCTAATTAAATGCTCCCCCCCATAAGTTGCCTTGGCCATAATATCTCCTCACAGCAATACAACAGTACCTCAGACAGCAGGGAAGACATGAAGGCAAGGGTAGGGGCTGGGTGATTGCATTGTTGTCCACACACAGGAAGCAGAATGAGAGAGCAGGCGAGGTGACATACCCTCAAAGCCCATCCCAAGAGACCTACATCCTCCAGCAAGGCTCTACCCCCTAAAGGTTCCCATAACCTCCTCAAACAGCGCCACCAACCAGGGACCAAGGACTCAAATACGTGGACCCGTGGGGGGCATTTCTTTCGTGTGGGCTGGGGCTCTTTCCCCCTACGTGGCTAAAATTAACGCAGCTCCTTGTCCCTCTGAACCTATGGTGTGATTCCTCCCCTTGTGGGACGGCTTTCTGCTGTCACCACGCTCTGAAGGGCTGACCGTCTAATCTGCAGGGCGTGCCTATCTGGAGGAGGGCTGGTCTACTTTCTCTCTGGGTCACAGACGACTAGGGAGGCCAGCATGGGGCACGCCATTTGGCCTGGATACCATTTTCTGATAGGCGCACACTTCTTCAATCACAGCTTAAAGCCTGTCCATCTTCTTGAATTGTGGATGCTTTGATGTCCTTCCGGTGTAGTGTCGTTGATCCGCTAGTCCTTGGGTTGGGAGTTACAGCATCTTTAAGACACCATCCACCTGTGTCAGGCAGGGACGGGGGTGCCCTGCCGCCAAGAAGCCCATCTGTTCTCAGTGTCTGTGTCCATTCTCAAAGCCAGGGCTGACCACCCACAGCCATTGATCTAGGAAAAAACAAATGAGTGTGGACCTGCTGGCTGCAGAGAAGGTGTCCAGTCACCTTCCGTGCCCACTCCGGTTACAGAAGACCACAAAGAATGATTTTAGCAAGACAAATTATTCTGGGAATCAACCATTGGTCATAAGTCAAAAATGAAGCTCACAGATCTCATTTTGTGACCTTTAGCGAGGTATGTATTTTCCTAAATCTCACTGAAAAATGGACCATAGTACATTTATAAAATAAAGAAATTAAAAATCGTGACAAATTAACTGTACATATTAATGAGTATTGTATGATATTTCAACCTGTGCATACAGAGTGCACCAATCACATTCCTCCCTCTCTCCCCCTCCCTCTGTGTGTGTGTGCGCGTGTGTGTGTGTGTGCGCGCGCGCGTGCGTGTATGTGTAAGTGTGTGACAGGTGGAGTCAACCGACAACCCTAGTCAAGACCCTGGCCTCTCTCTCGTTTGAGACCACGCCCTCTCCTCTCTTCTGCTCTGCACCGCCCCACCTGCCAGGAGAGCTGGCCCGTGAGCTCGCAGAGATTGTCCTGCCTCTGCCTTGCCGGAGGACGCTGGGTTTCCACGCGTTCACGACCGCGCCAGCTTCTGTGGGGGCTCTGGGAGCCTCACTTCTGCAGAGGAAAGGCTGCATCCCCTGAGTCACCTCCCCAGCCCTCTTGGTTTTGTCTAAGTCGCTGGTGAGCTGTGGTGAGCTGTGGCCATCCATCTTTGGGGCAGAACGTGAGAACTCACTCCTGCTGCTGGGCTGTGTCTCGGCGTCCAGCGTTCTGCTTCCCTCTCCTTTCTTTCCTGCGTTTTCTAGTCTCCGGGGATTTAACGTTCTGCTTTGACTTTTTAACTTTCTCATATGAGAGGAAAGGTGCCTCCCCCTTTCCCAGCGCCTGTGTTTGATGGGATTGTACACCAATACGCATTGTGGAGATTTGCTAGTACAAATCTTTACTAGAGGTATACTTCTTCTTGTGGGACTCCGAAAAGATACTAAATTCAAAACCTTGTTTCTTATCTTGTGTCGGGAAGACATTAGCATTCTAAGTGAAAAGGCAAGCAGATGTCAGCAGGTCAGTTTTGAATCACAGCTGGGTTTTTTTTGTTTTTGTTTCTGGCTTTTAGGTAAAATGTACAGACCATCCAGTTGCTTCTCGAAGAAGGCAAACTGTTGCAAATGGTCTGTTGGAGACTCTCATGTGGTGCGGTATGAACACGGAACTTTTATGTAAGTTACTTCTTCCCCAAATATGCCGTATTTACTCTTCCTTTACTCTTTGATGTTTCCGGTCTTGCCAACACTCTGGCTAGACTTTCTAACTCACTGTCACCCAAAAGGTACTAGCACAAGCCTTGTTAGGTACTTGCACATTTTTCTGAGAGTCCCCTACCCCTGACAGGTGTAGTTTATGATTCCTCTCCTTAAAGCTGGGCAAATTGATTACCACTAATTGATTGTTAGGGAACCACAAAAAACAAACACAAAAACAAAAAAACCACAAAAAAACAGTGCTATGTGACTTTGAAGATAATGTTACTCCAGAAATCTTCAACTTTCCATGAGATGAAAAGGGGAAAATATTCAAGCTAACAAGGAAAGAAAAATATCCAATGCTGGTTCCTAAAGCTCCTAAGTATTTGTATTTCATCTTTTCCATGTCACGATGATGAACTACCTGGTACAATTAACTCACAAAGAGCAGAATTTTAGTTTAATATTTTCCCATTGAGATAGAATCTCACTATCTGTCCCTCGTTGGCCTGCAACCCACCAGCTTGTTCAGACAAGCCTTGGATTTGTGAGTGATCCTCCTGCCTCTGCCTCTCAAGTGATGAGATTATAGGTGGGTACTACCCTGTCAGGCCCAAGTAACATTTTTTAAAATCGCCCTTCTGGATGTTCCAGTTGCTTTGGGTCTCTGCTGTAGGTGCCACACTTTGTGTGTGACAGAGTAAAATGCTTGCATCACAACCAAGAAACAGAAAAAGGGAAATGTCACAGGCCCATCTTCTCTTGTAAGACATAGTCTTCAGTGACCTGAAGACCCCGGGTTCCAGGAGGCGTTAGTTCCTAGAGGCTCCACCCCCTCAATGCCAGCAGATACATATAAACCTTTGGGGAGATTTACTGACCATAAGGGTGGCTTTGCTCTGTCACCTCACACTGAAAAAGTTACAGCTCAGTGTGTGGTAAACATTTAATTAAGATGGAAAAGGCAACCAGGCATGGTGGTGTGCATCTCTAACCTCAGCATTGAAAAGCTGAAGCAAGAGAAACATGAATTCAGAGACAGCCTAGGCTACATAGTGTGTTAGTGGCCTACCTAATTTAGAGACCCCCCTTTTTTTCCAAATGCCCTCTTACCAAAATATATGGAAAAGGCATTACATTTGCATATGTAGATATAGTAAAGAAACCTGCTTATATGAAGGGCTTGGTTGCTGTAGAATAATCCTTCTGTATATTGTATGAATATATGTCATTGTGGTTGGTTTAATAAGCAAACTGACTGGCCAAAAGCTGAACAGGATAAAGTTAGATGGGAAATCCGAACAGAATGATTGGATGAGTCATGAGTCGTCAGGCAGATGCAGGGGGAGCAGGAGATGAATGTGTCATGCTAATAAAGGTACCGCCACGTGGCAGAGTGTAAATAAGGAACATGGGTTAACTTAAAATGTAACAGCTAGTTAGTAATAAGCCTGAGCTATTGGCTGAGCATTTACAATTAATACTGAGTCTCCACCGAGGTTAATTGGGAAGTGGCCACAGCATAGGAAAACTCTGCCTACACTTGGTATTCTGCAGAGTTCCAGGTATCCACTGAGAATCTTGAAACACGTCTCTCAAAATAGAGACTAACCAAGGTACATCACCTTTTTTTTTTTTTTTTTTTTGGCAGCAGGGAAATTTAGTATGTACTAGGAAACTAGGAACCAGTAAATTTTAATGCCATTGAGAAAGAAGGATAGTTTTTAAGCCTGACAACGCATCAGAATCATCCTCTGTTTAAGCAGTTATTTAGCTTTTGGCTGTAGTTTATGAAGGTGATGCAGCATACTGGGCACACTGTACTAGACTCTTACGTCGGTTGCTTGAGCCTCTGAACAAACACAGAAAACAAGTTCTAATATCTACAGTTCTCAGAACACTTGGTGGGCTGAGGCAATGAATAACTTGCCCAAGTGGAAATCCAGGGATCGAAGGATTGCAGTTTAATTATAGGAACTTTTGCTAGGATGCGTAACTTTAATGGGTATTCCTTTGAGTTCCTTGTTACTCCAACTGCCAAGTTGCTAAGTGAGTCAAAGTGTCGGGGATTTTCCATGGGAAATGACCTTCATAAAATGTTGCCCTTTTTGTCTTTTTTGGGGGGGGTATCATTTTATTTTAAATGGCTCTCAGATCCTCACAATGCCTTTAGAAAGTGTGAGAAAGAAAATGTCATTCTTATTTTGAAGGACTTTGGACTTAAACACTGCAGAGTGTGATGTAACAGGAAGAGTAGAGACTTTGGAGCCAGGCTGAGCATTTAGTCTGGCTTTGATACTGAAGAGCTCAGCACTTGAGGGACTTTCTAAACAATGGCCCCAACTGTAACAGAAATTATCCCCTCTCCTTCACGCATATGGTAATTCCACCAAGAATAATGTAACAGAAAGAGCCCTGTTCATAGGACACGTCCCACGAGTTTTGGTCCTTCCCCTCTGCTCCCTGCTGTATCCATGGTTTTCTAACTTACCCTGGACATGTTTCAGTCAGACTGAGGGCCAAGTAGGGAAGATGGCAAGAGTCAGTCATCAGTTGGGATAGTTCCGTCATTTATTCATCAAGAGATACAACGCAGCGATACTCGCAAATGTGAAAACCCTACACCACCAGGCTTTAGGTAGAATTCAGTTAGCATTTGCAATAATTCTGGGACCGACCACTAATAGCACTTGAGAAACAACTACACAAAGCTGTCCTCTGACTTTTTCATGTGTGCTGCTACGGCACAGGCATGTGAGTGTGTACGCACACACACACACACACACACACACACACACACACACAGAGTAAACTTTAAGAAATCAAAAAACTACATTGTAAAAGCCTAGAATGGGAAGGGGCGTGGAAAGACAGAGTAACCCTGGGTCTGGGGAAGTCTGCTGAGCAGGCACCCTGATCGGCTGGCATGTGCCCAGGGAGGGGAATACTTGCTCATGCCATAGGAGGAAGGTAGGCACAGCTTCCTGGCACGTGCTCACCGGGACTCCAGACTCCAGTTACCGGAGGCCACGCTTATGTGATTGGGCAGCTACAGACTTCATCCCAGGCCCTTCTCTTGACTTAAGTCTAGCAGATTGCACAATCCTTTCGTGTTTGTTTTTCTTAGGATTTCCTTCCCTTTATCTTCAGCAGGAAAATCTTATCCCTTGGGATTTCCTCTGTGGCTTTTTATTTATTTATTTTTAAATCAGTCACTACAATTTAATGAATTCTGAGGACTTTTTTGTGAATTATTAGCCTTTTGTATTTTCATTCTTAAATGTACTTTCCTAGGATTTTTTAAAACTTCTCTTGGGTGTTTTGAATAATTAAAACAAAATTTCAGTTTCTGTGTACAGCTTCTTCCTAAATCTCTCCAAAGTAATTACAAAGGTAATATACATGTATATGTATGACATAATACAGTGAATAATATATAGTAAATGTTTCACCAAGCATGTGGTATCCACCCACTGGTATTTTTGTGCATTATACCTTTAGGTCCTAAGACAATCACTGGTCCCTTGCTGCCCCATCACTCAGGAGGTGACTGGTCTAAAATATACAGCAGACTGAGTCATTTAACTCTATTTAACTCACAACATGTGTGGAGGTTGAGCAATTCAAATTCAAGATGGAGAGGGAGAGAGACAGAGACAGAGAGAGAGAGAAAGAGAGAGAGAGAGAGACAGACAGACAGACAGATAGACAGACTCAGGGTGCTTTCCACCGTAAATTACAGGAGGTAGCACTAAGTAGCACTATTTAAGGAAAGTATAAGTACTTTCAGGGTCTTTGGGCTCAAAGATTCCAGGAAGCTAGGTAGGCTCTGAGAAGCCCAGCCTCCAAATGAAGAGCTTCAGCATGAATTGGAGTTACCTAAACTGGGGTTAAGCCAGGATCCCACAACAAGTGATTTTTGTCACAGGTCAGTAACTGACACAGCGACACCAAGACATAGACATAAATGATATCGGATGTGTGTATGCCCAATCTTTAAAATTTATAATTTGTTACTTTGAAAAAAATAACAATACCCAAGAGACATCTAGACTCTGCCACCACTGTCTATAGGAAACAGCTACTGGGAAAGCAGTGTTCTGTGCAATACCTGATACAGGACGGAACAAGCCTAATACCGCCCTTGCCCAGAGGCAATGTACCCTGAGTCAGAGGGCCTTGGTCTGGGTTCTACTACAAGCCAATAATTTAAACAAACTCTTAACTTTTCTCATACTATGTTTATAATATCAAGTCTACTAAGTCAGAAGATTCCATTTTGTACACATTACAATTTGTGCCAGGTGGCTTCTTATTCCACAGGGTAATTTTGGTGTAGAAATTGCTTCTAAACCATGTGATATAAGCGTTAGATGCTCATATCAGGCAACAAAACAGATCCCCGTCCTTATAACAAAGATGTAATGCAATGATGACAACAAAGATGTAATGCAACTTTGCTGTATTTACAGTGAAAGCCGCAGCTGAGTGCTGGCGCGTTGGTCACGGGTCAATGTGAGTGACAAAGTCACAGCTCATGCCAGATGCTTTGCTGGG
This sequence comes from Mesocricetus auratus, assembly GCF_017639785.1. Classification (NCBI taxonomy): domain Eukaryota; kingdom Metazoa; phylum Chordata; class Mammalia; order Rodentia; family Cricetidae; genus Mesocricetus; species Mesocricetus auratus. The sequence continues at coordinate 9,521,988 of NW_024429192.1, read as the reverse complement.
GCTTTGATAATTATCACACTGATCCCTCCAAAGGCCATGAGAAACAGCCAGCACCATCCTCATTTCTACATGAAGAAAGAGACGCAGAGAAGTCCAGGTCTTTGCCATGAAAGCTAGAGGTGGGTGTCAGAACTAGTAGTGAAGTCACATGGTCTAGACTTCATAACCCACTGTCCACGTCTACACTGCTATAGAGGCCGATCAGAGCTTAATACTGTGAGATGGTCTTAGAAATTGTTCTTCTCTTCATCGGGCTGGCAGGTCGTGACTGTGACTAACAAATGTGCTGGGATTTGTACTGAATATGTTTACCTCTGAAACACATGTGTGACAGAGCTGTCAAAAATGTCAGAGTGAAAATAGGGCCATTCCCATCAGCCTATCAAAAACAGTAAAGAAAGCCAGCAGGCTTTGAAGGAAAGATTCTTAGGCACATTTGCCTGATGGCGACATCACAAAGGGCCGGCAGGACTGCTGCCTCTCTAGAAGCCAGCTCAGCCATAGACTAAGGGGACATCTATACGGACGCCTGTCAAATACCCAATTCAGTCCTCTTCATTTTCACCTGTAAAAACCTCCCCTTGCCCCAGTCACTTTAAATAAATGTCACTTGTTATGTGACATTCCATGACAGTGATCTACTGTCCCCAAATAAATATCAACATTCCCTTGAAAAATTCTTTGGAAACAATTTAACAGTTTAGGCAGACACATCTTATATGTTTTATGCATCTATAGCTCATATAACTTCTCCAGCGAGAGACAAACATGCATTACAAAAATAAAACATAACATTATTTATCAAAAATTTCCCTAAGTTTTGTTCACTAAATACTCTTTGGTCATGAAATTAGAAAAAGACCCATGCTCGACTATTTAAAGAGTTAACTAAAACTTTTGTGCACGATATATTAAAAGCTCGTGAATGTAAATTTTAGATACCGATTTCAGACTACTTGAAATTCTCAAGTGGGATTCAAGGCCAAGAGACTGTTGGGACTGCCCAAAGGAGCCCAAGCGAAGGCACAGGTGGCTGTCACCTGCTTTCAAAGGTTGTGTGTTGGCTCTTCAGACCTTGCTGTTGTCTACCAGCCCTCTGGTGATCCCAGCGGGAATCTGGATGCAGCATCACTGACATAAAGGAGAAGCGACCTGCAGGACGATGAGCTGTGGCTGAAGTGACTGTCACAGGGGTCTGAAACCAGCCCCCTCGCCCGCCGGATCCTTTACTTTCCCCACACACCGCCCCCTTGCTCCAGTGCTACTATTTCTACAGATAGAAAATGCTGCAGGCTTCTGTGTTGTCACTCCTTGACCCATCTCAGACCAGCAACCATGGCCTCCATCCTCCAGACACAGAGCTGATAATATATGTGGCTCTATGAGGTATGAATAATAGATGGTATTAATGTTTGTTGAGATCTGTCTGATGGCTTCTGGGGACCATAAACAAGCTGGTGTATTTACTGCTCCCCTCTGAGAAACTGATGGGATGATGTTGTTGAATGGGATTCGGAGATGAGCATGTCCCATGGCTCTTAAATTAATTGTTACTGGAGAAACTTACTGGGGAGGTCAATATGAGATCAGAGAGAGGCAGAGCTACTTGGCACAGTGGCGGAGCTAGCCCTGACTCTCGGTTCTGCCAGCTTCCCCTCAGAGAGTCTGGGTAGGTTTACACAGATCCTCAGTGTCTCTGAGAAGCTTGGAAACCATCCATCTGCCCGTAGGCTTGATCTGTTCCACACACACGCACCAGATGTGGCTCACACCTGAGGAAGCGTCTAAACCTTATAAATAATACACCTATCCATGCTAAAAACATCATAACTTTTGGGTTCCCGGTCATGCAGTGTTTGCTATGTACGCTTACGGACATGATCTGCTGCCATAGGCGGTAACTCAGTCCTCATCCAGTACTGTGAGTTCAGTCTTTATTACCCCTAGATGATGATGCACACACAGGGACTTCATGTTCCTCGCAAGTGTAACCCAGGTGGCCAGTGCATGGGTGATACAATACTCCTGGCCATTGGTACCCTGCCTGTTGTTAAATGGAATGCTTCTGGTAGTCAGTGTCACCAACAATTAATGTGGCATATATCTGGTAACCTCCACAGCGCTCACACGATACAACTTCACGTATGCATATTGTTTAACCAATAAACCTTTGCTAGCGATGACTCATCAAGTTACAAACACTGGAAACACAGAGGTGAGGAAGACGGACGAGCTCCTTGGCCTCCCAGGTGCGGTAAGGAGACAGGACAACTCGGGGAGATATCGTTTGCTATAGCACTAGACAGGAGGGCAAAGGCACAGGAGGCGGGGGAGGTGCACCCTGCTTCGTATAGAGGGGAGACTCATTGTTCACAGGTGGCCTCTGCAGCCCCACAGCACATACGTTATTTGCTGGAAATGCAGGAAACCTCAGGAACCACCCTAGACAGACTCCACTGTCAGACCGTGCATTTTAACAATCTTCCTGGAAGATTCGTGCACACATTAAAAACAGACAGAGAAACAGAGAGCAACTTCCTGTTGCTAGCAGCCAAGATTCACTCCTCCTGTCCCCGAAGTGCTTGCATTATACACATTAAATATATGCGCAGGGATGGAAACTATGGGCTTTGCATCTTGTTTACATGTTGTTGCAATGTAAGTCTGTGCTTCCTTCATCTCCAGTGTGCTGTGACCTAAATAAAGCTGGTTGCCTTTGAAACTATGTTGAAACCTAATTCCCATTATGAAGTCAACCGTGGGGACAACAGAGAGCTTATCATGTGCTCAGTGCTCCACGCTTGTAACTGATAGTATAGCTGGAGAGTGGATTTGCTCTAAGAAAAGCCAGAGTGGGCTGTTGTCTCTTGAGCTCCCTGTCTCTCACTGTGTGATGCCCCAAGTCACCTCTGAACTCTGCCAGCAAGGTCATCCGTACGTGTGGGCCCTTGACCTGCGGCCAGAATCCTAACTCCGCATGAACTTCTTTTCTGTATAGCTCACATCACCTGTGGTGTTGTGTCATTAGTAACAGAAGATGGACTAATGTTGTGCTTGCAGAAACTTCATCACGTAAAAACAGTGTTTTGTCACGGTGCTAATGATATAATCATGCATTCTGTTGCTGATTTATGAAGTGATTCATAGTTCTGCATGTAAATATAAAAAAAAGAGGCACTGTAAGTACAATGTAACGCTTTCAAAATATGGAATTTAATGTTCTGACTCCAACAAAGGGAATAAAGATACTGTATAGAAAGAACTTCCATTTACTACAAAAATAGAGTGCATAAAAGTATGACCGTGATGTAAATTTTCTCTACAGTACTATGTCCATTATAAGCACCATGTACGCAATTAAATGACCGTGCTTGCTTTCAGAAGAGCAGATTCACAATTGTCTACACCACTTCAAAAAACCCACCCAATTTTACTTAAGTGCACGGGACAGGTTCCCCCACTCCCACCCCAGGAAAGTTTCCTGTACAACTAGCATTCAAATTCATCTTGCTTACTTTGGAGTTTTAAGACCCTACCACTTAACAGTACCGAGGTGTGACTTCAGCGGAGATTTGTGGCATTTCTCTTACTGAAAACATTCAGAAAATTGGAAACTACCCAGCATTCCTTTGCTTGCTTTGCGCTTCCCGGCCTTCTCGTGGTCCTCAGAGGTCTTATGTGGAGAGCTCGGGCCGCAAAGCAAAGCACTCAGGCACTGCTACGGTGATCTTCGAATGTTCCTCGAGGGCTTAGTTCCCGGGGAGACAGTGGCAGGAGACTGTAGACGCTTCTGGAAGGAGGGCTGCGCCCTGAAGGGGATGATGCCATTCTGCTTTTCCCTTCTCTTCGTCTTTTGATTCTCAGCCCTGAGGGGAGCTGTGTGCTCCCATGCGCTGGCTCGCACCATGCCCCGCGCTGCATCCCCCGTGTGCTCCCATCATGCCATGCTGCTGCCTCACTACCTGAGCACCAGGGCTTCTAAAGCTGCGAGGCTAAATAAATCTTTGTCACAACCAGTTGACCATCTCACAGAGCCGCAATGACAGCTGATCAGCGCAAGTCGGCTGACAAGCGCCTGGACAACCATGTCCATCGGGTCTTCCTTAGGGTTTCTATTGCCGGGGTGGAAAACGTGGCCCAAAGCAACTCGAGGAGGAAAGGGTGTATTTCGCCTCACAGCTTGCAGTCTTGTCCAGGGAAACCAGGAACTGAAGCAGAGGCAATGGGAGAGTGTTGCTTACTGACTTTCTTAGTCTGCTTTCTTATACCATCCAGGGCCATCTGCCCAGGGGTTGATTATGCCACCCTGGTGAGCTGGGCACACCGCATCACTCCTTCAGGAACCTGTAGACTTGCCTACACACACGTCTTACGGAGGTATTTTCTCAGCTGAGAATCCTCTTCTCAAAAAGCTATGGATTTATTTATTTTATGGGTCAGGTTTTAGCTGTTATTGGCCGATCTACAGTATGCTCTGACTACGAGTAGGGATTCCACAGTGGCATGGAGATGCTGCCACTATTTTCGGCTTTGTGCGACTTGTAGGATTTGTTCCCTCTGCCTTTTTGTTAAACTTGTGCAAGTATTTTCTTATCTGCTAGCATTTTCTCCAAAGGCATGTAACAGCCAACACCAAATTGCTGGGCCGGGGAACTCTGCAGATTCCTGGAATAAGTAGACTCTTTTTCCTCTTCCCCTCTCTCCCATCTCTCTCTCTCCCTTCCCTCCCAATAACCCCCTCACCTATTTTAAGCTTTGTGAATTCTAGCGATCTTGTTTTTCGCTAGACCGTTAGCTCTAAGCTCAACCACCTGGTTCTGCCTGGGAATTCTCTGTGCAACAGTCAGAGGATGCTCACAGCACTTATCCCTTGTGGGTCCGTTCTTTCAGGGGATGCTGTCCTATGTTCCTAGACTTCAGCATGTAAGGACATTGTCACTTTGTGTTCCTTTTTAAAGTGTTTGTCTGTCTGTCTGTTTGTTTCTGGTAGAACAGGAAGTCTTTTTCCTGTTGTGCTATCTGGGCCAGGAGTAAAGATCTAGAAGCTTCTGCAACATCCCCTTTTTAAAAAGTGGATAGACTGTAATTCTTCTTTTTCTCACTGGCACGTTTGTCTCATAAATCTTACATAATTCTAGTTATGAATGGGCAGGAAACAGGCCACACCTGTGTGCCTTTCTTCCCCGGGGAATGAAAGGAAACATACCTGGCATTTCTAGACTCCCCTATCATTGAATTCTATCTGTGTGACTTTAAAAAAAGACACATAATCCCAGCTCCACTCGATTTGTAAACACCCTTTCCAGCTACGCCCAATGCTATCTGATAGGAATGGTGATTTTTACATGGATGGATATTCAAGATCAGTGGCCAAGACACAGATACTGGCATTAGTTAGAGCTGGGATCGAATCTTGACTCAACTACTAAGTAAACACAGTATTACTTGAACTCTTACTACCTGAGCAATGCATTGTGGGCTTTCACCTGGGTAGTTTCATTTGCTTCTCATAATAACATTATTTAATGTGAAACTGGTATTATCAGGGCTTCACCATAGAAATTCTGCTTCAGGAGTCAGATACCTAAGTTGAACCCTGACATTGCTCCTTTCTAGGTTTGTAATTCTAGCGACATCCTTCAACTTCTCTAAATCTTGACTTTTTTTTCCCCCCTGTAGGCTGGTAATGATAATATCTTCCTCCCTGGGGTGTGAGGCCTGTAAGAGACAGAATGCATCAACAGTTCAGCATAGCTATTGATAGAGATTAAGTCCTCAATACGAGCTAAGCAACGGGTTGCCGTGGTAGCTCAGGCTTTGGAATGTTTCCACCGTCTGTATTAAGCTCTGGGTTCGATTCTTAGTCCTGCGTAGATCAATCCTGGTGCACACACCTGTTATCCCAGCAGTCATTGGGAAGCAGGGGTTGGAGGACCTGGTGTTCAAGGTCAAACTTGCTAAATAGTGAATCCGAGGCTGGCCTGAGATGTATGAGACCTTGTCTTGAAAGAAAAAAGATGACTAGTTGAATCATTTTTTTGTGAATCAATTTTTTCTGTCAAACAGTGAGAATCAAGGGGACAATCCAACAGAGCCATTTAGGGACTGTGATACAGGGGCCATGAGAATGCCCCCTGCCTCAACCCCTCCACTGAATGGTAGGGCATAGATGTAGATCAGCACTACCAATTATGAATCAGGAAAGTGCATGAGTAACTTGCTTGAGGCCACGGACACCCCCCACCCCCGCCGCCGTTGCCCTTGACAGGGGCTCTCAGGCAACTTTGTTCATGGTGCCGTGGGCATTCAATTGGGTGCTGACTTAGGCTCCTGTTTTTTCTGATGGTGTTGCTGAACCTCTGTTGGACAGCACAGTCTTTATGTTCTGGGTTAGACTTGCCACGAAGTCTTAAGGCTTGGCCAGGGTTTCCCAGCTTTCTCTCTACTTCATTTTATATAAACATTCCCTCTGGCCAGATCCTTGAACGTTTAATCTCATCTTGGTATTTGCCTTTTGAAGAAGCCGGGCTAATAATATCCCATGTTCTAAATCAGTTTACCCTGGTGACTACTGATCACAAATGCAAAAAGTTTTCCTGGTCCTAATTTTCTAGAAATGATGATCACCTCTGTTCTCCTTAGAAGCTGCTCTGAACTCCGGAAGTTCCCTTTGGCTTCGTTCAGGGTCCCTTTTCCCTTTCCTGCCTTTGGAATTGTGAGTGGACACAAATTAGGAGGATGTTCAGTGAAGTCAGATTCATATGTCTTTGCACTCTCTAAATTGTTGATGATCATGCAAAACATACTTCATGCTACTGTTACATATAATAGAGGTTTTTTTTTGATTTTATGAGACAGGGTTTCTCTGTATTGTTTTGGAGGCTGTCGGTCCAGCCTGGCCTCGAACTCACAGAGATCCGCCTGCCTCTGCCTCCCGAGTGTTGGGATTAAAGGCGTGTGCCACCACCGCCCGGCTTATAATAGAGTTTTTTACCTTTTGTGTTTTTTTTCTTGCTGTTTTGCATCCAATACATCCTTTCCCACATGTGGATACAGATTTCCAGGGGTCTTAGACCACAAGTTATTTCGTGTCTCTGATCCTCAGATTTGTCATCATGACGCAATGCTATCCAGACAGGTTGTAAATTAGTAAGCATTGCAGAGACACACTCAGCATGCTGAACGGGTCCAGCCCTACTCGCTGCCTTCCTGCTGTTTGCACTGTCCCAAGAGCATCCCTCCACGCCCTTACTAATCACAGTGTGTCTATACGTTCTTATTGTCAGCACCACACTTAAAAATAGATACTCAATAAGAATTTTACTGAGTGGTGACATTTCTTCTAAAGGGTCTGTGTTAACAATGATGATTGTTTTCCCTGTCATCTTCCTTCTATTTAGCAACCAATGCCCTTCTACTGCTCAATCCTGTCCCATAATATTCCTATAAGGTCATATTCAGCCAATGGACCACTTTTCCAGCATTCTAATTAATTTAACTCGATGCTTTCAGAATTATTAAGGTTATTGCAAACTTTAGGATGCCCCTCTGGTTTATGTAAAAATTTCAGATTTTAGTATAGAAAGATGTCTCCTTTAACTAAATGGGATCGGCCATCTCGTCTTCCTGTGGGCTCACTTCAACCATGAGTATTTAGCGTACATCCCATTTTTAAAGTTTTACCCAGCTTAGGAGGTGATGTTCTTCGTTAGTCATTTTGTTCTACAAATGCATCGAAACGGGGAGAGGGTTTGATGTGTCAGGATAATTCCATACGATTTCTCACGATCTCCCGGTGTTTACACAGAGCTTAAATTCATGAATTTGTTTTGCAGGATTGTTAACTTCCCCTTTACCCTTTCTGGCAGCTGTCCCACATCTCAAAAGAGTCGTTTCCTGAAACGTAAGAGTATTTTTACTGACATCTCTGCATTCTTCTTGGCAATCTACTTATCCCCGAGAGGAAGTGGCAATCTAGAAGTTGGTAATTGCAGACTCCATAGCTCCATAGTCAGATCCATGTGTCTGCTCCTCTCTGAGTGTCACCGCTATCATTCTGTTCACGTGCCAGCTTCCAGATCACACACAGGCCGAGTGTCTCCAGCGTTCGCTCTGCAATCACACAGTGCCGCACTCTGCAATGACCAGACTTTTACTCCCCACGGTCACAGAGTGTGCAGTTCTAAGGTCAGGGTTCTAATGAGAGCTCTCTTCTATCTTCCAGGTGGCTGTCTTCCTTCTCTGTTCTCACGTGGTAGAGAGCATGAGGGAGTTCCCCTGGAATCCTTTACAAGGGCACTAACCCTGGTCACGAGGGCTACACCCTTATCCTACCAGCCTTCTGAAGACTCCACGTCCTCCTCTCATCGTAGGTGCTGGGGTGGGAGTAAAATTCAACAAATGAATTTTGCTGTGCTGAAAATCCAGGCTGGTCCATTAATTTCTTAATAGTCTACTTACCCCTATGTATCCTGGAATGTATCAGAGAGATATGGGGCACTCCAGATTAAGCCCTGAGATTACAGGACCACACACTCTAGCCTGTTGCAATGGAAACTCATTTTTAGAAGCTTTGAGGGATTCTTTCCTTGAATAAGAAGAGTAAACCCAGAAACCATATGCGTCATCTGCTCAAGGGAGCTGCTGAGGACCTGAGCTGCGTCCTGTTCTGCTGGCCTGAGACTGTGAGTTTTCTGCTTTGACTGACTGAAATGACTTCTCCTGCATTCATTCTGTGGATAGAAGGTCAGAGTCAAAATTCCATGCCAGCTGATTTGGCCTTTTGGTTTCAGGAAAGTAAGAGGTTTCCTGAAAAATCCCACAAAGTCCCTATTGAACGGAAGTAGGAGTGTGTGATAAAAGAGTCTAGAAAGGTGTTCGATGGGTACATGGCACACTTAATCAGAATTGTGTTAGAAAGGATGAAGGAGAAACTGATACTGAGCAGGTACCAGATAGCGTCTAACATACAGGAAGTCAGAGAATGGAGAATAAGGTGAGTCGTGAAGCCACCAGTGAGGAATAAAAACAGATGAGTCTGTGACGTAGGAACTACCTTGACCAGGCCATACCAGGGTTTGCCTCATCAGACTCACCATGACTCTGAACTTGCTGATTCTGAACACTGACCCACAAACATATCGTGGTGATTCAGATTTCAAAGGCACACTCACAAAGCTGCAGAGGCAGTGAGAACACCAGAAAGGTGGGTAACTTACAATGAAATGGTTACTAATATGTCTGACAAATAGCACCTGCTTCTCCACTATTCTCTTTCTGTAGGTGAATGCAAGTTACATGCAAAGCCAGGCGTCGTTAGAAAGAATCAAAGAGGAACAAACAGGTTTGGGGTGGTTTTGACGGCTAGGATCTAGATGTTACGTCGCAAACCATGCCAGTCTGCATACCTGCCATCCCAGGTAGGAGAGCCTGGGATCAAATGCTATGTCTATGGCCCTGCATCTTCACCCCTAGGCATCCCACAGGATTGCTGCTGTACCTTAGACTCTATTTTCTTGGCTTCAGGGGTTAACCTCCTTCCCCCACAGCTTTGTTTCTAGTTTAGATGGGTTAATATATTCACTGCACTTTCATCCAACTTCTGACCTGACGACCAGTGAGGAAACTGGCAGGAACTAGATGGGACCACTTCCAGTGATGAGGGCAGAACACACCGAGGAGGGCTGGAGCGGCCTGTGGAGGAGATGACGCAGAATGGGACAGTGGTGTCACCATCCCTAAAGTGATGTTGCTTTTGGCTGTAGCTATAGGTGAGGGTGACCTGGAAGGAATCGGGGCTTTTAAGACATGAACACCAACTGGCAAACTAAGCAGTAGTGGAGAGACTACACTAACAGCCCCTCCTTGGTGATAGGGTTGATGACTACCCTATATGCCATCCTAGAACCTTCATCCAGGGACTGATGGGAGCAGAGGCAGATACCCACAGCTAACCACTGAACTGAACTCCTGGAACCTAGTGACAGAGATGGAGGAGTGATGAGCAAAGGGGTCAAGACCATGATGGTGAAACCCACAAAGACAGCTGACCTGACAAGGGGGGAGCTCTTGAATCCCAGACTGATGCCTGAGAGGCCAACAGGGGACTGATTCAGACTCCATGAATGTAGTCTCGAGGCCACAGAAATCACTGGGGCCTTGGGTAGTAGATCAGTGTCCACAATGGTGTGTGAATGATCTTTGGGAGCCCATTCCACATAGAGGGATGCTCTCTCAGCCTGGACACATGGGGAAGGGCCTAGGTCCTTCCCTGGATGAAGTGACAGACTTTGGAGATCCCATCAAGGAGGGCCTCACCCTCCCTGGGGGATGATGTGGGGATTGGGTGGGGGGCTGGCAGGGGGCTTGTGGAGGGACAAGGGAGGAGGGGTGGGAGAGGGAGCTGGGACTGACATGTGAAGCATTTATGGTTCCAATTTAAATAAAAACATATATTGAGAAAAAAAGGACATGAAAACTGACACAGCCAACCCATGGAGTAGTGGGGGGGGGCAATTAAGCTGTTACTGTCACCTGCTGTTACACACAGACAACTGGCCAGGGAAACCCTGTGTCCTCAGGGGCCGGCTCTGAGAACACAGTGCAGGGTAGAGAAGCCGAAGGAACAATCTGGAGTAGCTGGTGGTGTGAACTAGCTACTTCCCATTAATTAAATGCTCTGTGCCCCAGCAGTATAGACACCTCTCATCCTCCATGGCACACCTTTTTTACAGATTTTCAATCTCAGAGGGTGGTCTTTGCTTTACTCAAAATGTTTCTTACCCATGGCATCCCCGTCCAGGAAACAGGCTGTTGTGACAGAACTGTATGATTACGTCTCTTTCTTTCTCTAGAATTTCAGTACTTCGCAGTCTCCTTGGGGCCATCCCATTCCAAAACTCAGGTACTGTTTTGCCTGAACCCCAGTTTGTCAAGGATATATATACTTTTCAGTTTCATTCCAGATAGGGTACAAATGACAGGTCAGAGGAATAATTCTATCTACCTGTCTTGGTGAATCAAGTTTGGGGATTTCTTATAGGATCATGAGTGAGGAGTTACTTACTAGAGGGTGGGAACCCCATAAGAGCTGTACAACCGACAGATATCAACCTGGCATGCATGGCTACCTCTCCATAGCGACCCAGATGGAATCCTAGCCTTCAGTGAATTTTCTATGCCTTACGTTAGCGTCTCCCAAGACGACGTGCAACTAGGGTGGCATCACAAACAGCTGGCAGAGAATTGCATGAGGGAGCCCTTGACGTCTCAGAGGCGGGACTAACGGACCCCTTCCCCTTCTTCTGTGAGGGAATATCAGTAGGCCCCATCTCGGGGGTCTCTTGGGGGGTAATCTTAGCTGCTCTGATGAAGGTGGTGATGGTTTGTTACGCCCAGAGGAGAGCACTCCATAGCAGAAGCTTACCTCATGACTACAGTTGATGCTGGTGACTGCTGGGGCCAGAAGGGAGAGGCGGTATGTGTCCCACACTGACCTTCTGACAGCAAAGTGGCTTAGTGTGACATTCTAAGGGAGGTCATTTCAGAAGAAAAAATAGCTGCCACGCCTTTGAAAGATTGGATGTTTTCCTCAGGACAGGACCAAATTTGAGATGACAGGGAGGATGACAAACTCTGTGTCCATCTTTAGCCCATGACAGCCTTCTACTAGGTTTTAGAAGTGCAGATGTTTGCTGTGTATGATCCACTTTGGCGATCAATACATCTGCTCTCTCTGTATCGCCTTGTTGATGGATTTTTGTCCTTGTCACGTGGAGGTTTTCTGCTCCAGTTCTCCCTTTCCCCTTTGTCTGCTACCCAGGTGTTCTGAAAACTTACTTTGAGAAAGGGCATTACTATGCAGGCCAGACTGAATTCAAAGTCATGTGGCGCAGGCTTGTGGCACCACTGCCTGGTGTCTGCCTACTATCCGCTCTATAGACTTTGTGGGCGTCACAAATCAGAGGTGACCTTCTCTTCACCTCCTTCTCATTTCAGTTGCCAGGTTTCATTACCTTCAAATAAAGTGTGCTTTACACACACACACACACACATACAGGCACACACACACCACAGCACACACACAGGCACACACATACAGGCACACACATACAGGCACACACACACCACAGGCACACACACACACACAGGCACACACACACACAGGCACACACACAGGCACACACATACCCCACACACAGAAACACAGGCACACACACCCTCACCCTCACACACACTCGAAGTTTCAGATGAAGGGGCCAGATTTCAGTTTCTTCATCACTTCTGAGGGAGGAGTTAGATAGCAGGGCCTCTGCAGATAGACTTAGTCTGCTTTATCTCAGCATCCCCTACTCCCAGTCTAAAGCCCAGGTTTTGCCCCCATCCAGAGTTTTTGCTGATGGAATTAGTGAATGGTTACTTTCAGAAAGTCAAGAGAGTGGAAGCACGATGAAGGATGCCCTGGGCCAGGGTTAGAAGATGTGTAGGGGTGACCTGGGCTATTAGACACACGGTTGAGTGTGACTGAGTAGTATAGTGAATGTGCAGATCGTCCCTGATGTTAGGAAGGGGAAAAGACAGAGCCCAATTGTCATTTGATATGGGATATATGTTACGTGTCTTGTCCAAGTATTGTGCCATATTTTCCCTGATGGTAGGATTTCGAGTTTTCATTTTTGAGAGCCATGCATGCAAGGCATTCTGTCCCTGGAACAGAAAATGGTGGTGGATATGTTTAGGTTTCTTTGAAAAATCTCTTCTTGGCTTGTGCCTTGGAGCTATTTACATGCTTCTCAGTGTTAATGACACAATTTTACTTTCATGACAAAGCCTGTATTATGTCTCAAAAGAGAATAGAGATGAGAAAAGAGAGTATGATTTTTGGAATAAACGTGGTAATACATATGTGTAATGCTGTGTGAGAAGGATAGTGTATTGACAAAAGTTGCTCACACAGAAAATTTTGCCATCACTGCTGGTCAAGGAGCATAAGTGATCAACAGACTAGGGTGTCTCTGCTTCAGAGGTAGGACTTCCTAGGGACTAGGAAGCCATAACTATGGGATGAAGAAGTACCAATTGTAAGTCACCGTGAGGCTATAAACATTTTTTTGTTGTATGCTGGGAGATTCTCTCAATTGATGGGCAACATCAGTTGAAAACAATCAAATTTTCTTCCTACAATCTCTCTCTCTCTCTCTCTCTCTCTCTCTCTCTCTCTCTCTCTCTCTCTCTCTGTGTGTGTGTGTGTGTGTAGGGGACATGTGTGAAAATGTGTTCATGTATCTACGCACATATGCACGTGTGCAGATGCAGATGGAGGACAGTGGTCACCCCTGGTGTCTTCTTCTGTAATAATTCTTTACCTTATTTTGTTCTTGAGACAGGATCTCTCACTGAACCTGAAGATTATTAGCTAGGGTGACTGGCTATAGAGCTCCAGGGATTCCATCTGTGTCTTACTAGTGTTAGGATTATTGGTATGTACTGGATTTGAACTCAAGTCTTTGCACTTGCAAGGTAAACACGTTAATGACTGAGTCATCTCCCAGCTTCTTCCCCATAATCTTAAAGATTTTTCCCCCTAGAAATGGGAAAGAAGCACCAAATCTCATTAGAGTCAAAGGTAATTTTGAGCAATGTTTAAATTAATATTCCAATGAATGCATAATGCAAAAGATCCCCAAACGTCTATCTTTAAAAGTTGACCAAAAATGATGAAGAAGACTCTTGTAAGGGCATAGAAAATTGTGTACTTCAGTTTGTCAACACGATCAGCAGGGTGAGAGGAGGGCTGAAGCACTGTGAATCTGCAACGGAGGAAAATGCCCAAGTTTCGTTGGCTTAGCAGTTAATGGGCTGTGCTGATTCAGGAAGTCCAGAAGGCTGATTCAGACCACAGGGCTGTCTGTGAATATCTGTACTGAGAGCCAGGTTTTAAGAGAAAAATTCGCTCTTCTTTTTTAAAACGCCGTTTTGGCTCAAAGCAAAGGATACTGAAAGTTATCATCCTTTTCTCCATCTAACCAACACTCATCCTGTTGCTATTCCTCTCGGCTTTAGAATTAATTCAAGTAGTACACGACTTAAAGATTCCTTGTCAGCATAAGACGAAGTCCAGGCTTCAGTTCTGGCACAGTGCATGGTTCTTCGAGTTGGTGTGGTTTTTGTTTTTGAGCATCTTTCATCCTCTGTTAGGGATTCTCAAAAGTGGCCAGAAGCCCACCTGCATCAATACTAACAATACTGATCCCTGAGTCTCACTGTGACCTACGGAATTAGGATGTCAGGGACACAGGACCAGAAGCCTGCATTTTAATGTCTCGACAGCCTCAACATCTTGGCATGCCTTTGTAGAGAAGTTCAATATGATTGATCAGAATACAGGCCGTCATGATCCAGTGAGAAAAACTGCCAACATCATGGTCTAGATGAGAGAAGAATGTTCATACCCACAAGAGAAAGACTTCATAGGTGTCATTCTGAGAATTATCTACAATAGTCATATTTTTTTTTAGTTTTGAGTGAGTTGATTTATTCAGTATACAGAAGCCAAAGTTAAAGAATGAATGAAAAGGGGTAGATGGACAGATTAATAGATCACAAAATTGGGTACTCAAAACATCCAGCAGAAATAGATGGGGAAGTACCTGTACGGTGGATGTCTGCAGTTCCCGATCAAGAGGGGCAGGCAGAGTGTCTGTCCCTTCAAGCGAGGCTTCTAAAGAAAACAACAGCATTTGGAGAGGACACCATCAAATAAAGCTCCTGCAACATCAAGCAGCACCTGACTGGAGTTGGAAGCAGACAGCTGGAGTTCCCAGTTGAGCCTTCTCCCCATGATTGAGACTCCGTGGTTGAACTTCTGATTTCTTTTTCCCATTGTACACTGGACTTGGAGTTTTCTGTCCAGACCGCCAATCACCTCTGTCCCGTCAGTCACTCCCCAAATAACCACACAGAAACTCATTATTAGTTACAAATGCTCGGCCGATAACTTGGGCTTGCTTTTAGCTAAGTCTTGTAACTTAAATTAAGCCACTTCTATGGATCTATGTGCTGCTCCGAGTCTCATTTACCTCATGTACATACTTCCCACCCTGCTCTCTCTGCATCTCGTGATGCCTCACCCTTCTGTCTCTCTGCCTCGAAAATCCCGCCTAGCCAACCAGCGAGAGCAACACATATTCGTAGTGTACAGAAGGATTATTTCACAGCAGTAGACCTTTTAATAACACGGGAAAAGCAATAGTAACCTCCGGTTGGAAGTGGCTCACCTTCCAGCTTTTCTCATGGCAAGGCACAAGGCTTTGTGTCTCTCCTCCTTGTCACAGAGTTGGGGGGCGGGGCAGCCCATGCTAAGAGTGATGCTTTTGGAGAACAAGTCAGGGGAAGCATGTTTGGAGGGAGCTTCTGGGTAAGCTAATACCATTCAGCACAAGGCAGTTTATCAAATCAATGCATATTAGAGGCGGAAAAGAAGGCAGACTATAGCTCCCTTGGCTCAGAGTGGAAGGAGAGAGGTAGGAACTTCAGAACTCATGGGCGTCTCTCATCTCTCCCTCAGTGTCTTCCCTCATTTCTCTGCACCCTCAATGCCTGCACCATGAACTCAGGCATCTGAAAATGCCACCAACATCCACCTCTTGATTGCCCCCATAGCCCGCTGGACCACATTCACCTCAACTGAGCCGTCCCTTCCTCAGGAAGCCATCACTTCAACACTTACAGTGTCATCTCAGCTCACTTAGGCTGTCTTCTCACATATTTTGGAGGTCACTGAATGTCCTCAACTCACAAGCACTTATGCAATGGACAGACGCAATCATGAAAATGACACTACTATTTGGTAGCCACCCCTCTCTCGGAGCCCCTGGGCTGCCTTGCTTCTGTTTAAGGAGTACATACGTTTTGGGGTTTCTGGTGTTTAGCCACCCATTTTTCTCCAGCAATATTACTCCCTTCCCAAAAATCCAGAGCTACAGGGCTCAGGGGCCTTAGGGGTGGCAATTTCTTCTGATCAGGTTGGCCAGGGCAGCCGGCTCTTTCTACAGACTGATAAGTTTCGCCACGTGTGCACGCAGCCGTGCAGAAAGACGCTGCTTTGAACAACAGTGAGTGCAATAAAAAATAAAAGTGAACAATTGGATAAGTACCTGAATAAGCAGCGGAGGATGAGAGCAAGGCCAGGGATCGAGGGGCGTGGCTGGCACCACCAGCCTTTGAAACTGGGTCCATGTTTCCCGGGGAAGCTACAGCATGGAGATGGACAGACACTTTGTACAATATCGGGATGTGAAGGCCAGCACAATTTGCTCCTTGGTGCATGCAGCCGATCACAGCTAGCAGACAAGAAGCGCAGGTCTTTAATCCTAGCATGTGGGAGGCAGAGGCAGGTGGATACCCCAGTTCCAGGCCAGCCTGGTCTACAGAGTGAGTTCCAAGACAGCCAGGGCTACACAGAGAAACTGTCTTGAAAAACGAAAACAAAACAAGAGTGCAGATTACTGAGGCAAGTATGAAGGGCACAGGGATAACTCAAAGCAGTGTGTGTGTGTGTGTGTGTGTGTGTGTGTGTGAGAGAGAGAGAGAGAGAGAGAGAGAGAGAGAGAGAGAGAGAGAGAGAGAGAGAGAGAGAGAGAGAGCACTCCGAGTGCAAGCAGCAAAGGGATTTGATGGGGGGAATCATGCATATTAGCGGGTTATAAGTGAGCAAACTGCACTCCAGGTCACATGCCTTGTGGTTTTCAGGGAAGGGCCTCGTCTGACACCAACAACTTGGAGGGATATTAGCAATCACTGAGAGGGGCAGCAGCTTCCTCCTCCTCCTCTCAAACCTGCTCCGAAAAGCCCTGCCCAGCTCCAGGCAGACGTTCTTGACACACCCCTTTCGGCAAGTTCAAACACCAGGCTCTCGCGCCCCCACTGGAAAGCAGCTCAGGAGCTTGGCTGCAAGGGAGCCTCTAAGGTTTCTGGGGGGCGTGGGGTTCAAGATCCTTATCTGACCTGTTTGATGGGGGGGTCACCCTGAACAAGGCAACACCCTTGGGGGTGTGGAGGCGTCAGCCTTTCTTTTCTTCCCTCAGTCGGTGGGGTCCCCGGCGGCTTATGGCAGTGTCACCTAAGGCAGCGGTAGGAAGACCCGGTTGGAGGCCCAGGCCGTGGGCTTCAAGCTCCAGAACGCAGCCCGGCCCCCGCCCCAGGCGACACGGGGAGGAGCTCACCAGCGGGGGGCGTGGCCCCGAGCTTGGCCGGGCTCCGGCCGCGGGGCGGGGTCTGGGGCGGGGCGGAGCCTGGGGCGGGGCGGGGCTTTAGCGCCGGGAGGCGCTGGTGGCGGCGGCGGACTAGAGCGGAGCGCAGGGGAGGGGACGGGCGGGCGGCCGGCCGCGCGGAGGGAGTGAGTCACCTGACCGCCGCTTGCCGCCTGCAGTCGGGCCGCGCCGCGCCTCGGCTCCGGTGAGTGGCTCGGGCGGCGGGGGCTGTCGTCCTCCCGTCCTTCCCGGGGGTCAGCCAGGCTCGGGGCGGCCGGGCGAACGGGCGGGCGGGCGGCCACCCGCGCGGGCCTGGAGGGGGCGGCGGGCTGCGCGCTGTTTACGCGCGGCGCGGACTCTCCGGCTCGGCCGGGCCGGCGCCGCCCTGCACCGAGCTCCGCGGGCCGCGTCCCGCTCTGCCTGCGTGCGGGGGGCAAGGCCGAGCCAGCCCGGACGCCAGGACCCGGCCCGCGGGGCCGGGCTCCCCTTTGTTGCTGCTTCGCGCACGTTTGTAATTGAGAGCCCGCACTGCGTGGGCAGAGTGGGTCTCGGTGACAACGACGCCGGCTCGGTGGGTTCGCGCCAGGGCCGGCGCGCTCTCGCTGCTCCCCCCGGCACTTTGGTGTCACGCAGTGGGGATTGCGTCGATGGCTTTCGTGGAGCGAGCTCCCCGCGTTCAGCCTGGGCTGAGTCAAGGCAGACGTTGTAGTAGTAATTCTGAAAGAACGTGCGTGGGGAAAGCCAGCTCCAAGGGACAGGCTTGGAAGAACAAAGGCCGTGTTAGCAGGATGCTGCTCCCGTTTGGAGGACTGTCTGGAGTTGTTGGCCGCTCGCTGTGGAGGATGCCCCTGCTGGTCTTTGTTTAGGTATTTGAGCCCTCCTTTGGAAGGCAGGCAGTTCAGACAGACGGAAAGGATGGACAGCCGAGCTCTGTTAGTGGCCGAGCTTTGGAGCGCTCCTCCGCACGTTCGGAGAAATGGGAAGAGCTATGGGTTGGCCTATTCTTCCTGCTCCTGCGGC
Source organism: Mesocricetus auratus (assembly GCF_017639785.1). Taxonomy (NCBI): domain Eukaryota; kingdom Metazoa; phylum Chordata; class Mammalia; order Rodentia; family Cricetidae; genus Mesocricetus; species Mesocricetus auratus. Next base: position 9,503,719 of record NW_024429192.1, on the reverse strand, counting down.
GGTGGTGCAAGCTCGGGGCTGGGCTTGAAGGCGCTTGCCACTTCTGGCTTTGGACATCGTAAGGTAGTGTAGGGGGGTTGGTGGTGGTGGAAAAGGCTCCTGGTGATTCATCTTGGAGTTGGGTGGCTTTGGAGGAGTGATCGCCCCTTGTATTGTTGCTTAACCGGCGGATCTGTCAAGTGGCTTCCCTTTGTTCGCTACGTTGGTTGGTTAACAAGGTAGGGTGACTCTTTAAAAAAAGAGTTTGTGTTGCTGAGTCATTCACCCCAGTCTGAGGGGTAATTAGGAACAGCTGGTGCAGATACGCGCATCACATGCCTCCACTATAAAAGGTTGAGAGCGGCACTCACCAGGGCTTGCTCCAGGAGGCGGGCCCAGCTGCGGGCCGTGTGTTTTGATACAGGTAATCAGTGGGTGACGTGGGAGATCACGCTTAGGACGTGGCCGAGCATACAGCAGCCTGGTGGCCTGCTGCGGGAGAACCAATTTGTGCTGGAGCAATTTCAGACAGAAGGAAGGCACTCAGCAGTACGGGAGGGAAACATTTCCTTCTCTTTAATGAATTGTTTCGCTTTTAGTGTTGATGCTGAGCGGGGAATACACGCTTCAGTCATTCTTTACGAAGGTTTGTTTTTTTGACGAGGCCACAAAGGGGATTTCCTTTCAGGGCTTTTAGGTTTTCCTGCATAGCTAGTTGCTGGGGTCAGAGAGGTGGAAGAGGGCAGGTTTTCCTGGGTCAAGCCTAGAGCGAGGGCTCTGTGGGAAGACAGTGTGCGGCTGTCTCACTCTCTTGATTTTATGGATCTTGTGTGGTTGCTTTTTGCTTGAAATAATGAGCACATACACATATCAGTCACTCCCTCAGTGCCAAGTTTCGAACTGGAAACGTGTGTGAAGGGGGAGAGAGCTGGCTTCTTCCCTTTGACCAAAAGAATGGAGGTTTTTTTTTTCCTGTAAATGTTGTTTACATCTATTTATTTATTTACATCTATCTATTTATTCATGCATTTATTTTTGTTTTCTGCATCTGTTTGCAGAGCTCGGAGAGCCGTTTGCAGTTGTGCTTGTCCCCTTCCATCCTACGGGTTCTGGGGCTCCTACTCAGGTCATTTAGCCTGTACCCGCTCAACCATTGTGTGGACCCCAAGAATGAGGATGAATTCTTTATTATTGACGGTCAGTTCCTCTAAGTAGTAGGAAAACGGTTACTTTGCTGCTTTAGATTTAGGGATTGTCTATCAGTCATTTATCTCTCGGATATTAGGAGCTTTCAGGTGGTGTGCAAGATGATTTATCTGAGATGAAAATACTCACACTTTGCTTTTAAAAATAACTTAAAAGTAAATGACAAACGTTAAAGAAACAGAGTGACATTACTACTTTTGTATTAAGTAATGTATGCACTTTGTCCTGTTTTCTTTTGAGGAATACAAAATTCATTTACCTCTGTCAATACCATTACTCTGCAACAGGTCCTTTTGTTTGTTTTTAATTTCCAATCTCTGCTGGAGAGCTGTAATTATTTCAAAATATTCTTAGTACTTAATTTTCACTTCATATGTAGTTTTTATGTTGTCAAGAATAGAAGATGGTAATTTCTTGCTACGTTGTTGAAGTTAGTGATAAAAGTAAGAAACTAGATATAATAACATTTTTATTGAATTTGGAGGTAAGACTACTTGGTGGATGGTTGGATGCTTGTGAACTGTAGAGCAGTAAACCACACAGTAGGGATACTTGTAATATTTATAACAACGTCTTTTAAAAATGACAATGTTCTCTTACCCTTTGAGAGCCTATGGGTTTCCTCCATTTTTATATTCTTGTGCATTTAGATAATCCCTTGAGAACCTCTTAAGAGCGATTACTAATTTTATTTTTACATATTTTGTTTTCATTTATTCTTTTCTCTGTTTATGTGTGGGTGCACACATGGTGTGTGTGTGTGTGTCTGTGTGTGTGTGTCTGTGTGAGTGTCTGTGTGTGTCTGTGTGAGTGTGTGTGTCTGTGTGAGTGTGTATGTGTCTGTGTGTGTCTGTGTGAGTGTGTGTGTGTCTGTGTGAGTGTGTGTGTCTGTGTGAGTGTGTGTGTCTGTGTGAGTGTGTGTGTCTGTGTGAGTGTGTATGTGTCTGTGTGTGAGTGTGTATGTCTGTGTGAGTGTGTGTGTCTGTGTGTGTCTGTGAGTGTGTGTGTCTGTGTGAGTGTGTGTGTGTCTGTGTGAGTGTGTGTGTCTGTGTGAGTGTGTGTGTCTGTGTGAGTGTGTGTCTGTGTGAGTGTGTATGTGTCTGTGTGTGTCTGTGTGAGTGTGTGTGTCTGTGTGAGTGTGTGTGTCTGTGAGTGTGTGTGTGTCTGTGTGTGAGTGTCTGTGTGAGTGTGTGAGTGTCTGTGTGAGTGTGTGTGTGTCTGTGTGAGTGTGTGTGTGTCTGTGTGAGTGTGTGTGTGTCTGTGTGTGAGTGTGTCTGTGTGAGTGTGTGTGTCTGTGTGAGTGTGTGTGTCTGTGTGAGTGTGTATGTGTCTGTGTGTGTCTGTGTGAGTGTGTGTGTGTGTCTGTGTGTGAGTGTGTCTGTGTGAGTGTGTGTGTCTGTGTGAGTGTGTGTGTGTCTGTGTGTGAGTGTGTCTGTGTGAGTGTGTGTGTCTGTGTGAGTGTGTGTGTCTGTGTGAGTGTGTATGTGTCTGTGTGTGTCTGTGTGAGTGTGTGTGTCTGTGTGAGTGTGTGTCTGTGTGAGTGTGTGTGTGTGTCTGTGTGTGAGTGTGTCTGTGTGAGTGTGTGTGTCTGTGTGAGTGTGTGTGTGTCTGTGTGTGTGTCTGTGTGTGAGTGTGTCTGTGTGAGTGTGTGTGTCTGTGTGTGTACGCGTGCGCGTGCACACACGTGTGTGTCTGAGGACAACCTGTGGGATTAGATAGGTTCTCCCTCCACTGTGTGAGTGGGGGCATCAAACCCTAGCCCTTAGGCTTGGCAGTGGGTGCCCTTAACCCACTGAATCACCTCCCTGGCCTAGGAGGCATGACTATTGTTTACCATTCAGTTGCAGCTCAAGGCCTGTGTGTTTGTACCTCTGTACCGTAGAGGTAACTCTACTCTCACAATAACGGTTACAAAACCTGTTGCAATGACCAGATGTCCATGGACTCTTCACTGCGAGGCCTGCTCTGTCCACAGCTGAAGTTTTAAAGTCACTCCCCGATTTAGTTTTGTAACTTTCTGTTAGTGGGACACTTGTTTGAACCCTGAGCCCCAGGTCCAGCAAAAGAAGGAAGGGATTGTTGTAGGTGGTGGGACTGATGATTTAAGAGATTCTTTTGATTTTAGAAAAATAATGCCAAGTGAGAGACTCAACTGATGTCCAGAGGGTGGCTAATTCAAGGGTTGTCTGCTAACCTCAGACCCTTTGCAGAGAGTAAACATTTCAGATAAATGACTATTCTCATCACCCTGGACCCCCAGTTACTGGCTTAGTAGTGCACAGCATGAACAGATCTGAATGTGGGGATCCCTGTACGGTGACAGAGAAACTGTAAACTATGGGTGGGAGATGTAGAACTGTACCACTAAAAACCAGGTTCTGGCTAACTCATCATCTTCTAGGACTTGGGCTAGCTTTTAACTTACCTGTCTTTCTGAAAAATGGTGATGGTGGTGATGACGATGGTGGTGGCGGTGGTCTGCATCATAGATTGCTGTGAGGAATCCAGTGTGTTTCTATGAGCCAAAGGGTCAGGACATAAATTGTTAGGTCCTGTTCTCTGGTGTCTGGAATGAGATGGGTCGTGTTCTTGCTGTACGTGACCTCCTTAGTTAGGTAGCTTCGGGGAGCCCAGCCAGCAGCCGCTGCCACAGGTGAGCTGGTGGTGTGCCAGCTGGTGGTGGGCAGGGATCGTTACTAGAAATACAGCTCACGTGGGCACTAATGGAAAGTTGGTAGCAGGGTTTCAGGTTGGTGCTTGTGGGCTCTCGGCCTTGGTGGAGCTCTGGGACACTCCATGCTGTCATGCCGGTTAGCTGGTTTTTGAAGCCATCAAAAGTGCTTCGAGTTTTCTGTCTGACTCCTCCTCTACATCCTAGCTGAGGATGCCCTGACCCATCAGATTTAGCACCCTGGCCACTTTCTCTCTGCTTATTAGTGCTGGGATGGAAATGGCCTCTCAGCTCTACTTCCTGGACATTGGGGGGGGCACGTGTAATAGACACTTACCCTCCAGTCGCAGCTTGCAAGCCCCGTGTTTTCTTTAGAAGAGTAAGCCTGTAGAGAAGTTAGCCATAATAGAGACCCAAAGACAGTGGGTGTGGTTTTAGCAGTACTTGTACCTGTGATCGCTCGTTCAGAAAGGATTTTCTTCTCAACACCGTGTGAATCTCCTGCTGGTGAACAGCTGTCTCTCAGTGTGCCTTAGCTGTGTTTGCTGTCCACCGACGGCTGCAGAGTGATCCGGTATGGGCTAGTTCTGGTTCTGTGGGCTTTGAAACTTGGCAGTTTTTAGCAGCTTGGAGGAGAGGTTACTGTGTGTCCTTGTTGATTGTATATTACGTTGAAACACTTAGATTTTGAGTTTCTGCTTTCATGCGTTGTGATTACCAACAGAGTGACTGGAATTGTCACTGTTCTAATTTGCCTCTTGAGATACAAAGGAAACTGATCTTGTGATTTATTTATTTATTTTACCTGTAATTGACTTAGAGTGAGCAAATATAATTTGAATTGTGGAGATCTTACCCGTCTTGTATACCTAACACCTCCTTTCAGATGTCACTCCTCAGAACAGCCCTTCTTAGTTCTACCCAGAACCTCAGGGTTTAGAATGTGTTTGTATTTGTAGGGTATTAAAAGCTGCCCCATGGCAAACCTGGGAACAAGGAAGCAAGGTCTGCCCAGTAACCAACTGCTGTTAAGGTATGGTAGACTGCCCTGAAGCTGGCCAGCTGTGGTCTCCCTTCTCAGCATTGGGACAGCTTGGGAATGTTTATAATGCACTCAAGTTGTGTGCAAATTATATTCAGTTAAAATGCATTTTCTTAAAAGCTCTAGAGTATTCTTTGTTCAAAAGAATATATGCATAATAATTATTCCTGGTTTCTAACTGTCTTAGTCAGTGAATAGACACCATGACCACATCAACTCTTATAAAAGAAAGCGTTTAATTGGGGCTGGCTTACAGTTTCAGAGGTTTGGTCCATTTTCACCAAGGCAGAGAGCATGGCGGAACATACACAGACTTGGTGCTGGAGAAGTAGTTGAGAGTTCTACACCTGAATTCACAGGCACAGGTAGAGAGCAGCCCGGGACTGGCTTGGGCTTTTGAAACCCCAAAGCCCACCACTAGTGACATACCTCCTCCAACAAGACCACACCTCCTAATACCTCGAAAGTAGTACCACTCCCTAATGGCCAAGCCTTCAAACTTGTGAGCCTATGGGGGCAATTCTTATTCAAACCACCAAACTATCTGATAAAGCTATTTTACGTAAAGAAAACAGAAAGCATTTGGCCATTTCTTAGGTGGGGTCAGTGATGTTGTACAATCGCTGTCATTCTTCCTTAAGCTTGATTCCACTCAAAGGTTCTTTATAGCAGAGCTTTTGGTGGCGGTTCTTTTGTAGCTTGGACGTTAGCAATGGGCCGTTTCTTAGGCTGTAGATTAATAGAGTGAAGGCTCTACCCTCCTCCACTCCTCTCCATTAATCTGTTTAACTGACTGTCTGTCTCCCAGATGTGCTCGAAGGTGCTCTTGACTGAGGAGGTGAACTCTTCAGCGTTCACTTGAAAAAGAAGGGAGACCCACCCACCCATCCACCCACCCACCAACCGGCTTCCCTGCTTGCTGGTGTCTTCCTGTGCTAAGTGTCCCTTCCCTCCACTGAGGATGCCAGCACCATTTAGAAGCCAGTTCAAAGAGTTGATTATAAAATACTTCGCTATAAACATGTATTAACACCTTAATACATTTATTGGGTTGTAATTCCAGAGTAAGTGGTTTTCAGTAAGAACAGTGATTTTATTAGTGTATATTTTATGTCTAACCACCGAGTTTTGAAGTGAAGAGCTGTTATTGTGTATTGGCTCAGGTGTCATTCCTAAGACACTGATGCTTATTTACCGTAGTTTCCTGGGGTGTCTTTTCTGTGCAGCACACACCGTTTTCCACTGTGTAGGAGTCGTCTTTTAAATGAGAAGAATCAGCAAACTAGTCTATGGCTCTTTTAAAGACTGTTTTTCCATTTTAGTAAAAGATTTTGCTGTTGGGTAGGGTTCTGCTGGCATCACCACCCTCCTGCCTCTTCTCCAGTGAGAGGGTCAGAGACGTGACTGACTTGGCAAGACTTTTAATGGTGAGAAGCATGTCGCCCCGCTGAGGAGGCATCTTTGCTGACATGCCTCCCGCTGTTGAGAGACATCAAAGGAACCTCCAGTTGGTGCTGAGTCTGTGACCACCGTCAACTTTCGATGCTCGGCTATGTCTTTGTGGTAAAGGGTTCCCCAAGTACTGACCAAGCTCCGGTTCCTCGAGTTTCTGTGAGGTGTGCTTTGTTTTGGAGGGCTTGCCTTTCATGCCTGGTCTAACTGAGTTCAGGCATCTGGGGGACTGAGCCCCTGGAGTAGGCTGACACAGGAGTTGTTCTTGGTGGAAGAGCTCAGATAGGAGCCGCCCCCTTCACCAAAGTCCTCTGATGCTAACTGCAGCGGCGCTCTCTTGTGAAGTTCAGGTGGGGTGATGCGTGTGTGGGTTTCACGGTGCTTTGCTCTTTGTCTCAGTACATGTCGCTGCTCTTCCCAAACAGACGCAGATACATGTCTGATAAGCCTGTGCAGATAGTACCTCACCATTTGTGACATCGAAGCTTGTCAGATAGTGGGCTCATCTGTAACGTAAACTCATGGCTTTATGTGCCGGGAACCTCTCTAGATACTGGCAGAACTTTATAGAAGTTAGAGTTTGCAGGCTGGATTTCTGTTATAGGATGGCCGGTTGCAGTCAGATGAGCTAGGGGCCGGTAGATTATGAGAAGTCTACATTTGGGAAGTCAGGAGAGCCTTAGGAGGGGTAAGATGACGATGCAGTTTGGTGGAGGGCACTGCTTACGTGTACACGTCAGACGTTCTGCAGAAGCTTAGCCGTGGATAAAGGTTGGAGATACCAGCAGCGTCTGCTCATACGGTGGCGAGATAACTGCCACAAGCTCACTTATCTCAGTGACTAAGTTTTCTGCAAGGAGCGAGATGCCCCGCCCCCCATGGGACGCTGCTGTTATCAACGGCAAAACTTTCCCTGAAGCTGGAGAGATGCTGCTCCTCTGTTCTCTGTGTGCTTACCTCTGCGTGCCAAGAGAAATGAATTCAACCGCTGATTGGCTTTAATGGCTGACGGATGTGTGTGTGTGTGTGTGTGTGTGTGTGTGTGTGTGTGTGTGTGGTAGCTAGACGCCTTCCCCTATCACCCCATCTCTTTGTCTTTTGTTTTTGTTTTTGATGCAGGTCTCTCACCAAATCTGGGGCTTATTGATTGGCCGGCCCGGCTGGTCAGTACAATCCAGAGATGTTTGCCCCCACCTCCCTGGTCCTCCCTCACTGTGCTGGGAGTGTGAACTGCCACTGTGGGTTCTGGGGATCCAGACTCCCATCCTCAGGCTTGCAAAGCAAGCACTTAACGTGGGTCACCTCCCTAGCCCCCAAGCCAGTTTTTAAAATAAAACTTAGCATGTATTTTGGTAGTTACCATGAGGCCATGTCTGTGGGCTTCTGTGTTTTAAAGTCACTGGTAGATTTTCCACTGTGTTGATCTAATCTTTATTGGTGAGTTAAGAAAATCCCATTGTGAAGATGGAAGTAATTTAATTGACATTTAAAATAAGTGTGAGCTATATTTTTTAACTAAGGCATACCTTCATGTTTATAGTTATTTCTTCATATTTATAAGGTAATCTGTGTTTGTAGCTGAGAATTTGAATGCCAAAACCGAAGGAAGAAAAAGGAAGCAATTACCTCAATATTTTGATGAATATCCTAAGGAGTGTGCTGATGACACCCAGTGTTACTGTTCGTGTTAAGTTGGAGGTGCCTGTTTGGCATGCATGTAATAATTTGAGTCTACATCCGTGTATGTGAGTCTGAAGTATTGATGGAAGTCAAGATTCAATCACAAATAAACAGGAGTATGTGAGTGACCTTGAGTTTGTGTTCCTGCTGTGGCTTTAGAAAGTTCTTGAAAGTGGTGTAGGGAGACCAAGATGAGGAGAGATGTGAGGACTCAGCCTGGCCGGCTACAATCTGGGGGCTTTCAGACAGAGGGGGGTGGTTGTTCTTTTGCCGCAGAGATGGGCCATGAAACTCAACCACAAGTCAACAAACCCACATGGGGTTTATTGAGGGGGAAGGGAAGGAGGGAAGGGGGGTGTTGGCCAACCAGGAGCAGAGAGAGAGAGAAGCTGAGAAGGGGTGGAGAAGGGAGGGGAAGGAACAGACAGGGAGGGGGGGGCAAGGGACAACAAGGTGTCTTAATTCCTTTTCCTGTCACTGTGATAAAATACTCTGACAAAAGCAACTCATGGGAGGAAGGGTTTACCCTGGACCGCAGTTCAAGTGTATAATTCATTCTGCCTGGGACCTCAAGGTTAAGCAGCCGGTCACATCACCTCCACGGTCAGGAACACAGAGATAGATGAGTGCATGTGAGTGTTAGTTCAGCTTCTCCACAGTGGACCCTCGCCCGCCCAGTCAGTCAGGACACTCCCTCATAGGCATGCCCAGAGGCCGAGCGCACCCTCCACCAGGTGATTCAAGAGTCTGTCAAGGTGATGAGTAACACTAGTCATCACAGAGATCACCAAACAAAATCGACAACAGTGTGCCAGTGGGATAGGTCGGAAGTCCAGGAACTGCAGGACCCTGGAAGCCTAGTGAGGGTTGTAGGGAGAAGAGGAAAAAGGTGTCAGATATTGTTGAGGTCACTTTGGTGGACTCCCGTGAAATGGCACAGAGAGGGAGGGCCAGTCGCCAGGCCTCTGGAGGAACAACCCGAGGAATTGCTGTGTACTTAAAGAGCATAATTAGATTGGCTTACATGATATAGCCTGGGTGGTCCAACAGTGATGGCCTGTTCTCTGAGTGGGGGGAGGTGGAGCTGGGAACCAGAGCTGCCCAGTACTCCAGAGTGGACGCCTCAGCAGACCCCATCTTGTGCGGAAGGCCTGGGGATTCCTCAGTAGTCACTGGTTTTCATCCCGTGTGGGAAGGCTGTAGAACCAGAGTTCTGAGCTCTTCCTGGATGGCTCCAGGGGAGGAGAGACAGGGACAGTGGTAGCTGCAGACAGGCAAAGAGCGGGACTTTTTCCCTCTGGGCTTCCATAGGTTCGGCTGCTGCTGGATGGCCCTGCCCACATTTGGGATGGGTATTCCCATGGCAGTGTCAGCCTGATCAAGGAGAGGCCTCATGGGTGTGAAGAGGCTCGCCTCAGGGTGATTCCAGATCTCTGGTTAACCATCCCAAAAGGGGATGGCGGGAGGGGGCGGTGTCAAGAGATCCTGAGGGATATTGCACTTGATGGGAACCCTGCTATTCATCCCTATGCTGTATCTTGCCACCTTCCCTCAACTAAGAATAAGGAGTCTTAGAAATCTAAGATCCCAGCTTAAGATTGATTTTTTTTCTCTTTTGAACTCTTTTCCTATTTGAAAAATCTTTAGAAGTTTTATCAGTTCTCACAGCCCATTTACCAGCAATTTCTGTTACCGAACCTGACTGGGTTTTTGTTGCTATTTCTGTGAACACCTTTCAGGTTTGTTCTTAGTGAGATCATGCTGGTGTTGTTTGGAGTGTTGAGAGGTTGGAGGAACAGCCTGGTTCCCTGTGCTGCAGCTCTGCCTAGATGCAGGCTCTGCCCATGCCTGCTCACACCTGCTCATGGTGTCCAGCCTTTTGTGACCACCGCTGTCTGGAAGGTGTTCCGGTGCCAGTCTGAGACTGTCAGTTCCTGTCTATCCCTCCCCTTCATAATCGCGTTAGCTTGTTCCTGCTGTTGACAGCCTCTCCCAATCAACTCTAAATGTTTTTGTTTGTTTTCTTGGTCTCATTAATATAAGACAGGATCTGTTGCACCCTGAATTATAAATAATGTAGAAATACAACCTCCTTCTGCGTTCTTGGATTCCATACCCTAGCCAACATTTTTGTTTTGGAAGGCTGGTAATACTTTCATTCTGCCCTGTAGCTGTGATACGGGAGAACCAATTAACAGTGTCTATGGGATTTTACTTGTGTTAATGTTGGGTGCGATCTGAACTGTGTGGTAATGTGTTTCTTTCCTCGTTGTTTTGGCGTCACCCTGCGCATTAAAAAAACACACGTTTATAAGCATAAAAATCAAATCATATGCCAGGTGCTATCCTAAACATATTATGTATGCCTTATCTTTTTCCCAAGAAAAATGACCTTGTTTCTAAGAGAAAGAGACATGAAGTAGCTTGCTCAGCTGGCTGGGAAGACACCAAGTGCCTAAAGTAAACACTATTTTGTGCTGTCCCAGCTACTCCCCACGTGCCGCTCTCCTGGGATCCTCCATCCTTTAAGAATTCTCTTGCCTTTAGTGGCATCTGATTGTGGATCATGGGATGTCTGGAGTGCATCCTTGGGTATGATACAGGCCTTGGGGAGGCACAGTGACCCAGAGTTTCACTCTTTAGGAAATTTTCAGTTCCCTCCTTTTGAGTTTCTTGTGGGAGCTTTAAATTAACTGTGGTGCTCATTTTCTGTTCATCTAAAAAAAAAAAAAAAGCAATCTATAGCTATCCCACATTGGAGGTGGGCAGTGAACACTTCCGAATAGGGGTGTGAGTCAGAACGCCCCCGCCACCTCTCATGGGCAGTCATTGTGAGGGAAGACAGGGGACGTGAGGAAGGGGAAGAAGAAAACTTGTTTATTTTCAGACGCCGTGATTGTGCACAGAAAAAACACTGAAGAATATGCAGAGAAGCCGCCAGAATTAATGAGTTAGTTCAAGTTGTTGTTGGTTTTTGATTCATAATCTCAGAAACACATTTGCAATTATACAGTAAATCTAGAAAATAAAGTGTAAGAGCGCAAATCTATTCACAGTGCTACAGGAACCACAAAATGTGGGGAATAAATTTAATAGAAGATGCACAGACCTCCTTTGCTGTAGACATCATTATCATAACATTAAGCAATATTAAAGAAGCCCTTGAAACATGAATAGGGAAGCCCTGTTCATGAGTCAGAGAGCTCGATTTGTTAGCTGTTCTCTCGAAATTGATAGTTTTGTTGCAACCCTAACCATAATTCTACTAGCTCTTCTGACTCAAAGATAATAAAAAATAATCTAGGAAGAATTAAATGTATTCACGCAAGGAGATAAAAAATGGCCAACCCAAGCAGATGTGAGGACACTCAGAATTATTAGCCCCCAGGAACACAAATAAAAACCACAGTGAAATACTCGCACACACCAGGATAGTCAAGATTCAGAGGCTGGCACTGCCAAGGGTTAGTGCTGGCATAGAGCCGTGAGGTCAGCCATGCTCTGCTGGCAGCAAGTGAAATGGTCTAGTCCATCTGGGAAGGTACTGTATGATTGCTGAAGCACACCTCCTATATCACTCGGCTCTTTCTTCCTAGGTAATTACCCTGGGAATGTGGGGTGAGTGTGTGCCCAGGAAGATGTTTAATAACATCTTAGTGCCACCCCAAGCTGACACCAGGTCAGTTATGTATGGTTATCACCCATTAAGTGGGTGAACAAACTGAAGCATATTCGTTCAATGGCCTGTTTGCCCACAGCAGCAACACAAAGAGACATCAGGTGTTCTAGCTCTAGTGTGTATCGAAACCATTCAGCTGAGTGAAAGACTCCTGGAAAAGAGTGCAGGGTGCCATCCATTTGTATGCCAACAGGGAAATAGCTCATGGTACTGTACAGTGATGGTGACAGACACCGGGCCATTGGCCTCCAGTAGCCAGGAGCACAGAGGAGACAAGAAAGGGTCGTGTGGATTCTGAGGAGTGGCAGAAACCTGTATACCTTGATGCTGGTTTCATGTGTATATACACTTTTCAAAGCTTATCGAAACTTGGGGCACTGAGGCAGGAGAATTGGAGTTTGAGGCCAGCCTGGGCTACACAATAGGGCATGTCTTAGACATATCTTAACAAAATAAAAACCGACTGAAGCGCATAACTCAAGCACAGACAGCTCATCGAGTGTAGTACGTAGCCCACAGTTGATAGCGGTGACGGATGATGCTTGACGGAAAGTCTGGCTTCAGGAACGATGCTTTGTTGGAATGGACCAGTTGTTGTAATTCAAGAAAAGCAGTGCGTGAGAGAAAGATGCCACGAGAAAGAGTTCAAGCAGGGGGGGCTTTTATTAGGGGAAAAGGATCATGAAAAGGGGGAAGGGAAGAGAGCAGCCTCCAGGGGCAGGAGAGAGGAGAGAGAAACGGGAGATGGGAGGTGGGCGGGGCCCTTTTAAATGGGATCCTAGTGAGTGTGCACAGGTGGTGCTCTTAGAGTCTGCAGCTGAGGGCGCGTCCTGCCAGAGCCCCAAGGACAGGCCAGTGCAGACGCCTGAACACTAACACCAGTTCTAGCTGCTGGTGCGTATTTTCATGAAAGATGCAACAGCTGCTTTAAAACTTTAAGTAGTTGGCCAGTGCTTTGAGCAAACACAGCCTCTGGTGTTTCTCAAGTTCATGAGGAAGGGAGGCAGCAGGTAGAGTGGTGGGGTCTCTTCTGATTTCAGACTTTTGCTTCTTTCATGCTGTTCCTGAATTGTCTTCCAGGCTTTTCTACACTTATGACCAAAGCTGCAAAGATAGATTTGTGGATTTGCCATATGAAGAACCTCCTATTGCTGATTCTGAGTAGGAGACTTAACTCCTTTTAGGCTAACAGTCCCCGTGTCCCCCCCCCCCGCCTTTAAGCCCAACTTTGTCTTGAAATTTCAGATACAACATTTAATCCAGTAAATATAGGACGGGTCAGGCATGGTGGCACAATTTGATTCCAGCACGTTGGAGGCAGACGCAGGCAGATCTCTGAGTTCAAGGTTAGCCTGGTCTACAGAGTGAGTTCCAGATCAGTCAGGGCTATATGTAGAGACCTTGTCTCAAAAAACCAAAAACCCAAACAAAGCAAAAACCAAGAAAACAAAACTGACCATTACTTATGTCGTTATGGGAAAAGAGCGAGAGGGTGCTGTAAGGTTCTTAGTGATGTTTCTCTATGCTAGGAAGTCCCTGTGCCATAAAAGCATGGCACTGGGGGTGCAGGAAGACACTACAGGGGAGGGGAGGGGAGCTAGGGAGAGGTGTAGGGTATGGGGGAGGGCGTGGTGGGGGTGGACCAATTAGAACCAAGGGTTTGGAGGTGCTGTGAGGAAGCCCACTGCTTTCTGTGCTGACTCAATTTAATTTTAAGAGGTTAGTGCCTCTTTAGCCACAGACGGTCTGAACCCAGCTCTCCAGGGTGTCCCCGTGCTCCTAGCTTGGAAGCACACCCTTTTGGTGAGTGTCCCTGGCTCCTCTGCTTTGTCCCTCTTGTCCCCCAGTGCTCCCTGTCAGGTCGCACTCGAGGCTTCCTTGAGGGTAAGGGAACTGACCTCAGGTGTGGATGACTGAACACCTGTGATATTCAGGCCTCCAAGAGGCTAAAGGAAATGGCCGCTCTCTCTTACTGGTTTGTGCTATCTGGCTCTTTCCTGGCCGGTGAGCCAGGTCTCAGGGTCTTGGGAAGAGGGTGCGGTTTAAATGTCCACAAAGCTTTTGATGTTAAGGTTCTTTGGAAACTTGACAGTGATAATAAAAGCATCGTGTTGTTGAGGATTCCTTTTCTACGGGCAGCCTCATCTTAATTTTTAACATTAGTGTTAAAGAAAAATAAGTCCCCGAAGGCAAAGGACTAAATGTGCACACACCTTAGTGTATCAGCTGTCTGTCACCTACTTGAGACATTGATGATAAGTCTGACTACCAGATTTCAGGACACTCACATTGTGGGTAGCCCGGCGTGGAATACAGGAGCTGACTTGGGGAATTGGAAGCTTGTCAAGGTTCAGGAAAGACGGTGGGTTCGGGAGTTTGCCATCAAAAGACCTGCAGTCCAGTTAGGTGGGCAAAAGTCACCGCAGGTGGTGAAGATAACAGGAGGCACAGCATTCAGGAGAACCTACTAGAAAGAAGAAGATATGTTCCAGAAACTGGATCAGCTGCAGATCCTGGGCCATCGTGAATGCTTTTAAATATGATTTCTGATGTCCATTGGTCAGTACACACACACACACACACACACACACACACACACACACTTTGCATGTCTTGTGTGAGTTGGTGGCTGCTGCCAGCATCCTCGTTCCCTTTTTGAGCAGCTAAGTCCCATTCCCGAATGGACCTGCCTTTCATTTGTGTTCCTGTGGGCGCCTAGTGCGTAGAGTGACAGAGTAGCCACCACAGAAAGAACTTGTGTCATTGCTCGGGGCGGCAGTCTTGTTTGTTGTACCCTCTGTACTGAGACTTGAGATTTGTGTGACAAATAGTCCTTTATACACTTGCGGCGTCAGTCACGCAAAGCTGCACCCTCAATCTGTGCCTTGGGAAGCTTTAAAGATCTGGCCCTGTCATCTTCGATGCTCTCAGGCTGAGTTTTCTCTTTTGTGAATTACCTGAAAAGTTACTAAGAAGAGATGAATCATAGCCTTTTGTCTTATTTTTCTGTGTCATTTCGAAAGTGAAAACAGCAGCCAAACGTTAACTGTTTTAATTGTAACTTGACCCTTATGGGTAGAGAGCAGAGCGTCCCCAGGCTGAAGTTCAGGAAGCTGGAAGTGCTTATTCATCCCTCGTCAGCTGGAGGCAATGAGTCAGCAGTTTGCTAAGGTCGCTCAGCACACCTTCGCTCGAATGGAGGCAATGGTGTCTGTCCAAGACTACAGAACTGCTCAAGTGTAGTGAGTCTGAGTTTGCGTTTAGTAAACTAACAGCTACAGATGAGAGCGGCTGGAGTGCGGTAGTTTGCTTTTAGGTTTGAGAAGTGTTAGATAGTGCCTGGTGGGTGTTGATGGGAACCATGCCTGGTCATTCCGTAGTTAAAGTGTTGGGTAAAAAGCATTACTGACCGCTGAGTTCAGAACACTCAGGAGGACAGAGGTCGAGGTGTCTTTGTTGCTGCAAGTCGCTGTCACGATGGTGTTTACAGCTGGCAGCCTTTACTCCTCAGCCATTTGTTTGTAGCTCCCAGAGGGTTGAGCTGGGATCCAGTTGGCCTTTTGTGATTCTGGAAAATCCACCTAAGTTCTTCATTCTGTGGCCCTGATGAGTGCATCTCCACTCACGGATGGAGTCTTTGGAAGATGTACACGATCTGTGTTTGGATAGTATTAAAAATGTCAAGTCCTTCAGCAGCAAGTCCCTATAGGCAGGTAAAGTACTGTCCTGTGTACTAGGATTGTGGCAGAGCATGGTTGTGACATTTAGACTGAGACCTAACATGGGAAGAGTCAGCTGCCTGGAGTTATCAGGCACAGGGAGAGTGAAGGCTCTGGGGTAGAGTGTTGTGTGGCAGGTGTTGTATATGTGTACCTGGCTGAGGAAAGTGTGAGTAGTGGATCCCAGATTCCCATGGGAGCAGTGCAATCCTACTGTGAGATGCACTTGGCCTACCAATAGGGAACCTGGCCCTCATAGTGGGTCCTCATGTTTATTTCAGTTTCTGATGCTAGCCACCCTCAGCTGTGGTTGATAGCACTTGGGATTGGTGTCCTACCGGTGTGAATATTCATATCCTACCCAAGGGATGTGAACCTGTGATGTAATCTGTTACTGAAAAATGCCCATCCAGGGGCACGGGTGCTAAACCAGCTGTGATTCTCTCTGGGGTCTGAAGTAAGCTGTGGCCCACTGTGCCTGGGAGAAGCAATGGGCCACCAGGCCTTCAGGTTATGGTGTGCCGTTTGTCTTACCAAGGAGAAGAGAAGCCGTAAGTGAGGTGAGACACGGGCGTGTATAGAACTTTGGTGGGCAGTGTCGAGTTCCTGACATCGCACCCTGATGGCTGCATCGGTCTCTTACACTTCACCTGGCTGTGTGGAGTTCACTAGAACGATAGTGGTAAGGGTAAGACTGACCCTCCTTTGCAGGTTTATCCTGGGGGGCTGGAAAGCGTGAGAGCCATCGTGGGGCAGGGAGTAGCTGTGTGTTTGCCTTGGTTGGCAGGCCAGTGTGGACAGCCATCTTGACGGAGGACTCCTGACCCCTGAACTCCCACCAGTAGGAGATAACAGCATTTTGGAAAGCTAATTTCTCCTGTTCCCAGCAGTTCTTAGTGATCCCTTTCGTTGATAACTGAATCATGAAGACCCATTTTGAGAAGAATCAGACTGCTCCTTCTGTAAGAGTACAAGCCCAAAGTCCATTCACCTTCACGTTTAATGTTGAAGTCGTCAATGATGTGCGTGGTGTGCTGGGTCAGCTAAAGGAAGACTGGATCCTTATCCTGAGGAGGCAGAGTTTAAACACATACCGAAGGGCTGTGCTTTCATGTTTTACCTGTGTAAAAGCGCACACAGATCGGAAGGGAATTTATGGATTGATTCTTGTGTGTTTGCAACTAAAACACCAGGCCGTTGAGGTGGAGCCCATCTGTGATCTGAGTGAACTTGAGTAGTTCTGATTTCTCCTTTCCTGGGGTGGGTCAAATCTGAGAGCACGACAGTGTCTCCTTCACTGACCCTCGGGGGATAGACAGTGAAGCAGAAATGAATCATGCAGATGGGCTTATGGGGCTTCATCTGTGGGGCGCACACTACTGGGGATGCTCAACACAGGCCGTGGGGGGGGGGAAAGCAGGAAAATGGCATCCCTCAGACTCTGCAGTTACAGTTCTCGTGTGTCTCTGGGTGTATTTATCAGAAGTCCTGGCGGAAATGAAAAGCATACATCATGCATTTGGGGTACCTCCTTTCTTTTGAGTTCCAGTATTGTGCACATGCTCAAAAAAAGTTTGGAAACGACTTTATGTCCAAATGATGATAACTTTCTTACACTGTAACATTTTGAGGAAGCCAAAGCTTTCTGCTCATGGTAAACCCTGTTCTCTGCCCCTCCCAGAATGCAGCATGTGGAAAGTGAGTTCTAAGATGTGTCCTGACACATGGGGAATGCCTTTGCCTGTCTCTCCTCATTGCAGGTGAACAGGACTGGAGAATGGTGGGATGTCCCATCCCAGTGAGTGACCTTCCCACCTTGGCCACACCATGAACTGTCTTCAGGTAGAGGGAGGTACTTGGACTGAAGGCTTTAGCCAGACTTTGGCTCCTATCAGACCTGTTCTCAGCGTGAACTTACTTTCAGGCACCCAGAAGTCCTGAGCTCAGGCAGTTGTTACTTTCTAAGATTTTACCTTAACATTAGAATCACTCTGTCAGCCTACTTTACTTGTGGGCTGTGCCTCTGGAGTTGTCTGTCTCCATGTTTGTGCTAGTGACAAGTACATATTTTAATTCATGCTGACAGTTTGCTGTTTAAGATACATTTCCCCCCAAGGATCTGTTAAGTGACATCTCCGCTGTGTGTTTGCAGGTCGGTGACAGTTAGAAGCATGCTTCCCAGTGCTCTCCCTGACCCCGTTTGCCACCCAGGATGTCTGTGAGTGAGAGCGCAGTGTTTGCCTATGAGTCTTCCGTGCACAGCACCAACGTCTTGCTCAGCCTCAATGACCAGCGGAAGAAGGATGTGCTGTGCGATGTCACTGTCGTGGTGGAGGGCCAGCGCTTCCGAGCCCACCGCTCGGTGCTGGCTGCATGCAGCAGCTACTTCCACTCGAGAATCGTAGGCCAGACGGATGCCGAGCTCACCATCACACTGCCTGAAGAGGTGAGGGGCCGCAGCGCCGGCAATCACAACCTGTTGTTACCTAGCTACCTTCTGGTTATGGGCTGAAAACAAACTCTGGTCTCCCCGAGGAGATGGGCATCTTGAGGAGCATTTCTGTAGCAACCCTTTGGTTCTGTTACAGGGATATTTGCATGTGAAAGTCTCACTTTGGATGCTAATACTCATTGAGCAGTGGAATATGTTGATACAACACCTGCATCTTAGTCCACCTGATGGATTATAGGCATTTGGAAGGGTTCTGGCTTAGAGAGAGCTGCCTGTGTGACGGTCCCTCTGAGGGACAGCCGTGACAGTTCAGGGTGTGTCCACTCTCTGTCTCATAAGACATCCCCCATGAGAAGTGGGCACTCTATGAGTGTGGTTCTCCCTGATTTCTTTCTTCTGAGACTGTCTTTGGGAGGAAAGATGTCTCGGCCAGCGCAATGGATGACTCAGCAGGTAAAGGCGTCTGCCGCCAAGTTTGTTGACCTGAGTTCAGTTCCCCGAACTCACATAGTGGAGGGCGAGACCCAATCCTGCAAGTTGTCCTCTGACCTCCACATGTGTGCTGGGCACACACAAATGCAAAATAGTTTGTTATCTTGTTTTACACACACCTTTCCATTCCCAGTCTGTGCAACTTAAGCTTGTAAATACGAGGATCTTTGTCACTGTCCTAGCCTCAAGGGGCTTGTGTGGCTGGTTGCACTGATTCTTTCTGGTTCTATATATTGGACTGTGTGCTTTGGCAGTCACTGTTCTTAACATATTTTGACCTTGGACACAGAGTTTTGAGGAGAAGAGGAGGAAGTGTGTGGATTTCTCGTGTGTGACACACTGTGTGGGCATAATTGGATAAGGCACAAGCTCACTCGCAGAGGCGCTCCTGGCTGGCACCGCGTCTCGTGCGTGGCTGTGACTGTAGTGTTGGGGGTGAGTCAAGGGTTCCCTACCGTTGATTTTACAGAAGAACATTAATCACAGTGTTGCCTTGCTTTCTACACTTCCTACTTCAGACTGTTTAATGAGACTTTACAGGTAGAACACAGCTTGTTTAATGGGTTTTTAAGAGAAGATGTATAAGTTGGATGTTTTATGTTTATTCTGACAAAAGATAAATCACAAGTTTTCAAATAGTGAACTGTTTCATCACAGTGACAAGTTGAAAACATTGCATATATTATTTGGTTGTTTTAGCACATTTTGGGAAGTTTTAATTGACATTTTCATTCCGATTATTATAAATTGGGTACAGCTGTAAGGAGTAATACTCTTTTCTCTGTGTTCCATCGGTAACATTTTGAAAAAGTAATACTGTCCCAACAGGAATGTCGATGGGGACACAGTCCGTTCCTGGTGACCCGATGGCTGTAGTGTTACCTGTATTCCTTAGGCTGTATAGGTTCTGAGGGTTTCTGTATTCACAGCTGGTTAGATCTGGAACACCAAGGGTCCTGGTGCTGCTTATGCTAATTCCTTCCCATGCTTGGGCCCCATACTCCCTTCCCCCCTTCTGTCTCTCGATGCTGGCAGCCACTTATCCTCCTTTGGTGAAGTTTGTCATTTCCAAAGGGCCATACAAGTGGGACAGTGCAGTTATGAGCCCTTTCTGGGCTGCCCTTTTCGCACTGAGTGTCAGTTCCTTGATATTATTCAGATTTCATGTACCAGCAGTCTATTCTGTGCTGCTGATGAATACTGCAGTAGTTATGTCTTAATTTTCTTTCTCAAAACCTTTTCATCCATCGAAGGAATTGAGATTAGGTTCAGTTTTTATGTTTGTATAGGTGTTTTTTTTGTGTGTGTAGGAAAGTAAGTTCATTAATTAGGGATTAAAAAAACAGAAGTGTAATTTCTGGTCATAAGGTAGTTTTGCACATTTCATTTTTTTAAGAAACTACTAGTGGCTTTTTCAGGTGGGTGTCCATCTGATGTCCCTGCCGGGGTTGGAAGTGACCCAGTTTCATTGTTCTTGAATTTGGTGGTGCTTCTTTTAGCGGTTTCAAGCTAAATGCTGTAAGGTCAGCATGTTTTAGTAGAGTCTTCGTATTTTGGTCAGTCTGATAGTGACTCAAAGTTTTAAGTGTAATTTGTATTTTTAAACCCAGGTGAACTTTCTGTTCCAATTTTCTGGCGTTCCCCCCCAACCTTGTAAATACAATCTCAGTGTGAACATACAGGTGTCTGCTCAGTCTGCTGAGGTATTATTAGAAATGTCATTTTTAAAGATTTGTTTTTTAGTTTTGTGCGCGCGTGTGTGTATGTATGTGAGACATACTGTGTGTGTGTACGTGTGTGCCATGAGGGCAGGTGCCAGCAGAGGCATCTGACCCCAGCGCCAGCGCTGCAGGCAGCTGTGAGCACTGAGAGCCAGGCCCAGGCCTATGCAAGAGCAGCCAGTGCCCATGATCTCTGACCTCTCTCCAGCCAGTACTTTGGCTTATTGTGCATTTTGGATAGTTAAGAAATTTTTATAAATACTTTTCATTTTAAAAGTTCCAATCTGTAGCTTATTACAGGTCACATTGTTTGGCCTTTCGGAGCTGTGCCTGCTTCAGACACCTGGCAAAGCCATTGCCATTTTCTTCTAGCAGGGCTGTGGGTGGATCCGCCCTGCTTTATTCCAAAGGTGACTTATTTCCACATGGGGAAATGTCTTAATGAGTAAACCGTGTTGACATGGTATTCCTGAAGTGGAGGGCTAGTCCTGCGAATAGGGTGGGACAATGCTATACCAGTCTCCTTTTCTAACAAAACAAAGTGTCAACGCTCACAGATACGTGTGCACCCCCGATGCTCTTCCCCCGTTGTCATGCTGGACAGCTGTCGAACCTGCTGGTCAGCTGTTAAGTGACATGCTTATTTTTATCTCGTGTATCAACAGGTGACAGTTAAGGGATTTGAACCTTTAATTCAGTTTGCCTACACTGCCAAACTCATTTTAAGTAAAGACAATGTTGACGAAGTTTGCAAGTGTGTGGAGTTTCTAATCGTGCACAATATCGAGGAATCCTGCTTTCAGTTTCTCAAGTTTAAGTTTTTGGACTCCACTGCAGAGCAGCAAGAATGTGCCAGAAAAAAATGCCTCTCCTCACACTGTCAGAAAGCAGACTTTAAAATTTCACTCTCCGACCAGAAAGAGCTAGAAATCGATGACGCAGAGGAGTTCTTGGAAAAGAAACACGTCCAGACTCCTCAGTGTGACCCCCAGAGGTGTCAGCGCGACGTGAAAGCTTCACCCTCTCTCCAAGACAGCGCCAGTCAGACGTGCCAGTCCATGTGCTTGGAAAGGGATGGCGCCCTGGCGTTGCCATCTTTATGCCCCAAATACAGAAAATTCCAGAAAGCGTTTGGAACTGACAAGATCCGCACCCTAGAATCCGGCCTCAAAGATGTCCCTGCTGCTTTTGTCCAACCCATCGAGACATCTGACCTGGAGTGTCTAGGGGGCGCGCAGGGCTGTGCCGACCTACAGGTGGTTTTAAAATGTGAAGACGCGAAGCCAGCCATGGAGAGCGAGGAGGCAAAGCGCAGAGACCCCGCTTCTCGGTGCCCGGCCGCGCAGACCCCAGTGGCTCCTTTCGCTCACAATTCCGCCGACGCCCACGGGCTCTATTCCCTGCCAGTCTTACACACATACGACCAGTCTGGTGACCCGGGCTTTGCTGGGGTGCAGAGCAAAACGGTGAAAACAGAAAAGTCTCTGCCAGGTGCGGATGCCCAGGGAGAGAAGCCGTTCGGTGAGAGTCCAGATTTATACCTGAAATCTGACCCGGGCCCCAAAGAAGACAGCAACAGCCTCGCATCCAGCGACCGGAGTAGCGTGGAGAGGGAGGTGGCAGAGCACTTGGCCAAGGGCTTCTGGAGTGACATTTGCAGCACGGACTCTGCCTGCCAGATGCAGTTGTCACCCGCTGCGGCCAGAGAGGGCTCAGAACAGGCCCACTCGCAGAGGCGCTCCGAGTGCCCCTGGCTGGGTATCAGGATCAGCGAGAGCCCGGAGCCCGGCCAGCGGACTTTCACAACCCTCAGCTCCGTCAACTGCCCTTTCATCAGCACTCTGAGTTCCGAAGGCTGCTCGGGCAACCTGGAAATCGGAAGCTACGACTACGTGACAGAGCCTCCGCAGGAGCCTTGTCCCTACGCTTGCGTGATTAGCCTGGGTGACGACTCCGAGACGGACACAGAAGGGGACAGTGAGTCCTGTTCGGCCAGGGAGCAGGAGTGTGAGGTGAGTGGGGTGCGCTCTCACTGCTCAGACAGCCGTTCATTAAGAGGCACCCTTGGTGCCTGGCGCAGGGGAGGGGGGAGGAGGGAGGAGACCGCGTGGCAGGCGCCAATTCGGGATGTGTGGAGTCTGGAAACCTGCCGTGTGCGAGCAGAACATTGGTAAACATTGGTGTGTGTAGAGATGAGGGAGGAGACCCCCACACGGGCCGACGAGCTTTTGTAATCAGATGTCCCCATAGGGAGAAACAACAGCGGTTCTGTCACTGGTGGTTGGTTAATGGTAACTTTTGGACGATAGCATCATGTAGTCTGTAGTGTTCCCAGCCCCCGACTGTCAAACCCGAGAACAGTGTGTGGTAGGTGAGCCATGGCTGGCTGTGAGGAGCTGCAAGCTTGTGACATGTAGGGAATGTTTTCTTTGACCTGACTCTTCAGAGCTATTGCCTTCATTTACTTATTTATTTTTCTTTAGTCATTTTAGGCATTAGTTTGATGGATATCCTAATAACTCATCTTGAGTTACATGTAGCTACTGACTATCACTAGAAGTTAGGTTTCTTTTGTTTGCAAAGGTCAGTGCTCTCTTTACAGTGGCAGTTTTCACTCTGCTTTTATAAGTAATTTTCAGTCACACTCCTTACCTTTTTCTGCATGCTGCATTTGCTTTTTAAGTTTGTGATGGCAGGAGGCCTGTCCTTGGAAGGGTTCCTAAGTGCACAGTACAGTGTTAGCTCTAGTCTTTGTATTAACATAGCGTATCTCTGTAACTTGTTTTTGAAATGAAAAGTCACTGAACACCTGTGTCCTATGCGCCTCCTCCCAGGGCGTGGCTTCACCATCCTAATGGCGCATGTGGTTGCCTGTTAGCAGTTACTGCCCGTAGAAGGCGAGATAATGTGGAGTTTGCTCTTGGAAATTTGGTTTGTTTTACTTAGTGTGATGTTTCACAGACAGCAGGCTGAGTCATGTGTCGCAGTGTACACGTGTGCCACATTTTCTTTATCCGCTCTCTGTGTGTCGACGCTGAGGCGGTCTCCCTGTCTTGGCTGCTGTGAGTGCTGCAGTGAACGTGTGAAGAGAAACATCACGCGAGCCGACTTCAGTTCATTTGCACAGATACCCGGGAGTAGGAGGGGCAGCTTCACGGCATGCACACATTGTTCACGTTCGTGAGAGCTTGACGCTGGTTTTCATAGTAGCTGACTGATTCCCGCCAGCCAGGCACGAAGGACCCATTTCTCCAAGTCCCTCTCTTCGTCTTTCTCTTTGTAGTGGTTAGAGGGTGTTAATCTGAAGAGGCTGCCCTTTCCTGGCTCTGGGAGGAGATGAATTGTAAGGCCACGGGGTTCAGTCACAAGCCACCAGAACAGACGGATGGATGAGAAAATAGTCTAGGGGAAATATTCCTAATTTGTCTTAACAGGCTCTCCATTGGCAAGTGAGATGCATATAGCTACGTTTTTGACAGAGAAGACACTCTTTGGAGTGCTATAGAAATGACTGGTGTAATTATTCCAACTCTGGGCAGTGCCAATGTTGTGTGGTAATATTCAAAGATATAATGGATTTTATTTGGGGTCATGAGGAGTACATACTAAAGAAGTTTTAACAGGGTAGATACTAACGTGGAGTAGTCAGGTAAATTCTGGCTTGAGTGCCTTACCTTGGAATGGGTATGTCAGCTCAAGTGTTTGACCCCAGAACTCTCTCCCAGGCCAGGTGTTGTCAGTTAACTGTTAGTTCTTCCTGGGGTGGATCATGCAGAAATTGGACTTTTTTTTAGTTAGGTGCAGATGTGTGCAGATGTGTGCAGATGTGTGCTGGTCCCACAGAGGGCAGACGGTGGGATCCCTCTGGAGCTGGAGTCGGAGGCATCAGTGAGCTGCCTGACATGGGGGCAGGGGTGGTCAGTAAGCACTCTGAACTCTCTCCGACCCCAAGGTGTGTGGTTCTTTGCACCACGGTAAACTCTGGAAACTGTGTGCGCATGTGATGAGCGTCTTCATCTGTAGCTAATATGCATTGCATGTCCTGGTTGTAGTGGTAGCCATCGTTCCTAATGCTTATTTCTCATCCTAGGTAAAACTGCCATTCAATGCTCAACGAATAATCTCGCTCTCAAGGAATGATTTCCAATCCCTGCTGAAGATGCACAAACTGACCCCAGAGCAGCTGGACTGTATCCATGACATCCGCAGAAGGAGCAAGAACAGAATTGCTGCGCAGCGCTGTCGCAAGAGGAAACTTGACTGTATTCAGAACCTTGAGTCAGAAATCGAGAAGCTGGTAAGTGGGTGGATTTCTCGACTTTATTAAACCCCAGCTCTTTCATTTTATAGAATAGTTATTTAAATTCTAAGGAAGGTCCAATGTACATGTAGCGTTGTAAGAGAAATTAAGCTGGCAGAAAGATTAGAAGATATAAAACAAGGTTTCCATTGATTATTTTAATTGTATATGTGATTTACATTTTTAGCATGATATACTAAACTGTGTAGGTGGGGAACCATTTCTGGGCAGTTTTTTTTAATGATTTTTTTCAATTTAATGACTCGCGTATCTAATCCTTGGTGGTTGACTAAAGATTAAGGTAATTATATGGTACTTTATGATGTTTGATGTCTATAAAAACTTGTTTTCCACTTGGGTAGAACTGTGGACCTGAATTACCTGTTTGGGTTGATACCAAAACCAAGCAGATGAACCAGTGTCTCTGCCAAGGGAAAAACTCAGATGTGAAGTTGGGGTTGGAATAGAAGCCTCTGAGATGCAGCAAGGCCCTCAGTGTGAGGAGGGCTTACTTAGTGGACCTATCTCTTTCGGCATCAAAACAAATGAATTGGAAGATAGATTAATTTGCTCCCATTTCTGTTTTCCTCTTGTGGTGGTGGAAAGAAGTGTTGTGTGGAGGGAGCTTTGGTACCAGGCCAGCTGAGGGCTTCATGCGGGCCAGGCACCAGGGCAGCAGCCTCCAGACACTGGAAGGGGCCCTCAGATACTCCGTTTTGTGTCTTTGCTGATTATGGGTGAAAGCATAAAGCTGTGTTTGTAACTGGTCTTCAAGCATGAACGTTGAGGCTGTGAGTGAGACTAGAGACAGTATAAACAGTATAAAGGAACAGATGTCTTTGTGGTTTTAAGAGTAGTTGAAATGTAACATTTTATTATGTATACACTGTGCACTACTTTATGGAAAGGGAACGGTATAAGTAAAAAGGTGAAGGAGAAATCTGATGGGAACGCAGAGTGCCTAGCACCACAGAACAGATTCACACAGCGCACCTTTATGCACCCGTAAGCTTCCGTCTTTCCCGCTTTAGTGCTCTGCTGCCTTGGGTGGGTGAGCTTACAGCGTCCTGCCCCTTGTGAGTTACTGTAGTAGATGCTTTTCACACGGCCGGGCTGCGTGGGACTCCTTGAAGCTGGTGTAGGATTGTGCTGTAGTGCTCAATGCTGCCTCTACATTACTTTCTGTGGGTCTCTCTCCCCAGCTGCTCATAGTTTACGTCATTTACCCTGTCTTCTCACTTTGCTAAAAATAAACAGGCTGAAGAAGACTGACTTTACTTTATGCACATTGCCTGGGCTCAAAGGTCTCCTATCTGGGGACTGGTGCAGAAGCTGGCTTGCTGGATGATGGGGAGGGTAGGAGATGCAGCCTAAAGTGTGGGTGTGGATGGGATAGTGTTACTTAGCATTTTAGAATTTACGCTGCTCGCTTGTGAAGAGCAGATGGATTAATGTGTCAGTTACTCCCAGCAGGTACCTGCTGCAGAGTTAGCACTCAGTAAATATTAGTATTTCTTGTTACGGCCATATCATCATGTACTTACAGTCAGTTTTCTCAGCCTCTGTTGGCTTCCTTCCTGGTGTCTTCTCCTAGCTACCGTCTTAGTTCTCTCTCTGTGGCCGTGATAGACACCACAGCCACAAGCAAGTCTTGGGGAGGAAAGGGTTTATTTGGCTTATGCTCCCACTCTTAGTCTCTTATCCCGAGAAGTCAGGGCAGGAGCTCAAGGTGGGAACCTGGAAGCAGGAGCCCAGGCAGAGGAGAGCATGCAGGACTGTGGCTTACTGACTTGCTCTCCATGACTTTGCTCAGTTACCTGCCCAGGGGTGGCACCGCCCGCAGTAGGCGGGGCTCTTCCACATCAATCATTAATCAAGGAAACGCCTCACAGGCTCGCCTATGAGCCAGTCTGTCAGAAGTGTTTTCTCAGGTGAGGTCCCTTCATCTAGGATGACCTAGCTTGTGTCAAATTGGCAAAAACCGAGCAGCACAGCTGTGAACTCTGGTAGGCTCTCCTCCACTCCCTTCCTCTCAGCCTAGGAGGCCCCTTTCATCTGGTTAACAGGAAGACCCTTGCTTTCAGTGTTGGGCTGGTAGGTCCTCAGGCCTCTTTGTGAACTCAGAAACCAAAATGGCTAGTTTCCAGTTTAACTGGTATATTGACTTGGATTCTGGCTACAAAAACCAGGAACTGTCTGCAGAGTGGATGGAATGATCTGCTGGGGTGGAGGTCAGAGAAAGGAGCCAGGTGAACAGCGTGGGACCAGAAACTGGGACGCCTCCAGGAGCCCAGGATGGGTTGCTCCCAGCTCCTAAGGGATTCATGAGAACAAGTAACATTTATAGTCAGCTCTAAATGCCCCAGGAGGAGCAAGGAAGGCTGGCCTCGTGATGCTTAGTGTCCCTGTGAATGACTAGAGAGCAGAGACTGTACCAGAGAGCAGAGAAGCCTGCCCTTCAGAGCAGACCAAGAGGGCTGGTGGGGCCTGCTGTACCCGCAGCTCGGGTCTGTCACTGGCCTCTTTCCAGTGCCACCTGGAGAGTCGTGTTGGTTGTGTGTGGTGGGGCTGGGTTATGGGTGTCTACCCCCCCCCCAGTGCTTACCACTGTGTACAATTTGTACAAACCCCAGTTGCAGAGGCAAGGCACACTGCAAATGTCTGTCCTGCCTCTGATGCCCTTCCCAGACAAAAAGATGGGCAGAAAATGTGCTTATTAGCAAATAAGAGTCAGGAAACTGCAGAAGGGAAGGAAAAAAACTGGGATGTTTAACGTACAGATGCATGGTATATGGTGGCATCATGTCATTGCTCCACCGAATCTGACTCCTGAGGCGGGGGCGGGGCACTGCAGGAGAAAGGATGGAGGTCCCGTCGTCTGTAGACCACAGCAGGTCCCTTCCTCACTCCGACTCCCAGGTGAGCAAGCTGTCCCAGTGAGGAAGGGGCTTCATGCCAAGCCAGACAGCCAAGCCCGACAGCTCGACTTTAATCCCTGGGACCCATGTGGTGGTCAGGAGAAGTCTCACAAACTGCCCTCAGACCACCACACGTAAATAAATGTAATAATAAAAGTCTCCCACCCCGGAAGGCTTCCCTAACAGAGACGAGTGTTCTTCATCACCCCTTTAGATATAATGGAGATCATAAACACAACAAGCACCTCTTTCTGCAAGGCTAGCCTTCCCAGCAGAGCCTCAGGCAGGGCCTCAGGAGGGAGCTGTCACAGAAGGGGCAGGCCCATGTGCGTCACACCCCTGAAGACCCTGCAGGGCGGCAAAGTGTGGAGGTGTCATTAGGAACACTGGTGCTGGTCCTGTGCAGACTGGGCCAGTGTGTGTGTGTGTCTTAGTTTTAATGAAACACTTTAAGAAGTAAAGAAAAATAAAGGAAGGTTAAGGACATAGAGAAAATAGTATATATAGCTGCACAGTATTTGTACTCATTTTAGGTACAAGCCTGAAACTCTCTGCCATCACCATTTAATTTTATTTTTCTGTATTGTAAGCTAAGCTTTTTCCCGAAGTTTCTGGGGATTTGACCTCATGTCCTTATTCTTGGCAAAGATTCTTGACTCACTGAGCCGTCTCCCCACGCTCTTCTTAGATATTCTTTTTTTAAAAAAATTTAGAAACAAGCTTGTTTTACATGTCAATCCCAGTTCCCTCTCCCTCCCCTCTTCCCCTGCCCTCCACTGACCCTCTATCCCATCCCCTTTCTACTCCCCAGGGAGAGTGAGGCCTTCCTTGGGGGATCTTCAAAGTCTGTGATATAATTTGGAATAGGGCCTAGGCCCTCACCGTGTATACAGGCTGAGAGAGTATCCCTCTATGTGGAGTGGGCTCCCAAAGTCCATTATCCACTAGGGATAAATGCTGTTCCATTACCAGGGGCCCCATAAATCACCCAGGCTTCCAAACTGACACCCACGTTCAGGGGGTCTGGATCAGTCCTATGCTGGTTTCCCAGCTATCAGTCTGGGGTCCATGATCTCCCCCTGGTTCAGGTCAGCTGATTCTGTGGGTTTCTCCAGCCTGGTCTTGACCCCTTTGCTCAACATTCCTCCCTCTCTGCAACTGGATTCCAGAGTTCAGCTCAGTGTTTAGCTGTGGGTGTCAGCTACTGGATGAAGGCTCTAGGATGGTATATAAGGTAGTCATCAATCTCATTGTCAGGGAAGGGCATTTAAGGTAGCTTCTCCACTATTGCTTAGATTGTTAGTTGGGGTCATCCTTGTAGATCTCTGGACATTTCCCTAATGCCAGATTTAACTTTAAACCTATAATGGCTCCCTCTATTAAGGTGTCTCTTTTATTGCTCTCCTCTCTTCTTCCCCTGACTCATTCATCCTGCTCCCCCATGTCCTCCTCTCCCCTCCTCTTCTCCCCTTCTCTTTCTCCTAACTCCCTCTCCCCCTCCCCATGCTCCCAATTTGCTCAGAAGATCTTGTCCCTTTCCCCTTCTCCTGGGGACCATGTATGTCTCTCTTGGGGTCCTCCTTATTTCCTAGCTTCTCTTAGATATTCGTAATGAACGGAGTCAGCTCTTATTTAGTGGGGTAGGAGGAGTGTGAACATGGAGGGATCATATAGATAGGTATTTACATGAAGATGCAGACATTACATATTATTTGTGATGTCCGTCCCATCTCTAAGCAATGGTCACTGTTAGCGTTGACCTTTCCTAATGTGAAAGGCCAGCACCACTTGGCATTTGTCTATTGCTGCTCAGAACTGATAGAAGAACCAAGAACCAGGTGAAGAGGGTTCTCATGCTGTTCTGGAGGCTTTGCTTTTATTTCCATTAAGAGAGCTTCCGAGAGGTCCTAAGCAGAGAGGTCCAAATGGTATTAAATGTGCTTTTCTCAGGAGTGGAAGTCAGTGCTGGTCTTGTCCCCCTGCACTGCAGGCGGATTTTATTTGAAGCCTTTAACTGGCAGATTCTGTGTAAGAGGACCTGGCTGAATTCACCTAGCTCACATACAAGCATGCTCATGCTCATTCTTGACCTGCTCTTCTTTTTATTTTGAGACAAACCTAGAAACCTGAGCAAATTAGAGAATTACTTTGCAATATAAAAATTTATATTGTTTTTATAACAAAGAAATTCCTATACTCTTATATACTCATAAATTATTACGCTCTTAATTATATACTCTTAATATTTTCCAAAAAAACCACTAATTGAATTCTCACATGGCTTTGTAAAAATGCTTTTTTTGAAGTTGTAATAATGGTCCATATGCATCTAGCAAAGCCGTCACTACCTTTTAAACTGTTTGTGCCCGAAGGGACATAGACTATGACAGTTAGAAATTATCCCTGCCAAATACCTCACTCAGTGTTCTCCAGAATCTTGGGCTCTCCAGAACCTGTCAGCGAGCAGAGAGGAGATAGATAGGTGACCCCTGGTCCCCTCAGACACTAGTCACTTAGTTTTCACAGGTGAAGCCTTAGGCCTTCTGCTGACTTTACAGGGGGCTGGATTGCTCGGTTGCCTGGCTCCTAATGGATTAGGAGTGAATGGTGGAGTGTGAGAGGAGGTGGGATATGGGTAGAGGGGGGTGTGCTGTTTCCTGGGGGGGGTTGTGCCTGACGTGGGCAGGAGGGACAGAGCCAGGGAATCTCGGAACAGTTTTGTGGTGGACTTTCCTGTAGGGATTTAAAAAAAAAAATCACACTACCGGAAGCAATAAACTCGGGTTAACCCCTTCACTCCTTACACTGTAGAAACTCACTTCCCAACCATCCTATCTTTGGATGTGCTGTAGTCTCCCTCCTGTTGGCAAAGTCAGGGTATGGATTATATAGCTGAGACTGCATATTTAAGAACGTTGACCATGAGTGGGGTGGGAAGAAGGCCGGGGGGCGGGGGGGGGGGGGACTGGAGGGAGAAGGAACTGGGATTGATTTGTAAAATAAGATTGTTTACAACAAACAAAAAAACCCAAAACATTGACCATGGTCTTGGGCTCATAGTCTGGTCTTAGGAAATGAGGCATTAGCTGAATCTTAGAGTTGTATCTGCACGGCATCAAGTCCACATTTCCCACAGTTCAAACTCTCAGAACAGTGATTTGTCTTAGAGTCTGGACTAGAGCCCAACTAAATTTGATAACCAGCTGCAAGTAGTTTCTCCCTTCTTTCTGCCGTATTTGATATTCCAGTGTTTTACTTAAAAGCGTAAAGATGTTTAATGATGGATGCGAGCTCCTCACACACTGACACTGTGCACGTCTACATTGTCTTTCTGAAATGTGAAAAGTTATGAATTCCATCGCAGGTCTGTCTCTGGGAGTTTTGGACGAAGGATCATGAGGTTTTGGTATTGTGTGTGTGTGTGTGTGTGTGTGTGTGTGTGTGTGTGTGTGTGTGTGTGGATGTGGGGTGTGTGTGTGTGCGTGCGTGCGTGCGTGTGTGTGTGTCTGTGTGTGTGTGTCTGTGTGTGTGAGTGTGCGTGCGTGTGTGTGTGTGTGTGTGTGTGTGTTCAATTTTAAGTTTTATGTATTCCTGGTACATGGCGTGAGGATTCTGTCAGACACTGTACACTTTCCCCTCCCTCTCTACCCCCCATCTCATTTAGTCTCTGTTTCTCTAGACTTGTTTCGTTTCTGCTTTCGTATCATGTGTGATTTTTATGTGTCTTATCTAAAAAGCTAGGACCTACATATGAGAGAGAACATTTGTGTTTCGAACACTGGCTTAATTCACTTACTGTGAACTCCAGCTGCATGTATTTTCCTGAGAATCACATAACTTCACTTTTCTCTGTGGCGGAGAAAACTCCATTGCGTACTTAACGCCACATCATCCCTTCCTTGTGGTTGGTCCCTTGCTTAGTCCTGTGCCTTAGCTGTTGTGAACAGCGCTGTGGTACACACGGGAGTGTGGTGACTTGAGGTGGATGTGTGTTTGAGTTGACTGAAGGAGAAGATGGTGTAGATGCTTGACTGCCGTAGAAATGTCGGTGGACCCAATAAACACGACCCATTGTGTTCTCTCTCCCCTCTGCACAGCAAAGTGAAAAGGAGAGCCTGCTGAAGGAGCGAGATCACATTTTGTCAACGCTGGGTGAAACGAAGCAGAACCTCACCGGGCTTTGCCAGCAAGTGTGCAAGGAAGCCGCCCTGAGTCAGGAGCAGATTCAGATCCTCGCCAAGTACTCGGCCTCCGACTGCCCGCTTTCTTTCTTAGTTTCTGAGAAAGGAAAAAGTACTCCTGGTGGCGACCTTGCCTTTCCTTCAGTCTTCAGGGTGTCTGAGGCGCCTCCAGCGGCACCACCTCCCTGTGGGCCAGGGAGCAGCAAGGCAGGCCAGGAGCCAGTGCAAGTGTCCCAGACGAGGGTGCCAACCTCCGCAGCCACCCTGGAGCAGGCCGCGCTGCTGGAACCCTGTCGGCAGAGTGGCGGGATCTCAGACTTCTGTCAGCAGATGACTGACAAGTGTACTACTGACGAGTAAACCGCACGAGCGCCCTTCAGCCGTGATTTCCTCCTGGAGCTTTGGCATTGTCCCAAGAGCCGCATGTGGCCCTGTCTACGTGTTCAGTGGCCCTGTCTCCCCCTGGTAGCTTTCTGTTGAGGGAATTCCTCTTTTAAGAACCCTGAGTTCTCCTTGGTTTTCACAGGAGAAATGGCATGATTTACCTCTTGGATGCTGAAAAATCACATGTGAAAATATAGGGTGATAATATCCCAGTATTCAAAATAACTACGGCAGTGGAAAGTGTAGTGTAGTCCCTTTCAGCAGCTCGAGGCATCTGCACACGGTCCTCCTGGCCTGTGGAAGCTTGATAATCTATCTTTTGGCATTATACTGATGAAAAAGAGAAGTTCTCCCCAAGCAGTGTGGTGGTGATCTACCCAGAAGGGGGGCATCAGCACTGGGGGTGTTTGTGTAGAACTGCCATGTGGAAAAGAAATCATCTTTGAACTCTAACGTTCCACTCCTCGGCTCCTACCAAAGCCCATCGTGGCGGGACCCGGTGACCCCGAGGCTACCCTGGCAGGACAAAGTGAAGGCTGCACAAACAGTAGAAATGCCATTTCCCCGCTCTCCCTTCGTTTCCCAGTGCAGTTTCTGCCATGTCTAGGCCAGTTAGGAACTTTCTGTTCCCTTCTTGTCCCTTGGAGGAAGAAATGGGAGTCAGGCCGAATGGCCTGAGTGTGCACAAGCTGGCCAGAGCCATCGCTGCCTCAGATGTGGAGAGCTTCACCCTGCGAGAGGCTTGCTCGTCTCGTCACAGGTCACCAATGCCCAAGAGGGCATTGGGATCGGGTGCGGGCAATGTCCACATTGACCACGAGCGCAGCTCACTGGCACCCTAGTGAAGAGTGTGCTCTGTAAAAAGCCTGGTTGGAGCACCCACGGCTCCTCAGCTCTGCTGACATTAGAAACCATGAAATTCGGTCTCAGTCCAGTATGGGTTTGCACTTGAGAAGCAGGTTGAATCCTGTAGTCCCCCTCCCCCCTTTGGTATGGTGTGAAGGCACACACATCGCTTTGACTTGGACATTGAGACGTCAGCCTTGTGCTTATTTAATGTTGGTAGAAAATGAATTTATAATAATTCATCTGAGCGTCTACCCCATAAGATTTTTGCAGTGATTCTTAACCTGTTCTGGAATCTCGCACTGCAGACCTCTGCAGTATATGTGGGTTCAGTGTCCCTACTGAAGGAATGTGAAACGCCTTAAAGCTGGCAGCGCTCTGGTGCAGCTGATACAGATGTGGGATGTCCCAATCCTGATCTCCTGAGGCAGGTCACAGTCAAAGCAGGGTCTTCAACATCTTCTGAGAGCTTTAAGCTCTGCGTGTAAGGTACATAGGAACGTCACCGAGACTTGGGGGGAGGGTCTCATTGTCAAGCTGTCTCACAGCTGTCTGTAGAAGTGGATATTTGAAGTGTGAAGCACCTCTGCCCACCCCCATAAGGGAGTCTCTCAGGATACTCCCAGAAGCACTTGTAGAGTCCTGTTTAAAGGAACGAGGGACAGTCCATAGGACGTCGTCTCTGCAAGTCAGAAATCTGAAAGACACACTCATCTCGACTGCCTGCCACATCTAGTGGAGAGAGGTGGGGGAGGGGGAGAGAGGGCAGGCACACCAGAGAGCCACCCTGAGTGGGCGTCAAGTCAGTAGCAAGCTGATGTTTGCTGTGAGAAGGTGTGGGAGCCAGAATCAGTCTTTCATAATTTCATAGTAAGTTGTCAGATGATGCCCTTTTTCCTTGGGGTGCAGGGAGGGAGGAAGGATGGTGTGTATTTTATCTTTGGAAGAGAAAAATAAATTGGAATTATTTCCTAGAAACTTGGAAAACTCCACTCAGTTCATCTGGGAGAGAATGCTCACTGTGACTTCGTGTCCCATGTTACAAAAGAGCTGTGTATATATGTACATGTCCCCACGCAGCTATTTGATACTTGTAATTTTAGATTTCAGCTTAACAGAAGACAATATGAAAACTTCTGGTTTACAAAGTGTAAAATCTTATACAAGCCAATGGAACCCTCTATCTCCTACCTCACTGTACACTCGGCTGTCTGTCATCAGTTTTGTGTACATAACGTCAAATTTTTTGCTTTAAATGTAACTGTAAATATTTGCTTTTGGAAAGTTACTTACCATTTTATGATAAAATGCAGTTCTCTCCTCAATTTTAAGATTTTTTAAGACACTTGGCTTAGTCTCCCTGCCTATGAACAGCTTAGCATTAAGAGTTAATTTTTATGCTGTTTGGTAATTGGCCAAGTGTAGTATTTCTTAAGATTTAGCATTACTTTTAACAGCCAGCATATAATACAAGTAACTACACTACCTCATACCTATGTGATTTTCAAGTTGTATTAGATGGACAGGAAAGATTTTACCTATGTCTTTTGGCCATAAGGTGGGTTAGTTTTCTGTATATTGCATAGCATTACACGTTTATGCCTATTTTAACTTTTTTTCTAAGAAAGTTTGTTTCAAGGCAATATTTTTTGGGGGGGAATGCCGAAGACAAGTGATAGGATCATATGTGCACAACGTATGCCTTTTCCTTCATGCAGAGTTTTGACAATGTTTCTAGTTTGTGTTTTGCATATTCACACAATCATGGCTCCTTGTTGTATGATCTGGCCTTCTCAATGCCTGGTGATTTTTTTAAGTTGTCATATCTGACTCAATACAATAATGTCATCTTAAATTTTTGCCCCTTATTTGAATACTATAGCTACAAGCAAATACTTCGTTAAATTGTTATATTTGGAATAAATATGGGTATAGCATTGGTTGTCCATCTGCAAGCTCTGTAACAATTTACTGTAGCTTGATGCCTAGCCAGTTTTAAGTTAGGAATTCAACACTTGTGATACAGGGGATGGTGGAGGTGGTGTGAGGACACTCAGCCACATTGACAACTTGGAAAAAAGAGAGGCGAACAGCGATGTTACAGTGAATTCTCAGGTGACCCTTCCAGTTACAAAAACATCTATTTTGAATTTGTAAATATTTTAACTGTTTTGTTAGGCATGTACTAAGCTATTCTTCGACACCTGTTGGGTAGAATGAAAATTTAAAGCCATAATGGTAAAAGATGGCATACTGATTGTAAAATAAGCAAGTAATAATATTGATGTTTTGTATCTTTCATAATGTAATTTTTCTAACTGCAATAAAACCACTGAACTTCTATATCCATGTCCTATTAAGCCCATGTTTCATTAGAAGTACACTTTATAATATTTAATTTACATTTGCTTCCTAATATGCTTGTCTAAATGTGTTGAAATATAAGTGTTAGACGCTGACAGTAGACTGACAGTGGAATAAAGTTCCTAACCCTGCTTTTAATGGACGAGAGTTGTACCTTCAATGCCTCACTGCTCATGCGCACTCACCAATATTAATCCTTTGGTTAGTTACCAGAAGTCAAAGGATGTGTTGGGAGAGGAGAATTTCGATGAGTCGGCTGCCTCACGTCTGAAAAGACTCCCAGTGCTCGGTAATGAAAGACACACAGATCTTAGTCTTGTGTTTCGCTTAATTTCAGTCTGTGAGTTAGGGCCATGGAAAGGGTCTGAAGAGATTTAGGGCCATGGAAAGGGTCTGAGGAGATTGGCTTGCTGGTAAAGTGCTTGCCATAGACCTGAGTTCAGTTCCCAGAACCCATATAAAAAATGCCAAGCGTGGCCACGGGGGCTTGAACCGTGGCTGCCTAACGGTGACAGCATCAAGAGACTAGGGATCTGCCCTAGTTTAGCAGATCCCTAGGGCTCTCAGACCCGCCAGCCTGGCCTACGTGGTGAGAGAGACTGGTATCTTGATGACTGATGTCCTAGGTTATCTATGAAACATGCACAGATTTCTCAAGTTATTTCTCAAATCTGTTGCTCCAACAAGGCCTTGAGAGCAGACCTTTGAGCAGCTGCCAGGCTTTGAGGCCATCCAAGAGACTAAAGTTAGCCTGAGATAGGTAGTTAGCTTTAGAACCTGTGACATTCCAACTTCTAGTCAACCAGCTTGCAGACACAGCTGTTTTCTGGGAGTTCTCATTGACACCCTGGAAGAGGAAGTCACTTCCCCGTCAGGTTCTGGCTTTAGGTTAGGCTGTCGTCTTCTGGGCCGTGGGTGGTCTATAGATAATTGGTCCTTCAGGAGGCTCTGAAGTGGATTCAACAACACGCTAGTAACTAAATCCAGAAGTTCCTTGTGTACTCCAAACTGCAAAACCCAGCTGTGCACCGCAACCCCTCCCTCTCTCTCTGCCCCTTGTGTTAGTAGCAGATCAGAGATTGTGCCTTGGGAGCAATGGGTGCTGAAGATGCCCGATAGCAGGGTGCATGGCAAACACACGGTGGCTCTACTCTGCAGATGAACGAGGATCCCGTACCTTGGGAAGTTCAAATCCGGAGCTTTCAAAGTGAGCTCAGAGTTCAAAAACTTTAGGAAAAAATAAAACCCCAAACTGCCCGCCCCAGGTTTTCATTCACTCATAGCGGGACAGTTCGTGCCTAGGATGGGGTAGATTCCCCTGGAAACCTCAGCTTTACTGCCCTGCGAAAGCTCCGGCAGGAACCCTGGGAAGGGTTAACGCTGAGTCTGGGTGTCTGGTGTGGTCGCCGTTTACCCGCCCAGTGGCTCTCAACTGTGACCCTTTAATACAGTTCCTCCTGTTGTGGTGACCTCCAATCATAAGATGGTTTTGTTGCTACTTCGTGAGTGTAATTTTGCTACTGTTACAAGTCATAAATATCTGTGTTTCCCAGTGGTTTTGGTGACCTCTGTGAAATGGTTGTTTGACCCCAAAGGGGTCATGACTCACAGGTTAAGAACCACTGGTTTAGAATATGAGGGGTTATAACATCACAGCCATATTTAGTTGAAGTAAGCAAAATTTCAAGCCGTAAATCACTTGTCTTAGACAGAGCTATAGTCCCTGAACTCAGTACCTGGTACTGACCAATGTAATAAGAGAATTCAATGATACATTAAAAAAAAAAGTTCTGTTTTCTACTTCCGAGAGATGCGTTTGTTCTGGAACTCACAACCTGAATCCGTGTTGGGACTCCTTAAGTATAGCTCAGTTTTGACTGCAAGCATGTGGACAGACAGACCCACCATTGTTATGATGCCTTGATTTACACTTCTGTCCCAACAGGACAGTTCTGAGGGCTGAGGGGGGCCTGAGCTAGTGCTCTCCGGGCTTGAAGCCCATTTCCCTAGCACAGATGTCATCAGGCCAGGGCCACCGGGATGTGGTCTAAAAAAGTGGCTGCTGGGGATTCACTGGTCTCTTAAGTGGGTTTAAACAACACCAAGTCTCCTGAAGAGAAACCGCTTCTACCCAAGGCTGGAATCTCCACTGTTCACTCCTTGACTAAGTATAAAATTTGGTGCCCCTGCTGGCCTGCGTTTCTCAAAAGCTACAACCTTAAGAGGACTCTTCATTGGAACCCAGTTGCCTTGGAAACTGAATAATCAGTACATATTCTTCCCATTTATATTTAAACGTCTTAGAAGCTATCTCTTTCACTAAGGACTGCAGCTGCAGCATCTAAACTTCTTACCCCCGCCCCCCCCCCCCCCCCCACAGAGCTTGCTGTTAGGGTGTTGTGAGCCTTGCACAGCTGTGGGAGCTGGAGAGGACTCCCACAGCCCCACTGGTCACATCTTGAGTCACACTGCACACTATTCAAAGGCCTCCTGAGTCCATGGGGTTGGAGACAGAGGAGGGTTTCTGCTGTTTAAAGACCATAGGTAATCGATTCCCCAAAGAAGAAAATGGCCGTCAGAAGTCGCGCCAAGGCTGATAAGATGACATTCCCTGCTGACTTTCCTTCTTGCAGTCACATAGAGTGTCTTCTGCAGAGTGCTGGGCATTCCTGGTGCCACATTCTGGTAATACCACTTTTTCTGTTATGGCTGCTGTTAGCATCTGCACATTGGCTTGTTTTCAACATAGGTGGCACAGTGCTGTGATCATTGTGAGTGTGTCACTTCAGACTCTTAGCATCGGGTCAATATGATGGAATCCCCGAAGGACTCTCTTGTGGGTGACGACCACGTTTCTGCTGAGGTTCCAGTGGCTTTGGCTTGAAAGTCCCTAACTGGTCCTTTCTAAGGCCCAAGGAAGGCAGGAAGCGATTGCCACAGGAAATCACATTTGCTGGCTAAAACGCTACACCTTGGCAGCCTTCCAGATTGAAAATGCTTACCTAGACCAGCTTCATTATCAAAGCATCTCATCACGCCTTCTCTAAGCTTGGACAGCACATGGTGGTTCACAGATCATACAGATCATAAACACACTATGTTTCACTTTGCAAATTCTGTTTCTCACCCCTTCTTTCTACAATGCCTCTTAAATGTCCTTCCTATTCCTGCCCTGGGGTTAAAATTAGACAAAGGAAATGATGTTAAAAGGAACCAAATTAAACCCGATTGCTGACGAGGAGGTGCCAAGTGGCGGACTACAGAATTAGGCAGATAGACATTCAGTAGCAGTTTAAGGAAATAATTTCCCCATTCATTTTTGTGGAGAGAAGTGTTCCTCTCATCAGCACAGCATGGCCTATACTGCTTCTGGGGGAGGAACGTGATTTCAAGAAGAGTGACTGAGAAGAAATGAGGGCTAGCAGGTTTCTTCCCTAATTTCTCAGTTATCCAAGGAGCTCACCTTTCCAGGGCTGGAGTGAGGAGTGACATTAAGGAGAAGCTTATCAGGAGACTGGGGACGGAGGGGAGAAAATTATGTGGAATCAACCAATCTCGAAGTTTGAGGGAAACAGCAGGGTACCCTCAGGAGGGGTAGACCCCCAAGTAAAAAAAAAAGCCCCGAACTTGCTTTCCCATCTTTTTTATTTTTTCTTTAATTTAGAGTTGATGTATCGAAAAGTTACTTTTTATATTAATGTATTTTTTTTTTACATTTCAATCTCGGTTCCCCCACCACCACCACCACACACACACCACCTCCCGCCTGCTCCTTGGAGAGGGTGAGGCCTCCCCTAGGAAGTCTACTAAGTTAGTCCCATCATCTCCCTGAGGCAGGACCTATTGCCTTCCCATCTTTACAGTACTTCTAAAAGGGACGTAGGTCCAGGTTTAAAACCAAAGTACTCGCTTCTGAGAGATCTCCTCCATCTCCCTCATCTCTGGTACCAATGCTGCTCTTAGGGTCTAAATGAAAA
The DNA here is from genome assembly GCF_017639785.1 of Mesocricetus auratus. NCBI lineage: Eukaryota > Metazoa > Chordata > Mammalia > Rodentia > Cricetidae > Mesocricetus > Mesocricetus auratus. The sequence goes on along the minus strand of NW_024429192.1, from coordinate 9,464,656 downwards.
GATCAGGGAGGGTTTCAGAGCCGAGCAGAGCGCGTTCCTTCTTCATTCAAGCACAGTCATCTTTTCTGCGCCTACTGCCTTAAGTCTGCTTTTAATTGTTCTTAGAAAGTCAGCGCTTCCCTGAATAGTTAATTTCCTTTCTGAACACCGAGACCCGGAACGGTTTTCTAGTTGCTATCTCAATATCAGGTTTTAGATATGCTATTCACCGTGAGAAAGGAAATGCTTTGTGATACAAACATGTAGAAGGGTTCGTTTGCCTTGCTTTAAAAGGCAGCTTTACGTGTAGGATACAGGGTTGCCCATTAGTGCCTTTGACAGAAAGTTTTCTGTGGAAGGTCACTGCTGTAAAACATGCTTTGGCCTTGTTGGAGCCTTTTGTCTGGTGTTTACGGGCTCTCAGTACTTGAGGGGTGTCTTTCAGGGAGCAGCGGTGGAAAGCTAACTCTGCCAAGACTTACCTTCCACAGCCTTCCTCGAGTGCAGAAGTCTGCTCAGAATGCTGCTGTTTCAGCTACAAGAGGAGCGTGTGGGAGTCGAGCTCAGCGTGGAACCATGCGCACGGAGCTGACAGTTTTGCAGGGACGAGGAGTGGAGCACGTATGGAGCACGTAGCTGCTCTGATAAGGAGGGGGAAGCCGGCCTGCCGAAGCGCTCAGCAGATTGTGTTCCTCAGGGTCCGGGAGGGCAGGCAGCTGTGGCATGCCGGAAACAGAGTCGCTGTGGAGTACGTGCTCAGGAACTAAAGGAATGACACGGATTTAGGCAATGGCGCGGGCTTACATCCAAACCCCATTAAAAGGACTGCGAGGACTATAAATGCATGGTTCTGGCCTTAAGAGACACCGGGGTCTGGAGCCTGGACTTGATGCTTGACAGCTGTACAGCTAAGAAAAAGCGAATTTCTCTTGGACATGGTTTCCTTACGTGTTCTTTATCTGTGCTGGCGACAGGGCAGGTGATACGTCTGTGGCATGTGTGGGTGTTACTACTCTGACTTGTCTGGGTGCCTGCATCCATCCAACACATTCATCTTCTGGGTTGTCGTATTCTATGTTAATGTGGGTGGGGGCATGCCTCTCCAGCGCTTGCCTGAGTGTGTCACGCTAGGTAAGTAAATACATTCTTCTGTGGTTTGACTAGACGTGACTGGAAATGTGGCTGCTACTTTGTTTACGTCTCAGCGACACAGGTAGCTTCAGACTGAATGCTGCATCGGAGTTTTGGGGGACTGCCCAACTCAGGCTGCGTTAGCTGTGTGCCAACACCCGGCCCCTTCCTCTTCTGGACGTCGCTTGGCTCTCTCTGCAATACACAGAGCAGTTCAGCTTTCCTCAGGCTCCGACGCTGGCGTTGGCTTCAGATCCTCAGTCATAAATCCACCCAGGGCCTAGAGGATTGGCATTCCCTCCTTGGAGTGCAGGCCCAATCTAGAAGATAACTCATTCACTCACACAGAAAAACTCTGTCATACCTCAGGAAAAGCCACACACGCTTTGGGCTCCAAAGATACCTTAGAGACTGCTTCTCAGACTGTGGGGTGTGACCTCTAAGAGGTCACATTTCATGTATCCCGCATCTCAGATACTTACATTATGATTCATAACAGTAGCAAAATTACGGTTATGAAGTAGCAATGAAAAGAGTTTTATGTTTGGGGGTCAGCATGACACGAGGAACTGTATTAAAGGGCAACGGCGTTGGGGAGGCTGAGAACCACTGTCGTAGAGAAAGAGACAGAAACTTCTGCCTTTGCCTAGCTTATGTTGTAACTGGGATAGATGAGCTAACAGAAGCATAAAACATGCACACACCGAATGATGAAAGTGACGTAAGAAGAATAAGCATGCGGCTGCATTAATGAAGACTGGGAACATGATGTAATTTCTCGGTGTCACTGGCTACGTCTCAAGCGCTCACTGGGCTTGGGTTGCCACGCTGAGAACACTCTCACTGCTGCTGCAAGGTCTGTTGGCAGCAGTGACCAGGGTGTGTAGCACTGATGAATCAAGGGAAATGTGGTTGTGTGTAGAATAGGGGTGTGCTGGGGCTTTGCCACTTTGGAATCTCAGGGCAAGCCTCAAAACTTGGGACAACAGGAGGTGTCAGCTGGACGCTAGAGTGTCCCCAGAACTTGAGATATGGACTACATAGAGAGTTCCAAGATAGCTTTGGTTATAGGGTGAGACCTTGTCTTAAAACAAAACAGAGGAAGGGAAGGAGAAGGCAGAGAGGGAGACAACAGACAGATAGACAGACACAGGAGAGAGAGAGACAGAGACAGAGTCAACAATGACGCATGCTGGACTTGAAACTAGTACTAAAATTATCCATTTGGCCAGGTTGTTTCTGCCTCTGAGCCTATATAGGAGAACCCCACGATTCATCAAGAATCTAGGTTCTTTAAGTGGGTTCCTAGGAGTGGAGAATACTGTGGAGGAATATCAAGTAGAGACCTCCAGGTAGCCCCTTATAGAGATGGGCTTGTCTAGGGGAGGAGACATTTTTCTCTTTGTTAGACTTGGGTGAGCTACTTGAACTTGAGTGAACCTTCTGCTCTTTGAGTGGTACTTGGGTGAGGTTGAAGTGTGTGTGTGTGTGTGTGTGTGAAAGAGAGAGAGAGAGAGAGCATGTGTGTATGTGCATATGAAAGTATGGGTGTATATATGTGTGCATGTGTGTACTAGCTGGTGTGTATTTCTCTGTGTGTTGTATATGTGTACACACGCTCAAGCGTGCATAAAAAAAGACCAGAGGAGGACACAGAGTGTCATCCTCTCTTGTGTTGAGGCTAAGGGCGGATGTAGGATGTCTTCCTCTATGGCTTTCCACCTCTATGGTTTGAGACAGGGTCTCTTGGTGACCTGGAAACTCAGGGTTTCAGATTGGCTGTCCGGCAAACAAGCTTTCTAGCTCTGCCTGTCTCTACCCTTCCTCGTCCTATAGGCATGCAGAGTTATGCCTTTTTTTTTTCTTTATGTGAATGCTTGGGATTTGAACTCGGACCCTTATGCGTGCACAGCAAGCACTTGTACCTGCCGAACAATTTCCCTAGTTCCTCTGAAATGTACTTTGGGAAGCAGGTCTCCTCCAAGGCAGAAACCCTGTGTCTCCTTGAAGAAACGCAATGTCAGAGAGGCTGGCAGAGCTGCCTGTGAGAGCAGGAGAAGCAGCTACCTTGTCAAGCATCGCACTCTGGAGGAGCCCATACATGGGTGAACTGTAAGTGTGCCTTAGAGGTAAGCCAGTCTAAAGCCATATACAGCACCTGCCTTCACGGCAAGGGACAAAGTCTGTGTTTGTACAGGGATGAGCCTGGGTGGAGTAGCCCTTGCCCGATGACGGTTACAAGATGCCTCTCCATGCTGCGGCAGAGGGTGTCGTTTGACGGCTCGCCTCAATGGGAGGTATCAACAGCTCAAAATACCATGAGGCCAGTGAAGGGGGACTGTGGTGCTGGGACAGAAAGACATGACCGTGTGCCGTTCTGGGGCTGACCCCAGGTTCCCGAGACGGAACAGAAGTGCACGAGATTCACAAAGTGAGGCAAACCGAGGGGTGGGCTGCGTTGCTGGGCTCCAGCTATGGGGTGTAGCTCAGGATTTCCAAAGGCAGCTGGAATGCTGAGCTTCCGTGGGACGTGGCCCGGTTTCCAAAACCAGTATTTTAAACATTGTGTTGTGTTTTTAACTAGGTGAAAGTAAAACTATCCTTATTAAAATCTGCTGCTGGAGTTTGGAGACTTGATGAAGTCATACCTCCCAAGAGGCAGGAAGGGGCTGTCTACAAAAACATGCCCTCATTGTATCTTCTGCCTCTGGTTGATCCTGCCCCCCAGGTATGTAGCTTAAGCAAAAGTTGCTTTCAGTGCCTGTGCGTAGTGTTAGTCTGAACCATTGCTAGTGAAGTTGCAGTCCGTTTCCTCCTGCTTGATCCTCCTCACGTGAAGCTGCTCTGTCCTTTTCCTCCCTGCCTCCCTTCTTCCCACTGTCCTCCCTTTGTCCTTTCTTGAAGCACGGTGGACGGAACTCTGGGTTTCGCTTGCTCATCAAGCACTCTACTGAACTTTACCCCCAGTCTTCTGTCTCGTTTGTATTTTGAGATAATGTCTCACTAAGTGGACTGGATTGGGACCTTGAACTCACTCTGCAGCCCAGGCAGCCTTCGAATTTGTGATCCTCCAGCCTCAGTATCTTAAGTAGCTGGAGCGGTAAGCTGCACCTCCAGACTGATCATGGGGCAGGTCTGTTAAACTCAGAGGCTCGTTTCCATTTTCTTTATCACGTGCTGGGATAGTGTAGATTCCTTTACCCCCTACAGGGTGGCATGTAGCCAAGGCTGGCCTGGTCTTCTTGCCTGCACCTCCCCCGGCATGATGTTTTAGAGTCTCTAGAGGCGAGGCGATGGTACCATCCCCTCCCCCACGTCCTGGAGATCTCAGCCGCCTTTGATCAGTAGGGTGCAGTTCTATGGAAGCGATGCACACAAGACTACTTGTACTTTTGTTCAGCTCCGGAATGGTTGTTCTTGGAACTTGAGTCATGATGAGCAAGCAGGGATGTTCTGAGGTCAGCATGCTGTGAGAAAGTCATGTGGAAGGGCCGTGTGTAAGCACCTCACCCACTAGCAACACCAGCTGAGCCTGGCTTCAAACTCAGAGGCTTATGTTTGAGCAAAAGCCTCCAGATAATCTTAACCCCGGTCACCATGCCAGGTTAGCCTCCCCAGCTGATGCTTCAGGCACATGGGACAGAGTCCAGTCACGTACACAGGAGTCCACGAGCAGTAACAGTTGACCTTGTTGTTATAGGACCATGCCTCAGGAGTGATTTGACGCACAGTAGTTGTCTGAGATGCTAAGACATCTAAACTTTGGACGTCGGTTGCCTTTTCTGTCTTTCCACTTAGATGTGTAATAATCACGTTACTTAAGATAGCCTAGACAGATGTTTTGAATGATTCCCTGATGTAACTCCTGCATTTCTTTGAGTCATTTCCATCTTAGCAAATTGCAACACCACTCATTCATTCCTTTCCTGACTCAAAGCCTCGGAGTCATCTCGTGCATCAATTCCTCTCTCGTCTCCAACATACTGCTACTACCAAACAGCTTTCATCTGCCTATGTGCTCCCTGCACGATGCCAAGATCCCCCTCTGAGCTTTTCTGCATCTCCCCATTGAGCCCTGAGAACTTTCTAGTTGGACTCCTTGTTTCCCTCTACACTCTGTTCCCCACAAGGGGCTTCAGAGGGCGAGGGGAGTTGGTGAAAGAAGGAAGCAGAGATTGACCTTCACGTTTAGGCACAAGGAGGGATTCAAGCAAATGAGATTCAAAGAGATGAGCAGAAAGTTGGGATCGGTTTTCAGAGCCTCGGCAAAGGCGTATGTGGATGCTGAGAGAGACAGGACAGTTTCACCGAGCGTGGGGATGTTGGTGTGGTTGCAGGCTGTGCATTCGGATGGAGAGGATGGCTTCAGGATGAAGGACGAATTAACTGAGGAGGGGCACCACTGTCCAGTCGGTTTTAGGTATTGTGTAGATTCTGGAATCTCTTTAATTACAAGGGGAAACTGTGTGACACAACCAGCTTTGCGTTTCTGAGCATTTCTTTGGCTTGTACGATGATGGAACTGAGGGGAGCCTCAAGAGGCTTTGGCTCTGGTCAAAGCTGTGGCGGGTTGGAGTCGAGATACGCCTGCAAAGGTGGCTAGATTCACGAAAGGTGGTCAAGTGACTCATCGCAGGTATGGAGAGAAGACGGATAAAGGAAAAGGATAGAGTCAATGGGCAAGCACCATCAGAGGATGTCGCTAGTGAGTGAGATGACGAGACAGTGACTCCCAAGGGTAAAGGATCGAGGAGCTCTACCAGAACCTAGTGATGCGCGTGCAAGCTGCTGAGTTGTGGGAGTTGGTGGGATGGACTCCACTGCAGGATCCCAGGGCAAAGCAAGTGAAATACGGACAGGATTAGCTGAGATCCCAGCACAGTTCCTTCTGCGGGGCTGATCTGGATAGCACGTGTCCAAGCTGCAGCCAAGCTATTACAGCAGAGACACTGTGTAGTGTGTGCGTGCGTAAGTGCGTGCGTGTGTGTGTGTGTGTGTGTGTGTGTGTGTGTGTGTGTGCCCGCCATTCTAGCCACCTTTTGAAGATTCAGAGCTGAACTCTGCTTGGGACTCCAAGATTTCTGTCACACACTGCAGTTCTTTTGTTTGAGGGGTCAACATGTTTAAGTCATAGCTGGTAAAGAGCACAGTGGCCCTTTTGTGAGCTCTCTGTGCCCCCTTTATGTGGCTGCATGAGGCAAACTGCTTTGCAGTGGGAGGAGAGAGTCCAGAAGGGCGAAGAGAGAGGAACTGCAGCCCTGCTCACTGGGACCGTTAGTACAGCGTATCCTCCTTTGTCCTCCTGCTTGGGAGGACAGTCGCTCCATGGTTATGCCTAGCTCCGTGGAATGTTGAAGAACAATGTGCTCTAATGTTCTTTTTGGCTTCAATTCTGCTCTCCAAATCCTCAGGACTGGTTTATCTTTAATTTTTCAGAGCAGGGATTGGACCCAGGCCTTGGGCATAGCAGGAAAGTGCTCTACCACTGACAACATACCGGCCCTCCTTCTCTTCCTTGATTTTGAGAAGGAACATTGCTCAGGTTGGCTTTGAACTCACCTCTAGCTCATCCAGGCATTAAACTTACTATCTTCCTGCATCAGACTCCTGAGTGTTAGGATTATGGACCTGTCACACCAGACTTAGTTTTCTCTTCACTGTTTTTTTTAAGTAAGCATACAAACTGATTATTTCCTCATGACATTTTATGATATAAATATAATTATATATGTTTTTCTTTCACAACTCCATCTCCAATACACTCACTCTTGCTGGTCTCCTTGACCCCTACAAACAGTCTGCTTCCGTGTCACATTTATTCAGTGTCTTCTCACCACCTCCTTGAGATCTTCTCCTCCCCATGCATAGCCCTCTTCAGACTTTTATCACACCCATGCGCACCCTGACTCACATTTGCACACCCCCACACATGATTTAAGTCTAGACTCTGCACATGAGAGAAAACACACAGGCTGTGTCTTTCCGTGCCCGGCATATTGCATGTAACACGATTTCCAGTTCTGCCTGTTCTCTTGCCAGGACCATGATTTCACTTTTCCTTGCAGTTGAATACAGTTCCATTGCGTATGTGTCCACGTTTCTCTTTACCCATTGTCTGCTGACGGATGTGGAAGCTGCTAGCGTTCCTTCCCTACTGGGAATACTACAGCAGTAGGCACGGGCGTGCAAGCATCTTTGACATACACTCTTCAGCTAGGTTCTCAGGAGTGGTAGAGCTGGGCAGTAGTACCTCCACCTTGAGTGTTTTGAGGGACCCTCAGCATTGAATTCCTCAGTGCGGTTTATACCACCACCGGCGGTAAGGAAGGGTCACTCTTCCTCCACCTAATCACTGGTATTTGTTGCCATCTTTTTTCTTGATGACAGCAATTCACGATGAATAATCAGAACACGATTATCGTGCATTTTCCTGATGGCTAATGATTATGCATATATTTTCCATTTTTAAAGTATCTGTTGTCTGTATTTCTTTTTTGGAGAACTTTCTATTTGGTTCATTAACTCATTGGCCATTGGATGGGGTTTTGTACATTAACTTTCTGTAGCTCTCCCCCTCTGTCTGTCTGAATTCATGTGTGAACATGTATGACTATGTGGGGAGGTATGAATGTGTGTTCATGTGTGCCTGGAGGCCGGGAGTTGACCCCGGGTGTCTTCCTCAACTGCTCTCCACATTGTTTTTGGAGAAAGTCTCACTGGGTCCGGAGCCTATCAATTTGGCTAGAGTGTCTGGCCAGCAAGCTATGGGGATCCTCCTGTCTTTTCCTCCCCAGTGCTGGGACTACAAGATGCGGCAGTCGTTTGCTTTTACATGGGTGCTAGGGATCGGAACTCAGATCACCGGGCTTACACGGAGAGCGCTGACTGACTGAGCCACCCCCATGTCCTGGCAGTTCTGCATACATCTCAGACATGAATATCTTGTCTTATGTAGTTTGAAAAGACTATTTCCTGTCTGTGGACTGTGTTGAGTTCCAGTGACTATTCCCCCTCCCCATCATGTAGAGCTTTTCCGATTCAGTCAATCCCGTCTATCAATTCTAGTGGAAACCAGGAAGGCAGTAGTACTGAGGGTAATGCAGAAAGCAGAGGCTAGGCTCTGGAGGTTTCCGAGGGGAAGGCGGACTCTGTTGATGATGGTGCTGGAGGCCATTTGCGTGATATTTTCACAAACAACCTAGATGTGTTCTGCCCATGTCCTGAGAACCTGCCTGAGGCTCCTTTAAAGCGCTGGATTGACTTCTTTGGCAGAGGAAATCCCCGAACATCACGTCTCTGGCACTGTTTCAGGAGGCTGCAGTCTTTAGGAGGTGGAGCCTGGCTGGAGGAAGTATATCATTGGGGGCGGGTTGTGAGGCTGATAACTCCACCCCACTTCCTATCCTGGCTCTGCTTCCAGCATGCACATAAAAATGTAACCAGTGAGCTCTGTTTTCCCACTGGAGTGCCATGCCATCCCTGCCGTTATAGACTCTAACCCCCTGGAACTGTAACCCGAATGTTTCCTAAAAGCAACCCTTCTCTGGGCTGCTTCGGTTACGATATTTTATCACAGCCACAGAAAAGTGAACCAACACAACCACCATCACCCCTGACCCTGCGATCATAATCCTTGGGAGTTGTATGTTGAGGAGTAATCAGCGAATATGCCTTTTTATCAAGACTTTCGCTATAGCATCACTCTTCATAGCACATGGCCGTGAATAAACTTCTAACGCATCAATATACGCCTACTCAGTGCAACGCTTGGTTGAGAGCTCATCTTGTACTAGACGCGGTATTCAGCTCTTACTTGTTTGTTTGTTTTCAATCAATCTCCGCAATAACATTAAAAGCCAGCACCCCTCTTGAAGAGTCTTATGCAGCCAATAAAATGTTTATGACAAACACAAAATAGCACTAAAATGCTCATGATAAGTGAGCATGATAAATGCTAAACGATGCTTATGTATCCATGGTGGTTGATAACCGGGTACATTCAAAGTGATCTAGGAATCAAAGCGTTGAAATGAAGTCCACAAAAAGCGAAGCGATTTGTTAAAATTTGTTCTGAGTGCTTGTGACTCTTGAGACATCATAATAAAAGTATTCATGCAGTTTTTTTTTAATGAGAAAGTGCTATAGGTGCATCTGCCTGTATCTAAAGCAAGCTTCGTTTCTCTAAGCTAGAAGCTGGTACATTGGCAGTGGCCTCCAAGGCCACATGCTTCCTGCCTGTCCCTCAGGCCTGTGCCCCTAGGGACTCCAGGCTCTTCCCTCTTTGGGACATTGGCCAGTGGCCTTCCTCTTTCCCTGCGGGTTCCAGGTGACTTCTCCGGGTTGTCGCTTTCTGACTCCCTGTTAGTTAGGGCTCTATCCTGCGCTCACTACGCCGCCCTGTTTCCAGCCCCACACACTTCTTCACGGACCCTTTCCATGGCACCTGCCGCCACTCCGCATGCTGTAGAATTGGGGTGCTTTGTTTTGTATAGTTCGCACTATGTGTTATCTGTCTCACCCCATTAAAAGATGAGCATCCCAGAGGCAAGAGGATTTACCGTTTCATTTGCGTTACATCTCAGATTCCAGGAACTCAAGAAGATCTCAAACAGTGCAGCGAATGTCTGTCCCAGTTAGGGTTTCCATGGCTGCGATGAGACACTGTGGCGGAAAGCAACTTGGGCAGGAAAGGGTTTATTTGGCTTACGCTTCCACATCACTGTTCATCTGAATAAGTTGGGACGGGAACTCAAAACAGGCAGGAACCTGGAGGCAGGAGCGGATGCAGAGGTCATGGAGGGGAGCTGCTCACTGGCTTGCTCCTCCTGACATCCGTGGGCTGCATGGCCCCCAATCACTAAAAATACCCTAAATCGGATTTTGTGGTGGCATTTCTCAATTGAGGTTCCCTCCTCTCTGATGGGTCTAGCTTGTGTCAAGTTGACACAAAACTAGGTAGCACAATGTTTCTGATAGTATTGTCCTAGAGTAAGAAAAACATTGAAGAAAATGAGAAAAAAAATCCCTGGCGTGAATTCTGAGAAAACACAAGGAGAGTTTACTTGGACAATGAGTCCAGCAGGTCTTGTGCCATCCGAGTTATCAGTATTATGGTCCTTTTGCAGCTGCCCCAACTGGCCATCGGCTAAGACTTAATACGATATTGCTTGGTTCATCTGTTTCATTTCACTTGTAAGCAGCATCTTACACCGATTTTAACATGGTTAAAGGAACACAGTTGTGAACCTGGGATTGTGTGTGTGTGTGTGTGTATGTGTGTGTGTGTGTGTGTGTGTTATCGTCATCTTCATTGGCAGGAGCATCCTGTACTGTGGTCTTGTCGATCGATAACTGTGGCTTCCGGAACAGAAGGTGCAGTCTTTTCTTTATGACTGTAGGTGGCAGCACACCACTACCTATGATCATCTACAGGGGCTGGGCTGCTAAGTCAGAGCTGTTGGTCAGGGGACAGCAGCTAATGAGCAATCAGTCCAAGCTGAATGGCAAATTGATGTCTTCATTAAGTGAACAAACTAGCTTCCTTTAGAAACAAGGTCAGGGTAGTCATGTCTCGGTGGATTTATTAAATTAAAGCCTGGCCACACTTAGGTAGTTTCACTGTGCGACTGGTGATTTATCTGCAGGGAGCATATGCACAACTGTCCTCCTCAGCACCGGCTGCTCTTCTTATATAACTATTAATAAAAGTTGGTTTCCGTATGTTGTCTCTGTTTTTCCACACAAGGTAAGTGAAAGTGATTATCGTGAAAAGCAGCCTCTCCTCAAGACGATCTTGTGCCCCGTTCTAAGATGAAGTAAGATCTTCCCTTTAAGTTTGATTGGCACTTAGGTGGATCAATTTAGAGTATGCAGATGCAAAGCGTGGGGTTTGCTCTGTCTGTATGCCACATTCTAGGCGGCCTGGATAGCTAATTTCACCATTGTCAGGGAACAATGCTGAAAGTCCAGAAACCATTCTCATGAAATGTCCGGGGCTAGGTGAACGTATGATTCTCAAAAAGTTACGTTCAGCTGAAATGTCAAGGGAGCCCCAAGTATGAGTTGCGTGTTGTTATGGTTTGAATTTTAAAACCCTAAGAGCCACTGGAGTTTGGCTGCAGTCCCAGTGAAAGACTGGGAGATACTGGAGCCTTTAAAAGGTGCCCATTTATAAAAATATACATGCATGCGTTTGTGGCTTTAAGGGGGTCAGAGGACAGTCTACAGCATCAGTGCCTGTTTCTGCCTTGTTTGCGACAGGCTCTTCCGTGGTGCACAGGATAGCCTCCTGTCTCCACTTCCCATCTTCCCTCAGGTGCACTTGGGATAAAGGTGCACACGCTACTCCATTCACCTTTTATGTGGATTCCAAGGACCCAGACTTATTTGTTTGTGTAGCAAGATCTTTATCCATTGACCCAGCTCCTTAGCACAAAGATTTTTCTTTCTTTTAAAAGCAAAATAAAACTTTTTAATTATTATTTTATGTATAGGGATGTTTTGCCCACATATCCATCTGTGTAGCACATATGTGCAATGATCCATGAGGCCGGAAGAGGGCATCATATGCCCTGGGACTGGAATTACAGATGGGTGTGAGCTATACAGATGCTGGGAATTGAACCTGAGTCCTCTGGAAGATCAGCCAGGGCTCTTAACCACTGGAGTATCTCTCTAGACCCCAATTCCAAGCTCTTTCTTTTAACAAACTGATTATCTCATGTATTTAAAGCAAATGAAAAACTTTCTGGTAGAGTGGCCAAGTCTGACAGAGCTTCATTTCCCAAATAATATTTTTTCTCATCCAATATGCATTAAAAAATATTTTTGCACACTATTTGCAGGTTGAAGTCTTCCGTACACACACAAGAACTTGACCGTTGGTCTTACTAATTCAAAGAAAGTGGAATCACTTTGTTGTTGCCCTAACTGCTGTTAATGGGACAAACAAGGGAAGACTTTTGGCACTTATTCCCTTTTCCTACTATAGATATCAAAAGCTGGATTAACATATGCCCACAAATATAAAGATGTAACATTATTTTCTTTGGAGGTAAATTTTAAAGGATTTTCAGTCTTTGTTCTGTGATAACTCTAACCTAACTGTCCCTACTGAGTTCTCAGTTACCTTCAGGTTGATTTAAATTCCTTCTGCGACCAAGAACAGGCTATGGGGACCATGTATGAATAAAATACCCCTTGCCAAATAACAACATGTAGCAATGATTTTTGTTTGTCTCCTAACTTCAGACTTTCTTCTCAGGGTATCAGGGTAATTACTTACTGAGGCTCTTTCTATCTAGTCCTCTGGAGTGTTCAGATTTCACTGATTCGTCATTTCCTAAGACTCCAGGAGCTGCATCTCATTCCCTCCCGGAACCTTCATTTCCACGATGCTGTCCCTTCCTATTCATCCTGCATTGATCTTTGTGTCAGTTTTGCATATGCAGTGGTTGGACTGAGTTGACCTCAGCAATGCTGCTTACACATGTATAGGATGACGGTAGGTTGGCTTGGTTGTATCGCAGAAGCCCGGCTGTCTACGCCTGTAGTCTAAACTAGAGGTCTGTGCATCTGTTGTCTATTCCTCTTACCCTACAGCAGACTGGTTAGGGTGTGTTCCATGAGAACCTGTGAAAACTTGCAAGGTCTGCCATGGCTTATTATGACTTCTACATGCGTCATCGGCATGAGTCATATAGACAAACTCAATGCCAAGGCAGAAATTCGTAACACCCACACAAAGGCTCTGACCAGGGTGTAGCCTTGTGGAAGGATGGAAGCTTTGGTACCAGTCCTCCAAGTTCCCATCACCCCCTTCGTCAGTCCTAGAGCTGTGAGGAATGAACTCTCTATACATGCTGTATGCAGTTGGAGAACGTAAAGCTGAAGTCTTGAGAGAAACAGATGTAAGAGACTGTAATCCTGATAATCCTCCAATTCTGCCATCACTGTTGGTGAGCTCAGACAGGTTCACTTCCAAGGTCTAGTTCATCAGCTTTACTTCTGAGATATAACTGATCACCTTTCCTTGCTTTGGGATGGGTATCCTAGTTTGGTCTCTATTTCTGTGTTAAGCAACATGACCAAAGGAAACATGAAGAGGACATGGTTTATTTCATTTTGCAGTTTACAGTCCATCAAGAGGGAAGCCAAGACAGGAACTTGAGGCAGGAACCTGGAGTAGAAATCATGAAAGGACGGCTTTACTGGCTTGCTCTCTCTGACCTGCTCTGAGGCTCTTTCTGTCTAGTCCTCTGGGCTTTTTTATGGAGTCCAATGCCCAGGGATGGCTCTGCTCACAGTACTCTGGGTTCTCCTTTATCAATTAGAAATTAAGAAAATACTTTACAGACACCTCTACAGGGCAGTCTCATTGAGGAAATTCTTTAGTTGAGATTCTGTCCTCTAGATAACTCTAGGTTTCTATCAAGTTGACAGTGGAAGCTAATGATGAAAGGGACTATTTCTTTTATAAATTGGCATAAATGCAGGCAAAGGATTATGACCCGCACATACTGTGTTTCCAGATAATAGCACTTTGATATTAAAAGGAAGTTTCCTCATCCTAATGCAATGCTTTTAAGTTTACTTGAAGAAATAGTTTTTTTTCTTGTTAGAAGAAAATATCACATAGTTATCAAATTAAACTGGGTTAATATAAATTAAAATGTTATATAATACATAGTTATGTATTTATAAGTGATTGTTATAAATTGGACTAGAGATATAAACTAAGTTAGTGCAAGGTAAAAATAATCATAGTTTTGACCCAGGAATTTTATCCTTAGGAATTTGCTTCCATAAAATAATGTAATAGAAGCAAGATCCATATGCATGAAGTAGTTTATGATAACCTCGTTCATTACACTAAAGGGAAGCAGCCAATTGAAGAGAACGCTGTAGCAAATTATGTCAGCATACTACGATGTTGTTTTTAACTATGTTAATTAAGAAATCGCATAAAACATTTAAATCTCCCTATGGCATAATGTAAATCAGCACTTACCTGGGCATCCAAATTATATAGATTCCTCCCCAAACATATTCATTATATATATATACATATATAGACAAACTCTGTATATATATATGTAGAGCGAGAACACATATCTATATCCATCTACCTATCTATCTATCTATCTATCTATATATATATAGAGAGAGAGAGAGAGAGAGAACACATCATTGTTTTGAACCTTCTTGTAATTTGTTCTTTTTGAGATAGGAGACACTCATTATCTCTCAGTAAAATTATCCTTCCAGCATGAGTCCTTCGTTTACACATTGCCAAGGTCCCCTCCTAGAATCAAGACAATGATCCACACATGCTAAGCAGTTATGAATAAAGGGCTGAGCACACTGTGTGAAGACCCGCACATCTGTGTGGCTATGATGGCGTTGTCTCTGGGTGAGAAAGTGGTGGATTCCTGGAGGGATTGTGGAGTCTACAGTGGTGGAACCTGGCCATGGCTGGGCGAGAGGAGGTGAGGAGGTAATGGACCTAAAACCAGCAGGGGCACGGCCGACGTTTGTGCTGTACTTTCTCTCCTCCTCTCTGTTGTAATCAAGCCCTCGGTTAACTGTGTTACCGGACCATCCAAGTGTTTTCCGTACTTTCCAAGATCAAGGGAGGGACCATATTCCTAGATAAAAGCAGAACTTGGGCTGCATGGGCAGGTGGTAGCTGTGACTTGGGGTGACCCGGAATCTCTGGAGCAATGGCTCAGAGTGAGAGTGGCTAATGGTGTGGTGAACAGTATTTGTACTCACCGAGTATTTCATTTTTTTCTTCATCCTTTGCTGCCGGTGGGTCATTCTTTCCTACTCCGCTAAACCTCGTGAAGGCCATTTGGCTAGAAGTGGATAATGAAACACAGGCAGGGAAAATCCCGTGCAGACACTCTGAGAAGTGTACTGCGCTGTCCCCCTCTGTCCCTTCTTTCTCCCCTGTGCGAGCCAGAGCTTCTTGGCCTTGGCATGTGACGTGTGGATATGGTGGTTAATTTCACACGCCCTTTGCATTTATTTACATCATGTTCTCGTCATATCGCCAGTATCATTTGTTTCTGTGTATGTCACTTAACAGGTGGCCTCAGCGTTGGGGAGAGTGACTCAGTGAACCAGACTGCTTTCTCTGACTAAGTGGGTGTCGTTCTGTCAATCCACCCGTGTTCTGAACTGAACAGGCAGTGGAGGGAGGAGAATCCACCTCCTTCCACGGGGACATAGTGACTCTCAGGGCAGACACACCGTTGGTTCCCCAGGTTCACAGGCCTTTGGATCCACACTCGGCTAGGTTTCCTGTGTCTCCAACTTGCATATGGCAGATCAAAGGACTCAGTTACTGTAGTTCATTGAGCAATTTGCTCAGAGTCTTTGTGCTGATAACCGATAACAGCCTTGTGACTCTTAACTGATAAAGCCTTGGGACTCTTCTAGAACACCCCAGGAAACTAATAAACCTGTGTGGTTGTGAACACTTTAGAGTGGGGCTCATTTGTTACTGTGGTATAATTCAACCTATTTTTATTCGTACAGTACGATTTCCCAAGAAACAAAGAAATGGAGTACAGAAGACTGAACGCTGTATTGACTGACACCCAGTAGGGAGTTCCTAAAGATCCATGGACCCTTTGGGTTGCTGGACTTGACTTTGCACTTGAGGATTTCATGTTGATGTCAAATAGTGCATTCTGAAATGTCACTTCTGCCTTGTAAGTATCCGCTAATTCTCAACAGTCTCACTCGACTTTTGCCTCTTCTTTCAAACTATCATGTTCAGAGACTTCAGTGACAGCTGCCCTTGGGCTTATGAACAGCAATTTAGAGAGTTTATCTGATGAACTTTGGCTTGATTTATACATGGTTATCAAAAACTTGATACAGCTTGAGAGAAGAACCACGCTGTTGGCAGATCCTGAAAACCTCTGTCTTAGCGACTCCCCGGTTTTTACACAAGGAAGCTAGACTGCTTATTATATTTTTAAACGAGAAGATTTGACCATAAAATGCATTAAAAACAATCCTCCCAAACTCCACAAGGTCAGGGGCCCACATCAATTGGAAAGAGCTCACTAGTTTGCAGTAGACTGGGTGCTGATGGGCATGGGCCGCTGACAGATGACTAAGCAGTTGCTGTAGGGGGTTGTGAGGTCAGCCGGAAGAGGCTGTGCTGGAGAAGCAGCTTCCAACACTACTCTCGCTATTCCTCTTCTGCCCCTTGGGAACAGCAAGCAGAGGGACCAGTACGGTTCCCCCAGATAATTAAAGAACAAAATCGGCGTGTGGCAGCTAACACAGAGAACTTCCTCTAAATTTCCCAGGCAGCCATGCTCGTTCTTCACCTCACCGGGTCAGCAGAAATCTGATCTGGCTCTCAGAAGCGACTCCAACAAGTCCGACGCTCTCAGCTGGTGTGTAATGCTCCATAGGAATTCCCCAACTCATCAATCTAGATTTTGAAACAGCTCTGTCAGATGTCCAAGCCACATTGTTCCCACTGGTTCGTGGCAAAACCCCATTACTGCTACTGCTGTGAAATTGTTAAGCTGTTTGTGACACTTCAGAAAGCACAGGGTCCAGCCACTCATATTTGCCATGCCGGTGTAAGATGAGGACAGGACGGTCCCCATAAGGAGTGGGCAAAGCGGACCAGTTGTGCCTGAGGACAAGGGGGAGGAGCGTTGCTGTGTGTCAGGTTTCTGTAGAAGATACTCAGGACATTCTATATCATGCATTCCCACAGGGCAGGTCCAACTGCCTCCCCCATCGCTTTGCAAATGAGAACAGGGAGTCCCTGCAAAGTGTGCAGCTGAGAAGGTGGCCAGGAGACCTTTGTGTGAGATGATGGGCTAGGAAAGAGTCAGCAGTGGAGGAAGACAGTGGAAGGATGCTTACATGTGGAGGGATGACATGTTGCGGGGATGGGCTGAAACAGCATCATATGTGCGGTAGGAAGGACAAACCAGAAGCCACTAGGTGATCTGTGAGCAGTCGCACCTCAGGACGGTTCCACAGGCCTCAAGTCTAGTTGCCAACCTGACCGACCAGAGGTGGAGACAAATCCCTTTGTCATTCTATAAGACTTGGAGGGCACTGGCTTTCTGGCTGCCATCTTGAGAGATAACTTGTTAAAATCTGACCTAGCAGGGGTGTAAGGAGGGGAGGCTGAGAGGAAGGAACTACCAGAGGGCATCGGGCCTCATCTTAGCAGGCCACAGGCTGAGTGTGAGAGAAAGCCCACCGGTAAGCCGGAGGTGGCGGAGGCTCGGCTCAGGGAAGTAGATGGTTGGGCATGGGCCTCCTCAAACTGACGAACCCTGGAGCTGGACCTCTCTGAGCCTGACTTCATTGGGAGGATCGGTCTCTGGAACTGCCAACCCGCCTTTCGCCTCTGCCGAACCAAAGGTGGTGGCCTTGGCATCCGTAGCTTCGTCCCTCCAGCAGGGTGACCGACACTCAGCAAGTCTTGGGAATAGACAGGAGGGTCCTCTCCCTGTACGAATCTCAGTTACCCTGCTGCTTCTCACACTCCATGTGGAAGAGGCCTCCTCTCCCCCAGCAGGAACGTTAGTTACCCCAAGGAGTATGACCTGGGGAGTCTGCCTAGCCCCCCCCCCCCACTGCAAAGCCAAGTGTGACAACAGAAGGACCTGGTGGGAAAGAAGGAAACTACCAAAGTGAAGACAGCTGTGGTGGACATCAGCTGTTTCTCCAGCACAGACTCAGCAACAGGAAAATAACCCCGGAGACAAGACTCGAGGTGGCCCTGTGGGCATTTACAGAGAGATAGCTTCAACTGTCCACACCTCCAGTTTCCCTCTTCTGACCTCCTGGCCTCCGTGAACACCAGGAAGACACGTGGTGCATAGACATACATGAAGGTAACACACCCATACACACAAAACTACATAAATCTAAAAGTCATTACAAAATATATAGACTATATAAGAACTGCAAAATTCAAACAACAAAGCCATCATTAAGTGGGCCAATCAGTTTAATAAACCATTCTCCAAAGAGGTACCAATAGCCAATAAGTACATAAAACATGGTCAACATTCTCAATCTACAGGAAAATGAAAGCTAATACTGCTTTGTGGTATCATCGCGCCCCAGACAGAATGGCTACCATTAAGCAAACAAAGGACCATAAATGCTGGTGAATTTGGTAAAAGGGAACAGAGAGTAGACACATAAACTGGTACAGCCACTGTGGAGACCCTTGTGGAGGTTTCTAAAAGAATTAACAACAGCACTACCGTGTGACTCAGCTAGATAAGTAACTCTTGGGTGCATGCCTGAAAGTTTCAAAGTCAACACAGCGTAGAGATATTCACACAACTTGCTTATGCCTTCATCATTCACAGCAGGTAGGCCCCACATAGATGTCTGTAAACGGATGAATGGACGAAGAGGATGTGAGGCCTGCACTACTGGAATTTTATTATGCAGTGGAAAGTGAAATCGCGACATTGACAGGATGTTGCATCTGGAAACCGTGTTAAGTGAAATAAGCCCGACTGTGACAAACGCTTCAGGCTGCTTGTCTCCCGCGTGGGTCCCAGATTTAAAATATGTATTCATGCATCCGAGTACGGGTTATGGAACTAGACAGAGGATTATGAGAAGGAAAGAAGAGCTCTTAAGGAGTTGGGGGAAGTGAAGGTCATGGGATAGATGTGTCGTGAAAACAAGGATGGGAAATATTTGTGGGGAGGAAGGGAATGACTGGAGAGGAGGGGAGGCAAGTTCACCAGGGAGGGCAGTGGGGAAAGAAGAGCAGGAAAAGCCATGATCACACGAGTGAGTGAAATGCCCAGTGTAGGCCATTGCTTTGCGTGATAACTTTAACGAGGAAAGCATAAACTCAACACGGCCATCCCGTGTATTTAGAAGGAAGACCTGATGTGCTGGTTTCCCACGTGACCTTGAACTCTCCAGACACTCGGAAATTACAAACATTATTTCAAATGATTCTTTTTCTCTGTCACCTGACATTGAGCTATGTTACTTGGTTTGATATCGAGGTGTGTTAGTTGGTCTGATGCATGACCATTTTTCAGAGCCACCAGCTCTGGCTAAATCTCATGGTGCCATTAGCATTGAATGCCTTGTGCATGGTGCCCCCTGGTGGGATATAAAGAGAATATCACCAGCTTCCTACAGTTGATACATTTACCAAATGTGTGTCTTCCTCAAGACTACTTCATTCATATTAAACTAGCAAGCCTGGCTACCAGGCTTATACTCCAGTGAGAACACACCTTCTGAGAGGCCTTCCTTCAGCAATGCTTCAGTTGACCCGAGATCTTCATTTCAAGAGTCAAGCAAACACGGTGGGAGATGGTTTACGCGAGGTGTCTCTCCTAAGTTTTGTTAGATGATGTTATCACACTGGGAGACTGCAGAACATTTAGAATGTGACGGCCTGGCTGACGGAGGTGGGCTTCTGGTGGTTGGCCACCGACTGTTGGATCCTACCACATTTCTTGCTGATTAGTCCTTGGTGGTGTGACTAACCCCTGCCACACACCCCATCTTTGTGGTCTCAGCTAACTGTGCCAGCGTGCTTTCCCTGTCGTGATGGACTGGAACTTCTGGATCCGTGAGCCCCAAGAGGCCTTTCCATCTCGACCTTGTTTCTGGGACACCTGTTGGTCACAGTGACATGCAGGTAATGACAAAGACTCCTCACGTAACCACACAGTGGGTAGAGTTAGGAAGGCGTGCCCGGGAGACAGAGGAGATCGGCCATGCAGTATGAACTCTGGAGGTAATAACTGCTCGTGGGTTGTCGGGATGTATGATTCCCAGCTGTGGTAAAGAAGGAGCTGTGGTCACAGGGGTCGCGTTTCAGGGAGAGAAGCTGTGTTGTTAGCTCATATGAGACTCACACCCCCTCCCTCTTATGGGTCATCTTCTTCTCATAAGAGTTGTTTATCCTGCTGTTTGTAGACAGCTAGGGTTCAGAAATCAATTTATATGGGCCAGGGACCGGCATTGAGAAAACAGAATATAAACTATCCGTGTGGATTACACATCATAAGTAAATATTGCCTTTTGAAAAACCTTAATAGATTGTACTTGTCCATGCTCACAGGGTCACTGCATGCCATATATATATATTTTTTTACTTTGGATCTTGGTAGCAAGCTTTTGGAAACCTAGATCCTATGTCTTTACTAGGGTGGAGTTATTGTAACCCAGGCCACCTGGCCCTGTCACTTGGGGACCTGGCAAAGGGTGCCCACCCCTGCGTGCAGGTGCAAAGGTCCCTTTTTAAGAGACAAGCTCCACTCACTACCACTCTCTTTTTCTGCCATCTCTCTGAGGAGGCTGACAGATTTCCCTCTGCCCCTCCCTCCCTCCCTCCCTCTGCCCCTCCCTCCCTTCCTCTCTCCCTCCCTTCTCTATCTGTCTCTGTCTCTGTCTCTCTGTCTCTGTCTCTGTCTCTCTCTGTTTCTTCCAGACAAATCTGTGTACACCTCTTCCTCCCTTTCCCCACACTTAACTAATAGACCTCTTAGTGGGTTTTGCTGTGTATTTTGTGGTCTGGGGTCTTATCATGCTTGCTCTTGCCTGGCCTCTTGCTAGATGCTTTTCCAAGTTTCCTTTTCTTTCTCTGGTTTGCTAATGAAGCAGCTGAACCAAGTATCTTACATGCCACAGAAAGTCGTTTCTCTCACCTCTAGAGGCTGGGAAGCCAAGCTCAGGGGACAGTATGGTAGTGGAGTCCGCTTCCGGATTGAGCCTCCTTTTGGATTGCAGACAGATATTTCCTTATTGTGTCTTCCTTCACATGGAAAAACAGGATAGAGCTCTCCCCTCCCATAAACCCTCTACTCCAGGGACCTGGTTACACCTCTAAGGATCCGACTCTAAGCTCCATTGCTCTGGGCGTTAAGATGCCAAAATACAGAATTTGGAGAGATGCGGTTACTTTGTGACACTTGGTCAACCCAGGACCTGCTTGCTGCCCATCCAGTGGGTGCTGGAGCTCAGGCCACGCACCGTGGTTTTGTCTCCTCTGGTGGAGAGCTAGAGAGGTGAGCTTGGAGGGTGGGGTGGCAGCTTGAACGTGGGGAAGCTGCTCTCTCTTTTATTTTGTAATTTATCCGTTTTCAACTTGATACAAATTATACTGGAGTATCTGAGAAGCTATGAAAGAACAGATTTAAACAAATCTCCCTTGCCCTACTTCTTCTGAGCCTGAAGGGAAAACTGTCCTGGAATGTCACTCCATAAAGACCTCCCTCCTAGGTGCTATGCTTCCAGCCCCCGAGGATCATATCCTTTGTTGAAAAAAGTCTCTTCCAAGTTTAGCACAGCAATTATTTATTCATGGGGAGGTTTTGTAGAAATTTTGCCTTCTATCCACAGAATTCAATAATTTAAATGATTAAAAAATCTACCACTGAATATTGAAAAAAGGTAGTCAAGTTTGAGCTGGTCTGAGGCAGGAGGATTATAAGATCTTGCCTGGATTGCAGAATATTTGGGCTACTTAGACCATGTCTCAACATGAAATGTGAAAGCAGTGCTGAGGACGTAGCTTAGAGGTACCCACTTGCCTGCCATGTGTCGTGACCTGGATTGAGTTCCCAGTAATGGAAAAGAAATGAGGTGCTTACATCTTGGGCTATGTGGGTGGGGTGCATTGCAGGCTGGCTCCTCCTTGGGGTTCACTGTGTGTTCTTCCTAGGCTGTTTGGGGTCAGGGCATGACTTCTTCCCATTTCTATCCAGTTCCCTATTGGGGAGGATCTACTTTGTCACCTCTTTGAAATACATAAAGCAGTTGCCATCAGTAACGTACCCCGCTGTCTCCTGTAGCTCAGGCTCCCACCCTGGAGGTGACCTTGTTTCGGGTGCAAGACAGCAGCAGTGTGTACTGGGCACCTGGGCCCAAGCTGTAATGACAACTGTGTAAGCACCAGGAGGTTTGGCTTCCCCTCAGCTGTCCTTTCTGCCATCTAAGGTCTCCTCTCCTCTGCTTGGAGCCGTGAGGAGCGGGAAGATGAACGCGTGCCTGACTCCCGATCAGCTTCCCTGTGTTACGGCACACAGGCTCAGTGGTCTCCCCACATGTTGCGACAGGGCGTTTCAAAAGGCAACACAGTGGTGGAGAGAACTTTAGGACAACAAGCTAGTTGGTGGAGATATGGTGGGGACTCTCTTTCTTAACGAATCTTCTCGCTGTCACAGTGATTAAGGGGATGAGGGATAGCAGACGGCTGAGCATCTTCACATGGGTAGAGGCTTGTGGCAAGACAATGTGAATTACTATTCATCAACTGTTCTTAAGGTGCTTTCCAGTTCTGCAAACCTCAGGGCAAAGATATCTCATACGCAGCTCCTGACATATCGCACAATGGACAGGTTGATGGTGACTGAACGTAATGGCATCACTTTAATATTTTCAGGGAGTGGGACACAAGAACTGGGCTCCACCCAGGTGCCCCCTCCTCTTTTCTTACCCCCCCAGGTCAGTGAAGTCCCTGTTCTCACTTGCTCTCCACCCCGCTGATGATGCACACACAGGCAATCTCTCTTCTCTCTCCTAATCTCCAAGGTATCTCAGTAGAATGAATGCCGGAAGCTCTCCTGCTCCCAACCACCCCTCATACACCATTGCTGTGATTGTAATACAATATTAACACAATATCACAAGAGATTCATATCCTCCATCCTTATCCACACCTTGAAGACTTGGGTCAAAGGCTCAGAAATGTCTGTAGACATGCCTGAACACACGGATGATGACCTTAGTGGATGAGATAGTGGGTCTATCTGGTTCATAGTCTAGCTGCAACACTAGCTCCCTAGTAGACACCTGTAAAAGTTTAACGGGCAGGAAAGAATCTAAAAATGCACAAAACAGAGAGGAGCTGTCCTGTGGTGAAGGCAGCAAAGGAAGACACTTTGTCTGTAATGCTTCTCCATGAAGAGTCAAGGGCAGCGTCCCTGCTCTGAAATGGTCTCAGAGCCTTCCTCTTTATGGTATTTTTGCTGCACTGTGGGGGAACTCGGACACTGAATGAACAGTGTGTTTTTCTGAACTAATTAGAAATTAAGTTGACTCTCTTCTCTGTCCCTCCCGCCATCCTGTGAGCACCAAACGTCACGGCTGTCTCTGTCTTTCCTAGTCCCTCCAGAGAGCCTCCAACTCTTGTGCTTCTGCTGTGGTCTGAATGTTCATGTCCTTCCAGAATTCACCTTGAAGTTTAACCCCCAGCTCAACAGTGTTGACACTGAGGCTTCCACGTTATTGGATGTGCATGTGTTGTCCTTATGAAACACAAAAGGGGGAATGTTCAGCCTTCCATCCTGTTCTCTCCTGCCTTCCACTGTGTGAAGACAAGGCGAGAGGCTCCATTATGGAAACAGGAATGTGGGCCTCACCAGACAGCATATCTGCCAGCACCTTGAACTTGACTTCCCAGCCTTCAGACCGGTGAGGAAAAGACCTCTGTGATTTGTAAGCGTCCCACTCAACTTGCATTTTGTTGGAGCAGGAGGCCTGCACTGAGAGACTTCCCTTCCTGCAGTCTGCCTGGGTGCCAGACACAGGTCAAGACAGAGCTCCCCAATGAGCTGTTTGTCAAGGAAAGCGGATCCTTGTCCCACCAGGAGCACTTTGCTTTGACTTCTTTAAGGTTCTCGTGCACTCAGGTAAAGCTTGACACAGCTTGGCCAGTCACTAGACCGGGAGTAAGTGTCAGCACGTCTACAACACTGTCTTTCAAGCCCTCAGTCATGGCAACCGCTAATTGTGGACATCTCAACTCTCCCATTCTGGAGTGAGGTGACATCAAGAGTGCCTATGTGACAAATATGTGCCTTGGGCGCCGTGATGAAACTGGGGGCTCTCTGGCCAGTGTGGACAGACCATTGCTTCCTGACTGAATAGCAGAGTGGACTGGGTCATGAATACTCTGGCTTCTGGGTCATATGCCCTGGAACACATTTTCATCTGGTGCTCACAGAAGCTTGATGTCCTTTTTTTTTTTTTTAACAATTTGTGTCTGTCCAGGGTCTATCAGTCTCAATTTTTTCAGTGTGTCTCCACTTGTTCAGACCCTCACACAAGTGGGATGATAAGAAATGTCCTCTGGATTTGGGGTCCTGTACCCACAGAGGTAAACATCTTCCTCTGAGTCCAAAAATTAGGATATTTATTCCCACTTCCAACTCTGGGCCACCGGAGAAAGTGGGATGCCAGGTTTGCAGTCAGTGGGATGCCTCCAACTTCCCCTAGCCATGGCTCTCAACAAGAGTGTGCACAGGACTCCTCATGTCCCCATTCTATAGCCCACCCCATGCCTGGCCTTGTCACTCGGAAGTCAAGGGCTTACAGCCGGATTCTTTTCGGCAGCAGGAGCTCCGTACACGGTGCCTTTTCTCTTCTCGTTTGTCTTTGTTTCCACAAAAACTGCCACAGCCCTATTCAGATAGCCCAAATAATAAAGGCCGTCAACAAAGTGCTGAAAATAGAGGGAAAAAGATGAGTCCATTATATGCAGTAAAAGCCTTAGAGGGGTCAGGCAAGATGGCTCAGCAGGAAAGACACCGGCCAGCAAGCCCGGAGCCCAGGGCCCACATGACTGCACAAGGAGAACACAGACTCCAGCAAGGTGTTCTCTGACTGCCACGTGTGTGTAGCGACACACACACACACACACACACACACACACACACACACACACGGACGGACGGACGGACAGACAGACAGATGGACAGACAAACAGACAGGCAAGCGGCAAAAAAGGTCAAGAGGGGTTGTTCTCCTTGAGTGTCTTCTGTCAGTAATTTTTCCAGGTTTTTTTTTCTGTTACCACAGACAGGAAGGAAACAACCTACTTTCAGATGTTAAATTTTGCTGCTTTGAAACTGAAAACTTTTCTTTTGAGGCTTAAGGCAGTTATTTCTGCAAAAAGATGGCTTTTGGGTTTATTAATTAAGTAGAATGTAGGGAGTGTTTGAAATATTATCATCTGGGTGACTTTCCTCTACATTTATAAATACTCTGCAGTCTCACCATAATTAAGATAATATGAAAAGCTTTTGAAATATGGTGATCGCTTAAAACCTGAAAATAACTCTTGTTAGTGGGAATCATTATCTCACTAGTTTTATAACCTAATAAAAATAAAAGACAAAGAAAAACCCTGGGCATTTTAACTTTGCAAAGTTGTATGTCTTCTGGGGGAAATGGCAGCATTTCCAAATTCCTGCTTAAGAAGCCTCATTATAGACATCGTCTTCTTTGAGATGTTCCAAAGACGTGAACCCTTCCATGCCCTTCTCAGCAGGAGCCAGAAGATGCAAAGTTCTATACAAGGAACACTTGGCTTGGATGGCCTACTTCACACTGGAACTGAGACGCATGGTAGAAATCCATAGTCTATGAATGTGTTCATTATTCGTCTCTCCAAGGACCCTTCCTCTTCTCTCTAGTTGGAAAGGAAGCACACAAAAGAATGTTGTAGAAGTTGTCAACCCTTCTACGTCTTCAGGAGTCATGTTAGAGTCTTTTGTGGTGTCAAGTCTGCTTATGGATATTGCTGCATAGTGTGACTGCAGCGTCATAAATCCTTTGGAGAACTCTCCAGATCTTCCTTTTCTGGGTGTCACCATTGTTTGGTATATTTTGAAGAAGCAGATACTGGAGTTGCTTAATGAACACTTGCCGGCAAATTGGTGAATAGCAAAATTAGACTCTCTGGAGGATTAGTATGGTGCAGCAATCACCCAACACACATTTCTGACCCCTTCACCCTTACCTTATCCACGGTTAATTCACATTGATTATGTCTTTTGACTTCTTCAAGGCTCTTCCTACCCTGGGCTAAAAGAGAATATCTTATTGTATTCTGTTCTAGGTTTTAAGAGTTAAAAGGAATCATGGTATTCCCTCAAGTCTCATTTATTCTCTCTCTCTTTTTAAAAATCAGAATTGTTTGGCTCAAACATGGAGTGCTAATCCCTGACCTGAGTTTCTGGTTGTGTAGGTGTAAAGTAGAGCTTACAAAGTTGTGCATATAGAATATATTCCCAGGATGGGAATGCTACTGGACTCAAGAACACATCGTTAGATTTGCTGGTATTGGAGTATATGCAACTTCCTAAGAACCAACCTTCCTCCCTGCCTCCCTCCCTCCCTTTCTCCCCCCCATCCCGTGTGTGTGTGTGTGTGTGTGTGTGTGTGTGTGTGTGTGTGTGTGTTGGGTTTGGCCAAGATAATATTTCCAGTGCAGACTATTGTAAGACAGCCATGGCAGTTCTGTTAAGGTCCCAGGCCCTAAAGATGTAAATAAAGGAGAGAGGAAGAAACAGAATTTCTGGTGTTCTTTGACAACTATGTGCCTCTCCCATTTAGATGTATCTGAAGTGAAATCTAGGGATGCTTCAGCATCCTATAGAGGCTTCTTAGCTGCCTTGTGCTTGGTGTCTACATGGTATGCTCTCAGATTGGGCTCTAAATTTTATGACCTGGTGGGATATGGTTAAGTCAATATTTGTTCATTCTGCAGCACACAGATACTTGCTTCTTACGTTTCATTGTTCTTCGTCATAAGGAACTCATGTGAATCCACTGGTTGAACTGCTTGCTGTGAAGTAATTGACTGTGAATTTTAATCCCATCACAGTCACTCACCTGCTGAAAGGGTGAACTTAGGTAGATACTTGAATGGATTCTAGAAATGTGTTCTTTTCTCTGCCAAATGATAGTGACAAGAAGCCCTTGCAGGTGGCTGGGTGGCTCCGTTTATTATAAACCTTGGAACAGAGAATGTCAGCTCAGGCAAGTAACAACACAGTGACATTTGGAGCACTGTGTGTATTAGGAAGTTGAAGGTTGATTTAAGCTTCTGAAAGGGCTGAGTGTGCCCCAGGTCTCAAGTCTTAGGTTTTAATGCCACACTGTCTATTTCATTTGATTTAATGTTTCCATTTATCACGTTTTCAAATATATCTAAGAAACCAAAGAATAGTAGGACATTTGATGATGCTATGAACCTTCCCCTAAAATCATCAATGCTGCCACTTGTGTTCAATCAATCCACATGCACCATTACAATGATGTCTCACCTGTGAATACTTCATATGACACTATAGACACAGGCTTTAAATAACATAATCACATATTATTATCATACCCGGTAACATTCTTATTTTAAACATGCTGGCCTTCTATGTTTTAATTCCTTGATCTTATTCAAAATAGCAACTTATTCAAGTTAGCACCTCCAAAAGTTCCTAATTAACTTTGATTTACATATCTTGTATTTTTAAGAGTCACTATTTTTATAATTTATAAAATGGGGTTGAATCTTGATGGTGACCTGTCTTTGATCTTACTATCTAACAGTATCTCTCCCCCTTTCTTCCCAAGCCATTTGTCTTGGTTGCTTTTTCATTGCCATAACAAAACACATGGCCAAGGCAACTTATAAAATAAAGCATTTGATTTGGGGGTTCACAGTTTCAGAGGGTTATAGTCCATGGCCTTCATGATGGTGAGAATGGTAGCAAGCAGGCAGACATGTTGGCTGAGAGTTTACATCTGACCCACAACCCTGTGACATACCTCCTCCAACAATGCGGCACCCCTAATCCTTCCCAAAACAGTTCCATAAACCGTTGACCAAGCATTCATACATGAGGAAGATATTCTCACTGAAATCATTGTACCATTTATCTGTTTAGCAGTTTCCTTTTTGATTTCCCACATCTTGAACTTCATTTCATCCAGTTGTGTTATTTGACTTGTTTGTATTTATATTTTTGTTTGTGCTTGTATGTGTATGCTATATATTCAGTCTTGATCCTACCATTCTCTTGCCTCAGTCTCTTCGTTTCTGGGATTATGGGGGTGCACTACCGTGTCCACTCAGCCAATGCTTTCTACTTCTTATAAACTGGTAATAAGTCTAAAAGCTGTATTGTATTTTGTTTTTGTTTTTATAAGGGCGAAAACTATTTAATGGTCATTATCAGGTATTCACTGTTGTATCATATCATCAGCCATGATTTCTTTGTGTTTCACTCTGAAATTGGTTATTGGTCTAATGTGATTAACGTTATCTATCCATTTTAAGATTTACCACCCACAGTCACTGATGACTGTTGCCTATGTCCATTCTTTCAAAGGGAGTTGCAAGATGGTGTTTTTTAAATTCATCTCTCTCTGAATCGATTGAAATTCTTGTGTAGGTAGAAACTGTATTTACTAAATTTCAGAATGAGCCCAGAAATGTCTAAACACTATTTTAGGTTTTCAAAAATATGATTTGAATATGAAATTTTCGTACTTATTCTCCATGTTGCTTTTTAATATTAAGCATCTTCACATTTTAAGGCATTTGAATATTTAATATATTCTAATCAGTGCGTATCAGCAAAGCAACCCGTTAACTGAGTGTTCCTTTTTTAAAGATTTATTTATTTGTTATGTATACAGTGTTGTTTCTTAGCTCCCTGCTTTGTTTCCTTTCCCACTGTGTTCCCACTTCTCCCCACTGGAGCTGGTACCCTCATTCCCAGCATCCTCCTCTCTCTCCCCACTTGAGCTGGTACCCTCATTCCCAGCATCCTCCTCTCTTTCCCCACTCGAGCTGGTACCCTCATTCCCAGCATCCTCCTCTCTCTCCCTTCTCGTGCTAGTACCCTCATTCCCAGCATCCTCCTCTCTCTCCCTTCACTCTCCTTTTTCTTGGGTGACTCCATTAATCCATGGCTTGTACAATATCACTCTGACTCAACACTCCAACCCTGACCTCCAACCCAGGCAAATTTTTTTAACACCATTGCCAACTGACAGTTCAACCTCGAGAAATCTGTCAGAACCTCGTGTGCTTTTTCCTAATAAATAGCACAACTGCTTCCAGTTGTTCAACCCAGAAATCCGAGTCACTCCTGATTTTTTCCTTTTCCCGTAAAGCCTTACCCTAAAGTATCTCGGCCCTGTCACATTTAATGTCTCTACTGCTAGCTAACTTTGGTCATGGCCCTTCCCTCACCTGGGCTGTGACAGCACCTCATGGATGTCTCCCAGCTCTCTGCTTGTTGGTCTAGGGTTAGGAGAGGTTCTTTTTCTCTTGTCCCCGCTGGTCCGCAGCCTTCCCTTGAGAGCCCCAAATAAACACACAAGATGCATGTTAATTATAAAACTGTTGGCCGGTAGCTTGGGCTAGTTCTGTCTTAATTATTAACCCATTTCTATTAGTCTATGTATTTCTACATGCCTTATCTTACCAGAGAATGCCAGGCAAATCCTACCCTCACTGGCTCCACATGGCAACTGTGTCTGGCTACATTTCCCAGAGTCTAGGACCCATTTTCCACCCAGTGCTTATAAGCAATCATCTTCTCTACATCATTAAGGACATCACATTTGTAAGCCTTCAGTGGCTTTTCATTATACTTATAATAAATGTAAATTCACACAGGCTGGATTGACTCTGTGTAGCTCTCTAACCCGAGGCTACCATAATCTCCCATTGTACCAGAGTCACTTTTGAAAATGCAATCAAGCCTTGCTTGCCTCAAGGTGTTTGTGTAAGCTGTTTCTTGGACTAAGGATGTTTCTTTCTGGCATTGTTGTGTACGAGTTCTTTGAAATCAGCTTCAGTATTGCGACAGTGGTGTGTTTTCTGACCAGTATAGCTAAAGGAGGCCTCTGGTAGTTAGTTTCCTTCTTATTGTGCTGAGATTATGTCCACAGCCATTTCAGACTTCATACAGATGTTTATGTGTTTGCTATTTTCTGTCTTCCCCACTGAATGCATTCTGCATGACGGCAGAGAATATCATGTTCACCTTTGAGCCCAGTGCCCAGTTCTACCACTCAGTAGTTATTGTATGGGTGAAGGAATTCTGTTGTTGTTGTTGGGTTACATATACTTCTTGTAAGAAGCAGTTCCTAAATTTTACTGTCTACAGAGCCAAGCAAGGCTCTGTAGAGTCCTCTGTGGAGCAAATCAACATGTTCCTGTTTCCAAAGCTCTTACATCTACCAGAGGGCACCACTGTGCATGCAGAAAATATAATTTGAGCTTTGTTTTTGTATAATATGATTCAAAATTAACACACTTTGCTTAATCTTACTGCAGAAGTAGAGAGCACCTTTGGATAGAGGAAGGGACAATTCTGGTTGTTGTTTCTGAAAGCCTCCTTTCGTCTTGAAGGCTGGCTGCAGTTTCCTATCACTTTTGTACATCTCTGTAGATGTTTTGTGTATGTGACATACATGTGCCCTAGAGTAGATTCTTAGAAGGGGCCTGGTTGGGCCAATGGGCAAGGGAAAATTTGAAGTGTATTGCCGAGTTGCTCTTTTTCCATAATGGACCTTCATATTTCAAAGCACCGTTGCAATTTCCTAGTACCATGATATCTGAAAATTTTACAATTTGATATTAGAAGTATCTCATTATCTTAATTTTAATTTCATTCACTATTACTCAAGTAAAGTTTCTTCTTCAATCTGTATTTACCAGTTAGTAGTTCTTTAAGATGAACCCTTTAAGTTCTCAACTCATGTTTATATGGAAATATCATATCTTTCTTTTTAACTTATAATATTTCTTTATTCATTATTGAAATTAAGTTACCATTATATATATGGTCAAAGTATAATTTCCCAGATTATCTTTATGTTTAATCTTTGTTATCCTTATGGTTTTGATGTTAAAATTGGAAATTTAAACCTTTAAACATCAAATTAATTAAAATTTTCTTACATATACTCATTATGTTAAAATTACTTTTAAAAAATACATAACTCAAACTTACAGTATTTGTTTTCATTTCTCTCATAGTTAAAATTGACTTCAGTGTAAAAACTGAAGTGGAAATGCAGGTTAGTAGATTTTTATATTTGCTTAGCCATAGTTTGCCAAATTTAAAGGCCAGTGCCAGGTGTGAGTTACCTCTTGCTGAGTTGTTGGTCAGGGGTTCCAAAGGGGACCCCCCAACAATTTAGGGTATTGCCATTGGTCTTGGCTAGACAAGAACTTGATGGTAAAAGCCTCTTGTTGAAGACATCACACGAACACATCGGTCACTGGACATGAAGGAATCAAGCTGGTACCGACCCAGAAGCTTCCTCTCCCTGCCGACTAGCTCTCAATACCAGAAGGTGCCACAAGAGCCTGCTGGGAGAGAAGAGTCACCTGTAGTCTAACCCAGCCGTGAGTCTTGTGAGCTACAGTTAAGACTGGCTTGGTAAAGCTATGCCCATGGATACAATTGTGGCATGGGTGTTTTGGGTGGGGTCCTCAACTGGTTTCTGATTAGATTTAAGACTCCATTGAGCCATCTTGGTCATACTCAAATACTATATCCCCCTCTCCTTGATTTGACTACTAAACTTATCCAAACATTAAAAACAGCATCCTGGCCGGGCGATGGTGGCGCATGCCTTTAATCCCAGCACTCGGGAGGCAGAGGCAGGCGGATCTCTGTGAGTTCGAGGCCGGGCTGGACCGATAGCCTCCGAAACAATATAGAGAAACCCTGTCTCGTAAAAACAAACAAACAAAAAAACAAAACAAAAAAACAAAACAAAACAAAAAAAAAACAGCATCCTGGTGTTTATAGGGACAAAGGCCAAAGGGTTACCCTGAATGGTAACTATTCATTCATCATTCATCTTGTATCCTCTACTGTGTGGTACATATTTGGCCTGTAAACACATTACAATTGGAGGATGAAGGTTGAAGAGATAGGGGTAACTTTCTGGAAATATGTTTTCAGAAGAACATGGGTTTTATTCTTTTCCCCCTTGCTTCGAGGTAGAATAAAAACACGAGACCTTGAGCTATAACACCCACAGTAGACAGGAGCACCACTCCTGGGGATCAGGGCAGAGGTGCCACGAGATCTGGCCCTGGTGCCTCTATATAATCACCAACCTCACCCAGGAGGTCTACTCTTGAACCTTTAGAGAAACAAACCAAGCCACAAGTGTTGAAGCCAGTGCTCGTCTGGTTGACCTCTGACCCAGGAGGCAGCTGTACCCTTGTCCCTGTCACACTTCCGACTCTGAGCTGTCCCTAAAGTCACTGCACTGAAAACGTGAAGACACCTTCATTAGCAGATGCCCTTCAGCTCTCAGGGACACCTGATGGTTTGTCCTTACCCCCTGTAACACTTTATGCTCATAGCATCTCCATGTTTGCTCCCTGTTAGAGTAGACTCCGCTTCACTGTTCTGAAACTGCAGGAAACATCTGCATTTTTCTCGCTTCTACACTTTTTATTATCTGTATCTGGATTTTTTAATGTTACTTAACCATTGAGACTAAATTCACCTGTGGTGTGGTTTTAAGTTCTTTGTAATATTTATTTCCTTGGGATTGTGACCTAGCTTCTCCTATCATAATGGCAGTTATCACTGGGATAGTTCTTTTCAAGGAAGGTGTGAGATACATGACCTTCAGTATCACTTTGCTTTCCTGTTGATAGTATAACAATTCTCAGATTTCAACATTTTCTTTATAGACGTCTATGCTATTCACATAGGGGTATTTGACCATCTTGTCTTCACTGGAAGCAGGTTTTATCTCAAATGAATATCTCCAAGATGCACTTTATCCTAAGTTGTAAAGATACAAAATGTGCTGTTCAACTGATTTATTTATATGTTCACCTACTTATTTTATGAATCCTGGGGGAGTGAGTCATTTTGCTTACATACTTATGGGGTTATAAGCTCTCAAACATTGGTTTTTGGTTTGCTTCTCACACTGTGGCCTAAGCTAGCCTTCTCCTGTCTCAGTTGCACAAATGCTGATATTTAGGGGCGTGACCTGTCACCCCAGCCTAACATTTTAGGCAGTTTCCCAACCCTGCCTCAAGATTGCACTGCTTGCTGGGCAGTGGTGGCTTACACGTTTAATTCCAGCACTCAGGAGGCAGAGGCAGGCGGGTCTCTGTGAGTTTGAGGCCAGCCTGGTCTACAAAGGGAGTTCCAGGACAGGCTTCAAAGCTACACAGAGAAACCCTGTCTCAAAAAACCAAAAGGAAAGGAAAAAGAAAAGAAAAAAAGAGATTGCACCACTCATCTCCTCATTTTGCCTTCTCCCCACTCTAAGATAAGCTGTGATTTCCACTTCATAAGATGTATTGGAGATGTTGTGGTGACATCTGCTTCCTACAGATTTTCTTTTCTGCCATTAATCTTTCAGTCTTTCCTCCAGCCCTCCCTGTGCCCCTCATCTGTCTCTATATAGCAGCCGTTTTACTTTAAACTTGGAGTTACAAATTTAACTCAATTTGTGCTTTCAATCTTTTCTTTGGTTCAGTTCAACCACCTACCTTGTAATTTTTTGTAGGAGTCTGGCTATTCCTGTGATATTTTGAAAGTTACCCATTTCCTGGGTAGCTTTCTTTTAGCGGGTAAGCTCTGTCTTTGAGGCTATAGTTGATACTCTCCTTTCTCTTACTCCGATGTGTCACAAGACCCCCAGCTCTTGTTCCTCTTCCTTAGTCATCACCGAGAAAACCATTCAGGCTTGATGCTTGCTGTAGACAATAGGAGCGGGTACCTTGTGTCTTCTGTGATATGTAGCGGAAGGCAGGCCTTTGTAGGTGGTACCTATTCGTTGTGTCTGCAATACTCACTGCTATTTTCTGTGTGATGAGGACACAGTACTTGTCTTGATGTGATGACCTTCTGAGAGTGGGATGCTGAAAACCTAAAGCGTATTCTGCCACTACAGTTCTTTTTTACCTTTTCTTTTCTTTGTCTCTCTGTTTGTTTATTTTACTCACTGGCTGCAGTTTCCCCTTCCTCTTCTCCTTCCAGTCCCTCCCCCATCTTCCTTCCGTTCCCACCCCCTAGTCCAATCCTCTGTTTCTGTTTAGGAAAGGGCAGGTCTCCCATGAGTATCAACAAAACACCAGTGACAGCTCATGCTGGAGAGGATGTGGAGCAAGGGGAACACTCCTCCACTGCTGGTGGGAGTGCCAACGTGTACAGCCACTTTTGAAGACAGTGTGGTCGTTTCTCAGAAAACTGGGAATCAACCTACCACAAGACCCAGCTATACCACTTTGGGGCATACACCCAAAGGATGCTCAGTCATATCACAAGGACAGTCACTCAGCCATGTTCATACAAATTTTATTTGTAATAGCCAGAACCTGAAAATAACCTGGATGCCTTTCAGCCGAGGAATGGATAAAGAAAATGTGGTACATTTATACAGTTGAGTATAACTTAGCTGTTAAAAAGAAGGATGCCAGGAAGTTCGAGGTAAATCGATGGAACTAGGGAAAAATCATCCTTAGTGAGATGTCCCAGACTGAGAAAGACAGACATGGTGTGTACTCACTTATATTAGTTGTAAAATAAAGGATAACTGTGCTATAATCCACAGATCCAAAAAGACTACGTAATGAGGAAGGTTCATGGGGGAAACACCTGTATCTCCTGGGAAGGTGAAATAGAAGACATTTCGTGAGTGGACTGAGGGAAGGTGGGGGTGGTGGGAACATGATTTTCGGTTGGGGGAAGATTGATGGGGTGAGTACTGAAAGAGACTACTGAAAAAGGGGGGCA
The DNA here is from genome assembly GCF_017639785.1 of Mesocricetus auratus. Lineage (NCBI taxonomy): Eukaryota > Metazoa > Chordata > Mammalia > Rodentia > Cricetidae > Mesocricetus > Mesocricetus auratus. The sequence continues at coordinate 9,429,977 of NW_024429192.1, read as the reverse complement.
TTTCAGGGTCAGGAAAAAAAACTGGTATAAGGGAATCTCCCAGGAATCTACAAGGGAAACCCCAGCTAAGACTCTTAGTAACAGCAGATATACAGCCTGAACTGGCTGGCCCTCTCCTGTAACCAGATTGGTGCCTAGCCTAATTGTCCTCAGAGAGGCTTATCTAGCAACTGATGGAAACAGATGCAGACCCACAGTCAAACATCAGGCAGAGTTTGAAGAATCCTGTTGAAGAGAAAGAGGGAGGATTGTAGGAGCTGGAGGGGTCAAGGACACCACAAGAAAACTCACAGAATTAACTAACCTGGGTTCATAGGGGCTCACAAAGACTGAACCAACAGCCAGGGAGCCTGCATGAGAGTGACCTAGGAGATCTGCATATATTTTACAGTTGTGTAGCTTGGTCCTCTTGGGGGACTCCTAACAGTGGAAGCAGGGTTGTCTCTGACTCTTTTATAGGCTTTTGGGACCCTACTACTCATACTGGGTTGCCTTGCCCAGGCTTAATACATAGGGAGGTGCTCAGTCTTATTGCAAAAAGTTCCTTTTTTCTGGTTCCTATGCTCTCTATTTTGGGGAGTGATAGATTTTAGAAGTATCTAGGAAAATGACAGCAGAGGAGAATCGTTCTGATAGCATCAAAGCATGGTACCTGCTCTTTAGAGAAGTAGCAGCTTCCTGATCTATAGCCCAACACCTGTTGTATTAGTTCCTTTCCTGTTGCTGTGATAAGACACCATGACCAAAGCAACTTATAGGAGGAAGAGTTTATTTGGGCTTACAGTTTGGGGGGAGAAGAGCCCATCACGGTGGAGAAGCATGGTGGAAGGCAGCAGCTGTGGTTGCAGGAACACGAATTGGAGAGCTCACATTTTGAACTACAAGCATGAAGCAAGAGGGAACACTGTAAGTAGGCAAGGCTTTTAATTTCAAAGCTTGCCCCAAGTGACATACTACTTCCGGCTAGGCTTGACCACCTAACCCTTCCTGAACAGTGCCACCATCTGGGATCAACTGCTCCAATGTCTGAGACAAATAGGAAGTTCTCTGTGATGTCATTCCTGACCTAAACCACACAGTAAAGATTGTTTTCTGCATTTTCAAGGTTTTCCTGGTACAGCGCTCGCTGTTTGATAGATATTATCTAATTTGATCTTAGTCATGGCCCTATGATGTCATTGTTCCCTGATGTCCCTTTATGAGTGAAAAAGTTGTGTTGGAGACTTGGATAACCTGCCTAAGGTCACTGAGGAAGGAGGCCACAGGTCAGGGTTCTTAAGGCCTTCTGGGAAGCCAGGAAGGAATTTCTAATGACTCTCTGCTGCCATTAATTTTGGGTGAATGAGTCTTTGGCTTACTGTAATTTAAAAGTATGCATTATTGGGCAGATGTTCCACTTATACTCTGTTTTATAAAGGAAAGAAAAAAGCTTGCTTTTGTCATGGTATTATGGGATAGTTCTTTTGTCCTAGACTCTACTGTAGCCTCTGACCCAAGAGAAACCATCTAAGCACAAACACTCATTTTTCCCTACTTCATTTAAATTCCATCACCTGAAAGGGTCCAACTCTCCCTCAAGGTGAATTGTTTCTTTTTAATATTTTCTCCTAGGAAAACAATTTCTTTCCCTATTATAAATTCCGGTGATGTACTCTTAGAAAAATCAAACAGATATACTGAGTCTGATGACAGCATTGTAAGAGTGGATTAGGATTCACATTTCAATCCGGACCAAGTCATTCAGAGTCAGCCTTTTCACTCTTTATTTATTGACTAGCAGACAGACAGTAAATCAGAATAAGTGTTTTGAAGAGGAGGTGTAGGACAACTCAACGTTTCCTGCATTTGGGGACGTGGAACCATGAAGGAGAGGGAAAGACATTCCTTATCTACCTGGTGTTTGCCAAGTACAGGTTGAATGCTTTCGACCAGAAACAGTTCAGGCTTCAAAGATTTCAAATTCGCATGGATGAAACTAATTGCACATTCCTCGTTGGAAAAGTCTGAAATCTAAAATGCTTCAAGGTCTAACATCTTTTGAACATTAGAAAAGTTTGTAGCTTGTATGGTATGTTAATCTGTCTCTGCATAATTTCTATCCACTGTCACTACATCTCTGCTTTACGACCAAACAGAATATGATGAATTTCTACCTTAGGCATGGGAAGTTGACCATCTGGTAGCCTTCAGGTCACAGGTTGTTAAGGTGAATTTAGACTTATATTTAAGTGTAACAAGATTGACTGGTCATGTCGTGTGTCTAGAAGCCCATTAATCACTACATTTTCTTCAGCTCTGGATTAGGGATAGATAGCCGAAATTCCTCTAGATAAGGACTTCTTTAGTCATAAGGATGCTTTTTATCATTACTGTGCACAAATCCTTACCATCTAAGTGTATGCAAGGCACACATGCTTTATGTATGTTTTACTCCACGTAAAATACAGATATTAGTTTCAGTCTTCTGACGTTGCAATTTTAATAGGTCTCATGGCTGCATATCATACTGATTTTATAGGTGGGCAAGAAAGGCTTGAGAATGTTACACACTCTGTCCAGTTTCTACGGGAGCAGCCTGACGACTCCTCCCACCTCTAGAGCTGGCTTGTTCTGCCTTGCCTGATCTCCCTTGACCTGTGTGTTTGTGTGTGCAAAGACTCAGCATAAGGATGGAAAGGCCACCATCTTTTGTGCTGCATCATGACCAAGTGGGAAAGAGAAAATTTTAGCATTTATTGGCTTGATAAACACATCTTTCTCTTCTGTTTTTTTTTTTAAATGTGTGTGACCTTAAGAATGTTATTGAACTTGAGACCCAATTACCTTTTAAAATGGGGGTCATTAATGTTTAACTTGCAGTACTTGTGTGGTGATTAAGTGAATTAGCACTGGTCATTGTGCCTTGTGCCTTTGGCTCCCGGCACAGTACAGTGCTCTCTCTGTCGGTTCACTAGCTCACTCTGCTCTGCAAACCAGCTTTGTCATGTGTCAGGGATCACAGTAATTTTTAGAAAACTCCCAGATTTTTGAGTATGAATGAAATTGCTGTATAGATAAATATTTAAAGGATTATGCTGCTTTAGTAAAATGGCAGTTGTAGGTTTTCCTCCAAGATTTACAACTTCACTAGCTCCAGATACTTGAGTGGGCTTCTCTTATTGAGTGGGCCTTAGATCCAATTACAGAGCTGTTGGTTACCACCAAGACATACGTGTCACTATTGCATCCTTATGGATATCATGCTACGTTGGTCATTGTTTTAGTTCATAGGTATCATAGCTGCATTGCTTCCCTCCCTTGGAAGCTTGCATAGCACCTTCTACTACCATAGGAAGCTTTCAGGTCTGATCCAGTGTGGGTCCTATGGGTCCTGTGTTGGAAATATATGAACTCTTCATCAATAGAAACTTAATCTTACCTTCGACCTCTGGGTGCAACCACAGGCAACAGCAGTACCCTATAATGTTTTGGGAGGGATTTATCATAGTGGATGTTGAGTTCTTTTGTTATTTTAATGATCTGTACCTCTTGCAGGGAGCATTGTCAGCCCAGACAAGAAAGTTTAATTTAAACTATATATATATATATACAGACTTGTATATGTTAAATGTAATTGTATGTAGATGGATAATAAATAGTATGATTCCTCATAACATTTTCAGACGTCTTTACCTTCTTCTGTGTTCATCTCCCTCCCTCTCCTTAATTCAAGTACTCGTGTTTCTCTAGTTTCCCCCTTCAAATCGTGTGTACCCTTCTAATCCCCTCTCTGTGGCTCCCTGCCCCCATCCCATGGTCTCTTTTTACTGTCCTTATTTCTTCAATTACTCCAGGTCATGTGCTCACATCTGCAGATTTGGAGTTAGGAACTACAGATGAGAGAGAATATTTGTCTTATTGGGTCTGGATAACCTCACTCAATATGGTCTTTTCTGAAAAGGTCATGGTTTCATTTTTCTTTACTTAAAGCTGAATACTATTCCAAAGTGTTCATTATCCATTTGTCAGCTGAAGGACATTTAGTTTGTTTCCATTTCCTAGGTACTGTGAATAGAAGAGCAACAAATATGGCTGAACTTGTATCTGTGGAATAGGATGTCAAGTCTTTGGGCATATGCCAAGGAATGGTGTGTAACTGGATCACATGGTAAATTTATTTTCAGCTTTTTTGAGAATTGTCCATATTGACTTCCACAGTGTCTGTACCAGTTGTCGATCTCAAATAGCAATGGATGAGACTTTCCCTCTCTAGTGTCCTCTATTGCATTTGGGGGTGGGGGTAGGATGAAATCTCAAAGTTGTCCTGATTTGCATTTCCCTAACTTTTGAGATACTTTGGACTTAAGAAGCTCAGGTGTCTCAGGTGACTAAGCCATTTGCATCCTCTAGTAACTCTTTACATTTCCTTGTCCCTCACATCCTCATCTGTCTACAGCCTTAACCATCTTTACCTCCGCCATGTCCAATCTCCCTCCCGTAAGCAGATCCTGATGCTCCAGGCTTCCAAATGTACCCATCTTACTCCTCATGCGGCTGCTTTAAAGATTAGCACATTGTGCAATTCCATCCAACTCGCCCTCATATGTCTTTAGATTTTTTAAAAAACAGCTTCCTGCTGATGCCTTTATCTTCTTTCAGAGTTTTCTCAACATGTCAGTCAAAACAAACCAGTTAAGGCCCCTGGTCTCATGTCATATGAAACGCTGCGGCCCCTATAGTGTCATCTGGCTCTCCCATGTATCGTTCCTCCTCCTTTCTCCTCTCCTGCCTCCCTTTCCATTTCTCAGTCCCAACCGTGTGACATGCTATTCTCTGATCACAGTGAGCATGCTCCTGTCTGGGGCGCCTTTGTACAGACTGTCCAGTTGCCTTATTCCTTCCCAAACGCTTGTACGTGGCTTCAGAGATGCACTCCAGTTACACTTCCTGAGGCTATCCTTGATGCTCTCATCTGAAGCTGTGTCCCAACCCTTCCTACTCCATGTCTCTACAATATTTTTCAATGCCCATTTACCGCCATTTGGTAAAGAATATGACTTCCTACCGTGTGTCAATGACCAGTCTAGGCGTTCGGGATGAAACAGAAATACCTACCATCACAACCTGGCAAGTAACTTGTTAATTTATCTTGCTTTTTGACTGTCTCTCCTCTAGGAGAATAAAAGCTTCCCTGATAACTGGGGTCTGTCTGTTTTGGTCGGGCTCCATGGATTAGACCTTGAAGAATGCCCGGTAAATAACAGGTCCGCAGCAAACCACAGCTGTTCAGTGCCTCCCTCCCCTCCCTTTTTATTCTTTTTCTAAATAAAAAGGCGGCCTCTGCTTCCAAACTTCATTGACTTGGCTAGATTCCTGCAGTGCCCTCTGTTGGCCCTGGGAGAAACTGCAGTTTATGGGCACCTAAGGTGCAATTGAGTTCTGGTTAGTAATTCTATGATTCTCTGTGAAAGGGATTTATAAATCACGTAGCAACATTAATTCAACTTCTTGAGTATTTATTAAGCACACCCTAGCCCTCCATGATCATCTTCTTCCAAGACCAGAGGGTTCATAAGCAGCTGCCTGGGTGCTAAGGGCTGACGTTGGCGGCTCCACTAATCGCCTCTTCCTTAGGATGGGCATTTAACATTGCCGCTCTAGATTAGGGTTTCCCAGTGTCTGGCCTTTGACTTCCACATCCGTGCTAATCCAAGGAGTCATTCTCTGGAGGCAGTCCCAACGTCTTCACTCTTCACACTCCCCTAGGGAACTGGTTAGTGTTGAGGTTTGCTGTAACTTGCTGTACAAGATGTCCGTGTTAGAACAACTAGGTGCAGTGTTGGATCCCTGCATGAAGGCAGTGTGCCAGCATCCTGTGAGTAAGATGTTTGAAAGGAGATTAGAATCTTGGATTAAAGCCCAGGGTCTTGAGAGAGTTGTATTTCCTACCTGCTAGAATGGGAGAAGCCCTGACCCACAGGAACTCGGACTGTGACCTGATTTGGAAACAGGGACAGTATGAGTATAATTGGCTAGGATGAGGTCATCCTGGAAGATGGCGGTGTCTACAAAAGATCTATTCAGGGGACACAGAGAGGACACTTTGGGAAGACAGGGAGTAGGAGTATGCAGCCAGAAGTCAAGGACCAAAGATTGCCAGCAGATCACTAATAGCTAGGAGGATGCAAGGCAGGAATTTTCTACAGCTTTCAGAGGCGATGTGGCTCAGCCAACACCACGCTTTTTGTCTTCCAGATTCCAGAACTGTGAGAATAAGTCCCTGTATTTGAAGTCACCTAATTCACGGTAGCTTGCTACTTGAGCCATAAGAAACCACTAGCGGGGGCTCACCCCCCTTTAGACTTTTCTAACAGATGAGTGACAGCGCTGACAGGGAATGTGGATGAAAGATGAGGCAAACTCAGCAGCTTCAGGGAGCTTGAAATGTTGGCTTGAAGTTTCCCGGAGAATAAATAGGTCAGTGGAGGGACAGGAAGCCAAGAACAATGTCTACAGCTACAAAACTGATGTGGGACAGAAGGGCATTGTTGGACCATCGTTGAGGGGGTGGGGTGGGAGAGGGGACAGGGGAGCAGCGGGGAAACTGACTGCTCACAGGCAGAGTTCAACTGATACGATGATGGCTTTGCACACGACAATCGCATCAGTGGACTTAGTAGGTGTTTTAAGCACCTTGGCAACTTTGTGTATTCTAAGTAGGATTTGCTTCTTGCCTGTGCAGGTGTTGGGATTATCTTACTCATTTCAGAGATGTTCAAGAAGGTTAAATGAAAGTTGAGATGCTAAGCCTGGCTTCAAGCTCCGTGCTCCACGTTTTCAGTCACTATCCCCGTACTCTTTTGGGCCATGTATGGAAATGAAGCTAAGTTCTGACCTGAAGCAATGCACTGAGCAAAGGCAAACTTGAAACAGTTGGAAGCTTAAAAAATTATAATGTAGCAAACAAACAAACAAAATTATGATGTGCCTGAATAAGCATTAAATAAAAATAGAAAAATACAAATTGTTGTATGTGTAATATATACTATAGTGATATCTTGTTAATTAATTTAGTATAAAAGCATATCTTATTTATTTATTTAGGGTTTTTTGAGACAGGGTTTCTCTGTGGCTTTGGAGGCTGTTCTGGAACTAGCTCTTGTTGACCAGGCTGGTCTTTGAACTCACAGAGATCTGTCCACCTGCCTCTGCCTCCCAACTTCTGGGATTAAAGGCATGTGCCACCACCGCCCGGCTACAAACATACAGAAACATCTGGCCTGAACAAGGGGTTGCTCATGGTCCCCAGACTGATAGCTGGGAAACCAGCATAGGATTGTTCCAGAACTCCTGATCGTGGATGTCAGTTTGGAGGTCTGGTTAATCTATGAGGCCTCTGGTAGTGGATCAGTATTTATCCCTAGTATATGAATGGACTTTGGGAGGGATACTCTCTCAGCCTAGACACACCAGGGAGGGTCTAGGCCCTGTTCCAAAAGATACAACAGACTTTGAAGATCCCCCATGGAACGCCCCACCCTCCCTGGGGAGCAGAAAGGGGATGGGATAGAGGGTCAGTGGGGGGCAGGGGAGGAGGGGAGAGAGGGGGAACTGGGATTGACATGTAAAAGAAGCTTGTTTCTAATTTAATTAAAAAAAGGGGGGGGGGAAGCATATCATAAGATCAAAGCCAGACAAATCATATGTGAAATCAATAGAGGATTGCTACCCATTCTGTGTAAAATCTCTACACACCAATGGGGGGGGGAGAGGGGGGGAGCAAAGAAAGTGCACCAAAAAAGAAGGAATATCACAGGCAGCAGAATACAAATGACCATTAGCAATTCAAAAGGCTGCTTAATTCCATAGGAAGGAGGTGGAATCAGAAGTCACACCTCACTTACCATGTTGGTGGAAATCGGGACATCTGAGGGAGTTAAGAGTTGACGAGGATGCCAAGCTGTGGCTGTGCACTTGGGTCACAGGTGTGTCCATGGTGCAGCCACTTTGAGGTCAGTTCACCGTACTCGGCACCATGGGACCTGCACCTGTGTCTATGGTCAGTTCATGGTACTCGGCACCGTGGAACCTGCACGGAGCATGTCATAGCTCAACTTAAAAGGTGGTATTTCGCAAGTTGGCGAGGACCTTAAGTCAAAGACATTGATGAAAGAACTACATAAATATAATACTGCCTGGGAAAGCAGCTTACAGAATACATAATAACTAAAAACAGACAAAATCTGTTTAAATTAGAATTAAAATTGTACAATTAGAAGGAACTGTACAATGGGGCTAAAAACATACAACATAAAATTACTTGGGGGTACTTTTACGTGGCGTAAAAATGCTTCGGAGGTTTGCTGAATTTGAGATGGGAAAACAGGGCTTTGGCTGTGACCAGCTGGAAATATCTTCTAAAACAAGGTGATGGGGACATAAAAACATAAGTGGGTGACATTCCTCATTTCTTCTTTGGTGTCTCAAATATTTCCAAGTATTACTTTTCCTTTAGAAAGGAAAGGGACTGTCTGGGAGCCACCCAGTTTTGTGGAGGGAGACGCACACCTGAGGGTAGACTGTTGGGCTCCAGCTTAGCAGAGATAGGTAGTGGCCACCGTCTTCCCTTGGCTATTCTAGAATGAAAATGGGAAAATGATGAGGCCCCCTGGTCACCTTTGCTTCCTGTTGGCATCAGGGTCCTCATGGCTGTGTCCTGTGGTCCACCCCTCCTCATGGCTGGATTGGCTTCAGTGTGGTCAGTCCAGCTCTGGCTCTGAGGCCTGATAGTCTCTGTAGTCTTTGTGTTTGCTGAGCCTTCTCTTTCTTTTTCACTCAAGTAGCTTCAGCCAGCCCCAAGCTCTTTATGTAGCTGAAGGTCACCTTGGCCTTTAGAGTGTCATGTTACCACCTCCTGAGCTGTGGCATTACAGGCTTTGTTTCACCTTGTGTGTCTGTGTTGAGTCTCAGATGTGGGACAAACTGCTAACTGAGGTGCCTGTTTAGCATACCAAAGCAGACCTGGCTGTTCCCCCAGCATCCCTCTGTCCCTACCTGTTACAGGGTGTGGCTGGCATACCCCACCCTCTTCCCTGAAGTCTCCAGCCCAGGGGCTGGGCTGGGCTTCTCCCAGCAGAACTTCTCTTCTGGCCTCTGGGTCTCCTGGCTGTTCTCTCTTACCTCTTCCCCTTTCTCCTCACAGGACCCAGCTCAGGGTCATGGTCGCTCTGGACTCTCCCAGACGTCTCTGCCTCTGACTATGCTCTCCTTCTTATCTACAACAAACCCCTCCATCATGACTAGGAACAGCCACGTCCTTTTATATTTCTTTATTTCAGTCTCATTACATGCGGTGCTGGGAATTGAACCTAGGGTTTCGTGCGTGCTAGGCATGCACTCTGCCAACTGAGCTGTAGACCAACCCTGCCAAGTCAGTCTTTATTCAGTGTTTCTATTACCCATTTAAAAAAAACCTACTAGTGTGTGTGGACAAATGCATACCACAACCCAGCTCTGGAGGTCAGAGGACAACTTGCAGATGTCCGTTCTCTCCTTCCACCGTGTGGGACCCAGGGATCCAACTCAGAGTGTTAGGCTCGGCCACAGGCACCTTTACTGGGTGAGCCACCTTGCTTGCTCTGACAACCCTTATGTTTACGTGTTCTTAGCACACAACATCGTTTCACAAATAAGGTGCAATTGACACATGACTAATGGTCCCCTTCTCCCAACCAAGGAGTCCTTGAAATAAATAGTAAATATAAATGAAGGAGTGTGGTGTCTGGTGTCTCCCACCGGCTTTCAGCATACCTCTGGCAATCTGTCTGGTCTCAGCCAAGAAGAATAGTGGGAAGAGGGAAGCCTTTTCACTCTGGTTAATAAACCATCTGGGAATTGCTTACAGTCTTGCATACACCAGTGTCAACAGAAAATATTGTTTTCATTGTGGAACTTGCCACTTAATTTTTTTTTTTTGCCATGGCGAGCTTTGCCCAATATCTTAGTGTGGCGGACACAGTAAATCTGAGAACGGAATGTGACTTTTTTCTTTTAAATGTCAGTCTACTGTCACGTGACTCAGACTCAGTCATTCTCAATGAAGGGTCAATGGCAGGAATAAGAAGGAGCCTGCCCTGCCTCTGGTCACACATTTAGAAAGATCTGACGTAGGAAACACTTTCAAAAACAAAAGCATGTCTCTTGCTTAAGAAGATCTGTATTTTATAAAACCAGCTATTATGGTCACAGTTACAGGTAGATGCTTTCTAGGTAATTCATTAACTTTCTTTATTGTGGATTTTTGGGTTGTGCTGTCAACTGTTGATTATTTAAACCTGGTTCCTTTACCTGCATTGATTTTGGATACTGAAAAATGAAAAAAAAAAAACAGTCATGTTTTTGAACAGATTGCTTTAAATGGAAATAGGAGGGAGGCATGCGTTACCTGGACTCAGTGGGATGTGGTCAAGGGAAGTAATGTCGCCTTTGGGATGACGCCACACTGCCCTTGCCTTCTCCAGGGACTCTCCTTTGTGTGGTGCTGTGTGTGTGTAGTGCAGGAAGGCTGGCTTGCTTCTGGAGTTCTGTTTGCTCTTCAGGAGAGCTGCGTGAGGCACCGTGTGGCTTCCCACATTGCCCAACTAGGTGATGGGTTGTATCCCTGGCTCCCACTCCTTTAAAAGGATGCGAACTCCTTCACCAGCTATGGAAGAGTCCCATGGTGAAGAGTTCATACCTCACCATCTCTGAGGCAGGAGAAAGATCCCTCCATAAAAACCGTGCTTATTACCCAGAATCACTTGCGATTAACAGAGAAAAGGTGAGAAAGTCCTGCTTGGAATCTGAAATGCATTCTGTAAAAATAGATGTGTCCATCTTGTTCATGCTTCACATTAACACGTAAAACAGAGGCTGATAAGAAATAAATAGATGCTCATTAACCATGGAGACAAGAATTAATAGATGCAAGACTGACACAAAGTGTTAACTATTGTGTTCTTCATATTCATGCTCCTAAAGTTTCAGAATACGGTTTTCCTGTAGCAGAGGCTTCTGGGGAATAAGAACAGTGGGGAGTGCCTAGAAGCAGCTGGGAAGCTGGCAGGCCAGCGGCCCTAATCATCTTTTGTTTTATACGTACAAGATTAAAGGTTCCTTCCGAGTTTTGATTAAGGATGCATGGTTACAAGATTAAACGCTGCTGAGTCAGATTAGAAAAGGTTTAACTCCAATCTCAGGACTCATCAGAGCTCTGCCTGCCAACCCCTCTCTCCTTAAACTGCCTTTGCAACAGTGGGATTAGAGAGAACCCAACAGAGACTTCCTGTCCCAGGAGCACACAGCTCCTTTTGCTATTAAGCTGTCCTCATTCAGCTCACAAACAGTTCTCTTGTCAAGAATCAAAGCCCATTTCCCCTTGAAGTTCCTCTTTATACCCATGCCTGAATTCATTCCAGTGCCTCTACACTTATTTATTTATTTTGGCGACCCGAGGGGTCCTACATCAGGAGCAACACACACTCCTGTCTTATGCATCATCACGAAACGTATTAAACTTAGTACACTCGTCTGCTTCAGAGAAACACCGTCTTAATCATTCTAGTAATTATGCAAACTCTCCCACGGGGCTGACTATAGACATGCACTTTCCTTCTCCAGAAGCTTCTTGTCTTTCCGTGGAAGCCACACCGAAGGGATGGGGGCAGAATGTGCAATTAATAACTCCGCTGAGGAGAGGTTAATACGGTCGTCCTGCTCCCGAGACGTAAAGCTGCCATGACTTTATTAAGGCAGTAATTCAGGCACAGGCTTGCATTACAACAATATGGCAATTTTGAAAACATTAAAAAAAAGGGCCAGGGGGAGAAAAATATTTAATTTTGATTTTAGACCGGATCCTAGATTCTGAAGATGCATTCTCTTTATTTCCTTTTGTGTGTATGTGGCATGAGGGATTGACCCTAGAGCTTCTTGTGTGCTAGGTTGGCACGCAGCCAGCAGGCTATATAACTCCACCCCTTTTATGAATTTATTTTGAGAGAGGGTCTCTAGGCTGGCTTCAAACCTTGTGGCCCAGGATAGCTTTTAACTTGTGATATCCCGTTCTCTGCCTCTGAGCGCTGGGGTTAAAGGGAGGCGCCACTCACTAGGCCCGTCTTACAAATGTATTTTCTTTGCTGTTGAAGAATGCAAAGGACCAGGCTTGGCGGCAAAGGCCTTAACCCTTTAACCACACTCCTGCACTCGGGTGGCAGAGGCAGATGGATATCTGAGCTCCAGGCCAGCCAGGGCTATGCTACACAGAGAGAACCATCCTCAAACAATCAAAGGAGCAAATCAACAAATAAAGCAGCAACAACAAAGTATATGACCGATACTGGCTACCAGATAAATGAAAACAAAACAAACAACAACAAAACGAAAACCAAGACTGAGAGCTGAACTGAAGGAGGAAGGCTCAGAATTGGAGGCGGCTGAAATAAGATCTCCCTCCTCATATCCGATTTTGAGCTGCTGCTGTTAGATCAGGCAAGACCTCTGGTCTAGGAAAGAGCTGTGGTTTTTTTTTTTTTAATGCGATTCTTTCCTTTCTGTCTCCAGCGCCTGGCTCTTCTAGGGCTGGGGCCTGGGGAAGTGGAGGTTAGGACGAGAGAGAAGAGGTACTTTTACTTGGTTCCGGTTGTTTGTTCCTCTTGGCTGCTGATATTTTGATATTTCAAGCTTGCGGATGCTGGCTCACCGTGTCTCTGAGTGGGCTCTCCTGAGGGATGTTGTGGCATGAGATGCGACATCATTGACCTCGCCCGTCTCTCTCCACACTCTGCCACTGTGACTGAATTGCTCCTCACATTCCGTGAAGATATCTCATGCCTGGGCTCCCAGAACTCACAGAACACGTGGCAGGTGTAAGCACCCTTGACAGTCCAAACGCAGGCTGTCCCTACAGCTCCTTTCTCCCCCACACTGAACACCCATCTTCTGTAGCCTCCGGGAGCAGGCAGGCACAGGCTCTATGTTCACACACATCCCTCAACTCCAGTCCCTTCACATCAGGCCCAGATCCCCATGCTTGCACAGCAAGTGTCCTAAGCCACTGAGCCAGCTGCCCAGTCCTGAAATGTTAGCCCTGGAATTCGATCTTCTCCAGGGAATTAAGATTTTCTCAGTCGAACCCTTCATCCAAGGAGGGAAACGCTGCTATGGCCTGAACTAGCTCCACCCCTCACCTCTGCAATTCATATCCTTCCCACCTTAAAATGTTTCCATCAGTGTTTTTGTTTTGTTCTCGTAGCAATAAGAAAAGTGGCTCTTGCAGACGAACGCAGACGAACCATTTCCTTCTGGTTTCAGAACCTCATTTCCACCAGCTGGCAAGTGTCAGGTGGCTTCTTGGTTGCAGTCCTGCCAGTGCTTAGTGTACTCAGCTTTGCAGATTTACCTGGGAGAGAGAGACCACAGGAAACAGCGAATCATATAACACCCTTAGACATCCCAGGTTTCTGAGTGATGCATCGTGCCATGCCAGCCCACCCGATTTCAGAGCAGCCGCTCCACATGCCTCCCAGCATCCTCCACCAACCCCCTGGGAGGAATCTCTCTGAAACGACTTCTTCAAAGTCACAGAGTTCCCTTTAGCCTTGTTTAGGTGGGCCCAGACTTTCAGGGGAGCTTGCACCTTCAGAAATAACCTCTAGCACAAGGATGCTGCATGGTGAGTGGCGAGGAAAGGTATCTCAGACTCGCATTTTCTGAGTGTCGTTTCACCCAGGTGCCCCGAGTCTGCGCCCACCCAGTTCATTAACTTGCTAGTTACAGCCCTAGTTTTGTTCCTGCGGCTGTGACCAAATGCCCTGAAGAAGCAGCTTTAAAAGGGAAAGACTTTATTTAGCTCACGATTCCATCAGTACACGGAGGTCAAGGTAAGAATTAGCTACACCCACTTTGGGAGGAGAGAGAGAATGGATGCACACATTCCCACTGCTTGGTTTATTTTCTCTGCCCTTGTAACAATCCAGGGCTCAACCTGGATGATAGTGCTGCCCACGTGTAGGCTGAGACTTCCTGCACCAATTAGCAGTCAGGACAATCCCTGCCAGACACACCCACAGGCCGACCAGATCTACACAATCTCTCACCCGATCTAGACAATCTCTCATTGACGCTCTATCCAGTGGTGTCACATTGAGAAAACCATCACAGTTATCATCTTTCCCCTACTCTTACTTTCTCAGGTCCTTTATTGCAGATTCTGGAGATTCATGTAACTATTTGCATTTATCTTTGGGCTTGTTTCTTTGACAACCCTAAGATAAATGCTTTGACTGGGGGTAACTTTGCTTGGGTTTCATTTGGGATTGGATGGATAGATTGTTGCTTGTCACTGAAAAAACAAATCGCAGGCTTGATGAGGGTATAGGCAACTATTTATTGTGGAAGGTACTTACAAGAGAAACTGGCAACCCAGGCGAGTCAGCAGCTTTCCGAGACCGGACTAGAAGGCCAAAAGAGAGCATGCATCTTCCCTGCACAGCCCCTTATTCCCAAGTCCCTGCACCTGCAGCCACGCCCAAAGTAGGCGTGGTCAACGGCACAGGCATCTAAGATCCCTACAGTTGTTTATCCCTTTTTACCTTTTACTTAATTAAGAAATTATGCATGTATGTGATACAAACCTAGGACAGCGCCTCCACTCTGAAAAAGTTTGCACCTTGAGAAGTTTATATCCCATGCAAATTCACCGTCACAGACATCATTACAAAGATCTTTAAAATTCTTTTGTGGTTCCTCATATGTTAGGAGGAAGGGCATGGGCACTAGACAGCTTCCCGTACAAAGAGACTGTGGGTAATTTGACATTGTCTTCTCTACTTCAGGTCTAATATTGCACCGATAAAACTCCTTTACCCTCTGCTCTTATGCTATTTTTGAGTTCCAGCTTGGGTCTCTAAGGCAGCGCCCTCACACTTACTGCGGTGGCTTGGATGCAATTTTATTTTGTTTTGTTCTGAGAAGGTTTACTTCTATAAGAACAGACTCAGAAAGTGTACAAAGCTATTATCTCATGCATGATGGCAGCGGGTGCTTAAGAGTAGAGAGTTCAAATCCTGACCCTGTCACCACCTGGTGATCTTGAGCTGTTTGCCA
Organism: Mesocricetus auratus; assembly: GCF_017639785.1. Taxonomy (NCBI): domain Eukaryota; kingdom Metazoa; phylum Chordata; class Mammalia; order Rodentia; family Cricetidae; genus Mesocricetus; species Mesocricetus auratus. The sequence continues at coordinate 9,414,854 of NW_024429192.1, read as the reverse complement.
GAATGTCAGGCTGTGGACTTATTTTATAGGCGGGTTTTCATAACTGCTGGCAGAAGCCGTTAGGACAGATAAGGCAGTGCATATGCAGTTCTTAGCAGAGTTTCTGGGACATGAATTAAAACCCAAGAGTATTAGTAATTATTAGTAATGGATAATAATGATGCAAAGGTATTTGGACTTTCTGTGTGGTCCCAGAAGATGAAGTAGCTGGTATTGGGATGGATCGGGAGACAGCTGAGAACAAAACACTTCATTTTAAATTTCTATCTATTCTTTGAAAGTTTCATATGGATATATAACATGTCTCATATTCACCCTTTTCATTCTCCCTCTTTAGTCCCATCCAGGCCCCTTCATCAAATCTCCTCCCCAAATTCATCACCTTCCCACTTTCATGTCCTCTTTATTAATTAATTGATTAAACCTGTTGAGTCCAGTTAGTGCTACTTATATGTGTGAAGGAGTTATTATTATCTTATGAGGCAGATCTCAGAAAAGTTTGCTGGTCACTCATCCAACTGAGAATGAGCTGGGACACTGGAAGAAATTGAGAGAAAAACCCAAGGACAGAAGACCGGTAAGTCTGTAAGGTGGTAGCTTGCCTAGGGTCTACTGCTTTTTCCCAGGGCATGTAGGAAATATCAAGTAAAACAGAGATCCATTGAGGCCTAAAGGGAAGGATGCAACTTGGACCTGTAGGCATTTGTGTCCTTGAACTCAATAGCAATAACCAGTAGACACGGACCTACTTGGGGTTGTGACCTAAAGTCCAGAGGTTTGGAGGTTTGGACCCAGACTTGACTCTTTAATTGACCACAGCTCTCTGGGAGCAGGGCTCAGGTTTATGCTTGTCTGTATTATTTATTCTACTTCACCCTGTCCATCATGTGTATATTTGTTTATCCTTCCAACTAAGACCCCTGTGTTTGTGTTTGTTTCTATTTCAGAAACAGCGTGGACAGGACTTTCCTATGACTGTCAGGCGGTTAAGGAGAATTTTCTCTCATTGCATTTATGTATTTTCTCTTTCTCATTTCTGAGATTCTAGCTTAAAAGGATGCAAAGAAAGGAAACATTGATTTGAATTTCAACTCACTGTAGTCTTCCTTTTGATTGTGAGCCTATCTTGAAAATTACAATTTGGATGGCATTTGTTTCATGACTTAAAATAATTTAGGATTATTTCAGCTGAAAATGCGAAATCAATGCCTTTTTGATGAAAAGAAGCGTCACATCTGAATAATAAATAAGCTGTTCTTTGTTTTCATAAACAGCTAGAGAAAAATCATAGACCGCTGTTATCGCTTGTCATTAAACTCATCCTGGAGATGTGCGGGGCCTCTTTTAAAAATACTTACAAAAAATAAGTTCATAAATGCAGATTATCCGCAGAGAAAAATGAAGTATAAATATAGAGAGTATGAATAATTTATCTGTTGTATAGAATAGCAGCGAAACTCATGGGATGTGAGGAAGTGAACAGCGCTTACAGTAATTACCAAATAGGAGATACTTGAATAAAGTCCTTAACTCTTATATTTATCTCAGGATAGTTTTCTAGTTATCACATGGGTGGTCCACCATCTCCTAGTGCCCTATAGCTTACATCAAGTATGAGTGACACATGCTTCCTGATGGTTACCTTGGGAAGGTGGGCAAGCACACCCCAGGGAAATCAATACTATAGCTTGCATCATTATAAAAATAGTGCATCTGATTTGAGTGTCATGACCGCAGCACTAAGTAGACTCATTTATAGCGAGAGATCTAACTGCATCTTGATTCCCACATGTGACACTCACTAATAAAAGGTATATCTCACTGAAATAGAGCTCTTCTCACCAAAGCTGGGCTCTGTTTGGCTTTAATTTTCTCACCTTTCCTGGAGAGAGAGGACGCATTGATTGTCTCGGGGGATTACTTGCATTTCAGCAGCTTCTTTCTGGACCATTAATTCTAGCAGGGTGTGCTAAACTTGCCGACGTCGAGTAGAGTCCTTCTGGTGAGACCAAAGGGAACAGAATTCTGGATGCCGACTGCCATGGAATTAGTGTGTAGACCTAGCAGGAGCTATGGGAAGCACCGGCAAGGAACGGCCCTCAACTTTTGCTTCAGGTGTGGACTGGGCCGTTTTCTTTTTCATCACTTTCTGTATGTAGATGTTCATTTTTTTCTGCACTTATATTCAATATGTGACTTATGTCATGAATATTTTATTTTTTATTTTTAAATAATTACCGAATTACAGATAGTAAACACAAGTCCCATGCATCCTTCATCCTATTTATTCCCAAGGCGGTATCTTGCATAACTACAGTATAAAGCCAAAGCCAGAAAATTTGTGAATCTCTACCACTACCAACATGTGCAACTCATCCGACTGTCACGAAGACTTCACTCACGCTCACCCCTCCTTGAACCACTGCCCCTTCTTCCCCCACCCTGGGAAGCAGCGTGGTTTTACTTTTTGTTGTTGTTTTTGTTTTTCTGTGCCTATAGTGTCGGCACTTTGGGGATGCTCCATAGCCGGGGAGTGGCTAAGAGGCCAGAGGAGGACAGTGGGTGCCCTGCTCTGTCACTCTGCACCTTGTCCCCCTGAGACATGGACACTCAGTGAACTGGGGGGGGGCCAGGCTAACAACCAGGCAGCCCCAGTGACCTCCACATGGTGGGTTATGGGAACACTTGCAACCACACCTTATTTTTTCTTTTGAGGGTTCTGAGGGTTTGAACTTAGGTCTCAATGCTTGCACAGCGAGCACTGTTACTTGCTGAACCCTCTCCCGGCCCACCGCTCTTTCATTGTAACTGCTCTGATACAGACGAATTAACATCTCACTACTGTGGTCTCATATATATATTTCTCTGAAATATGGCTTTCATATTGCCTGTATCCAACCAGCCTTTACTGGAGACCTACACAGATGAATTTCCTTCTGCGTCACCATAAGCAATAACTGACTCAGTGAATGATCTGCCTTCAAGGGTTCTATATTCACTCTGCTCACTTATTGAGCCATTAAGTGGCTGTGGAGAGTAGCCTACACATAGTCTCCTTTAGTTAAAGCAAATCCTCTGTATTTTGCTTCTGTAGAGGGAGGGAGAGTGGGAGAGAGGGAAGGATGGGGTGAGGGAGGGAAGGAGGGGAGAGAGATAAAGATAGAGATAAAGGTAGATAGAGACATATGATATAGACAGGCAGAAAGACAGACAGACAGACAGATTTTTAAGCCTGGGAATTGCATCCTGGCACGCAGTTTTTCACTGCTGCACACAATGTATTCTCGTCATCATCATCATGTGGCTGAGGCATCATTCATCAGAAGCGAGGATGCGAGAGAGGCATCTGCCTTTGCCCTTCAGGATGCTACTGAAACTCATCATCTGCACCGCCTTTCTCTGGGGAGGGCTTCAGAGGGGCATTCGGGATGCTGGACCTGGTGGCTTTGCATCAGTGATTAATGTAGCTACGTTTCTGTATGAGAACAAAGTGCTGCCTTCCGTATAGAAGACAACCAAAGAAGAGCATTCAGTGTGTTTATGAAGCAGGGGCAGATCGATAGACACCTTAGCAAAGCTCTGATCCTAGGAAGAAACAAGTTGAACAAACCTGATGGCACGGCAGTCAGTTTGAAAAAGGATGCTAGAGCTGAAGAAAATTCCATGGCCACTAAATTGTAGTGGTTGCAAAAGAAAGGTAAGTAATTAGAGCATAGATTAGGCTGTGACAGCACATGGTCCTGGGGAGATGGACTCACTGGCCTGGGGCTGATCTCAACAGCTGGGCAAACAGAACGGGGCACCCCAATCCTGGCACTACAGATCATCCTCCTGATATGTGGAACCTGAGTGTGACTTCCCAATGCTAGACTGGAGGCCTAACGATGCCATAAATCGCCGGGAGCCAGTCTTTCTGATTGACCAGTTACTTAGTAAATACATTTATTGAAGATCAGTGGTGTTTTTAGAAGTCAATTGCTAATTAGTGAAACAGACAAGAAGATGGTTAGGCAGTGCTGCCCAGCTGTGGGAAAAAGGTATGGGAAAAGAAATAAATGTTACTGGATAAGGACACCTACTGAAAGGCAGGTAAGATCTGAATAAAAAGCAAGTCAGCCATAGGAGATGTGTTTAGGTCAGACGTGGGGCGTGGAAGGTTGTTCACTGTCAATATGGTACTGTGAGCAGTCTAAATGCCTTCACGTTCTTCACATCTAGTCTCCCTCCCTCTCCTTCTCCACGTCTAGTCTAGATGCCTCCAACTTCTCCATGTCCAGTCTCTCTCCCTTCACATCTATATTTGCACACAACACTGGCTTTTAAATTTTTTCTCTATAAAACTCTCCCTTTGAGTTAAGGTTTAAATTGCTCTACCAAACCATGGTGTTCCTGTAGCAAAATACTTGAGGCTTATTATTTTGCGAGTAAAGACATTTATTTGGCTCATCACCTTAAAATATTTATTTTTATTTCATTTATATGAATATTGTATATCTGTGTGCAACATGTGCGCAGTGTCTGTGGAGGCCAGAGAAGGTGTCAGATCCCCTGGAACTGGAGTTACAGGTGATTGTTAGCTGCCCTGTGGGTGCACCGTACAGAACCCGGTGCTCTTAACCACTGAGCCATCTCTTCAGCCCTGGGCTCCTTTTTTGGGTGGGTGGGGGGTCTGTCTTGCATGTCCTGACAGCATGGTATTAATGTCCCTCCTCCCTGGCATTAACATTCCAGTTAAAGCACCATTAATTGCATCACAACATGCGGAGAAGTTGGAAGGGAAAAGACCCACGCATGTGGAGTGGTCTCAACTCCGTGCTTGCAAAGATGAACTCTTGCCTTTGCGGAAATAAGCATGGAGCATGATCCGTTCCTGGTTCTTGGCATATGGTCCCATGGCTTTACCTAACACCTCAATGCTGCCGCATCATGAAACAAACTTTTAGAACATGAACTTTGTTGTTGTTGTTTTTCAAGACAGGGTTCCTCTCCGTAGCCTTGACTGTCCTGGAACTCCCTCTACAGAGCAGGCTGGCCTCAAACTCACAGAGATCTGCCTGTCTCTGCCTCCCAAGTGCTGGGATTAAAGGTGTGTGCCCCCAACACCTGCACATGAATGTTTGAAGAGACAACCACATTCAAATCATAGCAGCTGTTTTGCATTCTTTACTCTTCTCTTGTTGGCAGGGGATTCCTTCACCCCCGGGGATGAGGGTTGGTGGTATGAGGGAGTGGTTACGGGGAAAAAGTAAGTCTTTTAAAATTAAAGGGTTACTGGTATCTCCATTTTTTTCCTGTGTTTTGATGACAAACACACAGAACACGGTCTACGTATCTTCCTGCCTAGTAGCTAGGTGAACACAAACATGAGGATGGACAAATGAAGAATAACCAAAAAGCTAATACTTCACAGTATCATCACTATGTGAGTATACGCTAATGTTGATCTTCTGTGACAACTTGATGGGTTTAGAATCAGCATGGATACAAACCTCTGGACCTTGTGGTGAGCCTGGGCGTGGATATCCAAGAACTCCGAGAAGGACATTCCTGTAGGTATGTGCGTGGTGATTCTGTGTGGTGGGCCCGGCATGAGGATCAGTGTTTACGGTGAGTTTCTGCGTCTTGGACTAAGAACGGGGTCAGTGAGTGCTTAATTGCAGAAGTAGGGGTGACAGGAGAGGCAGACGGGCAACCAGGATGTGCTCAAAGGAGGCTGCAACTCAGGCCCACACATGACTTTTTGCATTCATAAACCAACTGATTAATTGATTGATTTTTTTTAATTTTTGAGACAGTGTACAGAATTCACACTGTGATTTAGGTGGCAATCTTTCTGACCCAGAATCCCCAGTGCTGAGGCAGAAGTGGACCGCCATGCTCACCCTGGCTTTTGCTAAGCTCCGGAAGGCCTTGGTGCTGGGTTAGCCAAGCCCACCCAAGCTTTGGGGATGATCTTCCTTAATTAAAGTCAACTGAGCGAGGACTTAAACTGAATCTGCCAAATCCTTCCACAGCAATACTCAGATTAGTATCTGATTGAAAACACCAGTGCAGACAGGTTGACATAGCCAAGCTCCACCACAGAGGGTAGGGCTCTGCCGATGGGAAGGGACAACAGTGGTTTTGAGGGTTAAAAGCATGAATCCGCTCCAGTTTTACATTTAAGTCTATTGTGTATTCAAGAATTGTCTTTTAACAGGCTCGGGGAGAAAAACAGAGGACAGAAGACTTCAGTGGTGGTTTCTCCAGGCGTGGGAAGCTGGGTGTGAGCAGAGTTGATCTGAGGAATGGGGGCTGGCTCACCTTTGGAAAGACAGCAGCTGCCTCTGGCGGGGTGGAATTGGATCACGAGTAAATGTATCGCTGAGCTGGCCGGGGGGACATTGAAGACTTAAAGCAGCTTTGGTTGGCAGGTCCGGGGTGTAGTCTTCCATGGAAACTGCCTACCTTTTGGTAGTCTGAGCAGGTGACTGGAGGTGGTCAGGTGGGCGCCTGTTTATTTAGCAAATAGTGAAGATAATGGTGGGTCTGAGAGAAGTTCTGTGCGTTAGTGATTAAAGATCCAGCCTTCGTGTAAAATTCCAGGATCGCCAGGGATTCTACCCATCCCGCAGCAACATCAGATACATTGGTAAGAAGTGGGACGCGGCTTAGTCCTCTTTGCAGAGCCAGAAGTGGGTGTGGCATCCACGGGCTCAGCTGGTGCCTGGTGAGTGTGAGTTCAGAAAAGCTGAGTGTGGCCCTGTGTGAAGCTCTGGCGTTGGTGAGGGTGGCAAGCCAATCAGGTCTATCCCCGGAGTTTGTTGGGCGGCCAGTCTAGCTGATCCCCGAGCCTCAGGTTTAAATACGAGACCTTATTTCACAACGTAATGATGGAGAGCCAGCCACAGAGGAAAGGCACCCCACGTCCATGTCTGCCATCTATGTGTGCATGTGCGCATAGCCACACTGACAAGTACATATGCACACATACATTCCATAGAGACACACACACTACCACACACACACAATGGGGGGGGCAGATACATGGAACAAACTAACCAAATAAATAAGCAAAAGAATACTTCACTCCCTGAGCAAAGGTGTCTAGACCGTGCTGGTGAAACCCACAAAGACAGCTGACGGGACAAGGGGGAGCTCTTAAACCCCAGACTGATGGCTGAGAGGCCAACAGAGGACTGATCCAGACTCCATGAATGTGGTGTCAGTGAGGAGGCCTCAGAAATCTCTCGGGCCTTGGGTAGTAGATCAGTGTTTACCATGGCGTACGAATAAACTCTGGGAGCCCATTCCACATGGAGGGAGGGCACTCATGGGGAAGGGCCTAGGTCCTGCTCTGGATGAAACGACAGACTCTGGAGATCCTCCATGGAGGGCCTCACCCTCCCTGGGGAATGATGTTGGGATTGGATGGGGGGCTGGGGGAGGTCTGGTGGAGGGACAGAGGAGGAGGGGTGGGAGAGGGAGCTGGGATTGACATGTGAAGCATGCATGTATCTAAGACATAATTTATCTTAATAAAAATAAAAAAAGAAAAATGAAAATAAAAGAAAGTCATATGATATTGTATTACTGTGACAGATTCTATAGGTATGCCTAAATCCCAGCATTGGTTATATGCAATAAAATCCTATCTTTAAAAAGAAGAAAAAAGAATACTTCACTCCCAGAGGAAGAAAACGCCATCCTTGGCTGGTTGTGATGGAATTTCATGGCTGTTCTAGAACAGTCACTCTGTGTGTGTGTTTTCATTTCCATTACGTTTATAACTAGGAGCTAGCTTAAAGGTCTGTTTTTGACATTTGAAGAATGATGCTAGTGCCAAGGCTCATGACATTTATGTGAGTTTCCCAGGATCACATGGTCCTGCGAGACGTGAGCTACACTACTAAGAAGTACGAGGGGTATGAGGAAATGAATGAATCTCTCCCAGCAGTGGGGTGCATGGCTGCTGACCGTAGCACCTGGGGGACCTTTCTGAAATACTGGGAGTCATATAAACACACGGCACTCCTCCTTCTCTCTACAGACTTGCTCTGTGGGCACCACACAAAAGGAAAAATAGGGTGAAGCTACTCTCAATATGAGATTCTGTTTCACCAGCCTTTGAATTAGCCAAATGCTGCATGTCACTTGAGGTATAGGTCAGTGGAATTCTGCTCATCTGTATCCTCTTCAATGAGTCACTTAGTTTGTATCGAGTCACATGTAAAGGAGGAAAATGAAAACACCTTTCAACCCTAAGGTTCTATGATGATTGTGTAGCTCCTTGTGGGTCTGGAGAAATGGCTCAGTCAGGAAAGAGCTTGCTGCATAAGCGTGGAGGCCCGAGTTCTATCCCTGCTACTCACAGAAGGGCTGAGTGTGGTGTTCGGTGTCTTAACCTAGTACTGGAGAGGTGGAGATGGTGACCCCTGGTTCACTGACCAGCCAGCCTCGCCAAATCAGTGAGCTCCAGTTTTACTGAGAGACCACACTAAAAACAAGTGTGGGGGCTGGAGGGACGGCTCAGTGGTGAAGAGCACTCAACTGCTCTAGCGGGTGATCTGGGTTTAATTGCCAGCACTCACATGGTGACTCAAAACTGTCTGTAATTCCAGTTTTAGGGATCTAACACCTTTTTCTGGCTTCTTTTCACACCAAGCTTCCACAGTGGACCCACACAAATACACAGGCAAAAACCTCAAACACATAAAATTTAAAAAAAAAAAGAAGGCTGACCACAGTGGAGGAAGATATCTGCTTCCACATGTGTACATACACACATGTAAATATGTATGTACGCAAAATATATAACAATTTTGGGAAGTAATGGGAGGTATTGAATCAACAATTATTATTTGTATTCCAGGAAGATTTATTTATGGGTAAAACAAAGGGCGATTCAACTACTCTTGACAGTGGTTGAATTGTGTTAAAATCACCGGAGACAGAACTACGGCTTTTTGTCTTTCTGGGATATTCGAATCATTTCAACAGAGCTTGTAATTCCATTTCAAATCATGACTAACAATGAAAGGAGTTCGGGGGGTGAAGGATTATCAGAAGAGCAGAGAAGGAATCTGTAGCAAATCCTCAAGTCAATGATGTACCCAGTGTAGGAGTGTGTGTCTCGGGAGTGTGTACGGAAACCATCTCTTGGGACGGGTCTGATCCTGCCCCTGAGAGAGGGATGGCAGTCCACAGCTTTCCCAAAGCTGAGCCCACCAGCTGGTTAGGCTCCAGCCCCACCCAAATTTCACATATGTGGTCCTCCTACTGTTCCAGCCGTGGTTGTTTATGTTCCCAGATCCAGGATCTCCCCAGGCTCTCTTTAGGCATGTGTCTGCCCTGACTTGTTGTCTCCATGCCTCGGTGTTTGAGGTGAGCCTAGCAATCTCTATTGCTATTTGTCTGTGTTGCTAAAGACTGTGGGAAAATATGTGGATTGACAAAAGTAGTATGTCTCAGAGAAGGAATCCTAAATTACACAAATGTCAGCACGCTTAGCGTTCTCCAAACTATAAGTGGGGCTTGGTGCACAGTGGGCAGGATTCTTGGCAGACTCTGAATATCCCCTGCTTCTTAGGTGGTGGCTTTTCTTTCCCCTGCCAGGCTATTCATGTTGAGAACTTGCTGGGAGAAAACAGCACAGAAAAAAAACCAAAATAAAACAACAACAACAGCAAAACAAAAGCAAACCACCCTGACTCACACTGAGAAGAGACAATGGCAAGACCAGCTCCAAATATGTACAGACCATGTGGCTCTTGAGTTCTCAGTCAGCAGAGTCAGGCAAGTGGCCTTCATGGTCCCCTTCTGTGTGCTGCAATGGTGCTGTCTTCCTCTGTGGAGTGTAAAGTATTGAAATTGTGTGTGTGTGTGTGTGTGTTGTGTGAGTTCCTGTAACTAAACATAGGTACTGTTTCATATGAAAAAAGAGTGGAAAAGCAGAACCTGACCTTGAAACAGAAATTGGAACCTCTTCCTCCAGCACACACACACACACACACACACACACACACACACACACACACACAGAAACAGACACACAGATACACACAAACAGACACTCGGACACAGACACACAGATACACACAGAAACAGATACACACACACACAGAAACAGACACACAGATACACACACACAGACACTCTGACACACAGACACACAGACACACAGAAACAGACACACAGACAAACACCAGACATCAGACACACACACAGACACACACACACACACAGAAACAGACACACAGATACACACACACAGAAACAGATACACACACACACACAGACACACACAGACAGACACCAGACATCAGACAGACACACACACACAAACACACAGACAGACAGACACACAAACACACAGACAGACACACACACACACACACACCGTGGCTATAAGCCTGGCACAGACTGTGCCTTCATCTCTTGGAGAAATATCCTAGGTCCCAGGTTCATGCTCACAGGGATAAGCACTGAGATTGCCTTCATAACTATTTTTTCCTTATGGTTGTTCCGTTTAAAAATTCCACCCCACCCCAACTCCCCACAACAGAGTGGAAGCAATCCACATTCAGTAAGTGGGAGCTGCACTCTGAATCTGGGTCTTCCACCAGGCTAGTGATATGCTTTTGAATTCTCTCTCATGATGCTGGGCAGTGCAGCTGTCGGAAGCTCTGTCAGCTTCCCAGTAATGGGAGAGAAGCAGTCAATATTCTACTTTGCCCTGTTGCTGGCCCATGGCGCTCAGTAGGCAAGGTGCCTTCTCGTCTTTTATGTGCACAGTGGAATTAATGGGACAGGACTCCCAGAAAGCCAAGAAACATCTGTATTTCCTCACCATGCTTTACTCCTCTACCGCTACCCATGATTCTTTTGTTTTCTTCAGTGATGGAGGATAATGGGAAGTGGGAGGAAAGGTACCATCTTCTCATCTTGAGCAGAGACGGCAGATGTTTCCAGATGTCTCTTTCTCTTGGGAGAGATATTTATGGCTTCAATGCATATTTGTGCCCGAAGATCATAGTTCCACTTTTCTATCAAGGGGTTCCTCTACCAACTGGATGTTTGTACCTGTCACCTCCTGTCTAGATAGTAGACACAACACCTCGCGTCTGACTTCTTTATTTACTTTTGTCCTATCTTACCTCTAGATGTCGCTGCCAGTAACATCCTGTGTTTGCGATTTTGCACCCCAGCAGGCTACCACAACCAGACTGCTCCGTTTGGATGTTCTGTGATTGGCAAAGGGCCAGGTGTTCTCTGATTGGCTCCCTGCAAAGCCATCCTCCCGTCACTGCAGGCAGACCGGCAAAGTACGGGAGTATAGAAAGTCTGAAGCGTTTAGTGCTCCGTCCCCCCAACCTCCTGGTGTGGATCACTTGTCCCACAGGCCTTTGTGGTCCTCAGAAGGAGAACTTCCCCATGGGCTCATTGGGAGTGGCCTTATTTGGAGGAAGTGGGGGTGGGTTTTGAGGTTTCAGAAGCTGAAGCTAGGCCCAAGTTTCTCAATCTCTTCCTTCTGATTCAGATGTGGAACTCTCAGCACCATACCTGCCTGTGTGCCGCCATGATTCTGACCCTGATACTAATGGACTAAACTTCTAAACCTGTAAGCCAGCCCCAATGAAACGTCTCCCTGTGGTCCTGGTGTCTCTCCACAGCAGCAGAACACTGGCTAAGACAGTCTTCCCTTTGAATAAATAATTTTGTTACACGGAAATCAACCATGTACAATCAGGTCCAAACAATGACAAAGCTTAATGCTCAAAAATACTCTTCTATCCTCTAGAGAGAGGGTGACTGGCAGAGGCTTAGGGACCGACTGCAGGCATATCTTGGCATCTTACATAGATGCCACTCAGAAATCATGAGAGTGCTTGATCCTGGATCCTGCCTGACCTCTTTATTAAGTCTACCTTCTGCACATCTTATTATACTGAGTCCTTTCTGTGAGTTATTTTTGTGCTTCCACAGGTGTCTAAGCAGCCTTCTGCCTTCTGTACCATGTCGTCTGTTAACCCTATGTCCTGAGTTCCTGGTTGAACTAGAAATGATCCCCTTTTTCCATTTTTACCCATATCTGGAGCCTGCCCAAATATTCTATTTTATTATTTAAGGGTTAGTATCTATACCAAGTTTATTAAAATCAATCTTGGCATAAGTGGTTATTATTCGATGTAGTTTATGATTTTTATAATTAATAACAAAGTAAAAAATGTTTTTTGCAAACCTCCTCCCTCAGCACCTTTCAAAAATCTTACACATACTAACCATACTTTCCAGTTTGGCTCAACTGAAATGCTTTTTGTAACTGTACTTTTGATTGTATTCACGCGATGCATCAAAAAATGGGCTTGCATGAAGCACTTTCTTCGTATGGAACTTATGAATTGCAGAAGGAGCCTTCATTTTATTTCGAGATGCTTCATGTTTCAAGGAGAATCATTTCTGCTCCCTGGGAAGTAACTTGCTTTTTGCATACATTAAAAAGTCAGTTCCCTGGCTTTTTGGAGCCCACTCCCTATGGTGGGATACCTTGCTCAGCCTTGATGGGGGGGGAGGGGCTTGGTCCTGCTTTTACTTTGTATGCCAGACTTTGTTGACTCTTCAAGGAAGGTCTTGCCCACTCTTAGGAGTGGATGCAGGGAGTGGGAAGGGTGGGAGAAGGGGGGGGGAGGGGAGCTGGGGTTGGTATGTAAATGAAATTAATTTTTTTATTAAAAATGTGAGTTCCCATTAAATAAATTTAATCATAACCTTTTATGATTTTTTCATTAATCAGTTGTCATAGATGTATAGAAAGGCTTCTGAATTTTTATGTTGCTTTTGTATTCTGAAACTTTGCTGAATAAATTAGTTTTTTTTGCTTCTTTTTAATGGAAACTTGAGGTTTTTCTACATGGAGAATACATGATTTGTAAGCTGAGATGTTTACTTCCTCTCTTCCTATTTGTATGTCTTTTCTTTCTCCCTGCCTAAGGGCCCTAGCTAAACCTTTTAGTAATATATATATATGTATGTATGTATATATACATCTCATACGTATATTCATACATACACATATATACGTACACATATATAGTAAGTATATACATACCCTTACTTCTTACATACATAGGTCTATGTAAGAGGTATATATGTAAGAAGTAACACATACATATATACACATATATGTATATAGAAAGAACAATGTGGGCGAAAGACACAATGACCTACAACTTTCAGACTAGCCGAAGAAAACATACAAGGACTCTTAAAGATATTAGTATAGAAATAGTTTTCCGGTATGGGACCTCAAAAGTGAAACCGGATGACTGGGATTGCACCGAGAAGCTTCTGTGTGGCAACAGGGTGACAACAGGCCAGCAGGGTGAGCTGGTTGGCATGGAGAATGGGAGAAAATATTTGCCAGCTATTCACCCAGCTGGGGAACCAGGGATTTGTAGCAGGATGCTTGGAACTGGAGGCCATGGGTAGGTCCCATAATCCACACAGATAAACCAGTGCGGAGTGCTCCCTCCTGTGTGTGGAAGCTGAAACCACTGACTTGAAAATGCAGGGTTGACTTAGTAGATATCGGAAACAGTAAGGGGAGTTGTGTGGAGAAAGAGAGGTTGACACTAACAAAGGCATGGCATATGCATGCATGGAAATGTCACACTGCACCTCATTGGTATGTACAGTTACTGCATGTTGACTCTCTAAAGCCCGGCGATAAGGGCAAAGACAGATTTCAGCAGTATAAGAATAAAAATTTCGAGGCCAGAAAGAGGCGTCGGATCCCCTGGAGCTGTAGTTACAGGCAGTTGTGAGCCACCTTACGAGGGTGCCAGGAACCCAACTCAGGTCCTCTGAAAGAGCAGTCAGTGCTCACAGCTGTTGTGATCCATCCCCAACAAAGAAAAATTCTGCTGCAAGATAGTGTGTCCAGTTTTTAGTTTTAACATTCATATGGCAAAGTAGTTTATAAGGCAAGTTTTACCACGTAATGAAATATAACTGTTTTAGAGTGTTTTTTGAATAGACAATAGAAGTAATACTTATGCTATAATGTAAAGGGAAGCCTTCCCACCAGCCTGGTTCCAGAGCCGCATCAGTCCCAAATAAACACACAGGAGGCTATATTAATTATGAAGCTGTTGGCCTTGCTTGTTTCTTACTGGCTAGCTCTCACTTAAGTATTTATCCCATAATTGTTAATCTAAGTATTTCTCTTACCGGAGAACTTTCTGGGCGTCTTATCCCTATGGCAGTTACATCTTGACTCTGGGTGTTTCTCCTACCCAGAGTCCTCCTCGACTCCTAGTCCCACCTATCTTGCTTCCCTATTGGCCAACAGTGTTTTATTGACATATACCCAGGACTCCCCCATCACTATAATATTTAAATTTTTATTATATTTGTATATTTAGGGAGGGGCACTGCATGTGTGGCTTTGCTTTGTGTAGAGGTCAGAGCACAGCTTGAAGGAGTGGGTCTCCTACCACATGGGTCCTGGGGATCAAACTAGGGAGACAAGGACTTTCATCTGTGGAGCCTGCGCACCAGCACTCATACAAACGTATGAATCTGATATGCAGAAAATCACAATTATGTGTAAAAAAGTAAAGAAGGAGAAAATAAAACTGCAGATTCCATTTAGACAAGCGAAAAAGAAAATCAATTTTGCAGATGGTAACAGTGATCCTTCCTGTCTTGGTTAGTGGGGGTATGTTTGACTGATTTCCAATTTTTTATTTTTGGTATTTTCCACACTAAACATGTATTTCTTTTAAAATGTACAAAATAAAAAAATTAAAAATAGGGCACCCATACACAATGGTTCCCTTCTGCTGATTCACATAAATGTGTGATTTTTTTAAAGCAGAAACCCATTTGTGTAAAACCCACTTTTCCCATTACAGTTTGTCACTCCAGGCGGTTATTAAAGAGCCTTCCCACCTTCAAGAATATAAACCCATTCCTTCAGTTCTGCAGCCCGGAGTTAAAAGGTGGAGAGAGTCCCAACATTTCTTTTCTGAGAAAGAACATCAATTTCGGCACAGACTCTCTACCCAGCACTGAAAATGTCACAGGGAAATTGTAGTCCTTAACCTAAAAGCTTAAAATCTAAATTATATGGATGAATCAGTTCAGACTCATGAATAGTATGAAAAGGTCTTTTAATCGTAAAAACGCTGGACAATGGAATGAATAGTTGTGAGGTTGGCTATTTCAGTAGAAAATGAGATTTGCCCACCCTCCTCAGAAATATTTGAAACAGTGAAAGTTGCCTTTGGAAGTCTTTCAGACAGCGTGGAGGAAAATAGAGCTGGGCACGGGATGAAGATGCAGTGAGTGCGTAGGAGATGGAGGGTCAACTCCGGGCGACAGGAGTGGCTGGTGAAGTGTAAGCAGAGCTCTGATCACCAGTCTGTGAGTTCTCTCTACAGATCCTGTGACATAAGGACCACGTGAGAGGTTTGTAAGTTAGGGTTCTCAAGAGGCAGCTATGCTCACCACTATGCCTCCAACGCAGACAGTTAGGGCCTTTGGAAAGGAAGAGTCCACCTACTCATGGGGAACGGCACAGTCATGAACAGTAGGGGTCAATTATCTTTACTCATGTTGTGATCATTCAATATCAAAACAGAGGGTGTTTGCAATGGGTCCTGAGTGCTCTGTGGTGCTGGGCAGTAATTAATACAAAGGGAGTGTGCATTTAAGGAGTTCACCTAAAGGTATTACGTTAAACAAACAAACTCTCACCTCCAAATCACAAACCATCTAATCGTGTCTCTTTTACTTTTGAAAAGACCTTCCACAAATAGTACCCAGATGTTGGAATTGATGCTGCAACTTAGACAGGTGGGGGAAAATGCTTTTTCCCGGTGGCAGATTTTTCCTTCCCTCAGAGAACTCATCTACTGGCTAGTGAGGAAAGTGATCTCAGTGTGCAGTTCAGTTTAACCTTTGGGCTACTCTGAATTGCTGGACAGGCTGCCCAAGCAGTGTGTTGACCCTATATAGCATGGTAGTCTCAAAGGTCGTATGAAGTCCTTCTGCCCTAGACCCTGCCCTGAGATGCAGTCTAGTCATCTGTGGTATTTGTAACAGTGATCAGGGTGCTGCAAGTCATGTCCGGTCCTGGATTCTGCCCTCGATGATCTCTAGAATCTGTCTTGGGTGCTCCCTGGATTCTGCCCTGGGTACTCTCTCTGTTGGCTTTTGAGCAGATTTCCATTTTCTTTGAGTCTGGTTGGACCTTGTGTCTTTTTCACGTGATTACTTTTATCCTGAGTGGAGAATTGACACTTTTCAGGCTTTAAGTAGCAGCCCCATTTGTAGGCCGATGTTTCTCTCCTGCCCACCTGCTCCTGCAGCTGCTTTCCAAATAATTGACTTGCAGGCGTAATATGAATTATAAATGCTCAGCCAATAGCTCAGGCTTGTTACTAGCTAACTCTTACACTTTAATTAACCCATATTTCTATGCATGCTTTGCTACAGGGCTCGGTACCTCTTCTCAGTACGGTGTGCCTAGCTTGCTCTCTCTGTGTATGCTGGTGACTCTCTGACTCCACCCTTCCTGCCCTCCCTACACTTCCTGCCCGGCTACTGGCCAATCAGGGTTTTACTAAACCAGTTTGAGTGACAAATCTTTACAGTGCACAAGAGGATTATTCCACAGCACCATTTCCCTTTAACTCTCAAAAGCACACAGGAAATTTAGCTACTTGAACTAAATTTCCATGTGCCTACTTGTGTTGTGCGTGTGTGTGTGTGTGTGTGTGTGCGTGTGTGTGTGTGTTTTGTGGTGGTAAGAAAGTTGAGGAGAGAAGCCGGGCGTTGGTGGCGCACGCCTTTAATCCCAGCACTCGAGAGGTAGAGGCAGGTGAATCCCTGTGAGTTCGAGACCAGCCTGGTCTACCGAGCGAGTTCCAGGACAGGCTCCAAAACAACACAGAGGAACCCTGCCTCGAAAAAAACCAAAAAAAAAAAAAAAAAAAAAAAAAAAAAGAAAGTTGAGGAGAGAAAACAAGTTAATAAAATCAGAGTCTGTTAAGTGCTAGGCTTTCATTTGCTTCATAATCATATTCAGTCTCCATAAAATTCAGTGTTAATTGTTATGATCACTTTCTATTGTTCTTTAAAGGATTTATTTTTATTATTTGTCTATGTGTGTGTGTGTGTATCTGTGTGAGTAAATGCCATTTAGGTGTAGCTGCTTGTGGAGGCCAGAAGAGGGTTTCAGATCTCCTGGGCTGGAGTAACAGGCAGTGATGCTTGCTAGGAGTCAAACTCCCGTCCTCTGGAAGAGCATCAGCCACTCTTGGCTGCTGATCCATCTCTCTCCGATCCGCTGGAAGAGCATCAGCCACTCTTGGCTGCTGATCCATCTTTCTAGCCCCCTTTATAAACCATCTGGCATGTGTGTGAGTGTGCATGTATGCATGTGTGCCTGTTTGCATATGTGTGGATGCACATATGGGGTTGGTATCCAGCATCTTTCTTACTTGTGCTCTCCTTTGTTATAGCAGACTCTCTTGTTAAACTTGAAGCTCAGTGCTTTTGGCTAGTCTGGCTACCCAGGATGCTCCAGGTTTCCCATCCCTTCCCCTTACACCCTGGGAGTGCAAGCAGGTTGAGGGCGCCACTAACAACCAGCTTTTCACAAGGATCTGGTGATCTGAACTCCACTCCTCAGGCTTGCATGGCTTGCCGGCTGAGCTATCCTCAGAATCCTACCTTGTAATCAGTGAAGACAGATGTGACACACACACTCACACACACACACACACAGACACACACACACAGACATACACACACAGACATACACACAGGCACACACACAGACAGACACACAGACACACACAGACATACACACTCACACACACAGACACACACACAGACACACACAGGTACACACTCAGACACACACACAGACACACTCAGACATACACACAGACACACACAGACACACACTCAGACACACAGATACACACACAGACACACACACAAAATATAATAAGTAAAATATTAACAAGACAAAAAACCAATTTGGAGGAAATATTTATCAAGTCTAAATTATACTTGATTTTTAAAGCTTTTCTTTATATTTCCTACTTAAAATTCTTTGCTTTTATTTTTATTTTTTTGTTTTTTGGAGATGAGGTTTCTATCCTGGAAATCTCTCTGTAGACCAGGCTGGCTTCGAACTTACAGAGCTCCACCTGCCTCTGCCTCCCTCCCATTGAAAATTCTTATAAAAGTTCTGTTCCACCTTTCCAAGAATGTTTTCTAATTTTATCTTATTAAGAATGGGTCTCCCTTATCATGCTTGAGCCAGCTGCCTTTTACAGAATATATGACTTCTGTGGATTCCTAAAGTTATTTTATTGCCTCTAGTACATTTTCTTTAATGGATTCATTTGGCTCTTTTGATTATGCAATTATTCTCGTTACTTATAATGGATTTTTCAGCCCATGATATTGTTTTTGCATCTTATGTGAATCTTAATATTTACTCCTACAGATGTATTAGCAAAACAATTGTAGAAGAGGCATCGATTAATTTGGCTGTTCTGTGCAGTCCCCCTTCCTAACGGCACATTACATGGGTACTGCTGAATGATGAAAATACAAGCACTTGCTCAAGAGAAGCCAGAATACTGAGAGCAGACAGTTCTCAGAAGATCTAGACCAGGGCTTCTTTAGCTTTTGTAGGAGTACAACATGCAGTTATTAAGAATGGCATATGATATATATAAATGCAGATGTATGCACACATCTATTGCTAGTAGCATAATGGCCCCTTGGACCATCCTTTCGAACAGACCTGATTCTCTCATGTATTCTTAGTATATACTATTTTATCCAAACTGGTCTTTTCGTAATTTCAGAATCTATTAGAGTTAAATATCCGCTTGCATAATGGTGGGATGGAGTGTTGCCGATGGATACCTCCTCTGGTACTCCTGGATTCAGTACCATAGCTGAAGCAGTAGGATCAGATACTTTCCCAGTGACACAGGCAACACCATCCTGTAAGCCAGCTCAACCATCCCTACAAAAAACATCATCACACGTGTTACCTCACTTAACCATTTCCCTCCTGAATTTAATATAAACAACTTTCTTTTTTTCACGTTTTAGTTGTTTTATTTCTTTTTTAAATACTTTTTATTTTTAAATTTAAATTAGAAACAAGGTTGCTTCACATGTCAATCCCAGGTCCCTCTCCCTTTCCCTCCCCTCCTCCTACACTCTCTCACCAACCCCCAATAACCCCTCATTTCCCCAGGGAGGGTGAGGCCCTCCATGGGGGTGTCCATAGTCTGTCATTTCATCCAGGGCAGGGCCTAGACACTCCCCCAAGAGTTCAGGGTGAGAGTGCATCTCTCATTGTTGGATGGGAGTCCAAAGTCCATATGTATACCCTGGATAAATACTACTACCCAAGGCTCAATAGATTACCTAGGCCTCCTCACTGACACCAACATTCAGGGGGCCTTATCAGTCCCATGCTGGATTCCCAGGCATTAGTCTGGGATTCAAGAGCTAACCCTTGTCAGGTCAGCTATTTCTTAATAGTCTTAATCCCTTTGGTCATCAGTCCTCCCTCTTTGTCACTGGATTTCTTGAGTTCAGCTCAGTGCTTAGCCGTGGGAGTCTGCCTTTTCTTCCATCAGCCACTGAATGAAGGTTCTGTTTCCCAGACTCTCTGGCCATGGGATTGTAGGCTGGCACTCCCCAGATCTATGTCTAAAATCCATATATGAGAGAGTACATGCCATGTTTCTCTTTTTGTGACTGGGTTACCTCGCTCAGGATGGTTTCTTCTAGTGCCATCCATTTGCCTGCAAATCTCAGGATTCCATTGTTTTTTTTCTGCTGAATAGTGCTCCATTGTGTAAATGTACCACGTTTTCTCTATTCACTCTCAGTTTCAGGAGGTCCCATTTATTAATTGTTGATCTCACTGTCTGTGCTACTGGTGTTATGTTCAGGAAGCTGTCTCCTCTACCAATTCGTTCGGGGGTACCACCCACTTTCTCTTCTAAGAGGTTCAGTCTGGCTGGATTTGTGTTGAGGTCTTTGACCCATTTAGACTTAAGTTTTGTGCATGGCGATAGACATGGATCGGTCTGCATTCTTCTACATGCCAGCATCCAGTTATGCCAGCACCATTTGATGAAGATGCTTTCTTTTTTCCATTGTACATTTTTAGCTTCTTTGTCAAAGATCAGATGTTCATACATTGGTGGGCTAATATCAGGGTTTTCAATTCGTTTCCATTGGTCTACCTGTCTATTTTTGTGCCAAGCTGTTTTCAGGACTATAGCTCTATAATAGAGCTTGAAGTCAGGGATGGTGATGCTTCCGGACCTTGCCTTGTTAAACAGGGTTGTTTTGGCTATACTGGGTCTTTTGTTTTTCCATACCAAATTGATTACTGTTCTTTCAAGGTCTGTGAAGAATTGTGCTGGTATTTTAATGGGGATTGCATTGAATCTGTAGATTGCTTTTGGCAGGATTGCCATTTTTACTACATTGATCCTACCTATCCAAGAGCATGGGAGAGCTTTCCATTTTCTGAGGGCTTCTTTAATTTCTTTCTTTGAAGATTCAAAGTTCTTGCGATACAGGGCTTTCACTGGTTTGGTTAGCGTTACCCCAAGGTATTTTATGTCGTTTATGGCAATTGTAAAGGGTGATGTTTCTCTGATTTCTTTCTCAGACCTTTTATCATCTGTTTATAGTAGGGCTACTTATTTTCTTGAGTTGATCTTGTATCCTGCCACTTTGCTGAAAGTGTTAATCAGCTGTAAGAGTTCCCTGGTAGAGTTCTTTGCGCCATTCATGTAAACTATCATATCATCTGTAAATAGTGAAAGTTTGACCTCTTCCTTTCCAATTTGTATCCCCTTAATCTCCTTTTGTTGTCGTATGGCTCTGGCTAGAACTTCAAGTACAATATTGAAAAGGTATGGAGAGAGTGGACAGCCTTGTCTTGTTCCTGATTTTAGAGTAATTGCGCTGATTTTCTGTCCATTTAGTTTGATGCTGGCTGTTGGTTTGCTGTATATAGCTTTTATTATGTTTAGGTAAGTTCCTGTTATCCCAGATCTCTCCAAGAACATTCAAGAAAGTTTGCAAGATTGTGCCATATATTTGATACTTAACACCAACTCGTCAATTTCTAGTTTTAAACTTTAATTTGCCTGTGAGGTAAATAGATTTTCTTTCAGTAAGACGTCCATGGATGCACTCAGACTTTAGTGTAGTTTCTTTAGGGGAACATCTGCCTGGTGCTTCTGAGCAGCAGCGCTGCCCTATGAAAAGAGTTCTTTCGGAAGATAGTTCTTTTCATTGGACCCGAATCATCCCAGCATTCCTCAGAATGGTGGATACAGCTAAACCCTGAATCATTTTCCCTTCTTGTGAGTAATTCGTGTTATTCGTTGGATGCTGTACTGTTTACTCTTCACGTTTGATAGTCTAAGATGGGTCTGTCACGACGGATGTGTTCAGCCAAAGGATGGACTATTGCTATCACGCATCAGTTTAGCTTTCAATCTGGGGCTTTATTTTCCTTGTATTTCAACTTGTACTCTATTTTCAGCTCTACTTGCTGGATTCTGTGTCTCCAGACACCAAATTCCTTTTTATGGTGTGTTGCCTTTTGCTCCCTGTAATTGATGTCCTTGAAAAAAATACATTCTTTCTTGTTAATTTTTCATCTTGTCGGTGTTCAGTTGTGAAACGATACTGATTTAAAGCATCAGTTGATCGTCTCAGCTATACAATTTTTTTGTTTCACCCCGCCCTGTTTTATCATGTTACAGTGCCTGTTTTTGTTGTTGTTTGCTTGCTTTTTTTTTCCTCCTAAGTGTGTTGTAGAATAGCGCAGTTGAAGAAGAACTTCTGTCTCTTTGAGCTGTTTTTCTTCCAGGCATAACTGTCTTTTTGATCGTCTGCTTCTTAGACCACACTTGCCCTTTCTTCTGTCACACGTTTACACAGTTATTACCATCCTCTGTCTTCCCATCCTGCCCGTGATTTGACAGGCCTGTGCGGATACTCTTTGGTCTGATGTGGAGCTGGTGAGCTCTAAACCCTTGTTCTGTCACCTATATGACAATTGTGTTTCCTCTGTGTTCTTCAACTTGAACACACATTTTTTTGTTTGCTTGAGTGTTTTTGTCTACTCAAATTTTAAGGACTAAAGAATGCTGGCAGAGCAACTTTTGTTTTGGATACTCACCATGTATTCTGCCTTCAAGACTTTATTAAAGTATATCTTCAACAATCCAGCTTGGGGAACAGCCATATTTCCCTAGGAAGGTCAAAGGGGCCTTAAACTTTATTTTGTTTTTTTTTTTTAGTAAAATGTATTTGGGGCACTGGGGAGATGGATCAGTCAGTAAAATGATTTCTGTGCGCATATAAGACTTGGGTTCAATTCTGGCATTCACACAAGAAGCTGAATGTAGTAGCAATTTAAAACCCAGTGCCACTAAGGCAGAGACAGGTGTATCCCAGGATTTGCTTAGCCTAATGGAGCGCCAAGGTCCCAGGGAGAGGCCTTATCTCATTGGGATGGATTGTGGGGACCAACTGAAGTTGAATTTGTACAACTCTCTCTCTCTCTCTCTCTCTCTCTCTCTCTCTCTCTCTCTCTCTCTCTCTCTTCTGCAATGTGTACTTCATTAAAGAGAAGTACTTATGTTTTCTCCATTTAATTTGTTTCTTCTGAGGAGTATTTTACTTTCCAGTTATTTGATGGGAAGAATGATACAAATATATATTCAATCTCATTCTGTTTATGGTCAGGGGACTTGGGGAAGACTTTGCATATTTTGTGAGCCCATGAATACTTCTAAAATAGTGCAGTGCTCAGCAGGAGGAGATTGGTTAGGAAACTATGCTATGGTCCTCCTCTCCACGCTGGAGTACTGTGTCCCCTATAACCGTCCTTCCTTCTACTGCCTTGAAAATGCACAGCCC
Organism: Mesocricetus auratus; assembly: GCF_017639785.1. Taxonomy (NCBI): domain Eukaryota; kingdom Metazoa; phylum Chordata; class Mammalia; order Rodentia; family Cricetidae; genus Mesocricetus; species Mesocricetus auratus. The sequence continues at coordinate 9,391,874 of NW_024429192.1, read as the reverse complement.
TACTTGTGCCTTTTATTACTGTTGGTCTGTCTGTTATACATGCCAGCAAAGATGCTGGAGATGTGAGAGAAGCTTGCATGGCAGGGAGTCAGGGATGGGGCAGGGAGTCTGGTATTCCCTCCTTATTGTATAGACAATGAGACAAACTACAAGTTTGTCTCAAGGAAGCTGGCTGGGCCTTTCCAGATCTCTCTGGCTCTTTAGAATCACTGCCAGCATGAAGTTCCAGAGCTAGTGCTCTGCGCCATGTCCAGATGACTGATATGAGCTTCTACAGACAAGACTCCACAGCTAAGGGCAAACTGGCCCCATTGCACATGCCCGCAGCTTCAAGTCAGTAACACAAGCTTCCAAGGCATGCGTAAATTGTTTGTTATGTAGCCTAATTATTGTGACTAGTTAAATAATCCCCAGTACCACCTTATCAATATCATCTGTGCATTCATAAAATGTCCTGCCTCAACCCCTCCACATCCTCACTCCTAAGGCCATGCTGATATCAGTGTATACACATCATGCTTTTGCTTCCTCATCTAAATGCGAGTCTTATGCAGTGGCCTTGTGTGTCTGCCTGTAAAATTTTTTGTTGATAAGGACAAGAACCTGGACCAAGACTTTGGCCTTCTGGGTCACCCTCTCCTACAACAGAAAAAAAAAACTTTTGGAGGCCTTCTCTTTCCATTCCAGACCATTGCTTTTTACGTGGGCTACCTTAACTCAGTGTTAATTAGCTCATGAAATTATCTATCTATCTATCTGTCTGTCTATCTATCTATCTATCTATCTATCTATCTATCTATCTATCTATCTGAGACAAGGCCTATCCATCCATTCCTGGCTGCCCTACAGCTCGCTATGTAGACCAGGCTGGTCTTGAACTCATGGAGATCTGCCTGCCCCTGCCTCCCAATACTGGGAATTATCTCATTAAATAAACAAACACCCACAGACATGAACACACAGGCATACACATACATTATTTACTGTGTTTGATACATTTTGAAAACTACAAGATGAAAGGTACTTTGGAAAAGACTTAACACACTTCTTTTGGTTTAACAGGCATGTTCTTGGATAGCTGTGTATAGAATCACATCTTGTAGATGGAAGAGTATTTAAAATACACGCTTATGTTCACTAAGGATAAAGGATGCCAAATATTGACCTGTGGCTATTATATTAATATATGATTTTTTCCCAAGGTAGAATAAAATTTTAGTAATTTAGTTTATAACGTGTGCTTTTTGTGCTTGAGTTTTGAGTGAAGCACGCCTATGCTTCAGGTTACTGAGAGGCCATGTAAAGCCTCCTGTGTAGAAAGTTAAGCCAGAGTGATATGTCATGTTGTTGTGATGGTTTATTGGGACTCTGTGGATCAGGAAAATGGGCTTGACAACACTGGAGTTTTCTAGATCTACAAGTCCATTTGAAAGCCCATTTCTCAAGCTTTTGGAATTTTGCTTTTCAGAGTGGCATTGCTCATTCCTTTTATGGCTAGTTACTCACTTAACTCATGTGGCTTCTAGTTAAGAAGGATGGTATTCTAAATACAGTGTCCTTGATGGAGTGCCCTGAGCTCCCCACAGGGGAGCACTGTGAATAACACAATTCTCCTACTGTTGACAGCCCAGAGTGAATCATTTTGCATTATGTATTTGTTCCCTCTTCCCCAAAGTCATCTTCTGAAGACATTTTGTGTGCTTGGTTCCCACTTCTGCTGGTACTGGGCATTTATTTGTGAGACTACAAGTCTTAACGCCTCTTTTCTTTTGTCATATCTAGTGAGCTTTGTTTTTGTTTCTCTTGTTGATGTGTGTTCTTTTGTTCCTGGAGATATGCAGTGCAGTAGTGTTAGCTCCTGAATATCATGTATGTATTCATTGTTTTAATCTTCTAGTTCCATGATTATTCCAATATATATTATACACAAATATCGATCAGTGACCTACCATGATAACTTATGATTTAAATCCCTTATGTGGGACTTAGAAATATGCATTTTAAAGCTCCTGATTAATTCTTAGGGAGATAATTCATTGACCACACCTTTAGAACCATAATGTAAGAACATTGATGATTTGGGAAAAGTAAGCAATAAGAGTGTACATTTTATCTCATTAGCTTTTAATTTGGCTAACATGCTAGAAGGTATGCAAATTGGATATTTGAAGGTTTTTTTTTATTAAAAAGACCTATTTTTTGTTTCCTGTCCTATATGGACCCATAGAAAATAGATTCATGTGAAAAATTCAACCACCACTGATGTTTCCCACCATAACGCATTTGATATGAAACAGCCAGGTGCTCTCAGGGTCATTCCAGGAACTGGTAGTGCAAGGGTCCTTATGTCAATTTTGCATGTAATCTTTATTTCATGCCTGTGTTTCTTCTCCTCTTGCATTCGGCAAATCAGAAGCTACATTGAAGTTTGCCATCCTGACTCAGATATTGGCAGTGTCTTTGAAGAATGTTTTCTTTCTCTGTCCTCAACAGGAATGTTCATGTTTTATTTTCCCATGTGGACTCTACAAGATGGAGCCAGATCTTTTTTCTGTAATTACATCTAGAGGCAGTTTGGCAATTTTCTTCCACAACTCATCACTAGAAATATATTCTGGAAGGAGACCACTTTTGCTCACTCCACTGGTTGCTGTGACCTCTATTTTCCTTCCAGAATTTGACTTATTAATACCATTTAGAAGCACCAGGAAGGCACACTGTGCATATTAATCAGAAAATACAAGCCGTACATCCTCAGAAGCCAGCATAGAGCATCTCTAGTTTGGATGGAGCTTGAGTGGTTTTAATGATTAGTCCTAGTAGCTTAGCTTCTGATTAGTAGATAGATCTTTATGGCTGCACTGAAGGGAACTGGCTTCTTTTTGCTTCTGCCTTCCTTAATGGAAACTAACACTAAGGTGCTCCTACACGTTAGTGTAGAAGAGAATGTGTGTCAGCACGCTATTTCTAATCCTGCCACCAAAGCCCCTTTAGATTGAGATTTAGATCGTCAAGCATTTGACTAACTTGCATCTGTTTATCTCTGGAGATAGAAGACTAGGAAAGAATGAACATACAGTCAATATAAGGCAATTTGGGGACCTGGTAGATTCAATGAAATTATTTTTGTCAGGAAAAGTCTGCTACTTAATTCACAGGCACTGAATCCCACATTTATCTGTGACACTGAATCCATCCCTAATAAGTGTTGTCTTCCCTGAGGCTTTTCTTGTTAGTCTGGCCTTCTTGCTCAAATTTCAAAGTTGTCATCCTCAATTCTGGCGAAGCTGATGCTTCATGTGCCTCATTCAATAAAGGTGGGGTGTGAGCAGCGTGAGCTATGGGTCCAGCATCTAATGCTTCATTAAGTATGCCTGGAAGAAAGTGTAAGAGTTTTATTTAACTTCATAGCCATCAGATACATTAAATCCCGTGAGTCTTAGTAAATTATTAAATAGCTATTGATTTTGTTGTGGTGAACATAGAGATGTATTGACTTTCCCCTTAGTCAATAGCTTCCAACAGCATAATAAATCTTGATGTTTACCGAAACATGCATTTTAATCTCAGTGTGTTGTATATATACATTTCAATGCACAGACATTTATTTTATGCTTCCTTTGAACGTTGCTGCAAAGACTATTTCCCCCTAAAGATCCTATTAATTTTGGGCTCATTTGTTCATCTCTTATGCCCTCTTTTTTTGTTTAACTACTTGATTTCAGTTTTTTTCCCTTGTTTGATAATGGGGGAGATATCAAGGTCTTGGAAGAAATCTATTTACCTTTAATGAGCAAATTGGGGATCTGTCTTCCTGATGAACCTGTGATTAATTGTGAAATGTGGCTGCCTGTCTCCTTCTATATTAAGCTTCAATGGAGGAAGAACTTTGAAGACCTTCACTCTCCAACTCTACACTATAATGCTTTATTCTGATATACCAGAATAAGACATTGATGGGGGGATGTCCTTTTGTATATGTCCCTCTTATTGGTTGATGAATAAAGCATAGTTTGTCCAATAGGACAGCAAGATAGGCAGGTCAAGGAGATGAGGAGAATTCTGGGAAACATAGTCAGAGTCAGATGCCATGGGAGACTGCAAAGGGGTAAGAGGTCCAGACCCTTCTCTGGCAAGATAAGAATATGTAGAGATATATAGATTAGTAAGTGTTGGCTAATAATTAAGACAGAGCTAGTAGATAAGAAGTCCTAGTCATCAGCCAACAATTTTATAGCTAATATAAGTCTCTGTGTGCTCATTTGCAGGATGACATGGCTGTGGGACCAGGCTGGTGGGAAGAACCATCCATAACAAAACACAATGAAGAACCATGTCTGAGAATCTGCCATACTTAGTTGTAGTCACTTTTCACTTAGGTGGTAATAACTAAACAGAAAGTGGAACTCATGTTTGGATAATATTAAATAATAAGCTACAGACTATAATGTAATGGGCATAAAAAGAAATCTTAATCCTATCATTTTTGCAAATTAAAACTCTACCAATAACATAATTGCCTTCATGAAAGACTCAAAGTGTTTCTGTGTAACTTAGAATATCAGTTGGTTGTTCAGTTACCATTCATTGACCTTGTACTATGTGTCTGTACACTACTGTCCTCTTGAGTTGCCTGTGTACTTGGATTCTCTCTGCTTCTGTTCTTACCTTCGATCCATGCTCCTTTACTTCTACATTCCTCAAATACTGTGTACCCCGTGATCAGTTGGGCAGCGGAAAGGACACTTGTTCAGCCAGTGGGATTTTCCTCTGTCAGTCGAAAACTGCATTCCATGTAGAAAAGACATGTTGACATGTGAGGAGGGTGAAAACAAAGGGACAAGGTTACAGGAGAGTACCTTGCCATGTTTTATACATACAGTCTGGGGAATGGAGGACTCAGGTCCATGTAGAGTGGGTTGCTGTAACAGCCAGCTCTGCCTACTAAGAACCTTGGCTTTCTTATCATGCTGCAGTTATAGACATTCTGTAGTCACCTACTGATGCAACGGTTCCCCGCCAGTGTTCTTGGAGCCATCTGTGGAAGCCCAGGGAGAGGTCTGCACCTTGACGGCTTATACGCTCACCTTCAGTGAACTGTGAACGCGACTGCATCTGCAAGTTGCAGTTCACCACTTGAAAATGAGCTAAGAAACTTGGAATTTTAAACCTGTGATGATCATCTGCATAAATGTACATATTTTGATAGCAGCGGAAAGTAAATGCCGAAGCTTGAGGAAGCTGTAGATTTGTCTGTGAAGAGAGGCCAGGACAAAAGTTCAAGTTGGCAGAGTGTCCCAAGGTTGTAAACATTCATGAAAAGGGCTGGGCAGCACATCCAAATCTTGCTTCATAGCATGTTGAAGCAATACCAGAGGGAAAGGCTTCCGAATTATTCCATTTAAGTATAATTTATGGCAATAAACCCAATGGTTTAGTCTTCCTACAGGAAGCAGGGAGTAAACATGAAAGCCTAGGGAGGTATTCACATAGAAAGAACTCGAGTCTATTGAATAAGAAGATACGTAGGTGGCTCCTGGTATTTAGAGCTGTTATGGTCCTATGGTAACTAGTTTCCTCTGGCCCTTTGCATTTAACCTATTAAAATAATAAATAATTTAAAACTTAGTAGCTTCGTCATGCCACCCACAATGGAAGTGAACAGTGGCTATATCTACCGGATACCATGTTGAAGAAGGAAGATGAAGAACATTTATTTCAGGAAGTTCTCTGAAGTTGTTTTGAGTTACAGCATTAACCGCTAGAAAAATGAACTATTTCTAATCATTTAGGAAGGAAGGGGTCACCTGGGTCATTGGCCCACTATGTCAAGTCAGTAACTAGACTCTACCTGTGGCAACAGTGAGGCAATTTCTATGCTTTAGACCCTAAATGCCCCCCATCCTGACTAAGATACTAAAGGTTTGGTTGGTCGCCAGGCTATGGTGTTACTGGTGCTTGTGAAACTTGTACGGGCAGTGTAGAAGAAAGCTAAGTCATTGGGCCATGTCTTGAAGTAGATGTTGGGACTTGAACCTATGACTCCCTCTTTGCTTTCTGGTGTCCACGAGATGAGCACCTTCCTCTAGCACACATTCCTCCAGGATGTGTGGCACTGACACAGGCCCAAAGTAACTTGGACAGACTTAAGCCTCTGGAGCCGTCATCTGAAAGCAGATCTCCCTCCTTTCTTGGGTACGTCATCCCCATTGTAGATGTTGACTAGGTTGACCTGGATGTGTTCTGGGGGGTTATTCCTTCTGGCACAATTGCTAACCTTTCTGGAGGGAGTGGTGATGGGAGGGTTGACCTCCTTGTCTTTCACCTTCTTATGGAACGCTCTCTTGACTCTAACAAGAAGTTTAAAGATTTGACTTCTCCCCTTGTCTTCCTCATTTTGGTTTAATATGTTGCCATATAGCCCATATCTCACTGTAAGGCTTGGTCTGGTGCTTCGTAGACCTCACCAGCAACCTTAGGCATATGCTTGAGGCTTTTTCTTGCATAAAAGTGCCTTTGTGAATGTCCCTGTCAGCCTCCAACTAAGTGTCACTTTCTGGAAGGATATCTCCCTCAGGATTCCTTTCACCACAGATAAGGATGCCAGAGTTGTCCCACAGTGTGAAGTGGTTGTTACCTAAATGGATCTAAAAAAAAAGGCTTAGGAGAGAGGGAGCTGCCAAGTATGCATTCAAGTGCTCACATAGAAAGCAGAGCACGAGGAATGGGCTTAAATTAAGGAAGATTTAGAATGGATTTCTGGAAACCTTGAACGACTTCTAGCATTTTTTTTTTGATCTGGGGGATGTTACTAAAAGTTCTTTTTGTCAATTTCACACATATGTACAATACATTATGTTTATATCCAGCCCCCTTCCTCTTTACCCTTCTCCTTCATCTTAACTAGTTTTTCTCCACTGTCATGTCCTGTTCTCTGTCTGTCTGTCTGTCTGTCTGTCTGTCTGTCTGTCTGTCTGTCTGCCTGCCTGCCTGTCTGTCTCTGTCTGTCTGCCTGCCTGCCTGTCTGCCTCTTCTCTGCCTCCCCCTCTTCCATCTCTACATGGAGTTTGATTACAGTTCCTTCTGTGTCTTGGGTAAGGAATAACTCATTGGTATTCAGGCAAGTACCAGTGGTTGCAGCACTTAAGAAAATGGAGTCCCTTTCCTTAGCACCTCTTTCCCTGTCAAAAGCTCCTCAGTGAGGAGTTCTGACTCATGGGTGCCTCCTGTATCCATGATGGAGCACCGGTATTTCATTGAGAGAAGATGGATATTTACTGAAGAGGTCCCATCCTGTCGCTGGTAAAATATCTTTCGAATAGGCCGTGTTTAGCACCGAGCCTGAATTTCTGGCTTCCAGAGCTGTGAGAGAACAGGTTTCAGTTATTTTTAACCATTAATTTTGTGGTAATTTTCTATAGCAGCTAGAGAAAACTAACATAGACTTTCCCTAAACCATTTTAAGAATTATCAGATAAGGCATTTATGTAAAATACAAAGTCCAAGTTGCTCAGGAGAGTTTCTCTTCTCGGAAGGGTTCCCTGATCTTTCCTCTTACACGGGCCTCTGGCATGGGCATTACACTAATCAAGATTAGGATCCTGTACTGTCTGTTCCAGCCTACCGTTTCTTTGAGAATGCAGTTGTTACTGTCTGCAGCGATCTTAGAGGCATGCCTATAACTTTTGCTTTGGATCACGTGCAGAAACCCTGCTTGCTGTCCTTTCCTCTAGAGACAGGTGACCTGAGATTACCGTCTGACTTCTCCATCCTCATTTGCATCTTAAACATATATCCATTTTGACACGTATGATATTATGTTTTTTTCATCTCCATTCATTCAACGGTGAAACTAAATTTAGGGTTTTGTAAGAAATATACTTGTATATTTCAAAACTGCAGAAGGTGCCAAAAGGTGTTTGTTGTGGTTTGCTATGTAGTTTTCCCTTTAAGTTTGTGTTTGAACGCTTGGCCTCCAGATGGTGGCGCTGTTTGGGGGAGGAGGTTGCGAACTCTTCAGGTGTGTCACTAGGGGGTAGAGCTTGAGATTTGGCATTCTGGGTGCACTTTCTGTTTGCAGATGCAATGTGACCAGCCAGCTTCCCTCTCTTGCTGCCATGCCACCCTGAAACGTACCCCCTCAGACTATAAGCAAAATAAAGAATAAAATAAACCTTCCTCCTCTAAATTACTTCTTGTCACAGTAATGGAAACAGCTCCCATTCCAAATCCATTCCTTACTGGTATCCATTTATAGGAGTAAAAAAAAATGGTTCCATTGTTCCTTTTTAGAAATCTATACATTTTCTTATACAAAGACAGGACAGGTAGACTGTATTTATTGCTACCTATTTACCATCTATCATTTGACTGCAGTCATGATATTCTGAGTCAAGCTATGATTGACCTCGTTACCAGTCAGAACTCAAAGATAATAGATGCATGCTGTTCAAAACTGTTAACCTCATGGCAATTGTTCAGGAAGAGGAAATTATAACAGCAACCAACCATATTGGTAAAAATACAAATATACAATGGCATGTAACATCTTTCCTTGTGAGATAACCATTCACAGATATGAAATATATTTTGTTATCTTTCTTTCAAATTTCTAGATTTTCTTCAGTGAGTGTGACCCTTTTCTTCCCACTTTTCCTTATGCTGTTTTTAATGAAGCGTTTAATAGTCTTGTATGACTTAATCCAACAATCTCTTTCTTTTAGCAGCTTCCTGTTTCTGACTCTTGCTATTGATAGTTCTTCTAAGTTGATAAAGGAATTCAGCTACTATATGATTTCCTTTACATCTAAATCCTAAATCCATTTAGAGATTCCCTTTGATATGATGTATGAATCCAAAAATCTTTTTTTTTCACATTACTAGTCAGTTATCCCTACTTTATATAATAAAATTTACATTTAAATCATATATCCTCAGGTGCTTCCTTTACCACTTAACAAATTACTATGTAAATTAGGATACATTCATCTTCTTTTAGATATATATATATATATACATGTATATATATTATCTAGAGACTATTGTTTTGAGTCTCAAAAGTTTCTAATATATACATACTGGTTTATAGGATCAATTTCAGACATTTCCCAGTTATTATGTTTAGTAAGTTATTATTAGTTAATTTTTTTTTGGTTTTATGAGACAGGGTTTCTCTGTTTTGGAGGCTGTCGGTCCAGCCTGGCCTCGAACTCACAGAGATCTGCCTGCCTCTGCCTCCCGGGTGCTGGGATTAAAGGCGTGCGCCACCAACGCCCGGCTATTATTAGTTAATTTTAAAATTAGCTTATACATTTTAGGACAATATGCTCTTATTGGGATTGTTTATGAATGAATTTTATGAAGTTGCTTAAGGAAAACTGGTGTCTTCACTGTACTTTTTGTAACTGGCAAACACAGTATGCCTTTTCATCAACTCAGTGACTCTGTGTTGTTCAGAAACATGTAGACTGTTTTCCTCATATGTTTTGAACACTCCTTGTTAGGTTTATTTCCAGATATCTTATCCCTTTTGGAATTATTGTTATTGCCATTATAAATAAGTCTTTTCCATTATACTTCCATAGCAGTATTATTTATACACATAGTAGTACTCTTTTCTGTACATTTTATGTACGTGTGTGTTACCATCTAGAATATCATGGATGTCTACCATAAGGTTTCTGAGCCAGCAGTGAGGTCGCAGTCACAGGGCTTGCCCTAGAGATATAATGGCTTAGTACAGAGCCAAAAATAAATGTGAAAACACAATGTGTAACTGCTCTTTGTAATAAAGGGTCTGAATAAAATGAAGCATATTTAGTAACATAGCATCATAATCTATGTGGATCTATCTACCCAAATTATGGAAATCTTAAAGCTTGAAAATGTCATGTCTTATTTCTGTAAAGTTCTGTAGAGTCAAGCAAATGCCCAGAAAACAAATATTTGTTGAACTCTCTGCACTTAATTTTCTGTGAGCTTTGGACTAACAGTGTCTTGAGTCCATTGGTCACCACAGTTACGTAGCCTGTAGTTGTTGTCCTCTTCTTCCTCCCCCTCTTCGTCTCCCTCCTCTTTCCTCTCCTCCTTTTTCTTCTTCTGATGTTTTGTCTCCATGCATCTAAGTGCACTGTGTGCACACAGTGCCTGAAGAGGTCAGAAGAGGGCATTGAATCCCATCAAGCTTGAATTATAGAAAGCCGTAAACTGCCACATAGGCGCTGGCACTCAAACCTGGGTCCTCTGAAAGAGATGCAAGTGTTTTTAACCACTGAGCCTTCCTGAAGCAGCCCATATTTTTCTTTTTCTTTCTTTTTTTTCATTTTAATCATTTTATTTCAAGTATATTTTAAAAATCATAAATGGGGTTTGTAATCCAAAGCTGAAACATGTATTCTTCAGAGTCTGACAGGTAATTCCAGACCATACTTTCCAAACCCAGGTTCTTTGCTATTTTTCAGATTTCTGAGGCCTTGTATTTAAACTGCTCTATTCTAAATGTACACGACTCTTGTATACTTGCTGATAAAGTTTTCTGAAAACTGTCCATCAAATATAAAGAATGGTTTCTATCCAAAGATTATCAGTGGAAAAACATGAAACATTATCAAGAATACAATTCTGTCAGAAGCAGTGCTGTTCTCTAGAACACAAGAGAACACAGAAGATCAAGTTAAACTATGCTCACAGGTTTTGGTAATACAGGCCTCCACCTACTTAATCATTATGCAAAGTCATCACTGAGATTTACTGGAGCACTCGAGAGAGCAACAGGTTACTTTTGAGGTAAAAAGCTGCCTTGGTTAACTTCTCTCAAATGTTTTAAATAAAAAGTTAATGGAAACATTTTTTTAATGGTTTGGACACTATATAGCATACTACTCATCACACAAGGAAATCAAAACTGTCCTCTTAGGAAATTTTCCATCTTTAAGATTATCATTTATTCACTTTTTTGGTTTTCAACCGCCTAACTCAATATTTAAATTTTTTTGTATTCTGTACTTCAATGCTGTAAAATTTCTTTTTTTTTTCAAATGATCTTTACAACCCAGACCAGACAGCAGCCCAGTGCTCTCAAGTCCCAGTTTACTATAACGCAGAAATGAAATGGACGGAAAGCTGAGGAGACTGCCTTTGCTCCTCAGGTGAGCAAACTTCCACTGTGGGAACAATCCAGAACCTCTGACTGTCCCTCACAATGAGAATACTTCCACTAGTAAGTCAATATATTATTCTTAAAAATTAAAGTTTGGTCACTACGAAAGACTGAACAAAAATGATCCTCTCCCACCACAAACAACCCCCCCCAGCTCTCTCTACTCACCCCTCCACTCCCCACACAAACAGAGGAGCAGCAGGAGCTGAAGCCTTTCCATTTCAAGTCTCAGTTCCTAAGACACGGCCGCTGCTTGCTTCAACTGAAGGTCTATGGACTCTATTCTCCGATGCGCCCCATTTATAAGTTTATTTCCATACACACATGCACGCACACACGCACACACTCATTCACTCTCAAGTAAGACACTTTTTTGTGTTTGTTGATAAATTATGAGGAATATGAACTAGGTGTGTACAAGGTTTTATAGGTACTTTGTAAACATCAGAGTCAATTGGGTCCTTTTCTCCAAAAGCCTGAAATCCTGTTATGCAACCAGAAGCCACTACTTTCCCAGACGCTGTTCACAAGCTGCATACTGGCGAAGCGCGGAGAAAAAGTCCTCGTAACTGATGTTCAGGTGAGAAGGCAAAGAGACGATCTCAGTCAATCTGATTTGCCAAGGAAGAAAGCCTAATGTGCTGTCCACAGGACCAAACTTCAACACTAAATCAGGATCAGGGAAACCATATGAACTAAGTAAGCTGTCTAGCAGATCTACATCCAAATCTGTGGGTCTTCTCTGCTGCTGAGCTACTAACTGGCAAAAGTCCTGGGCAGCTCGCACAATGTCTGCTTTGCCATCTTCTGGGGACAGCTCCTTCACAGCTGAAGGGCAATTTAAAACTTGATCGTCTTTGTTGTTACTATTTGCAAACTCTGGTGAGTATTTGGAACAACCTAGGCCCAAAAGTTCCTGCTGTTGTTTTAAAATTTCATCCATCAATCTGGAATTATTTCTCTTGAAAATACCTTGGTGGTCGTAGACGCTAATGTAGGAGATCCCCACGGCCATACACCACACCACGAGGCTCGCGATGTCCGAGAAGCTGGGCTCCTGCTCCACCTCGGTGATCACCAGGCCCATGTGCACTGGCAGCTTCTGCAGGGAGCGGCCGTCCGCGCGCCAGCGCAGCCAGGGATGGGTGGCGGCCGGCCCGGTTCCCCCGTGCGGGTGCCGGTGATGACGCCGCCCATATTTTTCAATCAGCCTAAATATTCTCTTTCTATTGCTGTGTTATCACAACGCTGGTCCACGAAGTGTGTGGAAAATGGCAGTTATGACTTGTGTCCAGGGCATCCTCAAGTGTCTCAATCCCCGGACAGTAGGCTTCTGATGCTCTACTGCAGCCCCGAGGATACAGATGATGCTCTGCTACAGTCCCGAGGATACAGATGATGCTCTGCTACAGCCCTGGGGATACAGGTGAGCTGAGTCAATGCTACCTTTGTAAAAATTTGACTGAAGTGCCAGCGTTAAACTTATGTTACTAAGCCTAGTTTCAGCTCGCCTTCTTCTGGGGATGGGTGTTAAGATTTACCTCTTTAATAACACCAGGGAAGCAAGAGGACACTATAATAGAGAAGATTCTGTGTGTAGGACTTTTAGACAAAGTTAAATAAAAATTGAGGGTTTGTTCTGTTTTTATATATTTATAGCCTGTGTAGCTCTGGAGGGAGGTTAGGTCCATTTGTAGGACTATATAATACGCAGCGACGTCATAAAGCACCGGAGAGGATGAGAAGAGGGCCCAGTTCAAAGCTGGAGTCAGTGGCAGACTGCTGGTAAGGAGGCTCAGGTGTAGTCTCTCATCTGTCATAAAACATACTGAGTATTAATATTCCTCGCAGTACAAGAGTTTGAAAAGTTCTAACAATGGCACATATATATTTCATGCTCACTCTGTTGCAGGGAATCTGCTTAAGCTTTGATGGAATCTCTGTAACTACTTAATAAGATGGGTAGGGGCGCTATTCAGTTTTACAGAGCAGCTATGACTAATGTTGGGAACTAGACAAATTACTCAGTGGCGTCTTTGAAAGGCAACCCCGTGCAGTGTGAAGAAGAGCCTTCTTGGGATCTAGACAGTGAACGCTGCAGTGGATATCGCATGTCTTATCTTTTGTAGCATCTGTGGACCCGATGGCCCCATGCCAAGCTCAGAGTGGTTGCATCAGGTCACTACCACAAGGAGCTATGCTGGCAAAGTATCATTTGGTGTGGGTTTTAGAGAAGAACATAAAATTTGCAAGCCTTTATACACCTAAAAAACAAACAAACAAACAAGTTGCAACTTATAATAGCAACTGGTTACTTGGGGACTTGGAAGTAGGAAGAATAACGGATGTGCTGATTGTAAGTCGGGGAGCTTTTGACACATAAGGATAACCACTGCCTTCCTCATCCTATAACTGCGATCTGTCCTAGGTGGACAAAGTGAGGTACGTCAGTCAGGTTATGCAGTGCTGTGCTTTGGAAACAAGTAAGTTTCCGAGCTGCATTACTTTGCACCTTTCCCAAGAGCTTTTTCATGTTCATTTAAAGGCTGACACTCCTGATAGCTGTTCTCCATTATCCAGTCATGACCTGGGGCAAGAGACTTCCAATGTAGCAAGGAAAAGAACAATTTTGGTAGTGGAAACCCACTCTTACATCATTCGAATGGGAGCAGAGAATGGGCATACTGTTCCTGCTCGCTCAGGTTCTGAGGCTGGGCCTCCATCACATAAATCCTCACTGAGCTCTGACCATCTGCACCTTACGGAGAATATGGCCTTTTTGTTTCTACTGGAAATTTATCTCCTTCTACCTTTTTTCCTTTTATTCCTTCAGACCAAATTAGGCCTCCTCAGGCAGCTCAGTCTTCACAGGGAGTCTTCTGAGAGTAAGTGATGGGGGTAGGCAGGAACAAAGAACAGACAAGGTAGATCCTCTTGGCCATCATTTCTCACTTACCTACCCCTAGCTTTCCCTCTTTCTTCTTATCAGTCATGTTAGAAAACAGTGAGTCTGTCCTCAGCAGACTTGGGTCTCTACAAATGTAAACTGTAATGGCATTTGTATTTCAGGGTTCATGATGAACACCAATGATGGGGAATGTTCTTCTGTACATATGTTTCTCTTATTGGTTAATGAATTAAACACTGATTGGCTGATTGGCCAGGCAGGAAGTGACACAGCTGGGCAGAATCAGAGTATAAGCAGGGACAAACAGGAAATCGCTCTCTTCTCTTCTCTGTGGACATGCTGAGTCAGTCACCATGTAGGACACGAGAGGAGTAACAGGTCCGGACCCTTTCCCCACTAAGAGAAGACCACGTGGAAATACCAAGATTTATTAGAAATGAGTTAATAATTAAGTCAGAGCTAGGGAATAAGAAACCATAGCCAACAGCCAATAACTTTATAACTAATATAGCATCTGCATGTTTCTTTGGGGCAGAGAAGGGCAGTGGGACATAGTTGGGACAAGAAAGCTCACATTACACACTGAAGACTGATGTGGTAGAGAGACTGTGTAATGCAGAAACACAAGAGAGAGAGAGAGAGAGAGAGAGGGCATCAAGATGAGGCATTCAAGGTGTGAGACCAGAGAGCACAGGTGTCTACGGGTGTAAAGAGGGGAAACCCTCTTTCTCAGGACCAGACCAAGTTCTGCGGTTGGACTCTGTAATCTCCCCAAAGGCCATGTGTGCACAGCTTGCCTGGCAGCCTGTGGATGCTATTGGTGGCTGTTGCAACCATTGCACAGTAGGGTCTACTTGGAGGAAGTGGGTCATAGAAGTAATTGAGAGGTTTCTAGTACCCTCACCCTCCTTCCCCCTCTCTTTGTATACTTCTAGGTGGACATGTTGAGCAGCTTTAAAATTATTGTTATTATTATTATTACTATTATTTCAATCACTCCTACCTGATGTGATTCTCTGCTTCACCACAGGCCCAGAAAACAGTGGACTTGTTACCTTCGAACCTCTGAAGGCATGAGCACAAATGAATATTTCCTTCTCTAAGTGGCTTTTCTCAGGTGTTCTGTCACAGACATGGGAAGCTGGCTAACACGGAAGGCAAGCGAACAGTAAACAAACGTAAGAGGGGATGCAGAAGTTGGAATTCTCACCCCTCCACCTCCAGTACTTCCCCCCACCCCTTTCCTAAACTTTTGACTCTCTCACACCTCGTGATATGAGTTCATTTCTATTCTTTGCAGCCTTTAGTTAACTTCTGCCTTTAGCCCTCTGGTCCCAGCATGGAGTGGAGGTATAGAATATCCCTAATTTGTGTCTGTGGCTGCAGGAGGTATGTCAATGTAGGTGGCACCCCAAATTGGTGTTAGTTTATAATTCTGTGTTTTCATAGAAACATAATAGAGTTGGAAAATACTGGGCTTCTATGTGCTCAGTACATGTCCGGCGCTTCATGTGTAAATACAACTGTTTAATCCTCTTCTAATGTTATTTACATGGAAGGGGTGTCACAAGGCAAGATTAAATGTCAGATTAGCCGCTGACCTAAATGGTCGCTGAGACTCCAGCCCAGAGCTCTTATGATCCTGTTGGAATATTTGCTCTACATTTTAGACAGATGACTCCAAAATGACAAGTTTAAGCAAGGAATTTCCTGAGTTGTGGCAGACACTGACTCCTTTCATCTCTCTTCATTCTGAAAATTTTGCTTCTATTTAATTCTATCATCTTCCCCACTCTTTCTGTATATTAACATAGGAGTCTCCCCCAATATCACATGGCTGGCTTCTTCCATTACAAGTAGCTAATGAGTCTTCATTCCTTATTTCATGAGGCTAAATAAATATAGATAACTCCAACAGGGCAGAATGAACTTCTCAGTGGTTGACAAGGGAATGTTTTATTAATTTGCTTTTAAATCATTGCAATCATGTCCGTTTGAATGTCTGATTCTTTTCTCCCAATAAAATGAGAAATGGTTGTTAAGTTTTTTTTCATGTCTCCTGTAAATAAACTGCAGCATCCTAATGGATGTACAGCCAGAATTAATCTCAGACAGAAATCACCAGAGACATACAAAGAAGATTATGCAAGTTTCCCACAGCATTTTGTCAAGAAGTACATTTTCATGAAGACAGCTTACATTTACATTCAATTGCTTTTGTGCTCTCTGCCACACATTTTCATTCTTAAAAATGAGAGGGAGAGAAAGAGAAAGAAATAAACAAAGCCTACTTGTATGCCACTTGGGAAAAATAGTATCAGGTAGTATCAGGCTTGTGGAAGCCATTGGAGTCACCTGCTGCTTCCTCCTAGCCACATAAGAATTCATCTTGCAATTTCATCCACTCAAGGGCATGAGCTTCCGAGTCTCTCCTTAGTAACTGATTTTGCTATCTGACAACACTTTCTGTCATGACGTTTTCTCTTACCAACAGTGGAACTGAGCCACCTCTTGTCTTTGTTTCCAAACCTCGAGGACCCAGCTGAATAATTGGTTTTATTTCTCCGTAATATCATCAGCGTTTTACAAAACTCATCAAACTAAGGATGCCTTTTGTTCTTTTTGCTTGCAGTCATTGTCTTTAAAAGGACTCTCTCTCTTGCTTCATCAGATTTTTTTTGATCAGGGCCAAATTTATTATTCCGCATATTTAGAAAAAATATATTTTTTTGCAAAGAGATGAATGCAAAATAACATGCATTTAAAAGCCAGGGTCTTTGCGGGAATTTCTAGGGAGTGGGCTGAGGAAAGAGACCATTCATGGAGAATATTAATGGCTGTGATTACAAAGAGGTGAGTAGCTGATCTAGGGCACAAGCAAATAAAGAGGAAAAGAGCTAACTGAGCGATCACATGTGTCTCAAGATTAATGGTGCGTATGTTAGAAGTGGATTTTGCTTGAAAACGAAAGCCACTTTGACTCTGAGCAAAGAGAAGTGAGTGGAGGGATAAAAAGCCATACTACCTACAGCCCGTGGATTAATCACCTAGCTCCTCGATGATCTCAAGGAGATTCAGGTGCAAGTGGGCTCCCAAGAATCCTGGTAATGAGCTGAATTTATGGTACTGTGTGAGGGTAGGACAGTTATTAGTCAGTAACAGGGATGGTGGGCCAATGACCTGATTGCTGGCCTATAATCAATCAGAGGTTGACTCCTGTGTACAGTTCTCCTGGGAGATTATTAGAAGCAATACATTGCTAAGGTCAGCCATTGGCTCATTGGGGGCCCATTAGTGGCTCACAGGGGGCAGGTATTCTATTCCTGCACATAGAGAAATCCTGTTTCCTGGAAAAGCAAAGAGAAATGACTGAAAGATCTATGCCTTTTTCTTGTAGTCTAAACCCAATACATCTCTGAAGCATATCTTGTTTAATTTAAAATAACTGGAGAGAAACTAATAGATGGTAAGGAATTCATTTATCAAATGTGTTTGACGATAATGTGTATCATACATAGGCTCATACTCATGTAGTAAGTATATTTTCAAAGAGGCTCAGAACATGGAGAACTCTGACTTAGATGCTAGGTGTAGGTGTGCACAGATCATTTGCCAACATAGTAAGTAATACTTAAAATGTGATTATTTTTTCCTCCCTGGCCCAGCAGCCTCGGCATTTAATACATTTTACTACCTTATACTTGTGAGTTTGTGGTTGTGTTTTCATGTAAAGTTTCTTGTCATAGTTAGGGTAGAATCTAATTGATGTGAGGAGACACCATGACAACAGAACCTTTAATAAAGGAAAACATCTAACATCTTAACATCACAGGTTAAGTCCGTTGTCATCACGGCAGGAAGCATGGTACTGGAGAGGAGCTGAGAGGTCTACATCCAGATCAGCAGGCAGCAGGAACCGAGAAGTGACACTGGGCCTGGCTTGAGCATTTGAAGCTTCAAAGCCTACCCTCAGTGATGTACTTCTTCCAACAAAGCCACACCTACTTCAGGATGGCCACACCTCTTAGTAGGCCACTCCTATGAGCCTATGGGAAGCTATTTTCATTCAAACCACCACAATTCTGTATGCAGTAGGAGGATAGCTGAAGGATAACTTCGTTTTATGGAAATATTCATTTTACTTTTAGTTATGTGTATGTAGTGTGTGTGTGTGTGTGTGTGTGTGTGTGTGTGTTTGTGTATGAGACTGTGCCTGAGGAGGCCAGGAGAGCAAGTCAGATCTCCTGGGGCTGGAGTCAAAGGTGGCTGGGAGCTACTGGGAATGGAGGCAGGGAAAGGAACTCAGGTCTCTGCAACAGCAGCAAGCACTCTTGAATTCTGAGCCATCTATTTTTGAATAATGTAAAGAGAGTGGCGGAGCTTATATAAAGATGCTTAGCACTAGGTTACGCTTGTAACTGTTGTTTTCTTTGCATGAAGTAAGTCATTTTGTTTCATTGTGCTCAGTTGAAGTAGCCTGGGCACTTTTAGTGTTGGAGTTCCCATAGCTTCTATTCACATTACAATGTAGCAAATCTATAATATGGGGTTCAAGTTGCTTTCACCAGCTTGGCATCCTGGCTCAGGTGTTGTTGGGAGAACTGATCTGCCAGTGAGAGCACTCAGTGTTCTGCTGTGTGTGTTCCCTCTCACTAGCAGAGGCAGGAGAGAACCAACTTGTCCTGTGAAAGCTGATTTAGCGGGATCAGTACATATACACACACAAAACAAAGCAAAGCTTACAACAAAGTCCCAGGAGTAAAAGACAGAGTCCTTAACCCTACTGAATCTCGGTTAGTCAGGGCTCCCTGCAAAACTAAAATACATCAAATCAAGCCAACAGAACAAAATATCCCCACCTTCTAGAAACTACCGCTTCTCCTCCTCATTTGGGGATTTGTAAGTCAGAGGTATTAGTGTGTTCTTAATTATTATGTTATCTGGCACTTGGCCACCCCTCCCTCCCCTTTCCTTCCCAAGGTTAAATATCAGTAGGTGTGTACAGAGGCCCAAATGAAAACCCATCACCCCCTTTCTGTCAGATGAAGGCATCCCCAACCAAGGTTATTTGCAAGAGAAGTCTCTGCTAAATTCTCTACCTGACTTCCCAGCAGGGGTCCAGGAGGGATGGAGATAACGCAGTAAAGAATGACCAGACTTTTAGAACAACACTTTGGGGCCCAGGGTTTCATTTGTTTAGCTTCATGCACGACAGCTCTTGGAACTATCTGCATGCATAATCCTTGTTTAAATTTTCATGTTTTCCATGTGCATCCTAACTGTTCCTTTTCAATGCAAGACTGTAATCCCACTACACACACACACACACACACACACACACACACACACGCATGCACACACGCACGCACACACACACACCCAACAACTATGAGGTAATGCACTTGCTAATGAGTTCCATTCACTCATTCCACACATCATCCTATACTGTGAAATATTACATTGTACTTGATAGGACTGTACAGTGCTGTTAATTTAAAAATATGAAAATGAAATTCCTCTTTGAGAAGCCTGTACGCTGAAGATGATGAGCTGGGTGCATGAAAACAGGCTGTCCTGGCTGACATAACTGAGCTGCCATCGCCTCTGCAGGCTTTTACGACTGGATTCTTGGCGGGGAGATCACAGTGTATCCTCATCAATTAGATTTTTTCAGTTACCTGCCGGGAAGTCTCACACACACTGGATGGGACAAGCAAGTTACTCTGACCACAGTGTGCTAAGGTGGCTGTGAATAGGGATGGCATGTTTTGGAATAATGTAAAGAGAGTGGCTGAGCCTATATAAAGACGCTTAAACCCATCCTGTCTTTGTTGCACCGTGCTGCTGCTGTGCTGTGGATGTCAGACGCAGGAGAGGAGGGGAGAGGAGGGGAGAGGAGAGGAGAGGAGGGGAGAGGAGGGGAGAGGAGGGGAGAGGAGGGGAGAGGAGGGGAGAGGAGGGGAGAGGAGGGGAGAGGAGGGGACAGGAGGGGAGAGGCAAGCCACAGGCGACCCCTTCCCTGCGAGTCTGTCTGCTTTCATCAGGGAAGATACATCTCTCCAGAGCCTCTTTTAGCTGCTCCGGCGATGTGACTTGATCCGTCTGCCAACTTTACAAGAGAGACCCGAGCAAGAAGCACGTGAACAGAATGGGAGGATTGTTAATTACTGTGACTCGGTCACTCTGCAGCGGACACCTGCATCAATGCACCGTCTCAGGACCTGTCCTTATGTGGCACGCCCCAGGACGCGTTTGACATCTAACTGATGTGTGGAAACCATATGATGGTCGAAGCTATGTCTTCAAACTCTGAATCCTGAGCTTTTCCTAGCAGGGTTCAGTGTAAGGCTTTTGAAGGTGGGTAGTGAGGGTGAGCTTCTGCTCCTTGGCAGCCGCGTGACCACGGACCAGTGGAGCCAATGCTACAGAGGTGGTCCCAGGCTTGAGGTGGTTTCACTGTTTTCTAGCTACCTGATGCTGTGAAGGTGATGTGTTACCCGTTACGCTACGGTAACCATGGCACCAGACAGTGTCTGCTCTTTGGGACGGGGCCTGTTGCCACCACAGGAGCCATCGGTCCTCATTCAATGAAGCACGAGTGGGAAGAATGGACACTGCCTACGGGCTACACCACAATATGCAGAGGAGGTGGTCCCGGACCCTGGAGATAGCACGTAGACTTATCTACACAGACCCCTAAAGGCTACAGGGGAAAAGATGCTTTAGGGATTTCATGGAGCAAATGAAAAGATGAGGGGATGGATGGATGGTCAGTCAGTCTTCCAATAGAATCTGAAAAGCCTTAGGCTGGCCTCTGCCTCTTTGTCTTACAACAATGAATGCCCACGTGTTGTTCCTCATGAGCCACGTATTGCGTGGGGTTCTTGTAGCATCCTGTCCAGGAAGGCTGCCTAGATAGGCAATAAGATCTCAGAAGAGAGAGCTTTAGGTATGGGCGGGTGCCTGGGGGCTGGAGACTGGAGCGAAAGTATCTAGGATAAGGTGCACGCACCAGGGGTCTTAGTCACTTCGGGCTGTTATCACAGGCTGCTAACAGACTGGGAGGCATAAACAACACACAGCTATGTTCTGCCACTAATGAGGTTGTCCTTTGACCCGCCGGAGAGCTATTTTCTCCCTTCATCACCGTGACAGGGCTATTTCGTGCTGTGTGTGCAAAGAGGGGAGTGGTGTCCGTGTCTTTGTGTAAGGACAGGAATCACATCCCAGCATCATGATCATAGCTAACACTAATGACTTCCCGCAGGCTCATCTTGAAGCAATGTCCTGTCGAGGGTTAGGACGGCCATCTAGGAATTCTGAGGTGGCACCCGGCTGGAGAAAACAGGCAGAGATCCCCACAGGGAGTATGTTCCCAGAATTCACGCAGGCATTCAGGACCGACTGCAGGCTAGACTTTCATACCTCCATTACCCTCCTGGAATTCAGCTGCGGAGTTCTGAGAAGCTGAAGCTAGTGAGATGGAGGAATTTAAAATGCCACGCAGGGGTAGAGAGAATCATCCCTTCTTCCTCCGGCCAACAGCTTCCTGCTGAAACCTGGTCCTGCTAGGCTGAACCAGCGTACAACACAATGTAATTTACTCAGAAAATATTGAGATCCTATGAAATAGCTCCACTGAATACATTTTAAGAGACGGTGAGAATGAACTATACAATTAAATGGTTTAAGATACGCTCGTTCAACCCAACCATTAGGTCTGTTTTTCCATACAATCCGGTACTAAGGGAAAACTTTAATTTTACAGAGCATTTTTTGGTGAGAAAATTAATGAGATGTCCCAGAACACAATCTAGATTTGAGAATTTTTATGGCTGGTTTTCTCTGTGCAAATACTTGAATTTAAAATGTTGGAGGATGTTGTAATGCCTAACGTGGCCGCTTGGTGGCAGCCGAACACGAGCGGTGAGGACTAGAGAGCGTTTTGTATGAGAAGCATTTTTATTCGACTTCCCAGGGCAGCGCTTATTCCTGTTACGGTGGAGGATCTGTTTTCTCCAACAATGTTTGTTTTGTGGCTGAGCCCTTGTTGGTTCCTCGATGCCACCTTTCATTCAGCTTTCCGGATACTATACTCCCCGGCTGTCTTCAAATTAGAGCAGTTGGGGCTCTCTTTGATGGTGTGGAGGGTCTACCGCCCTTCAGAAGTTCCTCCCTCTGACTCCTCCTTCCATTCCTTCATTTCTTCTTCCCCTCGTTTCCTCCTTTTGTTTTATTCAGACGCCGACCGACACGTGGAGGACGGACAGCCGTTCTTACTTTTCCCTGGTTAAGCTTTTGCAATACTACAGCTTTCCTGAAAATTCCTGCACACGTCAGAGACTATGATGTCTTCCCGCCCTTTAGTGTTTACCTACGACGTTATTCATGTCTACACACGTCATTAGCAGAACGGGCTCTCTCTCAATTTTTTAAATTTAATTTTATTTAATTAACATTTCTTTTCGTTTATTATACGTACCGACCACAGTTTCCCCTCCGTCCTCTCCTCCCGTTCCATCCCCGCACCCCACCTACTCCCTCCCCATCCGCTCCTCCTTAGACTCCATTCAGAAAGTAAAGGGTTGAAGGACTCCTGAGTGGATTTTAATGATGATAATGACATATTTAATATTTAGAACTAAGTGAAGTGCAGATCTCTACTACAGTCCTACCTAGTGCAGAGGACCATCCTATGCACAAACACAAGTGACCTCGTGACTTTGTGACCCAGGCTATGCCTCCAAGCCTTCTGGACTGAGAACTTTTGAGCTCCTAATCCCAACCAAAGTATATTGTAGGACTCCTGCGGGGGTTTTAGGAAAGCCGTTTATTCTTTAAGACTCATGTCTTGGCACTCGCCTATGGTTAGTTAACAGTGCTGTGGGTTGGCATTTGAACTTCTTCATGCCTTGAGTGTTCCCTGTCCCAGCAGGAACAGATATGCAGCCTATGTTGTGATTTGATCTTTTATTTTTATCCCTCTCATATAGGTTGTGTCTCTGGTCATTTCCATTCACTCTTGGGATTCACAACTAACTAGAAATTAAGCTCTATCTCGGACCATGAAACAGAGCTGTAGAAGTCTTGGCCGTGGCCACATTAGAACAGGGACTCATCATCAGTTGAACCACCCAATATATATTCAACACAAATACCCACATGAGTATGTGTGCATATGTACATACACATATGAATGTTTACAAAGAACTGGAGTGGAAAAGCAAATACACTGATGGTCAATGAAACCAGAGCTCCAACTGTTTCTCATTACATGTTTGCTGATGTCCAACTTTCCTTTCTAGACAAGAGTGTAAAACCCAAGGCAGGAAAGATATAAGGGTGATTATTTTACTTCTGATTTACATAAATGGAAACTTCTAGAACTGTGTTCTTATCAGTCTCACACGAATGGTTCATTGTGACCAATCTAGAATATGTATTTAATAGCAGCTTCTGGAGGACACTGGGATTTGTAGTTCAACAGACAAGAATCTCCACACTGGCGCTTATGATTCAAGTCCTGAGAGCAGCATATATCTGCCTTGGAATCTTGGAAAGATTAATTTCAGTTCCAATAATTTCTTTTCAGTTTCCTTCAGGAGCTTTGTGTGAAGTTTCAATATGCTGTCTGGGTTAGTGGGCATGGATACAGATTTATGCATTATGATACAGATACCTTTTTATTGCACATTAATACTGGGAGTATAGAGTTACCTTTACTATTTATTATATTTTTAGTAAGAGTGTCTTTAACAGCCCTTTGCATTGTTTTTGGTAGAAAGTTACTTTTGCTTTAGGGCTTCATTTTCCAAATAAAAACAGAGAGAAACAAAGACCTTAATGGGTTTTCTTATCACTAGACTATATCATTCTTTCCACGATACCCACCAACTGTAAACTCAATGACATTTCCTCATGTTAGCTTTCTGTTACACAGCAATGTCTAGAGAAGCTAATAAACAATTTGCTTTTTGTTTACAAAATACTTCAGTGGCCCAGGGTAAGACTGTGCCTTGGCTGAGGTGATTAGCAGGCAGGATGGATAAAGCTCAGAACATTGTTCAATGTCTAGATCAAGGTCACATTCTCAGAGCCAGCCTAAGTGTGCATGCAAATGACAGCTATTGCCTTGTCTTTCGCTTTCACACAGAAAAAGGCTTTGTTAACTATGATAATCAGACAGCTGGGAAGGTAACGTTTCCCTGCAATAATGTTGATGTCTTCTAAAGATTTGTTAAGGAAAGCATCCACCATCACTCAATTAAGTGGTGTTTATCTGCAGCAATCGTAACAGTGAAAGCAAAGAAATCAGGCAAAATTTTATTTTTATTAATAATAATGAAGGCTCCACTTACTGAATTCCTTCGTTTAACCCAAAAATTAGCTTTGTGATCTCAATAGTCAAATAAAAAAAAGACTTAAAGATTGTGTTTATGGCAATATATTTATTTCTGTGAAAGATGTCTTAGCAGGGATGGGCTGGCTGGAATTTTAGCAGTGTGGTTCCTTATTTAGACACAACGAGGAGTCTCTCCCTTAGTCAACATATGGGCAGCTACCCTCAAGTCATCTCGATGACACAGTGTGAAGTTGCTCTTTTGTTGAAAAATAAAAACCAATCGAACACTCAAACTGATTTCATGTCATTATCGACAGAGGGAAAATCTCTGACAGGAGACTGGGTGGGTTTTATTTGCTCACAAATCCAACCTGATGTTTTCTGTTTGTACGGCTTCTGTGAGCACTCTCAGAAAGTTTACTCAATTCACTTGTACTTAAGGTAATCCTGCGGGGGGTCCATTCCTGTTTATGCTTTATTAAAAATGTAAAGACTTCTGGAAGTTATTTACTCTGTATTTATGTACTGAATAAAGTGAATTAAATCTTTGCACAATACCTCATACCTCCCCAAAACAAATCCACAAAAACCTCAGAACTGTTAACTAAAGGCCAACAGAATGAAGTCTCAAATATCTCACAGATTACGTAGCCTTTAAGAACCCAAAGCGGTGGTGGTGCAAGACATGTGTATTGGGTACTCATTGTAAGGCCAGCACTGGCCCGCTAAAACCCACGGACAAAGATGCACACAGTAGAAAAGCACATTTTTTAAAATTTATTTTTTAGCATCGTTTTCCATTCATTTACATTTCATATCATGCGCTCCAACCCCGCCCCCCCCAGTCTTTCCATGTCCACCACCACTCCTGTATCCGAAAAAGAAAGTAAAAAATACAAAATTAAAATAAGCAATCCATCCCGCTGAAGCCACCGGGCACGACCTGCTTCTCTGTCAACTGCAGTTTCCTCCCTTGCACTCATCACGCCTGTCTTCTCCAGTGCTGTCTTGCGTCTGCCACTTGGCTCCTCGGTGTTTCTGGCCTCTCCATCACATATTCGTTTGTCGTAGGGGCTTTGGAAGTGGCGGTGTGCCCCCATAGCACACCCCTTTGCCCAGACAGCTTTACTTGCAAGTGTTCGTTGCAATGAGTCATCGGTCTGGTTCAGGGCCACTGGCTTCTGCTACACCATTGCTACTGGACCCTCCCTGTCCCGGCTGGTTTTGTGTGTCAACTTGACACTAGCTAGAGAAGAGGGAGCCTCCATGACGGCCAGGTGTAAGGCATTTACTCAGTTAGTGATAGACGGGGGAGGGCCCAGCCCATGGTGGGTGGAGCCATCTCTGGGCTGGTGGTCCCGGGCTCTGTACGAAAGCAGACTGAGCAAGCCAGGGTAAGCATCCAGGAAGCAGTTGCCCACCATGGCCTCCGCATCAACTCCTGCCTCTAGGATCCTTCCTTGTTTGAGTCCCTGTCCTGACTTCCTTCTAGGGCTATAACCCTGTGGAAGTCCAAGCTGAATAAACCCTTTCCTGCCCAACTTTCTTCTTCGTCATGGTGTTTTGTCGTAGCGATAGAAACCCTGACTGGGACGAATTGGTACCAGCGCAGTGGGAACTCTGCTGTGACAGAGGATCGATCGTGGTTGGACTTTGGAACTTTGGGCTAGAAGAGCCATTGAGTGTGAAGAGCTCCGTAGGGGGCTCTGTGGGAGCTTAGAAGATGAGAATAAGAGCCCTGCAGAGGATGGAAGAGGGTGGAGGTCTGGCTTGTGAGGTTTCAGAGGGAATTTTAAAGACGATCAGACCCATTTACTGTTTAGATCTAAGAACTTTTTGGTTCCCGTTAGCTGGGGCTGAAGAGTCAGCGCCACTAAAGCGGAACTTTGTTTTGCTGGGACAATTGACACTACTCAGGGGGAGCTAAGAAATTAGCGGTGACTTAGAAGAGACCAGCTTCACTGACGTGAAATCTTCTGAGAAGTGTCTTCTGAGAGCGCAGAGAAGCTATTTCCTGAGGTGGCTAAGGTGGTACCTCGTGCTGGCAGCCGGGCTTGGAAATAATGTGTTAGAGTCACCCTGATAATCCTGATTTGGAAGGCACAAAGGGCCACGGGGAGCAGATAAGGCTTGACACTGTGAGAGGCCAGGAGAGGCCATTGGTGAAGTGTAGCCTCAGCGGCAGTTGAAGGACTGAAGGGGTCATGCAGAGAAGTTGAGGAGAGCCTGAGAGGCCACTGGCAAAAGCGCAGCCCGGTTGCAGCAAGGAACCCCAGGATTTTGGAGATGCTGCTACCACGGGGAGACCATCAAGGACTAGCCTCAGTAGAGTGGAGCCAGCCGGAGCCTAGAAGAAGACAAGCTGTGTGTGGTGCAGGGCGGAGCTGGAGAGGTGGCCCAAGCCCCTTGGAGGAGCCCAGAAGATCGTGACCTAGTCCCCAGATGGTTGGACACTGAGTTATTTATACTGCTGGAGTTTGGTTTTGCTTGGTTCAGATTGCAATGGTGCCTTGGCTCTTCCCTCTTTCAAGAAGGTGTTTAATTCTGGTTTTTACAGGACCCCACAGATGAAAGACTTGAACTTTTAAAAGAGATTAGATGTTTTAAAGGAACTGAATTTGTAAGGACTGTGAGACTTAAAATTACTTATGATTTTAATGTGAGATCTTGGGGACGACTAAGAGAGGAAGGCTGCGGCTTCATAGTTGTGTGTTTGTGTGAAACTGACAAGGGGTCAGTTTTACTGGCTGTTTTTGTGTGTCAACTTGACACAAGCTGGAGTCATCAGAGAGGAGGGAGCCTCAGTTGAGGAAATGTCTCCATGAGAACCAGCTGTAAGACATTTTCTCAATTAGTGATCAGTGGGGGAGGGCCCAGCCCATGGTGGGTGGTGCCATCCCTGGGCTGCTGGTCCTGAGTTCTGTAAGAAACCAGGCTGAGCAAGCCAGGGGAAGGAAGCCAGTAAGCAGCTCCCCTCCATGGCTTCTGCATCAGCTCCTGTTTCTAGGTCCCTGCTCTGTTTGAGTTCCTGTCCTGACTTCCTTCTGTCCTGAACAGCAATGTGGAAGTGTAAACAGAGTAAACCCTTCCCTCCCCAACTTGCTTTATGGTCATGGTGTTTTGTCACAGGAATAGAAACCCCAACTAAGAAACTCACCAAAACTCATGTCAGATGTTCTTTTCTTATCCAGAGTCATAAAGATCCTATGGCTATGGTTCCACAGCATGGGTCCCTTCATGTACTCCAGAAGCTCACAGATGGGGTAGGTGTCGGGGTGAACCAACTCAAAGCCCCGGATCTGGGCCTGGGTGGTAGCTGAGTTGATCAGCCTGGGCCTCCAGCCGGGGCACTGCCCCTGCTACCAGAGTACGTATTAAAAGAATGTGTGCATACTATAAACTTTATGAATGATGGAGTTCCAGGAGGAGTCTAAGGGCAGAGGAGGACACATCTTAGAGTATCTCAGATGGTCACCAAATACTCACTCAAAAATGGAGACAACAGCATCTCCTTCACAGAGTGTTGTGACAAACACACAAAAAGGCTCATACATTTGAATATTGGGTTCCCATTTGGTGGAACTCTTTGGGAAGGGCTAGGTGGTGGGGACTTGTTAGAGGAGGTGTGTCACATGGGCCAATTTTGAGGTTTCAAAATACTCACATCATTTCCATTGAGTTCTCACCCCCTCCTGCTTATGGTGGTTAGAGACATGAGGTGTCAGCTGCTCCTGCCACCATGCCTTCACTTCCCTAGCAGGGACTCCAACCCTCTGAAACCACAAGACCAAGTAAATGTGTTATTGTATAAGTTGTCTTTACTGTGGTGTTTTATCACAGCGGTAGAAAAGAAATACAGCGTGTTTAATTGGGAAAAGGTAACCCAACTTGAAGGTTTAGAAAGAGTAGTTCTTGTCAGTACATCAACAAAATAGTGCCTGCCGTACTTTGAATTTCCTGGTCCTGGGAAGATACTCTTTGTCACGGAAGACCTTGTCTGGGATCGTGAGTAAGACTTGGAGTAAGGATGCAGAAGAGAGTGGTAGATCAAGAGGAGTGATGCTTCAGCCTGGCAAGATCTGTTCCATGGTGCAATAGTGGTACAAATGTTATAGGGGTAACTGACCACTTTTTTTTTTTTTACCGGATTTAAAGCCTTTACCACACGGGGAAATCCATACCTGCTACTGGAAACTGGATGAGGAACCCATAGCTGGGGAGAATATAGACCCTAGGGGAGAATATAATATTATTTTTCTGAATTGCCTTTTTACTGCTTTCCTTGGTAACCGTAGATCTACATAGGTCTCAACCCTCACCAGATAAACTCCTTTTTGTAGTGGATGATAGTGCAGAGAGACACAGTTGGTCAAATTACAGAGAATAGGAGGCTGTGTAGCTCTCAGTTCTAAATGAGACATCTATGTTACAACTCCTCCCCCCACCCTCTGCAAGGCTCAGGGATCACAGAAGCAGATACAGCACGAAGATGGTAAGAGCCTGGGGATGAGAAGGACTGCTGTAAAACAGTGCCTTCCAGACATGACAAGGCTGTCACACACATGAACTCAGTGATGTTACTGAACTGGCAAGACCTGCCCAAAATAAAGTTATTTGAAATTTCAGCATGGTTGGAAGAAGGGCTCAGGAGTCCCCACATCTAGATGAGGAGTTATTGTCAGTTTCTGGTTGCTTAGGGAGGGATGCTGCTTGTGTTCAGGGATGTGGTCCTTCCATGCTTTAGTAGTTGGCCCTATAGCCATGTGTATACCATCATCACCAACTGGACCCAGTGGGTTAAAATAAAAGAGCGTGAAGCTGGGAGGACAGAGTGATGTGAAGTCTGGAAGGGAGTTGGAAGGAAGTTATATCAAAATATATGGTGTACATGTACGGATCTCTCAAAGAATAAATGCATTTTAAAATGAAGACAATAGTTTTGCTCTATGCAAATGCTTAGACTCTAACTGTAGGTTCAGTTTTACCATCTGCCACCTACCAGCTTTGTGACTTTGGGTTTAATCTCTTAGCTTTGATTTCCTCATGTATAAGACTGGGTAAGATATTCATATATGCTCAGAATAGCTTATCCGATTAGAATGAGATTGATATCCAAAGAACTTAGTGTAGTTACAGGCATGCAGTGAACTTTCAAAGACAGTAAGCCGTAATATTCTCAGCGTCACGGACGTCAATCTCCTCCCACTCTGCTCTCCTGCACGTCTCCCGGAGTTAACTTTCAGTCTTCTGTGAATTCAGAGACGTGGCCAGGTTTCCCATGCTTTAGCGATGGTTCTGGAATTCTTTTAAGCTGTTATTATAGCGGTTTTGAAGGTTGATTTTGATGGTTCAAAGTGTCTGGTGGCTTTGATTTCTGAGCTCAAAGTGTTTAAACATCTTTCTGGGGGATCTCCACCCCTTCATCTTTGCATATCATCCATCATCCACAGAATCCTGTCTTGACATTATATCTAGAGGGTACTTGATCAAGTTTTGCTGATTTGAAGAGAGCTGGGTAAAAGAACCTTTAAAGAAGAAGCAGTTGTGGTGACTCAGTCTTAGGCAATCACAGAACCAGGGCAACTAAAGCCTGGGAATCACCAGGCTAGAAGCCAGCCTAGGCTACAAAGCGAATGTTAGGCCTGTTCAGGGTAGTGACCTTGTTTCACGAAAACTAAAAAGTAGGGGTCTGGAGTGGTCACTTGTTAGCTAAGAGTAATTGCATTGCTCAAGAATACCCAGGCTCAGTTATCAGCACCTAGATTGCATCTTACCGCAAGAGGTAGCATGGCCGAGTGGTCTAAGGCTCTGGTTTTAGATTGCATCTTACCACCATTTGTAACTCCTGTTCTAGGAAATCCGAGTCCCTTTCTGGATTCTGTGGATTCTAGGCATGCTCATGGACGTGCATATGGATGCATGCAGGCAAGCACTCATATACATATAATAAAATAAATAATTTAAAAAGTAGAAAACAAAAGTCAATAAAGAGAACACAAATTTGCCTCCCAAAATTTAATGTCAAAATGTAGGGCAGCATTCTAGATCACTCTTGGAAGATTATATCCAGAAATAGCATTTTGGTGTCATATGGCTAGGTTAGTCTTGATTTTACAGAACATTTCACTCAAACACAAAAGAACATGCCTTCTTCTTAGCACCTCATGAAGCTTTCTCTAAAATTGACCACATACTCTGACAGAAAGCAAGTCTAAGCATCTCAGCAGATACAAGAAAATTGAAGCAACGTCCTACATCCTGTCTGACCACCACTGATCAAAGCTGGGTATCAACAACAATAGAAACAACATAAAGCCTACAAACTCATGGAAACTGAACAACTCACCGAATAAAAAATGCACCAAGACAGAAACTAAGAAAGGCATTAAAGACTTTCTAGAATTGAATGAAAATGGATGCATAGCATACCCAAACTTATGGGGCATGAGAAAGACAATTCTAGAAAACAACTTCATAGTACTGACTGCCTATACTTAAAAAAAAGGAAAGATCTCACTCCTAGTAGTAATTTAATAGTGTAATTGAAAATTCTATAACAAAGAGAAGAAATAACACCCAAAAGGAGTAGATATCAACTGTTGGAGGTATCACCATTTCTGATCTGAAATTATACTGCAGAGCTATAAGTAGTAAAAACAGCAGGTATTGACCACAAAATAGAAATGCTGATCAATGGGATAAAACTGAAGACCCAAACATAAATCCACATGCCTATGAACACACCTTATTTCAGATAAAGAAGCCAAAAATAAACACTGGACAAAAGACAGCATCTTCAAAAAATGATGCCTGTCAAACTGGATGGCTGCATGTAGATCCATGCTTACCACCCGCACAAAATCAACTTCATATTTATTAAAGACCTCAACATCAGGTCAGGTACATTGAGCCTGAAGGTAGAGAAAATAGGGAATATTCTTGAACTTGTTGGCACAATTTCTCTATTTCTGCCTATCGACAAAGGAGCCTCAGCCCCCAGACCAGGGTCTGTGAATACTTCACTTCTTTTGTTCTGTTCTGTTCCAATTGCTTCTCGATACATAATGGCCAAACTGTAGGCAGAGGACATCATTCAGTTGAAAGAGTACTTGTCTAAAATGTGTAACCCTTGGATCTGACCACCAGAACCTCATAAATGGGTGTGGTCTACACGTATGTAATTACATCATGTAAAAGGAAGGTGCAGGAAAGTCCAAAGTTCAAAGTTATCATTGGCAAGTTCAAGACTACCCTAGGGGTTGGGCAGCTGACACTTAGGGATGGAGGGTGGCTGAGGAAGGAGTAGTGCAGTGTTTCCCCAGTCTCTGCTTAGTCGCTGGAAGCAGAGAGGAAGGAGAGGCCACAGAAGGGAGTCGGCTTAGAAGTGGGGATGATGCTGGGCCATTGAATTTCAAGAAGAGTCCGAAGCTGATTGGATATGGAGGAGACCGTGGAAAGGTGGAGGTCTGCCATTAGCCTGTCTGCTTCCTGGGTTGCCAGGGCCTGCGGGTTCCCAGAGAATGACCATTATTATTTTTTTAAGCTTTGAACTTCAGAAAAGTATATATTAAATTTATGATCAGAGTAGAAGGTTAAAAATGGATGGAGTGAGTTTTGGAGGAAGCAGTGGAAAGCTAGGCAGAGGGTCACCCATATGTTAACATAATGCTGATGTATTTCTTCACTTTAACCAATGTCAAAAACCAGTTTTCATTTAGGGGGAAACAAGAAGATAAAAGATTGCAAGCAAGTAAGGTACAGTAGAATGGATTCTTGACCACCTGTCAGGAGGCCTCTGGGGCCCAATGCTTTTGACTAGTGATGAACTTGGTTGAGCCACACAATTTCCTCTCCCACTTTGTGGTTGTAAGTGGTGATAAAAATAACCAGCCCCTTAGTATCTGAAGTAAAATAACAGTTATGACAGCACTTTAAGCATATAAAGATAATGCATGTTAAAATTATCATGGAGTGGGCCATTTTCAGCTCACAGTGCCTCTGTATGTCCCAGGCTATAAAGGAAAGTAGATCTACCTGCCTCTTTTAGGCCAGTGATTTTCTGACTATGGGTTTATGATCCTCTTCATCCCGGAGTGTGCAAGAGATAGCTTGTTTTAAAGTTAGATTTTTTTGGGAGGCTTCTGAAGATCTAAATTAGAATCCCTCACAGCAGGTTCACGCTAAGTAAATCTCAATCTCTCTCTTGATTTCTCTGTTTCTGTCTTCCTCTGTGTCCTTTTTCACTTTCCTTCCTTTCTCTCTCCCTCTTTATCTCCCCCGTCTTTCCACCTCTCTCCTCCTCTTTTCTCTATGTCCTTTTCTCTCGGTTCCTTTTTCTTCCTCTTTCCAGTTCTCTCTGTTGTCCCCTTCTCCCTTTTGTCTTTTCTCTCCTCCCTTCCTTCTCCCCACTGTAGTATGAGAACCTCGTCTGTCTGTCTGTCTGTGTGTGCACCACCCCCTTTATGTGAGTGACCATTTGCCCTCTGTCAAGGGAGCTCTCCTTGTGGAGTTCACTTCCAACCCCCACTCCTTGAAGCTGGTATAGGTTATTCCAGAAGTTCTCATTGAACTTCCTTTTGATGATATTTTAAGGCGCTTTAACTCCATGAGAGCTAATACTTAAACTATCGGCACTGGAAGGTTTTGAGAACTGTATCGTATGCTAGTCTTCCTTCCCCAAATAGATTTCAAGTTTCCTGAAGCGCAGAGATCTGGCCAAAGCCCCCACTGTCTGGCAAATGTTGAGCTCAGAGTCGGTGAATAAAAACTGAGTAGAGAGGACTGGAAGGGACAGGCATTCCAAGAGATGGATTATCTGTAAAAACAAACAAGCAAACAAACGTTCGTGTTCCCTCTACTCTTGGAGGTTGTCCTTGTTTTCACTAATATTTTACTTCCTTAGACTTTCCCATTATCTCGGAAACTTTCTGCTTAGCTCTTGTAAGTCCAATGAAATGCTCATCCGTGCATGAGCACGATGGGGAGTCTGCAGATGCAGACTGGTGGTGTGTAGGTTGCCTTTCAGGAGCTTCGGCAGAAGGCACCACATGGTTAGATCTGGGTACAGACTGTAAAAGTCGTTTTCTGGTTGTGCCTTTGTAATTTTACTTTCAGCTGAAATGTGCTCATTTCTGACAGTCTGGCTGCTGTAGTACAGTCACATCCTGGTGTCATTCTTCATCAATCTTGATCTATTTAAAAACACATTGAACTGGGTGTTGGTGGCGCACACCTTTAATCCCAGCATTCGGGAGGCAGAGTCAGGTGGATCTCTCTGGGTTTGAGGTCAGCCTGGTCTACAGAGTGGGTTCCAGGACAGCCAGAGCTACACAGAGAAACCCTGTCTTGGAAAACCAAACCAACCAAACAAAAACATATTAAAAGAAAAAACAGAGTATGATATAGTTTGAAGAACAGATAGAAGGATATCTTCAAAAGGCCGTTTACAAAGGATTGTGGTAAAGAGACAATGGGCCAAGGAGGTTGATGAGTGGCTGAAGTGCTTAATGTGCGTACCCAGACCGACGGGAAAGCAGGACAGCAATCGGCCTGCAATCCCAGCACCAGGGGAGGATAGACAGAGGGAAAAGGGTTCTGAGGACTTGCTGGAGAGGGAAGAAGGAGAAGCCAGCCCACATTGACCTTTTGGCCTCCACATAACATGTGCACCCTTCCCTCACGTACACACACACACACACACACACACTCACACACTCACACACTCACACACATACACACACTCATACACACACTCACATACATATACACACTCATACACATACACACATTCACACACACACTCACATACATATACACACTCACACAAATACACACACATACAGATACACACACACATACACACTACACACTTAGTAATAAACAAAGTCTTCCCTCTTTCTACTGCAAGGAGGCTCGGTTGAGGGCTGGTGTAGTCAAATATGAGTACCAGGGACACCTGTGGAGTCTGTGTGAAGTAGTGTGTGTGTGCCTGTTGAAATGGGTAGCAGAGACTGGAACCAGGAAAACGGAATCAGTAACAGTCTTCTGCCACAGTCACTTGTTATTTGGCTGTTGAGAAATCCCTTACCTATGAAAGCTGGTATTGAAATTTTAATTAGAAATTGTCTGTGTACCTGAGGGGCCAGCCAGGGTTTGCAGCCCTAGTATGTAGTTCACATATAAATGGTTTTGAATTAGAGTAATGAGTGTCTTACTCTTAGTTTCTGAGATCATGATACCTCACCCCATCCCCCACAACTCAATCTCATTTTGCTTTAATTCCCATAACTGCCCCATTAAGCTCAGAGGCAAGCATTGCTAACCTCAGGCACCATATTCCATGCTAACTTCCAAAGACTCCCAGGTGACTTACCTCATAATGAGTCATCAGGACCAATGCCTCTCCCCTCTGCCTGTCAGGAAGTTACTGGGAACATATGTGAAGTTTCCCATCTTTATAACAACTCTGTGGTATGTTTAGACTTTAATTACTGTAAAAGAATGTGTTTTTCATACATCAGGTTTAGTTTGAGGGCCCCCCTGTCAGTTTTTAGGGAAATTTGTTCCAATGTAGCCTGCCATTCATTCATGTAGGAAACTCAAAGGGTTCTTTTCAGAATTATTTAAGATGACCTTTTGTCCCTATCTGTGTCAGAGATGCTAGGAATGCTTTTGTTGTGGTAGAGAGGAAGAGTCAGTAATTTTGTACAGGACATTTAGTTATGGAAGTATGATGGCTCTATGTGTCAGTGAGGATTCCCAGAGACCCCTTGTTTGTATACCTACTCATTACCACCCAGAAAATTCCTGGGGGGCCACGCTCTGTGGAGCCTTTGCTCTGTTGTTACACAGAGCTCTGCACCAGCCATTTGGGTTTGGATTGTCGGTCTCGCAAATAAATGCTGAGCATCTGCCGTGCCCTTGGAGGCCGTGTACACTCCGCTTCCTAGATCTTGGGAGTAAGCCATAGCCGAGACACATTACTTTCCTGGTGTTGCCAGCTGGGGTTCTGAGTAGTTGGGC
The DNA here is from genome assembly GCF_017639785.1 of Mesocricetus auratus. Lineage (NCBI taxonomy): Eukaryota > Metazoa > Chordata > Mammalia > Rodentia > Cricetidae > Mesocricetus > Mesocricetus auratus. Next base: position 9,356,444 of record NW_024429192.1, on the reverse strand, counting down.
TGAGATATGAGAACTGCATAGAAACCAAGACAGAGCCTACATCCATGGCTGCTTAGTCGCATGCTTTCTTTAAGTCTAGAGGATACTCTCATCATCTTTTCTGGGCTTCATGCCTTGTCCTCCTTCACCCTATCCGATCCTCATTTAGACCTGCCAGCTCATTTCAGTGTGTTCTTGTACTGTACCTGTGACCTCAATGAGTGAATAAGAAGCGTATTAAATTCTGGAGCTTGGGCTTTATGGAGGCCCATCAAAAGCCAGATTTATAATGTAGTTTCGAAAGTATACTTCTGTTTTAAGAGGGTTGTCTTACAAGTACGGGACATGACTAGAGGAAGAATAAGGAAAAAGGGAAGAAGTTGTTGTTTGGAGTTTGCATGAAGGGAAAAATTCCAATACATTTTTGCTTGAGAGAGGAGCCTGAGGACCTCGGTGTCACTTGGGTGCCAAGCAAGCAGTATGGGAAGACCTAGCAATCTTTCCATTGGACATTTAGATATAAACCAGAAACGAGGGTCTTACAATTCTTCACTGTGTTGGGTTCTTTTGCTTGCAGGTAGAGTGAGATGGACTGTAATATGTGGGGCAGAGAAAAAGTCAACGAATTTTGAGTAAAACCATGCTATTTCTAATTATCTCACTTTAATTTTAGCTGAAAGAAACCCAGGAAATATAGTGTTTGAGCTCAATCAATACCAGAAAATTGGTTTTCAGTAGACACTGTTTCTTGATTCGTATCCAATTAGGATCCATTCGTTACAGAGTTAGGTAATGCCTGTTCTCCTGGTTCCCATTTGTCTCAGTCTTTGTTATGTAGAATCAATGGGCTAATAGACTGTGGATTCTGGATTAGGATGGGGCTTCCTTTGTTTCCCAGAACTGCCAAAAGTTACCACAGATTTGATGGTTTAGGACAACAGAAAAGCTTTCTTACAGTTCTGGAGACCAGGAATCCCAACGAAGGTCCATCTCTTCAAGACCATCGCCCCCCAAGAAGTCTTTCTTGTCTCCCAGTGTCTGATGGCTCTCTGGTGTTTCTTACTTGTGGCAACATGACTCTAATGTTTACCATCACTTTCACAACACCTTCTCCCTCTCATATACAGTTATTCCCTTCCTTTTCTCCTAAAAATAACAACACTCATTGAATTCAGAATCCATTCTAAATCCAAGATGTTTTCATGCTAAGATCCCAAACTCAATTAGATTTTCAGAGAGCTGCAGAGGAGTTATTTCCAAATGAAGCCGCAGTGCAGTTGTAAAGGTTACAACTTGGGATGAGCCTTTTTTATGGGACATCACTTACAGTTTCGTTTCTGTTGCTTTGAGGAGAAAGGGCTTATTTTAGCCCACAGTTTTGGATTACTGTCCATTACTGGAGAGAAGTGGAGGGGCAAGAACTTGGAGCAGCTGGTCACACAGCTCCACAGTCAGGGACAGAGGGAGAACACATGCAACCATGCTTAGCGCTCGGTTAGCTTTTCTCTAACCCAGGGAAGGTGCCACCCACATTCAGGTGGGTCTTTCTACCTTAATTAACATAGTGAAGGAAACCTCTCACAGACATATGCAGAGATCTACCTGATCTGACAATCCTTCAGCAAGACTCTCTTCTAAGGTGAGTCTAGGTTGTAGCAAGCAGTTATGCTAACCACCATGCCATCAATTCCACTGTAATGGCAAAGACAATTGGAAAATAAAGAATATAGGAATATGCAAGGAATAAGTAGCATTTACATCCTATTCCTTTTCTAGATTCTTACAGAGCCAGTTGTCCACCTTAAAAAGACTAGAGTAGGTTAACTAAGAATGTTAAGGTCTATCCTGTTTGGTTTTTATTACCAACTGACATAAATGGGAGTAACCCGGGAAAAGAGAACCATAGCTGAAGAATTGCCTGGATCAGATTGGCCTCTGGGCAAGTCTGTGGGCATTGCCTTGATTGTTAATTGTTATAGGAGGGCCCAGCCCCCTGTGGGCAGCACTAACCCTAGGCAGGTAGTCTGAGATATTGAAGAAAACTATATTTGCATGAACTAACCAGTGAGCAAGCCAGTTAGCAGTGTTCATCATGGTTTGTGCTCCAGTTCCTGCCCTGTGGTCCTTCAACGAGATTGAGACCGGGAAGTGCAAGCCAAATCAACCCTTTCTTCCCCAAGTTGCTTGCACAGTGTTTATCAAATTAGAGCATGGCATCTCTCTCTTTCTCTCTCTCCCTCCCTCCTTCCCTCCCTCTCTCCCACTCCCCCCCCTCTCTCTGTGTGAACTTGAGCACAAGCAGAACAACTTTGGAGTGATGTAAATTGTTATGCTGGGATCATTTAGGCAATATGGAACTTTAGAATGGTTACTAGGTAAGAAATGTGTTAACAGGATTTGAAGCAGGATAGACCTGTGACCTCTCAGCAGGTATAGAAGCCGGTGTGTTAGTTCATTCTGAAGGTATCTGTATCCACACAGGTAGTCAATACAGTGTATGCAAGGCTGGATGAGAAGTTCAAGAGCAAATTTCATCTCCGTTACGTAAGAAAAGCCAAAAACAGTCAAGAGATACTGGAGTGTGTCTAATGACGTTGCCATTAAGTTGGTAGGAACTAAGAACTATTATCATTTTGCTATTTACATTAATAAATCTTTTCCCATACTCCAGGAGCCTAGGAGGGTTTACTGTTAAAGATCTAAGAAAACATGCAGATCTGTCTCCAAAATGTGTGGAGAATCCTATGTGAGTGCTGCTCACTTGAGAGCTTAAAGTTACAGATTGCCTTGTTTGGAACACAACAACCTTGAGGAACTGTTGTGAAAGATGGTCACAGCCTAATGTCAGGAGCTTTGAAAGACTTTGGTGAGTAGGAGAATCATGAGGAATGGTTGGGAAGGAACAGTAATGGAAAGGGAAAATATTGTCTACAAATAATAACAGTTCATGGCCTAACAGGCATGGATTCCTGCAAGCCATTGTGCTTTAATTGGTGAGAGACATGAGTAGGACATGCGTCAGGGTGTGGTGCACCTTGGGCTGCTATCCAGTAAGAGTAAGTATTAGGAGCTTATGGCTCACTAGCAAGCTTTAGTACTGCAGGGTTTCTCTCAAGGCCACGAGGAGGGGGCAGAGCCTGTGGGAAAACCTTCTGCAGAAAGCACAAGGGTCCATGACAGGCACTCAGTCCTGACTTGGGTTTTGTTCTGCATCCCATTTTTGTGTCTTCAGTGTCCTCTCTTCTGAAGGATTCCTTCCTCCACCCCTGCTGTGAGCTGTGACACTTCTGCTTCTGGATTTATTCTTTACTCTATTTTTTTAAGCAGGAAAGAGACAAAGAAGTCATTGGCTTGTTCAGTTGAAAAAAATAGAAAATACCAGCACAGCATCCTTTTATATCTACCCTGCTGTCACTTTATAGGAGACAAGAACGGAAGGTCAATGGGTCCTAACAAAGTTTGTCAGTGGGGTTCAGAAAACTGTTTCTCCCTGGGGACTTGAGAAATTGGCTTGGTTGCTTATCAAGGAGCCCTGTTCACACAGAAGGAAAAGAGGTCAGCCAGTGGCTTGCACCCATGGGTAGTTCTTCAAGCCATCTGGGGTTCCTCCGATTTACTCCTTGGGCAGCTGGTTGTGTTTAGGAATTGCTTTTTAAGTAGTGGAAGATGAAGAGATATTTATAGGTCAAAGGAAAAGTTCTTGGGAACAGATGATGCCTGGGAACTCTGTAGGGAGAAGAAGGCAGAAGACAGGGCTTTCCTGGGTCAACCTGGACCATCACACGTCCCGGTTCTACTCTAGAAGGTTGGGGACAGTCTGATTCAAAAGAAAGAGTGAAGGATAGAGTGGAGCAGAAGGGTCGCTGTAGCTCGGGAAGTTCAGATAGATCCATCATCTTTGTAGCTGCTCTTGTAATGTTTTGCACAGGCAGAAGGGTCACTGTAGCTGGGGAGGTTTGGATAGACCCGTCATCCCTCACTGTCTTTGCAGCTGCCTCTGGAATGCTTTGGAGGCTCCAAGAGTGATGCCAAGATACCTTATCTCTAGTGTGTAGGTTGCTTTCATAGTTACTTATATACAAGATATTTCCTTCACTTGATATTATTCCAGGCCAACGCTGCATTCCTTAACTTTGGGTTTCTAGGCCCAAACACAATTATAGAGACACATATGTAGCTCAAAAATATTTGCGGTGTGATAAAAGGAAAGACGGACTACTTGGTAGCCCGTTTTGAATTTCACAGTTGTTTATCCATCGTTCATGATCGGAAATTCTTTCAACTATCAAGGAACGACATAGCTAAGTTAGGAGAAATAATAAAAATGTCCATGCCAAGGTACCATGAGACAAGAATATGTTAGATTTGAGTTTTTCAGATTCAACATCTGGTCAGGTGTGGTACTTTGGCTCTTGTTATACTACTGACCAGGGGTAAATTTACTGAATGGAGAGAAAAGGAGATAAGATGCAATAGCACCAACTCTGATTCTAGCCATCTTCTATGTGACTGACCCGAAAGAACAATGCCGTAAGAGGTTGCCTGCCAAGCTGCCCATTCTGTCTCTTGTTATAGAGAGAAAGGGGAGCTGCTGTCACAAGGGTTGGAGTATTCTTGGCCCATTATGTACCAGGAGATACTTTAGACTATGATGGGAAACCCTTTTGCAAGAGGGCCTTTGCTAAAAGACAAAAGTACAACAGATGTAATAAGAAAAAAACCGTCGTGGGCTTAATTGTAGCTCTAGAGCGCAGTCAGAGTCTGCACCTAAAAGTACTCAGAAGGCTCCATTGACCAACAGGAGCCAGCTATATTTACAGATAGATGGACAGAAGCGACATGCAAAAATGGGAAACATGGGAGAGCCAACACAGTTTCTTAAAGCTGTGTTTGTCCTGCCAATGTATGCAGTTGGTGCTTGCGATTAGATTTGGCTTAGCTATTTTTTTTTTTACAAGAATAGAGGACATTGTCTGCACATCAAGATAGGTTACAGCCCACTGTACACAGAAAACCCTTTAGGTTAAACAGTGTATCTGGGAAGGTGGCTGAGGTCAAATTTAACTCTGGGAAAGAACAGTAAGTCATTAGCATGCTAAGGCGCAGAACTATTTAGTGTACTTCGGCACCATCCATTACAAAACCAGTACGAACTGTGCATTCTTCAGGCAACCCTGGAGGGTGGCATGAGACAGATACTCAGTGTGTCCAGGATAACATTTGCAGGGCATCCTGTGTTCTGTACAAACCTCAGTTTTCTTTATATATTTCACCTCACTACCCATATTTCCACCAAGAATGTAAGTTACTTGATTTTTAGTTATTCACAAATAAGCATGGTTCTCATTTTGAAAATTTTCTTGCTTTTTTTTTTCTGTTGGGCCCAGCACTCACGGAGTCTCTGTGAGTTGCTTGTCAGCTGATAACCACAGGTGCATCCTGTTTTCTAGTCCTGGCTTACAGCCCCAGGCTTGCCCCACTGGCATCAACCTCTAATTATGAAAACACGAGCTCGTACACCTGGGTTTTTTTCCACTGTGCTGTAAGTCTGCATATAAGGCTGCTCCCTCCTTACAATACACACACACACACACACACACACACACACACACACACACACACACACACACACGGAGTTTATGAAGGTGAATTGAAAGGAAAAGACAAGTACGTTTTGTCTTTCATTTAAATCTCCAGGCTTTTTGCCCGATACATTAGACTTGCTTGTGGCGTAGGCACCACATTTTTCGCCTTTAATTTGCTTTCCTGGGAAGATTCCTTTGGCATAGGACAGCAGTATATTCTGTCTCACTTGTCATTTGTAGTAGGACATATATTATGATACGCTATGTAAGCAATAAGAAAATAGCATACGTTTACGTTTATCTTGTAGTGATATATAATTTATGATTTATTAAAGCTTGCCTGGGGTTTTAGAAAGCACAATCAGTCACAAGCCATAGAAGGTGGTGGCACACACCTTTAATCCTAGGACTCAGGATTAAGAGATAGACAGATCTCTGTGAGTCCAAGGCCACCCAGATCTACACAAGACTGATCCAGTCCTAAAGAGAAACAGCTCACACAAAGATGATCTCAGCACCTGGGATCACAACGCCTTTAATCCCAGCATTAGAGAGGTATAGAAGACATGAGCAAGGTCTCAGTATTAGATTAATTCTCCAGCCACATTGATAATAGGAACACTCCAGCCCTTTTAGAGATCAGAGCTCTCTGGAAGCTTGGCTGTGTTGTTTCCCTGATCTTCAGGTTGAACCCCAATATCAGTCTCTGGGTCACATCTATTAATTTGTGTTACAATATCTATTTTTTAACCTTTGTGAATAAGAGACTATACCCATTAGTATATGTGTTTCTGCCTCATCAAAATACATTGCTATGTTTGTGAGGTTAAATAAGTAAGTACATGTTTAACTGAATTATAGAAATAATCTGACCATCTAGCTACGGAAAAAAAAGAACCCTCCTGCACATCTCTGTTGTATTACATGCATTACATCCATACTCCTTTTGAGGGCGCTGTTTGATAGACGCTCCCACCCCCTTCCTGTCTCATACCAGTTCATCTTTCTCTTATTACCGTTTCTATTTGTTTAACCTAGAGTTGTATTCAGTAACATAGTGGTTCTATACATGCAAATCATATTCAAAACCACAGAAAAATAGCTTTTCATGTGAGGGGTGAAGTAGAGATCCCCTTGACTTAATGTCTTCAAAGGAGAAAAATAATGGGTAAGTTACACAATGCAGCCATTTTATTAAGCAAATGGTAAAAGGAAAATTAGACTTAATGTTCATAACAGCCTTTCCAGAGTGCTGAAAAGGGGCGGCTTGGGCACTGCCCAAGTCCTTGACGGATCTGGCATTTAGGCTTTATTTGTTAGTCATTTACTATGTCTATTTATATAGATTTTTATTTTTTGCTTTTCAGTCCAAAGCACCACCAGAGAGTATTTTCTTTAGGACACCAGCTGGTTCCTTTTCTCCTAAATGGGCACAGTGTTCCTGAAGATGAGGTCGCTAGCATGGAAGTGTGCCCTCTTTCTTTGTGAAGACTGTCTAAAATTGAAAATAACTTTTTTTCAAGTAGCAATTTATCATAGCAGGGGCCATGGCTCACCAACACTTATTGAGGACTGGGAATAGGGAAAAAGTATGAGGTATTATTTTCTGAAGAGCCCAGAAGATGGGGAAACTTTCGGAGATTGGCCATACTCTTTCTCTCACTTTCAAAGGGAAAAGGCAATCTTATTTAGTGGATAAAGAACTATAATGCTGTAATGTTTGTGTCCTGTGTATGTCCCACGGCACCTTCATGTGACTTTTCAGTGAACGTGTCTCAGGTCACACAGCTGCTTTAGGGTTGAGTTGTCTCCTTTAGGAGCAGATCCACGCTAACAATATTGCACTTGTGACATACACTTACAGAACAAGAGAGTGATGCGATTAATATGAAGCTCAAAGACAGACTAACTCTTCAACAGTCTAGGCAGAAACAATTTCATTTTATTGTTAATGATTCAGAAACTGTATACACCATAGTGGGGTAGCCAAAGGAGATGGGAGTCTTGCTAGTTCTTTAAGCAGATAACCACTCTTTTAGAGTGGATATTGCTAGTAATTTTAGTTCATGGAGCTGAAAACCTACAACTCATGGAGCTGAATGTCTTCTCTGAAGAAATCTGATTGGCCACATATTTCTCTAAACAGAGAACTGTTTGTTACATGTGAATCTTGGAGAAATCCTCACATCTGAACTTGTTGTCTTGAGATTCTGCTGTTTACTCTTATAAACAGTTGTTTTCCCCCAATAAACTCATTCATTTACTTCCTGTGGAGGAAGGGCAGTGGGACAGTGGTTTGTTTGTGTGTCTATATGTGTAAATGTTTAGCATATGTTTGTGTAATTATGTATATGTCTTCAAATGCATATGCATGTGGTGTAAGTATAGGACATGTCTGTGTAAATAAGTGTATAGTATATGTGTAGATATAAGTATGTATATATATGTATACACCCACACACACGTGCGCACGCACGAGCGCATGCGCACATACACATACACATTGATAAGTAAGTTGTGTGTGTGTCTGTGTGTCTGTGTGTGTATTTGGAGGGGGATGCTATGGGTCACCTTGGGAAGTTGGTCTTACTTTCTGGCAGTGTCAACCTGTAAGGACCTCTTAAATCAGCAGGAATCAATATTCCTTGGAAATACCTGAGAAGGAGCAACTTAAGAAAATTTGGTTGAGGTTTAAAAATCCACTGATGTTTGGAGCTGAGGCTGTAACCAGGTTGCACAGATGTATACATGAGAGATAAGGGAATTAAAAAGTATGTGTTCCAGAAGTAAACTGTAATGACTTGAAATTGACAAGCTTTCTGTGGGCCTAAGTCCCTGGAAGATAGGGTGTATTTAGGAAAATACTTAGGGACATAATGCCAATTTTGTTTGTTTATTTTTTCTCCTCCTATTTCATTTTTCTCCCTACTGCCTGTAATTCAATCATATCCTTGGGCCCGGGTGTATTGCCTAAGGGGAAAGAAGAAAAAGCAAGTGTTTCAAAAGTCTAAACCTTAGGGAAATGCAGAGGATTTGAAGCGAAGAAAATGTTATGAGAAAATACTTTCAGTTAGCCTTTGCTGCATGACAAACTTCTCCAGAATTTCACAGCTAACATAAACACCATTTATTGTTGCCTCAACTCTGCTGATATGAATCGGCCTAAGATGACTGTGGCTGGCATAGATTCTGGCTCAGCAGTCAACTTACACAGGGTTGCATGAGCTCTGTCCATGTCTAGGGATTGGCTGGTGGATGGGGGGTGATAATGAGGATAACCTTGAGCCTCCATCATTGTGCATTCTGGCTTTGATTTCTTCACACCTTATCAAGTGAGCATCCTCCCATCTGTCAATCACCTGCCTCCTCAGGCCTGCTCCAGAGCCCCTACAGCATGGCTTTCATTGGCCATAGGAAGGCATAATGGCATCCTGGATTTAAGGAGTGGCGAGGCAGCATCCATTCTGAAAGGAGGAGCCAATAAGATATCATTGCACAAGAGGGAGCCAATAAGACGTCTCACAAGAGGGATGCTCCTAGGGAGGGAAGGAGAATTGCAGCCGTCTGTCTGATCTGCTATACATATCATGAAAGAGCACGTAGCCCTGACATTGAGAGCTGGATGAAGCCGTATCTACAGCAGCGACACTGGAAGAAAAGACAGGTGTTCCCTTTCCCATTTGGGGAAGAGTGAGAATCAGGATGATGAGTGATGGTGTCAGTGCTTGGAACAATGTTTTTGCAAAAGAGTTGTGAAAAATATGTCGACTCCCATTTGTATTTGTGGTATCAGAGAGAGAAAAATGCCTGTAGAACCCAGATGCCCCTTGGGAAAGGGTGACAGGATTTGCAGAGAGGCAAATGGGCCATAGAGGCCACAACAGAACTACTTTCTCCCAGCAAGCCATGGCAAGTTGTGGATAGTTGGAGTCACTGAAGCAGGACATCTGTGACCAAGCACAGGTGACATCAAGGAAGTCCTTGGGGTGATGGTTCGGTGGGTTAACATTTGTTATGCAAGTGTGGGGACCTTGGTTGAATTCCAAAATTTCACCTAAACAGCCGGGGGTGGTGACAAGCTATTGGCGTCCCAGTGCTGTGGGTGTAGATGGGTAGAGACCCTGGGTACACTGGCCACCTAGCCCAGACTAAGTTATGAGCCCCACGAGCCACTGAGAGAGCTGATGCTGACCTCTGTCTCCTCATGCACATGCTCTCACAATGCAGACGTGCACTTCTTCCCCCAGGACACAAAGTTATTGAGTGGATCGGCTACTAGAGACAGAGATATCTCCTGTGCTCTTGACACACTAACACTTCGGCACAAGGAAGCCATGCATACAACAAAGACACATCCATAGGCGTGGGGCACTGAGGACAAAAGACATTGCGAGATTTTATGTTTGCCGTCCCACCAGTATAAGCCTTGTAAAGTGGTAGCTGAGATTCAGCCTGTCTTTTGTTGGAGTAAGACAACACACGTACAGTTTTTTCTTTAAATGACTATTATTTACTTGAAGATACTATTAAGGGGCAATAAATACATAGAAAGCATTGTCCCTGGGGCTCTGGCTAGTTGCTGTGGACAGTATGATAGGACAGGTTTCCTTGGCTTCAAGTCTGATCATTGTCCTACAGTCAACATATGACTCCATAGAAGACAATTCTTCCTGTCTTAGAAATATTCAGTGTGACAATGTTGTGCTATTGCTCTAGCCTTGAAATGAGGTATCTGAGGTATAGCTGGAGTGACTGAGGCCAACAGGGAAGGAGTGACGAGTGCCAAGTGGGACTGGAGGAGTCTGTGAGGAGTCTCAGCAGCGCCATGCTAGAAGTGATTTGTATTCAAGATGAGCGATGCTTCTGACACCAAGGCCAAGTCTTTGCAGAATGTGGAACCAGCACGGGGGATGGTGGGAATTTCTAGTTGTTTTTCATTATGAAGGTGCCAAAGTGTCTGAGCTTATGTTAAATCTAAAGGCATTGTTGCTGGAAATGGGAGGCAATGAAGCAGAACATCAAACAGACATTGATCGGATGCACCTAAAGAAGGTGAAAGGCGGAGCACGCTAAAACACACGCGACTTATAGAGCCCGGGCTCTGTAGAGACTTCCAGTTCGGGCTGGGGTGATGGGTTGAAAAAGCGAGAAGCGTTACCTAGCTGAAAGCAAGCTGTTTTATTCTTGGGAAAATGCAAAGCCTTGGTGAACAATAAGAGTTCTCAGTACAGCCCTGCGGGATTGAAAAGAGACAGACCCTTGGGCTGACTGAAGCAAAGACCAGGGAGGCACTCTTAAAGGAACAGGGCAAACCTGCCTGTGGGAAGCGATTGTGGACACAGCAAAAACCAGCATCGGGTTATTGTGTGTCAACTGTGGATTTCTTCACCTCTCAAGTCTCACCCCGCCCCCGCCCGATTTTCACGATGTATAAAATGGAGGTAAATAGTAATACGAGTGCTCGGCCCCTTGCTTGTCTTGGCTAGCTGTCTGGAAGGCTGCTCTTCTTAGTGGAGGTCTTGAGAGATGGAGGTTGTACTAAGACAGAGTGTGTTGAAATGGTGTGTATAAGTATAGTACTTAACGTGGGCCACAGTGAGGGGAATAAAGTACTTGCCTCAGGTACAACATGAAAGGGGTACCCAAAACTCGGTCTTCAAGGTAAACACTATTTTAATGTAATTTTTAAACAGGAAAAAATCAGTACAAAAAACAGCAGGATGAACAAACTTCCTGAGTTTTAAGTAAAGATGGGATCATGAAAAGCACCACGCTGAGCTATGTAGGCAGAAGGAAAGCCAGGACACTGACTCTTCTTTATCTGAAATTTTGGTATTTTTTTTTAACCAGGGCTTTTTGTATGATGGCGACTTTTAAAAGGTATGTGCACTTGTTACTTCCTCTGGTCACTGAGTTTGGACATCTGTTTACATTTTAAACCTTCATTTTGGTTTCCCTAGTTTTGCTGCTTGGTTTTGTTTTTGTCTGTTTTGTTCTTTCTTTTGAATTTAATCATTCTCAAACCCACTTTCTCAGCTCCTACTGTAAACTACATTTTTATATTTGAAAATACCTAGGCCAAGAAAGAATATGTATTTGTTTTGTATGACTCCTGTAACAAATTGTCACAAACTTGGGAGTTACAGACAGCTCATATTTACTCCTGCAATTATGGAGGTCATACATCTCCATGCAATTTCCTTGGGCTGGAATCCAGGTGTTGACAGGGTGATGCTCACTCTGGAACTTTCGAGAGAGTTCCCTTTTCCTGCTTTTCTAGCATCCAATGCATTCCTTGTCTTTGGTCTCATTTCAGTATCAGAGCCTTCATGGTCACATTGTCTTCTGTGGTCATCACCACTCCTGCTGTATTTATTATTTATTTATTTGTTTATTAGGGAGCAATTTTCCCCATCTTTTTTTCCAACTGTAATTCTTTGACAGAGCAAGTGTGATTAAGTTTAGGGTAGTCACCCAGATAGCTCATAATATTCTTCCTATCTCAATGTATGTCCCTTAATTGTATTGGGAAAATCTCCTCTGCCTTGTACAGTGCAGGCTGTGGTGACTGTGGCTTGGATGGCCTTGAGGACCACTGGTCGACCTCTCATCAGCTGGACAGCACAGGTTGGTTCCACTGATGTAGATCAACTTCTGTGCAGACTACTGATGTCTTACCAGGTGAGGAGAAGGTGACAGAATAACGTTCCACTTTCTTTGTGGGCCTGCCGAGTAGCTGGGGACATAATGAGGGATGAAATAGGTGAGATGGATAGTAATTATTATCCCTTTCCTTCATGCAGAGCCCTGTTTGAAAGATAAGGCAAAATAAAGCTTAGCATTTGGAGACACACAAATCTGACTCTTTTTAACTGAAGTTCCAAGGACAACAGCCTTATATACGGGACAGATTTTATGAGGCTGACTGCCTGACTAGAAATTTGTGATTGTGGAGAAGGGGAACGCATCGGAATATCTTTAGCCCTCGCCATAGCCATTCATTGCCCACTGTGTCTGACCTGACATCCTTGTGGCTATCGAGTAAAACCTTTTTGAATGTGTTAATAGACCACTAGCTCCTACAAACCCCAAAGCTAAGAATGTCATCAGGTGAGATCCGAGACTTACAGCGGGGATTTCCCTACACTTCTGTGACACACCTATGTGATATTTCATGCATTTGTAAAATGCCTTGATTTATGATTTCCTTTTTGTCTGTAACTGTAAAAACTCCATCAACTGTTTCCACATCGGAATGTGTTATTTGTGGGCAGGCTTGCCAATTGTGAACCCTGCAAGACACAATAATAACTTTGTTGGTAGGATAGGCCAGCTGGTGTAATAATGGCATGTGCATTACAAGAGTGACCAACCACTTTCTGAATGGCCTGCTCCACAAGAGGGACCTCATACCTAGCACTATTGTTGGGACAAGAATCTGTGACCCTCAGTCAGAGCATCCTACTATCATTGTGTTAAACCAACATAGTATTAGACCAACTTGTGATGGCTTATTACTATATCCATAGATTGGTTCATCTCTCAACTATCAACAGAGAAGCCTCTTCTTACAGGAGGTGATTAACATACATACCCACAACTGGTCAACATTCAGAGAATAAGAGAGTTCAGAGTGCTCAGTCTTAAGTGGGACATCTATACAAGCCTTCCTCCTCCAAAGGCTCAGGTATCATTGTGGAAGAGTGGGCAGAAAGAGTATAAGAGCCAGAAGGTTTGAAAGAGTGTAATGAAACTGTCTTTAGATCAGGTGCACATATGAGCTCACACTAGCCGTGAAAACATGCACAAGGTTTGGGCAAGATCAAGCCAGTCAAAAACTCTAGCATGGGAAGGGAGTTGATCATGAATCCCTGCCTCTAGATGAGGAGCTACTGACAACAGAAAATGGCTTCTGAGAGAGAGAGAGGAACTTTGTTTTTTTGATATGCAAGCCCCCATGAGGCTATCTATCCCTCATGCCTAAACAAAAAACGATAGTGCTGAGCGGACTAGTGGGTTAAAAACAATGACAACAACAACAGCAGTAACAATAACAACAAAACAAAAGCAAAACAAGAATACCAAGAACGCATGAAGTTGGGAGAGAATAGAGGTGGGGTGATGAGGGAAGAATTTGAACGGAGGGAATAGAGAGTGGGTTTGGTCAAAATACACTGTATGTGTGTACAACATTCTCAAACAAACAAAAAGCAAAATACTACATCGGTTCTGGGGAAATATGATTGTATTTGCTGTTTGGCATGCATATATATATGTATGTATACACACACACATATATATAATATATATGTATATCTATGACTGAGGATTATTTTTCTTTCACCCTCTCCTTTTCAGGGTCATGCCACTTAGGACAAGGTACAGTCTGTAGAGGGAGAGACTGTCTTTCAGGCTTTGCAGGCCACACAATCTCTGCTGCAGTGTGTATCTGCTCTGCTGTTGTATTAGTAGTTAAATATTATGTAAAGAAATAAACCTAACTATATACTAATAAAACTTTATGGACAAAGAATTTCCCATTCTTATATATTTTATACACACAATGAGATACTTTTTAAAAAATAATTATTATTATTTTTATTTAGGTTAGAAACAATCTTGTTTCACATGTCAATCCCAGCTCCCTCTCCTTCCCCTCCTCCCCTACCCTCCCCACCAGGTCCCCCAGTCCTCCACTCAGTCTTCACTCCAATCTCCAGGGAGGGTAAGGCCCTCCATGGTGGATGTCCAGTAACTGTCATTTCATCCAGGGCAGGGCCTAGGCCCTCCCACAAGAGTCCTGGTTGAGAGAGCCTCTCATATTGTGGCATGGGCACTCAAAATCTATTTGTATGCCAGGGATAAATACTACCCAAGGCCCCATAGATTACCCAGGCCTCCTCCCTGACACCAACATTCAGGGGGTCTGGGTCAGTTCCATGCTTTCCACACAGCCATCAATCTGGAGTCCAAGAGCTCCCCCTTGTTCAGGTCAACTGTTTCTGTGGGTTAAACCAGCCCAATCTTAACTCCTTTGCCCATCAGTTCTCTCTTTCTGACACTGGATTCTAGTTCAGTTCAGTGTTTGTCTGTGGGTATCTGCCTCTCCTTTCATCAGTCACTGGATGAAGGTTCTGTTTCCCAGACTCTCTGGCAAGTGGGATTGTATGCTGGCACTCCCCTGATTCATGTCTAAAATCCATAAATGAGTGAGTACATAACATGTGTCTCTTTTTGTGACTGGGTTACCTCACTCAGTATGGTTTCATCTAGTGCCATGCATTTGCCTGCAAATTTCAAGATTCTGTTTTTTTTTTCCGCTGAGTAGTACTCCATTGTGTAAATGTACCACATTTTCTCTATCCTCTTCAGTTGAGGGGCATCTAGGTTGCTTCCAGTTTCTGGCTATTACAAATAATGCTGCTATGAACATAGTGGGGCAGACATCCTTGTTGTATGAATGGGCATCTTTTGGGTATATGCCTAAGAGTGGAATTGCTGGGTCTTGTTGTAGACTGATTGCCATTTTTCTGAGGAATCTCCATACTGATTTCCAAAGTGGCTGTACAAGTCAGCACTCCCACCAGTAGTGTCCCTTTCTCCACATCATCTCCAGCACAGACTGTCATTGGAGTTTTTAATTTTAGCCATTCTGGCAGGAGTGAGATGGTATCTCAGAGTTGTTTTGATTTGCATTTCCCTGATGGCTAAGGATGTTGAGCTCTTTCTCAAGTGCCTCTCAGCCATTTTAGACTCCTCTACTGAGAATTCTCTATTTAGTTCTGCACCCCATTTTTTTATTGGATCCTTTGGTGTTTTGGAGACTTGCTTCTTGAGTTTTTTGTAAAATTTGGAGATCAGCCCTCTGTCAGATGTGGGGTAGTGAATGTCTTATCCCAATCTATGGCGTGCCTTTTGTCTTGCTGACTGTGTCCTTTGCTTTACAAAAGCTTCTCAGTTTCAAGAGGTCCCATTTATTAATTGTTGATCTTAGTGTCTGTGCTAGTGGAGTTATGTTCAGGAAGCAGTGCCCTTTAACAATTCATTCAAGGGTGCCTCCCACTTTCTCTTCTAACAGGTTCAGTGTGGCTGGATTTATGTTGAGGTCTTTGATCCATTTGGACTTAAGTTTTGTTCATGAAGATAGACATGGATCTATCCCAATTCTTCTACATGCCAACATCCAGTTATGCCAGCACCATTTGTTGAAGATGCTTTCTTTTTTTCCATTGTATATTTTTAGCTTCTTTGTCAAAAATCAGATGTTCATACATGTATGAGTTAATATCAGGGTGTTCAGGTTGATTCCATTGGTCTATCTGTCTATTCTTTGTGCCAATACTAAGCTGTTTTCAGGACTACAGCTCTATAATAGAGCTTGAAGTCAGGGATTGTGATGCCTCCAGATGTTGCTTTGTTGAATAAGGTTGTCTTGGCTATCCTGGGTCTTTAGTTTTTCCATACAAAGTTGATTATTGTTCTTTCAAGGTCTGTGAAGTACTGTTCTGGGATTTTAATGGGGATTGAGTTAAATCTGTATATTGCTTTCAGTAAGATTGCCATTTTTACTATGTTGATCCAACCTATGCAAGAGCATGGGAGATCTTTCCACCTTCTGGTGTCTTCTTTAATTTCTTTCTTTAAAGACTCAAAGTTCTTGCTATACAGGTCTTTCACTTGTTTAGTTAGCATTACCCCTAAGGTATTTTATGTTGTTTGTGGCTATTGTAAAGGGTGATATTTCTCTGATTTCTTTCCCAGCCCTTTTATCGTCTGCATATAGTAGACGATTTTCTTGAGTTGATCTTGTATCCTGCCACTTTGCTGAAAGTATTTATCAGTTGCAGGAGTTCCCTGGTAGAGTTTTTTGGGTCGCTTATGTAAACTATCATATCATCTGCAAATAGTGAAAGTTTGACCTCTTCCTTTCCAATTTGTATTCCCTTGATCTCCTTTTGTTGTCGTGTTGCTCTGGCTAGAACTTTAAGTACGATATTGAAGAGGTATGGAGAGAGTGGACAGACTTGCCTTGTTCCTGATCTTAGAGAAATTGCGTTGAATTTCTGTCCATTTAGTTTGATGTTGGCTGTTGGTTTGCTGTATATAGCTTTTATTATGTTGAGGTAAGTTCATGTTATCCCAAATCTCTCTGAGACCTTTATCATGAAGGGGTGTTGGGTTTTGTCAAAGGATTGTTCAGCATCCATTGAGATGATCAGGCAATTTTTGTTTCTCAGCTTGTTTATATGTTGGATTATATTGATGGCTTTTAATATGTTGAACCAACCTTGCATGCCTGGTATGCAGCCTACTTGATCATGCTGGATGAGTTTTCTGATGTGTCCTTGGACCCGATTTGCCAATACTTTATTGAGTATTTTTGCATCAATGTTCATGAGGGATATTGGCCTGAAGTTCTCTTTCTTAGTTGTGTCTTTGTGTGGCTTGGGGATCAAGGTTATTGAAGCCTTGTAGAAAGAGTCTGGCAAAGACCCTCTGTTTCTGTTGCGTGGAATACTTTGAGAAGAATTGGTATAAGCTGCTCTTTGAATTTCTGGTAGAATTCTGCACTGAGGCCATCTGGCCCTGGGCTTTTTGTTTTGGTTGGGAGACTTTTGATGACTGCTTCTATTTCCTTAGGGGTTATAGGTATATTTAAATTGATTATCTGTTCTTGATTTAATTTTGGCAAGTGATATCTGTCCTGAAAATTGTCCATTTCCTTTAGATTTTCAAATTATTTGGAGTACAGGTTTTCAAAGTAGGACCTGATGATTCTCTGGATTTCCTCAGTATCCATTGTTATGTCCCCCCTTTCATTTCTGATTTTGTTTTTTTGCATGTTCATACTCTGTTGTTTGGTAAGTTTGGATTAAGTTTTGTCTATCTTGTTGATTTTCTCAAAGAATCAACTCTTCATTACATTGGCTTTTTTGTATTGTTTCATAGTCTCTGCTTTATTGATTTCAGCCTTCAGTTTGATTATTTCCTGGTGTCTACTACTCCTGGGTGAATTTGCTTCTTTGTATTCTGGAACTTTCCATTGTGCTGTTAATTCTCTAGTGTAACTATTCTCCAGTTTCTTCATGTGCGCAGTTAGTGTTATGAACTTCCCATAAGTTTTGGTATGTTGTATCCTCATTCTAGGAAGTCTTTAATTTCTTTTTATATTTCTTCATTGACCCAGGAATGGCGCAATTGTGCAGTATTGAACTTCCCTGAGTTTGTAGGGTTTCTGCAATTTGTGTTGTTAAATTCCAATTTTAACGCATGGTGGTCTGATAAGGTGCATGGAGTTATTTCATTTTTTTTGTACCTGTTGAGATTTGATATGTTGCCAAGTATGTGGTCGATTTTTGAGAAGGTTCCATGTGGTGTTGAGAAGAAGGTATATTCTTTTTTATTTGGGTGGAATGGTCTGTTAATCCCCATTGGGTCATAACTTCTAGTTCCTTTGCTTCTTTGTCAGATACTTTTGATATTTTTAATTATTTGTAAGTGCTAATGTAGAGTGTATTAACTATTTCTAGTATGTTGAAAATGTAGGGACTGGTGGGCTGTGTCTTCTGGTCCCTTACCTGCTGAGATCACATTTTTATAGCTTATTCAGGGAGGAATGAGGAATGAGATGAGATGGCATAATGTTATCATATTTGGAGGTCTAGTTATATAGGCAGTATCTTACCCCTAATCTCATCTAGTCTAGGTGGCTAGTGGTCCACTAAGTTACTAAGTTCCAGAAGATTTTGCTTGATAATTTAAAGGAATGTTAGACACAGGGGTGAGCAATGAATGATAATTTGAGAGGCTAAAGATTTTATCCTTCTGCCTTGAAGTCTTTGGTTAGCTGAAGTATCAATCTTGGCCTGAGCCCTCCATTATCTTTATCCTTTTATTTTCTCGTACTTCTACTTTGAGTGTATTTCTTCCTCTTCCTTTCTCCCCAACAGAGTGTAAATTCCTTGTTCATCGTTGGCTCTTCAGCATCTTCTCACAGTGGTCCTCAGAGCTCCACAGATGTTTTCACGGGTAAACAATTATCTAAAATTGCATATTGACATTAGATACACTTAAAAATAGTGATACAGTATGATCTATCGTGCTTTCACATGCCACATACTTTTTGATCCAGTTAACAAGAAGGAACAGTTAGAATGTCTGCACTGAAAGATCCTTCTGTGGGGGAACAGGTCTTTCCTCTCTCATCCATCATGCTGACTCTATACTCTGCTAATCTGAAAATAAAGCAAACAAAGCATCATGCCCTGGAGATAAAACAGAGCACGAGTGAAACCCTGTCAGTGACCAGGCAAAGTTGAACACCCCAGGCAAACAATGACACCTTTGCCTTCTGATTACAAAGTGCAGCTTCCAAAGAGACTCTTCTTGATAAAACACCGCTGTTCACCGAGGAGGAAATGAGATGTCAGAATATTTAAAATGAACTTCTTACTATTTAAAGATTATATATATATATATGTATATATATGTATACATATCAGCAAAACAAATAATGCATTCAGAATCATGGAAAGACTTAGAATTTCTCTAGCACCCCTTCCATTTTGTTTAAGGTTTGGGCGCCATCTCTAAAGAATGTCTCTCTGTCTGTTACATTGTCATGGGAGAAGTTAATAGGATGTAAGAGCAGTTGCTATAGCTTTGAGAGACCCAGATGCCATCAGTGCTTGGTTTGGATGATTGTGGCTGTGGGATGTGCACACAAAATACTGTGCTGATGTTAGGTCAATGATGTCAAAGAACAATTGAGCAACTTGGCTTCTGTGTCAAGGGGAGTCACTTCTGCCATGCAAGCAATAGTGCATGAAGGCTGGGAAATTAAAGGGCCTAACCACCCGTCTACAACCATCCAAGCTACTTTATTTTTTCAAGTGAAGTGAAATCCAAACACAAATAGCCAGAAGGGTGAAATTTAAATTAAACTTCAGAATCGTTTTGTGTTTGAATCATGTATGGTGTTTCTAAGCCTGTTGATAATGTTGCTTTCCCAGGGAGCTTAAAAAAAATAACAGAATGCAAGAATCTCCCTTGATACTATAGTCTCAGTTTACATGCTGTGCACAGATTCACTTGGAAACACAAGAGTGTGATATAACCTTCTAGAAGGAGTTTCTTAGCTGCGACAGCCACATGTGAATTTCTCTATGATACCAACCTGATAGGCAATAGGAACTTAGGCTGGGTTAACTTGGGGTTTCTTATTAGGTAGCTGCACTTAGAAATACCAAGTTAAACACACACACACACACACACACACACACACACACACACACAACCACCCCGAGTATGTAGAAACTTGCTTGTAATTTTTATGCTAGTGAGATGGAGACAAGTTGTGT
This sequence comes from Mesocricetus auratus, assembly GCF_017639785.1. Lineage (NCBI taxonomy): Eukaryota > Metazoa > Chordata > Mammalia > Rodentia > Cricetidae > Mesocricetus > Mesocricetus auratus. The sequence continues at coordinate 9,336,520 of NW_024429192.1, read as the reverse complement.
TATTTCTAGCCAACAAGTCTAGTTTTTTTGGGGAGTTTCAGGCCAACCAGTGACTTTGTCTCAAACAAGAACAAACAAAGGAACACATGGACAGAAGAAAATGACATGTGGGATGGCATTCTCATGATAGATAAGCATCTTGTTTTCTGTATTCTGCTTTATGTGTTGGATAAGCATCCCCAGGCTGTCAATTTCTCCCCTTAGGTCTCCTATCAGGAGATGGTCTTAAAAGGGAAGAGTGTTTCTTGCAACAATTCAGATGAAAAATCTTTGAGAACTATTTATTGTTTGAATCACAGACAACCTGCAGAAATTTGACTTTTAGGGAAGGTTGGAGTCTACTTTGGTACCATGCAAGCAATGACGCTGCTACTTGGGTAATTGCAATTATGAGCTTTTTCTCTGAGTCCAAGATTCTTTCTGTCTGTCTTGATGGGGGTCATTCTAACCAAAATGATCTAATATCTAGCAGTCTAAATTTTTATATACAATTCTTTTTTATTTTTAAAATAATCTTATTTTAATACCAATCCCAGCACTCTCTCCCTCCTGTCCCCCCACTTTCTCCCCACCCATCCACTCCTCAGAGAGGTTGAGGTCTTCCACGTGGAATTATCAAAGTCTGTCACATCATTTGGGGCAGCAGTCTTTTAAGGTAAGAAACTAAAGGGAAAAGGCTGGGTAAAATATATTCAAAAATCAACTCCTCCTGGGAGGAATCAGCAATGCCACTGATGTCTAAAGGTTCAAAGTAAAAGTCGTAAGTTTCTTGTCCCCTTTAGTCTATGTATAAATACATTTTTGTTTCAAATACATCTATCAGGTTTGCTACATAGATATATTTTACTTCCTTAAGAAGATTTAAGAAAAATATTGATACAGGATTTTATATAAGGACTTTAAATAGGAGGAAACTAGGAAAAAGGGATAAAAATGTGGAATCATAGTCTTTAAAAACAGTTGCTATTTCTTCAGGCAATTCTAGTGACAGGCACTGCTCAGACTCTTTTGAGAACACACATTCACTTTGCCCACAGCAGATGACAGCGCCAAGTCACTCACAACTTCTCCTCAGGCCAATGGCAATTTCCATCTTTGAGACTCGACTTTGAGTTTTTGCCTTGAAAGAAAAATTCCCTGTTTATTTCTTGACCAGAAATTGTCTTCTCTCCAGAGAGAAGCAAAGTGGAACAAAAAAGTTCTTATTTCTAGTCAGAAGAAACAGAAAGAATTTTCTTGCTGTTGGTAATCATCTATGATGACTTAAATCTTTCTATAAATGTTTGCATACTCTCCATTGTGAAAGGTTTCCTTGGTATGAGCAGAATTTATGTTTGATTAATGAATAGGTTGGAACAGTGTTCTGTTGAATAACTTCGAAGTCTTGGTCAAACAGTACTGAACAGAGTTTCCACTGTGGGAATCCTAAGTGAGTCTTCAGCCACGGTGTTGGAAGTCTGTCTACTCTTAGATAATGTGTCTAGACATTGGATCCAAGCTGCTAAAATCTGTGTCTTCCGAAGAAAAGCTTGGATTATCTTTAGCTCCAGGCAGGGAACCTCTGTATTCTTGAAATACATTTTTCTTTTTTGCTTTTACCTGAAGCCGTGAGCTATGTCAGATAGTTAATGTATCAAGGTGATTTTTAGCAAAGACTGAACTATGGTACCAGCTGGCCTCTGGAAGGATTGGCAAGCTGGGGTCAAGCATATGGGTGGTCTACAGTGTTTCTGTGACTGACTCTCTGTAGAAATGCTGGCTTTCAGGGTTTGGATGATGGTCCTTCATTGGCAGTACTTGGTACATACAGCAAAATGTTGGTGGCAGAATTAAACACTATCTGTGTGACATCACTGGAAGAGACCAAGTAGAACATTTGCTTGGTAGAGCCTGGGCTCTTGACTGCATACATTTTCCATCACTGATTTAATTCTTTATTCTTTGCTGTACATACAATGACTATGAGTGTCACACCTGGCCTGACTTCTCTGAGAACTGAATGTCTAGATGAGTTTGGTCATCTATACACAAAACTAGAGAGGAGATGAGAAAGGATAGAGGAAGAGGGATTCATATTAAATCTTCTTTCTTTGACAACCCGCAATGTTCCTGCTTCTGTTTGAGTCTTACTTATTACAGATTCCAGACCTGTAGATGAAAGGACCTCCATGATGAACCCAGTCTCAGCCACTGTTTAATTTCAAGTATGTGAGGGATTCTGAGCAACAGTTACCTAGCTGACTCCAGCCATCCCCAGATTTGTGAGTAAAGTAAATGATAGTCTTTTTGGGCCACTGCTTAGGCAAAATTCATCACTCTATAATAGATACCCAGAACAGGTTAAGGGGCTAGGAATGGAGAGGTATAGTCTTATCTTTGAAGACATGATTAGCAGAAGTTTAATAGCTTTGAGGCCATGCTTGGTGATGACACAAAGGATGCCAAGAAAAAGTTGTTGGATGTTGGAGGGTTTGCTGTTGACCATAGTCACCATGCTGTATGGTATATCTTTTAGACTTGCACTAGTAGAATTTTTGTCTTGGCAATCTTGTATGTGTTATCTGAGCTCATTGGAAAGATGGCTCTGGAAGTGTGGTTGACTTTCACATTTCAGACCCAAGTATGATTTTTCTTTTTGTCTTAGTCTCTGTCATTCTTTTTTAACAGCAAAGACTCAGGAGCTAGATGCTGGGGTGAAAATCTGCTAGCTCAGAGAGGCAGAGAAAGCAGCTAGCTGACCACTGATCTTCCTCCTCTACCATCGTCCCAGAAAAAGACTTTTCCTTATTCCATCTCAACCAAAAACTTCTCCAATCGGATATCCCTCCCTTCTACTTCCTGTGTGTCTCTCTCTTACCGCCATACTCCCTCTCACTCTGTAGCTCCTCATTGATTTTCTGCTTCTTGACCCACGATACAATATCCTGTTTATAATAAGCAGAAAGATCTTGAATTAGATGTGTGTGTTTAGGGCCAAGCCACGCCACAGCTAGAGGCAGGTTCCTCCAGTAAACCTTGCAATCTTGGGGTTCACAGTGTGATCAAATATCCTGTAACATGTTTGTTTCTATGTGTTCTTAAAGGCCCCTTGTCTATTGCTGAGACAGAGAAGGAGAACAGCCAAGCAGCTTAAGAGTAAGAACATGTTCTTGAGGAGAGCCAGTCGGTGAACCATTTCTAGTAGTTGTTACTATTGATAACCCTGTGATATAAAGATGCCTGCAGTTGGAAAGAAGGAAGAAAGGTCCACTATAGGAAACTCACCCAGAGCAAGAGAGTCCAGTTAGGAGCTCTGGCTGATGCCTTACTTTCCCAAGTTGGTTTCAGAGGGATGTTGTGAGCATTCAGATGGTTGATGTCATTTCTATATGTTGCTATTTGTTCCTTCACTTGGAAGCCTCACCTGAGGGGTCAGCCTGCTTTTCCCTGGACATTCTCTTTTGGAAACTTTAATTGGCTTGGTGGTGGGGAGGGCTGGGAGAGGCAGCTTCCTCAGTCAGTGTATGCAATATGGTATGTTCTGAGTACCTGATTTGATGTTTTGTGTGCTCTCTCTATTTTTTTTACTCTAGCTTAAAATATAATTAATAAATTCACTCACTCAAGACAAATATACGACTCTCATAAGTTCTCTGTACAGTACCGAGCACAAGCAGGGAAACCGGCTGTGAATTTGGTGGTGGCCTTAGCTGAGGTGATGAGGCTGGTCTTTTATACACAGTCCGCTCATTGGATCAAGGCAGGCTTTCACTCCAGATCATTTTTAAAGAACTCTCGAAAGCTGAGGCCATCCCTGCACTCACCCGTTGTGGAAGTATATCATTCAGTCTTGACATGGAGACGTAAGTAGCATGCTAAAGCATCTACTACAGGTGTATTGGTTGGTAGCTAGGGCAGGAGGACTCCCTTTCAGGGTGAAGCAGCCCCAGGGGATGAAACTGGGTGGATGTGCATGGAGTAGAAGCTCTGTTTGCTAATGAAATAGGAGGGTCTGGTCCCCTCTGGGTAGCACCATCTTAGAGCATGGGCTATATATATAAGAAATATTGCTCAATGTGAGTGAGTCTAGAAGCAAGCAAGTAATCAGTGTGCCTTCATGATTTTTGCTTCTGGCACTTTTACTGGCTTCCGTTGATGATGGTCTGTAACCTGTAAGATGAAATAAACCTGCTCGCTCCAAGTTGTTTTTGGTCACAGTGTTTGTTACAGCAGCAGAGAGCAAACTAGAATGACATTATCCTCTGTGCCCCATTCTGAACACTCTTACCATTGTTTTCTAACATGTTCTTTTTTGGTTTTGTCTGTCAAGGGATGAGCATACTGAACCATTCTCAAAGAGTAGCTTGACCTCCAGAAAGAACAATTGGTGTTATCAATAAGCAGCCTAGAACTGCTTTGGCAATTAAGTATCCATGTTTGTCAGTGATGGGAGAGGTTTGTTGTCAGAGATAAACACACAGGGAGGCATTTCATAGACTGACAATTTCCTCAACTACTCTTTTCTCTTTCTATGAAACATAAAGCTTCCCATATAAATTAGGAATCTAATCAGAATGGTATGCTCCATTCAACTGGGACGGGTTTAATTGGGAAATCCGCTTAATCAGGACATCTCCCAGGGAACTGATTTAAGTCCAATGATACATAATGGCTATGATTGCAGCTTTAAAGGGGGTGGTAATTCTCTTTAATTGAGCACTTTTGGATAGTTTAATGCTAGGTGTTTACAAATGTGTACACATGTGTGGCCTCTATGGTTTGACTTGTTTTCTTCTTTAGTGTATAAACACTGACCACTGGCACTTGTTCACATTTCCAAGACAAAGGGACTTAGGTCCCCAGCAATGTCCCAACCATTCCTTAAAGCAATCTGGGATTTGGCTGTAACAACCCATTTTGGAGTTTAGTTCTGGGCTGCTGAAATGTTTTCAGATAGCAGGATAGATCTCATTTCTGATTCTTGATTCTTGGCTCTCCTTGGCTTCCGAGAGAACTTCCTCTAGGACCTGATGTGACACAGGTTGACCTAATTTCTGGCAGCTGAGCAACATTTGAGAAGGACACATCACAATATAATGATAACTATGCCATGTTTTTGAGATATCCATTTGTCAGGGAAAGAAATTAAAATGAAAAAACAGGTAACTGATGCTATCAACCTTGACCATAGTTGTCTCTATCCTCTGCTATGCTTTTTTACAATGTTTAATTCTGTGATTTTATGGATGTAAAACTGATCATAGCTCTTAACTTCATACTATACTACACTGTTGATCAAGCATGCCAGCCTGCAAATTTATTCTTTACTGCTTCAGTCACAAGTCTATTTCTTCTCATCCCATGCCCACTGTCGTCTTCTTCCTGCCACTATAATTAGCGTGTTTAACATATATGATGATTAGCATGGCCGTCAACCTGACATGTCCAGTACTGCATGTGCCATGTGGGTGCTGGGAAATGAAGCCATGTCCTATGTAAGAACACTGCCAGAAAAATACTGTCTACTGAAGATTCATTAGAGGCGTAACTGCTACTTTTGCGTGTGTGTTTTCCAGGCAAGCAAAGAGCCATTCCTAAAGTTAGGTTTGGGATCAACTTCAATTCATATGTATTGAAACCTATTCTGCTCTTTGAACCAGGGGCTCAATCAGTTCTATTAAGACAGCATTCTCTCTGCCTCTCTGTCTTTTCCCTGTCTCTCTTTCCCTCCCTCCCTCCCTCCCTCCCTCTCTCCCTCCCTTCCTCCCTCTCTCCATCTCTCCTCCCTTTTTTGGGCACATGATCCCATTATGTAGATTTTTCTGGCTTGGAACTCACTGTGTAGATCAGGCTGGCCTTGAACTCACAAAGATATGCCTGCCTTTGCCTTCCGAGTGCTGGGATTAATTGTTTGTGTCCTGCAGATTCTGTTGTAATTATCTAGGTTAGAATATGCCAGAGCCTGCAGATCGCCTGGGAACTGCACAGAGCTCCCAATCCCGGCGGGAGCATCAGGTAAACAGGCCAGCTTCCCGGCCTGTGTTCCAGAGCCTGCAGATCGCCTGGGAACTGCACAGAGCTCCCAATCCCGGCAGGAGCATCAGGTAAACAGGCCAGCTTCCCGGCCTGTGTTCCAGAGCCTGCAGATCGCCTGGGAACTGCACAGAGCTCCCAATCCCGGCGGGAGCATCAGGTAAACAGGCCAGCTTCCCGGCCTGTGTTCCAGAGCCTGCAGATCGCCTGGGAACTGCACAGAGCTCCCAATCCCGGCGGGAGCAAAGCACCCCAGACTCCAGATCTTCTCTCCCACCAACGATTCCAGGAAAGGAGAGGAGGCTGGGAGTACAGGGAAGTAGCTGTCCCTCTGGCATCATCAGGTAAACAGGCCAGCTTCCCGGCCTGAGTTCCAGAGCCTGCAGATCGCCTGGGAACTGCACAGAGCTCCCAATCCCGGCGGGAGCCAAGCACCCCAGACTCCAGATCTTCTCTCCCACCAAAGAGACCAGGAAACTACAGGAACCAGGGAGACCAGGGGAGTAGCTGTTCCGGATCAGGTACAACAGGACCCAGCATAGGGTCCAGGGGACCAGGTAGGAGGCTAAGCGCCCCAGATTCCTGTTCTTCTTCTCTACCCACGGACCAGCATTTGGACAAGGCATAGAAGAACCACCAGATTACTGGATTTACTAGCACCCACCAAAAGGGAACTCTGGTCCCCAGACCAGGAAGGGGCTCTTTCTGCACCCACTAAAAGAAGAGATGGGAAAGAGACAATACAAAAACACAGTCAGCAACAGAAAAACAAATATGACACCGCCAGATTCTAGAGACTCCACACCAGCAAGACCCCAATATTCAAACGCGAAGGAAGCAGAAGAGAACGATCTTAAAAGCACTTTCATGAAAATGATAGAGGCCCTAAAAGAGGATATTGGAAAATCCCTCAAAGAAATGGAAGAAAAAACAAACCAAAAAATGCAAGAAATGGAAGAAAAAACAAACCAAAAAATGCAAGAATTGGAAGAAAAAACAAACCAAAAACGGCACGAAATGGAAGAAGAAATGAAGCAAAAAATGCAAGAAATGGAAGAAAAAGCAAAGCAAAAAATGCAAGAATTAGAAGAAGAAACATACCAAATAAGGCAGGAAATGGAAGAAGCAACAAAGCAAAAAATGCAAGAAATGGTAGAAAAAACAAAGCAAAAAATGAAAAAATGGAGGAAGAAACAAACCAAAAAAGGCAGGAAAGGGAAGAAGAAACAAAGCACAAAATGCGAGAAATGGAACAAAAAACAAACCAAAAAATGCAAGAAATGGAAGAAAGAACAAACCAAAAAATTCATAAAAGGCAACAAACGGACGAACAGATAAACAGAAAATTGCAAGAAGCAATGCAAATGCTGCAAGGGTTGAAAACTGAAATAGAGACACTAAAAAAAACACAATCTGAAGAAAGGCAGAAAATAGAAAAGCTGGACAAACAGTCAGGCACTACCAATACAAGCATTACCAACAGAATAGAAGAGATGGAAGAGAGAATCTCAAGTGTTGAAGATACATTAGGAGAAATGGATTTATCAACCAAAGAAAACCTTAAATCCAACAAATCCTTAACACAAAACATCCAGGAATTATGGGACACCATGAAAAGACCAAACCTAAGAATAATAGGTATAGAAGAAGGAGAAGAAATCCACCTCAAAGGGGCAGAAGGCATATTCAACAAAATCATAGAAGAAAACTTCCCCAACCTTAAGAAAGACATGCCAATGAAGGTACAAGAAGCCTACAGAACACCAAATAGAGTGGACCACAAAAAAAAATCCCTCGCCACATAATAATCAAGACCCCAAACATACAGAATAAAGAAAGAATATTAAGAGCAGCTAAGGAAAAAGGTCAAGTAACATATAAAGGCAGACCTATCAGAATTACACCTGATTTCTCCATGGAAACTCTGAAAGCCAGAAGGTCCTGGATAGATATTCTACCTACACTAAGAGACCATGGATGCCAGCCCAGACTACTATACCCGGCAAAGCTCTCAATCACTATAGACGGAGAAAACAAGATATTCCATGACAAAACTAGATTCAACCAATATGTGTCCACTAACCCAGCCCTACAGAAAATTTTGGAAGGAAAACTCCAACCCAAGGAAGCTAACTACAACCAGAAAAACATAAGCATTAGAGAATCCCTCTCTACCAACAGCCAAAAGAACAAAGGGGCGAAATTCCACCCATAATTCCACCAACAACAACCATCGCAAATCGAAGAAGGATGAGCAATCAATGGTCATTAATATCCCTCAATATTAACGGCCTTAACTCACCCATAAAAAGACACAGACTAGCAGAATGGATTCGAAGACAGAACCCTTCCTTCTGCTGCATACAAGAAACACACCTCACCCTCAAAGACAGACATTACTTGAGAGTTAAAGGTTGGGAAAAAATTTTTCAATCAAATGGACCCAAGAAACAAGCAGGGGTAGCAATCCTAATATCTAACAAACTAGACTTTAAAATAAAATCAATCAAAAGAGATGAAGGAGGTCATTACATACTCATCACAGGTGAAACCCACCAAGACGAAGTGTCTATCCTGAACATCTATGCCCCCAATACAAAGGCATCCACATTCGTTAAAGAAACATTATTAGAACTTAAATCTCATCTAAAGCCCCACACAGTTATAGTGGGAGATTTCAACACACCACTCTCACCACTAGACAAGAATACCAGACAGGAACTCAACAAAGAAGCAAAGGGTCTAATAGAAGTAATGACCCAACTGGGATTAACAGATATCTATAGAACATTTCATCCACATAAAAAAGAATATACCTTCTTCTCACCACCACATGGAACCTTCTCAAAAATCGACCACATACTTGGCAACATATCAAACCTCAGCAGCTACAAAAAAATTGGAATAACTCCATGCATCTTATCAGACCACCATGCCTTAAAATTAGAATTCAACAACAACACAAATTGCAGAAAACCTACAAACTCATGGAAATTGAATAATGCTCAACTGCACCATCCCTGTGTCAAAGAGGAAATAAAAAAAGAAATTAAAGACTTCCTCGAACTCAATGAGAATGAAGACACAACATACCCAAACCTATGGGACACTTTGAAAGCAGTGCTACGGGGGAAGTTCATAGCACTAAGTGCTCACATGAAGAAACAGGAAAACAGTTATACCAGAGAATTAACATCACAGCTAAAAGCTCTAGAACACAAAGAAGCAAACTCCCCCAGGAGGAGTAGACGCCAGGAAATAATCAAATTGAGGGCTGAAATCAACAAAGTAGAAACCAGGAAAACAATACAAAGAATCAATGCAACGAAGAGTTGGTTCTTTGAGAAAATCAACAAGATAGACAAACCTTTGTCCAAACTTACCAAACAGCAGAGAGTGAACACGCAAATTAACAAAATCAGAAATGAAAAGGGGGACATAACAACAGACTCTGAGGAAATCCAGAGAATCATTAGGTCATACTTTGAAAATGGATGACTTCCTGGACAGCTATCATTTGCCAAAACTAAATCAAGAACAGATAAGCAATTTAAATAGACCTATAACCCCTATGGAAATAGAAGCTGTCATCAAAAGTCTCCCAACCAAAAAAAGTCCAGGTCCAGATGGCCTCAGTGCAGAATTCTACCACAAATTCAAAGAACAGCTTATACCAATTCTTCTCAAAGTGTTCCACACAATAGAAGCAGAAGGGTCTTTGCCAAACTCTTTCTATGAGGCTTCAATAACCTTGATCCCCAAGCCACACAAAGATACAACCAAGAAAGAGAACTTCAGACCAATATCCCTCATGAACATTGATGCAAAAATACTCAATAAAATACTGGCAAATCGGATCCAAGAACACATCAAAACAATCATTCACCACGATCAAGTAGGTTTCATCCCAGGGATGCAGGGATGGTTCAACATACGAAAATCCATCAACGTAATCCACCATATAAACAAGCTGAAAAACAAAAATCACATGATCATCTCACTAGATGCTGAAAAAGCCTTTGACAAAATCCAACATCCCTTCATGATAAAGGTCTTGGAGAGATCTGGGATAACAGGGACATACTTAAACATAATAAAAGCCATATACAGTAAACCAACAGCCAACATCAAACTAAATGGACAGAAACTCAACGCAATTCCTCTAAAATCAGGAACAAAACAAGGCTGTCCACTCTCTCCATACCTTTTCAACATGGTACTTGATGTTCTAGCTATAGCCATACGACAACAAAGGGGGATCAAGGGGATACAAATTGGGAAGGAAGAAGTCAAACTTTCACTGTTTGCAGACGATATGATAGTTTATATCAGTGACCCAAAGAACTCTACCAGGGAACTCTTACAGCTGATTAACACCTTCAGCAAAGTGGCAGGTTACAAGATCAACTCAAGAAAGTCAGTAGCCCTACTATATACAGATGATAAAAGGGCTGAAAGAGAAATCAGAGAAACATCACCCTTTACAATTGCCACAAACAACATAAAATACCTTGGGGTAACGCTAACCAAACAAGTGAAAGACCTGTATCGTAAGAACTTTGAATCTTTAAAGAAAGAAATTAAAGAAGCCCTCAGAAAATGGAAAGATCCCCCATGCTCTTGGATAGGTAGGATCAATGTAGTAAAAATGGCAATCCTGCCAAAAGCAATCTACAGATTCAATGCTATCCCCATTAAAATCCCAGCACAATTCTTCACAGACCTTGAAAGAACAATAATCAATTTTGTATGGAAAAACAAAAGACCCAGGATAGCCAAAACAACCCTGTTCAACAAGGCAACGTCCGGAGGCATCACTATCCCTGACCTCAAGCTCTATTATAGAGCTATAGTCCTGAAAACAGCTTGGTATTGGCACAAAAATAGACAGGCAGACCAATGGAATCGAATTGAAAATCCGGGTATTAACCCACACACGTACGAACATCTGATCTTTGACAAAGAAGCTAAAAATATACAATGGAATAAAGAAAGCATCTTCAACAAATGGTGCTGGCATAATTGGAGACTGGCATGTAGAAAAATGCGGATCGATCCATGTTTATCGCCATGCACAAAACTTAAGTCCAAATGGATCAAAGACCTCAACATAAATCCAGCCACACTGAACCTCTTAGAAGAGAAAGTGGGTGGTACCCTTGAAAGAATTGGTACAGGAGACAGCTTCCTGAACATAACACCAGTAGCACAGACAGTGAGATCAACAATTAATAAATGGGACCTACTGAAACTGAGAAGCTTCTGTAAGGCAAAGGACACAGTCAGCAAGACAAAAAGGCAGCCCACAGAATGGGAAAAAATATTCACTAATCCCACATCTGACAGAGGGTTGATCTCCAAAATTTACAAAGAACTCAAGAAGCAAGTCTCCAAAACAGCAAAGGACCCAATTAAGAAGTGGGCTGCAGAACTAAATAGAGAGTTTTCAATAGAGGAGTCTAAAATGGCTGAGAGGCACTTGAGAAAGTGCTCAACATCCTTAGCCATCCGGGAAATGCAAATCAAAGCAACTCTGAGATACCATCTCACTCCTGTCAGAATGGCTAAAATCAAAAACACCAATGACAATTTATGCTGGAGAGGATGTGGTGAAAGGGGGACACTCCTCCATTGCTGGTGGGAGTGCCAACTGGTTCAGCCACTTTGGAAAGCAGTATGGAGATTCCTCAGAAAAATGGGAATAAACCTACCACAAGACCCAGCAACTGCACTCTTAGGCATATATCCAAAAGATGCCCATTCATATAACAAAGATGTCTGTTCCACTATGTTCATAGCAGCTTTATTTGTAATAGCCAGAACTTGGAAGCAACCTAGATGTCCCTCACCCGAAGAATGGATAGAGAAAATGTGGTACATCTACACAATGGAGTACTATTCAGCAGAAAAAAATAATGGAATCATGAGATTCGCAGGCAAATGGATGACACTAGAAGAAACCATCCTGAGTGAGGTAACCCAGTCACAAAAAGAGAAACATGGCATGTACTCTCTCATATATGGATTTTAGACATAGAGCTGGGGAGTGCCAGCCTACAATCCTATTGCCAGAGAGTCTGGGAAACAGAAACTTCATTTACTGGCTGGTTAAGTACTGAGCTGAACTCAAGAAAGCCAGTATCAGAGAGGGAGGACTGATGATCAAAGGGATTAAGACTGGGCTGGTTGAACCCCCAGAAACAGCTGACCAGACAAAGGTTAACTCTTGAATCCCAGGCATCAGCCTGGGAATCCAGCATGGGACTGATCAAGACCCCCTGAATCTGGGTGTCAGTGAGGAGGCCTAGGTAATCTATTGAGCCTTGGACAGCAGATCAGTACCCATCCCAAGTATACACACGGTCTCTGGACTCCCATAGAACAATGTGAGGTGCACTCTCACCCTGAACTCTTGGGGAAGGGTCTAGGCCCTGCCCTATATGAAATGACAGACTATGGACACCCCCATGGAGGGCCTCACCCTCCCTGGGGGAATGAGGGGATAACGGGGGGGGGAATGGGGGGAGGGCACGGGAGGAGGGGAGGGAAAGGGAGAGGGACCTCGTACTGACTTGTGAAGCAACCTTGTTTCTTATCTAAATTTAAAATGGAAAATAAAAAAAAAAAAAGAAAATGCCTTGCATTTTTTAAAAGGATCATGTGGTGGGGGTGGGGTTCCTGGTTTTATTTTGATTTCATAGTGTTTCTGTTTCTCAATATTGTCTCTGTATATATTCTATGTACTCCCTTGTTCTCTTTGTCTACCCAAAGGAAGTGGCTTCTTTTCCAGTGCCACTCCCTCAGGATCCCCAGACCTAAGCCGTTAGATAGGTGTGGCCAATGGGAGGGCATAGCTTGTCTCCTTCCCTGCTCACACAGATGACAGCACAGGATGTGTTCCTCTACCTGCAGCCACAGTGTGCGGTTGGGATTTTCTTTCCTATGATCTAAGCCATCTCTTTATTTTGGTGGCATTTTTCTTTCCTGATGCTCCTTTTGGAGGATGGATGATAATGCCAGCTTTTTGGCTCTCGCTCCATTTCCCCCTCCCCTCTCTTTTCAGGAAACCCTTTCTAAATTCTTGGGCGTGACACCCATTTCATGTTAAGACTGTGGCTGATAAACTTGGTAAATGGTCTGGTTCTAGATTAGTTGGCTTTGGCCAACTCAGACTTGAGTATTACAACTGAAAGATGGCAGCACATGAGGAGCCCCTGAGAGACTTTAGAAGGGGGTACTGCTTTATGACGCTGGGGCAGGCCCTTTGGTTATAGAGACTTCAACCAAACTTAGCCACACACAAGAATCTCCTGGGTACCATTCTTCTTTTTGGATTTGTTTTGAAGCCAGGTGAGGACTTTCTAGTGGAGTTTCATTCTCTGCATCTTAACCTCAGAGTTAAAAATCATAATAACAGCAATAACTGCCAATAAAATATGTGACTTTGTATGTGACATGGCATTTGTACTCTGGATAGACTTATTATTGATTCGTTAGAAAACTGAAGCCCCGAGAGACACAAGTAGGACTTACAAATAAACGCCACCTTGGGTCTATCTCACCCCAAGTCCTGAGCTTGAGGACAGTTCCTTTTTCTTGAATTCTAGACTTTTTACACTAACTTTATTTCACATTTTTCCTTCCCTAGGAGCAGCTTACAACACGAAGGACTCCACAGGAGCTAGAGTTGATTTCAGATGACACATTGGGCTTTGCTTCCATGATATTCTAATTTTGAATGACGCTTGTGTGTATATTTATCTGTACAAATGCTAATATAGAAAAAAACACACTGTTAGAAAAGATGGAAGATGTCTGTCTTCACTCTACATTACTTTCCTTTTTAAATGTGTTCTAGGCGGGGTGACCTTCAGAGTGATGATCACTGGACAATTGCCAAATACAGGTTGGTTTAAGCCAATGTCAGGCATCTGCAGAGATCAGAGAGTTGACCAGAAGTCAAATATGTAGTCCTATTACATTTATCTAATCTGAGTCTCATGTTTACAGTGGATGTGTTTCCTGTCTTGGGTTGAAGCTGCTTAGAAGGCCTCTCCTATAGGGCCTGAAGATCCTGGTAACTTTTTCTTTCCCCTCACCCTTAAAGTCTAGATTACCTTGTTGAGACTACCTTGTTGCCCTCCTCAGCCCTACTCAGTGCTTAAGGACTAATCCTCCACATAACTCTCTCCTATTCCATTTGACTGTGGCACTGAGCGTCTGCCATGATTCTTAGGTTAGAAGATTTTAGGATCTGTCTGGAGTTGAGCAGTGCACACATAAAAATCCTCACTAAAGAATTATCTTTGGCTTTCTGAAGAAAGAGATCTATTCAACCAGAAAGAGAGAAGTCCATTGAGAGGAATAAAAGCAAAATGTCATTTCTGGTGCACTAGCCAGCTTTCAAAATATCTTCTGTCTGATTCCTCTGAAAGTTGCAGAGCCAAAGAGTCAACCCTGAAAACATACAAGTAAGAAACAGTGTGCAAATGGAAGAGGATATATTTATGAGCATTAATGTATATGCATATGCATTCATGAATTCAATACCGATTAGTGGGAAAAAAGAAGCGATGAGTTTGAAGGAAAGTGGAGACGGGTATATGAGAGGGTTTTGAGGGAGGAAAGAAAAGGGAGAAATTATAATTATATTACAATCTCAAAAACCAATTGCTGGGAACCACCAAAGTGAGCTGATCAGGTACTCTTAAACTTTTTAAAATGCTACTTTAATCATGAATTGTTACCACCTGTTCTCATAACTCTCGGATATTGTATAGTAAAGCAAGAAGTGGTCCATTCATTTGTCATTGACTCAGCAAGGTTATCTAATTTTCATGAGTCATAGCTGCATTAAATAATTTTTAACAGCAAAACAAATATGATATGAATTGAAGATCTTAAGGCATAGCTCGGTAGTGGTGAAAGGCTTTTTGTCCTGGAGCCATATTTTGTCTTTGCCACAAACATGAGATGTAATATGCTAATATGGCTTCCTTTGATGCTTTGATGAGGTAATAATGTGTATTTTGAGAGATAACATCACGAAATGATGGAAGAATGCACTCCTGATGAACTCCAGCTGTTTCTGCTGATTAAGTCATTTACTGTCCCCATCACAGTTCTTGTCCCCATGTGGAAAAATGACTAGTCCCAAATCATCCCTTGTGCAGTCTTCTACCTTTTCACTAAGGTGGGCATGGTATTATCAAAGGTAGTTTCTCTCACAAGTACCCAACAGATGCGTGACATGTCAGTTCAGTATTACTTGAAGGCTTCCTTTCTCTCAAGTGGATTTATTTGAGATTTCCAGATTTTGATTCATGATAGTAACGAGTACACTTTCCCTGAATCCATAGAGAAAAGGACCAGCTTCCAATAACCTCACCATCTACCCTGTCTTTGGCATTGTGTCTGATGTAGATCACAGATTTCACAGGTTGAAAGGTTGGAAATGTCAGCAAAGGTTCAACTGAAGTGATAAAAAGCTTGAGCAGCGGACCAGTGTATGTGTTTTGTGACATTTGAAAAGTTGGCCGATGTCTCCTTATTCTCTGCTTCTAACTGTGGTACTAATTCAGTGATAAAGGGAGCAATCATATTTGATAGGGTTTTAAATGGTTTTTGATATAACATAGAGCAATAAGCCTGGCTGGATGTTTGCTAGATCTTATAGCTCATCCTTGTACTTGAAAGAAAGACAATGTCTAAACCTTCCCAGACAAATTGGAACCCATAAAATCCATTCAAGAGACAGTACTGGTATTCATTGATAATTGATGTCAGAATTTTTATCACAGTCATCAGGAATATTCTATGGGGTTACAGCTGACCTCCTTTGGATTACATCAAATTCCTTTCTTGCTGTGTATAAGTAAGTCACCTTTGTGCCTGACAGATTCCACCATCCTTATAATTATGAAGATTGCTGCTCTTCAACTGACCCCAGGGCCTATCCTGCAAGCTTTCCAACCTCCTGCCTTCCAATTTTCATTGCCCATTCCCTTCTGTCATCATTCATTTCCTTTTTTCCCTCAATATATTTTATTTAAATTAGAAACATGCATGTTTCACATGCCAATCCCAGCTCCCTCTCCCACCCCTCCTCCCTTGTCCCTCCACCAGCTCCTCCTCCAGCCCCCCACCCAATCCCCACATCATTCCCCAGAGATGGTGAGGCCCTCCTTGGGGGGAATCTACAGAGTTTGTTATTTCACCCAGGGCAGGACCTTGGCCTTCCCCATGTGTCAAGGCTGAGAGAGCATCCCTCCATGTGGAATGGGCTCCCAGAGTTCATTCATATGCCATGGTAAACACTGAAATACTACCCAAGGCCCCAGAGATTTCTGAGGCCTCCTCACTGACACCACACTCATGGACTCTGGATCAGTGCCCTGTTGGCCTCTTCAGACCGTATAAATCATTTTCCCTTTTAATTAATTATTTTTAATTTTTTTAAAAAAATGTATCTTGTGGGTGTGTAATGGTGTTAATTTACTAACATATTTAATAATTTTAGGGTTTAAGTTAGACTTGTACCTTTTTAAATCAATGATTATTCATATTACTAAGGCAAACACCAACTCTTCCATCCAGAAAGAGTCTCTATAGCCATGGAATCTTGCTTCAAATAGCTGACAATTCAGTAGGTTGTGTATATCTACAACAATAATAATTATAGAAGAGATCATAAATTTGAAAGGAGATAAGCAATGTAGGAGGAGAGAAAGGGGTGAAAAGCAGGGATAAAATGATGTAAATATAATATTCATGTAAGACATTCTCATAAAAATTTTTAAAAAGTTTACAAAATACACTTTATAAAAAAGATCTGATGCACTTGGTGAGTTTCTTGGGACTTAGAGAAGCCTATTGTCTAATTGGGGGGATATGATTTAGAAAACACAGAGG
This sequence comes from Mesocricetus auratus, assembly GCF_017639785.1. Taxonomy (NCBI): domain Eukaryota; kingdom Metazoa; phylum Chordata; class Mammalia; order Rodentia; family Cricetidae; genus Mesocricetus; species Mesocricetus auratus. Next base: position 9,319,597 of record NW_024429192.1, on the reverse strand, counting down.
GTAGAGAGGAAAGAGATGATGAATACATGGTCTGTCAAGGAGAGTCTCACAATAAAGTAAATCTCTGCCTTTGGGAGGATAATTTATGAACCTGTGTTGGGTTCATTTGGATATTTAGCAGGTATAAATTCTATACCGTGGGACTTCATCAATGGGAGAAGTGCATGAGAGGCTGACTTAAATATGAGAGGAAATGCTCACCCAAGTTAGCAACACAAACCAAGAAGCTAAAACTATACAATGGAAAAAAGAAAGCATCTTCAACAAATGGTGCTGGCATAACTGGGTACTGCTATGCAGAAGACTGCAGATAGACCCATGTTTATCGCCTTGTACAAAACTTAAGTCCAAATGGATCAAAGATCTCAACATAAATCCAGCCACACTGAAACTTTTAGAAGAGAAAGTGGGAGATACTCTTCAATGAGTTGGTACAGGAGACCACTTCCTGAACATAACACCAGTGGCACAGACACTGAGATCGACAATTAACAAATGGGACCTCCTGAAACTAAAAAGCTTCTGTAAGGCAAAGGACACAGTCAACAAGAGAAAAAGGCATTCCATAGAATGGGAAAAGATATTCACTAACTCCACATCTGACAGAGGGCTAATCTCCAAAATTTACAAAGAACTCAAGAAAGGAAGTCTCTAAAACACCAAAGGATCCAATTAAAAGGTGGGGTACAGAACTAAACAGAGAATTCTCAATAGAGGAGGCTAAAATGGCCAAGAGACACTTAAGAAAGTGCTCAACATCCTTAGCCACCAAAGAAATGCAAATCAAAACAACTTTGAGATACCATCTTACTCCTGTCAGAATGGCTAAAATCAAAAACACCAAAGACAATTTATGCTGGAGAGGATGTGGAGAGAGGGGAACACTCCTCCACTGCTGGTGGGAGTGCCAATTCGTACAGCCACTTTGGAAAGCAGTATGGAGATTCCTCAGGAAATTGGGAATCAGTCTAACACAAGACCCAGCAATTCCACTCTTAGGCATATATCCAAATGAGGCAAATTCATACAACAAGGGCATCTGCTCCACTATATTCATAGCAGCATTATTTGTAATAGCCAGAACCTGGAAGCAACCTAGCAACTGAAGAGTGGATAGAGAAAATGTGGTACATTTACACAATGGAGTATTACTCAGCAGAAAAAAAAACAATGGAATCTTGAAATTCGCAGGTAAATGGATAGCACTGGAAGAAACCATCCTGAGTGAGGTAACCCAGTCGCAAAAAGACAAACATGGTATGTACTCACTCATATATGGATTTTAGACATGGATCAGGATAGTGCCAGTCTGCACTTTCACTGGTAGAGAGCCTGGGAAACAGGAAAGAACATAAAAGATATTCATGGTGCCCAAGAGAAGAGGATTGAGACAAGATCCTCTGAACAGATGGGGAACACGACGAGGGGTGGGAGGGAGTGGGAGCAGGGAAATAGAGAGGGGGAGAAGAGGAAGAGAGAGTAGGTCATGGGGGAACAGGAAGGTTGAGTGTGGGGGTAGGATCGGGGGAAGAGGGAATCATAGGTTAGAAGACAGATCAGGCACCATTGTGACCTCTAATGATCTAAAGGATGACACCAATTGGCAAGCTAAGCAATAGGGGAGAGATCTCCTGGGATGCCCATTCCTGATAATGAACTTGATGTCTGTAACCATCCTGGACCCTTTATCCAGTGACTGATGGAAGCAGAGGCAAACACCCACAGTTAAACACTGAACTGAATCCAAGGAACCCAGCGACAGAGAGAGAGGAGCTATGAGCAAATTGGCAAAGAATGGGCTGGCAAAACCAGCAGATAGAGCTGATCTGAACAGGGGAGAGCTCTTGGACCCCAGACCAACAGTTGGGAGGCCAGCATGGGACTGATCTGGACCCCCCCAAATGTGAGTGTCAGCGAGGAGGCCTGGGCAACCTATGGGGCCCTGAGCAGTGGATCAGTGTCTATCCCTGGTATACAAACAGTCATCGTGTGCCTATAGCACAAAGAGGGATGCTCTCTCAGCCTGGACTCTTAGGGGAGTGCCTGGACCCTACCCAGAGTGAAGTGACAGACTCTAGATATCCCCTATGTGGAAGGAATTGGCAATAGGCTGGGAGGATGGGGGGGATGGGGGGTGCGGGAGGAGGGGAGGGAGAGGGAACTGGGATTGACATGTAAAACAAGCTCTTTAAAATTAACAAAAATATACAAAAAAGATTACACCGTTTCAAAGGAGGCGGAAAGGCGAGTGAACCAAGGGCAGCGTCACGTAGCCCATTGGCTTTGTTACTACGTTTGAGACAAAGTTTTGCTAAGCTGACCACTGACTTGCAATCCTCCTGCCTCAGCTTTCCGATTACAGACACACGACCTCGCACACGGTGACCCTAGGCCTTTAAAATCAAGTCTAGATTTGATGCATTTGAGAGGGAGGAGGAATGTAGAAAAGGAGGGAGGGAGGGAGAAAGATAAAAATGAAGGAAGGGAGGGAGAGGGAGAGGGAGGGAGGAGAGAGAGAGAGAGAGAGAGAGAGAGAGAGAGAGAGAGAGAGAGAGAGAGAGAGGAGAGAGAGATTCATGTAAATGAGAGAGCACGCACACAAGTTGAACATAGTTGCAGATGTTAGTTGGTTGCGGTTTGCCGAAATTAACCTGGTTCATGGCCTCTGATGGTGTTATTTTTAGGAGGAAGTCAGAAAGAAATCATCCAGGAAATCTGTATGATGAGATCATTAAACATTTCAGCGAAAGATACCCTTGCAATTAATTTCATTTGCACCATGCATGCTTATGAACCGCTCTATTTGTTGTGAAAAGGTCAAAACTAATTATATATTTGTTATGATGAGCTGAGAATTCTAGCTGTCATCTGTTACTTTGGGTCCCTGGAGACAATGTAGACTCTTTCCATATCTGCACTGGAATTTTGACTGTGATTTGTTAAAGCTTTAATGAAAGTGTTTCTTTCATCGGTGCAATTTGGTTTATTATGCTTAATGTCACCAAATTACTTTTAAGTCTTGGGATGACTTTATTAAAAAGGGTCTAATTTTAATTTGTCGTTTTGAGTACAGAATTCATCATGGAGATAAGGAAAATCTGCTTTCTTCAGAGATGTTCTAGAAGTTTTGATAGATCACAAGTGTGGAGGATGTGGTTAACACTTTCAGTACTCTCTCTGAGGTCGGTTGCTTAAAAATCTTTAATCTTTGTGTGTTTTCTTTCCTATGTTTTACTGTATGTATTCAGATTCTTACTGGGGAATTTACCTGTGTGTGTTTACTCTGGGCAGATGGAGATGGAAATGAAGGCAAAACTCAACTGCTTCCACAATTATACCCTATAAAAAATTAAGTGTCTCAGTAAAACTTCACCTTGGAAATGTGATTGATATGATTTTGACTTTCTCAAGAAGGACACCAGGTGACACATACAAGAAATTCATTCATTATCTGATGTTTGTTTATTACCTACTGCATGAATGTGGATGACAAACTTATATGAAGTAGCTGAAAGTTAAAAGACATCTTCAGATCATATGATAAGGAAGAGATTCTACTCATTAGAAAGTTTGCAATCTCATTTGTCACATGAGATGGCCATAAAGGGAATAATGCTGAGATCATGTCATCTGTATGTTTTAAGTATGACCTGAATGTCTTGCCTTAGGAATGAAAATATTTAAAGATTATGTTGAGAGTGATAATAGAAGAAATTTGCAGCCCACTTGATGGAAAATGTATTTTATTAAATATTAAAGCTTAGAAATGACCTTTTACTATTTAAATGTCTTAGGAATATATGGCTATGCTTAAATGTTGCTCCTAGGTAAAATCAACATCTGTCTGTCTGTCTGTCTATCTATCTGTCTGTCATCCATCTTTCATCTATCAGTCTCTTTGTCTATTCCATTAAGAGATGGTGGGAAAGGACTAATTACCCAATGAATGGTTCTTTAAAAGTTGAATATAACTTTGGACTTAAGTTAAAAGCTAAGATTGCATTTTTTGAATGCCCAGTTTCTAAGCTCTGAAAGACTGAAGCTAGAAGCATCGTTCTTCTCAATAAGCACTCTGGGTTTTGAAGATACTTATCTTCTTTTCTTATATTAATGGCTTAGCTTCATGTGATAGAGAATATAACTTGATGTTCTGGCATCACGTGTTGAGGCTGATCAGGCACATGAGGGTGTGTATGTTGGGGATGGACTTGAACTTTGTGGACGACGCCTAATCTCTAGGAGTTAGGTGTGCACAAGATATGGTTGTGGCAGTGCTGTGGGCAGAACCACATTGTATTGTCTACCAATTGTATGTTAGTAATTATAAAGAATGGTATTTACTTATGATTGCTACCAATAGTATGTGATCAGTGTTGTTGACTTGTTGTAGAACCATTAAATGCAAGATAGCTAAAATTATAGTTTACATTATCTGATAATACACCTCCGATATGTCACTGAGAGCAGTGCCCAGAAGAGCCTAAGCAATAGGACACACACATACACACACACACACACACACACACACACACACACACATTCATGTATGTGCACATGCACATGTTATGTACAATTTTCTTTTAAAGTACAAATGAAATGTCAAGGTTACTTGGATGTTGGTTCTTGACAACCCTGGCTCATCCTGAGTTATGGGCACTCCTTCACTGTCAGGAGTGAGGTAGGGCAAAGGTTCTTTGGGGTCCATGTGGATGTAACAAGCCATGCTGAGCTTGGGATTCATGCTTGACTCCTGTTTGCCAAGGGCAGGAATGGACTGGTGCCAGGTCCCTGAGGGGCCCAAGCTGGGCCCTGGGGCTTGACAGTTTCCCTGTAATGCTGTGATCAGATTTTCCAGATTCTGAGATGTGGCAATGCTTTGCATACTGGACCAATATGCACCTTGCAGAAGAGGACCTAGAGACTCTGAGTTTCCTGTAATACTGCTGTTTGATATTCTTCGCTGACTTGATTTCTGCTTCCTTGTTGATGGGTATGCTGCAAGGTGAGATACTAAAAAACTCACTGGCTTGGATCATCGGCCCTCATCCCCCTTCTGATGACAGCTTTTGGCAATCTTTCCTCATCCCTGGTCCTCTCCCTCAGAGTCCCAGTATAAACTCAGGAATAACTGCAGGTCTAGTTCACATGTCCTCCTGTTTAATCAACACTACAGGTCTGAACTTCAGTACTTCAACACTGTGACTGCCACAAAGAGATTAATATCCCATGGTTTGTTATCTGAGGACTACTGTGATAGAAAGGGTGCCCTTAGCTGTGACTCCTTAGTTTCTAGCTGTGTAGAACTGTATAGGAAAAATTAGAATGTCTGGCTACTTGGCCATTAGAAAAGTGATGGGCAATAAGGAGAGCAGGAGAATAAATAATATTATTGAAAATAGACTACCTTTTTGCTGTGCAGAGACACCATGGCTGAGGAAACTTATAGAAGAACATTTTTTAACTCTTTTTATTTTAAATTTAAATTAGAAACAAGGGTGCTTCACATGTCAATACCAGGTCCCTCCCCCTTTCCCTCCCCTCCTCCCGTGCCCTCCCACTAACCCCTCCCCAATACCCCCTCATTTTCTCAGGGACGGTGAGGCCCTCCTTGGGGGTGTCCATAGTCTGTCATTTCATCCAGGGCAGGGCCTAGACCCTCCCACAAGAGTCCAGGGTAAGAGTGCATCTTTCATTGTTGGATGGGTACCCGAAGTCCATTTGTATGCCAAGGATATTTAATTGGGGGCTTGCTTGCAGTTTCAGAGGGTGAGTCCATGACCGTCATGGCAGTAGTCAGGCAGGTGAGGTGCTCCAGCATGTAAGCTGAAAGCTTAGATCAACAACTTGGAAAGAGAGGAGGAGGGAGAGAATGGACCTGGCATGGGCTTTTGCAACCTCAAAGCCCACTCGCAATGACACACCTCCTCCAACAAAACCACGCCTCTTAGTTCTCCCTAAATAGTCCACAAGCTGGGAATTAAACCTTCGAACATTGGGCCAACGCGTGCGCGGGGGGGGGGGCATTCTTAATCAAACCACTACACAAATAAACACATCAGACAATATCTGCTCACACCTACCCCAACCCAAATATCCACTAACTGAGGAGGCTCTTTGAGGATTGAACACATTTCTCTTACTGGACATTATGAAGTTAAACTTTAAAAGCAAGGTCCTCAGGTGCACCTGTGGCATTGCAGGAGGGCAGTACTCTACGGAGTCAGCCTACATGTTTCTGGCGTTATAGAAATTTGCCTGTCGGGATGGCGTGGTCATTTCTTGCCCGAGACTTACAGGACTTTGCTTCTGCCTATAAGCGTAGGATGCCCGCCTTCCCTCTGGTGGATTTACTGTTTCTACTTTGCTCTTCTTTCCTTCACAGGGAATTTTAAAAACTGCAACGTGAATGATTTTCTTTTCTTACACAGCAAGACCCCCGAGGATTAAATCTGCTATTGAAGTCCAGTTTTGTCTATTAACCCCCTCTCATCACTGTAGGGAGCCCCTCCCACAGACACGCCCGTACCATGGTGGAAAGGTCTGCTTTAGCTCGGCACAGCTTTGACACTCCTTGCTCTGGGTATCATGGACCACGTAATGTCTGCCTTCCTCTCATTCCTCTACGCTGGAAGAATGAGCTATTAATGAATTTGAGCAAGTACACAGTGACTTTTGCCTCTTTTAGCCGATGCTCCAACTTGGTTCCAACTATCTTGGGGAGAACCTGGTGCAGCATCTAGTGGACCTGATGTGTCCTTAAAGAATCACCCGCGTGGGTAGCTGCCTGGTGGTGTTTTCCCTGGATGGACGCTGCTAATGCATTCGTTTTTTTATTACTTGAAGCCATTGCCGAATCTTTGTGATAACGGCCAACTTTACATCCATTTTAGTAGCACAAAGAGCTAAATTAGAGCCGAATCTTTTGGGAACGAAAATAAAAAGCAGGGCCAAATCAACTTCACCTTTATTTGGTTTTCTTTAGCTGGCCCTCTTTACTTATGCCTTCTTCCAGAGTGAGAAGTCAGAACCCCAGGTGTGTGCTCGGCCACAGGGGAAGCAGCTTGTCACATTCCCTTCCTTCTGCCTCCAGGGCCAGGTGTGAGAGGTGAATGGGAAGTAAATCTTAACTGTGAATGTCACCATCCCTCTGATCCTGACCTTTCTCTCTCTTCCTGAGTCTCTCACCTGGGCAGTCTATTTCTTTTAGCAGAAAGAAATTGCTGAAGGAAGAAATGTTAGACCTAGCTTTTAACTAGCTTTGCCATTGATTTACCCCTAACCCCTCTGTGTGGCGCACTGCTCTTCAATGAGTCGGATTGTTCGCAGGATTTTTTTTTTCTGGACCAGGTTCCATATTCTCTGTAATTTTTTCCCTGGCTTCTTAGTTTCCATTCTTCATTGGAAAGAACACAGACTCACACGGAACCAAGGACATACCCAGAAACCATTTCTTTTTACATTTTTGCTTTTTTTTAATGGATAAAACATCAGGTGATTGTGGCTGCATTTATAGTTAGTTAAAAAATCCCTTTTGCCAATTTTACTTATTTCGATACGTTTTTAGCAGAATTTCACATAGAAAAGTTTATATGTTTTGAAAGAAAATTCAGTTATGAAATTGAGAGGGCAAAGGCTGTCTGACTTAGCGTCAGCTGCCATCTTGACACAGCATACAGCCACCTGAGAAGCAGTTTCAGCAAACATGTCTGGGGGGACTGCCTTGATTGCCAATTGATATAAGAGGGTCTGGGTCTACTGTGGGTGGCACCATTCCCTGAACAGTATAAGAAGGCTAGCTAGGCATGAGCCAGCAAACAGTATTCCGCCATGGTTTCTTCAGCAAACAGTATTCCGCCATGGTTTCTTCAGCAAACAGTATTCCGCCATGGTTTCTTCAGCAAACAGTATTCCGCCATGGTTTCTTCAGCAAACAGTATTCCGCCATGGTTTCTTCAGCAAACAGTATTCCGCCATGGTTTCTTCAGCAAACAGTATCCCTCCATGGTTTCTTCTCCAAAATCTTGCTTGAGTTCCTTCCCTGACTTCCCTCAATAATGGATCTGGAAGTGCAAGCCAAGTAAACTCTTTCTGTAAGTCCCTTTAAAAAATGAAACCGGAAGACTCTGACAATTGGAGACTTGAGTATCTATAAAGCAAGTTAGGCATGCAATACATTTTAAATATTACCATTCTATACACTTCCTCCAAATTACTGTAATAAGATGTGAAAAGATAAATATTTTCAAAAAATGTCTAAAACTGAAACAAAGAAAATTACTGAAACTGCAAAACTCAGTAATTCTGATGTAGTTTTTTAACGAAGTGACTCTTCTACCTTTTCCTTTCTAAAATAGCATTACTCTGCTCGGCTCTGGTTCAGAGGTCCTTTTGGGTCATGGAGGAACTTTCTGCTGTGAGCTTGCTTTTCTTTCTTCCAGTCCTCTTTCCTTCTGGTTTTCCTCAGCTAGAGCTGTGGTTGCATGTTGGGATCATCACATCCTACATTTTTAAAGTACTAAGCTCCATTTTCCACCTAACATTACAACTCAGTTGTTTCTTATGTTTGTGTTTGAACACGGTGCTTCCTCAGCCTTGGGCCCTGTGACCTCCATCTTATACTCCCATATTGTTTGATGATGCCTGGGTCATTCTAACCCTGGGCCCTGTGACCTCCATCTTATACTCCCATATTGTTTGATGATGCCTGGGTCATTCTAACTCTACAGGCAGGCTTTACTGTCCCAGGCTCAGATAAGTGCCTCTGTGTGCCTGCTCAGCTTCTGACGTCACCATCACCATTTTTGATTCTGCTTCCAGCAATAGAAAATTTCCTATTGTTTGTATGAGGATGAAGATCACATCTATTTTTTTCCTCATATGATTTCAGAATGTTGCCTTAGAATGTGGTGGACATTTAGTTTCTTTTTTTTTATTAATTTTTTTTATTTTCCATTTTAAATTTAGATAAGAAACAAGGTTGCTTCACAAGTCAGTTCCAGGTCCCTCTCCCTTTCCCTCCCCTCCCCCCCCCGTGCCCTCCCCCATCCCCCCTGTTATCCCCTCATTCCCCCAGGGAGGGTGAGGCCCTCCCTGGGGGTGTCCATAGTCTGTCATTTCATATAGGGCAGGGCCTAGACCCTTCCCCAAGAGTTCAGGGTGAGAGTGCACCTCACATTGTTCTATGGGAGTCCAGAGTCCGTGTGTATACTTGGGATGGGTACTGATCTACTGTCCAAGGCTCAATAGATTACCTAGGCCTCCTCACTGGACATTTAGTTTCTTAATGTAGTCTCCTTTTTTTTTTAAAAAAACATTCTTTTATAATGTCTTACTGATGTTTAAATAGTATATAAACCATGTATAAAATTAGATTTTGGAACAAAAAGATGAATTGCTTCCCTTTCTATGGCAAGCAGGTACCTCCTGTAAACTGAAAGCAATTATTTTTACATTCAGCCCCAAATGACTGTTTTATTAACAGATTGCTCAGGACATCAAGTTCTATAGCTAGTGATACTCAACACTCATCCCTGGGAATAAGGGGAGGAAATGGGGACAAACAGAGGCTCAAACTTGTTATGAAAAACAAAACCCACTTGTTTATTATTATTTAGAAAGCACACATAGCAATATATTGGGGGGAGAGAAAATGCAAAATAAGTGTGCATACAAATTCATCTGAAAAGAATCAGTTTCACTTCTGAATAGTATCTATGTGAGCTTCAAAAATTGTGCATTTCTTCTACCTCTATCCATGATGGGAGTTCTGGATAAAGATATGTGGAAACAGGTCTCTTACTCCTCAGAAATCCTTCCTCCACATATGAATAGTGGGCATGGCCTTCTTCTTAGACGGTTCCTACAGGTATGTTGTTGGATCACGCCACAGTCTCTTTTCTCTGAGTCCGTCTCTGATGACAAGTAAGGATACTTGTAAAGGAAGATTTGCCCTTAGTTCTTGACTTTTTCTTTAATTTTTTCTGATTCTTGAGTGAGATTCCCAGCTCTTCCATGATGGCGTTGAAAGAGAGACACTAGAGAGTACAAAATAAGAGTGTCAAGTGTCCTGGCACCCACGACCAACCTGCATTGCCTCGTATCTCTTGCCTACCGTTTGATGGACATAAGTTACTGCTTTTAAGGCAGGTTCATAAATAACGGCCAACTCCCATCACCTCCCCCGCCACCCACTGGCCATCTGTCCTTTATACTTAAGGAAACTGAGGCAGAAAGTTAGCTTAGCAGACTATGGTTTATATACAAACACACCAGTATAGACTTTCCCAGTTGAGAAAACAATATAAAATAAAACAAGACAAAACAAAACAATACCCCCCCCAAATCTCAAGACTCCCAAATTGACAACTTACCTTTGCCGAGACAGCAAAATAGAGTTAAATTAAGGCATTTCCCCCACTGAGATGATCCAAACATTGATACGTTTATCAAGGCATACGACACTTCAGTAACGCTATAGAAAATGAACAAACCTTCTCTACACCAAGGCTTTCTGTTTTGCTCCCATGAAACCTTACTTTGTTCCTAAAATAAAATCTAAGTCTTGATGACTTTCCTTTCTGATAAAAAAAAGGAAAAAAAACAATTTTAAATTGTATATTTTCTCGAAAAAACCCCAGAGATTCTGATGGCAGCAATGATGCAGCTGGGGTTGAAATGGAAAATAATGGCATTGAACTGCACAGCAAAAATAATGGTACCACACAAAGGGAGAGGGCAGGGTGGCAGAACAATGTTATGCACATGCAGAAAAATATGTATAGACACGAGTCTCCATCACAATGTCTATTTGCATGCACACTGTATCAACAGCCAACACAATGTAATTTGCTGTCATTTTTTCTATCCAAGATAAACTCTTCAGACACACTTCTGCCTTCAGGGATCTGCAGCTTTACTTTCTCATGAGGTTACTATGAAAATGTTCTCCAACGAGATAAGGCAGCCCAGAAGGACAAAAACTGCAGGATCCACTTATATGAAGTATCTGAAATTGTCCGACTTGCAGAAACACAAAGTAGAATGGTCACAGCTCGGCCAGGGGCTGGTGAGGGAAATGGGACAGCTGCTATTTGCTGGATGTAAAGTGTCTGTTAGGAGAATGAGTCATTTCCAAAGTCCTGCTTTTTGACTTCAGGGTGATAATTTAGATGGGGGGACAAGAGGGAGGAAGATGAGGAGTGTCAAGGATTTTGTAAACATTATTATGTAAGAACCTTATCCACACATTAAGTAGATGATCACGAATTATTACTGGGGATACTAAGTCCAAACAAAAAGGAAGTGCTGTCTAACTCCATTTACAAGGGCTGCTAGCTCTTAGTGACTTCACTGGAAACCATCTATGTTTAGATTTTATTTTTAATCACTGTAAGAGTTTTGTGAACTTTTCTTCATGAAAACATTCCACAAAATTAGAGTCTGGGTTTTATTTTAACTCTCACCAACTTAAATTTAACTATTCATGCCGTTTTGAATTCAAACAGTAAAAATGAACAAAAAATGTAGCTTCCATGAGCAAAACAGAGAAGAAAGTGTCGGTCGAATGCCCCCTTTTCTATTTTGTGTAGAGAAGTGGGTTTTATCCCAACTTTCAGTTATGGTTTTCTTTAAAAGACCATCTTCCTCCAAATTTTAGAATGCCTTAAAACACAGAAGCCTTTATTTTCTGATCAACCCTAAGTGCTCATTCTCTGATTTCAGTATGAGACTGAACAAACCTCATTTTATAAGTGATACTGGTCCCGTTGTCTTTGGTAACAAAAATTTTGACTCCTGATTTGTCTCTGAATGCCAAAAAGAAAATGGCAAGATATTAGGGCTGACCTTTCTGTTTCCAAAGTTTTGATGTGGTCATAAGGAAAGGTGACCTTTCAGGTCCCCTCAGGCCTGAGCACAAACAAAAGATAGACCTCATCCACAAGAGAGGAACCAGTGAAGGTCATTGCTCAGCCCAGAGGGCGTGCCAAGCAGCAAGGGGAGGGCTCTTGTTCATTAGCTCTCCAGCCTTGTATAATCTCAGAATCTTCATTAACTTCTTATTCTGTTTCTGGGTTTGGGATTTTAGGAACTTCCCCCTATTAACAGTGTCATGGAAACATTTTTTAAAGTGATGGTTTAGATCTCTAGATGCTACTTTTGACAGAAAGTTCTAAGCACTCCCACTAGCTGACTTTCTCCAGCTGCAGCAGTGTGAAGTCCGGGATTCCTAGGAGTGGTCTTCCTCTGCTTTGTGGAGAGAAGATGCTGCCACAGTCCTGCCCCCAGGCTTCTGTATTGCTGGCAGGTGGTGCTCACATTTTTAACAGCTCTTCATGGCCATGACTTAGAGTTTGTATTTGGCTGCTAGCACCAGGGTGCTGCAATTGAAACTTAGTTACACTGGAAAAATATTTTCTATTTTATTCAATCTCCTTGTTTATAAAATGGCACTAAGGTGGATATTTCTCAGAGGTATGATGAAAATTCAGTAAGCTGGTGTATGGGGGGGAGATGGAGAGGGAGAGAGAGGTATGTGTTTTTGTGTGTGTTAGAGAGAGGGGAAAGAAAGAGAGAGAGGTATGTGTTTGTGTGAGAGAAAAGAGAAAGAGAAGGAAGGAGAGAGACAGAGGAGATGGAGAGAGGGAGAGGGAGAGAGGTTTTGTGTGTGTGTGTGTGCACGCGCACGTGTGCGAGCATGCGTGTGTGAGTGTGTGTGTGTGTGTGAGAGAGAGAGAGAGAGAAAGAGACAGACAGATAGACACACACACACACAGAGAGACAGACAGACAGATAGACACACACACACACACACACACAGAGAGAGAGAGAGAGAGAGAGAGAGAGAGAGAGAGAGAGAGAGAGAGAGAGAGAGACTTCTCTTTCGAGGAAAGGAAACAAGGAAACTGAGCACCAAATTATTCTAGCAGAGACTCAAATAGTCCACCGGAACCTGCAGCTCTCCTGGCTTTTTAAAGGGAGAATGGTGTGCTTGGGGATTTGATTTTCCAAGTGCCTTCCTCTTTCTTGCTTCTCATGCTTCAAGCATTTCTCTAATATCCCCCTTCCTTCTCTTTCCTGCCTTATGTAATTTCTTTTGCCTTTCCTTTTGGAGAATTTCTTTTTCTAGTTGCTGACTTCATGGTGCCTCCTTTAGGTTAGCCCCAGGTGTTTGATTTCATGATGCTAGCGTGAGCCTGGATGTAAATAAGCAGCTTTCCCTGTACTTCTAGTCATCTTATTGTGGGTGTTGTCTGGAAGGGGTGAGGGCTGGTGCTCTGGCTGTACCTCGCTGGTAACATGAGTCTGGAGGTTCAATACCCAGAACTGTAGCAAAAAAAATCATTTCTCAGATGTTCATGTTGTCTTGCTTCTCAAATAAACTTTGTCAGAAAAATTCAAACAAAAAATGGTCCAGAAAAGACATTTCCCCACAATGTGTCAAGGAAAGTTCAATCAGTATTAGAATGAGTTCGTTCTTCCTTCCTTCCTTTTTTATTTTCTGAGTAACAACACTGGCTGCCCTGGAACTCTCTTTGCAGACCAAACTGGCCTCAGACTCACAGAAATCTACCTGCTTGTGCCTCCCACCTACTGGGATTAAAGGGGTGAGCTTTCTTGAATGGACTTCATCTTGATTATCAATCGACATACATTGTTAATGTCAACTTGGCTTTTTGTAAAGTTAGCATCTGCACATTTAGATGTTTTGTTCATTTGTACATTTAGACAAATGTTTAGGAGAACTATTTTGATGATCAAAATAGTTTTGACTTTTCCCCAACAACTTTTAAAGGAGCTGTAGCCAGGAGTCTAAGAAGTCTAGTCCGTAACACAGTAACTTTTTATGTTGCTATAGTTTTTTCCCATTAATTCAAATGCATAAAGTGCCCCGTGACATTGACATCATTAGTAAATGTTCACATTAAACATTGTTAAGAGAGATGCTATTAATATTGTTATTTTATAAATGTGAAACCATTCACTCTATTTGTAGACTTCCTATAATTTGAAGGCAAACTACGATTTGAAATTTCTTTGGAAACACCATTTCCAGTAAAATTTGAGATATGAAAGTAATAAACTTCTGTATAAATAAATAAACCACAATGGAATTATAGCTTTGACACAATGTGGTCAAGTTTCTGCCTTGCTTTATGTCAAAGTATCAATGGGTTTTTTTTAAAATGAGAAAGTCTGAGCAATAATGGTCTTAGCACGCTTTTATCTTGAAGTCTTCTGGCAAGTGAACCTAGGATGTTCAATATGGTAGGGGCTTAAAGACAGAAAACCTTTAAAAGAACTGGAGCAGAACAACACAGAGTACATGTGTCCTACCACGAGGCTTTGGGAACGTTGGCTGCCTGTTTGTACCAAGGCTTTATTTTGTCAGAGGACCACTACAGAGCAGAGAACAAACTTGAACTCTCCCCACCTCCACCATGTAGCAAAGGAAGGCATGCGAGCGCCATTCTTGGAGTAGTTATGGTAGTTATGCATGCACCGTCTTTTTTTTTTTTTGGATAACAAAAAATATTTTACTAAAACAGAAGTTTCCAGACAAGCCATACAAAATGGTCACAAGCTTTTCTCTTCTTCTTTTGGGGGTGGGGCAGAGAATCCATATTAAACAGCAAAGTCACAGTGTTATTAGTGAGGGCTCTGATGTTTATTTAATGTTCCTAGTTTGGTTCAGACAATGAAGCTTGTCCATCTACAGTGTCTAAAGTTAGACTTGGCTAGAGAGAATATTCTAAAAACCTGGTTAGCTGCATTTAACCACTGCAATTAGATCCCATAAGAAGGGGAGTGGGAAAGGAGAACATAAAATTAAAATAAAACTGTTTCCCCCCTTAAAAATAAAATAAAAACACCCATAGCCCTGGCAGCTACCCCTGACAACTACCTTCATTCACAGAGCTTTGTACTTAAACCATGATAGGGAAACGAATCCAAGCAGAGTCACTGCTTTTAGACATTTCACAACAACCCAGTGTTCTAGCCTCTGCTCATGCTTTGCAACAGTAAATCAGGACAAGACATAGATTTGCTAATGTGCATGTAATCACCAAAGATGAAGATGCCTGGGCTTTTATTCTGTAATGTTTCTAAGACTATGTCCATTAGATGCAAACAAAAAAAGGAAGAGTCTTGTCCAGGCTATCAAGCTGTAAACATGAGCCCTGGGTGCGCACAGGACTGCCAGCAACCTGTGAAACACAGTGACCTTCTTTCTGGTTTGTCTTTATTTAAAACTTGGCGTTAGAAACCTATTTTGCCGTCATAATAAATACACCGTGGGACAGCGTTCTTAATCCAAGTGGAATTTAACATTTTAAAGAAATTATGCACATAGGTTACCTGCCAGGGTGATGAAACCCATAAACCAGGTAGTAGGGGCAAATAACTTCACTCTGTTTTAACACTAGGGTTGATTTCATGGGGGGCATTGAGAACTTAGGCAAGGGAGGCAGCTCTGAGGCAATGCAGTGTTTTGATGTTAATTTAGGTGTTTCTTACCATGTTTATGGCTCTCAATTCTTTTTTTTCAAGCATTTAAAGTTGTAATGAGAATTTTGTAAGCATTGTCCTGGAGTTGGGGATGGTAGGTGTACATGGAGAGAATTTGGATCACTACATTCTTAAATTCACTTTGTGGAACTGTTAGGAGACGCTCTAGTCTTTGAACCTATTAGTGTGTTTGTAAGAATGGAAAAACAACCAAATACTCTGAATTGTAGAAGTCTACATTAGCGATCCAGTGTCAAGCTTTGAGAACACAGCACACAGGTAGGACAGAGAATGGTTCATGAAGGTACAGTTGTTTTGTCTGCTTTCAAAGGATTATAGCTCAACCAGGGGGTGAGCGAAGCTGCAGCTAGGTACTGGGAGTAACTGGGAAGGAGCTCCTTACCTTTCACTACCAACCATGCTTGAGTCAAATGCCCACGGGCACTCTGAAGGGCACTTTTGGGGCAAACAGAACTCTTCTAGCCCCAGAAAGGACACAAAAGCTACTGATGGGTGTATAGCAAAGGACCTGCTTCAGCCCGGTAACTAGAAGTAAAGAAATCTTCTGCAGTGGGAATGAGTTTCATGCAGACTTGGTGTACACACGTTAGCAACTCTCTTCCCTTGAAAGAGGCAGTGATGCGGACTTGTGCTCCAATATAAGCTGCTAATAGTAACTTTCTTGTCTCTGAAATCCGTGTCAGATGCCAGTATAGATAGTTTTTCACACCCTTGGCTTCTCTGTGGCTTCTAGCACTGAATGAAATGGTGGTCTTATAGTGATTGTCTCATAAGGAGGGCTTGTTTTATTTTCTACTGTTTTTCTTTAATTTTCCTACTTTTTTTTAAAAGATGAGGTAGGGCAAAAAAGATAAATTTCCAAAAGCTTTTTCCTCCTCAGTAGAATGGCTGACTCTACCATTGATCTACAAGTAGGGTTTTAATTGCTCACAATGCTTATTCATGGTGTCTTCAATTTTGAAGAACCAACTTATATCCACTGTAGTGGATATGTATTTTCTCAAGTCATAAACTAACTTGCTAGAAATTTGTGTTTTTTAAATGTGGTCCCAGAAAAACAAACAAACAAAAAAGCAAAACCAAAACAACTCAGCTGTATTCACTATGGGATCTTGTCAGATCAAGAAAATCCACTATCGGTTGGGAATATTTTCTTTTTGTTAATGGATCAGCTAACTTAGGCCTCTCTTTTTATGCCCGCCACTCCTTCAGCTTTTCTTTCTGAAGGTCATCTGCAACTAGGAGAGGCATCTTCAGGGCTTGGGAAGCACTGGTCTCCAAGCACTGTCTGTCTCTGGCTTTCACTGGTGTGACATCTGTCAGTTCATGGACACCAATCTATCTCTGCTAGGTACCTGAGATGTTCATTGTTTCAATGGTCACTCAAGGATGCGTGCACTGTATGTCTTTTCATTTAACCTCAATTCATTTAACCTGCTATGATTCTCTAAACATTTCTATTAGTCTTTTGTTTTTCTGAGAAAAGGCATGAGTTTTTTTTAAATGTTGTTTTTTGGTATGAGTTTGAGAAAGAGTTTTTGAAGACCTCCATAGACTTATTACCTACATATTGTTTTCCTGCTATTCTGAGACAGATGGAAGATTTCTCTACAAATCTTACCACTTCCTGGGCTATCCCCAGTGAAATCAGTGAAGGTATTTCTTTTCACTGTTCCCTTAGACCTCTTTTGAGATTTCGATTTTCCTGCCCTGGCCTGAGTTGGGAGTGGACTCTGGAATAGTCTTCAGAAATTCAAGTAGCACCTAAGCATCGGTAGTTTCCCATGAGTGCTCTCCTTTCCCTAGTTGTGAAAATTGTGTAGATGGGAAAATAGAATTGTCTATATTCCTCCAGGCTCTGGGTTTGGGTTCCTGCTACTTACAAACTGTTTGAATTGGAACCATTGATTCACTAAATGAAACCTCCGGGTCCTGCAGTTAAGTCATGTCTTACAAGAGCTCTGTAGTGTCACAAACTTTGAAAAGTCAACTTGGCACTCAAATTCTGAAGGTCTAGCTCCTCTTTAACTTGATAAAGCAAATATAGGAGGGTAAGATAACAAGTGCGTGCTACCCATTTCACTCTTTCCAGCACTCTTGGGTATGTTCTGCTTTTAGACTTGGGCCTTACCATGCGCCCAGGCCCATTTATTTCTCTTTTCCCAAGTTGTGTGCAATCAATTCTATGCTTCCAGGAACTTTCTATGCAGATGACTTCTTGTTGCTGTGTGTGTGTGTGTCTGTGTGTGTGTGTATGTGTGTGTTGATGGAATCGGTAGGTTCATCCAAGTTGAGAATGATCCCACTTTTGCAATAATCATTTGGAACAATTTACATATGATTGACAGTGTGGGCATCCCCTGACCCCTTGATGCTGTGTTCATGGGAGGCCTTTCTTTGAAGTACTAGCAGGGCAATGCAATCCCACTTATCATGTTAAAAATATAATGTATTCAACAGACACAGGCAGCCATTTTAAAACACACACACAAACACACACACACACACACACCCAGTATTTTATTTTCACACCACTTTTGTTATTTTAGTTCCTTTCCACTTTCTAGTATAATTTAAAAACCATTGTGGACATGGTAACCTCAAATTCCATCTTTCTGAAGTTGAGGAAACAGGTGGAGGGAAGCAAATTCACTTGCTCAGAATCACGTGGATGTTTAACAGGAGCATGGAGGACGGAATGATTTTAATTTTCAAGACTCCTGTCTTTTGTGCCACAAAGGACTTTTAGAGTTGGGCTTTTGAGACAGCATTATTTGTACCACAGTGCAGTGCAGGCATTTCTATAAAATGTCTCCTCATTTCTTTGATAACAATGTCTGGGTTTCTAGGCAAAGGCAGTATTCCCACCAATACAAAAATAGCAGGCTTCTGCACCATTTGTTAAATAAATTAATAAGAATGAGGAGAAAAAAATGAATCTGCAGAGACTTCTAAGTGCATGGAAAGGTGCCAACCTTGGTCAAAATCCTTGTATCTTAGTCCCTGTGCTTGTAAAAGACTCATATATCAGATCAGGGAAGACTTCTCTTTAGAAGCTGATTATTTATATATGAATATTTTAAATTTGAAAATGTCGTTCAACTGAAAAAATAGGAAGAAAGACAATTCTGGTTGTCTTAATTGTTGAGGGAATCACAGTAAATTCACCCAATCCCTTAGGTCTTTGTTATTATTTTTACTGCATATACACTGTGAGGACGATGCCCATTATTAGGTAGTTCAGGTCATTAGTTGAATTTGGCTTGACATTAATGAAGTACAAGTTTGGCGAGGTGTTAAACTATGCAGTTGTGCCACTGTGGTATTGACTTGCTCTTCTCAGAATGCTCTAAAAATTGTAAACAGGAACCTTTTGAAGTCTTAAGGAAGACCCTTCCTGTCCATGTTACCAGTTTCTACAGAAGGAATTTTGAAAGCTAAAATGATTTTAATATCTGTGCATCTGGACATAAAATTCCATGGATGTGAGAAGAACTGTGTGATGGTTCCTACATGGGAACTACAATGTTAGCAGCCATCAGAGGCATGGCGCTTCTCTCTCTCTCTCTCTCTCTCTCTCTCTCTCTCTCTCTCTGCAAGTGTTAATTAAAGATGCTATTTGCAACAGCTAGGGGATAGAAAGCAGTACAGAAAGAAGGCACCCTTTCCTTTTGCTTTTACATGTTGTTCAGGCTTTCTAGTAAAGAGGTTTTGTGGGGTAAACACCATGTACTTGGAAATTAATTGGAATTCATTGTGGTATTGCATTATAGCTCGTAAAGCATAAAGAGTATAATATGGTGGTTGTCAAATACAGTGAGGATTTCTGGAAATGATTTTCCTTGGATAAATTTATACTCATAAAAATCCAGTTTATTTTCACATTTCTCATGTAGCTTTGCTGAAAAAATGTTAAAATTAAATTTGTGATTTTAGTCTGTAACAGCATAATACCATAGGAAGCTTTATGTTTTTTCCTCTTTGTATTAGGTGACTGACGGATTTATGAAGAAACAAATTAGCATAATGTTGATATTATTGTTGATGCCTTTGTTCAGTCTTCTAATACCTTTTTACCCGACTTTCAGCAGTATTTTAAAAGTAAAACCCGCAACCTGCTACTGTTTTACAATTCACAACTGTTACTGATTTATAGCAATTCATCTAATTGACAAAACTGTTATGTTCAAGGTAGTTTTTATTAAAAATCTCATCCGTGCTAAGTCCCTTAAAGTGATGCTGCTATACTCAGGATTATTACAAAATAATTCATGTAAGAAAAATTATAAAAAATTCCTAGCATTCAAATTAGTTCAAGACTCATGTGTATGACCTAACGTTGGAGAAAATACATACATCCAAGCTAACTTTAATGGAAACTAATGCATACAACTAATTTTAAATATTCTTTTCCAGGCCTTACCTAGCATGCAGATTCCTGACTGTGTCCACCAAAGTGAACATATGGAGCTTGAGTGTAGAAATTGCAAATCATTCTGCCAGATGATTGTGATTTACACTAAAGTCTCTGACCTAATGATGTAAATACAGTCTGATGGCTTTTGTTCTAAATTTCACTTGAAATGCAATGGACCCTGCAGAGGTCAATATGGCCTTTGCAGTTATTTCCATGGCAACAAGAACTGGATGTCTGAAGGATGGACAAAAGAAGAGAAGAATAGAAAAGCCTTCAAAGGTTCAAAGCAGCAACAAACTTGATAATTTTGAATAGTGATAGCTCTACGTCTTACCAGGAAATGCAGAAATTATCAGCTGAATATCATGAAGTTTCTGTATTAAGATGTGCAGTTTCTTCTCCATATAAAGGCTCCATTGAATATCAGATGCTAAATATATATATATAATCTCTCTCTCTTACAATTGGTAGCTCTATTTTTAGCCCTAGTTATTTTATAAAAAGCAATGATTTATTGGGTCCAATTGCATCTATAAACTAGTGCTTAGATTACTGAATCTTAACTCTTTTTGACTATTATTATCAACAGAACATCTCAAATGATTACAATTCCCTCCCCTAACTTCTAAGAGTAGACTATCTGGAGAGAGGGTTCAGAGTTCCCACCGCATACATCCTCATATCTTACCTACTCGGGCCCTTCTCTAGTATAGTGACTTTGCCATTCATTTAACATGTGTGCAGGGAAACCTGGATAGAGTTTGCATCTCTACATTCATAATCCTGTTTTCTGAATCTGGGTTTGTTTCGAGGTGCTGAATTATTTTCTTATTGCTCATGTGGCCAGAGAGAGATTTAATTTTTCTTTGGGATGCAATATTTGTTGACTAGTATTTATTATCAAGTCTTTATAAATGGCTTTATTTTCTATGCCATTATATGACTTCATTTAATTCTCATGGAAAATATAGTAGTAACATTAGCTCTATTCTATAAATAAGGATATTGAAGCTTAAACAAGTTGAAACTTGACTCCAAATGATGATTAATTGTTGAATGGTTCATAAACCATACACAGTGCAAAGTGTCTTCCTCATCATCGTAGGCATTGATGTCATTGATATTATCAATCATTGATATCAATCACATGTCATTGATATTACTGTACCCGTGTTCCCTAGAGAGTCGTCTGGTCTTGCCAGGTGCTTTACGGAAAAGACGTTATGACCTAAGAGCTTGAGAGGTACTGAATAGGTTGGAAATTCTCTATCCATGACAACCTATTAAATATATTAAGATACCACCTTGTAGAGTGTGGTTCCCCTGGGTTATTTAATAATGAAAGCTTCATTGAGGAATCACTTTTCAGTAACACCTATTTTGAAAAATACTTCAAAGTAACCTTGTATCCTAGAAATTATTTCCTAGTGGTAGATGTTAGAAAACTGAAGCTAAGAAATAATTAATGAGTGACCTACAGTGATTCCACACATGGCTGTGCTTGAACCTGAGTTTGGCTAATTTATAGATTTATTAACTTTATAAATGAATTTTAATATCGTAACTCAAGGTTCAGAACTCTAATATCTGTTATTTCTGATAGTAAAGCTGAATTAAAATCACCAAAAGTGTCAAACCTAACATTGTATGGGCAAACATTTTGAAATAAAATAATGTGTAAATAGCAGAATTAGACATCATACAGTTTAATACAACATCTAAATACCATTTATTTATTTATTATGATGTTTTGAGATGGGGTCTCATGTAGTCTAGGCATCCCTGAAACTCTGTATGTAGTAAAGACTGTTCTTGAATTTGTAATCCTAATCATAGTTTTATGCTTGATTGGGACTGGGATGTACCCCACAGGGCTTCATGCATTTTAGGCAAGCATGATGTCAGCCAAGCTGTATTCCAAGCCTCTTAATGTTAACTCTTGCAGGAAATTACTTCTTTATTCACCTCTGAATCAGACTTTTAAAGGATGGTCTTTTTGGAAAGGTGAGTTTTGCTAATTATTGCCAGTCTAGTTTTCTTTATCATCAACCACTCAGAAACTTTTGTAGCCACTTTGTTATATTAAATAGTCTTCATAGATTCTGAATCAATTACTCATGAAACTAAGAGACACAGAGTCTGTATCTTGCCTGGTATCAGATTCTATTGCATCTGAAAATATGCATTCTGATCATTGACACACAGTAGACTTGTTCTACTTTGATAACAGTAAATAAATAATGATATAATTTTTTATGTATTTTCATAAGAGCTCATTTATTTAAAGAATGAAGCTGAGAAACAGTCAGTGCAGGAGTCAAATTTTCTGACCATGCTTTACTGAGAAAATATAAAGTTGGTTAGGAAGAGTTGTGACTAAAATCCTGGAACCCATTTAAAGCTAAGCCAAAAGGTCATGCAACATGACTATCCAGATGGTGAACAACTCCTTCTCTGCAGCATATTCCGCAGCATATTCCCGGGGGTCACCTGATATGATAAGAGGTAATCTCCTGGTGGAGACCAAAGCCCAACTGACCCCATATTGACAGGAGATGAAAGACAGTTCTATCCCTGACTCTTCAGCAAAGGGGAAATGAACCCAGAGAAAACAGCAGACGTTCCCTGTCACACCAAATTAAGCATGCCATTGGCTTCTATGTCACCAAGCCGAGTTAGTGTTGGGCTTATTCACAGTGCTTTGAATGCGGGTAGAAAATAAATCTTCAGAGATTAGTAAACCAATGCATATGGACATTCTCTCTGGTGTTTATTTTCTCCATCTTGCCCTTCCCCACTGCACCCTTGGAATGAATTAATAATGGTGGTGAGTCCACGGAAATGAGCACATTTGGCAAGGTCCAGAAAAGATGGCCCCCAGAAGAACTACTCTATCTTAGGTGAGTGGGAAGGGGGTGCAATGGCGTTGTGTGACAAGATGTTCATTGTTGCAGAGCGAGTGTGGGTGAGTATCAAACAGAAGACTCTGTGAAGTAGTTCATAGTTTCGGACTCTGCTTGGCTGTTCAAAGAAATGGTACAGCTTGAAAGCGAATATGGTCCTTAGTGGCTCTACACCTACAGGCAACTGCTAACTGCTGTTTGAGAGCCCGATGTAGTTGAGTTTCTGTCCAAATATCACTTTTGACTGGCCTCATCTCCCCGAGTGAGGCTAAAATTAGGCAATCCTGCTTTGCATTCAAGTTCAACCACTGTTTCAGAGATGTTTCCTGAATTTTTAAGACATGACATGAGGTTTGGGGCAAATTTCAAGGGTAAATTTCAAATCTTGTGACTAATTTAATTAAAAAGTAACAGCGTTATAGAGTTACTTGAATACTTATTGAGAAGGCAATAAGGGAGTTTGAAATATATAGGTCTAGAGAATGCAGGAGACAGGGAGAAGGGAGAAGGCAGGGCAAAGTCCACAAAGGTTAAAAAAAGGAGTTCACAAAATTAGCATTTCCCAAAGATGATGATTTTGGACAGAATAGTTTCCTGTATACACATGCATCCAGGACTCTACATTCCCCTAAAACCTGAAACAGGATATAGCACACATGTCTTCCAGAGGCCTGAGTGGGGGCCTGGAGTAGTGGATATACATTTGGCTAGTATCAAGAGAAAGGGCATGATGGCTACTTCTGCCTAGCAGATGCAGGCACAAACAACACTCGTTACAAACGGTTCTACTGGGAACGCCTTTGGAAAAGCTCAGTTACACAGTGTGGACTGAGGACTGTGTCCGAATCCCTTTTTCCTCTCGTAATAATTTGCCACATTCTACGTCTGTAGATAAAGTAGTCCCGGAAGTGGAGTTGGTCGGATGGGTTTGTTTACTCTGAAGTCCATAAAAGAAACAAAAAGCCTTGCATGCAAAAGAAATGGAAAAAACAAAGAGAGTGAATAAATAAAAAGCAGGAATGAATGTTTAAATGAAATGTTAACTAAAACGAAGCAGCAGTTATGAAGCAGCACATTAATGCATAATATATACAAGTTTTTATTTTCAAATTAGTAGCATAACACAAGACACCTCAAGAGCAAATTGAAAGTTAAAGCAGATCAGTCCATTCTACCTATTAATTCAAGACATTTTTCTAGAATGAGGTCCAAGACAGGGCGCTTGTATTCTCATAATTGCTTTTTGATTCTGGGGAGGGTTTCCATAGTGAAACAAGGTGATACTGACTCATCCCCAGTGTTGGGCACTCAAAATATGGTTTTCACATAAAGAAAGTGGTTCTAGTGTTTTGTTGTTAATCAAAACCGTCCATAAAATCTTCAGGACTCTGTGCAAAATGAACACATGAAGCCTTATCTTGAAAACGATTAAGACTTTCATAATGATGGTAGTAGAGCTCTTAGCTTTGGGATTCTAATGCTATCTTTAAACTAGTGGATTAATATTTTACAATGTCCTAGAGCTCTGTATTTTATTTATTTTAGTGAGAAATTATCTTAAATCACAGTCATTTGTGAGGTTTTCCCCCTCAAAGCATCTAAGTTCCAGGTATGGATGCCTTTAAAAATAAAATAGATAAAAATGGCTTGACTATTGAAATTGCCCATCATCTTATATGCAATTTTGAAAAATAAAGTCTCAAATATATTTTATTGTCACTTTGTGTTGTTTATCATGTTCATAGGAAAATTGTATGAATTATCTTTCCACACATTATATCTTGATGTAAGTAAATGCCCAATTTAAAAACACTGCTTTGTATTTTGATAGAAATTATTTTGCAAAGAATGCATGTGCTCAGATTATACACCGAAGGGCTGGTAACACTTCTCACAAGTGTCTTCTGTAATTTTGGATTTATGCCTCTCTTGCTCTTTCTACACTTTCTATCTTAAGAGCAAATAACTGTTGCAGAAATGAACTGAGCTTTGAATTTCTGCACTGTCATTCCAAACAGTGCTAATTAGATTTAGTGTACAGGACTCTTCCTCCTTCTCATTAATAAATGATAGAGCTGCCGTGCCAGCGGCACCTGGCAGGGATCCAATGCTCTTTGCTCTAACTCAGAAATGGCTCTTCTGGGCATCTAATTCAATAGACCCTGACAAAAAGGGAAAGCATCCTTCAGATTCTCACGTAAAGCAGCATGTTCTAAGTAAAAACTAACCAGTCTTAGAAAGAGAGGACTCACCTGCTCAATGTCATTGTTCTTCCGTGATTTGTAGATAAATTCTCCAATGGCTACAAACACGGAGAGGACTAGTCCCGCAGCCAGAACAATGAAGATGCCCCCAATGTTCTCCACTCCCAGAGCGCTGGCTTCTTTACTGTCTTCTTCAGGACAGCCGTTTCCACGCCACCATTTCTCTTTCATCATGTGCAGCTTCCCTTCTTCTTGCAGCTGAAGAATGGCTATCGTAATTTTATCCCGGTACGGAGAGCCTGAGAGTTGGGGGTGATTTAGATGTTGGTCATCAATGGGATAAGAAGGTATCAAGACATTTCACTATCTTAGTGATAAGTACTCCAGAGTCGTGAAACCCTAAGACACTATTAGCCAATGTTGGGAATTTCCAATCTTATATCTTGAAGACTCTAACTAGTTAGAAGAGGGAGAGGGGTGACATGTTGAGGTTCACTCTGGTTCAGGGTGTTTCTCATTCTAAATAAACATTAAGTAGGAATTCTACCACATTTCTGCTTCTGCTGAGTTCCTCGCCAAATCTTTTCTTACGTCAAGGGATTTGTTGTTTGATTCTACCTTTTCTGGCCTCTTGGTGATCTCTTCCTTCTGTTTCCCATCTTTACTGGAGGTCAGCTATGGCCACATTTCTGGCCAAGCTAACATTTCTAGTGGTGGATGAAATTTCTAGTCTTGTGTCCTTAATCTTCCCAGAATGCTCTCCTTCCCCAGATACACTGCAATAGGGAAACACTTTCAAGTCATCGGTGATGGAGGAGCCACGGAGTAGAAGGAACTTGGGCTCTAGGGTGGCTGCATGAAGCAGGTCCTTTCTCTTAGCCCAGATTGAGCTATGACAATCAAGGAATGTTTACTGTGCAAAACACTGAAACATTTCAGACGCTGTTTACAGCAGTTCACCCACAATGATTCATGTTCCAATTAGCATAAAGTACGTTCCAAATAATTATGAGGTGCTATACTATTCTATGGCAAGAACTTGGTAATATGTATGGTCTGTCTTCATGTAATTACATTGAAATTTTAGTTGTGAAGGGTTGCAAAGTGCGGAAGTGTATACATTAGGACATAGTATCTTAATTATCAATTCCTATGTTAATCAATGCAAAAGAGATAAAACAAGATTCCTTTACTCAATTATTTCCTTGGATGGCAACATTTTTGATAGTATTTCTTTTCTTCAGTAGTAGGAAGCTCCCTTTGCTTAAAAAATTTAAAGCCAATCCTGGTGGAGGCAAATTGAAAAGTCAAGGTTCTTAAAAGACAAGGGGGAAATCTTATGAATAATAAAGTCAAGACTGTTTGTTACATAGGTTTAAAAAAAATTAAAATCTGAGCGTATAATTAAGAACCAAGAATCCAAGTCAGCTCTCCTCATTTCTTTCTTTTTGTGATTCTTTTTTATTTAAATTAGGAACAAGCTTGTTTTACATGTCAATCCCTGTTCCCTCTCCCTCCCCTCCTCCCTCCCCTGGCTCCCACCAACTCCCTATCCCATCCCATCCCATCCTATCACATCCCATTTCAATTCCCCAGGGAGGGTGAGGCCTTCCATGGGGGATCTTCAAAGTCTATCACATCATTTGGAGCAGGGCCTAGGCCCTCCCCATGTGTCTAGGTTGAGAGAGTATCCCTCTATGTGGAGTGGGCTTCCAAAGTTCATTCGTAATCTAGGGATTAAATATTGAAGTTCTCCTAATTTCTTATGTCTCAGTGCTATCTGTGTCCCTCTCCACAGATGACTTATGTGCTATGCCACATCTTAAATTCAATAAGCTCAGAGTCAATATTTTGTCATTTATTTCCTTATAAGACTGAAGAAAATAATTGTCAACACTCAAAATCTACTTTAAGAGAGGAGTGAAATGCTTTAAAGGGAGACTATAGCTTGTGCATTTAGAGTATGGATTTTGGGGTGAGAAAATGGATTTTGAAAACAAAAAAAACCAAATAAGAGATATCAGCTATTTGCTTAAACTTTCTCAGAACAATGTGGTTGAGGCAAAATTAGAAGCATTAATAGCCATAGAGGGCGCAAGCAAATGAGAGAACCTGGAGTACTCTGCTTTAAATTTTAAGGTACATGGAGGAACTTTGATGAACCTGAGAGCAATACACCTGGCCATAGCTGCACAGTAGTCATAGTGATATACGTAGTGGGTATGCAATAAATGCTTACTGCCACTCTCCTCCTGCCTTCAGGCTGCATGAGACCTAACATATTACAGACAGATGGAGATCCAATCTCTGCTTAATGGTAGTCTCTAAGGAGGCAATTTCCAGTCTTCTAGTAAGTAACCTGCTTGAAACTTAACTGCTTTCATTCTCTTGAAGTCTGACTTCAAATCCCTCAGGAAGCCCATTTCTAGAGCCTCTGTCTTTAAGCAGCAGTTTTCAATTTTAGCTTGTGACTGAGCCAGCCTTGCCAATCTTCTCTTATGGGAGAGACCTCAGAGCCTCTGGGGACTGAGGGCAAGACTAGACATGGCAGAGACCTTCTCACATCTGCATATCTTTTAGTGTTGATCTTGGTTAATGTTCAAGTGGTCTGGTTGACATCAGAAATGACTTCTTGCAAATCATTTGAGAAAAATAATAGATGTGTACACGTGGGTCTTCCTGAATAGCAACTGATGTTCCTCAAAGAATAAATCCATCATAAAAGAAACATCGCTCAAATGTTCCTAGCAGCTGTAATCCCCATGGATGAGTTCACTCTGAAGCCCACCATCTGTTCCAATTATTCCCTCATTGTTTTTGCTTTAAAAGCATGACAGGTTTATCACCAGTATGAAAAATTTCCTGGAGTATATTTCTTTTCATCTAGGAAGGGGAGATGGAATCTCTTTTAACATTAGCATGCATTATAGGTAAAGTGGGCAAAAGAGAGAATCTGTTGAGGCCTCTCTGAGTAGTAGATATCATAATCTGTCAATGTAGACAGACCCATCACAGAGTCAGCCATTCACAGGAGGGCAGAAATCAATCTACAAAGTGCTGATTTCCCACAATCCCTGCACCACACCGCTGCCACACCGTCAGAAACTTTTGATTTCAAATATTCCATTCTTTTTTATTGTTTTTTCCGAGTTAAGGATAAAATCCGGGGCCTTGCACTTGCTTGGCAAGCACTCTACTACTGAGCTGAATCTTCAACCTCTAAATATTCTTTAAAAGGGATACAGATTAAAATTCTGTCCATGTACAGCTGTTCTCAGAGTGACACACATTCTTGTTTTCTACCATTTCTACCACACAGAAAATGTGGTGTCAAAGAGAGGTGCTGAAGGGATAGGATAGGGCTGTACACAATTCTTGTACACAAGTCTTGGGGAACTTGTGGAAGAGAGCCAGTGAGACTGTTAGTGCCAGAGGGCCAGAATTTCTGCTCTAAATTTGTACCTAGCTATGATGGGAAAGTTGATCCTCTGAAATCTCAAAATGGCTGCCTAAACAAGACCTGAACAATTCCAACACGTGTGTGACACTCCAATGTACATGAGGGGAATCTCATGGATTTTTATCCTAGATTAAGAGCTAATAGCAACTAATAATTCCCCAGGGAAGAGCTCCCATTTGTAATCCAGTAGTGATCAGTCCTAGAAACATACATGCAGGTAGCCCCGAACGTACTCAACAGGCTATATGTATATGTTTACTCATTTGTATGTCTACTTAACAGCAATGGTTATGGGAGAGGATTGGGAGGAGGCAGACATGGGAGAGG
Organism: Mesocricetus auratus; assembly: GCF_017639785.1. NCBI lineage: Eukaryota > Metazoa > Chordata > Mammalia > Rodentia > Cricetidae > Mesocricetus > Mesocricetus auratus. Next base: position 9,290,758 of record NW_024429192.1, on the reverse strand, counting down.
GAGGAAAGGGAGAGTTAAATGATGTAATTTACATTTATATTAAAATTTTTAAAATTAAAAAAAATAGACCAGAAAATGGAGCCTGTCTCCTATTACAGATCTTCACAAGCATGTATCCCAGATTGTTCATGGAATGCTGTAACCTTACTCTCCAGAGCTGGAGTCCTACCCTGTAACCAGGTCCTTTGAGATAGCCCAACTGGAGATTAGATACACTGTGGCTCACACTGACTTCCCAGAATTGTCCATTGGGTAATCTTCCTTTGAATGGATCAAATTGCTTATAGGAAACTGTACACTACAAGCTCAGTCCAACTCCACAAGTGTGTTTCCCAAGTGGAGACCTCCAGCAGCCTGTAGCCCTATGCTTCTATACTAGTTACCACCACACCCGGTGTTCTCTTGAAGTGCACGCAGGTAACCTATTCTCTAGCACACCCAGTAAACTATTGTTATACAAGAGCTAAAAGAAGGCCAAGAAGGTAGTTAGACTCCGTAGTGTAACTGTTCTTCTGAAGATGGAGAAGACAAGAGCAAAAATAAAGTTAGTTTGTTATAGGATATGTTAATATTTCTAACAAGGAAATAGTGGGGGAGCCAAGCTGGTTGTGCATTTGTTGTCAGATTATTAACATCAGGACATTTATTTCACCTGAACTACAACTTCGTTTTTTTGGTTTGGAAAATGAAAAATCTGACCATACTTCTTCTGAAAGTCCTATAGATCTACAGATGACCAATGGGAAAGGCTTCCTTTAGGCAAGTCATAGATGCTCACAGCCCGCTATTGAGAGCATTCCCTAGTCAAGTAAACCTTCTTGACTCATGATCTCTACTTGGCTTCTGTAAACACTGAAGTTTATGATCCCTGCCTGACATTGATGGTCACACTGCATAATTCCTGTCAAACACAGCGACAAGATACAAATGCAGGCAACAAGTCAGGTTTGCCCTTGGCTCTTATTTATCTACACTTTCTACTGGGCTAATGCATGGGTCTGGAAGGCCTGATTTCTCTTCTTTAGATTATCAAAGCTTCGCTTGAGAGGAACAAGAGGAACAGGGTCAGTAATAGTCCCCTGACCATAACACCTTTTCTGTCTATTCCTGCTACTGTCACAGAAGAGGATACCATATGAGTTACGTGGTCTTTCTAGGCAACAGAGTCCTGAGGAAGAACAGTGTTATTGAACTGAACAAATAGAAATATCTGCGGGCCAGGGTTAGGTAGTTATTTTTTGACTCTAGTTTATTGTCTGAGAAAAGTTTAAAATTTATTCTCTTTCCTTTTCTTTTGACAGGTATGGCATTGTTTTCTCATTTATTGAGATGGAAAAATAGCCTTCCACAGTTAATTTTCATCTATGTAGAATTAATTTCCTTATATTCTAACATAACTTAAGTCATCAAAGTAGGTATATGTAGATATTATAGGAAATTATTTATGAAGAATAATTAGGAAAATATGTTCTTTACAATGCTGATGGTAAAAATAAAAATCATGCAAGTCTTAAACAGTTATATTGTGGTAAGATCTAAAAAATAGTAGTTGAAAATTTATTTATTTATTTGTTAATTTATTTTTGGTTTTTTGAGATAGGGTTTCTCTGTATTTATTAGATTAAGTATCTGAGATTGCTCAATTTGAATCATGCCTTATTTTCTATGGACATTTCTCTTCCTTGTTAGTCTCCTAAAGACATTGCACACTTCTCAATATGTTGAATACAATCAACATTGCCCAACTAAGCTTTGGCTAATGCCTTGCTCCTCTTACCTATAGGGGTCCCCACTCCATAACCTTTGGAGTCTATGAGGCCCCCAATCTGAGTGAGGTTGCAGTTCCTCTGAGTCACATACTCAATGCTGGTGGACTCCATCAGCAGGGCGTAGTCGGTGGTGAGCACTCTTTGGATCCCTTCATCACTGTTTTTAACCAGTGCACTCTGTTCTCGACTGCTCATAAAAGCCCACATTTTCTCATAGGTGGATATCTTTGATTTCTGTAGAGAGAAAAAAGCACACCCACCAGCAGAATAGTGCTAAGAAAAAAAAATATGGCCTAAAGCCATTCACCCTCCTCATGGGTCAAATGATAAAGGGGAAACATTTTCTGTAGGTGAGGAACTGGACTAATGACAATAGGACTTCCACTTAACAGGTAACTGAGAAGAGCAAATTTTACTACAGATGAGTGTTGGCAGAGTTTTCTTGTCCCATCAAGACCCTCTGCCCTTCTCAGCCCCAAATAAGCACACAGAGACATATATTAACTTATAAACGGTTGACTAATGGCTTGGGCTTGCTATTGCCTAGCTCTGTCTTAAATGTTAAGCCATGTCTTAAATATTAACCCATTTTTATTAATCTAAATATTTCCACGTGGTCTTATCTTAGTGGAAAAGGGTCTGGACCTGTTACTCCTTTGGCAGCCTACATAGCATCTGTTTCTGGACCTTATCTGCCTACCTTTCCCAGAATTATCCTCATGCCCTAGTCCTGCCTATCTCCCTGCCTCTATTGGCCACAATGTTTTATTCATCAACCAATAAGAGAAACATATTTACAGAAGGACATCCCTGTCAGGAGAGAACATGAAGACACTTAGATCACCATGGAAGAAAAGGAGACCTTGTCAGATGGAGGTCATGTCTTAAGACCCTCTTCTTGACTTTGGTTAGGGAAGAAGGATCATGAATATCAACGACAGTGCTTGCTAATGAGCTGTTGACATTTGAGATCAGTACTTCACAGTCCACTAGGACAAAGCTGAGGCTCTCTCCTTCCAGGTCTCTGCTCACTTATTCTACTTCCCTTGCATCACTGGACTTCAGTGGTTGCTTTGTTGTTCCCAGGTATGGAAGCTCCAGAGCCTGGACATCACTAATTTGCTAGAGATAGCCTGGGATATGTCACTAGCATTCTCTCCTTTGTTTGTGGAAGAGGTACATCTGCGGCTAATTTTTCTGCAAACTAAGGAATGGAAATGCTCTTTTCTAGTTAATATTCAAATCAGAAGGATCTCCTTACTTTTTATGTATATGATTTCTCATTGCCAACATATTTTAGCTAGCAAGGTCTGCATATTTCTTTTTAAAGTGTTCTATGATTTTCATGTCTTTTATTCAGCTGTTTTGGTAGAATCAATAATAGACTATGTATATGGTATATTATATTTGCATCTATATATAGACACCATTGCCTCATTATCTTCTTTTCTTTGTTAAAATATACTGCATGCATTTCCATATTGCTTAGATATGAATTTCCATTCTTTTGAATAGTGATCTATGATTAGGCATTTTACATTTCTACTCTGTAATTTCCATAATGTTTCAAGTTTTTCCCCTGAAATTGTCTTCATTTGCATCAGTACACCCTTCCATTTATTTCAAAGATCAATGTCATCATGGGGATTACTGAAATTTTCAGGCTAAAGCTGGTTCTGACACATGTAGACTCCTTGGCAAGGGAGGGGCATATCATCCTATGTATGCAGAGAAGCTTACGACAGGACTCGGGGCTGGAGATGCAGAATGAAGTAGATCTGGAATCAGAGCTCTTGTAGCTTGTTTGTGCCCAAATGTTCTGGGAATTTTCTTGGCTCCTAAATCTATTTAAGACTGGGGTTCATAGAACAGGCCCCATGAATTGGGAGTGTGGAGACAGTTGGCTTTGGTTTTGATTGTTAGGCAATTGAAGAGCCCCATGAGAAAGATCTTATGAGACAGATAACAATTCCATGCACATACCTTGTACATGTGATGTTTTATGGGACTCATTTTGTCATAATGAAGCCCCCAGGACTTACTCTACAGGCCCAGGAGATCTGAAAATTGGAGCTCATGTCTCCACAACAAAGGTGTGTGCCGGGTGCCGGGCTGATACTTCATGTGTTGTGTGGTTTCAGTCTTAAAGAGTCTGATAGGTCTAAATTTTTAGTGAGGAGAAGAGCTATTTATGCAAAAGCAGGGAGGACACTCTGTCTTTTTTTTCTGCAGTGAATATACTATGTCTGGGAAAATTATTCCTTCATCAGAAAACTGTCTTAAACGGAAATCATTTTCTTTGAAGTATGCAAGTTTAAAGTTATCTGAGACTTCAGATATAGATTCATTTAAACTATCACTTTTACAGATGAGGAACTTGAAGTAAGATTGTCTGGAGACTTCAGAAAGAGACAGTGAAAGTTAGCATCAGACCTAATCCTAGTCTCGAGCCGTGTTCCTTCCCCTGCTCCATGTTGACTTGGGTAGGGTACATGTCAACATTGCCAAAGTTGTTTTGACTATGACTTTCATGTTATTTGATCTACAGGCAAAAACATAGCATTTATTAAAGGACTGGCATCCTCTGTACACCTTTTGGCTAGTTAGTCTTATGTTCTTGTTATAGCACAGACATCAGCTTCCATGTAGACATTTCACAGAACATTTATTTCTTCATTATTTTAAATTTTATTAAACTGACCCGTCTTAGTTAGAAAATCAGAAAATTTTCTCTGTAGAGGTAGGGAACAAAAAATAAATTGCCATGAGGAGGCCCTTAAGTCACAGAGTCATTTGGAGATAGTGGATTTTCCATTATTATATGTTTACCAAGAGAAATTTGCTGAGAAGTTTCTCTTACATATTCTCCATGCTCATGGCTCCGTCCCCCAGACCAGGTCCTTTGTATTACAGGTCCTGGGAGAAGTGCCACCAGAGGTCACAGTTGGTAGGCAGATGAGCCACTTCTAAAACTGAGGGTTCCTGCTGAGCCCCTGAGTTCTATCCACCATAATGCTATACTTGGGAAGGTTTATTTTTTCATTTGTCAGGCCCTGAATTAGCATTTTCAGAGTAAATTTGGTGAATGCTTTTTAACAATTTTCAAAATGAAAAAAATCTTAATACTTCTTAAAACTATGAGTATGCTTTACCAAAACTTATTGTAAATGTTAAAAGGCCAAATGAGGTGTTTGAATGAGAAGCCTGGGTGTTCTTCCTCTTCCCAGTCTGTCCCAATCCTAGTCAGCCTTCTAAATCACTCGGTAATACACAGAATATTACAGCATGGGGACAGTGATTGCCTCTCATTTCACTGAATATGTCAAAAGCCAATTAGAACTCCCATATCCTTAGAGGACACAGGCTTAGGTAAACTCCTTGGGACAGTTTAGCCTGATTACACATCTGTCTTTGTGCTGATAAACACGGGTGACAGATAATAAGCAGTTCTGGTCAGGTATCTGTTAGAAGGCAGAGTCAACATAACAATGTTCATGGTTGCTTATGTCTGACTCTGTACCTTACAGTGCATGCTGGCTGCGTGCTCACTCGGTGGTGACTTACGACGTGTGCATGGACAGTTAAAAGTTGTGGAGAACAGTGACAACGATGAGCACTAACAATGTTTACTGTGCAATATGCTCTGTTCTGAGCATGTTGCATGCACTCATTCATTTAATGAGAGAGGTGCCGCTGGGATTTCTGCTCTACAGATGTAGAAAAAGAGTATCACACTGAGAAATTACAAAGCTAGGGTTTCATTCCAGGATTCCTGTTCCAGAGTCTAGGTTCTTAATCAGAAGGAATTAATTATTCGTTTGAATACAAGATCCATTAAACTCATAGTCAGGTGAGTATTTCATCAGACCTAACTCATGTTCTAAAGAAACCACGTAAGTGTTTGTAAGCAGCATTCTGCTGTAGGAGGGATGTTGAAAAATCTTGCAGTTAGTATATGACATATGGAGAGGATTTACTGACTTTCAGCAGATCCTATTCATTTAGACAAAAATTCAGAGTCTCGAGATGTGCATCAGTTGGAATCTGGAAGGCAATGTTCATATTGTTTGTACTTTTCCTTGCCTTTTGTATCATTTTGCTTTCTCTATAGCTCTGTTTTCAGTTGCTGGGTTTTCATGGCAGGAAGTGAGATGGTGAGAGCTTGGCTGTGTAGATGCTTTTAAGATTGATAGGACCTCCATTTTATAGAAATAGCTTTCTGATGTTTCATTTCTATTGAGATAAGCATTGCTTACCACAGTATTTCTCCAACCAAGTTATAGGGCACCCACAGGGAAAATACCTGATCCCATTGTTTAGTAGAATCGATATCTGTGAAATACTGCTTTGGACCACAGTATTTGAAGGCCTTATGTTCACACATGACATGTTTGCACATGTTTCCTTTTAGTTGTTTCATAATCCTACACATGTACACACATTGTCGAGATTTTTCTCTTTGGCAAAATAATTCTGTATTAAGTCTTTGCAGTAGACTATTGAGAAATACTAATCTTAAAAAAGTACTCCTGAATATCAACAAAAGATATTGACAGCTTAGAGTCCAGTTTTATGAAGCCGACATACAGAGGAGAATACTTGCCTGAAAGACAATTGTTTCACTCAATATAATGAAATTTCATTAAATGATAATGTCTCATGTCATGTTGAAACGTGATTTAATTTAACGATAACCATCTGAAGGAAGACGATTAGAAGACATTGTCTGCCATGTAGTGGGGGCCCTGCCTTTCCAGGTATGATCATATTATGGGATTGTACCCTTACCTTTTATCAGTAGAAATTTGTGGCATTTGAAGACTCTCTGAAGTTTTATAATTTCATTGATTCCCTTCAGGGAATTCTCCTGGGAAGACTTAAACGTCTTTACTCAAACACTTCTCATATTTCCCCCCATCTACAGCTAAAGATTGGTGTATTATGAGCAATATGCCAGACTTCTTAAAAGGTTAGCTTAAATTGAACTTACAGACATTTCTTTCCAAGTGAATACATTTTTATCTTTTGACACCTATAGTAAAGGAACTTGCGTTTTCAAATAAGAAGATCTTATAGGAATAGTGTCTTTCTGTGTGGAAAAGGTTGAGGGATTTCTCTCATTTTCTGTTTCCCGGTGGTTTTGTCTGAACTCTGTCTCCCTGCTGTAGCATCAGTTCCATAGGTTCTGGGCTCAGTGACTTCCTTGAAACAGTCTTTGCTTTGCTGATGGCACTAACCACTCACTGGGATGAGATTATACCCATCACAGCTCCTAATCCCCACAGCTGGTCCGAAGTCCCTAGACCATGAAAGCCAGAAATGGCAAGCCTGTGATGATTTTTTAAAACCCATTTTATCCAAGCCATTTTAGACAGATTCTAGATCTAATCTCTGTAATCCCCTGGCTTGAGTCTGGGAAGACAGTGATTTGCTACAAGGAGAAGACTCTACTGAGAAGTACTTCTTACATGACCATTTCATAGCCAGTTTGGCCCATGGGACTTCTTCGTTCACTCCACTTCCTGTCTGTGCAATGTGAGCTTTACTGTATTTGGCAGGTTGTATGTGGCTTGTGTGTCTATTGTAATTCATGTCTCCAGACTTTGCGGAGGGTTTAAAACATTTCCTCCCCTATCTTCTACCACGCATACCTCGGTGCTGACACTTTGGAGACACGGGAAACATTTGGGCTGAGTTGAATTGAATTGCATTGCTGCTGCTCACCAACCACGTGGGATATAGTTCTGGAAATTCGGTGCCCATGCTCAGGAAAGGCTTCCAATGGACTTTCTGTCTGGCAAGGCCATTGGGTGTTTTTTTTTTCAGATTTTGGGTCTTGGTACTTGCTTGGGATTTAAGGGAAGGTGCACGTTCTAGAGATTAATGAGCAAAAAGGCTGAACAAGAACTACAGCAGAGTAATTCTAAGTCTATAGAGAGTGAGCCAGAGAGAACTTTTAGAGTTGAAAATTGATGATAGGGGCTGGAAAGATGGCTCAGCGGTTAAGAGCACTGACTGCTCTTCCAGAGGTCCTGAGTTCAATTCCCAGCAACCACATAGTGGCTCACAACCATCTACAATTCAATCTGGTGCCCTCTTCTGGACTGCAGGCATACATGCGGGCAGAACACTGTGTACAAAATAAATAAATCTTCGAGAAAAAAAAGAAAATTGATGATAATTGTGATAGCTTCTAGATTGCTCACCATTTGCTAAAGAATTACATAAGCATATTAACTTCATTAAGTCATGTAACTCTGAAAATCATGTCATGGTTTAGACGTTAGCTTCAATTTGCAGGCAGGGAAGTTAAGGTATGGAGAATTGAAGTAACTTGTCAAGATCTGCATAGCTAATTCGCTAGAGTCAAGATCTAAACCCAGACTGTATGGTTCTAGATGCTGGAAGTTTGAGTTTATATCCTAATGATTGATATTAGTCAAATTTCATAAAATGATCTATGATATTCCTTATGGGCAAAACATATATTAAAAAATACCTGTCATCCCCAGGATGGTAGTTTACAAAAGACATGGGTAAACAATTGTTTTCCAGTCCTTTATATCATTGTATAAAGATTATTTTGGGGTAATGGTGACACCAGAGTTAAGTCCATACCTTTATTTAATAAGGCAATTAATGGAGTTGCAACAAGGAGAAAGAACAGCCTTGTGCATATGTACCTTTTCTGGTTTCTATGAGAGCTAGAAGGTAGACTATCTTAGTACAATGTTTATGGAAGGAAAGGTTGTAACTGGATGTAGTGGCTATCGGTTCTCTTTGGTAGAAAGTACAGAAACAGGCCGTCTGAGTCCTGGAAAGATACAGCCAAGATGTGTCCACAGACTTGTGTACTGACTATTCTTTGATTCTGTCCCCTGTGGTGTTGACCTTGGCCCCAGGAAATCAGAAGAGCAGTGAGAGTATTACCTGTTTAGAGTATTGCATTGAGTGAAGGTAACTAGACATCTACCAGTAGACAGAGGGACAGCAGCATGGTCCTGGGTTGTTTTTTAACAAGCTTCATCCCAAATACTAACAAAATAGTTCTTCAAAAATTTCTTCTGGTCTATTGGATTACTGATTTATGAGTTTTTCCAGTTATAAATTTCTGTTACAAATAATTAAAGTCTCGATATGCAGAGCACAGTAGTCCTCTGATACCTAATTTCCCAAACAAACTCAAGAGGACACATGGTAAAGTACTTGGCCTTTCCCTAACCATGGCTTGCCATTTGCCCTTGTAATGAATGTCACATTTTATCAAATAGACTATTATATGATCCATGGTGATTAAAAATGTTCAGACTCAGAGTGCCCATGAACTTGTAAAAGTATAGTGTATAATAAGTATCATTAGTTACCTGACCTTGGCCAAAAAAAGTACAGTTGTTATTTTCCTTATAGGCCACTAGAATTTCAGGATGTCTGTTTAAAGCTTTCTGAAATTTTGTGAAATATAAGCTTCTTTTCAGTCTCCCACCACCATATGAATGGTCTTTGATGGTAACGTGTTTCCACATACAAATGACTCAATGAAGGAAAAATATAGAAGCCTCCTTCATCCCAGACATGCTCATGACCCAGTTTTTGCTTAAAAATGTCAGCTAGGGAATTGAAAAGATGACTCTGCAAGATGACACTTGCTGCTCACCCAGAGAACCCAAATTCAGTTCTCAGCACCCATACTGGACAACTCACAACTTCCAGTAATTCTAGTTCCAGAGGACCTTATGCCCTCTTATACCATCTTTTTGTTTCTATGGGCATTTGCACTCATGGACACACACACACACACACACACACACACACACACACACACACATATACACTAAACATATACATATTTAAAAAGTCAGATAATCCACACTTTACCTGAATGCAGATAATGGAAAAGAGAAACTCACTTGGGCTGTTTTAGAAACATAAATTTTGTTAATTAAAAAAATGAGAATTGAATACAGGTATTCTAGAATGTAAGGTATCATGCTGTTTGGAAGAACAATGTAGGTTTTTATTTAAAAATTTGCAAGCAATTTTTGGCCACACTTTGGAGACAACACTTTACTAAAATCATCCCTTGAGAATAGTCTGACAGCAACATTACGTGGAGAGTTTTTGTTATTAAATTGTTACAAGCTGCTTTATTTTAAATTGATATTGTATAAGTTCTGGGTTAGTGAGGTGACTTGGAGGGTAAAGGCTCTTGTCACCATCCTTGACATTCTGACTTCCACCCCTGGGACCGGTGAAAGGAGAGGGATGACTCCTGTAGGTTGTCCTCTGAGCTTAACATTCTCCACAGCATGCATGTACAAGCTCTCTCTCTCTCTCTCTCTCTCTCTCTCTCTCTCTCTCTCTCTCTCTCTCTCATACACACACACACATACACACACACAACAGATAGATACATAATTAAATAAAGAAGTGTAAAATACTTAAAAAAGAAACCTGAACCAAACCAAAACCCTTGCTTACAGCCTGGAAAGCAAATGTGAGGGTTTCAGTGCATTTTGTCTGATTATAGATTTTGTTAACTGTGGCCCCTACATCTGGAATGATTTGAGCCCACCAAGGAAATAAAGGGTCAGGTTGTTACCATTGGGATGCTGCAGAGGGCTGTTCTGTTCTTGGAAAAAGACACTTGCTAAACTGTGATGTAACATGAAAAAGTCTTTTTCGTCTCTCTCTTTCTGCTCCAGGTACTAGCTTGAATGTGCTAGGTTAGACGAAGTCCTACCACTCAGAAGAGGTTCTTGTGTTGCTGACGAGGTAAAGGCAGGGGAAAAGGGAGGCTGGGAGGCACAGCCAGAGTGACGTGGATGGGACTGGTTCCTTGTGCTGGTAACTACTGTCACCCAGTGACTGAACTCTCTGGATGGAACTGTCCAGACAGGCGAAAGGCTGGAATATTTCTTTCCTTTCTGGAACAATCTTGATTACAAGCTCTTAAACATGGACCCTCTGAAACTTTCTGATGGCTTGCCTCTCTCAAGGGGGAAAGCAAAATCAGATTCAGTCCTTGTTTTCTTTTTGCAAATAAATTCCTTCTTGATAAACAGAGTTCCTGGGCCACAGGGCAATGTGTAAAGTGAAGAACACTCTCCTTTTGTGGGTCTGTGTTTGTAGCCTCCTATCCTCCGTGTGTGTGTGTGTGTGTGTGTGTGTGTGTGTGTGTGTGTGTGTGTCTGGGGGTCTCTGTCTCTTGTTTCTTTTGGAGAATTTGATTACATGTTTACTCATTTACCACAAACATGTTTTCTAAATGCCTACTGTATAGCAGTTTGTGCCTTGGATGTGTTTTCCGAGTACCTGCTACGTACCAGTCCCTAAACCGGGTTCTATTGATGTAACAGTAAAACAAAAGACTAAGTCTTCACTCCTGAGGAGCAAACTCCCTAGAACTCTCTGAGGTTTGACCTAATTTTGGTAAAGTTAGGGCTGGTCTACTGTTCAGAGCAGCAGTCCTCCATTGTTGGCAGTGTGCTTCTGGAAGTCCTTGGGATCGCCCTGATTATTTATTGTCATCAGTTTCCTTTCTCCGTGGCAGCCATTCTGACTGTGGTGAGATGGGGCAGCAAAGGTGCCCGTTTCCCAATATTTATAGAGTCGATGATAATGTTGAGCAACATAAACAGTTTTGGATTGCTTTTCAGATACACCTGTTGTACTTTGATGTGTTTTTCTCTGTGTCACGTGCCTGACCAGTGACTTCCCTTATTTATGACAAGAACCACGATGAAAGTTGGCTTTTTGTGCTCTTCACAGTATTGATTTTGGAGAGATACAAAACTTTTTAGAAACTTGGAAAGTCTTGTACTCATGTATAATCCTTACATTTAAAATATCACTTTCTAAGGGAGACATAATCTCTGTGATGCATACATGTGCTAAATTAGTGACTTTGTCCTTAACATGAAAATATATTTTAAAAAATGTTTTTCTTAACACATAAGAAAACTATATGCCACTTTTTTTTAACGTTAGTCTGCTGTTTAACAAACATCTGGGTATGCTTACTACCCATGGGTTTCTGCTCTTATTGCAATTATTGCTAAAATTCTTCACTTAGGTAATGAATGGGCACTGCTGTACAGTGAAGCACCTGCTTTGTCCTCCTTCTGGCCATTTTTGTTTCTGGGTTAGTATACCTCACATGCCCACCCAGCTCCAGGCTGGCGGCTTCATCCTGGAGAACACGGGTGTGAACTTTGCAGAGGTTTCTGCTCTGGTTAAGAATGTTCTGTTTACTCACAACCCCATTTCCCTGCACCGCCAGCCTTTGCTGCCATTACTTCAAAAAATGAATTTATCAGGAAAAGCTGAAACTAAGTATGTCTTGTTGGTTCTGCCACTGTGTTCTCGCCCATCTCACTGCCCCCTTCCTCCCCCTCCCTTCCAGACTCCTTTTGCTCTCCTGTCACTAGCGTCTCAGTGTCCTTCTCCACTCCCTTGACACCTCTCCAGTTTCACAGCCCTCACTCCCCGCCATTTACAAACACATATTGACATTCACAGATAAGGGCACGCATGACAGGCAATATTCCACTGCTGTCATCCAGAATCTGTCTTCGTCCTTGCCAGCTCTATCCATTTTCTCACGAATACCACGATTTCAGTTTTTCTTTACAGCTAAAGGAAATTCCCACTGCGCGTGTATGCCGCGTTTCACAAGCCACTCATCTGTTGATGGCTACCAAGGCTGGTCCATCTCCTTGCTGTTGTGGACAGAGCTACCGTGAGTGTGGATGTGTAGGTACGTCTGGAGTAGGACACAGAGGCTCTTGGGTGTATGCTCATGAGTGGTACAGTTGGGGGGGGGGATATGGCAGTTCTATGTTTAATCTTCTGAGACCCCTATGTACTGATTTCCAGAATGGCTGTTTTATGTTATACTCTCACCTGGGCTGAGTAAGATCTCCTCTTTTCCCACACCCTTGTCAACATTTATCATTGCCTTTCTTTTTTCTTGTTGGCAGCCATTCTAACTGTGGTGAGATGGGACGCTGAAGTTTAGACTTGTATGTCTGTGGTCATCAGTGTTTCTTTTTATTCCTTTGTTTGTTTGTTTTTTTGAGATAGGGTTTCTCTGTGTAGCTTTGGAGCCTGTCCTGGAACTCACTCTGTAGACCAGGTTGGCCTCGAACTCAGAGAGATCTGCCTGCCTCTGCCTCCTGAGTGCTGGGATTAAAGGTGTGCACCACCAATGCCCTGCTCATCAGTGTGTCTTAGTAGAAGGCTTCAGCCCCTTTGCTGGAAAGAGCCAGACACATGACCATGCAAGGGGGTTGGCTCCTGGAACTCTTGTCTTTTCCATTCATAAAGTGAAGGGCCCCACCTCACAATTACTAAACCTACAGGTTCCTTTGGAATTCATTTTATGGAAGTTATAGCACCTGAACTTTGATAATAAAAGTACTAAGGCTTACTTCATAAGCAAGGCAAGAGTCAGTCTTATGACTGTTATCACTAATCAAAAAGACTTGGACAGTGAAATGAACTTGATCATAAAAGCCAACCCAGTTTAACATCATTTTCCTTTGATGCTCATAAAACATTTACGGCTCCTGCAGTGCTTCAGACATGGATAGCTCCCTGGGATACTGTTGGTTTTAATTCTACAACATAATTTCAATATCAATATCCTCTTTTGGTCACATGCTTCTATCTTATAAGTATCAAACAAAATGATGTTATTGAAATCTTCCTTTTTTAGAGACATCATTAGATTGCATCTGGGAAGTGTCATTATTCAATTATAAAGGCCAGAGAAGGGGCAATGCTGCTAAGATTGATGACTTAGTTTCAGTCTCTCAAACCCAGAGGCCTGAGAAAACCAGCTATAAAAGTTATTCTCTGACTGCCACATGTGTTCCATGGTGTGTGTATACTGTCACATGCACAATAAATACATACATACATGTAAAAACTTAAGGCCAGGGGAATATTAATGTGTAGACGTGAATGTATTAAATTGACAACCAGGCTGAGTGTGGTGGCCTATGTCTATAATTCTAACATTGAGAGGTGAAGGCAGGAGGATCATGAGTTCAAGGCTGGGATCAGCTACATACTGAGTTTGAGGCCACGCTCAGCTACAGGAAACTGTTTTAGAAGACAAAAAAAAAAAAGAATAAGCAAACAGACAAAACCAAAAATACAGATGGAAGGAGTGACTGAAGAAGAAGGTATTTGTGCTGAGGGTGCCATTCCTCATAATGGGGTATGACATTAAAAGTTAATTTCATTAGAAACATTGCCAATGTGATCTTTTCTCCAGATGAGGAGGCTTTTACTTCCTCCACCACCATCCCAGCATGAGTTGTGCACTAAGTAGGCTTTGCCAGGTTCTTACCTTGAAGAAGGTCATCGTTGAGCCATCTCTGACTGCTCCATATTCTATCTTGGTTTGTTTGGCCAGATCATCTGCGGAATCGATGGGAGATTCCATTCTCTCTACTGTCAAGAAGGCAGCCAGGTTGGCAGTGTAGGATGAAATGATGATTAGGGTGAAAAACCACCATATGCCTCCAACTATTCTGGTCGATAGAGCTTTGGGCATCAGCTCTGATCCTGTGACAGCACCATCAGAGTTAGGGTGTTACACTGAGTCAACAAGCAGCAGGAGACTCACATTGGTCATTATTCTAAGGGGGAGGGGCTCTTCAAAGACTGTCTTGTATGAAGATGAAATGAATGAGCTTTCTAGAAATGGAGCAAAATCCAAGAGATTCCTTCTTTAAGTCTCACTTATTAATTATGACTTCTGCTCACATGTAAGTAGTCAGAGTTGATGGCCTTAAGATGCTTTCAGCCCCAAGATAGACTGTTTAAAATATGTTCAGCTGCTTAAAAGTGAAGAGCTAATTCTAAGGCTCCTGACCTTACTGTAGCTTAATGCATTATTTAGAGGGAAATTATATTCTAGTTTTCTCTAAAAGGGTAACTTGTTTTTATTTAAGGTTAAACCATGTGGGGAACTTTCAAAAGGTTGCAGATCATTCCAGTTATAACATGCAACTTAAAAAAATGGGAATTTTCAGATAATGGGAGATGGAGATTAGATACACTTATTTGTGGATGGGTCCTATTTTGTTTCAAGCTACTGTTAAGGAAACACATACTTTTGTCCCCTCTAATTTACAGTCTTCTTTGACTGAAATAGAATATATTATTCAAAGGGTACATTTTTGCCCTTAAATAAAGAACTGTTTCAAAAAAATTGTTGTTTTCCCCAGTGCAGATATGTTGTGCCTGATAGGAATACTCATGGTAGTTATCATTCAGGTCACTGTTGCTTTTAAATGGTACCATGGAGATACTTAATATGTGTTTACAAACAAAAGACTCCTCTCTCTATTTGTTCTACTGGTCAATCATCCTGAAAGGAGTCTATCTCAACTTTGAGTTGTAGGTGTCCACATCCCAAGCAGCCAAGTTGGAAGGGACCAGGAGTACATGGATGCACTTCAGTTAGTTCATTTGCCTGGAATCTACTCTTGGCGTTGTGCTTAGTGTTACTTCTATGAACCCAAAGTCATGGCAGAGTTTATGTGTTCAGTTAAAGTGGGTCAGCGAGCAGCTCCCATTGAAAATCTCAGAGACCCAAAGTGTTTGTGTGTGGTGGATTGGACATAGGGTTGTAGTGATTCTTTTTTCACACTAACGATACTAATGGCATGAGATGGAAAGAAAATCTGGAGTTTACTAGTCTGCAAATGAATGAGCTTTTGCTCAGGTTTCATCTACAAGCAGACACACACATCAAAACCAGCTCAGAGCCAGGGCTGAAGAGATGCAGACTGGCAGAGTGTCTGGCCTGTGACTATAGAAATATTCTTTTAATACTCTTAGTGTCTCTGTGGTGTTTGGTTCCCTCTGATGAGATAAATGGTTCCACTGTAGTTTGCATTCTCTTCTTTTGTTTGTTTGAATTTCAGTGTGTAACATTACACAAATTTGTAGCCATTTCCATTAAATTGCCTCCAAGGAGTTAGCAAAATAATCTCTTGCTGTTGTTTTCATCTTCTCGTTTAAAAGGATTTGTATGCCTATGGGTTTGTACACTTAAAGCCCAAGGTTGCCTTGTATCTTTGCACTTAATTGATCTAGCCACCTTGTAGCAATGTGATATTATTTTAGATCTTTAGTTAGCTGCCATTAACATACCATTTATCTTATAAAATGTAACATTAAAGATACATTTTTTCTTGGCTCATAGGTACAAATTTTCTGCTATCATCCTTATGTTATTTTGTTGCATTTATGAAAGGAAAGCTTTCAACTTATCTGTATACATGCATAATTGTGTTTTGTATGGAAATAGACATGAGAAACCATTTGACAGGCAAATATAAATTTATGTTTTTTAACTTTAAAATAAATATTTTTGACTTTAGAAGAAATTCTTGGAAACTCAGGGCAAAATGTAGCAACCTAATGGGATTGCAATCTAAACTCTCATTATATGGTATTAATGAAATTTCTCAATACTCCTTTGCATTTAAAAAAGTCATATAATTTTGGGAATTTCTTAATTATTGTTATCTGATATATTCTAAAATGGCCTTCATCAAGGAGAGATGATTTGTGCATGTTCAGTACCCTATAGGATGAAATCATGAAAACAGTAATAGTATAGAGTAAAACACCACTGGAAAATATTCAGGATGAGACAATACTTGCTGAAGTCTCTTTAGTGCCTTTTATGGCAGACATGACAGCCAATCCTGATCCAGACTTTTCTCAGGCTCTGTAGAAAAGAGAAAGTCTGATCATCACATTAAAAAAAGAAATGAAACAGCGTGGTTTCCAATTTAATACAATGACAGGCTTCTGCACACTGGGGAGAGCATGACAGACAGTAGCTACCTAGTCCAATGCCTCATATCGAGGGCAGATGTACTAACAGTCACAAATACCGCACTTGCAAATTCGTGTTGCACCTGAGGAATGTTTGTCAACTTCTTGAAGACAAGCAGAGTCTGGCTGGGGCTGACTGTCATGTATCCAAGGTAGTGGTAACTAACAGACACCACATCCCACAGTTTGCTGTGGATGCTGGTAAACTCCAAGTGGGGAAAATATGTGAGTGAGGTTTTAAAAATGGATACATGTACACGGCAATAGGTACATACCTGCATAGGTCTGCAGCATGGTCAGTGAAACCTGTGTGTGTTTGTTTCTTATTCTATTGCTGGAAAAGTCAAGTTGTTGGGATGGGAGGAGGCCTCCTTTATCCTCAGAATAATTGCTCACACGATAATTACCCGAAACAATTAAGTGCACTGGATAAGGCGGACATAGCTTCTAATGGGGTGTCTTCCAGAATTTATAGTTCTGTCTTATGCTCTAAATTCATGCCAGTGATTTCTACTAAACCCGGTTGTGTCTACACCCATTTAATAGCCCCCACATAAACTATGCATAACTACAAAAAAGTGTTCAGTTCTGAAATTATGTGGTATTTGCATACTGATGACCAACGTAGATATTAATTTATAGTCTCTGTCTCTCTCTCTCCCTCTCTCTTCTGTCTCTGTATCTCTGTGTGTGGTTTTGGAGTCACAGAAGGTAAACATTTCAAATGATATGATAACAGCATCCTAATGAAAAACCCTAGGTTGACGTTCAAATCACATACATGCTTAATGTACGTCCCAGTTGGTTTTTATTTTTTTGCCAATTTATTTTGTAGCTTATTGTCAAGTGGAAAGATAACCCAAACACAACAGCATCTGTGACTTATGATTTTCTTAAATTAATGCATTTAATCTTGGAAATATTTGCTGGACCATATGTCTGAGATCAAAGCTGAAGAAAACCCACAAACAAGATGGATTTCTTCCAAAGATTAAAACAGCCTCTCCCTCCTCCACAGCAAAAACAAAAATCTCTGCGATTATAGAGAAAGGTAAAGAATATTACATTTCTTTGGTTTCAGTTTTATTTCTCCAACCTCTACAGTTTACTGTTGCTATGGTTACCAGTCGAAGGTGATCGTAGGACGTTATTGGGTGGCTAAGGGGAATCTCTATGGGGTTTCTCAGACTAGTAATTAGATGGAAGGTCTAGGTCCCGTTAGCAACAGGGAGAATCCAAGTGGATTCAAACTTCAATGGGTTTAAATTCCATTCCATTTAAATCGTCCACTTGTGAGTTTATGACTGAGAAGGAAAAGATGGGTATGTCTGTCTATGGAAATGCATTAAAAAAAAAAAGGTTTCATGATGTGTAATCATCCCTGTTAACAAGGTTTAGAGTCGCTTAGGAGACACATCTCTTGACATGTCTATGAAGATGTTTCCTGACAGGCTCGGATGAGAAGGGAAGACACTGAAGGTAAGATGCCCCTTTTTATAGGCCGGTGCTGTAGGCTTCATAAAAAGGAAAACGTCATACAAAAATGGATAAATTCATTGTTCTTTGTTTCATGACTGCAGATACAATGTGACTGTTGCCCCAAGTCCCTGTCCCCATGCTTTCCACGCCTGATTGAAAATACTCTTAACTACGTCACTGCAAACCCTTTAGCCCTTAAATTACTTCTAATCAGTTATTTTATTCCATCAATGAGAAAATAACTAATAGAGGTTCCTTATTCTTCACTACTTTGGGGAAAATGTATGTCCACTCTTTGAAAGAAGTGTTCCTCTTAGACACAGAGCAAAGAAGTGCCATTTAGACCCCGTTTCTATCTTCTGCTTGGGAACTTTTTATTTTCTATCCCTACCATCTAGCTTCATGGTGGAGTTTGCCAGCATGAAAGCTTGTCAGCAGACTGTGGGATGCGAGTGACAAAATGGGCAACCGGTGTACCTTGCTGCATGAGAGCTCCAACTCCAAACCAGAAACTATTTAGCAAAGTGAAATTGTTTTCCACCACGTCTGAGTCGGGGTTGCATGGGTGGGGGTTATACCACTCGTAGGGTGTAAACCTGTGATAATTACAGAAACAGTTTGTAAACATCAGATACACACAGGAAGCAGAGTAAAATCTGCCATGCAATGCAGAAAACCCAACAACTGAGCAGAAGCAACAGGACTGAAGACGGTGTGCAGACACTTCCAGCTCTACTGGAGTAAATGGAAAAGTCTTTGGGCAAATATTTGCCAGCTTCTTTTTTTCTCCTCTCTCTCTCTTTTTAATTTAAATTAGAAACAATCTTGTTTTACATGTCAATCCCAGTTCACTCCCCCGCCCCTCCTCCTCTGGCCCCACCAAAAAAAACCCTATCCCATCTCCTTTCTACTCCCCAGGGAGGGTGAAGCCTTCCATGGGGGATCTTCAAAGTATGTCATATTATTTGGAACAAGGCCTAGGCCCTCCCCCATGTGTCTAGGCTGAGAGAGTATCCCTCTATGTGGAGTGGCCTCCCAAAGTCCATTCCTACACTAGGGATACATGCTGATCCACTACCAGAGGCCCCATAGAATGCCTAGGCCTCTTAATTGATACCCACATTCAGGGGGTCTGGATCAGTCCTATGTTGGTTCCCCAGCTATCAGTCTGGGGTCCATGAGCTCCCCCTTTTATAGGTCAGCTGTTTCTGTGGGTCTCTCCAGCCTGGCCTTGACCCCTTTGCTAATCACTCCTCCTTCTCTACAACTAGATTCCAGAGTTCAATTCAGTGTTTATCTGTGGGTGTCTGCTTCTGCTTCCATAAGCTACTGGATGAAGGCTCTAGGACGGTGCCAGCTTGTTGCTTCAGAGTCAAATCCGTTAGTGGCTAGGATGGCACTCCTCAGACCCATGTCTACTGAATTCTGAGTTTTCATTCATTTCCATTTTACTGAGAAACTAGACAACTGTAAGGAAATGTTCCCACATCTCAAGTTTTGACTCTAGCAAGGTACAAGAGTGGTTTGGAATACATAATGATCACACGGTTGAGCTGTTATGTTGCTAGATACCGTGAGGGTCATGTGCCCTCTAGAGACATTATGGTTCCATGAACATGCACTATACAGAGTCTAGCATTTCACTAATGATGCAGAATAAAGAAAAAAATGAACAAAAAAGAAGGGCTGTATTTGAGAGTATATCACTTATTTCAAAGATACTATATAGCAATGCAAACCCCAATTCTTCAATGAAAAGGCACAGCTTAAATTTGGGAGGATTATAGCCCAGGTATAGGTATATACTATACATACTAATATAGTATATTAGTATTAACTTCAAGGATCAGACTGGGAAATTAGAAGCTCATTCTTCCCTTTTGATTTATTATTAATTGAATTGTTCTCTGAATTATGCCCTGAAGTCATGTAATCACCAACTCTGGTTAGGTGTGCCAAGTGTTTTCTGTGGCACCATTATTGCTCTACCTCCAAGAGACCGTGGCTGGTAAATTCTGGAAATACAATGAATCACCCAGGAAATCTGCACAAAGGATCTGACTTGACTCATGTGGCTTCAGTTTGCCTCTCAATAAAATGGGGAAACCTGTATGCTTAGAAGCAACATTTAGAAATAATAATATGGAGGGATGGTTACAATTTTTACTCCTTCCTATTTCTCTTATTATCTGTCTGACCTATCTAAACCAGAGGAGGCTTATGCTCCAGGGGTCTTCTGGGGAGCTACCCTAGCAAGGTATGCTTTTTTTTTTTATTAAAGACATTGCCAGATGTCCTGCAAAGTCATCTGTAATAATTTAAAATGCAACAATTCATAGCACTGGAAGCTTTGCTATTTGTCACTGTGTCCTTTTGAGGCAAGAAAAGGATTGTTAACGTAATGTTGAAATACTGTAACGCCAATGAGAACATACGGATGCTCTCCAAGCCATAAGGCCTCAGTAGTGAACAATATCAGGTTGCAGAGACATTAGGGAGAACGGGGTTTAAGGTGAATCTATTGTCTACAGTGAAAAGCAGGACATGCTGTGAACCATGCACAAAGAACTGGGAAGAGAGTTCCTCTTAATGAAAAACTTTCTTTAAAGCCCCAGATATTTTCTACAAAGTGTGCAGTGTCTTCTCACAGAGTCTTAGGGGCATTAGGACAGAAGCCTCATTATTTATTATACCATAATGTCATCCAACTCTTTCCTTGGCTTTTCCCAAGCTGCAGGGTACACCATGCACGTTCCTGTAAGCTTATGAACACAGCTTTAATTGACAGTGCATACCAATACATTTTAATTACTGTTGCAACAGTATAATTAAGTTTTGAATTTATACGCTCTTATAACCATATTAGTTTGCTGAGCTGAAAGAACAAATACCAATATTAATGACCCTAATAATTGAAACAGCATGCAGACTAAAGATGCTGTTACTTAAACAATATCATTGTCAGTTGTACAATAATTTTAAAATATTAATTTCAATAAATTAGGAAGATTATACATTTAAGAATACAAGCTCTTCGAATAGACCACAAAACCTGGCAACCACAGCCCCTGGCAGTCTGTTGTTTACCCACTAAATACACTTTGATCTGCATGTCCTTTGAATGCTGCTTTTTAATTTTTTCCATGTATAAACAATTAAATGCAAATAAATAAAAATGTTAAAATACTTTAATGCTGTGAGCAATTAATTGGACTTTCTAAGGAGCAGAGGGAAACTATCTGAACATCAGCACACTTCTCAGCTCTTCAGGAAGTTGCTAGCTCTTTCTCTCCAGGATTCCGAGTGACTTGGGAAGCAAGTGAACAGGGTAATATTGAATAACGACACAAGGCACTACAAGACACTGGCATTTTATGATGTAGAAAGACATGCTTGTTGTGTGGGTGCAGATACTTCAGTTTGAGAATCCTAGAGCGGGCTTGTTATAGCCACTGTGATAGCATGTCAGCACCAGGAGGCCTACAGGAAAGTCTAATAATGGTCTACAAAAGTAGTCATCTGGGAGCTCTATCCCCATATGATACTAAGTCAGGACTGATGGTCAGTAACATGACACATCATCTGAGTGTGCTTAGAATCTATGTCAAAATGTGAAAGTATGATTAAGTTTTCATGGGTATATTGATGTATGTTGCCTGCAACTCTAGCATTTGGAAGGCTGAGACCAGAGATTGCTTCCTATTTGAGATCAGTCTGTCTCCATAGGAAGTTCAAGAACATCCTGGATTGCAAGGAAAAGTCTTCCTTGTTTCAAACAAAGCAAATATAACAAATCCCAGTGTTGTGAATCTAGTGGATTTACACATGTGAACGTTTGCTTTGGGTTGGGGTTTAGACACATAAAGTTTACATTGAGTGCAGAGTTGTGACATAGTCCTAATTGAGGGGACAGTCTGCTTCTTGTGGCTGACAGACATTGCTTGCTTTGAAGATAAAAAGATCCATGTGTTTCAATGGAGAAGAGACTGTTTGAGCTTGTACAACCACTGAGTTTTACTGAAACCTTAGAATTTGCTTTCATTCTCTTTCCTATTTTTGCTTTTTGCTAAATGCCAGCTTTCAGGTCTTGATTTTAGTAAGACAAATGTAGATAACTAACGTAGGCAAGCCCTGTCTTAGGAAGTTTGGCTCATGTCAGTCCGATATCCATCACGAACCTAATTCCTTGGGGTTAAATATTTTTAGAAAGTCATCTGCCAAACCAAAACACTAACACGCACATTTGTTAGCAGTCATGCTTAACTGGCCTTTTATTTGTTTTCCTTAGTGTCTTCCATTAATGCTTTATAACTTTATAAATTCAGTTGAGTTCGACAAATGACTTTTAGCGATCTATTTAGTGAGGGTGTTAGCTTAAATGCCAGCGTTGGCTTTATTTTTCACTTTAAAAAGCATAGAAGAATATTCCTCATGATACAAATTTGAAAGCTTCTTTAGGGCAAAGGATAATTATTAGATCTGTTTTCATTTTCACGCCCCTGAATTCAGTTGGGATGCAGTACATAAGGGTCCCCTCAGCCTGTGAGCTTCTCAGGGCTTCTGGACTATGCTGACACACCATTTTCCTCCCAGCTTTGGCCAACTTTGCTATAGTAAGTAATGTGCTTTTCCATCGACATAACCTTGGCTACTTCATTTGCTAACATTAATTTTTGAAGAAACCATGGACTCAGGACATGAAAACTCACATTTATATTGCCCTCTGCCCCTTTAATTACTTAGTTAGGGGTGAATCCCAAGGAGAAAAATCTAACGATTCAGTATAATGGGGTGCTTTCCTTGTGAGATAATACTTTATTACCACATGGCTATCCCAGGGCAATATTTACTTCACCTAGAAACTGTGGCAAATCTCCAAAGGTCAACAACTGATTAAAAGTTGTTTTCAAGGATTATTTTCTTTAATTATCTTGAACATGGTCTCTTGACTTTAATATGACTGACATTTTGAAGTTGATAATTTTGTGTGTGTTGTGCACTGTGTGTGTGTATGCGTGTGTGTGTGTGTGTGTGTATGGAAATTTAGGTCAACTATTAAAAAACAAAAAATTTGAGATTTGGCAATGACACATTTTACAAAGTGTTAGAACTCCCAGACTTTGGTCGCCACTGAAGCTTAAATGTCCATAGATAGGTCACTTGTTCAGTTTGATTCTGTCTGTCTTGTGGTATAGTGATTTTATCTGAATTGAAATATGGGAAAGTCAAATTAATACAAAGGAGTTTCTTGTTTATTTAAATTGAATCTTTATGGATAATTAACTTTCAATACACACAGTAGTTTTACATGGAAACCTTGAAAAAATGCAGCAATGAGCAAAAGTAAAATTGTACTGAAAACCATGAATTGCTGAAATCTGTGACTGACAGACCATGGTCGTGGATTCAGCATTCTCAGACTCACCTTGCAATCACGAAGAGTACACAGCTGACTCCTAAGCAGGCCAGTAGCACATACATCCAAATGTCTGGAGACAGGGGGTTGAGGAAGGAGAAGACACCGGGATTGGTTCCATTGGGCTTCCGGTAAAGAATGCTAATGCCCAGGGTCATGAAGGGCTTGGAGAAGTCTATGACTTTCTCCCTTACATAAGTGATGGTGAGAGGAGCCACTGCCAGGTCGGCTCTCTGTAAAAACAGGTTCAAAACTGTCAGCTGTGTTGCCTTTCTTCTCTGCAAATGACTAGGCTGAGTACCTCTGTATCTCTATTTTCTAATCTCAACTACAAATGCTTTCTGTGCAAGAACTATAGCAGCGATAGCGTTTATTATCAAAGAGGAACCAGTCAGAATGAATGGGTAGGGTTGGGGTGAGGCACACACACACACACACACACACACACACACACACACACACACACAGAGAGAGAGAGGAGAGAGACAGAGACAGAGAGAGACAGAGAGAGAGAGACAGAGAGGGTGGGGAAAGATATTCTTAAAATTGCAGGACTTTATCAGGGACATGTTAAGAAAGGAAGGAATGAACAACTTGGCTATTATATATGCTGACAAGACGAGATTTTTCTCTGAGTCCTGATTCCCAAGTCCTAGAATTCTTGATTTAATTGGAAACCTCTCAAGCTTTAATATTTGGCATAAACAGTGAATGTGTCCATTTTAATCCCCAGTACTTATTTTACTCACCCTTCCAAAGAGGAAACTTCAAATTTGGTATTTTTTTCATTTTCCTTTTTAAATTTTGTATGTATGTGGCTAAAACCATGGAACACCAAAGTTATTCTTCAAGGCTTTTTGGTATAAAATTATTATTATTATTATTTTTTAATCAACTACCTTTTCCCTCCTCTTCCTTACCTGGGGCATTTATTTTTTCAGACAGTCAGGGGTAGTTTTGCTTACGTGGTCAATGAGTTCTTTAACCATCCCGTTCCACTCTCCTTTGTCATTTTGGGCTCCATATTTGCCGTCAGGAACCAGTTTAACGTCATAAAGGAAGCCCAGGATATTTGATAATTCCTTCAGCAGATCCAGGCAATATCCTTCAAATCTGTCATTTCCGTACAGGGGCTTGTCGGACTTCCTGTACATCACGTAGGGCTCTTCCTGAGTGAAACAAACCAGGTGTGAAAGCTCCATCACCATGAATGGAAAAGTGTGCCATCAGTAGCCTGAAGATATATGACATTTGAGGTTGGCTTTTAAGAGTGGAAAGTATTAAAATCGTTGCTTACATGCGTGCTTCTGCTACCCTGCTACCTTTGTCTATCACTGTTAGAGACTCTGTCATATATTTTTCCTTTCTTTCCCACCTCTTTAGATGTGAGCTTCTTGCACTCGTGTGTGTGTGTGTGTGTGTGTGTGTGTGTGTGATTAGTGGATGGTGCGACAAGACACATTTATGTTCAAATTTTGAATCTGAGAAGATGGAAAGTCTCAGAGGACAGTAGGGTCCCTTGTGCCTCCTCCAGGCATGACCGCATCCAGGCTTCCTTTTCAGAACTCTACTGCCCTTAGGCTTTGACCTAAGAGTGTCTATTTATAAATGAGAAATGGGGACCAGCCAATATAAGCCTTTCATTTTTCAAACAACATGTATACTAAATATTCTAATTTTTATCTTAACTTCATTCCAATTTCAATTTTTCTTTCTCCATATACTATTGGCTATTTCCGTGGTTTCTTCTTTCATCAATTCTATGGTCTTATTTGAAATCACCTTGGACTTCAAATCTGATAAATGCTTCCCTTAGATACTTACATGATAAATCCATTATTTTATAATTATTGACTATCTTGCTACCATGCATCTGTAAGCTTACAAATTCTCATTTGAGTACATAAAGGTTTGTTTTGTTTTATACAATTATAATAATTACTCTACTGATGAGATGTCCTGTGTATTTATGTTTATCATCAAATAAACTGACAGTTGGATCACGCAAATACAACAGAAAATTGTTACCTAGAATGACAATATAGGGGAGTTGCAGGACAGCCAATTCTACACACCAAACCTTGTAAAAAAATGAAACAAAACACCACCCCATCCTGTTTCTATAAGGTGGTTGCCACAAAAATAATGGCCAGAAGAAAACACAGAATAAGCCAACAACAGCAACAACAACAACATAAAAACCAGATCTGCTTCTGATAAACAAGTCTCACAAGGCATCTCCAAAGATAAATAACCGTAATACTAAGTAAAGAAAAGCATGCCTTCAAATGCAGAGTTCAGAGTGCATTGCACTTGCCTACATCCCTTGGGGGAAAGAAAGAGAAAAATGGTTGACCTGTGTGCAGTGGCTAGCTGGACATAAGATCAGGATTGCAATGGGACACAAGTCTTTTGGAGAGCTGTTAGTAGGAGGGTTATTTCCCGAGATGTGAGCTAACGGAGTGGAGCCATTGGAGCAGAGGGGTGGGGTAAGAATGGAAATGCAATGTGTTATTCAGGGACTTATTTGTTATATTAGTAAACTAGAGAAATGGAGGGCAGAGACAAAGAGGAGTCGCAGTGTTGCCACAGTCCAGAGAAGCTAGAACCTGGGTGCAGGGGAATTCACAGTGCAGGAAACATGCTTATAGAATGAAATGGGTGGGACTGACTGACATCACAGAGAGGTCACAGACAACAACCTCTCTACTCCCTGCCACTCCCCTCAGCCTGCTCCCATGCCACTTCCGAGAGTCTCCTCTTGCTGGAAACCCTCCATTAATTCAGCAGGCAGAGGACAATAAAGAGGCCCTGAGGGGGGCAGAGAGAGAGAGAGAGAGAGAGAGAGAGAGAGAGAGAGAGAGAGAGAGAGAGAGAGAGAGAGAGAGAGAGAGGGAGGAATGGAGAAGGGAGCTGGAATTCTAGTAAAATGAAGAGTCTGTAGACAGGGTGGCAGAGCTTACATTTCACTCCTTTAAGCATGCACAAATGCATGCTTTTAGTTTCCCAGTTTAAAAACCACAGGCATATGCAGACAGAACGGGCAGCCTGGAAAAGACAGTGGGAGGATCCTTTTAGGTCTCGCGTGGGAGTGCAGATAAAGAGGCCAGGACTTCACAGCTTACCAGAATAGTGGTGACAATGAGTGTTCGGTTGGCCAGCGAATCAGTGATATTGTTGGACCTGTCTCTGTTGCCATCCGTCATGTTCAGCCCACTGTTGGAGTTCCAAATGCCAATCTGCACAGAACACAGGGTATCAGAGGCTGCCTGTTGCCCACAACAGCACTTACGTTAAGACAGAGGGCCCACTATACCAGGAATGAGAACCAAAGCTTACATCCTGGTTTATCAGGACGCCGCCGTGCAGTGAAGGCTACTTGATACAAGGGAGTGACTCAATAGAAGGATGAGGGTGTAGACAGAAGGGAAGAAATTTGGGGTATTTAAGGCAGGTACAGGAGGCATTTCCATTTTATTTTCAATTAACTAGTTAATTGTTGGTTATTTGTGACAGGGTTTCTCTTTGAGACAAAGGTATCCCTTTATAGACAAGGCTGATCTTAAATTCGGAGATCTCCCTGCCTCTGTCTCCCAAGTATTGGGATTAAAGCTGTATGTCACCACAATGGCTTGGAAATTTTACTTTTGATCATTAAGCTCGTTGATGCTTTTACATTAAAAAATTAGGAGTAAACGACTATCAGATTTTTCCTCTATAGTGAGTTTTGAGTTCCTATTTCAATGTCAAGCAGAGCTGTAGGCATCAGAAGACATGGTGCATAACAGACAAACACTCTTGTTACATTCTGCTGGCATGGAACAGCATGCCACCACACTGTTAACACCCATTCCTTTAAAACATGTGCTTACAGGGATGAAAAGAGCAGGACAGGTTGGGGAAGGACTCAGAATTGGAAAAGGAACGACAGACAGAAGTAACTACATAGATGAGAGGTTGACAAAACTCAGGATCCACCGTCCTAAGGAGCCAGTGCTGAGAGAGGGGTCCCTCCATTGCAAGCCGGTAGGACCCAGGGCACACCTCCGTGCGGGAACCCCATGGCTTTCATTGTTATCACTTGTCTATCTGTCTTTGGTGTCCATTTGACCATGAACTTTTCCCGTCAGGAAATTTTATTTTTCATCTACTTTCAGTTTTTTTTGTATCACAGAGCCAGTGGTGATTACTGGCATCCAATAGACTCCATGACCTAAAAAATGGTGTTCTCTCATTTCTCCAGTGTCCTGGTCACCACTAATGTGTCAGGCCCTGTAAGACACATGCTGATCGTTACTGATGCCCAAATTTAAAGTTGTTCAGCATCACCTGACCTCAGAAAATGTGTCAGAGCAAAAGCAGAGGTGCTGAAAAACAGAACCTCCAAGAAGAGGGGGAGGAGAAGCTGTGGGAGCCAGAGGGGTGGCGGGAACCCAGAGAACACGGCCCGCAGAATCACCTAAGCAGGGCTTATGGGGTCTCACAGAGACTGAAGCAGAAATCACCTAGCTTGTATGGGTCTGCACCAAGTCCTCTGTGTATATGTTTGCTAGCCTGGTATTTTTGTGGAGCCCCTAACGGTGGGAGCAGGGGCATCTCTGACTCTTTTGCCTGTGCTCGGGACCCTTTTCCTCCTTCTGGGTTGCTTTTGTCCAGCACTGATGTGAGGATTTGTACCTAATCCTGCTGTAACTTGTGCCATAAGCCATTGATGACCCTGGGAGGTCTTCCTCTCTCTGTGGGGAGATGGGTGGCAGAGGCAGATGTGGGGTGGAGGATGGAGGAACTGGGATGAGTGCAGGGAGGGGACGTTTTGGTCAGGATGCATTGTATGAGAGAGGAATATATGAAAATAATAATAAAAGATATTACCTTCCAGCTATCTGTGTAAGGTGTGCATGAAATTTCACCCATATATGACATGAAAACAGAGATGATTTAGGGAGAGGTAGGGGACCAGTGGGGATGTAAGATAATGAGAACAGTGTACACTTGCATACATGTATGAAAATATTATAACAAAGCAATTGTTCTGTATGCTAATTCAAAGAATTAATGCAAGATGAAATCTAAATGTCCAGTTCCTGTATATGAAATATCAGCAAATTTCTAGTTTAGGCTTGAGTCCTATCCCGAGAGGTCTCCTTTGCCCATGAAAATATTTAAAAAATTAAAAATAAAATCCCAATTCCCCTTCTCAAGCTATTCTGGTAAGGGATACTCCACCCCTACATTGGTTTATTTAGCATCTGAG
Organism: Mesocricetus auratus; assembly: GCF_017639785.1. Lineage (NCBI taxonomy): Eukaryota > Metazoa > Chordata > Mammalia > Rodentia > Cricetidae > Mesocricetus > Mesocricetus auratus. The sequence goes on along the minus strand of NW_024429192.1, from coordinate 9,261,978 downwards.
AGGATCCAGGAAAGAGCATTGTGCACATTTGCTATTGGCTTTAGGACAAAGAATGTGTCTGAAAATCAGGTGGGAATAGCCAGGCAGTGGCTGTGTGTCCTTAAACAGGATGCTAAGCTTTCTGGGCTCCTACTCTCCGTGGTTTAGGGTTGGTGAGAGATCAAATGGGATGGAAGAACTTGCCCATGTTAGGAGATGCATAAATAATAACACAAGTCATGTAAATGGCTTTCACAACCATCTCTTTAAGCTTACCTTGTTAAATAATTTAGAATTGCTAGTGTTTTTTTTCTTTTAATTTAGAAAACGTGAAAGGAAATGAGTTATGTCTGTGCTTGATACCTAAGTATCTTCCCTCTGTATGGGAATAGGTTTCCTTCTACAAGAAGGCACCCAGCTCGGTAAACAAAGCATGGGCAGTGCAGGGAGACTTTTGTTTAGGCATTGACTTTGCAGTTTACCAGTTATGTGTCCTTGGGCAGTGGATTAGGCCTTCTGTGCCTCAATTTTGTCTCCAGCAAAATGGAGAGGGAAGTGCTGTTAAAATTATTTTTAAAGATTTATTTTTATTTGCGTGTATGTGTGCCTCTATGAATGTATGCTGTATGTGTGTGAGTGTGTGTATGTGTGTGTGTGTAGTGTGTGTGTGTCTATGTGTCTGTGTGGTGTGTGTATGGTGCATGTGTATGTCTGTTTGGGGTGTGTGTATGGTGTGGTTGGTGTGTGTGTGTGTTTGGTGTGTGTGTGTGAGTGTGTGTGCCTATGTGTCTGTGTGGTGTGTGTGTATGGTGTGTGTGTGTGGTGTGTGTGTGTGTCTATGTGTCTGTGTGGTGTGTGTATGGTGTGTGTGTATGTGGTGTGTGTGTGTCTGGTGTGTGTGTGAGTGTGTGTGTCTATGTGTCTGTGTGGTGTGTGTGTCTGGTGTGTGTGTGTGTGTGTGTGTGTGTGTGTGTGTGTGTGTGTGTGTGTAGGAACCTATGGAGCCAAAAGAAGGAGTCAGAGTCCCTCAAGCTGGAGTTACAGGCAGTTGTGAGCATTTTGATGTGGATGGTGGGAACAGAAGTCTGTCCTCTGGAAGAGCTGTAAGTGCTCCGAATCACTGAATCGCTGAGACATCTCTCTAGTCCAGAAGTGCTTGCTCTCTCTCTCTCTCTCTCTCTCTCTCTCTCTCTCTCTCTCTCTCTCTCTCTCTCTCTGTCATTGTTCATAATCTACCTTTGCTTTCTTTTCTTTGATTGACTTCCTTAGCAACATCTGCTTGGCAGGAGTTTTTTTAGAGATATAAATTCTTTGAGAAAATTCTAAGAACTATAACACCCTCACACATGAGTATAAACTATTTTAATCTCCATCCTCCATCAGGGTTAATTTGTTGGAGAAATGAAGAGACAAATGGAGGAACACTGAGGGCAGCCACTGCCTATAGATTGGATATTAGAAGTTCAATGGGATAGGGGCCTGTATCTTCTGGAGCTGCTCAGTACTTTCCGGACTTCTTGGAGTGTGGTGTTCAACCTGTCTGTTAATAGTGAGTGTCTGTTTCCTTTTGTGAGCCACTATCTTGGGAAGGTGAACATATTCTTCTCAACCTTCCCTCCTCTAAGGCAGAACCCTGGCTCTTAGGAAACTCACATAACAGGGTAAACAAGTTGTCCATTCTTTTATCCAAAGCTATACTTTAGGTTGTATTGCATTAGAAAACTGCGTGTAAGGTGGGCCATGGGTACAATTTCAATTAAAGATTGACCTAGGCATTGAGAAGAATAGAATTCAGTTTCTAACTATTAGCGAACATGCTTGTGACTTTAGCCACTTTTGAAGTCCGAAGGCATTTTAACTCTTATTCTCATTAAGAGAATTAAGTATGTGTTTAAGTGAATTTTTCATATTTAAAAAAGGCATTATTGAATGCTGCCAGAATATTCTTTTCTAAAACAAAACTTAACACTTTAGACAAATATAGTCTCCTATTTGGCCTCTGGATGTTCTTCCTTTTCCCAGTGGAGGTAGATTGATAAGTGAAGTGCTAAGATACCATGGTGACTGTCCTGCCATTAACTACCTCTCAAAGTCCCGAGAGTACCGCCCATCCTCCATAAAGTGACGAAGAGGAAATGACTTCCCTGCTAGCTGTGCTGGGAGGAATCATTGACTAAAAATAAACCCAGTATGAGAATCAAGGAAAGGGCACACTGTTGTGCCGACTTTGCTTCTTAATTGAAATAAATGGACTGGCTGTCAGCAAGCCAGTGTCTCTGATGAGGTGGGAGTCTGTGGTGCCGTGATGCATGCCTGCTGGACAGGACTGTGCAGTTAACCAGATGCCGGCCTTGCGGCTGTGCTGTGCGACCAGGGAGGAGTGAGTGCCTTTATGAGGCAGGGCTTCTGTTTTCAGACTGTGAAGCAAAAGCCGACAGCAATAATTCAGTGCTGAGAAGCCATGGATGTGGCCTGGCTTCTCTCGTTGTCTAAATTGGCATGAGGAAGCAGCCATTTGGTGTCCAAGAAGTATGTGTGAATGATTCTCCAGGGAATATAGAGCCAGTTTAAAAAGTGATGAAATGGGGTATTTAAGAGAGAGTCAGATAGGGTAAGGCCTCCAATGGGAGTCAACAAAGCCTGGCACATTAAGCTGAAGCAGGACCAAGCTCCCTCCTCCTGCATCAAGGCTGGACAAGGCCTCCCACCATAGGGAATGGGTTCCAGAGAGCCGGTTCATGCACCAGGGACAGGTCAGGGAGGTGCAGGGAGGGAATGGGAGGAGAGGTGGGCGGGAAAACTGTGATTGGTATGTAAAAGAAATAAAACGATGAATTAGAGAGAGAGAGAGAGAGAGAGAGAGAGAGAGAGAGAGAGAGAGAGAGAGAGAGAGAGAGAGAGAGAGAGAAAGAGAGAGAGAGTCATTAGGAAATCCCGGAGTCACAGGAACAAAGAATCTAAAATGGCTGAATGAAATAACCAGACACGTATGGGAAAGAAAATTAGAGGTGTTTCTGTATCTGTATCTTGAGGCTCCTTAGCATATGTGTGTGTGTGTGTGTGTGTGTGTGTGTGTGTGTGTGTGTGTGTGTGTGTGTGTGTGGTCTTGCAAAGATTACCAGCTCCCAGGCTTGCAAAGAATTCGAGGTGAGCTAGCAGGTGCTTTCAATGAGATCCTGGTGTTGATGTACGCTCTGAGTTGTGACTGTGCCGGAGCGAACTCTTCTCTTAAAGACAGAATCTGCTTAGGGAAACGCAACCTGTTTACTGGGTTTGACTGAGTCCCTGGGCTGGAGCTCCACTGCTGAGAATAGTAGATGAACCCTGATCCACTCAGCTGATACCGTGAGCAGTGAAGGGTTAGCAGAGAGGATGAGGAAGAAAGTCACGGACTAGCAAAGCCAAGTTGTTACATCCTTACAATTCGGATGTACATGTTACAGTGAAATGGTGCCGCTAGGACGGTCCCTCTCCCTTGAGTTTAATGTCGGGGACTAGACTCTACCTCTAGATTATTTAGTTTAAATTAATTCAGCAATGCATAAAGTTGCAGGAGTCTCCAGCAATATGCTGCTTTCGGAGTGGTAGATAGAACCATCTATTTCCTACCAGTGCGGAAGCTAGCTCACCTCCGGTGGGCCTTTTGCAACTTGGTTCATTGATGAAACAGTTTATTAAGCCCATGGCTTTTAATACTTAAAAGGACATTTCTGAGATCATATACTGAGTCCTACCCAGGGGATGATGAGATTTCTGGCTACTAGAAGAACCGGTTTACACTGTGTGTGACTTAGCCAATCATTTGAAAGGTGGAAGCGAGCCTGACCAAGCTGGACAACCTGAAATAATTTAAAGTCCATCCGTCAATCACGAGAGATTGTAGCAGCTGGTTTTAAACAGCGTGAGGCAGGGAAAAAAGAGAGAGGTGGGAGAGAGGAGAAAGAATGGCGATAATGCATCGCTTGCCTGTCACTGGGGCGTTTCTCCATGGGAACCTTCCTGGGTCTAACATCTGCTTATGGAAATCTATGCACAGTCACTGGCAACAGGATCATGTACAATAAACTATGAAATAGTGGCTGCTAAAAGTCACAAGATAATCTCATTTCCCTTCAAAAGTTTTCCGATGATTTGTCCTCTGGAAACTGGTTCTAAAATAAGTTTCAAGACAGTGTACTCTGACAAACAAAGACAGCTCAGAAGAAAGGGGAGTTTCTGAAAACGGCTCTTATTTCCCAGTGATGACATTGAAAGGAAGTGCCCTTGCCTATCTGACTAGCCTGATGGATCATTCCCCTTAGGGGAAATACTCCGTGGCCCGAGAAGGTCTATAAATGGACCTCTGTCTATATCGCTGTTGCCTGCTTGCAGTCTTCACAGACACAGATCCTGTCCAGGGTGGAAACTAATCTAGAGGGGATATTCACCCACCCATATCATTAACCCACCTAATGTCTACTTGCATTTCCTGATAATGCTGAGGGCAAACACACTCTGCTCCCCACATCTGAGGAGTCTCAGCCCTGGTCTGCAGCTGGCAAGCTACCGATTTAGTAAGATGGTCAGGGTGCAGCCACCCCATCCCCAAGTGGCCTGCTGTTGTTATCAGGGTACAAACCTTCTTCCACACTTTATACAAGTGCTTAGACACTTCACCAGCAGCCTTGGTTTTCAGAGGGAGAAATAAAAACACACTTAATTAAAATGCAGCATGGAACCCATGAAGTATTTAGAGTGTATTACGCTCCTCACCCGTGGTTTGGAGCTTTGCATTTTAATTCATATAAACACCAACAATAGGTACAGCATGGAAAGGAAAATGCAGACTGGGTACCACAGAAGTTACTTGCTCCCTTCACATAACAGAAAGTAATTAAAACACATTTGCATGTTTACAGGTATGCTGCAGAGCTAAAGGCTTCCATTATGTTTAAAGAGAGTGTTGAAGGAATTTGGCATACAAATCAGTCAGTTATTCAGGACACACCCACCCACACACACACACACACTTCCTAAGCTACATGGAGAAATATGTTGAACGATGTATCCTTTGATTATGAATTTGCAGACAGTAGAAAGTTGGGTGTGAGTGATGGATGGTCTTTTGATAATGGTTCGCCTGTGAGCCCAGAGAAGCTGGCATGGAAAGCATGGGCATGTCTTCCCTTGGCTCTCCAGGGATATGTGTTAGCTTCCCCCATTGCCTTCAAGGCTCAACCAGCAGTCTCAGGAACTGAGCCAGAGTCACCTGAAGAAAAAAGTTATTGCAAACATTGAATAGATAAGAAACAAATAGAAAGTACTTTCATCAAAATTTGATTTTGCTTTTAATAGAAAAAACATGAGTAGAATGTGCATAATATCACTGTGTATATAAGTATACACATCACAATAGTTCCATCTCGTTCATCACCTATCTGAGTCAAAAAAAAGTTTCCTTAGGAGCAATACTTCTTCTGAAAAGGCAAAAAGGCAGAAAGGAGTGGCCCAGAGAAATATATATCCCTTTAAATGACCACAAGATTTTAGGTTATAATGAACACTCTTTTCTGTTCCTTCTGGTCCAAATACGCAGTTAGGTAGGGCAGGCAGATGTTTTGTTCTCTGTTAAACCAGCAGAGGAACACAGCAGGATAAAGATGATCAAAACTGGGGAGAGGGGAGGCAGCAGCATGTGGGAAACTCATAACATGTGTACTCTCGAAGCTGTGAGCTAATTGTTTTTCTCAAACATATCCACACCAGCCATAGCCTTCTAAAACATCCAGACTAATTAATCTTTGTTTCAACTAATGATGCTTGGGGTTGGAGTGTGAGGGGAAAAAGCAGTTGGAATCTGCCAAGGGAGAAACTTGTGTTCCAGTAAATGAAAACAATGACACAGACATGAAAGCTACCTTGCTTTAAAAATAAACTCAACTATTTTAAATTAAACAAGCAATAAGCTGTCAGAGTGCTCTTTTATACTGAGTACCATGCTTTGTGTGTTAGCCACTGCCACATGAACATGCATTGGCTTATGGAGTTCCGATGTCCAGGTAGCTACTTTGGGCTTTCAAAATCTTTTGTTCTATAGGATTCTGAAGGCAAATTCTCAAACTATAAAAGCCGATTGTAACTCAATGGACATAGAAGATATTAAATTGAAATAAAAATATATTTAGCAGCCAAATACTTTTATCATTATTACTTAACAGTTTACACTCATGTTAGTATAAATAATAACTAAAATAAAACTTCAAACTTGGAAATTGAGACTTCCAGCTAAAATAATCCTGAAGTGAGAATCCAGCATTAAAATTAAAATTTTAGCATTTGTCCTAAATTAAGGATGCAATGTTAATTTGCTCCAGTAAGCCTTTTCTAGACTATTTTATTCCATCCCTCTGTCTCCAGTCTCAAAATAGAGTTCAGTTAAAATTAATTTCTGAGTAACCTTTGGATGCTTTATCGTGTTACAAACCAGTTACAATTTCCACAGTTCCAAGTGTATATTCAACTTTGTAAGATCTCTGAGAAACAGGACTAAGGGTGCCAGTGTGTAAGGTTATGTAGGCAACAATACATATTTGCTTTATAGACCAACCATCGATGAACAATAGTTAATATTATTAGTTCTGTTTATAAGTTAAGAATCTGTCCCTTCCATGCTTACCTTCCAGTGTGAGAGAATGATCTAGAATGCAGAATGCTAAGGAATATGCTAAGAAAGTCATTTTTAAAAATCATTCTCCCACTTGTCTGTGCCATTTAGCTAAAACTCCTGAACAGTGAGTGCGCTTTAGTGAGTCCATTGGTGAATTTATTCATCATCAAGGAAGTTACCTTTTCAGTTCCTTCCTCCTTGAGACTGATAATGTCCAGGTCAAAATCCTTTCTCAAGCCATCGGTCTTATTGAAGGTGATACGCCCAGTTAAGCCATCCCACCGAGCCTGAGGACAGTTAGAGTATAGTGTTATTTTTAACAGTTACCACAATCATAAGCCCATCAACAGTGCAACGCCTCAGATTCATCCCAGTATCCAGCCCCTCAGCTGCATCGTGAATTCTAACCGTTGCTTTGGTTCACTGACTTGAAAGTGGAACACTTCACTGTTTTATTAGTTCTCATTTATTGTACCATCCCTAACATTTAAAAACAGTCAGTCCTGTAATAATGGCAATCCAGATGGACAGGAAGCAAAGAGTCATTCTAGGATCATCTGTTCGTCGATTGAAAGCATCCAAGAGGTCATAGCATTCTCTTTTCCAAGGTCAGTTTAAACACCCTCCAAGCTACTGCTGAAGGGAAATGACTTCCCCTGTTAAACAGATGGACAAATGTTGCATCATTGACATTACTGAAGTTTTAGGGTAGTCATAGTTTATATCTCTTAATATTTTGCAATTTTAGTTTCTTATGACTGTGATAGCTTGTAGAAACAACCAATGACATATGTAACTGGACACTTCCTGGAAACGCATTTCTCCACCCCATAACATATCAACTTTCATTTTTGTGTTGTAGTCACCATTTTCTTATTTTTTAGCCAAAGGCCGCCTTTGTGGAAATAAAAGCTACAAAATCAGCTACGGTGTTGAGGTTACTGCAAATGCTCGGCATTCGAGGGCAATTTATCAAAAGCTTTGGTTGAGTTGAAATCTGTACTGTGTTAAGGTTTGGGATTAAGTTCATTGTAGACAGTGAGCAGTCCTAACCCACCTCCTGATCTGTTTGGAAGGAAGTAGTTATTTTCATTAAGTTCTACAAAGTTTGGGGAAAGCTTTCTCCTGAAGGTGGCTTTTCTTTCATGGAGGTCATGTTGTGAATCAAATTAGCCCATTGTGAAGAATTTATGGAGCTCCCTGAAAATGTAAAGAACCAGTAGCATTTACCTCTTGATGTAGCCTATAGCTTGTAGCATAGTCTTAAAACCCAGCTTGGAAATCCAATTTTATTTCTATAGAGTGTGCCCATTGTGTAGCTTTGCTTGGGTTCTGTAGCATTAGCTTTATTCTTGAACTGAGTGTTTGTTCCAATCATCGCAGCAGAGTAATTTCCACTCCTTGCTTTCCTCCCTGCACATCCAAGCAGCATAAAAGTTCTCTTTTTATGTTCTGACAATGCCTCCTTCCCTGCTTCAAATATCTACAAAGACTCCCTGCCTGGGTTTTTATTGAGCTGTATCTTTTGACCTTCAAAGTCAGCGTTGCCAACATTACACATGTCTACCTGCCTTCCGTCCACAGATAAATTATATTTGTATGTATCCTTTGGACTTTGGAGATAATTACTGCTAATCATTTATTAAACACCAATTAAACTATTGATCAAGGTGAACATGCAATTTTTGTATGCCATAAATAAGTCCCATAAGGAACCCACATCTTGAAGCAGGGCTGAACCATGTACAATTTAGATAATGATATGCAATTATATTCTTCATAACTGTAATTTGCTTGCCTTATTTAGATGCATTGCTGAGGGCACGATTATAGTATACTTAGATGAAAACAATACTTATATAATTGTCCCATTTTAGGAGATAGCTTTAATATCTACCTTGCTAAATCTTTTGACAATTACCACTTAATAGCAAGTAAGTTAAATAATTTTATTGCCTTATTTTCCTTTGGGCATACCATCTAATGGACAAAAGTAAGAATGGAAAACTGAAGCCAGGTAGTGGTGAGCATGTCTTTAATCCCAGCACTCAGGAGGCAGAGGCAAGCAGATCTCTGTGAGCTCAAGGCCAGCCTGGACTACAGAGCGAGTTCCAGGACAGCCTCCAAAGCTATAGACAAACATTGCCTCGAAAAACATAGCAAAACAAAAAAAACCGAGAGAACAAAAATGTTTCACTAACCATTATGCCTTATCGTATGTCTTTTCTCAAGAAATTATTAGTTGTTATAGTTAAATATGTATATAGTATATGTATGTATACATGTGTTGGGTCTGTAAATGTCTAAAACCCGATTCTATGCTCTTAGAGTAGACAACTATAAATACCAATGAGTTAAAATGACTTCTTTACTTACTTTGTCTAGAGGTAATTTAAATATGTAAAGGCCTCCAAATCCTTCCTTAAATTTTCTCAGCACAGTCATTCTCCTATGCTATGGCGAATATTGTCTCCCATAGAAACACAGACAGTTATTTGATAGTAGAATGTCCCCTTGTAGGGAACATATTAAGAAAATAGTTTCACACACCTATGCTATGGCGAATATTGTCTCACATAGAAACACAGACAGTTATTTGATAGTAGAATGTCCCCTTGTAGGGAACATATTAAGAAAATAGTTTCACACATTTTTTCTTACTTTGAATGTTATAAACTATTATTTTTCTGAGGATTGGGAATAGAAGGTTCACAAAAATTCCCTCCTTAAATTAAAGGAAGAAAATACACACCCTGTCTCCACCCCCTCATTGCTGGTATCACCAGGCCTGGCAAGAAGTCATTCCTACATGACTATTATACGTGTCACTAAAACTTGACTGGAATTGGAAACTATGTCAAAACATTGGTATGATTTGAATTGATGCTGAGGAGAAATAATATTATTTTTTAAGTTTACTATGATGTAGGGTCCATATTAGCATTTCCATTTGAGGTATTCTGTGTAATAAATCAGGTGATTATAAAAGTTGTCATTTCATTGTTCCACAGGACAATGTCTTTCCTGGCAGCTTCTGAAACAACCCTTTTCTACCATCCTGTTGGTTCATATGCAACTGATTTGATATTGTACACTGTGTTGGAGACTGTCCGACAAAGGCACTCAAATACCCACACCCAATAGAGTAAGCGGTGTAGGTCATTCACACCTAGAAACATCCTTTTATATTTTTCCTAGTCCTAAGGCAAAATCTAAACATTTAATAGCTCCTAACCTCTGTCTGTATTGCTTTTCTATTCTTCCCTTCTCTCTTCTGATTATGTGCTCTAATTCTGAGCTTTGGTCAAACCTGTCAGTTCAAAATGAGTTTGGCTAACTCACAGCTTGAAAAATGTCTCCTCTGAGATTGAGATCAGAGGCTAATCTCAGCTCACTGGCCAGCCTCATTGATGGTTCAGAGAGCATTTAGTGTCTCAGGAACCTCTGGTTTGACCCACAACCAGGTGTACACAGTACTGGGTATTTTCCTGCTGGGATAGCCTCAAGAACATAAACAGGAGGTGTATGTGTGGGGAGGGTGTGTGGGGGGGTGTGGGGGTGTGTGTGTAAGCAGTTATTCTCCATCAATAGTAAGGACAATCAGGAATCTGGCACTTTGTTGTCAGATGATTATCTATAATGTAAATAAAAAGCTACAATATTAAGAGATGCCTGTGGGGATAGTAACTAACAGCTTCCTGATTAGATGTGATACCTTCTCCACAGGGGGAAAACATACTTAGTATTGTAAATCTGGCCAAGAAGCCAAGTCTGGGGAAGGCAGAGGCTCCAGAGTTAAATCTACCATTATTTTTCAAAATGGACATGGTATCAAACTTTTGGAAGAGGGAACAGAAAGACTTTAAGAGCTGAAGTTTGTCCAGGGCTGTTTTGTTGTGAAATAATGTTTTCTGCACATGACAGGACTGGTATATTTATATTTATAATTTCACAGCATCTATGGTTGCATGCTAAGACCTTCCTAAGACAAATCCAGTCAATATTCTTGCATAGAAGGTCGAAGGGCTCATGAAGCCCTACCCTTAGCTGAGGAGCTATTGAAAGTTGATGGCTAGTCATGGGAGGAGGAAGAGTCAACTTTCATTAAGGGTATCACTGTGGTTGGTCACCCATGCTAAAACGGTTGGCTCCACACTAATGGAATATGGCAAGAATCAACTGGACTCGGTGGGTTATTTCTTTTAAAAAATGACAAATTTTACATGGGATGGGCCTGGATTTAGAAGGAAATAGGGGGAGAACATACAGATGACTATGATCAAAATTGTATGAGTGTACGGCATTCTCAAGAGCATTAGTAAGAATCTATTTTAAAATATCACAGATAATGTTACCTCAGAAGCATTTTTGTGCAAAGATATAAGTTCAATGTGCATTTTGATCACATGAAATTGTTTCTTAAAAATTAGCTAATGAAATATTATGTGTCTTTCCTTTAATTCTTCTGGTATGAATTATATAGTTCAAACATACTAATTTCCATTTTTTTCTGATTGTCATAAATTTCTTATACTGGTCTACTGATTAGACTGGCTAGCATTTCCACACAATAAATAAAAGTATAAAGTTTTGTACACAATCTACTAAGTTAGAATTAGGACAGAATTTTATGTCAATACTAATTCTGTTCTGTGACAGATCCTTTAAAACTTAATTTTCAAGCTTCTGATTGATTATCAGATCTTGAGATATTAAATAAAGCTTGCTTGTGAATAATTGTTACGTATCTGGAAAATCACTCAGTAAAATATGCTGACACGTTTATTTTCATGTGCGCCATAGAGGTGATATACATTTATATATTTTTATGTCATAAATAAGATGCCACCAAGGGTTGTGTTAATTCACATGCTGATCATTGTTACGTTTAGGAATTCATTATAGGCTTGTGTGCAGCAAGGGAGTTGCATTCATGTATGTAAGACAATTAATGGACTGAACTTTCAATGGTGAAAAGATACATTACATTCCAAATAATGAATGAATACGAGCGATGGGAGAGCATGGGTGTGTATAGGACATAGAATTTGAGGAAATAGAACATCAAGAACTTAAATTTTAATACCTATATGCAATCTAAGTAGATGCAGAGAAATATGTTGAAATATAAGCAAAGCTTATGTAGTTTTTAAGGTCTTAATAAGATGTTTTGTGATACTTTCTCCCAATTACTCCAAAACACGAAATTTGAACTTACTCCCTTTCAAAAATGATTATCAGCCTTTGAGTATCTCTCCTCTCTTAATGAGAATACATAAAAATTAGTGACTTACCTTCCTTGTGATCTACTCTAACAGGATTCCATTCCTACTCCATTCCACCAGTTTGGAAAGTGCTTTTGACAATGAATGGAATATGAATCTCAGAGTCTCAGGGGAAGATGGGGTCAGATGCTCTGAACACCTGGTGTTCTGGGTAGTTATTGGTACAGTTGAGCTTTGATACTTAAGGCAACCTCATTTTGACAGATGCTAACATATTACATCTGCACATATAAATACATGGCCTCCCATTGGGTCATATGTGGGGAACCTTGGGTGATGCATCACTACTGTGATAATTGAGAACAAATGTAATTTAATCAAAGACAGCAAACCTATTGTCAAGGGTCAAGTGTTCAAATATGGAACTAAGGTCTAGAAAACCACTTCAAGGAACTGTTCTCTCATTTGCCCTATTGTTTTCGGGATTTCAGACTTATCAGAGGTAAGGAAAGTATTTTTCTGGCAAGTCATGGAATCTCCCACATGTTTAACACCTTGAAGAAAGCTAATCTCATCAAATTGTATAGAAATGCATAGGGATACTATACTGATGCGGTTCTTGGATTACTATAGTATACTTATACTGTCGAATGAATAATATTGTCCCTTTTCCAAGGCCCATGTGTTAATTCTATATATAGTCTGTGTGATACACTATGTCAAAGAGCTGTGATATAACCAAACTAAGAATGGATTATCTGACTCTGCCCACATAACCATGGAGATCTGTATCAGAAGGGCCCAGGAGGGGCTAGGCCAATACAAGATGAAGTGATAACAGTTGCAGAAGTCAGAGAGAGTTTTGAAAGATGATACACCACTGGCCACGAAGTCACAGGGAAATCTCTACAAGATGGGGTTTAGAGGATGTCTCCCAAAGCTGAGAAAGGTGAAGACATTCAGTTTTTCTTACAGACCCCCCAGAAGAAATCATGCTTCCAACCCTTGGTTATGGCTCCATGAGACCTGTGTCAGATTCCTGACTTCCATAATTGTAAAACAATGAAGTTGTGTAGCCCTGAGGTGCTTCAGTGGGTAAGGTGCATACAGCCAACCCCAACATGAGTTCAAAACCTGGGGGAAAACAAGCTGAAAGAAGAGAGCAACTCAAACCTGGTGTCCTGTGGCATCCACATGAACCCTGGGGCAGACATGCACGCACACACACACATACACTTATACATTCATACACTCAAACACACACTCACACACACTTATACATTAATACACACTCAAACACACACTCACACACTTATACATTCACACACTTAAACACATACACTCACACACTTATACACACACTCACACACACTTATACAGTAATACACACTCTAACACACACTCACACACTTATACTCATACACACACTTATACATTCATACACACTCAAACACACACTCACACCACTTATACACTCACACACACTCAAATACACACTCACACACATTTATACATTCACACACACTCAAACACATACACTCACACACTTATACACACTTACATCCACACACACTCACACACTTATACACACTCACATCCACACACTCATACAACAACACACTCATACACAATTATACGTACTAATACACTCATATAATTACACACGTTCACTTACATTCACACACACTCATACAACACACACTCACATACAATTACACGCATACTTACTCACACACTAATACATTCATACACACTTATACACACACTCACACACTCATACACTCATACACACACACTTATAGTCAGACATACTCACAAACACTAATACAACATGCACTCATACACAATTACACACACATACACTCACATCCATACAGATAAATAAATAAATGTAGGGATAACCTTGAGTTGCAATAAATCAAATAGTTTGTGGTAATGCATTTAAACATCAACAGGAACTTTAATCACTTTGTAATAAGAGAGTCAGTGAAAATAGCAAAAGTCATTTCAGGAAAAGAGAGACTTTTGAAAGTCAAGCTAAATACTAATTAGGAAATTTTCTCATAGAAATTATTTTGTGAACTCAGTAACTGCTTGAGGCAATGGCTTTGCCTTTGCCACCTAGTCTCCAATAGCCTATGTCGTTAATTAACATCTTATGCCTCCACATAAATTAATCAAGCCCAAATTCAGTGACAACAGACTTCCTGCAACATGAATAGTCCTCTGACATTATTTATGATGTAACCACAGACTGGTGAATTACCTAAATCTTGACAATAAAATGAAGGATGACTCTATGTTCTCCCAGTGCCCTATGGGACCACTAACAGCCCTGTGTACTAATGATGTAATTCTAGAGGCTTCTCCCTTTGTTGTTGTATTATTTTCTGTTGTTGAGGGTCCAGACTATGAAATTACATGTTAGCTAGTTATTGTTTTGTCTAACAGAAATGCAAGTAAGTAAAGTAAGAACACAGTTTTGACTTTAACTCAACAGGATAACTTCAGAATCTTCTGGAGGAGATACTGTTACATTGCTACTCTATGAATCAGCTTTAGTGTCTGGGTGCTCCCATCATTAAGAAGATCTGGGGTGTCTCTTCACTTTGGATTTGCCTGAGAGTCATATTGATAGCTTTGGGAGATGTGAAGAAATGTACTGTGCCATCTTGCATGACTTTTACAGGAGCTGAGGGCGTACATCATGTTAGCCCAGGTTCTTCAAGAGGACAGATCCTACAGGCAATGACTATCCCTGGAGAATCCAGAGACAGACTTCCTCATGCTTTCCCTATGTCACACTGCATGTCTAGGACGAGGTTGTGAGAAAATCATGGGACAAGGTTCCTTTCCTCACTTTAGGTTGTGACAATGAACTTTGCATATGCCATGAGGAGAGAGCCCACTCCAACCCAAAGTGAAAGAAGAAATAAAAAAAAAAACTTGTGAGTCACCACTGCAATCCTGAATTTCATTAGCTCGGTTGCTTGTTTCGTATCTGAGTTGCCCAGATAGTTGCCCAGATAGACTTATCTTAGCTCTCAAGGAATTACTCAGAGAGAAAACAAAACTTATCATCTGGCTCCTGGTATCCCATTTCTTTGCTTTGTCTAGCACAGAGCAGCTTGCCCGCAAAGTCAAGGCTAAATGGAGTTGTCTGCAGAAGGAGAATCAAAAGGAATCACTGTAGGGCAGCCCTTTCCCTTAGGGTCTTGAGTCTAGTCACCTGGAATTCAGCACAGGATTCTAATCTGCAAAGGGAAATTCTTAAGAGAAGTGTCTGAACTCTTGGGCTTGTATGCCATTGTGGTTGAAGTACTTCTGATTTGCTGCCAGACTGTTCTTGGTGCCATCATAACCGCTTCTGTTTGCCAACTACTTGGTAACACAGGGCTCCTGACAGACTTGCTCTCTGGGATTTTGGGTTTTTGAATCTAGTGTTTCAGCTGAGGGGCTTTTTACCAAAGACACTGGTGGCTTTTGCTGACTCAAAATTTTAATTGTAAGTGTAGGCATTTTGGACGGATTGGATGGGACAGGTGTTCGTTCTGGCACTTGGGAGTCACAGAATACTGAGTGTTACACAGCTCAGATGGGAAAGTATCCTGGAGCTCCGGAGCCAAGGACCACCACAGGCCACAATAAGTGTAGCAGCTTAAAGTCCTGCCTCAGGGAAAAGCTTCCCCAGTGTATCAGCTCTGCTCTGGCAGGAGAGGGTCTTCCAGGTTGGGATGTTTGCCCAGTGTAGTAGTAGTTTTGCTCTGGAAGGAGGGAGTTTCCTGGGCGAGGTTGCTACAGTTCATCTTTGCTCACTGCAGAGTGGAAAGCCTGCGGAGTTAAAATGTCCTCTGTATTTACCCCACACAGTCTTCCCTCCCCTGTATTTATTTTGACAAGTTCAAAATAGCCTCTTTCTTTTATTCTTTTGTTTTATATTGTCTTTACTTTTGCAAGGCACACCAGGTCCATGATATGACAGACTAATTTTAAAAAGCTAAGTGGGAAATTAGGTACTTTTCAAGTTTAGAACAGGAGGGGTTAGTAACGATAGGTTTCCCTTGTCTTCAGATCTGACCATTGCAAGCACACTGCACTGAGAAATTAAAAATCAACAGTGGCAACAACAACACTGCTAGGAGGCAGCTAATTGATTGTAGAATGCTGTTCAGAAACAAAGGTTTGTCATAAACCTGGCATTGTAAACAAGGTATTTTCCAGTGTAATGACAGCTAACTTAAAGTGTTAAAAATGTCAAACAGGAGCATGGTATTTTGGGGGGAATTTGACTTTGACATCAAACAATGTGAATTCAATGTTTGTCCCTTAGGTTGGTTAGCTATCGCCTCTGGGCAAAGTGTTTCGATCTTCATTCACAGCAGAGAGTGCTGTCTTTACCTAGATATTATAAAGACAAAACTGTGTAGTGCTTCAAAGCCTTAACAAAGAATTATTAGCCATGGAGCTCAGTAGAAACCCACTTTGCTTATTTTCTTGCTTTGTTTGTCCCTTGCTGACGTCTGGTTACTCATAGAGAAGCTCACAGTGAACTTGGCTCCATCTCCAGGCCCTATGCATGCTGCTCATTGGCCCTCCCAGCACATCGCTTATGTTAACAGAGTGACTCCAGTCTTTAAATGAACACATCACACTCGAGGTGGAGTCCAAAGATCCGAAGCTTCTTACATTAGTCCCGTTAGATGAAGGTTGGTCTTTTCGGCACACGTTGAGAACCACTGAAATATGACAGCGATGCTTGGCAACTCCACAAACCTGATAGTCTTTGCTATGTTTGTAGAACCACGACAACAAAGAATTAGCAATCAGATATTAGGCATGGAGCATTTTGATGATTAATTTCCCATCCCTGTCTCCTTTCCTCTGTCTGTCTATCAGTCAGTCTGTCTGTCTGTCTATCTATCTATCTATCTATCTATCTATCTATCTATCTTCTATCATCTATTAATACAGACATCATAATACTGAGAACGTATTGATAATGCTATGGAATTGAGAAGGTCAGCTACAGGTGATATGATCTGTGTTATATTTAGAAATTAGACACTGAAATATCCACTGGAGCTTAACAAGATTTAATAATTTTTACATTTTCACTGGCAGCATTGTGACCACAGTATTGGACATAAGCTCACTGAGTCTCATCATCCTTATAATCTAAGATATTATTTAAACCAATGCAAGCCACTCTGGGATAAATTATTTTGTTGAATTGTAAGCAAAGGAGATTTATGGAGTCTTCTCAGAGTCTGTTGTCTCTCAAAAGTAGATATGCTCACACTTGTTGAAGATGTAATTATTCTTGGATTAACTATTGTTTTCATGGTCCTTCTTGGACAGCTAGGTTGCCTTTCCTTACATAACCCAAAACTTACTTCTTCCTACTCCAACCCCAGGATTCATTCAATGGAACACTAGTCAGGTGATAGT
Organism: Mesocricetus auratus; assembly: GCF_017639785.1. Taxonomy (NCBI): domain Eukaryota; kingdom Metazoa; phylum Chordata; class Mammalia; order Rodentia; family Cricetidae; genus Mesocricetus; species Mesocricetus auratus. Next base: position 9,244,680 of record NW_024429192.1, on the reverse strand, counting down.
TTAGTTTAGTGGTATGCCCCCTGAAGTCCAAAGTCTGTATGCTGGTGTGGGTCTGAAGGTGACTGTGTCCCTGTCCAAAGATCCCTGCATGTGGCTTGCAATGGAGGTGTTTAGAACTACCAATGACTACTACCTACGAACATTGTGTTCTAACATGAATTCATCCTCAGACTCTGTGCACACACATACTGTATACATTTGTTTCTTCAACTCTGTTTACTTGAAATGCCCTCAACCACCATGTTTTGTAGACTCTTCATTACTGATATAAAGCAGATGTTACAACAGCAGAGATGGGGAGTTTTCTACTGATATGTTTCAACAAATAAGGGGAGTGTCAGTCCCTAGCAAGTACTCGTGACATACTTGTTGAGTTAACAAAAGAATCAAGCAGGATCAGTTCAGATTCTATGGTTGGATGTTGTCTGAATAATTCCATTTGGAACATCTAGTTTTTTATTCTAGATTTTTCTTCTTTTTCCATTGTCATGTGTAGATGTGGGCATGTGCAGAGGCACACTTGTGTGAGAGAGTATGCGTATGTGGGTGCTTGTGGGATCCTGTGGTGGGAATCATCCTTGACAATTTTTCTACTTTCCTCAATGAGGCAAGGTGTCAATCAGATTCAGAGCTTGCTGAGAAGCTAGTCTTGCTAGCCAGCTTGCTCCGAGGATCCCCTGTTTCTACTTTGCTGGAATGGAGACAAACTGAAGATAGTCACACCTACTCAGCCTTTTCATGGGTATTAATAATCCATTTTGGTCTTCACCCTTGCCTGTCAAGTGTCTCAAACAGTGAGTCACCTCCCCAATCTATTATTATAAAGGTTTTAATTGTGTTTTGTTTATAGCCTATAATGCTCCACATAGCAGTCCCTTGTTAAAACTAATTGTGTGTATATCCCTCCAAGCTATGCTTTCTTAATGCTGAAGTAATTTATATTAGCCATTCCCTTTGTGCATAACATTGTTAGGTGTATAGTCTCTGTTTACTACATGCTAATGAAACTGCATTTCTGACCAAGCTATTTCAAAAACTCGTGTACTACTATAACTTCATACAATGCAGAAGTGACATACTTTGACAAGAAATTATTTTGCAATGACATGAGCCCTTCACTGTTAAACCTTCTCATAGCAGAGACCTTTCTGGTTTTACTTCAATCACAATATGACAGCCCTTTCCTCAACCTTTGGATTTCCTTATCAACACTTGTATAGTGTAGGAATAATTACTGTAATCCTGACATCTCCTTCCCCAGGGTTTCCACATATTCTTCTCTAACATGAAGATGTTGACAAGGGTGCTATGTGGGGTTTCCTATTCTGTTGTCCACTCTGGTTTGAGAGTTACTGAAATTATAAAAAGGCAGTCAGATAAACATGTGATCTTGAGGCCAGATCCATATGTCATAAGAACCCTTCTTGGACCTCTTTAAAAGCTTATTTTGCACCTTGCAATCATAAATAAAAAATAGGCAAAGAGGGACTCTAGTTCTACAAAGATTCAAGTAAACAAAATGAGCAAAGACTCCTTTAAAATGGAATCAACTTTCTTGTCATTCACTAGACATACTGAGCCCAATCCTAGAGGGATATAACATTCTCTTACTCACTAGGCAAGTAAACTTACTTTGTTGCAACATTATTTTTTCTATCCCCTCTTGGGGTCCCTTGTCATCTGTTGAAATGCTCTAATGGTTTGAACTCAAGTGCCCAGTCTCTGAAACTTCTTAACTGCCTGTTTTTTGGAGCTGTGCCCATTGGAGCATAGAGAAGGGATGGAGTTTGCCTAAAGCAATAGCATGATGCTTTGGCAGAAACTGCTGAGCAAGTCCTCCAGTTTTGCTTTTCCAATACCACATTAAACAATACTCTCAACCCAAACACTTTTCAGCATTCGTTTCCCCAGGATAAGGACTCCAGGGTTGAGATTCACACCGCTCCTGAAGAACATTCAGTCAAGTGAAGAAAACAGTGAAATAAATCCTGTGACATTTAATGAAGCCACTCAAAACTACAAAAAAACTTATTTAGACTGTGGTTATTTGACTTAATGACGCTTTAAAGCAATATGTGCTAATCATAGAAAAGGAAAGACACTCTTATCCTGGTGCCATACTCAAAGATGCTGCATTCAGAATTACTTTTAGGGAAAGCAACATACATTTCCCTGTCTACTGTGGGATAATTAAGATGGGCTAGTAAAAGTCAATAGTTTTGGTAACATTGCAGCTCAGTTTAATTGTGTTCATTAGATAGGATGAGCCTGTCCCCATTTCACTCTAGATTAGCATCGTTTTCTTCCCTTTGGTGGTGTACTGGTTGCTTTTTGTCAACTTGACAAAAATCTACTCATATTAGGGAAGAGGGAATCTCAGTTGAGGAATTGCCCTATGGTATTGAGCTGTGCTGAAGTCTGTGGGGTGGTTTTTTATTGTTGTGTAAGGGTCCGGCCCACTATGGGCTGTGTGACCCCTGGGTATGTGGTCCTGGGATGTATAAGAAAGTGAGTTAGCCTTGAAGGGCTTGCCTCTGTGGTTCTGCTTTAGTTCCTGCCTTCAGGTCCCTGCCTTGCCTGGGTTCTTCTCTTGGCTTCCCCTGATAATGGACTGGAAAGTGTAAATGGAAATGAACCCTTTCCTCTCCAAGTTGCTTTTGGTCATGGTATTTAATAAACAAGCAATAGAAAGCAAACCAGGACAAGTGTGGAGAAAGATTTGCTATCAGTCATCTGTGGTGATATCTTGCTTTTACAAATAAAGCCCACCTGAAGGTCAGAGAATGGATTTGGCTACTAGTTAACCATAGAGGTCTGGAGGTCTGTACAGACAGACAGGAAATAAGATAGCTTGTAAAAACAGGTTATAAGCAGGGAGGAACAGGAAACTGCTCTGGTCTGCAGAGAGGCTGAGGAGGTAAGGTGTGGTGGTGGCTTGTTCCATCTTCTCTTTGATCTCTCAGCATTTTCTTCTATATCTGACTCTGGGTTTTATTACTTAGACCAATTAAGATCTCCATTTACAGTCATCCCTAAGTAAAAATTTTAAACCAAGAAAAATCCCTAGAAGTTGAGTGGTTCAGATATCTATTTAGCTCTTTCTTTCAAAGAATATTAATAAAAGCATACATGTGATTTAATATTTAATAATGCTATTCCTACAACATTAAAAATACATGAAGCACCTTCCTGAGAGGGGAAGAGCCATTTGAGGAGGCCCAGCACCTTGCTGGGAATCAGGAATGAAGCAAGCAGAGTGAGCACTTCACAGTTATGCTACCTCCTTCAATAACAGAGATGGGAGAATCACTGTATTGTTTCATGTTTCCACCAACACTGATGTCCTTTAGGTTCTGCCTCCCGGTCATTATCTCCCCACAAGTTTGAGCAGTCATTACCAAAGCTGAATAACTCAAGATGTGCAACAGACTAAGAGCCATTCAATCAAACAATTAATAAAACATATTCTTGAAAGACACCTATACTGATGTTCTCAATTCTGACCTGACAAGACTTATACCTAACCACCACTCACCTCACAGTTACCTCCCCAGTGGCCTTACATATAGACCTAGACAGGCATGTGGCACAAGCTGCTTGCTTGAATACATAAGACAGGGTGCTAAGTTCTGCTTAATGATGAATTCACTGAACATAAAGGATAACAGATCATTTTATATCTGACATCAATATTTTGCTTAGAGTTAAAAATTATGCATTCACAAAATCCTGGAGAAGGCATCGGATTCAGATACTTTCCTCTGCATCTTTAACACATTTCAGGCCAAAGAGCATGCAAAGGGGCATTCTGGGCTGGTGTTGCACACTCAGTGTTTGACAGTCTGCAGAAGCTCAATTGATTAGATTACATTTATTCAAAGTCTGTTTATTATTATTGTTTCATGCTCATTTGCATTTTCTTTTTGTTATACAGGGACATTTGCCCCTCCCCCACATGCTGATTAACCTCTTAGTTCATGTATCACATTTTCCACCTGGAAGTAACCCGGTGTCACCTTGATAATTTCTGTTCTTCAGATCTCATTTCTGACATCCCTCCCTCCAAAAAGCCCTACCTGAACCTCAAAGACAGGTAAGGTGTCATCACTACACTGTCTTGTGTGGGATTGGTTGCCTGTCTGCTTCTCTTACTTAACTGAGTGCTTCACTAAGGACAGGTCATTAGTGCTTTCTAAGACTTGTACTTGTGTTCTTGCCGTACCACACACTCGGTGTTCTCAGTCACGCAGAATCAATGGCAGCTTCTTGAGTGGAGGGTGGATGATAGGGTAGAAGAGGAATAGACTTTTTTCATTCTTTCTATCCCAGATCCATGTCCGCTGGAAAAGTTCATCCAAGCAACTGGGTTTCATTGTTGGCATTTGTTGTACAGGGATTTAAAGTTGCCCTACAGGAAATTTCAAGGATGGGTGCTATTGATCGTACCTAGGCATCATAAGATGACCAAATACAGTCTTGCTTTTGGTCATCCCTCAGTCATTGGGATTTTTCTGTCTTGGAAGACACTGAGACATCGTTAAAGTTCCTTCTAAAGCCATGCATGCATAAAGCCAGTGATACATGTGGACTAGCTTGGACTCTGACAGACACCCTCACAGTACTGGTGTCTTGTAGATGAAAGCAGCTTTGTAGGTTTGGAATGATGGACACAACAGGCATTTCTGCTCTGAGAGGACTTTTCCTTGTAACAAATCACTAGGTGATTTCATGCAAGGTTTACAGCAGTTTTAATGGGACCAGGGGCATCACACGTAAAAGCATTTCAAAGAAGAATAAAATTGTAATTGCAACTCAATCAAGCAATTTGTTGAAAGAAATGGCTTGTTTCCATCATGGCCTCTTTTAACTCCATTAAAATAGAGGACATGCTCTACCCTCTGAGGTGAGCAATTTGTTGGACTTGCTTCCAGGGAAATCACCACCTGTCTTCATCTAACTTGGGGTGGTCTGGCCTCTGATGAACTTAAATCTCACTTGAGTATGATGCCAAGTTTGGGATGCCAGCAGTTTATCTTTTCCCAGAATAAAATCCATAAAACAGAGGCCTTACTACACAATATGGACATTATCCTGGGGCAGACTTTGAGGGTAAGATAAAACCAGCATATTTTACCTCCTTTCCTGGACTAAGCTTAAGTTTCTTAAAAGTTTTAAGGATGAATATATACACTTTCCCATTCTGCCTATTGCTCTAGAAAATCATTTAGCATCCTAAGTATTCCTTCTTGGCATCATATAAGTATAAGCTTTAGGGTATATTGACTAATCCAATTGTAAATTCATATAGATGACAAAGTGCCTTCTCACTTAAATTTTGAGAAGTGGAATTCCACAAAGCTTTCAAATTGAGAGGAGACAGAATTCTAGCCTTCAAGTCTCCATAAAGGAAAAGAACCACATAAGTTAAAAATCACTTCTGTATTGGAAGGAAGGCATGCTTGGATTCTCACTGAGAGGAAAATGAAGATGACACATAGGAACTGATTAAAGTGTTCCCTGTCTTCCCCACAACTATCAGGCACTTGTCTTGGCAGAAGTCAGAAAAAGTCAAATAAGACAAATGTTCAAGTGTTGGATATGAGGAAGGAGATATTACAAGGAGCATCTAGTCATAGGCTTCCTCCTAATACTCATCGTTGATTTCTTGGTTCCATCTGTGGAAGGACAGGTTGTTTATTTACATAATGTAAAGCCAAAGAGTCAAGTTTACCAGTTGTTTAGTTCATAAGAGCAGTGAACAAGTTTGCTATGAATCCCACATAAGGTAATCTTCCAGTCTTGATTTTCCCCAAAACTATCTGAATTTTAAAAGAGAGGCTCCTCCCACATTCTAGAGATAGCCTCAGTCTCAGGAAATTTTAGAGAGCTGCCCCGTCTAAACCCAATATAGCACTGAGTTTGAATGGTCCACCCGCCACCATGTAACCTTAGGTCTATGTATCCTCATTTCTTAATCAATAAATAATGTCATCCCACACTCAGATAACTGTAGCATTCTCTTCATGCTTTGTTGGGTCCCAGTGTCCTATGGCTGGAGAAGATGACTGCCTTATTGAATTCCTGACATAGAGGGGCCAGGAAATGTCTGAGAGTCAAATGGAATGCTATGTGTCCTATGAGTACTTCCTACTCAACAAATCTTACAGTAAACCTTTCCCAAAAGTGAGTGCTTGTTCTTGCTCCTGTTTTAGAAAAGTATTCCTGTTAAACTGGTCCTGTTTAAGTAGGGAACACTATACACTGGAGTGTATACTTCAGAATAAAATCCATGTGATTGAAGTTAGTTATTTTCCTTCCTCTTGTGGCAGCCATCACTATGGATTCACTCAGTTCCCCCCTTGCAGTACTGAGCCCCAGCTACAAGGAATGTTGGCTGCCCTTGACCTTCAGGAGTATGCCAGCAGTAATGTGCCCAGGAGATTGTGTTCCCAGCTCTCAGTAGTGTTGACCACCTGTTGCCAATGAGTAACATTATCAGGCACTACCCCAGGGGACAGTGTACATCTGGGTGAAAAAAATCCATGTTTTGAGGGAGACTTGTGAGGCTAGGTTGTCCTAGGTTCTTCCTCTACCCCATGTAGCTTCTCACACACCATTGTTGATTTCTTCAGAGACTGCTCCCATGGTTGGTTACCTGAGCAGGTTCCCATCTTTTATGCTGCACTTCCAGGGAAACTGAACCCTACTGTAGTTGTTTGAATGAAGATGACCCCATAGGCTCATAGAGATTGGCACTATTGGGATGTGTGACCTTGTTGGAGTATGGGCAGCTTCGTTGAAGGAAGTGTGTCACTAGAGGTTAGGCTTTGAGGTCTCAGATTCTCAAGCCAGGCTAATGACCCAATCTCTTCCTGCTGCATGCGGATCAAGATGTAGGACTCTCAACTCCTTCTCCAGCACCATGTCTGCCTGTAGGCCACCCATTCTTTCCATCATACAAAAATACACTAAACCTCTGAACTGTAAGCCTGTCCCAATTAAGAGTTACCATGGTCATGGTGTCCCTTCACAGCAATAGAAACCTTAACAAATACAGAAATTGATACCAGGGACTAAGGTATTCCTATGATAGACTAGACCATGTTTTTATTTGGAAGAATGTGGACTTTGAGACTCTAGGTTAGGAAAGCAGTGGAATGTTTTAAGTGCAGCTTAATGGGGCATACTAGTAGGAGCATGGAAGTCAGTGGTGCTGAACATGATTTGAACTGTTGGTGTCTGGCTCAAGGGATTTCAGAGAAGACTATTAGTATTATGTGGCCTAGAGATCATTCCAGTGGTATTTTGGCAAAGAACGTGGCTGCTTTTTGCCCTTGTCTGAAAAGTTTGCCTGGAACTAAAGTGAAGAGTTTTGGATTAGTTGTGTTGGCAGAATAAATTTAAAAGCAGCCTAGTTTTGACTCTGCTGTGCGGTTATTAGTGCCAACTCTAATGAAGATTCATAATGAAAAGGAGCAATCCTAGCAAGGAAAAATACAAAATGTGCAGTTTGAGGAGAAAAGGGGCCCTAGTAACTAGAATGGAGCTAAGTCCTGTGTTCAGGGAGAGAAACAAACTGAAGAAAGTCCTGATCTTAAGTGAAATAAAAGTAGTGGTGACCTCAAGACAAGATCTTACCCAGTTAAACCTCCAACTTGTAAAAAGGAGTTAAAGAAAAGTTTCAGTCCAGGCATTGTGGTGCATGATTGTAATCCCAACACTCAGAAGGCAAAGGCTGGAAGATCCATGAGCCTGGTCTACAGATTAAGTTTCAGGATAGCTAAGCGTAGACAGTGAAGGAAGTCATCCAAAGCAGAGAGCTGGTGAAGATGCAATTGAATGAGGGCCGGGTTCTAGACCCAGCAAGTAGCAGAACTTGGCAGCTCTGACCAGGATGGCCTTCAGATTGCTATGTAGCCCAGAATGGTATTCAACTTAATTCTGTCTCAGCCTTCTGAATACTGACATTTCAGTCATGCACTACATGGCACTCCCAGGTAAGTAATTTTTTCTTCATTTTTTATTTGTTTATGTTTGGTTGGGAAAGCAAATCTTAGGCCAAGAGTGCATCATTATTTTTTTAATAGAAAATGGAAGATAACCTTTGGTTTTCCTTTTGAAGACTTTGCAGTTTATATTTATTTTTATTTTACTCATCTTTTCCTTCCTCCTCTTCCCTCTTTTTATCTTCTATGACTTTAGGTATAATTCTAGCCAGAATGATTTTTTAAATATCTTTACTTCACCAATGGTATCATGAAGAGTCAAAAAGAGAATTGTTGAGCTTGAGTTTTTCATAAGTCATAATTCACTTAAATATGCACACCTGGAATTATTAAAGTGAGAATGATTAGAACATACTTTATAACTTAGTAAGCAAGATCAATCCTATGTGAGAGTCAAATTTATGCTCTTTGTCTTAAGTGTAAATTCCTTTAAGCTAAACTATGAAGAATAATTATCTAAAGATAAACTCAATATCCACAGAGAAAATTTTATTGCTTACTTTATTTTGACATGTTTTGTTCATGTGGTGATTTGAGTAAGAATGGCTCCCATAGGTTCCTATAATTGTCTGCAACATTTGAAATGATTAGAAGGAATATGAGGTGAGAACTTGTTGGAGGAAGTGTGTGACTCGTGGACTTTGAGGTTTCAAAAGACCATGCCAGACCCAGTCTCTCTCCATATCTGCCTATGAATCAGAATGTAGCTCTCAACCACTTCTCTAGCATCATATGAGCCATGCCTGCTGCCATGCTCCGCACCATGATGATGCTGAACTAAACCTCTGGAACTATAAGCCAGCCCCCAGGTAAATGCTTTCTTTTGTAAGAGTTGTCTTGGTCATAGTGTCTCTTCGCCGCATTAGAACAGTGACTAAAAAAGTTGTTAAGTCATGCTGGTTAAGTGTGAGAGTTGCATAAGTAATGATTCTCTCTGGTTAGCTCTATGGTATGTTTGCTTGATGATGCTCTGACACCATTTCTAATAACAGCCAGGAGAAAAGAAAACTTGCAACCTTTTTGAATTGTGCAAACTTAGTTAAGGTCAATAATTCACTACACTTACACATCTCCAAGATTCATTGGAGTTCTTTTAAAACATGTGGTAGCGATTACATTAGTAACTTATATTGATTCAGAAAAATATTTCTCAATTCTTTATCAGAAGTTTGAACACAAACACTGTCATCCCGTGACGAGATCATTTTTAGATCACAAACCACCACTATGTTAGTTTGAATACAGATCATTTGTCTACTCAAATAATGCTAGTACAGTCTTGTTAGATATTGGTTCAGAATACTTACTTTTAAGAGGGATAGAATATTTGGAAGGAAGTAAAAACAAGATCTCTCTTATAAGGCTGGCTTTTACTGTGATAGTAATTATAGGGCTACATTAGCTAAAGACCTTTTCTTTTTTTTACCTTGGAATCAATAAAAAGAAGGAATGAATGCAAAATCTTTAACACTGTTGTCCAAAAGGTTAGTTCAAAACCAATTTCCAAGACAAACTTTCAGATCATTTATTTACATAAAAGCTAACAGTAGATGCTTTCATCTGTCTCTCTGAGTGCTCTATTATACTGCATGTAAAGAAGTCGGTATTCAAACAGTACTTTCAAGTTGTAATTAGCTTAAAGTTCAAATGTCTGTTTTGTAATACCTTTAATGATGCAGCTGAAACCCCGGCTGCTGTGCCCCACCTTCTCTATTCTACTTTCCTGACACTTTCTGGTCCTCAACAAGAATCGGTGGCTTCTCTGACATCTTGGGGACCAAAGACCTTTCCTATATTTTCTTGGGTCTACTGATTTCTATGTGTGTGTTCTTACATAACTTCATTTGTGAATACTGACACAATTTAATGCACTGTTGGTAAGCACTGAGTTGGACAAACAAAGGATTCTCAGCAGCAAAGTTATATTCTTTTAGATGCTTAAAGGGCAACTTTTCCCAAAAAGACTTAAGAATGCTATGTCTCAGGGGGCAGAAGGTAAGAGGTAATGGGTTCTTAGAGACTTTAAAATTTTGAGGCATGATTAATCATGAGCCTCTCTCCCCTGCGGGATTGCTCTGGATCCTTAGAAGCACATGAAATGTCCTTAATAACCTGGACTTTGCTGCTATCCACCAACTCACTATAATTGAAATTCACTTGGCCACTGGATAATTTCCAAGTATGGAGACTCTTCTTCATCTTGCTGCTTGCCATTTTCAAACTCATTCTTCAAGCTTCTTGTCCTTTGAGGGGATATTGAAGCAACTCATGTGGAAAAGCACTATTGCTCTAGTGACCACCCTATCCTGCACAGCTATACTACCAGCATAAAGTGTACTCCAGGATAAGGCAGCTGCTTACCTTCTGTTTGTATTGACTTGGAATAAGCTACCCTTTTTGTGAGGGTGATATCCCATTTGTCTTAGGAGCACAGGTCTTGCTAAATATTTTATCTTATAATGTATAGCTCATTTTGGTTGTAGAATGAATGTTTCAAGGCCTTCTTGGTGAATGATATTTGTAAAATATATATTCTTTTTTTTTTGGTTTTGCGAGACAAAGTTTCTTTGTATTGTTTTGGAGGCTGTCGGTCAGCCTGGCCTCGAACTCACAGAGATCTGCCTGCCTTTGCCTCCCGAGTGCTGGGATTAAAGGTGTGCGCCACCACCGCCTGGCAAAATATATATTCTTGAATTCAATGATTCCACTCTGGAAAAGTTTCTGAGTATGTATAATATTACAGGCTGAATTATAGTCCCTCAAAATCCACATGTTGAAGCCCTAGCCCTAAAATGAATAGTATTTTTAATGGGGCCTTCAAGATGGCAGTAAAGATGAGTTGAAATCATAGAAGTGGCCTCTTATTTCAACATGACTAGGATCTTTAAAACAGAGAGGAAACACCAGCCACCCATTAACAGACGGAGACAAAGACATGTGACAACTTAGCAAATTCAAGCCATAGAGTTGGATATAGGAGAATCAACTCCGCTGACCCCTAATTCTGGTTTTATGGATTTTAGAACTGTGAGGACATACGTTTCTGTTGTTTGAGCCACATGGTCCGTGATATTTACTTTTGACATTCCAAACTAGCTAATAGAGTTGATGTGGTTGACATCCATTCTCCCACTTACTTCCTGTTACGAAAACTCTATGTTTATCGTAACTCTTAGCTAAGGATCCAGCTTTCTACCTAACTAGGCCAGCAACTCCAAGTTTGTTTCACCACAATCAATGACCCCGTTGCTAGCACCTATGCTTTCCTGTACCTGATAGCAGGGACGAACCGTGCACTTATACCATTGAGTATTCCAGGATCGCAACTTTCCTCCCACTAAAAGATATTGCTCCCCAGATTTCTCTTTGCTATGTGTTGTCTTTCATTATCTTCTTGTCCACTTCCAAATGGATGAACCATCTAAGCAGTATATACAAATGTTCAATATAGCTCATTTTTGGGAAGTATTTCCCCAGCCCACATCCCATGTGCTAGACCTTTTAACAGGATCTGTTTCCCTTCATTCTTACAGCTATATGAAGTAGAGGTCATCTACCTCATCCTGTAAGATAAAATCATGAGGATCCTAGAGCTAGTAGATAACAAAGCATTCTTTCAGACCCAAAAAGAGTGTTCTTTTGAGAAGGTGACCCAGAATAACAGAGTCATGTCCAAAGAATACATACCCTGAGTGTGAGCACCAGAAGCTGGGCTCATCTGTTTGTCTGTGACCATGGACTGTGTTAGTGCTACTTCTGTAATGTCTGCTACTTGATCTGGCTGCAATATTTAAGAATCTGTCCTATTTCCATTAAACTGTAACTCTCTACAACTCTGTGAAGTCAATCAGTGAGTAAAAAGTCACCCTGTTGGAGAATCAAGTCGCTGAATAAGAACTTCAGAAAAGTATTTTCCATCTAAAGCCTTTAAATTCTTTGTTCTGTAAGTGCCAATGAGAAGGATAGAACACGCAGTGGGACCAGCCATAGTTTTTTCATCAAAGAGTTGTGAACTCTCACAGACCAGAGGGACTCATGCAACAGAACCCTTGATTTTTATGATCCTCTGGGAAGAAGAAAACTGCTGTGAAGACTTAGGAAATTTGTATAATATTTTAAATACCACACGACTGTTAGAAAATTTTTGATAGTTAAAACATGTACGTAAACAAGGGAATATAGCCAAATGCTTGGGGGGTATACACATGAAGACTGTTGGGCAGGGGTTAGAGCTCTACTCTCCATTTCAGTTTTAGAATTGGAGATCAGACAGGCAGTTGAAGAATGATATTGAAAGCATTGGATTTGCAAGTAGGTTGCCACATTACACAGTTACTCAACTGCAGTAACCCTCAGTTTCCATATGAAATAGAGGCAAGGCAAGTAAGGTTGTGGTAAATACAATGTGAGTGCATGCTGAGGAGGCCATTGCTGTGCCCAAACCGTATTCCCTTTAATGGCATATATTGAAGAACTAACTCCAAATAGATTATGGCTGTGTATAGTCCTTATAGAGGTCTTACAGTGAGGACACTAGGATGAACCATCACCATTATTACCTGTGCCTTACTAAAAAGGGGAATTTGGAGAACTCTCTCTCTCTCTCTCTCTCTCTCTCTCTCTCTCTCACACACACACACACACACACACACACTAAACCTTTAACACATTGGCCTTTAAGGAAACATTGCAGACACAAATCGTAGTACACCAGTAGCAAGAGAAGAAGACTAAAACAGATTCTTCCCCATAGGCCTCACAAACAAGCAAGCAAGTGAAAGGAACTGGAAAGCAAACAAGCAAAACCCTACAACATCCCCGCCTTCACCATGACCTCATGTCAGAAACATTACAGAACTATATTTGATGTGATCTCCTCGTTGTTTGGTTTTACAAACAATGGCTCTAGGAAGCGAACTTGACACCAAAACATTGCCCAATTCTACTTACTATTGTTCAATACTTACTATTTCCTCATTAAGTTTCTTAGTGTTCTCAGACTTGCTTCCACAGTAACTCAAAAGCTGTGCACTTTTATCCAATACTGAATTTAGGTACCAGATTCAGGCACCTAACCTGTACCTGACTGTCTCAGAAAAGTCAGTTTTGTCACCTGGAAAGTTAACCCCATTTATCACCAGTCTGCCCTTTAGGTAAGTCATTAAGTGAGGACTGCTTGCCAATGGGCACACCAAAGATATCTATCATCAGGATATACTGGTCTCTGTGGATGTAAGGGAGAATGGGAACCTTGGACTAGTCCCTTCTTTTTTCCTATTTCCTTATAGCTGCATATCTTTGGTTTCTATTGTCCTTTGTAAGTTTAACCCATCAGGCTTGGGGTGAACAAAGAGCTCTCAGTGTGTTAGTTTTGTGTTTTCAAAGAGACCCTTTTCTGCTTTTTGTCTTTGACTCTCATGGAATATTCAAGTATTCCTCATGTTTCAGGCTGCTCCTTCTTGATGGGAGCCATGGTCATCTTTGTAGCATCCCAAAAGATAAGCAAATGGAACTACTATGTAAATAGAGAGGAAGAAAATAGTGTCCTGTTACAGAAGCCATGAACTGAGTAAACTCACTTTTTGCAACTGTGTGGGCAAACACCCTGGGGTGATTCTGCTGATCAAGTTCACATGGACTTTACTCTAGTGGGGTCCCATGTCTCTTTAGATGAGATTTCTGGCTGGTAAGACGGGAGGGCCCTTGAAGAGTAAGTAAATTTCCTTTTTAGTATTCAGAATGCTGACTATAGCATTAAAGTCTTAAAAATATTGATATTAAAATCAGAATATTGAGATTAATATTAATCATTATAGAGGTTGCTGAGTTGATATAGTTTTATTTCAAATGACCTAACTCCTCAGCGATGAGACCAAGGGCCTGGATAATGTCTTGACTCCCAATACTTAAGGGGATGAGTGTGTGTGTGTGTGTGTGTGTGTGTGTGTGTGCATGTGCCTGCCTGAGAAGCCTGGTGTCTTAACAAACATTCTGACAAATTTTTGTGAGAAGGTGTTACACTGCTAAACCTATACACCTTTCTTCCTTAAACAGAACAATCTTTTGCTGAATAATGGCTTTCTGAATCAAACACATAATGTAAGAAAAGAAAATAGTGCCACAGAGTCTAACTTGACATTATCTTCAGATTATCTTCAGAACCATTATGTTTTATACCATTTAGTAAGATAAAGATGTCAATACTCAAGAGAACTGGCAAGAGTTGACAAGCCCCACTTCTTTTGTTTGTGTTTCAAATAGGATTTTTATTAGTATGGTAGTGTTTGACAATTTGTTCTTTAGTTTTTGCTATTTGCTTCATATACTCTATATGAATATAATCTCTGTATTCTAATATATTCATATTCTCTAGTCATAATTCTGCTGATTGACATGAGTGGCAAGCACATTCTTTCCAGTCTGGGGATTCAAAAGAACAGTCAGTTTTGGTAAATAAATCCTAAGTGTAGCATCTTTATCAGGGAGCTTCCTGTTTTTAATGCCCAACTGCCTGAAGAATATATTCTTTCCACATGCAATATTTAAAATAGAATGTTGCCTTGTTGAAATGGCTACTGAATCCCATTTTAGAAGTATTGCAGTCACAGTACGGTTTATTCTTAATTTTATGTCTCACATTTGAAGGAGAAAAGAAAGTTATTTCACATGGATAATTTAAGAGGGGAAGATAGTTTTAATATTCTGATAAAACGTTACCTGTCAACTTTCTGCCATACCTCCTTAGGTCTTGTTTTCACTATTCTGACTGTTACCTTAATAGTTGGTATTGTAACTATTTTTATTTATTAATGTGATGATTATGTGTATGTGTGTGTGTGTTTGTGTACTCTCATGTTCTTGTGTGGATATACACACCCCATTGTGCACAAGGAAGGTAGAGGACAGCTTTATAGAGACAGGTTTAAACTTCAACATTCATGCAGGCCCCAGGGATCAAACTCAGGTGACTAGCTATGTATGTTAAATGCCTTTACCATGGATCCATTTGGCTGGTCTTCTATACATAATTGTTTTCCATTCTTTTGAATGCCTATTTGTTATTATATAAGTTAGCATATTGTATTAGCAACTTTTCCTCAGTTGATTGTCTCAGAAGGAGACATTTTGCTTACAACTTTGAATCCTCTTACTTGAACTTGACAGTTACTCAGAATATTTATGAATGCTAAGGCTGGAAGGAGTAGTGTTTCCAAATGTGACAGCCTTTTAGGTAGTGAGAGAAAAGGAGAGGCAAGACACCAGGGAAACCACTACCTTATGGACACCATCCCTAAAAAGGGCCACAGGATTACAGCGAAGAGCAACAGGCATCTGCACCCTTGTCATTCCTCGGGCCTGTTCCCTGTCCTTTGGAGAAGTGAACAGGCACACGCTACAGCCTGCAGATCAAAGAGGAAAGCCATATGAGAAGAGACAGCAATGTCTGTGAATGTGGAGGTGGAGGGACAGACAGATGGCTCAAAATCAGCTCTATATCTCAGTCCAACACTAAGGAGCTTTTTCTTGTATTTCTGAATGAGTTCAAAGTTTAGAAATTCCCTGTTGCCTATGAATGAAGTCAGTGACACCTGTCACTAGGTATTGACTCATAATTAAAATATTCATTCATTCAGTTAAAAAGTTTTACCTTACTAACATATAATGTAGAACTATGAAAAATCACAATGTGGAACAGTGAAAAGAGATCAGAGATGGTATTTTGTAGATTTCAAGAATTTGTGTACAATCGGCCCTGACTCCTGAATGGAAGCTTTGACGTGTGTAGCACATGGTGTGTAATTTAATTAGATTTTAACTAAAGGAGACTCACTCTGCACGTATTGTAGAAACATAGCCCTGGCGGATTCACTGTACAATTAGTGCCTTACCGGGATCCTCAGACTACCACATAGTGACAAATATCCTAAATTCGTTTTCTTCTAAGCAATGTAATCTGTGTCCAGTCACCCACAATTTGATGTTAGTTCTAGAAAACTCATACAAAAACAAATCTGAAGTGTACACAACAATGGCAGTGAAAAGAAATATCAGTCCAAGGAGGAAATGATAAATGGAACCTTTGGACCACACAGCTTGCTGGGGTGTCAGCTATTTCAGGAACTGAGATGATGCAGTTACTGTATTCCCATCTGTTCAATGTATAATTATTTTAACTATTATGCATGTTGTTTATAACTCATTATCTTGCAATAACAGCCTGCACAGTTCACTGCATAATTTAAAAATATAACAACTTTCCTTGCCAATATTGACTTCCAATTCTAAACCTGCTGACTTTAACTGTATCTTTTCCATGCACTCCAGGGAAAAGTAATTTTTATTTCTTTAGGGTTTATCTTAGAATATGCACCTGGATTTTCTTCAGAATAACCTAGTTTCCTGGCTCTGGGTCACACAGTGACTTCTCTTCTGGAATAGAATAAATCTGCTCTTGTACAGGCAAATCCATTAAATGAGTGGGATCACAGATCTGAGACATTCATATGCTCCAAAGTGGACAGGAATAGAGTGCTTGTCTAATTATCTGGATGATGTGATCAATAAAACCCAGAAAATCAGATTATTCTCTTTTGAAATATGAAAATTACTTGGATCATATTAACCAAATAATTGCCTTTGCAGTACAGAAGCTTATTGTTATAGCCAATCAATATGTTATTTATATAAGAAGATGAGCAGATGGCTCCCACATGGAACTGAATTCATATTTCACTCTAGTTAGTTTGGTCATATTTAAAGAAACATTCACTGATTTATTAGTCGCTATTCTATACCTACTGTATTCAGAAAGAGCGCCCCTATTAGGTAAAAAAGAAATGAATATGGCAAGGTTTTAGGTGTGAAGAGATAGAGGGTGCAAGTGCCTGTATGCATGCGTAAAGGGGCCAGAGCAGAATGTGAGGTATCATCCTCCAGCCATTCGTGTCTTACGGCCTTGAGATGGGGTTTCTCGCTAAGCTAGGATCTTGCCATTTTGGTTAGGCTGGCTTGCCAGCAGGCTCCCCAGATCCACTTGTTTCTGACCTCCCCCACACCCAGTGCAGGGGTTGCAGACATGCATAGGCATGCCCAAATTGTAATGTAGGTGCTGGAGATTTGAACTCGGGTCCCACGTAGTTTTTTGAACTATGTAACCTTCAAGTCATTCAACAACAAACAGTAAGCCAAATAAAATCTTCCCTCTCCTATGTTGCTCTTTGGGTGTTTCATTCCTTATAGCCACAGAAACCAAAGAAGAACAGGTCCTCATGCTTGCAGAGCAAGTGCTCTTAGTCAATGAGCCATTGCTCCAGCCCTGAGCATGACAAGATCTATTTCCAAGAAACTCAGTGCATAGGACACATAGAAACATTTCCATAATAAAACGCTATAAATTCAGTGGAAGGGGTATGTGCAGCATTGTGGAAGAAGGAGAAAAAAAACTGTAACAGTGAGAGGCAGCAAAAGATTACAAAGAAACAGTGTTTTCCAGATATAGCAGGACAGTTGCACATATAAACTCACAGCGGTTGTGACAGCATGTGCAAGATATGCACAAATTCAAGCCTCAAAACTCCCAGCATGGAGAAGGCAGTTGGCACAAAGTTCTACCCAAGCCATGGAGTTATTGTCATTAACAGCTGCTGGGGAAGGGAGAGGCAGCTTCCTTTAAGAATTTGGCCTTGGGTAGGTCAACCACAGTCAAATTGGTGCTCACACACCCAAGGATATATGGGCAGCACACATTGGAATTGGTGGGCTTTAAAAATAAAGTGGGATGTGTAAGGAAGGAAGGGTTGATCTGAAAGGAGTTGGGGGAGGGTTGTGAATACGACCAAAATACATTGTATGAAATTCTCAGAGAATCCATAATAAAAGTGTTTATATAGTAGTACTTTTGGAGAATGATCCAAAGTGTGTGTGTGTGTGTGTGTGTGTGTGTGTGTGTGTGTGTGTGTGCGTGTGTGCTGTTTTTTGAAATGCATTCTGGAAAATGTGAATCCTGAAGTAAACTGACATGTTCAGTTCAATGCCCTCAGAAGAGGTAGCAGCAGAAAGAGCATTCCCGTAGAAGGGATCAGAGGAGCACGGACGTGGGAAAACACCAAGGAACAAGCACTAGAGCTCAACCTGTGTGTGCCGGGATATGAAAGGGGAATGAGCTGAAGATTTGGTTAGTAAGTCTTTGCATACTTAAGCTGCTCACAACTGCTAGACTCAGTTTTCTCAAATAAGTTGTCGCGCACTGACAAGGAGTGTAGCGGCGATTGAGCTGGGGCTTGGTGAGAGTGGTCACAGTGACAGATGACTGACAGTAGCACTGGGAAAGCTAAGTGGATCTAGCGAGTAAGGTCCAGGGGTATCCCTGAGAACTGGGGGACTGCCAGACACCATGGATTTTCCTTGGAGACCAAGCTGCAGTGACAAATGATCATTTTAGGGGCAACGTTTCAGGGTAGGTATCATAAAATTTACCTTACCCTATAGTTTCCTCAAGTAGGTTTAGCTTGCAAATGCTATGGGAGAAGCTAAGATAATAGATGAAAGAATAATTAGGATCACCAATATTAAGGTCTGGATTGTCTTGTGAGGAAAGAGAATCCAAAAGCAGGTGAGAAAATGGGATTTAAGTAGAGTGAACATGAAACTGAGGATGCTGTGGGCCGTAAAAGATGATGGAGGAGACAGCTAAGTGGGTAAGGTGATCGTTGTACATCCACGAGGACCTAAGTTTGGATACCCAGAATCTAGGTAAGAAGCTGGGATTGACACCATGCATCTGTAACATTAGAACTGGGAGTGGGGAAGGGAGGAAAGATCCTTGAATCTCATTGGCCGCAAGATTGGTAGAATCTACAAATTCAAGTTAAGTGAGAGATCCTGCGAAAAGATGAAGGTGGACATTGTGGAGGAGGGTACCATTTGCCAACTGCTGCAGATATGCACACCCATAGTAACACACACACACACACACACACACACACACACACACACACACTATATCCTATGCACATGAGGAACTCAGTAAACCAGAAAGGCTGTAAGAGGCAGGGCTATTTAGCAGAGCAAATAGATCTCTACTTGTGTTAGGCAAAATCCTAAAACGAAATCCATGATCCATGTCCTTTACAAACCCCTCCCTGTTAACCTGGCAGAGTTCTCCTCCTTCTTCTGACTCTTTTCTGTATTTCTGATGAGTGTTTGTCTGTCTGGTCATTGATCAGATTCTTCGGAGACAATTATCTAGGGAGCTGGGGCAGATGGTTAGTCTCTTTTTATTCTTCTGCTCCCCTGCCATGGGAGGGCGCAGCCAAAAAAACCCTCAATATGTATCAAGCACCAATGACACTGACTTCACAGGCTGCAGAGTCATTAAAACTGCCTATCTATTCTTTGAAAGTATCCAGTGTCAGGTATTTCTGTTAAAGCATCACAAACAGGCACATATAAAATGATGCATGTACGCATATAAGTGGTAAAACGTATAAACTATGAAACTTTTTTTTCTTCAGGCCAGATTTCTTATTAAGGGAAAGACTGAAAAATATATAGCCTTTCTTTAATAGTATATGTCCTAAATGTGAGGGCCGAGAGACATGGTTATCCTTGATGTACTGCAAATAAGGAGCTATGCCGAGAAGAGCAACACTGAACTGTTGAATTCTTCAGTAGGTGCAGATACGTGAGTAGAAGTGTTTCCCAAAAGGTAGACATTTGACAGAGTCTGCGGCCCAGACCCAGAGCTATCAGGATAATCGTCCTGATAAGCAAAACCAAGCAACATATAGTAAGTGTTCCTTTGTGGATATAGTAGGATATAAGCACGGCAGAGCTTACCTTTCTCTTGGAAGATTTCAATGTTTTGTTTTGAGTGTGTGTGTTGTGCGGACAAGTTTGCACTTATGTGAACACATGTGTATTGGTGTGTGTGTTTGTGTGTGCACTTGTACATGGAAGTTAAAAGCCTACTTTGGATATCTTCCTTGGTCACTCTCCACTTTACTGGCCAAGGCACGATCTCTTACCGAACCCAGAGTTTACCGGTCCTGCCTAGTCTAGCATGCCAACTTGCCCTGTGAATGAATACTGTGTGAGTCTCCTTAGGGTTCCAGGTGGTTGTCATGCAAGTCCAGCTGCCATGAGGAGCATCACTTTGGTCCCCACTCATCAGGGCAAGTTTTTATATGCTTTGCCTTCCTCTCGACTCTCAATTTTTCTAAGAACCCAACTTTCACCCGGTTCTCATGTACAACAGCAAATAAAAAAAGTAAAAGTCCAAATCACAAACCAATATTGAAGCATCTGCAGGTAATTTGGTTAAAAAATCATTCTTTTAAAAACCTCAAATTTAAACTTAAGTTTATATATTTAAACTATAATTTTTATTTCACCAAAATAAAATTTTCACAGCAAAACTGTGACCGAAAGCTGCTCATATTTTATGGAATTCTTACTGTGTGTGTGTGTGTGTGTGTGTGTGTGTGTGTGTGTGTGTGTGTGTGTATTACATAGTCTTTTGGAAATAATTTTCATTCCTATGTAGTAAATTTATTTTAAACAGATCAATTAAGGAACTTGTTCTTAACTGAAGCATTAATTCAGAAAAAGTTATTAAGAGTTTAGCAGAATATAATTTCCTAGATTTATCCCAGCATCTTTTTTGATTGCCATGTTCTAAGGACACAAAGGTACAGTGATTTTTGTCCTTGTCCTAGGGAAAGACTGAACAGTGCTTGGATGATGTGTGTTAAGAGTTAACACCGAGAGTGGCAGGAGCTGTGAGACCTAATGAGGGAACCATCTAGAAACACAAGTTGGGGAGGCTATCAAGAAAAAATGAATTCAGAGTAAGAATTAGCCCAAGGGACAGCCAGGAGACAGATTTTCTAGTCTGAAGGTAACAAGACAAAAGGGGCTGTTATTAGGCAGATTCTAATCAGCAGGAGAAATCCATCAGTCTCCACTATATGAAGAACAGCATGATGGACCCAGGAAGTCACAGTTGCATCAATTGTAATGCAGGGCCAGGGACCCTGAAAATAGTGCACAATCCACTGGTGTCTGGGCTGTACCTTGGTAATGCTCTTCCTAGTATTTGTGATTGGAAATTATCTTCCTGGAAGCCTTGATACACTTATTCCCATAATGACGGCTTTGAGGTGCTCTCTGCAGCCAACTTACACACCGCCTCATCCATGGTATTTTGTTACAGTGCCTTGAAAACACTGCAACTCGAATTGACTGGCAATTGCTTAGTGTCTCTTTACTTTCCTGAGTAATCCCGTGTGTGGTTGTTATGGGAAGTCCTCCAGATCACCAGCTCTTTGTATTTGAGCACCTGTAAGTCACCTCGATTTCTAGGCCCTTCTGATCTCCCATTGCAATGTTTTACCCATATATATGCAAACAACTGCCACCTCGTCCTAGATTCTAGTAGAAACGATGATGGCACCAATGACAAAAACAGTGCTTACAGTATGTTGGGCAATGTCCTAAATGACTGACAACTGTTTTACTGATGGACATATTTAACCAAACTCTCCATTTGAAGACAGTGCCCTTTATTGAGCAGCAATTATATAGCATACATCTTAGTATTTTTTTATAGAGTATGTGCAGAGTCCACGTAAATATATGGAGTAGTTTTTATCCCTGTGTTGCAGAAGAAAGTGAAAAACCCTACACTAAATGACTAAATTTACACAGATAGGAAAGTGTATTTAATCTCAGACTTATGTTCACCATTTCAGAGAGCTAACAGCTTGATAGATTTATAAGACCCCACTACATGTGTTATCAGGATCACCAGTGCTAGAGAACATGGCTGGCCTTTGCTTTGTGTCTACTGAAATATTTATGGATGCATTAGTGTACTGAGTGTGTATTATCCCTTGATTTTTCAGGCAGTTTGTATGTACTCTCCAGCTCCTTTTATCCTGCACCTATTACTTAGTGTACTTGAGTACTTGTTTTGTGTAAAAGCCAATGAGATGAGATTGGGGAAATGCACAGCTTTTCGAAAGACATGCAAACAAATGTGACAGTATAATTACAGTTGGAAGTGAGGGGAAGAGTCAGGATCAGAAGGTGGGAGCCACTGCTTGCTTTCGTTAGACATAAGTCATGATCCTGAGAAATACGGCAATTCAACAAAGGCCGGGGAATTGAGCATGAGCATGTGGCTTGTTCAGGGAAACATCACGGGTTCAACAGGGGCTAGTGACAGTGAAGGAGATGAGAGAGACGCCACGGGGCTTCAAGAACAAGGTCACGAGAGAGCCTATAAATCCTGCTTAACGGTGCAGCATTTATACTGCGATATGAGGTAGCTTCAGACGAAGCCTGGTATTTCTCAGTCAGGTAGAATTTATATTAGCAGATGGTAGAGACCACAGCTTCTACTTGTGACAGCTAGTTAACATGATGTGGAGCGGGGGCTGGGGATATAGCTCAGCAGAACAGTTGTATAACACAAGTGAGGCCCTCTGTCTGATACCCAGAACCATACAAGTATTACTGTCCTGGTTAGTTTTTCTTGTCAGCTTGATACAACCAAGAATTAACCAGAGGGAGTCTCCACTGAGGGATTGCCCGTATCAGACTGGTGGGTGGTCATGTCTGTGGGGAATCATCATCATGGATGATTGATACTGGAGGACACAGTCTGCTCTAGGCGGTACTACCCCTGGCAGGTGGTTCTGAGTTATATAATAAGGCTCGTTAAGCATGAGTCAGTAAGCTGCATGTCTCTGGGGTTTCTGCTTCCATTCCTGCCTCTAGGTTCCTGCTCTGAGTTTCTGCACTCAGTGATAGACTGTTGTCTGGAAATATGACTGAAATACGACTTTTCTACACATAAGTTGCTTTTGTTCAGTGATTCATCTCAGCCGCACAAGAGCAAACCAATCCAGTGCCTTTACAAGGCAGAGTTGTGTTGAGTGGAAAATTATCATCTCCTAACACACATCTCTTTAACAAATCTCCAGGGAGTGGGCTCTGTAAGGTGTGGCATCACATTCCAAAGGGTCACCGGTCTCACCCCTTTTACTGTCAGCCCCAAATTCTCAATGGGGGTTGGTTTAAGGCTCTCATCTGAGAGGCTTCTTAACTTGTCCCAGATTATTGCCCTTGCAAGCTACCTCTACCTGGGAGCTTTACCTTCTGTGATGAGGTTGGTATTCACTCCATAAATTAATTCAGTGTGCTCATTCGCCCTTCTTACTATTTCCTAGTCTTTTGTTTTGGAAATCCTCTAGAAATGGAAAATGACTACAGGAAAAGACGTGGGGAAGTTTAAGGACATAGTACTTTAATTCATGTTTTATAATGTAATCTGACACCTGCAAAAATTTGGCTATGTTCTCAGGCAAAGAAACCCCAGCATATGTTTTTTTCTGTCTAATGTTTAGATGATCGCAGAACCTGCCTGTCCTCCAGCAGCCTGGGACATTAGTCCTGGTTCCCTACCCTACCACTATGCCATCTTCCCTGCAGGGATCATCACCCTGCCAAAGGTAGCATATGTCATGGTGACTCAGGAGCCAAACAGAGGATAGGAACAATGCTGTCAATATTTTTGTATTCTCCCTGGATGGCCTTCATTTCACGCCCAGCCATGGATCCTGAGAGTGAGGAGTTGTTCTTTCTAGTACAGAAAGAGAAAAATGTGTTCGTGTTGTCAATGTCGCCCCTTGTCTTGGCTCATTATTTCTTTAAACATGCCTCAATGTGGCTTGGCAATTTTACCTCCTCATGTAACGGAAGTGGAAGCGAAAAGGTACGTGGTGTGCTTTGGTTGTTTGATCTCGGGCTTTCTTAGGCCTTCTGCCTCTCCTCAAGCCGGTTTGAGATAAAAGGGAACCAGATGTTTTCTTGTTAAAGATCAAGGCAATCAGGATGGCAATTCAGGACATGACTGTGATCATCACCGCGGGGAGAAGCGAAGGCCACGTGACATTTTTCTATTAGCCACAGTATGTCAGGTTTATGTAGCTGTCAGAGAGGGTGATTTCATTTCAGGCCCACTAGTGATTTCTTTGTTGTTGTTGTTGCCAGTTTAAAATTCCTGGCACCATCCTCAGCAAACTGAATGAGGCTGTTATTATAAGTGTGCATTCTCATGCTAAGGGAAGCCAATGTTTCAGATGCCGGCTGGGCCCCTCCACTATTCTTTACCAATTGTAGCTTTGCTCAGTTTCAGTACAATAAAGCTGAGGAGGTCCGCCCCCATTTCACAGAAGGAAATTCCAGCTCAGGAAAGGTAAGTGTCTAATATTTGTTAGCTGGGCTTGTAGCTAAGCAGTCAGTAGGGACAGCATAAGAAAGGTGAGCTAAAATTTAAGGGAGAACTCTTCTTTAGTCTTGAAGAGGGCAGGGTTTGCTCCAGCAAGTGTATATCCTATTCTCAACACTGCAAGCTGTCTTCCCTTGGAGCTTGGAGTGCTATTTCTTTTTCCTTTTTTTCTTTTTTTTTTCTTTTTTTTTTGGTTTTTACGAGACAGGGTTTCTCTGTATTGTTTTGGAGGCTGTCGGTCCAGCCTGGCCTCGAACTCACAGAGATCCGCCTGCCTCTGCCTCCCGAGTGCTGGGATTAAAGGCATGTACCACCACCGCCCGGCGGAGTCTTATTTCTTTTACACACTCTCTACCTGACCCTTGGATTGATGACCGCAGCCTGCAAGGAGAAGCAGATGGGCAGCAGGAGGCGTGGTCTATGGGTTCTGAGGGGATCAGCAGACATCCAGTCCAAAGATGGTAGTGTCCTCAGGATACAGTGAGCCGTCCCCATTTGTATTCTTTCCCCTCATGTGCTTCTCAGTCAGTGGTTGGCCTCTGACTTTCTCTAGTATGGATAGGGAACAAGCTTCTGCGTTCCACAGAGACGGTTCCAGAGCATGGCACAGGGGAGTGTGCCTACTCAGTCAGATTTTCTTATTTTATATTGTCGAGTCCATAAATACCCAAATGTGCCTGCTGGTCTCAAAGGTACACTAAAGGCACACATATTTTAAGAGTCCTGGAATGTCTTGGAAAAGGAATTTTAATTGCTCCAGCAAACCAGATAAAGTAGATACAGCCTTCAATACCTGAATACTAGTGAAGAGCTGTGCCTTCCTAAATATCCTCTCCTCTTAAGAGCCTTTAGGACTCTGGGGAGGTTTTAAATAGAGGCACACTTTTCTCTTTTGTTAACAAAGGGAAATTCCTCTAATATAAAGAGGTCATTTGTTTAGACTCCAAAAGCATAAGACTTGGGAGACCACAGAGACCAAGAACCCACAATGTGAGCACTACCATCCCTTCAAGAACCCACAATGTGAGCACTACCATCCCTTCAAGAACCCACAATGTGAGCACTACCATCCCTTCAAGAACCCACAATGTGAGCACTACCATCCCTTCAGGATTCAATACCTCTAGGTTCTTATGTGTGGATAGTGAGGCATAATTGGAACATGACTGAAACGAAGGACAGTTAGTAGTAGTATTATGATTTAGTAGCTTGCTTGAGCATTTCTGTCCTATGTGAAAATACAGAATAGTTCCTACATATAGGCAAACTTCTGACACTGAGATCGGAGGTCAGTTGACAGTGACTGCTCCTCGGTTAGCATCGCTCTTCACCAGAAACACATTACAAGGGCATGTTACATGGCGTGAAGCAAATGGGGCACAAGGAAGGTCCACTTGCCTCTTTGATCAGGTTCATAAATCTGGGTCCAAGGCGCCATGGCTTGTGTCGATGGCACTGCAGGGAGCTGACCGTCAGCTGTGAGGCGCGATGGGAGGCAATGGCCACCATGTACACAGCATCATACATGAGAGCTGCTTCAGTCTGTGGAGAACAACATGGACCGTGCCATCAGTTCCGTCTTCATTACCTCCCTCCGCCCGCGCAATTGCCGTCCCTCCCTTGCTATTTGTCTGACCTTACAGGCATTTTCTTCTTTAGCTAAACAGTTTTCCGTCACTGATAGCTATTTTCCTGCAAAAGAAAACTTTACATCCCAGAGTAAATTAGAATCCTGCATTTGGTTTTGAGTTATTAAAAACAAAATAAAAACTCAGATCAATTACAAAAGACTTTATTCCAGAAACATATTTTGGAGTATCTTCTAAGTTGAGCTCAGTGTTGAAATCAACTACTTTGAGATTGAATCTACTAAGACTCATTATTTCAATGTCAGCTGTTGTCTCTCAGTAGCTTCTTCTTTCCCTCCCTCCCTCCTTCCCTCCCTCCCTCTCTCCCTCCTTCCCTCTCTCCCTCCCTTCATCCCTTCCTTCCTCCCTCTCTCTTCCTCCCTTCTTTTTTGGAGAAAACACATTCTTGCTGATAGAACCAATAGGGGATGCTATTGTTAAGGGTGCTTGTGTTGGTCACTTTCATTGGTCAGCCTTGAGGAGGAAAGTCAGATTCCTGGCATCAAATTCAATGGCAAGTTCAGAGAGGCCCTCTGAAGTTCAGGCCTGTGAGTCAGAACAAACTTGCACTTGCCCTCATGAGTTACCATGAAGGAGATTAATTCTCTTTTGGAATAGTTATCTTTTCTTTCTTTTCCTCATAAAATTCGCACTTGCTAAATTTTATATAATGCTCACAGCATTTTGTCAAATATACTGCCCTGTGGTTTTGGGGATAAAAATCTCATAATACCCTCATATTTTACTGGAGGGCTTTCTTTGCAACTTCAAATATATTAGCTCATTTGAAATTCTCAGTAATCTCCAAAGTAAGCAGAACACGTAGATAAAGTTACTTATTATATGTAAAACTGA
Organism: Mesocricetus auratus; assembly: GCF_017639785.1. Classification (NCBI taxonomy): domain Eukaryota; kingdom Metazoa; phylum Chordata; class Mammalia; order Rodentia; family Cricetidae; genus Mesocricetus; species Mesocricetus auratus. Next base: position 9,217,897 of record NW_024429192.1, on the reverse strand, counting down.
CCTCAGGCAAAATATTGATTTATGGAAGCAAATATGTATATAGCTGGAAAACTGACAAAGTTGAATCTGGAATACATGTTCTGGCAAAAAGTTTTGTATATGGTTTTCTGTAATTAGTTGATTCATCCAATATTTTCTGTTAATTATGTCTTAATGGAGGTGGAAAAAGAACATAAATGGTGGGTGAAATATCTTCCATCTCATTGGTTTTGAAGCAAGAGATTCCTTTATTCTGAACCCCTATTATTCTGTACAGTCTCTGTCATTGAAATGTTAAGTTATTTTTAATATTTGATTTAAAACCATGTGATATTTTTAAAGAGCAGAAACTATTCCAATTCAGCCTGTAGTACCTAAGCACAATTCATGATATAAAAACACAGTATAGTAAACATTTACAGAATGAGTTATTAGTGATTCATATATTAAAACAAAATGTATTCTTGTAAGAATTACATAATACCAAGATTTAACATAAATCATTTTACTTATATACTTGACACAGGGAAGTTAGGTTGATGGCATTAGCAGTGATAATTGCTAAGCTTAATTTTTTTATTAATTCAGGACTTATATAATCCACTTCGTTTATGACAAAACTGAGTCTTGTGGAGATTAGCTGGTACATACCTACTCTTGCTTATCACTTCCAGGGACAGTGGTTAGGCTCTACCTACCTTAATCTCACACCCATGTTCCTTATCATTCTGCTCTCCTTATTTGGTTTAATTGGAAGAAAGTGAGTTATTGGCAGGTTGATTTGTAAAATGGAATCAGTATTAACAGTGGACATTTACTGAGCACTAATTATACATCTGGCCCTGTTCAGAATCCTTGGGAAACATTGAACTTTTGTTCTTTATCCCTTTTACTTCTTTATGGAAAGAAAATTAAGAGATTAAATGGTGTCTATAAACTAATAGTGAGAAAGTCAATATTCAAATCCTTAAAGTTGGTGGTATATGCTATGGTCCCATCTTGTTCAGTTGCTTAGTGATAGCAGGGTAGCTTGATAAAAGCTAAAATCTGTTGTCCATATATTACATGCCAGTACCACAAGCATCTTGTTTATGCAGGGCATGTCCTTCAATTGTGAAACTTTAAAAAATTAGCTTATCTATTCTTTGATAATTTCATGCATACATACAATGCATTTTGGTCATATCCACCCCATTAACCTCTTTGGATTCATCCAGGCTTTCCCATCTCCCCATCTCAATTTCACAAACTTACGTTCCATTTTTACAACCGACTGAGTCTAGCTAATAATGTACATATGATCATGGGAGCATAGGCAACCTATGATGGGCCACACACCTGACGAAAAATGCCCCCCCAACTAGTATCCATAAACTGTCGACAGCTCCTCAGATAAGCGTGAAGCCTCAAAACCCTTTCATGTTGGAAGACCAGCTGGCTCGCTCTTGTACAAGTATGGTTTGTATAGCTACAATTGCTGTGAATTCATGAGTTCAATAATAGCCCAGTCATGTCCAAGAGACACTAATTCACATTCCTCTTTCCCCACCTCTGACTCGTATATGCATCTTGAAAGCTTGGGTAAAATGCACCCAAGAAAATCTTTTCACAAAACATAAGCATACTGAAAGATTCTCCTGGCAAATATATAATGTTTTGTTTATTAGAACAGTTTGCTGTAAGGGGTTAACCCAGGGGGTTTGGGGTGCTTAAGTTCTGCATATTCCTAAAGGAATCCTGGCCCATGACTGGTTGGTGGCAAAATATCTTGAGCTAAATTTCTTGAAAAGGATATGTTTGTATTTCTAGAGTGTGGGGCATGCAATATTTATGCTAAAAATGTGACAGTGGCAAATGTCACCTTTTGTTCCGAAGTGCTGGGCTATGCTGTACCAACTGAGGCCTGGAAGGGCTGGAGACTAAGGTCAATTATTTGGGTGCTCTGTGTGTTTGGGTGGGTTTCCTTGTTGGAAGCTTTTCACAGGTATAATCACACATCATTGCTGTGTGTCAAGCATTTTCTTGGGAGCTTCAATGGTATAAAACCCCTGTAAACCCAAGCATATTAGGGCTCTACCCTGAGTGAAAATTTCCTTTGCTGATTTTACATTTATTTTTTTCCTGTGATAAGCTGTTACTGAAAATAAGACAGCTCTGTATTCTTTGTGTAAATAATGAGGTAATTAGGACATGGTGGTAACTGACCACACAAACGAGTGAGATGTCCTATCACCTCGCAGACAAGGACAATTGGAATGCCATATCCCCAGTGGGGATGCTGTGAATAAAACCAGTCTTTAGGGAACAAATGGGCAAGAGGCATAGGTTTCTCATTACTCTGTAAATTCGCTAGCAGTTGTAGGTAAGGAAGGGATTGGGAAAGTTGTCCGTGGGAACTCTGTTGAGGGTGCACGCTGGTGGAAGCGAGGCTGCCACTGGGGAACCCCGCCACTGGGGAAATCCCAAGTACTGGAGGAAACATTGCCTATTTACATCAACAATGAGCATACAGCAGGTAGAATGCCCTGTTGGTGGTGAGATTTGGGAATGCATTTGGGAAGGTGGCAAAACTTTAGCACAAGCAGTCTAAAAACTCTGCAGTTAGGAAAGACATCCCAGACGTCATACTGAAGGTTTGGTGGTGTGGTTACCATGACCTGAGCCCCCGTGAATGTTTTCTGGTTTTAGGTAGAGAGCAGGAGAAATTGAGGAAAGAAGCTTGTAAATAGAGCAAGTAAACACTGGAAAATGCCTTTGGTCACACTAGGTTACAAGAGTGTCAGATACTGCTTCATCTTGGGCAACCAGCATAATAAAGAATGTGTCTCATGAATAAATAAGAACATAAATAAATAATACAATAATTCTTCTGCTCTAGTTTCTCAAGTAACCAAACTTTTGATGTATTAATTAACAATTCAATTGATAAAGCACTCTTTATAATCTCAAGTTTTTTTTTTTGTTTTTTGTTTTTTGTTTTTGTCAGTGGGGTAGATTAAGGGTTGATTAGACCTTTACCTGTCAGAATGTTCTTTGTTCTTTTATTGACTAAAAACAGCAAGTGTTATCAAGTAAATTCATTCCTATACCACAGAATGTGTATGTTACCTAAAATGTTTAGTGGAATGACACTATGTTGGTACTATACAGATTATATAGATTTACAGAGCAGCAAATAGACGTAGAGAGGCCACTTTCTTTGAGGACATAGCCAGTACCTAAACCCTGGTTTCCTTTGTCAAGATAAAGTTGCCTTTTCTACTAATTCATAGGAGTGTCTATGAAGATGTGGCTATCCGAAGATGCCTTTCCCATGGACCACAGTTACAGAACTATTAGATGTAAGAGAGTAGGATGATGCTCCCAACTCTGCCTCACACTAGGAGTGCATTTAGAAGCCAGGAAGGAAAATGACAAGTAGGGCTCTGTGGCTTCTGTTTCCTTGACATTACCGAATCACACACCATGCTTGTGTTTGAATGATGAGTGTTCCCCTAGGCTCAGGTGTTTGCATATCTGCTCCACAGCTGGTGGTGCTGTCCACTCTCTTTGCTTGATGATTGCAGTTGAAGATGTGATGTCTCCCCTGATTTCCTGGTCCAGCAATCTGTTGCTGCCCCTCCCCACCTTTATTGACTATCCCTCTGAAATTGTAATCACTGTCTCCCTTAAGTTGCCCATGGTTGTTGTGATTTATCAGAACATTAACTAACACATGTTATCAGGGGCTACACTCAGAGAAATTTTATTATGAATGTGTGCCATTCCATCTCACCATCAATACAAAACCTTATTGCTTGAATGAGCCTGTAGTACTGGGGGGGGGGAATTTAAAAAGCAAAAAGAAACAAAGTAGTCTTTACAAAAACCATTCTAGACTTTAGATATGCTAATCAACACTCCAGTTGGAAAAAAACACTCAAAAAATGTTGAGATGCTTCTGAATTGTGCATCTCACAGTTTTGAACTGAGCCAAGCAATGGTTTTCTTAACTCACTTCTTAAAGCAGGATTTTATTTCTTAATTAAAACTGTTTAAAAATCTAGATTCAAATAAATTGACTTTGGGTGTGATCGACTTCTTTATTTTCAGGTATAGATGTATTTTGACATATATGATGACATTCTTTGATGATGATTTAGTAAACAAAATTCTAAGAAAAGCTTTGAGAAATTAATTTTTTATTTTTATTCTTAATTAAATTAGAAACAAGCTTTCTTCACATGTCAATTCCAGCTTCTTCTCCCTCTCCTCCTCCCCGCCCCCTACTAAACCCCCTAACCTCCCACTCCATGCTGCCTCCACCTCCACAGGGAGGGTGAGGCCCTCCATAGAGGATCCCCAAAGTCTGTCATATCATCCTGGGCAAGGCCTAGGCTCTCCCCCATCTGTCCAGGCTGAGAGAGCATCCCTCTATATCCATTTGTACTCCAGGGATAAATATTGATCTATTACCCTGGGGGTCTAGATTAGTCCCATGCTGGACTCTCAGCCATCAGTCTGGGGTCCATGAGCTCTCCCTTGTTCAGGTCATCTTTTTCTTACCAAAAGCAACCTACTGATTCAATGCAATCCCTATCAAAATCCCAGCACAATTCTTCACAGACCTTGAAAGAACAATAATCAACCTTAAATGGAAAAACAAAAGACCCAGGATAGCCAAAACCCTGTACAATAAAGGAACTTCAGGAGGCATCAGTATCCCTAACTTCAAACTCTACTATAGAACTATAGTAATGAAAACATCTTGGTATTGGCACAAAAATAGACAGATAGACCAATGGAATCAAATTGAACACCCTGATATTAACCCACACACCTATGAACACCTGATCTTTGACAAAGAAGCTAAAACTATACAATGGAACAAAGAAAGCATCTTCAACAAATGGTGCTGGCATAACTGGATGTTGGCATGTAGAAGGCTGCAGATGGATCCATGTCTATCGTCATGCACAAAACTTAAGTCCAAATGGATTAAATACCTCAACATAAATCCAGCCACACTGAACCTCTTAGAAGAGAAAGTAGGTGGTACCCTTGAATAAATTGGTACAGGACACTGCTTCCTGAACATAACACCAGTAGCAAACACTCATATAGACAATTAATAAATGGGGCCTCCTGAAACTGAGAAGCTTCTGTAAGGCAAAGGACACAGTCAACAAGACAAAACAACAGCCCATAGAGAGGGTAAAGATATTCAGTAACCCCGCATCTGACAGAAGGTTGATCTCCAACATTTATGAAGAACCCAATAAACTAGTCACCAAAACACCAAATAATCCAAATAAAGAGTGGGGTACAGAACAAAACAGAGAATTCTCAATAGAGGAGTCTAAAATGGCCGATAGACACTTAAGAAAGTGCTCAACATCCTTAGCCATCAGGGAAATGCAATTCAAAACAACTCTATGACACCATCTTACTACTGTCAGAATGGCTAAAATAAAAAAAAAAACACCAATGACAGTTTATGCTGGAGAGGATGTGGAGAAAGAGGAAAATTCCTCCACTGCTGGTGGGAGTGCCAACTCACAGCCACTTTGGAGATCAGTGTGGAGATCCTCAGTAAAATGGGAATCAGTCTACCAGAAGATCCAGCATTTCTACTCTCAAGCACATACCCAAAAGATGTGCATTCATAAAACAAGAGCATCTGTTTCACTATGTTCATAGCAGCGTTATTTGTAATAGCCAGAACCTAGAAACAACCTAGATTCCTTTCAACTGAAGAGTGGATAGAGAAAATGTGTTACACTTACACAATGAAGTACTATTCAGCAGAAAAAAAACAATGGGTTTTTGAAATTTGCCGGCAAATGGATAGCACTAGAAGAAACCATCCTGAGTGAGGTAACCCATACACAAAATCACAAACATGGTATGTACTCTCTCATATATAGATTTTAGACAGGGGATTGCCAGCGTACAATCCACACCATCAGAGAGGCTAGGGAACAGGGAGGACCCTAAGAGAGATGCATGGTACCCTGGAGAAGAGGAATGGGACAGGATCTCCTGAGGGGATTGGGAGCATGGGGGATGGGAGAGGGATCTGGGAGAATGAGAAGGGGCAAAGGAGGACATGGAGAAGCAGGAAGGTTGAGTCTGGGAAGGATAGAAGAGAGCAGGATGAGAGATAATAATAGAGGGAGCCATTATAGGTTTGAGGAGAGATCTGGCACTAGTGAGATTTCCAGATCTTCAAGGATGACACCTACTGGCAATCTAGGCAATAGTGGAGAGGTTACCTTAATTGCCTTTCCCCAATAATGAGATTGATGACCACCTTATATGCTATCTTAGAGCCTTCATCCAGTGGCTGATGGAAGCAGGGGCAGATACCAAAGCTAAATGCTGAACTGAACTCCTGGAACCCAGTTGCAGAGAGGGAGGAGTGATGAGCAAAGGGGTCAAGGCCAGATTGGAGAAATTATCTTAAAAATAGAACCAGCATGGGACTGAACCAAGTCCCCTGAATGTGGGTGTCAGTTAGGAGGACTGGGCAGTCTATCGGGCCTCTGGCAGTGGAACAGTATTTATCCCTTGTGTATGAATGGACTTTGGGAGCCCATTTCCCCATGGAGGGATACTCTCTCAGCCCCTAGGCCCTTCCCCAAATGATGTGACAGACTTTAATGATCCCTCATGGAAGATCTCACCCTCCCTGGGGAGTGAATGGAGGGTGGGATGGGACCATGGTGTGGAGTATGGAAGGATGGGAGGGAGAGGGAACTGGGATTTATATGCAAAATAAGATTGTTTCTAAATTAAATAAAAATGTATAAAAAGAGAAAGAAAAATAGGTAAGTCTATGTGTAGTCAAAACAGACTTTCTCCCATTATATTATTTACTAATTCTTATATGCTCACATCTATAATCTATAAATTATGTGGCACATGTAAGAAAATGAGTATGATGATGGATATAGGCAATGTATCTGGAGGAACATCAGGATAATACATATGGTTTTTAGAGAACACAATTCTATTATATCAGTGGAATTATTTGTAATCACTTACTGACCTCGTTGCTTTTCTGTTTTGTGGTAAAATATCCTGAAAATTTAATTTATTTGCAATTCCAGGTTGCAGCCCATTGTCTTGGGGAAGTTAGGGCAGTAACAGTTAGGACAGCCTCCCCAAATCAAGAGCTGAGAGAAAATAAATGTGTTCATCTATGCTTCCTTTTTTGCCATTCAGCTACCTTTTTATTTTTCTTTTGCATAGTACCTCTGAATAGAGGATGGTGCTGCCCATAATAGGCTAGATTTTCCTTCATCAGGTAACAGTCAAGAAAAATCCCCATATCCCTATATACATGCCACATACCAACTTGAGCTAATAATTCCTCTTTAGGTTTCTCTTCCCAGGTGACTCTAGGTTGTGCCAAATTGACAGTTAAAACTAACCTCTGCAGTTACTAGTAATGCCATTTATAATGTTAGTTTGTAGAAATTAAAAATAATTTATTACTTTAGAATAATTTTCATCTTCATTAATAAGGCATGCTTCTTGATTGTAAGAACTTTGGCTTTCCAGATAAATATTTCAGGGCTATATGAATATTCTTCATTTAAACATCTTCTGTTTTGTACAATTTAATTAAATTTATTTTCTGCATAAATTATTTTATCAAATGCATAGTTATTGGAGCTTTCTTTGTGCCTTGACTTTTCTAATCCTGGGGATAGAGAATATTAGAGAAATAGAAAGTATCACTATCTAAATATTTGCGTTCTTGTACAGAAAGACACTAATCCAACAGAACAAAATATAACATGAGATGTTATGAGGGTTAGGTAGAAAATTAGAGAAGGTAAGCATGAAAATCACAGAGTGATGTATCAGAATATAACTCAGTTCACAGAAGGCCTTACTAGTGAAGAGGTATTTGAGTAGCCTGAATAGTAGTGGATGTAGGAAGTCAGGGCATCAAGCACTTGGCATGTAAGAATAGATGTACATATGATTCATACCCCCAGTGGTTTTTATCTTTTATCTTTATCCCCATCAGGTAACTTAAAGTCGAAGAATTCTTAGCATTGGACTTAGAATTAGGGCCATGGGGTATGCTCTCTTGATTTGAACATCCTTGGACATGGCTGTTTACCTCTCCATGACTTTGTTTCTGAATCTCTAAATTATCATCATTTAGGTGAAACAGACAGACTGAGGTTCCATAGTCATTCTTCGGATGAATATTGGTTGAAAGTATGGCTCCCATAATTAACTTCAAAGCTATTACACAGTTGTTTTGCCCAACTTTAGTGGGTTCTTTGTTATATCAATATTGTTTACTTATATTGGCATGCCCTGGCATAGCCATTATAGCTGCTTTTACAGAATTTTTATAGATTGTCACTTTTGGTTTTATAGATTCTCACTTTTCTTTTCATTAAAACGTCATGTGAGTATAGTGTGCGCGTGCTCGTGTGTGTGTGTGTGTGTGTGTGTGTGTGTGAGAGAGAGAGAGACAGAGACAGAGAGACAAACAGACAGAGGAGACTGGGTGCACACAGTATATTTGTAGACGAAGGAGGACAACCTCACATGTTTGTTCATACGTTTTACCCTGCTTGAGTTTTCTTTTTCTTTTTGTTGTTCTTTGAAAAATGAACTTAAGCATAGTTAGCCCAGGAGTCTCTGAGAGTTCCAGTTTTAACCTCCCAGTTTGCTATAGGAGAGCTCAGACTGTAGATGCACGCTACTGTCCCTGGCTCTATGTGATTTCTGGGGATTCAAGTTCCTCACACACATGTTCAGAGGATCTAACACTGCGTTATCTCTCTAACCATAACCCTTCTTTTAACATTATGACTACTACTAACATCATTACTACTAATAATGGGAATACAAGCATTTTCCAGGCTGGTAAATTTAGACAGATCTTGACGTCTTGTTTCAGTCGGCTCCCAGATTTGCCATTCTTTGTGTCCATTGGACCGCCATTAGCTCAGGGGATTGGCAACAACTCCAGGGAGCAGAGTTACCACGTGCCCACCTGAATCTGTGAAAACTCTACAGCTCCATGTTCCATGTTGCATGGTTTTCAACTCGGTCACAAATTATTCTGTCAGATCCGTGTACTACAACAAACTGGCACTTTTGTTTTTTAAATTAAGCCATTCTTGTGATGGATATTCAGTTTGGCATAAAGCTATGACATGACTGGTGTGAAAATAGCTTCCAACTCTCACTGCCTAGTGCTGCACACTGGGCATGGGAAAGACTTAGGAGAGAGCTAGATCGTCCTGTTACAGAAACCTGTCTGGAACCAGGGAACTGACAGTCCCCTCCCTTTCCTGCAGTCTAGTATTTCTCTACTTGTTTTCATCCAAAGCAATGTTTCAAGTCATTGAGGGCTCATTTATGCCCAAACACTCTCCATCATTATCTCCCAGATCACTGTGTGTTTTCAGAGTTATTTCAGGCTTGCAAAACAGCCAGGGACTCCGAACATAGAACCATCCAGAACCACTTAATTCACTCATCTATTTCCTCCATTTCATTTGTTCCTCACAGGAAAGCAAAAAATGAAGTTCCAAGTTCATTTTTCAATGAGATGATGCCTTTCAGTTATCAGTAAATTGCATCTTAAGAGCAAGAATGTTTCTCTGGATGATGGGAACAGAGAGTGAAATATTACACCAATTTAAAATGCTATTACCTGCTTGCATTCCCAATATCTTTCCCCTTAGTAGTACTGTTCCTACATAGGAAGCAAGTTTTTTATATTATTATTATCTCCTTCTATTTTCTTCACCCAGGGAGCCTCATTAGAGAAAGAAAGTAAAGGTAGATACATTTGACAGCGTGAGACAAATGATGCGTCCTCACAGTTCTCTATGAGGCACCTTGGAAGTTACTGTTCAGACATCTGCCTCTGACTCTTTGGGCATCTGTGTCAGGAGGGACATAGGGCTGGAGTTCAGCATGATTAGCATCTGCAGGAAGGCGCCCACATGAGGTTGAGATGGTAAGGACGTGACCCCACAGGCCATGTGGAGACCCAGTATTGTCTAACCCTGCCCCTGAAGACTGGTTCTGTATAATGATTATAAATAGGATGTTTCTCACTCCTTTGCATGCCTCCCCAAAGACACACCCTATGGGGGAACACTCTTTACGTATCCTTTCTTTTGTTCCTACTCTCTCTTTATTTGAGAAATGATGATAGCAACCTAGTATTTTTGACACGTGCAATTGGAAACATAAAGATTACAGCTTTTGACAATAGCCAGACACAAGCTTACAACTATCTAAAGAGCTTCTTTCCTTCTCTCTGGAATAGTCTCTCCCAAGGCATATGTTATAATAACATTTTACAGCATTAAAGGCATACAGTCTTTCTGCCCACATGCGCACCCTTCTCCACAATGATCTGAAACTTTGGGGCGGGGCAGAGGAAGTCTGGATGAATCTGATCAAATACATTCTACATTTATGTGAAACCCTCAAACAACAAATAAAAAACATATTTTAAAAATGAAATAAAACTACGACTCACTGTCATCATGCCATCAAGAAGACCAGTCTCAGGTCTGGGCGGGGCCTGCAACCTTTCCATGGACCACTTCTCAATGATGGATGACACGTGAGGGTTGTCAATATTCAGCAGCCGAAACCCAGTCATATTTACACCACTGTACCTGTAGAGTTCCAGATCTAAAGCGAACAAGTCCTGTGCAGTGTTACAAAGACAAAAGTAGAAATTAATTAGCATTATTGATGTTTTTGATATGAAAGAAAATAATAATTTCAGAAGCAACAGAAAGATGAAAACACAAACGGCAGTGTTGCCACACCCTGCCTATGAGAGAATGTTAAGTTTGGATAAATGAAGAAGAAGAATTTACCAGTAGTTTGTCTGGCTTTGGCCCTTGGAAATGGGATTTGAAAACTAAGAATTCTCTTCCTAGGATACAGTCTTTGAGGAGTTTGATGAAATCTTTATGTCCCTTTGCCTCTATTTTATTTTATAGCTGAAGGAAGAAGTTCTCAGTCGTGACAATACCACAAAGGAATCACTGGGCAGTGGCAGATCAGCCATGCTCAGCACACGACTGCTTCAGGGTGCTCTGGGTCCTGCTTCTGAGGGGAAATGTGGAATTGGCACGTGACTGTGAAGAAAGAGGACTTCTAGGCAGGAAGAATGGCATCCTGTGGCTCTCTGGTGACAATCTTATTTCATCCAGCAAACTCCGGACTCACTGGAGAAGGGATCAAAATGAGGGCTTTTAAAGAGAATATATCGAACCCTTTGTTTGTAGGCATGTGAAGACTTCCAGGAGGCTCATTTTGTCTTCAACCGAGTATAAGAAAATGTGCCTAACCCACCCCAGTGTTTTCCAGAACAGATGAAGCTGGATGTAAACCAGAAATGTATCACTAGATATATATTTAAAACAGAATGGTCATCTCAATTTTTATAAAAAACCTTTAGAGTAAAACCACACCACTAAAAATATTCCACATTAGAGAAGAAGCTAAGGAGGTCAGAAATAACAGAAAAAAACGTTCACGCCGACATTGTCTAGCAATGAAAAGGCATTCTGAAACGGAGTCCGATGAGGTTCAGCTGTGGTGAGGATGGCAGTTACTCAGGCAGTGGCACTGGATTCCATCACAATCCTTATAGAAGATGTGACTCTCTCACTCTTCTGTAAATGGCTTCTAGTTGCTGCCCCGTTCCCAGGATAACTTTGGATTGGGCAGTGGAGTTGTAAGAGCACAGCCCTGCTCTGCTAGCTCTGGGTCAAGAAAGCTACACTGCCTTTTTATATGTATTCATTCTTTAAGAGTCTGACTCTGGTGTGGGTATGTGCAACTGAGTGGAGGTGCCCGTGGAGTCTAGAAGAGGACATCTGATCACCTGGCAATGGAGTTGCAGCCAGTTGTGAGTCTCTTACTTCCCAATGTGGGTGCCGGGAATACCAAATACTCCAATCTTCTCTAAGAGCAGTGTGTGCTCCTAACCACTGAGCCATCTCTTCAGTCCTATACTGCCTTTTCAACATTATAATATATACCCTCTATCTCTCTCTATACATATATGTGCGTGCACGTGCGCACACACACACACATACATACAATATATATGTATATATATATATATATATATATAGAGAGAGAGAGAGAGAGAGAGAGAGAGAGAGAGAGAGAAAGAGAGAGAGAGTATGTGTGTAAAATTTGTATTTTCTTAGTGTTCAGAAAATTTTTGTTAATGCTTCTGGTCCAACTTGGCTAGAATATGAAAGTAATACGACAGAATGCAGATCATAATGTAGGTAAACACAAACCAATACAAAGAATAAGAGCTGGGACGATCATCTCTTTAGCACATTCAGTGAGTAGAGGGAAAGTTACTTAGTCACAGAAAATTCTAGCATGTGTGCTAAATCTCATATGAGGAATATTTCAAACGTGTGTAGAGTTTAGCTGTCCTGCAACTTGACATTTCTATGCAATACAGAAGGCAGAAAATTCCTATCTGATTGCCACATCTCCTATGAATGCAGAATGAGGAGGTCGGGAGAGTGAGGAGTGGACCAGAATGAAAACTGAGCAACGTGTTCTTCTTCCATTGAGGACCAGCCTTCCTAGGTTCTACGGTTCAGTCTCGGAAAGAGGTCCCAAATCAGCTCTTCTGGGTGTGTGTTGCTGAGGCTGAAAGGACTTTCAGAGAACTGAGGTCACTTGGTTTTCATGGTTACAGGGAAGGGTCCTATCTGTGAGTGGAGTAATGTTCTTCGCTGACACCGAAGTCACCTTCGACTGTCCTGAAAGTGGAGTTGATGTGGTCAGCAGCAACACGGAGGCACGAGGTCAACGAAGCGTGGGTGCAGGAAAAGCGTGGGTGCAGGAAAAGCGTGGGTGCAGGAAAAGCATGGGTGAAGGAACTTGCCTCCACGTTCTTCCCCTGCCCACCACAAGCTCGTGGCACGGTGTACTCTGTACCCTTTATGCCTTCAGGGATACTGCTAGAACATTTGCTGTGCTTGCTTTATGCTCCGGGCTCTGAATCCTTTGGTTCCCACACTCTTCAGCTTGGCCGATTATCCATTTTATTTGCGAAGACAGTAACTTAAAGACCACCCTACCCAGAACCTAGGCAGGTTATTCCTGATAAACCCTTAAAGATTACAAACAAAATGGCTGACCAGAAAGAGGAAAGATTATAAAGAAAACTTACACAAATTTTCTTCTCGTGTAAGAAAGTGGAATTTATCCTGCAGGTGTTTGGAGAGAGTTGTATATATTACGGGTCTATTTATTGACATCTGAGGTCAACTGAGGGGCAGCTATGATTTTGGCAGATTAATTAACTTTGGTAAACGCTCTTTAATTAAATAATCCCACAAAATTTAACTGTCAGAGATACTTCTGGACTTCTTAAACTGTGAGCCATTATTTTCCTCAGTGGTGCAGAATGATCAATACATGCAGTGCCTCCAAAATTTCACTGTTTGAAACTTTCCCAGGTCCCCTCCAGGTGACTGACTATCTTAATCCCTTGTCTCCTGGACACAGGCAGGAATGCAGCTTTATCACATCAAAGGATTCCAGGTCACACTTCAACACTCTTCTGAATGAACGTAGAAATTACAGAGGGTGCTTCTTTATGACTAGCTCCTGGTCTAATGGGATTTCATCACCTTTCTGATGGACATGCATTGATGATCCTTTTGTAAAAAGAAACAAAGATACCTGCTGCTCAGCATCACTGAGTTTAGAGGAATCTTGGGAAAGTAAAGAGAATCTCAATGACAATAGCCTGGAGGGGCTCTTTGTGAAATAAAGAATAAAATACATTCTTACTGGAAGCACTCACCAGGGTTGTGAAGAAGTAGTGATAGTATTCAGTCATCATGCCCATGAACAATATCTGCAACAGAGATATGAGGGAAAGAATCAGAAGTAAAATTATAATAGGAAGCAGAGAGCATCAGTATCATGTCTATAAAAACTCTTGAACACGGAATTTGGAAATCTGCACACCCAGTAGATTAGCAACCTGAGGCCAATTAGTGGTTGGTGAGGTGGCCCCTGAATTCCAATTCGTTTTATATCATTGGACTTACACTGATGTAATCGGTCTGATGATCAAATTTAAAAGTAGTTTCTGAGAAGCAAATATTATATTTGGAGTTGTGTATGATGACATAGGGCTTTGTCGTTTCTGTTCTGTAAGCTTCCAAAAGCAACCTCCTAATTTAAATGATTGGGTAGTCGTTATCCTTAGTACAATGCTTTTCTCAAATTAAAAGTCATTGTATGTTGACATGGTAATGCTAGTATGTAGATGTATTCAAATGAGGCTTCATAACTGAATGTGTCTCTGAAAACTTACCACATCTTTCTCCTTTTACCCAACATCACAAATAGATGAGGACCAGACTTAGACCAAATTCACATTACGTTTAATTTCTTTTATTTCAGCATCGTTTAATGTATCATGGTAGAACTAGCAGCCATCTATATTTCTAGGAATCTTTTGTACATTTCTTTTTCTTCCATTATTTTAATGCACAAAATGATATCATTATGACGTTGTCATGTATGCATATTATCATGCTTGCTGTTTTTCTATACCCTTCACTGTCCTTTCCATTCTCTATTTGCCCAAATTGTCCCTCTTTTGATTGTACACCACACACACACACACACACACACACACACACACATCAAGATTTCACAGTTGAGAGAAAATATGCTTTTTAGAGCTTATTCTCAGTTACATCTTTAGGATCTTGATATTTCCAGAGACTCCATAAACTCATACACTGTTTTATTTGTTGAGAGAAGAGGAAGGTAGCTATGAGGCAGAGTGGTAGAAGGCAGGTAGTTTATTGAGCAGTGATCCTACTTTTGTGCTCAATGCAGCAGAAAATGTTTCAGATGGCTTCCTACATCTTCTAAGTCACGGTATTATCTTCCTCATTGCTGGGTTTCATAAACACTATTTGGGTGCTACTTATTGTTCTTGGTTTTGGAATGAAGAAAAAATTCACAAGTTACATTTCTGAAGCACTCCTCCCAACCCCCGACACATCTTGCAAGCTCTGTATGCAAACCACACTCTCTCTGGAAGTTTTTAAGTCAGGGTTTCCTGAGCCCCATCAGAGAGCCATTGTGGGTCAGAACACCTAAGGTGGTAGAGCATCGCTGATCCTGGGGAACATCTACCTTGGCAATGAAAAAAACAAAGACGCTTAGAGCTTAGACTAAAGAGATGGATGAGAAAAGTATAGGTAAACTCAGCACGAGTTGCAGAGGTTCTGCCCAAAATTTGCAAACTTGAATGACTTCACGTGAAAAAGGATAAGAAACAAAGAGAAGAGTGCATTTAAAGGCAGCAGTAACAAAGTGTGGACACTCAGGAGACACTTGTCTCTGCTAACCTGGGAAGCAGAGGCCATTAAGTGAAGCTGTGATGTGTGAAAGTAAGATGAATAATGGGAAACTTGCTGGGATTCATGAGCTAATGGCACCTGAGTTGCTTCCTTGGTGCTAACAAGATCAGGCATGCAGGTTTTTTTTTTATTAAGGTGGACTTGCTTTAGCTCCATCAATAGCATTTAGAACTTTGCATGGTGAGGTGTTGTTGACTGGTTTCTTATATATAAAGAACAGGCAAGCCAGGATCAGGCAGGCATCCAGTTGCCCAATTTGGTTATTGGATAATGTAAAAGGAACTGTGTAAATTGTATGTTAAGATATGAATCTGGACACTGAATTTAAAGTATTATTTCTGGAATTGAAACTGAAATACAAATCCACCTGAGTGGAGCGTGTACAGCTTTCATTTTGACACATTTTTCTTTTTGAGCCTTGTAGACAGTTTTGATCCCCCGTTGTGAACATGAACACTTTTAAAAAAGAAAACAGTCATTTAAGTCATTATTTTATGATTGTTTTTATGATTCCTGGAGGCAAATACTCATTTGCTGTGTGTATTCAGTGTTAGAAATGGGATGCGGCAACAGAGTGAGCAGCAACTGGTGGGTGGGCCTGCTTCCATTGCAGAAGGGACCCTTGGGTCCTCCAGCTGGACTTTGCGTTTGATGAACCACACATGCTCTGATCTCTTTCCTAGCTAGGCATTAGGGTTAGTATCTCTCGACTTTATCCTGGTTTTCCTAGAAGTGACGAAACAAGTGCAGAGCCGTTGATCATAACCCTATCAACTTTGTGGACATTCCAGAATCAGAGGAGAGAAACCCTTCAAGATAAAGCAATGAGAAAGCCCCAAGACTGTTGGCTGTCCTTCACAGAGGCCTGTAGATTGGTAGGGATACAAAGTGCAGTCTTCTGAAAAGCTTGCTCTATAAGCACCACTTTACGACTTTTTCTTTGGATGTTGCTATTTCAACTACTATCAGGAAGGGTTTAAGAAAAATGTCACATCAGGATAAACGTCAGTTTTAAAAACAAAAATGTATAATCATGACATTAGAGTTTTCTAGTAGTTTTTCCCAGTGCTGAGTTTTCCCTATGACCGCCTTCTCTGAATTCTTATGCCATGTTTATCTGCTGAATTGCTAAGTGGTGTTCACTTTACTGAGGTAGCATTATAGGACATAGTTCTGCTTGAATTTAAACCAGTATGCATGCTTCTCTAAATTAACATTGCTTAGCACAACATTCTGCTTCTGTTTAAATCATTACATCACAAACAATTCTGCTGTGTAACAAATGTGATATCAATTGTGTCATATTTAGGTATACTGTCTGTTCTCCTTAATTTATTACACTAATATTGTCTTCTAATTATACTAGTTTCCCAATATAATTATTATCAAGTAAGTTGTGATGTCATATCATTGGCGTAGAGAGGGATAAATCTCAGTGAGGCATGGTTACACAAGGCTGAAATCTCAGCATTGAGGAGGCTCAGGGAATAGGTTTGCAAGGTCAAATCCAGCCTGAGCTACACAGGGCAGAAGATGGAGTAGGGGGAGGATGTGCTCACTAGTTTGGATGTCATTAATTCTGTTTGCTAAATTTCTGGTCCAATGGGCACATGACAGGATGGTAAGTCCTTGTGCTTATGTGAGGTCATGTACTGTCTCTAGCCAACAAGATGGGAAAGATAAGGACATTTGCCACCTTGATAGATCTAGCATATTGGAAGCTTGGTTATCAGCACTGATAGAAGCTATTCTTTTTTTTTTTTTTTGAGTGTCTTTTTTCTTCTTTCATAAGTACCAGAAGTCATGTAAATGATCATGCTAACACATTTGTTTTGATTTTTAGGAAAGTTAAGGCTACAATCATGAGCTCTGCAGTTAGAAACACAGGTATATATACTTGTATGCACAAATACCATCCAGGTTTATGTTTCTCTTAACCAGCTTTCCCCTTCCAATTCACCTTTTTAAATAGACATTGTCATTCTGTCTCAAATGTCTTTTTCTGGGCTGCTCTAATTCTTTATAGAATAATGATTTTATAAAGAAATAATCATGGTTGGGACAAGCTAGATATCTTATTTTTTCCCTAAAGAATGGTAGACTGTTTCAGTGTAATGTAGCTGGGTCAGGTTAGTGTAACAGGAAGTCCTTTGACCAACTCCATGCTCCAGCAACTCCAGTAACAACTTGATAGTGAGTCATACTCTGTATTACTTGAGGTTCAGATTTAAGAACTCAAAAGAGACTAATAGTGAAAGAGGCAAGATCTGCATCCTTAGGACATTGCATTATCCCTTCATTACACAATCCAGAAAGAGGAAGGATGGCGTTTGTCTCTCTGAATGATTTTACTGCTGAGGTAGGAAAGGCGACATGGCTATTATTTTTTTTAATTAATAAATATTTTATTTCATAATTCTAAAAGAATTATCAAAGCTAATAAAGTAACAAATCTAAGTTCTTAAAATAACTTTACCTAAACAATCAGCAGCATCAGTTACCCTGTCATGATTTTGTACTTTCAATATCTGAGGTCCTTTAATTTTGTTAATTTTCTTTTTTTTATTATGTAACAATCAACTCAATATAATTTTTATTATATAATATAAATGAATGTAAACAAATTTTCATTCAACATACTCATTAACCAAATGAATTCTCTATCTACCTCTGGAGGAGGCATAAATATATACCTGGGCCTGTTGGCAGTAAAAATGTCAGTACCAAATATAGATTTTAACAGATTAAAGTCAGTGAGGACATGGCTATTATTTTGCTTCAATTTTTACTTTCTTTTATTTGTATCTAGAATTGATCTGCATATGGTAGAACAAAAGCTCAATGCCATTTGGTTCCTAAAAGGACATTTCTAATGGTTCTACTAATACTAGTATTTTTGGGACACAGATACTACTCATCAACAATGGTAATACCACAGTGTTCCAACTGCCTTGTGAGGTTTTAGCAACAACTGTCAGGAACACTGTATGTAGTTCCAATGGTCTAGCTCTGTTATCCTTAAGATGAGCACTTAGAATTTGATGGGTGGCTATCAAGTACACTGAGCAACACAAAGTCCATACGATCATGTGTTTTCTAAGATATAACTGAGATTTAGATGTAGAGGACATCATTTATAGGGGCATAAGGTTTGTGGTTGCGGTAGAGTCATATTGTGAGAGAGGGAGCCAAGCATCTCTTAGTCTGAAGAGTACTGGACCTTCACTCTCTTCTGTTAAGTCAGTAACATGCTACAGAGACAGCAAAAGCAAGTATCATCCATGACTTACTCCCAACATCCATCATTAAGGGCAAGCCATATATCAAAAATCATGGGCATTATATAGTATCTATAGTATCAAAGCTTTAAAATAGAGCCTGGAGTTTGCCTGGTTAAGGGTTTGGGGGGTGTAATATTTGTATGGCTTTTTGTTTCTTCCCTCAAAAAATACATGTCCTGGAAGTTTATATTGATTAAACCAAAGTATATTGCTACTTTTATAGCTTTCTCAATAGAAGGATGAAGTTCCAGCTATCAGACATGGCTTCTAGTCAATAATTTCAAGTGAAATACTTCCAAATGTGTATCGTGTACTGTAGCTGAAGTAAGAACTTTTCCTCCAGACAGGAATCAGCTCTTTCTGCATAAAAGTCTTCAGAAACAGCGGGATGGCATCAAGTAGCAGGGGGACAATTTTAGGGTATACATTTGAGCTCCAGGGTGCATCTTTTTTTGTGACATTTACAGTCACATTCATACTTTCCTTTGAATGAGATAGTGCTTAGTCTATGTGAGCTGTACTGTCTGTCATCAGTAGAATAACTGAGGTATAAGCTATGATGCACGTTCATTGTCAGTGCTTTCTGCCACACTGAGTCATCTTCCATTCCTAAAGGACAGCTCACTGCAGAGACAATGGCAGTGGGTTCAGAGGTCCCGGAGATTCTGAAGAATTCCATTATCTTCGGAAAGAGACTGAGGTTCCCAGTAGGTGTCCGCATCCTGACTTGAGCACATATCTGCATGCTTATTTACATGGCAAAAGAGACTGTAGATGTTTAGGAGTTATGGGTTTTGAAGATGAGGTAGCTATCCTGGATTATCTGAGTGGACACATGGTAACCTTATCGGGTGGAAACAGGAGGACCATAGGCAGGAAGAGTGGTAATCAGAAGCAAAAGGTAAGAGATGATGTGATGTGGGGCTGCAGAGCAAGGGATGAGGCTAACCGTAGGAGATGAAGAGCACAAGGAGGCACATTTTCCACCTCTAGGAAGAAAGCAGCCTGCCTCCGCCTTCAGTCAAGGTTTACCCTCCAGAACTGCTGGGAGACTTCCGCTGTCTTGAAGCACCGTGTGTTTATCAGTAACAGTAGAAAGCAAATGCACTTCTTTTCATCTCTCCTTGATTGCAGTGCATGAGAACTCAGAGCTCTTAGTATGTGAGCATCAACTACATCCTTCAAGGAGAAAAATAAATTTTCTGTTTGAAGTTGATACAGTTCTATTTCTTTTATTGCTTCCCTTTACACGAGAGTGCTAACAGCATGGAAGTACCCTTAAACAAGCTGAACTCAGAGAGTCCAGAGATGTTTTGCTTATATTTGACAATGGCATTATACCCGTAAGAAAATCAACCCAGTTTTTCCCTGCTTCCACGATAAATGAAAGAAAAGGAAAGAACGTTACACAAAGTACCCACTGCGCTGTTTGGGAGGATCTCTTGGTCTTATTGTGTCCATAAGATTCTTTCTACAGAGCTGGGTTCAGAGGAGAGGAGAAGCTGACACTAGCGGATTTTAATAATCCGAATGGAAACAGGTGCCTTTCTGTTAGCTTTATAAAATGATTCTACTAGAAGAGATAGACTGCTTCATCTGGGTGCTCAACAGATGAGATTGTGCTGTTTCAAGGGTGCAGATGGTTGGAAGAAGAACATGGAGAAAAGATTATGGATGGTGGAAGAAGACAGGCAATCTGGCATAGAGGGGGAGGAACAGGTACTTTGGGAAGATGATATGAACCTAAAAAAGAGATATTCTGAGATGCTCAGAGGAAAGGATGCTGTGGAGGGAAATTAGTGAACATAGTCTAAATGGAAAAGTGGACCTGACACATGGCACACAATCACTCCATGATAAGCACTTTCCATAAAGGTGATAATAAAATCTGTCTGAAGATAACCTTTCAAAGGAGAGAGAGCAAGCTTAGGCATTCAGTGGTGATCTCTAAAATATCCATAGCCTAGTAATGTGCCCCGTAGCCTGGAACATTTAGACACACCAAGGAACTTTAAAAGATACCAGTGGTGCTAGGGTAAAGGTTAACAATTGAGCTTTCATTTATACCAGCTGGGAAAGTGAAAAATCCATTTTCTCAGATAGAGTGACATTATATCAGCCACTCCACGGCAGGTCTCATGTTCAGGAGTAGTTGATCAACATATAGTGTGTGTGTGTGTGTGTGTGTGTGTGTGTGTGTGTGTGTGTATGCTTTTATTTGGTTACAGTTTGGTGCGTTTTTGTTTTTACTTTTTGGGTGGTATTTTGTTTTCTTGGTTTGGGGGGATTGTATTTTGTATTTGTATTTTTCTTAAAGAATGAACTTAAAGTTAGGTAGGTAGGGAAGGGAGAGGATTTGAAAGGACTTGGGAGAGGGGAAGCATATGATTAAAATACATTAAATATAAAAATTGTTTTAAATAACAAAATATAATAGAAAAGGAAAAAGTACCACTTGTGAAGTTGCATCTTTAAATATTCTGTTATGTCTGCTGCAGGATGGGTTGTAGGTGTGCATAATCATATATTCTCCAGGTGAAACATGTTCTAATGTTGAGACCACTGGTCTATATTAATTAACCTTAGGGTCATCACTCCCATTTGACAAATGTTATAACATGCCCAATCATATATAGAGCAAGTAGATTTGAGGATGAAGGCACGGTTATAGTATTACAGTCCAGGTGTGGGTGCAGTTCTGGGCTCTGATCACTCTGTTGGTTTACTTATTGATCATAGGAAGCACAGTTAGTAGAAGAAACAATAATTTCACACAATCCACTTGTGAGTATTCTGGGAACCACATGGATGTTTGGTTAGAGCAAAGCTAGACTCACAGCAGTTGGAGTTTAGCCTTAAGGACTGTACCTGTCATCTTTGGGAGCTCCATGTGTTGACCAACAGCATCTGAGGAAGCCTGGATTCTGCTGTAAAGTCTTCTTTGGACTTTGGTAATAGAAGGTGGTTGTTTACCTTTGGTAGGCATCCAGATAGATATTGACTTGGCCTAAAGCAGTTCTTTAGATGTTAGAATTAATTAGCTCCAGCCTTCTTATGAATGGTTTTGGATACCTTTGTTGATATTTGAGAAGCGATTTAATCTCCTTAATGAATTCATCCTTCACTAAGAAGGGATGATTGTGGTCATTTATGTCAGTGGCAGAGCATTTGCTTAGCAAATGTGATCATGGGTCCCAGGACCCATTGACTCACTGCAATAAATACATATTCTTTGTAAAAATTTGTAGCTTGGGCTGGAGAGATGGCTCAGAGGTTAAGAACACTGACTGTCCTTCCAAAGGTCCTGAGTTCAATTCTCAGCAACCACATAGTGGCTCACAACCATCTATAATGAGATCTGGTGCCCTCTTCTGGCCTGCAGACATACATGCAGGTAGAATACTGTATGAAGAATAAATAAATATTAAAAAATAAGAAAGTATATTTTAAAAACTTTTAGCTTATTTTTCTCTTTTTGAAATAAAATTAAGAATTGATTAGTGTAGATATTTCTAAGTGCTAGATGCTGCTGTATCGTAGGCTGATGACTACAGGGGTGTGTATGGCACATGAAGTCATATGTCTTTGTCAAAGTGCTGCCTCAGGTACAGGGCAACACTCAGGTTTCAAACATGGCAGGATAAAGTCAGATGTTTTATTTAATGAACAGTATTTTGAGATGACAACTAGGAAAAAAGGATTTGTTGTAGAGATGGCAGAATAAAGATGGCAAGAGGATTGGAGAAAAGAAGATTGATTCAGAGACATATTCAGATGGTTGGGTATCCCATATTTGGAGGCAAATGAGCTTTCAGATGTCTGGTTTGCATTGGTGTATACTTGTGATCATCAAGAGAAGAGTTAGGAAGACAAAATGATTGAGTAGAGGAAGGGTTAATGAGCTGCAAGGTATTCAGTCCAGGATGGTGATTTAATAATACCTAGCATGGTCATTGGATTTGAAGACCTGATTTGACCTTTGTCATGTGTGAAGACTGGTTGCCACTTGCACTGAACTTCATTTATATATGAAGACAGATTTAGCTTTCATCAGATATGAAGATTTGGATAGATCTCCATTAGATATAAAGACCTGGTTTTCCATACATCAGATATGAAGGTTTTATTTCATCGCCATTACATTTAAAGACTTGGTTCACCTCTCTCAGAAATGAAGACATGGTTTGACCTTCCTTTTGAACCATTATATGTGAAGACTTGGCTCAGCCTTCATGTGGTATGAAGACCTGACTTGACCCTCATGAGACATGAAGATCGGGTTCTGTCTTCGGATTTGAATATTTAGTACAGTCTTCTTTAGAAATGGAGACCTGGATGTGCATCTTTTGGGTATATGCCTAAGAGTGGAATTGCTGGGTCTTGGGGTAGACTGATTCCCATTTTCCTGAGGAATCAATATACTGATTTCCAAAGTGGCTGTATGAGTTGGCATTCCCACCAGTAGTGGAGGAGTGTTCCACTTTCTCAACATTCTCTCCAGCATAAACTGTCATTGGTGTTTTCGATTTTAGCCATTTTGACAGGAGTAAGGTAGTATCTCAGAGTTGTTTTGATTTGCATTTCCCTGATGGCTAAGGATTTTGAGCACTTTTTAAAGTGTCTCTCAGCCATTTTAGACTCCTCTTTTGAGAATTCTGTAGCTCACTTTTTAATTGGATCTTTTGGTATTTTGGAGACTTGCTTCTTGAGTTCTTCATAAATTTTGGAGATCAGCTCTCTGTCAGATGTGGGACTAGTGAATATCTTTTCCCATTCGGTGGGCTGCATTTTTGTCTTATTGATTGTGCCCTTTGCCTTCAGTTTCAGGAGGTCCCATTTATTAATTGTGTATCTCAGTGTATGTGCTACTGGTGTTATGTTTAGGAAGCCATCTCCTATAAGAATTTGTTCAAGGGTACTTCCCACTTTCTCTTTTAAGAGGTTCAGTGTGGCTGGATTTATGTTGAGGTCTTTGATCCATTTGGACTTAAGTTTTGTGCATGGTGATAGATACGGATCTATCTGCAATCTTCTTACATGCCAGCATCCAGTTATGCCAGCACCATTTGCTGAAGATGTTTTCTTTTTTCCATTGTATAATTTTAGCTTCTTTGTCAAAAATCAAGTGTTCTGAATGACAGTTACTGGAGATCCACCATGGAGTGCTTCACCCTCCTTGGTGATCAGAGTGGAAATTGGGTGGGGGACTGGGGGACCTGGTGGGGAGGGGAGGAGGGGAGGGAGAGGGAGCTGGGATTGACATGTGAAACAAGATTGTTTCTAAACTAAATAAAAAAATAAAGGCCTGCACCTCCACAAAAAATCAAGTGTTCGTAGGTGTGTGGGTTAATATAAGATTTTTCAATTTGATTCCATTGGTCTACCTGTCTATTTTTGTGCCAATACCAAACTGTTTTCAGAACTAAAGCTCTATAATAGAGCTTGAAGTCAGGAATGGTGATGCCTCTGGAAGTTCCTTTATTGTACAGGGTTGTTTTGACTACCCTGGATTATTGTTCTTTCAAGGTCTGTGAAGAATTGTGCCAGTATTTTGATGGGGATTGCATTGAATCTGTAATGGCTTTTGGTAAGACTGCCATTTTTACTATGATGATCCTACCTATCCAACAACATAGGAGATATTTCCATTTTCTGGTGTCTTCTTTAATTTCTTTCTTTAAAGACTCAAAGTTCTTGTGATAGAGGTCTTTCACCTGTTTGGTTAGTGTTACCCCTAGATATTTTATGTTGTTTGTGGCTACTGTAAAAGGTGATGTTTCTCTGATTTCTTTCTCAGCCCGTTTATCATCTCTATATAATAGGGGTACTGATTTTTTGAGTTAATCTTGTATCAAGCCACTTTGCTGAAGGTGGACATCTGTTCCACTGTGTTCATAGCAGCATTGCTTGTAATAGTCAGAACCTGGAAGCAACCTATATGCCCCTCAACTGAAGAGTGGATAGAGAAAATGTGGTACATTTACACAATGGAGTACTATTCAGGGAAAAAACGGACTCTTGAAATTTGCAGGGAAATGGATGGCACTAGAAGAAACCATCCTGAGTGAGGTAACCCAGTCACAAGAAGACAAATATGGTATGTACTCACTCATATATGAATTTTAGACATGAACCAGGGGAGTACCAGCCTACAGTCCTACTGCAGAGTCCAGGAAACATAGAGGACCCTTAGAGAGATATGCATGGTACCCCGGAGAAGGGGACTGGGACAGAATCTTCTGAGTGGACTGGTAGCATAGGGGGAGGGGACAGGGAGCTGGGGTAAAGTGAGGGGGAGAAAAGAAGGGGAGGGGAGCATATGGAGGAAGCAGCAAAGTTGAGTTGGGGGAAGACTAGAGGAGAGCAGGATGAGAGCTACCATAATGGAGGGAGTCATTATAGGTTTGAGGAGAGATCTGGCACTAATGAGATTTCCAGAGATCTATGAGGATGACACTAACTGGCAATCTAAGCAATAGTAGAGAGACTACCTTAAATGCCCTTCCCCGATAATGAGGTTGACAACTTCTTTGTATGTCATCCTAGAACCTTCATCCTGTGACAGATGGAAGCAGAGGCAGATACCCACAGCTAAACACTGAACTGAACTCCTGGAACCCAGTTGCAGAGAGGGAGAAGTAATGAGCAAAGGGGTCAAGACACTGCCAATGAAACCCACAGAAACAGCTGACTTGAACAAGGGGGAGCTCATAGACCCCAGCCTGATGGCTGAGAGGCCAGCTTGGGCCCAGACCTTTAATGTGGGTGTCAATGAGGAGGCCTTGACAATCTTTGGGGCCTTGGGTACTAGATCAGTATTTATCCCTGGCATCCAAAGGACTCTGGGAGCCCATTCCTCATGGAGGGATGCTCTCTCAGGCTGGACACATGGGGGAGGGCCTAGGCCCTGTCCTGGATGATATGACAGATTTTGGACATCCCCCATGAAATGCCTCACCCTCCCTGGAGAGTTGAGTGGGAATTGGATGGGAGTTTGGGGGTTGCGGGGGGAGAAGGAGCTGGGATTGACAAGTGAAGCAAGCTTGTTTCTAATTTAAATAAATAAAAAAGAAAAGCAATGTAGACTTGGTTTTTTACATTGAGGGGTGGTCTTAGATGCACTGTCGTCATATAACGTAAAAGGTGATGCAGAGATTGAAAGTCAGGATAAAGAATCCTGGAGTCACTCTTCGTATGGATGGTGATGATCTACAATGGGTGGAATGTTTTATATATCAGTACCAGCCTGGCACTCTTGTATGTACTGTTGGATTTAACATCTTTTTTTTGGCATGATGTCAGACATGTGAATAGCCTCTCACATATAAAGGCATAAAATAACAAATCTTCTTATCCTCCGTCAACTTGATAATCTTATTTATTAGGCTGGGGGTTTTAAATGTATCTTATTCTTTGTTAACTGAATAGGAGTAAAATTCACATGTCACAGGCGAGGCCAGATTACAGAGAGCTTGATTAACAGTTGTGGGAAGTTGTAAGAAGCAGATGTGTTTTGCATACTGACATGATTTTTTGTCCTTATTTAGTCTAGAAGTAGATTTTAAAATTGGAGTCATGTCATGTACCCTTTTTCATATAGAAAAGGGCACATTCAGAAATGGTATATATACACAATTCTAAAGAAAACTTAAGTTCCCTGTTCCTACTGAAGACATAAGATGTGTCCCAATATACACAACTATAATTCTTTGCATGATTTTTTTTCTAAAATAGGCCTACGTCAAATACCAGGATGCATTTTTATCTTCTATTAAAGCCGAATTTTGATAGGGCTGGAATGAAGCATCGGCACATTTCTGAGGAGTATACATAGAAATGCATCTATAGCATTTTCATTGCTTCCAATTTCAAGTTGAAACTATTTCAGTCTTCTTCTCAATACACTTTTTGGAGGATTTGGAGAATCTTGAAGTGGCATTCTGAACAATATGAACATGGTTGATTGAAACACATTTTCAGTAAATTGCTGGCTATTCATAAAGGTCAACTAATTGTTGTATTATTTAGATAGCACATTCTTATCTGTGAACTGCTCCTTATAACTAAAACTAACTATATGTTCAAGGGCTATAAATAAACTTTAATATCAGCCTGAGGGAAACATAATTGGAATGAGAACATACTGCCAAAATAATTGTATAATATACAACAAATTATCACCCAGTTAGTGTAAATTGAGATACATCATGATTATGTCGTCAGGATTTATCCACAGTAATGAACTTATCAATTAGCTGGCTCAAAGACCATCAAAGGACTTGAGAAATTTAAAAGATAATGTATTGTGTAATTAAGTCTCCATTTCTTAGACAGTCTACTAAGTACAAGGCAGTGCACAAATTCTTTATATTTCAACACTTGTGAGAGAATCCAGGAGCATGGGAAAAGGAGGAAGCTCTAAGCTGAAGACCACTGACAACTCGGACAATGAGGGCATCAGGCTCTCTAGTCTGAAGTCCCAGCTCTGCCATCTCTCTCATTGTAGTGCGCAGATACTTTAAGCTGATAAAAAGAAACCCTTCTGTTCAAATGAATATCAAGTGCTAGCAAATGGGAAGTACCAAATGCATAGAAGTTATTTAATAATTTATGTTGGGAAAGAGTCAAACATTCCCAACTTGGCTACCAAGTTTCCACTCATTGTCGTTACAGGTTTCACTTATTGTCCCACTCTTAGTTTATAAAGAGATTTCATGGTTGCAAGCATTAGACGGATATGTTTTTGTGACCTCATTTTCAGGGTCTCCCTTTGGTGTGTTGCTACTGTTTGTGCAGTCTCTAGCACCTTTAATTTCAAAACTACTGAAACACAGAATGACATTTTCTGTCTCTAACGCATTCTATTACTGGCCTTGGGGCTATATGCATAGGCAAGGCATATATATATATGGACCTTCTGCAAAGATAGAAACAGTTGTGTATCTGAGAATCAAACAAGGCAACTGTCTGTAAGAAGTAGAGGCTAACATGACATGTACTCTAGATTTGACAACTGTAATAACTGATTGGTATCAGAAACAAACTAAATCCTTAGTTTGTTTAAATCCTTAGATAGGTTTCAAACCTCATCCTGCTGCTTACTTGCTGTGTGATGTTAGCCAAGTTGCGTAATCTCTCTGAGCAATCATTTTCTTACACAGAGATTTTTTATAATCTTCTTATAACAATGAAATGAATGCTACATCAGACATGTTCAGCATCAGTGCCTTGCATACAACAAGCGTTAAGCAACAGTAGTCCTTAAGCTATCTGGTCTACCCTGTATGTCTGTTATTAGAGAAGACAGACAAAGATTCCAGTCAGAAGGCACAGGTTTGTACCTCTCAGCACTGTGTGGCTATGCTCAGTGGTGTTTTGAGTTCTGAGAGACAGTGATGGTATGAATTTTCTCTAATCACCTCTGTTTGCCCTCATCACAGCCTGTGGGCACAACACATACAAGGAAAAAAATCAATGTGCAGATTTATTTGGTTAATCAACATTGCCATCGTACTTCTTAGTAGAGAGGCTAAGCATTTAAAAAAATTCATTTTCTTCGTGACCTTGTTTTTATGCTGATTGAATGAGAACAGAAAGGGGGGAAATGCCAGAGTATACACACGTGTTGATAGGAAATAAATGCAGTGTAATTTTATAAAGTATTTTCATTCTAAATGTTTTATGGCTCAATTATAATGTCCTGCTTTTCTCTGCTGCCACACAAGCCATGTGAGGAAGGGATTACTCTTCTAAAGCATATGCTTGTGTAATGATGGAGTAGGTTTTCTGCGTTGGAAACAGAATCTCAAGATCACTCCAGACAGTCTTCCAGCTCAGGGAGGTGGCTGAGCCCCACTGTAGCTTACCTGCCTGCCGGATGGAGTCACCCTCCCCCTACACCCCTCCCACTCCGTGGGACCTTCCTTCCCATCTATAAGCCACCAGCAGGCAGGCCACTATTCCAGAAAGCGGTTCCTTTGCTCACTTACTTTATAAAAGTTAAAAACGAATTTGACCCTCTCCTGTGGTGGAGCCACATGTTCCCAGGCGTTTCATTTGTTACCGCTGTAAGATCTCAGGACAGAACGAAGCTTGACTTGGAGGAAGCTGAAACTACGAGGAATGACTGACCCAAACGCTCCTTGGCCGAGTTGGAGGCACACAATTCTTGGCATAAATGTACCTTTTCCTTCTTGTGCCAGTGCCTAAGATTAAACTTAGGGTGTTGTGCATGCTAGCTAAGCATTCTACCAGTGAGCTCTGTCCCTAACAGGAGTGCTTTATTGAAGGTGGACAGAAGAAAGGTCACTTTGGAGATCACTTGCTGAAATATTCTAATGCAGTTCCTGACTCATTCATTTCTTTATTCAGTCGTTGCATGACACACTCGCTGTGTGATATACCATAGTAGGTGCTGAGGATTTAAGTAAAAAGAGAAAATGCCCTGTCCCTCTGAGATTTACTACCTAATAAGGAATACAGAGTAATCAAGGTAAATGTGTATTCAGGCCCCACATCCTCTATTTTGGGTATGCAGATCATTTGAGGCTGCAGTCTTGTAAGAAGTCTAGAAAGAGACAGGTTCAGGCCTTGAAGGACTTAGTGTTTTATACTGAAAACATGCTTAGTTCATAGAAGATGAAATTATTTCCTCTAAGCATCAGGTTTCAATTGGAATAGAAGAATGCTACTAATCCGGCTGGGATGATGGATCACTAAATGAGATGGCTGCTTACATCCCAGTCTGGAGTAAGGCTCAGGTTGAGAGTTCACATATAATGTCTCCCTACCCTTCTCTTCATCATAGAAACACATTTCCTGTCAGGCACTTCCTCAAAGGATAACTCCATGAGAAAAGGGGTGTGTGTGTCTCTGTGTGTGTGTGTGTGTGTGTGTGTGTGTGAGTGTGTGTGGTGTGTGATTGCCACTGGGGAGGAGTAGGACTTCGGACATTAGAGTAAGGAAGGGGCTCAGTAGATAGGAGAAGCCATCATGCTCTCAGACTTAGGGATGCTTGCTAGAAAATGATGCATGAATAAGGTGGGGTGGTGGCCTTGACCTGTGACCTGGCCCATGTGACCTGCCAGCTGTTGAGGGGAAACTGTGACTAATTGCAAAGGCAGTATGTTCACGAGAAAGCTGTGCTCTTCTCTAGTCTAATCAAGTCTTGGCATTTGAATCCTGAACTAATTTGGGGTAAATAACTTCAGATTCTCATCACATAGTACTTGTTCTATATGAATAGGAATAATCACCTTGCCGAGTGATTAGGGTGTTCAATAACTATAGACTCTTCTCCGTTTTTTTAAACTTTCACATAAATGTCAAATACCTCCCTTAAGGTGCATTTAATCCCCTTTTTAAAGAGGCATTAGCAATGAGAATGTGTGATGAAGGTGCAGGGAAGAGCAAGGAGGCCATGGAGACAGCGAGGGGATGCCAGACTGACCAGGAGAGTTCCTGGCAGTGATCTTCATACACAAAACCAGAAAGTTACTAATGCCAACCTCATAGGATAAACAGGGGCAAGTGGATGTGTTTTCCCTATACATTTTTGGAAGTCTGCAACTGACAGTCCGTTGCAAAAGAGGGTCCTTCGTGGTAACATGATTTCATAGCCTTTGACATCTGAGCGCCTGCAGAGATTATTTGGCAGCCTGGCTCCACACAGTCCAGTTGCATGGGCCTCTTTATTTAGCAGAGCTCTGGTTTCTTCTGTTCGTAAGCGAGAGTGCCAAACTCACCTCGGAATGCATGGCATGGGAGTGTAAGAAATCAGGCACCGTAATTGTCATCCAGCGAAGCCCTCTACCAAGGACATGAGCCTCCTTCATTTTCTTTTTCTTTTAGTGAACTGTAACCAGAATCAGCTTTAGATGGCTGAGTTCCCCAGTTCCCTGAGAGAACTCCTTAGACAGCTTTAGGCAAGGTACCTGTCTTGCTTCTTATAGGTCAATGCCCAAAGCTAATGGAGTCACTTAAAGAGAATCACAAAGAGTGCTTGGGTATTATTATTTTAACCAGAATAGCAAACTGAGTATTCAACATAACAGGCTCTGGTCTTCAGGCTAGCTCAGGTCCTCTGCAGCCAATGCAGAAGGAGTAGCTGCATTTGCAGGTTCTTTCCTCAAAACTACTTGCAAGTCATGAGTAAAAATGCTATCAGACTTGCTAGCCCCCAGGCTCAGGGGTCATTGTGAAAGAGGAAAAGGTTCGTGGAGCCAGAAGGAGCAGAATTCTCCAGTGAACCAGCATCTTTCTGCATGAAAGTGTATAAGGTATAAGTGACTGAGGGTGTGTGCAAGTGATCTATACAAGATCAAGCTAGCCCAAGATCACAGCATGGGTGGAGAGGGTCTAATTAGGTTGCGTCCCTAGGTGCTGGCAATTGATGACTTCTGGGGAAGGAATACCCAGTTTTCTTCAGGTATGTGTGGAGAGGTTACCCATGCTCCAGAGGATGGTCTCAAACCCATGTTCATTCATACAGGCAGCATGAAGTCAACTCAGTGGGTCTAAGTTTGGCTGTGTGTCTTTGCATCTGTTCCCATCAGTTGCTGGATGAAGCCTCTCAGGTGACGGTATACTAGGCTCTCGTCTATAAGTGTAGCAGAGTATCATTAGGAAACATTTATTTGACTTTTTCCCCCTAATGTGTTTGGTTCTATCCTAGGTCTCTGTGCTATCTAGCTTCTGGTTCTTGGTCCTCAAGGCAGTGTCAATCATGGGCTCCTTTTCTGTGGCATGGGTCAAGCTGAATCAGCCATTGGTTGGCCACTCCACAAGTTCTGTGATATGTTTACCCCAGCAGATCTTATAGACTGGACAGACTGTAGGTTTAAGCTTTTATGACCGGGTTGCTGTCTCAATCCCTCCACTGGATGCCATGTCTGGTTACAGAAAATGACTGGTGCAGGCTCCGTATTCCCCAATGCTAGGTGTCTTAGCTAGGGTTACCCTCCTAGATTCCTGGGAGTTTCCATTGTACTAGATTTCTCCCTCATCCTGAAATGTGGGGAATCCTAGGGAAATATGTGTGTGTTGGGGGCAGTATTGTAGGAGCAAGAGGGGTCAAGGATATGACAAGAAAACCGACAGAGTCAAATAAGCAGGGCTCATAGGGGCTCACAGAAACCGAAGAGATGAACATGGACCCTGTGTGGCTCTGAGCTAGGTGCTGTGCATGTACCTTATGGTTGTGTAGCTTAGTGTTCTTGTGGGACTCCAAGGGATGTCTCCGACTATTTTGCCTGCACTTGGGACTGTTTTCCTCCTACTGGGTTGCCTCATCTAAACTTAATATGTAATGTCCCTTATAGTATCTCGTTAGCCCACGGTCAGTGGGTATGTCTGGGAGGCCTGCCCTTTCTGAAGGAAAACGGGGGAGGAGTGGATATGGGGGAGAAGGGAGGTGGTTTGGAGGGAGCGACTGGGAGGAGAAGAGGGGGAAAAACTGTGGTTAGAATGTAATATATGAGAGGATGCATTTTTTTAATAAAAAGCAGCCGAGTAGCTTCTTGTGACTTCCACCAAACTTCACTGACACTCTTGTCACACAATGATCAGAAAAAGGAAGCCCAGTTTGAAAACCTAAGACGAAGGTGAAAGAAAAGCACTTGTACCAATGGCCAGAACTAAGAAGAGCCGGATTCCATTTCCTGCTTCTGTCCCCAGACCTCCATCACTGCCAGGCTTGGCTTTCATTTTAATTGTTTTTGAAATACATAATCCATAACCTACTATAAACATTATTTCTAAAAAAGGATCACTAGGCTTTCATTTATCAATAAAGAAGGAAAAGTCTCTCAGCCAGGATCCATGGCAGTCTTCTCTTATTTATCCCAGGCCTATCTTTTGGGAAAATTGTAGCTGGTTGTGTGAGTCAGATTGAATACCATGTACATATCACTAGAAAATTATTCTCTTGGATGTAACAAAGTCCCCACTCTCTGCTGTCAGGGGCTCCTGGGAAGGATTGCTTGTTTGCATTTTGGGAGTTGCACATAAAAGCTGGGTGTGATTTTTTCCAGTTCTGATCTATACCCCGTTGTGTACTTTAATCAGTTGTGTTAAGTTGTATAAATGAAGCCTTAATAATCAGGCAGTTCTAGGTAGCATCTTTTACAGCAATCATTCAGTAGATGAATCAGACAAATGGTTGGCTTTCCTAGCTGTGTACTTCTGGTGCAGTCCCAGCTCTCATTTTTAACTCAGCAGCAGCAGAAGTCCTCTACAAGTATGGTCATAGACTGTGTAGCCCCAGGATACATGCATGACTGTTTCAGAAGACAGCATCCTAGACATGCATGACTGTATCAGAAGACAACATCCTAGTGGTTCCAAAATCACAGTGCTTATTCACTGCGAGTTGCTAGTGCATGTAGGAAATTGTCATCCAGTTACAACCTTTAGTGTTTTAACCATGGTGCACAATTTATATAGTATACATTATTTTAAAATATTGATACGGACATTGGCTTATGTAATATATTTAAGCACAAAGACTACACGTTTTTCTCCCCCAATTTTCCTCCAGGTTTAATTCTTTGATATTTTTTATTATTGCTTCTATTTGAAATTCCTGACTAGTATTTCTAGATACACCTATATACTTTCTAGATGTAGTTTTGGCCCAAATGTACAATCTTGAGTACAGCACTCTAGTATCCCAAGTATGGCAACCCCAAACACGTGTGGCTCTTGCCACAAGTCCCTGGAATTAGAATCACTCTGCAGGGAGTACTGGAAATCAGTGCTTTATCTTTTACAAATTTTTAATTTTCTTTCTTGGGTGTTAGATCGAACTCCTCAGCAACTCAATTAACACTGCTTTATGATAATCATGAACATGACTGACATCTTTCATCTGTGGAGGATTTGTTAACTGCCTGTTTCTACCTACATCCTCTGGAGATGAAGGCAAAGCAGCTTACTGTCTGTCCATAACAAGAGAAGGATCTTCCTTAGGCTGAGATTGCTTAGAACTCTGCAGTGCAGGCCGCAGAGGTCTTGCAGCACACATTACTCAAATGAGGTGTGGCTTGCTGTTCTCAGAAGATGTAAAGAAAACAGATATTTGCATCACTTAGAATCTACCCTCTCCCTCCATCTGCTGCCACACAGTACATGCAGAGCAGTACACACACCTCACAATTGTCTTTGAGCCAACCATACCCTGGACTCCTTTAAAGGGGTCTGAAAATTACAGTCTTTAGCCTATACTGTGGCGGCTGTATCAGGCTGCACGGAGTGAAAACCAAAACCAACCACAATTTTTTTTGAGAAAGATGAAATGTATTTCTCCCAACTTTTACCCCTGTTATGGTGGAAGTTCCACCCAAACTCTCCTTCCTCTTTTATCTCCCTCCAAATTCTGCTACATCTCAGAAAGCCCACCAAATGATGACCCCCTCCCCCAGAGATGCTCAAGACCATTCCCCAGGGCATTTAAACTGCCTGTCTCCTCTCTGGGGGATTGGAAGGCCATCTGGGAAACGTGGGCTTTTCTAATTTGGTTTGATTTGGTCTGATTTGGGCTGCTGCATCGGCGGAGAGGCTTATAGGGGTGTAGAAACTTTCCAGCCCCCTCCACAGACCTCTTACCTGCTTAAGGATGTCAGCAGCCGTTTCGTGGGAACAATCAAATATCACGTAAAACTCTTTGCCTTTCTTCATCTCCTTGAGCAGCG
The DNA here is from genome assembly GCF_017639785.1 of Mesocricetus auratus. NCBI lineage: Eukaryota > Metazoa > Chordata > Mammalia > Rodentia > Cricetidae > Mesocricetus > Mesocricetus auratus. The sequence continues at coordinate 9,183,529 of NW_024429192.1, read as the reverse complement.
GTTTGGCATCTTTATTCCCAGAGGGCAGCTGGCGGATTTTGATTTTAATGTTGTATCTGGAAGGAGCTTTGATGAGCTCTTGCAGGCGAATTAGACCTGGAAAATGACATCCAATCATGCACCAGAGATGGATCTGTGTTGTTTATTTGCCATTTACAGTCAAAAGCAGAACATTCCCAAAATGTATCAAGCGGCCACCAGCCTAAAGGTTACACTATTGACTTCCTATTCATCATCCCTCCTTCTCGGGTAGATTGCACTGATAGTTTCCATTTGTGGGTCTGTGTGGCTTGGAAGCACAATTTTCCCAAGTGCATTTCAAATCCATTTAGCATTCATCTGGGTTTTCAACCTTGTAGCCAACACTACAGGTCTTTAACATATCAAGTCTGTGACTATGAAACTTCAACAAACAAAACCTTGACTCAAGTTTCTAGAGGTACTCAACAAAATAGCACCTGGTATCATCTTTAGAGGCATATTTTAGAAAATCCATTCTCGTGAATATGTGTGTGAGTGTGCCTGCATGTTCATGTATCTGTCCCTGTGCCAGCAGAGGCCGGGAATGGGGATCAGATGCCCTGGATCTGGAATTCCCGGCAGCTGTGAGAGCTGACTGATGCCAATGCTGGGAACTGAAATCAGGTCCTCTCATAGAGCAGGCAGCACTCACAAGTGCTCAGTCATCTTTTCAGTCCCAACACCTGACATCTTTTAAAATCTCAGTGAATACAAGGATTTCTAGGGGCTGCTAATTTGTGTAAACTTACCATCAAATATTTATTTGTAGCATGTCATTCACCAGCTAATTGAGTGGCTTGCTTTGTATATGTATACTTTTTTGGTGTTATCCCAATAAAGAATCTGTAAATGGCTCCTTATATCTCTTGATAATATGTTAGAAAGTTGTGTTGGTTAAGTCCTTATCTGATTAAAATGTACTATAGGATTTGGGGTATGATAGTGAAAGCAAAAACGTCATTTAAAATGTAACTGCTGGTAGTTGTCGCAAAGTGTATGCAGCAGCCTAAATTGATGGAATATTTGCTTTACCATAGGTCTAGATTAACCCAACTTGCACTTTTCCCTAATAGGATACTAGGCAAGGTATGCAATCATAGAAAATCTCCACCTCATAACCCTGATGTGAACTGGTGTATGGTGTTTCTCTCTCTCTCTCTCTCTCTCTCTCTCTCTCTCTCTCTCTCTCTCTCTCTCTCTCTCTCTCTCTTCTCTCTCTCTCTGTCTGTCTCCCTCTCTCTGTTTGTCTCACTCAAGGACTCCTATCACATTGGAAAATTGACTTTTAAAAAAAGTCTGCAGTTCAGTGCCTTCAGGATTTGTTAGCCAGAGGTAATCAACAGAGAATATTAAACTTTATGAATGTTCAGATGGAAAATTGTATGGAAATTGTACATGGTACAGGATGGCACATGGATTCCAGCCCCTTCCAGACGTGAGATATTTGCTTCTCTCTCTGTTATTTTTTTTACTGCCCTCCCTTTAGTAGTCCCATTTATTTCAGCTTCTCCAACACAGGAGATAGGTTGGATTCTGAAGTGTAGCCAGTTTTTCACGACACTATTTTCAGAGTTAAATTGAGTGGAGTTGAGGGAGACTGTTGCAGAACCATGTTAGGAGTTAGTGCATTTTCTTCCACCCCTCTCTCTTTTTTTTCATAAAGATTAGAACAACAGCCTCCTCATCCTTCACTCCCTTTCTAATTGGCTAGAGCCAACCCTGAAACACTCCTTTTTTTTTTTTGTCTTACCAAGTTTCATTTTCTGAACCACCACCGAGTGCTAAGAATGCGGTTGGGGTTGGAATGGAGCATATATGTATTTGTTATTTCTTTGAGTAATTAAACCTCATAATAGCACTATGTAGCAAGTTATCACGTTTATTATTTCAGGTACAGAAACCAAGGCCCAGAGCAGTTAAATAACCTACTCGGGGCTATTGGGACAGCGAGCAGAAACCGTAGATTAAGACTATTTGTGAGTCTAGTGCTCTATCTTTCCATGTCTCTGGGCTACCTTATAAATACAGGCTATTGTTGCGGAGGGGATAAGGAAGCTTAAACAGGTTTCGTGAGAAGGAAAGGAGCCAGAGGCTGATTTTTCCTGTCTCCCCTTCTTCAGGCTTCATGCTCTGCTGTTATGCATTTATTTATTTATTTATTTATTCATTTATTAATTAGCTGCAGCATGACCACCTAGGAGAGAGCAATGTGGCCTTTAAATAAAGTGGGGGAAACATTTAAAAAGCACATTTCATGCATTGCAAAGAGCGCCTCCTTTGTTCTTTGCTGAAAGGAATGTCAACCCTGAAGAGCATCTCCCCAACCAGCACCCTGTTGGCATTTAGAGTTGAGGGCATCAGCTCCCACTTTATTCATTCACATTCGCATTCAAGGGGACATGTTTCCTGGATGCTCACTAGATCTTAGGCCTGGGCTGAACTCTGTAACTTCATTCATTCACATTCGCATTCAAGGGGACATGCTTCCTGGATGCTCACTAGATCTTAGGCCTGGGCTGAACTCCGCAAGGCCTCTGAAGCTTGGAGGAGATTTTTATTCCAGAAAGTATCCCTCGGTGGGTGCAGTTTCATCTGCCCCTTAATGTCATACGTTAAAAAGCTGGTTGGGCCTGCTGTAGGATGGACATGCTGGAGGTCACAGTCGTGCAGCAAGTTCAGGGCTTAAAGCCAAATCTGTCATCTGATGCCCAAGCAGGGTTCTTTCTCCTAGATCAATCAGTGACCCCGCCCGGCTTTTGTGTTTCGGGACGACTGATTGCATGGATGACTCAAAACTAACTGACTTGCTTTGTCAGCAAACAGAGAAAGCAAATTCTAGACCGGCATAAAAGCATCAGACCTTGTCTTGGCATGCGGTGACCATCCTCTCTCACGATGGTTTCCGAAAGGATTTTCATGCCGTGAGGGGGAGAAGAGCAGTGAGTCAATGCGGAGGGTCAATTTCTAATTGGAATGATTTTCTCTTTATAATAAAAACTTACCACGAAGCTTGTAAATGGGAAAACTCACTCCTGGGTCTGTAGGTAAGTGGGTTCTGGGGGAAGGAGGGATCTACAGACTGAAAGATGACAGAGCCGAGGCGTGACAAGGACAGTGACTTGGCACTGTCTTCCCGAAGCAATTGCTGCCTTAAGCCAAGTCTTTCTGCCCTCACGAGCCAACGATGCAGGATTTGCAATTTAAAATGCTTCCTCCCTTCACAGGACAGAACATTTGCTGAGAGATTTCCTTTATATTTGCATTTTGCAGCAATGCATCAATCATTTTCTGTTTCATTGTAATGACTAGTTAAAAAATTATTCGTTAAACAGGTAATGACCTTAGGGAAAGGAAACAGATTTAAGAGCAGCCCCTAGTGTTCTGACACCTTCATTTGGATGCCTGCCCTGATCAGGTGACCTAGCCCTGCCAAGATTTCTCTTACAGGCAATGCCAATGGTGTGTGCTAAACTAGAAATTTGGTGATTTTTCTAGCCTAGAGAGGTGGAGGCATCTTAGATGCCACCTTGAAATGTAGATCAGGGATGGACCAGACAAATCCAAGTGAGTGACATTATATAAAACTCTTATCTCATCTTGACTCTCCACAAGTATCAGTGTCATAAATGAGAAAGGAAGGTTCAAGACCAAAGGAGACCAAAGAGATGCCACAATGAAACACAGTGAACGCTGCTGGTGCAATTAGGGAAAAGAGAATTAACCACGAATGTGTTTGCTTGACAGTATTGTATCATTGCTAAGCTTCTTGCATTGATGGATTGTAGTGTGGCTGTAATGAAGAAAGTTAGTTTCTAAAGTAAGCACAACAATGTATTACTAGTGAGCAAAAAGTCAGAATATCTACAATATACTTTCCGGTGGTTCTATAGACCTCATAGTTATTATTACTCCTACTTTTTTCATGGTGCCGAAAACTGAACCAAGAACATTGATCGCTACCCATTGAAACTGTGACAAAGCACAGCATACTATTTAGCCCAGGATGACTTTGGGCTTCTGATCTTCCTGCCCCAGCCTATCACACAAGGCTCGTGGGAGAGCACCACCATGTAGTTATTTCTATGTCGAAAGAATGAGAGAAGATTAAAATGAACTTGGTTAGTTAAAAATGGTTGGTACATCTGGATGGAGGAGTGGGTGTACAAGTTTATTGCACAACTCTTGAGTCTTTTCTCTAAGTTCAAAGACAAAACTCATTGCTATGATGTAATATCAGGAGTGTTTTCTCTTATCCCCCATCCCTGGGCATGCAATCAGGAACTTAAAATTATGGAAGTGCTTTAGAGTCAAGCCAGTTTGTTTCCCATGGATGTGAGCTAGGCTGTATATAGAGATAACATTTAAAAAGTGTCTACACGGCCAATTCTAAATGCTTTGGCTGTCTCCTCTGTGTATGCAAATATGACACAGAAAAATGCTGATCTGCTTGTATATTGAGGAGCTGGCATGAGGGGAACATATGGGAGAGGAACAAAAACTCCTTCTATTTCCAGTGAATGTGCAGAAATGGTGTGTGTCTTGTGTGTCTTCTTCAACACTAACAAACCTTGCGATTTACACTGCCCCTGTTCCACAGTGTGCCTGCTTGCATCATAAATAGCCCACTGAACCTAGAATATTCTTTGGAAGTATACAGGTGCCAGAGCTATTTCATGGAGAAGAAAGTCAGACACAGTGAGGTTAATTGTCTAGATCAGCCACAAGAAGGAGTCTCAGACACTAGGAATTGGAAAGGACTTTAAAGGTTAAAGCCCTACTTGATGAAGGAATCCCCTCACATTGCTGTGAACGCCTCTCGGTGTGAGAGATTCTCTCCTGCACACCGCAGTCCAAACTACTCCTGGGTAGCTTTCATTCCATTTAATGAGTCTCAGTTCAAAAGAAAGTGCCTTAGTTTTCTTGAGTCTTAATCCAATTCCCTGTTCATTAAACCACACGAGTGGGATTGATGCTGTAAGGACGAGTGTAATAAACCAGTGGGACCTGAAGATCAGATCAGGCGTTTTAAATGTTAATTTCTTCCTCATTTGAACTTAGAAACATGCAAAATGGCATTTCACAAATGTGTGGGTATATTAATATACCCACATCTAATAGGACTCTTAAGGGCATCTATGTATAAATTGGGAGTCTTCCAGAGGGAAGAAAGAAATCAGAGCTGAGAAATGGAGATGAGAGAAAGAATTACCCGGGGAAGTGCAGCATGCCTTAGTGAAAAGCTTCGGAATATGGTTTTTAAAAATTACAACAACAACAAAAAGGTAAGTTGGAGGCATCAGGGAGCTCATGGAGGAGCCTTACCCGCATATTTTAGTTTCACTAATATTGCAGTAAACTCTGGCAATATCTTTTGGGCCTGGATTCTGAGTAATATACACGGTAGCTAAGAGCAATGTCCCTTGCATACAATATATAAAGACTGATTTCCTGAGCAGGATTCTGAGATTTTGCGGAGTTCTGGACAGGGGACTGGGATTGGCTATGTCAAAGTTTTAAACAATGGGAGGAAGAGAAATGAAGAACTATAAATTGTTGCGGTAGCAAGGTCCTTAAATCCCTCTGTTATTTCAGTGGGAATCATGGGTGACCACAAAGTGAGGGTGATTTAAGCAGTGTTGTGGATCTGACAACACAGTGGGCCGAGTTGTACACAATGAATGTGAAAATTCACTGTCTCTCATGTGATACTGACTGTGAACAGAATCCCCTTCAATTCTGTTGGTATCCTATGGGCAAATGCAAGAGAATCTATTGGACATTAAAAACTTTAAGTCACCCTTGTAGATTCCTGGGAGTTTCCATTGCACTGGGTTTCTACATGACCCTAAATACCCCCCCTTTTCAGTCATCTCTTTCAATACTCTCCCCCTCCAATTATCCCCCATGTGATTCCTCATGTTCCCATATCCATCCACCCTCAGTCTACCCAAGAGATCTCTTCCCAGGGAAATCTTAGTGTCCCTCCTTGCTACCAAGCCTTTCTGGGGCTGTGGATTGCAGTCTGGTTATCTTTTACTTTACATCTAGTATCTACTTATAAGTGAATACATACCATGCTTGTCTTTCTGTCTCTGGGTTTCTTTACTCAGGATGATTTTTCTAGTTCCATCTATTTGCCTTCAAATTTCATGATGTCACTGCTTTTAACAGCTGACTAATACTACACTGTGTAAATGTACCACAGCTTCTTTACCCATTCTTTGGTTGAGGAACATCCAGGTTGTTTCCATTTACTGGCTATTTCAAATAAAGCTGCTATGAACATAGTTAAGCAAGTATCCTTGTGGTATGACTAAGCATCTTTTGGGTATATACCCAAGACTCCTAGCAAAGGTGGATATGTAGCCTGAACTGGACATCTCCTGTGACCAGGCAAGACTTTCAGTAGAGGGATTGGGACACCAACCCAACCACATAACATTTGGCCTCCAGTCTGCCCTGCTTATGGGATGTTCTGGGGGAAGGGTAGTGCAGATGTTGTTGGAGTGGTCAACCAATGACTCATCCAGGCTGAGACCCATGCCATGAGAGTGAGTTCACCCCTTACACTGTCGGGAATGCCAGGACCCAGAGGCTGGATGACCTAGAGATCTAGGATAGAACCATATATAATCGGAGAGAAAGAATGCCAGAATAATGATGCCTAGTGATCTTCTATACTCATAGATTGGTGACTACCACAATTGTCATCAGAGAGCCTTCATCTGGTCACTGATGGAGACAGATGCAGAAACCCACAGGCAAACATTAGGCCCAGTCTACAAAATCCTGCTGAAGAGAGGGAGGAAGGATTGTAGGGGACAGAGGAGTCAAGGGCATCATGAGAAAACCCACAGAGGAAAACTAACCTGGGCTCTCAGAAGCTCACAGAGTCTGAACTCACAACCAGGGAGCCTGCATGGGACTGACCCAGGCCCTCTGCATATATGTGACAGTTGTGCAATTTAATCTTTGTCTAGGACTCCTAACAGTGGGAGCAGAGGCTGTTCCTAACGCTTTGACTGACTTTTGGGAACCTATTCCTCAAACTGGGTTGCCTTGTCCAACTTTAATACAAGCACATGTGCTTAGTCCTATGATAACTTGATATAGCAGGCTCTGCTGGTAGCCAGGGGAGGCCTGCCACTTTCTGAACAGAAACACTGGAGGCTTGGATGGGAGTGGAGTGGGGAAAGGAATGGGAGGAGAGGAGGGAGTGGAAACTGCATTTGGGCTGTAAAATAAATAAATAAATAAATTTAATTTTAAAAAAAGATCAAAGCTTAAGTCACTATTTGAATACAGTCCTGAAGCAGGTATTTTACCTGTTTCTGGAATGGTTGGGACCTTAATGATTTAACTAGGATTTCCAAGGGTATGTGACATGTTGGCATTCAAGAACCTAGTTATTATTTTTGTGTTTGTATTTCCCTATAGACTCTCTTAGGATTTATTTCTTTCAGCTGCTGACATTTCTTTGTATGTTAATCTCATTTCAAATTCATCCTTGCTGAATGTACATGTACACAATGGAATTTGATTCAGGCACAAAGAATAATGAAACCATGAAATTTGCAGGAAGAAAGGGATGGGAAATACCATACTAACTGAAATAACACACACTCAGAAAGATAAATCCTGTATATTCTGTCTCATAGGCAGATCCTAGGTTCTAGTTTCTGTGTAGGTGTGTTTATGTGGGAGTTAGTGTGCATGGAGTTCACTAAACTAGAAAGAAGCCCATGGGAAGAGGAGGAGAGACTTTCAATGACAATGGAGAAGGTATAGACTATATGTGTCACTCTTCTCTTGCAGTGAAGAGACACCATGACTAGGGCAACTCTTACAAATGAAAGCATTAATTAGGGTACTTCTTCACAGTATCAGAAGTATCAGAGAGTCAATCTATTATCATGGTGGGAGCATGGTGGCAAACACACAGGCAAGGTATTGGAGAAGTACATCCTGATGTGTGGGGAGGAGAGAGAGAGAGAGAGAGAGGGAGGGAGGGAGGGAGGGAGGGAGGGAGGGAGGGAGGGAGGGAGGGAGGGAGAGAGGGAGGGAGGGAGGGAGGGAGGGAGGGAGAGAGGGAGGGAGGGAGGGAGACAGAGACAGAGACAGAGAGACAGAGAGAGAGATTGGACGTAGCATGAGATTTTGGAAACACAAAGCCCACACCTGGTGACACACCTCCTCCAATGAGGCCACACCTCCTTATCTTTTCCAACAGTTCAAGGACTAAGTATTCCATTATACAAGTGTACCAGGGGTCATTCTCATTCAAACCACCACACTGATTTTAAAATAAAATAACAATTTATCCTTGGTCTAAAAGTGTCTATGTGTGACATGATGACTAGTTAACTATTGCAGACTGTCGGATAGGCATCTCGTACTCCTGTGATGGATTTTGAAAATGACTTAAGGAAATTATAAACTAACAAACCAAGGAATACATGGCAACAAGACACCTCTCAAGAACCATGTGCCGTGGATGCTGGACTGGGTTTTCTGTCAGGTACTCATTGCCTTGAGGATTCAGTGTTCTGTGTTCACAGTTGTGTCCACAGTCCAAACTACTCTCCTTAAATACAGACCCCTCTATTCACAGCTCCAGCTGATGTCTATCTGGGCCTCAAATTCAAATATAGTACGTTCATGGCCAAATCCTTGATACCTGTGACGGCTAATTGTCAATGTCAACAGGCCACAACCTACAATCACTTTGAAAGAGAGTCTCGATTAAGGAATCATCTAGAAGAGGATGATGGCCTGTGACATGTCTTTGGGTGGGGTTGTCTCGATTGCTAGTAGAAGTGGGAAGACCCAGCCTAAACATGGGAACTACCATTTCATGGGCTTGGTCATGACCTGTGTAAGAGAGAAGGAGTCAGTAATGTGCATGCATTTACTTCTCTCTGCTCTTGACAATGGATGTGACCAGCGGCTTGAGTTAGTGCCTTAGAAGATTGTTATCAACTATAAACTGGAACTATAAACTAAATAAACCCTTTCCTTCCCCAAGTTACTTTTGGTCAGGGAATTTAGCAGACAGGAAAGGAGGACAATATCCATCTGGCTTCCTGTAGGTTAGTGGCACCCAAGCCCTTTACCATCTCAGATGGCGGCAACTCTATCCATTGGCTCATGCTAAAGCTGGAGAGATTATCTTTTACCACGCTCCCTTTCTTCTGACCTCCACTGCCTCAAGATATTTTGATCATTATGTTTTTTTTAACCCACAGGTATGAGAAGTCATAACCTGTTTTGCCTTTACCACAACATTAATAGCTCCTAAGACAGAACATAGATTTCCTGTTCTTACCTACTATTTAAAAATAAACTTGCCATATGGCATTTGTCTCATGTCAAAGGAATGCAATATGTTTTCCTTGACATATGACTCAACTGGAATGCCAGCAAAGCTGCTACTTTAGGAGAGTTATGGGACTTTACTCCTTCCCTGTTACATTATTGCATTGAGGCAAATGTCTGCAGCTCAAAGTGCCTCCAGTTTCTCAGATAATTGAGGTTTATACTTCAAAGTCTGCGTCATATGGTAACAAAGGTAGTGATGGGTACATAAGACAGCCTTGAAAAGTTGTCAAAGCAGGAGAAAATGACTTGGGCAAGCTGGGAATATCCACGATGCTGCTTACACTGTTTCTCAAGGGCCCCTTGCCATTTGATCCATCATTCAAACATAAGCCTTACTACAATGCAAATGGAAGCAAGAGAAAAGGGGAATACAGGAAGAGATTGCAAATGGGGCCACATTCAGACAGACACTCAGCGTATTCGGCTCCCTCTAAAATGTCTCCAGTGCTTGGCTGCCCTCTCACTCCATGGCTAACACCTGCATTCGCTGTCTTGGTTTCTGTAGGGGCCATCTGGAAGGCTGCTATGACCACCCTCACCTCCCTAGAGTGTCTTATCAATACAACAGTCAGAATAATCCATTAATGTATTGTTGACTTGACCCGTTCAGTGCACTCTCCAATGGCTTTCCATTTCACACAGACCACAGAGTCTTCCAGGGGTCTCTAGTACCCCCACAGGATCCATCAATTCCTTTCCCCTGACCTCTTCTACAACCAGTGTCATTTAACTCAGCTTCAGTCACACTGATTTCATCATGAGCACCTATAAATACCAGACATTTTCACCAACATTAGCAGCAAGCTTCTCCTGACGACCTCTGCTACCACATGGCTTACGTGCTCACTGCCTTCAACGTTGTGCTCAAACTTCACTTTTGAAATGTGGAATGATCTCAGATGCACTCCAACTTCCAGATTTCCCCTATTATGCTACCTTTTCTTCTTTCACATTGTACACACACACACACACACACACACACACACACACACACCCTCACATATATATACATCGCATCACTCTGGGAGGGTGGAATCATGATGGAATGGTGCAACATGAGTTTGAGTCCTACAGGAAGCAATCCCCTGCAGCACTGGAATTAAACCATGTCGTCATAGGGCACTGCAGAAATCCACAGTAGGGCCCTTCTGTGACAAGAGTCTCCCTGTCTGAGGCCAGGGAAGAAGGTCTTTGAAAAGCAACACTCTCCCAAGAGTCCTATCAGTTGGATAGAAGCTCATGCTTTCAATTACGTCAAAGTTGCTCCCCTTGATCCTACATAGGGGTTTAGTTAAAACTTCATCGCATGGCCCTGCATCAGATAATGCAGATACCAACAGTGGCCACCTTTCTCCCAAATCCCATCTCTTTTCTGCTGCAGCTGCAACATTCAGACATTTAACCCTCACTCACGCATCCTGCACTTGAGCATTCTTCATGAACACATGTCTACAACTAAGCAAGGGCCAGGGCAGTCATGAATTAATTGAAAGAGGAAGGTCTAGGCTCAAGGTAAACCAGAAACTAGGGAAAGCTTGTGTTAAAGCCCCTTCTACTGTTGCTGAAAGATATATTAGGGACTAGACAGTGTACTTAAAGAAGTCTAAAATAACTATTCAAGATACTTTGCTCATATATTCTGATACCTTCAGACATGGAAGGTTTTTATTTTATGTGTGTGTAGGCAGATTGTGTGGGTGTGTTGTGTATCATATGTGCCTGTGTGTGCAGGCACACGGGCTCAGGCACACACATTATAATTCGTAGAAGATGCCAAGCGTCCTGTTTTACCACCCTCCATCTTACTCTCTTGAGACAGGTCTCTCATTGAAGCTGGAGCCAGGTGGTGGTCAGCACATCCAAGGTTCCCTCCTGTCCCTACTTCCTGCACACTGTGCTCCGGTTGTGGGTGCCAGTGTTTCCATGGCTTTCTATGAGGTGCATTGACCTGGGGTCCTCAGGCTTGCACACAAACATCTCTCTAGCTCCTCTGTATGGAAGGTTTTTGATGATGGGTGCATCACTGAGGTGCCTCTGGAGACTTATTGCAGCTCAGGGCCTTCTTCCCAGCAGCTCATTCTAACTGAGGCTCTGAATTCTCTCCCCAAGTATCGTCACAGCTTGGTCCTTATACTTTCTTGGGTTTTACTTAGATGTTTACTAATGAGTACTTCCCAGAGATCCTTACAGAAATTTACAAACTTCCTTCCTGCCTAGTCCCTCAAATGTCATTAGCTACTTTCTTTGTCTTCATAACATCCACTGTTATTTATATACTAAATATTCACTTTTGTGTTTTGTTTAGATAAACTCTAGGCTTGGACCTTCAAAAGGTCAGAGATATTTTTGCCTGTGGTTGGAACAATTTTGCTAATAGTAAATGCGTATAGTAAGGAAGCCTACTCTATCATTCTGTCTCCCTGCCTGTGGTGTGTGTGTGTGTGTGTGTGTGTGTGTGTGTGTGTGTGAGAGAGAGAGAGAGAGAGAGAGAGAGAGAGAGAGAGAGAGAGAGAGAGAGAGACTGGGGGAGGGAGGGACAGAGAGAGACAAACAGAGAGATACAGAGAGAGACATAGAGGGAGAGAGAGAAGAAAAAGTGAGAGAGAGAAAAGACAGAGAACATCAGAAACTCATCTCTAATGGTTCATCTGGATTTTTATCTTTTCAAACATGTATTCATTTTAAACATTACTTAAAGAGAGCAGTCAGAGTGTGGGCTCTGCTCGGGGTTCCAACTCTCTACATCCCCCTGCTTGGATCTTCCTGGGCCTACCCCTTACCTAGAGTGTCTCAGACCCACTTGCATCCATTGTGAGACACATCAGAGTATTGGACCTGCTTGAATGCACCAGGAAAGGAAGAGACCCCATGAGATCCCACTGGAAGAAGGGATGGGAAAAACGACAACATAAAAACAGAAAAAACCAATATGACCCCATCAGAGTCTAGGGATTCTACAACAGGATGACCTAAACATCCCAATGCAGATGCAGCAGAAGAGAATGACCTGTAAAACAACCTCATGGAAATGATAGAGACCCTCAAAGAAGACATGAGAAAATCCCTTAAAGAAATAGAAGAAAAATCAAACCAAAAATGCAAGAAATCAAAAACAAAAACCAATCCCCCCCTCACACACAAAAATAAAACAGATGAAGGAAACAATTCAATCAATTCAAGACCTGAAAACCAAAATAGAGACAATAAAGGAAACACAAACTGAGGGAATGCTGGAAATATAAAAGCTGGGTAAATGATCAGAAACTACAGATGCAAGCTTAACCAACAGAATACAAGAGATAGAAGACAGAATCTCAGGCACTGAAGATAAAGTAGAGGAAATAGATTCATCTATCAACGAAAGTCTCAAGTCCAACAAATCCTTAACACAAAATATCCAGGAAATATGGGACAACTTGAAAAGACCAAACCTAAGAATAATAGGTACAGAAGAAGGTAAAGAAGCCCAGCTCAAAGGTGCAGAAAACATAGTTAACAAAATCATAGAAGAAAACTTTCCCAACCTGAAGAAGGACATGCCTATGAAAGTACAAGAAGTTTACCTGAACACTAAATAGACTGGGCCAAAAAACATTCCCTCCCCACATAATAATAATAATAATAATAACAACAACAACAACAACAAACCAAACATACAGAATAAAGAAAGAATATTAAGGGCAGCGAAGGAAAAAGGCCAAGTAACATATATAGTCAAACCTATCAGCATCACACCTGACTTCTCCATGGAAACTCAGAAAGCCAGAAGGTCCTGAATAGACATTCTACAAACACTAAGAAACCACAGAATTCAGCCCAGACTTCTATACCCAACAAAACTGTCAATTACTATAAATGGAGAAAAACAGGAAATTCCATGACAAAATCAGATTTACCCAATACATATCCACAAATCCAACCCTACAGATAGTTCTGGAAGGAAAACTCCAACCCAAGGAAATTAACTGCATTAACAAAAACATAGGCAATAGATAATGTCACTCTACCAAAAGCCAAACATTAGGGGAAAATCTCACACACAATACCACCACCATGTACAAAACTAAGTACAAATAGATCAAAGACCTCAACATAAATTCAGCCACACTGGACCTCTTAGAAGAGAAAGTGGGCAGTTCTCTTGAACAAATGGGTACAGGAGACTACTTCCTGAACATAACACCAGTAGTAGAGACACTGAGGTTGACAATTAATAAATGTAACCTCCTGAAACTGAGAAGCTTTTGTAAGGCAAAGAACACAGTCAACAAGACAAAACAGCAGCCTACACAGTGGGAAAAGATCTTCACCAACCCCACATCTGACAGAGGTCTGATATCCAAAATTTACAAAAATCCAAGAAGCTAGTCACAAAAACACCAAAGGATCCAATTAAAAAGTGGGGGACTGAACTAAATACAGGATTCCCAATAGAGGAGTCTAAAATGGCCGAAAGACACTTAAGAAAGTGCTCAACATCCCTAGCCATCAGGGAAATGCAAATCAAAGCAACTCTGAGATACAATCTCACTCTTGTCAGAATGGCTGAAATCAAAAACACCAATGACAGTTTATACTGGAAAGGTTGTGGCGAAAGGGGAACACCTCTCTGCTCTTGGTAGGAGTGCCAGCTTGTTCAGGCACTTTGGAAATCAGTATGGAAATTCAGCAGAAAAATGGGAATCAGTCTACCACAAGATCTAGCAATTCCACTCTTACTTTTGGGCATATAGCAAAAAGATGCACATTTATACAATAAAGACATCTTTTTTACTATGTTCATAGTAGCATAATTTGTAATGGTCAGAACCTGGAAGCAACCTAGATGCCCCTCAACTGAAGAGTGGAAAAAGAAAATGAAATGACAGACTATGGACACCCCCATGGAGGGCCTCACCCTCCCTGGGGGAATGAGGGGATAACGGGGGGGGGGTTGGGGGGTTGGGGGAGGGCACGGGAGGAGGGGAGGGAAAGGGAGAGGGACCTGGAACTGACTTGTGAAGCAACCTTGTTTCTTATCTAAATTTAAACTGGAAAAAAATGTGGTACATTTACACAATGGAGTACTACTCAGTGGAAAACAACAATGGAATCTTGAAATTTGCAGGCAAATGGATGGCACTAGAAGAAATCACCTGAGTGAGGTAATCCAGTCACTCATATATGTGAGGTATGTACTCACTCACATATGGAATGTAGACATAGAACAGGAGATTGCCAGCCTACAATCCCACTTCAGAGAGTCTGGGAAACAGGGAGGACCCTAAGAGAGATATGCATCGAACCCTGGAGAAGAGGAATGGGACAGGATTTCCTGAGCATGGGAGAGGGGAGAGGGAGCTGGGAGAAGGAGAAGGGGAGAGGAGGACATGGGGAGCAGGAAGGTTGAGTTGGGGGAAGACTAGAGGAGAGCAGGATGAGAGATGCCATAATAGAGGTAGCCATTATAGGTTTGAGGAGAAATCTGGCACTAGTGAGATTTCCAGAGGTCTACAAGGATGACACCAACTGGCAATCTAAGCAATAGTGGAGAGACTACCTTAAATGCCCTCCCTGATAATGAGATTGATGGCTTCCTTGTATGCCATCCTAGAGCCTTTGTCCAGTGGTTGCTAGAAGCAGAGGCAGACATCCACAGGTAAACACGGAACTGAACTCCTGGAACCAGTTGCAGACAGGGAGGCGTCATGAGCAAAGGAGTCAAGACCGGGATGGTGAAATCCACAGAGACAGCTGACCTGAACAAGGGGGAGCTCATGGAGCCCAGAATGGTGACTGAGAGGCCAGCATGGGACTGATCCAGACCCCCTGAATATGGGTGTCAGTGAGGAGGCCTCAGCAGTCTATGGGATTGATATGTGAAGCAAGCTTGTTTCTAATTTAAATAAAAAATTTCTGAGAAAAAAAATAGAGAGCAGTCACCTTCTCATGACAATACCAAACAACTTGTAGCAAACTCACCGGGAAAAGAAGCCACATAGAGCTTAGCCACAGGAAGCAGCCATGGGAATCATCCAAAGGATCTGCATGCTGTGTTGTTTTGCTTGGTTTCCCCAGTATCTCAGGAACTTCACCTGCTCTGATTGGATATGTATATTAAGCCCATTTACTAATGGGGAATTTAAATGCAGTAGACAGGGAGGACAATTCAAATCCTAACATGGTTCTCTTAAGTTAGTCACTAAATAGACCTAGGCACGAGTGTGGTTTTCCCAGTGAAGTGTGGACTAGCTCTTCCTTGCTTGCTCCGCACCTGCTGTGTTAGGTGTTTGCCTAACGAAGTGTAATGACATGCTGTGACATCTTACCTTCTCTGGCCTGCCAGGCTCATGGTTTTCACTGTCCCACAAAGAAATCACTCTCAGAATGAGACCAGATTAAAGGAATTCTCAACTGTCTTAACCATTAGTTCCCATTAGCAGCACTGGGGCTCAGACCATGACTTCACAAAGTGTGACTCCTTCTAGTGCTGAGTCCCTTCAGCCAGAAAAGACTGGAAGGTCTCAGAAGCAACGGCTTTCTACACTTCCCCAACCTTCCTGTCCTCCCACTCCCTCCCCTGCCAAAGTCAGTGTAGACCCAGCAATCCTTTACCAAAGCACCACCTAGACACTCATTCTTTCCTCTGCCCATTGAGGAGTCCCAGTTCAGAAAGAAGTTCTCACACCTATGCAAGAACAACAACACAAAGGGAACACGGCACAGGGGCCAGGAAGAACTGGGCAGAAGAGCCTGTGTCCTCATCTGTGCTCTTCCATGTTTCATAAAACAGTAATTTTCAGGCTGTGCTATGCCCTGAATGATCCCTTATTATAAAATAGCAGTTTGCTCTTTTTGAGTGCGAATGTTGGGGTGGAACGCCTCTGCACCTTGTGTGAATAAACAACCAACAATGCAGCAAAATGCTAAGTTATTTCCACAGATGAAGCATAGCCATCTACGACATTGTCAAATTAATTTGGGAATGCATGCTTACATTGGTGTATTAAAACCCTTAAGCAAGGCCAGAGCTGGGGGCTTAGCAAACAGCAGCCATGTTTAGGGATCTGTGGTTAGCTCTGTAATAGCCAGCAATGGCCCTCTAGGCATCTGTATCAGCTCTGTGCCTGTGCCTTCAGCCAGGCCTCTTCCACCCACGCACCCTCTCAGTGACATTCTGTAGCAGTTATGTGATGGGGAATGTATGAGCTAAGAGTCAGGGTTGGGGATAAAGATCGCCACAGATGATCCTGTAATTGCCAATGGCCAAAATCCATGATCTTCAGCGGATTAAAGACAACATAATTGGTATAGCTTCCGGATTTATTATAAAAACACCTGCTTCTGACACAGGTCACCCAAGAAGGCCATTCTGAAGCGGGCCCTCCACTTTTTATCACCGGTACATCATCCATTTTGGCCACTCACATTTCTACACAGGTGTCCATTCTCTGTTCAAGTTAAATGCAAAAGTGGACAGAGCTTCAGGGACTGGAATAATAGCTTAGTGGTAGAATACTTTCCTGCTATGTTCTACACACACATACTCACACACACATACTCACACACACACACTCACTCTCACACACACACAGACACTCACACACACACTCACTCTCACACACACATACTCACACACACACACTCTCACACACTCACACACACTCACACATGTGCCTGCACCTAAACACACATTCTAAAGTCCAGGGTTCCCTGAGCCTTTTAGTGTTTATTCTGAAGGATTTTGTATCATGTGAAAATCTTGTTAAATAAATCCATTATTCCTTTATCTTGTTAATTTCTTTTAGGTGTAAGATTGTTAGTCCAGACCTTTATGATGGACAAGGAATAGTGTCACCTACTCGTGTCTTACACAGAAGAAATTTGCCAAGCGAGCTAAGATGCCACCTGGAGAAATGCACAGAGAATGAAGTAAAGCTTAACAACTATCTTAAAAAACAAAAAGGACTGAAAGAGCCCCTATGGAGCCTCATAGATGTGGATAAGCCTCAGCTTTTACAAATGTTTGCTTTTTGTTCTCTGTCTCTCTTACCTCCCCTTCTCTCCCCCCCTTGCTTCCCCTTCTTTATATTTTATATCAGGGAAAAAACAGAGACCAGGGTCAAGTCTAGCCAAGCATGTATCCCTTTATAAATAAAGTTTTATTGTCACATGCCATATTCACTCATCTACATATTGTATATGAACTCTTCAGCAAAGTAGCCATGTCCAAGACCATATGGACACAACACTGCACTGCACTATTTGCTCTGTATGTAAAAAGTTTGCCGGATCTGTGTTGTACATGACTAGCAGAGGCTATATTTTGCTGAACCAGGCCTTGAGAAAGCAGCAAGTGCTGAATAGACTTCATGCTGCATTTGGTGCTCAGCGTCTTGGCTTTCTGCTGTGTGTTAAGGGAAAGAAGCCAGGCTTCCAGGGGGGGGGGTCCTAATGAAGCAGAGAGAGATCCTGCAGACAGCAAGTTTTCAGGATGTCCCAGATCACCACAGAATGTGAGACTTGGACACAGGTGACTGATGTGAGCAGCTGGGAATGAAGGAGGGGGAGAGGTGAGACATGTCAGAGATCCACTCTTTCTGAAGGTGCTCTAGAGCTGTTCTGCACTTTAACTTGTAGAGAACAGAGTTCTGCTAGCAAGTTCTGAGTGGATTGACTGTTGTCTCTAGAGACTTTCACGCTGCTACCATTGACTTCGATGGGGGTAATGGAGCATTTTTGTCCCATGACATCTGTGCTGGCTTCAGGCTATTTAACAAACTCCTACTAAACAAATCCCAACAAAGTGCTCTTTAATGGGTACTTAATTCTGTTGTAGAGGTGGGTGCTGAGCACACCTAAGTCCTTTTTTTTCCTTCAGGTCTGCTGTTTCCTCCTTTTTATGACTTGGTAATTACTATACCAGAGAACCCTGAGTTAAGCACTATTAATCGCACTCCGAGTCACCGAATGTCTGCTTTTATTGATCTCAGTTGATCTAATTACTCTCTAGGTTCCAATTTAACAGTTAAATTGATTATTCATTTACATTTTTAATGCTGTAGGTGAAATCATTTTAACATGAATCATCTCTAGCTTACCGGGTAACGTATAGAGTCATTTGGGATTTTAATCTCAACAAGTATTTGTTGAGCATATGAGCCCAGAAGGGAGCAAGGATTTAAAAGGTCATTCCACTTTATGGTCAACCATGACCAAAATGACTTGCTGACATTTTTGCTATGCAAAATGGCTGTTAGTTATAAATGGCTTCCGTGGTGATAGTGGGTAGTTAGGACATCAGTTTTTATCTTCCCCTTACTAATTATATTTTGTCTACATACACCTTAAAATATATAATGCCCATATCGTTGTTTGAACTTGTTCTCAAACAAAGGTCTTTCTACGATTTATTTTTCTCTTAGATGATATTGACTTGCTGAAGATGTAGAGAGAGTGAGGAATCATGCCAAGGAGAACTCCTTAGAATGAGAGCTCTTAGTTTTATGTCATTAGCTCATGAAACTACTTAACAAACACAGGTAACATGGAAACATCTAACTTCATATGTGTTTGCAGAATTGTTTTCTACCCAAAGTTTCTTTAAATATGCTTTGTAGAGTTCATTTGACGATGTGCTTTCATCCTGCACACCAAGAAGGTGAAACTAAAAATTAACGGCCAGTGGCTTATCCTTCCCAACAGGAACCGTTTAGTGTATCATATTTATGAGTTATATGTCTAATCACCTATTGCACTTGCTTGTTTCTAAAAGGAGATGATGCATAGGAAAATACATAAGCAGTCACCTTTATCTGACTGTATAAAATGGAGGCCGAGTTTAATGCTGAGTAGAGGAGGCATGGTACTCAGTTTCTAGGGAATAGTATGTGCTAAGGCTTGCTGAAAAGGGCAGTGAAAAACGAAAAAAGTGCTAAAATACTTGGAAGTGCCTCCTTCTGCTGATTTTCACTGCCAATTCCATTAGTCTTAGTACAAACCTGGCAGATGAAGAAGAGAGCTATCCTAAATTCTTGACAAAAAGGTCAGATGGTCGATAGTATTATGTTTTTGTGCATGAAATTATTGAACTCTTTTCTGTGTGCCTGCCTTGTACTAGAAAGCACATTCTAAGCAAAGCCAGAAACACAGTCATTAAGAATGCATCATCTCATAACATGTATACACATCACTGATAATAGGATGCAGAATGCTTCAGTTTCCAAAGCCCTGCCCTTCCCTTGGTAGTCCTAGGAAGCTTGAGGGAAAGGTGACTTTAGAAAGTGGTCATGCACAATGAGTGAGTTCACCAACGAGTGTTGAGATCACCCTGGGTCCTGCCCTAAGTTACTATACTTTGCAAAAGCAGGTTGTTTGTTGCTTTTGTTGTTTGTTTGTTTGTTTGTTTTCAGACTGCTTTACCATGAGAGATCTCCTGTAGAAATTTTCTACTAGGCCCTTTGCTTTGGGTCTCTCAGACATCTTGGAAATTCTTTGCCTAAGCTCTTGCAGGCATTCTACAACTCACATATAGTCATATAGAGGTAGATGGACTGAATGATGTATAAAATATAATTTGATAATTAACATTACTAATCCAGATTGGAATAAACAAGAACAAAACTTGGGCTTGCCTCAGCCATAAATATCAAGGAAAAGGGGATTCTCAGGCAAATTGCTTCTGATGAATATGCTGTACCTTATGAATTTATTCTTCTCAATAAATTCTGACGTCGTGAAAAAACACAAATGTATTTGTTGATGTTTTAACATTGCACACTAAGCACAAGGAGGGGTCAGCCTCAGAAAGTGGACTTAGGAAGAACCTAGGGGTTCTTAAGAAATCCTGGGTTTTCATCATAGCTCATATGAACAGTATATGGGCAGTGAACTAAATTTGAGACTTATAATATGTAGACAAGGGAGACTCGTTGACTCACTTTAAACCAAAAGGAGGAGATGATAAGATAGTTAGGATCTGCAAGATACCTCATTTGGTAATTGATCTAGTGTGCAAGCATGGAGACATGGATCTGGATTTCTAGCAGCCAAGTAAAATGATAACTGTGGAGTACGCATTTGCAATCCCAGCATGGGTTGGGGGATAGGAACAGAGATAGAAGGATCCCTAGAGCTCATTGGTGAGGCAGCCTAGCTAAACCATTGAGTTCTGGCTAGGTTTAATGAAAGATCCTGCTCAAGAAAAAAAGGTAGAAAATGATTGAGGAAGACTGGTTTCAACCTCTGGCTTCTTTGCACACAAACACATAGCATAGCATAGCATAGCATAGCATAGCATAGCATAGCATAGCATAGCATAGCATAGCATAGCATAGCATAGCACACAGCACACACATGCTAAAAAGGGAACCAGAGATCCACCAAATCCTGAAATGTGAGCAGAAGTGCAAGCAAAGCTAATTTCCAATGGGCCAAGGCCAGAATAGTATCTATTGATGATTAGATGCCATCTTCTATTCATCCTAAAGCAAGCAGATAGAGCAACTATAGCTTACTGGTTTGTTTTAAAAGAGTTTATTGACTATGTCCCCTTCCCAGGGAAACCTTGCCCTCTCTGAGGAGTGGATGGGGGGTGGCATGGGACTAAGGTGAGGAGAGCAGGAGGAGGGGAGGGAGTGGGAACTGGAATTGGCATATAAAACTAGAAAAGAATGTTTTAAAATTAAAAAAAGATAAAAATTACAGAGAAAGCAAAAAATAAAAGAGTTTGTTGAGTATTCTGTAAGATGTCTTTAACTGCAGTACTGCTGTAGCCATAGCCCAAGTTCCCAAATTTTGTACTGGGCTCAAACCTGGGATTCACAGTTCCTTTCCCAGGAAATGGTTCACTTTATGGCGTAATGTCTAACTGAAGTCCGGTTTGTTGCCTGATGGCGATAACTTTTTATAGATAAATGCATAACTATTTTTGTTAGACACTTGAATTACGTCACTGCAATTGCAATTACACTCTCAGTAGAGTTGCACTGATGAAATCCCACAGTTAGTTCTGTAATTAAATCACAATGTACATCAACAAGTTATGGATCCTTAAAATCCTAAAGTTTAAATTTGCCAAATTTGTTGAATTTGCTCTACATGGCATTTAAAAATTCCTTTAGAATCCTCAGTTCTTGTGAGAGAATATTTCTATGCATACCACCTGACAAATCGCATGCGTGTTAGAATAAGCACGCCCAAGAAGGGCTTGTGTGAGCCCCTTACCTGTGCTGTCTTCATACACCACAGTCACTGTTCTCCAGTTGTAATAGAGGACCAGGTCCAGGACTGCCCTGCTGATGGCTGCATAATCTGGGTAGAGGTTGATGTAAAATGAGTCTTTGTTGTCCACCGAGGGGTGTTTCCAGCGAGTCTGAATGTGTGGAACTTCCAGAGCATTGCAAATAGACTGCACGGCGCTGACAGAGGAACTGTGGGATGGGCCAAAGAGGGCGGCCACACCAAGAGCCAGCTGGTCACAGGCTGATAATATCCGAAGACAAGAGAGGGGATGGTGAGGGAGGGGGGCAGGGTAGGGGGTGAGAAAGAGAGAGTTCTATGAATGCATGTTTTCCTTACAAGAATTCTCCACTCAACTATTAGAGACCTCTTACAATTCCCATCTCTGTGTTGATATCTGCTCTTGCCAGCTTCCAATATACTTTAGATAGTAAAATACTGGTAAATGTAAAAGTAAAGTCAATTAGCAATAAATCATAGGGCCAACTCCCTGCAAATAAAAATGAGTTACTGGTCTCAGTTCATTACCTCCAATCGGACGAAGGCTAACTCCTTTACTTGATCCCATGAGTACTCTGTGGGCTAACTAGCAAACCATTTGTCAAATGAAAGTCGTATGAATTAAGTTCTGTCATATGGCAGTGTGACAATGGAGAGATTAGTATGGTCAGAAGCCCCTTGGGTGGCTATGAAATGCTTTGACTGCCATATTTCTGAAACTCAGATAGGAATTTCAGACTATTGAAACATTGCTAAAGAGTACATATAAGCAGGAATGATACCTAATTAATTACAGAATAATGGGATGGCATGGCATAAAGGGATCTTTAGAAGACACTTGGGTCTGCCCCACTCATTTAATAAACAATGGACTTAATCATGGCCACTGGATAGTAACAGAGTTGAATCAGAGCCCGAGTGCCCCAGTTCAAGGTCAGGCCACCCCTTTCTCTCTCAATTATCAGTTAAACAAAATTAAATCACACATTTAAAATTTTATTTCCAGCATTTTTTTGCTATAAGAACAAAAGCATCCATTGAAGGAAATCAGAATATTTATAGTACAGGGAAGACCAAAGGCTCTGTTGTTAGCCCATCGACTTGGAATAATGCTTAATGATGTTTCAGGAAATGGAGATTGTTATTCAAACATCGTGTGACACACTGATGCTTTTACAGAATTAAAAAACACAACATTCTCCCTAAGGTTGTGCAAATTACTCGAGTGTGTTTTTACTGCCTGAAGAACAGATAGCTGAACGGGAATGGTGTCATTTCCCAAAGTCATCCTTATACATTTAAGTATTTAAACTCCTCTTAGTTCTTGACTATGATAAGTCATATTTCAGTATTAATATTTTTTCTCTGTATCTTAAATTACCTCTTTGATTCTAGATTCTGGATGGTGGAGCTTACCATCTACTACTAAAAGGTCTTGATATTTTTAAGATGTTTAATACGTACTGACCAAATTCCCTTCCAGAAAATGAGTTTATCCTCTCCTACCATGTAGAATAATGTAAGGGGGTGTAAGGGGGTACTAAATATAGGTTTACATGCATCTTTCATATTTAAATTGTAATTTTTTGAAATGAACTTTAGAGTTGCCAAGTGATAATACTTGAACACCGAAATTAAACAAATAGATCCATCTAAATAAAGGAATTTGTATTAGGAATTGTATAATTATGCAGGTTTACAAAATTAAGTGGTGAGCCCCATATGTTTTTGTAAGTTTCAAGGAGTTGATTTAGAGAGAATAAAGAGTAAAATTTTGTTGGCCATGTTGCGGCCATCTAAGCGGCAACTGATATTGCCATTTTAAGGACATATTCTGCACTGACTTTGAAGATGCACAGCTTTCTGCAATATACTGAAGTTACTGAGTTGTCACTGTCACAAGCTCACTTCTGGATGTGAGTTCATTAGCCCGACAAAGTATGAGCATGAGAGTGTGCAAATTGCCTTACCCAGTATGAGCAATGGATCGAGATTCCAGCCAATGTCTAGATTCTAGGATGCTAATATTTCTTGACAGAAAATCAATCCTTTAGGATTATGTTTGTTGGGGTGCTTAACTTACAAGTATGGTTGGATCTTCAGATTATAAGAAAATCTTCATTTTTAAAAAATTTTTTTTGGATTGAAGTATCACCGTTAAATGTCATTGGATTAGTTTTCTATGGCATTGTTCAAAAGTATAGAAGAGAAGAGAGAGAAAGATGCAGAGCAAAGAGAGAGATAGATCGAGTGAGTTTTATTCAGACAGTACATGTGTAAAGATGTCTTATGAGCTTTAAAATACTACTTGAATGTAACTATACATTTTTGTTATTGTTAATGGATAACTCTGACCTATAAGGCATTTCTAACATCTCTAACTCCATCCTTCTTTGTTTTTTGGCAGAATCTTGCTATGTGGCCCCCAAATTCATGCTAGACTGGGCCCAAATTCATCTTGATCTTTTAGTGCTGGAATACAGGCATATGCCACCATGCCTAGCCTCCTATCCTAAAAAAAACAGGGTTATTACACTAAGGTTATGGTATATGTGGTATGTATTATTGCAAGAATCTCCATCCAGCTGATGAAGAGAGCTTTACATTTTGCATGTAAGTAGCACTGTGATGTCTGCAGGCAAGTGTTTCAGGCAAACACATTCTCTGATGTAACTAGGTCAATTCTGTTAACCCTTAACACTCAGTTACTTGGGAACCACCAAACACATGGAGTTGATCATGCATGATTTGTGTCTGCAAAAAGGCAAAGTGTGTTCTGGAAGGAAAAGGATTCTTTATAGACGCAGATAAGCAGCAGCCTTTGGTTCCACAAAATCTTTAACCTCACGAGGGAGCAGTGCCTTTGTTAGAGGCTATGCTTCATGTGTATGGACTCAATAGAGACTTGTTTTAGGGGTGCCCAAGGGATGTCTAAACCAGCCCCTCCATTCCGTAAGACTCAGCCCACATGATGAAGCTTGCAGCCTGCTTATAAATTAGATTACTTTTGAGTATCTGTCTTCTGTTCAGAAGAAACAACAAAATGAAATTGTGATTTGTTTTCACAGATTTAATCTTCCTATTTTTATGATTTTGCAGAAAAGTGCAAAAGCAACAATAACAAAAAATGAAAAGATGTTAGATAAACCCAGCAGTTCGTAGCAGCATTTTATGATCTGGGGCTTGACTTATGCATGTCCTGGGTGCTTCTGCATGTTTGGTGGATGTGACCTTCCCCAAGATTTTATTTGACCGCACTGTACAATTTCATGGTGGTATCTCAGCTTCAGGAAGGAAAAACAGATCAAGCTTGACATTTTCCATTCACAGCTGAACCAGTAAATCATAGAGTGGAGGCCACTGAAGGATAAGCTGATCAGAAAGGCCCAGAAAACAGGGCAAGGCAGTGTCCATTAGGTGAGTCCAGATTGCGTTGATCAGTGACACTGGGGACCAGGAATTCCTACCACCCATTTGCAATAACACACCTACTTCAAAAAAAAAAAAAAAAAAGGGCAAGCTGTAAAAAGGTGGCCTGTGCAGCAGACTTATCACCCAAAGAAACGTTGTAAAGTAGAATAATAGTTACCTCTCCGGGAGGCTTCAAAACTATCAAAAAGATTAATTCTCTGGATGTCATAGGTTAATGTGACGTTAGGCATCAGGGTTCGGTTTCGGTTAATACTGGTGACTGCAAACTTGAAAGCTAATTCTTCCACATTAACGGGTTCATTCTCCACAGTTTCAAAAATACCTCCTGCAGAAGCAAAAGAGATTCATGAGAGACATCAGACATGTGCAATACCACTATTTCAAAAGAAGTTTGTAAAGTGTAAATAAAAGACCCAAGATAATGATTGCCAGGATGACCACAGTAGATACAGAATCTAGGCCGAATGATATCAGAATGTGTTATGTACAAACAAATAGTTCTAACTGCACATGCGTGCTTAAGGTTTTAAACCCAATATTGGAAAAATAATACCTCTTAGATGGTGGATATAGTCCCAACTTTTCACCAGAGAATCATAGTTAATAATACAGTAGAAAGCAGTTTTCTCTGATCTAAACACAATTTAAACTCTATTCTGGTAGGCAATCTCACCTAGGGATTAAAACATTTCTATTGAAAACAGAAACAGAGTTTCTAGGAGCTGGAGAGATGGCTCTGCAGTTACAAACACGTGTATATGGCTCTTATAGAGGACCCGAGCTCTGTTGCCAGCACCCATAGTAGACTGCTCATAACCATCCAAACACCAAGCTCCGGTACATCTGACTCACTGTCGGGTGACTGCATTCATGTGCACACCCACACACACATACTCATGGAGACCCCACCCACACACTCACGTTTGCACACCCATGTGCACACGCATGTGTAGCCCACACACTCGTGTACACACCCCACCCACATACACTCATATAGACCCCACCTCCACACACACTCATGTGCACACGCATGTGTAACCCACACACTCGTGTACACACCCCACATACACTCATGTAGACCCCACCTCCACACACACTCATGTGCGCACCCTGCACAACAAACGTTCATGTTTACACACTCATGTACACACACATGTGTACCTCCACCACCACTCACGCGCACACCCCACACATGCATACTCATGTGCACTCCCACACTCATGTGTACCCCCTACACTCATGTTCACGTCCTCACCCGCACACACTCATGTGCACGCCCCCACTCAAACACACTTACGTATGTACCCTGACCACACACTCACATAAACACCCAATCCACACATATTCATGTGCACACACCCCCACTCACACACTCATGCACACGCCTTACTCACACACTCATGCACATGCCTTACTCACACACTCATGTGCGTACCCCCATCTGCACACTCCTATGCAGGCTCCACCCCAACACAGTCTTGCGCACAACCCCACCCCACATACCCATATCCGTATCTTTCACATCTCCACCCACATGAATGCACATGACTGAAGCTCAAATAAATCAGTTTTAAAAGGCAGGCATTCTAGACCCTAACGCTAGTTAGACTGGTCAGGGATGAACTGGGACAAAATAGAGGAATCCTACCCTGGCACTTTTCAGAATGAAATGAAAACATGTTTTCTAGGTTTTATAGCTCAGATGTCTGGGGTCATATTCTATACATCCTAACATTCTGAAGCATATGGGTAGATCCAAAGAAGGGTAGTTTTCTCTGTTTGAAACATCATTTGAATATACCCCAAAGCAAGCTTGTGTTTTAACTCTGGTGAAACAAGTTCTTTCATGTCCTCGGTCTGTCATCTTAAACATGTGTGTCTGTTTCACTATAAACAGTATCATAGTGCTTGGGCTATATCAGAGACTGCAACTCTAGCTTTGCATGAGATATTGGTTTTGTATAGAGATATGGTTAGCTATATGTTCTTACTATTCTTTAACAGCACTCATGTATTAACTCAATAGACACAGAGCATCCCATTGAAGCTTTATAAGCTGACTTCTATTTATTAAGTACTTGATTTACCCAAGTCTTTGCTTCCTCTGAAAATAGGCCTTGACTCCTACCCATGGCATGCTGAAAGCTCATAGATTGCAATTTATCTACTCTCATTAGTCCTTATTAAGGGTCACAATTAGGTATTTATAAATCTAATTTTTTGTTGACTCAAGCAAATACACACAAACACACATACCAAAAAAATCTGAAATTAAAAGCACAGATAGTCATCATTTGCCTCATTTCCATTCATTCTTTCTCAGATGGAGAAATCCAGTGTACAGAATTTAACTAAATGTAATTACACTGGCCCTATTTTGAGAGATCAGTTTTTAAAAGCACATATATAGTTTTCTGTTGAATTGACTTTATTTCTTAATTAACTGCAGTGTTTAGTGAGGAGAGCTAAGAAGACCTATAGTAACCTAATTTGGCTTCTTTCAAATACATTTCTGGCATTTATAGATCAAAAGCTTGAATCATTCATGTATAGACTACTACTATGGTTCTCTATGAAACAATAGTTAAGAGTAAAAGATGTTAACTTTCACCTAAGGTCCCAGGGGAGACAGTTGTTCCAAAAGTAGTAGCAGCAAGTGCTTGTGTATTCCCTCTGTTGGCCACACATGGGGAATTAGGAATGGACTTCCATTGTTTTTGGGCGCCGAGACAAGATGGCGACTGAGAGGTGAAGAGGTCAGGCAGGAAGCACTGAGTGGTCATAGGTAGACTGATGTAAGATGGGTTTATTGTTGGGTCTAGGTGACCCACACTGAGGGCTTTTGCTATTAGAATCACCATAATAGTCATTAGCGATTGTTTATTTACTAGTCTATCCTCCCAGACCCAGCAAGGGCCCTGTGACGTTGAGTCCATGCCACTCAGAATCTGACCCCATCCAGACCAAGGCAGCTTAAGATACCCAGGCTGCAGCTATTTAGGGAGAAAGTGAACCTCAGCCTGTGAGGATAGCAGCAACTCAATGTACACGGCAGGCTGTGGGAGGGGATATATTCCCAGATAAAGAATGACCCTGGCCTTACTTAATTCTCCCTTGTGAATTTTAAGTGGAGGGAAGAAAGTCATACTAGGGTAGGTCTTCTGTGTAGTTTCCATCGAAACTTATAACCAGCAGACCAAGTAGGAGATAGTTTCCTGTTTTAGTCAATGAAAGAGAAAGAGATAACACACATTGTCTCCACATAGTTCATCTGCAAGACTCATCCCTGACAAACTCAGATGTGTGCATGTGCTCATGTTTTCACTTCATCAATCTATTTCTGCTTTTATCGCCTCTAAATGTGGATGACAATTCTCCATTGCTCCATTGGTCTATAAAGCAAATGGGTAAATTCAGCTCAATACTTTGAAAACACAATTGTTCTCCAGAAAGTGTGGATATTATTGAACATGTGATGGCAATCACATGGCAATCAGTTAATACCAATCTTGAAGCACCCTGCTCAGTTCAAAACTATTCCTCTGCTCTACAGTTGTCTTTTGCACACAACTGACTCGTCTTGTTTTAAGAAAAGCATTTGTTTATTTTTATGTATTTTGTGTGTAGGTGAACTCCATTTTGGCATTTTAAGGGAAATTGCTGTCGTTCATTTACTTAATGAGAATTATGCATGGCATCCCTAGTTCAGCACCCAACCATATTCTTCTCTCCTACAATGGGCATCTGAGAAATATCCCAAGTCTACAGTAATGTGAGGCATGAAGACTTCTAGAGAAGTACCAAGAACACAATATCTGCTAAGACAGGGAACTTGTGAACAGACTGGTCCCTCAGAAGGTGTGTGGAGACACTTACAGTTAGCTTCCTCTTTCTGTCCGCAGCTTCAGATTTAAGATGTGGAGTGTCTAATACATGGAGCAGAGGAACTCTTGCCTAGGGACACTTGCATGATTCATTTTTATATCTCTCTCCTCATCCCTCCCTCCCCCTTTGCTCTCTTCCCTCCCCTTCCCTTCCCCCTTTTTCTTTTGTTTTCCCACACTTGTCTTACTATCTTTTCTTCCCTCTCTCTTTTCTTTTCTTCTCTGTTCTTTTTCTCTCACTCTTACTTTCTCATATTTGTGGACAGCTCCCACCCCCATTTTTTGAGACAGGGTTTCTCTGTGTAACAGCATTGGCTGTGCTGGAACTCACTCTGTAGACCAGGCTGGAGACCAGGCTGGCCTTGAACACACAGAGCTGTGCCTGCCTCTTTCTCCCCTGTGCTGGGATTAAGGGCACGAGCTACCACTGCCCAGCCTGGATAGACCCTTTTAATGTGATATTTAAATCTTTGTGGAGCCAGCTTCTGGAGGCCAGGGTTCCCACTTCTCAGAAAGGAAGACTCCTCTTTCAGCCATTGCTCTGTTCCTTCTCTACTCTACTCTAGCCCATTTTCTCCTTGACTGTCCCTCTTTCTACTAAGGTTAAAGTACCTCTTTGACTTTTGAGTTCTCATTTGAGCTGAGATAACCACAACTTCTAGTCCTAAGAATTCAATGAGCTGTGGACAAAGTTGGAAAAAGTGAAGTTAACGTAAGGTACTTCAGGCCTTGATGTGTGTGGGAAAGACCATCCATCCATCCTTCCATCTGTCTGTCCGTCCGTCCGTCTGTCCGTCCACCCATCCATCCAATTTTCAAAATTGCTCAGGGAGCACTCTGAGAGGTCAAGATGAACAAGTTTCCCTTTTGGGCTGTAACCCTTGAATATGGCAGATGGTGCCCAGGAGGGCAGAACCTCAGAGGTGTGGGTGACTATGCTTGCTTTCAACACTTATGAGGAAGTAAAGTGTGAGAAGTGTTGGTGAACCAACTTTTGTCTTTACTGTAATGTGAGTCAGGCTGAGTGCTACAGATCACATATTCTTTCTTATAGCCTAGATGCAACTGGGCATAGAAACCTCTGCCTAATCGCAACAGGAAGGTGAGCAAGGGTCAAAGGGCATTATCAATAACGTCCTCCCACCCCAAACCACTTGCTGCTTAGTGACACCACTCAGGATCCTTTGAACAACTGACCAAACATAGGATAGCAAAGTAGAAGTTGGGGTAGGTAGAGTTGGATGGTAAAACTATTTATCCATGATTTATCCATCTTCTCAGCCCCTACATTAAAAAACAAGAAACTAGGTATGGTAGAATGTTTGTAATCTAGGGGAATCCTAGGAGCTCACTGGCTAAGCAGTCTAGCTAAATTGGCAAATGTCAAAGTTCAATTAGAGCCTTTGTCTTAAATAATAAGCTGGAGAGTGGTAGAGGGAGATACTCAGTGTCAGTCTCTGACTTCCACACCTGAATTCACTAACCCTACATCTGACAGAGGGCTAATCTCCAAAATTTACAAAGAACTCAAGAAACAAGTCTCCAAAACACCAAAGGATCCACTTGAAAGGTGGGGTACAGAGCTAAATAGAGAATTCTCAGTAGAGGAGGCTAAAATGGCCAAGAGACACTTAAGAAAGTGCTCAACATCCTTAGCCATCAGGGAAATGCAAATCAAAACAACTCTGAGATACCATCTTACTCCTGTCAGAATGGCTAGAATCAAAAAACACCGAAGACAATTTATGCTGGAGAGGATGTGGAGAGAGAGGAACACTCCTCCACTGCTGGTGGGAATGCCGACTCATACAGCCTCTTTGGAAATCAGTATGGAGATTCCTCAGGAAAATGGGAATTAATCTACCACTAGACCCAGCAATTCCACTCTTAGGCATTTATCCAAATGAGGCAGGTTCATACAACAAGGGCATCTGCTCCACTATGTTCATAGCAGCATTGTTTGTAATAGCCAGAACCTGGAAGCAACCTAGATGCCCCTCAACTGAAGAGTGGATAGAGAAAATGTGGTACATTTACACAATGGAGTATTACTCAGCAGAAAAAAACAATGGAATCTTGAAATTCGCAGGGAAATGGATAGCACTGGAAGAAACCATCCTGAGTGAGGTAACCCAGTCGCAAAAAGACAAACATGGTATGTACTCACTCATATATGGATTCTAGATATGGATCTGGATAGTGCCAGTCTGCACTTCCACAGATAGAGAGTCTGGAAAACAGGAAAGAACCTAAAAGATATGCATATATGCATAGTACCCAAGAGAAGAGGATGGAGACAAGATCCTCTGATGGGGAACACGGCGAGGGGTGGGGGGGAGTGGGACCTGGGAAGAATAGAGGGGTTAAAGAGGAAGGGAGTTGGTCATGGGGGAACAGGAAGTTGAGGGAGTGGGGGTAGAATAGGGGGAAGAGGGAATCATAGGATCGAAGACAGATCAGGCACCAGAGTGACCTCGAGTGATCTAAAGGTATAACATCAATTGGCAAGCTAAGCAATAGTGGAGGGACCACCTCGAATGCCCATTCCTGATAATGAACTTGATGTCTATAACCATCCGGGAGCCTTCATCCTGTGACTGATGGAAGCAGAGGCAAACACACAACTAAGCACTGAACTGAACCCAAGGAACCCAGTGACAGAGAGAGAGGAGTGATGAGCAAATTGGCAAAGAATGGGCTGGCAAAACCAGCAGAGACAACTGATCTGAACAGGGGAGTGCTCTTGGACCCCAGACCGACAGTGGGGAGGCCAGCATGGGACTGATCTGGACCCCCAAATGTGAGTGTCAGTGAGAAGGCCTGGGCAACCTATGGGGCCCTGAGCTGTGGATCAGTGTCTATCCCTGGTATACAAACTGTCTTCATGTGCCTATAGCACAAAGAGAGATGCTCTCTCAGCCTGGACTCTTAGGGGAGTGCCTTGACCCTACCAAGAGTAAAATGACAGACTCTAGATATCCCCTATGTGGAAGGATTTGGCAATAGGGTGGGAGGGAGGGGGGGAAGGGGAGTGCGGGAGGAGGGGAGGGAGAGGGAACTGGGATTGACATGTAAAACAAGCTATTTAAAATTAAAATAAAAAATGATAAAAAAAGAAAAACAAAACAAGGGGTGGGGGTAAGATGGGATCTTGAATTAATTTGAACTAAAAATCATTTTTTCATGCGTGTATGTCATTATTATAGCCTGAAGTACTTCCATCCCAAATTCATATACTGAATCCCCAACCAGTATCCAATGCTCAAGAACTGAGTATATTTTACAAGGTAATTAGGTTGGGATGGTTAGGACAGAACAGTAAGAGCCCTCCCTTATCTAGTCTGTTGTTAGAAGAAAAAGCAACTAGAGGGGCTGGAAGGATGACTCAGCAACAGAGAGCATCTGTTGCTTTCAGAACATCTGGGTTTGAGTCTCAGCACCCACATTACAGCTAACAGTCATTTGTAACCCCAGTTCCAGAAGATACCACACTTTGTTCTGGACTCTGCAAGCACTGACTGCTTGTGGTATATGGAGACACATGTACACAAAATACCCATACACATAAAATAAAAATGAGTAAATCTTTAAAAAGGAAAAAGAAACTGGAATTCATTGGCGTGCTGTATACACCTTCATATAATCATGCATAGCATAATCTCTATGAGGAGAAAATCATACCAAAAAATGGCATCTGCAGGCCACAGAGAAGGCCAGTCTGCCATTCCTTGATCCTGTACTCCCAGCCTCTATGACAGTGAGAGAATACATTTCTGTTTCTATCATTTAAACCACTTAATCTGGTTGGTTGGTTTGTTAATTGCTTGTTTTTGTTTGTTCTGTCCAGCTTTAGGAAGCTAGTCCATTCATCTTGTCTATTTAGCCGAAGGGTTTTTAAATGGAAAAAATTTAATGGCTTAGTGTCAATTAGTTCCATCTAAACAAAACTTTCTTCTTGGAACGGTAATATAAGATGGACAAAAGGAAAGACGGTATGATGCAGTTTAGGAGGCAGGACTCTACCGTCACAGTGCATTTCCATTGCTGCCGGGGTTCTTTTTCATAACCGTCACTCATGGGGACCACTGGGAACCACACATAGCAATCTCCTGCATGGAGAGGCGGTTGGCAGCAAGGAGTAATGGTGGGTGAGGGGTGAGGGGAAGTCAACCGAGAGCTTTTGATTTGCACCAAGTAATTTCATGTGGACTTAGAAGAGACTTGTCCACTATGAGAAATTCTACTCCTATTGGATTAACAGCAGGACCACTGCAAATAAAGGGCGGCTGAGAATAAATGTCCTATTGCATGAGCTTCTGAACACACAGGCCAGCAATGCTGCATATGTCAGCTTTCTGTCACTGCAATAAAACACCTGAGCTAATTCATTTATAAAGACAAAAGGTGTATTTTGGCTCAGCATTTGGGTGATTCTTGCCCATAATTTATTGGCTCCGTAGCTTTGGGTTTATGATGAAGCAATAGATCATGGTAAGAGTGCTTGGAGGGGAAACAGATTGCTTTGTGTCCAGAAAGCAAAGAGGGGAAGAGTAATGTCCCCTTTGAGGATATCATTCCGATGACCTAAGGACTCCTCATAAGGTTCCATTTCATAATGGTCCCCAACACCCTGAACAGTGCCACTCTGGAAACCATGCCTTTAACAAATTGATCTTGGAAGGCACATGCAACATTTGAACTCTAAAAAATAGTTTAAAAACTTTCCTAATTCACACACCATTCTTAAGGAATTATAATGGAAGAGGGCTGAACAAGCATTGGGAAGAGCCCAGCTTTGCCTGAGAGCCAACTATTTCTTCGTTTTCTTTTTGGCTTCCAAGAATATTCAGAGCTGTATCTGTAACCTGCCTTCTAGCCACAGTTTCTACAGAACACAGGAAAAATGATGTAGATATTGAGGACCTGGGTATAGCCAGATAGCCCTGGACTTTAAAGAATATAATATTGTTGCCCACCATATCCATCCTGGCTCCCTCTACATGGGGTTTAACTGGATGATGGATGGGAATTGTGTAACAAGTACTCACTTTCTCCCTCCAAAATCGTTAAGAAATCGAACCAGGTAATTTACTTCATTTAATGATGACAAAACCCAATGAAAGTCATGACTTTAAATCCTGTTCCTATAAAGGAATATTGTTTTGACTTGACTTACAATTGTAAATATATATCCCAATAGCCATTTTAGAAATGCATTAAATTTGTATTGTTCATGCATGCATATGAATAAAAATGCATATATTTAGATACACACAAAATTTAGTTGTTTTTGGTTGTGAGCACTGGGGACATACCTGTGTAAAAATGAAATGAATTGTAATAGCCAGGCATCACAGTGCTCTCCTGTCATCCCAACCCTTGGGAAGCAGAACCAGACAGTTCTGTGTGTTTAAGACCAGCATGGCTGACACAGTGAGTTTCAGGCTAGCCCTGGGCCTATAGAGTGAGATTCTAGAGAGAAAGAGGGAAGGGGGATGATGGAGGGAGAGGTGAGGGTGGGAATATGATTATGTGACTTTGGGTGCTTTTCTTTTAGAAGTTACTCAGAGGTAGGAAGAAGGGCATTGTCATGTCTACTGAGAGACCAGGTATGTCTTCACAAAAAGTATACCTGGGTAAGGATAGGAAAGAGCCGAAGCATGGCCTGAAGATACTGGGAGAAAGGTGCTCTGCAGAGGGGGTAAAGCAATGAAGGGGAGGAGCCTCTTTGGGTCAGTCTTAAAGAGTGGTGTGGCTGAGGTTGACTAAGCCAGACTGACTGGTAGAATGCAGTGAAGAGAAGGAGGTAGATTGGAGCAGATTACAGAGTGCTTAGGAAAGAGTGATAGGATTATGGATTTTATTCTGAGAGACACGGAAAGCTAGAAGTAGGCTTCGAACAGAGTGACTTTGAAAAGAATCACTGTGGCTTCGGTATTAGTGAGGGGATTGAGGAAACGGGCAAGAGCCTCGCACAGAAAGATCTGCTCTTGAACCCCTTCTACAAGAGGCTGCTTCCATAATTCAGCTGAGGGATGATGGTGTCTAAATTAAGACTGTTGTTATAGTCATTGTGAAAAGAAATAGTTGAACAGAAGGTAGCACTGGCAGGGTCACCTGACAAAGCATGTGAGATGAGAATGAAGGATGACATCATGCTTGCAGAATTAAGCAGTCATTGATGTTGCTGAAGAACAGGGCAGAGGGAGCTTGGCTTGGAATAGGATTTCTCTGTGATGCCTACACTTATTTAAGCGAAATGTCAGCTAGGAAGTTTGCTATGCTCTTGGAGATGCTATAGAAGTTGTTTCTTAATGTGGAAACTGCAATGGAAATAGTGTATAACACCATCATCCTGGAATCACTTAACAAGTGTAGACAAACCAAGGAGTTCCCAGAGCCAATAAGAAATTAGACTATGCACCAGGCGGTGGTGGTGCACGCCTTTAATCCCAGCACTCGGGAGGCAGAGGCAGGCAGATCTCTGATTTCGAGACCAGCCTGGTCTACAGGAGCTAGTTCCTGAACAGCCTCCAAAACCAGAGAAACCCTGTCTCAAAAAACAAAACAAAACATAAAAACCCAACAAACAAACAAACAAATAAACAAAGGACTATGCAGGGACTTGGATAACATCAGAAGAGAGGAGAACACTGTCAAATCGATGACTTTTGACTCTGGTCTTTAGAACTGCTAGAGAATGTGTTTCTGTTATATTATCTAGTCAAGTTTAAAGGGGAAGATGGAGGTATGGGAACTTTAGGGATCTGATTGGGCAGGTTGGGGCAGGCCAGACAAGGAGAATAAAGAAAGAAATATCTTGATGGGGGTGGCATTTTGAGGCTATGGAGAAACCTGGTGTCAGGGAAACTCCCAGGAATCTATAACGATGACCCCAGCTAAGACACCAGCAATAGTGGAGAGGGTGCCTGAACTGGCCTTCTCCTGTAATCAAATTGGCGACTATCCTAATTGTAACAGAGAGCATTCATCCAGTAACTGATGGGAGCAGATGCAGAGATCCAGAGCCAAGCACTGGGCAGAACTCTGGATTCCTGTTGAAGAAAAAGAGGAAGGACTGTGTGAACCCTAGGGGTCAATGTCAGCTAGGGAGCCTGCATGGGACTGACCTAGAGCCTCTGTCTGCATGTGTATGACAGTTGTGGGGCTCCACTCAGTGGGATCAGGAGTTGTCCCTGGCATTTCAGCTGACTTTAGGGAACTCAGTCCCTAAGGTGGGTTGCCTCACTCAAAGTTGGTGCAGGGGGACGTGCTTGGTTCTGCCTCAACTTGATGGGCCATAGTTTGTTGACTCCCATGGACGGCCTACCCCTCTCTGAGTGGAGACTGAGGAGGAGTGGATGGGGGGGGCGTGTTGACGGGAGGTGGGGGAGGAAACAGAGTGAGAGCAGGGAGGGGAAACTGTGGTCGTTATGTAAAATAAATGAAAAAAGTAAAAGAAAAGGTGTGTGTGGATGTATGTACATCTGTGCCCCTGCAAATGTACTTGTGAATGTGCATCTAGGTGTGGAGGGCATCTGTGTCTTCTTAAATCACTCTCTGCTTTGGGTTCGTGTTGCTGTTTTGTTTTGATTTTGAGAGGGGATCTCTAGCAGAGTGTCCCACCTCACCAGTTCAGCGGGGTTGGTCAGCTCTGTGCTGCAGAGATCCACCCCTCTGCCTCCACAGTGCTGGAGCTGCAGATGTGCTCTGCCACACCTGACTTTTTACCTGGGGACTGAGGATCTCAACACAGGTCTGCAGGCTTTTTTGGCAGACATTTTTATTGGGTAACCTATTTCAGCTGCCCGGAAGTAATTTTCTATAGCAGCTACAGAGTACTAATGTAGCGAACGGATTGATTAATT
Source organism: Mesocricetus auratus (assembly GCF_017639785.1). NCBI lineage: Eukaryota > Metazoa > Chordata > Mammalia > Rodentia > Cricetidae > Mesocricetus > Mesocricetus auratus. The sequence continues at coordinate 9,146,727 of NW_024429192.1, read as the reverse complement.
TTTAGTCTTTGTTTCACTTGGAGTGGATTCAGACTAACTACATTTGTGGGGTACAGTACAATATTCGAATGCATCTATATATGTATACATCCATTTGTAAAATATATACCAATCTGATTAGTGTGAGAAGCATGTCTCACACCTCCACTATATATCTTTGACTTTTGATGGAAACATTCTGAAACTTCCCATTGTAGGAAATTTAAATATATAATATGTTAGTAACAATGTAGTTGAACTTATTCTTCATGGCCAACTGTATTTTATAGCTGCCAACCATGCTTTGCCAATATCGGCTGATTTTAATTATCCCATTTCTCTTTCCAAAGAGTCATTTCACTCAGCACCTTCCACGGATGTTTCTACCCTCTGTGACTCTATGTTGCAAGTACACTACTCAGCTGTGTTATAGGATCCATTGGTAATTCCTATTCGTTCTACTTCCCTACTTTATTTGGAGTATACAGGGTCAGATCGGGATAGTATTGTTTGTGTTCTAATAAACCTTGCACACGCCTAACTAGCTGCTGTGTGTACACTGTGGCAACTTGTGAGGTCACTCAGAAAGCAAGGGTGACCTATTAAGTGATGATCTAGAAATGGAAAGCTTCCAGTGCTGGCTCCCGATTTGCATTCATGGAGAAGAACACCCATCCCAGAAGCTGTCAACAGAAAACAAGATGGCAATTTGATCTATTCCTTTGCTGATAGCTGCTCCTTAAATACACACTATTATATTGCCTCCCTTTATTGCCACATCCATAATTCTCTTTTATTGCATCATAAGCAATTTACTTGAGGCTCATATTTACTGCACCTTTAATTTCAAGGTTACACATTTAATTTCTAAGATTCCCTTTCACATTCAGCTTCTCTCTTCCTGCCTTACTTTTGGGCACAAAGACTGTCTTAATGATCTTATGTAGATGAATTTGGGTGGAAATTAGGTGTTCCATGACTTAATGGAAGAAAAATGGGTAAGGAGAGTTTTAAATCTTCCAGAAAGTCTTGAGCAGAGACAGAGTTATAGGTTAAAGACAAGTGGAGCCTCAGTAGTCTGGCTATGACCCAACCTTCTACAATAGCCTCATACATCAGTGTCTTTTGAACAGGAAGAATATATTTCATACCATACCTGAGATAACAGCCACATTAAAATATCTCCCCAATATTCAGAGAGATCTGCATATGTGCAGTATAAATGCCCTTCAAGAAGGAGGGACACATGTCTATGAGGGCAACTGGCATGTTTTAGAAAGTAGCTAGTAAGGGGAAGTGTTCTGCAGATGCTATAGGTCATTTTTCTTAAAAAATATGCTGCACATTAAAGGCAAAGACAGGCATTCAAAGTCAAAGATATGCTTATAACATCTTTCAATATTCAATTCATTTATGAAGCTTTATTGATTGTCTGTTAATGTGTAAGGCAATGCTAGCATTAGGGGATGACCCAGGATGAAGCCTACTTGGTTCTTTCCCTCAGAAAGATACTAGTCCTAAATGATGGCAGCCATGTGCAGTGGTCCATTAACCAATCAACAAAGTCCAACCACATACTTTGTCCCCTTTTATACATAATCTTTTCATACTCTGTCAGCCAGGGGTAAACTCTTTCTCTGTGAAAACACCGTAAAGTTTTCACATTTGGAGGAATTTCTTAAATCAAACCCAAAACTATCAGAGGATACACATATCCTACTACTGGGAAATGAAATCAACATGTTGAAAGTCATGTATTCGATTGCATCTATTTCAGCATCATTTACAATAGGATATAGGATGTAAAGAATAATAATGAATGAATGAAGAAAACTGATAAATAACACACACACACACATATATACGTATATATAATGAAACATGTATACATTGAAATCTGGGTTATCAAGGTGACTTAGTGGATAAAAAGCACTTGCCACCAAACTTGATGATGATATGAATTCTATCCCCAGGACCTACGTGGTTGAAGGACAGAAACAACTCAAACAAATTGTCCTGTACCCCACACAGACCATGGCACATATGGCAAACTCCCCCTGATAAATATATTTTTAAAAGATCATTTTAAAGGCATGAAAGCCTGTCTCAAAAAACAAAAAACAAACAGAAAATTTAGCCGGGCATTGGTGGCACACAGCTTTAATCCCAGCACTAGGGAGGCAAAGGCAGGCAGATCTCTGTGAATTCCAGGCCAGCCTGGTCTACAGCAAGTTCCCGGATAGGCTCCAAAGCCATACGGAGGAACTCCTTCTTGAAAAATCAAAACAAAAAACCAAAACCAAGAAAAATAAAACAAAAACAACAACAAAAAAGTGTGAAAGCCTGTAATTCGTGGTAATGTGTTTGGCTTGGAGAATATCTTGTTAACTGTGGTAAGTGAAGCCCTCAAAGATCAATGTTGCATAATCTCCTTCATCAGTGGAATGTTAAAATTTTGATCTTAAAGAATGTCAATAGAATGGTGACTCCCAAAGATTTGGGAGAGTAGATGGTCTGCGGATGAATAAGGGTTGGTCCTGGACGCAGTACTGTAGCTGGATAGAAGGAATGCTTCTGGAGTTCTATAGCACATCTTGCTGGATGTGGTGATTAGCAATTACCAGAGTAGTTCATAGAAGAGGATTTTGCTTGTACTTGTAAAGGCGGATAATTCCCTAAAGGTCGTCACTATCTCATATACACATAAACAAAGCCATAGTGTGTTTTATAAGCATATGCAAGTATTAAATGTTAATCAAAACCATTCTTAAGCCCAGAGCCCACATGTTCCTTGAGGGTAGGGTCAGTGTTAATGGGAACTTGCTGGGATTGTTCTATGGCATGCATGGACATTGTCCAGCATCCCCAGTGAAGGCCTGTGCAGTTGATTGGATGTTCAGTCTTGGGCCTAAGCACTCAGCCACATGAAGCCCTCTCTCCTGCCAACACAGCGGCCTGGGAGAGAAGAGTGGCAGTTGAGATATGTAGCGAGACCTACCGACTTTTCCCATTACTGGCTTTGTGGCAATGATTGTCTCCCAACCGCTACCTCCCATGGCCCCCCAAGCACTTTCAAAGCTCCATTCCCCCTGGCTGCTCACTCCTCCTCAGACTGCCAGCACCTTCATTTCATGCAGGGATGGCTGGTGTCCTAGTCAACTGTGGGTTCCAGGAAGCAGCCAGGAATATTGCCAGTGAAGTAATGCCAAAAACCTTTACCCTTATAAAAGTCTGGGATTGCTTTACTATCTCTTGAGAGCAGTTTTATTTCTAGCTTTTTAACATCTCATTTAAATGGCATGTATTCACATGAAAGGTCTCCTGATTCCATTTTTCTGCTTATTAATTAAATGGATAGAACATGCCAAATTCACAGCCCACAGTTCCAAGGGAGCCACATTATATGTTTTGTCCCAATTTTCTCCTTTACATTCCTCTGTTTCTGCTGTTTTTCAGCCGGAAATTTCTGCTTGCTGAGAAGAAAATGCTGTCGTTAAAGAAAATCTGGAGTTTGAAGCCAGAACAAATGGAGGCTCACACTGGGCAGCATTTATCAATACATAGGCGTGGTACACACTGAGCAGCATTTATCCATGCATAGACATGGAACACACAAAAGACCTTTCATGGCCAAAAATATTTGGTAAGCCCTGCCTAGTGCTCTCTTGGAAATTCACATTATATAGTAACGTGCATGTTACCCACAAGCCATGCAATAAAGAAAGCAATTCGACTCTCTTTAACCCAGTGTGTTTCTTAAATCTCTTTATTACAGGACGCGTTCCCCTGGAATTGTGACCAGTTGTCTTTATAATCACATTTTGAAAGCAATTTGATGCAGAGATCAGCTTACTTTCGAACCAAAATAATCTATATTCTTAAACAGTATTTTCATGTCATTTTTATGAAAAACTAGGTCTTATTCAGATACATAAACCTTCTAATTACAATGCTACCTCTGAAGATATATTGGATATGGGCCATCAGTTTTCACTTTCTTTTCACTTTTACAAAAAAGGAATAGTCTAAGCAAGATGATGACTCCTCTTTCTATGTGTAAAAAAAAACCTGTCGTTTGGGCAGTCTTATCTGGAAGATATATTACAGGCAGCGTGTATCTCTGATGCTCAGTGTCAATATTTTAAATATGTGAAGTGCTCAGCTATCTGCTCTCTTATATTTTCCCTTTCATGTCTTCTATTTAGGTTTAAAAATTCATTATATATTCCTAAGTGCTCCAATAGGTAACAAACACCCTTCTTACAACATATTCAGCTCACTGATACTAAAATTGTGCAAAATGCCTCCTTGAGGCACTAATATTTCATAATATCTAAGAAAGTGTCAGAACCTTAGACGTAAACCTTGACCTGTTTAGAGCTTTATCCTTTTAATAGTTTTGATTGAGACTTCAAATTTTTTATTGCTCATCAAGTTACTTGCTGTGGTTCTCAACCTTCCTAATGTTGCGACATCTTGGTTCATGTTACAGTGACCCCCAAACATAAAATTACTCATAACTGTATTTGCTGCTGTTATGAATCATTATGTAAACATCGGTGTTTTCTGATGGCCTTACTTGACCACTGTTAAAAGGTTGTTCCACTCTCCCAAAAGGGGTCGTGACACACAGGTTGAGGATCACCGCTCTACAGTCTAGCAGATTTCAGTTGAGGTGTGTGTGTACCTACTCTGAAATTCAGGATGATCAAGTGGGAACAGTTGGGGATACATTTAGCATTAAAGTACCTGCCTGACAAGTGCAAGCTGCTAGGTTCAGTCCCCTGTACTGCAAAAGGAAAACAAAGCCCATGTCGTCATTAACTGAAATGCAAGTTTAAGCTGATGTGAACTAGTAAACTCAATGGAGGTCATCTCTAAGGGAGCAAGCTTTAGTGAGGTAGGGGGTCTCCAGACGAGAGAGAAGCCCAGCACACCAGGAAAGCTAAGAACTCATCCACAGTAAGGCACAGCTAGACTTCATGTCGTTGAGGGCACTCTGCTGAATACAACAAATAGAAGCTTTGGGAAATATTCATGATTTATTTTAAAAGCTGCAAGTCTCCTTTACCCCTTATTTCCATGTCCTTAAAAACAGACTTGTCTCTCAACTCCTATAGTGAACACCATGGCCTGGAGAGAGTAGAGGCATTCTTGTTGCCTGAAATACTTTCATATCTTAACATATAAGTTAAGGTTTGGATGAAAAGAGAAGCAAATGCAGATACTAATACATTGTATGAAACAACAACTGTGGAAGATTTCAAAAAATTTCCTTTCATTATTTTTTTCTGAGTTTTCTTTATTCTTTTTCAATATAAAAAATAGTTTCATGTTTAGGTACCAACAAGAGAAGATTTTTTACTATGGAAACAGTAACATTTGCCACAGCATCAAAATAATATTTAGGAGTAAACTCAAAGAGAGGAGAAACCCATAGAAAGCTACATGACATTCATGAAAGTATTTAAAATCAAATACAGATGGGGCTATTTACCACACTCAGGAATTATGGAACTTACTATTATTTTAATGTTTATTCTTCTCAAAGGGATTTAGAAAGATAACGTAACCCCTATCAAAATCTCAGTTAAATTTTATACAGAGATAAAAGAATAATTCTAAAATTATTGTGGAACTAGTAATGACCCTGAATAGTGCACACAACATAAATAAAGAACAAAGCTAGGGACACCATGCTTCCTGATTTAAAACCTCATAAGAGAACCAACCGCCACCCACTGAAATAAAGCAGAAAAGGTTGAAACCTGACAAAGGTGTCAGATACAACCAGGAAAGGACAGTGTTTCAACAACTGGGGCTGAGACAGCCAACATTGACATACCGTACGAAAGGATAAAGTTATTCTACTTTTCTTTTGTTGTTGTTTTCCATATGAACTTGAGTATTGCTCTTTTTGGAAAAAAGAAAGGATACAGTTGTAGCGTTATCTACCAGACATAGAGGGCTGCAGAGGGTTAAGAGCACTGGCTGCTCTTCCAGAGGACTGGGGTTTGATTCCCAGCCCCCACGCGGCGGGGCAGCTCACAACCTCCTGTCACTCCAGTTCCAGGGGACTTGACATCCTCTTCTGGTCTATGCATATGGTGCACACACAGACATACATGTAGACAAAACAGCCAATGCACATTAAAAACAAATCTTCTACCAGATGTAACAATAAACTCAAGGTGTATGGAAGGTTTAAATAGACGTGCTGAAACTACAAAATATCTAAAAGAAAACACTGGAAGAGAGCTTCAGGATTTTAATCTGGGCAGTGATTTCCTGCCTGTGGCACCAATATTATAACCAATGGAAACAAAGCTATATCAAACTGAAATTTTTGCACAACCAAAGAAATCATCAGCAGCCTGCAAAGGCAAGCTAGAAAATGGAAAGGAAATATTTTCAAACCATGTGCCTAGTAAAATCTTAGCTTCTCTTTGCTTATTTTGAGAAGCAGATAAATTATCGATGGTCATATAATGATTGCTATATTGATTTTACATTGGCCTTTAATCACTTTTTCTCTATGCATAATATATTAAAATGTATATTGGATTTATTATATATGCAAATATACTTTACACATACACTAACCCACAAACCTACAAAGCCAGATAGCAGAAGCATGTCAATTTTGGGTCATCTTCCCCTTTCTGGAAACAGCTTAATTTCCCTCACTTTGAAGTTAGATTATAGTTCATTCTGTTATCTTGCTCATATGTGACTGACATAGTCTGGGCTATGCTGAATTTACAATGATCCTCAAAATACCATTGAAATGACTCAGATTTTTACCGTTTCGTAAACCATTGATACTATCTTGTTATCTCCCATCCTTTTCACATCCGGTGACATTCTAGGCAACTCTCCCTAAAATTACCCCAGCTAATTGGTGCATGCTTTACACACACTGTTTGTATAGATCATTGTTTACTTGATCCACTCTTCAGTCTTTTACTATTATAAAAAACTGATTATGAAAAAAAAGCTAATTATAGCTGGCATTCAATACATTCCCATGTTTAACTATCAGAAAGAGAATGGTCTTGAAATACAGTCATGAGGTTATAGGGTTTAAACAGTTCTCTAAGACTAGCAAGTGCCTTCATGCACCCACCATTGAAACGCCCAGGTGACTTCTGTCATTGTCCAGGATCTTGATGATTGTAGGTCAGTTTGTTCCAGGAAGGTCTTGCTATTTCTTTAATTTGTGTCCCTTTTGTTAGTATACAGGCGTCTGCACTGGCCTGTCCTTGGAGTTCTGACAGGATGCACCCTCAGCTGCAAGCCACTAAGAGCACCACCTGTGCACACTCACTATTTTCCCTTTTAAAAGGGCCCTGCCCACCTCATACCCCCTTTCTCTCCTTCTTTCTGTCTATTCCCCTCTCTCTCTGCCCCTCTTTCCTGTCTCCTGCTGCTCCTGTCCCCAAAGGACGGTCTCCTCCCCTCCTGTTTCCCCCCTTTATGATCCTTTTCCCCTAATAAAAATCCCTCCACTTGAACTCTGCCCCATGGTGTCATGTCTGTGGGTTTAAGTTGTTTTCTCCTGTTGGTTGCTTTTATTTCATGTCTTGGGACAATGACATCTACCTCATTCAGTCAATACATGATAAGGCCTTTGATTTTTTTTTAATTAAAAAGGTTTCCTCAGTATATTTAAAACTCCTACTAGCGTGGAGTAGGTTTTTACACAGCTGGATGTTTACATTTTAATGATGTTATGCAGTGATTTTGTTTCCATGAAATATGACTTGTTTGGGTTGGTGGTTGTTACGATTTCTGGTTCTCTCCTTTCCACCTGTATCGGTGGGTATAGCTAACTTGGAGCTGGATGGAGGTGGGTGGCCAGTTCTGGCCGATGACCTGTGAACAGAAGTCACCTTGACAGGCACCGGGCAGAAGGCTTCACTGCCGCGAGTGAGTCTCTAGCGCTCTTCTTTGTTCACCTCTGTCCAATGCAGAAGTGACAGTCACGCCTTCAGCCTGGGGGCTCCAAAGGGCCACACTGTGCAGCAGAGCCTGCCTGCACGCAGCTGTTTAAGGAAGAGTAGAGCTTTGGTCATCTGAGGGCGGGAAGGGAATGGCATTTGCCAAGCACCAGAATGGTGATGTTGGAATAAGCGAAAATCTCAAAAGCTGTTTCCGTGTCTAGAACCGATGAAAATTCACTCGCACGATTGCTGTTATAAGGTGTCTGTAAGCTCTCTGTGTCGCTGATGAGAGTCTTTGTATTCGTGTTTGTGTGAGCATAAGCATGCTTGTGCAACGAAGTAAGCGTGGATTTCAGGGGACAGTCTCACACGCAGGCTCACGCATTCACCTCACTTGTGTTAGGCTCTTCTAGGTCACAGCTTCCTCAGCCAGGCTGCCATCAGGAGATTGTGCTGTCGACATCCTATGTTGCTCTAGAAATTTTAGAAATATAGACACAACTATCGTGTCTGTCTTTTCACGATGTGGGTTCTGAGAATCTTAACCAGGCAAGATTCTTAGCCATTGAACCATCCCCCAGGCTTCTTGGGAGAATTTATAAGGCTATTTCATAATTTTGTTACTTAATCAATTAGAAGCTCCTTCCAGTGTGTGGCTTGAGGAAGGATAATACAAGATATTTGTGTTTAGTTGTTATAGATTTAAAAGTAAATTACAATATTTTTAATGGAATTATGCTTTCCTAACAGGTAAGTTTGACTTACAGTATTTTATTTTTCATTATTATTCATTTTTTGTGCATTTGTAATAAATCTCTCTACCTTTATGGATTCTAATAAAATACTTTAAGTTTCTGGATTTATTTTTTTCATAACATAACCACTTTCCAACACCCATCATTTCTGCTTTGCTTATTATATTGTCTATGATTTTTCGGAGTAAGATAATGAGAGCTAGTCTCCTTATTTTGTTTTTAATTTAAATTGAAATGCTTCTACTGTTAAACCATTACCTATTATTCGGAAGTTGGGTTGAAATAGATGCTATATTATTAATTTAACGTAGTACAAGAAATGAAAATTAAATTAAATGTGATTTGTATTCATACCTCCAACAATATGCATTAACTTTCATTAAATGTTTCTCAGAGTTCAATTTCCCTTCTAATGAGATATTTTATATGAGTGTATTTCTTTACATTACTCAATCTATGCAATTCTGGGGTAAATTACATTTGATCATGGGGAGCTTTTCATTTACTTTGTTGTTGAATTAGATTAAGTGATGTTTCATGTGATATTTTGCAATTTTATTAATAAATGATAGTGGCATATAAGCTTTTGTATATATAGGCCTTGTCCATTTTGTTATTAGAGTTATCTAATTTTAATGAGATGTAAAGGATGAGTTTCAAGTAATTCTATGTCTTAGAAAAATAATGAATTTCACCTAAGTTTAAAAGAACTCATTAGCAAAATTTTATGGCTTTAAATGTTTCTGTAAATTGTCCTTAGATAAATTTTTAAATGTTTACTGCTTATTCTTGAGATTACAGTGATTTATTTTAGATCCAATAAGAAATATTTTATATATTCAATATTTTATCTGTTTAAGGATTTTTTGGTATTTTAATAAAGTATTTTATATATTATACAGCTATTATGGAGACAAAATTGATTTAAAGATTTATGTAGGGAGGCATGTGTGCAGGCTGGCATTGGGCACTGGACCCTCTGGAACTGGAGTGACAGACAGATGTGCTTCCTGTGGGTGCTGGGAACTGGAGTTGGTAAGGCCTGCAAGTACTCTTAACTGCTGAGTTATCTCTCCAGTCCTAAAACGCAAGGTTTTATTGTGTGTGTGTGTGTATGTGTGTGTATTTTGTTTTGCTTTGTTTCAATTCTTGTTTTTTTTCAAATGTACTTTTTAAAAAAATTAGATTGAAAACAATCTTACATGGTATTTTTTAATTTTTTTAAACAATTTTTTTTTATTTTACATACCAGTCCCAGTTCCCCCTCCTTCCTGTCTTTCCACTCCCCCATCTTCTCCCCATCCCATCCACATTCACTCCTCGAACAGGGTGAGGCCTCCCATGGGGAGTCAACAAAGTCTGTTCCTTCATCTTGAGGCAGGATCAAGACTGCCCTCCCTGCCTGTATGTCGGCTGAGCAATGTAGCTCCATAGGGAACAGGCTCAAAAAAAAAAAAAAAAAACAGTTCATACACTAGGGATAAATCCAGGTCCCACTGCCGGTGGCCCCATGAACTGCCCAAGTCACACAGCTATCACCGACATTCAGAGGGCCTAGTTTGGTCCTATGCTGGTTCCCCAGCTGTCCAGCGGTCAGTCTGGAGTCAGTGAGCTCCCACCAGCTCAGTTCAGCTGTTTCTGTGGGTTTCCCCATCATGGTTTTGATCCTTTACTCTTATTAGCACTCCTCCCTCTGTTCAACTGGAAAGAGATACCTTGATAGAACGAGCCACTATGAGTTTAGTGGAAAACCTGGTACTGTGGAAATTCTCAGGAATTCACAAGGATGACCTCAGCTAAGACTCTAAAGCTAAGAGAGGATGCCTGAACTAGCCTTCTGCTGTAATCAGATTGATGACTCCCTTAATTGTCATCATAGAACATTCATCCAGTAACTGATGGAAGCAGATGCAGAGATCCACAGCTAAGCACCGGACCGAGCTTCCAGAGTCCAGTTGAAAAGGTACAATGTTATTCTTCTCGAAGAAACCATTAATAAAATGATTTTGGAGATTTTGCTTTGTGTCCAATCTGAACTTTTTGTCATGTTAGGTGTTTAAATTTACAGGTGTATCTATATGTTAAAATTTCATTCAAGCACTGTGTTTGAATATTTATTTTCATAATTTTGTCTGCATCTCAAGTATTTTTATTTGAGTTTTACATTCTCATTATTTTACAAGTATTTTTAATGCATACATTATTTCCTTATTGACTCAAAAGTTAGTAAAACTTAAATTGCAAGAATGCATAAGGCTTAGAAGTATTCCCCTTTTTGTTAAAAAAAAGCTATTCAAGCATATTACTGACAGTTTTGGAATTTTTTAATAAAGCCCTTAGCAAGTAAACATTTGTTTAGGCTTTTTCTAGTCATATCATTAATGATATCAAGATTTGCATATATGATTTTACAATGTTGTTTGCTGTCTTCATGTACCAGAATCACATTACACATGAAATACTGTACTTTTGTGATTTTTCTTCTTTCTTAGACAAGGTCTTACTATGTAACATAATCTGGCTTCAAGTTTCTGGTCTTCCTGCCTGAGGCTCCTGAGTCTTAGAATTGCACACGTGTGCTGCCCTGTGCTGCTTGTGTGCTTTTTGTTGCTGACCTTAATGATATTTTCCATGTTGCTTAATACTCAAAGTATTGATCTTTGTGATGACATTCCATCCTCAAGAATCAAATTTTGTTTAGATGATTACAATTATGCAAAACTTCCTGGTCTTTGCTAGAGACATAATGCTTCAATAAATACATCCTTGTGGAAAATACTAGGTTAGTATTTTGTTTTGTTCCTTTGATCCTTTCATATGAAACCCAGGTTAAAGACTGTGCTCATTTTAAGATCCTGACTCATGTTGTCAGTTTTAAAGAAAGAGTGAATTTGCTTCCATGCTCACTACCAATACATCCAAATGTACATTTCCCCAAATTTCTAAGTATTGTAAATAAAAAGGAATCAGTCCCCTAAGCAAAAAACTTGACAATGATGACTATTTAAATGCCCATTTTGTTGATTGTTAGTGAAGCTGATCATTTCCCATAAAGTACTGTTGTATTCCTCTGTCTTCCTCCCCCACCTCCCTCCCTCTTCCTCCCTTCCTTCTTCAATCTCTCCCTCCCTCTCCCCTCCCTCCCTCTCGCTCCCCTTCCTTCTTTCTTCTGGTTAATTCTTTATCCCTGTCTTTTCCATTTGAATAGGATATCCACATTTATCTCATGCATTTATGCATGAAACAAAGAAGTGCTCTTCTTGTGTTTCTTTGTAACTATTATTGTCGTCAAGAAAGTCTTACAGTTTTGTGTAATCCATTCTATCATCTCACGGAGAAATGATCTCCTTATTTTTGGAAACTGGCCATGCATGCTTTCACACCAAGGCTAATGCTGGGATGGAGGTGGAGGGGCTGTGTTATGCTGTGATCACAGTTCAGTATGTCAGCATGTGCCTAAGTCTCCTGTGATGGACTTGTGTACTAGGGCCAGGAGGAAGCTCTCCTATCTGCCCAGGTACCCGGACCTCACACTGAAAGCTCAGCAGCTGTCCACAGACAGGTTTTCTACATGTTCACTACTCAAATGGAGAAAAGGAACTGTGCTGAGGGGAGAGAACACTCGTGACTCAGAGGGAGAGCCAGAGACTGGTAGAGCAGTTGTCCTGTTTAAAAGGGCTCAAATCTTCACTTAAGGGAGTTTCAGTTCCCAACCACCAGATAGATATTCACAGGATGTAGCCACAGCCTTGTCTTCATATGTATATCAATCTCTGTGTAGTGCATTTTCTATGAATCTCAAACTAACTGGACTTCAATTTTTCTTTTTTTTTAATTTAGATTAGAAACAACCTTATTTTATATATCAATCCCAGTTCCCTCTCCCTCCCTTCCTCCCCTGCCCCCCTACTGACCCCCATCCATCCCCTTTCTGCTCCCCAGGGAGGGTGAGTCCTTCCATGGGGGATCATCAGAGTCTGTCACATCATTTGGGGCAGGGCCTAGGCCGTGTGTCTAGGCTGAGAGAGGATCACTATATGGGGAATGGGCTATTTTAAAATTTTATTTTTGTGATTTTTCCCATTGTCAAAATGTTACAAATTATTTTCCATTTTGACATCAGAAAGTGATGCCTTATATATTTTGTTCCTATTGGCTGTCAGATGGCTGGTATTATAATTTACTTATATTTCACTTTGGCATATAGAGTGAGGTAGGCATCTTTAAAATAATAAACTGACAGGAAATGCACCAATAGTTTTGTGTAATGAAACCAATTCAAACTGAAAATTCTGAGCAATTGGTTTTAATATCTTCTAAACTTTTAGAGGTAGGTTAATGAAGAGATGCAGAATGTTTGAGAAGTGTAGAAATGGAATGTTCTAGAAGAGCACTAAAAAGCTTTGAAAACTGGAACTTACTGGTTAAGTTAGGAGAGATATTCCTGGAACCACAGCTAAAATTTCCCACTGCCTTAGTTTTAACTCTGGCTCCCACTGTACAGACTAGGCATAGCATCTGCCCATACTGTACTGGTCTATGTTAGTCACCCTTCCACACCTTAATGTCCTGGTTCATTATTTTCATTTAAGATTAGGTATCTTCTGCTGGAACAAAGGATAATATTTGTAACCTCATTATCCTATAAGCTGTCGCATGTTCGGGAGCACTAAAATGCACTGACCACTCTCTCTTTCATAAGAACCCTATGATGTTGTTTGTCCTGTTAATACAGAACTCAAGGCATGCCAGTAGTGTGAGTGGGGGGTGGAAACCCTAGCTTTTACTGAGGGACATAACTGGTCTCAGTTTTACAGCACAGGAAGATAAGCTAGTGACTGCTGACTGGGATCTGATGGGTTATCAGTGACACTGGGCCTGCCATCATCACCAGCTAATGCAAGATAAAAGCAGCTTATGCAATTGTAAATGTACTGTCTTGGGTCGAAGGAACCCTTTGACTCAGAAGCCAGGGCTGGGGCTAGGATAAGGCAAGTTAAGCATCATTAACTTGGATGTATAGCTTATTGTTAATCAAGATAAGCAGTTGTGTGTACATGCGTGTATGAGCGTATGTGTGTGGGTGTCCTGTATGATCCATTTGAGTGTGTGCACACACTTCCTTGTGTGGTTGTGGAGGCCAGAGGGGCATATCAGATGCCCCTATACCTTTCCTTATTTTTGCGATCTAAAAAGCACTCGAGAGACAGATGCCATGTGACAGAGCTCAAGTGGACAGTTTTCATTTATTTATTTATTATTTATTTTTAAATTAGGGGAAAGGGAATGGGAAAAAGGGGAGGGGAAGGGGGGACCAGCCTCTGTGGACAGGAGCAGCAAAAGAGAAATGAGAGGCAGAGAGAGAGCTGAGGGGGAGACAGAGATAGCCAGAGAAGCAGAGAAAGAGAGAGAAAGGAACAGACAGAAAGGAGAGAGAGAGAGAGAGAGAGAGAGAGAGAGAGAGAGAGAGAGAGAGAGAGAGAGAGAGAGAGAGAGTGAAGTGGACAGGGCACAGGTGGTGCTCTTAGTGGCTTCAGTAGTTTAGAGCTATCTTGTCAGAACCCCAGGGCAGGCCAGTTCAGACACCCGAATAGTAACACTTATCCCTTCTCCTCTGTTCCCATAGCACTGGGGTTACATGTATGGATGTGATCCTACCCAGCTTTTTACATGTGTGTTGGAGAGTTGAACTTGCCTCCTGAGCCATCTCCCAGCCCCATGATAAATAATACCCTCACATTATATGTCCAAGATCAAGTTAATGCAAAAATTCACAATGGACAAAATAAGCATCCATCTTCTGAATGACATCAGGATCCATTACACTTCCACGAGTCATGTGACCCTGCCTCTGACTGGGAAGATGTAGGAAGCTGTGGCCCACAGTGACACCCTTTGAGCAAGGTTTTCCTGTACTGACCATTTCACTTATACATGTGAAGTATAATTGGAAGTCAATTCTATGAGCCTCTGTCTTCTCTTTGTCCTGGAGCGGCTCAGGCACTCTGCAAGGGTAAAGCAGAAAGCCAACTTCTCCACATGTATACTGTCAACTTACACTCCTTCTAGTTAACCACACTGCAAGGTAGACATAATCACAGCTGAGTTTTGGAATAGCAAGCTGAGGTAAGAGGTGTGAGGTTCCCAATGTCACACAGCCGATACATCATAAAACCGGGCGGTCACTGTGTTTGCAAATCCCTGTCTGTGCTTAGCATTCATCCCTGGGACACGTTTTAAAGTGCCATTGAAGTGAAATAGCAAACCTGAAAGAAATATTAAGGAAATGGTAGGTCGTCACAGCATGGTTTCCCGAGGACGTGTGTCACGAGGCTCTCGAGTGGCAATGAAACAGAGCGACTGCTTCGTCCACTGCAAGCCAGGGAGGAGAGGATGTAGCCAGGTCTCACCTTTGTCTGCAGGTTGCAGCAATGATTCCTAAGGATAGCATGGGTCCTGCAACCTGCAGAACGTTTTACTTAAACAATACCTCTATTATGCACAGGATGCAGCTTGGGAGACAGCAAGTGCTCTGTAGCACTCGACAATGGCTGGGCATGATTACATGTATTTATTGCTGCCCCATGGATGATGGATGTAACGCTGGCCAGTTGCCAGTGTGCTTTCAGAGAAACAGCCAACACGCTGATCAGAGCGGCATCTGCTGCAGGCAGAACAGGGCCTCTCAGCTATGCCCTGGTCACTGAATCATACCCTTTCAGTTTCCTCATGGAGATGTCATGAAGCCCGCCCCTCTGCAAATGACAATGTGCTGGAATTGCAGTGAGTGGGGATTGTTGTTGTTGTTTGGATTGCCTTTTCACTGTCCAGTCTAGCCTGTGGGAATAGAGAGAAGGACAGAGTGCATGTCCAGTAGCTACAGTAGGAGGATAGCACTAATGCTCACTCCAGATATGGAGCTTATCCCCATAATGAGTGTATTTCCCAGGGTCTTTCTATCCTAACCATCATTTCATTCAGTACCTCAGGGAATGCCCCCGTAGCCCTTTGTAAATCTATAGGGCATGGCACCCAAACTTCCACCTTTTCCATTAATAAAGTAAGTTTCAGTCAAGCATTGGTACCTGTACTTCATTAGCTTTTACAGTTCTGTGTCAGAAACATACCCCGGTAAAATTAGAAGTGGGTTCTCTCAGAACTTAAACACACAGGGTTCAAATGTTTGTCGAGTCCACAATGGAGGAGATTTGTCCACAGAGATGTTTGTTCTGACACTGTCCCTGAGCTTTCCTAGCTGTGCACAAGCCCGTGTCTGCTGTGACCACAGTGTCTGTCCTGTGTAAAAAGCTCTATTATGTCCATTAAGCCAATGCGATTCACGGTTTCCCATGGGAGTCTATTTGAATGAAGCTCTTCAATTGAAAACCAACTGACTTAATAATTCTCATTTTTGAGATATCTAAGCAATTTGCCCCTCTCCCTGTTACTAAGAGAAAATATTATTTACCTTGATTCACTTGCATAATGCATCATGCAGATCATAGACTATTTTGGAGATACAGGTTAGGAGCTCATTGTGAAAGTCTGCTTCCCCCTCCCCCACCTTTTCATTTTTAAAATACTTTTAAGTACTGAAGAAACACAAACTTCTCCAGATAGCATTAAAACTTGGACAGCCTGATTTCTAGTTAGACTGCCTTTGATCACATTTCTACATTTTAAATGAAGAAAATCATTTGATGAGCAAAGCCTCTGCTACATCTCTGTTTCAGGGCCCAAGCTTCCTCTATCATCGGAGCTATGTTCTTAAAGGCAAATGTAGTTTGCATTTTTTTCAGACAATCTATATGTTTCTTGGGCTCAGTCTATATTACAAATTACTGTTTGACTTTCTACATAAAATATTACCTAATCTACCTTGAGCTCTTTGGGCCCTGTGAACATAGTTTCTTTTCTCATCCCCACATTCTTGTATATATATGGAGTTTTTTCTCATTTTCTAGCTTCTGCATGTGAGCAGCAGTTATAACGCAGTTGTGTATCTCTGACTCAGAGAACCCTTCCTACCCTTTGTGCTTATGCTGGTGGCTTAGTTTGGGTTTCTATTCCTACGATAAAATGCCATAACCAAAATCAACTTGTGCAGGAGGTGCATTTGGCTTACACATCTCGAGTCACAGTCCATTGAAGGAAGTTGAAGCGGATAAACAAACAGGCACCCAGAGGCATGAATTGATGCAGAATCCATGAAGGAATGATGCTCACTCACTTTTTCAGTCTGCTTTCTTTTGGCACCAAGGACCACCAGCCCAGAGGCAGCACTGTCTACAGTGAACTGGTTCCTCCCACATCAATCATAAATCAAGAATATGTGTTGCAGGAATGTCTCATGGAAACATTTTCTCAGTTGAGGGTCTCTTTTCCACAATTACACTAGCTTGTGTCAAGCTGACATAAAACTAGCCATCACAGATGGTTTCTGTGCCCATTGGGTACAATTCTTCCCAATCAGGCACTAGGTTTGACTGCCTAATTTGAAGTTGATAATGCAGTACACTGGCTAGAAAAACGTACAAATGTTATATACAGCTGAACCTACAGAGGCTGAACCAAATCTCCCTAGCAACTCTTGGAAAGTGGTCAGCTAGGAGAACTCTAGGTTAGCACCTACATGTGGAGTGTTCCTTCAGCAGGGAACCCTGAGTGCTCTCTTTCTAGAAAGATCTTACCTGCATGCAACATTCCTAAGTGTTTTCTAAGCACATGCAGAAGTATCCCAGTTGTTAGAACTCATAGTGTAGAAATGTACCTACTGCGTCTCCATCATCCTTATCAAACAACACGTGTGCCTTTACTATAAACAAGCTTACATAACAAGTAAGCTGGGAGTCATCATCTCCAAATTCTCCATTTTGGCAATTGCTCCAGAAGGAAAGGCGATTTCATGAATGTGATCCTGAATCTCATCCACAGGGAAGGCAATGTTCATATCATAGGAGATGATGGATGTTGACCCTGCATCCAGGGTCTATACTATGTTGTTCCCTCTCCTTCGCAGGACCCCTTTCATCTCTCTCTGAAATACTTCATTCTCCTCCACACCCTGTTGTGCTCTCCCTTCGAGGAGGAGTAGTGACTCCTGGATCTCATGGGTTGATACACGTTCTCTTTTTTTTTGAAGTGAAAACACAGAATGTACACCCTTTCTTCTGCTAGTCTGCTGGCCTTTGCGATAGAACTCTCAGAGCACAGACAGCCTTCCCTTCTTTACAACACCTAACAGGAATTTGCCAAAGAGCCCACTTCATGAAAAAGGTAGGGAAAGACTTAGAGAGGCCTGTCATGTGATGTCTAATGCCTATGGCAGATTTATTTGTGAAAGAGAATTTCCACAAAAGGAGTCTTAGAAAACTGGGTTGATAGCAAGCAACAGTTTCAATGGCTATTAGAAAGAAATTCATAGACAATTTAAAGACATGAAACAAGAGTCACAGGAAATGCATAGGGGGAAAAGGGAATTAAAAAAATAGATCAAAGCAAGACTATCAGTAAACAAGCAAAATATTCCCTCCAAAGGACCTGTAGCATAGAGGGCTGGATTCTACTCATTCCTATCTAGAAATGTGAAATATCTACATGTTGGTGTTTATTCTATCCACACTAATCCAGCTCTTTCTGTAGCTCAGTCCCCTCCAATGTGTGTGTGCTCCTTAAATAGACTCTTTATCAAGGTTGCTTGAACTTCATGGGTCAAAAACATTGGAAGAAGACTTTTTTGTGACAAATTTGTTAGAGATACCATCTTCCTTCCTTCCTTCCTTCCTCATGAACTGTAAGAATAAATGTGAGTTTCTTAGAAAGTCTATTATAATTAGGTTTTATTAGACTTAAGTATTCAACACTAGTAAGTATGAAAATAACCCCAAAACAGAGTATGTTCATGGATGAGCTGCATCCCCTGTGGCCCTCATTGACATCGAGTGATCTAAATAGGAGATGTCAGTCAAACGATTAATACTGGCAACCTGTGGTTCTTTTAATTTAAATAACAACCTAGTTGTAAGGGATTTTAGAAAAATAGTAAAAACCAAACAAGATTAATCTTTAAATGTTCTTTTTTTGTAACATTTTAAATTCATTGAATAAAGAGTTAATGACTGAAAACACATAAGGTTATATATACTGGATGAAAATTACATGAAAGAGAATTGGGCAACTTGAATAATATTAATGGACTATATTTCCCACCAGCCTTTTGTCTTTGCTAACACTTTCTTTCATATTTTTCAATGAGGGAAGGAAAAAAAGAGTTGAATTAAATAAATTGAAATCAAAGCTATGACTATGAGTATTTTAGGAATACAAAACAGCATAGCGCTAAAAGCAGCTAATAGTAGGAGACAGAATGAGTGGATTTTTGGTGCATTTTTTAATATCTGTGTCCATTTTGAACTTCCTTTACATAACATCTACTACTTGATGATACATATTTCAAATATTTACATGGCTAAATGCATAATTTGGATGTTTTGCTTTTGGATGAACACATTAATCTCATACATTCATTTAACTGATTTTGAAATATGAGAATGCAAAGGTATATATAATAACTAAATTGGATAATGATTTTTTTCTCATCATCGTGAAGGAATTGATACAAAATATAGCTCCTACATCAAGGAATCAAATAATAACTGATCTTAGAACCAAATATGAGTGATCATGTCCCAAAAACACAGACTGAGGTTTCCTCAAATCCCATGTTCCAATATGGTTAACAGTTTCACAGTCACAGAGCAAAGATGACCATAACTTACAGTTTTCGAATGCATTGCTGGAAATGTGAGGGAGGTGGGTTATAGCAAAGTAGAGAGATCTCCACCACAGGCATCAGATGCTTTTGCGTTGGTGGAAGCTAATAATCTGTGAAGTCAATGCATCTGAAGGTGACACACAAAGGAGGTTTATAACTATCTAAGGGGCCATTATAATTTATTAAGGCATAAATTTACAACATTCCAGCCTTTCCATATTCTTTGCAATTGTGATAAATCTGTACAGATTGGCCAAGCAGGTGTGTCTTCTTTTCTTGTGTTTTTTTAAATTAAAAAATATGTAATATGTCTTTAGTTGAAAGGGAGTTATATCAATTTCCCCCTACTGTGTTTATCTAGCCTTTCTTGAACCTCTCCCGTATAACTCCCACTCTCAAGGTCATATGCCCTCTTTTTCTTTGGTTATTATTGTTTTATGTGTATGCCCATCTTGCAAGCGTGTGTGTGTGTGTGTATGTGTGTGTGTGTGTGTGTGTGTGTATGCGTGCGTGTGTAAAATCTGATGAGTCCGTTTTTTCTGTTTGTGTGGACTTGGTTTCAAGGGTTTCCACCCTGAATTGGACAAGCAATAAGGGGGCCCCTCCTTGGAAGAGGAAAAGTCTCCCTCTCCCAGCAGTCATCAATTGCTGTAGTTCTTTGTCCAGAGCCGGAACCCTGTGAAATTCCTTCCTTCCACATCAGTATGGCCACTGCTATTGCCATTGCTCAGGTCTTGTTTATGCAGCCATTTCCACAGGAGACTTTTTATCACAGACTTCCTGATATTCTGGCTCTTACAAAGTTGCAATGTCCTCAAATACTTAATTTTAATCGTTCATACAATGACATTTTTAAAAATCAATTTTTATTTTTCACCTTTTCATTATTGTTTTACAGGTGCAGTAAGATACTGGACTGCACCTATTTCCTTAATAGTTTAGAGCCAGAGAAATCATGAGGCTTGAGAAAAAGGAAGAGGAGTATGCTAAAACAGAAGAAGAGATTTCTAGGACTCTACCAAAAAAATGACCCTAAATTTACTCTATGTTATCAGTGAAGCTGAAAAAACCTATTTTGGTTTCTTATCACCTAGAATTCTGCAAGCATATTCATTATTGGGCCATTTGGATCAATGGGGCAGCCTTTACAATGTTTCTGGTGATACATAGCAGAATTAGGCTAATATTTTTATCTCTTTGTTTTTTCTAACTCCAATTTTGTTTTTACTGTTTGTATTTTTTAAAGCTAATGAAAATACCTTTAATCACTGGAAACTGCCCTTTCTCCTTTAGTATTAGCTTTCTAATTTCACCATCTTGTAGATTCAGGTAGTCATTAGGAAATAGCAGTCTGGCTCATAGATCTTGTCCTTCCCTTTCTGCTCATGAACAATACAATGAACAAGAATGACTGCCCAGGAAATCCAGTTTGAAAGGCAATGTCCTCTTTTGTACACATATCTTACTAGTTTCCCTAAGATTCCAATGAACTGTATGTATGTGAGATGACATCTCTAGTATGAAAATAACCTTAATACAAGACCCATGCTTATGGCCAAGTACTGATTCTAATAATCCCTTTACCACAAAGTCAGTCATAATAGTTGTTTGACTGCTCCTAATTTTCAAACAAATTAATTTTTTTAGGTAAATGACTGCCACACATTTACTTCCTATAGTAAAAAAGTCGTCTATATTGTGAGCCTCCTGTGGGAATGTAGAAGTGAGTTAGATCAGGTACCAGTGATTTTGTTCTTCTTGGCAATTATCAATCTGGCAGGCCTCATTTCTCCATCCACCGAGGGCTGTTTATACATTTGCAGTTGTACAATCTCGTCTTCATCAGTGACTTCTACAGCATTGAGTGCAAACAGCCTGCAACCCCCCTGTTTGGAGCTTTATAGAAGTGTTAAAATATGCAAGAACTGAGAGTACTAAGGAGAAGAGCCAAATGGATTCCACAACCAAATGCGGGAGAGACGTTTTGTGAGTCTGTTGGCTTCATTTTAAAGAACACTTTGTATTTTTAAGAACATTTTCACACTAATGGTTTCAAATTCTTTGCTCACATTGATGAAATAAACACTTTCCCATAAGTGTGGAACAATCAGAGAGAAAGACATGTGTGACCTATTTCCTCTGCACAAAACATACTGAATTAAGGATCTAAAGGAGCCTTAAGCAAACACTACTTCTAACCTTTATACAAAGGTATAAAACATCGTATTTTTCTTTCATTTCCATAAATATTTTTGAGAACTTCATACATGGGCAATGAATCTCTGTAGCTTTTGTTTCTACTGCTTCTCCCAACACCTCTGTATCTTCTAAATTCATAATTTCTTCTTTAATTATTAAATATTCACACAAGTAAATACAGTCTATTCTCTACTCATCCAGGGCTGAGCACTTCAGGAGATTGGATTAAGTCAATGACTTATCCCTGGAGAAAATAGCTTCTCCTCTCAGTAGCAAGTGACCATCTGTAGCTCTTTCTAGGAGTGGGGGCATGTTGATTTTGTCATGTCCACAATGGTATGTCCACCAATACTTTTTGAAGTGTGCTCTCAATACTTATCCTGTACCCACAGACAGATACGTGATGCTCTTGTCTTTCCTTCATCAATGAAGCTTTCATTTGCAATTGATGAAGACTGTTACAGAGGTCCACAATTGGTCAAGATACAGAGAATCAGTCACTGGGGAGCACCCACTCATGACTCTTCTATCTTCAAAACAGCCTACACCCAAGCCTCAGAGAAATCTCAATAATATGTCACCGGAACAAGGCTGGCATAATGACATCACGTAATGTTTTCTTGATTATCTTTTTATTAGATTTTCTTTCTTGGACATCATTTCAAGTGAACTGCGGTCACTAATTCCTTTCATTTCCCTATTCTCTCTCTCTTCCTCCCTCCCTCCCCACCTCCCTTCCTGTCTTCTTCATTTCCCTTCCCTCCCCCACTCTCTCTTGCCCCCCCTAGTGGAATTCCTTTATAAAACTCCTAAAACCTTAGCCACTTTGTCTCCTTCCAACTATAGTTTACTGGGGTCTGAGGGATGCCTCAGCACATAAAATCAACTGGCAAATGAGCCTGGTGATGTCAGGCGGATTCCCAGGACCCATGGTGGAAAAAGAAAAAAACAATTTCCCCATTAACCTCTACATGCATATGGTGCACCCACCCTGTCTGTATAACACACACACACACACACACACACACACAAAATGAAGTAAATGAAATAAAATAAAGAACGTTCTACTGCTACCTGGGATAGTAGAAATATTATTTTCACCTTATCTGACAGAACTTCATCAACAATGCGGAGGCTGGTAAACACCCATTCAAGTGTGCCTTGGCATGTGGTATAA
This sequence comes from Mesocricetus auratus, assembly GCF_017639785.1. Classification (NCBI taxonomy): domain Eukaryota; kingdom Metazoa; phylum Chordata; class Mammalia; order Rodentia; family Cricetidae; genus Mesocricetus; species Mesocricetus auratus. Next base: position 9,123,900 of record NW_024429192.1, on the reverse strand, counting down.
CAGCTCATCTGTAACATGCAAGCATGTAAAAGTAAGCACAGCATTCCAATGCTGTTCTTCCAGGGCAAAGAACAAATGAACCATTGTGTTTCATATTTTCAAACTTTCAGGTGTCTTCTTTTGGCTAGAAGAATATGAACTAAATCATCAGGGTGAGTTTTTTTTTTTTGTCTGTCTCTTTGATGGTTCTGTGGCTCAGTGAGGCAAAAAAGCATCTAAGGTATTTAAATACAAATGGGTTGATAAATCTGTGGGTCTTGCTGAAGCTCAGTGGGAGGCAAGCAGCTGAGGTTTTTAAATTCCACCCTCCTCTTCCTAGTGGTTTATCACAGGCACACTGAGCGGCTGCGTTCCACCAGGTGTAGCCATAATGTAGTGCGATTAGAGCCGTAGCTTCATTGTCAGAAACTTCATTTCAATGTCCATAAAACCATCCCGACACAAAGAGTGAACTGTAATAGCTTATAATTATGATAGTGCATAAAGTATGCCTCACAACCTATTACAAAGCCATAATTTTAGCATAAAAACCATAAACCAAGGGAACAAAACTTGAGAACTTCAAAATAAAATTACAGCTTTTTGTAACAGCCCAATAGAGCATACCTCTTTTCTACACAATAAATGATTATCTCATCTGCATCCCATATGCAAAACATGGGTGGATTTCTGATTCTCCCAGACTTCCCACTACAGCACGTTCCCACCGGCATCTTACAACTGGAGCGTTAATACATTTCCGGAAGCGATTTTAATAGCCACTAGAATGAGGTGTGGTTCGGGGTGAAAGGGTGGTTCTAATTCACTCATGTCAAAATGGGAAATTAGAAGGACAGGCTGATGTGATTTGCATGTAAGGGCCCCTCCCGTGACGGGAGAGAGGAAATGCCTGTCTGGATCATCAAATCAATGCAGTTCCAACAGAGGGAGATTCATCACTCCTGTGAACAGGTGAAAAACCAACGTTTAAGAATTGTATTTCATGAAAACAAACGTAGTTTCGATGCCAGAGCATTTAGCGGCTTGTCGGCTCCCTTGATCCATGCTTACAGTTTCTCCAGTGTACCTTCATTGTCTCACGGATGGCGTACAATTTACTTGCGGTTACGAAGCCCAAGCGAGCATTGAGCCTGGTCGTATATAACATGACGGTCATTTCTGGTCCAAAAGGGGACGTCAAAAGCACACATGCTTCAAAATGAAATAAAGCTGCCATCTGTTATGATTGTTGAAGTAATGTTCTACATAAGAAGGAAACTAAAATCCCTTATAATGTGATCCATGAGTGCTAACTACTGAATATTCTGGAGTCTTTTATTTTATGTGTTGCCAAAACATGGTTAAATTTTATGCAGTCTTAGATAGTTAACATATTTAGTTATTTGTTTGCTTTCAGTTTTATTTTTTGGGATCAAGACCAGAGAAATTCTGTACATTTGAACTACATTCCCAGTCCTTTATAAGTTATTTTTTAAAACAATCATTTGGATAATTTTTATGTCATTAAACTCTATAATATTATTTAATAGTTATAATACATGAGCTATTTATAACTCATTTAATATTTCTTAAGGACAAAGTTTATATTGTTTATCACTTTCTGAGATTGGAAGCAATGTTTTTCTTTGCAATATGTAGATGCATTAAAAATCATGCATATATACATATATCTATGTGTCCATACAACATGACTCTGCCAACTGTCTTTTAAAATTTTCTTTAGATACAATATATTCCGATCATATTTTTCCCTTCTCTAGCTCTTCCCAGATCCAACCCACCTATGTACCTATGTATTGATTAAACTTCTTGTTATTTATCCCTCTTAAAAATATAGAATAAAAATGGTCAAAACAAATAGAGAAAAAACATAAGACAAGAAATAACAAGATGAAACAAAAACAAAAGTACACTAAATAACCCACGGATTCCCATTCATGTTGGCCAACTACTCTAATCATGGAGCCTGACCTGGAGTATGGTTGATATACTTACTGATAATCCATGGGAGAAAAATGGTTGTGCTTTCCAAATCAAGTATTAGTTACAAGTAGCTTCTTCTCAGGGTAGGCTTTGTGCCCACTTCCCCTTCTGAGTGCTGGGACTTTTGTATGGTTGCACTCATGTAGGTGTTGTATATGCTGCTACAGTGTCGGTGAGAGCATATGTGTATCAGCCCTGTTGTCTCTGGACGACACCATTTTCTTGGAATCATCCACCACCTCTCTTTTCTTTCTAAATCAAGACAGGGTTTCTCTGATGGGAGATGTCATTCTGAAATCTGTCTCTTATTGGTTGTTGAATAAAGCACTGTTGGCCAATAGGGAAGCAAGATAGGTGGGACTAGGATTCGAAGAAGACTCTGGGCAGGAGAAACACAGGGAATCACGATGTAACCTCCAGAGGAGTAAAAGGTCTAGACCTTTTCTCCGGAAAGAGAAATGCTTAGATTAACAATTATGAGGTAAATACTTAAGTCAGAGATAGCCAGCAAAGGCCAACAGCTTCATAATTAATACAGTGTCTTGTGTATTATTTGGGGACTGCAATTGTGGCAGGGCCCAGGCGGATGGCGGGGCAGGTTGCTCTCAACATTTCTCTGTCTTGATTTAGCCTGGCTGTCCTGAAACTCTTTCTGTACAGGCTGGCCTCGAACTTAGAGCTATCCACCTGCTCTGCCTTCTGAGTGCTGGGATTAAAGTTGTGCACCACCACCATCTGGGTTTTATTTTATTCTTGTTTTTTTCCTTACAGTCTCTTCACATCATTTTCCTTACATATCCCTGAGCCTTTTGGGGAGGGCTTTGGTGAAAACATTCCACTTAAGGAAAAGGTCTCCAAAGTCTCTTTCTCTGCACATGGTCCAGTTGTGGGTCTCTGTGTGAATTCCCTCCTACTGTGAGAAGAAACATCTCCAATGAGAGTTGAGAGATACAGTGACCTGTGGGTACAGCAATATGCCATTAGGAGTTACTTTATTGTTGGTTCCTTCAGTAGGAGTAGGTTTTCTAGGCCTATGACCTACACAGTCTCAGGTTCTTGAAAAACCTTATCAGTGTCATGTATGAGCTTTATCTCATGGACTGACCATAATCCAATCAAATAGTGATTGACGACTCCAATAACATTTATGCCGTTGTTGAGCCATTATGTCTTGCAGGCAGGTCTGTGTTGCAGATTGCAGGGTTTGTAACTTGAGCCATGTCAATGAATATTTTCTCCACCAGTATTTTAGAAAATCCAGAACGATGAATATTTATGTGTAGGGAGTCAAGCTTCTAGATTGGCACCAACCTAATTTCACCATGTTTGATGACATAAGTAGTGTCTGCAGCAATATAGGACTTTGCCACCAGGTTGCAGAAGATAGCCAATAGCCTTGGAAATACCTTGTGTTATTTAGGTGGTCTATGGGATTCCTTTGGCCAAACAGTCAATGTGATATAGACCATTTCTGGAACTGGAGCTTTTACTTGGTAGCATAAGATGCCAAGTATGGGCACGACTTCCACTATCATATTTTAGTTTGGGATCAAATTTAAAACTGTTTAGAGTCAGAACTTTTGGGGACTCATATAAAATTTGGAGAGTTTCTCTATCACACTGGTACTTTTGAAAATAATGACTCAGATCATAGGAAACTGAACATTTTTTCCCTTACCATACAACTTGATATAATGGCAATTCATGTAGGCCATTACTTTAGAACTGTCTCTGCCGTGTTGACTAGAATAGAAGCTACTGTTTGTGTTAGTACTGAAGGGCTCAGGCCCTCACACAGGTCCTTGGTTTGACAACTCTGCAGCCATGATAGGCTGCAGAAAAGACACTGCAAATTGTAGGCCCTTGAGTCAGCAGAATGGTCTGTTTCTCCCCCCTTCCCCCACTTTGCTGGACCTTTACCTAGTTACTGAAAAAAAATCCCACAAGAAATCCTCCATGTGGTAAAGAACCAATCAGAGGCTAGGCTGGCAGGCATTGGATAAGGATGGAATGCAGTAACCACAGCAACAGCCACCAGAGGCAGTACCGCCTCTACAGTTAACTAGTCAATTTAGGACATGTAACCCGAGTCCGGAGGCCCATCAGTCCTGATACCCTTACTATGCACTTGCAGACCCTCAGACCCCGTCTTGCTCTACGCCAATAAATGTCCTGACCCACTGAGGTTGGAGGTCTCTCCTGCTCCACTGGCGCGTTGGAGAGACTAGAGACCCGAGTTTGAACTCACACGTGCTGTGTGTCTGCATGAAGGTGTACTTGTACCTACGTGTGCACGGCGCCCGCGGGAAGGTACAGAATACGCAACACCATTTGTGGCTGGTGCTTCTCCCTTTCTGCCACATGCGTTTCAGAGACTGAACAACTCGGGTTATCAGGACTGATGGCAAGTGCTTTTACTCACCCAGCCATCTCAGCAGCACAAGACGAGGTTTTTGAGAAGCCTTCCCTACACAGAAAACGGTAGTTCTGAGAATTCCAGGTTGAGTGTTCATTAGAGGTTTAAAGGGAGATTTGGGGCTTACGAATTCCGGAATGCAGTTATGGCTGTTTTTAGACAGTTGTGGATGCTTTATGAAAACAATTAGGATGCTTTACTAGTCCATTTTCAATTCTTAATCACCAGCTGAAATGAGGGAAATAGGTAAATACCAAAATGTATAGTTTTGAAGTGAATAAAATGAACATGTACGATAATAGCTGCATTTTGCAATGGCTTTATTACTTTAAGTATGGCCTCCCTTTCCAAGGAAGCAGAATTTATAAGAGCTACGGTAGTGCACTCAGTAATTTATAAGCATTGCCTAAATCCTAGTTGGCCAATCTATATATGAAGGAGCTGTTCAGTTCTATGAAGTACATAATTGGGATGTAAATTTATTTTTCCACTCTCCATGGCTTAAATAAGCCACTTATGATAATCATTGTATTTTTCACTACTACTCTGAACAAATTTTTATCCATTATGTTCTTTTAGGAGGTGCAGGCTTTAAAATATGCATGCAGAACCGTGCAAGCAGAGAGATCATGGTCTCAGTACCAGCTAAAAATACCCCAGGAAGGACACAGAGATAAAAAAATATATAAAATGTACTTTTGAGTATCAGTATTCTAAAGAATATTTTCCAATGTAAATGAGCTTTTCTCAATGAAAATTTCTCAGGTTTTGTCTCTGAGATTTTGAGTACCTGATTATACCAACCCCAGAGGACCTCTTCTGTGCAAATCCTCTTCTAGGCTGCCATTTGCAAGACAGTAGTCAAGTGAACATATATATATATATCTATGCATATATATATATACATACATATACCTCCCCATTCTCTTTTAGCTTATTTCATCAGCTTCTCTCACTCAGCCTGCCTCATAGTACTGGTGTTTTCTGTGTTTGTTATTGTTTTCTTTGTACTATTTTTTTCATTTTTCCCGTTCACTATTCTTGGGTGCTTACAATGCCTTCCTCCTCCTCCTGCTCATTCTCCTCTTCCTCCTTCTTCATTGTTTCAAGATAATACTTGTAGTCCAGGCTGGCCTTGAATTCACTATTAAGCGAGTCTGACCTTAGTTCTTGGTCAGATTATCTCACCATCCCAAGTCTCAGATTACAAGTGTGCACTGTGTCTGCTTATCGTTATTATGAGATTTCTTTTGTATATGTTTGCATGTGTACATGCGTGCCTGGATACTGATGAATATGCACAGTGTGTGTGTGTGTGTGTGTGTGTGTGTGTGTGTGTGTGTGTGTGTGTGTAGATCACAGGTTGATGTCATGTGTCTTCCTCAGTTGTTCTATACCCTATTTTTTGAGAAGTGGTCTTCTACTGAACCCGGAGCTCACTGATTTGTCTCTGTCTCCCCTGCTTCTCCCTTCTTAACATGGAGGGTGGCAAGTGCGATCAGAAGTTCACGATAGTGGTCCATTAGCTGTTGTTTCTCTCCAGGTGGTACATCCTAAATGAGCAACTTGTTGGGCTTCAGGAATAAGCATTAAGTATTTGATTTAAACGTTTGCGGTTTATTAACTGTGGCATTTATAGTTAAGGGAAAGGTCTTCCATTTGTTAAATGTCAAACATCTAATCATCATCACTTTTAGAAGGATCTACAATTGGCTTTAGCTCATGACTATTAAGGGGATATTTAAATAAGGAAAGGATTCTCCAGGGAATGGGAGATAATGGCTCTCCCCACTGGGAAACCCTCTGCGAATGTGCCAGAAGTGGAATAAGACTAGTGTGGCAGGCTAGTAAGGAGCAGTGCACTGGCTTTCTGCGAGATAACGTCTTCCTTTAATGATGTTCCAGTTTTGTGTGGCTGTAAGTTATAGATGATCAAACTATAAAAGTTTAATGGGTGACACCTGCAATTGATTTTTACTGTTGAACAGGACACATGTGAAAATATGGCAAGCATGCAGACATGTTCCCATTTAAGCATCAAGTGGCCCTGATATTAATTTGCCTGAAGGAGATGGGTGAAGGGTGTGTACTCCTGGATGCATCACATCTGGCGAAGAAAGGTTTTCTCCACCGTGTTGTTTCTTGGATGTTTTGTACTACCAAAGGGACATTCTCATGCATTTTGAGGATTTTTCTGAATTTTGACTTGCAACACATATTATGTGTATGTTGTATTTAAAATCTATGTACCAACATCAATGTACTTTATCCAGTGGTATCATGGTAAGTTCTTAAGAGTCAGCTTCATCAAATGCATGCATATATGCATAAAAATCTAATAAATTCCATGCATACTAGAATAGGCAGGAAAAACAATAAATCCTATTGAAATACATTAAATGATTTGTTTTAAAGTTCTTGTAGACAATTACTTCTATATATGTATATGTATGTGTATGTATATATTTATATATGTGTGTGTGTGTATTCTTGACCAAGCTCTATTCTATCTGCTTCATGAATTTATTTGTGAATTTACAACTAGAGGTGCTTCCAAATTCACTATTTTTTCTCAAAATATTACAATTAAACGTGTCATCTTGTGTTAAACTTTATTTTCACTCTTGCACAAATTCTTTTCATTTAAGCTGAACCCTCCAGTGGCTGAAGTGCCTAACAACATCACTCTTAAATGGGAACTATTAATATTTTTCATCATCACTTTCTTAAGTCTGCACACAGTGCATATGCCTTGGTTAACAGCTACAGATGTGTGGATTTAGTGTTTTCTATGATGAGCGTTTCACAGTTAAGTTTGCAGTAGCTTCAAGTTTGGTGATTGGTGCATTTATGTCAGTGCTATCCCTGGCTCTAATTGGACTGATTCACAGAGGTTTAATTACGTGAGAGAATGTGAAAGCTGCCACCCCTGGCAATTTTATCCCTGCCTGTCCTTTCAAGCTTCTGACCTTGCTCAGTAGGGTCTCCTGCTTTCCTTTGCCACTTTACCTGATTTTATACACTGCATCCCAGAGGATGCCTTTGATGCCTGTGTTAGATTACAGATTTCCTCCTTCCAAAATTATTCAGGCTTTTCTCCACATATTGAGATTTACACACAATGTCCTTGTGACCAACAGATAACACTTGTCCTCCACAGAGCACCCCCACACATTGCCTGGACAGTCTGAGGTGCATAGCCAGCTTGCTAGCATGTTCTGTAAAGGGCCTGATCTCCAACATAGTATTAGCTTCTCTGAGACTTCTGTAACTAATAATATGCTTTGATGCTCTAGGCAACTGTCCTCCCCCACCTTATACCTCTCCCACCTTATATATGACATTTCAAAGCATGAATCTGAACCTGCTATATTACAGATTCCTCTGTTTAATTTTTGTCTCCCAGGAAAGAACATGACTTCGTGAAATGAGTTTGTTTTGTTCACTGTTAAACTTAAAAGCCATAAAAAAGTATCAGGCATATAGCAGACATTGAGAAATCCTGAGTAGATCCATGTACCCTCATACTTTACTTTGAAATGCACTGGGAAGAGATCTGTTAGTATATGTAGTATAAGGGTTGTTCAGAGTGTCCAACTGACCAAGAACTGACTGGGTTTTACTGAATGAGGCTGCTAAGCCAGAAAGGAATCTCTTTTCAATTCCCATGGAGGTTGCATATGGGCAGATGGCAGCCTGATCCCATCAGTACTTTATACTTTTCTGTCCTCAATACATTTAATGTCATAACTTAAGTTGTTGTCTTCACTCACCACAACCACACCCCCTTTGGCTTGGTATTCATGTTGTTTATTCCGTTGGAAGAGAGAGGATGTGTAGATGCGACTGAGCATCTAGAGTGTATTACTTCATTGAGAGTGAGTCTATGGATAATTGTGTAGATGTGTAGATGTGACTGAGCAGCTAGAATGTATTACTTCATTGAGAGTGAGTCTATGGATAATTGTGTAGATGTGTAGATGTGACTGAGCAGCTAGAATGTATTACTTCACTGGGAGTGAGTCTATGGATAATTGCAATTGGAAATAACTTGGAAGATACGGACAGATGTGCAAAGCTAAGGAGACAAAGTAAAGGGATTTAACAAAGGTCTACGAATGCTAATACCAAAAGAAATTAAGCCTTTTCTTTGGACTCTACTATGACATAGTAATAAACTTAAGTCTAAGAATGTAGAAAGTGGTTAAAATTCATGGTGGCAATTTCACTCATAGAATCAAGGAATCAGCAAACTCGGGTACTTATAGAGGTATCGTTCATGATCTAAGCTTCAGCAAGGCAAAAGTAATATCAAAATGATCTCAAGTTTTGAAAGATTCGTTTATCACTGATAGGCAAACCAAGTAGAAGGCTAAAGTGACAGGGAGAGAGGTTATCTCAGTTCATTTGCATAATAGCAAAGCAACACTGTCACCTGACTAAGGGGGTTGTTTCATCCAAGTTGGAATTATTACTATAAGTGTTATCTTTGGATCTTTGAGTCTTTATCTGTGGACCTTGTAGTAGTTATCCCTTGGGAGAAAACTATAAAAATCAAATCAAATATTATATGAAAATAGGCCTCATTATCCTCAGGGACATGTTAAAGGAATTCATTAAAATGTGTGTCAAGTGGGGATTCCCATTGGAATTCACAGAAATATTTCTTAAAGCTTGAAGGATGCTTCACTGACATCATTATAATTTACTTACGGGAATACGACTGTTGTAAAATGATACACATGTTCGCACCTTTGGAACTTTCTCACCATTGCATCCAAATTACAGAAAATCCAGAGGTGCTTAACATTTCAGAAGGCAGCTAGACCTCTCCCAAAAGTGTCCTTTTACAGGTGGCCTGCTGCAAGACCCCTCTGGGGTGTCTCATCCTGTGGCTTTGGCAACACTTGGTACCGCAAAGTGTTTCTGCCTCCAACATTTCTGCTTGGAGCACCAAGAAACCGAAGGCTCACTTCCCAGTGGGTTGGGGGGGATTAGAGCTCTGTCTAAAAACGGATTCTATGGGTGGTGCCTCAAAGTGCACACTTGGCGTTTCTGCTAGCAGAGCTGAACATGTAGCCAAAGTATTGGACAGGAAATGCTCAGGCACCATGAAAAGACAGAGGAGGCTGGGAAAGTGGGGGAGCCAACCTAAGGGTAACTGAATCGAAGGGGAATGTTCCAGAAAGAGGCATGAAAAGGAAGCGGTTTCTAACACATCAGTTAGAGCTTTCTCATCCCACAGCCACATCCAGAAACAAGTAGATAAGTGTGAGCTTTACCCTCCTGTGTCCTCACTTAAAGCCTTGTGCCAATGAATTCAAGAAAATCTTGCCAACCCTTCTGGAGTGTGATAGGCTCATCACACAAAGTAGCAGTTAGCAATTAATGGCAGCTACCCACAGCCTACAATGAGGGTCCTTTGAATATTTTCTCCCTCCAGTTCTGGGGACCTGGGGTAAAATTGCTAGTGGCCACATACTGAAGTAGATATTCTGAGAAAGCCTTTCTGTTGAGCCCAGTTGTCATCTGCAGCACAAGTCTGGGACATATTTTAGGTTCTATGATATGACCTTGAGAGCGAACATATCTCTTTGTCTCCCACCAGGTTTCTCTTTATTTAGGACGATGTCGTTTGTATTACATCGATTTTGTTGAACACTCATCTGCTCCTTGGGAAAGTCAATGTATTTGATTATGGAAGGACAAACCCTTCAAAGGTGCCCGAGTAAGTTACTCAAAAGTGAAGGCTGGAGGTCTTGACTGAGGCAGTTGAGCAAGGAAGACCAGAAGTTGATGGCAATTAGGACCCAAACATATGTGTTCATCAACTTATTGTGTCATGTATTAACTTTAGATTTCAGTGACAGAAGTATTTCTTCAACTTCTTACAAACTAAACAATTGTTTTATACCTGTATATTTTGTGCATACATGTATGTGTATGTATGTGTGTGTGTACATCTGCATGAACCTGATTGTGTGTGTGTGTGTATGTGTGTGTGTGTGTGTGTTTACATATATGTGGAAGCCTAAGATTGGCATCAACTGCCTTGATCACTTTCCACCTATATTTTGCGACAGGGACTCTGGTTAGTTGGGAGCTCGGTCTTTGGGCTAGTCTGGCTAGCCATCTTACTCTGTGGATCCTCTGTCTGCTTCTTTTTGGGATTAAAGGCAGACAACACTGCTCATCAGCTGTTTTATATGGATTCCAGAGACTTGAACTCTGGTCCTTATACTTTTGCAGCAAACTCTTTACCCACTGAGCCATATCCTCAGTCCATAACTCTTATATTTTTATTAGTTTATTGTTCATCAAGACACAAACAACTTAGGAAGAGTAACAGGAGCAATCACTCACACAGGATTCATGTGCATGTCACTATTCTTAGAGTTCTTGTTTTCTTAATTAAGTCTTCACAACCATCATACTCGAGAGCTGAGAAATCTAGTTCAGATAAACAGGGAGATGGAAGTAGGAAGGATTTTATTATAGCCATATCATTTAATTACTTGAGCGATTTCAATACTAGATGACAGAATAAATAATGTTAGGTTACAGACCGTCCAACTGCCTTTCTCACTTTCCCAGAAGTCAGGGTACACATTATAAGCAGCCTCTCTCCCCAGATGGAGTTGGTAAAACAGGTAGTGATCTTACATTCTTAGAGTTCAGTTCTCTCCCTCTTAGTTGTAGCTGTAGCAAGTGCAGATTCCATCCCTAGATTAGGAATAGTCTTATAACTTTATTTTATCAGTGTCTTCCTGATATTTGAGATCTAGACCAGGCCAGGCTATGCTAGATTACAAGGTGTGAAGCTTGCCTATGCCCTCCAAAGCCCTTTGTCCCCTCTCCCTTCAAGAACTCATTGTTGTTGTCTATGGCCACAATGCTGTATCTCTCTTGACATTTTGGGAACTGATGGTTTGTCTCTCCCTACAGAACCCCCACAATGCTGTGGTGAGTGACTGCCTCTTCTAATGCTCTTTCACTTTGAGTTAGGACCATGGCTGTCCACAATATGTGACTCTTCAAATGGCTTCCTTGTAGTTAAGGACAGCTTACTGGTAGGAATCCATGTAGATTCATTCGAAGAAGGTGGAACACAATTATCCTTCAGAATGAACTCACAGTAAGCTCAAATATTTATTGATTCCTTGTTCAGAGAGATACTACTTTTTGAGTCACCTTCAGCATTCTCTTAACTGTTACAAGTCACAGTAAGCCATAAGCTTCCTTTCACCCTTTGTCTCCTGTTTACAGATTGGCCTTGTACTCATGGGGAAGTACTGGGGTTGGCTATATCACCATTTTTTGACTTATAGTAGTTTGCCCGAGGCTTTCAGGTTTATGAAGCACTGAAGCCATACACCCTCAATACAAACGACCCTTTGAATTTATATCTTTTGCTGGTTCACCATTTCCGTGTTTAACAGTAATGGTGAGCAGCTCCCCATCAGCCTGGTGATCATGAGTCAGACATTCAAGGCTCTTGTTCACTGTGTTGCTAAACCAGGACATGTGATAGTTTAGGGGAACCTTTGATTACTATAGTTCAACCTAAAATGCGATTATTAGGAAATAAGTGCATATCATAAGGGAGGGGGCATGTGCATTTGAAAACACTGGCCAGCTAAGAAATTTATTATTACATCCCTTTGTCATGATAAAGGCCTGTCACCCATGCCAAGGCAACTCTGAGGAAAACATGGTGATTCGCTCTGCTTTCCCCACAAAAGAGAAGGAAATTTCAACAAGGAGATACCCAGATTTCAGTACTTTCTCAGGGTCAACTCATAACACTGGTTCTGGACCTGGGTAGTTACAGGGATATTCAGCACACCAGCTCTCCCCTGTCCCTACCACCAGGGTGAGCTCTCCAGTGTTGCCCCAACTGCCACACCACCTATGATCTGTGGGAGCACATGAAGGGGCTGCTTCTGCAGACCCAAAGTGGCAGGATCTTCATGACACAGATAACAACAGGATAGGGAAGAGGAGTCCCAGTGTAGCAGAAACCAGAGGTCCTAAAGCAGACCAATGAACCAATGACTCTTTACAATGAATCCATGGACAAAACGGTTTACTGAGTGACCCATTGTATCACACTACAGCTTCCATAGTGACATTTTTCCCTTTTTTCTTAAATTTTGTTGTATTGGGAGCAGTTTCCAAGAGTGGATACAATGGCAATGAATGGGATCAAGATGCATGATTTGAAGTGACAAAGAATAAATAAAAAGAAAGCTTAAAAATGGCTGTGGTCAAAGTTGAATATCTTAAAAACTAACTCACAGAAGGGCAAAGGGACAAATTGAGAGCATGAAAGGAAGGGAGAAGGAGTTAGGAGAAAGAGAAGGAAAGAAGAGGAGGGTGGAGGAGGGCATGAGGGAGCAGGAAGACTGAGTTGGGGGAAAGAATAGAGGAGAACAAGAAAAGAGATACCTTAATAGAGGGAGTCATTATAGGTTTAAAGAGAAATCTGGCACTAGGGAAATGTCCAGAGATCTACAAGAATGATCCCAACTAAGAATGTAAGCAATAGTGGAGAGGCTACCTTAAATGCCCTTCCCCTTAATGAGATTGATGACTACCTTATATGCCATCCTAGAGTCTTTATCCAGTAGATGATGGAAGCAGAAGCAGACACCCACAGCTAAGCACTGAGATGATCTCCTGGAATCAGAGAGGGAGGGGTAATGAACAAAGGGGTCAAGACCAGGCTGGGGAAACCCACAGAAACAGCTGACCTGAACAAGGGGAACTTATGGACCCCACACTGATAGCTGGGAAACCATCATAAGACCAATCCAGGCCCCCTGAATGTGGGTGTCAGTTAGGAGTCCTAGATAATAATCTATGGGGAATCTGGTAGTGGATCAGTATTCATCCCTAGTGTGCTTTGGGAGACCATAGAGGGATACTCTCTCAGCCTAAACACAAATGGGAGGGCCTAGACCGTTTTCCAAATGATGTGACAGACTTTGAAGATCCCCCATGAAAGGTCTTACCCTCCCTGGGGAGCTTTTTGTGGCCCTTTTTCTTAGCCTATAAAACATTTCTTCAGGGGTTAAAGCCTATCTGCCCATGATTAGAAATTGGGGACTACAGTTTGTGTTGGTTCAGTATGGGGTTCAAACTTTGATGAGTTGATTGATACTCTATTCATCATTGATCTATTCTTCCTTGCAGTTAAACAGAAAGAGTGAAATTGTACCATGACAGAAGACATGAATAGCAGCAGGTAATAGTGAGGAGGGCGATAGTGAGATCCTTATGCAAATAGCTTCTGAAAGTGTTACGTCAGAGTATATGGTAATAAATATTCCATAAATTAGAATACAAAACGTCCTTCTTAGTTGTTCCCTTGGAATTACTAAACAGTTTTCAAGGGAACTTGGGCAATGGCTTAGTCAGTAGAATGCTTGCTACACAAGTGTGATAACTGAATTCAGACCTTCCCAAGAACACAAGGTGGGCATGGTGGCATATGCTTATAATTCCAGTTCTAGAGAAACAAAGATCAGAGGATCTCTGGAGCTCACTGGCCAAACAGCCTTGGTTGGTGAATGAACTCTAGGATCAGTCAGAGGCAATGTCTCAAAAACTAAGATCAATAGGGACTTTGATCTCTTACCTCACACGTTTACGTTTACACGTACAGACACAGATGGACAATACATAAACAGGAGGGTAATTTAAAGTCATATTCATTAAGAAGCACAAAGTCCTACTAAAAGTCTCATATTCTCGAAGGATATACAAGCTATCTTGACATATTGATTTCATACTTGGTTTTGAAGTTTGCTATTTGAGCTGAAATGTTGAAACGTGGAACTTTATATTAAGTTGTCAAATTTTAACTTATCCCACAGTTATGTCTTTGTTTTAGTGTAAAAATCTCATCAGTGATCTTATATGTTTATGTACGTGGAAAATTGTTTGTTGCTGTTCTTTCATTTGACAAATTCTTGAATCCTCATGTAATTTCTTATATTGGCTCATCATTAGGAAACTGCCCGATGTCACTCTGCAGGTCTTTGCTATGGAAGAAAAAAGAGTCCTGTGAAATATGGATGCGACACCTCAAAATTAATTTCCTGATATTCTGTCAAGAAAGAATCTCAACTACAACATGCCCCTGAATAAAATAAATGAGTTTAGGGAAACTCTGACAAGGAATTTACCTTTCTGAAAGGTATTTGGATACAAAAATTCCCCGTAAATGAAAATAGAGTCATTCAGGCAAACACAATTGAGTTTTATTTATTTCTGTTGTTAAAAAAGAATTAAAAGGAAGAAAGATTTCCATCATGTAATGCTCCTAAATTCATAAGGAATACCTTTGGCATGGAGTTTTGTGTTTTTGTTAGGAATGCATTAAGAGCCGAATTAAGTATGGAGAGAGGAATGAAGAAAGAGGACCAGACGGGCGTGCTCAGAAAATGAAGAGTACTGCATTTGAGACACAGTGAACAGATGTTCCAGTGCAGCATTCATTTTCAGGACCAGGGCTACATTTTATAATCACCGACTCACCCAAAGCATGTTTAATGGCAATCTGGAAGTAAAAGAGCCCAGCTCTATCTGAACACTTCCCACCCCTGACTGATAAGCCCTGCTGCTTGGTTCAGTAAATATAGATTTGTGAATTGACTTTACACAGAATTTGCTCTTTGGCACATAATATTTAAATATTTTTATGGGATCATATCGTGTTTTGTTAACATTGTTTACACCTCTACTGGTGCTTGCTCACCTTTCTTCTAGTAATTTTATTTGTCTTACACATTTTGGTTTTAATTTTACATATGCAGAGAATTCAGGTTTATATTCTCCCAAAAAGTGAATCAGTTTTTTCTCAGGCTTTCCTTACTAAGAATAAGATCTCTCATCTCCAGAGAACTAGAATAAGATGCCAGTGGGCAAGAACCTGCAATGGTCGTGTCCTTGCAGACACAAAAGGGTGGACAGATTCCCATGCACCACGCTACCTTCAGAAGTGCTATGGTCTCAGGGTGAGAGACTCTAGTCTCATTTTCATGAGGAAAGAAAAATCTTGAAATGAATTGATTGTGTCACTGCATTATGTAAGTCCAAGTGTGTGGAGAACTATTTCAGCCGGAGTTAAGGAGAAGGAGTTAATCCCAGGCTTCAAAACAAGTAATAACCTTGTAACAGTGAAAGCAGGAGTTTGACTATCCTGTCACTCCTCTTCCAGTTCCCTTAGATGGAGCCCCCTGAAGGTGCATTAGCTAAACTGAGGAATGGCATCACTATTCTTCTCTAAGTCTCAGATTGGAGAGAAAGGAGCAAGACTTCAGCCATTTAGGAAGTTGCATGAGACTTTATGTTAGAACTCAGTTCCAGACTTGTTTTGTCAGGACAAAGCAGGAAGAAAGCAAGGATTTATATTTCCAGCCCAGAGCTTATGGTGGAGCTTTTGGTCCTTTCTATATATACCGTGGAGACTTGTGCATCAGTGGGACAGCTCAAGCTTGTTCTCTGAAAATTTGGAGTGGGCTCTAGTCAGCTCTTCCTGACTGTGCTATGTGAGTCATCATTTAACATTTTAATGTTAGCTTTAACACAGTTTAATATTGGCCACTGTAGCCAAAGGACTGCCTCTATCATCCACAAATTATCCTTGAGCAGCATAGTATAGAGTAAGGTCCCACTTGCTACAAAGCTAAGACAAGATTTGCCTTGAGATCTCAGCTATTGACTAATACAATCTAATTCTGGATATACCATATTGACCTCTGTTTCCTCAGCCCAATGTCTATAAACAGAGTCTCTGGAATAGCTTCATTGTCATGTGAACACAAGATATTTCAGAACACTAGACTTTTGTTACAGCCAGAATTTCTCATGTCTAAGGCAAAGTTGGACTTAGACCTACCTATACTGGTCTTGGTGGATTTTAGAATGTGGTAGCCTTCTTGTATTGATGGCTAAGATGTGCCATAGTGGGATGGTCTTTCTATGATGAGTGTGTTCAGAATTTGACAGATAGCATTGTATCTGACCATCAGTGAATGACTATGTGTGAGTTTCTTGGGCCTATCACAGTTCTTTGGCAATTCATACCATACAAAAAGTTAATCATGAAAAGATTGACCTCCTTAGGTATTATCCTAGTTCATACTGAAACAGATTTACATCAGTTGAAGATTTGGGAAAGCATGGGATTGGCTCATTCTTTAGTATCACGACAGTATCAACATACCCATAATGGATTTGTGTAACCCTAGACTTAGGTGCTATCAGAGGTAATCAGCAGTTTACTCATAATTTCTAGAAAGATAAAAAAAGATCCAAACAAAGTCAGATTATGATCCTAACCTTCAATACCCAAATAATGTTGTGTGCCAATTAGCATTAAGAACTTTTAGTAAACAATAACCTCAATTAATGATCAAAATAAGACATCAGGAGCTAACCATATGAAAGAGTGTGGCTGGAATATAGCAACCAGTATAGATAAATTCTCTTCGAATGGAGAATTTAAAACATCTGTTTTAAGAAAACTTTGTAAGCTTCAAGAAAACAAGACTGTGATTCAATACCGTAGCAGGAAACTCAATAAAGAGAAGGAAACGATTTCAATAAATCAAACAGGAATCCATGAGATTGAATGTACACTGAGCACAAACCTGACAAGAGGTATCAGTGGTGGAAGAGAACAAAGAAAAGAAGAGGGATCATTTGACTGCACACATTTGGATGGGAAAACGAAGAATGAAGAGGAATGAAGGAAGCTTATGAGAACTTTGGGAAAACACCAAAATAGAAAATATGTTATGGTGATACATTGTTTATGATTTATAAAAGATCAAAATAGCAAAGCAGCCATATTAGTTAGCTATAGATGCCAGGCAGTGGTACTACACACCTTTAATCCACAACTTGGACATTGAAGTAGACCAATCTGTTAGTTCAAGGTCACACTGAGCTATAAAGTCCTAAAGAGAAACAGCTCACACAAAGGTGATCTCAGCACTTGGCATCACACGCATTTAATTCCAGCACTAGGGAGGTGTAAAAGGCAAAGGGTCTCATGTGGAGATTGATTTACCAGTCACACTGAGGAGAGGCAGCAGTCTGAGGCTTGGTGAGAGCTCATAGAGAGAGGACCAGTCCTTTCAATCTGAGGAGGTAAGAGGTAGTGGCTTGGCTGCTTGCTTCTCTGATATTCAGCTTGAAGCTTGAACCCCAATACCAGTCTCTGGATTTTTTCTTTTTTGTGCAACAACATGTAGGTTACATTATATTAAAAAAAGACACGAGAATGGCAAAGAGAAAAAAAGCTTATTCAAACACATAATAGAAAATTTCACAAATCTAAAGATGGACACAAATACCTAAGTTAAAAAGATTGAAGGTTACTAGCCAGGTAGAACTTCACCAAGACTTGTCCAAGACATATGGTCATCATTTCAAAGTGAAGGATAAAGAAAGAGTCCCAATGCACCCCTAGAAATGAGACACACGGGTGTCAGTCATCTTGACAGTAGATGTTTTAGCAGAAAACTTATAGACTGGCAAAGAATGATATGATATTTTTACAGTACTGAAAGGAAATAAAAATCTGCTACCCAGAATATTGTTCTGGGAGAACATAACATTTAGAAATGAAGGAGAGATAAAATATTCCCAGACTAATGAGAGCTGAAACAATATATCCACAACAGATCCTCCCTACAGGAAATGCTTAAGCTAAAAGAGAAAGCTTATTTGTAAAATAAGCCAGAACATTTAAAACTCACAGGGAAGATTAACTTCAGATATATCCAATATACTCTAATATTGCTGCATAAGTTACCCACTCCTTTAGTATATTTGAAAAAGTGAAAAGCAGGGTATTAATGTGTTGAGATAGGCAATATGAAAGATATAGACTAAATGTAAAAATTGATATTTCATGAGTCTATTTTCTTGCTTTTAATAGTTTTATGTTATTTTCAACTAGTTCATTATATTCAAAAGATGTCTATTAAAGTGTTATGATAAACAAAAGAAAACTGTCTGTTGGACATATCAGAGTCAGTGAGTAAGAATATAAAGCTTGCCATATTAATTACCTACCCATATTGAAGACTGTAAAAATAGATAAAATAACTACAGGAAACTAGTAAATGGATACAAAATGGATGTCATAAGATCCTGTCTTATGATATTTACTCACTCATAAGTGGGAATTAGACATAGAGCAAAGGATAACCAGCCTACAATCCACACTGCCACAGAAGCTAGAAAACAAGCAGGACCCTAAGAGAGACATACATGGACGCCCTCCCTCCAAGAAGGGTAAAGGGACATGATTTCCTGAGTAAATTGGGAGCAGGGGTGAAGGGAGAGGGAGGGAGGAGAAAGAGAAGGGGAGAAGGGGAGGGGAGAGGAGAACATGAGTGATCAGGAAGGTTGAGTTGGGAGAAGGATAGAGAAGGAGAGCAAGGAGATACCTTAACAGAGGGAGCCATTATGAGCTTAATGAAAAATCTGGCACTAGGAAAATGTTCAGGAATCCACAGAGATGACATCAACTAAGAATCCAAGCAATAGTGGAGAGGCTACCTTAAATGCCCTTCCCTTATAATGAGATTGATGACTACCTTAAATGCCATCCTAGAGCCTTCATCCAGTAGCTGATAGAAGCAGAAGCAGAGATCCACAGCTAAGCATTGAGCTGAACTCCAGTTGTAGAGAAGGAGGAGTGATGAGCAAAGGGGTCAAGACCATGCTGGGGAAACCCACAGAAACAGCTGGCCTGAGCAAGTGAGAGCTCACAGACCCCTGACTGACAGCTGGGGAACCAGCATGGGACTGAACCAGGCCCCCTGAACGTGGGTGTCAGTTGTGGGTCTTGGCAGTCTATGGTGCCTCTGGCAGTGGAACCAGTATTTATCCCTAGTGTACAAATGGGTTTTGGGAACCCATTCCCTATGGAGGGAAACTCTCTCAGTCTAAATACATAGGGGAAGGTCTAGGTTCTGTCCCAAATGATGGGTTAGACTTTGATGATCCCCCATGGGAGGCCTCACCCTCTCTGAGGAGTGGACAGGGAGTAGGATGAGGTGATGGGGGGAAGGGAGGATGGTAGGGAGAGGGAACTTGGATTGGTATGTAAAATAATATTGTTTTTAATTTAAATAAAAATTAGTTTTAAAAAGAAAAACACAAAACAACTATATGTATCATATAAGAAACACACTATAACTACAAGGACATATGTAGACTACAGATGGTAATTCCAAGCTTTGTATTTACCTGTTCTTGCTTTTAGATTATTCATTATGTGGGAGTTTTCCTCCATGTATGTATGTGTACACTAACACAGGCATGCTTGGGGCCTGTGGAGGTCAGAAGAGGTCATTGGGTCTCCTGTAACTGGAGTTATGGATGGTTGTGAGCCAGTGTGTGGCTGAAATTTCGGTATTTCCAGTGAAAGATGAGCAAGCAAAGAGATTGGTTCAAGTGTTATTTTTCATGATGACAGTATTAGCCAGTAGATTTTAATGTATACATATACATGCTTTTATTTTAATATTGTGATATTATCATACAAATTAACCAAAACTACAAGGTGCCATTGCACTTAGCCATTTCCTGCATTCCAAAATGAAAATCATAATTGATGGATTTACACTGAGTAAATTTCCTTTTCCGTATCACAATAAATTGTGTTATTTTATTTTTGTAATTCTCTGTGGTGAATCATAGTTTTCTTAAATTGACAAAAGTGGTTGCAGAGTGTCAGTGCATGACTGTAGTCTGCCTGGACACATTCAGGTACCAAGGAAGTGTGTGTTCTCAAGGAGAGTAAATCAGCGAGGAATCCTACCGGCAAGGACAACTTTCAGGGAGGATGTCCCATCCCCTCACACACATTCTGTCAGTGTCCCCAGTTCTCCTTATGGTCACTTCTCATGGTTATAGGGAATTCCTCAATGTGATCTGGCTTCCTATGTGGCTAAGTTTTGGAGAGAAGTTATTGGGGAAAAGAGGACAGGGAGAGCTGTGAACTTCAATAGTTTAAAACTTCGCATTAACGCTTTTCCCCAACAAAACTTCAGGATGCTTAATCTTTTCCTCATCTTAATTAATAAAATAAGCACATGCCCTGCGTGTTTCTGATATCTGGGTAGAAAACAGAAATATTAAATGTCTTAACGTTGCTCTTGTTGGCGTGTGGGTTCAGCTACCTGTTACTTTACCCAGCATAAGGAAAGGTCTCGTCAGAATTTCCATCATGATTTCAGCTGCACTATGGAGAGAGAAAAGAGGTTTGATTCAGTTTGCCTCAGAATGATTTCAGAGGATGCGCTCCCACATAGCACGTGTGGGAGAAGGGTCACGTCTTTGGCAAAGAGAAACAGACGTCCGTCCAATCTATAGCTTCCCAAACGGAAGAAACACACTCAATGAATGAGGACTCCTTTTATTCCCCACCAATCTGACAAGACGCTGGGACAGGCTTGGGTGACCCTGGACAAAACTTCATATACAATGATTTAATTACCCCCAAACTCTGCTAGGCGCGGTAGTGTGAAGCACTCACGATCAGAAGTACCCATCTGGCAAAAATCTTTTGTCCTTAGCCCACCAGAACACTAGCATACGTGATCATTCAAAACGCCGAACCCACTCGTGGACAGAACGCTCTCGTCCTTCCGAGAACATGAAAAGTGAGAATCAGCAAACGAAATCCAATGGGTGACCTCCTTTACATGTGTTTTCGCATAACTGCCTGGAATGGGCAGGGAAGAAAAATGCAGAAAATGCAGATCAGAAAACTAAAGCCCCAAGCTGCCGAGGACCAACAACAGTCTTCTGATCCTAATTTGACTTGGAGCAAAGGATGCATGAAGGTTCTGTAATGGGCTATGCCGCTTGGCAGCACTCTGACTTCACGCAACAAAGTCTCCCTGGAAGCTACGCCAAGTCTCCTTTGGTTGCCTATGATCAAAGCCACGGAGGAACCCTGCAACATCCTAGCTTCAGAAAGCCGGGGCAATCAGGATGCCGAGGGGATATTAATAATTCCTGAGTACATTTTTTAAGGTGAGTGGTGCTACTGACAGAGTTTTGTGATTGCTAAAATGATTTGTCTCTACCTTTTCTTCTGAGCTAAAAATTTGGCCTGCACTCCCTGATTAAGTCCCATTTTGTAGCAGCTATTAAATATGTTCAGTTGCCTTACATTCAATTTGTGCAGTTGATACCAAGATGTAGCAGTAGGTGTTGGAAGGCTTTCCAGAGTCGAATTTAGGAGACTCAACTTTTCCACAAATTGCATATAGTATAGTGAACGTGTCTATTAGCCTTGACCTTAGCTTTCTTATCTGGGAAAAATGCTAATGAACTTGTGTTTGCTTTAACGTTATTGGGATATGGTGATAAATAGGGATCCTGCTAGACTCTGAATGCCCTTATTTATAGAAAAGGCTACCATTCATAAGAATACCAGGGTGACATAGGTCTTTACCTTATCTTTTATTTTCCTTCTTTATCTTGAGGGGAAGTGCAATAATGTTAGTATGAACCAGCACACATTGTTTCAAGCTTTCAAATAAGAATTCACATGATGATATAGATCAACTGGGTATGTTTGATTCCTAATAGAAAATGTACCATATATGTGACTTAAATCAAATTATCGTTTTCTGTGTTTCATTTGTATAATAAAAAACTATTTGTAAAGTTTAAAGGGAGTCATAAGACTATGAAAAGTGAAAATTCTATGCACTATCTAGAGTACATAATGTTAATTATTGTCTTTATTCAGTATAGATTGTGCCTGTAGATGATTATGAAGAGTAATAGTTCTGATAAAACAAACACAATTATTTTGTGATGATGACATATCATATAGAATAAAGGGGGAATCAATGAACTGGGGAACAGCAATGGTCTCTGTTGACCATCCCACTGTCTTTTTCCTCTTCTCTTCCTCTCTCCCTTCTAACATTTCGTCTCCTTCTGTATCTCCTTCACTTCCTCCCTCCACTCTCCTTTCATCCATTTCCATACTCCCTCTCCCCCATAATCCTCTCTGCTACTACTCTCCTACCCTTGCTTCTTGAAGATACACCTCTTTGAATTTACAGTACCTAATCCTTGTCAGACTTTTCTAAAAGAAAGGCAAACTAACAGTCCAGGAGAACACTTCCATTGCCTTGTGCCCTAGCAGGACCCACTGAAGTGATGTCTCTCATATTAACTTGTTTGTCATTTTCTCACACAGTTTAAATCCTTGGTGCAATGAGGACCTTCTAAAACTTGTATTTTATTTTTCTCCCTGTGTAGTCTATGCTAACCTTTGACCTTTGTAGTCCAGGATGTTTGAAGATTTGTATTCTATTTGCTTCTGCCTTGGGATGACAAGAGTAAGTTACCATGCCTGGTAAGAAACTTTATCTTGATAAAGTGACTATTTGGACACATTATTTGGTTCTGGGTTGTGAGCCTAAAGGAGGTGGGAAAAATTTCAAAAGAGAAAAATCTGTTTTTGTCCTCAGGAAGCTTACTATTTCTTAGAGAAGATTAATTATTCAAGAAAAGAGGATTTTAGAGATACTCTGAACCAAAGTCAATGAAAGGGTGTTTGTGTGTGTGTGTGTGTGTGTGTGTGTGTGTGTGTGTGTGTGTGTTGTCCCTATACCGTAGTGCACCATCTGGTTACTTAAAGATTTGAGAAGGTGGAAACAGAGGAGTATGAGCAGAGATGGTCTTATGGTTCAGCTTTGATAGTGCAGCCTGTTATAGCTCCTGTTTGGAGAATTTGCTTCTTGTCAGGTGATAACATGCAGGAAGCAACAGCTCTTTCTCCAGAGAGAGAGAAAGAGAGACAGAGACAGAGGCAGAGACAGTGTTGTGAGCTTACAAGCTATCTTATTTCATCTTTTCTTGGTGAAAGGGAATATTGGTCAATGTATGAGCTAATAACAATTTTATAAATAAATTGTC
This sequence comes from Mesocricetus auratus, assembly GCF_017639785.1. Classification (NCBI taxonomy): domain Eukaryota; kingdom Metazoa; phylum Chordata; class Mammalia; order Rodentia; family Cricetidae; genus Mesocricetus; species Mesocricetus auratus. The sequence continues at coordinate 9,100,529 of NW_024429192.1, read as the reverse complement.
TAGTGCAATGTAATAAATGGATACCCTCTCCTCCATAAATTATAAAATATTCTTTGATTAAAAAACAAATAATCCTTCATATCCATGACACAAATAGAAGTAATAAATGGGAAGAAATTTTCCCTCCTAGGAAATTGAATCATATACTTGGATTGCTTGGCTGCCTGTCAAGAAAATATCTTAACTGCTCATGCACTGAAATATCTTGGAGACAAACAGCACTCGTGACAGAAAGCCAGCAATGAAATCAACACAGGGCCCTCTGCAGACAGTAGGCCAGTGTGGCGAAGGCCTCTGGTGTCTATGGCATCCTTGTTACTGTCAGTTGTGTTAAAATTGCCCCAGTCAAACCACAGAGTATTTTACTACCTACCAAATATCTCCAGGGCAAGAAAGAAGAGTGGGAATAAAAACACAATAAAAACATCACTTTACTCTTTACTGGAAGAGCAAACTGTGTATTGGAAGGCATTTCTTTGAAAGCTAAGTACCTTTAAAAATAGCTCCTTTGCTTTACAGAATAAAAGAGCATCTTTGATTTCATTTACAAGTCAAATGTCTAAACCTTTTTTTAGTGGGATGCTGTAAAAATCTAAAGGAAAAGTAGTGTGTTTCTATAGGGACAGCACCATGTGTAAACAGGTTGTTTTGTGTACTGATGTTTGTGTATTGATATGAAGATACAACATTGTATGTCCATTGAGCCAAATCTACCTGTATATGTAAAAATCTGTGTGAACAAGAGAGGGGCACTTGGATCCTTCTTGAGGAGAAACAGATTCTACAGATTCGTGGTCTCTCTGTTGAGTAGGTGATTCATTGCCAGGACTATAGTATGTAGAGAGGACATAGGTGTTAGATTGAACATGAGAAGTGACATCTCCACATGTAAGTTGGTTTGCATAGTAAAACGTCTGCATAGATAAAACACCAGTAAGTGGAGAGACAAATTCTGTCTTAAGAAAATGAAATATGCTTTCTTGGATCACTTCCTTCTAGTGGAGCAAAGCAGAAATGGATGTATGGATGTATAAAATAACGAGAGAGTCCAAAGTAACAGATATGTCGTTGTGTGTGTGTGTGTGTGTGTGTGTGTGTGTGTGTGTGTGTGTGTGTGTGTGTGTGTGTGGAGACAGGTGCTTAGATATCACACCTACTGATAAGAACCTGGAATCCCAGCACATCAAGAATAAGAATGAATAAGGACATTTTTAAAAAGATTTATTCATTATGTATGCAACATCCTGCCTCCATGTATGCTTGCACACCAGAAGAGGGCACCAGATCTCATTAAGGATGATTGTGAGCCACCATGTGGTTGCAGGGAATTGAACTCAGAACCTCTGGAAGAGCTGTCAGTACTCTTAACCTCTGAGCTATCTCTACTGAACTGAATTTCTTGAACCTAGTTATAGAGAGGGAGGAGTGATGAGCAAAAGGATCAAGACAGGGCTGGTGAAACCCATAGAAACAGCTGACCTGAACAAGGGTTAGCTCTTGGACCCCAGACTGATGACTGAGAGGCCAGCATAGGACTGATCCAGACCCCCTGAACGTGGGTGTCAGTGAGAAGGTCATGGCAATCTATGGGGCCTCGGGTAGCAGATCAGTATTCATCCCTGGCATACAAATGGACTTTGGGAGCCCATTCCACATGAAGGGATGCTCTCTCAGGCTGGACACATGGGGGAGGACCTAGGCCCTCCTCTGGATGATATGAGAGACTTTGGAGACCTCCCATGGAGGACCTTACAATCCCTGGGGAGCAGAGGGGAGAATGGAGTTAGAGGATGGGGGGATTGGGATGGGGTGGGGGAGGAGGGGAGAGAAAGGGAGCTGGGATTGACATGTGAAGCAAGCTTGTTTATGACTTAAATTATAAAAACAGAATATGAAAGAAAATCTAGATTTCCTGTAGAAGATGAAGGTAGACTGGGGTCTGGAACAAAACACACATTGATTCAAGTCTTGCTTATTCCCACACATGGCTATATAACACTGTACAATTGGAAACTATAGGTTGATCATTTATAATTCTTAACTTGTAGGATATCGATTAGAAATGAATGTGGAGAAATACTTACATGCCAAGTAGCATTAGATCTGTTTGATGCGTCTAATTGACAGGGCTACAGAACACACTTATTTAACCAAGCACTAACCTAATATGGTTTGAGATGAAATGTATACCTTTTGAACACTTGATCCTGTAGACTAGGACCTCAGGTGGTATTATGGAAACTTCAGGAACTGGTGTCACTGGAGGCACAATCCTGGGGTTATGCCATCACTGTATCTTGACTCTTTCTGCTTCCTTGTGTTCCATGACATTAACACCTTCTTTCTTTCCTGACCCCTACAGTCATGCTACCCTGCCTTTTAATAGGGCCAGAAATATGAAGCCGCTGACCATGAAATGGATGCTCTGAAATCATGAGATAAGTTGAATCCCTCTTACTATGAATTTTTTTCTAGTATTTGGTCAAAGTATCGTGAATTCATCTCAGTGTTTCTGGGGAGGCATTTTATAGAAAATTTACCCTCAATATACACCAGCTAAAACAATTTGAGATCAGAATTATGTTTTCCTGGGTGCTGGGAAATTCTCCAGTAGGCCACAGAATGAGCTTCCACTAGAGGTGTCTGCCTTTCCTGATAGCCTGCCATGTAGATTTGGGCATGCCTACCCATTGCAAACATATAAACGTATAACTATTATCTATCAATGTGGTATCTGTTAATTTATATTGCTCTACAGAAGTGTTGACTGACAGAAGTAAGTGTCCTGAATATGTTTTCCCACAATCAAAATATGACGGTAACTATTTCAGTTTCACTGCAAAAGTTGGTGGAAATAAATATTTGTTTCCATTAACTTCCTTAGATTAAACTAAATAACAAAAATGTGCTCCTGAGATTGTTTTCAAGTCTTTTCCTGTTAGTCTGTGCATTCATAGACTTACAGAGTAGACATCACACATCCAATCTGATATCGAGGAGCTCTGACTCACTGAGAAGGGGAGAATTCGGGTGTCAGCATCAACACTGGATGCATAACTCGTCGATCTTGTCCCAGGCTCCGTTCTTGATAATAACCTGGGCCATGCATTCATTTCATCTTTGTCATAAGCTTAATCAGTGAGCACTGCTGTCATCTCACATTCCTATTGGGAGTATCTGAGGCATGAGGGTTAAAGTTCCTTGCTCTGTAACATGGAAAAGTCATGTATGTGGTTTTATACAGCAGTGTAGCTACAGATGGAAAGCTCTATGTGTATGTATATCTCTGTTCTTCGGGACACTGGAAGGCAGGGAGGTCATTGAAACAGAAATATACAAATTCATGGTGTATATATAGTTAATGATCCTGTTAGCGAGGCAAGACCAAGAGAAGAGAAAATGATTGGGGAGGGATCCTGAAAATAGGAGTGATATAATTTGCCCACATAAATACAATGTCTTAGAACTTTTTGTCTCTAAAAACCAGCTTGGTGCCCAGAGCATGCACCAAACACCTGTCTTGAATTGCTCTGTTATTGAGCTACATGGCCAGGTTAATCTCTCTCTCTCTCGCTCTCTCTCTCTCTCTCTCTCTCTCTCTCTCTCTCTCTCTCTCTCTCTCTCTCTGTGTGTGTGTGTGTGTGTGTGTGTGTGTGTGTGGTGTGTGTGTGTGTCGCTGGTTCTCTGTCTGTCTGTGGTGTATGTACATGTTCATGTGTGTGTATGCATGTAGAGAGCAGAAGCTGATGTTGGACATCTTTGTCAATTGCTTCCCACCTTATTTTTTGAGACAGAGTCTTTCACTGGACCAAAAGCCCCTGGGATCTTCATGTCCCAATATTCTCAGTCCTGGGATTGCAAGTACACACTGCTACCTTATCACACTTTCTATATGGATTCCAGGGGTTTTAACTCAGGTCCTCATGGCTGTACAGCAATCACCTTTACACCTCAGCTGTCTTCCCAGTCCTGGTACAGGCTTAGATCCCTGTCTGTCTGTCTTTTCCTTTGCTGACTATCTGATGCTGTTGCCTGTCCTCACTCCCTTCTGCTTTCCACCTCTATCCTCTTTGGAAGACAAGCAGACGCTGATGCTGGGATCTGTTTTTCCTAATCGTATGCTTACATTTCCACCGCACCATTTCTAACTTCTGAATAATTGAAGCAGCTCTTCTTGCCTTTTTGCAGTGACAGTAATGAAGAGTGCTACTGCTTACTGCGTGTCCCCACCTTTGATCAGAGACATTTGTCCCCCATGTTTACAGGTGAGGGAGCTGAGACCTAAGGACAAAGCCAAGGACCTGCTGATGGAGTCCATATTTTTTTCTGGTCCCCAAGGCTGCTTGGTTCACATCGTAATATACTTGTTTTCTTGCTCTTGGCATGCGCCGTATTGTTACTCTCTTATGTTTTGGGTGCTTTGATTGTTGTTTCATCTCCCACATACTTTGGTTCATGGCCTGTTTATTAGATTCCATGACTCCAACCCCCATCCCCAGCCCTCAAGGATGGGCAGGATGGCAGGTGAATAAAGGCGACTATTTCCTGGGTAGCTTAACTGCACATCACACAGAAAGTTTGGCTCAAGCAAGTCTCTTAAAAGTGTAAGCCAAGAGTGTCAGGCTTTTAACTAAGAAACACTGGGTGTTTTGTGCAACTTAAATACAAGTAAGCTTGGAGGGCAGGGAGACAATTGTTTTATTTGAGTCTGCCAGTGTTTGAAATTTTCCCATTTCACCATTAATGGTGGCACAGAATCACATCAGCCTTTAAGAGCAATCAGTGCTCCGTGGGGCGGCACCATGCTGCACCAAGATGCCTCCAAGGTTTTAATTCTCTCTAACAGCTTCCTACAATAAAACAGCTACTGAATCTGAAAGTCGTTGGGAGTGATATGGGTGCATCTTGTTTATACAGCATCTTGTGCAGGCTTTTCAAGACCTAGTGGCTTCAGATCGAGTCGTTTCCACACTGAAAGCTGAAGCCATTAGCACATGGAGACCTGTTTATGGATGACTGTCAATAAAGTAGCAAAAAATACCATTATCTTCTTGCAATTTTTTGAAATCATGCATTTGTTGAAAGTCTAATTAATTGGTTAAAGAAGTAAAAAGTTTGCTTCACATTAAATAAGAAAATAAATCCTGATTCTTTTCTTTTCATTCTGAGTTTTGGCTTTTTGTTTTTAACCAGGGACTGAACTCTTGACCTACTAGGCAAGAATACAAGTACTGAGCTATAAAGCCTGAGCACTTTTTTTATGTTGATACAGGATCTCTTTCAGTTGTCCCTGCTAACCTTGAACTCACTTTGTAGTCTAAGAAGTCCTTAAGTTTGTAATCTCCCTGGCTTACCTTCCTGAGCAGTTGGGATTACTGGCTTACTCTACCAGTTACAACTAAAATTCTAAAATTTATGTATAAACAGGAAATCACTATAGATTATGGCAAATATTAATTTAAAATACTTTTTAATTTTTCTATTTATTGATTTATTTTTATTTAAATTAGAAACAAGCTTGCTTCACATATCAATCCCAGCTCCCTCTCCCTTTCCTCCTCCCCAGCCCCCACAAATCCCCAGTTAAGTATTCTATGTTAAATTTTATTTATACCTTGCAATTAGAGTTAGAACTTTAGAAATACGTGTATTATATGAAATAAATGCACATTCTTCTGCCAATAATTTTCCTGCATAGATAATTTTGGAATGTGGTCAAACTGTACCTAGCTGTCTCCATATGATGCTATAGAACAGTCTAAGGGGACAGACTTCTCTAGTTCACATATTGGAATAGGAATGCCTGACCCATGGGCTCCTCTTCATATCATTTCAATCGAGCATTATCCTCGTGAGATGCCACTACTGACAACATCCTGAGGCTACCTCAAAGGCCAATTTAAAAGAAAAATTATAGCTATTTATTTATTTATTTATTTGTGAGTACTAGAGACAGAGCTATGCCAGATAAACACTCTATTACTGAACTATGTTAACAATAAAAGTGTATGTGTGTATATGCCTCCGTGAGTTTATGTGCATATCCTTATGCTTGTATAACAACCACTTAGCCTAGACAGCCTTCTCCCCAGACTGTCTGATTATTAACTTTTAAAGAAATAATAGATGCACTGTTTCATTCAGCAAATTGTTGGGAATTGCTTTTGAAGGTAAGTAGGTCATTTATGAGTCATCTACCCACTCTTCAATTATTGCAGCCATTTAAATGATAATTGCTATTTTAACTCCACTGGGACCCCGAGGATGATAGGAATGGAGGTAAATAACTTTCCAAGGGCACATTGTTGCATTATCTAATTACATAAGAGGAAGAGGGCAGTGTATGCCCATGTCTGCCTTCACATACTTAGTCTACTCTGTGAATTAGGAATTTCATAGCAGTGGCTCTAGGCCTGGATTACCACACTACACTCAAAGTCAGAGCCTCCACAGGATCACCTCAGCACCACAGAACCATGCCTTTCTCATCAAAGCAGTCTGCTCCCACTTTCTGTGTTATTTGTTCATTTCCAGATGAGCCAGCCTGCCAACATCTTTGGGGTGGAACTGGACGTACCTCCCACCACCCACATACACCTGGGATTATCGGTTGGAGCTTTAAGATTCCATTATCCCAGCTTTCTAGTTTGACAACAGCCCAATTCGTTTCTCCCAAATAGCACCTAGCAATTACTGCTAAGGAGTGCATTGTCTCTTCAGAGACACTGGGCCTTCAGGTTGTTGGAGGTATTTGCACAGAGATACCCACTTGTGGAGAGTGGGTGGAATTGAGATGGTGGACTTGCTGCTATTTCATTCGTGGGCAGAACGAGGAAAGGAGTGCCAGTGGGAAACCCTCTCTAACAAGGAGTGCCTCTTTCTGTCTTAGAAACACACAGATAGCACTAATTACCCTCTGAAGGGTAGAAATCTCACACCTGTCCCTGGACCAGGTAGAAAGGAATAGGGATTTGCAGGGTATCCCAATGTCACTTTCCTACAGCTGCTGGGACTCTCTGTAGGTAGAGTAATTAACATTAGCTGGAAGCATTAGTGTCCCCACATCCATAAAATAGTAATTTCCCTACTGGAAAGTTGTCTAAAATTTTGTGTCAGCTCACTTCCCTGTTTCCCCTCGATGGCAGTCAAAGAGACCACCATCAACAAAGAGCTAATTAACTTCCATAGAAATGACTTTCAGATCCAAAATTCAATGTCCAAATTCTCCTAAGCAAGATCAGTAAGGAAGTTTCTCACAAAACAAGCCCCTGAGCTTTATCCCTTCGAGCAAATGGCAGTGTGTCATATTACGAGGCTATTGGCGTCTATATTTCTTCACATTCCACATTCGGCAAATTTAAGAATGTGTAGCATATGCAGAAGCATCAGAATTGAGGCTATTGCAAACTCACTGTTGGTAGTTTCATCACAAAGGATAAATTATTATAAGCTAGAATAAAATGTATCTATCATCAATGTGTCAAATCCTGGAGCCTAGCACTATTAAAATTTTTGATTTGTAATATTTAGGACTTTAAGTTTACTGTTTTTATAATATTTATAAAATGTGTTCCAACACATCGCGCATGTTTAATACTGTATGGTTGGTTCCAAAACATAAAGCATTAAAGGTTGAGACACAACAATACTCCCAAGTAGCAAAGAAGTAGTGGCCCATCCCCCTTCAGCCACCCATGGCCTCCATATCTTCCCTTGTCTCCCACAGACTCTGCTTCCGCAGACACTTGCCTTGGAAGAATGGGAGAACCTGCTGGTGTGGCCATAAGAAGTCAATGTCTCCTATTTAGTTTTAAGTTATCCAATCACCTTGTATGAGCTTCACTGGCATCTGTAGGATTTCTCATTCTCACTTTTATTTTGTATTATAACACACACATGTTTTTGTACATTTTGCCTGCTTTTGGGAAGCAGAGATTGCATTCAGGTAGAGGGAATAACTTTGCTTCTTCACTGTGTGATTTCTGGCCAGTTTTTCTTTTCTTATTTTCCCACATTGAGAGGTTGTCTCACAGGCTTGAACTCTGATACTCGGTGCTCCAAGAAACAACCACAGATTTATTTAAGCTCTCACCATCTGTCTCCTTTTTATCATTCAGCTACAAACTCCAAAATCCCTCTCTCGTTAACTCCAAATTGACTATTTAAGGTTGCTTTGTCAGCCACCACTAACAGGTCCCTCAGAGAGAGGCAGCTTTTGTCTGTACCCTCTACTGCCACATATCTGGGGATGGTGTCATCTGCCTGTGCATGGAAAATCTGCCACCAAAGGAAACTAGGATGACAAGAGAAGGAGGACACCTGGAACATAAAAATGGAGGAGACAATGGAGGCCGTCAGGTCGGATAAAGGGGGGGAGGTCAGGGCTGTGAGGTAAGATTGGGGTGAAAGGAGAATTGCTGAAACATGCTTTGTTCAGAAATGCCAAAATGATACCTAACGCCCCACGTGCTGATTAAGAATCCATCACTGGCAAATGGGGATCTGCGTGGGCAGATGTGTCAGCCATGGGCACAGTGTCTCCGCTGCGTCCCTACCTTTTTTTAAACCACTGTTCTTGCCGGATGTAGAATTTATCTAAGGGGAGTGTTCTTGAGGAACTCAGCGTGCTCAGAGCGTTCTGCGCTTGGATAGAGACCTCAACATGAAATCTTTCTGGAGAGGTTGCTGTTGTTATACAGTAGCAGTCTAGAGCTGTTCTATCACACACACCAGCATCTGGCAGTTTCAGAAGACAGTGTTGGCTATCACCGTCGCGGCTGCTTTGCAAAGAAGTCAAGGGTACAGCTAAATAACCTCCGGTGTGTAAGACAACACCCACAATAAAGAACGATGCAAGCCCGCTGTCGATGCAAGCCCGCTGCTGTTGAGACAGAACCCCTGGCAGAGAGAGCTCTGGCCTCAGTCACCGGCGATGCGGGTCAGCAAGATTCTGCTGTTGCTTCTTTCCTATTCCACTTTGTCTTTAGAGAAGCCGCATTATAGCAAGGGGAAAAGAGTTTGACATCCACATTAGGATAGGGAGACCAGCAATTTCTTCCTTAGAAAATGAGTATTTGTTCCTAATTGTCCTTCCTAGATAGACCAAAACAAAAAATGACAGAAATACAAAATTGTTCTCATGTGGGAAGACCTCTATTTGGAAGATGTCTTAGGTACTGTGCTACCTAGGTTGACCCAAACCAAAATTTCATAGGACCTGGTTGAAAGGCAGGCAGACCTTTGAATGACATCAATGCCATGTTTTAGATTTTGTTCCATGGACAAGATCGAAGCCTGTGGTTCATCAAAGACTCATGGCATTGCCGGAACAACTCCATTTGCAATGGCTCTCATGGAACTGAGGCAAGCATCTGTGGGTGTGATATGTTGTATCGTGGAGACTCCCCCACCTGCATGGGAGGAGAGGGTAGGTGGCTTTTTTTTTGTCTTTTGTCTTTCAAAGGAGAGCATGTACTTTGAAAATAGACTTATTGCAAATAACTTCCCCACCCTCTTGAGGATACAGTGCTGAGCATTTTCTTCAAAGTAGTTCCATCTATCTATCTGTAAACAAGCTCACCCAACAGGTGGAAGGCTTACTGCTACTTTCTTCCACAGAGGCCGAGGAACCCGATTCCTTAGCTGGTTTAACGTTGAAATAAGACACTTTGCTATAGGAACCTCTTTTTCATTCTACATTTCTGCATCTGACTGACTGTTGAAATGCCCAAAGCAGTTGAGCAGCAACTTTATTTGTGGTGAGCCTGTGTGGTTCTTCTATGCTTTATCCATAGGAGGATGAGAATTGAGCTCAGGGCAAAAAGAATAACATTAGAGAATTAAAAGCAAGCCCCTGGAGCATCATTAAATCAGGGGAAAGGATCATACAGAAGGACAGGACAGTATGACTTATAAAATGTCCTCTAATTTCTGTATTCCTATTATGTATGTATACATATATATGTATATATGTGTGTGTGTGTGCATGTGTGTGTGCATTTGCATGTGACAATAATGGTAAGATAGGATTATTACTTATATGTTATAGCACCTTAATGGCATATACAATAATAATGAACTTCAAATGAACATCTCCTAACATAATTAATGTAGATGGAAATTCATTCCTCTGGAAATAGCTTTCAATGCCATTAAAAGAATATAGCATTATGAAATTACATTATGAATTTAGAATGACCTTAATATAGACAAAGAATTTATTCCAGATAAAGGATGCAAAGTTAAAGGAATTCCTAGGAAAACATCTGTAATGTACAGTCATTTTAAGCACAGAGCTCGGCACATTGTGGGAGGAAGCATATCCTTAATTTATTTACTTCTTTGAAGAGCAGGAGTCTCATGAAACAAGAGGACCATTTTAGATCTCTCCAAAGACCCTTAGATGCCAGCTTTTGATTGAGTGTTGTCAGAGTAGGCAGTTCAAGACTGCTTACTTTTGAATTTTGTAGAGAGACAGATCTCTTCCCTTTATTATGGTTTGCATTAATTTCTCTCAGTTGCAATTCTTGCTTTTATTTTATTTTTATTTTCATATGATGGGAAGTCCCTAAGAGACAGTATATTTGTATTTACTTCTGTGACTTGTTTTTCAGAGAAGTCTTTTTGGTGAGACTTTTAACATTATTCTGAAGCTTTTCCTGGAGAAAACCATCCCATCCTGCTGGAATTGTGGTACCCCAGTGCTGGGCCAGAAGTGATGATAAGGGATGGGGACAGACACTGCTCTTCCTCATTCAGGCCACTGTGCAGGAAAATGACAGGTGGGAGTTGTTAGGTTGAATCACCCATTCTATGGAGAATATGCTCCCTAGGAAACGGAGAGGCTTGGGGTCTGAGTGTGGGCCTGCTAAACATCCACAGCTTTGAGAAGCTCCTTATTCAGCATCCTTTTTTTTTTCATCTCTACAACCAGAAAATCTGACACACTCCTCCTAGTTCTTTGAAAGCCGGACACCAAGGCTTTTGTACAAGATTTTTTTATGTGCAACAGATTTGAGGGGCCAGGATGATAGGACTGGATGGTAAAATAGAAAGTAGGAAACGGCAGTCAAGAGTGAATCACTGAGTTCTCACAGCTATAGTTTCTCTCTCTCTCTCTCTCTCTCTCTCTCTCTCTCTCTCTCTCTCTCTCTCTCTCTCTCTCTCTCTGCGTGTGTGTGTGTGTGTGTGTGTGTGTAGGAATCTATAGTATCCTTCTATGGTATTTATTAATGGTTTGCCTCGGAACTGTCTATCCAGGACAGCTCCCACACTGAGCAGGTAATAACTGTATCTGTGAGTGCCAACACCTCCTTGTTGTGTGCAAAGAGTGCAAGAAACTAACACTTGAATCCCTCTTTGCAACTCACAGGCGCTGAGTAGGAGCTGAGAGGCTTTGGATAGAAGATCTGCAAGTCTGTTCTTCAAGATCAGGTCAAATATAATCTTCCTGTGGAGCTAAAAATGAGAAATCCCATAATTGCCGCAGGGATTAACTGGAAAATTCTGATGTCGTTTCAGCCATAGAGGTCACAATCAATAAGTCGATTATTATTGATTTTTTAAAAAGTTATTTTTGTTTCTATGATTGCTATGTCTGGTACATTATGAAGTACAGTAGAGGTAGAGATGGTGCCTCAACCATCTAGAGACGCCTTGCATGAAAGCTGGCAATGGGTGGATGGTTTTGGTGGTTGAATATGTTTCCCTCAAAAACTCATTTTGAAGTTCTAACTTAGAACCCCAAAACACGAATTCTCTGGGATTCTAAGGTTTCTGTAGAGGTAACGAAATTAAATTGAGGTCATTAAGGTTTTCCTTTCTTGGTAACCGTTGTATTGCTGTGAAGATGCAGCACAGCCAAGGTAAACTTTTAGGAAAAAGCACTTGATGGGGGCTTTATTTGAGTTTCAGAAGGTTGGTCCATAATCATCATGATGGGGAAGATGGCTTCAGACAGGCAGGAAGGACTTTGGAGCAGCAGCTGAGAACTTACATCTTATCCACAAACATTTGGCAGAAAAGAGGTGGGCTGGAGCCCACCTGCAGTGACATTTCTCTTCCAACAAGGCCATACTTCCCAAGCACTTTCACTAACTGGGAACCAGATATTCAGGCGTATGGGGCCATTTTCATTCAAACCACCGCAGTTTTCCAGCCCGTTAGGATGGATGTCAATATAAAAAGGAGAAATTCTGAAATAGATACCCATGCATACGGAAGGAAGGCAATTTAGATATATGGCATCAAGGTATGCTTAGGGCTACTAAACTCTAGGAGAACAGTTTAGGTCATATTCTTCCTTATGACTCTTATGGGGACTCACTCCCAACAGAGGCTTGGTTTCCCCCTCTGAGCCAGTCTACATGTCTACACTGCGCCACGGGGTTTTGGTATTTGTTACAGTGCCCCTAGGAAGCCATTACCATGTTAAACAAATACTCAAATTTGCTGAATAAAGGAAGGAATGAACAAATGTTAAAATTTGTTTGTTTGTTGTTTTGAATGTTTTCTCCTGTATATCTTTTAAGATCCAGGAAAAAAATCTCCAAACTAATGTAGTCCTTTCTCGCCATATTTGATGTGGCTAGATCTCTTAAAGTACACAATTGTTTCTCTTTCACCTGATAGAGACTCCAATTTTACCTCATCTTAATGGCTCAATAACTTCTCTTTATAATTGTGGCCAAGCACACATTTATTCGTCCAAACTGGAATGTGCACCTGACCCGGGCTCTCAACTTGTAAAGCACTTACTAGATGTCCACAGTTTTAGGCAAATGCTCTACACTGAGTTACACCTACCCTACCTCTCCCTTGTTAATAGCTGTCCAGGCTTGCTTCCTCAGAAGTTCTGCTATCTTCTGAGACAGTTTAACGACGTTTTTTAACTTTTACAAAGTGAAAAGGCCCTTTGGGTACCATCAGTTCTAGCAATGATCCTTGTTATCCCTTGAGATACTGGGAGACACAACCCGTAATATTCATCTGTAAATATACACACTCCCCCACAACTGACTCCAGGAAGAGAGCTGACTGCAGGAAGAGCAGGACTGCATCAAAGGCACATTTATCTTAGTTTGGAGACACTAAGACTAATAACTGACCAGATATTTAGAAACTGAAACTTCAAATGATTCCATTTGAGTGCTGTTGTGTACTTCCTATTTCATCATGAGTCACTAAGAATGACTAGTATCTATAACCAGTATGAGTGTTTATTCATCATTTATTTGATCTTAAAATGCTTTCATGAGAAGTTATTCAAGTATTTAGTTCCTCGATAGTGTTTGATGCTAAACTGAATAATTAGCACCACTTTATTCCAACATGATACAGAAACAGAACTATTTTATCTTAAATAACTTTCCTAAATTAGTAAGTGGGATGGATCAGGAGGGAATTACACACCAAAGGGTAAAGATAACTTAATGAATATGGATGCATTAGGAAATTTTAATTAAATATAGTCTCATAGTCTAATTTGTTCTGATATTTTATTAACATACTTCCACATGTAATACCATAAAATTTGTACACATAATCATGCAAAAGGTTCTAATCATCTGAAGTTTTGATGGCAGCAGTTAAGTGTTTAAATGAAAAGGAATGCAGGTATTTTCTTTTATCTGGATTATTGTAATTCCACTAAGATATTTTAAACACCTCCAAGTGTGTGTGTGTGAGAGTGAGTGTATGTGTGTGAGTGTGTGTGTGAGTGAGTATGTGAGTGTGTGTGTGTGTGTGAGTAAGTATGTGAGTGTGTGTGTGTGTGTGTGTGTGTGTGTGTATGTGTGTGTGTACTTGCCTTTCTTACAGGAGAGCATGGGAAGCAGCACTGGAAGAACCTGTCTTTTAATGTGACTGCTGGAGAGCTGTCTTAGGGGTTCTATTGTATTCTATAAAACACCTTGACCAAAGCAACTAAGTCAAGGAAAAGGGTTTATTTTGCTTACACTTCCACACCACAGTTCGCCATCTACAGAAGTCAAGGCAGGAACTGACACAGACGCCATAGAGCAGCGCCATTGACTTGCTTGCTCCTCACGGCTCACTCAGCCTGCTTTCTTCTACAGCCCAGGGCCACCCTCCCAGGAGCAGCACCAGTCAGAAAGACCTGGCTTCTCCCACTCCAATTACTGATTAAAAAGGTGCTGCAGTCTTCTCCACAGGCCATTCTGCCAGGAGTGTTTTCTCAGTTGCGTTCCCCAAATGACTCTAGCTTCTTTCAGTTGACATAAAGCTAGCCCGAATAAGATTTGAACTCATGTTTAGATCTGTACCCCATTTTTTATCTGGATTATTGGGTATTTTGATGTCTAGTTTCTTGAGTTCTTTATGTATTTTGGAGATCAGTCCTCTTTCAGAATGTAGATCTTTCTCCATTCTCTAGGCTGCCATTTTGTCTTGTTTACTGTGTCCCTTGCCATACAGATATAAGCAGAGAATCCTAAGCAGGAGAATCTCAAGAGGCTGAAATACACTTAAAGAACATCCTTAGTCATCAGGGAAGTGCAAATCAAAAAAATCAAACATGTTGCTGACAGCTCAAGTTGAAGAGGACATGAGTAAGAGAACACTCTTCCACTGCTGTTGGGAGTGCAAACTTGTACAGTCACTTTGGAAATTGGTATGGTGTTTTCACAGAACTCTGGGAATCAATCTACCTCAAGATCAAAATGCTTGTTCATACCACAAGGGCATTTGCTCAACGATATTCATAGCAGAATTATTCGTAATAACCAGAACCTGGAAACAACCTAGATTCTCCTCAACTGAAGAATGGATAAAGAAAATGTGGTACATTTACACAATACTACCAATGACGTCTTGAAATTTGCAGGCAAATGAAAATCCATGATGAGTGAGGTAACCCAGAACCAGAATGACTAATATGGTGTGTACGCACTCGTAAGTTGATATTAGACATAAAGAAAAGTGTAACCAGGCTACAATCCTCAACCCCCGAGAAGCTAGGAAACAAGGAAGACTCTAAAAGAGACATGCATGATGCCTCTGGGAGCAGGGATGGATGAAGGGGAGTGGGAGGAGAACATGAGGGAACAGGATGGTTGAGTTGAAGGAGGAACACGGAGGGAGAGCAAAGAAAGAGATATCTTGATAGAGGGAGCCATTGTAGGGCTAGGGAGAAAACTGGTACTAAGGCAATTCTCAGAAATCCACAAGGACAATCCCAGTTAAGAATCCAAAAGATAGTAGAGAGGGTGCCTGAACTGGTCTTCCCTTGTGATCAGATTGATGACCACCCTAATTGTCAGAACCTTCATCCAGTTACTAATAGAAGCAGATACAGAGATTCACAGCTAAGCTCTTGAACTCACTCTGTAGACAAGGCTGGCTTTGAAATCACAAAGATCCACATGCCTCTGACTCCAGAGTGCTGGGATTAAAGGTGTATGCCATCAACAGCAAGCTACTCTATGAATATTTTAAATGCCAATGATACATCTGGTACTAGTTGCCAAGAAGCTGCTACTGTAAGCCCCTCTCCTCAATTCTATCAACATTCTATTCCCTAGTTCTTCCTCTGGAGATACCTGGTTTCCTCCCCTTCTAGTAGGTAACAGACAGTTTCTTGACAAGAGGCTTGAAACACCCATCTCTAGTCTTACTAATGAAAAGGAAGATGGGGGAGGGGAAGTAGACCCTGTCTTTTTCTCAAAGCATCCTTGCCCTCTATTGAGTCAAAGTAGCAATGTCTAAGCACTGTGGTTGTTTGTCACAATGTCCATCTGTCATAGTCAATACAGTCAAAGGATGGGTGGAATGTATTTTGTTTTCACATTTGAAAGAGACTTTATGTCCCATATATGAGCCGTGGTTGACATGTACTTTTCTATTTATTTTATTAAAAGTGTGATATTAGTTGCAACTGGTTTTGGAAGTATCTAACTACTTCATAATGATGTTAAGCATCTTTGGGCATCCATTCATAACCATGTAGCTCATTTAAAGTTTCTCTATAAGCCAGGGCAATAACTTCCTACAGACAATTTTCACAAACCAAATGCCAGTAGTGACATAGTCTAACACTCTGAGCAAGGATCGATGCTCTGTCTAACCAAGAGCTCCCCATCTAACCAAAGGAAAACACATTGTCTTTCCTGTCCTATCTGGGGAGGAAAGCAATGAACTACTTTCATTTAAATTTCATTTTTATTTACTAAAATCTGATTTTCCTCATTAAGAGGGGACAGTAGTTAAACCCAGCTTGTAAATTTGCATATCTGAAATCCAAGGAAGAGAACTTTAAATGGTTCCGGCACCAACATTGTATGAAGTGCCACAAACAAATTAGACAGAAGCAGCTCTCACCATAGGGGGTCCATTTGCTTTACCACAGTAAGCTTACCGTGGCATTCTTAATTATGCATACTGCAAATATTATGTTCCAGAATTTTAAAGTTTACATGAATTTGTTACTTCATAGTCAAAGCATGGTCCTAGATTGAGATTTCTACTGATTGGAGTCCTTACTCTGTTGTACACTTAAATTGCTGCCTTTGGGGATTCAGGTACAGCTGACAATGAATGGTGACGGAGCTGAGGAAGAGGAGGCTGGCAAAAAATTCACAGGTTAAAAACATTGAAGTATTTTATCAGAAATTAGGTAAAAACATTGAAATTTATTATCAGAAATTCTGGGTCTGGGTCACAAATTCTCTGTAACCATTTCCAAAAATTATGTGGTGATACATTATTTATGATTTATTCAAGCTTTCCTGAAGATTCAGATAGCAAAGTCAGCCACAAGCCACAGAAGCCAGGCACACACCTTTAATCCCAGCAGTCAGAAGCTAGGAGGTGGTGGTGGTGAACATCTTTAATCTTAGGATTCAGGATTAAGAGATTGATAGATCTCTGTGAGTTAAAGATCATCCAGATCTACGTAAGATTGGCCCAGTCCTAAAGAGAAACAGCCCACACAAAGATGATCTCAGCACTTGGGATCACAATGCCTTTAGTCCCAACACTAGAGGGGTATAAAAGATAGGAGTGGGGTCTTCAGTAGTCAGTATCAGCATTCATTCTCCAGCCACAATGAGGATAGGAAAACATTGACGTCTCAGGATTCTCCAGACATGCTGAGGAGAGGTTACAGAATGAGGTTTGGGAGATCTTGTGGATCAGCCACTTCAGGCTGAGGTAGAGTGTGAGCTAGTGCCTAGCTGCTTTACTTTTCTGATATTCAGCTTGAAGCTGGAACCCCAATATTAGTCTCTGGGCCTTTTATTTTTCGTACCACAAATCGCATCTTGCATTAACTGTGTTAAAACAGAGCTGTAAGGAACCGTGATTTGTTAGCCCCGGGGTTATATTTGCTTTGGAATGTTCTGCGTGTAACTGAACTGGCAAATGACAAATGTACCAGGCACAGAGGCCTTGTTTCCTCTAGGGTTTGACTCATTTTGGCCCACAGCAGTATACCCTGGAAGTATTTCAGAGTGAGCTCCAGCAAATGTTTGATGACAAGCCTGGTCTTATGTCTTCGCCTGGGTTGGGTAAAGAACATCCCTCTTTGCTATTCCCAAGCTCCTTCCTCATGTACAGGAGGCAAACAGGTAATTCTTTTTGACATATAGCTACTTGTCTTTGGCCAAGATGGAGTCATGTTTTCCTCTGCCTTCTTGATCATCCCAGCCTACAAAGAGAGAACAAGCCACTTCATCAAATGCAGGCCGTGGCTTCACAGTCTTGTCTGGATTCCTGGGTATTGCTGCAGTCAGAAACAAGTGTGCCACGCTCTTCCCCCCATAGCTCATCCTGAGGATGATAAAAATTTGTGAAGCACACGAGGGAAAGGAATAAGGAGGTTCAATATCTCAGCACAGTTGTAACATATTCAGGGGGCGTGCATGGACACAGTGGGGGAATTCTGTCATGAAGGAAGACAGTTTGCCCGTGTGCAATCAGCTAGACATAAGAGCTGAACAGAAAGCTTTCTTGAGTCTTATCCATAGTGTATTTTTCAACATTTGTTTGTTTATTTTTTCATTTATTGTGTGTATATATACATTTACATGTAATGTCTGCCCTGGCACACATTCACACATTAACGCATTAGCTCTCTCTCTCTCTCTCTCTCTCTCTCTCTCTCTCTCTCTCTCTCTCTCTCTCTCTCTCTCTCTCTCTCTCTCTCTCTCTCCCTCCCTCCCTCCTGAAATGTTCAATGGAAAATATCAGAAATGGGTAATTAGTGAATTTTAATTTTTAAATTATGAACAGTTCCCTGCCGTGTCATGAGCTCTCACAGTATTTCACACACATGCTAGTGATCCCTTTGTGTAACATGTCCATGCTGTCTGGGTATACTACCTCCCATTAACTACTCGGAGATATTTCAGTTGTCACTTTGACTTTCATGCAGCGTTTTTGTTCGCAGAACTCTTATTTCACTTAATAATGCCCATAGGATTCAAGAATAGCAATGCTATTCAGACATGCCACTAGGAACCCACAAAATATTTCCCTTGAATGGAAAGCTGCAAGCATAAGGGGATGTTTCAAAAGAGAAGGATAACATCCATATAACTTTCAGAACCGTATGCCAGTAAACTTCTATTTCATTATTACTTTTATTGCCAGTCTCTCACTATCCATAATTATACGGGAAGAAATGCAGCCCTCAGCCTCGTCTTCACAGGTGCAGACATCCCCTGGGGGCCTTGGAGTAAACCCTGTATGGATGGGGGGAGCAGGGTATGGTAGTGAGAGGCACCTGGTGCTGCTGCTCTCTTCAGGCATGGGTAGCTCAGTGCATCAGCTCAGGTGTTAACCCCAGCAGCCAACCGGCTTGGTAGAGACTGATTTCTGCTACTCCTGGCAAAGTCAAGGGAGACTGTCTTTGTTGGTGGCATCTGTTTCCTTGCCAGACTCCTCCCAAATCAGAAGAAAAGAAAGAAAGAAAGAAAGAAAGAAAGAAAGAAAGAAAGAAAGAAAGAAAGGAAAAAAGAAAAGGAGCCAAGGCAAGGCTAGGAAGGCCAAGTTTCCAGCCTTACCTATGCACAACCCTGTCTAACTGTGCAGAATTTTACGCCTAGTTGGCTCAAGTTTACTCTTGTTACCATGGTGACCCGGAGCTCTCACTCTATCTCTGTCTCTCTCGGTCATTTTTTAACCTTTCTCCTTCTTCAACAGGAGGTTTTCAGTTTGTAGCTTCTCCTTGCAGGCCTCTCAAACCTTGGCTCCTTCTTCCCCACTAACAGGGTTCTTTCTCAGACTTGGAAGAGTTAAAAAGCTCCCTTCAAATGTGTTGTCCCTTGTTTGCATGTGACATTGCTTTGTTATCTCTTTAGCACAAGCCTCCTAGGAAACTGTACCTCAAAGCTTAATATACTCTAATCAAATATTTGAAGTGTATAATGTGGACATTAGCATACTTTTTAAATCAACAAAACACTATTCATGTAACCTGCGTAGACTTATTTGGATATGAAGATTTACAATAAAAGGGTCTGTAGGAGTTAGTGCCCAAGACAGAGAAAATTTTCAAAATTTCATTTGTGGGCTTGACTATAAATCTCCACAGCTTGCCACACCCCAATTACAGTCAAAGGAAATGAGCAGAGTGTTAGGAGGTGTCCTTGTCTCCTGGTGTGGAGCAGGTGTATGACATATAAACAGTCACACAGAGGAAGCTATTTTTATGCTTAGATTTCCTGTTGATAAAGCAAATGTATGAGCTTTAGAAGTTGCTAAAGTTGCCCAAATAAGATCATTCATATTTTTTGTTCCAGTGAACCGTTGTTCTTTACATTGTCACTCTCAGCAGCACCCGCTGATCTGGGACCTCAGGCAAAGAGCTGGTTAACATGCGCTTTTCCTTATGCTTTTAAATTGAGTGCTTCATAGTTCTAAGTCACGGCTCTGGATTTCTGCTTAGACTGTAGTCCCTACCTTTGTAGGCCTTGTCTATCATGCATGGCAGACAACAAAGTGCATAGAGGTTAACTCTTAAGAGAGAGAATCAGATTATTTAAACTAGCCTGGTTGTAAATCACAGTTAAGTTGAGAGATATCAACCAAGAAGAAAGCATCAAGAGTAAAGTATGCTGATTCTTCACTTGCACCCAAACTCTAAGGACAAGCTGAGGCTTGAGCTCTTCTTCATGTTCCCAAGGGGGTTCTCCTGTGTTTCTGGGTTCATCTACAAGGAAACAGCATCAGTATCACCCAGGATCAGCATTGTCTGGGTACCAACCTCCAGATATTCTGACTCAGGAGATAGGATGGACTTCAGAATCTCATTACCTAGCTCTCAGGTGCTGCTGAGGCTGTTCATCAAGGAAGAGAATTTTTCACTACTTAGGGAAGGATTCCCAAAGCAGGATCGGTAAGGTGCATGGGAAATGAGAAAACACATCACCTGAAAGCATTTGAGGCACAGTGCTTGGCATCTGAAAATGTCCAGCAGAAGAAAGAATATTTGGAAAAATGAAAGTTATGATTATGTCTGACCTGATGTTAACAGCTTTCAGATGCATCTATCATTGAAGTGGCAAAGGAGCAACAGATCTGGGTGATATTATAAACACTATCAAGGAGTTCGAGTTCATCTCTTAGTGAATGGTAACCCACTAGTGGTCTCTGAGTGGAGACAGACCCTCTTACAATTCTCATCTTGGAAAACTAATGCAGATAGTTTCCCCCACTCTTGAGTCTCTCCCAGATACTTCCAGTGGCAGAGTGAAGTGGAAACATTGATTTAAAAACTAATCCACAGAGATCTGTGCCTGGGGAGAGGTGCTCAGGTGTGGGACAACTTGTGCTTTGGGCTTAGATGGCTGGGTAGAGGGTAGGCGAGAAGCAACGCAATAGAGCCCGTGATGCACAAGGCATATGACTATCAGACTATCACCCCATGACCTTGAAATTCACATTCTTCATCAGGAAAAGAGGGCTACACACATATAAATCGTGGGGTGCTCTGCTGCCTGGGCTAAATAAAGTCACGAATGAGGCATGGACCTTGGTAAGCTGACCCTTTGATTCCTGTCTTCTCTGTTTTTTATCTGTTCTTGGTCCCAGTGGATGCGAAGCACAGACCTCCAAGGACGTCATTTCACACTACGGACAGTGCTCTATGGCAGCTATAGTTCCCTCCCTTCAATCTCCAGTATATAATTTCTTATTTTTAGTAAGGAAACAAGATAAACCAATGACAAACCATCACAGCACTGGAACCAAAAAGAAAAAAGATAGACTAGGGTAAAGCTATTGTTCTTTCCTCATGCTGCCATTGATGGAAAATAAGATTAAAAATTCAAAAATGGTTTCTGAAGAAAGCATTTCTGAAAATAAAGTCAAGTGTGGTTCCTTGAAGTGAAGGTGCTTCACCCCCCAAAAACGTTGTTTAGTACATGTGCTGGAACCCGCTCATTAAAGATGATTTATGAACAGGTCTAGTGTATCGTTCTTGTGCTAACTCTTATCAGAATGCTTCTTTGTGTGTGTTTAAGTCACAGAGGAAATTATTTGACTATGATAGAACAAATCTACTCAATGATCAACAATCGTCCCATAAAGCTTTATGCTATATAAGCCCTATCAAGAATGGAATCTGCCGACCATTGCACTGTTTTCTGCCTTCCTTCTGTAACTACAGTATGACGAAATTTGAAACCCACATTGTCAGACCATTTCCCAGCAGTGGGAGCTAACGAACTGTTATACACAAACAGGCTCACAGACAAAAGTTCTTAACTTTGTGTCTAAGTTTATATGAAGCATATTCTGCTTCAACCCCATCTAAGGAACATGCCCCGAGGGTTTACCTTTATGTTTTGTTTTAAGTAATTTTATTTCAATTAAAAGCAATTTTACATACCAATCCTGGTGTAAAAAATTAAATAAAATATATAAAAAAGAAAATAAAAAAGGAGGACTTCCAAAGAAGAGAAAATGATAGCAAAGTAAAAAGATTTGGAGAAATATTTTTAAAAATCCCCCTCCACGAAGCATTCCATTTTTGAATCATGAGGTAAATGGTTGCAGAGAATATGTATTTTTACTTGGTTTGAGTGTGTGGTAATCCCACAGATGAAAAGCTCAGCTAAGACCAGGACAAATCAGGCTTACGGGAAGGTCTCTGAAAACCAGCAGAGAGGTTTGCCTCCTAATTTGCCAAGAATTACTTCCAGTCCCTAAAGCATCATCCATACTGTTTTATTTATGTGAAAAGAAAATGCTATATTTTCTTAACTCTGCAAGAAATGGATGGGACATATCAGAGAGAAAAAAATACTATTGCTTATTTTCCACGAGTAAAATAATATTGGTGCCGGCAAGTATGTGTCTCTCTGTGTGAGGGGGCCCGTGATCTTCAGTGGCAGCTCTTGACATGCATCTTGACCATGGTGCGAAGTTGCATAACTGGTCTTTTCCTGGTGCTTGTTGTGTTGGCTATCCCAATCATAGTGCATTCGTCACGTGTGCCTCTGTGTTTGTGTGTGCTCCTGTGTCAGGCTGCACACATGTGGAGGCCACGGATTGACATTTGGTGTTCTCTCCAGCTCCTAACATGGCTATTATGTTATGATGTAAGGTCTCTCCCTGAATCTGTGGCTCACTGATTGACTGGAATAGTTGGCCAGCAAGTACCTGAGATTTTTCTGTCTCCACGTCATAGCCATGGAATTTTGGACACATGCCAACACACATTTTTGTGTGGGATCTGGGGGTCTGGGTCCTTATGCTTTCACAACAAGCACCTTAAATATTGAGCTGTCTCCTAAGCTCCACTATGTCCCTTTCAACAAAGTGCTGTGAGCCATCTGTGAAGAGAACTTCAGGTTGATACATGCAAAGAGCTATTTAAAGGAGTACCTGGTAGCGATGTGTACTCAATGTGTACCCCAATATGTGTTCTTACTTAATATTCATTTGATCAGATGACTTCTCAGCTAAATGGCTGAGTCGAACTAACTGGATGCTGAAAACTCCACTCATCTACTATGATAACATCTTTCCAAAGTTGTGACCTAATAAAAAGCAGCATCTTTGTGGCACAGTTTTGGCTGGGGATTTCTAGCTGACAAGGAAGAGGCACCTGGTTGGCAAAGGTTAAGGACGGATAAGGCTGTGACCGTGGGGTGCAAAGGCGGGCATTCTGTTCCGTAGAGCACTAAGTGCCTTGCATTAAGTGGGATTGAACTTCAGCTTTGCTACTGATTAGCCTCGTGCTCTTGGTCAAGTTTTCCAACTTCCGTGACCTCAAATTTGCTCATCTGTAAAATGAGGCTAATTATGCTTATCTCCAAGTAGGTATAGTGTCTTCACTAGGGGTACTCGATTAAATAGAGTGTGTGAATAGTTCACTAGGTAGAAGGTAGATTCTCTTTACTCTGAAATCAGTGCTAGATAGACTTTCCTGCCATACTTCTATTTGGGCGCTATCGCATTCAACAAGATCATTCTTTACAACCACAGTCTTGAGCTTAAGAAGACCTTTCCAGATTTACATGCTTAGAACTTAAAGTTAAATTTATGTGTCTTTTCACACGTGCATTCACTATTGGATGACAGCATTGTTGGCACATTTACAAACACGGAGACAGGAAAATGCAGGGCCACAGAGGACTCAGGAAAAACACTCATATTCTGAGCAGAAAGTAGGTGCTCTTCCTTGAATTATTCATGTTGCTAAATACCCCAGAGGTTGCCTAAGGCTTCTTTTCACTTTGCTAAGGTAAATCTGCCTGAAACGTGGAGACTTCAGTAGAGAATCTCTGCCTGCACCAGGAGACGTGGAAGCGGCTTGATCAAAGCAGCCTGGAAAACAAGCAGCTCTGGGACCTGGGTGGGGCTGAGGCAAGCATCCCTAGTGCGCTCAGCATCAGCTCGTTGAATGGTAAGCTTGTTTCTCAAGGTTGGGTATCGCCTTTAATTACTGGATAAGTGTCCTATAGATTTCCCATCCATCTTGATAATGTATTTCAGTATCCTGTAACTGAATCATTATTGCTTTTGTCGTTCTGTCGCACTCGCCCGGCATTTGACATATTGGAAGGCCGGGGGACATAATTGGATGTGGCGTTTATATGAATGTGACATCGAGAGAGCAGGGAAGAAGGTTCTGTACGCTGAGGATGATGTCTTCCCACAACCCCAAACCATGCCTCCTCTTCATCCCAGATTCACACATCTCCCGTGGTGGAATGGCCCCACAATGCAAAAGAGAAGTGTTGCATTAAAAACCAGAAACCAAGGCTGGGCAGATGGCTCGGAGGGGAAGGCGCTTGCCACACATGCGTGGGCACCCGAGTAAGTCCAACCCCCAGAAGACATGTGAAAAAAAACACACACATTACAATCCCAGTTCTGAGAAAGCAGAGACAGGCAGGTCCCTGGGGCTCTCTTCCCAGCCAGTACAGACAAATAAGCAAGTTCCATGTAAAGGTGAGAAGCTGTCCTGAAAAACAGTAAGAAAGAGAGTGACTGAAGAATATATCTCAACTTGACCTCCGGCCATCATGTGTATGTGCACGCGTGTGCACTCAAGCATGTGTGTGTGTGTGTGCATGCACCACATTTTCTGGTGTACTTTAAAAATCTGTGATTACATTTTCGAAAAATACTATCTAAGACAGTGTGGGTAGCATAACACTTTATAAAGAGAATTTCCTAAGCACCTCTATCAAAGGATAATAGTCTATTGAAAAGCATAGGACGGACTTGGAAGGCTTATTATTTTTTTAAATCAGTTAGTTCACTTTATGTTGTTGCACAGAAATGCCTGCATAAACTCCACCTGTGTGCAACAGGCAGTGCAGCAGGTTTGCAAACACGAATCTTACCACAAATGTGAGTGATGTAATTATGATGGCTCTCATGTTACTTGGTGACAGGGATGCTTCAGCTCCATCATAACTAGCCTTCTGACATGAAAGCTTGTTATAAGGTCCATGGTCATGCTCGAGTGTCAAGAGATGTCACAGTCATGGCAAGGTGAGTGCGGTGCACTCATCCTGAATGACAGCTCTATGAACCACTGGGAAGGAAATATGACCCCTATTAGAATCAACATGGAGTCTCCCGAGTTAATGATGGCAACAAGGAAAGCCATAAGATCAGAAGGCTATAAAGGAAGCATTCTTATGTCCAGTCGTCTAATGGGAATTACCACACAAAACCTCCTAGAGGTATACTGAGGCCAGAAGAACTGTATACAAACATTTCCGTTACGGAGATAATTCCTTTTACTATCTGGTCAACCTCAGACTGATAACACCGCCAATTCTAATCATGTGGCCAAGGATAATTATTTTGCAATATGTACTTCTTTCCCTCAGTCTTCACATTTAAAAAATTGTCCTTTATCCAAACTCCTTAAGTCTTCCCCAAATTTAATGTGTTTTGCATGTTTCCATGTATGTGTGCTGCTCTGCCCATGGCTAGTTATATCCCAATAAATATCTTTCTTTGTCAAAACCCGTGTTGATTAGCATTTTAGGCCAAAACTCTGTGTAGCTGCTTCCTAGTCAACATTAGAACTCATCCAATTTTTGTTAGAGTTCTCTTATACCCTAGTTTGTTTAAATAACTTCCCCACAGAAAATAGTTTCATTAGCTTTGTGCAGTGAAATTTGACCAGTAACTTGGTAGCTTAAAATGAAATCAGCTTATTCTCTCACAACTTTGGAGGCAATAAGTTAGAGATGTGGCACTCTTCCCCATCTCTGCACTTCCTCTGAGAGCTCTAGCGATAGGCTGCCCTTGCTTGTTACAGTTTTTCTTGGTTCCAAGCATGCCTGGGCTTATGGCCAAGTCGTTCTAATCTCCCCCTACACTGTCAAAGTCAAATGCTCTTTTATTTATTATTAGCTTTTTTTCTGGTCCCTCCTTTGTGTGTTCCTTATGGACATACTAATCATTTAAGCTCATTGAGTATTGCAGCATGCATCTCTCAATGTATTTAAGTTCATTGTATCTGCAAAAGCAACGTTTGCAGCTTCTGGGGTGAAGTTTTGTAGATGTCTTTGTTAGTTTCCCCTTCAGCTCACTGCGGCGGTGTTTTGAATTTTCCTCCACAGTTAAATTCTGCCTGTTTGAGAACTTAAAGGACATGAAAGCAAAGTGAGTCCTTCTTGTCATTGGCTTCTTTCACTGTTTGGCTTCGAAAAGTAAAAAGAGAGCATTAGCATAGAAATCTCTGGAACACCTCCACAGTTCATTAAGTTTGACTTGAGACTAGATTGGTTGGAAGAGGACAAAGATGATTGTGCTCTACCCAACAAAAGAGGCAGCTCATTGAATGGACACCTCCCAGCTTCAATTTCCAAGCTACAACACCTAACAACAACAAGATTCATTTGATACAGGAAGTTTCTGAAGAGTCTACCATTTCAAGAAACTTGGTCCATAGAAATTGAATCCGTACCCACTGAGCCCTCAGATAAGAGAGCTTCTTTGGAAAGAAACAATTGATGTGTAACATAGCTTTGAATAATAATAGCCTCACATCCACTGGCACAAGAGACTGGGAGTCTCATTGCATCTCTACATTCAGCCTTTTCATTTACCTGAGATTCATTGTGATGCATTTGTTTCTTCTTCTTTAATGAATGGATATTGCTTTCCTAAAATTTAAATTTGGTTTCGAATACATATTTATGATATCATTGTCTGTGCTCAAGCAGGTGATTTTAAGATGATCTATAAGTATAACCAGGCAAATGCAGTGCTCAAATGAATTCTGCCAAGATATTTCCCATTAATCTTGGGAGCACTGCAGATGCATTTATTAACACAGAGGACTTTGTATTCGAAACTCATGATCCTTTCTGACATATTAAGCCATTTTTAATTTGTTCTTATCATTAATAAACTTTTATAAAAAGATGTTAGATAAATCCAGGACTAGGCAGCATAGAGTGATTTGGGCCTCTTGGGGAAGCAATGGGAGTTATTAATCTTATATAAATGCTTACTTATTTTTCAAAGCTTCTGAGTATCAGTAAGACACGTGGACTATCTGGGGGAGAAGAGGAGGAAGACAATTTCCTGTTTATTTAATTGATACACTGTAACTTTTTTCTTGGCAGGTAGAGTCCATTAATGGAATCCACAGAGTGCAATAATTATTAGAAATGTCACCATGACATTTGATTAATTCAGTCTATTCAGTTTTGGAACACAAATCAAGTGTTTATTCTAACAACATAATTAATGACTCTTTCCTTTTTTGGTATTTCCAGTATATTTAGAACCCCCCCTCCACTCTGACCCTTAACATTTTTATTTCAGTGAATGGCTGAATTCCTTTTCCCTGTCTGTTTAAATTTGAGTCCATTGCCACAGGACAGAAAGATTATGTAGTAGCACATCACATGTCTATATGATCTCATCAGTGATCTGCTTATAAATATGAATGGTTTATACATTCCATTGCTGACTTACAGGGCTGGGAACTGAGCAGAGAAAGCCTGACTGCTATTCATTGTAACATTCCACTTTGATTCTCGTTTTCTCTGGGCTCCTATAATAAAGTACTTCTCCTGTCTCCATTAATTAATCCGTATGCTAAGTTTTTAAGCTAAGGCAATACCATGTACTAGATGATTTGTCCCATACTTTAGTCACAATGTTTAGGCACTAAAGGCAACATTCACTATTACAAAAAGACAGGGCTCAGCAATGGGAGACAAGCCAAGCACGCTCGAGCATGTATAGTATATCATATAGGGACAAGCACTGTGCAGGCAGATGATACAAGATGTCCTAGGATCTTGAATAGGTGAGTTGAATTGCTATGAAGAAACTTTCCTGTGCTACCAGATAGGTTTGTCAAGTAAATCCTTACAAAAAGGTAACATAGGGAGATACTCGGAGGCAAGGAGGAAGAAGGCCCTGTGAGGATCTGAGAAGTTTGCAGAGGGTAGGGAGCAAGACCAGCAGTACTGGAGCAGGAACACACCTGGTACAGACTGAGGAGGACAGGAAGCACACATCAAGTGTTTGGGAGATGACTTGGGATGTCAGCAGGAAACAGGGTGATGCAGGTAAATGCAGATTTTGACTGAACTGGAAAGCCACTGGAAACAGCCATGGTCAAACTGGCCTGAACCCTGTTTTTCTGAGCAGTGGCTACAGAAACTCTCTACCATTTGATTCCCAAGAATGACACGCTGACAACAGACAGTCCATTGCAGTATAAATTGGCAGTAGCTTCCCTTGTGGGTGATCCTCTTATTTACCTAAGGGAAAGACAGACACAACCAAGTTCTCATTCATTGTCTTCCAAGTGACTGGCTTAAATATTTGTTCCCACAGACCAACTGTACTAGGATGCCTAAATCTGAGTCGCCTAAACTTTAGTTGAGTGTCTCTTCATTACAAGATCCTGAACTTAATTTACCTCTAATTATAAGGAAGAATGTCAATCCACAATGCTTTATGAAAATCACCCACCAAGAAATACAATTTCTGCTCCTCTGTCCATCAAACCATCTGATCCTGATCCTCCCTCATATCTAGCTCTTTCCAGCTGAGATCACTAGTCTATATAAGAAAAGACCCCACTCCACCTCTTTTATTTTTTTTAGTTCCTTGCGGACTTCCTATCTAAACTTTCTCTATATTGCAGTAGCTATTATTCCACTATTCCAATATCTCTTTATTGCAAAGGTTTCCCTGGATAAGATCTAGATTTACTTAGAGCCAGATGTGTTTCTGCTAGAGATTTTGAACAGAGGTTGGACATGGGCAGGGTGAGGGTAGTTTGGGAATAAAGGGTTCTGCCTGGGTGCTGAGTGGAGAAAGTATGGAGAGCTACATAGGGGAAACGAGAGAGGTGCTGGGAGACAATTTGGAATTGTATTGATAAAATAGCTACATTGTTTTTGTTAGAATTATCCCTGCCCCTGCACTTTGTTTGATTTTTCAAAAACTCAGTAATTGTGAAGCTCATTGATAAACAAAGGCTGCCCGATGGAGGAAGCAGACAAGGAGACATACCTACAGGGGCCCTCTGTATCGTTTGTAAAATAGATGCTTCTAGGGAGGCGCCTTCAGAAATGACACAAGTAAAGAATGAGATCAGGATGACAATCTGAGGAGGCACCTGGGATGGTTCAGCAAGTTGTGTGCTCAAACAATGCTTTGTAGGTACCTCCTTTGTACACGTGATTCCAAAATCTTGACTATTCCAGTGAACAAAGACAAGACATGTGTATTTTCCTTTGGGGGATGTGCACCCTAGTTAGAAGTTGCTTGGTGGGGGCACCTGGGAAGATGATGGACTTAAACTGGATGATCTAAGGTGGTGACACAAACAGCAAGAAGCAGACAGAGGCCAAAGCATTAGTGAATAAAGGGTTTGGACTAGGTGAAGAGAGGAGACAGTATGTAGCACTGTGTAAGAGAACGAGAGGTGTCAAATCCTCCAGGGACCGGAAGACAAGAGTCATCTGGTAACAGGTATCAATGTGACTGATGTATCTACGCAGAGTGTGGTGTGAATTCTCATCCAAGGCAGACCCGCACTAGAGTCCACAGAGGGGCAGGAAATGAGTTTTATCCACAGCATTGTGAGGAGCCAGAACTATCTGAGAAAGATGGAGGCTGGAACCTGATCTTCATCACACCCTTGTCTCTGGGCGATGCTGGAAACAGAAGGGGACAGAGTGTGTCTTTACTAATACTAAGCTGGAAAAATACTCTGCTCAATATGAATGCAGCGCTCACTACAGCATTGCTTTGTAACTCCAGGGAAGGCAGAGAGAGAGAATGGGAAGACGAGTGTTCATTTACAGGCTAAAGTCGGGAACATTGAAAGGTTGCTTAAGTAACCACGGGGAGAGACAGGGAGAGGGAGACAAAGAGGGGGTGCTGTAAATGGTGTCTTTCAGGTAACTTAATAAGCCAGAGACAGTCAATACACACAATCGAGCTGCGGGAGCAGCGAGCCTCAAGGACGGTGAATAGATCCTCCGCTTTAGCAAAGAAGGGTGCTTAGTCTTCAGCTGCTAGGCAATTAGTGATGCTTTTAATAACCTAGTGAGAGAAATGGAAAACTCTGGAGTGACTAGCGAAGAGTTGGAGAGGGAGGAGAACAAAACAGGAGAATATAACAATTACTGGCGGGGGGGGACACACACAAGTGTGTGATATGGAGTTCATATGTTTGTCAAAAGATTCTCATATAAGTCTCATAATGTATTCATCTCTGAATAAGACTGTGGTGTGAAACACATGTATGACTTCCTTGTAAGTCTTTGCATGTCACATTAAAATATTACATCGACAGGCACTTATCAATGCAATGGGAGGTACATGAAAACAAAATGTGTATATACTCCATATTTTTAGGTTATTTTTAGGATATTCAGTTGATAGGATAAGTTTTTTTGTTTACACTAATTTTGATGACTATAACTCTGACTTACATAATATTGTTGTAAGGGAAGAGATTTCAAATTTTAGGGAAGTCATTTAGATACAAACTTTGGAATTCTACCCACATGCAAAATGGAAACTATTTTCCCTAGTAGTATATATTTAAATATGTAAATATAAAGGAAAGAATGAAACAACATTGGGTACATATATGCAGACTTAACTGTATGTGTGTATAAGTGCATATCTATCTATCTATCTTGATTACATAGATGCCACATTTGAGTTTATAGGAATAAATTCTTACTTCGGTTTAATCTGTGAAATAGAGAATTCCCAAGAAACATGATGGAATTGTGAATTCAGTCTTAGAAAATTACCCATGACTATCATTATTTGAAATGTCTTGTGTGCAAGGTGAGACAATTACTTCCTGCAGGTACATTTACTCTTTAAGACCATTGGGTTGTCATTTCTTACCACTGTGTAGTAATTTCCTAAAAGGCACAGCCCTCTGAATGTGCGGAGTCTCAGAGCATAGCTGAAAGCAAGCTGCTCCCTAAGTACACAGTAGGTGCTCCATAAATGAAGGCTAAATGGGTATAATTTGAGGAGCTGCCGGTGGTGCTCACAATTTAACTATGACCAAAATGTCCACTATGGTGAATTAAACACACCTGCTCAGAGCACTCCCTTCACTTAACTCGATGCAAGATGAAGCATGGGCTTCCAGAGGCAGCATGCTGGCTTGCTGCTAGGTTGTGCCATGAATTGCAAAGGCACTTATCCCTATGCATGACATGTCTTGGTAAGCAATGGCATTATAAATGGAAACACTCCCATTAGCAACACTTGCTGAACTTAAGTTTATGGCATAGAGAGTAATTGTTTTGCCGGGGAAAGAAAGGACATCTACTCATATTTTTATTACATCTGCTCAGGATGTAGAGGGAATAATTTCCACTCTTATAGCGCTGTGTAAAATCAAACCCACTTAATGCCAATATTTCCTACTACTCTGTAAAGGAAAGCATCTCCATTGCATGGGACCCTGTGTGATTCCTTCCTTCATATTCAGATTATAAATGACAGATGGTCTATAGAAGTAACCCAAAACACACACACACACACACACACACACACTAGTGCACATGCACACACACAAGTAGAGACTAAGTCATTCTAATACACATAACACGTCATTGTATTTAAATATAGTATACAGCACAACAGAGTAATTAATCAAATTTTGGAAGGACACATGAATACAAGGCAATTGCCTTTGCCTATCCTAGATAGCAGTACATTCTATGGCCCCCAGATTTTGATGCTCCCAGAGGCAATCTCTTAAAATAGAAGTCATGAATTCTATCATCTACTGCTTCAGACACACATGGAAGCTCTTCTCTGGGTTGTGGCAATTGAGTATGTCTTTCTCTGGTTAGCTTTTTAAGTTTTCAGACCCAGTGTCTCACTACATAGTGCAGGATAGCCACAAACTCACATTCCTAAAGTCTCAGGCACACAACGGGTGGGATTACTGGTGTTTGTCACCACAGCTGTCTCTTAAGTGTCTTAAATAGAGAACATTCTCTCTTGCCCATCTTGCTTTGCTATGTCTCTGCCTCTCACTCCCTCCCTGTCCCCTATCCTCCTCCTGCAATCGTGTCTCTGATGCTCCTTGATCTTTCTTAACCAGGACACTAGACTGAGATGGAGAAGGAAATCAGCCTTCTCTTACAGGCAGGGACTTCATTTCTTTAAACTGTAGCCAGACACACTACAGGAATGCCAGACAATCAGCTGAATTACTAAATAAGTTTAAATTTATTGCTTTCAAATGTATACATGAGACTCCGAGAAGCTGTAACAAGCCTGCTTCAAAGATTTGTTTATAATTTTATAATTTACATGTATTTGACTGTCAAATGTGTTAGTTTTTGGAAAATACAAGCGTTCTGCACACCTTGCTAGCCCTCTTTGTGAATTTTGTCCTCGTAGAAGAGTCAAAAGTGCATTTTAGCACAGCTCTTTCCAAATTCTGACAGTTTCTTGGCATAATAATGATGCAAAATTTGAAACGAAAGTGAGTGTAGAACACACGAAGAAGAACTAATGGTAATTAAAGGATGTGTTTGCATTGGAAAGACAAAGACAAACCTTTGGCTTTCCTTCCAAAATGACCCTCATTAGTGATTCATCTCTTTAAATGGTTTTGTTTTCTTGTAAACCAAAACAGTGACAATTACACCTACCTTTCAATGTTAACATTATAGGGAGATCATAATATTCACTCGGAATGATGCTTTGGAAAGTGGTTAAAAGAAATAGCCTGCATGCCCTTAACAGACTTTAGTGTACAGAAATAATCATTACCAAGTTAACAAAACAGAGCATTTGTCATCAAATAAAAGCATGGAGAGGTGGCTCAGGACTTAAGAGTGCTTACCACTCTTCCAAGGATGTGAGTTTGATTCTCAGCACTCAGGCTGTAACTCTAAGCTCTGGGTAACAGACACATTCTTCTGGCCTCGGTGGGTGCACCTTCACACATGTGTCAGACACACACACACACACACACACACACACGAATGAAAACAAATACTAACGTTTAGATCTGTGACTATTGCTTCTAGAGAAAGATATTTTGAACAGGCTGTGAATGTTTTCACCATGTTACACAGACTGTCAAACTGTCAAAGGATGTTGTTTTGGGTCTGGTCCCAGGGACAACTGTTCACTTACCGTCAGGCTGTGAAACACCACCAAAAAATGCACGTGGAACTGAAGCACAATGTTCCTGGTTACTCATGAGTCTGTGAGTCCACTAGACATGAGCTCTAGCTGTTGAGCAATATTTGAGCAGTTAGATGAAACTAATTAAGAACTAGATCTTGTTGGTGTGGTATTTCCAGCCTGGAGGAAATGCAGTTGAGCTTACTGAGTTTGGGTCATTATACAATTTAATTTTCATAGTTAGTATGAAGCTGCCATAAGAAGAAAGATGTCTCCAAGAAGCTAACAGTTCATTGCAAATAATGGTGTTTCACAGTCTTTCTAATCAGTCAAAGAAGGTTCTCTCTAGGTCCACTCTTTTGGACATAGTGACCATCTAAATTACTATGTGGAATTCAGCACTCCTTTGAGTTCTAACAGACGCTATTGTGACTGTCTTGGGCCAACAGAACGTCTCTCTGACACTTGGAGGCTCCTGAGTTCCTGATGTTGTGCTCCCTAGAATCTTGGCGATGACCCACGATTTCTGTTCTTCACTGATCGCTGACCCGGCAACACACATCAGTGTGAATGTGACCCTTCTGGAGACACTCTGCCCTTCTCCATTCCTGACATCCCAGCAACTGATGTCATTAGCACTCCAGGCCAGCCAGACTCACATCTCTGGCTAACTGTTGATCTATGGGACATGTTTGCTCATAACCAACACTATTTGCTAGGTCTGTTATTACATTAACTTCGATCAATGCAAACCTCTTTTATAATAATTTCCTAGTTACTAATAATTTCAACAAACTCTTCAAAAAGTACAATGGATAAACCTTCTAATACTCCTCAACTCAGTATGTCAATTATTCTGCAGTATAATTTCTGGTCACCTGAAGGGCAAATTTAGATGCAGTAGCTCTACATTTTTTATGAACTTATTTTACATCTTTTTGTTGAAAGATCTACAGGCATAATTCTTTGCATGTCACGAATCATCTCTGCTGATGTCTAACATATCAATTTTTCTCCTCTTGCTTGAAAAAAATCCCTGAATTTCCTCATGTCTACAGACTAAATGAATCATACAAGTTTCTCTAAAGTCATTGTGCCTTCAATTAATCTGACTATTCCCTGATGATTAGAAATGGTTAGATTTGTACATTAAGTCACTCCTATGATGAATATAATTTATTCATTTTTTGTTTCCAATTCTGAGACACATTTCTTCAATTAAAGGATATGGCTCAGATTTTAATTACATTAAATTCAGTGTGGATTTTGTAATTGTAGTTCTGCATATTAAGGAATATTATGCAAAGGTATCTACACATCTACATGTTTCAGAAAGCTGGAATTATATCTAACCCTCAGTGGACTACATGCAATAGAAAAAAGTTACCTGAGAAAATGGCCACCACCTCTTTGTTTTTATTGTATCTGCAAAGCTTAGTGTGGTTCTTGGGCTTTTAGAAACCCTTGGTTATTCTGAGTTTATTTGGGGATCAGATTACCATTTGGAAACAAAAATTGCCTTCCAGCCAATTTATTGACTATGGATAGGAATCAACCTTGTGCTTATGTCTTAAGTTGTTCACGGTTCATTTTCATCATTGAGAGGATGAAGTAATTGCATTAGAATTAACACAGAATACATTTTTTTCTATTTTTGTTGTTTAGTTTCCCTTATTTGAGACTTTCTGGAGCTGACAATCCACCTGACTCCACCTCCTGAGTGCTGGAATTATAGATGTGAGCAACCACTATGGGTCCATTTGTTTTTTTTTTCTGACAAAAATAGGTACTTTACAATTTATTTTATGATTGTCAGTGTTCAGAAGTTGACCTAACACCTCTTTATTGAGTACAGCCTGTTATGGGCTTTCAAATGCTTTATTATATAGTTAGCAAAACTGCATCTAAAAATATGTCACCAAAGTTTAATTCACTCATATTAGACTAGAGTGACAGTAAGTATTTCAAGTATCTATGCTACAAAGTGAAACTTTATACTTATCACATAGTCATTAGCTTACCCTCTGCCTGCTGGTGTTCTTACCTAAGAAAAAGTGTATGGGAAGGATCCCAGAAACATACTGTTCCAATGTGCTGTGTTGGAGAAGGCAGTAAAAGTTTCCTTAAGACTAGTTGAAGAATGTTTCATCTGTGCTTTGTGCCTTTGTTAAGGAAAGAGAGTCTGGTGAAATCACATAGAAGGCACTGACCAGAGAGCAAACACTGTTAGCCAAACCATTTCCAGTAATTATTCTGAAATGAATTTCTGATGCAACAGACTTCTGTTAACAGTGATATTTGGCTTCTATATAGATTTGATTATATAATCAACTCAACACTGGAGTGTAGGCACAGAGTAGCACAAGAACCATGCAAGGAAACTGAGCATATGTGTGTGTACCTTAGTTTCTCAGTCAGTCATAAATTCTTGATGGTACAAAATAATTCCTTCACTAAGTAGCTAAATTTATTTCTAGTCAGTTTGTGGTCAAGTTTTTAAAAGAAGTTAAAAAATCATTGATTTTTCTGAACAGGTGAAAAATACAATTCCATTTGAAATGTATAGAATTCAAACTTATAAGCCATACTATATCTGAGTTTGTTCTTTTTAATTAATAGTATTCTCTCTTTGTCTCTTTTAATAAAATAAATTTAATTTTTTCTCTTAAAATGTCCAAGTAGACATTGCATCTTCTGCTTTTGAGAAAATGAAATCTAGCCCCTTTTTCCATGATTCCAATAGGATCCATTTTCCATTTTTGAGCTTTTTAATTCCAATGAGTTAAAAGCTATCTTCTTTGATTTTCTACTCATGAGTCCCAAATGTTCTTTTAAAAACACATTATACAGGATAGATGGCATCTATTCACCATGATGATCCCTGAATACAGGCTCCAAGTAATTGACTACACTTATTAAATATCCTGTCTGTCTATTGTCTTTGATAATACACTTGCCTGTCTGTCTTGCATTGATCCAACCTGATAATAAGCTTTATTAGAACTCCCCTGTGAACATTCAGGGATACTATTGCTTCAGGTTCTTAAACGGACAAGAAGAAATGACTTACCAGCTTCTCAATTTAGGTTGTCCTAGTGACTGCACTGAAAAACCTATTAATAGCAGCAACAGAATTCAGCTCTGCTAAGTGTACCAAAGTTGGCCTTCATTTCATTGCGGCAAATGATAACTGAATACTTTGGATCAGTTTACACATATTCCTTTCCTTAACAAAAGCATAGCTTAGAGACAGACAAAGAAGAATTTAGATGTTTGGATTTTCCCCAGTAAAATTCTGGAACTTGAGCAAATGTGTATGAGAGCCCTAAGTGACCCGTAGTTTTAAGGTTGTGCCGTGTTAATTGGGAGGAGGGAAAGCAAGATGGTAATCACAGTACATCACAAAGCTCTTCATTTATTTCTCGAATTTCTGGAAGGATGTTAGCCTGATTTGATTAATAATTCATAGGAATACTTTCACCACTAGAGGAGAAAAGTAGTCATCAGTGTCACTCAGCCATTAGCCTGCTACAATAATGGCCTGCCTGGGAAGAGATGCTCAGTGATGCGGTAGTGGCATAACTGTTATAGGAATAACCAAATGCTTTCTGAATGTATTTAAAGGGCACTCCATGAAATTGAGACTATACATGTCACTGCTTAGGGGCAAAGAACATGTGGCTAAATGGATCATAGGCCTATGGGGAAATGTACTCCTATTATTTTTGCTAAACAACTATAATATTAAAAATGACTTCTAATCGTGTGTGGCTCAACTTTTATCAGAGAAGCTTCTTCATACAGCCCTGTTTAATATAGAGACACAAACATCATTATAGTACAGAAAATAAGTGTGATGTCTGCATTATACCTTCCCCTCCCCAAGGCTCAGATGATAGGTTGGGAAAAATTGATGCGAAATAATATATTTTAACATGATAGATATTGCCTTCGAAATCTACCATTGGCTGTGGTTGTTGGCACAAAGCCTGGAGCGGATCAAGACGGTCAACACTGTAGCATGGAGAGAGGAAAGGGGCTCATCAGACCCCACTCCTAGTTGAGGAGATATTGTCAGTTGATGGCAACTGGGAGGGGTGAGTTGGTTTTCTTTACTGGTATGACCTATAGTAGGATGCTCATGCTCCATTTCATGGCACTCTGTGTCCATGGACTCAGATTTAGAAGGGGTAGAAGAAGAGATGAAGTTGTGAGGGGTTGAGAGGATCCAGGAGGCACCAAAATGGGGCATTTGGTAGTGAACATAATCTAACTGCATTATATGCATGGGTGGTATTAACAAGAAAATAAGTAAAAAAATCTAAAAAGGTACTTAGTCTTTCCTCAAATAAACTATAGAGCACAGTGCTCATATTTTCCCCTTTGTGTCTTGGGCATAGGCGCATATTCTTGGTGCATTGTGTTCACAAGTTTCCCATTCTGTCTTGGGTATAGGTACCTTGTACATGTTATCAATGCATTGGCTTTAAGAATATGTCATCCATGCATTCATAATTAACATAACTTGAAAAGTCACAATTGGTTTTTAATAATTTAATCTGAAATGTAATGCATGTATTGTCATAATGCATTTGCTTTGTATGCATTTTCTTGTTTAGAGATTTTAGGTCATGTTTCCAGAGTTAGGACCCACCTTGAATTTGAACCCAGGTTCCTATTAATCCAGAGTCTAAAATTTTGTTCTTTAAACAAAACAACTTGGATTGGATAGACAATATTGAACATGCCCAAGGCCAAAAGTGTTTTATGACTGGAATTTTTCAAATCCTATAATATTTGTTTATACACAATGAAGTATCATGGCACTGAGGTCTCTGTCAAGACACAATTCATATGTTTTATGTACCTCATGAACTTAGCCAAGAGGTAATTTTGTAGAATATTTTAGTTTGCTTGTGATTTGACCTTGGTCTACCTGTGAGGTTAGACATGGAATTTTCAAGTTTTAATATTATGCCACTATTCAAAAAATGAATTTTGAAGCATTTCCTATGTCAGAGGTTTTGCCTGGGAATTTTCAATTTATAGTTATATTCTGGAGAAATTCCTCTTATAAATTTAATAAGAGGTCATCTGAAAGTCAAACAATCAGTAGCACCACAATGGCATGAATGAGCTTTCTTAGGAAGAAAATACAAAATTCATAAGAGCATTATCAGAACCCTTTTACAAACAAGACTGATGTTCTATATCACAAGCGTTCTAGGATTCTAGCTGATCTAGACAGTTACATAGGTTCTAATAGCTGAAAAAAGTCATTGCTCTCATATGCCGTGGCATAAGAACTTAATTCCCTTTAATGTCAATGCATGAAAACAACTCCCTTGTGTGTTATTTGGCTAACAAAATTGAAGTTCATAATCTGACTCCTTGCAAACCTTCACAGCCCGAAGCATCTATTCTTTAGCAGCTTGTTGTAGGTGTGCAGTAATTCAGTCCTGCCATTCATCTCCTTCCCAGTGTTTCATGGTTTATTCCTGAGGACAATAGGAGACTACAAACAGAGGAGAAGACCACCTTTCTCAAGGCCATTTACTCCATTTCAGTGTAAATGCTTTGTAAAAGGAAGTACCCAAATCAAGCATGGCAAAGTATTGTTTCTGTATTCTCACATATACCACAGAACGTGTTGTGCAAGGTGTCTAGTCATGGAATAATTTTCATTTTCCAGCAGTTAACTGACCTGTATTGCATTTGATGACTTTTCATTGCATGTATTGTGGGCTCATTGTTTCAAAACAGAATGCTTTTTGAGTTAAGACGACGCTAGAAAATGTCATAATGAAACCTATTAGCTTATAGACTAAGAGAAAATTCAAATAATGACTTTTACGGGGGGAGGGCCCGGAGAGGTGGCTCAGTGTTTAAGAATACTTGTTCCTCTTGCAGAGAATCCTGGTTTGATTCCAAGTACCTGCTTATGGTGGTTTACAACCATCTGTAATTCCAGTTCCAGGGTGATCAAACACATTCCTCTAGCCTCTGCCAGTACTGCATGGTACACTCATATGCATGCAGAAAAAGCACCAATACACATAAAATCTTTAAACGTGTCTTTGAGTAAAAAAAAATAAACTTTTGTCTCTGGAAGAAAACTTAGTATGGAGCCAACACTGTGGCCAGTGGTGTATGTAACACAAGTAGCAAAAACCATGGGCTTCAATCACAGAGATCATTTATTGAACTGTGACGTGAAAGCTGTCACAAATAACAGTGAATGAAAGGTAGCTAAGACACTGTATATCAACATATTCATGTAAGGTAGAGGAGCTGGTGAGGCTTGGGAGAGAGCCGGGGGATGGCCGAGCATGGGGGAAGGCCGACTCTGCAATGGGGAGGGGGACTCCATAATCTGTGCTGCATGGGTCAAGCGGCTGATGGGCGTGGGTCACTTTGACTTTCCAGTTTCATAACTCTGAGCCAACAACTAATTCACAAGAAGAGGGCCACGCTTTTGCTGAAAATAAACTCTACTGAGATCCAGATGCAGCAATCATTGTATTTTCCCCTCTTACTTCATGAAGGGAAGAAACAGAAGCAGACAGGCCTCAAATGCCTCATTCAATACCAGTCATCGACTAGAGGCAGAAATAGGCTTGGAACTCAGGAAGGTTACCCTGATTGAAATGCTTTTAACTTGTCCATTTCTGCCTCACCTCACTCTCATTCACAGAAGCACTACAGGACTTGTTCTTCTAAGTGGTACCATCACTTTTAAATTTAGCTGGACGAGTCTAAAGAGGGGGAAGTCACAGCCAATTCTTTTTAGTCAAGTTATCAATCAGAGACTCAAACCAACTATCCAAGTTGAGTTTAGAGTTCATTAATTTGTTGAAGCTTGAAATAGAAAACAATGGGCTAAATAAAACAAAATGAAATCTCGTATTTGTTGACTATTGAGTCTTCATTTTGGTTGACTACAGTTGTGTATTAACTGACAGCATTTGCAACAAAATTGAGGTGAAGCACTTCTTACAAAAAGGTACCTTGAAGGTGCAGGCTTGTGAGGTTCTGCAGTTTTTTCTGATATGTTTTCATACAAGCTGACACTTTTGGTAGTTCATTTATAGAGACACAAGTACTTTTGAAAACAATTGTTAACTCAGAGTGTTATACAATATATATTCTTCTTCCACAATTTTATACTTTACAAATGACAATGTTGTCCTTGTATTCTATTGGACTCTATTTACAGATGGAGTCTACAAAGTGAACTTGACCCTTTTAATTTTTTTCCCTTACAAGATAAGTAGTCATGAGGTATCACTGTGTCAATCACTGTGTTGGGAACAAAAGCCATAGGAAGAAGCTGAGAGAGAAATCCACAAACTGACAGGGACATCTCTACATTTGTGACTCACTCATGGAAAAATAAGTGGAGCCATTTCATAATCTGAGGTTGTTCTGCTGACACTAAAATTGAAAGGAAACTGTTGCCAGCAAGTGTGAGACCTGTGGCAACAGCTGGAAGCTAACCCCACATGCCCAAGAATATCTGAACTTTCTGGTGTCTCAGTCCAAAATTTCAGAGTGAGGCTGATTCTCTTTTCCTGCATCTAGATCACACTGGGTAGCATTTTGGAAAATACCTTTTTGCCCTTCATTAGTCACTATCTTTACACAGAGCTTAATTACCACAGGCCTTAATTACCACAGGCCTAATCACCTGGAGTATAGGTTTTGCTGTTTTTACCCACTGACTATTGCCTTTCTAGTCTTCTTTCCTTTTCTTTGTCTTTCTCTTCTTGCCTCCTCCTCTCCCTCTTTATTCTATTTCAGCCCAAAGCACGCGCACACACACACACACACACACACACACAGAGAGGGGGGGGGAGAGAGAGGGAGAGAGAGAGGGAGGGGGAGAGAGAGAGAGAGAGAGAGAGAGAGAGAGAATAAGTTACTTTACAAAGAATTGCTTTCTTTTTTTTCCTGCTTAGCCAACTGTTTCATCAAATAAAACATCTTCATCTGGCTTTCCTCCTCCTCCATACAAGTGTCCAGCTTGATGTACTGGGTATAATATTCTCCACACTGCACACAGTTCTCTCTAGGACCAAATTGGTGATTTCAGTAAGACCATCCACACTGCATGAAATGTGGTTTCCACCCTCCCACTCTATACCAGGCATGGAAAGAGAGACTCTAAGAGCCCTGGTTTAGGTGTTTAACATGTGAGAGCCACTTCAAGTTCTGCGTCTTTCAAGAAATGTGTCCTGACCAATGTAGCCCACAAAGAGTAGGTGCAGACATACTTTCTCAGTTACAATATGCAATTTTATTCACGGTTTTCTTTAACATTTTTATATGATCAAAAATGAGCTGCAGACTCCCTGTATAAGAGACTGTCAGTAAAGCATCTAAAACAGTGCGATAGGTATTGAATTCTTAGAACTTTAAACAAATAGCACCATTGTATGGTATAAGGCTCCAGCTTTATTAACACTCTAAGGCAGGGTTAAATGTAAGTACTTGTGATCAGAAGCCAGTGAGTGATAACCACCCCTTAGC
The DNA here is from genome assembly GCF_017639785.1 of Mesocricetus auratus. NCBI lineage: Eukaryota > Metazoa > Chordata > Mammalia > Rodentia > Cricetidae > Mesocricetus > Mesocricetus auratus. The sequence goes on along the minus strand of NW_024429192.1, from coordinate 9,058,910 downwards.
AAAAAGTCTGGTGGTCAGAAATAAGACTGAGCTAGTTTAGGAATATAGCCCTAATTCCCCCACCCCACCTCTGAGAGGTAGCCACAGCTCCACTCTAAAATTTTGTCATGGTCTTGCAGGTGACAACTGGACCAGAACTTCAACTTCATTTACTTATAAAAAATCATTTTGTGTAATGCCCCAAAGGTATTTTGGCATAAAAAATGTGATAGTTAATAGTTGCTGCAAAGTTAATGTATACACTTTGTATTAGCTAAACGTTGTGGCATGATTTTAAGTGGAAAGCTAACTGGCAATTCTCTATATGCATTTCATAAGCAAGTGAACATGTTACAACCAAAGTTTGCACTTCTTAGGGCTGTTCCTCAGCATAGGAGGGAGAAGAGTGCCAACAAACTGCAGGCGATGGATTCTTGTGATCTCTGAGATTTTACTGGGTTTACACTGCTTTCTGAGTCCCCAAAACAACTTTGATGTGAGTTGACATCAGAGAGCCTCGCTGGAGCTCCTTAAAGCATGCAGATATGTGAGTGTCTGTGTCTGTGTCTGTGTCTGTCTGTGTCTGTGTCTGTGTCTGTGTCTGTGTCTGTGTCTGTGTATGTGTATGTGTATGTGTATGTGTATGTGTATACATTTACATGGGTGCGGGCAGAGACCAGAAGAGGGCGTCGGGTCTCCTGGAGCTGGAGTGATAGGCAGTTGTGAGATACCTGGTACGGATACTGGGTACTGAACTCTGGTCATCTGCAAGAGCAGCAAGTGCTCTTAACCGCTGAGACATCTTCCCAGTCCACCCTCCCTGAAAAGAGACACTTAAGATGTGCTATCATCAGTTTCCATCTGCAGGTCTAGTTTCCATGCCTAGCCTGAAAATGCTTGTTCCAAATACTTCATGAGAAATAATTTTAAAAAAACATAAATTTTAAAGAGTTGTCTTTAATTAGGTAATGGACTATGACACCCTTTAAAAACTCTGAATTCAGAAGAAGACAAAACAAAATGCAAAAATTTGTAATATGATTTAAATGGAGCAAATACAGAAGCAAACTCTAATTATAAAGTCACAAATAATAGTATCAGGCTATTGAGGCTAATGTCTTTAGCAGTGCATGGTAGGGCAAATTACTTTCAGTGCAACCGTGTCACTCTTTCTACAGAAAGGAATCGCATTTTCCACTTCTGGACTGCTCCTGTTGTAAAACCATAATAGTCATTTCCCGAATTTTCTCACACTACCATTCCCCTGTATAAATACCAGGTTATTTGTATAAAAAAGCAAAGGTACCTCAGAAAGCTATTGGTGCATTAAGGTCATCAAAGGTGATACTAAGATTTACTTAGTACCTGTAACGTGCCACATATCTGCTATAACAGCAGAACAAAACATCAGAAGTCAGTCCAGGGGAAGCTGACACCTAATTCATAATTCCATTCAGGTATCAGGTTCATTAGGATGAACAAAGGAGCATCAAGGCTTGGACACTGACATAGGAGGGAAAGCACAGATATAAACAATGCAGCATCTGAAGATCTAAACCTGATGGGGCACTGAAAGACAGAGAGACTTCAGTTAAAGCCAGGAGAGAAGCTTTGCTAAGAGTGACTCTCTCTCCCTCTCTCCCTCTCCCTCTCCCTCTCCCTCTCCCCCTCTCTCTCTCTCTCTCTCTCTCTCTCTCTCTCTCTCTCTCTCTCTCTCTCTCTCTCCTCTCTCCCTCTCTCCTCTCTTTCTTTTCTCTCTCTCTCTCCCCCTTTCTCCCTCTCCATTCTCTCTCTCTCTCTCCCTCTCTCCCTCTCTCTTCTCTCCCTCTCTCTCCTCTTTTTCCTCTCTCTCTCTTTCTCTCTCTTACACTCACACACACATGCACATACAACAACAATAATCAAAGATGAAAGAGAGCATCAACTTGAGAGTGGGGGCACTTGAAAAGTTTCCAGGGAAGGTAGTTGGGAGGGGCTGGAAAAGGAAAGGGAAGAGTAAGTGAAATAACTCTATATCAATCAAACATCTTTTTTTTAAAAAAAAGAGTAAGAATGAGAGAAAATGTCCCTGAAGAATCTGTGGATCGATCTCCCAAACAAGGACACATCTGACTTTTATCACCCTTCAACAATGGCAGGAACTTTCATGCCTCGTGCCTTAGTTCAGCACAGCAGAGCTAACGAGGAGCATAGAGAAACCAACTATTAGAAATAGAGAACTGACAAGATAATGCTCTGTCCCAGAGAGAAGCTGCAGGAAGGTGTGGTCTGATCCAGTGTGTAGGGTCTGGCTTAAAAGTGCAGACCTGGGTTCTAACAGCACTATTTTAAGTTTCCCACAAATACCATGAACTTGGGCTTTCAAGTCCAGTGAAGTACTATTGTTTATGCTTTGTGGACCACAGACTGAGGTACCAAGATAAAGAACTTGAATGAGATTGTGCTTCTAGGAGTATCTGGTGATGTTCAGATGCAGAGTTCTAACTACAAAACTTATCTTCCTAATATCATGCTATTTCACTTGAGGGCTCCTGGATAATGGAGTACACTTATTTTATTTGTCCCATGTTTCATTTTCTCAAATTCCTAGATCTTTGGTTTTTTTTTCTGGGGTTCGCAAGCATAATTCTGGGAACTTGAATCTACAGGAGTGGAGCCTCAGTGGTGAAAACAGATTAGCATATGTCATCCCTCTGCCATAGCTTTTCCAGCCACAAATGGGCTATGAAGTCGTCCGACACCCAAGACAGTCACCGAAGGCAAATTTCTTGGTAGAATATTAGAGGTGACTGGCACTGTCTCATTCGCAAATAGTGCATTTTGTGGCTTTGAAATTTAGACCAGCCTCAGCTGCATTGCTATGATGAAGGGATACAATTAACAAGAAACTGACGATATGGACAACATAGCAGAGTTGTGAGTCAATAGGCCAATCATCACATCATTGAAAGACATGCATAAAGCTACATTTGAAATTTGAATTGCTGTAGATTTCAGTGTTGTGAGCCAATGAAGCTCCATTAAATGGGAGCCTGATGCATTACATCAAACACAGGGGAACTCACCTGGCTTTTACACTTAAAGACCTAAGACAAAATTAATCATCTTCTTTCATATAAACAGTGCTATAATGCATAGAGTAAGAATGACGTATTAAAAAACACATTAACTCTGGTCCAGAGAGCAGCCTCTTTGCTTTTAAAATTGCTTTTAGTGTAGATCAGAGATGGCGCTGCAAAGGAGATTGACCTACCTCCTTTGACTCCATAGGAGGTACTTTGAGACAGCCCTGACAATGCTCTGGTCAAACCATACACTTTTTGCTGAGAGTGTTGGAGGTAGCTGCAGTCAACAGATTGAAATTTGCAAACAAAGCTTGTGATCACTGATACAGTCAGCTCCTGGTTTTTAATACAAACATAAACTTGGAAAATTTACTCGAAGTTTATTTAAAAAAATGAGAGGGAGTGGAGGAGGTAGGGGAAGCTGGGATTGGAAAGGAAAACCAAAAACAATTAATTTAAAAAAAACCTTGAAAACAAAAAGAGCATCTTCCCGTAGAGTATCAAAATCATGGGGTGGCCTTGCCATCTAAAAACAAACAAACAAACAAACAAAAAAGACACTGTGAATCAAATGAATCAAATCATATTAGAACAGGTGACACAAAGCAAAGCCCAGGTATAAACCTTTGTAATGAAGTAAAAGAAAGAATGAAATGTGCTCTGAAAGCTATTAAAGGCTCTAAATCTGCCACATATGTTTATTTTACAAAGCATATCACAACTCCATTGATGTTTTAATACTCACAAAGACTGTAATTCTGCTGCATAATGTATTTACATATGACCTCCAATGTGCTATAAATATTAGTTGAAATTTATTTGGAAACTGATGTTTTAATTTAGAAATGAATTTGTGATGTGATTGGGTGACCTGCCCAGGTCATCTCCAAACCAAACAATCAGTTAGTCAATAGTAAAAGAAGTATGTGATTCAAGTCAGCCATTTCTTGAATCCCAGACTGATGGCTTGGAATCCAGCATGGGACTGATCAAGACCCCCTGAATGTGGGTGTCAGTGAGGAGGCCTAGGTAATCTATGGGGCCTTGGGTAGTAGATGAGTATTTATCCCTGGTATACAAATGGACTTTGGGTGCCTATCCCACAATGAGAGATGCTCTCTTACCCTGGACTCTTGGGGGAGGGTCTAGGCCCTGCCCTGGATGAAATGACAGACTATGGACACCCCCCCCCCATGGAGGGCCTCACCCTCTCTGGGGAAATGAGGGGGCATGAGGGGGTTGGTGGGAGGAGAGGAGGGAAAAGGAGAGAGAGCTGGGATTGACATGTGAAGCAACCTTGTTTCTAATTTAAATTTAAAAATAAAAAATTTTTAAAAAAGAAGTATGTGATTAAGTTTGAAGGGATTTTGTTGGGGGTATTTTATTTTTGGAGCTGGAATCTTATGTATCTCAGGCCAGCCTAGTCTGAAACATTCTCTTCTTCCGCAGTCTGATAAAGGTCACATGCTCAAAGGGAACGATAAAAGTTCGTGGCTCATGAGAGAAAGTGGATGGACACTCATGACTCACAGAGCTTTTACATGGTGGCGCTCACCTTTAGTCCCGGCACTCGGGGGACACAGATAGGGGGATCTCCGTGAGTTCAAGGCCAGCCTGGACTACACAGTGAGTGAGTTCTAAGCCAGCCAGAGCTTTGGAGCAATGCCAGATGCTGACTAATCTCCACTCTCTTTTCCTTTTCTATGCAGAACTCAGTGGAAGCCGCTTTGGTCCTGAAGATCACAACTCGACAAAAGTCAGAGGAGAATTAGACTTAGAACTAAAGAAGTTAGGATTAATTTCTTTGACCCTGTGAAGCTGAAAGGGCTGCAGCATTTGACCCAGTAGGCATTTTGAGGTTTATTTGCCACATCAGACAAAACAGTCCTTATAATTATGATCACACACACACACACAAATAAACGTAGAGTAAATTAGCTTTTTTGTTTTTTCGGGACAGGGTTTCTCTGTATTGTTTTGGAGGCTGTCTTGTAACTCGCTCTATATAAAATGCTGGTCTCGAACTCACAGAGATCCGCCTGCCTCTGCCTCCAGAGTGCTGGGATTAAAGGCTTATGCCACCAACACCTGGCTGAGTAAATTAGCTTTTAAGTTTACACATTCCCTTTTAAAATTATTCCTTTAAAAGAGTTTTCAAATTCCATAATTACAAAAAAATCCATAATAGTAAAGAGGGGAATCAAAAACATTTTTTATTTATTTTTTTATTATTTTAATTTTAAATAGCTTGTTTTACATGTCTACAATATAATGTAATGAGAATTATAACATATGTATATACACGATGCAATGATTATTTTCTAAGTTCTTTAGATACTTCCTGTTACAAGACAATCCTCTTATGACTTTGTAGTAGGTGAGGGAAATGGTTTGGACTAAATTCTCAAAATGAGCATGGACCGTCAACACAGCAGTGAATAGACAAGCTGCCAGGGGTCCTGGTAGCTCAGGCTACTCCCATGGACTGGGCAACTGAGGCCTTTAGTGCCAGGAGGTATTACCTAGGAATGCCTGCGGATTTTTAGATAAGGAAAGCACAGGGTTGTTGGGCACTCAGAGTTGGGCTTATCCCCCCCCCCCCGTTATTTTCCTGCTGGGAAGATGAGTAACAAAATGAAGGCAGAGGAATGTGTGTACTTCAGTTCCCATACATTTCCAGAATATGGGGAGAAAGTTTTATTTTCAAATCAGAGCAGAAACGTCTGACAAGGCTTTGGGAAGCCCAGGGGGCAGGCAGGGGTGGGAGGGGAGGTAGAGCCAGAGGAAGATTAATTTCCGTCCCAAGCCCTGGTGATTTTGGCTCTCAGGCACAAGAGCATAGCTCACTGTTGCATTCCAAGAGTCAGCTCCCGCATTAAATAGCTGGAAAGGAATCAAAAACTGGCAGGGGCTGAACCGTGAGTGGGCTTGCCTCTGGCTCACAAGCCTAATACACAATTTCTGGTGTTACCGACGGGCAGTGGCAAGGACAGGGTTCTCTGTCGTGGGCCAGCCTTTTAGCGCAAGCATGCTGCTATCAGTCTGGCATGCTGTGTATGTTTGACCAGTTACAGGGCATTCGGAGAAAGGACCCGTTAACAGAAGAGGACTCGTTTGGAGATTGGGAGATGAATAGAGTCACACAAAGCAGAGGCTTTTCCTTCTGAACTCCAGCAGCATTTGGTGACAGTGTTCCTCACTTGTGCCTTGGCGCCATTCACTCACTTAGGGGAATTGTGTGCATGCCACACAGAGCGCTTACCCGTAATTCCTTTTGAAAATGCATCTTTCTGATGTTCAGCTTTCAAAGCTGGCCAGACCCTCCAAAGCCTGTTGGCTTTTGAGGTGCAGTCTATAATTTTCCTTAACCCCATTCTCCTGCTGCTATAATACGGCAGAGAAGTTGGAAGGAAAAAATATGAAGAGGCAATATACTTAAGACACACAGAGAAAGGCCAGGCTACTGCAAGTTCAGGGAGCTTGATGAATGCTCTGGATCTCAGGAGACCTTTACCTTCTGTGTGCTGGTCCTACCTAATGGTTGGCTTGCTGCTCTCTCTCTCAGAACTTCTTGTCCCTCACCCCAAACTTTCTTTGTTATAATTAATCAAAGGAATGTCTTTTCTCATTATGAATCATCCTTTCCATCAAGTTTCTATAAATGTAATGGAAGAAGAACTGACTGATGACAAACACTGTGGTTATATTAGTATTTAAAAACTGTAAAATGCTATAGGGAGGACAGCAGTCACAACACAATCAGCTAACACGGTCCCTGTGTTATGTCTTTTGAATCCATTGTTTTTGCACTGGCAGAAATGTCAATCCTCAAGAAGGCCTCCCTCTCCCTGGGGAGTGGGTGGGGAGGTGGGACAGTGGCCCCTGGGGGGGATGGGAGGATGGGAAGGAGAGGGAACTGGGATTGATTTGTAAAATAAGATTGTTTCTAATTTAAATTGGAACATTAAAAAATAAATTTAAAAAGGACATACCTGCTTTACTTATTTTTAATTCTTGCTTTCTTCTTCCACTAACACAGTGAAGAGAATAAATAATAAAATGAGTTAATTGCCTTAGGAAATCAATCCCGGATCAGGGTCACCGCAGGACGGGTGAGTGAGAGCGGGTGAGATGGAGGTGAGGATTGGGGGAAGGAGAAGGAGAGTAAAGGAAATGAGAGAAGAGAACCACAAGAGAGGAGAGGAGGCCGCAGATGGTCCATAATTGTGTCGTGAGGCTTGGTTCCAGCCTTGCAGTGCTCACAGGCACCTGTTAGCAGCCTCCTCCTTGAGGCCTGTAGACATCGCCGGATCCATCTACCTATCTACGGGAAGGCGATGTGGCAGCTGGCTGACTCTGGGGACAGCAGCACAATATGCTCCAAAAGTAATAACATTTCTTATTAAAAGGCAAGATGTCTTTAACTGACTCTCTTTGTCTCTTCTGGGACTCACAGGCAATTTTGACTGTTTATTTTTATGAGGCTTCAATGAACGAAAGCATTTGATTCAACTTCACAAGAGTTTTGTCGTTCATACTACTGCCGGTACCCAGTGGAGTCAGAGGGTGTCATTAGAGGCATCTTGGAGAAAACTTGGTAAAATCAGATTCTTTAGAAATGGACTCAAGCCTTAGTTTCAGGGGCGAGAATCTGAATGGGAAGGGGAGTGAAATTGGTTGAATTGCCCTTGGCTTTCAGGCATTAGACAAGGTCAGAAAACCAAAGTATGAACTATATGTTCACTCACATGCATACACTGCCCGTCATCACAAGCTGCTGAGTGTATCAGTATTTATATCACATACATGCTTTTTAAAGGATCATGATCTGGTTAAATTGTGCAATTGTGGGATATAAATGCAGTGCTATTTAGAGGATCGATTTCTTCTTTGTACCTTTACAGAACAGCTAGCTACACAAACATGAAATGGAGTCGAGGGCAAGAGCTCCTTGGGCCACACTTCCCCCCTTTACTTTGAGCACATTCCTTGGAGTTCACTAGAGAGAGTTACCAACATTTCTCCTCTTTCAGAGCACGTGTGTCATGCTAGAATTACTTATGATGCGACGTATAATACACGAGTCCTGCACATTCTCACTCCAAACCTTCCCATGCAACCAGTTATCTCCTGGATTTTCTCCTGAATTCCCACTCTGGATGCATCCTTCCTTCAGCTGTGCTGAAACCATGCAGCCTTGGTTTTTCCCAGGTTACTGTGAAAATTAACATCTTTGGGGACTTCTATTTATAATTATTCTTATCCCCCTGTCTCACTTACAATCTGGAAATGTCATTTGTGGTAAATGCAGGTGACGTCTTCTCTTAGTACACCCAGTCTCTGAAATGTCACCTCTCTGGAAGCTACCAAAGCTGTCATATCTAAAATAATGTTATTATTGAAAACAGATTCTTCTCTAATATAATGTGTCAGGATGGGTTTCCCCTGCCTTCACCCCTCCAAGCCCTCTCCACCTCTCCTTTCACCTGGATTCATTCCCCTTCCGTTTTCTCTTCAGAAAACAGCAGGCCTCCAAGAGACAACAACAGAACCTAACAAAGCAAAATACAATACAAAATACAGTAAGACAAGACAACCCAACAGGAGGAAAAGAGTCTCAAAAGAAGACAAAAGAGTCAGAGGCATACCTGTTCCCTCTGTTAGGAATCCCTCAAAAACACCAAGCTAACAGCCATAGCATACGACACTTATTTGTGTATGTGAAAGTCAGAGGGTAACTTGAAGGACTCTGACTCTCTTTCGACAAGCCATGTGACTCCTGGGGGTCTAAGTCAGGTGGTCAGACATGGCCAAGGCTCCTTTGTTCACCACACCATCTCTCCAGTCCCTGAATTGTCCCGATTTAAATAGCTAACCGACCTTATCATTCTTTCTCTTGTACCTGACTTACATCCTGCAGATTAACTACCTCCATGATTATTTTATGTAGTGGGAAATATGTATTCTCATTGACTTCATTACCAAATCTCCCAACAGAAAACAAACTGTGTAAGGTTTTCCACCCTTCTCACTACCATTAGCTGCAGTCTCTAGAGCAGTAGATACCCAATACATTTCTTCAATGACTGAGTGAAGGAGAGATAGACAGGTGCTATAATGGGAAAGTTAAGAAACTAATTGTCAAGTTTCCAGACAAGTATCTTTAACTGACCTCTTTATTCAAAATTATCAGAACATAAATCAGTGGCAGCCTTGACTTGCTTTTCTATTTATTTACTTCTTTTCAAAAGCAACCTTGATGTCTAACTTTATTTTTTTTAAGTTTCACAGGATCTGATTTGTTTCCAGTAAGTGATAACTGCATGTTGCAGCCTCTGTCTCAAAAGCTCCCTGGTGTGAATGCCATTGTGAGTGGATTAGAACACAGACATATTCTCTTCTGTGGCTACTTTAATTACCTTTGGATCTCACAGATGAAATATCCTGTGTCTGGCATCTAGCACTGGCTCACTTGTGAAGCAATGAAGAAATACACAGATGAGTGAATATGCTACTCTGATCCCAGACACGCCTGAGGGTGAGGTCATCTTAGAAGGCACGCTGCCAGTCAGCTCCCCTGGGTCTCATTAAAGGGCTGCCTCTGATCAGTGTGCTCAAGTTTCCACAGGCAAGAAACCCGCAGCAATGTTTTAGTTGACATATTTGACATCTACTTTAAGCATCTTGTTCTTTGTTCCTGGAAACACAGCCATCATGTTTGGTGTTTTAACTTTTAAGAAAAAATGTATATGGGAGAATAAAATATAAAATATTTTACATACAAAAAGACACACCAGACTTCTTAGTGAGTTTGTATAAATGCCATGAATAGAGTACTGTGCTCATCTGGGACAACCTGTGTGTTTCCCCAGGCAGCTTATTTAAACATTCAGTACTTTCTTATACACACACACAGAGAGAGAGAGAGAGAGAGAGAGAGAGAGAGAGAGAGAGAGAGAGAGAGAGAGAGAGAGAGAGAGAATACATTCTTATACACACATGTGAAAGTCTTTACAGTTAAAGGACATTATTCCGATCTTTGGTGACAGCAGTCATTGTGAAATTGTTGACATTCTATCCCTAAAGTACTGTAAGTGTTGACTTAAAAATAATTCAGTGTAATGTGTTACTAGTTTGAAGTAAAGCACCTGAGAATGAATTCTTGCCGTAAGAAGCAGAACTTGACACATTACTCAAACTATAATAGCATGTTTGTACCATTATGATTTAAATAAAATTACATCCTTCATAGATGAGGCTCTTACTTGAATGCCAGGACAAAGCAGAGATTGCAAAATGTCTAGGAATATGCAATCAGTCTCACAGAGTGTCATCAATCCACTTGTGTGTCTTGTTGAGGAAGGAAGCTTCACACACAGTATATTGGAAGTTAAGTTTACCAATATTGCTGAGTATTACGGGCACTGAGATAAGCATGGGAGCATTACATGAAATGATGTGAACTGAGCTGTAGTTTCAGTTTCACTGTCTCAAGAAGGAGACATTCAGTAGAGGCTATACATGAATATGTGCTGGGCATAGCAAGCCAATGACTCCTTTCTAGAACACACAGTGTGCATGACATATATCTATGCCTTCTTCATGCTATTTGAGTTGACTTCCTCAAATCTGGTTCTTGATCAGCTCTGATTCCCCATTAAGAAGCTAAGTCCAAACAGCAAAGTGACCCATCTACTCATCACATGCACATACTAAGCACAGCAACTATGGGCCAGACTTTAAAAGCCTTCTATTTCCATCCTTTTGATCACAGCATTTTGTGTTTCCTTTGTGCTGCAGGACGGACTGGTAGACAGATGCAGAGCATGTTTCTGTGAGCTGACTCTACATGGGTGTTCAATGTCACTTAGCTGTTTCTCCTGTTCTGATTTTGGGATGTCTGGTCTTAGAAGAGCACAAAAACAGACACAAGATATCCTATCAGGCTCCCAGGAGCCAGGGGTACACAGAGGCAGCTGTACCATTTACAGTCTAATTGGCAGGGTTGGAGATCACAGGAGGCCCAAAGTACACCAGGAGGAGATAAAGATGTGGCGGACCCCTGAGGAGGTGTATCAGGATCCTCTCTCTTCTGCTTCTCTCAATAATGATGTCAACTGTGTATTTCAGGTTGTGGGTTGTTTTGGTGACCAAAGGGGAAACACTTGGGAAGCTAGGTGAGAATGTAAGTTGGAGAAAGGACTCAGTTTCAACATTTCTGCCTGTGAGGCAAGTTTGACATAGTAGCAGAGAAGACTGCACACCAACTTGGAATGAAACACGATGGCTGAGCATAGGATTTCTAGGATAAACTTCCCACTCTTGGTGTTTGAAAACACTGGGGACAGACAGAATATGAACATCTAAATTCTGATAACAGAAGATCTCTTTCTGAGCTAACCATCCACTTGGTGGGTGTACTGAAAGTACCAAGTTACTCATCCACTCTGTAAAGTGGAGGTGATGACAATACCTACTCTGTAAGCTTTCTTTGTGGGTTAAACCTTGCCTCAAATAATCAGTCAATTGATCTTGGGTTTAATTCTATATTTCCACAGGAGGCAGTACAGTCAATGCATTGTATGAAGGCTACAGGTTCAAGTGTTCTATATAGTCTTTACCTCTCTCAGTCACTGTAGGAGGAAGCTGTGTGCCGCCATTAGCCATGTGACTTACTAGAGGCGCATACAGATGAGGTAATAAAAGAGCGGTTTACCACACCGCTAACCACACCCACTTTAGGCATGACTAAAGACGTATACGGATGTAGGCGGTGAACTACGTCACTAGTCAGGCCCACTTTTGGGCATGGCTAGGGGCGTTACGGGGAAGGTATAAAAGACTGAACAACGGAAGTCTTGGTCTCTTTTTCCGGCTTTCGGCTTCCAGTTCGGCAGCGGAAAACTACTCAGCTCCTCTGGGTTACTTGTTTGGTCTCTTGTGAGTAATTTCTACAATAAATACTTAGTTTTACTTTCAGTAAGTGTGCCGTTTATCATTGCAGCATCAAGTCACTTGGGGCAATACCCTTTCTTCCGTAGGCTTCAATTTCCTTATCTGTAAATTGAAGCCATTTGTAGTGACAGTACTACAATACTAGTACTAATATATGTTTAAAATTAGAGAGGAATCCCCTTAAAAGTCCTTAAAATAGTCTCTGCTACATTTAATTTACTCAGTGACATGAGCTGTGATTATTAGTAAAGGAAGCTGTTACTTGTGAAATGGCAGGACAATGAAGTAGATGGGTCATATAAGACTTATTTACATACAGAATCAGTTTTCTTACAGAATGAATGTTCCTGCTAATTGAAAAAATGAGAATCTATGGCTTGTGTTTTCTTTTTTTCTGTCTTAACTCTGAAACACTACTGTGAAAAGAATAAACATAAGAACATGTTTATGGAGAATGTCCTTTTCACTCTACTGTAAGTTTTGTTGGATTGTTAGAAAGATTAATACAGGGAAAATTAAAGCAGCCCCACAGCGATCACTGATCAATAATTAAAGGGGGAGGAGACTGAACGTGTAACAGCGGCCTAAGGCACAGAGATTTTTATTTCTAACCACATCCAAACTGACACCTTTGAAATTCTGTGACTGCATGGCTAGCACTGGTAGTAACAAATTACTAGCGTGGATACTGGATTGTTTTTAGCCATTACTCATTTCATCTCATAAGGCAATAACACACTACTGTGATAATGGTGACATGACTATTTGATCAGCATCTGGTGGATGGTTGAGCAGAAACTGAATCCTCTCAGTCATGGTCCCATCTTGAGTTTCTGTCCTCCATTCTGCCAGCAGTGTGCCCTGGAGAATAGCTGTTACCTCAGAGAAGTCACGTGACACTCGATCAAGCCAGGCAGAACCTGGCAAAGCCGCAGAGGACCTGCAGCCATCATGAGATATGGAGAATAAATTAAATATTTGCTTTTGTAAGCCACTGGGATTTAAGGGTTGTTGGTTGCTTCAGTGAAAACCGAATAACAAACAGCAAACCATGTTTTTTTACAGAGGACTTGCTATACACCCAGCGCTTGCACAAGTATTAAACATATTTTGCCCTCTATTCCAGTGGGCTAGATATTATTATTCATATTAATTACAGGAGGAATGGAGTAAAAAACTTTTGAATAATACACTGTATAATTTATTAGTAACCAAGTTGGCATGTAATGCAGGCCCATCTATGTCCAAATTCTAGAATGTTAGATTGCATGGGGCAGCACAATCTAAGGAAGGAAAGTGTTAGGGGAAACTTGAAAGTTAGGTGGGGACATGTCTCAGTTGGTAAAGTGCTTATATCTAGTAAGAATGAAGACACGATGGGCTCAATACTTAGAACCTACCCAATATAAAAAGAAGGTCAGGCATGACGGTACACAATTGGAACCCTTGGACTATCGAAGAGAGCAGAGACGGGGCAAAGGCTGTGACAGTCTGCTAATCCTCCCGGCTTTCACATTGAGTGCCAGGCCAGTGAGAGACGTTTCTCAGAAACCAAAGATGGCGGCTGGTGCCCTAGGAAAAATAGCCAATGCTGGCCTCTGACCTTCACACTACACACACACACTCTCTCTCTCTCTCTCTCTCTCTCTCTCTCTCTCTCTCTCTCTGACACACACACACACTCTCTCTCTCTCTCTCTATCTCACGCATGCATGTGTACTCATACACAAAATTACAACCGCACAAACACAAAGACATGAACACACATGCACAAAGACAGCCCCATTTAATGGGTTGGTTTCAAAGGTGAGGCACGTCAAAGGATAGGTGTTCAGTATAGCTCAACTTGAAATGCTCTTTTAAAGGCATGCATTTATTTATGTAGGGCAGGGAGATGGGGAGTGGGCTGGTGTGCAAATACCACAGTGCCTGGAAGAGGGCAGATGGCAATTCATCTGAGGGGGTTCTTTCCTCCCATTGTATGAGTTCTGGGACTCGAACTCATGTCCTTGGACCTGGCGGCAAGCACCTTTACCTACTGAATTATCTCATCACCCCTAAAAATTCTTAATAGAAAACAAAAACAAACAGCAAAAAACAATGGAGGCAATATTTTTCCATACCGATCCAAAAGCAAATAATGAACACTGAAATAACAAGAACGTTTATAGGATGGACACTTCTGCTCAGGTTTTGCATACTTGACATAGGCAATAAAACCCACACTGTACCCTGCCCGAGTGATTTAAATTCTCTTGGAGGAAAGAGGCCAGATTTTTCTTCTAATCCTTTTAGATTCTTAGCAAGGTCCCCAAAGCCCTTTCTACACAAACCCTGGCCTTAAGAAAGGCCCCCAGTGACTCCCTGGCTTTCTCTCCCTAGCCCAGCCTTGAGGATTTCTCTCCAGCTGACAAATGAATAATTCAGAATTAGAAGGTGCAACCAGAGCCACCCCAGTCCCCAGCCTCCCAACTTGGTCATACCCACATTATGGAAAAGCCATTCCAAAAGGCAAACAGCTTTTCATAATTGTTATTTAATGGATATTGCCGACTCCCGGGAGTTCTTTCTCAGTATCTATTTATAATTCAAAGGTCAGTGTAATACCACTGGCATACAGAAGGATTCTGGGAGATTTGTTCCCCTGATTGAAATTCAGATATGGTGACATAGTAGATTAGTCTGAGTCTCTTCTGGGGCTTCTTGGGTCACCGCTAGGAGGAATTTGACCTTGTCTTAATTCCAGGGCTTCACCAGTCACTAAGAAAATTGACCTATGAATGGGAAACACAGTCTGGAGTGCATGCTCACTCACTCTCTTGGCCTAGGGGCCAGCCCATCAACGGAAAGGCTGATGTTCTTCCATGGCCATTATCCTGCCCTGTAAGTGGCTCTAATATCACCTAAATAGGTTTCTCCTTAAGGTAATTTAAGCAGAAGAAGACAGCCCCAGAGAGTAATTTAGGACTCATGTACATACATATTTGCAAGATTTATATGGCAAGCCACATTTAAATTAGCAATGGCAGCCTCATTCCATGATATTATATATTGAAATATTATTCAACAAGAAAGCTATTTTCCAAGTAGGTATGGGTGATGATTATTTATTAGTTTTAAATGCATCCCTTTTTCCCATCTCACCAAACACCACTTCCATTTGAATGAGCTTGAAGCCCTTAAACACTAAAATTTATGCATAAAGACGGACTGCCTAGAGGCACACGTGGCTTGAGATGAGGAAGAGAAATAAGAGCATAAAGTTCACACAATCTTTGGAAGATGTCTGCTTATGTCAAAAGTAGAGACAAATTAAAAACCAAAATAAAACTTCCTGGACGACTTTCAGCATGGGCTGTCTGTATACATGTGAGAAGAGTAAGGGGGCAGGGGAGTCGGGGGAGAGGGACAGGGGGGAGGAGAGAGAACACAGAAACAGATTAGTTTTCATTTTCTTCTTTCTATTCTATTTTGTAGCATGGTATTTGGGGTTCACCGCTGAGGTTATTTCCAATCAAATCGCATTCAACCCTGGAACAATGTAAAGGTTGTCAGCATGAATGCTAGTGGGTTACGGGCCAAATATCCTCCAGGTTGAAATGGAGGATATAAAATTAACTTCTATAAGGTCAACATAATTCCTCCTCCTCCAGAGAAATTCTGACAGGAAAATTGAAGCTAGAGGTTTTAAAGGAGGAGCCAATGGAATCTGAAATAAAAACTCAGAGTAAAAAAAAAATTAAACTTGGGAAGAGAGAAAGCAAGGTCAGCCTTTCTTATGAGATCCTCATCATGAAAAAGGGAGGGGAGACAGTTGCTAGAACCCTCTCACCTCAGCGTGTTAAATAATGACTTAGACTCAGGACAAGTCTGAAGCGGACTCCAGGCATTTGGATTTGGTAAGTATATGAGACGTTTAAGGCAGATGTGAACAAAGTAAACTTTTTCTAGGAGTTTCTAGGTAGTCCTAGAAGATTAATTGCAACTACACACTTCCAAGAAGAGTGCTGACTGTGTCATACTGTGGGTTGGGTTTTGTCTTTATTTTCAAGGTGATGGAGAAGAACCAAGGTCAAAGATCAACCAGCTGGACACACACATCATCACAATCATCAGAGGCCAATGTTGTTCACTTAGTACTTGAAAATACACTTAACTAATCTTCAGTTTGTCTCTTCTGTTAATCACATTTGCTGCAATCAAGTTTCACTTCATCCTTTCACTGCAATTGCTTTTATAAAGGCCACCAGTAATGTGGGTTGCAATAAGTCAAGTGTCCATTCCCTGGTACTTATCTTCCGTGACTCATCATTAATAGCAATTGATGGGCTATTTTTCCTATATTAATACTGGAGCATTGAATGGGAGCCTGGGAAGAGTGGTTCCCGAGACATTCTAATAAGAGTTCCCTTTCTAAGGAAAACTGAAAAGATATATTGGCAAGAATAGATGGTGAATGGGCTTAAAAGAGGGAGAAGATATGACAGCTTGTATACCTGAGTTACAGCCATAAAGAGTCAAGGCCGTGATGGGCACTAGTAATATTACTATGTCCTAGTCACTTGGAAAAGCCTGGATTCCTTTTTGTGATAATTAAGTTAAAACTATGAATAGGGCTTGGGGATTACTGAACAAGTGTGAGGATCTGAGTTCATATCCCCAGAACTGACATGGCAGCTTGTATCTTTAATTCCAGAGCTGGAGAATCTCCTAAAATATAAGGACTAGATATCTTAGTAAGCACAGCAAGAAACAATAGAGACTCCATCTCAAGGTGGAAGGTAAGGACTGACACCTGATGCTGTCCTCTTTCCTCTGTAAGTATTACAGGGTCTATAAACACACACACACACACACACACACACACACACACACACATTCCAACACCCACACGCACACCCATACATATCAACCCCCTATAAACACACCAACACAACCACACTCACACACACACCCAGACATATGAATACACACACACACCAACACATACTCAACACACAAGTTAAAATACAAAAAAGTTATAAATATTCTTGAGTTGGAGTAGCATTAATATCCAGTATTCTTAAATGGATAGGAATTCAATTGCATTATTTATATTACTTATTTTATTCTTGGGTAATGAACTACCTAGGAAGTAAGTGTGTCAGGATCTGAACATAGGGAGAGTGCTGAGGTATGAGTTTTGTCACTTGCTGGGAAACTGAACAAATTCCTTTATAAAAGCACTAAGAGTAACTATTTTAGCAAATCTAGTGGCCATTACCCAATACGCTCTTATAGCCCTCCTTTCGCAAAGCAAAAAGAGGGGAGGCAATTGATTTCCCAGATCACATAAGTTGCTAGCACATAGCTGGATTGAAACCCATCTCCATGCTTTTTAGTAACCTCTTTATATGTGTATAATTTGAGCTGGGGAGGTGAATTTATAAACGTGGGACTGGGGGCACAGTGGAAGCTGTATGAGTGCCCCAACAACCATCTTCTCACAGACTCTTCAATATGAGCAGCTTCTAGCCACAAAGTCCCTAGACAGAGCTGACATTGGGCAAGAGACCACAGCATTTGGTTTTACCTAGTAAGAAAACCAAGTTGTAGATCTTAGCTAGAAGGACTTCCCTACGTCACAACTCCCTCAATCCAAAGAGCCTGGAGAAAGGCTTCTTGCTTTGAGAAGGAGAAAGAATTAAACTTCCATGTTCTACTTAACATCCAGTGTTAGGATCACTATCCTGAAATCTGGTGATGGCCATAGGCCTACAGACTAGACTATGTCCTGGGTTGGTGCCTATAGACTCAACAACTAGAACTGTAGTAGCCAAGCAACTGACTATTTCAACCACCACTATCTGAGCTTTAGGCAGTAGAAGGTACAGCTGGACTCTGGGTTCTGGAGAATGGGACAAAAAGTTGGTAAGGAACTGGGTATTACTGTGTAAAGCATGTCTGCTGTAGTCAGACTGAAGAACAGACAGACATCGACTGACCATACCTACCTCAGACGCCTTAGAGCCTCTCCATCCTCCATGGAATTGAGTAGACGTATGCACACAGGTGAGAGAGCCTCAGGCTTGATCTAAGTCATTGCCAGTCTTGGAGGGGGCCTGGAATGCCTCTAATCCAGCCAATGCAGGATCTAAGGCTGTGAGACTCGAAAGCAGTCCATCTCAGCTTCAGCTGGTAAATGTAGTGTCTTTCCTAGGACCAACCCAATGTCACACAGTATAGTGTCGAGAAAGACTTCATTTCCTGAGGAACAGGCTGTTAACAGCTGGACTTCGTCTTGGAATCTGAACTCAGTGCAGGGGAATATTAATACAAGGCATATCTCAATCACCTACACCCCTTCACCAGTCCAAACAGAAAGTAATGGGAGCTTGCCCATATGGAGGATAAATTTTCAGTAGATGTTCATATAATAAACACTGTAGGGTCTGTAGATGACACCATCTAATCTAAACTTTGCTTCAGTGTATTAAGGTACCTATAGATATGAAAACAAATAGGCACTTTTTATATTTCAATAAAATTTTATTGGTAAAAACTCAGAACCAGATTTGGCCCTCAAATTATAGCTTCCTGACATCAGCATATTGTAATAAAATGGATGCCATTGTGTTAAGAATATGTGTTTTTGTCTTGTGAGAATAATCCAAAGCTATTTTATAGCTATAGTAAGAATTCTACTAGATTCCAATATAATCACTTTTATTTTCAAATTTGAAATTACAAAATGGCTGATGGAAGAAGAGGCAGACTCCCATGGCTAAGTACTGAGCTGAACTCAAGAAAGCCAGTAACAGAGAGGGAGGACTGATGACCAAAGGAGTTAAGACTGAGCTGGTTTAACCCCAGAAACAGCTGACCTGACAAGGGTTAACTTTTGAATCCTAGGCTGATACCTGGGAATCCAACATGGGACTGATCATGACTCCATGAATGGGGGTATCAGTGAGGAGGCCTAGGTAATCTATTGAGCCTTGGGCAGTAGATCAGTATACATCCCGAGTATACACATGGACTTTGGACTCCCATCCAACAATGTGAGATGCACTCTCACCCTGAACTCTTGTGGGGAGGGTCTAGGCCCTGCCCTGGATGAAATGACAGACTATGGACACCCCCATGGAGGGCTTCACCCTCCCTGGGGAAATGAGGGGATAATGGGGGAGGGCTGGGGGGAGGACACGGGAGGAGGGGAGGGAAAGGGAGAGGGACCTGGAACTGACTTGTGAACCAATCATGTTTCTAATCTAAATTTAAACAAAAAATTTTAAAAAATGCCTTTTATGTCTGTCACATCAAGCTGAGGCAGGGCCAAGGCTGACCAAAGTTTCCCTTCATAGGGAATCTCCATGGGAGGCCTCACCCTCTCTGTGGAGTGGATGGGAAGTGGGGTGAGGGGAAGGAGTTACTATGGAGGGGGAACTGGGATTTCTATGTAAAATAAAGAAGATTGTTTTAAAAATAAAAAATGCATTTTTAGACACACACATATGTGCATACACACACACACTCACAAATTCTTTTTAAGTTGCATATGAGGGAGACCAGAAAAGACCAGGACATTGAAATAAATAGTCACACTGTTTGGAAGTTTGGTCAATGAGAAATAAATATATATGATAAATAGACATACTACAGTATGATAACCAAGAAGTATGGCTCTCAGAAAACACCAATGCATCAAGATGACTCCATTCCAAAGTCATCTATGCCTGAAAACTTGAGAAGCTGGGTGTCAGTGAGCTAGTACTTTTCAAGGATTTAAATATAGCTAAATTAAACTCAATTATTACTCAATATGCTGAAATTATTTGACAATTGATAAAATGTAAGGATATTCTAAGTGCTTTACGTAATCTATTTTCTTAAGTCCTCATATCATATAAGAATAACACAATATTATGGATGAAGACAGGATTTCATGGCATGACAACTTGTCCCCTGTCATACAGAAGGTCCTTTATTTTTAACTCCAAAACAAACACACAAATCCACCCTGTCTGTAATGTGTGCTTAGAAATAAGACTTCATAAATTTCAGAGGTCAGTCACCATCTAGTCTATCAGTTTTCTTTTACAGGGTTGATTTTAATTCATTTCCAATTAACCTTAATACAGAAACAATGGAAGGCCTGCACAGAACCCCACAAGCTGTCAAGAGTCTCACAGAAAACTGTGTCTTAGACATAAAGAAAGACACACTGGTAATGTCTCAGCATGTGTTCATGTGAGCTCACCCAGTCTCTGGTACGAATTCGTTAGAATGTGAAAGTCTGCATGGTGTATTTATAGCCTCCCATAGGGCTCTTTTTTTTATCATGTACCTAAGTGAGGTAATTGCTCCATGAGCATGTAGCCATGGTGGTATCACTCCACAGAGGCAGACACTGTTATCTTCTGTGATCTCTGGTGACTCCGTCACAGAACACCCTGCAGACTCCAAGCAGGTGTGTTCGCTGAATGAATGTTCGGTGATGACAAATACCTCCAAATTTTTCTGTCTGTGTTAGCACATGGTGCCACCGAATGCCATTTCACTCATTTCAAATGATCCGTTCTGCCACCCAGGCAGAAACACAAAGGGCGGATGTAGATGAATTGGAAGACGCCTTTGAGGCCCTTTCTGCGGTGGAGCACTGCCTGATGGAGCCGGGTCCTGTGTGCCGTCGGATATGAATTATTCATCCGCACTTGGCTCCTCCGTCGGCATACCTTTCATTCTGCCGTGTCTGCATGGTGAGGGTTGATTCGCACATCACACCCAGTAACGTTGATAATCAGAGCTGACTGGAAACATTTTTACAAGGAGGAAAAATGTGCGAGAAGACACTCAGGATAACCACAGCGGTAATTGGTTCTCCGGTTTCTAACTAAGCAAAGGATGTGCTGGAGGAGGAAAGAAAAGTGTCGCTTTTTGTCAAAATATTCATTGCTTAGGCAGTAATTCCCAAATAGAAACACCTACTTTCACACAAGGCCTAGGAAATATGAATCAGTTTGTGAAATCTGACACCACATGTTCCAAAATTGAGTACTTCACTGGCAATGATTGCAAGGCGCTGGATTGGAAAATCCGCAGTTATTCCAACCGCGAAAATGTATGAGTCAAAGTGTTCTGAATTAGTTACAGTTGTGTGTGTGTGTGTGTGTGTGTGTGTGTGTGTGTGTGTGTATACATATCTGAGGGGGGGAGGGAGAGTGTTTTTGTGTGTATGTATATATTGTTTAATCTTTCACACAGAAAAGGAACTATCGAAGATACAAACTTACAGGAGGCAAAAGTGAGCAGGTCAAATGAGAAAGGTAGGCAAATCCAATCAGAAATAAGTCCGGATTTAAAGGGATTGTGCCTAGTTTGGTCCCATGCAGGTTCCCCCAAGGCAGTGAACTCCCAGTGGCTCATGTCAGCTGTCTCTGTGGGTTTCCCCATCATCCGCTTGGTCTTGACCCCTTCGCTCATGTTACCGCTCCTCCCGCTCTTTGGCTGGGCTCTGGGAGCTCAGCCCGAGCTTGGCTGTGGATGTCTGCACCTGCTTCCATCAGCTACTGGACGAAGGTTCTATCGTGGGATTGGTATGCAAAGTGGGAAAAGATTGTTTTAAAATAAAAAATGATTTTGGAAACAGGTAAAACATAAAAATAAAGGGAATGTAGAGGGCCCCTTCTACTCCTGTTAGTCTCCTTTCAGTTTCCTCGGATAGACAGCTGCTTGTAAAAGAAACAGTGTTAGTCATACAGACTTTGAGGGACCCAGGATAGCATGGTGACAACGAGGGCCTAGCAGCACCTGCTTCATGAGGCAGAGATCTCATGACGGTGGTCTGCGCTTAACTCAGCCTATGTCCTCAGACTTCCCAGAGTTTCAAAAAGTGCTCCAGTAGCTCAGATACGGTCAAATTCAATGTGTGTTGAGTGAACAAAGGAACACTCTGAAATCTTCAGGCATAGAAATCACTTCAGTTAGTGAAGTTTAGATTAGGTTAGAAATTCTGGTAGTGATTACCGACACGTTGTGTGAGAAAGACTCTGATGGTCAAAATGGGAGAACCGAGGTTCTGATACAATGCATCAAAGGTGGGAAGGCACTTACCACACTAATTTGAGGGCACCCTACTCACTCAGGCCAAAGAGAATGAGTTAAAACTCAATGAGAATAGTAGCTTCCCAGGTCTGTGTCCATAGGAGCATTTTGTAAATAATTTTGGTGAAAGTGGGCTCCTTTCAAACATGTGCTATAACATTCTATTACCACAGTTTAACAAGATGACATGTATATTGACTGATGAGGTTCCAAGTGATTTCCCTGATATACTATTTGCTAGAGGCAAATCGTTCCCACTTAACCTATGTAAATGAAGAAAGAACTGGGTAGAGATGGAGTTTAATCAGTGTGCATTGCAGTGAGGGGCTCATCAATTCTTTGTTTTGATGGCTTCCTTTGCAACCATTCAAGTTTTTCTCTTGGCGTCTTTGGCGTCTTCTCAGTGCCCCAAGTGCTAAAGAGAGTCTGTAGCTGTCATGCTACTTGCAGCAAAGCTCTTCCATTCCTAGCATTCAATGTAGGGGCTATTCTTTTAGAGCCAGGGTTATAAAGATGCTCATTTTTACCATAAAGAGCCACAAACGTCTCCATGCCATGCACAGAAATCCTAATTTTGTATAGGTAAATATACCAGTCTCTATGGTTTCAGTTGTACAAGGAAGATGTTTCTGAAGGAAACTTTTATCTCCCACAATCAGAAGACAGAATGAGGACAGAGTATAGCTTCAAGCAATCAATCATTTTGATGATAACACTATGGGACACAAAATCAGACAATGCTGATAATCTTGAATCTCAGAGCTCCTCACAGTCTTGGAAGACTCGCTATCCACTCCATGAAAGTATCTGGTCATGAACCTTAAACCGGAGGTGCTAATTACTTTTTTCATTGCTGTGGCTAAATCGCCGACAAAAACAACGGAAGGGAGGGAGACTTCATCTTGGTTTAAAGTTCAGTCCCTCATGGTGGGAAGGCACGGTAGCAGGAAGCCACTGGTCAGGAAACCGTCTCATCCTTGGTCAAGAAACAGACACAGACTGAACAGAAAGTGTGGCTGGGCAGCAAAGGTTCAGAAATCTTCCCTAGCGACTCACTTCCTCAAGCCAAGTTTTACCTCTTGTGGGCTCCACAGCCTTCCCCACGAGCATCACCAGTTGCGGTCACACTGTTCAAACAAGAGATTCTGGGGTGTGCATGGGGGCGGGGCCCATTTCACATTCAATTCACTATAGCCATAAGTCATATTTCAGAGCAGGGCAATGCGTGAGAATTGTTGTTTCCTGTCTTTTACTTGACTTACTTTGTCAATGTGTTTTTTTTAATGGATGATTTTTTATTTAAATTAGAAACAAGGTTGCTTCACATGTAAATCGCAGCTCCCTCTCCCTCCTCTCCTCTCCTGGACACCCCCAGACCCCCCTACCCAATCCCCACTCTGTTCCCCAGGGAGGGTGAGGCTCTCCATGAGGGATCTCCAGAGTCTGTCATTTCGTTCAGGGCAGGGCCTAGATCCTCCTCCAAGAGTCCAGGCTGAGAGAGCATCCCTCATTGTGGGATGGGCACCCAAAGTCCATTTGTGTGCCAGGGATGAATACTGATCTACTACCCAAGGCCCCATAGATTGCCTAGACCTCCTCACTGACACCCACATTCAGGGGGTCTGGAACAGTCCCATGCTGGATTCCCAGTCATCAGTCTGGGGTCCAAGAGCTCCCCCTTATTCAGGTCAGCTGTTTCTGTGGGTTTCAGCAGCCCAGTCTTTACCCCTTTGCTCATCAGTCCTCCCTCTCTGTAACTGGGTTCCAGGAATTCAGTTCAGTGTTTAGCTGTGGGTGATTGCTTCTGCTTCCATCAGTCACCGGATGAAGTGAGATTTCCAGAGATCTATAAGGATGACACCAACTGGGAAACTAAGCAATAGTGGAGAGACTACCTTAAATGCCCCTTCCTGATAATGAGTTTGACGCCAATGTGTTTTTTTAAAAAGCCAATTTTCAATCCAGTCTAGTTAGAGAATTCCGACTCAGCGTAAAGTGGCTCTCAACAGCTACACTCAGCCGCCAGTCATAGAATGCTCACTTTTACTTCACTTTGTGGTACCCAGCTCTTGTGGTGACAGAGAGCCAGGGACAGACTTCTCCTGACAACAATGGCAAGCTGCACTCTTCAGCACTCTGGCAGGCTGAGGGCCACTGTTCTATTATTGTGTGCATTCACTTCAGGCTGTCTGTGTTCTGCCCTTTGTAAAGTAGTGAGTATAATTTTTTAGAGATAAAAGGAGAAAACATAAATCCACCAGCAGGAAATTGAACTGAAGCACTGGAAATTTTAAGAGAAAATGGTATTATTTCTTCATTTTTAATACAATGACAACCAAGTTATGGGAAATAACATTATTTGAGGGTCACGTAGGAAATGGATAGGCACATAGAAGCACTAAATTAGATTAACGGTCTCCAGAAATGTTTACGGCTCCTGAATGCAAACATACTGAATGGGTTATCTGCAGATGACAGTAGAATTTCTTCACTACCCAGTTGACTGGGCTTCATGCAACATGATTATTCGAGCAAGACACGCAGCAAATAAAGTTTCTGCTTGGCCCAACTAAACATGAGATGTTTCAATGTGTTCTGATTTTTCTGGAATACATGTATATCTTAATTTGTTAACATAAAAAAGATAGAAATCCTATATAAATAGCTAAATGATGGATACATGTATAGTTACAATGGTAGGGAATAAATGCCCACTATAAAGAACTAATAAGTCTAATAAACCAAGTTAGAGTAGTGCTATGCTAAAGTCAGGTCATAGTTTTTAATGACTGAAAAAAACCAGTCATTTTATGGGAGGTGCAGAAGATACAGGACTTAATTTTTTACTCTTAATTTCACATGAATTATAGTAGCGTCCAAGAGCAGGGATGAAGGAGATGTTTTGGTTTTGGACTCAAAACATCAAGAGACTCATGTTTTCAAAACTTCATATGGAGTTAGATATAAGCTCAAACTTCCAGCTTGACATACAGTCTGTTCTAAGTCAGCAACTGCTCTCTGGCTGGCTAGTCACCATTCCCAGGGGCCTTTGCGAGGTTGTTCACCCTGACGTAGTCTTTTGATCCGAAATCTTTCTCACATGTTTCTGTTCATTGGAAGGACATTCTCTGTGGACTTTTCTGTCCTTTAATTTTGTATTTGCATGGCTACCTCAAGGTTGAAATTTAAAACTATTCACTTCTGATCGTGATAATTATCTACCATACAACAATGTGAGTTTCTTGTTACAGGCTAGTGTGCACCCTCTGTTGAATATAGGCTTGACACATAGAAAATGCTCAACTCAGTGTTTATTCAGGGAAGAAATAACGAGTGGTCTCCCTTGGATTTCTGACTTTCCTTCATACTTAAACCTAAATTTTTCAGAACCTATAAGTAAGAAGCATACATAAGTGTAATGCGGAATCCATCACACTCAAAAGCAAGGAGACTGAGGATCTGTGGTGAGGCTAACTGCTTTCCAATAGTGGAACTTGGTGGAAAACCACCTTGTCTTAAAGAGCACAGCCTCCAGCACCAGGTGTGAAACATGCTGGGCACTAGGCAGGTTTCCTCAAAGAAGACGGTTTTCATTGGTAAGCTAGCATCTATCTTCCAGTATTTTAAATAGGAAGGAAAGTTAAAACAATTCAGAAAGAAACTGGGCATGATGGTACATATCTGTAATCCCATCATTTGAGAGGTGCAGGCAAGAGGATCAAGGTCATCTTCAGTACAGTGAACTTGAGGCCAGCCTGGGCTATGTAAGGACCATCACACACACACACACACACACACACACACACACACACACACACACACACACACACAGGACAAAGAGAATTCAAACTGAGGATAGACTTAATTGCACACTGTTAGATTCTATAGAGTAATGAGTGTTTCAAGTGCTAGAAAATGATCATTTTCCCCCCTGGATGTTCCAATTAAAGGAGAAAGGGGAAAATCTTGAGGACACAGAGTTTTCACCAAAAGCTTCTTCTATGTATCATGAGAAAAAAGACCCGGGGTTGAATATGGGTTATTGAGGCCTGCACATTGCCAAAGAACTTTCAGTTTGCCCCACCGGGGCTGCAGGAACTGGGGGCTATGTCCGATGTCAGTGTTTTGTGTTTTAAAGTAAGAATATCAGGGTATCCTGAGAAGAATGGCCATGGGAAGGAAGTGGAATGAAGGCAGATGTTGTAGAAAAGACAATATTACTTTACAGACACCTAGAATCTCTCTTGTTTGTACACAGAAGCAAAAAACAAAAGGTCAAACAGTCGCTTGTAGATATGACCCAAGATCCAGGATGGGTTCAGAGATCACAAGCCCCCCACCTCCATCCTCTCCTATACTGCTCTCCACGTTTAGAACTTGGGGAATTGCTATTTCTAGAGAAATCACAGATGACTGTGAGTTTGATGTGCAAAGCAATAAGAACTCTAAATTATGAAGTAATGACCAGTGAACTCAGTAAAAAATAACTATAGCAATATCTATCATTGGCTGTCTGAAAAACAAGAGAGTAGAATCATGAAAATAAGTTTTACCTCTATTACAAGTAGAGACCTAGAGTTTATAAAACTTAGTTATTTATAGCTAGATATTTTAGGTAAGTTGCTGTAGGTTTTCAATATTTATGAACAAGATATGAGCATTTTTAAAGGAGGTGAGCTACTGTACTTGAATAGGAAACATTAGTGGATCAATACCAAACTATAGGAGTTTTTATAATTGTATTTTCAAGGATGTGTACACTCAGTTATTAAAAATATTTATAAAACAAACATCACATCGCATAAGATTTTGCAAAATTTTGTATACTGCCATAATTATCTAGACCTGAACACAATTTGACAATGACTGTGAAATCCTGTTTACAGATTAGTATATCAAGGAAGCTGTTACAGAAGGCAAGGACGAAACTTCTTGCCAGCCTGTGTAAAGTGGAAGGACTGGAATAAATGTATTACTTGCTAAAATCAATGAAATATTATGAAGACAGATAGAAAGATATCTGTTCAGCATGTGAATACCAGCAAGTGGCAGTTCTTCTGGGTTTCATTTGCTTGAAAGCATAGTTCTGTTTAGAGTTCTACTGGAGGAAAGACAATCAGGATGAAATTCAGCATTGCATCTTTTAGAAAATAGTTGATATGATGGGAAATACAGTGTGAGGCAGATGAGTCTTCTATTTGCTCATGTGCAGGAACATGGACATGTCATGGACAGGAAGTAGATTATACTATGTCATCCAAGGGCTCCACTCAGAGGACGCTCAAGCAAGATTACTGGGAAGTTTCCATGGATCTCAATGTTGCCTAAAGTTTCCTTTGAGGTAAGGGGTGGGTTTCTAGGTAGTGAAATTAAAGAATGAAAATGTACTGTTACATTTCCTGAATCATTGCCTGTTTTTAATTTGGAGATGATTCTGCAATTTGGGAATGTTGCAAACCTTAGCTTTTACTCTAATCCACACTTGTAAAAAGCAAAGAAGACATTCTTTGACAGCATCAAAAATTACACTATATGAGGTTTGTAAATCCTATTACTTCCAGGAGTATCAGAATTCTTGTCAAACAGATCCTTCCCAAATTCTACCTTCCCATTTCATGTTCCAGCAACACATCAGAAAGCCTGTAACCTGTGAATAGTCTTGCCTTGAATGACTGTGTTTTTCTCCCCATGGTACGTCATAACTGAGACTCTTTCAAGTAGAAGAGCAAATACGTTAGAACCCTACTATTTATACAACTAGATATCCTGAAACCCATTTTGTTAGGAGGTGCCCATTGTTGGTTCCAGGAAATCCTCACTTAACCTGTCACAGCTATCATCCCAAGACAGCCACTCATTAGATGGATCAGATTTGACAGGAGGATAAAAGCATAGAGGAAATGATTTTGTTCAAAACAAAGCCAGTGATTGCTATGTCTCAAAATGTTTTCTTCGCCATGTCTGAATGCTTAATGACATTTTCGACTATTCTTTTCTTGAGCTATCAAGATAACTCTCAGTGTAGAACAAAACAACCTTAAGGCTGGGTCTCAAAATAGCTCTCACTATAGAAAACATCCCCAAACACAACCACCCTGTTAGCCACAATCTTTGTAAAATGCATATGCCAATGGGTAAAATACTGGTGAAAAGCTCGGCTTACCAAATGAAGAGGAAGAAATCCTTCCTGAGGGAGTGTCTGATTATGCTGGATGACTAAACTTTGTATTGGGATGGCATGGTACTAGTTTGCAATTGAGCATAAATATTTAAAATATGTATCTGTTCTTCTTTATACTTACTAATATAAGAAGACAAGGAAGCCATTACTGCCATCTAATTTGTACAAAACTGTATAGCATCATACTATGCAATTGGACAGGCTAGCATACATTAGACAGTGAATTACATTGAACCTTAGGATGATGGCTATAATAACTTTGCATTGTCAATTGATGTTAGATACCATTATTGAATTCATCAAAAAGGAACCATATAAATCAACTGTATACTTCTAAATATCTACCATGATTGTGTTTGCTTCTGTTGCCAATTTAAATTCCATAGTGCGGATTGTGAACATGTAATAATTATTTAACATGTCTGAGGATGGTACATGCTTCTTCTTTGAAGAACCCACTCTGATACCCGCTAAACTGGTATCTGGTATCCTTCTGATCCTTCTAGTAGGTGTGAGCAGCCCTCTTCACTCTCTCATTGAGTTTTCTCTAGAATTTAAATAATGATTCCATCCATGTCCATGAAAAAGTTAACAAGTCCAAATTTAGTAAGGGACCACAGACGGATATAAATCATTCATAAGATAAATACAAATCAGTTATCATTGGCTTTGTATAAATATTGTTGGGCCTAAGAAAGGCTTGGATGCGAGGCCCAGTTTAACCTCCTGAGCCTGGCTGGAGTTTAGTGACCTCTCTCTAACCTGTAACCTCCACGTGGGGGTGACTCAGCCAGATCTGATGCAAGATTGCCTCCTGCCTAGCTACCTGCCTGCTTGGTGGAATACTATTGGCCCTTAACTCCTCACATCACCTTACCCTATCCCAAGATTCCCATCCCCTACCACAGTCCTATATAAGTTCCTGCGTGTTGGAATAAATCGAGATCCTGCTTCGACAGACACCCGACTCAGTGTGGTTTTTTCTCCCTGGTAACTAATGGGAGGAGGGTCTGAGTCATCAACACTCACCATCCCAGGAAGAGGCTGGCTGGACCGGCCCTCCCCACACCTGCAGGGAGGACCCTGCAAATATAACCAGACAAATGCGCTCTCTCTCTCTCTCTCTCTCTCTCTCTCTCTCTCTCTGTGTGTGTGTGTGTGTGTGTTTGTGTGTGTGCCTCTCCACACTCTGATTATTGTAAAAGATATGTTGGTTTCTATTCAGAGATCCAACCAACCTGCCATGTTTTCTACAGTTGTTATTCTGCATCTTTTTCCCTTGGAAAGTTTTTCTAGAAATAAATATCAGTTGTTTGGAAGCTCACCTCATACCTAATGCCCATCTTTATCCCTGATGACAGAACAAACACTCAACTATGTAAATACTTCTTACTGTCTCCCATACTCTACTCTTCCTTAAACATCTTGTTGACTCCGTGTTGCATGATAAATTATTCTTATTTCTGGTCAAATTATTATAGGATCTTCTATGTAACTATTTGATCCCTTCTTCTTATATGTTTTGCCTCAGTAAACGTGCCAGTATGATCTTCCAAAAATACATAATACATCACAGAGCTAATTAAAAACACTTGTGTTAAGTCAAGTTTTGAATCATCTAGTTCACTGAGAACTTTGAGAAGTGAATATTGGGATTTGAATTGATAGACCAACAAAATGCAGCCAAAAATGCATTGCAGTTGACTTCCATTCATCTGCTTATTTTCACAGTGATTCGGAAGTGTGCTGAGAATGAAAAGTAAGATATTTTTGCAAGAGGATGACTTTGTTTCTTCTAAACAATGCAGTGAGAATAGAAATGAAGAGAGAGCAAATGGCAGAAAGAATTAACCTACCAACTGTGGGGTGCACCATTGAAAATGCAGGCAGCTTACTAGAAATCTTCAAGTCTTATCTACTTTGGGGAGGTTGTCAATTTAAGACTAACTTCAGAAGAAAAAAATCTTGTATTTAGTACCTAACCATGGGACACATTCTCCGACCTTAGACTGTTAAATATCCTTTACTTTTCATAATCAGAGTACCAACTTCATTATTGAAAATACATTATTCCTATCATTCTCATCAATCAGAAGACCATATTCGGTTGGCAAGAGCAGGTACCCTGCAGAGAAGTCAGCATTCAGTTTTCATGTCATAATTTTATGAAAACAACATTTGAACGCCACCAGTTGAAGAGTGTTAATGCTTCAGCATTCAATACAACAGGAGCTCATATTTTTTTTCACTGTCTATGGAGAACAACACTTTTCCAGTTTTATTCACAGTTTGAGACCTATTTAGGCTTCCAGGTGTCATTTTCCCAGATCAAGTATTTTATTCAGTGACTCCCTGAAAAGTAATACTGCAAGGAGGAGTGTACAGCAAAGGACATGTGGTATGTTCCATAGCACAGGTTTTATGAATCTTTATTCCAACTTCCGTTGACTTCCTTATTTTGTTATCTGTATTCTCAGTTCTCAGTGCCCTAGCTTTGTGAGTGCCATCGTGTAGTAGGGATCAAAAAATATCCATAAACTTTAAGAACCAGTCAGTGTCTTCTTCTGAATGTTGCTAGTTTCTTGTTTATACGATTTGTTAGATTGACTTGGAGATAAATGATGGGTACCAAAGCCCATGAAAGCCCCACATAATGACTGATGCAGCCTAGAATCTGAATCAGTGCCCAGAAGTTCAAACCAGTTCTCATACTGTGATGTGACCTTTTCAGAACCCAGTTTTACTGGGGGGAGGGAGGTGTTTGGGTTTTGTTGTCAGTGTTATTCCCCGCCCCCCCATAAGCTGATTTCCTCATACCTAAAAAACAGCAAAGAAAAGATGGCTGGCTTCTAAAATGAGCCACAGGATCACACAGCTGTAACACTGTCGTGTGTTGCAGTCACAGCTATGCTCATGTATTGAAGTTTGTTTAAAGTACGTGTTTTTAAATAAAAGACATAGGTGTAAGTTACCTAGACCCGAAGTTTAAGAAAACAACTCTTGCTATAGAGTACTGTTTCCCATTGAAAGCTTCAATAGATGTCTGGGAAAGACAGATCTCCATGCCTACACGAGAGAAAATCCCAGGAGAAGATAGATGGATTTTAATTTAGCGAGAATAGACCTACAAATTAATTCATTTGTCAGAGTTGGGGAGAGTGACTAACTACGGGCGATAATTCCGAGTGGCTCTCTACCTGTCCGTCACGCTGTCTGCTGCTGATTGAAATGTATGTGCTCACCTCTGGACTGAGTCTGCTTCCTCCCGACTATTCATTCCCCACAGACTCCTAGAAAGCTGGCTCTGTCAAGTCCATGTTTTCGTTTTATCTCAGCGAATGCACCGGGAGTGGAGCAGATACAGGCAAGTGACATATTCTGTCAGGAAAGTGACAATGGGAGTCACACTCATCCTCTCATTCTGCCATCTAGACAGACACTGCAACCCTCGAGTAAATACTGAGTGTTTGTAGGCCTTAACTGGACGCTTGCTCTGATACACATCTCTGTCATCCCATCTCCCTCCCATCTCCCATCTCCACGTCGGCTATATTTCACTTTATTTCCTAAAAATCTGAATATTTTTTTAAAAAATTCCTTGAGTATCTAGTGTTCTAATTTTTCTTACTATTGGGTGTGATACATTCCTACAATTCTCATTCTGTTGGCCAGTCACTGACAGTGACTAACACAGTGTCACTAACACATGGAGATCAAATTAAATCTTTAGGTGAGTTCTGTATAGCAACAAGAAGATGACTCCTGCTTCAACTCTAGTCTTTGGCTTGGCACAAACTCCTGATTTCCTTTAGGAAACATGTTTAACCAAAGAGATACAAGAGTTAAAGGGATGGTGGAATCTTAGGTAAATGATCCTATTACACTTTTGAAAATCTCCCCGTCTGGGTTTTAAGAATGGAATGTTGAAACTATACATTTCAAGCGCGGATTCCACCTCTTGGCTCCCTAACACACAGAAGCATTCTGTGTCCTGACATGCACTCTCATACCTTCTTCTTGTCACCTGCGAACATCCCTGAATGTCTCAAATCTGAAACACTCCTGTCACTACACGTGGAAAATTATGCACATGACTGCACTCTAAACCCAGCTGCAGTGAAAGTACGTATGAAATTACCTTCAGATTATTTTTATCGGTGTATATAAAACATAAATGCATTTCATGTTTAGGCTTGAGCTCCTTTCACCAGATATGTATATCAGTAAGTATACATAAAAACTCCAAAATACTTTTTAAAACAGGAGATCTAAAACATTTGTGATCCCAACCCTATCAGACAAGGACATACAATCTGTATACTGCTGTGTGGTATTCTGTTTGTGTTCTGACAAATAAAGCTTGCCTGTAGACCAGAGTGCAGAGCTAGCCACTAGTTAACCATTGAGATCTGGAGGTCTATACAGAGAAGAGACAGGAAGTGACAACACAGGGCTGAGACATGATCTCGTCCTTTTCAGTTTAAGGATTCAGAGAGATGATCCCTGGTTTTTATTGATAAGACTAATTAGGATCGTGATTCAGTATACCACAACTTTGACGCATTAGCTTATGTGTTACATACTCTTCCATCAAAACACACCGCAAGCTAATCTTTGTTGTTTTTGTTTAAAGATTCGGTGATGATAACTAATATTCTTATATTGCTTGTATGCATAGCAGTCTCAGCCATTTATATCTGGCTGCCCTGCCTTTGTTGTAACAATTGGTCATCTCTCTTAACCTCATTTTGAACCTCTTGACCGTTGCTGATAATCTCCTCTCCTTACTCTAGCTGGATCCCTCTTTGTCCATTGGTTCATTTAAGGGTACACATGACCATCCTCAACAGTCTTGCTCTTTCTTCCTGATCCGTTATTTGGCTTAGTTTACACACTCTTATATCCTTTCTCCCTACTTCATGCATGCATATAACCACACTACCTCACCTAGCCACAATTAACTGCTTATTAATAGCAGCATTGGTATTTCTGAAGTTATCTAGAACTAGACCCAAATTTTCTCGTTAAAAGAAACTTGGTCTTTACAATCAGTTCTCAGTAATTTAAGGACTGCTTTGGCAGTGATCTTCTTATCTCTTTCTTCTTCCACATCCATGCCCCGAGACCTGGGTGTCAATGCCCATTTCTAGGGACTGTAATTTCTCCTTCTTCCTGTATGGTGAGCAGTAACACACACTGCTGTTAGATTAGACCTCCCATGCACCGAGACCTCTGTCTGCCAGTGATAACGTCTGTGACTCCCTTCATGCACTGCATAAACTGTTCATGGCTCCATACTTTTGGTAATGGGTTCCAGTTTGCACTTTAAGTCTGACGGAAGCAGCTGCTCAAGTTCTGTCCCCTATTCACACACCCTGACAAGTGTGAAGGTCCCAGTCACACACAACCGTCTTTGTGCTCATAACACGGTTTTCATCTGGGAACCCAGATTTCTAGCCACTTGCTTGTGAGGCTCTCAGCCATCCTTTACATATGCAAACCATCTCTTACGAAATCACTTTTTTTGGCTTCCTGTGGCCAAATGGCTTCCTCTTTCATCTGCCCCTCAAAGTTAACTATGTCTACATGACTCTAAAATACCCGGCCTAAGTGCACCGTGTATACTTCAGCTTTCTGGTCTTTTCTGGGTTCCTTGAGTAAGCCAGGCTGTTTCTTCTTCCTGGAGCTTCATGTTAGCGGTCCTGTACACCTGGAATAGTTTTTCCCTCTTATCCTCATTACATTTTTTTCCATTCTAAATGTCAGTTCTCATGGAATCCACGTTCTTTACCCAATCTGAGTAGACTTTCAGAACTTTCTCCCATGGCCAAAGTCTTTATCACAACCGGATCAGATCAACTTTATGAGAGTCAGAAAGGATTCCAAATTCATTTTGTCAGCCAGTGTGTATCAAAGTCACATATGTAGTCCCTGGCATATGGCAGATGATAAGTTATTCATAGATAAGCAAGTGAGTGTATGATAAGGCGTCTTATTTATTTGTTTGTTTATTTATTTATTTTAAGACAGGGTTTCTGACCTGGAACTCACAGAGATCCTCCTACTTCTGCCTCCCTAGCGCTGGGACTAAAGTCATGCACCACCACTGCTGGGCGTGATGGAGTGTTTTGTTTGTACCTCCCCCCCCCCCGTTCTGTTCTGCTCCACATTGCACTTACCATTTTTGTAAGGTTTTTAGTCCTTGGAAGTAAAATACTTTGGATTGCTCATCTTGCAATCTCCTAACCCCTTAGCACCATACCAAACATTCATGAGACCGATAAATGTTTGCTGAATTAAATTGATTCAAATTAAACTTTCAGAGCAATATTAAGTTAGTGCCAGGACATCACAGATGGTAAATGACAATCTCCTCCCTAATAGCTTTCAAGGTTGATGATGAAATAAAATCAGTCGAGCATCCATCAGAATGGGAAAAGCTCATAAATGCTATATCTCTGTTTTAGCACCATTGTAGTGGTGTCTCCTTTGCAATGTAAAGACTTTTGTTCCGTGGGTCACTCTTTCCTTCGAGCATTAAACACTATTCTGTGGGCCGCTTTGGAACAGACAGGTGTGGGATGATGGCAGGAAGGAGGAAGGGCCATTACAGTAGTGTTTTTACGTTGTTGGCAATGCTCTTAAAACGATGAAAATGACACCGGTGTGGATTTTTTTGTTCCTTTTCCCTACTTACCTCCCTGACTGCGTCTCTAGACTACTAGGTAGAGAAAGTAAATTAAAAATGCATAGCAGTAAAGGTTCTGAAAACCCCCGAGCACTAGAAGAGCATCTTGAGAAAGCTGCCTCGGGGCTTTTTTAAGTGTTTATTTATGGCAGAAGCTACCCAAAGGTGGAAAGTGCCCAGGGGCATTCCTCTTTGGTCTCCATGCCTTCTGGCGCCCTCTGGTGCCTGAAAGGGAGAACTGCTGAAGAACACAGCAAAGGGTCTCTGACTTTGGCAGATGCTTTTACTACCGAGTGACAGAAGAGGACACAGATCCAAAATGTTATGCAAATTCTCACGCGGAGATTTCGGTTAATAAAAGTCGTAGTACCTATTGGAGGTGACACCTGCATTTTTGGGTTCTCTTTCAATGACTGGCATCCAGAAGTATGATGTCATCTCAGGGTCTCTTCACTTCATGGACTTTGTGCATAGGGAATGAAAATCCTCCATGTCAGACATTTAAACAGCATCTCCTTCATCATGGAAATAATCATCTCTTTGTCCTGAAGCTCAGTCAATGTCCACATGGATACGTGTACATCTTCTTAAGTCCCACAGCAGGAACAAATTCGATAGATGTAAGGCTTATCTTTTTTTTTTCAGAGAAGTTTTTTTTTAATCGTTTCATTTTAAGCTCTAGAACACTCTTCCCTTTGCCACTCTAAATCCAAACACAGCTGCCATCACATCCAGCTAGCGCAAAAGAAACCAGGGTTAGGTAAGGTTTCCAAGGCACCAAGAAGCCCTTGATAAGAGTAACGTTTGGGTCCCTACATTTTATTCCTCATCCTCTGGACACCCTCAGGTCTTTGATCTTATCAATGTTCCAGGCACTTCTGTGTCTTTATTCAGGAGAATCAGAACTACCATGTGCTCTTTATGTATACTTGTGTGTAACACCCTTAGATCATCAGTATAATAGGGTAATAATAGATCCCAAGAAAACTGACAATTAAAATGAATGAAAGCCAGAGACGACCCTTAAAGGCCAATGCCTTAATAGACCATACTTTCATAACAAAATTCAATTATAATACCCACACAAGCTAATTCACAAAATGTCATAATACTCCTCCTGTCAGTCTATATGAAAATCTTTGCTTACTTTAGGATCAATAGAGAAGATCAGTGATTAAAAATAACTGCAGTGTATATTGAAAGACATGAAAATAACATCATTCATACTAGGCTGTTTTGTTGCAAAGAGAACAGAAAGCAAAGAAAGGAACTAGTGATACAAGTAGCATCGTCTTTCCACAAACTGGTTCCCTGGAGGAGCCCACCTCCAGCCTGCTCTCTGTCTCTGCTTCCTCCTTTAGCCACATGTTGAAATGGGAACACTGAAGTCCCAGGGGCTTCAGCTGAACTGCCCAGTCCCTCCGAGCAGCTGTGTGATTATGATGTCCCTGGCACACATTTCTGTCTTCCACAAAACAAAGTCTGATAACTAATTTAATGAGCTTTGAGAAAACCATATGCAGCACCCCTATGCTCAGAGCAAAGTCTACTGGCTCACAATGTGGCTTCTCAGCAACTTGAACATTTCTCCTTAGGGAGTGAAGTATCTTTAGTCTTCCGCTTCCTTCTGAGCAACAAAACTCTGGCTGCAGTGCTAACATCCATTTGGATGAAACATCATGCTTTCAATATTATGGTTTTCAAGATACGATGTGTTTCCTATATCTGTATCAGTTTGCAGTATTCTCATTCCTTTTAAGGGATTCCCTGGCTAGACACATCTTTAATCTTTGTTTCCCTAGTTCTTTACAGGTGAGGATGAGTTTTCAAATTCAATTCCTTTATCTTTCCAGACAGTTCTCACATCTTTTCCCAGTTTCCACTTCCATGGTCAGCATCTAAGCTCAGGCCATATCCTGAACCTACACTTCCTTTTACTTTGTTTGATCTATTTGTTACTTTGGAAGGAGTTCCTTTAAAATCACTGAAGACACTGTTTTTAAATCTCTTTTTACCTGTGCTTCAACACTGACATTAAAATCCTTAGATTACTACCTTACCTAAATAGCCAATGTCCTTTTCATTCACACCGCACAGCTTCACCACTCTTACATCTGTTCTTGGGGCTTTGTTTACTCTGGTTTACTCACTAAGAAGACTTTCTGTTATAGAAATTTTATCCATTCCCTAAATCAGGGTGAAGTCCATACAGTGTGTTCAGATGTTCCTCATTCAGACATGCCCTTATACGCTTTCTAATAACTTCGGTTTGGGATCATATTTCTGTCTATTTCCATTTTGTTAGATGTAGGATACTCAAGAGTGCAACTAACATTTCCGTGAGCATGGAGACATTGCGGGCATGAAGCAAATGCAGTCTGAGAGTTCAAGTGGAGAAGGACCAGCCACGTGAGTTAGCATGTTGTTTAGGAAGCTTCACATATGCCTAAGTGTTTCTCGGTGGATGAATGCTCTTCAGAGACCAGTGTTGCATCATTTCAAGTGATGTAAGAGAGTAGTTCCTTATGTCAGTCTGCAACCTTTTTTCTTTCCAATCTTAGTACTTGTGTCAAATTACCACATTTCAACATTAGACTCAAGATTGCCAGTGGGATATATATTTAGTTTAGTGCTTCCTTAATTTATAAAGTGTGTCAAGCAAATATGCCATATTTATCAATAAACCATGCAGGGTGTCTAATAAAAAGCCTCTAGGAACATAACTCATGCTGATTAAATATCCTAAAAGTGTCAAGACTTCCATAAAATGAACGTATCTCCTCACTTTAAAATGTTATCTTGTGTCATCTTAAAAGTACTAAATTTTTACTTTTATTTATTTTTTGTGAAAAAGGAGTTGTGGACTCCTGGAAGAGTTTAAATGAGGCACTTTTATTCACCCTCCACTGGCAAGATGTTTTATACTCCCTAAATTTTCCACAATTGGAAGTAAAATGAGTGGAATTTGTACCTTGATGCATCTTTCTCCTTCATATTTATATTAAAAGTGCATTACTATTTAAGTGGCCACACAGAGATCATCGGCTTCCATAGTGTTTACACTTTCTTGAATAATTCTTTTAATTACAGAAGGCTATCCTGTTTACTGTAACGGTTAATAGCCTGCTTTCCTGAGTCTGCCATAACAATGTTGTCTGTGACAACTCAGAGTTTCACTGAATGTGGCACAATCGTGCTGGTAGATTAATGCTCTTTAGTTGGAGGGGGTAACGATGTGTCTTGCAAATACTGTAAGAGATTTCTTCATCTAGTGGTGTTTTATAAATTAGTATTGTTACTATAATTTTTTGAAGAGAAAGAACAAGCTGTATTGTTCCCCCTAGTCAACTGTAGATGGTCTGTGGGAATGTCTTGTTCCGTGACCTATTAGGGTACTCATAGTACATAGATAGTGAGTATTCACTGAGGTAACAAGTATTGGATGTCTATTATTACAATATATGCATTCTTCTAGGCAGTGGGGTAATTAATGTAAGAAAATCATGTGGAATTTTTCATTCATGAAGTAACGGTGGGAGAAAGGAGGACAATAAGAAATTAACCCACAGAGACAGACACAGAGAATGCTTGTGTATAATGTGGCAATTGGAGCTAACATTCAGAGCAATAGAGGTAACAGGGCATCTGTGGGAAGGTTAGCAATGTGAAACGGTGTTGAGGGGTCAGGGATGGCCTCACCTAGGTAACATCCATGCGAAGAGACTATAAGGAAATGAGCTTCTCAGTGCCTTCAAGAGAAATAACCGGGTATATTGAGAAATGAATGATGAGGGACAACAAGGAATTCAGTATGTCTATAATGGATTGCCTGGGGAGCAACCGGAAGGAAGAAAGAAAATGTAGACCTACACAATGATGATGCAAGGCTTATCAATCAAGTGTAATTCTCAGGAAAGTCTTAGGTAAAACAATTGACACAAAAGCCTTATTTCTCTTAAATTACACTCAAGCCCTTAGTTCACTGATCCCAAGACGGATGCCCCTCTAATACTATTATTTCCCCAGCAAGCTCCACTGTCCTGGTCATTTCTCTTCCTTTTTTTTTTTAAATAAAAAATGGGCAGTCTGAGTCTCAGGAGTCAATGCTTAGAGGCTGACTAACTGATAACTAAGGGATAGCAAAAATCCTTAGAAAGGTATTTGTAGCTTCATAAGGTTTGACCCCCAAATATTTGTATGTTAAGTTAAGGATGCTTCAACAATGGGCATGAACTTCAATTAAGAAAATAAATCATCTGGAAAACCAAAGTCACTTCAAAAGGACAGGAAATGGACTGTGTTTGGGCTTTGTGGCCCTTTCCAAGGTTTGACATTGGCTTTTGGATGTGATGCCATAGACTAACCTAGAACATTTCAGAACCCAGAGGTATACTACTCTCTGTTCTTGTATTATGCAGATAGCGGCAAGACCTCTGATTCCCAGCTTTCTAAAAACTGCTGTCTTATTGCCAATGACATCAACTACTTCATGGTAAGCAGCATGAAGCCAGAGATAGGGTGCACTGGGTGTCTGCTTGAAGCTTCAGGCGGCCAGCCAGCAGAAGGAACTACGAAGTGACATGAAAGCTCAGATCTGAATGACAAGGGGTAGAAGGAAAAGCTCTCCAGAAGGAAACCTAGCCTGAAGGGAAGCTTGGTGAGGGTGCAGGGGCTCTAAGTCAAGGCCTTAGGCAGCTTGGGAGGAGGAGGCCTGGAGAGCCTCACAGCAATGAACAAGCTTTGCATTTTACAGCTCCTCCGTGGGGAACAGACAAAGAGGGTCTTAAGAAGACAAGTTGTGCTCTAATTTGTTGTGTTTGTTAAAGGTTTGGGGCAAAGACAGGACCCTCCAGGAAGACACAGAACAGACAGATTGTCATGGAGGATGTCAAAGGGAGAAAGGAGTAATCCCCCCCCCCCCCGTTGATGACTGATGAGGGAAGGGAAAATGAAGACACTGGTGTGATTTGAGGTTGAGGAATCAGTGGAAGTAAGATGTGTAAGAAGAACGGAGAACAGCCTAAAGATTTGATTTGAGCAGCTGAGTGGGTTGAGGTATATTTATTGCCATACAGAATAGTATGTTTAGTGAGAAATACAAATTCATGTAACTGAAGAGAAGCAGAGGACTCACACACATCCCCAAATGTAGAATTGTGGGGCACAGAAGAGACAGTCATGCAAACACGGAGAACAGAATCTAAGGACTCAGAAGCTGAGATGCATTTTTTGATGGATTTATGCCGTTCATTGCACTGACTCTGTTAATACAGTAGAGAACAAAGCGGGGAGACTACAACGAGATGAGGTAACACAGCTGGGGAGGGGGGTGGTGGCTGTCAGGTGATGAACCACTTCCCGTGAATGAGACCTTAGATTCCATTATCCGAGATAAAATTGGAAGTCATTGGGTCCGTGGAAACCAGCCTTCTCTCATTTTCAGAAATATAATACAAGTACTGTATAGATGATGGACAAAGATGGTATTGAGGCAGGGGAATCAGTTAAGAAGCTATTGTACTGGTCCAGCAGGGGAATCAGTTATTGTGGTGGTCCAAGCAAGTAAAGACAGTGGCAGGGAATAGGGGGGGCAGATGCAAGCACACTGGTAAACAGTGGAGTTGAGACTCCCTTGCCATGGATGAAATTTACGGCAAATCTGTGCTCTCTTTCATTAGATCACAAAAGCCCAGAGATCCGTCATCATCTGGCAGCAGTTCAAAATTTACTCCTTTATTTGTATTCCAAGTCACCAAAACTTTTTCTTACAGGGAGTAAAATCAACAAACTTATTATTCGTAAAAGGATTTGGTATCGGGTCTATGCAGAAGATAACAATGGAAACAATGAATTAAGAGACAGATAATAGCAACTTTAATGCCAGTAGACACTAATGGCACTTTCTGGTAGGTATCGACTATTTACAGAAATCTTTCACACCAACAATAAACCGTACTTGTTCATTTTAAGAGAGTAAATTTTACATCGAGAACTCAAAGCAAGTAACGGGCACTCAAAACCAAACGACATAAATAAACAACTAAGTAATAACCTTGCAAAAAATATACTGTAACTTATTTTTCCCAGATCTAACACAGACACTTGTAAATTAAAGTCTTCAATGTTGGGTCAAGACTTTACTGAGCTATGAATAGTCTCCATATGTGGTACCAACCCTAAATGCCCTCCAACAGTTTCTGTGTTAGAGTTCTGGTCCTGAGGGTGAT
The DNA here is from genome assembly GCF_017639785.1 of Mesocricetus auratus. Lineage (NCBI taxonomy): Eukaryota > Metazoa > Chordata > Mammalia > Rodentia > Cricetidae > Mesocricetus > Mesocricetus auratus. The sequence goes on along the minus strand of NW_024429192.1, from coordinate 9,017,732 downwards.
GTTCCCAAGGAAAGGTAGAGCCTTTGAAACAGTGCTTCTCAACCAGTGGGTCAGGACTCCTTTGACAAACCTCTGTCTCCAGATAATATTACAGATTCATAACAGTAGCAAAATTACAGTCATGAAGTAGCAACAAAAATAACTTTATGGTTGGGGATCATCACATGGGAAAGCATGTTAAAGAGTTGCAGCATTAGGAAGGTTGAGAACCACTTTAAGCCCTGAGACCCTAGTGGGAAGTCTTTGGATCCTGGAAACATTGTTACTCTCCAGAAGGAATTGTGAGATTCTAGCCTCTTGCTCCACTTAGTAGGCCCCAAGGCTCATGATCTGAGAGGATTTTTTCTTATTTTTTCCCCTACCATGCATTTATACAGTGATGTTTTGCCTGGCCACACATCTGAAGAACCAAAATCAATGTTTCAAGGATCAGAACCTTCGAAACTGTAAGCCAAAACACACCTTTTCTTTTTATAAATGTATCATCTCAGGCATTTTGTTATGGGTACGGAAAAGTAACCAACAGAAATCCCAATCCAAAAACTGCTAAATGTCCCTCTGCCCCTAGTGATGTGTGAAGATGCAATGAGGGGCCTTTCCTCTCAGAAAAAGGTGACATTACTTACAATGATGTCATTTGGACATGATGTGTAGTCTTATTTTCTCTCTTCACATACCTGTTTCATGAAGGACTCCACACATCCCTCTGGGGTCTCTTTGCTATTTCCTCAGCTTGGTACTGTTAGCGTGGTTCCCAACAGACAGTGACTTTCAGAAATCATGCTCTGCTAGGAAAATCCCGGTGTCTTCCCGTGGAACCTGAGTGCTGCATTTGAGAATATCCGGGGAGTCTACAGTCCGGCTTTCCTGCTGAGCTGCAGGACCTTGAGGAATGAGTTTCCGGGGCTGTCTGTCACGTTGCACGCAACACAGCACAGCCGATCACACAGATGGCTTTGCTCCCAGGTGGGTAGTCTAGCCTTTTGTTGGAGTAAAATCTCATTCTCTTTGAGGGAGACTTGTTCTATTATTAAATAAGTCTTTAGACTGGCATTATAAAAACTGACATCCCTGAGGGTCAAATCCATGACTTCTTGGCATGCCCTCCCATAGGATCAAAAGTTCCTTAGCCATGGCTCTGATAATTCCCAAGGTTTTCAGTGGGGTGATAAAAATAAATTCTAAAAGGATTTGATGATCATTAGTGTTTGGGGGAAATGTGTTTCAAATCATCTAGAGACCTGCAGTCCTTTTCCACCTTCCAAGGGAGAAAGGAATTAGAGACGATGCCATTATGCATGCTCTTGAACATAGGGGGCGCTGTTGCCCTCAGGGCTGGAGAAGGTGATTTTAACTTCATGAAGTACGAGCTCCCCTCTCCTGCCAATTCTCCTGCAGTGACCACCATGGCTCATTTCTCTGAGATACAGGGTGCCTTCCCACCGTGTACTCTAATCTGTCATGAGACAGGTCAGGCTTTGAATTCTGCCCCTGCTCTTTCCAGCTAGCAGAGTTCAGGCAGGCATGCTGACCGCTGAGTAGCTTTGCAGTAAGAACATCTTAACCCCCTAGGTTGTTGGGAGGCATGAATCAGCAACCACTTACCACATTTCCAGTACTCATTAGGGTACACAGCGGTTTGTCAATAAGTAGCAGCCGTTATTAATTACGTATGACCGATCACTCAAAGAGGAAGAGTGGAGCACACCATCAATAATTAAAAGAAGCAAGAGAACCCAGGAGGCGTCTCACAGAGGGGCATGCTACGGACGAAGAGTAAGAAATCAAGTCTTTTAACATTCCCTAGGACCAGGATGTAAGAGACCGGGGCATCTGAGTGAGATGCCTTGGCATCTACAGGATCCCCATAGGGACTCTGTAAGAAAGAGACTGTTTAAGTCCTTTGACTGCAGGAAATGTCCCAGCTGCAGCTCCAGAGTCTGGGCAGAGTTACAGGCAGCCGCTGTCACTACCATCCTGGGGAAGCAGTAAGATCTCTCTTACTGTTTTATGTCCCCAGTCTAAGGAAAGCAGGAGGAAGCTGAGCAAAGGAGATGGGGATTCTGTTCCTCGAACAGCTCTGGTCTCATCTCTGACATGTGAGAACTTCACCTGAGCTCCTTTCCAGAGTGACTCAAACCACACGAGGCGACACAAATGGGTCAAAGATGATATTACATGGAGTTCCAGGAGGGAGGCTGGCATGTATGTATGGATCTGGGATGGTATTACTTGTTGACAAATTCTCTAATTTGTTAGTTTCAATGCCGAGTTTGTAGTTGAAACATGAGGGCCACTTCAAAGGAAAGATGGTAATTCATGCATATCTTAAGTATTTATGTATTACAGAATTGAGAAAAAGACTTGCTTGTATCTGGCACTCTCCAACATGGTACCCAGTAGGGACATGTGGTTCTTGGGCACACACAAATGCCAGTTAGAACCCAAACTAAGTTTTTATGAGTAGAAGAGATCAATCTTGGACAATTAGCACAAATACAAGAACATAATAAATTTTGACATTATTATAGATTGTAAATGCTAACAGGTTTAGGAAATGTAATTAAAAATATAATACATCTTACATCACTTTCTCATTTCTTACACGATGGAGATTAGAAAATTTTAAATTACATCTGCAAATCACTTTCATGCATGGTTCTCTGGATTTTCTACGTAGACAATCATATCATCTGCAAACAGAAGTGGTTTTATTTTCACCTTTCTGAACTTAATATCTTCTATTTATTTCATTTCAGTATTATTTATTTATGATTTGTCATGGTGTTAAGAACTCCCAGCCACTTGTGAAATATTTGTGATGGCAGGGAACATCTTTCTCTTGCTCTCATACTTAGGAAAAAAAACACCCAGATTTTCATCACCCAGTAAAGACAACACTATAAATTTTCTGTATTTCTTTTCAGCAGAAGAAGATTATTCATATTTTCCCCTAAGCTGCCTGATTTGGTTGTAAATGAAGGCTGTATTTTGTCAAATGGTTTTCTGTTTCAACTTGATTGTGCGCGCACAGATTTATCCACAGGTGGTATGGATTACATTGATTTCCCCAGGTACTGAACTCGGGTTGTGTATTTAGAATAGACCCCACTTAGTCCTGTTGTATAACTATCTTTTAAATTATTGAATTCAATTTGTGAACAGTATGTGGAGGTTTAATTTTGAAGCAACTACAAAATCTTTGAGGGATAGATCTTTGTTCTATATTCTGTAAAATTTATATTGTCTGTGTCTTATTTCTATACCTGGTAAATACTGACCTCATAATTTTATTTCGTTTTATATAAAAGTATGACCTTCAGAGTTCCTCTCCTCTAATCTCTGTTTTTAACTACTTTGTCATTTTTATAAGAAAAATCATTTTAACACTAGGTATTCTAAGGTGATTATAAGATTCTAGTAGTGGTTGACATATTGCCGCATTTCCTGTTCACCTTTGTTCAATAAAATTGAATTTATTTGCTTCCTTGACCCAACTAATTTGAGGGTGAAAATATAGGGGCTGGAGGTCCTTGCATTCCATTCCCTGGGATGTCAGTTGTTAACACTGGGAAGGTGTCATGGTGGAGTTTCCCCTCCATCCCTCATGAATATGACATCAGCTGGATTTTGAGGCAGCTATTTTATGTGAGAGATGCTTGTAGTCTTTGCTTTACTGGGAGAATCCAAACAGCACTGCAGGACAGGAAGCCAAAGCAGCCCTTCCAAGTCATCTGCTCCTAATGAGCCCTTGGCTTGTGAAGAAGAATCCCTCAATGCCCTGTAGGCAAAGTGAAGACTGATGTGCTCCTACAAACACAGCACATTGCTAACTACTCAGCAGCAGATAGGGGTTTACGACAGCATAGACCTTGGTCTACTGGCAGTCTTCCAATGATGGTGGGCAACAGTATAAATATCTATAAAATTCGGCCTTTCCTGAGCCTAATGCCCTTACTATTGACAGGGCCTGTATATTTACGTTTGTGTGGGTATGTGTCTGTAAGAATGAATGCAAGGAAACACTCTATAAAATATTTAACCATAAAATTATTTGAATACTACTTTATAAAGCATTTCCAGAGGCTTTAAGTACATTATATATTTACATAGTGAGTTCTACATAACTTTGACAGATATCAAAATTAGGAGCTTTTAAATAAATGCTAACCGTTGAGCATGATTGTTCAGAATTCTGGCTGACTTAAGTATGTGGTGGAGGTTTAAAAATCACATCAAGGCCAAATGTGTTGATATGTTTGAGATGTTGAAGCAGGAGTACTGCCTTGTGTTCAGGACAAGCTTAGGCTACACAGGAAATTTGTGTATGTTGTGAGACTCAGTCTCCAGGAGAATAAAAGCATGGTTCTGATGACATCACTCAGTCTCCATGGTGCCTGATGGGCAAGGGGTCTTTCACTGGATGGTACTCCCAGTCCACTGGTCATGTGCACTAGTGATGATGTCTTTATTATGTCTTGATATGTGACTGACAACTAAAATAATAGAAATTAAATCAGGAAAAAAATCACCACTTTATGTCAACAAATTAAGAGTAGTTTTCCACTATTTTTGAATATTCTTTGCCATAAAAATCAAATTTAGCTTTCTGAGTCTTAAACATAACATGTAAGACATTTCTTATATATTATAATTTTCACAATCCTGTCAACTATTTTCTCTGAGTTTTTACCTCTTAAATCAAACTCAAAAGTTTACCTATTTGACTCAGTTTTCCATCATTTCTGCTTTGTTTGACGTTCAGAGAAATTCTCTTCTGCCTTTTAGCCTCTCTATTAAGTTTTATTTCAAGCACCATAATGCAATAACCAAGAGGCCTATCTTATTCTTTTACTTTTTAATAAAAGCCTGTTGTTAGTTCATGGATACTTTATCTAATCTTATCTCTCTGGAGATATTAATAATACCACAGTTTGAACTTTTACCTGTTTTATATATTGCTTTTATATTGTGTTTTTTTCTTGTTTGTTTCTTCTCTTTATCTTCAGTGTAGATTTTCCACAGCCAATGTTGATCCTTGCTGCTATTGACTCTGAGTAGTCCGAGTCCTGGAACTGAGGCTTCCATGAACCTAGATGGACTAACGCTTTGGAGATTTTCACCACAGTGAACATATGACAGTATCTGCAGATTTTTAAAAAAATATTGTTCTGTTATGTTGCAGATGCTGCTGGACTCCCTTGGTCCTACAATGTACATGAAGTTCCTCATAGCAAGGAATTATAGAGAGCCAAAATGTCACTGGTCTTACTTTGATCATTCCTAATGTACATTGGCCATGAAGCAAAGTCTACCCCTAATTTCCTTCCATATTTGTGTCTGTAGTAGAACCCTCTTTGTGCCAATCATGTTTAGCAAAGGGTAATCTCCCAACTCCCTGAGTACTTTAATTGGGTGAAATGATTCTTTAGACATTAATGTTCTATTACAACACTCAAAAGTCATATTCATTTTCAGTCTAAAATAAACTAATTATAAATTGCTCAATGTTAACTGTATATTTCTTATCCTTTTGTTCCCAGGACTCCAAATAAAAAACAAATCTTATGAATTTGTATCCTAGCAATGTGCACTGGCCTTGTTAGTCCTATTGTGGTAGCAGGCATGACTCCCCAAATGGGAAGATTTCTCCAAGAACACTTTGTAAACAGTGGCAAACTGAAACTCACTGAATGAATCACTGGGTATATGTCTGAATATCAGTGGAGTATCTGTGGTATTGTGCATGAGAATGGCTCCCACAAGCTCATATGCGTGAATGCTTGGTCCCAATTAGGGGAACTGTTAGGGAAGGAACAGGAGGTGTGGCCTTGTTGGCAAGGGGGTGTCATGTGGGGGGCGTGGTTTTGAGGGTTAGAAGACTTGCACAGTTCTCTGTGTGCTCTCTTCCTCATGCCCTGGATCGAGATGTGAGCTCTTAACTGCTGCTCCTGGCTTCTGTTGCCACGCCTTCTCTCTGCTATCATAGATGCCAACCCTCTGGTACTGTAAGCCCAATTAAACTCTTTCTTCCCTACGTTTCCTTGCTCATGGAACCTTATCACAGCAATATAAAAATAAGTGATCAAGTGTTTGTAATGGGAGAAGAAATGTATGACTTGATACTGTGTAATGTGATACGATTAAAAACAAATTGTGGCAGTAATTATCAAAATCAAATGTACACACGCCTTCCACCTAGTGAGATCTCTGTGTACATATTTGTAATACGAGAATCTCCCCATTTCCAATACATGAATCTATTTGTACAAAGTTTCATTGTTGTCTGCAAAAAATGGAAACAGCTTTGATATGTGATATGAAACAATGGCCAGGCAGATCATAAGAACCATTGTATTTGAATGCAGCATTACAAAGTGCGTCATTTAGAATAATGAAGGAAACTGATAAATGTCGACAGACTTGCACATATCATGTTTATCATTAAGTTCCAGGACAACATTTTTTAACGTGTTATTTGAAAAGGCAGACTGAAAACGATTCCTACTGTTATCTCTGAAAATTAGGGATGGAAGGCAGAAAGAGATGAATGTTCTACCTTCCAATATTACCTGTAGGCTCTTGTCTTTTCATGCTAACACTAAAGATTAATTTTTATAATTAACAACAGAAATATGATGGAGTCATGGAGCTGCTGTGGGAAAGATAGCACATTTCTGGGACTGGGAGTGAAATATTGAGTGAGACACTGTCAATGGGCAGAGCCCACACAAAGGGACGAAGCCATCAAAGATGATGGTGTGTCACTAAAAGCAATGAGCACAAACTCTGTGGCATTTTGAAAATAAAACGAGCCCAGTATTCAAAGTCAGCTCTGACATTTCTTATCACAAACTTCAAGCAGTTTGCAGAGTTGAGGGAAAAACATTTGCACAAAACACACTTGGATATCTGCATGCCCCCTTCCAAGTGCTGCACTCAGTTTGACTCTCCAGATGTCTAATTTTCTCTGCTCAGCAGCTTCAGGCAATAGCTGCGGCTCACTGGATATACTGTATACAGTATGTTTGCATTTAATATTTTATGACCGCACCAGTTACAAGCAAAGGGGTCCGAGAATGAAACTTGCAACTTGGACTTTAACCTTTAATGAATTGTGCCTAGTTTCTTGTCTCTGAGCATAAGGAGTGGCTTTTCAATCTCTTAGAACTACTTGTGCATACCCAAAGTACCCCCTTTGCTTCACCAGTCAGTCACAAGCATGCCAAAGGAAGCTGGAGAGTCAATGATTGAAAGAGAAGGTATTCTGACTTCTAGAAAAGCATGTGAGATCCTCCATTTGAGGTCCACTGGGTCACATTTTCATGAGTCCCTTACAGAGTTCTGCTCAGTATGAAGTTAAGAAGAACAGTGATGAGTTGCTTGTTTGCTTGCCTTGTACTAAAAATTAAAGAGAACATCTAGGGGACTACACAGTGTATTTAGTGAAAGGTAGCCCATGGGTGTGGGCAGTGAGATCATGCAGATACCACCTTGGGAGGAAAAACCAAATGAGGTCTACTTGGTGGCTAACTCTCCAAGCTTTAAGAGGGCTTTGGAATATTTTTATCTGAATTTTCTTGTTTTCCAAGTTCTTTTCCGACTGGAAGGCCCACTAAAGCTTCCCTGCTGTCATATTTTGCTTTATGTTTGTTTTAGTGATGCGTATGTTTCTCCTCAGTTTTTGTAGAAGTGATCTTGGGAAACCATTAAGTTATACAGCTGAGACCTAAATATGTACCAAGCTAAGCCCAATGAGGAATTCCAGCTAGAATTCATGATCTGGTCTCCCTCCTGTCTGCGTTGATCTTTTCTTTTGAGAAGTGTGTACTTAGCACCGGCAGTTAGTGTGGACCATGGACGTTGATGGTGGTGGTGGGAAGAGCTAGGCAGACTGGATGGGAAGTTCTTAGACATGACATGATCAAAATAAGGACTAATTGTCCCAGTTTCAGTTCACAGAAATTAGAGACTATCTGAGAAAAAAAGAGGCTGCAGACCGTGCAACATACCAAACGGAACAACACAAGGCCACACAAATACACCGACACTGACTTTCTGCTCATAAAGTAAGCCATCTTTAAAAGAGAAAATTGCTGTGAAATCTTGAAAAATCAGAAATAACACTACGTCACAGCTAATCAATCATTCTTTCAGTTGTCTTGAGCTCCCTTACAGTTTTTTTCTCCCTTCACACATGCCCACGCCACACGCACGCATTGCTGCAGAGGCCAAAAGAGGGCATCAGATATGTCCCTTGGAACTGGAATTAGATGAGCCATTATGTGGGTGCTGGGAACGGACCTCAGATGATCTGTAGGAACAGTCTGCATTCTCAAGCACGGACACCTCTCTCTAGCCTCCTGAAAATAGTGTTCTTTTCGGCTACTTTTATCTGCTTAGTACATTGTGTTACAATTCTAAACGTTATAAGCTGAACTTTTGAAAATTCTGAAAATTCAAGTTGCCAGATTTCACAATTTATTTTTGTAATATGGAACACCAAAATCCATATGAATTTCTACGAGGCCATACTTACCTAAAAGTTATTCATTGTGCATATGAAACCCAAATGTTTCTGAGCATCCTGTGTCTTTTCTTATGATTCCATATAAAGTAACAACCATGGGTTACTAAATCAGTCAAATGTCTTCATAATCTTAAGCTTCATTGATATGACCTTTGATACATATGTATTTTTCTTTGCCGGAAATGCATATGATAATTTTTTATCCTGGTTTCAAGTATTATTACATTTTATACCAATTTTCCAAAAGGAATACTGAGAAATTAAATTATTAGGCTCAAGGGCAAGAAAAAGGTTTCCTATCTGTGATATTAACTGCAAAATTATACCACCCTCATCTTTATCTTTCCAACACTATAATTACTTTAAAATCACAGCCAACTGAGAAGGTGAGTAATAACACACTTCTTTTTACACTAAATAGAATATATCTTAATTTAAGAGTTTCATGCTAAAATTCAATTTCATTATTTACATTTTTATAACTGTAAATTTCTGTGGAACCAGCCAGATATGTTTGCTTCTTATTATATAATGAATTTAAACCATTTTCATGTCCCACTCATCTCTCCTACTCCCCCTCCCTCTCTCTCTGGAATCCTTCTCAAGAATTACCCCTCCTACTCCCATGTCTTCGGTTAGTGTGTGGCCCCCTGAATTTAATTAGAATGTCTTGAGTTAGTATCGGAGGGAGGTTACTGGTTGGAACAAGGGTAACTTAGCAATGGTTGTAGTACTCAAAATAAAAGACCCCCCCCACAACAGTTAATCTCCTGAAGTTCCTCATGGACAGGGCCTCGTGGACTACTTCCTTAACTATGATGAAGTTTGGCAGACCCACTGGTATGGGTCTTGTTGCACTGAGGTCATGAGTGCAACAACTATATCATGTTCTTGGGACATCTTTTTGCTGGTTATCTCCCCATCCTCTGACTCTTAACAGGTTTGCCACTCCCTCTTCTGTGATTTGTCTGGAGCCTTGTAGAGGGTAGCACAGACATCCCACTTAGGGCCAGGCCCGCTACCTTTACTTGTTCTCAGCACTGCAGGCAGTTGCAGGTCTGTGCTTGCAGCAGGAAGAGGTTCCTCGGATGAAAGGTGGGGACTGCACTAATCTCCAGGGCAGAACTTGGACTAACTGTGTGTATTCCCTTGCTTAATACTCCCTGTATCTCTGTAATTAATGCTGCCATTAGCCAGCCTGAAAACTTGCCAGAGTTCACTTGACCTTTCCCTCAGCCCATTCTTGGTTTTTCTCAGTCTCTACAACATAGTCAAAATTATACTTGTTATACAAATATGTTTACCTCGTCTGTAAGTTATGCGCTGGCCGAACTTTTAACGACATCACCCTCAAGTGCCTTTGAGGCATGCAGTGTTTTTGGTATCTGGGACATCTGGTTTCCCAGCACACCTCCTATTCCTCACCAGACAGGTTTCTGTCTTAAGAACTAGCACACTGTTTTTTTTTTTTTAAGTTTACTTGGCATGTCTCAGATGCGGGTACTTGGCAAATTCTCTTCCCTTTGCCTGCAGAGTTCTACCCTGAGTCCCTGCTTAGGGCTCAACAGTATGGTCTCTCACTCACTTTACCTGGATGGATCTAACCACATTTGTGTGCCTGTGGCCTATAGCCTATAACCACAAGTCCCCAGAAGCAAGCTCTCTGGGGGCGGGACATGAGTTTTAGTTACTTGGTTTCATAGCTAATAAGATTGCAGATAGATCCATGTCTATCGACATGCTCAAAACTTAAGTCCAAATGGATCAAAGACCTCAACATAAATCCAGTCACACTGAACCTCTTAGAAGAGAAAGTGGGGGGCACCCTTGAATGAATTAGTACAGGAGAGTGCTTCCTGAATGTGACACCAGTAGCACAAACATTGAGATAGACAATTAATAAATGGGACCTCCTGAAACTGAGAAGCTTCTGCAAGGCAAAGGACACAGTCAGCAAGACAAAAAGGCACCCCACAGAATGGGAAAAGACATTCACTAACCCCACATCTGATAGAGGGCTGATCTACAAAATATACAAAGAACTCAAGAAGAAAGTCTCCAAAACACCAAAGGATCCAATTAAAAAGTTGAGTACAGAACTAAAATGGCTGAGAGACACTTAAGAAAGTGCTCAACATCCTTAGCCATCAGGGAAATGCAAATCAAAACAACTCTGAGATATCATCTCACTCCTGTCAGAATGGGTAAAATCAAAAACACAAATGACAGTTTATGCTGGGAAGGATGTGGAGAAAGGGGAACACTCCTCCACTGCTGGTGGGAGTGCTGACTTGTACAGCCATTTTGGAGATTCCTCAGGAAAATGGAATTCAGCCTGTCACAAGATCCAGCAATTCCACTCTTAGGCATATACCCAAAACAACAACAAGGATGTCTGTTACACTATGTTTATAGCAGCACTATTTGTAATAGCCAAACCTGGAAGCAACCTAGATGCCCCTCAACTGAAGAGTGGATAGAGAAAATGTGGTACATTTACACAATGGAGTACTATTCAGTGGAAAAACAATGAAATCTTGAAATTTGCAGGCAAATGGATGGCACTAGAAGAAACCATCCTGAGTGAGGTAACACAGTCACAAAAAGACAAACATGGTATGTACTCACTCATACATGGATTTTAGACATGGATCAGGGGAGTGCCAGTCTACAATCCCACTGCTATAGAGTCTGAGAATCAAGAAGGACCCTCAGAGAGAGATGCATGGTACCCTAGAGAAGGGAAATGAGGCAAGATCTCCTGAGCAGATTAGGAACATGGGGGGAAGGGGGAAGGGAGCCAGGAAAAAGATATGGGGAGAAAAAGAGGGGAGAGGAGAACATGGGGAAGCAGGAAAGTTGAGTTAGGGGAAGAATAGAGGAGAGCAGGATGACAGATACCATAATAGAGGGAGTCAATTTAGGTTTGAGGAGAGTTCTGGCACTAGTGAGATTTCCAGAGATCTACAAGAATGACACCAACTGGCAAACTAAGCAATAGTGAAGAGACTACTTTAAATGCCCCTCCATGATAATGAGTTTGATGACTATCTTATATACCATCCTAGAACCTCAATACAGTGACAGATGGAAGCAGAAGCAGATACCCACAGCTAAACACTGAACTGAACTCCTGAAACCCAGTGACAGAGAGGGAGGAGTGATGAGCAAAGAGGTCAAGACTGGGCTGGTTAAATCCAGCGAAACAGCTGACCTAAACAAGGGGGAGCTCTTAGACTCCAGACTGAAGGCTGAGAGGCCAGCAAGGGACTGATACAGATCCCCCTGAATGTGGGTGTAAGTGAGAAGGCTTAGGCTTTGGGTAGTAGATCAGTATTTATCCCTGGCACACAAATAGACTTTGGGTGCTCATTCCACAATGAGGGATGCTCTCTTATCCTGGACACTTTGGGGAGGGTCTAGGCCTTTCCCTGAAGGAAATGACAGACTCTGGAGATCCCCCATGGAGGACCTCGGTCTCTCTGGGGAATGAAGTGGGGATTGGGTAGGGGGCTGGGGGATCTAGAGGGGCAGGGGAAGAGGGGAGGGAGTGGGAGCTGTGACTGACATGTGAAGCAAGCTTGTTTCTAATTTAATTTAAAAGAAATCTTAAAAATTGGGAGACAAACATGCTGAGTCCCTCTATCTGTTGTGGTGGTCTGAATGATAAACGTCCCTCCATAGTTTTGAGCGGTTGGACACTTGGTTCCCAGTTGGTGGTGCTGTTTGGGAGGTTTAGGATGTGTAGCCTTGCAGGAGGAAGTGTGCCACTGAGGGTGGACTTGGAATGTTTAAAGACCCAAGACACTTCCAGTTTGTTTTGTGCTTGCATTTGAAGATAGGGACCCTCAGTTTTCTGCTCCTGCTGCCATGACTTCATTTGACCATCATGGACCTAAACCCTCTGGAACTGGAAGCCCTAATAAACTCTATAGGTTGCTGTGGTCATGGTGTTTTATCCTAGTAACTGGAAACATCTGTATCAATACTCTTCCTCTTCACACACATTCAGTGAGTCAGGTAATATCTCCACTCAGTTTCCACATGAGGTAACTAAGCTCAAATTTTTGCTATGTGAGTGGATCTGGCCTCCACCACCAAGAATCTTTTAGGGAAGCTTAGCCAGAATGGTACAGGTGTCACTACAGTTGGTGGCCTGGGAAAGTATAGTCTGTATAGAACACTGACTCAAAATTTTGAACTATACAGCTCTTGGTATTGGCACAAGATCTGCATGTAGGAGCAAATGAGAGCCAGCAGCCATGATCAAAAGCCAGTTTTTAAGGCAAATACTAATTGCATGGATTTGTTTCATGAAGTAGTATGTTCTGATACACAGATTTTATTGACTGGCTATATTGTGTGAATTAACATATTCACAACTCCGTGTCTTAGCACATGACATCACTTTGACAATGGGTGCTACTCACAATCCCTTCAGAACAAACTCTGAATTAATGTCCTGTATTCATATGTGGTCACAAAATCTCTTCAGAGAGGGGACAGGTTTAAAGACTACGAAGAAACCGGGCATGGCGGTACATACTCATAGCTCATAACCCAAGCCCAGCCTGAGGCAGGAAGACCTCAAGTTCAAGGTCATCCTGGATCACATCGCAAAATTTTGTTTCAATTAAAGTGCATGGAAGCCATCAATCAGATTAACACAAAGGAGATGAGGAGGGCAATCAAAGGATATGGAATGAAGGCCGGAAAAAGTGTATTTAAGAAAATTTAACCAAACTTTTAAATGAAGCAAATCCATTAAGGAGAGAATTAAAATGTTAAATTCTTAACGAAAGGAATTATAAAACGTCTGAGCTGTATATGGCCTCGGGGATCATATGGGTGAATGTTTACTTAAAAGAACTATCTAGAGATGTGGTTTAGAGGTGAAATTAAAGGTATTTTGTAAGATATTTTACAAAACATAGTGAACTGAATTGGCCAGCTTAAGTGAAGAACACAGAGTTTTTTTTGTGTTGTCTTGGGACGATGTTAACATGGTGGGTTCTCCCATGATTATGTATGAAAGGAATAAAATATCTCCCGGTATAATAGCTCAGGGTACAAAGTGGAAACACCACATGGTGTAAGTGTTCTCTCTGATGCTTACCAGGGATACAGATTTAGATAATGCCGCATCTTTTCGGAGCTTTAGCTGGTTCCATTGTCTATAAATCAACTATGTGAAGTTCTAAGGATTAAGTGGATGGAGCAGCCTTGGTTTCTGATGAGGTGAAAATCCCATTGGTCAGAGGCAGATTTGTTGTCATTGTTTGCTTGTTTAAGTAAAAAACAACAGGTTTGGAAGAACTTCTGAGAAAATATCAGAAAACATTGGTCTTATTAATTACTTCCTGTGGGGAATGTGGGGACCTGCTAAGAAAAGCCCAGACTATCAAATAAAGAATATGGACTTTCTCCTATTAGAAACCAGAGTTTATGACTGACCCTGGGAACAGTGTGTTGAAATTTAAAAAGTGGTGCAGGAGAGAAAGACACTGTATGACAGAGTTCACATGGAGGTTTTTTTTTTTTTTGTTATTGTTTATTATTGAGAGGAAGGGTTTTAGTATTTCCACATTTGTACTGGCCTGCCTTTGGAATTCTGACAGGATCTGCCTTCAGCTGCTGCTACTAGAAGCACCACCTGTGGGCATTCACTACGTTCCCTTTTAAAAGGGTCCTGCCCACCTCCAATGCCCCTTCTTTCTTTCTCTCCCTCTCTCTATCTGTTTCTCTCTCTCTTCGTCCCTCCCTCCCTCCCCTTCCTCTCTCCCACTGTTCTTGTCCCCAGAGGACAGTCTCCCCCCCGCTTATCTCTTTTTATAAACCCCTTTCCTCTAATAAAAAACCCTCTGCTTGAACTCAATGTTGCATGAGTTCTTTCTCTCTAGAAATGCTTTTTAAAAATGCAACAAATGGAATGGAAAGGGGGAAGGGGGCAGGCCAGCCTCTGGGAACAGGAACAGAAAAAGAGAAAGGAGAGGTGAGGAGACAGAGAGGATGGGGAGAGACAAAGAGACAGGCAGAGAGAGACAGAAAGGAATAGACACACACAGAGATTGAGAGAGATGGAGGGATGGGAGAGAGGGGAGGTGGGCAGGGCCCTTTTAAAAGGGAACACAGTGAATGTGCACAGGTGGTGCTCTTAGTGGCTGCAGCTGAGGGCGTATCCTGTCAGATCCCCAAGGGCAGGCCAGTACAGACGCTGGAATGCTAACACAGTGTGCAGAAACCTGTGTCTGAGACAGCATGTTAAGAATTGAATGTGAGAGACCAGAGTACAGACAACAGAAGGCAAAAGGACTCAGAGCTAGGGCGGTAGAAAGTGGTTCATGGTTCAAGAGGAGGGATATGTTAGAGCTGCCAAAAGCAGAATGTGCCAGCTGATCAACCACCCATGGGTCATCTCGCTTGTATGCACCATAAACCATAATGGATTCATTAATTCACTATTGGCATTTAAAAATACTGCCAAGTCAGCATTTCGGGTAAGATTTCCCTGTGGCTAAGGAAAGGTGCAGTATCGATTTTGCCATTTTCCTGTCAGAGCTCAAATAGTTCAGGCACTTAAAAGAAAAGTGTACATTTAGGTACGCTTTGTTTCACCAACATATTCTTCCTGTCTTGAAAAGGAATTCAGCTTTAGATGACCACATTCGGTTTTGCCTCAGCATCATTTTATCTGAGCTCCTATTGCAGCCGCCCCTGGGCATCTCAGGGCCAGATTGCAGGTCCGTGCTTTCGCAAATGCCTGCAGAAAACTCATAAAGTCTCTATGCCATCATTTCCACCAGGTTTTTAGGTAGAAAGCTATGATTCTCTTGTGCCAGTCAGCCATGTATTGGGATCAACAGCCAACAGTCCCCACGTGTCAAAGGATACCTTGTCATATCCTATGACAAGGTATCAGCTCAGCTTGGCTGCAAAGTGGGAGTGGCGTGAGCGTCTTTCTGAGTCTCTGCATAATACTGTGGCTTTATGTTTCTTAACATCCCTGCAGGCAGCACCCTGATGCTTTATGTTCTCAGTGCAGTGGCGTCTTCTTGCACTGAAGCCACCCCAGTGTTTCCCTTTAAATCTCCTTTTGGAAATGTGTATTCCAGCAGCTTCTCGCCAAGCCCCTCCCCCTTGCTCCTCCCCCGCCTGCCCTCTCTCTGTAGTATGGGGAATGATCCCAGGTTCTTGATTTTGATAGAGAAGTCCTCCACCCCTGAACTGAATGCCTGGTCATGTTTTATTTTCATTTTGAAGACAGGTCTCAATAGGTTACCTAAGCCGGCATTGACATTAAAATCCTCTCAACTCAGGCTCTGGGGTAACTGGAATTGCATCTTCACACATTTTTAAAAAACAGATCAATTATCTAAGTCCATCATAACTCAAATCTCATAATGAATTCTTCATAGATTTAGGCTGTCTTTGGTGAAGAAAATATGAAGTAAAATTTGGTGAACAATTTAGAAAACTCAACCTCTGGAGTACATGTCTGCTAGGATGTGTGATTAGCTAACTGCAAAGCTCGTACTTGGACTTCTGAACCAGGGAGTAGCAAATAAGCTTGCTAGGTGTCAAATCAAGGCACATGTTGCTTTTCCTCTTGGGGACAGTCTGCAGTTTCAGTTGGAAAGGCTAGGACAGCTGTCTGGTCTCTCATTCCCTTAGAGAACATAGGACTGTCCTGGCCAGGCACTCTAATCTAAGCTGCTGTGGTTCTAGGGAATGTACATAGATTTATCAGTGACAATTAAACCTCCATGTGAGAGTCAGCTTTCCTTCCTTCCTTCCTTCCTTCCTTCCTTCCTTCCTTCCTTCCTTCCTTCCTTCTCCTTCCCTCCCTCTTCAAATACAGTTGCGAAGGAAGATATATTTCCTAGCTTCTGTTAACTACTAAGGAGATGAACTCTAGACAGGCATCCTCACGGTCTGATTTTGTCTCTTTTTAAGGCCCAGTTTAACTGAGAGTATTTTTTAACATGTTTGTGTGTGAGGAAGATACCCAGCATTCACTGAGTGAATCAGCAGATGGTAATAATCTTGCTTACCTTTCCTTTTGTATTTACAGAAAATGGATTATTTTCCAAGAATTACACAAGTACAATTCCGTCTCCTTGTCCCACGTTCTGAAAGCTGCAGTTATCCCAACTCTGCAGATGCCCTGACTGTAAGAGAATCTACCCCCCAACCCATGCAGTTTTCATCCATCCACTCTTTCTGAAAATTATATGGAGAATGTGTGCATTTTATGTTGCCTTCTCTGTATCCATTCCACATTTCTAGTCAATCTTTCTATTGCCCAAGAAGTATGGTCTTATGGGATTGCACTAACATCATACCAGGGCTATTGGAACATGCTACAGCTTCATCCAGCGTCTTCTTCAGAGTTCATTTGGAGTCATGGATAGACACTCATTGAGGCACATTTTACTTTTTAGATCAGTCTGGAATGTTTAGGAAAATTCTTTCCTTTACCTCATATATGAAATAAAAAGCTAGAAGTTGACTGTGGTTCATCAACAATGTTCCCCACGGCAATTACTGAAGGCAAAAATCCCTTCTACATGTTACATTACAGCCTATACAATAACCTGCAAATTAGAGTGTGAGCAGAGGATATAAATAAAATAGATTCCAAAAAGAAAATGTTAACACAAAATACACACTATAGTGTATACTTTCAACTATATTTAGAGTCAAAATTTGCTAGACAGTCTGAAAGTTTATCATTTAGAAATCTGTATCTTTATATGTCTTGACAAAAATCAGTATTTATTTATGCATTTGAAGTAAAAGCATTATTCTCTCATTCCTTAGGAGCCTGCAGTAGTAAAGTATTTTATATTTCTTTTATATTTTATATCTTTAGAATTTCATTGAATATACCCAAGGAATAGTGCAGAGACAGAGTTTTCTTTGTAAAGGGATTTTAATTCTTAATTAATCATTTCTACAAATCTTTTGCAGAGGAGTTTTTGGAGGATTAATGAGAAAATGTTTCAAAGTATTTTCTCCTTAATTCCCCAAATCTTGGAGGACAGGCATGAGATGAAATGAGGATTATATTGCTATTGTTCACAATAAGAAAACTAGCATATTGAGTAATCCCTTAACACATTTTATCAGATGAAACATAGAAACCATGGAAAGTTAGATGAAAATTCACTAATCACTGCCCATCATGGTGGTTTTTGCAAAATATTGGAATTCATATGTTGAAATCTTATCTCATTAGGATGTATCTAGAAGGTAATGTCTCTGGAAGGCACTGGGTCTGGAGAGCAGAGTATATACAAAGGAGATTTGGATTCTTATCTGAAGGAGCCCAGAGAGTTCTCTTGTTGTCTACTATGTAAGCCCAAAGAAAGAAATAGATTCTGTAAACCAGGAAGTGGATTGGCTATAGTTGGGTTTTGAGGGTGCATGTGTGTGTGTGTGTGTGTGTGGTGTGTGTGTGTGTCAGTGTGTGGAGTGTGGGCTGTGGTCCCAAGTGTATGATCCTCCTATATCAGCTTCTTGAGGACCGGACTTGCAGGTGTGACCTATTCGACTTTGTTTACATTGGACCTTAAAATTCACCTAGGGACCCTATGTGAAAATCCTGTCCTCAGGACTGGCATCAATGGTAGTAGGGGGTAGAAAGATAAGGATTAATGAGACATTATTAGATCATTGTCAGGTCCTTAACGGGATTGCAGGGCCCTGGTCTTTCCCTCTTTTACTTCTAGTTTGTGATATTGTGATGTTTTGTTTTGTACCTAACTCCTACTGTCTTGCCACAGATTCAAAACAGCCAGACAACCAACCATCATCTGAGCTCTGTGAACCTAAATAAAGCTTTGGTTCTTTGAAGTAACCAACTTGTCTGATATTCCTTATAGTGACAGAAAGCTGACTAACTATCCCACAACCTCTACCACCAGATAATACAATTTCCAGCTCTTCTTGTTATACTTTCCAGGTCTGAGATGTGTGAGCAATAAATTTTGGTGCTTATAAACTAAATGGTTTATGTTGCTTCCTTAGAACAGCTCTAAGCAGGACAACAACAATGAAGAATGGATAGAGAAAATGTGGTTCATTTACACAATGGAGTACTACTCAGCGGAAATAAAAAGCAATGAAATCTTGAATTTCTCAGGCAAATAGATGGAACTAGAATAAACCATCAAGTGAGGTAACCCAGTCACAGAAAGACAAACAGGTAAGTACTCACTCATATACAGATATAAGACATAGAGCAAAGGATTAACAGACTACCAACCAAACCTCCAGAGAATCCAGGTAACAAGGAGATCCCTAGGAGAGACATACATGGTCCCATGGTGAAGGGGAAAGGGGAAAGACATTGGGAGTCTGGGTGGAGGGATGGGGGAGGTAGGAAAAAGAGGAGGGGAGAAGGGGGGGAGAAGAACATGAGGGATCAGGAAGTCTGAGTGGGGAGATGAATAGAGGTAAGCAAGAAAAGAGACACATCAATAGAGGGAGCCATTATTTAAAGAGTTTAAGTTTAAAGAGAAATCTGGCACTAGGGAATTGCACAGAAATCCACAAGGATGACCCCAACCAGGATTCTAAGCAATACTGGAGAGGCTACCTTAAATGCCCTTTGCTAGTGAAAATGATGACTGCATTAAATGCCATACTAGAGCCTTCATCCAGTAGCTGATGGAAGCAGAAGCAGAGACCACAGCTAAGCACCGAGCCAAACTCCCAGAATCCAGTTTCAGAGAGGGAGGAGTGATGAACAAAGGGGTCAAGACCATGCTGAGAAAACCCATAAAAACAGCTGGCCTAAGCAAGTGGGAAATCATGGACCCCAGTCTGACAGCTGAGGAACCAACATAGATCAAATCAGGGCCCCAGAATGTGGGTGTCAGCTGGGAGCCCTGGGAAGTCTACAGGGCCTCTGGCAGTGTAAGCAGGATTTATCCGTAGCGCAGGAATGGACTTTGGGAGCCCATTCCCCATGGAGGGATACTCTCTTTGCCTAGGTACACGGGGAGGGCCTAGACCCTGCCCCAAATGACTTGACAGATTTTGATGATCCCTCATGGGAGGCCTCATCCTCCCTGGAGAGTGGATGGGGGATGGGATGCAGGTGTTGGTGGGGGGCATGGGAGGATGGGAGAGAGGCAGAACTGGGATTGATATGTAAAATAAGATTGCTTCTAATTTAAATAAAATTTATTTTTAAAAAGTGAGGAAAAAGCTGCTGAATGGTTTTCTGAACTACTGATGTCCAGTAGCAGGATTAGGCAACCTGTTAGTTTGAATGTAATTGGTCCCCATAAGCCTACTGGGAATGGCTTACTAAGAGGTGTAGCCTTGAAGTAGGTGTGGACTTGGAGGAAGTGTGTCATTGTGGG
Organism: Mesocricetus auratus; assembly: GCF_017639785.1. Lineage (NCBI taxonomy): Eukaryota > Metazoa > Chordata > Mammalia > Rodentia > Cricetidae > Mesocricetus > Mesocricetus auratus. The sequence continues at coordinate 8,997,830 of NW_024429192.1, read as the reverse complement.
AATGGGATTTGAGACCTTCTATGCTTAACTTATACCTAGTGTCCTTCCTGTTGCCTGGGGATCAAGATGTAGGACTTTTAACTCCTCCAGCACCATGTCTGCCACATTCTGCCATGTCCCACTATGATGATAATGGACTAAAACTATGAAACTGTAAGCCACCCCAATTAAACGTTTTCCTTTATACGATTTGCTGTGGTCATAGTGTCTCTTCACAGCAATAGAACCCTTAACTAAGACAGGCAGTGTAAAGAAAGAGATAATTTTGAGGTAACAACCACTGCTGGAATATACTCACATAAAACAATTGAGAAGGATCTATTGGGAAAACAGAAGTAAAAAAAAAAACACAGCAGGAATTGAATAGAAGTCTTCGAAGGAGGAGAAGTGTAAGAATAAACCCAGAACATGGGGGGGGGAGGTGCTAATGACAGTGGTTAGGAAGGCACGTGTGTCATTCTACTAAAAAATTTATTCAATTGTACCAAGTGCACATGGAAAACTCCCAGAGAGCTGGGCATTTGTTTAGATGGGTGCTTAAGTACACTTCTCAGAAAGTATGTCTTCCCCATGTTTCCGTTAGTTGAGTGGACTCTCATTCATTTCCTCAACAGTGTTGGCTCATAGATTTTCAGCTGTTGCCCCCAACACCCACCAAATTCGGCTAGTAGTGCAACTAATGGTCCCCTACTCCATCTTGAGACATCCTAGGCAAAACTGTAGCTCATTAAAGACTCATTTTATTCAAGGAACCAGAATGAAAAGCAAGGAAGGCAACTGCATAACTATTTCCCCCACTTGATTCCTTAGATAAGAGTAACAACAACTCTCCCTGCAGCCTCAGGTCTTTGAACAAAGTTTTAAAATCAAATAGAGCATGAACAAAACCTCAGGCAAACTATCCTGAAGGCCTGCTTGCATTTAGCCCCCTGCTGTTTGGTGGGTAGAAGAGTTTACATGCAGCCCTTACAACAACGAGTCCCTGAAACCTACAATCACCTTCATGTTATGGTAGGGCTGAGAATTTACAGAGCATAATTATCCTAAGAACCCTCATGAAGAGCCCAACCAACTAACTCTTTAGTGTATTTTAATCGTAAGTCCAGGCCTCTTTTAATGTAACCAAACAAGGAGGTATTAAACCCACAAAACCCTTTAAAGTTTGTACTATTAAACGTAACGTTTATATCAGTTTGTCATTGAACTAGAAAGGAATATTTACCTTTCATTTTGTCAGAAAAAAAATCTGCCTAGACCATGACTAAAGAATCTTAACAAGTAATTTCAAGGTACTTTGAATCAGAATGATTTTATTTCTCTGGGAAGAAAATGTAGCCAACTTCAGACATGAACCATGGTCCAGCAAGATAGCAAATTCCAATTTCTTATGATCAGAGAATCTTATTACCTTTATCCTCTTGCTTCCTTCCTGTTCACAGGGGAAGTTAAAAGTTGCTTCTCAGTTAGACTTTGTCTTGGTCTACGCCCTTTCAAAGGGAAGGTGATGCACTGGATTCGGGTCAAACACTGACCACATCTCAAAGAATGAAATTTTAAAGCCCCATTTTATTTCTGGCTGAGGTTTAGATTTCCCCATGTGTTGTTAAATGTGCAGATTGCAAAGTAGCATATTGTTAGTGGCAACTTTGCACAATAGTGGAGATCCGCAGATGGCATGTCTTTTCAAATATGATAAATGCCCAATTTGATGCTGATTTGTGGTGATCGGGAAAATGCTGCCAGCTCTTTAGTCTCAAGCACGTCTTGACAGCAGATCTACGGGGCAGGAAGCCCATTAAAGCTAAAGCAAGCACTCAAAGCAACAGTAGTGGCTGTCACCCTATTGCATGTGTCTTTGTATGTTGCACACGAATATAATGGAATTGTGTGAATAAAGAGTGAATAAACAGAAATGCTAAAGGTGCCATAGTGGCGGCGCTTACATCTCTGCAGTGGCCAGCAGCTATCTAACTGGGTTTAAGGCCCTCTTAACAGGAGGGAAATCATGCACGGTACTCTAAACCTAGTCAACATAGATCTTGAGGGATAACCTACTATTGACACTTTCCTAAATTAGTGCAGTTTTTAGCTACAGTCTAAATATTTGCCCTTACATCTACAAAGAAATATAACTCTCATTGTTCATCAACAAAGTTTATTTTTATGGCAGATAGAAGTCATTACAGAAAGCCACAACTGGTTGAAATACCCGGAACAACTGACTGTGGGTGTTGCTCATCCCCTACTTATTATAGCTACAATAGAACTTCTTCACCTCAAACTCAGGTAACATCACTGAAGAGGGAGAGGAGAGACTGTGAGACACAGAGGATCAGGAAGACTGCTGTCCACACACGCTGACAGCTCTACATGGGTGATAGAAATTTCTTGGGGTACCACCCTCAGCTGAAGAGCTATATCCCATAGCTGCTGACAGAGGGAGAATTAGTCTTTCACAGATATGTACCCTTCTGATTGGTTTTTTAATGCTAAGTGGGCATCCCTAAAATCGCATACATTCAAGTAACACTAGGTGGACTTAGAAAGGCTGCATCTATATTTTTACACATACACACACACACACACACACACACACGTGCGCAGTCGGTCATGACTTTGAGAGGGAGCTGGGTAGAAGACCTATGGAAGGGAGTGAGGGTGGGAATGATGCGAGCAAATGCAACTCAAAAAAGAAACTAGCTACGCTCCTACTAAAACCTCCTTTAGTAGATTAGGAAGCCCAAACCTAACTAGAAGTTACCTGACTAATGCAAGTTAAATTGGAAGATGAATCACTTCCTCTTCCAGGTCCTGCATGAATCATTTGACTAGGGTGGTTGGAATTAAACCTTAATTTATGAGATTGCAGATATGCACTCCCTTGTCATTCCAATATTTCCCAACATGGTATTGAAAATACAGTGTGATGTGTAATTCCCAAAATTCCCTACATCTTAAATGAAGGAAACACAGTGCAAATCAGCACAAAATGAAGAACGGTTGGTTAGCATGAAGACATTTGTTCGATAAGCATAGGAACAGAAAAACTTAACAATAAATATCAAACAGGAAGCTACGAAGAGCATTTGTTGTTAGGGGCTGAGAGAGACAGAGAGAGAGAGAGAGAGAGAGAGAGAGACAGACAGACAGACAGAGAGAGAGATAGACAGAGAGAGAGGGAGACAGAGGAGAGAAGACATTTAAGTGGTTTTTCTATTTTAAAAGTGACATTTTAGGAATGGCAACTCTTTAGATGGTAACCTGTAAAATGCATGGCTTCTATGGCCATCATGAGTTTCAGCTCCTCAGTTGAGTCCCACTCCTCCACACTGAACAATTGAAAGGTTCTGTGATGACCACCATATTACTTCCAGGCCTCTTTATTGACTTATTATGTTTTTTTAAAAGTATGCCCAATCCTTATACATTTCCAAAAACCCTCTAACACAAAATCTTTTACCAACTGTTTCCTTCCCCTATATTCTCATTTCTTCTTTCTAGCCTGGGGATAATTCCAGACTGGGAATAAGGTGAAAGAAAAGACTCCTGGTAGACAAAAAGTGCTCTGGTTTCCCTTCTAGTTCTGGGCTCTTATGGTGACAATGTGACCTATGGCTTGGCTCCTGAGAGGAAAATAACATAAAAGACTCCAAACCAATGCGTAATGTCTATAATCTCATTCTTAAGCTCTCCCAGTAAGGTAAATGCTCAATGACTTGCCTGTTTAGTCAAGGAATTAATCTTTTATAGGACCCCTCTCTTAATTGTGTTTATTTAGTTATTTTGATTGTTATTATTGTTGTTGTTGTTGTTTTGTGTGTGTGTTTGCAGGCATGCTATGGATGGGGACTAGATGGAGACCACATGACAACATTTCAGAAACCCATTCTCTTTTCCATCACATACTCTGGGGATTGCATTTAGGAAACAGTCCTTTCATGGAAGGCGCTTTAAACCACAGAGCACCTGTAGGCCTCTTTCTTTTCTCTTGCTAAAGTTGTTGTTACATGTGGAATGTTTTCTGACAATTGATGCCTTACTCAGTTTTTAGAGAAACAGGAAAAATGCCGCTTTTTCTAGGGTCTTTGATCTCAGTGACCCAAGACTATTAACCTCTCTCTTTAATCCAATGGATGTAAATTTATATTTATCAGTATATTTTAAAAGTTGAACTGAAGGTTAACATTTCATCCAAAGTATAAGAAGTAACCTTGTTCATCTCTGTAACTGTTGATATATTAGTATTTATCACACCAGCAGTTGACAAGTGCTTACTAACAGTAGTTACTTTCTTAGTTTGAAAGTGTTATTCTTAGTTCAAAAGAGTGATCAATGAAACATTGCTTGGTTACTTTTCATTCCCCAAATTTCTAAGGTCTTTGAAGGTACAGGCCCAGGTTTATACTTGGTCACATCTCCGTGTGGCTCTAACTTGGTGCTGGATTCATAGGCTCCTGACTTGTCTGTTGTTAGCACCTAAGTTGATTAGTAGAATCCTGTTCTACAATGTCAGTTTCACATGAAAAGCATTTTTGAGAGGCAGCTTGATTCCTTATCTGGTTTCAACGGTGAAGGTGGGTCAAATATAAAAAATTTCAGCCTGGGAATGTTTCCAGTTGTCTAACATTCAATAATTATTTTATTTACCTCATAAATTCCTAAGGTTCTGCATGATAGTGTGAGAATACTTAATACATGAGAAAAAGGATTGGGAGTTGACTAAAAATAATGGCTTCCCATCCAACCTTTTGCAAGTAAAGAATCCTAAAGTGTATAAACTCACACTGGTTCTACTTCATTAAGTTACCCCGCAGTACATTGACTAATGGCTGTTTCAGCTATGAAAGTCGTGGATAGCAAGCAAGGAGTTTTTAATAACAGCTCTGAAGCCCCAGACTTGCCACCAAAGGCAATCAATGTACATTTTCCTTCTGAGTAGAAGTAAAAAATAAAAATAAAATATAAAAGTCCTTCTGATCATCCAGAACAAGGTCATATGTAGATATCAGGGCTCACAGGATGGTCGTTGGCATTATCAGTTATTGTCTTATAAAGAAACCAGGATATAAACCTCCAGGAGTCTAAATGGAATAAAACACTTACGACATATTCATTCATAACATTATAAAATCACATTTGTGTGTTTCTTTTCAAAATCTACCTCCCCATCGTTGCAAACAGATTTGAACAGATAGATACATTAAAAGACCCTCAGGTCAGTGCTATTCTGAATATCAAGGAAGCCACAGAACAGTTAGAAAGAAAAATCCCTACAATGAAGCTAATAAAAAAGCCCCTACAGATTTCAATGGTTTTTCTTTCAGACTAGAAGTAGGAAGTGATATAGAATGGGGAGAGAGAGAATTTAGCCCTTGGTTAAACACTGTCTTATTTTCCATTTAGAGTCTTAGTGAATAAATACTTTGTCTCAGGAAATGCCTTTCCCAGGAAGCAGTCACAGAAAAGTGTTGTCTAAATTCTCACCTTTTCATTAATGAATATGTACAGAGGGGCCTCTCACTGTCTAATAACTTTGTCCAGTGGAATGGTCTGCTGTACCACCTTATACTAAGACTTATGACACACAGGTTGGAGATGAGCCACCCAACTCATCAAGAGAGCTCGAAGCTGTCTTCAGTTTGAATAGTGCTATTTATCTAAATTTATGACTGGTATACACAGAAGAACCTGAATTAGACCTTTAATTGCTACTTCTTGATCATTCGGTCTTCTTTTAATCATCCCCATTAGAATGATTGTTAATCTAGCAGTCCCAGGCAATTTGAAGAAAGTGTCAGTGGGAGATCAATGTATGAATCCCTCAAGACCTATTTGATGCTAATCTTTTCCTTTTATGAAACACTTTTCCTTGAGATTTAGAATGTTCTATTCTTAGGGTTTCAAACCCATCTGTAAAATGTTCATTAAAAATTCTATTTTTCCTCCTAGATGATACAAAAGTCAGGTAAATACTGGACACTGACTTGGAAAACAAACTTTAATATGTTAAGTAATATGGGCTGAATGCAATTTGTATCTAAGAGATCACAATTGATATAAATGAATTTTCTTTAAATCAGAGATAAAAATATAAGGGCCCTAGTCTATTTGGACTCATCTTACTCATCTCTTTCTTGGGATTACTTGCTTCTGTGACTTGACACAGGTTTGCTATGGATAGCATTGATGGGGCAAATCTGAGGATAAAGGTGTGTGATGCCAGTCTCTGTGGAGGCTAGAACAGAAGCCAGTGGAAAGTCAGTGTGCATGCCAACACACCAGCATAGAGATGGGGGGTTGGAGCTGGCAAACACCTTCCATTGAATGACCACCCCTTTGGCCCACTGCATGGAAACAGAGGGTGGCACTCCACACATATTTTGAGCATTTGCATTAACTTCAAGGGTGGGTTGAAAGCATTGAAATGTCTGATTTTTTGTGTTATTTTTCTTGGTTATAATGGATCAGTCACCCCTTCTTCCCTGGCTTATCAGGCTTTCTCTTATCAGCAGGCTAACAGAACTCTGGGGGAAACTGATCAACAAATACAGTCCTGGATTCATTAATATAAACATCAGCATAGATGTTCATTCTTAGAAACAAAGAGGAAGACCTTTGGGTTATGAGATGAATGATGACACCAGTGTCAGAGTTGTGTGGAGTCAGTGTGAGCTGAAGCAGTTGGAGGTAGGAAAACCATCAGATGAGAGTTCAAGAGAGGCTCTTTATTCTATTTATTTTTAGGAGATGATTAAAACAGCTCATTAACATTCCTTTAGTCCATCATCTCATTTACTTTATCACCAAAGGCATGTGGACTTATGCTAATTATCTGGCCGTTTTATAGGTACTGAGCAGGAGTCTCTCGCTCAGTAGGATAGACTGCTTTGATTTTAAATTGGACTATATTGAAGGCTACATTAACTCATTTTAAATAGCTGGATGCTCTGTATTAGAAGACTAGAAATCCACTGCCTCTGCCATACCTATTGTCCTTAAAAAGCAAACAAAACTACCACCTCCGCTCCAAAAAAATCCAACAGCAAGTTAGTTACATTCCTGGTACTTAATTTAGATATAACCCTCCACATAGCATGTTAATGTTTTTATATATTGTTAGATAATTACTAAAGTTCTTAGGGCAGTTATTACTCAAAGTAGTTGCTGTTGTGTTCTGTTATGTTAAATCCATACAAAGATATAATACAGCTGAGTGACTGAAAGCTGAGCAGTGAGATCACATCTCAGAACTCTTAATTCCATTTCCTTCCAGCTATGAGCTGAGAAATTTAACATCTCAAACTTTCAAATTACTGGACACAGAGTGTTTTTTTAATGGTTGATACAGATTATCATAGGTACATTTGCCATGCTCATTTGTCTCTGGTTTTCCAAAAATAAAGATTCCTAATTCATTGATTGACAGAAATCCATGATCAGAGAAAGGGCAGATGGGCATAAAGGAGCTTGATATATGGCAACAAGAATCCTTACAAAGATCTAGATACTGAATTTGTTGGCTCTTGTCCAAAGACACAAATGAAGGATCATTAGAAGAACCCATTCTAATAGTGAATGGGTCAAGTTCACATCTCCCTACCGAATGGAGGTAGAATTAGAAGAGAAGGAATTCATATTACCCTGAGCCTAATCCTGTGGTCTCTGGAGAAGCAGGGAGAGAAAAGGAGGACAGTTCTTCAAGCATCCCAGAGGGAACTTGACAACTGAAACCCTTCCTGCTCAACACAGTTGGGTTCATTGCCCATGCAGTCTTCCTGATGTAATTTTCTGAGTCCATGAATTTTTCTCAATAATATCTTCAAAATTAATAATTGGTTACTATTAGTGTAGTCTCCAATACACCATAATCCACTCCTCCTCTGAATGCAACAGTATGGTAAATCTTTCTTTAAGTAATTGCTGGTTGCTCTAAAATTTAATTCTGTGAAAAATTTCCCCTCTTTTTACAACACCATTAGGTGAGTGAAGGAATATCCCAGTTAAAACTCCCATGATTATTTAGGAATGCTACTAGAAGATTCTGAAATCATAATACAATGAGCCTCATCTCATTCAAGAAAATTACCATACCTACCTCACTTATCAGTTTGGAGTCATTGTACCCAGTCTAAATTCAGTATTTGTTTTTTCTTTGACAACACACAATATGATATCTCTTGTCTGAGTTAGACTTTAAAGTAAATTGCTAGTAAATATTTTTACATATTCTTCATCTTTCCAATTAAATGTCAAAAGGCACATGATGTTCTTCTTTATCCAAGCTCTAGATAGACCAAGCTCTGTATTGATTTGAAACTATTTCTCCCTAACATAAAGTTAGAATTGGTTTTTAAATTTACAGTCCTCTTTAATTGTGCGGAAATGACCTAGTCCAGGCAATTGACACATTGTAAACTTCATCCTGTTTCTGAGTTTTACTTTATGCTGAGATTTCATTGATGAGTACTTTTCCCAGAGATCATTATGCCTTCTCTTCATCAATTCTCAAGGAATAAGGGAGTCAGCTAATAATTACTGCCCCAGCCAGCAGAAATCAGGCATTTGACGTCTGTGTAATTGTAAGTACAGCTGTAGAACTGAGTTCTTCCTAAGAATATTATAGCCTAGTACGTGACACGAAGCATCAAAAGAATGTCTCTGAAATGTAGAACTAAGATTCGAGGTTTCTTTAACAGTAACTAGACTTGATTATTTGGCCTGGTCGCTAAGTGTCTATCTGTCTCCTCACACCCCAGGTTTTTCTCACATACGTTGTTTTCACTCATATACACAAAAACCTCACAGCAATATAAGATAACCTTGCTGCAAAAGCTAGCATTAAAATTGCAAATAGAAGAGGCCTGTTTGTATAATCAAATAACAGAAAACAGTTTAAAAAGCAGCTGATCAGTCTCTTTCTGTTATATACCATTATGGCCTGGGTCAAATAGTTATCCAAAAATATTGGGGAACCATAACACCTTAACTAGACTCACAGAAAGATCTTGATGTCACATTTCTTTTGACACTTAATTAAAAGGTTAGTCTACAGTTCATGCCCCAGTAGATTCCTTGGTTCATTAATGACTTCTGTCAGTAAAGAAACAATCAAGCAATTACTTTTAGATTATTCTGAGAAGAATGATCTGTATTTTATTCTTCTCCATATCTTCTGCATAAAGTTATTAAGAAAATGCCTCTCAACTCAGTTTTACAAAAAGTGAAGCATCTCTAATATGAATTAAATCACTCAGCATGGTCAAGAAACATACATAAATATTTTACACAGTGTTTTAATTTTAGGAGTCTGTTATGGGGGAGGGACTCAGTTTTTACTCTGTGTATAGAGACAGATAAGTGTTTTATGCTTTTATGTGGCGAATTCATTCTATTCTAATCACAATTACAGCCTGTGTACAACCCACAATGCATGCACTCATATTACAGATAGAAACGGGTTCTGTCTGTGACTAAACTTTATTTTCATCTGTATCAATAGCTGAAGTGATGCTTACCTGTGATCATCTATTCTTGCTGTAAAATCTTATTCTCTGGCAGAATTTTCTGACATTAAGCTTGTCAAAGCATTAGAACACTTGTCTAACATTTTCCAAGTCCCAGCATTCAGATTGCCTCATGTGGGCAGAAGGGTATGCAGATGTGAAGAAGGGTGTCATAATTTCTTTTGATTGGGAAATATTAAACGCATGAGTGAATTTGCAGTTAGTTATTCGTCTATAAATGTTAGAAAAAGTCACCATGAATTTAAAAGCTATGATTAATACTAAGATAGGTATATATATATGTATATATATGTATGTATATATTGAAATGGAAAATTATACAAAATGCTTCTATCACTTAAACATGAAGAGATTGTCATTGTGATCTATAAATCCATCATCATCAATCAATTCCTAGGATATCATCTCTGCACACGCTATAAACTCAATAAATATGAAAATAATTGGGGGATTAAAATGTGTTTAATTCTTACAATCAACCATTTCTGTGTTAACATATCTGTTTTACAGATGGGCCATAATGAGGCTAAAATAGTTTGTGACACCAAAACCTTCAGTGACCTAGTTTCTACCATATAATGTGACGAAGCAGGTCTTAATTAGTTAATTCTCAGTTGATACAGGGGAAAAAACCCACTAGAAATACAAAGGCCCCAGGGTGTTTCTTTGGAAGAGCTAACCAAAGAAAGTAACTTTTTAAAGGCTTCGAAAGCAGAGAGCAATGTCTTTAAGAAGCCAGGGGGTAATGCAAGGAGGTAATATGAATTCTTGGAACCAGCAGGTTTATTAGAGTTGTATCAAAAACAGGCAGTGAGAAGAGATGTTTCTATTTATATGTAGGGAGGAATAATTGGAAGAGAGATTTTAAACCTGTAATTAGAGACTTGGATTTGATACAAAGCAGACTTGGGGAAACGATTGATGTGATTAAAACAACAGCGGTGATGAGTACCGCGGCTGGGTGAAGGATGGATTGGCAGTCCTGGGCCTTCTGGCTGTCTACAAGGTTGGCAGAATACAATCCAGCCAGATCAGTTGCCAATGGTGGCATATTGTGCCAAGTCAAAGGAATGTGACTGAGACAGGATCCACAAATTGGAGCAATTACTCCAGCCTCCTCTCAGCACTTCACAGAACCCCAATGAGTGATGGCATGAAAACCTCTTCCCTTCTTTTTGTCTCTTTTCTTGAAACACTGCCTATCCAATAGAACTCAGTATAATTATTTTGGACGTGCAGTAACAATTGTTTTGTCATTAAATCACTTAAATACAAACAAAAAGTGGGTGCTATTTAAAATATAAATTATTTTAAGATAAAATGCATTGCAAATAAAACACATAAGAACACAGTTGTAGTTGCAGAGAAATTAAAGATAATACTGTCCAGGGCTTTCATGTATCAAACAATGGATTTGGGACTTAGAGTGGGTCTTTTCATTCATTTATCAGTCAGTACAAGCTGTGCTGTCAGATTCATCTTAACATTGAAACTGGCTTTCTGTGTGTTATGTGGATAACTTCAGAAAAGCCAATTCATTTTTTTCAATGTCTTCATCTATACAATAGAGGCAAATATGGTAGACAATAGAACACACACACACACAATACTCTTTTCCAAGTCTTTGTAGCTCAGTTATGCTCAGTGCTCTGTATGCAGGTTGCTTGTGTTTAATTCTCCCCCAACCCCTACTCATGAGTAATGAAAGCCCAGAAAAGTTCCATAATCTCTTTGCGCCTCAGTTTATTCCTTAATGGTGTGGAGTATGTAAATCTATATTTACACAGTATGAAATGAGAAGATACAGTCAAGTGTATTATCTGATTTCCCTTCAGCCTAGCTATAGGGCTTTTGTTATTGTCCTTGTTGGCTTTGGCTTGGACCTTCCAGGTGCTGGGTATGGCATTTGTTGTAGAATATGCAGAGGGAAAACACACACCTTGCCTCCAGTATTCATCTCTGGACATGAAGACACCACAGTGTGATAAAGGAAGCATTATATCTATTCTCTATCCCAGAGATTTCTCAGTGAGTCAGAAACATGTCATCGTGAGATCTGAAATCAGACTGGGGGTGAATGTTAGCTGACCACTGACAGAAGTGAAGGGAGATTCTTGAATGTTGGGAGCAGACTCTAAATCAGCAGGATAGAAAGCTCATGCCTGGAGCTGGAGAAAAGCCAATGGCTGTTGGCTTTACTTTTGTGGTTGGTAATAGATTGAACACGTAAGCAATAGCCAGAGGTGGGGGCACATAGTGACTTGATCAAAAAGAGTTCCATTAAATAGACTGCTAAGTTATGTATGCTTTATCCTGCAGCCAATATAATACTACAAAAGAATTTTACTCAGGGGGACAGTCTGATTAAGTTATGCCTGTCAAAAAATGGTAAGTGCCCCGAGGGTCCACACATATCTGAATATATGACTTTTACAATCACCTGTGATTATCTGAGTTTTCTTCTCCTACCACATGGTATATATTTAGCTTTCAACTTACAACATTGTGTGATGTCCATGCCCCAAATGGGTTCGGGATCTCTTCTCGTTTGTTGGTTAAATGTTGTAGAACTGTCAGTAGATGACAGAGACTACTAACAGTGCCATATATGTATTGATTCCTGTGTTCCTGGCAGCACTGCCACACTAGTACCAGAGTTAACATAGTCTTAATAACGGTGAATTGTGATCTGGTGCCCTCTGCAGAACCACCTGAGACATGGGCACTGCACACTACGTATCCCATCCAGATGGGATCCAGCCTGGCCAGAGTCTGCCAGCATCCTAGTCCCTTTCTCCACCCACAGGACAGGGGAGGGCCTGTTTCCAGCCCGCCTTCCAGGACCCTGTGCACAGCCAGTTGAGGCATGGGGACTGCACACTTCAGCAAAGTGGCAGGATATAAGATCAACTCAAAAAAAATCAGTAGCCCTACTGTATACAGACGATAAAAGGACTGAGAAAGAAATAAGAGAAACATCACCTTTTACAATTGCCACAAACAACATAAAATGCCAACCAAACAATTGAAAGACATTATCACAAGAACTTTGAGTCTTTAAAGACAGAAATTAAAGAAGACACCAGAAAATGCAAAGATCTCCCATGCTCTTGGATAGGTAGGATCAATGTAGTTAAAATGACAATCTAGCCAAAAGCAATCTACAGATTCAATGCAATCCCCATCAAAATCCCAGCACAAATCTTCACAGACCTTGAAAGAACAATTCTCAACTTTACATGGATAGCCAAAACAACCTTGTACAACAAAGGAATGTCCAGAGGCATCACCATCCTTGACTTCATCATCATCACTACCACTATCATCATCATCATCATCACCATCATCATCATCAACCTCATCAGTCATCATCACCATCCATCATCACCATCATCATCATCAACCTCATCAGTCATCATCACCATCATCATCATCATCACCATCATCATCATGATATATGTGTGCATACCATGGAGCACGTGTGGAACCCAAAAGAAAACTTTCTGAAGTCAGTTTTCTCTTTCTATTGTGGATTCTGAGAATCAAACTTGGGTTATTAGGATTTTGCAATAAGCCTTTTGTTCACTAAATCATCTTGCTCTCCATGATTTGGCTTTTAGAATAGTTTTAAAAATCAAAGGAGAAACTTTCTTGTTCCTACATCCATTGTTCTTTTAGTGGAAAGTCACAGAACACCTTCAGAAAGTGTTGATCAGTCTTCCAATACAACAGTCACATTTGGCTTGACCTCACTGATGACATTAGTTACATTGTATTCTGACATCCTCATTTAATATACACAGGGAAGTGTCCTGGAAGAGCTTAACATTCTACATTTGCCAATTATATGAGTATTTTCAGAATTTTTGTCTCTGACTTTTTCTGAAATGTGAAGTTTAAGGGATTGAACACACTAAGGGGTGTTAAAACACTAATTAGGTGTTTATCATCTTTAGCACAGCCTACTCATTTGTTTGTTGCTTGGTTGTTTTAGTTTTATTGACCTCCCTCCCTCTACCCTAGAATGACCAAGTCTTGCTGTCCATATATGACATACTCTTCCCTTAGCTGTGAACATGGTTGACTCCTTCACTTTCTGTTACTGCTCCCCCCAGTTATTTTCCACTATATAGCTCCGGCAGAGACAACACGCTGCTGAGTCTGGAATGGAACACTTGCATGCATATTGACAAAGGCTGGGAGGAAATACATCCAAAGAGAAGCTACATCTGTGAAGAGAATTACGTGTGAAATGTCCCCCTCATACATTATTGCTTTTGATGTAGTTTTGACATTTGAAATGCAATTAAAAATCCAATTTCTCAGTGAGATCTTCCCTGGGTACCTTCGGTAAAAATTTGAGTTTCACGCTGTAATATTTCATATCTCCCTTGTCTGCTCTATTTTTCTTCTTAGCATTTATTACAATCTGATATGCCATATATTTTACTTATTCATTCTGTGTACCAAACAGGAATGTAAGCTCCCTAGAAATGGCCCACGCTGTCTGTCTTGTTCCATACTGTATCCCTGGGCTGAGAACAATGCCCAGACGGAAGTAGTAACATAGACATGGATCTCAAATGAATGAATTGCTTAGGCACATGGCTCATCACAGTATCTGGTATGTGCCAAACACTCTCCAGATGGCAGATGTGCATGGGAGATATTTGGTTCCATATTGATGATGTGGTTGTTGAGTCGAACTTTCATTCTTTGTTCCAGAGAGGGGGGCAGGGAAAGAGTGAGAGTGGAGAGAAAAAGAGAGGGGGGGGCTTAGCAAATTAGCTTCTTTATCGAAACCAGATGTACTCACTCTGCCCAAACTCATTTCTAATGGGGAGGTCATTGGGTACAGTATTGTTTCTGAGTCTTTGACCAAAGTTTTCTCCACGACTGAAATCTCTTACCTCTTTGAGTTCTTTCAAATTCAATACTCTCAGAGTGAATGAGAAATGGATTTAAAATAATCATGGATCAAAATAGTTCTTCCTTTTATATGTAAACATGTATTTGTATATGTCTGATACACACATCTTGACCTTATCACATTGTTGACCTGTTTTCATAGCTTTGTTTCAGTGTGAAGATATTTCTAAGGTGTTATTAATGACTTAGAAGGCAGGAAGTGCATCTGTCAAAACCAAGCTAAGCTAGTCTGGTGGCAGGTTTTACCAAGAGGCACAGCAAACTCCCAGTTTAAATTACAAAGAGCTATTGATCCTGCCAGTAAAGCTTGCCTTAGAGTGAAACTGACACAGAGTAAACTTGGCATTGAAATATTACCTTAAAATACTGATACGTGAAGCAACCTTGTTTCTACTTTAAATAAAAAAAAATCCAAAAAAATATACTGAAAAGCATCATGGGGAATCCAATGATATAACTAAGGGCAACTGAAGAAAATGTAAAACTTGATAGTGATCCTCCTTTCAAACATGCAGTTTCCTATGGAGGTCAGACTCATTTTGCTTATAGTTAGCTAATGTGCTTTCTCACTGTATCAATTAATACACTCCAGTGATGATTGGGCAAAGTATTTGAGTCCAAACAATAACAAAAAAGCTAAAGAAATAATTTGAGTCCAGGCTGTATATATCCACAGCCCAGTGCTTAGAAATGAATGAATATGACAACTTCAGAGCTATGGGTTAGATTCCAGTTTCTGTGACACACCCAGTGGCTGATGATTCTGCCTCTGCTTTTGCCACATTGCCTAGCAGCAAAGCAACAGCATAGTAATTCCCTTTGCCTTGTACTTGGTCTGAACTATGAAGAAGACAAGTGACGGGGTCAAGTTACATGAAGCAAGGCTGATAAAATTCATTTTGACATGTTCTCGAATAAAACTGCCCTGGCTCTTACACTGTGAGATGGAATGACTGTGAGATGCCAGGAGGAGAGACGTTTGTAGTTATAGCTCACAGATGCAACTCACCCAGGAATGTTAAGCGACTTGAAGTGGCCCTTAAGCTGAGTTAAAAGGCCCGTCTTCTGAGTCTCGGCTCGGTTATTATTTCTCATAATTCTACCATTCACAGGTATCCTGAGCATCAATTCTTGCGTAACTACCAAAAAGATCCTGGTAGGATTATTTTGCACTCTTTTCTTTCCGATAGACCTAATTACTCCTTTCCTGATCTATCTACTTGACAGATATTTGAGAAGCAGCTCCTTGTACCAGGTACTATTCTGCCAGCACCAAGCCGCAACCAAAGCCTGCACTTCATCCAAGAAGGGCATAGGACAGTAGAACTGCTTAATCCACCCAGTAGTCTAGGAGCTGGAGCTACACTCCATTCTCCTCATGTTGCAGGAGAACCACACCCGGGGAAGGCAAAGTGTTGACATAGCAAGTGTTTCACCCTGAAGACACAGGCATGAGGAAGAGCCAAGGATTGGTTCAGTCCTAAGGTGCCTGTGTAAATCTACCGAAGCATATACAACAGAGGGCATTTTAACTATTTGAATCCAAAATAAGTGGGTCCACATGGAGAAAGAACCTGGTATTGCTGGGAAAACTACTGGCTTGTAACACCTGCGAAGCATACAGCTGCTAGATTATTGGACTAGATGGATTTTTCCCTTCCCAGAAACTGTGCTTATAAAGGAAAAGGGAATCAATGGTATCATATACTATATACTTTTTGTATGTTAGAAACCAAGTTGGCTGATTTACACATGACATGTTTTTCTTATGGATTTCTGTATAAAAATGCATGTGAAATCGTGCATATTCAGCTAAAGTTGATAGGGACACAAACAGGTATTAAATTGATTTCATATATTTTAGTTAATAGGGTAACTAGTGATGGGCAAAATAACTTGGTAAGTAGTGAATACTTTTAATCACACAGTCTAGTGGTTTTGGCATACTGTTACTACACCAGTGTTCTCTATAAGACCATTTCTAGCTGGTTTTGAAAGGAGTTGAAAAACTGTAGTAAGAAATATATTTCAAATCAAACACATGCAATGTTGCTCACAATCTCTTGAAATTATTCTGAAGGACTAAGGATTGACATAATAAATTTGTGATTAGGTCTGGAGTAAATCATAGTTTTGTGTCACTTTTGGATTTTCCTTTTTATTTAAGATCTACTAAGGTTTAGCTTTGATTAAGTATGCAGTCCTGCAACATCCAGGATTTCTTGATACATTTGCCCTCAATAATCCTTCCCAAGCCTAGTGATTACAGCTGATGTCTGTTTAGGCTGGTTTGTCTGACTGGACACATTTATTTGTAAATCCAGTTCTCAGCATTTTCCTTGAGTCTCTTTGGTCTTACCATGCAACCTCCCCCCGCCCCCAGCCCACTTTCGTAAGCCTCTGCAGTCGTACCTGCTAGAATGGTGAAGCACGATGCTTTAATATTTTTCTCTTTTGTAAATTTGCACCTAGTAAATGGACTTATTTCTTCTGTGCATTTAAGGCCAGTCAAGCTTTTAATCTCATAGGGTAGAATTTGGGTGACCACTTCAAGAGAACAAACGCGGCACGCTCAGGCAGCAATTGGTTTTATTTAGGGACATTTTGGCAGCGTATACCGCATGCTTCTTGTACCAAGGCTGCCCCTGCATGAAGTATGCTGGGATGCCAGGCCTTCCTGGCTGGGCCGTGATCAAAAGACGGTTGGCAGAATGTGCTGAAGGAGAATTGCTTCACCCAGATACACGCTTTCAACAAAGGTGTATCGTGTGGTCCGCATATTCATTCACCTAACAGTTTTTAAAATCACATTTGCAATCCAGGGGTTGAGCGTAGAGCTTCGAGTACTCTTGCTAAGTTCTCTGCCCACATCCTGTAGCCTTCCACGCCACTATGTTTTTAAAAAAAATTGAAACAGGGCCGGGAAAACCACATCTGACATCTCATGCTATCGCATTAGCCTCCCGAGTGGCTGTGACTATGCGCCTGCACCACCAGACACAGCAGCATTCTTAACCATGTATTCCGTAGTACTTACTCTGGTGGGTGTAGGGACACAAGAATAGTGATAATATACACTCCCCAAGGGCCCGAAAACTCACGTGAACACTCTTAATTTCGTGACAAATTAGAAAAATGCCTTTTTCTTCCTTTTAACTGAAAGCAGAAATACTTGGAGTTGATAGATAGTAAATTGCAAATGGTGTTCATAAAACCTGTAAGAGCAGGCACTGTCCTTGTTCATTTTCTGTAGACTGAGCTGAGCACAGTCCAGAACAGATCGATGAATGGGTACTTCAGTGTTTACAGAACAAATTGATTGATCCATGCCCCTGACTGTTCAGCTCTCATTGATCATACTTCTCATATCCCCTACAATCAGCATGGAATTAGCATTAATTTACATATGGGATTATTTTTTGTCCATTGACTGCACTGATTGAATTGTGCATTTTTCTGGCAGGGGATGGGATGGATTCTTCTGAACCCTGGGAAGCATGTGACACCCCTATGGAGAGACCCTGCTGAGCGGCTGAACCAAGAAGAACGCTGTGAAGGCTCACCTCCTCAGTGACCAGTGACTGGTCTCCATTCCTTCCTGTGCATCAACACTTGCTGCTTGCAGAACATGCTCAGGTAGCTTGGCCAAGAACTTAGCGCATTTCCCACAGTGTCTACCAAGACACGCCCCAGATTAACAGTCAGGCGAAGACCTGAGATTTTCAAGGGTGGCACCAGAGCAACAGCAGCTGCAATTATTGTTAGTGCGAGGGCTGCACCTGGGGCAGTTCAGGAGCCTGGGCATCCTGGGTGGTGTGGAACGGATTGGGGATTCAGAGCCAGAGCGGCTGCATATTCCTTTCTTACTAAGACCACAGTCAAGGGTACACAGCAGCACACAAACATGATTATTCATTTAATAAGTGGGGGCTAAATTTTGGATTTTTCTTGATCATGACAAAGTATGCAGAAACAAAACCAGCTATTACACACTCTGTATTTCCGGCCACAGAACCTGAGTTACAATGAGCGATATCTTCCCAGCTTGAACTAAGAGAGCCCGAGTCTCCAACGGGGCAGAAAATGTGCTTCCGGGCAAGAAGAATCAACAAGAAAGCCTTCTCAGAACCAACGTAAAGAAGACCTCTCTCTCTCTCTCTCTCTCTCTCTCTCTCTCTCTCTCTCTCTCTCTCTCTCTCTCTCTCTCTCTCTCTCTCTCTTTCTTTGGGTGGTGGGCTATGTATATATGGACTTTTGTAGGAGGATATTTTTAAAAAAGGAAAACATTTTCATTGCAGAAAAAATCAGTTTGGATACCTAAAAAAAATGTATACCATTGAGCGAAGCCCAGTGATGCAAGTATTGGGGAGGCAGTAGGAGGGTCACCTATGTGTTCTGTATCAGTCACAGTTGCATAGTTAGTGCCAGTCTGGAAGGAACCAATATATGCATATACATGTATGTATATTAAATAATACTAAGTATGATTTAGTAATAGTTTGGTATATAATGCACTTTAACTATTCTCATTTTATTACTGAGCATATATTTGATAGGTGTATATACATATATGTGTATATTTGATAAGTATATTTATATATATGTAATATATTTGATAAGTAATAAAATGTTATGGAATACCAGTGGAAAGATATTATGAAGGGAAATCATTTTGGTTCACTCCATATTTCCATTTTTTGTGTTGTAACTTATTGCAGAGCACTGCAAAACAGAGCTTTTCTCTGATGAAATGTGATCCCCAAGTGACCACCAGAAACAGCTGAGAAAGCTCTATATTTTGTATTGATTACCTGTATAGATCCAATTAAATATCAGGAAACAACTTTGCAAGTTATTGCTGTGGTGCAATCTATAAAACAGAGTTTCATAAAATGTAGTGCAAGTTAGGACACTGTGTATTTTGAAAAATTTGCAAGTCCCTTCCCTGACTGAGACACAGATGGCAATTGGTGGCTTCTGGGGGAAGGAGAGTGAGTGAATCTGATGTGTGGACACTGATACTCCTACATTCAAGTGTATCCTACCCACATGTGTGTATTGACAGCACTAACCAGACCCAGTGAGTTTCAAAAACTGAGTACTTGAATTTCGAAGTGAAAGGTGGTAAGGATGATATAGGATGAGTTGGAGGGTAGTGGAGAATTGATTTATTCAAAACACATTATATTTATATATCAAAATTTCAAGCAATAGATAAATAATTAGAAGTTGTTTTATAGGCAGTATTTAGGTTTTTTGGTAGATTGGTAGGTGTTATTTCCTCAGTTGACTACATGGTATTTAATTCCTAATTTACCCTGTTATAAAATTGATTTTATATTTTAAAGTTATACACAAAGTTTACCATCTTCAGTAGTATCTTTTTATCATTTTTATTTTAATTTTAAATAGCTTGTTTTACATGTCAATCCCAGTTCCCTCTCCCTCCCCTCCTCCCGCACTCCCCTTCCCCCCCACCCTCCCACCCTATTGCCAAATCCTTCCACATAGGGGATATCTAGAGTCTGTCATTTCACTCTGGGTAGGGTCCAGGCACTCCCCTAAGAGTCTAGGCTGAGAGAGCATCCCTCTTTGTGCTATAGGCACACGATGACTGTTTGTATTCCAGGGATAGACACTGATCCACAGCTCAGGGCCCCATAGGTTGAGTGGGTGGGGGTAGAATAGGGGGAAGAGGGAATCATAGGATAGAAGACAGATCAGGCACCAGAGTAACCTCGAGTGATCTAAAGGGATAACACCAATTGGCAAGCTAAGCAATAGTGGAGAGACCACCTCGAATGCCCATTCCTGATAATGAACTTGATGTCTATAACCATCCAGGAGCCTTCAGTAGTATCTTAAACATGCTTTCGTTAAAGAAAAAAAAACAAAGTATGCGTTTAGATGGTAAATAGAAATGACAACAAATGACAAATTTATATGTAGGTTTATAATCTTTAATAAATTATCCCTGGATGACATATAGATAGGCATAAGTTCTTTGAGGACATCGTGCCTGCTTTCTGCCTGCCACTCTATTTTAGGGACTCATCTTTTAGAAGGAAATTGTTCCTTGAGAATGCTCAGTGACACACAAGGTTAGAAGTTCATCACTACACGTCCAGTGTTACATATGTTTCTTGCAATTAAAACTCAACAAATAATCTGAGTTAGTATATTTGTAAAAAGAAACTTACTAGAGTTCTGAAAATGTATGGTTTCTTCTTTAGAGAAAAAATAAAAATGGAAAAATGTCAACCAAATAAACCAAACAGTATCTTGAACTTCTGCAATGTACACATCATGGTGATTCTGACATCTTCTTCTAAGCTCACATCAACAGAGTTGTAGTAAAATCTGGCATACAAATGACTTTTACATAATAAGCCCACAATTCACTTCAAGGGAGGGTATTAGGGATCAAAAGTAAAATCCAGTTTTGTAAAGCTGAAATGCATTTGTTCTTTTCTTCTTTATGGTCCTAACACAAGTTTTGAAGACTCATACGTGTGACACCATGAGAGAGGACCAGAAGGAATTTCTGGATTTTATTATGCAATCAATCTCTAGCTTTTATGAATGTATCTGATCCGTTGCATAGTAATTGGATGCTTAATATACTAAAGGATATAGCAAATATGTTCCCACACCTTAGCGCTAGATTCTCTGTCAACGAATTTTAGAAATGCTATTCTTATATTCGATTAGATGACTCCAACTCAGAAAGACATACTAGAATCTCTCACATATGAGAATCCTAGCATTAGTATATACATTTATGTATATAGATGGGTTTAAATTTGAGTAATGCCCATAGCACTAGAGAAGAACCCAAGGGAGGGCAGGAGAAAAGAACTGAAGAGGAGAGGAGTTGCAAAGGCAGTGATGAGACAGCATTTAGTACACAAGATGGACACAGGGCATGCAGGCTGAAGGGTGTGGGAGACAGAAGATGCAGATTCACTATTCTTTTAAAATCCCATAAATTCTAATTATATGTTACCTATATTGCCAAGAAAACCTGTTGGGTGGAGGGTAAGAGGGAGTTAGGAGGTAGAGAAGGGGAGAAGAGGAGGAGGAGGAGGAGGAGGACATGGGGGAGCAGGATGATTGATTTAGGGGAAGAATAGAGGAGATCAAGAAAACAGATACCTTAATAGAGGGAGCCATTATAGGTTTAAAGAGAAATCTGCCACTAGAGAAATGTCCAGAGATCTACAGGATGATCCCAACTACCAATCTAAGCAATAGTGGAGATGCTAAATGCCCTTCCCAATAATGAGATTGATGACTACCTTATATGCCATCCTAGAGCCTTTATATAGTAGCTGATGGAGGCAGAAACAGACACCCACAGGTAAACACTGGGCCAAACTCCTGGGACCCCATTGCAGAGAGGGAGGAGGAGTGATGAGCAAAGAGGTCAAGACCAGGCTAGATAAATCCACAGAAACAGCTGACCTGAAGGAGCTCATGGACCCCAGACTGACAGCTAGGAAACCAGTATAGGACAAAACCAGGCCCTCTGAATGTGGGTGTCAGTTAGGAGACCTGGGCAGTCTATGTGGCCTCTGGCAGTGGATCAGTAATTATTCCTCCTGTACAAATGGACTTTGAGAGCCTATTCCCAATAGAGGGATACTCTCTCAATCTAGACACATGGGGGAGAGCCTAGGCCTTGCTCCAAATGAGGTGACAGACTTTGATGATCCCCCATGGAAGACCTCACCCTCTATAGAGAGAAGATGGGGGGTTGGAGGGGCCAGGAGAGAATGGGAGGGAGAGGGAACTGGGATTGATAAGTAAAATAAGATTGTATCTAATTTAAATAAAAAATCTAGGGAAATAGAAGGAATGCTACAAGGGAAAAAAAAAAGAAAGAAAGAAATCAGTTGATGATGATTTGAAGTCTATGAATTCATCCTGAAAGAATTTGACTGTTATTATAAACATTTTTAATATTTGAGCTTAATTATATCTAAAAAATAACTATCAAAATGCATTTTACATGGAGGATTAAAATTAAACCTGAACAACATTAAAGTGGATGCAAGATCCACCTTTACCTTACACTGTGTCAAGACTGTCCCTCCGTCCATAACCTGCTGTGTAGATCAAGAACACAAGTTCTGGATGATAAGCACTCTAGTCAGCTATATAACTTTAAATATTCTTATTTTAGTGTTACCTGTTTAAAACCATTGGAATATATTCATCACTAATGTTGGGCCTACAATTATGCTTAGATGTTATTATTGCTTGGGAGAAAACTGACTTGCATTCACTTTCAGTATTTCTATCACAGATATTGAATCTTCATCTACAAACTGAATACGTGGAAACAGGTGATCAATTTAACCTAATTAAATATGATAATAGGTAATGTTTACTGTTTATTTACTATGCAGTAGACACTGCTGCAAGAGATTTCCATGTTATAAAATCATTAACATTTGTCGTTCGCATATACAAAGCCAGAACAAAAAGAAAAACTATCAATTAATTTTTTCATGCATATGTATATATACTTACTCTTGTGGTTTAATTTCAATAGAAATAGAACGAAGGTAAACACCTTTATTATTTCTGTATTTTAAAAATTATTTCTTTGTCAACATCCACCTGCTTTTCTTCACCTTCAATCTTTGCTAAAACTTCTTTCTCCACTCCTCAATCATGTTTTTTTTTCTACCTCATACTGTATCTTATTAGCTGGAACCAGTTCTGGTCCAATTTTCCACTGAGGTTCTTCACAGGCCTGGCCAAATCAGGTCTATCACAGGAA
This sequence comes from Mesocricetus auratus, assembly GCF_017639785.1. Classification (NCBI taxonomy): domain Eukaryota; kingdom Metazoa; phylum Chordata; class Mammalia; order Rodentia; family Cricetidae; genus Mesocricetus; species Mesocricetus auratus. The sequence continues at coordinate 8,974,589 of NW_024429192.1, read as the reverse complement.
GAAAATGAAGTGCTCAGGCGTAGCTTAGGGGGTTTTATATCTACTCCACTCACAGAAGAAATTCAAAAGGGGAAGCATGTTTTTCAACCCAGTCCTGATTTTGAAACAATACTGCATGGACACTTGCATGAAGCTCAGAACACGCATCGATAATTCATGGCTTATGTTTGTTGGACTGCGTTATTACACATCTTAGGCAGCCAGTGTTAGTATTCAGGCATCTGTACAGGCCTGTCCTTGGGGTTCTGACAGGATACACCCTCAGCTGCAGCCACATAGCACATACACTGTGTTCTATTTAAAGGGCCCTGCTCACCTCTCATCCTTCTCTCTCTCTTTCTCTCTCTCTGTCTGTCCCCCTCTCTCCTCCTCCTCTCTCCTGATGCTCCTCTCTCTGGAGGTGGGTCTTCCCCTTTCATTTCCCCTTTTTATGACCCTTTTCCCTAACACAAAAAAAAATCTCTCCTTGAACCCTGTCACATAGTGTCTTTCTCTTGAACTCGGCTTTTCTTAAATTATATCAGTCAGTCCTAGAGGGTTCAAAGTAAACCCCTAACTAACGCCATTTACCCATTTACTTAGTGAAGATAAACAGTTACAGTTCCATTTCCCTGTTACTCCAATGAATGCAGAACCCTCAATAGGGAATTAAGCTTCCCTGTGAAAAAGATGCTCTATTCCACTTGATAAAGCATATATGGCCTCTGGCTACAAATTACCCAACAATGTCCTAAAAGTTTCTGCTCAGAACTTTGTCCCCCTTGATGACTTTGGTAGATCATTTTTCCCCTCCATGGAAAATACACATCTTAATTTTGAATACAGATTTTTTTCTAAGAATAGTTTAAAGAAAATATTATTTTAAAAAAACTTAATTTAGTTTTCATTTACAAAACCTCCTGAGTTTGTCTCACATTTTGTATCCGCTTTCAGAGAAATCTTTCCTTAATGATCTAGCTTGAAAAAAGAACTATTTTACTTTATTGCACAAATTAAATCACCCCATTTTGAAATCCAACTTTCTCTGAATGTTAAATACGGTATTTAGTAGTGGTGTTTGCATCTTCTAAATATAGGTATTTAATGATTCTAAGATAAAGAGAATTTTACTTTTTGCCCCATATTCTGTTTTCTTCTTGACTACAAAAATAATCAGCGTAATCATATGACTCTCCTACAATATTGCATGATGGTTATCATAAAGGAAACATAAACATGAAACTTGTGAGAACGCTGAATTGTCATGAATACATGATTACGTCATTAAATTCTGCTTTCTATAAGGCAAAACTATACTCATGAGATTGACAATGTTCGTGTACTTCCCAAAAGCCAATGCCTTTTAGCACGTTCAAACTGTAAAAGCGTTCATTTAGGTTTTGGAAACCTAAGCTAAGCAGTAGCAATTAGAGAAAGTAAACTGCAGATTACTTTGTCAAATAGGACGTGGTGTGGTTCTTTAAGCTTGAAAACCCTGAACAGTTGGCAAGGTGCTAAAGGAATTACTTCCTGAAAAAGCTCACAGGCATTCATTATCCCATCAAATGATCCATAAAGCCGAGATCCCAAGGAATGGGGAATCAGCCACTGTTATTGAAATAATTGTGGCTAACAGACCTTGCATAACTTTTGCCCCTCAAAACATTCAGGGGCTGAATTGGTGTATTTAAAAAGATATTTAATTTTCAGGCGCTCGGGAGGCAATGCCACATGGAAAGCTGAGTGAATACCTATACAAAGACACCAAAGAAACAGTTGGGGCTTGAACAAACATTTAGTAAAATAGGAAATTTCAAGTTAAATGCTTAAGAAGAGTCCTAGACAGATATTTAATACTTATAATACATTTCTAGGATACAAAACAATCTTGGATTCTCTTGTTAGCTTTGACTAAAAGTAAACATCATTTTAATTTCCTTTTAACCTTTGTTCTAGGAAAGTCAGTCCCCCTAAAGTGAAGATAATTTGTCATTCAGAGTGGTCTGAAGAGAGAGTGTTCCCCGAGCCTGAGAGATGAGTGTAATGGTTGATATTCACCTCTCATAAAACAAAAGTATGTTAGCTTTTTCCTTGACCTTGTGATGCTGTGTAATAATGCAGATTGAACTGGATTTGTAGGAAATTGATGTGTAAACAGCCAGAGGAGCTACAAATTTAATAGTAAGAAGCATTCAGTGAAGTAAGAGATAACCTTTTTTGTGTGTCTATGATACATATTAGTTTGCAAATAATTATTATAAAAACATTGTATTATATCTGTACTGATTTCATGCAAACTTTTTTTAAATCTGGGTGTGTTAAGTTTAAATACACCATTTATTCTGAAAAGAAGAAATCTGAAGTATGTTACAGACTGCTGTTTCATTTTATTAAAAACACATCTATGGAGAAACATTTTTTTAACAATAATGACTTCTTTGGGCTGAAGCAGTGCATTAAAAGTACACATGTATTAGAAGAGCATTAGATAGTCCACAGTATTTCAGTTGTCATTTAGCAACTAGATATATGAAAACACATCTAGACTACAAAAATATTGGTGAATACATACAGGCCCTTCTCTGTCTGCATAAACTTGACATGAATGGTCCACTGAATCCCTCCACTCTGCTGTCCTCTGTGAGATTTACTATAGTTATTAATGCTATATTGTGCACGAGGCAAACTTAAATCCCAGAGACATTGTGTTGCTTGCATGTGTTCACAAATCCAGGAAGAAGCAACGCTAAACAGTGAGACTTCAGCACATATCACTAAACATGAGTATATATGAACACAGGCAGGGTCAGTATTTACTGTCTGTAAACAGAACAATATTCTATAGAACAGCTGCTCACATCTGAGGAACTAGTTCAGCTTGAGGACGGCAAGGAGACACAGAGATTGCAGTAGTTTTTATTTAATGTCCTCCAATGTCTTGTGTATTGATGCCATTGCTGTCAGCCTACGTCACATTTGGGAAGTAATTAAATCTTTAGAAGATGGGTCTAGTGAAACTCAATCACCAGGGTGTGTGCTTGGAGTGGATCCTTGAAATTCTGAAAGTTTATAGCACTGTAAAAGGGCTCTTTCATTTTTAGTAAAAACACATCTTTGGAGGATGTAAAAGATTTGAGGAAAAAGGGTTTAATCCAAGACTTCAACACATAGAAATGCACAGTTTTACATTATAAGCTCACAGGATATGCTGAGCTGCAGACTGAGCCTATTTTGAAACCATTTACAGGAGAAATCCCGAGGACACATCGCTCCTGCATATGGATTACATAGACTTCGTCCCCTAGAGTTTTAGTTTAAGAAAATCAAGTGTTCACCTGAGATCTACTTATTTGAAATAAACAATTTCAACTATAGGATATTTGATATGGATTTACTTGGCCATTGTTCAAGTATCATGAAGTAACTTTTATTTCCATGGCTCAAATATCATATTCTTCATTGCATACAATTATAGACATATATATATATATATATATCCCCAAAACCTCAACATGTAGAAAACTCTTTTGTGAAATCAACAGTTTCCAACGTTGAGCATCAGCTCCCAGGCTCTGTGCTGCTTTGGAAACTCAGAAAAACATTGGTATGGAAAAAAAAACCACTGATACCAATTCCCATCTGTCACTCACTAGCCATGCAGCTAGATGTTGGTTCACAGCTGGAATATCCATGGCATCATCTATGTACTAGGTGAGCGAGGATCCGCCTACTGTGCTATTCCAAAAATCAAAATTAATTGCTCTCAGTGTCACTCGGAATATATTACAAGAACAACGTTCTTCCAGTTTTGATTAATGGTGTTAAGTCACAGTGAATGACTTAGCAGCAAGAGGCTGCCGTGTGCTGTTGCACACTAGGTAATTTAACAATAGCGAAGCACTGCTATCTCCAAAACACTAGAAGAGAGAATTGCAGAAGTCTTTACCAAAAGAAAATGATACACACTTGAAGATTTAGTTAGATTAGATGTATAAAATAACATTCTTCATTAGTATTTTCAATGTTTAAATACAATTCAAGTCTCATATTTCTTAACATTATTATTTCCCAAAGGGATGGTTGTGGAATTATACTCATAAAATTACCTAGATAAGTTCAAATGTGGGTGTTCTGTCTTCACACACACATTTGAGTATATGCAGAATGCAGGCATGATTCAGATTGTGTCATAATCTTTTAAGCTGCCTAGGCCTACAAGACAAGGTTCATGTGTGAAGCAAACATTGCCATGTTGACTTCCCATTTGTCACTTGATTCATGGCAAAAATGAGAATGTATGTTTTGTTTTGTTTCTGCAAAAAAAAAGAAAATGAAAAGAAAAAATAGATTAAAGTGCAAATGCAAACATTTTTTCATTTAATTTTTATCTGAAAATGTAAATAAAATTTAGTATGATAGAAAGAATAGTTTCACCGTACAGAGAAAACTGCTCATATGCCTCTGGAAGAAACTGTGTGGTTACTGACAAGCAAGTTGAGGCTTGCTTACATTTTCAGAGTACTGTTTCTTAATAAACCTCTTAATAAACGAGCAGATATAAATGTAGTTTTGAAAAGAAATTTAATTAAAAATGTCAAAAATGAATAAACCTTTATACTTTACACATATATTTTGATGAAAATTGAAAGAAAGATTTTGATGGAGGTGTATGATAGGAGAACAAATACTACTTCGGAGTTTTCCTTCACTTAGACCTTATTTTAACAATCATTAAGAGTGGTGAAATTAAAAAATACATTTTTCATACTTAAGCATGATTTAAGACTTAAAGTTTGACCGGGACTGTGGCAGAAGACTTAAATGACAATGTAGAGAAAGTAGATTTGTGTAATGCACATCATAAAAGTACCAGATATCATTTGTGTGAGATGCTGAAATTCCTTTGTTTGGGTGTGTGTATGCATAATTGTCCTGACTTCCAATTAAGGTAACATCAGATTCAATTAAATCTTTTGGTCATCTGAATAAGAATTATAATTTTTCATTGTCTTATTTTCTATGACTATCTTTTCTTCAAGTTATTGATATGTAAATAACTTAGAAGTGATAACTATTATTCAGGCGAAAATATACAGTCCTTAGAACAGACACTGGTGATTACACCTCTATTAGATATTTTTGCTTTTGTTTTTACTCAAGTTTTGTTTTGGTTTGCTTCTTGGGGGGAGTCAAAGCATGGATTTTTTTTTTTTTTTAATCATTTTTTATTTTAATTTTAAATAGCTTGTTTCGCATGTCAATCCCAGTTCCCTCTCCCTCCCCTCCTCCCGCACTCCCCTTCCACCCTCCCTCCCACCCTATTGCCAAATCCCTCCACATAGGGGATGTCTAGAGTCTATCATTTCACTCTTGGTAGGGTCAAGGCACTCCCCTAAGAGTCCAGGCTGAGAGAGCATCTCTCTTTGTGCCATAGGCACATGAAGACAGATTGTATACCAGGGATAGACACTGATCCACAGCTCAGAGCCCCATAGGTTGCCCAGGCCTTCTCACTGACACTCACATTTGGGGGGACCAGATCAGTCCCATTCTGGCCTCCCCACTGTCGGTCTGGGGTCCAAGAGCACTCCCCTGTTCAGATCAGCCGTCTCTGCTGGTTTTGCCAGCCCATTCCTTGCCAATTTGCTCATCACTCCTCTCTCTCTGTCACTGGGTTCCTTGGGTTCAGTTCAGTGCTTAGTTGTGTGTTTGCCTCTGCTTCCATCAGTCCCAGGATGAAGGCTCCCGGATAGTTATAGACATCAAGTTCATTATCAGGAATGGGCATTCGAGGTGGTCCTTCCACTATTGCTTAGCTTGCCAATTGATGTTATACCTTTAGATCACTCGAGGTCACTCTGGTGCCTGATCTGTCTTCGATCCTATGATTCCCTCTTCCCCCTATTTTACCCCCACCCCCTCAACTTCCTGTTCCCCCATGACCCACTCCCTTCCTCTTTACCCCCTCTACTCTTCCCAGGTCCCACTACCCCCCTCGCCCTGTTCCCCATCCATTCAGAGTATCTTGTCTCCATCCTCTTCTCTTGGGTACTATGCATATATGCATATCTTTTAGGTTCTTTCCTGTTTCCCAGACTCTCTATCTGTGGAAGTGCAGACTGGCACTATCCTGATCCATATTTAAAATCCATATATGAGTGAGTACATACCATGTTTGTCTTTTTGCGACTGGGTTACCTCACTCAGGATGGTTTCTTCCAGTGCTATCCATTTCCCTGCGAATTTCAAGATTCCATTGTTTTTTTCTGCTGAGTAATACTCCATTGTGTAAATGTACCACATTTTCTCTATCCACTCTTCAGTTGAGGGGCATCTAGGTTGCTTCCAGGTTCTGGCTATTACAAACAATGCTGCTATGAACATAGTGGAGCAGATGCCCTTGTTGTATGAACCTGCCTCATTTGGATAAATGCCTAAGAGTGGAATTGCTGGGTCTAGTGGTAGATTAATTCCCATTTTCCTGAGGAATCTCCATACTGATTTCCAAGATTTTATTTGGATTAAAGCAGTACGCTTGTAGTGGTTAGGGGATTTGGAGATGGGAGAAGTACTCAGGTTATAGGACAGTGACCAGCATCATGGATCTCTGCTGTCTAGATGACAATAGCCTACTGTCATATGTCCCTTGGGAAGGCACGGAAGATGCATCTCATTCCCATTGGTGCTCCTAGCTATACTGCCTAAGTTCTCAAAGTTCTCCATTTCCGCTCTGCAGGGGCTATCACCATTCAATAACACAGGACAAGAGCAGGCTTCATGTGTATCTAATTGGAGTATCAAAATTTTTGATGTTGTGATGTGACGTTAGCGTTGGCAGGTACTGGAGCACACCATAGATGTGCTGGAATGCATGAACAGGCTGAGAATACTTGCTAAGGAAGGTTTAGATAATATGCTATGACAACTCTCGGTTACCAACATGGTATTTGTTGTCTTATTACATAAGTGTTCTAACTTTTCTCCCTGTAGAAACAAGGTTGCCTTGTGTGTCTCTGCTCCCTGAAAGATAGATGTGTCCATGTGACTTACTTTGTCCAATGCAATGTATGTCACTTTGGAAGAAAAGCCTTTTCAGCCTTTCCTTGCCATGTTCTATATGGTCTGTCTGCTTATGTTAAACACCTATGATGAACACCAATTTTTGCATGTGCAAAAATTGAATGTGCTGGGATAAGCTACTGAGATAGGGGTGTTGTTCAACGGTATTACTAAACAAAATAAACACTGAAGCCACTGCTTCTAAATTACTTGCCAAATAAATCAGTGTCTGTGTCTTTCAGTCATTTCTGTCTGAAAATTTTTAATTTTTCATGCAATATTTGTTGTTTTTTGTTAATTTGCTAAGGGGGCAGATGATGCACTCAAAAGTGGTGTGAGAACATGATTGACAACTAAATAATGAAAACTTGGAGCAGTAGAAAAGTCTGTATGCAACTGTTTGGACAACATTTTCATACTGTGCACATGCATCCAGATCTCTGTCTCTGTCATCTCTCTCTGTCTCTGTCTCTCTGTCTCTGTTTCTCTCTCTCTCTCTCTCTCTCTCTCTCTCTCTCTCTCTCTCTCTTTCTCACACACATACACACTCACCACTCACATTTTCCTTCCTATTAGAAGAATCTGTTATTGTCCAGTACATAGGTATTTGATGACATAAACAGTCCTGAGCTGGTCATATGTAACAAGAGTCCTTATATACCTATTTAAGTTGCTGCTTGAACTTAAGTCATTTACTTAAACATGAAATTTGTGGTTTTTGTAAAAGTGTAAACACAAATTCACTAGGCGTATGCTGCTATATATTGCTTTAGCTAAATCTACAATTCATTCACCCAAGCTCACCAGGTGTTTGCTGAAATGGCTATCATGTACTGGACGCAGTGTTTTTTGGATACTTCTCCCTCTTTTCTTCAGCTACTGTAGCTTCTATCATTAATCCCTCCACCTGCAGGATGTCAGCATTTCCTCTGAAGAGAGTGAGGTCAGTGACTCAGCACTGCCATCCTCTGACGTGTTTATTGATAGAACATCTTGTGGTGTAAAGCTAACAGCAATAGCAATAAAAAATGCCAATTGGCAAGCTAAGCAATAGTGGAGAGACCACCTCGAATGCCCATTCCTGATAATGAACTTGATGTCTATAACCATCCGGGAGCCTTCATCCTGTGACTGATGGAAGCAGAGGCAAACACACAATTAATCACTGAACTGAACCCAAGGAACCCAGTGACAGAGAGAGAGGAGTGATGAGCAAAAAAAGAATGGGCTGGCAAAACCAGCAGAGACAGCTGATCTGAACAGGGGAGAGCTCTTGGACCCCAGAGCGACAGTGGAGAGGCCAGCATGGGACTGATCTGGACCCCCAAATGTGAGTGTCAGCGAGAAGGCCTGGGCAACCTATGGGGCCCTGAGCTGTGGATCATGGTCTATCCCTGGAATACAAACAGTCTTCGTGTGCCTATAGCACAAAGAGGGATGCTCTCTCAGCCTGGACTCTTAGGGGAGTGCCTGGACCCTACCCAGAGTGAAATGACAGACTCTAGATATCCCCTATGTTGAAGGATTTGGCAATAGGGTGGGAGGGTGGGGGGGAAGGGGAGTGCGGGAAGAGGGGAGGGAGAGGGAACTGGGATTGACATGTAAAACAAGCTATTTAAAATAAATAAAAAATTCAATAAAAAAAGTGGGCTGCAGAATTACATAGAGAATTCTCAATAGAGGAATCTAAAATGGCTGAGAGACATTTAAGAAAGTGCTCAACATCCTTAGCCATCAGGGAAATGCAAATCAAAACAACTCTGAGATACCATCTACTCCTGTCAGAATGGCTAAAATCAAAAACATCAATGACAGTTTATGCTGGAGAGGATGTGGAGAAAGGGGAACACTCCTCCACTGCCGGTGGCAGTGCCAACTCCTACATCTACACTGGAAATCAGTATGAAGATTCCTCAGGAAAATGGGAATCAGTCTATCACAAGACCCAGCAATTCCACTCTTACCCAAAAGAGGCAAATTCATACAACAAGGACATCTGTTCAACTATGTTCATATTATTTGTAATAGCCAGAACCTGGAAGCAACCTATATGCCCCTCAACTGAAAAATGGATTAAAAAATATGGTACATTTATACAATGGAGTACTACTCAGTTGAAGAAAAAACCATGGAATCTTAAAATTGGAAGGCAAATGGATGTAACTAGAAGAAATCATCCTGAGTGAGGCAACCCAATTCCAAAAAGACAAACATTGTAAAGGGAGGCTTTTTCCTTGAGAGAAGCCTTCCCCCCATCCTGGTTCTAGAGCTGCATCAGTCCCAAATAAACACACAGGAGGCTATATTAATTTAAAAAAAATGCCAACTCTCTAGGCTTTGCTCTCTGCCTGAGTGATGTTCACCCTATGATCACATAAATAAGTTTCCTAACCTTTCTGAACTACTACACCATCATCCACAGTTGCCTGTGACTATGATTGCACACTGTACAAGAAGCACCCAACTCCAGAAGTCATCTAGAAACTGAGGGTTAATCAGGATTCCTGACACCCTTTTTTTCCTTTTTCTCAGCAGCTGCTATTGTTTCTAGCAAGTAAGCACACATTGAAATGCTATGAGATATTAAAAGTATGCACCATGATAGTCTAAAATAAATTACTTTTTGTAATGTTAAACACAACTCTTCAAAGAGTCAAGGCACACTACAAACTGAGTTCTTTTATCTCATGAGTTTGTCCTTGCAATTTTGTTACAAGGAGTTATCTGCTTTTCCTTCTTTGAAACATTTATGTGAGTGCAATTGCACAGAGGTAGGAAACTCCCGAGTCTGATATTTACACAGTAAAATGATGTGCAGTATAGCAACAGCGAAACAGTGTTTCTGGATATCATTGTCCAAATTATAGTGTCAAAATTTTCAAATAAGATCAAATGTACAATGTACTGCAATTCTCTACAGGAAATAGATCTTGTTGTGATTTGCTGTATTTGCAACTAGCAAGTCAGTGTAACATCTAAATAAAGCATATTTCTGCTGAATGATGGGGTTATAAATACATATTAGCCTCAACTTTATTATGTAAGATAAAATATCATGTAACATGTGTCAAGTCTGCTAATATCCACATGATATGTAAAAATAGACACCAGTATCCCATGACCCTATGCCCATATCAGTGTGTGTGTGTGTGTGTGTGTGTGTGTGTGTGTGTGTGTGTGTGTGAGTGAGAGAGAGGGGGGGAGAGAGAGAGAGAGAAAGAGAGAGAGAGAGATTTGCTGCAGTGACCACATCAATTGAAGGCAACAAACATTTTTTGTTAATACTCATTCATCTTACTGTGAGTGTCCTTCTTGGATGAGCCCTATTTTCCTTTCAAATTAAAGAAATAAAAGTGGATTAAGACCTTAAATACTTTCTGGTATAATATTAATATTCATAAATCCAGGTACTTGGTTTCAGCCTTATAAATAACTATATCTAATAGGCCGTGGCATGATAATAGGAAGACAGTGTATTAGAATTACAGAGGTTTATGGATTGATAAATAAAACATGTATACATGTATAATCTGTACAGTCTGTATGTATCTGTTTTATGTATAACATCATATGTTCATATGCACACATATTTTACAAAACAAACTGGGACTGTCTACCACAACCTCAGTTCCTTCCATAAAACAGAATGATGTTTGTGTTTTCCTGTAAGTCAGTATGCATCTGATGTTCTGTCTTTGTGTGCAACCTGTTTAAGAGCGTGGATGTGATCTTTGCTGTGCATCATTTAGTACGCTCTCATTTGCACCCTGAAATATTTCATAAGCAAAGACTGAATTTCAACAAGGTCTAGGAAAAGATGCCCTTGCGTCATGATTTTGCCAGGTATTTTCCACAAAAGTAGCTATCCTTGGAGCAACCAATATCAAGATATATTCTCATTTAAATTTAATGAGGTGCTAAGCCCCCATGACTGAAATTAAAAAAAATAATAATTCAATGTGTTTAAACTATTGATCAAGTTTGCTTTTATATTTATTAATTTTGCTGATATTCGGTCAGTATTCGGCACAAAGAGATGTCAATCTCTGCATTATTAAAATTGTGTAAAGAGTAGCTTGTGTTCTATTTTTTACTCTGATATTGGAAGAAAGCATGAGAAATAATACACCCTATTCCTCAGATGTTTGCTGACTCTTGGATCCATGGGTGGTACATTGCTGTAACACTGCTTCAGTACTTTTCTAGTAAGCAGAATATAACATACCATCACCTTACTACAAGTGAAGCTAAGTGTTTATGTGAATGTTTATGACTTATGCCAAAAATGATTTTTGAAAAACTCGACATATTTAAAACTAGTACTTAAAAGTTTCATTGTAAGTCGAAACAATCTCAGAACATACAAATCCCAATGAATTTTATATTGTTTAGTACTTCATATGTTTTCATCAAATAATTCGAACTGAACAATATGTGTTTTATTTTGGGGAAAACATATCTGTGATACTACAAGCTTTAAACACTAGTCTCCCTTGTCAAATATGAAAGTCTCCAAAGGCAATTTCTGTTAAACTAAAGTAAGGAATGTGAATGATCTATTTAAAACACACAACAGTACTAGCATGTTTTTCCTCACGAAGTAAAGGATTAGCTTTGAGATAAAACTGTTATTTGAAGGGATGAGTGAATAAAAGAAATGATAGAAAGATAAATGATAGATGCATAGATGGATGCATGGATGCATGGATGGGTGCATGGATGCATGGATGCATGGATGTATAGATGATAGAGTGATGGTTAATACTGGTTGTCAACATGTATGAATCTAGACTTACCCAAGGGACGAAGAGATGTGGAAGAAGGGTCTAGACAGATTACCTTAATGGAAAAGACTCTCCCCAGTAGTACATGGCACCTTCCAATAGTGACCTAACAAAAGCCTGGTGGAGAGACATCTGTTACCTTTTTGTCTACTTGATTTTATAGCATGCATGTGAATCTACCATCTTCCCTGTTGCTGCTATTGTCACTGCTGCTGCCTCTACAATTGCCATCCTATCCTGACAGCAACACCTAGTTTCCTGAGGCTTTCAATATGGACTGAAGACCCATGGTACTCCAGTAATTCTTCAGGCCTTCAGTTCTAGGTTGGGACTGCAGAGGTATACAATATTTTGGGTGAGCTTCTACTGTGTTCTCAGCCTCCCTAGTGTTTATTTATTATTTATTACTTGGGAAACCAGTCAATATAATAAGCCCCCTTCTAATATGTATTTATTTTATTTGATCTGTTTCTCTAAAGAACCTTGAATAATATTGAAACCTAGATTAGACAGATGAATAACAGACAAATTGGTGATAGGTAGATAAATAGATACGTAGGTAGAAGACAGAGAGACAGACAGACATCTTGTCATGATCATGTCATACTGACTTTGAGTGGTTTTTCTAGGATTATTCCTCAGGGACATGACATTGAGTGATGCCCTAGGGTATTGTGCTAAGGTAAGACCCGAAGGGGTGGCAGATGTGCTCTCTCTCAGTAAATGGGAAAAAGACAATTAGGAAAGAAGTGAAAATGGAGACCCAGCAGAGCACAGGTGTGTGCTCAGTGGGACTTACTTCAGAAAAGAGTAAAAATAGAAATGGAGAATCTGCTTCCAGATTCTCTGACGTCTGTTGATTCTACTCCACCCCTGGAGATGGTTCAAGTTGATGCACAATGTCCTCCTGAGACACAGAGGTCGATCCACTGACCATTGTTGACATGAGCTAGCAAGATGCTCCTGCCCGTTCATTCTGGTTCTCTTTTAGGTTTGCTGTGCCTTGACCCCGTGCATGTGCCGTTTTCACATGGAGAATGTTTTTATCTGCTCTTGTCAATAGTACATTATCTTCCACAGAGTTTTTGTGGGACAGCTCCTTGGCTCTAGATTGCATCAAACCATTGTAGTTTTCTCCCTCCAAAATTTACCCACCAGGGTTTGTATCTGCTTCATTCATGTGTTTAATTCTACTTAAACATGTGATTTTGTTATGTTGTGTTTGGTCTCATCTACCTGTATCAGTTGCAGCTAAAAATTGAGTTGGCATTTTTACTGGAATGGCCCTCAGGGCTTGACTCAGTATCTGCATGCTGTCAGCTAGATGGAGCAATGAAAAGCTCTCAAACCAGGAAATTTCAAAACAGCAGGAGTTAACTCCTCGGTGACTTACACTAGAAAGTTGTTCTGATCTTGATATATTTTCAATATGTTAAATGATTTGAGTTTCATTGTGTATCAGTTTTGAAGTAGTACAAACTGTATATTTTGCAAGTAAATTCAAATATATAGTAAATCTCATAAGGGAATATAAAGTCATCCTTCAGCTGCTATGCAGGGGTTAGTATGCATAAATATCCAAGTCTCACTTATTTAAAATCTTCAACTAATACAATAACAAGAGAAAAATTTGATTGCTAGAAAAATAAAAAAATAAAAAGAACAGAAGGGACTAAAATGATAAGAATAAAAAACAAAGTTAAAAATACATATGTAGAAATATTAAAAATATTCAGTGCTCTTGATGTTTTTACATGGAAATATGAAGTATGCAACCCAATTAAAATAATAATCAAAAATGAAAAAGCAGAAAGCAAAAGAAATTAAGCAAATAAATTTTGAAATAAATTATAAATAGAGTAAATGACTGAGTACTTAGATTCAGAATGTTATTAAAAATAGAAATACATTGCTATTGGGAAAATATCTGCATAAACTTAACATTATGTCAGTTGTAACCACTTCATAATATACATTCTTGCTCTTATGAATCATGAGTGTGAAACACAGCATTTTATTATTATGTTACAGATTTTAATTAGATATAATCTTATTTTATGTATCAATCCAAGTTCCCTCTCCTTCCCATCCTCCCATGCTCCCCACAACCCCCCCATACCATTCCCCATCCACTCCCCATGGAGTATGAGGCCTTCTATGAGGGGTCATCAAAATCTGTTAAGTCATTTGGGGCAGGGCCTAGGCCCTCCCCCATGTGTCTAGGCTGAGAGAGTATCCCTCCATGGGGGAACGGGCTCCCAAAGTCTATCCATGCACTAGGGATACATCCTGCTTCCACTGTCAGAGGCCCCTAGACTGCCCAGTGCTCCTAGCTGGTACCCACATTCAGGGGCCTGGTTTGGTCATATGTTGGTTCCCCAGCTGTGAAATACCCTAGTGCCAGATTTCTCTTTAAACCTATACTTGCTCTCTCTATCGATGTGTCTCTTTTCTTCCTCTCCTCTATTCCTCTCCCCACTCAATCTTCCTGATCCCTCATGTTCTCCTCCCCTCTACTCTTCTTCCCTCCTCTTTCTCCCACCTCTTTCCCCCTCCACCATGCTCCCCATTCATTCAGGGGCTCTTGTCTCTTTCTGCTTTGCTGGGGGACCGTGTATGTCTGTTAAGATCCTCCTTGTTTCCTAGCTTCTCTGGTGGTGTAGATTGTAGGCTGGTAATCCTTTTCTCTATGTCAAATATTCATATATGAGTCAGTGCATACTATGTTTGTCTTTCTGTAACTGGGTTATCTCAGTTAGAATCGTTTCTTCTAGTTCCATCCATTGCCTCCAATGAGTAATACTCCATTGTGCAAATGTAACACATTTTCTGTATCCATTCTTCGGTTGAGGGGCATCTAGGTTGCTTCCAGGTTCTGGATATTATACATAATGCTCCTATGAACATAGTTGAACAGATGTCCTTGGTATTGGCACAAAGACAGACAGGTAGACCAATGGAATTGAACTGAGGACAATGGTATTAACCCATACACCAATGAACAACTAGTCTTTGACAAAGAAGCGAAAACTATATGATGGAAAAAAGAAAAAAAATCCTCAAGAAATGGTGCTGGCATAACTGGAGGCTGACATGCAGAAGACTGCAGATAGAGCCATATCTATTGCCATGCACAAAACTTAAAGTCCAAATGGATCAAAAACCTCAACATAAATTCAGTCACACTGAACCTCTTAGAAGAGAAAGTGGGAGGTACCCTCGAACGAATTGGCACAGGAGAGTACTTCCTGAACCTAATGCCAGTAGCACAGACAATGAGATTGGCAATTAATAAATGGGACCTCCTGAAACTGAGAAGCTTCTGTAAAACAAAAGGCACAGTCAACTCTACAGCAAGACTAAACGGCAGCCCACAGAATGGGAAAAGACTTTGCCAACCCTATATCAGATAGAGAGCTGATTTCCAAAATTTACAAAGAATCAAAGCATTTAATGCTGCTTTCTGATGTTATTATAAATAAATATACTTTGTTTTTAAAGCAGATAGTACATTCTGTTGAGACAGTGCTAAGGCTGATTTCTGCCTTGCATGACATTCTCCATATGACTTAAGTCAACATCTTTCTGTGAGATTGTATACCAAACAGCCTTGCCCTCCACAGGGCAGAAGAAAATACATTTTCTAATAATATGAAAATAACTCACAATATAGTAGTCTTTTGACTGATTAAATCAATAGCATTTCACTAAGGTTGATATTTCTTATCCTAAAGCCCAATGTCAGTGGAACTTCCAGAGAACGAAGATTAGACTCCTATTTAAAATTTATTTCACTTCCAAATGTCACCACTACTTTCTTCCTAACTTAATTTTTCTGAAAATAATGGAACTTGCATTTATGACTGGCAAACCCTCTTAGGTTGAGAAAGCAGGAACAACAATAACAAAAACAAAAATGGACTTAAAATCTACAACACAGCCAATCCCTCTGGCATTAAATATACATCCAATTCATAAGAACTATATTTTTTGATGTATATTCATCATCCTGGTTTTATTTTATTGTGAATGTCAAGAGTTTTATATGAAAGCTTATTGCTACAAGTTGATTTAATGCAGTGAAGTGATTGATTTATGTACATATATTCACACTGTGAGCATCAGAAATCCAAGTATTTGAGCCCTTTGGATGAATGACTTCCTGACAACTTACAGAATCTATAACATGTACGATGACATTTTGAAGAATGTAGTATATTTTAAGATAAAAAGATTCCATAATCTTGAATTATCATGAATCTGATATGTGAATCCAAGTCTATAACATTTTTCTCTCCCTCATTTCAAAATCAGGCATAATAGTGATCAATTATATCTGTTGATAAAATAAAGAGATATGTGTTTCTCTTAAAAATCACAAATAACCATATGTGAATAAAATCACGGCAACAGCAATCCTGGCCATGACCTTTAAGTGTTAACTTCATCCCCAGCACTATACTGATCATTTCCCACATATGTAGTCAAGTCTCCAGTTGCAATTGAAATAGATGTTACCACAGCACTTCACAGTATATACAAGAGAAAGGAAGACAAGCCAGACAGTTTGATGAAATCCTCACACACAGCGACACGTAGAGTTTAGATGTAAATGTATGTTTATATTTAGTACTTGGATCATTTGATACTACCAGTGTATGTTCACATCTCTTTTAATTAAGTTGAAACCTTTGAAAGCAAGGCAAAGTTTCATATCTTTTTGAATCTTCCATAGCATATTTTAAATGTGTTTTATGGATATTTGTTTATTAAACACATTCATAAAATTCACTGAAAGTAAGCAAGTAACAGAAAAATAAGCAAATGAACGAATTAATAATAAAAACCAAATGGATTATTAAGATGGTATATTAAGGAAAGCCTACAAATGATTGTGTGTAGATAGGAAATGTCAGGTGTATATATTTCAAGTTGAATTATCGTGTACCTTCAAGATTTTATTGTCCCATAGAGAGATTTTTTTCAACCCAGAAGTAGATGATGCAGTCATTGCAGGTTACTCAAGTGTATCTAGAGGGATTGGAGAGATGGCTCTGTAGATAGGGCTGCTTGATCCGAGTCTGACAACCTGAATTTTATCCCCAAGACTCACATGGTTGAAGGAGATGACAACTCTAGCAAGTTGTCCTCTGACATCCTCCCAGACACTGCATTACACACACACAAACACACACACACACAGACTTACTTGTGCAAACTCACATACATGCTTGCACACTTTCACACTCATTCATGCATACTTTCACACATGCATTCACTCACACACACTCTCATACACACTCACACTCACAGTCACACACACATATACACTTCTCTCACACACAGACTCATATCCATACTCAGAAAAGTTGCAGCGGTTTTGTAAGTATGTGATAGGCTAAGGAGAAGTTAACTCAGACTTAGTAAGACCTATAAGAGCCAGGTTGTCTATGCAATGACTGAAGGAGTGATAAGAGATAGCAGGAAGGGCTCAAAATGACCCAACCTTAAGAAGAACTCAGCAGGGAGGGAACAACAGGTATCACTGGCTGAACCATACTCTGTTATTAGTTTCTAGTCTGATGGTATTTTTTATGTCCCAAAGTGGTTGAAGGATGATGGGTGTGAGCAGGAGGGACCGAGGCTGTCTGTCCAGGGACAGGTTTCTTGTTAAAGGAAACATGGCACCGGAGATGTAAAGACAGACATCCCCACATGAAGGATGCACTCAGGCTCCTTACAAGAAGAACAACACAGGGGTGAGAGGGGAGGTGAATCTCAAAGAGGTGCAAAAGTGTGTGTCAGCATGCGGAGGTCTGCATGAGTTTTATCTTCTTGACTTTGGGAAACTGAAAACATGCTCTGGTCCATATTATTTTTCATAATTTTTCATGAAGCGGAGGCACCATTCTCTAAATCACCCATGGATTCGCAAGAACACACCACTTGCTGTCTCCTTACCAACATAGAGTATGCTTACTGGCGGATAATCTCTTTTGACTCATCCGTAAGCCATACTCTTAAAATGTCTATTTTTCTTACAAGGCACGAGATTGTCTAAACATACACTGTATTTGACAAGGCTCAAGTACATTTCAGCAGGGCAGCACTACAGGACAGCACTGATTTTCACAAGATACATGAATGAGTGAGGATTTCCTAGTGCCACAATTTTCTTAATTGGTAAAAATCAACAAGTTGTGAAAACTTTTTGGACCCTTAACTCAAGTGTTCTTTGATCATAGGAGTAGTCAAGAAGAGAGACAAGACCAGAGGTATAACAGAATAAGAATCAACAGAGATTTAGGTAAAGAGAAATCTTTTTCTTTGATTTTTCTCCTTCAGGAATTCTCTACCTTGCTCTCTTTGTTCATAGTTACTCACGGGATAATAAGAACATTCTATTTCAACCCTCCACTTCTTCAAAGAGAAGGATTAAATTTTAATCCCTGGGGAACATGGCCATTGGTTAAATAGAATGACAATTTTAATCAAAGAACTAGCTTCATTTCTCCCCACTATGCAGAAAGTGTCACCAGACAAACATATAGGACCCTGATGTGCACACACACCATCAAGCAAAAGGTATTTGGTCAAAGATCCAAATCATCTGTGAAGACATATATGTGTCCATCTTTCAACTGACACATGTCCCGTTTAACATTTTTTTTCTTCCCTAGTAAATCTGTGCTCTTCTTATAGATCACATGGAGTCATTTGGACACCAAGAGAGTGTCCTTGGCTTTCCAAAACTTTGGCAGTCTTTGCCTAAATTAACCCTCTAATTCATATGACTCACACTCTACAAAAGACTCATTATTTGGGTGAGTCGAATCCATACACATGAAATTTTTGCACTGCCAACTCCTTGAGGGCATAGTCACTGATGCGGATTTTGACAGTCACATTCATATGCATGTGAAATTCCTACAGATCCTGTGATGTGTAAGTCAAAGACCTCAAAAAGATTTTAGTTGTGTTGAGTGGCAGAATGACTCAGTACCATGCAACATTCTCTGGAGAGGGACCAGAGATCCTAACCATGGACAGTGCTGGCAAAGTTACATTTCCGAGTTGAGGTCAAATAGTACCAGTATCTTGCTTCAGGCCATACAAAGAAGGTGTGATTATTTTTCTCTGAAGTTTTCAAAGAATACACGCTAAACGTTTGTTAGGTATGTGCTAGTAACTAGTATGCTTAAGTTAAACTTTGGTACCATTTAACATTTGGGGAAGTTTAGTTTCTTTGCTGGGGGGGGGATCATGGCTGTATGGTTTGTGGGGTGTTATCCTTATACTTGGTCATAGGAGCTCTCCTTCCCCCTAAACAGAAACAAAGAAAAATGTCTCCAAAATTTGAAAATGACTTACAAAGGGGAGACATGTTATTTGTGGCTGAACAGCACTGTTTTAGGGAAAGATTTGAATTAGTATGTATTTCACAAATAATGTACTATTGCATCATGAGTACAAAGCTTCTGTAATCTGCCTCACAATGGAAAGGAAAGGTTGGCCTGTTAATCTTCATGGTGCAGCCCACTGAGAACATGATTAATTCAAACTGCTGTCATTCTTAATGGTCCTATTTTACAATTTTGCAAATATCTTGTTCTGTAATCATTCCCTGGGGTTTCTTAAGTAGAATCGAGTCTTTATAAATCAATAAATAATAGGCCAGCACAGGTCATATTAATAATATCTAAACTTCCATTCATATCCCTTATGCTTTTAATTAAGTCTTTTGAATCTGGCTTTGTTTCTCAGCACATAGCTCACTTTAACACGGGTATGCAAATTAATGTACACTGGAAGCATGAAGATGAAAATTAGGCAAGGTTCTGAAAGAAATCTAGTTGCAGTAAATTGAGAATTTTAATTTAATAACTGTTGCTCACAACACACTCATATCCCATTAGGTACAAGATAACCTAAAGCTGGGCTACTGATTATTTTGGGGGTAGTTATTTTTACCATTTTGTTTGCAGGCATATTGAAATAGTTCTGGGCAATACTGCTGTTCTGAAAATAGAAGTATATCAAAGACACTGGGAAATGAGTCAAATATATAGACCACATAGGCAATAAAACCAGAAAATATATTTATAAAATACTCTTTTTCCTCCCTAGATAATATCTCTTCCCATTTATTTGATTCTATACAGAAAATCTGCCCTCCATTTGCACAGCAGTTGAAAAGATACACTGAAAATAGTTAACTACTATTTTGGAAGAATAATGAAGTTATGGTAAATAGTATGTAAATCAAATCATATATGCCAAGCAATTAATATTTGAATCTTAAGGTGAAACAATGAAAACACTATCATATTCAAAATTTTGTAATAATTTCACTAAACATTTGCTTGATTCTTCAACATAGGACCAGCACTGTAGAAAAAACTTTAAGTCATGTGGATGTTATAACTGTCTCACCAATGTGTTGTTCTATTATTCACTATGCAATGGTCTACCTTACATAGAGCTTTTCAGTGTACAGAAGCGATTGTGTATTTAACAATTTTGGTAGGTGGTGGGAACCTCACAAAGAATTCCTGAGACAAGAAGTATTCTTGCCCAGGTAGACTTGATTCTTCTTTCCATGCCTTTTACATATCCATTTGATGCTATAATATGTATTTATTTATATTGATCTTGAAGGATAAATGGAAACATCATCCTAGTTTCAAAGTGACTGAAATTGAAATTTATACTGACTGACTTTCCTGTTAGTTGCCTTCTAGTTTTTGAAATTTGGTTTCCATTTGTAGACTTGAAACCATTTGGTTAACTTCTGGGGCTTTGGTGAATCTTATGAAGTGATGGTTATGAAGCATCTTTTAGCTTTAGAAAAGTCTTAATTATCAGCATGACACACAGAGCAAGACTTTCTTTTTTTTACACAAATCTGTGCTACCCAGAGAGTGATTACTTTTGTGTGTGTGTATGGGGTCTGGTGGGTTTGGATCAGTGACTTCCTTTACTGTTTGCTACTAATTTTTTAAAAATGATTTTCATGAATTCTTTAAAAAAATTGTGCCATGTATTGGATTATATTCACCCTTTCTTCTTCCTTTACTATCTACTAGTACTATATCTAACTGAACCTATTTTAACTTTTAGTAATCTCCTGACTGCAATTCTGTTCTTCATATATTTCTGGGTGTGGGTCTATCCAATTGATTGTGATAGGTGCTAACATATACACCACTAAAGAAAACAGTCTTACTCTCTATCTTTCAGAAGCCCTCAAATGTCCATAGCTCCTCATTTAAGGGGTGGAGCTAATGAACTGTTTCCCCTATGAGGTGGAATGTTAGAGTGATCTTGGACAGGTAACCAAAACTTCTGTATGTTCGTGAATATATCTATCCTGTCATGTACAGAAGATACTATTTTGCTCTGGTCCTCGCCTACCTTTGTTTATCAAAATCTTCCCCCCTCTTCTGTGATGATGCCTGAACCTTGTGGGGGATATTATATAAATGACCCATTTGTGGATGAGCACTCCACTGACACTTTGACCAGTTTCGAGTTTCCAAATTAGCCATCATCCGTTAAAGGATAAGGATGCTTGACTGGTGAGGAATGAGAACTGCACTAACACATTGGTATATATAAATTTAGAGGGCAGTGCTATGTAGGCAGCCATACCACCCCGAGTGCCCCTCCCCCAGCGCTCCTGATCTAGTCTGATGTCTACCTTATTGTCTGACACATGCCCTCATTGAATCCAGGGATCACTCATTGTCTATACCATCTAGACAGGGAGCCTCAACCATCCTCTTGTTTCTGTCTCCCTGGCTCGAGGATTACAGGCACATTTCACCATACCTGGCTTTTGACTTGGGATCCAAACTCAGATCCTCGTGACTGAATCATCTCTCTAGTCCCAGTAATCACCCTTGATACCCTAAAGGATTTGGTAAGTTGTCCTACATGATGCTGCATCATGTGGGCATGTTGACATGCATGTGAGCCAGTCTTTGCACAGAGCCTTTGATTCCTCCCTTTGACCCCATATGTTTTATGCTTGATAGATCCAGAAATAGAATGCTGATATGCCTATAGTTAACTGGTTTATAATTGCATTCCCTTTTTCAAAGGTCCTGAATATATTTTCTGCTTTTTCCCACACTCATATTATTATATTTCATCTGGAAATGCCAATTTTAAGATTTCCCAGTCAGCTATAGTGCATAAGTTCTACTTCTGTACAATTTTAAGTCTTAAATTTGTGGTAATGTATTCAAGGGAATAAACTGGATGAAAATTGGACAAAAGTTGCAAGATAAACATAAAAGAAGGGAGCTATCATTTACTCGATTTGTAGCTTGCTGAGGCATTTTACAGATGTGACAGGGATCCTTACATTATCAAGTTGCTTTTTTTTCCTGTTCAAGTATAGAGGTGTGGGTTTAAAAATGAATTACACTGTCGAGTTTAAATTATCATTCCCTTACTGTTTCAGCAAAATATCAGGAAATTCTACAACACTTAGTGGATTTTCTTTCCTTTTCCTTTTCCTTTCTTGTTTGTTTCAGGATCAACACAGGAATCTCACAAACTCTGCTTCAGGTTTTGTTTGCTTGCTTTGGAATTTTAAACACACTGTAGTTCTCCGGAGTATGGGATATAAAGAAACACAGACAAACTTGACATTCAGGACACAGACCAGCCAACAACATTTAAAGTTATTCCCCCCTCAGCCCTATAAAATCAATAGTACTGTTAGATAAAAGAGGCTTTTCTACAAAAAAAAAATGATTAGGATTACAGAGGAGCACCTGAAAGTTTCAGAGGGGATAAAGGAAGAGTTAGCTTAATTGTCAACGAGAATATGCAAATTAATTTCTAATACAAAAAGCATACAAAAAGGAAGTAATACAATATCAAAGCAAAACAAGAGAATATACAAAGAAGGAAATGACTTTCCAAGCTGGAATTTTACATCCTTGGGGGGGGGCATGGGTTCTGTGTCTGTGCCTGTGTCTATGTATCTGTGTGTATGTGATTAGAATTAACCACAATACAATGAGCTTTATTTTAAGATTGCTGTAAGATCAACTGCTCACATCCCTAAATCTCATCAGGGTAAACTATGAGGACTAGGCTGTCAGTCTGCATGTTCTCCCACAGGCGATACAGGTCCTGGTTTGCTTTTTCACTGCCTTGAGACACTCCATATTTAAATTACACGTCTCAGAGATCTTTATGCTCCCATCTTCCTGGTTATTTTCTTTCTTATAAAGGCTCTCATCAATCTTGACAATGTTTCTACCTCTGTTTTCCTATATAGATGAATGCCTATCACCCATTTGTGCATTTAATGTAAGTAACAAGTATTTTCTGAATGAAATGTTGGCCCTGCATCCAGGTATTTCATCTACATAGACATCAGGTGATCTATTCACCAATGTATCTCACTGGACGTTCTCAGATTCCCAGAAAGTCTCATCCTTACCTTCTAACGTTCACACACTTGGGTTGTAGTGCACACTCCATGACCATCCCCTCCCTTTGACTTTGCATTGTTCACCTGAAGGGAAGTTTGGTCAGGTGACCTGCAGTCTTCTGACTCTCCTGGTAGGCTATGAGAGCAAACCAAGATGCATGAAAATCTATAATGAGATGTCTTAGTGAGGTGCCCCTCCCTCCAGTGCTGGGAATCAAATCCTGGGGCTTGTACATGCTAGGCATATAGACTGCCTGTGTACCACACCTCCAGCCCCTATGGCAGTATTCTGACTCCTTGGAGAAATAATTACCTTGAGAAGTATCACTGGTTTCGTGCCCTAAACTTGTATTTAGCACTTTATAAGAAGCAAGTGTGTGACATGCACCACTGATTTCCTACAGGGTCATTACCTGCAGCATCATGTTGCCTCTTTTTATCTTGACTGTAAGATGAGTTTCCAGCCTGAAAATTCCATAAATTTCCTATCCTATCAAAAAACCCCTCAACTTTTGGATTTTGCTTGTTTTTTTTCCATCTTCTTGAACGTGAAGACACATTTTCTGGTCCCTTGTTGGCTACTCTTTTTTTCTGGGAAACTCCCCTGTCTTCATCTTATTTTATGCTGGTCTTTGCGTTGTTAGTGCACATTATCAGATTGTAATATATGTATCTGACTTCAAAACCTCTGAAATATTTTTAGAATAAGAGTAGCTATAAATATGAGTTAGTAAGTGAATAAAAAAGGGTGGAGAGAAGGCAGAAACAAATTAATCCTCAACTTCTGAAGGGAAAAGGAAAGGTCAAAAGCTATGAAAAACCCTAAAGTCTACTTGAAGGATGATCTCACAAAGATGAAACAAAAGACAGCACAGACTTCAGGGACACTGTAGCAAACTGGCTTCTGCATGCTTTCCAGGATCTGTGCTACAGTCTTGGCCTTCTATAAAGGCAATGTTAGTCAGGTGTCCCCCCTGCCTTCCTCAAGCCAGCTATAGGGTGAACATATGATTAACAGAGTTCTACACTGCAGGCAAGGCTTCCTTTCTGAACTCATAGTCATGAAATTGTCATGAAGTGAGTGGTATGTTATTCTTTAGACATAGTTCTTTAGACACCACACACACACACACACACACACACTTAACATATACATCTGAGATCACTTGTTTGAATTATCCCAATTAAGTGAGAGTAATAAAAATACTTTTTGACAAGAGTATTGGGATCTGACTCAGCAGTTAAGTCATTGGTTTGGGTTTGGTTCCTCAAACTCATATGATGGCTCACAACTTACTGTTACTCCTTTTTCAGGGTATCCAACTCACTCTTATGGGCACAATAATCATACACAAAAGTAGAAATTAAAGTTAAAAAATGGTGTTTCCAAGGTAAGCATTCTAAATTGTTATCTTGCCTCCCATTCATTTATGATAGCTAGTTTTTACCATGTACTTTTGAATATGAAGATACTTATTTACCTTGAAATGTAAGACAAGTTGATCAGAAATGCCTACATAAGAATATAAAGTTCCAAGAAATGTGAAAGTATTGTAATGGCCAATATCGATTTTTCAACTTCATTGAATCTAGACTCATCCAGCAGAAAAGTGTCTGGCTGTGCTTGTAGGAAAGTCTCTTACTGCACTGAGTTACTTTAGTGAAAAGATTCACCCCAACTACTGGCGGTGATAT
The DNA here is from genome assembly GCF_017639785.1 of Mesocricetus auratus. NCBI lineage: Eukaryota > Metazoa > Chordata > Mammalia > Rodentia > Cricetidae > Mesocricetus > Mesocricetus auratus. The sequence continues at coordinate 8,949,620 of NW_024429192.1, read as the reverse complement.
TAATGGGCTGGCGATTCAGACAAATAAAGAAGAGAAAGTCAGTTGACCAGAATCACTTAGCACTTGGCTTCCTGATGTTGAATGCAACGTGAGCAGACCCTCGAGCTCCTGCTGCCATGTCCTTTCCACTGTGACGGACTAAACCTCACACTGAGCCAACAGAAACTTTCCTGTCTTAAGCTGCTTCCATCAAGTGCTTTGTCACAAACCTGAGAAAAGCCACTAACAGACACAGACAGCTCAGCCCATTTCTATTAGGACTCTTCCACGGACATTTCCCCTGAGTGGCAGCATGTCCGTGGATGTGCTCCTGCAATCATTACCTCCCCCCACGACAAGATGATACTTTAGGTCACCTCCCCCATCCACCACGTGCTTTACAATACATTCCAATTTCACATTTCATGGACTGTCCTGATTGTCTTATTTAAATGAGAAACAAGCTTGCTTCACATGTCAATCCCAGCTCCCTCTGCCTCCCCTCCTCCTTCACTCCCCCACCTCCCCAGGCTCCCACTCCACTCCCCAGGGAGGGTGAGGCCCTCCATGGGGGATCTCCAGAGTCTGTCATTTCATCCAGAGCAGGGCCTAGGCCCTCCCCCATGTGTCCAGCCTGAGAGAGCATCCCTCCATGTGGAATGGGATCCCCAAGTCAACTGATATGCCAGGAATAAATGCTGATCTATTAATTGAGGCCACATAAATTGCCGAGACCTCCTCACTGACATCCACATTCAGGGGGTCTGGATCAGTCCCATGCTGGCCTCTCAGCCATCAGTCTGGGATCCATGAGCTCCCCCTTGTTCAGGTCAGCTGTTTCTGTGTTTCACAAGCCCAGTCTTGACCCCTTTGCTCATCACTCCTCCCTCTCTGTCACTGGGTTCCAGGAGTTCAGTTCAGTATTTAGCTATGAGCCTCTTCTTCCATCAGCCACTGGATAAAGGCTCTAGTATTGCATATAAGGTAGTCATCAATCTCATTATTGGGGAAGGGCATTTGAGGTAGCCTCTCCACTATTGCTTAGTTTGCCAGTTGGTGTCTTGTAAAGAGAAGCTTTTTCCTTGAGAGGAGCCTTCCCGCCAGCCTGGTTCCAGAGCTGCATCAGTCCCAAATAAACACACAGGAGGCTATATTAATTATGAAGCTGTTGGCCTTTGGTTGTTTCTTACTGGCTAGCTCTGACTTAAGTAATTACCCCATAATTGTTAATCTAAGTATTTCTCTTACCGGAGAATAGTTCCGGGCTTCCTACCCCATGGCGGTTACATCTCGAATCTTGTGTTTCTCTTACCCAGAGTCCTTCTGGACTCCTAGTCCCTCCTATCTAGATTCCCTATTGGCCAGACAGTGCTTTATTGACAAATTCACAAGACTTCCCCAACAGTGTCTTCCTTGTGGATCTCTGGAAATCTCACTAGTGCCAGATCTCTCCTGAAACCTAAAATGACTCCCTCTATTATGGTATCTCTCATCCTGCTCTAGTCTATTCTTTCCCGGACTCAACCTTCCTGCTTTCTATGTCCTTCTTTCCCCATCTCTTTCTCCCAGCTCCTTCTCAACTCCCTTCCCCCCATGCTCCCAATCCACTCAGGAGATCCTGTCCCATCCTCCTTCTCCGGGTACCTTGCATATCTCTCTTAGGTTCTTTCCTGTTTCCTAGACTCTCTGGTGATGGGATTGTAGGCTGACACTCTCCTGCTCCATGTCTAAAATCCATATATGAGTGAGTACAATCCATGTTTGTCTTTTTGTGACTGGGGTACTTCAGTCAGGATGGGTTCTTCTAGTGTCATCCATTTGCCTGCAAATTTCAAGATTCCATTATCTTTTTTTTCCACTGAGTAGTACTCCATTGTGTAAATGTACCACATTTTCTCTATCCACTCTTCAGTTGAGGGGCATCTAGGTTGCTTCCAGGTTCTGGCTATTACAAATAATGTTGCTATGGACACAGTGGAACAGACATCCTTGTTGTATGAATGTGCATCTTTTAGGTATATGCCTAAGAGTGGAATTGCTGGATCTTGTGGTAAACTGATTCCCATTTTCCTGAGGAATCTCCATACTGATCTCCAAAGTGGTTGTACAAGTTGGCACTCCCACCAGCGGTAGAGGAGTTTTCCCCTCTCTCCACATCCTCTTCAGCATAAACTGTCGTTGTTGGCTATCCTGATTTTTAAAATCATGTTGATTGGTATTATGATCTTCGAATTCTGAAACTCTTATGTATTTCATTTGCCAATTATTTTTTATTGCTCTGCATGAAAACTCCCCCCTTTCCAGATAAGACATAAGATGGAAATGAAGTTGTTAAGAAAATTGCAAGAGGAATGTGGGTAAGAAAACAGCTTGACTTCTGGGATCTCACTCCCTGTTGGCAGCCTCACTGTCCTATTCAAATGACAAAATGGTGCTTTTCAAATTATTGGAGATGCTTGATTAAATACTCTTACCTTTCATGTATTTAAAAGTTTTGTATGACTTTTTGTTTATATATTATACAGAATATCTTGCTTTTTAAAAGCTTATATGATGTTTATAAGTATTCAAAGGATGTGTTTACATATTAATGTAAATATCACACAGTAAATAACCATATACATGTTATGTATATCTTACATAGTTTATTAGTTTTGTAAATATATATATATGTATATATATATATTTAAAGAGTGAGAAAACAAAGGGAGAGACAGAGTGATGGAGATGGAAGTTCAAATCAACTCAACTTTCTCTTTAAAGACTCAGACAACTACAACTTAAACTTCTTTCATCTATTTAATTTGGAAGTTTTGATTCACATAAAACTCAGAGTTGAGGCAGATGTGTGATCATAGAAGGATCCAGCTCCCTGAATCTCATTACCATTAGAAGGTTGGAGTCAAGAATGGGGAAAGATGGATCACAGAGGTGAGACTTTCTAATGCCCAATCAGGAATGTGGGAAGAGAAGCAATGTAATTAGATGTCAACACCAAAATGGGAATCAAGATGGGGGAAGATGGATGGCTTGGAGGGACATTTAGAGAACTTTCATTAATGCTAGTCATAGCACAGCTGTATGTTTTCCTGAAGCCCTGTCTGAAATCATCCCAAAGATACTAAATGCCGATTTGGCTGAGGTTGGTTTGTATACTGCTGCAGCTGTTCACTACTACCTACAATCTGATGGACAGGGGAGTGACTTTACTCAGAGATATTATGACAAAAATCAAAGGAGGAATCCCTAAAGCTGGGAGAACTCTCATCACAGTGCCCTTTTCACTCTGCCTATCTGCATGCAAATGACTGCTTCAATCACCTAGCATCTGAAGAATGGCTGCTTTATTCAATCATGTTTAAATTGGACAAGAATAATGATAGGAATCAAAGTGGAAGAAATATCTCCAATCCACAGCCTTGACAAAACGAACGGATTGCTTCTGTCTTCATTCACCGTAAGTTCTTATCTATAAGTGCAAAGAACTACAGACAGCTAAGGAATTCTAGGAGCAGGAGAAGTGGTCTTCCCCAGGGAAGAACACATCAACCGATTACTCAATACCACAAGTGATCAGTCTCCAAAATAAGCAAAATAGACTGAGCTGGTTGTGCTTACACAACTTATGCATGTTTGTATAGATACATAATATACATATAAAAATAGAATGAATTTGAAAGAGTGGTAGGAAAAAGGAGGGAGTGATGTAATTATATTAGAATCTCAAAAATTAAAAAATAATTCTAAAAATGATAATTTGTATACCATGTGAAGTCATACACTCTAGTCTATATTGTTTTATAAGTATGTTTTCTATTCAAATAAATAGATTTCATTATAAAGGTTATATGTAGTGGCTTTTTTCATAGTTTGTATTATTATTTTCTTAGCTATTCTTTCCCATTGAACATTTACAATGGTTTATAAGGGGTCTTGACAGTGCAGCGAACATGTATAAAAACAGCCTTAGGGTTCAAATGTATCCTAAGAACAAAAAGAACACACACTGCCCAGGATTTGAAAGGTAAATATTGCCTTTACACTGCAGAGATGCCTCTTTTGACTGATCCATTGGTCAATCTTTTGCAATATAAACATAGCAGGGTCATCAGATTGACGAAATATGTAATACAGTTATTTAGAATTCAAAATAAAAAAGGCCTCAGGAAACAGTGCAGTTGGAAAAATGTTTCCTGGAGAGTAAGGGGACCTGAGTTCAGTACACACACACACACACACACACACACACACACACACACACACACACACACACACACGCAGGCACAAGTGTGCACACACACACACACATACACACACTCACAGTACATATATAAGTCATGCATCACAGCATATGCTTATCATCCCAAGCCTGGGCAGACACAGATGTTTGTTTTCAATACTTTCTGCATAGCCAGCCTTCGACTAGAGAACATCTCAAAAACCAAATGCATTCAACAAAAAATAAGGTGAATGACACCTAAGTAATAATACCAGCATGGCTGACTTCTGCCCTACACACAAATACACACACACACACATACACACACACACACACACATGTCTGCTATATTATGCACAATATAATAAAATGAAAGGAAGATAAATTAACCTTAAAAGTTGCAATTGAGTTTTTATTAAATAAAAAAAGACCTGATTTTTCCCGTCCTTCCCCAATTTGAATTATGAAGTACTTTATTGGCTCTGGGAATTGAGTATTGATTTTTTAAAGGCATATTTAAGCTACTTTGCTAAGAAAGGAATTCTTGCAAACAGACTGCTGTAAGTTTCCATTCAGGGACATCAGCACTTAAAGTCTTTAACAGAGTATGTTGCAATGCCTGAATCAATATTCATAGTTAAATTACATTTAATTAAGTATTAAAAAACATATAATAGTTGAAAACCAAGAAGTTAATGGGTAGAAGCAGTTAATGCCTGATTTTCTATAACCTATTTGCAGAGTTCTCGGGAAGACAAATGGACATTTTTTTGTCTATAGCAGTTTGATACAAAGTTTATTTTGTTAGTGATTTTCTAACGTTAATTGCTGTTGTCTTTATTTTAGTGAAATTCTTGGAAAACTCACTATATATAATACTATATAGAACACAATATTTTTCTGTTTCTCTTAATACATTTACTTACAAATCTTCCTTTACTGTGAGGAGTTAAATAGCAGAAGTCCTTACATTTTTGATACATGTTACTTAATAGGTTTTAATTTACTGAGAGGATAACTCACAGAATTTTCATATGCATTGCTCAATGTCTCTTGTAATTTACATTATAAACTGTTATAGCAAATTTGTCAAAATTAAGGAGCCACTAATCAGTATGTTTTTATTAAGAAGCGTTGAGTTTTCTATTAGAAGTGCTTAGATTTTACCTCACATCCTTTTCTGCCCTGGGGGTCTTAGGTGATGCCACTTCACACATTTTCTCACCTTGTGTCCTTAGCTCCTCTGTAGCCTGACTGTGTGCTCAGTGTTCTCTAACCCTGGTACTCCTGATGAGTGGTTATTAGAAGGAAGGGTTTCTACTGGAATCTGCTTGCTGTTTTATCATGACTGGCATGGGGAAGGAAGACCAGGCAGCCAAGTTTCCCTTTGTACCACACTACAATGAGTGTGAATACTATCAAGTCGTTACCCCTATCACATGCCTTCAGTTTTCTCTTTCCCTTGGGATATTTGACTCCCCCTCCCCATTTCATTATTTCTGCTCCCACGCCAGTGCAGACATTTCAGAGAGCAGCCAGTTGACTTTTGTAGCATTTTAACACACCACCAGGGCTTGGGAAAACACCTCCTTATTCGCTGTCACCTGGAGGTATTTCAGTGGTGGTGTATTGACTTCCATCACCACTTCTAGAACCATCCCTTGCTTTGAGGAATCCTGAGTGTTAGTTTCACAGGGAGACACTGGGATGTCACTGTTTCAAGCCTTTTCGGTTGACAGAGCTAGGAAGACCATGTGTGTATAAAATAAGACCCGTACAGCTTGAGTTTTAATCAGCCTTTAAATAAAACAGATATTCTGCCTTACCATGGACTGTTCTTGAATTTGTTCAGTGTATTAAGTAATTCACTTTAATCCTTACTCTTTTACACTGTTAAATAAAAAGCAAGTTATAACGACATTCCATTCTCCAAATTAATATCACTTAATCATTAGACTTCTAATAATGAAATAAAAAGGGCCTGAATTTAATCCCCAGAACCTAGATGTTGGAAGGAGAGGTGTAAATTGTCTTCTGACCTCTACACTCTCAGAATACTATGTACATACCCTACTACATTAAGTAAATAAATAATTTAAAGATCAAAACAGGTGTCTTTAGTCATAAGTTACAACGAACATTAGTCTCTAAACCTCCCTTAGAGTCTCTATACAAATGCATCATACGAAAAGGCAGCAGTACTTGAATCAAGGTCTAGCAGGGCTATGGTCCTGTGAGTTTTAGAAGTTATGAAATTTCAGTGTTCTGTTTTTAATCCTTTCCTCAGTGTTTTTTCTTCTACCGTGTTCTGGATTCATGAGTTTAGCTGAACACACTAAGAACCTTATGACAGTAAAAATGGGGTTGATTCAGGTTTAAACAGAAGAAAAGTTGTTTGTGTTTTTTTCCTAAAAATTTCAATGTATTTGTTCTATACGAGTACACTTCGTGATTCATTACACAAGGAAAGTTTCACACATTAGGTCAGAGAAAGGGATCATTCTAGCACACAGGCTTCCTGTCTTGCTCAGTAACAGAGAAAGTGAGGACGTGTCTTCAATGAGTTCTATGTCATATGCACTTTACAGATGTTAGCAGAGTTCACCTTCACATCAAGTCCACATGTCTGTCATTGACCTTCTAGTGTTAGATCAGTGTGAAAAACGACAGTCAGATGTACGGCTCTCCTTCTACTTGGATTTCTTCATCTCAGTCTTCTGATGCAAAAAGAATTTGCAAACTTTCAGGACGTAGGTACTATTCTCTTTATTTTGTTGGTAATAAATGAGATGGAAATGAGGAATGGTATGGGAATTTCTTCTGCTGTCTCCATATCACATTTCCTCTCCAACCTGATTACATTTGTTGAATGTTTCCTAAAGGGAGCATGTTTCGTTGCTCCTAGCAGCATCAAATACGATCCATATTTATTGTCAGTCATCTGCAAACAATTAAAAGAAATAATCTACTTCTATGCTAGATGCCAAGGTGGCATCTAGAGATGTGTAAGAACATACACTGATCAATACACAATACACCAGAGTTTAATGCAAGATACTCAAAATCAACGCCAGAAGAGCTAGCTTCCTATTGCCATATTCCTAACCACTAGCAGTATAATTTAGTCAAAGTCACCAAACTGCACTTTTTCTCAATGAAAACCAGAGGTCACAAGCAACAGAAAAGAAAATAAAGCAGAGAGGTATGTGGTATAAGCATCAGGCCTGCAAAAATCAATATTGGTCTTAAAAGCAAATGATACAGAGAGACTTGCAAGGCAAATGATCTGTTGATCTCAGGAGTGTGCTATGAGCAGCCAGGAACTCTATTATTTTTTGGTTCATACAGACCTTCACAATCCTTTTGAAGGATAGGGCATTTCAACTTAGTCTGAGGGCCAATATGCATCCCAAAGACCAGTGTCTCTCCAAGTATGGATTTGTCGAAGCCAAGCAGATCTTATAAAACAGTATCAGCTCTCCTCCAAACTTCCTTTCCAGGTTTGGCAATCTGCCTACAACCTACGCACTTGTGGGCCTTAGTGTAATCCTTCTTGCCTAGAAAATAAAGTAAACCAATGTGTGACCTGAAAATTCTCCAGTATAATACTTGAAAATAGTAAGAGTTTGACAAAAATTTAAATAACAGATTTTTAAATTTCCACAATGTAAGTGTCAAGGGACACTTTAGTCTATGCTTTCTGCTTGCTGTTGTATTTATTGCACCAGGTTTTATGTGTGTCTCATAGTGGAGAATAATTCACTGGATAAGTGTTGGATGAAGAACATTAACTCAATAAAAGTATCAAGAGCTCAATGAGTAGAGGTACATGTTTTTATTTGTCTCTGTTGTTTTGATTCCTTCTCCAAATAAGGACAATTCTAAGCATCTGGTTTTTATGCTGAACTTCACTGAAGCAAAAGCACATACAGTGCAAACCCAGGTGGAAACTTTGACTGTTGTCGTGTTTTAGTCTTTTAAAAATGGTGCTCCAGGGAATGCAAACAATCTACGTAAAACAATTTGGAGCTCTTAAAAAGTGTATAGGAACCTGAAGAATCGTATACCTGCAAGAGTTTTCCACATATTCATATAACTATGCCAATGTCTTTCTTTACATGGGATGTTTAAGTACATCGTATGGTATGCAATGTAAATGTTTTGTTGTAAGCTGCAACACTGGTGTTGTTTGACTGTCCTGTGTGAAAAAAGACAGTTCAGATGCCAATACCAAGAGCTCTAGGTGTGGGATTTAGACTCAGAAGCTCTAAATGTTTTAGAAAAACAGAGCACGTTAAATTTTAAATCTCTCATCATAAAGAAAATGTCAATAATAAAAAAAAGTTGAAAAAAAGACTATAGCAATAACACAACCGACATAGAGCTACTCCTTAAGAGCCTCTCATGTTTTATTTCATGTTCTGTTTCTATTAATTTTATTAATGGGACTCTGAGGCTCCTATTAGTCTTAATTCGATTTTTCAGATACAATTGCAAAGGCCTACTGAGGTTGCTAACTCTCACTGAGACACACACCCGGCAAGAGATAGTGGTGGAGTTCCAGCCTTCACTTATTCAACAAATTACTGTGACAGGAAGTCTGGCCACCTTTAACCATATGCTTTCCCATCAAGTTTATGGCTGTGAGCTGAAATGAGAACTAAATACTTTAGTAAATAAACCTTTCTGTTCTCGGTATAAACGGCAGTTCTGCTTTATGTTTGCACACGTGGGGTATCTGTCCATGAATGGCAGTGCACTGCGTTTGGATATTTTAAAGGATGTCTGTGATGGTGAGGCTCATAGGTCAGTGAAATGCATATGACAGCTAGCTGCTTCCTGATACACACCGAAATTTATCCAGCAAGTACACAGATTTCCCAGTTACTTTATGTTTGTCCTTTGTAAGATGCTGGGATACTTCAATGGGTTAGTGATTCTTATGGTACCACATCCTACAGGATTGCCTTTGGAGTTTTTCAGTTTTACAATTATTAACCATAGAGTAGTATTCCAAAACATATTCACAGTACATACATGCTAAAGCCTGGCATGCATGCATTTTCAGTAACTTCTAAGACTCTGTGTGTGTGTGTGTGTGTGTGTGTGTGTGTGTGTGTGTGAATTTTACCCTCAATTTACAGATTTCTCAGTAACTGAAGTTTAAACAGGTAGTCCAACAAAGCCACAAACCAATGTTCCACTGCCTTATCCATATAAAGGCAATTGTAAGTGTCCAGTGCTGATACTGGACTTTATTTCAAGTTACTGAACAACTATGCAAGTTGAAAACCAAGAGTTCCTATTTGTTGGTTGGCTGGGTTTTTGGTAGTTTGCCAAGAAGAAAACAAGAGAAGAAAACAAATACAAATTTATTTCTCCTCACAGAGTTTTGTCTAGTTCCATGTTCCTTTGATATTTTGACTTCAACATTGGGCTTGACGACTGGCAAGAAAGTAGCTGTCGAAGGCAGTTTCCTTTGCAATAAAGCTGGTTTCCATGGTGCTGAATTTTTCATTTAAAAGCTACATGTGGGTCCTAACATACAGGGTGTTAGTACCCAGGCCAGGGTCAGGTCACACAGGGCTATAGAAGGGAAGCATGCATGCTGCATACAAACACCAGCACATGCGATGTTGCTTCATGCACTCTAGCTCATATTTGAAGGAATGAAATTTGATTATTTTGAGGCATGTGTCATAAGGTCAGTGAATGATACTGGTTGTTTTCATTTTGAAAACAACTTTCACATGGCTGATTGTGATCTTTTGGGACTTGGCAGTGCCGTTTCTAACACAGGGTTGTCACTTTCAAAATGCATAACACAAAATTAAAACACTGATCACATTAATGATGGCTGGAAATTGTTACACACATCCATTGCTTTGTATTCTTCGCGTTATTGTCTTACTAAGCTAAGCACACTTGATTGCATCCAAAATCTGGGCTTGAGTATATCTTGGGCAAAGATTGTTGTAGTTATAATCGATCACGATTTTAAAAAAAAGTTTGGAAATCTATCACTATACAATCTAAAGATACAATAAATGCTTATTTTCCTCAATAGTCTAGAAAAAACATGCAAAGTTAATATTCAGAATTTTTTCCACTCCTTAAAACTAAACTTCATGTGACTAAAGAAAATACCCTTCAAACAGTAAGCTTATGGGGGGGGTCGTCATGCTCAGTGACGAAAGCAAATAAGTAAGCAGGAGTTTCTAAGTTTTTCTAAGGGGTTCGCTAGTTGAAGACCAGGACTAGTGGAGTCACCAAGAGACGCGGACTGCTTAAGAGCCTCGCTATGAGCATCTCTGCGAGTTGCCCTCAAAACCAGGCCAATTCCTAGAAAGAGTGTGGGCTAGAACCCCAGAGTCTCTTTTTTGCTATAGGAGAGATGGGGGATGCTGCCAGATCTATAGGCTGTCAACACTTCACCTATTGCTGGCCCTGTGACCATCTCTAATAAGAACAGGGACTATGAAGACACTGTGAGAATAGCAGCAGAGAACCCACATTAGTTTGAAAGGAAAAGTCAGAGGTTCCTCAATGCCCAAAGCCCAGACCTCTAGGAACCAAATCTCGACAGTGAGAGCTGTGCATGCAGGTACGTGAGTCCACAAGGACACTTTTGTTAGGAGTGCTGGCAGCTAGTTTGTTTGTGACTGCGGAATCCTGTCTTCAGTGTTCCGGGAGTCTCTTTTAAATCTCTTTGGAGATCTGAGCCTCATCCCCCCACCCAGGAAGTTGTCTGGTTTGGGATTAGATGCTGTGGCTGGAAAGTGAGTAAGATTGGGCAGGGAAAGGAAACTTTAGTGTTCGTTGGTCATCCTCCCAGATCCTTGCACTCTCGAACTCTCTCCAGTGTATACCTCAGACTTTGCAGACTCCATACAGAAGAATTCAATTTATAGATGAGAACTTGAAGGCTAACATGCTTTGCTATGTTCCCATGATGCTAGTGGGTCAGGGATTCTATCCTTAAGGTTCTGGTATGCTTGAGTGTGACCTGGACTAGTGGACTGATGAACATCCACTTAGGCATCCTGAAGAGAGATCTCACACCAACCCCCAATCGCCCAATTCAAATGGTCAAAGGCATGCTCAACCTGATGCCTAGAGTAGGAGCCTGCCTGCTTGAGCCTGGATTCCCCCGGACTCTGCTTGGATCTCAGGTTGAAAAACCCGCCAACCATACATTCCGGGAAAGCCTGGCACCTGCCAGGAGGGAAGCAGTGAAGCGACTCCCACTTTGTTGTGAGCTTTGGGTACACACTGATCCCCTACCACCCCCAGCTCGCATCCCCTGCATCGGCGCCCCTGTGCGCGCTGCCTTGCCCGGACCCGCTGCGCCCTCGCCCGCCACGCGGAGCGATCAGGACCCTGTATCCTACAACGTGGAGCGCTTCCGCGGGCTCACTCACCGATCCTGAGCACTTGCGGGGCGGTCTGAGGGAGGATGTAGCACAGGAAATAGAGGAGTGTCCAGCTGGTGTCCCTGGTCCAAAGCCCGGGCAAGATGAGGACCGTGCTGCGCTCCATCTTCCAAGCTTCTTAATTCATGCCGAGACACACTGGTGGCCTCATGTCCGGGAGATGCACCCAACTTGGGCTGGGTCCCTGCCTCATCCTCCTTGGGTGTTCTCAGGCTGCACACCAAGCGCCCTCTGCTCTCAGGAGACCGAGATGGAGGGAACCCGCGTGGGAACCTGGAGCAGCTTGCGAGACTGAGCTGCGTGAGGCTTAGTGCACTGGTCCTTAGCCCATCACTGCTTGCCCTCCTCCTCCTCCATGGGCCGCATACCTCCAAGAAGCAGCAGGATCCCGCTCCTGGAGCCCCGAAACCAGCTGAGGAAAGTTGTTACCTCGGTTTGCTGGAACGTCTCCCTCATTCGTCCTCTGGTCAGATGCAGAAGTGAAGGGTGGGGGAGTGGGTAGAGGGTGCAGGGTGCAGTGAGGAGAGGAGAGGGAAGGGGAAAGAAGACACCCAAGGAGAGAGGGAACTGGGTGAGTTGATGCAGCGCTCAGAACAAGCAGGATGAGCTCCAGCAGGTTAACTGGGATGTAAGCCCTGCTTTTGCTTCTTTCTCGGTCCTACTTCCCTCCTCCCCTCTTGGCCCCACCCTTTATTTACTGCCCGCCCCAGCCAACCCTACTAACCCAGCCAGACACACTCACACAATCGCGTGCATACGCGCACGCGCGTGCGGGGACACACACACACACACACACACACACACTCACACACACACACACACACCGCGCGCGCGCGCACACACATACACACACACACACACACACACATTTACACAACGCACGCACGCATGCAGTCGATCTCCAACTTTGTGCTTGCTGGGAAGTCCTCGGAGTGTTGCATCCCCAAGACAGATCAAATCTAACCCATTAGTCCCTAGGCAGGGAGAGTCCTGCTCTCCTCCGTGAATGACAGCCTTATTCCTAGGTGCCTATGTGGGGGTCCTAGAGATGACTAGCACATGATAGGAAATCACAGCCTCTGAGGGGGAGATTCAAGAAATTATCAGAGATTTCATTTTTAACTCTGAGGAGAATGAAGAGACAGGGAAAAGAGAAGGAAGGAGAAGAAGGAAAAGAAATGAGCACCCTTCAGTCTTTTTTAAGATTATAGTGACTCTTCCTATCTGGACCTGAGATAATGTCTTGAAAATTGCTTCCATTTACAAGCGCGGAGCTGAGAAAGAGGCAGCTTCAGGCACGTTGCTTTTCTTAATTTCTTCTGGCTGTCACGTTTGAACACTGGAAATAGGCTATTCTAACAATGTAGGTTTAGAGACCATTTCTCTGTAGAAGGACAAGGACACTTCCCTGGGGAAATCAGCATTTGCTCCTGTTGGCTTAATTTCCTTTGAGCTTTCTGAGGAATGTTCCATATAAATGTTTGCTGGTTCTGTATGAACACCTCAAGGTGCTCCCCTCCCCCAAGTAGAGACTTGGAAAGTTGATCTAAATTGAGTTAATTCATAAAAGGAACGCCCATAGTTATATGAGCCTATAATGTGAAGGAATTACAAACGTAGTGTATCTTAAAATTTATTTATTCCACATGTGCATATTGAGTAGCTTGTATCTGATGGTAGGGAAAACCCTCGCCAAACAACCAATCATGAGAAAAAGCACATCATCTCCAAGGAGGCTGTAGTGTCACTGATGGAAGCTAGTAGGCCACATTCTATGTGTGTGTGTGTGCACGTGCACACATACGTGCAAGGTTCTCAACTTTTCTGGATGTGAGTTGAGGAAATAGAACATGCACTCAGATAAGAGGATTTGTGCAGATTCGGGGTACAACTCAGCATGGAAAAGATCAAGGGCATAGGTGGCTATCTGCAGTAACCCCAATTTCTTGTATTGAAGAAAGGAGGCTTTCCTAGTGTTGGCTCAATGAGAAGAAATGCAAAAGTAAGAATAGTAGATGAAAATTGGAGAAAAAATCAACTCCAACTTATTTTAGACTGTTTCCAAAACCGGATAGAAGACTACAATGACATGATCTGTCTAAGAAGACAACCATATTCTTATTCATTGATCCACCTAGCAATAGATTTATCCACTGATTCATCCATCCATCTATCCATGCAATGCATTTTTTGAGGACCTAGGTCCTGTGAAACATTGTGCCAAGTCTTGAACACACAGCAGGAATATGGTTACTACTACCTTGAAATATATAGCCTTTAAAAAATGTGGGCTCTGTTGATACAGCTCAGTGGTAGAGCTCCTGCTTGGCACACATAAAGCCCTGGGTTCTCTCTCCAACCTTAAAAAAAGTCAGTTTCATATGGTAGGTGCAAAGAAAAGAAGAAGTTGACCTCATTTAAGAGTTCGTAAAGGGTTGTTATTGTACTGATCCTTTGATGAACGACTGGTAAATAATTCTTAAAGTAAGAATTTTAAAAAGCTGTTGGCTTATTTTTAAACTTGAGATTTTTATTAATCATTATCTATTTATTTTTACCTTGGGATATCCAAATCTAAGGAATAGTAGGTGAGGTCTTATGTGACAAATCTTGGGAACGCAAGGTCAAGAATTTAGTTGTCTTCTGCGTACCTAGTGTAGGTTCTAGTGTAGTCTAGTTTTTTTTTTCCTTTAAGTTTGCTAAGGCCTTTTTAAAAATCTCTCTCTAGTAGCTTGTGTGCACTTGCTCATATCTAAATTTTTCCTTAGGTTGGCTTGTACAGACTGTACCTTTTCTATTAAGAAGAGTACTGTAATTATAGCCAAGGGAATGTGTGTGACAGAATTGTACTCCACTTGTAGGTGAAATCAAGACAGGAAAGGGGCATTCCACTTGGTACTCCTGTGTTCTCACATCCCTTTAGGAAAAAAATCCCAGAAAACCAGAACTTCTAAAGATCTTGATGCCAGTGACATGGATACTACAGTCATCTTTTGTGGGAAAATTGTTCTGAATAGTTAGTTGTTACACTGACAGAAAACACGTAAAGCAGTGACAATTCAAGTTTAGTTTTTATTCGGTATGATTGTGAAATACTTGTTACTCAACACACCCTAATCAGTCTGACTAGTGTACTCCCCAAGCTGTAATATCCTTGTATGTAACATGAAAGTAATAATAATACACGAGGACCATTGAAACACTAAGACACCTGTCAGGATTATTTCCCACAACCCTTACTGCACAATATATATGAGTTCCTTTCTGCTCATTACATTTTGGCTAACGGAATACCTACCTAAATTACATTTTATTCTGTAAACAGTCCCAGAGAACAATGACCAAGACAATTTGTCTGCTGCAAAATGAATTAACAAAAGTGGTCCAACTAGTAGTATAGAATAGTAACTGGTCTCTGTGTTCTAATACTATTTAAGGAAGTTTTACTGCTTTTCAGATGTGTGACCTTTAGGGGATGAGAGAAATTTTCCTTCTCGTTGTTAGAGAGAAATTGGATTCTGCAGGCTTCTTAAAGAATACATGGCTCACTTATGTTTCCTTTCAGCATCATCTATAGGATTCTGTGAAGCTCAGCACCGAAATGCATCTCCTTGTTAAAATGCTTCCCTCTGCTAGTCATGCACGCCGGCTTGTGGTGCTGGGTTCCTCATGAGTAGTTGTCAGCTGCTACTAATTTGTTCTGTGCTTTTTCAGGAGGGATGGGCTTTGTGCATACATGAATCTAGTTACATTTTGGTTCAAATATGACCATGGTGATGACTTAAGATGCTCAATGGAATGCATACACTCTCATTCCGAAGTCTTATGCTTTGACTCACGCACCTTGGCTGATCACAAAGCATCACAATATGTTCACCGCATTGTGCTTCCTAGGTAGGTGGGAGACATTGCTTAGATTGAGACCCATTTTCAAGCACTGAATTGAAGCCCCGTATTTTTTTGGCTACATCTTTATCCTTTTTTTTTTTTTAACAAAGTGATGGCATGCATTTTTATGATGTTAAGCATGGTTTAAGCCAAGGAGTTCAAACTCCTTTTCTTTGCTAGAATCCTCTATATAAACCACCCATTCACACAGCCAACTTTAGCCACCATTTGCAAATGACACAGTATCTCACACTCATTTCAATGTGAATACAGCCTTCCCTCCAGCTGTTAAAGTCAGAGACTTGGAGGTCACTCTTGCTTCTGCCCTTCAGTTTCCCTGGCTGAGCAGTTCATTTTCATATGTTCAGGGTTAAGCTCTAAGCCATGTCTTTAATCTACTTCTCTGTAACGTTACTGCTATCACAGTAGCCTAGGGGTTCCTAACTTCACAACTTTGAACACTTAGGAAGAGAAACTCTTGGCTGTGGACGCTGTCCTGTGCATTCCAGATCGGAAAGCCACTTTCCTACACTCTCTCCACTAGATGTCAGTAGTACTTCCTCCTTAGTGACAACGGACACTATCTACAGTGGGAAAAGGCCCTTAGAGTACAAAACCACCTTGGTGGAACCACTACAGTAGCGCAAGTGATTATGACTTTTCCATATCTTTTGCCATCCTACCCTGTTCTATGTCTCCTCCCCTGGTTTACTTCTGTCTATTAGTACTGTTCATTTGACCTAAACTGCCTCCTCTTGTCCTATGTAATATTCTGCTTAGTTCCATCATGCTTACTATCAACTCTCTAATGGTTTTGTCTATTATATTAAATACTGAAATGCTGTTGACCCAGAACTCCAGGGTCTAGTACTATGTCTGGCACTTAGATGGGGCCTGGTTAACACTTATCCAATAAGTAAACAGGTGAATAAAAGATGCTGCCTCAAAGTCATATAGCCTACAATCCGAATATGTAATTTATATAATTATGATAGAACAAACTGAGTCATCAGCTAAAATTCTCTTTTAATTTCATTCATCTACATTGACGAGTTTAATATTTACTGTTATCTTCAGTTTATTAATACAGTGTGTCCTATCTAGGAGAACTCAACTACAATACTCAGTGTGTTTCTTTAGGTTTCAGCGAAACGCTGTGCAGAGTAGTTTTTTCTCAACATTTCATTTTCCACATCATGGTTGTCATTACACATACCTTAACAATTTTATTAAAATTTCCTTACAAGCACTGTTGTGTTCGTCTAAACATGGCAGGAAGCAGCTATAGTGAAAAATCTAAAAGAAAAAATAGCATCTTGTCTATTCATCCCTTTGCACTTATCATAACCTCCCAGCAGTGTAAAGAAACAGAGTCACATGGAAAATCTGAATCTGGTTGACACTTAGCTACTTCCATGCATAAGTAGAGCTCATAGGCAAGGAAGTCTGGAAATGGTGAGACCTGGCACTCTGTATCCCACAGCTCAGAGTTTTAGATAAGTCTTTAAGACTTCATTTCTTCAGTCATGGACTGAATACTTTTTCCCGAGTCTCTGTTTTCATACCCAAGAAGAGGCTAGCCTTTAAGAGCCTGTATAAATGGCATCCATTTGTGAGGATTCTAATTTTTGTTCTCCTGTTTATAGAAAAAACAGTGTTTTCCTTAAAACAATAAATGTATTCAGCTTGGCATGGTAACACATGCCTATGATACCAGCATTCTGGAGGCAGAGGGCAGTGGATATTTATGAATTTAGTCTACATAATAAAGTTCCAGCCCACCTGTGGCCTGATAGTGCGGCCTCATTTAAGAAAATCAATCTCAGATTGAACCTATTACGTTTTGCTTATAAGATATGCCATGGACAACTTTGTTGCTTTTACATGTGTTAACTTACTTATTCCATCTTAAAAAGTAAGTGCTGCTATTACACAAATCTTATAGTGAAGGAAAGCGAAGCACAGAGGACAAACCCCTTACTGGAAAATTCACAGCTAAATGATAGAGCTAGAATTCTATGGGAGTTAATCTGGCTCTAGATCCTATGTTGTTTAAATTAACCTGATATTCACACAATGTAAGGTTAGTCATTGAAAAAGGATCTGTAGCAGCATGAGTTTACTTGCCATGCCATATTATCACTGACTCTCATTCCATTATGACTGGAAAGCTGTGTGTGGGACAGGCATAGGGTGAATTGAATCAGCGGATGGCCATGGAATGTTGCAAGAACTGATTTTTCAGTGTCTGAAAGCTTTGAAGATGACGATGTGCCCAGTCTTAGCTCATATGTTTGTCTGCTCTGCTTTACAGACCATCTTAGGAGTTAGAGGGGATCTATCCTGCTCTCATAGAATGCATAGTCTTGAACAGTTAAACTCTGGCTTGTGTATGAGGCATGGGGCTGCAAACATTTTGTCAACAATGAAAGATTTCTGGAAACATGGTGACCGGAATTTAAAAATCAAAGGCATGAGAACCTGACTTGTCTTTGGCAAAGCTTGCTCACCTGTGTTGTGTTCTGCAACTTCTCTGTACTCTCAGTTCTGAACACATCACCTACATTGTACATTCCAATATGCCACTCGATGCTAAGAAACTCTGACAAAAACACCTACTTCAGAGTCAAGAACACTGCCTGCTGTGAACTGCTCTTAAAGGAATATTATCTTTTAATTATGCAAAATAAAGATTTTTAATAATTTCTTATTGTCATTTCTCAGCATGTACGTAGGAAATTAGTATATCCTTGGGTTTTAATTGTGTTTGACTATTTGCTTTTGGAAACTGCACTTTGAGATGCTGGCTTGTATTTGGCAAAACCCTATTGGTTAATAAATATTAATAAACATTGGCTAGGCATCAGCTAATTTTTTTATAATAATGATACTACATTTATTTCTACTATTTTGTGCCATATGTTTATGAAAAATGTAATTCCAAGCACTGATGTTTAGAAAATCAATCAAGTGTCAAACATCTCTAAAACTTATGAAGATATTCTTCCATGCAAAATATCAGTTTTAGCCCCAAAATATATTTATGTAAAAAAAAGTTTATCTACGTCATTAGGATGAAAAATTGCTTTCCTCATTAATAAATGGTAAACACATCTATCAAATAATTGCTTCCAAATAATGTTTTATAATCTTTTATTGGTAAACACTTGACATACTCAAGTACAGGTAAAAATTCCCCTAACAGAAACTACATGTGAGATGAAAAAGTCCAGGGAGTCCTGCTCTAGGGAAGCGTTTGAAATGTAAATATGTTATTGTCAGTTCTGTCTGTAATAGTGATAGCTATTTACAAAACTTTCAAAATACAAATATGCAAATTTTAGGTGTAGAATTCAAGAATGGCTTGCTGGAGTGTGCATATCATTTCATCACCAACCAAGATGGGAAACAAAGTACCACACAGACTTGTGGATCCTTTCCCTGCAGGTCACCACAGTCTTCACTTTGTTACCTGTCAGATACAATCTGTACTGGCTCAATCTTAGGAATCATCATGACCTTTGAGGTGTTCGTTATCGTAAAACTACCTGTTTCACTTAAGTGATCACTTAAGAGATCATGAAGGAGACAGAATGTGAGAAGAAATTCGGAATGCAGGAAGTGATTAAGGTGAAAGGCTCATGAAGGCTGCCCAGAGGAGAAAGCAGTCCCCTTTAAATAGCAGCTAGAAATTACCCAGGGGGATGTCAAAGAACATTCCAGACTGGGAGAAGAACCAACTGTTTCAACCATATACTTATCCTGACAGAAGTGTGAGCAGGAGACACTGACAACAGATAAGACGTCTGAGCAGATTCCAGGCCTCCCTGTAGACCTGTAAAGTTCTTCTGAATGCAACACACAGCCAGGACCCTGGTTCAACCATTGCTACCTGGGCTAATTTACCATTACTCACTCACCCCTCTCCCACTTGCCACAGTCATGGACATCATCGGGAAGGGCTACTGCCACCCTAGGCCTCTCACCAGCTTCTCCCACACACCCTCTTACTCCTCCCAGGCTGTCTTCATCTCCATGCACTAGGGTACTATTCCTTCTCACCTCAGTCCATCCCTACTGCTTCCCAGTCATACAGGACTTTGCAGGTGACAAGATTTGAATTTGCAGAATATTGAAATACCATTGTGATGCGGCAAAGAGATTTCAGTCTGGGAAGGCTAGAGAAGCTAAGTAGCATGGTGGGTATGGTCATAGCATAAAATATACATGTACATAAATGTGATAGAGCATCTCATTGATTTGTACATTTAGAATAACTGAATAACCAGAATAAGACTTACAATAAAAATAGGTAATATAGGAAAATAATTGATGTGCTGAAAGCACACACACACACACACCAGAAAAGTGAAAAAGAAGAAAGCAATTCCAGTTAAAAGAGGAATGGTAAATTGGTATACCTCATGTTCTTAAATAATGCATTCATGCTTTGATTAAAGTTTGTTTACACATAGCATTTTAACAATTATTATTTCCAGCAATTTTATATGCTCAAATTATTTCAGTTTTGTAATGATTAAAAGGGCATGGAGAACCCCTAAATAACCTATGTTAGAGAGGAAGTAATTGACTTTAGAAAGCTAAAACCGAAGCTCACTACTATTGCAACATTCTCATTTTTAATCAGCTCACTGTTGCGTATGGGCTTCCAATTTACGTCTCCTGACAACAAAACACATTAGGCTTCTTCGTATTTAAATCATATAAATTAAATAAGATTTCTAATTATTACATCTTGGTTTAATTTCTTTCCTCGTGCTCTCATACAGAAAACACCATCTAGTCTAAAATATTTTTATTTATCAGAGTGATGAATGCAAATAGTTTTAAGAGTTATATAGAACTAAATACAAACACAACAAATCAATAGCTCATCTTCTAGTTCCTTTACTCCTCAGCCCTCTCCATCTCTTGCAGCTAATTTGTTTGGAACTTCTGCATCTTGGTATTTCTTGCACTTTACATAATGTATGCAAATAGTTCCTGTTGGCTTTACCAGTCCAAAATATTGCCTTTTGACTTCTATCTCAGGACACGGGATTTTTACTCCTCGGCACATTAATAGGCTTTGCTTTCAGGTTTTCCCTTACTGCTCTGAGGTTGTCGGTTCAATTCTTACTCAAGGTGTATGTTCTACTCTGCTGACCCTGATGCACAGGTAAGCTCTCTTCTGTGCTATGCACAGTTCCCTCTTCTTATGATAAGCTTGGACTTCTTTCATAGGGTCTGATTCTAAGAATCCACTGGTAGCCCTTTCATAGTTCCTAACACCACTTCTGCCTACTGCTTTGGATATATCTCTTCATTCTCTCACCTTCTTTGGAGATATCCTCTGTATACGGCCCACTTTTCCATCGGCACTGAGTTCTCTTGTCTATCAATGAAGCTGCCATCTGACCCCTTGATTTTTCCAGCCATTAGGAATATCCATGCTTTCTCTTAGGGTGAATGCCCTGTTTTTTTGACCCTTATATATGACAAATAATATACCTACCATAATTCAGAGGTTACTATCTTTAAAATTTTCTTTCAGTCCTACCCTAACCAACCATAGATTCTATTTGTTACAATGACTCGCATTAATAAGTGTAATTAATTGTCTTTTCGGTTACATTATTATAGGAAACAGACATAGATTAAAATTAGTCAAAGTAAGAATTAAATAGGGCAGAGTTCAGAGAAGTTTTAAATGTGAAACATCTGAAATCCTTTCCTGCTAGAGTTAGACTGTATGACATGTAACAGTATGTGTAGATTGTCTTCACAAAGGATGCTCACATGATATTTGGCATCATAGATGTGCATGGACATGATTTATTGAAAAGTTCTTTGCCTACATGTTGAAATTCCATGTCTCCACTCCATATCGTAGGGCTGGTCTTTCTACCATTTCCAACCTGATGAGTATGGAAAGCTGTAGTCCTAAAGATACTATGAGGTATGACATTTATTACCTCTAAAATGCCAAGGAGCAAACAGAGCCAATACTTTGCTGTCATATGTAGTATGTGGTTACCTCCCTGTTTTGGCAGAAGAGCTGATAAACAAACTCATGCTAGGAAGTTGCTAATGGTGGGATGAGCATTTCCCACTGACACTTGGCAAGTGGGAGAAGACAAAGTGTTCCAGATTAGCCTGGGATAAACAAAGAAGCAATTCCTGAAAAGAAAGAAAGAAGAATGAGAGGAGAGAGGGTAGGAAGAAGGGTGAGATGGACGGAGGAAGGGAGGAAAGGAGGAAGGGAGGAAGGGCGGATCTTATCCTGAAACATCTTCCTCTAGCTGTTTGGTAGTCAACTTTAAGATATAACATCCTCCAGTTGACCAAGTTAGTTCCTCCTCCCCTGATTATTTTTACTTCTATTTACCCCACAAATACTCATTATAGTTTTAGTGGCATTTCTGGCAGGAAAGCATCCAATCCTCCACCTTTATCCAGAAGACCACCTCCCTCCCCCACCTCTCTCTCCTCTCTCTTTCTGTCTCTCTCTGTCTCTGTCTCTTGTCTCTCTGTCTCTCTCTGTCTCTCACACACACTGTCTCTCTGTCTTTCTCTCACTCACTCACTCACTCACTCTCTCTCTCACACACACACACTCACACACTCCACGATTAATTGCTGTGCCAGGTGATCTTAGTACTCCATCCATATGTTCTCAGTATCAGCTCTACACAGGAACATGGCTTCCTAGAAACAGCTGCGACTCTCTGCCTAGGAGTTCTGTTTCTTTCTTGTGTCTCTGATTGTGGTTCGGTTTGGTGCCAGAGAGTTAGTACCTTCAGGGTGCAAATCCCAAGAGTTATTCTATACCTTTTCTTTATTCTCCCCCTACTTGAGGAATAAGTTGCTTGTCACTGTATGTCCATTTCTTCCTTCCCTTCCTTGTTTCCTATCCTAATTCCTTTACTAGTCTTTCCTTGACCACTTCTCAATGTAACTAAAACTCCATAAATTGTGGTGTCACTGTCTGTTTATGAATAAACTCTATTTTATAATTTTGTATATTTTAATATATCATGCTAATTTTAGTTGTTTCATAGTTCGAAATTACACATTTATGATGTTGAGTTATTAATCTTTTTTCTACATATTCTTGTCAAAACAAGTTAGGAGATAGATAGGAGAATCTATGTGGACACTGTGATTGTTTACCAAAAGTGATTGCTCACTTTAGGAAGATAATGTGAGATATATTATAAGATATAAGTTGAGCTTCCCCAACCCAAAATCTGAAATCCAAAGGATTCCAAAATCTGTAACTCAGCCCATATAGGACACAAGTCTGACAGTTCAATGTTTACAAACTTGGTTTCATAAGTGAGCATAAAAAACACTGTATAAGATTATCTACAAAATACATACATAAGGTACACATGAAATGAAATGGACATTGTGTGTATAGTTAGGTTTCATCTCCAACATATCTCATTATGTATCTATAAACATACCAAAATCCAAAATTCTGAAATATAAAATATGCCTTTCAAGCATCTTAGACAAGGAAAAGTCAAGCTGTGGTACTTAACTAATGTATGTCCAGTTTTACTATGGTTGGGTTTAAGAGCATCCTTGCCTTAAATTTTCTGTAGCATAACAGAAAAATTGGAAAAGGTGAGTTCCATCATAAAAACTTACTAAATCCCAGTTGGGTTAAAACAAACTGTGCTATTTCTCTACAACTTGGGTTGCACTCCAAAAGCTCCATAATGAGGGGAACACATTAGAGTCCAGTGAGATGGACATTTGTCCCAGGGAAAGGTAAACAAATCTCTCACACCATTATAAAATTATTGAGCTGAAAATTCGCAGAGGAAAACCAGGTCAGCTTATCAACTTTATTCTCTGTTTACCTTTTAAAATCTTCAAAAAGATGAACCTTTGTAAAATGCTGTTCTGACATAAGTGTATTGTGCAGAATTACCGAGACAGTGGCTGTAAATCTTGAAATAAAACTGACTTTTGGATAGTTCAGCAATAACAGGTGAGAGCAGTTTTCCTCTTAACAGCAGTATATATCGGTGATATTTTAACTCTCTGTTTTCCTTTCCCCAAGCCAATCAGGGGCTGATATGTTCTATTCCTTCTTCTCCCCTTTTTAATATTTTCCATTTAAGACAACTCTTTTATTTTGTCATCCATCCATTTATCACACACCATGGGAAGGTGTCAAAAGGTGGAACATGGCTTACAAAGTCTCTGACAGTTACCCAGTAAACAATCCATGACATGTTCCTGACAGTAATAATGACTGGGACTACCTGTTAGTATTCAGGCATCTGTACTGGCCTGCCCTTGGGGTTCTGACAGGATACACCCTCAGCTGCATCCACTGGGAGCACCACCTGTGCACATTCTCTATGTTCCCTCCCTCTCCCCCTCTCTCCCCACTCTTTGATCCTCTTTCCTCCCTCCCCTCTCCTGCTGCTCCTCTCCCCAGCCTTCTCCCTTCCCTTCCCCCCATTTTTTTTCAAGACAGGGTTTCTCTGTATTGTTTTGGAGGCTATCCTGGACTTGCTCTGCAGACTAGGCTGACCTCGAACTCACAGAGATCCGCCTGCCTCTGCCTCCCCAGTGCTGGGATTAAAGGCTTGCACCACAAATGACCAGCTTCCCTTTCCCCTTTGTAAGATCCCTTTCCCTAATTTAAAAAAAACCCTCTGCTTGAACCCTGTCATATGGCATCTTTCTATTGCTCCCTACTTTTCCTAAATTGCAACACTACCTTGGATAGTGAGGAAGATTCATGGACACCCACTTCCTACTAACTGAACTACTCCTTAGACAGAAAAGGGAGGTTCATAAAACCAGGCAAGCAGATTTCCTTGTTGTATGAATGTGCATCTTTTGGATATATGCCTAAGAATGGAATTGCTGGGTCTTGAGGTAGGCTGATTCCCATTTTTCTGAGGAATCTCCATACTGATTTCCAAAGTGGGTGTACGAGTTGGCACTCCCACCAGCAATGGAGGAGTGTTCCCCTTTCTCCACAACCTCTCCAGCATAAACTGTCATTGGTGTTTTTTATTTTAGTCATTCTGACAGGAGTAAGATGGTATCTCAGAGTTGTTTTAATTTGCATTTCCCTGATGGCTGGGGATGTTGAGCACTTTCTCAAGTGTCTCTCAGCCATTTTAGACTCCTCTACTGAGAATTCTCTATTTAGTTCTGTAGTCCACTTTTTAATTGGATTCTTTGGTGTTTCAGAGACTTGCTTCTTGAGTTCTTTGTAAATTTTGGAGATCAGCCCTCTGTCAGATGTGGGGTTAGTAATATCTTTTCCCACTCTGTGGGCTGTCTTTTTGTCTTGTTGACTGTGTCCTTCCACTATGTTCATAGCAGCATTATTTGTAATAGCCAGAACTTGGAAGCAACCTAGATGCCCCTCAACTGAAGAATGGATAGAGAAAATGTGGCACATTTACACAATGGAGTACTATTCAGCAGAAAAAAAACAATGGAATCCTGAAATTTGAAAATGGATGGCACTAGAAGAAACCATCCTGAGTGAGGTAGCCCAGTCACAAAAAGAGAAACATGGTATGTACTCTCTCGTATATGGATTTTAGACATAGATTTGTTGAGTGCCAGCCTACAATCCCATGGCCAGAGAGTCTGGGAAACAGAACCTTCATCCAGTGACTGATGGAAGCAGAGGCAGATTCCCACAGCTAAAGACTGAGCTGAATTCGAGGAACCCAGAGACAGAGAGGGAGGACTGATGAGCAAAGGGGTTAAGCCTGGGATGGTTTAACCCCTAGAAACAGTTGGCCTGAACAAGGGGTAGCACTTGAATCCCAGACTGATGTCTGGGAACCCAGCATGGGACTGATCAAGACCCCCTGAATGTGGGTGTCATTAAGGAAGCTTAGGCAATCTATTGGACCTTGGGTAGTAGATCAATATTTATCCCTGGCATACAAATGTACTTTGCGTGCCCATCCTACAATGAGAGATTCACTCTCACCCTGGACTCTTGGGGTAGGTTCTAGGCCCTGCCCTGGATGAAATGACAGACTATGGACACCCCCATGGAGGGCCTCACCCTCCCTGGGGAAAGGAGTGGGGATTGGAGGGTGGTGATAGGAGGATGTGAGAGGAGGGGAGGGAAATGGGGAGGAACCTGGGACTGACATGTGAAGCAACCTTGTTTCTAATTTAAATTAAAATTAAAAAGAAAAAAGAAAAAAACCCTGGAAAATAAATACAATTTACTAGCCTAGGAAAGATGTAATTCACAAGATTTACAAATCCATTCCCCAAGCAGCAGCAATTGCCAACAAGGGGATTGCCCAAGGACCTGCCTGTGAATTGTGCTGGACACTCAAAGGATGCAACTTTTGTGAGTCCTCAGCAACACCAGAGTAGACTTTTTGACCAGAATCTGTTCTTGAGTACCTAATGCCTCTGTAAGCAATTTTTCCCTGTTCTCTGAAAGTGAGTCCAGTACACTCGTTGGCTAAATAACATGGACTTTGTTGGAATCACTACGTTAGTCTGTCATTTTGCTTTTCTCAGGAAAAAATTATGTGACAAAGGCAGAAGCCTAGTGTACAGGCTGACCTGCCTATCACTGTGGACTCTCCCCCATAATCATACGCTCTCCCATCATTACCCTACCTATTCCAGTGTCATGGGCAACATCATTGAAATGGGATATAGAATCCTGTATACACTATATTCACTACTTTATCCTTCATCACAAGCTCTCACTCTTATTCCAGGCAATTTTTAATGTAGATTGTGTCCAGGCCAGTGGGTATGAGAAGAAATGGAATGGCTAAGAAATGTTAGCGCTTTTTGGTTCACTTCTAAAGACTTTCGTGGGTTTATGGTTTGTTGTTTTGTTTTGTTAATGTGTTACTTTTCCAAATCCATTTTTTCCTGCTTAGCTTAAAGTTCTCGTCATTTGTATTGTTATAAGTGCTACTGCCATTTTAAGCAGGGCACTATGACTCTTTGGGGGGCAGGGAGAAGTTATAAGATGCATATAGGATTCTAAAAATGAGCTAGAAGTTTAGAGTTATAAACTGCTTATTTAAATCATGCAGACAAGTTATTTTAAACAAAATAGGAATCAAAATCAGGGCTAATTTAGTATTGCATTTTTGAGACCAGTGACATTTTATATCCCTATTTCTGTGTATTTCAATCTCCAAATGATTCTCTACTCCATAATTTCAGCTATTTCTTCCTATCTTATTTATGTTAGACTTATAAGACGTATTCATTTTTCACACATAGCTATAGGTAGTTGTAATATGAAAAATCACTAAAGAAATTGCTTTGATTTACTTGCTATTGTCTACAGCTTTCTTCAAACAAGTAGAGAAAAATGAGAGAGAAGGGGAGAAAAAAGAGGTGGGGAGAGGTGAGGAATAAGACAACTTCTAAAACTTCAGCAAAACTCACACACTCTGTAGAATAATGGGCATATGGCTATAAAGTGACGTTTCTTACTCAGTTGCAGCAACTTGTTGGCACAGGAGTTGGCAATTATAAGTATGTCCAAAAATCACAAATTGATTGTATAGTTAGTCATGGGTGCTGTTATTTGCCTCAAAAATAGTCTTTATTTTGCCATTCTTTTTTAAACCATACTCAGAATTAGAGAAGGGAGACAAAACCCAGCAGGAAGACACAACAAAAAAATCTAAAGAATCAGAGATGTGTTCAAACAGCCACCTGAATTTATTGCACATTTTAACTACAGAAATATTTTCAGGTGATTCTGTTGTTTGACAAAACGTGGGAACCACAGGATCTACAACACTTGCAAGCAAAACTCAACAGCTCTAATAATAGTTACAGACGTGAAAGCCAATTTGGATAAAATAAGACATTGACTCAAGTCCTCCCAGAGAAGATTTTTGAAAGTAAAGTTTACAAAAATCTGGCTTTTCCTTTGAGAAACTATAGACCTTTAGCACCTTGATTCATTTTCTGGGTTTCTTCAGTATTGGGAGAATTCCCATGCTGTGTGTCTCACCTGTCTAAAATCATCAATATAAAACCCCTTTCTTTCTTTTCTTCTGCATAGTAGCTAAACAGCTATGGACTTTTGACTAAATTGTGTTAGTTTGAGACTTCCCATCAAAGGCATTCATGCGAGCACTAGTGAGGTATATCTTCTCAGGGATCAGTCTAAACACAATCACATATCCCCAAACGCAGCAGGCACAGAAATTACCTTAGGATGCATAGCCTATTAATTCTCTGTGCTAAACAAACATGGCCTGAGCTGTATGGAATCATTATGCAATATCCTATATTACTTTCTTTTGTTTTAATGCTATTTTTAAAAAATCTATCAGCTTGTTCATGACCTCATATGATTAGATAATTAGATAGTGGCTGAAGAGATGTTACGAGGGATTGCTGCTTTTACCAAAGACCAAAGTTGAATTCACTACCCACACAGAGTGTCTACACCATCTGTGATTCAAGTTTTGTGGTATCTGACACTTCCTCTACGTTTTTTTTTTTGGATCACCTGCATACATGTGGCATACATTCACACACAGATAATTTAATCTTTGTGAAAAAGGAAACTTAGAGATGATTTTCATGTTGACATTATTTTCAGAACATGTAGGACGGATGGTCTTTCTCCCTAGGTACTGATAGTCTATGTTTGGACCTCACATTTAAACCTGTTTATAGATATTACATTCCTTTAACCAATCAAATATGATGATGATTTTTAAATTAATAAAAAGCAAGAAAGATGCATGTTTCTTACAATTTTGGCTTTGCTGGATTTTTTTGGTTTGGTTTTTCTTCCATTTCTTGCATTTTTTGGTTTGTTGCTCACAGGAGCATTCTTTTCTCTCTCTCCTTCAGTGAGGTCATACAAACAGTTGTCACCACCATCAGCACAGGCTCTGAAGAGAGCTTCCACAAAAAGAACACAGCCCATTTCAGTATAAATGGCACAGCACAGTCTCTCCTGTGAACATCACTGAAAAGCCAACACTCTGAACACAGTCATGCTACCTGCCTGGATTGTAAGATTCCCCTTAGGATCATTCTGTCATTATTATAAGTCACTAGGAAAAAAAAGCAGAAAGGAAAAATAGGCCTAAAAATGACATTGAAAGTTTTAATTTGCTCCCTCTCTCCTTGAGAAAACAAGTCTTGTTGACCTGCTTTGGGGACCAAAAGATCCTGTGAGGTCAGTGTTATCTAATACCCCCCACTTTCTGACTACCTAATTCTTCAGCTTTTTCTGATGTGGTAGCTTGGGCGTTAACCTCACTTAGTCTTCAAACTCTTATGTGAACAGATGTGTTCAGTTGCTATATGGAAAGTGTTGGAAAGAGTGTGGGGTTGGGTCAGGCTAAACCAATGTTGACATGATTCTTGCATAAACTAATGGTATATGATCCTACAGTGTGATGGTTGATGAAGTTGGATGCAGAGTTAAGATGTCTGGAATTAGCTTCACTGACTTGGAGTTGGTGAATGAGGAAGAAGATGCCAAGGATGATCCTCCAGCTTCTGGCTAGGACATTGGCTCACCATTAGTGACCTTGCATGGGACACATTATGACCATCAGCTCAATGGAACAGAGGTAAAAGTTTGATTTCATGCCTGGAAATTTGGCATTTCTTCAATACATTTTATTTTAGAAGTTTCAGGCTAGTGAGAGGCATAATTTCTATTCAGTACATTTTTAAATCCTTCCTCATCATATGTACTGGAATCTGAACTAGGAAGGACCTCAAGTTTAAGATTCAGGTTGATAAACAATTTTGTTTATTCTTCTAGAAGCCTCATTGAAAAGGTACGGGTAAAGGACTCAGACTGCATATCATAAATAAATCTATCGCTGAAACCACCTTTGCATAGAACTCTTTCCTTGAAAGTCAGTTCTCCATAACAATGTCTATTTATTTTCCATAGTTCTATAAACAAACAAACAAAAATCAATTGACTCTAATTACCATCCTCCAAAAATAATAAAACTCTGCATCTTTTATTTACATAGCGGGAGGACCTTCATCCTTAATGGTTTCTGTTTCAGTGTTTCCTGCCATAATATATGTCAATTTTACCTACCAAGCACATCATATTCTTAATCAAAAAATATATTTATATATATATTTGTATATATATTTGTGTCATATTGTTTCCTTTCTATTTTTCTAATGCAGAACCATTCAGGGATATGATAAAATCATATTTAAATCCATATGTGAAATCACAAGTGGATGGGATATCTTTATCTGTGAATTGTTGATGGCCTTTGTTTTTCTTCTTCAAAAGCACCTCTGTTTCAGACCATTTATCTTATATCTAACCAGTTGGAAATCAGGGTCATTTCTTCCCTTGTTTTGGATAACTTTACTTTGTTTCTTATCTTCATATGTTATTAATTGCTTGGAATATTTTAAGCTGTGCAATCACAGTCAAGCAGGACATCTAGTCTGTTATTCACAAAATGTTACCCTCAAGGTCAAGTGATAAGCATGTATAGGGGAGAGAACATTCTTGTCTTGAAACAAGAATATGTAAAAAAAGAAAAAGAAAAAAGAAAAACTAATACAAAGACCAGTTGTGATGCTGACTGCTATATGAACTCCAAAGTTTTCAGACTGTGTGTGTCCTACATTCACAACTTACACTCAGTAGATACTGGGGGTTGTAGCTGGAAAACTGTGAAAGAAGTAAAAGTCATCCAAATTGGAAACAATGAGGATAAACGTTCTTTGTTCACTGAGCACATGTTTTTATGTATTGGAAAATGCCAAATATATTCCTAAAAACTATTAAAGCTAATAGTTAGCTTAGGAAAGTGGAAAGATACAGAATCTGCAAATATAGTAAGGTGTTTATATACACCAGTAGCAATCAAGCTGAAATATAAATATAAAACTATTTATAGTAGGTATGAAAATATTTAGAAATAAATTCAGTCGAGAAACTGAAATATTCATTCAATGAAAGCTATATCACACAAATTGATGAAAAGAAATTGAAGAAAGTCTTAGTTACTTTTCTTTGTGAAGAAACATGTCAATTAGGTAATTTATAGGATATATAGTTTAGTTTGACTTACATTTTCAGAGGGTTAGTCTGTGACCATCATAACAGAAGGCAAGCAGGCATTCACTGGAGCGGTAGCTGAGAGCTCATATCTTGAGACTACAAACACAAGATGCAGAGAGACCCCTTCCAACAGGCCAACATCTCCTAATCCTTCTGAGACAGTTCCACCAACTGGAGAGCAAACATTGAAGTAGATAAGACTTACAGGGGCCATTCTCATTCACACCACCACAAGGAAGGACTATATCTTATGTCCATATATTTTAAAAATTATGATCTAATAAGGGACAGGTAACCTAAATATACAATAAACTCAAATAAGTTGATGGAAAACTACCAAATAGCTATTATGAAAATGAACAAAATACTTAATAACACAATTCTCAAGAAAAGATATTAAAAATGGAAAAGGTGTATGTGTTCAACAAAACTAATGAGCAAAGACTTAAAAATCAAAAATCACAGTGTATACTTCATTCCAGTAAGAATGGTTATTATAAAAATAGTTGAAAAGAGTATTAGGGC
This sequence comes from Mesocricetus auratus, assembly GCF_017639785.1. Lineage (NCBI taxonomy): Eukaryota > Metazoa > Chordata > Mammalia > Rodentia > Cricetidae > Mesocricetus > Mesocricetus auratus. Next base: position 8,918,506 of record NW_024429192.1, on the reverse strand, counting down.
TGTCATGAGTGTGAAGGGAAAGAGACCACTTACATACCTCCAATAAAGGTACAAATTAGTTATGATGCATGCTTGAAAAAATGTAAGTTATCATATAATAAAATCTAATTAGTATGCACACAAAGGTAATAACAATAGTGTTGGTAAGTCATCAGTATTTCATAGTTTATTGCAGCAATATTCTCTATAGGATCAAATCTTATATTCAATGTATGTGTGAGGTCATGCAATTTTTTTTCTGTGCTTGGTTAGCGTTCTCTAATGTCCTTTAGGCTCTCCCGTATTATTAGCATGACAGAATGCCATAGTATCATGGCTGATTAGAAACCAATTTTGTACATATGTACGAGTTTGAGTGCTCTAAAGAGTCATTGAACAGCTTGTCTGTAGAGAATATTACTATGAATAGCTTAATACCTTGAGACTACCACCCAACAAAGGCATATATGTTTACACATTATCCTCACTAAATAGACATTTGCAATGATAATGTTAAATGAAAAGCTAAAATGATTACATTTGAATATTTGTAGGTGTTCACAAGAAATTTTAATCTAATATGTGGTTGCTTTAAATTAGGTTTTTTGTTTAAATAATATGTATAATTTGAGGATTTTTCACCATTAAATTAATGACTTAAATAAATAAAGAATAAATCTTACACACACCTGGAGGGAATCCCATTACTCTGTCAGTAAAGAGCAACTTCATGTACTGTAAAATGTGGCACACTCTTGACAAAACTATGTGGGGGAGTTTTTAGCTGTATCCAATAGGACAACTATACAGAAAATGAGAAATTTTCCTTTAATTACAATGACAGCAGGAATTCAGGAAGGCATAATTTTATGTAATTAAAATGGAAAAATCATTATTTAACTGGAGTCATGCTACATTTCTTGATGAAAACACAACAAGAATCTTTAATTTCAGATGAGTCAATAATTTTATTTTTATATCACCCCTGAGCCTGTTCTAATTAAAAAAGAATAGGGGATAAATTCCAGGAAGCATTCTAAACTTTCCTTGTCTAAGTTACAATTTTTTGCTTAAGATGTTTCCTCATAATACCAAAAATAAATATTTAAAAACAATAATTTAAAAACTATTATGAATATAGGGAAACAAGAATATTGACAAATTAATAAAGTACAGGAATGAGAGCTAGCTGTAGATACAGCTGTGCCATCTATTCTACATTCATGACTGTTAGCTTGCATAATGACATCATCAAAATAAAAAATTCATAATAAAAGCAGTGAATAAATAAGCCAAACGTAAAATTTGCAAACACATACAAAATAAAACAAAATTGCTCCAAAGCCTGCCCTCTTAGAGATACCATGGTTAACATTCCTTTCTAGAGTTTATCCATATCAGAATTTTTACTGGAGAGTTGTCATCATATCCCAAATATTTTGTCATGTGGTTTTACTATTTAACAATCTATCTAGAATATCTTTCATGTTAATAACTACCATACTCTTGTGAGATGCCATAATTTTACATGGTTTTACTAGCATGTATTGTGAGATGTCCTTAAATTGGGTATAGATGCTTGTATTTTTTAATTTCATAAATAATATTTTAATTGAATAAAATCAGAATTTAATGTGTTTGTTGGTTTCAATAGCTTAGTTTGAGATATATCTGTATGATATATCCACATATGTGTAATTTTTATGATCAATCAACTAATGAACATAGCTAGTACCTCGTCGATGTAATTTTTTAATGGTGAAGCATTAAAAAGGACTAATAATTTTGAAATACATAATATATTATTATAGAATATGTTTGCCATGCTGTACAATAGATATTTAAATTTCTTTCTCCTATCTGAAATTTTATTCTCTTTGACCAACAAGTATTACTGGCAGTTTCTATTAATGAACAGAAGTTTTACTGTGGTCATTTTCTTATCCTTCATGGTAGATTTAAGCAGTAAAATGTGCATTACAATTGGTTGGCAATTTCCTCAGCTTTGAGTCTCCTAATTGTGCATAAATTTAAGATTAAGATCCTTAGTTTATTGAGTAGGCAAAGCATACATAAAACAGTTTCACTAGACTGTGCCAGGAAGGAAAATATTATTAATTTTGTTCTATTGTACATTATACAGGAAAAAATCTTACTTGAGAAGAAAGAAGTGCCATTTGAAGGAATAGGAAGGAATAGAACTTTTAGCTCATCACTGAAATAGATCAAAATGTTATTCACTCCCACTATTGAATGTGTGGATGCTGCTCTAATCTTGGGGTGGGGAACATGAGATGAGAAAACTTGAAGCCTGGAACTTATTTCTTTCCATTTACTAACAATAATCTTGGGTGACAAGATTGGCTGACCTTAATATGCACCAGTTGCTTCATATGCATGACTTCTTTTAATCATGACACCCCTGTGAGTTGGGTAATAGTCCCCCCTCCTTTTTCAAAAGATGGCTTGCAGGTGGAATGCTTATGCAAACAGCCAGAACCATTAATGATTAAGAAATTTAGTCAGAAATGAAACCTGGGTATCTTAACTAGTAACATGTGCTAATTTCATATTCTAGTTTGTTTTTGTATGTTACACACTACTGCATAATATTATATATAATTTCTCTTTTTATCATAATGTGGCAATTTGAATTAGATTTATCTCCTATAGGCTCAATAGTTGGACACTTGCTCCCTAGTTGATGACTGCTTGGGGAGGTAATGTTTGCCCTGATGACAAAGATACCGCACGCAAGGTGAGGTTTGGGTGTGCATAGACTTACCCTATGTTAATCTCACCCATGTTAATCTCAATCAATCAATCAATCTCTCTCTCTCTCTCTCCCTGTCTGTCTGTCTGTCTCCATCATGACTGCAGTTGAAGATGTGATCTCTTATCTTCTTGATCCTATGCCATGACTGCTGCATGCTTCCTTGCCATGATGGCGATGGACTTGGCGGACTCTTATCCCACCAGACCAGAACTGTAAGCCAAAACAAACTCTCCCACATGTTGCCACGGTTACAGCCCTTCATAACTGCCACAGAAAACTAACCAATGCACAGCATTTGTCTTGCAGTGATTCAGTCAAGGGTAATTTGTCTTCGGTAATTTCATTCCTTATATTATTTTCTCTCCCAACATTTATCTAAGAGTAGTCATACATGCTAATAATGTATGACTCAGAAACAGACAGAAATAGCACTCCAAAAAATTAATACAACTGACTTGAGTCTTTGTGTTCCTGTAGACCACAACATGTTGAAAGAAACTCTGTTTCAGTTCTTTTTTTGAAGAACTTTATCCTCTCCACAATTTGACCACTGTTTATGGTAGTTATTTTGACTACTCAGAGGTTGGGAGAGCAGTTCTCCACAAAGAACAGTGCTCATTGGTTTACTTGCCTGCTCTTGGTTTCCATTCCCAAAGAACCCTCCCTGAGGCAAGGATGACAAGTGCATGCAGAAGAGAGGTGGACTGTTAAGGAAATGTAGGAAGGCATGCATGCAGATGAGATGCTCAGTCTCTCTGGGTGTGTCTGTGACATGAATAGACTGTGCTGGAGGGAGTGATAATACCTAAGCCTGCTTGGAACCTTATGCATGAGTACTGCTGTGCCTGGGGTCTAGTTAGGAAATTCCAAAGAGCTGTACTTGGAAGATTGAGTTAGGAGATGAATAGAGGAGAGCAAGAAAACAGACACATCAATTGAAGGAGCCATCGTAGGTTTAAAGAGAAATCTGGCACTAGGGAATTGTATGGAGATCCACAAGGATAACCACAACTAGGATTCTTTTTTTCCTCAAACAGGGTTTCTCTGTGGCTTTGGCCTGGAACTAGCTCTTGTAGACCAGGCTGGTCTTGCACTCACAGAGAAACGCTTGCCTCTGTCTCCTGAGTGCTGGGACTAAAGGCATGCACCACCACCGCCCAGCACATGACTAGGATTCTAAGAAATAGTGCAGAGGCTACCTTAAGTTACCTTAAGTGTCCTTCCCCTATAATGAGAATGTTGAGTACCTTAAATGCCATCCTAGAGACACCATCCATTAGCTGATGAAAACAGAAACAGAGATTCACAGCTAAGCACTGAGCTGAACTCTTGGAATCCAGTTGTAGAGTGGTAGGACTGATGAACAAAGGGGTGAAGACCATGTTGGGGAAACCCCCAGAAACAGTTGACCTGAGCAAGTGGGAGCTCATGAACTCCAGTCTGACAGCTGGGGAACTAACATGGGGCCAAACTAGGCCCCACGAATGTGGGTGTCAGCTAGGAGGACTGAGCATTCTATGGGACTTCTGGCAGTGGAACCAAGATGTATCTCCAGTACATGAATGGACATCTTAGCCTAGACAGATGGGGGAGGGCCTAGGCCCAGCCCCAAATGACTTGACAGATTTTGATGATCCCTCATGGGATGCCTCACTCTCCCTGGGTAGTGGATGGGGGAGGGATTGGAGGTTGGAGGGGCATGGGAGCGTGGGAGGGAGGAGGGATTAATATGTAAAATAAGATTGTTTATAATTTAAATAAAATCTATTATAAAAAATAGTCACAAGACATCAAATAAGGTACTTAGGCAAAGAGATGAAGGTGCTCACCATTGAGGAGATACACTGTTACATCAAAAGACATAGAGTTAAATGGATAAATCTTGGAAATTTGAGGAGCTCATGCTGTAAAACATACCTTCTGTGGTAAGAGTTACCCAGAAACTTGTACAGGATTTTCATTTTAGTGTTATCTTTGTTTTCATGGGCATTGCCATCTTCTAGCTTCTCTTCATAAACTTCCTATGGAGAACATTACCGAATCTCTCTAAAGATTATATTTCCTGCATTTACTTGCTGACACTATTGTGCCAAATTTGAGGTGTTTTCATCCCACCAGAGAAAATACTTTCAGATTCCATCAAACTGCAGAGAATTGTATCCTGTGATATCTCTACAAATACAATGGAAAAATACAGAGGTACACATGGTGGCTGTTTTATTCTAGCTGTCATCAAAGAAATTCTTTACCATAACATGAAGTTCTAATCCTTTTACAGCAGTAGACCATTTCCAACTTAACTTTCCTGAAACCCCCAAGAACCCTTAGAAATATTATAAAAATCCTCAAAGGGAAACATACTTGAAAACAACAGCTAACAAACTTTTGAATCAATACAATCTTAATTTTCTTTTCAAAACATAGATCTAGATCTAGAATAAAACAATTTCAGGAAGAAGTTCATCTAAAGAAATGAAATAAAAATAAGAAATGCAACTGTTTGTAATGTTTACTAGCAAACAGCTTTTGCTGAGCATTGAGATAATGAAAAAAGTGAAGAAAGGAACTTTGAGAAAATATAAGTAGTGGTCAAAAGGTCCAGTTTCCTGACACAATAAAAGTAGGGAAATTATACTACCAAGAATTAGACTTTCCTATAGCTTTCAAATTTATTTCTTGAGCAAAATAGTTTCTAGTGTTCTTGTACCTCTTTATTTCTCACTAAATTTCCTTTAAATATTTCTGGGTGATCAATTTGAAGCAAGTAAAGAACTCTTTTCATAGAAGCTCCTTTCTTCTGCAGTTCCTAATGTTTATTTCTGTTGCTACGAAGATACATCATGACCCTGGCAACTCTTAAAAGGAACACATTTAACTGGGCCTGGCTTTCAGTTTAGAGGTTCAGTTCATTATCATCATGGCAAGGAGCATGGCAGTATGCAGGCAGATGTGGTGTTGGAGAAGAAGATGGGAATCTCATATCTCCAGGCAGCAGGAAGTTGACTATGACACTGATCAAAGCATAAGTAAGAGAGACAGCAAAGCCTGACCCCACAGTAATACACTTCCTTCAACAAATCCATACCTAATTCAAAAAGGCCACATCTCCTAATAGTACCAGTCCCTATGAGCTTATGGGGGACCAATTACATTCAAATTACCACAATTTCTGATTCTGAAAACATTGCACATGTCTCTTTGGATTTTCCAGTTCCTGTTTTGGTCCTTTAAATAAAACTGTGAAATTATAGCTAACTACCTTGTGGTATTCTGAGTACCTGTTTAAATGAAAATTAATTTACTATTAAGCTTGTAAATAAATTTTGTTCCCTGATAGTGTTGAAAGGATACCTAAATGTATCAAGAATGGAATGGAAATTTCCATTTGAATATTCAGTACAGCAAATAGTTGAATTTTTAGGCTCTAAATAGAACAGAAAGTTACTTGAACTATTCGAAGTTAACATAGCTTTATATCAGACTAATATTGTCTCCTGACATCCTTTCTGCCTTCTTCCTTGAAATTACTTATAAAACAAAATATAATTGTTGACCAGAGAATTACATTGTTTCTTCCTAAAACTAGGTTTTGTCACATGACTGCATACTTGCTGGTGGAATGTGACAGTTAGTTCTAACTTTGGCCAGAGCCTTAGGAAAGTAAACGTATGTCCCATCGTACTGTTGCCTCTGCACTTGGGAGGACCACAGCTTTGAGGTCTCAGGGAGGACAATGCCCTACAAAAGGAAAACTATGAGGCGACTCAGGGTCCTGGCTAGCAACAGACACTGACCTTTACTGTCAACCTATGGAAGAATCTGAGTCAAAAATAAACCTTTATCTTCTTTCGACCCTATCCCGTGGAGTCCCTGTTAATGGCATCTTTGTATTCACACTAACGAATGCATTCCTCATAGGCAGGGGTGTTTTATCTTCTGGAACCACAGCAATTATCTCAAAGAAACTTTATTCTCCTCACTAGGCGTAGAAGGTTAGGAAGCAGAGTTGATTAATGCATGCTTCCAGTGTAGGCATTTTGGAGCAGCTCATTAAATACTGTGTTGAACTGTTGGGACCAAACATTTTAGAAAACAACATAAAGTTGCTTTGTTCTTCCTACCAAATGGAAAACCTTATTGATTGAAAGTAACTTAAGATGAGCTTTTAAATCTCAGAAGTAAAACAGTATCTGCTGATGAATCCATAAGTACAACTTGCAAGTCTATGGATCTGCCCACAAACACTCTGCTGGTGGGTGTGATGAATTAATATCTTACCCTGTGCCGAGAAGTCAATCTCTTTATAAGTGATGATTATATATGATAGGATAGTGGAAGTAAAAATCAAATCAGGGTTGGGATCGCTAAAGCTATAGTTTAGGATGATAGAAAGGATAATTGTTGAGAAGATATAAATGTATGTGTGTGTGTATGTGTGTATTACACATATTTTGAAGCAGTAAAATATAAGATTATGAATTACTGCCTCTAGTTCAATCAGAGAGATAGAAATAGAGGAAGGGGGGATTAATTGGGGCTACTGAGTTAGTGAGCTAGCTAAGTTAGTGAAGGGTTCAACATATAAATATAAGGGCATGAATTCAGTTCCCCATAACATACATTTTAAAAAATCCCCACCATATTTGGCCTTGTGTATATGAAACTCTAGCACTGAGGAGACAAAGACAGAAGGATCTCTAGAGCTAAATGACTACCTAGTTTCACTGAGTCAGTGAGCTCCATTTAAATGCAAGATGTCATCTCAAATATGTGGTAGAAATGTATTAGAAATGACACACAACGATGACTCTGATATCCTCATACACCCACACTCACACCCACACTGAAACCCCACCAATATATACACATGAATGTGAACACACACTTGTGCACACATGTGGAAGATGCTCATTTCGTTATGTTAGTTTTGAGGATACCCACTGTGGAGCTGCTGACGGACCGCTCAGGACGAACATCTGGCAGCTGTGTGTTCTTGCTAATTTTTGTCAGATCTCCAAGGAATGTCTTCTTGAATGGCCATATTAATGTAAGTTTGACGTTTGTTCCACCTTTTGCATTAGTTTCTTAGGTCTACAATAACACGTTGAGTCAATCATGATGCTTTAAAGTAATATATGGTTATTGCTTCCTATTTCTGGGAGATTGAAACCCAGAGCAAACTTTTCGGCAAGGATATCCTCCTCGTGAGGGTCTTGGGTATGATTCCTTCTTCCGTCTTTGTCTTTTATCTCCATTAGTCCCATATGCTCTGTGTAACACGGAGTTCCATTTCTCCCCTATCTCCATGTGGCCATTCTCTGTATCAATGAGCCTCAAAAACTTCTCAAATATTATCCGTTCCCTTCTGAAAGGATACCAGTTGCAGTAGATTGTAGTGTACCTTACTCCATTACGATATCATTTGAACATAAGCAATAATATATTCAATGACTTAGCTCATGAACATGACAAACTGAGTTTAAGAATTCAGGAAATTTTTTAGGAACATTATTCAATCCATAACATCCATTATAAGGACTTAATCTTACAATAGGAAAAATAGCAAACCAGTGAAATTATCCCATTTTATTCCTTTTTACATTTTAAAAATAAATAGGAAAAATCCAGCTTTATAACACAATGAAGATAATTATTAAAATGTGTTAAGTTACACTAATCTCATTCTATTTTAAATTAGAGGACAAACATATTGAATTCTCTTAGGCTGTTTTTGCTGTCCCTTTCTTGAACTCAGTCTGTGAGCTTTCTTCTTATTCTAGAAACAACATGGAGAAGCTAATAGTCCAATGTGAATGAGCTGGAGACTCCGCCATCCATTTTTGCCTGTCAAATTCAAGACCTCCTATACAGGTTGCCTCTTTAAGACAAATATAACAGTGGACTCAAATAAATAAAATAACAAGTTTAGCAAGGCCCCAAAAGTAAGTTAAAGATCTTATCAAGTGGTTTATCAAATTGATTTTAAAATAAGTTGTCTTATAAAATTATGCAGCATTTATAAATATTAGAGGCTAGAAGTAACATAGTTACCTTTTTGGTGTCTAGCTATTACATTTGGCTTTTCTTTTAATACAAAACTTGGGTTCTCTGTATGGGCTTTGAAGTTCAAGATCCTCCATTTCTCCCATTCCTAAAATAGCTTTATTTGTGTAGGAACCAGCGAAAATTTGTATAAATCTTATTTTTCCTGAGTTCCAACAGCCTGGTTGCTATCCTGAATTTTGTGGCACATCTGTAGTTATAAATATAGAATTTCAATTATGTAAATCACCTTAGCAATGTCTTTTTAAAAGTAAAAAAGAAGCAATTTATCCACCTTACATTTTAGTAATAGTCTTGTAAATTAGATCTATGCTAACAAAACCAAAACAAAAGCTGTATTGAACGCTTCCTTTTCAAAGCAAGGACTTTATGTAAGATGTGGGTTTCTTAAAGTGAAATAATTAGATGCCTAACTGTGCTGTAAATTCTACAAAATAAAATTTAAACCCATTGTTGCCCTTATCTCCCAGCTAAAGCTTAGATATTAACTGTCCCCCACAGGCCCATGAAATAAAAGCTCAGTTGGGACAGTAGTAAGAATAGAGCCGCTGGAAGAGTGGGAAATTATGCTGAGTTGGCCTTGCCAAGAAAGGTTTAAATCACTGTGGGAACACACTCTACCAAGTGTCCTAGGCTCTAACTCCTTTCTCTCATCTTTGATAGGATATCAACAGCTGTTGTCCATAATAATCTCTTGCCTCTTTGCCATGGCCTGTTCTCTTGCAATAGGCCCTTTGGGTCAGTTATTAAGTCACTGGAAATTATACGAGCATCAGTAAAATAAGGCTCATTTTATAGTGGGTTATCTCGGGTTTTGTTGTGTAGTTGAGGGATAACTAATAATATGGGTAACTTCTGTAATGGTATGTTTGAAAACCAGGACAGTAGCAAGCGTCACAAAGTATAAGGAGTAAGGTCATCAGTAGAATTCCAACTGTACTGCTATCAGACTTTCCTTTAAACAAATCTCTTCCCTTGTACCATTAGTTTTCAGTGTGCTACCTGCTTGAGAATGGCAGCATTCATTCATTTTCTGCCAAGCTCATTTGGAATGTATTATGGAAAGAACCCTTTTTCCAGGTCTATTTCCTGAGCATAGATCTTGAACATACATAAAATGTCTAACAAAATTTGTACAATATCATCTGTAATTCATATGCTGGAATCTTAATTACTGATATAATGGTATTTGAATTATGGCCTGTGGAGAAATTAAATTATGAAGGAGGTATCCTCATGAGTTGATTAATGATTTTCCTGAGGAAAGAGTTATATTTACCCATCTTTCAAATATGGTAAAATAGCAAGAAGACAGTTATTTTCAAAGCAGAATAAAAGATCTTTCACCTAACAATGGATTTTACTGAAACTTGTTCTTAGACTTTCCAGTCCCTAGAACTGTATGAAATACAATCATCTGCCACACTGAAAAACTTTGGTCAATGGTGTGTGGCACAACAAAAAAATTATAACAGAACTGAAAAATTTTGTCTCTAATGGTATTGCATGTATCATAAGTCATAGAAAAATATGAATTCATAAAGCAGCCCTGGAGATGGTTCTGCAAATAAATAAATTGTGTTTATACTCATTTATAAATATATAGCAATACAGTTATACACATTATATTATCTGTACATGATAAAAGTAATGCATGACTATACAATTTACTTACGCATGTTCTACTGTATTAATCATGATTCTCTAGAGAAAGGAAACTGATTACATATAATCAGGATTTATTAAAGGCTGTGGTCCAGCTAATCCAACAGTGATTGTCTCATGATGAAAAGACCAAGAATCCAATAGTTGTTGAGTTCACAAGGATGGAGGTCACAGCTGGTCTTCAGTATATCCCAAGAAATAGACTCTAATGCCCATGAAGGAATCAACTTTCCAACAAGACAAGGAGCAAGCAGGCAAGGAGCAGAGGCTTGCTTCTCTGTCCTTTATGTAGCCTACCACTAGAAGGTGTAGACCAGATTTAAGGGGGATCTTTCCACTTTAAAAGATGAAGATTTAGGGTCGGTCTCCTCTCTTGAAATAATTTAACCAAGAAAGAAATCCTTCACAGGTATACCCAGCCACCAGTCAAGTTAGTAACCAAGAATAATCACCACAGCCGCACTATGCTTTTCATTATTATGTTATTTTGAAGTATTCTTTAAAATACTGCCCTGCATTATATGAGCAACAGTTCATATAAACAATATTTAACTTGCTTCTTGATTGCACCACAAACATTTTCATGCATGTCCACAATCACCCACGGATGCATTTCTTACAATAGCTATTGTCTGTAAAAGTTTGTTCAAGCTATCTAATTAAAAAGGTGGAAATATTCTACCCTACTAGAAAAAAATGTCCTTAGAGATATGTATATTGTTTAGAACTATTTCACTGCTGGTAACAGAATTATGTAACTCTTAACATGTATGTATGACAAAATTTAGTGAAAGATAAAATATTTATAACAATCTAAAGAGTAACCACAGAACTACTAATCATTTCAGTGTGGTCAAATCCATTCATACATTTACAACAGCACAAATAAGGCTCCCCCACCCTGAACCATCAGTGTGGTCTTTTGTCTGGAGATGGCTTCCCTAGTGTAACAGATTTTGTACTTTTGCTTTCTTGTATATGTATCCTTCCCTTTAGTAATAAAACTTTTGCATGCTCCCATGCAGAAAGCATTCTGACTTTCACTGCAACAGTAGCATGAGCTAACAAAAACATAGTATCCATGAGAAACTGTGGGAAAGAAATGATAAAATTGAAGGCAGTGAAGGAGCCTTAGCTTTAATGTCAGGATCAGGAGCACAGGTTATTTCTCCCATTGCCATGATGACCCTGTTCCAGATTAGGTGCACAGACACCTAATATTTGCTTCTGAAGGCTCTTGCTTGACAATGTCATAGGTGTTTTGCAATTATTGAAGGAAATTTCTTAGTCATTCTTTTTATTTTCAGCATCCTTTTAGAGTCTACTATGTTGCTTTCAAGAAGGGGAAGCTAAGGCAGCCTCCTCTAACAACTCATGCTGCTTGTATCTCTGCACTCTCCCTTGGTCATATTAAAGATGACTTTGCCAGTAGCATCCTCTCATGTGTCAGCAACCGTGTGCACAGGGCTCTAAGCCTTCTGTGTTGTGAACTCTTGCTTTTATCTCTTTTCTCTTGTCATCCTTGACTTCAGCCTAAGTCACATGCTGCCTGCTGTCTCATGTTGCTGCATGAACGCCTTCCCTGATGGCTTCTTTGTGGCTTGGCCCTGCAGAAACACTGCTTTTTGTATATGTGCTATGAAGTGGGACAGGATAGCATATCTTGGTCAAAAGATCTCATTTCTCTCTCTGTTGACTGCAGTGAAAATTCAAGTTTCCATCAACAGCTGCAGAAACACACCCTTGGAGAAGTCCTGGTGACTCAGTATTTTCGAACCTTGCTCACACTGTCCAGTGCCTCAGGACTAAGGGATCTCAGGCTTCCCTAATGTCTTCTAGTGAGATCATTTTTGACGTGTCCTCCAGGAAACTCCAATAGATTGCAATAACTAAATCAATTACATGCTGCAATCCAGCCTTGGAAGTGAAGTTTGACAAGCTGGTAGTGTTTTTAATGATGATAAATTAGCTTTAAATGTAAGAAATGGGATGAATTTGTCATGTTTTATTCACATACAACATAGTATTTTCCAAACTTTGATACTAAGAATTTTTAATTAAAATTTGAAAACATAATTAAGACAGAAGGGAATGTCTTGATTTATCACTTTTCATATTTAACTGATTTCCTTTAATTGTACCTTTTAAAAGTAACTTAGTTTATTCTCGATCTTATAAACCATAGAGAAATATTATCTCCATATGTTAAAAATGCAGATCTGCTATTATTTTCTCTGTCTTCCTTAAATAATTATTTAGAATAAATTCATTGTTTATCATTTTAAATGAAGATTCATAATGTTTGAATGATTATTTTATCACAGCACACAACTTCCATTTTTATAAATTCCCTACATGAAAATATTGAGAGTTATTATATGACTAAAATTTTACTTTTGCTTTGAATTTAATAAACTATAGCTTTAGTAAAATGATACTTTTTGTATGAAATACAGCTCTCTTATAATCATTGTAGTGGTAGATTATTGACAAATATGAAGAAATATTCAGTATTTTGAAAAAGCATTATTATTTATTTTCCACATTCAACACTAAGGGATACTTGATCTTGGACCAGAAATGTTCAGTAGTCACTGTGTGAAATGTTTGGGTAAGAGATTTCCTGTACAGATCTGTCAATGAGTAAGACCTTGGCTTTATATCAACCTGTGGAGAAACAATTCCATGTCAGATAATTTTAATTGGTAGTATTTACCTTTTGATATCCAAGTTAAGCCTTTTGCAGCTACCACAGATATTAATAATTGAAAAGATAGATTTGTGAGTCCACATTTTAAAGTGGACTTTCCTCTCCTTGGACTATGAAAGTCTCTGCCAAAATCATTCTAAAATCTTCGATGAGTACACAGCACTAGGAGTAACAGATGCTACTCAGTTCCCTACACTTTGAAATCCCTATTTTTGTTAAGAATGGTGTAAATGCCCTACCTGGTGGCTATTTGGTTCACAAGATAACTATGTCTTGAAAAAGAATTGATAATCATAGGAGTGATCATAGTCACTATTAAGCTGAGACTTCTGGACTGAATTTCTTCCACAGATCATTGTAATGACTGCTCAGTAGCTCAGTGATGAGGGTATCACTTCTGTCCAGAATGGGGAACTTTCAGTTCAGAATATACATATGAACAAGAGATCAAGATTCTACCTTTAATCATTTCATATTTTATGTTGTTATGGAGGAAGGGTTCTTAAAAACTGGCAAGTTAAATGATTAGACAAACAGGAAATTATTGGTTAATAGGTTCTATCCAAATTATTAGAATTGAAAATAAATAGGTGATGTGCAGAATAACCACTGTATTTTGGCTTTAAAGGGGTCTTTATTAGGAAGTCAGATTCATACTTGTGTATAAATAATGAACAGGCTTGTTATCTGCCTACAGTTCAATTTACATCCAGAATATTGTTCAATCAGCTGGTAGTCTGAGCAAGCATATTAAGCATTGTGTAAAATATCTGGAAATAAAAGTTCTTGTGACAAGTCTGTGGAAGATTAGAGCCAAGCCTACTTCTTTTTGTAACTATGTAGAACCAGACTTTCTCTGCCAGACAGGGTGGGGTTAGCACCATATCATTTGTGAAAGAATATCTGTGTACGTGTGCAGGCAAAGGGAGCAGGGTATGGCTGGTAATGAAATGATGTCATCTAAAATGCATTAGAAAGAAAGTCATAGGCTTGAGATTTGAGGACACAGATGGAGACAAGGTGATGGCAAGCTCAAAGACACTCTAAGCTTTAGAGTTATAAACAAATGGAAACAGAAAACAAGAAAGATGGCAGGAAGATACGCACCTTTTACAGTGCTCTCTAAATTGCAGTTAAGACTGTGTGTTTATAGAAATGAATGATACTTTGACAGAATACCTATATCTGGATGTGATCCCCCCTTAGTCTTCTTGGTCCTCCTGAGAAGGAGGTCATATATGCCCTATCGGGAAATATGAAAAAGGCTGTAAAAACTCATGTATTTAATGCAATTACTTTATAAAAAGAAACTCTAATTACCTTATTATATATAATTAACTATCTTTTACTTATTATATATCTTACGTATATATAATTAAGAGGCTATTTGTGGTGTTTAGTTTAAAAGATTTTTCTTCTTAAACCTATTAACAATAATATTTTTGTCATCTTGCAACAAATGCTCATAACTAAATTTTAAAATTCATTGGCTAGTTTAGAAATGGCAGAATCATGATACCATCAATTCCTATGATTTAAATATATTGTTCCCTCTTAAGCATTCCTTATAAGTCAGACTCCAAAGTGTGTGTAGAAGAGACTTGTGATAGTGCTACAAAAACAGCTAAAGGAAACAGGCTTTTACTGAAGGTTCAGTGCCCTTTCATGACATTTTTCATATTGAGTTATTTATTATGAAACAAAAAAATAAGAGCACTTACAACAACAGAGTGAAAACTAGCTGCATTGAAGCAAACATAGGGAAATACATTAAAAAAAAACAAACCTGTAATAGTTGTTATAATGAGACCTCTAGGACAATATGGAAAAACTGGAAGTCACAGAGTATTCAATCACCAAAAAAATGTTTTAATGAGTAATAGCCAAAATTTTCATGAAAAAGAAAACCATATATACACATTGATTGAAGACTAGTCAACACCAGTAGGGTAAGACAAAGAAAACACTAATACTTTCCACTGAGTTTTTGTAAGACAGGGATAAAGATGCAAAAATCTAAGCTGCAGTTTGCCTCAAATGCATACATATTACATATAAGCTAACATATTTATAAGTAATGACAGCTGGTTTGAGAAAAGTAAAAGACTGTGATCAAACCAACAATACACAAAGTAAGTAGTAAGTAAAAGAATCCAGGTAAAAATAAACACAGTGTGTATTTCCATGTCAGCAAAAGTAAATTATGGTAAAAACAAATATTGATGTTTGCCTTTGTAACGGAACAATTCAAAATAAGATGGCGAAAAGACAACTTAGCCATCATGTCATTATTCTTTGTCTTGGTCTTGATCATATGATTTATCTATTTGTTAGAAAATACCATTGTTTACATTTAAAATAGTTGTACATCATATTGTGGGTGCATGATTTCTGAGTGAAGTTAGTTTTGTGACAGCGAGTAGAGGCAATCTTACCTAGTAGAGTGACGATGTCACTCTGGACCTGACAAGAAGACTGTCATCATTAGGCACCAGGTTTGTCTATAATTCTTTGAAATACTAGAGTACAGGAAAAACACATTAGTTTCCTTTTTCCCACCAACTAAAACATGTTGTTTTTTTCCCGAGAAACTCGTGTTGACAAAGAGGGTGAAGACTTATCTTAGTGACAGTTGATAACATTGGCTAATGTTCCCAAGCCTGTCCTTAGCAGAAAATTAATGCTGTTCAAACAAGAGATGCACACACCAGAAATCTTTACATAAAGTAGAAATATTTTTACAGCAGTTGAGACCACTGCTAGCTTTGGCTTTCCCACATGTATCTAATTCTTTAATGGAGTTTTCAGGTCTAGGAGAAGGCAGTTAATGTGGCCATTAGAGTCTTAGCTATCTAACTACTTAATGAAATTTTGAGAAAATCTAGATTATAATTAATTAATAATTGAATATTTGGAGAAGAGCTTTTAGTAAGGACATTCTAAACTGTTATCTAAAGAGAAAGCCACGCACTTTAAATGCCAAACTCATGGGAGGCAAAGATGTACTGTGCTACATTCAAGTTCAAAAGTAGAAGGTGTGTCTTCATTTAAATGGACATTATGGCCTTTAGTGCACATGTAGGAAATACATGTGATTATTAACTTCCCTGAAATGAGGAAGTAGTGTCAGGTGTGGGCAGACTTTTCACATTATGATATGATGTATTTGCCCTCTGCAAAGCTTACTTTTTATAATCAGGCAAACGTGTCATACACACACACACACACACACACACACACACACACCTAAAAAAATTTAACCAGGTTTGTGATTTTGTTCTGGACTACTTTCATGTGTATTCAAAGTTATCCTTGGCTGCCTATGGCCTACAGGCCACAGGCTGAAAATACCAAACTGGCTAATACTTCTGATTGGGATGGAAAACTTAATAATTTTTTGTGTTTTTTTGCGTAATCCTTGATGCTTCTAGAATAACTATTAAATGTTTTCTTATATGTAGGGGTGAGCCCCACAAAGCTATCTGCCTTAGGGGCAGGGATAAGGAAATTTAGGATAAAAGGAAGTGAAAGAGAAACGAATATCTTCTTCTCCTTCTTCCTCTGGAAGAAGGACGTGCTTCTGACCCTCCATCCTTTGTGTGTAAGTTCTTATTCTGGTAAATAAAAGTATTATATTCCCTATTGCATTGGCCTCTTTCATCAGCTGGTGTCAGAAGTGGGATTATAAGTTTTAATGTTTTATGGTAGGGCCTAAGTAGCTGACTTTTCAGTTAAGAGCTATGGTTGTTCATCCAGAAGACCCAGATTTGATTCCCAGCATCCACATGATGGTAACCAACCATCCCTAACTCCAGTAGCAAAGGACCCTCTGCTGCCCTGTTCTGGCCTCCTCAGGAACTAAGAGAGGATGTGAGTCACAGATACATGGTTAGGCAAAACATCCATAGACATAAAATAAATTTTCAAGTTTTATTGTTAATGCGTAAAGTTCGACCTGGGAAAGTCTGCTGATTATTTCTGCCCTAGTAATGTGATTAGCAACTTCTAAAGCTACACAGACAGAGACGATGCCCCCTAGTTAGTGCCAGCTTCATGTCTCTGTTACTGTGCTCTCTGCTCTCAATCCTTTCCTTGTGGTGCCCCAATATCTTAATGATAACAAGGAACTGTGCAACAGAAACTCAGGCAACTAAAGTGGAAAATAATTACTATGTTTCTGCCTCAAGAAAATGGAGAAAAATTAGAACTGGTTAAATACAAGATTTTAACAAGTATGGCAAGCTCAACACTAGAGACCATAGAGACATGTCATTTGGCAACCATACAAATAGGCATACTTCTCAGATTAAAAAACACACGGATGAACACAGGACACCAAAAAGAAAGAGAGCAGTCATAAGAAACTGTGGAGAATGCTGGGCGGTGGTGGCACACGCCTTTAATCTCAGCACTCGGGAGGCAGAGGCAGGCAGATCTCTGTGAGTTTGAGGCTGGGCTGGACTGACAGCCTCCAAAACAATACAGAGAAACCCGGTCTCATACCCCCCCCCAAAAAAAAGAAACTGTGGAGAAATATGAATGGCTCTGTCTCATGTCATTGGGTTTTTCATGGGCGGAAAGGAGGAATTTTGCTTAAAATTTTCAAATATAGTAGCTGAACATTTTCTAGGTCTGGTGAAGGTTGTATATAAACAAGTTCAAGAATCATCAAGTCCAAGCATGACATACCTAAAGGACCCCAAAGTTATGTACACATGGTCAAACCACTGAAAACCAGAGAGGAGAATAAAAGCTAGGTCTTCATTCACTGTTAATTCAAATGATTGAGACTCACAGCAGTGACATTGTATATTCCAAAGCACACAGTAATAATGTATTGCTGTTTATCTAAGTGACTATTTCCATTCATGAGCAAATCTGTTTGCATATGTTTACTTATGCTTCATTTATCATGTATCAAAAATAAAAGCAATTTTAAATGTCTTTCAGCTGTTAAATGGATGAATAATGTTTTCATCCCTTCAAAGACCTGCACTTGAGCAGCAACAAGGAAGAAAGTATTGACAAACCTAACTGTATGGATGAGTCTCCGATGCACTGTGCTTAGCAAGAGAAGCCAGCCATCCTGGAAAGTAATTAACACTGACACCAGATCAATGGTTGCCATGGTGAAGGGACAGAGGTAGTAACTAGAAAGGTACATAATAAACAGCTGCTAATGGCAGCGGGGTTGACCTGGCTCTTTTTGGTTGTAGTTACAAAACTCTGTGCTGTTTGGGACACAAAACTATACACACACACACACACACACACACACACACAAAAACGTGACTGCGACTGTCATTTCTTACAAATAAAAATTTTCACACACTAAACATATAAAAAAGAATACCAACAATGAGCAAAATATCCATATAAAATATTCCAAATAAGCAAATATTAGCTTGTTCAATGTTAATTTGGTATGGTTATTTTCTTATGGAATGTAAGTTATAAGGTACATTTTTATTAAAACATGCTATGATTATACCTTGAAGTCTACAACAAAAAATTAGAAAAAAAACAATGGAAATTGTATTTGCTTTTCATAAGAAAACAATATTAAAATACTAATAACTACATAAAGAAATATTTGCAAGATCTAAATAATGAAGCCAAAAGGCTAAAAGAGAAAAAGAGTAAGTAAGGCATTGCCTTATGCTCTGTAATTGGAGCATCAATTTCTTTGAACAAATCATGATTCCAGTAAGATATCAACTTAATGTTCTAAAAGCTACTCAAATTGAATCTAAAGTATATTTGGAAAAATCAAACACATAATTGTAAAGGTTGAATCATTTTGATAAAGAAAAGAAAGATTGTGGATTGACTATAGTAGTTTAAATCATCCTATAATGGCTCAATAATTAATGATAGTTTTGTCACAGAAGCATAGATTTGTCAATGGAAACATACACGGACTCCAGAAATAGGTACAAACTGATTTGAGTTCTACTCCATAGTAGCAGTATTACTTATTAACAAAGAAAACTGCGTTGTCTAATTAATGTCTGTGGTACCATTTCTACTGCTAAGCCATGTGGAAAACCAGACTTGCTCTTGGCTCTAGCTCCTTATGACAGATTAAAATAACAGGTCTGTCAAAATAGGCATCTCCTTTAGAAGCTTTCTGAGATTGTTAAATGGTCGTACATGCATGCTTTTAGAGTGAGGATGGCTTGCATATTGTAGTCGTTCTAAGTGAATGGAGAGCTGCTTAATGAATCCACTCACATTTGCAGAGGACAGAAACAAAATTTTTCACATGCAATGGGTAATTAGAACCTAGAGTCAAGCATGTCAATGCAGTGTCCTCCAAGTTGGCTAACTATTCTTGTCTTGTTCCCTTGGGGATTATGAAGTTTATTTAATAGGCTTGTCTGCATTCCACCTAGTTCTCATATCTGGGCATATTAGAGTTTCATAATATAATCAAAGCTGGGAATAAATACAGTGCTTGCAGTAACAAGACGGCTATCTCTATAGAAGATATGGATGTAGAAGGGGGCATCTGGGGAAGAAAGGAGACTGAAGGGTGGAAAAAGGAGGAGTCAGAGAGGATAGAGGGCAAATATTGCATGACTTGTGTCACGTGCATAACTTAAGTATGTATGTATGTATGTATTATGTAATCAAATGGGAACAAAGGGGCCCGTGGGAAGGGAGGACAAAACATTACCCTCAGATATAACTTTAAAGTCCCTTGTTGAGGCTCATATAATCTAACTTCATTCCAGATATAGTATATGTGTTCTTTAAGTGTTAGGTATGCCTTCTCCGATGCTAACAATGATAAATATTTGTTTTAAGTCCCAAGTTTTATAGTATGAAGATACACAGTTTCACCCAGCAGTTGAGAGCTGAATCTAATTAGATTCTGGTATAAACTGTGTTGCTTGGTATCCCAAAGCACCAGTGCATTGTAATACGACAGCCAAGAGAGAAGAATAAACTGTCCATCAAGGGACGGTGTTTCTTTTCACTAGGTGTTTGGTATTGGAATTATTTCTTAACTTCCGTGACTTCATTTCTTCATTTATAAATATTTGTTAATTATTTTGTCATTGTTGTGAGGAGCCACTAAGATATACAGAGACATGAAGTTTCTGGCACAGTGCCTGGAGAACAAATAGTCAAGATTTCCCTCTATTTTCATTCATTCAGTCACTCACTCACTCATTCACTCACTCACTCACATATACACTCACACACTCATTCACATACATACATATTCTCATATTCACTCTCACTCACGTACACACTCACTCACATACTCACACACTCACTCACATACACACTCACACACATGCAGACTCCTCACACACTCACTACTCATACTTGCTTACTCACGAACACACTCAATCACTCACTACTCATATAATCACTCACTCACTCACTCCTTCATTCTAGTACAGTCTCCCTTTAAAGCCTATGCTGGCCTTGAACTTGTGATCCTCCTCCACCATCCTCTGCAGGGCTGAGACTATAAGTATGACCACCTCTCCCATGGCCAGTTGAAGATGCTCTGCCCTTAAGGGAAGCAGAGTATTCTTGTATTGATGACAGCATGGACACTCTTCTAGAACTCATTGGTGGGATCTCATGATTTACTTCATCTCTTTCATTTGTCTGGAAAATGGGAATATTAATGGAAACTACCCGATAAGGGTTTCTCAATTAGTTCATATAAATAACACCAAATAGAGTGGTATGTAAAAATATAAATATTTCTTAAAAGAAAATTATTATTATTACACCATTGCCTGTTTAACTTTATATATTTATGTTTGGGTCATACAATCTTTGCTTTCCATGTGCAAGATTTTTAAAAGAAATATTTTGTCTTCCACCTCTTCTCATCTCGGCAAGGAACAATTTTGGGTTCCAAAACTGTTTGTTTTTTCTTTCTATAATTCCAACTTGTTCTTAAACTCGTGCTTACTGTGTTATTTGCTCTGTAAAGTTCTTCCTCTACCGTTTGCACAATTACGTATTCTCATTTGTATTCACTAGCTATGTGCCCGCATTGCCTTTTTCCCTGTAACAGCTGCGTATCTGAGACTCGAAGCCATGTTTCACTCATCACTGAGCCTCTAATGACAAGAAAACAAACTCAATAGCCATGAAGTACACTTATGAATACACAAGTTTCTCTTTGAAAATGTACAATGAAAAAGTTCCTCTATCGTACATGTGTGTATGTGTGTGGTTTTCATATGGAATAATGACACAAATCATTGTAAATACTCATACTATTGCTTCCACGTAAAGTCCAAAGGAAGGTATCACAAGTCCTACTTGGTCATCCTTACCCGTATTGTAGTGATACAGGATTCCAAATTGCACTGTGAGATAGACTGAAGACCAGGAAACATGAACAGTCCTCTGGATAGAGTTGCAGATATACATATAGCCATACTTTAAATTTTTAAATGTGGATTCTGGGGATTTGAACTCATGGTCTGGTAGTTTCATTGCAATTGCTTTTACCCAGTGAGTGATATCCCTAATCCTTTATTGTATGTGTTATTATAAACCAAGTAACAAACTAATTTCTCACTGGGATCACGATGGCACATTTTTTAAACATTGGTCATTAAGACATGGTGATAGATATAAGACTAACAGCTAATAAATTCAGAAAGGATGATTCAATTTCTAAAATCATTACTTTGTGGCACAAAGTAGTTGATAAAGGCAAAAATCCATCAATGGGTGGTACACTTTTTTTTGGAGGAGTCCTTGTGAGTATAATAATTCAATTGAGCTCCAAAAAAATTTCTGGAGAGATTGCTTACCAATTACAAAATGTAAGCTATGTCCTTATTATGAGGATACTCAGTAGCGTCCACTGTAATCAAATGGACAAAGCAACCATGGCCAGTAGGAAGAGAATGTAACATTGTCATTTCCTGTAGGGCATTCATACCACCCATGGGAGAAATGCCTATTGCCAATCTCAAAATAGGCACATTAGTTGCTTTTCTGTTGCTGTTATAAAACACCATGACCAGCAGAGGCTTATGGGTCCAGAGGGAGATTCATAATGATTTAGGAGGCAGGCAGCTGGAACAGGAAGCTCAAAGATCTCATCTTTGATATCAACAAGAAACAGAGAAAGCAGACTGCAAAGTAGGGTAAGATCATAAACTCTCAACGCCCACCTCCTACCCTTGGTGATATACTTCCACTAGCATGGCTCGACCAAACGAATCATCCCAAACAACATTGCCAACAGGGAGCTATGCATTTAAATATGTGAGCCTACAGGGAACGTTTCTCCTTCAAACCACCACCATGTGCATCAAACAAATGGATGAGTGACTTTGCCTTAACCTTCAACTGTCATTTAAAACTACAAACAAAAACAACATAAAAAGGCAAAAGGCAAATGTTCTAGATTAAAAGTGACTACAGAAGCAGAATCATCAAAGACAATGAATCTCAAAAAGTGTTATACACAAATGAGAATGCACTAAAATGTCAACATTTGATAATATGATCATATTGGGGAAAAATAAATCATCTGGATGCCAATAATGACTTGCTTCTACGGGCAACTACAACAGAAACAGAAATAGATCAACAGAGGAAGAATAAAGTTTGTGAGATTAACAATCAACCATTGTTAAGTGTTTACAAGGTGGACATTCATGCTTTTTGATACTATTTCAGGTAAATTGAGAGCAAAAAGAACCATAGAAATGAGTTGTCTCTCAGAATTCACATGCACTTGATAATTCTTTTAGAAGAAGATTCTAGAATAGCCTAGTTTGTGAACTTTTCTATCTCACGGCTTTTCCTCAGAGTGAGAGGCTCTTTCCAGAATCCCTGATGAGAGCTGTGCTGTGGTTCTTAATCTCTTACTGAGTTAGCATGCACAGCAGACATTCAAAATGCTAAATAAATGAGTTTTAAATTGACATTTTAAACATTCAAAACATCTTGAAAAGGCACTCTGCTGAAAAAATGATTAATATCTTTCATAGCTTAATATTAATTATTACTCTTGCACTGTGTAATGCTGATTTTGCCCAATTTTCTGCCATTCTGCAATGGAACTTGGAGCTAAAAGTTACTCATGGCTTTTTTTATTTTATTTTTTAAAGGTAATTATTGCTTTGTCTCATGAGGAACTTGTCAAGTGGATAGTTGTATTAACTCAGGACATTGTGGCAGAAAAAAATCCAGAACACATTTTGCCACCTCTTACAACATCTGTACATTAATTTCTGAACCCAATTTCACATTGGCATGGCCTTAGAGTTCCTAACATGTTTAAACTAAGGAAGTCTCATATTTTGAGTTTCATTAGCTTCCTTTTGATATTTCTAAACATGGATGTCAAGGTTATATTGTAGTTGATTTATTGTAGAAGACATCAAATTTAACATAATTCCTTGGTGTGTTTTATTAGACTATACCAAGAAATAACAAGGAGGAGTTGCCATCTTCCTACACATTTTAATTAGTTCTTTCTGTCCCAAAGTTCAGGGGATGTCTTGCAATGACATCCTGAAAAACTCATCAAAGCAATTGGTGATATTGTAATAAATACATTGCAAACACCAACTTAAAAAAAATGTCTATGAAAGTCAAGTGATAGTTAAGCTTTTCATGAGGCTTATTTTTGATACAACAGATTAGGGCAATCATCTTCACACAGACACAGAACCACTTCTCCCGTGTCAAGAACCTGTTCTAAGGTACACAGCTAATTATTTTTTCTCAAAGTTACCAAGGAGGAATGCACTGTAGCTTGCTGCTTCCTCAAGAACTGGCAGCCTTGCTGACATGACAAGAATTGAAGATGAGGAGAGTCTCACTGTGTCAACTAAAATTAATTCATACTGTAAGGAAGAAGTATTTGAATGATATTCAGAACTGCTTTCAACAAATCCTCAGAGGGCCGCATGCTCATGAGAAACTTTTGTCAGAGAGCAGTTGGCAATTTTATTCCAATTCCCTGTATCACTACTTTAAAAAAATCATCTTGAAAGTACAATGCATTTGCTTTGGTAAGTTTGTGTGGCTAAAATAATTTCAGTTTCCTTTCTGTGTGTTTTCTCCAGGTAGGGAAAGACATGGATGGGAGGTGCGAGAGATAGTCAAATGCATGAGGTTATTATACTGCAATCCTACACAATAAAAATAGTTTAATCAAATGAATACAACTCTCTTCCTTTAAACATACAGGGACATAACTGTTTAATAAGGCTCTTCAGATGCAGAAGCTGTTGTAATTTAAGCAAAGTAGCGCTGGTTGCATAATTAATGTGACTATTCTAGCTTAGAAAACAGTATTTTTATTATAAAGCTCATTTTCTTTCCCCTGTTTTAGGGATTTTTCCCCCTACATGCATCATATGTTGCACATTGAACCTGTGGTGAATAGATTCATTTGGATGGGCATATTTTTATCTGTCAGGGTTTATATTTTTAGATAGTCCATTGGAATACATAACAAGCAGCACAGTGAGCGAGGAAATCATCGGAGGCCTAGTTCAACCCCTTATTTTTAGTGAGGTCTGCAAGCATATGTGCTATAAAGTGAGAATGAACTCTTTTGCAGCAAACAGATTGCTATGTACATCAGATACTACAGAATTCCAAGCAAGAGTCATAATCTTTGCCCTTCAGCCAGTAAAAGTGATCCCTTCTTCCTCGCAGAGTTCTGCAATTCTTTTGACTTCAGTAAATAACAAAACAATTTTCTTTCAGAAGAAGCAGCATCTATAGAAACTTGCGGTGGATTTGGCCCTCCCATCCCATGCTTGTTGGCACAGTGAGCTAGAACAGGTGAGGAACAATGGCCATTCCTTACATACTACTGGCAAAGGTGTTGAGATGAAACTCTGATAAATCAGTAGTACAACTCAAGAGAGATTTTACAGACCATCTTTGTCTTTTGCCCTACACAGACCTGGAGGTGATTGATGGGTCTTAATTTGTCTTCCCCAAAGTCAGGTGTTGAAACTTAAGGGTTAGTATCACTATAGTGAGACATGGGACCATCAGTGAATCCTTCCATCTTGTAGGCAACATTGAGTTCCTCATTGAAGAAGTCTCAAGGCACTTGTCTCTTTGCTCTTTTACCTCTGCCTTTTGAGGATAAGGAATTCTTTCTCTGGGATTATGCAAGAAGAAATGACAGTCACAGAAGTTGGGACAAGCCTTGACCAGACTAGCAAACCCATTAGCTCTTTGGACTTTAACTTTCCAGTCTCCTGCCCTGTGAATTACCTCCTGTCTACATTACTCATCCTGAAGAATTCTTTGTGTTTTCTTGAATAAGAGCAGACACACTGTGTGTTGGGTCTTTGAACCATTGAAAGGAAGATATCTGCACCACTTATCAATCATGAAATAGCCTAGTTAACCAATTAGTTTACAAGGAACACACTATCAGCAGAATAACCATTTTGTAGTATTTTACCTATACATTTGTGTGTGAGACAGAGGAGAGAAAGAGAGAGAGAGAGAGAGAGAGAGAGAGAGAGAGAGAGAGAGAGAGAGAGAGAGAGAGAGAGAGAGAGAACAGAGGAAATACAGAAACTATTGACTTTTTTCTGCAGGGAAAGCTTAACTATTTGGTATGATAAATGAATTCAACAGGCCTTTCTTTGAAGTCAAAACAATTTTTACTTAGAACTTATTTTAATATAGACCTTTGGTTTTTGGAGTATGGGATGGTAGAAATTGTACTTTAAAGAAAATTTATGAAATGAGCACAATTTTTAGAAAATGTATGTGTTTTAACAAAGGTTACTGTTAGATGTCACCTCTATACTGAAGGCCAAGATGGGCTATGAGTGACTCTTGTCTGCACTTCATAATAATGAAACATTGTTCAATTACCTCGATAGTCATGCAAGACTCATTTCCATTTAATATCTTGTATCTACAAAAATTACACCATGATATTGCAGTCTTTACATGTTTTATGAAATATCTTTGGGAGGCATTTGATTGCCATTATTTTTATATTTACTTAATGAGAAAATTAAGGTGAAACCAAGTGTTTTACTTCAGAAACTTGTGCAATTGAGTACACTAAATCGCATTCACATTTTTGACAGAAAAGTATGTAATTCATCCAATGAAGTTTAAAGAAATAATTTATTAATATTATGATTATGAATAAATAAGAGAGCTTAAGCATCTATACTATTTTCCTAATATGAACAGCTACTCTAACAATTATAAATGACTGTGAAAGACCTTCACAAAGTCTAAAATGTTTAAAGGTTTTCATCAAATAATGATATCATGCATGTTCAAGAACAATCACCTATTATTATGAGAGTTTTTATCTGAGTAACAGACTTTGTAGTTTGAGGAATTTGTGATGTAATTTCTTCATTGTAAAGCTGCTTCACACACACACACACACACACACAAAATAAGCACTTTAATTTCTTCAAGACTGCATGCTTTTGTTTCTACACTTAAGGGAATGATCTATGACTTCAGAGTTTGGTGAGTAAGATGGTTTTCTGTCTGCACTGTAAACTTTAATTTCTTTAAAGTTAGGAGGTAGAGGTGCCTAAAGCTGTCATCACAGAGAGGTTAGTAGAGCACTCTGTAATCAGAGGCGTATGCTAAGAGCAGATGTGAGTGAGCTCCTTTCCATTAAATGTGTTTTGTCAGCTTATCGTGTCTTAGTTCCTTTTCAGCAGTAGCTTTCTTTAGAAGATAAGAGCAGGCCCTGACTGATGGCATCTACTATAGCACTGTTGAAATAGTTTGAAGAAGGCAATTGTTCCATTCGACTGTGACCAGGAATGCTATGACATATCTAGGTCTCATGAACATGTCTCACACTTGAGACTCACTAGGAACATGTCTCATACTTGAGACTCACTAGCATTCCAAGTGGAAGAAACTTAACAGTGAGCAGCAGAAGGCAGGAATCCTGAATAAGTCATCTTACTATCAAATAACTTCATACATTGTTAAAGCACGATCTTCCAACCTCAAATGGATGGGGCTACCTTGGAGTTGTGAGATGCTTAGAGGAGAATCTTGGACCTCAATATATTTACTTTGTTCACAAAACTGCTAAATATCCACTAAGAACCCAAATAAACTTTTATTGAGAAATGATGCTTAAGAAGAACCAGCCATCTTCCTTAACCAGAGGTGGCTCCCACAAAGTCTTTGACCCACAAACTGTCCTGCTTACAAGATGCCCTGCAGCCATGGTGGCTTAGAGCTTATGGGAGGGCCAACTCATGACTGTTCTCTCCTGATGCCCATATCACTAGAGGAAGTCCATGTTCAACATGGCCTACATGGCCAGGTTCCAGAAGCTGGATGACTCAGAGACCTAGGATAGAACCAAACATGATTGACAGAAAACAAGTCAATGAAATGATTCCTAATTCTTTTCTGCTATACTCATAGATCAGTGTCTAGCCTCACCATCATTAGAGAGGCTTCCTCCAGCAGCTGATGGGAGCAGATACAGAGACCCATAGCCAAATGTTAGGCAGAGCTTGGGGAAACACCGAAGAGGGAGAAGAAGGATTGTAGAAGCCAGAGGTGTCGAGGACATCAGGAGAACACAACCCACAGAATCAACTAAGTAGGTCTCAGAGAGGCTGACAGAGACTGAGACGGCAGTCAGGCAGCATGCATGGGTCTGGACCAGGCCCTCTGCATACATGCTGGGTTCTTTAGCTTGGGGATTTTGTTGGACTCTAGCAATGGGAGTGAGGGTATCTCTGACTTTTGTGTCTGCTCATGGTACCTGTTTCCTGGGGTTGCCTCATCCAACTTTGATACAATGGTTTATGGCTAGTCTTCTTGCAAATTGTTCTGCCATGTTCAATTGATGTACCTGGGTGACGTGATCTTTTCTGAAGGGAAATGGAGGAGGAGTGGTTCTAGGGGAGATAAAAGAGGGGGATTAGGAGGAAGGGAGGCTGAGATTGGATGTATTGTATGAGAGAAGAATAAATTTTGAAAAGGAAGAATTAAGTCTCAAGCAGTGATTAAAAGGTGCAATATTAACAAAGAAACATCTTTCCACCATATACTATTACTGAAAAAGGCAGAGAATTCCTCCCCTTAGTGGTCAGCCAAGTCCTGATCCTAGAAATGTAAGCGAGCAGCTTCAAGCTCAGCTGCGACAGCCCAGCATCTCCAACCATTGTTCCCTCCCTTTCATGAGCCAAGATCATCCCTTCCCTTTCTTGCTTCTGCTAAAGTACTGTTTAACAGTGATCAGAAGACTGATATAGGAAGTGAGCTAGCTCAGATGTTTAGGAGTTTGGGGTTTAGGGTAGCAAATTTCCTGGGTTTCCTTTCACAGCCTAAGTTCTACTGCCTCCACATGGAAGAGGTCTGTAGCTTGGAACCCTCAGCAAGCACAGGCAACTAAATGTCAGCAAGGTCTGATCTCTTTGTCAAGGGACCAAGAGTTGGTACATTCAACAGAGATCTAGTGGGACCCCACAATACCTGCTGCATAAACTAGGCTGGCGTGTGGTCCTTTTTCTTGGGATCTGCTCATAACAGCTCTCAGCTGATGGATGGGAAAACAATGGGATGTCTTGCTGTGTGAAGACTGAACAGATCCACGTAACTAATATTGGGGAAAGGGGATCTAGATATTTATTTAGAGAGAGCAATCATTTACACGAAAAGCCGGGTCAGCGATCTCCGAACCCAGTCCAGGATCCAAAAGAGCAAATGCCCCCTCCTCTACCATCCCTTATCCCCTGAATCTTCCCACTTACCCGTGACCAAGGGGGCGTGGTCAGCCACAGGTACGTGATCTCTCACTACAACTGTGGAGTATAAATTAGCAAAGAATAAATAGATATGACTCATACATGCAACTTACATGGATTTTAAGGAACTTCGTAGTGCAACAAAGAAGTAAATATCAATATGATGTATATCATGGCTTAGAGATGTAAATTTGGCAGTAAAGGGTAATATGCAGGATCTTGTGTCATAACAGTTAAACACGAATGAAAACATGATGGATTACATGATTATGAGCACACAATTGAGTGCCTGAATAATCTATGAAATGTGAATAATTCAAACTTCCATAATGACTATTTTATTGTCTCAGTATCATGCCATAGTTATGAAAAATGATGATTCTTAGAGATACTGGGTGAAAGAATGAGATCTCATACATTTCATTACAACTTTAAGTGAATTTTTAATTATTTGAAACATACAAATTTTATTAAAAATTTATAGTGGTATATATCACTTGGGAGGCAAAGGCAGGCAGATCTTTGATTTTTGAGGTTAGTCTGGTTTATATTTTGAGTTAGCTAATTGGGGATATTCTGTAAGAACACCCCCACAAAAAAAGATGCAAGAATTACCAAGTGATCTTGTAAACACATGGTCATCTTTTGGATACCTGTAGATGAACATTTGTTGACTTGGCAAACTAGATATCACATATTTCTTCTCCTGGCCGAACAGGTAGAGCAGGCAGCCTTACTCTGACTTGTCTGCCTAGTGACCGATATTTTCAGATGCAGGTTTTTCTGAATATTTTTATCTATTAGACAAAACATTTTCATTCTAGGCATTCTTTATAGAACGCTCCGTCTGTCAGCCAGAGCATTCAGTTACTGAAGTATTAGGTGTTAATAAAATATAATAAAAGCAACTGATATTAATATCTAACCAAAGAAAGATGAGAAATAAGTTGTTTTGACCAGAAAGCTCTCAAAATATAACATCTTATATAAAATTGCCCCCTTTCTTACCCCTTTCTCCGTGTGTGTGTGTGTGTGTGTGTGTGTGTGTGTGTGTGTGTCTGTGTATGTGTGAGTGTGTAGAACCCAGGAACTCTCTTTCCTCCAACATCATTTCTTTAGCATGGGTCATCTCTTTATGCCTGCATTCATATTGGTGCATCTTTTGGATTCAATATTCACAAAACTTAGGGTTTTTTTTCTTAGTAGTTATAAATGAATTACACCCATGCTTCCGTGATTGTGCATGGGTTATTATTCAGTTTTAAAAGATAATATCTATCAAGGTATAACAGTTAGGCACAAATAAATTTAATATTTCATTGTGTCCATGTTGAAGCCCATGTGGAGTCTAACATGGCCTCACAGAAGCAGACATAGCTGTCAGCAGCAGTTACATCAGGGGAGATGAGAGATACAGGGTTGTGGTACAAAATGCAAGACTAAGTTATTGGAACTTAGCACACATGCTACTGTCGCAATAGATAGTAAGTGTGTGAAGTCAAAATGTGTTAAATGAGTAGAACTTGGAGATTTAACGCATACAATCACACAAGCACACACACACATGTACACAACACCATGGTAATCCTGTGAGGTATTGATTTCACCTGGATTGAAATGACTATTTTCGTAGTTTACACGTCTTTCACATCAAGTTTAAGCTTTCTTATTCTCTCTTCTATTCAACTCTTAATAGTCAGTTACATATCAATAAATCCAGAAGAAAAAATGTGTACTAGGACAAAGAAAACTGGTTTCTGAGTTTTGACACTCTGCACTGAGGGACTTCATCATAATAGCTCCTGAGCTAATGGAAGGTAGGTGAGTGTGGAGATCCAATTAGGATAAGTGGAATTTCGTGTGTGCGTTTGGGAGAGAAAGCTGTTGGGTAAGTGGAGAAAAGGCTGTCAGTGAGCCACCACTCCTCTGCCCTTCCTTGGTCATCTCCTCCTTCCTGTCTGTGCAGCACTTAGCGTAATGGACTGTGGGTAGAGACTCTTCAAGCAGAGTCCACCAGTATGCGTGCCAGTGGAGGTGTGCAATGTGTGTCAGGGGAATGCCAAGCCCTGACTCCTGAGTGAGTAGAGGTATAGCGGTGCCTTTGCAAATGTGCTTCCCGTCACACTCACTGGGCGGAAAGCAAATCTCGAAGTCATATCAAACTTTGAAAAGTTTAAAAGGACGTTTAACTGTCCACTGTTAGTGAGTGCTTTGAAGACAAGAAGGGGAGGATGAATAAGGAGGGGCAGATAGTGTGTCCCACTGACATCCAGCTACACGTGTTTCTTTTGCAGCTACTGGGAAAAGCTCACATTCAAGGTACAGCATTTCGGCCTTGTACATTTTTTGTTTGGCCATTCACAGAAGAACCACTCAATATTTGTTACTAATTTAATCGATATATTTCATGTTGCCGTAATGAAAGCCCAAGATAAACCGGTGGTGTTTTTAGGGTTGTTAGTGTGGCTCAGGCAGCCCACATGGCAAGCTTCTTCACTTCTTCCTTCCTCTCTGACTGTTCAATTAAAGTTGAAATTCTGTGTTCAATCTTGGAGTAAAACTGCTTCCTTTGTCATATATTTTTAATTAATATCCATTTCTGAGAAAAGTGCAAAATAAGAAATTCACCATATTTTATAGAATTGACATAAATGGAAGCTCACCAAATGCTATCTACTTTGGCATTGCCAGGTACGAGGGACTCAAACATAAGATGATGTTTGCCAAACCCTTCTCCTTTCTCACTTAAGACTGCAGCTCCTAGGCTGAGGGAATAGTTAGTTAGTAAACTGTTTGCCATGCAAGCATTAGGACCTGAGTTCAATCCCCTAGGACCCATATAAAAATCTAGATAAGGCAGCAGGCACTTGTCATTCAAGAACCTGTGAGGATGCAGCGGGAGGATATCCTGGGTTGCAGGTGAAGATCTCACTGACCACACCTGTTTGGGCATGGTCACGGGTACATGGGGGAGGTAGAGATTGAGGTCAAGGAAGGAGGGGAACTTGCTCTCTCTTGGGGTGCCGGTGGAGGTCAGAGACCAGCAGAGCACTGACTTCAGTTCTCGGTTTCTCAAGTAAGTGGCTTCTCTCTAATAACGTATCATACCACTTCCCTTCCCTGAATACTTGGTGTGGCTTGGTATTCCTCATCTTAGAGTTCCCTGGCTAGCTGCTCTAAATGAATCACTGAGTCACTGAGGAGATTCTGCTTCGGACACATATATTACCCATTTGACCAAAGTACATAAAGTATGATGATGGTGCAATGAATATTTTATATAATGAAAGTCTTAAAATTTTAGCAAAGTCTTGTATGTACTAAATGAGAAAGATAAAGAGAAAGTTACATCGTCTAATTGTTCTGTGTTTCACTGGCTTTCTCACCATGATCACATGACTTTTGTTTATATCAGTTCCAAGAGTCAGTCAGGACCGATCCATCACTAGCTACCCATGGTAAGCTTTCTTGCTTTTATAAGCATCAAAATTGCATCATACAAAATGACTGTGAAAGATGGTCATCCTTGCAGAAGAAACTCATCCAGTTTACATTACATACTCTGATTATTGATGCAGTGACCACAACCTCTGGATCTCTGGTTATTTGTAAAATGTTATGTTTGCTTGCACAGTGTATTCCATGAAACTACAATGTAATACTGCCTCACAAACCTCACAAAACTTTCCCATCACTGGACAGAAGCTATATCACTAATTTCTCCCATTAGATATAAAAATGTATGAACAAAATGCCAATAAATATTTTTACCAAAATAATTTGATACCACTATTTTACATGTAGCTTCCAAAGTTTCAATGGTATTTATTTATAACATATTTAGATATAATAATTATTGGTATTACAGTTTCAGTACAAAAAATTAAAAGTTTTAAAAACCTAGCTAAAGATTTATGCAGTTTTCTCTTTTAATGTTAATTTGTGAACTGCTACCTTACATATATATAACATACATAGATATAATTATAGTTATTGCCATCACATTTTGTTCTTATGGTTCAAATTTCATTAAAACTTTCTTCTTTAAAGGTGTCATTTGTGTTTTAACATTTTATGAAATATAATAAACCTGCTGAAATTTTGTTTCTATGAAGTTGTTGTTACAACATTGTGAAATATAAATCTTAATATTGTATATTGTGAAATATGCCAAGTCCATATTTACAATAAACACATTAATTCAGATCAAAAAGAAGCTTTGAAAGTATAGATATTGAGGGTCAGTGATCACATTTGCCAGGGTCTAACAGATCAGTAGTATCCTTGCTTTTGTATTTGAAGTTCAACCCCCAATATAGTATCTTAGAAAACAGAATTTTGAAATCTTTTGCACATTTTATCTTGATTTCCCCATTATAAATCCTCAAGCTTGTGCAATAATGGTATGAATACACAACATGCTTGTTTTATATTATAAGTATTTTTATTATTTAATATAAAAGAGCCTATTGGTCAGTTTAAAAGGAAACAAACTCATTATAGTATGGCTTACAAATTCAGTTTCTCTGGAGAACATTACTGACACGGACTCTGCTTACTAAACAGATACAGAGGAAAGTATTTAAAGAGTAACTTCTCTGAAGTAATTTTGGAATTTTTAGGACTTTTTGGTGGTTTGAATGAGATGCCCCCATATTATGGGCATTTGAATAATTGGTGCCCTGTTGGCTTTTGAGGGTATGGGATACTGTGTCAATGAATGTCTATTTGCACCAGTGAGAATATATTGATGTTAGGTGGTTTAATCTGATTCCTTCTTTTTTTATTATTTATTTTTTAAGTTTAAATTTAGATTAGAAACAAGGTTGCTTCACAAGTCAGTTCCAGGTCCCTCTCCGTTTCCCTCCCCTCCTCCCGTGCCTTCCTCCCAACCGCTCCCAATATCCTCTCATTTCCCCAGGGAGGGTGAGGCCCTCCATGGGGGTATCCAAAGTCTGTCATTTCATCCAGAATGCCTGCCTTTTCAAAAGAAAAAATATGTGAGAGAGAAATGTAATATTCTCCTTCCAGACAAGAGTCATTGGAGACTCAGGTATGTATAGGTTGCCTGACTAGTTATCATATGCCCCAAACTCCTTTTGTTTCCTGTCTCCATTTAACACCATTTCCTACAGCAAGTTCGCAGATTGGAAAGTTCATTCTGCCGAGCCAGATAGCAAACGAGTTCAGCCATGGGTACCATTCGCGTCTGCTTTTCATGCTCTCCTCTCCACGTTTGCTTGCTTTATTGCACTTTCATTGTTTAAGCTTTCCTTTAGAAATCTATTTTTTCAAGTCAACTTTGTAAAACAACAGACTTCATTACCGGATTTTCAGACATACCTCAAGTTGGCTGTTTCCCGTCTTCTGCTCCTACCTCATTTCCTGGCCTCACTTTCAATCCTCACTGTTCCATCTTGATTCCCTTTCTACTTCTTCAGCCTCTTCCCTTTACGACCTCCTTTCTGCTCTCACCCAGGCCTCTTCCCAGTATCCTGAACTTCATACTCACGTTTGCCATCGCTTGGATACACATATTCAACATTAGAAAACCAGAATCTGCATAGGAGATACAGGAGACAGTGTTTCTTTCTGGGTCAGGAGTACTCATATAATATAACATTTTCCAATTTTATCTATTTTACTGCAAATATCATAATTTTATTTCACTTCATTTTTAAAGGTTTTTAAATTTGTGTGTGCATGGTTTTGTTTTGTTTTTCATATTTCTTCAGGTACTCCTAGGGCCTAGAAGAGTCACATCCCTTGGAGTTGGAGTTACAGGAGACTATGAGCTAGGGTTTTTGGGTACTGGGAACTGACCCAGAGGAGGCAGAACTCAGGAGAAGGAGAAAGAGCTCTCCCCGTCACTGAGACACCACCCCTCCCTCCCCCAGTTTCCTTTAGGACTGCATGAGATTTCACATCTTTATTATCCACTAATTTGTTGGTGGATATCTAGACTGATTCCATTTCCATGGTATTGGCAAAAGAGCGGTAATAAACTCTGCAGTCAGAATGTCCACGGTTTAGCAAGATGAGTGAGGACGCCTACTAGGCTGAGAGGTGACAGGAGCCCTTATTCACTGTTGTGGGTCGCAGGGTGAAATGAAGACGAGCATCTCAAAATGAAGCGACTTACCCGAAAAGAGCTAATGCGTGACTCAGCTCCAATACCGCTGGTCACGCACACAAAGGACTCTCCAGAAATAATCCCACATCCATGTGCATTACTGCTCCCTCATTCTCTTCTAAAAATCTATTAAAAAATTACAGCATCCTGTAATCCCTGAGTGGTCAGTGCATTTTTTTAACATTTTGTATTATAACGTGTATATTCGTATAGGTCTAAAGTGTAGTATGAAATTTATCACAGACTTTAGAAAATATTAATGGAGGGATGAAAAGAATTCTGTATGGATTTGTATTTTCCATTTGTTAATTATTTTAATATACATTCATATTTACTTTAGCCAAGCTTTACTCCAAGTTGAATGGACATTTTAGGGAACAAATTCAACTGTCTTCATTTCACTGAAATTACCAGAAGCTAATTCCAGTAAATTTAGAACCACTTGTTATGAAATGCATTCAAAGAAGAATCCATTACATTAGCAAAGTACACTTGTAACTTACTTTGAAGTATGCGGAAGGGATTCATATTACCATTTACTCACTTCCTTGATTCTGAGGAGCCATTTGATCTGATCACTTCTAAGAAGTAAGCAGACAATGAAACAATTGGAAGAATCACATAATTTTTAGCACAGTGATTGATTTGCTTAGACCAAAATTGGATTTTAAACTTGATTCTGCTTTTACGTTTGGACTAATATATAACTCTAAGAGACTTCAATTATTCTATCAAGATGTTTGATGTGGAAACTATGCTAGATACATTTACATGATGAATCTCTGAGTACCACGTACTTCAATAGCAAACAATGTCACGGATGCTATAATCCTCTTTCTTCCAGGAACCACAGAAATTTGTAGTTTAACTGTCTCACATAGTTTTATATAGTGGAACTTTTCTGAGTATTACTAAGGTCTTATGTTGCAAGATGTCTATTTCAAACTGATTATATAGTAAGCAGGTCTGAACCATATTGATTTTAATTAATTTAACATGAAAATATTGCATGCTTTCACAGTTTCTATAAATATTAAGTATTGGTTGTTTATATCCACATTCTCTCCCTTATTACTTAGGATGCCTTAAAATAAGCAGCAGGGAATAATTTTCTTAAATAATTTAATTTGTTTCAATCTCTTAAGAAACTTCATCCAAAGCAATTTCCTGAGTCCCTTTTGAATAAAGTCATCTACTTAGGCTTATTTTGGAATTATAGAAAATTGCAGATGGGAACAAATTAAAAAAAGAAGATTAAAAGATTAAAGTAGGATGGACGGATCTGGAGAGAGGGGGTTGTACAGGGATGGTGACATTAATGCTGAATGATAGTCACAGTATGGCTGAAGGACAAGCGTTTAAGGCTCGTAGCTCTCCCTCGGGACATCATTTTCAAACCACAACAAAAAAGAGCCCATCTGTCATTACAGTGCACCACAAGATATGCATTGAGTGGTTTACATAATGGAGTGTGTGAGATGCCAATGCACTCCTGGTTTTCCTTCCTAAGTTTTACTGAGACACGGCTATGCTATCATCTAAGGTTGATTCTTTTCCCAGAAGAGGAATCAGCCTGATTATTGGTAACATCTCCAAGGCAAATTGCATTCAGGCTTGTCTGACCACATGCTTTTTTTCACTCAGCATAGTGATAAATATTAACAGAAAATAATATTAAATATTTCATTCCTGGCACTTAAAGATTGCCATTAGTGTGAATGCCATAATCATTTAATGCAGAGAATTAAATTAGTTGAAAGCAACACATATTGCAGTAGTTTTTACCTGAGTATAACGTAAAATACCTCAATGTTCTAAGTCTATTTTCATATTCTTCAGTGAATGAATGAATAAAATCTGATAAGTCTTGAGGTGGGCACTAACTCTTGAGATTCTTGTTGACTCTAAATGATAATTATAAACATCTACAGACAGAAACCTTATACATTTATTGCTACCTCCTTGTTGTTAGACTAGAGACAATTCTGTTCTCTGAGCCAAATAATTATTAAATCTCCTAGGACATTTCTAGGTAATAGTAAAAATACAAAAATACGTTGAAATGCTTAATGAGTGTAGGTAAGATGACTTAATGGGCAAGGACACTTGTCATGAAAGCCGATAGCCTGAGTCAGTCCCAGAACCCATATGGTAGAAGAAGAGCCAACGGTCATAAGTTATCTTCTTACCTTCACATATGTCATGATGTCCCTTGTATATGTTGATTAAATGTTTCCATTTTGTTATTCATGATTCCTGAAATAAATTTTATCTTAAATTGTTTAAATAGTTCAGCATACAGTGTACTTCTGAGTTATCAACTGTTTTTCTGTCAGTTATCTTCTCGCTGAAATTATACATTCAAAGTATCATGGCCTGCAGGTAGGTATTAATGATGACATCCCTATAACTCAGTACTTGAGCATTGTTGAGTGGAGATAGGTGTTGTGTTCTTCGGAGTGTGCTGTCACCACCAAAACCTCAGCCTTTCTCAGATCCAGCCAATGAGAAATGATCCCGAAGCTAAGAGCCCTGTCTGGTTTTGCAGATGCCTTGAGGTCAGTTTCTAGCAGTGACATCAGGCAGCTTGCAAACACCTGTAACTTCAGATCCAGGGGGATCTAGTGTCTATGTAGGTACCTGGACTCACACACAGATATATACACAATAAAATAAAAACTAATTATTATAAAAAATGAATAGAGGTCTCACTGCTGTCAGATTTTTTTATTAAAAACTCGATTAAACAAGATAAAAAAGCTGATCTTTCTGTAACATCTGTTGGGTTTTGGATCTTGGTTCATATCTTAAAATCACAGTTCACAGAGACATATGTCAATTATTTGTGTCTTCCTTCTTAATTCATTCATCTGCACACTCGATTGACACATACTAAATGCTTTTTATGGGTCATGTATCAGGGAGATCTATAGACATACTAGTGGACTTGATAAGCCTCTTTTCTCAAAGTGGTTAATAAATCAAGTGGATACAATACATTTTTCCAGGCAGACACATCCTGATACCTATTGAATATTTCAATTTGATTTAATAGTATAGTAATGTCTAATAATGGATTTTTGATGAACCCAATAAAAGGAACAATATGCTAACATTTAAATCCCTTACAATCTAACCAATACCATGCTAAACAAATCTAGCAATATAATGCTAAACAACCAGTATTTATATGTCTACATAGAAAATAGGCCAGTTCACACAATCTTGTAATGACGCTGAATCTTCCATTGGGTTTGGCTACAACCGCCAACTATACTGAGAAGTAAGAATATTGTTCTCCAAAGCAATTATATGTAGGAATATTTTTATAGTCACAGCACAGATTTCCACTAACAACATCTGGTAATGTTCCTGGATGACCTATGATCTCTCTCAAAATCTAGGGTAACCCAGTCATTGTACATCATGTGGGAACACGGAGTATCTTTTTCAAAGACACAATACATTTAAGGGATTTAAGATGAAAAATTATTAATTTTGTCTAAAAGAGGCAAATAGGACCAATGAGCTTCAGACCATGAAGGTCCTCGTGCTCTCCAGACTGTGTTAGGTTTCTCCTTCTTGACTGTTCCTTTCTGACAAACTAAGACATATTTGTACATTCTTCTGCTTGTATGAATTTATGTGATTCTTTTTAAAACATGTTGTTATGCTTTCTAGAGCTTACCTGTTATTATGTAACAGTGTAGCACAAGTTTAAATGTGTGAAGTAAGTAAAATTGAGCCATGCCAATGCATGGGAGGGGGTGAGAGTAGGTAACAAAGAGAAACTTCTAGTGTGTGTTGGGGAAAGCCTGCTTTGCACTCCACCTCTTCTCCCTTCGCCCCCTTCCATTTTTCTTATTTCAGTCTGGGACTTCCTTGCGTTTCACCAAAATCAGCCACAATAAACAAAGGGTTATAGAGGAAAAAATACCATTAATTTTATCTCTTGCATTTAAAAAAAAAGTTTTGACAGTGGCTTGTGAATTTGATTGACGTGGAACATCTTACAAATTGGTCAATGGCCATGTCCTGCTTATCCAGGACCATTCCTTTCGTAGATCATTATCATAAAGTGGAACTTCAGAAGCAATGGAATGAAAGGACTATATTTGTTACACAACATAGGCGAAGCACTTTCCTCTCTTGTCAAAGGCAGCATGTGATTGGATTAGTCCCAAGGTCAGCTTCTCCTCCCCGAGGCCCCAGATCAGCTCTGATAGGAAGAGCTAAGAACAGACAAGATTAAACCTGATGGCGGCCTTAGGGATGAGATGCTTTTAAATCAGAGTTGGCAAATCCTCCACAAACACATCTGCCAGGGCCCAAACTCCACTGGCATTAGGGCTCATTCTAAACCCCAATTGTACCTCATTAAGTGTTTCTCTTTAAAGCAACCGTAAATTCTCTCCATGATCTGTGCAGAAGGTTTTTAAGACTTTTAATGAACTGTTTCTAAAAAGTTCTTTGATGTCCAGGAGTTTCTTAAAATAAAATCATTTAAAATTAACTGGGAGTGAAATTTACTAAAGGCAAATGTTCACACAAATCAATTAGTTCAAGTTTTCTATCAAAAGCCAAATCCCCAATTTTCAAATATAATGTATACTTTGAAAATGAGATGTTTCTTTTCCTTCTGTGGAATGAAATATTTGGAACACCAGCATAATCCAGAGTGGTATAAATTACACTAAAGAGTACTTAAGACACTAGTACTTACTGACTTCTAACACATAACTTGTAAATTCCCCTCCAAATAATGTCAGTAGATAAGGTTTTCAAGTCTTGAAGTGGAAATGGTCATCAAAAAATCAGTAAAAGGGATTTGTGACTCCCTGGAGTTATGAAACCTGTGACATACTCAGATAAGGGAAAACTGTAGAACATTTACCCTGCCTCTGGGGTAGGAAGAGAAGCCTTGTAGTTTTAAGTTAGCAAATTTCAAGAATTTTCTTACCAATAAAAATTATATTATTTATATATTTTTTTATTTTACATGTATGAATGATTTGCCTAAATAGTATGTATGTGTACCACATGCATGCCTGGTACTCTAAGAAGAAAAGAGGCCATAAGATACCTTAAAATTGGAGTTGAGCCATCACGTAGGTGCTGGGTACCAAACTTGGGTCCTTTGAAACAGCAGCAATCATCCTTAAACCCATGAACCATCTCTTCAGTCTGAAAGACATAGTATTTGCTAAAGGAGTTACAGCAGGAACACAGAATGTAGTTTTATTTGCTTTTCTACTTGATAGCCTACCCAACTCTTTGTATTATGAGAATTCCTTTCTTCCTCTGGACAAACAATTCTCATCCTCAGGTGGGGGCAATCTGAAAAGCTTAATGGCTACGCATTATGTTGCAGGAACGTTGTAATATTCTTTTCTATAGACAGCACCATGATTTCTGTAAATCCTTCTTCCATCCTAGACAGTGTTAGAGACACACAGGTGTGGGCAATATCTGTCCCAAATGGGCTAGCTGTAATTACATATTTATTTGAGATATTGTGCGACAGATTGAAAAGAAGTAGATCACCATCTCAATAATGCCAGGTCCTCTGGCAGGTAGGGCTTGTTGAAGCAGGATCTCTCTTAATGGCATCAGGCAGGTACTTATATAGGGTTGAGGAAGTGGGCGGGGACCTCAGGATGGGGTGAGGTGTAAGGGCCAATAATATTTCACCTCTTTAGCAGTAGCTAGCAGAGGCAGTTTTGCTTAGTCACTCCTATGCAAAAGTAATAGACCAAAGACAGGTTGCCAAACTCTAGTCAGCCTCAGGAAGTGCCACTAGGTCTTGTGTCTGGGCCTTTTTAGGCATAACATAATGACATCCTGTGTAGATGGGCAAATGCCCAGATCAGAAGGGAGGAACCTCTGAACTAGATTAAACAGGCATGGGTAAGAAGTGCAGGGTTCAATGTCCACACTAGAACCAGAAGCTGAATGGGAATTTTGGAGCACGAGTCCTTTCATGTGGGAAAAGAGGGAAACCGGCTCCAGACCTCAGCCACTGCAGGATGACCACCAGATAATAATGTTGAGTGACATCTTAACATGTGGGAGGATAGGGTTATATTTCAGTACTCTACTAAGTAGAAAAATGACATTGCGTTAAAAAATGAAGTCACATTCTTGGCTAGCTCCTTTTTGTTGTTGTTTTGCTTGTTATTGATCACATTTTATTACCAAAGATAATGTCAGACAGTGAAAGCTGGGAAATAATCAAAAAGTGAAAGGAGTTTTTCTATAATGGCAGTGTGCCCTGGTGATGGACTTAGTGCAGAACAGATTATTTTCCCAGCAAGAGGCCAAGAGGACAACACAGATCTCCTGCGGAGACTTTCACAGACTCCTGCACACACAGGGTTAGGTTCCACTCAAAGCAGACACTGTTTCAAGCAGTGTACGAATTCCTAGTGCAGAAGAAATCAAAATCAGAGAGACCCAGAAAGACAGAGCGGCCACAATGGACTTGACCCCCAACTTTCCGTACTCCTTATTGCAACTGCCCTCATTTCAATACTACCTGCTGCTTAGATAACCAAATTCCACAGGCAGAAAGCAAAGAGCCAATCTGAAATCTTGGAATATTCTGAATAGAGTTTGTTTTCAGAGTACCAGCCATCTTTTATTTTCTTTCATGAAAGAATATGATACCTATCATTATTATCCTTGGAAGATGTCAGAAGAAAATCTTCCTTTTTTTTCAATTGTTGGTAAGCAGTAGCCATGATTTTGGCAAACATTTGTTTAAAAACTTGTTTCCCATAAACTCTGAACCTAGCTAAAGAGTGTCTCTCCTTCTGTCCCAAACCAAAAAACAAACACACAAACAACAACCCTGTGAATCTCTAAGTCCCTCCCTACTACTTCCTATACATCTCTCTATCTGACTTCCCACATGCTCCATATACTCTATGGTAATTCTTGTCAACTAGTCACTGTCTCCTCTCCACAACCAAGGTTAATTTCAATAACACAGCCTTGCAGTTTTACAGTGCAATCAAATATCCCACAATGCTCTCATAGCCCTTAAGTCTTTTACTTTTCTTGAAACATTTTCCAGCAGTAGTTCCATGGCTTCCTATGAGCTTATCTTTTAAGAACAACTGATCCCAAGAGACAATTTGAGCACTGGTTTTTTTTTTTACTGTGTGCTATTCTCTACCAGCACCCTATATATTATGATAATGGAAAATTAACACCTTTCTATCAATTTAGGTGAAAAAAAGCCAATACTGAATTCCCACCTATAAGTTTCTATTTTCTTTGAACTTCTGATACAAATCACCATCTGTGGTGGTTTGAAAGACAATGGCCCCCAAAGGGAGTGGCATTATTGGGTGGCATGGCCTTGAGGGAAGTATGTCACTGTGGGTGCAGACTTTGAGGTCTCTTTTGCTCAAGGGTCCCTCAGTGTGACTTTCAGTTGACTTCCTGTTACCTCCACTTTTGTCTATACATTGCTATACTCCCCATGGTATAGCCTCTAAAACTATAAGCAAACCACCCCAATTAAATGCTTTCTTTATAAAAGTTTCAGTGGTTATGATGTCTCTTCACAGCCATAGAAACCTTAACTAAGACACTGTCTCAGTAAGAATTTAACAAAGGGCTGGGGGATGTAGAGATAGTTTAGTGTTTCAGGGTATGTCCTAGTCATGCGCAGAACCTAAGTTTGGTTTCCAGTGTCAACATCAGGCATATCACAACTACCTTACGTCTAGTTTTAGGTAATCAGACCCTGCTTTCTGGCTTCCACGGATACCTTTGCCTACATGCACCTACCTTCCCATAGACAGCCTTTAAACAAGGAATCAGAGCCACCCCAATACTACATTATGGGAATGTGTTATGTGAAGTGAACTTCTACAGTGTTGGGCAGAGCTGGTGAGTGCTCACACAGAGAGATAAAGAATCAGATAAACAGCCACCTAATTGTTCTTGACAGTTCTAGATAGGATATCAATTAGCAATGGCACATAAATGCCGGTAGTCTGCAGCAACCAAGATGGAAATGATGAATGGAGATAACACCAGGTTCATGAAAGTTTCCGTACCTGTTATGAGTATTGAGTGGCACCCATCTCAGCACAGCTATTATTCAAGTGGGACAGAGGGCAGAACTCATGTCTAGCAATTCAGCAGAGGGGAAAAGATTATTAAGTTAGAAAACGTGATTTCATGGTTGTCTGAGGTTGATGTTAGTGTAATTCAGCACACTACCATTGTGAGTCATTGGCCACAGTGCCCTCCAGAACAGGCCAGCAGGTCAGAGAGGAGGAAAACAACAAAGGACTTCAGCAGCCATGCTGTGCCATTATGCAAACCCCAGGCTCTCTGCAGCTGTTGGTTCCTCTCATTCAGACTTGAATATGCAGCACTATTTTTGGTTATCTCTCAGATGTCCTAGATGAAACCTCAGAAGATAAGGTCTCAACATATATATCTGGCGGTTAGATGAATGAATCCATAAGAGAATGAATGAGGATTTTGTTTTCAAAGTCATGTCTCTGCTTTCTGACCTCAGCTGGGTTATTTTTTGCATCCTGTACTGTAGCTACACACACTAGAACTGAGACACTGGAGACCCCTGCGGCTGATGCACAATGACAAAGGAAGTAAAGTCAAGAACTTTATGATTGAGGGGGGTATTCAGCAGATAATGTAGATTAAAAATAGTGTTTCCCCAAGTGGAAACATCACAAGCCCTGTGCTAAAGGAAAAGTGACCCCTCCTTACCCACCATGGAGAAGTGGCCACCAAAAATATGCTTGTAGGTGTGGAAGGAGAAAACTTGGGTACAGTTGATCCATGCTGACCTAATTATCTTTCCTCTTGCTTGCTTTCCATGAGCAGTGGTCTGAACGTTCATGTGTCCGACTTGACTCCTGCTTAAGTTCATATGTCCCGTCCTAACTCCCAGGGTGATATTATTCAGAGGTAGGACCTTTGAAAATTTATTAGATCCCAGGGAAAGACCACAGAGGGCCACGATATCCTTACGCAACAAAACAAGGCAAAAACCAAGGAGGCCTCCACCCTTATTACTTGTGAGGTTGTTCTAAGAAAACAGATGATGACTATGAACCAGAATGGCCCCTTCATCTTGTACTTATCAGCCTGCAGAGCTGTTAGAAATACATTTCTGTTATTTACAAACCACCGTGGTTGTAGTTCTTTTGTTATGGTCCTCCTAGTTGTCATGCAAAGCATCTTTATGAGCAAAACCTTCATCCTGCCTGTAATCTAGGGCTAAGAGGGGTAATAGAAATGATCCAAAATCA
Source organism: Mesocricetus auratus (assembly GCF_017639785.1). Taxonomy (NCBI): domain Eukaryota; kingdom Metazoa; phylum Chordata; class Mammalia; order Rodentia; family Cricetidae; genus Mesocricetus; species Mesocricetus auratus. Next base: position 8,874,147 of record NW_024429192.1, on the reverse strand, counting down.
GGGTTCATAAAGGATCTAAGTTTGTACAGACCTTAAGGAAAAGAACACAATATTGTAGCTAAAATGAAATGTTTCCGTGGTTGGGGAGATAGCGCAGCAGGCAACTAGTTCATCACACACACAGGAGGACCTGGGTTTTAAATCCCCAACTCGCATGATGGCCAGGCCAGAAAAGCAGTCCACTTGTAATCCTCTGAATTCAGGAATGAGGACTAGCTGCCCTAGTTGAATTGTTGAACTCACTGTAACCAGAGAATGTTCCCATATCAGTAAATAAAGAGAATGGCCCAGGAAGACCTTTTCTCTCATGTACATGAATGTACAGTCACCTCTACTTGTACCAACACACATTCAAACATGTATAAATGACACATAAAAAACACAAATAACCAAAAATATTTTAGAAAAGCATATTAGAAATTAACATTAAAGTCTACTTTCTTCTTCTATAAGGTTTAGGGTTGGGTCATTTATAGGCTAACCATGAGACAAGTATCCGTAAGCATTAGTTGGTGTTTAAACTGATGACACATGTGAAACCACTAATCATATATAAACACACTATGGTGGTTTAATTAAGAGTTTTATGATGATACTGATATTTCATGGAAAATCAACAGTCTTGGTTAATGGCCTCATCACATAATTCAAGAGCTATTCCTTCTGTTCAAAACTTTTCACTATCTTAATTTCACATTTGATAAGACGTGATTATTGCTGCTCAGGATATTTGTTACACTGACATAACTTTATTAAACTCATTAATACTTTCACTAGATATTTTATTCATGTTACGTGAATTTTCTAAAATCTTAATAACAGTCAACTTATGTCTTGTTTTTTTTTTTCTTTATTGTGCAGTTCTGGGGATTGAATGCAAGGCCTTACACATTACAGTCAAGAACTTTACTACATAGCTACATGCTCTGCTACATACATTGAATTTTAAAAGACAAAAGATGAGTAATATCCATATGAATTCAAATCAATGATTATCATAATCTCACTTTTTATTGAAATATTCTAATCTAACTCTCAGTATGCAAATGGTGTACTTTAGTATCATCAACATTCTCTTCAACTTAGCATCTTGATTCTGTCCAGCTTCTTTTCCTATTATTCTAAACAGAGCTTAAAGTGCTTTGCGGTTTGTAACATCTTTGTAGAAGGCTGCTCATCCTGTTACATCCAGATTCTAAGACATGTTCAAACAAAATAAACAAATAAATCCAGAAAGACATGACAGATATTTAACAAGTAGGATTTCAAAAGAAATAATTGAAGGTTGAAAAGAGTGAGGTACTCACATCTTTAGCCCTGGACACCATCCTTTTTCTAAAGATTGTGTTCCACAGCTTTTTTAAATGTCGCCCAATGGCTATATGTAACTGTCTCTCTGCTTTTGTTTTTTCAAATACTATCATCCATGCATGGCCTTCATGAGGGAGTTAACAATCATACACTGAATTCTATGCTGTTATAGAACCACACTGTAATTATGAGTTACCTGTGCTCATAGACTCTATTGTAGAATTTAAAGTGAAGTGGTGTTTGATTATTTATGCATTTGTTACTCGTTTTTTCAGGGTTTACAATTGCTTTGATAAAATATTTAGGCAAATGAATTATATTATTCCATCTCAATTCTATCATAAGTGCCTTTTGTTAAACAAACCAACTCAGCAATTAATTTGATATTAACTATGAAATTTTCATTACTCTAAAATTGAGACATTTTATACTGCTTTTCCAAAACCGTATTCTTTTATTTAAAATGAGATGACTAAAAGCAATACTGTCATTACTTGTGACTTTAACACATTGTATTCATGTATTTTCTTTTATTGCCTTTGAGTAATATCCAGGGCTTTTAATTTATCAACCCAAAATTTTTGCGTTATACAGCTTTCATTTTGCTGAGAATAATTTCAAAATAAAAATGTGCACATCTCCTGTTTTATTTTTAATTTTCCTGATAATTTACTGGAGAGTAGTTATATATTTTATTCATTGTGAGGTTATTTCAATGTAATATTTTGGAATCTAGAGTGTTGAAGAAAGGTATATTTCATTGCAGCAGGTCAGAGTCAAACATCACATAATCTTTAATTAATTCAGAGGGGTGCATCAAAATGAAAGCAGTGGATAGAACTTGAGATAATCATCTCAAATAAGATAAGCCAAGTACAGAAATACAGTCCATGATCTTTCTCATGCATGGGACATAAACAAGTGGATCTCACAGAAACTGAGAATTGAACAATGGTTACCAGGTGGCTGGGAGCAGGTGGGAAAGAAAATCGAAGGGAATCCATGATCATGCATATCAATTTACTGTTAGATGGAAGAAAGACACTCTAGTGTGTCATTCCTATGCAGTAGCGTGGACATAGTATAATTATAATAAATAATAATGATCTTCAATCTATTAAAAAGCTAGGAGAAACGGTTTTTAATTTTTACATGAATAAAGAAAGGATAAATACACCAGGATTTAGACATGAATGCCCAGAGTTGGCATCATAATTACAACAAAAATACTCACTAAGTGTGCATAATTTCATGTTTTTAATGTACATCACACACATAAATATAAATTTAGAAATAGAAAAATGAAAAAAAATCTAGCCCATATGTACTCTGAAGTCTGACGTCAGGCGAAGTAATTGAATTTAAAATTTCGTAGTCCAGATTGGCTTCCTGTTTGGAGAAGTGATGCTCCTAATCTTCCGTATTTCTTCTTGTGGTTTTCACCGTGAATCCGCCTGCCTGTCTTCATAACCTTTACCTGCACTCCCAGTCTCATCATCTAGGACTGAGCAAGGCCGTTCTCCATCTTCTGTCTGGGAAGGTTTTTGGCTTCCGCTAGGACATTGCTGCCTAACACATTTGAGTTTTAATTGAAATTCTTGATAAAATGGATAGATATGAAATCAAAGCATAGAGGAAAGTTACTTAAGTGATTTTAAACTGGCAGGACAACATGTTGGGATTCACAAGGGTGTGCTCTCTTGTGATTAAGCAACTAGAGCAACTCATTCTTTGTACAGGTAGCTGTTTCATGACTCTTGTTTCTGTGGCCAGTTTGGTTGTGTCGGTGGTAATTTGCATGCTGTTCTACCAGAAGCAATCCAACTTTGTCAAGAAACATCTGAGTAGGGGGCAGAATAGGGGGAAGAGGCACCAGAGTGACCTCTAGTGATCTAAAGGGATAACACCAACTGGCAAGCTAAGCAATAGTGGAGAGACCACCTCGAATGCCCATTCCTGATAATGAACTTGATGTCTATAACCATCCTGGAGCCTTCATCCAGTGACTGATGGAAGCAGAGGCAAACACCCACAGTTAAACACTGAACTGAACCCAAGGAATTCAGTGACAGAGAGAGAGGAGCAATGAGCAAACTGGCAAAGAATGGGCTGGCAAAACCAGCAGAGACAGCTGATCTGAACAGGGGAGAGCTCTTGGACCCCAGACCGACAGTGGGGAGGCCAGCACGGGACTGATCCAGACCCTCTGAATGCGAGAGTCAGTGAGGAGGCCTGGGCACCTATGGGGCCCTGGGCAGTGGATCAGTGTTTATCCCTGGCATACAAACAGACATCGTGTGTCCATAACACAAAGAGGGATACTTTCTCAGCCTGGACTCTTAGGGGAGTGCCTGGACCCTGCCCTGCGTGAAATGACAGACTCTAGATACCCCCTATGTGGAAGGAAATGGTGATAGGGTGGGAGGCTGGGGGTGGTGGTGGGGAGGTGCAGGAGGAGGAGAGGGAGAGGGAACTGTGATTGACATGTAAAAGAAGCTATTTAAAATTAAAATTAAAAAAAAAGAAAGGAAAAAAAAGAAACATCTGGAAGTTCTAAATCACAATTCAAAACCCAGGAGGAACAAGACAATTTTACATAGATATCTTGCTTTTTCTAGGATTCTACAGATTTGTGAGATAGAAAATGGACATTCTCAAAAATCCTAGTTTTACTTTTCTACAGACAAACAAAACAGCCCACCCTGGTGAGTGACAGCTTCTCTCTTAAATAGATGCCAATGACAAGCAAATCTGACACTTCACAATTCTCCTGCTTGATGTGAAATAATTAACCCTGTCTTCAGACTCCCTGCTGTGCCTGCACACCGTGAAGTGTTATTTCCCTCTGAATCCCACCTTCTATTTCCAATGGGTGTTTGGAGGCATCCTAATATCTCCTTACTTCCGGCTCTGGAGTTCACAAGTAAAGGCTAAAGGCATCAGCACAGTCATTGGTAGACATAGTCTCAGAAGCCATTCTTTTTCTGGGTTCCTTACCAATCATTTAACTAAATTATGTAATTGTCAATCAAAGAAATGTATCTCCCACTAACCTAAAATAAATGTATTCCAAATTGACTTTGCAGATGAATGGCAAAAATTATCCCTCGCTATTCCAATATTACCAGTCACAAGGGGGAGTGTGACTGAGTGGACTTAGAGTACAAAGTAAGGACTTAAGAGATGATAGTTAATGTTTCTTAACTTTGTAGATTCGACAAATACATGTGACCAGAGAGCGTTTGTGGTAGACCCTTTCTGGGCTCTGGCTAGACTAATGTAAGAGCAGGTTCCCCAGTTTCTGGGAATATCCATCTTAATTTAAAATTACTTTGTATTTCTGTTTTTGGGTTTTTTTTCCTACCTGAGACAACACTAGATGGTGTCTCACCAGGACCAGTCCTATTTAGACAGAGTACAGAGCAGCACAGGGAAAAGAATGGTGAGAGAACCCAGAAGCTCTTGCACACAAAAGCCACCTTCAAGTCAAGATCCATTCCTACAGCACATTCTGATTTCCTCCCATCGGGGCACAAGTGAGAGTGTGGGCCATGGACTCTCCTTAGGTTTAGAAAGAATATTTTATAAATGAATCGATGCTAACTTTCTTCCTTCACATGCAATTTGAAGAAGGGAGAAGTAGAGGTGATGGGGAACAGAATACTACAAAACTAATTCTGTGAAAGGAACAAACACCCTTTTATTTCAATCAATCAATCAATCAATCAATCATCAATCAATAAGTCAGCTGATGCTTGTTTGAGATCTTGTCATGCCTCCCCCACCTGTGCCTCCCACACACTCCTTTGCCTGCTGTTTCTGAATGTCTGACTGACCCTTAGGGTTTGGCATGATTTTTAAACAGCTGCTTTCAGAGTCATAGTGATCATTACATAGGCCATGTGCTAAATCAAAGTCACTTGCTACAGTTACACAGGGTGAGACAGCCTCACTGACCCAGCTGGAAATGTCATTCCTTTGCATAAAGTTTTCATTCCTAAAAATATCTTAAAAGCACTTTCAAAAGAAAGAAAAGGACTGTGCAATGCCCCCATGCCTGCCAGAAGTAAGATCTTTAAAATGTTTTCTAGTATGTTTGCATTAAATCAAGATTTTTTACATCCAACTGAATAATGTTTCCATTAAAATGTTTTTGGGAAGACCAGCATTTGGCATTTATTGTCCTCTCTCCCCATTCCCTAGTAAACATAATCTCAGCAGGACAAGGTCTTGAGCATTTATTGATGCATGCCTGATATCTGAACAACAGCCTCGGTCAAAGCAGTCACTGAAAGTATGTAATATCTAAGAAGGATAGTGCCCTGCTGATATATGCTGGGTTTACTCTATAGGCTGTTAAACCTATAGTTTTAACGCTCTGCACTTGTGCAAGCAATTACATATTTTCTGTTACTTGTGAGATAAGACTTTAATTCATATTCATGTAAGATAGGTGTCCATTAGCATAAAATAAGACATTGAGGGTGTATGGCACAGCTGTTATGGAGGTCTTGAGTAGGAGAAGGAAATATTTATATACTTTGGGCAAAAGATGGGGAGTAAGTGTTAAATAACTTGAACTAGCAAGGATTTGTTTATGTAGACATTTCAGACACTGATTGGATACTGGTGGAGTTCAATACATCTTCAATTCACCATTCCATTTCTGTCTATATCTTTGAAGGCTAAACTGGAAATTCTAACAATGGTTCTAGCAAAGGCTTACAGATGATTTTTTTTTTGTGTTTTCTTCACTTACATTTTTCTTCTTTGAAGCAAAGCCTGTTGAGAAACTCCAGATCTTATCTTAAAGAAAGTGTTATTAACTCTTTTGACTCGCTTTGCAAATGCTGGCTCTGGAGTTTGTTCTTCAGGTTTTTCATGCTTCATCCAACCAAAAAATCCATGCCATCCAACCTGGAAACTTTAAACTTTAACAATAAACGAATCCCTTACTTTGACTACAGCTATTTCCTTGTTAACTTTTGGAATGTATCATTGTGGTCCTGTGTGTGTCTTCATCTTGTGCTGCTGCTGCTGTTGCTGCTGCTGCTGGTGGTGGTACTCCTCATTAGAAATAGATACTTGCATTGGCATGGATTCCAGCAAGCCAAGACCACGTAGAGATACATAGATTAATAGAAATGGTTAATAACTAAGATAGAGCTAGCGAATAAGAAGGCTGAACCATGAGTCAAACAGTTTATAGTTAATATAAAACCCTGTGTGTTTATTTGGGACTAAACATCTGGTGGGACAGAAACATCCGTCTACACTTCCTCTTCCCCTCTTTCTCCTCATCTCTCTGCCCCTTTCTCTCCCTCTCCCTCTCCCTCTCCTCTACCTCTCTCATGCTTGTGTACACACTAATGGCCATAAAAGTACTTTGCCACCTGCCAGGCCAGCCCTTGCTAAGGATTTCTTCAGTCTCTCAGAATGGCAAGCAAGGCCCTAGAGTGCTCCATGCTAATGCTAATAGTACTTTTACCTATAAACTTTTCATTTTAACTAAGTGTTTTTAGTTACCTTATATATTTATGAATGTTACATTTTGATGATCAGTATATTGGTTTTAAAGTTGAAACTACTGTTAATTAGGGAAAGGACTCATTGGTTTAACTTGCAAAAATGCCGCTAATCAAATTGGTGAACCCTCCTGTATGCTAATGGCATTCCTGAACTGTGTTGAGATTTTTAATTATTTCAAAAAAAAATTGTATTTCAAAAAACCTAATTAAGGTTCTGTGCTTTTTCTTTTGTAACTAAAACTTATATTCTGAAGCCATTAGAGAAGAAAAGACAGATCTGAAAAAAAATATGGTAGAGGAGATAAAAAATATGTAGGTAGATAAGTGCTGAGAAAATATAATATGTTCATTGGAAGTAGAAACACTCCTGGTCAAGAAAATGGAATCTCTGGCCTGGGTAGAGACTCAGTATTCCAGTTGGACAAGTTCAATCAGTTTGGTAAGGATCACTCCTAGCAAGTTGGGCACCCCTTAAACCATGCTAAATATGTGAAATAATTCATTCTTTAAAGAGATGCTGTACTTTTCTTTCTCAGAAACCCATCCCCAGTTCAGAAGCTTATGGGTCACAGCTACATAAGTATCTTAAGTATTCATTTTTCTGAATATTTCAGAAAAGCCTACTTGTTTTCCTGTTTGTCTGTCTCTTTTCTATGTATGTTTTCATTGACATATTGGTTTTTTCCTCCATGTTTTTTGCTTCCTTCCTGTTCTAAAGCCCCCCTTTCTTTCACTTAGCTGTTTGTCTGCCATGTGTCACCTCCAGACCAGAGTAAATGACACAGCTGTTTTCTCTTTCCTTCATGCTCCTCCTCTAGGCGGGTGCTGAAGTGTAGAGCTTGCCTGCTCTGATTTTCTGTTTTGTTGTCTTAGTTGTTGTTCTTTTTAAAACATATTTAAAAATTCCATCCTTAAATGCTTTTATTAGCAAGACTATGAACCCCCAAAGGGGACACAGACCTCCCTCTCTCTCATGTACACTATCCAGTCATGTTATTACTGGTACAAAATACTTCACAAAAACACCTTAAGGAAGGAAGGGTGTATTTCTGCTCATGGTTTTAGGATACAGCACATTATAGCAGAGAAATCCTAGAAACAGGAACTAGAGTCAGTCAATCACATTGTATCCAGAGTCAGGCAGCAGAAAGATCTTTGCCCTGGCTCCTCCTCCTTTTTATTCAGTATGGCTGTCTAGACATGGGATGCTGCTGCCTAGAGTCACATGTGTCTTCCTCCATCAACTAATCTTTTCTATCAGTAACTACACAGACAGGCCTAGAAGCATGTTTCCACGGTGACAACCCAGTGAACTGGACAATGAAGCTTAGCCACCATAGCTCCACTACTTGTCAGCTTGACACCCAGACACATTGCTTTCAGACGTAAAATTCTACCCCTGATTCTAAAATTCTCATTTTCATTTTGAAATACAAAATGCAGTTAGTCCATGATGCTGCAATGACAAACGGCACACTTACTGAAAGTATAAGTACGTATTTATTGTAGAAATTACTCACAAGAGACAAACAAGCAATCCAGATGAGCCGAGTATTTATCCACAGCTGAACTGGAAGCCGGAAAGAGAGCGAGATGATCTGCTGATCAGTCTTTTATTCCTTCCTCAGTACACGCCCCTAGCCATGCCCAAAGTGGGCCTGGCTGGTGACGTAGTTCACCACCTATGTCCGTATATGTCTTTAGTCATGCCTAAAGTGGGTGTGGTTAGCGGTGCAGTAAACCGCCCTTTTATTACCTCATCTGCATGCGCCTCTAATATGCCACATGGCTAATGGCGGAGCACCATGTGGTGGTTTGAATGAGACGGCCTCCTCAGGTTCATATATTTGAATATTTGGTGCCCATCTCATGAAATTGTTTGGGAAACACTAAGAGGTGTGGTTGTGGAGGAGGTGTGCCACTGGGAGTGGATTTTGAAGTTTCCAAAGCCTGTAGCATCCCCAGTTAACTCTTTTCTCTGTCTCTGTTTCTTGCTTATGGATCAGATGTAAGCTCTCAGCTACTGCTCCAGTGCCATGTGTGACTGCCTACTGCCATGCTTCCTGTCATGGTGGTCATGGATTCAATCTATGGAGTGTAAGACCCAAATTAAATGCTCTTTTATAAGATGCTTTGATCATGGGTTTCCATACAAGGGCTAGGGCATGGGCTCCATCCTTCATGCCCATGTAAAAGTTGTATCGAGTGATGTGCTTGTAAACTTGGTAGTGGGGCATCAGAGATTGAAAGAACTCTGGGAACTGTTGCCAAACTTGTCTAGCCAAACCATTGAGGTCCAGGTTGAGAGAGACATATTGTCTTAAAAATAAGGTGGGGGGGGGTTGGATAGATGACTCACTAATTACCATCACAAGATCTAAAATAAATGAAAACTAGAGTTTTTATTCCAGCAGACACATAATAATCCAGGCATGTCCCAAGTGCATATAATCCTATTTCTGAAGTATATGGTCTCTTTTCAAGCATCCATGTACACAGCAGTGAGTATCTGCATATGCATGTGCACACACCCACACACATGAACATGAACATGCATTTGTACAGACAGACACAGCCAGGTATGGTGTTTCATGGCTGTAATCCCAGCATTGAGGAAGCCAGTGCAGGAGGATTATCACAGTAAGATCCAGGGCAGCTTGAGCTATATAACAACACCTTTTGTTGAGACATAGAGTAAAATAAAAATGAATTATGAATCTCCATTACCTTTATGTAAGAATGTTTTTCAGTAATCACATTTTTTTAAAAAGACAAAGAAAACTAGTGGCATGAGTTTTAATAATATAGAGTATTTAACTCAGTAAATCAAAATCATGATTCTAACCTGTTAACATCGCACACATTTTAATTTATTTTGTATCTTTGCCTTGCAATATAGCATGGGTTTTACACTTCTAGTTTGACTGTCAATAGAGAAAGCTACATTTTAAGCACTCAGAGATGCTCATAGTTGCTGTACTGTCCAAGGCTTTAGATAGACAAATCTGGCTGTAGATCTATTTCATCTGTGCCTTCACTATTTACCTATATTATGGACTGTTGCCTACTCTTACTTATGGTTATTAATCCATGGCTAAAAGGCATTTAATTATGTAGTTCTCAGAACTGGAGAAGTCCTCTATCCTTATCGGGCTTATAACCTACATGCATTACCCATGTCTTAGACTCAGCATTGTTCATTGTCCTATTGTGCTACTTTATGGGTCTTTCTCAGAGCTGAATATGTCATACAGATTCTTGCGGTAAACAGAGCAACACCTTGTTACTCTGAATACTTAATTCCACATGCAAAACCCCAATGAGTTTTCTTCAAGTTGCCTGTCACTGTGCACCAGAATTGAGTTGTTAGAGATGGTGGTATGTGACAGTCAGCACAGAAGGGAAGTTTGGAAAAAGTGATGCTTACTGTCCCAAGCCACCTTTGCCATCCCATGTTCAAGTTATTAAAATTTTCTTGTATTTATTAGAAAAATGTTTGAGCCCACTGGGAACAGAGTTCTTACATTGGGAAACCGTGATTTTCATTTCTTTTTTGCTCACAATCAACTCGGAATCAACTGGTCCAGAGTAACAATTCTTTTCCATCGGGAACATCTAAGCATTCACATCACCACCACAACCACACAAGAACAGTGAGAAGGAAGCCACCCCACCCCCGTTGTCACCTGCATGCAGACGGGGGCAAAGGTAACAAACAGTGATCTTGTCATTTGTGCTTCCTTCTTTGATTTTTGTCAGCTCAAAATAAATCCGTGGAAAAACTCACTCTAATGAACAATTCACTACGGCAGCTTGGAGCAAAGGTGTTGGCAAAGGCTGTGTGTTTCCTGTGATTCTCATTCTGGGCTGACCTGGAAATAAGTTAACAGTGCCCAGGCTGGATTTTAGAACAAATAATTTAGCGTGTGTTCCAGGTGTTAGGGCTTTCAATGACACAGAGAGTTAATGTCCTGATATATATTATTGAGGGAGAAATCACTCACGTGAGAAGCCAAGAAAGTCAAAGTCGAGAACCAAAGGTCTGTGCACACTGCTCTCCAGGCTGCAACTGGAATCTAAGAGAGAGAGTCTCCTCCCCCTAGCTCTTTATCCTCTGTTCTACTTAAGTACCTGTGACCACACCCAGATGGGCGTGGTCAGTGCTCCGGGTAAGTAGATCTCTCCCTACAGACAGTCCAACCTGAGAAGATGGCACCGTTCTCTGGACTGCAAGAACAGGAGAAATCTACTGAGCACAAGCATTCATCATAACCTAACTCCTGGATGCTGACTCAGTGTGACCAGCCTACTGAAGCACCGGCTGCTGTGCCTTCCCTATGCTGACAAACTGTACTTGAACTGTGAGCCACAACAATTTCACCCTTGAAGTGCTTTGTTCGATCACTTTATCACAGCAACAGGAAATAATGCACCTAGTGAAGGAGCCTGATTTTGTGTAACGCTACTTGACAGCCATCTTTCTAACTGTTGAAAAGCCTTTTCTAAGCCACAATCAAATGTCAATATGAAATAAATGTATACTATCCAACCATATTGATGACTGGGATATGTTTATTTTGGTGTGGCATTTATGAGTTGAGGATATGGTCCTAAAATTAGCTATGAAACTCACTGACCTTCAGAAAACATTTAGAACCTTGCCTTTCAAGTGTGTTTAGGGTATGAACCAATGCAACATCTCTGTGGAGCTCATTAAAAATGTAGAATCTCAGGTCCCATTAAGAACTCAGTAAGATCTCCTGATAACAAGCAGGCTCATTAAAGTGGGAAGTATCTTGTTTTAGTGTTAGTCAGAGAAAGTGTGTCATTAACTGAATTGTGACACATTCAGTCTTCACACTAATTCCAAAGGGCTTCACTTATGGTGGTTTCTGCTCAAGTTTAAGGCAAAGACCTTGCAGACTTCCAGCAGCCCTTCTGAAGGGACCAATAGAAAGGGCTTACACCCCCCACCCCAGTCATAGTCCCCTGTCCCCCAGCAATGGAGGTCAACACAACCCAGCATGAGCTTACTTGGCAAGTAGCAACTCTTTGTATCTGTCCCCTGGTCTGTTCTGTTCCCTTTTCCACAGCCTTGTTTGATGGGAATTTTTCCCACCACCCCCCTCTTTTTTTTCACCCAAATTTCTTAACTACATATGCTGGTCATGGAAGGGTTAGCAATTACATTTTTTTTTCCTTCAACATGAGCCTGTACTTGGGCAAACTCACACCATGGTCCTGTTTCCAGGCACAGCTCTCCCTGTTAATCAGCCACCCCCACCCAGCTCTGCTTCACTTGACAGCTAAAAAGGCATGCCTTTGTTTCTCTCAGCTTCATTTACCTGAATGGGCAACACACAGGGAAATGTTAGAAACAGGCATGCGATGGTATGCGCCAAGCAGTGAGGTGCGAGGTCAGTTTGAAAAGCATTTTACCCATTTCTGATTTTGCTTCACTTCCTACAGAGATGTTTAGCTTGTTCCTTCCTGGCCACTTCTCTTTGGCTCCAATCCTATCTGGAGAAGTATGAACAATCAACCTAAAAATATCCTTGTTTTATGAGATGAAAAAAAAACAAGAATTCACATTCATTTCTGTTACTAGCCCTCTCTTAATAAACAGATGTGGAGATAGATATGAGAAATAGACACAGAGGAAATAGATATATGCTGAATAGACCTAGACACTCATATGAATATAGAGATAATGATATATGTATTTAATGGCTCACAGATAAATGACTGCTGCTAAATAAATAGTTAGGAAGATAGATATATACATAGGTACATGCACAGAGAGACAGAACAACCCTCTTTCCTTTTCAAATATGGGGTGATACAGAGATGCCTTGCAGAAGTAACTGGTTTGGTTGATTGGTTTTCTTCTTTTCCCTATCTTATTACATTCCAAGTTCTCTGCTTCTAGATCCTGTTCATTAATTGTATAGGTAGAGAGGACACAAGCCAGGCCTTTCTGTGTCTCAGACTCTATGTCCCCCTTTCAGCTATGCTAATTGGACCAAACAGTGACAACATCACTCTAGAAGAGTCAAACATAATTCATTTGTGGAAGTTATGTTCTTTCTTTCATCAGATATTATAAATTGGGCAATTAGTAAAATTTTTCTTAATTTGTAAAAGTAGAAGATAATCAGAAGTAGTTTTAAGTCAGAAAGGACATAACAGGGTTGTGAATATCTTCTGAGAGTTGCATTTAATATAGCCCCCTTTCTCTCATTTTATTTCCTAAATTTTTAGTGTGGGTCAGTTGGTGTGCTTTAGTGGTTCAAGTGGGATTTAGTCGCCCACATATGAAATATTTATAAAACACCAATGTGTTTATGCATCGAATTTATCTACAAGTCTCTCTCTCCCCCTCTACTAATCTCCATATTTCTTACAGTCTAGCATTAATCTAGAGGACTATAATAAGCATCATGTTAGTAAATTGCCATATTTTATTAGAACTCACCCTCATGGAGAAGCCAACTCTGGAAGCAGGGCTGCTCTCTCTCCATCTCAGACCTCAGCACGTTTGACTCAATGTGTTCCTCAATGCCCTTTTCCTGGGATGTGTTGCCCCTTCTAACTCTGTGAGAAGGGAAATAAAACAGAATAACAGACCAAGACTAATATCATTTTGCCCTTGAGAACAGCTGAAAGGCGAGTTATTTCTATCACTGGTTAGAATTATTTATCCTACGGGGGTAGGTGGGTGAAAACCTACGGTAGGAAAGGAGGGTAGAAGTTCAAAAATGCGAATCTCAGCGGTGAGAAGTTCATTCATAGGGAGAAAGTTCAACTGGGAACTCCAGTCTACAGCCCCAAGTTCCCCAGGTGGATTCTGCTGGACGATGAGAGCATCCAGCTTGACGCTACCATCTCTCTCTCTCTCTCTCTCTCTCTCTCTCTCTCTCTCTCTCTCTCTCTCTCTCTCTCTGTCTGTCTGTCTCTCTGTTGCTGTTCTTTTATTTGCCTTAAAAGGGCTTCCCCAGTTGATTTTTGTTGAGCATTTTGACTGTCTAATTTGATGGTGTTTGTTATCTATCTATCTATCTATCTATCTATCTATCTATCTATCTATCTATCTATCGATCGATCGATCTATCTATCTATCTAGTATCATCTATTTGTCTATCTATTATCTACCTATTTGCCGTTTATTCTTTTAGCTTGACTTACTGTATACTTAATAAAAATAACTCATTCAAAAGTGAATGTCTGGCTGCTGTAGATCATTCTCTGTAAAGCATGTCAGATTGACTAAACTAAAAATCTAGATAAGCATCTGAGGCATTTTTGCTGTAGGCAAATAATGGAAACGTATTGGAGCCTATCAGGAAGAAAAGGCTTCTGGTGTTGGACTTACCGATTTAAGTCCCAACTCCAAACACTTTGTAATATAAATGAGGAGTGAGATTGAAAGACTAAGATTCCACAGATGACACAGTAGCTCTGCTAAGATCATACTAACTTTGATGTCAGACTGCCTGGGTTTCAATATTGGCTCAATTAATAACTAGCTAAATGACTTTTAACTAATGTACTGTCCACACTGTTGTCTCCCCCACTTGTAAAACGGGGGAAATAGGTTTTCTATGAGAATCAAATTGATTAGCATTTTGTTGGCCACCAAGGACAGTACCTTGTGTAGTACAAGCATAGTAAAGTGTTTTATAAATAAACAATGGGTGGTCTCATTTGTGTGTCAATGAAGACAACGAGAAGTACAAGTTTGAAAGCATGCTCTTCTAATCCTCGAAAATGATTTTAATTTGTCTCCTCCAAGAGGTACACAGAAGACAGAAAGTGGTACATTGAAGAACATTGGTGTCCATCATACCCCATGGGGCCCAGTCTCTGTGCAGTCAGTAGATCAAAAGAAGGAGGAATTGACTCTCACATTTCGTAAACACAAGTCACCCAAAGAGAATGTTAAAATTGAGTTTCAGGTTCCCATCTCTGCATGCCCAGATTCAAAGGGACTGTGGAAAATGACAAATGAGTTGTAAAACTAAAATTGCCCCCAGTAAACCAGGTTGTCCTGGCATTCTGGGAGCAGTGAATTTGTATTCCTGAAAGGCCCCTAGAAGCTTCTGCTCCAGGAGATGGTCTAAAGCAAGCAATAACCTGATGAATCCAATATATGTAGTCTCATGAGGAAACATAGCCTTTTCACATTAACTTTCTGCTGCTATTAGGTTAGAATATAGAATGAACTGGCCGGAGGAGGGTAAAAAATCGCTATTTGGTATGGAACATGGACTCCAGTAGAATCAGTGATTTGAATAGAACAGAAAAAAAGTACATTTTACCCCTCCTTTCCTTGTCCTGAAATATATATTAGGGCTTCGTAAAATTTCAACATTTGGTATTGACATACATACAAGACAGAGCTATGTGTTCTTTTCACAAGAAAACACTAATTATTTCATTTTTTGTTGTGTTTCCTTTGTGTTTACACTCCTTTTCTTTTCCGCAGTAGGAATTCTGAAGTGCTGTTGCTGTTCCAAGGAAGGCTTGAAATGGACTTGACATCACTTCTTTCAAAGCTCCCTGCCAGTCTCTAGAGACTACTATTCCATCTGATTTGTGTCCTTGAAGCTTATTTGCATCAAATATGTTTCAAGAAGCAGAGAGTTTGGAATAGCTGAGGATTCAGTGATGGAATGTTTATGTCTTCCTCAGACAAGCTGACACTTGTCCCAGATAACACCTAGTGTAATATCAGTGTTGGTAAGGAAAGAAAAAGTCTCGTGTTCCTTCATAGATGTAGGACCTGTAAACTAAACAAGCAAGATAAGGAAGCCATATAACTTCATTAATATGTTCATGGAAATTTATAAGAAAAAAAGTGAAGCTCACACAATTGGCTGAGGAGCATAAACCCTCAGGAGCAAAGAAGGGAGAGTTTTGATCCTTAAAGTGAGATGCGGTTTTAGGGAAGAGACAAGAAAGTCTTTGAGGGAAATTAATGAGAAACAGCATGTAGTTGAGCAGGGATTGTTTCTTCAGATTCTTCATGGAGTCAGAAGTGACGTTAAAGAGTTACTCTTGCTTTCCTGGTGTAGAAACTTTCAAGTAGGAAGTTCATGCCCTACTTTCAGGCAGACAGGAAGAGAAGAGAGACGTTGTCCTGTTTTTGTGATGTCTGACTTCCTCTAGCCCATTGTCGTTATTTTACCAAAGTAACAGGTTTACTTTATCAGCACAGCAAGGTAGACTTTGCTGTCCTGAAACTAGTGACAGGAATTGCAGAAGCAAGTGTGAATGACCCTGAACAGCACTCAAGCAGAGTACTGTGTTCCAGCGCTTCCTCCCAGCTCAGTGACTGTGGTAGCCTGAAGCACTGTGGAAGTCCACAAGTGGACCTGTGGAACCCATGATGACTACCTATGGTTAAAATGAGTTCCTGGATGCATTAAGTTAAGGACATTGAGATGAGGACAATAGTTATGCTGGGTTATCCAGGTTGGCTTCAATGCCATTTTAGTGGAAAATAGCAAGGAGAGTCTTGTTACTGGGTAGATGATATATAGATAGATAGATACATAGGTAGATAGATAGATGATACTAGATAGATAGATAGATAACAAGATAACAAACACCATCAAATTGAACACTCAAAATGCCCATCAAATATCAACTGGGAACTCCAGTCTACAACCCCAAGTTCCCCAGGTGGATTCTGCTGGACAATGTGAGCATCCAGCTTGATGCCATAATCTCTCTCTTTTGCTATTCTTTTATTTGCATGGGGAACTTTGTCAATGCTGTGTGTCAATGGTTATTAGGTCAGTTCTCTAAGCCCGGCCCCCAACTGTGTGTCTATATGTTCCTGGACATTGGTGGTGGGACTAAAGTCTGTGTCTTCCCTTTACCTCTACCCCTGATGTAACCCGGTTTTGTAGGGTTCCAAAATCTTCACACAGAATATAATAGGATCCTTATCTCACACCGTTGTGCAAAAAGGGTTAAAGAGGGAAGAGAAGACTAATTAATTATCAGGTCTACAGCTATTGAAGTCACAGAAGAAAATGAGGGGATAACTTTCTACAAGTTAGAGCAGGTAATGGTAAAAGACAGAGAGGAGCGTGTTCTATAGTACATTAAGATAAGTATAGCTAAAAATAACATATGGTGTAATTCAAAATCAGACTTTGAAGGCTAGGAAAGATAAATACGTGAGGCACTAATAGCACTGATTGCCCTTACTTGATCATTATGCTTTGCAGATGTGTTTAAAATGGTCGTACTTAGGCCAGAGCTATAGCTCAGTAGGTAGATGTGCTTGTCGTACTTAGGCCAGAGCTATAGCTCAGTAGGTAGATGTGTTTGTCCAGTAGGCCTGATTACCTGAGTTCAACCCCAACATGGAAAGAGAGAATCAGTTTCCAAAGCTTCTTGCCTCCACACATACCACATGGCCCTTGTGTGTTCACAATTACACACACACTCACACTTCCACATGGATAAACTTTTGTGTGTTCACAATTACATACCACCCCCCACACACACTCACACTTACACATGGATAAACTTAGAAAGGAAAACTGCCATACCACTCATTTAACAGAAGATGAGACATTGGAGCATTATCCTAAATCTTCACCCCAACATGGGTGGCAAGAGTATGTTAATAACCCAGACTTGCATGGGACCAAATCTCCTCGATATTGGTCTAATCAAGATGAATAGGCCACCACTGTGCCTCCCTCAGTATTGGCAGTCTCTGAAGTCCCCTCTTATGTCTTCATCTGAAGCGCAGTCTTTCCAACATCCCTGGCAACCTAAGCCTGTCCAGTAAATTCAGTTTTCAGACCAAGGCTGAGTGGTTAAAGTAGAAAAAAATATGAGCGATGTCAAAACAATTTATTTCATTTGGAAAAAAATTAACACTTTAAAATGGCCAAAATTCAAAGCCCATTATGTCCAGGGAAGTCTTGGTGACTTTCCAAGACTTCTGGTGAATAGGACGTAATTGACAAATGAGGCCTGTTTGTCCACGGTGTGCGGCAGAATAGCTGATTTAGGAAATTGCAGGCTGAAGCCGATTTTAATAAACAACATCTTAATTCAGTTCGGCATTTTAATGTCTGGTTGCTGACTTTGATTTGAGCCCTGAAAGATCTAAATCTTTTCAAAGCGTTGCACAAAAACAGCCTCCCCATGTGTCAGTCACCCTATCCCTCACTAATTAACTCTCCTATGGTCAAAAGGCAAATGGAAACAGACTTCTGGCCATTCTGTCACATGCACTAAAAGGCAGTAATTATCCCTGGTTAGCCAGTGCCAAGATCAAAGCCATAAGATGTGGGGACAGGGACCCAAAGAGAGGGAAGTGGGGACAAAGGTGTCGCTTATAGATGGATTGTGGTGCTGATGGGTCCTTTCCCTTTCCTTTAAAGAGCAGGGATGCGTGACCCAGGGTCCCCCCCCCCCGCCTCCTGTGTCTGCCTGCTCCTAACTATGATTAAGGAGAAGTTTGGTGACCTCCCTGTGCTGCTCACCAGGTCTTTATAATGTGCACATCTGTCACCCTCTTAGAAGATTGAGCAACTTTAGCAGAGACAGAGAAGAGAATTCCACTGTGAATCAAAAGAAAGAATGGAAAATCGAAACAGATTAGGGTAGCCATCTCCACAAAGTTTACAGCACACAAAGCTGTGATGAATTGAACTTGTGCCTTCCAAGTAATTGATATTTTCTTGGTTTTAGCAAACTTACTGCCATTTAGAGGGATTTTGGCTATCAATTTCTAAACTGCAAATGGAGATAATCTTAATTTATTTAAGGACATGTCATCCTGACCTCTACAACCTCATCTGATGTCAGAAAGTAAGCAGGGTCTCTCTTGGATGAGAGAATGATGGGGAAGTCCTTCTGTGTATATGTAAATAAAGCACTGTTGACCAATAGGGAAGCAAGGTACCTGGGACAAGGAGTTGAGGAGGATTCTGGGAAATGTAGTCAAGAGTGTGTCATCACCATGTGATCCTGGGGAAGAGAGGACAGGTCAGGATGCTGTCCTTGGAAAGATAAGTCTTTATAGAAATATATATTAGTAATTATGGGTTAACAATTAAGTCAGAGCTAGCCATTAAGAAATCGTAACAAATGACCAACAGCTTCATAATTAATATAGTGTCTCGTGTGTTTTTTGGGGGCTGAAGCTGCAACGGGACCCAGGCGGCTGGCGGGAAGAATGCACGTTGAAGGAGAATCTTACTTTTTGTCATCTATATACTTTCCCTTCCATGTGTTCACCAACAGTCTCCTAACTATTGAAACCAAGTCAGCCCTTGTTCCATGAGAGACGACAGATTCCCCAGGGAAGTCAGTGTCCCTACAGGCTGACCCCTTTTCTCCAGGCTAGAGTGCCTAGACACACATCCCACCCCTGCTGGCATGGCTCACATGTGAACACAAACAGGCAGGCTCATGGGGTGTTTACAGAGCTCAGATGCTTCTCCACTACAGGATGCTGCCTTTCCAGCCCCTGAGCTCTAGTGAAATTCATACCTTCCAGTCCTTTTCTGTCTCCTGAAAATATATATTAGTTTGTGTGTGTGTGTGTGTGTGTGTGTGTGTGTGTGTGTGCATTTAAGCTATTCTCACAGCACACCTATGGAAATCAGAGGTCACCTTTAGAGCCAAATATTTTCTCCTTCCACTATGTGGTTTTCAGGCATCAAACTCAGGTTAATTTTCAAGCTTGGCAGCAAGTGCCCTTACCCAATAAGCCTTCTTATTGGCTCACCCTCCCCGGAAGAAAATTCTGACAGGTAAAGGTTATTATCACCCCTAATTATTCACCTAGACAACTGCAGAGATAGACTTGAATGGAATTCTAGGAAGAAACAAGAAAGCAGGGCAGAAACTGAAACTGTTAATTAGTTTCAAATGTTTCTCCTGCTGTCTTCACTTCAAGCCTATCTTCATCAAACTCCTCCTGCTTTCATCTCTTCTCCCCTCTCTCATGTGCCCCTGTTTTCCTTTATGTCTTCTTTAATGTTGCAGCGCAAAAGCCAGTGCATAGGAGTATCCGCACCGTGTATCTTTCAGGTGGGGGAATGAATCAGCGAACAGTCATGGGTGTGGATAGGGAGCGCTTTTCGAATTGCAGTTGGATGATGAGGTACAAGCTGTAGAAATGTGATCAGGAACGAGTGACGAAGACTCTGGAAGGAAAGGCTACTTATTAGCCGACAGCTAGGTAGGCATTTGAAGAAGCTTTAGAGGACTGTGCATAGCGAGAGGATCACCTAGACAGAAAGATTATAAGGCATTTGAGCCTGAGCCTTGGAAGCAAGATGGCACAAGCCAAGTGACGTCGTGCATGGAATTTTTGAGAGACAGACGCTTGGGCGTGGCATAGAGAGGTGTCTTGGGGAGCCAGAGATGACTCTGGTGAGATGTTATGAATCTCAGCAAGGATGAAAAGGCATCTGTTGTAGGAGCACGGCAGAAGGCAGTGGGTGGGGGCGGGTCAGATACAGAGGTAAGTCAGGTGATACATGGACATTTGAAACTTAGCCACAGCCTGTTTCTCATTATTGTGCGTAAGGGTTTACAAACACAGAAAAGAGGGTATAGGGGAAAAAAGGAAATCTTGTCATTGATTCTAAATTATGATTGTCAGCATTATGTCATCAATTTTGATATATAGGAATACAAAGTAAGTAATGACTAAATATGTTCATTCTGATTTTGACGGTCTTTGCCATTTTATTTATTTATTTATTTATTTTTTTGGTTTTTCGAGACAAGGTTTCTCGGTATTGTTTTGGAGGTTGTCCTGGAACTCACTCTGTAGACCAGGCTGGCCTCTACCTCTCAAGTGTCGCTACTTGATTTTAAAAGTTATTAATATAATCCACATATAAGTCTTTAACATATGCTATTTATCAATATTTTCTTCCAGTTTTGTGAGCTATGTTTCTTAATTGATGTTGGCCTTAGAAGCACAATACTGATTTTGATGAATTCATCGATCTTTCCATTTGTTGATTTTGATTTCCTCACAATTAAAAAACCATTACCTGCTCAAAGTTGTAGAAAGTTATCCCCACATTTTCATCTATGACTTCAATAGCTCTAGACCTGATAATTAATTAGTCTTCTCTTCCCTCTTTAACCCTTTTTGTACATGGTGTGAGATAAGGATCCGATTACATTCTGTGTGAAGATTTTAAAACTCTACAAAACTGAGAGGTTTGGTTACATCAGGGGTAGAGATAAAGGGAAGACACAGACTGTAGTCCCACCACCAATGTCCAGGAACATATAGACACACAGTTGGGGGCTGGGCTTAGAGAACTGACCTAATAAGCATTGACAGATTGTATCTCATGTATGCAGAGTTACGTGAAAGAATCACTCTTTCTCAATGATTAGGACAGCAGACCTGTTAGTAATTAATAAGAAATTATAGATCAGCATCTGCCATACAGATGTTGCATTCTGCATACTTTAGATCAAGTTTTACTTATGTTTTCTCCTATTGTTTCTTGTGTTGAAAGACATTCTGTGTTGCTCTTTTTTAATTTGGTGATTCCATTTCTAAAAGTTTTGAATATCTGTGAAAGTTAAGGAAAGCAATAATTCTGGCTGGTTGCTTCAAACATTTCTGGACAAATTAACAAAGTATATATTTCAGTTGTTTTCTTACCTGCCTTCACGGGGATCATGTATTTTTTCATTTCTGGGGTGTGTGTGTGTAGTTACTCTTGGCAGTTGACTTGATCCAGAATCAATTAAGAGACACTTTTCTGGGTGGGTCAGTGAGATCTCCTGAAGGTTAATTCTAGGGGAGACTCTCTTCTGGGTGTGTGACTTTTTCTGGCCACAGCCCAGCTAAGAGGAAGTCCAAGTCACCACGGTTTGAATGCACCAGTTTCAAGTCTACCAAGAAACCATGGAAAGCCGAGTAGCATACAAAGTTCACCACTATGCCATGCTATTTTCCCCTGAATGAAGCTGCTGAAAGTTCTTGTGTTACTTTAAAGGTTGCAAAGATGACTTTGGCAGCATTTGCCAATATTTTGTTGCTTTTACTTTTATGAAGTAGATATGGAGAGGGCCTCACAACACCATTCACTAAAATGCTGTCTTTTACTTCCTTTTGAATGTGTCTGTTAGTTTTAAGTCATTTCTGTATCAATAAAAAACGTTTCCTTCGCACACCTTCAGTTCCTTGTGTTTGTCTTTGCCTGTGTTCAGCCGTTTGGTTGTGTAAACATATTTCCATCATTAGCTGAGGGTCAGAGCTATCTGGAGTCTATTCATGTTTCCCCCGTGGCATTGTGAAATGCATTGGTTTCTCTAATTTTTTTCTTTTGCTCGTTGCAGTTATAACAGCCAATCTTTCCTCTATTTGCAATACCTAGCAATAGCGCTATCTTCCCGGAAACAAGACAAATGCCCAATGTCCTTTAAATTCACATTCTTCAGTCCCTTCATTAGCAGGTACGTGTTGCTATTTAAGTCACCGTTTTTGTAAGTTATACAAGTCACATTGCAGGGACTGTGTTATTATGTTTTTATTTCACAACGAATTGCTCTCATCACTAATTTACCAAAGAAAAATACTCCCCAGGCTTATTGATTGCTGACCCAAATTAATCGAGGGTAAACTAATTTTTGGACAAACAGCCAAGGGCTCATGTAACATTGAAATATTTTTTTTATTCCACTTATTGTTTGAGACAGAGCCCCAGTTTGTAACATTAAACTCACAGTAATCTTCCTGCCTTAGCTTCCCAGTTGTTGGGATTTCAGAAGTGAGCCACCAAGCCTGTCTATACCAAATGTTTATAATTTCAGGCAAAGATTGCACATCATAGCCACAGAAGTGTGACATTGAAATCTTGAAGTAAAGGACTAATAAGGAAGGTTATAGTGTTTATTGTTACTTGGGATGCTTTATATAAACAAAATTATACTTCAAATTGCCTATCAAATATATAACAAAGATTGTGTTGTTTTTCAAAAATTGCCCAAGATACATCCGCGCCCCTCATACTCCTTACTCTCCTTATCCTTTTCTGGAACGTTTCCTTTCCTAAGCAATACTCCTGTCTTATAATATTGAAAACCACTACTTCAATAGCTGCCGTACTACTTAGTCCCACTAGAGGGCTCTCAAATGGCTCTTTCTGTAATTTTCTACTTTTCCATTTTTCAGATTTTTTTTTTCCCATGTTGGTTTGGAGGGGAGGTTTACATTCAAGTGCTAACATGCGTTTACATAGAGTGATGACTAAGTGCTTAGGGATATCAAACATTTATATGTTCTAGAAGTAGGGAAACAAGGGGTAGGGTTCTCTCAATTTCTTAGGGGAGAATTCAGTGATTTTGTAGAATTGAACAGTGTAGATTGCAAGGAGCCCTGGGGATCCCTCTTACATTGTACCTGTTTGCTTCTTCCAAACTAAAGGGAACAAAAAATTCAAAACAGGGCTGAAAAAAATTAAGCAGTTCTATGTCTACAAAGACTATAGAGTTTGTAAGCTGTTTCAAAATAATAATAAAAGATGTGAAATATTTGATTTTCTCGAGTAAAGGAAGCAATTTCTGGTAAAAAAAAATGAACAGAGATTGGTGTTACTCTTTGAAATCACAGCAAGTTCCTCATGCAGGGTACATGAGTAAACCTGACTCCTTGAAAGGTGATTACATTTATTTAGTTATGTGATTATTTATCTAGTCAGTTACTTACTTATTTTATGTAAGCTTGGACTGGCCTGAGGAAGAAGAAGGGGAAGTGATAATATGACTAGCAAGGGTTGAGACATGCACCATTTAGTCTCCCTGGACATCAGGTATCATCATGATTTTGTGAGAAACTTTCAAGCTAAGACATCAAATATTAGAAATGTTGACTTAGGAATAGGTGTCCAATTTGGAGATAATCACAACCGACCATTAAGAAATAATTTCCCCTTTGGAAATCATTGCTACAGGGATTCTGAGTGTCATAGTGAGCACTGTCTTCATAGCTCTGTCATTATTACCTAGACCATGCTGGGTGGCAGTCCCTGGACTGTGAGTGTCTTCTGAGAGCAGCAAAATGAACGTTTGCTTAATAACTGTGTCAACAGCAGGTGCAAAGGTTGTGCTATATCCCTTTCAGCATGGTCTCCGTGAAGGGGGAGACCATTTTAAACTGCTTATTGGATATTGTTTTTTGCTTATTTTATTTATTTGATGCCTTTTTGTGACCCACACACATTGGTTAATAGCTTTCAAAGATAACTGCTTCCATCAGTGCCTTCAGCTTCTCTCAATAATAAGCTATTACTTCTACAGAGAGGGTACACTTCAATAGAGTCAGAGTGAAAGGCAAACACACCCAACACTGAGAGAGAAATCTCTGTAATTTGATACCTTGCCTTTGGATATTTCATCTCAGGAAATCTTTGTAAAAACTCAATTGTTCCTTTGGGGCTGTTGAGCTGATAGTTTTGTTAACTTAAATGCCTTTCTAAACAAAATTCTAAACAGGAAAAATACAGCATAAAATTGGTTCATGAATAATAATGACTTGCGCTTTCTTTAATATGTATAAATATGATAAAAATAGACATTGACTTTCCCATATATTTTATTACATTCACCCCAAAGCCATTTACAGAGCTGCTGCTTATTTATAGTTGCTAGTATCCCCATCTTTACACACACACACACACACACACACACACACACACACACTACCACCACCACCACCACCATCAGCAGCTGGAACAGCAAAGAAAACAAAAGTGTGACTTAAATTAATAGATGGTTATATAGTCACTAAGGGTTGGCAAATTCTTTGCATCCTACCAAAACACAAGAACCAATCATGAAGTCTGTAAGTATTTCATCTTCACCTGCTCCAGACACATATGACTCCATGTCATTCACAGGAAGCATCATTTAATATTTTGAGAAATATCTGGGCCCAGATTCCAATCAGAACTCTAATTTTAAATGTCTTCATCCCTGGAAGCAATCTCAGTCCATTAACTATTTCTGAGTTTACTGAGAGCCTGAACCAATCACATGAATTTGTGGAATTGTGAAGGTGGAGAGGAAATGTCTGTGCATGAATATTTGTGTGTATGAAATAACTGGAATTTGCTCCTGTGGACCAAGCAACCTTGAGTCTGCTGAAATTGCTGGGCTACTCCTGTCCCCACTCAGTGCAGAGGTGAGCTCTGCCCGCCTTGGGCCGATTTCCACTTACCCACTCTGAGATCTCCTGGCCTGGGGACTGCAGGCAGGTTGACTCACCCCCAGTGAACCAAGCAACCTTGAGTCTGCTGAGATTGCTCAGCTACTCCTGCCCCCACTCAGGAAAGAGGAGAGCTCTGCCCCCTCTCCCTGCCTTGGGCCCAACTTCCACTTTCTCACTCTGGGATCTCCTGGAGACTGCTGGCAGGTCAGACAGACCCACCTGTCTGCAGCCATCATGAGACCCTTCAGAATATTGGACCTGCTTGCACACATGAGAAGAAAACCTAGGACCTGGACAACCTGGAGAGGAAGAGACCCCATCTGCACCCATGGGAATAAGAGATGGGAAGACTACAATAAAAGAACACATTCAACAACAGAAAAATGAATATGACACCGCCAGAGTCTAGGGACTGTATAACAGCAAGACCTGAACATACCAACAGAGATGAAGCTGAACAGAACCACCTTAAAAACAACTTCATAAAGATGATAGAGACACTAAAAGAGGAAGTGAGAAAATCCTTTAAAGAAATGGGAATCAGTTTACCACAAGACCCAGCAATTCCACTCTTGGGCATATACCCAAAAGATACACATTCATACAAGGATGTCTATTCCATTATGTTCATAGCAGCATTATTTGTAATAGCCAGAACCTGGAAGCAACCTAGATGCCCCTCAGCTGAAGAGTGGATAGAGAAAATGTGGTACATTTACATAATGGAGTACTACTCAGCGGAAAAAAAACAGTGGCATCTTGAAATTTGCAGGCAAATGGATGGCACTAGAAGAAACCATCCTGAGTGAGGTAACCAAGTCACAAAAAGAGAAACATGGTATGTTCTCAGTCACATATGGATTTTAGACATGAATCAGGGGAATGCTAGCATACAATCCACCTTCATCCAGCGACTGATGGAAGCAGAGGCAGACATCCACAGCTAAATACTGGGCTGAACTGGAATCCAGTGACAGAACGGGAGAACTAATGAGTAAAGGGGTTAAGACTGGGCTGGTTTAACCTACAGAAACAGCTGACCTGAACAAGGGGAGCTCTTGGACTCCAGATTGACAGCTGTGTGGAAAGCATGGGACTGATCCAGACCCCCTGAATGTGGGTGTCAATGGGGGAGGTCTAGGTAATCTATGGGCCTTGGATAGTATTTGTCCCTGGCATACAAATGGACTTTGGTTGCCCATCCACTAATGAGGGATGCTTTCTCAGCCTGGATTCTTGGTGTAGGGCCTAGGCCCTGCCCTGGATGAAATGACAGATTCTGGAGATACTCCATGGAGGGCCTCACTGTCCCTGGGGATCGGAGTGGGGACTGGGTGGGGGGCTCCAGGGCCTGATGGGGGGCAAGGGAGAAGGGGAGGGAGAGGGAGCTGGGATTGACATATGAAGCAAGCTTGTTTCTAAACATAAAGAACAAGGAAGAAAAAAATGAAAGAAAAGAGAAACCAAAAATTTCAAGAAACAATTCAAACAGTACAAGATTTGAAAGCTGAAACAGAGGCAATAAAAAAAAACAGTCTAAGGGAAGATGGGTAAACAATCAGGAACTACAGATGCAAGCATAACCAACAGAATACAAGAGATGAAAGAGAGAGTCTCAGGTGTTGAAGATACATTAGGAGAAATAGATTCATTGACTGAAGAAAATCTTAAGTTCAAAAAATCCCTAACACAAAATATTCAGGAAATATGGGACACTGTGAAAAGACCAAACCTAAGAATAATAGGTATAGAAGAAAGTAAGAAACTCAACTCAAAGGCACAGAAAACATATTTTACAAAATCATGGAAAATTTTCCCAACCTAAAGAAGGACATGCCAATAAAGGTACAAGAAGCTTACAGAACACCAAATAGAGTGGACCATAAAAACAAGTTCCCTTGTCACATAATAATTAAAACACCAAACATACAGAATAAAGAAAGAATATTAAGAACATCAAAGAAAAAAGGTC
Source organism: Mesocricetus auratus (assembly GCF_017639785.1). NCBI lineage: Eukaryota > Metazoa > Chordata > Mammalia > Rodentia > Cricetidae > Mesocricetus > Mesocricetus auratus. The sequence continues at coordinate 8,847,113 of NW_024429192.1, read as the reverse complement.
AAGTAACATGTAAAGGCAAACCTTTCAGAATCACACATGACTTCTCCATAGAAACTATGAAAGCCAGAAGGTCCTGGATAGATATTCTATAAAAACTAAGAGAACACAGATGCCAGCCCAGACTACTAATCCAGCAAAGATTTCAATCACTATAGAGAAAACAAGATATTCCATGACAAAACCTGATTTAAACAATACATATCCACTAATCCAGCCCTACAGAAAGTACTAGAAGGAAAACTCCAACCTAAAGAATTAACTACACTCACAAAAACATGGGCAATAGACAAACACACTTTACCAAAAGCCAAAAGAAAAAGCGGGGTAAAATCACACACAATATCACCACCACCAACAAATCAAAAACAAACAAGAATGAACACTCAGTGGTCCATAATCTCATTCAATATTAATGGTCTTAACTTTCCCATAAAAAGACACAGGCTAACAGAATGGATAAGAAGACAGAATCCATCTTTCTGTTGCATACAAGAAACACACCTCAACTTCAAAGACACACATTACCTCAGAGTAAAGGGTTGGGATAAGATTTTCCAATCAAATGGACCCAAGAAACAAGCTGGTGTAGCAATCCTACTATCTAACAAATTAGACTTCAAATTAAAACCAATAAAAAGAAACATACTTAGATTAACAATTATGGGGTAATTACTTAAGTCAGAGCTAGCCAGTAAGAAACAAGCAAGGCCAACAGCTTCATAATTAATATATCCTCCTGTGTGTTTATTTGGGACTGATGAGGCTCTAGAACCAGGCTGGCGGGAAGGCTCCTCTCAAGGAAAAAGCCTCTCTTTACAGGTAAGCAATGTAAATAAAGAAATAGAAGCAGTCATCAAAAGTCTCCCAACCAAAAACACTCCAAACCCAGATGACTTCACTGAAGAATTTTACCAGGAATTCAAAGAAGAGCTAATACCAATACTCCTCAAAGTGTTCCACACAATAGAAGCAGAAGATTCATTGCTAAACTATTTTATGAGGCTACAATTACCTTCGTATCAAAGCAACACAAAAACACAACTATGAAATAGAACTACAGACCAATATTGCTCAGAACATTGATGAAAAAATACTCAGTAAAATACTGGTGAATTGAATCCATGACCACATCAGAAAAATCATTCACCATGATCAAGTAGGCTTCATCTCAGCAGTGCAGGAATGGTTCAACATACGAAAATCTATCAATGTAATACAACATATAAACAAACTGCAAAAGACATGATCATCTCACTAGATACTGAAAAAGTCTTTGATAAAATACAATAATTCTTCATGATAAAGGTCCTGGAGATTTTAGTAATAACAGGAACATCCCTCGACATGATAAAAGCAATATATAGTAAAACAACAGCCATCATCAAATTAAATGGAGAGAAACTCCATGCGATTCCTCTACAATCAGGAACAAGACAAGGCTGTCCACTCTCTCCATATCTGTTCAGTATTATACTTGAAGTTCTAGATAGAGCAATCAGACAACAAAAGGAGCTCAAGGGGAATCAAATTAGAAAGGAAAAAGTCAAAGTTTTCATTATTTGCAGATGATATGATAGTTTACGCAAATGACTTGAAAAACACTACCAAGGAACACCTGCAGCTGAAAAACATCTTCAGCAAAGTGACAGGACACAAGATTAACTCAAAAAAATCAGTAGCCCTACGATATACAGACAATAAAGGGGCTGAGAGAGAAATCAGATAAACATCACCCTTTACAATAGCAACAAACAACACATGGGGTAATGCTGATCAAACAAGTGAAAGACCTATATAGTAGGAACGGAGTCTTTAAAGGAAGAAATTAAAGAAGTTACTAGAAAATGGAAATATCTCCCTTGATCTTAGATAGGTAGGATCAACGCAGCAAAAATGGCAATCTTGCCAAAAGCATTCTACAGATTCAATGCAATCTCCATCAAAATACCAGCACAATTCTTCACAGACTTTGAACGAACAATAATCAACTTTATATGGAAAAACAAAAGGCAACAGATAGCCAAAAGAACCCTGTACAATAAAGGAAATTCTGAAGGCATCACCAGCCCTTACTTCAAGCTCTATTATAGAGCTGTAGTCCTGAAAACAGCTTGGTATTGACACAAAAATAGATAGGTAGACCAATGGAATTGAATTGAAAACCCTGATATTAATCCACAGACCTACAAACAGCTGAATTTTGTCGAAGAAGCTGAAATTATATAATTGAAAAAAAGAAAACATATTCAACAAATGGTGGTAGCATAACTGAATGCTGGCATGTAGAATATTGCATCTAGATCCATGTTTATCACCATGCACAAAATTTAAGTCCAAATATGTTAAAGAACCTCAAAATAAATCCAGCCACACTGAAACACTTAGAAAAGAAAGTGGGAGGTACCCTTGAATGAATTGGTATAGGAGACTGCTCCCTGTATCTAACACCAGTAGCACAGACACTCAGAATGACAATTAATAAATGGGACCTCCTGAAACTGAGAAGCTTCTGTAAGGCAAAAGACACCGTCTACAAGACAAAAAGGCAGCCCATAGAATGGGAAAAGATATTCACTAATCCCATATCTGACAGAGGACTGATTTCCAAAATTTATTAAAAAAAACTCAAGAAGCATGTCTCCAGTCACCACATGATTCAATTAAAAAGTGGGGTACAGAACTAAACAGAGAATTCTCAATAGAGGAATCTAAAATGGCTGAGAGACACGTAAGAAAGTGCTCAATGCCCCTAGCAATCAGGGAAATGCAAATCAAAACAACTCTGAGATACCATCTTACTCCTTTCAGAATGGCTAAAATCAAAAACACCAATGACAGTTTATGCTGGAGAGGATGTGGAGAAAGGGGAACACTCTTCCACTACTGGTGGGAGTGCTGACTTGTACAGCCACTTTGAATATCAGTATGAAGGTCCCTCAGGAAAATGGGAATCACTCTACCAAAAGATCCAGCAGTTCAACTCTTAGGCATATACTCAAAAGATGTACATTTATAAAACAAGGACATCTGTTCCAGTATATTCATAACAGCATTATTTGTAATAGCCAGAACCTGGAAGCAACTGAATAATGGATAAAGAAAATGTGGTACATTTACACAATAGGGTACTACTCAGCAGAAGAAAACCAATGGCATCTTGAAATTTGCAGGAAAATGGATGGAACTAGAAGAAACCATCCTGAGTGAGGTAACCCAGTCACAAAAAGAAAAAAAATGGTATTACAAACTTATATAAGGATTTTAGACATAGAACTAAGGAGTACCAGCCTACAATCCACACTGACAGAGAAGCTAGGAAACAAGGAGGACCCTAAGAGTGACACACATATATTCCCCCAAAGAAGGGGAAATGGACAAGATCTTCTGAGCAAATTGGGAGCATGTGGTGAGGGGAGTGGGAGCTAGGAGAAGGAGAAAGGGATAAGAGTAGGACAGATGAGGACATGATGAAGCAGCAAGTTTGAGTCAGGGGAAGATAGAGGAGAGCAAGAAAATAAATATAATAGAGGGAGTCATTGTAGAAAATAAATATAATAGAGGGAGTCATTATAGGTTTGAGGAGAGATCTGGCACTAGAGAGATTTCCAGAGATCTACAAGATGAAACCAACTAGCAATCTAAGCAATAGTGGAGAGGTTACCTTAAATGACCTTCCCTGATAATGAGATTGATGACTACCTTATATGCCATCCTAGAGCCTTCATCCAGCAGCTGATGGAAGCAGAAGCAGACACCCAAAGCTAAACACTGAACTGATCTCCTGGAATTCAGTTGCAGAGAAGGAGGAGTGATGAGAAAAAGGGTCAAGACCACACTGGTGAAGCCCACAGAAACATCTGACCCAGACTGATAGCTGGGAAACCTGCGTAGGACTGATCCAGACTCCCTGAATGTGGGTGGCTGTTAGGAGACCTGGGCAATCTGATGGTCATCTGATAGTGGATCACTATTCTCAGGATGCGAATGGACTTTGGAAGCCAATTCCACATATCAACTCCACATAGAAGGATACTCTCTCAGCCTAGACACCCGGGAGAGAGCCTAGGCCCGGCTCCAAAGGACATGACAGATTTTGAAGATCCCCCATGGAAGGCCTCATTCTTCTTGGGAAGCAGAAAGGGAATAAAATAGGGGACTCGTCGGGGGCAAGGGAGGAGGCGATGGAGAAGGAACTGGGATTGGCATGTAAAACAACTTTGATTGATTCTAATTTAAATTAAAAAATAGAGAAGAAAAAAGAAATAACTGTAATTTAGTAAATCAGCTCCACAAGCTCCTTTCCTTTCTCTTCAATGGTCTATGTGCCTGTCTGAAAGAAACACTGATGTCAATCAATAATCATTGGGTTATCAATATTATCTTCATGCCTGCAAAGTCCAGTATATCTCAAGAGGGAGAAAATTAATCTCTGGGGTTAAGTTCATCTGCCATTTGATGTCAGTGTTGTACTATGAGAACAGAATTAGTGTGTTGGGGCTTTGAGGACTTTCAAAATAACTAGTGGCAAATAGGGTTAATTTGGTGTGTAGAGGCTAAAATCTTAGAGAATACCTTGGAATCTGAAATGACAGCCACTATGGTACAGCTCTTTCATGAGGATTTGACTATCATATCCAACTCCCTCTCAGTCAAACTTACATGCTCACACTTGTCAAACACAAGGTGATATGCTTTAAACTCTGAAGAAAAAACATATAATACAAGAAATAATGTCATTGTATTTGCTACGCTTAAAGATGCAAAGCATCTACCAACATTTGGAATAAAAACAGCATGCTGTATTTCCAGAAGAGGAAAAATGCAATTAAGCCATGCATAATCAACCAAGCCCTGTCCATCCACTTAATTTCTTACTTGTTTATGTTTACAGGAAGCATTTTCTAGGACAATTTTAACAAGGGCAGTTTATGAAGTTCTAGGAAAATGGTGTGCAAAATGGAAAATGTGAGGTGATTCCAATTTAAGGTATGCACTTGGATGACTCTTTGGTTATGAGTAGTAGCTAAAGGTATTCTCCCCAACAAAATACATGCAGAGATTTGTTTTCTATGTTTCAAGTATGACTCTTTGTGCATACCACAGATTTGCCCAGATTCTCTTATGGCATGATTAAGTAACTATTACATTCTCCAACAGTTTGAAAATCCACAGCTAGGAAGACGTGGTTATTGTCACAGACTTTGAATAGAGAAGATGTAATGACTGATCTTGGCTGTCAACTTGATACAACTTGAGAAGAAGGAACTTATCACCTAGGTCATCCTCTCCATCAGGCTGGCCTGTGAGCATGTTTGTGCAGCACTCTTTTGATTGCAGCCCTGTCCAGTGTGGGAGATGCCATCCCTGGGCAGGTGAGACTGGGCTTCAGGAGAGAGGTAGAAATACTTGCAGCTGAAAGCAAGTCACTAACCAGCGGATCCCCCATGGTTTCTGCTCCAAGTTCTTTTGTTGACCTCCTTGCATGTCTTCCTTTCATGATAGACTGTAACTATAAGCTAAACTAAGTCTTTTCCTTAAGCAGGTCCTTCCCAAGTTGCTTTTGCCAGTGTTTTATTATAACAATAGAAAGCAAATAGGACAAGAGAGTGCCTCTAGATTGGTGGTCAGCACTAATGTAGAGATCACAGTGATGAATACAATTGTTCCAATTGAATGAAGAGAAAGATGTATCAACTTGAAGAATTTTAAAATGCTATCATTTGTTTAGAGGTCTCAGTTACATCACAACTCCAGAAGATCTGGAGAAACCACAGGAATTCAACCACACATATGGGCAAGTCTCCACTCACTGTGGATTTAATAATAATCAATACCAATGTAATAAAAATAATTATGCTGAATGAAGAAACATTCTCTCCATAATGTTTCATTCTGTAGTAATTGTAAATTAAACTACACACATATGCATTTTATACTGCTTCTTTCACAAAATTCTTTTCACTTGACATATATATGGAGATTATTAAAGCCACAGGTTTACTGTGTTGATATGGAAGGTTTTGCTGATGAATCCTTCGGCATACCAAGATATCTATCTCCCTCATCCACTTCTGCTAGAATACATTAGACTATGATTCTCAATTGGAACACAATAAACCCTTCCTACTGAATTAGAAATTTTAATCAAGGAAGAGGAAAAATCCATATATACTAATCTGAAATATTGAGATTCTATACTGGAAGAATGGCCCAACAGTTTAAAGTTGAATTCTGATAAAGAGATGAGTATTTAAACATAAATACCTACCAAGCCAAAACTTAGATTTGCTTTTTGCTTTATTTTATTTTTGAAGCAACTGACCATGACGTTAGAGCCAAGAGGATTGCAAGTTAGAGGTGGATTTTTGGCTTGAATGTGTCCCTAAGGTCCGTCCGTGTGTTGGAAACTCAATTCCCAAGACAGCAGTATTGAGACAAGAAGCCTATGAGTGCTGAAGAGGGTGTTAGTAATTTATTGCCAGAGTACATCAGCTATTATGAATCTGAGCTCTTGATGACAAGATACATTTTTCTCCTTTCCCTCACTCCACTTCTGCCTTCCAGTAAATCGTGATGTAGCAAAAGACCTTTACTAGAACTTGGCCCCTATGGACTTCTGCAGAATTTAGGACTTCCAAGACTTTATTGTATAGGGACTGAGTTTCTATTCTCTATGAGTTAAGCAGGTCTAATGTATCTTGTGATACCTCCACAGAACAGACTGAAAAAACAAAAGGAAGGAAAATATGTGTGCTGGTATTGTCAGACTTTGATATGCATACAAGTCCCTGGAGAGTTCACAAAATGAAAGTTCTGATGGAGCTATTTGGCCTGATTTTCCGTATCTCTAATATATTTCCAATGGCTGCTGCTGGTATAAATTATGGATAGGACTGAGAAACAAAGATCCGAGCTATGTACTTTACAAGGGAGTAAGAACCAGAGAAGACAAATCTATTTAATAATTGATGAAATAATTAGGAGGAATACAGTGATTGTTACCTATGCCACATGGTCTAGGTATGGGAATGGTTTTTCTTCAGGGCTGCCAGCCTTACAAGTCTATCCATGCTCCAGTAGATGGCCCTTCACCAGTGCTTGGACTAAATGATGTCAATAAGCAGATAGAAGATAGAGCACATGATGCTGGAAGAAAAAAAATGAAGGACATAGGTGAATTATTGGAACAAAAGGAAGGGAGAGTGGATTTGATCTAAATACAGTCTATTCATGTATGAATATTAAATAAAATATCAAAAAGTAAAATGAAGCAGTACCATAATCATGAGGATAAATTACTTTATATTATACATTGTTTAAAGTGGAGAGTAACAATGAAATCTGAGCTTCAGGAAGTTTAAACTAATGAAGTTTTGGTGTCAAATATAAAGATTTCCCACAATGGGAATGTTTAATTGATGACATTAAAGTCGTTTTCTGCCTCAGAAATAATTTACAATAAAATGTTAGAAGGCTACATGTAAGTGTGCCATTTGGAGATGCCTTTGATTAGAGCAGTGGGAGCTAAAACCCATTTGAGTCCCACCTGTCAACAGATCTAATTTGAAAACCTCCAAAAAGCAGTTTAACAACCACTGATTTCATTAGCATTCCGGGCAGCCCAGAAGAATAACTGATTGTCCAGGGCCTTGGCAGACACTGCCGATTACCTTCCAATGTCTGTTCTCCTGTCTTCCACCTTCCTAACAAGGTCTCACCAGGTCAATGCTGTTCCGGGAGATCACAAGCCCACAGAAGAACTGCTCTTTCCACATGTAGAAGCAATGAGACTGCACATTCTCAGGATGTCTTGTTATTTTTTTCGGGCTTTGGGAGGAGTTTTAAGATCATATCGATTGACATTTATTGTATGAAAGTTTGGACAGAGCCATTTAGTACTGTTTAAGATTACTATAGTAGGCCTTTTTATTATGTTATATATCATGTTAGTATAAACATAATCGTTTGAAGGCTATATCACTCCCAGTCACCACATTTTGAGATACTAATGCTTTACATTTTGTTACACAAACAAAAAGATATGCACTTGATGCTCAAGTTTCAATAAATCAAAAGTTTTAGTGCTTCCTTAATGTTTTGCTTTCATAATTTTAAAAAAACCTGTGTGTGTGTCAGTGTGTGTGTGTGTGTGTGTGTGTGTGTGTGTGTGTGTGTGTTTTAATCTGGGCCCACAAGCATCTCCTGGTGTACATCTAGAGATCAGAGGACAATATCAGGTATTGATTCTCTCCTTGTTTGAGACAGATTCTCTCTCTCTCTCTCTCTCTCTGCTCTCTCTGGGATGTGTACTCCAGTTGACTGTCAAACTTCTATGCCTCTCCTATCTCCACTTCCCTCGTCACCTAAGAGTGTTGGTACTACAGGCACATACTCCCATGTCTGGGTTTGCATGGGCTCTGATCTTTCAAACTGAGGCCTTCATCCTTTCATGTCAAGTGTTTTATCTCCTGAGCTACTGCTTTCATCATCCTTATGTAACTGCTTCATGGTTTCACGGTGGTAAATGATGTAGTTAATGCTGGTACAATTTGAAGTTACCTCTAGGTTGTGATCAAGGCTCCAGCTGTTTTATTTCCCATCATCTTTGTTCTGTGATGAATGAAGAAAGACAAATGTTACCACAATATTAAAATGCTGCATTACTCCCAAGTCATTTGGGGTATGCCTAGTACTTTCATATAATAGAATATGAATTGCTTATCTAAATCAGTTGAGGATATATCAGTCATAGCGCAGTGACTATGACATAGAGGACACACCATGGGCATCCCAGGCAAGTTCCTCTTTCTTGTAGAAAGACAAATTGACAGAAACAGCAGAGTTTATCCATCAGGTTTGTTAATGTCTCTACTTGACATTGTGAGTTGGAGAAGTTGCCTTGTATATGTGGACAAACAATGCCAAGCTATCTTGAAGAAATGCCAGAAATTAACATGCAGAAAGAACTACAAAGAAAACATTGAGTCCTGAAGGTATATAGAGTCACCTAAGTCTCTAACCTAGGGTCATTCCTCCTCCGAATTCTTGCCTTGAAATTTCAGAGTTGGCATCAGATATATTGTTTTACATGTGGCTGCAGGCTACATGAAGGAAACGCACTAGCTATCAAGAGGGAAAGCATCAGGATTGATGTTGGTATAGCATAAACATTATGTAACAAGTGAAATAAGTAACAGCTATAACATTTGAAATTTTAATAGCAAGTTTATTTGAGCAGATGGTCCCACTTATATCACCCAGCTGGCTAGAGTTTCCCCAAAGGACACCATTTCTCCCCAGGGAACAAATTAGTTATGCACCAAATCATAAGTTCAGGGCAAGAAGGGTTTGACCCAAGTTATGGTTGAAGCTCTTCCTTGTCTGAACATATTACAAGCACATTGTCTGTGGTAGACTTACCTTACAAAGTGAAATCACTTCAAGTGCTTTTTTTTTCTTACAGATAGAAATTGGAAAAGGCCCAGTCAAACTGAGAGGAAAGAAAGCATGTGAATAGTAAAACTTGTTTTTGGTGGAAACAGCATGTCAGCAAAAATATTTTAGTGTATGGCTTCCAACCTGTCCTTCATTCCCCAACAACTTGTTTCAAATTTTCAGATATTTTCTAACATATGTGGGAAGCAAACATTTATCCCAGATTATGTAACAGGCAGTGATGGCATTTGGAATAATCACTGGTATTGATCTCATCCTTCTAGGAACTAGAACACGATTGCAGATCGCACTACTGCACTGATGAGCCTCCAGACCCAAAGTTGCTGCATGAAAGCGAGAATGAAAATGACTTTAAAGTAGTGTTCAACCTTGTTATTAAAACACGGGCCATTAAATGCCAGTGCTAATTACCTGAGGACATTATCTGATTCACCTTTCAACATGCTCACTGCTACTTCACCCCAGAAACAACTTGCCTGTTTATGGCTAGTATAATAGAATCCTTGATTCCCACAAGTATAGTAGAACAATTCTGGTCTCATCTTTGACTATTTAGTACCATAAATACATTTTTATTAAATATATCTGATAAAAATCTCTTGAATGTTTAACATCTGTGCTAGTTCTAAAAGTTACTGAGGTAAGTTTTCCATTTTCCTTTATTCTCACATACATTTCCTTCCTCCTCCTCCCTCTCCCCTTCTTCCTTTCCCCTATTCCATTCTCGCTCTTCTTCCTCTCCTCCCTTGCTTCCTTCCTTTTGTGTAAATGGAGACATTTTCCAGCTCTGTACTATCTGACAGCTAGCTCATTCTACTTTTAAGATTCATTGTGTGCTGCAGAAATCTAGCAAACTCACATGCATGAGGGTAGAAGGATGGATGCATAGTGAGCTCAGCCACCACGATTCTCTTCTTCTGAATCCCTTCTGAAAGATTAATAACATTTTCCATCAAGGTGTTTAGTGCTGTGTTAAGCTCTACTCTGACCTCTCAATTTTTTGAAAAATGTGGATAGCATGGACCCTCCTATAGTATGCATTCCCTCTTCTCAGGATTATTTTTCTAGTCCTGTCTTTTTCCTCCCTTGTCTATGCCAAGTGGTTATTAATTAATTGTGCCCACCACTAAGCTACTTTCTTGAACTACTTTCCACAATATTGGCACATTTAACTTTCAGTAACCACAACAAACATTTTTAAAGGCAGTTGTTGGTCTTGCTCCTCCTACACCCTCTGCTTGGGGTGAATGTGGGGCATGCTTAGGCCCAACTCCCCTCATCCTCTCTTTGGAACTTCCTGGGTCAGCTCCACATGTAGTGGACCCATCCTAGCACATGGACCATCCAGAGCCTGCCCTCATCACAGTCTTGGCCCCCATATTCTCTCTGCTTGAGGGGAGTGTGAGGCCCACTGAGGCTTAACTCCCCCCATCCCCTCCTTATAATTTCCTGGGTTGGCTACTCGAGTAGTGGACCTATCCCGGCATGCCAAAACATCCAGAGTCTGCCCTCATAGCAGTCTTGGGCCCCTCTACACCCTCTGTTTGAGAACTCCAAGAGAGCTCAGACCATCCAGAGTTGCTGACATCAATTTTTGATGCACCTACACCCACCAGGAGATGAGAGGAAAGACAGGGAGTTCCAGCCTACACCCACTAGAAGAAGGGATGGGAAGTCTAAGAAGATATTCAACAGAAAGACCACAATGACACCACCATATCTAGGGACTCTATACCGGCAAGACCTGAACATCCCAACACAGATGACGTAGAAGAGAAGGAAACTAAAAACAACTTTATGAAGATGATAGAGACCTTCAAAAAGGAAGTGAGAAACTCCCTTGAAGAAATGGAAGAAAACAAACAAGCAAAAAATAACAAGAAGTGGAGTGAAAGAAGACAAACTAAAAAGTTCAGGAAATCAATAAATATCTTAAAGAAAGCAAGGAAAGCCAAGAAAAAAAAAACAACCACACAAGTGAAGGAAACAATTCAAACAGTACAAGGGCTGAAAGCTGAAATAGAAACATTAAAGTGACGTGCCCGCACAGCCTGGGACCAAGAATCTGTGGAGGGTGTCGGGATTGATGACACAGAGACCAGTCAGTGGTCAAAGAATGCTTGCTTTATTCTTACCCTGGCTGGTTATATACCCTGACACCAGGGGCATGGGTGGGGGAACAGGAAAGGCAGTTAGCCATCAGAAAGGTCAGGGTCAGGGTGTTCCTGTTAGCGAGCCCTTCTGAAAACATCAGGAACTTATTGCTCAGGTAAACAGAAAATGAAAAGATCTCTTTGCTATTGGATAGGTAGGATCAAGCGGGTAAATATGGCAATCTCACCAAAAGTAATCTACAGATTCAAAGCAATCTCCATCAAAATACCAGCATCATTATTCACAGACCTTGAAAGATCAAAACTCAACATTATGTGGAAAAGCAAAAACCCAGGATATCCAAAACAAACCTGCAAAATAAAGGAACTTCTCGAAGCATCACTACCCCTGACTTCAAGCTCTATTATAGAGCTATAGTCCTGAAAGCAGCTTGGAATTGGCAAAAAATAGGCAGGTAGAATAATTGAAATGAATTGAAAACCCTGATATTATCCTACATAAGTACAAACACCTGATTTTTGACAAAGAAGCTAAAATTATACAATGGAAAAAGAAAACATATTCAGCAAATGGTGCTGGCATAGTTGGATGCTGACATATGGAAGATTGCAGAGAGATCCATATCTATCACCATGCACAAAGCTTAAGTCCAAATGTGTCAAAGACCTCAACATAAACCCAGCCACAATGACTGAACCTCTTAGAAGAGTAAGTGGGAGGTACCCTTGAACCAATTGGTACAGGAGATCACTTCATGAACATAATTCCAGTAGCACAGACACTAAGATTGACAATTAATAAATGGGACCTCCTGAAACTGAGAAGCTTCTGTAAGGCAAAGGACATGGTCAACAAGATGAAACAGCAGCCCACAGAATGGGAAAAGATCTTCACTGACCACATATCTGATAGAGGGCTGATTTCCAAAATATATAAAGAACTCAAGAACCTAGTCATCAAAATACCAAACAATCAAATTAAAAATTGGGGTATAGAACTAAATAGAGAATTCTCAATATAGGAATCTAACACGGCTGAAAGATTTAAGAAAGTGCTCAAATTCCTTAGCAATAAGGGAAATACAAATCAAAACAACACTGAGATATCTTCTCATACCATTCAGAATGGCTAAAATAAAAAACACCAACGACAATCTGTCCTGGAGAGGATATGGTGAAAGGCAAAACTCCTCCACGGCTGGTGGGAGTGCAAACTTGTACAACCACTTTGGAAACCAGTATGGAGGTTCCTCTGGAAAATGGGAATCAGTCTACATTAATATCCATCAATTCCATTCTTAGGCATATAACCAAAGGATGCACACATCCGTTCAACAATATTCATAGCAGTATTATGTATAATAACCAGAACATGAAAGCAACCTAGATGCCCCTCAACAGAATAAAGAAAATATGGTACATTACCACAATGGAGCATTACTAAGGGGGGGGGACAATGCAATTTTGAAATTCACAGGCAAATGAATGGAAGAAACCATCCTGAATGAGATAAAACATTCACAAAAAGACAAACATGTTATGTACTCACTCACATATGGATATTAGACATAGAGCAAAAGGTAACCTGCCTATAATCCACAACTCCAGAGAAGCTAGGAAACAAGGAGGACAGTAAGAGGGAAATACTTGATGTCCTGGAGGAGGGGAAAGGGACAAGTACTACTGAGCTAATTGGGAGCACGGAGGGAGAGGGTAGAGAGGCAGGAAAAAGAGGGGGGAGAAGAGGAAGGGGGAGGACAAGAGGGATCAAGAATAGTGAGTCAGAGTAGGAACGGAGGAGAGCAAGAAAAGAAATACCTTAATAGATCGAGTCAGTATAGGTTTAAAGAGAAATTTGGCACTAGGGAAATGTTCAGATATCAACAAAGATGATCAAAACTAAGAATCTAGGCAGTAGTGGAGAGGCTGCCTTTGATGTCCTTCCCCTGTAATGAGATTGATGACTACCTTCATTGCCATCCTAGACCCTTCATCCAGTAGTTGATGGAAACAGAAGTAGACACCCACAGCTAAGCACTGAGACATACTCCTGGAATCTAATTGTAGAGAGGGAGGAGGGATGAGCAAAGGAGTCAAGACCTTGCTGGAGAAACCTACAAAAATAGCTGACCTGACTCAGTGAGAGCATAGGGAATCCAGTCGTAATTCTGTGGAACCAGCATTCAACCCAACCAAGCCCTCTGAATGTGGGTGAAAGTTAGGAGGCCTGGGCAGTCTGTGGGACCTCTAACAGTGCAACCAGTATTTATCCCTAGTGCACAAATGGACTCTTGAAACCCATACCCTATGGAGGGATACCATCTCATCCCAGATAGATGGAGGAGGCTCTAGGACCTTCCCCAAATGATGTGACAGTGTTTGATGATCCCCATGGAAGGCCTCATTCTCTTTGGGGAGTGGGTGGGTGGCTTGGGGTGGGGTTGGTGGGGAGCATGGGAAGGCGGCAGGGAGTGAGATGGGGGAGATTGATATGCAAAATAAGTTTGTTTCTAAACAAAATAAATATTTAAAAAGAACCCCCCCAAAAGAAGTTGTTACATACTTTATCTTGTAACTCAACTAACCATTTCTATAAGCAACACTTGTCCTTAGGACACTAACTCCACTCACTGGAAAACTCTATCTCTCTTTGCAGGATGAACCTTGAGTTCTCTGAGTTTTCTCTGAAAGGTCATTTTGTCATTTTTACCTCTCCTTCAAAGATGAAGTCAGATCCTACCTCTGCTAAAAAACTCAATCTTACTTTTCCCAATGGGGGAGTGAATCTCTTTTCTCCACAAAAAATATGACACCTTCTCTCCTAATTTAGTATTTCTCATAGTCTTTGTTGAGACTAATTTATGAGTGCCTCTTGATAAAATATGAGTTCAAGGACCATGTATAATTTATCCCTTTAAGTCCTCAAATCCTCATAGTAACCTTTTGCATACAGTATCCACAAACAAGTCTTCCTTGAAATGAAATGAGTTTAGAAACTTTCTCAAACAAGAAAAACAATTGTAGAAGCTAAATATAGTTTTATTTTTCCCCCAATAATATTAGATAGTATATTATCAAAAACTTATCAAAATAGTGATCAAGGGTCTGGAGAGATGGCTCAGAAATTAAGAACACAATGTTTTTATGGAGGTGGGTTCAATTCTCAGTACCCACATGGCAGCTCACAACCTCTGTAACTCCATTTCCTGAGGATGTGATGCTCTCTTTGGCCTCCACAGGGTACTGCATGTGCAGGTTACACACATATACATTTAGGAAAAACATTTCTACACATACAGTGAAATTAAGACAAATCTTTAAGAATAGGAATCTCATCATTGATAACCAACAGGATAAACTTCCTGTGCTTTGCACTATTGGAAATGCAATCTTCTATGATGACTAACCGCACACCAGAAATTCAGCTTGGCATTTTCTCGGGGTTTAGTAGTGTTCATCACCAACATGTTACTGTGAAATAAGCAAGGTGGACCCCAGTAGACAGATTCCGCTCTAGGAAATGTGTGAGCCCTTCCGCTCTAGGAAATGTGTGAGCCCTTCCGCTCTAGGAAATGTGTGAGCCCTTCCACTCTAGGAAATGTGTGAGCCCTTCCACGTGAGTTTACAGCCTTTGAGTTTTCTAGCACACTCACTCACTAGAGTTGAGTATCACTTAATAACTGACCAACACTGTTTTCTAGAACCAGTGCTGGGAGTGTGGGTTAGCAGCACGACAGATATAAGCTCTGCTTTCTCAGGGCTTCCATTAAACTGGGAGAGAGAAAATGGGAATAGAGATAGAGACACGAAATTAAAGTATCTAGTGAATTAGTTATTGGTATTATTTTCTTAAGATTTATTTTTTTATGTGTATGAGGATTCTGCTTGCGTGTGTGTGTGTGTCTGTGTGTGTGTGTGTGTGTGTGTGTGTGTGTGTACCACATGCATTCATGGTGTGCATCAAAGCCAGAAGAGGGTCTCAGATCTCCTGGAAATGGAGTCACAGAGTTACAGATAGTTGTGAGCTACCCTGTGGGTGCTGGGAACCAGGGATCAAAATCTAGGTACTTTGAAAGAGCATCAAGTGTTTTTAACCACTGAGCTCATGGGGTGAATACGTTGAAGAATACCAGTCAGGAAGAGTTCCTCCTGAAGAGGAGCTTGACTCAGCTTGCTAAGCAAGAACTTGCCCGAAATGTCACATGTATCAGTGACTTTATGCATTTCTGTGATAAAATACATTAACAGAAGTGACTTAATGAAGAAGGATTCTTTGTGACTCACAGTTTAAGGGTGCTGTCTATCATGTAAGGAAAGTCGTGGAGGACTCATTACCTCCAGCCAGGGAATCATTGACTGATGAATGCCAGCTCTCGACTCAATTTCTCATTTTCATCCAGTCCAGAACTCAAGTCTAGGAAATGGTGCTGCTTACATCCATGGTGGCTCTTCCCTCCATAGTTAGTCTTGACTGGAAGAGACTTCACAGACAGGCCCAATAGCTTGATTCAGTGGTAACTCAAGATCATGTCAAAACAGCACCTTGAGAGTCATTTTCCTAGAATGACAAACATCAAAATGTATAAGATATTTGATCAAAAGATGCACCAGCCTGTAGGAGTACCAAATCAAAGAGACACAGGTCTAAATTCTGGGCTTTATTCAGAGTTTACAGAGTAAGTGTCTAACTTTTCTATTTGTATGTAGTGAGGTATCTGCTACCTAGTTGGCTGTGACAGTGGGGTTGGAGTTCTGGTACTTCAACTGCAGTGAAAGCAGAAAAGCAGTACTGACATCTTGGGGAAGATTATTTTCAGGCGTGTGGCTTTTGTCTACGCTGCATTTGTCTAACTCTGTGAAGCTGTCTTAAACACCCGGTGGTCCTAATAAAGAGATGGACAGCAAGTAGCGAGGCAGGGGCAAGGATAGGCAGGGCTGGCAGGCAGAGAGTGTAGATAGGAGGAGAAACAAGGAAAAAGAGCAGCAAGAGAACAAGGAGAGGGGGACTCCAGGGTCCAGCTACCCAGTCACCCAGCTATCCACGGAGTAAGAAGGAAAGTAAGACATACAGAAGTAAAAACGATACAAGCCCAGAGGGAAAAGGCAGACAGGATAATTTAAGATAAGAAAAGCTGGCTAAAAGCAAACGATTCTAAGCCAGGCACTCATAACTAAGAATACGCCTCCACATGATTTATTTGGGTTCTGGGTGGCAGGACACTCCCAAAAGAGCCAAGAGTAAAAAGCAACATACAACACTGACATGTACTTCAAAGTACTGGCCACAATGGAAATCCAATGAGTACTCTCAGTGAATACGTTAATTATCATAATTAGTAGCAAATGATAACACAAGGTACGGTCATTTGACTATGGTTTTTTATTATTCAAATACATGCTGGCTTATTCTGTAGAATTGTTGGGATAGGAAGGGACTTTGGGAATTATAAGAAAAGGCAGCTTAAACTTATCAAAATATACACTTTAGGCAACAATCTTCAAATTGCTTATCTCTGCTTACTTAAAAGTGAACAGAAACACCAGTTTGGGGCCCTAACTTGCTCATAAAGCTGAAAGATAAACTAATGACAATAAATACAACTAACTGTTCCTTCCTGACCCAAAGATGACAAAAGCTGAGAGGTAAACATGACGCCATGTATCTGGCTAGCTATTCTCTGCCTTATACACTCTTCCTGAGTTTGGGGCCATACAGAACAGAATGGCTTCTAGTTGACTGTAAACTGAAAAAAAAATAGCAATATGGTTAATAACTTCCTTTTCAGTTGACACAAGGAGGTTGTGATAGTTTGAATGTAACTGCCCCCCATAATTTCATAGGGAATATATTATTAGGAGATGTGGCTTTGTTAGAGTAGGTATGGTCTTGGAGGAGGTGTATCACTGTGGGGTGATCTTTTAGGTTTTTTATGCTCAGTGTCTCTCAACTTCCTGTTGCTGGCAAGGTGTAGGCCCTCAGTTTCAATACCATGTCTGCCTGCTTGCTGCCATGCTCCCCACCGTGATAATCATGGATTGAACCTATGAACTTTAAGTGAGACATCCCAATTAAATGTTTCCTTTATAAGCATTGCCATAGTCATGGTGCCTCTTCACAGCAATATAAAAACCCTAAGACAGAAGTCAACCCACCTAAAGCCCCAGTAATCCTGAGTAGGGCATAGGTTTGTGCACATACCTCTATCAGAGTCTCAACATCCAGGTACCAGGTCTTTGTTCTTTTCCTGTTGTACACACCTTGCTCCTTCATAAGTGTGTCCTAACGTTTCCTCAAACTCTGATTTAACTAAACAAAGAAGCAAAAAGAAAAAAAAGATTTATGGTCTCTACTTGATTCTTTGTTTGGAATTGTGTTCTAGGAGAGGCATCCCTAACCTTAAGTTGCATCACCTAAGGAACAAAGCAATTCTCCAGAAATAGGTTCTGCAGTGTAGTGTTAATGAAAATCTCTGTTACATAAACATAGCTATTCTTGGCATTATGTTACAAAGTTAAGAAATAAATAACAAACACTAATGGACCACTAAGTTCAAACAGTCACATGCTCTTTTAAATGTCATAATTTACATAAAAAGCATTTTAGCTTATGTTTTGAAGTGCGCAGTCTTAGCATTTCCTTCAAATTTGATGTTGGTTGTTATTATTCATTGTTTCCAGTAGTCAAAGCTTTCTCAGATGGATGAAGAGTTTGGATTCTTTGTATTGATTAATTTAGGAGAATACTGTGTGGCTTGTGTTTTGATAACACACCTGAGAATGGCAGTCAAATAGCCTCTGATCCCAGGGCACCATGATATTTTTTACAAAGCTTCACATCTAACTATTATAGCAATCTGGAATAATGATGGGTGTCTCCATTTCATTCCTTGATCCACGAAATGGCAGAGGGGGAAAACTTTCTACATAGGATACTACATAATTATGCTTTATACAATCCAAAATTCAGACTAAAACTTAATGTGCTTTGTGAGGTATCAATGGAGCAGAAACAATTCAAATATAGTTTTTGGATGTGGGTCTTCTTGGACATGATAAGATTTAGCTACAGTCATCAGGTTGAACACCACATGTCTGAATAATAAGAACTTTTCAAGAGAAAAAGAGGGAGACAGGAACACACACACACACACACACACACACATACACTTACATACACACATTACACAAGAGAGATGGAGAGGAAGAGGGAGAAAGAGAGACAGAGAGACAGAGAGAGGGGAGAATTCTACCATGAGATGTCCCCAATCCTTGGAATTCTGCTAATCAGAAGGCCATTATGGGATGAAGTCCATTGGCCAAGATTTCAAAAACTATGACCTAAAATAAATCTCTGTTCATTAATGCATGTACCAGTTTGTGATATTTCTCAACAGAAGCAGAAAAATGGATGAATAAAAAAACAGATACTAAGGCATGGGATCACTAGACACTTTATAAAATGTGGATTTGACTTGGGAAATGAGACTGCTGTTGGGGATTACATTTGAATGTTGATGGTGTCTCTCATAAGACATAGGAGCAAAAGGAAAGAAAGTGGAAGAATTTTTTTTAAAAACCCTCAGCCTAGCCAAGAAGTAAACAAATGAACATTAAACAAGATATGTGTTTCTTGCTGAAGAGATCAGCACATATGTGGCTGTCAATTTCATCTCAGTCTAATCAAGCTTCCAGTCTGCTTCTCCCATTACAGGCTCTCAGCTTTTCAGGGAAGAATTACTTCAGGCAAAAGGCTCGGCACAGCCTCCATGGATTCATTACCCATGGCTCCCATGGCATCCTTCAAATGTTCCATGTGTTCTACAGCCAAGGATCAAGCAACAGCAGGTGTGGCTTGCTCTGTTAACAGATCTGGATATCTCTATGGTGCTATTTGTGCACAGGTACAGTGCAGTGTCATGTCACCATGGTGATACAAAAAAAGGCTGGGAAGTGCACTTCTATATAGTTAAAAGTCACTATAGAGGTTGTGACTAAAGATCCCTAGTGTCCTTCCTGGAGCTGAGAACTGAAGACAGAGCTGGTGTACTTCCATTCTCATGGTATGTATGTATGTATGTATGTATGTATGTATGTGTATTTAACCATTAAGTATTAATTTCACAAAGGATAATATGATTTGATGGCTAATAGCAATCAGCCTAGTGATTTTAGGTCTATACTTCATGTAGCATTCAGAATTTGGATTGTATCAATGGAACAGGAGCATTTACAAAAAACTATTTACCTCCTGTGATGGTTGGTCTTGGTCTAGGCTATCAACTTCTGTGGACTATGAGATACCCAGAGCTGGTGAATGAGGAGCCTATGTGTGTGTAGGGCATTTTCAAAGAGGCACGTATAGGACAGTGATGGGAGGGATGGGGGCATCCTTAATGTATGTGAGTGGCACCTTCCAAATTGATGATATAAAGTGTAAAGAAAAAGTACTGTGGACACGTGGGTATTCGTTTTTTCTTCTCTGTTAGCATACATACAGCTATGGGCTTCAGCTTGTATCAGACGTCAGCTCAGCTTCCAACCGGCATTTAACAAGAGAATTTCTCAATAGTTCCCAGGCTTCCAGAATCAGACTGGGCTGTCTTTGCTTCTTGGGATGGGCAGTTACCTGGTCTTCTACCTCTTCAGCATGAATATTGCTCAGTTATACAGACCCTGTAATGAAAGCCATTCTAATAAATGTACCTTTATAATTTCTGAATATACAAGTAAGTAATTCACAGGCACAAATTCTGTTGGTCTAATTCCTTTAGAGAATACTGTTGAATCCATCTAGCTGTATAAATGGTGAGCTCGCCAAAACCCTTTTTCCAGAATTTTCATGATTAGGATAATGTATTAACGGATTTAGTCAAATAGTGAAGCAGAGAAACATTTGGAGAGTTTTTCTTGTGGCATAAATAATTGAATTCCTGAATAATGTGTCTATAATTATTTCTATTGGTCATCAAAATCTGGGGTTATAATTTTACACTGTAGAAGATTATTTCTCTACAACTCCATTTTCTCCCATGCTATTTTCTCACTTTTGAAATTATGATCCAAAAGTCTTGAATAGAACTAAATGTTGAAAATTTGAAATTTAGGATTCAGGATTAGAAAAAAAGTATAAGGAGTTTGGGGGATTGCAATCCATGACTCAAACAGCAGTCATTCTATGAGTGTGAAAAAATGTATTGCTGAAATTCTTTGAGGTCAGTTCTGATGTGATGTCTGCATCTAACTTCCACTGACCAAACAATGAGCCAAGGAGATGAATAGCACTAAAGGAATGAAAGCATCAAAGTTCAAAGGCTTTGTAATAAGCTTTATCAGCAAATGCATTTTTAAGGGACTAAAGGAGATTTAAACAGAGCAGCATCTGCATTGAAAACCATACTGATAAGTAAATAGAAATCACGACAAATAAGTCTGTTTTCCATACTGAGTGTATCGTTTATATAGATCATAAAAATATCCATGAAAATCACAATGGCAGTTGATTTTTAGATAACCAAAGAGAAAAACAGATGAGTGAGGGGTTTGATGCAGACATTCCAATTAAGGTTGAATATTTTTGCCTGTTTGTTTCCACATCTTGCTGTTGAATGTATGCAGCTGCCATTGTTTGCTGACAAAAGAACCAAGATTTCTCAGTCTTCCAACATGGACAGAGACACAGTAGCTCTCCAGGGTGCTCCAGGTCTTTGGTGCCAGATTAGGAGAGCTGAGCTATCCAGTCTTGTGGGTTGAGTATCTACCAAGCTCTCACCTTGTCCATTGTGAAGACAACCATTGTTAGACCATCCAAATTGTACTGTATAAGTCAGTCTAATACTTTCTCTTTCACTATATAGTTATTCTCTTGGTTCAGTTCCTTAGAGAGCCCTTACTAATCCAAGGACTCAACATGGTATTTCTGGTTGTAATAACTAAGGAAATATCTTAAGAGTTGTGATTGAGTTCTAACTTGAGATTGTAAACAGAATGTTGAAAATTGTGCAAAGCAGATGGGTAGTAGAACTTGAAAGGAAGTTGTGTATTTTAAAGACCAAGTAAATGAGGCAGGAACATAAAAGTGATCACACACCTTGAGTTCAGAGAGATTCTAAATGTATTAGACAGAATTTATGAGACTGGAGTTATTGCATTTCATAGACATCGAGATACCATTAATTATCTGCACCACTATATTATATAAGGGTAAGGGGGATATTTTTGAATATTTTGAATCATTAATTATATGATTTGTCGAACTAAATCTAAAAATTACATATATAAATGGTAAAACATCAAACTAATAACAAAATGCACACAGTGTTTCAACAGAAAAATGCTTTATCTTTTTTTGTTATCTCCAAGTAAGCAACTCATTCAAGAGTTATAAGATGTCAAGTTACATAAAATTTAATAGCTGTCCAGGTAGTTATTCAAATAACTTTTGCCAAAAATCCAGCAGGAGGTGGATATAGTACAACTATATCAAACAGCAGGCAAGACACAATGTTAACATAACTGTGTGCTTGGTAGGTGATGAGGGAGAAAAGGCTATTAGTTCAACTCATTTGTGTGAAGCTTATATCAAACATAAGAAGTCTTATTGCTGAGCCTCAACGGTTGTATTTATTGGGCAGTGTCTCTTTAATATGTGACCAGAAAACTGACAGAAAATCATACACATTTTCCTTTTCCAATTATTCCATTTTCACCCTTAAGCTGAGAAAGTAACAAATCTTGAAGGATTGAATTTTGTAGTGTAAGTTGAAATTTACAATTAATCTGACATGTTTTTTTCTTTTCATAATTAGTGAACTCATTGGTTTAACTTGTACATAATAACTCCAAGGGTCTTACCACATGTCAATGCTTTTGACATTCTCTGAGGAAAATAATCTGATTATTTTTCTATCAAAACAAGAAAACCCAACTGGGGAAATAAGGGCCACATGGTTATAATGCAGCCCCAGAGAGCTGAATATTTTTGCACTATTTGTTATTTTGTTTTGTTTTTTCATTAATCCACAAATCTATAACAGAGCAATCAAGTAGATAAGGTTTTACTTTCTTCTTGGGAAAATGATACTTATGCCTTTTCCAAATAGATACACATTTTTTAAAAAAATTGCAGCTGGTGGAAAATTAGCAGCTGAAAAATTACAAATACATTAATTTGTTAATTAGTTTCTGTCCAATATGTGAATAAAGCTATGTTAATAAATATGAATATTGAAACTAAGAAGCTGTGATAAGCTGTGTTTACTGTCACACAGAATTTCAGTTATAAGATCAGGACTGGGGATTCTCCTGTTGATATGTAGTTATGTGACATCGAATCAGTTCTAAACAGACATTAGGAATCTATCAGTAACCTGATTTACAGAATGCCAACTCCGCAGTGTGTGTGTGTGTGTGTGTGTGTGTGTATTTGTTTGTTTGTGTGTCTCTTTTCACTGAAACTTTTAAAAAGAACCTAATGTACTATATATATATTTTTAACTTAAAATTATAAAATGTCCCTGATCAAAATATCTAATATTTGTTATACACTAAAATTTTCTTAAAGACACAGTTTATATAAATATATTATAACAATTTGAAATTGGATGTGGACAGCCATGTCAGTAAATGGTATAAGAAACTACAGATAACACATGTGCATTGTGTGTTGATTTGAATAGAATTGGGCCCCATAGTCTCATAAGGAGCGGCACTTTTAGGAGTTGTGGCCTTGTTGAGGTAGGTGTAGACTGGTTGGAGGAAGTGCGCCACTGTGGGTGCCTACACTGGGGTCTCCTTTGCTCAAGCATAGCTCAGTGTGACACTCAGATAACTTCCTGTTGCCCGGCGATCAAAGCTCTTTTTCCAGCACCACGTCTGCATGCTGCCATGTCCCACCATGATGATAATGGACTAAGCCTCTGAGCTGTAAGCCACACAATTGAATATTTTCCTTTATAAATGTTTCTGTGACCATCGTGTCGCCTCAGAGCAATAGAAACCCTAACTAAGACAAAAGTTAGTGCCAGGGACTTAGGTATTGTAATAGGTCTGAGCATGTTTTCCTTTGGAAGAATTTGGACCTTGTGATTTTGGCTTAGAAACTGAGGGGAATGCTGTAAGCAGTGCTTGACGGTCCACACTAGCAAAACCATGGAAGATTTTAACTCAGGGGACTGACTTAAGAGGTTTCAGAAGAGGACAATTTTAGTATGCCTACAGATCATTCTTGTGATATTCTGGTAAAGAATGGTGCTGATTTTTGCCCTTGTATGAAAAGTCTGCCTGTATGAAAAATTAAGAGATTTGGATTGATTCTGTTGGCAGAGAGAATCCCAAAGCAGCCTAGTATAGACTCTGCCATGTGGCTACTAGTCCTCATGCTTACAAAGATTTATAATGAAAAGAAGTGGGCTCAGAAACATAAATTACAAAACATAATTTTGATGACTAAAAGAGCACTAGGAAGTGGAATAGAACTAAGTCCTTTGTTCAAGGAGATAAACAGATTAGGAAACAGAAAAAAGGGAGTAATGACCTCAGAGCAAGATCTCACCCAGCTAAAAAGCTTAGAACTAGGGGGTTGTGCATGGCTTTAGTCCCAGCTCTTAAAAGGGAGAAGGTGGTGGATCTCTGAGTTTGAGGCCAGCCTGGTCTACAGATCAAGTTTCAGGACAGCCAAGCTTAGGGGTGTCCCTGAATGGAGGTCCAAAGAGGCCATTCTGTGGAGTTCTGAAAGAAAAGCCAGGATTGCCTTGGAGACCCCATGATGTTAGGGATGCCAAAATCATGAGATACCTGATGAGGAGAGCTGCCAGCACCAGTCCAAGAGAAAGAAATGTGGTGCAGTCAACAAAGCTAAAAGGATTTGGAGATCTGAAGTGTTTTGACATTACACATGGAGATGTAGAGTTTGGAATTTGCCCAGTGGTGTTCACTCAGTCTTGCTTTAGTCCCATATTTCTTCACTATGCTCCCTTCCCTGTATTTTGGAACAGTAATGTATCTCCTGTGTCATTATATGCTGGAAGCATGTGATCTGTTTTCTTGATTTTGACTTTTACTGGTGGTTATAGTTAAGAGATTACATGAATCTTTGAACTTTAAAACACTGTTGAGACTTGATAGACTATGGGGACTCTGAAGGGACTTTGAAATTGAACTAAATGCATTTTGTATTATGATATTGTTACAAGTTTATGGGAGTAGAATGTGGTAATTTGAGTTTAATCGGCCCCCATAATCGCATAGGGAATGGAACTAGTAGGAGGTGTGGGCTTGGTGAAGCAGATGTGAGCGTGATAGAGGAAGTTGGGGCAGGCTTCGAAGCCTCCTGTGCTCAGTATACACTCAGTGCTACACTCAGTCTTAGATTCTCCTCCAGCACCATGTCTGGCTGCATCCCGCCTGCCATGTTCCACCATGATGATAACGGGCTGAACCTCTGAACTGTAAGCCACCCAATTAAATGTTTTCCTTTACAGTAATTGTCAATGGTCATCATGCTTCTTCCCAGGAACAGAAACCCTAACAAAGACACATTGTCTTATATCAATTTTTGTTATTTAAAAAATATAAAGGACATATTATGCCTCTTTTAAATTCATATATAATTGTATTATTTCTTAGTCAATGTTGTCACCGTTCTGGGTTTCATTTAAGTTTTTTTAAAAATATATGTGACTGTGTTTGTGTGTTTGTACACACCCATGAGTAAATGAAAGTTTGACTGAAGCCAAGGGATACACTAGATCCCTTTGAGCTGTAGTTACAGACAGTTGTGAGTCATTTTCTATGAGCAATGGCAACCAAACTTAGGTCCTCTGCAAGAGCATCACGTGTTCTTAACTGCTGGTCCATCTTTCCAATTTAATACTTTCCATTTCTCAGTAAGTCGTTACGTGTTTTGACATCAATTCCACGTATTTTCATTTGCCTGGTGTATCTAAACAGCTAAACACTTATGAGTAGATCCTAATTTGAATGTGTTTAAGATACATGTAACAGACACATGTAACAAAATCTAGACTCATATGTGCTAGATGCTGAAAAGAAAATCTATTTCTGAACACAAGGAAGTATACTGAAGTAGGGCAGCTCCCTGGACTTTGTGGAGGATATAAGGTCTTTCTGTTGTTCTCTATCATGTTTGGTTCATTCCCTTCTGGAAGACGGACCTGAGATTTCAGCTTGAATTTTAGGAACCACAGGAAGACTTGACAAACTCGACAAGGAAAGGGGTTATCTTTCCTCAGTGGGCAGAGAAAAGAATGTTCCAGCCTTCAATTTTCTTGAGCTTGATTGTTCATATGATGACTCTCCACTTTTAAAAAAATATGTCAGTTAACAATATTCAGCTATGTAACTTTTCAGTGTGAAAACTGATATATAATTTATGTGTACAGTGTGGAATAATTCCATCTCTGATCTAATTAACATATCTATCACCATAAGCACTTAGCATTTCTTTATAATAGTAGCTTATACACTTACTTCCTTTGAAATTTCGAAATAGGATGTGCTGTCATTAACAATGCTGATCAACAGATCTACAAACTAACTAAACAAACAGCAAATAGATAAATAAATAAATAAATAAATAAATAAATAGAAGGAGAAAAACCAGAAATTACCCATGTTCCTTCTGCCTGAGGTTTTATGAACTCTGCGGCCTTGCCCTCATGTTCTTTCTTCAGCTTCCATGACCCCCACTAGGGTCCCTGTTCCTCCTGTGAGTGAACACTGGCTGTCAGATGAAGTACAGGACCAGGGCACGATTCTGTAGCTCTTAAATGTAGCTATGCACCGGCGCTCCTCATTCCATTTGTTTGCTGATGAATATGTTTAATCTTCTTACTTCCACAACTCAGGAACAAATATTTTTGGCTCTTTAGATCTCAGTAACTGGAAAATGTAGCCTTCATCAGCTACACTATGCAGAGGACTTTCTTGCTCTGACTTATTAAACAAAATAGCATTCCGAAGCAACAACAAACTATTTCCGTGTATATGTTGAATAGGCACAGATTTAGAAGAGGGAAATGGGAAAGCAGGGGTAGGGTTAAAGAGCAAAAACTGGCAATTTCACCCATAAATGTGAAACTTGTAAGCTTGTTCAACTAATAAGTCTTGTGGACTGAGGTCACTCCCTCCTCCCTTTATTGACTAGGTCATGATACACAACTTTTATCAGCCTTACACTGTCTTATATCTTTTTAGCATTTTATCCTATTCTGCAAAATTGCTTTCTACATTTCTCTAACTTATTATTTTCCTTCTTGAATACATGCCCCATCTCACTAATTAGTGCCATTATCCCCCGTGTACTTTCCTGACATTTGCTTCTGCCTTACGACTTCCACTCACAGTTCTCACAGGTCAGATGTTTATTGGGATACAGTGGGACTCTTGGCTGTTAAGTCTTTGTGTGCTTTACTCAAAGTAAAGCAGCACACCCTTCCTTATCCGCCTTCCTTGTTTTTAGCACGGTGCCAAAAGATGGTTGTGGACAATTGCATAAATGGAAGGAGTCAGATGGTGGCACTGTGAAATACCTGGCTTGGTGGTTAGCTACCACACAGAAGGAGGCTGTTTGTGTGGTACTCTGGTGGTTCCAATTGTAATATTTTCTAGTGATAAAGATACCAAGTAAGTTAGTCTCAATCTAAGCAACGTATCATTTACTACAGAAGGTACATTCCAGGCATTTGATCTATCCCGGTTTATATGACTCTCATAATACCCTTCCTCTCCCCTTTTAGTACGTCTATTTCTATTCTCCTTGTGAATTTTAAATTAAATATCAAAGCAGGATAAGACAATCACCAGCATGACAGGGCTGAGAATGGAAGGCTTTCATGATTATGCATTCTGATGACCCAAAATATTTATTCTGTATTTGTGCTGAGGAAGTAAATTTAACTATCCTGAAATAACTTACTCATCAATAAACAGATGAGTTAAAAAGATCATGTCAGGTTAAATATAAGGTTTTCAAATCGATGTGGTTGGTGAGAGATCAAAGGAATATTCATTAACCATTTGTGTTTACTTAGAAATAAAGCAAGATCTAGGAATCAGTATGCTACCAAATCACACCCCCCCCCCGAGTTGCTGCATAGCATGTGCCTTCCTGATACTTTGCCATGTTCAGATGCTCAGAACAGTGATAGCCCTCACGTTCAACTTCATTTTTCTGTTCCATCTCTAAAAACTTGCAGAACTTCAGTTGTTTTATATCAGTATTCACAGTGGTGGTTCTCTTAAGAAATGCCTGAAGGAAAGACAGCTTGAGTAAACATTTCTACATCAATAGAACTGAGACCCAGTCAGTACTAGCAGACTGGATAATCTACTCTACTCAAAATACAGAAATGAAATTCCACAGATCAAGCGTCTTATAAGCAATGGGGATCTCTTTTTCAAAGTCTGGAAACTGGGAGCCCCAAAGTCAAGAAAGGCACAGAGAGATATGTAACCAGGAGAGAGCTAGCTAGCCTTCTGGTTCAAAGAAAGCATTTCCTTGCTAAGTCCTCCTATAAAAGAGGTACAAATGAGCCTCCGCAGTTCTCTTCCATAAGACCACTGATCATATTCATGAGAAATCTGCTCTCTCGAGTGTAACACTCCCTCAAAATTTACACCATTTAATACCATTACCTGGTGGTTAAGATAGCAGTACATGAATTTGGGAGGACACAAAAATTCAAGTCATAGCACTGTATCATTTATTTATGTCCACCAATATTTCTACTAGTACTCTAGAATTTGAGACTAATCAAGTGTATAACATGTTATGTGCTCTCACCTTGAATGATTGTTTCATCATTTTAATCTTTAGTTCTCGCTCAGTGATCAGTATAGGGAATTTACGATCATATCTTGGATATAAGAAATTCAGGGTCAGGATGTCTTAGGAGTTTAATATCTGTTCCACATTTCCCTTAAATAAGGAGCAATTGTTCTTGAATAGATGGTTTTTATGGAACATGTTTCTTCTTCTATTGCTAATGTAACAAACTTATTCTAAAAAGGGAGGAATAGGTTGACCACAAGTTAATTATAGACTGACATTATCCAAATGCCGAAATTCCAGGAGATATTACATACTAATTTATATATGAGAATCTAAAAGTATCATATAGCTTCATGCCTCCTCTCCTTTTATTAAAGGCTACCAGTAATTTATTCACTTGGGGCTCATATTCAAGGCAGTTTTACCACTGTGTATTTGAGCCGTGTGTCAACCCAAGTCAAAACGTTAGTAGAGAAAATATTTATGTTTTCTATGAAATTTTGTAAAGTGTTCAAACTATCTCCTAAAATAGGCATATTGAAATATTAAAAAATTAACAGAATTGTGGAGGTACACTTGTTTTAAGATTAGTTATGTTAATAAATCATTACCATAATTTGTTTTGTTTTCTACTGAAGGGCAAAACAATCCATAGCTCACTAATCCACAGGTAAGCACTAAGTCTTGCTTAGTACTCAATTTGGAATCTAAATATTTTTTTCTGTATATTAATCTGTGGCAGTCAGATTATGGCTCATTCAGAGTTTCATGTCTTAATTCTTAAAGCATGAATATGTTGCCTTACATGGCAAAAGTATTCTAAAACTTCTATTAAATTAAGAATCTAAGTCAAGAAAGTACCCTGTAATATTTACATAGATGGACCTAGTGCACTCAAAAGAACTCTCCAAAAAGGGAAAGGATGCTCCTTCAAAAAATTAATATGATGAAAAGCAGGGAGAAGAAGACAGGGAAGAAATGATAAGAAGCTACTGGCCTTGAAGATCAAGGAGATACAGAATCAGGTAGTGGCTTGAAACAAGTCCTTCCTTCTCATCCCTAGATCAGCTCCATGGACACACCTGGAGATTTCTGATCTCCACAATTGTGAGATAGGAAGTCTGTTCTCATCGAGTAACAGCAGCATTGTGTGTGTGTGTGTGTGTGTGTGTGTGTGTGTGTGTGTGTGTGATGCTTTCCTCCCCACTGAAGTCTTATATTATCCAAGAACATTTCTGAAATGGTCCAGATGAATTCACTCGATCCCTGGGTATCCACATACCCCACTTGATTGTATAGCTAAACAAAGACAAAACAGAAGCAGAGGAGTGTGAGGGAGGCATGGAGACAAACAGGAATAGAGAGGGGAGAATAAACAGGAAAAAGAGTGAGCTGGCTTTGGCATGAAAATGTAAACTGATGAGTTATGTTGACAAGATGTGTCAAACTGAGAGTTTCATTTAGTAGTAACATGAAAGATGAATTTCAACACAAGAACCTACTCCAATTTCAAATGTAATAGAATATTAAATTATATAAATAACATCTAATACTACAACAAAGAGTAAGAATCATAACACACTCCAGTTTTCAACCCTCTGAACAGAGTGACTTGGCAGGAACCAATGTATCTTTTTGAAGAAGTGGCAGCAATTTCGGTAGGTGGTAGGAGCAGCTCTGTTTTTCCCAGAGGAGCACAACAATATGGACAGTCATTGGACTCATAACCTTTGTGTATGTGTGTATTTTTAAACAATTTTTCTTTACTGATTCGTTGGGAATTTCGTGTGTGTGTTTTATGAGAGAAATTTGGCTATAGCAACAAGAAAACGCAGCTAATGATCTATTCCTGAAAGAGTTGAACCTTAGCAGAACAGACTTTCAAATCAGTCTACCCTTGCACTTTTATCTGGCTCCTTAATCTTTGAAACTCCCTTAAGAGATACATTTTTGTAGTGGAACTTCTCTCATTTGTCCAGTTGACAAGGTTTATGTTGGATTGGCTTTTAAAATTGTTTCATGACATCTGATTTCATAGTAGACATGTAATTCCAGTCACTTAATCTTTAAGCTTGCCTTTGCTATCTGTCTGTTAGCTATTGCTGTATGACAAGCCGATCCAATTTCAGTGGATTAAAAACCCAAGGTGTTTTTTTTATTACTCAAGGTTTATAGGTGAGCAGGACAGTTCTTTTGATATCAGAGAAGCTGTTATTTGTGGGAAAAGCATCCTTGCTCTCAATGCTCTTACTACGGTTGTCTTTCACATTCCGCAGTCAGCTGCCACCAGGCAAGCCTAGAGTAGACTGCTCCACACAGTTTTTCATTCCATCAAACTAGCATGTAGTGACTGTGCAGATGAGGAGAAAAAAGCCTGATGCTTGAGTGCTGTTGAAATATGTTATTCTGGCAGCACTAATAGTTTTGTAACTTTACAGAACAGGAACTCTTAATGACATTCAATTTCCTCTGGATGATCAAAGACATTGGGGATAGGACAATTTAACTTAGTTATCAGCTATTGGGTTTGTAATGTAGGACCTCCTTTGAACAGAAAGTCTGTCAAACAGGTACTAGACCCCCTTCATGCCAGTGCCAGCCAAACATCTTGAATATCTCAAAGAAACCTTAACATGATGGTATAAAAGATGACCATGACTTACAGGATTCTGAAGATATAACCCTACAAGAGACTGCCTGCTGAATGAGTCCAGGGATCCCTTGTGAACCTACTTCATGGTGTCTAGGTACTGAGGGATGTCTATACTTATGTAATTATAACTATGACCAGTACTTAATTCCAGGTTTGACCTTCTGATACTCCTCCAACAGAGGCTGCTACCCTGAGTTATTGGGGAAGTGTCTAATGGCAACTGAAGGAACTTAACAGTTTATGAACAGACAGGGCAAGCAGAGGAAAAGAAACCGACCCAGAGACAATAGAATAGATATTTAATAAAATGTCCTAAGGAGCCAAAGAAGTGTTCCAGAGAACTATCTTCAGGGCCAAGTGTCTCAGGACCCAGGCTGAGAGCTGTAAGGATAACCACTCTTCAGGCAAAGCCCAAAAGTCATGATGTTAGAGGACTGAATAGGGACTATAACATGTTTAAGGCTAATGGTCCTTATAATTCATGCAAACAGAAGGACTGGAAACTTTGAGGGTACCATTCATTTCCATGTCTACTGCAACTCCTTTCTACTGTCAAATACACAAGGAAAAAAGAAATTTGCTAGAGGCCAGCATTTCAAAAGCTTCTTGCTACCCATGATTCCTACCAAGAACAAACCAGTCCTCAGATTATTAGTAACAGTTAGACCACGAAGGTCAAGCTTGAAACTATGACATCATTGCTTTCAATGTCCTGTTGGCTAATACAAATCCCAAGGTCAGCCCAAAGCAGGAGAAATAATGAGATGTTTTAAATGGATGAGTCAAAGAGAACTTCCAAGGGTGTAGAATATTTAAAAACCAAGCACATTTCCTTGTGTGGAGAAACTAGCCCATGCCCTATTGCTGCCTTATCAAAGCAAATAATTGTAACCCCTGTTTTTGAAGACTGGGTTGACTCAATGGTTTTGACATCACAAATGTAAATCTTTGACATGGCTTATCATTTAATTTTTACTAGTCAGATCACTCTTCAGATATAGTGGGAAACAGTTGCCCCCAGATATGTAAAATGCCAAAAAAATAACTCTTCTGATGGGTAAATTCCAACTCACCAGCTTCATCAAACACTGCTATTTTCATCGTTTTGCTTCTATGGTGTGTTTTAATGAAAATAGGACACAAATCAAACAAACAAAACCAGAAAGTGCCCAATATAAATCTATGGTTCTTCAGTTAAGCAAAATTAAACACTTTTGCATGTCTTGACTTGTAGCTACTGTCGTCCATGTGTGTAGGTGTTCCTGTGTGTGCCTGTATATATGCAGGAGCATGTGGAAGCCAGAGATTGGTGTCAGGAATATATCACTCTCTACCTTATATTTTGATATAGGGTCTCTCACTATCTGCTAGAATGGCTGGCCAGCAAGTCTTAGGGATTCTCCTGCCTCTGTCTCCCCAGTGATAAGGTTATGGGTACACACAGTTTTGCCTGGCTTTTCTGGGGGCACCTGGGGTCCAAACTCAATGCCATGAGCATCTTACTTTTAGCCTCACCTCCTTGGCCTGTTCCTTTGCTACTTAGTGTCATCGTTTTTCAATCTGTGGTCTCAACCGGATATTTTCAGCCGGGTGTGTTATCCATTCACTAGGCACTTAGAATTGATGAAGTTGATGGGGAATGCTCTTCTGTGTATGTGTTCTCTTATTGGTTGATGAGGAAAGCACTGTTGGCCATTAGGGAAGCAAGATAGGTAGGATTAGGAGTCAAGGAGGATTCTGGGAAATGTAGTAAAAAAGAAGTTGCCATGTGATCCAGGCAGGAAGTGATGTAGCAGGGCAGAATCAGTGTATAAGCAGGGACAAGCAGGAAATCCCTCTCTTCTCTTCTCTACGGACATGCTGAGCGGTCTACATGTAGGACACCAGAGGAGTATCAAGTCTCTGGACCTTTCTCCAGTAAAAGAAGCTACATGGAAATACAGGATTATTAGAAAATGGGTGAATAATTAAGACTGAGATAGCAAATAAGAATCCTTAGCTTAGGCCAAAAGCTTCATAACAAATA
Organism: Mesocricetus auratus; assembly: GCF_017639785.1. Taxonomy (NCBI): domain Eukaryota; kingdom Metazoa; phylum Chordata; class Mammalia; order Rodentia; family Cricetidae; genus Mesocricetus; species Mesocricetus auratus. The sequence continues at coordinate 8,814,075 of NW_024429192.1, read as the reverse complement.
TAGCATCTGTGTGTTTCTTTGGGGCAGAGAAGGGTGTCTGGACCTAGCCAGGCCAAAGAAAACTCATGTTACATGAAATAACGTGGTTTTACAAGAAGTATCCATGATTCTTTTCACCTTCAGGGCCAGCAAAGGCAGCTCATAAGTTTCTTCGTGGTTCCCAGTGAGCAGCCACTGTTCCTTTTGAGTCAGCATGAATTTTCTTCTCTGAGACCTGGGTAATGCAGTTGTCATTTGCTGTTTTCAAGAGCCTTCTCAGTAAGGACATCAAATGGGGTCTGTTGACCACTGGACTTTATACCTGGTCTCTGCAGGTTGTCTGTGACCTGTCTGTGACCTTCACATGGACAGCTTTTGAAATGCAAACAGTTCTACACAAGCCTCGGGTGTTCAACTCTAAGTGCATTCACTATTTCCCTCAGGAGACATTGGCTTCTTGCAGTGTGGCTTCATATGCACTGCTTAGCCAAGTGGTTATTTGTAAAGCTAGAACAAGTATCACATTGAAGGGGCAGATAAGCAGTTCACGAACCGAATCTTTCTTTCCAATTCTCAGATTTTCTTCAAATATGCTTAGCTACCAAAGTCTTATTTTCAAATCTTTCTGTGCCCTCCCCGCCTCAGAGTGCTGCCAGAGAAGACTTCAGTTTAATTACAAGGCATTCTTGTTAATAGCTTGCAAAGGTCCTCCAGGCTTTTCTTTAGTGATGATTAGTTATGGATACACTAAACAGGAAGCATCAGTAAACCAACGAGGATAGTTTTGATAAAGGCTCTTAATCATACAAAACTTACTTGTCAGTTCCCCCTTGAGTGTTAACGGGGCACTTCCACTCTTTGGAGGCAATAATCCTGATTTATAATTAGTTACCAGTGAAAACCAACTGCAGTCCGCGTTAGGGTTCCTTGTCCCTCCAGATGCATTCCTCCAAACTTAATTTTAAAGGATGAAACACTGGTATGTTGCTCTTTAAAGCAGACACATTTCTCAATTTGACATCCGGCTTGGATGCCCTTTGCTTTTCCATCCTGACTTAGCATGTCTGAGCAGCCACCATTTCTCATTGTTGAGCCGGAGTCCAGAGACGCTCAGCAGAGCATTGTCTGTACTGGGCCATTCTGTGGCTGTTAGACAAAGTCTATTTCTCATAACTAGAACTGGCCACTTCCAAGCTCTTTCTCTACTTGCCAAGGAGAAGAGACATTTGGTTTCTGACTTTGAGGATTCTTGGTAGGTGTTGCCTTGGGGTGAGATGTGGCAAAAATGGCCCAAAGTCAGGGCATCCATAATCATAGATGATTGATTTCTGCTAAAAACGTTTTGTTCATCATTGGAGCGAAGCTGTTAGGGAGCACTGTGCTTATATGCCTTCCTCTGCTGATACCTGTACCACCACCCCAAAAAAATACATGTATGCTTTGCAACTCCAACTTTATATCTCATTAGTTTGTTTTCTGCACTGCTCATGGGAGAAAGGGCAGGGATTGCCTTATTCTACAAATAAAAATGCAGGTTACTCAGATCCATTTTGATTTCAGAGAGCAACAATTAAAAATAGGAGTGTACCCCACTGTGTAGTGCCTTGGTTGTCAGCCTGATTGGACCTGGAATCAAATAAATGGCAAGCCTCTGGGCAGAGCTGCCCTGTTCTGCCACTGCTGCTGGCTGTATTGCCTCCCTGATATTAGAATCCAGCATCTTTGTACTTCTGATGCAGAATGAAGATGTGCTAGGCAAGAACTATTCCAGTTCCTCAGCACAAGGTTGCGACTGATGAAGATTCTTGTCTCATGGACTGATTGGCTGTCAGGCTCTCTGCCTCTCTAGTGTGAAGATCCATCCTGTGCATGGCACCGATCTTTTTTGTCTTTTGTTTTGAAGATGTTGGTTTTTCATTTTACGTACCAATCCCAGTTTCCCTTCCCTCCCATCTTCCCTCTCCCCCTACCTCCTCCCATACCATGGCCCCTATCCACTCCTCAGAAGGGATAAGACCTCCCTTGGGAGAGTCAACAAAGTCTGGCAAGTTGAGGTAAGACCAAGCTCCTCCCCATGTATTAAGGCTCAGCAAGGTTTCCTAGATAATGGGGAATGGGCTCCAAAGAGCCAGTTGGATGGAGCCAATCTTACCCAACATTTTCTAATATGCATTCATACTGTTGATTCTGTTTCCTCAGGGAACCCTGACTAGCACATCTAATGTAAGGAATGCACTTCTATTGAAAAAAGAAGTAAAACAGATTAGGTTTAATTGAAAACTGTAAGAGAACACATTCTTAATAGTATGTGGCATTTAGGTATTTATCCTTCTAAGATTGTCATTTATATAAAATTAAAGTATGTTTGGACATGTTATAGTTTATCTTGCAATCCCCACAGACAAGTCTCATGAGTCTATGGAGTCATTTTTAAGTAAAAGTTTCCCTGGGTGTAAGAAGGTCTCTTCGGTTCCTTCAGTAGTCACAGTCACCAAGAATACAGGACACAGATTGGGTTCATTTTGACTTCCTCACAATCTTTCCATTTCTGTGGGACCTGTTCAGTCATATCACTTATTGAAAGACCCTGGCCCAGTTTAAACAGGCAGCTGAGGCTTATGGAGAATTCCATTCCCCCACAGCTGCATAGTCATTGCCTATCAGAAGGGAGCTCAGTCCCAAGGACACAGGCTGCCGGGTATCTGCAGGTTGCCGGATGGCCAGCTCAGCAAGGTTGAGCAAACACAGAGACCAATTGTTCCTCAGATAGGGCCAAGGCCGAGACTTGAGTTCCAAGAAAAACCTCAATTACCTCAATTGCCCGCGCTCTGAGCCCTAGCCTCATTTAAATTGCCCAATCAGGGTCCTGTTACTAGGCTTCTCGCTTCTGTACTGCGCTTTTTGCTATAAAAGAACCCCTGAGTCCCCAGCTCGGGGCGCTCAGTTCCCCGAGACTGAGACGTCCGGGTACCCGTATGTCACCAATAAAGCCTCTTGCTGTTGCATCCAAGTTCGTGGTCTCGCTGTTCCTTGGGTACGGGTCTTACTTCCGTGAAAGTATCCCTATTGGGGTCTTTCATTATCACCTCATTAGAGTAAAATACACTATGTAGACCCCTTAGCGGCTCTTCCTTGCTTTTCTGTGAAGGTAATAACCCACAGGATAGAACTACATTCTTATAGAATCATGTGTAACCTTTACACAGAATTCATCTGAAAGTTCAGGCTCAGTTTTCAGCAAGGATACACCAGAGACATCATTTGTTTTTCACTTGTCTTGATTACTATGTCCTTTCTAGTTTATCCACCCAAAGGTTCCTTGACTAGAGTAAGTGGAAGAGTGTAGTTCATATACTGCCAGCCTGGCCTTTCTTCTCTGAAAGGAAATGAACTTAATTAACAGCTAGAAATGGTGTTTAATTATTGTTAGAAAAAAAAATAAAAGAATCAAGAAACCTACAGATATTCCATCAACTCAGGGGTCTATCCATCTATGTACCTGACATTTGAAACAATGGGATGAAGACCTTTTTTACCTTTTAATTAATTGTTGAACCTTTAAATTCAGAGGGTGAATGCCTTAAAGGTGCACTGTTTAGGTTTTGGAAGGCTCCGGCTAATTACTATTGCTCTCCTTTTTCACTTTATGGTTGCTGCTGTTCTTGGTAATCTAAGAGATCTCTCACTTGGTGCTTTGACTTACAGTATCTGTGGAGTCAGAGTACAGCTACAGGCAGCACAGGGCAGAAAATCAGATTTCAGAGAATCTTTGCGGGTCATTGCTTGAGTTGGGCCAGGATTAATTCTAGGTGATGGCTGTGATCCTGTTTTACTGTCCCTGACTTCCTTCCATTTAGAGGTTGTGATCATCATGTGGGGTGTTTGCCCACAAGGGACAGCAGCACTTCAGGGTGTCATAGGTACAGGAGTGAGTAATTGTTATTAATATTTTGCCAAAATTAAATCCAGAGAAATGCTTTAATGGAGAGACATCAAAAGGCATCACCCACCTAACCCCCTATGCTCCAAAGCCCATTTTTAATGTCAGCCTGGAACAGCAGGATCTCCATTTCAACTGGGAAGCTTCATATTCTCATCATAAGTCATCATCTCTGCCCCACACAAATTTGCTCATACAAACACCTCCCAAACCCTACAAGCTGTGGTTCTCCTTCTCACCATGATGTTGTGGAAGGTGCTGTGTTCTCCACTACCCAGATGCAAAAGATGCTGGGAGGAGGCAGTGCAGTCTGATACCCAATGTCTAATTCCAGGAAGGGTCCAGAGATTACTATCAAACCCTAATGCATTTAATAACCCCATTTTTCCTTCAGCATCTGCTTCTTTTTATACTCTGAATGCTGCAAGTCTCATATCACGGTTCTATATTTTCAGAGCATGCTACAAGTTCAGAGAAAATTTGATCAGGAATCAAACTGAACTCAGAGTTAAATTCACTTTCAGGTTTAGGTACAGGATCCAAGTTGGAGTTTCTTCTTCCTCCTCTGTTCTTCCTTTCTACTTCTTTTTCTTTCTTTCTTTTTGAGTAATATTGTCTCTACAATAATCTCTATTAACTTCTATTCTGATGTCCTCACAATAGTTTTTTGGTTATTATAGTAGGTATCTACAATAAAGGCATTGTTACTTATAGAAATCCTTTTTTTAGAAAAAAAATGCAACACTCAGTAAAATTTGACTGTGGGTTAAAATAGGTAGAAATACCAATAGCATAAAATATATGGCTGAGGAGCTTGAGAGAAAGAGTTAACAATACATACTGATCTTCTAGAGAATCTGAGTTCAATTCGCAGCATCCAATTAGCTACCTCACAGCTGCTGTTAACTTCACGCACACTCACATAACTGAAAATCAAGTGAAACAACTGAGTGTAAGTGAGACGTTTCTCTCTTGTTCTAAGCCATGTTACAAGTATGTATAAACATAGTCAGCTTATAACTAATTTACTTGTGTTTTTAAAAAATAAAACCCAGTTATATTTCCATATCTGGCTCTATGGAACTGTTTTATGGATGTGTTACAGATTCATTTGAATGCCCCTGTATTGTTGAGCAATTGACTTATTTTCATAGTTTTGCTGTTATAGCAATGGTGTCTATGCACAGCCCTTGCAGAAGTTCCCAGCTCTGTGCAAAGAAGAAAAGAGAACAAATAAATAAGCAATGTGAACAACTGTGTTAAACTTCTTCAACTAAAATCATTGAACACTTGACATACTTTTTTTTTTTTTTGGTTTTTCGAGACAGGGTTTCTCTGTATTGTTTTGCAGGCTGTCCTGGAACTCACTCTGTAGAGGAGGCTGGCCTCAAGCTCACATAGATCTGCCTGCCTCTGCCTCCCGAGTGATGGGATTAAAGGCGTGTGCCACCAATGCCCGGCGACACTCTTAATTCAACAGTTCTGGACCATGAATGTGCGCCAAAATTATTATGCATTGCAATTCTCTCTCTCTCTCTCTCTCTCTCTCTCTCTCTCTCTCTCTCTCTCTCTCTCTCTCTCTCATCTTTTTGAACAAAAGTTTCAACTTTTGTTTTTCTAGGAAGAATTCCCAATATCTAACTAAGCCTATCACCTATCCCAGAGTAAACAAATAGTATTTTCCAGATCATTCTTCCTCATTTTTTTTCTGTATCCAAGTTGAAGCTGCTTCTAATTTAATTAGTTCAATGACCACGTGCAGTACCAACAATGCGTTCAATCCAGGAGTGTGCATCACAACACCATATTTGTGTCGTTAAACATGCCTCGAGTTCTGCTTTCCTGAAAAGAGCACAAAGCTCCCAAAGAATGAAGCTTGCAACCAGACAATTTAAACAGCAGTATAATCTCTTGAAGCTGAACTTTTCATTGTTGTGGTTCACTGGGCTGCAGAGGTCTCCTAGCAAACAAATGAACTAAACTTCAGGCTGTGACAAGCCATTCCAAGGGGATTTGGAAACCTGACCTACTTCACCTTTGCAAGAACAGAAGAGGTGGGCGTTAAGACTGCCATAGAATCTAGTGAGAGGAATCAGCTAAGGCAGTAGCAATTCCTAACAGCCACATTTTTGTTACATTCACAACAAAAAGGGGATTCCTGTACATGCAGATGCTCTTTGCAAGCACTTGTAACTGCTCATGATGATAGAGAGGACACAGCCATGATGGAGACAATGTAGCCATGAAAGAGCTTGTAAGTGGCACAAAGGGGGCTGTTGTCTGCCACAGGATAAGGATGGGACACTACTCACTTCTATAGCCCCTCTTCTCAGAGGAGATGTCACAAAACTTCCCTGTCTCACACCTTTAGAAAAATAGTATTTCTTCTGTACGAGTAGAAGTAATAGAAGTCCAGTGATGCCTTGTGTGTGATCTGGATTCAGACAGAAACTGAAAACAGAGTTGAGCTCTCTCTCTGGGCAGAGGTGAAGAAGAGATCCCATGTCCCAATCTGACCATTGATATAAGGATAAGCTTATGTTTACACAGGGAGAAAGAGAAAGAAGGATGACAAAGTTCCATAGCTGAGTCTCAACTCAGTGCTCAAGACAGAGCTGGATAACCAAGAATTGTTTTGTGCCATTGCAAGATTGGCATCAGGAAACAAGCAAAGACATGCTCACTGTCATCAAAGAAGAGACAAGAGCAGGAAGGAACAGTCCTTGCATTTCGTGTGCTTAGTGTCTGTTATTCAGAGAGTATGCTCCTGAGCTGAGCAAAGGTGTGTGCAGGACATCAGATGCTGACTTGTCAGCAAGTGCTGACCTCTTATTCGGGTTCCCAAAACTCCTTTAATCAAGCTGAAAACCTGGCTCCATTGTCTTCACTGTGTGACTGTACTTTGGCTGCAGGCATAGAGACACATTTTTGTTCTTAGCATTTCCTTTTCAGTCTTCTTATACTCAATGAAGAGTAGAAACTAGAAGGAAACACACCTCCTTGCTCTTAATGTGGAAACTCACCCAGGAGGGCAAAGATACATCTTCAATAATTAACAAATTAACAACTTAATAACTCCCGAGACCACTGTGCAAGGCTGGGAGATGACACAATAATTCAGTGATGGGTAGTGTACGTGAGGGGATACAATAAAAAGACTACTGAAGTGACTGCTCTACTTTGTTGTGTATACGAGAGAGAAATTATACAGAGCTATTTGGAAGAGTCCAGAGCAGGGAGGAAAAGAAGTGGACTGGACACGGCCAGGGTTAGGGACATAGGAGAGATATCAAGAGATAGAAAAAAGAGCAAGAGAGAGAACAGTGAGAATGGCAAGAAGATATCCAGAAGGAGAGACAGACACAGAGAGAGAGAGAGGGTTGTCTGGGGTGGGGGTATAGAGAGAGCTGGGATCTGAAGTCAGAAGGGATAGGATGCTACCATGGGGGAATTTTTAAATGTATAATAAGTACTCATGGGTAGGTACAGAGGGATCCTGGAGGCCACCATGGGCTCTGATATGAAACCACAGGTACGTGTCAATGCAGAGCAATGTCTCTTTTGCCAGAGACATTGGGTAATGAAAAAATACCATTCTCACAAGTTCATGAGGAATTTTTGTTTTTATCTAACTGCTAGAAATCCTTCTATAGTCCAACTTGAGCTCACTTCTGGACATATGAACTGCCTGAGATCAATCAGGTAGGACCTTACCTTGACCGAAAGTCTTCAATTGTTTATACTCCTTGCTGTCTACTTAAATCTAAGCCCGGTGTGAATACCCAAATGAAATGAACTGCGTCTTTTATTCCTCTTTTCCGGGTGGCCACTTTGAATGAGTCTCCTCCCTTTTTTTTTAACAGTATTTGTCTCTAATTGGCATGTTGAGTGTGGGTGGCTCTGCTTGTACTGTTTTGGGATGTGAGCTTAGGCTTTAGCCTTAAAACTGTGTGTGTGGCAGTGAGCAGAAACTAATCTCTCCAAACTTCATTTCCTTACAAGGCTGAGGCAGGAAGACAGCATGGAAATTGATTAATTGACACTCAAGGTCAGGCCCCATGCTAAGGAGTAGTTGGCCAACACAAAGTGAACTCCATATTATTTTGTGTGCTTTTGCTTTGCTTTATTTTGAGAGATAGAAGAGGGGAAACATGAAGTTGGGTGAGTAGGAACTGGGAAGAGTAGAGGGGGTGGAAAGATTAAAATAAAAATATATTGTAAGAAGAAAATACTAAGCCAATAAAATATTTAGCATAAATATAAACAAAATCAATTGGTTTGCATCAGGTCCTTCAAATTACCTTATTGTGTGACACTGTTCCTTGGCAGACATAAATAAATATCTACTCACCCTAGACTGGAAAATGCCACCAAAGTCCAACATGATGAACTAATGTGTTTACTGGGGTTATTTAAAGAAATATGACTAAGAGGTTCTTAGAAGAGCAAGAGCAAAATGAGTCAAAGACAGCTGCATCACCAGCATTGCTCCAGCATGGGTGTTGGGAATGGTGGCCCCCACAATAGGTCATAATTTCCTACATCAATCAACAATCAAGGAAATCCCCACAGATTTACACACAGGCCAAACAATTCCTCAACTGAGGTTGTCTTCTCAACCTCAGGTGATTTTAGGTTGTGGCAAGTAGACATTTAAAACTAACCAGCACTACTCTATCTTCTCCTGACTCAACAGCAGGATGAGAGATACTATAAAAGAGGGAGTCATTACAGGTTTGAGGAGAGATCTGGCACTAGTGAAATTTCCAAGGATGACACCAACTGGCAAACTAAGCAATAGTGGAGAGACTACCTTAAATGACAGTCTCCCTGAAAATATGCTTCCTTATATGCCATCCTAGAACCTTCAACCAATGACTGATAGAAACAGAGGCAGACACCCACAGCTAAACACTGAACTGAACTCCTAGAACACAGTGACAGAGAGGGAGGACTGATGAGCAAAGAGGTCAAGACTAGGCTTGTTTAACCCACATAAACAGCTTACCTGAACAAAAAGGAGCTCTTGGACCCCAGACTGATGGCTGGGAGGCCAGCATGGGACTGATCCAGACCCCCTGAATGTGGGTGTCAGTGAGGAGGCATAGGCAATCTATGGGGCCTTGGGTAGTAGATCAGTATTTATCCCAGGCATACAAATGGACTTTGGATGCCTATCCCACATGGAGGGATGCTCCCTCAGCCTGAACTCTTGTGGGAGGGCCTAGGCCCTGCCCTGAATGAAATTACAGACTCTGGATATCCCCCATGGAGGACCTCACCCTCCCCGGGGAACCAAGTGGGAAATAGGTAGGGGACTGGGGGTGTTGGGGGACATGGGAGGAGGGGAGGGACAGAGAGCTGGGATTGACATGTGAAGCAACCTTGTTTCTAATTTAAATAAAAATATCAAAAAATATTTTATAAAGTAAATAAAGCCTGTCTTAGTAACAAACAAACAAACAAAAAACAAAAACAAACTAACCAGCACATCATGCTTAATAATTAGTGAACTTGACTATCTCAATAATATTGACATAAAACCAATAATCTGAAGGGGCAAAAAAAAAACCCTATAAACTTTCTTACAACTTCAAAGTCTTTAAGCCAATAGACCCTGTCTCTTTCCCTGGGGACTTTTGAGAAGAATTATTTTACTGTTACCATTATTGTTATTTATAGTTCTTATTAGGTCTTCTAAATTTTTAGATGTGGTTATGCTATGTTTTAATAATGTTTGTAAAACCATGTGAGCATGTCGGCATGCATATATACATGTGTAGAGAGAAGCCTTTTCCTTGCCAGCCGCTTGGTTTTTCCCCACCAGTCACCTGGGCTCTGCTGCATTGTAGTCCCCAAATAACACACAAGATGCTGTATTAATTATGAAGCTGTTGGCCTTGCTTGTTTCTTACTGGCTAGCTCTGACTTAAGTATTTACCCCATAATTGTTAATCTAAGTATTTCTCTTACCGGAGAAAAGAGTCCGGGCTTCTTACCCCTATGGTGGTTACATCTTGACTCCCTGTGTTTCTCCTACCCAGATTCCTCCTGGACTCCTAGTCCCACCTATCTTGCTTCCCTATTGGTCAACAGTGCTTTATTGACATATACACAGGACTTATTTCTGGAAGGCAGTTTACATGCCATTGAGATACTTTCTTCTAAGGATGAGAATACTAAATATTTGGAATCACGTGTAAATGATGAATGCAAAAAAATGAATGATTCCATGACGTCCTTAGAAAATTATTTGACCCAAGAACTTCAAGTGCTCAGAGAAACAATGATGAACAGATTGCAGGTCTTAGAAGATGTCCAATCTGATACTTCAGAATCAGACATACAGTCAACAGGTCAGGACAGGGGTTTCCCCACACCTCTCAAATGCCGGGAAGATCTGCCTAAGGATGCTATGCCTTCACCTATAGTTTTCCCAGTATCTGTAACCATAAAACCAGCAACAAAAAAGCACCCAAATGGTCCCATTGCTTATCAATGGGAACCTATACAGATGAAGGACCTAAAGGGAATCAAGGAGGCCATTGTTTTTGTATGGTCTTCATTCTCCCTATGTCAGAGAGCTCCTAACCTTATGGGCCACTGCAAATAGAATAACCCCAAGAGACTGGGCCCAATTAGCCTCGGCAGTGCTCAAAAATTCATGTCAAATTCAATGGAGAGCTTTATGGAGGCAAGAGGCGAAAGCCCTAGAGATTCAGGGATTAAAGAATGGTCATGAAGTGCCCCAAAACAAGATTCTTGGGGAGGGTACTTCTGATGACCTGCAGGTTTAGTCTGCATATGACGAGCACATGTTGCCTTTATGCTGTACAGCTGCTTTGAATGCTTTGGATAAGGTTTGTGAAACAGGACAGATAATGCAACCCTATACCAAGGTAATACAGGGCCCAAAGGAAAGATTCACTGAATTTTTAGAGAGATTTCCAGAGCATTAGAAGTACAAGTAACAAATCCAGAATCTGGGCGACTCCTTATAGAATCTTTGAAATATGAGAATGCAAATCCACAATGCAAGCAAGTACTTTGTCCATTAAAAATAAGATCAGCGCCATTGGAGGAATGGGTCCTATATACAGCAAACCTTGAATGTAAAAGTCAGGATACGGTAGCTTGGTAGGTGAAGTGATTTCTACAGGCTTGAGGAGGCACCAGGATGCCAAATACCCTAGCCATGGTATAGAGGCCTGGGTAGGGGAGGCAATCGCCAAAAATTTTAACAGACATAAACATGCCACGTGCTTTAACTGTGGTAAAATAGGACATCTGAGTAGGAACTGTAGACAACTCATTCCTAGAAATAATGCTTTCACCAGGAATGTATCAGACAGAAGACCTCAGCCTCCTGGTCTCTGCAGGAGGTGTGGAAAGGGAGAACATTGGACCAAGGAATGCTGGTCGACTACACATAGACAAGGTAGACATTTACAGCCGGGAAACATAAACAGGGGCCTCAGGAAGGCCCCAGAAACCAAGATTATCCGGCCATTCCCAGTGACAGTGGAGGACAGTCTCTCTCAGGACAATTAGAAGATCCATTGCCCATTGTAAATAATACAGCACTAGATAATACATTAGATCCAGAGGATGAATCAATTGTATCAGGAAGAAATACAAAACATATATTTTGGCAAACTTTTATACAATATCATAGACCCTAGTTACCAGTTAAAGTGAATAATACAGTGATTAATGACATTTTAGACACTTAAACACCCGGTGTATTTTAAAGATGTTATGACCTCAGTCTGGAACCAGGATATGTGTTACATTGGGGAAGAGGTTTTGCTTTTGTTTCCACAGAAGAGAAACTTTGGGTTCCATCAAAATTAATTAAGATTCGATCAGAACAGAAGACATCTCAGGAGGAGAAAGATAACAGCTCATCTACAAAATCATATTCTACCATGGGTACAGTGACCTCATAAAAGGAAAGAGAAATGTTTTGTTTTTAGCCTTCAAAACTCAGCAAAGAATACTGGACATATAGATTCCTGAAGAAGAATGAATAGCTACCCTGAGGACCATCAAACAAACAGTAACTCACTGTGTGGTATCAAAGTCTAACTCTCTGTATTATTTTTTATAATACCTTTTAATCTTTGTTTCTTCATATACTTTAGTCCCCATTCATTTAACTGAAGGTGGCTTTGGAGTTGGATTGGCTCTCCTACTCTAAATTCAAGCATATTATTTAAATAAAATTCAGAATTTCTGTATTATATCAAAGAGCCATTGATATAAGACAGAAGAAATAAAATTAGGGACTGTTATCTGTGGATTTCTTTTTCTGAAAAGTCTAATTTCCTTCATGTTTACCATCTTCCCTATTGCCACCTCTTCCAGTATGCGTACATATAAAAGTTAAAATATTTCTTTATTGACATTAATGTTTGAGTTTTTCAGAGAACAAGGGATTTCCTGACAGCAATCTTCAACTGCCTCAGAAAGAGAATGAGGATCCACTTTCTTGACTCCACCTGATTCGACTAGAAGCATCTGAACTGCCCCACATCATCGACTCCACCTGACAAGCACTACCCAGAAACTGGCTTGAAACTACATCACTTGACACAACTCCAGACCAAGGAACTGAAACAGCACACCTTCTACAATCTGACCAGAGCTTTAGATGAGAGCTTCAATCAACAATAGAATTCCAATCAGGAACTTCAATCAAGCATCTCCCGCCAAACAGAGACTGTCTGATCTACTGAATATTTTGTTACACTAACATTTTTCTTCTCACAGGTCCCCATGAGATTGTCATCATCGTCCCATCTCAGCAGGAAGTAGTTTTGAGAATTCCACGCCCTCTTTCCCTACTATTGATATTATAGAATAGTTTACACCCGTTAGTGTTAGTTTTCAATTATTTTAGAGTTGGGATTGGAAAGAAGTGTTCAGACTTGGGTGTTTCTTTCAGATAAGTTTAGGTTTAGATGGGATAGATGTTTGATACATTTTGTTCATTGACGCAAGTTAGTTGTTTTAAGTTTAAATATCCTTTTTAGACTAAAGGGGGAATTGTAGGAGGAAACAGTGTTCTGCTATTAACCATGTGACTTACTAGAGGCACATACAGATGAGGTAATAAAAGGGCAGTTTACCACACCGATAACCACACCCACTTTAGGCATATACAGACGTAGGCGGTGAACTACGTCACTAGCCAGGCCCACTTTTGGGCATGGTTAGGGGCGTTATGGAGGAAGGTATAAAAGACTGAACAGCGGAAGTCTAGCTCTCTTTTTCCGGCTTTCCAGCTTCCAGTTCGGCGGTGGAAAACTACTTGGCTCATCTGGTTACTTGTTTGTCTCTTGTGGTTAATTTCTACAATAAAAACTTATTTTTACTTTCAGTAAGTGTGCCGTTTATCGTTGCAGCATCATACATGCGTTTTGCTGTTAGCTTCCTAAGAAACATTAACGTGAGATGTAGGCACACAAAGAATGGACTGGTGAATCAGCCCTGTTTCTGGGTACACAGGCAGTTAATATAACCTTTGGAAGCTAGCCTTAATAGAGCTCACTTGTTCAGGCCCAGCACATTACATAGTGTCTTAGACCAAGGTGATGGTGTCTTCACTTAATGGCATCTTTTGTCCCAGAGGCAATTTTTGCTTTAGCTACCCTAAATGACATTGAAAATGACCTAGTGATGTTTTATTCATGAAAATAGATCTTGTGAATATAGCTCCCACTACAGCAGAAAGACAAAAATATCACTATGACTGCACCTAAACTAATCTGTGTTTGTGTAACAAATTGACAGATAAATTAAATTTCCACTGCAAATGCTTGCTTCACTTCAGTCATAGAGAACTCTCCTACAGTAATTAGTTTTCCTTCGCTTTCTCATCAAAGATCACTGAAAACCGGAATGTATCCGGCCTAGTTGTAAAGTTTATCACACAGAGAACATTTTGAAGTTAAAGCCATAATTCTATGCCTATTCTAAACTTCATTGAACTGATCAGCTTCCAGATTAGTTGTTATTAGAAATTTTTAAAACTTTTCTTGAGAATTGGTCTGTCTCAGTATGGTTTTGCTGTCATCTCTCTTTTCATTTCTATCTATAGCGTCTGTATCTACGTCTGCATCTTCATCAGCTACATCTGTGTCTATAGGAATGCACATTTCTCAGTACTTTTCCCTTTTCTCTTTATTGAGAAGTCGGCTATCTCCTCAAGAATTCTATTTTCCAATGACTGGTCTTTGGTGGTGGGGAGTCTCCATTGTTGCTGTTGTTAGGAAAACCACACCCTTTCATCTTTGATTTCAACTTCTAAAGGATAGAAAAATTGAGCCATTTCAGCAGATGTTGTGAATTCCCCTGGGGGAGAAAAAGCATTTGTTTTCAAAGCTCTGAAGAATATATATATAAAAATCATGCCTCCAGGCTCAACAAAGTAAATACAGGACTGCTCTGGGAGCAGAAGATAAAGTTTCAGTCAGTGTATGAATCATTGAAACAAAAGACTGTGTAAACTACAGACAAAGATCTCAAAGAATATCTGTAATTTAGCTGGAAGGCAGGGCTTCCATCAAGAGATCCAGTGGGTTAAAGACCTAAAGTGTCTCTTTTCAAATTTTGTGAGCTTGTAATTTAAGCATAGGATTTACTGATTTGTGTATTAGATTTATTAGTATGGTGCTTTTAAGGATTTAAGAAATTGATGTCTGTAGTACCTAAATAATGTTTATTTTGAAACCCCATTTGATTTAAATTTTGGGTATCTTTTCTGAATCAAACTGGATCCCCTAGCAATCTGCTTATGGTCCCTTGCTTTAACATTTTTTAAAAATTCTATATGCTTGGTATTATGTTCTTCAATTAAAATGTACTTCTGTACACACACATGCATGCACATGTGTATGCTTGCATGTACACACACACACACACACACACACACACACACACACACACACTGAAAACAGAAGCTTTAAACACATTATCCTCAGTAGTCGCACTAAGGTGGCCTTGAATCACTGTCCATTAGTTACTTTTCTGTCATAATAAAATATCACGACCAAAACAACCACAGGAAAAAACTGTTTATTTTAGCTAGGGTTCCAGAGAGATAGAGTATATTATGACATTGAAGCATGGAGGCCAGAGCAGAAGCTGACTGATCACATATCACGTTTTCATTCCTACATATGAGAGAGAGTGTGTGTGTTAGGAACTGGGATTGCAGGCTATAAACCCTCAAAGCCTGCAAGCCTGCTCATAGTAATGTGTCTCATCTAACAAGGCTGCACCTCCTGAAGGTTCTATAACTTTCCCATTGTCATCGATGGGGGACAGAGTATTTAAGTATATGAGACTGCAGAGGACAATCGTCATTGAAGCCACCACACACTGTGTCCTGTGAGCATCCTTTGTGTATTGTTTTTCTGAATGAGCAATGAATACTACTGCAGAAGTGATGGTAAGGTGTATGTGCTTGCTGATATTGTCGATTAGGCAGAATGTAGAATCACTTCACAGACAAGCCTTTGGGTATGCTAAGACATGCTCTAGATTAGGTTAATGGAGTAATAAGAACCATGTTAACTATGCACAACACTGGATGCCTTAACTGTCCGTGGGCTGGAGTCCTAGACTGAGGATGAAGGAAAAAAAAAAAGCTAAACAAAAACAAACAAACAAAAGAGCCATTGTCTAGAGCCCAAGAAAGCTGCCTCACAATTTAAATTTCATCAGGTACAAATATAGGATTATTTGTTGGGGCTTCTTTATTAATTCTTTGAGAGTTTTTTTAATATAGTGTGTTTTGATAATAGTTTATTCCTCTTCCAACACTTTTGCAACACACTCCATTTTTCTACCCACCTAACTTTGTGTCTTAAAATAGAAACAAGAAAAAAACACATTAAAATCAATTTATGATTCCCAAATATTCTTGGTTGTAGGGCCTTCCACTGGGGCTTGCTTAATTTACCAGGGACTTACACTCTTAGCGCCAACAGACTTTCCCTTTCCTAGCACCTAACAGTATTCCTGGGCCAGTTGTGGGAATGTGTGTCCAGCTCCAAGCTCAATGTTGGGATTTGGTCTGTCTTGCTCTTTTCCAGGTTTTGTGCTGTCATAACCTGTTAGGAGAAGCCTTCCCGCCAGCCTGGTTTCAGAGCCTCACCAGTCCCAAATAAACACACAGGAGGCTATATTAATTATGAAGCTGTTGGCCTTGCTTGTTTCTTACTGGCTAGCTCTGACTTAAGTATTTACTCCATAATTGTTAATCTAAGTATTTCTCTTACCGGAGAAAAGGGTCCGACTTCTTACCCCTATGGCAGCTACATGATAACTCCTTGTGTTTCTCCTTCCCAGAATCCTGCTCGACTCCTTGTCCCACCTATCTTACTTCCCTAGTGGCTAACGTGTTTAATTCAACAACCAATAAGAGACAGATTTACAGAATGGCATCTCCCATCAACAACCACTGTGAGTTCATATATGCATCTTCCCTGATCATCACAAGTCATCCACGGCCTCAGTCTATTACATTCTTCCTACCTCATCCTCCACAAAGTTCCCTGAGCTCGGTTCGAAGGAGTGCAGTGTGTGTGGTGTCCTCAGGGATGAGCACAGACTTCCAGTCTCTGCACCATGAGTCTCAGTATCAATCAAAACATACTGCACATACAAGCTTCCATGATAAGGGTTTAGCGATGAGTTCATTGAGAGTTCCTTTTTTAATACTGTGCACACTTGTCATACTATTATCATAGTAGTAGATTCTCTCCTAGGGCCAGTGACCTGTCTAGCCAAGGCTTTTGTTCTGGTAACGGTACCAGGTATGGGTTTCATTTTGTGAATAAGGCTACAAAGCCAATAAAAAAAAGAATTTATTGCCTCAATTGATGTTTGCACCACTATTTCACAAGTCATGCTAGCCCTGCCATTATTGTGGGTTACGGGGAACACATCTGAGTAAGAAATACCGTTATAAAAGTGTATAATTCTATTACCATTATCAGTTCCTCTGCTTTCACACTCTCCCTCATTTGTGTTTCTTACAGTATTTCTTTTATTATAGAACAAGCATAGAGTACAGGCTTCTGAAGTGACAGCTGTACAAATTCTGGCAATCATAGTTCCCTTAAACTGCTTTTGCTTTTCTCTCAATAATTCTATAAAAATCTCTTTTTTAAAAAGATTTATTGAGAGGGGGGAGAAGAGGAGGGGAGGGGAGGACATGGGGGAGCAGGAAGGTTGAGTTGGGGGAAGAACAGAGGAGAGCACGATGAGAGATATAATAGAGAGAGTCACTATAGGTTTGAGGAGAGATCTGGCACTAGTGAGATTTCCAGAGATCTACAAGGATGACACCAACTAGCAAACTAAGCAATAGTGGAGAGACTACCTTAAATGATAGTCTCCCTGATAATATGCTTCCTTATATGTCATCCTAGAACCTTCAACCAACGACTGATAGGAGCAGAGGCAGACACCCACAGCTAAACACTGAACTGAACTCCTAGAACACAGTGACAGAGAGGGAGGACTGATGAGCAAAGGGGTCAAGACTAAGCTTATTTATCCCACAGAAACTGCTGACCTAAACAAAAAAGGAGCTCCTGGACCCCAGACTGATGGCTGGGAGGCCAGCATGGGACTGATCCAGACCCCTTGAATGTGGGTGTCAGTGAGGAGGCATAGGCAATCTATGGGGTTTTGAGTAGTAGCCCTGGCATACAAATGGACTCTGGGTGCCCATCCCACAATAAGGGATGCTCCCTGAGCCTGGACTCTTGGGGGAGGGCCTAGACCCTGCCCTGAATGAAATGATAGACACTGGAGATTCCCCATGGAGGGCCTTACCCTCCCTGGGGAATGGAGTGGGAATTGGGTGGGGGGTGGGGGAGTTGGTGGAGGGGCTTGGGAGGAGGGAAGGGAGAGGGAGCTGGGAATGACATGTGAAGCAACCTTGTTTCTAAGTTAAATAAAAAAAATCTTTAAAAAAGTTTTAAAAAAAAAGAATTATTTATTTACTATGTGGACAGCATTCTGCCTGCATGTATGTCTGAGCACCAGAAGAGGGCACCAGATATCATTATGGATGGTGGTGAGCTACCATGTGGTTCCTGGGAATTGAATTTAAATCCTCTGGAAGAACTCCCAACTCCCAGTGTTCTTAATCTCTTAATCACAGAGTCTGTCCCCAGCCCCAACATCTTATAATTATATATAATACCATTTGCTCCCATTTTCTGTGATTATTATGGAATTTCTGTCCATTAGCATCAACATCCTTCTTATGTATTTCTGGTATTGAACTAGACAATTATTATCATTTTCTCGTCTGACTCTAGCTTGTCCTAAACTAAGAGCATGTTTTGTAATGGCCCGTTAGCAGCTCAAGATTCTACAGCTTCCGACTGACACACACTTAACAACTGAACAATCAGCTCTTACTTGCTGTTAAAATTAAACTACACAAAACACATGAAACATTGGTAAATGCACTCTAAGATACATTTTATCTAAATGTTTTAATAGTTTTAACTTTAGAACATTTTCACTATAATTTACGAGAACTAATTAGGAGCCTCACTAGATAATTAAATTCTTCAGTTTAGGAATTGTCTTGCTAGGCCTTGTATGTCCTGAGTCTTACAGAGTGGTATGTCTTTCTCAGTTCTTCATGGAACTAGCATGATTTGATATCTGTTATTTCCATTTCTGTAAACTCACTCATAAAATTGATATTAGTATGAAATGGCTGTGATTAAAGGTAGTACATAAAGAGTATATTTAATCTGCAAACCAGCAATCAATACCTAAAATAAAAAGCTGAAGAATATAGACTAAAATATACTCGATATGAATATACTTGCCATTGATGTTCAGAAGTCAATAAATTGATTCCATACATGCATTGGATTTAACAAAAGTGTACTTGTTTTCACCTGTTACAGTTAAAGAACATAAAGTGTTAAGGTTCAATAGAAATGTTCAGGAAGCAACCACACTGATTCCTGAAAGTGTTTAAAAGCCTGCAATTAATATTTTATTCCCAGGTGTAAAATTTAATTAACATACACTTTTTTCTGTGGTAGAATATTATTTTAAGGTATGTGACTTTTGTTTATGCTTCATTTGTTTAACTCGGTGAAGCTGTGATTCTTAAATTGTCTAAAACACCTGATGGTCTAATAAAGAACTGCACTGCCAATAGCAAGGCAGGAGCAAGGATGGGCGGGGCTGTCGGGCAGAGCGGATAAATAGAAGGCGAAACGAGGAAGAAGGAGAGAAACAACGAGAAAGCAAGGGGAGAAAGGCATCAAGGGTCAGCCACACAGCCAGCCACCAAGTAAGAGTGAAAGTAAGATTTACAGAAGAGAAAGATAAAAGCCCAGACACAAAAGATAGATGGGATAATTTAAATTAACAAAAGCTGGCTAACAACAAGCCAAGATAAGGCAAGGCATTCTTAAGTAATTGTGAGACTCTGTGTATGATTTACTTGGGAGCTCGGTGGTGGGCCCTCACAAAAAAGTAAAGGAGTAAAACATCATACAACATTTTTCTACAAGAAATATTATTGATGCCATTCTCAAAGCTGATTTTAAAGTTCCTACTCTGATATCTACGATCTTCCAAATTTTCACTCATACCATGCCAGGTTTACTTACCAATAGCTTAGATTTAATTGCCTAATTCACAGTGTTTTTTGACTCATCACACAAAATCAGGTAATTTAAAAACATAGCTAAATTTCATTTTAGCAATATATATATATATGTATGTATATATATATATATCCTACACAGTATATCAGATATGTGTACCCTAGAATGTATTGTTATTTGCTAATAAAACAATTTTACTGAGTATTCTATTGACAACTCTGTCAATACCATGTTCATATTTTAATTTTATATTTATTTCTGCATCTATCTTGGGATCTTACCTGCCACTAAAGACAAAGGGCAAATGACCCTTTGTTATGAGTTGTTTACTGATTGTCCCTTAACAAACATTTTTGTTTGTCTGTACTTTCATGAAATAGACATGTTTTGTGGAACTTCATATTACCAGAATATAATCCTTCTCTGACTTACTATGAGATGGTATTGAAAACTATGGACTACAAGAGCTGATAAGCAATTGTTTTGCATTATGTGTTGAAAGGATAGCATGATAGTTTGTCTCAGTTGTAAACTTGATGAAAGAGAGAACCCACCTGTGGGGCCAGGTCTCTGGGAATGCTTGTAGATTATCTTGCAGACTAATTGAGGTAGGTGACCTCATCCTCCAGGCTGAGGTGCTGTATTGAATACAAAGAGATCTCTGCCACACGGGACTGTACGCTTGACCTGTGGTCCTGTATAAACCTGCTCTTCTTTAAACCGCTTTCATTTGTCTACCTTAATTCATCAGATGGAAAAGAAACCGTGGTCTGCTGCCTGCATGAGTTGTTGACATAGTCCGCTTACTCGCGAACTCCTTACACATTAACAGTTAGTGAGGTCCTTTCTGTAATTGTCTTTTACAGTAATATAATTTAACTCAGTAGTAGATAGTAAGTTGAAACTTTAGGATGAGATTAATTTCTCTCAAAGCTAAACAAAACTTTGTTTCAAAAATCTAAAAAAAATGCAAGCTGCATAAAAATGATGTTGAGTTATACACCAGAGTGGAAAAAAAAAGCAAAAACTATGAAGAATCAAGGAAACAATAGCACCATAGTTTTTGTTTTCTGTCTGCATTATTATTGAACAATTTTGATGCACTTTCTATCTTATATGTATTTGGGTTCCTGGATCATTTCAAAGGAGCCGATACTAGGAGAGCACGGGTGTGATGCAGCTGTAGCTCAAGTGGGTTGACAAGGGCTTACCTAGCATTCGTGAAGCGCTGGGTCCAGTCCCAAGCACTGGGCTCAGGACATAGACACAGAAATATGTGTAAACTGTTACTTTTCTTCAAGTAGCATTGGCTACTTTTCCAGAAAACCCAATTTTTATTCCCTGTACCTCCATTGAAGCTCACAACTATCTTTGACCTCAATTGGATGCCCTCTTCTAGTCTCTGTGGGCACTGCACTATTATAGTGCAGGCAAAACACATATGGCCACAAAATAAAATAATAATAAAAAGAAAATATTAAATGATAAGATACACAATAAAAGACAAAGGTGTCATGTTTTACAAAATAATGTTTTAGAATTAACAATAAAATGGAAAAGAGGAAAAAGATGGGTTTTCTGGAAAAGTAGACAATGCCCTTAACTACTGAGTCATTTTTCCATCCCCGTGAGTTAATATATTGAGCTGATTTTTTTAAACGACAACACATTTTTTGTATATTCAAGACAAACACTACAGACATATTTCCTTTCCTTTTCAACAAACTATGCCATTTAAAAACTTGTTCCAGTATCAATAACAAATAAAATCTGAGTAACAGTTTACACATAGTCTGTTGTGACATGCTAATACCTTTTAAGGGTGAGGGGTGTAGTTCAGTGTTATAGTCCTCATCTAGTGTACACAAGATCCTAGGTTTCATCCCTGACAGTGCAAAATAACGTTGATCTCTTTTTATCCATTACTTTCTAAGGCTAAAGTTCTTAATATGACTGGGATTCATTCTGTACACATTCACATATATGTATTGAATCAATATTTGCTCTTTTGTAGGGTACTACCCAGGTGGAATATTAGGAAAATTTTGTTATCGTTTTTGACAGTTTTCTAATGAGAGCATGTTTGTGATTTGTGTGGGAAAACCCAGTATCATGTGTATTTGAGTCCCAAAGCTAGGTCTGGGTTTAGAGTTTAGAAACACATGTCCTTTATTACCATTTCAGGTCATTTGGATGAATAGTTGCCTTTATATGAAAGAGAAAGGTTTTTTTTCTGAAAAGTCTGATATTTAATGAGTTTTAATTGCAATAATTTTCAATGTTGTCTTTAGCTCACATATAAAGCTTCAGAAATCTGGGCTAGCATTAGAAGGAGGGGAATTTATTCATAAACCCTGGCAAACATTGTAGAGCATTCCTAGTATTTCTGGCCTTGGTGCAATTACAGACAAAGGTCCCCTTACAGTACTTTGGTGAAGTGAAAGCCTATGTGTAGATGTATAATTATAATTAGTGAAATATATAAATGAGGATAAAACATGGGAAGAAGAGTGAGGTGGTACGTTGAAACTTTACATTGCATGCTTGAGAGGCCTGCAAAAGTGACTAGTGTTAACTTTGAAAATAACATGCGCTTAACACCTAAACAGATAGGATGGCCAAAAACACTTAGTAAAATGGTATGCTTGAATAAGCCTGAATCTCTGACTAGTCAGGTGAAACTGCTCCTGGTTTCAGTTAGCCACCCTCTTCCTGAGAGTAGAGAGGGAATCTTCATCATCCACTTATAGGCAAAGAGGAGGTCATCTTCAGGTCAGAATCAGAATGAACTGGGAAACCATTCCCTTGTATACTAATCAGAAACAAACCAAGAACTTGATGAATGGGGAAGATCTTGTCAGTGCCTTGCTTCCTGCAGAAAGAAAGCTACCTGTGGTTGTCAGAATGCATGACACTCATCACTGTCCCCAAAGTCTACAGAAAGATAATTTTCACGGTCCATATCTCATGCCAAATTCTTGGCCCTGTTGAGGCACAAAAAGAACCACTAGAAAAAAAAACTTTTGCAGAGTTGGATTAAGGGGCCCAAGGTGAACGCCCACATTGTGCAGAATTAACATCGGCTCATAAGAGTCCATGCCAATATCTGCTAATAGTAATATGCAGCTGAATTTCATAAACCCCTTATTCTCTGACTACGTTTTATTGACATGTTTTCCTGACACACTGGAGAAGTCCCATGAGGTATACATGGAATAATGATTCCATCGACAATGAATCCCATCAGAGAACCTGTCTTTGTATGAGGAATAAATTCCCTTCTTTTACGACCTAGGCTGTTTTGCTTGATTGAGAAGCACCCCACCGCTACCAGCCAACTCATATGATCCATGGCTAAAGAAAAGCAGTCATTGAGCAGGCAGAGGTTTGGGATCAGTTGCCTACTTTAAACAAAATATAGAGAAAATTAGGCATTTTCAAACCATGCACCTTTCCTTTTGTGCTGATTAGGATATTGTGTGCTGTTTTGTTTAATTGTGTGGTTTGTTTTGCATCCATTGTCTGCTCTTAACAACCTTGTCTTTCACTACGCCCCCACATTGTGTGAAGTCTGCCCTGGCTCTCACAGGAGCTTTTGAAATGGGGGCATTTGCAGGAGGCATTTTGAAGCATCCCTGTTTGCGTGGACACTTCCAATTTGAACACAACAGCTCTTCCTACATTCTGTGTTTCCAAACGCTGCTTCCCGACTTGCTCATCTTTCTTGTATCCCTGATTTGTTCCTTTTCTAATTGTCCTTCACTGGAGTTCCATTGCTTCTTAACTTTATGTTCACTTTGCCGATGCCCTTTCTTATGCGTGTGTATTATTTTATTTACATGTAGAAAAAAAGATGAATCGAGGCAGCAGTTGTCTTGGTTTGAGGGTCAGATAGGTGCTTTAGGGTTAAAGAATATTCTATTTTTCTTTTGTTCATGATATTACATATAAGGCTGGGATTCTGGTAGGAAGTACACATATTTTTGCATCATATATTGCTGTTAATAATAAAGAAGAGATCCAGGTTCTGGGTATTACAAATACTGCTGCTATGAACATAGTTGAACAGATGTCCTTGTTGTATGAATGTGCATCTTTTGGGTATGAGCCTAAGAGTGGAATTGCTGGAATCAGTAGACTGATTCCCATTTCCTGAGGAATCCCCATACTGATTTCCAAAGTGCCCTCCTAGCAGTGGAGAAGTGTTCTCCTTTCTCCACATTCTCTCCAGGTTAGCCTGAAAGCAACCTATATGTCACTCAACTGAAGAATGGATAAAGAAAACGTGGTACATTTACACAATGGAATACTACTCAGCAGGAAAAAATGGAAACTTGAAATTCACAGGCAAATGGATGGAACTAGAAGAACGCATCCTGAGTGAGGTAATCCAGTCACAAAAAGACAAACATGATATTATGCACTCCTATATGGATTTTAGACATACAGCAAAGGATTACCAGGCTACAATCCACACCACCAGAGAAGCTAGGAAACAAGGAGGACCCAAAGAGAGATATCCATGGTCTCTTGGAAAAGAGGAAAGGGACAAGATCTCCTGAGCTAATTGAGAGCATGGAGGGAGGGGAGAGGGAGTTAGGAGAAAGAGAAGGGGAAAAGAGGAGGGGACAGGAGGACGTGAGGGAGCAGAAAGACTGAATCGGAGGGAAGAATAGAGGAGAACAGATGAGAAATACCATAATAGAGGGAGCCACTATAGGTTTGAGGAGAGATATAGCACTAGTGAGATTTCCAGAGATCTACAAGGATGACACCCAACTAGTAATCTAAGCAATAGTGGAGATGCTACCTTAAATGCCCTTATCTGATAATGAGATGGATGACTACTTCATATGTCATCCTGGAGCCTTCATTCAGTCGTTGATGGAAGCAGAAGCAGACACCCACAGCTAAACACTGAGCTGAATTCTGAAACCCAGTTGCAGAGAGGGAGGAGTGATGAGCAAAGGGGTCAAGACCAGGCTTGAGAAACCCACAGAAACAGCTGACCTGAACAAAGGGGAACTCATGGACCCCAGACTGATGGCTGGAAAACCAGCATTGGACTGATCTGGATCCCCTGAAGATGGGTGTCAGTTTGGAGGCCTGGGAAATCTATGGGGCTGCTAGTAGTGAATCAGTATTTATCCCTAGTATACGAAAGGACTTTAGGAGCCCATTCCACATAGAGGGATACTCTGTCAGCCTAGACACACAGGGGTGGGTCTAGGCCTCTTCCAAATGATGTGATAGACTCATCCTCTCTGAGGAGCAAAAAGGGGATGGGATAGGGGAGCAGGGGAGGATGGAAAGGAGAGGGAACTGGAATTGGCATGTAAAACAAGTTTGTTTCTAATTTAAAGAAAAGAAAAGAAGAGATCATTTTATTCAAAAGAATAATTGGGTAGAAATATTTTTTAAAAGATACATGTTGAGCTAATTCAATTTGCTTTCCTGCCTCAGCAACAAGTTTTCCTCATCTAAACTGATGTTTATAATAAGAAATTACTCAGGGAGAAATTTGGAGCACTTCTGTATTGACTTTGAAATGCTAAAGAAATTTTATTTTTCTGGACTTTTCTGTATCTTTTTTCTAGGAGCTAGGAGCTGGGAAATTCTGATTCTTAATATAAGAACTGAGACAATAAAATCCCCTTCTGGTGAATAATTAAAGGCCAGGAACCCAAGCTTCACTCTGAACATTGTCGATCACAGTATCATTCTTTAAATTTTTACATTAAAAAATTCTCAGATAAGCCTTCCCTTCCCTACCATCTGAGAACTATTTATCATTAGTCCTTATGGCTTTATGGTATGGCATACGTTGGAACATTCTCTGAGAGTAACCTTGAAAACAAGTGTGTTCATCAGTCCTGCATCATTATAACCAAATAGCCATGATAATCACCTTATGAAGAGTAAGGCTTTAATTTGTGTCACAGTTTGGAAGAGTTCTTTCCATAACTGATTGGTTTCATCAGATGGAGCATGCAGCACATCATAGCATGTATCCTTGGTAAAGTAAAATCACTCATCTCATAGCTGTAGCCAGAAAGGTAAAAGAGAGAGGAAATTTGGGTCTTTGATGAGCTTCAAGAGCAGGGCCATAATGATGGAGTGTAAGGAACCCCAATGAAGAATTGGGAAATGAATTTAGGGCCTCAAGAACACTAGGCAAACATTCTGTCCCTGAGATACAGGGCACATAGACTCAAACTGCAAAAACAACAAAACATTGTATAGTTTACAACTGAACATTACGTTTCTTCTGGTGTATCCTTCTGTTCCTCTTGTCTCAACAGTGTCCATTATGTTTTATAACCTGCCTGCTAACCTTGCCTCTGGAGGGCTGAGACAGAAGCAATCAATTGTTAAGACTTTTCTCTACCCAGACCCCTAACTCCATGCCTTTCATTTATTATTATTTTTCAGTCTTACTTGAGTTTGGGCTAACTTTTATGTGATAAGCTTCATGAAGATCTAGACAGAATGCAATCTATTACAGAGAGCACTCTGAAGTTGCTCAGGCAGCACAGGTTGTGACTGGTCTATGAAACTCGGTCTTCCATTAGATTAGACTTCACCACACCCCACTGTTTACCCGGGGTGTTTATAATAGATGCTCTCATTAGACTTCAGATGTCTTGGGAGCAGGAGTCTTACATGGATTGAATTGCAATTTGGAACCATAGAAATAATCAAGCACAAGATAAATATGTGTTGCATTGAGAGGACTTCAGTAATGCACAGCTCTGGTCAGACAGTGGCTTTGATACAAGATCTACCCTTGTGGCCATTTTCCTCTCCTCTCTTGTCTTAATCTTTGGGTAATAACTTAACATATTAGCAACAGAAAAGCCCAAGAACATTTTGCTCTCTGACTAGATGAAAATTACTTTAATGTTTCAAAGAGCTTCTATGTTCTTTTGACTTAATGAAAGTCTATGAGTTAAAATAAACTAATTATTGTTGAAGTTCAGTTTTCAATGTTAGCAAAAATAAAGTGGTTTTTGTTTTTGTTTTTGCTTTTTAAGAAAAAAAAACACAACTGTAGTCAAGCTCTGGCTTAACAATAACAATCACTTTCTTTTCACTCACTAAATTGCCGAACAATGGCATACTTTGTCCTGGAAGTTCATTGTTCTCAAAATCCTGTATTTGGCTTTATGATAGAAACTTTATGTAGAAATCACATAAGACAATTTAAAGTAAAGGTTTTGCTTAAACCTACACCTATCTGTGTATCATCCAAACAAGATCCCCTAAGATAGTGTAAGCTTAAATAACAAAAAGAATATAACTGAAAATATACACTGGAATTAAATGTGTTTTCATAGAGTCTATCGGTCATAGATGCATTAAGGAAAGTTCAAAAGGAAATAAATGAAAAATTTAAAAAAACAGAAAAGAAAAGCACATTGTTGCCTTCTGCTTTGGTATCAAGGCTATATTCCCCCTTGAAAGAGCCTCAGAAGAGGACACACTGCTCCCAGCATCTCACAATTGCCTGCATCACTAGTGCCAGATGGTCACACGACCTGTCCTGGACTCTTGGGTACCGGTCCTCATAAGCACACCATCTCCCAGAGTCACATATTTACATAATTAAAATGAAAAATAACTCTTTAAAATCTACCAGATGTTCTAAGATTTAGGTATAATTAAAACTAACAAATATCTGAATTAACATATCTTAGTTGACTTTTTATATAATTATTGGTGAAGGGAAATGTATAAAGTTTGTAAGATAATTTGATACAATGCATGAAAATGCTTAATTCTTCATATTGTTATAGCTTGTTATCTAAGGTCTTGTCTTAAAATATGCTCAAAGTTAGGAAAAAAATTAGTTGATAACCACATTGTTTTGAGATTTAACAAGGAAGTTCAATAGTTGAGCAATGCTATTGCTTGCTGTAGGCCTTGTGAACTCTACTGGAATTTAATCTATATTCTCTAAATATTTAAAAATACTGCTGTGATTCTCTGGATATATGTTCTCACCCCACATTAAAGAAAACCTCTCTTTGCAACAAATGGAGACCGTGATAGAAAATCACAAACCCATCAAAATGAAGAATTGTGAGGCACAGTCCGGCTGATCTGCAGCACAACTCCCACTTAAGTCTCCACTGGGGAAGAGGAGAAGAAATGTTGTAAGAGCCAGTGGTACTTAGAACTGTGAGATGTGTCTTCCAGAAAAGCCAGAAGCCACACCCATGAAGTCTCACCAATACGGATGCCTGAACATGAGCTGAACAAGGACAACAACAGCATTAACATGAAAAGAGGACAGCTGAGGAGGCCTCTACCTTAGGTTAAGAGCAGCAGGTGACCAAGGAATGCTGCAAAGGGATTAGAATATAGCCAACTTTTTACCCAATACCAAATGCCATGAAAGAGAACAAGGTGGAGGGTAAATGGGAGGATGTAAAGGGAGAGAAGGAGAAATATGTAAAAGTTGTTCCAATTAACATGCATTTCTCAAGTAAAATAAAATGTACATAATAAAAGTTTACAACTTTATTTGAAAATACAGCGAATTAACAGTTTTTAAATATAGTGTTCACTGAATTTTTAGCTAAGGTTATACTAAGAAATTAATGTCCATTAATTAGCTTTTTAAGTGAAGGACCTCAATTGGGTATTAAATCATTAAGACTTAGCAAATCCAGGGATGCTATAGAGCCAATCAATAAAGCTTTCTGATATGCAAGCCCTACATTAGGCTCTGTGGAGTGTTTATAAGTATGAAACCCTACTCTTGTAGGAACTTCATTCACAGGGACCTCCATCCATATTGCTTTTCCTTTGCTTTATGTCTTGGAAAATGATGCCAGGCTCATTCACACTTCTTCTTAAAGAGCAGATGCAATAGAATAAGAAATAATTTAGCTACCATATCATTTATGAAGTGGGAGTCATCTGCTTTCTCTTAACAATAACGATTTCTTATTATCACTTGCTTGTGTCTGTCTGTGGTCTGTCTGTCTGCTCATGCCTGTTACTGAAATGGCTTTTAAATGGCAGGTATCGCAACAATTCTGAGAATACAGAAATTGCAATTCAGGGCTTCCATACACAGTCCTGGATTCCACAGGCACTCCCCTCATGAGATTACTCCTCTGACACTTAGTCGCTAGAACTCCATCTTGTAGGAAGCCACCAGTCAGGTACTGTACTTTTCAGATTTAACAATATCAGTCGTCCATCAGCCACTGATGGAGTTTTAAGAGGGTAGTTGGATTTCTTCTCATCTTTTACAAATGTATATAAAGTCAAATTTAAAATATCCCATGAATGGAAGAACATAAGAAGACAGGGTCACAGAGACACATTTCCATTTCTTCAGGTTATTAAATTGATGGAACATTGTACAGCTGCATTCACTTTTATTCAGGCCATACATTGTTTCTCGAATGCTGGCACTGCTCTATCTGGAGGCTGCTATTCTGCAGTGTTAGGTTTCTGTGGTAGGATCCTATGAGGCAGTGTTTGCTAGGTATGCAATATTATGCTTGTGACTCTCCTTTAGCAAAACAGTTTCATCTTGGGGAGACTTTTTATTCCTTAGTCTTGAGGCCTTGTAGCTTCTTGCCAGCATTATTTATTTACAGCACTGTGTTTACTTCTTGTAAATTCTAGAATCCAACTGTGAGTCTGACACTCCTATTTTTCACTGTGGTTTGTTTGCACCCATTAGCAAGGTTTGCATCCTCTCATGAAGAACTACAAAAAATGTTCATGGGAACAGTGAAGAGAGAGAAGGACACCACAGAAATTGTAACTGTGTTGCAAAGAAAACTTCAGATTATGTAACATGAACTCTTCCCACCAGCCTGGTCTCATAGGAGCTTCAACCACAAATGAACACTCAAGACTTACATTAATTATAAAGATGTTGGCCATTGCCTATGGTTTCTTATTGGCTACCTCTGACTTGATTATCAACCCATTTCTATCAATATAAGTATTTCCACATTGTCTAATCTTACCAGAGAAAGGGTTAGGACCTGTTACTCCTCTAGGGTCCTACATGGTGACTGACTCAGCATGTCTGCAGAAAAGAGAAAAGAGAAGGGAAGGGAAGGGAAGGGAAGAGAGAGTGATTTCCTGTTTGTCCTTCTTATATTCTGATTCTGCCCAGCTATGTCACTTCCTGCCTATCTGTACAGACCTTCAGACTTCTAAGGTTAGCTAGTGGCACTTTCTACCAAGCTATGTTACTTCCTGGGATCCTCTGCCTATACTTCCCAGAACCTCCCTTGTCTCCTAGTCCTACCTATCACCCTGTGGGAACAAGAGACCTTGGCCGGAGGCCCACTTCCGCATCAGCCTGGGAGCAGGCAGCTGTAACTGGTGTCTGTGACTGCAGAGAAAAACATGTTTACTGAAAACAATCTGGTGTCCGTAATCATAAAGAAAAACATGTTTACCAGAGCAATAAGTTCCTGATGTTTTCAGAAGGGCTCACCCACGGGAACACCCTGACACTGACCTTTCCAATGACGAACTGCCTCTTCCTGACCCCCCACCTCCCCACCCCCGGTGTCAGGGTATATAACCAGCAGGGGTAAGAATAAAGTGAGCCTTCTTTCACCACTGGCTAGTCTCTGTGTCATCAATCCCAACACCCTCCGCAGATTCTCGGCCCCAGGTTGTGTGGGCGTAGCAATCGGAGATCCAGGGAGACTTGGAAAGACTGTGAAAGATCGGCCAGAAAGAAAACTCAGGAGAGGAGAGACTTGAGAAAGAAAAGAATTGAAAACAGGTACCTCAACTTCTAACAGTAAAATTAAATGGTCAAATCTCCAGGCTTTTGCTTGAGAGGTCACCTTCTAAGGAGAAGGTGTATTGAATTAATCTTCAGCCTTCACCTGATCCACTGAGGTTGGGAAAATAAGAGGAAAACTAAGAGATCGACCTCAGTTGAAGGGTATCTTGAATTAATCTCCAGCCTTTTGCCTGATCCACTGATGTCAGAAAGTAAAGGGGAACTGAGAGGTCGCCCTCAAAGGCTGGCCAGCAAGTAAAGCTATGAGGGTGCATTGGAAAGGGGGTACCAAGTTAGGAGTTCCAGGTTAAATCTCCAGGCCTTCACCTGACACCAAGGTCAGGAAAGAATGGGGAACCTGAGAGATTGCCCTCAGTTCGAGGGTGGATTGAGTAAATCTTAAGGCTTTTACCTGAGGGATCAACCTCGGTTGAAGTATGGATTGAAAATGGGTGAATTGAAAATTGGTAACAGTTAATAAATGAGGTACTGGTATTAAGTGAAAGAAAAGGAAAAGATAAAAGTATATGAAATGGAAAATACACGGAGGGTCTGGATACTGTGTACTGTTGTGTTGTCTTTAAACTGTTTAATTGCTAAGAAAGAAACAAAAACTACTAAAAGACATTTGAATATCAATGCTGCTGAAATAATCCAACTTACATATTTTGAAAATGCTTTGACTTCTAAATTTAAATATAAGGACAGGTTACTTGGGAAAAGAATTTCTGCTTTTGTGTCCACAGAAAATAAACAGCTGTGGGTTCCTTCCAGGCTAGTATGGTTTGATGAAGTAAGACCACCTGAAGCAGTGGCCCGGGTGACCCAACATCTAAAACAGCTGAGATGATGCAGCCTTGCAGACCACAAAAACAAGGGCTTCAACAGGTTTCTGGGTTGTTTTTTATCATGATCCCCATGGTATTTCAGTGCCCCCTAACAGCAGGAAGTTGTTTGGGAAGAATGACACCCACATTCCCAAATATTGTTTATAAATGTTTGTTTGCATTTATACAGGGTTGGTTATTGATACAAATTTAAGGTCAATTTTGTGAGTCATCTTTAAAAACTTTTTACAAGGAGTGGGTATGGCTGTAACCCTTTGAGTGTAGCTCAGAACTTCTCAAATGGAGGGATGATGAGGGGCACATAGGACTTTTTCAACCTTTTGTTTTAATTCAAGGATTGGCTGGAGTTGTTCTGTCATAGAGATTTCAATTAAGGAAGTTTCATTTAAGCAAAATAATCATGACCTAGGGAAAAAGGATGACTGAAAGATGTATGTATGTTCTGAATGTATGGTGTGGCCACATCGGTATGTATGAAATGTGATTGCTAATGCGTGAATATGAACTACTTGAATTGCCTTTGATACAATTAAAAGGATACTTAGTTTACTTTGGAGATAGTTAAAAAGCTACCCAAGTTGCTTTGGATCCAGCAAGTTAATGTCTTAACAGGAAAGGTTGATGATTTGAGTTCTCAGAACCAGTCAGTGGAAAAATAGCAAAAGCCTACAACATGGCCTGTGAGAAATCTGTAGGGAAGATTCTATAGAGTAACAAACAGTTCAAACAAAATTTCAAAAAATAAAAAGGGGGAGATGTTGGGGCCTAGCCCCCACAGGGTCTCTGAGTTGTTTGTTAGCTGATAGCCACAGGTGCATCCTGTTTTCTAGTCCTGGCTTACTGCCCCCTCATTGCCCCACTAACATCAACATCTAGCAGGAGGAAAACATGCTCTCTTCCTCCTGGGGTTTTTCCACTGTGCTGTAAGCCTGTATATATAAGACTGCTCCCTCCTACAAGAGAGAGAGCTCTTAGCACTTGCAATAAAGACTCTCTCTCTCTCTCTCTCTCTCTCTCTCTCTCTCTCTCTCTCTCTCTCTCGGCAATAAAGGCAGCACATGCATTCTCCTAGTACAAACAGCTGGACATCTGGTCTTTCTTTTCCTGATACCCTGGACTTGCTTGTGGCGTGGGCGCCACATTGTCCTGCCTGGACAAACAGTATTTTATTCATCAACCAATAAGACAAACATATATGCAGAAGAACATTCACCATCAAGATTATTTATGTCATACTTATTGTCAAGTGAATATCAGTGTATAATATCACTGACTCCATGTTTCAGGTCCATTTTTAAGTCTTCCTTGTTAATATAAACATAATACTTTGACTAAAGTATTTTTAACTTGGGTGAGGAAAGAAATGATCTTATATTTGTGTGCTTTTATTTTCTCATTCCTTCTACAATATAAAGAAGACAAATTTTGGAAAAACAGAAAGTGGAGAACTATGGATCATGGATTTACTTAAGCAAAAACAAAGATGACTTCACATGATTGTATGGTAGGAGTGGCTAAGTGCTTCCTTCCTCAGTGTGTGAGATCACAGGCATCAGAATTTATACAGATGGTGAAAGGCATAGTGAGTGTGCTTCTTGATATAAAGGATGACTGTGGATGCTCCCTGGGTTATAGAAGAGAAAAAATTGTGGAGGTCATAGAAACAAGTGTTATGAGCTCATAGAAAGGCTATGACTCAGGAAGCTTCAGTGACCTTGATGTTAGTCATCAGAGCAGAGGCTGTCTCTGAGGCATGGGTAGAAGCAGGGAGCATGGCATCCAAGTGATCTACATGTAGAAACACATGTGTCCTTTGCAGAAGACATGGAGGCAGCCATAATCAAAGATGGAAACCTTGTGAGTCAGGGTAATGGGGATATCCTGATAGAATCAGGAAGATAGGGAAGGGTTTTAGAGTTCAGTAAAACCCAGGCTACCCTAATGAAATGATAGCATTGATAGGGAAGCTTTGTGGTTTGTGGACACAAGCTATATTAATATTAATATATGTGAATGCAATTGCTTTGAGAGTCCATTTAGAGATGTGTAGGATTTATTTTTTTTGTACTTTCACAATAGTGAAGTAGATGTATATGTTTATATGGGACATTCATTTTGATCTATAATTGCGTCCACCATTGTATTGTTTCTTTTCACCCCTCCACTAGCATCTGATTAAGCTAGGCTTGGATTAATTTTTCTCTCAGTCATCCCTTCTCTGGTTACTCCAGCTCTGTTGCTGAGGACAGCATAATGCAGGCAGTGAGTGTAGAAACTATGGAGTATACCACTGGTTTTAACCCTGTTATCCAAGACACTACAAGCCCACAGCACTAATTCCATCTGTCCAGTCTGACTCTCTATGCACCTTTTTTGTTTGTTTATTTTCACTCAAATCCCCACTCTAATAAATCAACACATGGAAATTTTGAAGCCTTCTTAAGCTTAATATCCCCCAATCCAAGTCATCATCATCATCATGTAGTACTTCAGTATCAAAGTGTCATATTTGTCAAGCTGCCTGTTTGGTTGGAAGCCTTGTCACCTATTAGATACAGCCTGCATCCCATGTTACGATGATCTACCTAAACCCAGGGATCAGCTTATCCCTATCTTACTTTTTCAGGCTGTTCTCTACTATTCTTTGACTTTTGACCTTACTCCAAACTAGCTTGTCTCTACAAGACACATGAATCAGCCATCCTTGTTCTAAGCCTTCAAAGCCGTTTTTCTCACTTTAAATAGTGATTCCACTATTCCACTACCTCCGGTCCTGCAAATTCCTTGGCAGATACTTAGAAAACATCAATAAGATGAACATTTGCTATTTATCACTGATTTAGATATTAACAATTTTTGGTAGATTTACTCCTTTACTACTTGTGTATTCTACACCTATACTACTTTTTCCTGTAAGTTCTTGTTACTTTAAAAATAAAATATTGCAAAAATAATCATACATGAACTTCTCTTTGTTGGGCAAATGGAAAGCTGCTAAGGCCCTGAACTTAGCTTAACTCTGGAACTAGGAGTTCCCCGCACCTCTGCCCTTGATGACTCAGCCACAACTGCTTTGTTTTTCTGCCTCTATGTGTGCACAATCTTGCTCATCTTATATAAACTACCATTCTGGCTTGGCCTACCACTGTCTCTGGTTCCAGCTCAGAGTGAGCCATTTTGTGACTGGGCTTAATAAATATTTTGAGTGAGACTTTGCTGTGTGGTGTGTGACTCTCTGTTAACTCTCTCACTCCCCAAAATCCTGGATACCCTTTCACTGTTACTGAAACATTTCATAAAACAATATACTTATTGGACTATATAGTTGATTGCATATAGTTAGTCTGGAATTCTTGCTAAGGAATGTACAACATAAGATAATTTACTAGCATAGCATCACAATAAGTGAACCATAGAACTTAGCAGAATACACAGGCACATGTAAGTGTGTTGAAAAGAAACTAGGATACAGCAAAAACAAGGGGCTTCAGTGTGAGCCTTAGGATCACAGATCACCTGCCCATGCAAACACACACACACACACACACACACACACACACACACACACACACACAGTATAAAATCATAGGCACATGACCAGAGTCTTTAAAGTGAGGGATTTTTGTCCCATGCCCAAAAACTGAACTCAGTAGGATAAGCATGATTAGCCTTGCAAGAAACGTACACAGAGAAGGTAAAATGGTATGAAGGACTTGAAAGATTGAATTCCTCTTGTGCTTTTCCATTTGAAATAACAGCTTAAGAAAGATGTAGGCAATTCATGTGTAATGCAGATATTTTCATGGGGAAGTTAGAGTTTAGTTCTTACTTTCCATGTATGACTTTTAGTCCTTGGGAATCCTGAAAAGAAGCCACATGATTTTAGAAAAAAGAAAATTGTATTCACATTGCAGTGTTGTTTTCCATACTATAGCAGTAAATAGGACTCAAGACAATTTGGGAAAGCTTCACATAAGTATCAGGCATTTCAGAAACTTTACAGACTTTAAATATAGCCCATGCCTAAGCATT
The DNA here is from genome assembly GCF_017639785.1 of Mesocricetus auratus. NCBI lineage: Eukaryota > Metazoa > Chordata > Mammalia > Rodentia > Cricetidae > Mesocricetus > Mesocricetus auratus. Next base: position 8,778,840 of record NW_024429192.1, on the reverse strand, counting down.
GAGAATGTTCCATCTATATATTTGTTATGATTTAGCACCTATGGCCACCCAGGAGTTGGGATGCAGGCCTCTGACAAATAATTTGGTGCAGCCATTCTTAAGAAGACACCTATAAGCTACAGGTATAGGTCGTGTGTTCTGTTCCCCTAGGGCTCCACTTAGTCTTTCTTGGATGCTCCCCTCCCTTCAATCTGATAGTCTCCACCTGACTCCCCGGGACACACACTGACTATATAGTTTCAGTTAATTCTGTTTCATTGCTAACACATCATCTCAGGAAGCTCATGACTACAGACCATTATGGGTTCTCTCTACCCTTAACTATTCATCCGCTGAAGTTGTAACCTGTCAATGCTTTGGAAAATGACTGAGTTTGGAGAAAGGATTTTTGAAGTGGTAATTAGGTTTAAAAGATATTATTATGGTGTATGCTAATCCAATGTGATCATAAGAGAGGAGGCTTAAGTGAAAACACATACAGAAAGAATAATTGATGAAGACACTGGGAGAAAGCATCCATCTCAGGGCAAAAGAAAGTCTCAGTAGACAGCAAATCACCTCACACCTTGACTTCTTTTATATCTAACCCCCAAAACTAAGATAAATAAACGTTTGACATTTAAGCTACAGTCTGCTGTGCTTAGCTACGGCAACTCTGGCAAACTGGAAAGAACCTTCAGAATCTTCTCCTGGTATTTTTATGTCTGTAAGTCTGCAAACACGTTTAGTACTCCAGCGCACTAAGCAAAAGAAGTTTGGCTAGTGATCAGCTAATGAGCATGCCACTTGTTCTTTAGTTTCCAAAGTGAAAAAAAAACTATGAAGCATACAGCCGTCTCTCTGCACAAAAGCAATAAAAGTCAGGTCTTCCATTTAATGGATATATCTCTATGTGTCATGCTCCTAAGACAGAAGCTTCTATGTTGAGCCAGATCTGTTACTATGTTCAGTTCTTACCATGATTTGAAATGAATGCTATTATCAGTTTACTGATAACTGAGGCAGAGACAACATGAGCGGCAGATCCCCAAAGACAAGATGGAGCTCAAGTCTAAGCTCACCATCAAAACATCAAGAGGCAGATGATGTTCCCTAATAATGCCAGAGTAGGAGGCAGTGCTTAAGAGTGTCAGCAGGATAGTGGTGGTGCGCGCCTTTAATCTGAGCACTGGGGAGGCAGAGGCAGGTGGATCTTTGAGTCTGAGGTCAGTCTGGTTCTACTGAGAGAACTCTAGGATAGCCAGAGAAACAAAGGGCAACCCTGTCTCAAAAACCTAAAAAAAAGAAGGAAAAGAGTGTTTACTTAAAAGTATTGACCTTTTCAATATGAAAGAAATAGGAAAAATAGAATCCCCTTAAGAGCTAAAGTACTGTTTAAGAAGCATAGCTAACATACTTGGAATGACCCCTGATTAGCACGGTCCCCATGCAAGGAGACATGCGGATTTGTGAAGGTTTCTATATAAAAAATGAGAGACAGAGAATACTTGGTTTTTAATGCTCATTTCATTTGGCATAATAGTAGGAACAGCAGAAGAAAGTCAGGATGAAATAATACAGGCAGTGAAGAACCATCGTATTTGAAGATGCTTGTGAACCTTGTGACTACAGATAGAGAGATATCCTAAGCATCCCAGAGAAAATTTCTGTACATATTTTAAAGGAAATAAGGCATATGGTATGATCTGAGCTAGCTGGAAGAATTTAAAGCAGGCATGGAAGCATCAGATTGGTCCCTTCATGCACCCAAGTCAATCAGCCTTCCTGGGCCCCTTGTAAATCTTTTTGCACACAGAATACTGTAGTCTGTCGTCTTTATATTCTGCAGCCTCAAGCAGCTGCTGCAGTGGCTCCCTGCAACCTACGCAAACATAGATACTTTTGTCTGAGCCACACACTTGACGCTTCTTTTACCTACGTAATACCTCTTAGGAGCAGGAGGCCTCTTCCACCAAAATCAGAGTATCCCTTCCTTGGTTTTATTATAGTTCCTTTTTATTCATGGGGACATTCTTTGGGCAGCCAACAGTTTTATCAAAATTACCGCTGCCCTCCTTGTCAGCCAATCCAACTGTTGATACTGATTTACTTTTCAGAACACCCTCCTCTTTACCATCGCGGCATGATGCTTGGCTTCCTGTGTCCCTTAGGTTCTTGGCTAACCCACTCTCTCCTCTCATTTGTTCTACGATCCAGTCCATTGCTCCAATGACTTCAGCTGTCATTGGGTCCCCATTCTCAGTAGCGGCCCTGGCCCTGCTTGATTCCATAGGCTCTGAAAACTCAATGTAGCTGTGACTGACGTCACCAGGGGCAGACACCTTCAGACCTGATCTTCTGGCAGTTCATATTAAAACTAGATGTCTAGGAGCAAATGACTTCTAAATGTCCATGTGAGTGTCAGTGTGTGCGCCCTTAGTGTGCATGTGGTGTGTGTGTCCCCACATGCACATGTGCGTGTGCATCCATGCACACACACACACACATGTCTCTCTCTATGTTTGTATGTATATAAGCATGTGGAGTTGCGTGCATGTGTGTGCTTCAGTACCCATTTGTGTTGTGAGCAGATGTGAGTGGAGGACAGGGAAGACACCAGGTGTCCTGCTTTATCACTCTCAACCTTCATCTCATGAGTCGGGGTCTCCAAGTGAACCTGGATTTAGGCTTGTGCCAGCAAGCCTTGGCTGTGCTCCTGGCTTTGCCACTCACACTGCTCTGGTTACAGGCACAAATGTACCTGGGTGCTAGCGTTTGGACACAGGCATTCAATGTCTGTGCAGTAAAGCCCTCTGATTCAGTAAGCCATCTTTCCAGCTTTGTGCTGCAAAGATAAAGTTGAGAGTGCAGATGACAGAAGCTCATTGTTGACCATGTGTTGCATATGAACATGGTGTGTGTGTGTGTGTGTGTGTGTGTGTGTGTGTGTGTGTGTGTTAAGGCAGATGCTGGATGCTTGCAAATAGGTTCTATATTACAGATGAAGAAGGTTGTGAAGTCAACACTTGTACAATGTAGTTTACAATTTGAACTAAACAATGCCATTTTGCTGAATAAATCAGGTGATCAGTGTGCATTAGAGGTTTGGAATGAAGGAAGGCTGGAGGCATGGATGAAGACACAGTAAGTGGAATTAAGAAAGCCTGAAGAACATAACGGTGTCAGAGGAAAAAATTACACTAAGAATTTAGTAGTGGATTTCATGACATCTAATGATAGGAATTGGTCTTCCACAAATCAGAACTCATTAGATATTATACTCTGGATCAGTTGATCCTTTACCAGCAAAATTATAATCAATATAATGGATATGATGATTAGATTTTTTTGTAAGTTGAAATTTCTTCAAAAGAAATCAAAAAGGCCTCTTTACTACTGAAGAGAGATTTTTTTCACATAATTTCAAGTAGAAAACTAAACTGACACATGAGCCTAATTTCCTTGTGGGAACCAGTTACTCCACCTACCATCCTTAACTGCAAAAGGATCAATCAGCCACCAAGTGTTTATTAATCCTAATCATGTGCACAGTAATGACTCTAGGTGCCAAGAACACCAAAGGATCTGACAAGCATCTCGTCTGTGGACCTTGCTTTTCCTTCTTCAGTGTTCCTCCCTATCTGACTCTGATTTCAGGGTTCTGTCTTCCTCTTATGCTAATGGTGGCATTCGTGACACTGTGACCTTTATAATAATTTCTGTTATTTGTTTTATGTAATTCTATATTGGGTTATCCACTACCCTTGGCTTATTACAATAAAATTTTTCTAGCTGAAATAATTTATTAAAAATGAAAATGCTAATTCAACATAATTTTCTAAGTGGCAGCAGGATTGTGAAGGATTCTGATATCAATGATTTTATGCTGCTGTTTAAGAACAAATCTGAGGACTGCAGAGATGGCTCAGCGGTTATGAACACCAGTTGCTCTTCTAGAGGACAAGGGTTCAATTCCCAGTACCCACATGGTAGCTCACAATTGTCTGTAACTCCAATTACAAAGGATCTGACACTCACACACAGACATGCGTGCAGGGAAAACACCAGTCAATCTTGTTTCTAATTTAAATTTAAAAAATTACAATATAAAATAAATAAATAAATAAATAAATTATTAAATAACGAATCTGAAATGTAGAATCTCTTTAGTCACCTTAGCCTTCTGTTTATTGTGAAAGTTTGGCAATTACATAGTTATTGATTATTAATCTGTAAATTCACTCCTTGCTTAATTATTTACCTTTGTTCCCTGCACTACATTCATGACTTAGACACATTTTCCTTCAAATCTTATTAGGATTTTCCTATTTTATTGTAACACAGCTTTACTTGAATGGTTCATTTTAATGACTTTGCCTACTATCTCATAAATAAGTATAATATAACCACAGGGACATGACACATTCTTTACTTATGAGCTGAGGTTTTTGACTTACTAGATACTAAGTACAAACTTCCATAAATACTATTGAGATCCATGTGAAAACTTTTAATTCAAATTTCCATCAGTTCCACACCACACACCACAAAACATAAATGAAATGTACATTTGTTACAAGATATGAAAAATTAAAACACATTAGATTAAGGAAATCTGTTACTTCTGAATTGAAAATATCTTGAATTTCTGTTCTAACAGATAACAGACCATTTATGTTTTCTAATAATCCACCTGCAATCTCTGTGATGGTTTCCTTTTGATGAAAGTGGTGGACAGTTCTAGAAATATACTGAAACACCAGAATTATTTACTGAAGGGCAGACGGTATTCAGTCTGGGAACTCTTTGTAAATATGCCAGTAATTTGAGAAGAAAGCCAATGAACCTGAAAAATGCTGACAGTATGAATTATTGGTTTCAAACCTGTTGTCTTTTTACCTTTTCTTGTATATTGCTTGATGTTATAAGAGGGCAGCTCACATGTTTATTTGTGAACATGCAATAGAAAAAGCCCCATGTATTCCATCCAGAATTTTGCAACACAAGAACTGACAAATATAATAAGCTTGAGGACACGGAATATAACCACATTCACTGGATCACTCTCTTAGGACATTTCTCAAATGCCACTTTTCACATTCGAAGCCTGTGACAGTAATGTTCTTGGGAACATTCCCAATGGTCTTGTAAGGTAGAGCATTTAGGCTAACTAAATATTTCAGAGAAGTATCCATGGACCTAAGGATAGGAGCACAGTAATTCCTCATAAATATCCTTACAAAGTCTGGGAGACATGATGTTTGTGGTGTTTGTTTATATGCATAGAGATTGTTTATTTAGTTTATTTTCGAACTACTCTTGTTTCTTCCCTCCCCCCACTTTTTTTGCATCCACATTGTGTAGGTCAGACATTACAAACGCTGGGCAACATTGTAAGATTTTATGCTCTGATGTACAGAACAGCATAAATAAGTAGAGATTATGGATCAATATAACTATCCCAACCTGGAGACCTGTAAACCCACATTGATTTGTCCAGTGGGTTCTTCTCACATTTGGTTTGTGTCCTGTTGCCCCTTCCTTTTCAGGAAACATGTGCAGGGCATTTACAGAAAGCAAGGGCTTCTTTACCATCTGTTTGCTTTATTCTTTTCTTGTGCACTATTTGAAACTTTAGCATAATCTTTTTAATGAATAAACATTGCTTATCAGTGTGTCAATCAAAGAATCTTTGAATAGATGAAGATGCTAATTTAACCATCAGTCATCAGCTTTGACAAGAGATTTTGTGGTTTGGTGTCCAGCCACAAAAACTACAGAAGTGAAGAACTGAGATCTGAAATATGTGTTGAGGAACCCGAATGTGATATTTCATGGTAAAAACTTATGGAAGGATTTCTGTTGCCAAAAGATAGCTTATTTTAAAAAAGTAGGAAATGGTATTTTCCACCAAGCACAGTAGCAACCAAGTACCCATTTCTAATATGGTATTTGAATCCCAAATACACCATTCTAAGCATAGTGATGGTCTCTGACAGTCACCAAGTAAATTCAGTCACCTTAGATATTGTTCATTTTATGAACACCAACCAGATGGACGAATCTTTAAATTCTTAAGAGTTAGTGTGTGTGTGTGTGTGTGTGTGCATGTGTGTGTGTGTCTCCGCACGCACGTGGTAGTGGAAGAGCCACAATGCTGTAGTACCAGTGTGAAAGCCAGAGGACAATTGTGTGGAGCTGATCCTCTCTTACACCTTTGAATGGGTTTATGGAATCAACCTCAGGTTGTCAGGCTTGCACAGCAAACACCTTGCTAGCCCAGCTGGATGAATTCCTTAATGAGAAGTTGTGGTTTGTGAGAATAGTATAAGATGTCCCACAGCAAGACAGCTGTTGGTCATATGAACTACCCACCGGGTTTTGTGCTATATTGAGGTATCATTTTTTGCTATGGGTTAATTCTTTTAGATATACGTTACTGAACTATTAGCACCATGCTTTATTGGATTATGCTCACACCTAAAATTTAAATTTAACTTATAATATTATAGAAGATAGAGTTCTGATCTTTATAATAAATAAGCTTTATGCACCCACTAAGGTGTTGGTCCTCCATGATTTTTATCTAACATAAATCCTTATAACCTTGGGAGATGACAGTTGAAACTGTCCAAATTTAAGAGGATAAAACACACCAAGATAGCATGTTGCAACTTGGTATGTTGCGATAAAGACTCTGATCGCTGAATTTTGAAAAGTTAAGTTTCCCAGATTTTAAAGCTATCATTTCCAACATGGCATTGCATGGTTGGTTAAGTTTGGGAAACTTTGATTTTAACCAAGTAAGTTTCTTACTACAATAACTCTTTGAGATTCTGAAAAGCTAATCATTACTTTGAATTTTATCAAAAGAATAGACAATTACAACACAAATTTCCAAAAATAATTTAAGCAAAGAATTATTTCGAATGTCAATTCTTCAGATAATTTTTGATTGGAAGAGATTTTGAGAAATGCTTTAATTAACGATCTCAGTAGATGATTATAACACTAAATTGAATGACATGCTATGTTGTCATGATTTTCATGAATGGACCGAATTCTAATTTTCTTATTTGTATTTAAAATGTGTAGTGTTAACTGTTTTTAAGCTTAAGAAATAATAAACATACACTCCTAGATAAGTCATCACACAAAAGTTCAAAATTCATTGCATTTCTTTGCACATTAAAAAGCCTGTGATTTAAATTCTGTGTTACCACTTACATATTTTAAAAATAGTATGCGGTGGACAATGGTCAGATATTGTGTGTGACCCATGTTTCCTTAAGTGGTAGTTACTGTCTCAGTATATATAGTCCTAAGATCTCCATTTTGTGTTTTAGTCCAATTCCTTGCTTAGGTTTTGAGAATAAGAACATCTTAGATGCCTTAGCTTGTGTGTGAATTCCCCACTTGTATTGATTCCAAGAATCCTTTCCATGATCTCTTTGCTTCAAACATTGTATCATTTTCTTTCTGACTGCAGTTCAATATACACCCAAGAAGCAACATCAAAAAGGCATTTGTTTTACAGTTTGTGATATAGTAGTGAAATCTCTTTTTTTTAAAAATAATACTGTGTGACATAAATGGAAGACCACCTGTGTGTGCCATAAATGGAAGGCCACAGAAGGGTGTATGAGTCTTGTTAGTCACCAGCAAGGGTGATTTTACTTAACAGACACTGGAGATCCATAATCAGCTCTCATTTCTTTCTCCCTCCTTTGTGTAGCAAATCAGCATGCCTTTTTTTTTAACCAATGCTGCCATATTCTTCAAACTAGGCTTCTACGTTAGCAGGTGCTATATTCAACTGTGTGTGTGTGTGTGTGTGTGTGTGTGTGTGTGTGTGTGTGTTTCCCGAAGCTGTCTAAATGTATAGAAAGGGATCTTTTGCAGTAGATTTTAGTATTCAGGCATCTGTACTGGCCTGCCCCTGGGGTTCTGACAGGCTACGTCCTCAGCTGCAGCCACTATGGGCACCACCTGTGCACATTCAATATGTTCCCCCTTAAAAGGACCCTTCCTACCTCCTCTCTGTCTCTCTCTGTCTCTGTCTCTTTGTCTCTCTTTCTCTCTGTCTCTCTGTCTCTCTCTCTCTTTCTCATGGCATGAACATAATAGGACTGGTAAGGACAAGGGCCACTACATATGTGGGTTACATATTAATTTCTGCAGAACCTTTCCCTTTGGGCAAGGATCAAGATATATATTACTTCTCTGATGTAAAGACACCCTCTGAGGCACACCTTGCTGATTGCCATCTGACAGACCTGAAGGACCCACCCACTGGAAGTGTCAGGGTGTGCTCCCATGGAAACATCACGTTACGGGTGACAGGATTCAACACTGAGATATTGGATGGAATCATGTGTCCGCAAAGCAGCACTTCTGCCTTTCTCTCTCGGCTACCACAGCCGTATTGACACGTACTCTATCATCTTACTGTCTCTTTAAATTCAGCAACATCCCTGTAGATAGGAATAGACATTAAAAAATGGAACAAGGTAAGTAATAAGCTAAATTTTCTCCCCAGTGCTACTCCACTAAGTTTGAACTCAAGATTTGAATATTCCTTGTCTTAGACTAACTTTACTATAAAGTGAAGTTTCAGAATACACACTCAGGTCAAACTTCTAGCCAATGTTATCTCTTCTAACATTTTACAAGATCAGTGTTTTAATGCTAACTTGCACAAATTGTCAAATTGCTTCAACAAGTTATTAAACAAGGGAAAACAAAATTGCTAACCTCAGGTTTGTTGCAAGCATGCTCAAGATTCAGATTGCCCTGTTGGGGCTGAGAAGCAGGGCATGCTTGGCCAACTCAAATCCAATTGATTGATAACTCATGTCCAGAGAATCAACAAAGATAGAGGAAGCTTATGACAGAAATGAAGGAGAAGGAATTAGGAGAGGGTTTGGCATTTTGTTGAGAGATTAAGTCTTGTGTGACTCACTTAACAAAACACAGGGAGGGAGAGGCTAATGAAATAGGAAGGAAAATGATTCAGTTTGTTGTTGCAGGAAAAAGAATTAAAGAATAAATGTGAGAAATCAGGAGAAATTATAAAATGAATTCAGATATTATTTCAAAATAATTTTGGTATACTTTCTGAAGCTTTGGAGGACACTTACATTAAAAAAATAAAAAATTTAATCAAAACAAATTTGAGATATCATCTTACTCCTGTCAGAATGGCTAAAATCAAAAACACTGAAGACAATTTATGCTGGAGAGGATGTGGAGAGATGGGAACACTCCTCCACTGCTGGTGAAAGTGCCAACTCGTATAGCCACTTTGAAAAGCAGTATAGAGATTCCTCAGGAAAATGGGAATCAATCTACCACAAGATCCAGCAATTCCACTCTTAGGCATATATCCAATGAGGCAAATTCATACAACAAGGGCATCTGCTCCACTATGTTCTCACTCATATATGGATTTTAGACATGGATCAGGAGAGTGCCAGTCTGCACTTCCACTGACAGAGAGTCTGCGAAACAGGAAAGAACCTAAAAGATATGCATGGTACCCAAGAGAAGAGAAATGAGGCAAGATCCTCTGAACAGATGGGGAACACGGCAAGGGGTGGGGAGGAGGGGGACCTGGAAAATAGAGAGGGGGAGAAGTGGAAGAGAGAGTAGGTCGTGGAGGAACAGGAAGGTTGACTGGGGGGATAGGATGGGGGAAGAGGGAATCATAGGTTAGAAGACAGATCAGGCACCATTGTGACCTCTAGTGATCTAAAGGGATGACACCAATTGGCAAGCTAAGCAATAGTGTAGAAACCTCCTTGAATGACCATTCCTGATAGTGAACTTGATGTCTATAACCATCCTGGAGCCATCATTCAGTGACTGAGGGAAGCAGAGGCAAACACCCACAGTTAAACACTGAACAGAACCCAAGGAACCCAGTGACAGAGAGAGAGGAGCAATGAGCAAATTGGCAAAGAATGGGCTGGCAAAACCAGCAGAGACAGCTGATCTGAACAGGGGAGAGCTCTTGGACCCCAGACTGATAGCTGGGAGGCCAGCATGGGACCGATCCAGACCCCCTGAATGGGAGAGTCAGTGAGGAGGCCTGGGCTACCTATGGGGTCCTGAGCAGTGGATCAGTGATTATCCCTGGAATACTAACAGACATCGTGTGTCCATAACACAAAGAGGGTTGCTCTCTCTGCCTGGACTCTTAGGGAAGTGCCTGAACCCTACCCAGAGTGAAATGATAGACTGTAGATATCCCCTATGTGAAAGGAATTGGCAATAGGGTGGGAGGATGGGGGGGAAGTTGGGGTGTGGGGGAGGAGGGGAGGAGGGGAGGGAGAGGGAACTGGGATTGACATGTAAAACAAGCTATTTAAAATAAAAATAAAAATAATAATAATAAAAAAGAAATTTCCTCTATGTCATTATCATGTCCACAACAAATTTACTTCACATGTACGTATGTACATATGTATATGTATATACATGAGTATATGTACATACATATTTTTATTATATCAGGGACTGAGCCACAGTACACATAAGAAAACCAAATAAACAAAGGAAAATAAAGTAAAAGCTCTAACCTCACACTCCTTGATGTCAAGAGGAAGTAAGACTTCATACATCTAGAGACACTCCCCACATAATTTGGGGACAGGAAAGAATCTATTCACCTGTGATCCTAAATGAATTACATAGAATATATTTTACAGATGCTAGCTTAAAGAATCAAAGAAAAGTCTCTGCAAATTTAGTCTAAAGAATGATTATTTGTCCACACTAACCAAAGAATACATGCGATTTATTCTCTATTTTCAGATGAAAATTACATCTAGCAAAATGAATAATGTCACTTAGCTATTAGGAAATACATGGCTTTGAATTCTTAAAACTTGGAAATCAACCAACTGTGAAAATTCTCACTAAAGAATACCAAGAGCTTGAATTATCATCCAGCAAAATAGAGTAAAAGGAACACAAAGCATCGCTAAGAATAATTAGAATCATTACATGATTCTTAAAATGGCCAATTTAACCAAGAAAGCATAATAGGTCATAAATGTGTTGGCACCTATTGACAAAGTATCGGAATTAATGTGATGATAATGGGCAGAAATGGACCCACAGTGCACTCTGACATCCTAGCACTCCCTTCTCAATAATTTATACGATAGATGCATTAAAATTAGTATAGATACAGAAAATCTAGATAAGCAAATTTGGCCTGTTTGAATATTTAAGTTTTTCCTTTATCACAACATTCCTAACAGGTCTTGAACACACAGTCTTCTCCAGATCATGTGTAGACAAACACCAACTTGCATCCCACACTAGGTCCTAAAACACTGTGGTGGATATCAACCAATCTTGTGTGTAGCGCAGGCTGCAGACATCATAATGCATTGTCAACAGCCAACAGGTCAATCTGTGTGAAACACTCACACAGAATGAGCATGCAGAGTTTTCCACCGCGGCTTCTGGGCTCCAAGTTTTAGCTTTCCTCCAACAAATTCTGCTTTTCATGTACTCATTTTGCAATTCCCAAATGCCTTCCTTTTATTGCAAGATGCAGTTTAAATTTTAGTTCACTTTTCCAAATATCTCCACCATCTTGTCTACAGTAAACTTCATATGTACATGCACACCAGACATTAATACTTAACACGCCCCTAACTATCTTTTTCCTTTAACTGGATTAACATCTTCGTACTGAATGAGGCGATGTCATACTTTATGCTTCTTGGGAATGATTGGGTAATAGATTATTCAGAAATGCCTTGGTAAATGGATGTTATGATGGAAGGCTGACTGCTAACCTTTGTGATTTCAAGGCCTCAACTTACTTGTGGAAACAAATATTCGAGGTAGTTCACCTACATGTTTACAAAGACATTTAAACTTGTAAATGGTGACTGGAAACTTTAGATGTTTATAGCTTGAGTGGGAGCTAACCTGATGACTGTTTTTAAGTGTTTTCTATTCATTTTCTAAGGGAAAGAACATATGAAAATCAATAAGTAAGGACAATGAGATCCATATTATCACAGCGCTATGAAATCTTATGTATTCTATAAAATACAGTTTTATTAAATATCAGCTAACAGGACTTTTGAATCTATATTTTCATCTCAGCTTACAATTAGAACTTTAAAAGTGTTTTAACTGACCCAAAGTAGTGGTGTACTCAGAGCTTGTTGAAAATACAAGATCTCAATTCAGACTCTTCAGTCTTGAATGCTTAGTAAAGTAAAAATGTGCTTTTTCCAGAATTTACATGTTAACTTATACATAGTAAACAAAATATAAGGCATTGTTATCTTTAAAGCAAAAATTTATCCAAGAGAACAAATAATCCCTTCCTTGTGCTTCCTCCAGAAATACTTGTTAGGAGGCATAGATTATTCTATGATAATGCAATGGTAATATTTTGATTTTTTTCTTTTTCCTGTTGTACATAGATAAGAGGTATTTCACTCCTTTAGTTTTCAATCTTTCACATCTAGATAATTTTGATGAGATCAAATGGTACAGAGCCATGATTATCTTTTATGACCTCAGCCCAGCTATGACTGCATTATGTATTTCTTTAAGCATCCCAAGAGAAAAGCAGAGTATACTACAGTAGCACAGCATTCTAAAGGCAACACAGTATTTGTTAATTTGTTTTTGCTGATGCATCTCTTGATGTTATTTATAGTCAGTGTTCTAAAGAGATTTTACTATTCAGTGTTTCTTAATTAACAAGGATCCCTGAACTCATCCTTTTCCTTTTTCCTAAGACAGTAGGCTTTGTTAATTAGTTGATATTGGTGGGGTTTTTCAACATATTGTGCTTATTTTCTTCCATTTGACTTTTTTTCCTGTTTTGCCAATTCCTTAAAGGATATACTGTATGACATTTTATAAGTTAAGCATCCAGTCAAATATTTATTGATTTCACTGTTAAAATGAGTTGCCTGAAAGGGACTATTTATTTCATCGATCAAACAAAACAGCCAACTGATTGATGGGATGTTTTGATATCCTGTTGACATAGCTTTTGTTAGTTAATTTCCCCTTTTATCAGTCTCACAAACTAAACAGAACAGTGTGTTTAGTCTGACTTCATTATGATGTTAAAATTCTCTTCATGTTTATTGAGTTGTTGACATTTTCATTATTTTTCATTTATTCCACTTCAGTCCCACATGTTGAAGTGAGTTTGTTGAGCACATTTATTTCTACTGTTAAGTTCTCATTTTCAACAAGTCCTCACCCCCACCAGTGCAGGTGCAAATGAGCTTGTTTCAAGGCTCATTGTTCTGCTCTGGAAAACGGTGTCCATATTTGCTTATAGAGTAGAAGAATTGATTTAAGAATTATGGTCAAAATTTCATGCTAGTTAGAACCAAAGGTGTAAGGAAGCTAGCAAGCCATATTCTTCAAATAATCCACACATACCGCACATGTACAAAAGCCTTTCAATCTACAGATCAGTTTATCTATGGAAAAAGAAGGTTGTAGTTCAAGTACAGCAGGCCAAAGGTTCATCTTTATGGCAGAAAACCAGTAGTTACCACTCAGTCAGTCTGCATAACTTCCACCTGTGCTCAGAAGCCTGAAGCCTTGTTACAGAATGTGAGAGAAACCCAGACACGATCCTCGAGTGATTACCAATTCAGTATTCACAGTGCTACATGCTTGTAATGCCATTGTCCTCATTGTATAAACTGTCTTGTATAAGTAAGCTTAGATGTAAACTCATTCCAATCCTCAAGCAAAAATATGGAGTTTGTTTTTCTCAACAATGCAGATGCAGAGGGAAGTCTTATTGCTGGGACTGATAACATATGCTTTCTGCTTTGCTAAGTGTTAAGAAGCACAGCTGATGTCTGAAGGAATGTCAGTAGTTTCAGGACCTGAAAGATATCTCTGGAAGTCAAAGTTCACATAGTACTCTGGATGAATTGTTGAATGAAGTAATGTTTTAACACCAATTGTCTTTTCATAGACATCCCGTCTTTGGACCCTAATTTAGAATTGTATTGAGATATGTCTAGATGTTTCCATTTCCATTCACAGTTTTCCACACATGCTTATGTGGCACCACTTAAAGTCAAATCATTACTTACTAGTATAAGAAATGATGCTGTATATTCTGGAAACATGAATCATTCATAAGCTTTAAATATTTTATGTTTTAGATTTATGAATTTTGTTTTTTGTGTATGCATGAGTGCTTGCATAGATGAATGTGCACCACATGCTTGCGTGCTTACCGGAAGAGGGTGTCAGAACACCTGGAAATGGGCTTAAAAGTGGTTTATGACTTGCAGGTGATGGCAAATGAACCCAGATCCTCTGAAAGAACAACCAGTGCTCTTTTCATCTGAGCCATCTCTTCTTCCCTGCTTTATTTAAGGTTTGAAAGGGGCTGGGGTGATATTGATTTAAGTCCTGTTTACCATCTCTCTTATAATGGTATCTTTCAAGGGACTCTCACTTGTTTCCCAGGTTCCATATTACTAGCAACCACACTAGTAGATGTCAAGGTGAAATAACAGATGCCAGAAGGCCAGTGAAAATCTAGACCTAGAGAGAAAATTACACGGAAAATTACAAATAAATCTCAGAAATAAACAGAAAAATCGCTGGGAAGTTGGAAGGTGAAAAAAATCACATTGTTAAACACTAGAATTTCTAACATTTGTATAGTAATGGAAATAACTTGACAAAGGAAGTGAAGATGGTGATGTGAGCCACAGACAAGGGTGTTTCTTAAGTGAGTTGCTTAACTAAGCAAGAAGAAGAAAGCTAGAGCTGAAATACAGACTCTTGAGTACACGGCAACATGGAGTGTTGTGCATGCAAATAGTCCTTATTCAGTAAAGCCTGGTGGGGATGTTTTTGTTTTCTCTGCTAGGTGGTACATGGTTCCTTGGAGAGAGTGAGGGTACAAAGGAAGTCTAAAATTATAGGGGACATCAAAAGAATTGTGAATAAGTATTTAGGAGAGTGAAATCAAAACTGGATTTCAGGACTATAGGAAGGTTTCTGACAGTAATACAAATCACAAACAATTTAGCTGGAGCTGGGCTCAGCCGTAAGGGGCACACCCTCTTCTTGCAGAAGATCTGAATTTGGGACTGAGCACCACCTGGGTTGGTTCACAACTACCTCTTACTGCAATATCAAGAGGTTCTACAGATTCTTCTGGTCTCTGCAGGTCCTGTACTCATGTACACAAACCCACATACACGTACACGATGAAAATGCTGATGAATAAAATCTTAGAAGTATGCTAGTCAAAATATCTGCTTCTCATTTCCCTGTGTTCAGATCCCTGTGCTCAGATCCCTGTGTTCAGATCCCTGTGCTCAGATCCCTGTGTTCAGATCCCTGTGCTCAGATCCCTGTGCTCAGGTGAAGGTTATGCAGTGAGTTGTGTTTAATTGGATTTGACTTTCCCATTAGTTACGGTGAAGCCAGGGAGCAGCAAGTCACTTTAAGGTGTGTGCCATAAAGTGATTATGAAGTTGGGTTGGGATGAGCAAGCTAGTGAAAAAGTAAAGAGGGTGAGTTTCATGAGGACAGGGTGGAACCCACTGACTATTCTCACAGAGCTACGTAGGTTTTCAGAGTCAGAATAGGCAGAGTAGCCATGATAGCATAAATGGACAGGTGAATAAAACTTCTTTTAAAAATTGCAATATGGAAAATTTGCCACGAATGGTCATATTAGTTATGCTATTATAAGAGGAAGTTTCTAATATACTAAGATCGCTATCACAGAATGATTAGATTTTTGGATCTGAGAAACTAACGTATATCAATAACCTATATAGCAACACTATATGGACTCAGTAGGTCTTTGTGTGTTTGACAATAATAACTAAGAAAGATGTCACTCACTTAAGAAGGTGTTGGGAAGAAAAGGGGGAACTGGAGGGAAAGAGAGACAGATAATTTAAATGCAGTATATTAGATATTCTGAATTAAAAACTACATTAAAATATTAATTTGCCTGCTATGGATGAAAGCTTTAAGAGGAAGAAAAAAAGACTAGAAGCGATGAAACCAATTCACATGACGGTGTAATCCTACATGTGACATATAGGCAAGACACACCTTAGAGTGGATGTGAAACCAGAGGCAGAAACAGATTTAGTTGTTTTAGGTTGAAGACATGACGGGCAAGTACTAGTCACAATGAAACTGAAGACAATGAAAAGCAGGAGTCAAGGAAGTAGTCATGTCTGTCTTGTGGATGGTGATATCATACAGCAAGTTAGGGAATACAGTAATAAAGGAAACACAAAGGCCACCAGTGATTGTAGTTATATGTACTTTATACTGAGGGTGCCCTTGAGATCCCAAGAGCATCTGATTACCAATGAAGCATGCTGGAAGAAGCTCAGGGGAATGGCAGAGTGCTCTCCAAGGCCCTGTAAGACTGTTACTAAGATTAAATACAGTCAGTTCTACTAAAAGTATTGCACTTTTGTCATCACAGAGATGTTTATTGAAATGAAGATCCACAAAGGGATGTATGACAGAATACAATGTATAGAATCCTACGTGGTTCTTAATACTCCCATCTTTCCAATGTTTGAAGTGTTCATGTTTTCACAGCCAGGATGAGATAAGTTGAGGAGTCTTCAAAATTGTGAAAAGTTATGCCTAACATCTTTTACAGAGTAGCCCCAGAATTGGAAAACATCTCTCTTCTTAGCTTTCTGCTCACATCAATAATTTGTCATTATCTTTAAATAGAAACTATGTTTTTTATTATTATTTACACTAGTTGGTTGTATCCAGATATTTTTGGACAATAATTAGCAAAAGTAGGTTTCGTGTTTTTTAATGTTAAGTTTATATTTTATAATTTTCAAAAATTGAAAATATGAAAATCTTATGTAAAGGAATAAGAATTATATCTCTATTGCTATTATTATGCATGATACATTATATAATTTTTACCTGTTGTGGAAAATCATTCAGCCAATAGTGTTTAAAACACCTTCAATTGTGCATTTGTGGTGTAAATCTTGGCAAATGGGAGCTCACATCACCCACACATTCCAGTGCGATAAGTAAATTCTCCCAGAATGTTTGACAACACCTGGGTGAGGGAGCTTCCACTCTCTGGCTTTGGCAGTCCACAAGAAGTCAATTAACTATTGAGTCATATCCATTTATTTCCCAAGTTATCAAGGAAACCAGAATTGCCAGAGGGAATGGCTTACATCACACATACCAGGAAGTTTCAGCTGGAGCCAGCCACACAATTAAGATGTTCCAGTGGAGCCAGAATTCTTTGTTCAGGCTAGTTCCACTGGCATAAACACGTGGTAGGCAGACTATAGCAGGATTCTGGTTTTCACTACAGAACTAATAGTTTCATGGTTCATGTTTTAATTTCTTGATTTCTTTAAAATAGATTATGTTTGAACTATCCATTTCTCTGGGTGTTGTGACCTCAAAAAGATAAAGGATAAAGATAAATCTATGATTTAAACCCATAATTTTTCATGAAGTTTGCATACTCAGGGAAGTAATCGTATCTGTGTATACACTACAATTATTCAACACTCATCGACTTCCCTTTATATTTAAGCTATAACTAAAGCCATGTTTTGTACTGTTTCTCCAATAGATTAACTGGCTTAGTGAGAAATCTCTAATTTTCCATCACAATAAATTATGTGATAAACAGTAAAATCACAGTAAAAAAACCTCAAAATACAGTGCCAGCAAAGGGTATTTTAATGTAAGGCTCTAACCTATTGGAGCTAAGAAGTCATTCACAGGGGGTTGGAGCCATGGAAATAGCAACTGGACAAACTCACTGGAGTCTTTGCTGGAGATGTTTCATGTGTTCTTTGTGACAAAGAAGTGATCAGTACTCTCTGTCACTTGAGATGATGGTATAATTCAGGGCAGTGTTTCTTAAGGACAAATCCTTGCAGTCAGATTGATTCTGTCATGCTTGTTTAAAACTACTCAGGGAACTGAGAGAGTGACCAGGAATCTTAGGGTAGAATTATATCCCTCTGAATCAGAAAAAACTTTACAATGTGAGATATATTAATAGAAAAAAATAAATTTTCTGCTTTTCAATTATAGGTAACTTCAACACATTTGGGTATAACTTTCATAGCTACATAAATTTGAATAACTAGAAAAATCATGAAAGACAGAAAAGGTTGAAAGATTAAAGTGGATGATGTATTAAAGTAAGGAATACTTTTGTTTATTAGATATTTTTCACAACTTCTAATACTCTATTTTTCTGATAGAAGAAGAGCCGTCAAGGGGGGTTATAAGTTTCTAGCTGTTTCCTAGGTCACAG
The DNA here is from genome assembly GCF_017639785.1 of Mesocricetus auratus. Classification (NCBI taxonomy): domain Eukaryota; kingdom Metazoa; phylum Chordata; class Mammalia; order Rodentia; family Cricetidae; genus Mesocricetus; species Mesocricetus auratus. The sequence goes on along the minus strand of NW_024429192.1, from coordinate 8,760,533 downwards.
TTACTGGTTCTGGAGTTGGTAATTGAACAAATAACACTAATCCATTCTGATGCATAGCGCTCCAGGTGTTAGCATTCCTTCCATTGGAGCAATGGGATGGTAAGATGAGAAATCACACCATGTTGCAAACACTTGTGAGCAATTAAATAAGCAGAGATGCTACAAATGAGACCAGCGAAAATCTCCAAAACCTAGAGGTCCAAATCATTCCTTGAGGCTTACAACCAAAGCTCTTATTTGACTTCTTCCTGCTCCACCCAAAGGTTTATCAGCTCCAGAAGCCAATAAAAAGGGGCAGGTGCATGCACAGAGGATGTGGGTAATTCTCAGACACTTTCATAGGCATGAGTAATGCCTTTAATGGAATCATGTAAGACCATTATCAAACATTGAAGGCTCCCTTTATATGTGGATTTCTAGCCCATTTGTTGTAGTAAAATATTGATCATTAATTCAATACAGCTACAAAATCATAGAATTAGACCTTACTTTTCTGTTCCCATGTTAATGCAGAACCTCCAGTAAGATATAAGTGTATACCTACCCACCCATCTTCAGTGATATAGAACTCATATTTTTTCAACTAGGGCACATTTTGTTCAAATATGCTATGAATTTCTGACTTAGATCGATCTGGAATGTGTTCCTTGAAATGTCTTACTATCTCTAAACCTAGTATGCAGGAAGCAAACCTATTTTTCTGGCACAAAAACACTTGATATATTTGTAAGTATGATGTCCTCAACTTACCTCTCATCCAAGACAAATATTCCAAAATTGTCCCAAACATTTCTTGAATTCACAGACCTTAGAACCAGGCTTGAGGAATCTCCTCAGTGGAAAATGTGCCATAGACAGTTGAACTACTCATGTGTATCTCCTCCCCCGAGAAATGTTGGGAAACTTGGATGTTTGAACAAACAGCATGATAGCTGAATGGAAGTTAAAGAATAAACTTCTTGGATGAGTTCAAGATTCACCAGAGAAAGCATTGAAAAAAGGATGGTTATCTGAATTGTAGCTTCTGATGTCTTCCTTTGATATTAAGTGGATTCTAAATGCTTCTCTTTTTCTGAGTCGGGAACCTAGGATGAACCAAGCAGAGGTTACAAGCTGCTAGCTCAGGTTACTAAAGATGATGGACTCAAGGAGTATCTACAAGGGGTGAGGACACATTAGAATATCAGCAATAGCTAAATAAATGTTTTTAAACATATATCCCATGTGTTATTTTTAGAGTCAACACCTCTGCTACTGCTGGTTAGAGGCAGCTTTGCTTTTTTTTTTATTATGTGGTCTTCTTATTTGCTCACAAACTGATACTAATATTTCCATAAGTGGTGAAAATTAAAACCTTTTATAGCAATGTAAGAAATTCATGCCATTAGTCTAACACTACTGGTCACACAGACCAGATGAGCATCTGAGGAAGACTGCCCAAAATGCTGAAGACTAGGAAGCAGGAGGCAGTAAACTTTGGGTCTACCTTGGAAGCTGATTATTGAGTAAATCAAAATGGAGCAGTGTTTCATTTCTGGGAATTGAATTACTAGAAAACCAGTAATGTAAATGTTGAATTTCTTAGGCGTTTTGTTATAAGTTCATGTATTTTCGCTGATGTCCTCCAGTCAGGAATAGGAATTTACTGTACGTTGTTCTAAGTGCTTGTTCTGCTAGGCCTCCCACACTGGGATATTACTTCCTTTACTCTCTCCCTTGTACAGCAGAAGCTGGGTCAGTGTCTACAAGGACACAGCCTACATTGCTTTGCAAAAATCATTGTCAGGAAATATTTCCAAGCTTCTAATTCACTAAGATTGACAGCAGGCTTGATCTCACTTAGGTTTTAGAAGCAAAATCATAGTCTTTGTCCTTTCATAGTCATGTTAAAATAATTTTGTATTTTAAAAGATTAGATGTGCTATCTTACTGGTTGATTTTATATTCAATGACCTATTATTTTGGTTTCTTTTCTTGTTGCTATGACAAGTAAATGCAACTGAAAGGGAAAGGGGTATCTTTTGCCTCACAATTCAAGGGTACATCCACCCTGTCAGTGAAATTGAGCCGACCGAATCTTGAAGCAGTTTGAAGAATCAGATCCACAGGAGTTGAGAACAATGGATGCATGTTGCTGCCCAGCTCCATCTTACCACTTATATAGTCCAGGATCCCATCTGAGGAATGATGCCATTAACAGTTTGTGGGTCTTCCTACTTCAATTAATGCAATTAAGTTCATCTTCCAATGACATATCCAGAGTCCTATCTGTCTGGTGATTCTAGATTCTGTCCTGTTGGCAATCAACACTTTCAAATATATAATTTAAATTCTTATAATATGATGCAAAAATAATGATATTAAAATAATACACATATTAGATCTGCATAGTGGCAGAAAAAAATAACCAATGAGGATTGCGTGGTCAGTGCTATTTGTTAAGTCTGCCAACAACTTGGAAGGTCTTGCTATTTGCCAACCATCGTGCTTACTTTAGAGTTTGCCAAAGGCATGGAGAAATTTTGTCTTGAGTGAGTTTGAACTCTACAGTAAATAGTAACCTTAAATAACCTAGCTTCGGTCACAGTGTAAAAGCAGAAAAGGGCTACCAACAGCGTGATAGACAATAGGGTGATCCCATCTGGTCAGCTAGAAAAGGTAAGAGTGGAGTGTATTTGTGGCTGAGCAACAGAAGAATAGAACCTAAAGAATCCCTATGACCCTGCCTTGACTTCAGTTGGGGGAAGCATACCACAGAAAGAAATACCTGACAAAGCTAGTGTGCTCTGTTCAAATAACAGAAAACCCGGTGGAAATGAGACTAAGAAAGCAAGGCAGTGACGTTCATAAATCAGGATGCTAATATAATAATAGCAATAAAAATGGCAATGATGGTGGTGATGATGGCAATGATAATAACAACCTTTTAATTTTGTACAAGAAGATGCCTTATCTATCTATGCTATTTGTAGGATCGGCAAGAAAGAAAGCTTGTTAATGCTACTTTTGACCTTCAGGAAGGCAGGCAGTGCAGGCAGATTCTTGACTCATCTGGGGAATCCAGGAAATGCCAGGAAGGGAATCTTTGCCTGGAACACTGAGTGATGAAGCTTGCAGAGGAGAGACAGAGACAGCAGAGGGAAGAGCATGCACAGGGAGCATCAAGCTCCTGAAGTGTGGGCTCCCGAGGCCCATTTCCAGAATTGCCAGTAAGTCAACATGACTTGAAGTTCAGGGTGTGCTTCTGAGCACAGGAGGCAGCATTTCAAAAGTAGGTGTGATGGTCTCATAAAAAGCCCCGAAGCTGAGGTCTGGAAGCCAAGCTGTTCTCTGAAAAGAATTACACAGAAACCACCAGGGAAATGTTAAAAATAAGTGTCTGATTAGATTTCAGTCTTAGAGAGTTGTTGCAACTAGTATGCCATGTTGACTTGTAAGGAAGGGATCACTACCATGAGGAAAAAAAAAGAGTTGAAAGAAAACACCGGCATTATTTATCATCCTAGGTAAAGGAAGATGAAGGTGTTGTCTTTTGAGAGTGAATGTGCCTATCAGTGGTGCCTAGACTACATTGCTACCTTCGTCCCAGCTCCACAAAACAACACACATGACAAAGAAAACCACACTTCGGTTGCAAGCCTACAGATACTGGAGAGAAAGGATGAAGGCAATCGTCACAATTACAAAGCCACTTTCCAGGAAAAGAGAAGAGAGCCTTGGAAGCCCCAGAGAGCAGTTCTAAGAACGGTGGAGTGAATGTCAAAGACCACAAGTAGGAAGAGAAGTGGTGGTTCAGAGATTTCTGCTGTGTCAGAACAGTTTCTATAATTAAATGGATAATATTAATAATATTAATGTATTTAAACATTTTTATTCAGGTGTGTGTGTGTGTGTGTGTGTGTGTGTGTGTGTGTGTGTGTGTAGGCCAGAGGACGACTTGCAGGAGTCAGCTGCTTCTTTCTACTTTGTGGTTCTTGGGGATGGAGCTCAGGCTATCAGGCTAAGCAGTGTGCCTTTATCCATCAAACCGTCTCACTAGCGATAACATTACACTGAAAAAAAAAACGTATTTGTTACACTAGCTCTCCATATCAAACCTGTGTTAGAACATGCTACTTAGAGTTTTCTCTGTGAGAGATAAAGATGGAATGAGGGAATATTAAGTAAAATGAGATGTAACTCAAAGCTAATTAAGAGAAAAAGAAGACACTCATCCATACAGTGATATGATTGACAGGTAATCAATTAAAATAACAGTTACAAACATCTTTGGAGAATGAGTTTTCCAAAGACAAAAAAATTCACAGATTAGTTAGTTAATTTCAGGTGATATTTTAGGATATACATCTCAGATGTTTCCCGGGTTAGTGATTATACTTGTTTGAAACATAAGACACTGGAGTGATGAGTTTTGGAGTAAATATAAGAGGGTTCATACTCAATAAAACAGCCTCACACTGCTTTAACATAGGTGTAATTATAGCTCTGTGGCGAGTGAGAAAGACTCTGTCAAACCAGCCAAGGATGCATTCCTATTCAGGTGTAAATCAGGAGTGATCACTGTAGTTCACTCCAAAGGCCCTGAATGTTTAAACTATTCTTGCGATTAGACTCCCATGGAATACCACAGTAATTCCAGTAGATATGAGGTGATGGAGGGATTTATAGATACACCTGCCAGCAGCCATTTAAAGTCATCCCATTGGGAGCCATAAGTGGGTTCAGAGGACACTGTCCACAGCTGAATTTTTCACGAGATTGTGTTTAAAACAGAAGAAACTCACCAAAAGCACAGTAAGCAATAATAAAGTCACCTCAAAGAAAATCCTTAAAATTCACACTATAGCATTAGATTGATGGAATGGAAATTAGACAAGTAACTTTGACAACACCTCCAAGAACTATTTCATCTGCATAGGTGATTGGTATTAAGCCTTTACCGTACATATGACTTGCAAATATTATTTTTCATTTCCTAGGTTGCCTTCCTGTTTTGTTGACTGTTTTGTCTTCAGAACCAGAGCCATTTCTGTACACTTAGTTCCTGAAGTTTCTATGTTCCTTTCTTCTAGCTCAGCTCCAAATAATAAGGGCATACTCGCATGTTAATATCTTAGTGGCTTTGAGGAGCTTAGAGTTATGAAGGACAAAGGATATCTTCCAAATATTTGCATATATAAGATAAGAATGTGTAATATGGGGATAAAATTATAAAGTCAATTATAACGTGGGAGGAAGCTGTCCTGTGCCTGTGAGGACATAGTTCTGTTGTGAAAATTCCCGAAATGACAAAAAAGCTAAGGGCTTTGCATCCTGTTTTAATTCCGTTCTTGTTTTGGACATGTACCACATCTCAGACTGATCCCTGCCACAGATTTCTGTGTTCTGTTTTTCTTGCCTGGATTTACTCAAATGGCTCCAGCATTGCGTCTGTACTTCTGACTTCTCTTTTAGTTTTTGAGATTATAATTTAATTTCATCATTTCCTCCTTCTCTTTCCTTGCTCCAATCCTTCCAATAACATGCCTACCCATGTCTCCACTCTCTTTCAAATTCATGGGCTCATTTTCCATTAATTTTACTGTACACAAACACACACACACACACACACACACACACACACGCAAACCCACACTAAAATACTTAACTATAACCTGCCCTGCCTATGTGTTACATATTTGTTTGTTTTTCAGAACTGAGGATTTGGTATTTAGATAACCAACTGGTGTGTGTCTTCTTATCAAGCATTTCACTTTCTCTAAGTCAGGTTTGGCTGATAGCCATTCTGCAGGAAGCATGCCCCAACCATTGTTACTCATGACTCATGCCCTTCATTTTATTTCAACTTTTCAAAAGTGGTTGGAATATTTATTTATTAAATAGTCACATGGTGATAGGATAGTTACATATCATTTTTTAACAAACTGAGACTAACTTGACATCATGACAAAAAGATTAACAATACATTTTGTTTAAAATTTTTGAGAATTTTTTATGTGAAATGAGTACTTACATCATTTCTATCCATCCCCATCCTTTCAACTCCTCCCTTGTCCCTCGACCCCCCTCAAATTCATGGCCTCCTCTTTAATTATCATTAGACTCTCATTCTCTCTCTCATTCTCTCTCTCTCTCTCTCTCTCTCTCTCTCTCTCTCTCTCTGTGTGTGTGTTAAATAACCTACTGAGCCCATTTCATGCTGTTCTTATATATATATTTTTTTCAGGGCTGAGGAATTGGTATTAGGTAATGTACCAGAAAACTAGTGGTCCCTAGAGAAAACAGCTTCTCCTACTTTCAGCATCCACTGATTGTTCCTCATCTACAGATGGTGCATCATGAGTTCTCCCCTAACCACACTGGCAAGTCAATATGAGCTGTGATTGTCCATCCCCTGTATTCTTATAGCACTTTGATCTCCTATGGAAATTATCACAGAATGTATGTAGTCACAAACTTAGGAAACACATACAGCATGCTGTGTCCAATGAAAACTCTCATTCTTTGGAAATAATTTAAAACAACAAAACATAAACAAAGATGAACTGAAGGAACAAGTCTTAGTTTCCTAAGTGATAGCAGTACAGGAGACTTTCCAGGTTTATCTAAGCTCCTTATGGCTTGGAAGTCATATTGAAGCTGCTCAATACCCTAGTGGTGGGTTGCTTTATCAAAGACAATTTTTGCAAACTTTGCATGTTCCATAAAGACTCTCAAAGACGTTCTGGTGCATAAAAATACATAGGGAAAGTAAAGAGGAAATAAATACATTCTATTGTCATTGATATAGGGTTGTACTAAGACACACAAAATCAAGTCACGTAGGCATTACTTATTCAACCACAGCTCTGTGGAATAGTGGTTTGGGTGCAAGTGTGCTGGAGTAAGTGTAGTTTGAGCTTGACAGAGGTTACAACTCATTTGTGCATCAGAGACTTCAACTGGCATCACTGGGTGGTTTAGAATCCTAAACTCTCCCTTACCTCCAGCGCTGCACCATGAGGAGACCCTGAAACAAAAATGAAGCATCTACATAAACTGTCATCTAAATTTATATTTTGGAGGAGTAAAAAAGAAAACCTCCAGGAAAACAGGGGTTAAACCAGGGTGAAAAGTCATTCCAGTTCCTTAAAAACTAAATAAATTGTGACTCTTAAAGGAAAAATTGTTGAAACAGAAATCTTAGGAAAACACAATGAATATTATCTCTCCTCCTCTTATGTCCAACAGGACATTCAGATGAAATGCTTTCCGGATGGAGAAAGCAAGAGACAGGTAAATAGCTTAAGGTTTGCAACTGCCGGGGGATAATAATCATAATTATACTTTACAATTACATAATGCATTGTGATGAAAATGATTTCACAGGCACTGCCTCACTTTATCCTCGCAGTGGCCCTTCAGGTAGAGGGAGTGATTATTACCATCCTCCATGCTTGGAGAGGCAGGGAGTTACACAGTGTTACACAGCGCATGATCTTTCAGTATGCTTCCAGACAGTGGGGGAGTGATGGCCTCACAGTCTGCCCTTAGAAAGGTGAGATAACCTCCTCAAGTATTGAATTTATTTCTGTAACCTGTAAATTAAAGAAAACAATAGAATGAAATATTCTACCTTTTTTCTTCCATATGTAAGGTTTACTTTAAACTTAATTCAGTTTAGATATAGTTCATGTACGCACACACACACACACACACACACACACACATACACGGTCTAACAATGAGAAGACAGAAGCTCAATTGGGATGGAGGAATCATATAATGAAATGACATCTCCTAGGTCAGTGCTTTGTCTGCCAAGACTTTGCCCTGTCCATGCAGGTGAAATAGTGAGACTCAAAGGGAATAAGTACATATGCAAGAGGACAGCAAAACAGTGTGTCTTTCCAAAGTGAACAGATAAATCTCAGTATAGCTAAAAAGAGAAATAAATTATGAAAAACTTTAGGAAAAGCAACAGGATTGTTGAAACACACATTGGTGGTTCCAGTGAATTAGGTGTTTTAGGGATAATGACCTTGAAAGTCATTGCAATGTGGATGGAAGATCAAAGGCAGGAGGAGGTAAGACAGAGTTTCAGCTGTGGATGTCGCACTGGCTGAGAAAAGTATAATGGAAAGCCAGTGTGTGTCAGGAAAAAGTTGAAGGGCAAGTTTTTCTTAGGCGGGTGAGATTTCAAGAATCATTGATGGAATGTAGTATCTCATGAATCACGTATCTTGATTGACGGGGAGGAGGTATCTAGAGATATTCTCAACTTTTAATCTATGGCCTCACAACTCTGAGAGTTTTACCAAGTCAGCATCCCCGGGTAGACAGAAGAAGAAGAGGAATGCAGAAAGTGACCCTGGGTTCCCACTGCCTCCATCCATCACTGTGTCTGACACACAGTTAGTTACCTTTCGACCACCTCTAATCTACACTCTGATCTTTCCTTGCATGTATGATTACTTCTCGTGATCTAGTTGACACATTTCTACCACATATTTCCATAGTCAGCTTTGTTATTCGTGGTGTGTGTTGATAACTATGCCCCAGTGAAAGTATTCTTTGCCCTATCAGGTGTGCAGAGCCTGCACTCACAGTCACCGTGTACTCCAGGATGCATGTGCCCCCAAACTTGTTTTAAAACATTACAAAATTTCCTTTTGTGACTTGATTGCACAATTCTCAAACAAATCATGTCACAGTGTCAAAAGATCAAACAAACCTGAAAATGTGAGACACACCCTTTATCATAGTAAATGTGATTATGATATAATCTTATCTACTTGTTAATCTTCTGAGTAATTATTTTTAATTATTTTAAAACAATATTTTCTAATTTTACATACCTATCCCAGTTCCCACTCCTTCTCCTCCTCCTGCTCTCCCCACCTTCCTCCCACCAAACCCACAATCCACTTCTCAGAGAGGCTAAGGCTTCTCATGGAGAAGCAACTAAGTTTGGCACATCACTTTGAGATAGGACCAAAGCCACACACACACACACACACACACACACACACACACACACACACACACTCACACTGTCTAGGCTGAGAGAGTATCCATCCAAAAAGAATGGACTCTAAAAACCCAGTTCAAGCACTAGGGATAAATCCTGGTTTCCTCTGTCAATGGTCACACAGGCTGTTCAAGCAACTGAACTGTCACCTGTTGATGGGTGTCCATCCTGCCTTGGCCTGCTGCCCTTCAGCCCCAAACTTATAATAATTATAAACTGTTTGGCCAATGGCTCAGGCTTCTTACTGGCTATCTCTCTCAATTATTAAGCCATAACTATTAATCTATGTATTTCTACATAGCCTTATCTTACCAAAGAATGCCTGGCACATCCTATCTTCCTGGTAGCTACATGGCATCTCCCTCGAAGCTTCTCCTTTCATCCTTTCCCCAGAATTCTCCTTGTCTGGGAGTCCTGCATATACTTCCTGTCTGGATACTGGCCAATCAGTGTTTTTATTCATTAACCAATAACAGAAACATATATACAGAAGGACAGCCCCCATCAGTCACCTACTTCAGAGGGTCTAGTTTGGTCCTATGCAGGTTCCCCTGCTGCCAGTCTAGAGTTAGTGAGCTTACTAGCTCAGGTCAGCTGTTTCTGTGGTTATCCCCAAAATGGTCTTGGTCCCTTCTCATATTATTGCTCCTCCCTCTCTTCTATTGAACTCTGGGAGCTTGGCCCAGTGCTTAGCTGTGAATCTCTACATCCGCTTCCATCAGTCGCTGGATGAAGGTTCTATGATAATTCAGGCAGTCATCAATCTGATAACAGGGGAAGGTCAGTTCAGGCACCCTCTCCACTAATGCTTAGGGTCTTAGCTGGTGTCAACCTTGTGAATTCCTGGGAGTTTCCTCGGTAATTATTAAGTAGTCATTTGTAACAGAAATTTCTGGACTTTCCCAAGTTATAATCTCAATTGAAACCATTTCTCTGCTCGGTCTGATTTTTTTTTTGTGATTTTGTGTTTTGTGTGTGTGTGTTGGTGTCTGTGTTTGTGTGTGGGCTCTGCTGTGTTGTAGTCCCCAAATAACACACAAGATACTGTATTAATTATGAAGTTGTTGGCCTTGCTTGTTTCTTACTGGCTAGCTCTGACTTAAGTATTTAACCCATCTAAGTATTTCTCTTATCAGACGGACATCTTACTTTTCTGGCAGGCTACATGATGACTCCCTGTGTTTCTCCTACCCAGAGTCCTCCTGGACTCCTAGTCCCACCTATCCTGGTTCCCTATTGGCCAACAGTGCTTTATTGACATATACACAGGACTTCCCCATCATCTCCCCTTTTCTGTCTAAACAAAAAGAAAGGTCTTAACTTTAACATAGTCAAATTATATATAACAGAACAGTTATCAAGTAAGAACACAGTTACAATACTTTGTCTATCAACATTTAGCAAGATTTAAAGAAAATATCATCCATCCCATCCTTGTGAGTCCAAAGTTCTTTTTTTTTAATCATTTTTTATTTTAATTTTAAATAGCTTGTTTTACATGTCAATCCCAGTTCCCTCTCCCTCCCCTCCTCCCGCACTCCCCTTCCACCCTCCCTCCCACCCTATTGCCAAATCCTTCCACATAGGGGATGTCTAGAGTCTATCATTTTACTCTTGGTAGGGTCAAGGCACTCCCCTAAGAGTCCAGGCTGAGAGAGCATCTCTCTTTGTGCTATAGGCACATGAAGACAGATTGTATACCAGGGATAGACACTGATCCACAGCTCAGAGCCCCATAGGTTGCCCAGGCCTTCTCACTGACACATTTGGGGGGTCCAGATCAGTCCCATTCTGGCCTCCCCACTGTCGGTCTGGGGTCCAAGAGCACTCCCCTGTTCAGATCAGCTGTCTCTGCTGGTTTTGCAGCCCATTCTTTGCCAATTTGCTCATCACTCCTCTCTCTCTGTCACTGGGTTCCTTGGGTTCAGTTCAGTGCTTAGTTGTATGTTTGCCTCTGCTTCCATCAGTCCCAGGATGAAGGCTCCCGGATAGTTATAGACATCAAGTTCATTTTCAGGAATGGGCATTCGAGGTGGTCCTTCCACTATTGCTTAGCTTGCCAATTGATGTTATACCTTTAGATCACTCGAGGTCACTCTGGTGCCTCATCTGTCTTCGATCCTATGATTCCCTCTTCCCCCTATTTTACCCCCACCCCCTCAACTTCCTGTTCCCCCATGACCAACTCCCTTCCTCTTTACCTCCTCTATTCTTCCCAGGTCCCACTACCCCCCCCCTCGCCCTGTTCCCCATCCATTCAGAGTTCTATATGTAGCTTTTCTTTTATCATATATATATAAAGGAAAACTATAACTATCTATCTTCAACTCCATCAAAGACCACAGAACACAGAAGGATAATATATAAACACTAAGATTGACAAAGACATCTTGCTGCCTGGACAGTCACCTGAAGTTTCTCTGTAATGTTGGAGCATCCATCTTCAGCCCATAGGCCACAATGTATCCAGAAGATTTCTCAGCAAAGCAGGAAATTCCAAACTGTCCATCTGCATTAGCAGTCTGTCAGTCATTTTTCTGTGTCCTGTAGAAAGTCTCGTAGACTCTTCCATGAATCAGGAACCCTGAAGGACTATTTGAGTTCAGCAGTCAATTTCCTGTGGGTCCTGCATATCCAGTTTATAGAGCAACAGTCAAGCAGGCCAGGCAAGAGCAGTTTCTTGCCCAAATGGTTAATCTTGCCATGTTGAAAGCAAACTCCATAACAAGTTTCTTCGATGCCCATCTTCCTCTCAGATGTAATTGGTGATGCCAGGAGCAGACATTCTCATTGTCAAGAAAAACCCTAAACCATTTTAAATGCCATTTTTTGAAGGTCTTTGAAAGGTTTTAAGACTATCTATCTCAAATATATCTCTGTATATCTAGAAAACCTAACTTACCTAACTATAAATTCTGACTATTATAAATAACTATCTATAGTCTGTATTCAATTATGCATTACATTTTAAAAGATCAGTATAAGCACAATATTTAATCAAGAGGAGAAATATAGACATCACAAAATTGACCTTGAATCTATCAATAAATGAAAAAACCATACCAATACAAAGTAGTCATTTCCATACCATAATCCCTTTTTTCCTTTAAAAAGACATTGGTTGTGATCATTAACCAATTATAAACAACCCCATTTAAATGAAAACAAAGATTTATAAACAATATGGGGATTTGGACGTCGCTCATTCTAAAATGCTTCGTGTTGAAAGGGGATGCTGTTCATACCATGGGGATCATAACAAAACTCAGAAACCTTTATAAGTCCTTAGTTTCAGGGTCTGTAAGGCTCCATCATCTTAGCTGTTTTAGATGTTTAATCACTTAGGCCATTGCTTCCGGGGATCTTGGTTCATCAAACCACAGAAGCCTGGAAGGAATCCTCAGCTTTTCATTTTCTGTAGAAACATAAACAAAAATTCTTTTCCAAAGTAACATATCCTTATACTTAAATTTTGAAGTCAATAGCGTACAGTATCCAGACTTTCTGTGTATTTTCCATCTTTACATGGCTTATTTATTTATTATTACTCTATTCCTTTTACTTTGATTTATTTATTTTTGTATGAGACAGGGTTTCTCTTTGGAAATCCTCCTGCCTCTGTCTCTGCAGCAAATCCTACCAGTGTGTGCCACCACAGCCGGATTCTCTATTTATTTACCACTATGCCATTTCTTTTTCTCTCTCAATTCTATGTATTTTTAAACACATTGTAAACCTTTACAGGTTTTTCTTTATCCAAATCTGACTTTACTGTAAATCTTTATGTTTTTCTGGCCACGTGTCTTATCTGTTAAAACCACAGCTGTTTAAACTGCAGTTTTTCCAAGATGGCGGGCATATGCATGACTCCAGCTCACAGTCTTAGTCTATGCTGAGATCAAGCAAAACCTGCCGGCTTGGAGGTATGGTCACTGCCACTTCCAACTGTACGTACAACTTTTCAATTATTAGGAGAGCCTCTTAAAAGAACCTTGCTGGGTTTTGTTTTTTTTTGTTGTTGTTGTTGTTGTTGTTGTTTTGCTTATGCTGAGTTAGGAAGACTCCCTTAAGCAAGCCGCATGAGTCTCTGCTTGTCTCTAGCAAAACAGAGCCCACCTGAGAAAAATGCTGCTACCAAAAATCCATGCTTTTCTCCATTCTTTTGTTTCTAAAATTCCTTTAAAGCTTTTGTCATTCTACGTGGAAATTCATGATCCCACTCCTGATCACCATTTGTAGGGAGAAGTCTTTTCCTTGTCAGCCGCTTTGGTTTTTCTCCACCTGTTGCCTGGGTTCTGCTGCATTGTAGTCCCCAAATAACACACAAGACTCTGTATTAATTATGACTTCCCCTCTGTATTAATTAGGACTTCCCCATCGTGTGTGTGTGTGTGTGTGTGTGTGTGTGTGTGTGTGTGTGTGTGTGTGTGTGTGTATGTGTGTGTGTATGTGATTTTGTCTGGAATAGTTCCTTAGTGAAGAGTATCTATCCATTAAATAAATATTTTCTTGAAAATCCTCTGTTAAAGGAATATTAAAAGTGCAAGACTAGAACAATCTCTGATTTCCCTTATGTGTGATTTCTTATTATATGCTGATCAAATTTTTCTTTAATTAATTCATGAAATATTCATTTTTTTAGCAAATTGTTGCCAGCTCCCATGTGCTAGGTATTTTGGCATATACATGTAACTATTTCAAAGAGCTATACTTAACCTTTTGTTTGTTTCAAGCTCCCATGTTAAAGTAATTTATTCAGTGAGGATTCCTTTCAGTTCTTAGGGTTTGCGAAACATCATGCTTTTGATCATAGACTTAAAACTCATTCAAAAAAATTCCAGTTGGTGCCTAACTAGAACCTTCACCCATACTGCCTAGTGTCCATGGTACCAGAAGATGCCCCACATGCTACCAGAGAAGCAAGATGAGCACCAGTCCAGTTACAAACCTTGCAGTCTACAATGGTGACCTGTCTGCATGATATACAGTTGGTAACAGCACAAGCATTGTGGGAGTGACCAACCACTCTGTGTTGGATTTAAGAGCTGCCCCTCATGATGCTATCCATGATGGACACTACTCAGGTAGTCAAGAAGGTGACACTAGCTAGGTCATGGACCTAGAGAGGAACCATATACAATTGTTCTGCTAAAGAAACAGCAGTGAAATAACTCCTAAAAATCTTCTGCTACACTTGCAGACCAGAGCCTCACTCAGTCATCATCAGAGAAACCTCCTCACAAAGTCACAACTTAACAATGTTCAGAGAGTGAGAGACCTTGGAACATGCAATCCTAAATGGGATATCTCCAAAAAAAATTCCTACTCTCAGTGCTCAGGGAAAGATGCAGAGAATGAGACAGAAAGATTGTAAGAGCCAGAGGGGATGGATGACACCAAGAAAATAGTCTCGATGACAGCAAGAAAATAGTGTCTTCCTGACGCAATAGAACTGATGCACATATAAAATCACGGAGACTGAGGCAGAGTGTACACGATCTTCACAAAGTGAAGCCAGAAGGGGTCCTAGTGCTGATAGGATTAAATAGACATTATTCTCAACCCTAACCAAGAAGTGATCTCCAATGAACAACCATTTGCAAAGGAAAAGTCGTTTTTTGTCCAGTAGAGTTTCACCGGTTATATAAAGCACACTTAGAAGTAGGCTCCATGACCACTAGTAGGTGGCCAACGCAAAGCAAGATTCTTTTGTAAGTTTAATTTTTTCTCATAATGCTTTGTTTGGGCATTCCAAAATCTTGTTTTTTGCACATATATTATAGTTTCAGATTTGGTGATTTTATGATTTCTCTGTGTATGCATGTTTCTTGTGATTTAATATATGTTTTATGTTTGTTGTAACTTGCCTCCTTATTATGTAACAAGGGGGAGAAGGAAAGCATGGAGTTGGATGGGTAGGAGGTGGGAAAGATCTGGAAGGAGATGGGGGAGTGGAATTCATGATCAGAATATACTGAACGATTTTCAATTAAAACTCTACATGTGCTAAGAATATACAACAGAAGAAATACATATCTATCATCCATCTTCTATCTTCTATAACCCATGTCTATATCTACCATCTATATGTTACTACCATTTATCTATTATTTACTTATCTATCTTCTGTTTTATCTATTCACAAGTCTACTACCTCTGTCTTCTATCATCTCTTAATCTATCATCTATGTATCTACCTGTCTACCTTCTATCTATCATCTTTTCTCCTAATCATTTATCTGTCATTCACCTATCATTTATGACATCTATAATCTACCTACCTACCAATCTGCCATCTACTCTGCATATCTGTACTTACCCGTTTGCCTTTCTACCTATCTGATCATCTATTATCAATTAGTATGGCATCTAACAACTGCCTATTTTTTCAATATATGTCCATCAACCATTTACTTCTCTGATCATCTGTCATCCTTACTATTATCTACATGTATATTTTTCAAATTTCTATCTAAGTACAATAATGATGCATATCACAGATTGTGTAGAAAGGGAGGATTGATGAGCACAGGGGTCAAGAACATGCTAAGGAATCCCACAGAAACAGCTGACCTGAGCAAGTGGGATCTCACGGATCCTAAACTGTCAGTTGGGGAACCAGCATAGAACCAAACCAGGCCCCCTGAATATGGGTGTCAGTTTGAGGCTCTGGGCAATCTTTGGGCTGCTGGCAGTGGAACCAGTATTTATTCGTAGTGCATGAATGGAATTTGGGAGTTCATTCCCTATGGAGGGTTACTCTCTCAGCCTAGATACACAGAGAAGGGCCTAGGTCCTGCCACAAATGATGTGATAAACTTTGATGATCCCCCATGGGAGGCTTCATCTTCCCTGAGGAGTGGATGTATGGTAAGATAGGTAGTTGGTGGGCAGAATGGGACGACTGGAGGGAGAGGGAACTGGGATTGGTATGTAAAATAAAATTGTTTTAATTTAAATAAAAATTAATTTAAAAAAGAAAATCACCAATTCAAAATAGTATAGAGAAGATCCAATATTAGCTGGTTTTAATATTTACATTTTTAAAGACAATAATTTTATTTTTAAAAAATTTTAATAAACCTATATCATTTTCCCTTGCTCTTTCCTCCCTCCCATGCTTGGTAATTTATTGTACATGATGTCTCTGCACCAAGAAAGACGGTGCCACCACTTGCTTGGCATCAAACTCCATGTGACAAGGATCAAGAAACTGATCTTGGTGGAAAGACAAAGATATTAGGGTCTGCTCTGAGGACAAATGACCGTGTGTCTATACTGTGCATCACTACTGACTGCTTCAGTCCTGACAGGTGAAGTTCTGAGTCAGAAAAGACTGTCACTCTTGTGAGTGTGTGTATGTGTGTGTGTGTGTGTGTGTGTGTGTACTAGTGTACATGTGCACACATGTGTAGAGGGTGGTATTCGTCACTTTCATGGTGTTTAAGTTGTGGAAAACTCGGCAAGATTTCCTTTTCCTACCTGTAAGACAGAACACATCACATAGATGTCAGTTATCTCTTCTGATCTCCCACTATCCTACAAGGATTGTTGGGAACCCATCCACAATATCCTATCATATAAATCAGGACATACCTCTATCTATTCTGGAATTCTTAAACCCACCCAAGAGTTTATCATTTCCCTGAGTCCCTGTCCTCCAGTATTGAGATAAAGAGTGCTCTCTCCACACGCATGCTCTAGAGACAAGGACATTTAGGGTCTCTCAACTCTGCTCTTTTGTTTTACTTTCATCTTAGGAAATAACCCCAAAGTTTCAGGTTTGAGGAAATATTGTCATCACTGAATCATGCTACTCTTTGCTCAAAGTGACTGCAGAATTCATATTATTCAGATTTTACATTTCATGAGTACTTTTGCTGTATGTCTCCCCTGGATGAAAGAACCTATATTGGTTAAAACCTATGACTATTGTTTAATCTGTACATTGTTTCTGAATCAATCCTCAAAAATGTATTAAGACTAGACACAGTAATAATATAGAGTTACTGAGTTTTGTATATTATCAATGTCACAAATCCCTGCATCCATTCCATGAACTGGGTAATTCATGAGAAATTTCCCATAAAGTTGAATTTCAGTCAAATCTTAGTATATAGAAACAGTTCTTGTATAACCTGGGTTTGTGATAGGAGATTTGCATTCATAATGTGTCTCAGAATTTGTTGGACATTACTAAATTCATTTTGTTGTATTAGAGAAAATATTTCAGCCCATTGTAGGATGTGAAAATAATCAAGTTCACCTTGACTAGTGGGAAAGCAGGCGACTAACTGTTGGCAAGTTTTTGCATCATATTTGGTAGCAAATGTTAACTTGTGACTCCACCCAGAATACACCTTGTATTCTCTGATCCACTTGTCAGCCAAAAGACACTTCATTTAGAATTTGGGACCCATTCTTGTAAAGCTAATTATTTCCAGGTGAATCAAAAGGTAAGACAAATGATTGCCTGACAACTTTTAAGCATATGTCTTCCCTGTCTTGACGGCTTACCTATTCAGCCATGTAAGATAAACGACTCCTTCTTAAGAGAGCTATATTAGGTTTCTACAGCTAAAAGAAAATGATCAGGAAACCTTACTGAGGTGCTGACTATTTTATTTATATTTTAATTGTTTTTGTGAGTGTACAGTTATGTTTCCATATGTATTTACATTTAGCATCCCCAATGTTTTGAATGAAGTTTTGTTTTGTTAAGGGGCTTGAATTATTGAAAACTAGGTTGGTTTGTAGAATAGAGTAAGGGTTTCATACAGGATCTAGTTTCGGATTATTGTTGAATTAATATTTTAGTGATGGGTTGACTCTTGAAGATTGATAGGCATTCTCCAACTAATCTTGTAGCTAAATAAATCAACATCATTGGGATACAGAGACATTTTATTAGCTTATTATATTATGAAAACTATGAACACACAAAGAACATTTGATGAGCAAATTAAACCTTTTTGTGTAATTACATATTGGATATTAAATATTTTATTATGAAATAAATATACTGTTAAAGACTGATATTTAGTATGTAAACACTGATTCACAGTGTAGAAAAGCTAATAGAAGTTACCTACGAGAGTAGATTTTTCCTCACAAACATTTTGTGTCCATATTCACCTCTCAAGTCCACATACCACTTATAATCTTGATATTGTTAGGTGCCCATGGGAAACAAAAAACTTTGAGAAAATAACATAAATGTTTCAGGCAAAACAAAAAGCATTGACATCACTGTTCGTTTCTTAGAGAATAAAAAAAATTAGGATTCATTTCAGCCTGACTAATTGTCTGACAAACTACCTTGGCTCTGTGTTTCTCTTTGCATGTTTAGACCTGTGCACTGACTAAATAGGACAAGGAACTAAAATCATTTCTTCAATGACTGAATTTAACTTTTGTCTTCACAATGTGGATCCTTCCCAGAAGAATTTCATTTGTCTTAACTTGTTTCTGTGCCTGAAACAGACAGACGATTCTGTTTTGTTGAGTGTATAAATTGTAAACCTTGTGAGTAGATTATTTTCATTTAGATATCATTTTCTTTGAATGCATGTGTCCAAGAAAGAGTAACTGACACAAAGTGGAGACTTTGAAAATCATCTTGTATAGAGAAACCAGAACTCGTTTATCCTTTTGTTTAAAAGTTGAATTTTAATACGTTTCCCAGAATTAAAAATAAATAGTAAGTAACCATTTGCATCCTTTGATGAGTTCAACCAAAATTACAATTTAATCTATAAATTTTACAGGACTATTGCTTTACAGTTATCACCATTTAGCTGTTACTTGGTATGTAATAAGAGACTTGAAGTAAAAATAACAGGTTATCTTTGAAAATATGTGTATGTTTTATTGATATGGAATGTCAATTGCAACTGTGATTTTCTTATCAGAATACATGACAATGAGTCCATATGCTACTTCTAGTATTGGTGTGAGAGGCAAGATGGAGTTACAGAATTTGCACTGCAGTTTGACCCAAGCTTGCTGGATGCAGTTCATTTAAAACCCTTCCCAGGTCCTCTCAAAGAGAGAGTATGCACAATCATCACATGTCTAAAATTGAGAATGTACTTTGTATTTGACTATATGAATTGGAAGAAATATTGAGTCGGACAAGAGTGAGCACAGGTATTAAACAGTGAATCATAATGTCCAAATAAGTCATTTATATTCCTGCCTCAGGTAAAAAAGATATCAAAAGTTTCATCTCAGGCTAAATCTACCATAATGGTGGTTCTCTTGCCCGATGTACTCACAGTTTCTGGGAAGACTATAAAATGCATGAGCCTAAGCCATGGGCTGGTGTTGAAAACAAGCCTTAGACGTAGCTGGTGGAGGTGTTGCTAGGCACGGCCCCCTTCCTTTGGTTATCTTTTTGTGGCACACGGTGTGCTGGCACTGGATATCGGTGCCACTGCTTCTTTCTGTTGCAGCAGCAATATCCACAGAGCAGCCCACCTCCAATGAAGAGGACAGCAACGGTCGCCCAGCCAAGGAAGAGAGCTCCTCCAAGCTCTCGCTTCTGACCCATGTGGACGTTTGGGTCATAGAAATCCCTGATGATGATATTGGCGGTCCAGGACACTGGAATCAGAATGAAGATACCAGTCAGGATAAAGAGGACTCCTGAAGTTCCCAGCAGGTACGCTTTGACCCTCTTACTGGAGCCGGTGCACTGGATGTGTCTCATTCCGCAGATGCCAATGATGAGAGCAGTCAAGGAAAGAGCTATAGCCACACACATGAGTGCACGTGCTGCCTCCAGTACGGGCGGGAGAGCCAAAATGGAGGTATAGAACTTACACTGCAACGTGACCCTCGCTTGCTGAATGCAGTTCATCCAAAGTCCTTCCCAGATCCTCTCAAAGATAATAATGTTGCTGCCAATGAAAGCTGATACTCTCCATTGAGGCAGAAGTGTCGTGCCAATGGTCCCAACCAGACCGAAGAACCCAAGAACCAGTCCAGCAATCTGAAGGGGATAAAAAGCCATTGTCTCTTCTTTGCAGACTGGTCCAGCCTAGAAGGTTAGGAGATGCTCAAGACGCAGGTGAAGTAGTCTTCTAGTCTAAAAGAACGTCCGGTCTCCTCCACTCCTGCTTTCCATGATGCACTAGTTCTAATCAGCAGCAGTGCCTGGAGTCGGCTTAACTCGAAGTACCTGTTGTAAGTTCATGTGTGCTACCCCCCCCCACACACACACCTTCATTTCTGTTTGGTTTACTCACTCAGCATGTATAATTCTTTCCCAGCCAATAAGAATGTAACCAGAGGTGTGTCAAGAAACACTGCCTTCAACTTTAGCATTTCTCATGCTATTACTGTCTTAGCAATGCTGTAATTAAGTACCAGGGCTTCCATTGTGCAGTGCTAATTACAGAGCTGAAAACATTCTACTAAAAAGCAGCCTTATATGAAAATATAAATACATGTGGTTAAGTGAGAACTTGAAGATGCCAAAACTCTGCCATTTTTTCAGACAGAAAGTGAAAGTCATTCTGGACTTTGGCTACTAGGTTCTTCTTGTGAAAAGCGTCTTTTCCAAATGCTGTTCATCAACTATGATGTCTGGATAGAGAAAGGTTTCGTTACGTGACATCAGGACTTCTACTAAGACTGTGAATGCTTTGGAAGAGCCCTGAGCATTAGATTCAAATCTCCCAGTTACTCTTGAGATTTGTTTGAATACACTAGCAATTATTCTATTAGCTGCTAAGTGACACCTCTCTCCCTGCTGAAAGATGATTAACTTGTAAACTTTCATTAGATGTTTCTTCAGTGACAGCTTGAAATACATCATATCTATAGAAACTTAGAGGTGATGTTCTACTTTTTTTTGGAAAATACAAAGTTGCCCTTTGAGCTCCAATATTACTCAAATTTTTCATAGACAACTTTTCAGAGCTAGAAACTATCTCTGCAGTTTACAAGCTGCATCCCCCATTTACTAGTCACAGAATGTGTGGTCTACGGTTTGGGGGTGAGGCTAGCTGTAGTATCTGCCCAGGGGCAAATTTTGGGCTCATTCCCTGCATTTCTTCTCTACATTTAATCTGATTCAAGAGCAGAATAGAGAGATGTGTTTGTCAAACACATTCATATAAATCTGACATTTGACACTAACCCTTCCCCATTTATTTCAAACTGTTTTCAAGAAAAATTCAATTGAGCCTGTTTTGAAAGTCATGTGTTTCCCAGGGCCTTATGGTAGGAAGCATGGACCTTTCGAAGGCTTTAGTGCAGCCTATGGGAATCATCTTAATCAAATGCGAACATGTCATTCAGTCTTTCTCTGAGATATCGTAGTGTGAAAATGAACTTCCATTTCAGTGAAATACGGACTAAAGCATTAAATGGACAGGCCAGCACTGTCAGACTTCTGGAATCTATGGGATTTTAGGATGGGTGGTCTGAGAACTCCTGAGCCCTATAGTGTGTGAATCATTGAGGAAGCAGATAATGTGAGTAGTTGACAGCTTCCTGTTGGCAGCCAGGAGGAAGGGCTTTGGGACCCTTTGTTCTGGGTTCTGACACATAAGTTTAACCATTCCCACCCTGCCAGTGTTAGCCAACAGAACTCTGGATTTCACAACCTCCAGATCTTCCTCATTCCACCTGCTTGTTCTTGTTCCAACACACTTTAGGGTTCATCTTCACTTTGCTGTGGAAGTGTCCAGATTGCTGCTCTTTTCCAGCTGTTTGGTTTTCCCCCAGTGAGACTGTTTGGCCGGCCTTCCGAGTAAATACAAGTGAGAGTGTGTTGACTTAGAACACAGGGCTAAAGAAAGCATATGAGACTAATCTGAGAATCACGACTAATATAAGGACCTTTGGATTTTTTTCCTTAAAAGTCAAACCCAACCATCACGATGCCTTTACCTTTCCTTTTCTCAGAGGAAATTTCTTCCTCTCAAAAGTGCTAAGACCCTCCTCACCTGCCACCTGCTTTGGGACCTTGTTCCTCCCTCCAGTCCCTCTTTTCACTGCTCTTGTGCCCTCTCCTGTTTCCTGAGTTGTTCTTCAGAAAATGAGCATATCCAAGTATCTTTCACTTTATTGGTTTCCTTTTGAAAAAATTTTTTCATGGTTTTACCATAGAATTATATCACTTTCCCTGTTTCTTTCCTCCCTTTAACTCAGACCATATCATCCTTTACAATTAAATTGATTGATAGTTTTTTCCTTGATAACTGTTATTACACACACACACATACACACACACGTATTTACAAACACTCAATTGTAACCTGCTGAGAGCTTTTTGCTGTTTGTTTCTATATGATTACAAGCCTGACTATTTTGTATTGATTAACCAGTAAGGAGGCGTATCCCTGTGTGAGGCTAAGTCTACCTTTCTCAAAAAAATCATCTGTTTCCAGTAATTCTTTGTCTAAGGATGGGAACCCTTAAAGTGCCCCCTTTCATGTTAGCTTGTCTACTTATATTGCCGTAGTTGTAGTCTTGATTATCTACCCATTTCAAGGAGGGATTGCTTCACAGCATACCTCCTGGTATTCTATCTCTTAAAATCTTTCATTTCCCCCTCTTCTGTGAGATTCTCTGAACTATAAATGCAGAAGCTGTGGTGTGTATGTCTACCGTGGCTGGGCTTCCCATGACCTGTTGATCTACGCAATGTCCAGTTGTGGTTTTCCATGCTGGTCTCTATATAAGGAGAACTTTCTTTGATGGAGGGTGGTAGGTCTAGTTATCTGTGGTTGTAAAGACAGGATTTAGAATTTAGTTGGGAATTATGATGGTCTAGCAAAATGGGGTAATAGACTCTCCTCTGAGGTCTATGACCTCACTATGCCCAGAAGCTGGCTAGGTTTGTGGTAGCAGGCATGCTTTACCTCCTATTGAGTGGACCTCAGGGAGTCCACTAGATAGCAATTGGCTATCACTAACACGTGAAGGCCACTATTGTGCCTTTCTTGGTCTCTTGTTGTACTTGTGCTTGTCATTGTGGTTCATAGGTGTTGCACGTGAGTATGACTACTAGTTGTTTCCCTCCTTTGGCAGGTTTCAAAGTGTTTTCTTGTATCATGGGATCTAAACCAAAGGAAGGAGGCATTCAGGGTAGATCCAGCTGGAATCTCTCAAGACCTGTTTTCTAAGGGTACAGTGATTTCGATAATAAGGATTCCCCTTCAACGTCTGAGGGGCAACCAAGGGCTAAATCAATAGTCTATTTGTGTTGCGAACTTCATGCACCACTTTGACTAACAATGTAAAAGGAAGTTTCTCCAGCATGTTACCGGGGATTTTGTCAGCCCATTATTTTTATGGAGAGCCCTACCAAGCCAAGTGGCTCAACTTCCTTAAATCTATCTGTGTCTTTATCTGCATCATCAATATCTAAATTCTGAATCCACATTCCTGATCATGTATGAACATAGATGTTTAGTTTCACCTGCATTTTTGTCTTCTGCGTATTAGACTCTATATGACATCACCGACTGGCCAGTGTACTGGAAATGGGACAGAGAATCCAGACATCTTAGCTGCGGTTGCCAACGCATCCTTCCATAGTTTTTTTTCTCTGTGTCGTTCTGTAAACGTGACCATAAATCATCATCTTTTATGGAAAAGTAAGGAAGAAATGTTTGGAGAAAATTTTAGTCTTCTGATATTTTAGCTATCCATTTTGAGTGGGCTTTTGAAACCTCTTAAAACTTCTGCTCCATAAAATAACATAATCACAATACCACTGACTTCATGTGGATTATTTAAAGATTAAATTTATGTAACATGTGCAAAATATCTGGCCTCTAGCAAAGGCAGAGGAAATATTTGTTATGGATATTTACTTTATTTGCTCTTGTTAGGTTATCAGGCTTGATATTTTTATCTTTAGCTCATCTTAGGCTCTTTGAAAGGCATGGTTAACCATGTCTGTTTTCTCTCAGGACTCTATATACCTCAATACAACTGTCAATCATATACTCTCTTTGGGGGATTATCAGGTGTGTCCAGAGTTTCTACTATTTTCAGACAGGCTGTAATTGCTGAAGCTTTTATCTCTAGCCTGGACTCTTTCTCATATTGCTTTTTATGATTTTTCCCCTCTCAGCCCTTGAATGCATGGGAACATGAGGGATATGCTGCGATATTCTACTCATATGTTCCTTCTAACTGCTGAAAGGGTTGCAGCAATACACTCTCGGGTGTCAGCCTCCTTCAGATGTTGCCTGAAGACAAACATACATCCAAGTCATTCTTCATTCATGCGGGAAAACCATATCCAGTGACTAATTAATCATGGGATATAAAGAACAAGTCTGACAGCTCCAACTAGAGATTTAGAGTGAGTGGGTATTCTAGCTCCTGGGTTCCCCGTAGAGTCAGATAAAGCCCTCATGACATGTGTGCCACACTGGACTTCTATTCAAGTCTCTTCCTTCCCATCTCATTGATCTACAGGAAATCTTTGCTATGCATCCAGCATACAAGGCAACCCAGTAACTGATTGACACCTTATTCTAGTTTATTAATTATGATTCCTGTTCTAACAGGAATTTTGCCCTCCATCATTACATTATGACTCATTACAGTAGGGTTTACTTAGCCTTCTTGTTCATGGCCTAACATATTTTTCCCTTGTACATCAGCAAAAAAAGTACCAAACTTCAAACTTTCAACTGGTTCTTCACAGATCCACAAGATGTATTCTAATTCCTTGACATGAAGGTATTCATTGAATTTGGCACCTGCCCATATCCAAAACCTGGTTTAGGATCATGCTTTACTCAAGGATGTGTTTTACTTGGCATATTATTTATTAAATGAGTGACTGTACTAATGAATATCAGTGATGTGTATGTGTAATGCATTTTATATTACATATTTTATATGTAATAATATCACATTATTGTATGTATAATGCATATTATTCATTATGTAAAAATAATGAATGAACAGAATGGGTCTCAACTTTAAATCGATAAAAGGATTTTGGATAGGAATTAGATAGACAATTTGACAACTCAGAGATAAATTCAGGAGAACCAGTATAGGGGAAATTTTGAGGCCAATATCAAATTGAACCCAAACCCAAAAAAGTGAGAATTGATGCTGGAAATGTAGGCAGGAAATAGACTTGAGAGGTCATATGACAACCTTTATTGTCTAGGGTTAGTATAAATTCAGTTAAAGATTCTAAGCATGCAAGTGACATTATCATGTTTAAGCCCCCAGTAAAATAACAAAACAAAATCATCAGTCACCAAAACAATATAACTACGTTGACACATAGAGACACATCAATTCGAACATGAAGAAACCATGTAGGTGAAAGCAGGTGAAGGAAAATGGATATATCTTATGTTTAGGAGGTACAACTCCTCAAGATAAATGAGATTTAAGGTGTCAAAGATGACTCCATGTCACCAGCATGGGCCTATTCACCCACATGGGTACACCTCTGGAGGAGTGAGGCACAGAAGTAAAAATATCCTTCCGGAAAATGAAAGGAAGCACAAGAGTTCAACTGTCAGATTTAAGAGCTGAGTTGTCTCTCAGTCATCCTGGTACAGGATGCAGGGAATTGGATATTTTCAATCTTGGGGCAGTCTGGACTATGTTCTTATGGAAGAGCATATGCTCATCACAGCTGTTTATTGTTGGCTACAGTCTGTCAGATGAACCTGAAAAATAGAGATAGCTGACTTACCGCATAGTCTTGCTATCACGACATTTCAAAGTGAGCTCTTAAATAACCTAATTTAGTCAGAAGGTGTTTTGACATTTCTCTGTGTAGATTGTTCAGTTTTTCTCTCAGCACCTGTTTCAAGTAAATAGGACTAAAGGTCTAAGAGTCTAAAGGGAAAATTAGGCCACTGAAACATTTCATCAACT
Organism: Mesocricetus auratus; assembly: GCF_017639785.1. Taxonomy (NCBI): domain Eukaryota; kingdom Metazoa; phylum Chordata; class Mammalia; order Rodentia; family Cricetidae; genus Mesocricetus; species Mesocricetus auratus. The sequence continues at coordinate 8,734,645 of NW_024429192.1, read as the reverse complement.
GTTTCAAATCTGTTTACTTACCAGTTAACAAACAGATCTTCCCATGAAATCAGTTAGGTACACTCCATAGTCTACCCCAAGCAAACAAAGGTAAAATGGCATAAAGTTTGTCCACAAAAATATGTACCATATATTTTGTTTTATACAGTCTTTAGTTTTATGAGGTCTGTTTCTGGCTTTCTGAGAAATCACTACCCTGGTTTCTGCAGTTACTACACCAGTGTATACTTCCAACAACGAAGGGTTCCTATGTTCCCCTCTTCCTTAATAGTATTTCTTGTCAATTGACTTCTTGATCTTAGCTATCTAAGTTTGGTAAGATGGACTCTCAAAGTAGTTTCAATTTGTACTTCCCCAATTCTTCTTTTTTTGGGGGGGGCATTGGAGTAGGTTTGAGACAGAGTCTGTCTATATTACCTTGGCTGTCCTGCAACTTATCACAGAAATCCACATGCCTCTGCCTCCCAAATGCTGGAATTCAAAGCATGGTAGTGACTACCATGACTGGCCTACTTTCCCATTTCTTCATTATACTGACTTCCCCATTTCTTCATGATGCCATTTGTATTTCTTTTGAGAAAGTCTCCATACAGAAAACCTGTTGTAAATTGATCCCTTAGTATTTTATTGCTTGGGATCGTGGCATAAGTTTAATATTTGTGCATCTTCCCTGTCAGGGATAAAGTTGGGAAAAGAAGTTTCTCCCACTCTGTTAGCTGTCACTTCATTTGTTTGACCATTTCTTTCACTGTTGAGAAACTTTTGTTTCATAACCAATGGATTTTAGTAGCAGCATTATGTAGCCATGCAGGAATTGGGGAAGTACAAATTGAAACTACTTTGAGAGTCCATCTTACCAAACTTAGATAGCTTTACAAGGTTCTATTTGTTAATAGTTGCTTTTATTTCCTGAATGATTAGAGTCATATTTAGAATGTCCTTACATATGTCTCTGTCTTGTACAGTACTCCATACCTTTTCCCCTAGTTCCAGGTTTTTTATAGATATCCTTGATCAATTTGTAGTAGATTTTTGTGCAGACTGAGAATTAAGGATCTAGTTTCATTGTTTTACATTCAGACATCCAGTTAATCCAGTACCTCTTATTGAAGGTGCTGTCCCTTGCCCAGTGTGTGTGTGTGTGTTTGGCATCTTATTAAAAGAGCCAGGTAGCTATAATCTGTAACTGTGTTGACCTCTATCTGAGATTTTTGTTTTCTCTCACCGATGGACAGGCAATAATGCTGTTTTTATTTCTAGGGATCTATAGTATAACTTTATGTTGGTATGGTAATGTCCCAGCATTTTTTTTTTTTGCCCAGGATTGCTTTGACCATTCTTAATTAAGTCTTTTGTGCCTCAATTTAAATTTTGTTTTATTTCTGTAATGAGCAGCATGGAGGTGCTAATTGGGATTATTGTACATTATGTGTAAATTCCTTTCTGTAAGATGGCCATAATCACGATGGTTACTATTTCAGTCCATGAACATGGGGGATTTTTCCATCCTATAGTGTCTTCTTCATATCTCTTTCCTAGAGTTTTAGTTTTCATTGTGAAGTTCGTCCACCTTCATGATTAAGTTTACTGCAAGGGACCCAGGTATAGCATCCCTGGGCATGCACACAAAACACTCTATATTCTACCACAGAATAACTTGCTCATCCATATTCATTGATACTCTACAAGAGCTAAAAGTTGAAGTGGCCTAGATTTCCATTAACTATTGTATGGATAATAAAACTATACACATACACAATGAAAATGTATCCATGTTTAAAGAAAAATGAAGTTATGAAATTTGCAGGGAAATGGATGCTACCAGAAAAAAAAATACTGACTGAAGTAACCCAAGTCCAGAAAGGTAAGTGCTGAATGCTCACTCTACATGTGACTCTTAGATTTGTGTGTTCAACTTCGAATTTGTGAAAAAGCCAAGAAACTGGAAATTGTTGGAGTAAAGTTTGCCTTAAGGAAATGGGGAATAGCAGAACATAGTAGATATGAAAGTAGAGATGGGGAATACAGGGAGTAGACAGGTTTAACCAGAGATGGAGTTTGGAGATGGGAGAGGTAAGGGGACATGGAAGGAGGGTGTGCTAAATAAATGGTCTTTGAAAAAGTCATATATAAATCGACTACTTTGCAAAGTAATTAAAATGTATAAATTTAAAATGAGTTAGAGGGAAGATATCCTGCATGGCTACATAATGCTGCTACTAAAATCCATTGGTTATGAAACAAAAACCCCAGTGGCAGCTGTAGGATACAACAAGTATACTTTTCTTAAAATGAGTCTCATACACTTCTTCCCGCTGGCAGCAGAAAGAAAGCCCTTGCACTGTGGAATAGAGTTAGAAACATCCACACTGTAAATTCCCAGGCACAGAGTTTCTGGGTGTTCCTTATTTATACAAGCCAACCTCTGCAGGTCCACATGCCCAGGTCTTCAGGTTTTTCTCAGTGCCTGTCGGCATTGACTTCATATTAGAATTCATTTCGAAAAGTTGCTCACACTAACTTCTTTCCCCTCCCAATCTATTAATCCAGATTCTAGGTGCATACTATATTACCAGAAATTTTTTAAATTAAAATATTATATACTTTCTCCCCTTTCCTCTCTCCCTCTTGCCCTCCTGTGTCTGCTTTAGCTGTGTTGTTATACTTACTTTGGGGGCTCAGCAGAGTCCCTGTAATAAAAACATGCAGACAGGACCAAAAAATACTGCCTGGAATTTTTTCTTTTATTGTTTTTTTTTGTGAGGAACTAAATGTTTGAAACAGTCCCTGTCCAACCCAGGCTGCAGTAAAACTAGCAGTCATTCCCCTGCCTCACCTACCTAGGTGCTTGTTTTGCTTTGTAATGAAAAATCATGTGTGTGGCTTAATTACACATATAACTTCATATAGCAGATGAATTAAATCAAAATAGTTTATGGTGGAACAGTTGTGGTTGGTAGATAGTTTTCAAATATTTATTATAAAATCCTGGGTGTGCTGTTTTCCTGGAAGAAAGGTGTACTTTCATAATTTGTCCTCCATTTGTTATTGGCAGCATTGTCTTTTAAGCACCTTAGTTGAATTTTATGTGCAGCTGAGGTGGAGGGCCGTGGACTGCTGTGAATAGATGGGTTGTATGTTCTTAAGACAGTTTTTCATTAATAAATATTATTTTCCCAATAGCACTTTCAAATCGTGAGAGTGAGCATGTTATATTCTTTGACAAAAGCCTGAAGCTTATATATTTTACATTTCTGCTTAAACTTCACCTTACATGAGTAGACGGTAAAGCTTTGAAATAAAGATGATAGCACCACTGCTCTTATCTCTCTGTAATTAGGCAATGATATTTCTGCAAAGCAGGAGGGGGGCGCAGCACTTGTGAGTTATAATTGAAAAGCCTCTGCTGAGCCTTCAGCATGGAAATTCTCAACTGGGAATTAAGTTCAACCATCTTTGAAAAGCAATCGTTTAAATAAACATTTATGGTACAATGTTACTTCAATTATTATCAGAAATAAAACATAATATAAATATTTATCTTCACGGTTATTCCAAAACTATAAAATCAGTATTATTAACAAGTGAAGTACAGACAAAACTGTGCAATGGTTAAATTCTAGACCATCACTTGTGGTTGGTAGATGGTTTTCAAATATTTAGTATGAAATTCTGGGTGTGCTGTTTTCCTGGAAGAAATGTGTAGTTTCATAATTTGTCCTCCATTTGTCACTTTTGTGTAGTACACTTCCGGCATTGTGAGCTACCACAGAGAGCAACCATCGGTCACCGTCACTTTTACTCTCATTATTGGAGAGATTCTTCTCAAGATGACCCATGTTCTGAGTAACCAAAATTGCTGACACCGAGCACTAAGTAAAATCGCGGCAAATTAAAACAGTGTCAAAACCTCCGATTCACTTTACATGTTTATTGCTGCCCTTATGTCTGAGAAACTGTATGAAGATGAGGCTTGCTCTGCATTTCAGTGCAGATAGGAGAAAACTTCAGCTAATTCCGTTCTTGTATCACTCAGTTCCTTTTACTAGTAGCACTTGACAACCCATATGTAACATTGCGACTGTAAACATGACAAGTGGACCATGACCACAGTTGACCTTTTGTTTAAAATTTAATTTAAATTTTTGTGGGTTTTTTTGTGCAATGGTGTTTTGCCTAAATGTGTGTCTGTGTGAGGGTGTCAGGTCCCCTGGAACTGGAGTTACAGACAGTTGTGAACTGGGAATTGAACTCCTGTCTTCAGGAAGAACAGCCAGTGCACTTAACCCATGAGCCATCTTTCCAGCCCCAGCTGACCTTTCTTTCACACAGTTTAAGAAGCTAGAAACTAAATTTAACATACAAAAATGTTCATAGCTCACATTTAAATGATAATGGGAATAATTTAAAATAAGTCAATCAGTAAGCATATTAAATCTCTTTTTATTGTATTTCAAGAAACCATCCTAAAGAAGTCAGAGGTACATAAAGCAGGTGAAACACTCAACTGTGGTTTTTTTTTTTTTAGTTTTTTGAGGCAGAGTTTCTCTGTATTGTTTTATATGCTGCCCTGGAACTCGCTCTGTAGACCAGGCTGGCATCGAACTCTGTGTGATCATTCGCATAGTCCTAACCCAATATATTACATCATGAAGAACTAGGCAAGAGTAATTGTCATCCAGAAAACTCAAAATACCAGAAGTGCTCTGTGCACAAATTCTAACAGATCTTAATAATGAAATCCCAGAGTCAGATATGGGAGTAAAAGCTGAAGATCAGAGAGACAAAGGATAAGCCACAGCCACACCTCACTGTGCCAACTTCCAGCTAAAAAGACACTGAGTTCCTATCTCCTTCTGTTTTATATTCTTTTCTCTGCCCAGCCAAACCACGTCCTATCTGTCTGCACAGACCTCCAGACCTCTATGGTTAGCTAGAGGCTAACTCTACCCTCTGATTTTTAGGCAACCTATCACCACATTGCCCATTAAGCACATGGTCTTTACCAAATGCTTTGACTCCTAGGTTCCTAAAGATGTCTGTTTAAATGACATCAAAATTCCCATTAGCCTTGTTTCCTGACACAACTTCTTTGAGTTATGTGTGGTGATGCATGCCTATAATTCCACTTTTGGGAGACAGAAGAAGGGGAATCAGGACTTCCAGGTCCTCCTTAGCTGCAAGGCAAGTTCAAAGTCAGCCCACTACAGGAAGACCCGCCTAAGCAAAATAACACCAAGATGGCATCCTTTGAGATAAACTAGATGCTAAGTCGCTTATGTTTCAAATAAACTATAATTTTTAGGGTAGTTTGGTTTTCAGATAAATTAAGGCAATGATGCAGGACATTTTAACATGTTCCACAACTAGATTCCCCTATTGTTGCTGTTGTTACAGGCATTTGTTACAATTAGCCAGTACTTATGTATCACTGATATTCGTGGATTATTCCTATTTCACTGAACCTTAGTGAGTGTGCTTTTCCTCTTCCATGGTCCCTCTGCCTCTGCCCTGTCTTGGTGTTCTGCTGCCTGCGGCAGTTTCTTGTACTTCCCTTCATGGTGATGACCATGTCAGTTGAAGAATAAGTTCTGATTTGTGGATATATTTAAATTCCCATTCCTGTGATGTTTTTCTATGATTATAATGATCAAGAATTGATAACCACAGAATTGAGAATAAGAGATTATCAAGGCAAAGTACCATTTTTATCATCCCATATCTAGAGCATTTGTAACTGCTGAAGGTGTGTGTCCAGATACAGTGGTATTTGTACACTTTCTTTGCTGTAGAGTCTTTTTGTTTTCTTTACTGCACTGCATGAAAAGGAAATCACACACAGTACATGTTTAAAGCGATTTGTACTCATATAAACTATTTGGAATTATTATGCATAAGATATTTGTCTTTTGTTTATTAATTGAATGAGCCATTTGTACAAGAACAGAATCACTGGATTTATTTAATCTTTGAACTATCATCTAAAACTCTTTTTATCTTCTTACTCAAATTGTTTAAGTTGTCTCCAATGCCCCTTTAACTTAGCACTTTCTTATTCTCTGGGATGATAAAATGTTAAATCTTCATCTTGAACACATTCTGCCTCTGGCCTAAAATCGTCAATATCTTTAAGTACCGTTGGCTACTTTTGTTGGATAATGAAATTAGAAGATAAGGTCTGGGTTTAAATGTTGTTTATTGCTTCTGTGTTCTTAAGTTTTTAACCTTCTCAGCTCATGTAGCAAAGAAATGTATGTATGTCTACTAATGTGTACATATACATGTATATGTAAACACTTTGCCTTCAAACACTTGCAATTACTTATTGATTGTACAAGCTAAGTGGGGATTTATACTGTTTATTTTTTATTGTCTTGCTAGCAAGAGGTAAAAATACATTAATTAGCACAAAATGATTATTGAATCAAAAATTCATTCTTAGTAATATTATTTTCTAGAAACATGTTTCTACTTGATTAAAATTTTATGAGAAGAGTTTTACACTTAAAAATCAATCTATTCCCTAAATTAGTTAAAGATTAAGGGTAAAGTATATTAAAAACCTCTGTGCTAATTTGTTTCCAATGTTATGATTTTTAAAAATTTCCTGTTGGTGTATTTCTTACAATATCTTCCTGCTTATAATTATTAGGACAAAAATTAAGTGTACAAATATTTTACAGATTTATTTGGTATTTTAAAATTATCTTCCAGCAGCAGTATTTGGATATGCCCATTATTATGGCCCTTCACTATCACTGGTGAAGTTCTGAGAAAAGAAATTTCAATTAACAACATCGAGTATAATACACTCTTCTTACTAGAATATATATTTCTTTGATTTCTGGTGGGGTTAATCTACTTTTTATGTCTTTTAAACATTTTCATTTCTTTTGCTCCTTTTTGCTTTTGTTGTATATACTTTATGACTATTTGTATTATTTAAAATCAAAATGAATCTATGGAATCTGTGCTGTGTTGCAAGTAACTTGTTCTGGTGTTTGTCTTGTAATAATGTTCCTTATGCTTTATTTCTGTTTGCTTTGCATGAAACTGGGGTGCCCTTGTGAACTAAAGTAAAATCAATGGCTACTTTCCTTCATGCTTCTCCATTTGAAACCATGGCTTTCTCCATACACTCTTTCACAACTATTGTAGGCCTTAAGAAAGTTTTTACCTTTGCACGGAAATTTTCATACATTGTCCCGTATGTTAATATACATGAAACTGGTGAAGGAGCACGGAGTGAAGTGCTTGTAGACAAGCATGACGACTTGAGATGAGATATCTGTAACTTAGGTAAGGTTAGATGTGGTGGTGCAGATCTGTGATCTCAACATGCCTATAGTGAGATGAAAAGGAGACTCAGGAGCATCCCCAGAATCTCACACAGGAACTAGATTGGCTATGTGGCTGTGAACAGAAGACCGTTTCTCAGATGTTCTCTGATCATTTTTTACATGTACATCAGGGCATTTATGCAACCCTCTCGCTGTCTCTGTCTCTGTCTCTGTCTCTCTTGCTCTCAACACACAAAGATGAAAAAACAAAAAAATGTGGGCATTCTTATTATATGTATCACACACATTTAATGAGAGAAGGAATTAACTACTTGTATCCTGCCTCCCTTCCTTTCTTTCTGTCCTTCTTGAAGCAGTCATTGGTCTCCTATGATTTGTACAGATAATGTTTATTATTGCCTGTGTTCTAATAAGCAGAATATTACATCATCAAAGACCCTGGCCAGTAGAGCCTGTACTCTTACATGGAAGGAATAAATAAGTTTGATACTAAGATAGGCAGGTTATCCTGTAGCACACGGGCGGGTTCAGGGAAATGATAAAGATGCTTAGAATGGATGGCCAAAGAGGAAGATGCAAGAAGAGTATGGCATGTGGAGAATAAGCAGAGGCTTTTGCCTGACAAGATGGAGGGTAGAATTCATGAGGCAAGGAATTCTTCAAGCTGGACTCCTGAGCTATAGAACCCTAAGAGAAAAAGTTTGGAATAATAGCAACACTAAAGTGATAGATATTTTTCAATAGTACTGATAAAAAAAACTAGCACACGTATTGAATCAATGCACATTCTACTTAAGTGCCCAGTGCCTAGTTTCTTGGATCTCTATAAATCTTCATCTCAGTGCCCACTGTCAGGAAGCCATCCAACCTATGAATTTCCAACTATCTCCAGTCGTTGCTCCCTATTTGACCTAGGGTCTTGTCTTTCTAACTGTCAACTGAACATTACTTGATATTGGGGCCCACTGGACATTTCAAATACTATGCTTTTAGCCAAACTCCAGTCAACCCAAATCTCTCTGCTTTTTGTTTCAGTGATTTGATCCTATATATTCTGCTCCCAACGCTTGAGGACATTCTTTCTTCACCTGTTTGTCATCAGCATACAACCCATCAGAAATTCTCAAAATCACCTATTGGAGCCACCAGCCTCTTTGACCCTGTGTCTGTTGCAGATATCATCGACCAAATCACTGTCATATTTTTTTTTAGCTTTACTACTGCCATTTTGTTCCCTACTGTGTATTCTACGCAGATCGGGTCTTGCTTCTTCTTATGACTTTATATCATTTACAGAACAGAATCCAGCAGATCTGGTCTTGCTTCTTCTTATGACTTTATATCATTTACAGAACAGAATCCAGCTTCTAGCAGTTTATGTTGCTTAGTGATTTCTTTATTTCTCATTGTTCAGATGGAAACAGATTCTCTGACTCACTGACATTCAATCTACCTTTGAGCATCTCTATTACTGTCTATAGCTTTGTATTATGTTTTCATGTGGCTAACTCATCATGATCAGACATTATACAATGAAATCGTGTATGTTTTACTAATTGCCAAGTAAGTAAACTTACAGAGAACGGTGCCATGTTGTATCTTCTGTGTTACGTACCCCAATGTTCAGAACTATACCAGGAAATTAGTATGCTTTGGAAGATATTTTGGAAATCATTTAGTAAAAGAATGTCTGTATTGTTTGTCTCTTTGTTTATCTGGTGGTGGTGGTTGAAACAGAGTCTCCCTCTATACTCCTGGAACTCAGCATTCAGACCAGGCTGGCCTTGAACTCATAGTGATCTACCTGCCTCTGCCTACTAAGTGCCAGTATCAAAAGCATGTGCCACCATGTTATCCCTTGATTGTTTTAATTACATGTCTTGGATGTATGCAATCTTACTTGTTAGGCATTTACATTCCTTATATGATTATATAAAAGGTCTATATTTCTTTGCAGCACTTTACATTATTACTGAAATATTTGAATTATAATATTTTGAAAGATTAAAAATTATTTTCCTGTTACTCAATTTTCAAATATGTTAGGCTCTTGTACCTCAAAAGAAACTTTAAAAATTTGTGGCCAGTCATGGTGGCACACACTTTTAATCCCAGCACTTGTGAGGTAAAGGCAGGAGGATCTCATTGAGTTTGAGGCCAGCCTGGTCTACATAGCAAGTTCTAGGATAGTCAGGACCATAAAGAGAGAACCTGTCTAAAAAACAAAGCAAAAACTTGCACAAATTTTTGCTACACTGACAACACTAAAAAAACAACATGCACATGGCAATATGGGCTATATTTTTGCTGAAAGTGATGAGAAAATTTTTATGATTTGTCTCTAGGTGATGAGATCCTTCAGTGCCAGCCAATCACATCATGGGAAGATAGAGCATGGCGGTAATCTATCAGTGACCCAAAGAAAGAAAGAAAATCCCTGCATTTGTAGATTTTCAAGGATGGGGTCTCTGAGTTCCGAGGGTAGGATTCTCTGGGCCTAGCAGTTTAGGGTAACACTAGTGTAGGTGAAAACATTGGTTGGCCTCTGTGATCTAATATCCCAGACTTTTGCATACACAGAAAAAAAAATAAATGACTCTTTAACAGGGGTTAAAGAGAAGTAGAGCCCAAAGGATTTACCTACATCAGCTACAGATCTGGCCGCTTCTTGTGGTAGCTGTGGGGTCGGGGAACTGAACCCAAGCCCCTTTCATCTTTGTGTAGTGAGTTTGTTAGGCAGTGCCATCTGGATTTGCGTGGCATGCTGAACCATGGATGAGTAGACGAGAAGAGTGCCAGTGTGTATAAACATCAAAATAGTTACTAAAGGGCAACAACTCAGGAGATCCATGAGGACGTTCCAAACCATCTGTCCCACGACTCTTTAGTATGTTGTATTCTGAAGGAATGAACAACTGAGGTTTTTGTTGCATGTCTGACCAGATTGGGCTGTTTTACATATGCCTGTGAGTTGATCCAAGTTGGCAGAGGGGCCAACATGGCCACTTATGCTTTCACAGAAAGATGGAGGCACAGCCAGCAGTCCCTTTGCCAACGCAGTGTCGGCCTTAAGTGAATGAAAGGCAGGATTAAGCAAAAATGAGAGAATAAGACAGGGGGAGATGCCTGCTGTCTGTCAGAGTAGTCTAGAATCAGATGATGTGGAGAGAAGGATTAGATTCCCGTCAAGGAAGAGTCCATGAACCAGTAATCAGCAGTTATTAATTCAAACGAATCATCAATTTCAGCTGGGCACCGGAGTGAAGAGAGCGTGATCTACATAGAAGGAATTATTCCTTCCTGTGATACAGGCACCAGATGAAGGAGCCTAGGAGTGGTATTATCCAGTAGCTTTTTAAAATGGGAGCCTGCAGTCCCCTAGAGGTCATAGTAGTGGGTGGCATGAATCCAAGTGTGGCTGTCCCACAGCCGTTCCTATGGCATGAAATCAAGAGGTGAAGTGGGGTGTGGTGTCCTTGTGGTCTGTGGTGTCTTTGAGCTAATTAAACCATGAAGAAACTAACTGAGTTCTAATAGTTAGCAGAGGGGTGGTGAAGAAGACCACCGAGGTTGTGAATAGAATGTGATTTCAAAAACTCACATCTGCTTCCCTATTTATCCCTTGTTGCATGTTGTATGTGGTTTAAGTTATCGAGTAATTAATTTTACTCTTAAGTAGTTTACAGTTCTACTGCCATTCTGAATAGGGTCTTGTATTTACTGTAATTTTAAAGAAATAAAATAAAAAATATTGGTAATTTTAACTTACCAGCAGCTTTGAGTTCGAGCTGTATGCCCGGTTTCAGCATTGTTTAGATTTTTTTAAAAAGTGTCGTGATTAAGAGAATGGTTTGGTATCTGAACTAAGCTCACAGTTCAAATTCTGTTCTTTTTACTCGACTGTATAACTGATAGAATTTAGGAATCAGGTAATTTCGTGACTTCTATTCACTGTACATAATGCCGTACAATACAAAATAATGTTCTATATTTTGGAGGTTGGGCCCTGTAGAGAGCTTCTGATGGTCTCTGTGGACATTTTTCATATGACAGTGGGGAAGTTCTACTCGAGTTCCTTGGATAGAACTTGCAGATCTGTCAGACTCCCTCTGGGACACAACACAGTTCCCTGGGTTCTGAACTTAGCACTTAAATATGCTGCATGGAGGTACATTATCATAAAACGTTTGCGTGTAAACTTAGCATTCTTTGCCTCGGGAAGTTTCACGAAGCCCCACATGGCTGGTAATGTTCCCATTACCATCTTCAAAAGAGAATACTACACGCAGCACACTGAGGCTCAGTGTCATGAAGCTAAAGATGTAAACCAAGACTCACCTCAGGCAGCATGGCCTCAGAGATACATTTTTCAATCCAGTGTGTTACCTCAGGCTTCTTTCATCTAATGAATTTTTCCCATTTTTATAAAATTTAAATTAGAAACAAGCTTGTTTTACAGAGCAATCCTGGTTCCCTCTCTCTCCCCTCCTCCCCTGCCCCCTACCAATCCTCTATCCCATCCCTTTTCTGCTCCCCAGGGAAGGTGAGGCCTTCTATGGGGGATCTTCAAAGTCTGTCACATCATTTAGAGCAGGACCTAGGCCCTCCCCCTTGTGTCTAGTCTGAGAGAGTATCCCTCTATGTGAAATGGGCTCCCAAAGTCCATTTGTATGCTAGGGATAAACACTGATCCATTACTAGAGGCCCCATAGATTTCCCAGGCCTCCTAACTGACTCCATGTTCAGGGGGCCAGGGTCAGTCCTCTGTAGGTTTCCCAGCTATCAGTGTGGGCTTGATGAGCTCCCCCTTGTTCAGGTCAACTGATTCTGTGGCGTTCTCCAACCTGGTCTTGACCCCTTTGTTCATCACTCCTCTCTCTCTGCAACTGGGTTCCAGGAGTTTGGCTCAGTGTTTAGCTGTGGGTGTCTGCTTTTGCTTCCATCAGCCACTGGATGAAGGCTCTAGAGTGGCATATAAGGTAGTTATCAGTCTCATTATCAGGGAAGATCTTTTAAGGTAGCCTCTCCACTAGTGCTTAGATTGTTATGCCATCCTTTAAGATCCCTTTCAGTCTTAAGCTGTAAATTTAGAACAAATAAAAATGGATAACAATGTGAAATTATCATTAATTTAATTTGATAATGACAGAAAAGTTTCTGTTTCTAGGCCAGTTTATTATATAATTAATTTGAAAGATGAAGTTTCACTGGGAAATAAAAGACTGTAAACAATGTCATTGGTGAACTGTGCTTTCTCCCAATCTCCTCCGCAGCACCAAAGCTGAGACCCAAACATTAGGGAGGTGTGCTTGCTAGGCAAGTGATCTACCACTGAGCTCAACTCCCAACCCCAACATGTACAGCCCAGGCTGGCTTAGAACTCGGAGTCTTTCTGCCTCAGCCCCTTTACGCAAATCCTACCAGCATGAGCCACCACAACCAGCATCTCCTGAAAAGTTTAATCATGTCATAAAAGCTAATCATGAGGCCAGTTGAAGCTCTACATACTGTCCATCTACACAGAAATCTGTGGATTTTTTTTTGCACTGCTGATAGTTAAGAGAAAAAAGAGACAGACACACCTTCCGCTAGTTTAAAAGAATGTCCACAGGAGATGATTCATTGAGACCCCAATGAATAGGCTGTCATCAGAGGGCAGATAAATGTTAATAAGAAGAGAGATAATTATATAGTGGCCTGAGGAACAAAGGCTTCATGCTAATCATCCAAACTTGCAACATTTCCAAGAGAAAGTAAAGCTGCAGGTGTTCCCAGTGTTGCACAGTGTACTCAGCTGTGGGGAGGGCAAGAAGAGAGATCAGGACTGTGTCTTCCCAAAGGCACTATGAACTTAGGAACTGGAAAGCTGGTGCAGAGTGCTCATCACAGCCACTTGGTGAGACAGGCGTCAGTATCATCCTGTCTTTACAGACTGGAAATAGAGAGGGACTAGATGTGTTTCCCAGCGGCATAGACGGCACCAAGGAAGAAATCTAAACAGGAAACTGCAAAACAGACTCTGAATTTCCACTCTGTTTATGCAGCTCAAAAATAAGAGATTAATAGCAACAAACGCCACTGTGCTCATCAGAATAAGAGGCTCAAGGTAGACCTTTATAACTGAGTCATTGTAATGGCCTTGAATTATGGGAATACCATCCTGGGGACACTTGGAAAGTGTGTGCGTGTGTGTGTGTGTGTGTGTGTGTGTGTGTGTGTGTGTGTGTGATGTGTGTGTGTGATGTGTGTGTGTGTGATGTGTTTATGGAATGAAATTTTGTTTCCCTGATTATTAGAAGATGTCCCTGACATTTAAGAGACAGAAGCCCTCTAGTTCCTGTATCTAGAGGACAGCCCTGGGCACAGTCCTTTGTCCTGAATCTACTGGGATTTTCTGATGATCTTTTGAATGTTTAATGAAAAATCTGTTCATGATCATGAATACAGAAATATACTCTGTAATGGGAGACTTTCTCCATTTATCTCGGTCCCACTGGACCAGTTTCTATCCACCCACTGGTCCCGACAGTCATTTGTGAAATAACCACTCAGAGAAAATATATATTTATAATTGTTTGATCATTGGCTTAGGCTTCTTACTAGCTAGCTCTCTCTTAATTATTAACCCATTACTACTAATCTGTGTATCACCACGTGGCCTTGGCTTACAGGTGATGCCTGGGTTTTTTGATTCCCCAGTGGCTAAATGTCGTTTGTCCCTTGTCTTCCTTTTCCCTGCCTCTTTCTTTGGAATTCCTGCCTCGCTAAATTCTGCCTGTCCATTGGTCAAAACAGCTTCATTCAGCAACCAATAACAGAAACACACAACCACAGCATAAGAGGACATATCCCATCGATACTCCATTCTTTTATTCAGTCCCTAGTGTTTGGCAAGGCATTTCAATCTAAAGTAAACCTGGACTGTGGTCTCAAAGAACTTCATAACAAACAAAATGAAGGTCTTTTCCAAAGGTTTCAGTGAAGTCTGGCAGATAGATTTCTGATTAACCAGACTTTGAATCAAAACCTTAAAAACAATAAACTTGACAATATGTGAGAAATCCACAATGAACACCAATTGTAGTGGCATCTATTCTTGCCCATGTAATTATGTTAGTGCTGATGGAACTGGAAAAAGGGAATCAAAGTCAGGGCTGGCTCTCTCTCTCTCTCTCTCTCTCTCTCTCTCTCTCTCTCTTTCTCTCTCTCTCGTCATGGATGGAATCAGAAGCACAGAGAAAGACTGCGGCAGTTCTTCATTATTATCTGTGTAAGTTGTTCTCAAATAAAACACCCATTTATAACTTATCTTGGGTCTAGTGAACTCATTGCAATCATGCCTTCAACGAATAGAATCCAGTCCTCTAAAAAATGAAATTAAAAACATTGAAAATAGGAAATACAACAAAAATCCATACAATACAATAAAATAAAATATAATCAAAATAAAAATAAGTAAGAATAATAGATACAAAGCAAAGCAAATCCAAGGCTAACAAAATAAAAACTGTAAACAGAATATCCAGTAGAAAAACATAAAGTTTATAAAGTAAGTATGTGAAAAAGTATTTTGCAAACAAAAACAGAAAATCTTAATGTTTTGAGGGAAGAATAAAATCCCATGAAATCTAGCTGGGATTATACTAAACTGGTAACAATAAATGTTACTGAAAAGCAAATTTAAGACAATGAATGAGGAATTTCAAGACACTTAGATTCTTAAAACAGAATTCCCAATTTTTCAGGATTACAAAGTGTATACACTCTATGTATGTCTGTGCATGAGTACATATTTGTGATATGTGTTCCTGTGTATACAGAGGGATGTGTGTGTGTGTTTGTGTGTTTGTGTTTGTGTGTGTGTGTGTACATTGTATGTGTAGGCATATGGATAGGGAGGTCAGGGAGGAATGTCTCCTGTGTTTCTTAGTTGCTCTCCAACATCTTATGGGACAATATCATTCACTAAACCTGGAGCTCACTAATTGCATATTATCTGGCTTTTAGGGCATGTTGAGCCTCAGAATTTAAGTCCCCATCATTGTATGGCAAGGACTCTACCAACAGAGCTATCTCCCAAGTCCTGATGTATATTAAATTGTAAGTAAGTAAAATGATATCCTTTGCTGGACACAGTATTATAGCTGCAGAATGCCAATAAAGGGTACCTTCCTCAGGAAAGAGCTGGCCAATGGAATCACAGCTACATTTTTTGTTTTTGTTTTTTCTAGAAAACAGGAATGATGCCACTGAAAATTAGGAGAGATTTGATATTTCCTCTTAACCTCTGAGAAAGTTGTGGTATTGTTAAGTTAGCAAGTAGAAATACACAGGTCATTCCTCTAGAAAAAGGGAAACATATAACTAGCCATCACAGTAATTGTCCCATGTAGATGCTTTGAAACTACACAGGGCACCTTCATAGCCAGGGTCTCCCTGGATGTGACATTAACTGACTCAAAGGCTCCTGTGTTTTGGGCTTGTTCTTCACTTACTGGAGGTACTAAGAAGAGATGGGATTCTGGAGCGCTAACCTCATCATTAGATAAGTTCCTTTATAAGATTATAGTTTAATGGACCGTTAGGAGGTCAGGCTAACTTGAAAAACGAGATCAATGGGGGCCATTGAAGCAAGCATCTTGTGCTCCCCCCTCCCTTTCTCACTCTTTTACTCTCTCTTTTCTGCCTCCGCTCCCTTCCCCATTATCCCCCCCACCCCCCCCCTCCGCCTCTTGCTGGCTGCCTTGGGATAAGCAGCCTCTCTCTGCCATGCCTTTCCACCATGCTATACCCTTTCACCACAGGTCCCAAAGCAAATGGAGATGACCCACACCACAGACCTCTGAAATGTGGATCTCAAATAATTCTTCCTCCTTTGTAACAATCACTTAGGTACTTTTGCCACAGCAGCAATGATTTGACTAGAACTGCGTCTCCCCTGTACTTTCCATTGCATGTGGCATCTTTTGCTGAAGCGATCAGTGAGTTCCAGGAGAGCCACTGCTGGTCAAGGTGAAGATGTGCAGACCTAGCGACACCTCACAATCAAGTGTGCCTCAGTTTATTCTGATAGAAGATGCAACTCAAGGGGAAGTCAGATGGAGAAGTTGGCTTTTTGTGGATGGTGGATTGTGCTAGGACCTGGCAGGCAGCATTGATCATATAATTCCCTAGGTCCAATGGGGATTTTATGTTATGACTGAAGCTTAATGAATTAACCTCTCTTGGTGAGAGTGTTCATGCACCCAAGATGGGGAAAACAGCTCTCACATTTCATTCACTGATATTTCCTCTCCTGAAGCTTTAACCAAATTGAACTCACTTGCTTTCCTATCTCTGTGCTTTTGTCAAATCTATCATTCACTTTCACTTGAAAATTTCCAATTCCTGCTTTCCATCTCTCTTCAAATGCCATCATAATTTCTATCTGAGGCACATGATTCATTAAAGCATTCATGGATTTTTCCCGGGTCCAGATATCATCTATTGTTCCCCTTTCATGCAAACCTGTCCTTAGGACAGCCTGCCACTTGGACCAGAGTATTTAACTAAGTGAGTCCTAACCCTCTTCCCTAGACCTCCCTGTTAAATATCTGAATTTAAATATGTTTGGTGTTAAGTTTATTTCTTTCACATTAGTCCATTAAGTCCAATACAGTTTAAGCTCAGTGACAATGCATTGGACTCCTTTTATTTTAGAAGTAACAGCAATATAAAATGTAGTGACCGATTTAAGAGAAACCCAATGTGTAGTTTAGTAATTCCCCTGTTGTGACATTTAAGGTAGATTAAATAGCATTTCTAAAGGGTTGTGCCCAGAACTTCCAGCCATGTGCAATTATATCCATAGTTCAAGGCAGCTTTTCTTATTTGTAAGAGATATAAAAGGAAGCTGATTCTATTTTTAAGGCATTTCAGGCTTTATTCTTTTAAAACAGCAGGGAGGGAGTCTTTTTATCCCCTGGTAATTCAGTTCTGTAGTACGTGAAAAATAGCAGGGAGCATATGAATCGCTGTGGTTTTCCATATAATTATTAGAGAAGATTGTGCAAGAAAGGAAAAATTCCCAAGATTAAAAGAATCGCTACTTGCAAAAGGACTTATTTTAATATTTTAGGTGTGGCCTCTGTAAGTAGAAACTACTTTTGCTTTTGAGATTCTGTTTAGTGTGTGTAGCCCTTGTCTGAAGAAATAAAATGTCAAGCCTTCATTCACCTGAGTAAAGCCTTCGCAATTTGGACTGGTGACTTCTATATAACTACAGAATATACCATTGTCTAAAGAGTATCTCAAGTCTACCATCCATAGAGTGAAAAACAACAACAGAAATTACAGAATGTGCAAATGCTAGCTTATCTTAAAACTAATAACTGATGATTTAAGGGGAAAACGCATACACATTGTACATAATTTTAATATTCAAAATTACACTTTTCCAAATTATGTTTATGAAAATAAAATAAGGCAGCCTCTGTGAGTGAACTGTGTATGAAAGGCTCACTGAACCATGCTATATTTTACACTGCGCACTGGGCTGATATTAAGTGTATTTGTAAATACAAGTGCTAGTTTTTTATGCCATCGCTTGCATAAATAGTACATGGATTCAGGAGAGCTTTGTAGCTCACTTCTTACCATAATTAAATATACAGTAATTCAAAAGTTTTGACTAGAAACCATGAAAACTGGATCCGTGGAGCATGTCATCTACAAACTTAGAAGTCAGAATATAAAATGGTTCTTGATTGTAAACAAATGAGTTCAACCTTAATTGAAGGCTCAGGGTCTTCTGATTTGTAAACGTTTCCTCCCCGAAGCCCCTATCAATTACTTAATAAACTTAAGTACCAGCCATGCTTCTCAGTAGAAGATACCTTTCCAACTTCTTTAGATTTTATTTTATGTATATGGGTGGTTTACATGTAATGGTGTCTGTGCACACATGCTTGCCTGGTGTCAACAGAAGCCAGGGAAGGTCATTGACTCTACTGGGACTGAATTTACAGATGGTGGTGAGCCAACATGAGGGTGCTGGGAATTGAACCTGGATCCTCTGTAAGTACTCTTAATCACTGAGCACTAGTTCATGCTACAGCAATATCTCCAAATACTAGCAGCATGTTTTATTTAAAGAAACAATACAGAGCCAACAACTATTGAAAAAGCAAAAATAATGAAAAAGCAAATATATTGATTATATAATTTTAAATTTTTCATTTGAGCTCATTTTTTGAAACTGCTGAGAAATTGTAGTAATCTGTGGTAGACTATTGGGAATTAAACATAACAACGCAGTCACCTGTCTAAGACTCTACAGAAACTAAGCAAACTCTTAACTGTCCCCTTGACTGGCTCTCAGAACACATCTTCCTGGCTCTACTTTAACTTTGGCTTTGGCTTTGATCACAACCAGTTACAGAGAAGGAGGATGTCGATGAAATGAAATCTGACTGAAACATGATACACATTCTGTTATTTCCATTGTTTCCTCCATTTCTAATCGTTTGCCAGGACTATTTTGTTATGTTGTTATACATTGTCCACTTAGTCTTACTATGATATTGTTCTGTTGTATGAGTGTGCATATCCGTGATGTAGAAGATAAAGGAAGACATTTTAAAAATCTCTGCCTATGCCAAATTAAAGTTGTTAGTAATTATCCTTGACCTCCTGGGACATGCAAATTTAGTAATCACTGCCTTCCTCTGCACTGTTGTCACTTCAAGGCTGCTGTGATCATCCTGTGATGTCTCAGAGGACAGACTTTGTCTGGTTCCCTGTGCTGTTTGTTCTCAGAGTCTCAGAATGGCTGAGGTACCTCCTGCAAACTCACAGAAGATGTGCCAAAAACCAAAGATAATGCCTTGCTTCTGAGGGTGTCAGAAAAAGATAGAACAAAGCTCTGCTAATTCCTATCTAGGAGATCCCCACAGGGCACTCACTAGCCTGATAGGATCATTTGACAGCTCCTGGCCAAAGCTGGGCTGAGAGGGCCGACCTTTGAAGAAGTGAAGCAGGTGGTTTATTTCTACTCTGAGAGATACTGAGATACTCTTAGAAAATAAGAATTAAAAAGACATTAAGTGCCAGTCTATCACATAGAAACACACCCAGATGAGGCTTACTTAATATTAGGTTAAATGTGTAGTAATTTCCAAGTTTGATTTCCAGGGCATAGCTATAAGATTTTAAGTAAAATGCCTTCAACTTTCATTTGTCCAATATTTAGAATGAGAATTCTGTAAGCATCTCCCAGTTGTGATGGCAGAGATGAACAGGGAGAATCACATCCATTCCCTTCACATTTCTTTAGAAATAGCCACGAAGCATGTTGGCCAATACCCCTTAAGAAAGTAATGAAATGAAGGACACAAGCATAATTTAGAAACATGATGTATATTTCCATGAACTATATTGAAAAACAGCTGACAATTTCTCATTTATTTTCTTTGAAAGAGGCCATTTTTGGATCATTGTGCATGTTTTTTGTTTTATTTCCATCATAGTATGCTAATATTATTCACTTTTTCCAGTCTTTCTCCCTTTAATGTTGCCTTCACCTTCCTACTCCAGGGGACACTTGGCCATTTCATTCTTCCACGGCACATGCCTTCACCCGCAGTAGTTTTACTACCTAAAACATTTCTACTCGACTTTATTACAGTCACAGATTACACAGGAGCATCTTCCTCTCATTCACTGTGGTTGCTAACTTTAACATCATCCCTGTTTCCCTTAAACTTTCAACATTAAAGCCCTTTCAACCAGATTGTGCAATATATTTCTGTAGTCATCCTTTGTAAACCCAGTGAGATATATTCCAAGAACCCTCGAAGATGACCAAACATAGATAGTTCCAGATTCAGAAGCCCAAAGTGAACTGACAGGTTGTTTTCAGCATGGTGGATATAGCAGAGAATCTATCTCTTCTCTGTCCATGTTCTATTAACCCTCTTCCATGTCTCTGTCTTTGTGACTCTGTGTCTCCCTGTCTTTGTCTCTGTCATCTGTCTTTTTGTGTCTCTGCCTGTGTCTGTCTTTGTCTCCCCTTGTCCTGTACCTTCTACTCTGCTCTCGTTTCTACTAAGTTCCCTTCTCTTCTTTGTCTCTTCTTCCTCAAAATCACTCATTAACTCGCTGGAGCTTGTGGTTCATCTTAGATAATCTCTCTACTTCAAAATAACTTAATCCATCTGTAAAATACTGAACAGCTTAAGGTACAATGTAGTCAAGGGTTTGAAGATTACAGGAAGGATATCTTTTGGGGATTTGTGCTCTGCCAACCTCACCATTCAGTCCCATTGAGATACAGTCAATCATTCACAGGAAGCAAGCAAACAAAACACTTTTTCTAGCTCTATTTTGTTCTTAATAGACCATCTCTGAAAAACTTTCTCTTGACCTCTCTACCTCCTCTTTCTTCTACTTCTTAATTCTTTCTTTAGAGTTTCTGTAAAGATGAATTTGTTGCCCTTTCCTTGCCATTATTGATATCCATTTGTGACGTTCCCACTTTTCTTCTCATTTATTTTCAAAGGTTTCATTCCTTACAGCTTCCTTTAAAACACTCTCCCAAGTCAATGGTGATCTCTTCGCTTTGTTAAATCATGGCATCCATTCTTACTTTTCTTTCTTTGGACACAATGTAGCCTGTTGGGAACTCTATTGTTCTTACTGAGCAGAGTGTCAGGTTTGCAGTTCTTGAGGTTTTTTTTTTTTCTTTTCCTCTCTAGCCACTTATCCCCACCCCTGTGTGAACTGTTTCTCGTTGTCTCCCTCAGCTGGTAAACACTGCAGCTCCATGGTAACCACATGCCCACAGTTCCCCAACTTTTATCCCCAATCTTAAACTTTCCCCAAAAATACAGGGATGTCAGATCTGTAATCTTCCTCAAAAATCTCACAATAATGAAGGCCAAATTTATCAGTTGTGTCCATCATGCCGAACACATGTTCAGGATGGCAAGTAGCTTTACAGATTGCAAATTATCCAGATTTTGTTGTGTTTTATGTTCTCTATTTAATATTTCAGCTTTTGTTGACCAATAATATTTCTGTTTGTTTTTATCTGAGTGGTTTCTTAATCCTTCCATCACTATTCAAGTTAACTTGGTACCTTCATTATCTATCTACATTACAGGGGGGCAGGGAATAAAAATCGTTTGATATAACTTCTGGCCTGGCCTTGCTGGAGTTTAAGTGAGTCTTAATACAGCAATCAGGATGATCTTTAATAAATTAGTACAAAGCATGGCTTCTCTGTTTAAGCCTTCAACAAATCTCTTCCCATTTAGAATAAGAGTCAAATTCCTAAAAAATACTTTGTTACCTATCTGGACTCAGAATCAGCCATTCTTTGTCCTGTCTGCAGTGTCCATGCAAAGATGAAATTCTGGTAGCTATTTAAACCACAGAAGCAGTCTTTGGAAGAGGCACTGTGTGTTCTCTGTGTGGAGATACATTCCCAATCTTTATGCCTTTGCTTTAAGAGTCCTGAGTAACTCATCCTACATAAAATGAAGTGTCTCCTATGGAAGAGCTCCTTCCCATTCCTCCATCATGGCCTCTTTTTGTCAGAGGTTTTTTCCATATATAGAAATGAACATAGATACACTGCATGGAAGAGCAAAGAATGTGTATTCAGGACTCAGCGTGGCAAGTGGTTCAGTGACTGTCGCCTGCACTTCAGCATTGACTCACAGATAGGAAAGGAGTGGGAAAGCCGTGCAACGGACAAAGGGAAAGCTCTCAGGTGTCATGTAACTGGAGGTTGGTAGTGTGGGAAAACTGGAGATGATATAAGTGGAAGCTTAGCGTCCCGTGGGATCCATTACTAGCACACATTACTAGCACTGATTATTGGTTCACTTTTGCTGGTTCTAAGTTGAAGTTCAGGAAACTTGGGAAGCTGTGAGTTGCTAATAAAGCACTGACAACTTTAGTCAATTTTTTACGGGTTATTGTTTAGCTTATTAGACTGAGCCTAGAAGTGCCAGTATGACCTCTCTGCAAGTTTGGTTTACTTACTTGGTCTTGTGACCTGTTTGATCTAGATACAGGATGGGGTTGCTGTAAGTTGTGGGTCAGCGTTCTAATGTTAGATTTGATTTGTCCACTCTTTTTGTGTGCACTCATTGCCTCTTGTGTCTATCCCTTTAGATGTTATTATCTGTCTCTCTTTACTGGCATGCAAACTTGGGCACAAAGACAATGTCACATGATTTATTACATTAGGGACTAGGCTTGGCATGTTAATTTTCTTATTCACTGTGCCTTGTATACAATCCGTGCCTAACAGGGTAAAAAGTGGGCCATGTATGATTCCACTGATTCCCATAAGTGGTTAAATGAAAAACAGAAAATATCAAGGAGACTGGGATAGTTAAAGTATGTGATCAGCTAAAAGTCAGAAACTGGCTTCCTTTCTGCTTCATTTTGGTGGATAAAATGCATCTTTCCTACAAATGACCGTTAAATGGTGGGATCTATAAAGAGAGTTAAAAATCCCCATGACAGATTCATGCTATGACATTTTGGCTATAATTATTGTTTCCCTTTTACTACTGAAAGTCAAAGCAATAGGTCTTACTACAAACTCTAGATACATGCCACAATGGTAAATGGTTCCAAAGGCCTCTGCCCTGTCACTTACTAGGTTCTGCATAACTTTTTCCCCTTCTGCTCTTACAGGAATGATTCATGCTTGTCACTGTTGCACAAAGTAAACCAGAGCACCCCCTAGTGTTTTTTTATTCTAGTACATCTGGAGTTAGCTGCTCAGCATGGGAGGTCAAAGGAGCAAAGGATTTCTCTACAACCTGGAACAAGACAAGGATGTCCACTCTCTCCATGTCTCTTCAATATTGTTCTCGAAGTCCTAGCTAGAGCAATAAGACAACAAAAGGAGATCAAGGGAATACAAATTGGAAAGGAATAATTTAAACTTTCACTATTTGCAGATGACATGATAGTATAAGTGACCCAAAAAAAACTCTACCAGGGAACTCCTGCAGTTGATAAATACCTTCAACAAAGTTACAGGATACAAAATTAATTTAAAAATCAGTAAGCCTACTGTATACAGATGATAAATGGACTGTGAAAGAAATCAGAGAGACATCACTCTTTACAAAAGCCACAAACAACATAAAATATCTTGGAGTATGCTAACCAAGCAAGTGAAAGACCTGTACAGTAAAAACTTTGAGTCTTTAAAGAAAGAAATTAAAGAAGATACCAGAAAATGGGAAGATCTCTCATGCTCTTGGATAGAGCCATAGTCCTGAAAACAGCATGGTATTGGCACAAAAATAGACAGGTAGACCAATGGAATCAAATTTAAAACCCTGATATTAACGCACACACCTATGAACACCTGATTTTTGACAAAGAAGTTAAAGTTATACAATGGAAAAAAAGAAGCATCTTCAACAAATGGTGCTGGAATAACTGGATGTGGACATGTAGAAGATTGCAGATAGATCCATATCTATCCCCATGCACAAAATTTAAATGCAAATGGATCAAAAACCTCAACATAAATCCAGCCACACTGAAACTCTTAGAAGAGAAAGTGGGAGGTACCCTTGAACGAATTGGTACAGGAGAATGCTTCCTGAATGTAACACCAGTAACATAGACATTGAGATCGACAATAAATGGGACCTCCTGAAACTGAGAAGTTTCTGTAAGGCAAAAGACACAGTTAGCAAGACAAAACAGCAGCCCACAGAATGGAAAAAGATCTTCACCAACCCCATATCTGACAGAGGGCTGATTTCCAAAATATATAATAACTTTAGAAGCTACCCATGAAAACACCAAACAATCCAATTAAAAAGTGGGGTACAGAACTAGAGAATTCCGAGTAGAGAAATCTAAAATGGCTGAAAGACAGTTTAGAAAGTACTCAATATCCTTAGCCATCAGGGAAAGACAATTCTTATGCCTGTCAGAATGGCTAAAATAAAAAACACCAATGACTGCCTATTCTGGAGAGGATGTGGAGAAAGAGGAATACTGCTCTGTTGCTGGTGGGAGTGCAAGCTTGTAAGACCACTTTGGAAATCAGTATGGCAGTTTCTCAGAAAAATGGGAATCAGTCTACCTCAAGATCCAGCAATTCCTCTCCTGGACATATACCCAAAGAATGCACATTCACACAACAAGGACACATGTTCAGCTATCTTCACAGCAGTGTTATTTGTAATAGCCAGAACCTGGAAGCAACCTAGATGCTCTGCAATTGAATAATGGATAGAGAAAATGTGGTACATTTACACAATGGAGTACTACTCAGCAGAAAAAAACAATGGAATATTGAAATTCACAGGCAAATGGATGGAACTAGAAGAAGCAATCCTGAGTGAGGTAAACCAATCGCAAAAAAGGCAAGCATGCTATGTACTCACTCATATATGCTTTTTAGACATAGAGCAGAGGATTACCAGCCAACAATCCACACCACGAGAGGAGCCAGGAAACAAGGAGGACCCCAAGAGAAGAGTGCATGATCCCTCGCAGAAGGGGAGGGAGACAAGAACCCCTGAGCAAATTGGGATCATGGAGAGGGGGTAGAGGATGGAGATGGAAAGGGGAGAGAGGGAGAAGGAGGGAGGAGAACTGAGATGGGGGAGAAATAGAGGAGAGCAGGAAAGAAGACCCTTTGACAAAGGGAACCAGTAAGGGTTTGGAGAGATGGAGAGAGGTTTGGCACAGAGGAATTGGTAGGAGATCTGCGGGGATGACCCCAACTAGGAATCTGGGCAGTGGGGGAGGGGCTGCCTTTCATGTGATTCCCCTAGAGTGAGTTTGATGACTACCTTGGTTACTGTTCCTAGAGCCTTGACGCAGTAGTTGATGGATGCAGAGACAGGCACCCACAGCTAAACACTGAGCCACACTCCTGGATTCCAATTGTGCAGAGGGAAGAGAGATGAGCAAATGAACCAAGAAGGAACTGAAGATATCTGCAGAGATGGTCGACCTGACCTCGAGATATCTGCAGAGGTGGTCGACCTGACCTCATGAGAGCACACAGACCCTAGTCGTAAAGCCGGGAAAGCAGCATTGAATCAAACCAAGCCCTCTGAATGTGGGAACCAGCTAGGAGGCCAAGTCAGTCTATGGAACCTCTAACAGTGGAGCCAGTGTTTATTCCTAGGTCACAAATGGACTTTGGGAGCCCTTTCCCTATGGAGGGATACTATTGCAGCCCAGATGTGGAAAGAAGACCCTAGGCCCTCCCCAAAATGACATGGTGGACTTTGATGATCCTCCATGGAGGGTCTCGCTATCCCTGGGGAGTGGGTGCTGGGTGGGTTGGGGGGTCGGGGGAAGCATGGGAGGATGGGAGGGCGAGGGAATGGGGGAATGGATATGTAAATAAGAGTGCTTCTGCCTAGCCCAGCTGGATTCAGCCTGCCAAGAGACTACCAGCTCCCAAGTCCCATTCTCCACTCACACCACTCACACTGGACAGGCCAGGTGAGCCTGGGTCTGTCTCCAGCCTGCTTCTGGTGCCCTGAACAGAACCACCGGAGACCTGAGGACTGCTCACAGCAGATCCGGATCCCAGCCCGACGGGAATCAGCCCTCCCAGAGACTGCCAGCTGTCAAATCCCATTCTCACAATAACTAGGGAATGGAATCCACCTGGATGTCCCTCAACTGATGAACAGGTAATGAAAATGTGATACGCATATACTATGGAATATTATTCACTTGTAAGAAAGATGAAATCATGAAATTTTCAAGTGAATGGCAGATATGGGAAAGGCCATATTGATAGAAGTAACCCAGACCCGGAAAGAAAGACAAATATCTAATGTTTGCTCTCATAGATTGCCATGAAGTGTACATCCAAGCACTTTGTTTATTGTAAGTAAGAGAAAAAATTTTCCACTGTATTCTCTGACGGTTACTATCGAATACTGGACCTTTCAGTTGCTTCATGGTCATTCTTATCTTCAGGCACAATTAATCTAGCTACTTCCATCTAAAACTCAGAATTTCCAATGTTTTTTAATCTCCAAATCTGAGTTTCCGTTTAAACTGCAATTTCAATGTGTGTCAAGTGGCACTCAGCTGTCCCCACGCTTATCGAGAAGGCTGCTTGTACTTCCATGTTACTGTTATTGGCAAATTTTTACAATGAACTTAGGAGTTCCTATTATTCTTTCATTTTCCCTAACTGTAAAACTGATACTCTAAGAAGATGAATAACTTCCCTAAGGTTTCATTGCTATTTAGTCTCAAAGGTGGAATTGGCTGTCAGACATATATACCATAGCAATCTAGACACTTTGCATAGCCTACTGTAGGGACTCATTCTTGAATGTTTTAATTTCTCTAGACTGCCATCTTCTTCACAAATAAAATAGCCCCTTCCATCTACCCAAGTATATGCAGAGACCATTTACTCTCTAACACTAAACAGCTCATTTAATGTTATGCATCCTTAAAAAAAAAGAAAACAAAAAACAAATTCATCTGGAGGTGGTGGTGCACACCTTTAATCCCCAGCATTTGGGAGGCAGAGGAAAGTGGATCTCTGTGAGTTCAAGGCCAGCCTGGTCTACAGAGTATAAGTTCCGGGAAACCTGTCTCCAAAAAAAAAAGAAAAAAGAAAAGAAAAAAAAGCATATTCTGGCACCATTAAGACGTCTCAGTATGCAAGGCAATCACCATGAAGGCCTGAAGGCCTAAGTTCAACTCCCAGGACTCCCAGGGTCCAAAATATATTATAACCATGTAAGGAAACCCATAATGAAATGTGTGGGTTAATCAATTAATAAATGCTAGTAAGTGAAACAAAGCAGAAAGAGGGACTATAGAGATGGATCACTTGCTACTCTAAAGAGGACCAGGGTTCAGTTCCCAGTATCCAAGTGCCACTCAAAACTTTCAGGAACTCACATTCTAGGGGAACCATTGCCCTCTTCCTGACATCCTTGGACATGAGATACATATATGCAAGCAAAACAATCATACACATAAAAGAAATATAATTAAAATAGTTTTTTAAGTGGAAAGAGAGAACTGACTCCATAATGTTGTCTCTTGACCTCCACAAACTGAATGTGTCACATGCTTTAACACTCAAAGCATGAACATAAACTCTCTTTGGAATAGTAAAATTGAAAAAGGAACGGTCCTTCAATTCAGCCTAATCATTCCCCATCAATCTCTGTCACCCTTAGCTTTCCTCACATGCCTCAGACATGGTGTGCCTTCACTCCTTGTAGAATTCAGCAAGAACCTGCCATAAAATTAATGCGGTACAAGTTTTTTTATTGTAAAAGTCTTAAGATAACACAAGTCTTCTTAGAAGTTGAGTTTAAGAATGATAAGGGTATCAGATGCTCATTAATTACTTGCTGAATAAATGAGTCATGAACAAGTACAATTCATTTGTGGTACTCTAAGGTCCCAGAGACTGTGTGACTGTGTGGATGATGTGTATCCTGCTTAGTGCTCCCACTCATTTTATTTTTTTCTACATTGTTGTAGTGCAAAAATGCTATGAACTCAATAAAAGCTTTACTTCAAGTTTCATATTTTGACCTTTCTCTAAGTTATTGCAGAATACTGTCTCATGATGCTGGGTAGTGATGCTGCCTCAGTTTCAGAAGCAAGACTTAAAACATTTACAATTTAGAATGGGTACACAAAGAAGTATACACATCAAAGGTCTAGAACCATTTGTATATTTAAGATATCACTTAATCAGATTCTGTGACAGCTGTGAAAACAAAGGAGTAAAATCCATCTTTATATTTGCCAGAATCCATGCAAGGTGAACTTGGTTTCCTTCATTCATTTTATTCAGAACTGAGATTTTGTTACTCCCTATTTTGTATCCTTAAAGAATATTAGGGTCTAATATTTAGGTTTATGGAATTTTTATGAAGAAACCACTGACGTTGTTGTCTAAGAGCCATCTCCAGTGATTCTATACCCTTCAACGTGGTCCAGAATGACTGAAGGGTCCTAGTGATGCTGGACTACCTATCCAAGTTTAGGATTACTGAGGGTTCTTAGGCACCATACTTACTGCAATAATAAGAAAAAATCACTGAATATTAGACTAGATTTTTCTAAATTGCCAAGCCTGGTATATTTTAGAGAAAGGAAGTTTTAGTCAATAGTGATACCATCACAGTGGCCAAATGAGGTCACGATTTGTAAGATGGTAAAGGACTAGATCAGGTAAATATAAATCATATATAAAAATATATGTATATATTATTTCAATAAAATAAATATACACATATATATTTGGAGAGAATATATATACATATATGGAGAGAAAGAGAAATCCTGAACACTGTTTTTGCATTACATAACTCATTTCTATCTTCTTATTCATTCCCCTCATTATAACAGGGGAATATTTTTGATCATCTCTCTTCCTACAGAAATTAGAACAAAGCCTGGGGTTTTGGGTAGTCACCAGTAGAGCATCTACTTAATATGTGTGAAACTTCATGTTTAATCAAGGACACTGCCAACACTAAAACATCAAGGCTAGAACAAATATATAAGTTATTGTGGCATTAGCTTTTCCTGGGGAGACATGAGCATGCATCTCATGAAACTAGATTGATTACTGAGGACAGTTCAAAGAATGGTTCTGTTTGTAAAACTAATAAACTTGTGAGGCTTAGTTCTGTAATTGGGAGAGAGGGCTTACTAAGAGGACCCTGGCTGAGCTAAGAAAAAGATGCAATACCAAAAAGCTCCCCATGAACATGGACGCTGATGTCTCCAAAGCCACAGTGACAGAGTGGGAGTGGAAGGGACCTGGAGTCTCAGGTGAGGTTGTAGTAACTTTCTCCAGGGCCAAAGGTTCTGAAAGTATCATTTCTGAGAAAAAATCTTATTATTCTTGCATGAGAAAATTTCCAACTTAAGTATCAGATGTTAACACCCAAAGTTCAAATTAGTAGGTGATACCATTTGAATTATAGATGAGCTAAATTAGGAAACTTAATCTAAGCTATCCAGAATTTAGGTGGTGGTCTCTCTCTCTCTCTCTCTCTCTCTCTCTCTCTCTCTCTCTCTCTCTCTCTCTCTCTCTCTCTCTCTCTCTCTCTGTCTCTCTCTCTCTCTCTCTCTCTCTCTCTCTGTGTGTGTGTGTGTGTGTGTGTGTTTAATTTCAGCTATATTCAAGCTCTGAAGAAACTTATGAAGCATGAACTCCTTGGGATACATGGTCTTATTCTTCAGAAATAAAGATAATTTCATATTGGATATTTGTCAAACACATTTCACTCACAGTAATTTAGAGTCTTGTGAAGTGGATTGAAGACATGACAGACTTAAGATGATTCTCCTTGATAGTTGTTTCTCAGCTCATCAGAATCTTAAAATGCTTTCTGTTTAAAGATTATTTCTTACATAATATCCTTTCAATAAACACATGTTGTTGCGTATCTAGCTGCTTGAACAATTTAACAAAATCCACCCTTTTCTCTGTCACGTATGGTCTTCACATATATTGAACAGTCTAGGTCCTGAAGGAACAGAATTAATAAAAAATAGTGACTAGCCTCAAGTATATTGTATAGCTACATCAGCAAATGTTTATCTGTCAGTAATTGGTCTTGGCTTATGTTTACAGATTATCACTCTGGGAATAATGAGTGAAAGTCACCAACACAGAGAAAGCATATATACACATATATATATATGTATATATGTATATATATGCAATATAATTATGTTCTCTTCAAGCATCTTGAATAAAAATAATGAATTAATTTTGTTGCATTCTATATCCCTTATTGTGAATTTCATAGATGGATTGGATTCTGATGGGCAATGTTAGCTACCTCCTGAGTCACCTTAGCAATAGGAAATTGACTACAGAATTACTTATATTCATTGCTTCGAGTTTAAGGGTTAATTGGGGGAAATAATTACAAACTTGGATTTCTGGATGGAGTTTCCATCTTTTTTTTAAGCATACATGGACTTGAAATTTTGAAGAGGAATTTTTTATTAACAACTTATTTACAGAAGATATTCTATAAAGAGACAACTGGAATACGTGTGCCTGTCCCACTTGTTATTAAAAATCAGAAAGGAACTATTTGAATGTCCCTTTTATTGATACAGCCATTTTTCTTCAGGGTGTATCTGTAGAGGGTTGGGAGTCACACAGAGTGAAACTGTAGCCAGCACAAAGTCAGAACATAAATGTGACTTAGCTTCCAGATAAGTGTGCAAGGCCTGGATGATGCCGTCTGTCTTTATACCAATTACTGATGAAAGATCTAGAAATCAGTGAAGAAGAATAAATAGCCTAGCAACAGACAGTGAGAGAGGTGTGCATTTAGCTTTTGATAAATAATGTATGAGCAAGCACCAGTAAATGGGTTATCTAATAAATGGATCTAAGTTTGCTTCCGTTAGTAAACCTTTGGTTTATATTCACTTTTCATTATGTTAAAAAGTGCATTGGCCTTGAGAGGTGAGACGACTCAAGCTAAGTTCAAAAACCCACGCCAAAGAATGAAATGAAATAACCTTCTCTCTCCTCTAGTTATTGTTAAAGGATATAATCAAAGTACAGTTTGTGTTTATTAGCTTTAAAACCTTCCTCTCCCCTCTTATTTGTTTGTTATTTGGTGTTAGCTTATTCGTTTTTTCTCCGTACACACACATGATTTTCTTTTTTATTGATATTATAATTACAACCACTCTTCCCTTCCCTTTTTTACCTCAAACTCTTTTGTACACACCTCTGCTGTCTTTCAAACACATGGCCACTTTTTTTTCATTAATTGTTGTTACATGAATATATATATATATATATATATGAATGCATGTTTTCAGGGTTGACCACTTGGGACTGGACAACCAAGTGGTGTGCTCTTGCCTCAGGAAGGACTACCTCTCCAAGTCCAGGTTTCCTCACCTGCCTGTAGTTCCTTGTATAGGGCTGAGACCTAATGCACTGTCCCCATTCATCTTGACTTGTTCATGTTCATTTGGTGCTTGTTTGTTTAACTGTCAACTTTATGCAAACTAGAATCTCTTGTAAAGAGAGTACCAATGGGGAGTTTTATAGATTATACTCATCTGTGAGTGTACCTGTGGGAGATCATCTTGATTGTTGACAGGAAGATTCATCTTGAGTGTGGGCTGCAGTCTTTCATAGGCTGTACCCTGAAATGTATAGAACTGTGAAGAAATCTATCTGAGAACAAGAAAATGAGCAATGACCCATGCATTTGTCTTCTCTCTGTTCTTGACTGTGGGGGTGATGCTCAGAGTCCCTGCCTTTACTTCCCTACAATAGAGAAAGGCAACCTGGAATTTGAAATAAAAGAAATCCTTCCTCTGTTAAGCTGCTTTTGGCCAGGATATTTGTGCACAGCAAGTAAAATAAAAGTAGAGTAAGATATATTCAAGACCCTACTTTAAAATGACAGCTCAAGATTATTGTTACACTGCCTTAATCATTCATCATTGATTCTTGCAATTTTGCTCAAAATGTAGCAAGGTAGCTGTCTTTCAGTCACATGTTTTTATTTTCATATGTGAACGGTATTTCTTGGTGCTATGTTTTATCATATTTCATCTGTGATGGGGAAGTCCTGATTATATGTCAATAAAGCACTGTTGACCAATAGGTAAGCAAGATAAGTGGGACTAGGAGTAAAGGAGGACTCTGGGAAGGAGAAACACAGGGAGTAATCATGTAGCTGCCATTTGGGTAAGAGGTCCGGATATTTTCTCCGGTAAGAGAAATACTTAGATTAACAATTATGGAGTAAATACTTAAGTCAGAGCTAGCCAGTAAACAGCCAACAGCTTCATAATTAATACAGCCTCCTGTGTGTTCATTTGGGACTGATGTGTCTCGAGAAACAGGCTGGCGGGAAGGCTTTACCCAACACGTCTGCCTTAAAATTATTGTTTGCTGATGTTCATCACATCTCTCATAGTTATATTATTTTTCTGAGAGTTCACATTTCTCACTTAGTCCATAATTCTGGTTTGAATTTCCAGCAAGTAAGTTATTTGTACTTTTATATACTTCTCTGTCCTTAAAATGTATAGATTTATA
This sequence comes from Mesocricetus auratus, assembly GCF_017639785.1. Taxonomy (NCBI): domain Eukaryota; kingdom Metazoa; phylum Chordata; class Mammalia; order Rodentia; family Cricetidae; genus Mesocricetus; species Mesocricetus auratus. Next base: position 8,702,266 of record NW_024429192.1, on the reverse strand, counting down.
TATACACACGGACTTTGGACTCCCATCCGACAATGTGAGATGCACTCTCACCCTGAACTCTTGGGGGAGGGTCTAGGCCCTGCCCTAGATGAAATGACAGACTATGGACACCCCCATGGAGGGCCTCACCCTCCCTGGGGAGATGAGGGGATAATGGGGGGTTGGGGGGAGGGCACGGGAGGAGGGAAGGGAAAGGGAGAGGGACCTGGAACTGACTTGTGAAGCAACCTTGTTTCTAATCTAGATTTAAACTTAAAAATAAATAATAATAATAATAATAAATGTATAGATTTATACATGTGCTAATTTCTCTCCCTATTAAATGTTTATTTTTTAAGATACTAGAAGAGAAAAATTTTAAATCACACTTTATATTTGTTATCCATTTTTTTCACATTGGCTTGTGTATGTGTGTGTGTGACGGAGAGAAATAGTATATTTTAATAATACTCATGATGATTTTTCAATTTAAGCCCTTTTAAAAACTCTGTGTTTTGGTTATTTTGATTATGGTGATTGGAACATTTCACGAACAGGCAGATACAAATGGATGGGTAGCTGCACTGTCATTTGTTAACATGGATTACTTGAAACTTTTCATCTTGCTAAGTGTACTCATATGAGCATGTTTTTTTTAACCATTCGTTAGTAACATCTGACTTTTTACCAAGCATGTATTTCCCTGTTGTGGAAATTTTCCTCATCAGCTATTGTAATTATCTTGCCTTCTCAATCTTCTCTTCATGCTTCAATTAGAGAAAGAAATATTTCTTTTTTGGTGTCTGTGTGTCTGTGTGTCTGTGTGTCTGTGTGCATGCATGGATGTGCGGATGTATGTGTGAATGCTTGTATTCATGAGTGTATGCTTGTCTGTGTAGTGCTGTGAAGTGTGATATTATTCTTTATACATTTGCTCATGGGTGACTCCTTGTCTGATTATCACCTGTGCTCCTGTGAACAGTGCTACAGTAAACATGGAGGTGCAGTGTCTCTGCTGTATGCTTTCTTTGAATACTTCAGTTTAAATTAAAGACACATAGTAGAATTTATGTTAGTGTTGTTCATAGTTTTCTCAGAAAATTCTGTGCTGAGTCCCATAATAGTGAGAACAATTTAAACTCACAATAACATTTGACAAGCCCTGCCCTTCTCCTGAGCTTGTATTCCCTTTCATTTTCTTGTGGAGGCCATTTTTGCTAAGATAAAATGGAATCTGAGTTTTCATTCTTAATTTACATTTCTTGAAGGCCAAATATATTGAACATTGTTTTTCATGTACTTTATGGCCATTTTTATTTCTTCATTTAAAAGTGTCTATTCAGTTCATTTGCCCATTCATGGATTGTTTGTTCCCCTGGTGCTTAGTTTTCTGAGTTCTTTATGTGTTCTGCATATTAACACAGTCAGCTGGACAGTTGAAGATTTACCTACATTCTGTAGTGTGCCCCTCACTCCAACACAGTGCCAACAGATCCATCTACAAAACTCTTCCTCATCTAAGGCTTGGGGAACATGGCAGAAGAGAGGGGTGAAAAGATTATAAGACCTGGGGGAACAGGGACTTTGCTGGGAGACTGTGTCTGTCTCCCAGTACCATCAGAGCTACATTGTTAAAGTCTCACCAACATGAATGTCCTGAACCAAGCTGATGGCACCGCTGGTTAAGTCAAAGTGGATGTGAAAAGCCCACCAGTCTTCAGGCAGCTAAAGAATGCTGAGAGCAGAAGAGGGCACTGTCCCCAGGGAAGACTGCATCAATTTGTTGTCCAGCGCAAAAGGGAAACATACATATATTAAATTATAGGGGCTGAACAAGTTATGTTTACAAAATACGTGTATATTTTATGCATAAGAAAAAAAGATGCCGCAAATTTGTAGAAGAGTGGGCCATATATATATATGGTTGGAATTAGAAGGAGAAAAGGAGAGCAAGAGACATAATTAAATTCCAATTTCAAAATAAATAAATAACTGAGTAAAACCTTACTGGGCCTGTAGAGGATTAATGGAGGCTTTGAATTCTTGGCTAACTTCCCATTGAGAAGTAGTGATTATTGTTCCATTCTCTGACCTCAGGTTTTCTTTAACAAACTATTTGTGCAAGAAGCAAGTCACATAAAAAGATTGATGAGTTTTCACTTGGATCTTGAGAGCTCTCAGCCTGCAGGCTAAGATGTCTGACTTCTTGCAGAAATGGTGAGCTAGGAAGATCATGAAAACGTGAGGAGGGTAATCTTCCCAGGATGTCTGGACTTCAGACATTGTTAGGGTGCTAGCTAGTAAAGAAATCACCCTTATTAACCCATTTGAACAGTGAGACTGAGGGTGAATTCACAGAGACGCTGCCCTTATTCCTAACTTGAAAAACCATGACATATGAAATTAGTTTATGTTTTATAAAAATACCACAATCGTTTTCAGTTTTGTTTCCCCTCTCTGAGAGAGAGAGAGAGAGAGACAGAGAGAGAGAGACAGAGAGAGAGAGACAGAGAGACAGAGAGACATAGACTTGTGTATGTCCTGTTGCACATACGGATATCCAAATACAACTTGGCAGGAGTCAGTTTTCTCTTTTCACCTTGTGAGTTTGGGGAGATTGAACTCAGGTTATCGGGCTTGAGAGCAAGTTCCTGTGCTTGCAGAGCCATCTCATTCTTTCTTGGACCCCGTTCTCTCTATTTGTCTTCTATGAAGTGAAAGACCACCAAATTGATAGTCTGTGTTTGCACTCAGGTGATGGCTTTCTCAACTTTAAGGCCAGAGAGCAGTTTGCTTTGTCAAGCATGTCTCTATTTTGGCATCTAGTAAAGTACATTTTCTTCCTCACAGAGCCTGTAGACCTACGAAAAATGTCAACATATATCTATGTTTATAATACACACTGAAAGAACAATGCAGTGAACGTGTTCCAATGTATTGAAACAGAACAAAACTCCCAAAAAGTGGCATTCATGAAGCCCATGCAGATATATTATTACTGCACTTCAGGCAAATTCAAAGAAAATGACCTATGTCCTTTCCCATAAGGGCCTCTCCTAGGTAAATTGCAAAGTGCTGATGTTGTCAAGGTAAGAAGGAATGCTAGCTGATGGAGGTGATGCTTGTGGGAGCTGTTGTGAAGGGAAGAAGGCAGGGTGTTATGAGAAAAGCTAATCAAGAAAGGAACTGGGTATATGGAGTCATGGGGTTGTTTAAAGGCCATGTTAATATGATTTATTCTGTGTACTCTGAAAAAGATGGTAAAGTGCCAATTATTTTTAATTCATTGGTAAGAAAGATGGTATAAATCCTGTGCAGTACCAGGAAAACCTTCGGTTCGCTTTATAAAAATTCTCTCTGTCTCTAATATCTTTCTATGACTTTCATTAGCTGAGAAAGAAAAAGGAATGGGCAGACTGAGTTTAGCAGCATGCAATTAGTAACTAATAAATTCTTCAAAGAGAATTTCCACAAACTATAAAAAGGAAGGTCTACCTGGCATAAATGAGATGATTTATATTAAAGAACAAGTAGGAGCCTTGGGAGACATTGATGGACCAAATTTCTTCCCAGAATGGAAAGGCAGGTGACCAACACCTCTCTCTCACAACATGATAGGGTGGGTACTGGTCATGATCACCTGAACTGGCAACAGGGAAGGTGAGTGGGCACAACAGGAAGGTGGAAAACACAGGGGTGGGGCTCAGCCCATTGCTAGCATGTGACAATGTGACATTAATATGGCCTAGAGGACGGAATTCTAGATGGGAAAACAAAAACACATGGTGGCTGCCAAGGCTATTGGCACTTGATGCTTGTTTGCGGATGACCAGGATTTTGAGGTCAGATTCTAGACCATTTTCTGTTCATTTTCCTTTATTTTGTTTTGACAGTAGGCACTGTCCAGCCTGCTCTGGAATGCAAAGCTCAAGCTACCTCTCCCAGGTTATTTTTTATTTTGTTTATTTCGGGCTTTCACCTTTCTCAAATGCCTACCATATCTATGAAACTGGGAAAGAAGCACTCTGCCTACCTTTTAGGTTTGTGGTTGAAATAAATATCTGATGAAAGTACGATTTTGTAGATGCCTTATTTACGGCTGTCATGCTTTCTTTCAGGAACAGCAATTTACTTAAAGTTTGGTTTTAGTTTGTGGGGGGCTTCATTAAGTCATCTTGCCCACAACTTACAGGACTAGATAACTTCCTAACACTGCTCCATCTTCTTTGGAATTTCCTGTGTGTCATCTGTTCTTTCCTCCCTCTGAGTCTGTTTTGCAGAATCTTGGATTTTTAAATCAAGTTTCTTTCATATATTTTTTTCCTCGTGAATTATGTTTTGTTTCTTTCTGGCCTGCATCTTCTCTCCACATAATTTTCCAAATACCCACTATTTTACTTCAAAGGTGGTCTCTGCCAACTGTCTGATCCCTGTAGACTTTTGAAGTGCAGATTCCAAGCAATACTTGTAGAACCCCAGTCTTTACACTGTACTTCTGTCTGCTGTCCCTGTACCCTTGCCTTTGTCTCTTTACGTCGTCCTCTCAGTAACCTGAACCTGCAAGTCCACTTCTTAAAACTGTTGGATTCGGTAGACATTTCCTTGTAGTCATTTTCCCCTTAGGCGCTTTCCACCCAGCTCCCAAATAAATACATGGAGACTTACTCCTCACATACAAATGCCCAGCCTTTGCCTGACTTGTTTCTAGCCAGCTTTTCTAACTTAAATTATTCCATTTCTCTTGAACTACATTTTTGTCTCTGAGCTTTTTACTTTCCTGTATTCTATATGTCTTTCTTGCCTTCTTACTCTGTGATTGGATGGGTTGCTGGCCTCCGGCGTCCTCCTCTCCTCCTTTTCTTGTTCCTCCTCCTTTTCTTGAGTCTAGTTTTCTCCTCTTCTTTATTCTCTCTACATGCCAGTCCCACCTATTTCTCTCTCCTGCCTAGCTATTGACTGTTCAGCTCTTTATTAGACTAATTCAGCATTTTAGGTATGCAAAGTAACACAGCTTTAAAGAGTTAAACAAATGCAACCTAAAGGAATGCAACACATCTTTATTCCACAGCATAAACAAATGTAGCACAGCTGAAGCTAATATTCCACAACATTTCCTCCTTCGGGCTTTTGAGTCCTAATTGGTGTTGTCCCTTGTGGGAATCGTGTTATATTTAAACAAAAGCCAAACCTGGGTTGCAGGAGATGTTCCTATTGGTAGTGATTCAATGGTGTGTTACTGGCAGTTGCTGGAATCTCTCCACTAGAATTCTGGGAAGGATCTTTGCTACTTGAACTCTTGCGCATCCTCACTCTTAGGCTCAGTCCTCTCTCAAATCCTTAAGAGGAAAAGGTCCCGCCTGCCCATGGCCATGCCTGTTTTTCGATTCCAGTGTTCTCACCTTAAGAAAATGGCTGCATATGGAGCACAGAGGACCCATATTTATATCTCTGCCTGTAGGCCCTGGCAGAGCAGTATGGCCATCGCCAAGCTTAGGCAAACACAGGGCTGGTCTTTTCCCCAGGAAAAGTAGAGGCTGGGACTTCTCAGAATGCCCCAGGTGTTGCCAGTTGGTCAGCGCCCAACAGTCGCTCAGCTTGATTCAGCAGTTTCATCACATGTGGAGATGGGGTAGAGGGAAACTGTAGAGGCTGCCACAGCAAGGAGAGGGGTGAAAGGACAGTGAGAGTTCATGATAAGGACATTAAAGTCTCAGGAGAGGAGAAAGCTGCCCTGGGGGAAGCAGCACTGCCCATATACCAAAGGCAAGATGCTCAGAAAGTCAATTCCTCAAGGGTAAGTCTTTGTCTATGTTGTTGTGGGAGGACATCATAATCTCGAATCCAAGGTAATTAGTATCAAATGTAATATACTCTCTATTTATACATATGTTAGTATTTAAACACATAATACACTTTGTAGTTGGTTGCATAAACACCTATAGAATATGTTAAATGAACTATAAAATGCATGTATCTAAACATTGTGGTGAATAGTAATCCATTGTCTGTATTACCTTTTGGGTAGCTGGTATTCTTCCAGCTTTACATTGAATGCATGGAATTTGTCACTGGTCAGTGAGTAAAGAAACAGGGGAACATCCTGTGAAGACTGTCCTTTCACTCTCATAACTGCTAAGGACGCTGCACTCACCTTGGTGTAAATATTTCATTATGTACATTTAATTAACAAATTGACTAATTAATTGAGTATATGTGTTTATACTAGCTATTTATTCATGCATGTGTGTTGTTGTTGTTGTTGTTGTTGTTGACTCAAAGGAGTCAACCTTAGATGTTTTGTTCTCAGGAATCATTCACCTTGCTTGAGATCACTGAGAGCTGGACCTTATTAACTACACTAGGCTGACTTGTCAGTAAGCCTCAGAGATTAGCTCCTTTTTAACTACCCACCCCTGAGATTATTAACCCCTGGCCCTATGGAAGGCTTTTTGTGTGGGTGCTGGGGAATGAATTCAGGTCATCACTTGCATGCACACTTGACCAACTGAGCTGACTCATTAGTTCCATTATTAACACTTTTTTGAGAACATCAGAAATTGCTTCAGGTGTGGAATCAGCAGAAGGGGTATCACCAGATATACAGGTGCTGCACTAGGGTAAGGAAACAAAGGCAAATATTTAGGTTGAAAATGTAGACACAAAATAATAATAAAGACTAACACATAGTTTATTCTATGTTATTATTGTAATAAAGGCCTTATGTACAATAATTTGGTTAACCTTCCAAGGCACCTTCAGGGTTAGGTACTCAACATGAATGTCCCCAAGTAAAAAGAAATGACTAGCCAAAGCAATAGCTTGAGTATCATTCCATTTCCTTATGGAACCTTTAACACACTTATATTTACTGCTATTTTGAGCAACCAGTGAAGTAAGTATTGAGTAATTTTTAAAAGCTTCATTTATTGAAAGAAATTCTTAGAAATCCATTGAAGGATGAAGGACTCTGAAACAGGACATTGTTAAAATACCTAGAAATTGCTTGTGCCATAAACAATGGCAGCAATGAAATACTTTGGATGTAATAGTAAATGCTAAAGCAGTCATCGAAATGTTTTAAACAAAAATACATAAATTATTTGTCTTATTCTTAATTATAAAAGTACATTTGTCTTTTTAAAAAATTCAGTGTTAGATGTATTTTTTGGGACTGTGTACATTAATAGTGAAAACTTGATGAACAATTTGTGACTTCCATGTTTAATTCCACAGTTTGTTTTGTTTTTGTTTTTGCTATTATTTTAGGACAAGATCCCTCTATGTAGCCCTGACTGATTTGGAACCCATGATATAGACCAGGGTGGCCTTGAACTCATATATATCAGTCTGTGAAAGGTGTGTGTCTCCACAAAAAGCCTTCATTTGACATTTTGGTTTCATTATTCAGTGTGTATATTTTGCATAGAACATATTTGAAGCAAAGAAGCAATCCAATGCTTGCTAGTTCTAACATTGCATTAGACAAGGTGTTGTGTTTGGGAGTTTCCTTTCTGTCACAATCCTATTGTCTTAAACCCATGGATGGAAGGCAGGATAACAAGAGCTAACGGGCTTGTCTCCATGAAGTGTTGGTTTGGAAGTGCATTTGGGGTGACAAGAAAGCTCATTTTCTTTACGCTGGTTTTCATTTTTTATACAACATGCTCAATGTTTCTAATATCCTTAGCCTGCAAAAACCTTAAGTCTTGTATGCTGGTGACCCTACCTAATCATTAGAAACAAATAGATTTGTTTGAGTTCATAAAAACCAACTATCTATAAAGTGAAGGACTAAAGCCTCATCCTCAGCTTGGGATACAACTCTGAGAAATTACAGTGCTTATCTGGCATATGTAAATCTCCAGTTCAGTTCCCAGTAATGCATAGAGCAGGTGCTGTGGTACATACCAGTATTCTCAGCACTTGTGGGGTGAAGCCTAGAGGATCATAATTTAAGATCATCTTCAATTGCATAACAGTTCTGAGGCCAGCCTGGTATACATGAGATTCTACCATGTATCTATAAATAAATAGATAAAATATTCCCTTACTCCCTTTTCCTTTAAAACAATATTGAAAAACTTATATTGGCACATGATTAGCCACCAACTGAAATGTTTTCCAAGTTCAGCATATCTCTTTCAAAATGATAAAGGAGGCCTTTGTGGGTTTTCTACTATTTGGGCATCAGTCATCTACTTGTCTTACCAGTCACACACTGTTTCCCTATCTGATGGAATTCACTTTCCAGATTATGAAATGGTTGTGTTTCTTCCTGCTACTCATTGTATGCAAGGCATTTGGACTTTACATTGCAGGAAACTCGACATCTCTTTCAAAGAGATGGGGCAGAGTATGGTGGAAATAGTCTGATATTTAGTTCTTAAGTTTTGTATATTTTGAGAATGTTTACTGCTAGTGTCTCCATATATCTCTGTGTGTGGAGGATTCATGTACCCCAGCATGTGCGTCAATGGTCTGGGGATGGAACTCAAGGTGCCAGACATGGATAGCAAGAGCATTTACCCGATGACCCTCCTTGATGTCCTTGATATATTTTATAACCAACAAGAATTTGGAAGCTAGTTGGATGAAAAATGTTATTGATACAGTGGCATTAGAGTACAAGAATTTTCTAAGAGAAGAGATGGGATTATTGTAAAGGTAGAGAATGAAGAGTCACTTCAGAATCACCAAAAAAGTGACCCCCATTTCTGTTTTTGCTGGGTCTTTGTTGTTGCTGTTATTTTGGGGCTTTTATTTATTTGGCTCTTTTTTTTTTGCAGAGAAGGAAAGAAAAAAATGAATGGAGTCTGTGACACTTAGGACAAATAAATAATTGCTGTTTTGTAGACTGGCATGTACAAAATGGTTTCTCTGAATTTCTTCTCTAAGCCATTTTGTTAGTTCTGGTTTATTTCAGCTCCTAGTAAGTGTCTTGACCCAAAAGACCAAATTGCCCAGGGAAGATAAGCACTTAAAATAGTGACATCGCCCAGATGGGAGCAATAGCTAAAGTTTTTCCAACTTGTTAGCTACTTGAACACTTAATATCACAAAGGTTGGTCCATGGACTAAATCTACTAAAATATCAGGAGCATTCATTGAAGACTTTGGCAGTGCAGCTGCCTCAAGTCTTCGACTAGTGCGATTGGCAATCAATGAACTATTTTGGGGTTTTCTCATTTGTGAATTGAAACAACTATGTGTTACAATGGTCTAATAATACACTTCCCATAAATGTGATACATGCTCCCAAACCATTCAACATTGCTTTTAATTCGTATTAATTCTCAGAAGTTGAAATCCACATGGACAACTAAAACATGATGATTACATTCACAATATTTACAACAAATACATTCCCTTGGACCTAAGTACAACTTAACCTATTATCAAAATATTATATTCATCAAATATTAGTGCATGTGTATAAGCATTTTAAGATAAACTGATTTTAAATCATTCACTACACTCAAAAATGAACATATAATCTATGTTCAAAAATTTTTAAAAGTCAAGTTTAAAAACTTTTTCAAAGAAATAAAAAGAATGCAAATATAAGAATACTATATTGATACAAAAAGATGCAAGTTATCAATATAAAATACACAAAGCAAATAACACATATAGTCATGTTATTAATACAGTCATATATATAAAATTTGAAACTGGATTAACAGTCATCATCTTTCTCCTTCATTTACACTGATAAATTCCGCAAAGCTATAAACAAATAGCCCTTGAACATTCCCTTATGTATGTGACTTCATTTGAAAAACAATACATTCTTCTCTAATCTTAAAGGTTAAAATAAATTAATTTTCCTAACCACTGTTTTGTCTCTTTTTGCAGCACAGCCTTGGAAAAGTAGCTTGAATAAAAATATTTAGACAAAATATCTGTTCTAAATTTTAAAAGATATTAACTTAATAACCAACCAACCAACCATAACAAAACAAAACAGAAAGCTAGCCTCTGGAACAAAAGGATGAGGGTGATGGAATTTCTAACTCCTACAGGCTGCAAAGCAGGCTATCAGAAAGCCACTTAGTTTCCTTTACACCAATGATTACAGCCATTTTAACCTTCACTATAAACAGAGTACACTAATCCTTAAGCTGGTTTTAGGTAATTAATTAGGCCCTCTTCCCTTTCATCCCCCAGTTCCCCTTGAAAAGCAATAGCTGATTTGTATTTATTCAGTGTAATGGATTGACATTTCACTTTAAATAGAACCACATAAGCCTGTCTCAATTTGGGTGAGATATAACCGCCACCCTAATCTACTGGTAGAATGCCATGACACAGAGAAATCACAGCTTAAACCAACAGCCTTTAGATGTGCCTTTTTAGAGAAACTGATAAAAGGAGAAGCTGTGCAAACCATTTTAGGAAACAAACGACTATGCTCTCTAGAACAATTGAAGCAGTGTGCATAATACCTCATTCTGCTACAATCATTTATAGAATCATAGACGGTGCATATTTCCTGTAATGAGACTTAGGCAGTTAAGCAAAGTAAATGGATACACCGTGGGTTCCATTTCTTGAAAATAGTGGCTGGTTCAGTGATTTGCTTGGCTGTATAGGTACAGTTAACACACACACACAACTACACATACTGACTTTTGGAGTATATGCTCGGGGATCTCTTTTCTGCGTGGAAACTCCTTTGAGTGGTGCGATGGGATGGTACCGAGTATCTGTAACTGCTCCTCTTCTCCGTGCAACAAAATACGCAAGAGAAAAGCGCTCCTCCGGCAATCAGCACCAGTGCTGTGGTCCAGCCGATGTAGAGGGCTTCTCCAAGCTCACGCTTTTGAGCTACTTCCACCAGCGGGTTGTAGAAGTCTCTTATGATGGCACTGGCAACCCAGCTGACAGGGATTAGCACCACCAAGCCGGTGATGATGAAGATGATCCCGGCCGTCAGCAGAATGCGGCTTTTCACATTCTCATCATCCCCGGTGCACCTTGTGCACTTCATTCCCAGGACGGCTGTCATGAAAGCCAAGAAGGACAGCACAGAGGCAGCACACATGAGTCCTCTGGATGCCTGGAGGTCCGGAGTCAGCGCCAGCAGGGAGTCGTAGACCTTGCACTGCATTCTGATATTGGCGTGCCTCATGCAGTTCATCCACAGGCCCTCCCACAGGTTCTCAAACACCACAATGTTACTTTCAATGAAGGCAGACACTCTCCACTGAGGCATGATGGTCACCGCCACTGTGCCCACCATGCCAACACCACCGAGCACCAGGCCAGCCATTTGAAGAGCGTAGGTTGCCATGGTCTTCCCGAGGTTTGTCCAACTGGAGTGCCGAACAGGTCAGGTAGGGCTACTCCCAAGCAGAAATCCGTGAGCCTTGGGAGGGAACAGTGGTCATGTAGAAATGAGCTCAGAGAGCAGTGGTTTCTTCAAATAACAATGGCTTGGCTTTGCTCTTTCTAGCTAGATCAAATCCAGTGCAGGCTGGTGAGACACTCCCCCCATCTCCCCCCCCTCCCTTGCTGGAACAGTAAACTTGCAAATCAGGTGGGGCAACTTTCTTAGCCAATAACAGGGGGATGGGAGCTCAGGTGTGTCTAAATCAACTCTGGATACTTGGGAAGGCTGGACTTGCAAATAAACATTCTTTGTACTTCTCTCTCTCTTTTTTTTTTTCTAAGAAGACAGCAGTATGTTTACCCAGAGGCATAATTATGAGTGTTTGCACAATCAGCAAGGACAGAGCCAGTGTCTCCTAGCAAAAGAGGCACCGCTCCTGCTGGCACAGATAATCCTGACCCTCAGTTGCTTTGAGGAGGCTCCAGTAAACCCCCTTCCTGTGGATTCTGCAGGGGTGGCTCCAAGGCCAAATTAAAGGAGAATAGAGGATTGACATTGTTCATACCTGAGAAACCACATTCTTTGGGACCCATGTGGTCTGGATGGTTGATTCAATTTGTCTACAACTTCAAAGTGAGCTCTCCCAAGGTGAGTTCAGCCAGGAGAGCATGCCAAAAGCCAAAAGCTAGGCTGGAGGAGTTGAACAAAGCACGTTGCCTTCCTCGTTGGCACAAAATTTATATGGTTTTCTTTTAAGCCAGGAAAACTACTTGTTGGCATTTGTATTCCTGGTAATATTGATTTATAATGAAGAGTGCAAACACACAAAAAGAGTAGCCAGATGGCTTTGTGGGGAGTGATCACTACAGTGCATAAACGAGACTGTCTGTAGCTGCTAAAGCTGAGACCATATTTTCTAGCCTGCTACTTCCTGCTCTGTCTTCTAGTCTGAAGAAAATGGAATTCTGGACATTGTACAAGAAAGTCCCAGGTCCCTGCAAATTGCTGGTATTTAAAGCAACATCTTCACTGAAACAAATCATATTAGACATTAACTAAAATTATCTTTCCTACATATGAGGCCATGTGTTATGCAAATATACTTAGCCTCTAAATGAAAGGCAAGTTGAGCTGTTTTTGCAAACTGACAATTAGAAACATTAGTGGTGTCAACATCCACATGGACTAGGGACAACTGCATTAGGAATTTTCCACTGCCCTTCCTTTGCAAACTTCAAGCGATTTTCCTCCTTCAGGTAGCCCAGGTTATCCTTGAGCTTGCAATCCAGTCAAAAGGATGGCCTTGAATTCCTCATCCTCCCACTTCTGTCTTTCAAACACTAGGATGGCAGGTGTGGGATATCTCACCTGGTTTAGACGACGCTGGAGATCAAACCTAGGGCCTGCCTGGGTGGGTACACAAGGAGAACACTCTTGAATGAGCTACATGCCAAACCCTTCAGATTATAGTTTAACTTCCTGTTACCATAACAGATATTGACATAACATCTCTTCTATCCTCCTCTCTTTCTTTCTTTCTTTCTTTCTTTCTTTCTTTCTTTCTTTCTTTCTTTCTTTCTTGTTTTTGAGATAGTCTTGGACAGTACATACTTTCCTGTATGACTTTCTATGTTACCAAGAATGGCTTAGATCCCCTGACCTCCCTGCCTCTACCTCCAGACTAGTGGGATTACAGGGATATGACCCCACACCTGTTACAAAAATAATTATCCCCTTAAAATTTTGCTTCCATCTGATTCTTTGTACATTAAATTCAAAGATTGGAGACGCTGTTTCAGGCTCACTCATCCCACTTTGAAATTCTAAATGGTCCAAAAACTTAGTGGTTTATAGAAACTTTTGAAGCAAAATTTATGCATGGCAGGGAATGGAAAATGAAGCCATCCTCTAAAAACAAAGAGTGGATAGCAATCCAAGTTATTTTATTATACTGCATATTTTGAAATAAGTAGTAACTTAAGATGTTATATTTTCATTGATTTATTAATTTCTTTACCTGTTAAGAGCTTAGTGCTTCTTCATTATTCTGATGTGGAAATAAATATCAGTGTTCCTTCACCAGATTTTATCAGTTTTAACAGATTTGTGATAGACAAGGAAATAGAAAAATATTATCTTTGCAAATCATCTTCAATCTGCAAATCATGACTTGAAATTTCACATGGAGGGAATTTTAATTTTTAATTGTCAACCTGGGAAAATTGAATAACATACATAATCTCAAAATGAAAAAGAAATTTTGGCATTGGTTGAAAAATGACCAGCTTTTACTTAAGGAATGTAAGGTTATATGCTATTCATCAAAATAAATGTGATACATATATTGGGAGCTCTGGATAAATATTGATGAACATTTGCTTCTGAATGGGCAGATAGAGACTGAGTGTTTCTCGAGTATGTATAGATACAGCTGACTTTATATATAACTCCATCCCTCCCCCTAAGCATTGGGCCGTGTTAGGAAGTTCATTGATGTAAATATTCTCCTCATTTAAAAAAGATTAAATACTTTTTCGGTTGAAATTGTCTTAGCTCAAAGATTAAGACCTGCATGAAAGATTAACCCTAGGCTGACATTAGAATAATTTCACCGCTAACTGCTCTGGTAGCACCTAGCCCAGGGCACCCAGATTAAATCAGGAAGTGATCTAATTCATTCCATGGTGTTTTGAAACCATCATGTCCTAAAGATCAGAGAAATGAGAATGGCAGAGGAAAAAATGGGAATGCCATGTTTTCTAGGGACAGAAGCTTGAGTTCAGAAACTAAAAGTCTTTTACAGCTTACCTACTTTTCTGTGTTACTGAGATGATTAACTTGGATGAAAAATTCATGTTGTAGTAGTGATTAGAGATTTAGTAGATTAATAATATTTTCATGTTTTTGGTACTATAGAGCACCTGTGCAGATTAAAAAGTTTTGCTTGTGGCTTTACAAGCAACTAAGTTGCTATGAAGAACCATAAGACAGAAATAAATGCTAAAATTGATTGTTTTTTAAAATATATATACATATACTTGTTTTTAAATATGAGGTCTTACACTACAATCTAGGCTGGTCAGGGATGTAACTTTCAACACTCACCAAATGGCCTGAAACTCTTGTTTCAGCCTCTTGAAAGCTGAGATGAGTAGCAGTCATGTAAATTCTGCTTCCTATGCACAGGCTGAGCCTCAGAATGCAAAATGGTACTAGTACATGAGGTTATTTGTGATGCTTTTGGTTTTATTGTTGTTTGTTTGTTTGTGTCTCAATTTGCAGGGTTCTCAGGGATGAACTTTGTAGGGTGTTGCAATGTCAAAGGTTGGACACACATAGGACAGGCAAGAAACCTTACTCCCAGACAAAGGGACTTGCTTCCAGAGACAAACTCAGAAGCTTCATTAAGGGGTGTAATTTTAAATTTACTAATTAAATTCAACCCTGACAAGTACCTAATGCACACAAATGCTTTCCCTTCATAAACGATAACACACTGCCCTCAGAAATCTCTTGTCTTTATTTCTGTACTCCAACTCTTCAGCCTTAGCTCTCTAATAGTTTTTCTGACTGTTTAGAATGATTATTGATTCTGCCTCCACAAAGTTGCCAATGCCTATTGTTTTCTAAATTTATTTGTGTGGATAGTTTTCAGCCTGTGTTTATTGTTAATTGTTGTTCACTGTTAATTGGCTGTACTTGGCTCACTATCCTGCCTTGAGAAGGCAATTGAATATATCAATAGGTCTCTTTGTTTTTTGTTGTTAATATTGAACTGTGGTTAGCTTCATGGTCTTTTGAACAACCCCCCCCACACACACACTTTTCCTTCTTGATGGACACGCCTGTGTTTTGTTCCCCAATAGCTGTCTTCCATCTTTGGTACCTTTTGATGACCAATTTTAGCTGTTGTGCTTAAAAATGAACTCTTCCCTATATAGTAATTATCTAGTAGCTTACTGATTTACCATACTTTGAAAAAATGGCATAGATAGACCCATTGACTCCAGTGGGAAAGTGGTATTCATCACTCTTCTGAGGACTGGAAAGACAAAATGGCTAAGCTTTGGTGAGGAAGTCATAGAAACAGGAATATGACTCATCTTGTTATTTTTTTATCTACAGCAGAGAGAGATAAATACTTGTGTTCCGCTCATTTCCCCCATGTTATCCAGTCTTTCAAAGAGCCTCCCATAGACGGAGTTTTTCACTCCAAGCACCTTTGTCTTGTCCCGGTGAAGAGCACCAGGCTTTTCTTTAATAATACTAAGCCTTTCAACATTTACATACTTTCTGGTCTATACTCTCCTTGCCTGAAATTTTTAACTTTCATGTTCTTCCTTTCCAAGTCATAGCTTTTATCTTCCTGTGCTTATCATATGGCAGAACTAGATGAGAGCAGTGAGCAGTGACCGTGAAACTACCTGAACATGATCTTGTCCTTAACTTGTCTCTACCTAACAGATCACTGTAGTCTCTGTGACCTCAACACCACTCACCTTCTCACGACATGGGCAGAACGTAGCCACGTTCTTTGCTAGAACATCACATGGACATGGCAGCACTGCACCAGTTCTGGAAGAGTGATTGCTTCCCTCTGCAACCCCATGAGGGAGACTTCTACCTGAGCATTACTGTCTTCCAGGGTCCCCCTAAGGACTCCCCTTAAGTTCTTCCTATGTCAGAAGCACTGTCCTAGCTCCCAGCTCGGCTCCTTTCACATCCCTCCCTCAAACCACCTCCAAGGGCTTTAGAATCATATGGTCATTTTGTTTTCTCACAGCAGAAGGCCTCCTTATTGATAGTATGTTCATTTTCATGCTTACGTTACAGAATAATACAGGATAGGATTGACTTACGGAACCAGAGATTTATTTTAATTTACAGTTCCAGGAGTTGCAGTCTACCAGGATGGTAAAAAGCAAAGCAGTGAGAGAGGTGGCCGTGCATCCATGGTCAGGAAACTGAGTGGGGTGGACCTTTGCCTTCAGCTAGCTTTGTCCTGATGTTTAAATCCTATATGCCAGTCTGTGAAATGGTGCTCAGGCGGGGCTCTCCACCACAGTCAACCCAGGGCTTGGTAGTACCTGCTAGACTTTCCCAGAGAGTTGCTTCCATGTGACTCTAGTCAAGTAGACAAGACTACGCATCACAGTCACGATGACAAACATATGCCATCTTTGTTATGAATTCATTGCTCTGTAGAACAAGGATAATGAGTATTGGTGAGTTCTGTTTTTTTTTTTTTTCAGTAGCAAAATCTTTTTATTTTTTTAAGGCAATCTCTCAATGAACCCTAGTTTGCCATTTGAGATAAACTGGCTGATCTGGACATTACCTAACATCCCCCTGTCTCTGCCCACTTTCCAGCATGATGGCTATACCCTCTGGCTTTTTTTTTCTTTTCTTTTCTTTTTTTTAAATTTATTTTTCAGTTTAAATTTAGATAAGAAACAAGGTTGCTTCACAAGTCAGTTCCAGGTCCCTCTCCCTTTCCCTCCCCTCCTCCCGTGCCCTGCCCCCAACCCCCCCCATTATCCCCTCATTTCCCCAGGGAGGGTGAGGCCCTCCATGAGGGTGTCCATAGTCTGTCATTTCATATAGGGCAGGGCCTAGACCCTCCCCAAGAGTTCAGGGTGAGAGTGCACCTCACATTATTGGATGGGAGTCCAAAGTCCGTGTGTATACTTGGGATGGGTACTGATCTGCTGCCCAAGGCTCAATAGATTACCTAGGCCTCCTCACTGACACTCACATTCAGGGGGTCTTGATCAGTCCCATGCTGGATTCCCAGGCTGATGCCTGGGATTCAAGAGTTAACCTTTGTCAGGTCAGCTGTTTCTGGGGGTTAAACCAGCCCAGTCTTTTTTTTTTTTTTTTGGTTTTTTTTGTTTGTTTGTTTGTTTTCTTTTTCTTTTTATTAATTTTTTTTTATTTTCCATTTTAAATTTAGATAAGAAACAAGGTTGCTTCACAAGTCAGTACGAGGTCCCTCTCCCTTTCCCTCCCCTCCTCCCGTGCCCTCCCCCCATCCCCCCCCCCCGTTATCCTGGCTCCATAGCTCAGGGGTTAGAGCACTGGTCTTGTAAACCAGCCCAGTCTTAATCCCTTTGGTCATCAGTCCTCCCTCTTTGTTACTGGCTTTCTTGAGTTCAGCTCAGTACTTAACCAAGGGAGTCTGCCTCTTCTTTGATCAGCTACTAAATGAAGTTTCTGTTTCCCAGACTCTCTGGCCATGGGATTGTAGGCTGGCACTACCCAGATCTATGTCTAAAATCCATATATGAGAGAGTACATGCCATGTTTCTCTTTTTGTGACTGGTTTACCTCACTCAGTGTCACTACTGTCATCCATTTGCCTGCGAATCTCAGGATTCCATTGTTTTTTTCTGCTGAATAGTACTCCATTGTGTAAATGTACCACATTTTCTCTATCCACTCTTCAGTTGAGGGGCATCTAGGATGCTTCCAAGTTCTGGCTATTAAAAATAATGTTCTTGAGGACTATGTTTGGGAAAGGCTAGTGTCTGTGATATGTTTGATATCTCCTGTGAATCCAGAAAAATAACTAAAAATGAGCAATTTTAGAGGGAAAGCTTTCTGTGGAACATCCCAATCCTACTGATCCGGGGTGGGGAAGGGGTAAGTAAAATTTACTGTTCATAATATATTGTTCATAATGTGGAATAGTCTCTCCCTGACATAGTTTCTGACATCCCATTTGAACAACCATAGAATGCAAGGAGTATTTGACTCCTCTTACAGATGAGTAGGTTAAGATTCGAGAGAGACTACACTCATCACTGGCACACGGTCTCTGCTGCTGTCCATGAGAACTGAGCGTGAAGCCTGTACCCTTTTTCACTTCATTGCCTGCCATCTCTTCAAAAGAAATTAGAACAGGGAAATTTTTAAAGTGCTGCCATAGGATTTTCTTCTAGTAGATAATTTTTATAATTTCTGTGTTATAGGTTAACCAAGCTTTAAAGCTGTGAGCATCCCGTGTGAGAATGGCAGTTTGGAAAAGCACAGGAGTTGAAAATCATTGAGAAACTGTTTACATATTTAACTTAAGCCTGATATTTTTGCTTTAAATTTGAATTTTACCTTTTGAGGATCTTATGTATAAGTACTGTATTTTCATAATTTCCACCCCTCTAAAACATATTTCCTTTATTATTTTCCTTAGTTTCTCTTTTCCTAAGATGTATCACCAAAATTACTTAAATAGTAAATATAATTCAGTGATTGTTCACTTAAAAATAGGGTATATTATTTAGTAAAGTTAAAGAATTACTTTAAACTTTGCAAGACAGCTTTAAAGTTAATTTTAACTTTAGTAAAGTTAAAGTAAAAATATATAGGAAATTAGAAATTAATCTAAATAAGTCTTTGTGGTTGTATTTGTATTAGAATGCATTTACTCACAAAAAACAGTGATTTGGTTTTTATACTAATTATTCTTATCATGTTTTGTGTAAATAAAATAATTTTATATCATCAAATTTTAAAGAGTACTAATATGGCTTATCAAAATTATTGAAGAAACAGAATTTTTCATTTTTTTCTTTTAAAAAACTTTTATAAAAGTTTAATTCTTTAAATCTTTTATCCATAATGTTCAACTCGGGAAGTATTGCAGAGCTTATGTATTCCTTATATTGGGTCAATAGAGTGCACACTGGTGTCACAAGCAAGTTTTTCTTCTCTTCTTCCCTCTTTATAGGTCTTTACACCTTTACACCATCTTATGATACTCAGTGAACTGACCACCACTTAACACATATTTGACTAAAGTACATTAAACAGATTCCACCCAATGAAGTGAATGGTTATAGGTGTCAATTTCTCTCTACTTGCGGGAAGATTCAGCCCCTTTTGTTTGGCTAATGTTTTAGATTGTTTGAAAAATTCTTGCTACTTATTATCCAATCTGGTGTGGAAGTCATAATCCCTCTGCCTCACCTTCCCAAGCACTGAGTTCTTCTTTACCTTTTTATAGGAATTTCATAACACATGCATGGCAACACTTGGGACTTTAATATTCCAATAGAATTTGTTTCCAGTGACTCGTTTATAATTTTCTTTCTACTTTTGACCAAAGAGAAAATAAAGACATTGTTAAATCACCTAAAATCTTCATCCTGTACAGTTTTGAAATAGTTTGAGGAAACAGTACCAAAAAAAATATTCACATCTCTCCTATCACAGAAGTGCAAGGGAGTCCACACAGCTTCAGAAGAGAAAAAGTTGTCAGTGGTGGAAAGTTCTGGCCAGGCAGGGAAATTAGGAAGGAGTAACATGAAGCAGCGAACAAAACCCCAAAGGGTAAGTATACCTTGTAATGTTATTCCCAATCCAGAGCAATTCACAGGGACTTGAAGTCTTATTAATTATGCAGAGAATAAGGAAAATATTATGCAAATTTTGTAAGAATATTCCAACATACACGAGCATAAAATAATATGCTTTAAAGAAATATTAACTAATATTATCCAAGACTATGTCACAATACTTAGTTATATTTACATTGAGGACATTACAGAAATCTTATTTAAATGCAACCAGTGTTCTGTTTTAGAGTTCAAGGAAGCAAGGGTTAGGGTATTTAATGCCCCTATAGCCACACAACCAACCTGCTTAACCAATCCTTGGTGGAGCTTCAAGTCCATCAAGCTCTTCCCCCACTGTAGACCTAGCACTAAAGCAAATCAAATTCCTTGTATCACTGCAGGGATGCATCTCTTGCAGCTTTGGTAGAGAGGAAAAAGTAGCATGAATGATGCTCTTCAAACTATCAGTCTTCACAGAACTTTTAGCAGGATAACCAGAAATAAGTTGTCTCATTTTCAGGACCAAAGGCTATTGCTCAATATGAGAAATCATAGAGCAAACCGTGATGAGACAAAGGGCTGTTTGCAGGAAGTACACACTCATGCCCACCTGTACACACACATCCCTGTAGTAAACAATGGATATGGGAACGCAAGAAATGACTTTCTCTTGTAACATTGGAGTTAACAGGACAGCAAAAAGTAATTAACGGGGCAAATAGAGCTAAGCCAAGTTACTGATTAATTTACAAAACAATTAACTTTCCACTTAAAATTCAAATTAAGATTCTGTCTGCCTTAGGCAACCAATGTTTGCAAATTTTAATAGGGTTAGACATTAAGTGTCTTACTTAAAACCAAGTCCAGACCACACTGGGTAAGACTATTATTGGAACAAGCCGTGCATGGCTTTCTTGGTTTTCAGTTATTAAAAAAAAAAAAGAAGACAGGAAACCTTATAACATGTTGGAATAATGGATTTTCAAGAAGAATGCAAGAAGATGGGAAGCTGTTCAGCCTCTTATTTCAAATATTTATAGACCTTCTATTCTGGTAAAGAAATTCAAGACAAGGCCCCCATAAAATATCTTCTAATTGCTTACAATTGTTGAGCAGCAATACTCTGCCGTGAACCATGAAAAAATGATCTGTGGACCAAGAAATGTAAGACATTTCTCTGCTCTTTATAATTTAACATATGCCGGGCACAAACTGTACAGTGGGGGAACAAACTTCAAGGTTAATTGACCCCCGTCTTATCCAACTAATGCACTAAAAGCAATGGCAGTCATGTCAGGCCATGACCATACACACGCAGGAAGCATGAGCCTCCACCCTTCCCCCAGCCTGCACTGCGTGTGTCCACCTGAAGGGTTTCTAGGAAAGCCCAAGAACTTTTTCTAATGACCATCTGATTAGTACCTTGCACGTCTCCATATCTTCGTGTTACTGGAGTTCTCTGGCCGAGTCTCGCCTTTATCTTCCCAGTGTATCCTAGCACTCACAGAAAACAGTGGTTTGTTGTGTCCTGCAAAAATCCAGGGTCCTGGATTTGTTGCTCATCTTACTTTGTTCAGGTTAAAAAAGAATGCATCTGTGAACCAACATGATTTTTTTTGCCTATTAAAAATAGACTATTACTTGCACAGACAAGTGAGAACAGCCTACCCATGCATCATTAAAACACAATAATAAAAAATTAAAAGGAAAACAAAAAGTAAAAGACTGTGTCAAAGAGTTTCTAATTTTGCTGTGATGGTGATACCCCCACAAACTGCACTGTGTTTAGCCTGTATACTCATTCAGCAGAAAAACTGTCCCTGGATACACACTTAACTCTTTGGCCCAATCACAAAAACATTTATGTCCTTATATTTTCTCCTATTTGTCCCTTCATCCTTCCTAAGGGATCCTGCTTGGAGGACTTGCCTGCAGTTATCTGCCTGCCTTTTGGAAATGTCTTGCATTTTCAACTGGGCTACTGTTCTCTCGCAATGATCAACGGTATTTTATCTCCTTCTTGTACTACCAGACCGGTTGGCCCTGCCTTCCCAGGACTCTAGGTCAAAAGTTTAGAACAGAAAATGTGCACACATTGCCTTTTTCATATATGTGAAATATGAGACACAAAATGGGCCTGAGGGATCATCTAGTGACTGCTTCTTTCTAGCGATATGGGGTCCAAAGTTCTAGGAGGCAAAAAGAAACGTGTGTTCTCTTGGGACTTGAATCAAAGTGTTTTCACGGAGCTTGGCATGTAGAGACACCCCCCCACACACACACTTTTCTAATGTAATGTGAAGTCAGTTCTGGGATGAGTGTGCTTTAGTTCTGGACAGTCCCTCTGTAACAACAACACTATAGGTGAAGAAATGACTGTGTTACTTGTTTGTGATCTGCTCTCTGTCAGCGTAATTACTGTGTTGTTCCCCGCCTTGCAGATGGCTTTGCCCTCCTTTCCAGTATCTCCATAGCTCAACTGTAAAACTATTGCCTGGTTCATGCAATAGCTGAGAAAATAATTGACAAAACTAAATAACATAATTTTATAAATTAATCCTAGCATGCAGATTTTGAATCTACCTCAAATGCAATTTATGACATTTTCCAGCCCTTTGGGTGTTAGTAATTAAGCAGAAACGCACTTAAAATGATGCTGAGCTCTGGCGTTCTCAGTACCATCTTTACACACTTAGCTATTTCCTCTGAAGAGGTTAAAAATGCCCAGTGAGTCATATCTCAAAATGCTTCATGTTTTCTAAGGATATTCTGTAAGCCAATTTCTCTATGCTCATTTACTTAACTTCTCTCTTTCTTATCAGTCTACCAAATCCCATTTTTATGAGGCGTTTTACTATTAGACCCCCATGGCTTTGGTGAGTGTAGAGTCTGGGCAATACATTTTTTGAATAACAAATAATTTCAACATATGCAAAAAGCTTTATTATAATTGACACCATTTTAAGTTAATCAGAATAAAAATAATTTTTAGAATAAGTAATTAAACAGAATATTTTTATGCCATATATTTTCAAGTTTTGGAAATTATTTGCAGACGTATTTTATGCAATGTCTAATTGGAGAAAAGTTTTTCCCCTGTCACTCTGAGGTAGTCACTTGATGTCTTGGAAGAGTCAGTTTTCATTGCCTGTTTTTCAACTGGAATGCTTATTATTTTGTGATGTTGCCAGAAATGGAGTTTCATTTAGGAACATTAAACTACTGACATATGAGTCTTGGCCACATCAGCCTATCTTTCTCAATTTGCCTTGTTGTGATTTTCCCTGAACTCAGAAAGAACAGGAAATTTCCACTCCAATGATGACTGACAAGTACATCAGCCAGCTATTATCTGTGTCTTATTTGACTTCCACTGAAAAGACCAAAAAAGAAATGGGGTAAAATTTGAAATGGTGATTTTATTTAAGGAATAAACAGAAATTTGCATGGGTTCTATTTATACCTGCGCTTCCTTTACTGTCAATAAAAATGGTTTCCCTGCTATACCAAACAAGCACTGTTATAATTAGAAATATAAGGAAGATTTACCTAAATATGCTTTTGTCACAAGAATAAAGAAAGTAGGGCGAACATGTGGAGAGTAGCAAGCCAGTGAGCAGTGTTTCTCCATAGTCTCTGCATTAGCTCCTGCCTCCAAGTGTCTATCTGCCGTTGGTTCCTGAGCTGAGCTTCCTCACTGGTTCACTATGACCTGAGAGTCGTAAATGGAAATAAACCTTTTCCTCCCCAAGCTGATTTAGGTAATGCAAGTTTCATCACAGCAACAGAAACCCTAAGTGCTCATCCTTAATTCTAGGGCTGAAATCACAGTTACAGTGAGGTTTTATTTTTATTTTTGTCAATAACTGGGCAGTGCAGAAAGTATAAATTCAACCAATGAGTTCATTTCTGGAAAAACAACAACAACAAAACTCCTCAAATCTACTTTCCAGTTAGCATAAATAATCCCAGTAAGGGGCATCGTGCATCAAATACTATTTTAAGACTTTTACTTGTTTGTTCTTGTTTGTTCTTTTATCAACTTATCAAAACTTGGTCACCTCATGAATGCGAGATAGGCACTGTTTAAAGCCATGAAGAAGACACAGTTCCTGTTTTCGAGGCCTTCCAAAAGATGTCTCTGGGAAGAACTGTTACTGTGGACATGACTCCTACACAATATCACTTTCTGTTGGTACACATTCACAGTTTCCCAAACACAAATGCATGCTGGAACCAGACAGGGAGGAGAGAAGAATTAAAGGAACCAGTCAGAACAGTGCTGGGGTCTCTAATTAAGCACAAGTTAACCTATAATTGGCTGTGTGAGTACACGTTGTTGTCAAGGAAGCCATCTTTTAACAAGAGACATAGATTTTCAAATAAAACCTCCTCATCCTTTTAACAACAGCCAACGGTGCTGTTGTTGAACAAACACCTGGAATACTTTTGGTTTGCTTGGCTAATATTCAAACAGATAATAGGACCCAGTGACCCCTGTTATCAGCTTGCATCAAGAAACCTCCATACACCAGTGGACATTAGTCCTACCCACCCTTGAGTTTTCTCATTAACAGTAGGCAAGCCGAGTGAACCTGCTCACTGCCTCCGTGGAATGCTTTTTATAAGAACTAATGGCCCTAGGAGGGGTTTAGATACCCTTGGATAAGGAAACTATGCAAACAAACACCTTGATTGTTAGTACTGTGTTTCTTGCTGAGGAGCGGTCCATAGCATTTCAGTTCTGTGTGTACCAAGAACACAGTAAAGAGGAAAGTTGTCAGAACTTCTTAATATCAGCTTTAACAATACACCTGCCATCTGTTTATTTCTAAATCTCTTGGAGATGTTTGAACAGCTTCCGCAGAAAACCTATATCTCTTTTTTAAAACTGTATTTAAGAACACATCCTTGGTTCTTTACCAGATGCTCCTATAATTTTGTGAGGACCAGATGCACAGTTAAGGATGAAGAAAGACTACTGTGTGTGCTCAAATTCTCTCATGGACACACAGCGTACAACTTCTTCCTGATCAAAGGAAGCAGAAAATGTACATCCCATGTCCCCACCCCCTGAAGATCTCATGAGCATGGACATTGACATAGAGAAAATGGAATTTTCCTTAACAGAAAGTGCCAGTGTTGGTAAGATAAAATCCTATTCCAACGTGTGAGTTCTGGTGGAGCAAACTCAGTGTAAGCAGCTTACCAACTAAACTACATGGATTTTTTTTGCTCACATATTATTCAAATACATAGGAGTGATTAGAGTAATTAAGGTAGCCTTCCCTCAAGACAGTTCCATGGACCAGTTGGAGATACCTCTGATTAATTATATTTTCAGTATCCTAACTGAGAACAATTATAGCAGCTGCCCAAATTTAAAGTTTTAATAAACAGAATTCCTCAGAGTTTTTATTAAGAGCATTGTGCTACATTGCTAATATGTAATGTGAATATAATACATAATATATGTATATATATTTGGAAAAGAAACACTTCTGCAAGTGCAAGAAATAACCTTAGGAGAAATATAAACTGATAAAATACATATGCTATACTACTCTTATATCTGTTTGAGAACACAATACAAATTGAAATAAACAAGTCAACTAAATATGTGAGAAATAGCACAGGGTCTCTAATGAAATTTGTTGTCTAGCTCGGAGTGCAACATGTTGAATCTTGGAAACAATTTAAGAACTATTCTAAGGGTTGTCATCAATGTAGCAGCATAGACATGCAAAATTTCCTTGTTAATGGGGAGCCTTGCTCACAGGAAGCAGTATTTGGTGTTTCCTCTCACATCTGGCCTTTACAGTCCGTGTACTCCAAATGGAGTTCCTGGACAAGATGGATTGACTTCACAGTTCCAAGAGTCAGAAAGGGGGTCATAGATGAGGGGTGAAAAGAAAACACTATGATTAAGTAGCCTGCATTTCACACACCCATTCCAGATTTTATTTCAACATTTCATTAATGTACATTCATTCTATAAAGCAATGGGTTTGATGGTGATATTTTTCAAGTAAATCCTATACTTGACTATATTGACTCATCATCACTCTCTTCTGTCACCCCGTCTTCCTTCACCCTTCCTCCAGGTGATTCCCACTTTTCCTAGTCATCAGGAAAAATGATATAGGTGTGATTTTTATTTCCCAAACACAGACCTAATATATTTGAGCATTTGCTTATAACTTTATTGAAATACCATATATACTATAATAATTCTTAAACAGAGTCCTCATGCTAGAGACTTACTAATGCCATTAGAGTCAGCTTATAGCTGAATTTATGACTACCTCCTAACATCCTACTGATTTACACTCACTAGATGAGTGTATTATTTATTAGTATTTATTAGTCCTAGCTGTAGAGAAAAGACTGCCACCTACTGAATGATTTTGGTGTCTTCTTAGAGTCAGATTGTATCCCTTATTCTGTCTCCTTGATAAGAGAGAGGTGTCATGTTCTTCCCTCCAACACTGAAACTGATTAGCAAGGGGAGGGATAGATGCCAGAGAGACAAAGAATGCATTCTATGTATGGACCTGGCAATAACAACACTTAGGATTAGGGAAACATGTCAGGGAATTTTAAGGGATTATTAATCTTTAAGATATTATATTATTAATCTTTTGTTATTCCTCCAAAAGATGTTATCATCTCTGTCAACCATGGGCAGCCAATGAACAAAGACTGGAAGATTATAGGACTGACAGGGTGGATGGATAGAATGAGTCCCCAGGTGTCTCCAAGCAAGCCAGGAAACATCTGTGTGCCCCTCCTGACTGATATATGGCTATATATGTAAATAGCATTTACTTCTTTTTTACTTATGTTATTTATTAGAATTCTCCCCTAGACCAGTCACCTTTAAACAGTACTTTCTGGACTTTAGATAATGCGGAGCCAAGAATCTATGCTAACAAATTCTGACTAATAGAAGACTGAAGCCAGCTGGTGGGAACAAAAGACGATTTCTTAGATCTCCACATCATGTTGTCGAACAGGTCCTGTGAGCTTCTTTCATCTGGAAAGTTAGCTAATTGAACTCTGATCACAGGGCTCTTGAGCCTGTGACTGTTAGCGGATCAGCTGTGAGCATGAAAACATGCAGACACTATTGGTGGACAAATCCACTGGAACCCATCAACAAGATGCACAAAGACATTTGATAAATGAACTTCTTGGGCCTTGATAGCACCACTAAGAGCCTTTGCATTCCATTATCTTGTTCCTAAGGTGATACACCATCCAGTTGAACAAAGCATCAGAAAGGACAGCACGCGGCACTCAGAAGGAATCTCACACTAATATTAACACACCATCTGCTTCACTGTGTAGAGAGGAGGTAAGTGCAGTCGGCGTGGGAAAAGCAAATGAGTGCGGGGTGCATGAGGTACAAGTAAAAAAGAGACATAGGAACGCACAGGAGACAAAGTCATCAGCATGTGACTGCAGAAAATAAGAACGCAGTGTGCCAGGACAAGCTCACCCAGCAAGGGACACACAAAGGGATCTGACAAGCTTCCTCTCCCTGAGACACAAGAGCAGAACTACATGCAAATTCAAGAAGCTCAGAGGACTGAAAGTGAAGTCAACATCGTTTTCTCTCTGGTACTTTTAGAGAGAATAAAACGTTTTGCCACGTTCAAAGTCACGTGGTGTTTAGAAGAAGCAGCAACTCCAGTTATTTAATCACCGCATAGATGGGAAACAAAATAGATAGATCTCAAATGGAAAAAAAACGATCGTGCTAAGGTTATCTGTCTTGTGATGCGTGGGAAATAATAAAAAAAAATCAAAGCTGTACCCTTGAGCTGATAGAGAGACTTCCTGAAAGAGGCAATAACCCTCGGAAGTAGGTTAATATGCCACAGGGTTTTGCTTTATGTTTTTTATGGGGTGGAAACACCTTTGAATAGGAGGGCAAGATTGATGGTAATAGGAGGAACACGAATGGGGAAAAACATCATGTTTTTTTAAAGACCCACCTCTTTGTTTAACAGCCTTTATTAACATGATTTGGCTTTGGCAATAGTTTACCTTATGTTCAGTAAAAATAGTAACATTATATTTTTCTGACCACAACACTATCTACATAGAGTCAAATAATAAGATTTACATCATATTTCCAAGGACTAAGAAGTCTTTTCTGTCACAGGGACCACTATTACCATGTCCCTTTCCTCACTCTTCATTGGAGACCAGTAAGAGTCTCTGTAAACATCACTGTCCCTTGCATACTACATTTCTGTATCTTATTCAACATAATAGCAAGATATTCAGATTATAAAACTACAAATGTGCAATTTCATCTTTATCATATATTCTGAAGGGAGTATGCTATTTGTTTTCTTCTGAAACTTAAGAAAAGGTAAATTAAAATTCGAATGTATTACGAATTTGTCTAAAATCACACACTGGGATGGAAGAAATGGATAAAATATTCGCTGTGCAGGCTTTAGGGCTGGAGTACTGAATGCCAAAGCCCTCACAAAGCAGCCAGGTAGGCTCCTCTAATCTTTTGTGTTTGTTTGTTTGTTTGTTTTTTGAGACAGGGTTTCTCTGTAGCCTGTCCTGGAACTCATTCGGTAGACCTGGCTGAACTTGAACTTGCAAAGATCCAACTACCTCTTCCTGTGCTGGGCTTAAATGCGTGTGCCACCACTTCCCAGCCTTGGCTCCTCTAATCTTAGCACTTAGGAGGTAAAGACAGGGGATTCCCCTGGGCAAGCAAACTAGTTGAGTAGCTGCATTCAGTGAACTCTGGGTTCAGAGAGACAGATTGCACAAGAAAAGGAGAGAGCTATCAAAGAAGAAACTGAACTCCAACTTTGGGTCCCTACAGGTATGTACACATATGTGCATAGACTTGTATACACACACACACACACACACACACACACACACACACACACACACACGAGCCTGTATATGTACACCCCCTGTCTCGAAAAGCAAAAATGAAAAGAAAGGAAGGAATGAAGGGGAAGGGGAGGGGGAGGGGAGGGGAGGGAAGGGAGGGGAGGGAAGGGAAGGGAAGGGAAGGGAAGGGAAGGGAAGGGAAGGGAAGGGAAGGGAAGGGAGAGGAAAGCAGTATTTCTATTTCATGCCTGTGGAAAAATTGTCCTACCTACATTCTGTCACATTTATCAAGAGATTATGGTCTGACCTTTTCAACTCAAAGTCACTGATGAAATGAAGGAAGTAATCACTAGGAAAATATTCTTTTTTTTACAACACTAAACATCAAAGCCTTGTGGTTTTCCTCCTCAATAGGAGTCTCTGCTTGTGGCAGGAGGTATGGAGTGTGTGTTGGGGCAAAGTTATGGATCAAAGGTAATAGAATATTACCTTATGAATTACAAGAGATGTATGACAAATTATATCGCATTCTCTCCATTTGCAGAGACTTGGAAAAAGAAAATTTAGCATCTTAAAATATTAGATAATGGGATAGACATATGTCTTAGTGAACAAAGCATTTGCTTTGCAAGTATGAGGACCAGAGCTTGGGTCTCTAGAATCCACATAAAAGCTAAGCCAAGTGGCAGCTGCCTGTAATACCAAGTACTAGGGATGTAGAGACAGTCATTGCTCTGGCAAGAGGACTAGGAGGCTAGCCTGGATCCATGAGGTCTGGGCTCAGAAAGAGAACCCTCAATAAATAAAGTGAAGAACAATCTAAGATGGCAAGCCAACCCTGGGTCCCTACTCACACAAGCATATATGAGCTCACACACATTTGAACATGCACACATGCATGCACATGCACACACCTTCCATCTTTAGTCTTCCGGTAGCATGCCCTCACTCTGGGAAACTGTCACTGGAATATCAGTGAATCACAGGTTTAGGAAAAATGCTAGAATTTCCAGTAGAACCTAGCCTGAAGCTTTCATGCTTTTTCTAACGAAGTCAGTAGGCTGAGACATAGACAGTGCAGAAGAGATTTGATAAGTGTCTTAGTCAAATTAAGACCTTTTGCTGGCAAGTCTCTTCTCCAAGACCTAAATTCAAACTGCTATGTATGTTTAAAATTTTAGTTAATATCGTAATTAACTGATGACATAACAGTAAAAACTGAAAAACAATTGAGAATGTTCATCGCTGGCCTAATGGAGCTATCACTTACTTGCTGCTCAGCTTCAAGCAGCTAAAGGGAGATATGGCTTTCTCATTCATGAACTGGTCATATGAAGCATCCATGTGACTGCATTTCTATGGAAACTGAGCAAATAGTGAGCCTTGACCAATAGAAACAGAAAAGACCTAGACTTTCTGAGATACGCAGTTGAATGTAAGAGAATCAGGAACTCAAAATCCTTGTTTTCCCTCCAAGGAGCAATGTGAGCAAATGTTGTCTTTTCTGGTACCTTTCTGCTCTAAAAAGTGAAAATACTATTTCACATTGTGTTTTTCCAGGGGAGCGATCTACACCCAAGGTGAGTGCACCTTAAGATGCTCCAGAATGATTGTGCTTACTAATAATTAACATCTCTGGCTTGGTCAACAATAAACAGTGAGTAGAAGGGGCCCCCACATTTTTGTATGAGCAGAAATGGCCATATTTGTGTAGGGGAAGATCATCTTTTAAATGTGTTACAGGACTTGATGATATAGTAGCTATAGGAGCTAAGATAATCAAGATTTCTGGTTACTAGAATCCACGGCTGACCCTAGTCAGGAGCTAAATATTCTACATGAGATTCTTGTCTGTACCAAGAATAAAATTTAATTATGAGGACCTTGTTATATGCTAAATACTTGCCCAAATGCTTCCTTCAACCAATTACCACATTTATGTCAAGCCCAAAATGGAAAATTATCATTTAAAAGGTGAGAAAAATTAACTAAAGTCAAGTGGCCTTTCTAAGTTATCATGGCTGGACAGCAACACAAAATGAGACCTTTTGGATCCCCAGAATAATCTTTGTGATGCTGATTTTTATAAGAAAGAACATTAAATCCTTTGTGCTCAAAACATGATTTCTGGACAAACCTTACTTACTGTTTACAGTTGCTCAGCACCACGTTGACTAAGCAAAAGCACATCTAATATTTATATGCAATATATAGCATTACATGGCATTTAACATGAACAATTAATGAATGTATCAGCATCTCTGGAAGCTTATTCTATTATTCTATATTCATATTTCAAGTATGAGCACACATTTTGTGTATGACTCCATGAAAGTTATTTTAGTTCTATACATATATATGTATGTATGTACTTTTAGCAGACACATTTTTTTCTTGGTATGCTCACAAATGAAGAACGCATGTTGCTGTGAAGGAATTTTAATAGACACTAATATAGTAGTTATTTTAAAGCACTAGTCTAAAAATAAAATCTCTGTTGTCAGACTCGGCTGATCAACATTCTCTTAACTGTAAAGCAAATGCAAAATGATACCTTTTTGATCCTCCATGTATATGTTTATAGTTTATATAATAAAAATTAGTATTAATTTAGTATAAAATTATAAATTTTTCATACTTCATTTCAAATAAATGTTAACATAAATTTGTACAAACATTATATCTGTGTAAGGAGGAAATCTTTAATATTTTTTGCTTCCATGAGGTAATAATGATAACAAAATACATGGAATCAGGCATGCAAGAGATATCTTAGTTGTAAAAGGGGTTTTGAGGAAGGCATCTGAAGCAAATATGTGTGCAGAAAATAGCTTCGGGGAAGTCACAGTGATGGCTAAACACCTACATTATCCCCTTCTCTTCCTGTCTACTACAATACCAACTGCCTTTCCTGTAATTAAGTAGTTAGTGTCTGTGCCTTTTAATTATTAGGGAGTTTTCATTAATGAAGGCACTTAATTTTTAGCCACATTTAAAAATATATATCTTTTCAGTTAGCTTTAGTGTGTGTTAATAGCACATAAATACTTTTTTTTTTAGTCCTGTACTATTTTATGTCCAGAACACTAGGTCATTCTTTTCAATCATAAAAAATGCAATCTTTGTAGAAAAGAAGGTCTGAAGAGAGCTTGCTTGATCTGGGAAGATGGCTCAATAGGTAGAACACTTGCTATGTAAGGCTAAGAACCTAAAGTTCATGTAAAGCTAGCAATGTAGTTTGAGTCTGTAATTCTGATACTCCCCCTGTGAGATAGGAGGCAGTAGGTAGGAATATGCTGAAGCTTGTGGTCCAGATATCCTGGAATATTCTGTTGAGGCAAATGGATGTTGTCTCAAGCAAGATCAGAGATAAGGACTAACACCCAGAGTTCCATAAGTACTCCATAGCACTCACATGCCTATGTTCACACTCATACGTGTATACATGCACGTGCATGCATACACATCACATACACATATAAAGTTTAGAATTAAATAGTGCCATAAAATGAACTTAAGCATTTGTTTACGTAAGTGGAGTTAAGTTTGTTATAGAGCTCTGTGAAGTCAATTTGAGATATGCTCAGAGTTTGAATGTTTAATAGTTATAGTACTAAGAGTTAATTCACACATACAGAGGGCCTAGTTTGGTCCCCTGGGGTCTCCTCAGTTGTTGGTCTAGAGTCCATGGGTTCCCATGAGCTTGGTTCAGTTGTCTCTGTAGATTTCCCTTGCCATGATCTTGACCTCCCTTGCCAATATATTCCCTCCTCCCTCCCTTAGACTATTTACCCAAAACTCAGCCTGGTTCTTGGTTGTGTATCTCTGCATCTGGGTTCCATCAATCACTGGATGAAGGCTCCATGATGATAGTTGGGGTATGCACAAATATGATTACAGGGAAAGGCCAGTTCAGGCATCCTCTCCACTACTGCTAGGATTATCCTTAGCTGGGGTTATCCTTGTGGATTCTTAGGAATTTCCCCAACACCAGGTTTCTCCCTAACCCTATAGTGACTCCCTCTATCAAGATGTCTTATTCATTGCTCTCCCAGTCTGTCCTTCCCCCAAATCGATCATCCTGTTTCCTCATGTTCTCATCCAATATCCCTTCCCCTGTACTGTCCCCACTTGCCCCAGTTTATCCAGATCCCATCTAATTCCTCTTCCCGGGGCAATCCATGTGTCCCTCTTAGGGTCCTCCTTGTTACCTAGCTTCTCTGGAGCTGTGGGAGAAAGTTGTATAACTTGGTCTATCTGAGGGGACCTTTGCAGTCGAACCAGGATCTATCCTTGATCCATGAGGTAGCTTTTGGGGGCCCATTACCTGTGATGAGATGACATTCTCATCCTTAATGGAGGGGAAAGGGGATTGGTTCCATCTCAATTTAATGTGCCATGGTTTGCTGACTCCCCATGGGAGGCCTTATCCTTTGGGAAGAGTGGATGCGGGCTTGGCTGGTGAGGAGGGGTGGGAGGGATAACTGTGGTTGGAATGTAAAATGAAATTAAAAAAATAAAAAAGATTTAATTCATTGATTTTTAAAAAACTGCTACCAGCCAAGCAGACAAATTGATAGTAACATCGATGAACAAGTGTCCTATGAAAGAAATGAAAGTCAGTCATCAGGTCATCAGCACATACTTGCTAATTTGAAGATTGGAAAGAACTTTGTATTTCATCTGTAGCATGCAAAGCTCTTTCCATTCTTATTACTTTATGTAAATAATTTGAAATGATTATTTTCACTTTGATAACTCTCTTCCCAAAGTGGTTTATTGCATTCAATAAAATCATAATGCACTTTAATCTCTGACCTTTCAGTTATGATGAAGGGCAATAACTGATATAATTATGCTGCATATAGGAGCTGTTACAAAATTTGTTGTTTGCCAGCCCACTGAAAAATACTATATAGTCATGTGCCACTTAATCACAAAGATGTGATTTGCCAGATTGCAAGATTTGGCAATTTCATTGTTGAGTAATAATCATGGAGTGTACTAATAGAATACCAGATAGATGGCTGAGATCATTTACTTTGAAGTGATCCACTATTGCAATCAGAACACTTGGGAAAGACAAGACGTAAGAAGCTGCTGACATCATGATGTACAATTCCACAACAAACTATGTTTGATAAGTGGCACTTAATGATATTTTAAAAAAATGACAAAAGTACAGTACAATAAACACATAAACCAAAAACATCATTTACATCATGCATTGTGTATCATGCATAATTACTTGTGCTATATTCCTATAAGCTAGCAAAGCAATGATGTGATTCACGCAAGTATCACCGTATTGTCTTAGCCTCTTTTTCTGTTTCTGTGATAAAACACCCTGGCAAAAGCAACTTCGTGGAGGAAGGGTTTGTTTTGGATTGCAATTCTAAGAGGATCATTACTGTGCGGAGTTCAAGGCATCGGGAGATTACATTGCAAGTCAGAAGACTGCAAAAATCATCCTCGTGCTTCTCAGCTTTCCTTCCTAATTAATATCCCTGAATCCCTTTCAGAGAGAAATGATGCATCCACAATTAAATAGGTCCTCCTATCAATCACCACAAAGAGGATAATCCTCTGTGGTCATGCTCAGACCTCCATCTCCTAAGAGATTCTAGATCTTGTTCTGCTGGCAGTTAACACCAACTGTCACACTCATGAATGGGCCTGTAGTATGATACATGACTGGTTCTGATATCAGTGAGAAATGGGAATTTTCAGCTTCATTATACTTTTGTGTCACTGCTACTACGTATGCCAAGAAGACATTGAACAACACATCTCTATAAGCTCAACACTGAGCTTTCTTCAGTTGCCTCAAATGTTTTGCCAGTAATTTCTCCCAGAGATTTGGGCTGTAAAATACACGGAAATCTGGTACATTCGTACTCGAGTTACAATCACAGAAGTCCACACTATTAGATTTGCCTTGAATTCTATGGAGTGGCTGGTTTGTGGTTTAAAATCTGTGTTCCATCACTAGAGTAGGCAGGGAGTTGCCAACTACAGGACTTACTAAGGGACACATAGCAGTTTTGTAGTTCGCCCTCACAAGAAGACTAAATTGCATTTAGTGGAAATACATTTGTCTTTATGTTTTTAAGATTAAAAATTATGTCTGCTTGTACCTGTGTGCCTGGCTGGGTACTCGAACTTGAGAGTAGTTGCATGCAGGAGCCAGAAGAGGGTGTCAGATTTTTCATCTAAATCCATAGGTAGTCATAAGCTCTACAAGAGCATGAGTGCTTTAAGAGCTGTAGATTCTTCTTGTTAGTCTAATGCTACCCTGCAGTACTCAGCAATACCATCACCATACATCACTAACTCTAGTGTTTTTATAACTCCTGTGGATGTGAATTCCATCCTCACTGGGTAGCAGGGACTGTTAGTCTGTGCCACAAAACCGTTGCTTCTAATACTTGTACCAATTCCTCAAAATGATGTATTTACTATACTGTTTTTATAGATGAAGACATGTAGTTGCCCTTGTTTTCTCTTGCTATCATACCAATCATTTTGATCTAGAGAATTACTAAAAACATTACATAAATCAGTAACATAGTTTTCATCATTAATATGTGTGGCTGTTATCCTTAATCAAGTCTTATTTTATCTGCTTTGCATTGCAGGAGATACTAAGTTTAATGAACATGGAGAGTTGCAATTCTCGCCTGCTAGAAATAAAGACTGATTTTTCAGTTAACAGATCTTCATATTTTCTACCAAGAGGTAGAACTCACCTGTCAAGACAAATGCAATCTCCTAAAGGAACAATGTGTTCTTTCATTTAGGGCATCTAGCCACACTTAATTTGATGTATCTAAACATATTTAAACCAAACAAAGAAGAAAGTACAAACACTAGTCTAGTTTTAAGTAATATTAAAAGATGAAATTAGCCAAGTTATGCTTCTAAAATATTGTTTCCAGAGCCCACTATGTTAAATGGTATTTTCAGAACTAATGGTAATTCATAGTCTGAAGTCATGTATGAAACAGAAAAATATAAAGCAGAAAAATGTTAAATGTTATTCTAGGAGTTGAAGAGATAGCTCAGTGGTTAAGAGTATAGGGCCCCAATTTGACTCCCTTGAACTATGCCAGGTGGTTCACAATTACCTGCCACCTGAAGCTCCTTTTCTAAAGACAAATGCCTCTAGCCTCCAGTGGCACCAGCATTCAAGCACACAGACACACACACACACACACACACGCACGCACGCACGCACGCACGCACGCACGCACACAAGCATGCACAGAGAAATATCGTTTAAAATAATACAATGTGTTCTTAAAATTATGCTGAATTACAACCTATGGCCATTTCACTTTCCTATTAATTCTTCTTCACTTAAGAAAATGAGTTTTCCTGTAGTCAAAACCTTCCACACTAAAGGGACAATGGCTGTATCCTCAGAACATTACCAGAAAAGATATTTTTTTCCTACTTGTCAAGGGTAGATTACCCATGGGAGTCTCTCTTTCCTCTTTCCTAAGTCAATTACTTAATTTTGTCCTTGTAATTGTTTGTCTTTGTCAATTCACATCAAAACAACATAGCTACAGGGAGTTATCCTTGGCTGTACAGCTTAATTAAGAGTCTATAAGTAAGGAATCCTGTTGACAGATTTTATCCTGAAGTCCAATTACTGGCAAACAAATGTTTCTGGGCTAGATTGTGATTTTTGGTACATTGAATCAATCAAACTTTCCTGGAAACAGGTTAACAGTTTAAGGTGATTCAAAATGACTAAGCCATTATGGCCTCGGAACAGATGCTTTCCCGAGCAAATTCACTTGACTGGAAATTGGTCAAGGTTAATAACTGATATATGGTTAAAGAGCACATATTAATCTAAGCCCTATAGGGATAATTTCATATCTTAGTGTTTAAAAGCTTACATTCAAATGTTGTTAGTTTCTGTTCTTTAGTGTGCATGGTAGTCTCTCTCTCTGTGTCTGTCTTTCTCTCTCTCCTCTCTCTCTCTCTCTCTCTCTCTCTCTGTCTTTTTGTCTCTCTCTCTCGTGAGTTACTGTGTGTGTGTGTGTGCGTGTGTGTGTGTGCGTGTGTGTGCGTGTGTAAGGTACAGAGAGTTTGAAGTTGGGTTGAGCTTATAAAGATGTCTTCAGAAAAACTGACTTCCACTTTCAAGACATTAGAGGAAGAGTTATTATTGGTACAGATTAGTATTTCAAGAGTCTAGCAGGGCTTTCAAATCATTGAATTTTTTAATTCAGGGTTAAGAGAAATGTCTGATTTTTCAAAGCTTACTGTAGTCTTACAAATATAAAAACTAGTGTAGAGGTAAGGAAGAGATAATCAAGTAACAAGAAGAATCTTAAAACATTAGTTATTAATTTTTATTTGATTGTGGTGGATAGGGTTTCAGAAAAGCAATCCTCTCCTCCAAAACAGCTTGACCAGATGATCTGCTGTTTTATTTTGGTTTTACAGGGAATTACAGTTAAGAGATTGCCCTGAGTATCAAAAGAGATTTTAACTTTGGACTTTTAAACAGGGTTGAGAATGTTGTAGACTATGGAGACTTTTGAAGTTGGACTAAGTGTGTTTTGAATTATTTCATGGCTAAGCCTATGCACGGGCCAGGGAGTGGAATGTGGTTTTTTTATTAGATATGGCTTGCATAGACTAATGTGTTTGAATACTTGGTTCATAGGGAGTGACAATATTGGGAGGTGTTGTCTTATAGGCAGAAGTGTGTTTCCGTGGAGGCAGGCTTTAAGGTCTCATATGCTCAAGCTATGCCCAGTGTGGGACACAGTTGCTTCTGATGCTTGCAGATCAAGATGCAGAACTTTCAGCTCCTTCTCCAGCACTATGGCTGCCTTTATGCCACCATGAAGGTAATAAACTAAACCTCAGAAACTATAAGCCAGCCCCAGTTAAATGTTTTCCTTTATAAGAGTTGCAGTGGTCATAGTGTCTCTTCTCCGTAATAGAAACCATAACTAAGACATGGGACATTAACTTTAAGAAGGATTTCACTGCAGAGAGTGGAGAAAGAACACGATCCCATGTTCAAAGACAGATGAAAAGTGGAGGGCATGTTCCTACACAACAAGACAGGAAGAAAGCTTACTGTAGAAACGTGGTTGCAAAGGAAGGACACACTAAAATTTACAAACTACAAAACAAACAAGTACCTTCCTGACCTTTGATTTAAGTGGAAATTTCTTAGGTGAATCACAATAAGCACTAATATTAAATCCAAATCAGGAAAAAAGAAAGCATATTGAAATTAAAAACTCAGTGTGAGTGATTAAATTCATGCAAATCAAACTTTAGAAATAGGGAGAAGACAACTTGTAATTTTTTTTACAAAAATACCAATATTATCTGCCCATCAGAGAAAGATACCCAGGGGATCTTTCCAGGAAGCTGGTGAGCTCTTATTTTCAAGCAACAGCTGGGTACACTACTTTAATTACTTTTTGATAATCCACTATCTACAATTTCAGGAATTTTCACTCTTTTCTGTAGCACTTAGGTAAAAAAAAAAGGGTACTAAAAATTGGCTAAAGTCATAATGTGGTGAATACTGTACTCCCCTCTTTGGCAAAAAGGTCAATAACTGCTATGTAATAATTTGAGATGTGATATATTAGCTTATGCTGTGGAAGGTTTGTTTAATGATGCAAAGATATGTTGCATTGTTTTATGTTGCATCTGTTTAGCTCTGTAAAGGTGTATTACTTTCCCTGTCTAATTACCTGATTGGTCTAATAAAAAGTTGAACATCCAATAGCTAAGTAGGAGAGGGATAGGGGGGGCAGAGGAGTTGCCAGGCAGATGGGATGAATAGGAGCAGAAATTTAGACTTGAGAAAAAGGAGGGGAAAGAAAGGAGGAGAAGAGGATGTCAGGGCCAGTCAGTCATTCAGCCACCCAGTCAGCCACAGAGTGAGTAGTAAAGAAAGATATATAGAATAAACAAAGATAAAAAGCCCAGAGGCAAAAATGTACAGATGAAGGTAGTAATGTAAGTTAGAAAAGCTGGCTAGGAACAAGACAAACTAAGGTCAGTCATTCATATGTAAGAATAAATCTCCACGTATTTATTTGGGAGCTGGGTGGCAGGCCCCAAAGAGAAAAGAAACCAACTAAAATAACACAGTTGCAATGTAAACCCCTGCAAAGACATGAGCTTGTGAAGTTAGCTATGCAGGAAGATGTTTGGATGAAACAAAGATAAGGGCTGGGTAGGATTACAGAGATAGGCATTCCCTGGATGCAAAGAGAGACTAAAGTAAGATTGTAGACTAAAGTAAGATTGGAGAAACTTTCCAAGATGGAAACTCCTGGGGTGACATTGCCTTCCTGCATTTGATGAATTCATTGCTGGTGTTTTGTCACCAGAAGCTCTTTCTGCATTTTTATCAGTCTATGGGACAGAAACCAATGAAAGTTGCCTACTCTTTAATTGGATCCTTTGGTGGTTTAGAGACTTGCTTCTTGAGTTCTTTGTAAATTTTGGAGATCAGCCCTCTATCAGATGTGGGGTTGGTGAATATTTTTTCCCATTCTGTTGGCTGCCTTTTTGTCTGGCTGACTGTGACCTTTGCCTTACAGAAGCTTCTCAGTTTCAGGAGGTCCTATGTATTAATTGTTGACCTCAATGTCTTTGCTACTGGTGTTATATTCAGGAAGCTGTCTCCTGTACCAATTCGTTCAAGGGTACCACCCACTTTTTTTTCTAAGAGGTTCAGTGTGGCTGGATTTCTGTTGAGATGTTTGATCCATTTGGACTCTAAGTTTTGTGCATGGAAATAGACATGGATCTATCCACATTCTTTTAAATGCCAGCATCCAGTTATGCCAGCACCATTTGTTGAAGATGCTTTCTTTTTTCCATTGTATATTTTTAGATTCTTCATCAGAGATCAGGTGTTGATACATGTGTGTGTTAATATCAGTGTGTTCAATTTGATTCCATTGGTCTACCTGTCTATTTTTGTGCCAATACCAAGCTGTTTTCAGGACTACAGCTCTATAATAGAGCTTGAGGTCAGGGATGGTAATGCCTCAGATGTTGCTTTGTTGAGTAAGGTTGTTTTAGCTATCCTGGGTCTTTTGTTTTTCCATAAAAATTGATTATTGTTCTTTCAAGGTCTATGAAGAATTGTGCTGGTATTTTAATGGGGGATTGCATTGAATCTGTACATTGCTTTTGGCAGGATTGCCATTTTTATTACATTGATCCTACCTATCCAAGAGCATGGGAGATTCTTGCCTAGACTGCTTGACTGTTGCTGTATAAACTGGATATGCAGGACCCACAGGAAAGTGACTGCTGAACTCAATCTTTCAGGGTTCCTGCTTCATGGAAGAGTCTATGAGACTTTCTGAGGACACAGAAAAATGACTGACAGACTGCCAATGCAGATGGACAGTCTGAAATTTCCTGCTTTGCTGATAAATCTTCTAGACACACTGTGGCCTATGGGCTGAATATGGATGCCCCAACATTACAGAGGAATTTTGGGTGACCGTCCAGGTAGCAAGATGTCTCTGTCAATCCTAGTATTTATATATTATCCTTCTGTGGACTTTGATAGAGTTGAAGGCAGATAGTTATAATTATAGATTTCCTTAGTTATGATAAAAGATAAGCTACATATAGTACTTTGGACTCACAAGGATGGGATAGATGATACTTTCTTTAAATCTTGCTGAATGTTGATAGACAAACTATTGTAACTGTGTTCTTACTTGATAACTGTTCTGTTATATATAATTTGACTATGTTGAAGTTAAGACCTTTCTTTTTGTTTAAACAGAAAAGAGGAGATGTTGGGGAAATCCTATGTATATGTCAATAAAGCACTGTTGGCCAATAGGGAAGCAAGATAGGTGGGACTAGGAGTCCAGGAGGACTCTGGGAAGGAGAAACACAGGAAGTCAAGATGTAACTGCCATGGGGTAGAAAGCCCGGAAATTTCCCCGGTAAGAGAAATACTTAGATTAACAATTATGGGATAAATACTTAAGTCAGAGCTAGCCAGTAAGAAACAAGCAAGGCCAACAGCTTCATAATTAATACAGCCTCCTGTGTGTTTATTTGGGACTGATGCAGCTCTGGAACCAGGCTGGCAGGAAGGCTTCCCTTTACAGGGAATCTTTCCATATTTTGAGGGCTTCTTTAATTTCTTTCTTTAAAGACTCAAAGTTCTTGCAATACAGGTCTTTCACTTGTTTGGTTAGCATTTGTGGCAATTGTAAAAGGTGATGTTTCTCTGATTTCTTCCTCAGCCCTTTTATCGTCTAAATATAGTAGGGCTACTGATTTATAGAGAATTCTCAATAGAGGAGTCTAAAATGGCTGAGAGGCACTTGAGAAAGTGCTCAACATCCTTAGCCATCCTGAAAATGCAAATCAAAACAACTCTGTGATACCATCTTACTCCTGTCAGAATGGCTAAAATCAAAAACACCAATGACAATTTATGCTGGAGAGGTTGTGGTGAAAGGGAAACACTCCTTTACTGCTGGTGGGAGTGCCAACTCATTACAGCCACTTTGGAAATCAGTATGGAGATTCCTAAGAAAAATGGGAATAAGCCTACCACAAGACCCAGCAACTCCACTCTTAGACATATATCCAAAAGATTCACATTCATACAACAAGGACATCTGTTCTACTATGTATATAGCAGCCTTATTTATAATAGCCAGAACTTGGAAACAACCTAGATGCCCCTCAACTGAAGAGTGGATATAGAAAATGTGGTACATTTACACAATGGAGTACTATTCAGCAGAAAAAAAACAATGGAATCCTGAAATTTGCAGGCAAATGGATGGCACTAGAAGAAACCATCCTGAGTGAGGTAACCCAGTCACAAAAAGAGAAACATGGCATGTACTCCCTCATATATGGATTTTAGACATAGATCTCGGGAGTGCCAGCCTACATTCTCATGGCCAGAGACTCTGGGACACAGAACCTTCATTCAATGCCTGATGGAAGCAGAGGCAGACTCCCACAGCTAAACATTGAGCTGAGCTCAAGGAATCCAGTGACAGAGAGGGAAGACTGATGAGCAAAGTGGTTATGACTGGGCTGGTTTAACCCCCAGAAACAGCTGACCTGACAAGGGTTAGCTCTTGAATCCCAGACTGATGTCTGGGAATCCAGCACGGGACTGATCAAGACCCCCTGAATGTGGGTGTCAGTGAGGAGGCCTAGGTAATCTATTGGGCCGTAGGTAGTAGATCAGTATTTATCCCGGGCACACAAATGGACTTTGGGTGCCCATCCAACAATGCGAGATGCACTCTCACCCTGGACTCTTGGGGGAGGGTCTAGGCCCTGCCCTGGATGAAATGACAGACTATGGACACTCCCATGGAGGCCCTCACCCTCCCTGGGGAAATGAGGGGATATAGGAGGAGTTGGTGGGAGGGGTACGGGAGGAGGGGAGGGAAAGGGAGAGGGACCTGGAATTGATATGTGAAGCAACCTTGTTTCTAATTTAAATTTAAATTTAAAAATAATAATTAAAAAAAAGAAAGTTGCCTACACTTTATGGGGTTGATTATCCATCACTACACCCCCTGCAGCCTATGCAGAAGACATGTGGCTGCTCATTATCACCCGGGGAAAGAGAAGGGTGGGATGTATCAGATTAGTTAATTAAGCTGCCCTGGCGGAAGATTGGACAGTGGGAGGAAGTTGATACTAATGGCTAAAATGAGCCTATTAGATTTAATGAAACTCTTAGTCTTGGCTTCCCCCTGACTCTGGGAAGAAATGAGGATCACATTTTAATTGGCTTTTCAATAGTGTCCCATCTGACATCCACTCTTGTACACTTAATCCAACCATTAAAAGTTTTAATGTATAGAAGATGCTGAGAAAGTTGCACCCACTCTATCTTTCGGGATTGGTTTCCCCAAATCATGCAAAATATGACCATGAAAACTACTCTAAGAGGTCTGCACTAGACTGAAATCTGTCAACCTACCACAAAGATGAAATGAAAAATTGGCACTTGATTCTCTGGTATGGGCAGCTAATAGCACTAGTTGTTTACTCAAATTTGTTAATTAAAAATTCTTTAATTACAATGTAGATACCAATTTAAAATTCAATAATTGATAATGTTATGAACCAGCAAGATGACTCAGCTGGTAAAAGTACTCACTGCTGAGTGTTTGATCTACAGAAGCCACAGGGTGGATGGAGTCCCCAGGTTTCTCCAAGCTAGCCATGAAACATCTGTGTGCCCCTCCTAACCAATATATCGCTACATATGTAAATAGTATTTACTTCTTTATTACTTACGTTATTTATTAGAATTCTCCCCTAGGCCAGTCACCTTTAAACAGTACTTTGTGGAATGGAGAATATATATACCCATGTCCACTTATGCTAACATTCATATTCACCAACCCAGTGAGAGTCATTACACCCTTAGTCTCCTTCCTTGGTGTTTCTTATGCCTGCTAGCAAAGCTATGCTTCTCAAAGTCATTTTAATACATTACCCCCTGCATTAAAATCTTTTGGCTTTCCATCGTCTGTCACATAAAAACTAAATTTGTTAGAATGAGGGATACCCTGGGAATCTTCAGAGAAGCAGAACTTAAAGAATATTGTCATATATAATTTGATGCTAGGGGCTGCACCCTGAGAAGTGAATGCTAGATAAGTTATCATTTGATACTACAGAGCATGCTTACTCAGACATAT
Organism: Mesocricetus auratus; assembly: GCF_017639785.1. NCBI lineage: Eukaryota > Metazoa > Chordata > Mammalia > Rodentia > Cricetidae > Mesocricetus > Mesocricetus auratus. Next base: position 8,659,028 of record NW_024429192.1, on the reverse strand, counting down.
TGTGTATGTCAATCAGCTGACATGACCTCTTGATGTAAACAAAAGATGTCATAATCAAAAGATGTGTGAAACTGCTTCCAAAACTAAACAGCCTTCCACGTTCCAGTAAATTATTTTTTTATAAATGCAAGGATACACTCCACAATAGGAAATTAAAGTTCAGAATTGAAAATATCTAAACTCACAGCATCGTCATTTATTTTCATTGTCATTCAACTCGAATGGTGCATGGCTAACTGGATTATACTTTGCTTTTTTGACAATAGAATAGCTTCTTAGTTTGGATTGCTTTTTTGTTTGAACATTGGTGGCAGTTTGGGTTGGTTTTGTTTTCGGTGCTGAGGACTAAACCTAGAGTCTTGTACCACTGGGCTACCTTCCAAGCTTGTAGATTCATATGTTAAATGTTTCATATGTTAAATGTTTCATATGTTAAATGTTTTGTAATTTAAAATCTAAATTACATATCATTCATTTGTTTATTCATTGTGTGTGCTTAGGCACATGCATTCCCAGCTCATGTGTGGATGTCAAAGGACATCTCAAGGGAAGCCCTTCTCTCCTTCCAGAGTGGGTCCTGTGATTGAAATTGTCATCAGTTTTAGCAATCAGCATCTTTATACACTGATACCTATAACGATTTTTCATAACTTTGTGTTAAAGTCTAATTGTTGAATTTGTGAAAATTAAATATACCTATGAATGCATGTCATTTTAATACATGCATTAGATCAATATGCTCAATTATATTTGTATATTTTATTGACAGAAATCTGATTAAGGGGTATTGTTTAATTTTTCTGACATGGGTACAGAGCATAAGATCAGAGGAAAATCTAATCTAATTATGTAGGCATTTTCATTTGTCTTCAGGAGATCACTACATGCCTAAGCTAATAAATAAATAAATAGATAGATAAATAAATAAATAAATAGCAGGTCTAGCTCCTCAAAGTCTTAGCATCGTAAATCAACTTCCTCTTGATTTCCAGGTATTTCAATCTTCAATGCTCTCACCCTCTCTGTAATCTTCATTCTATCCTTGATCAAACAGAACATTGCTCTGCCCCTCATGTCCCAGGTCTGATGCTTAGAACTGAGGCACATGTAATGTTTACCTTACACCAATAAAGCAGACTCATAACTGCCCCCAGCTGGAATGTGGGTACATATTTAGAAAAACAGGGGTCTGATTCCCTCTGCAATAGTATGAAAAGTGTCTTTCTTTCCTTCCCAAAGGGATTGGAGTCACAGAAACAAGGTCTGACATGATCTTCCAGTAGTCTTTCTCAATACCTGACCTCTGAATTACTCTGTGCAGTGTGCTTATGTTTCAACTTTAAATTCTGATTTGGCTATTCTGATTACTTCTACACTCACTAGATCATTGCCACCTTTAGAAAAAGATGCAACACACAACCTCAGTCTGGACATGCATGGTCTCCACCATAAACACATCCCATCTGGATGAAAGTATTTCTAGCAAGTCTTTCTTTTTCAAATATTGAATCCTTATGGCTTCTGTGAAGAACTTTTGGAATGAGTTAAAGAGATCCTGAGGTCTACTCTCTGTTACTTATTGGCATCTTCAAGATTGGATGTTTCTCCATCTCCTGGATGTTTTAAAATGAACAGAGTTCTCCTTTCTGGCCCCTTTCCTAGGACTTGGAAGTGAGTTAGAGAGGTCTTGACTCTTCTGCCACTGAAGAAGTCAAGCAGGACCTGTGGCCCTTCTTAGACAGTATAACCTAAACAAATAGCATCATTGATATAGGGCAGCCTCTCTTTGGTCAAGTGCATGGTTTATAAATGCAACCTACCAATATTTTAATTTTCCAAGTGCAAAGACATAATAAAGATGATAGAGCTGATAAAAATAATACATTGAGTTTTCTTGGTATTGTAATCCAGTTGGTTTTATCTTGACATTTCCTAAGGTTTAGACATATGGCTCAGTAAAGCCCCGATTTCAGTTCTGCACATCCACATGGTTCACAGCTATTCTGACCACTGAGGGAACCAGGCAAAAATATGATTCACATACATACATGTAGGCAAAACACTCAAGCAGATAAAATGAGATAAGTATACCTAAATAAATTAAAGCAACATTTTTTTAACCACAGTCTCCCAAATTCAGATTACTTCATTAGAACTCTGAAGGACTCTTTAATGGAGATAATCAGAGCAAAGGTAAAACGCTGTGCAATATTATTACACAAAGAATATTTGGTTGCTGAGATGAGCTTACAGATAATGGCACTTAAAATTAACCCAACAGAAAAAAATGATGGAAGGTCATATCTGTAAAACCCTGAACATGATGTGACCTATTCTTTTAATCAACTGTTACTGCCTATGACAAGACATGCTCTGGCTGGGTTTGACTGTTATGTTCCATTGATTTGTGAAGGCTTTGGGCTAGGGCTGCTGTATCCTCCTTTCATGGGATAGGTGATGATCCTTCCAGGACGTTAAAGAACAGGAGTAGTCTAAAAATAAATTAATGCCCCTGACTTTTTCTTTTTCTATTTCTGGCACTGAACCCTTTCTCATAACTTAGCATTTTCCTATACACCCTATACACAGACAAAATCACCTCATTTCCAGAGGTTTCTCAGAGTTGCTACCTTTCAATGTCATCCCTGTGTTTCTCCTACCTTTCAATGTCATTCCTACACTTCTCCTTCGCCAACCATGTTACTGTGGATGGTTTTGAAGAAATAAGGTATATCCATTTTCTGTAGTGTTCCTGGCGTACATTCCATAGCTGACATTGACTTAGAATATTTCTTATTTGTTTGCCCTCAATGACAAATATTTAAGCATATATTTGTCATCTGTACACCAAGAGAAGTGTTAATATTAGTCATACGCACGACACATTTATCACGTGCCCTGTCCATTGACTCACGGAAGCTTTACATCCCCTCAATTTGTTTTGACAGTTGTTGGGGGCTGGGTAGTGCCAAAGGTCCTTCAGGTTCCTGCGACTGGAACAAAGAACACTGGGCTTCTGTTGCATGGCGAGGGTCATGCTTGCTAAGGCATCAGTGGACTGATGCCAGGATTCTGAGAGCCCAAGGCTCTAGTCTGTAAAGCTTCGATTAACGTTCCAGACACTGTGTGATGTGAAGTGCTGTGCTTACTGGACTACCATGTACCTTGAAAATCAGGCACCAGAGCTGCTCTGAGCAGGTGGTCCATCAGTCTGATGCCTTTAGACACTTGCTTTCTGCTTCCTCATTTGAGGAGCATCCAAGGAACTGCAATACTAAATAAACTTGCTGGTTTGGCTTATCCGCCCTCTCAGCCTGACTGACCCCAGCTCTTGACTTTTTATGTTTTCATCATCATCTTCCTACTCAGAATCCCAGCATGAACACTGGAAGAACCTACAGTCCAGTTCATATAGTCAAGGGAACTAGGCACAGACAGACTAGCTAAACCCTTCACAGAGTCACGCATGGGTCTTTGAAGCACTGCAATGACAAAGAACTTTTTTCTCTTTTAAGAAAAAGTCTTATCTCTGTGTACACTACTATTACATGTGCTTATGATTTCAAAGGTAAAGTCTAAAATGAATGATAAGTGTGTAGCGTACATGAAGCTATGGTTTCTTCTTGTTTAAACCTGTGATTCTGGAATAGGCTTTGGCAAGTTCTGGCTCAGATTCTAAAAGACTCCGAAAGCTGTCTTTCTTCTCAGCCAGTATCTTCCTGTGAATATCTATCGATGGGGTGCCTCGGAGGTAACAAGGGAACATGCAGAGGAGTAAAAGGGACCAGTAGCGACATCCACTTTTTGTCCTTTTCGTGTAAGGAGAGAAAGAAGGAAATGTGGAAGAGAAAACTACATTCCCTCGCCTTATGTGGAAATACCATTCTGCAGAATTATTTAACAACTCGAATTTACAGGTACATTTGTGAAACTGAAGAAAAGTTCCCCATGTTGTTTCTGTTTTGTCCATGAAAGACTGCAGTGTCTAAAAATCAGAGTGCTATCAATCCTTCTATGATTTCCCATCTGCCCCTTTGATTGGTTTGCATTCTGGAGCCTGGCTACCATAAACTTTCTATTCACAGCGTACCTCGGGTTTCTAAGAATGATCTAGCTGTGTGCTTGTCCTTACTTTGTGTTTTATCTTATCAGGAAAGAATATATAACTTCATAATCTTTCTCAAACCCCGTTGAGAATAGTCCGGATCCAAACACAACCCAAATCTAGTTAGCAAGCTGCTGGAGAAGCAGCGTCAGGCGGTTTTATTCTACTCTTTTAATAGTGTAATAAGTTACAGAGATTAAATGGCTGTTGTTAGCGAGTACCTTATTATTACCTTATTATGGCGTTTAGTGTTTTCGGTTGTGAAATCAGATCCCCAGACAGGGGCTTGTGTCTAGGGAAGCACTTTAATGATGTGGCCTGGGGGCCCAGGCAGGTTTTTACTACTGTACTTAGGCACTTGCGCTTTATAGGAGGGTGGAGTCTCTAAGTTGAAATGATTGCAATTTGCAGCTTCTTCAGGAGATTAGCTCTGGGAGGAACTGCAGACAATGACACTTCTCACAGCACTTACTTCGTTTGTCTACCACTGAAACATGTCAGCCCAGTGCAACCTCTTAAGGAAGTCTGTAAGTTAGGAACACCCCTTCCGCTGCTAACGACTGGCAGTTGAATAATTAAGGTGTAACAGAACTAAATGCGTCACTCACAATTTAATAGTTTATTTGTGACATGAAATTAAAATGTGCCCGCATATTAAAAGACATTGGCTAGGCTTGGCTGTATCCTGATAAGCACTTTGGCAAAAGAGGAACACGCAGAAGGAAGGCATAGTTAAACATCATAAATAATTTCAATGCAGGGCCAGAATGAGCTAATTCTCACATTGTGGAGGTTTACATGCCCATTGAATTTCAGTTTCCTTGTTTTAGTGGTAGGGAACTGAGACTTACAGAGAAAAACTGTCACATTCTTGGTCACAAACCTATTTAATGCAAAACCGGAGCTGGAGAAGGTCTCTTCACCCCAAGTTGAGTCACTCTGATATCAGATATTGCCCTCTTTGTCACCAACCCTTTGTTTAACTTGGCTCAGTGAGCAGCCACACAACCTCTGCTTCCCACATACACCTCTGTCTCTCAGGCCACCAGACAGCTACTCACATAACTTTTTATTGTTTATACAGAAAGTATTCACTTGAACCAATTTACTGATTTTGTAGTTTGAGCAAACGCACCAGAGGTACTTTACTTAAGAGCTTTTCTATCCCTTTCCCAGGGTGCAGAAGGCATGAGACTGTCTTTGACATGAGATTCTCACAGCTTGGCTTGTTGATGACTATCAAGACCCTCCTCTCCTTCAGTGACCCACTTTACAAAAGGTTGCCCTGGTATGCCTGAAAGTTCTTGCACAGGGTATTAGTGACACATTTCCATGCAGAGTTTTGAGACTTGGAAATGGGTGTTGATCTCCTGAAGCATTGCTCAGCAGCCACCAAAAGCAACAGAGCGTCCCACATCAGGACTCAATTTGATCAGCAGATGATGTGAGCCTACGTTGGAAAGAAGGAATAACATTGAACTCTGAGTTGAGCTTGGAGAAGGAGGATTTGTTTCTGTGTGTGCTTCTGCGAAGTGCTCTGCTCAGTGACTGTCAGCATAAGTTGTCCTCCCACTTCAGGACCTGACTGAAGCTGCCTACACTGGGCTCCAAATTAAGGTGAAAGGGGAATTATTTATGAGCCCTTTCTTTCGGGTGAGCAGAAATTTGTTTCCATAAAATGCATAGATTTCTGTCCAATTGAGCTATCATGTCGGTTACTAGCTTGGTTGAGCTTCAGGTTATGTTTCTATTAAAATTGTATAACACATCTGTATTTTATCCGAGAGTAACAAGGAATATATAGATGCTCCATATCTCAGGCTAATTGCAGTTATGCTCTTAAGAGACACAAACAAGAAAGGGAACAGATATTCTGTTGAGTTCTGTTTAATTTTCAAGAATTTCGTCCATGGAGATACGACATACCTGTGGTTATTCTAACCAAGTGTTCAGCAGATGCCTTAAAAAGAGATAAACATTCCCTCTTGTACAATACAACTAGGCCTCCCAGATACATACATAGGCTTAAGAATCATGGTTACAAGATATAAAGGGATTTCCCTCTCCGGGCATGTGTGTCTGTACGTGTCTATTTACACATGGACACATACGCAATTATGCCAAATGTTAGCATACTCGTTACTTGTATGTGGTACCAAGATAATCTCCATCAGACATATTAATGAACTTATAGGAGATGGAATTCTGAGTGTTAGATGTGGTCTGTCACAGCAAGGAGGTCCCAGGGTAAGATATCATTCATTGGTTTACAGTTGATGGCCTTTTTAGTTTTATGTTTATTTTAATTAGTTTTAGTGTCCATGCTGTAAGTCTTCAAATCAGTGGTTCTTGTATGGGGACAAAAGGTGTTTCTGGAAGACAATCTTATCTCTTACTTTTGTGCTTATCCCCCACCCCTTTAATCTTATCATTTCACTTCCATTAGTTCTCGCTCCTCAACCTTATGTCCTGTTCCTGTCCCCTTCTCACCCCCTCTCATTATTTTCACACGACCCTTCTGACTGGTGGTAATAACATATGCCCTGTGTTCCAAGGTAGAAATTAAGGGCTCTGTTATTTCAAGTTCTTCCCTTGACAGTTTGTATCCATTTTTATTTCTGTCTTAGACTGTTGATATCAAGTACACACGAGATCAGGTACTCATTTTCTACATCCTACAATTCTACAAGGTTATCTTAAATACAGTTTGACTGTAGTTGGGATCCACATTTTAAATGTTTTTTCATTAATAAATATTATTCACATTTGACTCTCCTATCCATATACACATCTTTTCTGTATATGCTGTAGTGTGTGAATTCATATAGTTCGGTACCTTATGAGAATGCCTTTGCCTGGAAAAAAGATTGTATGAAGCAAACACTGGTTTTTGTTTCTGTCCTTCAATTTTCTTACTTTAAGAGCTCATCAGAAGAGCAAATGGCACAACTATTGTAAGTATTATTTCATTCTCAGTTACTTCACATACTTGTTTCAACATTTATTTCTTCTTATATCATTAGAGTCATATAAAACATAAGGGCATGTTTACATTGTATGGCTATTTTACAAGTTCATGTTCAATTCACTTCGTATGTGTGATAAGCACAGCAGGAAAAACTGTGAGAGCCTTGTGTTCTTATGTGGTTTACTACCTACAACAAACTCATCTTATAATGAGCACATTCTGGTTGTATTTCATAGAACTTATCTGTATGAACTAGGCATTTTGAGTGCTTAGAATCTTCCCTTAAGTGAGAAGCTATTGATCTAGACCAGCAAACAAGTCAGTAAGGTTCTGAAAAACTCTCTTACTATTTAGATTTACCATGGAATGGAAAGACATTGCAGGTTTAGAATACTGCTATTGTCTTCATTATTGAAAAATGCCAGGTTGTAGAAGTAGGACTGTTAAGGCAAATTAATTTGAACTATAGAATTCAATAGGTTTGTCGTGGATTTCCAATGATATTCCCAATGACAGCATTGAGACTGACTCTTAGGCAATTTGTACAATGAGGAATATAAGGTGCTCAATTATTCTCACATGTATCTGTCATAAAATTTAGATCATTTCTGTGGAGCTGGTCTGAATACAGGGTTTGAGGAAATCCATCAGTATTAAGAAAATATATTACATATGAAGCATAACAGTAAAGGATCCCTGCTAATATAGTAGACTGGAACAAAAGGAATGGAAATTACAGTTCTGGGTTCCCAACTAGCTGAGTAATTAGTGTTCTCATCATACCCACCCTGTATATAGAAACAAAGCTGTTGACTTTGCTGAGTTTTCTGTCCGTTCACAGTGTTTATAAGCCACACGGCCTTCAGTCCATAAAGACCACTTATTCCGTGAGAGGGTTACATGACAACTTGACTTGTGTAAGCATAAATGTACTCATGTAGAATTAATATTCAAGATCAATTATGACCCCTTTGTTCTGCACCTTGTGAACAAAGAAGCACTTTGCATATTTCTCCTCTGCTTTCAGTTGACAAGAAGTGCTTGAAGCTACTCAGTATTCATACTACACCCAATTCTTCTAACACAGGTCAGAGGCCCACTCTGATACCCAATATGAGAGAAATCAATTAAAATAAAGAAGATGTCAACCTCTTATAAACTGGGGAACAAAGACACATAGTAATAAGAAAGAACAGACTATGTTAGCATGATTTATAATCTCCCATCCTCAGTGGTTACATTCTAGACAAGAAATAGTCCACTACCCAAACGTGCAATTCTGACAAATATATTATTTGCATCAGACTTATTCCTTGACAAGAAGAATTCCATACTTAAAGTATATACTCTTCCCTCAAAGAAACAATTATAGATTTTTGATCTTTATTTCTCAAGTGAAGAAAATTTAATATCATTTTATTGTTATTTATTAATGTAACATAGAGTCTCACTAAGTAACCAGGTTGCCTTTGAATCCTCAGCTCAACTACCTCATCCTCCTGAGGACAGAGACAAGGCCTATGCCATTATGTTTGTATTTACCATGCTAAAAAGACACAGCACATGTTTTTTTTGTTGTTGTTGTTTTTGTTTTTGTTTTGTTTTACGAGATAGGGTTTCTCTGTATTGTTTTGAAGGCTGTCGGTGTTTTTTGTTTTTTTTTTTTACTGTATCCTATGCTTAACTGAAATTCATCATGGAAGATATGAATGAGTTGTTGCACTCTGGGACTTTCTAGAAGGTATTACATTGTAGAGAGGAGGGACCAGCTTCAGTCTGGTATTCAATATTGTCATTGATAGCATGGCATAGAGTAAAGCTGTTTATATATTCTCTCTAATCAGAGATAGGAATCAACTTTATTTCTCAGAACTATTTTCCTTTATTTATAAACTTGAATGACATGCATAAAGTATAAACCATCAGGCCTGAAATTTTCTTATTGAATCTTCAACTCTTATTCTAAAAATTCTTCCAGAAAGCTTGCATGTCTTTACTTTTATTTCATTTTTAGTAGGCTCAATTAATGTATTAAATTATGCTATATTAGTTAGATGAGATATATATTATAGAGAAATGTTTACTTATGTGGTGTAAAGTATGCCACATCATGTATTATTATAGTTCATCATTTATATTTTGAAATTTGCCCTTTACCATAATAACTTATACTGGCGTAGACCATGTATTTTAGTTGTAAAATGCTTTTAGTTATCCAATGTTTATGTAACATGACTAGATTATACTTTAACTGATAGTCTCTCATAGATGGGCTTTTCCTCTTTTTCTTCTTCATAAAAGCTGAATATCAAAGTGAAGTAGGCCTAGGTTTGTCCTCTGCAGTTAGCTTCCCCAGGAGACACTTTAGGACATGGAACTGTATCAACATTCAGTTGGTGCCTTCTAGTCCCTCCCATCCACACAGGCTCTACTGATCTCCACCCTTGCTACAGTCTGTGAAATGACATTTATAAGTCAACAAACTACAAACTTATATATGTTAGACAAATAGATACTAACAAGAATATCTTGTGTTCTTAATGAAGAGTTACTAATGAAGTCTAACAGACTAAGTAGTTTACAGGCAATTTATATTTTTTATTAGTAATTATCTAATTTGCTTGTTTATTAAAGATAGGGAAGGAAATTTGTGGAACACATACAATATATTTTTCTCTTAATTCTGCTTCAGGGATTTGTTTGCATTATCTTTGCAGTTATTTCCCTTCATTAATTGAGATTTATTTTATCTTAATGTTGACAGAAAACTTAGGTGATGAGCAAAACATTCTCACATGCTTCATCACCTCTCTTTGAGGCTTCTCTCTACATCTCCATATTTTTCATTTTTAAGTTTTATCTTCCATTATTAGGCACATGTAATTTTATGAAGACGGTATTTATAAATCTTGTATAATTTGCGTGTTTGTAGTTAAGGGAACCTTTATTTCCTATGGTCTTTGATCCAGTGTCCTCTGTTTTCTCCGTGTGCTCTCCACTATGTTTGCACCCCTCCTCCCATGAGATCCAGTACCATTTGGGTTCACATTAATTTACCACTTCACCACCCTTCATCCATGCCTGCGCACCTAGAACATCGTCACTTAAACATTCAGACTCTGCTCCAGGCCAATTCTTCCAGAAAGTATTCTATCATTTTTCCAGTGACAGGTGATCTCTCCCTCCTTTGAAAGTCATCTATTGTCGTTCAATGGTTGAGAGAGTATTCTGTGTGTTTCCACTAAACAGCTCTTGAGAATAGTCTCCCTAAATCTTCATGACCTCAAAGAATCCCACTTAATGGCTCAAAGAATAGGCTTACCTTCAGAATTTGCAGAGAAAGAATATATATTTGGTCTGAGCTACTGAACACTCAGCTAGAACACACAAAACTGTTTTCAAGGTCTTGAACACCTATGCCTATAGCCAATGTTTGGTTCTTAAGGATAATATCTTTTTTGCAACACTTTTGTAAGACTTCTCTGAAAATTGGAGGCACTCACATGAATGAGGAATACGATCATATGCAAACATATCCACCCAAATGCAGGCATTAATATGCTTTCTGAAGCCTTCACTGCACACAGTAGGTATACGCTGACTATTAAAATGCTAACCCGGTGTGTACAGTTCAAATGTTTTAATTTTGGTCATTGGGGCAGTCTGAATAAAAGTGACCCCATAGGAGGGTGTGGCCTTGTTGAAGTAGGTGTGGCATGTTGGAAGAAGTATCTCACCAGGGGTGGGGCAGTGGAGGGTTGGAGGGTGAGAGGCTGGGCTTTGAGGTCATTATTACTTCCTGCTGCCTGAAGCTCCAGATGTGGAATTCTCAGCTACATCTCCAGCACCATGTCTACATGCATGCCACCATGCTTCCCACTTTGGTAAAAGTGGACTAATACTCTGAACTTTGAGCCAACCACAATTAAATGTGTTTCTTTATAAAAGTTGCCTTGGCAGCCCACAGAATGGGAAAAGATATTCACCAATCCCACATCTGACAGAGGGCTAATTTCTAAAATATACAAAGAACTCAAGAAGTTAGTCACCAAAACACCAAACAATTCAAATAAAAAGTGGGTACATAACTAAATAGAGAATTCTCAGTAGAGGAATCTAAATTGGCTGAGAGACACATTCTTAGCCATCAGGAAAATGCAAATCAAAACAACTCTGAGATACCATCTTACTCCTGTCAGAATGGCTAAAATTGAAAACACCAGTGACAGTTTATGCTAGTAAGGATGTGGAGAAAGGGGAACACTCCTCCACTGTTGGTGGGAGTGCAAACTTGTACAGCCACTTTGGAGATCAGTATAGAGATTCCTCAGGAAAATGGGAATCAGTCTACCACAAGTTACAGCAATCCCACTCTTAGGCATATACCCAAAAGATGCACATTCATACAACAAGGACATTTGTTCAACCATGTTCATAGCAGCATTATTTGTAATAGCCAGAATCTGGAAGCAACCTAGATGCCCCTCAACTGAAGAATGGATGGAGAAAATGTGATACATTTACACAATGGAGTAGGACTCAGCAGAAAAAAAAATGAAATCTTGGAATTCACAGGTAAATGGATGGAACTAGAAGAAGCCATCCTGAGTGAGGTAACCCAGTCACATAAAGACAAAAATGGTATGTACTCACTCATATATGGATTTTAGACAAAGGGCAGAGGAGTACCACCCTACAATCCATACCTCCAGAGAAACTATAAAACAAGGAGGACCCTAAGAGAGACAGACATACATGGTTTCCCAGAGAAGGGAAGAGGGACAAGATCTCCTGAGCTAATTGGTAGCATGGGTGGGAGGGAGTTAGAAGAAAGAAAAGGGGAGAAGAGGAGGGGATTGGAGGACAGGAGAGAGCATGAAGATCCAGTCAGTGAAAGAACAGAGGAGAGCAAGAAAAGAGATACCATAATAGAGGGAGCCATTATACACTTAAAGAGAAATCTAGCACTAGGGAAATGTTCAGAGATCTACAAGGATGACCCCAACTAATAATCTAAGCAATAGTAGAGAGGCTACCTTAAATGCCCTTCTCTGATAACGAGATTGATGACCACCTTATATGCCATCCTAGAGCTTTCATCCAGTAGCTGATGGAAGCAGAAGCGGACACCCACAGCTAAACACTGAGCTGAACTCCTGGAATCCAGTTGCAGAGAGGGAGGAGTGATGAGCAAAGGTGTCAAGACCAGGCTATAGAACCCACAGAAACAGATGACCTGAAAAAGGGAAGCTCATGAACCCCAGACTGATAGCTAGGAAACCAGCATAGAACTGATCCAGACCCCCTAAACGAGGATGTCAGTTTGGAGGTCTGGTTAATCTATATGGGCCTCTGGTAGTGGATCAGTATTTATTCCTACTACATGAAAGGACTTTGGGAGCCCAGTCCACATAGAGGGATTCTCTCTCAGCCTAGACACACAGGGGAGGGTCGAGGCCCTCCTCCAAATGATATGACAGACTTTGAAGATCCCTCATGGAAGGCCTCACCCTCCCTTGGGAGCAGAAAGGGATGGGATAGGGGTTGGTGGCCTGCAGGGGAGGAGGGAAGGGATGTGGAATGGGGATTGACATGTAAAAGAAGCTTGTTTCTAATTTAAAAAGGAAAAGTTGCCTTGGTCAAGGTGTCTCTTCACAACAATGAAGACCTAAAATGCACATTGACTACTTTTGAAGTGCTAAAAGTAAAATTCAAAACCTTTCAGGCCAGGCAAGCAACCTACCTTAGAGATTTACTGCAGCCAGGAAACACTAGCTGCCAGTAATGTTGATCTTTCCAAATCTTCCAGTCGACTGTTGCATACATCTCCATAAAACATAGTTTCCCTATAAACATAGTTCAATCTTCACTCACAGAAATGCTATCTATTATAGTATTTTTACCATTTAGATTGAAGGTTTTATTTTCATTTTCTGCATGAGAAGTTTATAGGCCTAAAATCACTTTTCAAGAGATTCCATATTTAATTAATAAGCTTCTCAAATAGCATCTATATTTTATTGTCATAAACAGAATATATACTTTTATTAAATTGATTTATATAATTTCTTCCTACATTTCTTTATTTGAAAATTAATCACAAGCATTATAAGATGAATAAATTGTTTTAGAAAGAAATTAAAACAAGAAACAAAGTGCCTACATTTTATATTCAACCTTCCTCCCACATTTTAACTTAGATTATAAACCAATTTTTTTTAAAAAAAGAAAGAAAAATCAAACAACCAACAGTGGTATGCATACTTTGCTCATTATAGACAAAATATCAGTGAACATGTCATGAACAACAAGGGAAGCCATGGTTTCCGGATAGAAAATTGTTTATTAATCAAGAATCGAGTCAATTTCTAGAATTAGAATGACAGAAGAATTCAGAACACAGACAAATTATAGGAATCATAGAGAATCTACAGTAACATTTTTTTCTCTTTGTTTTATCTCATAGTTTCTGGGATTCAGTCACTTCTTAGGATTTCTTCCAACTGTCAATCAACTGTGTTCTTTGTGTCATAGTTGAAAGACTAAGTTGCTGAGGCTTTCTCTTTTGTAGTTATGTTTGCTGTTGATATTTGCTCAGGAGGGAAGGAAGAAATAGCCCCATACAGTAGTATGTTTACGGGAGTTTTATTTCTCCCTTCATTGGCAAGATGCTTGTCAGGCAGTTTAAGTTTAGAAAAAGCTATTGGAGAGAAGCACGACAATCTGAACAAACTGTTGAAGTCAACCTTCAAACCAAGAGAGAAGACCACCATGGCAGGCAAGGGACATCCAGAGAAAAAAAGTTCTTGATGACTGTCCTGCATATGGAATTTCTTCAGGGAGTCCATTAACACTACTATCACAATCAGAATTTTTTATACAGAGAGTACTAACCGAAGCACAAACTATGGAATGGTTAATCAGGTCTAGAGTTAACACACCTGAGGCCAGAGCAGCGGCCTTCCTGAGATGAATAAATCAATTTAGCAGACTCGTAGAGACCTTGGAACTGAGTAGAATCTGCTCCACCAGGCCATCCGGAGCTCTTGTACAAGCTGTAAGTCGATCAGTAGCAATTCAGAGGTCTGTTACTGCTGCATAAGTATCTCAGAGGTGGAAATGTACTAGGTATATAGCTCAAAGACTGAAAATTTCTACATAAGTAGCTCCGTGGTAGAAAGCTTGAAGGCCCATAATTTGAATACCGGCAATATCTCGTTAGGTAACTTTGGGGTTGGTAGCTACTGGTAACGTAGCAAGATGGGGAGAAGCCATTGGTGAAGAATCCAAAATTTCCGTAGCTTCTATATCCACTGTTGCCCAGACCGCAGGGACGTTGGGTCTGGAGATTCTTAGGGAAGGAATTAAATTGACCTACAAAGTGGGAGCCATTTTGAGAAGTTTGGCAGGCTTTAGATGCAAATCGAGTAGCTGTGGTGCAATTGGATACATACCCTTTGGTTCCAGGACAGGGACTGCAGCTGGGTCTGGTTCTGATGTTGGTAGTTTCACAGGCACTAACAACTCGACTGGCAGATGGGGAATTGCAAGGCGCACAGGAGTTCGTGGGATCACCAGTTGGAGTATAAGTCTTGAGCTCGTGGCTGGGAGAGTCACAGCAAGGTGCTTGACAGTAGGAGTCTTGACAATGGTCCAGAAGCCAGAGATTGCCTTGATAGCTGCTGGGTAAGAAATGTCTGTAGGCAGGGTTTACATCATCTGAGCAGATGGCGATGGGAGGAGTCACAGGGATGTAGCAGTGATTTCTATGGGAAGTGGCTCTGCAAAGCCCAGGGTAGCCCAGAAGAGACATGGAGTCTGAGTGCAAGCGAGAGGCAGCTGCGTGGGTATGGCATGGCTGCAGCTGGAGGACTCTTTATATCTTCCCTGGTGACTGCAAGGAACATCTCCAGAGTCTCTTCCTTCTCTCCGTCTGACATAACAACGCATAACATCTCATTATTGCATTGTTTAGCCTCAGCTGCTAGTGTCTTCTGGCTCACACAAAAATAAGTTTGTTTTGCATCTTCAAAGTACCCGTAATCACTGTTCTGACTATCACCCATTGGTCAGCTTCTGTAGACCACAGCTTTAGGGAATAGTGATTCCAGTGTTAATAGGCAAACTCTCATATGACAATCGGTGATTAACAAGAGTCCACGGGATTCTAAAGCATGGTTATTAAAAGGTTAACAAGGTTTCAATAAAGCAAGGACCTATATTTTTCTACTCTTTGACTCTGAAAAATGCTGCAGGATTTGATCACACATTCTTCAAAGGTGGATGGTCTGACTGTCACAACACTGTCACTTAAAAACAGAAGATCTCTGTATTAAATGAATCATTTTCCCCCAAATATGTGTTATGTACATCCTGGTGTTAGGCCAGACCCTGATGACAACTTCTCTTCTGATGTGTTTGGAGAATTCCTTATGTGAGGCTCACAGTAATCCTGGTGGCATTTGGTGACCTATTATTCCAGACTAAAAATGAACTGGTCCCCACGGGTCAGTGGTTGCTAAGCAACTGAAGCTTCCATAAAATCCCCTTCTTAGACAGTTTCTACACCATGTACTATCAAAGAAATCCAGTTTGTCAATATTGGAGTTTCTTAATTGACTAAAATTATGAAACATGTGCCCTTTGCCCATGCTGTAAAACCTTTTGCTCTCAGGTATAGAACATTTTCCAGCAAATGGGATTTACTTGTCCTTTGCTTGTTTTCTTTTGAACAATGCTTTCAGTATATCCCTAGACTGAAGATATTTTTGGTCTGTGGCAATAAAATGTATTGGTCACTTTAAAAGATTTCATTTGAATAATCTGTGTGGTTGCTACAAGGCACTGCACATAGTAAATAGTGTCTTCCCTTCCTTTAAGATAAGGCTAAAGGAATTTTAAGATCTAATTTAAATTTAAGAATCAACATTTTTGTCCTCAAAAATAGAAACTATATTTCAGACTTACAGATACCAGTAAATTAAGAAGAGCAATATGTGTGTTAACAATGCTGTATTCAGTCTGAGAGCAATGTTGATTTCAGGGAAGGCAAGCTACAGGACAGGTGTTAGAAGACACTGTCCCCTCATGTACCCCAGATGTATCTGTGTCCCCTCATGTACCCTAGATGTATCTGTCACCACTTTGTGCCTCTCATCTAGGTTTTTTAAAATTTCACTTCAATGTAAGCCTAGAGGCATTCTCCAAACATTTTTTATGAGAATTTATCAGTGCCTCTCTTGGTGTCCTTTATAAAACACAGCATGAACGACCCTCCTTCAATGCATTGTGTTCCCTGTTAGGACTTCTTTCAGGTAAGAAGACTCTCGTTATTTGGCTATGAGATACTCTAGGATATTGTGCATATAATTTCAGCCCCAGAGCAGGAAAAACAGGAGGAATTAGATATATTAGGCAGTTGGTGCTTATCCTCCCTCTGCAGCTGAGTCCTGGTACAATGTCCAGATGTTGCTAGGGCCTTATTTTCTTCTCTTTCTCTATCATTCTTTTACTAGTTTCAGCAGTTCATGTTATTTTTAGGATTTGATCATCTTTTTTATTGTATAAATTACAATCACACACTTTTCCCTTTCCTTTCCTCCCTCCAACCCCTCCCACACATGTCTTGCTTTAAGTTCATGCCTTCTTATTTTTTTTAATTGTACACACACACACACACACCCTGAGTGTTTTGTACAATATGTGTGTTGTCCTTGTGCAGGGGACATGCTAATCTTCAGTGCATCATTCCAATTTTAGTCTATGTGCTTCTTGAATGAACATCAGTCTCTCTTCCGGCTTCTTTGTAACAGGCTCAAGCGAGTAGAATGAGTGTACAAATATGCTATCTTTACAACATACTCCATCTCTATGCTGGCACTGAATAAAAAAGGATTTTAACTAGATATTATTCATAAAAGTGGAAGTTCAGAAGTATAACATAGAACACTATGCAATATAAGAAATCAAAGCCTGGGATTTGACAATATGTCTAAATTTATTTGGATAAGGTAGAACGAATAGTGATATACTCCCAAAGTAGTGTTTGCTCAACTTCTCATTACCTTTTTTATTTTCTCTCCATCTCAGAACATCATATTTATACATTCAGTGCTCCCTGTCCTCATTTCTTTCACTATTTTTGGGTGTGCTGCCTTTAAAGACTTATTTGCTCTTTCAGTCTCCATGTTTGGAAGATGTTGAGCAGATATCAGAGTCACAAAAAGGGCAGCCCCCTCCCAAATACAGGATATTGCCATTTATATGGCACTGTCCTCTGAAAGTTTTGGAAGATTGTACTTACAACTCTGTTTCACTTTATTTACTGAAATTCCCATTCCTTCAATTAATTCCCCTATGTTTACCATTTACTCTATATAAATGGACTGATTATTGTCCATTACCTGTCCACTCTAAAATGCCTACATCTAAACCCCTGAGAGCCTAAGATTACCTCCAGATCCATTAAAAGGAATATCACAGATATGTGTAAATTAATTATTCAGTCAAATTCATTTGAACAACCCTGGTGTGATCACAGTCTTCCTTATCAGAGGAAGAGAGCAGAGGGGAAGACACACATAGGAGAGAGAGAGAGAGACAGACAGACAGACAGACAGACAGACAGACAGAGAGACAGATAGACAGAGAGAGACATAGACAAACACAGAGAGAGAAGAGAGAGAGGACAGAGGGAGAGACAGAGACAGACAGAGAGAGACAGAGATTAACACAGAGAAAGAGAGGGAGAGAGAGAGACAGAGAGACAGAGAGAGACAGACAGAGAGACAGAGACAAACAGAAAAATAGAGAGACAGAGACAGAGACAGAGAGAGATGATGCCTTGGCCCCAAACTGAGCAATGCCAACAACCTTCAGAAGACAGTGGAGCAGGCAGACAGCAGATCTTCCGCTGGACACATTATAGAGAAGCAGCATTTCTGATTCTTGACTTTTAACCTCCAGATCCAAAATGAATAAATGTCTGTTATTTTAAGCTGTGAAGTGTGGAATAATTTGCTACAGCAGTCAAGAAAACGAATACTCAAAAGAAGATATAAATGTAACCAATAGTCTTTCCAGGTCTGTAGAATTGGTGCTTTGTATTCAGGGTAATGATAAGGGGTAAACTTCCTTAGCTATCAAACAAAAGAATTATATCATCCAAGTGTCAGAAATAACACTTCCTTTAATGAGCCAGTGATGTCTTTTCAACTCATTAAAAAGGAGTTATGGAACATGTTCCCATTTTCCCCTAAAAGTTAAAATGCTTTAGGGTAAACATAGAGCAAAGAAAACTAAATTCACGCTAATCAGCCTGTAAAGGATAAAATGGTGGATGCCTTTTAGTCTTCAGGTCATGGAACATTGCATCTTTCCTTTCTTTAACTATCTTCCAATCCACTTGCTAATGTGCTGTTGGATACAAGAGCCCTCTCATGATTTAACTAACCAAAGCACACACAAATCCAAATCCATATACTTGCATAAAAACTGAACTGTATACATCTGGTATAACAATGCTCACATTTAACAGCATTGCCTTGGAATGACAATGCCTTAGTGACTTTACATTGTTGGTTTGACTTATCATTAATATTTTCAAAAGTTCAAGGGCAGATGAGAAAAGTGAAAATGGAAAGGAAGATAACAAACAAAAGGAAAGACAAGCATCTGAATTTGACTCATGTTTAACTTTCAGAGAAACAAGAAGGTATAAAATGGTTAGCTTTACTAAGAGCTAACCATTGTGGGATGTGAAATCAGGGCTGTGCATTAAGGAGCTGGGATTCTACTATTATGTGGCATTGCTATATTAATAGTTAACCTTGGACAATTTCTTTCCCAAATAAACCCAAAGTTAATAGTTTATACTTTGCATGGGTGTGCAGCAGACAATAGATAATATGCATTAGAAGAGTGCATGGCATATGTTAGCTAAACATTATTTTTCTTTCTAATTTTTCTACTCTAATTTAGGGAATTCTAATCATTAAATAAAGTAATGAAATTATTGGCATTATTTTTATATGATATAGACAGATATACAATAAAATCTATTTTTCAAAGTGAAATGGAGAAAGAGAAAACAAAAACTTTCTTAGATTGTGAAGAAAAATAACTTGCTTGACCGCAGGTCACCAATCACTTCTGTGCAATCCATAGTCTTCTATATTAGGCATTCTGGAATGTTTCAAATGCAATTTCTTTGAGAAAGGTTTCAATATTCAGGTTTGTTGGATTACATCTCTGTTGCACGGGTAAATACCAAATGCTTTGAAAAGTAATAGCTATGTATTTAAAGTGAAGTTAACTGTAGTATTTTATTTGTGGGTGACTGTGAGGATTAGTTGTAATAAAATATCATCGATATGTAATTTTTATTTGGTGTTACAGTTGATGATTATCATTGGCCTGCAGAGTTTGTTAATGTACTTGTTAAATAGTATCATTTTCATTATAAGTATTGTGTTTTCTCTAAACTCACTATATTCTATAAGAGGATATATATGTATACATCTCTCTCATACATCTCTCTCTTATACACACACACACAAACGAAAGGGATGACAGAGAAAAGAGGAGAAAGGTATGAAATAAAGAGAGAAAACTGATGCAATAGAGGTTTTCAGATACAAAGATTGCTATAAACTCTATGTTGATCCTTGAGAGTCAAGTTTTGGGAATTGAGTATGTTTTTTTATATATATTTTATTTTCCAGTTTAAATTTAGATAAGAAACAAGGTTGCTTCACAAGTCAGTTCCAGGTCCCTCTCCCTTTCCCTCCCCTCCTCCCGTGTCCTCACCCCAACCCCCCCCCCCCCGTTATCCCCTCATTCCCCCAGGGAGAGTGAGGCCCTCCATGGGGATGTCCATAGTCTGTCATTTCATATAGGGCAGGGCCTAGACCCTTCCCCAAGAGTTCAGGGTGAGAGTGCACCTCATATTGTTCTATGGGAGTCCAAAGTCCGTGTGTATACTTGGGATGGGTACTGATCTGCTGCCCAAGGCTCAATAGATTACCTAGGCCTCCTCACTGACACCCAGATTCAGGGGGGTCTTGATCAGTCCCATGCTGGATTCCCAGGCTGATGCCTGGGATTCAAGAGTTAATCTTTGTCTGGTCAGCTGTTTCTGGGGGTTAAACCAGCCCAGTCTTGATCCATTTGATCATCAGTCCTCCCTCTCTGTTACTGGCTTTCTTGAATTCAGCTCAGTACTTAACCAAGGGAGTCTGCCTCTTCTTCGATCAGCCACTAAATGAAGTTTCTGTTTCCCAGACATTCTGGCCATAGGATTGTAGGCTGGCACTCCCCAGATCTATGTCTAAAATCCATATATGAGAGAGTACATGCCATGTTTCTCTTTTTGTGACTGGGTTACCTCACTCAGGATGGTTTCTTCTAGTGTCATCCATTTGCCTGCGAATCTCATGATTCCATTATTTTTTTTCTGCTGAATAGTACTCCATTGTGTAGATGTACCACATTTTCTCTATCCACTCTTCGGTTGAGGGACATCTAGGTTGCTTCCAAGTTCTGGCTATTACAAATAAAGCTGCTATGAACATAGTGGAACAGACATCTTTGTTGTATGAATGGGCATCTTTTGGATATATGCCTAAGATTGGAGTTGCTGGGTCTTGTGGTAGGTTTATTCCCATTTTTCTGAGGAATCTCCACACTGATTTCCAAAGTGGCTGAACCAGTTGGCACTCCCACCAGCAATGGAGGAGTGTCCCCCTTTCACCACATCCTCTCCAGCATAAATTGTCATTGGTGTTTTTGATTTTAGCCATTCTGACAGGAGTGAGATGGTATCTCAGAGTTGTTTTGATTTGCATTTCCCAGATGGCTAAGGATGTTGAGCACTTTTTCAAGTGCCTTTTAGCCATTTTAGACTCCTCTATTGAAAACTCTCTATTTAGTTCTGCAGCCCACTTTTTTTTCTTGTTTTTTTTTATTTTTTTTAACTTTTATTTTCCAGTTTAAATTTAGATAAGAATCAAGGTTGCTTCACAAGTCAGTTCCAGGTCCCTCTCCCATTCCCTCCCTTCCTCCCGTGCCCTCCCCCCCCCCCCCAGTTATCCCCTCATTTCTCCAGGGAGGGTGAGGCCCTCCATGGGGGTGTCCATAGTCTGTCATTTCATATAGGGCAGGGCCTAGACCCTTTCCCAAGAGTTCAGGGTGAGAGTGCACCTCACATTGTTCTATTGGAGTCCAAAGTCCGTGTGTATACTTGGGATGGGTACTGATCTGCTGCCCAAGGCTCAATAGATTCCCTAGGCCTCTTCACTGACACCCAGATTCAGGGGGTCTTGATCAGTCCCATGCTGGATTCCCAGGCTAATGCCTGGGATTCAAGAGTTAATCTTTGTCTGGTCAGCTGTTTCTGGGGTTAAACCAGCCCAGTCTTAATCCCTTTGATCATCAGTCCTCCCTCTCTGTTACTGGCTTTCTTGAGTTCAGCTCAGTACTTAACCAAGGGAGTCTGCCTCTTCTTCGATCAGCCACTAAATGAAGTTTCTGTTTCCCAGACATTCTGGCCATAGGATTGTAGGCTGGCACTCCCCAGATCTATGTCTAAAATCCATATATGAGAGAGTACATGCCATGTTTCTCTTTTTGTGACTGGGTTACCTCACTCAGGATGGTTTCTTCTAGTGTCATCCATTTGCCTGCGAATCTCATGATTCCATTATTTTTTTCTGCTGAATAGTACTCCATTGTGTAGATGTACCACATTTTCTCTATCCACTTTTCAGGTGAGGGACATCTAGGTTGCTTCCAAGTTCTGGCTATTACAAATAAAGCTGCTATGAACATAGTGGAACAGACATCTTTGTTGTATGAATGGGCATCTTTTGGATATATGCCTAAGATTGGAGTTGCTGGGTCTTGTGGTAGGTTTATTCCCATTTTTCTGAGGAATCTCCACACTGATTTCCAAAGTGGCTGAACCAGTTGGCACTCCCACCAGCAATGGAGGAGTGTCCCCCTTTCACCACATCCTCTCCAGCATAAATTGTCATTGGTGTTTTTGATTTTAGCCATTCTGACTGGGGTGAGATGGTATCTGAGAGTTGTTTTGATTTGCATTTCCCGGATGGCTAAGGATGTTGAGCACTTTCTCAAGTGCCTCTCAGCCATTTTAGACTCCTCTATTGAAAACTCTCTATTTAGTTCTGCAGCCCACTTTTTAATAGGGTCCTTTGGTGTTTTGGAGACTTGCTTCTTGAGTTCTTTGTAAATTTTGGAGATCAGCCCTCTGTCAGATGTGGGATTAGTGAATATTTTTTCCCATTCTGAGGGCTGCCTTTTTGTCTTGCTGACTGTGTCCTTTGCCTTACAGAAGCTTCTCAGTTTCAGTAGGTCCCATTTATTAATTGTTGATCTTACTGCCTGTGCTACTGGTGTTATGTTCAGGAAGCTGTCTCCTGTACCAATTCGTTCAAGGGTACCACCCACTTTCTCTTCTAAGAGGTTCAGTGTGGCTGGATTTATGTTGAGGTCTTTGATCCATTTGGACTTAAGTTTTGTGCATGGCGATAGACATGGATCGATCTGCATTCTTCTACATGCCAGTCTCCAATTATGCCAGCACCATTTGTTGAAGATGCTTTCTTTATTCCATTGTATATTTTTAGCTTCTTTGTCAAAGATCAGATGTTCGTACGTGTGTGGGTTAATACCCGGGTTTTCAATTCGATTCCATTGGTCTACCTGTCTATTTTTGTGCCAATACCAAGCTGTTTTCAGGACTATAGCTCTATAATAGAGCTTGAGGTCAGGGATGGTGATGCCTCCGGACGTTGAATTGTTGAACAGGGTTGTTTTGGCTATCCTGGGTCTTTTGTTTTTCCATACAAAATTGATTATTGTTCTTTCAAGGTCTGTGAAGAATTGTGCTGGGATTTTAATGGGGATTGCATTGAATCTGTAGATTGCTTTTGGCAGGATTGCCATTTTTACTACATTGATCCTACCTATCCAAGAGCATGGGAGATCTTTCCATTTTCTGAGGGCTTCTTTAATTTCTTTCTTTAAAGATTCAAAGTTCTTGCGATACAGGTCTTTCACTTGTTTGGTTAGCGTTACCCCAAGGTATTTTATGTTGTTTGTGGCAATTGTAAAGGGTGATGTTACTCTGATTTCTTTTTCAGCCCTTTTATTATCTGTATATATTAGGGCTACTGATTTTCTTGAGTTGATCTTGTAGCCTGCCACTTTGCTGAAGGTGTTAATCAGCTGTAAGAGTTCCCTGGTAGAGTTCTTTGGGTCATTGATGTAAACTATCATATCATCTGCAAACAGTGAAAGTTTGACCTCTTCCTTCCCAGTTTGTATCCCCTTGATCCCCCTTTGTTGTCGTATGGCAATAGCTAGAACTTCAAGTACCATGTAGAAAAGGTATGGAGAGAGTGGACAGCCCTGTTTTGTTCCTGATTTTAGAGGAATTGCGTTGAGTTTCTGTCCATTTAGTTTGATGTTGGCTGTTGGTTTACTGTATATAGCTTTTATTATGTTTAAGTATGTCCCTGTTATCCCAGATCTCTCCAAGACCTTTATCATGAAGGGGTGTTAGATTTTGTCAAATGCTTTTTCAGCATCTAGTGAGATGATCATGTGATTTTTGTTTCTCAGCTTGTTTATATAGTGGATTACGTTGATGGATTTTCGTATGTTGAACCATCCATGCATCCCTGGGATGAAACCTACTTGATCGTGGTGAATGATTGTTTTGATGTGTTCTCAGATACAATTTGCCAGTATTTTATTGAGTATTTTTGCATCAGTGTTCATGAGGGATATTGGTCTGAAGTTCTTGTATCTTTGTGTGGCTTGGGGATCAAGGATATTGAAGCCTCATAGAAAGAGTTTGGCAAAGACCCTTCTGCTTCTATTGTATGGAACACTTCGAGAAGAATTGGTATAAGCTGTTCTTTGAATTTCTGGTAGAATTCTGCACTGAGGCCATCTGGACCTGGACTTTTTTTGGTTGGGAGACTTTTGATGACTGCTTCTATTTCCATAGGGGTTATAGGTCTATTTAAATTGCTTATCTGTTCTTGATTTAGTTTTGGCAAGTGATAACTATCCAGGAAGTCATCCATTTCCTTTAAATTTTCGAATTTTGTGGAGTACAGGTTTTCAAAGTATGCCCTAATGATTCTCTGGATTTCCTCAGAGTCTGTTGTTATGTCCCCCTTTTCATTTCTGATTTTGTTAATTTGCGTGTTCACTCTCTGCTGTTTGGTAAGTTTGGACAAAGGTTTGTCTATCTTGTTGATTTTCTCAAAGAACCAACTCTTAGTTGCATTGATTCTTTGTATTGTTTTCCTGGTTTCTACTTTATTGATTTCAGCCCTCAATTTGATTATTTCCTGGCATCTACTCCTCCTGGGGGAGTTTGCTTCTTTGTGTTCTAGAGCTTTCAGCTGTGATGTTAATTCTCTGGTATAACTGTTCTCCTGTTTCTTCATGTGAGCACTTAGTGCTATGAACTTCCCCCGTAGCACTGTTTTCAAAGTGTCCCATAGGTTTGGGTATGTTGTGTCTTCGTTCTCATTGAATTTGAGGAAGTCTTTAATTTCTTTTTTTATTTCCTCTTTGACCTAGGGATAGTGCAGTTGAGCATTATTCAATTTCCATGAGTTTGTAGGTTTTCTGCAATTTGTGTTGTTGTTGAATTCTAATTTTAAAGCATGGTGGTCTGATAAGATGCATGGAGTTATTCCAATTTTTTTGTAGCTGCTGAGGTTTGATATGTTGCCAAGTATGTGGTCGATTTTTGAGAAGGTTCCTTGTGGTGGTGAGAAGGTATATTCTTTTTTATGTGGATGAAATGTTCTATAGATATCTGTTAATCCCAGTTGGGTCATTACTTCTATTAGACCCTTTGCTTCTTTGTTGAGTTTCTGTCTGGTATTCCTGTCTAGTGGTGAGAGTGCTGTGTTGAAATCTCCCTCTATAAGTGTGTGGGGCTTTAGATGAGATTTAAGTTCTAATAATGCTTCTTTAACGAATGTGGATGCCTTTGTATTTGGGGCATAGATGTTCAGGATAGACACTTCATCTTGGTGGGTTTCACCTGTGATGAGTATGTAATGACCTCCTTCATCTCTTTTGATTGATTTTATTTTAAAGTCCAGTTTGTTAGATATTAGGATTGCTACCCCTGCTTGTTTCTTGGGTCCATTTGATTGAAAAATTTTTTCCCAACCTTTAACTCTCAGGTAATGTCTGTCTTTGAGGGTGAGGTGTGTTTCTTGTGTGCAGCAGAAGGAAGGGTTCTGTCTTTGAATCCATTCTGCTAGTCTGTGTCTTTTTATGGGTGAGTTAAGGCCATTAATATTGAGGGATATTAATGACCATTGATTGCTCATCCTGTTAAGAGAAGCTTTCCTTGAGTGCAGCCTTTCCCCCCGCCTGGTTTCAGGTCCGCATGAGTCCCAAATAAACACACAGGAGGCTATATTAATTATGAAGCTGTTGGCCTTGTTTGTCTCTTACTGGCTAGCTCTGCCTTAAGTAATTACCCCATAATTGTTAATCTAAGTATGTTTCTTACCGGAGAATAGTTCCCGGCGTCCTACCCCCATGGCGTCACATGTTGACTCTCTTGTGTTTCCCCTTCCCAGAATCCTCCTCGACTCCTAGTCCCTCCTATCTAGGTTTTCTATTGGCCAGACAGTACTTTATTGACAAATGCACAGGCAAATAACAGGACTTCCCCAACACATCCTTCTTCGATTTGCAATGATTGTTGTTGGTGGAATTATGTGTGGAATTTCACCCATTTGTTCTTTTGGCTGTTGGTAGAGAGGGATTCTCTAATGCCTATGTTTTTCTGGTTGTAGTTAGCTTCCTTGGTTTGGAGTTTTCCTTCCAAAATTTTCTGTAGGGCTGGGTTAGTGGACACATATTGCTTGAATCTAGTTTTGTCATGGAATATCTTGTTTTCTCTGTCTATAGTGATTGAGAGCTTTGCCGGGTATAGTAGTCTGGGCTGGCATCCATGGTCTCTTAGTGTAGGTAGAATATCTATCCAGGACCTTCTGGCTTTCAGAGTTTCCATGGAGAAATCAGGTGTAATTCTGATAGGTCTGCCTTTATATGTTACTTGACCTTTTTCCTTAGCTGCTCTTAATATTCTTTCTTTATTCTGTATGTTTGGAGTCTTGGTTATTATGTGACGAGGGGATTTTTTTTTGTGGTCCACTCTATTTGGTGTTCTGTAGGCTTCTTGCACCTTCATTGGCATGTCTTTCTTAAGCTTGGGAAAGTTTTCTTCTATGATTTTGTTGAATATGCCTTCTGCCCCTTTGAGCTGGATTTCTTCTCCTTCTTCTATACCTATTATTCTTAGGTTTGGTCTTTTCATGGTGTCCCATATTTCCTGGATGTTTTGTGTTAAGGATTTGTTGGATTTAAGGTTTTCTTTGGTTGATAAATCCATTTCTCCTAGTGTATCTTCAACACTTGAGATTCTCTCTTCTATCTTTTCTATTCTGTTGGTAATGCTTGTATCGGTAGTGCCTGCCTGTTTGTCCAGCTTTTCTCTTTTCTGCCTTTCTTCAGATTGTGTTTTTTTTTAGTGTCTCTATTTCAGTTTTCAACCCTTGCAGTGTTTGCATTGCTTCTTGCAATTTTCTGTTTATCTTTTCGTCCATTTGTTGCCTTTTATGAATTTTTTGGTTTGTTCTTTCTTCCATTTCTTGCATTTTTTGCTTCATTTCTTCTTCCATTTCCTGCCTTTTTTGGTTTGTTTTTCTTCCAATTCTTGCATTTTTTGGTTTGTTTTTTCTTCCATTTCTTTGAGGGATTTTCCTATATCCTATTTTAGGGCCTCTAACATTTTCATGAAAGTGCTTTTAAGGTCGTTCTCTTCTGCTTCGTTCGCATTGGAATGTTGATGTCTTGCTGGTGTGGAGTCTCTAGAATCTGGTGGTGTCATATTTGTTTTTCTGTTGCTGAGTGTGTTTTTGTATCGTCTCTTTCCCATCTCTTCTTCTAGTGGGTGCAGAAAGAGCCCCTTACTGGTCTGGGTACCAGAGTTCCCTTTTGGTGGGTGCTAGCAAGTCCAATAATCTGGTGGTTCTTCTATTCCTTGTCCAAATGCTGGTCCATGGGTGGAGAAGAAGAACAGGAATCTGGGGCGCTTAGCCTCCTACCTGGTCCCCTGGACACTATGCTGGGTCCTGTTGTACCTGATCCAGAACAGCTATTCCCCTGGTCTCCCTGGATCCTCTGGTTTCCTAGTCTCGTTGTCGGGAGATTAGACCTGGAGTCTGGGGTGCTTGGCTCCCGCCGGGATTGGGAGCTCTGTGCAGTTCCCAGGCGATCTGCAGGTACTGGAACACAGGCCAGGAAGCCGGCCTGTTTACCTGATGCTGCAGGAGGAACAGCTGCTTCCCTGGACTTCCAGCCTCCTCTCGGGAATTGAGTATTTTGAAGACAAGTTCTGTCTCTAAGTGAAGTACAACTCCTAAGGAGTTCATAAGAGAACACCCAATTAAAGATAACAAAACTATAATACATGTTGAGGCTCATGGAGAAGGAAACTTGTTTTATTTGCAATTTGGATGTGACAGTTTTTGAGTTGAAGATCACATCACAATCATCATGTCATTCACAACCTCATTGTGGCTCCCAGATAAGGCATTACTTGAGTGAAAGAAACTACATAAAATGCAAATGATAAAGAAACTAAATGGACTCTTACTTATGTGAGTTTTCAAGTAAGTTGTTTGCCTATTTGAGTTTCCTTACTCAAAAAGAGAATAATAAGCATATGTGTTAAGAGATTATTATCATTGATTACAGAGCTTCTTGCTTGACATAAATATGGCAGTTATAATTACTGTGATGTAGCAAGTGATAAAATGAACAAGTTCCCAGCAGAACACATAGGAAAACTGAATTAAGTTGTGACTTTCATATACATTTACCTAAGAGAAAAAATGATTTCAGGTGATAGTGGCCTACTCTAAACAAGGATCCATGTAGCACTGATAATAAAAACCTACAGACAGATATTGGGTTCAAGTAGAAGTTCAGAAAAGCAAAGCAGCCAGCCACTAGCTCTGACCTCTACCTAAAACTTCAGTGGTGATCCTGTTCCATGAATATTGAAGAGCATGGCTGGAAAATGAATGGCAAAATACCAAATACTGAATGCTTTGCTCCTATCTTATATACCTTTCCAGTGCTGGAATTAAAAGGTGTGAGCTCAGTTACTCTTTTAGACTAAGTCAATCTCATGTATCCCAGGGTGGTCTTGGACTCACAGAGATCCATCTGCCTCTGCCTCCTGAATCTTGGGATTAAAGGTATGTACCATCATTGCGTGGCATCTATGCCTGATTAGTGTGTCTATCTTTGCATTCTGATCCCCAGACAAGCTTATTAAATCATAAACAATATATCATCCCAGATACATGAAGATCAGGGGGGGAAGGCATTAGAAGTTTATTTTATTATAGTCTAGAACTATAATTCATGCACTCCTTTATGGTTTATACTATTGGTTAGGATAGACATGGTTGCTAGGATGAGAAAGATTTTGAAGCTAAAAAGATGATTGTGTCTTTAAATGATATACAATTTCAAGTAAAGACACATGGAACTTTGGAATTGTTCATCATTGTGGCATAATATTGTCTATTCTGATTAAAGAACATTCATAATTCTCTTTTTTTCCTTCCTTTTTTCTATTTAAATTAGAAACAAGCTTGCTTCACATGTCAATCCCAACTCAGTCTCCTCTCAACCCCCCACCCAATCCCCATTCCACTCTCCAGGGAGGGTGAGGCCCTTCATGGGGGATCTCCAAAGTCTGTCATATCATCTGGGGGGAGGGCCTAGGCTGAGAGAGATACCTCCATGTGGAGTAGGCTCCCAAAGTCCATTTGGATGCAATGGATAAATATTGATGTAGTGCCCGAGGCCCCAAAGAATGCCGAGGCCTCCTCACTGACACCCATGTTCAGGGGGTCTGGATCAGTCCCATGCTGGCCTCTCAGCCATAAGTCTGGGGTCCATGAGCCCCCACCTCATTCAGGTCAGCTGTTTCTGTGGGTTTCATCTGCCTGGTCTTCACCCCTTTGCTCATCACTCTTCCCTCTCTGCAACTGGTTCAGTTCATTGTACAGCTGTGGGTGTCTGCCTCTGCTTCCATCATTCCATCAGCCACTGGATGAAGGCTCTAGGATGGCATACAAGGTAATCGTCATTCTCATTATCAGGGAAGGACATTTGATGAAGCCTCTCCAATATTGATTAGATTGCCCATTGGTGTCATCCTTGTAGATCTCTGGAAATCTCAGTAGTCCCAGATTTCTCCTCAAACCTATAATGGCTCTGTCTATTATGGTATCTCTGGTCCATTTCAGGAGGTCCCATTTATTAATTGTCTATCTTAGTGTCTATGCTACTGGTATTATGTTCAGAAAGCAGTCTCCTGTACCAATTCGTTCAAGGGTACCTCCCACCTTCTCTTCTAAGAGGTTCAGTGTGGCTGGATTTATGTTGAGGTCTTTGGTCCATTTGGACTTAAGTTTTGTGCATGGTGATAGACATGGATCTATCTGCAGTCTTGTACATGTCAATATTCAGTTATGCCAACACCATTTGTTGAATATGCTTTCTTTTTTCCATTGTATAATTTTAGGTTCTTTGTCAAAAATCAAGTGTTTGTAGGTATGTGGGTTAATATCAGGGTTTTCAGTTTAGTTTCATTGTTCTACCTGTCTATTTGTTTCTTGTAATTTTTTGTTTGTCTTTTCTTCCATTTCTTTAAAGAATTTTTTCATTTCCTCTTTTAGGGTCTCTATCTTTATCATGAAGTTATTTTTAAGGTTGTTCTCATCTGCTTCATCTGTGTTGTGATGTTCAGATCTTGCTGATGTAGAGTCCCTAGGCTCTTATGGCGTCATATTGGCTTTTCTGTTGTTGAATGTGTTTTTATATTGTTGTCTTCCCATCCCCTCTTCCAGTGGGGGTCTCTTCCTTTCCTGGTGGGTACAGTTCTAAGGTTCTCTTCTGGTGGCTGCATGCAGGTCCATTAATCTGATGGGTCTCACAGTGGGTACAGACAGGTCTGAGGCACTCCATCTCTCGGGGGATGGGAGCTCTGTCCTCTGCCTCTGCCCAGAGTGGGGGCAGGAGTAGACTGGCTCTCTCAGCAGGCTCCTGGTTGCTTGGTCATCTGGGGGCGAGTCCAGCTGGCTGCAGTCCCCAGGCCAGGAGATGCCAGAGAGGGCGAGTGGAAGGAAGTGGGTACGGAGATGGGGGCAGAGTTCACCTCTGCCCTTTGTCCTTAGTGGGGGCAGGAGTAGACTTCCTCTTTCAGCAGGCTCCTGTTTGCTTGGTCCTCTATGGGCAAGTAGACGTGGCTGCAACAGTCCCTAGGTCAGGAGATCCAGGCCCATCCATAATTGTCTTACTAGTTGCTAGAAATACAACTATGCTTTTAGCACTCACATAGAACCCCATATTAAACTGGGTTCTTGAAATCATGCACTTTGCTTTCTTTTCCAGATACTTATTTTTCCTTCCCTTATGTTTTTATCAGAAGAGTATCTTTAGTTCTTTGAAGATAATACATAACAGTTGTTTTTATACTATTTGAGGCAAGTTTGTTTAGAGATCTGTGTGGAAACTTTTATGTCTATGTGAGGACATATTGTTGACACAGAAATGAAGGAGACTTAACAGCAAAGACATTCTACTTAAGGAACTGGTAATTACAAAGTAATTAATTGTGCTTGGAACTGTATCAAGGGAACAGTCACCAAACTAGAAGCATCTTTATTTATAGGTCTAGAAGAAACTCAGCAACCTAAAGATTACTTTTATTTACCAAGCTATCGGCCAGATCCTTGGACGAGGCTTCGAAGTGATCTAATTAATGGAGATTCACAAACCCTCAGGGAAAAGCAAGCTTGTGGAAAAGTGTTATCTATGTAGGAAACAGGTTGAAACTCTTAGGCACAGAATCCAGGCTTGTGAAGCTGTTTAAGAAACATTACCTAGAGAGGCTACCAACCACAGGAAATATAACTCAAAGGACACTAATGCTGGATACAAACTTTAAAGATCAGCAGCCCTCGGAGGTGAAGCTTGGAAGCTGGGAGGCAATGACAGGTGGATTTGGGATAGAAACTTCTTAATGAAGAACCCCGGCATGTGTCAGGCCTTTATGGTTGGTGGGGGTTCGACAGGTAATAGGTGATGAGCAAGTTGCACAGTAGGGTTTGGAGACACAGTAAGAACTAGAAGTGAAACAAAGAAAATTTGGACACAGCACACAGCTGGATGCTTGGGATCTGGAAGACTTCACACAAGAGAGTGGGCCAAGAGAGAGTCCATGAGCCAAGCACAGCACTGATAGGCCAAGTAGGGAGCATCACCACAGCAACAGGGAAGAAAGCAGTGCATATTGGGACAGGAACATGGCATTACTCCTAAGAGAATGGGGGCTGTACTTTACAGGATATTGTGTTTGACTTTCAAGCATGATTGTGTTAAATAAGGCTTTCAGGTAAGAGGCAGGGAGCAGCTTGCGTAGGTCTATAAGGAACCAGCCCATATTTTGCTTTTGCCTTGGCGGATTTCTTCCTATATTACTTTCTATCCATTTGCATTATAACACCTCATTGTTTTGTGTGTGTGTGTGTGTAGTGTTGCCTGTGGTGATGACTTGCCACCCATCAGTAAAACAAATCTACCTTGTGTCTTCTCTACATCAACAATCTTAATTTTTTTCTTATCATGCTTGAGAAGGTGTGATTTCATCACCTGTCACCTGTGCATCTGGCTTGCTTTGCTTCTGTTCCCACTCATAATCATGCTTGCTCAAGCTAGTATATTTGAATGACTGCTTATCCTATGCATCACCTATAAGAACATCACATTTATCAAGTCATGGTCCTCGTCTTTCAAAAGTCCTGATGTCACTAATCTTAGAAGAAACGTTGGCACCTTAAAATGGTGCCCACAGGTCAATATTTATCGGATTTGCTGGAAACAAAATCCTATGCCTTATTCTTCTTTCATAATGAGCTGAGAATCTGAGTATATGATATTGTTATCTGCACATTTACCTTGACAACGTATCATCTTTAAGTGCATTTTAAAAAACAGAATCCTAGTAGCATTGTAATATTTAGACATTGGGTTTGATTTCCAGAGGCTCAAGTAAGTGCCAGCATGAGTCTGAATAGTAATACATATAGCACATTGCTATTACTAGTGAAATGTCATATAATCTTCCTCAAGGACTAGCTTTAGGAGACCAGTTGTCTTCAGCTTATACACTAATATTCCAGAAATAATAGAGGTTTTCACCCAAGACCATTTACTGGAAGATTTTGGACTCCATGAAGTTAAACTGAGCTAGTATCAAGAATAATTTAATATCACATGAAGAAATATCTTTTTGCAATAGTATCTTAAGTTTTGAGATTTTAATATGATTATATCATTTCCTGCTTTACTTTTCTTCCTCCAAACTCTCCCACATACTATATATATAAATGCACACATGCACATAGAAATATGTAGCAAAAACTAAAGAAAATAAAATCTCTTAATT
Source organism: Mesocricetus auratus (assembly GCF_017639785.1). Taxonomy (NCBI): domain Eukaryota; kingdom Metazoa; phylum Chordata; class Mammalia; order Rodentia; family Cricetidae; genus Mesocricetus; species Mesocricetus auratus. The sequence continues at coordinate 8,626,358 of NW_024429192.1, read as the reverse complement.
TGTGTTTATGGGGAAGCTGTAGGAAAACTTTCTTTAGTCTCATTTCAGAATCTTCTCCATGCACATACAAGTAAATTTTATAGAAGTCTCTATTCTGGGGACAGATACAGTACAGAATCAAAGACACCTCTTTTCAAGCTCTCCCAGTTGACCAAAGATGAGTTTGATGAGGAGCAGAGTAAATTAAATATTTCAGCCAAATATTCAACATCTTGGAAAATCATGCAAGAGCCATGCGATGAATGTTTTACTATTGTACAAAAGTCCTGTTGCTTTTTTTTCATTTTTCACAGAAGAGTTGGGAAGTCTGGTGCCCCTTCCCTCCCCTTTAGAAAGAAACCAAAACTTGTTCATGGAGCTCTTATGTTTTCCTGGAAAGGTGAGAAGATCTCACATATCATGGAAGTATTTACAGAAGCAAACAAGGGAAAACACAGTAAAGGCATATTTTAACGTGTGTTTATATTTTTTTTTTCAGAAAAAAAGTGCCATTGAGAAGTGAGGGACCACCACTTTGGATTTTAATCCATTTTTTCAAACAGTCAAAGAATTGTTTGACATTTCATACCTGAAATTTTGAAGCCAGTATTCTTAAAGAACACATTCCTTGCTATCTCAGATCACCTCACATCGGTATGTGGTCTGTTATTTGTAGAAAATCAAACAAGAGATTGAAGTCACTGGGGGTTGAGATGAGTTTGTGAAGTCTTTCTGACATTTCCCATCTCTTGTAAGAACTTCAAGGACTCTAGAAAAGGAGACCCTTTTCGAATTCTCATGTTCTTCCAAAAATTCTTTGTTCTCACCTTCATAATTTGTTTCTGAAGATGGTTATATGTATGTGTTGCCTCTGTCGCAGTTCAAGATTCTTTTCACTTTATTGTTTTTTTTGTGGTTTGAAAACAAGGGACAAACACTGACCTATGAGATCTCTTCTTCTGCACATAAGTAGGCAAACTATCAAAATTTTCTTTTTAGACCGCAGTAAAAATTTGGTCTCTATGCGATGGCTATTGAAATGTATCAGGTAGTTAGAACACTATAGGAGCAAGAGCATTATAACTAAGTAGGATAGCATCATTAATCATCAGTAATTGGTTCTTTCCTTTCTCTTAACTGCTTAAGAACAATAAACAAATGCTAACACTCTTCTGTGCAATGCCTAAGTCACCTTCTACTTCCCAACAGGATGATTCGGAACCCACCATTCATCCTCAGTGTATCAACTACACAGCCTACCCATAAGATTTCTCTGTTTCCCATTCCAATCTGTTCCTTGCATGATGATCAAATTCTCTCTTTTATGCTTTTCTTTGTTGATATTGCTCTTGGGTATCTGAGACCTAATCTACCTCTACAGCCTTCCTTAGTTTACACTATCCTTGACCCTCAACACTCCAGCCAGCTAATCATTTCCAAGTTTTTCAAAATTAATAAGATTGTTTTCAATCAGTGATCCAATTACTTGCAGTTTCCTCCCTTTTTCCATGTATTTTCTCATTAATTTTCCTATTTGTTTATTTCCATTCTTCAGTTTGCAGGAAGACACTTCAGATATGATGCCATGATGTGTTACAGCTCATTTGTAGCTCCTCTGCCTAAGTTTTACACTATCTGTAAATGAACTCCAATTTTCCTCTCGTAATGCCTGATAACTACATGTTATTCAGTTGGCATTGTTTACACACGGTATTGATAATGGACACCTTATTTTCCATGTCTTCCTCTTCCTCCCTGAACAGTATCTCACTATACATCCAGGCTGGACTAATCTTATGACCTCCCAGGCCCAGCATCACAAATTCTGGGATCACATGCATGTGTCAACATATCAGTGGGGAAACGTCTTATTAGGAATCTCTTCAACACTTTGTATGTGTAGGAAACTTAAAACTAAACTAGTTGACATAATTGTTTTGATAACTAAAATGTCAAGAGAGCTAGACTTCTGAATATTATATACAATGACTCCAACTTTCTGAGACACTTGTTTCCAAATAGAGTTTTTTCACAGTGGAAATATCCACATTTTTTTTGTTTAGTAAGCAGTGGTGTTTCCCTGAATGAACTGGTAGCTTGTTGTTGTAAGTGACGCGTGTTTCACATGAGTGTATTATAGCAATTTTGAGTCATCTATTCTAGTGGAAAAACATGTTTTCTGTTCATGAAGACAGGGCCTCACCCATTTATGTTGTTCTCATTCTTGCAAGTATTTAATATTTACTCCTTTAAAACATTTCTTGGAAGAATGATCAAATTTCACTGATATATCTACTTTTGTTAATAACGTGATGGTATAAATCAGCTACATATTATAATATCAATAAACTGTTTTGATTGAAAATTAGATTATTTCATGAACCACTAATAATCTTATAACAGGATTCATTTCATTGAACCTATTTCTGCATCAGTAATACAGAAGTCATCATTTTTCTATTCATACTAAAAATCAAGGTTAATGTAAATTAGGAATTATGCACCAGAAACATGGGGAGCTGTTCAAATGACTCAGTGGTAAAGAGTTCAGTTCCCATCACAGGCAACTTACAACCTCCTGTAACTCCACACACAGACACACATATAAACACATAACTAAAAACAAAATTAAAAATCTAATAATGGCCACGTACCAGAAATGTGTAATAAGAAACTTTAATGTCACATTACTTTTCTATATTTTTCTTTCAATATAGTATAAAGCTCATCTTAAATATTTGAAAATTAAATAATTAAAACAAAATAGACCTGACAATGATTTTCAAATGTGTCCTGAAGTGATCTCTCTATCTATCCTATCTATAGATCTATCATCTATCTATATTTAACCTATTTATAAATATTCTAGGTGTAGAGATAGTTAGATGCATAGATAAATACATAGAAAGCTGTATCAGATGTTTTGTTTGAAATTTCAAATGCAGGCCTTCTTGCTTGTAAAATTATGATGTCTTTTGTTTTTTAGTGAAAGAGTGTTACAGAGAACTGTCGGTGTAGATACGCATAAGAAGGGGCTGACATACGGTGTTCACTCTCTGTGATCCTCATAGAAAAGTGATGCTAGTGATGACAAAAAAAAGCAAGTCATAAGCCCTGGTTGTACATATCACCTTGATTTGGTAAATAGTCACTTCAGAGAAATATAGAATTTCCAATTTGAAAGTAACAACTGATAAAGTAGCAACAACAACAACAAAAAAAAACGGTTGTTTTGGACAAAAGAACTACAGTCCACCATTACTGTACTCCTTGAAAATGAAATTGAATGTATGTGGGATTTTTTTTAAACCAAAGCAGGAGTATTAACTGCATGGGCCTTAAAATTTTTTACAGTGTTCACATTCAGTGGAACTCTGCTCTAATTAAAGTATTAGTGAGAAAACATTTGCTGTTTTCTTTCATTCCCTTAATTAGTCTTAGGTTAGTACCTATGCAAAATTGTGGTATATTCTACAAATTCTATATTCTTATTATTCTGGAGATTTGCATCCTCTGTAATAGCATCTCTTATAGACAGGTAAAGCCATGGAGTTGGGTTCCATGCTGACTAAGTTGTAGGGAGTGTTCCCAGTAGGTCTCTCTTGGTAGCTACATCATAGTGACATCTCTGCCAATTTCTCTTTAAATAATTTCATGAAGATCCTAATGGATTCTGCCAGTGATGTCAAAAGATGAACTTGTCAAAATCTAAACTAATACTTTTATTTGTGGACTTAGGGTAATATAAATTTGTGAGCTTATATCTTACAACACTGTTATTAGTATCATCCTATTAAAATGAATCTCCCTGATTCTCAAAGGACTTTTTTGCTTTGCTTTGTTTTGCTTTTGTTTGTTTTGTTTTGAGACAGGCTTTCTCTGTATAACAACAGTGGCTGACCTGGAACTCATTCTATAGGCCAGGCTGGTCTCAAACTCACAGAGATCTACCTCCATTTGCCTTCCAAGTACTGTGATTAAGAGTGCCCTGCCACCGCGTCAAGACTCTTGAAGGATCTTAACATCAGATTCCAAGTGCAGCCAAGTGGCACACAGACGAATGGATATGTTGACAGGTTACTACCTTACATTGATGCATTTAGTTTCTTCCATTTTTAAAAGAAATCTCTCTCCTCTCTTTTATCTCTCCTCCTCCTCCACTCTCTCTCTCCTCCCTGACTCCCCTCCTCTCTCTCCTCTTTTCTCTCCCCACCCCCTTGCTTTCTCCCCGTATGTCTGTGTGATGTAAGTGACTGTTAGGCATACCACGTGTGTGAAGGTCCTGTGTGAAGCTGTCAGGGCACAGGTTCCTGCAGTTGATGTTTTCCTTCCTCTTTGTGTCACAGGCTCCAGAACTAGAACTCAGTTCACCAGTCTTTCACAACAAGCACATTCATGCACTAGGCCAGTTTGTTATAGATCTCTTTTTTAAAAATTGTTTTAAAACATTACTTTTGCCTGGGTCTTTTAAAGAAAAACTCTTGGAAATATTTAATATTCTCCATAGTTGACCTCAAACAACCATCATTTTCACCTAAAGCAGCCAATGTCCATAGCTTCCAAGGAGAAAACCAGGGCCAATTTGCATACATGTAAATGATGACATCTGATAAGCATGATCTTAATGCAAAGCCATGATTTATTTAGAATGAACACAGAAGAAAACCATTTTACCAAAGTAGAACAATATCAATATTTGAAAAAAAAAAGGCTAAAGTAAGTGATACACATCCCTAAAGCACCAAGAAGTTCACCTGAAGAGAATTACTAGAGAATGAGCACACACAATATAGCTCCATGAAACAAGAGACCTCCTTGTGATGCCGGCTGATCTCTCTCGAAGTTAGAAGCTTGAGGTTGCTTCAGCCACTCATGAATTTCTTTAGTAAGAATAACGCCAACCACTCAAGCAAGAGGAGTATGGTTGAAACCTGCCGTATGTATAGCTTGTGGGCCTGTGGTAGTCAGGTATGCAACTGAAAGGCTGGCACCCATATTTCAGGGTTCTCAATGGCTGATGGCCATAGGTCAGGTAGCCCAGGGGTTGACAACAATAAGACTGGTAACTTGGAAGGCAGCAGCTCAAAGGTTGTCTACAGGATGTTGCACGACCACAGCTGGAATTGCAGGATGTGACAGGAAGACAACTATGTCCCTCCTGGGATCCAGACATCCCTGAAGTAACTGGAGAGCCGACGGAAGGGCTGCCAGTGTTCCTGTTGCAGCTGGCTGATGGGCAGCTCCTGTGTTCACTGCAGGGCTCATGGAAGTTGTCACATGGTGTGTTGCTGCCCAGGCTGCTGGTAGGAGAGCAGGAAGCATCTCTACATGTCATCTCAGTGGAGCAAGGGCCAGTGGGTGAGGTTACAGGAACATGACTAGAGTTTCTCAGAGAAGAGGAGCTGCAGGTTTCTGAGCGGCAGTTACTGGACATGATAGCAATAGAAAGATAGACAACCAGGTCTTGATTAAACTGCAGAGAACAAGTTGCTGTTTGCTACATGGCAGACATCTTTATATACCCTGGGTTCTGGGTGTTGGTTCTGTCTGTAGTCCATCCTCCGGGCATCTCATTAGAATGTTATTCAGTTGCCTACTAAGCAGTCCTCCCACTAACTCATAAAAGACACATGCTCAGTGTCACATCTTCCCAATGACTGACATTTCAAACCCAATGTGGTCCTCTTCATCTGATTTCTAACTAGAAGCAATTTCCCTTTAACAGTCTTAACAGTTTCTCAAAGTTACTGTTCAAAACCCACCAGTGCTTCTATATAATTGGTGAAAATTTGCTCAAAGTCACTTATTAATAAAATAAAGAGTAGATCTTAATGTTTAAAGTATTAAGAACATATTGGATAAGTGATAAATAAAATCGAGAAAATTCATCTCAGACACATAATATTTCTTTGGAGAGCTAAACTAAATTGATAACCCATGCAACCACTGGAAAGCCTTATTTGGATACTGTTTTCCAGTGTATTTTTCTTAGTAAGGAATAGTGAGCTATAAATCCTGGCAAAATTTTATGAAGATCCACACCCAAAGAGTATGTGTCACTGTTCTTTTATTAGAATGAAACTGCAGGTGTTATAGATGCTGTGTTCTAAAAGCCATATCTCCTTCACTGCAGACCTACGTAAGTTCAGAATGATAATGGAAATAGGAACCCTGCTTTATTTTTAGCCAGTTTTCTTAAAGTTTTCCAGCAAGTATCTTCTGTTACACAAAATGTTTTTAAATAACTCATGCTTTCCATATTGTTTAAAAGAGAAAGGCAATCTAGTTCCTTTTGCTTGTCAGACATTTCGAGTCACAATTACACTTGGAAAGAAACTGAAAATTCCTAGTCTATTCTGCCAGTCAAAATTGTGTTTGTAGCTTACTTACATCACCATAGTCTACTACTCAATCTAGGCCATGCCATTTAGATAAATGGCCTCTCAGGGTTTCTTGAGAGCTTCATTTCAGGAGAGTGCTTGCTTACACCATGTGCCTCTGGAAACATGCTTTTAGTGGTACCTGTAGAGGTGGGAAAATGTTAGACCTTAGCTAGTATTCTTAGCCCCATATTTCAGTTTTACCTTCCCAAAGCAACAACAGCTAACATTTTTGGCCGGGAAAAATGCAGTCAGAGCTTGTACATTGTCTACTCTTCAATTATTATATTATTAAATTCTTGCATATGAAAACACCATCACATTTCAAACAAGCACACCAGTGTCTTCCAGTATTTAATGAAAAAAAAACTTGGGTGAATAGTTTGGGACTTTCTCTACCAAGGAAATCCTCAGCATGGTGGTTATAAGCTTGACCTTAAGCGTAGAAATCCAACGGGGCCAGCACTGAGCCTTGTTTTCAGAATGTTTTCTCACTAATGGCTATGGTAAACATCAATATGAATGCAAAAACTATATTCTTTTATTGAGAAAGAATGTTCTTTTGCCATGAGAACACTCATAGCTAACTTCTCTTGTTAGAAATTCTAAATGTGTCTCAGGGTTTATTCATTAGAATTTAGTAACTCTAGAGTCATCTTTTCTATCTGTGACATCAGGAAGCATCCTCACTGCTTTTACATGTATTCTAGTTGTGTATTTCAACAGTCCAGTTTATTTAAATCCCTTTAATACTGGGAACACTATAAACGCACATTTTATGACTCCTCATCAAACCCCAAATGGATTGAGACAGGTCATAATTCTGGAGATGGCTAAGTAGAAGCACACCTCCCCTTCTCCACATTGGATCTTACATTGGGTCTTGGAGGTTTTTTTTATCTTGTTTACTCTTTGAGAATTTCATACATGAGTATTGTGTATTTTAATTAAGTCCAGTCCACAATCTCTCTCCTCCAATATGTACTCTATCTTCCTGCCTACATTATTGTCCCAACTCCAGGTGCTTTGTTTTGAAACCTACTGATTCTGTTTAGTGCTGCCTGTACAGATGTGGATATAGGACCATCTACTGGAGCATGGATAGGGCCCCCAGACATGCATCACTGAAGACAACTGACTCTCATTCTAATAGTAGCCATCGGTCGGCAGTATCTCCCCAACTAGAAGTGGAAGATATTTTCTTTATTTTTTCTCTCAATAGTCATCAGATTAGTCTAGAAAACAGTCACCACACCACAGCAATATACATTTCCCGGTTCAATAAAGTTGTCTAATATGTGAGCCACACATTAAGTTCTCTGATGTGAGTTTATATATGTGATATGGGTTTTTTGCTAAATTTATCAGTAATTAATTAAATATGGAGTTATTCTGCTGTCATAAGAGATAGGGGATATCCTGGATTACCATACCCATATTCACATCCACCATTGAAGACCCATGGTGTAATTAGCTGGACATTACTGTTAATACCATAAATTAATCCCTTCTGTCATGCATGGAGTGCACAGTGTATGTTTGGTGAGGTAAATAATTGGAATTTACCTATGATAGACTGCATTTTTAAATAATTGTACAGAAAAACTCTGTTCTGAGTATCAAAGGAGAAGAAATGTTACTACTTCTGTCCTCTGAAACCAGTATAATAAGTAGAACAGTAAACAAACAAACACAACCCCTCTTAGTTCTCATTGCCTTCTAAGGATCAGTCCACTTAGACAGTGATTAATTTGCTTTGTGTGCATTGATTTGGGACCGATGTTGAAGCTTGTGTAGAAGATCTGGAAGGACTAGAGTTACTTTTCTCTAGAATGAGAACTTTCAAAGTCTTAGAACCAAATTAAATGAAAGAAGCCCAGTGAAGAAGGAATACAGAGGCTGGTGTGAGAAGGCACACAGAGTAGCTACAGTTTTAACCACCTTGACAGTCATGCAGCATTGACTCTTTTGGGGGAGGGCAATGGCATGCTACACGTAGCCTCTGGGTATATGGTTAGTGAGCAAGTTACAGCAGAGATAGGTGGCACTTAGGGTCATAATTCCCAGAGGATCAGAAGATATCAGATAGCATAGTTTTAACAGGCTGTCGGGGTGGCAGAAATCAGTCAGTGATAGACAAAAGTGAGAGGAATAAAGAATCCTACCTCCCACAGCAGCCCTACTGGGATTTTACACTGTGAATTTTACACTTTATTTTTCTGTCTGGATGTAATTTTTCTGTCTTTAATTTATTAGACTTTCCCTCCACAGTCTCTGATCTGCTGATGGGATTCACTGTGATTCCCCACCTCGGCCAGGCCATTGCAGCTTTACTTACGAAAGTTTGACCTGGGTTTCTCTTTTTATCTTTCACATCTCTATTTGCCATGGATATATTTCTTCCAACTCTGTAAGCATAGAAGCTCAGTTAACCTTTCTGTTTCAAGGCTTTTCCTAGATAACTTTAGCATTGGCATCACCTGTGCTCTGGTTTTGATTGACTTGTGCTTTTTTCTTTTTAATACTATGAATCTGAATCTATTCCCATGTTTCTTTGCATGCTCTGTAAACATCATTTAGTTGCCAGATGTCATTATTTAACATTTTGCCTGGTGCACATGTCTGTGTTCCTGTAAACACTCCTAAGCTTTGTTCTGGGGCAAAGGTGATTTACATGGAAACAGTTTGGTCCTTTTGAGTGTTGCTCCCATGGAACAATAAATGAAATTCAATCAGTACTTAATCTTTTATTGTTTTTGCCTAAGCAAAGCATCCCTTTGATTCCTCTGCCAATTTTCCGCTGTATCTGGAGGGAAACGAAACGATTTCCAGACACTTGAGCTATGAATTTCTTTGATAATTCTATCAGGTGGCCTTTCTTCAACTTCACAAGTCTCCTTCACCTGTATGGATTGATTGTTAAGCTGTACGGAAGGCTTTGGTGAACTTTGCAGATCCTTGCAACTCTCCCCAAGTCCCTCTGCAACTTTGCAGGAAGTGACCCTTCATCTTCCCTTTGCTGGGTAGCTCGAAAGATCCATGCCTCCTGTACTTCGTCCAGTTTTATGATTATTTCAACACACAAATGCTGCCTACTATTCCATTTTGTCTAGAAGAAATCCAAATCAAGTAATTTGAAACTCTACTTTCATATGGGTAAATATATGTGTGAGAAAGAAAACCAATTGCTCCTATTTTTGGAGATAATTAAATATAAGTCTCATACTGATAGCAGCACTTCTTTTTAAAACAAAGACCTAGTTTGTGCCCAATAATTACTATTTCTATTTTCATTTTACTTTGTCTCTGTTTCCAGTCATACTTGTGTGGAGAACAGTTTATCAGGACACTTTTAAAGGATGTTAAACCACTTTAAAGCCAATAAGCTCATTATTTTAACTTTTCTTATGCAAATATATGAATATATATTTTTCATCTACAAATTGTTAATTATTTTCAGTGGACTCTGAGAATAAGCTCAGCTAAAAACTTACGAAGTCAGCGCAGGATTTAAATACTAACTCATAGGAAATATACATTGGTTCACTAATATGGCCAGTGTAAGATGTAGATTCAATAAAAATCCACATTACTTTCATAAGTTTTCTATAAATCTGAAACAATTATAAAATATTTGATGAGGACAATGGACTAACTTTTTAACTATTAACAAATCAGAAAGATCTGTTTATTTAGCATCCTTTATCAGTTTCTCCAACTAGGACTTAAATAAGTTACAACTTTCTATATTTTTTGGGTTGTGCTTTTGCTTTATTTTGAGACAGGGTCTGATATAGCCCAGGCTGGAGTGAAATTCACTATCAACCGATACTTCCAGCTTCCATTTCCCAGGTACTGGGATTACATATGTTGTAGCGCTATGCCCAGTTTATGTCTACGCTAGGAAAATCCACTGATAACTAACTTTTGTTCCCATCTGCTAAGCCACAATTCAGTAATAATCTGTTTCAACATCATCAAACCCGTTTCCATATTTAACTTTATTTTATTCTCGGAAAGTTTCTGAGACAGGAATCCAAGTTTGTTTTGTTTGTTTCTTTCTCTATTTTGTTTTGGTCATTTATTTTTTATCTATTTTCCCCCTTTGTTTCATTTTCAACTCTACTCAGACCAAGTCACAGAATCAGTAAGAGGTAGAGCTGAGTCTGCTACCCAGCTATTTGACGTCTTATCCAGTGTTCCTTGGTGCCTCCCTTAAGGAAAACCACGTCACAACTGGAGATGGCTCAGTTGTTAGGTTTCCTGAGGTCAAGCAAGACAGTCTCATTTCCATCCTCAGGGCCACAAGGTGGAAGGAGAGAACAGAATCCCATGAACTATCCTCTGCCTTCCATTTGTACATCCTGGCAGAAACACCTGCACGTGCTCGCGCGCGCGCGCGTGCACACACACACACACACACACACACACACACACCAATGCAGACAAAAATGAACACATACTTTTAAAAATTAAAATATCTTTCTCTCATGGTAATGGGTAAAATGCACAACACTGTTTCTCATTGGAGTTTATGAAAAGTGATGATAATATACCTTCCTAAGTGCTATCCTTCACACGACTCCATTCTCTCAGCATTTCATAGACTGTATTTCCTAGGAATTGAAGTGAATTCGGTTTATTTTGTGATGAGAAACTTCGTTACTACTACCTGAATGTCATCAGGAAGTACCCAGGGGAAGAATAGAAACTACATGACAGTTGTGCAGCTGTGTTTGCAAGGCATGGATGGGAGTAATGCACAGCATTCATGGTTGTTTTTCAGTGTCTTCATGTGTTTTGTCAGCTTTCCCACACAAAAATAATAATTATTGATCCAAGTTGCAGAACACAAATTCACAACCATAGCCTCCGAATGGGATTGTAGCATTGCTCTGTGTCCACTAATTGGACTGATTTTTCAGTAATAGCAGAATATTATTAAAACACAGCCATCAGATTATATTTGCAATCAGAATTTAGGCAATTTACAACTGGCACAGTTAATTAACTCTCGTATATAACTTTAGCATAAATGGATTCTCAGCTACAGGACTAGAGGGTTATGATCAGCTGCCCTCCATCTTTGGGAACTGTGAAAGGACGGGGGTAACATCACAGACCGTTCTCTTCACTGACCCTGAACTAACAGGCTGAGATTAATCCGCATTTAGTTCTGCCTACCACGGCCACAGAAAAGGTTTTGAGACAGGATCTCATGTGAATATTTTATTAAAAGCAAAGTGGTCTTAGAATGACCAACATCAACAAGAATCCAAACAGAACATTACAGTATCTGTCATGACTTTAAAAATCAGTATTAATTAGGCAATAGAGAGATGGCTAACTGGTGAAGAACACTGGCTGTTCTTATAGAGGTAAGGTTTGGTTCCCAGCACCTACATGGAGACTCTCAACCATGAAACTCCAGTTCTAGGAAATCTGCTGCCCTCTTCTGACCTTCCCAGGCACTGCACACACAGTGCATAGACATGCATATATATAAAGTGTTCACATACATAAAAATCAATAATAAAAGAGAAGAGAAATCATGTTAATATAAATCGATTAATCAAAACAATGAAGTTCTACTTGCCATTCCTTATGTAATGTGACTGCCATCCTTATCTAATGTGTCTTTGAATTGTCAACTCGGCAAAACATAGAGCCACCTGGGAAGGCTGTCTTAGTCAGAAATTGTGCATTTTAGATTGGCTAGTGGGAATGCTTCTGAGAGATTTTCTTGGGTTAACTGAGATTGGGAAAAACACTGTATCTGAGCAGTGGTGGCGCACACCTTTAATCCCAGCACTCAGGAGGCAGAGGCAGGTGGATCTCTGTGAGTTCAAGGCCAGCCTGGTCTACAGAGTGAGTTCCAGGACAGTCTGATCTGTTTTATCGAGAAACCCTGTCTCTAAAAACAAACACAAAAACAAAAACAAACAAACATAAAACAACAAAACCAAACAAATACAAAAAGAAACCATATTATGGGTAGCCACACTTCATGGCCTGGATCCTACACTGAATGTCAAGGGGAGTGAGCTGTGTACTAGTGGGAATGCTTTAATTTCTTATTCTCTGTCTTCCTAAGGAAGGTTTAAGACTTATTTTCTTTTGTTTAGTATGTATGGGTGTTTTGTCTACATGTATATCGGCATATCTTTGGTGCCAGAAAGGGGGTTGAATGCCCTGAACTGGAGTTATACATGATTATGAGCCACAATATGAATGCTGAGAATTGAACCTGGGTCCTCTGAAAGAGCAACAATTTCACTTAACCACTGAGCCATTTCTCCAGCCCATGCTTTGTCTTAACTATGGATGCATGTGACTAGCTGCTTCAAGTTCCCGCTGCCTTCATGTCTCCACTGTGACAGACTGTAACCTGGATCTGTGAGCCACATAAACCCTTTCTACCTTGAGTTACTTCTGTCCTGGCATTTTTATACAACAACGGAAAAGCAGGCTAAGACACTGAGTGAGCACAGTCCTCTTGTTCTTTGAAAGCATCATGAATTTGCTAGAATCATCAGATGAAAATCATCAACAGACATACATGTAATCCTGAAGAATGCACACACACTAAGAGTCGGTGGAAAAAACTGGTTTTTACATGCTGGATAGCAAGCAAACAAAAACTTGTGGTAGACCCTAGACTGTTCTGCAAAATCTTTCAACTACTGTCACAAAAGGGAAATATTTTCCTTGTGAAAATTTAAATGTATTTTATTATACTAGATTACATAAGGCCATCTTAAGACAAGTATAAACTGTACCAGGATCGTATTTCTTCCCCACACCTCACTACCCTCCCAATTTGTGCCCCCCTCCTCCCACCATGTATTCCCTTAGTTCCTGAGAGTTTATGTGATGCATAGCAAGCCATTCTAGTATGAAACCCAAATCCTCTATTGATTCTGCTTAACCAGAAATTATTAGAACATAAATGCTTTGTGCTCCAAAGAGAATACAAGCTTTAGAAAGCCCCCAGGTGTGTGACCCAGAGCTTTAAAGGTACAGGGCCATTAGGTTAGTCTTTGGCCACTGCTGTTCACATGGCCAATGGCTACATTAGGAGACATACATCAAAGGGAAGCCACTATTAGACATGTAATTCACCGGCTGGAAGACCCGGAAGTGACACTAAAGGGAAGGAAGCTATTAATTGGAAACCTTGGGCATCTGGTGTATGATGATGGGCAGCCTGAATTGGGGCATGGGGAAAAGGAGGAACAAAGTAAGTTCTTGACACGATCTGGAAGAGGTCAGCAAGAGGTTCCATGCTGCTGGCCCCATGCTGCCCAGCTGGCAGCTGGCAGATTCACCACAGTTCTCTGGGCAGCAATCCAAGACCAAGACAAACAAGTACTGAATAAACTGAGATCCCATCTTTGGTACAGAGAGCAACACAGAAACAAGGAGTTAGCGATAATTCCCAGAGAGCTTGCTGCCACGTCCACAAGAGTGGCTGAAAAACCAGAGGTTAACAACCCAAGCTTCCAAAGATTAGACGACGTTCCACCAAATGTGGTTAGTGGTTTCTGGGTGCATTTCCACGTTTAACTCCCTGCTTCCAGGCATTCTGTACACACATTCATTTCTGTGTTAAAGTGTTTGGTGTACCTGAAGTATCCCTTGCTAGACATCCAGATGTCAATGAGAACACCCTGCAACCCCCTCATAGTCAAATACTGTTTTATTATTACAGATACTAACATGTAAGCATAAGCATTGTATACAATAGTGTTCTGGGACCATAATTGTTTAAAATGGAGTTCCTTAGTTGAGCCTGCTATCCCAGGCCTGAGAAGGAGGCTGAGACAGGACATGACAAGTCCAGAGCCTGCCTAGTCTACAGAGTTCACAGCCAGCCTGGGTGACTTAGTGAGAGCTGGTTTTTACTAGATTCTTTCTAGATGCTATAGTAAAGTACCCTATAGAAACAATTTAAGGGAGATTTACTTGCCATTTCCAGGACACATTCTGTCATAATAGGGGTTGCTGGCAGGACCACAAGGCAGCTGTTAGTAATATATCCAGTTACAAAGCAGAGAGACATGGGGCTTGCTGCTTGGTAACATTGAACCTTCCATTCTATCCAGGGCTGTGCCAAAGAAATGGTGTTACCCACATACCCTACTTTTCTTATCTCAATCAACCCAGTCGAGAAACTACCCCATAGACATGCCCAGCTACTAACTGAGGCTAGATAATTCTTCACAGGCATGCGAAGAGGTTCCTTTCGTAGAAGACTCCATGCCTTGTCTAGTTGATGATACAAACCATCACACATCTCTAATAAACTGCTGGAAAAAATGCCCCAGGGCCTGTTTGATGGTTCAGTGGGCAAAGCTGCTTGCTCCACAGCATGGTAACTTGAGTTCGATCCCCAGATCCCATGATGAACAGGAAGATCTCACCCTCAAAAGTTTTCTTCTTACTCTGCTTGCATGCTCTGGTGGCTCTGTGCCTGCACTGACATGGCAGACTTGTTTACCTGCTGAGCCCACACATTGATCTTCGTTCTGTGACTGTTTAGGGCTTCAGTTTTTGTATTGTTGCTGCCCTAGTTGGTTTCCAACACTAGGGATTATTTCTTAGGCTCCACATGTGTTAGGTAAAGACTCAACCACCGGGCTAGATCTATTGCCCTAGTTTTTGTGTCTTGACTTTAAATTTTTAAATCCTTTCTGAAACACCTCCTTTATTAAAAAAAAAAAGAGGCATCTATCCAAGAACAATGAAAGGAAATCAACATTTTCACAAGGGATAGTTTCGAAGGGTTTTTCATTGCTAAGACACGTGTGTTTTGAAAACTGCCTTGAAATGTTGTGGAAAACAGGGAGGCACATACCCGTGTGCATATCGGTTAGTGGCTCACACTCACACAGCTTTAATTGGTGCCAACAAACCAACTTACATTGATGATGTGTCTATGAAGCACAGTCTAAAACACACTGCATAGGAAAATTTGCATTTCATGTTTCCAAACTCTCGGATTACAAGATATATGTAACTGCATTGCATTCAGAAAGGTATTACGATGCAAATTGTTTTCCCTCGGCACTTCTTATGAAACTCTATAAATATTTTATTTTATAGAAAATACAGATTCTTCCTACCGAATTCCCTGTCACATCTCAGGAAGAGGTTCCAGAGGAGCACATGGTGTGCAAAGGTCAGTGTTTGCTACTGTATCCAAAGCATGCTGGTACTTGCAAACTAACTGTTCAGAAACAGAAAGATCCAGAGAATAGACGTCTGTGTAAATGTGGTTTGTTGGCCTGTTGAATAGCATCCAATGTTCAATGAACATTCAAAACTGCTTTCTGAACAAAAGACATAGAATGAATATGTTTGCAGATTTAATTTTAAACAGAAGTGTCATGTGTTTTACCAAGGTACTTTGACTCTCTACCACTGAGGGAATTTTTTTTGAAGTTGTTATTTTTCTGTTTGAACCTCCCAGTCTTTTCTTCTTTTACAACATACAAATGTCCATGGGTTTTGTTTAGAAAGCTTTGTGCTTCCTGCGTTCTTCCCATAAGAAATTGAGCAAGAATGGGACGCTCCTTGTTAACTTCACACTGAGTTTCTTCCAGCAAGATGCTTTAAGGGTTTTCCTTGCTGCCTGTGCTTCAAAGCCCTGTGTCATTCTAATCATGAGAGTGATGGTGAGTGGGCTTCTCTATAGGAAACAAGACAGCAGGTGAGCTTTAACATACAGCAGTCTGCTCACCCAGCAGTTGTGGAAGTTCTGTAACCAACTTGTAGGTCTGTGTCACAGGTACGTCTTGAAGGCAATCACCACCCTAGAGACATAGTTCAAACTGAACTGATAATACCTTGCATTTTCAACAAGTAAGAATTTCATAAGGAAGGTGTAAAGCATTTCTCTATTGCAAATGAAGAAGGAGGGCTCATTAATACAACTATACACAGGAACAGAAGTTGCATTTTGTGTGTGTTTGTGACACTTTCTTGCGTGCACTTGACCTTGGTCTCTGTGGCCAAAATACACCTCACTCAATTAATCACAGGCTATCCTTTTCTCATCCTATAGGTCCAATTCAATTGTTAGTTTACATACACACGCACACACACACACACACATATTCTTTCATTGAAAATATTTTTTCATATAACATATCCTTATTATAGTTTCCCCTTCTTTTACTCCTCCCAGTTCTTTCCACTTCAGCTCCCATCTGGGTCCAACCCTTTCTGTCTTCATTAGAAAACAAACAGGATCCTAAATGATGAGAATAGCAGGGCAGAGCAGGACAGGACAGGACAGGACAGGACAGAACGAGCACATGGGAATAAGACCAAATACAAGCAGAAGGAAAAGAGTCCAAGAAATGGCACGAGAAATTGATACAGGCACAGATAACCACTCATTGTGCTTTACATAGTCAACAACCCCACAAAAACACAAAGCAAGAAGACATATGTGAACAAAAGTTCTGTAGTTTACAAGCCAGAAAATAAAAATTAAAAAATAAATAAAAATTAAAAACTAAAAAAGATAAAATTTAAACAGAAAAAAATCCTGAGAGTCTGATGAAGAAAACTAAATGTTTGTTTGCAAGTGTTTATCAATTGGAGATAATTTCTGGGTTAAGGATGGGGGCAAGTATCCACTTCTCCTTTCAGTTCTAGGACACAGTGTGGTTCAGACTCCTGCAGGTCTGGGCATGCTATCTCAGTCTGACACTTCACATATGCCTTGGTCCTGTTCTTGTTTCCTTGGTGTACTTCTCCTCTGACTCTTAACACTTTTTCTGCTTCCTCTCCCTTGAGGTTGCCTGAGCCCTAGGGGAGATATTTGATGGAAACATCCAGTTTAGGGCTGAATGTTTCAAGGTCTCTCTCTCTCTCTCTCTCTCTCTCTCTCTCTCTCTCTCTCTCTCTCTCTCTCTCTCTCTCTCCCTCTCTCTCTCTCTCTCATGTTTTCACATTTGCCACTGTCTTTCTCTCTTTGATATCTATCTGAGAGTCTCTATATCTGGTCCCACCTACTGCAGAAAAACTAACTGGGAAGTGTTCTTTCTGTTTCTATTTTGTGGAATCCTTTGAGAAGTAATGGCATTAATTCATCTTGAAAATCTGGTAGAATTCTGGGCTAAAACCACTTGGCCCTGCTTTTTGTTGTTCTTCTTTGTTTGTTTTGTTTTGTTTGCTTGCTTTTGTTTGATGGGGAGGGAGACCTTTAAATTCTCCTTCATTTCCACAAGTGTTATAGATCTGCTTACATTGCTTATCTGCCTGGTCTTGATTCAGCTTTGGTAAAGTTGCATGTATTGAGGAAATTAGCCTTCTTGTTCAGATTTCCCAGTTTTCTGGAATACAGATTTTAAAAGCATTTACTCATGATTCCCTGGATTTCCTTAACGTCTGTTGTTCTGTCCCCCCTTTCTGTCTCCGATTTTGTTAATTTGGACATTCTCTCAACCTTTTAGTTAATTCGGATAAGCATTTATCAGTTGATTTTCTCAAAGAACCAACTCTGTGTTTTTTGTTTTTTTGATTCTTTATATTTATTGTTCTTGTTTTTACTTTATTGTTTTCAGCCCCAAGTTTGATTATTTCTTGCCCTTTAGCCATTTACTCTTTTTAGGTATGATTTCTTCTTTTTACTCTAGAGCATTCAGGTGTGCTGTTAAGTTGCTAGTACGACATCTCTCCAGTTTTTTTTTATATAGGTACATACTAGTTTCTATAAGCTTGCCTCTTCTAACCACTTTCGTTATCTTCTATAAGTTTGGCTACCTTGTGTATTCATTTCCATTCGATTCTAGGGAGTCTTTAATATCTTTCTCAATTCCTGCCTTGACCAATTTTTTTCTTTTAGTAGTTACTTGTTCAGTGCCCATGAGTTTGTGAGCTTTCTGTTGTTGAAATGCAGCTTTAATCCATGGTGGTCAGAGAGGATACAGGATGCTGTTGCCGTTTTCCTATATCTGTTAAGACTTAGTTTGTGTCTGAGTATATGCTTGAGTGAAATGTTCTGTAAGTATCTGTTAGGTCCATGTCTTAGCTTGTGTTTTTATTGCTGTGAAGAGACACTATGACCATGGCAACTCTTATAAAGAAAGTATTTAATTGGGGTGGGCTCCCTTACAGTTTCAGAGGTTCAGTTCATTATCTTTATGGCAGGGATCATGGTGGCAGGCAAGCAATTATGATGCTGAGGCTGAGAGTCTTGCAGGCAACAGAAAGTCAGCTGACTGTCATACTGCGGGAACCTTGAACAAAAGAGACCTCAAAGACTACCCCACAGTGACACACATTCTCCAATAAGGCCAGTCTCTGAATAGTGCCCCTCCCTTTGGGGGGTATTTTTTTTCAAACCATCACAGTCAATTATAACATCAGTTAACTCCAGCATTTTTCTGTTGAGATGTTTTCTGGATGACTTGTCTATCAGTGGAAGTGAGGAGAGTGAGGTATCAATGCCTCCCAATATCTTTGTGCAAGGGTCAATGTGTGGTTTATGCTGTAGTAGTGTTTCTTTTATGAACTTAAATGCTGATCATTTTTATCTTAGTTTTTGTTGATGTGGCCTATAAATAGACTGCATTTAAAACAAAAGTTATATCCTTCAACTGATATGCCATGTTGGTGTTTTGGAACCACATTGCCCACAAGACAATGCTGGTCTGGGTGGTCTGCACTGATACTTGGGGCAATGGGGACATCCAGATCCTGCTGCTTCCCAAGTACCATGTCTGGGTCCACAGTCCTGCTGCAGCTGTAGTCAGTGTTGATGTCAATGGCCTGTATCACCTCAGGGGGCCATAAGAATCATGCTTGATGAAACCAGAGGGCTATAATGAGCCAATCTGAGCTTTGCTGGCCATGGGATAGCTGGTCTTGCCCCCCACTAGACACTGAAGCAAGAGAGCTGGCCCCAACACTCACAGGAGAACTCTACCCTCCCTAACACTCTGGAAAGAATAGCCTCACCCCTCAGCATGGTTTAGGGAAAGTTGACCTAAGCATGGGCATAGGGGAGCTGACTCCATCCATCACCTGAAGTAGGCAGCACCAGCAACCTTGACTGACCTGTTCAGCTTCCACCCGAACCTACAGCCAGGCCTAGGGTTGGCCTACCCCAACAGTTACTCCACCTAGGTCCTGCTGGATCTTATGAAGGCACTGGTCCTGTGGAATGATACCCTCAGAATCTCTAAGTTTCACTGAGGATCCAGTGACGATGATGTAACAGAAACCAGGGGCCCTGAATCAGACCAATGACTCATTTAGATGAACATTTACAAATGAATCTGATTGGACACACTGTAGCTCCAAGACAAATGAAGAGGTGTTAGAGAGGCAGGATAGATGAATGACCGAAGGAATGTTTGTTTTGTTATTGTTTGTTTGTTTAGTTTTCTTTAGGGTGCTGCACGGGTAAGGGGAGGTTATGGAGGGACTGGGAGGTGAGCAGAATTAGGATATGAAATTCCCAAAGATTCAGTAAAAAAATAACCTTAAATAGCAAAAATATTTGAACACCAAAAAGTGATCTCGGTTGACTAAATCTATTGTCTGATTTCTCGAGACCATTTTTTTAACATTTTAATTTTAGTGTTATTTAACTTTTATGTATATATAAAGTTAACATAATATGACATTATGTATATGTTTCAAATTTAATCATAAACCTATGATTAACAAGAACACTAAATATAACTAGACTAAATAAAATGACAGAATTTATTGTGTGGGGAAGAGAGAAACAGAGAGAGAGAGAAAAACACGCACACACACACACAGAGAGAGAGAGAGAGAGAGAGAGAGAGAGAGAGAGAGAGAGAGAGAGAGAGAGAGAGAGAGAGAGAAGTAGTAATTCTATTCTTCAGGCCATTTGTCCAGTCCCATATGACTTTTCGGGTCTCCATTGAGAAGTCCTGATAGGTCTGCCTTTATATGTAGCGTGCTCTTTTTTCCTTGCCACTTTTAATAGTTTTTTTTGTTTGGTTGTTCTATACATTAGTGTTTTAAATATTATGTTTCAAGAGGAATTTCTTTTCTGACCCCGTGTATTTGTTGTTCTGTAGATTTGCTGTACCTTGATAAGCATCTCCTTATTTAGGCTAGGGGAATTATGTTCTAGGATTTTTATTGAAAATATTTTCTGTGCCTTTGACATTCTTCTATCCCTATTATTTCTAGATTTTTGTATTTTCACACTGCCGTAGATTTCCTGGATATTTTGTTCCTGGGGTTTTTGAATTAGACTTTTTTTTCTGATTGAGGTATCCATTTCTTCTATCATGTCCTTAATGCCTGAGATTATCTCTTCCATCTCTTGTATTCTGTCAGTGGTGCTTGCCTCTGAGGTTCCTATCCAAGTTCGTAAATTTTTCATTTCCGGTTTTCCCTGAGTTTGGGTTTTCTTTATTGTTTCTATTTCCACTCCCGGTCTTTGAATGGTTTTATTCATTTGCTCCCACTGTTTGTGTTTTCATAGATTTATTTAAAGGGTTTATCCATTTCTTCCTCAAGAACCTCTATCATATTCATAAAGGAAGTTTTAAGGTCTTTTTCCTATGCTTCAGCTATCTTGGAATACTTAGGGTAGGGTTGCTGGTCTCTAGTGGAGATGTACTGTCCCGGCTATTATTGATTGTGCAGTTACACTGGCATCTAGGCACCTGGGTTTGGGAAAGCTGTAATTCTAGGTGTTGGTTCCTGGTCTTGTTTTTGTCACGTTAGTGTTTTGTTCCTTGGTCTTTGTTGGGATCTCTGGATTTTAGGAGACTTTGGTGACTCTGTTTCTCCTAGTAAGGAATTCTTGGGTCTTCCCAGGTGTGACCAGTATCTACTGGAGCTGACGCTCAGGAATAAGGATGTGTTAGTGGGGCTAAGGGATCCACAGGAGGGAGGAAACAGTGTTCCACCAAGATATATTTAGTTCTCAGCAAAAGGGGGAAGAGAGGAGAGGACACAGCAGGTTGTCTGCTGCAGAATTTGTAGGAGAACAGGGAGAGTAAAATCTGAAGCTTGCCTACCTGCGGCTTCGGTGGCCTAATTGCTTCTCTGGCAGGCTTGACTGGCATGTTCCCAGGGAATGCCTGCTGGAGACGGGGAATAGGAAGTCTGGAGGAGAAGATTTGTTTGATTTGCTGGAGCCAGGGGCAGCGAAGAAGGGGAGGCCACAGCAGATGGTCTGCTACAGAGCTGGGGGTAGGACCAGGGGACTGGATTTAGAGGAGGTGAAAATCCACAGTTGTCAGTTGTTAACAACGCAAAACTTCTGACTTTTCTAAAATTAATCACCTCTCTTTGTTATAGTAGCACTCATTCCCTCGTTGTACTGCTTAGTACACTCCTATATCATTATGTTTTTATCAGTATTTACCACTTATTTTCTAACCCTCTCTGTGATTGAACTGTTTACTGTGAATATCCCTAGTACCCAGAGAGAACTTGGCATGAGGCAAGAATCTGTTGTTTACGTAGCAATTTAGCATGTTGAAATGATTTCAAAGTACACAACTGTATTAATGAGATGAAACAGTGACACACTGCCTATGGTTGCAGTCTGAACACTGAGTGTATCTCTTTAAATAGACTTCCTTGGGTAATTCAGGGAGCTGAATCCAGTAAAGTAAAACAATGTGATGATTTAAATAAGAATGTAAAGAGAAACACGGTATGTACTCACTCTTATATGGGTTTTAGACATGAATCAGGGGAGTGCCAGCCTACAATCCCACTGCCAGAGACTCTGGGAAACAGAACATTCAACCAATGGCTGATGCAAGCAGAGGCAGACTCCCACAGCTAAACACTGAGCTGAACTCAAGGAACCCAGTGACAGAGAGGGAGGACTGATGAGCATAGGGGTCAAGACTGGGCTGGTTTAACCCACAGAAACAGCTGACCTGAACAAGGGGGAGCTCTTGAAGCACAGACTGATGACTAGGAATCCAGCATTGGAACTGATCCAGACCCCCTGAATGAGGCCCAGGTAATCTATGGGGCCTTGGGTAGTAGATCAGTATTTATCCCTGGCATACAAATGGACTTTGGGCGCCCATCTTACAATGAGGGATGCTCTCTCAGTCTGGACACTTATGGGAGGGTCTAGGCCTGCCCTGGATGAAATGAGAGACCCTGGAGATGCCCCATGGAGAGCCTTACCCTCCCTGGAGAACAGAGTGAGGATTGGGGGGAGGCTGGGGAGGTTGGGGGTGGGCAGGGGAGGAGGGGAGGGAGATGGAGAGGGAGCTGAAATTGACATATGAAGCAAACTTGTTTCTAATTTAAATTTAAAACTAATAAAAAAGAATATAAATAAATAATACTGTGACAACTGTGGGACTGGAGCGACAGCCCAATGGCTAAGACGCTCTTCCAGAGGATCAGAAAGTCATTCTCAACAAGCACGTGGTGGCTCAGAACCATGCATTACTCTAGTTCCAAGGGACCCAAGGACTTTTCTTACTTCTGTGCCTCGCAGGCATGCATCCTATGCAGAGAGTCGTGAATACACATAAGACAACATGAGATGCATCTATGTCAAAAAGAATGGGACAACCAGCAATCGTCATGTTACCATGACTGCTTCTTGTAGTTGTGATTTCTGTGAGCAAGTTCATGGTAGCTCATACCAATATGCTTCGAAGAGGTTTTCACTCTGATTTCTGCTGTTTGTAATTGTATTCTCACCTTGTGTTCGTTTTGTTATCCTTGTTTTTATTTTCATTTATCAATGTGCATACACTTTATGAACGTTCAGTGGTTTTTGTTTCAATTTGAAAGTTCTTAGCCAACATCTCTTAATTATGTCTTTATCGTTTCTTTTTCTTATGTCCAGTGTATCATGAGCTTTCTTTCTTCATACTTCTCATGCTCAGCCTGTAGCAATTTCTTGAAAATGCAATGTTTATGTTCTTGCCAGTTATAAGTTTAGCATGTTTTGCTCAAGTAAAGTCAAGGAAACAGACTGTTGGTTCACATAACAAGTTGGAAGAGTGTCAAAGGATTCTTAGTTTAAAAAAAATCCATGGCGTGTTTTGGGAAAACACTTCACAATTTCATTTTGAAGTTCAAAACCAAGTAGGATAAGTACATGGATCGGTATTCACAATAATATCTTTAGCACAGAATAGACTATGTGTTCTAGACCAATTCATCTCACTCTGAAATGGTGTCAAAGCAAGCATTTTAGCCACATCTACAACAGCTGCATGTCTGACATAGAGCCAGACTGGGCTATGTGAAGGTCGGGTGTCAGTAAATTGCCTGGAGAGTATTCAGAAATTGAAGGTGCAGATGCCACCAACTCAAAAAAATCCAGCAGGTGGAGGAAATTACTGATTTAGAACAGACTTTACAACACCACCAATAGGAACATGGTAGGAACTGCTCTGCCCTTCTGGAGCTTGGGCTATAACGTAGGGGGCAGAGCTTTTACCTCACATACAGAGGTGTTTTAGGTGCACATCCAACACTGAAAAATAAATACATATGAATAAATAATAAATAAAATTCATAGTAGGAAGTACTTCCTTTCTGTGTCAGTGCTGAGAAATTTATAGGTGGGATAAGAACTGTAAAACAGAGACACATCCCTTTTCTGGAAGAAAAAAAAACCCAGTCAGTTAGCTTCTGGTCCTCAATATTTATCAGGTCAAGTTTCTCTGGAAGATACGACAGGGATGTAGAAGTGCTCTGTGACCTCAAAATTAAGGCACCTTTAATGAGCCGGTGTCCTTGGCCTGCTCTCTCTCAAGTAGTTCCTAGTATCCTGAAAACCCAGTCTTACTGTAACTTGATATGCCATGTTTTGTGGCTATCCACGGGAGACCTGCCATTTCCTGACAGAAGTGGAGGAAAAATGGATTGTGGTGGATGTGAACAGGAGCTAGGGGGGCGGTCTGGGAGGAAAGGAGGAGGGGAAACTGTGTCAGGGTACAAAATAGATAAATGAATGAATAAATAATCATTTCATTGGATTCCCATGTCTCTGTTTTGCCCTATTGTTTTTTTATCATAGCTGTGAAATTACCCATGACAGTAATTTTAAAACTCATTTTGATTGTTGACACTTGAGTCTGATTTTGATCTTTTCTCTTTTCCTCTTTTATTTCTGCATTTGAAGACAGTCATTTCCAGTAGCCCACAAAGACCAACATTTACGTATGTATACATTAGCTTTATTTAATTAATGGTATTTAACTAAGATTTATGCTGTAATGTATGACTCTGGCAAGCTCTGATAATTCAATATTAGTTTTCCCATATCTGTCTTCTTTTGCCTGACACACCATACAATGAGTGTTCAGTAGCTTTTAGTTGTTGCTTAAGTCTAAGGTTAGTTAATGGGTTTGGATTGTGTTTTGAGATAATCCCAGCAAATGGAGAAGGGCAAACTGTTCTTGACGGTGGCATATGTAAAATGGTGATGATAATTTTAAAAGAATACATTCATGAGTCATCGCATGCTAGATGAGAGTGCAAGAGCGCGGTGCATGCAGTCCTGAGAAGAAGGGGATAAGCACAGAGAAGCAGGAGAGGCAAAGGCAGCAAAGGAAGCACTTGCCATGCCTTATGGGATCAGATCAAAGGAAGCCACACAGGCTTAAGCAAAAGCTTATTGCTGGGTTTGCAACTGGAGAACATTCTGCCAGAGACATGGGCCCTAGAAATCAGAGGTAAGAGAATACCGCTAAGTTTCCTTTTAGACCATGACTTACCCAAAGGCCATCGTTTCTTCATTCCTCATATTTGTCTGAAGTCATCATACTTCTAAAATGCTAAACCATTGCCCTGTGTCAGACAATAACACATGGTACAGCAACATCACCTGGCAAGCATTTGAGGGTGCCCATTTCTGGGTTAGCATGATGTAATGAAAGATAAACCAATGCACTGGATTCTTAATTCTGAATTAGTCTCATTTATTATAATATGGATCGTATCAGGTACATAGTGCTCCCACTTGAGAAATATTAACCACGGTGTGGGCAGAGATTTTACACCAAGGAAACATAAAAGCAATTCACAATGTCAAAGGAAGTTTGCATTAACTCAGATACAGTGCAAACAAGAAAAAGCAATTAGTACTCAGAGAGAAACAAGAGTCCAGATTTGAATCCTGGATCCACACCATTGTGGTTCCCAAGGAGGCTACTGCCCTCACTGAGCAGAGCAAGATGGACGACAAGTGCCGAACACACGGGTCACTGGTTGGCAACCTCCAGAGGCCGGTTGCAGAGGTCTGAAGCTGTTTGACACAATGTGAATGGCTTGAGGGCCGTAAGACGTACAACCGGAAGGCCTGCATCCATAAGGGACAATGCCCAGGGGTCTGCAGCTGTTGGATACGCAGGGAAGCGGGCGATAGCAACCAGGCACACAGCCCACAGGATGGCAGTTGTTGAAGAAAGGGCTCACTGGCCGGTAGCTGCTAGACACACAGCTCACAGGCCTGCAGGATGCGGGGAGGCAAACACCGGAGATGATGGAGGAAGCAGGAATGTACCCAGAGCCCTGGCAGGGTCTGGGCACATAGTATGCAGATGAGCAGCAAGAGTTCTCATAGCTGCTGGCTTCATGGCTGCCTGGCTGGCCACCAGAAGGTTCTCCAAAGGTCTCCGGGCAGTTGTCCATGACCCAGGTAGGATCTTGACAGTTGCTGGGTATGCAGAAAACCTCTCCACAGCCCATGTTTGTAGAACAGAGGGCAATGGAAGGGTGGGCTGGGACGTGGCAGGAATTTCTCCGTGATCCCGAGCTGCAGTTTGCAGAGTAGTTGTTACGGCTAGCCATGGTGAGCTTTCAAGAGGGATCGAGGTCTAAGAGAAGACGTGAGCAGCTCGGTGTGATTCTGACACGCATTGGTCTTGCCTCTTTATATATTCTCAGAGAGTGGTAGTTCTGTATGAAGATTCATCTTCCTTGTTGTCTGAGGCAGCATCTGAACTCTATTACGTCCAGGAAGTCTGGCTCCTGCCTCTCATAAAACTGGATGATCCCTGCCATACCTGCCATCGATTGAGTGTAACTATAAATCAGTGTGACTGGATTTTAATAGAGTCCTTGGTAAAGTTATACCAACTCAAACAGACACTTTGGAAGGCTATGAACTCGCTCTAGTTGTAACCACCAATGCACAAACATTTGTCTTAGCATTCTCTCCTGGAACTGCCTCTGTAAGTTGAAGCAAACTACTTTGAATAACATCAAGTTACACTTAACGCACTGAAATGTAATCCCATTCTTTTTGTACATTAGCAAAAAAAATTCTAGGAAGCAAGAGGTTTACAAAAGACACTAAAATTTGTTCAACTTTTATGATCCAAAGAATCTAAAAGCCATAAGGTGAAAGACTCATGTGTTTTTCCTTTTTTTCAACCTCTGAACATAAAATAGTTTCCCTTGAAAACATGTCCATCCAGGAAATGAGTGCTTGCTTCATTAATTTCTATAAATGAATAAACAGTCATTTGAGATCATGTTTTGCCTGTGATACTTTTGAATATAGGTAAGGAGGCCGAGTTCAGTTAAAATGGTGGATTCCAGTTTGAGCAAAAGCAAATACATAGAATTTCATAAAGTAGGTTGGACAAAATGGTACTTATCATGAATTCAACAGACTGTGTGTGTTTCAGTGGTATTTGTACTACCACCAAAAATATCTTTCTGACTAAAAAGAAAAGGCTTATTATGATGGCAATGACAGTATTGTTTTTTTATTTCAAATATTACATCTGATCTCAGTTTCCATAAAGTATTGAATGTATTGGTTGGCCATAAATAATATTAGGGTAAATGCAAACTTTCCTTAGGTTTGGGTACTTTGAAGACTATTCAAAATTTTGTATGTCTCTACAAACTTGTTTTAAATGCATGAAAATGGTCAGATTCCACTATCCCTCTGCATTTTTCACCCACTGTCATGTCCAGTAGCTCCAGTGACTATTTTAATGGGAATTTAAATTATCTGTTGAATCTCAATTCCATTCCCTTTGGCTAAAAATTCAATTTAAATCACAGCACTTTCTTCTATTTTAATGTTCAATGGTCATGGCCACACTTATCAAGTCTCCCTATTCCCAGGAGAGTAGAAAATATGAAATAGTACATTGGCTTCTCTACAGCAATACAGGTCTCTTTAACCAGCAGGGTAATGCGTGAAGATGAAGTCATATACACTCTGAGATTTTATACTCATGTAATAAATTTATCACAGAATAAATCAGAGGCCATTAGTCTTGGATGATTTGTGCCTGATGTGATTAAGGAGCCCCTTCCAGGACCTCATCACTGGATATTCTGTACACAGTGGCTAAGTTCCCTTCTACAATCTTAGAATCATCTGCTGAGTAGCATTAGTAATAAGTACAGCCATATTTAGGTGAATGTTTATCAGATTCATGTTTAGATGCTCTTTATATGTGCTTATCTCTAATATAACCAAGAGCTCAGTCTGTATCATCAATGTGTCACTAATGTGTATTTGCATGCATGGGTTTCATGTGTATCCTATGCACATGGGTGGTTTTTTTCCTAAAGATAAGTTTTATGGGATTAGGAGTAATGAGTAATTAGTCAACACTTAGCTAATGACATACTTGGTAGCATGACAGGCATATGGAGGCTCTCAATTCATCCTTATATTCTTAAAATCCAAAATTTTACAGTTTCAAGCATTTACATCTGAAATATAAAACATTAAAGTAACAGACAAAGAAAAGCATGTAAACAAAAATTCCTTATGACTCCAAACATTTTTATTCCCACAATCTAATTCAGTATCACACAGAAATGAATTGGTATTATCATCTAATAACTGTATAAATCTGAGAATTAATTAATTTATGTATCTTCTGTCAATGTCAGTATCACTTTTACCTACAAATATTCATACAAAATTTCATAGATTTTCAGAAAATATGGAGTCCTGAAAGTAATTGCTATATACTGAATTATGCTATTTCATAATGGCTATGTTACTATAAGGGCTTATTTGACTCAAATAAGACTCATATAACATACAGATAGTGGGGTTCATAAGACCCTACCTAGATTTCAGAGAGTTCAAGAAAATTAAAAATCATTAACCACACATTGTGCCTTTAGAGTCAATGAATCAGGGACCTTACCACACTTACTTTACAGGGAACAGTATGAATATTTCTGTTTTGGACAAATAATCCTCAGCTCCTTCAACAAGGAAGGTGTGCCAATTAGTGACACAATTCATTGTTTTACCCATTTGCTACTTTGGAAAATATTTGTCAAGAATCCAAGATACAGTATATACCACAGAATGAGAGAAGCAGTAAGACAAGACAAAAGTAGTTCTTGTCCCAGGAAGACTTCATCAGTGGACCAACCACAGCTGTGTTTAGTAAGTCCCATAAGTGACGCACAGCGAAGGAAAGCAGAATCTACTAAGCTTGACTAAAAGTTGACATAGTATACTATATTTTTATGGATAGAAAGAAGTGACATGTGGGGGGCATGGGAGGATGGAAGGGAGAGGGAACTGGGATTGACATACAAAATAATATTGTTTCTAATTTTAATAAAATTTATTTTAAGAAAAGGAAAGAAGTGACTTGGCAATCTGGAAAACACAGAAACAGTTCAGACAGTAGAAAAAGACAAAAACACTGAAAGAAAATTGACAACACAATTCTTTCAATGGAAGTTTCCAGTAGTGTCACTAAATTTAGGTTGGCTTGATGGATGTCTTTATGTCATTAGGGAATCAATTAATGTTCTGTTCTGAAGAAATAACCAAGTGTCTACTTTTAGAAAATGCTGCTAGTAAAGCACATTTTCAAGTCTCCAAGATCACACATTTCCTCCATCTTCTGTAACCCCGGCTGCCATTTACACTGTATTTTGCAGATTCCTTATTGCTGTTTGTAACTCCTAGCCCCCCTGGCTCCTGATTTGCATGAATGCTGTATTGCGATTTATATTCCCAAAGTTAGTTATATCGTAGAACTCTCCCCAAAACAATCAGGATTTCCAGTTGCCCACACAGAACAAGCTAGGCACTTGGCCAACTCCCCTCTGCTTCCAATGAGCTTCATAGACATTCTTGGTTTGTCTGTTCATGTCTACAAATCACACCACTTCCTCTTTTCATGTCATCTCCTGGGTTGGCATACCCATTAAGTCCTAGGGAATAACCACAATTTTATTGATCTAGACTTTAAGTAATTTAATTCCTTTTTCATAATTACTTCTCAGACTATTCCTGCCAAACTAGATTTCTCTAGTCTTTAACTACACGTAATTACCATTACTTAACATCGCTTAAACCTATTCCAAACTGTGCTGACCAACTCCCTGATGTGATGCCCGTATCTATTCACCTCTTTTCCTGTGTTGTGTGCATTCTATCTCTCACCCCCCCAACAAACACACACATATGCACAAAGAATGCAACTACGTCGCAAGCAAAACATTTCTCATCTTATTTCCCAACTGTAATATGGGACTCACAGTGGTTATCACTTACTGTGGCCTTCCTGTCATTATCACATACCAGACACTATTTTATATGTTTTACAGGTATTACTTAATTTAATTCTCATAAGTGCCCTACTCGAGCAGACATGGTCACTCTGGGGAACTTAGTCCATCATTATTAAATATTACTACTAATAAGCATCATAACAATCACAAAATATGCCCTTGGTTTTCTTCATCAAATGAAGGTTAAAATTTACTAATTTAATAATCTCTCTGCTGTGCTTTTCTTACCCTTTATCTGTATATACCTGGAAATGTAAAGAATTTATAAACAGGATAAAAGTGTCTTCCTGTTTTGAGACGCTTATTCTCACATCATGAATGTGTAGTCTCTTTCCCCAAATCCACCTATTTCTATCTCTTCTCCCTCCTGTCCTCATTACCACATATGCTTAAATTTTTATTAAAACTGTTCCTTGATGAACTTCAATTTGTAGAAAAAACAAACAAAACAAAACAAAAAAAGGCAAAAACAAAAAAACCCACTGTAAAAAGGCAAGAATGCTCCACAGGCTTTGTCTTGTTTCTCACCTGAATATTCTAATATTTCTGCTAATAGTCACCCTAGGTTGGCTTAGGGGAGCATAACAAAAGCCAAAGGAAACATCCTGTACCGTGTCATGTTTAAAAATCTCTGAACTGCAGTCCATTACATAGTTAATCCCCACCCAGCAATGTGGAATTTGGAGTCAGTTTGTCAGGACATAATATATTATTAACTAAGTTTTTGCTGTTTTGTAGTACTCTGAATTATAGAAATATATATGTATTTAATATAAATATCATACATATTTATTGGACTCTCACACCTTCATGTCTTCTTCCTCCACATGGATTCTACACGATATTAAACAAAAACCCTGCTCCATTTAAATCAACACTTCCTCTCGAAATTTATCCAAGACACTAAGGACAGAGGTTTCTCTTCCTTCTGTTCTCATGGCTGAGTCCTTGAACTCTGTTCTTTTGTCCACATTAGGTCACTGAATTTTTTCCTTTATTTATCCATATATTGATGTGCTAAATATAGAAGGCTTTTATTTACACATTTCTAGGTTTTTCTGAGACAAAACTGGGAAATAGAAACTGTGTGTGGTTAAAGTTAAAGTGTGTTTTACTGTATATGTGCATTTTGAAACCAAAAAAGCAATCAAATTACATTCCATCACCTCATACAGTTGGCATTTTTGTTTCCTTTCAAAAAACTATGCTTTAAGAATTTCATAGATGTAGACATCATTCCCTTGCAAGTCTCCCCAAACTCTCGCATAATGCCCCCCAATCTCATATACTCGTTTTTATTTTGTCTTACTGGGTCGAATTAGAAATGTCTGTTCATTAGTGTGGAGTTATCCACTGAAGTATAGACACCCTAGTGTGGGTCTCTCCTCAGAAAGAAATGACTCTCCCTGCTCTAGCTGCCATATATACTTGTGTGAACTCGTATGATCTATTCATTTGATGATTTTTTTTCTTTTGGTTTTTTTGACACAGGGCTTCTGTCATTTGATTAACTTTATATAATATAGTGCTGTTAAATGATGTCACCATGGTATATGTCATATCTACAAGCTCACTGTGACTGCATGAAAGAAACTGAACTATCCAACCAACATCCTCCCATCACATCAACCATCTAGGCTTGGACAGTCAATACTCTATGAATTACTTTTCTGAGGGAGATATTTTGGTTCACATATGTGATATTATTAGGAGTCTGCATTTCTGTAACTGTGTTTTTCACTTAATGTAGTGTTCTTCCGATTTCAGGTGACCTCACTTTTTTTTAAATATTGTAAGCAGACATCACAATGCTTGGTAGCAAAACCCTTTGATCCACTGGGCCATCTTGCCTACCTCTGAACTATTCTTACCTGTCAGCATTTACATCTCTGTATTGAAATTTTGTCTGTTCATGAACTTTGTCTGTTTGTAATTAAAGTGTTTTCTTTCTTGCTGTTGAGTCATTTCAAAGCCTGTTTCAGATATCAACCCCATCACCGTCATAGTATCTGAAAATGTATTTTCTTTTCCTCACTACATGGGCTCTGACTCCACTCTCACAAGTAATTCTTGTGTGTTGAAGAGGCTTGAAGAACGTGTTTGTAATCAAAACTCCACTTCACCTTAATGTGAAAGGTTCATATGTGGACAAAGTTTAAGGGACAGCTATAACACACACACACACACACACACACACACACACACACACACACAAGAGAGAGAGAGAGAGAATTTGTTACACTCTTCCCAAAGCAATTTTACCATTGCAACAGCATGTTGTGATTGGATCACATTATTTTGAAACTTATCAGTGAAATGGAAAAAAAAAACAGTTGTCATCTATATAGACAATAGGTTGTCTTTCTTTCAGAGTAGTATGTGGACTAATAAGTAAGACCTGTGTAATGAGATGATTTCATTTCTATAGTATTTTAATGTGAAATTATAAAAATGGAGAATGGACTAGCTATACCAGAAATGCTCAAAATTATTTGCAATTGTCATATTCTGTTTATGACTAACCTATGCTGTCAATACAGAATGATTTCAATGCTGCTTCTGAAGTTTTTGACATAAAATCTATTTTCTCAGTATCTATACTTGATCTCATTCCATTATATTTGCATAGAATATTTATGCCTACTTCTTCATTTTCAGTTTATGTAGAAGCTATGTCTGTGAGTCTGTAATAAACACCATGTAGTTCTCACTTGTTTTTCATTAACCTATCAGTGACAAGGCATTTTATTTGGAGATTTTAATCCATTTATACTTAATGCAATTATGAATGACGAAAGGCTATTTACATTTTGCTATTTTCTTATTTAATTCTTTTCATTTTTTCTCCTTTGTAATCTTTACTATTGAATTAATAATATTTTTATGGCTATACACTTTGATTTATTTACTCTTTGTGAATTCACCCCTGAATCATTTTGCAGAGGGAATCACCATGGTGATTTCATAAAGTATCTCATGGTTATAAATCATTTTAAGATGATAGCACCAACTCTATATAATATTCATTGTTGGTGTAACAAACTACCTGACAAGAAACAACTTGAAGGAAAAGAGTAGCTAATGTTATCTTAAGGCTGGAGGGTGTACAGCCCATCATGTTTGGGGAGGCACAGAGTAGGTTGTACAAAGCAGCTGATCGTATTAGGTCTCCTCCAGCAGGATTCACAGAGAACATAGAGTTAACATGTGTGTCTCCAACCTAAAAGCTCGAAGTCATGGGTCTTCAGCTGCCCCTGTTAGGGGAGAGGATTCTCTTGTTTGCCCCTACATAGCCTGTCGGGATGCTGTCATTAAAGAGACACACTACCATGTGTAGCATGGCATCAGTGTTGGGGTTTAGACAAGCAAAAGCTGCTTTAGAAGAGACAGCCAGAGAACCTCGTGAAATCATTAGTCAAATCTGAGGGGATTTCATCAGAACCAGTCGTGCTCATGTTGACTAATCTGAGACAATGTGCGGTCCTTCGATTTACTGTCTGTTAATAAGAAGGAATTGAGGGGATGATTAAACTCCAATTCCTGAGGAAAAGGTACAGAAGCCCAGGGTGAGCAGACACCTCTGCTTCGGTCTAACAGTCAGCTTTCCATGAGCCACCTCCACCTGTAATACAGAGCTTTAACTGGGTGAGTAGAGGCTCCTCTCTGCACATGTGCTGATCTCACAGTATAGAAGACTCATCGCTGGTGTAAACAGGGTCTAGTCACGCTGTTAGAACTTTATCTTGTGGGGGTGAGGAAGTGGGCACCCCTTCCTGTGAAGGATGGAAGGGGACTGACTGGTGGTTCATCTCAGTTCAGTCCTTGAAATTTTTAGGCGCATCCCCTAAATTGGTTTGGAGAACTTCTCTAGCAGTTATCTTGAAACTGGGCGACTAATTTTTTTCTGTACAGTGAGGTACTATGTGCTCCAGTAAAAAGGTCAAAACAAACGACAAAAATGCTTCCTACCCTGTGTGTCTTCAGCCCAATACATCCCCAAGAGAACAAACATTGTTCTTCAGCTGAGAAACTACTGCAGTTGTGGGACTGGGCCTGTGAGTCAATTCAAGGTCTCTGGCACAAATATCTATGATGTTGCTAATGGGACATCAGGTGGAGGAAAAACACTGGAAGTTTGCTGGCAGAAGAAATCTTGCCTTCCCTTTCCCGTTTCCCTCCCTTCCCCCTTTCTCACTTCTCTCTCTTCACCTCTTGCTCCTGTATCTACTGAGAACATAGGAGCTTGTTCTCAAATGCATTGGGAGATTTCAAGGAAAGAGGAATGCAGAACTTGTGTTCTCTGCTTATAAGTGCCTAAATAATCAAACCAGGGGAAGAGCATTGGCTCTTGGAATTCCATCCGGTCTCGTTAGTTTTAGCAGATCTCGAAATGTGGACTAGAAAGTTATGCGGCCTTGTGGAAGGCCCTTGAAGCCAATCAGAACATTTTTGTCCTCAGGGCTATGTGCCAGTAGTTAATCAGTAAGTCGCAAAGTTGGTTATCCTGGTGGCAAAAAGCTACATAGTCACATATCAAGAAGTAGCAGTGCCTGTTGGGACTCTTTGAGCTACAACTCACTTAGATGACTTTGCTGAATTGAACCTTTGGCAAACAGAGGCAGCCTCTGTCTGTTAAATGACACTGGAGTTCTCATTGTAGTAGCTTTGCTGAGTACTGTTTGAGATTTGGTGAATGGATTGAGCACAATCTACTGAGGGTAGATTTTGTGCAGTCAGTGGACTGGAGCGGGGAGATATTCATCAAAGCGGTGCAGGGGAGAGACAATGATTAGATGCTGCTGGCAAAAATCTTTAGCAGGAGGCCCTTACATTCTGCTCTCCAGGGCAGACTCACCAATTCCTTCTGTTTTGGATTATCTTTTTGACCATGCTTGTGGAGCAAATAGAACAATACGCATAGTGTTTTCTCTGGGGCAGATGCCAGCCATGCCTACAGCCTATTATCACGTCCATTGACCAGAGCTTAGAAGCTCAGAGCTTCTCTTTTGTAAAACAAGACAGTGTGAATGCAGCTGCCACCTGACCCTTTGAGAACTGCAGCTTGTGGAACTGAAGGGAATGCTAACACCCTGGCTTCTGCTGCTGCCATGAATAATAATCATCTTTGCCTCTGACCTGAGTGTCTCGTCATATAAGTACTTGCTTTTGTTATTTCTTTGACAAGCATTCCATAAGAAGCAGAAATATAAGTAGTGATGCAATGGCTAGGGTAACATAAATAACATGAACGATTTATGAAGAGATGACCAGTAACAATAAAGTTTTTAGAAGGTAAGCTTGATGCCACCTTGAATATGCCTCTGGGAGGCTTAAAGAGCATTGAAAGAAAAGGGAACATGTTTTGCTTAACAAATAATCTTAAGGGTAAGACACAGAGCAATGAACAAGCTGGTGAGATTTATCTTTTCATATATATACATATACATATACATGTTCATATTCATATTGTGTGTGTGCATGTGCATGTGTGCGTGTGTGTGTATGTGTGTGTGTGTGTGTATCTGTGCTTGTGTATATACAGAAGCCTGAGAAGCATGTCTGATACCCAACATTATCACTTTCCATCTTATTCCTTTATGACAGGGTCTCTTAGCAAACCTGGAGCCAGGATGGAAGTCAGCAAACCCCAATAACTCTCTTCTCCATGCCTCCCAACTCCCCACTTCCCAACCCACATTATCACTGGGATTACGTGTGTGTGTGTGTGTGTGTGCGTGTGTGTGTGTGTGTGTGTGTGTGTGTGTGTGTGTGTGTACACATCTGATTTTGTGTGGTGTGGTAAGATTTGGACGTGGGTCATCATGGTTGTATGGCAAGTGCTCTTAATGCAATCCTCAGAATACAACCTCCCGCGAGACTTGCCACCTCCTCTAATGATGCCAGCTAGCAGTCTTTCCATGTTTTATTTAGGGACTGGAAGTTGTGAGGGTTTTTTTAATAGGCTGTGGCAGTCAACGCAAAAGTGGCTGAGAAGTTCAATTGTCAACATGCAAACACAGTCCACTAGAGGTCAGCAGCTGCAAACTCCCAGTCAATCATCTGACACCTGTACAGTCCACAACTGACCACTGTGAGATCTTGAAGCATCCATTGTTATCTGTTCGTGAAGCCTAGCACTTTGGGTGAGGGTTTTTAAGTGGCGAGATATACAGACTTAGGAAGAAAATGCCAAGGGTGATTCTGCAGACAAACCATGGGCAGAATGGCAGAATCAGGCAGGAAAGGTTTCATAAAGTCTGGGTATACCGTATGCAGGTTGACAGCTGGCATTTCCCCTCAGGTGTCTTGGCAAGCATTCAGGAGCTGGCTTCTCTGCCTTGGCTGCTGCTGACTTAGCCGAGGGAACTTTCAAAGCTCCTATGGAGTAAAGGGCTATTTAGAGGAGACGACAGAAATATGGCAATAACCCTGAGGGAAGGACAGAGTTTTCAGATGAGCGATTCTTGGAAAACAAGATGACCTTAATTGAGAGTCTAAGAGAAGTCCCTCTACCGAGTGAGTGCTAGACCCTTTTCTCTGCGGTGACCTCTTGAAATTTTAGTGATGGTTGTTACAGTCCTGGGAATGTGACGAAAGGGACCCACCCACTTAGACATCAGGAGTGGTCACTACTTACCAGCATGCAAAAGTACTTACTATATCTCTGGAATAAAGAACCCATGGTTTTCTTTGCCACACCACAAATCTGGCATTTGTAAAGACAATATTCCAACTTACATTAAGGGATATTTAAGATTCTGTGAAGGAAAATATGTGTATTACACAAGTATACTCACTTAGGATACATCACATTTATGATCTAATAGATTATATCTCCTATGTAGATGTTAGTATATGTGTAGGTTTCATTAAAGATTTTTATGGTTAATATATTTTAAAAGAAACTTATGAATGACTTTATGAGGCACAGCCAAGGGGACATTGGTATAAGAGTCATGTGCTTGAATTCTAGCTATGACTCTGTTGCTAATGAGCTGAATGGACTTGAGTATGCCACTTAACGTTGGCAGGTGTATTTGTTCAACTCTCGTGAATGATGCTCACTGAAGATATCTTACAATAGAGGTAACTATGGTTTTGCAAAATTTTATCTGTGAATAAAAGTGAGGCCACATACAGAGAAGTCATCAAAATAATCAATCAGTCTTTGCTGTGAATACACAGGCCATATGTATTTCACTCAGCATTCAGAGGAAGGGCTTGCAAACACTTAATCCTGGACTTGATGTCTATCAGGGTGAAATAGCTTTGGCTGGTGTTTGCCCTCACAGAAAGTTCACTGGCCCACAGTGCAGAGTCTTGTTTGATTGCTTGGCATTCCATTTGCAGCTTCAGGGACCCAGAGCACTGGCCTCATATTATAAGCCCCTCAGGACTATTCTCAAGATCAGTGCTTTGATCTCTACATCTATTCACTACAGGAAATTAAACCAGATCCCTGGGGACCAAGCTATCATCAGCTACAGCCTTGGGGGCATGGTGAGCAGGAGCAGGCCTACTTTAGAAGTCCTATTGAACAAATAAGCTTGAACAATGGAAATCACCCTGATGCCTACTTCTATTCTCTCAGAAAGATGTATACTTGCCAAGGCAACAGATGCTCTAACAGAAATACCTGGTACCTATACTCAGAATCACGACAAATCTTAACTGAGTGATAGTATAAAATTAATCATTGTATGAGTTATAATGTGACATGTAAGCTTCAATTGAGCAAAAGTTTACAATTTATTTAACTCTGTGCTATAATTTAGCAAAATATGAGATCTGGGGAAGTAAGTTTATTCTTGAGGGCGCTAACAAACACTATTAAATTAGTCCTATAGGACAGAATATAAAAATAAGTGCGTATAGTTCATGTCAAGAGGACAAACGAAAACCAAACCAAACCAACAGCTATCAGTGAACCTGTGATCACTTCCTAAACAGTTCTTAAAGGGAGCTTGTAATCCAGGTATTCTACTGCAGAGTCATTGTAAGCAAGGAGCCAGCGAGTATCTACGAATAGTGACAACTCTACTGCAGTTATTGTAAGCAAGGAGCCAGCGAGTATCTACGAATAGTGACAACTCTACTGCAGTTATTGTAAGTAAGGAGCCAGCGAGTATCTATGAATAGTGACAACTCTACTGCAGTTATTGTAAGTAAGGAGCCAGTGAGTATCTATGAATAGTGACAACTCTACTGCAGAGTCATTGTAAGCAAGGAGCCAGCGAGTATCTACGAATAGTGACAACTCTACTGCAGACTCATTGTAAGTAAGGAGCACTTACAACGTGGTGCAATTTTTCGTTGCCACTTAAAAACCCGCACCCAAAGTGCTAGGCTTCATGAACAGATAACAATTTTATTTTCATTCTTCTTTTCTCATTATCTTTGTCAATTAGTAGGTACTGACCTCTTGCAGCAGCGTCTGGCCCTATATGTGAAGCAGTACCGTATTGAGTAATGGAAGAGTAGGAGCTGGCTTAACTATTTCAGCTATTCACCCTTGAGACTTCTTTGTTCTTATGTGCAGCATTGAACAAAGCATTGGCTTTGCCTTGGGCTCCAAGGAACAGCTCCCTTTGAATTCTATTAGTGAGTTTGCTTCCATAAAACAAGAGAAAGTTTCATTAAAATGTCAAGCAAATTACTTATACTTATGCTAGAAGGCTGATAAGGCTTCTTTTTAATTTACCTTTTCATGTTTGCTGAACCTGCTCCCATCAGCCTAGGGTGCATTCATCCCTTATCAGGGTCAGAGGAAGACCATGGCAATGAAGAATACATGACTCCTGTTACCTCAGAGGTATGACTTCAAAGTTTCCTAGGAGGTGCTGCATGTTGGTTGTTCCTGAACCATTTCTTTTTAGTTAGCTGTTTTGCATGCACGTAGAAAAATCACAAACATTTTATGTGAAAAAATTACAAGCTGCGGGTGTGAATGGGACTCCAGAATGTTCAGAGGAAGAAGAGTGAGAGAAAACTGTTGTCAAAGAAAGATATAAGGGATTCTCAATCAAATCATCTCTTCATTTCCTGTGCCTATAATGCACATAAGGTTTTCAAAGTAAACTTTATTTAGATAAAGTGAGAGGATAAAGGTAATGGAAAATGAAATTATTGATATAGGAGTAAGAAATCTCTTATATTGTTCAGAAGTCTCACCTCCTGCCATTTACATGTCTTACCTCACACATATCATCTAATCAATTTCATAATATTCCTAAGATGTTGAAGTATATACCATTTTCAAATATTTAATAAATGTACATTTAATTCTCTGGAATTCCTCTCTCCATATCTTCACTGTAATTTGCCAAACTGATCATTTTCAATTAAATTGTTTTTATTGGCCTTCCATATAGCATAGATGTCCCTTATGCTTGGAGTTATCCTGATGACTTGTAATGTCTTAAAATTTATATGTTACATACTTGTTACATGTGTCTGACAACTCCATTCATGCAAGCCTTCATCTTATTGGAATAATAGGGTAATAAAATAGTGATGCTTTGATCCAGTTGTTAAAAGTGATAAGACATATACAGAAGGTCTGATAAATACTAAATGCTCTGATGGTATTAGCTTTGTTGTGTGTAGCTCATGGCACATAACCGTGTAGGTAAGCGAATGTGCCTGATAGTCATTTTATCCTTTATGTTCTGATGACTTTGATACACCAGTGTATAGATCCTACTAGTTTCTGTTTAGAAAGAAATGAGTAATTTGACTTACAAAAATGTGTTCCGAAAACTACAGAGTGTGAGTTTCTCATGGCATACCCAGTATGCACCAGCTGCTTCAGTCCTTTCCCGTGCCATAGAAAGGCATGTCTTGGTCTTTGCCCTTTATTTTCAGTGCAATTCATTCAATCATAAACTGAGGTTGAGCCCCAAGAGCCAAATACCAAATGAAGTGTCAAATGATACCTGGCGTATATTGCACACTTGCCACGTGTTAAACACTCCACTAAGCATTTAATTGGAACTTTATCATTTAGCTGTCACAATCATCTACTGTATTAGGCACCATTTTATCCACTTTATGGCAAAAGAACAGAGTCTCTGAAATGTCAAATTGTCCCAGGGCACTCAGTTAGTAATTGACAGGATTTGAAATTGAGCAAGACCTAGTCATAGCCTGTTTTGTGATCTTCTCCTTACAATAAATTTTCCTCCAAGGTCCCTTTCTGAAATCATACCATTTCGTATTCTAATATCAAAAAGTTTGTATTTGAGGTCACAGGATTCATCTCTATGAAGGACTTAACATGTGTTTCATGTTGGGTTACATCATGGGCTGGCCCATCCTTCAGATAATATTTTTACAGAAAATGGCCAAACTCAGCCTAAAGGAATGAGTTATTAGCCTAGAGTAATGAATATAGTAGATGTCAAAATAAACCTTGTTTAACAATCATTCCTCTATTTAATATGACTATATATCTTTAGGGAGGTGTGGGAGGATTAAAAATCCAGCCTTATTTAACAGTCATTCCTCTCTTCTGGATTTTTAATCCTCTTGTACCTCCCTAACTATAAATAGTTATTAAATAAATACCATTCTTCCATATAAGTTTATACTAACTACAGAAACATACATGGGAAGGTCCATGCAATAGACAGAAGTTGAAGGAATTTAATTCTTCAAGGTGGTCTATTTTAATGTCTTTGAACTCAATTATTCTTTATGAATAAGCTTCACCCATGTTCACATGTTGAGTGAATTGAAATCCTGAGAGGCTGGCACCAGATGAAGTGTTTATTGCTGCCAAGCTACATTGCTAGCATTACAACTGTGGCCAGATGTTATATAGCAATATCTGGCTGCAGAAATACCCCTCTGTGTCCATAAGCAGTGCTTCCATTGATAAAATCAAGAGCTACAAATAGTGTTTAGTCTCCGTCTTAGACATCTCCCTCAGGATCTATCTGCTCAAGGCACATCTCCAAAAAGCATCTGAACAAATGAGGACTGAAAGAATTTAAGTTCAAGTTTTCTTCATTGTCTCAATACAATGCTAAATCAGGGTTATTAAAAAGAACAGAAGCAAGTTATATTCTACAGTATAAATTGATTATTAAGATGGAGATCTCACATAGCTCTTCCATAGTACATGCCCTGGATATCCAGGGGAGCCAATATAAGTATGAAGGTCTAAGCACCATGGGAGTTGTAAGCATAAACCACAGCCCAAAGCTAGGAGAAGGCTAAAGTCCCAGCTCAACAGAAAAGTAAGAAGCAAGAAGCAAGAAGAAGCACTTTCTTCCACCTCTATGTTTTGTTGATTCCAGGTCTCCCATCGATTTATAATGAGCACCTGCCATGAGAAGGATTATTGATTGAGTTTATTGATTTCAATGCCAGTCTTTTCCAGAGAACCCTCCTAGCCATCTAGAAATGACATTCCATCTGGGTTCCACTTGGCTTAGTCAATCTGACATGTGGGATTTCCAAAACAAAAACCCACCCACAGACTGACTGGAATAGTCAACAGGCCAAAGGCTTTGCCAGTACTTCAGAGGTAATGTGGTAACTCACTTCAGCTAGGTACAGCCTGTAGGGGTTTTGTTATTTTTATTTTCATTTTGGTGTGGGACTTTTGCTTGAATAAGCATTTGTATAGCTGGTGCCCTCAGAGGCCAGAAAGTCACCACAGCCCCTGGCACTGGAGTTTCAGTGGTCTTGAGCCACCATTTTGGTATCAGGAGACTGAATGTGCAAGACCAGCAAGGCCTTTTATCCTCTGTATCTCTTAAGCCCCACCACTCCAGTGCAATATGTGTTTCTTAATCTTTTCCATTAAAATTAATTCTAAAGTAGCTCTTTTCCCTTCCGGGGATGATCAGCTGCCTTCATTTTTCATGGATCCCCGAGTTTGTTTACAAATCTCCATTGCCTGCAGCCTGCTTGTTTCCAAGCAAGACTGCATCTTATTGAGCATCAACTATACACAAGATGATGCACTGTCAACTTTCAATGTATTGACTTTTGACACTCACAGTGTTCCTCACAGACTTGAAAAAATACTATTTTGAAGAATAGTTACATAATTTGCACCCAATCATCCAGCTGGGGTTCAAATAGCCTTCAATAAACCTGGAATTTCAATTTCAGGAGGTCTGTCTTCACAGCCCATGTCCTTAATAGCCAATTTTTATTTTCTTCCAAAATGAGAGGTTCATTTAAGACTGCACCCAAAGCTTGAAAACAGCCAAGCTACCTAAATAAATTAATTACATTTCAAATGTTCATATTCTATTTTGATTCCATGATTTCGTGTTCTTTAAATTGAGTGTGTTTGCTCTCTTTGTATAACAACTAAAAATGTGATACCATATTCTGACTCATTCCCTAAAAAGTGTGGTAAGGGAACATGTTCTTTTAATTTTCAAATGCATACTATTTCCACCACATCAAAGCATCCTTCAAAAAAAGATAAGGGGAGAAGAGGAGGTGGGAGGAAGACATGAGGAACCAGAAAGATTGAGTCAGGGGAAGAATAGAGGAGAGAAAGAAAAGACATAACATAATAGAGGGAGCCATTATAGGTTTAAAGAGAAATCTGGCACTAGGGAAATGCCCAGAAATCAACAAGGATGACAGCAACTAACAATCTAAGCAATAGTGGAGAGGCTACCTTAAATGCCCTTCCCCTATAATGAGATTGATGACTACCTTATATGCCATCCTATAGTAGCTAATGGAAACAGAAGTAGAGACCCACAGCTAAGCACTGAGCTGAACTCCAGGAATCCAGTTGCAGAGAGGGAGGAGTGATGAGAAAAGGGGTCAAGACCATGCTGGGGAAACCCACAGAAACAGCTGACCTGAACAAGAGGGAGCTAATGGACACCAGACTGACGGCTGGGAAACCAGCATAGGACAAAACCAGGCCCCGCACATGGGTGTCAGTCAGGAGGCCTGGGCAGTTGATGGGGTCCCTGGTAATTGAACAGCATTTATTCCTAGTGTACAAATGGACACTGGGAGCCCATTCCCAATAGAGGGATACTCTGTCAGTCTAGACACACGGGATAGGGCCTACTCCCTTGTCCCAAATGATGTGACAGACTTTGATGATCCCCCATAGAAGGCTTCACCCTTTCTAATAGCAGAAGAGGGATGGGATGGGGGTCGGTGGGGAGCATGGGAGAATGGGAGGGAGAGGGAACTGGGACTGATACATAAAATAAGATTGTTTCTAATTTAAATAGGAAAAACTCACAGCAAGGGATCTGGGGAGATGGTTCAGAACTTAAGAGCACTTGCTGCTCATCCAAAGGACCTACTTGCATTTGGTTCCCACTTAAGTCAGGCAAAAACTCTAGCTCCAAGGAATATCTCTGTCTCTGTCTCTGTCTCTGTCTCTGTCTCTGTCTCTGTCTCTGTCTCTGTCTCTCTCTCTCTCTCTCTCTCTCTCTCTCACACACACACACACACACACATCCTTTTACAAAAATCCTCAACAAAATGTCAAAGAAAAATGACGGTACAACAACCAGTTTTATAATAAGTCTATTTATTTTATTTTTTTAGAGAAATCAAATCCCATTCTTTCCATCTCCAAATCACTGGGAAAAAAGAGGTGAGAAAAGTAAGAACAGTAGAAACATAGGGAGGATTCTAACTGTGAATTAGGAATGCATTCTTAGGAAGTTCATGGAGGAGAAATTCAAACTTGTTGCACTTTTCAGGTGAAAGACTCTATTTCCTCTTTATGAGTGTTTTGATTCAGTTAGTAAGTAGACCCAGTTCTAGTAGTATTTCTGGTGTTATTAAATACCAATTGATTTCTGATTGAGTTCAACCTAACAAATTGTATAGCACCTTAAGCCTCCAGGATGAATTTCAGCATTTCATGGATTTCTGGTATAATCATATTAGTTAACTAGCCATATCTCCTGCTAAATATTTTCACACACAGTAACTAGTAGCAAAAGTTGTCTTTCCAAAAGCCAATGGTTATTCCCCGATGAACAGTAAATAGTGTCATATTTACCAAAATGATTAGCATGCTTTATGATCCTAGGTTACCACCAGAAATACCTGAAAGGAAAAGCATTTACAAACATAAACATATTATATTTAGAGAATGGAGTTCTCAGGTATTAAGAAATAAATTCAAGTCAACCATATTCTCTCTAAAGTCTTCACTTACTAGACAA
The DNA here is from genome assembly GCF_017639785.1 of Mesocricetus auratus. Classification (NCBI taxonomy): domain Eukaryota; kingdom Metazoa; phylum Chordata; class Mammalia; order Rodentia; family Cricetidae; genus Mesocricetus; species Mesocricetus auratus. The sequence continues at coordinate 8,582,308 of NW_024429192.1, read as the reverse complement.
TTGTGAACCACCTGTCACACAGCATGCTGGCTCATAAGTGCCAGAAGATTCCACAAGTTGCGTCCCAGAGACAACATTGCTGGAGGAGTTACAGGAACTGGACTCAGAGACCTGAGAGTAGCATTGGCTGGTTTCAAACTCCACAGTTTGGCAACCCTCAGACACTGTAGACTTTACTGGGTAACACTTGGCCATGTAACTTGCAGGTTGATAACTCTGGGCTACAAAACCTACTTGCTGACAATTTCTTGACTGGCAGGGCTGAGAAGCACACTCCGTCACAGCTGGGGAGATTCCTGATTGGCATGTTGTCTTTTCACAGGTTTTCAAATTGGACCAAGTTGTTTGGTCAGCTCTGGAGATCCAGGAACTTTGCACACAAGGGTCCGCTTTACACTGGTGCTGTTCACAAGTGGTCGGTTGATGGGCAGAGGTTTCACTGTTGGTTTCTTGAATGTTGCCCAGGAGCCAGGTTCTGCTGTGACAACTGCTGGGCAAGAAAATTCCATCTTCAAAGCTTTTAGGATTAGAGTCGTGTGTGATGGCAGAGAGTGATGGGGCTCTGCCCAAGCTCCTGAATGACTGGCAGTAGCTATGAGGCATGTTCTCTAAACCCTTAATTGAAGTCAGCTAAAAAGACTCAGGTTGTCAAATGTCAGGTTTAAAGATGTGAACATTATGTCTTTGCTGGGGACATTATATAGCACTCAGAAAGCAGGGTGTTGGCTCTTATTTTTAAGACTCCTTTGCACTTCATTGCTTGAGCTAATTTGAAGCTTTGCGTAGTTCTGTGTGAAATGGTGTCTTATTAACAAGATGCAAGTTCAATTGTTAGTCTTCAAAATGGCTTTCATGGGAGTTCCACAGCTGAGTCATCGGGGTGGATGAGGTTTGTCAAGCAGGAGTCCCCACGTGTCACCCAAGCTCAGCATTATGACCTTTTATATTGGTAGGTGGACAATACAGCATGTGGGTGTAAATAGTCAACTGAAGGCTGATTAATATTCATCACTGGAGTTTTCAGTGTGGTGTGATTGTGATAAGTTAAGCTTAGACACAGGTCCAGTGGAGCCCACCACCAGATCTTGGCCTGTAGTTCATTAACCAACATGCAAATAGAATGGATATACAACATTTCTCCTCACTATTCAATAAAAGTGTCAAACGTGCTCATGGCCCTAGCATCCTGTCTCTCCACTTTCTAAGACGTTTATTTTATTTTGAGTTGTGTGCATATCTGTGCGTCTGGAGGGACGGTGTGAGCATGTGAGTGCAACTGCCTCAGAGGCCAGAAGAAAATTTCAGATCCCTGGGAACTCAGTTGTGGTTGCAGCCTGGAGTGAGCAACCCAGCGTGGGTTCTGGTGGTGGAGGCCACTTTCTCTGCAAGAGGCGTATTGGTTGTCAACCCGTAGCCCATCTCCCCAGCCCCTGCTCCTTTCTCTTATATCATCATTTGTTTCTTAATCCCCTTGAAACCTTCACAGGAAATTCTGTTTTTCCAGTTAAGACAACATTTTCTGAGTCACAAGTACATTATTTTTAATGAAAATATAATCTCCACTTTTTCTTTCCTCTTGTATACATTCAATAAGCTTTGACAGTAAAGATGAATTGCTACTGATATAAAGAAAATGACAAAAGGTACCAAAATTATGTAAGTAAATATGTAAGATATTCATCTATAATCTTGGATTAGAGGTTTTAAGCAAATTCCCATTACACATTTCATAGTGACACGAAATTTGTACATACTGATATGATACAGTGTGATAATTGATTCAATGTGCACACTGTATAATGATCATATTGGGATAATTGGCATTTCCATCTTTCCAAACATTTATTGTTTCTATATATTGGAAAACCTTATACTCTTATACAGCTTGAATATATCATAGATTTATATAGACCAGACTCATCCTACTGTGCTAAAGAACAGAACAAATTTCTGCTATCTAACAGTATTTCACTATCTGTCAACTCATTTCTCTCTTCTTGGCTTTTACATACCGTTCCTGTTCTAGAGACGACCATGCTAGTAAATTTCTGTATGACTGACTTTTCATCAGGCAGTGTCTACTTGTCATCGTATTTCCTGAAGGTTAATCTTATTAATCTCTCTCTCTTTCCCTCCCTCCCTCCTTCCTTCTTTCCTTCCCTCCCTTCCCCCCTTTCCCCATGGAGGCCCAAAGAGGATTTCAGATTCCTTGGAACTGGAGTTACAGGCAGTTGTAAGCTGACACATAGGTGCTGGGACGAAACTTTAGTGTTCTAGAAGAGCAGTAAGTACTCTTAACCACTGATCCAACTTGCCAGCACTGTGTTTTGTTTTGTTTTTTAGTGTGGACAGATGATCCACTCCTACATTTTTTGCATCAATATGCTCTAACTAACAGTTTCATACTCACAATACATAGCCTGCCAAGATAATTTTTATAACACGTTCTATAATTTACTTAGCCCAACTAAAGAGTAAACAGAAAGGGAATACATTCTTAGGACAGTGTTCCAGCCTGCTGCATATAGGTCTGAAGAAGTTCAAGACTAGTCAGGAATTCTGAGTAACCCTAATGAATCATTAATATTTGAGGGACTAGGGACATTATAGTAAATTTATAAGACACATCTGAAACCATTGCAACAACAAATGGAAACGATTTATTACCTAGAAAAATATCCTCATGAATTTGGGATCATATCATGCTCTCCACATGAACACTACAATAAGCCATTCAATTCTTATGTTGTTATGTATATATACTTGGATTTGTCCTAATTTTATTTTTGCAGTGGCTTCCACTGGAACTTCTGATCATCCTGTGGGGGGTGGGGTGAGTATGTATACACATATATGTGTGTTCCAAACTGTTTGTGGAATAAAATTTTTGTACACTGTGAAGACTTGTCACTTGGATTGGTTTAATAAGAAGCTGGATGGCCAATAGCTAGGCAGGATTTTCAGGGCAGAGAGGACACTGGGAAGAAGGGAACAGATGCAGGGAGTTGCCAGACAGACAGAGAGGAGGCAGCATGGGCAGTGCAGAGCAAAGGTAATAAAGGCATGAGGCAAAAAGTAACTTAATAGAAATTGGTTAATTATGTTACGAGTTAGTTAGAAACAAGCCTGAGCTATTGGCTGAGACTTCATAATTAATGCAAAGTCTCCATGTGGTTAGCTTGAAGACCTTAGCTCCACCCCTGGAGTATGTCTAATCTTCCCCTGACACAGTATTCTGCAGATGCTGCTACACCTTCACACCAACCTCCATTACTTCCTTCTCTTTCTTTCTGTGTTGATCTCCCCTCTGTCTTTGGTTTTCAGCTGGAGTTAGTTTGCCTAGATAGAAAATTTCCACCAACCTTAAAGGACAGTAGGATTACATTGTTGCTTGACTATGCTACCACCCACAAGTTTTAGGAAGGCAAGACACAACTGTATCTTTCTCACTATCAGTTCCCAAACCATGAGTCACACAGTGACTGTCTGCTTATAGTAGGATCTCCATGTGTGTATTCTGAAAATTAAGAGAGGGTGTTAAATAAAAACATGCTCCAAGTGTAAGTGGCTTCTGACAGCATTTTGTATTCAAACCTTCCCATACTACAAATATTCAAGAACTGCAAAGAGTGCTTAGCTTACGTGAAAGTAAATAACTATGCCTTTCTATTTGTGAAGTGAGGATAAAAATATTTTGCTCTAAGATAACACTAATGTACAAACTGACATAGTGGAGCCCATTCTATATGGAAAGATACCTTGCCCAGCCTAGACACAGAGGTGTGGTGGGCAGGGGGAGAGGCGCCTTGGTCCTGCCTCAACTAGATGCTGGGACAGAGTTAGTAGACTTCCTAGGGGAGGCCTCACCCCCTCTGTGGAGCAGATGGGAGGAAGGGGCAGTGGAGGGAGTGGGAGAAAGAAGTGAGGGAAAACTGGGATTGGAACGTAAAAAAATAAATTAATAAAAAAAGAGAGGAAAAAATATTTTGCAAATCCCTTATTAGCGTGGCACAGACCGAATCACTAAATCTGGGGTAATATTTGGTTCTCCATGGGTTGCTTTACAAAGCTTTTACTATGAAAAGGTCTCTAGTTTTCATTGCCAATGCACAGTCTTGTTGCCAAAATGTGTGGACAAAATAGGGAATCACGTAGGTTAGACTTCTCCCATGTCGCCGGGGAACCAGCCTCCTTTTTACCCTCCCATATATGGTAAATTAGTGGAGATCCAAGTGGTTCCTACTACTGTATGGGAGATGAAGATGAGGGTTCTGTCCCTTGTGAACAGGGCCATTCTATGAATTCCTTTTTCTTTGGGAGGAAGCATTGGCTTGCATATTATATTGGACTGAGTGGTAAATTAATGGGTGTTTCAACATATAATTTTGATTCAATGAGCTGCTACAGAATTCAGTCACTGCAGAATTTATAGAGGGAGTTACTCGGCTTATTACTCCAGAATGACGTATGCTAGAACACTGATCACCCTGGAAATGCTTTTCTACACAGCCTACTAAAAACTTGCATTGATAATTACGCAGCCTATCTTAGCATGTTCTTGGGAAACAGAAGTAGATTTAATTATTTATGGTGACTGGATACTGTATTGCTGGGGGGGTGAATGATTCCCTGGTTTGCCTTGTCCTGCGGTGCACAGGTGGCAGCCTGAGGTGCACAGTGACTCCTGACCACCAGAGCGGGGAGGGAGCTGGCAATTAGCAGCTAACAGAAGCAAGCATGCGAGAGTAATGCTGGTGATCACAAAATTCAATGGTAATCCTAATATTCTGGTGCCTCTGTTTATTTCATATGGGGTGCAACATGGTAAGTGTGTTTACTTAATTATGTGAGGACATATGTGCATACATTTGCAGGATTATGATTAAATTTCATGGCACATACAGGTGTCAATTTCTAAGAACCAGTTAAGGGTCTCCAAGTAGACAAAGCCTCTTCTCATAGTGTTTATACGGGATTTGTACAAAATTGTGATGGAACATAAGCATTTTTTTAATATTTAGGGTGTTATTTGTGTCTACATTTTTTTCATGTTCCATTCATTTTCTTTTGAGAGTTGGGCTGTGCTTTTCATTTCCATGAAAAATGGAATCCAAGCTTGTCCCTACTTCTCTGGGGATAACTATTTGAATGGTTATTACTAATTCTGCTGTGTTGTTGGTTCTCCCTGGTGTATCCACCCTGTGACATGATATGCTACACTTCATGTAACTTGTTCAGTAAAGGGAAGGTGCAAAATTATCAAATTGTCAGAATTGCCCCATATTCTTCCCTAGAACTAACTTCCCTGAACCTCTTCTTCCTCCTTTAATGTTATTCCACTAATGACGTAAATGAACTCTAGCCCTTTCCTCCCATTAGAAAGACTTTGGCATGGCGTCATTGCTCAGCAATGCGGCAACAGTCCTCCCAGAGACCCAAGATGTGGCTGCTGGCACTGATGTTTCAGCATCTTTGGACATGGCTCTTTGCCTGCGTGTGTATTGCAAGAACAGAGTCTGGATTAGCAGCCGACACATTGTTCTCTAGCTGATCCACTCTACACCTTTCCTTTATGGTGATGCCACAGGGCTGGCAGGGCTACTGGGCGCCATCTTGATATGTCCAGCACCTAAAGAAGTCCTTACTTTCAATTAAGGTGATCAATTCCATGTTCATGTAAAACCAGAAATTATAGTCTGTGCACTATCAGTTTCCGTGGATGTGGGTAAAACCCCACTAGTATATAGTAAATAATCTAGTATTTGATGGCAGCATTTGAGAATAGATGAGCCTGTTTCCCTCATTATATGTTGCTCTACATCACAGGAATTTTCTGAAAGAAGAATTAAAAATTGCCATACATGAAACAAGGGGAATACCCTGCCACCATCTCCATCACTGTGATGCCTGAAAAAAAATGATTTTAGGCTCTGGGGCACTTCAAAATTATGATGATTATTAGAGATATGTTTTCATGCTAGCTTTATCTGTGTCTAGAGATAAATAAACTATTTAGGATACAAAAGTAGGGACAGGAGAAATGGCTTCATGGTTAACAGATTGTTCTGCCCCTACAGAGATGTGAATTCAGCTCCTAGCATCCATATTTGGACGCTCACAACGGCGTGTAACTACAGTTCCAACAGGATCTGATGCCACTCTCAGGTACTGTACTCATTTGCTCATAAACACACACACACACACACACACACACACACACACAATTAAAACAAAACAAACCTTAAAATGAATATAAGTGCAAAAGTAGTCACAAGCAGTACCATTTGTTCCCCAAAGAATATCTTTGAGAGCATTGGGTTACATGCATCTTAAATAGCTGGTACATTACTTTTTAATTTATGGAAGAGGGAACATATGCCAAGAATAGTTAATAGCTGAGAAATATTTGTTTACACTGTGTAAAGATGTATGTCACTGTGATTTGTTTAATAAAGAGTTGAGTAGTAAATAAAAAAGAAACATTAAAAAAAGAGATTTTGTTTCCTGAAATAATCTTGGTTCAAACACAAGTTAGTTATACCAGATTCAAAAAATTGGGACAGCTAGGATAGAGGGCAAAAGGGAGAGAAAAATAAGTAAATAAAAGACAGTAGAAGGAGAGGAGGAGGATGAGGAAGCAAAAGAGGAACAGGAGGAGTATGAGGGGGGAGGTGGACCTGCACACCCATGACATCCATCTAGATCTAACTGCTTAGGATGTTTTGTTTTGTTTTGTATGGCTTTACTATGGTTCCTGTTTCATGCTCTTGTAGCCCAATCTGTCCTCAAACTCACCATTCTTCTGCCTTAATCTCCTGAGTTCTAAGAATACACACTTGGCTCTACAAAGTTTTCTTGTTCTCAGCATTCCAAATAGAACCCTCACTGACTCAGCTAGGATACACTTGCTAGTATATATTTGAAGAGCTGTGTTCTGAAAAGAACTAATTCCTGTGAATTAGGTGGTGTTAAGAGAAGCTTTATCTTTGAGAAGGAGCCGTTCCGCCAGCCTGGTTCCAGAGCCGCTTTCCTGCCAGCCTGGTTCTAGAGCCGTATCAGTCCCAAATAAACACACAGGAGGCTGTATTCATTATGAAGCTGTTGGCCTTGCTTGTCTCTTACTGGCTAGCTCTGCTTTAAGTAATTACCCCATAATTGTTAATCTAAGTATGTCTCTTACCGGAGAATAGTTCCGGGCTTCCTACCCATGCGGTTACATCTCGAACTCTCTGTGTTTCTCCTACCCAGAGTCCTCCTGGACTCCTAGTCCCTCCTATCTAGATTCCCCATTGGCCAGACAGTACTTTATTGACAAATGCACAGGACTTCCCCAACAAGGTGGAATTAACAGAAATGTATAGAGTCAAACAACACACTCTTACTGTCTGAAATTTGAGAAAGAAAACTTCCTGAGACCCCTGAAGGTTTGTTCAATTCTACAACTTCATAAAGTTCTGAACCCTGTCTTTAAATTCCTGTTGCATATCTGATAGTCATATCCCTTATGTAAAACAACTAAATGCTAATTCACAAAAAAAAAACAAAAAAATAACAAGCACAGCTAAGCATGCCTGTAACCATAAAACATGAAAATTCAAATTTTCACAGAATTTGCAAAGAAAATTCAACACAAAATTTCACGTGCAATGCAGCTTTAACTTTGAATGAATTCGTCAGCCAATTTCTCAAAGGCTACCCATCAGCCAACATCTGGGGTCAGAGAGTAAGTGAGAAATTGGCCATCAGGGAAGGAGAGGATAATTCTTCCCGGTCAGAGGAAGGTAACATGGCAAGATTGGAAATTAGTAAGATGATCAGTGGAATCCAGACCCAGTGCCGCAGCTTGGTCGGTAGCAAGGAGACTGGCAGGTTCTATAGGGAACACAGGATGGGTGGCAGAATCCAGATCCATAGCCCAGTGAAGAGAAGCCCTGGGGTCTCAAGCCGCTGGATCCACAGCTCAGTGAGAAAGAGCCTCTAGACCCATAGCCCAGAGAGAGACAGCTGCTGGACCCGAAGCCCTGAGAGCCAGCATATGTGGTCCTACAGGGGCTGCAGAGGCTGGAGACCCTGGAGCTGTAGCAGGGCCGCTGGCAGGAGCTGTGCACCTCGTGGGAAGTCTGGCATCCGATGGGCCGGAAGCAGCTCTGACGATAGCCTAGCCGCTGTGGAGAGAGGAGCCCAGAGGGCAGGTCCTGGGAGAGTAGAAGTTAGTGCTCTGAAATAGGAGGTAGGGATATAAAGACCCATAAGAGTTAGGCATAGGGTAAGTAACCCACCACAGAAGCAAGAAGAGAACTTCCCATGGAAGTAGTGTTGGACGTATTCAGAGGAGTATGTGTTCAGGTGAGTTTCAGCAGGCAGGGCGCTCTAATGTCCCTACAATCTCGATGCTCGTAGACCTTTCCTATGCTGTATGTGCTGCAGCGTCATAGAACCTGCCCCTTCCCTTGCTTGCATTTCATTAAATAACCAACTAACTTCCCTTATAATTATAAACTTAACAGTGAAGGTGCCTTGATTTCAGTTTAATCACTCTTGATTTATAGCAGCCACTTGGCTTCTCTCTCCATATTTTCCCCCCAAAATAAGGCATCCTTTAGTTTGCACAGCATTGTTCTGGATGGTACACCCTCTCTTTTCTACATTGACTTTGATGATGTGTGTCGTGACCATGACTGTGGATAGTTCTTACCAGCTTTAACAGTCATCAGAAACCATCCCTGAACTTTGAGTATATAATTTAGTAAATCTTTATTAGATGAAAACATCTAAAATATGGCATTGATTTAATCTTTGCCATGATCTTAATATATAAAAGTTATAAAAATGTTGTAAGAATTCAGGAATGAGGTCACAGAGTCCTGAGGAAGTTGTATGTTCTCTGAGTAACTGATCAAAGCAGTCATTGATCCAGGTCATAGTTCAGGTGTGTCTGACTCTAAAGCCAGCAGAAACCACAATGCTTTATTGACTGAGGAAGTGTTGCTTTCTCCAACCACCTGTTGACAGAGAGCAGAGAAAATTAGGTATATTTGGAGTTCCCTGTGAGAGCAATCTGGGAGAATGGAGATTCAGACAGTCTTGAAAATGCTTTTTTAAGGTCTTACAGGGCAATGGCTGTCATGTGACAAATGTGAATTATTAGTCAGGCATTGTTGGTGACAGCTAAAGTTAAGTTGTTCTGTGAGAATGGATTAAATGTGGTGTCCATCTCCTAGAAGATTGAGAGAAAGAATCTAGTTCATCGACTAGAAAAAGTTTGAGTCTATCAAAAAAAAATCTAGGCCATAACCTTGTCTCAACTCAAGATCAACACATTTTGTAGTATACTTAAGTAGACACCCTAGTTCAGTGCTTCAAGTGAGAACGGTCTGAGAATTAATAACAGACTCCTAACTCCACTTTAAATGCCCTCAGCCACTACTCCTCTAGTTTGTTTTAGGTTACTTTGGCAAAATATGAGCAATTAAGTATTCAAACAAGATTGTGTTCAATCTGATGCTATCTGTAGTCCATCTGTTATATCAATTTTTTTCAGTGAAGCCCCCAGTTCCATCAACTGAGGACACAGACTCCTATTTTGCTTTTGCCTTATTTTTCAGTCTTCGAAGTTTCCATGGTGATGCTTATTACAGCCCGTGCTCAACTTGCCCTCTCGCTTAGCTTATCTTCCTTAGGCAACCCAAGTTTTATCCACTGTGGAGTTAGTAGATTGTTTTTCCAGGTCATACAGAATTCTTTGGCAAACACTTTTCTTCCTAGGACAAATGGACAAATGCTGGCACACCATTACTGAGCTGACTACCTATGAAACGTACTATCAAAACTTGAATTTTAATAATACCGCTAATCTTTGCCAGCTCAGCTGGGAGTGGGAAATTTGGCGCCTTAGAGAGTGATTTGTTTCCCTCCCTGCTGAGCTCCTCTTTCTGCTCATCCTTCTAGACAGACAAAGCAGCCTAAAATTTACTCTCACATTAAACGCTTAAAATCATACTTATCACTCTAAAAACTGGTGATGTAAAGAACAAATCTGGAATTCATAGTGTCTTTCTCCCTGCCTATAATTATATCCAATTTCTGCTCAAACATCTTTTAGATGGAGAAGCAAAAAGCCATGTATTTATATGATTTGATCATTTTGCTTTGTTTCATAGACACACTTTCCTCATCTCCTGAGGAGTTCTTTTTTCTTCCAGTGGAGTATTTGTGTGCTAACTGCTTACAATTTCTTGACTAACAGTGTTACTCTTTTTGTCTTTTTTTTTGTTTTTAATCATTAGGATTATAATTACATGATTTCTCTCCTCATTCTCTTCCCTCTAAATTCTCCCATGCACTCTTCCTTGTTCTTTTCCAGTTTATGGCCCATTTTTCATTAATTGTTGTTACGTGGTTAAATGCATATGTGCAAATACAAAAACACTCCTAAGTATCACCTGCTCAGCTTGTGTGGTGTTGCTTGTATCTGTGCTTTCAGGGGTGACCATTTGGTATTGGATAACCAGTGCGTGTGCTGACCGACTAAAACATGAGCTGAAAATGAAGACATCCACAGGCGTAATGAAATGGACTGGAGACAGACTATTAAACATGTACAAAGGAATAGAGGCAACTAGAAAGTACATTTTCTCTATCACTCTTTGTGGTTCCTCTTCTTCCAACTCACAGTTTTACCCCACATGCATCTTCCTGAGGCCTTGCCTACAGGAAGGTTTTCATGAGACAATGACACTGCTACAGACAGAGTATTCCTCCTGTCTGCCTCTTCCCAAATACCCCGAGGCTACTTCGCGAATAACTGACTTGGAGGCTTAATATTGCTTATACATGCTTAGTCTATAGCTCAGGCTTGTTACTAGCTAACTATTATAGATAAATTAACCCATATTTCTATCTATACTTTGCCATGTGGCTCGTGGCTTGTTACCTGATTTTTATACACCCTGCTTGCTCAGCAGCTGGCTTGCCTCTCCTGCCTAGCTGCTGGCCAGTCAGCATCCTTTATAATTTGAGTGACAAATCTTTAGAGTGTACAAGATGATTATTTCACAGCATATTGGAATTTTAGAGGGTGAAATTCTGGACTTCAACACGTCCAAGAAGCTAGGCTCAACCACCCATCCTCATACTAATACAGAGATGGGAAACGACAAAAAAAATCAGAGAGAGACAATTTATTCAGTGTGGTTGAACTGAGAAGTGAGACCCATAAGAACTCTTGTGAGTTGCAGTGTATTTTGGTGTCACTGACATGAGGTTCAGGTACGTAAAGGAGGAATTTGGATAGAAGATGGGAATCATGTGTCCTTAAGCAGTCATGGTCAGGGTATGGGCTCATTGATAATTATCTTGGTTCTGGTTCTTCAATGTGGCCCAGAGAGGTCAATATCTCTGTCATCACTCCAAAGGACCAATCTGGTCTGTTGGAAGATGATTATTTATGTTCCATGACTCAGTCTCACTTTCAAGGATAATTAGATGCACATAAGCTATGTTCTATCCAGTTAGGATTTGTTTTGAATAGGACTATAAAAAGACTGATATTTACGACACTTACCTATCTTTGTCTTCAAAAGTAAAGGAGAGACATTGAGTGAAGACAGAAATATTCCGATTGCCTCTGGCTTCTAGATACATTCTATGCCCAAATGAGGATGTGATCCTTTTTACAGCTTGTATCAGTAGTTCATTTGGATTTGCTTATACATACATTTACACATATATACCGTACGTGCAAATGTTTGTACACATACACACAGAGAAGTACCATACACACATAAACTCTGCACACACACACACACACACACACACACACACACACACACACACACACACCCTTGCAATGGATGAAATGAAAATGGCACCTACTGAAATCTGTCCTGCATGTTAGTAGGATCTCACCTTACAGGAAGATGGCATACGTGAGAACAATGTAGTCTGCGGAAGTTCAGAGTCAGTCTTTATCTTTGACCCCAAACCTGGTACCTATTAGGAAACAGCTGACATTTTTATCCCCCAAAAAAGTATGCATAGCGAAATCAATTTTATTTTTTTACTTTTAAGGTAATCTTTTTTCAAAACGCTTTATTACATTTTATTCTGAATGTTCAAATTTATGTAGTGGTGTGCACATACCACGGTTGATAGGTAGAGGCCAAAGGATAATTTGTAAGAATCAGTATTCTGAACTCAGTTCTTTGGGCTTGCTAAGAAGGTAATTTTTCCTGCTATGCCATTTTACCAACCATAGAGTAATCTTTAACATAGTAGTAAGTGAAGATGATTTTTTTCATAATTGTGTTATCCCAAGCTAATTATAAGTAGTAATATAGGTTTCTGAACCACTAAGTCACATAAGAAATGGATGCGAAAGTAGGAATTAGGGTAACGTTCTGTAAAATTTTAGAATAATTTTTAAAGTTTTGGAGTGTGAGAATTTACTTGTTTAATTTTCTGTTACACAAAACAACTGATTAGATAAACCATAGTTAGAAAGAGTGGTCATTTGGCTTGGCTAGAAGTCCATATATAACCTCATAGACCAATAGTCTCTGCATTATGGCTTCTTTCTACCATGTCACAAATGTGAATCCCTGCTGTATTAGCTAGATATTTTCCTTCCATCAAATTCTCAGCCAGAACCAGTGTGTAACAGTTTCCCAAATTCATCATGACATTATAGCACTCTCACTTCTGATTCTCATGGAGGCTTATCCGGGTTGCTATCTTACTTAGCTCTCTAGCAGTATCCCACAGCTGCTTTAATGCCAGAAATTTTATAATTTCTCAAAATTCATACTTAAAAAGAACTACCAGTTAATTCAGTTTTCAAATATCAAGCCTTTCCAACACTACTCTTGAAACAATAAATAGTAATTAGAGAATAGGTAAAGTTATATTTTCGAGGAAACTGAAATTTGTTACACAGATTTTGTTGAGGTAATGTAACAGATTTTGGACCTCTTAAACACTGAATACCAGTTCTTTATTAAGTACACTAGAAAGCACACCTCTCAGAATGTCAACACATTCAATTTACCATGAATGTATCTGTGCACGTGTATGTGTCCTTAAGCCTGGGAAAGTCGCATATTAGATTTGTTCCTTTAACAAATTAGGGAATTTTGCCCAATATTTTCATGACTTTATGATGCCTTTTGGTGAACAAGTATTGGTCTACGACAGACTTTGGTAATGTCCCATGGAAGGCCTCACCGTCCCTGGGGAGCAGAAGGGGGATGAGATGGGGATTTGGTGGGTGGCATGGGAAGATGGGAGGGAGATGGAACTGGGATTGATACGTAAAATAAGATCGTTTCTAATTTAAATTAAAAATAGTACTAGTCTGAAAGTCTTCTCATGGATCCCATACTAGTCTTTCATTACACATGTATGACACGGTTGCAGGTATGACATGAAGTCACATGGGGAGGGGACATCATTCAGTGAGCAAGCTGTGCATTAAAGAGAAGGATGTGGTCATTGGATCTCTGTTCTCTTTCTTTCTTCTATACAAACCTCAAGAGAAGTTTTGTTTTCTCTTCACTTTTTGCTTTCATAAACCCTTCCACCAAACATCTCATGCTAGGCTGTATTTTTCAAAGTGGATTTTCCAATTTTCTATTTAAATGCTTTGTTTGAAATGTCTAATCCTAACTATCTTTGTTATTAATATATATTTTCAAAAATCACACTTCCTTGCAAATGGTGTTTGTAAATGTAGTTCTTAATTGGTCTAAGTAATAAAAACCCAGAGTCAGATATAGAGGAAAATGCTGAGAGATCAGAGAGAAGGAACAAGCCACCCCCACACCTTACCTCCTTAGATTCTCAGCAGACCAGAGAGCAAGTTCATGTTTCTCCCTGCCCATATCCTGTTTCTACCCAGCTACCTCACTTCCTGTTTTCTTGTACAGACCTCCAAACCTCTATGGTTAGCTAGTGGCAAGCTCTATTCTTTGATCTCCTGGAAAGCATTATTTGTGCAAGCAAGATATCATCACAGTTGTCTTTTGAAGTGATGCTTGCACTCTGCCCCTAGCCAAACTCCAGACAAAGACATCATCTAAAGTAAGTCTTCCTCTGCTGCTCTGTCTTTCCCCGCCTACTTACTTCATTCTCATAGTTTTAATTCCCCCAGCCTTATAAACATTATCAACCTTTTTCTGTTCTGAAGCTTAAGTGGGGTCTCCTTCTTGGTGACTATATAACTGTTTTCTTCTAACTCAGATTCTCTAGCATTAGGTAACCAATGTTTCAACTGTCTCTTCATGATCCCTTTCTAGACACATTTCTACCTGCTTAACATTCTTTTGTCATTTTCCTGTGCACTCAGTCATGGCTTTGAGCTGCCAAATACAAGGGTCATTTTGCAGATAATAGCAGGTGACCATTTAACCACACTTATGCTGGTGGCTGGGTCCTTAATCTTGTGAGGGTGATTCCTTAATTCTGTAGCCTGCTCATGGGTGATCTTCAAAGTCCTGGTTTTGTATTTAGTTATCATTAATTCTTTCTTAATATACTTAGGTTTCCTCTTAAAATCTTCCTGAAGATTTTGAGTTGATGTTTACACATATTTTTTATAAAGAAGAACTATGTTATCATTTTGATCTGGAATATCCATTGTTTCATGATGTTATCTCCAGATGCTAGTGCTATTGGAAGGCAGTAGAAATTTCAGGAGGTAAGGACTATTAAAGAAAATCGGATGCTCATGCAATGCATTTGAGAAGTGCGTTGGGATGGTTGTCCCCTGAAATCATTAAGCTTTTCCTTACTTTCTACTCACAACACACAATGAAAAATGCTTCCTCTGTTATAAGTTCTTATTCCTACACATCATTGTCTTCTGTCTTCTAATCTAGAACATGGTCATTTCAATAAGGTAGTCCATAACAGTTTTCCAGCCAGTATTAGTAAGTAATGTATATTGACAACTGAAGGAAATGCATTTCTTCTTTTAACCGTGGATGAGTAAAGTATTAACCACAATGCAACCACAGGCTTGGTGAAATCATTGAATCACTCTGTTCTAAGATCTACTCTGTGAGAGCACATAACTGAGTTACAGTCAATAAGATGGGAGAGTTGGTCAGAAAATAACTCCGTTCTTCCTTCTTCAATACTGAGTCCTCAGTTCAAGACAAGTCAAAGTGAATAGATGTTGCTCAAGAGTTACAGAATATAATTAAGAAAATCGGTGAGCTTATTATATAGCAATATTTCCTTTTTCTCTCAGTTTCTCCAAAACAACAGTTGAATGTTTTACAACAGCACTTGTCAGCTGCTCTCTTCTCAGAATCACCTCGCCCCAGCCTGCTTCTGATGCTCAGCATCCTAGCACACTTGGTCACCTTGTGTCATCCATGTGATTCTGCACATCTGGAAGATATCCACAGAAGACAGCTTCATTGACTCAAAACCCTAAACTAGGACTGTAGACTGTTTATACCGCTAAAGCATGCTGAGAATTGTTTTCTTGGGAGATTTCTTGTATGGCTCTAATTAAATTATTCTGTTATAATTTATGACACCTTCAGTGTACTTTAAGCCATTTATTTCACCCATATCAACACTATTTGCTTTGTATTTCTGATGAATTTATAACATCTTCATTGGTCTTTGTACCATTGATATAATCTCTCAAGTATAATATATGTCTTAGTGAAGGTTCTCTAGAGAAACAAAATCAACAGCTTATATATATTTAATATATGCATCATTTATATATGCATTGTGTGGTATATACTTCTCTCTCTATATATATATAATATAACATATATTACAAATATATTTTATATCACATGATATATACAGCATATATTTCATATTATAAGTACAAATATAAATAATATATTTTGATTATACTCAAAAGTAATAGACTTTATTTTATTTACTTATACAATATGCCTGGAGTAGCTCAACAATATTCACTTGCACTCTGCAGAGGCAGAGGAACCAGTTGACTTTTCAGTTCAACAAGTAATGTATACCTAGTCGAATCTTGTGCTAAAAGTCTGGGAGTTCCCTTAATATTCAGTGGTTTGAATGCACACTGAAAAGCATTTGAGAGTAGAGTAGGATGTCTGGGAAGAATGCAGAAATGAGTGGTAGATGCACTCTTTCAGAATCAGAAAGTAAAATCAAGCATGGACACTTTGCTTTCTCCTAGACTACATTTTCTCTGTGATGTCATTGGAAGACTCCACCTCCATGGATTGTAGAATCTTCTTAGTCATTCCTCTTAAGAAATGTGCTCAGAAATAACTAGAAGTGCATCTGCTACTTATGTTAATGACCCAATCAGATTGATTACCATGGCCATCTTATACGATGACCTCCAATTTCTGGTTCCACTCCAGTCTTAGTCAAGTTTGCTATTGGTGTGATGAACCACTATGAAATATTCAGTTTGGAGAGGAAAGGGTTCATTTGGATAATGCTTCTATATTGCTGTTCATCATTTAAAGAAGTTAGGACAGGGAAGGAACCTGGAGGTAGAGGCTAATGCAGAGGCCACAGAGGAATGCTGCTTACTGGCTTGCTCTTCCTGACTTCCTCAGCCTGCTTTCTTATGAACTCTAGGACCAATATCCCAGAGACTGCACAACCCACAATGGTCTGAGCCTTCTCCAATAAGTCACTAACTAAGAAAATGCCTGACAGGCTGGCCTACATCTTGATCTTATGGAGGCATTTTCTAAATCGAGGTTGACCCCTCTCTGATGACTATAACTTGTGTTAAACTGACATAACACTTGCCAGCCTGATACCTGAATTTAATATCAGATGGTACTTTATTGCTTTGTCTCAGTCAATACTGAAGGCAAACAAATACTAAATCACCCAAGAGTTTCAAAGCCATCATTAAGAAAGTATAAGAGAAGACATGAGAAACAGAAAGTCTAATGCCAGATTACAGTGGGATTTGAAGCCATAGTGAGTAAATGAACTTTCTTCTGAGATAAAATAAAGAAACAGTAACAACAACCTCCACCAAAACTTTCAAAATTAACACTGAAAATCAAGTGTATTTTTAAAAATAAATTGGTAGTAAAATATTACATTACTTATTCTCTTTAAGCAGAAATGAATGATTCAGAACGCTGAAAAGTATGCATATTTTTACTTTTTTATCATCAGTGCAAATGCCTGTATTTTGTACCAGAAACTGATCAACTGATCAATACTTTTAAACCAAAGATGTTATCTTAAATAACCCTTGAATTTTTAAATAACATATAGTTTATGTGCTATATAATTTCTAAAATCTGAAAAGCATCTCCATTTTTTTCAAAAAGGGAACCTAATTATGTAGTAATGAAGACACATTTACAGTTATTAATATGAAGATTAGTAAATCACATTTACCCCACAGAAGAGCTTGGCCCTGCCAGAAGTATGGAAAATAGAATGCCTTATAGGGGCAAACATAGGTCTTGGGTACAAACCCAGTCAGTGTGATCTGGTAAACTGTGCTCTTGACCATGGTGCCCTACTGTCTCCTGTATTATTATTATTATTATTAGTAGTAGTAGTAGTAGTAGTAGTAGTAGTAGTAGTGAAATCAGAAACATAAGTACAATACTATGTGGAAAGGATACTTGGGAGCTTCGTTGTGAAAATCTTAAACTGGAGAAACTCACATAGGAGGAAAAGGCCACAAAAGTTTGAACAAGTAAAGTCAACTTAAAAGTCTTAAAATTAAAAGAAAGCAGCCAGACAGTGATAGCACATGCCTTTAATCCCAGCACTCAGGAAGCAGAGGCAGACAGATCTCTGAGTTCAAGGCCAGCCTGGTCTACAAAGCTAGTTCCAGGACAGCCTGGCCTGCACAAAGAAACTCAGCCTCAAGCAACAGACAAAAACGTCTGTCAAAACTACCCAGTGTCAGATGGACACCATGCTACTGTCCCATTTGTATTTAAACAGCTGGTAACCTACTATTATCTGAACCCCCACATCTCGTTTGTTTCTCTTCGTACAGCGTTAATAGGACTAGAGGTGTTGTGATTCATAGTGAGTATGTGGGGTGATTAAGAAATACCTGTATCAGCTGGTCAGTGATGGTACATGACTTTAATCCCAGCACTTAGGAGGTAAGTGGATCTATGTGAGTTTGAGACCAGCCTGGTCTACAGAGCAAGTACCAGGATAGGCTCCAAACTACACAGAGAAACCCTGTCTCAAAAAAAAATAAGAGAGAGAGAGAGAGAGAGAGAGAGAGAGAGAGAGAGAGAGAGAGAGAGGAGAGAAGAGATACCTGTATCATTGAGTAAGGCATCTCCCAATGTGTCTCTGCAAAATGAGAAATATATTAAGGCAAGTAACTTTAAGCTACAAGGTGTCATTTTCCATTAACTTTAATTACTTTCTTGATTCTGAGGGATTCTTAAGTCAACATATTATGGCTTTATTCAGCTGAATAAAGTCATAGATCCTTAACATCCTCTGAACTACTTTAAAATGTAGTAATGGTTTCTATAAGGAATAGTAATTCTATGTTAAGAGGTATATTAGGTTGTACATTTTTTCCTGATTCTGCGAATATCCTGCCCTTACTATGATTTATGGATTGCCTTTGTAGAATTAAAAGGAATAACAAAAGCAAAACAAACTAAAATACCAAAGTTATACCAATAGCAATTTGTCATACTCAAAAGTGCAACCACTAAGTTAATAACTAAGATGTCAAGGGAAACTGCTCCTGTTCAAAGTATATGCAAGGTTAGTTTATTAAATAAAAACTTCATGCCATACTGTAGATAGGCAAGGGGCTAAACTCTTCTACTTGTATGATGGAGGCAATGGACTGATTTGTAGACCATAGGCTTAGAAGTTGACTTAGGGTAATTTGACAGGCTGTCTCTAGTCAGGAGGGTTTCATGGCAAGAAGGTAGGACTCTAATTCAAGTTTTGATATCACTAGATAGGCCATGTAGAGACAGGTATACATTGAATTTCTACTGTAAAACCCTTCTGAGCAATAAAAGCTTCATTGTGGGTTCCCGATGTTCCTTGAATGGTATGTCTGAGAGGCATTAACCAGGAACTGGTGGAGCCCAGAAGAACGGAGATGGTCAGGGTTGATAACTAAACTGAGATGAAAATAGACAAAAGATTAGATGGAGTCATGTAGGAACTTTGTAAAGGGACAGTAAGCAGTATGAAATGTAGCAACTGTAATGTACAATCACCATGTTTGCCTAGTCTGTTGTCAGTGACAAAGGAACATGAACACTAGCTGCTGACATAGAAGTGAATGAGTTTTCATGCTGTGGGAGTGGTTTCCCTGACAGTTTACCATGATGCCTTTTGCACGACAACCTGCATACAGGCTTGTTCTTTGTTGTTGGTTCTAACTTCAACTGAATGAGTTAACACAACAATGCTTGTGGATACCTAGGATTCATACCCAAATGCTAGCTGACTGCTTTTTTTCTTCTTGCTTTCAGATGAGAGTTGCATGTTCAAAGCATTCGACCTTGTTCTTTGGTTTCAGCTTAGACTGTGACCCGGAAGAGCCAATGATGAAAACGAATGGTGAGACCCCGTTCTTTGTTTTCTCCTGCTTACAGCGTTATACCATACTGGGACATTTTTTTCTCTCATTCCTAACATGTTTTACCGCATTATAAACCACTTGCTTGCAATGATTATCAACGGAAACTGTGTGTGCTACAAATGGTGCATTAAAGATGAAGACATCATCCTAATATCATGATGCACCATAGGAATCGATTGAGTTTTATGGAAAAATAATTTGCCTGAATGTCTTTAGCAGATGACTATGGACCGCCTCATGTAAGTGGACTTAGATGATATCATCTAAGAAGATGGAAATTCTGGCCCAAATACTTAAGGGTGTGATCTGCTATCAAACTTATAGAGTGTGAATTTTTAATGGCTCCTTAGGGGCTGTGTTTATAAGCAGTAAAGCAAATATCAATTATTTCCAAATGCCAGGAAAATTGCTGAACAAATAAATGTTCCAAAACAACTAGAGACATAGTCACATTCCAATACCATGTGGGAATATACAGTGTATCTAATTTGAATGGATGGGTTCAACTTAGGGTTTTCTATTGCTGTGAAGAGACAACAAGGCCGTGGCAATTCTTATAAAGAAAAACATTTAATTGAGATGGCTGGCTACAGCTTCAGAGGTTCAGTCCATCATGGTCATGTTGGGAAGTATGGAGGTGTGCAGTCAGATTTGATGCTGGAGCTCAGAGTACTACGTCTGAGGGAAGCTTGAGAAAAAGAAACCTGAAAGCCCATCCCCACAGTGACACACTTCAACAAAGTCACACCTACTCTTACAAGGCTACCCCTCCTAATAGTGCCACTCCCTTTGGGGGCCCTTTTCTTTTCAAACCACCACACTGTGTGCTAGTATAAAAAGAGCAGACACTGGTTAGGAGTCCAGCGCATATAACCCAGAGGGCTCACAGGCTAAGAGAACGCTTTTTTGCAATTCGATGAGAGCCAATGAGAAGGTGCAGTGAATGAAGGCATTTCCAACGCAAACCTTGAAGCCCATGTAAAGGTGCAATGAGAGAACCCACTCCACAAATGTGTCTCCCTCTCTCATCCACACACACCACAAACACACACAACAAGAGTATCTCAGAGAGAGATAAAAAAGCTTTAAAAGTGCCGGTGCAATGGCTCCCAGAGAGTAAAGGTACTTGCTGTCAAGCCTGGTAACTTGAGCTCAATTTGTCAGTTCAGACCCCCGTGGTAGAAGGTGAGGACTGACGGAATCACAAAGTGCACGTGTGTATACGCATGTGTTCATGCATACCCACATACAGCATGAATAAATGCAATAAAAATGCACCAAGGAGCTAGTTTATTAGGTAATAGTCAGGGCAATATATATAAAACAAGAAAATTAAAACATGTATTTATATGTTTGGCAGTGAATGGTATATACTATTGTATGCTTCAATGGATATTTAAAGTGCTTGGGTGCTGGGAAATAATATTTAGCCATGTGATGCATAAAATAATTTATTTATGGCTCATTGAGAGGATCAGGTCAAGGCATTCATGACCATTCAGCTTTATCCCCACGTTGTACACATTTATAGTCTTCCAGCAGTTAACATTTAAAAGAACTTTTACATTTAAGGAACGCTCCTTCACATATCATTTTCCCCCCATGCTGTCCCATGATATGACTATTATCATTGCCTCTATTTTACATTTCTAGAAATTGGATTTTTGCAATGTTCCATAATGTGCAGAAGACAAATGCCATAATGCTGGAGTTGGCAATTTCAAAATACATTTCTTTTTGGACTTGCACGCTTGGGTGACTTTAATATGTTCACTGTCAGGGCAGACAGACTAATGTGCAAGGAAAATGCAAACACGTCTTATTTACATGCTTAAATCCTCAAAAGAATAAAGCACAACATTCTAAGGTGTGACATCTCAAAAGTTCCAATAGGTAGAGAAGGTGCATTAGAGATTCTGAGTGTGGCCTTCTGGTGGCCAAGCATTCTGTTCCCTGGATGATAACATAGGCACCCAGGCATCATTTGTGTTAGTGGCTAATAGACCAGGGTACCACACTGGTCTCCCTCTTCAGTGGCTGGATTCATATACACTGTACCTACCATGAGAATATCCTAGTGCTGCTTGCCTTTGTGGAGAAGACCTAATTTTAGGCTTCAATTATGTACCCGCAAGGACTCCCGGCTATGTGGACACCTTTTGCCCTACTCACAGGTGGGGCGTCCTTGGACACGATGTATACTACATGGTTTTACCAGCTTCGGATCAATGTGTCTTCATCCTCTAGCCACATTAGAAAAACGTTAATATGTATCAAACAAAGAGTCTAAAACAGTGAATATTTATTTGGAATTTAGGAAATTCTGACTAATTAAAAGTATAGCTCCTGGTAGGTAATCTATGTTCCACTGGGTGGCTCTACACCCGAGTGTTTGGGCTGCACAAACTGGAGTTGGTGGGGAGAGAGAGAGAAGAGAGGGGAGGGAGAGAGGAGAGAAAGCTAAGGAATATAGAAAAGTCAGTTGGTTAGTTCAGGGCAAACATAGTCAAAATACATTGTATGGAATTCTCAAATAATTGAAAATGCTTTGGTAAGTTTACTCCTGACAAAATCATAAATGAAGGGCTGAGTCTGTTAATGTCAAGAATAGGATGAGTTATTCATAACGTCACTGTGGCTCTTATTCCACACTGCTAGAATGGGTAAGTCTCTCTCCAGGGTAATATTTCAATAAAGGGACTACTTCTTCATCACCAGTAAGAATTCAGGAAAGACTATAGGTCAATTTTTGTTACAAATAAGCTTGAAAAGGTATTTATTTTCACCCATACCAAAGAAGGAAGGGACTATTCTGCTTAAATCCCTGATGTCCTATTTTGATTTCGGTGATACCACGTTCTAGTCTGTGTTTGTCCTGCTCACTCAGAGGAGATCAGGACACGACAACAATTTGCAAGCCTGCAATGAGCATGTCAGAGGGACAGGACTTTTAGGAGCAATCATGTATAAGGCACAGCACTTTAAGAAATTAAATCCACTCGATTTATGTTACAGAAGTCCCACATGCGTTAACTATTATCTTTATTTTTCACACAAAAAATAGGGATCACTCCAATTTGTTTAAGAGTATCTTCATAGAAAGTTATAAAACCCAGAAGTGAGACAGTGTCTGTCTAAACATATTCTGTGACTCAGTACAACTCTCTGTAAGATTTGGTATTGTGTTTTAAGACAAATTCTCCCTATGCAGCTCAGGCCAGGCTGGCAATACACTGATAAACACTCTAGAGCACGCGAGTGCGTGTGTGCGTGTGCGCGTGTGCACATGTTCAAGTGGCAGTCATGCAAACATATGTGGAAACCAGAGGATAATTTCCAAAATATTTCTTCCTTAGGAGCTACCCAGCTTGATTTATGTATTTTTTAAATATTTTACTTTTTTAAAAAGTGATTGAATATCTAACTGGGCCCTGATGCTCACTAAGTAGGATAACCTGGTTGACCAGCAAACCTCAGCTATCCTCCTGTCTTACCTTCTCATAACCAAGTGGACACTGCATGCTGGGTGCTGGGTGCTGGGTTCTGGGCACTGGGGATCACACTCAGGGTGCATAGAAACCACTTTACTGATGGAACCATTCACACAGTCCCACTAGCAATACATGTTGAACCACGTAAACAAAGCTGACAAACAAAATGCTAATATAATGTTTTAAATGAGTTTTCAATCAATACAATACTTATCATTTAATGCTTAAGTATTAAAGAAAGTGTTTAGCATTAAAAAAAGAAGGAAATGGGGACAAAAATATTACAGGTAGATGTGGGGAGATTGTTCTGTAAGAAAAATGCTCTGAAGCATAATTTCTAATTCCGGTATCCATGTAAAACGCCAGACATGACTGTGTAACATCAGTGCTGTGGGGAGCCTTGACTGGTAAAACCCAAGAGATCAACCAGCTTAGTTGAACTGGTCAACTTCCTGTTTATTGAGAGATTGCAACTCAAGACAGTAGGACTCAGAGCAACAGAGGAAAACAACCAATGCAGAAAACAAGCATCACACACACACACAGAGACATACTCAGAGAGAGAGAGAGGAGTGTTCACATTAGCACTAAACCACTAAAGCAGAAACGTGTATATTTTTCTTCTTTCCATAACTTGAAAGCGACAATGTTGCTGAGTAGAAATCCATTTCATAACTTCAGTAAAGAAGGTTTGCTGTGCAATTATTCATGTTTCCACATTACTTTCCCCAAATAAATTTCCAGCTCCCAAGGATGTACTGAATGTGTTTTGATGGTTTGCTCCGGCTCTTTCTAGTGTGCTAATAGACCATAGGAAATGACCCTAAAATTGTTGAAGCTAAAGCAGTTTTCAAATTTGGCTTATAAGTTGGAGAATATGAACAACCAATAACACCTCTTCACCTTGCAATATCTATAGGGCAGGAGAGTGGAGAACGGGGAATCAATTTTACAGGCGAGACATTAACCCTGTGGTCATTTGCCCAGCAGGAAGAGTGAGCTGTTAAAAGCACAGAGTCAGCTATTAGTCACTTCTTTTTATGATCGCCAGTGCGATAGCAGCTTCCCCCTCAATTACATGACTAGAACTATTTTGCTGATAAGGTACCAGATAAAGAATGTAAGAGGAAATTTCAGATTTTTCTCCCTTTGCAGATTTTCCCTGAAATGAGAATAACTCATTATTTTAGTATGGATTCTGACTAAAAATTGATTTTAACTAAAAATTTCAGTATTATCTGCCTCTAAGAAATTTGGGAGAATTGAATTGAATGTTTCAACTCTACTATGTGGATAGAGAAAAAAAACTTCTGTTATTTCTCTTGGGGAAAAAAATCACTTTAAAGAGATTTTAAACCAAAGTTTAAAAGAGGAACCTAAAACTGATTAACTTGACTAGCCAATTATTATGCACTGTGAAATATTAGTTTAAGATGTGTTACATTGAAGACAAGAATGTCAATATCCCATCTTAATATTAGGGGAGGAGTTTAGTCTTACCTCAACTTGATAGGTTATGTTTTGTTGACACATGTGGGAGGCCTGCCCCTATCTGAACAGAAACAGAGGAGGAGTAGATTGGGGGAAGGGAAGGGGAAGAAAAGGGGGGAGAGAAGGGGAAACTCCAGTCAAGATGTAAATAAATGAGTAAATTTAATTAATAAAAAAAAGAATTAGGAAGAAAAAGAGAATGTCAATATCAAGGACAGGGTCAATTTGGTTTCTGTGAGGGACCACAGATGAGGACTTTCATGCTCTGTCAGATCTTGTGATAGAAAAGGGGTTCTAGTCTCCTTCCCTTCTCCTGGGAGCCTTAATGCCATCTTGTGTGTTCAACTTTAACTATCTCATCTCACCTTAATTACTTCCCTCAAAGGGCCTACTGTTAAACATTACAACATTGAGAATTTTTTTAGGTAAACAAACAACCATTCTACAGTAGTTGTAGATCAAAAAAGTAATTTTTCATGTTTATTATTGTGCAATCTTATTTAACTTTGTCAATTCTAAGCTTTAAGAGAGGGGCCGAGGCCAGTTCAGTGGTAGTGTGCCTATCTACCATGCATGAGGCCTTTTGTTCAATCTTTAACATCTCCCTCACAAAGGAAACAGATAAATAAAAAAAAAAAATACAGCACAGTAAAAAAGAGATCGAATCCCTTTTCTCCCATGGCATTTGAGGCATGTGATAAGATGAAGATCAAAACAAAATATCATGTTTCTGTATAGTAATGTCCCTTTCCCTTTAAGTCACAAGTAGAAGCTGTCTCAACAAAAGGGCATGGAGTCTGCATGGTTCCTAGGGGAGAGCACACTAAGGAAAATCAGTCACAGAAAGAGACACAGGCCATGGTCTTGTGTAGAATCTACGTTCTAGAGCTCATGGACACAACAAATAGACTAGCAGGTGTCAGGAGATCAGAAGAGGGGCCAGGCAACTGCTGGCCAGTGTGTCAGAGCATGCAATTATAAGGCAGACACCTTTGCTGACCCCTGTAGAGCACAGAACCGTAGTTAACACTGCACTGCTATACTTGAGGTCTGCCAAAGCATTGGTATGCACCCACCACAATAAACAAATAAATACATTTTTTAAGGAAACTGCAAGATGATGAGTTTCTTTACTAGCTTGACTGTGGTGATTGTTTCATACAGTCTGTGCTTCTGTATTCAGAGAAATGTTCTGGGATACTGACAATACCCATATCCACATGTAAAAAAGTCTTCATATAAAACATCCTAGTGCTTGCATGTATCCCTGACCCAGTCACCTTCATGTTTTAAATCATCTTGCAATTATTACACTAGTGAAAACAATGCCATTGCTGTGGAATTAAATTTTTATTACTTCTTTTATTTCTAAGGTTATAATTACATCAAATTTCCCTTATTTTTCTTCCTTCCATGCCTTCCCATGAACCCCTGCTTGCCCTCTTTCAAATAAATGACCACTTTCTTTTCACTGTAATTACATGCACATATATGTATGTATATGTATTTAGGTATAGATATAGGCATATACATATATATTGCTAAATAAATCCCAGTGGGTCTCTGTAATGTTACTTATATGTCCATTTTCAGGACTGACAATTTGCTACTTGATGGTCAATTAGAGTAGTCCTTAACTCTCATCACAGAAAGTTCTCTTTGCAATGCAGCTCTCCAGCCCTGCAGTTAATTTTTGTACTGTATTATTTGGGAAAGTATCTCCTGGAGAAGCCTATATGCTTACAGGCTATAAGGAATTTTGTTCAAGCATTTCCAATCTATAATTGAATGCAACTATAAAAATGAAACCTGACTGATACAGAAAATATATATTTTCTGGAATATATTCAAAATTTGCATTGTATTCTTTAACTATCTACAATTATAACTATTATTCCTCAAAAAACTGAAATAAACTCCCCCCAAATAGATTACTATGGTTTTTTTTTTTCCTGAATGGTTGAAAGACTCTACTTCAAGAATCCTGGAAAGTATTTGTTTATCTTCACATTAAAAGGTATTAAAATTTAAAACAAATCTTAATTTATCAAAGGTAGAGGAACAGATAGGCGTGGTTTTTATTTCTAAATAAATGGTTATTTATGCTACCATATGTTATATCTTAGAAGGGAAAGGAAATGCTCATATTTGATAATGGTTTATTGTATAGGGAGAATTTAACTTGAGGGTCATAAAATTTTTGTTCTGAAATTCAATAATCAGTGCAACAATTTGACATGTAACCAATACATAGGCAGCATTGCTGACAAAGCCTACAAATAATTTTCAGAAATAAGCAAATTCAACAGTAAATGAGAATCAATACAGGGACAAATACAACCTTATGTATAGATTGTTTCTGCCACAAAGCAGTGTGTCAAGGGTTTCCTTGTTCACCTCTGGTGCTGTGGGAAGTTGCTGGAACCTTTGGGAATTATGGCTCTCCAGAAGGGAGTTAATGTTCCATGACCTTGGTTCTGGATGCTCACCACTGAAAAAGCCAGTATTCAGGAAGTGAGTTGATTGCTGATCAGAAGGTATTAGATGTAATTATGACCTGCCTTCTTGAGAAAAAGAAAAGGAAGGGTCATTGTTCTAAAGGTTCTATCTTAAATTCATGAGTGCAGTAGGCTTTTGGAGGCAGACAGAGAAGGAGATGAAAGACAATGGCCAGAAAAACAACATGTTGGGTAGCACCTTCAGCATCTACTCTCTTTTTCTAGTAGGGCTCACCCAAATGGTTTTGGTGTCCTGGAGACTAGTTTTTACAAATTTAGTTTATTTTTTTAATTTATTGATTTTTCTCAAAGTAAAACCTCTCAGACATATATGGGCTTTGTGTTAGTGAGCAAAACTAATAAACATGTTCTGATATTATCTAGAGGTCACCAGATGTGTGGTTTCTGCAAAGCTAATCAGATAAAATCTTAATTGGTATCTCTTCAGTATTCAGTGTCAGGCAAATCTGAATGTCTTGAAGGAAGAAAGGGGAAGTGAAAACTATTCCCAAAGCAGACATCATAGTTGCATCACTGGGACTATGCCCTTGAAGAGGATGTTGGAAGCCCAGCCTGTCATCTCTCTGCCTCCTGGAGCTGGTATACTTTTGACAGTGAAAGGAGAAGTCAAAACATGGCAGACATTTCACAGATTCACCTGTTGGGTTGGGAAATCACACCTCGATTGCATCTGGCTGTCCAGATTTCACAGTTCAATGAAAAAAGAACATGTCATATACTGCCCATGAGCCCACATGATATCCTTCCAGTGATTTTGCTCACTCTCATGCAGTGACTGCTTACACCAGCTTTTTCCACACCAGTTCTTCACACCAAGATAACAGGACAAAGCCCACTTATCTCTCAGACACACAATAACTCTTTAACAACAAAACCTCTTGTTTTGCTAAACATCCGGCATTTTTCACAAAAGAACCTCGTACGAATTTAAAAGTCAAAACACACATAGGATCTGAGTTCAGAATAAAGAGCTCTCACATCACTTGATGTACTAAGAGAATTATTGTCAGAGTAAGAGCAGACGACTTAAATGGGGTTGAGGTCATTTTTCCTGGGTGAATGATGGATCCATTACATTCCTGTCACCATCATCCAATCAGCCAGTGAAGCAATTTTTGTCTAGAGCAGAGAAAACACAAGTGAAAATGAGAGGACACATACACATGCACATACATACACATACAGAGAGAGAGGGGGGGGAGGGAGGGAGGGAGGGAGGGAGGGAGGGAGGGAGGGAGGGAGGGAGGGAGGGGGACAGGGACAGGGATAGGAACAGGGAGAGGAGAGAGGAAAGAAGCGCTGAAAATATAAACCAGGAAGAGCATTGTGCATTACAGGAAAATGATGCTAAGGAGAGCTGTCGTGAGTTATTAAGCAGAGATTTGAGGACACAGACCATCACCATCTTGTTTGATGGCTGAAATCGACACATCCCTTGTAGTGTGTTCACCTAGCATGTTCAAGGTCCTGAGTTCAAGTCCGGGAGCCAGGTGTAGGGTTGCATAACTTGTTGTCTGTAATCATGTCAATTTTCATGCATGCTTGAACTATGTAGAGAAAGTCTGCCTGGAAAATGCTTCTTAAACGTTGTACTGTAATGTATGCATTTCTTTATCTACTCTGTTATGATTCAGTTTATTTTTCTACAGTGACATGTGCACTGTATTACGCAAACTCTCTAAGTCACTAGATCACCTGTGTGATTCGTAACCCTTTTATTTCCTTCTGTTGTCCTTTCTATATCTGAACATCCAACCAGTATATTACATAGGAGTCTACACAGATTGTCATCATACAAGATTTAATTAATGAGAGATGGTTTTTACTTTAATCTCCGTTTAAGATGATATTGGCTATGGGTTTGCCATATATAGGTATCTTACTTCCACCCCTATTCCTTCTAACATTTATCATGGAATGATGCTGGATATTGTCAGATATCTTTTCTGTACTCATTGTAATGATTACACAACTTGTATGTGTGAGTCTGTTTTTACTCTGTATTACTTTATTTTTAAGTTTGTGAATTTTTGAACCATTCCATCTGCAAACAAACTTTCTGAGAATTTTTGTACCTGTGTTTTTCAGGGATAACTGTATAATTTTATTTTTCTGTTATATTTTTATTTAGTTGGAACTGTACAAAAACACTAATTATGTAGAAGAAATTTGGAGTTTTTCTTTCAACAAGTGAATAATTACTTTAGAAGCATTGGTTGCAGTTTTTCTTTAAAGGTCTGGTAAAAGTTCGTTGTGAATCTCTCCAAATTTGTACTTTTATACTGAAAGGATTTAAAAAATATTGCTTCAATTTTTTTCTAGTTATAGCTTTTTAAAATTATTAATCCCATCATTGTTTAACTTTGGTGGGTCGGTTACATCTAGAAATTTACAAATTTCCTTTAGGTTTACCAGCTTAGTGGAATATAGATTTTTGAAGTATGGATTTGTGACATATCTGTTGTGGTAATGTGCATCTTGAGCTTTATTAATTCCACCTTCAATACTCCTCTCTTTCCTGGGATTCTTATTTGTTTTGAGCAATGTTTGTTATAGTCACTAGAATTAACCTTGATGCCTTTTGTGATAAATATTGGGGGGGTGTTCTAGTATCTAGGAGTTTTCACTGACCTTCTAACATCAAACATTTGAGTTTGTTTTCTGAAATGTTTCTTTTCTCTGAATTTTACTCATTGCACATTATTTAAAGAGGGAGCTTTAGCTCATAATCATCGCTAATGGCGAATATTTAGACTCTGCAGATCTTTTTTGTTTTAGTTGGATGAATTTGAACTGTATATTTTCAAAAAAGAATTGGTGAATAACTTGATTGGGTGGCACATTTTATTAAGTATAACTTTTTGGGACTGCCAAATTCTTATTTTAATTATTTTAAAAGAAAGGAAGAATTTGTTTTCCAGTAAAACCCAAACACATGAACCATGAGTTAAGGGACCAGGGGAAGCTCCTGTCTCTATGACCATCCCTCTTGGACCCCATCTTCTGTCTCTTTGTCTTGTATTTCTGAGCCAGAAGACCTGCCTCCCACAATTCCATGCTTATCCTGTTTTTTTTTTTGTCTTATTATCAGAGAAAATAAGCTCTCTTTTGTAACATTCATTCATAAGTGGTTAAAGACATTATATTAGGGAAGACAAATCAGTAAATAGTCACATGATAGTCTATGACTTTTGTTGACAATACCATTTTCTTTGAATAACATTACTAACTACGGCATGGGAACCTTTCCTTTTCATTTTCCCATCATGCTTAGCTGATGAAACAACTTGCCTAAAGTTAAAAGGATCATTAGGATGTTGCACAGATGTCAAAAGTGTGCTATAATGCTTATTTTAATTCTCATTGCTGTAGCTGAGTGCATCCCAGAAAGATGTAGGCAACTATTTAGGTTTAGAATACCAACAGTAATGCAAAATTACTTCTTACGCATTCAGAAAGAGAATGAACCACACATCTGAGTTCTGGGGTACTCAATAACTCCCCAAAAAATTTAAATGATAATATTGATTCTATACACTTACAATTTCTAAGTAAAACTACCCTATATGGAGTCCCATATTCATGGAATCTTACAGTCATGGATTTAAATATGTAAAAATGCTTTGCTGTTAAATATGCATAAATTCTTTTCTTGTGTAAATTTCTTAAAGTATACTATTATTATTTCATTGGGTATTATGGACAGCCTAGATGTGATTTAAAGTTATTGGGAAGAAGTATATGTGTCATTTGAAAACACAACATCATTTTATTTAAGAAATACCATCATGTATGTATTTTGATTCCTATGGGTTTCCTGAATTCCACCTTCCACAGATACTGAGGGACAGCTGCATAGATTTCTCTGGTCCAAGACAAACTATGCCTCCCAAAAATTCTTCATTAGTCAGTTTTCACCATTCTGTCAATTTTGTCTGTGTCTCTCTATCTCTGTCTCACAGCATGGCAAATTTATTTTTCTCATAGATTTAAAGATAACACATAATAATTCATACTGCCCTATATTCCATGTTTTACCTTGTCATGTCAATATGCAATGGTGTTACTTTCAAAATTTAATGTATTTTTTTTTAGATTTCACTATCTAGTTAATTGCTTCTTAGGGAAACTCTAACTCAATGTTGTGTAGAACATGCAAGCTACAAGCCAAGTCTTATTGTAAGCATAATATCTCATTGAAAATATGAGTTGGCTCACTCTTCTGTGGGCATATTTTCAATGATACTGCTGAACATTCCAGTAGGCTTTTAACCATCAGCTTAGAGTCAGTAGAATGCCCATAGGTATATCTCTATGTAACATCCTTGATACAATGTCTTAAATAAATGGATTTCCTAGGGAAGGTAGTCTGAAAGCACCTAGTCTCAAAGATACATCACAAATCAAAACTTGAGAGTCAACAAAGAATGAGGAGAACGTATTCGATGCAAGAAAAAATGATTTTATTAGGTCAAATATAACTTGTACTCCCATACACAGTTCAAGAAATTATGAATAGGTAATCAGAAGACATTTGAATTTGTATTTGGTTAGTCATTCATTTCTTAGTTGAATAGACCTAGTGTTGCCAGAGAAAGGATGCAGAGAGAGATTAGTTAGTCTTACTGGAAAAGCATTGTGCTAACTCAGACAATTCACTTATAATGAAGAAGTTCAGCAACTTGATCTCTGGATGGCTGATCCACAGGTTGGCCTGTGACAAGAAGAATGGAAGTTTCTAGATGTCACATAGGTTGGGTGGCAGAATCCAGATCCATAACCAAAGGAAGGGTAGCCGCGGACTCCATAACTCACAGGTCTGAAGCCACTGAGGCCACAGCCTGAGGTGTAGAAGCTTCTTGACCCGTAGCCAAGAGAGTGACAGCTGCTGGACCCAAAGTGCTGAGAGCCAGAATATGTGGTCCTACAGGGGCTGCAGAGGCTGGAAACCCTGGAGCTGTAGCAGGGCCGCTGGCAGGAGCTGTGCACTACATGGGAAGTCTGGCATCTGATGGGCCGGAAGCAGCTCTGACGACAGCCGCTGTGGAGAGAGGAGCCCAGATGGTAGGTTCTGGGAGAGCAGAAGTTAGTGCTGTAAATCAGGTGGCAGGGGTAGGAAGAGCCACAGGAGGAGTAGGGATAGTGCAGTTGACCCCCATAGGATCTAGAGGAGAACCTTCCAGAACAGCAGCTGTGGGACATACTGAGAGGAGATGTGAGATGAGCTAGATGTCAATGAGACAATGCTGTGGGTTTGAATGTCACGGCTTGAAGCTCAAGTTATATATCCTCTTACTTTGGGTGTGTCCACATTCCATTGGCTGCATTCACCTCCCTCACCCTTCCCACGAAAAATGTTTCCCTGGATCACTAAGTCTAATTTATCATACATTCATATATTAATTGTAGTTTAATGACTTGTGGCACACAGTAAGAAGACACTCACAGTTTCTTCGCCCTGGAATTTGCTGTGGTTTGAGGTTCAGTGTTACAGTTTATCACATTTCCATGTATCCTCTCATTACCCATGAATTTATGGAGACTCTGTCCCGGTAGAAGGATTACATAAACTCTATCTTCATTTCATTAAGACACTAAAATTACTCAATGGCTACTTCTCAAAATCATTTGTCCCTTTTATTTACCACAGCACACTGTAATGGAATTCTTCATATACTGTATTTTGTTTCTTCAGTTTGTTTTCATGAGCTATCGATAAGGCCTCCTCTGCCATGTATTACTGATGATTGAGAACCCCAGCTGTGGGATTTCCATCAATGGTTTTCCTCAGTCAGAGCTTTCTCATACCATGGCCACTGAAGAAACAATAAATACCACACTTTGAGATGGACTTACAGAGAAATATCTTCATAGCTTTTGCTGAGACTGTTTTGTAGTTTACAACCTTAATCATGTGTGTCTGTGCAAATTTCTTTTATTATTTTGGTAGAAGGGAACATTCTTGAATGCAATTTTAGGGATTGCTATTTCTTTTATAAAATTACTAACTTCAGTTCTTAGAGTCAAGTAGATATTCAAGCAAAGTTTGACTAACCATGTTTTTGAATAGCTTAAACTGCTCTTGCCTGGAATCTCAGCATGGCAGAACACTTAATCCTTAACTGTGACTTCCTCAAGCAGAGATAGTCTTCAAGCTCTGCAAGTTCAACTTTAAGTTGTCATAAAAAGTAAACTATTAAGCTTGATTATACTAATATATAAAAGTCTTATTTATCTTTCCTGGTAATATTTGCATTAAATAGGTGTCCAGCAGGGGAATTCTAATGTCTCAGTTATTTTTACACATTTCAAGAACAGTTTATTTTCTAGCTACAGAAAGAACATGACTGGAAAATTCATAATCAGATTAATGGGGACACAGGCTTCTTGTTTGCTTTGAGCCCATTCATCTTCTTCTGAGGCTTACACTTTATGGGACTTAGCTAAGGGAGGTGACATTCCCAACTGTCATTGTATAAAGGCCCCTTAAATGCCTGGGAATTAACTTGCTTTATGCCAAGCACACACATCTTCAGAACACTTACTTACTTTGTTTTATGATTCTCTCTCCCATGCAGAATCCATAGGGTGGCATGCATCCCACAAAGTGACCTTGTACGATGCCTAGGACACCACACTGACTCACTTAAGCAAAATACGCTGTGCTTTATGAATGGACACCTATTGAATTTCCCAAACCAGTGAGTATCATTCTCAGCATGTGACCCTTCTAATGCCAGGTGTGAATGCCTTTAGATCTAGAAGTACCTTTCTAGTATTAGTAGAAGCTATGAGAAGGAGGGAGAGAGAGAGAGAGAGAGAGAGAGAGAGAGAGAGAGAGAGAGAGAGTTCTTAATATCTTAAAGTTCCTGCTTTCCAAGACAGCTACCAATATTGGAAAATAAACATTGAGATTACTTGGATATAAATCAATTCTAATTAATGCTGCCTACACTCATTTGTAGTTAAATTATTATTTTTCATTAGAGTTATATGTACACTTGGTAGAAGTGCTAATAACCAACTCATAAATGCTAATAAATATGTCCTTCTGAATGGAAGAAAGGGCAGGACTAAGTAACGTTGTTTTAATAATGCCAATGCAGATCCTGGAAACACTAAGGCACTCTACACTTTTTCTATAGGCAGGCAAGATATTTAAGGAAAAAAACAGTACCTCTCTAGATAGGCTACATCTGGGCATTAATTTTGGACTTAATGGTCTATCTATCATCTATCTATCTTCTATCTATCCCTCTACCCCTCTATCCATCTATCCATCTATCTGTCCATCCATCCATCCATCTATCTATCTATCTATCTATCTATCTATCTATCTATCTATCATCTGTCTATATTTCTCTCTGTGTCTCTCTATCCATCTATCTAACTATGGACAAAATGTTGAAAGGGGGAATGGGGAAGGGAGATCTGGGGGAGTGGAGAGGTAGTGGAATATATGTCAAAATATATTGTATACAATATGGAATGCTCAAAGAGTAAAGAACAATATTAAAATGCCTCCTGTTTCTCTCTCTCCCTCCCTTCTTACCCCTTTTTCCTCGCTCCCCTCTCACTTTTTGAGAAATACCAATACACTACATTAAAACAAACACCAACACCCTTGATGGTGCCACTAGTCGAAAGTTGCTTGTCATTTGAACTACTTGCAAAATTGTTGTTTTCCAGATCACTACACAAGCCACTTAGTCTTCAATCCAACAATGCCTTATTGTGCTATTATTTAGAAATTAAAGAAAAAATTTCAAATTAGACAAAATTCTGCAATAACAGAACGAATAGAATATCTGTGCTCAAATCCTGTGTATTTTCCTCATATTTCCTTGTGTTTCCTTGAAACCGACCTCTCAAGGCCTAGAAAAGCATCTTGCTGCCAAAACTTGGGAGATTATTTCTCATAACAAATCTGGTTTCCTGCTGTACTTTCTGTGTATGCTCACCCCCTGGGCTCTATGATATCACTGTTGGTCAACACATAAACTGCAGGGGCTGAGCATGGAGAAAGCACAGTTGACATAGACCACAGGCAGCAGTCTTGACGAAGAGTCACAGGCCCTGCTCTTGTGCTCCCTCTCGGGTCCCTTTGGGCTTTCTCTGAGGTCCTCTCAAATTCTCCTTGGCACCCACAGTTCCTCCTAGCAGTAGCTGTTTTTGCTCCAGGCAGATCCCATGTATGTCCCGAGTCACACTTCACTCATAATGGGTTTGATGTGCAAATGGAACCAGTTTCCGAGCTGTTCTTTTTGTACATCTGCTTCTGAGAGTCTACACTTACATCATGCGAGGTCCTTGAAGAAACTTGGGAGGGGCTACATAAAATCCCATGGAGTAACACAGCAAAGTCTAGAAATGATTTCCTCAGAACTTCAGCATTTGACCTCAATTGCAACATGTCTTCTCTCTCCTCTAAACAAAACAAGTTAGATGTCAGAGAAAGTAGTCCTATGTGGGACAGATTTAGTCTGATCTTTCCTTATTTTTCCAAAAACATAATAATAGTAGTACATTTGATTTTAAACGAAATTCAAGGAAATTAATATACAAACATATATAAATTCATATAGTTGGTATTGATATTGTTTCTTTCTTTATAATAATGTTGCCATGTTTAGCTTGCATATGTAACTTTCATTTCATATTGAAATTGTGATAAGATTGCTTAAAATATGTACATATTTCACATTTATTTGTCATCATTACACTGGCATATTTAAGAATCAGCCATAACCACTTAACACATTATTAGTCATAGAACACTTAATTTCCATGACTAATCCTACATGATGCATGCCGTTTTATGGTTATTTTATACTTGAAGAAGCCAAGACATAAACAGGTTGAGCAAATTTCCCACAGTCACCTAAGTAGCTAGTAGAAGGGGTAGAGTTTGAACCCAGTGACTAAATGTAGACTGCTTGTGCAAAGAACTGCTTTGACGCACTACAGGCTCTGGCTTCTCCCAGTTTCTACTACATAGAGTTCTCCCAAATGAGACAGCATGCTTTACGTTAATCGCCCTACTGTTTTTGGCTCTCACATAGTTACAGACTATGCTTGTGCATGGGTGCCTGAATCTTCTGTTTGGGGTATATACACACCTCAGGGTGAGATTACTGGGTATTTGTGACTTTAAATATTTTGTTGTTGCTGCCAGAAAGGTGTTGGCCATGGACTTAGGCTGACTTATTTGAACTCTGATCCTATCACACCAAGACTTTGTTCTTTTAGTTTTATGCATTTTCCCATAAACTCACTCCTTTCTTATACCCATCTCTTAGAAGATTTATTTATTTTTCTTTTGTGCATGTATGTGTGTGTACCCTGCGTATGCCTGATACTCTTGGAGGCCAGGAAAGGGTGTCAGACAACCTGAAGCTGGAGTGACAGACTTTTGTAAGTGACAATTTGAGTTCTGGGAACAGACTCCAGGTCTTCTGCAAGGACAGTTTCTGTGCCTTCTTTGTTTTATGACTTTGTCTGTCATATGTGTGTTTTTCTAGTCACTTGTTTAACTCTTAATTTCAGTTTTCTTAAGACATAATTCCCATGAAGTGAAAAATCACCATTGACTGAGTGTATGTGTGTGTATATGTGAATGTGTGTGAGTGTGTATGTATGTTTGTGTATGTTCCTATAGTGCAATTGATGTTTGGTTTATTTCAAGTTGGCATGTAATAGCATACTACTATAGATTTGATTTGCTACTACTATCGATTTGATTTGCATTTGTGTGAAGAGTAATAATGCTGTGTATTTTTCCTGTGGTATTTCTCTTCTGTATCTTTCATTTTTCTGTGGCCACCTCTTTTCTATTCAGATTTTGTACTTGCCCTTGAAGTCTACCAATTCTTACACAATCAAGGTTCAAATCATCGACTATGGATTTTTTTCAAGACATTCTTCCAACTGGCTCCTCATATCACTATTTTCTTTTTCTTCTGTACCTGGTTCTGTGTTACACAGGATATGCTTTATACAATTGTCTAAGCTGAACAAATTTTTCTCATGCACCCAATTTCCATTCTCTTCCACTCCTATTGTGCCCAGATCTGAATCCCTAAGAGACCCGCTCCCATGTAAAAGGAAAGAGTCTTTTGTTGTTGTATAATGAGCCTACTCCATTAGCTTGGGCCCTTCATTCATTTATTATGGTGGATAGTTAGAGAAGGACCCCAAGAAATCGCAAGGCTGGGAATTTATAGGGCAGCATAAGGGGAGTGTCTAGGGGTACACGACAGTCTCAGGATTGGTGCACCTCCAGGCTTGGATGACCTGTCCTGTGTTGATTGGTCAGCTGGTTGTTATGGGCCATAGGCCCTCCCAGGACGGTTGCTATGCTCTGCACCTCACTGTTGTGCCGCTTGTACCATAAAGCAGGCCCAGAGTCATAAAGCACAGTTCTACCAGCTAACTTCTGACTGATTCCTTGCCACGAGGAGGGTATCTGACCTCCTAGTGACTAGGGCAGGACCAGCAAGGTCAGACTCATGCTGAGTCGGAGGCCTAAGTGTCTTTTCTGCAGCCTGTCATGGCTGCTAAGCAGGGGCTGGTCTCTTCACCATAATCCCATTTTTACATCCCAAGACCATTTGCCTCTACATTCGTGTCATAAATACAGTTGTGATTTTATCTATCTACATACAATTTATGATGCAAAAGCATAAAAACAAGGATTATTTGTCTTTTAGAGATGACTTTAATTTACCTAATCTGATTATCTCCAGTTGCCTCGATTTCCTGTAAATGACATTACTTTGTTCTTCTGTAAGGCTAAAATAGAAAATCCACTGTGGAGAGAGGGAGGAAGGGAGGAAAGAGAGAGAGAAAGAGAAAGAGAGAGAGAGAGAGAGACAGAGAGATAGAGAGAGAGAGAGAGAGAGAGAGAGAGAGAGAGAGAGAGAGAAGGAACACAGAATCACTTTAAGGACTTGGCAATGCACTTTGTAGAGATGCCAAATATGAAATCTGCAAACCAGGGTAGCCCAGCATACTGGAAACAGAGGGAAAGGTTGGGGACTTAACACATTTCTGTTATAGCACTGAGAATCCCTTCTTTCACAGGAAATCAAGTCTTACTTTTAAGGTTTTAAACTGAGGCTAGTGAAATAGATCAGGGAATAATAGTGCTTGCTGTAAAATCAAGAGGGGATGAGCTCAAATCTCCAGGAATATGTAAAATATGAACCCATAATCCTGGAAGTGGGAAGCAAAGACAGGCAGATCAGGTGTTCCCTTTCTATCTAGCCTAGCTAAACTATGCAGCAAATTTCAGGTTTGACTATTCCTGAAACTTATACGTTACATTTTTCAGACTGTATTCTATGTATACATGTGTACATGTATGGAAACCTGTCTTTGTGGGCTTCAGTTGGAGTGTGGATTGAGAAAGGGTTTAAGAGAACCATCTGGGAGCCTTCATCCAGTGACCGATGGAAGCAGAGGCAGACACCCACAGTTAAACACAGAACTGAGCCCAAGGAACCCAGTGACAGAGAGAGAGGAGCTATGAGCAAATTGGCAAAGAATGGGCTGGCAAAACGAGCAGAGACAGCTGATCTGAACAGGGAAGAGCTCTTGGACCCCAGACCAACAGCGGGAAGGCCAGCATGGGACTGATTCGGACCCCCTGAATGTGAGTGTCAGTGAGGAGGCCTGGGCAACCTATGGGGCCCTGTTCAGTGGATCAGTGTTTATCCCTGGAATACAAACAGACATCGTGTGCCCATAGCACAAAGAGGTATGCTCTCTCAGCCTGGACTCTTAGGGGAGTGCCTGGACCCTACCCTGAGTGAAATGACAGACTCTAGATATCCCCTATGTGGAAGGAATTGGCAATAGGGTGGGAGGCTGGGGGGGGGATGGGGGGTTGCGGGAGGAGGGGAGGGAGGGAACTGGAATTGACATGTAAAACAAGCTATTTAAAATTAAAATAAAAAAAAGAGAAAGACAGAGACAAAGGATAGAATCAGGAGGGCAATCCAGTGAATACTGAACACTCCAAGTTTATTCTTCAACCAAATGGGGGGGACATGGCAGAAGACTCATATTATCATGCAAGGAGCAAACAGACTTTCTTCCCTTAATCCTCCAAACATGTGGTAAAGACAGCTGTTATCTGGCCTTGAGGATCAAGAGTAAACACACTTGAGCCCAAGTCTGTTGTTATTTAGATAAGATATCTGCTACCAAGGTCAAAACTTCCTGCAGTAGCCAAGCCTTAGACCTTTAGGTCTTTTGACAGTTTTGAACTCTCTGACCTTGAGGCAAGAGGAAGAGGAGCCATCTCTATGGGCCTGACACACTTATGTATGCTTGCAACAATTACTGAAGGAGAGTAAGGAAAACTATGCAGGTTTGCAGGGAAGAAAGAGAAGAGGGTGATGTAATTCTACTGTAATCTAAAAAAAAAAAGTGATTTGAAAAACTGAAAAGAAACAAGATTGAGAATGCTAGAGGAAGGTACCAGATGTCCTCCTCTGGACTCTGTATGCATACCATCGTATGTACTTATTCATGCATGTCCACAAACAATACACACAACAGCCCCACCCACCCACCCACAGCTTCCAAACTGATATTGTGAAGTTCACA
This sequence comes from Mesocricetus auratus, assembly GCF_017639785.1. Lineage (NCBI taxonomy): Eukaryota > Metazoa > Chordata > Mammalia > Rodentia > Cricetidae > Mesocricetus > Mesocricetus auratus. Next base: position 8,542,622 of record NW_024429192.1, on the reverse strand, counting down.
ATTTAATGAAGCGTAATTGATATTACTCAAAATCTCAGCAATTTAAACGAAGCATGGTGACACACATATGTATTCCACACTCAGGAAATATAATCAAGAGGGTCCTCAACTCATGGCTGGTGTGTGTTATAAATTACAACTACGCCTTAAAAATTGTCCAGTGATTTAAAAGCTAGTCATATTTTAGAAGTAATTTTCCAGAGGCATTTTTGCTGCTGATTGACAGATTAAGTCGTGCACTATACAAGACAGTTAGCCATTACATTTGATAAGGTGACTCAGTGCTAGCAACTTCAGCAATAAACAGTTTTGCAAAAAAACATTTTTTAGAAAATAAATATTTTCCTTCTACCATATACTCTTTTTTTGGGTTATTTCTTCATTTTGGTTCAGTAAAATGTAGATATTTCTGCATCTTTGAATCACCCCATGTTAACTATTATTTAGATAATTTAAAATCTTAAGATCTTACTGAATAGGGGAGGGATATTTAATGGGATATAGACAACACCTTGCTGAAGAGAAGGACATCACTGCCCTAGCAACTATTAACTGCCAATGATCCCTGGGGGGTATTGAGCCTTATGGATCCCTTTGCTATGTGTAATGGCAGGCCCAGACTTGTTGCAGGACTTTGCAGGTTACCACTGATGCTGTGAGTTTACAAGTGTAATATCTGCATGATGGCTAGAAGATGTGCCTTCATAGCACTCTTCCCTAGCTTCTAGAAGATGTGACGTCATAGCCCTCTTCCCCAGCGTCTAGAAGATGTGACGTCATAGCCCTCTTCACCAGCTTCTAGAAGATGTGACGTCATAGCCCTCTTCACCAGCTTCTAGAAGATGTGACTTCATAGCCCTCTTCCCCAGCTTCCAGCTCACATTCCTCCTACCTGCCTCCTGCCATATGCCCTGCACATGGTGGGGATGTAAGAAATTGTAAAAGAATGAAAGTTTCAGTAACACATACAAGATTTTAAAAATTAAGTAAGTATTAACATAGTGCTCTGAACACTATAAACACCATCTGGGGAAAGCATCTGTCTTATTTATAAGAAAGATCATTACAAAGTGTTCACTAACCAGTGCAATTGAATGCCAGCTAAGCCGGTGAATGTTCTATACTTCATTGTAATGTTGAGATTCTGTCAAAATTTATGTACAAGAAAGCACATACTGATTGCATAACACACTGAAATGCTTATGGTAATAGTTCTGAGGACTCTTTGACTTGATTCATGAGACAATGGATCTTAGTAAGGAAAAGGAGCATTTCCTTAGGAAACATTTGGTTGGTTAAAGTCGACAATTGTATCTGCCAGACAGTGTGAGTTTTCACCACTGAACTTTTGGCTACTACAAACTTCTTAACTATGATGTCACTATATTTAACTCAGGTAGTTTGAAAGTCCTGGAGAGCTACAGAAAAGCCAAAACATTTTATTAAAATCCTTTTAGTTCTCCTCGTTCTTCTGAAAACATAAGTGAAATAGATTTGATGGGCTGATGTTTAATTTTAGAGCAAAATACAGAAACACAATTTTTCTATCTTAATAAAATAACAGTAATAGTGGGTAATATTTAACCTAGTCTCCAGGGGGCATGCATTGTGCTAAACATCTCAGTGCATAATTTATTCTATTTAACTCTCAGTAACTATGCAATAATTTTATATCCTTAAAAGGAGAGAAGTGAAACAGAAACCATGTTCCATTATAGCTTTAACTGAGCCTCCAGGTATACTTTTGGCTCTTATTATTCATTACAGACAATAAATTTCAATTTCTCTCTTGTCTAAGTATGTGAACCCAGACAAGAAAAATCAATGCCTCAGATCTGCTCCATGCTACTAGCCTAGACCAAAACTTCAATGTCAACAAAAATGCTCCAGCAATTTCCTGAGATTTCTCTCTGAAAATCACCTCCTTTAATTTCCACTTTGATGCTATAGGAAGATAGATATTATCTCAAATCATACAACAGCAACAGCCAAATACTAACAAAACTAAGCTCAGAGAGAAAAACAGATGTAGTTCCATGCTGAGGAATGTCAATGCACATGGGCTTCCTGTGTAAAGGAAAGTATCTTCAATAAAGGAAATGAGGGAACATGAAAAGGGTAGACAGAAGGGAAAGAGAGTAACCCAACAAAAACACATTTCATATGCCTACCAGTAACTAGACATATATATTACCATCTATTTCTCCTAAGAAGTGTGCGTGTACGTGTGTGTGTGTGTGTGTGTGTGTGTGTGTGTGTGTGTGTGTGTGACTTTTCTCAGCTATAGAAGTGGGGGCAGAACATGATTATGAGTTTATATGAGGTTACTCTGTTTAACTCATGGGATTAAGACTCAGGTTCAGACTCACACACTAATGAATTTCTTTTCTGATACTCCTTCACCCTTTCTGCTTTACTTGTGTGCCTGAGTATGAATATTCAGTTTTTGTCTTATATAGTTTCATTAATACTTCAAGAATTATCTAAATTGATTTTTGATAATATTTATTTCCCTCTTAAATTTCTGCCTCTCCATACTCACCCAACATTATGTCCTTTAAAAAAACAAAAATTAAACTCATCAATTCTCATTACTGCTGCTTATAGACTCTTGAGTGTGTAGCCATTCACTGGAGCTTGGTAGACCTACCAAGGACCACACCCTTAAGCAAAGCTAATTCTTCCTTTCCAAGAAGCTGTCAATTACCAATACCCTTCTAGTGAGGGGTGGGACTTCATACCTCTCATGCTCTCCATGCTAGGGTTTTGTCTGGCTTGATCTTGTCCAGGTTGTATGTGCAATTGCCCTACTAAGTCCCCCAAGACAGTGTTTCCTCGTGGATATCTACTGCCTCTTGTTCTGTGTATGAATTATGTGAATCATGTACCCTGAGTAGACATCATGGACAAATGAAATGATTTAAAAGTGAATAAATGAACAAGGTCTATGAGGTTGCTGAGTCTGAGTTAATATTAAAAAATTCATTCTCTGGTTCTTGCAAATACTCCTTCAGGAGGCAGAAATATCTTCTGGGTTAGATGAGCTCCCCTCCATCAGTGGAATTGGAATCTGTTTCTCTGAGATAACACTTAGGTCTCAAGTGGAACAGCTAGTGGAAAGATCTTTTGTCAGCCCACTCCTTTGTTGTAAACTTTGCTTTAGCTTACAAGGGATGGGAAGAAACAACTCATCATTGTACTCGTTACAAAGTACCATCCTTGGGACTTCACGTTTGGACAGAGACCAAGAGGAAAGAAAAAGGCAGGAGAAAAGGAGAGTTAATTAAAGATCTGATGACAGCAGTTATTGCAGACTCAGGTGTGCCTTATTTGAATGGCCTGCACTTTGCAGGTGAATAGTGTTCTCTCTGGGTGATGGGACCTATGGTTTTCATGCCAAAGGGAACTGACTAAAGCTACAGAGAGCATATTTAAATACTGGGAGCTGATTTCTGTGTTAAATCGCTCATCTTAAAATATAGGAACATCTTTCTGTTTCTTTGTGGTATACATGAAAAAAATACAGAAGGTGTTATTACAGAGGACGCTCTAGGGAAGGGGAAGCAGAGGAGAGATAGGGAAGAAAGGTAAGAGGTAGAAAGGGGTTGGGTAGGATCTTTGAGAGGGATAACTTTTCAGATTTCTAGCTGTGGCACTGATTACTGATGAACTGAAAAGGTGAAGTGTAGGAGTGAACCCCACAAAGCTATCCGCCCATGAGGGCAGGGACATGTAAACTGACACAGGTAGATATAAAAGGAAGTGAAAGGAAAAGGAACCTCCTTTTTCTCCTGGAAGCCAGCCATGCTTCTAACTCCTGGTTTGTGCCACTCTCTCTCTCTCTGGTAAATAAATATATTGTTTTCCTTATAGCATCGAATATCATTGATAGTGGAGCTTGAAAGTAGCTTGTGGCAGATTCACTTCTTGAAAGTTGATAGACAGCTCCCAGGATAGCAAGTCTATAATACCCTTAGAAGTAAGTTAAGGAAACAGAAGTAAGGACCTAGAAATGTGTAATGGTCACATGCTGACCTGTGATCATAAATTGATTGAGATTGGGTAGGAAGGGTCTGGGAGGAATTGGGGGTGGAAAAAATATGATCAAATATATTGTATTAAATTCTCCAAAAAAATTTAAAGAATTGTAAAAGTTTATGGTAACTGACCTCAACCAAAGGAGCATTTAGAGGTAGCAGACAACCCATCATGAGAGAGGTCTCCATGCACATGTATTCAGAGCTACCTCACAGTGCAGGATCAGGTCAATCAGGACTTATGAACAAAAGGTTGCTGGCTGGCAGCTTCCTTGGCAGCCAGCAGAGACCTGGAAGACATCATATGAGGAAGATCACAGGACCCACATGTTTTTAGATAAGGGATCACTGTTGAAAGCTAGAATATGCAATGGGTTGCTTGCACCATGATTTTTCCCACCAGCTGCCTGGGTCCTGCTGTTGTCGCAGCCCTCAAATAACACACGAGACACTATATTAATTATGAAGCTGTTGGCCATTTTCCAGGGTTTCTTAATGGCTAGCTCTGACTTAATTATTAACCCATAATTGTTAATATATATTTTATAAGGTCTTATCTTACTAAGGACACAGTCTCTTGTATTCTCTTCCTGGGTTCAAATGGTGACTCTCTCCTCTTGACTACATTTCCCAGAATCCTCCTCAACTCCTATTTTGAGTCCCTATTGTCCAACAGTGCTTTATTTATCAACCAATAGGACAACATATACACAGAAGGACTTCCCTCATCATCTCCTCTTTTCTGTCTAAATAAAAAGGTTTTAAATTTAACATAGTAAAATATATAACAAGGCAGTTATTAAGCAAGAACTATAAATGCAATATTTAGTCCATTAACATTTACAAGATTTAAAGAAAGTATTTTATCATCTATCCTGTCTGTGTGATTCTAAAGCCTCGTATGTATCTTGTCTTTTATCATATCTTAGGAAAACTATAACTATAACTATCTGTCTTCAAATCAATCAAAGACCACAGAAGGATAATATATAAATGCTAGAACTGACAGAGACATCTTGCTACCTGGACAGTCACAAGAAGTTTCTCTGTAACATTGGGGCATCCATCTTCAGTCCATAGGCAATAGTGTGTCTGGCAGACTTCTCAGCAAAATAGGAAATCTTAAACTGTCCATTTGTATTGGCAGTTTGTCAGTTATTTTTTGTGTCCTTCAGAATGTCTGGCAGACTCTTCCATGAAGCATGAACCCTGTAGGACTCTCCATCTTGTTTTGTAAGTTCAGCAGTCACTTTCCTGTGGGTCCTCTATGTCCAGTTTATACAGCAATAGTCAAACAGTCCAGGCAAGAGTAGTTTCATGCCCAAATGGCTAACCTTGCCATGTTGAAATAAACTCCATAACAAGTTTCTTTGATGCCTATCTTCCTCTCAAATGTAATTGGTATGCCAGGAGTAATTGTGTCTCACTATCAAGTAAAACCCAAAACCATTTAAATGCTGTATATTCTGTAGGTCTTTGAAAGGTTTGAAGAATATCTATCCATCTCAAATACATGTCTGTAAATCTAGAAAACCCAACTAATCTAACTCAAAATTTTGACTATTATAGGCAACTATCTATAATCTGTATTTAATTATACATTACATTTTTAAATGAATTATACAAACACAATACCTAAACAAGAGGAGAAATATATATATATATATCACAAAATTGATCTTAAATTTATATGACTAAATGAAAATCCATAGCAATACAAAGTATTCATTTCTATACCATAATCTCCTTTTACCTTTAAAAAGCCATTGGTTGTGATCATTAACCATTTATAGCCAACCCCACCTAAATGAAAACAAAAATTTATAAACAATATAGGGAATTTGGGCTTTGTTCATTCCAAACTGCTTCCTGCTGGTTGGGGGCACTGTCCATGCCATGGGGATCATGACAAAACATAGAAACCTGGCTAAGTTCTTGTTTTTGTAATATGCAAGGCTGCATCATCTCAGATGTTTCAGATGTGGGATCACCTGGGCCACTGTTTCAGGGTGTCTTGCTTCATCAAACCATAGAAGTCTGGAAGGAATTCACATCCTTTCATTTTCTGTGGAAACACAAACAGAAATTCTTTTCTCAATTAACCTGTAGTTACATTTAAATTTAAAAGTCAAAGCATTTTTAAAATATGTAAGTTGGATTAATTCAGTAGCATTTCTTTTAGCAGTTGTTGGTATTTCCTTAGCATTCAAACAATTCAAAGACAACACAATAGCATACAGTATCCAGACTCTCTTTGTACTTTTCATCTTCACGTGGCTTTATTACCCTATTTCTTTTACTTTTATTTATTTATTTATTTATTCTCTGAAACAGGGTTTCTCTGTGGAAATCTGCCTGCCTCTGCCTCTGCCTCTGGAGTGGTGGTATTAAAGGCTTGTGCCACCACACCCAGACATTATCCTGTTTCTTTTTCTCTTCCAAGCCTACGTATATATTTTAACACACTATAAACCTTTTAGAGGTTTTACTTTATCTGAATCTGACTTTCCTGTAAATCTTTATGTTTTTCTGGCCACATGTCTGTTATCTCCTAAACAACATTGCTAAAATCATAGCTGTGACTGTTTTAACTGTTCTCTTTCCAAGTTCACGGGAGCAAGTTTACCATTGCTTGTACTGCTATAAAAGAGTATATGTATTAGCCAAATAATTGTCTCATTTTAAAAGCCGGTGGGTCTGAGATCAAGGTGTCTGCAGTTCTCTTTTCTCAAGAATTTGTGGATCAGTGCCGCTCTATATCACTGGACTTGGATTTTGCTGTCCATCTCTTTATTCCTTCCTCCAGGTTTCCTTTTATGTGTGTCTTTCTCTGTGTAAAAATATCTCAGTTACAGAAGTATACTTATATTGTATAACAATCCATCTACTGGCCAACATTTAACCTAATCACTTTTCAAAATGAGTAATGTTGTGGTTTGAGATACCAGGAAAATATTTGAACGTAAAGAACTTAAAATTTTATAAGACACGGTTTGTTTTGTAGTGTTTAGCAGAGGGTTATTTAAAATTAAGAAAAGAAATGCTTTAGAACCTTGGTAGGATACTATTCACCAGTTTTAATTTTCCTTTGACTTGGTACGAATTGTAGTAAATTTTTTTTCGTAAAGAGCTTTGTATGTGTTCATCGCTAGCTGTGTTGTAAGGAATACATGGTAGGATTCCTGAAGGCCTTGGATGCTTCACTGCTCGAATAATTGATTTGGCATTGATTTTCCCATTTGAAGATTTGGCTGAATGCATTTTACTCATTTAGTTAAGAGAGGCAAACCACTCATTTCTTGTGTAGTCTGTGACAGTGGCTGTTTTCATGATTAATAATCATGCAACCTACACGCAACTTCTCTGAGTTACACCTGCCATTCCTGCAATTTGTAGCAACAAGATGCTCAGTTGTTAATGGTTGTTTACTGGGAACTAGGCAACAACACCTCATAGTTCCCAGAGCAATAGCACTTATTTCCAATTATTAGCAAGGGGAAATCATGATGTTAGCATGGAGAATGCCTGCATTCATCATTTTAATAAACGTACTGAAAGTCTGCTGAGAGCCCGTAAATGAAGAAGATACTGCCATTTCCTGTGAGGTCCTTTACATTGTGGTGGGGAAAGTTGAAATGTAAAGTTGAGGTTCTTGGAGCATGTCCAGTAGTAAACTAATTCAGACCTATGGGGCCAGTAATGTACAATTGCAACCAAAAGCCCCCACCAAGGTCATTGACAGTTGCATAGCCTGCTACGGCTAATGGTTCATGGGGCTAATCATTGAGAAACTTAAAATAAGAACTTTAATTCATGGGGTAGATTCCCAGTTTCAAGAAGATGGAAGAGGAGGACAGAGGGAAATAGGATCCGCCTATTGCACACAGCACAGAATCAGAGTAGAATGACTCTATTAGCAACAATTTACTGCATATTTCAGAAGAGTTAAATAAGAATTCATAACATAATTGGCAAAATAAGGTGACACTTGCTTAAGGGGGTTGTTATGCTAATATTCCTGACTTGAACACCATGTGTTATATGCATGTGTGCAAAAATCACACTGCATCCCTGTAGATATGTGCAAATGTTGTGTGTCAATTATATTTAAAATGTATGATATATCTGAATAAAATGTCTATATTAAGCCCTTCACTATACATGTTTTGTATGTGAAAATGATTGAACGTAACTAAAAATAAAGCTAAGTCATTGATAATTAAATTTCATAAGAGGAACGTTCTGGCTGTTGGAGCTTTTCCTGGTCTTCTGTCTTCAACATACACTGGGGTGTCATCACCCCAGAAGCTTCTCTCCCTCTGTTTCCCCATCTGCCACAAAACTCTGCCAGTGGAGCAGATGTAGGGGAAAATGGAGCTCTGTTTCCCTCTGAAGCTATTCCTGTCCAGGACCTGAGCTCACTCAGTGGTTTCAAGGTGACTGTGGAGAAGAAACAAATGGGAAGCATCCTACAGGGGCCTTTGATTCCAAAACTCTGAAAGCCCAGGAACATCTGCAGGAGCCCCACTCTCCTCTTGTACTGTACCAGATTGCCTCTTCTCTCTCATCGGTGTATTCTCTCTTGTCTTCTCCCCCTTGCTCCCTGTCTTCCTCTCCCCCTCTCCCCCTCCTCCCTCCTCCTTCCCTGCTCTTCCCTATCTCCCCTCTTCCCCTCTCCCCCTCCTCCCTCCTCCTTCCCTGCTCTTCCCTATCTCCCCTGTTCCCCTCTCCCCCTCCTCCCCCTCCTTCCCTGCTCTTCCCTATCTCCCCTGTTCCCCTCTCCCCCTCCTCCCCCCTCCTTCCCTGCTCTTCCCTATCTCCCCTGTTCCCCTCTCCCCCTCCTCCCCCTCCTTCCCTGCTCTTCCCTATCTCCCCTCTCCCCCTCCTCCCCCTCCTTCCCTGCTCTTCCCTATCTCCCCTGTTCTCCTCTCCCCCTCCTCCCCCTCCTTCCCTGCTCTTCCCTATCTCCCCTCTCCCCCTCCTCCCTCCTCCTTCCCTGCTCTTCCCTATCTCCCCTGTTCTCCTCTCCCCCTCATCCCTCCTCCTTCCCTGCTCTTCCCTATCTCCCCTGTTCCCCTCTCCCCCTCCTCCCCCTCCTTCCCTACTCTTCCCTATCTCCCCTGTTCCCCTCTCCCCCTCCTCCCCCCTCCTTCCCTGCTCTTCCCTATCTCCCCTGTTCCCCTCTCCCCCTCCTCCCCCTCCTTCCCTGCTCTTCCCTATCTCCCCTCTCCCCCTCCTCCCCCTCCTTCCCTGCTCTTCCCTATCTCCCCTGTTCCCCTCTCCCCCTCCTCCCTCCTCCTTCCCTGCTCTTCCCTCTCTCCCCTGTTCTCCTCTCCCTTCTCTTTCTCATCTTCCTCCTCCTTTTTCTCCTTCTCCCTCTCCCCCTCTCCTTTCTCCCTCCACCACTCACTTTAAACTCACCCATCTTACTGTGATAAATACAGGCAGAGGGAACATGGACTTGCTCTCTGCGTTCATGCATTTCCCCAAAACTCCCTGCAATGACCTTTTGAAAGAGGAGCATATGGTAACATCCCATTGTCAGGAAATGTTCAGATCCCCAGAGTGCCAGGGCAGGAAAAGCCCTCAGACAAGCGAGGTTTCATCATTTCTTCTAGGACTAAGTAGAATATAGCTCAAGATTCTTCCAGGACCCCTACTGAAGCTTCTTGCTTCTGAACAGAAGTTACAAACAGGTTTACTAGATACAGTCAACCTTACCTCAGCTGCCCAACAAGAATGGAGAAATGCAAAAAACTTGATACTGACATACTCATCATGTTTTATTTCACTTGTGGCATCTACAAGTCTCCCCTTCTTGTTCTGTGATCATGAGTCCATGGAAAGCCTACTTACGGTACACCAGGAATTGTTTGTGTGCCAGTCCTGTAGGAAGGGTACTATTCATCTGACTTTATTCCCAAAAGCTCTTTGCATTCTGCCTCCCATTTTCAGCTGTCACACTGTGTCAAAGTCGCTACTCTTCTCTCTGGTACTTACGGCTAAAGGAGTCATTACTTGTCATCAGGGGGCCATCTGCACAGTGTCATTGGGTACTGACACACAGCCACTGTTTAAGCTCTGAGATATTACATTTCTCAGAATGGATGTTAATGCGACTGCATCCATCGTCCCCATTCCCAGAACAAGAAGATTGCTAATAACTGTTAGACCTCCACAGCCCTGGGAACAGAGGGCGTACCACGGAGATATAGGGAACTGCCCTTTACAATAGAATCACAATGATACAAACAGAAATTAGATACACTCTTTCAAATTCCGACTTTGTGTTTTATTGTCTAGGATAGCCAAATTTGGGCAGGTGTGGGTAGGGAGTCAGGCACAGAATGTTATTCCTGCATTATGAGGACTACTTTAGGAGGGTTGCAGGCTAGATGCTGACCCTGTTACACAAGGGAGTGATAGGAGTGATTTCTAGACTCATAAGTGCAGCAGATGTAGTAGGTGGGAATTTTCCACTTTATTTGAACTTCTGTGTTTATTATTTATTTGCTCATCTTTCGGTTTATTTTATAACCTAAATGACCCCTTGCTAATTCTGTAGTATTACCACTATTGACCCAAACTTTTTTCCAACTCAGATTCTACTGACTTATGAATCATTTAAGGTTAGAGTTTCTAATTTCAAATCACTGAATTGTCTAAGAAGCAATTTGTAAGTACAAGCGATGTGGGCAGATGGTCGGTGTCTCCTAATCCGTCAATACAGGCATTTTCGTTTAAGCCTGGAAGATGAAGAAAGAAGTATTTGGTTTTTTTATTCTCTGCAATTTCTTTTTTGTTCTTGCTGTTAAACACAGGCTCCCTATTCTGTCTTCTCATTCTCTTACTAACAATAGGGATGCTGGTGAATACAGTGACTAACAGTGAGTGGGGTGTGATCTTGGATCGGAGAAGAATGAGGAGTGTTTAGAGTGTCTAGGAGAAATGATGTAGCCTCTCTCCCCTTCTCCCCCATGTTGTACTGGGCTCGCAGACAACCAGGGGTGACAGCAGCTGGTTATCACATTGTAAAAGATGTCAGAAGGCCACATCTCATGTGCTCTTTTTAAACTCCAGGTGTTGGTATATAGTTTGATAGAAAGCCCATGGGGACTCCATGTAAAAGAATCAGACTGTGTAGGCTGGATTTGATATCGGATTTGATTGTGCTCTTATACTCCCATCATGTTGAAGGGAGGAGGGCAGGGTGCATGTAAGAATGAAAGGGACACAAGTACATGCCTGAGGAGGTAGTCACAATGTTTTGTCATGATGGGCAAATGCGCTGGCTTGATTAATCTCGATTAATTTTAACAATACTGACCTTGCCTCCAGTGATGGAAACTTACTCCTAGTTGTGACAGGATGTTTGTTTTCAAACGGAGTTTAGAAAGTGCTGATTTGAAACCAAATAATAAACAAACCAAGACTTTTACCCCAGTTGCCCGGAGCCCAGAGAAAGACATTTAAACATTTAGAAGATTATAAGATAAACTTTAAAAAAAAGTTCCTTGTCACTCAAATCATGTGGACGCTTTTAAACAAATTACAATTAAACATACTTTTACAGAAAAGGCACTGATAATTTCAGTATCTGTCATTTAACCCTGTTATGTTTTCACCAGCTGGGCTTAGAATTCAGTGAGGGAAGCTGTGACATTGTCCTTTTTAACCACTGAGGTCACATAGGTGACCTTTGGTGGATTACATCATTCTGGTTGCTCTAAATTGCTAGGAAGCATAGTTACATTGAAAACTCTCAATGACTCTATCAAAATGTTTTGTTATTTATTACATTTTAATGGAGAATTAATAAGAGGGAAAGACAAGAAAAGGAACAACAGAAACCTACAGCAAGATAGTTATCTAAATGAAGTTTGAGCCTTAGAGAGAAGCAGTGCCACAAAGTTGTTTGGAGGGAGATGTGGGGATTGCATGTAATGAAAACAATTCAGAAACCTGCAACTGGTGTCTGAGATGAGTCAGAGCCAAGTAATGAAGCTTGGGACTCAAGCCTCTGTCCTTTCTGGCCTTTCCAGTGCTCTAGGAGGATGAACCACAGCTGCGTAGCAGGAGAGTCATGGGAGGCAGTGTCCGGTCCATGAGCAGGTCCAGAGGGCTTCTCACACTACTAATACGAAACACATCTTCCCACACCATCAAACTGATGAACTCCAGGGAACTTTTGCCTAGATGCTTTGAAACTGTGAAGGTGTTCTGTAACCTTCCAGGAGGCCCAGTCAATGTAAGTAGCAACCCTACAGTGACTCTCCCGGGGAATAATGAAGAGCGCTTGGGAACAGCAGTAGTCATCCACAGGCATTCACAAATGAGTCCTGGCCAGCACAGGCTTTTAAAGGAAAAAATAAGAGAGAATTGTAGAAGCCCCTTCTGATACAAAGCCCATTTGTCTTCGATTCAAACCCAAGAACTAGGGTGAGTTCATTGGTGAAGATGCTATGCAGGGCTAGTGTATTGTCTAAAACATCTTTACTTACTGAATTGTTGTGGGATCCAAAACGGGAAAATCCAAATTCCTTGCATGTGTACAGATGGGATGCATGCAAATCCTGTGGTGTGTGAAGAGGTAAAATCCTGTCTCTGCTGTGGCTGTCCGAGGACTTGGAAGCAGTGCTTACCTCAGAGAGGCTGGAGCGAGCCCTTTCCCACCAAATTTCCCTTGTAATTTGGTCTGGGTCTGAGAAGAATCATTTTATTTTTGTGTCAGCAACTTTCCCAGTCCCTAAACCCCAGGGCTGATTCCCACACAAATAACAGACCCAGCTTGAAGACTGGGGAGTGACCTGGAGAGAGGCACCTGACTGAGAGGAACATGGTCCTAGGGAGGCTGGAAGCACCCACTGTAAACAAGTTCTAAGAATCTGAAAGCTGAGACATTCCAACAACAAACAGTGATGGTGAAAGGGGCTATTCCTATCATCTCAGATACTTTCAGTGTTTTCCTTTACACGGTTTAAAAAGGAAGACTGTTATTTCCATTCTTCCTGCAGAAAAGTCGCCGTGACCATTCACTCGGGTAACAAATATCCAGATAGGCTCCTATATGAGGATGGTGGCATCATCTTAATTTTGTGATATTGGTTGTTATTTTGAAATTTAGAAGTTTAGGGTTCTTAAAATATTTTTTATTTTAAATTGACATTCATGCTTAGATGCATTCTTATTTATGATATATTATCCTGATACTTATGACTCATAAAAATATCCTCTTCAGTAATCTGAAAATCTGGTAAGAAAGGCAAAACAAAACAAGCACAGGTAAACTGAGCTTGGAAAAGCTCTAAAACCATCCATCAACTTGAAATAATGTCTGGCGATATGGGTTGCGTGGGCAAACTCTAGAGGAATTTGAACTATGAGGAGAGTGTCGATCAATATAGGTTAAATAAAAAATAAATCGACAATACCACCCTCCTGGTGCCATTGACCCTTGTACAGTTAATGTTATTTCTGATGTTTTGCTCTACAGGGTTCCATAATGGTCCCATATTGTTTTGGCTTTATTACTATAATTATTTTTTCTATACATTTTTGCAAAATTAGTTTTTGTACAGTTCCTCAATTCTTTTGACTTGCTTTTATATGGCTCCCACAGACTGGATATAATAGCCATTGATAACAGTGAATAAGAAACTGGACATTTATACTGCAAGGGTGTGAACCAAGGAATTGATATTGGAGCCACTTTTGAAATGGTTTCTCGACAGTTCAGAGTCTGACTCTTCCCCGATGACCAACTGAGAATCATGACTTGGTCATCCCTAAGAATAGTTCCCCTCCCCAAACATGAACACACACACGTCACAGAGAGAGAAAATAAAGGGGATTTCCTGGCCATAATGGCAGAGGCACTAATTAAATACAGTCATAGCATTTGTAACATGAATGTAGTTCATTGACTCAGACATATAAAAAATGAGTTCTCCCTTAAATGTCAGATAAAAGGAGTTCGTTAACTGCAATTATAAAGAAAACTACTGAGGTCCAGACATGCAGATGAGGGTGTCCAAATGTTGAAACAATGCCAGTGTAGGAAGCCACACCCACCACTGAGAGTATATAAAGGTCCCAGAAAAGGAGTGATTTTCAAATTCAGAATCTTCGGGTACACTCAGCTCAACTTACCTCTGCCATCAACATGTCCTACACCTGCTCTTCTGGAAACTTCTCCTCCCGTTCCTGTGGAGATCACCTGAACTACTACCCTTATGTCTCCTGTGGCTCTTCCTACCCCCAGCAGCACCTAGTTCAGAGCACTAACTTCTACTCTCCCAGGACCTGCCCTCTGGGCTCCTCTCTCCACAGCGGCTATCGTCAGAGCTGCTTCCGGCCCATCGGATGCCAGACTTCCCACGAGGTGCACAGCTCCTGCCAGCGGCCCTGCTACAGCTCCAGGGTCTCCAGCCTCTGCAGCCCCTGTAGGACCACATATGCTGGCTCTCAGGGCTTCGGGTCCAGCAGCTGTTTCTCTCTGGGCTACGGGTCTAGAGGCTCTTTCTCACTGAGCTGTGGATCCAGCGGCTTGAGACCCCAGGGCTTCTCTTCACTGGGCTATGGATCTGGATTCTGCCACCCATCCTATGTTCCCTATAGAACCTGCCAGTCTCCTTGCTACAGACCAAGCTGCGGCACTGGGTCTGGATTCCACTGATCATCTTACTAATTTCCAATCTTGCTGACCACTGTCACCCAGTCCTGGATTCGTGACCGTTGTTATTTTCCTTTGACCGGGAAGAATTATCCTCTCATTTCCTGGTGGCCAATTCCTCACTTACTCTCTGATTCCTTTGAGACGTCTGTAATTAGTCTATCAACTCAAAAATAAAGTGTGCATTGCAAATGAAATTTACAGTGTTGAACTTCTTTCCAAATTTATGAATACTAGAATTTTGAGCTGATCAATATACAGATTTGATATCCAGCTATGGCTGCTTTTGTGAGTTGTTTTCCGTATGCTTGCTTTTGTGGTTGTGGAACATTAATTGAACAGCTAAATGAACAGCATGCACAGGCATACAGGCTTTGAAATTTTAATAAGTTGTGAATTAGATAAACGTCTTATTGCTTCAGATAGTTTTCTTACATAAGAACACTAAGTAAAATGATGCTGCTTAAAAGTATAGATTTTTATTAATTAAATCCCAGATGCAAAAATATAAATTGATTTTCATAAGTGGTTGGTTTTCAAGTCTATGCCAACTGGACAAAGTAAGTTCTACTAAGAAAGCAATAGTGTCTTAACCTTCGAATTAAACAAAGGCAATGGCAATAACCTGTTTTTTCAGAAGTGTTCTCTTGGACTCCCTTAACAACTCAAAGGGAGGTTTGCCTTGCCTGGCAATGAGGAGTTTGTTAGTCTAGGCTTTTGAGGGAGAGTCCTATTAATCCAAGTGATACAATTTCATTTAAATTATTTATATGTGTATACACCTGTATTATATATTATACATGTATCCTTTTATTTAAAGCCTTACAATAATAGGGTTAAGGTTTGGGGAACTTAACATATCTCATGTAAAAGTTAAAATAAATTTAATTTACAAGCATACAAGGAAGTCATTTCCATCATTTGCAGCCACCAAGATGGAATTAGAGTATATGTTAGTAAATAAAATGGCCAGACTTTGAAAGAGAGTGTATTTCCTTCCCTGTGGAATCTGAAAGTGTTGGTCAGGCAGAACTAGAGGACTCGAAGGTGACAGGCAAGAAAGAGAGGAAGAACACAAGGAAATGGAAAATGGCCTGCAATGTGATAAACTGGAAGGTTTGCTTCTGATGGTGCATCTCACTGAATTGTAACCAAATTTAATACATAGTACATTGTCAAGTTGTAAAATCACACAGAGTGTCCTCTTTGGAATTCATCTAAATGAAATTGAAGGTAATGTAATATACATCATTACAGGTGAGCATGTGATGTATCTTTGAGTTAAAAAATACTTTTTTATGGTAATATTGCCTAGTTTATTTGCCAAGAAATTTCTGAAACAGATGTGAACATAGACAGCTTGAGATAAGATGCCTATAACTGATAAAATAGATGATTCACACAAGTTCCCGTAAACCCCCAGCATTATTCCTTTATTCTATACGGCTGTCTTAGTCACTGTTCTGTTGCTGTGAAGACACACCATGACCAAAGCAACTCTTATAAAAGGAAGCGTTTAATAGGTGCTTGCTTACAGTCCCAGAGGGTTAGTTTGTTGTTGTCATGGCAGGCAGCTTGTCGTCTAGGTGGCAGCCACGGTGCTTGAGAAGTAGCTGCGAGCTTTACATCCAGATTCATACACAGAATGAAGAGAGGGACAGAGAGACTGGCCTAGAGTGTGCTTTTGAAACCTCAAAGTCTACTTTCAGTGACATGCCTTCTGCAACAAGAACACACCTGATAATCCTTCCAAACAGTTCCAATGAGGACTAATCATGCCATGTAAGAGTATGGTTGGGGGAGGGGTGGTTGTTTTCATTCAACAACAGACTTAGAGAAAAACAAATAGTGTAATTAATTTAGGGATATCTTTTATAAATTATATATAAAACTCTTAAAAATAAGCACTGTAAAATGGCAGGAATATCTGTCTACCTTGCATCCTAGAGCCTTCATCCAGAGGCTGATGGAAGCAGAAGCAGACACCCACAGCTAAGCACTGAGGTATACTCCTGGAAATCAGTTGTGGAGAGGGAGGAGGGATGAGCAAAACAGTCAAGAACCTTGCTGGAGAAACCCACAGAAACAGCTGACCTGACCTAGTGAGAGCACAGGGACCCCAGTCATGAAGCTGGGAAACTAGCATTGGACCAAACCAAATCCTCTGAATGTGAGTGCCAGCTAGGAGGCTTGGACAGTATATGGTATCTCTAACAGTGGAACCAGTATTTATCCCTAGCATACAAATGGATGTTGGGAGCCCATTTCCTATGAAGGGATACTACTTCAGCCCAGATACACAGAGGAGGGTCTATGCCCCCCCGAAAATGATATAACAGATTTGATGATTCCCCATAGAAGGCCTCACTGTCCTTGGAAAGCTGTTGAGGGGTGGGGATGGGTATTGATAGGGGGCATGGGAGAATGGGAGGGTGAGTGAACAGGGGGATTGATAGGTAAAATGATGAACGGAAAGAAAAAAATGTTTTAAAAAAGACTCAAAACAATAAAACAAAGTAAACCAAATTTTTAAAAAGCTATGCAATGTGACTTACATCTATGTTCCCAATGCTTAGGAACATGGAGGCAAGAGAATTGCAGTAAATTCAATACCATCCTGGCTACATAGTGAGTTTCAGGACTAGTCTGGGCAGTGAAAACCCTGTATCAAAAAAGAAAGAAAGAAAGAGAGAGAGAGAGAGAGAAAGAAAGAGAAAAAGAAAACAACAGAACAGAAACAAAAACAAAAACAAAAATAAGAGAAATATTGTGTTATTTAAATAATAAGTCAGTTTCTTTTGAATTATCCAAAAATGGAAAAACCCCAAAATCATTGTCTAACTACCCTCACTCTACCTGTCTGAGTCTCATCATCTATATTCAAATTGGTAACCAACTGACTTTGTTTCAAGTCACATCTTTAGTCATTTGCCCTTTATAGAGTCTTTCTTGTTAACAAGTGTGAGCCACCATGTTTATCATTTAATTTATCCTACCTATTTTCCCATTATACTGGATTCAAGAAACAATGTATGTATATTATATAAGCCATAAAAAGTATTTTAGGAATGGAAAATCTTTGTTGGCAAATGGAATGTTTTAATTCAACTCAAATAAAAGTGATGACATCATTGAAATCTTCACCGTAGTCATAATCAACCATTGGTTACAATACATATAAATACACAGCCAAGTCTCACCAAAGACACTATAGGGGTGTTCTTTTTCATTGCTGGATAGCATTAAAGACATCAAGTACTAACAGTTCTGACATAGAAGCAGGTGGTTGGATTAGTGCTAAAACAATAAATAAAATGGCACCTAAATAAAAATTCAAGAATGCTATTCATGGATGCCCTGCTTAGAGCTACCTGAGGCCTGCAGACTGCATACTGGGGATCTCATCCCAGAAGTCCAGCCCATCCAGACACTGCCAGTATCCTAGACCCTTTCTCCATCCACCAGAAAAAGACAGACATCAGTGTATTTGACATGTTTGCAACCACTGGAAGGAAACCTTAGACCTGTATCCATCAGGAGAGGAAGAGACTTCATCTGCACCCACTGGGAGAAGGTATTGGAAGAAGACAATATAAAAACATATTCAACAACAGAAAAACCAATATGACACCACCAGAGTCTAGGAACTCTACATAAGCAAAGCCTGAACATCCCAACACAGATGCAGCAGAAGAGAATGACCTTAAAAACAACTTCATGAAAATGACAGAGGCCCTCAAAGAGAATATGAGAAAATTCCTTAAAAAAATGGAAGGAAAAG
Organism: Mesocricetus auratus; assembly: GCF_017639785.1. Lineage (NCBI taxonomy): Eukaryota > Metazoa > Chordata > Mammalia > Rodentia > Cricetidae > Mesocricetus > Mesocricetus auratus. The sequence continues at coordinate 8,524,132 of NW_024429192.1, read as the reverse complement.
TAAACCAAAAATGCAATAAATCAACAAATCTCTTAAAGATAGCAAGGAAAGCCTAGAAAAAACAACCAAAAAGATGAAGGAAACAATTAAAACTGTTCAAGACATGAAAAATGAGATAGAGACAACAAACTGAGGGAATGCTGGAAATAGAAAAGCTGAGTAAACAATCAGGAACTACAGATGCAAGCATAACCAACAGAATAAAAGAGATGGAAGAAAGAATCTCAGGCATTGAAGATACACTAGGAGAAATAGATTCATTGACCAAAGAAAATCTTAGGTTCAACAAATCCCTAACACAAAATATCCAGGAAATATGGAACACTGTGTAAAGACCAAACCTAAGAATAGTAGGTATAGAAGAAGGAGAAGAAAACCACCTCAATGGTGCAGAAAATATATTCAACAAAATCATAGAAGAAAACTTTCCCAACCTAAAGAAAGACATGCCAATGAAGATACAAGAGGCTTTCAGAACACAAATAGAGTGGACCACAAAAAGTCCCCTTTCCACATAATAATCAAAACCACAACCATACAGAATAAAGAAAGAATATTAAGAGCAGCTAAGGAAAAATGTCAAGTAACATATAAAGTCAAATCTATCAGAATCACACCTGACTTCTCCAAAAAAACTCTGAAAGCCAGAAGGTCCTGGATAGATATTCTACCAACATTAAAGGCCACAGATGTCAGCCCAGACTACTATACCCAGCAAAACTTTCAATCACTACAGATGGAGAAAACAAGATATTCCATGACAAAACCAAATCTAAATAATATGTATCCACTAATCCAGCCCTATAGAAAGTTCTGGAAGGAAAACTCCAACCCAAGGGAGTTAACTACAACCAGAAAAACATAGGCAATAGATAATCCCACCTTAACAACAGCCAAAAGAAAAAAGAGGTGGAAATCCACACACAATTCCACCACCACCAAATCCAAAATAAATAAGAATCAACAATCAATGGTTATTAATATCTCTCAATATTAATGGTCTTAACTCACCTATAAAAAGGCATAGGATAACAGAATGGATTCAGAGACAGAATCCATCCTTCTGATGCATGCAAGGAAAACAACTCAACTTCAAAGACAGATAGTACCTCAGAGTAAAGGATTGGGAAAAGATTTTCCAATCAAATGGACCCAAGAAACAAGTGGGTTTAGAAGTCCTAATATCTAACAAATTAGACTTTAAACTAAAATCAATCAAAAGAGATGAAGGAGGTCATTTCATATTCATCACAGGAGAAATCCATGAAGATGAAGTCTCAATTCTGAACATCTATGCCCTAAATACAAAGGCATCCACATTCGTGAAAGAAACATTACAAAAACTCAAATCATACATAAAAGTTCACACACTTATAGTGAGAGACTTCAACACCCCACTCTTATCACAAGACAGGACCCCCAGAGAGAAACTTAACAAAGAAGCAAAGGAACTAATAGAAGTGATATCCCAATTGGGTTTAACATACATCTACAGAACATTCTATCCAAACACAAAAGAGTATACCTTCTCAGCACCACATGGAACCTTTTCTAAAATCAACCACATGCTTGACAGCATAGCAAATCTCAACAGGTACAACGAAATTGGAATAACCCCCCATATCTTATGAGGCCACCATGCTTTAAAGTTAGAATTCAACAACACAAACTGCATAAAACCTACAAGCTCATGGAAATTGGACAATGCACAATTGCACCATTCCTGGGTCGAGGAAGAAATAAAAAAAATTAAAGACTTTCTAGAATTCAATGAAAATGAAGACACAACATACCCAAACTTATGGGACACTTTGAAAGCAATGCTGCGAGGGAAGTTCACAGCACTAAGTGGCCACATGAAGAAACTGGAGAACAGTCACACTAGAAAATTAACAGCAGGACTGAAAGCTCTAGAACAAAAAGAAACAAACTTACCCTGGAGGAGTAGATGCCAGGAAATAATCAAGTGAAGTAGAAACTAGGAAAACAATTCAAAGAATCAGTGTAAGGAAGAGTTGGTTCTTTGAGAAAATCAACAAGATAGACAAACTTTTATCCAAACTTACCAAACAGCAGAAAGTGAACATGCAAATTGACAAAATCAGAAATTAAAAGGGGGACATAACAACAGACACTGAGGAAATCCAGAGAATCATCAGGTCATACTTTGAAAAACTGTACTACACAAAATTCGAAAATCTAAAGGAAATGGACAATGCACTGGAATGTGGAGGCAGGGGACATTGTTTTAGAATAAATTTTGTGCCCTAAATATTGAGATTTTGTCAGAAAGAAAGAAAGAGAGAAGGAGGGAGGGGGGATAGAAAGGAAGGAAGAAAGGAAAGAAGGGAGATAGAGAGAGACAGAGAGAGAGAGAGAGAGAGAGAGGAAATCCTAAATAATGTAATGCCTAAGACCATAAATGAGTCCCCCATATAGAAGATGTCACTAAACTCAGTAACTTAGTTATATCCCAGCTGAGCGCATACCTGCTCTCAAAATGGCATAAAACTGCTAATCTGGGAAGTTCTCATTCCCCTACCCTTAGACTTCATCTGACTCTCTCATCTTCCTTCAGTAGCACTTTCTGCCCCAGCAACCTGGTCTACAGCACGACCAGCTGCTCAGATGTGACTAAGACAACTCCATTCAATTCTGATTCCACTTTGTGTTTGTTTAGACAGTTCTCAGCTCTCTAGCTCCCTCCCCCAAACACTCATGTCTACCTTGGCAACACACTTGAGATTTCCATGGCCTAGGCCATTATCCAGATACTAACCAAAATATTTGGCAAGCTAACTCTAAAACAACTACTATGCTCTGCCAGGAACAAACGTTTCAAGGTTATGCTGACCCTCATCTTATTTTGAAGTATCTTTGTGGATTTTGCCTTTAAATCTCTGTGTCCCTGAACTTGGCACCAGGAGACTTTTCAGTGGCTCAAACCAGATCTTTTTCTGGCCATCAATACAAAGGCCTTAATACTCTATAATTGGTTTTATTATTGTGGTTGTCTGTAATTGTCTCTCATGGATCACTACAGTACTCCCAGTGCCTGCCAGCTGGGGTCCTCTCCACACAGTGGCTATCAGACCTCAGGTGAGCCCATCAGCTGCCAGAGGTCCTGTGTGGTGTTTAACTGTTGTCATACATTTTGCTCCTGATGTTCAGCCAGCCCTGTGAATTGAGTTATGTCTTATCTTTGGGCTTTGGATCCAGCAACTTCAGTTCTCTGGGCAATGAATCTGGAAGCTGGTGCTCACTGGCCTGAGGTTTGAATGATTTTAGATACTTGAATCATGGAAGATATATTGTATTCATGCTAATTTATGATCCATATTCTTTTGTCCAGTGTTATATGCCTCTAGGAGCTATCAAACTTCCACAGAGCAATCCATGGATCTAGTTTCTATTAATGAATATGTGAGCAGGCCTGACCTTCTAAGTGACTTTTAGAGGGCTAACCTCTAACCAAATCATTATGTTCACTGTTTTAAACCTCCCAATCAGTTGTCACATATTTTTCCTTCAGTTGCAAATGACTGGCAAAGAAAAAAAATAATGGAATTAGTGGGATAAAATGGTTAAATCATTCTTTGAAAATTATACTCACATTAGAATTAACTTTATGAGATAAATATAATTTACTCTCATGTATCTTATTCACAAATAGTTGAAAAAATAAATATCAACTAATAAAATCATACATTCTGGCTTAGTTTCTTAGTTTTATCTGGGGAAGGATATTTTGTGTGTGTGCTTCTTATTTAGTTCTGGGAAGCTATGTTTAATCTTTCTAGGCCTCTTGGAGAAATTTTACAAAATCTGACAGATTGGTATATTTATCTTAGGCTTCAATATTTTCTCTCTCTAAAACTTCTGCTTTCTGTCACTTGTTTGCATTACAAAACAGACTTTAGGTGAATAATATGAAGAAAAGTATGTACTATATTCCCTTTGCATGTGAAACATTTATGGTTTTTGAGGAAAACAGGGCTCTAGGAAAATACAAGTAGGGAAATTTGGGCATATGGAAAGTTTTGTATAGAATAAAAAGAAGCTTTCTATGATTTAGTATTGAGTGGGCCAGAGAAAAAAATACCCTTTAATGTAAATATTTTACCTCAGTAACTTTTGTGTATTTATAAGGAGGAAGTCAATTATCCTTTGTCGGAATTAATTATGATTGTGGAACATGAGTTTTCATCTTCTTGGATAAACATAGCTAGAAAGAAAAGTATTTTAGCCAGGCGTTGGTGGCATATGCCTTTAATCCCAGCACTCAGGAGGCAGAGGCAGGCAGATCTCTGTGAGTTCAAGGCCAGTCTGATCTACAGAGTGAGTTCCAGGACAACCTCCAAAGCAATACAGAGAAACCCTGTCTTGAAAAAGCCCCCCCCCAAAGAAAACCAAAGAAAAGTATTTCAAATCAAATTTCGTATTTCCTGCTTGCTATTTCAAAGTAGATTTGCAATAGAATTTCATGTTGTGATTCATGTATTTCATATAGAAAACAGCGAAGTGACATGACTGTTGGCATATTGACTTTGTTCATAGCTAGTTACAAAAAAAACCTCTTTGTACATAGATAAACAAAACTCAAAGAATTTCTCTATCCATTAAGTTGTAGACCTCCGCAAGAATTACGACAAAGAAATTTATAAAGTACACTAGAGGAAACTTCAAGGGAAATCAGGAGTTCACAATTGGTCCCAGCCCTGTGAGGAAACTGAAATCAAAGACAATGAGAGAGGGAGAATTTTTCAGGAAGTAAAGGTATCTATGTGATAAGAAAGAGTAAGGAGAATTTTGAAACTATGAAAATAAAAGTTGACAAACTAGAGGTGTATAAAGATATTGGTCAACAACAAATATGCAGAATTAAAGTGCAGGGTACACAAGTAGCTAAAAATCAGCCGAGATGTTACCCAGGTACACAGAGACTTAGACTTTCTTTTTGTATGTCACAGGCATCTCATAACTTTTCTAGTTGTATTTTTGCTATTAAAATTGCTCTCTATTTGGACATTCTCAACTTACATTTTATCTCTGTAAAAATCCTGATATATATTATGAAACATTTTTGCTAGATATCACATAAATTATATTTAGAATGATATTTAGTTATTTATTACATATGTTTATTTCAACTTGTAATTTATTGTGATGTAAAATATGTATCCACGTAGGTAATAAAATTCGTTCTTCATGCATGGTACAGAAGGTATTAGAAGACATGGCAAGTTTCTTGATTATTAGTCAAACATGTTGTCCCCTTACTTTTCTTGGTTAGGACCTAATTCAGGACTAAGTTTAGGGCAGCATTTTCATGTATAGAATTATTATAAACAGGCCTTGCTTTCAGTAGAATAGCCTAACTAATATTAAGATATTGAGTGCATTATAAGTGCCAAAACATCTAGTTGTCATTTCTGGCAAGTCTCAGAGAAGAATCACATTACACTAAAATAGAGTTATAAAGTCTTTCACTCTGAAGAGGTAAATTAATATATCGTTGGAAAGGCAATCCCTGAGATAATAAAAAGGCCTTGTAAATAACCCAAACTTGACCAAAGTACACTACTCATCTACAGAGTTATTTACAACTGTCCCTCATGGCCAATCCTTTCAATCCGCTTGTCATAAATTCACATGGTTGCACAGTAGAGGTAGTTTACAGGGAAGGACCAAGGCAGACAAAGACATCAGGCTGTAGGAACAGAAGACCAGACCCCCATGGCATCCTTTGCTTCAGATCACATATGCAAGCAACCTTGAAATTCTTGCATAACCGGCTGAAAGAGAATATAAAACATCCCAGCTAGGTTTAAAGATGAATTGGGTTTAATGGGGCTGTCTTTAAATAAGACAAAGAGAAAATGTATTCTCTGTGGTTGGAGCTTTATATAGAACACTGTATTATAAACTTGGGAGTAATCTAGAATGAGATTACAGTTGATGATAACTTGTAGATTCCTGTAAAGTGGAAACTGAACTGACAATCTCCTTCAGGACGTGGGAGAGAGACTATTAGAATATTGACATGAGGAGAGATCAGGGAAAGAGACAGACAGACAGACAGACACATTGGCGTGAACACAAAATGACATCTTCATATTCATTCCAAGGCTGACTGGAGTATCTACTGTGGAAGAAAAAAATACAATGTCAAGGAAACAACATGATCCTACCAGGTAAGTTTATTCAGGCTTTGCAAGGAGAATTTTAAGAAAAAAAAGAATTGAATTAGAAAAAAAGCACCCACCATATTAGAAACAGAAAACTAAAATAACTTTAGAGTGTAGACTTTCTTTTCATGATTTCCTGACTCTTATGTTTCTAGCCTTTCTTCCTTCCTTCCTTCTTCTTTTTCTTCTCTTCTCTTTCTTCTTTTTTAAAAGTTAACTTCTTTATTGATTCTTTGGGAGTTTCACATCATGCACCACAATTTTGCTCATCACCTGGTCCCCCCATATCTTCCCCTCAACTCTACAGTGCTTCCTCCCAACAAAAGTAAACAAAAAAAGTGAACAAACAAACCTCTTCTCCTTCTTTCCTGCCTTTCCAACACTTCTTCATTCGTCCTGGTGGCATTGGGGGATTGGTGTGTCACACAGTATACCCTTTTGTCCTATCTGTTTTACCAGGAAATGTTCATTGCAGTGAGTCACTGGTCTGGTTTCTGCTACACTATCTTTACTGGCTCCTCAATGGAACTCCTCTGGGATATCCTGTTACTGCCCTGAGTCTTGGAGATTCTGCTGGTATTTTTCCACAGGATCAATTCCTTCAAGAACTCCATCAGGTACTAAATGGGGTAGATGCCAGGATGGGACAACCCAAGGTCTGACTGTGGACATGGGTGGTAGCTTAGCTGCTCAGTCCAGGCCACTAAAGCCACCCTCCTCAGGTGTGGAGGCAGAGTCAGCTCTGCTGTGCCCATGCCCTTGGGGTCAGCTCACCCTCACTTGTGGTGAAGGGTGTGTCATCTCTCCTGAGTGCAGGGGCCGCATAGAGGCAAGGCCATAGTTCCCTGGACCATCAAAGGGCAGAGGCATCTCAGTGTGTCCTTCTGATTTCATCTCACATAGTTCTTAAGGTCTCCTGAGGTAACATGGGCCACAGACATCAACACAAACCCTAGCTGCAGCTAGATCATGGACTCAGACATGACCCTCAGCCTGTATCTCTGGCTCAGATGTCACCATAGCATTGGGTAGTAGGTGTAGGCCACTTAGATTCGCATGTATCATGACCCTCAGACACCCACCTGTACTTAGTTGGCTGACCTAACCCTGGGCATCCTCATAGAAGACATTTTAAAAAATGCTAAATAAGTCTAACCAACTTCAAATAAATTTTGTCAATATTTTTGTTAGAAGCTACCAGTCATATGCGAGCAGTGTTAAATTCGTAGACCATTAGAAATTTTACATAGAGAAGCTATAGGTGGTTAGTATTGGTCCCAGTGACGCAGTTCCAGCATCTTCCCATTGTCCCACCGATGCTTTATCGAAACCCCAAGTAAAAATGGATGAAAACACAGATGTAGTTAAATCAGCAGATGTAGTTATTTCACTTTATTCTGAAAGTAACATTGGAGACACTGTCTCATTCTTTGTGTGATGCTCTTGGTTGCAGAGGGTAATTCAATAGGTCATAGTAAACCAAAATAAGAGGGCTTCTATGTGGAAATATCAGAGCATTGTTGAATAGTTGTGCAATCAAGTTGATCTGTCTTTTGAGGATGGTAAATAGACCTGTTGATTATAAATTTTTAGCATTTCCACTTATTTTAAAGTTAAATAAACACTCAAAGTATACCATAAGTTTTTACAGTTTTCAATTCTAAAATCAGTATCTAAAATTTCCTGATTCACAGGACTTCTATGGCAGGCAAAGGCAAAAGGGAGACAGAGCATTTGTTGGGGCCTAGCCCCTCAGTGTCTCTGAGTTGTTTGTCAGCTGATAGCCACAGGTACATCCTGTTTTCTAGTCCTGGCTTACTGCCCCTGCATTGCCCCACTGACATCAACATCTAGCATGAGGAAAACATGCTCTCTTCCACCTGAGGTTTTTCTGCTGTGTTGTAAGACTATATATAAGACTGTTCCCTCCTACAAGAAAGAGACTTCTTAGCACTGCAAAATAAAGACACTTTTTAGTACAAACAGCTGGACATCTGGTCTTCCTTTTCCTGATACCTCGGAGTTACTTGTGGTGCAGGCATCACAGAGCATATCATGGAATTGTCAGAGCAAAGTCTAAAGGAGCCAGTAGACAGAGTTGGCGTCAGTTAGTGCTGACGGTATTCTAGAAAACTACTATGAACTTTGATGTAGACAATGCCAGATCATTTCTCCTAAGCCAATGTGATGTGATATCCCTGCAAGCCTGTGGCTAGGGCTAACTGTTCATTGCATAGATTTGTTTCATAGGTGTTTAAGCTAATGCATCATACACACACACACACACACACACACACACACACACACGCCCACATGTACTGCCTATGTACAATTCACATTCAACTACAGTCAGATAGGCACTGCTGCTTATGCTGAATTAAGTCACCTAACAAACATACTCTTCTTCTCAACCAAAATTTATTGATTTCTCTTTTTTACTAAATGCATTGATATTTTTTCCTTAGTCTTTTCAGATGAAGGGATCTGTGATGTGGAGACTTATAGACAGACACTCAGAGTTAAAGTTCTGTGGTTGGTATACTTAAGACTTTAAAGAATAAAAATAAATTTAGGAGACAAAAGCATATTTCAAGAAACTAATTTTTTCTTTGGTTTAATACAAATAGTTATGGTATTTCTGACGCAGGATAGTTAATTGATTTTGCATAATAGTGAAAATAGTATGCACCCATAAATACTATGTGTACTGAATTAAACAGCTGTGATTTACTAGAATACAAATGCCATAGTAGAAATGGAAGAATGATGACCTTGTAGATTTCAACACCTATGGTCAAAAGTTCTTCAAGACAAAGTCATATAGATATAAATGTCACAGAGAATCTGACAGTTTCCTCAGTGTAACTCAGAAGGGCTCACATTCCCTGTCAAAGATGTCCCCACACAAGTGCTCTGGAACTGTTTTCTTGTAATCCTCTCAGGGTTACCTACGAAGCCTTGCAATGCTTCAGGGATTCCTCTGCCTGTGTGTCTTCTTCAGAAATCTGATGCACAGGGCTAATAGCTGACATCTGCCAACTGGGCTCTCTCCCACAGTGGTTGCAAATTTTTCATGAAGAAACCTGCTACCAGGTTATTCCATGTGCTATCAATCTAGCCACTGCCAGACAACCTACTACCACCCAGGGATCTTGATGTCCTGTAGTCTCTGCCATATGACTCATAGAAGACTTCTGGTCTTTGGTGAATGTGGGGGTATTGCCTCTCTTTAGACCTGGAAGCTACTGCTCAATGGTCTGTAGATCCACAGGATTCTGCTGGTTGAGTAATGGAATCCATAGCTCACCTTCTCTAGACTATAGATTTGGTTTCTGTCACTCACCCTCCTTACTTCTTATAAACTCGAGTCATCTTGAGACCAATAAGTCTATGATCTGGCTTCTACTGATGTACACACTAGTGTCCAGATGTTACACAGAAATGCCAAAGGCTTCATTTTCATTTGAGCATAGCCAAATGGCTGAAAATCAAAAGTAATTTCATTTTTACTAGAAGAAATGGCCTTTATCTTATCTGAAAATGAAGTGCCTATTCACTCTATGACCCCCCCCCAAAACCCATCATTTAGAATATAAAACTAAGGAGTGAAGAAAGTTAGCTAACCCAATTGTGACAGGTCTGAGGATGCAGGGTCAGTAGGAACAAGGTTTCTTGGCCTTGCAGGGTCAGTAGGAACAAGGTTTCTTGGCCTGAATGGGCTTCATAGGAAGACCCTATCTCAAAGGAACAGCAATACCAACAGCAGTAACAAATAAAGACACACAAAAATGGAAAAAAGGAAAAGAAAATTAAAATATACACACATGTGTGCATTATTAAATTTTTGTCATAAAGCCATCTGATAATTATAAAACTTTGGATATTTAAATTAGGATTTTGTTTGTCTCTGAAAGTTTTTATCTAGTTGTATAAATTTATCACATACTGTCTTTCCAAGGCTCAGGGATCCTTGTTGAAGTGGGCTGGACAGATTGTATAAGCCAGAAGCTGTAGATACAGAAAAACAAACAGTGTTATTTCAAAAACAGCAGTGCAATTGCATAGTGGTTGTGAAAGCACACACAAGACTGTGTAACTTCAATACAGGCAAATTTTAGCATTGTACAGGGAGACAGTTATGGAAGTCCTACCAATAGTTGAAGAGCCACTGGAAATTGCCAGTGTCTGGAAGATGATGAGTCAATTTTCTTTAACAGTATAGGCCACGGTAAATCAGTCACACTTCAGTGGAAAGCCACACATCCAAGAATTTATGGCCAGCACCAGTTGGTCTTGATGGCTTTTACTCACTGGGAAGTGTCAGACTACAATCCCACTGCCAGAGAATCTGGAAAACAGGGAGGACCCTAAGAGAAATATGCATGGTACACCAGAGAAGGGGAATGGGGCAAGATCTTCTGAGTGCATTGGGAGACGGGAGAAGGGAAGAGGGGAATGATTTTTAAATAAAAAGAATACAACATTAGGTGGGTGAGTATGTATCATCTGGGGGGCACTAAAGGAGGTGGTGAATATGATCAAAACATATTGTATGAAATTCTCAAAGGGCCAATATAAAACAGAACTGCCAAAAACTGTGCATAACAGTTCAATAGGTAAAAATATGCAAGTCTTTGTTTTGTTAATTTACCTTATTTTTTATTTGTATACACATCAGTGTGCTTCCGTGTGTGTGTGTGTGTGTGTGTGTGTGTATGTGCATATGCAGGCAGGTGCCCTCACACCTGAAGTTGCAGATGGTTGTGAGGTGCCTAATTTGGGTGGCGGCAACTGAACTTGGGTCTTCTTCTAGAGCAGAGAGCCTCTAAACTGTTAAGCCATATCTCCAGGCTTGGCATCCAAGATTGTTAAAATCATATTCACATTTATAACACTCTTCACAGAACAAAAGCAAAAAAGTGGGTAGGTGTGCATGAAACACAGAAAGAAGCAGTCGGGTTAAACAAAAGAAAGTCTGTTTTCACCAAGACTAAAATCCTCATCATGGTAGTGTATTTTTCAGGGGAGCAAAAGAAATTATTATTAGCCTCAAGTTCCACTTATTTATCTAATCTGATGTTGGCTGACAAAAATAAGTAAGTTCTTAAAGTACATTGAGCAATTATCTGTGGATTATTTTTTATAATATATAAGAAGAAAGCCAGTAAATTCTTTATGTAAGAATTGGTTGAAAGTTAATGATAATGTAATACTGCTATCTCCAATCACCTAAACAATGCACCTGGGAATCACAAAAGTTTATATCAACAAAAATGTGCAACTTAAAAGTTATACTAGAAAACAAGAGTGAGCAACTACAGACTGTACTTCAGAGGAAATGAAATGGACTTGAATTGTGTCACTCTCGAGAATATGCCTGTAATTAATCTTACCCACCAATTCACAAGCTCAGTTCTCTGCAACTACAGTCCATCAGTCTCAAATAATCTTCAGTAATGGATCAAGCATCACCAATTGGACCAAAAGGCAAGAAAAGACCAAATCATGACAAAAATACAAACAAGCCCTGAATACCCATTGGTAATCTAGTACCAAATGGTCATCCCTGAAATAATACATAAAAGTGGCTTCATACAGAGTGAGATTAAATTTAGGAATATACATGTGTAATCATATACATATATGCATGTAGTAGAAATTAATAAAATAAGACATGATTTTGGAAGGAGGAAATGGAAGGGAGAAATGATGTAATTATATTATAATCTCAAAAAATAGAAGAAAAATGTACAAAAGGAAGAGTTGTACATATTGTAGAGGTACAGGAATGATTGTACTGGATATAAAAGTCATAGGTGACTTAGAGATCATGAAGTTAATCTTATAGAAAGAAAGAGCCCCTTAAGACTGAAAAGATTCTATGTTTGGACATGAAGAAAGCTATGAGCATATGCTGGTTCCTAATTCCATTTTGACATGAGCCCATCCCCACATCTCTTATTTTCTCCCAGTCATCATCACCCACAACAACAACAACAACAAATTCACAGTAACAGTTTCTACACTTTCACTGAAAAGTACAAAAGGACTCAAATGATAAGAAAAATATAAAAAATTCTATTCAATTTCCCCCAAGAGAAATTGAAATAACAGCACCAAGTACCTTCCAGTAACCCGAGATTTCTCTTCTTCTTAAATTTTATGGTTTATAAAAAGGTCTAAATTGTCTCTGTGTGTGCTTCTATAATATGTGGTGAAATTTTTTCAAAGGGGTCTTGAAAATGCTACATTAATGTTAAGGATTACATTTTGTCTGAACTGGAGTCATCACTGGAAGATAAATTATACCAGGTATTAGAGTGCTTCATTGGTCTATGGAAAAAATCTAGTCAGAAAATCCAAGATTCCCTTGGAGAAGTACATGCAATAGTAATTACACAGTTCCATAATGAAGTCCTCGTACACAACTGGTAATTATAGTATTGTGGACAATGGATATGTAACATCTCAATTGGTAGTGCAGCTAAATGCCATACTATCACATGCAAGTTGTAATCAAATCATCAACTTATCATTATGCAAGACATTCTATTTTCACACAAGGGTCTTTTGAGAAATAGCTAATCCCAGCCTTGTTCCAACTATTTAGTATGGATTATATTATATATTTTATTTCACAGTTTGTTTTATGAGAAGGAATCCAGGACCTTGAATATGATCAGAAACCTCTACACTACTGAGATGTACTCTTAGCCACCAAAGTTTAACATTATTTTAAATTCACCAAGATGAAGGTATGTTTTTCCTCGTAATTCATTAACCTGGGTGCTCAGATTTGGACACACGCAGCTTTGCTGGCCACCAGATAGCTCTACCTCTGACAGGTCCTGTCTCTACCAAGTCTCCTGTCTTCCCTACCATCAATCACACTAGTTCTGCAAAGTTCATACCCAGCAGCTTAGGTCTTAAGCTGCTACTATCCAATCAGCAGTGTTTCCAGGAATGACTGATCCTCCTGTTCCTGGACAACTTGTAGTGACTTCTAGGGAACAATGCATGGATTAAGATTTCCTGGAAACTGCCTGAGTCATTTCTATTCAAGGCATTTCATAATTTCAATTTGTGTATTGTTGTCACATTAGAGATTACAGATAACAGTTTTACTCTCCCTGAACTCAACTCCAATATTTTCCATTAGTCATGCTTCAGTAACACATTGTCAAATTCCTTATCAGTGCCAGACAGGATTCAAAGCAACTTTCATCTGATGCTGCTCTAGAGAATGCATTTCAGCAAATGTTTTACTATTTTCCAAGATATGCTCATTCACATAACCATCTGTAATGACAAATATTGAAATATTTTAAAATGTGCTTGCTTTCTGTTTTTTTCTGAGCATATCACTTGTCAGCATCGGTATTATTTAAGTAAACAATTATTGAATCACATGATATCAAGCCTGTGACTAGCTGTTCTCAGTATAGAAGACTATTTCCATTGGCCTTGGTGGTACATTCCCATCATTATGACAGAGAGAGGCTGAGGCAGGAAGACCATGAGTTCCAGACCATCTTCTACATATTGAACTTAGAGCCAACATGGGCCTTTGTTAAGACATTATCTCAAAAGAAACAATGAAATCAACTTCACAAGATACTGTCTGTCTTCAAAGATAGTAAGAAACAACTGATTCAATAAAAGTCAGAAAGTCTATCAAGGTTGTGCAATTGTGTGCTTTGCTATGATTGGAACAGAGGGAAGAATCTGTGATTCATGATATGCAATTTCATGATTTCCATATCTGTTGATCCTCTATTACTAATTCTGTCCATGAATTCTGAAATGAACACCCCTTTACTGTAGGTTCAACGAGTTATGATTTTTCCCTAAGCATAATATACTCTTTCTCTTCTTTCTCAGTTTTCTCTCATATCTCACTATGTGTTCTCTTGGCTAGTCAGATTTGGACGGTCAAACAGTCCTAATGTGCAGACTCATTTATCAAATAGTATTTCCTCCAAGAATATCCAAAAACTCTAGGCTTCTAAAACACTGAAAGAGTCAATCATCATTGTAAGTTTATCAAATAACCTGCAAATCTTTAGTGTATATTCAACAACCACCAAAGCTGCTAGAAAAAAACAAACATATAATAGAATAGTATAAACATATAAAGTTGATGAAAGGAAACAGAAGGAAGTAATAAAACATAAACAAAATATAAAAGTTCAATAGCACATTCATAAAATTGTGGAGAAAAAAGAGATAAAATGATTCATTTTTATGAAGATCTAAAAGAATCAGAGTATTCTGTGACAGTTAAAGTTATTATAGTTGTAACTGGGGGAATGGCTTGGTGGTAAATTTGCTTGATGCAACTGTGATAACCCAAGTTAGGTTCCCCAGCACACACACATACAGAGAGAGAGAGAGAGAGAGAGAGAGAGAGAGAGAGAGAGAGAGAGAGAGAGAGAGAGAGAGAGAGAGAGTACTTGGTATGGTTACAGGAATCAGCAACCCAAGTTCTGGGAAAGGACAAGGGGATCTCCCTGGCTTCCCAGCCAGACATTCTAACCAAAATAGAGATTTTCAAGTTCAGTGGAGAGAGACAGAGGGAAGAATTCAATACCGAACCCTGTCCTGCAGATGCACAAATACCCACAAAATATACCACATGGCTTTCTCTTCAAGTACCTCCCATGCATAAAGAAAAAAACATGCATAGCTCAGGGATCACTGAAAGAGAAATGTAAGAGAATAAATGTCTTGGGTGAGGTCTTATATCTTGATAGAAAAAATTTTATCATTTTTAATGTTGTCAGGTCTAACTCTATAAAACCAGATTTATTCTGTTACAGCTACAGATTTTTTCCTAAATGTGAACCTTTAAGACTTAGGAATTTTTTTTTTATATAATCTCCTTCAGCACCAGTAATTTCATACCCATGGATATTTGTTATAAATAACTGTTTGCTTGGTACTTGATTTTTCTAGTGGAGACTTTGTCTGATTAGAAAAAGAGATTACACATTTTCCTAATACTATTCTTCATTTCATAGAGAGATGAATGAATATAATTTTTAAAAAATCTGTCTAACATTTTTGCATAAAACAGACCCTGCATAATGGTGAAGTTCCATAATGATGGTGTATCTTGATTGTAACTTACCAAACATTCTTGGAATCAGAAGCACATTAGACTTCAAAATTTCTCAGATTTCTGAGTATTTACATATGCAAAATAAGAATTCCATGAGAAATCCCTAGTTTAAACTTGAAATTCAATTATGTTCCTATATGCCTTATATGTACTGGCCGAAGATAATTTTATGCAATATTTTATGTCACTTGTACATTGACTGTGAATTCAGGGATGTCATGGTGTCAGGAGTGAAATTTTCAGAGTAGCAATGTTAATTTGTATAATGAAGATGATGATGAGGAGAAAGGAGGAGGATAATACCTTAAAGGCGTACTTTAGCAAATACAAAATAACTTCCTGTGATGGTGGAAGATGGCAAACTAACTCTTGGTAGCCACTGATGACCTAAGCATCAACAAGCAGAAATAGTAGAAGTGCAATGCCTGGAAATTACGCATGAGAGAATTTCTGGAAACTGGTCACAGCAATTCTTGGAAAACTGCACGGAAAACCGGTCGGCTAACTGATGATCATTAGCCTTGGCGGTTGATTATAAGTGAGCTGCCAATGCTTTGTTTGTGAGCCTCCGTGTTCAAAATCTTTGACTTAGCATGTGTATGTCTAAGAGTGCATTAGGAGGATGTTGGAAGAGTAGAAGTGACTAGCTATGATCCTGAAAACTGCTGGCTGGCCTCCTGTTAACTGCAGAAGGTGGAATTAACTTACAAATTAGCAGACCACAGTTTACTGGCACATATTTAATTGCTGGAATGGAGAGAGAATAAGTTCTGTATGGTAGGAAGTTTAGACCTACAGAATTTAAAAGATAATTACATTGCTGGTGACACGTAGTTTGGTCTAATTTGTGGTGGCAGCTATAAAATCCTAAGACACTTCTGATGTGTTCTGACTGGTGTAATTATCTTATACATTCAATGCAAACTTAAAGCAAACAATCAAAAATTCACAGGCCCATACTACATTCAACACTCACACCCTGCCTTTTTGTGAACCTCTGTAATGGCCCGGCCGGCTCAGTGCTGAAGTTAGATGACCCAAAACAACATGAATAGTGTGCCATATATCATTGACCATGAGGAGACTAAGATTTTACATTCAGTGTGCATTTGTGAATATGTCATAATAAAAAACCTCATTTTGTACACTGACTATATTCTAATAACATTTTAAAAATTCAAAGCGGGAATTTCACTGAATATCCATCCTTTTTATATTTTCCTAATAGAATAATTGTAATTCAAAGACTGCATATTATGGGCCCCTTGAACTATTCTTCTGGAAAGCAGAAAGCCACACCTGTGTCTGAAATCTTGGGACAGAAACAGATTAACTTCAGGCTGGTCAGGAAGTTCAACTGCATCTTCTCAAGCCTTGCAGCTGCCCATGCTCCCAGGGAGGAAAACTGACAATTGATCCCGAGTCATGATTATAAACATAAGAATAGTGGAGATCATGAAAACCTAAAGATGGTGTGCAAAGGACCAACTTTCATGACATGGGTGGTTAATTCTTTGCCCCAAATTTGCTTCATTGCTACTGTTGTCCTATAACTATATAAGCATCATAATTATTTGTGAAAAATAGTAATGAAGGGAGGAAGGGGGAGAGGTCATAACAGAAGAAAAGTATCAGTTGTCTAGTAAAGGACATTTCAGAGCATGATCTAGGTAAATAAACTTAGTGGGCACCCAGAGGAATGTACAGTGTGGTTCCAAGCATAGCACTACAATAACCCTCACTGCAACCTTATAAAATTCACCACATTTTTCTCTTTCTGTTTCTGTGGCTACAGAATAAGGGTCTGGAACCCAGTGAGCTCTGCCTGCCACCGTTTGCACAGTTTACACTTAGTTACTGCACTCGCAAAGGGGGCAGCAAGCATGATGAAATGAACGGGACATACATAGAAGATTAGCCTTTGACAGGTGTCCGATACTCGGCACTCCACTCCTAGTTTCAGAGAATGCTTAACGATCTTATAAAACAAGAGTAGATAAAGCATGTGAATGTTGTCTGATATGAATACTGATTCCTCATATTATCAAACTAGCAATTTTTCTACATTTGATGTGCTCTTTTAATTATTTCCTCTAAGGGTTTGAGCTAGAAAGATGAGGATGGTGTGCACGGTTATTAAGGAGATCGTCGAGTCACTTTTGATATTATTAAAGATCTACTGTTTTCCCTTAGATTTAATTCACATATTGGCCAAGAACCCAGGTACAAACTTAATGCATTAAATGTTAATAATAACACTAGACAAGTAATTGTGCAACAGGAACAAGGGTTTATTAAGATAAAATTATTGTAATTTTTGGAGAAGTGAAAAATTATCAGGTTTATCAACAATGTAGTTGAGTTTTCCCTTAGTCTTGCAGCTTGACAGAGCCAAATTTAAAGATTAGAAAAGAAAACAATCAACAGAAAATCAAGAAGATTTCAACAATTTTCAAGGATAAAATTCTCAAGGATAAAATGAAAGAATCCGTGTAGTATTGGCATTGGAGAGTCAAAAGATTAATCAACAGAAGCCAACTGCATAGATTGGTTGGTAACAAGATGAATAGAACCTCCTAGAAGGAAAATAGAATGGACTCCAGACAGTAGATCTGTAATATCTGGTTGGAAAGCTGTAATTCAGACATCTGAAGCCACTGGACCCACAGCCCTGTGAGTAACAGCTTCCAGATCCATAGCCCATAGACTGGCAGCTTCTGGATCCAAAGGCCAGAGACCCAGCATATGTCCCCTGGCAGGGACTGCAAGGTGTGAAGCTCCTGGGGTAGTAGCAGGCTGTCTGGCAGGGACGGGACACCACACAGGATCTCTGGCAGCTGGTGGGCTCAATGAAGGTCTCCTGACAGTCACTGCTGAGGGAGGCTCCCAGCTGGCAGGGACTGGGAGAGCAGCTGGTGGTGGTGTAGACCAGGTTGCTGGGGTAGGAAGGACCACAGGAGGAACCTGATGAGGGCAGGCAGCTCCTAAGGGAGCCGGAGGAGAAGTTGGCAGAGGAGCAGCTGCAGGTCATGTTGAGAGGAGATGAGAGCTCAGCTGGATGTAACTGAGAGGATTCTGAGTTTGGATGTCTCCCTGTGGAGAGCTGGGTTTATATACTCTCAGCAACAGGTGTGGTACCCAACAGTCTCATCCTTGATGCATTTGTGTGCTTCCTGGTTCACAAATGTGGGACTGGGTAATCTCTGTAATTGTAGTTCATTTGAATAGTTTTCTGCACAGTATATTTATGAGTGTTGTAAGAAAGGCCAAAGTGCTACTCCTATCTACAAAATGCTATGACTATTTTTTTATTAACGCCTGTCCCTTCATAGCTATGGAAGCCCTCCCCATTCCTCTACTGTGTGCTACCTGCCTATTCCTGTACATTCCTGCCTTGCTAGTGAATGCTTCTTCCCTGAAACTGGAGGAGATAATGTTAGTTATCTGGATACTTGGTATGTTTCCATATAGATGGGAGCATTTAACCCTGTCATTCTCCATTGCCATTCTGCCAAACTCCTTTATGGCAATTTAGTGTGGTGGTAACAGAACACAATTATACCATGGATTACAGTTACACACTGCATATCAATTGAGTAGATACAATTTCAAAATAGATAAAAGCAACGTACTAAGAGGAGCAACTGAAACGTTCCCACATGCTGACATAGGGAGGAAACAACTGTAACAGTAGATATGAAGAAACAGGGAGGGACTTCACAATCTTTCCGTTGAACTCTTTGTGCTTTTGATATTGCTCTGTTTATATTTTTAAAAACAAGATTTTTAAAAAAATATTTCACAGTCTGTCTTGGAATGAGTGGTCTCTCTACCCTTTCCTCCTCAGTGCTGAGACTGAAGAGGTGCGTGTCACCTTGTCCTTACACTGTGATTTCTAGTTTCTATGCCTGAATAGTCACTTTTTTGCAAATTAAACATACTTAACTTTTTCTCATTCTCCTTCCATCGGTTGCATCCTTGATCATTGATGCTTCTAACCATTGCCCCATGCTTCTGCCCTTCTTGATATTGGGCACCTTGTGGCTTTTTGTTGGTGCTGTATCCTTGTACCCTTCTACACTTTTTCTGCCTAGGTAGGAAGCATATGAATATCTAAAATTCCCTCTTCCTCCTCCTCTCCTCCTCCTCCCCTTCTTTCCTTTTCTCTCATTCAGTCTGCTCTTCCTCCTCCTACCTCCATTTAATTCTTTTGTTTGTTCTGTGCCTAACTGTTACTTTGTTGTCTGTTTCATCTTTGCTTTCTTTTATTTTCATTTGCTTGTTTGTTCTTTCCTAAGGAACTACAGACTTAAAGTTGAAAATATGTTTAACTGACTTATTCAATTCCTGCTGTGTAACCAGTGTTCTCTATGTTATACTCACTGACAGAATATTCTGTGTCAAAACATATAGAAATTGTATTCAGGTAGAATGGGGGTGTACTACTATAATTTATGGCAAATCTTTTCACAATTTTCTAATAAAACATAATCCATTTGCTATTCTCATAAAGGTCAAATGTATAACAACAGGAAAAGTACTGTAATGGTCATTGTAGACTTAATAAAAGTCAAGGAGGGAAGATGTGAGGATACGAAAATTTAGCTATTCCAATTTTATGATCTCTGTTTTCAAGAAAAAAAATCATGTTTTGTTATTTTGTGCTTCAGGCTGAAGAGCCTAACGGTAAGATAACAATGGAAGTATTCTTTCCCCTTTCCTTTTTTTGTTGTTTCATAAATAACTATATAATTTATATTGAGAACAATAGGTGTTAAAAACAATAATTCTATAAGGCAAGAAATTATTTGATGAGTTCTTTTTCAGGTGTCCTGCCTTTTTCAAAGACTCTTCGTGAGCTAGTTTGTGTGAATAGGCTATCCTGATTTTTGTCTAGAGAGCTATAATTTTGTCCTCATAAGTTGATGGAATGTTTAAAGTTTTTTAAAAAACCCTAAATTTGAACTGAATTTATCTGAGATTATACTTTTTCATCTGCATAGCTCCATGGTTATTTTCACTTAACTTCCACAGAAATGGAAAAACTGGAATAATTCACATAAAATGCAAGACTCGGCAGGTTACTCACACAGAAGCTTCTGATATTTGATTGTGTATTCTCATCAGTAGGTGATGAAAGTTATCTTTTAATGTTTGAGGTATTTCTAAAGAAATTCATCTATGAAGAACATTATGACTTCAGAGATACCTACAACCTCTTTCCTTTAAAATGTCAATGAATCTGTTACTCACAGTACCAGGATCTTGCTTTTAAAATGGTTATAGATTATAATCTGAACAAAAACCAACGTCTCTGGTACTAATATTCTAATGTAACACTATTAAGAACCATGGAATGTATTCTTTTCATTATACATCACTAAATTAGAACTCTCTAATTCAAAGAGCATTTGACTCCATGTGATCAAAACTGTACTCATGACAGAAGACTCATGTATGCCATTCTGAAGGACACTTATCCCTTTAATAAATTTTCAACACTTTTCTCAAGATATCACTTTTAAATTTTTATCTGAGGTCAGAGATACGCTGCTTGCTATCTAATACACATATTAATAAATTCTTTAGACTGGAGAGACAGCTCATGAGTTAAGAGCACTGGCCACTCTTCCAGAGAGCCAGTTTGATTCCCAGTGCCCATATCAGGCAGCTCACAACCACCAATAGCTCTAGTTCCAGGGGATATAACACCCTCTTCTGGCCCTCAGGGCTACCCACATGCACACGCATATGCACACACTCTCACACATACACATCAACTAAAATAAAAATTAATATTAAAAAACCCTGTACTTTCTTTCTTATAAATTTGTTCTGAAGTCAATTAAAACAGAGATTCCAAGGCCAGAGAGATGGGTCAAGGTTTAGAACACTACCTGCTCTTCCAAAGGATGGGTTTCAAATCTCAGGACACACATGATTGCTCACAGCTGGTTGTTTCTACAGATTCATAGATCCACAACACCATTTTCTGACCTTCTGAGTGTACACAGGGCACATATATTTAGGTAAACACATACACACAAAAGATAGTATAATTTTTAAAACATGGATTCCAATAGACACTGCTTATTTAAGAGATGATTCTACCTACAGAGAGGAAGATGCTAGGATATAGAGAAAATGAAGCAACTGTCAGCAAGCACTTGAGCTCAATTTGAATACATTCTTTTTACAGGGGCTCAGCATACTTTCACAAATGCAAAGTCTTTAGGAAGAATTTTATACACATTTTCATAGTCAGTTTTCAAGGTGTTCCTAAGACCTCTACTGGGGCACTAGAAAGGTGCTGACAGATGCTTTGGGTGAGAGGGGGTGAGATGTTACTTTGAGATTCACAACCACAAGAAAGGAAATAAATGAAGGATGCAAGGATAGAATGGAGCAACAAGGAGATAGGATAATGTGAAATCGTGTGAAGGTAGAACGTTTGGTATCTCCATTGAAAGCAGAGGTATGTGACATAAGGACAACAGTCACTGTGAGACACACGAGTCAGACACTCCTAACCTTAGCATCTGAAACTGTCCAAGCTTAATGGGTGTCATCACCTTAAGGTGGGGGTAGACTCTGAGATGCACCCTCATTAGACTCAATTCTATGTCACCAGGTCAAAAATAAATATTTTGAAGTTCTATAAGTTATCAGTTGCAGACTGATTAATCAGTTGATTAATTTTCCCAGAAAAAAATAGAGAAAAACGTACAAATATGTGTATGTACATATGCATATGCGGTCATGAGTATGCCTATACACACACATTGTCGGGAGACATATCAAAGCATTGCAGACTGACAGAGATCTTATATGAGCCGGAACTAAGCCGCTTAACGTCGAGCTGTGATGCTCTTAAAGTTACATCCTGATTTAAGCAGCTGTGATTAAGGCAAAAAGAAACTTCTACAGATTTACAAGACTGTAGAAGGAATTTGGAAATCTGGACCTCTCAAAGACTTGGGGCCCTGGGAAATGTCCCCAGATCTTAGAAATCCAATTCTGACAGGAAAAATGAATTTCTAATGGGCAGATCCCTATAAGGGCACAAGGGCAGAAACCCAAGTTTAAATTACATCAGTTCCTGATTGACTGAAATGATCTAGGCTATGGGAGTCCTCACTCTAGCAACCTGGCTGAACTAAAAGTAACAACCTCTAGAGGAGGATAAAATCTGTTTCCACGTGAAATGCCTGTCATTTCTCAGAGGACAGAAGAAATGTAAGAAGTCTGAGACACAAGAGAGTGGCAGAAATTAGAATGTGAATCACAGGATTCATGGAAGCAGACCAAAACATTAAAGAGCAGTCATGTGTCACATAGCCCTGACTCAGTCAGCAGCACACTGCACAGACTCTGGAGACCCTGTAGAATTGTGTTACCTAGTGATAAAGCAGCCATATTTGTTTAAATACACCCTGACATTGGAAGTTATCAAACTTGCTAACGGCACGTTTTCCAAAACTCGCTCCTATCATTTGGCAGAAGCGCACCTATGTGAAGAATGTGACAATATGAAACAGGAACATTTTATGTTCCAGAAACAATGATACCTGTGAATAAAAGACGTGCTTGAGAAATTTGATAGGCATATGAAAATAACGCAGTTGAATTTAACTAAAAATTTAAAAATAAGGTAACTAATTTGAAAAAAAAATGGATGGGTTTCATCATGTTCCCATTGACAGCTTCAAACACAGTGAACTGAATTAGGAGAAAGGGGAGTTTCCAAACTAAAGGTCATGGCAAAATGTTTGAAAAGACAGGAAGGCCGGTAGAAGTCTTGTGGAAATCAAAGTGCATGCCGTAGTTATAACTGGACCTAAGGAAAACAAGGGGAGAATGATGTAGTAGAAATATTTGAGGAGACTTGAGATGAGATTGTACAAGTATTGATCAAAAGTATCAATGATGAAATAGTAAAGGAAAAAAAATAAGTGATTCTAATGTGTCTAGCCAATAAGGAGAACATTAAAGATAGATATAACAGACATGATTTAGATATAGATTGCACAGACTCAAAAAAGAAATTTCTAGTTATGTTTTTAAATAAACCATCACAGAATTTCAGTCATTTTCTTTGTCATTCCCCATTTGACATTCCCAAGAGAATACATCTGCCTGGAGTCTGTACTGTCAACTAACAGTAGGCTTTCTTTACAATACGTTATAAACAAAATTTGATGTATTTGGAGTCTTTGGATTATTTTTCTTCACCAGGTTCTCCCTCAAACTGAAGGCTTAAGAGAAAGAGAAATGATTCGTTTGACCTACACAAGGTGCAGCAATCTTGTTTCTGGGAGTAGGGGAAATCCTGTGCTAAGGTTGGTTGCCAGAGCCTGCCAGGAATGGATTTGCTTTCTCTGGGCTCAGTCATTACTTGGGAACAGACCATGACAAACAAGGTCTTCCATAAACGTGTCTGGATTTCAGACAACATCAGGAAGAACCATAGTGAAAAATGTATAAATGCCACCATGCTTAAGGAGTGAGAATCAAACCCTCCACTCAGTCATATACAGATGAGAACCCACTATGACCTCAGTCCTCATATCACACACTAGATGCAAAATTGGCTCCTTCCTCTCCAAAAATGTGTTTATTCTACTTCAGCTCCATTCCACAAGGGTTTAGACTTGTGACTCTCTTGCATTTCTGCTCCTTGGGATCACAACATTTATCATTGCCTTGCTCTTCCCAGTTTCAATATCACTCAGCTTTCCTTGGTCTCAATTTTTAACATGCTCTTCTGTGAAAACCACAGGTTAAATTTGTAACACATGTGGAATAATTTTGGAAAATGGACATCACTGCTTAATTTTAATAGGTCCCATAGGATACCTAAAATGACATTCAGTTAATTAAAAATAGTGGATGCATGTTACTAGCATAGAAATAAAAGTATTTTCCACATAACATCTGACAAAACACATAAAAAATTGTGTCAAGAGGAAAAGGAGGGATGTTCCTAGTAATGATGGAATAAGCATTCTTGCAAAACAGTCACACACAGAACCTCTAAATAGCAGTAGCTCACTGTCTTAACTACAACAAAATGACAACACCCACAAATGTACTGTGAAGAAAACTATTCAAATGAACTACAATTACAGAGATTACCGAGTTCCACATTTGCAAACCAGGAAGCACACAAATGCATCAAGGATGAGACTGCTGGGTGCCGCACCTGTTGCTGAGAGTATATAAACCCAGCTCTCCACAGGGTGACATCCAAACTCAGAATCTCCCTGTTGCATCCAGCTGAGCTCTCATCTCCTCTCAACATGACCTGCAGCTGCTCCTCTGCCAACTTCTCCTCCGGCTCCCTTAGGAGCTATCTGCCCTCCTCAGGTTCCTCCTGTGGTCCTTCCTACCCCAGCAACCTGGTCTACACCACCACCAGCTGCTCTCCCAGCTCCTGCCAGCTGGGATCCTCTCTCAGCAGTGGCTGTCAGGAGACCTGCATTGAGCCCATTAGCTGCCAGAAGTCCTATGTGGTGTCCAGCCCCTGCCAGACAGCCTGCTACTACCCCAGGAGCTTCACACCTTGCAGTCCCTGCCAGGGGACATTTGCAGGGTCTCTGGGCTTTGGATCCAGCATCTGCCGTTCCCTGGACTACGGATCTAGAAGTTGCTACTCAGTGGGCTGTGGACCCAGTGCCTTCAGATCTCTGAATTGTGGCGTCTCTGGCTTCCCTTCCCTTGGTTATGGGTACAGATATTATTACCCAAGCTACTTGGTGTCTCGTTCCTGCCAACCTTGTTACAGATCAATCTGTGGATCAGGTCTTTACGGAATTAGCTGTTAAGCCTTTATATTCTCATATGTCAAAGTCTAGGCTCTAAAGCTATCATTTCTAGTGCTTAATCCCTACTGATATCATCTCCTCCTTCACTCACAGCCTCTTTGTTTTTCAACTTTCAGGAGATGATGAGATTAGAGGTCATGCCCAACTATGCACTACTCTCTGTACTGTTGACATATACAGATGCTCTTTGCTTTCTATCCATTTAATAAATCTGTGCAATCTGATATCATCATGTGTTGCTCACTTTATTATTATGTCACTCATACTTGTTGTCCTTATGATTTGGAAGACTTAAAAAGATCAGTATGATTTTTCAGTTGAATTTGGGTATATACACTTTTGAATTAGTTTGCTTTTCTTTACTCAACAGTTGTCAATTCTAGGAAGATCATCATTCATGTCCAAACAGCAGAGTTCAACTAGAATATGAATTTTCTGAGATTAAAGTACAGGAATTTCTGATGAGCAGGCAAACAGAGCAATTAGGATGGGTCTAGAAATGTGAACACCCAGAATAAGATATTTTATAATTTACAAGATGAAGTCTATACACACTCAAAATATTAAGTCTAGTATTTGAATGTAGATTTTCAATCAGGAGAAAGTAGCTTTGAACAAGTCTCAGGGCAGACAGATGTTAACTTATTGTTGTCATGCCTCCTGTGGTTGGCTAATGACACCTGTATCTCATTCATCCCCCATAAGGACAATGGCAATCATCTTGGTTCATGATGTACTAGGAGCCTCCTGACACATCCCAGGCTCAACTCCAATCAACCAAAGGATAGGTCAGTTTCTATGAAGAGGTTTAATTTACTAGTGTTCCTCTGTGTCTCAAAGAGAGTTGGGTACAATTTATGTGACATAATAACTTAAAGAAGATTGAATATTACATGTATCACCGGTATTCAAGGGGGTAAAAGGGAAAAAGTCACGCAAAATATTCATTTTTAATGAACTACCCATATGCTGTATTCTAAAGTCATTTGGTCCATTTGTAAATTGGACCTTGCTGTTGGGAGTGCCAACTTGTACACCTACTGTGGAAATCAGTATGGATATTCCTCGGGAAAATGGGAATCAGTCTACCACAAGATCCAGCATTTCCACTCTTAGGCATATACCCAAAAGATTCACATTCATACAAGAAGGATATCTGCTCCACTTTGTTTATAGCAGCACTATTTGTAATAGCCAGAACCTGGAAGCAACCTAAATGCTCCTCAACCGAAGGGTAGATAAAGAAAATGTGGTAAATTTACACAATTGAGTACTACTCAGCAGAAAAAAAAAATGAAATCTTGAAATTTACAGGCAAATGGATGGCACTAGAAGAAAGCATCCTGAGAGAGGTAATCCAGTCACAAAAAGACATTCATGGTAGGTACTCACTCATATATGGATTTTATACATGGGTCAGGGAAGTGTCAGTCTTCAAGACCACTGCCAGAGATTCAGGGAAACAAGGACCCTAAGAGAGATATGCATGGTATCCTAGAGAAGGTGGAATGAGGCAAGATCTCCTGAGAAGATTAGGAGAAATTGGGGGTGAGGGGAAAGGGAACCAGGAAAAAGAGAGGAGGAGAAAAGTAGGTGAGAGGAGGACATGAGGGAGCAGGAAGGTTGAGTTGGGGGAAGAATAGAGGAGAGCAGAATGATAGATACCATAATAGAAGGTGTCCTTCTAGGTTTGAGGGGAGTTCTGGCAATAGTGAGACCTCCAGAGATCTACAAGGATGACACCAACTGGCAAACTAAGCAGTAGTGGAGAGACTACTTTAAATGTCCCTTCCTGATAATGATTTTGATGACTGTATTACATACAATCCTAGAACCTCCGTCCAGTGACAGACACAAGCAGAAGCAGACACCCACAACTAAACACAACTGAACACCTGGAACACAGTGACAGAGAGGGCAGAGTGATGAGCAAAGGGGTCAAGACCGGGCTGGTGAAACCCAGAGAAACAGCCGACCTGAACAAAGGGAAGACCGTGGACCCCAGACTGATGGCTGAGAGGCCAGCATGGGACTGATCCAGACTCCCTGAATGTGGGTGTCAGTGAGGAGACCTAGGCACTCTATGGGGATTTGGGGTAGTAGATAAGTATTTATCCCTGGCACAGAATGAGGGATGCTCTCTCCATCTGGACACTTGGGGGAGGGCCTGGGTCCTCCCCAGAACAAAATGACAGATTCTAGAGATCCCCCATGGAGGACCTTACCCTCACTGGGGAATGGAGTGGGGATTCGCTGGGGGTTAGGGGTGCTGGAGAGGGGAAGTGGGCATGGAAGGGAGGGAGAGGGATCTGGGACTAACATGGGAAGCAAGCTTGTTTCTAATTTAAATATATAATAATTAAGTGTTAAAAAAAGAGGCAGTATTATGCAGTGTGGCCTAGAGTCACGTCTTCTTTATGAAGATGTGATGATGCTATGGCTGGATTATGGTGGAGGCCCCACAGTTGCATTTATTTACATTAAAGGCTGCCTCTTCTATTCTGTTTTTATTTTTCATTGAGCTTTGGACCATTTTACGCCAATGTCAGGCTGTTTTTTATTATTATGGCTTGATGGCATAATTTTAGATTGGTTATGTTGATACATCTTTTTTGTTCAAATTTACTTTGTCTTTTCTTAGTTACATCTCTATACAAATTTTGATTTTGATTTGACTGTGTCTGTAAAGAATGGCCCTAGAATTTGAATTATGATTTCATTGAATGCACTGATAACTTTTGGTAAGAAGAACCTTTTTGACAACGTGGTTGTGTTTTTTCAATCCAAGAGCATGTAAATTCTTTTCCTCTTCTATACTCTTCTTTAACTTATGTATTTTTAAGTTAATGTTTTCATTGTAGAAGTCTTTCCTTGTTTATGTTGATTTTATGTATATTTCTGTGGTTGTGAAGACTGGTTACTTGTTATGTTTTAAATGTGTTCTATCATGGGTATACAGGTAGGCTACTGATATTTTATTAGGCTAAATTTTATTTAGCCACATTTCTGAAATTACTTCCCTTGGATGTCTCATATGTAGAGAATCATATTATCTGAATAGAGGGATAGATTGCCTCCTTGTCTTGTTGTTTGCATCCTTTTATTTATTTTTATCTTCTTATCACTCTGAAACTGTAAATACTATATTGAATGGGAGTGAAGGAATAGACACCTTTCTCTTTTCCTGACCTAAATGAACACTTTCCATCACTCTCTATTAAACAGGCAGTTACAACTGCAGCTGAAGACTCTAGTGGCAGCTAAGGTGGCTGCAAAGCAGAGAAGAACAGGTATTTATGCTTTAGTGTCCCTACTTGAATGCCAGATGTAGGGTTAATCTAATTAATCTTAATGAATAAAAACCCGGAGTAAGATACCAGGGCAAAACCCTGAAAGATCAGTGAACCTGAAGCAGCCATCAGTTGCTTCCTACCCCCCTCTGTTCCTCCATTCTAAAGAGCTGATATCCTCACTCAAACCCACCTCTCACTTCCGGTTTCCTCTCTGTACAGTACTCCATACCTTAATGGTTAACTTGTGGCTAACCCACCCTCTCACAACAAGCAAACTTTATTTGTCAGAATACAAATAAGATATCTTGAAAATAACAAATAATAAAATATAATATTTTCAAATGAAAATTTACCAAAGGCATACTAGCATTACTGACATGAAATGAAAAGTGCAATTTCTTTCTTTTTTTTTTTTTTTTTTTTTTGATTTTTCGAGACAGGGTTTCTCTGTATCGTTTTGGAGGCTGTCGGCCTCGAACTCACAGAGATCTGCCTGCCTCTCCCTCCCGAGTGCTGGGATTAAAGGCGTGTGCCACCACCCCCCGACTAAAAGTGCAATTTCTTAAACCATGTGTCTTAATTCCATGTTAGACCGTAAATGGCCACATGAACCACACCATCGTGCACATTGGCTCTTCAATTTTCTTCTTAAAGAAAAAGCTTATTTTGGGGATTTTTTTTGGTATTAAAAAGTTAAGAGTTTCAAAAGTTTTCAAGTAAATTCAAAGGGTTATTACAGTTCAAATTTATTTTCTAAATCTCTAAGAGTTAGAGTGATTTAGAGCTAAAATATTTAGGGGAGAAATCATACCCAATTTCATTAATCCTAACAGAGACTGGTGGATCTCAGTAAGTTAGTTGTTTTCTAAATTCTAGAGCTACAGCGAACAAGATGATGGTGGCTCATGCCTTTAATCCCAACATCAAGGCACTAAAGTCAGGAAAGGCTCCTAATTGCTATGTTTGCATATTATGGAAATCACATATCATAGTTGCAGATTAGCATAAAAACCCTCTACAAGGTTACTAGAAAGTCAGCTAATGTCTACTGGTAACAGGATCAAAGAGCAGCTTTTGCAACTGCTGATAAGAGCTTCTCCGTGCATGCCACCTTGGCCAGTATTGAACCAGATGATGCAGTAATTAGTGATACCATATTTATTGTTGAATTGGCAGCTGGAGGCTTTTCATAAAGCAAACAGGAGTTCACCAACATTTGCTTGTTGGATTCCATTGCAAATGTTTTCCATATATGTAGAGAAAAAATATTCTCTCTTTGAGATGAGGTATTCAGGACCTTATACTCAGCTATTGCCAACCACACTAGGGTTATAGGGCACCCATTCAATGCTGTATTGACTCTGTTTTAGGCAGAATTATTCTCAGGCTTAGCCAAGGAAGGAAAGGTATTACAGAGGAACAGACACCTATCTGAATTCCTTTGTCATCACAATGTGGCAGCAAAGGGGTTCATGCCTTCCCACAGTGAGCACTGAGGAAATAGCTCTGTCGCCTGCAATCCTCATCTCTAAACCACTTGCCAGACCCCCAATATGGGCAACTCTTGTATTTTGGGAACAAAGAGAATGGTCACAAATTTGGCTCAGTCATTTTTTACTGATGTTCATCAACCACTGATGGAACCAAAATGAATAGGAAGTGGCAGCCTATAGCCTGGAGAATGAAGGGCCAACAGTGAGGAAGGATCCACAAAATCAGCATAACACACTGAGCTAATGGCAGCACTTTTGGCTATAAGAACAACAAGAAAACAAAAGGAAAGTCTCTATTCTCTCCAGTTCCCAGTGCATGCATTTGCGATGGTATCGGTTTGTGGTCATCAAAACAGAAAACCACTAACTGGCAGATAAATGGCAAAGATATCTGGTCATGGAAAGCATGAATGGAAATGGAACACCCTAGCAAAGATGCTAAATTTTATGTAGCTCATACGAGAAACACAGAAAAAATGACATAAAATAATGGAAATAGTGAACAAAGTGGCATCATGCTTAATTAAGACTAGAACATTAAAACTTGCCAGGGAACAAATCCAAAACAAATCAACTAAAATGACAGATGACACATTATAAAAAGTTTAAAGTTTACCTGTAACACTGTAAATAAAGGGAAATGGGGAACCAAATTAAATCAGGACAATTCTATGAAAGTAACTACTTTAAGGAATCCATACCCAGGAAGAGGTTCTCACCTTCAATGCCAACACTTGGGAGGCAGAAGCAAGCATATAAGAATTACAGTAATTTAAACTTACAACCTACCTGTAAAAGGCAGGCTAAAATTCAAAGTCAATTTCCTTTGTGATCTAAAGATAACTACTCTTAAAAATATAATACACAAGTGTGTGTGTGTGTGTGTGTGTGTGTGTGTGTGTGTGTGTGTGAGTGTGTGCATATAAAGAGAAAGCGGGATATAGGTACATTTATCCATAAATACTTAAGGTGTATTTCATTTCAAAATTTCAGAATTTTTTTTAATGTAACGTGATACTTTTCTGTTGTCAAAATCGTTTTGCCCTAGGAAAGATATAACCTGCTCCCCATAAAATGAACTCCCCTAATTTACTGTTAGGGCAGGGTCCTTTGTATGCCTTTCTGAGTTAGCAGGTTTTCACAACAACGTTTGGCTCCTGAATCTTTATTGGTAAAGTTGAATGGCTGAGATTTTGTTAAAAACAACAACACGCAAATGTACCTAATGTCATGAAATGAGTACTACAAACTTTACAATCAAAAGCTGACTGCAACAGAGTGGTGTGTTGACTGGGTGAGGTCCATAGGCAAGATGTTTTCCTTTGCTTTCCATATGGGAATGCACTATGCTGAGGTAGCTATGACCTGATCCTCATTCTCCTCCCTCCAGATCCTGCTGTGGAACTTCTAAAGTCTGAGTACCTTAACCCTGTCCCCCAGTCCAGGTATTATATTATATTATATCAACTGCCCAGGCTCAGCCTTACCCCTTCCTTGGTTCATGACTTCTCCATGACTAGAATTGCAGCCTGTATGCTCCTGCCCCTAGTCAGCTATGAAATGTTCCGTGAGACTAGAACTCCCTTTGGATTGGTTTGATGTACTAAGGCACTATATGCTAGAGTTTTTGGGTCAGCATTCTTTTCCTGGTTCCTATTTCAAACAAACTACACCCAACACTTTGACTTTGACAATTTGACTAAAACAACAAAACAAAGACTTAGCATTGCTTCTAAGTTGGCAAAAGATAAGTTGGAGAAGCATCTGAAGGTTGCCCTGATTCCTAGACTCAGTTATTACCACCCAAGATCATTGTGATATCCTTTAAAATGTTTTGAGAAGATAGGCAGGAATAGTGCCTAATCTCTGGGTGGCAGAGATACTAGCATTATAAATAAAAAGAAGTACCTGTCTTGAGAGACTTTGAAAGCTGACTTTCTTCTTGTTTGAAAATATTCACATACTAGAATTAATAATTGTTTCTAAAAACTACATAACCTCACAAAGTATATATACTCTTGATGGATAATTTTCTAGGTCTGTATGTCAATACTAGGCAATTCACGTGTCTATGAGTCTTTCTAATTTCATTTTTGAAATTGTTGATTACTACAAAAAAGGAACATGCCCCAAACCAAATTAATTTCTCTCAAACTCAAGTGGCATACAATGTTTATCCTTAACTAAGTCCCAGATATAAATGCAAACATAACAGCAATATAACAACAGGATGAACAAAGTATTAAGGCCTAAGATTGCTCAATTTTATTGGATTAAAATTTCAGATTCCAAACATGTTTGCAGGAATATCAAATAGCAGAATATCAATAGCACAAAATGTCAGTTATAATATGGGATTACACATTAATCTAAGATTCCAACAGAAGTTGAGAATGAAAGAATTGTTAGTGGAAAGACAAAAAATTAATGGTAGATGAATATAATAGATTCTCTACATGACAGATTGAATTTGGTTTTAATGTTATAAAAATATGGAGACTTAACAGTTGAATTCTAGAACTCAGTGCCAAAGACTGATCTATAACAAGAAGGTTGGAATGTAGTAGAAGCTAAGCATGCAGGATAGTAGAATCTGGGCCCATACCACAAATAAGGGAAGCCCGAGACTCCACAATTCAGATATCTGAAGCCACTGGGTCCACACCCAACTGAATAGCAGCTTCTAGATCCATAGCCCAGGGAACGGCAGCTGCTGGATCCAAAGCCCAGAGACCCAGCATATGTCCCCTGGCAGGGACTGCAAGGTGTGAAGCTCCTGGGGTAGTAGCAGGCTGTTTGGCAGGGGCTGGGCACCACACAGGATCTCTGGCAACTGGAGGGCTCAATGCAGGTCTCCTGACAGCCACTGCTGAGAGAGGATCGCAGCTGGCAGGTGCTGGGAGAGCAGCTGGTGGTGGTGTAGACCAGGTTGCTGGGGTAGGAAGAACCACAGGAGGAACCTGAGGAGGGCAGGCAGGTCCTAAGGGAGTGGGAGGAGAAGTTGGCAGAGCTGCAGCTGCAGGTCATGTTGAGAGGAGATGCGAGCTCAGCTGGATGCAACAGGGAGATTCTGAGTTTGGATGTCACCCTGTGGAGAGCTGGGTTTATATACTCTCAGCAACAGGTGTGGCACCCAACAGTCTCATCCTTGATGTATTTGTGTGCTTCCTGGTTTACAAATGTGCAGTTGCATGCAAATAGTTTTCTGAACAATGTTTTTATGGGTGTAGCAAATTTTCTTATGGTTACAACAAAGAGCTATTGCTATGTCATAGATGAAATGACTGTTTTACACTGATGCTTATTCAGTGTATCCAGGAAAATCTCTCCTTTTCCTCTTGGTCTAATTATTATGTGATCGTGGCAATGTTCTGAAGAACACTCATTTCTTCCATAATTAACGATGAGAGGGATTCACTCTTTCCGTTGATGAACTGGAGACATCAGTTGGGTTCCCTTTGAAACCTATTGAAGATCACCGTACCTTTTTTCATCAGTTCTCTTCTTTGTGGATGGGTAGCAATTCCCATGCACTTCTCCTCCACTGGTGAGGACAGAGTATGAGCAAAGTAAATGGAATAAGATTGACCCTAAAGGAGAGAGAGAAAAGCAGTGACTGAAGCTGTGATTAGAGCAAAGACAGGACTAAGGCAGAGTCACAAGAGCAGGGCATTTTGACCTTCATGAATAGAGTCAAAGATATGAGAGAAGTAAACCATTTCATACCTTGTGTATCTGAAAAGTGTCCTGAGGTGATACAGTGATAGCATCTGAGTGTGTGTCACCATGGACTAGTCAATTTGAAAAATTTCAAACACAGGAAACCCAGCTGACAATTTTCCTATACCCTGTGGAGTCTGTAGAAACCTCCATTTACATTAACAGCACCCAGGTGGTGACTGACTCTAAGGAAAGTAACTCTAGGGAAACACAGAGAGGCTGTATGGCTCCTAGGGACTGATCTTTTCCTTGACTCCAGTTTTAGGGGAGATTCTGAAGATAAAAATCAAGTTGAGATAGTCTCAACATATCTAGTCTTATACAGCTTTGAAAATAAAAATGATTTTTGGTAGATATCAAAGAAGCCTGACAAATATTTAGTCTTCAACATGTCAAAAAGGGTTGAGAAAGAAAGCATTTAAATTGTTTACTTATTTGTAAAGTCTCAGAGTTTTACTTTGGAAGCTATCTGCAGAATACTTCTAAATAATATCTACTATACTCATCTCTATTGCTCTCACACTTTCCAATGCATACATACAAGTGTAAAAATAATATGGAAAGGCTGGTGTGAAAAAATAGAGCTTAATATTAACAGATGAAAGGATATGTTGATGAGTCAATGTGATGCATATGTTTTTTTTTGTTTGTTTCTTTTAAACCATGTCCTTTCATGGCAATGCATTGTTTTATATATATATATATATACCTGAAATTGAGAGTAAAGTACTGCCATATATTCAAATTATAAATTAAAAGCCAATGGAACCAAGACTTATTAATGATAGAACAGACAGTGATGAAAGTATTTACTAGAAGCTACAGAAAACCTTAGTTCTCAACATTAATTGGGTTACACATTTTTTTCTCATTTACTATTTGTCATGTTAATTCTTGGAATGGTGCCATTTAGCTGGAAGTAATATTAAGTAACATTTAGTGATATTATCAGGCCGTGTATCCTTTATCATCACTTTGACAACAGTCGAAAGTTTTGGATAGATTTATTAGAATCCTGTGAACCAGATTGTGAAACCAGTTGTTGGAATTCTGTGTTTGAGAAACTTCCTATGTCGAATAGGAAGTTTATAACCTTACCCTACGTGATATTCTTTGCTACTAATAGACTGGTGTGTTATTTGCTATGGAGTAAGGATGTTTCATTTCTTCATTAGGTAAAGGTGCAAAAAGTATTATTGGTAAGGCTGAGAACTATTTAAAACAGCTATGTTGCTATGCATAAATTGATACATCAACACATTCTCTCATCTGCTAAGATCAACTGATAATTTTAAAAACATTATTTTATTTTTATTCTTGGCAAGTGTACACTGTTTAATGAGAAGAGGGCCAAAGTTGGTCTAAGTAGACATTATTCAGACATAGTCTATGCAAGCTCCAAAATGAAACTCTTACTATTTCTTTCTTTTAATTATTGAATTAATTTATTATTTTAAAATATTCACGTAATGTATTTTTAACACTTTCTTGTCTCCCAGCTGATAGTAGATCCTCCCTATTCCTCCAACTTTATTTTTCCTTTCTATCTATCACTCAAAATATAAATGTAAACAAAAACCCAAAGTATGTATGCAACTGAAAAAATTATCTTGAACCTCTACTAAACATAGTCATGAAAACACATCCAGTTTTAAAAACCAGATTTTGTTTTTGAAGAATATAAGTATGATTTGATATATTCAGCTTTTGCACATTGTTTTTCATTTCCAAAATCTTCCCTTTGAGAGGATTCTGGACAAAGTGACAAAGTCAGAGACCTAACTAGTAAAGTGATTGTGACTCAGCCTCACTTCTGTCACCTGTGATCACAAAAACTCCAGTCTTTGTCCTCCTCTCCTGTATTCCTTGGTTCCATCCCATTAGATTTTCCTTGACTCACATTGTTTCCTTGATCCTAGAACTAAGTGACAGAGGGAAAGCCATGCAGTCCACATGGAGTGTTGGAAAACGAGAAGATCTACATCTAGAGGGTTTCATCGGAAATGTAAAAATGATTCGATTCCAATCCATTAACAAGAAGAGCAGCAAATTACTGTCATACCACACACTGTGAAGAAAGGCATTTTCCTCGTACCATCCTATGACAAAACACATAAAAGTTATGACAAGGTAAAAAGGCGGGATTTCTTTGCAGGACATGATAAAATGGTCATTAGTGTACAACAGTGATGGCATGTCTGGCATATCAGTAGCTCATCATCTTTTATTTAAATAAAATGACAACACCCATAATCATGATGGGGAGAAAACTATGAAAATGAACTGCAATTACAGAGATTACCGAGTTCCACATTTGCAAACCAGGAAGCACACAAATGCATCAAGGATGAGAATGTTGGGTGCCACACCTGTTGCTGAGACTTTATAAACCCAGCTCTCCACAGGGAGACATCCAAATTCAGAATCTCCCTGTTGCTTCCAGCTGAGCTCACATCGTTTCTCAACATGGCTTGCTCTTCCCATTCTCTGAGGTGCTGCCTGCCCTCCTCAGGTTCCTCCTGTGGCTCTTCCTACCCCAGCAACCTGGTCTACACCACCACCAGCTGCTCTCCCAGCTCCTGCCAGCTGCGATCCTCTCTCATCAGTGGCTGTCAGGAGACCTGCTTTGAGCCCACCAGCTTCCAGAGGCCCTGTGTGGTGTCCAGTCCTTGCCAGACAGCCTGCTACTACCCCAGGAGCTTCACACCTTGCAGTCCCTGCCAGGGGACATTTGCTGGGTCTCTGAGCTTTGGATCCAGCATCTGCCATTCCCTGGGCTATGGATCTAGAAGCTGTTACTCAGTGGGTTGTGGACCCAGTGCCTTCAGATCTCTGAATTGCGGAGTCACTGGCTTCCCTTCTCTGGGTTATGGGTACAGATATTATTACCCAAGCTACTTGGTGTCTCGTTCCTGCCAACCTTGTTTCAGACCAATCTGTGGATCAGGTCTTTATGGAATTAGTTGTTAAGCCTTTATATTCTCATATGTCAAAGTCTATGCTCTAAAGCTATTGTTTTACTGTTTAATCCCTACTGATATCATAGCATCCTTCCACTAACAGCTTCTTCCTTCTTCAACTTCAGCAGCTGGTGAGATTAGAGGTCATGCCCAACTATGCACTACTCTCTGTACTGTTGACATATACAGATGCTATTTGCTTTCTATCCATTTAATAAATCTGTGCAATCTGATATCATCATGTGTTGCTCACTTTATTATCATATCACTCATACTTAATGCCCTTATGGTTTGGAAGACTTATGAAGATCAGTATGATTCTTCAGCTGAATTTGGGTATATATGCTTTTGGATTAATTTGCTTTTCTTTACTCAACAGCTGTCAATTCTAGGAAGATCATCATTCATGTCCAAACAACAGAGGTCAACTAGAGTGTGAATTGCCAGAGACTAAAGTACAGAAATTTCTGATGAGCAGGGAAACAGAGCAATTAGGATGGGTCTAGAAATGTGAACACCCAGAATAAGATATTTCATAATTTACAAGATGAAGTCTGTACATAGGCAAAATATTAAGTCTAGTATTTGAATGTAGATTTTCAATCAGGAGAAAGTAGATTTCAACAGCTCTCAGGACAGACAGCCATTAATGTATTGGTGTACATAACTCCTGTGGTTTCCTAATGACACCTGACTCTCATTCTCCCCCATAAGGACAATGACAATCATCTTGGTTCATGAGGTAATAGGAGCTTCCTGACACATCCCAGGCTCAACTCCAATCAACAAAAACATAGGTTGATATTTTCTATTAAGCGGTTAAATTTACTAATCTCCCTCTGTGTCTCAAGGAGAGTTGGGTACAATTTATGTGACACAATGTCTTAAAGAAGATTGAATATTACATGTATCACAGGTATTCAAAGGGGTAAAAAGGAAAAAATCATTCAAAGTATTCATTTTTAATGAACCACCAGAATTCTGTATTCTAGAATCATTTGGTCCATTTGTAAAGAATCTTTTAATCATCCACTCCTATGTCTGACAGAGGGAAGGACAATTTTTTCCTTACCTTCCATCTTTTATTAGTTGATGTTCATAATTTTCTACACTTTCATAACTGTTAAAGCTAGAAATGACAGAGGATTCTTCCTTGCTAATTTTGAGAAAAAAAGGTATGCACCCAAATATGTACTGAGTATATATCCATAATAAATGTAAATCAAAACAAAAAAATCAGTGCAGCTAATGAGATAGGTGTAATATAGTAAATTAATTCATATGAAGTGATTTCCAGAATAGTAGAAGCCCCACGGAATTTTGGGACTAAGGGTTGCAAGTATATTTTTGCAATCTTAAGAAGTTATACCAGGATTGGATATAAAAACTTTGACAAACTTCAAACCCATTTTCTACTTTATTGTTGTCGTGTCTGAAATACATTTTTTTTCTTACACATCTAATGGTTCCATGAGAATTCTTTGTCTAGTATTACCTTGGTACATGTAGCATGCTATCATGGATGATCACACACAGGTCATGGCATATAGTGTTATGGGAGATTTACTCAACCTCTATAAAAAAGTATAAAATATAATGATGCAATGAAAAATGGTGAAGGCAATAATTTGATAATGATATAATATATATATATTTGGTGATTGTAAATGTATTTCATCACAGGATTCTCACTTTATTTTATTTACAATGATATCATGTGTACTGGTTGCTTTTACATCACTGTAACAGTAGTACAAATTTTAAGAGAGTGTGTATACTCAGGATGGGTACTGATCTGCTGCCCAAGGCTCAATAGATGGATGACACTAGAAGAAACCATCCTGAGTGAGGTAACCCAGTCACAAAAAGAGAAACATGGCATGTACTCTCTCATATATGGATTTTAGACAAAGAGAGCCTGCTTGAGGAGCCTTCTGGAAGCCACCGATGGGTCTATGTGTCATCAGTCCTGACACCCTTGCCAAATTCTCGGATACAGGCTGCACAGTGGGAACGGCATTTGGGGACAGAGCAGACCACCCAATATGATTTGTTCCCATTCCCTTCCTCTTACCTGCACACTTTGTGATTCCATTCTGTTTACAACTGAGTAATCTCCCACTGGGTATAAGCACTACATTTTTGCATCATTTGATAGACATCTTGATTTATTTCATTTCCTACCAGCTATGAATGAAGCTGCATGGAAAATATATGGGAAAGCATCTCTGTTGTGGGATATTTTCTCCAGAAGGTATGTCCATGAATGATTATAGCTAGGTTTTCTCTTTCCAGTTTTTGAGAAATCACCAGAACAATTCCCACAGTGGTTGCACTAGCTGACACTACCACCATCAGTGTATAATCGTTTCCCTTCAATACAGCCACATGGACACATAGTCATTTGTATTCTTGATCCAACCAAATATGAATGGTGTGAGGTAGAATCTTATAGTGACTTTAAGCTGTATTTTCCTGATTGTTAAGTCTATTGAACAGTTTTTGTTGTTGTCCTTTATGTTTTAAGTAGCCAAGCAAATTTCAGGTTTTGAGAGTTCTTGTTTTCCAAATTCCATTTTAAATCAGTTGATTGTTTCCTTGGAGTTTGGTTTTTAAAGTTCTTCATATATTCTAGACATTAATATTCTGTCAGATGTACAGCAGCTGGCAAGTATTTTACCTCATATAGTAAGTTGTCTCTTCCCTCAACTGATGAGGTTCTTTACTGTATAGAGCTTTTGATAGTCATGAGATTCCATTTGCTGACTGGTGAACTAATTGCCAGTTTAATGAGAGTTTATTCTGAAAGTCCTAACCTGTGCATGTAAGTTAAAACATATTCCCTACTTTATCTAGCACTCTCATAGTATCAGGCCATATGTTGTGGTTCCTGATCCATTGGAAGTTGAATTTTGTGCAGAGTGAGATATAGGGTTTTGTTTTAATTTTTCTGCTAGGTGACCTCCAGGATCTCAATCACCACTTGCTGAAGATGCTGACTTTGCTCCAGTGCATTCTTCTGTTGCATTCATTTACATTGAAAACTGTGTCCTCCATACCTTTTTATTTTTCATTGATCTTTGAACCGTTTTATTCCAATGTCATGCTGTTTTTAATATTATGGCTTGATGGTATAATTTTAAATTAGTTAAGTCGATACATCTTTTTTGTTCAAATTTACTTTGTTTTTGCTTAGTTACATATCTGCATAATTTTTCTGTTGATTTGACTGTGTTTGTAAAGAATGGCCTTAGAATCTGAATTACAATTTCATTGAACGCATTGATAACTTTTGATAGGAAGGACATTTTCACATGATGATTGTTTTTTTCCAGTCCAAGAACATGGAAATTCTTTTTGTCTTTGATTTTTCTTTAAATTATTTTTATCATGTTAAAGTTTTCATTGTAGAAGTCTTTCTTTGTTTATGATGATTTTTATGCATATTTCTGTGGTTTGAAGATTGGTTTCTTGCTATGTTTTAATGTGTTCTATGATGGGCATATAGGAAGGCTATTGATATTTTATTAGGGTAAATTTTATTTAGCAAACATTTCTGAACTTACGTTTCTTGGATGTCTCTTATGTAGATAATCATATTATTTGAATACAGGGATAGATTGACTCCTTGTCTTGTTATTGTATCCTTTTATTTATTTTTATTTTCTTATCACTCTGAAACTTTAATAACTATATTGTATGTGAGTGAAAGAATAGACACTTTTCTGTTTTCCTGAATTTAATGAACACTTTCCATCTCTTTCTATTAAACAGGCTGGCTATAGGCTTGTCATATACTAACTGGATTGTGTTGAAATAACCTCTGCTGTCTCTAACTTTCTCATAATATTTGTCATAATGGAAAATGAGTTATCCCGCAGACAATTTCTGCATCTATTGATGTGCACATAATATTTCTGCATTTGCATCTAATTGTGTGATAGATAATGCTTACTGATTTAGGTTGTTGAACCAGGTCTTCATTTTTGTAATAAAGCTAACTTGGTCATGGTATTTTTAACAAAATATTGAATTTAGTTTTGCAGCATTTTGTTAAGAATGTTGTCACTTACATTCAACTGGCAAATTAATCTGTATTCTTATTAATTTATTTTTGTGACTTTCTCTATATGTTAGTGTAATACTGGTTTTAAAGAAAGCATTTTGTAACCTTTAGTCCTTTTACATTTCATAAAACAGTTTAAGCAATATTAGTGTTAATTCTTCTTTGATGTTTTGTTGAAATTCTGCAGTAATTTTTTAGTCTTCTGCCTTTTGTGTTTGAGGACTTATTAGAGCCTTGATTGTATGCCTGGCTACAGATCTTTTAAAATCATTTATTTCTCTTGATATGTCATGTGTACCTATAAATTACTCAAATTCTCTTAGATATTTTCTATTAGACTGAAATATAGCATAGTTTTCTATATTCGTGTGCCCAGTTTGGTTTTGGATCTCATTAGTATTTGTTAAAATAAGTTAAGGTTTCTTTGGGGCCCTTTATAACTTTAGTAAATGACTCAGTTCTCCTTCTGACTTATTCAATTCTGTCCCAAACACTCAAAGCAGCTGCACAGCATAGAACCAAGGTGTGGTCATCATATAAAGATTGTCTTTGTACATCAGCATAATCACCTTCTCCAAGAAGTCGGTTATGGGAAATTCCAATAACCCTAGCACTAGTTTATTGTTCTATGGTCCTAACCTCATCTTTCCACCAAGGTCCTCTACTGTAAGACCAGGCTCCAATACTTCCAGTCTTGTGGGATACTTCTGTTACTAGTTGACCGTTAATGTAACATCTGCTTTACAAACAGCGAATGTTTACAATGTGAGATTATTGCATTCTTAAATACCCTCAAGTCTAACATTGCCACGAGAATCCCGTCAGCTCTTGCACACTTGGGCGTATCTGTCATTTGGAAGTTGGTCCTGTAAGGTGACTGGATAAATTAAGCTTGTTGACCTGATAACATTGGGCTGTTCCTCTCTAATTTTATAAAGTAATGCTGAGGCTGGTTCTCCTTTAAATTCCTTTGTCTTCACCTGAATATCTCTGAAGTCTTGTAACGTGTCAGTCAAAATGGCATTATTTTCTTTAGTAAATTTTTCTATGGTCTGTGTCTTGGCAACCAACCAATTTTAGGGCTAAAACAAGAATTATCGAACCCATAATGTTGATAATTGTCATTATATAAATTCCATCTAAGTTAATTATCCCCTCATTTAATTGTTCCAATTTTTAAACTATCCATTTTGTAATCGTACAGAGACCTAATTCCCTCTATCATAATAGCATTTCCCATTTTTAAAGTGGGGAAAACATCTTCCCCCCCATTTTAAAAAATAATTTTCCCCTTTAAGAATTCCCAACTGTCTCACCAAATCTGATGATGATGACAGTGAAGTGTGAGCTTCATAGCCTGCTTTGGTGGTGAACACAGGAGGCACAGAGCTGGCTGAGGACAGCTGCTAACATGTAGCTGTGAGTTGAGAGTATGTGGCAGTTGGAAAACAAGTAGAAGTCTGAGTGGGTGTGGCAGAAGCCTAAGGAGGGGTTCAGAGGAAACCTGAAAACCATGGGGGTGAGGGAGTCAGCTGTCACACAGAGGAGAGTACTGAGGAAGCAATGTCTTCGGAGCTGCCTGAAAGCAGAGCTCGTCCTAGGTGATGGGCTAACTCCAGTGCTGTTTGGAGCTCAAGAGCCTGTGGAGATTACTGTAGAGAGGCTACAATGGAAACTTATAATGGAAACTTATCCACAGGGCTTGAGACAAGGAAAGAAAAGTCAGCCAACTCAGGCACCTATGACTGCAACATGTAGCCTCTAGTGGCAGCTAAGTTGGTTGCAAAGCAGAGAACAGCCATTCTTGCTTTCCTGTCACTAGTTAAATGCCAGATGAATCATTAATCTAATTAATCTTAATCAATAAAAGCCAGGAGTTAGATATCAGGGTAAAAACCTGGAAGATCACAGAACCTGGAGATCCACCAGTTATGTCCTACATTTCTCTGTTCCTCCATCCTGAAGGGCTGAGATCCTCACTGGACCCCACCTCTCACTTCCGGTTTCCTCTCTGTACAGTCCTCCAGACCTCAATGGTTAACTAGTGGCTACCTCCACACTCTGACAACATGCAAACTTTATTTGTCAGAATACAAACGAGATATCACAAAAATAGCAAATAATAAAAAATACTATTATCAAATTAAAATTTACCAAAGGCCTTACTGACGTGAGGTGGAAAGTGTGCTTTCTTAAACCATGTGTCCTAATTCCATCTTAGTATGTTAGACTGTAGATGGCCGCATGAACCATGCCATCATGCACGTTAGCTCTTTAGTTTTCTTCTTAAATATAACTTTTATAGGAAGGACATTTCACATGACGATTGGGTTTTTTCGGGGGGAGGATTTTTTTGGTATTAAAAACACATTTAAGAGATTCAAAGTCTTTTAAGTAAATTCTAAGGGTTACTACAGTTCAAATTTGTTTTCTAAATCTATAAGAGTTAGAGGGGTTTAGAGCTAAGATAAAACATTTAGCGGGGCAGTGATACCCAACACCTTTAATCCTAACAGAACCTGGTGGATCTCAAAATTAGTTGCTTTCTAAATTCTAGAGCTACAGCGAACAAGGTAGTGGTGGCTCACGCCTTTAATCCCAACATCAAGGCACAAAATTCAGGAAAGACTCCTAATTGCTGTGTCTGCATATTATAGAAATCACATATCATAGTTGCAGATTAGCATAAAAACCCACTACAGGGTTACCAGAAAGGCAACTGATGTATACTGGTGACAGGATCAAAGAGCAGCTGGTAAGAGCTTCTCCAGGTGCATGCAACCTTGACCAGTATTGAACCAGATGATGCAGTAATTAGTGATACCATATTTATTGTTGAATTGGCAGCTGGAGGCTTTTCATAAAGCAAAAAAGAGTGCACCAACATTTGATTGTTGGATTCCATTGCAAATGATTTACATATATACAGAGAAAAATATTCTCTCTTTGAGATGAGGTATACAGGACCTTATACTCAGCCATTGCCAACTGCACTAGGGTTATAGGGCACCCATTCAGTGCTGTTTTAGATCTGTTTTAGGCAGAATATTCACAGGCTTAGCCATGGAAGGAAAGGTATTACAGTGGAACAGAAATCTATTTGAACTCCTTTGTCATCAAGATGTGGCAGCAAAAGGGTTAGTGCCTTCCCACAGTGAGCACTGAGGAAATAACTCAGTTGCCCATAATCCCCATCTCTAAACCACTTGCCCTACCCCCAAAATGGGCAACTCTTGTACTTTGGGCACAAAGAGAATGGTCACAACGCTTGCTTAACTCATGTTTTACTGATGGTTCATCAACCACTGATGGAGCTAAAATGAATAGGAAGTGGCAGCCTATAACATGGGGAATAAATGGCCAACAATAAGGAAGGATCCACAAAATCAGCATAACACACTGAGTTAATGGCAGCACTTTTGGCTATAAGAACAACAAGAAAACAAAAGGAAAGTCTCTATTCTCTCCAGTTACCGGTGCATGCATTTGTGATGGTATAGATATGTAGTCATCAAAACAGAAAACCACTAACTGGCAGATAAATGGCAAAGATATCTGGTCATGGAAAGCATGAATGGAAATGGAACACCCTAGCAAAGATGCTAAATTTTATGTAGCTCTTACAAGAAACACAGAAAAAAATGACTGAAAATAAATGAATTAGTGAATAAAGTGGCATCATGCTTAATTAAGACTAGAATATTAAAACTTGCCAGGGAACAAATCCAAAACAAGTCAACTAAAATGACAGATTACACATTACAAAAAGTTGAAAGTTTACCTGTAACACTGTAAATAAG
Organism: Mesocricetus auratus; assembly: GCF_017639785.1. Classification (NCBI taxonomy): domain Eukaryota; kingdom Metazoa; phylum Chordata; class Mammalia; order Rodentia; family Cricetidae; genus Mesocricetus; species Mesocricetus auratus. The sequence goes on along the minus strand of NW_024429192.1, from coordinate 8,479,667 downwards.
GGGAAATGGGGAACCAAATTAAACCAGGATAATTCTGTGAGAGTAATTACTCTAAGGAATCCATAACCAGGCAACGGTTCACATCTTCAATGCCAACACTTGGGAGGCAGAAGCAGGCACATAAGAATTACAGTGATTTAAATTTGCAACCCACCTGTAAAGGGCAGACTGAAATTCAAAGTCAATGTCCTTTGTGATCAATAGATATACACTTAAATATGTAATACGTGTGTGTGTGTGTGTGTGTGTGTGTAAAGAGAAATGAGGATATCGGTATATTTATTCACACATATTTAAGGTACATTTAGGTTCAAAATCTCAGAAGTATTATTAATTCAAAGGTAATACTTTTCTGTTGTAAAAATCATTTTGTCCTAGAGTTAGGATTAGGGCAGGGTGCTTTCTTTGCCTTTCTGAGTTAGTAGGTTTTCACCACAGCATTTGGTTCCCCTGTCTCTACTGGTAAAGTGGAATGACTGAGATTTTGTTAAAAACAACAGCACACAGATGTACCTAATGTCATGAAATGAATACTACCAAATGTACAATCAAAAGCTGACTGCAACAGAGTGATGTGTTGGCTGGGTGAGGTCCATTGGCAAGATGTTTCCCTTTGCTTTCCATATGGGAATGCACTATGCTGAGGCAGCTATGACCTGATCCTCATTCTCCTCCCTCCAGCTCCTGCTGTGAAACTCCTGAACTCCTTAACCCTGTCCCCTGTGGCTCCAAGGGACGCTGTAACGATAAGCAACACACTTACTGAAAGTAAAACTAAGTATTTATTGTAGAAATTACTCACAAGATACCAAACAAGTAACCCAGATGAGCCAAGTAGTTTTCCCGCTGCCAAACCGGAAGCCGAACTCCAGGAAAAGAGACCGAGACTTCCTGTGTGCTGTCTTTTATGCCTTCCCCCGTAACGCCCCCTAGCCATGCCCAAAAGAGGGCCTGGCTAGTGATGTAGTTCACCACCTACGTACGTATACATCTTTACGTCCGGCCGTATACGTCTTTAGTCATGCCTAAAGTGGGTGTAGTAAACCGCCCTTTTATTACCTCATCTGTATGTGCCTCTAGTAAGTCACATCGTTAATGGGGGCATACAGGCTTTCTCCTACAATTCCCCTTTTAGTCTAAAAAGGACAACTAACTTGTGTCCATGAACAAAATGTATCAAACATCTATTCTATCTAAACCTAAACTTGTCTGAAAGAAACACCCAAATCTGAACACCTCCTTCCAATCCTAACTCTAAAATAATTGAAAACTAACACTAACAGGTGTAAACTATCTTATAATATCAATAGTAGGGAGAGGGGGCATGGAATTCTCAAAACTACTTCCTGCTGAGATGGGACAATGATAATCTCATGGGGACCTGTGAGAAGAAAAATGTTAGTATAACAAAATCTCAGTAGATCAGACAGTCTCTGTATGGCAGGAGATGATTGAAGTTCCTGACTGGGGTTCTAGTGTTGATTGAAGCTCTCATCTTGAAGCTCTGGCCAGATTGTAGAAGATGTGCTATTTCAGTTTCTTGGTCCGGAGTTGTATAGAGTGATGTAGTTTCAAGCCAGTTTCGGGATAGTGCTTGTCAGGTGGAGTCAATGATGTGGGGCAGTTCAGATGCCTCCAGTCGAATCAGGTGAAGTCAAGGAAGTGTATCTTCATTCTCTTTCTGAAGCAGTTGAAGATTGCTGTCAGGAAATCCCTTGTTCTCTGGGAAACTCAAACATTAATGTTAACAAAGAAATATTTTAACTTTTATATGTATGCATCCTGGAAGAGGTGACAATAGGGAAGATGGTAAACCTGAAGGAAATTAGACTTTTCAGAAAAAGAAATCCACAGATAACAGTCCCTAATTTTATTTTTTTCTGTCTTATATCAATGGCCCTTGATATAATACAGAAATTCTGAATTGTATTTAAATAATATGCTTGAGTTTAGAGTAGGAGAGCCAATCCAACTCCAAAGCCAGCTTCAGTTAAATGAATGGGGACTAAGGTATGTGAAGAAATAAAGATAAAAGGAACTATGAAAAAACAATATAGAGAGATTTAGACTTTGATACCACACAGTGAGTTACTGTTTGTTTGATGGTCCTCAGGGTAGCTATTCATTCTTCTTCAGTCCCCCATCCCTGGTATCCTACTATATTGTTATAGAATCACCTGGCCTGGCTGAGCCTTACCCCTTCCTTGGGTCATGACTTCTGATGATCTAAAATTGCAGCCTGTGTACTCCTGCCCCCTCATCAGCTATGATCTGTTTCATGAGACTAGGACTCCCTTTGGATTGAATTGATATACTAATGGACTACATATTAGAGTTTGGGGTCAACTTTCTTTTCCTGGTTCCTATTTCAAACAAACTACACCCAACAATTTGACTTTGACAATCAGACTAAAACAAACGATAAAAGAGTTCAGCATTGTGTCTATGTTGGATAAAGATGAGTTGGAGAAGCATGAGGAAGTTACCCTCATTCCTGGACTCAGTTATTATCACCCAAGATCATTGTGATCTCCTTTCAAATGTTTTGAGAAGATAGGCAGGAATAGTGCCTAAACCCTGGGTGTCAGAGATACTAGCATTTTAGATAAAAAGAAGTACCTGTCATGAGAGCCTTTGAAAGCTGACTTTCTTCTTGTTTGAAAATTAATATTCACATACTAGAATTAATATTTTTTTCTAAAAAATATATAACCTCATAAATTATATATACTCTTGATGGATAATTTTCTAGGCCTATATGTCAATCCTATTCAATTCTCATGTCTATGCATCTTTCAAATTACATTTTTGAAACTGTTAATTACTACAAAAAAGGAACATGCCCCAAACCAAATTAATTTCCCTCAAACTCAAGTGGCATGAAGATTTTTATCTTTAAGTAAGTCCCAGATATAAATAAATACTAATATAAAATCAAAATAATAACAGAATGAACAAAGTATTAAGGTCTGAGATCGCTCAATTTTATTGGATGAAAATTTCACTTTTCAAACATGTTTGAAGGAACATCAAATAGCAGAATATCAATACCACAAAATGTGAGTTATAATATGGGATTACACATTGATCTAAGATTCCAACAGAATTTGAGGATGAAAGAAGTTTTAGTGGAAAGACCAAAAGATAATGGTAGATGAATATAATAGATTCTCTACAGGACACAGTGAATTCAGTTTTACTATTATAAGAATATGGAGACTTAACAGTTGAATTCTAGAAGTCAGTGACACAGACTGATCTATAACAAGAAGGTTGGAATTTATTAGAAGCCAAGTATGCAGGATAGTAGAATCTGGGCCCATACCACAGGGAAGGGAAGCCAGAAACTCCACAATTCAGAGATCTGAAGCCACTGGGGCCACACCCAACTGAGTAGAAGCTTCTAGATCCATAGTCCAGGGAAGGGCAGCTTCTGAATCCAAAGTCCAGAGGCCCAAGATATGTCCCCTGGCAGGGACGGCAAGTTGTGAATCTCCTGGAGTAAAAGCTTGGTGTCTGGCAGGGGCTGGACACCACATAGGACTTCTGGCATCTAATGGGCTCAATGCAGGTCTCCTGACAGCCACTGCTGAGAGAGGATCCCAGCTGGCAGGAGCTGGGAGAGCAGCTGGTGGTGGTGTAGACCAGGTTGCTGGGGTAGGAAGGACCACAGGAGGAAACTGAGAAGGGCAGGCAGCGCCTACGGGAGCAGGAGGAGAAGTTGGCAGAGCAGGTGCTGTAGGACATGTTGAGAGGCGATGAGAGCTGAGCTGGATGCAATTGAGAGGATTCTGAGTTTGAATGTCACCCTGTAGAGAGCTGGGTTTATATAGTCTCAGCAACAGGTGTGGTACTCAACAGTCTCATCCTTGATGCATTTGTGTGCTTCCTGGATTGCAAATGTGCAGTTGCATGTGAATAGTTTTCTGAAAAGTGTTTTTATGACTGTTGCAATTTTTTTATGGTTACGACAAAGAGCTATTGCTATGTCATAGAAGCGATGACTGTTGCTTATTCATTGTGTCCAAGAAAACCTCATGGGAATGTTCTGAAGAGCACTCATTTCTTCCATAATTAAGGATGAGAGGAATTCATTCTTCTTTCCGTTGATGAACTGGAGACATCACTTGGGTTCCCTTTGAAACATATTGAAAATCACCATATCTTTTGCCATCAGTTCTCTTCTTTGTGGATGAGTAGCATTTCCCATGCACTTCTCCTCCACTGGCGAGGACAGAGTATGAACAAAGTAAATGGAATGAGATTGACCCTAAAGGAGAGAGAGAAAAGCAGTGGTTGACGTTGTGGTTAGAGCAAAGACAGCACAAAGCAAAGTCACAATTGCAGGGCATTTTGACCTTCATGAATAGAGTCAAAGATATGAGAGAAGTAAACCATTTCATACCTTGTGTATCTGAAAAGTGTCCTGAGGTGATACAGTGTTCTCATCTGAGTTTGTGTCACCATGGACTAGTCTGTCAAACATTTCCTAACACAGCATACTCGGCTAACTATTGTTCTACACACTGTGGAGTCTATAAAAATCTTCGTATGCATGAACGGCACCCAGGAGGTGACTGACTCTAAGGAAAGTAACTCTAGGGAAACACGAAGAGGCTGTATGACTCTTAGGGACTTATATTTTTGTTGAGGCCAGTTTTAGTGGAGATTCTGAAGACAAAAATCAACTTCAGAAAGTCTCAGCATATCTAGTTTTATATAACTTTGAAAATAAAAATGATTTTTGGTAGATATCAAAGAAACTTGACACATACTTTGTCTTCAACATGTCAAAAAAGGGTTGAGAAAGAAAGCATTTAAATTGTTTACTTATTTGTAAAGTCTCAGAGTTTTACTTTGGAAGCTGTGTTCAGAATACATCTAAATAATAACTACTAATCCCATTGTTATTGCTCTCACATAACTAATGTATACATCCAAGAGTTAAAATAACATAGAAAGTCTGGTTTGAAAAATGAGAGCTTAATATTAGCAGATGAAAGGATACGTTGATGAATCAATGGGATGCATATGTTTTTTCTTTGTTTGCTTTAAATAATGTTCTTTGATGGCAATGCAATGTTTTCTATACCTATACCTAAAATGAAAGTACTGCCGTATGTTCAAATTATAAATTAAAAGCCAATGAAACCAAGAGTTAATGATAATGATATAACAGACAGTGGTGAAAGTAGTTATTGAGAAGATACAGAAAACCTTAGATCTCTACATTACTTAAGATACACATTTTTTCCCATTACGAACTGGATTGTGAAATCAGTTGTTAGAATTTTGTTTTTGAGAAACTTGATATGTCGAATATGAAGTTGATTACCTTACCCTAGGTGATATTCTTTGCCATTAATAGACTGGTGTGCTGTATGCTATTGGGGAAGATTGTTTCATTTCTTCTTTAGGTAAAGGTGCAACAAGTATTATCAGTATGGGTGAGAACGATTTAAAAGAGTGGTGTTGCTATGTGTAAAGCTGATACATCAGCACATTCTCTCATCTGCTAAGATCAATTGATAATTTTATAAACATTATCATTGCATTTTTAGTCTTGGAAAGTGTACACTGTTTAATGAGAAGAGGGCCAAAATTGGTCTAAGTAGACATCATTCAGACATAGTCTAGATGCAAGCTCCAAAATGAAACTCTTATTCAAATCTTTGTTTTAATTAATGAAATAATTTATTATTTAAATTTTTCATGTAATATTTTTGATCCCTTTCTTGTCTCCCAACTGCTAATAGATCCTCCTTATTCACCTATCTTTATTTTTTCCCTCTATATCTCTCTCAAGATGTAAAAGTACACAAAAATATAAAAAACGCATGCAACTGAAAAAAATATCAACAAAACTAAACATGGCCATGAAAAAGCATCCATCTGAATTGTCCAGTGTTAAACAACAGATTTTGTTTTTGAAAAGTATAAACATGATTTGATAAATTCAGCATTTGTACATTGTTTTCCTTCTCCAGAATCTTCCCTTTGGGAGGACTCTGGACAAAGTGACGAAGTCAGAGACCTAACTAGTAAAGTGATTGTGACTCAGCCTCGGTTCTGTCACCTGTGATCACAAAAACTCCAGTCTTCGTCCTCCTCTCCTGTATTCCTTGGTTCCATCCCATTAGGTTTTCCTTGACTCACATTGTTTCCTTGACCCTAGAACTAAGTGACAGAGGGAAAAGTCATACAGTCCACATGGAATATTGGAAAAGGTGCATATCCAGAGGGTTTCATAGGAAACACAAAAATGATTTCAATTCATTAACAAGAAGAGCAGCAAATTACTGTCATACCACACACTGTAAGGAAAGGCATTTTCCTCGTACCATCCTATGACAAAACACATAAAAGTTACGTCAAGGGGAAAAGGAGGGATTTCTTTGCAGGACATGATAAAATGGTCATTAGTGTACAACAGTGCTGGCACGTCTGGCATAGTAGTAGCTCATCATCTTTTATTTAAATAAATGACAACACCCATAATCATGATGGGGAGAAAACTATGCAAATGAACTGCAATTACAGAGATTACCGAGTTCCACATTTGCAAACCAGGAAGCACACAAATGCATCAAGGATGAGAATGTTGGGTGCCACACCTGTTGCTGAGACTATATAAACCGAGCTCTCCACAGAGTGACATTCAAACTCAGAATCTCCCTGTTGAGTCCATCTGAGCTCTCATCTCCTCTCAACATGACCTGCAGCTGCAGCTCTGCCAACTTCTCCTCCCGCTCCCTTAGGACCTGCCTGCCCTCCTCAGGTTCGTCCTGTGGCTCTTCCTACCCCAGCAACTTGGTCTACACCACGACCAGCTGCTCTCCCAGCACCTGCCAGCTGGGATCCTCTCTCAGCAGTGGCTGTCAGGAGACCTGCATTGAGCCCATTAGCTGCCAGAAGTCCTATGTGGTGTCCCATCCCTGCCAGACAGCCTGCTACTACCCCAGGAGCTTCACACCTTGCAGTCCCTGCCAGGGGACATTTGCTGGGTCTCTGGGCTTTGGATCCAGCAGCTGTCGTTCCCTGGACTATGGATCTAGAAGCTGTTACTCAGTGGGCTGTGGACCCAGTGCCTTCAGATCTCTGAATTGTGGAGTCACTGGCTTCCCTTCCCTGGGTTATGGGTACAGATATTATTACCCAAGCTACTTGGTGTCTCACTCCTGCCAACCTTGTTACAGACCAATCTGTGGATCAGGTCTTTATGGAATCAGTTGTTAAGCCTTAGTATTCTCATATGTCAAAGTCTATGCTCTAAAACTATTGTTTTTCCTGCTGAATCCCTACTAATATCATATCATCCTTCCATTAACACCTTCTATCTTCTTCAACTTCCAGCAGATGATGAGATTAGAGATCACATCCAACTATGCCCTACTCTCTCTTTGACATATACAGATGCTATTTGCCTTCTATCTGTTTAATAAATCTGTGCAAATCTGATATCTTCATGTGTTGTTAAGTTTATTATCACATCACTCATACGTATTGCCCTTGCTGTTTGGAAGACTTAAAAAGATCAGTATGATTGTCCAGCTTAATTTGGGTACATATGCTTTTGTATTAGTTTACTTTTCTTTACTCAACAGTTGTCAATTCTAGGAAGATCATCATTCATGTCCAAACAACAGAGTTCAACTAGAGTGTTAATTACCTGAGATTAAAGTACAGGAATTTCTGATGAGTAGGGAAACGGAACAATTAGGATGGGTCTAGAAATGTGAACACCCAGAATACGATATTTCACATAGGCAAAATATTAAGTCTAGTACTTAAATGTAGATTTTCAATCTGTAGAAAGTAGCTTTCAACAACTCTCAGGAAGACAGACATTAATGTATTGGCATACATGTCTGCTGTGGTTGGCTAATGACGTCTGCATCTCATTAACCCCCATAAAGACAATGACAATCATCTTGGATCATGAGGGACTAGGAGTCTCCTGACACATCCCAGGCTCAACTCCAATCAACCAAAGGATTTGAAGAGGTTTAATTTACTAGTCTTCCTCTGTGTCTCAAACAGAGTTGAATAAATTTATGCGACATAATTTCTTTTATTTATTTATTTATTGGTTTTCTGAGACAGGGTTTCTAAGGCTTTAGAGGCTGTCCTGGAACTAACTCTTGTATACCAGGCTTGTCAGGAACTCACACAGATCTGCCTGCCTCTCTCTCCTTAGTGCTAGTATTAAAGAGTGCGTCATCACCGCTCAGTGTGACACAGTATCTTAAAGAAGATTGAAAGTAATCACATGTATCATGGGCATTCGAGGGGACAAAAAAGAAAAATCACTCAAAGTATTAATTTTTAATGAACTATGAGAATGATATATTCTAGGAACATTTGGTTCATTTATAATCATTCTTGAAATTGTCCAGCCCTATGTCTGACACAGGGAAGGACAATTTTTTCCTTACCTTCTATCTTTTATTGGTTGATGCTCACAATTTTCTAAATTTTCATAACTGTTAAAGGGTGAAATGATAGAGGATCCTTCCTTGTAAATTTTGAGATAAACAGGCATATACCAAACATGTATAAAGTATATATCCATAATTAATGTCAATGAAAACAAACAAAGTCAGTGTGCTAATGAGACAGGTGTAGTAGAGTAAATCAATACATATGAAGTCATTTCCAGAATGGCAGAAGCCACAGGGACTATTGGATACATGGGTTGCATGTATTTCTTTGCAAGCTCAAGAAATTTTACCAGGATTTGATATAAAAAACATTGACACACTTCAAATTAATTTTATACTTCACAGCTGTCCAGCTGTCCTTTCTGAAATACATTTTTCTCACACATTTAATGATTCCATGAGTATTCTTTGTTAGTATTATATTGAGATATGTAGCCTGCTATCACAGATGATTATACACAGGCCATGGCATATAGTATTACGGGGGATTTACAGAGGCTCTATAAAAAAGTCAAAAAATATAATGATTTAACAGGGAGTGGAAAAGGCAATTATTTGGTATCTAGTGAAAACTTTGATTGCCAACATTGCACATACATACGTAAATACATACATACAGTCTATCGTGATTATAAATGTATTGCATCACAGGATTCTCACTTCATTTTATTTACCATGATATCATCAGTACTTGAAGCTTTTATATCTCTGTAACAATAGTAGTAAGCCTTTGAAGAGCTTTATTAGGGTTCCTTGGACTGTACTATGAAATCAAAATGCGAGAATTAAACATGTATTTGAAAAAACTGGCCACCCTGAAGTTTAACTGACTGTATTGTAATCATCAATGATATTTTCCTTTTGCTAAGAACATGGGAACATACAGTCAGTGGGCCTCATTTGTTTGGTATTTTGTGGTTGTTTGTCTTTCTTTATTTTTCTGTATAATTAAACAATATTTTATTGATATGAATGAAAAATATTGAAAACAAGTGAAATGTGTATCAAAGTCCCATGTCCATACATCTTTTATAGCAATTCTTCTATTTTTATTCTTTTAAAGGATGCATGGGAACTATGTATACTGTGTTCTATTTCCTCAAACTGAGTTGTTTTATCAGGTTGGAAGATCACAGGTTTTCATATAGGTATCTCATGCCCCTTTCATTTTGGTTAAGCCTTATGAAGTCATAGTTAGTTGTCCTCCACAACCCTCTATTCTTGAACTCTGCCACCTTTGGTAATTCCCTGCTCTACTTGTATTATCCACACCAACTTAAAGAATCACTCCAGTGACCACCCTCTAGTATCTTGGCATCCACATCTTCTCTAGGATAAATATAGACAACAGTATTTACAAAGCTGAAGTCATCAGAGTGAAAGCACATGGGAATTACTCTTTTGGGGCAGAGCAGTCTCACCCAATGTGGTTTGTTCCCAGTCCCTTCCTCTTACCTACACATTTCGTGGTACAACTGAGTAATCTATCTCCCACTGGGTATAAGTACCACATTTTTACATCATTTGATAGACATCTTGATTTATTCCATTTCCTACCAGCTGTGAATAGAGACACATGGAATATAGATGGGCGAGTGTCTCTGTTGTAGGACATTGTCTCCAGAATATATGCTCAGCAATGATTATAGCTAGGCTTTGTGGTACTTCTATTTCAAGTTTTTGAGAAATCCCCAGAACAATTCCCATAGTGGTTGCACTAGCTGACACTACCACCATCAGTGTATAATGGTTTCCCTTCAATACAGCCACATGGGCACATAGTCATTTGTATTCTTGATCCAACCAAATATGAATGGGGTGAGGTAGAATCTTAAAGTGATTTTAAGCTGTATTTCCCTGATTGTTAAGTCTATCCAACAGTTTTTGTTGTTTTCCTTTATGTTTTAAGTAACCATGAATATTTCTTGTTTTGAGAGTTCTTGTTTTCCAAAGTCCATTTTAAATCAGTTTGTTGTTTCCTTGGTGTTTAGTTTTTAAAGTTCTTCATGTATTCTAGACATTAATCTTTTGTCAGATGGACAGCAGCTGGCAAGTATTTTACCACACGTAGTGTGTTGCCTCTTCCCTCAACTGACGATATTTTTTACTGTATAGAGCTTTTGATAGTCATGAGGTTCCATTTGCTGAGTGGTGAACTAATTGCCAGTTTAGTGAGAGTTTATTCTGAAACTCCTAACCTGTGCATATAAGTTAAAATCTACTCGCTACTTTATCTAGCACTTTCATAGAATCAGGCCATATGTTGTGGTACCTGATCCATAGGAAGTTGACTTTTGTGCAGGGCGAGCTATAGGGTTCCGTTTCAATTTTTCTGCTAGTCGACCTCCAGGATCTCAAACACCACTTGCTCCAGTGCATTGTTTTGTTGAATTTGTTTGCATTAAAAACTGCATCTTCTATTCTTTTTTTATTTTTCATTGATCTTTGGACCGTTTAATTCCAATGTCATGCTGTTTTTATTATGTCTTGATGGTATAATTTTAAATTGGTTGTGTTGGTACATCTTTTTTGTTCAAATTACTTTGTTTTTTTCTTAGTTACATCTCTACATGAAATTTATGTTGATTTGACTGTGTCTGTAAGGAATGGCCCTAGAATTTGGATTATGATCTCATTGAATGCATAGATAACTTTTGGTAGGAAGGACATTTTCACATGATGGTTGAGGTTTTCCAATCCAAGAACATGGAAATTCTTCTCATCTTCAATAGTCTTCCTTCTTTAACCGATATGTTTACCATGTTAAAGTTTTTATTGTAGGAGTCCTTCCTTGTTCATGTTGATTTTTAAGTATATTTTTGTGGCTATGAAGATTGGTTACTTGATATGTGTTTAAGGTGTTCTATGATAGGTATATAGTAAAGCTAATGATAATTTATTAGGGTAAATTTTACTTAGCTACTTTTCTGAAATTACTTCTCTTGGGTGTCTCTTATGTAGAGAATCATATTATCTGAATATAGGGATAGATTGACTCCTTGTCTTGTTATTTGCTCCCTTTTCTTTATTTTTATTTTCTTATCACTTTGAAAGTTTGAACTATATTGAATGGGAGTGAAGGAATACACACCTTTCTCTTTTCCTGAATTTAATGAACAATTTCCATCTCTCTTCATTAAACTGGCTGGCTATAGGCTTGTCATACATGAGCTGTATTTTGTTGAAATAAACTCCCCCATCTCTAGCTTCCTCATAATGTTTATCATAAAGGATAACTGAGCTATCCCATAGGCTATTTCTGCATCTATTGGCATGCACATAATATTTCTGCATTTGTGTCTACTTGTGTGACAGTGTCTAGTGATTTAAGTTTGTTAAACCAGCTCCACATTTTTGGAATAAATCTAATTGGGTCATGGTGCTTTTAACAAAATAGTGAATTTAATTTTCCAGTATTTTGTTAAGAATATTTTCACTTACAATCATAGGAACTTCTTAGAGAAGACGTGGACACCAAGATACTAGAGGGGTGTGTACCTTAAGTTGGCGTGGATAATACAAGTAGAGCAGGGGATTATCTAAGGTGGCAGAGTTCAAGAATAGAGGGTTGGGGAAGACGACTAACTATGACTTCATAAGGCTTAACAAAAATAATCCAGGCAATCGTGGCACACGCTTTTACTCCCAGCACTCAGGAGGCAAAGGCAGGCAGGTCTCTGTGATTTCGAGACCAGCCTGGTCTATAAGAGCTAGTTCCATGACAGTCTCCAAAAGCCACAGAAAAAAATGAAAGGTGTATGAGATAGCTTTATGAAAACTTATGATCTTCCAACCTGATAAGACAACTTAGTTTGAGGGAATAGAACATAGTATACATATTTCCCATGCATTCCTTAAAAGAATAAAAATAGAAGAATTGCTGTAAAAGATGCAAAGATATGTGGACATGGGACTTTTACACACATTTCATTTGTTTCCAATAATTTTCATACACATCAATATATCTTTTAGTTATATATTTAGATAAATACACAAAGACAAACAACCACAAAATACCAAACATTGAGGCTCAATGACTGTATGTTTCTATGTCCTTAGCAAAAGAAAAATATCATTGATGATTACAATACAGTCAGTTTCACATCAGGATTGCCACTTTTTTCAAATGCGTATTTAATTCCAGCAATTTGATTTCACAATCCAGTCCAAGGAACCCTAATAAAGCTCTTCAAAGTTTTACTACTGTTGTTACAGTGATGTAAAAGCCACAAGTACTGATGATCTCACGGTAAATAAAATAAAGTGAGAATCCTGTGATGAAATTCATTTAGAATCATGATAGGATATATATGTATATTGTTGGCAATCAAAATTTTCCCTAGCTACCAAACCGTTGTCTTCACTAGTCTCTGTTGTGACATTCTATTTTTAGACTTTTTATAGAGCATGTGGAAATCCCCCATAACACTGCATGCCATGGCCTGTGTGTGATCATCTGTGAAAGCATGCTACATATCTCAAGGTAATACCAGGCAAAAAATTGTCATGGAATCACTAGATGTGTGAGAAAAAAATGTATTTCAGACAGGACAGCTATGAAGTACAAAATGAATTTGAAGTTTGTCAATGATTTTGCATCATACACTGGTAAAACTTCTTGAGCTTGCAAAAATACACATGCAATCCCTAGATCCAATAGTCTGCTATTCTGGAAATGACTTCATATTACACCTGTTGTATTAGTACACTGATTTTGTTTGTTTTTATTTACATTTAATATGGATATATATTCAATACCCCTTTGGGTATAACTGTTTATCTCAAAATTTACAAGGAAGGATCCTCTGTCATTTCCTGCTTTAACAGTTAAGAAAGTCCAGAAATTAATGAACATCCACCAATAAAAGACAGAGGGTAAGGAAAAAATTGTCCTTCCCTGTGTCAAAAATGGGAGTGGACAATTTCAAGGATCTGTACAAATAAACCAAATGTTTCTGGAATACAGCATCCTGGTAGTTCATTAAAAATGAATATTTTGAGTGTTTTTTCATTATTACCCCCTTGAATGTCCATGATACATGTAATCTTCAATCATCTTTAAAATATATTGTGACACCAGGCAGTGGTGGCACATGCTTTTAATCCCAGCAATAGGGAGGCAGAGTCAGGTGGATATTTGTGAGTTTGAGACCAGCCTGGTCTACAAGAGCTCATTCCAAGATGCCTCCAATGCCTCAGAGAAACCTTGTCTCCAAAAATAAAACAAATACTATGTCACATAAATTGTACCCAACTCTCTTTGAGACACAGAGGAAGAATAGTAAATTAAATATCTTCAAGTAAATTAAATCTCTTCATAGAAAACTGACGTATCCTTCAGTTGATTGGAGTTGAGCTTGGGATGTGTCAGGAGGATCCTAGTACCTCATAAACCAAGATGATTGCCATTGTCCTTAGGGGGGTGAATGAGATGCAGGTGTAATTAGTCAAAAACATGAGGCATATACACCAATACGTTAATATCTGTCTGCCCTGAGAGCTGTTCAAAGCTACTTTTTCCTAATAGAAAAATCTACATTCAAATACTAGACTTAATATTTTGCCTATGTACAGACTTCACCTTGTAAAATTGAAAAATATCTTATTCCTGGTGTTCACATTTCTAGTTCACATACTACTTTCATTGTTTCCCTACTCACCAGAAATTCCTGTATTTTAATCACAGCCAATTCACACTCTAGTTGACTTCTGTTGTCAACTAGACATGAATGATGATCTTCCTAGAATTGACAATTGTTGAGCAAAGAAAAGCAAACAATTCCAAAAATGTATATACGCAAATTCAGCTGGATAACCATACTGATCTTTTTAAGTCTTCCAAACCATAAGAGCAATAAGTATGAGTCATATAATAATAAAGTGAACAACACATGAGGATATCAAATTGCACAGATTTATTAAATGGATAGAAAGTAAATAGCATCTGTATATGTCAACAGTACAGGGAGTAGAGCACAGTTGTGCATGACCTCTATTCTTATCATCTACTGAGGTTGAATAAGAAGCTGTTAAAGGAAGGATGATAAGATATCAATAGAGAGTATGCAGGAAAAACAATAGCTTTAGAACCTAGACTTTGACATATGAGAATATAAAGACTGAACAGCTGATTCGATAAAGACCTGATCCACAGGTTGGTCTTTAACAAGGTTAGCAGGCATGAAACACCAAGTAGTTTGGGTAATAATATCTGTACCCATAACCCAGAGAAGGGAAGCCAGAGACTCCACAATTCAGAGATCTGAAGCCACTGGGTCCATAGCCAACTGAGTAGCAACTTCTTGATCCATAACCCAGGGGATCACAGCTGGTGGATCCAAAGCCCAGAGACCCAGCATATGTCCCCTGGCAGGGACTGCAAGGTGTGAAGCTCCTGGGGTAGTAGCAGGCTGTCTGGCAGGGGCTGGACACCACCCAGGATCTCTGGCATTTAATGGGCTCAATGCAGGTCTCCAGACAGCCACTGCTGAGAGAGGATCCCAGCTGGCAAGTGCTGGGAGAGCAGCTGGTAGTGGTGTAGACCAGGTTGCTGGGGTAGGAAGAGCCACAAGAGGAAACTGCAACAGGCAGGGAGCAGGAGGAGAAGTTGGCAGAGGAGCAGCTGCAGGTCATGTTGAGAGGAGATGCGAGCTCAGCTGGATGCAACAGGGAGATTCTGAGTTTGGATGTCACCCTGTGGAGAGCTGGGTTTATATAGTCTCAGCAACAGCTGTGGCACCCAACATTCTCATCCTTGATGCATTCGTGTGTTTCCTGGTTTACAAATGTGGAACTCAGTAATCTCTGTAATTGCAGTTCATTTTCATAGTTTTCTCCCCATCATGTTTATGGGTGTTGTCATTTATTTAAATAAAAGATGATGAGCTACTGATAAGCCAGACATGCCATCACTGTTGTACACTAATGACCATTTTATCATGTCCTGCAAAGAAATCCCTCCTTTTCCCCTTGATGTAACTTTTATGTGTTTTGTCATAGGATGGTACGAGGAAAATGCCTTCCTTCAGAGTGTGTGGTATGACAGTAATTTGCTTCTCTTCTTGTTAATGAATTGGAATCATTTTTACCTTTCTGATGAAACCCTCTGGATGAGGAGCTTTTCCTCTGTCACTTAGTTCTAGGATCAAGGAAACAATGTGAGTCATGGGAGATCTAATGGGATGGAACCAAGGAATACAGGAGAGGAGGACAAAGACTGGAGTTTTTGTGATCACAGGTGACAGAAGTGAGGCTGAGTCACAGTCACTTTACTAGTTAGGTCTCTGACATTTTTACTTTGTCCTGAATCCTCTCAAAGGAAAGAGTCTGGAGATGAAAAACAATGTGCAAATGCTGAATACATCAAATTATTCTTTTACTGTTCAAAAACAAAATCTGTTTTGTAACACCGTAGAATTCAAATTGATGCTTTTCCATGGCCATGCTTAGTGGTGTTGATAATTAATTTTTTTCAGTTTCGTACTTACTTTACATTTTTGTTCACATTTACACTTTCAGAGAGAGATAGAGAGAGAAAAATAAAGTTGAATGAATAGGGAATATCTACTAGCAGTTGGAAGACAAGAAAGAGAGTGATTAAAATATATTACATGAAAAATTTTAAATGATAAATTAATTGATTGGTAAAACAAAGAGCAAGATTTTCATTTTGGAGCTTTCATCTTGTCTGTGAATAATGTCTACTTAGACCAATTTTGGCCCTCTTCTTATATAACAGAGTGCACTTACCAAGAGTAAAAATGAAATGATAATGTTTTTAAAATCATCAATTTATCTTAGCAGATGAGAGAATGTGTTGATGTATCAACTTTATGCATAGCAACCCAGCTGATTTAAATAGTTCTCATCCATACCGATAACATTTTTTACACCTTTACCTAAAGATGCAATGAAACAACCTTCCCCCATAGCAAATGACATATGTGTCTATTAGTGGAAAAGAATATCACCTAGGATAAGGTAATCAACTTCATCTTCAACATAGTAATTTTCTCAAAAAACATAATTCCAACAACTGATTTCACAATCTGGTTCACAGGATTCTAATAAAGCTATCCAAAGCTTTACAAGTGTTTTTGAAGTGATGATAAAGGATACATGTCTTGATAATATTACTAAATATATTACGTGACATTATTTCCAGGCAAGTGGCACCATTCCAAGAATTAACATGCAAAAGAGTAAATGAGGGAAAAATGTATGTAATGTTGAGAACTAAGTTTTTCTGTAGCTTGTCAATAACTACTTTCACCACTGTCTTTTCTATCATTATTTATAAGTCTATCTTTCATTGCCTTTAATTTATAATTAGAATAAATCTCAGTACTTTAGTTTCAATTTTAGGTATAGGTATACAAAATTTTGTATTGCCAAGAAAGGACATGATTTAAAACAAACAAAAAACATACGCATCACATTGATCCGTCAACGTATTCTTTCATCTGCTAATATTAAGTTGTCCCCTAGAAATTCATTACTTTTCCTAGACTCAGTCACCACCTGGGTGCCATTCTTGCAAACCAAGGTTTCTACAGACTCCACAGTGTGTAGGACAATAGTCAGCTGGGTTTCCTGTGTTTGAAATTGTTCAAATTGACTATTCCATGGTGACCCAAACTCAGATGAGATCACTCTATCATCTCAGGACACCTGTCAGGTACACAAGGTATGAAATGGTTTACTTCTCTCATACCTTTGATTCTATTCATGAAGGTCAAAATGCCCTGCAAATGTGGCTTTGCCTTTGTGCTGTCTTTGCTCTAACCACAGCTTCAGTCACTGCTTTTCTCTCTCTCCTTTAGGGTCTATCTTATTCCATTTACTTTGCTCATACTCTGTCCTCACCAGTGGAGGAGAAGTGCATGGGAAATGCTACCCATCCACAAAGAAGAGAACCGATGACCAAAGGTACGGCGATCTTCAATAGGTTTCAAAGGGAACCCAACTGATGTCTCCAGTTAATCAACGGAAGGAAGAGTGAATCCCTCTCATTCTTAATTATAGAAGAAATGAGTGTTCTTCAGAACATTGCCACAATCACATAATAATTAGGCCAAGAGGAAAAGGAGAGATTTTCCTGGATACACTGAATAAGCATCCGTGTAAAACAGTCATTGCATCTATGACATAGCAATAGCTCTTTGTCGTAACCATAAGAAAATTTGCTACACCCATAAAAACATTGTTCAGAAAACTATTTGCATGCAACTGCACATTTGTAAGCCAGGAAGCACACAAATACATCAAGGATGAGACTGTTGGGTGCCACACCTATTGCTGAGACTATATAAACCCAGCTGTCCACAGGGTGACATTCAAACTCAGTTACATCCAGCTGAGCTCACATCTTCTCTCAACATGACCTGCAGCTGCAACTCTGCCAACTTCTCCTCCCACTCCCTTAGGACCTGCCTGCCCTCCTCGGGTTCCTCCTGTGGCTCTTCCTACCCCAGCAACCTGGTCTACACCACCACCATCTGCTCTCCCAGCACCTGCCAGCTGCGATCCTCTCTCATCAGTGGCTGTCAGGAGACCTGCATTGAGCCCATTAGATGCCAGAAGTCCTATGTGGTGTCCAGCCCCTGCCAGACAGCCTGCTACTACCCCAGGAACTTCACACCTTGCAGTCCCTGCCAGGGGACATATGCTGGGTCTCTGGGCTTTGGATCTAGAAGCTGTCGTTCCCTGGACTATGGATCTAGAAGCTGTTACTCAGTGGGCTGTGGACCCAGTGCCTTCAGATCTCTGAATTGTGGAGTCTCTGGCTTCCCTTCCCTGGGTTATGGGTACAGATATTATTACCCAAGCTACTTGGTGTCTCATTCCTGCCAACCTTGTTACAGACCAATCTGTGGATCAGGTCTTTATGGAATCAGTTGTTAAGCCTTAGTATTCTCATATGTCAAAGTCTATGCTCTAAAACTATTGTTTTTCCTGCTTAACCCCTACTGATATCATATCATCCTTCCATTAACACCTTCTGTCTTCTTCAACTTCCAGCAGATGATGAGATTAGAATTCACACCCAACTATGCCCTACTCTCTCTTTGACATATACAGACGCTATTTGCCTTCTATCTGTTTAATAAATCTGTGCAAATCTGATATCTTCATGTGTTGTTAAGTTTATTATCACATCACTCATACTTATTGCCCTTGCTGTTTGGAAGACTTAAAAAGATCAGGATGATTGTCCAGCTTAATTTGGGTACATATGCTTTTGTATTAGTTTACTTTTCTTCACTCAATGGTTGTCAATTCTAGGAAGATCATCATTCATGTCCAAACAACAGAGTTCAACTAGAGTGTTAATTACCTGAGATTAAAGTACAGGATTTCTGATGAATAGGGAAACAGAGCAATTAGGATGGGTCTAGAAATGTGAACACCCAGAATAAGATATTTCATAATTTACAAGGTGAAGTCTATACATAGGCAAAATATTAAGTCTAGTACTTGAATGTAGATTTTCTATCAGTAGAATGTAGCTTTCAACAACTCTCAGGAAGACAGACATTAATGTATTGGCATACATGTCTGCTGTGGTTGGCTAATGACGTCTGCATCTCATTAACCCCCATAAAGACAATGACAATCATCTTGGATCATGAGAGACTAGGAGTCTCCTGATACATCCCAGGCTCAACTCCAATCAACCAAAGGATTTGAAGAGGTTTAATTTACTAGTCTTCCTCTGTGTCTCAAACAGAGTTGAATAAATTTATGCGACATAATTTCTTTTATTTATTTATTTATTGGTTTTCTGAGACAGGGTTTCTATGGCTTTAGAGGCTGTCCTGGAACTAACTCTTGTATACCAGGCTTGTCAGTAACTCACACAGATCTGCCTACCTCTCTCTCCTTAGTGCTAGTAATAGAGTTTGTCATCACCGCTCAGTGTGACACAGTATCTTAAAGAAGATTGAAAGTAATCACATGTATCATGGGCATTCGAGGGGGCACAAAGGAAAAAAATCACTCAAAGTATTAATTTTTAATGAACTATGAGAATGATATATTCTAGGAACATTTGGTTCATTTATAATCATTCTTGAAATTGTCCAGCCCTATGTCTGACACAGGGAAGGACAATTTTTTCCTTACCTTCTATCTTTTATTGGTTGATGCTCACAATTTTCTGAATTTTCATAACTGTTAAAGGGTGAAATGATAGAGGATCCTTCCTTGTAAATTTTGAGATAAACAGGCATATACCAAAGATGTATAAAGTATATATCCATAATTAATGTCAATGAAAGCAAACAAAATCAGTGTGCTAATGAGACAGGTGTAATAGAGTAAATCAAAACATATGAAGTCATGCCAGGGGACATATGCTGGGCCTCTAGGCTTTGGATCCACCAGCTGTGGTTCCCTGAGCTATGGATCAAGAAGCTACTACTCAGGGGGTTGTGGATCCAAAGGCTTCAGACCTCTTCCTTATGGGGTTTATTGCTACCCTTCCCTGGGTTATGGGTCCAGATTCAGCTATCCAGTGTACCTGCCTTCAACTACAATTCAGCCGTATTGCTACACATCTGCCTGTGGATCTGGCCTTTTTGCATTCAATTGTTAAATCTCTGTAGTATTACAGTGTCAAAATCAATGTGTCCTGTTGCTGTTGTTTTCATACTTCTTACCACTGTCCTTTCAATGATCTTTCAACTACTTCTTTCCACATCAAATTCTGGCAGTTTCTCAGATTAAGAAGAATTCAAAACTATGCTTTACTGTCCATACTCTCAAATATATACTTGCAAATATATTTCATGGAAGAGTATCTAAAATTGAAAATTTTAATCAAATAAAGTTGATTTGTGCAGTCTGAAAACTCAATCTTTTATCATAGTATTATTATTATATTTATAGTATTCAATTAAGTATTTGGAAGTCTTCAATAACAACCAGCAGGATTACTTGTCTGTATTTGTTGTGCTCATTTTGTGTTAGTGGGAATAGTCAGTTCTGCGAAGACATTCATTGACATTTGCAAACAGGGTTCCTAATACAATGACAATGGCTTGAGTTTGCAGGATGTGAACTCCTACTGAGCCAGAAAATTAAGGTCGTCAGCCTGAGAACTGGAAATACGAGTACCAAGAATATTATATTATACAATTCAGATGGTAAAATGTGTACAAGGACAAAAATTTATCTTGCTCTAGAATTTGAATGCAGATTTTTAGACTGAAAACAATGTGTCTTAAAGTAGCTCCCACGACAGTTACTAGTATTGTGTTAATGCTAGTATCCGGGCTTCTCAATTCAGGCTATTTTTCCTGTGCCTCGTCTTCAAACACTTATATCAAAAAAATTCACTGAGCTGTGTTCAGGAAGAGCTGATGTCACCTGGCGCTTCTTCCGCCCACATCTGTTAGCAGAAGGGCAGTGCAACTATGAAATTTGAGTTTCTATCCAGTGTCCCTCTGAGCATCAAAGCAGACGAGAAGCCACACACCTGGGTGCGATTTATTTGAAATAATGTCTGAGGGAAAAAAAGGCATCACGGGTATCATGGGAATTAATGGTAAAAAAGTTTGAAAAAGAAATGAATCTGTTTTTTAAAGGGTGTATTTTAGTGTTTTTATAAGGAAAACTGAAATGCAATATCCCAGGGACTCTCAGAGGGCATTTGAAAAATATGTATGTCTGCTGGTCCACCGAAAGGAAGCAATTAGGTTTGTATTAAAAATCCCACCATCAATAATAAGGCATTTAATTTAGCAGGTTATGTCTATATATGAGTGTTTCCTGTGTGTATGCATGTATTCTACCTGAGTGTCTGGTGCCTGGGGAGGCAGAAGAGGTTGTCGGTTGCCTGGAACTTGAAATATTGACAGCTGTGAGCCGCCACCGTGTGGAATCTAGAAATGGAACCTAGATCCTCTACAAGTGCAACAAGTGCTCTTAGCCACTGAACCATCACCCCAGGTCTCACTGAACAAGTTTTTAAGTGTCTGCTAGCCATTTCTGTTTCTTGTTACGAGATTTTAAAAATATATCTATTTCATTTGTTTTCCTTTTATTTATTCTTCTCTCCAGAGTGCATCTCAACATCCGCTTCCCCTAAATCCACTCGTGTCCATCCCCTCCCCGGCCCCTAACACCTCTCCTGAATCCACTGTTCCTGTTTCCCTTCAGAAAAGAGCAGGCCTCCCAGATATCAGCCGAACATGGCACAACAAGATGCAATAAGACCAGGCACAAATCCTCACCTCAAGCCTGGGTGAGGCCACCCAGGGTGAGAAAAAGGGTTACAAGACCAGTCAGAAGCGTCAAGGTACCCCCACTCCCACTGATAGGGGTCCCACAAGAACCCCAAGCTAAAGAACCAAACAATACAAGGAGAGGGCACAGCACAGGCCCATGCAAGCTCCATGATTTCCGCCTCAGTCTCTGTCAGCTTCTACAAGGCCTGCTTAGTGCATTCTGTGGGCTGTGTTCTCCTGGTGTCCTCCACTCCTCTGACTCCTACAATTCTTCCTCCCCTCCTTCCACAGGAACACTGCCTAATGTTTGGGTAAAAGTCTCTGCAGCTGCTCCTGCCAGCTGTCAGAGGAAGTCTCACTGATGACCAATGGGCTAGGCACAGATCTGACTACAGCAGAATATCTTTAGGAATTGTTCTGCTGATTTGGTTTTATCAGTTGTGTTTGTTTCTACCCTGGATCTCTGAGATGTGCAGCTTCCAGTTCCTGGCCATCCAGGAAGTGTCGGAATGGGTTGCCTCTCCTGGCATGGGTCTCAAATTAGATCAGTCATTGGCTGGCCACGCCCACAAGCTCCCAGCCACTATTGCCCCAAGACATCTTTCAGGCTGGACGGGTGTGAATGGAAGGTTTTGTGGCTGGATTGGTATCCCAGTTCCACCTCTTGGAGCCTTGAATGGCTACAGAAGATGGCCTGTTTAGGATCCATGTCCTCCTTTAATGAGAGTCCTCATCAGTGTTGCCCTCATAGGTTCCAGGACATGTCCACTGTTCTGAATCTCCACATTGCCCCCAAATGTCCCCCTATTCCAGTTATCTCACCCTGTACTCTCTCCCTCTATTTTATTTTTAATTTAAATATAATTACATTATTTTCTTTTTGTGCCTTTAACACCTTCCATGTTCCAATCCCTAGCTCCTATTCAAAGGCATGGTCCTTTTTTTTATTTATTATTATAACATATGTGTATAAATGTATAAATATATAAATACAACCTTTTTAGTGCTTTTTGTGTTGCTTGTAGGCATGCAATTTCAGGACTCATCATTTGGTATTGGATGGCCAATTAGAGAACTTATAACTGAGGAAGATTTTTTTTCTCCCTGTCTCAGCATTCCTTGTTTGCTCCTATCTTATTTTCTGGGATAGGGTAGCCTATCTAATAGTATTATTTTTCAGCTCCTATTTAGGCAGCATCATTGTTGAGGTATGATGCCTATAGCTTCTCTGCGATTTCAGGGATATCAGACAGGGCCTAAGAGCAGATTTCTATTACCTGTCAATTGCAATCTTTTTAGTCCATCCTCCATGATATTCCCTAAGCCTTAGTAGCAAGAGGTATGTTGGAAATGTATCCAATGAGTCTGGATATCTGAAAATCAGTTATCCTTTATGTTTTGACTTTCTGTGGTTTTCTCTAATGTTTTCTGTCTGCTACAAAGAGAGATTTCTTTTAGGGGTTGAGAGCTACACTTGGCTGAATGTTACTCTAAGGTTTTAGAATACAGGTAGGAATTGTGTTGGATTCGTAAAAGGCAGTAGGAGATTCTCCTGTAAGATCCATGACCTCACCAATCCCAGGATTTTCCCTTCTACCCACTGGGCCTTAAGTCCTTAGACAGCTGTTGATTAGCACCAAGATTGAATGTCACTGTTGAGCTTTTTAGAGACATTTTGCCATGGTGGTCTTTGCTGTAGTTTATAGGTGTCACAACTGAGTATGCCTATTGAATTTCTTCATCTCTTAGCAACTTACATAGCATCCCCAACTACATTGATCCAGCTCAAACCATTTAAGTTCTGGGCCCAAAGTCCACCATGCATTCAGAAATAGGAACTTAACTCCTAGGAAGGAACCAAAGACAAAGAAAATAGCCATATTTTCTGAGAGTTTCTAGTATCCACTAAACAATAACTGAACAGAGGGTTTCTCATGTCTCATGCCTATCACTGAGGTTATGTAATATACAAATATATATTATACAATTAGGTATAGTACACGCACATTATACATCTAGGTAGTTATATGTAATACAATGAGGTATATTAAATGTAATTTCAAATAAATTAAAAAATATGATTCCTTGTGGCTTAAAAAAATCCTTAACATTTCTTTTCCCTTGCTCTCCCTTGCCTACTCTACTGGTCACTCTTACTTCCATATCCCAGTTCTAATTGGTTGTTTTATTGATGTTATGTTTTTAAGTCATTTTTATTGTCTAGAACATAATCAAATATTAGATGGATAGCTGACATTGATTTTATCCCAATTAGTGGGCTGCTCCCTCACTAAACTGAAACTGTCCTTTGCTAAACAAAAGCTTTTGAATTTTATGATCTCATATTTGTTCATTGTTGGACTGACGTCTTACACTGTGGAAGTCTTTCTTTTTTTAATAAAATTCATTTATTCAATGTTTTTTTCACATCACATCATGTATCTGGAATCCACTCATTTTCCTTCCCTTCACTACCCCCCCAGGTATAAAACAAAATTCAAGAGAGAAAAAAATAAAGAAAATAAAATAGGAGAGAAGGGAGAATTAGTTTAAAACCTCAGTATGGAGGATGCAGTGCTACCCAACAAATCGCCCTGTAAGCCCCTTTGTCCATGCATCTATCTTCACGAGTGCTGATTGCAGTCATTGGTCTGGTTCGAAGTCCCTGGTCTCCACCACACATTTGATGCTGGGCCCCCATTAGCACCCTTCCTGGACATCGCATTTCCACACTGTGCTGTGGAGATCCTGCAGCTTTGTGTCTGTGGGCCAGATTCCTTCGCATGATCCAGCAGATCACAGATGGTGCTGTAATTTAAGAGAAACAGCACACAAGAGAAAGATGCCATGAGACAGGATTCAAGAAAAGGGTTGTTGTTTTTTTTTTAATTAGGGAAAGGGATCATAAAGGAGAGAGGGGAGATCAGCCTCGGGGACAGGAGCAGCAGGAGAAAGAAGAGAGGAAAGAGGGAGAGAGTGAGTGGAGCAGAGATAGGGAGAGAAAGAAAGAGAGAGGGAAGGATGGGAGGTGGGCAGGGCCCTTTTAAAAGGGAACATAGTGAATGCACACAGGTGTTGGTCTTAGTAGCAGCAGCTAAGGGCATATCTTGTCAGAACCCCAGGGACAGGCCAGTACAGATACCTAAATGCTAACAAATGGGGTGGATGTTGGATCATAACCCTGGGTCTTGGTCTGGGCAGTTGTAGGGTTGGTCTGCCAGATGGGGAATTGAAATATCTGGCTCACCTACACCTGTGCTAACCGTGTTGGGTATATTGTGCTGCCCTAGGTGTAGAGCCTGCACTCCTGAATCTTGTAGGTGGTGTGGGATCAGGGGCCAATAGCTCTCCCATACTTATGATGACAGGGCCAGCTCTCCCACCTGCCTGAGACATGGGCACAGGGGTGGGGAGGCATGGGGAGCAACTCTCCTCTGCCCATGCCACCACAAAGCAGATGGGTGATAGAGACAGCTATTCCATGCTCACAATTTCTGGGATGGCTCACCCAAGTCTCTGCTAGCAGGGTTAGCTCTGTGGAACTTCCCTGGCCTTTGCCTATGAATTGAAATGTAAGCCCACATTATCCTCTAGAAGTTTCAGAGTATCAGGTCTTGAAATGAGGTCTTTGATACACTGGGGGCTAAGTGCAGGATGAGAGATGAGAAAGAGGCTAGTGTAGAGCCAGGATTCCCAAGACCATTTGGAGAAGGTGTTGCCCTTGCTTTGATGTCATGGTTTTGCTACCATGGTAATAACTTAAACATCTGTTCTTGTAAGGATGGAGTGAAATCCTTTATTCTGTCACATAGACCATGTATATATCTTGTGCAAAAAGGATACTGTCTAAATATTGTGGCTCCATGGTATATAAGTTGAAATTAGCTAGTGTAAAATCTTCTTGAGTATAGTTTTAATTCAAGAGTATTTCAGCTGACCTCAGTAGTACCACCACCTATGTGATTTTGAGTCTGTTATTATATGCTCACAAGATTCAGCACCCAGCTGGAATGTCCTCTTCTCCATTGACTTCTAGTTTACTTCCCAGACTTAGATGCCGTACTTAGATTCACTTCTGTTCTAATTCTCAATTCTCCTGACTCTAATAGCTGTTGTCAGGCTTCTAAAGTCTGAACAGCTTACTTCCACCCCAACTTCACAGATTCTGCTCCATAATTCAGAACTCATAGTCTGTGTGCCAGCAGTCTGTGTCATCTCTGACCACTACTCTGGTTCCATGATTTTCATTGTGCCAAACTTACAACCTGTTTGCTAATCCCTCTGGTGGAACCATGGCTTCCTCCTGCCCAAGTTGATAAACTTATGGACAGTGCACCACTGCATGGATTGGTCTCTCCCTCTTCTAGTACTAATCGCAAATAAACCACACCTTCATCTTTGATTTCAGCTTGGCTTTTTCACTCCATTTAAGGCAGCCATTCTAACTTAATTGAAGCAGAGTGTTAAAGGCATTTTAGGAGATCACCACACCCCTTGAACCAAGTTTGTCCACCTGAGATTGGTGTGCTTCTCCTTACACACATTTGGGCATGAGGCTCAGGCAGGGTGCCTACACCATGGCAGGTGAGGACATCAGCATTTGTGCAAAGCTGTGTCATTATTGAGAATGTTTCCAATCTTACATTTCTGTTGGTTTAGAGCTTCCATTCAAATACTAGCTTTAATTATATTTAGACATAAACCAATAAGTTATATACCTTATTCTTGATGGTGGAATTTTAATTAGGGTCTTAATTATTCCATTTTTTTCTGGATCAGCAAAAGTTCTTATTTTCCATTCTCAGGCAATTGTAACTGTTTTTGACCCGAATTTGCAATAGAAATGACTCCTATTATTAACTAATTCCTTCAAAAAGGAACATACCCAATAACAAATAATTTGTTATTTTGGTCCCAAAATCCAATTAAAGAAAATTATTCAGATATATTAAGTCTCCTAAATATGTAAATTCAGAAACTAAAAGCCACATAATAATAATGGGAACAATATAGTGAAGAGTCAGATCTCACCAATTCATTGGATTAAATATTCCATTTTCAAATGCTTTTGGATGAAAACCAAGTAACATATGTATATTTAAAGAGCACAGTTGGTAAAGCATAATTTGGGTTACATGTTAATTGAACTTGAGGGTGAAAGAAGCCATTAAAGAGAAGATGAAAAGATAGAGGTAAAACAGGAAGACAAAAACTACTGAACAAAATAGACTTTGATAAACTGTGAGTATAAAGACCCAACAGTTGATTCCATAGAAGTCAATACCAAAGAGTGATCTCTATCAAGAAGATTGGCAAATACCATTAGCCATGTAGTCTGGCTAGCAGAATTCAGATCCATAATTAAGGGTAGGGAAGATAGACACTCCCTACTTCAGAGACATGAAGACACTTGATCCACCAAGTAGCAGTTTCTAGATCCATAGCCCAGCAAGAGACAGCTGCTGAGCCCCAAAACCAGAGATCAACATAAGATGGATGACAGGGACTGCTAACAAAACAGCTCTTGTGGTAGAAGTAGGGTGTCTGGCAGGAACTGAACACTACACAGGACCTGTGGCAGCTGGTGGGCTCAATGCAGGTCTCTTAACAGCCAGTGTTTAGAGGAACCCATCTGATAGGTGCTGGGACAGCAGCTGGTGGTGGTGTAGACCAGGTTGTTGGGGTAGGCAGAGACACATGAGGAACCTGAAGAGGGCAGGCAGTGCTTACCAGAGGAGGAGAAGTTTCCAAAGCAAAAATTACAGGTCATGTTGAGATATGAACTCAGCTCTGTTTAACTGAAAATGTTCTGAATTCTATTCCCACCACTCCATGGGAAGAGGAAGTTATATACTTTCAGAAACAGGTGTGGTGCCCAACATTTTCATCTGGTGAATATTTGGGTGCTTCTTGGTTTACAAATGTGGAACTAACCAACCTCTGTATTGTACTTGCATTTGAATAGTTTTCTGCATAGCATATTTATATGTATTGTAACTTTCTTGATACAGAGAAGGCCATGAGCTACTCCCCTGTCAGAGATGACATGATACTTTTTACACTAACACTTATTTCATCATGTCCAGGAAAATCCTCCTTTTCTGCTTGACACTGTTATTAGTGTTTTACTATAATGTTGTGAGGACTATGCCTGTCTTATGTGACACAGAATGACAGCCATGTCCTTACTTTTGTTGCTGAAGTTGAGAAGTTTTACTCTGTGGTTCCTAAGAGATCTGAAGACTATACTTCTCAATGTGATTTCTCATTTTCCATTAATTTTCTGTGTGCATTACAGAGCACTAACATGCTGTTTCACCTGCAGTAGCAAAGGCACAAACTAAGCCAAAGGAAGCTGAATATTTTGAACCTAAGTAGAGAAAGAAAGGCAGTGGATGGAGTTGTCTGTGTCTCTTCATGTTGGGGAATGTTCTTCTGTGTATATGTTTGTCTTATTGGCTCACGAATAAAACACTGATTGGCCAAAAAGGATGATAGGTAGGACTAGGAGACAAAGAGGATTCTGAAAAGTGTAGGCAGAGAGGAGTCTTCATGTGATCCCGGGAAGTTATGTAACTGGGCAGAAACTGCCACTAGCTAACCATAGAGGTCAGGAGGTCTGTACAGACAAGCAGAATCAGAATATAAGCCCTATACCACCATGAATGAACCTTATCTCATTTGTAGTTAAAACTTATTCAGTTTTCTTTACTTAAATTGTCTGTTTGGAGGTGTATCGTGTGCCAATACTGTGTGTCTTCCATATATAATAACAAGAATGAAAAAAGATGGAGTGAAGTATGGTCAATCTTCAGTACATTTCATACCAAACCCAAATTAATGCTTCAAATCTCTTAATAAGAAGAAAGGGAGACTACTCTCATTTTCTACCATAAAAAGCAAACAGATCCCTTATAAGCTCTCTCTACTTGTATCTCCCATGTGTATGTGTTTGATATATATATATATATATACATATATATATATATAGAGAGGGGGGGGATTTTATTTTCTTGGATATGATGGGTTAAGATTTGGTATATATCAGTCATGACATTTCTGAGATAGGAGTAGCTCATTGCCATTTTGTGTATTAAGCAAATTACATCTCTAAATATACTGTACAGGAAACTATTCAAGTGCAGCTGCAATTACAAAGAGATTCCAGTTTTCTTCATTAATAAAAGAGAGGGTAAAATAATGAGTAAGGCTAAGGTGGTTTGGTACCCTGCCTGTTGTTGATAGTATTAAGTCCATCTCTCCACATTGTGAAAAACATCTTCAGAATCCTCTCAGATATATTCAGCTGAGCTCACATCTCCTCTCAATATGGTTTGCAGCTGCTACTCTGCCAACTTCTCCTCCTGCTCCCTTAGGTGCTGCCTGTTCTCCTCAGGTTCCTCCTGTGGCTTTTTCTACCTCAGCAACCTCGTCTACACCACCACAAGCTGCTCTTGCAGCACCTGCCAGCTGGGAGCCTCTCTCAGCAATGACTGTCAGGAGACCTGCATTGAGCCCACCAGCTGCCAGAGATCATGTGTAGTGTCCAGCCCCTACCACTGAGCTCCACACCTTGCAGTCCCTGCTAGGGGACATGTGTGGCGTCTCTGTGCTGTCACTCCCCAGGTTATGGATCTAGAAGCTGCTTCTCAAGGGTCTATGAATGCAGTCAGTGGCTTCAGGTCTCTCACATATAGACTGTATGACTTCCCTTCCCTAAGTGATGGACTCAGAATCTGCTACTTGACTGCTAGTTTCTGTCAACTTTGTTGTTAGACATTTGGGTTTGATTTTTATGGATTCAACTGTTAATTGTCTATATCCTTACAATATAAATGTCAATACCTCTATGCTTGCATCCACAGTTTTCCTGCTTAACCCACTGGTACTTTTCATCCTTACATTGACAAATCTTTACATCTTCAACTTCTTCTAGATTCTCACATTTTGGTTAACTACAAGTTATGTCTTGCTCTTCATTCTATGGATATGTACATGTTCTGTTTGCTTTTCATCTGAGAACAGTTAAAAATGAAAAAAATAGTCTAATGAATGTGTGTATTCTGATACCTCCATATATTGTCCATTTTATTATTTTTACAGTTTATTTATTTATTGTTTTTAAGAGACTTAAAGATCAAAATAATTATACAGATGGATTTGAGAATACAAGTTTTGCTTTTGTCACCTTGGTTATTGGCAGTATTCAATTCTAGGAAGATTGTCATATGAATCTGAAGGATGAGTTAATCAGCAGTAAGAGCTACTTGATATCAAAGTATGAGTATATTTGCTGAATCAGAGAAGCAAAGTAATTAGGATGTGACTAAAATATAAACATCGAGAGTGAGATGTCACATGATTTAGAAGGTAAGGCCTCTACACAGACAAAAATTATCCGAGATAGCATTTGAGCACAGATGCCCAGCCAAGAGAGAAGTATGCCTTGAACAACTGTAAAGGCCAACACTTCCTGGCTCATATGCACACTGACATTTCTTCCTCCCTAGTTCGGGTGTCACCCCTGCCTCACCTCCAATGCACACAAGAAGTAGGAACGAGAATTTGGTTATTATTTTTAGTCTGAGTCTCTATGTACAGTAGACCTCAAGGGCTCAGATGTACTTTATTTGAACAAGTATTTTAGAAATCCAGCGTTGCCTGCTGTAGAAGACACACAAAAGAAGATCAGAGAATAAGACTCTGCTTTGAAAAAAAAGGTGGGGAAGTACGTTTTTGGAGTTGCATTTATAAGGTGCAACTGATATCCTAAATTCCAGGGACTTTCAGGGAAGTCTTGGTCACTCATTGAATTTTGGACCTCCAGTTCTTACCCCAGGGAAAGCTTTATCATTCAGTGATGGATGGTATGTGATGGCCTGTAGTCTCATAATCTTATGAGGGAAGAATAACAGAGGAGCTTATTATCTGTTGGTCTGATGTAAATTTTGAGATATCCAGCTACTCAACAAAAGGAATCATATATTATAGCATATATAATATGCATTATATATCATATGTTACATATGATATATATACATACACACACATATATATGTATAATATATATATATATATATAGAGAGAGAGAGAGAGAGAGAGAGAGATCGAGCAAAGGAAGTATATCCAAGGCGTTGAACCCTCCAAAATCAAAATACCAAGTATTGTTGTGTTGTAGTCCTGACATGGATAATCTGGGTCAGCATGGTGTATGGAACATGGTAATATTTGACATGGAATGTTCATTTAATGCAGTAAATATGAGAGAGACAAGGTATTTTGACCTTTGTAAGCATAAAGAAGCCTCACAAAGCATTTGAAAGTGTTTATAGATCAAATAATCACAGAAGCCGAATTCTTAAAGGAATTTCTGTATTTTGTGCTTTCCTGAACCATTTAATTTAAAATATACAGCTTCTAGTGTAATCAAGAAATCTTCATGTTCCTGCTATTCTGGAAACTACTTCATATGAATAGGTTTAACCTATTGCCTCTCTCTCATTAGCCTCATATAAAAGATGCAAAATAAGGAATAAAAATAAGCAGATTTAGGCAAAGAGCTAAAAGGAAATAATCTAATTCATTTAAAATATGTTTTGTTAGCTATTATACTAAATGATAGATTAATAGAAAGGTATTTGATGACATCTTAGGAAGAAATGTCTTTTTTTTCACATTTTCATTAGTTCTTTGAAAATTTAATGCCCTGTGTTTTGATCACATTCAACCCTCAACCTTCTCCAGGTCCCCCTCTCTTTTTTCATCTGTCAAGTTCAGTTTGTGCTATCCATACCCTCTTAGATGTGAGGGCTTTCAGTGGAGACGGGTTGGCTTTGGGGGGGGAGGTTTAACCACTTGAAGAAAACTGGTACTCTCTTTCCCAGCAGTCATGGGTTGCTAACAGCTCCTCGGGTCGGGGTGATATTTCATGCCCACCCCTCTGCTCCATGCTGTGATTTGGTCTGGCATTGCATATGCTATCATAACCATTCTGAGTTCATATGGTGTACTGGTCTGCCTTTGGAGTTCTGGCAGGATACATCCTCAGCTGCTGCCACTGAGAGCACCATCTGTGCACATTCACTGTGTTCCCTTTTAAAGGGCCCTGCCCACCTCCCCTCCCTTCTCTCTCTCTCTGTCTCTCTCTCTCTCTCTGTCTCTCTCTCTCTCTCTCTCTCTCTCTCCCCACTCTGTCTGTTTCTCTCTCTTTCTCTCTCCTTCCTTCCTTCGCTCCCTCCCTCCCTCCCTCCCTCCCTCCCTCCCTCCCTCCCTCCCTCCCTCCTTCCCTCTATGTCTCTTTCTTCTCTTCTCTCCCACTGCTCCTGTCCCCGAGGCTGGTCTAAGCCCCCTTCCCTTTCCCCCTTTTATGATTCTTTTCCCCTGATAAAAACTCCTCTGCTTGAACTCTGGCACATGGCATCTTTCTCTCTCACGCTGCTTTTTTAAAAATTACAACAATATGTGTAAAGGCCCTGTTTTGTTTGTAAAACCCATTGTTTTCTAGTTCCACTGCTTCTGGCTCTTACTGTCAATCTGCACTCTCTTCCACAATGACCCCTGAGCCTTGGAAAAGGGGGATATGACAAAAATGTCTCATTTAAAGACGAATGTCCTACAGTATTTATTTTCTGTACCTTGACTGGTTGCTGGCCTTTGAGTTAATCATTATTTGCTGCAAATAGATGAGGGTTGAGAGATGTGTTTATATATGGGTAATTCATTAGTAGCCTTTTAATACAGTATCCATTTAGCATAATACAAGTAGTAGGTTCTCCACTAAGGTCTTCCTCAAGGGGTTAGGTGTGAATGTTTCATACTGCCAAAAACAGATAAGACCCCATAACCTTCCCAGGCCACATGACAGATACTCTGATACTAATATGTGTTTCATGCTCTCATATTTTGTGTGTTTTAACACTTTAACTATATTTTATTTATTTATTTTATGCAGTATATGTGATCATGTGTTCTCCTTAACTCCTTCAAAGCCTTCCTCCCTATCTACCTACACACACAACCTCACATTCTCCTCTCTCTCTCTCTCTCTCTCTCTCTCTCTCTCTCTCTCTCTCGCTCTCTCTCTCCCTCTCTCTCTCTCTCTCTCTTTCTCTGTGTGTGTGTGTGTGTGTGTTTGTGTGTGTGTGTGCATGTATGTGCATGCACACTTCTATGTGTGTGCTCCCAGGCATGTCTGTCTGTCTCCTACAAATGAACAAAAGATACCAAAAAGAAAACTAAAAGCAAAACCAAAAAGCCAATAAGATGAAAGAGTGCCAAAATGAAACCAAAAGCCCACAGAAAAGCGTGGAGTTAGTTTAGTGCTGGCCCACTAGTCCTGTGCATGGGTCCTTCATGGAGTGTGGTTGATACAACCAATCAAGCTCCATTGAAGAAAACTGATTCTCCCTTTGCCAGTGGGTACCAGTCGCAAACAGCTTCTTAGTTAGGGGTGGGCACCTATGCCCATTTCTCCCCCTCAGTGATGGGAACCTGTCCAGCTTGGACCTGTGTAAGCCTTACAGGTTCCACATTCTCTACGAACTCATATGTGCTTCCGTTCTGTTGTTCCTGGAAATACTGTTTCCTTAGAGCTATCCATCATCCCTGGCTCTCACAAATTTCCACATCCTTTTTTGAATGGATCCCTAAGCCCTGAATTTTGATAATGATGCTAAATGCCAGCATGTGTGAAGCTATCTCATTTCTGTGCTTTGCCATCCCCAGGAATGTAACAACTGCCATGCTTTCTCTATTATCATGTTCATTATTTTTTTCTTGGCTTATAATGTCCTCGTGCTACTAGAAGGTAAAACACATAGGTAATTCTGTATAGCCCACGTAGAATAATTATGAAAAATTGCAATGGAGACAAGTATGGATGATCCTTGGTAGATTTCAAATGAAACCCTAAGTAATACTTTCAGTTCATTAATAATGGAAAGAGCTCATGACTCTCAGTCTACATAATGAAAGACAAGCATGTATTCTTCATAGCATTCTATGGCAAAATATGTTTTTAAAAATGTGTCAAGAGGAAAAGGAGGGATGTTCCCAGACATGACAGAGTAAGCAATAGTGTAAAACAGTCAAGACAATTCTGACATCTGTGGCTCATTGCATTTTGCTATAACAAGGAAATTGCAACACCTGTAAATACACTGTATAGAAAACTATGCAGTTGCAACTGTAATTACAAAGAACTTACTGAACTGTACCTTTCTTAAGGAAGAAACACACAAATATGTGAATGATGACCCTGTTGGGTACCACACCTGTTGCTGAGATTATGCTAACCCACATCTCCACAGGGTGACATTCAAACTCAGAATCCTCTCAGTTGCATCCAGCTGAGCTCACATCTCCTCTCAACATGGCCTGCAGCTGCTGCTCTACAACCTTCTCACTCCCTTAGGAACTGCCTGCCCTCCTCAGGCTAATCCAGTGGCTCCTCCTACCCCAGCCACCTGGTCCACACCACTACCAGCTGCTCTCCCAGCACCTGCCAATATTGTGGCAGTCAGGAGCCTGGCACTATGCCCACCAGTTTCCAGAGGCCCTGTGTGACGTCAGACCCCTGTCAGATGCCATGCTATTACTCCAGGAACTCCCCTGCTTGCAGACCCTGCCAGGGGACTCTTAGTGCATCTCTGGGCTTTTGGCCTGGCAGCTACTGTTCTCTAGACAATGGATCTAGAAGCTGCTTCTCGGGGGGCCTCAGACCTCTATGAAGTGCCTGACTTCCCTACTGTGAGTTATGGAATCAGATTCTACTGCCCAGCCTACTGGGCTCCAGGATCTGTCAGCTTTCTTGTCAAAGGCAAACGTGTGTATTAGGCCTCTAAGATTTAACTGTTAAGTTGCACATAATCTCCCAGTATGCAAGTCAGTCTCTGCCCTGTAGCCACTGTTTTTATACTCATTTCCAAGTACTGCAGTTTCGTTCTTCCATTAACAATTTCTTCATTTTCAATTCCAGTCAGATTCTTGGAGCTGGTTACCATAAATTTCTCTTACTCTTTATACACTAGTGATATGTACATGTGATATTTTATTTTCTTCCAAGAGTTTTGAAAATATAATTTTCATCAAATAAATTTCTATAATCTGATACCTCAATATATTTCTCACTTTACTACTTTTATTGGTTTTCCAGTTATAGATTTGAAAGACTCAGTTAAATTACCATGATTATGCAAGTGGATTTGGAAATATATAATTCTGTATTGTTTACATTTCTTACTGGGGATATTCAGTTCTAGGATTATTTCCCTTTGAATCTGCAGGTTGAAATCAGTGGAATCAGAATTGCCTGAGAATCATGGCCTTGTATTTCTAATGACACAGGACAGCAAAGTAATTAGCATTTGAATTAAAATTCAAACAATATAAGATACTTCATAATTTACAAGGTGAATTTTTTATGTAGACAAAAAAATTGAATGGGTCTATTATTCGCATGCAACTTCCAGCCATGGTAAACAACCCTTAAACACCTCTGAAGACATACGTGTTTTGGTTGGTTTAATAGTTTTATTCCCTCTTCCCAAAGCTGTAGGATAATATCTGTACCTTCTATATCTTCCAGCACAGTGAGGAAAGTTGAAGAGATTGTAGGTGGAAAGAACCGGATTCTGGAGGTGATGACAATCTGCTGATGCTTCTCCATGATTCATCATTCACCACCACAAAAGTCATGAATCTAAGAAGTGTTGAATGTTTTTATTTACTGGGCTCAGTCTGATTTCCACAGCAAAGTTAAAGCCAAAGACTTTGGTGTAGTTATCTAATCTTGTAAAAGAGATACTGAAGACTATTAAAGAACACAGCAGAGAAGGTTAATGATCTTATTATAAATAGCAATGCCAGTAACCTGGATTGTTAGTGGGGGCTTTAGAACACCTCACCAAAAACTCAAGAAGAGGTGCCTCACACACACACTGGGCATAGGACTTTTTATTTGGCAACACATGGCTCAGGGATGAGCATGATACTCTGTGTAATACAATAGAAAGCTTCCATATAACTGTGTAAAACATCTTTAGAATTACCTATTCCTTACTCAACCCTTTTCTCTGTCCCCTCAAGCCCTCTCACATTTAAACCTCCCTCCCCATATTCCCCTTTTTGCTTTATGTCACATGTGTTCTACTATGACTCCTTCCTTGATATTATTCTTCCCTCTCCCCGTCATCGGTCCCTCTCTAGTTTCCTGAAATCCACAAATTAAATCAAGCACACAAATCTGAAAATTTAACACGAAGAGCCCCGTGACTTAGAACATGAGATGTTTGCCTTTCTGGGCTAGATCACCTCGCTCAGTAGAATGCTTTGTGGCTCCACCCATTTACCACGCTCCTCTCTGAAAGTCCATTGTAACATATGCAGAGGGTCTATATCCATGTGAAACCTGCCCTTTGTAGAGGGAAGGGGAGGGACTGGGGAGGAGAGGAGGGAGGGGAAACTGATCAGGATGTAATAACAATAATAATAAAAAAGCCATTGTATAAAGGTGCCATATTTTTATTATCCATTCATTAGTTCATGGACAATTGGGGTGTTTCCATATTATATCTATTGTGCATAGATCAGTTATAAACATGGTTGAGTTAGGCCTACTCCAAAGGAAAAAACAAATGCCTGGTACTTTAACTCTGGCCAAAATCCCATAGTTGGGGAGAACACAGGTGTAAAGGGTAAACATACTACTGTTGTTTGTTAAATGTATAGAGTATCAAACCGACCTCTATGTTCATACCTCTCTATCAATAGATGAGTTATAGCTCCCAGACCTCTTCAGAGAAGTTTCTTTATGTAGAATATGGCAGTTAAAGAATAAACAATTCAGACTTGTCAAGTTTAGAAAATAAGTGAATGTAGGAAGCCCAGTCACAAATGGCACACACTATTCCAATATTCGGGACTACCGTTGATTGAGAAGCTATGTTTATGGAAGAGAAAGAGCCAGTTTTCTTTAAGGGTATGGCTTCAGGTGAGCTAGCCATACACCAGTGGATGTCCTACACACAGTAGGATGTGGATAGCATAACTTGAGTCAGTGGGTTAGTGAATTAAAAAATAAAAGTGGGCACAAGAGGTGGGAGAATAAAGACACGGGGGGGGTTAAGAAGAGTTTATGCGGGAATCGAAAGACTACAATGGAATGAATTCCATAAAATCTTCAAATCTTTATAAAATTATTTATTTTTCTAAAAAGACTTAAAAGCAATGGTCTATTTTAACAAAAAGTACATTCAGATGTTGCTTTTAAAAGAATAGAGATTCAGGGACCTTTAAGGACACTTGTGAAGACCCTCAGAATAGTTCGCTCCAGAATGTGATCCCTAGGGAAAACTTTTCTTCACCCACTCTCATCTTTCATTTGTTGAAGATATATAATGTCCTGGATTCTTGTAACTTCATCTTCCGTTACCACAGTATTACCTTTAAGATATTAAGGACATAGTCAAGTGAGTATTGTGTACACTGTGGGGAGGGTGCTATATATGTCTTCCATAGCCTGGCCTCTGGTATCTGTAATGACATGCTGCAAAGAATAAGGGGATAGGAGTCATAGATTTTTCACTTAACATGTAGATGTGTGAAAGAGAAAGAAAGTTGGGTCAGAGTCTCAGAAATTCTTATTTGTTATCACTAGGAAGTGGACTGATAGGAAGATAGGAGAATCTTGAGATGAGTAGTGGGGTCTTGATTATCCATTACATTTAGGTGATGATATCTGGGTCATTGTGGGGAGCATTGTCCCTGTGGTTGGGTCTGGGGATGCAACACCTCTCTGTTCCTAGAGCTGAGAGGGCAGGGAGAATGTGGACTGAGAGCTAGGAGTCTGGGGGCATCTTCCCTGTCAGCTCTAGGACTTGGAGCCTTTAGCTATTGGTACCTAGAGCTGACCAGTAAGGGAAAAGTTGGGTTGCATGGTCAGGGCCTAAGAACCCCTAATTTCTTGGCTCCAGGAGCTGACCAGACTAGGGAAGTATCTGAATTCTTAATGAATCCTAGTGTTCTATTCTTTCCTGAACCATTTTAATATATGACTACTAGTGCAATCAAGACATGTTCAGTATTCCCACAAGTCTGTTGACTCTGTCACATTAGCCACATCTAAAGGATCCAGAATAAATAGTAAAAATAAAAAGGCATTATAGATTTAGTGAAAGATCTACTTGGATTTAAACTAATTTTTTTCAAAAGCATTACTATTAACTATAATCTGTTTATACCAAATGATAGACTGACAAGAACAGGTTTAATATTTGATAATACCTTAGCACAAAATTATGAGGAAACTTGAGTGCTATGACATAACTTCTTAATTTAAATATTAATAATAATCATTATTAACATACTCTGGTCAGATCACTTCAACTTAGTGATAAGTATTATCAATATCAAATGTTCTTTCTACTAATCTTTAATTAGATGGTCAAGCATAGTGAATTGGCCAAATTTCTATGACACCACAACAATACACATCAGGCTGGTTTGGACCAGCCAGACGAAAGAAGAAAGAGCCAATGATAAATCGTAGAAAGAGCAATATAATAACAAGATTCAGAGTCAGTATAGCGTGTGGTAAAAAGATTCAGAATTTGACATAGAATGTACAGCCCTTCAAGGCACAGAAGGAACTGTGTATATGCTTTGTTTTTCAAAAATTATTTCAAATTTAACTTTAAAATAAGTTTAAAAAATAATCATTCAAAATACAGAGCTGGAGACAATTACTAACAAGATAAGGAAAAAAATCTGTGAATATAACTTAGATATATACATTTTTACATTGCTTTAAAATTGATCTTTGCTGGACTACTACAATTGGGTTGGAAATAAAATTCACTTGTATATCTAGTATAATGATATAATCAACATATCAAAATAATATAATATCAAAATAATAATCAAATATATATTCCTACTTGGTACACTTGTTTTTTCTTCATGTTCAATATTATTGAAAAGAACACATGATATTAGTCATAGTGATGACTAAATCTAAGTGATAAAGACACTAATGATATAAATGAAGAAGACATGTCATCGCACTGCTGAAGTTCGCCAGGAATTTCTTGCTAAGATGTTATCAACTGTTTTCTTGTCATTCAGTCAATTAGTATAATAATAGACTGTAGAAGAAACCTTCCCAACAGCCTGGTCCCAGAGCCGCATCAGTCCCAAATGAACACACAGGAGGCTATATTAGTTATGAAGCTGTTGGCCTTGCTTGTTTCTTACTGGCTATCTCTGACTTAAGTATTTACTTCATAATTGTAAAGAGAAGCTTTTTCTTTGAGAGAAGCCTTCCTGACAGCCTGGTTCTAGAGCTGCATCAGTCCCAAATGAACACACAGGAGGCTATATTAATTATTAAGCTGTTGGCCTTGCTTGTTTCTTACTGGCTAGCTCTGACTTAAGTATTTATCCCATAATTGTTAATCTAAGTATGCCTCTTACCTGAGAAGTTTCCGGGCTTCCTACCCCATGGCGTTACATCTCGACTCCCTGTGTTTCTCCTTCCCAGAGTTCTCCTGGACTCCTAGTCCCACCTATCTA
The DNA here is from genome assembly GCF_017639785.1 of Mesocricetus auratus. Classification (NCBI taxonomy): domain Eukaryota; kingdom Metazoa; phylum Chordata; class Mammalia; order Rodentia; family Cricetidae; genus Mesocricetus; species Mesocricetus auratus. The sequence goes on along the minus strand of NW_024429192.1, from coordinate 8,440,429 downwards.
GATTCCTATTGGCCAGCAGTGCTTTATTGACAAATGCACAGGACTTACCCCCAACACATAATAATTGTTAATCTAAGTATTTCTCTTACCGGAGAAAAGGGTCCGGACTTCTTACCCCTATGACAGCTACATGATGACTCCCTATGTTTCTCCTTCCCAGAATCCTGCTCAACTCCTAGTCCTGCCTATCTTACTTCCCTATTGGCCAACAGTGCTTTATACAACAACCAGTAAGAGACAGATTTACAGAATGGCATCTCTCATCAATAGACAATAGCTAAGAAAATGTTTTTTGAAACAAATTAGCTTAAGTTACACTTACAGCTTTCTCTAAGTCTATAACTTTATTTTTCTTCTTATTGTGGGTTATTTAAATAAGAGATGAATGCAACAGATTAAATCTAACTGTTGTATGAAGTCATTCCATAATAGAAATATAAAAACTCATTGATTGCACTTGGAGTTGTATTTTCTTATTATATGGAGACTTTCAAGAAAGAACAAACAACTGACATTGCTTTAGAAATCCTGCTCTACTGGGCACTGATATGCAAACTCTGGCAAGTTTCAAGTCCATTTTGAGTACCCCCTCCCTCCTGTCTTAAAAATTGTTAATAATCTTAGTCTCTGTCTTGTGTCTAAACGTCAAATGAAAATTCTTAGCCCCATTTTACCTTCATCCTTAGAGCACGATGTCACAAGTCATCCCAGGCAGGGTTACAGCACCGAATACTGATGACGAATTCCAGCTCCCTCTTTAAACAACATGTTTCCTGAAATAGAAGTGATGTATTTCTGGCTATGTACATTGCTGTCTCAAATGTCTCCCCCCTGGATGATAGAAGGACCCCACTGCCATTCTTTCCTCACACTGTTATGATAAGCCAAAAATTATATGATTTTGCCAATGAAAGAGAAATTCCAAAAAAAGAGATGTTTTTACCTGGGAATCAGATACTGAGTTAGACATTTCTGGAAGTCTTTCTAAATGTCCCTAATTTTGCATTCCTTTTATTTTCTTGTAAAATTTTCCCTTTCCTACTAGACATTCCCCCCCCCCATTTAATGTTTTCTTCTCCTTAAAATCCCACAGAACCTGTGATACGTGCTTTCTAGGACCTAACACGCACCCTGCCCCCCCAAAAAAACCAAAAGTCGAAAACTATACCCAAGACATTGACATGACTTCTTTCAAAGTTTCACTAAGACCAATGAATAAAAGCTGTTCAATATGTCTTGGACACATCACTCATGTTGATTGGCATTGCACCTGGGAGTAGGATTGCCGACACAGCCTGAATCAGGATCGCATGATTGTCCTATACACATATGGAGATAAGATAAAGAAATATTCACCAATGGAGGGGCATGGAGAAGCATTTATATATATAAATGCATCTGTCCTGAGAGTTATTTAAAACTCATCTCACTTTTACCTTGGCTGATAATTCACATTTAAATACTAGACTTAGGCCACTATTTTCTCTACATAGACCTCACTTTAATTGCTTTGTTCCATTACTCAGCAGAAATGTATTCCCTAAATCTCACACAATTCTCACTGTCAATGTGCCATAGTGTGCGGACACAAATGGCATACTTCCTAGCATTAACAGCTCCAAACAAGGATCATAAAAAAAATGCCAAATGATTTGTTTGTAAGATCTAATCACAGAATTGCAGTATATAATTTAGTGTCATAAATCCATAAAAGCAAACATAATTAGCAACAGCAATAATAATGTGAGCAATACACTGAGGTATCAGGTTGCACAAGTTTATTGAATAAATTTTCATATTCATCATATACTGTTGGATAGCAATGAAATAGAGCACATACATGTCAACATTACTGTTAGTAAGGCATAATGGTGATTATGCAGGCATCCCAGGTTCTATCTGAGATTGAGAAATTCCTATTAGGAGAAAGGATAGCTGTAAGCGATAAGCATGAAAATGATGGGTACAGGATAGCGACATTGCCTTTAACACTGTAGCATGCACACAGTTAACAGCTGATTCCAGAGAGACATGGCCCACATTTTGGAATACAAAATGATGGTTAATATGTATTATAAAGCAAGTAAGTTGGGTAGCAGAATGTGGACACATTACTCAAGGAAGGGAAAGCAGGGACTTCACAATTCAGAAATGTGAAGCCTCTGGGTCCGCAGTCCCCTGAGAAGCAGCTTCCGGAGAATGGAAGTTGCTGGACCCACAACTCAGGGACCCAGTATAAGTCCCCTGGCAGAGACTGCAAGGTGTGGAACTCCTGGGGTAGTAGCACAGCATCATCATCTAGCAGGGCTAGGACACCATACGGGATCTCTGTCTGGCAGCTGGTGGGCTCAATGAAGGTCTCCTGACAACCGCTGTACAGGTGGCAGGTACTGGGAGAGCAGCCGGTGGTGGTGTAGACCAGGTTGCTGGGGTAGGAAGAGCCACAGGAGGAACCCGAGGAGGGCAGGCAGCTCCTGCAGGAAGTAGAGACGTTTCTAGAGCTGCAGCTGCAGGTCATGCTGAGAGGAGATGTGAGGTCAGCTGGATGTAACTGAGAGGATTCTGAGTTTGAATGTCACCCTGTGGAGAGCTGGGTTTATATACTCTTAGCAACAGGTGTGGTACCCAACCGGGTCATCCTTGTTCTATTTGTGCTCTGTCCTTTACAGATGTGCCACTCACAAATTTCTCTGTAATTGCAGCTGCTTTTGAATAGTTTCCCTCGAGGTATATTTATAGCTGTTGTAATTTCATTGCTGTAGCCAAAGACAATGAGCTACCGCTGTGTCATAAATGCCATGTTTGTTGGACACTTAAAGATCATTTCATCATGTCCAGGGAAATCTTTCTTTTTCCTCTTGACATACTTATTTTGTGTTTTGTCATGGGATTTTGTGAGGAAATATTTTTCTTCATGTGGTGTGGAGTAAAAGTAACTTCTTATCTTTTTGGTAGTGAATTGGTAGCATCACTTTGGACTTGATGTGGAACTTATTGAAGATTAACCCTACTGTTATCATCCTTTTAAAATTAATTCTAAGTTTAAACTTAGTCCATGTTTATTACTAAACATTGCCATTTTTCTTTTCCCCCAGTAACAAAAGTATACACACAAGAAAGAAAGAAAGGAAAAAGAAAAACAGAGTAAGAGTGAACCTAGGCAGAAGGTGGAAGACTGTGGAACGAGAAAGAACCTGGGGTAGCCTCATGTGCCATGATTTGGACCATTCTAATGGAGTTAACCTGGCAAAGGGCCAGTAGTTGCTAGAAAGAGAAGAATTTTAAATCCAGTGCTTCTGATTTGTTGCTTAAGGTAGCACTGGATTCTCAAGTGTTTATCATGGAAATTCCACTTCTAGCACCACTAAGACACAGAGAGTTAGCCGACTATGTGTCTTTCCAATAAGTTTTTTGTCTCTTTTTAATATTTTATTTTTTTAATTTATTTTACATACCAACCACAGTTCCCTCTCCTCCTCTCCCTCCCCCACCTTTTCCCAACCCACCACCATCCACTCCTCAGAAATAGTAAGGCCTCCCATGGAGAGGCTCAACAAAGTCTGGCACATTCAACTAAGGCATGACCAAGCTTCTCCTCCCCCCACATCCTTGCTTTTTGTGGACTCCTATGAAGCAATGACTGAGCCCAGGAGACTTTGCCAGCCAAATTTAACCCAATTTTCCCCTTCTGCTATTATGTAAACACCTTGAATCTAAATAGGTGTTCAGTTCTTTATCTTTTTCTTGAGCCCTCTCTGTAGAAGAATCTAGAGAAGGAAAAAACGTGCCTAAAGACTAAATATATCAAATCGTGTTTGTGCCAATTTGAAAATAAAATGTGTAGTTAGTGGGTAACATGGATACCACTTTCCAGAATTTAAAAACAAGCCAGTAAAGATTAAGCTTCTGTGTCAGTAACACGGTTTTCCATGTTCTTTGACTCAAGTATGTGCTGTCTTTAGCAGTATGATCACATCAAGCTCTTGAGGATAACCAAGGTCAATGGCAGTTACCCTTTAATGTTTGGGGCTCCAGGGAGCCCATTCTCCAACAGCCCTGAAAGAGGTAACACTGCGCTTTATATTCGATAGTCTATGTTGTCTATTAGGGCCATTGCTTCCTCTAGTGTGTGTGTGTGTGTGTGTGTGTGTGTGTGTGTGTGTGTAGCTTCTACAGTAGCTGGTTCCTATTTGGCTTTTCAAGAGTCTTTGGCTTTAGTTATGTCTTCCCACATGCCCCTCTTCCCTGTCCTCCCACCCATCATCCCTCTTAATAATTACTTCTTGCTCCATTATCCCCCATTCAACTATATTGCCACCTGAATTCTACTTCTTCTTTCTTAGATGCCTCCCTGATGAACTTTTAGTGTTTTCCTAACTGAAAGTATTCCAGTTTAAACACATATACCTAAAGATTCAAAGCAAACATCCATGTAGGAAAGAGAACATGTAGTGCTCATCTTTCGGGCTTTGGATTATCTCACCCAGACTTGTCACTTTCAGCTCCATCCATTTATCTACAAATTTACTAATTTCATTTTTCATAATAATATTCCATTGTATAAGGGTACCACATTTGCATTACCCATTCATCGGTGTATGAACATACCAAGAAAGAACTCTGACAATTATCCGATTTATAGCTTAAAAAATTCCTGGCAATAAACCTAACAGAAATATGTAAGTTTTGTGCAGCAACGACACTGAGCAAAGTAATTAAAGAACATATTTGAATATGAAAAGAACTCCCATGTTCATGGATGGGTCTGATCCCTGTTATGAAACTGGCAATCCTACCAAAAGCAATTTGTAAATTTAATACAAAAGAATAGTCATCAAAATTCATAGAAATTGAAAAAATACTTCAAGTTATACTACAATGATATAGGAATAACAACAGTGTGGTACTGGCATTAAAAACTGGCATACTGGTTGTCCGCAGCCATGAGTATGCTCAGGCTACAAAAGGCTTGTTTCTAGCATCCTCCACTGCAGTAAAAAGGTCTGGCTGGACCCAAGTGAGACCAATGAAATCGACATTGCCAACTCCCTTTGGCAGATCCGGAAGCTCATCAAAGATGGGCTAATCACCTGGAAGCCTGTGACTATCCATTAATGGGCTAGATGCCTGAAAAACACTTTGGTTCCACGGAAAGGCAGGCATATGGGCTTAGGGAAGCCAAAGGATACTGCTTATGCTAGAGTGCCAGAGAAGGTGACCTGGATGGGAAGGATGCGGATACTGTGACAACTTCTCAGGAGATACCGTGAAGATTGACCAAGCAGATTGACCGCTATATGTACTACAGTTTGTACCTGAAGGTCAAAGGGAATGTCTTCAAAAACAAGCGGACTCTCATGGAGCACATCCACAAGTTGAAGGCAGACAAGGCCTGCAGGAAGCTCCCTGCTGATCAGGCTGAGGTTCCCTGTTCTAAGACCAAGGAAGCAAGGAAGCACAGGGAGAAGCGCCTCCAGGCCAAGGAAGAGGAGATCATCAAGACTGTCCATGGAAGAAGTGAGCAAGAAATAAAGCTTCCCTCGCGTCTGTACACAGTGGGCTGCCTGTGGCTCAGGTGAATCAGTCATTAAAGTAAAACAAGCCTTAAAAAAATTAAAAACTAATATATTGATCACTGAAATGCAACTGAAGACCTAGATAATACACAGTTAACAGAACTGTTTTGAAACAAATTATTTTAACTCCCCTAAAGTTCTAGACCTACACATAAATTATCATTTTTCTTTTTCCGTAGTATTGTGGACCCCTTCCATGAGGATGAATGAGATAGGTGCAATTGACTCCACCTAGTCACATGAATCCATTTTCATTATGGAAAAAATAAAAATAAAACCCTCCTTGATTACGGTAGTAATTGTATATTTTTGGAAAGAAGAAAGAATGGAGACACCTTTAAGAATTCAGATTTTACTAGGCTTTGGTGCACAAATGTGGACAAGCTTCAAACCCCTTCTGAGTTCTATTTTTCTTCAGTCTGAAATTGTCAATAATCTTTTGTTCTGTCATGTGTCTGGAAGGTAAATGAAAACTTTTTGTCTCATAACACTTATACCATATAGCGAGCTCCTGTAGATGGCATAACACATAGCATTGTAGGTTCGCAAACATTTTATGAATAATGTCTTCCCTAGAGTTTTCACAATACTTTCTGACTATGTACATAGGTATCTCAGAGATCATAATAGGAAAACAAATGGTCCCACCTGTTCTTCCTCTATTGCACAGGTGTAAGAATGCAGGAAATTACACATTTTTAACCAGTGAAAGACAGAAGCAGATGAAGAAATGTTTTTTTCCTTGGTATTATCATTTCCCAGAGTGGACAGTCCCAACAGCCTCTCCAAAACATTCCTGAAAATCTCTATGACATTACATCCCAGTTGTGTCTTGGAAAAGCAAATCTAAGATATTCCTTTCTACTTTGTCTTTATTTATTTGCATAGTAACTCCTGCCAAATAAATTAGGCCAAATAAGTTATTTCCAAGTGTCTGACTTAAGTTCTGATTTGAGACTAAGACTAAGTAGTAAAATATCATCAAATTACTAACAAACATTGCTCTTGGACTGATGGGTGCTGAGTCCAGGAGAAGTATTTTTAGGTTCCCATAACCTCCCTAAAATCATGGTCTATCTAGAGAATGTATGGTGCATTTTCCCTTGGCTGATAATCTGCATTTAGATAATATATTAACTTTTTCCCTATGTATAAGCAACATCATGAAAAGTCTATAATATTTCATTCTTTTTTTTTTCATTGCTTGTTTATGTCTTCATTACTTACTTTCTCAGGATGAGCAGAAATTAATGTCTTCTACAATATTAATTTCCTATGAGCAATGTCTACAGATATAAATGATAGTTTACCAGGAATTGGCTGCTCTGGATAAAAAATATACTCCAATGCAACAGTCTTTCAAATTCACAAATGCAAAAACTATGAGCAAAATATTAATAAAGGGAATAGTACATTGTGGTGTCAAATTACACCAAATTATTCAATGATATTTCTTAAGTTGGTCTTGAATTTAAAACCAATAGCACAGGCATACATCCATAGTGCAAAAAATAAATCATAGTTTGATTACTCACTTATTTCAGAATCTGAGGATGAAAAAGAAACTGTTAGCAGTGGGGGTAATCATGGAGACACTAGTTAAGTACATAGAAATTTTGACTTCAATACTGTGAGACTATTAAGACCTAATAGTTGATGTCATAGAAACCATTTCTCACTTTGGACTTGAAAGGCAGGTTCTAGATCTTGAACAAAAGCTCAGAAATCCACTGTAAGTTATCTCACAGGGGCTGTAAGTCATGAAGTTCCATAGAAATAGCAGGACATATGACAGGGCAGACAGTGCATAAGACAACGGGACTGTCTCACTAAAGGTCATCTAATAGCCATTTCGTAGAGAAGAGCTGAGTTGACAGGAACTGAGAGAATAGTAGGTAGTGCTATAGACAGCTTACTGGGCTAGCAAGAGCCTCATGCGGAATCTGAGGAAAGCAGGTGGCAACAGTGAAATGAGTAGTGAATACTCAAAAGCAGCCTTTGTAGGACATGCTGATAGGAATATGAACTCAGCTGGATATCACTGAGAAGATTCGGAGTTTAGTGTTAGCTTGTGGGGGAACGCATCCATATAATCTCAGCAATAGGTGTGGTACCCAACAGGGTTGTCCTTGGCTATTTTTATGCTCTCAAATTTTTAAACTGACAACTCAGCAGTAATCTATATGTCAATGTAATTGAATTTGAGCATGTTTCTGCACAGTGTATTTGAGGCTGCAGTAATTTTTGTTACAGCAAATATAATAAGCTACTCGTATGATAGGAATGTCATTATTGACTTACACTGACATTTGTTCTGTCATTTCCAGAAGGATATCCCCCTTTATTCTTGACATAATTTGTATGTGTTTTGTTTCGAATGCTGTAGATAAACTCTCTCAAGAGCAATGATTCTCAGCCTGTGTTTGCAACCTTTTGGGGTTGCATATCAGATATCCTGTGTATCTGATATTCATCTTATGATTCACTACAGTGGCAAAATTACCTTTATGAGGCAGCAACAAAATAATGTTATGGATGGGGTCTCCACTCCATAAGGAACTGTATTAAAGAGTCAGAGCATTAGGAAGATTAAGAACCACTGTTCTAGAGAAGGTAAAAGGGAGGGGATGCCGATGGCCAATCATAAGGCAGGATTTTCCCCACTGGCCCTAAGCAGTCTCCATAAATCTCAGAGACCCTTGCTGATTCTCTGAGCCCTCTGATTACATGCACATGCCTTGATTACAAAACAATTATAAATTAAAATTAATGAAACAAAGGCTCAAAAATAATCATGTAGCATGGTTAAGAACACTGTTCTACAGAAGGACCTGGGCTTAATTCTCAGTATTCATACGGTGGCTCACAAACATCTGTAACTCCAGTTCCAGGGAATTCATCACTGTCTTCTGTCCTCTAAGTATACCAGATGTGCAAATGTTGCAAAGACATAAATAGACAAAATACACATACACATAAAATTTTTAAAAAGTGATATAACAGGGATGAATACAATGATTGACAAAGTAAGGAAAATTTTTTGTTGGAAGTTTAGGCTATATATACTTTTTATAAAACATTTTAAAACTCCACTATGACTGGCACAATGTGGTAATTTCTTTAAAAACCTACTGAATAGTATATTCAAAACAGTCACAAAAATTGTCTTCATAAGTTTTTTTTTACTTTATTTTATTTGATATTATCCTTTGTCATGATTTGTATATTTTGCTATTATTCAAATAATAAAACTAAAGCTTCATTATGCTTTATTTTCATTCCAAGAACCAAACTAAGAACTCAAATGGAGTGTGATCATGGCACAAATGTTATAGGAGTGATCCCTCACTTTTTGATTGAATTTAGGGATACTCCATGAGGTAGTCTTGATACTGAACAGTGCTGAAGTAGCTTAGATGCCAGTTACAGACCCCGTCATTTACAATCAGGTTTTTCCAGATCCCTCTTTATCTCTGAGTCCTTTGCTTGGGCAGATGACAGAACTGACAGAGACACCTCCTTGCATTTACTTGTTATCTCTGAGGGATAGTCCAAAGGATCCAGTTAAAGAGATGGACCCTTGAGGTCTGAGAGAGGGAGCATTGGGCTCTCACACTCTGTCAAAGTGTTCTGTTCTTCAGGTAGGCCTCGAGTGTGATCTTTTTGACATTTTGTAGGATACTTATGGTATAAGGTCTACTGAGATGTTTTAGTCTCCCTTCCTCTGTTGTTATGCAGCAGAAACTCTACTGAATGAGGATGGCCTGATGATTTATTATAAAACCAGGCAGCTCAGAATTTTCATTTTGTTAAATGTGTTCATGTGTCTATGCACATTTTATGCATATAGGAATACATGTATATGCATGTGTGTATTTGTAAGTTGATATAATTAATTACATACAAAATTGGAAAATTTGCTACAAAACTGATATTATTTCACTATTATAACCATTTCCTTTTCATAACAAAATTTCATGGTATCTGCTAGCACATAAAGGTGCTATATATCTCACAGATGTGTCTAAAACATGATATTGATGTGTGTTAAGATGATTTAAAACAAACAAAATTTTATTTATCAAATTAACATGAATATATATTTTTTCTACTGATATCGTGTGAGCACTGCTTGTGCTGCATATATTCTTATTTCATTTTTGCTCTTTACAAAGTCTTTAGGAGCTAAAGATTTGCTTAGCAGACATTACTTAGAGGGTACATAGTCTCCACTGAAATGGTTTTGTCAGCCATATTATATATGTCCAAAATTAGCCTCCATCTGAAATCTCTACATCCATAAATAATAAGATTTACAGTCAAAACAGTTTATGCAGTATTGTATATATTCATATTTCTGCAATTCCCCCTCTCCTGTATTCTTCCTTAAGAGGACTTAACAGGAGGACACAGTTTCCTCAAGACCTATAAAAAGCTCAGGTTGTTGCTTAAGGCCACTGGGGTTCCATGTGTTAAAGCTGGCAGCTGGAGTCTCCTGAGAATCCGTTTGCTTTCCTAGGCTCAGTTGCTGCTTGGCAGGAGTCCATGAAAAGCGCCGTTTCTGTAGAAACCACAGCAGAAGGGTCCACAAAAGGCTAAACCTCGTGTGTCCTATGGTTGTAGAAGCGAAATCTCCATGGTCACAATGGCCACACCAGTGTGAAGTGAAATCTCCACGGTCACACCAGGGCTTCGTCAAGCAACAAGTCAGATGTCCGGTATCAGAAATTTATTTCATCATTGAATGTTTTGGGCAGTTACAAGATCAACGCCATTCAAAGGGTCCAAAGCTGATGCCTGAAAAGCTAGCTCAGTTTTGTTCCTTTCTGCCACAACTCCAGCCATCCAATCAGTCTTCCTCTCTTGCTTCCAAGTTCACTGTTACCCAGTTTTTCCTTTTGTTGGGTGTTGTTGAGTAAATCAAAGAAAATAATTTGAAAAATGAGAAATGATGGTAACAATAGGATTAAGCTTCAGTACGTTCCACAGCGAACCTGAGGTGATGTTTCCAAGTCATTAACTAAATAAAAGGCAAGTTATTCTCATTCCTTACCTTGTAAAGAACAATGTTTTCCTCATAACATCCTATGACATAACACACAAAAAGTATGTCAAGAGGAAAAAGGATTTTTCCTGGACATGATGAAATAATTTTTAGTGTGAAATAATCATAGTATTTCTGACATAGTAGTAGCTTGATGTCCTTTGTTACAGTGAAATTGCGACAGCCATAAATGTACTGTACAGAAAAGTATTCAAATGCTACTACAATTATGGAGAAATTAGTGAATTGCACATTTTTAAAGGACAGAGCACACACAGGACGAGAATGACCCTGTTGCGGACCACACCTGTTGCTGAGTGTATATAAACCCAGCTCTTCACAGGTGACATTCAAACTCAGAATCTTCTCAGTTACATCCAGCTGAGCTCACATCTTCTGTCAACATGACCTGTGACTGCTGCTCTTCAAACTCCTCCTCAGGTTCCTCCTGTGGTCCTTCCTACCCCAGCAACCTGGTCTACACCACCACCAGCTGCTTTCCCAGCACCTGCCAGCTGGGATCCTCTCTCATCAGTGGCTGTCAGGAGACCTGCATTGAGCCCACCAGCTTCCAGAGGTCCTGTGTGGTGTCCAGTCCCTGGCAGACAGCCTGCTACTACCCCAGGAGTTTCACACCTTGCAGTCCCTGCCAAGAGATACATGCTGGGTCTCTGGGCTTTGGGCCCAGCAGCTTCCAGTTCCTGGATTGTGGATCTAGTGAGCACTACATAGTGGGTTGTGGACCCAGTGGCTTCGAATCTCTGTATTATGGAGTCTCTGGCCTCCCGTTCCAGAAGTATGGGTCCAGATTCTGCTATCCAACCCTCCTGCCTGCTAGTACCTGTCAAGCTGGCTATAAGCCAATCTGTGGTAACACCCTCTATGGAGTCTACTGTTGAGTCTCTTCATACAATATGTTATGTTCTGCAGCCATCATTTCTTTGCTTACCCTCTCAGGCTGACTGTTAGTTCTTCCATTACCAACTTCTTTCATTCTGAATTTCTGGGAGATTCTGTAATTTGTGGGTACATTCAAATTATTCCTCTCTCTCCTTGCTTTGGAGAAATATATGTACTGTTTGGTTTTCATCCAAGAGCTGTTGAAAACAAAATTTTAATCTAATAAATGTGTGCAATCTGACACCTCAGTGTATTATATCCTTTATTATTAATTTGCTCATCCATTTGCATTCATGCATTTGGAGAGTTCGTTACATGTCGATTGTAGCATGTACTCTTCCTGCCAGTCGCCTGGGTCTTGTTGTCGCTTTCAGCCCTCAAATAACACACAAGACACTATATTAATTATGAAGCTGTTGGCTGTTTGCTTTGGTTTCTAATTGGCTAGCTCTGATTTGATTATTAACCCATAATTACTAATACATATTTTATAAGGACTTATCTTTTTGAGGATGCACTCCTGAGTGCCCGTTGCTCCCGGGATATATAGATAGTTACCTATAATAGTCAAAACTTATAGTTAGGTTAGTTAGGTTTTCTAGATATACAGAGATATATTTGAGATAGAGAGATAGCCTTCAAACCTTTCCAAGACCTTCAGAAAATGGCATTTAAAATGGTTTAGGGTTCTTCTTGACAATGAGAAATGTCTGATCCTGACACACCAATTACGTTGGAGGGGAAGATGGGCATCGAAGAAACTCGTTGTGGAGTTCGCATTCAACATGGCAAGATTAGCCATTTGGGCAAGAAACTGCTCTTGCCTGGACTGTTTGACTGTTGCTGTATAAACTGGACATGCAGAAACTACAGGAAAGTGACTGTTGAACTCAAATAGTCCTTCAGGGTTCTTTCTTCATAGAAGTCTCTGCCAGACATTCTGCAGGACACAGAAAAATGACTGACAAACTGCCAATGTAGGTGGTCAGTTTAAAATTTCCTGCTTTGTTGAGAAGTCTTCCAGACACACTATGGCCTATGGGCTGAAAATGGATGCCCCAGTGTTACAGAGGAGCTTTGGGTGACTTTTCAGGTAGCAAGATGTCTCTGTCAATTCTAGTGTTTATATACTATCCTTCTTAAGTTGAAGACAGATAGTTATAATTATATTTTCCTTAGTTATGATAAAAGATAAGTTCATATAAGACTTTAGACTCACACAGATCAGATAAAATCCTTTCTTTAAATCTTACTAAATATTAATGAACAAAATATTGTAACTATAATCTTGCTTGAAAGCTGTTTTGTTATATGTAATTTGACTATGTTAAAGTTAAAACCTTTCTTTTTATTTAGACAGAAAAGAGGAGATGTGCTTATCTTATTGGTTGATGAATAAAGCACTGTTGGTCAATAGGGAAGCAAGATAGGTGAGAACAGGAGTCTAGGAGGATTTTGGGAAATGTAGTAAAGAGACTGGTCTTGATGTAATCTCCCGGGAACAAGGGGAGCTCAGGAGTGAGTCCTCAAAAAGTTAAGTCCTTATAAAATATATATTAGTAATTATGGGTTAATAATCAAGTCAGAGTTCGCCGATTAGAAACCAAAGCAAACAGCCAACAGCTTCATAATTAATATACTGTCTTGTGCATTATTTGGGGGTTGAACACAACAACAGGACCCAGGCAGCAGTCAGGAAGAGTACACATTGCAGTCAATCTAGTTATTTAATTTTGTTTGCAAACATAAACTTCTACATTTAGCTGTGATCCTTACTTTCAAGGACTTTTAGAGTTGTGCATCCCAGGATCAGTCCAACAGGGAAGTGCACTTCTTCCTTGGCTTGATACTCTCATTTGTTGGCATTCTGGAATTTCTTGGATTCTCATCACAGTGTAAGGAAGAAATGACTTTGGAGTCCTTCTATCGTCTTAAACGAACCTCTGAGATGCCCACATATGTGTGTGTGTTGTATATACCGAAGGAAAAAATAGAGAAGGGTGTTTACCAAACGAGTACGAACCTCCCACAATGTGTGTACCAACAGCCTGTCTAGCAACATCTGGGAGAGCATGCTGTACGGAAACAGGTAATTTGAGCATAGGATTTTCTCATAACATTCACACATCACAGAGAGACTGATTATTGACCTCTTTAGACAGGAGGAGGAAATTCTAGTCCTGCCAGAGTTTTAGAGCAAACCCAAGTATATTTTGAATTCATAAAGGAATGCCAGTTCTTTGTTCTTTCTGAAACTTTTTTTGTTTGTTTCCAAAGCTACAGCTCACAGTATCATCGGGCATTATTTGGCATTATTGTTGCTGTGGGACATGTATCATATATATATTTAATCTGTTGAACCTAGTTCATTAGTCTCCTATAAACAATGCCCAATAAAGAGTTAAAATAAATATGAATGAAGAATTAGGAACAATGTTTCAAGAATTTTTGCCTCCCTTCTCTCTCTTTGTCTCTTTCCCTCTCTTAGCGATAGTGTCTTCTACTGAGGAATTATCTTGCTTCTGCTGTTCCTTTAAGGTTATTGTTTGCTTGTTAAGTGTAAGTATAAGATACTATTTTGTTTTATGGGAAATGATTTAAAACAAATTAAAAGTCCTGTACAAAGTTCATTCATAAACACAATTTCTTGTCTCCCAGTACTAAGCTGTCACCGCCTCTTATCTTCAGAGTGAGTTTCCTCCAGTGTTTTCTTTTATGACATTAATCTGCCAACTTTCCCAAAACTCAACCTCCTTCCGTAGCCATTCAACTTGTGTCCTTAAAAAAGTATATTCAAGAGCCAATTGCTTCCCAAGTCTGTGGTCTTACCACTGAAGTATAATTAACTTACCAGGGCCTACACAATAAATAAATAAACAATAAATAAATAAATAAATAAATAACTGACCCTCCTTACATCAGCTAGCATTTGCCTGTCAGTCCCTGACCGGGGTAAGGCTGTGTGTCTACCCCTCTTCTCCATGTTTTGATTTCTTCTGGTTTGGGCTGGTTTTGTGCATCCTATATAATTCAACCTTCTCATCTAACTTTTGTTCTTTCTTTTCAAGTATTTATTTTATTTTAAATCATTTATAATCGAATATATATGTTCATATAATTATGAATAAATATGTATAATGCACCCACCATATTTTTACAGTTTGTGTCTCTGTTGGTAGGTATGTGCAGGTGAGTGCAGGTACCCACACAGTCAGAAGGAGGGATGGCCCTGGAGCTGGAGCTGCAGGCGGTGTGAGCCTCCAGATGTGGGTGGTGGGAACTGAACTAGAATGTGAGGGGTAGCATCTGCTGCTAACCACTGTGGCATCTCCCCAGGCCCATTGCTCTAACTCCGCTGTCACACACACACACACTAAGTGGCTTCAGTAAAATCACATGTTTAACTTTTCATGAAATCAACGACGGCATGTACATTATCCAATTATTATACAGGTTATATGCTCATAGTATGTGGTAGCATAAATACAACTCTTTTTACATTAAAATTTTATTATTTTTAACCAATTGCTTTAGAAAGCAATTGCCTTGCAAAGCCTAAACCTCCAAATAGGGTTCCAAATAATAAAATAAGTAGTTGTTCATGTAAAGCTATGAGGCATGCTCACACCACAGTGGCTAGAGGGTTTTGATTAGGTGTTCAGATGCAGCATGAATTCGTGCCCACGCTGGCTGCATGCACACCTAACGTTCCCACTACCTCCACCTACTGGTGGATAGTGGGTAATACTTCATCATTCTTGGCATGGATCTGCTCTTAACCTTCAAACCTAGGAAAAGAAAAAAAGACTCAACTCCATATAGGCCATCTTTTTAACCGTGAACGTTGTCCTGTGTATTATAACAACAGTTGCCCTCACAGTGATCCTTCTTCGTGCCGTCTTGGTTTCTTTTGTTCGAAGAATGTTTTAAAAAATGGAAGACTTTTCTTGTCCTAAATTCAACAAAAATAGTTAAAAATAGTTCTTGAACCCCAGGAGGTTGACCCATGGCAAAAGTAAACTAATAATTATGTATGTTGATGAAATCACTGCTGATTATAAGTAAATGGAAAATTTACTGGATGTTAAGGCAAAACTGGACTAAAACCAGTATTGGGTGAGCCTGGCAGCTGAAATCATCCCCACCTTTGATAATGATTCCTAGAATTGAGTGATGGAAGCTTTGTGACATAGCACATTATTCAAATAAGATTCCCCACTTCTATGCCAGGTCAGATCCTGAAACAAAAGAATATTTGCACAGATTGTTAACACCTTTTTGTTCCCAAGGCTTTTATTTAAAAAAAAAACAAATTTTTACTTAAATTAAAAACAATCTTATTTTACATACCAATCCCAGTTCTCTCTCCCTCCCATGGCCCCACTAACCTACTAACCCCCCACATCCCACTCCCATCCACTCCCCAGGGAGGGGGCCTCCCATGGAGTCATCAAAGTCTATCACATCATTTGCAGCAGGACCTAGGCCCTCCCCTGTGTATATAGGCTGAGAGAGCATCCCTCCATAGGGAATGGGCTCCAAAAACCCATTCATGCACTAGAGATAAATACTGGTTCCACTGCCAGAGGCCCCATAGACTGTACAGGCCCCCCTGGCTGATAGCCATGTTCAGGGGATCTGGGTCAGTCTTATGCAGCTTTCCCAGCTGTCAGTCTGAAGTCCCTGAGCGCCCACTTGCTCAGATCAGCTGTTTCTGTGGGTTTCCCCAGCATGGTCTTGACTCCTTTGCTAATCACTCCTCCCTCTCTGCAACTGGATTACTGGAGTTCAGCTTAGTGCGAAGCTGTGAATCCCGGCTTCTGCTTCCAGCTTCCATCAGCTACTGGGTGAAGGCTCTATGTTGGCATTTAAGGTAGTCATCAATCTCATTATAGGGGAAGGGCATTTAAGGAAGCTTCTCCATTATTACTTAATTCTAATTTGGGATCATCCTAAGGCTTTTCACCAAATCCCAGAAACACAAAGCCAAACCAGAACATCACCAAAGCATACAATTAATATATGAACAAAGTTGGCCATACTTATTAGCAGTTGTTGTATGTATTAGAGACTACACTTAGAAATTTTATCGGGCAGTCAAAGTGGGGGGACTTGGACCCCATTGTCCTCCTAACTCATGCTCTTTTAAGTTCTTCTTTTCTTCAAGTTTACATATATTTCAGTGCAGCGACTGCTGCGCAGCCTGTACCCGAGAATGTGGTGAGGGTGTCCGGATTGATGACACAGAGACCATAAGGCTCCTTAAGAAGGCTCTTTTATTTCTACTCTGGTTGGTTATTATATACCCTGACACCAGAGGCAGCATGGGTGGGTCTGAAGAGGCGGTTAGTCTTTGGAAAAGGTCGAGGTTAGGGTGGTCTCCATGGGCAAGCCCTTTTTAGGAACTTATTGCCCCGGGAATTGTATTGTTTTTAGTAAACATGTTTTTAGTAAACATTGTCTTACAGCTGCCTACTCCCAGGCTGATGGGGAAGTGGGTCTCTGTCCAAGGTCTGTTGTCCCCACATTTCAGAATGCATTTTACAAGAATAATCTCTCTCTCAATGTTATATGGCACAGTCTGCCTAGTATTCCCTCTGAATTTCAAGTATTTTACACAAAATAGTGGTTCATAATTCCCCACGTAGCAGAAAACTCACAGTCATAAGCTTACCATTCTAATATAATTTGTTTTCTTCATTTCACTGTGTGAAAGTATTAACAGACAGGGAAACCAGAAAAGTTGAAAAATATCTGCAAATATAAAAGGGTTACTTAACTTTTTAAAATTAAAATAGCAAGTGAAAGATACAGAAAAGCTCAAAGAGATGTTTTGAGGTAATTTTGAAGAAGATGAAAATAACAATGGTGTTCACGAGATATATAGATGTCTAGTTGTACATTTTTATTTAAACTTACAACTTGCCCCTTTGTAAAAGATAAGGCATTGTCAGTCTAAGATATACTAAAATATACAGGAAGAAAGAATTATGTTTGGTTTTTGCATGTCTATATAATGGTAAGAAAACCATTTAGCATCTTTCTCCCATGAAATACATGCTCTGATTACAGGGACTCATAAGAGTGGGTAGCAGTCAAATTCCTAGACTAACATAGGAGATCAAAAGACAGTGTGACCCTTAACACAGTAGGTAGTAGGCACCTTTTACATTTCTGGTTTCCCCAGTATAAGATCAGAAGAAGCCGTTCCCACAGGTTGGCTGGTAAGAAACAGATTGGCAACTTTTAGTAGAGAAACAAGTTGGACGGTAAAAGCTGGATCTGAGATTTAGGGATGAGAAAGCGCGAGTACCGCATCTCACTGACTGGAAACCGTGGGATCCAAAGCCCAAGGTTGGGTAACCATAACCAAAAGACTGGAAGCCCCTGGAACCAAAGCCCAGAGATCCTGAGAAAGTTGACTGGCAGGGTCTGTAGGACGCTGGAATCCTCTGGTGGTAGCAAGGCCTCTGGCAGGGTCTGGAGACCACATAGGATGTCTGGAAGCTGGTGGGCTCACAGAGGGTTTCCTGACACCCACTGTAGACAGAGGAGCCCAGCTGGTGGGTGATGGGAGTTTGGAGGTCAGTGCTGTAGAAGACATTGTTGGGGTAGGAGGAAGAGACCGGGTATTGCAGTTGGCCCCCAAAGGACAGGGAGGAGAAGTTTCTGGAGCAGCTGTTGCAGGACATGTTGAGAGGGGAGAAGGATGTTCAGGGTTTGAATGACCCTGCTCAGACACACGGCATTTATATATCCCGTGTCCTTGGTTGCGTCATTCCCATGGCTCATGCACACAAGTTACCTGCGGCTTTAATTGAATTGAAAATACTGTCATAGTCATGCATATTTACTTTTCGTGTGGTTTCACAACTGGATAGAGCAGTGATGTCTGTGGCCCAGGAATTCAGGTAATAGTGTTCAATCTTCAAAGCTATTATTCATCTTCCATCAGCAAAAGGTCACCCTGCACATCACTCAGAAAACTGTTTAAGAGGTAGACTGTCGGGGCTGAGGGAAGCCAGCTTAATTAAAAATAATTGATACCCGTTGCACAATCTGTCCGAAAATTGTTGCCATCTGGGTAGCAAAGTTGTTCGTGGATCCACTCACAGTCATTTCTTTTAAACAAAAACGCGCACTGATTGCTGCCTCAAACTGGCAAGCTTCTGTGATGAATAGTGTCATCCAAACACTGGCCTGAAAGATGTATGAGGACTTTAAAAAAATTGGACCTCAGTTTTAACGGCTTTACTGAAATATGGACAGATCCCTTTCTCATGCATCTGCCTAAAAATGGAAACCAGATATTTAATGCCAGTCTTAACTTTTATTTGTGTGTATTAGTGTATTAGTGGGTGGATGTAGAGTGTGTGGGGGGGGTTAACTGTGCTGTGAGCTAAACACTTTATGCTTTGTGATAGTTTGAATGCTACAAATTATTCACCTAAGATGATAACATGCATTAAAAGGAACAAATCTTTAGGCAATGATGTTCGATATATTTCTTTCTCTAATCAGGATCCTTATTTCCCACTGAAAATGGTCCCCATAACCTAATAAACATGCTCCTTCTAAAGAAAGCTTATAAAGCGATTGCCTTGAGGTGTCAGGCCAAAGGAGCCATCGCCAAGAGATGCTTCCTCTGCCCAGAAGGCTGCATATATCACTTTGACTTAAATTGTTTTCAGGTGCTCCTGACAAGTATTGCAAAATGTCCAAAGTGAGGGTCATATTTCCTCCATTTCCATGGCTTGTGTTCCACCTTGGTGCAAGAGTCTAATGAAGACTGATGCCTGGAGGTGGGCTGGAGAAAGTGTAGAGGGTGATATCAGTGAGCCTTAGGTGCTGTTTGATTTGTTTCCTATTATATATCGTTTCCTTCTAGTTCTGAACAACACAGATTTCTTTTTTGGATGAAAGAGAATCAGTTGTTTTTCTTCTGCCTCTTTGTTCCTCTTCCTCCTCCTTCTGTTTGTAAAATTAAAAAATTGAGACTCATAAAGTCTAGAATTTGGGGGAGATTTTCACAAATATTTCCAGTTTTTTTTTAAATCAGATTAGAATCCTAACAACCTGATCCAATAATCCCAAAACTCTCAGGGTAGAGGTTTCTTTAGCTTCTTGTAGATTTGTTCTTTAAAATTAGACTAAGTTATCATTATTCTTCATAAAAGTTAATCTCACCTCATTTTCAATGTATAATTTATGCTGAGAATGGGTGGTACACAGAGTTTTTCCATTTCCACAAGCTTACTTAGGTAACTTCCTGGTTACTTGGGTAACTTCCTGGTTACTTAGGTAACTTCCTGTACCAAGGTACCAATCGTAAAGTACAGAAAAATATCAAGATTTAGTTTTCTAGGAGGAATATATAAATTACTCAAAAGATGCACAA
Organism: Mesocricetus auratus; assembly: GCF_017639785.1. Taxonomy (NCBI): domain Eukaryota; kingdom Metazoa; phylum Chordata; class Mammalia; order Rodentia; family Cricetidae; genus Mesocricetus; species Mesocricetus auratus. Next base: position 8,420,511 of record NW_024429192.1, on the reverse strand, counting down.
GATTAGCAACGTTCAAGTCCTTTCTTCTCCAATTCACATTCTCATCCCTTTAGACACCCTTCTGTACCCACATTTCAATAGATAAGGGTCATTTGTATAACCATGAATTCTCCAAATTATTAATCCTTGTGTGAAATCTTCATGCAACAGATACTCTCCACATTTCTTATTTTTTTCAAAACGTTTTGCAATAAAAATCCCACCATCTAAAAGGAAAACTTGTATGGTCATAAAATATTGTTTAGGCCTTGCTACTTTGTTTCCAGTGACACCAGTACCACCAAGAGGGGAGAGATGTGCTTTAGGAAGATAAGGGCATTCTGACAATCAATCTAGGTAAGTTCCTTAATGACTTTCCTTGTGAAGCAGTGGAGGTGTGGGGAACACTTGATTTGAATTTCAAAATAATTAAAGTTAAAGAGATGACAGCATAGCCCAGTGTGAGGGAACTTCCACGTGGCGCTGAGTGTGTTACCCAGAAGGGACAAACAGAAAAGAGGGAAGAAGAAATCAGGAGAAGAGAAAGGCAAGACAATAACGGGATTCTCGTTCTGTGACAAATATCTTATGCTATAATGTTCTAAGCACTCAGGCACACATGGGTCCTCTCTACATCACACAACCATGTGCACAAACACGAGTTGACAAAGTGTGATAAACAGCGTTGACCTTGAATGCCTTTCCTCCTGAGGGTTCATATGGTATTGTTCCTTCTATAAAGTCCACAACATTTGGAAGACGAAATGTAATATGGCCATTTATTTTGTGTTGTTTTCAATCAAGTTTCTAAACTTGGAGCACCATAATTCTCTTTCCAGAAGGCAAAATTCGGTAGTGTTGAGCCCTGCAGGATTATTGCTGTATCATCCATTCAGTCACATCATGGACATGGGAATAAATAAAGCATATATCTCAAAGACTTAATTATGTTGGCTTTCATTCGACTTACCGGATATTGAGAAATTGCATTTTTGCTTCATGAATAATTGCTTTGGAAACTAATGAAATTCCTTCATTTAGATGTGCACATTGATGAAAAGGCCTTTGAAGGTTAGAGTATTTCATTTTTACTGGAGCCTAATTAGGCATTCTCATTAAAATGGATACAGACTGCTACACCCATCTCTCCGGTATATAAGGACCTGTGTCAGATGGTGGTACTCACACTCGCAGATTCATCACTGCAACTCAACTGCAACCAGAACTCCTGACAACATGTCTTACGTTTGCAACTCCGGCAACTTCTCCTCACAGTCTTTTGGAGGTTTCTTGAGGCAGCCAGTCTCCACCTATAGCTCTTTCTACCCCACCAACAACGCAGTCTATTCCCCGAAGAACTTTCAGCTGGGCTCCTCTTTCTATGGTCAGCAGGAGACCTTTGAGGAGCCACTGGAAGGCTACTCACCCTGTGGTGGAACCAGATACTTCCAGACATCCAGCTTCCGGCCCAAGCAGTACTTCTCCAGCCCCTGCCAGGGAGGCTTTACTGGATCTTTTGGATATGGCAATTCAGGCTTTGGATCCTATGGGTATGGAAGCTCTGGCATTCGCTCTCAGGTCTATGGATCCAGCTTCAACCGCCCAGGATTCTTTTCCTCCAAGAGCATCCAGTCGTCTTATTACCAGCCAGGCTTCAGCTCTCGCTTTTGCGGGTCAGCTTTCTGAACATCCCAGCCGCGTCCCACGGTGGTTTCTGAACGGCTTTCCAGCATCTAGGATTGAGCAATGAGCATTTGTCTCTCTGGGACTCAGCATCATGATCTACCTGGAAGCAGATGATTGTCTGAGGACAGTGTAACTTTGACCTTTGACCTTTCAACTCTTCTACAGGAGAGAGCTTACATTTTAATTATTATGTAAATTCTTGGATCTCTTCTTTTACCATCCATCCCTCTATATGTCTTCTCTTATTATTTCCTTAAGATCCCTCTACTCAAGTTTATTTTAAATAAACTTACATCCCTAGCATTAATTTTGGCATTCCAGTTTGGTTTTTTGTTTCATAAAAGATGTATTTATTCAGTGCATCTGATACTTAAACTGTTTTCAGATTTTCCCCTCTGTTTTACTAGCATTTTGCTTGACAGAAAAGCAAAAGCATTGGAAGGAATTTAGAATATGTGTCTTATCTCATGCCATCTTTCATAGTTTGAAAGGTTTGTATCAGCTTATGGGTCCATTTGTTCATGTAAGTACTTCAGATAATTTCTTTTCAGTGGGGCATTCAAAGGAATGCAATTATTGAGTTCATACTATACACCAAAGACTGCAATAGACAAAGGTGTAGGTTCTCTAATTTTAGGAAGTACAATTCTAGCTTGACATCATGTGACAAGTCAATAATGGAGATGAAAATATAACATTCAGAAGAAACACTAAGGAGGATTTCACAAAGAGGCACCGAATGTCATGTAAACTTATAATTAAAAGCAAGCAGAAAGCACTAGTTATTTAGTTAGTTCATTCACTAATTATTTCATTTAAATCAAAAGAACCTTACTGCTGTGTCACAACCACTTTGAATCCATTAAAGAGCAGCTGGCACAGAGGGTTAGGCAGGAAAGGGTTTGTCATCGGAAAATACCAGTGAGGGAAATGGGAAGGTATCTGGGCTGTATGTCTGAGCTCAGTGAAGGACAGAGAGAATGAGAGATGCTTAGATCAAAGATCCCTTTCGTGGGGAAGACAGGACACTAGAGATCGAAACCATTTTGTTGCACATGCCGAGACATTGGCATATAAGTAAGATACTGCTGAGTTTTAAAATAATTTCACTTTGAATAAGGTTTTGAAAAATTGCCCAGACTAGCTTTGAATTTGAAATTCTCCAGCCCTAGCCTCTTGAGTACCTGAAACTATAAACATCTACCATCATACCTAGATTTTTAGAGAAGAAAAATAGAGCCTTGAAAATTTTCTTGGCCATTTAGCTATCTATGGATACCAAAAATGAACAAAAAAAGGTTTGTCTTGTTGCTACTTCTGAGTTCATTTACTAGTAAGCAAAAACAACATGACCTTGCACAGAGTGGTGTGATAGATACATACATCCACTAACTCACTCATGGGCCTGTTGACCAATAATACTACCTAAAGTAGGAAACATAAAGACTATCACTTCATAGTATTCACAATTAAGTGTTTATTCTGTTTTAAGTAAAAAAAAAAAACAAATCACTGATAAACCATGGTAAAATGATAAACAATGATGTATAATTTTTCCATGAGTTACCTTAAACAGAATTTGTTTGATAAAAATCAGTCACATGTCGAATCATCTGTAGTACTCATTAGATGAAACTCCAATTATGTAACTGAATATGGGACACCTCTAAACTATGTTTTTTGTGTGAGGCTCTGAGTTCCATGAAAATGGAAAATCTATTACTTTTTGAGGGGGGGCAGTTTTGAGGCAGAATTTCTCTGTGGCTTTGGAGGCTGTCCTGGAGCTTGCTTTTGTAGACCAGGCTGGTCTCGAACTCACAGAGATCCACCTGCCTCTGCCTTTGCCTCTAGAGTGCTGGGATTAAAGGTATGTGCCACTACCGCCTGGCGGAAAATCTACTCGAAAACTAAGATTTTAAGAAACAGTTTTATTTCGCCTTAACAGCTAAGTCCTACCCAATATTAGTCAACACTTTTATGGCCACATCTGAAACTTTGCTTTTTCCTCTCTTCTGGACTGTGTTGAGGTCCTACCATCCCCCTTGCTTGGAGTAGATTGATGGTATGTCTCTTTAAATCTTTTTCTGGTACCTTGTTGTCCACAAATGTAGGCCTCCTGACTGGTAAAAAAGACTTTAACCAAAGAGAAGAATGAGAAGAGACATGACAACATGGCATAATACTTCTGGTTTCAACACAAAGCTTTAGGCTATCAATGGCAACATTACTTGGTTGTCCATTTCAGAAAACTTCAGGTGGAAAAAGTCAAGGTTAAACGCAAGAAAAATTTCACTAGTGCTTCAGAAGATCCCTGTTGACTAGCATATTGGAGGTCATTGCATAAAAGTCTATGTAAGCAACTGTATAATTAAGCAACACTTTATGTATGGAAGCCTTTATTTCTCTATGGAGGTATACATTTCTGTATGCTCCCCTTGCTATGCCCGCTAATCCTCAATAATTCTCCTCTTTGAGCCAACTTTCTCATGATTTCTCGTCTAACACCTCACTATGTAGATGCCATTGTATTATAAGTGCACTCATTATTAATGCAGAAGTGTTGAATACTTCATTTTATTAGATTCTGGTGGCATCAGAGGCTATTCGTTAAAGAGAGAAAGCCTTTAGAATAGAATGCTTTTAGTTATCACACACTCTAGTATGTATTTTTATGCACTACTCAGGAAAAGCAATTTTAATGCTCCTTGAAATAGTATTTGGAGGAGTACCTTTTGTATATAATTAGGTTTAGAATATCAATGTTTTGTGTTGAAATGAATGTTCAGATAAAAAGGTAAGATGACATGGTGAGGATACAGAGACAAGGGATCATCAACAAACAGAGACAAAGCCCTACCCAAGAACAAGGACTCTGTTGGCTCATATCTTCTTGAATTTCCTCATCTCTAGAAGTGTAAGAAATAAATACTTGTTTAACATATATAATCTAAAATATCTTATTGTTGGAGTCTAACCTGAGATATATCATTCATCTGAATACCCCTAATTTCATTACAAAGTATTTTTGTATAGGGAGATTCTCTCTCTCTCTCTCTCTCTCTCTCTCTCTCTCTCTCTCTCTCTCTCTCTCTCTCTGCCTTCCCTTCTTCCCTCTCCCTTTTCCCTTCCTTCTCTCCTTCTCTTCTTCCCTTCGTGCATAGCTCCTTTTCTTACATCTGTCTATCAATCTATCGTGTTTCCAGAGATTTTCAAGGTCACTCACATGGCTGCAGGTTATCAAAGGCTAGAATTTCATGAACATTTTTTTTTGTTTTTCTTAGCCCTTTAATCATGATGATTACTTTTAGTTTGGATCATCCAATATCCAATGGGAATTACATCTACAAATATGTTTCTATATAGACTTCAAGTGTATATTTGATAGAACACCCACACACCACAACTGAAACAAACTGGCATAAAAAATTAATCATCAGTGTCCATTTCCTAGAAAACCTGGCTTCTCCCAGACTGTTTCATAAACATAAAGTCTGCATGACTACAAAAGACCTGAAACACAAGAAAATAAAACTCTTAACACATGATCTTCCTATTACTTTCTAAATGTTATTTTAAAAAATCTTATATCTTAATGTGAAACTTATAGTAGACTTTTTAGCATCATTTGACTGGTACTCAGTGGCATTTGTAAGTTTCTTGGTAAGACATCTGTGCACACTCAAACAGCATGTGGTTTGCACTCCACGTCCCCTTTGCACTCTCCAGGGAAGCTCTGGCGAGAACATAGCAGCGCACTGAAGCCCAGCTGCACACATGAGGCATGACAGGGCGGAGGGTGGTACCTAAAGACCCTGGACCTACCTGCTCACGTTACGCTGTTTCTGGCCAATGAGTTTTGCGTGTTTATTTTGTTATTTTGAGATCTTCCTGCCACGTCTTTACTTTTTCATGTCCTGTCTTTTATAAGCGTGTTTCTCGCGCTTTGAACCAACCATTTTCTGTTTTCTTCCTTCTCTGTGTCTTTCTCTATTCATATTTGTATTGGGTGATCCTTGTTAGAATTTGAGAGTTCTGTGTCTGATGTGAAGATGCCCAGGTGTGACAACCAAAAATGTCCTCGATTTTGCTAAATATCATCTCCAGGTCAATGGTTCTCAACCTATGGGTTGTGACCCCTCTGACAGTTGAACAATACTTTCATAGGGGTCACTTAAGATCATCAGAAAACACAGACATCTACATTATAATTCATAAGAGTAGTGAAACTACATTTGTCTTTTTTTTTTGGTCTTTTAAAACATGGTTTACCTGTGTAGCTTTGGAACTTGTCCTGGAACTAGCTCTTGTAGAGAGGCTGGTCTTGAACTCACAGAGATCTGTCTGCATATGCCTCCCAAGTGCTAGGATTAAAGCATTTATGAAATAGAAATTAAAATAATTTTATAGTTGGGGGTTATCACAGCATGAGGAACCGTATTAAAGGGTCACAGCATTAGAATGGTTGAAGACCACTGCTCTAGGTAATGTTTTTTACACTTGAAGAGCCACGGTTTTATATTTATATCCTAGGAATGAATTGTGTGGCTTTATGATTAGCTATGCACACTGAACCCAAACCCTATTGAGGATGAGAATAGAATATTATGGATTCAACACAATGCCACTTTACTTATAAATGAGGAATTCAAATTACAATTAAATAAGTAACTTTGTGCACATTAACCTAAAATAGTGACAAGATGTTTATTTGGCAAAGAATAATTATGCTTATTTGCTTATGTGACTACAATTAGAGAAAAATATGGCATTTTTTAATTCTACTTTCTGTTCCAAAATGCTTGTCTGTTGCGGTGATACCCATCCTGCTTATTATAATCCTAGAAGTGATAGTAAGGCAAATTGTGTCCTCATTGCCCTTTCACAAATCAAAACTAACTAAGACCAGGTACTATAGTTCATAGACAGTTTTACTGTGTTCTGAGTTACAAGAACTTCCCTCATTTTGTTCCACTCATATAACATTACAAAATCTATAATCAAGATATTTTGAGAACATGGCTAAAAGTTATGGAATTGATCGTAAACTACATTTCTCCTTCCAGGCATCATGGCAGTTACCATGGGCTCATGTGATTCTTAGTGTTTCATTAAAGAATCAATTAAATTTAAATAGGTTTAAATTTCATTAAAATATTTAAATCCCATTAAAGTCTATTAATGTCAGTTTCTATGAACATCTTCATTTCTTGCCAAAGCACAGTTTAAAATAAGAAATAACATAATGTAGTTGACATACAGATAACATTCATATCCCAGATTAACTATAATTTTAATTGGAATGATTGCAGTAGTTTTATATGCCTGCTTGTCTGGATAGGGAATGACCATATCTGTGGTTAAATATCTTTTCTAGCTATACCTAGGGGAGTTCCTCTGCATGAGATCACTGACACAAATCTGTAGACTCAAGTAAAGACAACGAGAAGAGGCATCTTCCCATCTTTTCAGGTCTGAAAAGAAAAAAAAAGTAGAATAATGAGGACCTCATTCTTGTGCCTACCTACTTGTCTGATCAGTCTCCAATTCCCGACCATCCAAGCGGTGTGGGAGGTGGTCTTCCTCTCATGGCATGGACTGCAAGTTAAACCAAACATTGGTGGGTTGGCCACTCCCACAAGTTCTGCTGCCCCGTTCCTCCTGCACATCTTTCAGGCAGTACAGGTTTTAAGTAGAGGATTTTGCAGTCGACTTGGTGTCCCAGTTTCTCTTTCTGTAGCATGGAGAATATCTTCTGAACCAAAGAAACTAGAACATAGGGGTGATGGCTCCATGCAGACAACCCCCTCAACCTTTCAATAACAGTATTTATGATAATTCATTTGCATTATTTATCAAAGTGACCTTTGTGTTTTTGAAAGATTTGTTTAGCTTTTTATTCGTGTGTGTGTGTGTGTGTGTGTGTGTGTGTATGCAGGTGCAGAGAGACATCCGAAGGAAGCACTCGAGGCCCTGGAGCTAGAGTTGCAGGTAGTTTTGGGCCTCAATGTAGGTACTGGGAATGGAAATTGGGTCTTCTGCAACATCTGTAACACAATTGCTGAGCCATCTCTCCTGCCCCAACCGCTGTGTCTAGTTATGGCGACCAGGTCATGCTTGCCGTGTGCTGCTTCTGGTTGGAAAGAGTAAACTAGGGATCCCTGCAGAACAGTCCTGCCAGAGGAGAGGGATATTTCATTCTAGAGTCAGAAAATGTTCTTCTCATGGTTTCTATCACCATTATGCATAAATGAAATAAAATAACTGTTCCAAGAATGCATCACCATTCATACCAAATTACATTCCTGGGCTCTGTTTGCTAGGTATAACCAAAATACAAATCTTTAAAATTTTCCCCATATATTAAAATAAAATGAGTGAAATTTGGAACCCTTGATATATTAAATTTAGATTATTTTCAAATAATTTATTTAATATTTTAACAAAAATACAACACAATAACATTTTTAGTCCAACTCATCTCTCCTGATTCTCCCTTTAAATTTTAAGCATCTGAAATCAAGAAGGAGGGGAAATTACTTCTTCAAAAATTGTTGACTAAACTAATTTATAGGTACTTGTTTCTGTGCCATTAAGGGTTATTTCTTAGCAGTGAAAAGAAGAGTGGTTGCTGAAAATCGCTCCTAACACCTCCAGCAGCATGCACGATAAAGCTTTATGAATATCGACTTAATCCAATGGAAGAACAGTGATGTTGAAAGCAATAGTACAAGGAGGTGAACTAAGGCCTGGAGCTATGGCTCAGAGAGTAAGAACCCTCGCTGAGCGAGCATGAAACCCTGAGCACGGATTCCAACATCCATACAAATAGCTGCGTGCACATCTGTAGCACCGGGAGGCTCACGGGAAATTCCTGGCAGCCGTGCTAGCTCAAGGTTCAGGTAGAGACACTGCTGGCCTCCGGAGAAGCACAGGACATCACTCATCAGCACGTGCACAATACACGTACACTGCAGACTCACACCCCCACAGTTATGAGGACACAGCTAAAAACGTATATATGTTAACAGAGTTAATGAGGTTATCATTGCTCATGTTGCTATCACAGGAATGCCTGTGAAATGTAATGCATTATTAGCATTCTTACTAAGCCCATTTGAGCATGGATTTATTTTTCTGTAAGAAATGACTATTCCAATATTGAACTATATAATTGGATTTTACAGAACTATAGAAAAAACACAAAAAGACCAATTTAAAGATTAAAAATAGTTAATTTTTATTTTTATGTGTTCGTAGAATATGACTCACATTGAAATAGCAAAATAAAATTCTAGCAATAAATTCTGTGCTGAAAACACACTAGCAGGCTGCAATAAAGCTTTGGTCAATTGGCTATTATTTCATTTGCTACTTTTGGAAGCATTCCCTAGATAACAATTTTAAAAATAGTGTATAAGGGGAAATTTGAATTTATTTGAATTTAAATTCGTCCACTTTCCCACAGTCAGAAATACAATGTACTTTAGTGGCAAATATGCAGTTTCTTTTTATTTATTTATTTTTCAGTTTAAATTCAGATAAGAAACAAGGTTGCTTCACAAGTCAGTTCCAGGGCCCTCTCCATTTCCCTCCCCTCCTCCCGTGCCCTCCCCCCAACCCACCCATTATCCCCTCATTTCCCCAGGGAGGGTGAGGCCCTCCATGGGGGTGTCCATAGTCTGTCATTTCATATAGGGCAGGGCCTAGACCCTTCCCCAAGAGTTCAGGGTGAGAGTGCACCTCACATTGTTGGATGGGAGTCCAAAATCCGTGTGTATACTCGGGATGGGTACTGATCTGCTGCCCAAGGCTCAATAGATTACCTAGGCCTCCTCAATGACACTCACATTCTGGGGGTCTTGATCAGTCCCATGCTGGCTTCCCAGGCTGATGCCTGGGATTCAAGAGTTAACCTTTGTCACGTCAGCTGTTTCTGGGGGTTAAACCAGCCCAGTCTTAATCCCTTTGGTCATCAGTCCTCCCTCTCTGATACTGGCTTTCTTGAGTTCAGCTCAGTTGTGACAAATACAACCATTCTGTATCTTAAGCATCATAAATGTGAATACAAATCTTTGCCATTTGAATTGTATTCACCTTCTTAATATACCTTCTAGATCAGTAACAATGTGCGCTTACTGAAAGTCCAGGAGTCTCCCAGCCTCTGGAGGGGTCATAGGACGCTCAGTCAACGTTACTTTTCTGAGTTGCCACACATTTTTCTTTGGAAACCTCCGTAATCTTTCCCCCATTTCAGTGACTTACACCCTACCTTCAGTTTCTTGGCAGTTAAATAAAATGATCTACTTGGCAGGTCTGTGAAACAAACAATGACGTTTACAGACTTCATTTCTGCAAATACTGAGGCCTCTTTAGATCTTGAAGAAATTCATTTCTGAGTGTTGTGAGCTCAGAATGCAGACATCTCTCTCAGAGGAATTCTCTTACTTTCAAGGCTGAGTGAGCTCTGTGCAAGTGCTAATTCACTAGGTGACTGTCCCCTTCATCCGTGAAAAGAGGCATGTAGCTTGAGATGCTATAGATTGTTCTCTATGCAGTGATTTCAAATATGTGTGACCATGACGCATACTGGTGGGTGTATTTCACTTCAGAATCTCTTTCCCTCTTTCTCTCTTCCCCCACTTTGCCCCCACTTTCATTCTCTCTTCATGCTTTCAAAAACTAGCATTTTATGTTGGATCTCCTAAGATCCCGCCCTGTTTTACTGTTATTCCCACTAAAAGTTCTGATCATGGCCAGGAAAAACATTCTATGGCATGCTGACAGTATAACTCTCACATTTTGAAGATATTTTGAACAGGATTTATTAAGGCAGCTAATCCCATGTCTTATTTTACTTGACAGTCTCCATTTCTTTATAAGGAATCTAGTATTACCTCCCCCGAGAGCATCAGAGTTGTTAATGAAACCCGAGTCAAATCATGTGGGCCCTAGACAGGCATACAAGAAATAAGAGATTTCTGGATGCTTTATCAAATGAAATTGCAAACTTCTGACTGAAAGATAGTAACAAAATCAGAGCTTCTACTTGACAAAAGTAAATGAAAATCAGGAAAAGTTTAACCCAGTATTCCATAAAGTAGCCCACTTATCAGCTTACATTGTGAACTAAGGAGAATATTACTCAAATAGCTATTCATGTTCAAATTATTTTAGGAGTAATTTCAGCACAGTTTCATTTCCCACGAATTCTTTGTGTTTTGCATAATACTTCATTCTCATCATCTTATGAAAGTTATTACACAATGGATATACAATGTCCCCCAAAACATTGGACGATTATCTTTGCAATGGAGCATTGTTAGTTAGTAAATTTAGTAACAAATTTTCTATGAAAGTACGAGGACACTGACTGGAATTTCCCCAAAGCTATCAGTTGATCTGGAATCGTTGTGAATCGGAAGTAACGTGACCAGAACCTCCATGGGGGAACCACACAACAATCCTCATTGAAACTCAACGGTGGGAACACGGAGATTGTCTGTCCCCAGCCTAGGAGTCACCGAGGCTTGGACCTGACGTCTCTGCCAGGGATGGCAGAAGGAGGTAGGAACCGTACTCCTAGTCAGCTACCTGGATGAGAGAATGCTGGTGGCCACGGAGGAGCTGGGCGCAAGCGTGAAAGGTAATGACAAAGGAATGATGAAAGCTGTGTGGAGAGGAAGGCGAGAGAGAGAGAGAGAGAGAGAGAGAGAGAGAGAGAGAGAGAGAGAGAGAGAGAGAGAGAGAGAGAGAGAGAGAGAGAGGGAGGTGTTTGTACATGGGGTTTGAAGGACGTTTCCAGAAAAGCAGCTTTCAGACCAAATACCAGAACAGTGTGTTTTGACGAATTTTCCTTTGTCTGAGGTAGAATACATTGTACCTTGCTTTTGACCCCACATGTCCCCTCAGTGAATGTGTTAACTACAAATAACGTTGCAAATAATTTACCTTGTTTGCAAGGCACGTATGTTTGTATTTGTTTGAGTTTTACATGGGTTGGTAGTGAGGAAATCCTGCGCACATGTGAGAAAACAAAATAACCTCTATGTAAAACTATATATTATACATTCAAAGGAATTACATAATATAATGTTAGCATGAAAGTATTGGTAGAATATATACTATGACACAAGATAAAGAGGAGTACATATTTTAAATGTCGGCCTTAAAATATTCTAATAATATGATTAGATATCACTGCAATTTAAGCTAATTGCCACTCGACTTTCTTAAGTACCTTAAAAGTGCTGCATGCGTTCAAAGGGACTGAAGGAAGACAAAGTAATTAAAAGCCCTCAGTCCTCATCATTAAGATGCTAGGAGTCTAATTAGGAAAATGGTGGATATGTACATAGAATCATGGAGTGAGTGAGTCAGAAAGGACTCATACATCAATCGGCCTGTCAGGCCACATCTTTTGAACAACCATTATGTGTCAGGAACACAGAGCCCAGGGTCATGTAAAAGGCAGGAGAACCTACTTCGCAGTGGCTTCCCCATTCTAGACAGCAGATCGATAGGAGCCAAAGGTGTTCACCAGTGCTGAGTTTAGGACATAGAGCTGCTGACTCGGGTAATGGCTTTGACCCTGGAAAAGCCGTGCCCTATCCATGGCTTCTTCTTATCTGTGGCATTTCAACCTTTCCTTTCACCCTACACTGTACTAAATTTTAATTGGAAACAAAACAAACTCTTGCAAAAATCAATAGCATCATAATTCAAAGCGGAGAGCTTGGGCAGATTTTTTATTTTTTATTTTTTGTAGCTCACTAAACAAATAAGCAGCCTGACCCCTCAACAGCAGAGAAAATCCAGAGGCAATGTGAAGAAAAACAAATAACCCTCAGGCTCTCCTTAGTTCATGGCTGTAAGTCAGTGTCCACGTGCAAATGGCTCAAATCTGTCCTCCAAAACTGTTTTCTGAATTCATAAATGAATGAATGGAGACTTACACAGGGTAGGAAACTTCTAGATGTACAAGTGATGTAGAACAGAGATTCTGTAGCAGGGACCAAGCTCAGTAGGGAAATAATAACATAATGTCCGTTTAAAATGACTAGGATTGACTAGTTGAGATTATTAGCCCAGATAGGGGAAGGCGCTAGGCTTTTGAACTGAGTGTCTTGATCTCAGATTGTTGATAATGTTAAATTAGGATCATGTACAGACACATGACATGCAAATACATATATACATGCATATACGTACATACATCCATACACAGATGCATATGCAAGCACATATGTCTATATATACTGTTTTAATTCCATATTGTCCTGACAGGAGGTGGCAGCAGCAGCCATGTTGGCAGTGGTGGGGGTAGTGTTCTATTTTGCCTTAGCAGAGTGGAAAATATCACTTGCTTCTTTTTTGTTGGTTCTTTTGTTTTGTGTTGCGTTGTTTCTGATTTTGTTTATTCGTGTGTTTTTTCACTTTAACATCCCAATGAAAGTTTCCCCTCTCTCTTCTCCTCCCAGTCCCTCCATCGCCCACCCTGCATCTCCTCGTCCTCTGTTTCTCTTCAGGAAAGGGCAGACTTCCCATGGATATCAGCGAGCCTTGGTTTGTCAAGTTGCAGTGAGACCAGGCACAGCTCCTCCTCTGATGAGGCTGGGTGAGGCAACCTGGTAGGAGGAATGAGGGCCAAAAGCAGGTAAGAAAGTAAAAACCAGCCCCTGCTCCCACTATTAGGAGTCCCACCAGAAGACCAAGCTACACAGCTGTCACATATGTGCAGAGGGCCTAGGTTAGTCCCATGTAGGCTCCCTGGTTATCAGTTCAGTCTCTGTGAGCTCCTGTGAGCCCTGGTGAGTTGGTTCTGGGGGTTTCCTTGTGGTGTCCTTGACCTCAATGGCTCCTACAATCCTTCTTGCCCCTCATCCACAGGACTCTCCAAGCTCTCCCTCATATTTGACTTTGGGTTTCTTCATCTGTTTCCATCAGTTGCTAAATGAAGTGTCTTTGCTGACATTTGAGCCAAGTATCAATATATATATATATATATATATATATATTTGTAGCAGGTTATCATTAGGAATCATTTCGCACCATTTTTTAAAGTTGGTTGCACAGCTTTTAAAGTTATTTTTTTCATTTTGAGGTTTCCCCTTTAAAAGAAGATCCTCTTCTATATGCCATTTTCTTCATAGCAGCACCAAGCATACTGTCTATGATTAACAAAACCCTAAAGACTCGTTAGTGGGCCCTAATCAAAGACAACATTTTATATTCAAAAAATAAAAGCCTTCATGGTTGAATAAGTCAACATGCTTATAAAGGGAAAGAGAAAAGTATCAATACAGCAATTTCTTATAAATTTTCAGTCTCATTTGTATTTGGCTTCGTGAGAGCAATGAAGCTCGGAGTGCCCTAGGTCTGGATTATCAGTAGAAATGCACTTGACTGGAAATACTTAAGACAGTGATCAATAAATAACAGTGCTTATCCTGCCAATCAGGACTGTTCAGCAACACTCATACCATATTTCTCTCTGTTTTTTAGATATGCTAAAACTATTTCTAGAACTTAGTCTCCAGAGGGGGTAAAAATTCTCTAATTTTAACCTAGTAAGTTGAGAAATCACCTTCTGTGCTCTCTTCTCATTCTTTTTTTTATTTTTATTTATTTATTTTTTTTTATTTTCCAGTTTAGATTTAGATAAGAAACAAGGTTGCTTCACAAGTCAGTTCCAGGTCCCTCTCCCTTTCCCTTCCCTCCTCCCGTGCCCTCCCGCTCCCCCCCCCTTATCCCCTCATTCCCCCAGGGAGGGTGAGGCCCTCCATGGGGGTGTCTATAGTCTGTCATTTCATATAGGGCAGGGCCTAGACCCTTCTCCAAGAGTTCAGGGTGAGAGTGCACCTCACATTGTTCTATGGGAGTCCAAAGTCCGTGTGTATACTCGGGATGGGTACTGATCTGCTGCCCAAGGCTCAATAGATGGATGACACTAGAAGAAACCATCCTGAGTGAGGTAACCCAGTCACAAAAAGAGAAATATGGCATGTACTCTCTCATATATGGATTTTAGACAAAGAGAGCCTTCTTGAGGAGCCTTCTGGAAGCCACCGATGGGTCTCTGTGTCATCAGTCCTGACACCCTTGCCAAATTCTCGGATACAGGCTGCGCAGTGGGAGCGGCATTTGGGGACAGAGCAGACCACCCAATATGATTTGTTCCCATTCCCTTCCTCTTACCTGAACACTTTGTGATTCCATTCTGTTTACAACTGAGTAATCTCCCACTGGGTATAAGCACTACATTTTTGTATCATTTGATAGACATCTTGATTTATTTCATTTCCTACCAGCTATGAATGAAACTGCATGGAAAATATATGGGAAAGTATCTCTGTTGTGGGATATTTTCTCCAGAAGGTATGTCCATGAATGATTATAACTGACTGCCAGTTATCTCCATTGCATTTTAGCCTGTTATTCTTGTAGACATAGACTATTAATATCTACTCGCTGTCCACTCACCCACACGGGCCAGCTTCACCTCCACTGCCTTGAAAGTGGCTGGGGGTCACCTCTGCCATCCTAAAATTCAAATCCCACTGTTTCTTCTCAGATTTACAGTTGCTTGCTTA
This sequence comes from Mesocricetus auratus, assembly GCF_017639785.1. Lineage (NCBI taxonomy): Eukaryota > Metazoa > Chordata > Mammalia > Rodentia > Cricetidae > Mesocricetus > Mesocricetus auratus. Next base: position 8,405,257 of record NW_024429192.1, on the reverse strand, counting down.
CTTCAAGCTGTACCATTTCTCTAGCCTTTTGTGAACGTCCTGTGAAGCCATCGACGTGTTCTGCCATCATATTAGATGTGTTCTGTCTTTCTGCTTCTTTCCTATCCAATCCTCAAGCACAGGCATACTTGACAAATTAAGAAGAACCCTGCTTCCTCCCATATAATCTCTGTGTTCTCTCCCACAGTGTTGGCTTCTAGATTTCCATTTGACACCATCAACCTGCCAGACAATTTAAACATTTTCACATGAAATCTTGACTCTTCTAAGAATATCCCATAGTTAGTGGTGGCTAATCTTTAGTCCATAGGTATCTTTTGCCATCTCATATATATATATGAGAGAAACAGATATCACCCTCTCCCACGCTGTAATAACTTCTCTCTTTCTAATTTATTCTCACAACAGTTTAGGATCTGCAGCAAATTAAAAATAGAATGAAATAATAAAACAAGATTGCATTCCTTAAGAGTTCTAACAAATCCATTGTCCGTGCTGAATGCTTTCAGTGCCCTGGTGGTAAGAACAGTGGTCATGGACAAACTGGGAGTGTTGGGCATCACAGGCTGTAAGGCATCCACATTCACCCATTCAGGACTGACTTCAGGATGCTCAGAGTGTGACAGGAACTTTAGTGTTAGCGTATCTGTCATACGATGACTGACACAGTCTTCTTTACTTTTCCTTGAATATGTTTTTAAGATTTTCAGGTAGAGAATTTATTTAAAAAATGAATTGTTTCTTTCATTTCTCTGTACACTGATGATGTTAAGTCTAATTTAGCTCTTTCTGTACAAAGGCTTTTTTCTTTTTTCCTTTTCTTATAAATTTGTCCTTAGACCATTTTATACATGTACACAAAACATACTGACGACTCTCACTCCCAGCCTCTCCCATAACCTCTATACGCCCTGTCTCCTCCCCATGAATCTCTCTCCTCCATTCAAGTCTATTAGCTTTGTTTGTGACCAGCTGAGTTTACTCAGGGGAGTCTGTGGGTCTGAAAGTACACTGTGGAGCCAGATGGTCTCAACAGTGTGTACACAACTATAGATAATGAATCATCCTCTCTCAGGATCTACTAGTTGCCAATAGCTCAGGAATAAAGGTTGGGGCCACTTGGATCTTCTCTCTTCCACAACTGATTAGGGCCGTTCTTATGTTGATCCAGTGTTGGCACCTGCAGATATGAGTTCATGATTGCAAACATTGTAAGATTTCTAGAGGAAGGAATTCTGCAGCCCTCCACTCTGTCTTCTTACATACTCCCTTCCCACCTTGCTCCCTCTTCCACGGTGTTCCTTGAGTCTTAGAGGAAGTGGTTTTGGCATCTTACAAATGATTCCTTTTATTCTTAGACACTTCACCCCGTTTCTTATAGTCTGCCACTGTCATCCAAAATGGAGAATGGTGCTTTGAGAATTTATAAATGAGCTCACGCTGTTTTTTATCTTGAAATTCAAGCACCATCTCTATATTCCTTAAATCCTATTCTTTAAGAAAAGTGAAAATAATTCCTCAGTGAGCCATGTATGAAATAAAGTTCCAAAACCCAACGTTAAACATTTTTCAAAGACTGATTGCCTGTTTAAAATTTCAATGACTGTGGAGAGGTTGGATGGTGCAGATCTAGAGAGTAATCAAAATTAGCTATGGCTATCTTTAGCTGCCTTGATTCATCACTCATTTATATGTATGACCTTGCATCCTTATGACCATTAGGTAAATGTTTTCAAAACATACTAACAGATCCCCTAATTTCCAACAACTATAAAGCTAAGGATGTTCTCCATTAGAATCCGAGGTCTTTATCAGAGATTTGTAAGGAGAATTTTGGATATACTCATCTCTGTTTTAAAAAAATATCTTGATATGTTACTGTCTTTGTTCTGTTGTTACTAGACTTCATGAAATTGATGTCAGTCTGGAACACGGCATTTGAGACAAAGGGGTACAGAGGAGGAGGGGAGGGAGAGAGAACTGGGACTGACATGTAAAACAAGCTTGCTTCTAATTCAAATAAAAAAGGGATAAAAAAGAAAAAGAAAAAAGGATTTATGTTTCTACTTTGTAGTTACACATAATTATAGCATACACTGTCTCATTCTGGGATGAGAGCTGTGTTTTACATCAGTTTATGTTGTTGAAAACATGACTGGGGAAATGATGGTAAAAGAAATTGGATACAGTGTTCTTTGAACCTCCATGGAGAGGGGAGTACAACTTAAAAGCTCATGGAAACAATTTGTAACAAGTCCCTGTATCTGGCTTTTGCTTACTTATTGGTATAGTTCCCTGGCTCTTCCTACAGTTTGATTTTGAGTCTGGCTAAGTGGACATTCACTGGACTTAGGGAGTGATTTTGAAAAGGATGTAAATTTGGTACTGGGATACTTTGAGAGGAATATATGCAAGTTGGAGGGGAAACTGGGATTATGATTATATTTCATTGTATATGTGTATAAAAGTCTCAAGATCAAAGAAAATGTTAAAAAGTGAAGGGAAAACTAGCATAAATAAATTCATTAAACTAAAAAACTCTAGAGAAACAACAATATTTCATTAGCTATACATGCTTTATAACAGGTATTCAATAAATTATGAATTATTGTAAAAGTAGATTAATATTGTGTGGTTACATTTTTTCTCAAAATCATTTTTTACTTAAAAGAGCCTGAAATTTGTTGACATAATTAATATGCCTTGAGATCATTTAAGACTATGTACTTAGCCTGTGGTCCTACTGTGTACTCAGGTGGCTTATATTTAGCCTGCTATTTAAGAGAACAATATAACCAAGTCACTACAATTTGGATTTCCCATGTAATCAATTTTACAGCACAAGCTAAGTTTAATCTTTAGTGACCCTGACCCAGACCCAGAATAAGCTTGTTCTCTCTCTCTCTCTCTCTCTCTCTCTCTCTCTCTCTCTCTCTCTCTCTCTCCCCTTCCCTCCCTCCCTCCCTCTCTCCCTCCCTCCATGTCTGTGTTGTGGTAATCATTTGCTAAAAACATTTAGCAGGTAGACAGCAACCTTAAACATAACAAATATTCCACAAATGTTGAAAGTGACATGTGGATGGTAGTTGATGGTACCCACATCTTGAGTGCTTTTCTGGGCCAGCAAAAATATCTTCTTTCCCTTTAGAAGTCCATTAAAGATTTCTGGAAGAAACCTTTGTGACTTTCACATATCATGTTTTCTGGTTTGCACAATAAATGCAGAGGAAAGCCCTGAGCCAGGGAGAGACACAGGCACAGGCACAAGAGACACAAAGCACAGCACATAGACACAGACAGGTCAGACAGGCAACAGGGATGATAGACAAGCAGACTACACACAGACTGGAGATATGCTAGTAACCACAGACTTCAGACAGCTGGAACACACAGGGACAGAAGCGGGGATTCACATTTGTGCTCAGTCTTTGACAAATAATGCCAAGAGGAAGTGTCTGTCTTCATTCCTTAATGTAAAATCGACACAATATTGGAACATAATCATTGATATTAGTCGGTTTAGCATCTGTGTTGGGGTTAAAAGCAGCTATACCCTTCTGTCAGTTCTTTACCACCCAAGAAAAGAAATGTAAATATGGTATACATAATATTATTTTTTTCTGACTTTCTGAGATTCTAACCCCCCCCACTCCATGACAATCACATTGCTAAGCAACTCTCTGAATTGGCACATTTCTTTCAGAAAAAATTCTAACATGAGAACAGTCCTGGATATTTTTCACTTGTAATTACTGGAGCCTCTTGAGAAATAAACCACAACACAGCCGCTGCGCATTGCTTTGTAGTCTGCATTGAATTTAATAGGAGATGAGCCTTCCACTTGACCCCCACATACAGCAACGGCAGCTCCAGAATGTAAGCAGGAGATGATTTATGACACACCTGAGAGTCTCCATCAGCTGATGTTCTCTGTGTTGTCTGACCTGGGTGAAATACTTGTTTTACAGTGGCTGGGCTCTTTAAGGCTCATCACAGAATATGGTTTCTGTTATTGAGACCACAACCTCTGTTTCCTTCAAGTTCGGGTGTCAAAAAATGACTTGCTGGCAAATCCCTTTCTCCAGAATATTGTTACCACACCCTGAGCCTGACATGGTTCTTCAAGGGTTGGCAGGAAAAGGTTTCCTTGTATTCAGTCTGTGTGTGTCATGTTGTTATAAGATCATTTCTTTCTTTGCCTTTTTTTCGTTCCTTTGTTTGTTAAGGCAAAAATGCTACAATATGTCATCTTGACATCAAGGTATATGTTACAGTAGTTCCACAATTGCTATATGTATTCATAACTAAAGGAAAGTATATTTTTTTACAACAAAATTCCTTTATTTGATAGTTGGGTAAAAATGATGTCCAGCCAGTAAAAGCACATCTCGAAACCCCTACCCCACCCAGTACATACACATAAACACAGAGACAAGCACAGTCGAGTGCGCGGAGCCAGGTTCTGGCTCCGTCTTCATTTCTTATTAGCCTAAGCAGTACCGATGACACACTGGTTCACCTTGGAAGCAAAGCGTAGTGAATTGAGTGCCTCGGAGACATTCTCTTCCATAGGAGAAATGTTCACAAACATGAGCATCTTGGCACTGCCGCCCAGCGAGTTCTACAGCAGGTAGGCAAGGTTGCTGTTTCGGTGAGGCACATGGGACTACTTATTGCTCAGGGCCATTATGACCAATCCCAAGGTAGACCCTGGCTTAACCTTAGGCCCTGGGGAACGTAATCGTCTTCGGGAAACACAGTCCATTAACAGAAGTCTGTCTACCCTGGGAAGGAAAGTTTTTTTAATGTTTCTGGTCGACCAAATGAATAGTATTCTAAGACTCTTTCTCCCATGCTCTTTTAGTTGCTTCTGATTGGTCTGATTTTAAGGGAAATTGTTCTTAGAGATAAAGCTTGAGCACATTCACAGGGAGATGTAAGTCTTGGAAAACTAGGTCCTTCCCAGCCTAATTTGTATGTCTCGGACTCAGCAGAACTGTCAGGCTTCAAAGAACACAGAGTTTAGGCTTAGACTTGATGAATACAAAGTTGGAAGAATTTTCAGTCTTAAAATGGTATTCAATGGCCCTATAAATAAACCTTAAAGTGGAAATTCTCAAATGATTTCAAGTTTTGAGCTCCAGAAAAATATAAAGACAGACTGGAACAGTCTAGAAAAACAGCCACAAAACAAGTGGTGAGACATTAATTTTTAAGCCTGGGAACAATTGTAACCTGCCCCCTTGTGTGCAGAAGTTGTATCTGCAACTCATGACCATTCAACAGAAACTGTTTACTAAACAGCCCTGCCTAGAATTTATACAGACTCTTGAATTGAAAGTAAATCATCCATCCATCTTTTTTGATAGCATGACTGTTTGCAAATTCAAGTTTGCTTTCTCTAGCAGTTTGCAAGTTGTCTGTCCTTCCTAAACATTCTGCCTTCCCTTAGTGTGCCTGTGTTCTTTTGGCACTGAGAAGGTAGAATGTGTTAGGTAATACTGGACATTAGGAGAGATACTATGTGAAAGCAAGGCTGTTTCCTCCTTACTGCTGGATATACCTTTCTTCTGGATAACCTTTAAAAATGTTCTCTTCCCTAACACACTGTTTGCCTTCAATGAAATGCTTCATTCTTTCTGAGATGTTACTACAAAATTCACCTTGTTTAAAAGGTGTCAGGTGGGATTTGAGGCATGATAACATTCCGTGAGAGATTCAAGAACATGAGAGGATGAGGGAGAATCAGCACAATGGTTCAGCAGATAGAACTCTTGCTGCACAGGCTAATGATCTGATTTCAGTCACAGAGATCCATGTAGTGGAAAGAGAAATGATCCCCCAAAGTCATTTCCACAGACAAGATATGGTCTAGCAAATCCCGCCCCCAAACACACACACCACACACAAAACTCATAGATGAATTTAAAGATATATAAAAGGTGAATGTTAGAAAATGAGAGCTATTGCTTCCCCAGTTGCCATTCTTTACCCAAATGTATTGTCTTTGTTCTCTGCTGTATTTATGAACTCAACAAATTCTCCTCCAGAGAGTGATCTTTATGTTCATCTCCTACTTAGAATTCTGACTCTTGCTAAATAGCCACAAACAGAAACTTCTAATGCTAGATAAACTAAAAGAAATACTGAAGGGAATCTCATACAGCTTGCTGATATAAAAACCCACGCTTTTCATATGCATGTGCTATCCACACATTGTAGTTATTCTGTATTCTGCATCTCTAAGCTTCGTTCCATTAAATTACACTCAATCTTCATGACTCCATCAGCCCCTCCTCTCAGCACGCAGTGCAAACCCTGTCTCGCAGACAATGTTTGCTTTCTCTCTACACAGGAAGAACCTAGAGAGACTTGAAATCAAGACTGAAATCTCAGCTTTAGCGCTCACTCACTTTGGGATCTTGTTTACACTCTCTGATTCAGTGTCGATACTCCTGTACAGAAGATGATTCCGCCTTTGAGATTTCTGTGAGGTTCTCAAGGTCGCCTTAAACTAGGAAGTGAGTAAATGGTGACTATAAATATTTGAGCATATGTAACGCTTCCTAAGGGCACCTATAGGGCAGGACATAATATATTTGCTATTATTTAGTCATAGTTCTGATAGTCTGTGAAACTACGTCTTCCTCCATAGTACTTTTCTGTGTAGGACCAAGATTTTATGACATCACTGACAAGACTTAATACCTTTCACTCAAAATAGAAGCAGAAAAGCAAAGAAGGTCTCATATCAAATAAGAACTGACACAACTATACACACTTGCTCCACGTCGAGGAATGATCACACATAACATTGTCACTCCCCATGAGCCAAGCATTCAAACACATGAGTCTGTCTATGAGGGCCCATACCTACTCAAACCATCACATCCCACTCCCTGGTCCCCGGCTTACGGAAATAACATGATGTCAAATGCATCTAGTCCAACTTCAAAAATCCCTGTAGTCTATCACAGTCTCATAGATGTTTAAAAGTATGTATGTAATCTCTTAACTGTAATCCCCTATAAAAAAGTAAAAAAGCAAGAAGATCTCATATTTCCAATATACAACGGAACAGGATATATGTTACCTTTCAAAGAGGAGAGTAGTAAGGAAGCACTGAACCAAAGAAAGACTGAAAATCATCTTGGAAATCTCAAACTCTGCATCTCCGTGTCTGATGTCAAAGCACTCTTCAGATCCTCAACTCCTTTCAGTTTTGTTAACTGCAACACACTTCTTCTCTTGGGCTGGTTCCACTCCCTGTTAGCATCTTTCCTTGGCAGGTAGCCCACAACATCTTGGGGTCTCCAACATCTTGGGGTCTCCCAGGCAATCCAGGCTGCAATTTTACAGCTTTGTGCAATGACCTTTCTGGGCCTGCATGCAGGGACACATCTGTCACACACCCAGCCTTAGCAGCTTTTCTTAGTCATGGAGGGAAATTCCATAACCCCTTTCGTCTTGTACACTTGACTCTAAAGCCAGAAACATGTGGCCAAAACTCCCAAGTTCTTTTGCTCGCTGGGGCTAAAACACGACCCACTCATTCAATTACATATTCACCAGCTTTCCGGGTTTGATGATTACTTCCACTGCCTAAGTTTGGATATCCTAGAGCTAGTTCTCTATACCAGGACGGCCTCAAAGATCCACTCGTCTCTGCCTTCCAAATGCTGTGATTAAAGGTGTGTATCATCTCACCTGGCCCTAAGTTTTTCTTTAATTCCTTTTTACAAGTTGGAAACTTAGTTGGGTGGGGTCTTGGTCTGAGGCCATAACCCCCTTTGCTAATCTGTTTACTGAACTGAGGACTGAGTTCCATTCCACTTCCTGGTGTTCCTTTTCTCCTCAAAATGTACATTTTGTATTTTTTTCTTGCTCAGTTTGTTTTGTACTTGCTACAACATCAATACATTGGATCTTTTGCTTGGAACAATTAATCAACTTCTTTCATGGATACAAAATTAGTTCTGCAATAGCTTCATATGCTGTTGTTGGTTATTAATTATAACTCTTGGTTTTGGATTTTAATATTATTACTTTGTGTTTTATAGATATCACCACATGGAACAACAATGATAACAAAATAAAAAACAAAAAACAGTAAGAAACTACTCTTATCACAGAACAAAACCAACCATGATACCAAACAGTCACTATAGATTGAAGGGTGGCAAAATGCTAACTTCTAGACTCCATACAACCATTGCAACCATTGTTCACAATTGTGGTTGTGTATACTGAACCCACTAACACTGGCCCTATTAATAATCACTAGTGGAAAGGAAACACACTCACAGGACCCTATATTTCACCACCGAACTATTCGCAGCTAACAGATTCTGGGTTAATCCTATACCCCTCACTGACTAACCCACCATGGTGGGGAAAGCTCAAAGGATAGCTCCAAACCCATAGTCATACAGGCATCCCTTGTGAATACCAGTGAATCACAAAATAAAGCCCATAGGCATGAGTGTGTGAGAGAGATTTGGGGAGGAAAGGTTATGGACTAGGGTAACACAGAGATAAGAATGGGTGGTGAATAAAACCGGTCAGCCTGAATTATGAACACAAATAAAATTATCTAAGGGTAAATTCAAATTTTAAAATAGCCAAGTGAAACAGTTTGAGAAGATAAATGCCATGCTTTCAAGGTCCAAGCTGCAAATGATCTAGACTGCGGCAGGATGGGGAGGAAATCAACCCAATAAATGCAGCCTAAAATATATTTTCTTAGGATATTGAAATGATTCTGGAGACTATATACATCCTGGGATAAGACTGGGAGAAAATGTGGGTTTGTTACTCTGTTTTCTCTCAGTCTCATCCCAATAAGGAAAATGAGAATGGTGACTTGCCCCACTAAGGTCACAGTACTTGCCTGAAGCTTCTGAGGAAGCTTACTGTCTACAGAGGCATGGATTCTGCTGGGCAGTAAAAGCTGTGTTTCCTGTTACACTCTCTGCACAGTGAATTTACAAACCCTCAGAAGTATGGCTGGTAAAGCCTCAAGTCTTTACACCTCAAAAGCTCTGGAGCCCCCTGAGCCCTTTAATATTCTCTGGTCCCAATAAGGGAGGCCTCATGTATATTAACATGTTTGAATTTACTCTACCTTTAATCACCTTTATGCCTATTAGAGGTAATTTTTCCATCCTCAAAGCCTTGGCTTTTATCTGATCCTGGTTTAAATTCTCATAAATGTACTCCAGGACATGAGGTAATACTCTGACTGCGTTTCAAAAGATTGTTTTGGTTCGCTAATTACACACGGCAGCTTCTGTCATTCCCCATAAGAAGATATTTTATGTAAACACTGTGGTCTGTTTGCCATTATCCAAAACCAACATCCATTAAATGGTTAACCACTTGAACTAAGTGGCTGGGATAGACATATCACTCATCTTGGCAAAAGTAATAGAATAGTCTGTGTTTGTTGAAAGTTGTTACATACTAGAGGCTTTAGAAATATTCATTGACTGAACTCAACCACTCTGTGTGTGTGTATGGGGGGGGTAACAGTATCACATTCATTTTCCAGATGTTGCAAACTGTTGAAGGAAAAAGCTTCTTCGAAGTCACATATCTATGACATGTAGGAGTTGCACTTGAGCAGAGGCAAGCTGATCCCAGATCCCGTGTTTTCTCCATTTACTGCGATGTTGATTTGGAAAGCTTCTCCCAAAGGAGGGATGGGCAGACACCCTGTGACTCTCTTTGCTTTCACTCATTCAGATCACCTAGAAGCTGGAGGCACAATTGATTTTTTGGGGGTTTCTGCCTCACACTGCTGTCATATCTGTCTTCAATAGGTCACTACTCTATGACACCTCCTGGAGGCTAGTGTTCTTACTGTGTTGCTGAGTGAGTGGCATCCTTTCACAATACCTCTCTGAGTCCAAACAATCCCTTCATTTTATTCTCCTGCCTCATTTCATTACCACCCTTTTTCAGTATCTGATATTCTATAGCAGAGAGCAATAATGTACAGAAATCTAATCCTCCTCCCCTGATAAATGTATTTAGTTTCTAACTACAGACATGGGCAGTAACCTTAAATACTGGAGGAAGAGTTTGTTCAAGGGATTTTCGTTACTTTAGTAAACTATTGGAATTGTTTGGGATGAAAAAATGGGCAATTTCCTTTCAATAGTTCACATGACACTTAGCTAAGAGGGCCAAGTATATATTTACAGTATTTGTATTCTTTACTGAATTTGGTGTATGAGAAAAGATGGGTACAGTCTTAATTCTGTAATAATTTCTCCTTGCAGCTTTAGGTACCTCTGTACCTCTGCCCTGTTCCTATTTAGGAGGAAGGAATATCACACTTCCCACTGCACAACTCTAGGAGAACAAAATGATTTCTCACACTAATATCTTCAGTGTGTGAATTAGACTGTGCTGACAAACTATACCACCTGATCTTCGTTATTGAAAAAGTGACCCAGGAATGACAGAATGACTAACAGGAAGGTCTCCACAAGTGGAGGATATGGGTCCCAAGGTCTGTTACTACCATTAACACAAACTATTGCACTGGTAGCCAGAAGCAACAATGGCACAAACAAGAAAAATAATATTCTACTCACAGCCCTGCTGTTTCACTAATTCACACGCCATTGTAGGTGTCTTGTCAACTCTGATTGCTATGCATTTTGTCAGCCTAAGTTCCCAGAGTGTCCTTATTCTCAGTAAGTTTCTTCTGTGTCAATGATTTGCACCTTTTATCAGAAACCTTAACTGATATATCCTAATTCTCCTTACATACCTTTTCTTCTAAAATAAATGCAAACTAAGGAGGCAGTTCAGGTGGTTTGGTGATCTTCCTATTAACCACTTGCTCAGTTTTTTGATAAAGGTACTTGCTGCAAAAATTGATGACCTGAATTTGACCCTGAAACCCACATGGTGAAAGGAGAGTTGTCACACTTGTTCTCTGACACACAAGTGTATACTGTGGCTTGTATGTGTGTGCAAACAAACACAATTAATTAATTAATTTTTCATTTTTCTAAAAAAAGCAGTGAAAACAGCCTCAAAAGGAGGGAAAATGTAAGAGGCCTGGTGTGTGGGAGTGGACCTCTCCATATGCTATGTATGACTTTTAGAATAAGGTTCTAACAGTTTATTATACTTGTATTATGCTTTTACAATATGCCTAGCAAGCAATGTTCTATTTAATATGCGCTGCTTAAATCTTTTCTTGGGTAAACATATTTCAGTGAACATTTCAACATGAAAAAGCAGCATAAAGGAAATTCTTCCTAAGATGGGAACATCAAGTTTAACAGCCAACCAGTATCACGGCCATGGGGGAAGTAAGGAAGTGAGACATTTAACTGTGTGAGTCTGAAATGAATTTCAATTTGGAATCATTAAAGCTGAGTAAATTTAGGCTTCAGTGAAGGAGCTCATAATTGAATGGGAAAGAAAGATTCAAAAATATTACATTGTGCACAAAGATTGATTGTAGGAAGAAGAAAGTGCGCATGAATGGAGTTGATGACATACTGTAGTTATATTTATCTTTTACAGATCATGGTATCAGGGCAGTTTGCAGATTCCCTTAATCCTAATCACATTATAATGCTACTATTTTCAATGTGCAGAAAACAAAAAAAAAGAGATGAAAATAAATTGTTCAGAGTCATAGGGTATTAACCCTATGGACAGCAATCAAGTTCATAGTAGAGTCTAAACAGTCTGGCTTAAACTTCTGACCTCTAGACAACAGGACTAGCATCCTATGTTGGGAGATGAGCAAAAGTTGAGTTAGTAAAACTCAGCTGAAATGAACACAATGAAATGAGAAGGTGCAAACAGAGAGGGCAGGTGATGCTGGAAATGGCCTCTTTAAAAACATTAAACACAAGATTAAAGATAATTTAGTGCCCAGTGAATGAGGTGAGACAGATGAATGACTAATAATTGCTATGGCTTGACTTTTCATTTTTGGAGCGCTGGGTGGAGGGCAGTCTGGGAAGTTAGGGAGCTGGAAGGAAGAAAGTCTACAAGCGTGGAAGGAATTATCTGTGACAGCATGATGAGGCTTGCCTGCCACACAGATACACATTTGGATTCATTTGTTAGACAACCGAATATAAAGAGACGAGTCAAACTGTGAGAAGCTCCACCGTTAGCATCAAAAACTATTGGATGCCTGTTTATACTTGAATTTTACATAACTGATCGTTCTTCGAGGACTGTTTTTGGAAATTTTTCTTCTACAGCAATTTTTGTTACTTATCTGAAACATAAAATTGGCAGGGCACCCTTCATTGTTTTGTGGTATCCCGAAAACCTGGCAAAGCAGACTTGAATTTCATCAACTTGAAGAGGAGACACAATCAATTGCTCTGTGTCAGGTTTCTCAAAATAAAAGAATTCTCAATGAGAAACACTAGGTAGTGGGCATTATGGATTCAAATCTTAACCCATTATTGCACTTTCTCTTGTCTCATAACTGTGCTTTTTTTATTTCATCCTCCACTCTGTTACACAGTTTGACATGTAGAGGATGAGCTGCGTATGTGCGAGCTGTGGGGATGAAGGTCCTTGTGCAAATATCCTCGGCATTGATCCTCCTGCAGGTCCATGGGAACACAGTAGGTCTAGACTAACTAAAGGGTGAGAGACAAACGGCAGAGCCCAACTTCCAGCTCATCCCAGCAGATGGTCAACCACCCTCAATGTAGCTAAACCCAGGGAGGCTCTCTTACTTCCCCCAAGTGGATTTTACTTATTGAGTAGTCAATTATTGTAGGATATTATTCTAAGGTGGTTACTTTTGTTTCTGCTCTGGAACATTTGTTTAATGATGCAAAGATGTGTTTGATTAAATAAAATTAACCTATCGTCAAGGAAGTTGGGTCAACAACTAGCTAACAGGAAGTTGTAGGGAGGAGCCAGGTAGAGAAGGATTTAAAAGAGGGTCAAGGAAAAGCACAAGGACTTCTTGGGAGACACTAAGGGGCGAGCTAGGTAAGCTGCTTGCTACTCAGCCTCTCTGGGAAGCAGGATTCCACCTCAACCTTTGACTCTTGAGTTCTATAGTGAGACAGAGATTTAAATAAGTTTCCTTAGTAGCTTTGAAAGAGTCGGTGCCTGAGAGAACAGAATTTCCTCAGACTTTGGGTGGTAGCAGTGGAGTGGCAGCTGCTGAATAGGGTAGCCATAGCTTAAAAGGCAGCAACAGTCAATAGTAGTGAGGTTCACTGAGCTGTGTTTCTTAGCAACAAGAGGATACTAGAAGCCAACTGCCAAGTCATGTAAATAAGAGGAGTGCTAATTTACACATACTGATTTTGTATGATGTGACAAGTCATGGTGTAAAGGTTGTATTATCCTGTTAAGCTTCTTTATAAGGCCCTTATGAACTTGTTACTATTATTACCCCATTCTTAATTCTGAGAGAACTAAAGCATAATAATGTTGAATAACGTAACCAGTGTCACAGTGGGAAGTGGCAGAGCTTGCAATCAAACTTAAGTAAATGTTGCTTCAGACAATACCTGCCTGTGACTGGAGACACTGAGTATCAATACAAGTGCAAAGACATTTTTGAACTTGACAGTCAAAGGGTGTTAGAGCACGTACTATGTCATCAACTGAGAGGCAGTGGGAGGGAGGATGGAACCTTGAACTGAAAGACAAGTATATGGTTTGTGAAGTAATGCAGACAGTTGCCCTTATTGTCAGTATTCAGGCGTCTGTACTTGGCCTGTCCTCGGGGTTCTGATGGGATACGCCCTCAGCTGCAGGTACTAAGAGCACCACCAGTGTATATTCACTATGTTCCATTTTAAAAGGGCCCTGCCCACCTCCCGTCCTCCTCCTGCTCCTCTTTATCTCTCTCTTTCTTTCTCTCCCTCTCTTCTTGTTCTCTCCTCTCTCTCCCTCTCCCCCACTTTCCTTTTCTCCTCTCTCCTGCTGCTCCTGTCTCTGCAGGCTGGTCTCCCTGCTTCCCTTTCCCCTTTTTATGATCCCCTTCCCTAATCAAAAACCCTTCTGCTTGAACCCTGTCACATGGTGTCTTTCTTTGCGTGATACTTTGCTTAAATTACAACACTTAGCCCATTAGGGTCTTAAGTGGTAATAGAGGGAGGGAAGGGTGGGAGGATTCTTTAAGGTAGACTGTTGTACATCTGAGGTCTAAACTTGTTGCATTTATGTTTGTTTTTGACAGAGATTCCTATGTCTGAAGAATCTGCAGATGTTAAATTCTTTATTTACTTATTTATTGCAGTACTGGATATTGACTCTAGGGCCTTACATATTTCATGTAAATGTTCTGTCAACTGATCTCCGTCCCCTGGCCCAAGCATAATGTGTATTTAAACACCATAGCAAAGGTTTTGATTTCAGTGTTGATATCATTCCATTATGCTGAAAATAATTATCTAGATGAGGAAACTGATATGTAAATATGCAATCAATCAGATTTATTCAGGGCAAGTTTTGAGAGATAATGTGGGCACGACAGGCATTTTTATAGCCCTCGTAGATGATAAGATGAACAAAAAACTGTGTTTAAACATATTCAAACTTTCTGGAGAATGCATAGCTCTGGAGAAGGCAGTGTCTAGTGTCCAGTAGAGATAAGGATCCTGAAGAAATTGCTAGCTGGGAGATGAGGGACAAATGGGGTCCTAGAGGCTTCCATCTCTTGGTGAGGGAGAAACCTTTGTACTGTATGCTGCCTTTTTGTTGGGGCCCAGGAAGTTACCACAATGGTTAGTACTGTAAGTTTGCCTTCCAAGATGAGAAGCAAAGAGTGGAATGTTTAATCTGATGACGGAGCTAAAGAAAAGTCGGAGGTCGTGGCTCACTTCAGCAAGCATAGGCATTGCCGCGGTTGATTTTTCCTTGAGTATCATATCTGCTAGATGAAATATATAGTAATACTATGATATGGAACATGGCCTAAATTTTCTCAGTTTTCTTTCTATTTCAGCACGTTGAAAGTTGCATTACAATAGCAGGAACGTGTGTCACACCAACAAGATGGGCCCTCTTAAACAAAGGACTTTCAAAAACGAGACTAGCAAAAATGACAGCTTCAGGGTCTACAGAGCCAAGTAGCAGTAAACAAGAAGTTGCAAACTGAGTGAAAAACAATTTCCACGACTTATTTCTTAAAAACAACTTTTAATGAAGGTATTAAAAATCACTTTACTTATGTTTATTCTTATACTCTTATTTCTTCCTTTCATATTAGTGCTAGATCTTAAGTTGTGCAATCGCAACTAGCAGGAGTGTTATAATTAGTTCTATTAAACCCTTCATAATTATGGCCTATAGAGCCTGTGAGATGGCCCAGTTGGGAAAGGCACTTGATACCAAGCCTGATGACTTAGTTCGGTTCTAAAGACCCAGACCCACCTGGTGGAAGGGGAAGAGGAAAGAGAGACTCAAACTGACTCCTCTACCTTGTCTTCTGATCTTCACAAGCATAATAAAACTATACTTTTCATTTTTAAATTTAAATTAGAAACAAGCTTGTTTCACATGTCAATCCCAGCTCCCTCTCCCTCCCCTTCTCCCCTGCCCTCTACCCCTTCACCAGACCCTCCAGTCTCCCACCCAATCTCCACTCCAATCCCCAGGAGGGTGAGGCCCTCTATGAGGGATCTCCAGAGTCTGTCATTTCATTCAGGGCAGGGCCTAGGCCCTCCCCCAAGAGTTCAGGCTGAGAGAGCATCCCTCATTGTGGGAGGGGCACCAAGAGTATATTTGTATGCTAAGGAGAAATACTACTACCCAAGGTCCCATAGATTGCCTAGGCCTCCTCACTGACACCCACATTCAGGGGCGTCTGGATCAATCCCGTGCTGGCCTCCCAGCCATCAGTCTGGGGTCCAAGAGCTCTCCCTTGCTTAGGTCAGCTATTTCTGTGGGTTTCACCAGCCAAGTCTTGACCCCTTTTAAAAATTGTGTAGCTTTTTTCTTATCCCCCACCCATCAATAGAAAATGAGATGTATTCAATGTAGCTAACCTTGGAAGAAGGACAATGAGGCCTAGTAATGCCCCAAGTGCTTCTTTGGGGTCCTAACAAGAGGGTAAGTTTGAAGCAGAAGGCAAGACTAAGGCATTACTAAGCAGTAAGACATTGTTCCTCCCAATGCCCAATGCCACTGTGTCAGAGCTCCAGTCTCTCCTGAAGTACGGTCCCGTGCCTTTCCATCTGTAAATAGTCTTATTGTTTGCAACAAGGAGAAATATTCTAATACCTGAATGGTGCACGAGATCAGCAGTTCTCAATCAATGGGTTGCAACCCCTGTGGGGACCACATATCAGATATTCTCATATCAAGATATTTATATTAAAAATCATGCAGTAGAAAAATTATAGCTATGAAGTAGTAATGTAATAATTTTATAGTTAGGGGAGTCGCCGCATTAAGTACTGTATTAAAGGGTTGCAGCATTAAGGACGGTTGAGAACCACTGCACTAGATAGAAACAAAAGTTCAGGTCCCCACAACAGAGCTATTTTAATGACCACAGTTTGGAAATGTATTTGAGGTTTCTTGCTTCCAAAATTTTTGGCAATGAGATCAAGAATGTAAACATAGCTTTTGAAACCTGCCTCTAAAACCCATGACATTCAGAAGCACTAATCACATTTGATACAAGTCAATTTTAATAGCATTTGGACAGTTTTGAACAGAAATAAATAAATAAGCCTTCAAATGAGGCTGGCATTTAAACCAAATGGTGATTTGAGACAGGTCGTGTTTCATCAATGTAATGCCTGTCCGCAGAAAATTATGGTGAGCAATCACATGTTAAGTGCTTTATATGATAAAAACACCCACCACTTAAAAAACATGTCAACAGGACAATCTCCATACATAATAGCACCCCTTAGAGAGCTAATGTAGATGTATGTTTACATGTCATTAAATTTTAGAGTTAGCCATAAAAAAATGAAAACTCAAGGACATAAATCATACAGATTGGTAGCCACAGACATTAATACACAGGGAGCATTCCAGAGCCCTCCCAGTTAAAGTGCAAGCTGTGGGATAACTCTATACAGGAAATTTAGAACACCAGAAGCTCTAGATTTCAAGACTTCACTAACAAAGTTAATTACAGCACTTGCAAAAGAGATTTGCTGGGAAGTCTTTGTATCCATTTATACCAGTTTGACAACACATGGACACAAATTATCTTTGTTTACTATTTAATTATTACACAAATTCAGAAGGCATGTATATTCTTTACACAGTCCTTCCCTTTGTGAATTCCTTCCCTCCTTCCTCTAAATTTAATAGAGGAACATTTCAGTCCTTCTGTTTCTTCCGCTCCACCTGTATAAATTTATTGATACGACAACTGTTTTTTTATTCCAATACAAGCTCAATTATGAAGCAATCATAATTAATGTCAAAACGTTTCCTGCCTTTCTTCCTTTTTCCTACTTTCTTTCCTTCTTTCTTTCCTTTTGTCTTTCGTCTTTCTTGCCTTGCTTTATATCTTCTCATTTTCGTTGTCTGATTTGAAATAAAATCAAGATGTAAGTCAAAGAAAATGATTTACATAAAATGAAATTTCATAGCCGGGCGTTGGTGGCGCATGCCTTTAATCCCAGCACTCGGGAGGCAGAGGCAGGCGGATCTCTGTGAGTTCAAGACCAGCCTGGTCTACAGAGCTAGTTCCAAGATAGCCTCCAAAACAATACAGAGAAACCCTGTCTCGAAAAACCAAAAAAAAAAAAAAAGGAAAAAAAAAAGAAATTTCATTCAAACAGCTGTTCTGATCTTTTAAACGAGATTCTCATCTGTTAATTGGATTCACACATTTCTATCCATGACCAATGCACTAGTAGAATGGGCTTCCCTGGCCTTTGTATCCATGGCTAAGGAACTTGTTGCAGAAGATCCAGTCCAGATTCACTATTGAGATCCTAGGTGCTGAACCAGGAACAATAAATTGTAGAGCCAGCATGAAGGCAATCTTTTCTGTATGGCCTGAGGAAATTTCTGAGTAAAAAAAAATCTCTGGGAAGAAAGAGTCAGGATCCCTAGTCTTAGTTGAATAGTAAGACTAGAATTGTCAACCATGAAAAGCTCTTATCAGTAAAAATGTTCTGCCTGCTATTAGCACTACCCTTTGTGTCTGCCATAGTGCAGGTTGTCTGTAGAACATTAAGGGCCCTTAAATATATGAAAAACAAATCAGAAACGCTTCCCCCAGCAAACACGCTTGCTTCCTGCGGTTCTGTGTCACTCGAGCTTCTTGCATCATGGTGGTGGCAAATAGATCGTCTTTATAAGGGACCACTGAGGGCAGGCTGTGCCCAGCTCCCAGTTACTTCATAGTGTATAAAATGCTGGCTTCTCAGCTTGTACCTTGCTAAAAGATTATTTTGAAAGCTTCGTTTGACTCCATTTTAAGAAAGGAGGACAACTGTGCACCTGGGTGGACATTTGAAGTACATTTGGAACTACTCCTGAAGTGCTGATAAATTGCTTACTCCCAGGAATAGGCAGAATGACATTCTGATAATTTATTGATGCAAATTGAGAATATAGGTGCATGTGTGCTCATTAATATCATATCAAAGAAAAGTAGGCATAAGAACTTATTGGACATACAAAACCAAGGAAAGGGTATAATTACCCCATGTGAATACCATAAAAATGTGTACACCTAGGATCACCATGGTGTTGACTCCAAGGGACTCGTCACCTAACCACGGTATGTGCATCAAAGAACAAGGGGCAAAGAACTTACAACTATCCCTGGGCTTCAGCTTGGTTTAGTCTGCTGTTGTCTGTCTGTCAGAGACATGGTTCTGTCCTCTCACCTCTGCAGCTGGCATTCACCCTGCAGTCCATTCCTACATGGCAACATTCATGTCTGCATGGCTCCTACCCTGGAGCTGATTTGGTCCTTATCCTATCAATATGTTTTTATTTTCCATTTGCATCAGTATATTTCTTAAACTTCTGTCTTTTTACTCTCAATAGTCACTTCGTAACATACAAATGTGTGTGTGCATATGTGTCATAAGCTTGCGTGCATGTGTGTGAGTGTGTGTGTGTTGTGATTTGTGAGTTAGTCATCACCACTGGAGTTAAAAACATACTTGTGTTCATGTAGCTAGAGAGATGGCTCAGTAGGTAAGAGTTCATACTGATCTTGCAAAGGACACAAGTTCCGTTTCTAGCACCCAGGTCAGATAGCACACAAACACCTGTGATCCCCACTCCAGAAGCCTCTGGCATCTGTATGTAAATTTACTCACTAGCAGGTGTCCACTGGAAGACACACAAACACACATACACATATACACACATTTAAAATGATAAGAAATATTAAAATAGAAAATATGTGTTCCCCTCTGCCACAATATCAGGGAAAAGCAGATTTATTTTGGTTTCTGTTACTTTGCAAATTTGTGCAACTGAATCTCTATCACCATGTGAATTTACTGTGATGTTAGAAGTTCTGACACTGCTCGTGTTTCTGACATAGTATGTCCACCATAGGTGTCATACCTCTCAGTAGAAACCAAGGAAAGAAAGTAAGATTCACTTCTACCCACCATTCCCTAAGATAAAGGATAGGAGCAGGCAATGTGGTGATTTGTTAAAGGAATGCTACCCTTAGAAGATGCAGCCAATAACCACACTTCACAGCAGAATGCAAGCATATGCTCTCTGTAGTGACTGAACACTCAAGTCAACTGAGAATATTTATCTCTTGAGGGAGAAAATAGAAGCAAATTATTCTGGTTACACTTGGTAGACATCCTATATGTTTTAAGCTTGTGTAGCAAAACGGCTTAGAATCATTTTCATCAAAACGTAGTATGAAGCCGGATATCAACACTACCTAATAAAATTCTTTATATTAGTTGCAAAATAATATGCTAAAGTAATGTTAAACACTTCGAATATTTATTAGATAACAGCAATGCATAAACTTTCTCTATGACATTACTATAGAGATAATATAACAAGAGTAATTAAAAACAAACCAAAAGAAGAAATATGACTTGACAGATTTTGATGATTCCCTCATGGAAGACCTCACCCTCCCTGGGGAGTGGATAGAGGATGGGATGGGGGAGTCAGTGGGGGGCACAGGAGGATGGGAAGGAGAGGGAACAGGAATTGATACATAAAACTTAAAATGAAACAGAAACTATTATTCATATTAAATGCGCATTCTGGTAATGGATATAGAGATTAAAGATACAGAATGATCACAGAATCTGTTTAAGCATTCCTATTGGTGTCAGAGGAAATGGAATGCATGTCTCTGGCATAAGAGCAAATAACATGGACCACATATTTGGAAGTGTCCTGTTTGTTTCTAATGTCAGCAGTTCACTCAGTAGAAGCTGGAGAACCCATACCCTCCATAGCATGAAGGGCGGCGGCAGCCATATCCGTAGCCTCCAAAGCCGGAGCCGTATCTGTAGCCTCCATAGCCAGAGCCATATCCATAGCCTCCATAGCCAGAGCCGTATCCATAGCCTCCATATCCACAGCCACAGCCCAGCCTGCGGATGCTGTTACATCCACAGCCATAGCCTCCATAGCCATAGCCCAGGCCTCCGTAGTAGCCGCTGTAGTAGCTCATGGTGTCGGGAGTAGAAGGTTTGATCTTCTGTTTAAGGAGAGGCTGTGAGTGTGAGCATCAGCACCTACAACAAAGCTTATATACTCTGGGCAGAGTACCTGATGAAGCTTGGGCCCCTCCTTTGTGACATTCCATGAATTGTAATTACTCGAGACAATGCATGCGTCTACTGTCATTTGACCAACATCTGTTGAGGATGCTTAGGCTTTATTTGGCTACCTAGTGTGTTTGTTTCACAACTTACTGCTTTAACCTTATTAGACAGAGTATTTATAGACTTCAAGAGAATTTGCTATTATTAGACAATACCGAACATATTAAGTATTCCTGAATGGAAATTAAAATTTTTCTAGTGCATTTTGTTGGGGGACACTGTTATATTTTGAGTCCAAAAAAATTTGGAAAACAGCCTAGATCAAGACTGAAATGTGTCAACGTTTACAAAAGAGTTACATATTTTGTGTCACGTGAGGCAAGGACTTAACTCACTGTCAAGAGCCATGAATTGTCACCTGATTTCTAGAGGGATAAGACTTTGGGTATGCATGTTTGTCATAGTTATTTGAGGATTTACATTCAATTATGCAATATTTATTTTCTGCTTAACAACACACCACAATTGACTTATAAGTGAAGAGAGAGACAATGACAGTGATTAAAAACCTACTTGGCTTCTTGGCAGAACTCTCCCTCGCTCAGGCAGGGGGAATCCAGCTTCAGGTCTCCCACAGATGACATCTGTGTCTGCTCTAGTCACCTTGTGTCCTTTCTAGAGCTGTTATTGGTGATTTGTGTCCTTCAAGTTTCATTTCAAATATCACCTAACGTGAATTTCCCACTGTTTATCTCTACCTGTGTGAATAGATAAGGAGGTAATGGACAGGGCTACCTCCTACTCACTCATGCCAATACTGCTTAGTTCTCCACACTTAGGATAAGGCTTGCACCCTTTGCACCACTTTACCTATCTTCTGTCATTGTAGTTGCTTTTAGGTGTTATGTTGAGGTAACATTTCCCACAGCACCAACTGAACGAGCAAATTGGCAAAGAATGGGCTGGCAAAACTAGCAGAGACAGCTGATCTGAACAGGGGAGAGCTCTTGGATCCCAGACTGACAGTGGGGAGGCTAACATGGGACTGATCTGGACCCCCCAAATGTGAGTGTCAGTGAGAAGGCCTGGGCAACCTATGGGGCCCTGAGCTGTGGATCAGTGTCTATCCCTGATATACAAACAGTCTTCGTGTGCCTATAGCACAAAGAGGGATGCTCTCTCAGCCTGGACTCTTAGGGGAGTGCCTGGACTCTACCCAGAGTAAAATGACAGACTCTGATATCCCCTATGTGGAAGGATTTGGCAATAGGGTGGGAGGGTGGGGGGGAAAGGGGAGTGCAGGAGGAGGGGAGGGAGAGGGAACTGGGATTGACATGTAAAACAAGCTATTTAAAATTTAAAAAATTGAAAAAAACATTAATACTATTTATTACTTAAGACATACTTTCACACATAAAACCCTCTGGACATTTAATAAGACTTGTAAGTCTCAAAAATATCCTAAATTTAGTAACTGTAAGGTACAATCAGAAAAGGGGGAGTGGATAAAAAGATACTCTCTTGGAATGTTGAAGGCTTGGTGTTCAGTCTCCCTTTGGCTCGCCCCAGTGTTGGCGCAATGCCCCAGGCTGAATTTGAATCTCAGAAAACTGCACCCACATGTAGCCATATCCTGAAACATGAGTCCTATATAATTTATTGTATGACTATAATTACACTGTTAAGTTTTTCTTGATATTTATTATAATTTTTGAATGGCATAGGTTTAAGGCTGTAATATTCCATTTATGATTATTAAGGGACATATTCTTTGTTACCATAGGTTTTCTTTTTGACCTTACATAGTGTTAAAGCTTGGCAGGCAGTTGGCACTCAAAAAACTATATGAGTGGTGTATATGACTGTAATGTTAATACACAGACCAATGTGAATGGCGTACATGCCTACCCGTGGTATTAAAGCAAGGCCCAATCAGAGAATAACTTGGGCAGCTTATCAGACCCTCTAAGAAATATTTTCAGCCTAGTATGAACTGCAGATATGTTTCTGTGGTTGACATGGCAGTAAACCAACACTAGCCTTTCTCTGGAGTGTCTGTGCTACTCTAGGCAAATGTCACTCAGAAGCAGACACGGCCTCTTGAAACCGCAGCCAGATACTGACATTTTTCACGCCCATGCTCATGAACCACATACTGGAGTTATAAACCCCACCCCTAACTTTCATAGTATTCTAAGTTTATAATTTTATGCCAGGCCATCTGGAAGGATGGTTTAGAACTCTAATTAAATCACAGTTAATAATTTCACACTACCGTTCTGGTACTTTATATGTGTGTGTAGCTTGTTAAATGCCTTTTCCCCAATATTTTGAGACATAGATCATCTTACAGCCAGGCGATGGTGGTGGTGCATACCTTTAATCCTAGCATTAGTGAAGCAGAGGCAAGCTAGTGTCTGCGAGTTCAAGGCCAGCCTGGTCTACAGAGTACACAAAGAAACCCTGTCTCAAAAAATATCATCTTATATGTAGAAATAGTATGGGAAACAAATGACGAACACTTCAGTAATTTGATTAACACTAAATGCATCTTAATGAAGG
This sequence comes from Mesocricetus auratus, assembly GCF_017639785.1. Classification (NCBI taxonomy): domain Eukaryota; kingdom Metazoa; phylum Chordata; class Mammalia; order Rodentia; family Cricetidae; genus Mesocricetus; species Mesocricetus auratus. The sequence continues at coordinate 8,381,990 of NW_024429192.1, read as the reverse complement.
AAGATGTAAAACTGTGCTGTGCAAATTTTATTTATTTCTACATTAAAACAAGAAAAAGCCCTTTGAAGAAAATAGGACAAAACCACCATTTTCCTATGAGCACAAGACAAAAAATATTTTTTATGATACTTATTGAGAATCTTGTATTTTTCTACCCATTCATTGGAGCAAAATAAAAATTATGCTGGTATTACCAGTTTGGAAGTCTCAACTCATGACGTACATAAATTTTTACTCAGGCTAAAACACTTTCTTACTATTTATAGAAGCGTTAAACTTTTAAGAATGCAAAATATTTCCTCTCAACATAGAAAATAATCAACTCATCTTAAAGAAAACAAAATTGTGATATTATTGACTGAACTAAGAATGTCAATGTTAGAAATTATTTTTCTCCTTTACAATCTTTTGGTACCTATTCATGGAGGGTATTATCTTATTCAGAAAGAAAACACCTGGGAAATCCTATGATGCTGGGTCAGGCTACCTAACTAAGCCTTCAACAACATTGCTGAGAGCCATTTCACTGGCTCTGCCCACAGTGGTGGTCCATCCCAACTTACAGCAGCATAAACCAAAAGTGCAGGTCATAGCAAATTTTCACTGAGAGTTGGAATTTAGCATTGCTGACTGGTTAGTTACGTCCCCAAATAGATAACTTGTCGATCGATTCATTCATCTCTCCATTTCAAAGAATAAGCTTTTTAAAAGAGGCAGGAGTTAACTCAGGCCTTGATCTGACAAAAGTTACAAATGTATGAGGTGAGAAGTAAAATATTAATGTTTGTATTCAGCATGTGTTTGTCAAGGCAGGACTATTGTTTTTCTATCTCCTTATTTTTTCGTCACTATTAAAGTATAACCCCCCATCTCTCTCTTTTTCTGATATGTATGTATGTATGTCTTTATCCATCTGTATATATTTGTGTGTTTGCATATTCATTTACATGCTTATATATTCTTGTATGCAATTTGCTGTACTTAATAGATATCATTACATATAAAACAGATATTTTACATTTAAATGAAATGAACCAAACAAAAATGTATTTCAACTTCTTATTGAATCATTTATTGACAATTGAACATGAACTCACTCTTAATCCCCAAGCTTAAAATGCAGACACATTTTATAAATGGAGTCGTTGTCATTCAAGGATTTCACCCGCTCAGTAGTCTTAGGACCATCACAGTCACTTGACTAGGATTTCTCGGAACATTTAGTGAAGGTGTCAGATTCTGAGTTACTAGAGCAGGATTTCAGTAGAAGCTGGAGAACCCATACCCTCCACAGCATGAAGGACGGCGGCAGCAGCCATATCCGTAGCCTCCATAGCCAGAGCCGTATCCGTAGCCTCCATAGCCAGTGCCGTATCCGTAGCTTCCATAGCCAGAGCCGTATCCGTAGCCTCCATAGCCAGAGCCGTATCCGTAGCCTCCATAGCCAGAGCCGTATCCGTAGCCTCCATAACCACAGCCACAGCCCAGTCTGCGGATGCTGTTACATCCACAGCCATAGCCTCCATAGCCATAGCCCAGGCCTCCGTAGTAGCCGCTGTAGTAGCTCATGGTGTCGGGAGAGGTAGGTTTGATCTGTTGTTCAAGGTAAGATCCTGAGTGTGAATGTCAACAGGTGTAGGGGAAAGCTTATATACTCTATGCCGAACATGTGACAAAACCTGTGGGCACTATTTTCTTTCATTCCAAGTTTTTAATGTATTAGAGACATCTCATTAATCTGTTTGCTAGCACAAAGGGAGGCATATAACTCATTAAAATATTTTAGCTTGCTTCTCTGCCTAGTTAGAATGCCTTTGAACTCATTGTGTCCGTTTTTATGAGGAAATGCCAATGCCTTCAAGGTTAGAGAATTTAAGTTCCTGTAGTAGAATTCATTGTCGTGATTATCATATCATTCATACCAGCAGCCTTTTTTCTAAATATTTTCTTACTCCTCACTTTATTTCATTCATTTAATTTGCAATATGCAATATCCATCTAGATTATAGTAGGTGATTTTTAAAAAAATATTTAAATGTTCCATAATTTTCAAATGCGTTTTCAGATTGACAAATGGAGCATCTGAACTCTTTCAAAAGAAGAAGATATGGTTTAGATGAATGAGCCCAATCATGATAGATATATAAAAAGAAACAGAAAATTATAGGTAAAACAAAAACTATTTTCACTTCATCCATCATCATAAAAATTTTTCTTGGCTTATCAAAATACTAAAATGTAACCCAGAAACCAAAGAATTATCAAGATATTAAACTCATTACATTTTGTAACCGGCCTAAATATGTTACTTTTCAAAACTATTCTTTTTTATATCCATTTCGTCATTGCTAGAGACTGGATCCTACCTACAGTATTGTCTGAGTTTCTCAAGATTCTTGCTTCATGACTTTGCCTCTTCTCTCTCCTCTGTCTCCTCTTCTTTATACCCCTGCAGCCCTTTCTGTGTCAAACCACCCTTGACCTAATAATTCACATTTATCCTCTATTTATTCTAGTACTAACCTCCTCTGTGTCAAACCACTCTTTACCTCATAATTAGCATTTATTCTCTATTTATTCTAGTACGAACTGGGTATTTCGTTTTTTAAAGCAGACTTTAATCTTTTTATCTACATACCTAAAGTTATCACAAACACCGTTTCCCTTACATTACATTTTCTATAGAATATGCTATGTCTTCATTATTTTGTCTCAGAAAATGAGCTCATGAGAGTTCAAGACATTAATTGAAAATGTTTGAGTATTTTAGGATGCATTTTGCGGTTGTACACTATTTTAGCAGTATGCTACGAAATTGTCAGGACTTATAACTCTCCAAATTATGAATGACAATGTTTAACAAACTGGGTTGCAAACAAGAATGTGAGGGGAGCCCACCACTTTCCTCAGATTTCTTAATCTTAACCTTAAAAACAGGAATCAATCCAAACTTAATCATCATTGGAATATAACTGTACTCTAGGCTTTGGACTCTAATTATTATTTCATTTTATATGACATTAAGTATATACCCGAGAAAATATCGTTTCTATCTTTTGTTTTAATGTTTGGAAATAGGATTCTTGATAACATCTTTCCCAAATGTATTAGTCAACTCTTTTTTGAAAGAAAGCAGTTGGGTAAAGAAAATGATGAGTTCTGTCCGGCACAACTTATCATGAACAAGCTGTCTAAAGGGCTTACAGCTTTCAAAGGAATATTTAAACAAGTGTTTTTCCCTTCAGGTAAATTCTTTTGCTGCTCTGTCCAAGTTTATTCTACTGTTTGCTGTGAAAAAAAATGGGAGGAGAAAATATCCCCTTCTCAATGAGTCATTTTAAATTTACTTTTATTTTATAAGCACTGGTGTTTTGCCTGCACATATGTCTGTGTGAGGGTGTCAGATATTGGGGTTGCAGACAGTTGTGAACTCTATGTGGGTGCTGGGAACTGAACCCAGGTCGTCTTGGAAGAGCACTCAGTGCTCTTAACTGCTGAGCCATCTCTCCAGAACCTTCAAGGAGTTATTTTTAACTCCAGCGGCAGTAAGAACATTGAAAAGTTTGAAGAATCTTCTGAATGCTAGGCAAGTGTGGCAGGTATGTGCACATGACTAAAGACTCAGTCGACTCAGTCACACTCTTGTTTTTTTTTTGTGCATAATGACATGCACTCACAGTATGAAGTAGACATGACAAATGAAAAGGAGCTAAACCATGGCGCAACTCTGGATTTACCTTTACAGTTTCAAAAAAGCAACAAGTCATATATAAACTTGTCTTCATCTTTGTGTGCACACCCATGTAAGTGCAAACATTCATGCTTAAGGATAAACAGCAAAAGAAAGTCATGAAATCTATACATCCAAATATCAAAGGTAGACATAGTGATGTATAAACATACTCCTGCGCTCAGGAGACACAGGCAGTGTCTTGAAAAGTGAGGACTTCATTGTGAAGTGATGTAAATTTTTAACTTAATCTAGGGAGATTTCACAGAATGATGAATTTTGGTTGAACTATGCACAATGGCAAATGAACAAGCAGGTGGTGTGGTAGAAGAAAAGTAATTGTGCTTCCTATAATGAAATTGGAGAGGTCAGTTTCATTCTTCTGTACCTTATAAACATACAACAAGTAATAGACAGCTCCAAAAATTAGTTCAGGAGTGAACCAGAAGACAGATGTTTGGGTTGCAATGGCTTTATTAATGATGTGTCTTAAAAAGAAGAATGTCCTTTCATGGAGCCTAAGGGAAAAAGATAAGCACTAAACTGAAAAGGTATAGCTAGAAGATTGTGATTTAAGTATGGACTGGTCTCATCCAAATGTTACCCTGCTTAATTAATAACATAGATCAATGGCACATTTAACTATCAAATAAGAATGTATGAAAGTTTGGGATGAGATTGCATAATTCAAAATTTTTCTAGCAAAGGTAGTTTACTTTCACAGTATGCTTAATGATCAGGTTTGATCTAAAATGTTTTATTGAACTACAATTAAAGAGCCAAATTTGCTGAATGGATGAGATGAGAAATGCTTCTAAATGTAATAAAACATTTGTAACATATGAAGATATAGTTATGTTGACAGCTGTTTGTTGCTGACATGAATATGAGTATTGCCTAGTGAAAGAAACAGCAAAGTATCACTTACTGATTCTACTGAAGCTGTCTTTTCATTAACTCCCAATCTATTATTTCTGTGTTTAAGGGCTCTCACTTACACAAAGGAATTGTCAAGATTCATTTGCATGCATACACAATTAAATTTATGAACAGAATCAGACTTTGTTCCCAAATTAGAATGATTTATTAGAAGATGAAGAGATAATCAAGTCAGTTACAACAAAAATTAAAGAATTCTGGTGCCATTGGTGTTATGAACTGAAAATTGTAGGACCTACTAAATTTTCATACAAAAGTAATACCACCATGAATGTAGAAAGGTGAAGAATGATTGAAGCCGCCTTTGGAGAGTTCTCTTATTGTTTAAGTGCTGAATATGAAGATGATTTAATGGAGTCCAGAGATTCCAGAACTTACTCATGATGGGTGGCAAAATGCACCACAGCCTCCATAGCCAGACTCATAAGCATAGTTTCCACAAACAGCCCTGCCCCAGACTGCAAATGTCTCTACATCCATTATGACAGCCACAGCTCTAGATCCTGAAGCTTCCATAGTTGCAACCCAGGCTGGGTAGCAGTTGCCACACTTGTTCATGGTGTCCAGTGTGGCAATTGGTCTGCTCAAGGAAAGATACTTAGTGTGACAACTGAAATGCTATCACATAGGTTTTTATACTCTACCACGCAATGCTATCAAATATTTATTATTTGCTGTCAAAACGCATGTATTTCTATGCACCACACTTGACAGAGTCCTGACATAGGAAGGCAGTATTCACCTCACCACTGTGTGTGAGCTCGTGCTGCTCTCTGTTCACAGAGATCCTGAAACCTACTGTATCACTTTTATGGAAAGAAATTTATGTCTTCAAAATCGGACCCACTGAGTCTAAACAGCTGTTCATAAACAAAGTCAACAACAGAGTTGCAGTGCAAGGTTGAAATTAAATATCCCTTTATATCTGGGTTTCTTTTACTGATTCTGCTTTGCTTATTATTAAGTGAAATAACATAATTGAATTCAATTTACTATACCCCTTCAAAGCCATTTCATACCTCACTTTGGGTTTCTTGTCAAATGGTAAGAAACATTTAAAAGCTCTAGAGGCATCAGCCTACCTGCTGTGTTCAGCAGTGGGTAATCTCAAGAGCAAAAGCTGAAATGTATTCATTATTTTCTCATCTTCTTTTAATATTGTTTTGGAGCATCAATCCCCATTACCAGTAAGCTTTATTTTAACATTTGTTTAAAAATAAAATTATTTTTATCTGCAAACATGCATAATCTTTTAAACATAAAAGGCAGTTCATAATAATTAGAGATCTGTTTTAAACAGTCTTACAAATTATCAAAAATTAAACTCTTTAATAATGACATATTTTCCTGTATATTAGGTATCCAAAGTATTATCATTAAGTACAGACTACAATATCCCCTGCCCACAGCTGTGGTCACTAGTACCTCATGTCCTCTGTTCTGTTCCTGCTCTTTTAATCAGTTATTCTGAGTGCCCAGTATTACAGATTTCTCTCTGGGTCCACCAATTTTCATTCAAAAGTTTTTATTTTCATATAAAATATATGATATCACATGGCAATACATAACTATTTTCACCATAATCACTTTAGTTTCCTTTCATTTGTCTATTATGTGTTTATTTATATGATATTAGCTAGCTGGTGCCTCATAAGATAATAAATATTTATCTGGACCTCAGATGTTGAGAATTTTCTGTTAAAAATGACCATAAAATTCAGCAGCCATTTACATCGAAGATATCTTGAAAATCCCCAAAAAACATGTTGTAAAAAGATAGAATAGAAAAGATAATATTAGAGATGAAAATAATTTTCAGTCATTCTTAAGATACCAACTCATCTGTATTGATACTCGAGGTTCCTGTAAAGTTTGCATAATCTTGACTCACAGATGGCTTCAAGGACAAGTTTAAACATAAGTGTCCTCTGTTCTATGTCTCTACTCACAGAGGTGATTTTTATAATTTTTAATTTTACCACTGTTATCTGAGAAGGTATTTGTTACCTGTGAAATATCAGACTAGTTTTGAAATTTGAGTTAGATGATACATGATGATTTTGGTCATAGTTATTGGTCACTGTAAGTTACATATTTGTGATCTCTGGGATCTATATGGCCTCTCACTTGCACATGTGTGTGTGTGTGTGTGTGTGTGTGTGTGTGTGTGTGTGTCCGAGTGCACGTGCATGTGTACTCAAGCAAATACATGCATCCAAGCACACAGGAGTTTTTGATAATGTTGCACATTAGTATTTTCTATATTCTTCTTTTTAATTATTTATTCTAAATGAAAAACAATATAGTTATTTGAACATTTTAGCCTCCTTAGTAGAAGCTGAAGTCACATGCTTACAAATAAATCAAGCAGGTTTTAGAAAGCCACATCTTACCTACTTGGATTGGCCAATTATTTACCTGTTTAATGTCCAATAGCCTGTGGTAATGTGTTATCCATAATATAAGCATATCTGTTCCCCAGAAAATAAGATATTCTGAATCCTTCATATTATTCCTACACAGATTCACAGAAGCAATAAATAAATGCCATATAGTATAACAATTCTACGTTGTACTGAGTGTCTAATACATTCACCAAGATGTTACACAGATCACTGTTATCATTATAGCTAGTCCCTAGCAATATTATGGATAAATAGTATTAATAACAAGAAAAAGCAATATTTGTTGTAATTATCTGTAAAACAATGTAATCCTAAAGTAGAGTCACTGGAATATCATTACTTTGATCAAGTCCAGAAAAAAATAATACACTATGAAAACATGGATTCAAAGGCGTTCACCCTAGGTGGGTGGAGAAATCAATTGGGCTAAGGATTCTTTTTATTTATTTATTTATTTTTCAGTTTAAATTTAGATAAGAAACAAGGTTGCTTCACAAGTCAGTTCCAGGTCCCTCTCCCTTTCCCTCCCCTCCTCCCGTGCCCTCCCCCCCAACCCACCCATTATCCCCTCATTTCCCCAGGGAGGGTGAGGCCCTCCATGGGGGTGTCCATAGTCTGTCATTTCATATAGGGCAGGGCCTAGACCCTTCCCCAAGAGTTCAGGGTGAGAGTGCACCTCACATTGTTGGATGGGAGTCCAAAGTCCATGTGTATACTCGGGATGGGTACTGATCTGCTGCCCAAGGCTCAATAGATTACCTAGACCTCCTCACTGACACTCACATTCAGGGGGTCTTGATCAGTCCCATGCTAGATTCCCAGGCTGATGCCTGGGATTCAAGAGTTAACCTTTGTCTGGTCAGCTGTTTCTGGGGATTAAACCAGCCCAGTCTTAATCCCTTTGGTCATCAGTCCTCCCTCTCTGTTAATGGCTTTCTTGAGTTCAGCTCAGTACTTAACCGAGGGAGTCTGCCTCTTCTTCGATCAGCCACTAAATGAAGTTTCTGTTTCCCAGACTCTCTGGCCATGGGATTGTAGGCTGGCACTCCCCAGATCTATGTCTAAAATCCATATATGAGAGAGTACATGCCATGTTTCTCTTTTTTTGTGACTGGGTTACCTCACTCAGGATGGTTTCTTCTAGTGTCATCCATTTGCCTGCGAATCTCAGGATTCCATTGTTTTTTTCTGCTGAATAGTACTCCATTGTGTAAATGTACCACATTTTCTCTATCCACTCTTCGGGTGAGGGACATCTAGGTTGCTTCCAAGTTCTGGCTATTACAAATAATGCTGCTATGAACATAGTGGAACAGACATCTTTGTTGTATGAATGGGCATCTTTTGGATATATGCCTAAGAGTGGAGTTGGGTCTTGTGGTAGGTTTATTCCCATTTTTCTGAGGAATCTCCATACTGATTTCCAAAGTGGCTGAACCAGTTGGCACTCCCACCAGCAATGGAGGAGTGTCCCCCTTTCACTACATCCTCTCCAGCATAAATTGTCTTTGGTGTTTTTGATTTTAGCCATTCTGACAGGAGTGAGATGGTATCTCAGAGTTGTTTTGATTTGCATTTCCCGGATGGCTAAGGATGTTGAGCTCTTTCTCAAGTGCCTCTCAGCCATTTTAGACTCCTCTATTGAAAACTCTCTATTTAGTTCTGCAGCCCACTTTTTAATAGGGTCCTTTGGTGTTTTGGAGACTTGCTTCTTGAGTTCTTTGTAAATTTTGGAGATCAACCCTCTGTCAGATGTGGGATTAGTGAATATGTTTTCCCATTCTGTGGGCTTGGGCTAAGGATTCTATTCCCATGGTTAACAAGGAAGACTGACAGCATTACTTACTACTTATTTGAATTCACATCAAATTAAACTTCATATAAATGAATTATATATTAGAATATATAATATATTAGAATAATATATATTAGAAAGAGTATTAGAAAAGTCAGAGAATTATTGCGAATTCAAATATCTTGATTGGTAGTATTGGTGACTGGATATAGTTTTGAAATGAAATAACTTATTTGAAAACACTCATTAAACAAAACATAAAACAAGAGCCAGAGACAGTATTTCCATGGACAAATGATTAAATAAATACCACAAGTGCTGATTTCCAGGAAAATAATTTATTGCAAACTAAACCAGAATATTCAATACAAATTAAAATAGGGAATATCTGTTAGCATGGTCAGAAGATCAGTCCTTTCAAAACCTTGGACTCTTCAGATTTTCTTGATTTAGTCCAACCTGACACTGATTCAATATTTGATAGATTTGGTGAATCTTCCGATGGTCTCAAGTGTTGGTTTCCCAAGCTATTCTTTCAGTAGAAGGTGGAGAACCCGTAGCCTCCATAGGAAAGTGGGCGACTGTAGCCATACCCATAGCCTCCATAGGAAAGTGGGCGACTGTAGCCATACCCATAGCCTCCATAGGAAAGTGGGCGACTGTAGCCATACCCGTAGCCTCCATAGCCAGAGCCATATCCATAGCCACCAAAACCACAGCCATAGCCCAGTCTGCGGATGCTGTTACATCCTCCCAGGCCCCTAAAGCCTCCATAGCCATAGCTGAGGCCTCCATAGTAGCTGTTGTAGTAACTCATGGTGTCAGAGATGGAGAGTCTGGTATATTGTTCAAGGTAAGATCTTGAGCACAAATGTCCTCTTGTGTGGGACAAGCTTATGTACCCTGTGAAGATCATGTGATCTGCAATACGTATTCCCTCCTTTTGCATCATTTTTTCTTTAATTACAGCTACTTAAAACCTATTCGTTATTACAGTGTCCCCTGGCAAGGAGTCTCTTTTACATTCATTAAACTATTGAATGTGCTTAGCTGCCAAATCAGTATGGCTCTTAAAATTCCTCTCATCACGTAATGAGATGGAGTTGCTGCATCTTCAAAGTCTGGATACACCAACCCACTAATAGAACTCATAGTTAAGAGTGATCACATCTAACAATGTCTTGTTCCCAATTAGATCTGTTCATATACAGTTTTTCTTAGATGTTTAACTTACAAATTTAATCAAAGGACTGTGGTCAGTTTGAGTCTGTCTTACCCTATAAAAGTATTTTATTCCTCAGACTCTAAAGTAAATTAGCAATCTGTTTTGGGGAACCAAAGAGAACACACATGAAAGTCAGAAGGAATAAATTCTACTGTACTGGAACAGAAATGAACTCTGGATACTAAAGGAAGGTCTGCTTGGCTTTTGCCAGTGTTAGAATACTTATCACCATAATTACTATTTGTTTACACACCCTTCCACGTGGCTTTTACAGCTGGTGAACCAATGTTGATATTCTCTTTAAAGCCTCCTCTTGGTCTATTAGGGTTCACTCTTATTATGGTATAGCTCTATAAGCTTTGACAACAGTGTGGGGGAAAAACAGGTCCAAAATGGGTGACAAATGACAGTAATAAAACTTTTATTTCAAAAGTGGCTTTCAAACTCATGAGACATCATCTTCACTTCTGTCACTCAGCACATCTATGTAGTATGTCGCCAAAAGGCCCAGAATTTTATTGTGTACCTTTGACCTTACATCAAGTACCAGTTCATAGGGCATGTATCTAATTATTCCATGTGACTCTTTTGTTTCTGAAATGACTTTATATTTGTGATGGTTTTATATTTCAGGAAAAAATAAGCATAAAAATTATGTCCTCGATACCTCCTCCCACACACAATAGTGTGTCCCTCTACAAAGTGATTTCAGTAATAATGCAAATTTATCACGGAGGGTAGAACAGTTGTGATAGACTGCCATTATCCAAACCTCACATTTCAGAGTTCCTGTTCATGTTTTGCATTTCTACCAGCTTTGACAACTTTATGGAGTTATGCAAACGTGAACCCACTATCCTATAAAATAGTTCCACTGAGTCAAAAGCAATCTATTTTTCATACAATCTCCCCTAAGTACACCTCAAGACTCATGGAAAATATTGAATTTTTATTGCTTATCGTTGTTTATGCTTCTTTGTTTTGCCAGAATATCATGCAATCAGAGTCATATAGTATGATACCTTTTCACCATGACTTCTTCATCTAACCAAATACTTTTTAGTGGTCTTCCTTTCTCTCTTCATAACTCATTTCTGTTTTATCTCTACATATATTCCCCTCTCATGAATATGACAGTTTGTCTATGTATTTACTCTTTAAAAAGCACATTTATTGTTGTACAGTTTTGTTAACTATGAAAACTATTCCAATAAACCTTTTGCTCAAATTTTCATGTGCACATAAAATTTGAGCTCATGTCAGTAAACATCAAGAAAGAAAATTGCTGCATTGTCTTGGGAGAATATGTTTATTTTACGCAGTACTTTTTGTCTAAATTTATAAACTTTTAGATGTCACTTGCTACTTTCATTTCTTTGTTGAGCGTCTTCAAAACTTGTTTCATATCACAGTACATTTTAAGGTTAAAATATTGTCATTGATTTGACTCTCAAATTATTTCATTCTCATCAAGTCAGTTAGAAGCTACAGATATCACAAATCAATCGAAACATTTTAATGATATCACCCTGCCAGGTCTTTCCTCCTTTTGGGTCTAATGATACCATGATATGTTATGTCTAAGACAGGTGAAATCCTTTCTCAGAGAAGAAGTGTGTCCTACAGTTGAATTCAAACATAAATCAATGCAGTCTGACAACTGGTAGAATAAATACGGTAATATGAAATTATGCTGGGAGTGGCAAATGCTGTTTTCCAATAATGGTATTGATTCTGATTCGATATGAAAATATTTCTTCAGACTGCAATGCCATGAACCACTAAAGAATCACACAATCTCATGTGAAATTCTGGATTCTTCAAACTCGCTAGTGTGTTCTTTCTGAACCTTTGTCACTTGATGAAATGGGGAGCTCCTCCTTTACTGGAGGAAATACATTGTTCAGAAAAATGTCTGTGAGTCTTTCAAATTTATTTTCATTTCATTATTTATTTATTTACCTACCTATCTATCTATCTTTCTATTTATTTATCTATTTATAATGCTTTACTTGATTTCAAATTTATATTTGAAAGTACACTTTGGAGCTGACAATCATTACAGCTAGTTTTCTCAAGTAAAGAAGCCCATGGTTCTATGACAGCATATTGTAATAAGCAAATGTGGCCGGTTAGCTGCAAGTAACCCCTATAGAGAAACACACAGTCATAGATATCTCATAATTCATTCGACTACATAGTAAGAAGGCACCACACTCTGAGAAAAGTAATGAGTAAGAGGAATCAGAGTGGTTCGTCTTTACTGAAATGGGGTTCTGGTCTGGATTTAATAGCCCTGCCCTGTTTATCTTCACCAAAGTGTTTGTCCTTCCGAAGAACCTCTCCTGTCTAGAGCAGTAGCAAACAAGCATTGAGAGATCAGCTTCACAGGAGAACCCATGTTCCTTACTATTATTGAACATCAAATAAAAGAATTTTAAGTTTATCTCTATAACAAAATGCACACTTTTTCTCTGGGAAAAGGGTGATATTTTATTTCCCATTTATATTAGCAAATGCATAACTGAAGGTGAAAGAAATCCCAGAAATACCCATTTTTACTGACTGTTGGGTAGCTACAGTTCCTCATTACAGGCCAACTACAGCAGCTGTGTGGACTACTAAATACCCACCAACACTAACATTTAATTCTCCATGATATGCACAGTATTTCTTGATGCTGATAATTTGTAAGACCACCAATATGCATGTCTTCAGATTAAGAAGAAAATGTGACATGGATTTGCCAAATAATTGAAAAATTTGAATGGATATTCAAAGACATCTTGTTTTTAACACTACTTATCATTGAAGCAATCAAAAAGACATATTTTTAGCTACATAAAAGGTATTTACTACTCCTGTGTGTCTCAAGTTGTATATGGACATAGACAGAATTTTAATGTGTTGAATTTATTTTAAAAATTAATGTTTTATCCCCTCTTTGATAATTTCAATCACTATATTTTAATCATATTTATACACCTTCCCCTACTTTTCCCACATCCCCTCCCCCTAACCACCCAACCTTATATTCTCCTTCTCTGTAAAAAACTTTCAAGTCCAAGTATGTTTGTGTGTGTGCACATGTGTATTTACTCTATGGTACTGCTTTTTATTGCCCACTGTACCTTTATTACAAGACCCCTATTGCTCAAGATACCACACACATTGGTTACATAACACGGAGAGAAAAAGTTGTTTCTGACCAGGAAGGTCCCTCCCTTCTGACTAGATCTCATAGTACTGGAAGATTCTATACAGGCTACTGGCAGGAAAAGTCTTACCCAATCATGAACCCTGTCAACTGTAATAATGACTGGTGTGTGGCAAGTTATAGTCATGCGTGCAATAATGACACAAATGTTACAGGGGAAACCAACCATTTTATGATAGAATTAAAACCCATGCCACACCAGGAAGCAGAAACTCAATACTGTAAATTGGGCTAAGAACTCATGGTTAGGAAGTTTACAGGCCGCAGGGATGAATCTACTCCAACTTTCTGCTAAATGGACTCATCAAACCTCCCTTTAAATTTGTATTTCTCTACCATAAATAAATTGGTATAGCTCTCATATCTCATCAGAGAGGTTTCTTTATTCAGTGGATTATGGTCAGTGTAGAAATTGACAACCTGTCAAGTTACAGAATGAGTTTCTGTGGAGAGGCTCAGCCAGAAATAGGACATTCATAATCCAATCCTCACTCCAAGTTTCAGAGACCATAGGCAAAGAGTGGGTGGGAAGATTGTAGGAACCAGAATTCAGGGATATTTGAAGAAAAACTGCCTTTTGTGACATGACAAGACCTTCTTATTTATGAACTGCCCATGAAAAGATCAATCCAGTCACCATTTCACCAAGAAGTATGAGATAATGAAGGGGGAAGGGGATCATTGTTTCTAACTGAGAAGCAGTCAATAGATGATTACATCTAAGAAAGAAAATTATTGTTCTTTAAGGGTTTAGTTCTCAGAAAATCAACCTTGCTTTACTGGTCTCATATCCAAAGTAGATAGACAAAACAAATACTGGGGTATTTTTTTGAAGGAGATTATGGCTAGATGGCTCTGGGAGGATTCAGCACAACTTGTTGGGATGAATATGATAAAAATGCATTGTAAGAATATATCAAAAATTAATACAAATGTGTTTTGAAAAGCATTCCTTTGAATTCAGTGCCATGGTTTAATAGTAGGCTTATGTGTATACATAAATATCACATTATATTGAGTCTACTGTAGGTAGCGTATAGTGCAGCACTTTCTTCACAGGCAACTTAGTACAACTACAAAATACTATTATGATGTTGTACTTCATCAGGTGAATCATTTCCTCTCTCCCTCTCTTTCTCTCTCTCTCTCTCTCTCTCTCTCTCTCTCTCTCTCTCTCTCTCTCTCTCTCTGTCTCTCTGGCTCTCTCTCTCTGTGTGTGTGTGTGTGTGTGTGTGTGGTGTGTGTTTGGGATTTGCCCACTTACACACATGCAGAGGTCAGAGATAGACATTAATATCCATACCCTATCACTCCCTGCCTTATTCTTTTTAATGGGGTTTCACACAGATGACCCCGCCTTGTTATGATTGGTTTGGTTTGGTTAGGCAGGCTGACCAGCAAGCTCTAGACCAGTGACTCTCAACCTTCCTGATGCTGTGGTCCTTTAGCACAGTTTCTTGTGTTCAGGTAACCCCCAACCATAAAATTATTTTCACTGATACTGCATAACTGTAAGTTTGTAACTGCTAAGAATCATCATGTAAATATCCATGCTTTCTGATGGTGACCCTGTGAGTCATTTGGCTCCCCAAAGGAACCAGGACCCACAGGATGAGATGCACTGCTCTAAAGTGTTTCTTCACACCACACCACCCCTTACCCGATCACTGTGACTACAGCAATGTGCCCCTGCACCTGCCTTCTGTGTATGTGCTAGTGATTTAACTCAGGTCTCAATAGCTGTGCAACGAAATTTTTCACCCACCCCCACCACTGAGACATCTCCCCAGGCTCTCACTTCATGTTTTATAAGATCTTTCCTATCTAAGCTGATGTTAGGGTAAACACTGAACAAAATTTGTCAAGTATATTACCGGGTATTTTACAGAAATACACTAATATAAGAACCACACGCACAATTATAAGTTAGGATAATTTATTTCAAAGAATCAAAATAAAACCCTCTCTACATTTAAGAAATGACAGGAGAGAAATAAAGGAGCATAATAAGATGTCATGCATTTTTAAACTCTTAGGCCTTAAATTGTTTTCCTCTTGTTTCATAAGGTGTTTAATTTAGTCTTTGGGTGAGGTTTGGTTAATGTTATTATATTTAAGATGATGGTTCCTCAGTACAGCGTTTCAGTAGAAGCGGGAGAATCCAAATCCTCCATAGTAAAGTGGGCGGCGGTAGCCATAGCCATAGCCTCCATAGCCGGAGCCATATCCATAGCCTCCAAAGCCACATCCACACCCATAGCCGTAACCCAGGTTTCCACAGCCGCGGTAGCCATAGCCCAGGCCCCCATAGTAGCGGCTGTAGTAGCTCATGGTATCAAGAGTGGTAGTTTTGGTTGGCTGTTCAAGGAAAGATCTGCAGTGTGAGTTTTATCCTGTGCCGAAGAGGTTTTTATACTCTCTCGGGAGCAGGTGACAAGTTAAGTGCATACCCGTCCTTTGTGTCACTGTATATGTGACTTGTAATGTAGCAACTCATTGCTCTGCTATCTCCAGACACAGAGGACCTCATTCTCATTAAAATACTTGAGATTGCTTAGTGTTCTATTTCGAATGCCCTTGAAGTTACTGTTTTGCTTTTATTAGAAGAAACGGTTGACTAGCCAAAATGCACACATACCAAACACTGAAAAAAATGGCTTATTACCAAGAGTATTACATCATCTACATGTGGTGGGAATATTTTGATACATAATTATTTATGCTCTGTTACCTCTCACACTGATAGCTTCATCTCCAACTATACCCATGGCTATTTGTTCAGCACACAGCTGTCAAATCCATACTTATCACAAAGCAAACCTATTTATCAAGAAGAAAACTTTTTTTAGTGCCTTGATTTGTACTGTATGAAAACACTAATTCACAGAGCCTCCATCTCCTGGTTTGTACTTTAGACCTAGAAGCACAAAAAGAACTATGTGTCAAATTTTACATGTTAAGTAAAACACCTTTGCAGTAATTTTATTTCCCGACACCTTCAGATCTTTTGCAGAAATTGAGGCTGTGTAATTTTTCCTCTAAACAAGCTTACCCGAGTCCATCTGGATTTTATTTCAGCTCCTAGAACTCTTATCTAAAACTGTTCAAAGTCCTACACAAGCTGCAGAGAGTACCTGCCTCCTTGTTTTACCCACTCAGCTGATTTCTTCCTTGATTTTCTTCACCTATGCACCTGTTGCTTCCCTTTTAATTACTCCTTCAGTTTTCTTTCTTGTTCCTATCTCCCAGTGCATACGGGAACATGCAGGTAGAGGGCTCAATTCCACACTCTTTGGCTTCCTTTCAATTACATCAGCCAGGGCTTTTGTTTTCCTTTCTTTTCTTCAGTTTCCCTGAATTGTCTCCGTCATCTCTGTAGCTCGTGGTCTGACTGCTTATTCCCAGGCAACTTTGACCTACTCCCTAACTTTAGTGTTCCTAGTTTAGCAGCACACCATTTGCAAAATCATATACTAGATCCTAGGCCTTTCCTAAACAGTTTAAATTTAGATTACTTCAAGGCTTATAAAATTAAGGCATAAAGATGAAATTACACAGAATTGATACATGTATGTGAAAAACTGTGATGTGTCTCCATTAGACTCTCTCACAACATCATTAGGCAACTAAGCCGGAGAATGCCCATCTCTGTTATTAATCTCCCCTCTATTCTTACTTGGTTTTGAAAAACACATTCTCTTTTTATGACTTTCTGAGGAGGCTACATGTTCCTTTGTTGTGATTACTGTATTTCATTTTGTTATGCCTTTTCTTAAGGTTGTGTTTTAGCAAAAATAAAGTTCCTATAATGAATGGCTACATTATCATAAGCAATTAACTAAGGAATAAACTGGAATTTGAGATTTCATTGAGCTTTATCAATTGGCTAGTTATTTGCATATTTTAATCACTGAAAAATTCTGTTAATGATCCTACTATATTACCCTGGGTTTTCCATTGGGGATCCTTTTCAATCATTCTTCATCTTATTTTTTTGAGAGAGGGTTTCTCACAGTACTCAACAATTGGCTAGAGTGTCTGGCCAGTGGGTTCCCAAAATGCTACTCTATTTCCCTGCCTCTAGTGTTGGGGTCATAGTGTGAACCACCATGCCATGCTTCTAGTATGAGTGCATGGGATTCAATTTCAGATCCTCATGCTTGCATAGTTGGCCTTGTCTAATTGACCATCTCCCCAGGCTCCCAAAGTTTCTCCTAATGCTAAATGAGACAAAAATAAAATATTCTGTGTATATATTTCAAGCAATCGTTTGTAAATTTATCAAACTCTTGATTAAAACTTAAACAATATACAGAAATCTCAAAGCAATAAATCCTTAAAATTAAATTTAAATGAAAAAGAAATCATACAGAAAAGAAAATCACAGGTTGGCATTGCTTTCATGATAAATGTTATCAACTATATAATTTAGAGAAAATATTAATTATCCACAAAGTATTTCAAGAAAAACACAATCTATACATTCACTATGCAAGATCCATGTAAAAGTGAAATCTAAAATACAAAGTTATCACTGAATATGGTATCAGGAAATATAACTGGAGCTAAATATAGTAAAGGATCTGTGAGAGTCGTGGTTTAATGATGGTGCAATTTTTTTCTAGAAGAGTTTTAAGAAGACCATTAAAATGGAGGTGTATCATTCCATGAGTTGTTGAAAAACTGCCAAAAGCTATGAATAAATAAGTAGATGATATTATGCATATCCTATATTAAGACAGCTAGCTAAAAGAGAATAAATATTAAGGACTTGATGATAAAATTACTAGACTTTGGTTCAGTGTTACAGTATGAAGCTTCATGTAGCTGATTAACATACATTTACTTATAATGTCTTAGAATGATATAGGTATTAACAGGAGGTCAAATGTAGAAATAAATTAATTTCAAGACTATTAATAACCAGAAATCGGGGATTCTATAATTCAAAAATCATTGCTGTAGAGCTCACATCAACATAATTTTTATTAAGACTTTAGCAAGTCTTATGTTGTATTAAATGCCTTGTGACTATCTTCAGTGATGATTGATAGGTTTCTGGGGACTGGAAGTCAGCAAATGAGCCACTGGGAAAGACCAGCTATAGCTCTCTGTCTCATGAACTTTAGCTATGATATTTATTTTCCATTGACTTAATAAGAATAAATTGTATCCTCAGAAGAAAAACAATTGCCTTTATCACAAATGCCATAGAGAGGATGCACAATGAGATATATAACTAAAGTTAGGACCACATTGCAATGCCACATTAAACACATTTAATGGAAAATGATTATAGAGATATTTCCCCATGTAAAATACACTGCAGAAATTCCAGATGAAAAATTACTATCTTGAGAGTTAAAGGGGAAATAACTGTTGTGGTAAAATATCCAATATTTATGGAATAACTCTAAATTACTATTGAACAGCTGTATGTACACTGACAGCTCTTAAATCTTATGCCAACAAGCTTTTAAAGTGCACAATTCATCTTCTCTGCTCGCTATAAGTGGGAGATGGATTAGATACAGTGAAACCTCAGAGACCCTGGATTTTTCTAATGGATCATTCTCTCAACAATCTTATATTCTAACTCTGTAGCAGAGAGCAAAGGTCCAGTGCCTTGCAAGAAAAAAGTTAAGTAAAATAACAGTTTCTAAAAGCATCAACCTAGTGTCACATCTGTTCTGAAGAATTGCCCCATTATAGATGTAACCATACCACGAGCCACCTAGTTCCCAAAGTGTCATCCCAGGTAACCAAAATGGATGCCGAAATAGCTAACTGTATAGAAATGTGGTTTGAAATTGAAAGATATTTTAGAGTCTGCAGTGATAATGTAACATCGCCAGTCTCTGATATCTATATAGAATATTTATATATACTAATAATATTGAAAATATCAGTAATTTGATTTAAGAATACATGATGATTTGTCCTCATCAATAAGTTAAATTAAAAAGTCAGTAAGCATTTACCACTTGGTTGTGGTTCTGTTTACAACATGTTGATTTTGAGTAGAAATTTGTTGTGCCTATGTCCTTCAGAGCTTTCACATTATACTCTTTTAAATAACATTTCATGTATTTTCTTCCTCGTGGGATACCACCTACATATTTCTAAATCAGTGCTGTGATTCCATCCTAATGTTATGGACCTTTAACAGAGTTTCTCAAGTTGTGGTGAGACCAACCATAAAATTACTTCATTGCTACTTCACAACTGTAATTTTGACACTGTTATGAATCATAATGTAACATGAAATATGCATGATATCATATATGTGATCCTCAAGGGGGTCGCAACGCACAAGTTGAGAACTCCTGTACTAATTGCTGGTGACAGGACTACGATTACATAAATTACCATGAGCTTGTACACTGGATTTTAAATGAGATTTTTGTTCTCACTGGGTGAGTGGTATTCAAGGGGGAAAAAAGAACTTCATTTAACTCGTAAGTTCCATTTCAAACTTATTTGTCTTTAGCTTTCTTCCACTTTTACATCAAGATTTGTTTTGGTGGGACACTAAGGACAACATAGCCTCCATTAAATTATTCATACATATACACATATTATATATACATACACATAATTGTGTGTGATTATGTATACATAAGCACTGCATGATAATATTTAATAGATTCTGTAGTGGATTTAATTTTTATCTGTTGGGAATCTACAACAGAACAAGAGTTTAGCAAGATCCCCCGCCAAATGAATTAACCCACCTTCATGTAGTTCTATTACATGAACATATATTCAACACTACAGAAGTGTATTTGCTATTTGAATACTGTGAGAGTCAGCTTTCCCAAAAGTTCAGAAGCCCAAAAGACTAAGTCTTCACCCAAACTCAAAAGATGCCCTTTTCTTTACTACTCTTTATTCATCATGGAGGGGAGTCAAATTTCCATTAAAAATTTTTAAACCTGCTAATAAACCCAAACAGAATTCTCTTCGTACAGCAGTTTTTGTATTCACTTTATTTCACACCAAAGATAAGGAAAATGTCATCTGAAATCTAGAGTACATTTGGAAGAGGTTACCAATACCACTGTTACTTTTATTCAAAGACAGGAATAGTTTGGCAGTGTTTATGGAGCATTTGAAGTACTATAAAATCAACTATAAAAATAAAATAAATAAAAACTCAAAGAGCCTCCGGGGGTTGGTGGTGCACGTGTTTAATACCAACACTCAGGAAGCAGAGGCAGGCTGATCTTTGTGAGTTCGAGAGCAGCCTGGTCTACAAGAGCTAGTTCCAGGACAGGCTCCAAAGCCACAGAGAAACCCTGTCTCAAAAAACCAAAAAAAAAAAAACTCAAAGAGAATAACAGTCAAAGTACTATTAAATAAGCCAAGTTTAACTATTTCTTGGATATTTTACCTTAGTCACATGAAACTGCCACTAGCAAGAGAATTGTCCTGGGGAAACTTTCACATGAGACACAAGATCTATCTTGTTAAACATATTGTTCATTTTAATAAGTAGGTATAGGTTGAACATATGATATCATTAAAAGCTTCATTTAAAATAATCATTGGGTAAACAGAAGCAGTGTTTACATCTTAATAATTTGATTGATAACTCTTAATTTCACCTGTAGAATCCAGAATTTCAGTGTGTGATCTGATGTTTCTATGGCCATAGAAAGCAGGGTTATAAGAAGTTATTACAGAATCAAAGACTACATTAGAAACCCATGTGTAATGAGACCTATGAGTGGTGTTTTCTGCTTCCAGAGACCAGAATTATATGAAGCATCCCATATAAATCATTTACAAATCTGTCACAGTCCAAGCATAAGCCAAAGCCATAGTCTGTTTATGGGGGTTCAGAAAACAAAGCCAGAAAATAAAGAAGACCACTGTGTGCTTTACTCGGGCTCCTGTAGCCTCTTGCAATCAGGGATTTTGGATTTGGGCAAAGATTATCCAAGTTTCCCTTCACATTGACCAGTACCTGGTGAGAAGCTTTTAGCCTCCCTCAGGGTGCAGGAGCCAAATATGTTGGCATACTTCAAGTTCATTCAAGAGTAGGGCTTTTTAAATATAGTATAGCAAAAAATCAATTTAAACTATTCTTCTCTTAATTAGATGAGATCCAATTAAGGAAGCTTACATTTTAATTTGATTTGCCTGCTGAGCTTGCTTTCCGTGAAACCTAGTCTGTCCATAATGAGAAGCGTTGATGCACTCTGTAAATTCAGATGAGAGCTTCCCAGTCAACTCTGTTCCAGGCTTCATAGCACAAGCATCAGTCTCATTGCATCATCTCTGGTGTGTCTTTCAACCCAGTCCTTTCCTTCTTCATCTTTCATGGAATCAAATGATCGCCTTTCCAAGTAATGTTTTACGTGTTCGCATTTTAGTCATTGAAGGGCTACGTGGGCAAATGGTGGTCCCTATTGATGACAATGATGGTGGGAAATTCTGACAAGCTAGTGATTCCAACCGTATGGCATTATAACACAACATACCGTCCTCCTGTTTGTGTCATGTTGGGAGGCTGGTGAGCAACTTCCCTGCACTTCCAGTCCTGTAAAAATATAGCCACATGATTATTTACAACATGAAAGACCTGATAATGAGAAAATGACTGCCTCATAGATTTATTGATTTGCCATTCTATAATTTTTGTCCTTGTTTTAGAATGTGCCCCAACTTGTCCCAAATGTCTATAGTAAAACAACAGCACGGCATGTGATATCAGCAGCAACGTCACACAGCTTATGCTTCTGCCTCTTTGGCTGCATCATTCTTAGACTCTAGTGCTTGTCTTAACCTTGTGTTATTTCATTCACTGTGGCCTAAAAGCATATGGGATCACTGCCTGTGTCATCAGTAGATGACTATAACATTACTGGCCATGAAACAAAGGAATCACTAGGGACTACAGAGTTGGAAAATCTGTGATGGTTATTGCCCACAATTCTTTTCCAGTTTCACCATAAGGACAATCTTGAATGCCAACAGCAAAGTGAAGAAATGGTTAAACAATCTGCTTCACTGAGAGACAATGAGAGAAAAATGTGATAAAGACTATGCCAGGTCAGGTATGGGGAAATGTTTAGAATCATAACCCTCTCTCTACCATAGCAATCATAGACAAACAAAAATGATTGAAGTATTATTTTAATGCATTATGATGAAAATAATTATATAAGTTTCCCCTCCTTTTACTTCCTCCACCCATCAGTTGAAGCCATCCCTTGTCCCCCCACTCTCAAGTAGATAACCTCTTTCATTATATATATATATATATATATATATATATACGCACACACACGTATATGTCACAAATATAAATATGTAAATACAACCCACTTAGTCTAATTTTTGTTGCATGCATATGGTTTAAATTCTGGACATTCTACCTTGGAAAACAGTCTTTACTTGTTGTAGCTCTTTGAGTAGTAATAGAACTTCAGGAGAACTTCCCCCTTCCATGTAAACACGTACATTGATATTGGTGTTCTGGTCTTGTTTATGTAGCCATTTCCAGAAAGCACAGTTTCACAGCAGACTTCTTGCCATCTTGGGTCTTCATACTTTTCTTCCTCTTCTTCTGTGTTGTTACTTGACCCAAAAATGAGGGCACTCTGATAAAAATGTATCCATTGGAGTCAGTGAGGGCCATGGGAAGACCGGAGGGATAGGGAACTGGGAATGGTATGTAAAGTAAGATTGTTTCTATCTCACTGCTGTCAGAATGGCTAAAATCAAAAACATCAAAGACAATTTGTGCTGGAGAGGAAGTGGAGAGAGGGGAACACTCCTCCACTGCTGGTGGGAGTGCCAACTCGTATATCCACTTTGGAAACCAGTATGGAGATTCCTCAGAAAAATAGGAATCAGTCTATCACAAGACCCAGCAATTTCATTCTTAGGCATATACCCAAAAGATGCACAAGGACGTCTGTTCCACTATGTTCATAGCAGCATTATTTGTAATAGCAAGA
Organism: Mesocricetus auratus; assembly: GCF_017639785.1. Lineage (NCBI taxonomy): Eukaryota > Metazoa > Chordata > Mammalia > Rodentia > Cricetidae > Mesocricetus > Mesocricetus auratus. Next base: position 8,358,711 of record NW_024429192.1, on the reverse strand, counting down.
ACATGGAAGCAACCTAGATGCCCCTCAACTGAAGAGTGTATAGAGAAAATGTGGTACATTTATACAATGGAGTACTATTAGTGGAAAAAATAATGGAATCTTGAAATTTGCAGGCAAATGTACAGCACTAGAAAAACAATCCTAGCTGGGCGGTGGTGGCGCACACCTTTAATCCCAGCACTAGGGAGGCAGAGGCAGGCGGATCTCTGTGAGTTCGAGGCTGGGCTAGACCGACAGCTTTGAAAACAATACAGAGAAACCCTGTCTCGTAAAAAAAACCAAAAAGAAAAAAGAAAAACAATCCTGAGTGAGGCAACCCAGTCACAAAAAGACAAACATGGTATGTACTCACTCATATATGGATTTTAGACATGGATCAGGGGAGTGCCAGCTTACAATCCCACTGCCAGAGAGTCTGGGAAACAGGAAAGAACCTAAGAGAGCTATGCATGGTACCCCAGAGATGGGGAATGAGGCAGGATCTAAGAAGACTTGGGAGCAGGGGGTGAGAGGAGAGGGAGCTTGGAAAAATAGAGGGGTAGAAGAGGAGGAGAAGGGAGGTCATGGGGGAGCAAGAAGTTTAAGTTGGGGGAAGAATATGGGAGAACAGGATGAGAAATACCATAATAGAGGGAGTCATTTTAGGTTTGAGGAGAGATCTGGCACCAGTGAGATCTCTAGTGATCTACAAGGATGATATCAACTGGCAAACTAAGCAGTAGTGGAGAGACTACCTTAAATGCCCATCCCTGACAATGAGTTTGATGACTACTTTATATGCCATCCTAGAACCTTCATCCAGTGAATGATGGAAGCAGAGGCAGACATTCACAGCTAATCATTGAACTGAACCCCTGGAACCCAATGACAGAGAGGCATGAGTGATGAGCAAAGGGGTAAAGAATGGGCTGGTGAAACCAACAGAAACAGCTGACAGCTGGGATGCCATCATGGGACTGATCCAAAACCCTTAATGTGAATGTCAGTGAAGAGGCCTGGACAGTCTATGGGACCCTGGGCAGTTTATCAGTATTTATTCCTGGCATACAAATGGATTTTGTGTGTCTATACCACAAAGAGGGATGCTCTCTCAGCCTGGACTCTTATGGGAGGGCCTAGGCTGTGCCCTGAATGAAATGACAGACTCTGGATATCCCCTATGGGGAAGGGAGTAGGGATAGGGTGGGAGGCTGGGGGTGCTGTTGGGGGGTTGTGAGAGAAGGGGAGGGAGAGGGAGCTGGGATTGACATGTGAAGCAAGCTTGTTTCCAATTTTTTAAAAAATGTAATAAATAAAAAGATTGTTTATAATTTAAATAAAAAGATATAAATAAAATAACAACAAAAAAAGAAAATTAAAAGAGTTACTAATGAAAACAATGTTCTTGAATTTGGCTAACAAAAGTTACTGGGAAAATTTCCAACCAATTTTAGGAAAGAAATTTCCTCATAATTTTATCTGTTGTTGTTGTGTTCTTTTTTGTGTGTTCTTAAATGTATTAGGTATAAGAGTAAGCTTGCATTTGTAGGAAGAGTTTGTAATGTTCTTTCCTTTCCTGTATGATGTAATCATTTGAGTAATATTTGAGTTGGTCTTGCTTAATGGTTTTGCAGCATCTAGTAATGGATCCAATTAGTCAGAATTTTATTAATGAAAGATATTTTATCACTGTTACAGGTTTATTAATCTGTTTGGGTACTCCTGATGAAGTTTTATTAGGATATATATGTATAGGAATTTATTGATTTCTTCTGGATTAAAGGCTTGGAAAATAAGTTTGAAATGTTGAAATTTAATCAGTCACTATATTTGATCATTCTTCAGGTAATAGAGAAGGCAAGAGAATCTGAGGATGTAAAGAGCCCATTGGCTGGATTACCCTATTAATATCTCTCAAGTCTGTTACAATTCTCCATTTTCTGGATTTCTTTTTATTAAAAAATATAGTTGAATTCCAAGGACTGGCTGACCTTGAATATGTTGAGTACTTAGCTGTTCCCGTAGCAGATGTTCAAATGCCTATAATTTTTCTGATGTCAAAGGCCACTGTTCCACCCACACAGGTTGGTAAAGGCTTTAAAGGTATGGCTTTGGTAGCTTCGAAAGACCAGCAGCTGTTGTGTCCTGCTTATATACAACATGAATGGTCTGTGACTCTTCTTGATAACACCTTTTACTGTTTGTCTGAGAGTAATTACTTATTTGATGTTTTGTTTCTGAGACTGTATGAATGTCAACCTCTGTTTCCCATTGCTGTAAACAAACCATGTCCCCATACGTTACCCACACATGGTTCTAATTTTCCTATCTGTCCTTCTGGACTCACACATTCGACCCAGCTTGTGCCTTGTTTTACTTGAGATAAAGTTCCCATCACTAAAAGCTAAATATTTACCTCCTGAAAAGGCCAATCTGGATGCCAAGATCTGAACTTGTGTCCATTAATCTTTCAATTACTATGCCATTTATTTGTATTTTTAGCTTTACTTTTCGATCACTTATAGAAATTTGACAAAATACTTCTTTTACAGTTTCTGCTAAATTTTTCTTTTATATACTGAAACTGTTGTCATTTATCACATCTGGTGTAGTATGAATTTTAACAACAGTCATTAAGTTTTTTTAATTGCTCTGTGGATGAGTTTCTCCAGGGCTGACAGGGAATGATTGAACCAAAGTTGATATTGGGACCCTGGGAGGACTCTTAATGCATTTCCCAATGGCAAAGGGTTACCTTGTCTGTTCCTTGCTGATGTGCATTTGTTAGTCTAATACCAACCTTTGCCACACCTTCTGCATATTACAGGAAGATATGGCCTTCTATTTCAATTATCTCTAAATAAAAACTTTGTTTCTAGGAATACCTTGCCTATGATCCCTTTTCAGATGACCTTGTTACCACAAGTAAAACAAATGGGATTTGGGTTTTTCCTAAAGCTTTCAGAAATTCACTTCTTTCTTCAAAGTGGAATCCCAGTGTGAAATCCAATATCAGCTGTATTTCCAAACCACTCATCTATTAGTGCTGATCTTGCCTTTAAATTTCTAGCCCTCTGTTGCATTACGAGTTAAGGTTTCCAAAATCTAAAGATTCTATTTCCATCTGAAGTGATTTCTTTGTGGAAAAAATCAACAAAGGCTTCCTTTCGATCTTGTATAATTTTAGTAAATGATTCAGATCTCTTCCCTGATTCTTCAACCATGTCTCAAGCATTGAAAGCTACTATAGGGCAGAGAGCCAAGGGGTGGTCATCAAATCTAAACTGTCTTTGCAAATCAAACATACTGGTCTTCGCCAAGGGCTGAAGGTAGATTTTAATACCTCTAGTCCTACTTCATTGTTCTACGGTCACAGCTTCCTCCCTCTACCATGTTCATCATTGTAACTGAGAACTGGCTTCCAATATTGCTGTAACAAGAACTTTCCAGTCCTGGGAATAATTCTGTTATGAGTGAATTTAATATCTGCTTCACATAGAGTGATGGCATACCATATGAAATGACCACTTCCTTAAATCTCCTCAAATCTAATATTTCTATAGGCTCCCACTACCTATTGTCTGCTGGTAGTTCTTGTATAGAACTGAATAAACTGAAGTTAGTTTTCCAATAACCTCAGGCTTCCCTCTTCAGTGTTATCATACAGTGCTGCAGTATGTTCTTTTCTAAATTCCTCTGTATCTGTGTATTATTTTTTACTCTACTAGTAGGTCTTTTTAAGTCTTGTACCTTATGAATAGTATGTCTTTCTAAGGCTTGTATGTTATTAGTTAAGGTCTCATATTCAGTACAGTTATCAAATCACTTTTTGAGAAATAAAATATTAATTACCAAAGTGATAGTAATTATAATTGGCATTATATAAATACCAGCTAAACAGGTTACCCATTCATTTACTTTTTCCATTTCAAGCCACACAGAGTCCTCACTCTCTGCTTTGTGATATTTCGCATTGTTAACATGGGAACGAATTTTCTTTGGACTTCCCAGGTGTCTTCCCTAATTGTCTGTGTCACCTGTGGTGGTAGTAATGTGAGGCACTCAAGGTCAGGGTGAGCAGTGGTGGCAGCAGCAGCAGCAGAAGCCCAAGTTGACATTAATGTGAGCAGGCCAACGAGTGAGCCCACAATCTCTGTACACCCTTACTGCAGCACATCCCTTCATCAGGACAGACTGCAGGTTGAAGGTTATATGGCTGGGTTGTGTTGCACTAAGTCTGCCCCTCTATTCTTCATTTTTAAAATACTTTATGTAATTATTTTTCCTTTTTATCTCATTTCAACTACTCTGTATCACTCTACCTCAGCAATAAAGAATTCTGCTGTCTGCTTACTGTTCAGCTGATTCAAATGAAGGAATGGGTGGTAGTAAATCTGCTGATGACCGTCGCAATCACACTCATTCCTTTTGATGCTTTCTTTTTCTAGAACATCATATCTAGTCTCTCTCATAGTTTGATTTCTCAGCCTTGATCAGTCATTTGTATTCACGTGGCATCCATTTTCACCAGCCAAGTCCTTAACACATTAATCACAGATATTTTACATTTTTGTGCTTATTACTTGTCTATGGTAAAATATATTTTGGTTCATGTAACTGTTTTTGTTCCATCGGGATATGTTTTCCTTGCATTGAAAATGCTTTATACATTTTAAAAATAAAAACTGAATATGATTGCAACTGAGAATAAAAGTGGAGATGCCCACTATATTATGAAAATATCTGCTTCACGGGCACAATGGATTTAATTCTGTCTTACTGAGAAAATAAAATGCCAATAAAATGATAAAGATAACTTTCAATTTCCTATTTATAAATGAATGACTGTATTGTCTAATTTGGATATTTCGGGATTTCTATTATTTTAAAGTAATGAATGTCATGATTTCTCCCAGTTCTTGTGAGCCATCAGAACACAGAAGCAGTTGTCCTATTTAATAACCTTTCAAATTACACCTTCCACCTAAGTGGAATGAGTTAGAGCCTCCTCTCAGAATACAGTACACACTACACTTGTCATCCTTGCAAATGCCTCTACCCATGCACTTACTTTATCCTTCTTATTTGGCAATAACAGTATTTAGCTTGTTTCATATCTTCTGTAGTTATTTTTTATTTGGAGTTACATTTAAGAAACTTTAAAATAAATCTGACAATGCTGATCTATGCTTTCTCTCTTCAAAGTTGCTGAGGTATGTAATTGGACTCACAGGAATGGAATTTTGCTAATTTATCTTGATATTCTCAGTAGCTCTCACTCTCTTCAATGAATGACAAAATAACTAGGAAAAAGTCTTCTAAATTGAGTATAATATGAAATGATTATTCTGTGGTACTATTTCAATAAATCTTATTCTGAAGTCACAGATAAACATAGAATAGATTTTCTTTGAGTAGATGGCAGAGAGTGAATGTGTATTGAAAAAAAAAGTATGAATAAAAAGACATCCAAAGTGTAAGCAAGAAGAAGTCACATCTAGGCAATAAAAGGTTTGTATATACCTATTGAGAAAGTTAAAATCAATCTGTAGTTTGAGAGGTATGAAAGATAAAAAGATGCTGTAAGATTAAAAAGTTGCACAAAAAAGTAAAAAGATACTAAAGGAACATATATAAAGGGAAAGATAATTTTTCCCTTTTTGGAAAAAAGGTAGTTTTAGATGATAATGATAAAAACAATTTTAAATTGAAAACAAGACTTTAATAAAAAATTTTTAAATGCACTTCAAAATTCATGGCAAGCAAAAATGTCACTTAAAACTAGTAAAAACGAAAGGCTTTGGTTGAGTATACTAAAGATTTCAATGTAGTGACTGATAAAGGCAGCACACCAGATACCTCAGGGTTACAAAGCTGAACAACAGCCCCTAGTAGAATCTTTTCCCAATAATGCAATGTCTGAGGACCTTTGGGAGATGTCAACAGATCCCATTTTGTAGTTTTCTTCAGAATTCACTGAAAAGCACCCATCCTCCATCATTGGGCTTGCTGCCGAGAAAGGCTGACAGAACAGACTTTAACTGGGCTTCTGAGTTCGCTTCTGAACGAAGCCTCATTCTTGGCGCATTCAGTGCAAGCCTCATCACTCATCACTGGCATCCGAGAAAGGTCAATCCTGCCAAACAAATTCACTCTCTGTTCCAGCCAGAAGTTCCCTATGGATAGTCAACCTCACCGCCCCCCCCCCCCCCCGAAACACTGTTACTTAGGAAAAAAATACATATAATTCTGACCATTTCCACTGCTTTCTGTAGACCAATCTTCAGTGGCACAAAACTTTCCTCAGGGACTTTCCCTAGATCCTTTTGAAAGATTTGCCTCCCAATCACCCCCCTCCACAACAAGAAGGCCTTTATTTCTTTGTTTGCCTATTTCCAAGCTTGAAAACGTCCCCTTGTCCTGGAACTCAGAATCCTGTTTCTCTTCTAGGTAACATTGATCAAATCCCAATGGCATGATGCTGGAGAACAGCCTCCTTCCTATCCTTGTCATTATCCATTTCCCTGATTTCTTGAGCCCTCCTGGCTGACACACACACTCTCTCTCTCTGCTCCCTCTAAGGGCTGGACACCCCTGCAAGAACGAGAAGTGAGCTCAGTTCTTTTGAGCTGAGCTCTTTCCCACTGCAGCAGTGCTAAGTAGCATCACTCCTACTTCTCAGCATTCAGCTTTGTTTCTCCATGACACTGGCTACTGTGTTACTACTGTGATAGCCTCTCCTTCCACAAATGCATGAAACAAGAAACTTGGTCAAATATGGTGGCTCCTGCTTACAGTGCCATCACAGGGGAGTCTGAAGCAACAGTGTGTAAAAACCACCTACAGTGTAAAAGAAAATATCACAATATTAGTAATGCTGAGTGTGAGAATGATTCTATAGGCAACAATGTGTGTCTTCTGAGATCCCAGTAGTTTGACACATTGTTCAGTACAACCTCCAGGAACAGTACATGTGTAGAAAAAGTGGAGCCAGTGTGCATAGCCATAGCCGCCATCATCATAATAGCCTCAAGTCTGCAGCTATAGTTAGAACCAGAACAAGCACTGAGGTCACCAACACTAAATATAATGTCACCACAGAAATGGCCACCACTATATTAGGGATTGAAGATTTGGGTAAATAGTGAAGAAAGTGTCCTAAGAATGAAAACTGCCCCCAGAACAGAGTGTTTTCCTTCATTTCCATTCAAGATGTGGGGCACATCAAACCGCAAGACCTTTATTTGCTTTAGAAGTCAATTTCTAGAGAAACCATTAGTCCATGTTTTTGTTACTGAAGGATAGTTTTAGCCATGCACTGAGTTAATGTCTCCTTTGAATTTGAATTATTTGATTGTTGCAACTGTAGACTTCAGCATGGATAATTAAATCTTACCTTCAGAGCTAATGACTGCACATTTCTACATTTAAATGCAGTATTCAAATCCCTTGCAGCATATCCCTGGAGATGCCTAGAATTTTGATTATACATCTGATATTTCTTCCAATTTAGCCAAAACAAAGTTTCAATTTTTGCCAATTATCATGTTTTGTTTCTTTTCAGTTTTCAATAAATTAACATAAAAATCATGAAAATATTATGCATACTTCTCTAAGTTTGAAAAAAGACCAAATTTATTCAGAATTTATCATTTTGTTGTGAGTTCTATTTGAGCACCTTTTATCTCGCTACTGGCTACCATGTCTAATTCTATTGAATTGTACTCAAGTATTATTTTAACACAACCCAACTTCCTGTTCTCTACTTTCCATGGAGAATCCGTCCTATTTAGAAGGAACAGGCAAGTGTTTGGGAAACTGCAGTTTGGATTTAAAATTCCTATCCCATGCGTCTAGCATCCTACTAAATGGTCTTACATTTCATGGATATAGAAAATATTTTCTCTGCATTATTTCCATAAAATGTTTTAGCGTTCCATCACTACTAACTCAATTTTTATTGAATAAGAAATGATTTGTAATATGTTGGGGAAGTCCTGTACATTTGTTAATAAAGCACTGTTGGCCAATAGGAATCTAGATGGGTGGGACTAGGAGTCCAGGAGGATTCTGGGAAGGAGAAACACAAGAGAGTCAACATGTAACGCCATGGGGGTAGGAAGCCCGGGACTATTCTCCGGTAAGAGAAATACTTAGATTAACAATTATGGGGTAATTACTTAAGGCAGAGGTAGCCAGTAAGAAACAAGCAAGGCCAACAGCTTCATAATGAATACAGCCTCCTGTGTGTTTATTTGGGACTGATGCGGATCTAGAACCAGGCGGGCGGGAAGGCTTTTCTCTCAAAGAAAAAGCTTCTCTTAACAGTAATACTTTATCATAAGAAATAAACTACAGCTTCCTGAAAGCCTGCTGTTTCATTGTAGTTGCAAGTGTGAATGTGTGTATACACGTGCATCAATTTGAGGTGTGTATTGTGAGAGAGATTGTGTGTGTAGGAACTAAGTTACACACACAAGTTCGAAGTGAAAATAAGCTCTAACAACTTATTTAGTTTTAATATGTCATTATTAATTTTTATAGGAGAAATTGTTCGATGTTATCCAAAAATAAAAAGCTTTACATGAGAGAATATGTAAAGCCATAGCTGTACCACAAATAGTGAAAATTCAAGAGAAAAGATGAGTGACCACAGGGGTGTTCTCATTAATTTTAAAGTGTAAGATTAGGGAAGATGTAAGTAAATGGAGGGCAGCAAACCCCCTGGAGAGAATCCTGAAGATTAAATATGTTTTTTATCTCAGATGGCTTTTGGAGATGTCCTGTTGTGATAAAACATTCTATGACTCATCCAAGGTACTATTACTAGAGTGTGCTCTATTGGCTACTTTCCATTGCTATGACAAAATGCCATGGCCAAAAGCACTTTAAGGAATGAAGCCTTATTTTGTGGTTAGAAATCTATAATGGCAGGGAAGTCACAGCACGGTAGCAAGAGCAAGGGGCAGCACAATCACACTTTATTGCTACCCAGGAAGAAGAGAGAGTGGGGAAATGTGGGTTAAGGTATAAACCCCAAAGCCCCTTTCCAGCGACTTACTTCCTGCACCAAGTCTGCACATCCTAAAGGTGCCATAACATCTTAAAGTGGCTCTACCAGTGGGGACCAAGTGTCCTAATATGTGAGCCTACTGGGGACATTTTTAAATCAAACCTGCCATAACGTTCCTCTTATTTTTGTTAAGCCATTAGGTCAACTAAAACAGTTTCTGTTCCAGGAAGCCATAAACAATAGTATCTATAACTGCCAGTTTACTTTTAATTTGGCTCCCTTTGGTCCAGTTTAAGGTTCTGTCATTGTCTTGTCTTTAACACTACCATGTGCTGTAAGCAGCTTGTGGGGTTGCATCCCTTACTGAGGGGTGTTTGCAGGTTGATTTTTACTTATCCTGGAGGGCTGGGGCTTGAAGATGAGCTACAGGCAGGTAAGGGTTATTCTATTAGTGGTTGCAATTTGCCTCCACTGACCACTGATCCTGCCATTTGTCTCAGAGGAAGCCATCATACTCACAATCACATCTTGTTTGGTGCCTGTGAAGAAAGGAGCAGGAAAAGGCCCTTTGATGGTTTCCTTAGCAACCCAATCCCAACCATAAAAGTTATATTTTTGGATTTACTATTTCATATCAGGATGACCTGTGTGTAACAATCTTTAAAAGAAGCCTATATCTGTTAAGTTTTAATAAGTTATTCCTACTCCTGTAAGTAAACCCTGGTGTGTACTCCTGTGAGTAAATCCTCACCCATGTTCCTGTATGTAACCCCTCACCCATGTTCCTGTATGTAACCCCTCACCCATGCTCCTGTAAGCAACCCCAATAAAACTCATCGGTTCCTGGACCTTGGTGGCACCCTACCTAGGGTGAGTAGAAGTGTGAAGTGTCTCCCCAGGAAAAGTTCACTCACACAACATTTGTACAAATGGAGTTTAATTTCATCTCAGCATCACAATGAGTACATTTAAAGGCTTCCTGACTGCAAATGTGTATTAATAAAATAAATAATTTCAGTGTATCAACCATCAGCCATTGAAACTCAAAATCACCTGTGTAACTCACATACTGCAGACCATACATGCATGAACCACCAAAGGATGCCATTGCCATGCGAACTTGGAGCTTTGTGAACAATAACAAGAATTGCATGAAGCTCTGTAATGAATTTCTATCTTGCAAGTTTTGTGACAATAGTTAACAAAGATATCAGAGTGAACTGAAACTAGATTGTAACATATAAGAACAAAGGTATTACACTGTACTGTTAATTCCTTTTGTTCACCAAGCATAATCTCCTCAGTTGTTTTAACATATCTGCATAATTCCAATGGGGTTGAACAGTGTTCATCATCATCTTAGAGAGAACAGTTTCTGGTTTAAAACAAAAAAAAAGGCTATAAAAACTTTATTTTATGTAAAACTGACAGTTTGTGGTGGTAAAGTCATCCAATCAGAAATAATCAAAAACCCTATGAAAAAGGGATTCTGAAAGGAGAAAATAACTTTTGTGTCAAAATACTTCAATTTTGAATGTAAAATATTTTAATATTATTAATGTGTAAATAATAATCATATGGAATTATAAATGTCAATGTCTACAGGTGCTGTTTTGATTAGGATCTCATGGACAGTGCCTATATGAACTGATGAAATTTTCACATTTTTACTGAAGCATGTTTCCACTTCTCGCACACAGTCACAGCAGTTAAGTCTTTCTTCATGGTTCTCTAGCTTTCACAGTTTGGAGTTATCAAGCGTTTCCTGTCCTTGTGTCAGCTTTAAGTCAGTGTGACCTATGTTTTCTTTAAGTTCAGTTCTTTAAGTGGCAATCTAATAAAGGACACAGATTTAGATTTGGGACATTATGAAATGTCAAGAAAACTTTCATAATGGCTTGGGGAAGAAATTCAAACCTAAAAATAAATTTTATTTTGTTATCACCTTTCTTATACACGTTTTGCAAACGTCCAGTGGGAAGTGTTACTTGTCAATTAACCGTCATCCCTACCTGTACTTACCCTGATAATTAACAATGGGCATTGTACCTGACTCTTATCCGTTTCCCTCCAGTCAGCGAGCACGCTTTCCACCCTCGTCAATATACTTATCCTGCTCACCTCACTCCCTGTGCCTTAGACCAGCAAGCTCAAATCTCCACCTATTTTCTTTTGTAAAGTTTAGGTGTTCTTTCAGATTTTCTGCCGACAATCCTTAACTCTTAGTGGGCGATTTCACACGAAGAGCTTTTATCTTTGCTGCTGACATCTACACTTAGCTTAGAAAATGACGCAAGTAGGTACACCTCAACAGACCATTGACTTTATCCCATCTGTGGTCATGAATGTGCTCTGACACTCACCATACATACCAGAGCCACACTCACACCCTGTGCTTGCTCCTTGGAAAATAAGCTAGATAATATGCCATTTCAGCTGAGGAGCACCATCTTTTTAAACTTTTATTAAGTGAATTTCTTCTTTTTAGAATTTCATGTAAACATATATATATACATATATATTGCATTATCTTTATCTAGCACCAAAATGATTACCAAAGTACAGATGTATCAAAATTAATAGAATTATTTGTACCTTTGTCTTTGTCTCTATTATTAGAAAAATAGATGCCATTTGGTAGAATCCCTTTTCTCTAGGTGAATATTCATTATGCATAGTGGTGGGCTATATTAACACTTAGTACATCCTGTCCATATGTTCCATAAAGCAAGGTCCCTTTTAAATTACTGGGTTACTGTATGCATACTTGTTAGTGAACTTGTTAGAACTTGAAAACATGTATGGCATGAACGGGAATACTTTCTGTATGAACACCTACTTCCTTTGTTAGTCAAAACACCCCACTAAGTGACCAAATCACAATCGTTGAGTTTGATGCCATTTGTAAATTTATTATGAGTGAAATTAATACTTTTATGTCACTTCCTAAATTAGAGTTTCAAAGTTGCTTGCAGATATGTTTTGTTTGAATTTAATTCAGTTTCCTTTCCTAAGGAAGAATCTGAGCATGAAATAGCTATTTCCCAATTCTCTTGTTTCATAAGAGTGAGGGAGACACAGTACGTAGACTGAGCAGCATACAGGGACAGCGTCCTGGTGATGGCCATACGAAGCCATATCTAAAGGGAAGACATACTAGAATATTACCTTTCATGGAACACTGAATTCAAAATGTATAGCACATGAGGACAATAGTTATGTAGAACAAGTGCTCAGGCATTCACGGGAATTAATGATGTCTAAGCATATTTTTGTTTTTCAGAATACCAGATGAGTAAGAGAGACAGAGAGAGAGAGAGAGAGAGAGAGAGAGAGAGAGAGAGAGAGAGAGAGAGTGGAAGAGAGATCACTAAGCATTTATAGCATGAAAAGAAGGAACTACTGGGCAAGGTTATATAAGCTCAGATATTAAATAGTGTACTCATAATGGAAGAAATGGAAGAAACGGTTTACAATGAAATACTTTATGCAATATGCCAAAATTTGGAATGAAATGTATATCAGAAAAAGATCAACGAAACAATATGAATAATGCTCACAATAGATGTTTATTGAGGTAACATGCTGAGAAATATCACAAAAAGAACAAAGGAGAAATCTTCAGGACAGTAGCGTATTAGTAGCCATATGAAGTAATCAATTCCAAATGGGACTAGGGGATTACTGCAGACAGCACATTTTCAGTAAAATCCTGAGAACAAGTATCTGCCATAACTTGAGGGACGGAAGTAGCCATAGCAACCATAGCCCTCAAGGCCATATCTGGAACCATAGCCGTAGCCCAGACCACCAAAGCCACCAAGGCCATAGCCAAGGCCACCATAGTAGTTGCCGTAGTAGTAGCTCATTGTGTCTGAGATTTAGGACTTGGTGTAACGTTGAAGGTGAGTTTCTGGAGAATGAATATCACCTTCAGTGCTTGGGCTTTTATAGTGTTAGAGGGCAGGTATGGTAGACCACAACAAAGGAATGACCATCTCTTTGAAAATACACCTTTGCTGAAAGACAATACTATCAGGCCACATTCCACGTGTTAGAGATCCTTCCAAAATAAATGATGACATTTTTCCTTTGAACTGAGTTTTATTTTTACCTTCAAAATTAGGCTCTTTAAGTGAACAGTCTGCCAGACCACACGCTTACAGTTTGCACCTCTGTACTGGATATCAAGCTCCTTTGGTTCAGAGACCCTCGACTGTTCCCATTGCTGTGCCATGCCCATTTCACCTCTGAATGCCTTCTTCTGAAAGGTGGCCTTCTTCCTGAATTAACAAATAAATAACCGCAAATGAATGCAGTTAGTTTAAAATCTAGAAAAAGTAGAATTCCAGGAAGGACCTGAGCATAGCACTAGGCTTTTATTTTTAACTAGTAAGTTTGCATGCTTAAGGTGTTAATTTCTAAAAACTTTTTATTTACATTTTTATACTGTATATATATATATGTATATATATTGATTATATTCTTCCACTCCCTCCAGATTCTCTCCACTTCTTAAAAAATAAAAAGGAGGAACAAAAAAAATAAAAACAAACTAACAAAAGGAACAAAAAAAGAAAAAAATTAATATTTATCATAGATCCAGCTACACTCTAGGGCATATACTCAAGGGGCTCTGCATCTGACTACAGAGATACTTGCTCATCCATATCCATTGCTACTCTTATTTGTGACAGTCAGAAATTGGAAACAGCCAAGATGTCCATCATTTTTATATCATTTTTTATTTTAATTTTAAATAGCTTGTTTTACATGTCAATCCCAGTTCCCTCTCTCTCCCCTCCTCCCGCACTCCCCTTCCCCCCCCCCACCCTCCCACCCTATTGCCAAATCCTTCCACATAGGGGATATCTAGAGTCTGTCATTTTACTCTGGGTAGGGTCCAGGCACTCCCCTAAGAGTCCAGGCTGAGAGAGCATCCCTCTTTGTGCTATAGGCACACGAAGACTGTGTGTATACCAGGGATAGACACTGATCCACAGCTCAGGGCCCCATAGGTTGCCCAGGCCTTCTCGCTGACACTCATATTTGGGGGGGTCCAGATCAGTCCCATGCTGGCCTCCCCACTGTCGGTCTGGGGTCCATCATTTTTTATGATAAACACATACAAGCCTTATCAGCAAACATGGTAACAAATAAAAACTCAGTTTTCAAGTGTCTTTATACAAGGATTTATATGACATAGCCATTCTTGGGTGAGTCCTCTCTAACTGGTCTGTTAGTTGTATTCCGTCTCTAACGTTTGACTTTGGTCTTCCCTTTGAGGTGTCTCATGCCTGCTCCATATGAAGCCTCCTTGCACGCCAGTGCATGAACATCAGCCACAAACTCACACTTTTTAAACCCACACCAACACCTGCAGAACTAGAGTCTTGTTGTCTACTGTTTCCAGCTAGTCAGACAATCTGGTGTATAAACGAGAAATGGGGCTGCAATCACATCCTTGTTTTGACATGTTTTAGAAGCCGCAACACATTCATTGAATATTAAACGTTCTTTCCAAATATGTCAAGTTAATATTTTAGCAGAGTCCTATAACAGAAAAAAACATATACAAAGTAGTTTTCCTCACTGAAGAGTTTTAAAATAGATGGCCATTATTAAGACTAACATTAATTACAACAGTTGTATCAACGTAAAGGAGCTGTTGCAGACTTTAGGACAGAAAGATGACTGTAGGTGAGGGAGCGCTTGGAAGGCTGGAATAGCTTCCTGTCCTAGAATGGTGGGAAAATATGCAGGCCTCCACACGTTCCCCTCACATTCAAGAATCTTGCTTCACTTATCCATTTCACCAACTGAATAAATGCATACACTACAATTCATGGTCCACCTTGGTCATAATCCACTATAACACCCAACCATACTTCCAACACTCATGTTTGGCTCATTCAGCACATGACTTGTCTATGTTTGTATTTAATAGAACTTTGTTATTAGCTCATGCTTTGTCTTTTTTCTTCATAAGATTATTTGCTGACATCTCAAAGCAGTCCATGTTACATCCTCAGAATTCAGTTACTGTCTATACCATACATTGTGTTATTCACAAACATTTATTAGACATTTCTGTGGCAAGTATCAGGATTTGTTCAGTGTCATTTGTTGTCTTCTAATGACTTCTTTCTTTTTAATTAATTAATTATTAAATTGGACTATATATTTTTCCCCACTCCTCTTCCCTCTTCCCCTCTCCTCCTCAACTTACTCAGGGGATCTTGTCTTTTTCCTCTTCTTAAGTGGATCCCAATAATTTTATCTTCATAAAAGAGTTTGTAATTGTTCATATTACATATTCAAATACTGCTATTTTTAAACATTTTATCTTTGAAATGTTCAATTTTGATCATGTTCACTCATCATTACCTCCCTTCATCTTCCCATAGTATCCCCATCCTGATCTCCTTGCAACTTCATATCCTCTGTTTTTTCCTGCAGTTTTTAACCCTAAGACTCCAATTAGTGTTGTATTACGTGTACTGCTCATGCAATGAAGGATAAGCCACCTGCTACCAGCCATGCTCCAAAGGAGAGTGGCTCTTCCTTCATCTACACCACACGATCTCCTGTGCCACTGGTGGGAGCAGAGGCTCCTTCCCCATGTTTGAACCATGGGTGCTGTGAGTTGATAAGTGCAAAGCCATGCCATGTCCAGAAGAAAGCATCCCACAGCTCTCCTCCTTGTCTTTCAGTTCCAAAGCCGGTAAGCACACCGTTTCGTGGTGTCCCTGAGCCTCGGGTGGGAAGAGGGTAGTATATATGATTCCATTGTGGCTGAACACTCACAGTTACATACAGTTGGCGCTTTGGCTATTATGGATTCCTACATTGAGCATTTCCCACTGAGAAAAGAAGCACTTCTGACCAAAGAGGAGACCAACGTGCATCTAGAGCTATACACATAAATGTTCAGAAGGTAGTTTGACAGCATGAGTATCTAGCGTATAATTTATTATTTAAATAGATCTATACACTGTTCAGTATGGTAATTCAAAATTAACCCAGAAACTTGGCTATTTTCCCCTTGAGCACAATGTTTTATGTTTTGTTTTATGTAATAACACACACACACACACACACACACACACACACACACACACACACATGCTACCGTCTCTTTTGCTATGACTATTTTCCCCCTTGAGTATAATGTTTTCTGTTTTGTTTTAGGTAACAGCACACACAATGCTACTTTTTCTTTTGCTATGGCTATTTTCCTCCTTGAGCTTAATGTTTTCTGTTTTGTTTTATGTAACAGCACACACACACACATGCTACCTTTTCTTTTGCTATGTCAGTTCTCTGGTTTGTTTACTTCAAGGCAATGACAGTAGAATGTTGGGGACAGACCTGTACTTCAAAAAGAACCCTGCAAAATTACAATACAAATTTAAACAAATTGGAAAAAAGCATAGAAAAACGAGTGTGAATACATTCTTATGGAAATAAGAAATTATTATTCACCAAATAAAGAAGCTATTGTAGTTTAGGATCAGTTTTGGATCACTTTACACACACACACACACACACACACACACACACACAAGAACTTAACATCCTCAATAAAAATGTATTTTTTATATTGGAACTATTTAATTTTTATTTCCCATTTTCTGTAATCCTCCACTAAAATAAACTCTTAAAAACATAATGATTTTTTTCTGTTAAATTTTTGGTACCTTTTGTTTTTAAATTTATATATGTTAATTATATACATACTTATGACATATCCATATTATTCATACAATGTGTGATGATTAAATCAATGTGACTAGTTTTTCCTCACCTCTATCATCGATTGTCTCTTTGTGGGGAGAAGCTTCTACTTCCTTAAAAATATGAAAACAAAGTTAAACATATATTAAACTTTAGATCCCCAGTGGATCTATTAGCATCTGAAATCACTGCTTGTATCTAAGTGTATATTGTTTGGGATCTAACCGTGCTTTCTCTATCGCATCACCCCATTACTCTTCCTCATGGCACAGATTTCTTTAAAGTGCTTCAAAGAAAATAACTGAAAGTCAAACAAAACATTGCTGCAAAAACTCTGATACACAACAAAGGATTTCCCAGTGATCAGAAACAAGATGGTGTTTCATACTCTCTCCAACCTGCTTAACATAGTATTTTAAGTCTGTGATGGAGAATTAGGGCAATAGATTGAGATAACAGACATACAAAAAGGAAAAGAAGTCAACATGTAACACCATGAAATTTTATAATGAAATTTGTAAGTCAGGAATGGTGGAATACAAATGTAAGCACAATACTTGAGTGGTAGAGGTCGTATGATCATGAGCTATGTCTATCCTAATCTACATAAAAAGCTGGGAATAGCCTGACCTATGTCATATTCTGTCTCATAACTAAATTAAACTCAATAAATTAATGAGTAATTAAACACGGTGACATGTTATTTAAAAAGCAACAAGAAGATTCTAGAACAGAAGCTGTGTCTTGGTGAGAAGTCTAAGATTGGAAGGAACTATCAAAAAGAATTCTGCAAACCCATCACAAGGTTAAAATGAGGAACAAATAGCAATGTTACATTTATCTTGGGGGAAAAAAGTGTAGGAATTTTGATGAAAAAAATCAATTCTCTGTTCTTAGTGTGTAACGAAAAGGTGCCTAGAAGGAAAATTGTGCCTATTCAAATAATGATGGGTAAGAAAGCAAATGTCATAGTCAATCCTCCCCCATCATCTATAAAATAAGGTCATGCATGGTGCATAGGAAGGGGCAGTCATTTCATCAGGACACTCAACACACTGGAACAATAACCCATAAACCACTCTGTCCTGTGAAACTTGTGAAATAACCCTGTATGTTCAAATATATTTCAATATCTTCCATTTTCTCATAAAATAGTATCATGATATATGTTTCCTTTAATTTCTAAATAGACAAAGTGTTAAAACGCTTGTGTGAAATAAGAATACCTAAATATAGCAGTACAATGATCTCCTGGATTTAAAACTAAAGCAACACATGAGAATATATCTCATGAAATGGAGTTACTAACTGAAAACATACTAGTTGTTTTGAAATGCATCATTTATGGCCAGTAACAACATAAATACTTATGAGGTAAAATGTCATGTTCCCATTAACATATACAATGAGTAGTGATCAAATCGGGACAAGTATTGTTTTATCATAAAGTTTTATTTTCCTCTCGTACTGAAATACATGATTATGTTAAGAATATATTGCAATGGAACCTATCACTCATATATGTCAAAATTATGCATGAAATTGTATTTGGATATAGAAACATAAGCAAAAGCAATATTTAGAATGTTCACAAAGGTATTTATTGGAATAGCATGCCTAGAAACAACTCAGAAAATATAAATCTTCATGTCCTCAGCAGAGCAGGGTGAGGAGAGTCAACTTTTGTGATGGATTCTGGAAGAAACACTCCTTCACAGATTGTTAAGCTTTCAGTAAAATCCTGAGAACTGGTATCTGCCACAGAAAGAGGGACGGAAGCGGCCATAGCCACCATAGCCGCCAAGGCCATACCTGGAACCATAGCCATAGCCACCATAGCCGCCAAGGCCATACCTGGAACCATAGCCATAGCCACCATAGCCTCCAAGGCCATACCTGGAACCATAGCCATAGCCACCATAGCCTCCAAGGCCATAGCTGGAACCGTAGCCATAGCCCAGACCACCGAAGCCACCAAGGCTACCATAGTAGTTGCCGTAGTAGTAGCTCATTGTGTCTGAGATTTAGGACTTGGTGTGCTGTTTTCGGTGAGTTTCTGGAGAATGAAGGTCACTCTCTGCTCCTGGGTTTTATAGTGTTCCTGTGAGGTATGGCAAACCACAACAAAGAGTGCACTCTCTTTGAAAATACGTCTTTGGAGAAGCACAGTATTATTTCATCATGCCACCCTTATTAAAGGTGTTCCCAAAGATACACAGAATGTTCCTTTTTGTGTTTAAATATTTTTAATTTTTCTTGTACTTTGACCATTACTTAAGTTTCACATATATCTATAATTAAAATGTAATTATCAATCATTCCTGAAATTGTTGGAGAATATAATTAAAGCATGTATGCTTGGATATTGTTTCAGCATCCCTGATCTTTTTTCCCACATGCCACAAATATCTTCATCATCTTTTATTGCTCTAAAGTTTAACCTACATTAAACATTATTAAATATCATGTTTTCTTTTTGTGTTCCAAAAATTCATAAACAGCATTAATGCAAGAAATGAAGTCAGAATTTCCTTACAAAATAGTAGAAATAATATTACCTATCTTCATTTAATTGTGTGTGTATGCATATGTGTAAACTGACTTTTTGTATTTTATTTAAAACACAAAATATTTGATAAAATATAGCCAATAATGTTTATTATTAATTTTGTGATGCTGTAATCATCAGGATGTCTTACCTACAGAAATTCGTGTTCTCAAAATCCTGGTATGCCACTTTGATGGGGTACCACATAAAAAAAGAAAGGCATTAATTTAGAAAATGTAAATCATCAAAACGGGTTACATATTTGTGTTTATTACAGGGTTCATTTCTAAGTAAACTTGGGCTTGATGCATGCACTGTAAAGAAATATTTTTCAATGTGAAAATACAACTAAAACTTTTCAAAAGCATCAATTAAACACCATGTACTTTTAATCTCTTACTCATTAAAATGTTACTAAAGTTCATATTCACAAATAATAGAAATAGAAAATTATGCTTTTCATTATAGAAAGGATGAAACATAGGTCACAGTCTAGAAAAGCTGTCTATATAAATTCTTCAGTTTTTGATCAGAAATGTGAATGTCTGAGGTCTCCAAACATAGTGATGGCTTCTCTAATGAGTAAAGTGTTAGATGAACAAAACTCAATAACTATTTGAACTTTCAATGTAATGATTTTCCCTTTCACTAAAATTCAAGAAACTAGTATTCTGTATAGGTAGAGGGACCGGGAAGCCAAAACCATAATGACTATAGTCCTCAGGGCTATAGCTGGAACCATAGCCATAGCCCAGTTCATGGAAGTCACCACGGTGATAGCCAAGACATCTTTCTAATCAATGGTAATTTCATACATGTGTGACTAAATTTCCTTTTATTTCATATTAACTTCTCAGGACATGTCTTTAGAACAAATTGTTATTTCTATGTTTAATGCGAAAATTGATGGTTTTCTATCCATATCTTCATATTCTGGCTGAGTAGTTGACTTGTTTTCAAATTATATCTCTTTCATTTCTTGTTAGACTGGGTTTTGATTGAGTACTATGCCTTTATCTGTGTATTCAATAGATGAATGTAATTATTAAGGGGGAAATGTGTTTCAAAATTCTTAATTTGAAAGTGTGAGGATATATTTATGATACAAAACCCAAGAAACTGTGCACTGGAAACTTGTCTCAGGAATTAAGAACACTTGTTACTCTTCCAGAGGATTTGGGTTCAATTACCAGAACCCAGATTGTGGCTCACAACTCTTTGGAACTCCAGTCCCCTCTTCTGGCTTCCACGCACACCAGTCATACACATGATATACAGACATGCTTATAGGCAAAACACTAATACACATAAAATAATAAAACAGTTAATTCTAAAATACTTTAAGATTAGAAACCATTACTGTCCCTTCTTGTCTATGGGTTACTTGGTGTCTTCTATATGTCTACATTTTAAGAATTGGAATTCAAGTCCAATGAAAACATGACACAAACTTAAACTTTTGTTCCAGATAACACCTTATATCAATGTCCAATTTCCCTAGACAGTCCTCCAAATTTGTCTCATAAAATATCAGTTGGTTTTATTGCTATAAACCTTCAGCTCAAAACATTTTACTCACATTGAGCCAATCTCAGCCCTCTCTACCTATTTCCCTTTTGATCCTCTTCATATCGTTCCTGATTACTCATTTTACCACTGTGAGAATTAAGTTTTCCAGCCTCTAAACTATTACTTACAAATTTGTTGAGTTGGAAAGTTTAATCTTCATAGTCATGTCGACTGGTCTAAAACTTGCTGAAACCAAACAAAATGGGTTAATGTACTATTTAATATTATTATATTAAATATAAACTCTACAGAGAATACTCAAAACAAGGAAACTGCCACACCCATGTGTTAATGCTGTTGATCCTGTTAAACCTATACTGTTGTTCTACAGAAGATAATGTGCTTACCTGAGGGAATGTCGGATTTCAAGTTCAAAGGAGAGAAAGACAATGAAAATGACTTTTGAGCCACAGTGCAAATCTCACATTGAATTATGATTACAGAAAAGGATTTTGATGGATATATGTGCTGGAAAATGGTCCATGGTAAATAATATTAAGTACTAACACATGAGCAAGGTGAGGCCACTATGATGCTGTATAAAAAAAAATCTGTGAGTCTGTGATCTGTGCTTGAGCTTATGTGCTTGTGTCTGTGTTTCTGTTTAAGCTCCTTATGGCAGTACAAATGCAAAATAGTGGTATCTGTTTTAACTTTAGACATTAGAGGAGTAAACTCTTTCAATGGGACCTGAAGATAGCCATAAAGTAAGGGTACACATATAAATATACTGCTATGAGTAGAAATATGAGAATGGGGGTCATCTGATGTACACAATGGGCTTAACCAAATTGGTACAGCCCTGATACAGAATTTAACAGTAGCTGCTGTGGATAAACCTATGAAGTTACACTCAGTGTAGACCACAATCCCACTGTAGCTTCTCATCAATAAATACTTAAAGAAAATAAATATTAACTCTACAGAGAATACTCAAAACAAGGAAACTGCCACACAGTTTCTATTATGTTTTCAAAGTTCTATTATATTGCACCAGAAATAGAAAATCACCAAAAACATTATGAACGAGCACCACATAAACCCCATCACCATAGGGGAATCTTCCATCACTAAGTGGTATCTTTATCATATGCAGGATAAAATTTCTAGCAACCTTCAGTTTTTATTGTCAGTTCATATGAGAAGAAAATGTACACGATAGTAACCCTTTACAAACAACTTTAGGGCTGGTTAGATGGATCAGTGCGTAAAGGTGCTTGCTGTCAAGACTGACCACCTGACATCCCCCATGCCTGTGAGTTCAACTTTGACCTCCACATATGTGCTGTGGCATGAACACTTGCACATCTGCATTCACACACATGTGCACAAACACATGCACTCCCACACAACTGCAGAAAATTTTAATGAATTTTAAAAAGCTGTAACTTTATTTTTTCATTATTGATGAAAATACAAAGCCACTTGCTGTTTTTCTTCACTTTGGAGTTATTTTGTGCTGGATTAAAACAATTCTTGGTTGATGAGGCTGTTTCAACTGGGGTCAGTGTGTCACTTCTCTCTAAAATTTCCAATTTAAATTATATCATAAGAAGAATATGCCAAACAGCCTTTCTCTTTCTGACAGTGAAATTCATGGTTGAAACCTAACACTGGAAATCACTGGTATCCACAAAAGATGAGATGCTTGCTATGTATTGAGAGACAGCAGGGATAATGTGCACAAGTGTGTTATGAAGCAAGTGTGCTCATGCTTCTACGGATACATGGACAGGTGCATTATATTCATGTGTAGGCCAGAGCGCAATCATGGTGTTTCCCACAGAAATACTGCCCACCGCCTTTGATAAAGATGTCCCCCACTGTCCTAAAGCTCATCAATTGGGTTAGACTTGCCAGTGAGCCTTGGTTGTCCTTCTGTTTTGACTCCCCAGGTCCCATCCCTAAGCCAGAAGCCATCTCCATTTGGTCACACTTGTAAATGGAAAATTCATTTTCTCCGAAAGTTTCACTAGGGATACAAACCAATCTTAAGGGCATGTCCCATGCCCCAGCAGTAGTTGACCAACACAAGATGAAATCAATGACACTTTTGAAGGTGCTTTGTCAGGGCACTTTAAAAATAATTTTATGTTATAAGTCATTTACATATCTATTATGACTTTTGGGTTTGTGATTTTCATGGGATTCCTGAGTGTGCAAATGTGTGCTTTTGTGCTTTTTCTTTACATCCTCACCCCCTGTTGTTTATTTTGTTCTAATATGTTTGCTCTAGTGTTATCTTTTTGCATTATTATTATTAGTTTGGTGCCTGTTTGTTTCCTAAGGAGAGACAGAAAGGGTATGAATGCAGATTGGAGGGAGGTGGAGAGAATCTCAGAGGAGTTGGGTTGGGACAATTTAATCAGGATACATTGTATGAAGAAATTTATTTTCAATAAAAGAAAAATAGAAAACAATCAATAACAGAATAAATTTAGCTTAGCTTTAGGATACACAGAGAGAGAGAGAGACAGAGAGACAGAGAGAGACAGAGAGACAGAGAGAAAGAGAGAGAGAGAGAGAAACATTCACACTAGCACTATCAGGAATAGAGGAATGAATTACAGATGAATGCCACATCAGGCACAACTCAGTGGTAATTCTCTTGAGCAGATTTCCATGGAGCTAGGAAAAAAATTACTAGTTTTTCTTAGTATTTAACCAGAAGAGGAAACATAAATAGATGTGTTAATCTATAATCCACTTCTAAATTCTTAAAGAGACCTGTGCCAAAAAGTTGTCTCTTGTGTGCTATAGTTCTGAAATTGCCAGGAATATGGTCAAGATAGAGAAATCTCCTGCAGTCCGTTAAATTTCTGAGGTCAGCTGAACCAAATACGAACAGAGCAAGTAACTTCAAAATGGAGAAATTCGTCTTACAACAAGTCTCAGATATAGAAGTTGGGAATTGGGCTTTTAAGGTAAGCATTTTCCTTTGAGTGAGTTCCAGGACAGCCTCCAAAACAATACAGAGAAACCCTGTCTCAAAAAAAACCAAAAAAACAAAAAAGAAAACATTTTCCTTTGAAGGGCCACCTAGAGGAACCTGTTCTTGTCTGTGTTCTGGAACTAGCAGAAACTAATGTATCTCTATAGCCTATGCTCCCTGGATGACTTGGCATTCTTCCTGTGGTCTCACAGGTCTTCTCCACCTACATGTGTCTGTCCCTTCGTCTCTTCTTCTTTTACTGCGAGGACCATAATCCCCTTGTCCTCCCTCTTCAGCACCACTTCCTGCGGCTTCCGTTACCCACAATTTACCAAGGAGTGACAATGCAGCAGAGCACAATAGAATATTTTGAAAGATAGTTCCCACATCCATGTAGCATAAAAAATACATTACTGTAAAGAGTCTATATTTACTATTATTGATTGTGTCTAATTTGAAATAAAACATTGTTGTGGTAGTTGTGTGTGCAGAAAATCCTGTAGTCTACAGAGAGTTAAGTATTTTCCATGGCTTGGCACCCACTAAGGACTTTGGAATATCTCATTAATCACTTAAAAAAGCAATCTCTTTTGAATTATTTCGATGAATGTTATCTCCAAGATGTGGACTTCCAACAGGCTCATATTTTAAAGTTTGGAGACATTCCTAAATGTGAGAATGTCATTCAACCATGTATGCTTTTCCTTATTCACAGGTTCAAAGATTATGGGAGTAAGTCAGATAGATACCTGCACCCTTGATGGTGCAGACGACATCTGACATTAAGGCATTCAGAACAATGAGTGACAGCTTGCTCATGCAGTGTAGAAAGATGAGGGCATGTGCAGGCACCTGGAGCATGAAGAAAGGTATCTTCCATATGTATGGCTAGTAGGCTCTTAATAATTCATGGGGATGTTAAATGCAGAGGAGATGCGCCTTAAAACATGTACTATAAGGGATGTTATTATAAGTAACCTTAAATAATATGAGGGATTTTTTCTCATAAGTATGAGAAAGTTGCAATCTACTTGCTATTTCTGTGGAAAAAATATTATCAGAAAAGGGCATCAGCTGAATAGCAAATGCATTCTTTTGACCCTACCACTCCTTGCATTTCTAAGCAAATAATTCCATGGGGATTAAGTTATCATGAAGCAATTGTAAAAACATAAAAATCTATTACACCTGGTGTGTAAAAAGGAAACCATGTACTTAGATTCAAGGGGAAATTTTATTTTAAAATAACTCAGAAATGTCATGGAAGAGAAATGTCAAAAGCCAACACATCATAATCAAGAGTTGATGACAAAATACAATTTTTGTAATCTGATCCCTGTTCAGGGACTGAAGTGTCCGCTGATTCAAACAGTGACACGACATGGTGGTACCTTCTTTAGAAACTCATATGACTAGACAACAAATATTCGAAAAATATTTAGAGTTCTGAAGCGATGATAGCTTTCTCAGTAAAATCCAGAGGACAAATATCCTCCATAGAAAGAGGGGCGGAAGTAGCCATATCTATAACCACCATATCCCCCAAGACCATAGCTGGAACCATAGCCATAGCCCAGGCCACCGAAGCCACCAAGGCCATAGTAGTTGCCATAGTAGTAGCTCATTGTGTCAGTAGCTGGAGACCAGGTAAGATGCTGAAGGTGGGGTTCCTGAGAATGACTATCATCTGCTAATCCTGGACTTTTATACTTTTACAATGCATGCTTCACAAACCACATCAAAGGAAATTCCATATTTTTGGAAGTTACTGCAGAAAAGCAGTAATAATTCAATCATGCTTTATTATTAAGTATAATTCCAAAGATGCATAATAGTGCATTTTTGAATATGTTAATATGAAATGCTTATAAATGCTTATAAATATAGATTTAGGTTTACTTTAATTATGACAACATCTTTGTTATTACTCTACTTCTACATTAAAATGTATCAAACAAGCTCTCCTTTGTCAACATTTCAGATTTTGAGGGATGGTTTTTGGTTTTATTATTACTATATTTTAGTTAGCTACAATAATGTGGTTCATTAAATTACCATATATGTATATCATTGAATTAAGCTCATCATCTCTCCACCACTAACTCATTTTTTTCATCCTGCTTCTTGTTGGTCTTTCTTCTCCAAAAGTCACTCTTCTGATTTGATGTATAAAACATATCTTTGAGATGAGCTGCCTCACACACACGCACACACACACACACACAGAGAGAGAGAGAGAGAGAGAGAGAGAGAGAGAGAGAGAGAGAGAGAGAGAGAGAGAGAGAGAGAACTAGGGAGCATGTATCTGTATGTGTACACATGAATATATTTTTTTGAGAATTTGTGTATCATGAACTAGTATCTAGTTTTTGTCTTTCGAATTAAAATTAGTTTTGATCTTTTCCAAATATTCTACATTCTTTCTTTCAAAATTATTCATTCATTAACTTATGGAAAAGTTTTTGTAATAAATTAAAACATAAAGAAGATCTATTTGTGAATATATGGTTATTTTAATCCCTCCTATTCCTTGGAACTCTATGCCTAAAAATTTTAGCTACTTTTGTGTTGGTTAATATCAAATTCCACAGGGTAGATCGGCTCAAGTACAAGATGAGGTCATTTTTTCTTTATGTTCTTATCTTAATAAGACCATTCTTCCTGACCAAACATGATTCCCCAGTGTTTTTTGAAACTGGAAATGGGCATCTTCATCACAGATATTCTATTTCCTGGAAAAGGAAAATGTTGTTATTGTTCTTATACAATGCTCAGTCATCATAGTCTACAATTCTACCTACCTAGAAGAGTAGCTACCTTTCCAATTAGAGAGATGGTCAAAGGGATAATTGAGACCAAAGATTTCTCTGGACCTTACTGACGCTGTACATATATGTGTAGGGGTGAGCCCACAAAACTATCTGCCCAAAAGGGGCAGAGATATGAAGATTAGACAGATGGGCTATTTAAGGAAAGGCTTCCTCTGGAAGCCTGGCACGCTTTCTGTCCCCTCAGCTTGTATGTAAATAAATATATTATATTCCATATTGCATTGATCTCCTGCATCATATATGCCTAGATAATGTTGATTTTTATAAATAGAGAGGTAAGCATCAATCATAGAGTAGTTGTAACAACACATCTTATTAGGAGTTATGTGACTGTGGTATGCTGCTCTTGAAATTATCGGTACTTTCAAACCATGGTTGATCACAGGTGAAAATACTTCAGTGAAGGAGGGACAATAGACAATAATATTGGCCTATGTTCCTTGCCCATTTGACACTGATAACTAGTTTCTCAATCAAATACATTCAATACGTTGTTTATCTACTATACCTGTTCAAATATATTTTGGCTTGATGAGTGAAACAGGAGCAAAACCACAGAGAGGAAAGAAAATTACAGAAGGGAAAATGAAACCATGACAGCCTGATATTATGCTCACCAACTCTGCCCAAGTGGACAGGAGCTAGAGAAGAAAGATTGCACTTGGTAGAGTCTCATTTGACAACAGTGAGTGATACTAGAGCTGGCATTGGCTGGTGGCTATTTTGAGAAAAAGTGAGATTAAGGCTTCAGTGCTAACACCTCTCTATCACCCTTTGTGGTGATAGCTTTCTACTGTAGTAATCCAAGGCAGAGGTGGGCTAGGGGGTTGGCATGGGAACTGTCTCCATATGCATCACATCCTTTAGTTTGAATGCAAACTGAAAATCATCCAATGCATAAATAAAAACTACTCATGCTACTAACATAATAAAATGAAGGCATGCAGACAGTGATAATGTTCTGGATAAAGAAAGCCAATCCCCAATGTTTGGGGCATTGATCTGCATGTTCACACCCTCGCCAGCATTCCACAAAAGGCTCTCAAATATGGCATTGATAAGGAAACAAAAAAATCATGAAATGTTATTTTTAAATGGATGTTAACAAATAAGTTGTGTTTTGAATAAAATCCAAATGTCAGTATCTCCCAAAGAAAGAAAACTGTAACTACCCTACAGCCACAGCCACTAAGACCATAGCTGGTACCATAGCCATATCCTGGACCATCAATTCCATGGCCAAGGCCACTGTATCAGTAGCTTAGTATTGGTTCATTGTTTCAGAGGCTGATAATGGGCTTAATATTAATGATTAATTAACTTCATTAGAATGGATCTTAACCTCTGCTCTAAAACCTTTATACTCATGCTGGGCAAATTTGGTACCACTCTGTCATCTTTTCTCATTCTCAACTCCCTCAAAAATGTGCAAAGCGGCACAATTTCACTTCTGCTTTCAGACCTGAGAAGTTTTAACGCCACCGATGCCTGATGACATTTACTTATTTGCTTCACCTACACGTCTCAAAACAGACACTTAGTAAGTATAATTATGATCGAGTCTTCAAAGCTTATGACCATGCTAGCAGAACTTAGCTGGATTAACAGGTGCAAACTACTCTCTTCTTGCATCATTCACAACTTTTCTTTGTATCATTGTTTCTCTTCTCAACGTTGTGATCATACTTTACCCTTTGTTCATTATAATAAATCTGTGTTGGAAAGAATGTGTCAGTTGAAATATGAATGTGTATAGTCACAGCCCTTGCATTTCACGTCCTTTTGAGTGTCTCTCTCTGAGTTTCATAAAAAAAAAAAACCAAGTTCACATGTCAGAAAAAATGATGAGAATGTCTTTGTTGACCCCTGCTAAGCTCCAGAAGGAAAGATTTGTAAGCCCTAATGCCTTACTCAACTCTCAGCTCACAAAATGATTATACTAGCTCAGTGCCAACAATAACATGGGCGAGTACTGTCTTTTATAGATTTGAAGGCCCTGAAAGGTACACTGTAAGTTGAAGTGGTAATAAAGAGAGTCTTGTATTTATTTAAATGAAAGGACCAACTTTTGCCACTTTCTGAAATGGCTGTGTTTAGTTTACTTTGAGGTATTTGAAGTAGAGTAGGAAAGTATCTCTCAAAGAAGAAAAAACCACACCTTAAAGTGAAGACTATTTTAAGTATTTTGTGAATGAACACAGATAAACAAAATTAAAATCCCCTTTGGAATTCCATTAACCTAATTTTTGGGGGGGGGATTAAGACAGGATTTCTCTGTATTGTTTTGGAAACTGTCCTGGAACTTACTCTGTAGACCAGGCTGGCCTCCAACTCGCAGAGATCCGCCTGCATCTGCCTTCCAAGTGCTGGGATTAAAGGCATGTTCCACCAATGCCTGGCTTAACGGAAATTTTTTATTGTCGACATAGAGGTCTGTTTCCATGGAAACAAGAAGTTAGCCCACAAAACATGATCATAATGAAAACAATTTCACCTGGATTGGTGAAGTTCTAAATCAGAAAAACAGACTCTACCTAGGACCACCAGCTGGGCCCGCCCCTATTGGTCACTAATTGAGAAACTGTCTAACAGCTGGATCTCATGGAGTCATTTCCTCAACTGAGGCCCCTTCCTCTCTTATGACTCCAGCTTGTGTCAAGTTGACACACAAAACCAGCCGGTACAAACATATAAGTGTTTTATTTTAAAATTTCCACTGACATATTTTTAAACAAATCTTAATAATAACTATAATTATATTGTTGACATAAAATTGCACACATCAGAAAATTATGGCTTAGGCTTTGTAAGAAGTGATATCACAAAACCCTTTTCTACAAACAAACAAAAATGGAAACCAGGTTTGTTATGCCAGTGAAGACACCTTGTCAGGGAGAAGACACCGTGTTAACGCAAGTGAATTAAGGTAGTGGCAACAATTCCAAGCAGAAGTCACTGTGAAGGGACCACCCTCCTTTCTCTCTGGTATTCTACTGGAAATATTTTCTTTTTACCATTTTTTTACATGATGTGTGACTGTAGCAGGCTTCTCCGCTAATTAATTTAATTGTATGCTTGACTTTGAAGACAAAGAAAAAGGGGGGACTATTACGTCTTTAATAGGTTGCAAATTTATTCAGAAGAACTCATAAAAAAAATCAAAATCTTCAGTTGATGGAACAGGAGAGACAGCAGCTGACTAACACAGCTGGTTTAACCAGAGGGACCTTGGCAGACACCTCTCAGGGTCATGGCCGTCAAGGCTAAGGTCAAGGAACCAGAGAAACTGGCAGAAAATAGAATTTTGAAATCAAGTTTCTGTTTCCTCTGAAGCTTCGGGCTGACTCCTTCGGTACTCAGCAGTGAGGAGGTCAGGGACTGTCTGATCTCTCGAACATGACATCTGTATTTTGTACTTGTCTGTGATCCATCCTCCTGAACCACAGCCTCACCTACCAATGAGAAGCTGAGGGACTCTGCCCCCTGCTGGTAGACTGTCTTCACTGCACAGTCCCAGTTTAAGGAGAAAACAACAGAGCCTAGGACCCATTTTCAAAATCAAATACAGGCCCACCATAAAACCGAAAAAATTATTTCAAAATCCCGCTTTAATCTCCCTTTAGCTGTTTTTATAAGGCAAATCCATCTTTGAAATATATGGCAGTACGGATTGTAGTTGATGTGTTTTAATTACAAAGAGAAGAGGGCATGAAGCTGGGGGAGTGGAGTCGAAATCTGGAAAGAGAGAATGCATTTGACCAAGGTAAAGTGCATGGAACTCGCAAACAGTGAGCGAAAATATATTTATGAAACGAAATCTGTCATTATAATTTACGTTATCACACAACTGCAGGAAGTATGTCGCTAACTTAGAGTATGGAGAGTACGGATCAAGCCTTGGTTTCTTCAGAAGTCTGTCTCGAATCAGGTGTTCCAAGGGGAGATTTTGTTGAATTTGCCTAGGATTTCTGGAACTGGGTTGTTCTCTTTGCAGATTTCTGCACATAAAGTCATTGCTCCTGCTATGCTCGTTCCCCTGCTCCCTTTCTCCCTTGCCTTATGTTGCTAATAAGCTTTGAGGGTGAAAACCTCATCCTTGCTTTCTATCTTCGGGTGGAAATAGCATTTCCCCAGTTGGTACAGTAATCTTTGCCAAGCTTTTTGTAGATACATTTATCAGAATGAAGCATTCTGTTTTTAATGTGATGAAACTCTTTCTTAAAGACATATCTTGAATATTTGTCAGCTTATTTATTTGATTATTTATTTATTTGATTATTTATTTGATTATTTATTTGATTATTGAATCCCGGGGCATCTTTATTGGTTAATAGTTTGGGCTGCAGGCTGTATAAACTTGTGAACACAATAGTTACACGTTTCAGCATTTTTAAATGGAGTAGTATTAGTATTTTATACATGACAGAACTTTGAATTTCTAAGACACTTATTGGAGAATTTTGCAATTATTTTCATCAAATATACTAGATACTGTCTTTCAAAGACCAGTTTAGGCATCAAGATAGTTTTAGCCTTATAAAATCAGTGTTTTCTTCTTCTTCTTCCATTTTAATGACTGTGAAGGCAATAGTGGTATATTTATTTCTCTAAATTTTAATATTAGTGTTGTCTCTCTCTTTCTTTGCATAGTATGGTAAAATATTTATCAACTTAGCTGACTTATTTAAAAATAAGTTTTTGGTTTTACTGATTTTTACTTAACCTTGAGACATCTTTCACTCATGGCTTAGTTAGTAGTATGTTGCTTAGTTTAGAATGCTCATTCTCCAGTTGTCTTCCTGATGCTTAGTTCTATTTCTTGAGTCTGTTAGGGTTTGAGAACATATTTTGTATGATTTACATTCCTTTAAACAAGACATTTTAGCAGTCAACACCATCCTCTGTCTTACTGAACATGAACTGTGCATACAACTAACTGAATATGGCATTTGACAACTGTTAGGTCAATTTGATCAGTATATCCTCAGCAATTCTCTGACAACTTGACTGACCTATCAACGGCTGAGAGAGAATACTGGTATTCCAAGTTCTGTGTTTGCAAAACTCTAAATCCAGATGAGCTGAGTTGTGCCTGATGCATTTTGAATGTCTTTCTAGATCTACACATATTCGAAGACAAGAACTGAAACACTGGTGTTTTACAAATATGGGGTATGAACAGCTCTTTGCTACACCCAATATCCCCATTTAACCTCGACCAACATCTGTTTTCTGGATTCTATCCTCCTCCAAGCCCAAAATTAGTGCAGACAGCGTGTTTTAACTTGGTCAGTATACACATTTCATTTCCCCCCATGACTTTACTTCTTATTTCTATAGATATGGTTAACTTTTTGGATAAATTGATGTAATCAGACCATTCCTTTTTACAAGTACATTTTACTGTAATAACAATCTTGCTGTTTTCTGTTGGTTGCTTTTTAATTTTTATTCTTGTTTCCTCCTGTTCTCTAGTTTTAAGTATTTATTTTAACGACTCCATTTATCTTATATGTTGCTTGATAATTTGTGCTTCTCAAAATATTTCTATTGTCTCCTAGAGTTCATATTATTTGTGATTAAAACTCTGACTCTAAATTCAAATAAAACATAAGGCTTTTATATAAAGTAAGATTCTAAAACACAACATTCATAATTTTTTTCCTCTATGCCAAATATCACATATCAAACTTTTTTTCATTTTTAGCGAAGGTATAGCCACTGTATCACTAATATTGCTCTGAAGCTACAGTTTATAAAAAAGTGAATTAATCCATTTTACATTATTATTTTAATTAGACCAAAGCTCAGACATAACTTCCTCCCTTTTGGCAGAAAATATCCTTTAAGCAGTTGTGCTGAGTAGATTTTCTGGTAATTGCTTCCCTGGACTTGTTGTCTTTATCTTTTTGTATGACTTTTTAAAGTACATAAATTTTAAAGGAATATTTTTGCTAGTCACATTTTTTTAGTCATTAGTTGTAAGTCAAGGTTTAAGGAGGCCACATACTTACCACCTTGTTTTCTTGGTTGCTGATTAGAAATGAGTTACAAATGAGTTTTAAAACCCTTGAGTGCCTCCAATATTCACTCATTTTGTTTCAACCTCTCTCCATTTCTCTGATGTTCAGAGGGTTGGGTATGGAGTTTGGATGCACTTAGATTTAGGAGGGTGTTCATTTTTCTTTTTTTAACATAATTTTGAATACTTTCTAATTGCCTCACCTATTCTTAGAAGTACAGTTTGGGCCCCTCATTAACTGTTGAAAAAATTATTCAGTATTTCGTTTAATATTGAATCAGTTTTATTCTCAACATTTGATACATACATGTGCAGATAGATGATAGATGTAGATTTATAATCCCATATCTATTGATAGATGCGTAGATAGATAGATAGATAGACACAGATTTACAATCCCATTTATCTATTGATGTTTCTTCATAGCTTATGAATGCTTCGTTGTTTTTTGTTCTAATTTTATTTCTGTGTTCATAGATTTTTTTTTATACTTTTGACTGTTCATTGGAATTTATTAACTCCCTTACTGTTACTGACATGAATTCCAAAGGCTATCATTTTCACATTTGTGATGTTCTCAGTGCTTACCATTTCTAGTTGATTCCTTCACATTTCTCTCTTTGTCTTTTTTTTCGGTCTTTTAAAGCAGAACATACAGCATAGTATTGGTAAGGTCTTAGGTCTTAGCAAAACTTGGCTTGTTTAGAAATGGCATGCCTGCCTTCTTGCTTGGTGTAGATTTATGCTAATCTGTGTGTGGATTAGGCTGTGCTTTGCCTTTACTGCCGCCATAATTGCAGGAGTGGGGATTCTTATGGCCAATTGTAACTGACTTAAATTGCTCCTTTGCAGGGACGCCCCAGCTTGTGTTCCACACAGCACCTGTCTTTTGCAGTTCTCCCGATTGCGCTCCGCTGTTACTGGTGCTAACGTCGTTTCAGTATAGCAGAGGGAGTAATGGGAGGCGAAGATGCTGAAGTTTTGATGTTTAGCAAGGTTTGATGTTGGGACGTTAGAGAACTGCTTTCATTAGGGACCTTGGTTGTTGTTCAGAGGGGAAGACTCAGTGTCTTGAATTCCTCCCGTGTCTTTCTCCTGCATAGCTATTTGCAATTTGTCCTGGAGCTATAATTTTGAAGCCATTTTCTCCGCATTTTAAAGCATTTTCTTTTAGCTACTAAAAAGAAGAACAGCGCGGTTGGGTACAATTCCTGTAGCTGCCCTCATTCTCTTCCGTCATGGTCACAGCAGCATCCCCCAGTGTGTCCCTAGGGCAGACCTTTGCCTGGTTTTGAGAGCTTAAACCACATTTCCAGAGTTTGAGTCTTCTCTACAAATCATCCACTATTTTTGTGAGGTCATCTTGACATTCTTTCAAAGAAAAACGGGGATTATCGGAAACACTCATATCTGCCTTCTGCTGTTATAAATTTTTGGGGAGAGACGTGAATAAACTTGCAACAGAAATTACAATCCTGACAGAAAAAAAGAAAGAAAGGAAGAAAGAAAGGAAGAAAGAAAGAAAGAAAGAAAGAAAGAAAGAAAGAAAGAAAGAAAGAAAGAAAGAAAGAAAGGAAAAGAAACGATCCCATAGAATCTAGGGTAATGTGCCAATTAGCTTATCAGAGTTACTTAAGGAAGCATGGTTGACTCAAAAGCAGTGGCATCACCAAAAAGGAACCTTCCGGTGAGTGACATCTTAGGAACGCTGCATTCTTGAGCTCCCTGTTTACTTGCATGGAGCACCAACAAAGACTTTCTTTTCAGCAGCTGGGTACTGCTTTTACAATGTCAGAATGTCTTTCTGAGGCTTGCAGGTTTCTGAGAGTCCTTAGTCTTATAAATTTCAGAAAAGCATTGAGTCTTATGAGATACTCTGCTCCATCCAAGAGGTAGGAGGGGCATGTTAATTTGGAGGAAATAGATAAATAGCAACATTTAGCAAAAATATCTGATTTAATCTTGTTGACTTCTACCCAAGGGAAAAATGTGTCTTAAGTTATTTTCTTCCTAGAAACACATATCTTCAAGTTTCAGAATGCCTTTTTGTTCTTTAATTTTCTGAGTTTTCTTTAAAAACAATTGAGAAGCTGGAGAGATGGATCAGAAGTTAGGAATACTTGTGGATCAAACATAAAACCAGGTTTTGGGTCCCAGAATCCATGTGGCAGTTTATAGTAATCTGTAACTCCAGTTCCAGGGGACCTGACACCATTCATTCCCTGGCCTCTGCCCGTGCTAGGCATGCAAATAATGCACTTATAAAAATATAGGTGAAGACCTCACACACATAAAATAAAAATTAATAAACCTTCTAAATTTTCACCCTACAAAACAACTGATACTTTGCCTGCTACTGTCTTGCTAAAAATAATTTTTAAATCCCTTCAACTGGTAATATCACATTCCCTTTATTTTAACAAATATCGTTGGATCTATCATGAGAATGGCATTACTTCATAACTTTGTCTTGTCTTTATAGAAATTGATAATGATTTCTTTTGGAATTTTTCCAGTTTCTAAGTTTTACAAGCTAAAAATTTCACAAATAATTTCAAATGTTTAGAAAATTAATGGTTTCATTAAAAAGGAAATACTTCAAGTTATTTAGAAATTACTTTTCAAAATAGAAGACACCCAAGTTATACTAGCATTCATTTGGCAGAGTCAACTTTTCTTAATTATAGGAAAGTTTGAAAAAATATCTATCCATTTGGATTCAACTTCCTCAAATAAACAAGAAGATAAAATTGCTTTGAAATACAAGGTTACAAAACTCTACTTTTATAAATATTTGGACATTTAAGAGCTTAATGCAGAAAATTATATATCTACAGGAACAGTACCTATACTTACTAAAAAAATATTGACATAGTGACAATCAGAAGTAACAATGACTCTGTACATGGGAAGTTAGACAATGTTCATGTTTAATTAAAAGATAGGGCAGATGGTTTTGCAATGGTTCATCAATCAACCAAGTACATCCAATAATAAATTTGTCGAAACAAATTGAGTTAGTCTAGCATGAAACAAAGCTATCGTGCTGGAAAATTTAGCCTTTCAAATCCTGAAAAGATTGTTTTTCTTAGTTTTCTAATCCCTTGAATTCTGTTTAAAGGATGGTATGAAGTAGTTGAGATGAAGGACAATAATAAACTATTCTTCTGTTTTAACTTATAAATTTTATTAAATGGCATTCAAGTGTAAAAGACTAATGAATTATCTTCCTCAAAGACCCTAATATGTCCTTACTTGATTGTTTCCTGTTGTAAATTTATTTGATAAATAATTTTGGAGATAAGCAAAGTGTAGGAGTGATCTTACATACTTTGTTTTTCACTGAGTAAGTATTTGGAGTAATATTTTATTATACTCTTGGAAGAAATAGATTTTCTCAAGAGGTAAATAAAAGATGTAAATGAAATCACAAAATACTTAAGACCATGAAGAATATCTAAGTAATGGACATTTGAAGAAAATTTGTATTTAAACAGTCAATTTGTATAGAGAGTAAAAATCACAGTTACTTGAAATCAATTATAAGTCGTTGTGGGATAATGCCTCTTTTTTGATAATAAGGCTTTTTGTTCATGCACATTTGTGAGAGGATGTGACTTAGAACTGCAAACTCTATAGATGACAAGAACAAATGATCCTTTAAATATCGGGTTTAAAAACACCTATTCTATATGTAGGTCATTACTTCCTCCTTAGAATCCACTTCATTTGCAGAAAGACATATTTGGGATTGCAGAAAGAAATTCATGACATGAAAATTTTATATTGAATGCTCTGTTTCTATTATAACACACACACACATACATATATATACAAATATACATCACATGACTTAAAGAAAACAGATTTAAACACATAGATCACTATTATGACCCTCCTAATTGTGCCTTTTTACAAAACAATAGGTGGAACCTGTTATCCTGATGTGTGTGCGACCATACGTAGAAACAGCTTACCTACGGATTTAAACATTATTTGTTCCTTTTTTATTGATTTAAGATAACATGTGACTCTTGTTCTTATTTGATGGCAGAAGGAAAAGAAACATCAGGCAAGAAGATGTTGCTGTTCACAGGAGAACTCAGCCATATGAGGTACAGACACTGACATGCTGTGGCAACAGGTGGCAGCATCAAAGATCACCAGTCAGCTACCAAAAGCCAAGGACTGGGAAGAATTTGAACACAGGTACTTGATGGACAGGGACTCTTAAACATGATTTAACCTTGGAGTTTTGGATTCCAGTACTGAGCTAAGAGATTTCTTTTGTGTTGCCACTGAGTTGGCGGTACTCTTTTAGCTGCAGAAAGCTAAAGCCATCTGTCTTGACTCCATGGCATACACTTGAGCGCATTTATGTGCACACGTGTTGGGAGAGTAGGGTGATTTTATAATAGTTCTTGAAAAGAGTACAAGTCACCAGTTTTAATTGATTTAAAAAGCAAGCAAACAAAAACTCTAATACTACAGTATCAGAAAGTAGTATTGAAGGAATGCAATCCTGGTCTCTATTTCTGTATTGCCTGCTATTCTAACTGCCTCTTGATTTCATTGTATTATAAACATCAAATGAATATGTGTATATGGCGCGCGTGTGTGTGTGTGTGTGTGTAACTGACTAAAAGCAGTTAAAAATAATATATAATCACCTTCCTTTTTCTCAGGAGTTCATCTTCTTCAAGAAATATTTGCTGAGCTAATGCTAAGTGTCAGGCATAATTTCAGTAGCTCATATATCACTAATTCGATGTTGCTTATACACAAAGCACATGTAGTCTTTGGAGAATTTAAATTAAATCATCCTTCAAGTTGTTTCATATAACTCTCTAAACAATGGAACATACCATATATCGCTCCTATTTTTTTTATTACGAAACAGAGAGAGAAAAGACAGCCAATTAAATATTATGCCTACCTGTTCTCTTTCAAATTGGTGTTCTTCCTTTGTGTTGAACTCTTATTTTCTTTCTCTTATCACATAGTGCTATTAGAAATTTTTCTCATTAGATCTCCAAAATAAATTTGCTTCTTCCATGTAAATTAAAAAAAACCCTTTTTAAAAAACAAGGTTGCTTTATGTAAGTAGGTGTATACATTTCAAAGAAAATACACAAGGACTTAGTAGTTGAAGAAAATACTTTGAGGGCATCCAGCCTGGATATGAGAATTTGTGCCCAATCTTATGGCATCTTGTTATGCTGTATTCAGAAACGGAGGAGTAGTGCATCTGGCGTAGAAGGGAGATCAGGGAGGACTGGAGGGAGCAGAGGGAGGGAAGACTGAGGCTGGGATGTATTGTATGAGAGAAGAATAAATAAAAAGATAAGCCTTTGAAAGAAGTTCTGCTCTAGATTAGTATTGTAACATAATGTCATAAAAATATATTACAGAGCAAATAACCAGCCATATTGGCAACTTATAAATCAATATATATTAACTTACTAGAAGGTGCGGACTTTGCCATTCAGAGAAAATTACTTTTTTGAAAACTGGTCACAGGTGTGATACAATCTGTGAACTGAGCTGGGACTTCATGTGGAGTTTCAGCTAGTCTCAAAAAAGTCAGTCATAGACTGACTTTCCTCTCCAATGGCACCTGTGAGTTCATCTCCTCTATAGTGGGATGGGTACCCACAGCCACTTTAGAAGCCTCCAGAGATAGAGACAGGGCCAGGGCCACAGCAGTCTTCTCCTGAAGTCACTGCAACTCCACAAAGTCCCAGCCATTGACCAAGTCCCAGTGGCCACAGCAGGTTTCACAATAACCTAATAGAGTCAGGAGTTAAGGGTTATGTGTGATAAGGAAAGTGTTCCAGTGTATCACTACCTGCTTAAAGGTTCATATGTCTCTTAAACGAGTGTGACAGCATATATCCATGGACCTCCTGTCATGTCTTTAGTTGCGGGAGGGGAAAGATAACATCAGCTTCTGGCTCCTACTTAGGATAATTGTCCAAGTTCCAGTGAAACACACTTTCTCTATGTTGACTCTGACTATGAGATATTCCCAGAGTGCACCTGGGGTAAGAGCCTATCAGGTCCTGTAGCTAAGCATCATATCATTACTATTTACAACATTGGATACGTTGTCCATTTAAGTCAATATCATGTGAAACTATCTTATTTCATATTAAGAACAAAAATGTTGGTCACAGTTTTTTAGAATACCTAAATATAACACTTTTCTGATTTATTTCATTGGGATTTTAAGTGATTTAATTATTTTTTACTGAAATTGTCTTGCTTAAAACTTTCAGTTCATTGAAGTTCTGCCCTTAGTAATATGTGTTATTCTCTCTCAAAACTCATATAAATTAGACTCTTCTCAAATAATTGGCAGTAAATTGAACATTGAATATCTTCATGTAATTCACTAAATTAATCAAAAGTATTTGAGCAAAGTTATATAATTGCTCTTTTGAAACATGACTGTGGTTCTCCAAATCAACAAACAAGAGCAATGAGACATTATTTGCACAACAAGACTGTTATCTTGAAAAATAATCTGTATATTTCCATTTACAATGTGTTCTGCTTGCTAGAACCTGGTAGGTACAATCTCAATTAAGTGGAATGAAGATTATTCACCATCAGTAAAGGTAGATAAGACCATTCTTCTATTTGTCTGCAAATGGGACTTTAGCTTTAAGATTAATTTTATAAAAAACATTGAGAATAAAAGGACCTGAATTATCTGTGAATATTACTCTTCATGTTTTTTAAAAGATAATATCAAATTGTATTTATATTGCTGGTGAGTTAAAAGATTTTTTGCATTCAAATCATTAACTACAAAAATGATTTTTTGCATCAATTTGTTTACAAATGCAATAAGTGCTCATTGTTCGTTTCTTGGTGGAGGTAGCAGTTTCACAAACCTTCATCTGTCTAAGACATCCATAAACAAGCCTCCAAGCAGTTGGCCTCCCCACCTCTAACACTGCATGTCCTAAACCACAATTATGCTTCTTTCTCACACACAACAGTAACCCAAGTGAAATAAAGTGTATGAAATAACCAAATATCTTTGACCTGAAGTAGAGATTCAAAGAAACGTCAGACTGGCCAATTTTAATGGTAGCAATTTAATTTGAAAGACATACTCCCACAAAATAGTATGTGTGCATGACTATGTGTGTGTTTGAATGTGTAGAGTCAGGAACTGAAGTGATAGATTTATGTGTGCTAAGCTACACTGAATTGCATGATCAGTCTACTGTTTTAAAAAGATGTATTTTTTCCAATTAGTAATCACAAAATTATAAATCATGATAGTAATTTCTTCACAATGAAATCAATGACTTAAAAACACTTTGATACACATTTCCTTCTCTAGTCTTATCAAAACTCTTCTAAATATTTGCTGAGAAATCCAATACTCTTCATTTTGCAAACCTACTTTGCATTTATGTAATTAAAGACAGCATCAGAAAGTAAAACCATGTTCTATACTAAGAAAATATGTTTTCTTAAGATTATATAAACAAATGAGGTTCTGTGTGAATTACCACTTCAGTTTTCATTCAGGCCTTCTGGGAAATCTATTAAAACTCACCTTTCTGACTTATAAGCATGACACTTAAAAGCACAATTGATCTCCATACAAGATTTGGAAATGACTGTGACAATAATCTCATTGTTCATTTAATAATTGAACACTGTTATTGAAGATGCAGTAAGTCCTAACCAATAACATTTAGATCACAAAACTCAAATACAGTTTCTTTCTTAATCACCATACGTGAAGCATCTTGGCTGTGTCAGGCACTCTGTGAATGTAGAGGCTTTGTGAATACGCTGAATTCAAGGCCTATGAAATCTGCTGTAGAAGCAACCCATTTCCTCTGCTAACCTAAAAGTCATCACTATTGTGAGTGCTAATAAACCCATTGTGAATTTCTTCAACCAGCAGACAATCATAGATAACTCATTTTAGAACTGAATTATTTTCCACAGTAAGACATTTAATTTAGTGCCACAACACTTTGACACACTCAGCTGATGTTTTTCTTAGTAGCATACATTCACCTGAATCTTAAAGGCATAGAAAGTGTATTTTACTCAACGTGCTTCCTCTATTTCTGTGCATAAGAGGGCATGATCAGCAATAATCACAATGAGATTTGATTGATGAATAAGAAATTCATTTGCCTCTTTTTCCTCCATTGTGTAAAATTTTTAAATTGTAAATGATTACAAGTATTCCTGCAGCCCAGATTTTTTCAAGAAATAATATATTACATACAAAGTACCAAACCAGATGTGGTGGCTCACACCTATAATCTCATTGATTGGGAGACTGAGACCTGAGAATTTCTATGACTTGGAGGCCAGACTGAGCTACATTCACCTCCTGACTGCTAGAATTAAGGGCTTGCAATGCCACACCAAGCTCATATGCTGCTGGGGATCCAACCCAGGGTTTTGTACATGCTAGGCAAACACCCTACCAATGGAGCTACGTGTCCACCCCTTGGAATTGCTTCTTTCATTTTTTAATATTACATTGTAATTAAATCATTTTTCTCTGTTGCGGGATGTTCTAACCATACTTACCACACTCAGACACTCTAGAGGCTGACAATAAACTTAAACCTTGAATCAGAAGGCGGAGTCAACATTCAGCTGGCCAGAATTAACCATAGAGTCAGTTTTTGGCTGACTCAGATTAGGATAGAGAGACACAGGAAGGAATAGGGAGGGACTTAGAAAGATTCATGGGCCTTTTGAATCTGGAAGTATGGAGAGTCAGGGTCAGTCAGCGGATCATTTCACCGAAGCTCTTTGAATCTATCAGGTTTTTACCCCAATATCTGACTTCCTAGTTTTACTTATTAATAGACTAATGTAAATAATTGCCTTACTTCCCCCTTCCCCCCCCTCTCAATACCATACACCACCACTTACTTTCTTTCAAATCCATAGCCTCTCTTTTCATTAATTGTCACATACATGTATATATGTACGTACATATATTCCTAAATATAATTTTGTAAGTCATGTATACACTATATAAATTAGTGGTATAGCATATACCAAAAGTGTCTATATCAAACATCAAAATTAGCAACAAAAATGCAAATCTTAAACAAAAGTATCAAAGAGCACAAAGTGGTAAGTATAGTGAGTGATAAGTTTATTGATCAGTCTTCTTCAGTCATTCCATGCTATACCAGATAGCAAAACATGAATTGTTCATAAATATATAAAATTTTATCTTTCAACTAAATATAACCACAAATGAGATGTATATGGTACAGTTTTCCAAGGCAGAGGGGGCATCATAGAAGAGGGGTGGAAAGATTGGAGAGAACTAAATAAGAAACAAACCACAAGTGCATTTAGTAAGGGGAGGGAAATGTAGTTAATATTATTAAGTAAATGTTATCTGCACATCCCAGTGGGAAAGTGATGTTGCAGTCCATTGTTTTGATGTTACTCTCTTGCAAATCTTCTCGGTCTACAGAGCCTTTATACTTTCTCAGGTGGCATTGTGTTGAGAGTGAAAGTTATCCAAGTGCTAGGATACAAATGTTGCTCCCCCAGAAGAAGGTGAGAGGAGAAAAGATATTCAGAAAAGTTATAATTCAGGCAGGGGTATATTTCAGTTGGTTGACTCATTGATTAACATGAAGCCCTGGGTTGGTTCTCCAGCACGCTGTGTACCTGGTAAGGTAGTATTTTCCCATATCCCAGCATGGAAGGGTGGTGGCTAAGGGATGAGGCATTCAAACACATCCTGGGCTAGAGACCTCATCCATAAAAGAGAGAGTTGGGGAGGGAGGGAGGAAGGAGAGGCTGTAATCCAAAATCACTAAGACATTCAGTTAAAACAGAGTTTTCCCTAAGCGATTTTGAATAATATAAAATTTGCAGTCCTAGTATATACCTAACAAAAACATTACCTAAGCCTGAACCTCAGAAAACTAAACTGGAAAATGCATTCCAGGTATTTTTAGTTCAGAGATTTCCAGAGTTTATATTAGACTAACAGCACATTTTGGGCATCAGGAGCCTCACACTACAAAACTGAAGAGTGAATTAAGTGAACTCTCTTCTTAAGAGGCAGATCTGGGTCTGGTCTGCAGTATTCAAAACTGAATCGGTTATATGTAAAAGACATTATGAAACTGAAACTTCAATGTGATGTTCATGGAATTTGTATAGTACCCTTTGAATGCAATATAAATTTTCACAGACAAATGTTTTTGAATTCTTTTTTTTAAAGATTTGTTTATTTATTATGAATACAACATCCTGCCTCCACGTATGTCTGCACACCAGAAGAGGGCGCCAGATCTCATTACAGATGGTTGTGAGCCACCATGTGGTTGCTGGGAATTGAACTCAGGACCTCTGGAAGAGCAGCCAGTGCTCTAAACCTCTGAGCCATCTCTCCAGCCAGTTTTTGAATTCTTAATCAAGTCTTAAACATAACAATGCACAGGTATGTTCCTGTTATCCCTGATCTTTCCAGGACCTTTATCATGAAGGGATGTTGGATTTTGTAAAAGGCTTTTTCAGCATCAAATGAGATGATCATGTGGTTTTTCTTTCACAGTTGGTTTATATGGTGAATTACACTGATAGATTTTCGTATATTGAACCATCCCTGCATCCCTGTGATGAAGCCTACTTGATCATGACTTTTCTGATGTGTTCTTGGATTTGATTTGCTAGTATTTTATTGAGTATTTTCGCATCAATGTTCATGAAGAATATTGGTCTGTAGTTCTCTTCCTAGAGTTGTGACTTTGTGTGGCTTGAGTACCAGAGTAATTGTAGCCTCATAAAAAGACTTTGGCAATGAACCTTCTGCTTCTATTATGTGGAACACTTTGAAGAGTATTGGAATTAGCTCTTCTTTGAATTTCTGGTAGAATTCTGCACTGAAGCTATCTGGGCCCTCATCCAGTAGCTTATGGAAGCAGAGACAGACACCCACAACTAAACACTGATATAAACTCCTGGAACTCAGTGACAGAGAGAGAGGACTGAGGAGCAAAGGGGTCAAGACTGGGCTTGTTTTACCTAGAAACAGTTTGGTCTACAGAGCGACTTCCAGGACAGCCTCCAAAACAATACAGAGAAAAACCCTGTCTCAAAAGACCAAAAAAGAAAAAAGAAAATCATTAGTGTAGGAGCTGAAATAGATGGCTCAGCAGTTAAGAATACTTGTTGCGCTGGGCGGTGGTGGCGTATGCCTTTAATCCCAGCACTTGGGAGGCAGAGGCAGGCGGATCTCTGTGAGTTCGAGGCCAGGCTGGACCGACAGCCTCCAAAACAACACAGAGAAACCCTGTCTCGTAAAACCAAAAGAAAAAAAAAAGAACCAATGAAAACAAAAGACACATGAAAGTAGACATGCTTTAACTCCTCATATACCTTCATATACTCACCTTTATAATGGTGTCCAACACAGGGAGTCAAAAAAGCAGGTATAATTTGAATTAAATTTATTATTAAAGGAAGTATTATTGAAGCAAAACATGAACTCTGATACAAAAGGCTAACCTCTACACTTTAAGCCCATATTCTAGTTTATAGTGTAGTTAAACAAAATGATAGGTTCTTGTTTGTTGGGTCAGCAAAACATGTTTATTTAGGATGAACTTAAATTTTAGAACTTTTAGAAACACAACAAATGTTAGTGGCTGAATATGATATATGAATCCATAAATTCAATGCGGGAAGAGTCTAGATTTTTCCGGAGTAATCGAAGACAAGTTCCTTTCAGAGCTAGAAGTCAATATTCCATAGTTGTCTTCTTTGTAACAAAGGGAACATTTTCCTCTCAAAAGACAGGCAAGATAAGGAAGACAGTCTGAA
Organism: Mesocricetus auratus; assembly: GCF_017639785.1. Classification (NCBI taxonomy): domain Eukaryota; kingdom Metazoa; phylum Chordata; class Mammalia; order Rodentia; family Cricetidae; genus Mesocricetus; species Mesocricetus auratus. Next base: position 8,314,230 of record NW_024429192.1, on the reverse strand, counting down.
GACCAGCAGTTCACTCAGTAGAAGCTGGAGAACCCATATCCTCCATAGCATGAAGGGCGGCAGCAGCCATACCCGTAGCCTCCATAGCCAGAGCCGTATCCGTAGCCTCCATAGCCAGAGCCATATCCGTAGCTTCCATAGCCAGAGCCGTATCCGTAGCCTCCATAACCACAGCCACAGCCCAGCCTGCGGATGCTGTTACATCCACAGCCATAGCCTCCATAGCCATAGCCCAGGCCTCCGTAGTAGCCGCTGTAGTAGCTCATGGTATCAGGAGAGAGGAACTGTTTTGCACTGGAGATGAATTGAGTGAGGTGTGTATATGCCTAGCTTTCCTGAAAGCTTTTATACCCTGTGTTGAATACAGTAAACAGGGACATGTGATCCCATCTCCTTGCAACAGAATAATTTCAAGTCTATAAATTCATTTAAATAGTTTCTTTGTTACTTAACAAAAGGTCCACACTTCTATTAAGGAATTGTTAGTAATCATTATTTTTTTAATGAGTTTGCATTCCAGTAAAGGAAATGCTTCCAAGATGAAAAATGATTTTACCCTCTTCAAAGGCCAAGCCAATGTTTCAATTAAAATCTTCTAATCTGGTTGATAGGTTCCAGGAACCTTGTAATTATGCAACTTCGGAGTGCTTTTCTTTTTAAATTACATTCCATTGTTTTATCTAGCCATCATTCCTAAAGCTCAGGCTTCTTGCCCCCAGGTACTTGGGGCATCACCAAAAGTCCTTAGTGCTTGCCAAATAGTCAAATTTAAAGGAAACATAATTTTTGATCCATTTGAATTTTTTTGACATCAGCACCATCAATTCTTTGTCAACCTTCTTTCTCTTAATTTCTATAATACCCAGCTAGCTCCTCCTCTTAGCCTTTCTCCAATTCTTACTGATCCCCTAGCTCTGACAGTGTATCCATTCCTTCTCAATCAAGTGATAGCGTTATCAAATGGGATTCATTAAGTATCATTTATTAATTTGTTAAATTTGTTCTTTGACAACTGCACACATGGATATAACATTCCATTGCTCTTACCCCACCCTTTCTTATGTCCTACTTGCCACTGTCAATGGTCCTTCCTTTCTACAAATCTCTTTTCCACATCAGCTATTATTCCTTTTAGAAAATATGATTACATTGTGAGTTTACCTGTTGTGTGCTTTACCTATTTTGTTCATGGATATGCACTCGGTTTGTGAAGTGAAACTTCTAAGTGAAATCCCAGTTGTTTTCTCCCTTAAGCCTACTACTTATCATTTGTCTTCTGTCACTTTTAAATTAGTGAAAAGATCTCCCTGCCCCAGGGAGGCTTCGCCTCTGATTTGTCCTACAAATGATTAACATTCTAAAAGACAAGTCTTCAAATTTCCTTTCTATATTAATCATTGGGAAAATGGTTAATTTCTTTAAATTCACCAGCAACTTTATTCCTCACCAATCAAATACTTCTCTGTCTTCGCACTTGTGATCCATGTTATCTCTTCAGCTCCAAGGTAAGCAATTGCTGACAATGTGAGACATCAACCTTCTGTGACATCACAGGCATAAGTCGGGTGACTTCCTCTGGAATCACCAGACACTGCTGGCAGGAATACTATTCTATCCCTACCTTCCAAACATAGCCAAGCATTCACCTTCCTTAGAAACATCTCAACTGTATGTGTGGGAGCTCCCACCCCAGTATCTTTAGAATAACCTATGGAGTGCTACCAGACACCCAACACACAGTCCTATCCTCCTTTCTCATTAGATTTTAGAGTGGTACTTGAATGTGTCCCTGCCTTAGCCAATAAGCGTCTGTCATATCTGAGGAATTCTATAATATATTGCTCAAACATTATAAGTGGTAGTTTCTGCTTGATTGATTAAAATGCATGGAAGTCCATAAGAGTCACAAATTCTATGATCTCTGACCTTAGTGTGACATGGAATTGCATCTTTTGTACTTCACACTGTTTATACCAGTAAGATATGTTTAGGATAATATACTTAGAACTTTTTGTTTTATTATGCATAACTAAAGTAGAATACGGCCTTACAACCTAGCAGAGAATTTAAGGAATGATGCTGAAAACTAGCTTTTGTTATTAACGGGATCTTCATCTTCCTGAGTAGAAGCTGGGGTGGCAGTTGTGTAATCCTAACCTTCCAACTCATTCCAAATACAAACCACAAAAACTCTATGCTTCCAAAATGATCTTATCATGGAGGGTGCTACCAACTTCAAATTAAAAGAATGTCAGACAAAACCCACCACAAGTTTCTAGTGGAGAGTTTCCTTGAGTTCTTTCCTAGCATTTTGTAGAGTTGAGTAAGGCAAGGACAAAGACAAATTTGCATCAGAACATGAAAACTGAATGTCTAAGATCAAATAAAAATAATCTACAGACAGTATCATAATGAATGTCTAACAACCCATTCCACCCAAAAATCCAGAAATGCAAGCATCTTCACAAAGTATTAAGATTAAAACAAGTAGAAAAGATCATTATTTAGCTCGGAATTCCAGACAGCGAATGAGACAGACAGAAGAAAAGCATTCCATGAATCAAGATCTCAAAGAAAGATGCTAAAGATATGAGTCAGCTCAGCTGTTATGAACACTTACAGCTCTTTCAGGGCACCAGGATGTAATTCCCAGTATCCATATCAAGTGGCTCTCCATCATGTTTAGCACCATTTCTAAGGGACCTAACTACCTCTTCCGGATTCCTTGGTACCTATACACACACACACACACACACACACACACAGAGAGAGAGAGAGAGAGAGAGAGAGAGAGAGAGAGAGAGAGAGAACTGACATTTTACATATTCGAAGTGTACAAGTGAAAATGAATAAAGGAAGGAAGTTAATTGTAGGAAACAAGTAATGAGGTAAGAATCACATCTGTAGGATCACAAAATTCCAATCAACCAAGGATAGTGGAGTCAAATAGGAATATAACACATGGCACTGGATAAAAATCAGAGAATTACCAAAAGAATAACCATGTGTCTGAGAAAAGAAATAAAATAAACATAGGGGAATATTAGTAAAGTGGAGGACAGAGATATATTTGATTGACATCTAAGTGGAGTCTGTAGTGAGAAGAATTAGTCCAAGAAAACTTGTAGCTTAAATAGAGCTTTTAAAATGAAAAGATGTCTTCAGTCTTCATATTGACCTGGCCATTCATGATATAGGAATATGATTAATAGCTAACAAACTCAAGTCACTGCTCAAAGTTCTTGAGAGAAATAAAGCTGGGATGGTTGCAAGGCAGTATGAGTGTATTTTGTTAGTATTCAGGCATCTACACTGGCCTGTCCTTGGGGTTCTGACAGGACATGCCCTCAGCTGCACCCGCTAAGAGCACAACCTGTGTTCCCTTTTAAAAGGGCCCTGCCCACCTTCCATCCTTCTCTTTCTCTCCTTTTCTCTGTTCTGCTGTCTCTATCTCCTCCCTCTCTCTATCTCCATCTTTCACTTCTCTCCCTGTCTTTCCTCTCTCCTGCTGCCCCTGTCTCCTGAGGCCTGAATCCCCCACCCCTTTCCCCTTTTTCATGATCCCTTCCCCTAATAAAATACCCCTCTGCTTGAATCCTGTCTCTTGTCATCTTTCTCTCAAGTGCTGCTATTCTTAAACTACAAAATATTTAATGTCAGATACCAAACTACAAACCGAAATGGCTAAAATAGTAAATTTTATGTTAAAATTATCATCTGTTGCCGGGCGTTGGTGGCACATGCCTTTAATCCCAGCCCTCCAGATGCAGAGGCAAGCAGATCTCTGTGAGTTTGAGGCCAGGCTCCAAATCAATACAGAGAAATCCTGTCTCCAAAAACCAAAAAAAGGTCATCTGTTCTTGATTTAACTTTGGTATGTGATACCTATCCAGAAAATTGTCCATTTCCTTCAAAATTTCCAATTTTGTGGAGTACAGGTTTTCAAAGGATGACCTGATGATCCTCTGGATTTCCTCAGAATCTATTGTTCTGTTCCCCTTTTCATTTCTGATTTTTTGCTAATTTGTATGTTCTCCTTCTGCCTTTTGGTTAGTCTTGTTAAAGGTTTGCCTATCTTGTTAATTTTCTCAAACAAGCAACTCTTTGTTTCATTGATTCTTTGTATGGTTTTCTTTGTTTCCATTTTATTGATTTCAGGCCCCAATTTGATTATTTGCTGGCATCTACTCCTCCTGCTTCATTTTCTTCTAGAGCTTTCAGGTGTGCTGTTAAGTCACCAATTTGGGAATTCTTCACTTTCTTTATGTAGGTACTTAGTGCTATGAACTTTCCTCCTAGCACTGCCTGTAAAGTGTCCCGTAAGTTTGGGTATGTTGTGCTTTCATTTTTGTTGAATTCTAGGAAGCTGACTATGGTGCACATTAGCTTGTTGGTAGCATGTTTTAACCCAGCAGGGGGCTGGAGAAATGGCTCAGCAATTAGGAGGAGTAGCTGTTCTTACAAAGATTCAAGTTTAGTTCCCAGGCCCTCCATCAGGCAGCTCAGGATCACCTATAGTTCCAGCCTCGAGGAATCTAGCTCTCTCTTCTGGTCTCCATGGGCAACTATGAAAATGTACCATAATCATACAGAGACACACAAATATATACACAAATAGAAAAATAAATCTCAAGAAGAAAACAGCACAATAAAATACATATGCTACTCAACTTTGATTTAAAAAGTCTGATGAAAAAAATATTTGTGGAAGAGGAAAAGCGGAACCAAGTCCCACAAATCAATCATCCCGGTCAGTCAGAGAAGGGAAGGGTTACAATGAGAAGGTGAATCCTGGCAGAACAGATGGAATTAATTTAGAATGATACTATGATAAACGCGCATTATTTTTCTCTTCCTTGAAGGTTTTATTCACAAGGCCACACAGTGGTTATTCTTGAAGCACAGGTGTGGTTTCTCCTATTGCTCCACATTGTGATACATCGCTCCTCATGGCAGCTGTGGGGAAACATACCACAAGATTTACATTTCAATTATGTGATAGCTATCCTGGAAATTTGGCTTTTTTCCAGTTTGGGCTGGCTGTAAATAAAAGTAGCATGAATATATTCACACATTTGTTTTCATGGTTGTATACACTCATATCTGTTGGATGCATTCCCAGGAGTGAAATTACCGTGTCATAGGAAATGGGAATGTGTGGCTTTAATAGCCATGGCATGCTTCCTAAAGTGCTTTAACTATTGTGTATTTTAAGCAATACTGGGGGAAAAAGTCCCCGCTGATTTACATTCTCACATAGCATAGTAACAAATACCGGGGATTTCGGCATTTTAGTGGTGGAATGGTACTACCCTAGCTCAAATTTGAGTGTGCCTTTCTCAGTTCACTAGTGCTGTTGACTTAGCATGTTTGTACGTAGTAATCAGCTACTGAATGTTTAAGTTCCTTGCTTGTCTATAACGTGTTAGCCTATTTTTCAGCCTCTCCGTTCTCCAGCCTCACTCCCGCTTCTGATGACTCCCTTCCTCTTCTCACCCAGTCTACCTCTTATTTCCGCGACACTTTCGTCTGCAGGGCTCACACAGGCGATCACAGCTGCCATGAGATCATGCTTGCAGTGCCCATGTCATACCCAGAAGCCTGCATTTTATAGCATTACCATGTCATACCATCTCATTCTCTGTCAGTTACACGCTTTTGCCCTTCCTCCCACATTGTTCTCTGGGCCACAGAGAAGTCGATCTAGATAGCAGTGTCTATTGCTCAGAAGTCCATGGCCATAAGCCTGTTCTTTGACAATCACACATTAGGAAAAGAGGGTTCCTAAGGCTGAGAGCTACTCTAGACTATCAGCACAAACGTAAGCGCTTAAACAGCAAGCAAATGATGTGCAGACAGAGGAGACGATGCCAGGTTTTAAAAGGTTTCAGTGTGGATGGGTGATAGAAAAGGGAACATTTTCCCCACTCCCCTTTCATATCAGCTGTAGCATGATTTCACCCTCAAAAGTACTCTTTCCCTTCTTACTTCCTGCCCTTTGCAATTACTCCAGGTTTCAAACTCACATCTTAAGGTTTGGAGCTAGGAACTAGGCATGAGAGAAAACAGGTGGAATTTGTCTTCCCAGGTCTGCATTACCTGACTCAATATAATACTTTCAAGTTCCATCTGTGTACCTGCAAATTCCATTACCCTTTATAGCTGAACAGCATTCCACATTGTGAGTGCACCATATTTTCACTATCCATTAGTCAGGTAAAGAAAGCTTAAGCTGCTTACTATTGTGAATAGGAAGGCAATGGATATGATTGAGCATGTGTCGATGGGGTCTGGAATACCAAGTCATTTGGGCATATAGCAAGGTATCGTGCACTTGGGTAACATGATATAATTATCCCCAGCAAATTCCAGAACACATGCACACATTTGCAGTCCCACCATCACTGAATGAGGGTGCCCCTTTCTCCACAGTTTTTCCAGCATTTTCTGTCAGCTCTTTTGTTGATTTGACAGGGTAGGATGAAATTTCAGAATTATTTTAATTTGCATTTACCAATATTAAGGATGATGAACATTTTTTAAAGGTATTTCTTAGACCTTTTTATTTCTTCTTTTGAGAACTTTTTATCCATCGCCCATTTTTTAGTAGGTCATTTGTTTTCTTGGCTCCTTGGTGGGTTTTGTTTGTTGTTTGTTTTGTTTTAAGTTATTTATGTAGTCTTGATACAAATCCTCAATAAATAACATGTGTAGCTGGGAAGGATTATTTTTCATTTTGTGGGACTTCTCTTTACTGCATCGATTGTTTTCTTGTTGTTTCATAAGATCCTACTTGTCAATTATCATTTTACAAATTCACAGGCCACGAGGATATAACCAAGGAAAGCCAGAGAAATTCTGAGCAAAACAAACATTGCTGGAAGAATCACCATTCCAGATCTCAAATAATAGTAGTCATAAAAATAAAAAAACACATAGTATCAGCACAAAAGTGGACATAAGTCAATAGAAATAAATTAAAAACCCAATGAGTTTGTGATGTGTAATTACGGCTGTCTAATATCCAATAACAATATGAAAAACACACACCAGATAAAAGGCACTGGATGTCCACAGGGAGAACAAAAAAATTAAACCTGTTGTTGTCCCTTACAAAAAAATCTAATTCCAAATGGATCAAAGACATCAATGTGAAAACTTAAACACCAAAGATGTCATAAGAAACCACAGACAGTAAGTAACCTACAAGATTTGCCTTGGAATTAAGATCAACAATTGACAAATGGATGACAATTATCATGTGCTACTGGATTTAATTTTCAATCATTACTAGATGCTCTTATTTTTATTTGAGATATAAAAAAGATCCAATAGAAATTAAGGGTTGAATGGTAGTTGTGTTACTATAGAAGAGTGGAGAAGAGCATGGTTAAGTCTCACCAATGGATACTAAGCTGAATTTAGATAACAGTAAGTACAATATAGTATAGTGGTTGTATATGGTATAATGCTGGGAGTAAAAGGAATTTGATAACTTTGCCATACAAAATTATAAATGCTAGAGGAAACAGATTTAAATTACTTATACCATGTTTATCCATAATAGGATCAAATAATACACCAACCTATTAAAATAATAATTAAGAACAGCTGATATTTAACAATAACAAAAATTACGAATCATATTAAAAAAGAAATTAAATCCACATTCTTTAGAGAATAAGTAATTATCAGCCTTGTGTTCATATTAACACAATTCTGAAATTTACAATTTCAAAATTTAAGATTAGACTTGGGAACATTATTTTGATGTATATAATTCATTTTGCTCTTACATTAAATTATGCTTCGGATTATCAAATGATAAGATTTCCTAGATTCTACAAATGAATTCAGACATGAGCCTTTTCAATATATTACTAGAAAAAAACTTAAATTGTTAAGAATCATATTTAACTTAGAGAAATATCTCTTCATTCTCTCCCTAGATAATATTGTTCTTGCAGGATATTTGATTACCCTGTGAACCTTGAGATTGCATCATTTATTGTAAAAACCAGTTTTTAGTTGTGGTGTGGCTCAGCCCTAGCGCATACCTTTAATCCAAGAGGTTTCCGCTTGAATATTGTAGACAGGATTAAATTAAGTCAACCGTAGGTCTAGAGGTGGAGCAAGGAGCCAATTGACAAGAAGTAAACAAGAAAAAAAAAACAGAGAGAGGAATAGAGTGTCGGGAGGATGGATGGATGCAGAGATGCACATGAAGTAGAAAGGACAGACATTCAGGTTCAGGCAGTCTTGTCTGAGGTGGTGCAGAAGAAGGAGAGGTATCCTTCTTCAGCAGAGGAGGAAGGTCTGCAGGGTGCTTTCTCTGCCTCTCTGAGCTAAGAGGTGAATCTCTATAAGTTAGTTGTTTTCTAAATTCTAAAGTTACAGTGAGCAAGGCAGTGGTGGTACATGCCATAAATCCTACCACCCAGGGACAAAATTCATATACAGCTCCTAATTGGTATGTTTGGACACTAGGGAAATCACATACCATATTTACAGTTTATTATAAGAAGCTTCTGCAGGGTTACGGGAAAGGTAGCTAATTTTCAGTGGGGCAAGAACAAAGAGCAGCTTTTGCAACTGCTGGTAAACAATTCTCCATGAATGCAGCCCTTACCAATATTGAACCAGCTGATACCCTAGTTATGGATATCATATTTATTGGCAACTGGGGACTCCCCTTAAAACAAAAAGGAGTTCACCAACTTTTGCCTGTTGGCTTCTATTGCAAACGCTTTTCATATATAAAGAATAAATATTCTGTCTTTGGGAATCTAGACATTTTATGAGACCTTGAGAGCCTTATACTCAGTCATTGCCAACCACCCTGTGATCATAAGGGCACACCTTACAGTGTTGGGTTGGATCCGTTTGAAGGCAGAGTCCTTTGTAGGCTTAGCCATGGAAGGGAAGGCATTTCAGTGGAACTTGTACCTATATGAATTCCTTCATGACCAAGATGTAGTAGAGAGGGGGTCTGTACCTTCCTGCACTGAGGGAATAGCTCAGTTGCCCATAATTCCAATCCTTACAATGCTTGCCCCTTCCCCAAAGAGGAACCTGTTGAACTGTAGGGACCAATGGAATGGTCACAACATTTGGTTAACATAATGCTTACAGAGAGCTTATCAACCACTGATGGAAACAAAACTAATGGAAAGCAACAGCGTATAGAACATGGGATAGAGAGGCCAATACTGAGGAAAGAGCTACAGTTCAGTGCAGCACTATTGGCTATAAGACAAACAACTAGGAAAGCAAAAGGAAAATCTCTGTTTTCTCCAATTCATAGTGCTTGTGCATTGGTATAGCTATATGGTCATCAAAATGGAAAACCACAAACCGGCAGATAAATGGCAAAGATATCTGGTCATGGGATACATGAGTAGAAATGGCAAAACCTAGCAAAACTTAACAAAGGCATCTGATTTCGTATAACTAATGCATGCAAAACAGACAAGACATCTAAAAATAATGAAATAGTGAACAAAGTGGCATCATGTTTAATTAAGACAACAACATTAAAATTTTCCAGGTGGTGGTTTGAATGTAATCACCCTCCATAATCTCATTAGGAGGTGTGGTTTTGTTGGAGTGGATTCCGCTTGTTGGAGGAAATGTGTCACTGAGTGGGGGTGGGGTGGGCTTTGAGGTTTCTTATGCCTAGGATACTGCCCAGGGTGTCAGTCCACTTCCTGCTACCTGAAAGATGTGGCACTCTCAGCTGCAGCACCATGATGTCTTCCTGCGGGCTGCCATGCTCCCTGTCACAGTGATAATGAACTGAATCTCAGAGACTGTAATCCAGCCAAGCTAACTCAATGTCGTCTTTATAAGAATTGCCATAGCCATTGTGTCTCTTCATAGCAACAGTAACCCTAACCAGGACACCAGAGAACAGATTATTACATATTTGAAAAACTTCAAAGTTTAACTCTAACGTTAAAAAAATTAAGGGGAAGTGGAGAACCAAATTCAACCCAGATAATCCTATGAGAATTACCTAATTTAAGGAATCCAAAGTGGGTTGGTGGTTTGCATCTTTAATCCCAGCATTTAGGAAGCACATGTTTTAATCCTAACTCTTTGGAGTCAGAGGCAGGCAAATAAGAATTACAGTGATTTAAATTTAAAAGGTGTTGAAAAAGGCAGGCTGAAATCCAAAGTAACTGTCCTTTGTGATCTAAAAGTAAATACACTTAAACCTAGAATTTATATATAAAAAGAAAGGAGAACATAGGTATATTCCCAAACATATTAGGGTATATTTAGTTTCAAGTTTTCAAAATAATTTTAATTGAAATATAATATTTTTCTGTTGTCAAAGAACATTTTCCCTAGGAAAGATATAACCTGGCAAGAAAGGAACCTCCCAGAATTAGGATTGCAGCAGGGTTTTCCCTTCATTTTTCCAAGAGAATAAAAGTATTCAGCTAAGGAATCCAGAGAACACTAGATAAGTGAAACATCAGAAGAACAAGGACAGATCATCAAGAGAAAATATCCCAAGAAAAAATGAAAGTTGTCCAAGTGGTGTTGCCCACCTCCAGCTGACCGGCCTGAAAACCCGGCTCAGAGCCCTAGATTAGCATCAGCACCCATGCCACATCTTGCCTGAGCAATTGTTCCTTCTGGCCAGACAATCACCGAGTATGGACAGGAGGCGGGGCAGCCTGGGTGGGGTACTCCCTTCTCCCTTCCCACCATGTGGTTGACCCTCCTATGGCAGCTGCCCAAATACTTGTCTCTGCTGCCCCCTGCAGATTTAAGTGGCCAGTGGTCTATGTGGCCCCAATTCAATTAAAAAAAAAATTAAAGCTGGCTTTGGGGTTGAAGCAAGGCTCTCTCCTTCTCTAAACCCATGTGTGGTTGCTAAAGGAAAATCCATAATCTCTGTCTTGTATCAGAAGAGCCTCCTGGTGTGGGACAGAGGAAGACTAAGGGACTATTCCATTGCCACAAATCTCACAATCTTTTGATTTTCATTTGACTCTCTAAAACCTTTCCTTTCTATTCAGAGAGAGAGAGAGAGAGAGAGAGAGAGAGAGAGAGAGAGAGAGAGAGAGAGAGAGAGAGAGAGAGAGAGAGACTGCAGGGTATTTGATAACACAGTGAATCTGGAGATTTCATTATTTACTGGGGGGAAAAAAACCTGTTTCTAGTTGTGGTGTGGCTCAGCCCTAACACACCTTTAGTCCAGGAGCTTTCTGCTAATGGTAAACAGGAATAAATAAATTCTACCACAGGTCAAGAGGTGGAGTAAGCAACTGGTTGACAGGAAGTAAACACACCAAAAACCATAGAGAGTAAGCAAGAGTAAGGAGTACAAACACAGAGGCACACAAGAAGTAGAAAGAAGCCGGGCGGTGGTGGCACAGGCCTTTAATCCCAGCCCTCGGGAGGCAGAGGCAGGCGGATCTTTGTGCGTTCGAGGCCAGGCTGGACCGATAGCTTCCGAAACATACAGAGAAACTCTGTCTCGTAAAAACAAAAACAAAACAAAACAAAACAAAACAAAAAAAAAGAAGTAGAAAGAGGTGCCTTCAGTTTAAAGTGGTCTTATTTCAATGACATAGATAGAGTTTAAGGTGGTCTTATTTCAATGACATAGATAGAGTTTAAGGTGGTCTTCTTGAATGACATAGAGGAAGAAGGTCAGCTGGGTGCTTCCTCTGCCTTTCATCACAGCATCTGACTCCCAAGTCTTTATTAATAGAATCAAACAATCGAGATTTAGTCAAAAACAATATACAGGTGTATTTATGTTAAGATCTTTCTCAACTTATAGGGTATTCCACATTTTATTTATCACCAAAAAAACAAACAAACAAAAAAGTTCCAAACTGTTGGAATTGACCAGCAAAAGAATTTGAACTTAAAATTATATTTTGGAGGAATTTCTAATGGTAGATTCAATTTCTATGTGAAATTTAAATTATTCAAATGACTTAATGTTCAATCATGAAATAAACTTCACTTAATAGAATCATACATATTGAGGCTGGAATAAAATGGTATCCACTTTTGTTTTAGGAAAAATTTTTACTTTGATATGTTCAATTTTTTCTCTACTTTGATATATTTTAAGTATGAGTAAAAAGAAAACAGCTTTGTATGTGTATCTCCTAGCTTACCAGCTTATAATGTATTTACAACATACAGCTATATTGGACTATTTCAGTATATTCTTTTTGAATCCTTAGACATATAATTATTATATTTTGGAGGAAATAAAGTATAAGGATTTGTGGAAAATGGAGATAAGGGGGCTGAAGACCATGACAGCCAAAAGGGAGCCAATGGAGACGGTGCAGTGAAAACAGAGTTGAGAAAGATAAAATCAGGAAGAGGACAAGGTCATTAAATCGATATTTGTTGAATTTTCTACCTATAAGAAAACACATAGCCAGTTATTATATTAATAAATCCGACTAAACTATTTTTGTTAAAGAATTGAAGTTCAAGGCAAATGGGCTGTGTCAGAAAAAAGTTTATTGTTAAAGTTTGTGAGAATGTAACAACATTCCAACCAGTGTAGAAGTAGATCCCTCATGATCAACACTCAAAATTCAGACATCACTTAGTATTCTCTGCAGTATTTACAGAAACCAAGTGATAAAAAAGGAAGCAAAATTCTGGAGAAAGAATAACCAAGGTATGCGAATCACAGAATAAAGATCCTTAGGGAAATCATTGTATCACAGAACACTACTCCATGGGTTGTAGATTCAAATATTTATTCAGTAGAAGCTGGAGAACCCATACCCTCCATAGCATGAAGGGCGGCAGCAGCCATACCCGTAGCCTCCATAGCCAGAGCCGTATCCGTAGCCTCCATAGCCAGAGCCGTATCCATAGCCTCCATAGCCACAGCCACAGCCCAGTCTGCGGATGCTGTTACATCCACAGCCATAGCCTCCATAGCCATAGCCCAGGCCCCCGAAGCCTCCATAGCCATAGCCCTGGCCTCCGTAGTAGCCGCTGTAGTAACTCATGGTGTCAGGAGTGATAGGCTTCCTTTGCAGTTAGAGGACAATTTTGTCAGTTCAACTGCACAAGGCCATTTATATATACTTGGAGAAACCACGCCTCTAAATGTAATTCACTAAAAGTATTCATTAAAATTGAAAACTATGTGAACAATCTTGTTACTTAGGACTCAACCCCATCCTCTTCTTGTTTATAGGAGAAGTGATTTAAAGGCTCTGCAACATGTTTGATGTTCTGACATGTTTGATGCCTAGAAAAATGCTTTACCTCTAATAAAAAAATACTATGCTGTTTATAGTTCCAATGCATGCTTGAGTGGTTGAGTTTAAAACTCTACAATAAAATCCTTAGCTTCAAATACTTAAATGCTATCTCATGAGGTTGCATTTATCCTCCAGTTTCACCCTTCTTTTGACGCTCATAGGTGAAGATTTTTTCTAAGCCAAGTATGCATGCCATCATTATTTTCCCTAGAATCTGCATGCACTGTATCATAACTGTTGAAATGTTAGTCCCAATAAAAAGGTGATAATAAACTCTGATGTGTATCTTAATGTCATGCATTCTAAAGTCAGCTGAGAATCACATTGTATAGTGCAGTGATAACCATAATGGAAGTCAATGGGACTTCTGAAGTGTCATGATTCCCATATAGTCTGCTTGGTAGATATCCCTAAACAGGGAAAACCCTGCTAGTCCTATTTGATTAGGTACCTCCAAACTTATAAATAGGTACTGTCATTTAGTTTGGAAATTTCAGGCACTGGCAGACTCAACAACGGTACACGTAAGAAACTTAATACAATTTTATTTCAATCTCTTTCTGTGCCTCTGTCTCTGTCCCCCCTCCTCTCTCTCTCTCTCTCTCTCTCTCTCTCTCTCTCTCTCTCTCTCTCTCTCTCTCTCTCTCTCTCTCTCTGCGTGTGTAAACTAAGGAGAAAGCTGTGATTCAGGAATATGTAGAATCATACTGTCATCTTTTTTTTGTTGTTTTTGGTTTTGACGAGAAAGGGTTTCTCTGTATTGTTTTGGAGGCTATCGGTCCAGCCCGGCCTCGAACTCACAGAGATCCACCTGCCTCTGCCTCCAGAGTGCTGGGATTAAAGGCGTGCGCCACCACCGCCCGGCTCATACTGTCATCTTTAAAGGCATGTCAGGACTGATATATTTAAGTGTGTCATCTCTTGAACATAGCTCAAAGGTAAAATTTGATTCTAAGTTATAATTTTTCTCCGATTTTATTAATCTGTTTATCTTTAATAATCACGCAATAAGAACATACATGCCATTCCATGTATTAATAGGAGTGCTCAGGTAAGTCTATGTTGTAGCTTAGAACAGTTGAATACCACAAAACGTACCAAAAATTGCTTTATTGACAAGACGTTGAGATTAAAGTGTGATTGGTTGAATATTTATGTCTATATTAGTGGTCCTCTGCAGACTGCAGATTTTATGGATTCAGCCTTTGGTATGAATAATTTTGTTTTAGTATCCTTCTACTAGAATAATTTTGGCTTACTCTAAGATGAAAGGACTCATGTTTAGTATTTGTCATGATCCAGGGAAATATTTCCTGAGAGGGAGCTACTATGCTTCAATAATTGAGAATCTTAAAAGAACCAGCCTAAGAATGTCCTCCTCAGCTTTGTGCATGCTCTAAGTTCAGAGCACATGGACTGTCTGCCTCCCATTCACAATCTCCTGCCCAGGACCGGACACACAGCCTTAGTCACAGTAGAACTCACCTTGTTTTCAAAAGGAATTTCACAGAGTCCTTTGTCTTCTGTGGTACCAGGGTATTTACATTGCAAAATTTTTAGAAATGGAAATACTATCTGACCAATACCTTATATACCTCTAACTTTTTCCTATTTAATTTTTTCACCCTTAAAAATATCACATAAAGCCAAAATTATTCTGTGGTTACAAAATAGTTTTGGAGTTTGGCTATTACCAGGAAGTCAATAAAATAGTGAATGCAGAGGTACAGAGGGGGAACCCTTGAGCAGTGTTGGTGGGGGTGTTAGTATGAAAAGTATACATGATGGGGAGTATTCTTCTGTGTGTGTTTCTCTTATTGGTTAAAGAATAAAATACTGATTGACTTGTTGGCCAGGCAGGAAGTGGCATAGTTGGGCAGACTCAGAATATAAGCAGGGACAAACAAGAAATCTCTCTCTTCTATTTCTTCTCTTCTCTGTGAAGATGCTGAGCAGACTCAATATAGATCCCAATGGAGTAAGAGGTCTGGGCCTTTCTCCAGTAAGAGACCACGTGGAAATACTTAGATTAATAATTATGGGTTAATAATTAAGTCAGAGCTAGCAAATTAGAAGCCAAAGTTACTGGCCAACAGTATTCATAACTATTATAGTGTCTGTGTGTGTGTTTTTTGGAGGCTCAAGGGCCAGGGAACCTGCTGGGCCAGAAAACCTCACATAACACAATGGTGCCCAATGTAATGTGGAGCATGAATTTCCACTTAAAACTTGACAAAACCTTAAAAATGGATTTTAGAAACACAAGAACAAAGCCAAACACGGGTTCTTCATGGTAGCATTTTCCAAGGTGGGCTCTGTTTTGCTAGAGATAAGCAGAGACTCATGAGGTTCATTTAAGGGAGGTTTCCTGACTCACATAAGTGGAAAAACTGCAAGGCTCTTTTAAGAGGCCCTGCTAACAATTGAGTGGTGTGTACGAGCAGCTCGCATTGGTAGTAACCACATCTCCAAGTCAGTAGATGCTGCTTGGTAGAGGCATAGACTAAGGAGGTGAACTCAGCTGTCAGTACTGGCAGTAAATGTACCCCTGCCATCTTGGAAAGAGAGGACTGCTTCAATGTTAGCAATGCTGTTTAGCATATAAAAGACATGTGGCCCAGAAAAAGGTAAAGACTTACAGTAAATTCAGAAGGAGAAAAGCCTCTAAAGGTTTACAGTGTGTTTGAAAATATACATAGGCTTGGGAGAGAAAAAGAAACAGGATAAAGCGGCAGAAAGAAGGGAAAGAAGGAAGGAAGGAAGGAAGGAAGGAAGGAAGGAAGGAAGGAAGGAAGGAAGGAAGGAAGGAAGGGAGGGAGGGAGGGAGGGAGGGAGGAAAGGAGGAAGGAAGAGAGTAACTGGGTTAGGTGGCACACACCTTTAATCCCAGGACTTGGGAGGCAGAGGCAAGCAGATTTCTGTGGTTTCAAAGCCAGTCTGGTGTACTGAGTTCAAAAGCAACCAAAGTTACACAGAGAAACCCTGTCTCAAAAAATGAAAAAAAGTGCAAGAGTGATAATAGATAGATAAATCATAGATAGATGATAGATAGATAGATAGATAGATAGATAGATAGATAGATAGATAGATAGATAGATAGTCTATGTAAAGATGGACAACGCACAGAGTGTCTGGATATTGTATGCTATTGTGTTGTCTTTGAATTGTTTCACTGCGGAGGAAACAACAACAAATGCTAATAGAAACGCTGCTAGATTAATCCAACTTACATATTTTAAAAGTGCTTTGATTTCAAATTTTAAATCTAAGGATAGGTTACTTTGGAAAAGAATTTCTACTTTTATTTCCACAGAAAACAAAAGGCTGTGGATTCCTTCCAGACTAACATGGTTTGATGAAGCAAGACCCCCTGAAGCAGTGGCCCAGGTGATTCAACATCCAAAATACCTGGGACAAGGCAGCCTTGCAGACCACTACTGCCAGGATTTCTGGGCTTCTTAGGATCCCTAAGACAGCCTCCCCCAAACTGCAAGAAGCAATTTGGAGAGGAGACACCCACATTCCCAAATATTGTTTATAAATATTTGTTTTCATTTAAATGGAGTTGTTTATAAATGGTTAATGATCACAGATAATTTCTTTTTAAAGGAAAAAGGGAACATGATATAGAAATGAATATTTTGCATTGGTATGGATTTTCCTTTATTGATACAAATTTAAGGTCATTTTTGTGACGTGTATGTATATTTCTTCTCTAGTACTGTGTTTATATATCTCATTTTAAAATGCAATGCATAATTAAATACAGGTTGTATATAGTCACCTGTAATATTCAAAACTTAGAGGTAGGTTAGTTAGATTTTCTAGATATACAGAGATATATTTGAAATGGTTGGCTATTCTTCAAACCTTTCAAAGACCTTCAGAATATGGCATTTAAAATGATTTAGGGTTTTTCATGACAGTGAGAGAAAACTGCTCCTGGAAACATCAATTATGTCTGAAGGGAAGATGCGCATTGAAGAAACTTGTTATGGAGTTTGTTTTCAATATGGTGAGACTAGCCATTTGGGCAAGTAACCTCTCTTGCCAGGACCACTTGACTGTTGTTATATAAAGTGGACATACAGGACCCACAGGAAAGTGACTGCTGAACTTGCAAAATGAAATGGAACAGTCCTGAAGGGTTCCTACTTCATGGAAGAGTCTGCCAGACATTCTGCAAGACACAGAGAGAGATGACTGACAAACTGCCAGTATAGGTGGGACAGTTTAAAATTTCCAGCTTCACTGAGCAGTCTTCCAGACACACTGTGCCCTATGGGCTCAAGATGGATGCCCCAACGTTACAGAAGAACTTTGGGTAACTCACCAGGCAGTGAGATGTTACTGTCAATTCTAGAGTTTATATATTATACTTCTGTGGTCTTTGATGGAGTTGAAGACAGGTAGATATGGCTATGATTTTCAATAGCTATAATGAAAGATAAATTACATAAAAACTTTAGACCCACAAAGACAGGACAGATGATAGAATATTTCTATAAATTTTGCCAAATGCTAGTGGACTAAATATTTTAACTATAGTTCTTACTTGATAACAGTTTTGTTATATAAAATTTTACTATGCTAATGTTAAAACTCTTCTTTTTATTTAGACAGCAAAGAGGAGACGAGGAGGAATGTTCTTCTGTGTATATGTTTTTCTTATTGGTTAATGGATAAAACACTGATTGGATGATTTACCATGCAGGAAGTGACATAGCTGGGCAGAATCAGAACATAAGCAGGGACAAAAAGGAAATTGCTCTCTTCTCTTCTCTTCTCTTCTCTTCTCTTTTCTTCTCTTCTCTGTGGAGACTCTGAGCAGATGTGATGTCGATCCCAATGGAGTAAGAGGCCTGGACCTTTCTCCAGTAAGAGAAGACCACTTAGATTAGTAGTTATGGGTTAATAATTCAGTCAGAGCTAGTAAATAAGAAGCCATTGTCACCAGCCAACAGTATTCATAACTAATGTAGTGTCTGTGTGTTTATTTTGGGGTTCAAGTGCTGGGAACCTGCTGGGCCAGAAAACCTCATATAGCAAAACTAAAACCAAAGCTGCTATGTCATGTGGTGATGAACTGATGAAAATTTGAAGGATGTGAAATCATTTTCCAAAGACCTTCCTGAAATCTCAACATAGACAGAATTGGAGGCAGCTATTTTGAGTGCAATACGCTAGATACAAAAAGACAAATATTCTCACCCTCCCTGGGAAACTGAGTGGGGACTGGGGGGGGGCTGGGGGAGCTGGTGGAGAGATGGGGGAAGAGGGGAGGGAGGGGAAAAGGAGCTGGGATTGGCATGTGAAGAAAGTTTCTTTCTAATTTAAATAATAAAAAAGACAAACATCATAGCTCTCACTCAACCAGAAAGTTATCTCACAAAAGACAAGTGTGAAATAGAAATCTTCGTCAATAGAGGAGGGCGAGGAAAAGGGAAAATGAAAACAGCAGATGTAGGACACTGAATGGGGGGAAATCAATTGATTATTCATGTAGTAGTAGGGCAGATATATGGATTGAGAACAAAATAAGAGCACAGAAGTTCATAAAATATAAAAGTGCTTAATGCTTAAGAAGATGCAAATGCTAATTAACCTCATTTAGTCATTGTACATATGTATATGAATAGTATATATCCATAAAAATTCAAATAACATGCTTTAATAGTAACTTAAAAGTTCAAACAGAAAAGATCCAATGCACTCACAGTAACTTTTAGGTAAACAGTCTGGGTGTCATTCATTTTGATAAAGTGATAGTCTGTAAACTTCACTGACAATTGCTACATTTCAAATAACTGGAATGGGTACTCAATGTTAAACAATTTGGAAATTAGAAATGGACAGAAAAGTCTTTGGGAGACATGTCTCTGGTGACATGATTCCGAAAAGGGATGTGCCAACTGCCAGAGTATTGCCTAGAGTGAAATAGACCTCAGTTACACAATTATACCTTATAAATAAACAAAAGCAGTCATTATAGCATCTTCTATGGGGAGCTTGTGCTTTTTGCCACCTTTCTATATATTAAACTCAAAACTCCCAACCATTATCTCTTTTTTTTTTGGTATTATCACTATCTTGCTTAATTGTCTGGTCAAAGTCCCCCCACTAACTAGTAGCAAAAATGAGACTCTAGTTTCTATGTCCCAGTATTTGGGTAACACTGTTTCAATGTCAGGAAGTCTATATGTAGCTTTCTCTTGAGAATGAAGAGGGTGTCACAGAATATCTACTTCAGCATATGGATATGTTGTTACATTTATCATCATTATCATTGCACACAA
Source organism: Mesocricetus auratus (assembly GCF_017639785.1). Taxonomy (NCBI): domain Eukaryota; kingdom Metazoa; phylum Chordata; class Mammalia; order Rodentia; family Cricetidae; genus Mesocricetus; species Mesocricetus auratus. Next base: position 8,294,669 of record NW_024429192.1, on the reverse strand, counting down.
ACGGAACAAAACACAATTTCTTTGTGACACTCCACCCAAGCATGTAATGTACTTTGATCATATTCACAGCTTCAATTACTCTTTTTCATGTCTTCTCCCTCCTCCCTTTTCCTCTTCCTCACCCATAATCTCCAGCATCTCAATTCCCCCTTGTGTTTCCATGCTCCTTCTTCTAGCTTGCCATATAATAGAAAATCTGTAAGACTTCCTCTGTGGGGCTATCTCCCATAAAATGATATTTTCAGTTCTCTTAATCAACACACAATATTTAAGAAAATAAATAACTACCTAAACATGAAATTAAACGTTGAAACTGTTCTTAACCTTGGTTGTATAACTGTATTGGTAGTTTTAATTAAGCCAAGCAATGCTCTCCTAATTGAACCTGTCTTGTTTTTAAGGAAGTGAAAGACCTGCATATCAAGAACTTTGTGTCTTTGAAGAAAGAAATCAAAGAAGATACCAGAAAATGGAAAGATCTCCCATGCTCTTGGATTGGTAGGATCAACATAATAAAAATGGCAATCTTGCCAAAAGCAGTCTATAGATTCAATGCAATCCCTATCAAAATTCCATCACAATTCTTCAAGGACCTGGAAAGAACATTAATCAACTTTATATGGAAAAACAAAAGGCCCAGGATAGCCAAAACATCCCTATACAATAAAGGAACTTCAGGAGGCATCACCATACCTGACTTCAAGCTCTATTATAGAGCTATAGTCCTGAAAACAGCTTGGTATTGGCACAAAAATAGGCAGGTAGACCAATGGAACCGAATCGAAAGCCCTAATTTTAACCCACACACCTATGAACACCTGATTTTTGACAAAGAAGCTAAAACTGTACAGTGGAAAAAGAAAGCATCTTCAACAAATGGTGCTGGCATAACTGGGTAGTGGTATGCAGAAGGCTGCAGATAGATCCATGTTTATCGCCTTGTACAAAACTTAAGTCCAAATGGATCAAAGATCTCAACATACATCCAGCCACACTGAAACTTTTAGAAGAGAAAGTGGGAGATACTCTTCAACGAGTTGGTACAGGAGACCACTTCCTAAACATAACACCAGTGGCACAGGCACTGAGATCGACAATTAACAAATGGGACCTTCTGAAACTAAAAAGCTTCTGTAAGGCAAAGGACACAATCAAAAAGACAAAAAGGCAGGCCACAGAATGGGAAAAGATATTCACTAACCCTACATCTGACAGAGGGCTAATCTCCAAAATTTACAAAGAACTCAAGAAACAAGTCTCCAAAACACCAAAGGATCCACTTGAAAGGTGGGGTACAGAGCTAAATAGAGAATTCTCAGTAGAGGAGGCTAAAATGGCCAAGAGACACTTAAGAAAGTGCTCAACATCCTTAGCCATCAGGGAAATGCAAATCAAAACAACTCTGAGATACCATCTTACTCCTGTCAGAATGGCTAGAATCAAAAACACCGAAGACAATTTATGCTGGAGGGGATGTGGAGAGAGAGGAACGCTCCTCCACTGCTGGTGGGAATGCCAACTCATACAGCCTCTTTGGAAATCAGTATGGAGATTCCTCAGGAAAATGGGAATTAATCTACCACTAGACCCAGCAATTCCACTCTTAGGCATTTATCCAAATGAGGCAGGTTCATACAACAAGGGCATCTGCTCCACTATGTTCATAGCAGCATTGTTTGTAATAGCCAGAACCTGGAAGCAACCTAGATGCCCCTCAACTGAAGAGTGGATAGAGAAAATGTGGTACATTTACACAATGGAGTATTACTCAGCAGAAAAAAACAATGGAATCTTGAAATTCGCAGGGAAATGGATAGCACTGGAAGAAACCATCCTGAGTGAGGTAACCCAGTCGCAAAAAGACAAACATGGTATGTACTCATTCATATATGGATTTTAGATATGGATCAGGATAGTGCCAGTCTGCACTTCCACAGATAGAGAGTCTGGGAAACAGGAAAGAACCTAAAAGATATGCATATATGCATAGTACGCAAGAGAAGAGGATGGAGACAAGATCCTCTGAATGGATGGGGAACAGGGCGAGGGGGGTAGTGGGACCTGGGAAGAATAGAGGGGGTAAAGAGGAAGGGAGTTGGTCATGGGGGAACAGGAAGTTGAGGGGGTGGGGGTAGAATAGGGGGAAGAGGGAATCATAGGATCGAAGACAGATCAGGCACCAGAGTGACCTCGAGTGATCTAAAGGTATAACATCAATTGGCAAGCTAAGCAATAGTGGAAGGACCACCTCGAATGCCCATTCCTGATAATGAACTTGATGTCTATAACTATCCGGGAGCCTTCATCCTGGGACTGATGGAAGCAGAGGCAAACACACAAATAAGCACTGAACTGAACCCAAGGAACCCAGTGACAGAGAGAGAGGAATGATGAGCAAATTGGCAAAGAATGGGCTGGCAAAACCAGCAGAGACAGCTGATCTGAACAGGGGAGTGCTCTTGGACCCCAGACCGACAGTGGGGAGGCCAGAATGGGACTGATCTGGACCCCCCAAATGTGAGTGTCAGTGAGAAGGCCTGGACAACCTATGGGGCTCTGAGCTGTGGATCAGTGTCTATCCCTGGTATACAATCTGTCTTCATGTGCCTATAGCACAAAGAGAGATGCTCTCTCAGCCTGGACTCTTAGGGGAGTGCCTTGACCCTACCAAGAGTAAAATGATAGACTCTAGACATCCCCTATGTGGAAGGATTTGGCAATAGGGTGGGAGGGAGGGTGGAAGGGGAGTGCGGGAGGAGGGGAGGGAGAGGGAACTGGGATTGACATGTAAAACAAGCTATTTAAAATTAAAAAAAAAAAGAATAAAAAAAAGCAATCTTATTATAAGTATCGATGAATGTATTAGGTGTTACTTAAAATATCCATGTAAGCTATATCCACAACAGTGGCTAGAATATCCAGTGTAGAATCAGTTCATTCATTTACTGTTTGTCAGATGTTTAGTGCTTGCTTCTATATTTCATAAATCAATAGATTAAAAAAACTAGTTAGTGAATTTGATGAAAGCTAAATTCTGGTATATGAGCAATATATAACTAAGAAGCATGAATGAAGAGTTCATTGAAAGCAGGATGTATCAGAAGTGCATTTGGAGGTCTTAGTAGTGATCTTACATGCAGTATACCTCATGAAATAATCATGGCATAGTGACCTGCCAATTGACATGGCTGTTCTATTTCTACAGAATGCTGCGTTTCCATTCCCTTGTCTTAGGCATGTACTGCTTTTCCATTGCCGTTGCTTGATGTTTTTAAATGATTTCTGGAGATCACATGGCAACTCTCTACTTTTTGCTACATTTCCCAGAATTCTCCTTGACTCCTAGTCCCACCCATCTTGCTTCCCTGTTGGCCAACAGTGCTTTATACATCAACCAATAAAAGAGACATTTACAGAATGACATCTCCCATCACTCCCCTTTAATCAGATGCATGTCTTGATGCTTCACACATTTGCTCTTGAAAACTTTCTGTTTTGTCCATATTCTCTTTTGAAAGATTTTCGTCTTTACCCTTCTTTATTGAACTTTCCTCTCTAAAATATCAATATGACCTATGTATGCCAGTTGTGACCTACAGGGCAAATATAATCTTTTTTGGTTTCTTTCATGTCTATTCAGTTTTCATATTTTCATTCTAGAAACATCCTCTGGATTTGTGATAGTATCCAGACACTTAGTACAAGACCCTTTACCAGTGAACAGAACTCTCTCCTGCCCCCTTTTAAAGTACAGTGGATGAGTGACTTTTCTATTTCTATAACAGGCACTGTGACCAAAATTAACTCGTGGAAGAAAGTGTTCATTTCGGCATATAGTTTGGACAACTGAAAGTCCATCATATTAAAGAGGCATAACAGCAGACAGGGAGTGGCAGAGGAGGGAAGCCGAGAGATCACACCTTTAACAAGCAAGAAGAAAAGACAAGAAACTTAAAGTGGATCAGGTTATAAACTCTTAAATCTAGCTCCCAAGGATATTTTTTCCTCCAACAAAACTCCACCTCCTCCAAGTTCTACAAATGGTTGCAATAACGGGGGAAGGGGGGGAACAAATGTTCAAATGCCTGAGCCTATGGGAGGAAATTTCTCAGTCAAATCACCATAGACACCCATGGTAAATTTTCCAAACGTACTCTCTTACACTGTGCGTTTTCCTTCCATACTACACAACACTAAATTATACAACCACACCAATAGTACATATAGTATTAGTGGGATTTGTATGTTTTATCACTGACTAAAACTCACATGTAATTCACACTTAAGACAATATCAGAGTGATAAATATAGTGAGATATGGCAACAAATTGTGCTATATCTACTCTATATATCTAAAAAATTGAAAGTCACAAAACTGTGTGGGCTAAACACAATACAGAGGTATTGTTTGCAGTCCTGATTAGCCAGTGTTTCTCTCACCGTTACTACCTGGCCTCACATTGCCACAGTGAGATATTGAGTCTTGCTCATTTTTAAGTTTTCCATTATTTAAACATGGTATTTCATTTTACTTGTGTGTGCATCTGCATACTCACATTGTTCAGCACAGAACAGTGAACCCATATGCCAGTCTTTTCTTCATTTGCCTTGAATATAAGTTAATTCTGACCTATAAATTCATTAAATAATAAATGATATTTATCTGCTTGACTTGGAGATAAAGTAGTGAAAGAAAAAGTTCCTCAATATTCTAGAACTAACATTTTAGTGCACGAGACAGATTACAAACAAACACAGACATAATTTTTCCTCTCAAACAGACAAACACTGAATGAATAATAAGGCCTAAGACTTGGGAAACCTAACTCAAGGTAGAAAATAAAATAAGAAAAAATATGCCAGACTTCCAAAGAGCATATTCCAATGTGAAAAAGGGGAAGATGTAACCAACAAAAAGATTTTGAGTAGTGATAATTGATAAGACAATAGAGATATTATAGATGAGAGATATGCAATAGTCCAGGGAAGTTACTGAGATGGATGATGAACCTCAATGGAACGGTGCGGCATTGGGCCTGGCGTTGGTGGCGCACGCCTTTAATCCCAGCACTCGGGAGGCAGAGGCAGGCGGATCACTGTGAGTTCGAGACCAGCCTGGTCTACCGAGTGAGTTCCAGGACAGCCTCCAAAGCCACAGAGAAACCCTGTCTTGAAAAACCAAAAAAAAAAAAAATAGTGCGGCATTGACTACACACTTGGATAATATATAAATTGGTAACTTTCTTGGATAAGAGAGTACCAGATAGAGGAAAGTGCTAAAGAACAATCCTAAGCTCCCTTACATAACAATATTAACTAGGGAAACTAACACAATATTAACTAGGGGGGATAGAGGGACAACATCAGATAAAATATCATGTATTTTGTCATGGAGTCTTATACAGCCAGAAGCACTGTGGCCACAAACAAATTCACAAGATACACAGCAGTACCACTACCAAGGTATGAATCAACTCTAAACCAGGTAGGAAATATTCTTCGACAGACTTATGAGAATTCACCTCACATGTTATACAGCAAGTCCCAAGAAATCTTCAGTGATTTTCTCAAGATTCAAATTTTCTAACAATGTGTTTACCTTTGTGGATTGTGGACTAATACGTATTTATTCTGTAAGCTTATAAAAACCTTGATATTAATTCCTTGAATTTATACTGTGTAAGGTCTCTATATCTTATAACCAATAAATATTATTGCTACTTGCTCTTAGCACTTTGTTGGTCAATAACTGTAGGTACACATTACTAATATTTTCAGTATTGCCAGCAAAATTTTTTCTTCTCTTGTCGTCATGAACATCCTATTGGTGGAAATTAAATATTCCTTCTTCAATGACTGTTATTTGTACAGATTCTACAGGGTCTGTCTTGGTTGGTTTCCCTTACAGACTCTACTATTCAGGATAGCACTTTTAGGAATTAACATGTAAGTAGGTCAAACACTAACGTAATTGGATGTGAATCTGAACAGAATTGTCTTTTAAAACCCTTTAAAAGGATTGTAAGAACATTCCTTTGGACAACCAGGAAATCAAACCCTCGGAGACTACAATAGAGCTCTACAAAATTTCATGTATGCATAAACACATCAATGAAGCAAATAATTATGAATAAAAGTTCGGTAAAAGGAAAAGAATGTAAGGATTCTACAAAGAGGAGCAAATAGTAGGGAAATGAAGAAGAGTAAAGAACCGTACAGTGATTTTGGGAGTTTAGAAACAGAAATGACAGTCAATCAGAAAGCGTTTGCATTGGCCAAGGTTCTATACTCTCTATATGACTCGTGAACTGAGTTAAATAAACACAGCTAGCATGATCATTGAGTTTAAAACTAATCACAGGAACAGAAAGTTTTTAGGGCATGATAAAAGCAAGCATAACTATGACCAACCACTGTGGGGACATTGGGAGCTAGCTACCTTTCTAAATATCGAAGTAGAACTCTGTCATCTGGAAATGGCAGGTAGCTGAGGTCAACCTCTGATCCTTCAATGATCATTTAAGTGTGGTGAAAAGGGCAGTTGCAGAGGAAGAAATCCATTAAGAGCAAGGCTCCAAACCACACAGCAGTGGTACAGCCAAAGCCTGAGTATACAACATGAAATGGTGCAGTAACAAGGCGTAGTGATCCCGTTGTGAAGTTATGGAACTGGTAAGGGTTGCTGCAGTTGCATCAACGCCCTCTCAGTTTAGTGTGAAAGAAGTGTTGCTCATTGTTCCACCCCTCATGCTCTCCTAGGTTTGGAGATAGAAGATCATTCTCTGAAGATTCTAACAAAGCACTCAGACATGTTGTAGGCAAAGGCATTTATGCACAATGCTTGCATCCGTGAAGAGCCTATGAGAGTATAGAAGAGATAATTAGAACACTGTGGAAAAAATCAAACAAATTCAATTTAACCTAAAGTGACTTTTCACATTTCTCATACGAGCACTGTGAAGTATGTGTCCCCAAGGAGAATGGCCTCCCAAACTATAAATCCCCTCAACTTAAAATTGCAAGAGCAGATGGTTTTTTATCATGTCAGCTCTGGCATGTTGAAATCGGAAGATCTAGCACTGTAGTCCCAGGTTGGTAGAGAGGTGAAGAATGAGCAACAGGGAAATTAGCTGAAAGTAGTTGCCATGGTAATAGCTCAAGGTGTCAAGATTAAGGATTTACTTGAGACCAAGGTGTTTGATATGAACGTGAGCTCCTTTGCTTCCGCGGGAATTTCTGCCCACCCGCCACGGTTGTGTGGCAACCGACAAGCCTTCCAAATCATCCAGTAATGTGAATGAAATACATCTCATACATACATTGTTCATATGGAGGGCAGCCTCCCCATCTATTAATTTTGACTCCTCTTCACAAGTGCTTCTAAAATTCTTTTAGCTATATCTTATGCCTTTAACAACACTTCAACAGTATGTACTGCCATGTTATATTTTTATAACCAAACTTCACCAGTTTTCATAGCACCAAAGCTTCACATTAATTTAAGGTTAATTTTATGTTACTTCAGTTTACCTTAAATTAATATCCTTGTATCTCTAAATATATAAAACACAGAGGTTATAGCTTCTAATAAGCATTAGTTGAGTGTTTATTGCATTATTGGCATTGATTTTTGTTTCTCCTTCTTGTGTCGAAATGGATACTGGTTTATTTGTTTTCATGACATGTTTGACAGGACTGACTTTAAAATTTTATGGCAAACAATGACTTTAGCTTAATATTAAAATTACATGTTCTTATTAGTTTATTCATGTGATTTTACAGTGATTGGCTTTACATGTACCTCTATCTTGACTATATCTAAGGTATATTGTTCAGCACAAAAAGACCTATGTACACAATTTTTGTATATGTTACATACTGTATATGTTCTATTTTGTATAATATATGTATATATTCAATGTATATAACAAAAATAGATATTGATTTATATACTAAATAAGATATACTGATCTTATATTGATTAATTGCTCCTCATGCACTGATTAACTGACTTCCTAGTTAGTTATTAAAAAATAGTCTAAGTTCAAGAAAAGGCACTCCAAAGGGAATTCACCTAACTCGGTGGCCACCATGACACATACCGAAACTGCCACATGAGTAGTTAATGACAATTTAACTTCTAAAGACTGAACATGTATGCGCATGATAAACAATGCTGCATTGTTAGAGAGACTCCACATGAAAAAATAGTCCAAGAAGTGCTTTTTACAGTTTTACATTCTGTTTCTCTATGATGAACACAACATTCAGTTACATTGATATTTTCATTAACAAAATATGTTATGCTTCTTTCTAATAATTTCTGATGCTGTTGCATCAGGCAAGAATAAGTTAGAGAATTTATGAAATGCAATCATGAAAAGCAAGACACATTAATTTCCTATGGATGGAAATTATAAAATCATCATTTATTAAGTATATAGATACTTTTCTTTGCACAATTTCATTGGTAATAATAACAAACTCTAAAATAACTTTATACTATTTAATAACTTTACAACTCTATTATTGTGGGGAAAGGATGTCATTATTTCTATGTTATCCAAGATTATGATTTCAACTTAAGAACCTGCTAAATATTTACAATATTACCTTCACAAGTCTTGTCATGAATGTATGAAACATGTGTATGTATGCTTTATCAATGAACACTGAAACAAGGCAAAAGATTTGAAAATCACCTGGTACTGATAACCTTCTCTGCATGTAGGAATCACAGAAGACCTTTAGCTCAAATAGTGGGAATTGCATGCCACAGAATCAATGGACAGTCAGATACAACCCCAGCAATTGCGAGGTTGAGCCTGCAGGATTATGAGTTTAACTTCTGTCTACACCGTCAAATCTTATCAAATAAGAAAGAAAAAAGAAGAAGAAATGAGGAGAAAAAGAAAAATTTGAAACATGAATTTGTATTAAATAACAAAAATGTCAATAAAACAAATCCAGCTACCTGAAAGGATTAAACAAATGCATATAATCATGCAGATAGGTGTGAAGTGAATAGTACCTGACTAGATGCTTTATTCATATTATATCAACAGTACTTTAGAACTCTCACTGAATAGCTGCTTATTTAAATTTCAAAATCTTGTCAGAATGAGATATATCAGTAGATGTAAATGGCATTGATGAAAATTAAATTTTGAATAAGTTAATGAACAAAGATAACCTATTTTATTTCATTAGGTAATAAAATACGAAATAATACTAATTCTTCATGATTTCACTCATAGATCCCAATCAATATCATAGAATGAATTTATACACATTTTTAAATATCAACTTTTTACAAGAACTAGTTAAGTGCCTGATCTGCTGGCATGTAATAAAAGAAAATAGTGTAGTAGAAAAAATGTCAAAAACAACACATTATTACAATATAGTGTCCGCATTTATTAAGGTGATTTTTTTCAGAAAGCCTTACTTGTGAATTTTACTATTTTACGGAAGGGTATTGGATATGTATTTGTCTTTTTGTTTCCACTTTTTAATACTCAAATAAAAGAATAAAACTAACTTTAGAAAAATATTTATGTAGTGGTTGATCATCAATAAAACACAATGTTGATATGTTAATGTATAACAAATCATTGCTGCAGGAGTTACATTTGTGTTTGCATGATTAATAAACTATCAGTATATTTAATTTACAGGATAATTTAAATTATAATTAGATTATTGTATCAATTTGCACAGACAAATTGCTTCACCGGGAAATGGAAATACTCAGTCTACTTTGTCAGTGTATCATCTCTTTTGTTATGGAAAATGAAATAATAATCAGGGACAAGTTTGTCAATTTACCCTGAGAAATCACTTTGCAGAGTGATCAAAGGGCTGGAACTCATTGTAATCAACTTACTCTGTTCTTGTATGGAACGTGAGCTGCTTAATTAGAAAGCTGTGTTCAAGGCAAGAATAAAAACAGGGATTTAAGGCCGAGCGGTGGTGGCGCACGCCTTTAATCCCAGCACTCGGGAGGCAGAGGCAGGCAGATCTCTGTGAGTTCGAGGTTGGGCTGGACCGATAGCCTCCAAAACAATACAGAGAAACCCTGTCTCGAAAAACAAAAAACAAAACAAAAAAAAAACAGGGATTTACATAAACTCATTGTTTTCTGATAGCAGATCATGACAACTTCCTTCCTTCCTAACCGAATATATAAGAGCATCCTGACCAACATGATAAAAAGTGCTTGAAGCCTTGGGTTAAGGTAACTTTTGTCCTAAAAAGCATTGTACTCATTATTGTAATGTCAACATCCCCAGACCTTAAGAAGGAAGTGACACTGACACTGTAGGTGAACATTTCCTCTCTCTAGATTAACTCTCCAAGGAAGGATCTGGTCAAGACTTTTTTCACTAGTTAAAAATACTGATGAAAGTCCAAGATTTAATCTCATCAATATTTAAAGCAAACAAAAAATGGCTTCCAATAATGACTCTGATTCCAATAGCTTGTATGTGCTATTTAACCAAAGAGTTGAGCGTTGAAATATGAATAACTTCATGATTATATTCAAGCTGAAGAATTAGGCAAAATGGCAAGATTAATGTATTTGTGTTAATCTGACTTGTCATTTAAAGCAAATCTCTAGATTCTTACTCTTGAAACATGTGTGTTCCATATTAGACATTAAGAGGCCAGCCTGTATATTGGTTGTTCCGTAACAATTGACGATAAGGCCCTATTGCTGAAGACAACAGCTGCACAACTCATTGAACAAGGAGAGGACAAGCTAGTGCCTACTCAGAGCCTTTACCCCTACTGACTAATGTTCATGATACTGGAAGGTACTCTGCAGGCTACCAAAGGGGAAATGTAAACACCAACCTCGGTACAAACCCTTCAATATACAATAGTGACCTGCCTGAGAGACGTCCTAGTGCAATAGTGTCACAAAGTGTGTGGGACTAATCCACCAATATCTGATTAGATCTAAGGCCTATTCCATGTGACAGAACCCATCTCCAATAATGCTTGGTTGACCAACAACCTGAGGCTAGATAGGTAAAGGAACTAGGGGAAAGCAAAAACTACTGTACTGCTAAAGGAATGTAGAAATGAAATGACCCCTAAGGACATTCTGCTATAGTCATAGATCAGTGCCTTGTCTAGCCGTCATCAGAGGAGTTTCCTCTAGCAGCAAATGGGTCTAAATACAAGGACCAACAGCCATGGAACACACAGAGAGTGAGAGACTTGGAACACTCAATCCTGAGTGGAATGTCTCCATCGGCTCTCCTCCCTCAATACTCAGAACTTTAGATTACAAGAAGGGATGGAGGAAACCGAGATACTAAGACTTCATAAATACCGCAGGACCTACGTGCATAGGAACTCACAGAGACTGTGGCAGCATCTACAGTTCTTGCACGTATCTAGGCTAAATGAGGCCCAAACTCCAAGAGGAGAAGTAGAAAACAACCCAGCCTTAACCCAAAAGCTGTCTCCAACAGATAACCGGTCACAAATGAAAAGTTATTTTTCTCCAATGGAGTCTCACCAAATATACAAACTGCTCTTCAAGGCACCATCCATGTCCAGCAGTAGACAGACAACACAAAAAGAATTCAGTGGTGTTTGAAGGCTCTTTGTCTCGTAACGCCTTGCCAGGGCTTTTGCTTGTTGCTCATACACTTACTTTGCATCTACATGATAGCTTCCACTTTTGTATTTTTACGGAATTCCTGTCTGAGTGAACATATGTCTCTGTGTCTATATGTGTTTCTTTCATCCTTTTCTTGGATCTTTTGCTTATGCTTGTTTGCTTATTCTTGTCATATTTTGTTTTTTGTTCTTATTTTAGCTTTATTACTATTTATTATTATTATTATATTATTATTATTATTATAATGAAAGAAAAGGAAAGGCTGTGGATTTGGGTAGACAGAGAAGTGGGGATGATCTGCAAGGAGATGAAAGAGGAAAAACCATAATCATGATGCCCTGTATGAAAAAAATCAAGTTTCAGTTAAGACGGAGGCCAGCCTATGACAGCATCAACTTAGCTCCTAACATCTGTATTCATTCTCTCACACGCTCTGCCTCCCACATCCCCCTCTCCCTCCCTTCTGTACCATATCTCCTTAGGTCCATTTGTATTGAAAGTTTTCAGTTACTTCAGCTGCTGTTTTCTCTTTTACATATCATCTCCCACCCAGATCTCCAACAGACCTTCCTTCTTTTCTTATAGATTAGTATATGCATGACAATGTTTGTGTGGGTGTGTAATCATGCATACATAGAATCCAAGTTCTTCATCTACCAAACTTCCGTGCAACTACTTATCACTTGACACCACTTATCCTAGGAAGGTACAGCCTCTCACAGCCCATGATACTACTCAAAGAACAACAACTGTCAACTTGTATTATAATTATGTAATAGAGCAATGTGTTTTCAGTAAGACAATATTCACCTTATGAATGTGTGTGTGTATCATCATAAGTTAATATTCATTCTCTTTCTATATACAGCTATAGCTATATAAGCTATATATACTAGTTCATAAAAGCATTTCACAAATATGTATCTGATTTTTAAAAATTGACACTGAAGAGTTTATAGTATTACTAATCATACAGATTCACACATAAAAACAAGAAGGGAAATTATTATAGTAAAGAACTGTGATTAAGTCAAAGCTACACTTGTAAAATTGTGTTTTTTAAAGGAACTTCCTCACACAAATAGTGTTTAGTTCGGTGTGGTTTTGGAGACATGGTCTCTATATCTCAAGGTGACTTCAAATTTGCTGTGTAGCCAGGAATAACCTTGAATTTGTGGTCCTCATGCCTCCACTTTCAGAGTACCAGGATTATGGCACTCACCGTCACGACTGGTTTAAATTTTATGGCAGATGAAACCTACAGCTCTATGTTAAACAAGCCCTCTACAAACTAAATTATATTCCAAGACACTTGCATAAATATTTTAGCTGTAAACTTCAAGATTAATAGAATAGTACAATTTCACACATGTATTAAAAATGTTGAGATATTTTGCTTGATCTTGAGTCTGTAAGTTGTGTTGTAAGATAATTTAACTGTAAAGTGTTCACTTTTTATTATGCATATGGGTACTAAACAATGAAAACTACTAGAACGTTACAGGAGACACTAGACAGTTGCAGGGAGCTGGAGCTTTTCAGTAGTATCGGTAAGACCAATGCCAGTGAGAGTAAGGAGGGTAGCCATCCCAACAGCACCACTACAACCACAGCCACCAGATAGCTGCTCCAATGGGAGGTGGCTTTAGCAAGCAATGGCTCCTTCAGGCAGAATGAATGAATTTCCTTAGTTTAAGGATCATCCCAGCAGTGGATTAAGCGATACATGGACTCATTTCCTTCAGCCTCTTGTGACTTCAGTACCCATTGCTTCATTCTTTTGCAAGATCTAGCATGTCTACAATGTGACACTGGAACACATTTCTCTATTTATTTACACTGCTTTCTCACATTAGAAACTATGTGCTTCAGGAAATGCATCTTTTCCTGCTTATCATATGTATCACCTTGCCAAGTGTCTGGAATAAATAATGACTTAAATATTTGTTGGCTAAATTGGATGGATTAGTGGATGGATGGATTGATGGATGGATGATTTAATGAAATTTTGCATATTTAATGAAATTTCTCACAACACTTTAGAGGAGTACTTTTACTTGATAAGTCATTGTTACCTAATTACTATAGAAAATATTTGTTGACTTAAATATTTGTTGGCTAAATTGGATGGATTAGTGGATGGATGGATTGATGGATGGATGATTTAATGAAATTTTGCAAATTTAATGAAATTTCTCACAACATTTTAGAGGAGTACTTTTACTTGATAAGTCATTGTTACCTAATTACTATAGAAAAATTCTGCCAGTAAATTCATGTGCCTAAAATGATAGAATTGTTCTGTGTAAGAGTGGTCATATCCTCCAAAGCCATTACTCTTCTAAATCTATGTGGATTGTTAAGATAAGAACTAAGACCACAGAAGTATTTTACAGTGGGCATACAAAGTAAAGTCTCACATAAATTAGATGTACTGGGACCAGAAATTTCTCACCACCCATTATTCTCCAACCTCCCTCACCTGTTAACAAGGATTGGTTATTTGGCGTGGATTCCACCAATGTGACCTAAATATGTGGCATTTAAAGACGGGCCAAAGTTGTAGGCACCAGGATTCTGGATGACATAGTGATGGGCACACGTAATTGATATTTAAGTTTCCAGTAATGCTGACAATGCTTTGTCCCTCAAAGACATTCAAAAGGCTGTGAATGTGTTGTGGTCATTTTTATTTGCATAATTGCACGTTTAGATAAGAGCATTACCTCATGCTCCTGAACCTCAACATCAAGAAGAAAGTACAGCACAGGTGCTTGGATAGCTATGATTAAACAGCTTGTGTTCTTCAGTAAACTATTAGTATATTTACGTAAAGCAACTTAAAGAAATGTTATAGGAAGAATTTTAGAAGGAAGAGCACTTAATTTTAAGTAAAGATACTGTTGTGTGTTCATTTTAAATTTATTTTAAGCTATATTATTGTCTTTAAAAAGGGGAGTTGCAAGAAAACCAAAACTTGACAAACTGAAATTAAGCAGATCTGAGCTAAAATTGTATACCTCACTGGACTTCTGTAGATTGAGAGTAGTCAGTCAGAAGCTGTGCAGTCAGTCACATTAGACTTTCACGTGTAATATATTTTTATATATTATCCATCTCCAAAACTGAAAGCTCCATGGCAGGGCTGATATTTGAGGTTACTCCAGATGCTGTTGATGTTCTATTCAAAGAGGCCTTTCCTATCCCAATACTTTGAAGGGTATCCCTATGGTTTTCTAGAAGCTTTAGTGTTTCACCTTTTATATTAAAGTCTTTGCTCTATTTTGAATTGATTTTCATATAAGGTGAAACTTAAGAGTCTAATTTCATCCTCCAACAAAACAAATCCAGTTTTTGCCAATACCATTTGTTGAATAGGCTATCTTTTTCCCATGTATGTTTTTGCCTCATTTTTCAAAATTTAAGCTTTTTAAATAGAGCATTGATGTTGTGGGAGCTAAGCAAAGTGTCAACAAATAGGACTACATGAAAATGATTTTTTTTCTGTACAGTAAAGGAAGCAATCAGCAGAGAAAATAGACCTCTTTCTCTTTTAATATTACATATATAAATAACATAAGAGGGAACTGCTCTGGGGGAAAAGTAAATTCAATTATTAAATATCTAGCCCGCGATTTTATTGCAGTGTAATTTCTACTGATGTCCTTAAAATACCCCTTCACTTTCTCACAATCTGACATGAAAAAGAACTGTCTCTTTCTAACCTAATTACTATTTTTACAACCCCAAATTTGACTAAGAATAGTTCTTTCTGGCAAGTTATGGTCTCTCTAGAGGACCCCACACTGTAGACCTTGATGGAATTTATTCATGGTATTCTTTCAGTCATCACATTTAAGTAGCATCATTCTGGACAAAAATGAAATTGTTCTTTGACTTAAGAAGTAGGACACTTGAAACACCATATACTTATGTTTACACTATTGTTTAATGATATGATATAAAACTTGCAGTGTGACATCCGTGCATCTCATCTTCCCTGTGAACATAGCGTTACATCCATATTTATCTGTTATTCAACACAGAGGTTAGAGTAGAGCTGATGTGTCAGGTGTAATATAAGCCTTATTGTCCCACTGGCTCTGAATTTATTAAAGTTATTCGTCAATGTTCAAGAACACAGGACAAATAACATATTAGGAACACTTCTTTTTTATCTCGTTAAATATTCTAAAGTATAAGATACAGGTATAGCTGTGATTATGCAGATGGAACAATTCAGATAAAGATCATTTAAATAACAGGCTTCATCACACAAAAATAGAGAAATCAAATCTGCCCAGCTATATGACGCTGTATTTATGTTCTGTTATTTTTCATTTTATGTGTAGATGCATTTGACTCTAAAAATATTCCTACTATCATTGATCTACTTCTCTGGATAAATGAAGAGTCCAAATACTTAGTTTTTCTCAATATAATTAAGTGACTGGGTATATTCATAGTGAGTCCAGTAAATGCTTCACTAACCAAATATAAATGTTAAATTTGATTCACTGACAGATTTTTCCAAGGATATTCTGTAAAAATAAGACCACCTTATAATAAGGAATAAGAGTACAGGCTTGAGTAAGAACAATTACAAGCAACTAAGGCCTGAAGCATGATTAGCAGATTAATAAAGTAAATGCCAACACAAGTATAACTAGTTATTCCCACAGACTGTGTTTTGTTGAAATCAGTGTTGTATGTGGTGGTACCACAATAACTGCCACCAGTTGCCTCCAATCTTTTTTTTTATTGTAACAATCTGTTATCAGGACACTAACACAGTCTTGTGAAATTAATCTTGCATCCATTTGTATCCTCATTTCATCACGGCAATCTGAAAGCCTAGCTCCCCTGGCACACTTTGTCTTTGAGCTCTTTTTTCCATATCGTACTTCTCTTTGGCAATAGTTTGCATAGTTTTCTACTCCACACCCAGCTGGTGTTGTTGTTCTACTCATTACCAAAAGATCTCAAAGAAAAAAAAACATGCTTCAGGCATTAGCGATCTGTGGGTAGTTGGCTGGGTTTAAGTAAAAGGCATGATCTCCCTTCTGTGAAGGACTTCACCTAAATTAGAGAGGTATTGTTTACAGCCAAGTTATAAGTGTCATTATTTGTCCTTTAGGGATAATTTACCATACTGGTTAATGTTGTGCTTCATTGGTATCACAGCTGTGGAAGATCAATAACTCTAAAATTGAGAAAATATAATAAAATGTCTCTTATCAGATGAGACAGTAGCATAAATAGTCACTGACTTAGGGAATATAACAAGAAGAGATTTTAGGCCCCACCTATGAGATCAGATTTTCCATATTAAGTGATGGACATGAAAAGCAGGGACTGACCTCTAGCTGAAGAATAAGAATAAATTTACAAGGGAACTGTACTAATGGGTTTTTGTCAACTTAACATAATCCTAGACATATCTGGAGAGAGAAAAATCTCAGTTGAGGAACTACCTCTATCAGAATGGCTTGTAGGCAATTTTGTTGGACATTTTGTTAATTAATGATTGATGTGGGAGGGTCCAGCTCACTGTCTGGGCTGGCATGTGGTCCCAGGTATAATATGAAAGCAGACTGGGCAAGCCGTCATGAGCAAGCCAATAACCAGCATGATTCCATGGCTTCTGCATCAGTTCCTGAGCCCTAGGTATCTGTCTTGACTCCCTTACATGGCTTCTCTCTACAGGCTGTGACCTGGGATATGTAAACCAATTAAGCATTTTCTCCCTTAGTTGATTTTGGTCATGGTATTTATATCACCAATAGAAACAAGAATAAGAAAGAAAATAACTGGGAACAGAATAACAGCAAAGAAACAATACTGAAGATAGTGGTAATTGGTACCAAAGGCCATACAAAGGACAGTAAGACACGTTAAGAGGAGTTTCTTAGTCATTGGTGAACTGAGGATATTCATTAAGTTGCAATGAGAGCAAGAGACAACAAAGCAAAGCAAAACAAAAAAGCTCTAATGGAAGCAATGTGAAAAAGTAATTTAAAGCCTCGGATTTAAAGTTGGGGAAAGCTATCTACAAGTCATCTGGCATTGCAAAAGATTTCAAATGTTGAAAGTCCTGAGCATGTTTACAGACTAAGGGCAAGGTGTCAATAGAGAAAAAACAGACATGAAAATATTGTAGATAGAGTATCATTTATCAAGCAAGGTGCTGAAGGCATTGACCCAGAAAGAGAAGTGGATGAATTGTGTGTTGGATGGGAAAGGGTGTGTGCATTCCACTGAGACTGAGGAAAATTGCAGAAAGACAAGCGCAAATGTAGATAAGCATGATGGGAAAAAGCTGATAAGATTTAATACTCTTTACAAAACGAGAGGCAAGTGTTGCAACAGAGGAGCATGAACGTCTCCAACAAGGAGTTTGAAGGGTGGTGGTGAGGGGAGAGGAAAGTCACAGTGAAAGTTAGAAAGTGGCCAGAGAGAAAGAAAAGGAGCATCGGGCATCCCTGAAGACTCGGCTCATAGGAGAATACTGCAGATGTGTGGAGGTGTTACCCCACAGTCCTGAAACTCTGTCTGGAAAAGGCCAGGAGGAGTCTGAGGATAGAGCACTCTAATTAATGTACAAATTATCACTGATGGCATTAAATTATGGAAGAAGAAAAGAACTTGGTGGAATAAATGTGATTGATAAGACAAACAGTATATATAGTAAGAGTGCAGATTACTTACCAAATGGGCACAATTGGCTGCCAAAGGTGGCACTGTTAATAGTAATATTAGAACACTTAGATACAAACTTTGAGCATGTAGGAGAAGAGTGAAGAACATGGCAGACTTTTAAGGAGGATAGAGGTGGGGAGGGAACAATAAATCTTGATTATGTAGGGGAAATGACTTTGCTGCAGTAAGGGTATGAAGAACTAGAAGATTGGAGGTTTAAGGATGCGGGCATTAGCTCCAGGGAATTGCACTATTTCATGCTAACCCTGGATTAGAGTGACATGTTAAAGTAGAGAAGAGGTGATGAGGTGATAGAGGAGTTTTGAAGCTCTAGTGTTTAAATTGGTTGTCTACATGATGGATGGAAGGATATGAAACCCGGTACTATAGCTTTCAAAGATTTTGAGTTAGGGATCATGTTGGTGGAGAGTGACAGGTATCAGAATATATGACAAGTTGCTAGATGATGGAAATAAATATGAGACACAGAAGCATGCTAGTGTCTAGTGGAGGCCAAGTTGTCTATATCACCTATCAGAAGATGTGAGCATAGAAGTAGATTTGCCCATCAGCAAAGAACTGAAATACAGACCAATACGATCACTCTGGGTCATTGTTCATTAAACCTGTCCCCGAAATTCCTTGTTTGTGCAATAAAAAACAATATTTAAAGTTTTTCCTGTGCTGTGAAAAAAGAAGCAGTAAACGAGTTTATATTGGTCATGGAGATTGAAGAATAATTCTCACATGATGAGTCTTCTGTGTCAGTACCCTTTCTCTCATTTCATCATTTCTCATTAAACACAATGGAAAAATCCATTTGTCTTTCCTTATCCTTAGCCTGGAGTTTTTCTTGGAATACTCCCTTAGGGAACTGTGCTTAAACAAGCCGTGAAGACACAAGCAACACCAAGGACTGGGCAGAGAAGGTAGCAGAAGGAAAATGGAGTTGATGGAAAGCAGAATGGAGTTCACCAGAAGCTCAGATGACAGAAGGTAGGCTGCTTAAGTGGGCATCAGTGCTTTTGAAATTTTACCTCAGCCCTACTGACCACATTGAAACTATTGCGAAAGGTATATACTAATATGTTTAAGTATTATATTGCTTTTTAGGTTAAAATGACAGAGAGGGTAACTCTCAGTGGAGGATATAAAAAAGATTAAGATTGTATAGCGGCAAATATTTGGTAAAATTATTGTTTACAATAGTTTCAGAAAAAACAATCAACTCCTGGCTTCAGAGGAACAGATGGTGAAGAAAAATTCTTTATTGTGTCATCATCATTTTTCCTAGTTAGTCGACCTTGTAAAATTTGAAGTTAATGTTAGGAGCTACTAAGTCAATACAGAAGAAGATGGAAGGAGAGGATAAAATGACAATATGTTTGAACAAGCCATAGGAATCATATTATTAGTTATTCATTTAAATTTACATATAGTACAAGGAAGTTTATGTGTGCACATACACACATTTAGTTTAAATGATGTAACCCAACTTGGCTGGACAATAATACCCCCCAAAATCACAGATTATCTAACAAACTCCTAAATACTAGGCACAAGAAACCCTCTTTCGAGTTGTTGATGAGAGGAATCCAAGATATTCCTCAAAAAATATAGATTATTGTTCTTATTCTTGGTTACCTCTTAGAAGTTGAGGGTCTGCCCCTATGACCCTCATGACACCATGAACTTAGGGCACAGGACTCAGAGAATCAATGTTCAATCTAACTTGAAAGACTCTTCCATGAAAACTAGGTTTCCTAGTACATGAAGGTGCTATAGAACCTGCCAAGAAAGGAAAATAACCAACAGTTGTACCCAGAAGTGACACTTATGAACCATGACAATGATCTGCATGGCATAAAAGCCTTAAGAGTTCAAGAGCAGCACTGATATCTTGACATATTCAGCAACTGTCTAATTGGACTTAAGCCCACTTGACAGGAGTACTGGAAACCTAGCCAACCAGTGATGTCATGAATCTTAAAAGAGAACCTACTACTGCCACTAAATAAAGCGACATAATTCCTAAATGCATTCAAAATAACATTATACTCACTGAGAAGTGTAGCTCTTAATTCTCATCAGAGGAACTTCTTTTTACAACAGATAGAAACTGTTACAGAAAAACCATACCTGGTCAAAATGTGGAGAACAACTTCTCAGACAAAATGGATATATATGTACAACTCCTATACCAAAGGCTCAGGGAAGAGGCAAAGGCTCAGAAGAGAGACAAAAACATTGTAAGAGCCAAAGAACCAAGAAATATGTTGTGAGAATGTGTCTCCTAGAAACGGCCAGGAAACTTCACCCATGATACCCTAATATGGCTGCCTAGACAAGACCTGATCAAAAACACCAATAGAAATGCTAACATGGAATGGGGAGATCTCACAGGGTCCTACCTCTAGACAAAGAACTGTAGGCAATAAATGAATTCTAAGAACAGGACAGTCTTTCCTGGGATAAAACCCTTAATTTTTTACCCTGCCAAGTGATCAGACCTGAATCCACATGCATAGAAATATCACTAAACAAATTCAGCCCGTTATATTTATATATGTATATAATAAAGAAAAAGAGGTCATGCATTTGAGAGGGATAGAGCTGAGGGTACATGTAAGGGGTTGGAGAGAAGTAACAGAGCACAAAGCTAGTGCCTGTGCTGAACAATGCTTCCTATTATTTTTTAACAATTTTTAAAACATCTCTGAAACTCTCTGTTCCCGATTACAAGGCTGATTCAAGACCTTCACGTCCTTCTTTGGAAGGCAGGGAGTTTTCATGAGGAGAAGGTGGGACACCTGCATGCCCTCTTTGTTTTCTACAGAGAATTTCTTAAATGCTCCTCAGAATACCGATGAAGGAAGAGAGTTAAAACTGGATGTCAGCAAGGGCACACAACATCTGTTCTGGGAGAAGGTAATGAGCAGAGCCTGAACAACTCACTTAACTTGCAGGGCCTGAGCCCCACAATGAGGGAATATTACCAGGGACGCCAGTAACCTGTAGAGAATAAACCATGCTTCTGCTCTCATCATGCTTAGAAAAGCCCGTCTTTATGCTGGGAGTTCAGGGCTCAGAGAAACGTGGACATTAGTAAGAAATGTGTTGTCAGTGAGAGAGAGAAAGGCATTACTAACTTCACTCTTACACTCTTGTTCTGAAAATTACATCTCATTGTGACTAAAGGCGTCTATTCACCACATTAATATACTTATAAATACCGATTATTACACTTTTGTAAAATAATTGGGAATTTTATACATTGTTCTTTCTTTGTTATTGAAAATTACTCCTTTCAGGAGCTGGAGAGATGGCTTAGCTGTTAAGGGCACTTACTACTTGCTCTCCCAGAGAACCTGAGTTCAGTTCCCATCACCACAGTGGCTTGCTCAAGACTACTTGCTGCCCCAGCTCCAGGGGATCCAGCACTCTTTCAGCCTCCACATGTGGTACGCATACACAGACACACGTAAGTTAAAAAAAGCCTTTAAAGCATACATCATTCTTTTTAAAAAAGGGTATGAATGTTATCCATTCGCTTTCAGCCATGTGGGAGTATGTAGTCTCATGCTTGCTTCTGCCTACACTCAATTGCACAGGTTATGCAAATTAATTCAAGTCAGAAGTTTTGATGAAGGCTCAGGGCCACACTTGAACAGAGGAAACAAACCATCCAGACCTTGCAAGTTCAGTCATGCCTTCCTGCAAGTAAGTCTCTCAGGCTTCAGTTAGAAGGAGGGTCAGCCCAGCCACAGGCCTAGAGTGGATTCAAGACCAGGGATTGGCTCCCTCTATAAGTGTCTGTTTTTCCATAGTGAAGGAGGGTCAGCCCAACCACAGGCCTAGAGTTGGTTCAAGATGAGGGATTGGCTCCCTCTCTAAGTGTCTGTTTTTCCATAGCATTTAATAAAGTACACAAGGATAGCTCTCTCTCTCTCTCTCTCTCTCTCTCTCTCTCTCTCTGTCTCTCTCTCTCTCTCTCTGTCTGTCTCTCTCTGTGCATCTCTGTGTCTTTGTATCTCTCTCTGCCTCTCTCTCTCTCTTTCTCTCTCTCACACACACACAATTTTACAAAAATGACAGAAATGAGTGAAACCATAAGATAAACAGGAAATAATGTGAAATAAATTTAGTTTTATTGAAAAGCAAAATTTTCAAATTTCCTTACATGCTACTGCCCTGGGTTTTTATAAGAAAATGACCCAAATGAGCCAGCTAGTTTGAATTCTTAGTAGAAGCCAGAAATTCTTCCGTAGCAGCATGGACGATAGGTACTGTATGCATATCGAGAGCCACAGCCACAGCCATAGCCATAGCCTAGACCACCATAGCCATAGCCTAGACCACCATAGCCATAGCCTAGGCCACCATAGCCATAGCCCAGGCCTCCATAGCCGTAGCCCAGGCCTCCATAGCCATAACCCAGGCCACCGAAGTAGTTTCCATAGCACATGCTGTCAGGAATGGGAGTTTTCCTCGAGGCAGACAAGGAACTTCTGGAGTGTGGGTCTGCTGGGCAGGTGTGGGTCCTTTTATACGGCCTGAATGGCATGTGAGGCAAACCACAGAGTCCTCCAAACTCATTATCTGGAAAATAAAAAGTAAGCACGCCTTCAGCAAACATCCTACCTATGTGTCCCAGACAGGACTGTCACTGTGTCATGATTTCTAAAAGCTGAGATCATGAACTCTCTGGCCACAGACATCTCTGTTGTTCAGAGACAGCTTGCTGAAAATTCCAAATGTGAGAGTCCACACATAATAAAATAAAATTCCTGTGTCTTCACTCCAAGGATTTCTTCCAGTAATATTCTGTCATTCCTTAAAGTTAGTCTGTTAATATCTCTGCCTTAGTTTTAGCCCTTGTATATCTGAGAAACTGCTCTGCTGGTAATTTCCTTCCATTCACATTACGATGAGTGGGCACCGATAGACAAAAATAAGCAGAGTCCGAATCCTCCTTGATGACTCCTTCCAGAGAAAGAAGCGTTGGAGCTCCTTTTCCCTTTGTCTACCTTGGGCTTCAGTCCCACCCATACCTGTGTTGTTTTTTCTTTATTCTATATGACGCTGAGATCCTCATTTCCCATCAAAATATTGCTTTGTTCACAATTTTAGTTTAGATTTCTCTGAATCCCTGCATCTTCGCTGCCAATGACCTGCGGGTCAGCAGTATACTTTTCTCTGTTCTCTTCCTTCATTTTGGAGAACTTACACATGTGTACACTAAGAACATCCTTTATACTCCCCACACCCCAGTTCAACTCCTCCTATTCCCAAATCCCTCTCATAAATTCTTTTTCTTTAATTATTTTATTTTATGTGTGTATGTATATGCATAGATATACATACAAGCTCCTGCGACTATTGAGTGTTGACTGTATGCATATGTGTTAGGTTGATCACTGGCATTTGGATAACATCACAGGGGGTTGGTCACTAAAGGAGACTGAATTTCGCCTTCTCAGTGGCCATTGCCTGAAGCTTTCCACCTGTCTGTGGGACCTCGTGAGATTTCCCTCTCCCTATTGGCATATCCACTTGTGTTGTCATTGTACTGGTCTCATAGGACAGTCATGTTTCTGATGTTTCATACATACGGCTTCCTTATAAGATATTAAAGACATTATCACAAAGTAGACATTCTATTTGCACCCCTCCAGTCAGAACTAAAGCATAAGAAAATAATTCATTCATTTCTTACTTCATTCACTTACTCAGCAGCTCTTCATCGGGATCTCCTGTTCCCAAAACTGTTATAGGAGATATAGCTAAACCAATGAACATAACATCCTCTGTTTACTAATAGTAACAATGAGACAAAAAAAGGAAGGCTGTAAAAGCCATCCCAGCCAGTTCTACTCTTCATGATACTACAAAGATAATAAATCTCAGTGAATTGCATTGAATTTACGAAGTTCCTGGGGGCCGACTAGGATAAGATGGACATAAAAGTTGTCGCCGAGTGTTAAATTTTGTATTTATTAATTAATTATAAATTAGATAATCCATTCCAATTTATATTTTAATAAAAAAGAAAACTGAGTATGGATATTGCAATCTTACTAGAAGAAAATATTTGTTATATTTGTGGAGGGCAGTAGGTTCAAAGCAAATTATACATTCTTATGAAGTCCATCACTGTGGACAATGAATATAAATCAATACAAACTGTATATTAAGAGAATTTAGCATGAATTCAGCATCACAAATAACTAAGAGAACAGTATAAAAGGATGAGGTCGGATACAGACGGGTCAGGTTGCGAAGCAGCAGCACAGTCTAGGGTTAAAAACTCAACTGGTCCATGAATTCAAAAGCTGATGCTGAGAGAAAAACTGAGGCTGATGGAGAGTAGGAGGAGGCTGTAGCCCTAGTATTAAGAATGGCATTTGCAAAGTCATGTGTGCTGTAGAAGATATCATCTCAGAGTCTTGGGCATGCCAGCGTTTTGAGTTTTAACTCTACACCACTTGAAAAAGAAGCAGCTGCTGAAATGGGCAGTGAAGAAAACAAGTACGGACTCCTTGGAAGGAGAGCTTGTGCAGAGCAGGAAAGGCAGGGGCGCGGCGCACTGGCTGAGATGGATCAGTACACGAGTAACAGGGAAGCTGTCTATTCAGTTCTCTGCCTTCCCGAGCTGAATACTTGTTCAAAGACCGTGCTGTTAATTCTCTTACACTCTTCAATGGTTGGCTTCTCTGTTGTGTTTACATGAGTCTGTCTGGGTCATATTTTTTCATGTTATTATGCACTGCTGTAGTCTTATCAGTTGGTACTATCACAAAGCAAGTGATATTAGGTTCCCTCAGTACTGATGATATTAATCTTTTATAACTATTAATAATGTAGTAGTTTCACTGAACTCCATACATTTTCCTTCTTGTCTTTTTAACTTTAGTTTTTAATTTCATTCTGCATTTCAACCACAGTTCTCCCTCCCACCCCTCCTCCCACACTCTCTTTCCTCAGCCCCCTCAACCCACCACCTATCCATTCCTCCCACATGATGAGGGGGTTCACAAGCCTGGCCCATTAAATTGAGACAGGACCAAACCCCTCCCTGCCCTGCATTAAGGCTGAGATGGCATCCCACCCCAGGGAATGGGCTCCAAAAAGCTAGTTCATGCACTCGGGATAGATACTAGTCCTGCAGTCAGGGGCCTCTCAGATAGATGCAGCTGCACAACTGTCTCCCATTTGTAGAGGGCCAAGTTTGGTTCAATGAAGGCTCCACAGCTGTTGGTCTCGAGTTCCTAATGGTGTTAATCTTTGTCATTTTGTGTAGCATGTAATGTAGCCACCAGTTTCCACATGAGTATGCAAGACTGCAGAGACTCTTTTGAGAGCATGTTAAGCATTTGTTGGGTCATCAAATATTTGTGCTATTTTAGAGTCTGCAATTAAATGTTCCACTCAAAAGGTTCTGTTACAATTATTGATTTTCATTCAGTTATAAGAGCTTTGCATTTTCTTCATTGATTTGTTCACTCATTGTCCTCCTTTGTTTAGAGTATTATAATCCTTATATGATTTCCACACACCAACGATCTAGGACTCTGACAGCAAGAGCTTCCTGGAGTTTTTATGATGTGCTTGCCCAGATCTTTGCTAATATGTATATTTTCTCCAATGTTCAGAGCACATAGTACACTTTCCATGCCCAACCCTGTTATGTTAGACATTCAGAATATCTTGGTACAAGAAATGCATTGCTTTCTTTCATCAATTAAATTTTAGCAAAATTACTCATGTTTTTATTTAAATGTATAGTATAGACTACAATGTGGGGCCATTCTCTAATATTGTCAACTTAGGAATTCCTGGGGAATGCATGACTTTTATACTATTTTAGTAATCATCATTGCAACTGTTTATTTGTGATTGATGAAGTTCATGTACACAGAGAAATTTGATGGCACTTCAACTAACACTGTAGATAAAAACTATTTATTTTCCTTGATAATATACAGGAAAAAATGTTAAGATCAAGCAGATAAAATTTATTTACTAATAAATACTAATCGAGGGCCAATAGGAAGGCTCAGTGTGTAAAGACACTTGTCAAAATTGACAACATGAACTTGCTCCTCAGGACCTGCTAGTAGAAGGAGATAACTGTGTTCTGCATCTTGTCCTATGACCTCCACATGTGCACTGCCACCCAACACACACACACACACACACACACACACACACACACACGAGAGTTTAAGAAGACCAACTGCTCTTCCAGAAGACCTGGGTTCAATTGCTAGCATACACAAGGTAACTCATAACCACATAACTCCTCTTCCAGGAGATATGGCCTCTTCTCCTAGCCTGAATAGGTACCGGGCACACAGGTGGTACACAGGCATGTATTTCAGAAAAACAATAATAAAAACATGCAAAATAAAATAAACATTTTCAAAAATATAAACAGCAAAAACCAGAAAAAATGATTTCTCCTAAGAGCGTGTTTAACATTCTGTTTGGATAAAAACACAAGTATAGAAATTGAGTGAACACAAACTATTTGAATTTTTCATTATGCTTAAATGTCATTTCTTCGCTTTAATACTTATAAAAGTTGATGAAGTCAGTAAATTACAATTCTTCACATATCTGTTGAGTAAATGTAGGGGCTCTTCCAATCTACACTGTATGATCTTCCTATTTTTCAGTGGCTACCAAATAATCGACAATTTTCCTTGGACTAAAGAAGTGCCTAAAAAGCATCTCATGGCCAATTGTTGAAGGCTAAGACTAAATAATGGTCTGTGGATAAAAGCAAGCCAACTGAAGCTATTGAAAATACTCCCTGTTCACATACAGTTTTTTTTTCAATTATAACCAAATGCCTGATGTGAACTATAGCTTTGTATACATTGCTGTAGAATCTGATTAAAGCAACTATGGTTTGTAAAGAATGCTTCTCTAACATCTTAAGCATCTTAACAACACATTAATATATTAGTCATAAAGTTAGCCTATGGCGTGAGCACATGGCAGGTCCCACCCACACTGAGGACTTATAAAAGGTCCTCTCTGCAGGCAGAACTGTACAGACTCAACTCTCCTCCACTCCTTCTCCACCCAAGAACAACCTCAACAACCAACACCATGTGTGGCTACTACGGAAACTACTATGGGGGCAGAGGCTATGGCTGCTGTGGCTATGGAGGCCTGGGCTATGGCTATGGAGGTCTGGGCTGTGGCTATGGCTCCTACTATGGCTGTGGCTACCGTGGACTGGGCTGTGGCTATGGCTGTGGCTATGGCTATGGCTCCCGCTCTCTCTGTGGCTGTGGCTATGGCTCTGGCTCTGGCTATGGGTCTGGATTTGGCTACTACTACTGAAGACAGCATGGGGGACTCTCACCTGCTCCAATTGTAACGTGAAGACTCACCAGTTCTGAACCCCACATTACTGAGTCTCTCCTCTGAAGATGGTATTGTCAAGAAGTCTACCGCGATATGCTGTGACCTACACAGAGGCAACAAACTCCCTGTATGCCCCTCACAGAGGGAGGGAATGAAATGTACCTGACCCCTGATACTTCTAAGGATCTCAGAAGGATGTCACCAGAGCAATGGTCTTGGTGACTTTCATTCTTGTCCTTGTTTATCTCATCTCTAATAAATATCATTAATATAAAAATTAATCTTAGTTTTTGTTTCATTTGTTAATGTCAAAAGTGTCTTATTGAAGTGTTTGGCTTCAGCATCCATGAAAGACAATGATCACTTTCCTAGACATTTGCACTCATTATTTCTAGGCCACTTTCTTTACTATGTCCAGGGGAGCTGTCCTGTGAAAAATGCATTAGTGTAAAGCTCAACTTCTCCTTCCATTAGTGAGGAAATACTTGTCATGCATGATGACTCAAATACAGACACTTTATATAAATTATTGTAAATAAGAATTTCTAAAAGTTTCACATACCTCTTGTCTCAAAATCAACTACTGCTTTCTCAACCTCGTTTCTAACTTACCAAAATGTTTGTAGTCTAACAATCTTTTATCACATAATCACATACATGCACAATCCCACTTTCAGTGTGACCTTTGGTTTGCTGTTAGAAGGAAGTCACAGGCCATGCCCACAACACAGAATGGGAGTTCATACTCCATCCATAAAGACCAGGGCTTTACATCTGCCATGATAGGAATTAAGATGTGTCCTTGCACCCAACATGCTCTGTGTACTAGGATTGGGGGGGTCAGGTGGGCTTTTGTAGAATTTTCTGGATTAGGCATCTAGCAATTAAGTTTATTTTTTCAGCACAATGTCATCATTTTCTCCTGCTTCTTCTAAAGAAACTTGTTCATTTAGATTTAATGGTGTCAATTTTGTTATTCTGTTCCTCATTAGGGAAATGTATAGTCTAACAAGGGTTTTAAAATTATAATCGTTCATGTCTGCAAAGCCATCATACGCCATTTGAAAAATACCTTGCCAACTGATTTACTGTCCCATAGCATTTAATTTTTTTAACAAGTCTATTGCTAACATTTCCTGTAGACCTAAAATTGCTAGGGACTAAGAAGGCTGAGGAAGGATGGTTGCAAGTTCAAAGACACCCAGGGTAGCTTATCTTCAAGGGAAATAAATCAAGGGATTGAGAATGTAGTTTCATAATGCAGACTTTTCGCAGCATGAGAGCATCCCTACCTACAATACCCGTATCATTAAGCACAAACTAATATAAGTCTATCTCTTTTCTATTGTCCTTGTGACTAATTTGTTTTCTGTGATTGTTTCCTTCCTATGTCTTACTTTGGTTTACAGCGCCAGGCTTCCTGAAGTCATTAAGGTGTAAATCTTAATTTAGTTTCATTGCCTTTTTATTTTTACTGATGAAAGTATTTAGTGCTGTAGATTTTTTTCTAAAACCACCTTCCTGTCTTACATTTCTTTCTCATGTTATTTAATTATCAGTGTTTCCTTTGAAATTATAATTTTACACTTTTTAGATGATTTTTCTCTCAGTTGCCTAGAAGTTGTGTAATTAGAGATTTCCTTTCCATATCAAGAACTTGTCTATTTTTGTTGCTGTTGTTGTTGTGAGCAATTTTAGCTTCATTTCTTAAGAAGCACAGAGAAATTCTAAAGCTTTCCCCCTTGTTCTCTAATATCAGTGTCTATGTGCATTCTCTGAAATTATTTGAAAAGATGTATTCTCTTATTTTTGTGAAGGTTAAATATTTATACATGTATATGACATATATATCAAAACAGAAAACTACTTCAATTACATTATTAAAGTGTGTTTGTTCTTTCCTTTTATTGTGCATTTGTGAGGTACTAGTCAATTAAATCCTCCTGTCAGTGTTCCTACCCATTGCCCCTATTTTTTTCCTGTGTGCATTTGTGAGGGTCCCGGATCAACTCCTCAGAAATGCAAAGGACAACAACAAAAATAGAAAAATGAATGAACAAAAAGAAAGAGAGGGATAGCATGAAGTAAGGAAAAAGCAGGAAAGAAAAAAGGAAGGAAACTCTGACTCAGGCATACGTGATTTTTCTCTTTTGGCACATAAATAAATATTCTTTACAAGGTCTATCTCTAGTGATTGATGTGGTCAGAATGTAAAGTTCCCTGGGTGAACCTCAGTTTTTCTAGCTTCAATTCTACCTTGTTATTAGGGTTACATATTTTTTTATTGTGTACCTTTCCTCATATAATTTAATTGCTCTTTTAACAGATTTTAAGAATATCTTTTTCCTGTGTTTGCAACATAAGAAGACTTAGGGTACTCTATATGAGCTCAAATAGAATCTTATCCTGTTGTCTAATTAAAGTTATCAGGTTGATGTACTGGATATCCTAGTTTCATGCCTGTTGCTATGATAAACCACCCAGGCAAGAAGCAGCTTAGAGAAGACAGGGTTTCTCTTGGCTCACAGCCCACCCAGTAAGGAAGTCAAGGAAACAGAAACATGAATCGGCCACTCACATCACATCTGCAAACAAAAGCAAAGCAAAACGAATGTGTGTATGCCTGCTACTCAACTCACATTCTCTACTCTTATACAGGCCAGAACCCAAACCCAAACCCACAGATGGATGTAGGCCATAACTGATGGACCTTCCCTTCATAATAACTGCAATTAATTAATTGAGAAACTTTTACATTGTCACATAAAATTTATACATACCTGTTCAATATCTTGTAATGTGTTGCTAGATGATTATGATACATAATCCTCAAACTTGTCTATGTATATCTAGAAATAAGAGTCCATGCAATAAATGAAAATTCTTTGTTTTATAGAATATTGAATCCAAATGGGGTTAGTCTCGGCTTAATGACAATAAAATTTATTGCATTCAGTCCAGAGTTGATTTCCTGAAATACGTATTAGTTGGATTATTATTACCATCAAGGGGATAAAAATATGTTTGGTTTCAGACAAGGAAAGGAATTGAATTCTGGAGGATGAAATGAATTTTCAATGTGAGTGAAGAAAAATTGATTCCAAGAGAGGGTATGATTTTTGTGAAATGGAGATATAAAACAAACAATAGAGCATAGTCATGAAAGGTTAAAATGGAAGCACATTGTTTTGGAATTGTGTAACTACTAGTGTGTGTGCTATGTGCTACTACACTGAAACCCTAAACTAGATAAGGAATGTTTACATGGGATTCCAAGCCAAGAAAGCTTCCTTAATGATTGTGAAACATTTTCATGGTTGAAAACAACAAAATAATTAGGTTAGTCATAAAATTAGTCAATGGTATGGGTTCATGGTGGGCTCCACCCACACTGAGAGCATATAAAAGGCCCTCTTCAGGGAGAAGTATCCATACACAAGTCACCCTCACTCATTCTCTACCAAGAACAACCTCAACAACCAGCACCATGTGTGGCTACTACGGAAACTACTATGGTGGCAGAGGCTATGGCTGCTGTGGCTATGGAGGCCTGGGCTATGGCTATGGAGGTCTGAGCTGTGGCTATGGCTCCTACTATGGCTGTGGCTACCGGGGACTGGGCTGTGGCTATGGCTGTGGCTATGGCTATGGCTCCCGCTCTCTCTGTGGCTGTGGCTATGGCTATGGCTCTGGTTATGGCTCTGGATTTGGCTACTACTACTGAAGGCACCACAGCAAACTCTAAACCTTCTCCAACTTTGATGTCAAAACTCTGCCATTCTGGACCTCACATATTTTTAGCATCCTGCTTAGATGGTGAGGATCTACATCATGAATATCTGGTACAATTTTACTGAAGTCTTGCCTTCTGGTTCCTTCTGGATCTAATACATTCAATTCATCCTTTCGAGAATTTGTTGTAAAAAGACAAAGAACATGAAATGCATGTTCTGATTGCCTGTGTTCTCATTCATTGGCATGATTTGACCCAGATCCTACTGGATTTAACTCTTTTCCCAATAAACTTATTCAACGGAATCTATAAATGTGGTTTTCTTCTCATTTAAAAAAATCCAGTACTTATTATTTTTCTAAATGAATTAGAAAATGTATTTGTAGACATAATTTTTGTGCTATCTATTTTACATGAATGAATTTGAAAGTGGTAATTGTGGAAAGAAGCATTTGCCTCATGAAAGAGTCAATTTGTTACAACAAAACAACATTTTTGGGGTGTAAATATAGTCATTTAGAAAAAATGACAAGCCCATTATGTTCATTTAGCAAAACAACAGTAGTAGTTTCTGCACCAGGGTCTATTATCATACTGGGTTTTCGACCATTTTTATAGTGGTGGATATGAATTCCTTCCTGAGGAATGGTCATCAAATGCAACCATTTGTTAGCCACCATTGTACCAGTGATATCATCTTGTGTGGCTGGACAGTATTGTTTCCCTGCTCTTTAACTTTAAGACTCCTGATGGGAAAGGAAAGTTTCAATGATCTCTGTTGCAGAGAGGTTTCTTGAATGAGGCATGAAGACTACACTTATCGGTGGGAATAGGGACAAATATTAATAGATTGTTGTTAGGAATTATGACGGTTTAGGAAATTCTTATTTCACACCTAAAGCTCAGGGATTGTTGCAGAAGAGGGGGCAGAAAGACTGTAAGAGCCAGAGGATCAAGAATTTTCTGTAATACTGTGTCTCCTTGTGCTGTTAAAAACTGCACTCATAGAAGTCTCACCAATACAATTGCCCAAACATGAGTTGAACAAGGATGATACCAACAGATATGTCAAACTGCAAGGGAACAAGCCTACAAGGTCTCAACCCTACACAAAGAACTAAAGGCAACTGAGGGAAGTTGGTATCAGGAGAGGTGATCTTCCCCCAAAGAAGAGCCCATCAATTTGTTGCTCAGTGCCAGAGGTCAATCCTGAAAGCATATATAAAGTAACATTATTCAGACAGACAGGATATATTTAGTTATATATATATATACATATATATATACATATATATGTGTGTGTTATGTATATATGAATGTATTAACAATTACTGAAAAAAGATGTTATAAATTTGAAGAAGAATTTGGAGGGTTATGTGGGAAGTTTCGAGGGAAGGGAAGTGAGAAGTGCTATATTTACATTATAATCTCAAAAACAAACAAAATAAAATCTATTATTTGGAGTGATCAGTAGTGACTGAAGAGACCCTTAACTGTCCAAAATACTAAAAATAAATTACAAATGAAAGCCCACTCATAAAGAGGACATCATTATCACCACTACCAAAGATCAATGACTGTTTTGGAAAGAGTACAATGAATTTAAGAGGAGAGGTTGGAACACTGACTTTCTGGTATGACATGACCATTGTATTCTTGAACTCACATCGACTGTGATTAATTTCACAAGATCTACACAACATTGGACATATCAACATTCGTTCTAAAGGGAAATTGCATATAGTGGCAAACCCTTCCCTGAGGATTTCTATGCAAGTAAAGATTGATAAAGAGAGACATTTCTGTTGCAGCAGTATACCCACCAGCACACAAACTCTCATCCATGTTCCTGTAAGCGTCCCTAATGACACTGATTGGGTTATAAAAGAAAGAAGACACGAAAGCAAAAAAGAGTGACTGGGTAAAAGAGATTAGCAGGATGTACATCATTAAAATATATGCATACATGTAGGAAAACGTCATAATAAAACCTATTAGCATATATACCAATGAAAGTATTAAAACACTCTTTTAACCTTAAAGTAGCAATGTCAAACATAATGGTGGGTTGTCTTTGTGTTAAAGGTGGTTGAATTTGTCAATTTAGTTAGCAGTTGCCTGCAAGCTGTGTATCCACAATGCAATTTTGCAAAATTCTTTGTGTGAATCCCTTTTGAAGACATTAATATTGGCACTTGATTTTATACTTCTACTCTGAGTTTGTGACATTTTAAAAAAAGAAGTATTCCTTATACTGCCCTATACTAAGAGATATAGAGATTTTAACCCCCTTCCATCTAATTTTTACATGACTTACACTATTCTAAACACTTTGAAAAAGTAACTGATTTAGTGAAATTCCTTATTCATATTTAAGACCATTTAATTGCATTGTATAACCTTTTCTTCTTGAAATTGTAGGATGTAAAATGAGTAAAATAGAGATCATATATGAAATTGTACCACTGATAACATTGAAAATTTAGATTATTCACAGCAATGGCATATCAAATAAGACATACATTATTGTAGAAATATATTTAGTGCATATTTCTATATGTATAGCTACATGGATGGTACTGGGTAAACTCAGCAAGTCACATGTAAGCAAATGAATGTGGGATAAGAACTTGTAGGAAGTAAGTTGGGCAAGGGGTTGAATGTGAAGGGAAGGAGGAAAGAGAAGGTAAGGTAAGAGTAACCAGAACACATTTCATACAGTAATGATATTGTCTGGATGAAATAAATGTAATGAAAAGTTTTAAATCTAAAAATTTCAAAAGGATAGCAAGTTAGACAGCTACATACCCAATTGAGAACAATCAAAGTAACCAATGTCTGACTCTATCACAACCAATGTTTTTGATAACCAAAAAGCATGACACGCCGAAAGCAGCTAAAGACAGACAATACCCTGCCTGTGAAGCAAATAAATTACGGTTGATTTCTCAGGAGAACTGTAGTCTAAAAGAGAAAGGAAGCAAGTTCACTGTCTGCACAAGAGGTTTCAGTTTTCTACATTAAGCAATAACAATCCTTGGAAGCAGAAGCAGACACCCACAGTTAAACACCGAGCTGAACTCCAGGAATCCAGTGACAGAGAGGGAGGAGTAATGAGCAAAGGAGTCAAGACCAGGTTGGTGAAGCCCACAGAAACAGATGACCTGAGCAAGGGGAAGCTCATGGACCCCAGACTGATGGCTGGGAAACCAACATAGGACTGATCCAGACCCCCTGGTAATGGGTGTCAGTTAGGAGGACTGGGCAATCTATGGGGCCTCTGGTAGTGGATCAGTATTTATCCCTAGCATACAAATGGACTTTGGGAGCCCATTCCATGTAGAGGGTGCTTTCTCAGCCTAGACACATGAGGAAGGACCTTGGCCCTGATCCAAAAATGATGTGACAGACTTTGAAGGGTCCCCACGGAAGACCTAAACCTCCCTGGGGAGCAGAAAGGGCTTAGGATAGGTGGTCGGTGTGGGACAGGGGAGGAGGGAAGGGAGAGGGAACTGGGATTGACATGTAAAAAAGCTTGTTTATAATTTAAATAAAAAACAGAAAAAATAGAGCAAAATAAAATAATCACATAAAAATTATAAAGAAAATGAGTTAATCTGAGTTAACATGTCAGAAATCTTAGTCCACGGTCAACTGGCTTCAATATGCTGAGTCCATGCCAAGTTAGCACATAGCCTGAACACGTGACAAAGGAAAACTGTTCAGGAGATATTCAGAATATGAAAAAGAACTAAGCAGGAAGAGGCTGGGTTCCGACATTGAGACCACGTCATGAAGACTGAAGTACCTCCCTCCCATCCTAACAAGTCTAAATTTCCCCTGCCTCTCAGCACTACCTCTCATCTGGGGATCAAACTTTTACCACACGGAATTCTGGAGACCACATATGGTACACTCATTGATTTCGCCCCTGGCGCTCAATGGTGCATGTGAATCTCACTGAGTTTTAGTCCACTCCACTCCAATAATAATTTTGTTAACTGTTCCAGCATTGCTTAAGTATCCA
Source organism: Mesocricetus auratus (assembly GCF_017639785.1). NCBI lineage: Eukaryota > Metazoa > Chordata > Mammalia > Rodentia > Cricetidae > Mesocricetus > Mesocricetus auratus. Next base: position 8,259,197 of record NW_024429192.1, on the reverse strand, counting down.
AAGTCTTCTCCAAGATCTATGGCTAGCTTGGTTTAAGCAGTCTGAATGTAATATATGAGAGAAGAATAAATTTAGAAAAAAATCTAGACTATAAAATATATTATGCTGCATATAATATATATAAATAAAACAAGACCAAGGTATTATATATAGCTTAACAAAGTTTATTGTCAATATACAGATTAAATCTCATATTCTTTTTCTGATGCATAGCTTGTGAAAAAGAAAAGCCAGGAATCCTGGAACTAGATGAATGTCAATGTATTTCAAGCCATCACAGCCACATATTATGCCACATTTTTGTGGTGCTGCCAGGCTCTTGGTCTTAAAGCAGGAAGACTTCACATCATACACGTGGGAAATGAGATGCCCTCAAGCACATCAATAGTAGCCACCAAATCCAGACCCATAGCCATAGCCACAGCCATAGCCACAGCCCAGTCCACGGTAGCCACAGCCATAGTAGGAGCCATAGCCACAGCCCAGACGTCCATAGCCATAGCCCAGGCCTCCATAGCCACAGCAGCCATAGCCTCTGCCACCATAGTAGTTTCCGTAGTAGCCACACATGGTGTTGGTTGTTGAGGTTGTTCTTGGGTGGAGAAGGAGTGTAGGAGAGTTGAGTCTGTACAGTTCTGCCTGCAGAGAGGACCTTTTATGTGTCCTCAGTGTGGGTGGGACCTGCCATGTGCTCATGCCATAGGCTATTTTTAAAACTAATCTAATTTAATTGGATTTTTGTGTCAACCATATAACAAAACCTCAAAGTTGTTAAGGAAGCTTGTTTGTTTGCCAACTAGGTGTCCCATGAAACAATTTCATAATAATAATGAGGGGACACTAATACATAGAAATGTTCATTTTAATTGCTGTATATATGCATGATCTATGGAAGCTACACATGTGCATTTTTTGTCACAAAATAAAATGTATGCCTTTCCCTTGAGTATCCCAAAGTAGCCATTTGAAGCAGTACATTTCATCTGTGTTATTTACTCAAAATATTGTTTGTTCTATAGTGTTATAGCTGTATATCAATAACAGAAATTTACAATGTCATTCATTTCTAAAATGCAATTAATAAGTATCATTGCCTTGTTTTTTAATTTTAATAAAATCATAAAAATTTTCAGTGAATCAACAGGCTGAGCCAATTTTATGTCTGAAATTTTAATTACAATAACGTTTTCTTTTATTTTTTGACTAATTTTCTTCTTGGCCATAAAAGGAAGCTATTAGCTTCTTTATAGATTGGGTTTTCCTTCAGGCTTGTCACTAGAAATGATGCTAATACAATTAAGTAAATTAAACTTCACAAATTATGGTTCTTGATAAATACCACTGTTAGCTTTTGAAAAGTTTGAGATTTTGCTGGTTATGTTTATAAAATTTGTGAGAACTGAAATGCTCTTGTTTCTATGACTTAAAAAAATACCCATCAGCAATTGCTAGAAAAAAATATCCATGTTTTATGATTTATAATCAGTTAATATTGTCTGGGGGTATTTTCCCCTTCAGATATTTGAATTCACCAAATTTTTTATTCAAAGTTAAATTCCTTTTTAATAATAAATTATGTTGAGCAGAAACTCTGCTTTTAGTCATCCATGTGGAACTTTTGTAATAACCACTAAATATTAGATGAGTTTGTTATTTTCCCTGGACATTCCAGGCTATGAGAACACACATCAGAGCATTTTCTCATTGTGTAAAAATAACTAACCACAGCTTTGCAAGGTGCAAGAAGATCACTTCAAGCCAGACGATGGTAGCACACACCTTTAATCCTAGCACTTGGGAGACAGAGGCAGGCAGATCTCTGTGAGTTTGATACCAGCCTGGTCTACAAGAGCAAGTTCCAGGACAGCCTCCAAAGCCACAGAGAAACCCTGTCTTGAAAAAACAAAAAAGAAGATCACTTCATTCTGCAAACATCTCTAAAACAATGATCTGAAGTATTACTGGCCAAAGGTACCTTGTGTTGAAATATTATTTCCTAATATTTCCTAGCAGGGTCAAATAGCTGGTATTTCATTGTGAAGCAGGTTGAAGACAGGCAGCCATCTACAAGCAGCTAAGCAACCTTTGGAATTCCAGACACAAGGCATATTCTATCTGCTTTGTCTGCCCTGAAAAGTAACTCCAATTAGATGATATAATATCATCTTAATAATAAAGCAATATTTCCTTCTTAGTAAATAAAGTGCAATTATTTTCCTTACATTATTTATATGCTTGCAAATGTAGAGTTGTAAACAATATACACTATTGTGCCCACATTGTATTTCAGTCCCTCCTGTAATGACTGATAGGAAGCCTTTACTCTGTCACTTTAAATATTCCAAAAGTATCAGTTGCCTCAGATCTCATACTCTTGAGTCTTACAGCTGTCATGATGAAACCTGAATTTTAAATTGTCACTCGTTAAAAAAGTAATCAGTCATTTTCAGCTTTACATGTAAAAGGTTTTTTAAATTATGTTAGTTAGTAAAGAGAATAGTCATGAAAATACATTGATAACTGGAAATCATCAGTAGAAATTACAGTTTTCCATATATGTCTAGTTTATAAGATATATAGATGCAAGTCCTTTGGAATTGATTTTCAGGAGTCATTTTGCCTTATAAAATACTAATGTTTAGTTTCATAATCAATGTGTGGTTTATTGAATTAAAAACAGTCTGTTTTTAATGGGTAACATTTATTTTTGAGCAGTTTCATATTCATGTCATGAGTACGAATTACAGAAATTTTCATGTACCATGTATACTTTCTGCTTGCTAGCACTGCCCATCATCAGTATGCTATACACAATGGTACACCTATTGCAACATATGAACTACACCCAAGCATCATTATCTCCCATAGTTAATGTACACTCTTAATGATATATCTTCTATGGACTTTAGTACGAGTTGCATGGTTTTCATTCACCACTGTCATATCATAGTTTTATAGCCCTAGACATCCTTTTGGTATGCCTGCTTACATGCTGTGACATTCCTCTTTTTAAAATGGTTCTGCATGCCTCCTGCATGCCTACCGCTCTGAAATTATTTCCTGCAGTAACAAACCAAAATAAATTATTCACCTCTGGAAATAGTCTTTAGTTTTCCTAGGTGTTTGCCTAATTCACTATGTCTCTTAATTAAAAACATTATTTACAAAATGTATGCCTAAAGTATTTATTCCATTTCTTATGCCTTTCCCTCAACCACTTGAACTTTTGACACTCAGCATTCCCGTGGAGCCTACCCCAATTCCATGTCAGTTTGTTTCTTGATATTTTGTTTAAGTTCTGAAGCACAATCAGGCCTGGTGAACTTTCTGAAACTGTGAAACAGTGTAATATGCATGAAAAATATGTAAAATAAGTTGCTAAAATAAATATATAGTAGACTAAGTATTGTTTTTTTCATGCCTCAGTTCTACAAAGATAAACCACAGAGACTCTATGGTCCGTAAAATCTAGGTAAAATTTTGGAGTTCCATGTGTGCATGTTATATTTTATTTATTAAATTAAAATGTAATTACATAATTTTCTCCCTCTAACCTCTCACATATGCCCCTACCTTGCTCGATCTCAAATACATGACATCTTGTGACTGATGGAAGCAGCGGCAAACACACAATCACTGAACTGAACCGAAGGAACCCAGTGACAGAGAGAGAGGAGTGATGAGCAAATCGGCAAAGAATGGGCTGGCAAAACCACCAGAGACAGCTGATCTGAACAGGGGAGAGCTCTTGGATCCCAGACTGACAGTGAGGAGGCCAGTATGGGACTGATCTGGACCCCCCCAAATGTGAGTGTCAGCGAGAAGGCCTGGGCAACCTATGGGGCCCTGAGCTGTGGATCAGTGTCTATCCCTGATATACAAACAGTCTTCGTGTGCCTATAGCACAAAGAGGGATGCTCTCTCAGCCTGGACTCTTAGGGGAGTGCCTGGACCCTATCCAGAGTAAAATGACAGACTCTGATATCCCCTATGTGGAAGGATTTGGCAATAGGGTGGGAGGGTGGGAGGAAAGGGTGGTGGGGGAGGAGGGGAGGGAGAGGGAACTGGGATTGACATGTAAAACAAGCTATTTAAAATAAAAAAAATTGAAAAAAAAATACATGACATCTTTTCAAATGATCAAAGTATCAGACTTTATTCTGACTTCCTAACATATTTTAATACATGTTTATACCAATTCCATAGATACATAATATGCTAAAAGACAAAAACTGCTAAGAGACAGATTTATGTCTCATGTTTTTGTGCAATGAATTTGCAATTATTTTATGCATATTTCTAATAAAAGTAAATACAATGATGTTAGATTTGAAGTTCACAGTTCTAGGAAATTAAAGGTACAAGCAAAATACAGAACAAAGGAGTACTTTATGTTTCTATTTCAATTCTAGATATTCATAATTTTGTGACTATGAAGAGGTGAAGAAATGAATGTGAGTGAAAATACATGTTTGTTTGGTGATATTACTACTGACATTTAAATTCAAGTTCTGAGCATTATAGCTTGCAAAAATGTTCATTAATTTTTATTACTATTAACACACAAATCAGGTAAGAATAGTCATGGGTATTTTCTTCTTGAGGCATTATTTAATTTTCAGTGATTAAGGCTCTTCAAGAAGCCAAGATAACAAAAATATGTGTGATGAGCACATACTGCTAGTGCTTTACCTAGTAGTGATTTAAAATTGTAAGATTCAAGAATAAAACAATAGGATATAAAAGTTCACAGGTGAACATCACTTGAAAGAACTATTTTCTTGCCAACGTTTGAATTTTTCTAGAGAACTGAATTCCTTTTGTGAACTCAACAGTTCAACTACACGGAAACATGGTGCCTTCCAAAACAGGATCTTAATATTCCTTTCTGTTGCTCTCCATAATTAGTTGATAAGATCACCTTGCTGAAGACACAACACACCTTGGATGCAAGATAGATCTGAGACTGAACTGGAGGCTTCCTGCCTACTGGCAAGGTTTCATTAGGTCAGAAGATGCAATGTAAGTGTCAAGAACAAAGCGCTTCAATGGTCTTACCTAGTCACGAAATGCATGAAATACAATGTCAATCTACCAGGTAAGACATCCTCCCCTGGTGTAATAGGAGTATAAGTGTTATATTCCAACCAAATGCTCTATAATTAGTTTTGAAGGCCAGAGCACAAAACAGAATTCATGATTAGCATTACCAGTTTAGTTAAAAATTCATGACTGATTGAATTCTTAGGTCCTATGGGAATATTAATTACAACACCAAACTGTCTGTTAAATATTTAGGTTTCTACCCAGAGTGCTACAAACAGTACTCTCAGTTATCATCTTATAAACTAACAATAAACAATGATGAATAAAGAGTCTAATAGCTACTCAAGGTAGTGAAAATAAGTGGCTGTGGAGTGCTCAGCCATGAGTAGGGTGTTCATACTACCCCATCTAAAGTTTGGGGAGCAGTATGAAAGAATGGTATAAATAATATAAGAGCTTTAAGATAGTTATAACTGCTGGAAAAAACTCTCTTGTAGGCATAACATAGCCAATATAATCATGACTTCACAGCAGCAGCAGCTATCTGTGATGGGCCTGTACAATACTGGACCAATCTACAGTCAATAGTAAATTCTGGGGGGACTGAGTGGCCCTATTCCCTCCCAGGTGAACCATTGTCCTAACAGTTATATAACATAACACACTTTAAACAGAATATTAGCTTGTGCATTACAAAAAATTATTAGGTTTTTTTTTTGGTTTTTCGAGACAAGGTTTCTCTGTATTGTTTTGGAGACTGTCCTGGAATTCCCTCTGTAGACCAGGCTGGCCTTGAACTCACAGATATCTGCCTGCCTCTGCCTCCCAAGTGCTGGCCGGGTGGTGGTAGCGCATGCCTTTAATTCCAGCACTCGGGAGGCAGAGGCAGGTGGATCTCTGTGAGTTCGAGGCGGGGCTGGACTGACAGCCTCCAAAACAATATAGAGAAACCCTGTCTCGTAAAAACAAAAAAAAAACAAAACAAACAAAAAATTATTAGGTTCTTAATGTCACAAATCAATTGTTATGATAACTCTTCTTGCCAGCCAGGTCCCAGTGCTGTGTCAGCCCCAAATAACATAGAGAGACTCTATTAGTTAAAATTCTGTTGGCCAGTGACTAGGATTTATTATAGGCTAGCTCTGTCTTAACTATTAACCTATAACTACTAATATATGTATTCCTATATGGTCTTATCTCATTGAGAATGCCAGACTCATGCGTCCTCTCCTCCCGGCATCACATCACAACTTCTCTCTTACTACATTTCCCAGAATCCTCCTTGTCTCCTAGCCCCACCTATCTTGTTTCCCTATTGGTCAACAGTGTTTTATTCATCATCAAATAAGAGAAACATATGTACAGAAGACTTCCTCCATCATCTCCTCTTTTCAGCCTAAATAAAAAAAAGGTTTTAACTTTTGCATACTCAAATTATATATAACAGTTATCAAATAAAAACTATAGCTAACAATATTTAATTCATTAACATTTAGCAAACTTTAAAGAAAATATTTTATGTATCCTATCTTTGTGAATCTAAAGTTTTATACGTATCTTATCTTTTATCATAACTAAGGAAAACTATAACCATGACTATCTGTTTTCAACTCCATCAAAGACCACAGAAGGATAATATATAAACCCTAGAATTGACAGAGACAACTCCTGGTCAATCACCTGAAGTTCTACTGTAATACTCCATCTTTGGCCTGTAGGCCACAGTGTGTTTGACAGAATCCTCAGTAAAGTAGGAAACTTTAAACTGTCTACCTGTATTGGCAGTTTGTCAGTCACTTTTCCCTGTGTCCTGTAGGACGTCTGAAAGACTCTTCCATGAAGCAGGAACCGTGTAGCAATGCCCATCTTGTTTCAGCAGCTACTTTACTGTGGGTCCTGCATGTTCAGTTTAGGCAGTAATGGTCAAACAGTCCAGACAAGAGCAGTTTCTTTCCCAAATGGCTAGTCTTGCCATACGGGAAGCAAACTCTATAATGAGTTTCTATGATGCCTGTCTTCCCTTTTGACACAGTTGGTGTTGCCATGAGCAGTTGTGTGTCACTGTCAAGAAAAAACATAAACTATTTTAAACGCCATATTCTGTGCTTCTTTGAAAGGTTTGAAGAAAGTCTATCCAATTGAAATACATCTCTATATATCTGCAAAACTAACCTAACTGTAAGTTTTGACTATTATAGGTAACTATCTATTATCAGCATTTAATTATACATTACACTTTCAAATGAGCTATAAAAACAACACAATTCCTAAGTAAGAGGAAAAATATACATATCACCAAAGTGACCTGACAGCACCAAGATATTCCTGAGAAAATGCTGGGCACCAATTCCACTCCTTCTCGTGTCCGTTCTCTTCTCGGCGAATGGCCTCTTGGACAAAGAACTGTCCCCACCTCGACTACTGAATTTGGACATGCTGTCCTACTATGCTTGTAGGAGACAAACATAGGAGACTGATGAACCTTGCCAAGTCAGTCAGATACTGCAGGCCTTAGCCTAAGCTGGTTGCCCTTACACTGCTATGAGATTTTGGTGACTGTCCAGGTAGCTTTGTGTTTCTGTCTTCACTGCTTCTATGGAAGTGGCTTGCCTGAACTCCCTGCCTACCCTAGGATTGTTAATCTTCTCAGATCTTTGATGAGGTTGAAGGTTAAACTGTCACAATTAATTGTTCGCTTTTCCTAGGTAGATATAGTAGATACAAGACTTAAACTTTGCAACTTAGGACAGTGATGTGGGAAGTCCTATGATCATGTCAATAAAGCACTGTTGGACCAATGGGAATCTAGATAGGTGGGACTAGGAGTCCAGAAGGACTCTGGGAAGGAGAAACACAGAGAGTCGAGATGGAACGCTATGGGGTAGGAAGCCCGGAAACTTCTCCGGTAAGAGACGTACTTATATTAACAATTATGGGATAAATACTTAAGTCAGAGCTAGACAGTAAGAAACAAGCAAGGCCAACAGCTTCATATTTAATATAGCCTCCTGTGTGTTTATTTGGGACTGATGCGGCTCTAGAACCAGGTGGCGGGAGGGCTTCTCTCAAGGAAAAGGCTTCCTTTACAGGACAGCTCTATAGTAATCTCTGTTATGTCTTTTCCCTAGGACTGGATATGTAGTTCTTGCGATTTGCTCTAGCTGCTTCACTGGCAATAGGTCTTATGTGTTGTTACTTTACTTTTCCTAGAGCATACTTGATATTTGCTCTCTTTGTATATAGTTTTGTATCAAGCCCAGAATTGTAGTGAGATATCCACCCAGCCTGCACCGGTAGCACTGACCACTCCCATTTGGGCATGGTCAAGGGTGAGGGCATGACAGGTAGTGAGTTTAGGTCTGGGGTCTGGGCAGGTGGTTCTCTCTTGCATCAGGTCGGGTCACGGGGAGCAGCTTGTGCGTATCCTTAAGAGCAGGAAACTGCGGTGGCCATCTGCTTCTTATGTTAGTGACTTCTCCCTGAAATAAATTATATTTAACCTATACCTGAACATAGTCCCATGAATCATTATCTGTGCTTCAGTAATCAAGGATTTGGTAGCACAAGTAAAGAAGACTATTTTCTATTAATTTAAATTAGAAACAAGCTTGCCTCACATGTCAATCCCAGCTCCCCCCGCCATGCCCTCCTCCCTCCCTCCCCACCAACCCTCCCAATTCCCCACCCACTCCAATCTCTAAGTAGTGTGAGGCCCTTCATGGGGTGTAGAGTGCAGCCTTCCTGCCAGCCTTGTTCCAGTAGAGCCTCTTGAAAGAACCTTGCTGGTTTTTTTTTTTTTTTATGCTGAGTCAGGAAGACTCCCTTAAGCAAGCCGCGTGAGTCTCTGTTTATCACTAGCAAAACAGAGCCCACTTGAGAAAATTGCTGCTAACAAGAAGCTGTGCTTGTCTCCATTCTTTTGTTTCAAAAATTCCTTTTAAGCTTTTGTCATTCTAGTGGAAATTCAGTCCCACTGCTGCTACTATATGTAGAGTAGAGCCTTCATACCAGCCTTGTTCCAGGAGCTGCATCAGTCCCAAATGAACACACAGGAGGCTATATTAATTATGAAGCTGCTAGACGTTTGCTTGGTTTCTTACTGGCTATCTCTGACTTAAGTATTTACCCCATAATTGTTAATCTAAGTATTTCTCTTACCGGAGAAAGGGGTCTGGACCTCTTATTCCTATGGCGGCTACATCATGACTCCCTGTGTTTCTCTTTCCCAGAATCCTCCTCGACTCCTAGTCCCACCTATCTTGATTCCCTATTGGCCAACAGTGCTTTGTTGAGATATACACAGGACTTCCCCATCAATGGGGGATCTCTAAAGTCTGTCATATCATCCAGGGCAGGGCCTAGGCCCTCTCCCATGTGTCTAGGCTGAGAGAGCAGCCCTCCATGTAGAGTCCATTCGTATGCCAGGGATCTTGTCTCATTCCCATTCTCTGGGAGTACCATGCATATCTTTCTTAGGGTCCTCCCTGTTTCTCAGACTCTCTGGTGGTGAGATTGTAGGCTGGCATTCCTCTGTTTCATGCCTAAAATCCATATATGAGTGAGTACATACTTTGTTTGTCTTTTTGTGACTAGGTTACCTCACTCAGGATGGCTTCTTCTAGTGCTATCCATTTCCCTGCAAATTTCAAGATTCCCATCTTTCTGCTGTATACAAGAAACACACCTCAACTTCAAAGACAGACATTACCTTAAAGAAAAGGGTTGGGATAAGGATTTCCAATGCAAAGAACCCAAGAAACAACCTGGTGTAGCTATCCTAGAATCGAACAAAGTAGACTTCAAACTAAAATCAATCAAAAGAGATAAAGGTCATTTCATATTCATCACAGGAAAAATCCATCAGGATGAAGTCTCAATTCTGAACATCTATGCCCCAAATCAAATGTTCCCATGTTTGTAAAAGAAACATTACTAAATCTCAAATCACACATAAGCCCTCATACAGTAATAGTGGGAGACTTCAACACCCCACATTCACCACTAGACAGGACCACCAGACAGAAACTTAACAAAGAAACAAAGGAACTAATAGAAGTTATGACCCACTTGTGTTTAACAGACATTTCAGAACATTCCATCTGAACACAAAAGAATATACCTTCTTCTCAGGGCCATGTGAAGCAGAAGGAAGGTATATCCTAAGATAAACAGTTGTGTGTGGCAATGAAATATAAATATTGAAAAGGTCAGAAAATCATAGTGCCAAAAAGATGTCTCAATGGGTTAAGGAACAAGTCTCTAAGTCTGGCAACATGAATTCAATTCCTGTTACTCATGTGGTGGAGAACCAACCTCAAGTTTTACACACACACACACACACACACACACACACACACACACACACACTAAATGAGATAGCAACTAGAGTAGGTCACAAGATTGAGTAAGTTTATTAGGAAAGGAGAGGAAAATCAAAACACAAAATTTGTGACAGTATTATAATGAAAAGAGACATACAGACTTTCACAGGATGAGTTCTAAACACTCTTTGTTTTCAGGAGTCAAGCACAGAGAATTCAAAGCCTCAGGTCTTATGTGTGGATGGCATTAAAGGAAACATCTTGAATGAAGCCTCATCATAACCCTTGGAAGAAGAGTCTCCCAGAAGGAGGTTCAGAAAATATGGGGATCAGACTGATATTCCTGAGTTCACAGTCAGAGAGGGTGAGAGTCTCCCATGCTGTCTTCAGTAGTAGTAGCCAAATCCAGAGCCATAACCAGAGCCAGAGCCATAGCCACAGCCACAGAGAGAGCGGGAGCCATAGCCATAGCCACAGCCACAGAGAGAGCGGGAGCCATAGCCATAGCCACAGCCACAGCCACAGCCCAGTCCACGGTAGCCACAGCCATAGTAGGAGCCATAGCCACAGCCCAGACCTCCATAGCCATAGCCCAGGCCTCCATAGCCACAGCAGCCATAGCCTCTGCCACCATAGTAGTTTCCGTAGTAGCCACACATGGTGTTGGTTGTTGAAGTTGTTCTTGGGTGGAGGAGGAGTGGAGGAGAGTTGAGTCTGTACAATTCTGCCTGCAGAGAGGACCTTTTATATGTCCTCAGTGTGGGTGGGACCTACCATGTGCTCATGTCACTTAGCTAGTCTTATGACTAATCTAATTATTTTGTTGTTTTACAGCCATGATGTTATATCAGAGTAATTAAAGAGGCTTGCTCTTTAATCTTTGAGGGTTTTTTCTTCATATCAATTTATTCACTATTCATTTTAATGTGTTGAATGAAATAGAATTTATATCCCTTTAATCCTTACAGCTCCTCCCTCACTCAAACCCTTTCCATGCCCTCCTAATTCTCAAGGTAAAAGCCTTTTAGTCTTTGAATGTGTGTGTGTGTGTGTGTGTGTGTGTGTGTGTGTGTGTATTCAACCTGATAATTCTGTTTTTGTTGTTTGTGTGAATAAGGCTTCATGGTTGGAAAATCAATAAAAAGGCCCATCTTTGGGAAGACTACTTCTTTTTCTCCCATCACTTATTATTAGCCTATAGATTTTTCCTAGAAATTGAGACCCTGCAAAATCTCCCCTCTTTGATATTGACATGTCTATTGATATGGCCATTGTAGGCTAAACAGAATACTGGAACCAATACTCTGAATTGAAGAGAGAAGTAATAACAGCCAAAAGAGTCTATAAAGAAAACAAATGAAGCTGTAATTTAATGAAAAACAAACCATAACTAAGAACACAAACCAGCATTAACCAATAAAATGACTACAATCTACACACATACCTTTTAATAATAATTCTAAGTAACAATGATCTCAATTTACAAGTCAAAAGAGATTGGATAGCTGGATGGATGAAGAAACAAAAATCCATCTATAAGTTGACTACAAGAAGCTCATCTTAGTTTGAAGATAAATATCACCTCAATGAGTATACAACAAACTCTGGTGCTCTCAATTTCACAAAATCATCCTAATAGAATTACAAGCATAGATTAACACTAACACCATAATAGTAACTGATTTCAACTCCCCTCTTTCTTAAGTAAATAAGTCATGTGAACACAAAATAAACAGAAAAAACTCAGAATCAAATGACCTTTTACAGTAAATAAACTAATAGGTATCTACAGAATATTCCATCCATATGCCAAGGAATATACACTCTACTCAACAGTACATGGAAGCATCTTTCAAATAGACCACATGCTGTGACACAAAGCCAACCTTAACAAATACACAAAAATTGAAATCAATCCATGTATCTTATCTGACTATTATGCAACAAATTTAAAATTGTCATCAAGCGAAACTCTAGTAAACCAAAATCAACACAGAGATTAATAAAATAGAAACCAATTATTATTTGTTTCAAAGAATCTAAGAGCTGGTTCTGTTTGGTCCATAATTAGTTATTCTTTGACTGTTTCATACATGTATATGAGGCATTCTGCTTCTATACCCACCCAGCCCTTGTTCATCCCATATCTAGACTGTGGTTCTCTGAAAAATTCTCCTTCTCTCCCTCATGCCTTTTTGCTTTGTAGCCTGCTGAGTTTAATGAAGGCCAATGACACCTTGGTCATAGGTAAGGAACTGTCCACTGAAGTGTGGGCATACCACTTCCTATACTACTGAAAACAATGACTCCCTGTCCTCTAGCAAACATTAACTGCCAATAGGCCTCCAGGTAGATATTGGGTTCTCTGAGCCCATCTGCCATCTATGACCAATGTTCATAGCCCAATCATCTCCAGATACTATGTGAATAAAGGAGGTTACTGTGAGTTCATGAGTGCAATGGCTATGTCATGCCTAGAATAAGCACACCCTGTTCTATCGTGTTCCCTGGAGATAATTGTAATGACCATGAATCTGGGTGAGCTGAGTTGGGAAGTTTAAAGCAGGATGTGTGTAGTAGAACAGTGAGTTTTGACACTACTGATGCAACTACGGTCTTAATGAGGGGAGACACTCACCTAAACCCTACTCAAACTAAACACGTTGAAACCTCCAGTAACAATCTTTTATATAACAAAATCATATTTGCTTTAATTACCGTCTCATTTTTCCCTCAGATGTCTCCACTTTCTAAAATATTTTAGTGAAGTGGCATTTCTCTTACATTGTGACATTTCTTCTCTCTTGATCTATACAACATTTCTTCTTCCGGAGCTATACTCCTAATTTATATACATATTAAAGTCAAGTCTATCTTTGATATTCATAGAATTGATAATGATGTAATCAATTAAAACTCCAATAGACCCAGGTCTGAACAAAATGTAGTCTCCTCCCAAAGGTTAGGAGAAAACTTATATGATAAAGTCTCATTTATTTTCCTCAAATTATTTTTTCTTACTATTAATTAACCACAATTTACTTAAGTATCAATAAATAATCTTCAGTAAATGTACGCAAGAAGGCAGTATTTTATGTACATGACATTGATTTTTTTATACTATACTCATATTTCTGACATTCTGATAGTAGTTCATAGTAATTACTATTTTAATGTATCCTTCCAGGTATTCTAGCATAAAGTTCAGAGATTGGAATTTAGAGAGGGTTTACAATGTAGTTAAGAGGGTTCAGGGGTTAACCATGCCCTGTATTTTAATCAGCTTTCTTGGCAATCATCAGAATATGGACCTGGATTTTTTTAGTTATCTAATATGTCTTGCCTAGTACACAATATTAGTGACTCATATGAATGGAATTAAATATGTTTGTACTAATATTTAACTCAGCTTATTAGTTTATTAATTCATCTATTGCATGTTTTGAATTTTTTAATGCGTGCTTCTTGTTAGGTGAATTTTTATGAGTGGATATATGTTACATTTTGCTCTCTGCTAATTGAAGTATTTGAAATAGAAACCATCTTCACTTATTCAAAGCCAGATTTCTTATACAGAAAATAAAAATATACAATCATTACAACAATAAATTCAGCTTTTAGAAAGCAGTGGTAAAAATAACTTGTGCATTATTCTTTCTTTGGGCTAGTTTAGTTGTTATAACGCTACTTAAATTTGGTAAAAATGTATTGCATCAAGCAATTTTAAAATGATTTAAAAGCTCAGTGTTTGTGTATTTCCTTAGCAGGTATAATGGTAGATTGTTTTGTTATTGTTGAATGATCTTGTTAACAAAAAGTCATTCATATTTACATTTAACATTCACTTTTGGAAATTAATCTTTGAATGTATTAAACTGTTTTATTATTGTGATCCTAATTATGAGAACTTTTCACTAAATGAGAATGCTGAGAAAAGTATTTTTTTTCCATGTTGACCTGGTCTTATAAAAGCTCCCGGTTCTCATGAGCATCCATAATCAAAAGAAGGAAAGCTACATCTTGTTCTTCAAACCCTTTGAGATGACTGCCAGAGCATCATTAGTCTACATTCATGGCAGTGTCCTGATAATCCTATACTTTTCTGCTTGTGTTTGTCAGTCTTAACTCCCCTTACTCTACTGAGGCTGTCATCTTTTACATGAATCAACAAAACTTGGATCTTGCCAAAGTCAGAGAATATACCATCCACGGTCAGGGAACACGCCATCTAAAGTCAGAGAATATGCCATTTAATCAGAGAACATGCCATCTAAGGTCAGAGAACACACCATCATCTAAAGTCAGAGAACATGCCATCTAAGGTCAGAGAACAGGCCATCTCATCATCTGTGGACTCTGAAGAGTGCCGAATTCACATTCAGTTTCTGGAAAATCTTTCACTGGGGCTTTCTTTCTACTGCACGCACAAATTGTAATTACAGCCCCAGAAGACACTCTGCAGATCACCTAGCTTTTCTTTTTACTTTCCACAGCTTTGACGGTGTCCTGCTAAATGCTCAACCTTTCCCTAAATTATTTAGATGAATCACTTTGCTTATACCGCACCAAAAATCTATTTGTTTTTAATATCTGATCTTATTTTTCACAATAAAAATATATAGGTAAGTTATGTCACTGAACATTCTCTAATATTCATAACTTCTGTACATTTATCAACCAGAGAAATTGTCCCTGTTAATAGCTTTAAAATGTGCCTTTTTATACCAATTCCAATTCTACTTATGCCCTTTATTTACTGTCCTAGTATAAAGTGCACATTTATTTTCTCATCACATTTTTTTGTTGGTTAGTTAGTGGTCAGAAAATTTTTATGCTATTCCCAAATTTTGATTTGTCGAAACTTTTCAGATAAATATATTGGGAGTGATCCATTGGTCAAGAATATTGGAAACAAGCTAAAGTTTGTATGAGTTCTTTATCAGGACTGCCAATATAATTTTAAGAACTTCTGTGATCCTTTTCAAACTCAGGTTTATAACAGACTAAATCTTTCCCTTTATGTATATTCAAGATTAGCAGATATAAACATCAGTGTCTCTACTACGAACGTGGATTGAATATAACCTGGTGAGTATGAATGCATGAAAAATAAACATAAAAGTGAATGATCTGTCTTTACACATGGATAAGATAAAATATCTTGACATTCAATATGTTATAAATTGGAGCTTGGTTCATAGTGTCACTTTCATATTTATGCCATTCTTTATCTTTTAATTTTATGTTAAATAACCTTAATCGACTTTTAATATGTTTAAAGTGCATTCTGACCACTGTACTGTCCTACCCTCTCTAACTTCTCAGTTTCCTCTATACACACAACCCTTAGAAATCCCTTTCCCACATCTATGGTGTTTAACTAGGTTTATATTGCCAAGAATTCATGTTTTCATAAATTGAGAGGGGGGGAGAGACAGAGAGAGATACAGAGAGAGAGAGAGAGAGAGAGAGAGAGAGAGAGAGAGAGAGAGAGAGAGAGAGAGAATACCATTAAGATTAAGAAAAACCAAAAATTTAATAAGAGGTATCTTTGTGGATCATATGATCTACCTTAAGCTGGAATTGACTTTAATTTAGCATCTGGAACAAGTAAGCTAATAAAATAGGAGGTGAGTCTCTCATTAGCGACTCATTCATGCATCCTACCACAAAACAAAATTGCCAGCATCTTGGTTGTAAGAAATATTTTAGACAGCTTCAGTGCCAATCATGTGTCACGTGAATTCAGCAGTGTATGTGGCTTGCCCCATAAACCACTCACTTGATACATAAAACCATGTAAAAATTGTGAATTTAACCCTAACCCTCTAAGCCTATTGCATGAGAATCTACATCTACAGCCATGGTGGGTAGGACCCAGGCTCTGGAGGCCTGGGCTTTGGTTTTGGCTGTGGCTATGACAGGTACATGTGTGCCTGTTTCTGTTCATGCTGGTGCCATGGCTTCCTTAGAGATACTAAAAGCTCCTAATATCCTTGAATCAATTTTTCATAACAAGCTATATTTTCCTGGATCATCTGTAATAGCAATGTCTTTAATGTTAAAAATGATGGCTTTAGTCTATAATACCTTCCATATCAGAACTTTGAATATTTATCTGAAAGACTTTTGAGTCACTGAAAATAAAAACTGAACAGCTCTGATACTGGGACACTAGCAAAAATAAAATAAAATCAGCCACTTTAAGCTTTGAAAATGTCTAAACTAATACTGTTTGGTAAAGTGTAAAAAGGTCAAACTTTTCCATTGTGGGTTCCACTATTCTGCAAACCTGTGGTTTTTTAAATATTTGTTCATATAAGTTACCTAGCCTAAACTAAGGGAACTCTATCTTAAATACAGTAGCTTATATAGTATTAAGAAAAAAATTAAGCTTACATCTGTATTTTTAGATAATTCTGATTTTGATGAAAAAGCAATTAGAAGAATCTTGTTGATCCTGGAAAGTCATCAGCCAAACCATTGGTCAGCACATTCACCAGGAAAGCAGGATAAGTGGGAGCTAGCAATATCCTTTTGGATGTAGAATAAATCTCAAAGTCTGCAATCAAAGACAGAAACTTAATTTGCTCATTAGTTTTCCAGCGTTACTGAGATATAATTGGCAAACAGCACTCACAAACACACACACACACTTTATGCAGGCTGGTGTCTTGGAATTTTATTTATTCATCTTTCATATTTTTATCTGTGGTTGAAATAGATTTTTGCATATAATGAATCCTGATTATGATTTCCCTTCCTCTCACCCTAATCCACCCCTTTTCTGTCTCTTATTATGAAACAAACGGGCTTCTAAGCGATAATAATAAAACAAAAAATAAACACATTGGAATAGTATAGAACTAAATAAGCAAATAGAAGGAAAAGAACTCAAGAAGTGGTCCAATAAACAGATATAGATACAGACCCACTCATTTGTACATTCTAATATCCCATAAAGACATTAACTTGAGGTAATAACATATAATTATATATTTTTGCGTATATGTATTTGAAGTACCTTCAGGTTTGAAAAAAGAAAAAAAATACAATAAATAAATACATTTTAAGAAATAAAAATAAATTCTAAAAGAGATTAAAAACACAGTCCGGTATGGCATTTTGAGACAAAGAACCTTTGTTTTCTGTTGACTGCTTACTGCTGTCCATACAGCCTACACTTGAGTAATTTGTTTCCCTAGTGAAACTCTCTTAGAGAAAATTGGTAATCAACTGAAGATTGCTCCTGGTTTGGTGATGGGCATGTTCACTTCTCCTCTCAGTTATAGGATCCCACCTGAGACAAACCTGTGCAGGCCCTATGCATGCTGCTGCGGTCTCTTTGAGTTCTTACATGTGTTGATCCTATTAATTTGTAAAACTTCATTTCCTTGTTATCCTCCATTAACTGCATCTTACACTCTTTCTTTCTCCTCTTCCACAGGGTGCCCTGATCCATGGGAGGGGGGGGCTTAATGGAAACACCCCATCTAGTGCTAAATATTCTGAGGTATCCCATTCTTTACATGATTTCTGGCTATAAGTCTCTATATTTGTCTGTATCTGCTGTATGAGGACACTTCTGTGATGATTTCTGAGAAAGTTATTGGTTTATGGCATGGTTATATAAGAATGGCTAAGAGTCATTTATTGCTACATTTTTACAGTTGTATTCAGTTTTACCATACATCCCTGGGCTATATAGTCTCAGATTTTTTGTCAGCCACTCTGTGTGGAGTATAGACTCCACCTCATTATGTGAACCTTAAGTCAAATATTAGCTGGTTACTACCACAAGCTTTGTGCCACCATTATCTGAGTATATCATGATGGCCAGACACCATTATAGATCAAATGGTCTGTGTCTAGGCTGGTGTTTACCTTTCTCCTCTGGTGGTGTACAGAGTACTTTCCTGTACTAAATATGCTAGCACGTAGGAGTGAGGACTCTATGTAGGCACCAGACAATGTGTCCCATCTAGAAATTGGCACCTAATGATAATGTCTTATGAGAAAAGCAACTTAGCTGATAACAGTTGACAATGATTCCAAAATAGCTATATTAAAATATGTGCAAAGAATTCAAAGAGGATATAAATAAATGCCTGAATAAGGACCACAAAACAGAAGCCATTGAATGAACAATGAAAATAATTCAAGATATTAAAACAGAATTTCCTAGAGAGATAGAATCTCTGAAGAAAAGCCAAGCTAAAATAATTTTAAAAGCAGGAAGTCAAACAAGTGTATCAAGAGGAAGAGAGATTACAACTCTTGAAAACAAGGTAAGGAAATGGATCACTCATTTAAAGAAAAGATTGCATATAAGGAAAAACCCAAAAATGAAAAACACAAGGACTCTGGGACACCATAAAAAGAAAACCCTGAAATTAATGGGTATTTAAGAAGGAGAAGAGACCAAAGGCAAAGGCAAAGAAAATATTTTCAACAAATAACAGAAGCAAAAACTCCCAAATCTAAGGAAGGAATATTCTATCAAAGTGTTAGATCTAGAGAAAACCAAATAGATGAGACCAGAAATTTAACTCCTCGTGTCACATGAAAATCAAAACACTAAATGTACAGAACAAAGAAAGGATATTGAAAGCCCTTTTATTCTTGAAGACCCTACTCCCTTCTTCCTATCCTAGCTTGTACTATACTTGGTGTATGTGGAAGTGTTCTGCAGGTGTTCATAGTTTCTGTATGTTTATGACTACCACAGACATATCTTATCCAGAAGACAGAAGTTTCCAGTATGTATCTCCATGTTCTAGCTTTTAAATATGTCTATCCTTTCATTGGTGATGTCCACTGGGCCTCCAAGTGGGTATTATGTATGCCTCATTTAGGGTTGAACATTTAACACTGTCTTGTTCTCACTACTTTGATATATCTCTGCTTTGACCATTGCTGATTGGTGAAAGTGGCTTCTTTGATTAAGGCTAAGAGCTGTACTGATACAAACATAAATCACTCTAACTACATGTTTATTTAGCAAAACTTTAGTACTAGAATCTTCCATGGTCTTTTGACCAAATTACAATCCATGGTATGTATTCCATTTCACAAAGTACATCCAAAATACAACCAAGGACATGGTTAGTTACCTCTGGGACAATCATATAATAATACTTTTAACTTTAAATGGGCTCCATTCCCCTGAGGAACCATGCCTAACACATGATCATTCATTTTTACAAACTAATTTGAGAATTTCAAGTAATACTGGGCACTAAATGACTAGAGAAAGGTTATTTTAGATTGAACAAGTTTATTCGGACATCAGAGAAACAAATTGCAACATATAAGGCATTGAGACTTCTGTTTGTACTACTGTCATCATGATCATAACAGAGCTATGAGTCGGCAGCTGAATTTCACTCCATTTCACTAGAGAAGGAACATTCAGGGGAGGGGTCGACTTCATAAAGGTCAGTAACAGTCCAAGGTGGACTTCATGTCACTGCAGGATCATCTTCATCCAAGTGTAAGATTCAGAACACAGGAGGAGATTGAGAGTTGGATAATCCTGGAGTTGAAAGTGGAGCAGGTGAGCGTCTCCCATGATGTGTTCAGTAGTAGTAGCCAAATCCAGAGCCATAACCAGAGCCATAGCCATAGCCACAGCCACAGAGAGAGCGGGAGCCATAACCGTAGCCACAACCAAGTCCACGGTAGCCACAGCCATAGTAGGAGCCATAGCCACAGCCCAGACCTCCATAGCCATAGCCCAGGCCTCCATAGCCACAGCAGCCATAGCCTCTGCCACCATAGTAGTTTCCGTAGTAGCCACACATGGTGCTGGTTGTTGAGGTTGTTCTTGGTAGAGAATGAGTGTGGGTGACTTGTGTCTTGATATTTCTCCCTGAAGAGGGCCTTTTATATGCTCTCAGTGTGGGTGGAGCCCACCATGAACCCATACCATTGACTAATTTTATGACTAACCTAATTATTTTGTTGTTTTCAACCATTAAAATGTTTCACAATCATTAAGGAAGCTTTCTTGGCTTGGAATCCCATGTGAACATTCCTTATCTAGTTTAGGGTTTCAGTGTAGTAGGACACATCACACAGGCTAATAGCCACACAATCCTAAACTGAATGATGCTTATATTCTAACCTTTCATAATGATGTTCTATGCAGAGAGAGGCAACACTTTCTTAGTTAAACTATTGTTTCTTTTATATCTCCATCTCACAAAAATCATACCCTCTCTTTGAATCGATTTTTCTTCACTCACATTGAAAATTCATTTCATCCTCCAGGGTTCAATTTCTTTCCTTTTCTGAAACCAAACATATTTTCAACCCCTTGAATGATAATAATAATCCAACTATTAAGCATTTCAGGAAATCACCTCTGGGCTAAATGCACTAAGTTTTATTGACATTCAGCCAAGACTAACCCCATTTGGATTTAATATTCTATAAAACAAAGAATTTTTATTTATTGCATGAACTCTTATTTCTAGATATTCATAGCCAAGTTTGAGGATTATATACCATAATCATCTATAAACACATTACATGATATTGAATAGGTTTGCATAAATTTTATGTGACAATGTAAAAGTTGTTCAATTAATTAAATGATTGCAGTTATTATGATGGAAAGGTCCATCAATTGTGACCTACAGCCATCTGTGGGTTTAGGTTCTAGCCTGTATAAGAGAAGAGAATATGAGCTGAATAGCAGGCATGCACACATTCAATTTTCTTTGATTTTGATTGCGGATGTGATGTGAGTAGCCGATTCATGTTTCTGTTTCCTTGACTTCCTTACTATGCGGGCTGTGAGCTAAGAAAAACCCTGTCTTCTCGAAGCAGCTTCTTGTCTGTGTGGTTTATCATATCAACAGATGTGAAACTAGGATAGCCAGTACATCAACCTGATGACTTTAATTAGACAACAGGAGAAGATTCTAGTTGAGCTCATGAATAGATTACCCTAAGTCTTCTTATGTTACAAAAACAGGCAAAAAGATATTCAGAAAATCTGTTAAAAGAGCAATTAAATTATATGAGGACAGGTACACAATAAAAAATATGTAACCCTAATAACAAGGTAGAATTCAAGCTAGACAACCCGAGGTTCACACAGGGAACTTTACATCCTGACCACTCAATCACTAGAGATGGATCTTGTAAAGAATATTTATTTACGTGCAAAAAGAGAAAAATCATCTATGCCTGAGCCCAGAGTTTCCTTCCTTCATTCTTTTCTTTATTTCCTACTAACCTCTCTTCCTTTTTTCATTCATTTTTCTATTTTTGTTGTCCTTTGCATCTCTGACGAATGGATCCAGGACTTTCACAAATGCACACAGGAAAAATTAGGGGCCATGGGTAGGAACACTGACAGGAGGATTTAATTGACTAGTACCTCACAAATATATCAATACAATAAAAGGAAAGAACAAACACACTTAAATAATGTAATTGAAGTAGTTGTCTATTTTGATATATATGTCATATACATGTACAAATATTTAACCTTCACAAAAATAAGGGAATACATCTTTTCAAATAATTTCAGATAATGCACATACACACTGATATTAGAGAACAAGGGGAAAAGCTTTAGAATTTCTCTGTGCTTCTTAAGAAATGAAGCTAAAATGCTCACAACAACAACAGCAACAAAAATAGACAAGTTCTTGATATGGAAAGGAAATCTCTAATTAGACAACTTCTAGGCAACTGAGAAAAATCATCTAAAAAGTGTGAAATTATAATTTCAAAGGAAACACTGATAATTAAATAACATAAGAAAGAAATGTAAGACAGGAAGGTGGTTTTTAGAAAAAAATCTATAGCACTAAATACTTTCATCAGTAAAAATGAAAAGGTAATGAAACTAAAATAAGATTTACACCTGAACTTCAGGAAGCCTGGTGCTGTAAACCAAAGTAGGACACAATCACAGAAAACAAATTAGTCACAAGGGCAATAGAAAAGAGATAGGCTTATTTTAGTTTGTTCTTAGTGATATGGGTATTGTAGGTAGGGATGTTCTCATGCTGTGAAAAGTCTGCATTATGAAACTACATTCTCATTCCCTTGATTTATTTCCTTTGAAGAAAAGCTACTCTGGGTGTCTTTGAACTTGCAACCCTCCTTCCTCAGCCTTCTTAGTCCCTAGCATTATTAGGTCTACAGGAAAGGTTAGCAATAGACTTGTTAAAAAGAAAATGTTAAATGCTATGGGATGGTAAATCAGTTGGCAAGGTATTTTTCAAATGGTGTATGATGGCTTTGCAGGCATGAACGATTATAATTTTAAAACCCTTGTTAGAATATACATTTCCCTAATGAGGAACAGAATAACAAAATTGACACCATTAAATCTAAATGAACAAATTTCTTTAGAAGAAGCAGGAGAAAGTGATGACATTGTGCTGAAAAAATGAACTTCATTGCTAGATGCCTAATCCAGAAAATTCTACAAAAGCCCACCTGACCCCCCACCAAAAATCCTAGTACACAGAGCATGTTGGGTGCAAGGACACATTTTAATTCCTATCATGGCAGATGTAAAACCCTGGTCTTGATGGACAGAGTATGAACTCCCATTCTGTATTGTGGGCATGGCCTGCGACTTCCTACTAACATCAAACCAAAGGTGACACGGAAAGTGGGATTGTGTATGTATGTGATTATATGATAAAAGATTGTTAGACTACAAACCTTTCGGTAAGTTAGAAACGAGGATGAGAAACCAGTTGTTGATTTTGAGACAAGAGGTATGTGAAAATTTTGGAAATTATGGTTTGCAATAATTTATCCATAAAGTGTCAGTATTTGAGTCATCAAGCATGACAAGTATTTCCTCACTAATGGAAGGAGAAGTTGAGCTTTACACTAATGATTTTTCACAGGACAGCTCACCTGGACATAATAAAGAATGTGGCCTAGAAATAGTGAGTGCAAATAATGTCTAGGAAAGTGATCACTGTCCTTTCATGGATGCTGAAACCAAACACTTCAATAAGACACTTTTGACATTAACAAATGAAACAAAAACTAAGATTAATTTTTGTATTAATGATATTTATTAGAGATGAGATAAACAAGGACAAGAATGAAAGTCACCAAGACCATTGCTCTGGTGACATCCTTCTGAGATCCTTAGAAGTATCAGGGGTCAGGTACATTTCATTCCCTCCCTCTGTGAGGGGCATACAGGGAGTTTGTTGCCTCTGTGTAGGTCACAGCATATCGAGGTAGACTTCTTGGCAATACCATCTTCAGAGGAGAGACTCAGTAATGTGGGGTTCAGAACTGGTGAGTCTTCACGTTACAACTGGAGCAGGTGAGAGTCCCCCATGCTGTCTTCAGTAGTAGTAGCCAAATCCAGACCCATAGCCAGAGCCAGAGCCATAGCCACAGCCACAGAGAGAGCGGGAGCCATAGCCATAGCCACAGCCATAGCCACAGCCCAGTCCACGGTAGCCACAGCCATAGTAGGAGCCATAGCCACAGCCCAGACCTCCATAGCCATAGCCCAGGCCTCCATAGCCACAGCAGCCATAGCCTCTGCCCCCATAGTAGTTTCCGTAGTAGCCACACATGGTGTTGGTTGTTGAGGTTGTTCTTGGGTGGAGAAGGAGTGTAGGAGAGTTGAGTCTGTACAGTTCTGCCTGCAGGAAGGGCCTTTTATGTGTCCTCAGTGTGGGTGGGATCTGTCAGGGACACACACTATTGGCCATATTTCCAAAGCAATTTGAATAATTAGTCGAGATGATTTTATATGTGGTATTGAAGTTATTTTCTGTGGTTGAGCTGCAGCTCAATCACTCTTGAGTCTTTAATGTGAATCAATGTCTCAACATCTAAATACTAGTTATATCAAATGTGTAAATTCTTGTTTTGTATTGAGACCTCATAGAAATAATTATTTTTAATATACATCTCTGACCTGCTTCAAAGCCAACATAAGTAGCTTTTCTTTTGTTGGTATCTAAAATGTCCACTTGGGCTCCTTTGTATATCATTCTGTATACTTCATACCCTCTTATATGACCTTGGGGGTACTTTTCATTCATATGAGAAAAGTTTCATTTTTAACATCTATGAAATCCCAAGGCAATACTTTAAAATCGTAAACACAAGTCAGAGAAGTTTGATGTTTCTTGTGTTTTTATCAATTATTCAGTTCTTACTCTGTTTTTGAAACACTAGATTTTTCCACCCAGCTTCAATTTATAGTCTGAGTTCAAGAAGGAAATGCTTGGATTGCATTTTATTTATAAAATTTAATTTTTGTGGAATTGGTTTCTTTAAAATTTAAGACATTATTTCTGTATTATGACTCAAAGGCAAATACAGGAATTTATTTATATAAAACAATAATTCTGACAGATATGTTTTCATGAAACCAAGTAGAATTTGGCCAACCAACTACAATGGTTTTTTAAACATGAGCTCAGATTAGAGGAATCTGCTAGTGTTGACCTGTCTAACTTTCTGTTCCTTGTTTAGAGAAAGTACAGCCTTCAGTAAGGATTCTAGACTGACTCAAAAACCTGATTTTCTCTTCCTTTTCTCTGTTTTGAGATGAGGCTTTTAGTCTATAACACAGATGGTTCTAAGCCTCATAGTGTGCACAAACTGACCTTGAACTCCTGACAGTCACCATGTTTAAAACTCCCAAGGGCTGAGATTGCTGAGTATAGACCATCAAATTCAGCTTAATTCATATCTTTACCATTCACTTCAGACTAACTAGCATAACTGTAATGTCCAAGTTACTAATATTTAGATGGGGTGGAATTACCTGTATCTGTCTCAATCAAATAAGCCCATATGCAGCACTTACAAAATTCATAGCTCCTCAAACATATGGGAGTAATGTTTTCTGATATTTGTTTCTACCATAAGTATCTTCTTGGATATAAACTTTACTGTCCTGGAGAGTGTTGAATTACAAGAAAACACAGGAATAGTAAAGTCTTCATTTAGGATCCTTGTATCATAGAAGTTAAAGGGTAAGAAATTCGGTGCTGAGGTGATGTCTCGAAAAGCAGAGGAAGGCACATTTTGGTTTTCCCAAGAAGCCCTTTTGACTGTGGTCTCTAAAGAACATACAAACAGGGCTGATTCATGATGACTAGACTAGATGCGGCTCCATGAAAGTGGACCAGGAAACAGATTCATCATTTGTTTTCAACAACTATATACAGACCCACAAGAAGCAGAAAACGGTACCAGGTTTAATGTCAACAGATGTCAGTACACGATGGATGAAGCTGTTCCACTCAAACTCTAACATACCACTGCACATCAAGTCTACATCAGGAGATTAGACCATGAGGAAATATTTAATTTATAGCCAAATTGCCAAATTATGTTGAAATTATCTAGAAGTATAAAACAGATGTTTTATTTTGTAAAACGAATGATAAAGTAAGATATAATGTGGTTAGGCACAAAAAAATAACCCTATACTCATTTATGTCGTTGTATATGCCAAAGCTGTTACCTCAGTTGTATAATTAAAGTGAAATGAATTTATATGTAAAGAGATACTGGGCAATATTAGATGACATATGACAGATAATCTACAGAGTCGTGAATTTCTGCCTGCATCTGACACAAGAATTGGGGAGTATTAATAACCTGAGAACAATTTACATAGTTACTATGATATCATAAAACCTCATTATGGAATTTATATTTGACCTTCAATGAGGAAGGTCTTTAAAACTATTTCAAAACCTGGCACTCAATACATATAATTTGTAAAAGTCTTGACCTAACTGTACAGGAATCTTGGCCATAAAGGCTTCACAGTGCCTTCTGAAATATAAGATTTATGAGAGTTTTGCTGGCACTGTTCCTTGCAGTTTATGAAAAATAAATTCTATGGAGTGTAGCCTCACTTGTGACTGGCCACCCCTCCCTGTGAAGAAGTGCAAAAGACTGTGTGACTCAGGGAAGATGTTCAGACTCAGGGAAATGCCTTCCTCTTGTGCACCGGAAACATCTTCTGACACCATGAGAGCTGGCAACTGCTATGGGTGTGATGGGCTTAGCTCTAGCTATGACTGTGGCTACAGAGACTGAGGAGGCGGTAGATTTGGTTGCTGCTGTTCTTGGATTCTACTGAGAAATTAACTTGAAAGACCCTGGCTTATGGGATGTGGGTTCCATAACTGCTCTTGTTCATGTTATACATACTTTTCAACATGACAAACTGTACTAGGTATGAAAAAGAGCTATACCCTGTGGTGAGATGTCCAGCCCGCCTGCGCTGACCATGCCCGTTTGGGCGTGATCACAGGTACGGACTTGATGGAGATGAGTTTTAGGTCTGGGATCAGGCAGGTGACACCTTTAATAAATCTTGTTTCTGAAAATTAAGTATATTTTCACTTTTACATCTTTACTACCAGTTTACAAGTGAATGGTCACAAGATGGAAATGTGTGTGGCAATAATCAAAGAAAATTCAGTACTTTCCTAAATGTTTCCGATTTTTGTCCCTGTATGTACATTACTGACTATTAAAAGCTGAACTACCGAGAGGGTGGCTACTTTGCTCTTCATATAGGATTTTTTTCTCTTTGAGTGACAAGCAAGAGTTCAAAGTCTTCCTGAATTCTAGTGGTTGCATTCCATGCTCTGTCCTTTTTCCCCAAAACCACAAAGGAGCACACCGGCGTTTTAAGTGGTGCTTCTGCGAAATGTCTCTCTTTTACTGCCTTCTGAAAGCGTCATCATAAGAAAGCTTCTCATCTAATGCCATTCACAAAAGCTCATGTCCCTGTTAAAGTGGACATGGGGGTTAGTATGAGCTCCGAGGAGTCGACGCCTTCTTAGTAAGTTACAGTAGAGTACTTTGCTTCTGAGGTCCATTCCATGTGTCCACTCATCCTGTTCACTCTTTACGCAGCTCCCAGTGTTCCCAGGTACTCTGTGACACTGAGAGATGTAGGAGGAAGTCTATGCCGCCATTAAACATGTGACTTACTAAGTCTATGCCGCCATTAAACATGTGACTTACTAGAGGCGCATACAGATGAGGTAATAAAAGGGCGGTTTACCACACCGCTAACCACACCCACTTTAGGCAGGACTAAAGACGTATACGGCTGGACGTAAAGACGTATACATACGTAGGCGGAACTAAGTCACTAGCCAGGCCCACTTTTGGGCATGGCTAGGGGCGTTACGGGGGAAGGCATAAAAGACAGCGCACAGGAAGTCTCGCTCTCTTTTCCTGGAGTTCGGCTTCCGGTCCAGTCGCTAGCTGAGATCTGCTGGGCTTCTCTGGGTTTGGTAACTTGTGAGTAATTTTCTACATAAAATACTTAGCGTTACTTTCAGTAATTGTGTGTCGCGTATCGGTACAGCGTCCGTTGAAGCCAACAATTTGGTGTCAGGAGCGGGATTGAAATCCGGATCCAGGCGCCCCGGAAAAGCGGCTTCTCTTGGCCCGACCAGGCACACGTGGACTCTCCTTTCGCTAAGTTCCTCACCACTTCGCTCGGCAAGGCATGATTCCTGCCGCCAGGAACCAGCACCTACTACCTGCCGGTAAGGTTAGGCGATATTCCAAGATTTCTCTTGCGGCCACGTGCTGTTTTACTGGCGGCCTGCTGACTCCGGCCACGTGCTCTTTCGCTGGCAGCCTGTTGATTTCAGCCTGAATTACTCCATTGGTAACAAACGTAACTGCTTTATACAATGTCAACAGCTAACACTATGATGCAGGATGTTAAGAATTTTCTTGTTTTTTGTATGGATGGGATTTTAGAAAGGGTTGAGGACCTACCTGAAAGGTACTTCCTACCCACGATGGTGACTATTAGCTTCATAATCAATATAATTTTGTTAATGAAATGGCTCAAAAATAGGAATAAACTTATACAGGTCATACAGTCATCGCAGGATAGTTTTGAAATCTTAATACAAAGGATTCAGGAAGTGCAAAATTCATTGCAGGAGAGTAAGAAAGGGTTGGTAGATAATATTCAGGATATTAAAAATGATAATGTAGGTCTGACGAACAGATTTAAAGAGACAGAACACAAAATTGAATTACTATCAGGAAAAATGTGTTCCACAGAGAGAATTGAAAAATTGGAACATAATGTGGAAACATTTAACGAAAAACACGGTTTCATGTTTGATGATTTCACTAGCAAATTACAAAGACTGGAACATACAATTGAAATGCTAGCAGAAAAGAATTGTTCCATGTCTGAGAGCAATGATAAACTAACTGATAGAATATCATTTGTAGAAGGCAGTTTACATGCTATTGAGGTACTTGCTAAGGATGAGAATATTAGAAATTTGGAATCACATGTAAATGATGAATGTAAAAAAATGAAAGATTCCATGACGTCCTTAGAAAATTATTTGTCCCAAGAACTTCAAGAGCTCAGAGAAACAATGATGAATAGACTGCAGGATTTAGAAGACGCTCAATCTGATACTTCAGAATCAGAAATACAGGCAACAGGTCAGGACAGGAGTTTCCCAAAGCTTCTCAAATGCCGGAATGATTTCCCTAAGGTTGCTATGCGTTCCCCTATGGTTTTTCCAGTATCTGTATCAGAAAAACCAGCAACGAAAAAACAATCAAATGGTCCCATTGCTTATCACTGGGAGCCTATACAGATGAAGGATCTAAAAAATATTAAGGAGGCCATTGTCCTGTATGGTCTTCATTCTCCCTTTGAATGAGAGCTCCTAACCTCATGGGCTACTGTAAATAAAGTAACCCCAAAAGACTGGGCCCAATTAGCCTCTGCAGTGCTCGAAAATTCTTGCCAAATTCAATGGAGAGCTTTGTGGAGGCAAGAAGCAAAAGCAATTGAGATTCAGGAATTGCAGAAGGGCCATGAAGTACCCCAAGACAAGATTCTTGGGGAGGGTCCTTATGCTGACACACAGGTTCAATCTGCATATGATGAGCACATGTTGTCTTTGTGCCGTACAGCTGCTTTAAATGCCTTGGATAAGGTTTGTGAAACAGGAGAGTTAATGCAACCCTACACCAAGGTATTACAGGGCCCAAGGGAAAGGTTCACTGAATTTTTAGAGAGATTATCCAGAGCAGTAGAAGTACAGGTAGTGAACCCAGAATCCAGGCGTCTTCTTATAGAATCTTTGGCGTATGAGAACGCGAATCCTCAATGCAGGCAGGTAATTTGGCCATTAAAAATAAGATCAGCGCCATTGGAGGAATGGGTCCTACATACAGCGAACCTGGAATGTAAAAGTCAGGATACAGGAGCTTGGGTAGGTGAAGCTATTTCTACAGGCTTGAGGAGGCACCAGGATGCCAAATACCCTACCTGTGATGATATAGAGGCATGGGTAGGGAAGGCAATCTCAAAGAATTTAAATAGGCGTAAAGATGCAAAATGCTTTAACTGTGGTAGAATAGGACATCTTAGTAGGAACTGTAGACAACGCATTCCTAGAAATAATGCTTTTACCAGGAGCATTTACCAGGGAGAATGAAGACCATACAGGACAATGGCCTCCTTAATATTTTTTAGATCCTTCATCTGTATAGGCTCCCAGTGATAAGCAATGGGAGCATTTTACCTAAGCCTCCTGGTCTGTGCAGGAGGTGTGGGAAGGGGCGCCATTGGACTGATGAATGCTTTTCCACAATAGACAGACAAGGTAGATCTTTACAGCAGGGAAACGGGCTTCCGGGGCTCAATGGAGCCCCGAAAAGGAAGATTATCCGGTCATTCCCAGTGACAGTGGAGGACAGCCTCTCCCAGGACAATTAGAAGATCCACTGCCCATTGTAAATAATACGGCACTGGATAATACATTAGCTCCAGAGGATGAATCAATTACATCAGGAGGAGATACAAAACATATATTTTGGCAAACTTCTATACAATATCATAGACCCAAACTTCCGGTTAAGGTAAATAATAGGGTGATTTACGGATTACTGGACACCGGAAGTGACGTCACTATCCTTAATCAGCAGTCCTGGCCACAAAACTGGGCTTTAAAAGAGGTTAATGTTCAATTCTTAGGGATCGGAACCCTATCTGAAGTTAAACAGAGCGTTAGATGGATTGACTTTATTGGGCCAGAAGGACAGAGAGGAAGGTTAAAGCCATATGTTGCAGATATTGCTATAAACCTCTGGGGTCGTGATCTACTCCAGCAATGGAATACGCAGATTAAAATTCCTCCTGTATCAGCTAGGAATTATAGACAAGCTCTTAGTGGTAGTAAGAATATAGTAAGACAGTACAGAAAACAGATGTCAAATGTACAGGCTGTGCAGAAGCAAGATGCTAGTGCCAAACCTACAGAGCAACCAAAAGCTCTACCATTAAAATGGCTGACAGATGAACCCGTCTGGGTGGGTCAATGGCCTATGACATCTGAGAAGTTAGAGGCTTTGGAGAAGTTAGTTCAGGAACAGCTAGATGCTGGACATATTGAGGAATCAACTAGTGCATGGAATTCACCTGTTTTTGTTGTCAAGAAGAAGTCTGGTAAGTGGAGAATGGTTACTGATCTTAGAGCCATCAACAAGGTAATTCAGCCTATGGGGTCTCTACAACCTGGGATGCCGTTACCTTCTTTAATTCCTAAGGATTGGCCAATTATAGTTATAGACTTAAAAGATTGTTTCTTCACCATACCGTTACAAGAAAACGACAGAGAAAAGTTCGCCTTCACGGTACCTACCTATAATAATTCCCGTCCGGTACAGAGATTCCAGTGGAAGGTACTACCTCAAGGTATGTTAAACAGTCCAACTTTGTGTCAATATTTTGTGAATAAACCTCTAGAAATAATTCGTAAAAAATTTCCACATTCGTTAATATATCATTATATGGATGACATATTATTGTCTGATTCAAATAAGGATACTTTGGAAAAGATGTTTGAGGCAGTAAAGGAAATTTTGCCTCGCTGGGGATTACAAATTGCCCCAGAAAAAATACAAAGAGGAGATTCTATTAACTATTTAGGTTATAAAATAGATGCTCAGAAAATTAGACCACAGAAAGTACAGATCAGAAGAGATCGTTACCGGACTCTTAATGATCTTCAAAAACTATTAGGAGAAATCTCTCAATTACAG
The DNA here is from genome assembly GCF_017639785.1 of Mesocricetus auratus. Taxonomy (NCBI): domain Eukaryota; kingdom Metazoa; phylum Chordata; class Mammalia; order Rodentia; family Cricetidae; genus Mesocricetus; species Mesocricetus auratus. Next base: position 8,227,743 of record NW_024429192.1, on the reverse strand, counting down.
ACGATTATTGGTGTAGAAGGGCATGATTTAAAACACCTGAACATGGCTTTAAAAGGAGATAAAGACCTAAACAGCCCACGAGTACTATCAGCTGAGGCTGAAAAAGAATTAGAATGGGTAGAAAAGAGAATATTAGAAGCACATGTGGACCGTGTGGATCCAAATCTGGACTGTATTCTGGTTATTTTACCATCTAGAGAATACCCCTCAGGAATATTAATGCAGAGGGACGACATCATTCTAGAATGGGTATTTCTGCCACATAAACAGAATAAAAAATTGAAAACCTATATAGAAAAGGTCTCAGATTTGATATTAAAAGGTAAATTAAGGCTTTGTCAACTGACTGGGAAAGACCCAGCTGAAATTATTGTACCTTTAACGAATGAGGAAATTTCCTCCTTATGGAAGGATAATGAGTATTGGCAAATAGCTTGCAGTGACTTTTTGGGAAGTATTAGTAATAACTATCCCAAAACAGAGAGAATCAAATTCATAAAGAAAACAATTTGGATCCTTCCACGTATCGTGAGGCAAACACCTATTTCTGGAGTTCTTACCTTCTACACAGATGCATACAAATCAGGTAAAGCAGGGTACAAATCAGGAAAAATAAGTAAAGTAGTTCAAAGCCCTTACAACTCCGTACAAAAGGCAGAGTTATATGCCATTCTCATGGTACTTAAAGACTTTACAGAGCCTCTCAATATAGTCACGGATTCTCAGTATGCAGAAAGAGTTGTCCTGCACATTGAGACTGCAGAATTTGTTCCTGATAATACAGAATTAACCTCATTGTTTTTACAATTGCAGGAAATCATCAGAAACAGGACTCATCCTATATATATAACACACATCAGATCCCATACAGGTCTGCCAGGTCCTCTGGCACAAGGCAATGATGAAATTGATCGTTTATTAGTAGGTAATGTGTTGGAAGCTTCAGAATTTCATAAGAAACACCATGTTAACAGCAAAGGTTTAAAGAAAGATTTTTCTATCACCTGGCAACAAGCCAAAGAAATAGTAAGAAATTGTCCCAGTTGCTCATTGTACACTCAAACTCCATTACCAGCAGGTTGTAATCCTAAAGGTGTTCACAGAAATGAACTTTTGCAAATGGATGTATTTCACTTCCCAGAATTTGGCAGTTTGAAATATGTACACCATACTATAGACATGTACTCAGGCTTCCAATGGGCTACTGCCCTCAGCTCTGAAAAAGCTGACTCTGTTATTACACACCTCTTAGAGGTGATGGCTGTTATGGGTATACCTAAAACAATAAAAACTGACAATGGTCCAGCATATGTCTCCAGTAAATTGGAACAATTCTTCAAATATTATAATATAAAACATGTAACTGGTATACCTTACAATCCCACAGGACAAGCAATAATTGAAAGGTCTAACCGAACCTTAAAAGAGATGCTTCATAAACAGCCAGGGAAAACAAAGACACCTAGACACAGGTTACACAATGCTTTACTAACGTTGAATTTTCTTAATGCTGATGAAAAAGGACAAACTGCAGCAGAAAGACACTGGACTACAGAGAAGACTTCTGAACTGAACCAACCAGTGTATTTTAAGGATGTTATGACCTCAGTCTGGAAACCAGGATATGTGTTACGTTGGGGAAGGGGTTATGCTTTTGTTTCCACAGGAGAAGAAAAGATTTGGGTTCCATCAAAATTAATTAAAATTCGATCAGAACAGAAAACATCTCAGGAGGAGGAAGATAACAGCCCATCTACAAATTCATAGTCCACCATGGGTAAAGGGACCTCCTAAAAGGAAAGAGAAGTGTTTTGTATTTTGTATTCACAGGTAAACTCAGCAAAGAATACTGGACTTATGGATTCCTGTAGAAGAATGAATAGCTACCCTGAGGACCATCAAACAAACAGTATCTCACTGTGTGGTATCAAAGTCTACATCTCTCTATATTGTTTTTTCATAGTACCCTTTTATCTTTATTTCTTCACATACCTCAGTTGCCATTCATTTAACTGAAGCTGGCTTTGGAGTTGGATTGGCTCTCCTACTCTAAACTCAAGCATATTATTTAAATACGATTCAGAATTTCTGTATTATATCAAAGAGCCATTGATATAAGACAGAAGAAATAAAATGAGGGACTGTTATCTGTGGATTTCCTTTTCTGAACAGTCTAATTTCCTCCAGGTTTTCCATCTTCCCTATTGTCACCTCTTTTGTATGCATACATATGAAAGTTAAAATATTTCTTCGTTAACATTAATGTTTGAGTTTTCCAGAGAACAAGGGATTTCCTGACAGCAATCTTCAACTGCTTCCGAAAGAGAATGAGGATCCACTTCCTTGACTTCACCTGATTCGACTGGAGGCATCTGAATTGCCCCACATCATTGACTCCACCTGACAAGCACTATCCTGAAACTGGCTTGAAACTACATCACTCGACACAACTCCAGACCAAGGAATGGAAATAGCACATCTTCTACAATCTGACCAGAGCTTCAAGATAAGAGCTTCAATCAACACTAGAACCCCAGTCAGGAACTTCAATCAAGCATCTCCTGCCATACTGAGACTGTCTGATCTACTCAGATTTTGTTATACTAACATTTTCTTTTCACAGGTCCCCATGAGATTATCATCGTCCCATCTCAGCAGGAAGTAGTTTTGAGAATTCCACGCCCCCTTTCCCTACTATTGATATTATAAGATAGTTTACACCTGTTAGTGTTAGTTTTCAATTATTTTAGAGTTGGGATTGGAAGGAGGTGTTCATATTTGGGTGTTTCTTTCAGATAAGTTTAGGTTTAGATAGAAGTTTGATACATCTTGTTCATGGACACAAGTTAGTTGTCCTTTTTTAGACTAAAAGGGGAATTGTAGGAGGAAGTCTATGCCGCCATTAAACATGTGACTTACTAAGTCTATGCCGCCATTAAACATGTGACTTACTAGAGGCGCATACAGATGAGGTAATAAAAGGGCGGTTTACCACACCGCTAACCACACCCACTTTAGGCAGGACTAAAGACGTATACGGCTGGACGTAAAGACGTATACGTACGTAGGCGGAACTAAGTCACTAGCCAGGCCCACTTTTGGGCATGGCTAGGGGCGTTACGGGGGAAGGCATAAAAGACAGCGCACAGGAAGTCTCGCTCTCTTTTCCTGGAGTTCGGCTTCCGGTCCAGTCGCTAGCTGAGATCTGCTGGGCTTCTCTGGGTTTGGTAACTTGTGAGTAATTTTCTACATAAAATACTTAGCGTTACTTTCAGTAATTGTGTGTCGCGTATCGGTACAGCGTCAGTTGAAGCCAACAGAGAGATAGTGTTTTTCAAACAGATGCTCACTAGCTTGTTCATCTCATGTTTAGGCAACCAAGCTAGAAAGCATTCAAAGGTGTAGTTTCTGATGTTACCAGGGGCCACCATCTCATAGAAAACTCCCTGACACTCTGGCTCTAACAATCTCCCAATCCCCTCTACTGCAATATGCCTTGAACCTTAGGTGTAAAAGTGTTTCATAGATATATGTATTGGTACAGGGCTCCACAACTCTGCATATCGATTGGTTGTATTTTTCCTTAACAGTTTCTGTTGTAAAGAAGAGTTTCCGTGATGAAGGGTGAGAAGTGCACTTGTCTTTAAATTTTATGAAATGAATTAATACACGTTTTAAAATGTCAATTAGAATTTCTCAAATAGTTACATATCAAAATTGTAAGTTACAAAATGGCTTTATATGGTATTCAGTGATTTTTATCACCCAAGTGTTTCAAAGTCACTATTCCACACATACCAACACTCTCCTTGTAGAAGAAATGAGTAGAAAATATTTTTAAGTCCTCAAAAAGTAAATTTATTTAAGTATAAGATTACATAATACTACATTTATCTCTGTTTGGGGATTTTGTATTGCGCTGTTATTTATACATTTATCTGACAACCAACAGTTTAGTATGAGGGAAATACTGTATTTCAATACATGAATAGATTGTGTAATATTTAAATGCAGGTAGTCAACATATTAACCATCTCAAATACTAAAAATTCATTATTTTGGCTATTTTTATTTTTAAATTTAAAGTAGAAACAATGTGGCTTCACATGTCAATTCCACGTCTCTCTCCCTTTTCCTCCCCTCCTCCCATGCCCTCCCACCAACCCCCCAATATCCCCTCATTTCCCCAGGGAGGGTGAGGCTCTCCATGGGGGTGTCCATAGTCTGTCATTTCATCCATGGCAGGGCCTAGACCCTCCCCCAAGAGTCCAGGGTGAGAGTACATCTCTTATTGTTGGATGGGAGCTCAAAGTCCATTTGTATACATGGAATAAATATTGATCTACTACCCAAGGCTCAATAAATTACCTAGGCCTCCTCACTGACACCCACATTCAGGGGGTCTTGATCAGTCCCATGCTGGATTCCCAGCCATCGGTCTAGGATTCAAGAGCTAACCCTTGTCAGGTCAGCTGTTTCTGGGGGTTAAACCAGCCCAGTCTTAACCCCTTTGGTCATCAGTCCTCCCTCTCTGTCACTGGATTTCTTGAGTTCAGCTCAGTGCTTAGTAATGGGAGTCTGCCTCTGCTTCCATCAGCCACTGAATGAAGGTTCTGTTTCCCAGAATCTCCAGCCATGGGATTGTAGGCTGGCACTCCCCAGAGCTATGTCTACAATCAATATATGAGAGAGTACATGCCATGTTTCTCTTTTTGTGAATGGGTTACCTCACTCAGGATGGTTTCTTCTAGTTCCATCAGTTTGCCTGAAAATTTCAAGATTCCACTGTTTTTTTTCTCCTGAATAGTACTCCATTGTGTAAATGTACCACATTTTCTCTATCCACTCTTCGGTTGAGGGGCATCTAGGATGCTTCCAAGTTCTGGCTATTACAAATAATGTTGCTATGAACATAGTAGAACAGACATCCTTGTTGTATGAATGGGTATCTCTTGGATATATGCCTAAGAGTGGAGTTGCTGGGTCTTGTGGTAGATTTATTCCCATTTTTCTGAGGAATCTCCATACTGATATCCAAAGTAACTATACAAGTTGGCACTCACACCAGCAGTGGAGGAGTGTTCCCCTTTCACCACAATCTCTCCAGAATAAATTGTCATTGGTGTTTTTGATTTTAGCCATTAAGACAGGAGTGAGATGGTATCTCAGAGTTGTTTTGATTTGCATTTCTGGATGGCTAAGGATGTTGAGCACTTTCTCAAGTGCTTCTCAGCCACTTTAGACTCCTCTATTGAAAATTCTCTATTTAGTTCTTTAGCCCACTTTTTAATTGGATCCTTTGGTGTTTTGGAGACTTGCTTCTTGAGTTATTTGTAAATTTTGGAGATCAGTCCTCTGTCAGATGTGGGGTTCGTGAATATCTTTTCCCATTCTGTGGGCTGCCTTTTTGTCTTGCTGACTGTGTCCTTAGCCTTACAGAAGCTTCTCAGTTATAGGATTTGTTGGACTTAAGATTTTCTTTAGTTATTGAATCCCTTTCTCCTAGTGTATCTTCAACACCTGAGATTCTCTCTTCCATCTCTTGTATTCTGTTGGTAATGCTTGTATCTGTAGTACCTGACCATTTGCCCAGCTTCTCTATTTCCAGCCTTTCTTCAGATTGTGTTTTTTTATTGTCTCTATTTCAGTTTTCAACCCTTGCACTGTTTGAATTGTTTCTTGCAATTTTGGTTTACCTTTTCATCCATTTGTTGCATTTTATGAATTTTTGGTTTGTTCTTTCTTCCATTTCCTGCATTTTTTGTTTTGTTTTGTTTTTTTTTTTCATTTCTTGCATTTTTGGCTTTGTTTTTTCTTCCATTTCTTACATTTTGGGTTTTTTTGTCCATTTCTTTTAGGGATTTCCTATATCCTCTTTTAGGGCCCCTATCATTTCCATGAAGTTGATTTTAAAATAATTCTCTTCTCCTTCATTTGCATTGGAATGTTGGAGTCTTGCTGGTGTGGAGTTTCTAGAATCTGATGGTATCATATTTGGTTTTCTGTTGCTGAGTGTGTTTTTGTATTATTTCTTTCTCATCTCTTCTTTTAGTGGGTGCAGAAAGAGCCCCTTACTGGTATGGTGGTTAGTGGACCAGAGTTCCCTTTTGGTGGATACAAGCAAGTCCAGTACTCTGGTATTTCTTCTATTCCTCATCCTAGTTCTGGTCCCATGGGTGGAGAAGAAGACCAGGAATCTGGGGTGCTTATTCTTCCACCTTGTCCCCTGGAAATTTGGTGGAAGAGAAGACTTGGGATCTGGGGTGCGTGGCTCCCGCTGTAATGGGAAGCTTTGTGGAAGTCCTCAGGAAATCCTCAGGCACTGGATGCAGGGCCTGTTTTACCTGGTCCACCCAAACCAGTTGGTCCCCTGGTCCTGTTGTTGGAAGAGAAGACCTGAGATCTGGGGTGCTTGGCTCCTGCTGGGATAGGAGGCTCTGTGGGATTCCCCAGGCACTGGAAGGCATGCTGGGATGCGGAGTCTTGTTTACCTGGATCTGCTGGTTTCCTGGTTCGTTGGTGGAAGAGAAGACCTGGGATCTGGGGTGCTTGGCTCCTCCTTGGATGGGAAGCTCTGTGGTAGTCCCCAAGCACTGGAAGGCACACCGGGGTCTATTTTGGCTATTTTTTAACACAAATTATTACAACCTACAGTCAGTGCACTGTGAAATGGATCTCCACAACAATGTACTTAAAAAGCATGTTGGAAAAGACACATGCATAGTCTAGCAAGTATGACTAAGTCTTCTGGACACTAACTGTAAGATAAGTCCAGTGACTTATTAGACTTAAAATCACTTCCTAAAGCACTAGTTCTCCAACAGAAATATCTCAGTCAACAACTTCCCTGCTCTTTACACCTGTATTGCACTTATAAATTGAACCTCAGTCCAAAATTTAAATTTCCAGTGAATTTTCCAGTCCTTTACTTGTTATATTAATGAACTGGTCACAAGTAGAACTTATTTTAGAGGAAATATTAAGAAACTCTCTACTGGGATTAATATGTAAAACAAGATTGTTTCTAATTTAAATAAAAATTGTATAATATAGTAATAAAACTGTTCTTTATTTCTCACGTAGCACCTTCAATTAAGCCATTGGTTACTAATTAGTCACCAGTAAGGATCCAGGCTCATTCTAAATCATGTGTGATGCTTTAGAGGCTAGGACCTTCATGTTCATCTTAGAGATGGTTACATTGCAAGGATAAGGATATGACCATCCATGCTTTAGATATACATATGTGTAAAACAGTGTTCCCATTGATACTTACAGACAACACTGATATTCATGTATAACCCAGTTCAACAGTATCTAACATAATAGATCCAGTTACTGCCATCTATGCTAGAGCTTACTGTGTTGCTTTTCAACTTTACAATAAGTTTGAATCATTGGAACTCAACCTTTAGAGACATTCAAGCAGTTCATCATTCTCCCTTATTTACTTTTGTTATTCCTCTGTTTCCATAGCACAGTAACTCAACATGTGCCATAGGAACCTGCATTCGTAGTGAGTCTGAGTCATAGTCACCTAGTTCTCCCATTGGAAAACAGTATTTCAGCCAAATTTAGAGGTATACATGTTCTTCTAACTTTTTCTTCGCTGAAAACAAAGCAGTGTTATTATCATATTGTAGTGTCCACCTGGCCAAGGAATGCGGGTAGAGGAATGTTCATTTCTAACACAATAATGAAGAGCAATGTTTCTGAGTGCCTCATACATGATGCCAACAAAACCTCATCCATAAATAACAAATATTTTGGAGCACTCTAAATATTTAAAAAATTCATTAATTTTTTAGAAACTTGCAATAAGACAAGTTAGAAAATGTATTTACATCCCACTTAAAGAAATCCTATTTTTCTCTTTAGTCTTCTGAACAGAATCCAGAAGGTGTGTATGTAACCATGGACTCTATATGATAATTCTAGGCAATTTTGTGGATGCAATTCACTCCATGTGGAATCATTATGGCAACAGAAAACTCTACATCCTTGGTGTTTAGTAAATGTCATCACAGCCAGTCACCAATGTTGCAACACAGGGATGTTTTCCCTTTCTCTAGGGAATCTGAACCACTGAAATCTAAGCCATTGACAAACTAAACAGCACAAAGTAAACTGTGGTCTTGAGACCGGAAAACCAACCCCACATAGTGTGACATGCAGTGCACTCTGGGTGTGTCTTTATCTCCTTGGGGTAATGAAGTGTTACTGACCTAAGGCTTGTTTTCAACAGGGAAACAGACAAAGAGTCAAGGCTCATGATCATCCCAACACTCCAGGTCCAGGAGCCAAGTACCTATTTAGAGAAACCAAGTGCCTCTGATGGATGAATGTGCTCGAGGCACCTAATTGCATGCTGAAGCAGTAACCTCAGCCTGTTGTAGATGAAGTTGATATACTGTGATAAACAAAAGTGAAAACCAAGTCATTTAATGTCAAGATGTCAAGTTCCATCCTGTTCCAGAAAAAATGTTATGATTTCAATTTTCTTTGTAGCTGAATAAAATTGAATTGCATAGATATGCCACACTTTCTTCATCCTTCTGTTTGTTGATGAGCATCTATGCAGGATCTATTTCTGGCTTTTGTGAAGAGTGCTAGTGCTGTAACAACTTTTCAAATTAATTTTAAAAATGAAATGAAACAAAAAGTAAAACAAATAACAGTATTAGTAACTTACCAGAATCTACTGATTAAATGTGAAAAAGATGAAAATTTTAGTAGCTCATAAAACTAAAATATGTGTGGTTGCTATCTTTCCTTCTTAAATTCATTAAAATCTTGTCACATAATGTTACATAACTTATATAGTTTGATGTGGATTCATTAATATAGTGACTTGCAACTCAATTCATCATGGGACTACTGGCTGAAGGAAATGAAAATGTACGCAACCTATGATAAATCTTTGTTTAAAGAAACATGATAGTTTCTTCACGTAAGTAGAGTGAATTATGAGCTAAACCCTTTCTGTGGTTTGTCCCACCCACCCCTGAAAGGATATTAAAGTGGCAGAAAGGTAGGGTGTCCCAACAGAGGATACTGTTCCCCTAAATTCTCTACAAAACACTCTGCTTTCTGATCATGTTTCAACTGTGGTGCCCTGAGTTAAGGTGGACTGGGCTTTGGTTGAAGCTATGGCTGTTTCCATGGCATGCGGGCTATGGCTGTGACAATGGATTACTGCTATGGCTATGGATTCTATTGAGAAAACCCTAGAAATACTACAGCACTTATTTTTTTCCTGATTCCATGGCTGGTCTTGTCTCTCAGTTTGTTTTTTAAATAACAGTTTTCTACCTTGACTTACACAGGGAAGAAAGAATAGTTTAAATGTTTCATCCATCATGTTAATTGACTATAATCATTTGCAGTGTCTACTTTTATAAAAAATATTTTTTCTTTTGCTACTACTATGTTAAAATTGTTATTTCACACACAATGCAGCTCGTTTTCTATAAAACCTCTCATGTTGACAATATTGTCCCTGTGCTCTAATGTTATGGTTATAAAATTTCATATAGGCACATCTGTCATAGAGTGTTATTGTGATAGAAGAGCTGTATACATTGAAGACTGACACAAAACAGGCATCTCAGACTATGTTATACTATGAACATTGCTTTTGGTGAATCTATAATTGCTTCAATGACCCACACTGGTCATATTAAAATATTGTACCATAAGCTAAACTTTTAACTAATGAGTAAAATCCCACAACACACTTAGTCTATACTACTATACCTATATACTTCAGAGCTGAGCTATTTGTTTCTTTGTATACTACATTTGAGAACTGGTTTGTGCTTCACTGTGCTTGTCCTTGAATTGTTCAGTTAACCCCATTCTCTGTGGTTCACTTCTCTTCTCTAACACAGGCACTAAAACCATATCTTGCATCTTATGCTAGCATGTAAAGTGAGTCTACACAATATTTTTATCTTTTAAACTTTATAGGAATTACCACACCATTAATGCATGAGAGTGTCATGTATAAAATCTCACATCACCATTTCCACCAACCAGTGGTTTTTCATTCTATGTTTAGGACTGTTTTCTGGAAGATATAAGAAATTTTTACAATGATATAATTTTCTTCCAAACAGAAAAAATACATTCATCACAACTTCAACATCAAGCTATTTAGGACTCATTTTGAAGTAACAATTTTTGTTTGTATGATCTTTATCATAAAATTATGAGCTTTTCCCCAAATGATTGATACAGACCTTACAACTTTGAAATATCAGTGTGCTGCATGTTGTAAATTACTAATAAAGATGGATATTCACAGTCAGTGACAATCTCAAATTTATATTAATTTAAAAATTAAATTATGTGTCAGTAGAGTCATTTCTGTAATTATACAAAATATTTGAAGTTGTGTCTCATTTTCGTATCATATAAGAAATTTCAAATACATTGTCCTTGTGCAACTATAAGACTCTTTCAAATATCTGTTTACAAATACCACACAGTCCATTCACCATGACAGAGGCATACAATAATTTAAGAACACGAAGACATTAATGAAGTGTTCATTATCCAGCACCAAGGACAGTTCCTGCAAGCACTAAGGCTTATTTTTATTTTTCTGTACATGAAGCAGAGGAAAATAAACCAATTAACTAATTAGTTCAGGGCATACTTTGTGAATATTTCATGTGATTTTCATGCTTTAGAATTAAAAGCACATTAGAAGTATACCTATTAAAGTGTTTATGCGTTCTTTCTCCCTGGAGCCCTGAGAATTTTGTACAAATTATCTGCTAAAATCAGAATTCCTGCAAGAGTAGGCCTAGATGAGACAATAATCTGATGAACGCTGGAAAATATAAAACACTTTTCTTCACCTTTTATTCCTAGGGCTATGAACATGTGCTAAGGATGTGATAGTTGCCATGAAAAAAATTATATTGTGTACTTAACTGAAAAGCATTATATTGAAATGTAATAACTTTCCGATTCATAAAGGCAAATGATGCATTTTTCTCATATATGGATCCTAGAGTTCATAAATAGAATATATGTACATTTACATATATAATATATTATGTTGTGTGTTCAGCATTGTACAGGAGGAGGGTAATGGTCAGGAAGTTAGAAAAGGCATAATGAAAGGCAAAAATAAATTTAATTCTGGAGAAATGAGGAAAATGAAGTAAGCATTCATACAGGGCGCATGAGAGCAGAAAGAGGACTGATCACTTGAAAGGGACGGAGTGAAGGCAGGAGAGTGGAATGAGAAAGGAGAACAGACTATGTTGGGCAACGTCACAGTTAATCTCAGTACTCTGTTCTTAATTTAAAAACCAATGAAAATACTGGTGGTATCTGTTTGAAATAAAACGAAATTCTTTTTTGAGTATACTTGGGAAAAAAACTCATTGATTCTCTCCTATGTTGCACTGTAATGTCTTTCTGGAAGTATTGATTTATAGCTTCCATGAAAATGCAATTTTTAAATAAAATGAAATAACATTTCATTTCCATCAATTCTTTGGTTGCAGGGTACAACTTTGGAATGAGAAGGAAGTGCTGGAAATTTAAAGGAAAACCAAAAGAGAAAATACTGACATGAGAAAGGTATATAGATTTCTTGGAGCTAAGGTTTCAGAACTTTAAACTTGGACTTTAGTTAAGTCTCATTAGTGAGTGGTAACCTAAGTTTTGAAATATTAAATAGGTCAAAACCCCTAAGATGCATAATTTCATGAGTTTCAGTAAAAATCCACAAAATATAATAAACCAAAAAATTACTTTTCAAATCTTTAAATACAATTACTTATGTTTTCAAAGGGGATTCACTTAACAGAACACTAAAATATTATATAACATATCAAATGGATGGTGGAAAGCTCAGGAGGCCTCAACCCTATACAAAGAACTAAGGAATGCTAAGAGCAAGAGAAACAGTGTTCTGGGAAAAGCACAGCAATTGGTTATCCAGTACTAAATGCTCACTCCTGAAAACATGAGCTTTCAAGCACTGAATAGGTCAAAACCCATAAGAAGTAAAATTGCATGAGTTTTAATAAAAGTCCATGTGACATAATTAATATATAACATTACATAGATTGAGTAGATTATATTGAGAAATATATATGCATATATGTGTGTATCTAACAACAATTAATGAAAATGACATGTATTTGAAAGAGGGCAAGGGACCTATAAGGGAAAGTTTGGAGGGAGGCAAAGGAAGGGTAAATTATATAATTTACTACATAATTATACTAACCTTCAAAATAAAAGAAGAAATGGAGGCCGGGCGTTGGTGGCACATGCCTTTAATCCCAGCACTTGGGAGGCAGAGGCAGGCGCATCTCTGTGAGTTCGAGGCCAGGCTGGACCGACAGCCTCCAAAACAGAGAAACCCTGTCTCGTAAAAACCAAAAAAAAAAAAAGAAGAAATGGAAATGAAAGCTATCATGTAACACTTCATGCATTTCTTTATGTATAAAATGAAAATGAATTCATGTACTCCAAGAATAACTCTTGATATGTTGATAATCATTTGGTAATCTGCTATGACACTTAAGAGTTCAAATCTTAAAGAAGTAGCTCAGGAAAAGATATGACTACATGGCCTACATGACCACATATCCCTTGTGTGTGTCAGCTGTGTTCACTGCACTTCATAATTGTGGTCAACTGAAGGACTGTATATACAGCCCGAGACTTTCGACAATATTAGTAATAAACATGATTGGATGCCACCATACCATAACTGCACTTGAAGTCACCTAAGGAAAGGAATATCAGTTTTGCATGCCTCCGAATAGAGAAGCATATTTATTTGTTGAGAAATCTTCAGTAATTTCATTTACACACAGTTCTTTTGGTATGTGATAGTATATGCTTCTGTGGGTTTGAATAGCACAAAATTCATGAAAGAAACAAAAAGCTCTCAGAAAGTCTGTACATGACTTAGAAAACTGCAATTTGGAAAATATTGAAGATGAAATGTATGACATTGAAAATAGCAAGAAAACTACTGCTGAAAATTTAGAGTGGTAAAAGAAACCTAAAAGAGAGAGACAAAGAAGAAAAATAAAGCAAATTGACCTACAGAAGAGTCTATCCCAGGACTAAACCATGTGCAATCGCACACAGGTACATCACGAGAACTGGCTGGCACTCAGGTGATTTCATTTAATACACGTCTTGTAGTGTGATGAATATCTGCCTATTTGTTATTTATTTTCATACTTTTTTCCTGCTTTATTTTCCTTTAAGACATGACACATCATAACAATTTTCACCTTTGTTTTCTACTTTGCTCTTTTAAAAGTTATCCCATGAGATCTCTAGTCTGCACCACAAGGAATCTTCGTAAAACATCCTCCACATTCTGCCACACTCCTATGTTGTGTAGGGCATGTGGGATCACGTTTTCAGACCACAAGATGTGACTGAAATAATCCCAGTAATGCCTCCAATACTCTGTGAGCCTACATAACCTACCATGAAGTAATTATTTTTTAATCAATTGGCATTTCTGCAGCTGCTTGACAAAAACCATGGCTATAATTCCTTAAAACTTAAAACTTCCAACAATTTTATTGGCTTGAAGGAATATCAATGCTCACAAATGATTTGTGACTAAATTCCAGTTTTTGTGTTGTTATTTAGTCACTTTCTGATGCAGCATTGACTTTATTTACTTCTTACATTCCCTCTTGGAAGCCAGTAGTAATGAACATTGACATTCCCACTGTTAGAAAGTATGCATTTGTTATTTTAATTTTTCTGAATAGTATTTTGGGGAGATTTACATTTTCGGATCTTGATCTTTGGGGACTAGACATTTCATGGCTGCTTTCTGCTGAGTAAACATTTCTAAAACCAAAACAGACATAAGCAGTTGGAGAAGACTCATCTTCTGGTCAGGAAAATCTGCAAAACCATGCTTCAAGTTGAATAAAAACATGAAAGAATGAAGAATATATGCAAACTAAGTAAACAGTCGTCCAAAGTGATATACCTAATTCTTCAAGTAATAACTGGAGTAACTCATAAGAACTCCATAAAGATATAGTGAATTATCAGTGTAAAATAGCCTATGGCTGAAAAGAAAAAGAAAACAATTATGCTAATTATGTAACTCAACAGACAAATTAATTCATCAATTCACACATTATTTGTATGCTCATCTTAGGAGATACAATATTTGTTACAATATTATCCTACTGTGTTTTATCAGGTAACTGTATACTACAAGCCGAATGTTAAAATACTAACTAATAGCATTTGAAAGAACAGTAGAAAATATTTTTAAAAAATACCCTCTGTTTCACACTTTCTCTATACTTTACAACCAAGAATTTGTAGGAATCAGATTAATCATAATTTCCTTTGGTTGGTATTTATCTTCCCGTGGCAAGTGGTTTTAGGAAAATATCCCAAAGATGCTATAAAACTTTACAGTTTCTAAGAATCATGAGTCCTCTAGACTTTTGCAGCCACAGTAACATGTGTTTGGCCTCTTCCACGGTTAAATTTTTATGATCATCTCTCGTTGGTTGGGGATAAACACATAACCTAAAGGCAAAGATGTTCTAGTAATTTCTTCCTGGAAAATGCTTTGGAAAGGGAAGAAACATTACTAGGCTGACAAATGCACGACCACTCAGCGTTAGTCAAATACACAATGCATTCCTACACAAAACCTATATGTGAATTGCACCAGTAAAGCGTGTCTCACATATCAAATTGATTGGTCTAACATTTAGTATTTGTCATGCTGTCTCCATAAGAATGCTCTATAATTCCCGTGAGTGAGGAATTCTCCTTTGTCTCCACGAGCTTCCTCTTGCACCTCCAGGTGATTGCCAAGTAAAAAAAATGGCCACATCATGGCACTGTTTTGCATTTGCGTCCCTGGTTCTGATTAATTCTATCATTGTTGTTGAGATATTTCCACCTAACGCAGGCTGAAATGGTGACAAGTCATTTAAAATCAGAATCTGTAGGTGACCTAGAAATTTCCCTTCTACTGGCTAGCCTTCACAACACCAGAAGATAATTTAGGCTGTGTGAAACGAAAAGTCATCAAGACATTTATTCAGACATGGCTCCTGTGATCTAATCAAATTACCTTCCAGAGGAGATGTGCCTTGTAATACCATAGTGGTATACTTTTTATAGAGGTAACTACCCACTTTTGGGTTGGATTCAAGACCCATTCCCCTGCAGAGAAGGGGGTTCCCCCATGCCTAGTTCCATACAACCTGATGAAGAGCTCAGAATTGGGAACAAACAAGGTATTAGAGCAAAAGAAACAATTATTGTTTGTTTGTTTGCTTGTTTTTGCAAAAAGCTCAAATTGTAAAACTGCTGCTTGATTTCTATAGTTACTCCAACTTAAGCACATGTAACAAAAGAGCTAAAAGCTAGAATCTACATATGAAAATGAGCATATGTCCTTCTGCATCTGGGTTACCTCACTGGTAACACCATTTTAAAAATGGTGTGTAACTAAAGGAAGAGTTTCCAAAAGAAGAAACACAAATTGTCAAGAAATATTTTTCAAAATGTTCAACATTTGTGGCTGAAGAGGCGGCTCAGCAACAGAATGCTTGCTGCCCTTTGAAAGGACTAATGTTGAGCTTCCAACAATGACATGGTGCCTCACAACTGCATAAAACTCTAGTTCCTGGAGATCCTACACCATCTTCTACCTATGCTGTCCTATAAGCATGCGGTCCACAAGCATTCACTTACATGCACAAACACACACACACACACACACACACACACACTTACATAAATTAATATTTTTAAGTGTTCAACATTCCTAGCCATCAGAAAAAAATGCAAACAAATTCCGGTTGAAGACTACATCTTATGCCAGTCAGAATGACTAAGATTAACAAAGGTGGGGAAAAGGAAACACTTATTCACTGTTTGGGGGGTGCGAATTGATGCAGCCAGTATGAGAATTAGTGTAGACTAGAGGCTCCTAAAATTTTTAAGTAGACCTCCCATATGAACCAGCTATACTCTAAAGATTCTTTATCCTACCACAGATACACATGGTTGTCCAAGTTCCTTCCACAACAGCCAGGAAATAGGAAAAAATTCTGGATTTCCCATCCATTGATCAATGAATAGTGAAAATTTGTTAATGTTTACCCAGTAAAATATTATGTGGATATCAGGAGAAATGATATTTGCAGATAAATGAATGGAGCTGAAACAATTACTCTGGGTGAGGTAGCCCTTACCTTTCTTATTTCTCTCCTTCCTGTCACCATTCCCTTTCCTGCTAGTCCCTTTCTCATATCTCTCTCTCTCTCTCTCTCTCTCTCTCTCTCTCTCTCTCTCTCTCTCTCTCTCTCTCTCTCTCTCTCATACACACACACACTCTCCCTCCCTCCCTCTCTCTCTCTCTCTCTCTCTCTCTCTCTCTCTCTCTCTCTCTCTCTCTCTCTCTCTCTCTCTTTCTCCCTCCCTCTCCACCCTCCTTGCTCATTTGGTTTCAATGAGGTTCATTTGCATGATGAGGACTTAAGGACTATCCATTTGAACTTGGTAGACTCAGTATTAGATAAACCAGTGGAGACAATGGACATCACTCCTATAAGATCCACCAGTAGCCAATGCTTCATTGGGGGAACAATCATCCCACAGGCTATTATAACTCTAAAAAGAATATAAATATATATCTAGATGTAATATGAGTCTTAACCAAAAAATAACCGTACAATATATGCTTCTGAAGCTTTTGGGGGAACATTTAACATGAATTACATTGTATAGGATGCCATCATTTGTTAAACATCATTGGTGTGGAAATGGAATTATGGCTATACATATACATGAAACTTCTTCTGTAATAAAATACTCATAAGAAAATTCTGTCATGAAAAGCTTTGATTTTAAAAATTATACAGGAATAGGGAGAGCCGATGGCAGAATATTGACACTTATTAAATCTTGAGGGTATGTTCCTGAAGCTCTACAGTTTAATATACTGTTATGCATGCATAAAAGAGTCCTTAATAAAATAAATAATGATACACAGAAAGTCTGCAATGTGTATATATATATGTGTGTGTTTATGCATACTTATATATATAATCCAATGAGAAATATTAAAACTAATATATATTATAATGTTTACATTCTCTTTTACCTCAAGGTCCTTTAGCAGTAACTTTTTGAAAAACCTGTCTTTCAAATTTATACAATCGAATCCTGAAAACATCATGGACTCACATGAAAAATAATAATAAATGACATACAATCTTAATATTTTAATATATAATATGACATATTCAATAATAAAGTTATTGAATAAATTCTTGTTTATTACAATGAAAGCATTTTGGGTCTAACTGATTGGAAAATTAGATTTCATTGATATAAACTTCCTTTATAAACAACAACAAAAAGAACAGTATTTCACTTTAACACACAATTAAATGTATCCACTTGATGGTTCCTTTGTGTGTTCTGTTCCAATGGTGGTATTTATTCATCTGATGCAAGATTTCACAAAAATACTCTTCTGTTCTCTCTTTGTTCAAGACATGCCTTTACTTTGACGAGTGGATCTAGAGAGATTCCACAGAGGTCATCTATCCTGATCCTCTGACACAGAACATGTAACATGGTGTTATCTGAGTAAAGATTTGCCTTCACAGAGCACAGTCTTTTAGACAATATTGAGAAAGATCAAAAGAGGTCCACCATGTCCCTATGACAACATGGTTCATCACACACACATGAGCACACAAGCTATAGTCAGTACGGCACAGCTACTGTAAAATTAAGATAATTCCAGAAAACACAGCATAATGCCAACAACTATAACCTCACATTAACCTCAATTTGGCTTGCAGTTTGAGAATTAGCTACAGACACAAGCATATACAAGGAAAACCCATGTAATTCAAAGTCACTAACCTGAAGAAGTTCATTTCCATTTTGTTTTATTATAGGAAAAATAGTTATAGATCTAGTATTAGGTTTATTGGGGATAGCTTAGACATCTCCAATTGTGTGTATAATTGTGTCTTTTGTTTTTCTGTAACAACTCCTTTTATACATACTCAGTTTTACTGTGAGAACTTGAACATGTTTAAGTGAGTTTCTCATCTGCATATCCTATCATTTACTGTATAAACCGTTATCTTAATAAATACTAGTGTTTTTGTAGGTGTGGTTTGGCTAGAAGTAAATCACCAAGGACACGCCTTTGGATGTCCTAACAGATACCAGGTCTGCTCCTCTTTCTACACTTCCTGCCTGCAATGAGATAAACAGCATGTGCATGACTGTGCTTCCACAAGGTTCAACTTAGCTCCCAGGGCCAAGTAGTCATGGACTGAGTCCTTTAAAAATGTAAGCCAAAATAAATCATTCCTGAGCTAGAGGGACAGCTCGGCAGTTAAGAGCAGCTAAGAGTTCACTGACATTGGGCACCTCTCAACTGCCTGTACCTCCAGTCCCATGGGATCCTATGCTCTCTTCCAAACCCTATGGGTACATACACACCATGGCAGACATTCACAAAACCACACAAGTGCACACAGAATAAGACTTTTTAAATACATCCGCAACATAAAGAATTCCTCCCCTTAATTTGTTCTGTTAGGTATTTGGTCACAAAAAAAGAGAAATTTAAGCAGTTAATAGTTGTTACTTCTAACATTTAACAAAGAATAAATACATGCGCTTTATTTCAGGTTTCTATCCCCTTTGTGCACTTCAGCTGCTAGGAGAATTAAGATTACATTCCCCTAATACAAATGTATTGGAGGCATTCATTCTTTACCTTAGCATTGCATGTTTCTAATTAAATCAATTTAAGAAATAGTTTCATATTTTTAAATGACTTTGTGACTTAGTTACAATTTGTGGCACATAGTGCCACAAGAGAAAAAGCAAAGCAATAAGAAACATAATCATAGCAATAAAAGTAAACTAATTTATTTTAAAGTGACTGGATTATATTTGCCCTCAGTTAGCACCACTTTCAGGAAAAGATGATTTTTCATAGTTATGTGTGGTGATATTTTGTTTTGGTATGGGTCTGCATGTGTAGGTCTGAGAAAAAAATAACAGTGTTATAGCCATAAGGAGAAAGAGACAGTGAATGATCACAAGGAAACAGTTTTCTGAACACAGCAGGGCAGCTGTACCTATGAACTCACAGCAGTTATGACAGCATGCAAAGCACCTGTGCTAGCTCAAAACAGAGAAAAATCCCAGCATGGAGAAAAGGAGGACACAACGTCTAAACCTTAGACAAGTAGCTACTGGCAATTATAGCTTCTAGGAGGGGTCATTTTTCCTCAAGAGAGTTTGTCCAGTGGGCAGGGCGAATTAGAGTGGATAGTTATAGGAAAATAAAAGAGGTCACTGAACTGAGATGATAGGAAAGGAAGTGGATCTGGTAGGGTTAGGGGAAATGAGCAAATATGATCAAATCATGCTGTACAAAACTTGCAAGGAAACGACAATAATACTTATGAAATACTGAAGAACAAATAATAACATGGTCTCTGAAAATCTTCTGACGTTTGATACACCTAATACTCCGTATCTTAATGTCAGCTCTTTTTATTTTGGTCATTTGAAATATGGCTTCAGTGTTACTCACGATCTACTGCTACACCTGATATAATAGTCAGTATAACCCCATTTTTCTAACTTTTAAATGTCACTTTTACCGATCAAAACAGTCTTTATTCTCATTGCTTTATATAGCAACACTTGACTGCTGTTTCCTTGATACTGTGAATCTGAGCTTAATTCCTTAGCACTGTGCCTCCAAACAAGGCAATCCCTGCTTCACACCTCAACTGATTATGTTGACATCGCACTTGACAAGAGGGAGGGAGGGAGGGAGGGAGGGAGGGAGGGAGGGAGGGAGGGAGGGAGGGAGGGAGGGAGGAGTGTTGAGTGAAGCCTTTTCCTTGCCAGCCACTTTGGTTTTTCCCCACCAGTCGGCTGGGCTCTGCGGTGTAGTCCCCAAATAACACACACGATGCTGTATTAATTATGAAGCTGTTGGACTTGCTTGTTTCTTACTGGATAGCTCTGACATAAGTATTTACCCCATAATTGTTAATCTATGTATTTCTCTTACCGGAGAAAAGTTCCAAACTTCTTACCCCTATGGCAGCTACATCTTGACTCCCTATGTTTCTCCTACCTAGAGTCCTCCTGGACTCCTAGTCCCACCTATCTTGCTTCCCTATTGGCCAACAGTGCTTTATTGACATATACACAGGACTTCCCCAGCAAAATACACACCAAACAAGTGTACACACAATGGTAATTACTACTTAACAAAACTCATCCACACCTCTCCCATCCTGTATTAGCAAGGCTCAGGAGACATTCTTCCATGTAAGACTCATTTTATAAAAACAATACAAAGGAAGGAAGGAAGGGAGGGAGGGAGGGAGGGAGGAAGGAAGGAAGGGAGAGAGGGAGGGAGGAAGGACAGAACGAACTCAAAACCCTTACTGTGGGATAGCAGAAAGCAAAAAATATGTGAAGGAAAAATACTAGCTTAGTGATTGTACTCTATGAAAGAATCAGATCATTTGTTTTCAGTAAACACAATGTATAGTAATATAGACATAGACATGCTCTAAAAAAAGAAAAATGGTTTCATGCCAGATAACTCATTATTTCACAATAGATTTGTGACACCAAAGCACAACTATCTCAGTTATGCAGCCTATGTGTGCAGTCAATCACACAACTCGTGATGTTTTCAAAAGCACAGAGGAGAGATGTATGACACCATAATGTCTGTGGTTTTTCCTACTAAGCATCCAGGGTATAAAAGGCCCTTGGCAGAGGATGACACCCAGACTCAAGGAACCTTTGGTCCATAACTGAACAGTCTACTCCTGACACCATGTGTTACTACGGTGGATACTATGGAGGCCTTGGCTATGGCTATGGTGGTCTAGGCTATGGCTATGGCTGTGGCTACGGTGGCTATGGCCGTTATGGTGGCTATGGTTATGGTTGCTGCTGCCCTCTGGGTTATAGGAGGTATTGGTCCTATGGCATCTACTGAAGAGTCTCTACAGCTGCTCAGTCTATTGGCTATATCCTGCTATCTCCAGTATCTCTGGTCCACATCATGAATTATTAAATATGTTCAAGTCTCCCAACATCATATTCAACTAGGTGCAAGATGAATGGACAGCACCATTTTCACCCTGTCCCTCATCTTCATTTGGACGATGTGACAGCTTATAGAGAAGGTCTCCACAACCTTCATCCAGAAGGGAAATTGCGTGTGTGAAATAAATGCCTTTGAATAAACTATTCCTTTCCTACAGCTCTATTAATGTCTCTTGGTTTGGGATATGTGTTTGTGTGTTTGTGCCTGCTTCATCATTTATGTGTAATCATGAACAAATGAGAGAAGATTAAGAGGGAAGAGAAAAGGAGCAAAGATGCAGTGGGAACCTGTTTTGGTTTAGGATTCATGCACTGACAGACATTTTGATTGTTTCTATAGAGCTGCTATTGTGTGTACCATCACAAAGAACTCGTTAGTAACAGACATGCTCTTGTGATCAAATCCATTGTCTGCTAGTTAAGTTTTCAGAAGAACCAAAAATTATTTCTATGAATACTTTGGGAGGACTCCACACAGTGTTTCCTATAATAGCTGCCGTCACACACATTCTCAATAATGTACAGTGTTTCTCTTCCTTCATGTTTTCTAACACCCATGTGCTGGCTAGTTTTACGTAACTGGTATTGATGTCCTGGCATTACAGTGACCCTGTCCCCAGACAACTGGCAGGGTATGCACAGCAGCATTCAGGCAGATACTTAGACAGACCAAGCGGTCCTGTGTTGTGTGGCTACATTATGTGTTGTGTGGCTGCATAAGGACTCTGTAAGCATGTGCAAGTTTTTTAAGCAAGCGCCTCCTGCCTGTTCCTGCTCTTTCTATTTCTGCTCCAGGTCGGCTGACCCCAACCCCTCCACTTTCTCCCTTTCCCAATAAACTTGACGTGGGTTTTGCTGAGTTTTGTGGTTTGTGTTTCATCACTCAGAAATGTAGCAAACAACAACAACTGGAAAGGAAGGAACTTCCATTGAGAAAACACCTCAAGAGCCATCTATAAGGAATTTTCTTAATCGGTGATTAACGGGGATGGCCAATGGGTGGTACCATCTCTTGGCCGGTGGACCTAGTTTATACAAAAGCAGGCTGAACAAGCCAAGGGGAGCAAGCAAGTAAGCAGCATTCTGTCCATGGTCACTGCATCAGATCCTGCTTCAGGTTCCTGTCCTGTCTGAGTTCTTGTCCTGACTTCCTTTGATGAAGTTATGCGAAGGATGAGACAAATAATCCCTTGCCTCCCCAACGTGTTTTTGGTCATGGTGTTTCATCACAGTAATAGAAACCATAACTAAGACAACCCATTTTCTCTCTATAGCCGTTTTAGTTAACAAGTGTTGGTGAGAGTCTCACTGTAACATTGATTTTCAATTAGGACACTGTGGTGGCATAGAACTTTATTTTACCCTTTAGCTATGTACAGGTTCTCATTGAAAAATGTCTATTTGAATCTTGAAACATTTAATACAAATTATTTTTAGTACACTGTTGAGTTGTAGATAGTTCACACATTTTAGTTATTAATCATCTAGACTGTAGATACCTTAATTTTTGCTTTCCACTGTGTGAACTAACCTGCTGCGCAGAACTTTACTAGCTGGCTACAAAACAACTTGTCTAGTTTCAATTTTGTTGTCTGCAATGTTGAACTCTCATGGAGGCATGGCCAACCAAAGAAATTCTTCCCAGTGTGATCTTTGTTGGGGAAGTCCTGTTATTTGCCTGTGCATTTGTCAATAAAGTACTGTCTGGCCAATAGAAAACCTAGATAGGAGGGACTAGGAGTCGAGGAGGATTCTGGGAAGGGAAAACACAAGAGAGTCAACATGTAAGGCCATTGGGGGTAGGAAGCCTGGAACTATTCTCCGGTAAGAGACATACTTAGATTAACAATTATGGGGTAATTACTTAAAGCAGAGCTAGCCAGTAAGAGACAAACAAGGCCAGCAGCTTCATAATGAATATAGCCTCCTGTGTGTTTATTTGGGACTGATGCGGATCTGGAACCAGGCGGGCGGAAAGGCTCCTTCTCAAGGAAAAAGCTTCTCTTAACAAAATGGTGATCAGGAGTGGGATGATGAATTTCCACACAAAATAACAAAAGATTTAAAGGAATTTTAGAAACAGAAGAACGGAGAGAAGCACAGAATTTTGGTAGCAGCATTTTCTCAGGTGTGCTCTGTTTTGCTAGCAACAAGCCGAGATTCAAGCGGCTCGCTTACTGGAGTCTTCCTGACTCGGCATAAAAAGAAAAAGAAAAAGAAAAAAAAAAACCAACAAGGTTGTTTAAGAGACTCTGCTAACGATTGAAAGGTGTGTACGTACAGCTGGAAGTGGCAGCTTTTGCTGGAGGTCAGCATGGACTGAGGCGGTAAGCTGGAGTCACGCTTACGCCCACCATCTTGACGAAAAAAAAAACCCGGCAGTTTAAAACAGCCGCGGTTTTACAGATAAGACACGTGGCCAGAAAAACATAAAGATTTACAGTAAAGTCAGACTTGGATAAAGAAAAACTTCTAAAGGTTTACAGTGTGTTTAAAAATATATGTGAGATTGAGAGAGAAACTGAAACGACAAAGTGGTAAATAAATACAAAAGCCGGCGTTGTGGTGGCGCACGCCGGTAGGATTGTTCCAGAGGCAGAGGCAGGCAGGTTTCCAAAGAGAAACCCTGTCTCAGAGAAAAATAAATAAAAGTGAAAGAAATAAAGTAATAATAGATAAATAAATAAGCCACGTAAAGATGGAAAATACACAGAGTCTGGATACTGTACGCTATTGTGTTTTTCAATTTTTTGCTTGCTCAGGAAGGAACTGCTGCTAAAGTACACTTGATTATAAATGCTGCTGAATTAATCCAACTTCTATCTTTTAAAAATGCCTTGACTTCAAAATTTAAGTGTAAGGATATGTTACTTGGAAAAGGAGTTTTTATTTATGTTTCTACAGAAAATGAAAAGCTAAGGATTCCTTCCAGGCTTTTGTGGTTTCACGAACCAAGACCCCCGGAAGCAGTGGAACAGGTGTTCCAACGACTGAGACAGCTAAGATGATACAGCCTTACAGACCCCGAAAATACGGACTTATACAGGTTTCTGAGTTTTGTCATGATCCCCATGGTATAAACAGCGCCCCCTTCCAGCAGGAAGCAGTTTGGAATGAGCGACGTCCCAATTCCCATCTTGTTTATAAATCTTTGTTTTCATTTAAATGGGATTGTTTATAATTGGCTAGTGATCACAGCCAATCTTTTTTAATGGTAAAAAGGGGAATTACGGTATGGGTATTGCTTTTCATTTATTGAGACAAAATCAAGGTCAATTTTGTGATGTTTATATTTCTCCTCTTGATTAAGCATTGTGCTTATACTGATCTTCTAAAATGTAATGCATAATTGAATACAGACTATAGATAGTTACTTATAACAGAATTTATAGTTAGGTAAGTTAGGTTTTCTAGATATACAGAAATATATTTGAGACAGATAGACAGTCTTCAAACCTCTCAAAGACCTTCAGAACATGGCATTTAAAATGGTCTAGGGTTTTTTTGACAATGAAAAATGTCTGCTCCTGGCAGCACCAATTATGTCTGAGAGGAAGATGGGCATCGAAGAAACTTGTTATGGAGTTTGCTTTCAACATGGCAAGATTAGCCATTTGGGCAAGAAACTGCTCTTGCCTAGACTGTTTGACTGCTGTTGTATAAACTGGACATGCAGGACCCACAGGAAAGTGACTACTGAACTCAGTCTTACAGGGTTCCTGCTTCATGAAGAGTCTACGAGACTTTCTGCAGGGCAAAGAAAAATGACTGACAGACTGCCAACGCAGATGGACAGTTTGAAATTTCCTGCTTTGCTGAGAAGTGTTCCAGACACATTGTGGCCTATGGGCTGAAGATGGATGCCCCAACGTTACAGAGGAACTTCGGGTGACTGTCCAGGCAGTAAGATGTCTCTGTTAATCCTAGTGTTTATATATTATCCTTCTGTGGTCTTTGATGGAGTTGAAGAAGATAGTTATAATTATAGTTTTCCTTAGTTATGATAAAAGATACATATAGAACTTTTGACTCACAAGGATGGGATGGATGATATTTTCTTTAAATCTTGCTAAAATATTGTAACTATGTTCTTACTTGATAACTGTTCTGTCATATACAATTTGACTATGTTAAAATTAAGACCTTTCTTTTGTTTAAACAAAAAAGAGGAGATGTTGGGGAAGTCCTGTTATTTGCCTGTGCATTTGTCAATAAAGTACTGTCTGGCCAATAGAAAACCTAGATAGGATGGACTAGGAGTCGAGGAGGATTCTGGGAAGGGAAAACACAAGAGAGTCAACATGTAAGGCCATTGGGGGTAGGAAGCCTGGAACTATTCTCCGGTAAGAGACATACTTAGATTAACAATTATGGGGTAATTACTTAAAGCAGAGCTAGCCAGTAAGAGACAAACAAGGCCAGCAGCTTCATAATGAATATAGCCTCCTGTGTGTTTATTTGGGACTGATGCGGATCTGGAACCAGGCGGGCGGAACGGCTCCTTCTCAAGGAAAAAGCTTCTATTAACAGATCTTATATAAGTTTCGTGGTTTGAGTTTTATGTTTGATCCTTTCATTTAGAATTTTGCTTTCATATATAGTGTCAGCCATATGTTCCATATATATATATGTTATATATATATAGATAGATGTTAGACACTGGTTTTGCTATATAATGGTCATAAATCTATCACTGATAGTATTTGTGGATTCAAAGAGTTTTAAGATAGGTATTGTAAAAATAAGATTTTTTTCCATTACATCACCAAATGTCTTTGTTTTCAGTGATGAAAACTTATTTGTATAGATTTTTCTGTTGAAATGTCCAACTCTCTGAATTTTAAATTTCATAAAAAAATTAAAGGTAGCCAAAACCATTCATTTTAATGATGGTTTTCATTATTCTTACTGGTACTCCATCCTTCAACTACAAAGTGAGAGACAGGGAGTGCACGTGGCTAGTTTAGTCTCTTTTTAAAGAGTATGCTCAACATGATTTTACGAAGAGACTGTATCTAATGTTTCATGCATAATCTACCACAAAGCATGTTTCTAGAAATTGACCCTAAACCCTATGTATGTGTATACATTTGCATGTGGTGTAGGCACACAGTCAGGAGAGGGCAAATGAACTTCTGTAAAGCTAGAGTAAAACACAAAGTTCCTTACTCTACATTCTATCTGCCAACCTAAATTTTTTGACGTAGAGTCTCACAATGAATATCAACTTAGCCTGGCAACCAGAAAGCTCCAGCAACCCTCCTGTCTCTCACCCACATGGCACTAGTGTACAGGCATGTGGCTACCTAGGTTTTGAAATTTTAACCAAGTGTTTCACACTTAGATACCAAGCAATTTTCCCCACTGAGTAACCTCGCCAGACACTGGGTAAATGTTTGAAGGGACGTGTTATTGTTCTATTTTCAAAGGACCCCAATATAAAAAATAAATAAAGTTAGAGATGGGAACACTTCTCTGTGGCTAAGAGCTCTGGATGCTCTCACTGGAGGACCCAGGTTAAATTCTCATCACCCACACAACAGTTCACAACCATCTGTAACTCCAGTTCCCGGGGATCCACAATCCACACCTGACATTTTCAGGCACTACATCCATATTCCACACAGACATATATGCACCTAAAACCTGTATACATGAAAATAATAAAATATTTTTTAAATTAAGGTTCACTGAAATTGATGTTGTATCACCCAATTAACAAAAATGAGTTTCACAGTTACACCTACAATATGTTTACATAGGCTCACACAGACACACAAAAAAATGGACCATGTAGTTTCTGCACAGAAAATAATAATTTATGTTTCAATGGTTTTAAAACATCATGCAGGGCAACAATGTGCTTAGAAATAAATCTAGAGCAAGTAACATAAGACGACAACTTGACACCAATTACAGATACCGTAAGTAATAAATAGCTTACTCTTCATGAGCAAGACTTCAGAAATGTTCTCCTCCAGATAAGTTCATGAAAAACAACAGCAAGAATAATAAAAACATGAAAGAAAGCACAAAGATCTTCCTCTGGGGTAATTGACACTAACCAAATGTAACAAGGAGAAAATTATTTACTGATTTATATCATCTGACAAAATCATGTGACACATTCATTAGACTAGATGAAGAATGATCTAGAGTCCTGAAACATGAACAGAGTCCCTGTTTTGGACACTGAAGTAGGAACCCAAATATTCCAGCTATGCAGACTTGTCTGTCCAGGAAATTATGGAACTCATGATGTTTTCTGAAGCACAGTGGAGAGATGTGGGGTACCGCAATGCCTGTGGTTTTTCCCAACAACAACCCAGGTATATAAAAGGCCTGAGCAGATGCCCACATCCAGACTCAAGGGACCTACCTGTAGTTCATAACCAAGCAGTCTCCTCCTGACACCATGTGTTACTACGGCAGCTACTATGGAGACCTGGGCTATGGCTATGGAGGCCTGAGCTATGGCTATGGCTGTGGCTACAGTGGCTATGGTGGCTATGGTTATGGATGCTGCCGCCCACTGTGCTATAGAAGATACTGGTCCTATGGCTTCTACTGAGGAGATTCTGTAGCTGGTCAGCCAGCTAACTATAACCAGCTTGCTAAGTTGAAGTACCTCCAAGTGTCTTAAAACCAGTTATTTTAATGACTTCAAAAACACTAATATAGTCTTAGTTATCTGTGGGAAAACATGAATTTCAACTTCATTAATAACATATTATGACAGTCTGTAAAAACTTCTTATAAAAATGTATTTAATAATATGTAGACTACATCAAACTTGGCTCTCAACATATACTTAAAATAGATTTATATTGTTTAATAAACTATATTTGTTTCCAGTATTGCATTTGTTCTAGCCCTAATAATTGTCTACAATAGTCTTCCAAATGCATTTTGTGTCTGTTTGCCTCTGGGAGTGAGAATGAACATAAAAAATGAAACTGTCCTCTTGTGATCATTAGGATTCTAAAAATAATTTGGGCAAAAATCAGTTTTTTGTAACAAACTATAAAATTTGTTTTTATATGTCTTTTAATATCCACCACTAAATTGTATGTTATGCTTTCATCTTAGAAACAAGTATTTCCCTTCACTTTTGCGCAATCATGTTAGTGAGACATTATGGGTTCAGTTATTGAACAAGGATGGCAACTGATGGGCATGTCAAAGTAGACGGGTCTTCAGTCTCATATAAATACTATAGGTGAATGAGAAAAGCCGGAAGAGTGACAGGTAGTCCTCCCCACGAAAGTGCCAAAGAGTCAGCTCTGAAAACATGCATAGAAGCAACATTATAATGACTAAGCAGGCTTCATCTAGAATATACACCTACATAAATAAATGCATGTATTAACAATTAATGAAAAAGAGGTCATAAATTTTAGGAGATTGGGGATGGGGTATGTGGGAGGCATTAGAGAGAGAAAAGAGAAGGAAGAAATATTGTACTTATTATCTAAAAATTTTTTAAATTAAAAATGAGTGATTTTTACATTAGCTGTACTTCACACCAGAGAACTTACATTTCTATGGTTTGTGTGCAATGTGTCTTTCACAGCACCTGTGCTTGGACAGCATGCACTAGAGCCCAATATTATGAAATGTTTCTTGCCTTTTAAAATATCTCCACCAGAGAGTGGCCATTTGCTTGATCACATTGACAAGGTCAGCACTAACAGTATACTGGCTTACCAACAAGGCTAAAAATTATGACTTCTAGATATGCCATTTCATTTCAAATACTTAGAAAAACACATGTATTGTCCAGAACTGGGTTAGAACCATGAGATGGTTTACCAGTTTCTAGGCAACATTAGAATGTTTTGAGTCTTTCCCAGAAGCCTATTATTTTTCAAATATGAAAACTGTATGTCCAAATTTTCTCTAAAACCCAATCATTTTCACCTTTGAAATATGTATGTGTCAAGATGTCACCAATAGTACTGTGTATCACCTAGAGGATTGTTGATAAGGATGTTGTGAGTGGATACTGATACGCACATCTTGGCTCATTCTTTCTACCTGATGGACATGCCCCGAGGAGCTGCCAGCCTGAGGAAAATCACAAACTCATTGAGAATGATTTTTTAAAAAATAAATCTGATACTTGAGCTAAACCTAGACTAACTTGGGCAAATCCAACTGACGCAGAAAAACATCAACTGTAGTTGCTAGCGCCACACACACAGAGGTTTCTCATGTTTGCCTGTCCGGCCAGCCACTGCCTTAACCATCCTCCCAGCCCTCTTTCTTGCCGACTCTAAGAAGGTCCAGCAGAGACGGTTTCAATCTATCTGTGCCAACTCCCTATTTCTCGACTAAACCCACAGCTGTGCTTCTATAATACACACCCAGTGCCATTCCAGAGAGCACTACAGTGGTCAGGGAATGACTCTGCTCCTACCTTCTCTGTCTGATGCCAAACTTTCCAATCCTGTGGATTCTGCTCAGGAACTTACAGAACAATGCAGATAATTGCACTGCTCCTCTTTAGAATTTTCATTAGTGACTCTGAAACACCACCATGTTCCTCCCAAAGTCACATAAGGAAAGACAGCATTACTAGGTAACACTAAAGCAAATGTATGCATGCAACTAAACCTGTACCCATTGATAAAATATTCAAAATACTAAAACCCTGTCATATACTCATGTCATAACAAATAGTTGTATTAAGTACTCTGTAGTAAAATGTGAGAATATGAGCCTTATTTTTCCTGCTTCTATTTTCTGTCTTTAACATTTTTTTGATGGTGGACTGGTTTAGGCAGGATCTCAAAGAGCCCAGGGTGGTCTTGAGCTTGTTATGCAGCTGAAGATAAACTTTTATCACCACATCCAGCTGCTGTTTATCTTCTCAGCTTCTTCTTGGACTCTGAACATTAGAATGGAAACATACTTCTTTGTTTCTGCAAAGCCTAGTTTATTTTGGTCTGCTTCAAATATATTTCTATTGAGGCTAAATTTGCAATCATGGGGAACTTTTCATTTGATGGTATTCCAAGAATTCATGCTATTTTTATTAAAAAAGATTAATTCATTTCTATCTGACTTTCAATGTATTTCACATAAAAGTGTAGAGTATCATGTGCAATCCTTTTCCCAAGTGATATTTTAGCTACATTAAATTTATATTCATTAAAAATACTATCAATAGAATAAAGATCCAAGCTTACCAGATGTTATGAAAAGTTGTGTGTTATACCCTCATTAACACAGTAAAATAATTATATTTCTTTTTCCCTAAAGTCCTTGATATTTTTCTAAGGCCCTCTTTAATCTAAAGGTCTCTGTGATGTGGATTAATAAAACAGTTGCATTAATAACCAGTGAAACAGAAGCAGAAAACACAGACAAGGAAAAAATAAATTGAAATTAGATAACAAGCTGACATATTGAAGTTCTCAGATATCAATAATTACTTAAAATATAAATGCTCTAAATTTGCCAATTAAGGGATAGCAATAAGTAGACTAGAAAAAAATATATCTTCCAACTATATGCAGTTTGTATATAACTCCCTAAAATAAGGCAACTTCTTGGGTATAATATGAGTCATACAAATCCCATGACATGCAGATATTAATAAAAAGCATATTAAAATCCATTTTGGTGAAAGGTTCAATTCCACAGCATGCAGCTTACTGTTCTCCCACGAATTTCCCATGAGGTATTTGTCTCACATTCGGACATTTGCGATGGCTGCCTTTCAGTTGTCATCACAAGTGCTGCTGTAATATCTCTGCCCGTTCTTTTGTAAACATGGCCGTTTATGCTTTTCTACTTTTGGGTTTGGTAATGCAGCTCGGCATCATAGAATTAAGTTTAGAAAACGATATTTCATCCTTGTGTGAAAGCTTCAGGTGTCATTCACTGTAGCTAAGTGGTTCGATTTAGAGATGGCTGACTCTTTCATGTGATGGGTAGTCATCATCACATATGTTAACATTCTCCGATAAGGAACTGGGCATAAAGCACGTTTATATTTATTCTTCATTAAGAACTTAGAAAGTGTGTGCTTGTGTCTTAATGTGACTTATAACTAAGTTGTCTCTCATTTGTTTAACAGATGCTTTGAGATACTAGTGAATTAGAATATGTATGTATTCATCACACAATATTCATACATCTCTTCTTAAAAATTATACCAATTTATTCTTTAAAATTCATGTTGAAATCATTCTAAATGATGCAATTACATAGAACTTAAATTATTTAATCTATCTAGTACCACTTAGTCACAAGATAATCCTACCCCAACAGCAACACATATCAATTTTCTTTCATCCAATATACACTGATGGGAGATGTTATTCTTTATTGTGTTTGTCTTATTGGTAGATGAGTAAAACTGTGGCCAATGAGACAGGAAAATAGGAGGGACTAGGAGATGAGGAAGATTCTGGAAGACATAGGCAGAAACAGTCACCATGTTGGAGGAAGCGTAACAGGTCTAGACCCTTCTCTGGTAAGATAAGACCACATGGAAATACTTAGGTTAATAGAAATGCATTAATAATTAAGACATAACTAGCCAAATAGGGAGCCCTAGGCATTGGCCAACAGTTTCAAAATTAATATAGAGTTGTGTGTTCATTTGGGGCTCAAGGGCTGTGGGACCTGCCGGGCCAGAAAACTCATGCTAACAATACACAATTTAGAAGTGTACATGTCTTTCTAAAGATTGCTTTGTGGGGACTGGAGAGATGGCTCAGTTAGTAAGAGCAAATGCTACACTAACACGAGGACCTGAGTTTGGCTGCCATCACCCACATACAACGCTGTGTTTGCTTTCTGGCCCCAGGAGTGTTAGAAACAAGGGGCCGGTGGCACTCAACATCCTCCTCTAGGGGTAAATAAGCACCTCTCTCTTTCTTTCTCTCTCTCTAACTCTCTCTCTGTCTCTCTCCCACACACACACAACTTTCTCTCTCCTCTGTCTCTCTCTCACACACACACTCACACTCAAATGCACTCACATTCACACTTACACACACACACAGTCACACATATGTAAATGCATTCCCTTGAACTTCTTTTTACTCTACATACAGTAGCAACAGCATTATTCAGTTGTAAAACTTTCATAGTTTCCAGTGTGACTTTGTATTTGATCAGCCTCAAGACAACCCTCTCAATTTGGAAGATTTGTTGACTTTCTTGTTTTATTCTTCTATGGCTTTCTAAAATTGCATATATGTGACTGAAATTCAAACTATAATTTTAAGTGCACTGTAGTGTTTGGAAGCTCGCTTACCACAGCTTTGCTTCATCTCTAGAATTACTCCTTGCTCACTTGAAATCTCTGCCTTCTGATTTTGGATTCAGTTGTCTTCAACTTTCTGTCAATCTTAACATCTGCAATATTTTAAAAACTCTTTCTATGTTTGTTTACCTATACTTGAATTACCTATTCATATATGCATTTAATTCCATTATAGTTGTGGCAAGAGCTTTTAGGTAATTTGATAACTATTTTATTTACATAAGGTTGAATGTGACTAGATTTTTAAAATCATTTTGTCTCTGCATGGTTATATTGCATTCTTTACTTACAGTTTTATTACATTAATATCTACCATATCTGTTATTAATGTGGTAATGCTTACTGTCTTCATATTAATGTTAGCAGATTATTTTGACTCATAATTAACTTTTGAATACTTTTTGACATATTAGGGGAGTGTCTCTTTTAGCAACATGTACTTAAAACTGTTTATCCAGACTTAATTAATTTTGTGAATTTTCACTGATATATATAGTTTATTTATTATATTGGTAAATATAATATGTATGTATGGCTTTACCATACCATCACTGTTGTATCCTTTCTCAAGGTTTTATATTCTGTTTTTTTAATCAGGTATTTTACATTCTACTTTTCTCAAAGAATTTTTATTTAATTAATGTATTCAATATGCATGTGAGTTTTTTTGTATGTTGCCAGTATATAAACACACTCGTGTGCACGCTTGTGCGCGTGTGTGCACGCACACACACACAGAGGCCAGAAAAACTTGTGGCTATCAGTTGCCTGTTTCCAATGTGTAAGTCCCAGGCATCAAACTCGGGTTGTCAGGCTTAGCAGTAAGCTCCTTGACACACAAAGCCATTGCCCTGGGTCTGTTGTTTTCTCCCTTGACTTGAAAGTTACAGGCTGTTTCATTGTAGATATTTTAATTCAATAAAGAGTAAAATACATGCCTTTTAGAATATATCTTAAGTTAAACTGGCATCTTATCATTCATGCAATCCTAAAGACTTAAAGTACTTAACTGTGTCTATAAAATTACATCTTTAGTTCCATTATTTCAGGCAGTGATTCTACACATAGTCTGGCACTCCACAAATATTAAAGATGGTGATGATAATGGTAGCACTCAATATTTACTATGGTAGCCACTACCCCTTATTCCTCAGTCTTAATTGTGTTTTCAAAGGAAATATTTTTTGTCCAACTGACAATCTCCTTTAGCATATCCTTTAATATGTCCAATGCCAACAAATTCCTTGTATTTGTATGCCAGGCATGATGGTATTTCCTTTTACCACATAAATACTTTTCACCAACAACTATGTAATTAAGCACTTTAAAGGCCGTCTCTAGAGAAATCAAACAAATGCAGCTTTGCAGCATAATTAAAATTTTGGCATTAGTTTTTCACAGTGTTATAAATTGTATATCTTCAAAACTAATATGCATGTTAAGATGATATTAATTGAACTTAGAATAAAATAGAAAAACATTATCAGTAATCCAGGAAAGAAATGTTTCAATTACAAGAAATTCTGGAGAGAAAAAAGTGAAATATTTCTCCTTTACTGGTCAAAAACCCTCTACCTCAGTGCTTTAAAGGACTGAAGAGACACAGGGATCCTTGGGAGTAACCAGTGATTTAGGTAAAAGCTAACATATCCCAAAGTCACATGTGGTCCTTCTACTCTTCTGGGATAATACAGCTTTCTCCTCCTTAAGCCAATCTTGTCCAATTTTGGCCAAGAGCCTTTTATTGGAATATTTATCATGAAATGCTTCTAAGAAAAACCCTAAGAAAGGTAATTTCTAGTTCCTGTGGTAAATGAAACAAAGTAGAAACAGAGAAAATAATCCGGAGTTGCTTTTAGAAAATGCTGTGTACAAGTTTCCCTTGGAGACACAAGTAATGGAGACAGGTGCCATCATGCAGGTTTTATTTGGAGAGAAAGGTTTAGACAAATGTTTCTCACTGTAACATAAGATTTTAAAGATATTCATATGTTTATATCATAAGAAACTTAAAAACTTTAATTGTATCTATGATGGTTTCCAGCTTTGTCCATTTACCTGAAGACTTCATAATTTTGTGTTTTAATATGTGAATAATATTTCACTTTCCAAATATAACACATTCCCCAGTATATTAATCAGTTAGTAAATGTCTAAGTTGTTTCCATTTTCCTAGCTATTGTGAGTTGAGCAGTAATTAACTTGGATGAACAGGTGCCTCTCTTATGACACAGAGTCTTCTGGTATATACTCAAGAATTACATAGCTGGGTCATGTATTTCTGTCACTTAAGAAGCCCCCATCCTAAGTTCTACATTGGTTACACTAGTATACACTCCCACAAGCAGTGAATAAATGCCCCTCTTAAAACCAAACTGGCAATTGTCATCATTTTTTCAGACCTTGTCTATTCTGATTGAGTAGGAAGAAATTTAAAAGCAATTTTAATTTTCATCTCCATGATAGCTATGGATATTAGCAGGTTTCCTATGTTTTTCAGCCATTTGTGTTTTATCTTCTGAGAACTCCCTTTAGTTCCACTTACAGATTTTTAACTATGTTTCTGGTTTTCTTGATGTCTAGTTTTTCATGTAGATGTATACTATAGATAATATATACCTGTTAAAAACTATTGTCCCATCTTGTAGGCTTCAATTCTCACTCAAATGATGGTGCCCTTTGCTGTGCAGAATCTTTTTAGATTCATGAGGTCACATTTATTAATCATTATTCTTGCTGTCTGTGCAACTGTGGTCCTGTTCAGAAAGTCCGTTCCTGTGCTGATGAGTTCAAATGTATTCTCAACTTGCTCCTCTATCATGTAGAAAATTAGTAAGACGACACGGGTTTGAGACTTGCAGTAGGTGGGACAGGATGCGGGTATGTAATGGACTAAAAGAGACTAATGATACAGACATACTTAAACGTCAAAGAGAACGGACGGCCTAAGTAGGCTAGAGGAAAGAACACAGGGAAGGAAAACAAACACCAAAGACATTTCAAAATAGCCAGGAGGAAATGTGTCCCTTGGGGAAGCCTCCTAATACTAATACATACAAATATGTAATTTAGATGTAGTTACCCTGTTACAGGGCATCAATGCCTTTTCTGAACACCACAGGACAACAAGCAAAAAGCCCAATTCCAGGAATGTGTTTCCTCTTTGGGAGTTGTTAGGATGCAAGGCCTCACAGACCACCTAGAATTACAGGTTATTGCCAATGCCTTTGGTCACCCCCATAACTTGACAGTAAGACTTGCCAAAGACACCATACTCTTGAGTTAGAACTTGGAGAAATCAGGCTACTTCCCACCTGAATGCTTCATTCCTACTAGCTAGCCTTCACAAGGCTAATAGAGGAGAAAGGGAATCACGGATCTTACACAGCTGTGAACTAAAACTGAGAACTACAAGCATTACTGGCCTGCAAAGACAAGTTCACTAACGCAACAGTTCATAAATGTCACAGCAGGGACCAACCACTTCTGATTGCATTTCAGTCCTGCTTCCTGAGACACAACACATACCTGACACTGTTATTGGGCTAAAAAATCCTGTTGCTAAATAGATCACATGCCCAAAATAAACTAGTACTACTACTCTGCTAAATGATCATAGTGTTAAATTTACTCCCCAAAACATCGTTATACCCATAAATTAGTATCTCTAAACTCTCCTCAGAGAAGCTTCTTTCGACAGCAGATAACAATTCAGAGACCCACTCATGATCAAGGTCAGCAGATAACATACTTCAGAATGCACTGATCTAAGTGGGACATCTCTATTACATATTCTGTGCACAAGGCTCAAGCATCACTCTGGAGACAACAGAAAGATTCTCTAAGACAAAATTCTTGGGTGACTAAGAGGAAACCATGTTTTCCAGACATAGCAGAATAACTGCACATATCAGTCCATAGCATTTGAGACAGCATACACAAAATATATATGTGCCTGACAAAACCAATCACAGACAGGAAGGTAGGCGTAAAAGTTCTACCTTTACATAAGGCACTATTGGTAGCTGCTAGCTGCTGGCATCAGGAGAGCTGGATTTCTTTAAGGGTATAGGCACTTTACCCTCCAGTGAAGCCCATACAATCATGACTGTATGGACAGCACACATTGAGCTTAATGCATTTTTAAAAAGCTGAATTTTGAGAAGAGGGAAGAGTAGACATGGGAAAAGTTGGGGGGATGACACTGATCAAAATATATTGTATGAAATTCACAAAGAACTAATAAAAAGGGTGAAAGAGCCTTGTGAGGGACACTAGCTGACTTCCCATACTGAAATGGCTACAGAGAGAAAATGGGTGGTAGGGAACATGTGAAATAAAAAGGAACTCTGGACACAACTGAGAATGTACATGATGAAAGGCATTGCAGGAAACATTGGTGTAGACTACTGCCAAAATGATCATAGAACTTACTTATTGTACCTGAAATTTTAACTAGTAGACAAAAGAATTTGGTCTCAAAGGTAGGTCTGCGACTACCAAATTCATTGTGATGTTTCCCATGATAGAAAAGATGTGGATTCAATGACTCTTAATGGCTTAGCATTATACCCAGAGATCAGTATCTCTCAACCCTCATCACGGAAATATTCTTCAGAAATTGCTGATTAACACAGAGACCCACAAATGGTCAAAGTACAGAAAATAAGAAACTAGGGAGTACCTATCCCTAAACAGGACATGCATATCACAGACTATCTTCGCAAGTACTAGAGATCAGTGAAGAAGAAAGGCAATAGAACTATTGTAAGAGTCATAAAGTGGGGACCGAGTTTTAGGAAATAGTGTTTTCTGGACAAGGCAGGGCAAGAGCGCACGTGGATTCACAGCAGCTGAGACAGCATTCATGAGCCTGACAAAATTCCTCATGGAAATAGAAGCGGGCATGATTTCCCACACCCATCTAAGGAGCTATTGATAGTTGATGATTTCTGCTGAAGGAGAGTTTGTTTGAGGATGCAATCCTTTGGCAACAAAACTGTTCTTGATTTCTTTTGTTTGATTTTAGGGGTATTGTTTTGTTTTGCCTGTTTGTTTTTAAAGAGTACGCAAAGTTGGGTAAGTAGTGAAGGGGGTGTGGAATTGGAAACAGAGGGGTCAGTTATGGATATGATTAAATTATATCATATGGATATTCAAAAAACTAACAAAAATGATAACAAAACTAAATTTTAAAGGGTAGAAAAGATGATACTTCATCAACAGCAGTTCTATTTAATAGAAAATTATTTATTTATAAATGAAAGCAAATTTTATATTGTTTAATAAAAAAAGAAAGACTATGAGAACAACCTAATGTGTATCAACAGATCAGGTTTAAAAGGCCTCCTTCTCCTTCTGGTTTCTTTGTCTCCTCCCTCTCCCTCTCCTACTCCTGTGCCATTTATCCACAAACGACTTATATATGTGACAAAGTAGACACAAACACACAAGCATATATGTGAAAATTATAGAGACCTAAAATTCAAGAAAAACATTGTCAATTAAATATTCATTAAAAAGCACATATTTTTACACAAAAGTTGAGAGTCCAACTGGCTCACATTTCACAAGGCACTGTGTAGACAACAAAGAGCTCTACAAGCCGTCATCAGGTCCAACTGAAGGTGAGACGAAAGATGGGAGTCTTATATTTCATTTGATTTACTCAGGAAGTACACTATAATGGGAAATTTGAAGTTAGAAATTTCTGATGGGGGAAACTTGTAGACATTTCCATTAGGACAGCAGGTTACAGCTTACAGGCTGGGCAGCTGTAGAAATACATCAGTAGAAGCCATAAGAACAGTATCTTATACAGAACAATGGGCGACAGCAGCCAACACCACAGCCACCATAGCCACATCCATGGCCATAGCCTAGGCCACCATAGCCATAGCCAAGGCCTCCATGGTATCCACCACAGTAACGCATGGTGTCAGTAAGTGGCAATGAGTTACTGGTGTCCAGTTGAAGACAACAATAAGTTTCTTGAGTGTGAATGTCACCATTCATCAGCAGCCTTTTATATACCTGGCCAGTTCTTGACAAAACCACAGACATTACCACATCACACGTCTCTTAGAAAACATCCCTGATTGTGATTTATGAGCACATAAGGATGCATAACTGACATAATTGTGTCCCTGCATCAAGATGCTATGCTTACATTGTGCATGCTGATTTACTTGTCAAAATTCTGAGGCGTTCTTCATTTACTTGAGTGAATACATTGATGCAATTCTGACAGATGATATAAATCATTAAACAGTTTTCTGTTGTCTCCCTTTTATGTTTACTTGGTCTTCCTTACTCCATAAGAAGAAGGTCTTTGGGTTTTCTTTCCTGAAATTTAGTTTTGTTACTTGAAATCAATCTTACCTGGAAGAGTACATTTCTATAATTTTCCCCAAGTAAGTTAACTATTGGTTACATTATCTATAGATTGTTGGTAAGGGTTAACACATTTGAATATATTCCTGACTACATTGTTTTACTGCATGCTGTCTTAAAATCATCAAAAATAAAAATACCACTTGTGTGGTGACTATATATGGTCCATGTTTCTCTTTGTGAGCCCATGTAATGATGTTGATGATCATTACATTGAAATTCACTATGATTGTGTAAATAATCCAAAGTCAACTCTGATTAATGTATTTTTTTTAAGCAGGGCATACATGGGCTCTCACACATGACATTGCAGGAGAGCAGTGACATCACCTATCTGTTTACCAGACAGCTGTAGATATCTCACTAGATACTGAACGCACATGAAAAGCTTCATGTTGTCGCATCAGTGCTGCAAGGTTAAAGGAACAGGAGGATTTCTAAGGCGTGCTTGTTGCCAGGCAAACTCCATATGCAGTGAGGGAATCGGTCTCATGGGAGAGGAGTGTGTTGAAAGAGAACAGGACAGAAAATTTCTTCCCTGACTTCTATGCATATTCACCCAACCACCCACTTACATATATGTCCCTCATACAAAACACACACACACACACACACACACACACACACCAACATCAATTCCCATGGATATGTTCCAGTGATGGGGCCTTTGCCTTGTATGCACAAAACATCAGCTACAATCCTGAGTATTGTCCCCTCTAAAGAACAACAACCTGACAAAATCCCAACTTGGATAAAGGAGGTGTTGCAAGGTCCCATTAGCTAAGGAGCTGTTGGAAGTTGATAACTGGGAGAAGATGGTTTCTTCAGGCATGTGACCCTGGATGCTCCCATGGATGACCACACATCCCAGAGTACATAAGGAGCACAAATCAAACAAGTATGTTTAATATAACATTATTATTATCCACATAAAGGGAAATTTTTTTCTTCAAAATGCTAGCTCAACAAAAAAGAGACTCAAAAAACTATGGTGAGAGGAAAAAAAAGTAGGGAGGATCTGGGAGGAAATTGGGGAGAAGATCAAATATGATACAAGCACAGGTTATGAAATTTTCAAAAACTAATGCTCAGTTTCAGAATCAATTTGAATATGACTTTTAAAACAGACAACAAAAATAGAAAGTCATTTAGTATCCAACTAAGACTCTTTACACAACAGAAAAGTCCATAACTTAAAAGAAAACCAAAATATAGAAGAAATAGAAGACTAATAACCATAACTAGGTAATATCTCCAGCTGAGCAGATAGACAAGAAACTAATGTCAACAAGATCAGAGATTGGAATAGACATTTTTCAAAAGGAAATCTCCAATGACCAAAGGGTTAAGTGAGGCTCCATTTCACTAATGCCTCAAAATTACAAATTAAAAGCATGATAAGACTGTAGCCAACAGCTGTTAATAAAATTGATCTTAGAAAGGATATGACTGTTAGAGAACATGTGAAGGAAAGCCAACCCTCTGGTCTGTGAGAACGTACTGATGACAGCCATTATAGGAAACACTGTGTAGACTTTTCCTCAAACATTCATAAAACTAACTTGTGATACTTCTGAAATTTTAACTAGAAGACAAAAGGCTTTGACCTTGGAAAAATATCTGTACTACCAAATTCGTTGTGGCATTACTCACGATTACAAAGATATGAGAGCAATGCAAATGTCTATCAGTAGATGAAGGTTCAAATGAAATGTTGCTTTTCCCACTTTCTTCCTATTTACCCACAAAAAACTCATACAGTTGTGACGACAGGAGTCCACAGACGTACATTCCATATTGATGGATACTATTAAATGGAGCCAAAGGAATCAATATTTTCTATGAAATAGTTTATTTAAAAGG
The DNA here is from genome assembly GCF_017639785.1 of Mesocricetus auratus. NCBI lineage: Eukaryota > Metazoa > Chordata > Mammalia > Rodentia > Cricetidae > Mesocricetus > Mesocricetus auratus. The sequence goes on along the minus strand of NW_024429192.1, from coordinate 8,187,035 downwards.
AAATTATTTTAATACGATAGGTCAGAATCTAACTGGGTCTCATTTTCCCAAGGCATTAAGAAACCATTGAAGAATTTCCCTTCAAGCTGTCACACTGTCAAAATACAGATGGGGAATGTGATGGGCATGCTGTATTTTGTTTATTTTTTCTCGGATAATTTAGTATGATGTTGGAATTTATGATGATTTTTAAGAAGAACGTTGGAGTGTGTGGGTGCAGCGTCTCCTCAATAGAAGCCACAGGACCAGTATCTTCTATAGTATAGTGGGCGGCAGCATCCATAACCATGGCCACCATAGCCACCATAGCCACCATAGCCACCATAGCCACCATAGCCACCATAGCCATATCCATAGCCTAGGCCTCCATAGCCATAGCCCAGGCCTCCATAGTATCCACCGTAGTAACACATGGTGTCAGGAGGGAACTGTTCAGAGGAGATGAGCAGTTCCTTGAGTCTGACTGTCACCATCTGCCAAGGGCCTTTTATACACCTGGGTCGTTGTTGTTGGGGAAACCACAGGCATTGCAGTGTCACACGTCTCTCCACTGTGCTTCAGAAAACATCACAAGTTATATGATTTACTGGATAAACAAGGTTGCATAACTGAGATAATTGTGCTCCTACTTCAGGACTCCATAGTCAAATCATGGGGCTTTAAGATGGAGGTGGGCATGGGAGAAATCAGAGGGGAGAGGGGAGAAGAAGAGGTGGGAATGATTTAAATACAGTATTCACTTATAAAATATTCAAAGTACAAACAATTAAAATATGTTCTAAGGAAATAGAATCCTTGTTCTATTTGCAACACTCTATTCTGCATTTATTTGAGTGAATGTATGTGACCTGATTTCATTGTACGATGCAAATCATTAAGGTAGTTAACTCTGCTTAACCCTTTCTTGATTGGGGGTGGGGGCATTTCCATTACTGCATTTTGGAAAAAAAAGATACTTTCATTAAATATAGACCTATTCTTTGGGATATCTCACCCTCAGTTTTAATGAAAGAGGCTTTTTGAGACAGGGTTTCTCTGTAGCTTTGGAGGCTGTCCTGAAACTCTCTCAGTTGACCAGACTGGCCTCAAACTCAAAGAGATCCACCTCTCTCTGCCTCCTGAGTGCTGGGATTAAAGGTGTGCAACACAACCACTCAGCAAAGCTTATCTTTTAAGAACAAGAAACTAAATTTTAATATAATGAAATTGCTGGTTGCTGTAATTTGTACCTATAGGCTTCCATAAGTCATGAAAATATATGTTCTATGATCAATCTGCGTATCACTGTCTTGTCTAACATTTAATTTGTTGCTTCATACATGTTATCATTAGGCTGCCACTCGGCTTTCTGGGCATATGAGTTTCAGTGATTCCTCACACATACGACTACATTTAACAGAGTATTTCAGAATTTGGTTAAGAAAGAGATTATTTCATCTATTTTTTTGAAGATGGTGACTTAATCCCGAAAAATACATGTATATACAACCATGGAGGGGGCTTATTGATTTATCAACTCCACTGCTGTTTTGACTAAGGAATCTTTGGGAACCACGTCACAACTTCCACTGGAATCCATAGCTGTTAGAGGTATACAAACAAAGTGATTTTCATAACATATCTTAAAAAGAACGCTTTCCAAAACTCATGTAATTTTTGCTAATATAAATGAAATAACATAGCATCTGCTGCCCTTCTAGCTCTGAGTCTCTTTCAGAAAGCTGCCACTGAAGGATCTCACAGCAGGTAACTGGGAGCTGCAGCTACCTGTCAGTAGATACACGTGGGAAAGAGAAAAGAGAAAGGGAAGTGATTAACGTCAATAGAGAGTCCAGTATTTAGGCTCTTCAAACACATCATATTACTACTTTTTTCCCCATAAAGCAGAATATTTCTGATACCTAGGTCTATGAAACTTAGGCATGAAACATTTCATGACAGTAATTAGAATATGTGTGTCATCACTAAAATTGGATATTCATATATAAAACTCATTAATGGGAACAGTTTTCTATCCTAACGAAGATTTAACTCAAAGAGGAATCAAGGACATAAAGGTAAAAAATACTATTAATGATTTCTTTCTATTAGACTATCCAAATATAACAGTAAAATATTATGGCCTTTCCTCACCAGATTTTCTTCAGGAAAAATCAATTAATCATAAATTACTGGACTTACAATATTATGCACTCACTTGGACACATGGAATTGAATTCTAGGACAGTATATGTGTGTTGTTCTAATTCTAAACTTACAAAACCCCAACCCTTGTAGTATGCACTACTTTATGGTTGAGAGGTGTGGAGCCTCTGATTTTATTACTTTTCACCATTGCCTTAACTGTTATTTCTCATAAATATTCAAAGAAATCTTTTTGTTATGGTCAACATTCCTGCAATACCAGAATTATGGCATAGATTATAACGAAACTGTGCCTCATCTTGAGACTCCTACCAGCTTACCAATATTAAGGTTTGCCATATACAAACAAAAGACCAAATCTCTTTCAGCATTATTTTGCACTTTTTCCTCTCTCATTAAATTTCTTCTTTTTTAGGATTTCTATTAAAAATTCATGCTCAGATTATCCATTGTTAATATGTAACATAAAATTTATACTTTTATATTCATCCTGAGAAAAGAGTATATCCATTGAAAAAAGAACATGGAAAATAACATTACTTAGGAGACAACAGATCTCACATGAAAGGAAACTTACATCTCTAATAGGTAACACCGACTCCCAGACATGACAGTCTATTGACTCTAGCACTGAGTTATAACTTGACCCTTATTCTCTGTCATTAACATGCTACTGCCCAAGAATATCTGAATAGGCCAATGCAGGGGGATCTGGGGAAACCTCATATCTTTATTTGAATTGAAGTTGAGACATGATCAATATCTCAGTCTCAAACAGACACCAATGTGGACTTCATAATCAAAGTTATTAATTTACACCAGAGAGGAAAATATATACATTTAAAGGATCATTAATAAATAAGGACATGGAAAATTCCATAGTTCAGTAATAAAGTCACCTAGACACCAACTAGCAAGATACTGCCTAACAAACTTGAAGGTGAAAGATAAGATGAGAGTAAAACATCAAGAGGACTTACAGACATTCTACATTAAATATTCATGGTTAGAGCTTATCTAGAGGATATAATTATTTACATATTAATGATGTATAGGTATTTTGTTAGCTTTGTAGCTGCACTAATGTCTCAGGTCACGAACTCCACACAGAGACACTAATAAATCCTAAATGCTCATACTGCTGTGAAATGAAAAGTATATAACAAAACAGTAAAAAACTCAAGGACAAAGTGCCTCCAGTAAAAACTTGTCATAGACATTAAACTAACAAAATTCTAGTGTTTCATGATTGGGCATTCACATCTCACAAATTTCCCTGTTAAAGATATCTGCTTAGGTTGTTGGGATCCTGATGTAATGCCAAAAGGATTCTTAACTATGGAAGTGTCTGTGTCCCTAATAAACTGTGCATCCTGAAAGTTTAAAATATAAGTTAATGGCAAGCATGAAGCTAACACCTTCCTGTGGTTTGCTCTTCCCACCATGTAAATTGTTGGAAAGCCATGGGCAACTGGTGACATTCACAAAAAGGAAATTGCAATCTGTTCAACTTAACCCTTTCACTCTCAAAACTGTGAGCTATTACAGCGACCATTGTGGTGGTCTAGGCTATGGCTATGGCAGGCATGGGTGTGGCCGCTACCCCCCCCCACTGTTATGTTGCTGTTAGAGGTATTGGTCCTATAGATTCTACTGAAAACTCTTTGGAGTTTCTTGGTCTGTAGAACTCATTCTATTACCAACGCCTATACTCCCCAAAGGTTCATCCATAATGTAGATTACTTGTCTTGCTGAACAGTAAAAACAAGAATATCATAGTGCTGTTTAATCTTTCAATGTGTCAGATTTAGCAGGATTCCTAATGGGACTCAACATTCATAAACCATGTTTCATTTAAGGAGTTATTACTTTAGCATCTGGTAAAGCAAAACAGCTTTAAAAAGAAATTTCCTTTCCATTTCTGTAAAATCTATTCTGAAAACATTCAGTTTGCATGTTCAATTTTCTCTGTTGTTGGAGGTATATTTATCCTTTATGAGTTTTTCCATGATTAAATGAATGGAGTTGTTTGAAGTCCTGAGTGAATGTGTGTTATGGACATGAACACACCCATGTCAAGGATCCTATTGCTTCAGAACCATAGGAATGGCAAGGACTCTCTAGGTCAGACTCAGAGAAATGGTAAGATTTTCCTCTGGCCCAAGAACAGATGTTGATGGTGTGTACAGAAAGCATCAACTGCATCTGTGATGACTGCAGCTGGGGACTTCTCCCCACCCAGATGAGCTAGTCTGCCTCCTTCTCTTCCATGGTATCTCAGCAACTGTTCTCGAGTGTCAGAGAACATGTCCCACCTGATCCCAGCTTTTCTGTGTTTGTGCCTGCCATGTCTTCACTCTCATCACCTCAGTTGAGGCAATCCCTAAGTCTTGGGAGGCATAGCAGTTAAAAGCAGTCTTTCCAGAAATAAATGCACACATTTAGACAATGCATATGTTATTCTAATGCGTGGAATCAATTTGTACCTCAGGTAACGAGGTGGACTTAATTCATCACCACAGAGCAGAAGGTTCAGTCCAAGCACAGCCTGTCCTTCACTCAACCTGCCTGTCACTATAAGAAAAGTGATGCTGTTTGATTTATATACATCACTTTATTTAGATAGCTTCCTTCAGTTAAAGGTAGATTAATGAATAAATTATCCCGAGTCCAGCATAAAGACACTGATACCTTTTTTCTAAGATACATAAAAAAGATTGTCTGAAGGACAGTTTGTATGTGCCCTCATTGTAACTCAGTCTTATTCATTATGCCTTTTGTATTTCCAACCATCTCATCTTTTGGCCACCTGACCCCAAGCCATGTAGTAAATGACATACAAAATATTATACTTGATCTTTAAAAGGCAACAACTTTAAGCAAGCTTTGTCTTGGTTTAGATTTTCGATGAACAAATATCTCTCAGTACCTGAATCTTGCATTTGTGTTATCCATTGAGAGAAGAAAAAATTTGAAAATGGACCCAATCCTCTGTTCTTAGAAGGTAAATACAGCAGCCCAAGGCAACCATAAATAAGAGGGAACTCCAGGGAATGAGTTTATGCTGCAGAACTCCACAATCACAGGATTAGAAACTCAGTGTGATGCCTCTATGAAAGCCACATGAGGAACGGAAACATTTGCAAGTTTGTGATACATGGTGATATCCGTCACATGAAAAACATGGTAGAATGGGGAGAGCTACAACAGAGAAATGAACAATAGAGGCTATAACTGGAAAAATTGGAGAATCTTGACAAAGAGGACATGGAAAATATTATATGTATCTAAACATTTCTTTACTGATTATATCAACATAAACTTAAAGTGAACCAAGCATCTTAAAGGAAAAGACTAAAGTTAATATCTATTAATAAGCTCTACCTTAATAGGTCATGTAAATGCCCTTTGTAACCCTGGAAATCCCTTATGAAAAGTGGTTCCATTTATCATTATAAATGATATGCAAATGATAAAATTAGGACTGGAGGTACAATATTATTACATATATAATATATATCATAATATATAATGCATTATATAGTATATATTATGCATACATATATGGGTAATATATATATATACATATATATGGGTATATAAAATAGATAGATGATAGGGATAGACAACAGAAAGATACACACGTACTTCACTTATTGCCGTAGCTAGGTGTTTAAAGACTACAAGGATAGACGGGGACGAGAGGGAGAGAATGCCTTATTTTATCTCCACATCTGTGACTAATTTCACACTCAAAGAAAACAAGTTCTACCACTGACAATGATTGTTATCTGGAGAAATTTGATACTCAGTCACTGTAAAGCAAGAGAGGGAGGTGCTGCTTAAGGAGTCCTTGGAAGTCTACCCATATGTAAATTGTAACTCATTTGTATAAATATCTCTATTTTACTTTCAAACTTATTATTCTTTCCTTTTATAAGACAGGATCACTTCATATCTCAGATTGGCCAAGAACTGACTATGTAGTCCAGAACAGCCTCAAATTTTCTAGCAACAGCTCCTGCCGCAGCCTCCTGAAGGCAAAGACTACAGGTATGAGATACCATACCTAGGTCACTGGCTGTGGTCTTCACTGGGTCTAGTTCATTTCATAAAACATTTTAAATTTAATCTATTAAAATTAAACTAAATGATAGTTTGAATTATCATTGTTTGCTACTCCTCTTTACATTAATTATTGCTCATATCAGTTTCAAACTGAAGTACAGGAAAATTCTACACTCCATTTTAGAGTATGTACACTTAAACATTGGGATTAGGAAAGATCTGGAGTTAGAGCCCAAGACCTTGGAGGTGCTCCAGACCTACAAGAAAATTTCAGAAACCTCAAATAGCCACATCACTGATATTTCTGAAAAACTTTGTGGCATTCTTTAGAAAAAAAAATGAGAAAGGAGAAGGCAAGAAATACACAGTTTATTTCACAAATTTATCTGTAGCATTTACATGTGAGATGGTAAACAGAAGCATGCAACAAAACATAATTTGTGATCATAAAATAGTCATTATTTTTCTGGAGATTTAAAAAGTGCATACATGAGATACATAATACATGAAATCATTGAGTGTAGAATATATCTGAACTATGTTTATGTAAGACATACACAGCAACTGAGTTAACAATAACATACACAAGATTTAGAAAGTAAATTTATACTATGTTAGCAAAACAAAAATTCCCCTTCCTACAGAATATTGCAAAACAAATGTATATTAAAAACAGGAAAATATCTAACTATTTGAATTGTGCCACATAACACATTCATAAATATTTAACAAGCTAATGTAGAATGAGGCAGTTTTGAAAAAAAGAATCAGGATTTCACATTAGATCCCCATGATTTGACCTTGGGATCCTGACATAGTAGCACAATTATCTCAGTTATGCAGCCTTGTCTGTCCAGTAAATCACAGAACTTGTGATGTTTTCTGAAGCACAGTGGAGAGACGTGTGACACTGCAATGCCTGTGGTTTCCCCAACAACAACCCAGGTGTATAAAAGGCCCTCGGGAGATGGTGACAGTCAGACTCAAGGAACCTACTGCTCATCTTCTCTGAACAGTCCACTCCTGAGAGCATGTCTTATTACGGTGGATACTATGGAGGCCTGGGCTATGGCTATGGTGGCCTAGGCTATGGCTATGGCTGTGGCTATGGTGGCTATGGTGGCTATGGTAGCTATGGTGGCTATGGTTTTGGCTGCTGTCGCCCACTGTACTATAGAAGGTACTGGTCCTGTGGCTTCTACTGAAGAGATTCTGCAGCTCTTCACACCAAATTTCTTCAGTCAGATGTTCTTAAGTATCTTCATAAATTCCGGCCTTATGATTAACTGTTTGAGGAAAAAGTTAAATGAAATACAACACAGCTACCCAGTTTTTTATTTTCAATTTGAGTAGGTGAATATTTGCAGAAAAGCTATTCTTTGTAATCATATCTCCTTAAAAAGTGTGATATGCTTGCACTTTTACACTTTCTATGAACATATATGCTTCTAATAAACTATTTCATTGAAATACTGATTTCCTGTTGTTTTACTAAATGTGTAATGTATGTTAACAGAGTTATATCTCATTGGTTATATATGAGTTATTGTGCGTAAATGTGTATTAATGTATACAGGGGTTAAGGAGTGAAATAAAGAAGGATGGAAGAACAAAGGAAGGAAGAAAGAGGAAAGGAAGGAAGGAAGGGAGAGAGGAAGGAAGGAGGGAAGGAGGGAAGGAAGGAAGGAAGGAAGGAAGGAAGGAAGGAAAGGAGGTGGGAAGTTAGGGAAAATTGGAGGGAGGGAGAGAAGAAAGAAAAAGTGAAAGGAAAGAAGGAAAAAGAAAATACAGAGACAGAGAAGCATTCTCTTTAAACATTCTATTAGTAGACAGTTTTATTGTCTTCCTATTTTTGCTATTATGATGTCACAGTGAATTTGGTAGTGCAGCTATTTCTCTGAAAAAAAACCTTTTGTTTGCTAGTTAAACTTAAGAGTACCATCACATTAGTTCTCTAACTACCTTGAGAAGAGTATCCACAATGCATTCCACATTCTCACAGTGTACAGCCTTCTCTTAACTTCATGTGTCCTCTAACACTCATTTTCTTTCTAATGTCCATTTTACTAACAACTAGAGATCAATCTCATTGCAACAGTGAGTTAGTATTTTGAAAATTCACCCTTGGTCATCTGTGATCTTCCTTTAAAATGTTCATAAAGACTAACAATTATAACATCAGCTTATTTTCTTTATGGTGTTTATTTGTAGAAACTAAACATAATTTTTATTTATTGAATTCTTATTCTTTGTATGGAGTAGTGTGCGGATTGCCCTGCTATGCTAATCCTCTTAGAAGGATACAAGCAGGAGATTCTATTCCCTTTCTGTTGCTTGGGCTTTTGAAGCCACATCCAAACATTTATGAGAATAAGAAAAGAATCATTTCTACTATGTATTCATTTTTGTGATTAGTTATTGGAAAACCTCATTTAACATATTTGTATTTGCGTGGGATTCAAGATTCACTAGACTCAGTACAGATTAAGTGAAGTTTATTTGGGGAGAATGTACTTACACAAAAGGTGGGTGACCACCACAGGTTCCAGCTCCAAGGATCCTCCCAGGCTGTTCCATGTGACCCAACCAGAAGTAAGATAGCTCTGTGATCCAGGACCCCAGATCTAGTCCTCCCTCCATCATGTCCTCACCTGTGACCATGCCAAAATGGGTGTGGTCAGTGGTATAGGTATGGGTGGGGTGTATATCTCACCACATATTTTAATAAAATTAATGTCTATCCCCATCTCTTCTCAGACTCTCCAACCTTAGGTTCAGCCAACTTTTTATCCTCTTCTTTTGCTTAAACTAGTCTAGCCCAATTTAGGATGCTGTGTTTCCTAGGATAGATAAGCCATCATCTGCAGTGTGGTAGACCTACTCGAGGCCACAACCCTCAAGAAGCTGGTTCTTCATACACTGGCATCTATCAAGTGACAACAGCTCCTTAGAAATTCATAACCACCTCCCAACTCAATGTTGGGACTTTATCTGGCTTGAACTTACTAGGTCTTGTGCACACTCTCACAGCTTCTGTGGGTTTGTTCTTGGAACTGCCTTCTGTGTCTGGAAAACACTGTTCACTTGTAGTAGTGAATTGTCCCTCGACTATACCTGATCTATCCCTATCATCACACTGTGTGTGTGTGTGTGTGTGTGTGTGTGTGTGTGTGTGTGTGTGTTCTCTTTAGCGCTGAGGACACAGCCTATATCTCATCCTGTGCATGTTGAGCAGTTTTGGATCTCAGGATTATTCATCATCTACCACAAGGCATGGCACTGATCAAAGGTGCACTAATTTACGAGTGTAACAGTATCATTGGGAGCCTGTTTAATACAACAACTGCTTAATGGAATACTACAAAGTAGGTTCTCCCATAAGACCTACGACCTGTCTAGCTGCAGGCTCAGGGGGATAGTAATGGTGCCAGGTATGGGATGAATCTTTTGAAATGGAGCTTAGATTCAATTACAAGGATTTTGTTGTACCCCAAGGTTCACGTTCCTATTACAGATGTGCACATATGTTGAAAGATCAGTCGTTTTTGAACCTCACAAAGTTCATAAATGATTAAGAATTAATCTTCTCGTAATGTACATAAGAACTTGCAGTGCTAAGAAAGATAAGTAATAGGTATGAAACTTTCAAGTCAGTAAAAGCTTGATTTCTCCATGATCTGTGACTCAACTACATCTTCAGCAACAAGGTCTTACTGTCAGATTCTGAAAGTAAACAATAGCATTGGCAATTAGCCAGGAATTTTGGAAATCTATTGGTCAAGAATTCCAAAACAAGTAAGCCATTCCAAGCAATGGGCTTTTCATTTAGTATCCTGTGTTGTCTACTATGGGTATTGTTGTCTCCTTATAGGGTAAACCTGTTCCATTGTAACTTTTACCTCTTTATACCTCTGCACTCTATTTCAACTCCCTAGAGAGCACCCCCACAGACATATGCATATGACCCCTTGCTAATATCTTGACCTCTACAAAGCTACATTAATGAACAGCATGGTGCTGACAGTAAAAATAGATTCATTGATTAATGGAATCTGATAAAGTGTACTACATGAACTCAGTGCCACAGGAAAGTGCTTTGGGGAAAGAATCCCAGTAAGTCCGGCCTTAAGAGCAGCAACATAAAACTAAAAATCTTTGTACAGCGAAGAACATAAGCACTCAAAAAGTAAAGAGGGGCCCTAAATTATGGGAGAAAGATTTAACTTCTACACATCAAAGAGAAGGTTAGTACCTAGAATACACAAAGAATTCAAGAACCCAACATCAGGAAAGCAAACTACCAAAATTATTAAATAGAGGATGGAACAGGTGTATCTCAAGTGATGAAATATAAACACTTGAGAAGCATCTTTAAAGTGCTCAGCAAAATTAGCTCTCAGGCTAATTGTCACCTTTCATACCAATACTACAAACTGAGACAAAGTGCAGATGATCTGTTGGTGTCTCTTAAGGAGTCTATACAGTTTTCTTTCTTCTTATCTATCTTTCTTTTCTTTCTTTCTTTCTATGGAATGGAGTATGCTAGGGATTCCATCTAATGTTTTGTGCATGCTATGTATGCATATTCTGAAATGTATTTTGGCAATTTTCCATAGAATTTCTGTTGGTACGTATGTGTATGTGCACGTGTAAATGTGTGTATGTATTTTTGTGTCATATATAAGTGTGGTGTAAGCTATAGGTGTTTGAGCAGATGGGTGGATGTGTGTAGTCGCTAAGTGAGCACATTGTGTCATCTCCTTCTGCTGCCTACATACTTTATTCCCATGTCATTGCGCCTCTTGTGGGACATGAAGCTAGGCTGGCAATCATTATGTCATAGCAACCCTCTTGTATTCTACCCCTATAATACTAGGGTGCAGGAATATGAAAAGGGTACACCCGAAGTTTATGCGGCTTTGGGGGATTTTTAACTACATCCTCGTGCTGGCACAAAACAGTACCAGTTAAACTCATAAAGGTACATAAAGCTCATGCAACCATTATTTCATAAGAAGTTTTTTCAAATATTGTCCTTGACTCACCCAACAAACAGAATGCCTGTCATAGTTACCTCTTCAAGACCTTTATACGGTCTCCCTAAGGGAAACACGCAGTGCCTACAGTTTATGAACATTAAATGGTCTTGTACTTTGGACTAGCTTAAAAGCAAGATTTAATAAAGCAAAAATGCTTAGTAATAAATCCAAATATACTAATATAAGATGCCAATAACCCACCAAGTGACAAATAATATAACCAACACTCATCTTATTGTTCATGAGAAAGACTCAAGGAACATACTCCTCCAGGTAAGATTTATTCTAAAATAACAAATTTCAGGGGAAAAACTTGATATTTCTATGGGGTAATGAAAACCCAAAATACATAAAAATGAGAAAACTATGTAGTCATTTATATAATCTGAGAGAATCCTGTGATGTTTCATTAAACTATGTGAAAAATAGCTTAGAGACCTGAAAATTACATCAGATCCAATATTTGACTATGGGATCTGAGAAAGCAGTACAATTATCTTAGTTATGCAGCCTTGCCTGCCCAGTAAATCACAGAACTCGTGATGTTTTCTGAAGCACAGTGGAGAGACATGTGATGCCGCAAGGCCTGTGGTTTCCACCAACAACAACCCAGATGTATAAAAGGTCCTTGGCTGATGGTGACAGTCAGACTCAAAGAACCTACTGCTCATCTTCTCTGAACAGTCCACTCCTGACACCATGTGTTACTATGGTGGATACTATGGAGGCCTGGGCTATGGCTATGGTGGCCTAGGCTGTGGCTATGGTGGCTATGGTGGCTATGGTGGCTATGGTGGCTATGGTGGCTATGGTGACTATGGTTATGGCTGCTGCCGCCCATTTTTCTTTAGAAGATACTGGTCTTGTGGCTTCTACTGAGTTTCTACATATGCCCAGCCATCCTGATCAGATGCGAATCCAAGAATTTTCAAATCATCAACTCAAATATATTTTCAAAACTTCCAACCTTATACCAATTACCTGAAAAAATAACTGAAATAGAATATGATCATCTAATTCCTCATCTTCATCTGGACTTTGATAATCTGCAAAAAAAGTTCTGTTATCTTCATCATGATCTGTAAAAATATTTTCAGCTTTAACTCTCAATCTTTGTATAAAAATACCTGTATTCTCAAACAACTAAAAGATTAAATGGTGCAAAATAATTTCTGTATGTTTTCTGCTTATGTATCTGTGTGGTCACGTGCAGGGTGTTTGTGGGAAAGTGGGAGGGAAGCGAAGGAGAGGAAGATGAAGAAGGAGAAGGAAAAAAAGCAGGCAAACAAGGATGGAGGAGGGAGCGTTAGAGAGAGTCAGAGGGAGAAACATCTTTCAGCATCCATCTACGGATGGGACATTTATTTGGCAGCTCTTATAGCTTGACTATTGTAAGCAATGTGAAAATAGATTTGGTAGTGCGTCTATTTCCTTAAGATCCAATAGCGTAATCTAGTTATAACAGCAGTAGTGCGACTTCCAGATCTCCCGTCACTTGCCTCTGTTTGGAGCATGTCATGTGTTATTTTCTGCCACAGATGCGCCAAGTTACATTCACATCAGCTGTGGAAAAGCTTTATCCGCATTCTCTGTCACACTCATCTCTTTCTCTAATTGTAATCACCTAACAGTTTGGGGGTTCAGTCTTGTTTTGATCTTGATTTGCATCTCTGAAATGGAACATTACTGTTTCTGCTTGTCCATCTGTATCTTTTCTTTTGAAAAATGCCAGTTCTAATTCTCTGCTCATTTAACATCTGTTTATGTTCTTTTGGCTGTTTAGTTTAGACGTGTATAATTCACATAAATTTTGTGTATTTGTTCCCTGCCTTCTGTAATTGATTTTTTTCCTTTTTTGTGGAGTTTCTTTAATACAGTCAATTTTTCAGTCTTCAGAACTTTCTTAGTTGGTACATGAAAAGCTGTCTGTGTTCTGTCTATTCTTCTCACGCTTGTGACATCTCTCTGTGTGTTTTACATGTGTCCGTGTGCATATGTGTGCTCACATGGAAAGGCTATAAGTTAGGGTCTTTTGTCTTTCGCAACAGTTGCTCTAAACCTTACATATTGAGGAGAATCAGTAGAGCAGGAATTTGGCATTCAAGTCAGTCTGGCAATCTGACTTGCTCCAAATGATCCGCAACGTTAACAGGTGAACTGTTACACTCAACTGGCCTTAAGACATCTATACTGTGTTGCATGCTGTTATTTCATACACATTGGTCATTTTATTTAGTTCTCATTCATCCTCTACACACTGTCTTCCCCTACCTCTCCTCTGCTTCCATTTCCACGTACTGCATTACTCTCTTGTATCCCCATCCCTGATATCTTCTCTTCCCTTGGTGCCCTTTCTAGTTGAATGATCTATTATGCAAGAGTATGCACATGCACGCACGCACACTCACACACACACACACACACACACACCCATGCACACACCAGTTTAGATATAGATTTTGTGCATGGCATGTGATGTGTAGCATAGTGTGAAGTAGTATAACATGAAAAATGTATTAATTGAAAAATCCATACAATGGATTTTAAAGATAGCCATCCCCTGAATGCCTACCTCACCACTTTTATTTCCCCCCAACTTGGAGATTACTATTTCTGTTCTAATTTCTCCCATGGAGTCCGGTTTGTGTTGCCTACCTGCCTTGGAATTGAGGCCTGCATTGGGTATGTGGTTAGTCTACCAGAGGTCACATCACACGAAAACTGTTATTTCCTAATGTCTCCTCAGTTTTTGGTGGTCCAACTCCCTCCTCCTTCCAAGATGAGTTTTTGTATGGGTGGAGCTTGCTTGGATCTTAGTCATGTTTTCACCATAACTGTGAGTTTGAATGTCTGCCCTGTTGTCTGGAAAACACTTTCTTTGACATCATTCATTGCCTCTCATTCTTAGTGTCTTCCTGTTCCCTCTTCTGCAGAGATACCTGAGCCTGTGGAGAGGAGTGTGATGTGAATGCACAATTTAGGATTGAGGGCATGGCTTTCTTTGTTATCTGCGTATTAGCCATTTGGAGGCATGTGTCTTTGTTAATTTTATTTACTGCAAGAAGCTACTCTGGTGGGGGTTGGGGGATGTACTGATCTATGAGTGTGACCTAAGTCATTAGGAATCTTCTTGATGGTATGTCTACTTAACAGGATAACTAGCTATGTCTATTTAACAGGATAACTAGTTATGTCCATTTAACAGGATAACTATTTATGTCTATTTAACAGGATAACTAGTATTGGGTTCTTTCCTAAGAGCTGTGAACATGTGGCTTTTTAAATTTTATTATAATTCTATTCATTTTAATCTTTCTGCATATGTTGGCACGGGGGCATTCAGATGGCTCATCATGAACCTGGAAGTCAGAGGAAAACAAGAGAATGGGTCGTCTTTTTCCTCCTTATAGGACACTTAGATCAAACTCAGATTCAGACATGGGTGGTGGGTGACTTTTACTACTGCGCCACCTTAGCCCAACATTTGTCTTTCTCAGTCTGACTTATTTTGCTTAACATAAATATCAGCTGAACCCAATTTTGTGAAGGAAACAGTTTGAAGAAGATACAAGGGTATGGAAGGAGATCCTCTGTTCATGGATTGCAGGAATTAATTACATGAAAATGGTTGTGTTTCCTAAACCAATGTACAGATTTCATGCAATCTCCATCCAAATTCCAAATGTATTCTTAACAGAATTAGATGACACAATCATAAAGGTCATATGAAGGCACAAAATGACTCCACTATCCAAAATAATGCAAACCTGAAAGAAAGATGCAGGACCTACCACAGAACCTGATTTCAAATTGTACCATAGAGCCATAGTAATAAAAACTACATGATAATAACACAAAAGAAAGCATACAAAGATTTGAAAGAACACGCATGAATGGAATACATTCACAATAATGCCAAAATGAATGTACCAGTCAAGAACCAAGTCACCAAGAAACAAATCATTTTTAATTAGGAATACTTGGGGAATACTTACCTCCAGATAGAATTACTCCACAATTAAAAAGCAAAAGAAAAGAAAACACATAGACCTTTTACCTATGGAGCATTACAAAACAAACAGCAATAAAAAGAGAGAGCTATTTCAATGACTAGCACAGAGACACAGTATTAAATATGCAAATTAAGTAAACTAAATACAGGATGAGACAGGGTCTTGAAAACAGAAGCAGAATCTCATGCTAACACCTTATGATTTGACCATGGGACACTGACATACAAGCACAACTATCTCAGTTATGCAGCTTTGATTGTCCAGAAAACCATGGCATGCTGATGTTTTCTGAAGCACTGTGATACTATGTGTGGTGCTGCAATGCCTGTGGTTTTCCCCACCAAACACCCAGGTGTATAAAAGGCCCCTGGCAGATGGTAACATCCATACTCAAGAAATCTTCCTCAAACAGCCCATTCTTGACAACATGTGTTACTACGGCAGCTACTATGGAGGCCTGGACTATGGCTATGGTGGCCTGGGCTATGGATATGGTGGCCTAGGCTACAGATATGGCTGTGGCTATGGTGGCTATGGTGGTTATGGCTATGGCTGCCGCCGCCCGCTATGCTGTGGAAGATACTGGTCTTGTGGCTTCTACTGAAGAGTTTCTGTATCTTCCTTGCCTTTCTGCCTAGAAGTGCTTCTGACTATTTTGACACCAGTACCTCAAAAATTCTTCAAAAATTTTAGCTTTACACCATATTATCTGAAATAAAACAAATACAGCATGGCCCTATAATTCCTCATCTTCAGTTGTACTGTATTACATTTAAGTTATCTTCATAATACCCTGTAATTCTCATGTAAAACATGTATATTATCAATTAATTAGATGATTAAACAGTACAAATCGATTTCTGTATGTTTTCTGCTTTTGCATCTGTTTGGTCACATGTGGGGGTGGTTGCGGGAACATGGGCGGGAAGTGAAGGAGATGAAACTGGAGAGGGATAGGAAAAAAGGAAGTAAATAAGGATGGAGGAGAAGACAGGAGAGAGAGAGAGAGAGAGGCAGAGAGAGACAGAGAGAGAGGGAAGGAGGGATGGATGGTGGGAGGGAGGGAGGGAGGGAGGGAGGGAGGGAGGGAGGGAGGGAGGGAGGGAAAAACATATCCTTTCACCGTTCATCTGCAGACTGATGTTTGGTTGTTTTACAGCTTGGCTATTGCAAACAAGTGACAATAAATTTGTAATGTACCCATTTCTTTAAAATCCAGTAATTTTTATCTAATTACAATATCAGTAATGTGACTTCTAGATTCTCTGTTACTTCCCTATATATTTGCAAGCGTGCCCTATACTGTTTTCTGCCATGGCTACATCAAGTTACATTTCCATCGAAAATCAAGAAGGTTCCATCTTCTCCACATGCTCTGTACCATTCACCTTTCTTATTTCTGATATTAATTAACTAACAGTTGTTGGGTTCTGTTGGAGAAGTCCTGTGTATATGTCAATAAAGCACTGTTGGCCAATAGGGAAGCAAGATAGGTGGGACTAGGAGTCCAGGAGGACTCTGGGTAGGAGAAACACAGGGAGTCAAGATGTAACTGCCATAGGGATAAGAAGCCCGGAAACTTTGCTCCAGTAAGAGAAATACTTAGATTAACAATTATGGGGTAAATACTTAAGTCAGAGCTAGCCAGTAAGAAACAAGCAAGGCCAACAGCTTCATAATTAATATAGCCTCCTGTGTGTTTATTTGGAACTGATGTGGCTCTGGAACCAGGCTGGCGGGAAGGCTTCCCTTTACAAATGGGTACAATCTCATCTTGATCTTGATTTGCATCTCTATGCTTCTAATGAAGTAGAACATTATTGTGTCTGTTTCCCCGTCTTTGTTTTTCATTGAAACATATCTCTTCTGACTCTCAGATCATTTTAGTATTAGTTTATATTCTTTGGGCTGTTTAGCTTAACTGTGTATCAGGCCCCCCAACAAAATTGTGCATGAATCCCTTGCCTGATTTACTTGTTTTCTTCATTTGTGTGGACCACTTTCTTATACAGTTGCTTGCTTTTTATATAAAATTTCTTCAATTGAATGCATGAAAAGTTACCTGTTTGAATGTTTTTGGTTTTGTAACATCAGTATGCATGTGTTTTACATGTGTTTGTGTGGGGGTGCATGTGCATGGTTGTCAGTAGTTGTATGTGAACGCATTGCCTGTGTGTGTACCCAGGTGCTTGTGCAGGAGTGTGCCCACAAGTTGAGGTCTTCTTCCTGTCTAAGTTGCCCCCCACCTTACATATTTAGGCAGTCATTAGAGCTGGTTTTTGGCACTACTCAGTCTTCTGGGTTTATATATGGACTTCCATGCTCAACTGTCCTTTAAGATTCTGAACTGGGTCAAAAACTTTTGTGTTAAAATTTTTTTTCTCCTTGGGAGGCAGAGGCAGGCGCATCTCTCTGAGTTCGAGACCAGCCTGGACTACCAAGCGAGTTCCAGGACAGCCTCCAAAGCCACAGAGAAACCCTGTCTCAAAAAGCCAAAAAAATTTTTTTCTCATTTAAAATATTTGTATTACCCCCACAAGTTATGTGCCATCATTGCCTTAGCATATTTTGAAGGCAGCACAGATCATAGTTCAGTGGTTTTGTGGATAGAGTGGTATTTATGTTTCTCTTTTGGTAGCCTACAGAGTATCTTCCTGTATAAAAGGCATTAGAACATAGAGTTTACCACTCCATGAAAGCACCAGCCCAACTACTCCATGTTCAGTGAGTTGTGTGAGTGCTGTCTCCAGCAATGGGGTTCATCTGTCAGTTTGTGGAAAACAATCCATTGTCTTAGTAACAGCATGAGTCATTTGAGACATTTCTATGGGGTTCCCTTGGCCAACAATTCAATTGAATATAATCCAGTCCCACTACTGGAAGCCCCATTTCATGACAAGAAATGTCCAGTTGAGTCTCTGAAGCCCCATTATTATGAGACCTCATTAGAATCACCTTCATATATTTTAGAAAGTTTCCACTATACTAGGTTTCCATATCATCCCTCAAATGCCCATCAATTACACATGTCTCCTCCAGCAATCACTCACTCTACCCTATCTCTCCTACACTTCCTACCTGATACTGGCCCACCTGTCTCCACACATCCCTAGTCCATCCATAAAGTCTATTCTATCCTCTTCCTAGGGAGATCCATGAATCCCCCATTGACACTTCTATACCTGAATCTATGGATTGTAGCTTGGTTATCATTTATTTAACATCCAATATATCTTTCTGTGTCTGAGTTACCGCATGGATGTCCGATTTGACTTAAGGCCCACCACCATGAAACAGAACACATACCCAATATGGTTTGGATGACCAAGAAAGGATAAATAATCCAGAGAACTAGGACAAAACCAAATATAAATGATATATATGATCATTAATTATATCATTAATATTTATTAGTCCTATTAATTGTCCTCAATATGATATAATAATTATTTATATATAATGATTCCTATTTACATTATGCTGCACTCATGTCTTAGTCAGGGTTGCTGTTGTTGTGAAGAGATAGCATGACCATGGTAACTCCTAAAAGGAGAACATGCACTTGGGATGATTTGCTCATGGATTCAGTGGTTTGGTTCATTATTACCATGGTGGTAAGTATGGCAGCAGGCAGGCAGACATGGTGCTGGCTACATCTTTATCAGAAGGCAGCTGGAAGTGGACGAAGACACTGGACATGGCTTGAGCATATATAAGACCTCAAAGCCCACCCCCACAATGACATACCTCTTTCAATAAGGCCATACCTACTGCAACAAAGCCACACCTCCTAATAGGGCTACTCCCTATGAGCTTAAGGGGGCCAATTGCACTCAAACTACCACAACTCAAAAAGCAGTGCCTTACGCAGTCACCATCAAACAGACTGCCTCTGGCAGTAGATCGAACAAATGCAGAGACCCACAGCCAGACACTACATGGAGAGAGGGTATAAATGGAATGTCACCATAAAACCCCTCACCTGAGAGTTCAGGAGACCCTGGGGAAGAGGAAGCAGAAAGAGTGTAAGCACCAGAGATAATGGAGGACACCAGAAGAACATGTCTCTCTGAATCTGCTAGCAAGGTACATATAAACTCACAAAGACTGAAGCAGCAAGGATAGGGCCTACACATGTCTGTACCAGGTCCTCTATGTATACCTGATAGATTTTAGCTTAGTATCTTAATAGACTCCTGGGTGTGAGAATAAGTCAGTCACTGATTCTTTTGTCTGCCCTAGGGATTCTTTTCCTCCTGTAGGTCTGCCATGTCCAATATCAACATGATGGCTGCTGCTTTATCCTATTATTTTTAATTTTGTTTTGTTTGGTTGTTACCTATTGATAGACAGAAATGGAATGGATTTGGAGCAGTGGGAGGTGAGGAAGAATTGGGAGGAGTAGAAGGAGTGCTAACTACAATCCTGATATATTGTATAAGAAAAGAAACTAGCCAGACATTGGTGGCACACACCTTTAATCCCAGCACTCAGGAGGCAGAGGCAGGCAGTTCTCTGTGAGTTCGAGACCAGCCTGTTCTACAAGACCTAGCTCAGGACAGCCTCCAAAGCCACAGAGAAACCTTGTCTCGAAAAACCAAAAAAAAGAAAAAAAAAGAAAAAGAATCTGTTTTCAATAAAATGGAAAAATAATGAAAATATTTGTATTAATTGAAAATCTCAGACAACGAATTTTGAAAATAATCACACCCTCAACTCCTAATCTTCCCACTGATCTTCCCACCCAAATTTGAGATTTCTATTTTTCTTTTAATTCTCCCATCACAGAGTCCAGTTTGTGTTGCCAAACTTGTTTTGGATCGAGGTCTGCTTTGGTATGTGGTCAGCCTACCAGAGGTTACATCATTAACAAAAACTGATCTTTTAGCAGCTATGTTAGCAAATGCTAAATGTTCCTCAGCTAGTGATGCCTGATCACCTTTCTCCATTCATACTAGGATTTTTTTCCTGATTGGAACTTTCTCAGGTCTTATCCATGTTGTCACAATCATTATGGATTCAAATATCTATGTGCCCTTTTGTGTCTGGAAAATACTTCCTTAAAGTCATTGAACACCTCTGACTCTTACTGTCTTTCTGTTCCCTCTTCTACAGAGTGTGATTGTGATATTAATTTCAAATTTAGAATTGATAACTCCATTTTCTTTTATCTGCACATTAAGCAACCGGGAGGCATGTCTCTTTGTTAACTGCCATTTAAGGCAAAAAAAGGTCCTCTGATGGAGATTAAGGGTTATGCTGTTGGTTCTTTCCTAGGGCCTATGAATCTGTGGTTTTTAAATTTTTTATTATAATTTTATTCTTTCTGCATATGTTTTGTTGGGGGATATGCATATGACATATCATTAACCTGGAAGACACAGGCAAAAAATGAAAGATAGAATTTCTCCTTCTACTGTATGGGACGCTCAGCTCAAACTCAGATCTTCTGGCACAATGGTGTGTGCCGTTACCTACTGAGCTATCTCACATGCCCAGGGCTTGTTTCTCTCGCTTTGGCTCATTTACCTTAACATAATTATATGCAGCATATATTTTTGTGAAGAAAATAATTTGAATAAGAAACTAGCATATGGAATGACACACTGGGCTCATTATTGGCAGAATTAATAAGATGGGAGTAGCTGTTTGTTAAAGCAACTTACAGATTTCAAGGAATCAAGATTCCAATCATATTCTTAACAGAACTAGACAACACAATTCTAATGGTCATATGAGTAGCCAAAATAGGACAAAGCAAAAAGGATGATGCTGAACCTATCATACGATCTGATCTCAAATTATAACACAGAGCCACAGTAATAAAAACCAAATGACAATAGCACAAAAACAGACATATGAAAACTAGAAAGAATGTGTAAGACTAGAATATACCCGAAACAAAACTAAAATATGTTTATGTAGATATTAACTGTTATCAAGTTACCAATAACACAACCAATGACCAGATAATTCTTCATTAGGATGATATGGGAAACACATTTCTAAAGAGAGAATTACTCTACAATAAGCAAACAAAAGAAAAGAAAACACAAAGACCTTTTAACTGTGGAATATTACAAAAAAGATATAAAAAGAAAGAGGATTATTTTAAATATTGGTATAGAAGCACAGAAGATTTTCATAAATATTAAATAAACTAAATCTAAATGAGGTAGAATATTGAAAACAGTACAAGAATTTCATGTTAGAGTGCAATGATTTGATCATGGGATCCTGACATATGAGCACAATTATCTCAGATACTTAGCTTTGATTGTCCAATAAACCATGGCATGCTGTTTTCTGAAGCACAATGTAGACATGTATGACATTATAATACCTGTGATTTCCCCCACCAAACACCCAGGTGTATAAAAGGCCCTTGGAAGACAAGAAATCCAGACTCAAGGATCCCACTACAGGTCTTCCTCTGGACAGTCTACTCCTGACACCATGTGTTACTATGGTGGATACTATGGAGGCCTGGGCTATGGCTATGGTGGCCTAGGCTATGGCTTTGGCTGTGGTTATGGCTATTGCCGCCCACTGTGCTGGAGAAGACACTGGTCTTATGGCTTCTACTGAGGAGTTTCTACAACCATCCAGAATGTTGACTCTCATCTGCTGTATTACTATAAGTATCCTCAAGTTTCTTCACATAAGGAATTCCTAAAGATCTTCATCATTTCAACTTCATGCTAAACTATCTGACAAATATCAACAAGGCATAACCATCTTCTTTGTCATTTTCATTTGGAATCTATGGCAGTTGCAGACAATTTTATTAGTATCTTTGTAAGGATCTGTGAATTGTCAAGCATGAACTCCCTATTTTTTAATTAAGCGGTACACATTAATATTAAAAGGTATTCATTGTAGATTTTGCCTTTCCATAATTTTAATAGTCTCTTAGTTTCTCACTAAGAGACATGTTTTTATGTATTTCTGTGTGATTTTTCAGATATGTGTGGTCTTTTTAAATAATACATGGAAGGAGGGAGAGAAGCAGAGAGAGATAGAGGGAGAGAGATTTTACAATATTTAGCTGCCTAAAATTAATAGGAAATATATATATCTTTTCTTACTAACAACTCATTAAAAATATTTTCATTCTCAGAATTCCTTGGTTGCCTGTAGATCTTTGTGTAGGGTTGAGGCCTCAGTATCTTCCACTTTCTATATTAAAATGTCTGTTGGTGCACTCCTTGTTCAACTTATGTCTAGACAATCCTGTTGGTGAGAGTTTATAGATGTAGATTCTGAGGTTTCTAGGAGGCATGATTTCACAGTGAAGTCCCTGTTCTATGACTTTTACAAAATTTCCTCTCCTTGCGCAATGATATCCAAGTCTTAGGTACATGAGTTACATATATATATATATGTACATATATATATATATATATATATGCATCCCTGTGTATACTAATTCTCTCCAAAATAAAAATTATTTCTAGTTTTAATGCATCTGTGCCTCACAATGCAGCTGATAAGACTAAAGGTAATAATATAGTGGTATGAATTAAATACACATAAAACATGAGAGACGTAGAGACCACTATTCTAGAGAAAATTATTGGAAAAATGGGTTTTCTTTCACTTTGCTTTATTTTGTTTTCCGGAAATAAGTGCACACATCTGCGGTAACACTATGCTAGGGGATACAGAGATGAGCGCAGAGCCTGGCTACTCTAGGGTTGTTATTTTTTCACTTCAGAAGATTCCAGGATTAGTTTCCTCTGAGACAAAACTGAATTATTTAAATATTAGAAAAATTTCCATAATTACCAAATTTCAAAACCTACTAAGAAGCATACTCTTTAATTCAAAGAGACAAGGGAATATCTACTGTTGACTGGAAAATGGAGACAGATCCTGGCTGGAATATCAGCAATTTTATTTTAGCCTTTGTTGGATTTAGAGCAATATTCTCACTCTCCTCCACCCTTTCTCTCTCTCTCTCTCTCTCTCTCTCTCTCTCTCTCTCTCTCTCTCTCTCTCTCTGTTATTGCTGTCATTGTTGTTGTTGTTATTCTGGATCCTCCATAATTTAAATTTAAAATGTTGAACTTGTATAAGCCAACAGAAGGATAGATACAAAAGAAAGAACAGATTTTAAAAGCTGACAAAAAATATCAGCCACAGATTGGAGTTTTCAGGTTAGCAGTTTCAAATTAGTTATGCAGAGAAGCAAGGAACTTTTCAAAGTCCATGTGAAAAGTGTGAAAATTCATCATAAAAACAAAGTTAGGTTCAAAATCATTAAAACAAGTAACTAGTAGAGTTAGCAACTCAGTAGACTAAGCTAAATTATTAAACTTAACTTCTTCAGATTAATTAAGTTGAAGTAAGACAATTTCAAAAGGAATGCAGAACACTGAAGACAGCATAAAGGAACTCTCAGCACTCATGGATGAGAAACACACATGCAGTCATAATTCATGGGGGGCAAAGACAAGAAGTGGAGCCATTTGTTTAAACACTTTTTATTTTTTCATAATTGTTAAAAGATTGTCTATGCATTGTTCAGAGAGAGAAATCCAATTAAAGTCTTATGCAAGCATAATATAATCACTGAAGATTAAAATTCACACCCCAAATCTTAATTTAGCCAGACAAAACAAAACTGTTATCTGGTAAGAGCAAGGAAGTGGGGATGATAAATAGTGTAAGAAATCAGAGGGAGCCAGGAGAAGATATGATGATGGCTTAAGGATGAATTATAAATAAATGTCCATCTTGAATGCCTTATAGTCATAAGTGTCCATATAATAAAAATAAATATATTAACAAAATGTAACCAAAGAAATAATGAAGGTAAAAATAACAGCTTGCAGCATAATGTAAAAATAAAGTGGCTCTGCCAAGTTTTTTGTTGTTGTTGTTTTGTTTTTAAAAAATGGTATCTTGTTTTTAGGCAAAGAAAAGAGATTCAGGCTGGAGAGATGGCTCAGCTGTTAAAGGCTAGGCTCACAACCAAAAACATGAGAGGAAAGAGATGCAGCGCAGAATATGAAGAGTCACACAGAAGAAATTAATTTTAAATATATGTAAATATTTATTTTACTGGACTAGTAATGAAAACCTTTTGAGCCAAGCATTTGAAAATGGCATATATGTGAAGCATACAAGAAAGAATAGCGTATAATGGTAGCTTGTGTCAAGGTCATAAGCTTACTAGAAACAGTGAAACATAAGATATATTGCACCAGGCTGCAACAGGTCAGTAAGTCTTCAGAAGTCAAAAAATTCAAAACATAAACTTCAGTGATCATAGGAAACTGAAGCCAGGAAATACTACCCTCTCGTTTGTCGCCCAGCAGTTCTGGGTCTAGGTTTCTATCACCTCGCGTGCCCTTTTGATAGACCAAGGAGAGAACAAATGCTTTCCGTAAAGCGACACAGAGTCAGCAGTTTGTATTCAGCAAGCTTTGTAGTCTGTCTCCGGGACTTACCTCCACCACTGTTGTGTGAACAGCCATATTATAACACAGGAATGAATACTTGGATATTTCCTCATATAATACTTTGTTGTTCAAGTGTTCCCTTGAAATAGTCCATTGTTCAATTACTTTGGGGTGTTTGTTTACTTTGCAAAATACTATGGCCTTGATTTACCGTTCTCTTAAAATTGTCCACTGAAATTATTATTAGCAAACACCCGTTTAAATCTTCCACTGATTTTAAGTGCTTTGAGAACTTACTGGCATTGTTATCACCATCATTCTCTCACATCTCTCCCCATGGCTCCCTTCTTCCCAATGTGTTCTTCTCCTTCCATGTGCCTCCTTTTCTTTATCCCACAGAGGTGAGCTGGGGTTGCTGGCACAGTCTCTGGTGGGAGTTTACTCCTTGGAGAGCGGGCAGTATTTTTTTTTTTAGTGGCTACACCACGGAAGAAAATGACAACTCCTTTCCTATCAAACATTAACTACCCATAGTCCCTGATGGATTCTCAGCAGCTCCGCCCACACCTGTGGGCTGTATCTTGTGCAGGTTCTGTTCAAATCACCACAATCATTTCATATTTATTAGCCCAATGGCTGTGTCACATGTCCATGTCATAGCTCTCCTCCCCAGAAGGGTCTTCCATCATTCTCAGCCCCTCTTTAGTAATGTTTCCAGGGCTCTGCAGAAAAAGACATTAGGACTGATCATTCCCGATTGATCACTCAAAATCTGTTTTCAGTACATTGGCCAATTAGTGAGTTTACAGTAATTTCTGCTCAGTGAAAGAAAAAAATTCCGTAAGGAAGGCCTAGAGCAGTGCAGAACATGTCTATTTTGGAAAACAACAGCAGTATCTAGGGTCTATTGGTTGTCTTATTTTATGTAAGAAAGTTGTCTTTACATTCTGGAATTATGAAATATATGTGTTTTAGTTAGTCTGTGTTCTTGGCAGCCTCACAAAAAGTATGGGTTTTTTGTTTGTATTTGTTTTTTTCCTCAATATATTTTTATTTAAATTAGAAACATGCTTGCTTCACATGTTAATCCCAGCTCTCTCTCATACCCCTCCTCCCTTCCCACTCTACCCAACCCCCCACCTACTCCCAACACCATTCCCCAGGGAGGGTGAGGCCCTCCATGGGGGATCTCCAGAGTCTGTCACTTCATCCAGACCTAGGCCCTCATCCATGTGTCCAGGCTGAGAGAGTTTCCCTCCATATGGGATGGGCTCCCAAAGTTCATTCATACACCATGGTAAACACTGATCTACTACCCAAGGCCCCAGATATTGCCCAGACCTCCTCACTGATAAACAAAAAGTATGGTTTTATTTATCACCTTTTTCTGTTTTACTGTTAGGGCTTCTTATATTTCAAAGAAATTTTTAGTTAACTTATGGCTGTCAATATAGTTTCTACACTTTGCTAGGTGTTTTATTAATCTATCACAATGGTATTTATAACCCATTTTAATGATTTTATGTGATTTGATGCAGAGGTAACTTGTGGGGACACCAGACCTTGAGCAGAAACCCACTTCCCCTTTGGCCTGGGAGCAGGCAGCTGTGAGATAATGTTTACTGAAAACAATTCAGTGCTATAAAGCTCTTGTTAGGGCTCCGATAAGGGCTGGCTCACTGAAACACCATGACTTTGATCCCCCTTATGGCTAAATGCTTCTTCCTGTTCCCCCTGCTGTTTCTCCCCAATTCTGGGGCCAGAGATTAAACCACCAGCCAGGAGGGTGAGAAGTCTGAGAGATGTGTGAGAGCGCAGTTGGAGAATTGTATGTAGATGGATGGCAGAAGTCTTTAAAAAGGGAAGCGTTTTTTCTTGGGAGTTCTCTCCTAAGCGGACTTGGGGTCTCCTCCTAAGCTGATTGGGGAAGCATAAAGTTTTCTTAAAGCAACCGACCAGTCTCTGTGTCATCTATCCCGACCACCTTGCTACATTCTCGGATGCAGGCTGCACAGCAGGTGCGACAGTAACTTTTTATGCACAATTAACCAATCAACCTAAAACTATTTACTGAAAAGACAAGCATATCCTCACTAACTTTAATTTCACATTTCTATTGTAATTGTCTTACTCTTATTGAATGCAGTCATGCACCCATATCCAGAGATGATCAATTTAAGGACCACCAATATATACGTTAATATTCTCTGAACTTTCAATACTTTAAATAAAATCACACACCATTTCTCATACTTTAAAACATTTTTAGTTTATTTCTAACATCTAATGAAATATAAATGCTGCCCACAGTGTAGTGTTATGTTATTTAGCAAATAATGACAAGAAAGGTATGTGCATGTTCGCTAAATAAGGATATTTTTGCCAGAATATTTTCAGGTCCATGATGATTGAATCCAAGAAGCTATATGTGGCTTCCATGAAAGGCAGACTACATACATAAAAATTGTTGTATTTCCATGTGAATATTTCTATTTACCCTGACTATTTTTAATGCATCGTATCTTCAACATCACTTACTCTCCAAACTTTCATAATTTCCATTGTGCTCTTTGCCCCTAATCCTCCTAAAGTTAAATTTCTCACTGAGTTTGAAACATTCAAGGCTATCTTTTTAGTATTGTGAGATAATGCGTTTATCTCAGCTTGTGATCAATTTTTTAACAGCTCATGTGTCCCGAAAGAGGTTTCTTTTAATTTGATCTTTTTCTGGCTTTGGATTTAGTCCTTTATTCTTATCCTTTTGTTAAGTCACATTAACTGCATTGTTAGGTTTTCTCTCTTTTCTTATTTTTAATTTCCTTAGCTTATTCTTTAAGTTGTAAGATATATGTTTTATCTTGTCCTATTATAATTATGACAATTATGTTGCTCAGTATATTTCATTTTTATATTATTATATTTTTATATTATATGAAATAACAGTGGCTTATGTTTTCCTGAAGGAGTGTTGCCTATATGGTTGTAATGATGTATTCTTTATTTCTAGCTACTTTTGTCACCTAAAATTCTACAATATTTGACATTAATGTAGCTATATTTTTTCCTTTGGCTTTGAAATGTCCTGTTGCATGATGGTAGAATTATATCTGTTTTAACCACTAAATCATTAAATATTTTACTTTTTCTGGGTTAATAATCCCTGTGTTTCATTGAACCATTTAATATGCTTATATTGCTGTTCTATTTGGTATTCATTCTACCATTCTTGTGTTTGTGTAATATATAGGTTTGTTTTTTTCACATTTCTCAGTTTTATTTACTTGTTCAGGTTAATAAAATACTTAGTTCCACTTTTTCTTTCTGGACCAGAAAATTATTTATCCCCTTGTTATTCTTTCAGTGGTTCCTTTGAGAATAACACATATTTTTACTTATGTTGTATTCCATTTTCACTATTCTTAGTGCGGAGACTTCAAACAAAATTGCACCGCCATATTAGCATATCTTTAATATAATTTCACACATGGTGATTTTATGTGCATTTTATATTCTACATATATGGTGGTAATAATGACAACCTGCGTACACAGTATCCATTTGTATTTGCTCATACAAGTGGAAACATTATAAAATATTCTGTTGTTTCTTGTTCCTTCCATTTTTTTGTGCTTTCAAATGATATAAATTTTCTTCTGCCTAAACAATTCCCCTTAATGGCTTTCAAATGCAAACCTCTAGAAGGACATTTTCTCATGCCATTATTTTCAAGGGAATTGTAATAATTTTTCTTTGGGTATAAATATTTTCAACAGGGAACTAATTAAGTGCATTAAAATGCCATTTTGTGTTTAAAAACTCAAGATATGATTTTGTCACATAACTAACATGTAAGCATTAAATTGCACATAATCTTAAAAACATCTCTTTTATGATATTCTATAAATATCAAGACTATGTTAAAATTTTAAATGGACATTTCAGGATAAACAGAATGCATTCATAATTTTTAAGGCATGTAAAGAGTTACTTCAAAGAATAATATCTTTCTAAACCACTGGAAGAGTGGGACAGGTTTTACTCAAACGTGAGAATTATGCTGCTACCCCAGAGGGTAGGAGCTTGCAGAAACCACAGGGAATGCTCAGGAGAGTAGCCAGTAGTTCACATAGAAATTTACATCTTACCAGTGCCATATATGATCATCTGATAACTTGACCTTCTCTCCTTATTATCCAGTCTTGCTCAATTTCGGTCAAGAGCATATCAATGAAATTGTTCTCTAAAAATACTTCAAAGAAAAGACCCAGAGAACTTCAATTTCAAATTTTAGTGATAAGTGAAACACACAGAAAGAAAAAGAAATCTTATGCCAGAGGCCTTGCTCATACGAGAAATGTTTTTATTATTTTCTTTCTTGTATACATCTCATGGTACATTATGAGGCTCTGTTCAGATTTCTCGGTTTATACAGAATTCCCTATCTAATTATAATGGAGAAATTAAAGCCATATGCAGGTTTAGTCTAAAATAAGACTCCACTCTACCTCTAAATACACAAAGAATGTAAAGGACATGAATAAATAAGTTGTTTGTGGTGTACATGTCTGAATCAAGCAAACCCTTATAAAAATTAATATATAAGTAAAAATTGGAAAATTGAAATCAATTGTTTGCTGGCAGTTTATAATCAATTATGCAGTAAACATTAAGAAGCAAAACAAACTTATGAACCAGTAAGGTTACACCTCACAAGACACTAAAATAACATAAGTAAGTCAGTGACATTTTGTGCTCAAGCAACATGCTATATGTAAAACAAATTAAGAAAACCCCACTTATAACAGTGATAGAAATGACATCATTAGGAATAAAAATAATCCAAAAGGTGCAAGACTTCAGAGAAAATTGTAACATTACTGAAGGAAGTTAATTAACAGGTAAAAGAAAAATGGCCTACATTATCTATTGCAAGAATTAACATTATTCTATAGTCTTCAAACTGTGCTATGAAATCTTTATTAAAATCTCAAAAGCATTCTTTAAATCAATATAAAAAATCCTCAAACTTATCCAGAACCCAAAGATAATCTTGAAAGGCAAAACAATTTTGCAAACGATCAATTAAGACAGAAGTGTCTAATTGCCTGGATGTAAAATATCTTAGACAGATGCAGTGTCAAAGTAAAGAAGCACAGGAATGTAGACCTTAAAGCATACTATAGAGCCCCCAAACTTTCAGCACATATTGCCATCTTTCCTTTGACAAGGGTATCATGGCAAAAGGACAATGGCTTTAATAAGTGGTGTTACAAAAATCAAATATCCATATGCAAAAGAATGTAATGGAATCTGTATGTGGTACCATATAAAAATCTGCTAAGATATGAGACATAAGCATAGCCTTGAAACTATAAAACTTCTGTCATAATCATGGATAAAACTCCTTGGCTGTGATGTTAAATTAAAAAGCATGCTTTTGCTAAAGTTACAGAATCTCTGACAGCAAAAGCTAAAAATACACAAGTAGGACTGCAGCCCACTGCAAAGCTTCTAAATATCAAATGAAATGGGCAAAACAGGTGAAGAGATAATATACGTCCTGGAGAAAGCATTTGCAAGCCATTTGGCTGATATTGCTTGATACCCAAAATTGCTATTTCACCCCTCTTCCTTTCCACAAACAACCCCAATTTACACCCAGCTGCATAAAGCTCGGTGAATGGTTTTCTATTTTCCAAAATGTGCCAGGTGTCTGTGGCAACCTCCATTATGTTTCTATCCCTTCACAGTAATCATAATTCACAACGAGTTAGTTTAACTATATCTCACATTTTTGGCTCCCTATAACTTAGTGAATTTCAATAATTCTATTTGAAATCTCATTTCTACTGTAAAAATAAAGATTATTTAGTATTTCTTGGTGTAGGTCTAATGGACATTTGTCCCTGAAAAAAAAGTGTTTTGCGTTTAGTTTGGAAAGGTGCTATTAATGAGAACAGAATTTCAAGTTGGTGGGATTTCCACCTCCCCATAATGTCATGAAGATCAGTGCTCATTTGGAAAAAACGGGAAAAGGAAAGAAACATTGTAACATTAACTACAGGGTGCCACATAATTAACACATTATATCCATCTATTTTAAGCTAAAGTGAAAAAAAAGGAGTGAGATAATAATCTACCTACAAATAGAAAAGAGTTATATGGGTTCATGTTTTCAGGAATATAGCCCAATATCATTGCACTAACCACTCTTGACAATTATAGTAAAAGAATTTGTTAATGAAAAATGCTCACTTCGTGATCAAGAAATTAAAACAATAGAAATAAAGAGGTCCTACATCTTATAATTCCACTCAAGAAGATGCCTCAAAGACCTGAATAACCACACTAAGTAGCCCTTGTTATAGTGTCTGCTTCTCACCCACAGCACCCTGCAGAAAATGCATTCAAATCTTGGCCAAGTGCCAGGCCTGCTATATTCAGGAGAGTCTTAAAGAGAGCCACTACAGGCAAGGATCCCAGAGAAAGGGAAAGAGCAAGCTAGGAAGAGTTCCTCTTATCTTGAAATAAGACGTAAGTTATGATCAGTATTCCATTCTTGAAGAGCATGCTGACAGCACTGTGCCCTTCAAATGTACAAAATCACCCACCCAGCCATAGAAAAGTCACTATGAACAAAGAAAAAGAAGTGACAGCATCAAGACAGCAAAGGGACAGGGACACAGCCTCACTTTTTAACCAATGCAAGCTCTGTTCTGGGGTAAATACTATGACCATGTTTAAATCAGAGAAGGATTGTCATAATAGTGTACGTTCATTAATAACTCTAGTCATGAACTTGATAGTCTACATAGAGGTATTCATAAATCATATATATAGATAGATATTATATATATATGTGTGTGTGTGTGTGTATTACTGAGAAATGAAAATGATACCATGGTCAGGAGAAGAATGTGCCCCCCTGTGCAAGCTCATCAAGGACATTAAATAATAAAACATAGTGTTTAATGCTTGTTCAATCACAAATAACAAGAGTGCCCTGCTAAAGATGTTCTTTGGATTATTGACACCCTGACATAATACCAAAGGATTCTTAGTTAAGAAGGTTTACATGTCCCTAACAAACTATTCAGCCTAAACCTTTAAAATATAAATTAATGGGTTTTGTTGGTTTTGGGGGGGTTCTTTTTTTAATTAGAAACAAGCTTGTTTTACATGTCAGTTCCAATTTACTCTCCCTCCTCTACTTCCCTGCCCCCTACCGACCCCCTATGCCATCCCATTTCAGCTCCCCAGGGACAGGGAGGCCTTCCATGGGGGATCTTCAAAGTCTGTCATATCATTTGGAGCAGGGCATAGACCCTCCCCCTTGTGTCTAGGCTGAGAGAGTATCCCTCTATATGGAGTAGGCGTCCAAAGTCCATTCATGTACTAGGAATAAACACTGATCAACTACTAGAGGCCCCATAGATTGCCCAGGCCTCCAAACTGACAACCTCCTTCAGGGGGTCTGGAAAAGTCCTATTCTTGTTTCCCAGTGATCAGTCTGGAGTCCATGAGCTCCTCCTTGTTCAAGTCATCTGATTCTGTGGGTTTCTCCATCCTGGGCTTGACCACTTTGCTCATCACTCCTCCCACTCTGCAACTGGATTCTAGTAGTTCAACTCAGTGTTTAGCTGTGGGTGTCTGCTTCTGCTTCTGTCAGCAACTGAATGAAGGCTATAATCTGACTATCATAGAAGGACATTTAAAGTAGACTCTCCACTGTTTCTTAGATTCTTAGTTGGGGTCATCCTTGTAGATGTCTGGACATTTCCCTAGGGCCAAATTTGTCTTTAAACCTATATTGGCTCCCTCTATTATGGTATCTCCTTTCTTTCTCTCCTCTATTCTTCCCCTGACTCAATCTTCCTGCTCCCTCAAGTCCTCTTCTGTCCTCTTCTTCCCTTCTCTTTCCTCCTCGTCCCATGATCCTAGTTTGCCCAGGAAATCTTGTCCCTTTCCCCTTCATGTCTGTCTCTCCTAGGGTCCTCTTTTTTTCCTAGTTACTCTGATGGTGTGTATTGTAGATTGGTACCTCCTTTGCTCTATATCTAAAATCTATATATGAGTGAGAACATACCATGTTTGTCTTTTTGTGACTGAATTACCTCACTCATGATGGTTTCATCTAGTTCCATCCATTTGCCTGCAAATTTCAAAATTCCATTGTTTTTTCCTGCTGAGTAGTGCTCCATTGTGTAAATGTACCACATTTTCTCTATCCACTCTTCATTTGAGGAGCATCTAGATTGCTTCCAGGTTCTGGCTATTATAAATAATGCTGCAATGAACATAGTAGAACAGATGTCCTTGTTGTATGAATGTGCATCTTTTGGGTATATGCCTAAAGGTGAAATTGCTGGATCTTGTGGTAGACTCGTATCCATTTTCCTAAGGAACCACCATGATGATTTCCAAAGTGGCTGTCTGAGTTTGCACTCCCATCATCAGTGGAAGAGTGTTCCCTTTCACCTCCATCCTCCCCAGCATAAACTGCCATTGGTGCTTTTTATTTTAGCCATTCTGACAGGAGCAAGATGGTATCTCAGAGTTGTTTTGATTTGTATTTTCCTGATGGTTGTTGAGCACTTTCCTAAGTGCCTTTCAGCCATTTTAGATTCCTCTATTGAGAATTCTCTATTTAGTCTGTACCCCACTTTTTAATTGGATTATTTAGTGTTTTAGAGACTAGATTCCTGAGTTCTTTGTAAATTTTGGAGATAAGCCCTCTGTTACATGTGGGGATGGTGAAGATCTTTTCCCATTCTGTGGGCTGCTATTTTGTCTTGTTGACTGTGGCCTTTGTCTTACAGAAGCTTCTCAGTTTCAGGAGGTACCATTTATTAATTGTCTATCTCAGTGTCTGTGCTACTGGTGTTATGGTCAGAAAGCAGTCTCCTGTAACAATTAGTTTAAGGGTACTTTCCACTTTCTCTTATAAGATGTTCAGTGTGGCTGGATTTATGTTGAGATGTTTGATCCATTTGTACTTAAGTTTTGTGCATGGAGATAGGCATGAATGTATCTGCAGTCTTCTACATGCCAGCATCCAATTATTCCAACACCATTTGTTGACCATGCTTTTTTTCCATTGTATAAATTTAGCTTCTTTGTCAAAAGTCAGTTATTCATAGATGTGTACGTTAATATCAGGGTTTTCAATTTGATTCTGTTGGTCTACCTGTCTACCTTTGTGCCAATACCAAGCTGTTTTCAGAACTATAGCTCTATAATAAACCTTGAAGTCAGGGATAGTGATGCCTCCAGAAGTTCTTTTATTGTACAGTGTTGTTTAGTTTGGTATTTCATTTTTCCATATAAAGTTGATTATTGTTCTTTCAAGGTCTGTGAAGAATTGTGTTGGGATTTTGATGGGGACTGCAGTGAATCTGTAGATTACTTTTGGCAAGATTGCCATTTTTACTACATTGATCCTGCCTATCCAAGAGCATGGGAGATCTTTCCATCTTCTGATATCTAATTTAATTTCCTTCTTTAAAGACTCAAAGTACTTGTTATATAGGACTTTCACTTGTTTGATTAACATTACTCCAAGGTATTTTATGTTGTTTGTGACAATTGTAAAGGGTGATGTTTCTCTGATTTCTTTCTCAGTCCATTTATCTTCTGTATGTAGTAGGGCTTCTGACTTTTTTGTGTGTGTTAATATTGTATCCTGCCATTTTGCTGAATGTATTTATCAGCTGTAAGAGTTCCCTGGTAGAGTTTTTTGGGTCGCTTGTGTAAACTTTCATATCATCTGCAAATAGTCTTCCTTTCCAGTTTGTATCCCCTTGATCTCCTTTTGCAGTCTTATTTTTCTAACTAGAACTTCAAGTACAATATTGAAGAGATATGGAGAGAGTCCACAGCCTTGTCTTGTTTCTGATTTTAGAGTATTCATTCACATTGAGTTTCTCTCGATTTCGTTTGATGCTTGCTGTTGGTTTGCTGTATATTATCTTTATTATGTTTAGGAATGCACCTGTTATCCTTGATTCTTTCCAAGACCTTTATCATGAAGGGGTGTTGGATTTTGTCAAAGGCTTTTTCAGCATCTAGTGAGATGATCATGTGATTTTTCTTTTTCAGTTAGTTTATGTGGTGGATTGCATTGATGGTTCATATGTTGAACCATCCATGTATCCCTGGGACGAAGTCTGCTTCATCATGGTGGATGATTTTTCTGATGTGTTCTTGGATTTGATTTGCCAGTATTTATTGAGTATTTTTGAATTAATGTCCATGAGGGATATTGGTCTATAGTTCTCTTTGTTAGTTGTGTCTTTGTGTGGCTTGGGTATCAAGGGTATCAAGGTTTTTGAAGCCTCATAGTTTGGCAATGACCCTTCTGCTTCTATCTGTGTGGAATACTCTGAGGAGAATTGGTATTAGCTATTCTTTGAATTTCTGATAGAATTCTGCATTGAAATCATTTGACCCTGGACTTTTATTTGATTGGAAGACTTTTGATGACTGCTTCTCTTTCATTAGGGGTTATAGGTCTATTTAAATTCTTTATCTGTTCTTGAATTAATTTTGGTAAGTGATATCTCTCCAGAAAATTGACCATTTCTTTTAGATTTTCGAACTTTGTCGAGTACAGGTTTTCAAAGTATGACCTGGTGATTCTCTGGATTTCCTCAGTGTCCCTTGTTATGTCCCCCTTTTCATTTCTGATTTTGTTAATTTGAATGTTCACTCTCTGCCTTTGATAAGTTTGGATAAAGGTTTGTCTATCTTGTTGATTTTCGCAAAAAAACAACTCTTTGTTACACTGATTCTTTGTATTGTTTTCCTAGTTTCTACTTTCTTGATTTCAGCCCTCTGAGTGGTAATGGGACCAGGACGATGGCAGTTACTGGGTGTTCTGGACAGCAAGGATGGCTTCCCCAATGAGTAGCCCCCAGGCCTCAGGGCACCAGAAGGAGGGCCAGAAACAGGTCAAGTCTACCTCCTCCCATGGTAGAGGTGGGACCAGGGTGCTGGCCTGTAAATTAAGGTTATGGCATGAGGCTAACACCTGCCTTTAGTTTACCCTTCCCACCATGGAAAGTATATAAAGCCTTGGGGCAGCTGGTGACATTCTAAAAGAAGAAAGTGATAAAAGACTCAACTGAACCCTTCCACTCTCAGAAACATAAGCTACTAAATCAACTAATATAGTGGGCTGGGCTATGAGTATGATGGCCTAGGCTATACCTGTGGCTATGGCTATGACAGATACAGATATGGCTGTCACCACCCACATTGATATAGGATATATTGGTCCTATGGATTCTCCTAAGCAACTCATGGACTCAAGACCTACAACTGTAGAGAATCCATGGGACTGAACTAGGCTCTCCATATGTGGGAGAGAGTTATGAAGCCTGAGCTGTCAGCTTCACGATACAAACCTGGTACATGAGGGAGTTTGTTGAAGCCCATTCCTTAGGGTGTGATGCCATGCTAAGAGGCAATAGGATGACAATATAATCCTGGCACATGAGTTAGCTTGTTGGTGCCCATTCCCTATGATGGGATGCCATGCTCAGTCTTAATGCATGGGAGAGGTGCCTGGTCCTGCCCCAACCTATTGTACCAGGATATGTTGACTCATCATAGGAACTCTTAGTTGTGAGGAGGAGTGGACTGGGGGTGGACTAAGGGGAAAGTGAAGGAGCTTTGGAGGGGTTCAGGGGGGGCTAGAGGAGGGGGGAGGGAGAACTGTGGTTGGAATGTAAAGTGAAATAAAAAATAAAAAATGGTAAACAAGGAAAAGAAAGTCATCTAAAATCCAAACAAACAAACGAAACCCCACTTTTGCTCCTGCTTGGGGCTGCCAGGACAAACAAGGTTCCTGAGTCCTTGTCCTGCAGCCCTGATCAATCAGTGACCAAATTATGTGGTTACTTATTAAAATCTTTGAAACTCCCCCCTAAACAAAACAAAGCAAAACAGAAACACCTGGAGCTACTTAGCCTGTAGAACTCTTCCTCCTCTATTTCTTAGTTATCCTTCCTCCATCCTTCCTATAAGTGACCCTTAGATCCATATTTAAAATATATTCTAAACTATTTCAGGTTCTGAGTTATTATTTTGACTTCGGCATGCTTCAACTATATTTTTCCAAGGTCACATGCAACCCCTCACCACTCAAGAACTTGTTTAGAAAGTAGATACTGTATTACCTCTTCATTTACTGTAGCTTAACAGCTTTGATGTGAAAAAAAGTCATCTTTTCAAATAAAGTTTATCTGTCATTGCTGAATACTTTGTACTTATATTGACTTTTCCCTGTTATTTTATATGGGTGTAGAGTGTGCATATTTTTTCAGAGACATATGGATGAAACTGAAAACTTAACAGAAATGAGCCCACTTATCAAGAGTGGCTGCCAGGTCAGGTGACAGTATGAAGAGGTACCTTTGTCAAAACCGAGAGACGGAGTGCTCTATTCAACGGCAATGTCAACAGTGAGGCAAACATGCCCCATCCGCCTAGCTTATAGGTTATACAAAGAAAGGTAAAGACACAAATTAAATAAGTGACTCTATGGGGGCATTTCTTTTATTTAAAACTATATTAATGAAAAATTACTCCTTTTTTCCTTTTAGTTTATTCTTCTCTCATACAATACAAGCTGACCACAGCCTACCCTCCCTCCATTCCTACCAGTCCACCCTCACCTGCCCTCTCTCATAAATCCACTGTTTCTCCATTTCCCTTCAGAAAAGAGCAGTCTTCCCAAGGATGGCGACCAAAGAAGATGATATACTAGGTGCAACCAAACTAGGCACAAGCCATGGTGTCAAGGCTGGATAAGGCAGTTCAGTACGTTTGAGAACAAACAAGAGTACTAATGTGATTCTACAGGGTACAAGTATGGAACAGGTGACTTGAGAAATGCTCTGTGCATCTTGCTTCAGGACCAAAATTAACTCCAATTTCTCACTGTGTTCATCGCGCATCCTACCAAGGTATCTTGCCCCATGAGACTCCTCAATAAATAGTCAATAAGATGCCCAATGTTGCATTTGAATCTTAAGGACAAATCTTAAGTTCAACCATCCCTAACCACTGGTTTCAACTTTTCACAGATACAAATCATTACGCACTGTACAAAGTACCTTTCCTGTTTCCTGCCATCAGAGGGGAATTAAATCTAAAGTATTTCCATGCCTCTAAAGTATCTGCAGCAATGCCCATCAACCATGAAATAAAAAGTAACTCCCAAAATGTGTCAGAATACTATTTGGAAGAACCCCATTCCTAGAAGTGTGAAGCTATGGTGATATCTCTAGAGACACAACAGGATGTGTAGAATTTACAGCTTTCATACACATTAAAGGATACATCAAATATAAATGTCAGGAGGTAAAATGATGAAGGAAAGGGAGAAAGATGAAAAGGAGGAAGGCAGAGGGGAAATAATCAAACTCAGATATATTGAAATATTAATAATTGGGTACTATGATTAGTAAAAAGGACTTTGGTGTGTGTGCACGTGTATGTGTGTATGTGCTACTCTGATGTTTTCACCATTGAATGCTTTCAATGTAAATTACATTCAATGTTTTAGAAATAAAATACAATGGCAAATGCCTAGTGGACAGTTCTTTCTAAATAGCTCAGAGAAAATGTTTTTAACTGCTTCTGTGTGACTCATTATCTAGAACCATCTATCTATGTTGCTTTCAATATATGAAATTTTAAGTGATGTATTGTCAACATAAGCATTGCTATTCCTCTGTGTGCACTCTTTTTAATTTCCTGACACTGTTGTGCTTCTGTGCAATAGCAACTTGTTTCTTTGACATCACACCCTTGTGACGGTTCCACTATAATTCCAGGAGAAAACTTGCAATGTCTCCTCGTTGCTGGTTGCATCTCTGCCAATTTTATATAAACTATCTGCAGCAGGACTTAGGTCATAGCTAAATTAACTAGTGTGAAATGTATAAAATAGTAAGGAAATATGAGTTAATGTGTAGAGGTGCAGGAAGGTGTCATGTTTGGGCTGAGGATATAACTTAGTGTTTAGAGTATGTGCTAAGCATCTGTAAAATCACATGTGCAAGACCCAAACTGAAAACGAAATGAAAAGCATAGAGAGATTGCCATAAAGAACCTGCCATCTTTCCTATGTGTGTAGATCAGAGCTTCTCATGTCTCCCTGATTCTTGTGGAACTACTGGTGCAAACTTGATCTTAGATGTTTCAGCGCTCTTCTTGGCTCAAGACCTCCTCCGTGCCTAATGACATATGAGGCACTTGCAAAACAAAACTTCATCTGAGCAATTGCTATTCGTACAACACAGGCAAGAATATTTGAAAATTTTAAATGGCAGGTGTCAAAGAGAAAAATAATTTACTGCAAAATCTCATGCAAAAGAAACTCAAACCCAGATGTTTTTACTAATGAATTATTTGAACCACATAACAAAAACAGAACTACAAATCTCACTAATATCCCATAGCTGTAAAATTTCCCACTGGTTTAACTTCTGGTCATTCAAACAGTGAAATCCATAGCATTGACAGAGTGAAGGAAATTATATACCAGAATACATCAATATAAGGCATGAGAATTATATACACTCCCTGGTCAAATTTTAACATGCAAACAAAGCGCATGCTTATGAGTTACCACTGAATATTTCACTGGATACACACAGCACAGCACCTGCTAATAAAATCTTTAACATTTTTAGCAGAGCCTTCCTTCTCTATGTTCTGATTTACGCTCACCATGCCAAAATTGTCCACTTCCACAAACATATCTGATCTCATCTAAAGGACAGGATGATAAAAAGTAGCCCCACACCTCCTGACTCTGAAGAAAAATGTCTGCCCCAAGCCTCAGTAACCTTAGGATCACAGGTGAAACCAAAATGAAATAAGCTATCATAATTATGCTTAGAGGGGCCCTCACTGTGAAACTCATGTGCCAAAGTATTATTCAATAGAACCCAGATCAGGGAGAGTAGAGTTTGTGATATAAGGTTATGTATTTCACATGGAGAATGAGAAAAGTAAGAGAGTAAGATGTGAAAAGGAGTATAAAAGTAAATTCATGTGTACAGACATTTCAACATACAAAATTTATCTAAGAAGCAATATAGTGTCTATATTGAAATTAGACTTCTTCCTCATCAATTTACAAAAACGTTTTTTTAAAATGAAACAAAGTACCCACTAGGATTATCTAGGCTACTCATGTAAAATTACATCAAGATAGTCTGAAAACACCAGCAATCATTTTATAGGTACAAAACAAAGGTGGCCAGCATCATTAGAGCAAGAAAATACTAATTATAGCCCCAGGGAAACAGTGTTGCACCCATCAGAGTGGATAAAGTTAGAGACTGAAAATACCAAGTGAAAATGCTCAAACCTCAGAATATATGACAGATTCCTGGTTACACGTGTGTGTGTGTGTGTGTGTGTGTGTGTGCACGTGTGTGTGTAATTCTATCTTATTCCTTCCACACAATACTCTGAAAATGGTCCTCCAAAATTTAAACAAAGAGAGAGAAACTGGCAAGCATCACAATCGCTACTTCACTGGCTCAGGCATTCACCATCCTGCAAATAGGCGTCCAAGAGGGTAATCTTGTGAACAACTCTGAATACCGGGCTCAGGGACTTACAGGTACCTCATGAATGCTTTCCTCTTCAAATCCAATTTTTAACATCACAGTGCTTTTTTATTTTTATTTTTTTGGCTTACTTCACATTATGTTTACCAAGATGCAACAGGAAAATTAAATTTATTTCAGAAAACTAGATTTTAAGAACAAGTAATAAATATGAGCATTTTGCCACTAATCAAAAGAAAACATGTCTGCTTCAATGTCTTTGTAGAAAGTACACATTAAGATAGGATGTCTTCACTGAGGACATCGTTGTGCTCCATAAACAGAAAATACAAACTTCCAGAATGTGAAAATGACAAAACTATTCACAAAGTTGAAATCTTGTGATGGATACACACACATGCACACACAAAGGAAACATTCATAAAATTCGTTTTTAAAAAACACATAATCAATTCAAATCCAATGAGCTACATTTACTTCAAGCTTTCAATGGCCTAGAATGGCTGTACACATAGAAATTTAGTCATGGTAATTCTTCATATTAACAGGAAGAGATGGAAATCTCTGTGGATAACCTAACAGATCAAGGTAAAGTATGATGATCCTTAATACTTATTCATGAATTTTCAAAGACCAGTAAAGTAAGACAAGGAGTAACTTCCTCAGTGTGGCCAATGGCACCTGCATATAACCGACAGCTCTTGTGTTATAGCTGATGCTGAAATAAAGGATAATTTCTCCTTGAGACAATAGAGAAGGTAAGTAAGAGTATTACCAAACATCCATTCTGCTTTGTGCCACAGACATAAGCTATTGAAGTTAATAAGTATTCATTACTTAATTCATTACAGAAAAAAACTAGAAAAATGTAGACCAGCACTACTAAAAAAAGTCATGTAATCACTGGGAGGATGGATTTCAAAAGGAATCTGACAGACCGATGGATAGAAGGCCCCACACTCAGACTCAAATATTTAGAGTCAAGTACTGAAATGTTACTGCATACAAAAGACCAAACTATATTCAGAGTTACACTAATAATTTGACGACCACATAAAGAGAACTATCTTGACTCTCATAATGCATCAAAACAAGATATAATGCGTTTATTGGTT
Source organism: Mesocricetus auratus (assembly GCF_017639785.1). Lineage (NCBI taxonomy): Eukaryota > Metazoa > Chordata > Mammalia > Rodentia > Cricetidae > Mesocricetus > Mesocricetus auratus. The sequence continues at coordinate 8,145,658 of NW_024429192.1, read as the reverse complement.
GAAGTAACCAAAAATTCTCCTTAAAAAACTAAAACAACAGAGTCTATAAAGGAAATAAATAGTATTTAACTAAAATTAAAGTTCCATTTTGAAGGAAGAAAAGGTCACCTCTTAGGAGAATGTATTTATGATATATGTACCTAAAACAAGAATCGCATTTACAATAAAATACTTATAAAAGCAGTGGAGAAAGCCACAAAACACAGTTAGAGAAGGAGAGCTAAAAAGATACCAGCAATCACTTTACAGGTATGAAAACAAAGGTGGCCAATCTCATTAGAGCAATAAAATGCAAATTATTACCCCAGGAAACAGCACTGCACCCTCATAGGAGTGGATGAAATTAGAGAGTGAAAATACCAAGTAATCTTGCTCAGAACCTGAAACTTATAACAAACATTCCCAGGGAGCCGGTGATTAGCACAGCTGTGGACTCCCATGACCGCATCTGCAGAGGCTGAGTCCCATTTTCTTTGTCCAGTCCTTGCATTCAGAAAGGCATACATGTAAATGAGAAGTTAGAGCTGTTTGGAGGAAACAACTCAACAAACCCAATCTTGCAGAACCCACTGTATGTCTTATGCCACAACAAGTAACCAGGGCCTGTCAGTTAAGTTAATAAACATGAGCTGGTATGGAAAAAATAGGGAAATAAATACTTGATTCGAAATGTTATTATGACACAACACCAGAATAAGTTACTAATAAGCCCTCATCATAGCGTGAAACAAAGACTCAAAGAACTTCTGCTCATCTAATATCTTCTAAATCTCATTCAGCTCTACGATTGGTGATATTTCATGCTGATTGTTGTTTTTGTCAGCTCTCTGAAAAAATTAATTCCACAGACTTGGGGATTTAGGGTTATTTGATACAGCAGAAGCAATGATATATATGCGATGTCTCTAAAATTGAAGCATATCTTTCATGGATTCCTTTTCTAAGAGCAAAGAATCCAGCAAAGTTTATTTAGAAGAAAATACACTGTGTGCTAGAGTAAGCATAGCCGTGGTTGGATAGTCTATGAGACATTGTGTTTGACATTGTGGGAGAAAGATAACACTCAAACTAAAGCAGCGGTTACCTATTTCTCTATGGGACACCTACACATTCCTGACACCATTGGCTACTGTGGTGCTCTGGGCTGACTGTGTCTATGGCTGTTGTGGATAAGGCAATGGCTACTATCATCCAATTTACTATAGAAGATACTGGTCCTGTGGCTTTTATTGAGAAACTTCTAGAGTCATTCATCCAGTAAAAAAAAATCCCCTGTACTTCATAAATATCTTCCAATATTAATATTAAAAATAATTTGTTTCCTGACTAAAAGTTGTAGCTTTGGTTGGCCATTTCATCTTTAGTTGGATTGCCAGTCTCAACTCAATGAAAAAAAATGCCTCATGTAAAACCTCAGAATCCATAAAATGTCTGCATTGGACATTGTCTTGCCTCTCCATTGATTGTAATTAAATGGCATGAAGATTTTGATGTAAATAATATTTGATGTGAACAATTTTACATTTATCTCAGTAAATGCATCCTGCATTTCAAACAAGTTTTGTTTGTGCTCCTTTTTCTCTGGCACTTGCATGTATTTTCTGAAGTGAGTGTATTCCATTTGAAGTAGTAGGATGAAGAAATTATCTTCATAGAAACACGTCCACACACTTAAGGGAGTCCAGATGATCATAAGATAACATTATGTACACCCATGCTTCCTCTACCCATCTCAGAGGAACACAGCAAAATACTCCATTTGGTCTTGAACAAATTCTTAAGGAGATCATTTCCTAAAGACTGGTCCAGATTCCATGAGTCCTAAAGTGCTACATCTGTACAATACACCGTTGTTCTTACCTGGAGTGGATGAAAACAAAAGTGGTCCCTTCCTTCTGCTGCCAAAATGCACCTGAAGCATGACCGGGGCACCTGGAAGACAGAGGAGAAGTCAATTACTGAGTAGAATCGCATTCAGAACACCACTTCAGGGTGCCCTAGTGAGCACAGCAGCCTCCCAGAGCAGCCCCTGTCTTAGACATCGACTAAGAAGCATGATAACTGTGAGGAGTTAATGCAGACGCATGAAAGTATGCCATATATGTTGATGATCAAGGAAGGCAGGTGAAAAAGAAGAGGAACGAGAGAGTATAAAAGGAGGAAGAAAGGGGAAGGGCAGGAAGGGGAAGCAGGAACGGGGAGAAACGAGAAAAGGGGGTTGGGAAGGAGGGAAGGAGGAAGACAGGAAAATAGGAGGCGCAGCAAAAGGTATGAGTGAAATGGACATATATATTCCTTTTACAAATCTTAAAGTTTTACTCTGACACACACATTTCAGCATAAATTAGGCAAATAAATAAAATATAAGAACAAATATGTAGTCCCCATTTCTGTCCAAGCTTCCTCTGCAAAATGCTTTCTTGTGACTACAAGTTTCTCCCCTGACCTCTGTAAGTTGCTCCCATTACCTGAATCTGGCCTGGGTGTGCCCATAACCCCTGCATTAAACAGTGCCTACATAAACCCAGCACTGCTTACATGAGCATGCGTCCTTAGCCTGGAAACTATGGTCCTGTGTAACCACATTTTGTTCCCATCTACATCACACACTCCTCAGTGACCCAAAACTTCAAGACAAATGTGACAAAAGAACTTGTATGGTTCCTCATGGCCGAGTCTGTGGCTGGAAATGTAACATAAAATAATTTCCATGGTTCCTGATGGCCGAGTCCGTGGCTGGTTCTGACACCATTTCCAAAAAGTGCTCTAGAACTTGCTCTCGTCACAGTTTCGCATTCCATCGGCATCTAAAACCATTCTATCATGATAATTAATTTCTAAAAGCACACTTTAATTTTCTAATTTCCTGCCAGTACTCCTTCTGAGAAATTAAACGAACATGATGTAACATATGAAAGAAATAGGAATTGGAAAAATAAAGAAAAACTTTTTAATGTCACAAAACTTGCTATAACACCCCCCCCCATTTTACAGGAAAAACATACAAAAGAAATTGGCCACTACCCTAGGACAAGAAAATGTGAATTAACACCACAAGGAAGTGTCGTACGAGTGAGTAACTACTCTGAATATCAGACTCTGTTGTGGGTACGCTGTGCATAACCCATAGAGCTGGACTTCTCATTATTCTCACAATTATTTATTTTTTCCATCAAACGCCACCATCCTTCCATATTACTTTATGCTAAGCAAGATAAAATGTTAAGGCATTGTGTATTCAGACTGTCCTATGGGTCACCAGCCCACAAATAAGAAGGAAGAAACCTATTGTTAACTATGAAAGCTTGGCCTTAACTTAGCCTTGTTTCCAACTAGCCTTTATAACTTAAATTAACCCACTCCTGTTAATCTATGTTCCATCACATAGCATCCAGCCTGCTTCCTCAGCGTCCCCTTTAATTTCCCCCCTTGCACTCAGATTCCTTCTCCTACTTTCTGTCTCTACCCAAGAAGTCCTGCTTACACCTCCTGCCTAGTTATTGGCTGCGCAGCTCGTTATTTCACCAATCACGGAAATACATTTTCATACAGTGTGTAAATATCCCATATTAGTGTTTTTCTCTAGAAGTTTAAATTTTTTTTCTTAGTATATTTCATTATTTGCAGATTTCACACTTCTATGAAAGGTGTGTTTATCAAATCTACCTCTATTGCCTTCCTTCAAATTCTTCCCTCCTAACGATTTTTAGTTTATTTATTTATTTATTTATTTATTTATTTATTTAGGATTTTCAAGACAGGGTTTCTTTGTATTGCTTTGGAGGCTGTTCTGGAACTCACTCTATAAACCAGGCCGGCCTCAAACTCACAGAGATCTGACTGCCTCTGCCTCCCAAGTGCTGGGATAAAAGGCATATGCCACCAATGCCTGGCTTTGATTTTTATTTTATTTAAAGCCACTAGTCTGTACATGTATATAGGACTGTCTTCTGGTACATGCATAGCCTCTCAGAGCCTGTAACATAACTGAAGAAAATCCAGTAGCCATTAATTCATGATCTGTAGGTCACTCTAGCCAAATAAATAAATAGATAGATAAATAAATAAATAATACAGAATAAGCTAGGTAGTGAGGTCTTTGCTATAGTTTAGATATGAAAGTGCTCCTCTGAGATTATATGACACAGATTTGTTTGCCAATTAATGGAAAAGTCATTGGACCATGGAAATTCTTTATCTTGGAAGGTCCCTGTTTTGGTTGGCTGTTAAGAGGAAGCATATATTTTAAGGGAATCATTGGAGATATGTTTTTGGAAAATGTGAATGGTTCCAAAAATTCTAATTCTCTCTCTCTCTCTCTCTCTCTCTCTCTCTCTCTCTCTCTCTCTCTCTCTCTCTCTCTCTCTGTCCTATCTCCCATATAACCTCTCTCATATTATCTTTCTTCTCTCTTCTCCTATTTTCTCATTATCTCCTTTTGTAGGAGGAAGTCTGTATGCTGCTATTAAACATGTGACTTACTAGAGGCGCATACAGATGAGGTAATAAAAGGGCGGTTTACCACACCGCTAACCACACCCACTTTAGGCATGACTAAAGACGTATACTGCCGGCTAGGGGGTGTTACGGGGGAAGGCATAAAAGACAGCACACAGGAAGTCTCGATCTCTTTTCCCAGAGTTCGGCTTCCGGTTCGGCAGCGGGAAAACTACTTGGCTCATCTGGGTTACTTGTTTGTTATCTCGTGAGTAATTTCTACAATAAATACTTAGTTTTACTTTCAGTAAGTGTCACTTATTGTTACAGCGTCATTTGGAGCTACATCCTTTCTTCCCTCCTTCTCTTCCATGTCCACAATCTCTGTAGCAAAGAAAATGGATTATTAATAGCCAATTATGGGGCTAAAATCTCTGGGACCAAGAGGCAAATAAATCTTTCCTTGTTTGTGTTGCTTAATCTTGAAAGTTCTGCCACATAAATAAAACCATGGCTAATGTGGAAAACTGGTGTGTGAAATGGGTTTCTTACTGTGAGCACATCCGACGAAGTGAGAAGAGTCTGGGAAGCATGAAAGACGCAGAATGGAGATGCTCTAAACTGTGACGTGGGGTTATGGGGGAATTCTGGTGTCAGTTCAGGAAACTGAAAGCAAAAGTAATGGGACAGAGAAGGCAGTGCCCACAATGTTACAGGTGGAAGTGGAAATCTTTTAGAATTAGACTAGGTGCTGTTCACATTATGTTCTGACAAAGAACCTGTCTACATGTTGTCCATGACCCAAATGTGGGGTTGATTTTAGAGGGCTGAAAAATAAAATAAAATAGGAAGGGATTTTTATAAATAAAATAAAATGGAAATTTAATTTTTTAAAGTTGAAGAATTAATCTGATAGAAATTTCAAGACAAGTCATGAATATTAATGATTGCTTTTAGCCAGATTTAGAGAATAAGAAACATAATTACTTGTAAAAAAATACAACAACACATAATTTAGCCAGAGAGGAAGCCCATGTAAAATTGGGTACAAGAAAAATGTGATTGTTGAAATGGCTGATACCACGTAAAGCTAGGCAGTCACATTGTAAGGGACAAGGGAAAAATATCATAGGTGGGGAATTGATGACCTCAGCTCTACTGGATATAGGGCATAAAAGTTGTGATTAATTTTGATAAACTTTCTTTGAAACTGAAACCCTAGCATGTCTGCTCATCCAGAATGACCCAGGGAAGTGTTTGCCCACATTTGGCCTTCCAGGGGCTCAGGGGCCATTGGATTTATAGTTTTATGGCATATGACAATTCTCGTTATGGTGCTGGTATAGCAGACATACAGAACACAAAGCAAATGGTGCACAGAGGCTTTTACTCTGACTTCAGAGAAAGCCCTTGGATCCCAGGTAATGTACAATAGTGTCAGAATCCTTGTGGGATACCCCTAGGAGGATGATGTGTGAAGTAATTACAGGCAGGAGAATTTCTAGATAGAGATTTCAGGAAAGTGGAATGTCTCCCAAAGAAATCCACAAGAAGTAATGATTCAAGCAGAGGGAAAGACCACATTTGTTTCTGCTAAGAAGGCCATCAGTGGACCTGCTCAAACCCTTCAGTGTGCACATAATGCCTCTCTGTAACCTAGATGCTAGATATGAAATTACAGGATTTAGTATTTCCCATGGTTGTTGGAAGCTGGCTTTATTCCCGGCTTTCCTTTTCCCTTTGTCTGTAGGGAATGTTTAGCCTATACTTGCCACATCAATGTAATCAATGTATTGTGACCTACAATGCTCTATGAATTTTGAAGCAGCACAAAGCCTGGAAATTCTTTGATAGCCATCTATTTATGTGACAAGACACCCTAGAAAAACAACTATAAAAAGGAAAAATGACGTTGATTTATGGTGGCAGAATTTTCCACCCATAGGTTGTTGGCACAACTTCTATGGTCCTGTGGTGAGGTGGAGCATCTAACAGATGGGATGAAGGGGACAGAGCTGCTTGTCCCATGGCAGCTGGGAAGCAGAGAGAGAATGGTACCCAGGATAAGGCATACTCTCAAAGAGCACATCCAGTGACCTACTACCTCTAAACAGGGAATACTTCTTAGCAGTCTATACCCCCCCCAAAATGCCACCAGATTAACCAACTGATAAAGTCTGAGCCCTCTAAGCCCAATAGCTGGATACAACCAAAGATAGCTATGAATACAGCCTACCTTAGTTAGGATTCCTATTGTGGTGAAGAGACATCATGACCATAGCAACTCTTAATAGGGGAAAAACATTTCATTAGGGCTGGCTTACAGTTTGGAGGTTTAGTCCGTTATCATCATGGCGGGAAGCATAGCAGCTTTCAGGCAGACATGTGCTGGAGAGGTAGCTGAGTATCTGCATCCAGATCAGCAGGCAGCAGGAAGACACTGTGAATCACCTTACTTGAGCTTCTGAGACCTCAAAACCCACACTCCCCCACCCCATGACATACCTTCTCCAACAAAGTCATACCTACTCCAACAAGTTTACACCTCCTAACAGTGGCACTCCCTATGGAAGCCATTCTTATTCAAAACCCACACTCCCCCATCCAATGGCATACCTTCTCCAACAAAGTCATACCTACTCCAACAAGTTTACACCTCCTAATAGTGGCACTCCCTATGGGCCTATGGAAGCCATTCTTATTCAAAACCCACACAGCCCAACCATTATCACATATTCACTTAAATTTTTTGAGTAAAATTTTGGCAATTTCTTCATACTTTTCATTGCATAATTCTCAAGTATGAGGTTTGTATACGACAACATCATGTGACAATATCAAAAGGCAGGGCATATCCAACACAGCTAGAACCCAGTTAGTTAATATATGAGGATTCAAAGGTCGGTTAGAGTCAAAGCAATAGAGACTAGTCCTGAAATTTTTGTCTTAATTATTTTTTCTTTTTTGTTGATTATTATTTATCATTTTGTTTTTACATCCCAATCAAAGTTTCCCCTCCCTTATTCCAAGTTTCTCCCCCACCACCTCTCCTCCCCTCCTGCCCCATCTACCCCTCCTCTACGGTTTCTCTTAATCAATTACTCTTTTTTATTTTAATTAGAAACAATCTTATTTTATGCAGCAATCCCAGTTCCCTCTCCTCTCCACCCTCCCATGCCCCTCACTGACTGCCATCTCATCCCTTTTCTGCTCCATAGAAAGGGAGAGGTCTTCCATGGGGGATCATCAAACGCTGTCACATCATTTGTGGCAGGGCCTAGTCCCTGCCCCCAGCTTCCATGTGTCTACACTGAGAGAGTATGGGGAAGGGGCTCTCATTGTCCAATCATACACTAGGAATAAATACTATACCACTAACAGATGTCCCATAGACACCCCAGGTCTCCTAACTGACACCCACGTTCAGAGGGCCTGGTTCTGTCCTAAGCTGGTTTCCAAGGTGTCAGTCTGGGGTCCATGAGCCCCCTGCCTTGTCAGGTCAGCTGTTTCTGTGGGAGACTAGTCCTGAAATTTTAAGGAGTGCTATCATTGTTAAGAATTTGGTAAAATTTTGTGTGGCTAAATTTATTTTGAACTATGGAATGGTCATGAGGATTTGGGGTTCATAAGAAGAACATTATGGTCTGGAAATATATCCCAAAGATTATATGCTAACATCTCAGTTACAAGATTATGGGAGCTTGGGAAGTAATAGGATCTTGAGGGCTCTGACCTCATCAATAAATTAATCAATTTATTTTCTTGTTTGATATAAGGATGTGGGTCATGGTTGGAAGAACTGTTTCTTGAACTGTGCCTGTGAGATCAACTTGCTTCAGAGCTGCCTCCTCTCATCCTCTTCATTTTTACCCCAATGGCCATGAAGGAAGCTATAATGCTCCTCCACACCCCCCTGACAAGGCATTCTGCCTTCATGAAAACCCACAGCTACAGAGCTGGTTGACCATAGATGGAAACCTCAGAAAGTATATAGACCGAAATTAATTTTCATCACTTGCATTATGGGTGTTCTCTCATTACATCTATTGGTGCTTTGTCACAGTGATATAAAAGTAATCACATGTTAATGAGTGAAGACAAGAATCAAGGGACTTCTAAAGCTTCTTATAACTTTAGATTCCCATTTGAGACTCTCTTATTGGCAAATTTCATGAAATATTTTGTTTTTCAGTTCCTCTCAGGAAGTGTAGACATTAGGCTTGAATACTTTTCTTTTTCTTAAGAGTAGAAAAAAATGATAAAGCTTAGTTCTTGGTATTCAGATTTACTGGAAAATGTCTAAAAGAATCATGTGATATAACTTGGATGCATTATACAACAGCCAAGCAATCTAAGAGGGAACTCTCCTTTATAAGGTAAACACAATTTTGGACGCATTTATTCTCATGGAAGCCACCTTAAATTATGAGTGCAGGGGTGCCTGTGGCTTGCCACACTCTCTCCTCCTTGTATATAAAAGACCCTTTGCTTGCAGAGATGTCATTTAAACCATAGAATATCTTCTACTTTTCAACTACACCTTCTACTCTTAACACCATGTGAACTATGTAAACTACTATGGAGGCCTTGGCTATGTCTGTGGCTATGGCTATGGATATGGCTTTGGAAGATACGGATAGGGCTGCCACCATCCATATTGCCGTGAGAGACTCTGGTCCTCCAGTTTCTACTGAGCAACTTCTGTATTTACTCGCTCTGTTTAGACTCATCCTACTGGTACCAAGTATGACATTTCCATTACTGTTACAGGTTTACTGAAAGGAAAACTCATCCAAGATTATTTGAAAACCATAACTCAGCTTTAACAGTGAAGTCTTTATTAGTTAATGTCTTTGAATTTCTTGAAATTGTGTACTATATATTTAATTGGCAAAGGGATTCTGTATCCATTATATTCTTGTCTTCTTTCATTTCTTATTTAAAAAATATTTTTAATTTTATATACCAACCCTAGTTCCTCATTTTCCCATCCCCCTACCCCTTCCCACCCATCCCCATCCAGTACTCAGAGTGGATAAGGCTTTCCTTGGGGAGTCAGCAAAATCTGGCAAATAAAGTTGAGGCAGGACCAAGCTCCTCCCTCCTGTATTAAGGCCAAGGAAAGTCAGATTGTGTATTCTCAAAGATACCATTTCTTTGAAACAGCATTTCCACCTCATTTCTTCCTTAATTGTTGTTAAAATGCATGAATGTGAAAAATCCAGTTCATATTTCAGTAAACATTTCTATGTCGTACGTAATGTTTTAAAAAGGTTTTGTGTATATCTCATATGTGAAAACAGTGGTGTTTCTATGTTTAAGAGGAAAAGAGAATGGAATGGAGAAAGAAAGATGGAGGGACACTGAAATTGCAGCCTGAGAAAGAGAAATATAAACAAAGATAGTTGTGGAAACAAGAAGAAAACACACAGCTCCTATCTTTAGTGCTTCTGGGCTGGAAGGTTGCTGGAAATCCAGGAGTCCACCCAAGACTGGTGCTCCTATATACTATGTCCCAAAAATATGGATATTGAGACCCAAGGCTAATATGTCTAAGTCACAAGACATACAATTCAGTGTCCCAACCAGTAAATTGATATGAAATGTGACCCAACATCTACTGTTTCATCTTGATAAACTTTATATTAATTCATATGAGAAGATTTGAACTCAAAGTTCTGACACTTCTTGGAATCGTGCATCAGTATCTAGGCCCATAGGCTGTAGTCTGCATGTTTTTCAACTACTGCAGACCTCAGAGGGTTACTCAGACACTGGCTGTAGGGAAGACATGCCTGTACCCATCCATTCTACAATCACTCACTCATTGCTCACAGGAAGATTCTGTTCCTGTGGGCTGTAGTATGGATTTTTCTGGGTAACTCAGCCTGATGTCTCTTCCTTTGATTCAATCTTTGTTCTCAGTGTTCTTTATTCTGACAGTTCTATTATGATTTATGACAAGAATACTAAAATATCTGAAACAATAAGCTCAGATCTGGCAGGTCTGGATCTTAATCAACCAATCATACCTGTGCTATCTCATATGTTACAGATGATTTACTTTGCTGCAATAATACTGTTCTATTTTTGTTGCTATTTTGACCCAATGTGAACATTTTCTATGTACTTTCAAATACTCATAGTAACATTTAAGTTTATTTATAAATATTTGTAAGATGTATATACTGCTACCTTTTTATCTTCCTTCTTTTAATAAATCCACTGGAAGCTGTTTGTTCCCCATTCTTTGGGCATGCAGAGATTCTGATTCTGTCCATATCATATTAGGTTTAGGATAATCGTGAAACTTACCCTCGCAGCTCCGGGTGCCTTATGCTAGAGAATTTTTCTACCTTCCAGGAACTGTGCAGTGGGCCAAGCCATGCTGTTGAGTTATCCTCATATTGCTGAGTGACCCTCGCCAGCTGAAAACAGCCCTTAGCCTAGTGTTTACATGCTAAGCAGTTCTTTGTCCTTCATGTCTACGGGACTCTCCAGGAACACACACCAAATAGAGAAGCAAGATCTGATCAAGTTTCTTTAATTTTTTAATTTAAATTAGAAACAAGGTTGCTGCACATGTCAATACCAGGTCCCTCTCTCTCTCCCTCCTCCCCTCCTCCCATGCCCTCCCATCCAACAACCTGCTCCCTCTCCCAATCCCCACTCCTTTCCCCAGGGAGGGTGGGGGCCTCCATGGAGGTGTCCATAGTCTGTCATTTCATCCAGAGCAGAGCCTAGACCCTACCCCAAGAGTCCAGGCTGAGAGTGCATCTCTCATTGTGAGATGGGCACCCAAAGTCCATTTGTATACCAGGGATAAATACTGATCTACTACTAAGGCCACATAGATTGCCTAGGCCTCCTCACTGACACCCACATTCAGGGACTCTTGATCAGTCCCATGCTGGATTACAGTCATCAGTCTGGGGTTCAAGAGATCCTTCTTGTTCAGGTCAGCTGTTGCTGAGGGTTAAACAAGCCCAGTCTTGACCCTATGCTCATCAGTCCTCCTTCTCTGTCTCTGGGTTCATTGAGTTCAGCTCAGTTTTTAGGTGTGGGTGTCTGCCTCTGTTTCCATCAGTCATTGGTTGAAGGTTCTGTTTCACAGACACTCTGGCCACTAGTGGGATTGTAGGCTGGCACTCCCCTGATCCATGTCTTAAATCCATATATGAGTGAGTAGATACTATGTCTTTTTGTGACTGGGTTACCTCACTCAGGATGGTTTCTTCAAGTGTCATCAAGATTCCATTGTTTGTTTTTCAGCTGAATAGTACTCCATTGTGTAAATGTACCACATTTTCTCTCTATCCACTGTTCAGTTGAGGGGCATCTAGGTTGCTTCCAGTTTCTGGCTATTACAAATAATGCTGCTGTGAACATAGTGGAACAGATGTCCTTGTTGTATGAATGTGCATCTTTTGGATATATGCCTGTGAGTGGAATTGCTGGGTCTTGTGGTAGGCTGATTCCCATTTTTCTGAGGAATCTCCATACTGATTTCCAAAGTGACTGTATGAGTTGGCATTCCCACCAGCAGTGGAGAAGTGTTCCCCTTTCTCCACATCCTCTCCAGCATAAACTGTCATTGGTGTTTTTGATTTTAGCCACTCTGACTGGAGTGAGATGGTATCTCAGAGTTGTTTTGATTTGCATTTCCCTGATGGCTAGGGATGTTGAGCACTTTCTCAAGTGTCTCTCAGCCATTTTAGACTCCTCTATTGAGAACTCTCTATTTAGTTCTGTAGCCCACTTTTTAATTGAATCCTTTGGTGTTTTGGAGACTTGCTTCTTGAGTTCTTTGTGAATTTTGGAGATCAGTCCTCTGTCAGATGTAGGGTTAGTAATATCTTTTCCCATTCTGTGGGCTGTCATTTTTTTATCATTTTTTATTTTAATTTTAAATAGCTTGTTTTACATGTCAATCCCAGTTCCCTCTCCCTCCCCTCCTCCCGCACTCCCCTTCCCCCCCTCCCTCCCACCCTATTGCCAAATCCTTCCACATAGGGGATATCTAGAGTCTGTCATTTTACTCTTGGTAGGGTCAAGGCACTCCCCTAAGAGTCCAGGCTGAGAGAGCATCTCTCTTTGTGCTATAGGCACATGAAGACAGTTTGTATACCAGGGATAGACACTGATCCACAGCTCAGGGCCCCATAGGTTGCCCAGGCCTTCTCACTGACACTCACATTTGGGGGGTCCAGATCAGTCCCATGCTAGCCTCCCCACTGTCGGTCTGGGGTCCAAGAGCACTCCCCTGTTCAGATCAGCTGTCTCTGCTGGTTTTGTCAGCCCATTCTTTGCCAATTTGCTCATCACTCCTCTCTCTCTGTCACTGGGTTCCTTGGGTTCAGTTCAGTGCTTAGTTGTGTGTTTGCCTCTGCTTCCATCAGTCACAGGATGAAGGCTCCCGGATGGTTATAGACATCAAGTTCATTATCAGGAATGGGCATTCGAGGTGGTCCCTCCACTATTGCTTAGCTTGCCAATTGATGTTATACCTTTAGATCACTCGAGGTCACTCTGGTGCCTGATCTGTCTTCGATCCTATGATTCCCTCTTCCCCCTATTCTACCCCCACCCCCTCAACTTCCTGTTCCCCCATGACCAACTCCCTTCCTCTTTAACCCCTCTATTCTTCCCAGGTCCCACTCCCCCCACCCTCGCTATGTTCCCCATCAGAGGATCTTGTCTCCATCCTCTTCTCTTGGGTACTATGCATATATGCATATCTTTTAGGTTCTTTCCTGTTTCCCAGACTCTCTATCTGTGGAAGTGCAGACTGGCACTATCCTGATCCATATCTAGAATCCATATATGAGTGAGTACATACCATGTTTGTCTTTTTGCGACTGGGTTACCTCACTCAGGATGGTTTCTTCCAGTGCTATCCATTTCCCTGCGAATTTCAAGATTCCATTGTTTTTTTCTGCTGAGTAATACTCCATTGTGTGGGCTGTCATTTTGTCTTGTTGACTGTGTTCTTTGCCTTACAGAAGCTTCTCAGTTTCAGGAGGTCCCTTATGTTAATTTTTGACCTCAGTGTCTGTGCTACTGGTGTTATGTTCAGGAAGCAGTCTCCTGTACCAATTCATTCAAGGGTACCACCCACTTTCTCTTCTAACAGGTTCAGTATGGATGGATTTATGTTGAGGTCTTTGATCTGTTTGAACTTAAGTTTTGTTGATGGCGATAGACATGGATCTATCCTCAGTCTTCTACATCCAGTTATGCCAGCACCATTTGTTGAAGATGCTTTCTTTTTTCCATTGTGTATTTTTAGCTTCTTTGTCAAAGATTAGATGTCCATACATGTATGGGCTAATATCAGGGTGTTCAATTCTATTCCATCAAATTTCTTATTTTATTGTTGCCCACAAAATTATAAATATATGGAGAATATATTCCACTTTCCTCCTAATTTCAGATGACATTCAAAATCTATGATCAAAATCCCTTTGTGAATAAAAATTAACCTGTAAGCTAGTAATATTTGGAGCAACTGCTTACAGACCAATGCACACAACATACAAGATCAATATGTTTCTGAGAAATTAAGCCTGTATGTGGCATGAACAGAACATAAGCAGAGCCAGTACTTACTCCAAAAAATTAACCCTCATGTACCCTGTCAAATTTAGACTCTAAATTGTCATTCTATGTTTCTGTGACCTTGGCATCAACTAAATATTGTCAATATTTCCCTGTTTCATGTAGAAATATATGTATACTCTACTGCTTAAAAATAATAAAATAACTTTTTAAAAGCATGGAATATGTATATGAGTGACATTACCTTTAAGAAAACAGTACTCCAAAGGCTACAGAGTAACATATAATTGACACAGGTTTTAGTTTATAACAGAAAGCATATTATTTACTCCTAAGGTTTATATGATGGCATTCCAGCTGCTTGGGCTGAGTTTTAACTCTGCATATAAGCTTTAGGGTATTATTATCAAAATAGCCATGGATTTGCCTCTCACCTGGTGCAGCAGGGGTACAAAGGGTAAGTGAGGGAGAGTAAGGCCAATATGTTAATCTAGCTTCGTCAGTTTGGGGGACAGTTTTAACATTCCAAGACCATCATATGTTTTAATATGCACAGTCCTCTTTATCTAGTGAAATAGGAGCAGTGGGGTTACTAAATACTATCTGTAGATAGTGGGGTTACTAAACACTACCTGTAGCTTGCCACAACAACAATGAGATTACATAAAAATCTTATTCTTTCTTGCCAAAACTGACTATTTCTCATTCAGCTAAAGTCTTAATCAATGTGCTGCTGCAGCTACCAGTATGGAACCCGGGGTTACAGCTATCTACAGATGTAGTTGTATCGTGGCTCCTTTGATGTATGACTATAGGGCTATGACTGTAGACTTAGTGGTGGTGGGTGTGGGTTTACTGCTGTCACTGATGCTGTTGCAGTAAACTCTTGTCTCCAGGCACAGTGTATATTGACACTTGTGATTGTCTCGCAGCACTTTCTTTCTACCTGTTTTATACAGTTTGAATTATTAATGATCAGAAGCAAGCTTGTGTTATTAAATTCACATCACACCAACAGACGCACCACACACTGAACACATTTTACATTTGTAAATAATTTTGTATAATTATAGAGCAGACAGATTACATTAAGTAGAGAGCTCCAGGTTAGCTTCTACTAATGCTGCTAATACTAATACCAAGCAGACTGGACAAAGTTGACAGGATTTTTAGTGTATCACTATTAGCATATTTACACTGCTGAACAATTGCCGCACAAGACGTTATGAGCAGTCTTAGTGTTAGTTGTATGAAAATAAAGCAGATGAATATAAGAGAATGTTCAACTTGGGGCCTCAATTTGTTATGGGTTGAGCAGACCTGCTCATTGTTATAGTGTGTCTAATTCTTTCACCTGAAAGTACCTTATACATAGACCCCTCTCCACAAGATGCACCTAACAACTCAAAACTACCTCTATTCCCACCCGAACTGAACTACACATACTACTGCATCTTTGAAACAGTGCCATAAGTTTCCCCATCCCCTGTAACAGTCAAATGCAGACATTTTCTACTCAAATGTATTCCCAGAATACCCTCGTATGAAGACAGGAATAGCTGATCCAGCCTCAACTGGTTTGGTGTACTTATTCAGCAAGACAAAACTGTGCTCTGCAGTGGTCTTTTAGAGAGTATCTCTGTGGTGGTTTGAAATAAAAAGGCCCCTATAAGCCAACAGGGAGTGTCACTAGTAGGAGGTGTGGCCTTGTTACAGTGGGTGTGGACTTGTTGGAGGAATGTGTTACTTGGATGGGCTTTGAGGCTTCAGAAGCTCAGGCCAGGCTTAGTGGCTCAACGCTTCTTCCTGTTGGCTGTGGATCCAGGAGAATAGAATTATCAGCTACCTCTCTAGCACCATGTCTGCCTGCATTCCACCATGCTTCCCACCCTGAAGGTAGTGAATTAAACCTCCGAACTATACAGCAACTCCATTTACATTTTTTCTTTTATAACATTGTCATGGTCATGATGTTTCCTTACAGTAATAAAACCTAAGACACCGTCTTATTCATATGTTTGCATTATTGCACTATTCTCTGTGTATATGATTAAAATGGATATATTTGTAGAGAGACATATACAGTAGGAAAATTGAATGAATGGTCTTATCTATCAGTCAAAAGAGAAAACACCCCTAAGTAACCAACTCTTACTCTGAATAATAATCAGGACTCCTGAGCACTGTCATTCACCCTGTCCACTGTCAATCTTGATAATGCATTCCTCTATATCTAGAACTATACCTTTGCTTCCAACAGAAGTTTGATTATTTTGAAAATATGTGTAAACCCTTCAGTTCTTTGGAAATATCTGGCCTAGACACTGACAATCTGAAAGACAACTGATATGTATGCATGATAAAGCATGGCAGATGGTGCAATGTATTGATGAAAGTTCTCCATCCCACCGTGTCCCGCTGCCCTTGAGCTGCCAAATGAACACAGATGCTATACTAATTATGAAACTGCTGACCGATGACCAGGGCTTCTTATTAGCTAGCTCTTTCTTAATTATTAACCCATTTCTATTGATCTATATATTTCCATATCGTCTTGGCTTACTAGACTTGTTTCTCCTTTGGCTGGCTACACGGAGACTGTCCTGGCATGCTCCCTCTGCCTACCTTTCCCAGAATTCTCTTCATCTCCTAGCCCTGCCTATCTTCCTGCCTTATTGGACTACAGTGTTTTATCTATCAGCCAATAAGAGAAACATATATACAAAAGGACATCCCCCATCAGCAATGACTGAAGAAAAAGTCTTGCAAACAATGACAAATTCCAGAACCAAGGGAAGGACAAAAATGTTCATACTATATGTATCGCTTGAAGAAAAAAAACGTTGACAAATAAAAAACAGAATAGACTGAATTTATATATCAAGCATGCTTTCACTCCAAGGGAGAGACTTCCAATCCAATCCAAGAATGGTGAGTTCTCCACATAAAAGTCATGCCACTATCATTCCAGTAGACTTACCTAGCCTGGCAGGTTGGTCCTACTGTAGTTTGGAGGGTTTACAGCTAGGTGTGACCATTGATGCCTTTAGTTCTCAGTATCCTGCACAGCATCTTCTGTCACCATAAAAGCTGACCAGTAGAAAGAACATTTTCAGCTCATCGCCAGCCTCATTTCTCTCTGTCTTTCAAACACTATGCCTCGTGCTTTTCTGAACAGGTGAAGAGCTTTAGTGAAGAACTCCCTGCCCTTGATACCAAATTGACATGGAGTCAAAATAAACAACTTGACAACTACAGGTCAGGCTCACACTCAGATTGTCTAGTTAACCCCTAAATGTCCTTAATAGCACTACATTAATCAACTATAAATCTATTGAAAGCTCACAAACTGTGCTTTGTTGTTAAAGCTCTTTAAATATCTTTTGATGTAGGGCAGCCCCACCATTATGCTACCCTATGTCATTAACCTACATAAGTTCTTCATGCTTTGTTATAGAGTACTCGCATATTCTACACATACACGCACCAAAAAGAGATTTTAGAGTATGCTCCTGTTTAAATATATATATTATAGAGGGATTGTGAGTGCGTAGGAAGAAAAAAATTTGCCAAAAGTCACAGATAACATATTGGTTTTAGAGTTAAATATTAATGATACAGAGAGAAAAGGAAGCATGGAAAAATGACAAATAACAAGTCATTACCAGGCACTGATAACAAATCTGAATTCAGGACATGAATCTTAGAGTCACAAATACTATTTTTATTAGTTTTTTATTAGAAACTTCTGATCTTTGAAATCATTATGTAAATTAACTACAGGGAAGTTGGCCAAAGAATATGACCACAGACCCACACATTACTGAGGGTGTGCAAGTTCCCAGTCTCAGTAAGGTTTTAATGACAAAGTGCAGAAACTTAGATCAAAATAATATTGAGAAGAAAAAAATTTACAAGTCTTGTTTATGTAGTGTGGGAATGAGGAGTTTAAAAGTTTTTGAAGGGAACATACATTGAAGACAAGATTGGGGGGTTAGCAGTTCATGACTACAAGACTAAAGGCAGATAGATAAGGAGTGGAGAATGTCAAAGGCAATCAAGATGAAGACCCAGTCACCACTAGGAAAATATTCAATTGAAAAACCCTACTGGGTTGCGTCATTCAACCTCAGTATGAGAGTTTGTGCCTAGCCTCACTGTAATGTGTTATGTCGTGCTCAGTTGGTATCCCTGGGAGGCCTGGTTTTTGTTTTGGGTTTGGTTTTACTTTGGGGAGTGGGGACAGAGGAGGAGTGGATCTAAGAAGAAAAATAAAAATTACAAAAAAGAAAGAATTAAGCGTCGAAGAAGTCTAATAGTTATAGAGCATTTGTTTAGCATACATGAGGCCTTGTGTTTGAGTCCCAGAAGCAAAAAGAAAAATCTAAAAGCTGAAGAAGTGAGTGAAGTTAAACTATCACCGTCTAAGCGTGGCGTCTGACTGTGGATGATGAAGTTTATTAACTCCTATTTGTTTATCTCAGAGTTGCAAACTTTCAACCCGGTTTTCTTTATATAAGTACAGATAAAATATTGCTCAGTATTTACAAAGTCCCCAGGGTAAACTGTTGAAAAAAACTCCTCTGCTATAAAAATATAGCATTGTAAGATGTCAAAAGGGACAGTCACAACAAGTGGTGGCAGTGATGACATACAGAGAAAGGTCTGTGAAGAAAATTACATCACCTACAGAGAACAAACCATCCGGCTTGGGAGCTAAAGGCGATTGTATACTTTCTATCTGTACAACGGCGGAAGGTAAAATAACATGCACTGGAGACACCCAGGATGTTCAACTCTTTCTAGTCCATCTTGCAAAGCAAAGAGTCATATACGAAGCCAAAATAAAGCAAAGACCCTTTCATTCTAGTGCAGAATTGATTTGTGAGTCAGGAAAATGCAGGTGCACTTTAGAGACTGGGACAACACTCCCCTGAAGTTAACCAGAGTGAGACTTTACAACAAAACAGAAAGGATCTTTGGAGGAGACAGCAAGACTGAGCCGAGACCAGCAGTGAGAAACTGAGGCAACAAGGGAGGACGGGGACTGTCCAAAAGGCTGACAGTCAAAATTTATGTTTTCAAGATTTATAAAGGAATGTTAGATTACAGAAATTTATTCCATCTGTGGACATAATAGCTGTGAAGCAACTTATCCCTGTTAGAGGATTAGAGAAGGGGGCTTGCTTGCTTGCTTACTTGTTTGCTTTTTAAACCATTCTAACTTTTCTTTAACCATTTTGACTTTGGGCTATCACTTTTAAGAGATTTTTATTTGTCACTAGACTTGACTCAAATGTATTTCCAAACAAAGGGATTTCCTCAAATTCCCTATAAAAATTCAAGGATACTTTAAAGAACCCAATATTTCTGGATCTATTGATTCACTGGGTATCAGAATATATATTAAAGGCCCAGTATGATGATTTTGCTTGTTTGTTTGTTTGTTTGTTTGTTTGTTTAAAACCAGGAATTTCAATACCACCATGTCTGCCTAACAAATGAACACATAAAAAGAAGTAAATTAAGTGTGGAGTCAGATTGAAGATGAAGGATATCACCTCTCTACAAACACGTTACTTGGTATGGTTTGCATTGTTTTGTAAAGAAAGAAAACTTCAAATGAAGGGAACATTTATAAACTGAGTAAATGTTATAGACAGTGTAAATCTGAATCACAGACATGAGATTAGAACCACTCTGGAGTATAATTTCTTTAACTCAATCTGTGATTTATTAGATGTTGTTCAATGTGGGAGAGCTTTGAATTCGAAAGCTTCTCATACTCTGTTCTTAATTTCATATATTTATCAAGTTTACCTTGTTTACACATCCCGAGAAGAAGTGGTATTTATTCACCGTTCTCTGAAGCACTGCTGACATTGGGCATAAAATGCAATCAAATGAGGTAATGTAAAATGAAATTGCAGCACTATCATTATTTTTTAACAAGCATTCCCTATTCTGTTTCCAGGAGAAATTCCTTGCTTTTGTTAGCAGAAGTTTCTACCATCACACATTGCTATATAATTAAGACACAGATGGTCTTAAGAAACACACACAGCGATAGTTGAATGTACATCCTGGTAGGCCAAAGCAAAGGATGGTGTGTCTAGAACCCCCTGAAAGTGCCTGATGCTGTCAATCAAGATGGAGGAGCAGAACTGTTTGTTTGTTCAGTTTCGTAATTGGGAGAGTGATTAACCAGAGTGTATGCACACTCTACTACGTTGCTTCTATAAACGCTGCTGGTAATAAATGGAAGAAAATAGGAACATTCTGAACAGGAAATAGCAAACACCCACCAAGGATCTTTAGCCAGCAAAACCCTGATAAGATTCTTACAACAAAGAGAGAAAGAGAAAGAGAGAGAGAGAGAGAGAGAGAGAACCTTAACAGATATTGAAAGCCATAAATACATAAGAGATTGTCTGTGAACATTTTTTATTTGCATATCATTCCTTATAGAATAACTTTACTATGAAAACTGATAAGAGAAATTCAGAAAATGTAGCAGGCTTTATTTTGGGGCCACCAACCAGTTCCCAATCATGACTAGGAGACTTGTTATTAGTTATGAATGCTAGCCCTTAACTTAGCTTTGGTTATAATCTGTCTCTATCTATGCTTTGCTTCAGGGCCATTTAAGCATGTCTTACTTTCCTGCCTCCCTGCCATCTCCCACCCTGTGTCTGGCTGACTGGTGACTGCCTGGCTTCTGGCCCAGGCATCTCCCTCATTCTCTTTCATTCCTTAGGCCTTGATTTCTCCTCCTACTTATTCTCTCTAGCTATTGGTCACTCAGGTTTTCATTAGGCCAATCAGGTGCCTTAGCCAGACAAGGTATAACAGCAACACACTTTTACATAATTTACAAATGCATCATAATAAATGTAACACACCTTTCAATAGTTGAAGTAACATTCCACAAGAAGAAAATACATTTTTGCCTACTTAAATAATTAAAATAAGCTCATTCATTGCAAACTTTTAAAACGTATTATGAGAACACAAGGTTTTCACGAAATGAACAAATTTAGTGTTAATTTCATCATGTCGTGTATTCATGTAACATGTTCTATGAGAAGAATCTTAGTGTGGATAATTACTCTCATTAGTGTGTTGAATATATTTTCACAACATGTGGTTTTTAAATGAAGTATAAATAAGGTAAAGAAGTGCCCTCATGTGTAAGGATTTTTAAATAAAGGAGGCAGATATAATTATTGTAAGTCAACCTTAACAATATATAAAAAGAAAACATACAATGAAAGTAAATCATGTCCATGCTACCATGAAGAGAAAACATGAAATGTGAAATCTGTTGTCTATAACTTATTTTATTAGTAAGTTCTACAAAAAGTTAAAAATCGACTCTAAAATACCGTATTAAATGAGATGAAGGTATGTCTGACATGTTATAAGTCATAAAGATCACAGTGTTGGGAATGGTGGAAATTCAGTGCAGCCAGAGAGCAGCAGTATGTGCTTCACTGAAATGGTGCGGGAGTCAGGAGCGGTGGAACAAGAGAAATATTTAGACTGTAAGGGGGTTGCTGGAGTAGACCTGGAGGAGTACACTGTAGACCTACAAAGCGTTTTTGCCAAAGCATTAAGCTTGGATCCCAAGACTTACATTTTAAGCCACTATTAGTAGAAAATACAAGAGTTCAAGGAGACAAAATAAACACAATATTAGCTGTAATACAAACTAATCTATTTCCTAAAATCAATGGACTGATAATGTGCATTAAGTGAATGTAATATTTAGAACTTACTTGGATCCTTATTTTGGTAAAATAAAAGGGAGATTGCTCAAACTGATGAAGGGTGTCTACAAAGATCCTTTTAACATCACATGTAATAATGAGACCCTAGCCAGATGTTGTAGCACTTGCCTTTAATAACAGCACTCGTGAGGAAAAGACATGTGGACCTCTGTGGGTGTCCAGAAAGCTTGATTTACATAGTGAGTTCCAGGCCAAGGAGAATGACCTGGCAGTGTTAATTTGGGCTCATACTTAGGGAGATCCCAGGTCAAGATGTCACATCAAGTGACTGTCTTCTTGCTAAAGAATACCAAAGTTACATAAGATAGTATCTCAAAAGAAATAATAATCCAGGAATAGGTCTATAAGCACATTTTCTCCCTCTTTCTATCTCCCTTTCTCTCACATATAGCTCTCCTTCTGAGCATCACCATTAATCAGTGAAGACTCCATCTTATTGATCTTATCTAATCCTAATCACATTCCAAAGGACCCATGCCCAAACATAATAATCAGGTTACTTTTTCACTGAATTTTGTATCCCAATAAAGATGAAATTTCAATGCATGCAAACTTGGGGACATCCATACCATGTCAAAACTATAGCATTTCTTTTATTTACACATTTTACAACACGGTAATTGAATATATAGCTAGAGTAATGAGACAGGAAATGAAAATAAAGCACATATGATCATATGATCAGGAAGGAAAAAGTAAATGTCTCTTTATAGAGATATCATCTTCAGATAGAAAATACTAAATACTACACAAACCCCTCAAATCAATAAGTTATTATGGAGAGATTGTAAGATCCAATGTCAATATACAAAAGTCAGTAATCATCCTATGGACCAACTAGGACAGGGAAAGTCTGAAATGGAAAATGCAATACTACATGCAGTAGCAGCCCTCAGAACTGAAGCAATAGGTGGAAACACAACAAAGCATGCAGGGAATTTAAAGGGCAAAAACAATAAAACTCAGATGAAAGAAAAAGGTCTACACAAGTAGAGAGTCAATAAATTCCAGCAAGTTACTTTCTTTAAGGCAACAAATTGATTGTGATGCTTATAGGGGAACACAACAGGTCTATAGTAGCTCAAATAATAATGACAAAGAACAAATTTGCGTGGCTGACATATGGACTTCAAAACTAAGGTGTAATTATCAAGATAGTGTGATATCAGTGAAAGGACAGACATATAGGACAGTACAGAACAGAGACCAATAAGTTAAGTGTATCGATTGCCTACTGGTCTTTGACAATAAAGAGACATCAATAGGGAGATGATGTTTCACACAAATTAAAATTCATAAAGGTATTTATGAATGATGCATCTTCAGAGGAAAAATAAGTAACCAAAACACTAGGAAGAAGTGAACAAATAAAAATACCTGGCCATATTAGACTATGAGGTGAGAAAGGTCTCCCCAGTGTTGTTGCTAGTCACCTGACAGATATACATGAATAGAAATACCAAGACAGTGAGTAAGAAGGCACTTTGTGCCAAGGAGAAAAACAGAGCAAATGCATGAAGAAGCTTGAAACAATAATAAAATAAAGGGATTTACTGTAGATACAACAGAGGTAAAGGAGAGAATGAGAGTAGAAAAATTGAGAAGACTGGGAGAGAGGGAAGGAGAGGATGGGAGACATGGAAAAAGGACCAGGCAGAAAGATGAAAGGCAAAGGAGAGGGGCTGGGTAGTCAGGCACAGGCAAATACTAGATGATCCTGTCCATATCTGGGATATAAAAAATATATATCCATATGTACCTCCATGCACAAAACTTAAGTCCAAATGGATCAAAGACCTCAACTGGGATATAAAAAATATATATCCATATGTATCTCCATGCACAAAACATAAGTCCAAATGGATCAAAGACCTCAACATAAATCCAGCCACAATGGACCTCTTAGAAGATAAAGTGGGAGGTACCCTTGGACGAATTGGTACAGGAGACAACTTCCTGAACATAACACCAGTAGTGTAGACACTGAAGTAAACAAACAGAAACTGAGAAGCTTCTGTAAGGCAAAGGACACAGTCAACAAGACAAAACGACAGACCACAGAATGGGAAACGATCTTCCAACCCCACATCTGATAGAGAGCTGATCTCCAAAATTTACAAAGAACTCAAGAAACAAGTCTCCAAAAAACCAAAAGTGGGGTACATAACTAAATAGAGAATTCTCAATAGAGGAGTCTAAAATGGCTGAGAGACACCTGAGAAGGTGCTCAACATCCTTAGCCATCAGGGAAATGCAAATCAAAACAACTCTGAGATACTATCTTACACCTATCAGAATGGCTAAAGTCAAAAACACCAATGACAATTCATACTGGAGAGGATGTAGAGAAAGGGGAACACTCCTCCACTGCTTGTGGGAGTGCCAACTCGTACAGCCACTTTGGAAATCAGTATGGAAATTTCTCAAAAAATGGAATTCAGCCTATCGCAAGATCCACTCTTAAGCATATACCCAAAAGATGCACATTCATACAACAAGGACAGCATTATTTGTAATAGCTGGAACCTGAAAGCAACCTAGATGTCCCTCAACTGAAGAGTGGATAGAGAAAATGTGGTATATTTACACAATGGAATACTACTCAGCGGAAAAATAAAAAAAACAATGGAATCTTGAAATTTGCAGGCAAATGGATAGCACTAGAAGAAACCATCCTGAGTGAGGTAACCCAGTCCCAAAAGGATAGCATGGTATGTACTCACTCATATATGGATTTTAGGCTTGAAACAGGGGAGTGTCAGCCTACAATCCCCAGCCAGAGAGTCTGGGAAACAGGGAGGACCCTAAGAGAGATATTCATGGTAACCCAGAGAAGGGAACAGGACAGAATCTTCTGATGGGATTGGGAGCACAGGGGGGATTGTGGGGGGTGAGGAAGCTGCGTGAAAGAGAAGGGCTGAAGAGGAGGGGAGTGGAAGACATGAGGGAGCAGAGTAGTTGAGTAGGGGAAAGAGTAGAGGAGAGAAGGATGAGAATACCATGATAGAAGAAGCCATTATAGGTTTGAAGAGAGATCTGGCACTAGTGAGATGTTCAGAGGCCTACAAGGATGACATCAAGTAGCAATCTGATCAATACTGGAGAGGCTACCTTAAATTCCCTTCCCTGATAATGTGATTGATGACTTCCTTGTATGCCATCCTAGAGCCTTAATCCAGTGGCTGAAGGAAACAGAGACAGACACCTACAGCTAAACTGAACTCCTGGAATCCAGCTGCCAAGAGGGAGGAGTCATAACCAAGGGGTTATGACTTGGCTGGTGAAACCCACAGAAACAGCTGACCTGAACAAGGGGGAGCTCATGGACCCCAGACTGATAGCTGAGACACCAGCATGGGTCTGATCCAGACCCCCTGAACATGGGTGTCAGTGAGGAGGCCTCGGTATCCTTTGGGGCCTTGGGCAATTCGCCCTGTCATCCAGATGGACTTTGGGTGCCCATTCCATGTGGAGGGATGCTGTCTCAGCCTGGACACATGTGGGAGGACCTAAGTCCTGCCCCAGATCATGTGACAGACTTTCAAGATACCCCCATGAAGGGCCTCACCCTCCTTGGAGAGTGGAGTGATGATTTGAGGATGGGTTGGGGGAGAGTTGAAGGGGGCAGGAGAGGAGGGGAGGGAGAGGGAGCTGGGTTTGACATGTGAAGCAAACTTGTTTCTAATTTAAATTAAATTTAAAAATTTTTTAAATAAAATAAAAAAAGAAGAAGTAGAGGGACAATGAGAAGTACTGTTAGTATTCAGGCATCTTTACTGGCCTGTCCTTGAGTTTCTGACAGGATATGCCCTCAGCTGCAACTACTAAGAGCACATACTCTAGAGTGTCTGCATGTCACACACCCAAGAATGTACATGGGTCTTATTTAACAAACCATTCCAGCTTACCCCTGGACTTCAGTTCTCTCCTACATCACAAGGAGTTTAATAGTTACTGGCTCTAGCTGGTTACAATCCCTGCCTTGGTCTTGTATCAAAATCAGAATATGACACAGTAAATTTATAGCACAAAATCGATTATTTTGTTCTGGTTAGCGATTTTAGATACAAACATGCTGCAATTTTTAACAGTGTCTTGATACATCATTAGTAGTATATTGTAAACAGATCTATTATTAACTTCAGGCTCTGTTTCAAGAACTTGATAAAATTAAATCCCATTGTAGGATGAGTCTCTGCCCTCAGTTTTGTACATTCTGTTTCTCCAATGTTTTCTTTCTTCCTCTTTCTTCCCTCTTCAAAATGCCATGATATTTCTTTTAAATTTATTCCAGCCAATTATCCATTGAGCTAGCCAATGCCTTGCATTGTGTCTGATACGTTAATGACAGAAATTTGCGATGTTGAGCACCCCCTCCTCCACTCTGGCTCCTGAGGCTTCTGTCAGATTAGAGAGACTACTTACAGGTGGAATTCATTGTCCAGAACTTCCCCCTCGTTTTTATTTTTTAAAATTAGATTTCCACCACAACAACAAATCTTATTTTCTTGTCACATATGTGACTATTTTCCACCCCGAGGGATGGTTTTATTATCCATTTATCTATGTGCCATGTAAGCAATGATGAAAAGTCTACATAAACTCTGACATGCCCTGTCATCTTGTAAGCTCACAGGTAGTTATTATTTTTCAAGGCTCAATGTTGGCTGGCGACACTGCATTTCAGTTGCCAAGATCGTAGTAAACTTGTGATAAATGTGACTTTCTGTGCCCTACCTCCAGGGTGCATCTGATGGGTCTCAGGCTAAATAACTTTGTCTTGAGATTTAGTCTGAGGCTTATTTACAGAACAATATTTGTTCCCGATTGTCTCTGCTTGCAAATGCTTGATTTTTGCATTCTTTTCATGGGTTTCCGTCTAGTTTTTAAAATGCTGCACACTGGAATTCTTCTCGGTGGAGCAGGACTCCTTTAGAGAATGGGATCACAACAGAAATGAGATCCAAGCCTCTTCAAAGAAGAGCATTACAGGGCATCTTCAGATGACTGCCTCCAACTGATGTCAGGAGAAGACTTTCAGAAACAGTGTGACAAAGACACACCTAAGAAAGAGAAATACAGACCACTATCTCTCATGAACATTGATGCAAACATACTCAATAAAATACTGGCAAATGGTCCCCTCTGCTCTGTTTTTAGGTGAGTGTAGCCTCTCCCACCATTCCCCTCTTGGAACATCCTGGGGCTGCTCTGGACCCAGCCCCTCAGGACAGACCAACCAGACTCTGGCCACACCTCGTTCTCGCTTCACCTATGCCCTGCAGGGCCTCCCCATGTCCTTTGCCCCCCCCATGCCCTCCACCCTCTGCTTGAGGTGAGTATGGGCTCTGCTCAGGGCCCAACTCCTGCCATCCCCCCACTTGGAACTTCCTGGGCAGGCTCTGCATACAGTGGACCTGTCCCCACAGGACAAACCACCCTGAGTCTGCGCACACCTCTGTTTTGGCCCCCCTAAGCCATTCACTTGAGTGAGGAGAACACCAGGAGAGGCCAGATCATCCAGAGTTGCATATTTTTTACAAGAGGCTTCGTGCTAAATCGGTGATTGCTAATCCTTCAGAATGCTTTTCTATTTTTTTTAAAGCTTTTAATTTTGGGCTGTGTCTCAATTGAATTGGGTTCTTTCTGTGTGAGCACCTGGCACGGCAGACACATAGTTCAACCATTCCATGTGTTTCTGTTGAGCACTGAGTTCTGATAGAAAGAATTTCTGTGGTTTCCAAATTGGTTATATTGCTTGTTTTCTCAGAAAGGAGAGTTCTCTAATTTACCAAGAGTGCGGTGTTCTCTGCTCAGAGAGTCTCTGGACATGTTTGCTGTTACTGGGCATGAAATGGATCTCACAGGCAGGTGATGACCCCGGTTCCTGTGTTGACATGCTAACCTCTTCTTTCATGGTACACTCAGATAAAAATGCTTCACAAACTAAATGAAAACAAATGACATGGCTCTAATAATGACAAGAAACTGTATCTGTGACTGAAGGTTAAAAAAAACTAAAATGCTCACATATTCAGTCTTTAATACATACAACAGACATTGAGGAATCCAGAGAATCACCAGGTCATGCTTTGAAAACCTGTATTCTACAAAATTGGAAAGTGTAAAGGAAATGGATGATATTCTGAATATATATCACTTACTAAAATTAAATCAAGAACAAATAAGCAACTTAAATAGACCTATGACCTGTAAGGAAATAAAAGCAGTCATCAAAAGTCTCCCAACAGTCTTCTTCACAGACCTTGAAAGAACAATACTTAACCTTTTATGGAAAACAAAAGACCCAGGATAGCTAATACAACCTGTTCAACAAAGCAACTTCTAGAAGCATCACCATGCCTGACTTCAAGCTCTGTTACAACACCATAGTCCTGAAAACAGCTTGGTATTAGCACAAAAGTAGACAGATAAACCAATGGAATCAAATTGAAAACCCTGATATGGACCCACACACCTATGAACACCTGATTTTTGACAAACATGAAAAATCATACAATGGAAAAAAGAAAGTGTCTTCAACAAATGGTGCTGGCAGAACTGGATGCTGGTATGTAGAACACTGCGGATAGATCCATGTCTATCTCCATGCACAAAACTTAAGTCCAAATGGATCAAAGAACTCAACATAAATCCAGCCACACTGAACCTCTTGGAAGAGAAAGTGGGAAGAACCTTTAAACGAACTGGGACAGGAGACCACTTCCTGAATATATCACCAGTAGAACAGACACTGGGGCAACAATTAATAAATGGGACCTCCTGAAACTGAGGAGCTTCTACAAGGCAAAGAACACAGTCAACAAGACAAAAAGGCAGCCCAGAGAATAGGAAGAGATATTTACTATCCCCACATCTACAGAGGGCTGATCTCCAAAATTTACAAAGAACTCAAGAAGCAAGTCTTCAAAACACCAAAGAGTCCAATTAAAAAGTGGACTACAGAACTAAATAGCAAATTATCAATAAAGGAGTCTAAAATGACTGAGAGACACTTAAGAAAGTGCTCAACATCCCTAGCCATCAGTGAAATGCAAATCAAAACAATACTGAGACAGTAACTTACTCCTGTCAAAATGACTAAAATAAAAAACACCAATGACAATTTATGCTGGAGAGGATGTGAAAAGAGGGGAACACACTCTACTGTTGGTGGGAGTGCCAATTGTACAGCCACTTTGGAAATCAGTATGAAGATTACTCAGGAAAATGGGAATAAGTCTACCACTAGATCCAACAATTCCACTCTACATTCATACAACAAAGACATAGGCTCAATTATGTACATTGAAATATTTGTAATAGCCAGAACCTAGAAGCAACCTAGATGCCTCTCAAATTAAGAATGGATAAAGAAAATGTGGTACATTTACACAATGGTGTACTACTCAGTGGGAAAAAAACCATAGAATTTGAATTCACAGGCAAATTTATGGAACTGGGAGAAACTACCCTGAGTGAGGTAACCCAGACAAAAAAAGACAAACATGGTATGTACTCACTCATATACAGATTTTTAATAAAAATACTTAATTAATCCTGGAAAACATTGTTCTTATTTTTACTTACTCCATCAAATTTATAGTATTATGGGCATACCACTTAGAATCCAAAAGTTTATTTTCCTGTACTATACCTGATATATCACATAGGAATGGACAATTGCTTATGAGGAAAAAATGAGCCATTAAACTTTCTATGAAATAAGTAACAGGATCTGGATTTTTATTTACTTTTACATCTTCATGATTCAATGTGTTTTCCTTCCACTCTTCTGTTTTTAAATGTACAATATATTTTTGTTCATTTATTTTTTACATTACAATCCCAATTCCCCCTCCTTTCTTTCCTCCCACTCCCCCAACCCCTTCCCCTCCCATCTGCTCATCAAAGATGGTAAGGCCTCCCCTAGGAAGGCTACACACAATATATGCACAGAACTTAAACACCAGAGACAGGAATGCGACTGTAGCTCGGTTGCCAGAGTGCTTGCCTGGCATGCACAAAACCCCAGGTTCAACTCCTCACATCCTGTAAATGAGGCATGGTTTTGAGCAGCTGTGAACCTAGTGATCCGGTGGTGGAAACAGGAGTAATCAAGTTCAAAGCCATTCTTTGGTTACCTAGTGAATTTATGGCCAGCCTGGCTACATGACACTCTGCCTCAACTACAATCAAAATAGCCAATAGACAATTACAGAAAAACAAAACAAAACAAAAAAGCATAGTCCTGCATTAATTGCATAAGCCAGACATAGCAAAAACACTATAACCGGGATGGTTTTAAAATCTGTTCCTTTCATTTTGGAGGTAAGTTCTCCAAAGCCAAGGTGTTGGCTGTGCTGTGCCATCTCTCAGTTCTCAGGGAAGAATTGTTCCCCCCTGTTCCCAGCTAGCTACTAGTGTTTCTGGCAGGCATTTACGACCCTTAGATCCTGGACTCTCTACTCCAGCTGTGCCTCTCTCCTTCCAGATACTCTCTTGGTTAGTTTTGTGTCTCTTCTTCTTATCAGGACATCAGCCATCAGTCATCATTAGGTGACCTCATCTTACCTATAGTCTAAAGTACTAGGATTTAGGACAGTCGCAACAACTTACAAATTCAAGTTTTAATGATCTAATAATAAAGAGGTAAGGTGTCCCCTGCTTCTATTTGCTCCTATTTCAAAGTTTTAGGATCCTTTGCCTGTTGATCAACAACAAATATAGATTCTGACACATCAGAAAGAAAGAACACTCTCTTTAAGTGTCGTGGAAAATGACAATGCTAAGATAAAATGACAGGAAAATTCAATCACTGAGGTTTTAAAGGACACAAAATTTTTGTAGACACCTACATCAGATGATTGATTCTGGACTGAGACAGACCTGTTCTGAAGTTCAGCCGTGTTGTTCAGTGTGGTGCTCTCGGATTAACCCACGCCTTTTCTAAGCCTTCCTGCCTGCTTCATACAACTCCCTTCGAACAGTTACATCTCTACATTTTGAGGACTTTTTGGTTTGGTTTGGTTTCATTTGATTTGATGTGATTTCAGAGACCCACTGTGTTTAAGCAAAATCATGTGTGTAGACACGGTTTTGGATCTATATACACTGTAGCTGGAAGAGCACCTAGTGTGCACACAACTGAGAACAGTGAACAGTAACCACACCACACATGCAGCAGCTAGTACTTTAACAGGAAGTAGTAGGCCTCTATTTGTCCCTCCTCAGTCACTGATTGACAGTTGGTGGATTCAGTCTTACGTGGGCTTGTTACAGACTACTCAAGGGTCATGCCTACATTGACTGTGCCATGCCCAGGAGTCAGCAGCATTCCACAGCCTTCTCCGTCTTCTGGCTCTTGCATATATTCTACCTCTGGGCTCTAAACAACGGTGACACATATGCTCTCTGTTAAGGGTTAACAACTCAGGTTTCCCTTATTCTCAGCACTTTGAGTCGCCATGCATCTCTACATCAGCCCCTGTCATGGAGTTGCTTCTCTGATTAAGGTGGTGAGGAGCACCTGTTTACAGGTAGAAATGCAGATATTTAAAAGATACCATGGCACTGTGACAATTTAGTTAAGCAGCAGAAGTACATTCACTCCTAGGGCCTAAGATCTCCTCAGCCTTGGAGTTTTGGCTGTGTTTAGAGTGTCAGGTATAAATACACCCAGAAAGAACAATGGACTTCTCCTTAATGGGTGAGCCACTACTGAGCTGTTGGGCTTACCTCGCCTAGAAGGTTGGTATTGTAGTTCAAGGTATCCACAACTAGGTAAGACCATCACTGTTTTTTCTCTACCAGCTTCTATTTCAGTTCCAACTTGAGTTCTCTGTACACTGTACATAAGATACTGCAGCATGGGTTTCAGACTAGACAGGTCATTGGTTGGCCACTTCCCCATTCTCTAGGCCACTGTTACCCCAGCACATCCCATAGGCAGAACAGACTATTGGTTGAAGTTTATGTGGCTGGGTTGGTTTCCTACTCCTTCTACTTGGCTGGTCACAGGAAATGGCCAGTTCAGGCTACGTATCTGCTATTGCTAATGCTAGGAAAGTAAGCCCACCCCTGACACTGCATAGAGCACCAGGACCCTCAGGCTGGACGACCCAGAAACATAGGATACAACCAAACACTAGAGGAAAAAGAGTGCCAATGTAATGATGCCTAATGATGTTCTGCTATAACAATAGATTCGTGCCCAGCCCATTTGTCATCAGAGAGGCTTCAACCAGCAACTGATGGAAACAGATGCAGGCCTACAGCCAAACCTGAGGCAGAACTCAAGGAATCCTGCAGAAGAGGGTGGAGAAAAAAATTGTTGAAGCCAGAAAGGTCAAGGACACCACAAGAAAACTCACAGAATCAATTAACCTGGGATCATACGGGCTCACAGAGAATGAACCGAAAACCAAGGATCCATAGGATTGACTTAGGTACTCTGTGTATATATTACAGTTGTGTAGCTTGGTCCTCTTGTGGGATTCCTGACAGAGGGAACAAGGGCTGTCTTGACTTTACTGACTCTTTGTACCCTGCTACTCATACTGGGTCACCTTTCCCAACCTTAATACATGGGAAGTTTCTTACTGCAAACTGATATATGCAATATTTTGTTGCTATTCATTGGAGACCTGACCTATCCTAATCAGAAATGAAGGAGTAGTGGATTGGGAGGGAGGAACAGAGGGCGGTGGAGAAAGGGATTGGGAGGAGAGGAAGGAATGGACACTGTGGCCCAGACATAAAACGGATAAGTGAATTATTTTATTTCTTAAAATTAACTAATTTAAAATAGATGCAGAAAAGGGAGATGAACAGGAGGAGTCACCCGGTAGAAGCTGATGAACAGTGGGTATTACTGATGCCAGGACCAGTTTCTGTGGGTAATTAATTTTAAGAATAAACATATCGGAAAGGCATGTGTTCTACTCTTTGAAGAATGATAGAACAAAAGGAAAGGTAAAATATAAAGAAAATCAAACTATACTTTTCTTTCAATCTTTGAAGCTGAGGCTTTGGCCTCTTAAAATATAAAGAAGGACTACAGAATTCTTCGGGAATATGATTCCCATCTTGCAGCAGAATTTTAAATCCAGGTTAGATAAAATATGAAAATTCTTAGGAGCTGGAGAGATGGTTCAGCAGTTAAGAAAACTTGCTGTTCTTTCAGAGAACCTGGGTTAAGTGCCTAGTACCTATACTGTGGCTCACAACCATCCATAAATCCAAGTCCAAGGGATACATATATCCCTCTGACCTCCATGTGAAACAGATATCCATGTGGTACACATGCATATATGTTTGCAAAACACTCATACATAAAGAAATTATTTTAAAAAGGGAGGGAGATGAAAATTTATTCAAGGGAACAGAAAAGCTATAAGACAAAGATAGATGTATAGTTCATAATCCTGGAATGTGAATGCTGGGTTAAGTACCTGTTAGCAGGCTCTCTCACTTTCCATGAAATCTGAAAAGACAAACTCTGAGTGTGGCCTATGTTATACTAGATACAGTAAGTGGGACACAAGACTTAAGGAATGGTAGAGACTTAAAATAATGACACAGAGACTTATTATTAATTATGAAACTTAACCTTAGCTTAGGCTTGCCTATCAGCTAATATCACTCAAATTAACCCGTTTCTATTAATCTACATTCTACCACATGACTCTTTACCACTCCTCCATTCTGTACATCTGACTTCCTCAGTGTCTCTCTGGTTTCTCCTCCATGCCTACATTCATCCCCCCAAGTTCCTCTCTCTGTCCAGAAGTCACACCTAAACTCTCCTGCCTAGCTATTGACCATTCAGCTCTTTATTAAATCAGTCACACAGTGTACAGATAGCTTCCAACAGGTATCCAGTCAGAACCTAGACAAAATGGCAGCTACTGTAAAATCATTTTATCTTGAACTGAAAGGTTAACTTTGAGATTTTATGCCCTTATTTTTTTTAATTTATAAGTTAAACTGTTATCTCTACCTTATAGGATTTTTTTTATTTTTAAAGCAATCTTATTTTACATACCAATCCCAGTTTCCTCTTCCTCCCACCCTTCCCCTCCCCCCACCTTCTCCCCACCTCACCCTCATTCACTCCTTAGAGAGGGTGAGACCTCACAGGGGGAATCAACAAAGTCTGTCATATCACTTGAAGCAGGACCAAGACTTCTTTGTATGTTTATATAAAATAACTTCAGCGTGTTGTTGCTTGATAGCTCCCACCTGCCAGCTCCTTCCTCCAATCTCTAACTATGTGAAGGAGCATCAAGAAATTCTTCAAACCTGATAATTCTTATCAGCACTCTGTGTTCTGATGGGTCTTTTGTGCAATAATGACATAATGATTATTTCCTGACACTGACACCTTCTCTTTATCAAGTTGAAGAAGACCTACACCATTAACCTGGGTTGTATCTGAAAGCATCCTGAGCGATGATTCTGCTGTGACTTGTGAGTAGAAAGGAAAGTACAAAACTTCCTCCGGGCTATCCTAATCCAGTGGTGTGTACTTATATAAATAAGACGTATGTGATGTGAAGCTGTAAAGGTTCATCATCCAGTATGGTTCTTTTATGTGCCATAAAAGACCAGATCCCTGTGGGAATCGCAAGGTCCAATAAAGTATAAAAGACTATAAAGTTCGTGATGTGTGTTAATGAAGAAAAATAGCAGGCTTGCTTAGCTAAGTAAGTTTATTAGGGGACTCATTTGCATTTTCTCCCTTGTGAAAGCAATAGAAGATAAATTATATAACCAATATGACCAGGGGTTATAAAAACCAATGTCATTGTTTATGAATGCCTTATCTGAAAATAGTGCCTTCAAGTACGATGATTTCAAAGTATGACTGCATGAAAGATTATTGTCATAGACTAAACTCCTTACACCTGATAAAATGATGCCAAGAAGAAAGCTGATAAAAAATATTGGAGCATCAACTACATTGCGGAAGTTTTATTTGAGTATATCATGAGCTGGATGTAGAAGAGACCATATTATTTATAAAGTAGGAAAATGATACTCTGTCTTCCCAAGAAATTTAGATGCTATAATAGCCAGATCTAGAGTCATAACAACAACTAGACAAATAAGGATTCCATGGACATGCATAACCCAAGTAGAAGAAAATTAATAGCCACAGCCCGATGCATGTTCTCCATGCATAGTTCATGAATGACATGAAGTCTTCTATAATAGATGCCACCCCACACCCTTGTTTTGGCTCTCCTCTTGTTTGATAAACTGAAATTATGACTTGTTTCCAATGGATTCGATATGGTAAATATGACAAAATGCCACTTGCACAACCAAGTTGTAAGAGGATGCCTTTTGTCTTGCTGACAAGTTCTTAGACTCCTTTTATACACACTTGAGTGGAAGATGCAGTGGCAAGCAATGGTTTTTACACAGCAGCAAAGCCATCAATCCAATAGGCAGCCAAGAGTTGTATTCTTTCCACAGCCATGTGAGTAGGCTTTGAGGAGAGTCTTCACCCAGTTCAGATGCCTATGGAGCTGTTACCAGTTAGTCCCTTTCTGAAGCCTTATAAGAAATCCTCAAGCAAAGAGCTCAGAAAATCCATATCAGAATCCCTGACCACATCATAGAATGACTTGCATTGCTTGAATCATTGCATTTTGAGGTAATTTGTTTGACCATATGATATATAACTGAAATGCCTTGGTAGTTAAAGCCTATGATATTAAGTCCATAGATTCCAGATTGAAAACCAAATGTCAAATTATTTGAGAGTAATTGCCAACGTTTTCAGAGGTAACACATCCAAAAGCAAGCTTTCCCATGGGGACTGTCCCTGCACTTTGTCCAAGTTGAATTACTTTATGAAATCCCACTGCTCTAGAGTAAACACTCAGCAGTCTGGTATCTGCACATTGAAGGACTGAATATGTGACTTCTAGAGATTTGTTTTTTATGTTTTTACCTTCAGTCACAGATACAGTTTCTTGTCATTATTAGAGCCGTGTCATTTGTTTTCATTTAGTTTGTGAAGCATTTTTATCTGAGCGTACCATGAAAGGAGAGACCAGCATGTCAACGCAGGAACCCTGTGTTGTCATCTGTGTGTGAGATCCATTTCATGCCCAGTAACCGCAAATATGTCCAGAGGCTCTGTCAGCAGAGAACATCCCACTCTCGGTAAAGTAGAGCCCTCTCCTTTCTGAGAAAACAAGAAATATAGCCAATTTGGAAACCAAAGAAATTCTTTCTATCAGAACGTTCAACAGAAACGCGTGGAATGGCTAAAATATGTGTCTGCAGTGCCAGGTGCCTGCACAGAAAGAACCCAATTCAATTGAGACACAGCCCAAAATTACAAGCTTAAAAAAAAGAAAACCATTCTGAAGGATTAGAAATCACTGATTTAGTACGAAGCCCCTTGTTAAATTATCAAGAATTATAGAAGCTTGCTTCAAGTGACATGGATAATGAGTGCTAATGCCAGGACTAGATGATGAATCCTCTGATACTGGATACTTGGCTGTTCAACCACTGAGTTTGCCTGCATGCTCATTATTTCAATCATTCATCAAGCCTCAATAAATGAGAAATTACTTAATATAGGAAGTGATGGGGACACAATGATAAGCAACTTGGAGTCACCAAGTAATATTTTTAAGACAAACATTTTTAGAGATCTACAGGAAGAAAATGTGGACAGGTACAAGTATCAGCTTATAACCTTGAGCCTATACTGCAGGGAAAGTCTTGGGCAGACTAGGACGTGTGAGGTCCTGCTGATTAACACTGGGGAAGAGAGAAAGTGTGTCCTCAGGGAAGATCTACAGATTATAGTAAGTATAACTACTCTAAAACTGTGTTCTCTAGTGTACTGAGCTGCTTTTTCACTGCTGTATGTTACTCAGCTTGTAGTGTGGGAACTGATGGTCCAAACACCATGGCACCAGGTCTGGTGAGGGCCACCCTGCTCACATCACCTCATAGAAG
Organism: Mesocricetus auratus; assembly: GCF_017639785.1. NCBI lineage: Eukaryota > Metazoa > Chordata > Mammalia > Rodentia > Cricetidae > Mesocricetus > Mesocricetus auratus. The sequence continues at coordinate 8,108,885 of NW_024429192.1, read as the reverse complement.
GCTGTATCATGGGATAGCAAAATGGGAAGCCAAAAAGATGAGGACTCGGGCTTTCTCTTTTTCATGTAACCATCTGGTGAGAACCCATTCAAATCTAATGAGAACTATGTTAATTCATTCCATAGCAGTGGCCCCGTTGTTGGGAGGACTTCCCCAACCGACTCATTTTGGCTCCATTACATCACTGTCCTATAGGGACCCAAGCTTAGAACACATGGACATGAGGGGCATAGTCCTTATTTAGGTGAGGTTTGCAAACATATTGTATAAAGATTGTTTAAATGAACCAGCCATGGTAGCGCCTGCCGCTTGTCTGCGAATATGAAAGGAGGAAGAAGGAGGATCTTGGCTTAAAGGCCGCTCTTCACTGTATAAAAAGTTAGAGGAGAGCCTGGGCAAAATGAAATCCTGTCTCAAAAAAACCCAGCTATTATCTAAATGATAATAACAAATTACATTCTTCCCTTTAAGATGTTTACCCTGTAAGAATTCTATAAACAGATATAACAAAATATGATCACAACCATTCTCCCATTTCCTCCTTCTGCTCACCCATGTCCCGACTCCACTATGTCTACCAAGCACGTCACCCTCCCAAATTTATGTCTTCTCTTTGATTTTGTAAAACCTTACTATGTCCAATTAGCTGCATGCTTATGGAACGATTCACTGGAGTAAGGGGAAATGGTCTGACTAGGATCCAGTGTGAGGCTCCACACACAGGGGCATAGAAACAGCACAAATTGGGCTTTGGTGGGTTATGAATGTATATCACGTGACATATGGGGGAGTTGGAGATACAGAAGTGCATCTGTAAAGATTTGGAGGTGGGGGTGAGGGCGGATGTGTTCAAAATACATCATATGCATGCATAAAAACCCCAAAGAAGAAAAAATACTGTATTAGAAAAAGAATATGGCCATCGTAAGTAAAGATGTACTTCCCATGGATAAGTGTAGCTAGCACAAATTAGCTTTCTGTTTTGCAGCAACAAATACAACTATAGAAGGAAGCTAATTTTTAGAATAAATAATAACTTGCAATAAATTCAGTAATTAGAGTTAAACACTTTTGTTGTATGTTTCTATGGAAGCATAGTGCATGATAATTACTTGGCTGGCAATCTGTTCCTATCACTATTCTAATACTGTTCAGCAATTTCCTTCCAAAATTATCAGGTCCATGAAATAGAACCATCATTCTGGCTTCCTGTAAGACTTGTTCAAGAACCCACGGAACACCACAAGCACTTTGCTCAGAGCAATTCAGTTCATTTCATAGAAAACAGGCAATTTCCTTTAGATGGTTTCAGGATCACCAGACCCCTTTGACCTGCACTAGACTCAAGTCATCCTTTGGACAATCCAACCAATTAAAAAGTAACGAAGCTGCCCAGAGGCCAGTTCTGTTCAGTCCTCTCTCAAGTAGGACTTAAGAACTTTTAGAAGCATACTCTCATTCTTCTTTTGGTTTTGAGTACAAAATTTCTCATTTGAAAATCCTAAGGCTCTAAAGGTGTCAGAAATCCCTTGATAGTCTCTGTTTACCTATGACAGATTTTTGATTGCCAACCTTTCATCTTTTTTAAAGTACTTGTGGCAGAGGTCACCAGGCAGACCATATAACCAGGGACAGCATTTTATGTGTGAACAATTGAAAGAGACGTAAGAATTTTATTTTGCTTGTGAATCAAATCATTCTAGGAGCTGTATTTCATTCAAGGCATCATGTTATTTTCCTGTGACTATAAATACAGAGACAAATTAATGTTCACAAGCATTATAAGATAGCAAGAGGTGAACAAGAAGACAAATGAGTCACCAGATGATGATTCACATAGGAACTGGAATTACAGACAGCTTCAAGTCCAGTGGGGATACTGGGAACCGAACCTGTGCCACCTGAAAGGGAAGCCAGTGCTCTAACGACTGAGCAATCTGTCCAGACACCTCCACTACTTCTTGGCATGTACTTGAAGAACTCTAAGTCAACATATGACAGAGATGTGCACATATTCATCTCTGTTGTAGCACTGTTCACAATCCACATTATGGCATCATCTTTCGTGTCTATCAACAGATGAATACATAAAGACTACATGATAGATGAGTACATGCGTGACGTCGAGGAAGAAAAGACAGTAATAAAATTGTGTTATTTGGTAGAAGACAGATTCAACTGGAAATCATTAAATTTTATAACCAGCTTTACCTGACAGCAAGCCTGTTTCCATTGAGGATTTGCACTCATAAAAAAAGATGTGGCTTCAATTTCCCATTAAATGATTCAAATCAGATGGATCCCACTGAGGCATTAAAATGAGAGGCCACAATTAATACTTCTCAAAGGTTGTTACTAAAATGCAAGTCCTGGTAGTAAAAACAAAAACATCTGAAGAAGGAAGAGAAAGGAGCATTGCAGGGAACTTTCCTTGAAGTTTCAATTGGAAGACAGTTTTCCCGAGGTTCATACAGACAGTTTTTGCCTCCTTTACTCCCGATTGTCTGACAATCTTCTGCAGATGATGTGGGAGACCTAAGTATTCTTGTGACTAAGTATTTTTGAGGAGAGCAAGAAAGAGAGAAATTTTGTCTTGGCCCGGGTTTTGAAAAGCAGCTGAATCCCAGGGAACACGTTAGAGGTGGGCATAAATTTGTTAATGAAGGAGTCGGACGGTCTTCAGGGTCTAGTGTAAAAGATATCTTTTGCAAAAGTAAAATTTTCACTTCTCCCTTTTCCTTTGTATTCAGTTTGTTTCTTACTCTTTCCTCCGTTGCTCTAGCTAAGACCTCAAGGCTGATACTAAATAAAGGTAGATAAAGTGCACACTCAGGCCTCATTCCTGGTTTTAGAGGAAATACCTTCAATTTTTCCTAAATTCAGTGTAATTTTTGGTTATAATCCTAAGCATAGAATAAAAATAAAACTACAATATTGGCCAAATACGCTGTTTCCAGTAAAGACTATTCTATTGTAAAGACTATTCTAAATTAATATACATCAGTGATAACCTGATTACCATGTTTATTATAGCACTGTTCAGAATAGCCCAGTTATAGCCAAGACATTCATGCTGAATGTCCATCAGCAAATGAAAATGTGAAGTTTTATTAAGTCATAAAGAGATATGAAATAGGTAATTTCCAGGAGAAATTGATGTAGCTGGAGATCATCATATTGAGCAAAATCAATCAGGCTCAGAAAGGCAAATGCCTCACATTTCCATTTACTTGATCATCCTATACTTTTGAAGCTACATAAGCTCTATTTGTGTGTATGCATGTGCACACTGGGGAGAAAGAAAAGCCTATGGGAAGGTAGATAAAAGAGAACAGGGTATGAGACACTTCCGTGTGGTCAAAATACATAATATACTTGAAAGAATTCATCTTTATGAAATCCACATTGTATCCAAACAAACATATACTAATTAAACCATGAGTAATAGACAAAGATAAAATGATGAGTATTTTATATAAACAAGAATCAAATAGAGAAAAAATGAAGCTTCCTAGATCGTCTGCTCAAGCAGATATTGAGATGATTGAAAAGAAAAGCACTCTTCCATGAGCAAAGTAGAATAAAATTCAAATCCCTGGAGACTGAAAAGGAAGTCTCAAGTTTCCACCATGTTGGAAATGCCTTTGCCTGCATCCAGGGTCTTTAAGTGCATCTCAATGAGACAAAAGACAGAAACAATGCTACAGTGTCACATGTTTTCCTCTCCATTACACTGGCTGAGCATGTGGATTTCTATAGGACAGCATTGCACTGGCTGGGCATGTGGATTTCTATAGGACAGCATTGCACTGGCTGAGCATCTGGATTTCTACAGGACAGCATTACACTGGCTGAGCATCTGGATTTCTACAGGACAGCATTCTAGTCTGTGAGCAGAAACACTGAGCAAAGACATTTGCCAACCCGGCTGGTAGCTGATCACATAATTTTCACATTAAACTGTCCTTGTTTTTCTGGTGTGTGCTTGTTTAACCTGGGATGTGATATACAGTTGTATGTACAGGAAAAACATGCACACAGATAAAATAAACAAGTAAGTAAAATTAATTTTCAAATACTGGACTTTTTACTTTGATGGGAAGATTTCAGGAAAGCATAAATTGAAAGTGGCATGTAGTGGTTTTAATGAGAATAGCCACCACAGTGTTATGTTTTTTAACTCTTGGTCTTCATTTGGTGGTATTCTTTAGGAAGGTTCAGGTAGGCAGCCTTGATGGAGTAAGTGAAGTGGTGTTGGATTTTGTCAAAGGACTTTCTGCCTCTAGTGAGGTGATCGTGTGTGTTTTGTCTTTCAGTTTGTTTATATGGTGCATTGTATTTATCAATTTACATATTTTGAGTCATCTCTACCTCTGTGGGATGAAACCTACTTGATCATGGTGCTTGATCCTAAAGGTACTACCTGTTATTGAATACACAGCAATTTGGAGCACTGTGACAGAATCTTACAGAGTGTAGCTTAAAAACAACAGAGGCATGTCTCATATGTCTCCGAAGATCAAGATTAAGACATAGCAGGTTTGGTGTCTGGTGAGGGCCACGTCTTCACAAACAACACTCCTACCACATGCTTTCACCTGAAGGAAAGCATGGGAGAGCCTTGTGTCTCCTTCATAAGTGTTTCAACCCCATTCAAATGAGTTTCACTCTTGTGACCCCAGCAACTTTTTGGGAGTTGGTCATGGGGGAACAGGAAGTTGAGGGGGTGGGGGTAAAATAGGGGGAAGAGGGAATCATAGGATCGAAGACAGATCAGGCACCAGAGTGACCTCGAGTGATCTAAAGGTATAACATCAATTGGCAAGCTAAGCAATAGTGGAAGGACCACCTCGAATGCCCATTCCTGATAATGAACTTGATGTCTATAACTATCCGGGAGCCTTCATCCTGGGACTGATGGAAGCAGAGGCAAACACACAACTAAGCACTGAACTGAACCCAAGGAACCCAGTGACAGAGAGAGAGGAGTGATGAGCAAATTGGCAAGGAATGGGCTGGCAAAACCAGCAGAGACAGCTGATCTGAACAGGGGAGTGCTCTTGGACCCCAGACCGACAGTGGGGAGGCCAGAATGGGACTGATCTGGACCCCCCAAATGTGAGTGTCAGTGAGAAGGCCTGGGCAACCTATGGGGCTCTGAGCTGTGGATCAGTGTCTATCCCTGGTATACAATCTGTCTTCATGTGCCTATGGCACAAAGAGAGATGCTCTCTCAGCCTGGACTCTTAGGGGAGTGCCTTGACCCTACCAAGAGTGAAATGATAGACTTTAGACATCCCCTATGTGGAGGGATTTGGAAATAGGGTGGGAGGGAGGGTGGAAGGGGAGTGCGGGAGGAGGGGAGGGAGAGGGAACTGGGATTGACATGTGAAACAAGCTATTTAAAATTAAAATAAAAAATGATTAAAAAAAAAAAAAAAAAAAAAAAAAAAAAGCTCTTGTCCCACAATGCTACTACCTCAGGTTTGTATTTCACCATAGCAGAAAACACAGATCTCAAACTGTAGCAAGATCTAATATGTCCTCAATGCTTCTACACCAATATATATTTCTACCCTAAAAAGAAGGTAACAGTATAGAGAAAAACTATTTGTGTGTGTGTGTGTGTATTATGTCATATGATATATATCAAGTAATCAGACCTAAAATCATAGCAAAGCATAAATACTAAGCAGACTTAATAGGTTTTACATATATATGTGTGTTTGTGAGTGAGTAACAATAATAAATCAAACAAAGCTATCAATTTTAGAGGAATTGAGTGGGAGACATTGTAGGGATTGGAAGAGAAAAATGGGAGGGGTGTAAGGGAAGAACTGGAATGAGCAAAATGATGTAATTATATTTAAATTAAAATTTTAATTTAAAATATAACTCATAACTTAAAGATAGACAAGTAAATCTAACCCAGAATTGTGTTGGAAACCTAGCAAGACAGGATACTACTACAGTGGCAGTTACTCTAGATGCTATAGGAAGTGCTCCAGGACTAGGAGTTCTAGAAAAGCCTGAGCAACAGAGCAAGACACTAGCTCTTACACTGAAAAGATAATCTTGGATATGAAAATTTCCATGCTCTGGAGGTGAGGAAGGACATAAGATATCAAATGATGTGTGCCCTCTGGGGGATTTTTAACTATCAGTTAGCTAAATAAATTTCACACTGTAAAAGTGTGGGCTAAGGGAAACACTGACACATCAACACCCCAGAGGATCTACAGGTGTTTATGTCTGTCTATGTCAGTAGTGCGAGGTAAGAAGATGGTGACTGGGAAGGAATGATAGGAAGGCCCAAGTAATTAGGGTTTTGTGTCAAGTTAAAGAGTTGAGCATTGTTCTGTAGCTATGAAGGAACGTCATGCTGAGTAGACATGCTATTTTATATTTCAAAAGTACCATCCTTGGGGTCAGCAAGATGACTCATGGACAGCTTGCCACTAGTATCTGAAGACTCACATTCCTTATTCCTAGGGGCCTATGTGCTAGAAAGAGAACTGACTCCAAGAACTTGACTTCTAGTTTCCATACATACGTGCACTAACAGCACATGCATGTACGTACACCTACATCCACTCACACACGCAAACACACACACAAACACACACAAATTAATAGCAAGTATTTTAGCTTCCTTAGAAAGATCATCCTAGCACTTTGTGGGGGACGGAATGGAGGTGAAATAGGTGAAAAGAAAGCTAACTGGGGACAAGAATAATCTTGACAATGGTAACTGCACAGGACCAGTATAACAAACAATAAAAATTAAAACGGGGTTGCATAAATGATAACTGGATTAAAGCTGCTCTAGCCCACTCGAGATTTATTTTAAATTATACATTGATCATTATAAATTTATAAATTATAGATTTATAGTTTTATTTATTCATATATACAGTAACAGGACATGAAATAAAAATATGATATGAAAAAATACTGATTTGTTTTTTGTAAAGGCATTTCAAATTTTTGGCATTTAAAAGATACTAAAGCTTATAAATAGGTTCGGTGAAACCAAAATTCCTTGAGAAAATCCCCATAAAAATGAGTAAGTCCATAGCAATGTTCAAATCCCAGAGTAAGAGAGTAACTAGGCCACAGCATGTTCAGTGCACATAGAAGCACTCGAGCGTAGACACACACAGAGGAGGACCAAACCTCACAGGAAAATTACTGTGAAGAATCAGTAAATTGGGGATATGCCTGATCCATCACAGTGTTGAACGCCTCATTTCTTATTGGGGGAAGGCTTGAAGTAGGAGTCTACAAGAAGAAACAGAGGTGCTATAAGCAGAGAACTTGAAATGACAAACAGAACTCTCCCTTTATTGGAGGCAGACAAAGTCTCCTTCCTAAGGAATAGATAAAAGTCTGCTTTGAAGCTCCGTGAGAGGACTTCAAGCACAGAGCTCACAGAGGTCTTGGAGGCGCAAGACAATCACAGCCTTGGCTCTAAGAGAGACACCATCAAGCACAGACAAAAGCGATGCCAGGCTCCTCCGAGCAATTATTAACAGACACTGAAAATTAGCTAGAAAAGTTCTGTCGGTAGGTTGTAGGTTTCCTCCATTCTTGCTCATCTTTGTCTCAATACAATGATGCCTAAATTGCCTCTCTGTGTTCAGTTCAGATGATAACCAAGAAATTCCAGGGATCCTGTACTCTCATTTCAGCAAAGAATGTAATAACAATGATGTCTTCACAATTTTAACTAATAGCACACCTATACTACAAAACAAATATAGGTTTAATACACCTAATTAAGAACTCTGAAAAGCTACAAAATCTGGAATTTTAGGGGAATATAAGTGGAAAATTTCATGCCTGACTTCATGTGACTGGTCACACTAATGGTTCACTAAGATTACTGTATAAAATTACCTTCAGGACTTCATCACAAGATGTGTGTAAAATCCAAATGAATGTTTAGACTTGAGCCTCAGCTCCAGGATACATTATTATGTCTGTGTATTTATTTTTATAATAAGCTGCTGAAATGCTTCTCATCCTAAGGATTTCTGATAAGGGATGCTGAAACCACCTTTCCTACAGTGTTTGGCAAGCATTTCAACATTTAAAAGTCATCCACGATGCCTTTTTGTCCATGTAAACATTTTTGTCAATGTCTACTGATGAGTAAAAAATGTTAAAAAAACAACCTTGTCAATTGCAAGAAGACTGATTATCATAGATTTTATAAATATACCTATGAAGTAGTTACAGTTAGTGCGGCATAAAGAGAAAAACAGATACTATTTTTTTGTTCAACTAACATTTTCTGGATGCAAACGTTGCACCAGACATTTGAAATCAGCCACTGAATAACACTTGAATTCTTTCCAAATGGAATTGTTTGAAGTCCTCTGGGTGTTACAATGAATTATCACCACATTTATTTCTTTATGGTTCTGGAATCCAGAAGTCCCAAATTCTTGCATGGGATGAAATAAAGAAGTCTGTGAGGCCTGGATCTAAGAGAGAATCTGTCCCTACGCACTTACACTGTCTTGAGACTGCAGAATTCTTTGTCTGAATTTTCAGATATGAGATTTACTTTCTATAATTGCCATCAGACTGGAAGCTTCACTCTAAAAACACTGCTGTGTAAATTTGGATTCCAAAATGCCTAATGGGAGTACTGTTCAGTAGCATTTCCTACCTCAGTATCATCACTGATCCACAGCAAACAAAACAATAAGAGCAAACTTGTATTTATTCCTACCAGAGCAAAGTCTAGTGAGAATGCTTTAAGATAAGTCCTCTATGTAAGCTAATGATTCTGAATGCTTTTCAATACAGGAAAAATGTGCCTACGACAGACACTAAGGGAAAATGGATACATACATGAACAAATACAAATCTTTTACCTCTGGCAGACCTCTGGCTAATTTTTTACTATAGCAATTTCTTGTCTTGCAACCAAACACGACAATATTATGAACTACTTAATTCTAGATTTTCCACAAATTATTTATAATAGGGTTTAAAATTATGATAAGTTTTAATATGTAGGAAATAATAGGGAACAAATAAAATGGCAAATGAAAAGGTAGTTATAGGACTAATGTTTCGCCATATGTGTCCGATCTATGAGCTATTCAGTTTTAATTACCATCCCCAAGTTTTTATTCAGGCTTTTATAACAACAGAATAGAGAGATCGTGTTATCTAAAGCTGGCATCCTAGATCACCACACATTGTTTCTTTACTAAAATTTCGAAAGGCTTGTAGTTCAAGGTCAGGGCATTGGCTGTGTTGTTTTCTGAATGGTTGATTCCTCTCTTGCAGATGGCCACTTTCCCATTGTGTCCTCTTGTGGTCTCTTCTCTAGAATTTCTTTCTCTTCCTATAAAAAAAATTTAATCTGGGTGCTGATGGCACATACCTTTCATCTAAGAGCTTGGGAAGGAGAGACAGGAAGAGTTCTGAGTTCGAGGCTAAACTGGTCTACAGAGCAAGTTTCAGGAAAGCCAGGGATACACAGAGAAGCCCTGTCTGTGGGAAAAACAAAACTAAACAAACAAGCGAAAAGCCTATTGTATTAATCCCCTATCACTCTGATTTCATTTGAAAGGGGATCAAATTGACGACTAATGCTTTGACATATGAACTAGGAAGTTAATTTGTGGCCAGGGTTCCTGCTTTTAGAGTGGGCCTTAAACATGATTGGAAAGCTGTTGGTTATTTCCATAATATTCATACCACTTTGGCACAATGGAGATATATTGCCATATCAATCATTATTGTTCCTCCCTGAGTTCACAACTGGGTTAGACCACTGATAATTTTCTCTCTGAGCAAACTGGAGGGGACTTTCTCAATCTCTCTCTCTCTCCAAACTCTCTCTCTCTCTCTCTCTCTCTCTCTCTCTCTCTCTGTGTGTGTGTGTGTGTGTGTATATGTGTGTGTGTGAGAGAGAGAGAAAGACAGAGAGACAGAGAGAGAGTGAGAGAGAGAGAGAGAGAAAGTAGTTTAATTTGGTTCTTCCATGCCATGTGACCAAAGTATCTGATGTGTCTTCAATAATAGGCTCATTCCATTAAGTTATTTTGGATGACAACAGCAACTACAATGCCTATTTTCTTTGGGAGACGGTATTCTATGGAACTCAAAGGAGTGTAGGCTTTGTGTTTTAAAACTAGGACTTCTCATATGGAAACCTACTATTTCATAAGTTTCATGAAAATATTTTCTTTTAATTGACTGTAGTTAATCTACATGAGAATACCAATGAAATTTTGCTTTATTTTTTAAACAAATAGTGTCAGACACAGACTTTCAATCCAAGCAGAGGAAGGAGAACCAGTTTCTAAGTCACTGTGGACTACATAGTAAGCTCAAGATTAGTTTAATGAATCCCTGTGCCCCCCCCAAATAAGAAAAGTACAGCTATTTACTATCTAGGGCTAAAAACATTGATGTATACAGAATAACACAGATAATGAGTATGAGGCCCTTATGTATAGTAATAAAATAAGCAACCATGAAAACATCATCCCTATTATTCTGAATCAGAACCGTATCACTGAGTCAACCTGTGGGACCCTTACTTGACCTATTTCCCCTATTTCACAAAAGACAAGTTCTGTATTCTGCTTCAAACAAATCTTATCTGAAGGGTCATCTATGTGTTTGCACCAATGCTTGGGTTTACATTCAAAAACACAAGTGTTTCCTGAATAGAAAAATTCCATGTTGATAACCACTAGTGCTCAATACAAGGTGCTCTTAATATGTTTACACATATACAAAATTACTCTAAAGTTTCTTGCTGAGTAGCAGACCTCTCCACAGATATTTTCAATGTCACTCTTCTAATAATTCAAACCTCTGTATAAGTAGGGAATGCTTCTTGTCTCTATGTTTTATTACACAAGTAGCTTGTCTATTCCCCTAAAATCTCAAAGACTGTACTATTATAAAGTATTATAAAACCTTAGCATTTGGCTGTGCAGGAGACCTACTTCATTCATTTTCTTTAGAAGCATCTGGCATATAATTAGATTGGTGCAACTCTAAATGCTTCAAAATCACCATGTTTAGCTCTATGCAAAATTTTAACAATCACTATGACATTGCTGGAAGGAATTTGAAATTCCACAGAGCTTTTGAAGAGAAAGCTGAAATTCTGTATACTGCAGACATAAATATACCAATCACTTGTATGTCGTGGAAGCATATTGCCTGCATAGGAAGCAATTTTGGTGGTAACAGTCACTTTCTGTTGAGCAATTATTGGTTTTTAAGTACCATGTTACATTTTATTTCCTTCTCATTCTGGGCTAATATGAAGCAATGCCATATGCTTTAGTCCTGTGATTCATAAGGCCAAGGACAGCATCTGTTCTTCTTTTACTGTGGAGCAGTAAACACAACCATCAGCACAGGAGTGGCCTTAATTAATATTTCCCTAAAAATAAGAATGAAGCTCATGAAACTTTCCTTTCATCTGCTAGTGATGCTTTATCCTTAACTGTGCACACAGGGAATTAATTGTGATATTTTCATGATATTTTTAAGTGCTCCTTAAAACTACAACTTAGACTATTAAAAATGACTAAAGCTTAAGTGAAGGTTTATACGAGTCAAATTCTCTATCTAATCATCCAACCTTTAAAAACTCTAAAATCAAACATAAAGAAACATGAAAAAGATGTTTGTTTTCTTAAAGGCAACTAAGAGGGGGTAGTAGGGGATGTAGGAGAGACTGAGTGGTCAGTATACATTGCATACATCTCCAAAATTGTCTATGAACAAATTTACTTGTTAGAAAATGATTTTCTTTTGTCATGTGTTGATATCATGAGAAAATGCAGTTGTTGCAAAACTTCCCAATGTGTTCCTTCACTGATCTTGGAGCTTCTGGGTCATCCATCACCCACCCTTCTGGATGCTTTTCTTATACTTCCTTGTTCTGTTGGGAAACTGCCATGGGATTCTACCTCTGTGTGATGTCTTCTGGTTATTCTTTGCTCTCCATGGTAATTTTAATAAGTAATGCTCCCCATGGGGTCATGTATCTGAACAGTAGGTCCCAGTTGTTGGTGCTCTCTGGGGGGACTGTGGAACCTTTAGGAGGCAGAGCCCTGCTGGAGGAAATACGTCACTGGGGGTGGGGCCTTGGGAGGTTGTATCCTCACTAGACTTCCTGTTCTGGTTCTCTACTTCAACTGTGTTAATGAGTATGTGATCAGCCAGTTTCCTGTTTCTGCCACCACATCTTACTCTTGCTATATAACGAATTCTATCCCTGGGAACCATGAGTGAAAATAAATACTTTTTTCCTTCTTAAATTTCTTTTTTTTGTCATAGTATTTCATCACAGCAACAAAAAACTAATGCTCTCTCATTCTCCTGCTCTTAGAGAGTTCCATGTGTTTTAATCAAAATGATGATTTTGTTTTGATTGGATAGATAGCTTTGCTCAGAGAGAAAGGGTACTAGTATAAAGCTGAAAAAAATCCAGTTAAGAAAAAAAACTAGGGGAATTTCGATCCAGTTTGGTTCTGCTTTCTTCCTTTCTGTATTGAGAGCATCTAGTCAAGAGAGGACTAAAGACACAAGCAGACTAAAGGGTTTACAAGAGTTTGAGTTGTAATATATAACTCAGAATACCATTCAGCAATAGTTTGTCTTACCTAGTCACTCACTTACTAATCTTCTAATTCAAAGACCCGACCCATTTAACAGATAGAACTATATTTTATTGTGCTCTTGACTCTGTACTTGCAAAGAGTAACCTCTTGTCACCAGGGAGATAGAGGTCCACGTCTTTTATAAGGAAAGGGAGAAAGAGGAAACAGTGTAAGAAGAAAAAAGTTAATGTAATGATTTTAAGTTCAGTATCTTACTTTGCTTTCTATTGCTGTGATAAACACCATGACCAACTTGTGAAGAAAGGGTTTTTTTAAAGTTACATCTTATAACCCATTATGAAGGAAAGTCAGGGCAGGAACTGGGGCAGAGGTCCCAGAAGAACACTGTGCATTGTCTCCCTCTCCATGCTTACTCAGCCTGCTTCCTTACTCCTTACACAACACAGAATCACCTGCCAGGGGTGGAACTAATCAGAGAGGGCTGGGCCCTCCCTATCGATCATGAATCAAGAAGATACATTACATTTGCCTGCAGGACAATCATTAAGAGTCTTCTCAATCAAAGTTCCCTCTCCCCAAATGACACTGGCTTATGTCAAAGTTGAGGAAAAAAACTATCACAGGCAAGCTGCTGGGAAAGCCGAGAACAGGTAAGCAGTGTGTACAAAGAGATGTTTAAGGTTTCATTAGTGATAGGGTTTCTTTCAGTGAAGAAAGAAAAGGGGGACGTCTGTAAAATATTGGTGGGATGATGGTGTTTTATTTCTCCAAATGCTTTTTGGGGAGATTTGAAAAGCCAAGCGCAGCCACGTGTGTTGCAAGAGCAGACAATAGAAGATGAACAGAGAAGCCTAGAAGGAGCAGGTAAAGACTGAAATCTGGCACCTGTAGAGCCTCCTGGCTAAGCCTCCCTGAAGAAGCATGATGAGGCTTCTCATTAAACATGTTCCACTCTGCACAATGGTCCATCCCAGACAGACATTCCCCTGTATTGGCTCTCCACCTTTGCTCAAAAGGGGAAGCATGGCTTCACACCATATCCTGCTGCATCCCAGAGAGGAAGAACACTGTACATGACTGAAGGAAGGACACAAGGGGAAAAAAGTCACAGGAATCTCACCTTTGAGTTTTTTATACTGCTACTTCCCCTCTTTAAAAACAGTCACAAGAAACCAGGCTGTGGTGACACACTCCGTGAATCCCAGCACTCTATAGGCAGAGACAGGTGGATGCCTGTGAGTTTGAGGCTAGCATGGGCTACAGAGCGAGTTCCATGAGAAATTTTGACTGAACCTAAAGCAACATCTCCTATTTCATTGTTACAATCTAAGTGTCTTAGCATTAGAAAAGACTAAAGGGTGTTAACATTACTAGAGGGGTGGAACAGGAAGAGAAGAGTGTGAAAATCTTAAACAGCAGTGTCACTTTATGCCCTTGAAGAAGAAATGCATGAGTTCTGTTGAGTCTCTTGAGCAGCAAGAATCTGGGCACCACTCAGGGATAATTCTGAAAGACATCTTAAGTTTTACAAAAAGGCAGAGTTAACACAGAATTCTACCTTTAGCAAAGATCTCTGCCTTCCATACTTGATCCAGAGAATTTAGTCAATGGATATCAAGGTTCTGTTCAACTTACACAATGAGGATGTCTTCCAATATCACCATTTCCCAAAATGCATAGATTCTGTTGCTAGCATTATTGCATAAGAGAGTTGTTAATCTTCATATAGTAATAGAATTTTCCAATAGCCCATAGGGTAAAGAATTGATTTGGACACTTACTCAGTATAAAATAAACATCAAAATTGTGTTTCTAATGCATCTAAGTGTGTGTGTGTGTGTGTAAAATGTTCACTGAGAAGTTTATAGTTTGTAATTTTGTTGATTAGTGTTTTCACAGAAGCCTGTGTAATTCATAGTTCTGGCCATGGTTAGATAAACACACTATATTTGTATAACATACAGAAGGAAGAAACCCCAAAAGATAGTAGATATTTCTGAGAGATAAGTGGCTTTTGCAGTCTGTGACTGTGACCTCCCTGTTCTGCATCGTCTCTGAATGTGTATATTATGAAAACTGGTGACAGTTTTGTGCCCCTTTTGCACCTCAAGTCTAAATTTCACTGTAGCACTGTACTTTTCTGGCTGACCTGTTACAAGTTTTATGGATATCTATTTCCCTGGTACTCAACACACTCAGCATATATGCTTAGCATTTAATCTCATTGCACTTTTTATGATGCTTTCATCTGACTAGCACTGAAGAACTAATACTTCTTCATTCTAGACTCTACCATTAACCAACTGTTTAGCCTTGGGGAGGATAATCAATTTCAGAGGACTTTGTATTAAATAAGGATTTGAGGTAACAGCATTAAAAGCCACCCAAAGTTTATACTAAGAAACTCATGTTTATTAATATCCTTTAAAATTTTGAAGACCATGAATACACCTTCATTAATGTAACTCTGTTAGGTTTTTCATAAGTCAACATGTTGGGTCATTCTGTGTGGAGTACTTAGAGTGTGCAAAAAAATAAATATCATATCAGCATCTCCATGTGGTTGTATCTCAAGCAACAAATCCTGCAGGAAGAAAAAGAAATGGCCCAAAACTCAGTTTGTCCTCACAATGTCTATTAGAGTTGATGGAAGTGGTCTTGTAGGCTTTGATTGTTGGGTTCTGATTCACATTTTGTTTATGTAGAAGCAATCTCTTACCCTATTTTGAATCATATTCTATTTGTATCTTGAAGTATTTTTTCTTTAATTACGTTTTTATTAGCATATATTCATTGCATACTGTGAGTGGATTTCACAAAAACATCTTTATCCAACTTTATTAGAAAGTTCAGTTATATTTACTCTCCTATTATCTCCCCCCTATAATCCTTCCCTTTTCCCAAATAGCTTCCATTTTCCTGACCTCTAACTAAAGAGAGGACTGGAGCTCTTTGTTTTTGGAGAGTAGAAAAAGTACTATATTTTCCCAGCATTCTTTATAATAGATAGATAGACAGACAGACAGATAGATGACAGCATATTTTGATCATTTTACTCATTACCCTTTCTTATTTTCCTGTCTACCCACCTACTCACCCACAACACCTACCCTCACACTTCTCCAGTAAATCTTACTTTCCATCAAGTCTCTGCTCCTTCTTTCAGGACTAGTTCTTAAATAAATCTGCATTCCAATTCAAATCAATTTTACATGATGGAAAACCATAAGTCAATATTTGCAATCAACATTTCCACTTTGATTGCTAAAGTTTTGTTGGTGCTATACCTCCAGACTTTTGATTATAAAAATGTTAAAAAGGAAAATAACAAATGTTTTGTTAATTTAATGCTTGAAAATCAGTTTTTAATGAAGCACAGCTGTATAATACACTAACAGCTTACATATTACTACATGCTGTATTAACTTTGCTGAAGGTTTTATTTTCTTCTAATTAAAAGCTCTCCAGCATAAGTGTAATCTTCATTATGTACTGTTTATGAAGCCTTCTTGTAGTCACCAAGCATTTTGAAGAACAGGAGATTTTTGAGGTTTTATAGAGGATAGTTTACTTAAAACTACTGTTTAATGTCATAACACTAACGTGTTTTTGGAACTTTCGTGTTAGCCATATGTCTTGTGATTACAACTTTGTGAAACAGAACTATGTTCCATTTTCCCTCAGTAAGGTGGAAACCATTCTGTATCTATCCTTTATCAGTTTTGTATGTGTAAATGTGTGCCTGTGAGCCCCCCCATCAACTCCCCCAGACCCCCACCCAATCCCCACTCTGTTCCCCAGGGAGGGTGAGGCCCTACATGGGGGAATCTCCAGAGCCTGTCATTTTGTTCAGAAGAGGTCCTAGGCCCTCCCTCAAGTGTCCAGGCTAAGAGAGCATCCCTCATTGTGGGATGGGTACACAGCATCTGTGCTACTGGTGATTTCAGGACTACAGCTCTATAATAGGGCTTGAATTCAGGGATGGTGACGCCTCCGGACGTTGCTTTGTTGCTTTGTTGAACGGGTTGTTTTGGCTATCCTGGGTCTTTTGTTTTCCATATAAAGTTGAGAATTGTTCTTTCAAGGTCTGTGAAGAATTGTGCTGGGATTTCAATGGGGATTGCATTGAATCTGTAGGATGAATCTTTAAGGAACTAAATAAGAGGTGGTAATCGGTATTGATACTCCAGAAACAGATCCCCAAATCTGCCATAACGAAATGTTTGCTAGCCACGTAGCCATACAGCCATCTTAGCTTCCGTGGGAATTGTTCTCATGACATCCACAGCCATCACAGAAGCCAGAACCACAGTTCCCACACACTTCTGCAGTTATTGAAGCAAATAGGATCAGGAGATGAGGATGTAGCTGGGTTATAAATGAGAGTTCCTGGAGGTGAAGCATAAAATACCACCCTGGGATCTGTTTATGTGACCAGAGGTCTGAACTGGGAAGGTCACCCACATCTTGTCTTCCTGTTCTCTCATAAAAAATCATATCATAAAAGCTTGCTGTTGCTTCATGTTGTCATAAAAGTTCCTCTCCTTTTATGAACCTCAGTTTTTGGTTACTCCAAATCAACTGTACACTTTAAGAAGTAACATGTATTATCTGTACCCATGTTCTCAGGGAGCTACACTCCAAATACATATTCCACAAGTGTCAGGGTTCTAAATAACAGGTTGCCTTTCTCTCCACTAATCTATAATTATATCTTGTACTGGAGTTTGAACTATGCTAAATTTATTGCTGTATCTCCTAAACCAAAACTTGGCTTCTTGCCTCTTCATTATTCATTTTCTGCTCACAGATGATTTAAAGCCAACTCACTTTGAAAATAATCACTCTGTTATCCTCAGCCTCGAAAGTGAAGTCACTGCACACACAGGCCATCTACTTCATCCCTCCCACTTCTTCAAATCATTTTTCTCAAACTCCAACGTGTTTTTAATATTTACTATTCTTTAGAATACTTTCATGTTTCTATTTCCTGATGTTAAAAAAGATACTGTGTCATTTACAACTTCCAGATTCCAACATTTATAAGTTGTTATAACATCTCTCAAATAGAAACATGCCCAACTAACTACTACTTCCCAAGAAATTCTGTCCTTAAAACCTCAGTGGGCTACATTTTCAACAGTGAACTTAGAGGTCAGTTTTGTGTTGTTGTTGGTTGGTTGGTTGGTCGGTTTAGGGTTTTTGTTTATTTGCTGTGGGGTTTTTTGTTTTGTTTTGTTTGTATTTTGCTCTTCTCTTCCACATATGTCATGGGAGTTCAGTTTCAGGATACCTAATTCAGAACCTTTTTGCCAGGGTCTTCCCCCAAAAATAAGACTTCACATCCAACAAACATCATGGTGACCACTATGTTTGTTTGTGTCTATTTCATCTATCATTTTCATTAATATTTTAATTACTTGATACAAAAAGAGCGATCAAGCTCCTCAGAAGTGCACAGTGTTTTTATTTCTTTAAAGTGTTACAATTAGCCCAAACAGTCTCTTGTTACCACGTGAGTGGCAGTGGTAAGACCTAAAGAATATTCAGATATCCTCTCTATTTGCTCTTTAGGCTGGATATTTTCTCATAAGTAACTAAGTAGAATTTGTGGTCTGTGACTTAATATTTTTAAAAAGAAAACCTGTACATTACATAAAACCCAGCATGAAAAAAAATGGAAAGAAATGTCTTCTTTGCAATTCTCTTCAGCTTCATTTAGGAAGCCGTTGCCATGTTCATAAAAGATATATTTTTGTCCTTAACTGATGTGAACTGATCAAACAGAAAATTATCTCTTAAATTCAACTAGGAATGAGCACATAAGTGTAGGCTTCGCTGGAATTTGGGGTGACTAAATACAGAATGCCCAATTTGACGTAGGGTGCTATGTCCTATATGTCAGTATTTATCCTATATGATATATTCTCTATGCATACAACATTGAGACTTAATGGAGAGGATCTGTGTTAGCATTGATAAATCTAGAAGTCTCTTCTGTAAGGAAAGCCTTGGAACACCATTAGCATGCACAGCCGCATTGCCCTAATAAATGTTAATCCTAAGAGGAAGCTCAGTTAGGCCAGGGGGCTGTTTTTCTGATTTCTTTCTCAGCCCTTTTATCATCTGTATATAATAGGGCTACTGATTTTCTTGAGTTGATCTTGTAGCCTGCCACTTTGCTGAGGTGTTAATCAGCTGTAAGAGTTCCCTGGAAGAGTTCTTTGGGTCATCTATGTAAACTATCATATCATCTGCAAATAGTGAAAGTTTGACCTCTTCCTTTCCAATTTGTATCCCCTTGATCTCCGTTTGTTGTTGTATGGCTCTAGCTAGAACTTCAAGTACAATATTGAAAAGGTATGGACAGAGTGGACAGCCTTGTCTTGGTCCTGATTTTAGCGGAATCACATTGAGTTTCTGTCCATTTAGTTTGATGCTGGTTGTTGGTTTGCTGAATATAGCTTTTATTAAGTTTAGGTATGTTCATGTTATCCCAGATGTATCCAAGACCTTTATCATGAAAGGGTGTTGGATTTTGTCAAAGGCTTTTTCAGCATCTAGTGAGATGATCATGTGATTTTTTGTTTCTCAGCTTGTGTATATGGTGGATTACATTGATGGATTTCCGTATGTTGAACCATCCTTGCATCCCTGGGATAAAACCTATTGATCATGGTGAATGATTGTTTTGATGTGTTCTTGGATTAAATTTGCCAGTATTTTATTGAGTATTTTTGCATCAATGTTCATGAGGGATATTGGTCTGAAGTTATCTTTCTTAGTTGTGTCTTTGTGTGGCTTGGGGATCAAGGTTATTGAAGCCTCATAGAAAGAGGCAAAGATCCTTCTGCTTCTATTGCATGGAATACTTTGAGAAGAATTGGTATAAGCTGCTCTTTGAATTTCAAGATTCCAATCTCAATAGAGGAGTCCAAAATGGCTGAGAGTCACTTGAGAAAGTGCTCAGCATCCTTAGCCATATGGGAAATGCAAATCAAAACAACTCTGAGATACCATCTTACTCCTGTCAGAATGGCTAAAATCAAAAACACCAATGACAGTTTATGCTGGAGAGGTTGTGGTGAAAGGGGAACACTCCTCCACTACTGGTTGGTGTGCCAATTTGTACAGCCACTTTGGAAATCAGTATAGAGATTCCTTAGAAAAATGGCAATAAACCTACCACAAGACCCAGCAACTCCACTCTTAGGCATGTATCCAAAAGATTCACATTCATACAACAAGGATATCTGTTCCACTATGTTCACAGCAGCATTATTTGTAATAGCCAGAACTTGTAAACAACCTAAATGCCCCTCAACCAAAGAGTGCATAGAGAAAATGTGATACATTTACACAATGGAGTATTACTCAGTAGAAAAAAATGGAATCCTGAAATTTGCAGGCAAATGGATGGCACTAGAAGAAACCATCCTGAGTGAGGTAACCAACTCACAAAAAGAGAAACATGGCATGCAATCTCTCATATATGGATTTTAGACATAGATCTGGGGAATGCCAGCCTATAATCCCATGGCCAGAGAGTCTGGGAAACAGAACCTTCATTCAATGGCTGATGGAAGCAGAGGCAGAATGGCTAAACACTGAGCTGAACTCAAGAAATCCAGTGATAGAGAGGGAGGACTGATGAGCAAAGGGATTAAGATTGGGCTGATTTAACCCCCAGAAACAGCTGACCTAAGGGTTAGCTCTTGAATCCCAGACAGATGGCTGGGATTCCAGCATGGGAGTGATCAAGACCCCCTGAATGTGGGTGTCAATGAGGAGGCCTAGGTAATCAATCTATTGGGCCTTGGGTAGTAGGTCAGAGTTTATCCCTGGTATACAAATGGACTTTGGGTGCCCATCCAACAATGAGAGATGCACTATCACCCTGGACTCTTGGGGGAGGGTCTAGGCCCTGCCCTGGATGAAATGACAGACTATGGACACCCCCATGGAGGGCCTCACCCTCCCTGGGGAAATGAGGGGTTATTGGAGGTGTTGGTGGGAGGAGGGGAGGGAAAGGGAGAGGGACCTTGGAATTGATATGTGAAGCAACCTTGTTTCTAATTTAAATTTAAATTTAAAAATTAAAATAAAAAAGTCAGGGGGCTGCTGTATTCATGACTAGTAACAGGTAAAGGCACTTTTTTGTTTTTTCTGGGATTCTGTTTTACACATTTCATTCTGCGGACCACGGAGAAAAGGTCTTATTAATGAGCCTTTGGCTCCTGCCCTTGACCTTCAGATGACAGCAACAATCAGGCCACCTTTCAGTCTGGAGCCACAGGCTTAGGAACCAAAGCTCTGTTTTGAAGAATTTCAGAGCACTTATAAACTGCCCTAAAGCACCTGCTAGGAAAGGGTACCATTAGTTGCTTCACAGGAAGCGCATTTGGATTGCTGCCTGACATTCTCACCCACATGAAACACTTTAAGTGAAATACTAGCATGCTGTCTTCTTTAAAGATATCTACTTTAAGGCAAATGGCAGGCATAAAATAGAAAATGCATTTGTTTTTAAGGTATAAGCTGCCAGTTGTAGGTACATTAATGTACTATCAAGTAGGATAACATGAGTCTGGCTAGCAGTGTGTGAGTTCACGTTTTTAGAATGAAGGCAAATTAGGAGAATCCCTTTCTCCTCCCCCTCTCAAAAAATGTCAAAAAGAAACATACACAAGCCTACATCTTTAATTTTAGAAAGACTGGAAACATAGATAATAAAATTGAAATGGTAATTTCTTCTGGTTGGTAAAAATTATGGTTGTATATTTGTTTAAAATTTTTATAGTTTACAAATGTAACGTGATAAAACATTAGAGTCACAACCACAAAAGATAATGTTATGAAACATTTATATCTTTCTAAAATATTTTCTGCCTTAAATTTAATGAAATTCATACAAATTGAATCAGTAAACTGCTTTCACTCTTCAGGCTGTTAATATTTCCTAACAGCTTTATGACAATTTCAGGAAAATTCTATAAACAAATAAATTTTAAGAAAGCACTGTATTTGGGCAATATCCAATACTTTAGGTGTTTATTACTATAAGTAGAAGAAATGTATTTCCTCATATCTCTGAAGGACTTGATCCAAAAATTAAAACCACAGACTAAGAATCCTCCAACAAGGCTCAGGGATCATATCAAAGGGGAGAACTGAAGGATTTCAAGAGCCGGAGGTAGTGAATATCCACAAAGACAGAACAGGACCATTGCACACATGAACATAATGAAACTATGATGATATGCCCAAGATTTCACAAGACCAACCCAGTCAACATCCAAATATAGAAGGGAGCATCCTTATGGTGCTCCACCCCTGCCCATTGATGGGTAAGCCTATATTTTTCAATTGCATGTAAACCAAGAAATCATCCTTCATTAGACATTTTCTGATATAACTAATAAGGATTCCAGACAACACAGCTTTTATTTTCTATTTTTATATATTCTCTGATAATTCCATATATGTATGCAATGCATACTGTCCCATTGTGTCTAATGAAGGAGACATGTATGATTGTCGGGATGTGGTTCTAAGGAGTGGAGCCATCTATGGAAGCACTGAGCAACCTAACATTTAGCCAACATTCAACTCCCCAACAAAATGATCACCCTATCCCCAACAGTCATTGCCTACCAATGTCTCTTAAGCTAGGAGTGGAACTTTGTGATTTCATCTTTCATCTGTAAACTTTGACTGGCTTGAGCCTGTACAGTTCTTGTGGAGGTAAACACAGCTACTATGAGTTCACAAGATCAACAACATTGTAGAAGAACTCAACTAAATACAAATAGTCATAGCTCAAAATGATGACCATTTGGAAAAGACTTCAAGTTCATAGTGCTGCATGGAATATTCATCCTGCACCAAATGTAACACTATGCTGTGGAAGCAAGTGCATTCTGGACCTTATTGTTAAGTTCAACAGTAAACTCCCATAGCCAATGTTTCCATATTTGGTCTGGCCAGAAATGCATAAAAATTATTGTATGATTTTCCTAGGACAGCCATAAAAAATTGTCACAAATTCTAATGTAAGATAATGGAAAATTGTTCTTAATCATGAGAAGACTTGAGGCTCCAAATCAAGATGTCAAAGAGTTGGTGCTTCTTGTGGGCTCAGCAAGAATATGTGCTTCACATGCCTCCCCTTGAACCCAGGGCTGGCTTGCAGTGTATTTACACAGACTTTTTACTTCTTTACATCCATCTTCATATGGTACCCCAGTCACTGGATCATACTGTACCTAAATCCAGTGTGACCCATCTAAAAAAATGTGAATATATCTGCAAAATCCTCTCTTCCAAGGAAGATCACATTTGGAGGTTCTGTGTAGCCATAAAGTTTGCAAAGACATTATTCAGGCAAACGGAGCTACAGACATAATGTTGTCAGAAGGTAATGAAGCAAACATTGAAGGATTCTTTGACAATCAACCCTGTTTACATATAGGGCAAGGATTTCCCCTGTGGTGTTGAAAATAACAGGTATCCCTTCATCATCTTTGATTCTGAAGGTAGCATTGTCCTCAACATACTGTGAAGTCTAATTCTCTACATAAGAATTAATAAGTCATTACAAACTATGTGTTGGACCTCATGGCACACATGACCAGAAGATAATAAAACCCCTGTATTCCCAACCCAACAGGAAGTTACCCCTGAACAATAGAGGATCAATTCACTTAACTCTGACTCAAGCCACTGTAGCTCTCTCCCATCCTCTACAACACTCTTTTACTAAGCTCCTCAAGAAAGATCGATGAACAGTGAAGCCTGTACTATTAACCCTAATGTCACTATTCTCATTTACTACAACTGTACTTGATAATTTAAAACTGTGGTAAATCAGTATTTATATCTGTTCAATTCAGTTGGCATATATTGAGATACACCCAATACAGAACATGACATTGGACAACGCTCTAAACCAAAAAGATAAATAAAACACAGATTATACCATCAATCAACTCCCAGCTTTGTATTATAAAGAGTGTAAAAACACTCAGCCAAATACCAGGCCAACTGGGCGAGTCATTGACAGTATGAAGCAATAATATGATAAAAAACAATGAAAGAAATCGTTTAGGACACCTTAGAACACCCTAGCAGCAGGTCCACTTAGGGTTTTAGACCTTCCTGTATGTCTGCCTCCGTCTTTTACTGAGTGTCTAGTTAGCTCACTATCTCACTGCTATGAATCTTGTTTGGGTGTAGCTGTTTAAGGGAGGCCTTTACTGAACACTTCTGTTTTTATAAATGCTGTCTTTACATGCAACTCTCTGCCTTCTCCACTGGTTCTCTGTGCATCTATGATCCTATTGTATTGTGAATGTCTTTTATATTTCTCTTACAGAACATAAATGTTGTAAAAAAACAGATTTTCCTTTTTCGTTTTGTTTGTCCTTTGAGAACCCAATAGAGATAAGAGAGTAAAAGGGTAAATAATAAATAGGTTTAACTTCGTTATTAAAGTAAGGTAATAGGAAGAAATTGAGGACAAACAAATGGTGAACTACAATGGCTATTTTGAACTACAGGAATCATTGCTTTTCCCAATGCTTTTTAGTTATGTTCTGCTTCTTTTGAAACCATTATTTGTGAAATTATTCTCTTTAACAAAAATCATTGCATGAGCCTCAGCTATGATTTAGAGTTTTCATGGTTTATTCTCTCACTGTGTTTCCAGGAACACCCAAACCAGAAAGTCTTAAAATGTGTTCTAAGAAACTTCCAAGAAGAAAAAAAAATATATATATATATGTATATATACTGAATGGCTCTATAAAATAAAATTCCTTCCATAATATTAATAATCTACATTTATTTTTAAATTATGCTTAAATATACATCCCACCATCTGCAAAAGTATTATAAACTAGAGTATAATGTAACAGCCCTCCAGAGATGCATTGTATAAAACAATGAGCCTAGCACAGTTTGATAAACTGACATATTTGTGAAACAAAATAATTTCTGTTTGATTCTTGAGATTTTCCCAAAGGCCCATATAATGAAAGCTTTGCTCCCAGCACAGTACTAAGGGAAGCTGGTGCAGCATTTAAGGGTGTGGTCTAGTGAAGCACTGAGAAAATGATGGGGCGCTGGGTCTTTCTTTTTCCTATTTTATCCTTGCATTTTTCCAGCCATGAGGTATTCATTCCCCACAAACACCCACTAGTGCCTGCACCATAGACCCAGTGCTAACAAGTCCCTCTGACCATGTACTAGACCTTCCCAAATGATAAATAAAAATAAATCTTATATCAAGCAAGTTCTAATTGTCTTTGGAATTGAATAACAATGGAAGACAAAGACACTCAACACTAACCCAAACTAGGAAACTGTGTTTTAAGTTCTTTGAGCAGAACTAGAGCATAAATCAGAATATGGAAGACTTATGGTTGTGCAAGTTCCCCCAAATTTAGAAAAAGCTTTGGTGTTTCTATGCTGCACAAGAGTTAAATTTAACAAAATGACTAGGCCCTATTTTAAATAACCATTCAGTAGATACTTTTGCCTGAACTCATTTGAATATTTCTCAAATGTGTCTTCAGTAAGGCTGATTTAATTTTCCATCAGATTAGTCTCAAAGCAACCTAAGTATGATATCACTTGACCAAGGGAACTGAAAAAAAAGTATATAAGTGCTCAGTTGGAATTGAATCTTAAACAATTTAAAAATGGCTTCTAAAACTTCATACTGAAACAATCTGACCAAAAATAATATCCACTATGAAAACTGGGTGTTTATTTGCATCTGGGTCATATGGTTCCAGTTACAATTCATGAAAGTTCTTTATACCTGAAACTATTATTTTTTTGTTGATTATTCTGTTTTTTACACCCCTGCAATCACTTTGCTTGGAGAAGAGATAATAGGGAAAAATACACTTGTGTGGAATTGCCTTCTGGTATAATTTTGTGCACTCAAGCATTTGTTTCTTTGCAGATCTGAGGCCTTCGAGTGATTGTCAGGAACTCAACTCATAGTTTTCTACCACCTACAAAATGTTGAGCCGTGCTAAAGCAGTGTTGTTTTTTAAATATGACATTTTATTTTCATCTTCTGGAAATTCCTTTCTATTTACTGTATCAATTATCTTCACCATATTCAGTAAAATACAAGCTTTATTATTGGTTCAATTTTCCCATTTCTCGCTTCAGTAAGCTTTCCCTGTGTTAAGCATCCATGAAGACACTGTTCAACTCTTTGATAAACTCAGAACTTCTGTAACTCCTTGTATCTGGATCATTGTCATGTGTGAGCCTGTCAGTTTCTTTATCCCTCTGAAAACTACACGCAATGATGTTCTTTATCTTCCAGGAAGATTTCTCCACATTGAAGGATAAAGACTTGTCTGACAAAGTAACCTCTGCAAATATGCAGAAACTAAGAAATTTGTTATCCTAGTTGATAGTTAATAATTTACATCTGTTAGATTGATCTCATTTGGTAATGATTCAGATAAAATCCATTACTGTCATGACATGAATGGAAATTGCTTCAGTTCTAGGCCAGTGTTAATTTCATATGTATGTTCAAATGCACATATAATGTTTGATGGGTTATGTTTTGTGCAGTAAATATTTAATATGTATAGATTTATGCAAAAAATAACTACATTTAATTTTGGAGGCTGGTTATATTGAAAACAAATCATTCCAACAGTGCTTTCATTTTTTATTACTTTAATTTTAAATAGCTTGCTTCACATGTCAATCCCAGTTCCCTCTCCCTCCCCTCCTCCCGCACCCCCCACCATCCCCCCCCAGCCTCCCACCCTATCCCCACTTCCTTCCACATAGGGGATATCTAGAGTCTGTCTTTTCACTCAGGGCAGGGTCCAGGCACTCCCCTAAGAGTCCAGGCTGAGAGAGCATCCCTCTTTGTGTTATGGACACACGAAGTCCGTTTGTATTCCAGGGATAAACACTGATCTACTGCCCAGGGCCCAAAGGTTGCCCAGGTCTCCTCACTGACTCTCACACTCAGGGGGTCTGAATCTGTCCTATGCTGGCCTGCCAGCTGTCAGTCTGGGGTCCAAGAGCTCCCCCTTGTCCAGATCAGCTGTCTCTGCTGGTTTTGCCAGCCCATTCTTTGCCAATTTGCTCAGAACCTAAGAGAGATATGCATGGTACCCCAGAGAAGAGGAATGAGGCAAGATCTTCTGAACAGATTGGGAACACGGTGAGGGGTGGGGAGGTAGTGGGAGCTTGGAAGAAGAGAGGGGGAGAAGAGGAAGAGAGAGTAGGTCATGGGGGAACAGGAAGGTTGAATGGGGGGTAAGATAGGGGGAAGAGGGAATCATAGGTTAGAAAACAGATCTAGCACCAGTGAGACCTCTAGTGATCTAAAGGGATGACACCAACTGGCAAGCTAAGCAATAGTGGAGAGACCACCTTGAATACCCATTCCTGATAATGAACTTGATGTCTACAGGCATCCTGGAGCCTTCATCCAGTGACCGATGGAAGCAGAGGCAAACACCCACAGTTAAACACTGAACTGGACCCATGGAACCCAGTCACAGAGAGAGAGGACCGACAGTGCTTTCTTATCAGGCTAAGAGACCCAAAGATCTTTTGTGCTCCCGTTGCACCAACTCTCCATCAGCTAGCTCATTTTCTGCTTTAGTTACTCCATCATGCTCTTTCAATCTGCTTTCTACCATTCTACTCCTGGTTTGCTTTGGCATTTTGTCAGTTTCACCTCTCTCTTCAAATGCATTGAAATACCACTCTAGTTATCTTTTCATTACTTTAGATCACAAGTCT
Organism: Mesocricetus auratus; assembly: GCF_017639785.1. Classification (NCBI taxonomy): domain Eukaryota; kingdom Metazoa; phylum Chordata; class Mammalia; order Rodentia; family Cricetidae; genus Mesocricetus; species Mesocricetus auratus. The sequence goes on along the minus strand of NW_024429192.1, from coordinate 8,081,475 downwards.
GATCTCTTTCTCTACCTTTCCCCAAGCTTCAGTGAAGGGACTTTGCCAAATAAGTCCTCATCAGTTTCTTCTTGACTTATAAATCCCCTCACAAGCTCCATTTGTGTACTCAAAGCTTAACCTATAGACGGCTGCTTATTCAAATATAAAGAATAAACCTGCAAGCAAATATTTCCCTTATATTTACATTATTTCATTTTTAAATTAAAACATTATTAGAACATTATTCATTTTCCTCTCTCCAAATCCTGTGCCCACGCATTCCCTCAAAAATTGAAGGTGTTTTTATTATTATTGCTTATATACATACATACATAAACATATACATAATATGCAATATATCCTCAAATCTGTAAATACAACCAGCTGACTCCATTTTTATTGTTTGTGTACATACGATTTAAGGGATGATCACTTTGTAGTTGATAACCAATTAGGTGGCTCATCACTGGGAGAAACTAATTCTTGCACTGATCAGTAAATCATTGAGAACCCAGTCCCAACAGTTGCATCTGCAATTCTTGTACCAAAAGCTTCAGGAATATCTCCCAAGTGAAGGAAGAAATGTTGAAAGAGCCAGAGTGCCAGGAAGTATGCTGTGAAATGGTTTCTCCTAGAAATGGATGCCTAAACGAAACCTAAATGATGATGATATCAGTAGATACAGTAAGAGAGAAGAGGGAATTTCACCAAGGACCTACTCTTTGACAGAGAATTATAGGCAACTAGTGTTTACTATTATAAATAATACCTAATATCAGTTACTTTCAAACTAATGTCATGTACTCTATTACTAAATCTATAAATTACAACTGGGCTATTCTCTTCCTGGATGTATTATATATGGCCTCATATCCACATGCTTAAAAATCAGATGGCTAAGATCGTGTACTGATCTCCAGAAGGCTTAACTTTGATTTCCAGGACCCCTTTTAGGCAGTGCTGTGTGTGCATCTGGTACCACTTGCTTTATTGTCCGCATACACAGGCACAGGCATGCACATGTGCACATAATTAAAAATAATGAAAATAAGTCTTCTAAAAAATCAAATACATGTTTTTGATGACCTCCCAGGATTATTTCCATCTGTTACTGTCACTACATTTCCTAGTTCACACCTAACTTCCAGTGTTCCACCCTTACCAATTTACATGTCATTAAAACTAGTTATGCTGTGTGTGTGTGTATTTTATAAGCTTATAAGACAGCTGCTTTTTGAATGCATTTTCCAAGTTTCTTGAGTGTTAGCATCCCCATCTTACCCCTCCTCCTCTATGCCCTGTTCTCCCCATTTAAACCTTCCCTCGATTCTTCACCTTTTCTCCTTATGTCCCTCTGTTCTATTACCCTCTTCCCAGAAAGGCCCTTTCTAGCTTCCCGGATTGTACAGTATCCTAGTTAAATGCACGAGCCTAAAGAGTCCACATGTGAAAGATAACATGTGGCATTTGTCTTTTGGGGCCTGGGTTACCTAACTCAGTATAATTGCTCCCAGTCCCATTCATTTCCCTGCAAATTTCATGTTTCTTCACAAATGAATAAAATTCCAAAGTGCATGTGTACCGTGTCTTCATTGTCCATTCGTCAACTGATGAGCACTTCAGCTGTTTATGCGTGGGTTTGTTTCATCAATTGAACTTTATTCTACACCAGACAATGGGGAACAGTTTGTAATTAGGAGAATCCCTGACTACGCCATTTTTTCCTAGACTGTTTCTAATACCTTATTATTATAAATAGAGCTGCACTAAATATGGAGAAGCATTCTCTGTGTAGAAGGATGCAAGCTCTTTGGGTACATGTCCAGAAGTCACATAGCTGGGTCATATGGCTCCTATATTCCTAGCTTTCTTAATAACGTTCCGCACTCATTTTCATAGTGGCTGCATTATGTGTACATTCCCGTCAACGATGAGGTAGGTCTCCCCTTTCCTCTCATCCTGAACTGCATTTGTTACCATTTGTTTTCTCAATCTTAACCATTGTGACTGATGAGCTTTCTACCCACGGATGGCCTCACACCCATGCATGTACTAACATCACTGATCAGATTCAGGGTGTTACATAAAAGCAACAAAAGAAACAGGACATGAAAATGGGATGGAGATATGGGAGAGATCTAGAAGGATTTGGAGGAGGCAAATATGATCAAACTTTGTTGTGTTTATGTATGGGATTCTCAAAGTATATATATAAATAATATCTTAAACTGTGTTTTCCAAAACAAAATATACTGCTACTTCCTTACTTTCTTATAAACTCAAGCATAGCACTGGCCCTGGTCTTACTCATCACGCTCTGAAGGGGTGTTTAGATTGAGGTACCGAGAAAATCACTCATCTCTCCACCCAACTTCTCTGTCACATTTTTACTGAATTTGTATTTATACCAGTCCCTTTAATGATAACTTTCTTTTGCTTAACAATTTGTGTTTCCCACTGTGGTCATTCTAAATCCTCCACCTTGTTCAGAAGATCTTTAAAATTTTTCTTCTCCCCAACCATTTTTTCAATACTTAAGTAATGGAAGTCCATCAAATTATTTGTCAAAGTCTTCTGTACAAGATACCAGGCACTTGGTGTGGAAAACGCTTATGGTGCCCATCTTCACTTGTCTCTGTCCCTGTGTTGTTCTAATCTTGAATTCCTCCTTTCTAATTGACTGGTGCAGCTCAGAAGGATGAACTCAAGTCTCTTCTCAAGTAGAAACACGCTGTAGTTGCCAGAAGTCTAATTATCTCCCATCTCTATGAGCCTCTGATGATCTGTTCATCTGTGTCATATGGCTGTTGTCTGCTGAAGTTTGTTCTTTACTACAGATAGGTGTGTCTACCTCGATCTTGAGGGGGATGATTAACAGAAATGTTTCTCTTGTCACCACAGGTTCCTATCACAGCACATATGAGACCTTCATCAAATGTGTTTGGAGACACGGGAACAGCAGCACACCTAAAACCCCAGCACTCAGGAGGCAAAGATAAAGGATTAAGAATTCCAGGCTAGCCCAAACTACTTAAAGCACACCAAGAAATAAAAAAAAACATTTCTTTTTGATTATATGTTGAACCAAGAGAGGAATAATACTAGGCTTGAACTGATTTTTATCGATTTTTAAGAGTCAGTAATTCTGAACATGGAATGCATGGACAGTTGCATCAGTGACACCTGAGAAATCATTAAACAGGCAGAATTTCCAGCTCCATCTAAGACACATTTAGTCATAAACTCCTGGAGTGAAGCCCAGGCATCAGTGTTTTTCAAGCCGTTTACAGAAGTCTGATAAACACCCGTATTTGAGAAACACCACTACGGATTAATCAGGCAGTCCCCATAGCATTTCTAGCTAAAGTAATGTTAGTCAACACACATGATTAATTTACAATGCATTTGTGTTTGAATATTCTGACATGTTTAAAACAAGAAAAACATTAGATAATTTCCGAGGCTTTGATGATGATGAAAATATAGCCTGTTGGGGCAGACATTTTCTATGTGATTCAAAAAGATTTCATGGTAAAACTTGATGCTTATGCTTAACTTTTTCTTAGATTACCCCAAATCTGGCTTAATGTAAAGGTCTGCAATCTTAAAATTGATATAATTGTTGAAATCTAAATCTAGCATACTGGGGAAGTGCTCAGGACCCAAATATGAGCGGCTCTGAGCTTCTCATCCATCATGATATATGAACAGCAGCATCTGATGGGTGGGGCTCCCATGAAGAGTGAGACCTGGAGCAGAGATAGCAAGTTCCACAGGGGATGACCTCAGAGGGGCCGCCGCATGCTCAGAAGGTCTTAAGAGCAATTCAAGGAATTTGATAGTCATCTACAATCTGTTTCAGAGCCAAAATTACACAACAGAAGTCATGAACTCTGTAGATTAGGTAGTTAATTTTACTTCTACTTAGTTGGGAAGTGTTTTAGTCAGAATCCTCCAAAGAAAATGGTCCTGTGGGTTATATGTATACACACACACACACACACACACACACACACACGCACGCACACACACACACACACACACACACACACACACACACACGGGATTTAGAGTTATAAGACTTTAAAATTCCTTATGGAACTTATAAAATACCAAACCAATGAAAGAACATTTGGAAATGTCCCAGGCATTAGCACTTAGTGCAAAGTCTCCTGCATAGATTTAGCAATGATTCAGGTTTGAGAACAGCTGTTCTAAATGACAAAATTCTCCTCATTTAATGTCACATGTACTCTACTATCAGATGAATCAAACATTGACTGTTTGAGAGAAACAATCAATAAGTACATGAGAAATACTAGATCCAGAGTCCTAGATCCTGAAATAAATACTGGGAGATAAAATGTTTCTCCCAACAATGAAACAGGATGGATCCCTGGGCTCTGTTTTCTCCCCTCCTTCTCCTCCTCCTCCTCTTTTTGCTCCTCTTACTCATTCTCCTCCTCCTGTTCCTCCTCCTTCCCTTCCTTCTCCTCTTCCCTTTCTCTCTCCTCTTTCTCTCCTTCCCTTCCTCTATATCATTATCATTCATCCATTTCAGGAAAGACAATGATGCTAAGTTAGAGTCAGTGCCAGAAGTTTGTAACCTTGCGTCTTCTGGTTTTAGTCAAAAGAGATGTATTTGTTTGGGGAGTCTAGTAGACTTGTAACACTCCAGGAAAGTGCAAGCTTCAGAGACCAGGAAACAAGCCATTGCTTTCACCTTTGCAGAACTTAATGTGGGCGTAAGTTCATGCACGTCCACTTTTAAGAGCTGTGAACGAAATGGAGATTTTAAAATGCTTGAAACTCACCTCAAACTAAATAAAGGTATAAACTCACCTAGAACTACATAAAGAGTACTACATTACTTCAAAAGACAACCTGAAATTAGAGTCAATATTAAAAATAAATTTGCTGTCACAAAACAGACGGGGTAATGAGTGGGCTTATGATCACAGTGACATAACAGAAAGAGTAAATGTTGCCTCAGAATGTATATTGTCAAAAACTTACATATGGATTCTAAACTTGGAATTTTTTCTGGTATCTGGATGAAACCCAGGCACTCAGTCGTGTTATAAAATGTGCCCCGCAGTGGTTCCAGAGTTAAACACTTGGTCCCCAAGCAGTAGTACCATTTGGAAAAGTTTAGGAGGTAAGACCTTAGTGGGAGACTGGGGTCAGGCTCTCAGTGGCATCTTGTCCAGGCTGATATCCCGTCTCTCCCTGTCTTCCTTCTGTAATAAGGTAAAGATTCTTCTCTGGCCACATTTCCCCACCACCATGATGTTCTGCCCAATCACATGGAGTGGAGTAGCCATGTGCCACACCCTCTGAAACTATGAACCCAAATAGGCCCCTCATTCTTTAAGTGGTATACTTCAGATATCTTGTTGACAGAGACAAGAATAGCTAATTAATACAATTCTCAAGCTTGTGTTGAGAGAAGAGTTTGTATGCAGTTCACCACAGATGATGTCAAGTACGGGGAATGTGTCAGAAGTTACCACCTAAGAGGAGGTAAATGGCAGCTTCGGTTGCTATGTGTTTTATAGTCAGAGCAGCCAGGCCTATGGGATGTACTGAAGAAGACACCATCTCCACAGACTTCCCAGGACCCAAAGGTACCACTTTCCTACGGACTGAATGAGTTTGTTCCCAAAACTCTGTCAACAAGAACTGCAAACACTATTGACTTTCTGATAAAACAATAATGTGGTATTTTTTCTTGAATTTCCCTAACCATGAGTGAACTTGCATATTTGTTAACATGTTTGAATGGATGTTTCTATTAAGTTAGATGAAATTTCCACATTGTGAATTGAATCAAATATAGATAGCAATTACCCAGAAAAAAATGCCTTTGTGCTGAACATTCACAAGAGCTTATACCTTATTATTGTTCCCCCAAAGCTTATATAATGACTGTTATACAGAATTTACATTGTGTTGACAAATACACATGACTGGGAGATATTTAAAGAATGTAGAGGCTGTGTTCATGTTGTATTCATATACTATAATATAGTAGGTTTGAGCATCCTTGAATTTTGAGGGAAGATTCTAGAACAATCTGCCATGGATATGAAGGAGTGATCCATAATACAGATACCTGTATATATGTATGTTATCTCTTTTCTTCTTTACACATTTTTGTTGTTGTTTGGTTCTTTTTTCTTTTATGTATGAGATTTTTATTTTTATGAAATTTCTTGTCAAATCCAGTAATATCATACCCATGATTACTGTTTTGTGATGAGATGCATTAGCAGCATGTAATTAATATCCAACTTTCTTACTTCATCCTGCTTCAAACTTCATATCATACAACACCGCAAGTATATTTGCCTATGTTTCTAAATTCTGGATTGTGTGCCGGGATTGCATTTTATCTACATTTAGGTTCTTTTCTGTGTAAAGAATCCAGTAGAAATTTTAGATCACATCCAAACCTGGGAGGCTTATATTTGATGGTGGATCTTCCCATTCAAGGCAAAACGGGAGTGTCTCTTCAGATTTTTTCTCAAGGTAATTTGTTGTTATTGACAACATCTTTTCAGCCTTCCTGCTAACTCTTCACTGACACTTACATGATGTAATAGATTACTGTTTCTAGTTCTAAATGTCTATAAGAAAAAATATAATATACTTTTTGTACACATACCTTAATTTCTGTACCCGTTTACTTGTGTATCTAGAGTTTGCTTCACAAGGACAGAATCACCAAAACACTTGTTTCCCCCAGTGTTACACCATATTCTTTTTCTTCTCTACATAAAATTTATGGTGATGAGGACAATTACCAATACCTGTCAGTTCCCTTCTGTTAGCTGAAAATGTTTTATTTTTTTTTGCCTAAGGCACTTTGGTTTTGCATATGTTTATGTTGTATTTAAATATTTTTCTTTCACTGCATTGGTTTTAAATATCACCAGACCTGGTGATCAATGAATCCAGTTACAGTCAATGTCAGAATTTGTAGACCACTCACACTCACTGAGATTTTGAGAAAGGTCAGGACACATCAACAACTGAAGAGTAGGTACGGTTCCTGGGAAGATTTTCACTTTGACCAAGGGGATCTGAGCTCAGCTGATCATTTAACACAGATCTGAGAGAATAGCCCAGCAGAAACCTCCTCATCTCAAATCATATTCACAATGATGAGTGTCATAAGATCTACTGACATGACAATCAATGTCTAGCAACCATTGATTTAAATGTTTCATACTTTTTTGAGAAAAGGTCTCACTGTGTATCTCTGGCTGATCTGTAGCTCTGTGTAGACCATGCTGGCCTCAAACTCACAGAAATCTGCCTACCTCTGCCTCCCAATTGCTAGGAGTAAAGGTATGAGCCACTAAGCCCAGCCTCATTTTCTACCTCTTAATATTAGAGTAAATTTAGCTTTGCAATTACTGCCTTTTCTTTTGTAATGGTCTCACGTGCACACACACACACACACACACACACACACATACAAAGTAGTTTCTAAATTATTTTTAAATCCTCATTCTTCAGCATTTTCCAAAACTAGAAAATTAATAAGTAAGGAATACTTTTCTATTTTCAAATCATCCTTTTCTCTTTAGTTACAATAATTTCTTAATGAGAATCCATTTCTTTTGTCCTGCTTCAAAGTTTTAAAAATAAATTCTCCTGAAATACTTTTTGTCTATTTTCAGGAATCAAAGTCTTCTCAGAAACTCTGATTCAAAAGCTAAAGCTGAAAACCTATGGATTTGCATGGCAGTTTTTGTTGCTCTGACATCTCTCTGGCTTCTTCACAGTCCCTTTCAGATCTATCACCTGCAAAAGCAAAGTCACTGGAATGTCTCTCAAGCTCTCATTTCTTAGCCCATGCCTCCATCTGCAGCTGATAACTAACCAAGTTATTACTGGACACTGCTCTATGCCTCTTGAAAAGTGTATTAAATCACCCAAGCCCAACATCATTGAGGAATCTTTATAATGTTGGAAGTTTTGATCATCAGATAACAAAGACTGAGTCCAGGGCATTTCGTTTACAAACGGCGCAAGAAATATTCTTGGACTAATTGGACATTACCTGAAGATGTGTTTGGTTGATAATGTGCCCCTTGTGTATTTGCTCAATCCATCCTAATTATCCTAATGTTTGCTATCTGCAATGTGATTACAGCTTTGTGCAGCAAATCATTGCTAGAATACAACATCAAAACCATGCATCTGGATATTTCAGTGAATAAAAACATAAATTATAAAGCATCTATTACTCATACTAAGGACTGTATTTTAGAAATTCCTATGAGCAAATATATTAATTAATCTCTTAAAGTTCTAATTACTGTTTTCCCTATGAAGCGGCCTTTGAAGAAATTCATATGGCAGGCTCTTAAAACAGTTCTTAAAATGAAAAGTAAATTTCTTTTTAAAGTAGTATTAATGTGAGCCTTACAAAAACGCCGGGAAATTGTCTAATTCAAACTTTATGTGTGAGAAAGCTGAGTTTAGGGAGTGGTTGTATAAGTAAACAAATGCAGCAACATTCTTAAATGAAAAATACAGTAACAGGAGTAACATTCAAACAGTCTAAGGCACTGGACTAATACAGAGAATACAGTAAATCATAGCCCCACCATCGGCGCCTCCTCTCCAGAATGAGATGCCAGTTTCCAACAGCAACAGAACTACTATCACCATATCACACTTCATAATCTCCTAGGACCTCAGAATAATACCCATGATCTCTTCAAATAACTGAAGTAGACTCTACTGCTTACTGCATTAATACATGCCCACATCACTTTAGTGATCTGGTCTCTCTTTTCTGCACCTCTAAGGCTTACCTTCTCATATATCTCCAGGTCCTAACTCTGTCTGCAGATTAAACTCATCCAAGTTTCACTGCAAAAGTAACAGGCTTCTTGTGTCTACAATGAGACTGAAAATGACTTCATTTGGCTTTCTGGTCTGTATTGTTCTTATTCAGAGTACCTAGGCTTCAAATGATCTGCACCTGAACTGACTTTGTTCCTTTTTTAAAGCCTTTGAAAAATGTGAACAAAAGTAAATGTAAAAAGGGTTTAATAAGAAGTTCAGAGAAAAGTTCTGGCTTATGTTGAAATAATAGGTACTATCAGCCAAGGTCAAGATGAACTATTTTGTGTGTTGAAGAAAATTGATCAATATAATGAAAAATGGAATTACAACAAAATGTATATGTATAACAAATATGTGTGTGTGTGTGTGTAGCAAAATGTATAACAGGAGGTTCTAGGGGGAGTATTAGTGATTCAAATGTGAAAACTATAATGTTACCAAAAGAAAATACAGACTGTCAAGGTTGTAGAGAAGTCTCAGTAGCCAAGAGCACTTCTTGATCTTCTCAAGGACCTGAGATCATTCCCCAGCACCTGTATCAGGCAACTTGGAACCAGCTGTAAGTCCAGCTCCAGGGGGTCAGATACCCTCTATCACCTCCCTGGACACCTGCACAACATGTGGCATACACTCTCCCAGACAAATATACATAACAATAAAATAAATATTCCAAAAATGTGTGGAATCCTCTTCATAAAGAGTTAGGGTGAACCTTTCTAAACAAAATTATCAAATCACACTTGCTATGTGTGTAAACTGCACATAAACTGCATTATACGTATAGGCAAGCAAATAATAGTAGCTGTGATGACCCTTGCAATGTCTAAAAATAAAGGGGGTTACAAAGAGTTTCTGTAAATCAATTTTTAAAATACAGAACTTCCCATGACATGACTTTCTATGTCAGAGACATAGAAAGGTTAATGTTACTTGGGGAAAATTTTTAAATGTTCAAACTCATTATTAATAATAGATATATAAATTGAAGGAATATATTATGCCTTTCAGTTCTCAAGAAAACAATAGGAAAGGATCAGGTGAAACTATGTTTCTGTGCATATATGGAGAAGTAAGAAAATGCAGTGTGAGAGCATGGGTTGAAACAGACAGCAAAGTAAATAATCACATTCTGCCTCAAGTCACTTGTTGGGTTGAAGGATCACAGACCCCCTCAGGGAACATGTGTTCACAGCAGCAATGCTGTGATGTAGAGAAACCCATGGTAGGTGTGGTATTATGCAGTAATAAGAGCGAACTCATAGCTGAATGCCACACGGGCCAACATGCTACAGCTTTCTACAGAAATATCCAAGATGGAAATCCCAACTCAAGTAATATTGAGTGAGAGAGGGTTTGGAAAAAATACATAAGATAATACCATTTTCTTGAAACAGAGTGACCAGCACTGTAAAGGTTTGGGCTGACTGAAACAGTGGGTGCATATAAGTCACAGTATAGCTATAAATAAGATGCAGGAAGAGACTGGGAAACAAGAGAATAGCTAAATTAGGTAACCGTTCATAAACATGATAACATATAACAATGTTAGGCCTCTGAATACATGTGTGTGAACATGACAGCGTATAACAATGTTAGGCCTCTGAATACATGTGTGTGAACATGATAGCGTATAACAATGTTAGGCCTCTGAATACATGTGTGTGAACATGATAGCGTATAACAATGTTAGGCCTCTGAATACATGTGTGTGAACATGATAGCGTATAACAATGTTAGGCCTCTGAATACATGTGTGTGAACATGATAGCACATAACAATGTTAGGCCTCTGAATACATGTGTGTGAACATGATAGCACATAACAATGTTAGGCCTCTGAATACATGTGTGTGAACATGATAGCGTATAACAATGTTAGGCCTCTGAATACATGTGTGTGAACTATTTGCCTCTCTAGGGTCATGGAAATTCTCTATTACAAACATGTCTGACTTACTACTATTAAAATCTTTCCTTCTTCATAGATGTGCTCATCGTGGTTGTTGTTCTCTTCAGTAAGACTATCATAATCATTCTAAAATACTATTTATGTCTTCCTGAAAAAGAATTCAAAGGTTCAGCGTATTGCATCTACTCCCTTAAAGCTTACCCTTCTCTCTAAAGGGAAGATTTCCAGAGAGGTGATCAGCATCCCTTTGTTATTGGGGTGACTAAAAAAGAGAAAAAGGAAATGTTAAACTACAAAATAAATACCCATTCTGAACAGAGATTTACTATTTAAACAAAAAAGAAAGTTTCCATTTGCAGTGTTGTAGATGCCTTCAGTCAACAACTTTTTGGTTCATTGTTTGTTTTGATTAAGGGTCTCACTGTATAGTCCAAGATTGGCATCTACCTCGTTTTACAGCCCAGGCCTGAAAGTCATGATCATCCCATGTTTGATTTCCTTGTGCTTGCATTTAGAGTCAAATGCTTAAGCATGAGCTTCCTAGATATGTATGCTGTGTGTCCAAGCTTCTAGTCAAAATGTCATAAGTAATGCAAACCTACACATTCAACAATATTCTTGCAAAACAAACCGGGCCAAAGTTCAGCCCCTAACAGCATTTTGACAATATTTACCTACCCAGCTTATTATTCGATACTTTACAATTACAACATTAATGACAGTCAATCTTTCTATGTCACTTATAAATTACCAAGACTTCCAAGTTTTATAAACACATGAGAGTGTTTCCATATTGACAGGTCTGCCCATGACCTGTTATTGACAGCTGCTTGGCATTTTGAGATTCATGTAGCTGTACTGCCCTCCATTTGTATATCTCAAATTACACACCAGTAAATCAGACATGTGACCCCAGACTTAGCCATGACATAAACACTAATGTCTCTGTCTCCTAAGTCTAAAAATATCCCACCCCTCTGGGTCCAATCCAGACACAAACAGCACAGTAGTTTAATCAGAAACATTCAATATGAAATGTTCCATCTGTATCAAAAGGCAAACTATAGTCTATCAGAATCTCTGGATGTTCTGGGGTTGTGGAAGGATCCTCAAATAAGAAAAGCAAGATGAAAGTGATGGCCTCCTGAGAAACTGCTGTACTGTACCAAACAGTAGGGCATTGTGCCCTTAACTCTTAGAGGAAAACGTAGTTATCATCCTAAGTGCTTGTTCCCCTAAGGGTAAAATGCAAAATAGAACATGAAAACGTCTTGAAAGTTGATGGACATGTTTATGACTGTGTTTATAACCATGATTTCAGAGGTACAAGGATGTATTCAAATTGACAAATTATATACATTAAATACAGTCAGCTTTGGTACATAATTATACCTCTTAGAAACCACAAAATATCCTTGTTCTTCAGTGAAGGAAAAGCAAGTGCAGGACTGCAACCAAGGGTGTTCTCAACCGAGAATGAAGATCTAAGAATGTAAGAAGCCCAGACCCACAGGCGAACCACTGAGGTGGCTACAAAGCAGGATATAGAAGGGATCTGGCTTTCAAAAAATCAACACGGTCAACTGTCGGCCTTAATTTCTGAGCAACCAGAATCTTACTTACAACGTCGTTACAGGTGACTATGCACTGTAGTAGTCTCTTTACCTGCACTTCTAGCAGTTTTGGAGTTTCGTGTTTTACATTGACGTCTTTGATCCACTTGGAGTTGGCTTTTGGGAGGGGTGAGTGCTATGGCTCTAGTTTTATTCTTCTTTAAGAACTGCCTCATTTTCCCATAACTATTTGTTAAAGATGCTGTCTTTTCTCTGGTGTATAATTTTGAAGTCTTTGTAAAAACTGAGTATCTGTAATAGCACACATTTAGACCTGGGTCTTCTTATGTCCAACTGATCTACATTTATGCTTTTGTGACAATACCGTGCTTATATTAATTTTTTAGTGTAACTTGAGATTGTGTATGGTAATAACTTAACTTCTTCTTTTTGATCCAGATCGTTTTGGCTGTCTGGAGTCGTTATGATCCCATATGATCTTTTAAGATATTTTTTCTACTTGTATGGACGCTGAAAACTTTTGTTTATAAAAGGATGCAGTCCATAGAATGAATAGGCAGCCTATAGAGTAGGAGAGAAACCCTGGAAAACTACAGATCCAACAGAGGATTAATATTCAGAATGTAAAAAGAACTCAAAAACCAAGGTAGTAAGAAAACCTTTAAAAATTCAATCCAAAAGAATAGGCCTTTGATCTGAACATAAAGTTCACAAAAAAAAAAGAAATACAAGTGCCAATAAATATTGTTTTAAAGTGTAAAAAAAATCACTGGTCATCAGGGAAAATCAAACTCAATTTCTTTAAGATTCCCATCTCACATGAGTCTGAATGACTGACCATATTTTTCTTTAAAAAATCAACTGACAATAACAACTGGAGTGCATGTAGAGAAAAAGGAAACTTTGTTCAGTGTTGGCAGGAGTGTAAGCCGGTGTCGTCTCTAGAGAGATCGTTGTGGGTGTGGAGATTTCTCAGAAGTAAATTACAATATGACACAGCTACACCACTCCTGGGCGTATATCCAAAAGAGTCTACATCCTACTAAATAGATAATTGCTCAGCTCTTTAGAGTTGTGTGTTTAACGTAGGGTTCCTAGGACAGCCTAGAAATTAGAAAGAGATTATCAGTGCAACCAACACCCTAAGGGAAGGAAAGCTGAGGTGGGGTACTCTTGGGACGTTTGAGTAAGGATAGTGTGGATGGCTTGGGAACATATGGGAACATGTAACAACAAAATACCTGCCAACCCCCCAAGATTTAGTTCATGTATTTCACAGCACATTTTATTTCAATTATTTCATTTCAAACTCTATTAATTAATGACCACAGTTACATAAAGCAGTCTATATTTTTTAGTGAATACATCATTTTATTCAAAAACTACATTCACGTATTCCAACTGGGCATTTCTTCTGTGCCTCTGAAGACAGCTGCAGCATAGGCTCGAAGAGACAGCTGTAAGGGTTTACACTCCAAAACCCAGTAAAATGAAGTTCATCTTCCATCTTCCATGGTGTGCTGAAAATACTGTCAATACCAGGAGTAAAGGCGTACTGTGAGATGTTTTCCGGTGTCGGCACACAGCTGTCAGTCATTCCTTGGGCTCAGACGAAACAGATGGAGGGAGGCTCCAGTAGGATTTGTTCCTACAGTATTTGTTCGTAGGGTGACAGGAGAATTGCGGTGGAGACTAGCAGCGAGAAGAGTGGCATTTTCTGTAGCCATAGCAGCTGGAGCCAGAGCCACAACCACAGCCAGAGCCGTATCCAGAGCCATAGCCACAGCCATAGCCAGAGCCGTAGCCACAGCCATAGCCTGAACCATAGCCACAGCCATAGCCTGAGCCATAGCCACAACCACAGCCAGAGCCGTATCCAGAGCCATAGCCTGAGCCGTAGCCACAGCCATAGCCTGAACCATAGCCACAGCCATAGCCTGAACCATAGCCACAGCCATACCTGGAGCCATAGCCACAGCCATATCCACGACCGGAGCCACAGCCTCCACAGGAGTTTCTGTAATAGTTGCAACACATGTTGTTGAGAGGTGAAGTTTCAGTTGAGAGGTCAGGTATTTCTGAAGAGAGGCTGCCACCCAGAGTCCTCAGACCTTTATATACCCGCAGGACTGGATGGCCCATGCCTCACATGGGCTCCTCTCTTTTTACAGACATGTTCCTGAAGTGAACTCATCCCCTCAACAGTCATGTTAGGAATTCACAATTTACTCCCCAGGAACTCACACAAGCATTCAAGGAAATAGATATATTTTCGGGACACTCAAAACTTATGCATCATAATGTATTCTCCATTAAGTCATTTTATGACCGTGACGTATAGAAAACATTGCCCGCGTATGCGGGACCTGTAAAGATGTGCTTTTCACTCTACCCCTGAAGTCCTTGTTATCCCGCGCTGAACACTTACAGTTAAGAACAGCAACAACAGCAACAGCGACGGCCTTACCGGGGCTCTTGCTCTCCCCTCTCGTGATTCACCCTTCCCGTCAACAAAGCCCTAAATTACTTTTCATGGATTCGGGACAAAGTTCATTTTAACTTGCTACAACCACTTTGAAAACTTCTAACCTTCCCTCTTATGGAAGTCTTGCTGGTCTGTCCTTCCGTGGGTGGTTTATGTACTTCTATTTCTTTCTCTTTCAAAACATGTTATTAAATTCCTACACATCAGCTTCTGAGTACATTTATCGCATACAACTTAAAGGTAAATGGACCCAAAAGGTTGAATGTGGAGAGTTGAAAGTGTTTTAGCTCAATAAGCTATTCATTCAGTTTTTTAAACAAATTCAGTGGGGGAGGGGAGATAACCACACCAATTTTTATGAGATTATTCAGTCTTCTCTTAGATTTGGTCATTGTTTCCATGCTTCCTTATTCACTGTGGTTAGTAAATAAGAATTGTTCTGGGTGAGTGGAGTGCATATGTAAATGGCATTCCAATCAAATGGTACAGAAATGTAACTAGAAGCAGAATGACTTAATGTCTTGTTGCCCGGAGTG
This sequence comes from Mesocricetus auratus, assembly GCF_017639785.1. Lineage (NCBI taxonomy): Eukaryota > Metazoa > Chordata > Mammalia > Rodentia > Cricetidae > Mesocricetus > Mesocricetus auratus. The sequence goes on along the minus strand of NW_024429192.1, from coordinate 8,066,125 downwards.
GTGATTATAGCAAATCAGCAAGCATGTCATGTGCTCTTAGGCTTCTATAAAAGATGGTTTTGGCCAAGGGGCAGAAGCACATTCATGACGTATACATATGACCTAGTCTCCACAAACGGCCATAACTTAAGGAGATCTCTACTCTCATCCCTGTGTTGGGTGTCATTGCAGGGTCTTCCCCTTGCTCATTCTCCACTTGCTTGCACACTGTAAATGTGTACTTCCCCCATCCAGCTGTCACATATACACGATCACACTTCCATACCGAAATCTTTGAATAACTCTAAATTCTAGTCAGGAGTCCTGAGCCACACATCAGACAGTCGCAGACAATTCAAGACAAAATTATCATCCCATGAAAGATAAGAATTTAAGTATATTATGAATATGGTAGCCTAAGAAAGTCTAACAAGCGCTTACAGAATGAAACTTTATGAGGCATCCTTCCAACTTAGCACACAGACTGAAATCTGCACTACAGTTCACAACAGTGTAACTGGCAATTTGAAATCTGTGAAGAGCTGATGGAGGATGTCCATCAGCTGTATATGTGTTTGTCTTATTGTTTGATAAATAAAACACTGTTTGGCCAATAGAGGCAGGAAGATAGGCGGGACTAGGAGACAAGGAGAATTCTGGGAAAAGCTGGCAGAGAGGCACTGCAAGCAGATGCCATGTAATGGAGGAAGGAGTAACAGATCCAGACCCTTCTCCAATAAGCTAAGACCATGTGGAAATACATAGATTTATAGAAATGGGTTAATAATTAAGACAGAGATAGCCGAGATAGCCAATAAGAAGCCTTAGCCATCAGCCACCAGCTTTATAATTTATATAAGTCTTTGTGTACTTATTTGGTGGCAAGTCAGCTGTGGGATCAAGCTGGAAAGGAACTCCAGCAACAAAGATCAGCTATCATGTTGAATATGTCTATCATGATTAAAAAAAATAAACAGAATAAGAAAACTTGACAGGGATTAATGTGTTTGATTATGGTAACAGATTTGCATGTGTAAGCACAGCTCTAAAGACAGGAATTTATATGTACTGCATCCACTCACTTTTAATGAGTGATGTCTCAATAAGGCTGAGGAACAAGTAAGGAAACAAACAAACCTTGCTGTGTAGTCGTTATAAAAGCAGGACTAACCTACCAAAACATAGTGAGTGGAGGGATTTGGAAACAGACATAGGATTTTAAAAGGTTTCATAAGAGATAGCTTTTGGTAAAGGGGGACAAGATATGTGATTTTATCATCTGGTTCTGTGTATATGGCTAGGAGGCTACCCACACAACAAAAGGAAAACCAAAAGACATGGTGGTACAAATTCCTAATCCACTACTGGAGAACTAGAGAGAGGAGGATCCCTGAGGCTCACAAGCTTACCCCTAGGCCAATGAGATGACCTTGGCATCCCAAAAGTGAAGGTAATGTCACTACAAGTTGCCTTTTCCTCTCCTCATGTACCAAACATATGTTACATTATGCAGAGAGGGGGGAGAGGAGGCAGGGGAGACCAAGAATAATAATTATGTCTCTATGTCTTACATGTCATTCCTCAAGCCATGTGACTCAGTACTATAGTGAACAGACATGGGAAGAGTAGGCATCCTTTAGGGAAGGCTTCAGTTTTCCCCTGCTGAATATAATGCTAGCATCAGACATGGTATCTATATTTTAATGTGTTCAGGTAAAGTGCTTACAAACCAGAATAGTTGAGGGTTTTTATTGTGAACTTGATAAAAATTTCTAAATGTCTTTTCTGCATCTGGTACTATTGCCATGCAATTGTTGCCTTTCGTTATGTTGATATGGTATGTCCTGTTTTGGTTTTTTATTCAACTGTAGTAAACCATCCTTCCATAGCATGGTAAATTCCATTTGTTCATCGGAAATGATTCTTATAATGCTTTATGGATTTCAATTTGCTGACTAGAGAAGACTTCCACATCTATGTACATCAGAAATGCTAGCTTCATATTTTGTTTGCTTACCATACTTTGACTTGCTTTGGTTATCAAAGAAACACTGAACTCATTAAACAAATATGGGAGTGCCCCCTAGTCTTCAATTTTCTGGAAATATTATGAACAGTTTTACTTTAGACTTAAATATTTGATAAGGAAAAGTGACAGTTGAGTGATTAGCCCTAAATGATGTATCTGTGTCACCCCCCTACCCCAAGTGCCCAGGAATCATTATCACAATAGAGGGTTTGACAAGACTGTAAGATCCAGAAAATGGAAAGAATTACTACTAATGCTGTCTTCTAGATATATCGTATTGTGCCTGACTGCTAGACCTTCCCTGATCTGATTTTTTGATACACTACTGATAATTATTATATATTTTTATTAAGGATTACATGTGTTATGATATGCAAAATACTTCATTCTGCTTTATATTTCTGTCTATTTTGCATGATAATCTCTCCTCATTTGCTATTGTTAGCAACTTAGAGATTCACTTTTAATGGATTATATAGTTAGCTGTGAAGTGAGTCTGTTGGGCAGCAAAGAGTTGAGTGCTGTCTTATTACTTACTTAAGCATTGAGTGTTCTAACCATTTTTGATTAAAAGTTATGACTATAGACATACTGTTGCTGTTACTTAGATTCTTTCTAATTATTCATGGAAACCTATGGAGGTAGGTTGTTTCAAAGTTCATCACAAATGTAATATTATTCTTCATAAATCCACAAGTCACTGGGCATCATTTTTCCTGGATTTGCCGACCACATAGTCTTTACTCCATTATCTAGAATGTGTTTTTCATTTACCCTTCTCTTACAGAATCACTAAATCCCTAACTAGAAGTGATGGAGAATTGATTAACTAAACATGCGTTCTGACTGTGAAAAGTTACTTAGCCTCACAACAACTAGAAATCCAAACACTTGAGTCACTGACAGCAAAGCACACAAAGAAGGTGCTTCTGCTTTTACACCCCTCTAAACATTTAAGAAACTTCTCATATTGTGGAGGATAGTTTGCTTCAAATTCTAACAATTGGTATAATTCTTTTCATTGGTACCTAATCCCATGTCATACAAAAAGAAGATTTTAAAATAATCATAAAGATAATGAGAACTTAATATATGGCTAAAGACAAACGTGAATGACCTCACCTTTGTCGTCACACAAAAGGTGAATGGCCAATCGGTTGAAATGCTTAGCTGCCTAGTAGATGATGCAGAGAAAACTTTGTCAATACAGAGATATATGAAACTAGGATTAAATATAAAAAGGAAGCTTCCAAGAGGTTAATGATCCAAATGTGAAGCATAATTATTCTAACCAATGAGTAAAATGTGTAATTTTTGGCTTTTTATTGAAAAATTATTTCATAAAATATTTTTGCCCTCCTCCAACTTCTTCAGGAATAATCCCCACCTTCCTACCCACACTAGCTTTTTCTCTTTTTTCTTAAAAGAAAGGAAAGAAACACAAAAATATCCAGCAAAACAGAAACTAAAATATACAAGCAAATTACCAAATCCCCTCCAAAAACTATGAGAAAATCTACAAAAATAAAATGAGTCAATTTTCTGTTGGTTGACTACTCTTACGTATTGGATCTATCCTGAAGTGCAGATAAAATAAACTGTGGGAATCCGTTGGAGAAAACTAAGTCTTCCTTTGCTAGTGGGTATCAATTTCAGATTGCTCCTTGGTTAAGAACAGGAGCTCATGTCCACTTCCTTTTCTCAGTACTGAAATCCCACCTGGTTCGAACCAATGCAGGCCATGTGTGTGTGCCACAGCCTCTGTTAGCACATATATGCATTGGTCCTTTGCAGTATGGAAGACATGGATTCCTTAGAGTCAGCCACCACGTCTGGCTCTCATAATCCTTTGCCTCTTTTCCCACATATATCCATGAAACTTGAAGGTCTAGAGACACCCCATTTAGGGTTGAGGGTTTCAAAGTCTTTCACTCTCTGAACGTTTCACTCTCTGAAGAACCAAAGGGGGTAGTTTTTATGACTCTTAATGACTATGGGATGGCAAACTTCTATGGCTGTGACACATGGGGAACCATGAAACAATAGAATAACAAATGTAGATAAATACAAGACTTAATTGTCTTTGTCATAAATCCCTCCAAATGGGCACATGGTAGCAAGGATAGATCTTTCAAGACAAATCATGATTAATGATAAAAAGAATTTTTCAAACATAACAATATGCATTCATCATCCAAAATGCATGGAGGAGATAGAATGACCCTTAGCCAACATGTCCACTTGAACTAATTCATTTTGCATTTTTCAATATTTATATACACAGATAATAGGATCTGCACCTAGACAGAGAATTCATACACATAGTATGAAGCCACTGTTTTTCTTTGTTGCTTATATTGTTCTGCAAGACATAAATTTTTGTAGTATAGAATTTTCCAGTGGTCAGAAAACTAACCCTTTCACATTTAGAGGCTTTCAGATTTCATACTAACATAATAGCTATATTCAACTTGTAGAATGATCATTTCTCTTGGGGTTTTTTTCTGGGGTTGAAATGTGATAGAATAAATTGTAAGATGATTGTGAATGGCTGATGGGGAAAGGGACAGAAATCTAAATGAAACTGGAAGAAAAATGATAACATTTTTAAAGACACAAAAAGCCAATGGGAACAATGTTCTAGTAGCAAATGGGGTGGTTTATTCAGCTCACTCTTCTACCCTGTATGTGACACAAGCATATACCTACACAGTAAAAATTCCCATAAGTCACCTGTCCACTGCTTAAGCTTTTGCTCACTTAGATTTTTGTTCTTCTCCATAAAGCCCCAAATCTATTAGATTTCAGAGCATGACTGGATGACTAACACAATAGCTGCTCACAAACCTCTTCTGTTCAGCTCTCTTTAACTCTGAGTGGCCACGTGAGAGCACAGTGTGCAAATAGAGATTAATGGAAATAAGGAAGCACCCTTTCCAAATATGTAAACCAAGGTTCTCAGTAAGCTTTGATCACCCTCACTATCTGCCACCCTTGTTTTCATGCCTAGAAAAGAGCAAAATACTGGTCACATTCATCACCCCCTTGGAAACATGGACATAACAGCAACACACCAACAGTGGAAAGGAAGACCTCAGTCCCTTCAGATGATTTAGATTCTAGCATATTGTATGTACTCTAAGATTTCTTATTTCTTGTATTTAAAAATGTTAGTTTTTATTTAATATATTACAAGTATATAGTAATTGAATAACAAAAGAGTACAGACTTCACAGCAAATAAATTCTTTTATTCAGAAACTGACATTTACCCCACATTTGCATGTCCCAATTGTACGTTTCTTCTGAGCATGTGAAGACAGCTGCATCACAATCCAAAACCCAGGAAAATGAAATGCGTCTTCCTGGTGAACCGGGATCTTTCGCTTATTTCAGGAGCAAACACATATAATTTACAGTTGCCCAGAACACAGTTGTCGGTCATTCCCTGGGCTTGAAGGGAATGGATGAGGCTTCCAAGTCATCTTGCTCTTCCACTGCTCATTGCCAGGGTGAAGGAGAAATTGTGGTTGGGACTAGCAACAAGAAGAGTGGCATTTTCTGTAGCTACAGCAGCCAGAGCCAGAGCCACAGCTATACCTGGAGCCAGAGCCACAGCTATACCTGGAGCCATAGCCACAGCCATAGCCTGAGCCATAACCACAGCCATAGCCTGAGCCATAGCCATATCTTGAGCCATAGCCACAACCAGAGCCGTATCCACAACCATAGCCATATCTTGAGCCATAGCCACAGCGAGAGCCGTATCCACAGCCTCCACAGGAGTTTCCGTAGTAGTTGCAGCACATGATGTTGAGAGGTGAGGTTTCAGTTGAGAAGCAGAAGGCTGTTTCTGAAGTATGAATGTCATCCAGTCTCCCCAGACTTTTATACCCTACAGATTGATGGCTCATGCCTCACATGGGCTCTGCTCTCTCATTTTACAACCATGTTTTTAGAATGAATTAATCCTCTGAAAATTTTGTTAGGAATTCACAATTTACTTACTACCACCCTAGGAACTCAAACAAGCATTCAAAAATAATAACATATATTTCTGAATAGTGAAGCTTGGGAAGCTATAACTTATCCTCTACAAAGTCATTTCATGACCATGACACAACATAGCACATCACCAAGTATGTATGACCAGTAAGTAAGTGTTTGTGATTATGTTTTCCAAGATATTTGGAAATCTCAACTATATCATCCCATTAATGGTGAGGCATGTTATTACCATCCCCATTAACAGCTGTTGAGGAAGAATCATTGCAACAACTTTGTTTTTACCATTAAAGTTAGTATAAAACACTTCTCATAGATTTTTGACAGACTTGAGTTTTTAACCTACATCTTACAGCTAGAACTCAATTCTCTCTGATGGAAGACCTGCTAACTCCATCATCCCCTGCATGAACTCTTTCTATTAAATTCCTCATGCATCAGTCATAAAAAGAGACTTGGTCTTATCATTCATGGATATATGTTTCTAAAGGTTGAAAATGTCTTGGCTCAATTTTTTTTATTGTTGTGTTTCACTTAAGTCAAATTCTTAAATGTCAGTCAATCTTGGCAATTATTCAAAATACACTCATGGTAATTCAGTACATAAATAAATATAATTACTTTTCTCTAAAATATAAGTAACTGACAGTGAATACTTCCATATGGGTGGAGTAGATGGGTAAATGAAAGACTTTGATCAACGGGTGTGTTCTAAGAGACTAAGTATATAAGGGACATAGCTCAACACAATAAAACCAATTTACAGCAAGCCCATAGCCACAATCAGTATAAACAGAGGAAAACGCAAAGTATTCCCATGAAAACTAGAAACAAGACAACGATGTCCACACCTCTTCAATATAATACTTGTAGTCTTCGCTACAACAATAAGACAACTGAAAAAGACCAAATAGAGACAAATAAAGAAAGAAATCAAACTATCCTTATTTGCAGGTGATATCATCTCGTACATACAAAACTCTATAGACCTCACCAGAAAATTTCTACAGCTGACAAATTATGACAGAAAAGGATCAGAATACAAAATTGACAAACAAAAGTCAATAGTTTTTCTATATACAAATGACAAATCTACCAAGAAAGAAATCAGACAAACAGTACTTTTCAAAATATATTGAGAAACAGTAAAGCAAGTGAGAGACTTGTATAAGAAACATATAAGACATTTAGAAAAGAAATTGAAGAAGACAACAGAGGATGGAAAAACATTCCCTGCTCATGGATCAGTAGGGTAAATATTGGGAGTTCCAAGTATAAGGAGCAGTATTTAGAACCCTATTGTACAGCATGCTAACCATGGTAAATAACCACGAGTCGTGTTTACAAACATTTCTGGAAGAATTGATTGTAAGTGTTTTCAGATTAAATACTAAAAAGACAAAAAGAAAGAAAAGCAAGTTTTTCATGTGTAGGTTCTTGGTCAAACCATCCCATCGAATTCTCGTGGGCCTGCTCTCATTTCTCTGATCCAAACACTTATTCAGTATCATGTTTGATGCCACGGTTTTGACAGGTTTCTCCAGATGCGATATTTGTGGTGATTGACTTTTCTGGGATTCCATTTTCATCTTCACCTTTAACTTCTTGCTGTCTTCATCAACTGTTTCCACAATAAGGGATTCTGTTAAATGTCTTACGCCTCTTCCTTAAATGTCTCCTTAGGGATCCACACTGGGCTGGGGTATCTACGCACTTTGACTTGTCTTATTACACAACAGTAAATTTTGTGTCTTAACACTGCTTCAGCTACTACAGATGCCAAACTGATCTCTGAGCTGAAAACCCTCTAATCGATGAGACACACACCATATGGAAGTTCAATCATTTACTATGAAAAACAAAAACTCCCAGACAATGAAACCCCAAAACTACAACATATGTGAGACTCAGTGTGAAACTTTTGTTCTGTGAAGATGTTCAAGGAAGACAGATCTTATATGTGGTACTGACCCGGCTGTGTAAATATTTCAGGGAGGTATTGTAATATACCTATCAAGATTATATTATGAACCTAAAAATAATAAAAAGAGAGCAGCTATCACATTACTTGTTATCATCACATAGCACCACCACAAGCTTGTCAGGTCTCTCCTTCTCCAGGCAGGTTATAATTTCTTTAATAGAACAAGTTTGTTCTATTAAAAAATTTACCATTTATACTGATTAGAAAAGTTACCACAGTGGACTCCGTTTATGGGGAAGATCTTTACTGGTCCAGCAACTTCACTGTTGGAGTGTAATTAAACCCATTTCCTAAAACCACACCTATAAGTTTAGTCAGAGCACCCTCACTTCTGTGCTGTAACCCAAAACTTCTCAGAGAAAAAGTACCAAACAGTTGTCAATTTAGATGAAGACAGTGATTGAAAACAGAAATGTTTAAAAGAAAGCATACAAAATTTCAGTTAGTTATGAGGGACAAACTTTAATGCCTTCACAAAAAGAATATGTATGTATGTATGTATGTATGTATGTATGTGTGTGTATGTGTGTATGTATGTATGTATGTATACACATATATAAATGTACTATATATCTGAACATTGACAAAAGGTGGATTTTATAGGGCTGAAAAGAGGGCTCAACACTTAAGAAACCTACTGCTCTTACAGAGGACCTGAATTTAGTTCCCAGCATCCACATAAGGTGAATCACAAACATCTGTGTAACTCTAGCTCCAGGGGGTCCAGACACCCTCTTCTAGCCTTGGTGAGCATTGTAATCATGTGCATGCACTCATGCACACAGACACACAGACACACACCTCAAATAAAATAATTTTAAAGTGGATTTTAAATTATTTTTCGCCACCAAAATAACTATGTGAGTCCACAGGTCTGTCAACTGTCAAGTCATAGGTCCAGTCATTGCACAGAGTTCCTCAGTTCTGTTCGCTCACATCCTCTTCAAAATAACATCCACCAAGATACTTACCCACAATAATTTTGCATGTTCTTGTCATTAAAAAAATAGACATAAGAAAGCTTTGGGAATTAATGAATATGTTGACAGTTTGGTTGCCATGATGAATCAGTGGGTGTATTCATTTACCTAAACCTCCAAAATTAAATCTGTTAAATAAGTGTGATTCTGTAAGAAGTCTTTCCCTGTCGTTCCAGGCAGCTCCCAAATAATGGAATGGAGACTTAATGATTATGGAAGTTCCACTAGCTCTTATAACTTAAATTAACCCATTTATATTAATCTATGTTTTGCCTCATGACTTTTTGCCTTTCTTTCATTTTGTGTGTCCAATACCCTCCATGTCTCTTGGGTATCTGACGGGCATTTAGATTCATCTCCTACTTTCTCTTTGCCAAAGTCGTATACCTTCTGCCTACCTATTGGCCATTCAGCTCTTTATTAAACCAATCACAGTAATATATTTTCACACAGTGTACAAATATCCCACAACATGATTCTATATATCACTTATACTTTCATAAACCTGGAAAATTAATAACCCAACAAATAAAAAACATATCTTTTTATGCAGTTACTGAAAAAGGAAGACTTTCCTCTACTGCGTAAATGGTGAATGTGTGATCATCAGATAGTGCTGTCTCTCCCTACAGGACTGGGAAAGTAGATCACAGAAATACTTATTGGAGGGATGGGATATAAGACTATACAGGACATGTAGGTTCCTGGGTGAGCAATAACAAACTTATAGTATTCCATGTATGACAAGTGCTCACTGTAGTTGTTTATGTATCAGCCATGGAGACAGATAAGATTGCTCTCAGGCAACAGGTTCAAAGCATAGAGGAAATACTATAACAATTTTTAACTTGATGTCTTAGACTCAAATTCACCCCTTGATACATGATCTTTCAGCATTTATCATTAATTGTGAATACAGACTTAAGGTTTCTCAAGAGAGGATATGAACATACATTGAAGGAAGTGTTGATAGTCCTCCTGTGTGGTGGAGATGATAAAGGGAAGAAGACATTGTTGGACAAGTGTGCCCGAGGAAATCACTGGGAGCTGAGGTTCAGAAAGTTCTACCTGTTGGGTCTGTTGTGACTTCTGTACCTGTGATTTCTTCTTAGGAAAAAGTCATACAACAATAAGTGTGCAAATAGAGACACGTACGTTCATATATGTGTGTAAAAATTTATGTATTTCTGAAAATGTACAAACCAACTGCAAACTGCACTAGGCAAAACCATGTGGTACTGACGAAAGAATAGTAAGCTTGGAAACTATCGAGAGAAGTAGTAAATGAACTTCAGTTCTCATGATCACAGTCACAGCGCATGCTCAACTTTCCAGGATCCCACTCGTGCTATGGTGGGTGAATCAAGACTGACAGAAAGGACACAAAGGATTGCTATGGGGTACTTCTTTACCACACAAAAGCCATAATAAGAGAAACAAGAAACATTAATCTGCATTTTGTGCATAATCAACAATGGAAACATTTATAGTCTATCAATGCCAGCTTCCCTGAAGTCAAATAGTTGTCCAACCTGTTTGTGAATGTACAAATGGCAGAATGAGGCACTTTTCATGGAGAAAAGTTAATCTTGAAATACTTTGCTTCCTGAAAGATTTATTTCTAATTATGTGTACTGAAATGTGTCTCTGCATGGGTGTGTGTGCACGCACATGAGACAAGAAGAGGGTATCAGATTCCCCAGAACAGAAGTTACAGGATGCTGTAAGCTATCTGATGTGGGTGCTGGGAAGCTTAGCTTGGTTCCTCTGCAAGAGCACCAAGCTCTCAGTGCTCTATACAGCCTCTTGTAACACTTGACAGACACACAGTACAATGATGTTCTATAAGCATAGGGCATAACGTATTTTATAACAGCTATGTCCATAGACAGACTTGTGTCCACAGGGTTTTTGGAGCCACAGTAACAGCCATATCCACAGCCCCCACAGTGACTTCCAGAATGATTTCTGTACAAAGTGCCAGAAAGCTAGGTTCCTGTGAAGAAGCAAGATTCTTCTCAAGGTTATTTGTAGGAAAATCCATAGGGATTCTGAATGTGTGTATATATATATGTATGTATGTATGTATGCATGTATGTATGTTTATTTTTTTTAATCATTTTTTATTTTGATTTTAAATAGCTTGTTTCACATGTCAATCCCAGTTCCCTCTCCCTCCCCTCCTCCCGCACTCCCCTTCCACCCTCCCTCCCACCCTATTGCCAAATCCCTCCACATAGGGGATGTCTAGAGTCTATCATTTCACTCTTGGTAGGGTCAAGGCACTCCCCTAAGAGTCCAGGCTGAGAGAGCATCTCTCTTTGTGCCATAGGCACATGAAGACAGATTGTATACCAGGGATAGACACTGATCCACAGCTCAGAGCCCCATAGGTTGCCCAGGCCTTCTCACTGACACTCACATTTGGGGGGTCCAGATCAGTCCCATTCTGGCCTCCCCACTGTCGGTCTGGGGTCCAAGAGCACTCCCCTGTTCAGATCAGCCGTCTCTGCTGGTTTTGCCAGCCCATTCCTTGCCAATTTGCTCATCACTCCTCTCTCTCTGTCACTGGGTTCCTTGGGTTCAGTTCAGTGCTTAGTTGTGTGTTTGCCTCTGCTTCCATCAGTCCCAGGATGAAGGCTCCCGGATAGTTATAGACATCAAGTTCATTATCAGGAATGGGCATTCGAGGTGGTCCTTCCACTATTGCTTAGCTTGCCAATTGATGTTATACCTTTAGATCACTCGAGGTCACTCTGGTGCCTGATCTGTCTTCGATCCTATGATTCCCTCTTCCCCCTATTTTACCCCCACCCCCTCAACTTCCTGTTCCCCCATGACCAACTCCCTTCCTCTTTACCCCCTCTACTCTTCCCAGGTCCCACTACCCCCCCCCGCCCTGTTCCCCATCCATTCAGAGGATCTTGTCTCCATCCTCTTCTCTTGGGTACTATGCATATATGCATATCTTTTAGGTTCTTTCCTGTTTCCCAGACTCTCTATCTGTGGAAGTGCAGACTGGCACTATCCTGATCCATATTTAAAATCCATATATGAGTGAGTACATACCATGTTTGTCTTTTTGCGACTGGGTTACCTCACTCAGGATGGTTTCTTCCAGTGCTATCCATTTCCCTGCGAATTTCAAGATTCCATTGTTTTTTTCTGCTGAGTAATACTCCATTGTGTAAATGTACCACATTTTCTCTATCCACTCTTCAGTTGAGGGGCATCTAGGTTGCTTCCAGCTGATAAAGGACCATTCTTTTTTGTAGGTGAGATACTCAAGATAGGATACTTGGGCATGGGCCAGCTAAAATGGTTGCTCACCTTATTTGAGTGATATGAACAGCTAAGTACTAGTCCTGTTAATCTCTTAGGATGCAATAGAGAAAAAAACAAAAAACTTTCTGTTTTAATTCAGTTTTTACCACTATAAGAAAATACCTTGAGGAACATTTTACAAAGGATTCATGGTATTGAAGGGTCCAATCCATGGTTGTGTGACTGTGTCTCTTTGTTTCTAGAGGGGACAACTCAGTATTGAAAAATCAATCAGGACCAATTCACCATCTCTCAGCTGTTGTTAACTGCTTATAGCTCATCCATCTGCTTGTGCACTGCAGAACCTCTTTAGCATGCAAGAGAACATTGTAGTTTCCGTATACAAGAGCTTTTGAAGCTTAACTCATTCCTGGCTCCAAAATGTGTGCCACAGTATTAATGGTCTTCCTTTTCCTCAATAATATGAATTACATATACATGTATGTGTGTGCTAAATACCCATTTTTCTAACCAACAGCAGATTTGTTCTACACACACAAACACACACTCTATCTCTCACTCATTTGCAATCACACACATTCATACACACTCAAGTTCACACCTACACAAACACTCTCAGATCCACATATACTTTCCCACTGATTCACAGGCACTGACACACTTACACATTCACACAAATGTTCTCTCTCTCTTTCTCTCTCACGCATACACACACACACACACACACACACACACACACACACACACACACACACAAACTTTCTCTAAGGTTATGGTCTCTATATCTATATATATTGTTAGTGTTACTATCATTTTCTCACTTCACAGAAGCAGAAGTTCCCAAAATTGTCTTAACTAAGACCATCATATTTGAGATTCAGACTAAATGTTAAATACCAGTTTGCTAAGCTCCTTCCCTAGATATGGAAAACATATTACACATGCCTACTAAATGACATCCTCTGTTTCAGAGTGTCTTCAATTACAATGAAGAAAATGGAATCATATGAACTCCAAAGAGCTATAATTGTTGGAATTTCTTTCCCCTGTCTCTGACCCTTACATCATAATTACACAAAACATACCAGTGCTTAGATTTGACTTGCAAATATACCAGATGTTAAAGGCCCTGTCACTCAATTGGACAAATTCTTTCCTAAGCCTAGTCTCAGGACTGACTGATTATCACACTGTCTGTAGAAGTCAGTCTTTTTGTGAATTCTGCAAACTCCAGAAACCTCACAGAGTCAGAGCTTGTATGATAATCCATTCATGAACTTCAATGATGACACTCATTAATGCTGGTTGAAATATGATTGCCCCTGAATCAAGATAGTTTCTTTTACTACAAAATCCAAGTAAGAGCTCTTCATGCTCAAGTCATAAAAGGACACTCTAGTAAAAACACATAAAAAGTATACCTTCTACTTCAGAATGTCAACCAGGAAGGTAGACCAAGCTTAGATTGCTCTCTATAAACTGACAGCAAGACCCTATTGCTGAAGACAATACAACTCACTGAACATGATCAAGTTGGTCCTTACCTAAAGTCACCACCCCTACTGGCTAGTGTTCGTGGTACCAGAAGGTACTCTACCCATTAGCAAAGAAGAAACATAAACACCAATCCTTCTATGTACAATGTTGCCCTGCCTCCAAGATACACTAGGGCAATGGCAGCACAGAGCAAGCTTGGCAGAGTAACCAATGAAAATCTGATTTGACTTAAGGCCCACTCCATGAGATGGAACCCACAGTCAGACAATATGCAGAGAGTTAAAGACCTTAGGACACTCAACTATAAAGGGGATACATCTATCAAATCCCTACCCCGAGGGCTCAGGGAACCCTGCAGAAGAGGAGGCAAAAAAGTATGCAAGAGCCAGGGAGGGTAGAGGACAAAAAATCAAGGCCTTCAAACACAACAGAATCACTACTGCACACAAGAAATCTCAGACACTGAGGCAGCATGCACTGGGCCTACACATGTCTGCACCCTATAGCAATCTAGATCTGAAAGGAGAAGAGGGCACAAGCTCTCATCCCTGACCTAGACACTATCTCTAATTGATAGCCACTTGTAAATTAAAAAATAGTTTTCTCTCAGGGAGTCTCACTACTCTTAAGGGTAGGCTGGATGCCCAGCAGTAGATGGCCAACAAAAAAAGCAAATTCAATGGCATCTTTGGAGGTTCCTTATCTCATAAGGTTGTGCAGGGATTTTTCTTTTTTCTTTTCTTCTTAATTTTAGCTTTTTATTTTTACTCTTGCTTTTTTTATTTTATTTCTCTCCCCTCCTTTTTTATTAACTTTACATGACCTTTGTGTATTTATTATAGTTTCCAGGTTTGTGTTGTTGTGGCACCCTGAGTATTCAAAAAAATGAATTTCTGTGCCTACATTTATTTTGTATAGCCTTCCTTGGGCTCTTTTCCTTATGTGTTTGTTTGTTTGCTTGCTTGCTTGTTTGTTTCATTCAATTCCAACATGCTTTCTTTTGCTTACCTTATTTTATCATATTTTATTATCATCCCTTAGAAGTCTATTGGTTTTCTAATGAGAGACAAAAAGGATATGGATCTGAATGAGAGAGGAGATGGTGGGAAGAACCTGGGAGGAGTAGAGGAAAGGGAGACAGTAATAAGGATGTGAGAAAAAATCTATTTCAATAAGAGAAAACAATAATAAAAACAAGTAAAATGAATGAATGAATCCCATTGTCACAGCTAATCCCTTCCAAGAGAACCCCACTGATACGGTGTTTGGTAGCCAGCATATTTTTCATGCTTCACTTCATATTTGCCACATTTCCCTTATTCAGTGGCCAAGCCTGACCCTTTGTTCTGGTGTCTTCACCTGGTCCTAAAATGTAAGGGACTTCTTTAACTACTTAGCCCTTGTTACTAAATTTTCTTGTCATTTCTTTGCTTTTGTCATTTTTTAGTATTAGCTCAAAGAACACAACTTCAAAATACATACCTGAACTGCCTGACGGATCCATCTCTGATCTTTCCCACTAGGCTGCACCCCCCATCTGCAGTCACGTATCTTGCCTGTCTTGCTATCTTCCCTATTGTGAGGAAAATGTACCTAGAGCATAGAGTCCACCCATAAACTCTTACTGTATCCAGGATGTGGCTTGTTTAAAAACACTTGCTCTTTAAGTGAATTAAATCACTTGGCTGAATTCAGCAAAGATAGATGCTTTTCTATCTGATGCAGAATGTATAGCAATGTATTTTTCTTCTAGCTTATCCCTTCCTGCGGTTTGAATCCTCCTGCCTAATGTCCAATCTTTAATTCCTCAATAACTCTGAAAGCAATCCCACCCATTTCATTCCTCCATTAAGTCCTCAGACGTTGTACGTTTCCCCCTGGGATATTTTCTATAGCCTTATAGGTGGGTATCCTCCTTCCTCCCTTATCCTCTCCATCCCCATTTCAGACACAGTGTTTATTCCAAAGCTCAGAGCAGAAATATACTCCATGATGGTCTGTAAAGTTTCAGCCGATGCAGAGTTAACCTAGTTTTCAAGATAAGTCAAGGCAGGACTATCTCACAAACAAGTACACTAAAGTTTGTTAGAAACCAAATCCCATTTTATTGAAAATAAATAATGCTCACAGATGTAGATGTTACAGCCATTAACACGTTCAGACAATAGAACCAGAGAGCAAGAGAAGAAAGACAGGCATTGAGAACTAATGAGATGGCACTGCAGATCCCAGGATCACAAAGAGCCCTTCTAAAATTTTGCAGCTGGCGGTCAAAGATGTTAACACGCTTGTAGTTTCTCAGCCATGGGTCCTTAAAGAAGCATTCTCTTTAGAAGTGTCCATTCAGAAGCAATTGCTCCTCTCCTAGAGATGCTCTAGCAGCAAGAACTGCATCTTCTGTAGCAAGATGGTCAGTATCCACAGCAGCCAGACCTGTAGTAGGAGCCGTATCCACAGCCATAGCCAGAGCCGTATCCACAGCCATAGCCAGAGCCGTATCCACAGCCATAGCCAGAGCCGTATCCACAGCCATAGCCAGAGCCGTATCCACAGCCATAGCCAGAGCCGTATCCACAGCCATAGCCAGACCTGTATCCACAGCCACAGCCAGAGCCGTATCCACAGCCATAGCCAGAGCCATAGCCAGAGCCGTATCCACAGCCATAGCCAGACCCATATCCGTAGCTGGTGTAGCAGTTACAACACATGCTGTCAATAGGGGAGAATTTACTTGAGTTGCAAAAGAATATTTCTCAAGTATAGACGCCTCTACTATCCTGGGACCTTTATATACTGCCAGTAATTGTCAGAGCATACCATTCATTCCCTGACTTAACTAACAAACATTTAAGCTATTGCATTCCAGTCACTGTTGACAACCCATAATGGGCACATTACTTTGTAAACTCTCATTTCATTTAAAGAGCATCATTTCAAATTCCTCTGTTAGAGAAGTTTCTCAGTCAAATCATGTTCCGAAGCACACAATTAATCTTTACATTTATCACCCAACGGGTATCTTATACAGCAAGGTTTGGAGAAAATGTAAAAAAGATCTTTCTCTCCCCATCCTCCTCTTTCTTTTATACTCTTTCCTAAATTGACAGCTTCTCCTACCTATCTCCACTTTTACAACTCCCTCTACCCAACATCGCTACAGATATCTTGTATCTGATAATTCACGTCCAAGAGCATTGATTGGGCCTCTTATAATTTATTGATGTTATTAATATGCTATCTGTATGTGAGCCTTTCATGCCCTTCTTTCCTCCAAATGCCAGGCAAGCTAAGGTCCTGAGAACTTCAGGATATTTTCTCTTATCTCTTGCTTTCTGTGCCAAAATATATCCTGTTGTTGAGGCACTTTAAAAACATAACTAGCTTTACTTGGATGGAAAAGCAAAAAAGAAAAATTTAAATAAATTTTTATTTAAGTTAAAAGCAATGTTATTTTATATACCAATCTCAGTTCCCTCTCCCTCCCATTCCCCCTACCATCTCCCCATCCCACCCCCCATCCACTCCTCAGGGAGGGTGAGGTCTCCCATGGGGGTTCATCAAAGTCTGACACATCATTTGGGGCAGGACCTTCCTGAACGTAGGTGTCAGTGGGGGGCTTAGGCAGTTTAAAAGGCTTCTGGCAGTGGAACCAGTATTTATCCCTAGTGCACAAATGAGTTTTGGGAGCCCATTCCCTATGGAGGTATACTGTCTCAGCCTGGATACACAGGGGAAGAAAAACAAAAATTCTAAAACTCACTTAGATAAGAAAATATGTTCTTTTCTGAAAAGGAGATTTTATCAGGTTTTTTAGATGAGATACATGAGCATTTGTGGAATTTAATAAGCCATTTCCTTCTCAGTATACTCATGTTTCTTTACCTTCAATTCAGGAGTTAAAAGATGATGAGTAATTTTAGGATGTGAACAGCAAAGATGCCCTTGCAGCTCCTAACACTTTGCATACACAAAATAAGAAAAAAATAATAATTCCTTCCATCTACTCATAGTGGCCCAAACTACTAATTTTTCAATTTTTCAAATTCTTAGACTTCTAGACCAAAAAGAGTTGTTTGTTGTGACTCTGAAATATGACATTTTTCAAGCTCCTCAACAGTCACATCATGTTGGCCTTTCCAACATGTCACATTGGCCTTTCCAACATGTAAGAGAGAGGAATGAGTATCATTATTTTAAATATTAATTTTCCACTGTTGCCTTTATGCTACAGATAAAGAGTATCCCTGTTTCCTATTTATACGTTAAAATAACATTTCAAATATTGTCCTATAGGAAGGGTTTTCTTGCTACTAGTTTGATGACTCTCCTCTTTATTCTTACATGTAAATAAAAGTCATGAACTTATCGAGTTCTGCTGAAATTTTGTTTTGTCCATAGATTAAAATGTGATATTCATGATACTGCCCACCTTGGAACTTCCCGTCAGATCCATATTTTACCATAAATAAGTTTCAGATGAGCATGAGACCTTGACAAATAATATATCCAGATTGAAAGCTTAAAAATACCAAGTTCTCTTGAGGCCATCCTGAAGAACTGAAGAGTCTACTGAAGACCAAAACAGGATTAGGATTCAGGGTGGTGTATGTAGGATGTGGCTGCTTAACTGGATGGTTGGGCAGTTGACTAAAGCAGATCTAACATATTACATCCCCAAAACATCAAAGAAGTATCACTTTTTTATTTTCTCTAATTTTAAATTGTGCTCTTATAGACACAAATGAACCATTGATATTCTCCAAGGAAATTTTCATAATTTGTGTTTGTGCCTCTCCTCCATATATCTCTGTCTAATATCTCCATATGTAACAGTTTGATATCACATACTGCCTTAGTCGTCAATAGTATATGTGCGTTGTTATTCTGTGCCTCACTTACATGATGCCCACTATCATTCAAAATATTGTAAGCAATGTAGTTAAACAAAGTGAAAAGATAAACCTCTCTTTGAATTTCATCCCATATTCCTATCACTAACAAGTTTCAAAATTCACCCACACCCATGATAAAGATGAGACCTAGAATAACATCATTTATCAGGATTCCTCAGACCTTTATGACTGCTGGTTATCCTCAAATTGATGCCGAATAGATTGCGTCAGTTGTAAGAGGCACTGCCATCTGCTCCAAGGACTTGATATTTTTAAAGTATATAGAGCTTAACGAAAGTTCCTGAGCATTGTGCAGGATGGGGAAGCATATTACAGCTAGGTACTCTCCTCTCTCCTTGTTCTTCCTCAGATTGCAAATCTACCAAAATAATTATTTGAGCAGCAAGATAGTGCTGTGCTCTTGGTTGTTGTTTGCAATTATATCTGTGCTGCCATGCCCTAAGAACTTGTACTTAAACTTTGTGAAATTCCATTTAAGGGAGTTTTCATAAACTCCAAAGATGAGTAGTTCTTGAAGCAAGCTTAGGGAAGATGACTGCATCCTTTCTACAGGACATAGAGGGACACAAGACAAATTTGGGGTCCTTAGTGTCTTGGTCATCCCAATCAATGCTGCTTTCCATGTTCTTAGATCCCTAAAATCTAACCTTCGAACTCTAACCCGACATTGAACCCCAAGGATCAGACCATAAACTCATTGATTTATACCCCTTCTACTGACTGAAATACTAAGTTTTCATGAAACGCAGTACAGAGAATTCATAATTTTTTTCTTCTCTGAGTTTTCATCTGGCACAGGCATCGCTTGGACAACTGAGCAGAGCTCTGAAGAACAAAATGAGCTCATGCGAGAGGGAAGGTGTTATTTTGGGAACCGGGTATTTTTGCAAGATCAGATATATGCAAAAGGAAAGGCCCACCTGCTGTACTTCATCTCTAGTAACAAACATTGAGAAAATAAAACTTCA
Source organism: Mesocricetus auratus (assembly GCF_017639785.1). Classification (NCBI taxonomy): domain Eukaryota; kingdom Metazoa; phylum Chordata; class Mammalia; order Rodentia; family Cricetidae; genus Mesocricetus; species Mesocricetus auratus. The sequence goes on along the minus strand of NW_024429192.1, from coordinate 8,046,486 downwards.
AAACTATAAATACTACTTTACAGATGCCCTGGAATGGAGGCTTCACTTTCCAGTACCACAACACCTACTTCCAAAACACAAATCACCAAATTATCTTGAAGTTTCCCTATCCATATTGAATAGCTTCCAATACATCCCCATGAAAATGTTGACCTAGAAAAACCAAAACAATCCATGCGATGCTCATCTATGAATGAGAGCAGAATGAGTGCTTCACACATAGATTGTACTTATCCAATTATTCTTCTAATAAAAATGGAAAATTGAATCAAACTTACATTTCAATGTTGGTACGCCACTTATAAATACAAACTTAAAATATAAGTTAAAAGCAAAATGCAAAATTTAGACATCATATGTTTATGATCCCATAAGGCCAGTTTCTCTTTTCTCAAGTGGAATTAAAGCATTTTTATATTATTATTATTATTTTCATATGCTTCAGACCTTTGAAAGTGTTTGGGGCAGAAACTTCACTCAATAAATGTTATTCCCTCATTCTGTTTTTTTATTCCAGCATAGTTTTAAATACTCATTTGTAATAGACTTTTGGACATCCATATTTATATTCATATTTACATTTAAATGCTGATTTACTCATTCTTTAATGCAACAACCTTAATGTTTAAAGGCACATACTCTATGGAATATGTGTGTGCTCTAACTTAAAAAAAAATTGTGATGAGTTTACCAAAACATTTCAGAAATAAACTACTTTATACGTGGCCTTCATGCACCCTGACTAAATCATTTTCATAATTTTTCAGTAAAACTATAGCATCAAGCGTATGCTATTGGGCATGATGTCATGTGTATTTTCAAAGTTAGCAATTACAGAATAACCATGAGGTATTTCTACAGCATTTTATTTGGTAGCATGTTTAGGCTTCTGCTAGAGAAATGTATCATGTGATATTTTGGAGGAACTTCCAGAGGAATTTATAGATTAGGATAGTAAAATATTTTATTGTTTGAGCTATGACTACTTTGATAGCTTCCTTGAGTACTAGCAAGTAGAATATGTTAGCCAATGTCAAATATTTGTTAAAAAGTAAATCCTTAGTACACATGAAATACATTCTAGAAACTTCCATAATTTGGGTTGTACATGAATGAGTCCCTAGATCTTTCTCATATATTGGACTTATAGGTTCTGGTTCCAAAGCTAATAGAAACTTACTAGCAATGAAAAGCATGTCTCTAAGCAGTCTATCTGCGTTATGTGTAAAATATCTTTGCACACATCATCGCAACTTAGTCTTGTAATCTGATGTCATGAGTAAAGAAGGAAGTTGTCACACTCTTGCTTGAAGAAAGAAGTGTTGATTGAGGCCAAAGCAAAAGGCACATAGCTGACAGGTGCTGTTCCTAGAAACTCTCCTTCCTGCTCATGACAAGGTGCATGAGTGACTAAGGAAAGATTTGGAACGACATCTGCTGATTCTCCCAGTCATCGTCATAAACACATTGGCGTTCTGTCCTCCCATCCCAACTGACTGGCCAATTGCTATTTTTGCATCGTACCTCAAGTCCAGTGGCCCCTCATATGCAATTCCTTCCTGATTCTCTCACCACTAAATAACCCTTTGTGTTCTGCAGCTCCTATACACTTGCTTATGAAAACTGTTGACTGACGTTTTTATTCTTATTATATAATTCATACAAAAATTAACTTCTTTCCACACTACTGTATCTCTAGAAGACTTGATTTGTATCTGAAAAAATAACTGAGATTTCACCCCAGCCTTGATAGTATTCCTGTTTTTTCTATTTTATTCTCATATTTGTTTTTCTTATTTAAAATTTTTAATAGTATTATATTTGTTTTACTTTCTTTTTTCATTATATTTTATTACTTTTTTTTAGAAAAAAGCTTGCTTCACATGTCCATCCCAGCTCCCTCTCCCTCCCCCTCCTCCCGCACCCCCACCATTCCCCCCAGCCTCCTACCCTATCCCCACTCCCTTCCACATAGGGGATATCCAGAGTCTGTCACTTTGTTCAGGGCAGAGTCCAGGAACTCCCCCCAAGAGTCCAGGGTAAGACAGTGTCCTTCTTTGTGGTATGGGCATGCAAAGTCTATTTGAATGCCAGGAATAAATACTGATCTACTGCCCAGGGCCACATAGGTTATCCAGGCCTCTTCACTGATACACATATTCAGGGGATCTGGATCAGTCCCATGCTGGCCTCCCAGCTGTCAGTCTGGGGTCCAAGGGCTCCCCCTTGTTCAGGTCAGCTGTTTCTGCTGGTTTCCTGCCTTTTCCCCTAAAATGTCCAATCATTGCTACAGGTGTAGTAGACAACAAACCCAAGAGAGAACATAGCCCTCCACTCTCTTCTTCCTGTTAGAACAACACTTATTGGTCTACTGATCAGACCTCAAATTCAATACCTCTTAGCCTTCTTGATAGGTGGCTTGGAGAATGTCAACGCCATTGTAGACACAAAGATGCCAGATGACCTGGAGCTCTCCTCTTGGTGATCTATCTCATTGGGATCTAGAATCTCTGGCACATGTACTCTCATGACTCACCATCCTATATAAATCAAAATATCCTAAAACAGAAGTATAACTTAGCCATAAAACACCAAATTCCATATTTTTCATATGTGGTCTCAAAACAAGAGGCAAAATTGCAAGAATTGGCTTTCACTAAAAATGCCAATATTGGCATCTTATAGAAGGCTCACATTCATGATTTGCTTTATTTTCATTAACATGTCATTTATACTCATAGGTAATTGTCATTCCCACCACTCATCACAGATACTTCCTTTTCAGTACACAGATACCATCACAGAAAATGACAAGTGTTCAAAATATAGAAATATAGCTGACCATGACGTGGCCCATCCCAGATGATGCATCTATGCGTCTACAATACCACCCATGTTCCAAATGCTCAGGGAAAATAGCAGAAGAGAGAGAAGAAAGATTGTAAGAACCAGAGGATGAAGATGTCTGCTGTGAGGTAGGCAATTCTATATATGATGGAGAACTCCACCAGAAAAATATCAACAATATGGTTGATTAAACAGAACCTGCATAACGGTACCAAAAATCCACATGCCAATGTGTGTGGGAGAAATCTCATAAGGACCCAACACTAGATGAAGAATTACTGTTAATTAACAGCAGTTAATAGGAGAATCAACAGTGCCCAGGAGTGAACCCCGATAGGTTATCCAGTGCCATGGACTACCCCAGCCAGGTATGGGGGGCCCTGGGATGAGGGTTCTCGAAGACTAGGTAGGTAAGGATTAGGTGGTGACAAACAGAAATAAACGCAGAGGCAATTTGAATCTGAGTGCATTTTGCAGTGCTCAAGCAAGGTTTTCTATAGAAATATTTTCTCAGGGGATGTTTTTCTTAAACCAATCCAAACATATGACATTATTGTTACTTGGCACAGTGACACGGAAATCCAAAACATGAAATCATCCAGGGCTAACCACGTATTTCTTAAGTCAAATTAATACATTTTTATCTTCAGGTATTGTTTAACATCTATTACCTAGTTCTTGTGAGTTTTTGAAATATTGAACTATTTTCACTCTCTTTTATTTAAAAGCTTTCTTTACTAGACATTTAAGCCCACTCTTGATGACACATATACAGCCATATGAAATTTTATTCTTGGGAAAGTTTTTACTATTCGTACTTATGTGAATGACGAGAATGATTTGGAAAGCACTGGTTGTTCTGGAGATGAGGCCATGGCTGGTGACCCCATCTCAGGGGATGGTTTCTTATCTATGTATTCTGTTTATAATGTCAGCATAGGCTTTTAGGAACATTTTGTTACTGCAATAAAAAGTAATAGAAGAACAAACAGAAATTGCCACGAGAATAACAGCCCAATATGTTTCTCCGGCTGAGAGTTCCACAACCATTTCCAGGAGACCTCCTTCTTTTGAAGCTATCGCCTCAGTCTCTGGAACTTGTCACGCAGAATCTACTGAATTTGTTGTGACAATCCAGTCCCAAGTGGTCAGTCCTAAGAAAATACGCGTGGCACAACACTAAGTGAAATCAAGAGATTGTGGTTATATATAAATATGTGCTCATGTGTGTAAAAGAGACATTAATTAAGGGAAAAGAAGTCATTAATTTGGAAGGAAGTTGGTGGAACACGTAGAATGAGTTGCAGCAGTTGAGGAATGGATAGGAATAATGCAAATATAGCAATAGCAAATTCTCACAAATGTTTAAAATTAAATTAAAATATCACATACTTACTACTTTTCATTCAACATCCCTGCATTTATAGGAGCCAAATGTAACCCACTTCCCCTCCCCCCATCCAGACCACTCTAAATTTGGTCACTCAAAGTCAGAGTAGCCTCTATTCGTCCTCCTGGAAGAACTAAGTAAAGACGAGAGTAAGAGAAGTGAAGGTGGCTTTCACAGTCTTACATTTCTATAAGTAAGCAATCCACTTGACTTTTCCTGTGATTCATTCTCTTCTTCCTAAAATGACGTAATCCCATGTGCACCCATCTCTTTGCACTGTGGGGAAGATTTTAATTAATATAAATCACTGGCTGGCAGTAAGCACAGTTTCAGGAGGTTCATTTCTAATATAAAGTTGAACATCTGTTCTTACTGCCCCTCACACTCACAAGAGTGTGAATTTCTTGAACTCTAAAACTTCATCATAGATCCTTAAATTCACAGTACTGAGTAAATTCCAAAATACAGTCCATGAATGTTTGATGAGTGACTGTTAATACATCAGAATCTAAACAGTTTGAAAGAACAGTTTGAGAGGTGGATCTGTGCAATATGTGCTATTGGCAAAGCATGCACACACACACACACACGCACGCACACGCACATACACACACACCACACACACACACGCACACACACACATGCACACACGCGCACACACACATGCACACACGCGCACACACACACCACACACACACACCACACATACACACCACATACACACACACACACACACACGCACACACACACACACACCTAACCCCTGCTGCTTTGTATTGATACTTTACTCGGTGCTAGATAGATGATGACCTCTTCGATATGACCAGGTACCTATAATCTTACCACTACTATTTGATTTCTTTCTCTTATCTCTTATCCTATGAGCTGATCTTCTGTCTTTTGCTTATGTATCCAACATTGTCATTCTTCTGAGTACTCCATATTCCAAGGCCATCCTTTGTTTGTATAAGTACAGAAACTACACAAATTTTGAAGAGGCAGTAATAGATGTATCCCTCCTGGAGGCTGCAATTGAAAGGGCAATGTGTGCATCTGTTGATGGCTCCTCCATGCTCTAATTCCTTCAGAGACAGGGCAGCTGTGGTTGCCTATGTTTTCCCAGACAGAACTAATTACTAGAGGAGCCTCTTAAGCTGCTAAGTCTGACCCACTGATTCCTACAGCTATTTATTCTGATTATGTTCTCTTGGATGGGACAGAGAAAATAAAATACAGCTCTCTAATATAATTCAAATCCACGGCACAGAGGCAACATTCCTGGAGTCAATTTCTATACTTTTAAACACTATAAAGTGCCATTTTCATTGTGTTTCTAGTAAAAGCAACCGACCAACTTCCCTCTCCTAATATTAATTTTCTGATCATTTAAAGCTCATTTCCTTCCCCCACATTCCTTACCTATTGCATTTTTATTATCTTTATCACTATTTTCATCTTTATCCATCTAATGGTGGCTTTTCTTCTAAGAAGATCACTATGACTAGCTCACAAATCCTGTGCATCATCTCTAGACTAAATGTTTTTATTACTCCTATTCCTTTATGGATGTGAAATCATAGAAGAAACAGAAGGGGGATTCCTCCAGGGATTTCCTTTTCTTTATAATAATTACTGACATCAACAACCATCGGGGTTAGTGAATGGTGGATTTCAAGTACCTAGAAAGGAGAGTTTTTAAAAGTTTTTCCATAAATAAATAATCTTTGCGGTGATAGATATATCTAACCTGACCTAAGCACAGTGTAATGCTGTGTGTATAAAACATCACTAATGTGTATGGTTTTTAGTTGATATCCGTGAGAGGCCTGCCCTTTTCTGAAAAGGAACAGGAGGAGTGGCTGGAGAGAGGCAAGAAGGGAGGCGGGGGAGAGACTGAGAGGAGAGGAGGGAGGGGAAACTGTGATAAACAAATAAATGATTTAACTTTATAACTCAATGCTTGTGCTAATGGCAAAGGCTTAAATTCTCGGCCATTTGTGTAAATTTTTCATTATGCAATCATAATTGATAAGTTGATGGTTTTTATCAGTTAGAGTTCTCAACCACAAATGAGACATCTATTTGGCACACCCTTCCCACAAGGCTCAGAGCACATCCTAGATGAAAGAACAGAAAGATGGTAACAGCCATAGGCCAGTGAGAAATAGAGCCAAACACTGTCTTCTGTATACGACAGGACCATTGCTCCCATTAACCCGCAGCAGCTGTGGTGGCCTGCACAAGATTAAGACAGTTGACATTCATTTCAGCATGGGCTGGGGAGGGGCAAAAGATTTCCCAGACCTAGATGAGGAACTACTGACACTTAATGGTTGCTAGAAAAGGATACCTTGGCTTTCTTCAGGGTGTGGTCCTTGGTAGGTTGATCATGCTCCAGTTGGTAGACATGTGCCCATGTGCATATGGACAGCACTAACTAGATTTATTTTTTTCAAAGGATGTGAAGCTGGAAATTAGTATGTTGTTTCCAATGCCTGAGAAACACTCCTGCCAGAAGTGTGTCTGAAAAAAGTGTGTCTCTGCACTTTCAACAGAAAAATCACCTACTCCAGGAGAACTTCTTTAGTTCAAAAATTTGGCACTTCTCCTCTCCTCTGAAGCTATCACCCTGCTGCATTGCACTACAGTTTTTTTCCATGGCTTCTCAACCTTTCCCTCTGAATTCCATGTGCTTGCCAGCAATGCCTCCATTACTTATTTATCCCTAAGACACAGTTCAATGTCTGAATCAAAAGTGGCAGTTCAGCTGAATATAGTTTAATAAAAAATAAGCAGGAAAAATGAATTATTGGTTAGCTAAAAATAAACATATTGATCTGGTATTCAATATTTTCTCATTCTAACATTCCATTTTTTGTTATTTTAATATAGATAAAACAGTCAAATTAACAGCTTAAAATACCACAGAATTTTTTATTTGATGATAAAGCATTCTCACTATCAGTCTCCTATTCTTAAATGTGTCCTGTGGGGCCTTGGGAGGAATGGGTCTTAATATTGTTGTTTTGCTAAATAGATGTGGTGTCAAAGTTCCATCTAATATTTGTGCATTCCCACTGACAAGTGCTACTTTCAGTCTTGTTCAGAAAAGATACTTTTGTACTTACTGGAAGCGAATAAAGAGACTCATAGCTACTCAGATTAGATAGCTGTTGAATGTCCATCCCTAAGACATCTGTATCACTCCTTGTTTGCAACATCACTGAAGAAGGGACAGAAAGAACAGAATGGGAAGGAAGGATGTGAAAGAATGTCTTCCTGGCCTTACATGGATAGTTAACTCATGAAATTATTGCAGCTGTGGTTCCTTAAACAAGGCGGGGCCTTGTAATCTTTACTTGTGAGGTCTGGGCTCATGAGGATCCCTTGCCTGGGAATCTACCTACTATTGATAGTTGGATGCTGAGGGAGAAGGAGTCATTGGATTCAGCGGTATAAACAATGGTGAGTCCCCTATGTTCCAGTGGCTAGCTACAAATCCCCAAACATGTGCATATCATGTATGTCAGTAGGCCACAAGACAAAATGACATGAAATCAGTAGAGAGACTTTTAAGGAGAAAGGGGAGAGTTAGAGTAAATGGAAAGGGAATCAGAAAGAGTAGGGGAAAGTATAACCAGAATATATTTTATACATATATGATATTAATAAGGGAGTAAATTTAGGGTTTTTAAGTATCCTATGATAACCACATGCCAGTTACTATATAATTGTGGTTAGGGCACATACCAATGAAGTCCCACCACCTCATTGGGGCAGGAAGTATCACTTTCTTCAGTGGTATAACAACTGATAAGTTGCCCAACCTACCAACAGTAAACGGATGTGAACTGTGTATTGCAGAAGGTTCCTAATGAGTATCTCTTACATTTAATTGGAAAGAAGACACCCAGGCCTTTCTTACAACCTGCCTTTTCTCATGGAACTCTTTTCCTGTGTAGATAAACTCCATCAGGCAGACAATTGGCAAGACCAGTCTTCACTTCTTTTATTGAGTCCTTAACGGATCCTTTTATAGTAAACAGTACTAATGACTTTGCAGATGGGTAAATTAAACACATGAATTAAGAAAAATAATGTTATATTTTTCTGTATGTAGAATGTTCATTTTAATCTTATATACAAAGTAAAGATTCATAAGTCTTAATGAAAAACAAATACAGAATGCTATACAGAAGTATAGCATTGTTACATTCTTTATCGTGTTGCTTTTTGTTTGTTTTCTCTTAAGCTTATTAATATCATGAGTGGGATGATTTATTTCTGTTTATCCTGCATGCCTGTTCCCTGTGCACATGCAGCACAATCACTATATTCAAACACATCACATCTGGTTGGACATAAGACATTATTTCTTACAGTAATGCTCTAAAAACTATGTCAAGGAAAAACTGAATCTTCTTGAGACTACTGTTTGCACCAGGTAAAAGACAGGGAATTCCTAGCCTAGAGCAATTGAAATGGAATTCCATAGAAGAGTAAGTTTTAGGAAACAAACAGAACTCAGTAAGAGATGGCTTGAGGCAGTGAAGGAGGAGCAATGGATGAAGATATTACATTTCCAGATCATTGCCAGTTGGCAATTCTTAAAAATGAAGATCACTTCTACTGTCTTCATGGGATGATGAAAAAGTTCCCACAAAGCTCAGTGAGAAAATGACCCAGTTTCCAGTACTTGGGAATAACAGTGATTAAAATGTGTAATGAGAGCTCTGATATTCCTCTCCGCTGGGTATACCACACCCAAAAGATGCTCATAAAAGCAACAATCTAGTTATTAAGTCATACATTGACTGTCACAACCACCTAATGCCTTATTATGAACACTGTCTGCCGTTGCTACAAAATTTATTTTGTCATCCTAATATAACAGCAAGCAGGTTAAATACATATGCACATTGCTTTTGGAATGGCCCGTCCAGTTATAGCTAAAGTAAGTTCTTTCTCTGTAGCTCTGTATCACTAGCAGAATGGAATTTGTTAAATATTGTGAAGACCATAAATAAGAATGGTAACTGGTTGCTTCTTTAATTATAACATTCAGATGGAGCTAGTGGTCTATGTACCTGTGTACCTAATTTAAATAGAGCAAAAACCCAAAGAAGGCCATGTTGTGTGAGCTCAGTTATGTCAATGCTGATGTTAGTGACCTAACCAACACTTCTTTCATAATAACTAAGCCTGTGTTTGCAGCCAATTCGATAGTGCAATCATAAAACCTGTGAGTTGTATTAGTTAGTATATGTTAATTACTGAATATTTCTGGCCTTTTTAAGACAAGAGAACTGCAGTATATGATTTTTTAAGTCAAATCATGTCCAGTAATAGTTCTACACACCCCCCCTAGAAACCACACACACCCAGGCAGTGAAAACACTAACAAGAACTCATTTTCCAAACAGGCAGTGGGAGGATGAGGGATGGATCTTTGAAACTACTCATGGCCTATGATGCACTAACCTGACTTTTCACTTAAAGTTAAGGTTATCACAAACTAGCAGTTGCTTTAATCATTCCACGTCAGGAGCAGCATTTAATTCATGAGACCATCAGTGCCTGTCCAGATAAACCAGTGTTCAAGGTTTTCAGAACACATAGAAAATGATCCAGTGACTAGAATAGTGCAAAAAAAATACACATCATGGCTTTTAATATTGTATGTGGGATAAATAATTCACTCAAAAGCAACAATTCAGCATGGGGAGATGGATCCACGGATAAAGTGCCTGCTGCATGGGCATGGGGAACTAAATTAAGATCCCTAGAATGCACACAAAATGTGTCATGTGTCATGTGTCGGAGAGTCCAGTGACGGAGAGGCAAATGTGTGTGGATCCATGGAGATCGCTGCTTTCAGGTTCCCTCCTCAGCAATAAGTCTAAATTCCCATATTGCCAATAAAACCAGAGAGTGCTTAAGCAGATCTGTGGTCTGCTGCCCTGTTGGTTGCATTATTCAATGTCCTTAGGGATTCAACGAAGATGTGGTCCTGGCTACACCATCACACCAAATCATCTCACCAGGAAGTTTTGCATCCTAACAAATATTTGAACATCAAAAATTTCATAAATCAAGAACTTGAGTGTAAGAATTAAGCATTGAGACACTTGAAATAATACTTTTTATTTTAAAATTCAGATAACATCTGTTATCATGAAAATACCAAGTATTTGTGATTTCTTTAGCTCAGTTGAAAACTTCAACCGTTTCTTTGAGTTTGATTAGATAAGGTTGTGTTTATAAGAATCTGGGCAGTGATATTTATAGCTTGAAGTAACAATGCAAAACATTCTAAAGCTATTCAAAGAGACCAAAGTTTGGCTAGTTTCAGGGGGTGGGGGGTAAATAAAAACATTCCTTTTAAAAAGAACTCATGGTGTTTATCTGTATTTGGTTTGTAAGTATTTTATGGAGGCTTTCTAAATGTATGTTCATCAGGGATATTAACCTATAGTTTCTTTGTTGTTGTTGTGTTTTTACCTGGCTTGATTATTATAATAATACAGTTGTGGAGAAAAAAGTACGGAATGCTTCATAAACTTCTGTCATCCTTGCTCAAAAGCTGTGTGAATCTACTGTGTTGTTCCAATTTAGTATGCATGCTGCTTAAGCAAGCACATAATTGAGTTACTTCACCTGAAGTGATGACAAGAGGAGGTAAGCAATCTAAGGAATTGCTATCTGCTTTGTTTCTCATTGGGCAAGGGTATAAAAACAACACAAAAGAAAAAGCATGCATTATTACAGTCCAATGCAGTACGCTGTGCTTTCTGTAGCATGGAAAGTACTTTAATTTCTTATCTATTCACTTTTTAATGGTTGAGTCTGCTTTTCATTTCTTTCACTATCCATCGTCATAGAAATCCGATAATCTAAACACTATTTTGTTTTCACTTTGACAGTATTTATTTGGTTCTTGCTACAAAATAAAAATTTAAAAACTAAACAGCAAGCTCAACATATTAGCACTTCCTTCTAGTTTGTTCTATGGACACAATCTGATTTGCTTTTTATTTTCTCTCTAAAACTCTTTCCGATTCTAGATAATTATTGGAAAGTATTAAGGGGGAAATCTTGTACATGAATTCACCCTTTTGTGAATACACTATTTTTAAATAAACATCAATTGACTTGGTTCTCTTAAAGGTGAAAAATTAGAAAGAATTAAAACATCACCTCAAATTTATCAAATTAGATATCTTTGGGTGTTTTCTGGATTCTGGGTCTTGAAAAAGTCAATAAAAATTACTATAAAGAGTTCTCTGCTCCTTGTCATCCTTAGAAAGTCGTATAATTTCTGATAGTTTTCTTGTTTCTTTTCTATCTACAAGAGATATGAGCTTCTGTGGAAAACTTCCAGAGATTCAAGAAGCACCCAAATATAGACAGAAGAGACGCGCATGCCAAGGACCTATACCACAGCACTGAACAAAGGAAAAGTTAACTACTACAAAATGGAGATAGGCATGACTAGAAATGCTTCCAAAAAACCTCATAGATGGGGAAAAATAAACAGGCTGGTCAGTAAGTATGAGAGATAGGATAGAGAGAATCATGAGTTCTCTTGCTTCCTATTGTAAGGTCTACTTTGTAATGATTCTTTTTAATGGCTTCCAATGTCCCGGACCTGTTTGGGACCAGTTACAATTTCTCATGACCTGTTGGGGATCTGTTATACATATATTTAATATCAGAACCTCAACCCTTTTTCATTGCTTGACAATGTCCCATTGTACAGAAAAGTATTTACCCACATATCAGTTTATAGAAACTAGATTTTCGCATATGTTGCCAATTATGAATAATAATTCTATGTTCATGGACAAGTTTTTAGGTAGATATGAGTTTTCATTTACTTAAGTGTATCTAACAGCTCAGTTGTTGGGTCCTATGACCCACCTTTATGTTTAGCTTTTTAAGAAATTTCCAGGCTATTTTCCAAACATCTGTACCATTTTGATTTCCCTCACTGGTGTGTGAGCATCATAATGTCTCTGTATCAACTGCAAAACATGTCACATGAATCTTTTACTACCTTCATCCCAGCAGGTCCATGTGAAAATGTCTGTTTGCTTCGTTCTCATGGCTAATATCATCAGGCATTATTCTCATGTTAAACATTTGCACATCTTCTCTGGAGAATAACTATTCAGTCCTGAGGTCCATGTTGAAATTGGATTGTTATTCCACTGTGGGAGTGGAGGGTTTCCTCATTCATTTTGTATACAGTCAATCATGAGCTGCATGGTTTGCATTTTCTCCCTGCTATGCATTGTCCTGAGTATGTCATTGAAAACCAAAGTTCTTAACTTTGACAATGTCCAATGTAAAATATTTTTCTGTTTTGTTATGTCTACCTTTTAACTACAATAAAGTTTTCACCTAAAAGACATGAAGTTTTATTGCCATATTTTTACAAGAGTTGTACAATTTTAGATAGTCTATGTAGCTTTATAACCTATTTAAAGTCAGTGTTTTTGAATAGTCAAAAGAGTCAAACTTCATTCTTTTACATAGGATATTCAATTGCACAGCCATCACTTGTTGAATTAAATATTTTTATACCTATAGAAAGAGTGTACTGGTATTCACAAATTTATCACTATGTGTTATGGGGATTTATTAATGCCTTTTTATATTTTAGAATTTTTAATAATTCAACTTTTCTTTAATATGTCTTAATGAATATTTGATTTTGTGCAAAGAACTAAAGAGCATAATTATTTAAAATTAACTTGTGGGATAAAAATAAAAAATATAATTTTCATATCTTTGAAATGCATTAAAGTAAGGTCTGTAATAATTAATTCTGTAATAATTAATATACTGAAATAAGAAAAAGATTTGAAATAAGAGAAAGATTGGAAATAAAAACCCCATGTTGAAACAGCACTCATGCATACATGAGATAAACTCACTAGTGTGTGGTTTCCTTATTTTTAAATTGCAATGATAATCTTGCATGAAACCTGAGGTTAATGTGAAAATAGGGCAAAATATTCTTGCAAAGGTTTGTATTAAAAATTCATAAAAAATAGTTTGTAAAAGATTTGGAGCTATCAATCTATATATGCTGGAGCATGTAGAGTGACTGAGATCATGAACAAGAAATATGCTACAAGATCTGGCCTTACCAGCTTCCTGTTAGATAAATGGACTCCAGGTTTATGCCCAGTACAAACTTAAAGTTTGTGCCCTTTCAACTTCACCTGTATAATAATTACTCCAGAATCTGTGCCAAAGGCAGCTTGAAAAGAGCTAGAAGACAGTGAACTAAACGACAAAAACACAAAGAAAAAGCAGTTCCTGTGGTTGGCATCCCGTCCACAAGCACTAGCTGTTGAGGGAACACAGGCTGTGAAATCCATTGCATGTTGGATATTTTCCAAGATTAAAGAAAGTGTTTTACATTTTCCTGCTAACAATTTCTCTTTCATATCTCTCATTTCTCTTTTCCTTCTGTCTGGATTTACTTGCCCAAAGAGCTTTCTACCCTGACTTATGAATATATAAGTCACATTTTAAAGGTGAACATTGTACGTGGCTTAGAAAAAGAATTAAAAAGAGACTATTCAGAAGCTGCTACAATTTAAATCATAATAGACTCACTGAATGCATACCCATAGCTTAATAGATTGGTCAGTAGAGAGTGATGTGTTTGGAGAGAGAAACTGGCAAATAAACAGGGAGGAATCCTGACCGGTTTTTATGTTTAGCTCTCAAAGTAGACCATTGCTTTGGGGCATTCCTAGCTCTTAAACATGGCCTAGTGATGAATGGCTATACACTATCAAAAAAATGTATAAGCACATACAGAAAATGATGTCCGATGAGATGAGTTCAATTATATGTATTTTAAAATGTCAACATAAACAGCAGTGTTTAGATAGAGAGGTCAGAACTGTTTATCATGCAAGTTAAACACTCAACTAGGATAGTACATTGCCTGCCTATGTCCACAAACAATAAAGAGAAATGTAAGAAAACTCAAAATAGGCATCCTAAAATTCATCACAGATTAGAATTAAAGGCATAAAAAAGAGAAAGTCAGACGTTGATAGGAATACGTGACACACTTGAAGACATGGTGGTCAGTGGAGTCACCACAGCCAGAGGTGTGTATGGAGCCATAGCATGGCCCTGTCCAGTCACCATCACAACCAGAGTCTTAACAATAACCACTCCTGGGTCCCTGTGTCAGTCACAGCCCTGGGCAAGGTCACTTCCAAAGGCTTCACAGAGCTCTACAGTACTGAAAAGCTTGAGTGGAGTTCCACCCCTGTGTAAAGGAATAATGACTGGCATGCCAAGGTCCAGGCTTCTCCTTCCGTGGGAGATGCATCTGCCACACAGATGACACTGCCTTCTCCCCTCTTCCCTCTGCGTATGCAGCCACCCTTCATTATACCGTGATGTCTTAAAACTGACTTTGTCACAGCAGTGAAGGAGATTTCTGCATGATCCCTCATTTTTCCCAAAACATATCTTCACTTAAAAGAAGTTTGTTCATAGATACAACCCACAGTTCCTATCACAAGTAGCCAGCACATAAAAGAGAGGTGCTCACAGAAAACCCTTTGCCTCTTTTGTCTTCTTGTTATTTTGCCTGAGACCGTAAACTCATCTTTCTTGAACACTGACATGGAAGCTATGCTCTCATTAAATGCATAAGGTGACAGAAACACAATTATGCCTGTGTCTACCTGTTTTCAAAATAACTTAGAATTGATGCTTGGGACATATCTACCCTCAAAACAGAGTTAATTGCTGAAAACAATTATCAGTATGTGTATCAAAAATTATTTTTTACTAACAAATTATTCTTCTCTTTGTATTATGTATCCCTTGTATGATTCTTTTGTTCTTTAGACAGGATACTGGATCTGTCCCCAGCTAGCCTTGAACTTCATGTCTCAAGCCCCCAATTTCTGGGACTGTGGGTATGTGTCATCGTGTCCGGATGTTTCACGTGTGTTTTTGCATATTCTTATCAGTTAAAATTCATTCAAAATCTACTAAAACATGTTTCACACTTTCCAACACGTGCCCCAAATGCCTGTCACTAGACAACACCTGTCCCTTGGTGTTTAAGCTAAATACAGCTTCACCCAAGTAAAGAAATAGCATAAATCCTAAGCTGGTTCTGTTAAAAATAAGTTTTATTTAAGGAATTAATAGGATGCTGTAGAGCACAGTATAAAAGTTGTTACTATAATGAAACACATTAACCACCATCTCAGACAGTTAACCCTATTTTTCAAATTTGTTTAACTGGAGCAAAATTTAGTCAATTGACATGAATCTGAGTCATGGAGCAGTTGAATTTCTTATAACTTTCAGCCATTCATTAGTACTCTCAGCTGGTTCATCCTATGAATCTGCCCTATGACCTATAGCCTCACAGTTTCTCCCATCACCCCTGCCCCTGGTACCACTCTTGTTTTGTCTATCTGTGCCCCTCTTTCTCTGTATGTTTAGTAATTTTTCTTTATGATTCCACATGGAAGTGTTATTTTTCTTCCCAGGTCTATTTTTTTCATCCAACATAATAATGTCAGGCTCATACTTACTCCTGTGGCAAATGTTATTGGCTCATTACTCGGAGACAGTATAATCACAGTGTTGCCATGAGTGAAAGCACATTGCCAGGCTGACTCCTGGAGTATCGGCTGGGATAATACATTACTACAGCATCCTGTTATCACAGACGGAAGGGATGACCCATCTACATTTAAATCCTGACCTTGTCATTTGCCATATGTGGACTTCAGAAAAGTCTAATCTCTCTGTCCCTCACTCAACATTAAAAAAATACTAATAACAAACAAATGTTAAGGATGAAGTGAGTTAAGCTATGAGAACAATAATCTGGAAAGGACAGTTATTGGTACATTCTGAGATGTAAACCGAGGTTAGTGTTGGATACATTAAGTCCAATTACAAATTCAGAAAGAGAAAATGTCCTTGTGACCTCTGGTACTTTAAAAGTGAAACAAATGTGAGCTAGAAAACCAATTAAAATAGTATTATTTGGTTATACATAGCATTGACAGAGAAAGGTTAATGGGGACCTTTGGGACTGGGAAAGTTTTAGAAGGAAATAGTTATTAGCTTTTCTACATATTACCTGAGGCAAAATGAATGCTAATACTCCATTGAAATGTTAACTGTTGAATTTGAATAATAGTTCTAATTTAACAATCATGGAATATGAAAAAATGTTCTGAGAAAATTCTGGAGATAAAAACCTAAGTGACTTACTAACTATATAAATAAAGTAACTTTTAAGTAGTAGCTTTATATATTATTTTCATTTTGAAAGAAAAATATAGAACATTAATGAAAGTTTGTCCCCAGGATTGTGAAAGAAGTACTAAAAAGTAAGAAATAAATAACACAGAGGGGTTATAGGATCTAGAGACACTTAAATAAAATGAATTCACCTTTCCAGAACTCACCAGTTACAGAAAAAGTTTATAAGGTGTCTAGTGATGTTCCCAGAGTTTGAAATATGGGAATTAAAAAGAAATGATTCAGAAAGCCATTTAGTATTTTTTGAGAAAGTTGATTTAATTCTATTAATATTTACATAATTTCTGTTACTACACATACTAAAACAAAAAAAGGCCATCAGTAGAACACATATTTGAGCAATTACTAAAAGCAATGGTAAATTTGAAAAGACCCTGACAAATGCTAACCTGCAGGTTTAAAGGCCATCAACCTGGATTGGAAACCAAGACACAGCTATGAACTAGATTGCAGTCAAGCTCCCAAATAGACTCACACTGATGGCCTCTGCCAAGAGTCCCAGACAAGAGTTGCTGATTGTGTAGATGCTTTTTACATTCCATTCTGCTTGAAAATTTAGAGTCTTTCCAGAAAAAAAAATTCAGCCACCTGAAAATATAGCCAAGTAAAAAGAAGGCCACAATTGTTACATCAGACGATCCCCAAAACTCCTAAACTGATCCAGCTATCTCATAAGACAAGACTTTCTGCCTCCAATTAGCATTCAGTTAAATAAACACAAAGAATCCTAAACATATGATTGACAAAGGAAGCATACTTCTCCATGCAAAGAACTCTGGTTGAACCCGTTTGAGAAATACTCGAACCTTAAAAGAAGCCAGTCGGACATGGCAGTGCACACCTATGATCCCAGCCCTCCGAGGCTGAGGCAGGAGGATAGCTCATTTGAAACCAGCCTGAGCTGTAGCATGAGAGTGTCTCCCAAACCACAGAGAGGTACAAGGCGGAAGCCATAGCTTCAGGGTTGCTGGAGGTATCTGCCCACTCGGGTTACAGGCAGCCAGACATAAGCACAAGAGATTTCAAACTGGGAACATGAGCCAGCCTCCTGATTTCACTCCAATTCCACAAGCGCTGCTTGGACTGTGACTTCTGACCGAGGTTCCAAGGCCAAAGCCAGCCAAATGGCTCAGGCTGTGCGCTGCTAAGCAGCCGGGGAGGAAAGGCAACAAGTTCCAACTCAAGAATCCAACTCACCGGAACACCACCGCCTCTTTCATTCGGGGCCAGAGCTACTTCCTTTTAATCTGCACCTGACATCACTGCGATGCTCCTCTCTGAAGGCTGTAACTGACAACACATAAAATGTAATAGCAGGCAGAACCTCACAGGTCCCAAAATGAAAGGAGATTCGCCTCAACGGCAACTCAATTGCCATCCTCTGCGTGGACTCTTAAGTGCATGTTGAAACACGGCATGCTCTGATCGTAAACACACCTTATCTTCACGCTCAGCACCTGGGGCAAAGGCAGGTTCACGATGTATGTCTTTCCAGAGAGACAAATAATAACAGGATTTCAGACTTTACAGTGTTCTAAAGCTTACAAAGTGTTTTCACGCACATAATCTAGGGTGGCAATAAAAAATTATGAATTCTGTTTCACAGGAAAGCAAACCAAGGCTTGAAGACATTAAACAACCTCCAGGTTGTGAATCAAATGGAAAACACGGGGCGAGCTGACAGCTAAGGCTTCCTGGTTCTACAGGGCCTCCCCTAGTGGCCATTCCATGGAACAGACCATACTGCTGTAACAAGTATCCTAAGAACAAGGTACGGAATCAAAATCTTTGTCCCGGCTTCTAATTATGACGCGATGGATAAGTTGGTTCATTTTATAATCTAATCTATACTCCCACTCATGTGACAAAAACCTCAAGAATCATACATGCAACAAATAATAATAGGTAACCAATTCTAGGTTAGTCAGTTTTCTGCCTCTGTGACAAAATACTTAAGATATTTAAGTTAAAAGAAGGAACAACTGTTCACTTTGGCTCTCAATTTCAGAAGGCTACATTGCCCTGCGCAATGCAGAGCAGGGGACCTCCGAGTTAGAAAGGCTGCCCACTTCACATTGGGTGGGAAGAAGATTTAAAAAAGCAAGGGCACAGAATAAGAGGTTGTCACCCCAATTCCCATCCAATCCATCCAGTGACCCAAATTCTTCATCTGGGTCCCAGATCCCCAAGTCCCCACCATCTACCAAGAGTGCCAAGATCTCAGAGATAAAATGTCCAACACATAAGCCCGTGGGTGGCATTTATGACCCAAACAGTAACGTCCGAAGTAGTAGAAAATGATTACAAAAGCATGGAGATGGGCCAGATCTTGTGAAGACTCCAAGAGGATGAAACACTTCTGTGCAAAGGAGACTGGCCCAGGGAGAAAGAAAATGTATTAAAAAAGTAAAAAATTCGAGGGTCAGGAAACCCTTAGGATGCAGCAGATGTTTTGGTATAGGAAACCTGGGCTCTGTCTTTAGAGCTCTGCCTGTACCTCCTCCCTTAGTGACCTCATCTAGCCTTGTGGCTTTAAGAATTCTGTGCTGCCAGCAACTACCAGATGTTTAACTCTATCCGCACCACTTCCTGGGCTCACGTCCCACTCATTGCCCAAGTGACATTTGCACTTGAATATTTGATAGGTGTCCTGACCAAGAAAAGCCCAGTACTTACCTCCTTGTTTTTCCCAACAGACCCATGTCTCTTGCAGTCTAGTTTGTTCTTAAGTCTAAATCTTCGAATATCCTTTAACACCTCTCCTACATGTTTACTTCACAATCAGTTATTCAATAAAAATAGTAAATTCTGCTTTTAAGGTAAGTCATCATTCCCACTGTGACCACCAACAACCTATTAATTGCAAGTAGCCTTCTAAATGTTCTTCCTATTTCTTTAGTTGCCTGCTGTTACCACTAGAATGAGTTCTCAACCTGTGGATCACTACCCATTTGGGGACAAATGACCTTTTCACACGGGTCTCCTTAGACCATTGGAAAACACAGATAATTACATTGGGATTCATACCAGTACCAAAATTACAGTTATGAAATAGCAACAATAATAATTGTTTGGTTGGGTCACCACAGCATAGGGACTGTCGTAAAGGGTTACAGCATTATGAAGGCTGGCAACCACTAACTTAGAAGGATCTTATCAACGCAGTAGCCTGAGAGACTCTGTTGGTGTATGTCAGGTTACACAGAACATGAGGGTACACACCTGCAATCTTAACACTCAGGAGGCTGAGTAAACTCATGGCAGCCTGGAAGGCAAAGTGAGAAACTTGTCTCACAAACTAGCAGGCAGTGGACTTTAGCTCATAGCACTCCTCCACTCTAGACTCCATCATAGAAAAAGAGAAAAGACCCATGATAGTTATCCTTGATTATCAACTAGACTTACAATTACCTAGAAGACACACCTCTAGACACGTCCTTGGGGTGCTTCCAGAAAGGTTCAACTGATGTGGGAAGATGCAATCTGGATGTGGGCAGTGCCATGCCAAGGGCTGAGGTCTTGGCCCAGATAAAAAGGATAACTCAAGTTAGGCATCAGAATTCATTTTTCCTTGCTTCCCCAATAAGAACTCAATGTGTTACAGCTTGTTCCCACCACCATGTCTTATTCTCAACGATGGAATGTATCCCTTCAAACCATGGACCAAAGTAAATCCGACCTTACGTTGTCTGTGGCAGGGGTCTTGCCATAGCAATGAGGGACACTTAGCTAATATAAGCCCTTAGCTGTAGTTCTCTGTCCTCATGCCCCATTATACACTCATCATCCACACTACCTGATGACCACGCTGTGGTTCTTTCTACAGTCTCTAAGCGAGGGATCACCTATTATAGTTCTGCTTACTTCACTTCAAGAGTTCCCCCAGACAATATGACTCATATTTTATCCCTTTCCCCAGTTTTCGTGGACATTCTCTTCTGAAAATGACCTTTTTCTAATCATCTTGTTTAAAATCTCCAACTGCCCTTTCAGGCACTCTCTGTATCATTATCTTTATCTTCAAATATTATCTTTATCTTCAAATATTTTTGTGTTATCTGACATAATATATTTTACTAACTCATTGCAAATCTCTGTTATGGGTGTATCCTTATTCCTTACTTTATCTAGCAATCCCAATGTGATTGATTTTACCACCCATGTACAAGCATGACAAAAAAGTTCTGAAATTCCTTTTGTCCTTGGTTAAGAATATTGACTTAATTAAATTACTATTTCCCTGATTGTAGCAAATTATCCTTTTATTCCAGTATGTATGTCATTATGACCTGAACAAAAATCTAGAACAACGAAAATCACAATGCAAATAATTGCTGAATCGTTCAGACAGTCCATCACGTTGATGACAGTGGTGATTGCAATGGTGATCACTTTTATTTACGAATAATACTTTATACAAAGAGATTGTTTAAACGTACTGTAATTTTTAATACTTTGAACCCCAAAATCAAGAATATTCATAATCATCACTATAAGGCATATTACTCTTATTGCAAATTCTTCAGTTAGCACATAACATTTACACATGTAAGCCATAAGCATTTCAATTTACCACTTATTACTTGCCTACATATGAAAGTTAATATTCACACAATAACCATAAATCCCAATGTATACTTTGCATACAACTGGCATTGTCATCGTATAACAATCACAGATCAGAAATAATGAAACATTCAGAGATGTGAAGAATGATGTTGAAGCTGATATTTAGCTGAAGTTGAAGCCCAAGTGAAATTTATTTCTGTGTAACTAACCAACACTCTCTCTTGTTTTGACACTGCCAATTCAGTCTTAGAATATTTACTTATGTTCACACCCAGGACACATGTCCCTAAGCACAACCTAGAATGTGCTGTGTCTCTCAATCACAATGAATTCGACCCCTTGGTTACCTGTTGAATTTCAGTTCTATGAAACTCAAAAGTATAAATCTAGCCATGATCTAGTACTAAAATTAGAAGTCTATGACTGATTGCACAATACATCTATTCTTGCTGTCTGTCCTGTCTTCTGGGGGACTTATGAGCATGCCCTAGAGAACTAGGATGCTATTCAAATGTATCTTTAGGTAAAACTGTAGTTCTAAAAGATCTCTGTCTCCTAATACCATTCACTAAGAGAATTTCACAGCTTTGGGGATATTTAATACTGGACAAGTTGACTCCATTGCTTTGGGGCCAGTAATAAAACACTACCTCATGGGATAGCATATGGTGACCACATTTCATAGCCAGGACATTATTTTTTTAAAGGACGATATTGGAGTTTTACCATACCTGTTGAGGGTACAACTTCAATAACTTAAGCCCTCCTGTTAAGTTGCATCTTGTGACATTTACACCCAATAGAGGAAAGGGTTGGGAACTGACACTACAGCTCATGTCTTTGTGGGGGAATTCAAAATTCAAACTACCACAATATTTAAATACTGTGGTATCTACTAGTTAACAATGTGAATGAATACAGAGTACTTTATAGTTTTTTTACATTACAAAAGAGTATGTATTATAAAACGTTTGAATATGACCTTTCTCAATGCCAGCCAGCACTAGTTGTTTGATGGCCAGTCACCTCTGCCTACCAGTCTGTGAAAAAGCGTTTACTGCTGTTTGCTTCCTATGCAGTGTGTTTAACCTGTTTGTCAAGTTGCCCTGAATGCTGCTCTCTCCATTTTACTGACTGACAAAAATATGTTTGGCTCAGTCAAACAGTCAATTTGGGGGAGAAAGGTTATACCATCTTATTACTGCCTCTTCTCAACTCGTTGGTAATACTTCCTTTGTTTTCTTTCAATCCATGAGATAGCAGTGACAATCTTATAAGCCAGGCAACTAACCTAAATAAAAATAGATTCACTATCAAAACATAGGTATTTAAAAGAATAAAGCAGTATGTTCATGAATGGGGTGTTCTAGAGCAAAATCATGCACAACCGTTTTTGCTGACACACTTAGTAGAAGAATTTCATCCAAAAAAAATTATCCCCATGCCAGTACCAATGTAAAAATGAATCCTATGAGTTTTCACTGGTATAAGAGTGTGTTGTGCGCAAAAAGGACTGGAGACTGCAATGACATGAAATACCTCGTTGAGAAATAAAGTTCGTGCTAACTAGAAACGTCACCACTATTTACTAACAATGTTCATGATGTTAGCAGATACTTTACACACCACTGGAAGAGAAAAGTAATCATCAGTATCACCCAGCTATATCAAAATCACCGGCTGTAACATGTAACTAAGACCACCCTGCCTGTAATATGTAATGGTGTGATGCTGGCACAAATGTTGTGTGAGTAACCAATCACTTTTGTTGGACTTAAGGCCACTCCAACCTCTGTCATCATCAGTCCTCATCAGATAAGCTTCTTCTTGAAGTAAATGGAAAGCAACAAAAAGGATCCAAAGTGAACAATGTACACAGAGTGAGAAACGTTGGACCACTCAGCTATAAATCAGACTTTGTTATCAAAGCCTTCCCATCACATCTCAGGGATCTACACAGAACAGGAGGCAGAAAGAATGTACTGCTCTTTATTTTTATCTCAAAAGCTAACGTAAAAGATACAGGGAGATAAATCAAGAAAACGCAAATAAATTATTTGTAATCAGGAAAAGTAGTCAAGTCTAAACTGCCAAGGTAGAGACCCTCATCTTGCATAATGGGAAGTCAACAAATCATGTATAAAACTGAGAAAACAAAAAATTATTACAGTGATATGAGTAAGTATGAAAAACTAAAATACTTGAAAGTGGTTGTTACTGGAGAGAAAAGTAGGGGAACTGGTGCTATCTGCTTTTTTACATGTCACTGAGCAACTCTTTTTAAAGAATTTGGTCATATTCAAACTAAGCAAATAACTAAGAAAGATTATTTTAATTAGAGATAAAGGTTATAAAGCAGGTCTAGGGGATGGAAATTTATGAACATTTATCCCCAGGACTTTGTGAATAAATTTATTTTAATTGTAATGGTTGGTATTAAAAGAACGTATGCATTTTGAATCTTAAAATATTGTTAAATATTGCTGTACTTTGATTTAATGCCTTGGCTGCAAATGTAATTTACACCAAGTAAATAATCAAATTTGAAAACTGATTATTTAGTGACGTGCAATTCATTAAAAATAGTTTTTTAGTGATCAGTGGTTTAAACATCCTGTTTAAATGCTGATATCAAACAAATAGGCCGTATTTATATGGTATAATATTATACAGCCATCCTAAAATTATATTTTCAAATAATATAAAATTATATAGGAGAGTATTCAAAATAACTACAATATAGTAAACATTTTTATAATCTTACATTTTGATAATTATTTCTCTATAAAACAACATACTTATTCCTAACAGCGAATAACATGTTCTTCCTAACTTAGTTCTTACTGTCTGTAACACTCAGTTGTGGATGGAATAAAAGAAAATGTTTTTGCTTTCTACAAAAGTAAACTACAATCCAATTCCTATATTTTCCAGGAGGGCTCACATTCCTTCCCCTTTCCAATTCTTCATTTGTTTCTCTCTAGACTCTTCCTCAATTTCTTAAATCCTGAGTAAAATACAAATGACAAAACAGAAGCAGGGATCTAATAGAGTTTCGACATGCCACATAGCAAGAGTAATGTGACCTTAGATATGCTGTTCTTCTATTAACAACCATTTGTATTGGGTTCCTATTTAATTATATATTATTATTATTATTATTATTACATTGCTGATTCATTCCTAGTGGCTAACTGGTTTAATTTCTGAAATATTTTTTCAAGCCAGTATTTCTCCATCATTTCCCTGGCCCCGCCTGACTCTCTCACTCAGCTGCCAAATTTCATGGTTTCTGAATATGTTGTTAAGTTGTCTATGAAAACCTGTTGCCACATTTAAGGTTTGGTGAGATCATGCACTTTAGTAACACTGGAGAAAATGTGGTAAGCACACCTGATTCTTTTTTTATCCAGATGCACGTTTTCCAAAGGGTGATTCTGTTTTTTATTTTATTCTTTTTTATTTAAATTGGAAACAAGCTTGCTTCACATGTCAATCCCAGCTCCCTCTCAGTCCCCTCCTCTCCCACCCCTCCACAATTCCCCCTAACCCCTACCCAATCCCCACTCCATTCCCCAGGGAGGGTGAGGCCCTCCATGGGGATCCCCAGAGTCTATCATTTCATTCAGGGCAGGGCCTAGGCCCTCCCGCAAGAATCCAAGCTGAGAGAGCATCCCTCATTGTGGGATGGGCACACAAAGTCAATTTGCATGCAAGGGATAAATACTGATCTACTACCCAAGGCCCCATAGATTTCCAAGACCTCCTCACTGACACTCACATTCAGAGGATCTGGATCAGGCCCATGCTCGCCTCCCAGCCATCACTCTGGGGTCCAAGAGCTCCCCCCTTGTTCAGGTCAGTTGTTTCTGTGGGCTTCACCAACCCAGTCTTGACCCCTTTGCTCAACACACTTGCCTCTCTATCACTGGATTCCAGGAGTTCAGTCCAGTGTTTAGCTGTAGGTGTCTGCCTCTGCTTCAATCAGTCACTAGATGAAGGTTCTGTTTCCTAGACTCTCTGGCAGTGGGATTGTAGGCTGGCACTCCTCTGATCTATGTCTAAAATCCATATATGAGTGAGTACATACCATGTTTGTCTTTTTGTGTCTGGGTTACCTCGCTCAGGATGGTCTCTTCTAGTGCCATCCATTTGCCTGCAAATTTCAAGATTCCATTGTTTTTTTTCCACTGAATAGTACTCCATTGTGTAAATATACCACATTTTCTCTGTCCACTCTTCAGTTGAGGGGCATCTAGATTGCTTCCAGGTTCTGGCTACTACAAATAATGCTACTATGAACATAGTGGAACAGACATCCTTGTTGTATGAATGGGCATCTTTTGGATATATGCTTAAGAGTAGAATTGCCTGGTCTTGTGGTAGACTGATTCCATTTGCCTGAGGAATCTCCATACTGATTTCCGAAGTGACTGTATGAGTTGGCACTCCCACCAGCAGTGGAGGAGTGTTCCCCTTTTACCACAACCTCTCCAGCATAAATTGTCATTGGTGTTGTTTATTTTAGCCATTCTGACAGGAGTAAGATGGTATCTCTGAGTTGTTTTGATTTGCATTTCCCTGATTGCTAGTGATGTTGAACACTTTCTTTTTTTATTTTATTTTATGTATGTTTTTTATTTAAATTAGAAACATGCGTGCTTCAAATGTCTATCCCGGCTCCCCACTTCTCCCTCCACCAGCCCCACCCCCCAAACCCCAGCCCAATCCCCACATCATTTCCCAGGGAGGGTGAGGCCCTCCTTGGGGGAATCTCCAGAGTCTGTCATTTCATCCAGGGCAGGACCTAGGCTCTTCCCCATGTGTCCAGGCTGAGAGAGCATGCCTCCATGTGGAATGGGCTCCCAAAGTTCATTTGTTGGCCATGGTGAACACTAGTCTACTACCCAAAGCCCCAGAGATTTCTGAGGCCTCCTCACTGACACTACATTCATGGAGTCTGGATCAGTCCCCTGTTGGCCTCTTAGTCATCAGTCTGTGGTTCAAGAGCTCCCCCTTGTCCAGTCAGCTGTCTTTGTGGGTTTCACCAGCATGATCTTGACTGCCTTGCTCATCACTCCTCCAACTCTGTTACTGGGTTCCAGGGGGTCAGTTCAGTGTTTAGTTGTGAGTATCTGCTCTGCTTCCATCAGTCACAGGATGAAGGTTCTAGGATGTCACATAAGGTAGTCACTAACCTTATCATCAGGTAGGGGCTATTAATGTAGTCTCTCCGTTATTACTTAGTTTTCCAGTTGGTGTTATCCTTGTATACCTCTGGGAATCTCACTACTGTCTGCTCTCTCCTCAAATCTATAATGACTACAACTATTATGGTATCTCTCATCCTGGTCTCCTTTATTCTTACCCCGACTCAGCCTTCCTGCTCCCCCATGTCTTCTTCTACCCTCGTCTTATTCCCCTCTCTTTTTCCTGGTTCCCTCTCTTCTCCCGCTTTGTTCCCAATCTGCTCAGGAGATCTTGCCTCTTTCTACTTCTCTGGGGTATCATGCATATCTCTTGGGAACCTTTCTTAAGTGTCTCTCAGCCATTTTAGACTCCTCTATTGAGAATTCTCTATTTAGTTCTTTACCCCACTTTTTAATTGGATACTTTGGTGTTTTGGAGACTTGCTTCTTGAGTTCTTTGTAAATTTTGGCAATCATCCCTCTGTCAGATGTGATTCTGATGCCATTTGGCAATCACTTGGTACTTGTTAAAAACACAGATAAATCAGCTTGCTCCAAACTACTGAACTGGAACCTATGAAAGTGGGACCCCCAAAATGCATCTTTAAAATTTGAGATGAGTCTTTATGTAAGCTCAGATTTAAAAGACAAAGAATCTGAATGTTTATCAAAATAATCCTTTGTGTTTTACATATAAGTAAATATTAATACACTTTTAGAAATTGTGGATTCCCTACTCATGCCTTCCTTTTTCCCAAAGTCTAGAACAATTGACCAAGAAGTTTTTCCCTACCTCAGATTCTGGAAGGAACTCTGTTCTTAGCCTGCTCTATTTCAAAGGCAGATTCACACTTATCAAAATGTAAATAGTATAAACTGACAAGATGAATTTCACACAGTTGGATAACATGGGATCCCAGTTACATCACTTTGTCAAGAGGAAGGACAAAGTCATTGTGATGGGAAAAAGTAGCCAGACTGGGAATAATAAGGAGAGTGACTGAAAATGGATAGTTTGAAAGAATTTGGGAGATGTCTAATCTGTCCGTATACTGATTAATAAGCTGGTTAAACAAATATTTATAATGCACACATTATAAAATGTTGAGTTACACAGTCTTATTATGTTGTCTATAATAACAAGTTTTAGCTCAACTTAACAGTGAGTTTTGTGTGCTACTTAGATGGTTGATCATGCCTTTGGACAGTGTAACACTTTTCAGAGAGCACTAAGTCTGTAGAACATCATTCTTCATGCACTATGCTCAAATATACACAAATAATATTGAATAAAATATAAAATAAATAATTATAAAAATATGTTTTACAATAGGACAATTTCTGGTGGAAATCCATAAGAACACAAAGCTGGGCACGGCAATGAAACATATGATTCTGGGTCTCTGGGTTCAGCTGTGGCTTGAATGGAATTCCTTTGCCATTGGTATTTCATATTCACTGTGGTCGTTTGAAAGTAATGGGCGCCCAAAATCTCATAGTGAGTGGCACTATTAAGGGGTATGTCTTTGTTGGAATGGGTATGGCCTTATTGGAGGAAGTATATCACTTTAGGGGTGGGCTTTGAGGTTTCCTATGCTCAGGATACCACCAAGTATCTCAATTGATTTCCTGTTTTCTGTAAGATGTAGGACTCTCAGATACCTCTCCAGTACTACATCTGTCTGCATGCCTCTATATCCCCCACCATGATGAATATAAACTGAACCTCTGAAACTGTAAGCAAGCCATCCCAATTAAATGTTTTATTTATTTGGCAGACTTTGATGAGCCTCCATGGAAGACCTCACCTTCCCTGGGGAGTGGATAAGGGGTGGGATGGGGGTGTTGCTGGGGGGCATGGAAGGATAGGAGGCAGAAGGAACTGGGATTGATGTGTAAAATATGAATGTTTCTAAATTAATTAATTAAAAAAGAGTTTCTGTAGTCATGGTGTCTCTTCACAGCACTAAAAGCACCAACTAAAACATTTACTTTTAAGATGTCAGTTTCAGTGATTTGGAAGTAAACCAGAAATGCTCAGGAGGCAGAGCTAGTTCTAGGACAGCCCAGAACTGTTGAACTGTTACCCAAAGAAACCCTGTCTCAAAAAAGAAAGGAAGAAGAAGAAAGAGGAGTAAGGGGGAAGAAGAAAGAGAAGGAGGAGGAGGAGGAGGAGGAGGAGGAGGAGGAGAAGGAGAAGGAGAAGAAGAAGAA
Organism: Mesocricetus auratus; assembly: GCF_017639785.1. Lineage (NCBI taxonomy): Eukaryota > Metazoa > Chordata > Mammalia > Rodentia > Cricetidae > Mesocricetus > Mesocricetus auratus. Next base: position 8,017,944 of record NW_024429192.1, on the reverse strand, counting down.
GAAGAAGAAGAAGAAGAAGAAGAAGAAGAAGAAGAAGAAGAAGAAGAAGAAGAAGAAGAAGAAGAAGAGAAGAAGAGTGATTCACTCTAGCAAAATGCAACTTTTGGGCTAGAGGTATAGCTCAGTGGTACAGCTTTTTTGCCTGGCAAACTCAAAGCACTGGATTAGATCCCAAGTGCTACCAAAAAATATTCATCTTTATTGACATTGTATGTTTAGAGAATTCTAAATCATTTTCGTCTTCCTTTCATAGTCCATTGAGAGCACTCAAGAAAATAATGTTTTCTTAGCTCACTGTGGAGTGTAAATACTACCTGAAATCATTGTAGTTTGACTTGAATTCACAATTTCTCTTTTGTTGGTTTAACTACTGAAATCATACAGAAAAACTTAAAAAATGGCCATATAATCAAAAATAGAATGTAATGGTCAGATAAAGGTTTAATCTTATATTCGATTCCCTATTAACAGATAAAGAATTATTGTTTTAATGTCCATCATGAGGTGATTATTACAATCCAGCTATTGGGCATGTTTACACCACCCACTGTTACCATTTGTGTTGTAATACAGTCAGAGCCTTGAAAATCTAATGAGTCAATAAGTGTTTCAGTGTATACTGCAATATTATAACTATAACCCTCATCTTGCAGACTAGATTTCCAGGATCATTTATCTAATATGATGCCATTTAACCCACATTTCCATTTCCTCCTGCTATCTGACCTTTCCTTGTGTTTTCTGGGATTCAATTGGTTTTACTGCCACATATAAGGGAGATCATACAACATTCTACTTTCTGCAGCTTATTTTACATAACATAACATCTTCCAGATTCATGCAGATTGTCCCTAATGGCAACATAAGGGACATAATTAAGTTTGATCACAGCTTCCATATACCAATTACAATTGACACTATAAGTACGGAGACAAAATAAAGACAAGAGAAAACTGAAAAGTATTTTCCAGAAGCCAGCTCAAAATACATAGGTTGTGACTACTTTTAAACCCAAAATGTCATACTCAAGCGAGCAATATAAACAAGAAAGAGAGAGAGGCACCCCTTGAAAACTCACTTTGGTCTATTTACTTCCTCCTTAAATCAATACTCCCTTAATAGAAAGGGAGAGTAGAGTGCCATTATCTCACTGCCAACTGCAGTAGGAGAACCTATCCATGGAGAATGAATAGGCAGAAATGAACAAAAGCAAAATCACACACATAAAGCTAAGTTAAACACATCTATTAGGATCAGAGCATCAGTGAGAAACACATAAAGGCTTCAGAAAACAACAGAAGTCAAATACATCGGGAATCATTTAAAATAAGGTACAGTGTTTCATCATGAGAAACTACGACATAGTAAAGTTCTGTATACAAGCAAATAAATTGGCTCAAGCCTGTAATCCATCCCAGCACTTGAGAGACTGAGACAGAAAATCTTTTGTTAATCATATATCAAGAAATCTGTTTATTTCTTATTAAGAACGTATTCCACAGTTGAACTGCATGCATTTAGTGTTCAGGGATCATTATATATTTGTCAAGAATGAAAACTGTATTTTATAATTGTGAGTACTTAGTCAGTTGTTGAGTATGGCCAATGTTTTTACTAACGTCTTAATTTCAGCTTCTTCAGTGTTCCTTCTGTACAATGAAATTATAAACAATGTTTAAACTTGGGACTTATTAAGTCATCATTAGTTAGACAAGATCATGAGAAACAAGACAGGACAATTCACAGAGTCCACAGTTGATATAAAATAGAGAGTTCATTCCCGCCCCCCATAGGACTCTCTCTTACTCCTTCAGGTTTTGTGTTTTACCTAACTGTCCACAAGTCAACACTCAGAAACATAAAATTTCACATCAACATTTAAACGGAGGCCTAAAGAATCTCTGAACACATACTTTTTTCTTTTTTTATTTAGGTTAGAAACAATCTTGTTTCACATGTCAATCCCAGCTCCCTCTCCCACCCCTCCTCCTCTGCCCTCCCCACCAGGTCCCCCAGTACCCCACCCAATCTCCACTCAGATCCCCAGGGAGGGTGAGGCCCTCCATGGTAGATCTCCAGTAACTGTCATTTCATCCAGGGCAGGGCCTAGGCCCTCACCCAAGAGTCCTGGTTAAGAGAGCCTCCCATATTTAGGCATGGGCACTCAAAGTCTATTTGTACATCAGGGATAAATACTACCCATGCCCCATAGATTACCTATGCCTCCTCACTGACACCTACATTCAGGGGGTCTGGGTCAGTCCCAAGATTTCCACACAGCCATCAACCTGGGGACCAAGAGCTCCCCCATGTTCAGGTCAACTGTTTCTGTGGGTTAAACCAGGCCAGTATTAACTCCTTTGCACATCAGTTCTCTCTTTCTGACACTGGATTCCAGGAGTTCAGTTCAGTGTTTTTCTGTGGATATCTGCCTCTGCTTTCATCAGTCGCTGGATAAAGGTTCTGTTTCCTAGACTCTCTGGCAGTGGGATTGTATGCTGGCACTACCTTGATTCATGTCTAAAATCCATAAATGAGTGAGTACATACCATCTTTCTCTTTTTGTGACTGGGTTACCTCACTCAGGATGGTTTCTTCTAGTGCCATCCATTTGCCTGCAAATTTCAAGATTCCATTGTTTTTTTCCGCTGAATAGTACTCCATTGTGTAAACCACTTTTTATCTATCCACTCTTCATTTGGACTTAAGTTTTGTGCATGGAAATAGACATGGATCTATCTGCATTCTTCTACATGCCAGCATCCAATTATGCCAGCACCATTTGTTGAAGATGCTTTCTTTTTTCCATTGTATATTTTTAGCTTCTTTGTCAAAAATCAGATGTTCATACATAGATGGGTTAATATCAGGGTGTTCAAGTAGATTCCTTTGGTCTACCTGTCTAGTGTTGTTTCAATACCAAGCTGTTTTCAGGACTACAGACAGCTCTAAACAGAGCTTAAAATCAGGGATGGTGATGCCTCCAGATGTTGCTTTTTTGAATAAAGTTGGTTTGGTTATCCTGGGTCTTTTGTTTTTTCCTATAAAGTTGATTATTGTTCTTTCAAAGTCTGTGAAGAATTGTGCTGTGATTTTAATGGGGATTGCGTTAAATCTGTAAATTGCTTTTGGTAAGATTGCAGTTTTTACTATGTTGATCCTACCTATCCAGGAGCATGGGAAATCTTTCCATCTTCTGGTGTCTTCTTTAATTTCTTTCTTTAAAGACTCAAAGTTCTTGCTATACAGGTTCTTCACTTGTTTGGTTAGCATTACCCCAATGTATTTTATGCTGCTTGTGGCTATTGTAAAGGGAAATGTTTCTCTGATTTATTTCTCAGCCCATTTATCTTCTGTATACAGCAGGGCTACTGTTTTTCTTAAGTTGATCTTGTATCCTGCCACTTTGCTGAAAGTATTTATCAGCTGCAGGAGTTCCCTGGTAGATTTTTTGTGTCACTTGTGTAAACTATCATATCATCTGCAAATAGTGTAAGTTTGACCTCTTCCTTTCCAATTTGTATCCCCTTGATCTCCTTTTGTTGTCATATTGCTCTAGCTAGAACTTCAAGTACAATATTGAAGAGGTATGGAGAGAGGGGACAGCATTTTCTTGTTCCTGATCTTAGCAGAATTGTGTTGAGTTTCTGTCCACTTAGTTTGATGTTGACTGTTGGTTTGCTATATATAGCTTTTATTATTTTGAGGTAAGTTCCTGTTATCCCAGATCTCTCCAAGACATTTATCATGAAGGGATGTTGGATTTTATCAAAGGCTTTTTTAGCATCTAGTGAGATGATCATGTGATTTTTGTTTTTCATCTTGTTTATATGGTGGATTACATTGATGGATTTTCGTAATTTGAGCCATCCCTGCATCACTGGGATGAAACCTACTTGATCGTGGTGAATGATTGTTTTGATGTGTTCTTGGATCCGATTTGCCAGTATTTTATTGAGTATTTTTGCATCAATGTTCATGAGGGATATTGGTCTGAAGTTCTCTTTCTTAGTTGTGTCTTTGTGTGGCTTGGGGATCAAGGTTATTGAAGTCTCGTAGAAAGAGTTTGGCAAAGACCCTTCTGCTTCTATTGTGTGGAATACTTTGAGAAGAATTGGTATAAGCTGTTCTTTGAATTTCTGGTAGAATTCTGCAATGAGGTCGTCTGGACCTGGGCTTTTTTTGGTTGTGAGACTTTTTGATGACTGCTTCTATTTCTTCAGGGGTTGTAGGTCTATTTAAATTGCTTATCTGTTCTTGATTTAATTTTGGCAAGTGATATCTATCCAGAAAATTGTCCAATTCCTTTAGATTTTCAAATTTTGTGGAGTACAGGTTTTCAAAGTATGACCTGATGATTCTATGGATTTCCTCAGTGTCCATTGTTATGTCCCCCTTTTCATTTCTGATTTTGTTAATTTTCATGTTCATACTCTGTCATTTGGTAAGTTTGGATAAAGGTTTATCTACTTGTTGATTTTCTCAAAGAACCAATCCTTCGTTGCAAACACATTCTAATTGTTGCATATGTTTCCATCACTAAGCTTGACAATTTTACCCAGAGTGTAACTCACGTTACTAGGGAAAGATTCAGTAAGATACTTACATCGTAAAGGTGCATGTCACAGCATCATGATCCAAGTTAAAATAAATAAAATGAGTATATGAATATTTCTACAAATTTCACTGAATTCCTTAAAATACACCATTGCTTAGAAAAGCACAGTAGATGATATCTGGGAGCTTCGTGTGTGTTTTGAGAGAATGAGTGAATGATAATTCCTGAAAACAGGCATAAAGGTAGCATTATACATATTCAACATGCCATATTTAGAAGTGTACATGCATATACATCTACACATGCAATAAAAATTAGTCTTAAAAAGGAGGTCATGAATTTGAAGGAAAGCAGGGGGGTTATATGGGAAGGTATGGAGGGGGAAAGAGCAAGGAGAAATGTAGTGATGAAATTATACTCTCATAAATTAAAAGAGAGAATTAATGAAAAGAATATAATCACACTTCTACTGTTTTCTAGGTTTGTGGTGTTTAAATGCACTGTTGTACAAGGAACTGAATCATTAAAGGGGGCCCCCATGAGCTGAGTCTAACAGTGGGTGGAGGAACAAAACACAGTCCTCAAAGACTGAAAATTCTCTGAAATGCTTCTTATTCTTCTCTGAAGCAGCACAAGATGCTCAAGAATGAGTCCAAACCTTGCATGCGCCCTGCTGTATTCCTGGCTTTGTCACACATGAGAAAATCACTCGGTCTGTATGCAATGCATAAAGGACCACAGTATGTAATCCACAAAAAGAAAAGCAGATTTGAAGCCAGACTGGAGAACTCTGTTCAGTCTCCAGTCATCCACAAAGACACCTTACCATTGCCTAGGAGAAAACCTATAAATCAGGGGTGACTTAACTAGCTTGCCTAATGCAGGAGGCTTTTGTAACACTATTAGATCGTAGCTGAAGCAGTGACATCACAGTAGAGGGTAGATGAAAGAAAGCACAGAGAGATCATAAGAAGTGGTATAAATACATGCTGAGTGTCCTCTGATCATCCCAAGTCTAACACAGAGTCACAAACTAAAACTATTTGACACTCATTTGATAAACCAGTCCACTCCCTGCTCTGCACTGACTTCTTAGGCATGACACAATTAGGATCCCTTGGCTATAGATGTATTTTATACTAAGTGCACATATTTCTAACTCTACCCATCTTGAGATAAAGAAGGAAGGGAGCAATGGGAAGGCTAAAGAATTTGTCTTTCTAGAAACTTCCAAATTGCTGGTAATGCTCCTGCTCCTGAGATCACACAGTGATAAGCTGCCCTGCCCTTGATGGAGAGGTACAGCTGATCAATGACTGCTGACAAAGGGAAAATCAGTTTTCCCCACAGACAAGCTCCCTGACAAGTAATCCAATCTCAAGTGGTCAGCTCTAAACACATACACATGAAAGCAACCTGAAATGTACTCAAATAGGATGTGTGTGCATGTACACGTGCGTGTGTTCACGTGTATAATTAATTAAAGAAGAGGTCATGAATTTAAGAGGTAGTGGAGGGAGCAAGTAAGAAACTAGAAGGGGAAAAGAGAGGGCTGAAAATATGGTATACATTTATAAAACTCTCAAAAAATAAAATTTAAATTAAGAAGCAAATAAGAGGAATAAGTGCACAAAGCTATATGTGTTAATATATTAAATTACTATTTTAGTGAATTTTAAACTGGTCTAGTGTATGCTATACACTTCAATAGGTACAGTAATTTTTTATTTCAGATACCAAAGTGCTTTTATTTTATTATTGATTTAATGTTAATGTATAAATCAAATTAATCTGAGCCCTCCTTTTAGTTATCCTAAATACTAGAACAAATGTCTTTCAGCAATCTGAAAATTCAGTCTTATTCTTCGTGAAGTATTATCTTAAAGTTTTATGCGTTATGGAGTTTTTGAGAGAGAGTAACTGAAAGTGCAAGCACTATAAATACACTTAAACAAAAGACATTAGAATAACACATCCCATGTTCACTTAGGGATTGAGAAGAACAAAACATAGACGTAACCTCAAGATGCAGACACTGGCAAACAAGGTAGAGCTGAGCACAGCTCACATGAGAGCCCTGGCCCTAATGACAAACTCTGGGAAAGCCTGGAGGCAGAAAGAGTAAGGTTCACACCTCACACCTCAGATGAGTCGCCCAACATCTAAGCAGAGGTTACGCTTGACCAAGCAGCACCTTTGGGCTCCAGAAAGAACGTCACCAGACTGGAAACGGAAAAACAGAACACTCTGGAAGTGTCGTGGTCTAAGCCATACAAACAATAGAAAAACTCCTCGTTTAATATCTTCCTTCTATGGTGGTAGCCTGAAAGAAAGCAGCACCTCCCCCACCCTCAGCTGGGATGGTGCCCCAGAACTCTGTACCCTCCCCAGTGGCACCTCTCAGGGACGATATCACAGCACATCACACGTGGGAAAAGGATCTGACCACTAGGCTAGGTCCATGCCTAGGACATGAAATATGGTCCCACCTCCCTGGAGATTCCCACATAACTTCAACAGAGCCTGTGAGGAGAAACGTATCTTTTCCACTCCTTTTTAAATTGATACATAAGCGCGATACGTCCCCGTAGGTACGTGATAACAGGTGTACCAAAATAATAAAACATTTAATTAAAGGCAAGCATTCCTATATCCTGTCACTTCTTTGTAGTGATAACACTCAAAATCATTTCTTTGAAATTTCTCTACAAGCACTCGACTATGTAATCAGTTCCAAAACTTACTTATCCTGTCTAAGAGTGGCTGACCTCCTACTGGTAACTATCTCCCCATGCCTCCCTCCTCTCCACATCCCTCAAGCACCAGTCTACATCTTACACACATGTGATTGAAATCATGCCATCCTTCTATTTCTGAACTTGGCTTATTTCACTTAATTCAGAGTCTTCCATTCTCTGTTGATGGAAAAACAGGATTGCATCTTCTTATAGCTGGATAGCATTCCATCTTTAATTCACCTATTCATTGGTGTACACTTAGGTTACATTTTAGGTTAATTTTATTTCTTTGCTATGACTAATAGTCCTATATAACATACTTAATTCATTTCTTTTTGACATGTGTCATTCATTCTCTAGATCAAGGAAAATGATATTCTCATTGATTTTCTAGGTCTCATTGAAAAAAAAGAAATAGATTCTCATTATTCAGAAAAGAAGTTTGAGGTCCACTAGCTGATAGTCAATGAGAGATTCTACTTTACGGGTTTTGTGCCTATAGTGAGAAGGTACTATAGTGTCTTCACAGTGTCCCATCAAACTAGACTCCAAATTTAATTCTCCAATTATCTGACTTCTTAACAACAGGAAAATATGACAGCTGAAATTGCAAACCATGTTTTGGTTCCCAGGAATTTATTGAACACCCCCATGCTTCAGGAAACTCTACTAGGATTTGAGAGGCAGACATCAAAGACTGTGCAATCCATTTAAAACTAGAAGCAAAGGCAAAGCAGACAAGCTTACAAGTAAATACATCTACAATTCATAGTTAGAAAATATAGGGTAGATATGATGGAAGAATGATTATAGTAATCGATTAAATATCTAGAAAGTGGAAGATGAATTATGTTGAAATTCTGATTTTAGGACCAATGTGTGTATAGCACAATCTTCAGCAAAGGGGTCTGTCTCATTGCATTATAAACCACAACAAAAAAAAGCAAAACTCCAAAGCAACCAAGAAAGCTCTGATAGCAAGTAGACTCCCTCTTTTCTTTCTTGGCTGCTGTTCTGTTTCAGAACCATGCAACTTTGGAGAGCTTAGTCATCTTATCATTCTAAGGCAGGGCAGGAAATCATTTTTGACATTTATGAAGAAAAGTACTGAAAAATACTCTCTATTTGATGTTTCTTAAATTCTCAGGGACAGCTAAACGAAAGTCTCAGAAAGAGCTGGTGGGGGGCAGTGAAATGATTTCTGCTACAGGCTCTCAGTGGACTTTGGAGAAATATCAGTGGCAGTCATCTCTGCATGGTCAGAAGGATGTTTGGAGCTCAAAGTCTACACCTTCATAGGATTCCTCTCAATGCCACCAAAAAAACAGTCAAATACTATCATTACCAGGCTTGAATAAATGATTTTTGAAAATATCAATTCCATGATGAGAGATTTAAAAAACATCTTCACTTACCATTCACACTATTTTTACTAAAGACCCAACTGTTTCTATGGGTTAAACCAGCCCAATCTTAACTCCTTTGCACATCAGTTCTCTCTTTCTGACACTGGATTCCAGGAGTTCAGTTCAGTGTTTGTCTGTGGGTGTCTGCCTCTGCTTTCATCAGTCGCTGGATAAAGGTTCTGTTTCCTAGACTCTCTGGCAGTGGGATTGTATGCTGGCACTACCTTGATTCATGTCTAAAATCCATAAATGAGTGAGTACATACCATCTTTCTCTTTTGTGACTGGGTTACCTCACTCAGGATGGTCTCTTCTAGTGCCATCCATTTGCCTGCAAATTTCAAAATTCCATTGTTTTTTTTTTCTGCTGAATAGTACTCTACTGTGTAAATGTACCACATTTTCTCTATCCACTCTTCAGTTGAGGGACAACTAGGTTGCTTCCAGGTTCTGGCTATTACAAATAATGCTGCTATGAACATAGCAGAACAGACATCCTTGCTGTATGACTATGCATCTTTTGGGTATATGCCTAAGAGTGGAATTGCTGGGTCTTGTGGTAGACCCACTTTCCTGAGGAATCTCCATGCTGATTTCCAAAGCGGCTGTATAAGTTGGCACTCCCACCAGCAGTGTAGGAGTATTCCTCTTTCTCCACATCCTCTCCAGCATAAAGTGTCATTGGTGCTTTTGATCTTAGCCTTTCTGACATGAGTGAGATGGCATCTCAAAGTTGTTTTGATTTACATTTCCCGGATGGCTAGGGATGTTGAGCACCTTCTCAAGAGTCTCTCAGCCATTTTAGACACCTTTATTGAGAATTCTCTATTTAGTTCTGTACCTGATTTTTTGATTGGATCCTTTGGTGTTTTGGAGACTTGCTTCTTGAGTTCTTTGTAAATTTTGGAGATCAGCCCTCTGTCAGATGTGGGTTTAGGGTAAGGGGGAGTGGGAGCTGGGAAGAAGAGAGGGGGGAGAAGAAAAAGACAGAGTAGGTCATGGGGGAACAGGAAGTTGAGTGGGTGGGGGTATAATAGGGGGAAGAGGGAATCATAGGTTAGAAGACGGATCAGGCACCAGAGTGACCTCCAGTGATCTAAAGGGATAACACCAATTGGCAAGCTAAGCAATAGTGGAGAGACCACCTCGAATGCCCATTCCTGATAGTGAACTAAATGTCTATAACTATCTGGGAGCCTTCATCCAGTGGCTGATGGAAGCAGAGGCAAACACACAGTTAAACACTGAACTGAACCCAAGGAACCCAGTGGCAAAGAGAGAGGAGTGATGAGCAAAGTGGCAAAGAATGGGCTGGCAAAACCAGCAGAGACAGCTGATCTGAACAGGGGAGAGCTCTTGGACCCCAGACTGACAGCGGGGAGGCTAACATGGGACTGATCTGGACCCCCCCCAAATGTGAGTGTCAGTGAGAAAGCCTGGGCAACCTAAGGGGCCTTGAGCAGTGGATCAGTGTCTATCCCTGGAATACAAACAGTCATTGTGTGCCCATAGCACAAAGAGGGATGCTCTCTCAGCCTGGACTCTTAGGGGAATGCCTAGACCCTACCCGGAGTGAAATGACAGACTCTAGATATCCCCTATGTGGAAGGAATTGGCAATAGGGTGGGAGGCTGGGGGGGGCGGAGTGCGGGTGGAGGGGAGGGAGAGGGAACTGGGATTGGCATGTAAAACAAGCTATTTAAAATTAAAATAAAAAATGATATAAAAAAAGAAAATGAAAGGTGCAAAGAACTCTGGAACCATTGAGAAGGATGAATTCTGTAGCTGTATATTTCCCTGTGCTATAGAGGATCTCTCTTGACCTTTATACTGACAGACTAGCCACACACCCAATTAGGAACTGATTCTGCCTTGAAAGCTTGAGTCCTCTGGTTCTCTAGGAATTAAGAAACTTGACAAAGCTATACCATGAAAGGTGAAAACACAAGTGAGTCATTTTATTGTTTTTCTTATATGCAGATTCTACTGTCTTCAGATGCCTGACTGTCTTGTTTTGTGGGAAATATGTTTACAGATAAGTATGACCAGATAACCTAGTCACAAACAGAATGCCTCTCAGAGAATACTTCTCCAACCTTGTGAGAAGGACAGATGATGCATACCTTCAAAACAACCTTTAGAGAACACTAGGGAAATATTCGTTGAGACAGAGAGCAGCAAATATTCTGTTAAAATCAGTTCAGCAGATCCATAGAGACTTTAGAACACCAGAATGAACCCCAGCGGGTAAATAGATATTAACATCTTCCTATTCAGTTGCCACTGCTGAGTTATTCCTGCCAAGTAATCGAGGAGTTTCAAAGTCTAATGACCAGTGTAGAGGGGCTTCCTGAGATGGATAGGAAGCCTGAAAATGGGATGCACATAACCAAACACATGGGAGATGTTTTTCATTTGTAGATGGTGGAAATATTAAAGATAACTTCTAAAGAACCTTGAAGCATTCAAAACCCTCTCCTTCTATGGAGAGAAGGTGGATATGAGAAGAAACCAGTAAGAAAAAAATAAACAGAGAGGAAGTCACATTGTCTGAGGTCTAGGAGAGGACTGAGAGTACAATTCTTCAGTTCATAACTCATTAGAGAATTCTAAAATGCCAGGATTCATCCAAAAAGGATCTCTCTCTCTCTCTCTCTCTCTCTCTCTCTCTCTCTCTCTCTCTCTCTCTCTCTCTCTCTCTCTCTCTCTCTCTGCATATATACAGACAGATAGGTAGAAGAGAGATAAATAGTAGATGATAGATAAATAGATGTTAGATATATAGACAGATTCTTCTGAAAGTAAGATGTCAATATTCAAATAAAAATAATATTTTCCAGTTATACAACCTTCATCCCACAGGGAACTCAACTACACATATCATGGTTACACAGTTAGAAAAAGTAAATGTTAAGTTATCCAAAAAAAATCAATTTGTGTGACTTTGAGAGAGGACCCTAAGCCATAAACCGCACATGCATGAGGCTTGCAACCCACCAATGACTATGGATTCAGGATGACTTATAAGATGTTAGCAAATGGATGCTTACCATCCTTTCTATGTTTACTGAGCAAATTGAAGTGCAATCCAATTGCCTATAATGAGCTCTCACACAAGATGCAGAGCACTGAACCTCAGCTCAAAGCCAAGATCTTCCATTAGAAAAACCAAGCTACACTCTACGAAGAGCACCACTGAGCCCAAGCATAGATAGCATCAAATCTTCTGTTTATTTGGGGGTGGGGAGGCTGAAGAGACATCTCAGTGGTTAAGAGCACTGGTTATTCTTTCTGAAAATTTACCTATTAAAATGTATTGGTTGTTTTAATTTTATGATGTCTCTATCAGCATAGGTGAATCTTCTTAGTTCCTACATTCACACTTAACAGAGGAACCTGAAAAGGACAAAAAAATGAAAAGATTTAAATATGGGTTTATGATTTCTCTGAACTGGTAGCACAAATTACTTGAATATTCTCAATTCAGATTCTCAGGCACCATAGGTTTACTTTTCTCATTATTTTCTCTAATTCCCAAGTGTTATTTCTTGATATGTGTACTTTTTAAGACAGGATTTCTCTGTGTAGCTTTGTAGACCAGGCTGGCCTCGAACTCACAGAGATCCTCCTGCCTCTGCTTCCCAAGTGCTGGGATTAAAGGTGTGCACCACCACTGCCTGGCTGATACATGTACTTTTTAAAGATCCACGAGTGGTTAAAGCAAAATTCAGTCTTAAAAAGATTAATAACTGTGACCCATAAGTGTGTCTTTTCTTGTATCCCTGGGGGCCTGCAATCCATCCTTAAAAACTGAAAAGAAAGTCAAATTACTTCACATACTGCAGAACATATTCCTATTGCACAACAAAGTGTGAACATGAAAACCTCCTGATAATATAGCATATCATGGTGTCTGGTGCCGAAATACTAGTCTACTGAATCTCTAATATACAATTCTTTTTTTTTGAACACTTGTAGACATGGTATCCAAAAAGAATCTCCAATTTGAAACATCCCAGAAGCTTCCCGGGAACTGATTGACAGACCCCCATCGTACATGTGGCCCTTGATGCATACACCAAACTTCCTGCGTGTGACATCATCTTCCCTCTGCCTTTGTCTTTGCTGGATGTTCTAGGAAGCTCTAAGTTAATGATTTTCCTTTATCAAGGCTGCAATTTACAGATGACCCTGAACTTGATGCTCCCAGAAGAATTACTGAAGCCGCACCTGTTTTCTAATTAGCTGATTACAACTTCATGATCAGAGAAAGTTACAGATTCAGAGCCAAAATATCTTTAGCCTCCTTAGTAGCCACTGATTGTCCAGCTCTGAGCCTGATTTAATATTATTTTGATGATCACATAAAACCTTTGGAAAGCATTTTTTAGCAGACCACTAGCTTCCATCATCCCAAAAGGTAAAACTGCAGCCACAAGATAGCATCTGAAACCTACAGTGCAGATTTCCCCACTCTGCTGTAAACCACCTCCCTGATAGCCCCACCAATATATTCAAATCATGCCTTGATTTATGACTTTCTTTTTTATCCTTCAGGTAAAAAAAGGTTCATGAAACTCTTTCTATGTTGAAACATGTTATTTGGGGGCAATGTGAGTCTGTTTTCCATTCTCAGTCATTCCTACTTGGTGAAAGAAAAAATATTTTCTATCCCCTTTGAGGTGCAAGCTTCATTCTGTGCTGACATGGTAAGATGGGTAGAAGAAGGAAAAGAATGTGAGGGAGGGAAGAAGAGATGATAGACAAGTGGATAGACAGACAGACATATAATAGAAGATATATATATATATAGAGAGAGAGATGATGGATAGATGATAAACAGATAGACAGATTATAGATAGATAGATAGACAGATGACAGATTATAGATATATTGATTGATTGATAGATAGACAGATAGATGGGATAGATAGATGACTAATAGATGATAAACAAAGAGACAGACAGATTAGGTAGATAGATAGATGATAGATAGATAGATAGATAGATAGATAGATAGATGATAGATAGATAGGATATTGTGTATATATGTGTTTATTTGTATGTGTATATGTATGCATATGCATGTTTGTGTGTGTGGAGAGAGAGAGAAAGAGAGAGACACAGAGAGAGAGAGAGAGTAGCCTCAAACTGTTTCTTAAACTGTAGGTGCCAGAATCCCCTGGACCTTATCCAGATGGGCACCAAGCCAGAGTCCCTGAGGGTGAGACATGCGAATTTATATCTCATGTCAGTATGCAGACCACTCTCCTGTACACTTCTGCTTCAGAAACACTGGATCAGAGCTTCTCTGGTATCTGTTGAACCCAAGACCTTATAGCAGTCAGTCATTATTCTAAATCAGTCAATCTCCTCATTCCAATTACTTGGTCTAGATCTATGTTTTTAAATCTCTCTTTACCTACTTTATTCTAACTTGTGGGTTTATCTAATTCATAGTTCTCAGCCTGAGTTAACATTGTGGCTACTAGAATGAACTAGAGGCTTCATTGGCAGTGATGATGTTCACTGCTGTTAAAAAGAAAACCATATGCTACTAGGTATCCTTGACTTCAATGTTTGTTGAAAGATGTCCATTGGATGAAATGTGGTGGAGAAAATTCTCTTCTGAAGTGATTTCTCCAGTCTTTACATCTTGAGGTGATTAATGTGCAATAAAAGCATTTGCAGGTAGTCAGTAAAAATGCAGAACTCAGCCAAATTGCTGAGACTATTTGTACCATACCAAAAATATTTCCAATAGGAGGATTGAGACATTTTTGACATGTCTTATAAAAGAGCTATTACTCTCTTCTCTAACAGAATAGAAAGAAAGGCTGATATGTCTTCAGAGATACTCATTTGTTATAGCTCATATCTTTTAATAGTGGAGCTTACTACCTGGTATTGATTCTTCAAAGATTAAGAAGCTTCCCATCGTTGTCTCTAACCTGTGTGCCTCTAAGCTATGAAGTCGACATCTAAGATGATTTGATACAGGGGATTTATCACTTCACTTAACAGAATCTCAGGCTCCCAAAGGATGTGTGTACCTTCTCTATTACTTAATGCTCCAGAGTCCTTAAAGAGGGGACATGGTGCTAAATTCTGCAGTCATTACTCCCTGGGAGAGAGATCACGCTGAGTTTCATCTACAGTAACACAGAATAACTGTGAAAGTTGCTCCTGTGTTGGTTGTCTGAGGGTCGGATAGAAATATTGAGACGGGAGAGGGATGACAAAGAACACCAGGGGCATCCTTGGCATGAGAGACGGCAGACTCATAAAAATCCTCCTTTGCTGACTTATTCTAGTCCAACCTCCATGCCGCATTAATTCACAGCACGGGGAAGGCTCAGACAAGCCACTTTTTTCAGTATCAGTAACCGCCCTCTTGCCAATTTATCACACAGGATCAAGGATTGTTTGCCTCTTCACAACTCCTAAGGCTAAGTGATTAAAAATAACCCTGCTTCCCTCCCCCAGTCAATGTATCAGAAAATGCGCACATACAAAAAAAAAAAAGGAAACTCCACTCAAGGATGGAAACATTATGCAAGCTGAGACAAATTTATTGAGAATTTGACAGACACATCCACAACTTCACCACGACGGGGGATCAAGAGAGTCTTGAAAAATTCAAAAGCAATGCGTGTCACGATGGTTGCCAAACTCCTGTTCAAGTCCCAATAAACAGCATCCAGAGGAGGCAGCTTGAGGCATCATCTAGATTTTCAGTTCCTTTGTTTGAGACTCGGTTGTTAAGACGTGAAACACAGCTTCTGGGAAGAGATTAATGAGCAAGTAGAAGAAGAAGGTAAAGCTGGAACCTGGAGGTGCCCCTCAGCCTTCACGAAGGGATGAATCTACGCCAGGGAGATTGCAGCACATCAGTAGAGAGCGTATGGCCAGTATCTTCTGTAAGCCCCGCAGCCATTGTAGCCATAGCCAAGTCCATAGCCCACCGGAGAGTAGGTGCTACCATAGCCACAGCCAACACTGTACCCCAGAGGGTAGCCATAGCTGCCCCAGTAGCACCCTGGGAAGACAGAGCCCTCAAAGTCGGTGTAGTACATGATGCGAGGAGTGGATGGCTCAGGTAGGAGGGGAGTGAGTGTGATGGTCTCTCTGGGCTCAGGCTGCCTTTATATACCCTGACTAAGGGGCGTGGCTTAGGAAAATACAGGGCCTTCATTTTCATTCTTGACACCAATTTGCACTACACAAAGCTCGTTAATTTTCTGTGCTCTTGCTTAAGAGTCTTTAAGAAGGCTTTTGTGTGATATAATGCAAGGAGACGGTTCCATCAAACAAATTATGTGCCTTCCCAAAAGGGTTATTGCCGGGACTTCAAAGCACATTGTCTTACAGACCCTGTACATAATTTCAGTGAGCAGGCTTTGTAACGCCAAGAAAGATTCCAACATTGTTAGCTCTAATGCGGTCATCCTGTGCTATGAACTTACACAAGCAGGGCAGATTTTCAATAGATACATGTCAGACACTTGAAGTCAAATAATAAGTTGTGAGTTTGTCTCAAAATCAGAGAATCTCTTATCATTTTCTGGCTTAAAGAATTCTCTCTCTCTCTCTGTATCTCACTCTGTCTCTCTGTTTCTGTCTCTGTCTCTGTCTCTGTCTCTCTCTCTCTCTCTCTCTCTCTCATTCATGTGTGTAAGACACTCACCACAGACCTTCCCTAATCTATAACTAATCTGTGCAGAGAACTGAACTGTGCAGAAAAGTTAATTTTATAGACCTCATCAGAATTGTATCTAGTAGTACATGTCTATACCACCTCTGCAATTAAAAATTGGTAACATCAAAATATAATTTGTTGATTAATCCTAATACTAAATGTCAAACCAGTGTGATTTATTGATCTGATATACTATATCAGGTAAAGATTAAACATAATAACATGGCAAAAACAGAGAAAAGTAATGGAATTTTTTGTCCTAAAATGAAGACTACTTTTCTATTAGATCCAATAAAAGCATTTTACCTGAAAAACAAGATGATTTTTATGAAGGGCCAAGAGGTACTATGAACTTGCTGTGGTTCTATTTTGGAATGATTGTGTACCCTAGGATAGGGAGCCTAGACCATTCCCCTTTAAATAGAGACTTAGCATATAAATAAGAACTGGGGGCGGGATCAAATTTATCAAAACTGTCTTAGACTGTATATGACCTGATAAACCATTTCCCAATGCTTGCATGGATATTTCCTTTCATGGAACTTGATATAGTACTTAGAGAATGCACCACAGATGAGGGCACATGGCATGAAATAGAAAACAGAACAGAGTCACCATAGATGGCACAAAATAGGCATGTTCTATTCACCAGCCTCAGACTTAGCATCCCAGAAGTGACTTTACTCTATGGGCAGGAAGAGGGCATATGTTCATTCCAAGGACAAAGTGAGACTCTTAGAGAAACTCAAAGCTATGCCTGTGTTCTAACCACTAATTGTTTAATTACATGGAGGCAATTTTGAAAACACCTACAGAGTTGCCCCCACCACCCCACTTCATAAAGCAGGATGCCACCTATGGTGATTCAGAACTTAAAATTCAAAACCCCCTTCATGTGTTTCACAACTAAAAAGGGCCAGAAAATTACAATTAGGTTCACTGCTAAATGTAAAGTTACTAGACAGAAAGGCATTTCCTAAAGTCCTTAGAATAAGTTAGGTTGTATTGCAACCTTTATCATATTGCTGTATTTAATAACAAAAAAATGCAGGTAACATTGGGAAAAGAGTTAAACAAAAATTATTTGAATCAATGCCAAAGTTCAATTATAAAAGCATGATTAAATGAATTCCTCTCCCCCACCACCCACTACCTAATCTGACACATGATGATTTTTTGCCCTTGATGCTATAATATACAGCTTTGTATATGAGTAATAATGGTGAAGAATTTATGTTTGCTGCCTTTTTAAACAGGCCATAAGCCCTGTTTAGAAAAAAACAGCCTGAATTCTACCCACAATTTATACAGAAAATAATGTAAAGAGAAAACTTCAGGGGAACACATTATTTCTTAACAAGTCATTGTTAAAAATAATAGGCAACTCAACCTAATTGAACACATAAAAGCTTTGTTCTGACATGTGAGAACCCATGTTTCACAGAGCCTGAACTTTGCACATATTGAGAACCTTCCTTGTGAAAAGGAAGACAATATAAATACAAAATCAATGCAGAGGTAAATCACCACAAAGAGTTTAAATGTCAACAAAAATAATAAGGTTAGAAAATCCTGGAGCAAACACTGTTTTTACTACTTAGCTGCCTGACAACTTCTATATTTTTCTTCCCCATAAAGAAGTTAATGACTCCATCACTTCAAGATCTTCCCTCTATTTTCCTGGACTTGATTTCATGGAAAAGGCACATCCCAAGATATAATTTTTATCCCTGAATGTTCCCAGTACACACTCCAAGTAAACTGGAAGAGTTTCTGAGAGAATTCTTGAATGCTGCTCCTGTATGAAGTAGCTTTGGTAGACACACAAATGGCTGAGAACCACAGTAATCCATCTTTCTGTTCCAAGTTAAGTTTACGTCTCTTCCATGCCTCCTTAGTCAGACCCCAAAATCTGGACTTCCCCTGCCATCCAATGGGTCTTAGGAAACCCCAGAAGGAATCTGAACTAATCCACACTAACCCAAACCAAAGGCAGATCACACTTCTCCCCGGACATCCTCCCAACAGACCCATGCCATACTGGTCTCTTGGAAAGAGAAAAACACAGTCACATATTCAATGATGACATTGGAGCAGTGATTGCTGGGTAATCATTTCCATAAAGCTCAGGATGTCCTTCTCATTTAGTGGCATTCCTAAAATCATTTATCATAAATAGCTTTATTTCATTTTTACTTCTCTTCTTTGATTTGAAATAAAGTCTAATATGAATAAAGATGAGGGGGAAAATGCTGTTCCTTGCTCTTCTACAAAGGAAAGAGAAATTACACAAGTTCAGAAGAAGAAGCAATTCAAATGGGCACGAGTCTCATCACCTTCAAATGTAATGCTTCTTGTCAGTATATTAGTTTCTTAAAAATATAAAACAATTAGATAATTTTATTTGATCCTAGGATGAAATTTAGGATACTGCACATGTTAGGCAAATGCTTCACCACTGTGTAACATTGCCAGTCCATTAAGTGAGCTTTAATATATATGATAGTGGCCATCTAGAATACAAAATTGAAATTTCAATAAGCAAACATGTATTTAAAATATAAATTGAATATCTCTTGAATTATAGGTCATTATTAGATGCATACTAGAAATTGTTGTTAAAAATGGGTGAAAATGGTAACTATGCTGGAATGATCAATAAATGAAATACATATTAGATATCCTACTCTAAAAGGGCAAAAATAGAGAATGTACAATTCTACTTAAAGTAGTAGTGTCCAGAAAATCTCAGTCATGCATAAGTTAATAAATACATTAACTTTGTCTTGAAATTGGTATTTTACTAGTGAACACTGATAAGGGAAACAGTTGGATCTAGGTAACATTCCAAAAACACCAACAACAACAACAACAAAGTTGAATGCAAACTCCCTAAGGTGTTGTAGAATAATGGTGTGCCTTCCAGGAATCACTAACAGAAATGAACTCTTGGATGTAAAAGAAGAATGAATGAAGGACAGTGCTGAAAAGGCCGTCAGAACGGACTGCTTTACGTGTCATCTGGACATGACAGGGCCATTGCACTCACAGTGGTTGATTGTACAAGATGAGACCAATAAACACTGCATCACGGTGGAGCTCACAAGTCCATATCCCTAGTTGGGGGGGGGCTATTGACAGTTAGTGGCTGCCAGGGTAAAATGAGTCAGGATTTTTTTGGAGGGCGGGTTGGTCCCTGGCCAGTTGGCCATGTTCCAATTGATGGCCCCACACAGATAAGTATATAGGTAGCACAAATTGGATTCAATGGGTTATATAAACATACTAATAACATTTTTAAAAAGATATAAAAAGATACTTTTTTAATCTGCCACTCACAGTCAAAATGTTTAGACAACAAAGTTGTATTATGTTTAGCGCGCACACACACACACACTTTAAAAGATTTCAATACAACATGAGAATAAATAGCAGACTATCATATCCCTGTCTTTTCCCCATCACCACTCACAGTTGTATGCCAACATACAAATACCCCAAAATTAGCTACTCTACAAATGGTATTAGAATAACTCAGGAGAGTGTTTAAGAAGCTTAAGCAAGTTGTTAGAGACTAAACCCTAATGCTAATGAGGTAAAGAGATTTGAAACACTCATCACTTTACTAAACCAGCATGGTTTCTAAGTACATTCTAAATATTTGTCATTATGCCCAGAAGAGAGTGTTCTCCTAGCCCCTCATCAAAGGAACTCCTCTTTGTAACAGAGACCATTACAGGAAAATACAACTAATCAGAATGCAGAGTTATGGAGCTAGGTACAAGTGATGCATCTACAATGTAATTCCTGAACCTAAGGCTCGGGAGTCATTTTGGAAAGATAGTAGAAGCCAGAGCATCGGGAAGCTTGTTGGGAGACTGTCTCCTACCAGTTTCAGAAGCTACACCCATGAAGTCTTGCCAACATAGCTTCCGGAACAAGATCTGAACAAGGACAACACCAGTAGATATTCTGCTGGCGTGGAAGGAAGAGGCTCATGAGGTCTCCATAGTACACAAAGAACTACAGGGGACTAGGGAATACTGAGAAAGAGTCTTCCCCATGGAAGAGTACACCAATTGATTACTCAATACCAAATGGTCAGTCCTGAAAATGGGTATAAATAAGTAATACTAAACATACCAAACGGGTTGTACTTATGTATTTTGGTATATGCATATATGTGTATGTATATACATATAACGAATGAAGAAAACAGGGCCATGAATTAGACAGCAAGGGAGGACATATAGCAGGATTTGGAGGGAGAGAAAGGAAGGAGGAAATGTTATAATTATAACTCCAAAATTAAATATATATATATATATATTTAAAAACCAATACTGAAGCAACAGTCTCATTTTGTTTGAACCATCCCATCCCCAAGACTCGCACAATTCAAGACTGGAAGACAACTCCTAAGCCTGTGGGGTCCCATCCCTGGAAGAAAGATGCAGGTTCCTCCACCTTTCAAAGGACTTGCTGTAGTTCTGAGTCCCACAAATCACTGGGGAGATATCTAGAAACAGCTGGGAACAAAGAAAGGCAGGGACTGTCGAAACAATGACTTGGCAGAATCTACTGAGGCTCTCGGTGACCTGCTTTTCCATGGCCATAGCAGCCTTCACCAACTGGATGTTTTCAAAAGATCTGTTGCCAAGAAATGCTGACAAGAAATGCTAAAGGGAGTTCTTCCAGCTTAAATCAAAGGATATTAATTATAAATATGAAAACATATGAAAGTATGAGACTCCCTGGTAAAACACAGCACACAGCTTAATTCAGAGCACTCCAGTATTACAAGTGTGGTAATGTTATTAGACCTCTGAGACAGAGGTCAAAATATAAAAATGCTGAAAAGAACTTTAGCCACATAATTTGTGGTGCATACGCAATATGAAAAGTTGTAAATATTTACATCAAAAAACATAAATGTAGGAGAGGAAAAATGTCAAGCGTTCATATAAGATCAAAGTTTTGATGCCAGTTAAAATGTTATTTTATGTAACCCTCCTAACACAAAAGAGTACTTATAGAAAAGGGAAGGAAGAAAGAATCAAAGCAAGAAAAGGTTAGGTAACAAAGAGAGCCAGAAATGAATGAAGAGTCTATGAAACATCCAGAAAGCGGTTCCTAAAAGGCAATTATAACAATTGTGTTAAATGTACACAGGTTAAACTCTAGTCAAAAGACATATGAAAGCTGACTGAATACTAAGAAAGAAAGACCCAAGTATTTGCTGTCTACAAGAGAATCCTTCACTTTTAAGGACACAGTTGGATTGAAAGTAAGAGATGCTGGAAGATTTTAAGTCGAAAACAAAGGGGAGTAGAAATAGGTCCAGTTATACCACAACAAACATTCTTTAAGCTAAGAACTGTGACATGAAAGGAGTTACGCGGTGTTACAAGGAGAAAGATAATCAAGAAATGTATTCTCATTAATACATCTATATACAACATCAGAGCTCTTAAGTATATAAAGCAAATAGTAACAGATACAAAGAGAGAAAAAAATCATAGTAGAAAACTTTTAATATCCCAGTTCAACAATGAGCAGAGCATTCAAATAGGAAAACAACGAGGAACCATTGGATCTAAACTATTCTTTAGAACAAACAGACTAACAGACATGTACTGAACTCTGTTTGGCAGCAGCAGAATATATTGCTCACAAGCACTCCCAGGGCATTCTATAGGGTAAAGTATCTGTTATGACCCAAAGCAAGTTTTAGCAACCTTGGGATGAATGAAATTATATTAATTAATCTTTTCCATCAGCAGTGGCATACAACTAGAAACTGATAATGGGAAAAAAACAGAAAAAAATAAAAAATAGGTGGAAATTAAGTATGCCCTCTTCCACTGAGAGAGTGATATCAGAAATAATTTTAAAAAAACGTGTTTGCAACAAACAGTAATGAGAGAAAGGTTTATAGAAATAAGCTCTACACTAAGAAAGCACACACAAATCAAATTCCTATGTTAAGGAATCAGAAAATCAAACTAGAAGAAAGGAAACAATGAAGCATAAGTAAAAGAAGTCATGTAGAAACATCAATGAATGTTTTTATAAGATACAACTGAAAGATCTTTGTATGGACAATAGAAGAGAAGGTTTACATAAAATGGGAAGTGCAAGAAAAGTTATTATGACTGATAACACAGAAATATAGAATCCTAAAAACTGCTACAATTATAGGTCATAAGATTGGATAATCTAGAAGTGGGTTAATTCCTATGGCATACAACCTAACAAAAATAGGGAAGAAAGATAAAATATGAATAACAAAACATGAGAGCAAATCGTAGCAAAATATTTCCCCTAAAAAAATAAAATATGGCTGGCAAAACCAGCAGAGACAGCTGATCTGAACAGGGGAGAGCTCTTGGACCCCAGACCGACAGTGGGGAGGCCAGCATGGGACTGATCTGGACCCCCCAAATATGAGTGTCAGCAAAGGCCTGGGCAACCTATGGGGCCCTGAGCTGTGGATCAGTGTCTATCCCTGGTATACAAACAGTCTTCGTGTGCCTATAGCACAAAGAGGGATGCTCTCTCAGCCTGGACTCTTAGGGGAGTGTCTGGACCCTACTCAGAGTGAAATGACAGACTCTAGATATCCCCTATGTGGAAGGATTTGGCAATAGGGTGGGAGGGTGGGGGGAAAGGGGAGTGCAGGAGGAGGGGAGGGAGAGGGAACTGGGATTGACATGTAAAACAAGCTATTTAAAATTAAAATAAAAAATAAAAATAAATAAATAAATAAAATAAAAAATGATAAAAAAGAAAAAAATATGGAAAAGGATGACTTCAGTGAAGAACAACTGACAGCATTGCTTCTCAAACTCTCCCCAAAACTGAAGTGGAAAGAATGGTTCCATACTTATTCATCAAAGCCAATATCACATATATGTATAACTACTCAGTAAAGTCCTAGCAAACTCAGTTCAAAAGCTTTATATAAGAAAAGAACACCATAAACCATAGGACAAAAATGGTTCTATTTACACAAATCAATAAATGTGATGTATGTTGTTAGTAGAGTGAAGGGCTCATGTCACTTGCACATCTTAACAGATGCTGAAGATAAATCTGACCATATTCAACCACTTCTCATGAAAAAAAAAAAAACTAACAACTTAGAGAAGGAATGCACTTGAACAAAATAGAAAAATAGGGTAATAGCATTCTCATAAAACCAAAAGTATTTCAGTAATATCTACAACTCTTAGAATAAAAGATTATATCTTCATTTTTATAATCACATAAAAGCATCTAACTCTTACACTTTAAGATTCCTTGTGTTTGAGCAAGGCAAAGAGATATGTGCCTTTAACCTCATCATTCACAGAGGCAGAGACAGGCTGGTTTCTGTAAATTGGAGACCACCTGGTCTGCACAGTTAGTTCCAGCCAGCCAGGAACAAATAAACGAACAAAAAGATCCCCTGTGTTTTAGTCCTTCAGACTTCTCACACATCTGTTCAGTGTCAAGATTTGGTACATGGTTCTTGCTCCTCGTGGAACTGTTTTTGTCTCTGCAACCTTCAGATACCAGCTCAACCACACCCTTTGACAGCCCTTCTCAATCCCCCAGCTAACATTTACATATAGTCTCCCATCAGAAAGCCGTGTTTCTCACTCATGAGCTACTTCTCACAGCCACCGTCTAAGCATCACTGGTGGGCCTAATATCTATCTGCTTGTTTCCATGGGAACAAAAGTAATGTTTTTAACTGCCATAGATTTCCCTGTGTCTGGATCTCTACTGGCCTCAATGCAGGTTTTCAGTAAATATTAATTGAATTAATTTGTAAAAGAATAGGCTAGGCCTAAGCTGGCCATTCACTTGCTGTTTGAATGTAGGCAAATTACATTTTAGGGCTCAAGTTTCTCAACTGCGAAATGAAATGAGCTGACCTCCTGGGACTCCTCACTTTATGCACTGTATGAGTCTCCCATCACAGGCACAGACAAGCCAAGATTACAGTTCAACCTTCTGCCATGATAAGGTGCTCACTTGGGCATGTCAATGTGGGATGAACTTTTGCTCACTTCATTACGACCCTGCAAAGACCAACTAATGAACTCCCTCCTCCCAATCCTTTAACAGAGAAAGCAGGGATATGAAGAATGGAGAAGGACTGCTGAAATCATATCATGCATATTATGGTGCAATAGCACCATTATAGCTTTAAAATGTTAGCCCGTGAGAGAATCTCCCAAGACGCTGTCTAGAAACGAGTATTTCTCAGCTCTACTTCTGCGTATTATGCTTCTATGTGTGTGTGGTAGAACCAAGAAAGCCTCCTTATGGGACACCAGATGATTCTCACCAAGGTGGCACTTGGTTATACCTACTGCAAGCCACAGTTCACTGTAGTAAGGTATCTGAAGACACCCTCTCTAAGAAAATCTAAAATAGTGAAAGACTAAAAGGAGACCCAGTCACACCAAGCTTAATAAGCAGAGACAATAAGATTTACAGCAAGTTTTCTCCCCTTGGGATGTTCACAATGTCTCGAGGCATTTTAGTGAAGACTGGGAGAAAGGAGCATGTTACTTAGTATGCAATGTGTAGAAGCTATGGATCCTTCAAACCATCCTGGAATGTGCAGGACCACTCTCTTCAACAAGAATTATCTGGCTCAAATGTCAACAGAGCTAAAGTCAAGGTGCTATCAAGCCAAATGTAACTGCCAAATCGGGAATGATCCTATACTCCTGTAATCCCAGTGTCTGGGAGGTAGGAGCAGAAGAATCAGCAGACTAAAGTTATCCTTTGGTTTGTAGCAAGTTCAAGGCTGGTTTGGGCTTCATGAGACTCTCTGTCTGTCTATCTGTCTCCCTCTCTTACATGGTGTGTGTGTGTGTGTGCGTGTGTGTGTGTGTGTGTGTGTCTGTGTGTGTGTGTCTGTGTGTGTGTGTCTGTGTGTGTCTGTGTCTGTTGCTACATGAGAATATGATTACTGGGTCATAATGACAAAAATGTTGACTTGATAGGATCATAAATTGCTTACCAAACCTAGGTTCTAATCTGAGACACCATTTTAATACCTTGCTACCTCAGCGCTATGGGAGCTAACCACATTGGTGAGGCTAGTTCATTAATTATCAAGCAAGAGCTTCGTTAGTAAGGCTTACTATTTGATGTAGAAGTTGTGTGGTTTTCTTAAGAAATAACACAGCACCACAATAAATGCCTGGGTATGAAATAGTGACTCCTGTGGTGCAAACTTCACATGTGATTCATGCCACATAAAAAAGGTATTTCAAGGAAGGCAGGGCTTTTCTATTTAAATTAGAAACAAGCCTGTTTCATATGCCAATTCCAGCTCCCTCTCTCTCCTCTCCTTCCCTGTCCTCCACCAGCCTCTTATCCCATCTTCCCTTCTCTCCCTAGGGAGGGTGAGGCACTCCATAGGGGATCCCCCAAAGTCTGTCATATCATGCCAGTCAGGGCCCAGGTCCTCCCCCATGTTTCCATGCCGAGAGCACATCCCTCCATATGGAATGGGCTCCCAAAGTCCATTGTATGCCAGGAATAACTACTGATTCACTACCCCATAGATTGTCGAGGCCTCCTCACTGACACCCACATTCCAGGGATCTAGGTCAGTCCCACACTGGCCTCTCAGCCATCCGTCTGGGGTCCATGAGTTCACCCTTGTTCAGGTCAGTTGCTTCTGTGGGCTTCACCAGCCCAGTCTTGGCACCCTTGCCCATCACTCTAACACTGGATTCCAGGAGTTCAGATCAGTGTTTAGCTGTGGGTGTCTGCCTCTGCTTCCATCTGCCACTTGATGAAGGCTCTAGGATGGCAAATAAGGTATTTATCAATCTCATTATAGGGGAAGGGCATTTTAGGTAGCCTCTTCACTATTGCTTAGATTGCCAATTAGTGTCATCCTTGTAGATCTCTGGGAATCTCCCTAGGGCCAAATCTCTCCTCAAACCTATAATGACTCCCTCTACTATAGCATCTTTCATCCTGCTCTCCTCTATTCTTTCCCCCAACTCAACCTTCCTGCTCCCCCATGTCTTCCTCTCCCCTCCTTTTCTCCCCCATTCTTCTCCCAGGTCCCTCTCTCCTCCCCCCATGCTCCCAATACTCTTAGCAGATTGTGTCTCCTCTATTGAGAATTCTCTATTTAGTTCTGTATCCAGTTTTTTAATTGGATTATTTGGTGTTTTGGAGACTTAACTTCTTGAGTTCTTTGTAAATTTTGGAGATCAGCCCTCTGTCAGATGTGGGGTTAGTAAATATCTTTTCTCATTCTGTGGGTTGCCTTTTTGTCTTGTTTGACTGTGTCCTTTGACTTACAGAAGCTTCTTAGTTTCATAAGGTCCCATTTATTAATTGTCAATCTCAGTGTCTGTGCTACTGGTGTTATGTTCAGGAAGCGTTCTCTGTACCAATTCGTTCAAGGGTACTTCCCACTTTCTCTTCTAAGATGTTCAGTGAGGCTGGATTTATGTTGAGGTCTTTGTTCCATTAGGACTTAAGTTTTGTGCATGGAAATCGACATAGATCTATCTGCAGTCTTCTACATGCCAGCATCCAGTTATGCCAGCACCATTTGTTGAAGATGCTCTCTTTTTTCTATTGTATAGTTTTAGCATCCTTGTCAAAGATCGGGCGTTTGTAGGTGAGTGGGTTAATATCATTTTTTTGCTACAAGCTTTTTATCATGGGTAGGCTAAGACCGCCTCCTTTACAGCCATCCTACTCTTAGACAGAATTTTTTATCATGGGTAGGCTAAGACCGCCTCCTTTACAGCCATCCTACTCTTAGACAGAACTTTTTATCATGGGTAGGCTAAGACCGTCTCCTTTACAGCCATCCTACTCTTAGACAGAACTTTTTTATCATGGGTAGGCTAAGACCGCCTCCTTTACAGCCATCCTACTCTTAGACAGAACTTTTTTATCATGGGTAGGCTAAGACCGCCTGCTTTACAGCCATCCTACTCTTAGACAGAACTTTTTTATCATGGGTAGGTAAGACCGCCTCCTTTACAGCCATCCTACTCTTAGACAGAACTTTTTATCATGGGTAGGCTAAGACCGCCTCCTTTACAGCCATCCTACTCTTAGACAGAGCTGGAAGAGCTCAGGTCTTCTCCTGCAGCGTGAATGTGGTGCTTGAGCCAGGCACCGAAAACACATGCAAAGCTAAACACACTAGTGAGCTAGCAGGGTAAGGTTATTTACAATGTTAAGGCAGGATCACTTCTGAGTTGAGTTTGACATTCGTTAGTCATCCATCAGCCTCTGGAAAGCTTATGAAGCAACCCTCTCAGGATCTTCCAGAGAACACAAGTAGTCACAGCAGGCAGCAGTAAAGTGGTGAGTTCCATCCACAGACAGCACCTTTCCCTCATCACCTGTGCTGGCCAAATGCATTGTGAAAATAAACTTGAAGTCTAACTTTAAACACGAAGACCATAACTGGTACGCCAAAGTTTCTTATACAAGTTAAGATGGCCGTTGTTGGGAGATCGCTGGGTAGTAAAGTGCTGCCACGCTAGGGTGAAGACCCGAGGTTAGCCCCACAACCCATGTGAAAGAACTAGACATGCTCACGTGGGCTTGACATCACAGAACAGGGAAAGCATGGACTCAGGTGGGTCACACTGGACTACCTGGCAAACTCCAGTGAGACTCTGTCTTACAAAATAATGAGTACTCCTGAGTATTGGCAACTGAGGTTCACCTCTGTCCTCCACACACCTGTACACACACACACACACACACCTGTACAAACATACGTACACCTGTACAGGCCTGCACACACACAGACAAACACACATTCACATGCACCTGCACACACACACACACCTGTACACACATATACACACCTCTACACACACACACACCTGTACACACACAGACAAAACACACCTGCACGCACATACACACCTGTACACACAGAGACACTCACAGACACACACACACCTGCACACACAAATACACACACCTGTACACACACACACTTTTGAACTGTTCATAAGGAAAGACAGCAGTACTGAAGTTGCATCCTAGTGCTTTGAACATAGAAACTTCCAACTGGAAAGATTCCCAAGATAGGAGCATGGTTAGAAAGGCAGAAAAAACTAAACTGTATACAATAGAACAAATGGCATTCTCAGAGATAATGTCAGAAGGCTGAGAGACAAGGCACTAAAATGAAACTGTTGTCTGAGAAATAACAGCATATTTCCAGAGACAACAATATTTAATGTGCTTAGAGGTCTTGTAGAATACCCAAAGAGCCTCCTGCCTAGCAAGACTTAGGACCAAGAAAGCTTTCTTTTATTTAATATGTGGCTCTCCGGCTCAAATTACAAGTGGCGCTCCTCTACTCTCCATGGAAATGAATAACATGATCTAGTTTTTCCTGTAATAACAATAAAAACAGAACAAAAGTGTAATAAACAATTTCTGAGAAGAAAATTTTCTTTTTGATGAACATGGTAATGCATTCCTCAGTACTTTAAGGATCAACAGCGAGGTGCAGCTTCCTCTCTCCTGCCTTTGGGATGAAAATCAATATGACAGGGCTGTGCTCAAATTTTATGTGCACACAAATCACCTGAGAATCCTGCTAAAGTGGAAAGTCCAATTTTACAGCAGAGGCTCCCGAGACGCTGCACTGGACAAGTGTGATGACTGTGTTTCTCGTCACTAGACTAAATTTCAAGTAGCAATGGAATTGACTTTTTCTGTAAAATTTGAAGTAATTGAATCACTTCAATTAATATATAGTGAGGGTGTAAAATCATTATGAGGTACTTGCCCTGGAGAAATTTACAAAGTGCGCAATACTCTGAAGATATCAGTTGTCAGTTAATGAAGTCGCTGGTGGGGGGAACAGTCACTAAGCCCTGCAACACTGAGGGTCAAACAGGGCATCTGTTCCTTTCATCCATGCACAGCCTTCAAGGCTGCTAATCAATGAGTCCAACTTTCCATTCCCTTCTGCACAACCTTCAGAACACAAATAAGACAAGGTCACCCAGAGACAAGGGGATGGAAGGAATAATACCCTACTTTCCACAAGCAACCTTTAGAACTGCAGATCAGATGAAGTCAGTAGGAAACAATGGGGCAGTAACACAAATCTTACGGGGACCATGCCATGATCATGCCTGCAAACAAAGAAAACAAGAACATTATGTCAAACACAGCCATGATTACACCACTGTGCTGTGAGCTTTGTTTTATCTCTTAAGTAAAAATTATTAACACAATTGATTATGGGCTCACTCTCACTTCCTGATTGTGCCTGAGGTAGGCAGAGTAATGGTCTCTCAAGGGAGCAAGAACTCTAATCCCTGCGACCTACAAATATGCTTATCACACAGGAAAAAATAAGGTTGCCCATGGGCAGGCCTGGAAATGGGGAGGCTATTGCACTTTATCTAGGTTGCCCCAGACAAAGTAACAAGAATCTCTGTGAGTGTAAGAGGAAGACAGAGAGGCCAGGGATAGCATCTTGGAGTGACTTACAACTCTCTTGGAAGAAGGGTGGAGGTGCACAAGGAGGATATGTTGGACGCCCTATAGAGACTGGGAAATCAAACAATCAGCTATCCTCTGGGAACTCAAAACTGAATGGTAACTTTTCAACAGCTTGATCTCTTGAACCTAGGGAGAACCATTTTCAACTCCTGACCTCTAGACCTGTGAGAAAGTGAACCTGTATTGTCTTGAGCTGCTAAATTTGTGGTAGTTACAAGAGAATTATAAAAATAATTATTTTCTAATTCACATGGTTCCCCTGCCCCCATTTAACATGCTCCAGGCCACCTAATCCAAGTCTAAACTCTATAACAACTCCCTGCAGACACCTTCCCATTGAGACACCCTGCAGTTTCTTATGTTGTGTGGTCTCCCACTGTAGCAACAAGCTAATACCTCCAGCGTCATCTGAGAAAAAAGTATATTCCTGTGGCTAAAGGACTGCTTCAGTGCAATGGAAACAATGTCAGTAAACCGGACTCTAGCTTCCAAACTGGAACAAGGGAAGTTACTGGATGTTGAGTAAGACCTTCTGAAGGTTCTGTAGGAATTTTCCAGAAGAGAATAAAGAATTATGAAACTCCCCTGCCTGTGGTTGCTCTTTTTACTTAAAACTATAGGGAAAACTTGAATATCACAAACAACTTATGAAAACTAAGTACGTGATTTTATTTATATATTCAGCTTATTATATGCATCTGTGGAAGAGGAATTAAGGACTACCAGGTAGAGTAGATCTACAGCTTTGGTAAAGAAATGATGAAGTGTGAATGTGAAAGGAGAAAATATTAGGAACAAAGATCCGATACCTTTTCTTGGACATAATGAGAAGGAGTTGGCACTGAGATTTAAGATGGAGATGAATAACTATTTAAATTACCCCCTTTCTGGATGAATATAAGGAGGGGTGGATTGAGGGGACAGAAAAGGGAGGTAGGGGTAAGGAGTGGGAGGAGAAGATGTAAAATGTATTAATTAAAAATAAAAAATAGAATTTTTTTCAAGCGTGTGACCATCCTGAAAAGATCTTGACAATGTCAGGTAGGAGTCAATGGGCAAGAACACAAGAAAGGTTTTTCTTTGCTAATTAATTACAAAAGAATGGGCATGCAGGGGCACTAGAAGACTTCATCCTGGTATGTTAGTTCTATACTCCTTTTCCCATTTGCTAAATATTTACCCATTGGGACAAATTAAACTTCAGGACCTTCTTAAAGTGAAACCAGTGTCCCAAGACATGTGTCAGATTTAAGTAAAAATCTATCCACACAGTTTTTAAGCTATAATCCACACTGTTTAATGCATGGCACTGTTACCGAGTAGAAAGAATTGCAGTGACAGTGTAAATCAAGAGAGAGTAGATTTCTGTGTGATGGAGAAGAGGGAAACGGCAAAGAAGAAACAGCAAAGAAGAAACGGCAGCACAGCTTCTCTCCCTTAGCGCCTGCACCATCAGACACCGTGAATGCTCACCCTCAGGGAGCAGGGTCCTGGGTCAGTCCCAGCTTGATCTCTCCAAGTCCTGTTTCTAAAGGGCACAGTATCTTCAGCAGCTGGGGACTTGACTTTAAGCTCTGAGAGGAAGCCAGGGACAATGCCTGTATTGATTCTGGAATCTTATGGAGTCTTGTGGCACTGGGGGCTTTGTTAAATAGTCTATGGCTTTGGAAAGAGTATTATGGAAGTAGAAAATACACTGAGTGGTTTAGCCCAAGCCCAAAAGGACAAATGTCATGTGTTCTCTCTTATTTGTAGATCTTATCTCCGAATCTTTAGGTTTAAATATGTAACCTGGAGTAAACACAGAAACCAGGAAACTAAAAGGGGACCATGTTTGGATGTAAAACTTCTAGAAGGAGTACATTATGACACAGATGCTATAAAGAGAAAAACAGGAAAATGTGGGACATTAACAGAGATAGCAGATGGACTACTGAAGAAATCCACCTCTGGTTAAAATGCAGAGAATAATGGACTGTGGGGTGCCCAACTCCAGTTGATTAACCTAAGCGTCTGGGAACATCAGAAAGATCTTAAGAGCCAAAGAACCACAGTATCTGACACAAAATAGTGTCTTCTATATGTTACAGAGAAGCTACACCCATGAAATATCAACAATATGGTCACCCAAACAAGACCTGTGTAAAGACAACACCAGTTCATACTCCAGTAAGGATGAGGGAAATCTTACAAGACTCCACCCCTTGATGAAAAGCTATAGGCAGTTAATGGCTGCTGCAAGAGCGAGAGAGAATCAGTTTCTCTGGGGACCAACCCATAATCAGTTATCCAGTACCAAGCTGTCAGCCCCGAATACACATATACATATAAAAATACATATATCAAATGTTTTAAAAGACACACATGGAGAGAGAGAGAAAAGTTGAGGAGTAAGCAAATGATGCCTTCAAATTCTGACACAATACTAAAAAAAAATGCTAGGGTTAAGTCTCTCACATTAAAATGAATCCTGCTCATCAATGAGCTCTGCTCCTATGCGTAGATTTCCAGTGACTCTTTAGAGCACGTCAGGAGAGGCTTCTGTACAATTGTAGCATACTATTACTATATTGTTGTAGCATATTCTCATAGTCAATGAGAACACAAACAATGACACCACAGCAAGGGACATGCCCATGGATATTTACTTTCTAAATTCCTCCATACTGAAAGAACTTGGAGATTCTGGTGAAATCCCTACATCCACGAGAGAATAGAAAAGACTAAGATGAAACTTTGAACTAGTTTGTTGAGCCACAAAGAAGAAAAATAGCTCAAGAGTGGTATGGGCCGTTTCCATAAGACATGAGAGCCAGCATGTATGGTGTTTAGCTCTCTGTGTCCAGAATACTTTGAATATCAAATTTAACAATATTAGTTAATTAATTAATGTAACATGTTGTTTCTGGCCAGATTGAGTCAGTTTTCTGGCCCAGCTGGGTCCTGCTGCCCTTCTCTGCCCCAAAGAAACACATAGATGCTACATTAATTATAAATCTGTTGGCCGCTGGCTATGGTTTCTTAATTAATAACACATAACTACTAATCTATGTATTTCCACATGATCTTATCTTACCAGAGAAATGGTCCAGAGACCACTTACTCCTCTGGCGTCCTACATCTCTACTGTTCAGCATCTCCTCAGAGAAGAAAAGAGAGTGATTTCCTGTTTGTCCCTGCTTAAATTCTGATTCTGCCCAGCTAAGTCACTTCCTCCCTGACCAATCAGCCAGTCAGTGTTTTATTCATTAACCAATAAGAGAAACATATGCACAGAAGGACTTTCCCCATCATCTCCTCTTTTCTGTCTAAATAAAAACAAGGGTTTAACATTAACATTATATATAACAAAACAGTTATCAAGTAAGAACTATAGTTATAATATTTAGCCCATTAACATTAAGCAAGATTTAAAGAAAATATTCTATCATCTATCCGATCTTTGTGAGTCTTATATGTAACTTATCTCTTATCATAACTAAGGAAAACTATAACTATAACTATCTGTCATCAACTCCATCAAAGACCACAGAAGGATAATATATAAACTCTAGAATTGACAGAGATATCTCGCTAGTTGGACAGTCATGAAAAGTTCCTCTGTAATGTTGGAGCATCCATCTCCAGCCCACAGTCCATAATGTGTCTGGCAGACTTCTCAGGAAAGCAAGAAATTTTAAACTATCCCACCTGTACTGGCAGTTTGTCAGTCATTTTTCTGTGTCCTGTAGAATGTCTGGCAAACTCTTCCATGAAGCAAGAACCCTTCAGTACTATCCATCTTATTTTGCAAGTTCAGTAGTCACTTTCCTTTGGGTCCTGCATGTACAGTTTATACAACAGTCAAACAGTCCAGGCAAGAGTGTTTCCTTGCCCAAATAGCTAGTCTCACCATATTGAAAGCAAACTCCATAATGAGTTTCTTTGATGCCCATCTTCCTCTCAGACATAATCAGTATTGCCAGGAGCAGTTGTATCTCACTGTCATGAAAAACCCTAAGCCATTTTAAATGTCATATACTCTAGGTCTTTGAAAGGTTTGAAGACTATCTATCCATCTCAAATATATCTCTGTATATCTAGAAAACATAATTAATCTAACTATAAGTTTTGACTATTATAGGTGACTATATACAATCTGTATTTAATTGTGCATTACGTCTTAAAAGGTCTGTATAAACACAATACCTAAACAAGAGGAGAAATATACATATCGCAAAATTGACCTTAAATTTGTATCAATAAATGAAAATCCATACCAATACAAAGTATTCATTTCTATACCATTTCCCCCTTTTTTCCTTTAAAAATAGATTGGCTGTTATCATTAACTATTTATAGCCAACCCCATTTAAATAAAAACAAACATTTATAAACAATATTTGGGAATGTGGGCGTCATTCCCTCCAAACCACTTTCTGCTGTTCAGGGGCGCTGTCATGGGGCTCCTAAGAAAACCCAGAAATCCTGACTGCATGGTCCCAGGTATATTTAGTGTTGGATCACCTGGGACACTGCTTGATCAAACCATGTTAGTCTGGAAGGAATCCACAGATTTTCATTTCTTGTGGAAACACAAACTAAACTTCTTTTCCAAAGTAACATGGCCTTATACTTAAATTTTGAAGTCAAGGCATTTTTAAAATATATAAATTGGATTATTCCAGCAGCATTTATTTTAGCAGTTGTTGCTATTTCCTCAGCAGTGAAACAATTCAAAGACAACATACGGTATCCAGACTCTCTGTGTATTTTCCATCCTTATGTGACTTATTTATTTATTTATTTATTTATGATTACTCTATTTCTTTTACTTTTATTTTTCTTTTTTTGAGACAGGGTTTCTCTGCGTAACTTTGACTGCCCTTGAACTCACTTTGTACACCAGGCTGACCTTGAAATCACAGAGATCTGCTTGCCTCTGCCTCCCGATTGCTGGGATTAAAGGAGTGTGCCAAAACCCCCAGCTACTCTATTTCTTTCTATTCTTTTTAGATTACTTTATCCTGTTTATTTTCTCTCACAAGCCTACATATATTTTTAAACACACTGTAAATCTTCTAGAGGTTTTACTTCATCTGAATCTGTCTTTACTGTAAGTCTTTATCTTTTTCTGGCCACAGGTCTATTATCTGCTAAACAACATTGCTAAACTCAAAGCAGCGGCTGTATTAGCCATTGGCTTTTAGACATGGCAGGCATAAGTTTACCATCAGCACTGGGAGCTGTGCTCACCACCTTGGTCAATGCTGCCATCAAGCAACGTGCTGTCAACTTAGAGATGTGGTCACTGCTAGTGTGCATACACACCATCAGTTGTTAGCAAGGACTCTTAAAAGAGCCATGCAGTTTTTCCATTTATGCTGAGTCTGGAAACCTCCATTAAAGGAGACGCCAAATCTTTGCTTGTGTCTAGCAAAACAGAGCCCACCCAAGAAAATGCTGCTATCAAGAAGCTGTGCTTGTCTCTGTTCTTTTGTTTCTAAAATCCCTTTTAAAACTGCTGTCAGATTGAAATTCATGCCACACATTGAGGGTGCCATTTTGTAATGTGAGCTTTCTCTGGCAAGGCAAGGTCTCACTGCCCTTCTCTGCCCCAAAGAAACACACAGATGCTATATTAGTTATAAGCTGTTGGCTGGAGATGGACTTCTTATTGTTAACCTATAACTACTAATCTACCCCAGCACTCGGGAGGCAGAGGCAGACGGATCTCTGTGAGTTCAAGGCTGGGCTGGACCGACAGCCTTGAAAACAATACAGAGAAACCCTGTCTCGTAAAAACCAAAAAAGAAAAAAAACTACTAATCTACGTGTTTCCTCATGGTCTTATCTTACCGGAGAAAAGGACCGCTTACTCCTCTGGCATTCTACAGCTCCACTGTTCAGTGTCTTCACAAAGGAAAAAAGGGAGCGATTTCCTGTTTGTCCCTGCTTATATTCTGATTCTGCCCAGCTACATTACTTCCTGCCTGACCAATCAGCCAATCGGTGTTTTATTCATTAACCAATAAGAGAAACATTTACACAGAAAGACTTCCCCCATCAAATTAATGAATTGAATAAAATAAGAAACTCTGAGCCAGTGTCAATATCAATTGAAATTTTAAGCAACACAATAAATGAAGAGAAGAAAAGTACTTTTTATGGTATAAAGCAAGTAATGAATGCAATGAGACTTAAAAATTATTAATTCAAGTCTATGTGGAGAAATAACTTTATGGTGGAGAAACCTAAAGAGAGCCTACTCATACGTGATGAACTGACCATGCCAACGGAAGCTACATGAGCCAGCACAGTGTGGTACAGCTCTGGGGAGGAGCACAGAGAAGCATGCAGCTTCCTTTCTATGGTGATTCTGCAAGATGCACCATATGAGCAACTATGAAGGAAAGTCAAGAAAATTCAACAGTTGCCCCATAGTCTTCAAATCAGTTGATGCCAAGAAACCCAAAGGCCAAGAACTGGTCCAGATTGAAGAACACTAGGGGATATACTTTACACAAGGTTGGGTCCTGAGGGGAAAGGGAGCTTCCAGAGACAGTGCCAGGCAACTGACTAAATTCAGAACAGTGAGTGTGCACTATGGGTTGGAGGGAAGGCAATGATTTTCCCAAAGGACCTTGCATCAATACAAACTGTACAGAGTGACTGATTATTTTAAAGGAAACTATTAATACCCTTCATATATTAAATAGTGGATTGAACACCCTTTAATGCCTTTCATATACTAAATAATGAACACCTGAGGGTAAAGACTGTGTTTTATCTGTGCCTCCAGAACCCAGAGTAGTGCTCAATGCTGTCGTGGCATAATGAGTGTCTACCAAATGAGTTCATGCCCGCTTGAAGACCATCAGCTACCAAATCAGACTCCACCTGCCAAAGCCAAAAACTTCTTCATGCATGAATATATGAAATTTATAATGGACTACATCGTATCTACTCTCATAAGTCAGATATTTAACAAATTAAGTCCATGAACAATTAGCTGAGTATTTTCTTAGAGTCAAAGTATAGTAAACACTTGACACAAATAAATGACCCTTAATTCAGAACATAATCTGAAAACAGGATATGCAGCCTTCCGCCAATACAGACCACACACCATCCCAAGTGCTCTTGATGGTAGCTATCATTCCAGAGAGCAATAGCTTCCTTTTTATTACTAGATATATGCATGATCAGAGGTGACAAAGTTGAAGAAAGTGAAACACATCTATTGAAAAATGGAAAATATACTACATGATTTCAGCAGTTGACTTCACTTTATTGATAACATCTTAGGGGTCCCTAAATTCAGTTTCTTAGCTCAAGCCATTTAATTGTAATCTGCCCACCAGTCTGTGGTATTCAGGTCTCACAAAAGCAAATATTATAGATAGTAGGAAAATAATGAATCCAAACTGAACTATTTGAGTAATTAAAAGAAACATTTTGTTTTTTTCTATTTTAGTATGCATCATATTTTTCCTATGTTCATAATCAACATAGAGAGATAACAAGTGAAGTATGTTTGGATTAAATATGGGACAATTCCCTCTCTCTTTTACATTTATTTTTATTAGTTCTTTGAAAATTTCATACAATGTGTTTAATCATATTCATCCCCCAAGTCCATTTCCCTTTCCTTACCCACCCAACTCTTTTGGTTTTCTATTTTTCAGTTTTTCAAAGTTTTTTTTGTTTTGTTTTATATCCTACAAGGCCAGTTAGAGGTTCCCAAATATTCTTAGATGTGTTGTCTTCTTCTAGTTTAAGAGTGTCACCTGGCCAGGGGTGACACTCTTAAACTTTCTCTCCATCTTCCAGCGGCTAACAGTTGTCGCTGTCCTTATAGCTTGGGTGGCATTTCGTGCCCAGCTCCCATGTACACGGTGAGGCTTTCTGTGGCTTGGGCTTGCACAGGTCTTGCACATGCTGTCACAGCCACTGTGAGTTCATATGTGCTGGCACCCTGCTGTGCCAGGAAGGCAGTTTCCTTATCCTCACCGCCTGCCTCTGGCTCTTGTACTCATCCTGTGCCCTCTCCCACAATGGTCCCTGAGTGTGTGCACTCTGTTTAGGCATCTCTGCACCTCAGACAGCTGTAGGTCTCTGCATTAAATGCCACCTCCTGCAAGTAGGAGCTTCTCTGAGGAGAGCTGAGAGATGCATTGATCTGTGGGTGTAACAATATCATTCGGATTTGGTTTAATGCTACATCCATTTAGTAAAACAATAGTGGATTCTCCCCTCCCCCCAAGATTTTGGCCCAATCATAGCACAGGTATGAGTTTCATCCTGTGGGGTAGAACTTCAATCCAATCAGAAAGTAGCTCTTACTCCTTTGATGCTAGTACAGCTTTTGTGCTGGTGGATTACTTCCCTTGGAATTCTCGGTCACTGAGGAGCTATAGACCCACAAACATTACAGGCTGTTGCCACTGTTCTTCGTTTACCCTCCCGCTCTTGATGGTAAGACCCCAATGCCAATGTTGAAGACGCTATATGCTTAGGTGTTAGAACACGGAGACATCGAGCTAGGGCTGACCTGGAAGCTTCACCACTCCTGGCGAGCTTTCATACTCCTGGAAGGTACTATGCACACTACTGGAGGAGAAAAGTGACCATCCGCCATACCCACCCGTGAACTTTAGTTAGAATCAGCCGTTAGAGATTGAAATGGTTGATGAACTCAACAACACACAAAACACAGTAAAAGACAAAAGGCCACAACAAAAGTATGCATGCTGAACGAAACAGATTTATTGGGAGACTGACAGTAAGACCCTGCGCACACAGTCCAATTAGAAACGCGCTTATGCTGATGCCGTTGAATATGGGAGAACCTGGGAAGTGAGCGACCTCCTGCACTGCCAGATTTCAGTCTCTTCTTAAAAAGCTGTGTGTCTGGCTTTCCTTAGCTGCAGATGAGTTTCGGCGCAGCACTGGCATCCTGTTCGGCATCACCAAAGAGCTATACCACTGTAAGCTGTCTACCGTCCAAGCACACGGTTGGCTGGATGACAGACATTTTTCTCAGGTTGTTCCTCGTGAAGATTAACTGGTTGAGGGTCCTGTAGTCATCAGAGCCATTGGGCCATCAGTAGGTGCTGTAGCCGAAGCCAGAGCCAGAGCCCCATGGCCTGTAGAAGCTGCTGCCATAGCAACAGCCTGGATTTTGGAAGTTACTAACACCACCGTAACAGTAGTTGCGGGAGCTGTAGATGGTTCCACAGCCGTGGTTCAGGGGAGAACCCAGAGGCACGACACAGTTCAGGGGGGTGGCTCTGTAGGTGCCATGGAAGTTGGTTCCATAGCAAGGATAGCCTGGGAAGTAGTTTCCACAGCAGAAATAACGAGTCATGGTGGCAGATGAGGAGAGAGATTTGGATAGACTGTGAAGGTCAAGTCACCGAAGTGTGAATGCCGCATCTCTCCCACACTCGACTTTTTATACCTTGAGCTGCTGGACATGACACACCAGTCACTGCACACCTCCCCCACGAATTTGCGTAAATGCACCTATTATTTCTCCAATAAAATGTGCGTCAAGAAACCCACGGACTCTTTGGCCACATTTTTGTTGGCTTTCCTGTTTACAAAGGAATGCCTGCTATCTTCAAAGCAGTGCCCATCCTTGACACACCACTGAATTCTATTCATCAGTGTCCCACATTTTAACTGCTATCCTGATTGCATCATTTGAGGCTCTAAGACTTCTGCTTATAAACTACTCCCAGTTGATATTACTTGGCTAAAAAAAAAAAGTTTTGGCAAGAACATATACACTCAAACCAAGACAGAACCATTGTCTGAGATCTTTGACTGTTTGGTAAAATAATTCTGAAAACACAAACACTATAGTTCTCATGAAATTCACTTTCTGAATCATTCCAAAACATTGGCACTTGGAAATAGAGGGCTGTTGTTTTGCTTTGTTTTACTTAGGTGGTGGAGAACATCGTTTAGCACCAGGTAAAAGTAGTGACTGCAGAACGCTGTGAATAAATTAGATATCAGAGAATTGCTGGCTTTCAACCACTTGTTTTCTTTTATGTAAATGCACCTCAATACTTTTTTTAATTTTCAAGAGCATTACTATAAAAAATCATCTGAACATTTTTTTAATTACATGAAGTTTAGGGGGAGATAGGAAGCCCATTGGTGGGAGGGCTAAGGAGCCAGAGGGAGAGACACATTGTATACATGTATGAATTTTTAAATTAAAAATGAACAAATCTTTTCATAAAAGCTGTAAAGGTACCACATAATAAGATGGCTCAGGAAAATCTACCAGTCATTTTCATCTGTCTCCTTTACAAGCATCTTTCTTGTTAACACATATTTTATTTTTTATGGAGAGCATCCAATCCTTACTTGTAAATCATCCTAAACATTGACAAACTGTCTTGTGGTAGAGTTGTGCTGGCAGTGAGGGGAAGGGTGCCCTTTGCAAAGTCACGTTGGACCAATTTTAGGTCTCAGTGGCTGGTAGTAAACCAAGCCTGAGTGCCACTGACCCAGTTAAAAGATGTAAGTTAAATCTCAGAATGCAGGATGCTCCCTCCTGCTGCCCACTGTGTTACGTGCAACCATTCCTTGTGATAAAGGACTCATCCCAAATTTGTACCAATTTAAGCATTCAATGAACGGCCATGCTCCTGTGTGAATAAAAATCTGTGTTCATTAAAAGGAAAAGTAACAAAGTTGCTGGGTATAGCTGGACCTTACAGTACATGACTACAATCATGTGCTTCGGGTTCAAAGCCAGCCTTGGCTACTGAGTGAGAGACTACAAAAGCAATGCTGTATGGATATAGATTGATTTTTTATTGTAAAACCATGGGATCTGTTAGGCAAAATGAATTATTCCTACCAGAACTGATTTACTGGGATTCTTTCTTGGGTTCTGTGGGAAGGAGGAGGAGAAAAAGAAAAAATCTACAGAACATCTTGTAAGAAGTTGTCACTTCATAAAATTATTGTGTGTTGTGAGTGTATTTATAGGAAATAAAACCATCTTCTAATTCATTTTTATGAAAAAGAATGAATTAATAATAGATACTTTACCATTTTAATTCATTTACTGGTGTGTGTGTGTGTGTGTGTTTGTGTTGTCTCACATAGACCTAGAGGAAAACCAAATACTATTGTTCTGCTAAAGGAGCAAAGCAATGAAATGACTCCTAATGACATCCTGTTATATCCATAGGTCAGTGTCTCACTCATCAGAGAAGCTTCCTCCTGCAGTGGGTGGGAACCTATAGAGAGACCCACAACTGTAGCAGGTGGGAACCTATAGAGAGACCCACAACTGGACACTGTGCAGAGCATGACAGCCCATGGAACACTCAGTCTGAAATGAGGTCCCTCCATCATTCCCTCCTCTTGGGGCTCAGTGAACCCTATAGAAGAGGAGGTGGAAAGAGTGTGAGATTCAGAGGGCATGGAGAATACCAAGGAAGCAAGGCCCTCTAAGTCAACAGGATCAGCCCATGAGCTCAGAGAGACTGGGGGAGTGTGCCCACGGTCTACACAGATCCGAGCCACATCGGGTCCCTGCACTGAGAGGGGAAGGTGGACACAAGCTCCCATCCCTAACCAAGAAGCTACCACCAATGGACAACTGCTTACAAAGGAAAAAATAGTTTCTCTGATGGAGTCACCCTGAGTATACCTGAGGGTGGGCTCATGCCCTGCAGTAGACGGTCAACACAAAATGAACTCAATGGTATTTTTGGAGGTTCCTGTGTCTCATAATGCCTTGTCTGGGAACCTTTTTCTTACCTTACTGGTCTTTTGAGTGGGTGTGTGTGCTTCATACTTTTTCTTTTGCTATGATTTTGGCTGTTTTGTTTTATTCGGGTTTGTTTATTTGTTTGATTTTTTGCTGATTTGTTTTTGTTTTGTTTTTTGCTTTGTTTTAAGACAGAGTTTCTCTGTGCAACAGCTCTGTCTGTCCTGGTGCTTACTTTGTAGACTAGGCTGGCCTTGAGCTCACCAAGATCTGCACACTTCTGCCTCCCAAGTGCCGGGATTACAGGTGAAAGCACTCGTGAACTAAAAATGAACTTTTGACTGCTAGGTAGTTTCTTCTGCTACATCATTGGAACCTGCAATTTAGATAGGCTTGACAATGGTATTTCACTTACAGAGTCTGCACTTGGATGGGCTTCTCCAGGGGAAATCAGGTGAAGAATCTCCAAAGGGATGTGTTGACAATTCAGGATTCCAGGATCAACCCCTCAAAAAAAAAAAAAGATTTTAGAAGCTGTTACTCTTAGTTCCTCAGATAATTTTCATAAATAAAACTATTCTCATAAACCTTAGGGTCAGTCTCTCCAGAGATGCTAAACAAACATCCTTGCCTGACCACTGTGTGAGGCAGCCCTGGGCTGTGTGTATCTCGCATGGGAAGGAGTGTTTCGCATGCATTGCAAGTGTCCCCTTCCCTTCAACTCTGGTTGATAGAGATAAACAACAGAAAAACCTTATTTGTCTTTTCCATTCCCTTCTGCTCGCTGCTTCCTGTCTGATCAGAAATGTAGGGCAGGCTAAGAAAAGTCCGGACATCTCCCCAGAGAAAAATGCCCCTGAATAGCCCCTGCTTTGGTTAATCAACTCAGAAGGAAAAAGGCTCAATTTTTCCCATTTGCTTGTTGTCCTGTGTCCTGTTAGGCTTTCCTGCAGCAAATTCTCAGCCAACTATACTATTATTATTCAATATTAGTTTTTTATTCTAAATATTAGTGATTATGAATGTTCATGGAGATCTCATTTTGTGTTAAGCCCTGCTCTAACACTACATGTAATATTTATTTATATATTTTCCAAATAGAATGCTAGATGGTAAATACATGAGATGCACTGCACATTCATCCAAGCACTTGACAAACGCTAGTTTATTTAATTTTTATAGTGGTCTTATGATGTGAGTTTATGGCATTTTTTTATGAAGACTGATTCCAAAACGCTGAAGAAAACTGCCTAAGGTGACGTACCTACGACTCAGCAGAATCAAGCCCCTATGATCTACTCCACAGCATATTCCTAGCTGCTTCACCATGCTGCATGTGAGATGTCATTAAGACTTTAAAAGGGGCCAGCTTGTAAAGCGTTTCAAATACATATCTTATTGTGTTGTTTCCTTGAATGTACCAGCCAGTAAAGGCTCATTTTAGCTGCAGGAGCAGGCAACCCCAAATGGCCATGCTTTGAAAGACCTAAACAATCCCATACCCACATCACTCATATTCCCCAGGCTGGTGAGTGTCTCAGGTGCCCATAATTACTATCCAAAGACTTAAGGCAGAGCAGAGCTTTCATGACCTGAAATATCTCAGGCAGGGAAGCCTGCCACAAACAGCACTCACTCACTCCTGAAGAGTTGCTGCGGACATCAAGCATAGTTCCCCTCCTCCTCTCATTTCTGGAGGTCTAGCCGCTTCCCAGTTTCCAGGTTAAAAAGTGCAGCACTACCTCATACAAGCAGAACATTCAAAATGTGTCCATTGACAGTAGTGACCCCCCACAGACAGCTTAGATTCTTTATACAGACTAAACAGCTCAACCATACTTTAAAAGAAGGGATATACCACCACTGTACTATGCCACATAAATAACACACTGTCATGGTTTGAGACCAAGAAGTGTAGGCTTTAAAACAAGATGACCTTCTACCGATGCCCACATGGTGCCCAGGAATTATATTTGACCCAAAATCTAGTTGATTCCTGTATGTTCTTGAGACTGTGCCAACCCTGTCCCAGTGTAGAGCAGGGCAGCACACAACACTCACTGGAGAGTAACCAACCAAAGGTCACACTTGACCCAGTAGAGGACAGCTCCTGCCTTCCCACCTCGGTGAGGAGACCATGTTTGGCCCACCCGCTGGGGCAGCTGCACAGACTCCAGAAAAGCCACTGAAGAATTCATAAACCTTGATGAGATCAGTGAATGTGAGGGACGAAGTGTGGACTGTATAACTGCATCCACAACCACTGTGTCCCACACGAGCAGTATCCTAACACATGGTCATCATGAGAGCTCTCTCCCTGTGAGAGCATCTCCATAAAATCAGAAGAGGTGGGAACACAGGGACACAAGAAAAACCAAGGAAACGTGACACCACCAAAGACCCATGTACACTCTCTACACCTGACTACAAAGACAGGAAATTGCTGTAAAAGGATTTCAAAATAATGATCCCCCGTGAGACGTTCAGTGAGATCCAGCAAATACGGACAGGCAGTGCAGCAAGGTTCACAAAACGGCATTGATCTGAACAAAGACGCCAACAGGGAACCAGAGACCACTGACTTTTTCATTTTGGAGGGGTGAAGACCCTAAATTAGCACAGTCAAAAGAATATTCCAGAGTGCTGGTAACAGAGGAGACCAGCGAGAAAGAAAAGAGCTTCCGAATTTGAAGGCAGCATTTTGAAATAAACTCATTAGAGGGAAAGAAGGAAGGACGGATGAAAAAGTAAACAAAGCAAGGCTAAATGAGGCATCAAGGAGCCAACAAATGCCCACGGTGTGGATGTCCCCAGGGGAAGAAACCCAGACAAGTT
The DNA here is from genome assembly GCF_017639785.1 of Mesocricetus auratus. Taxonomy (NCBI): domain Eukaryota; kingdom Metazoa; phylum Chordata; class Mammalia; order Rodentia; family Cricetidae; genus Mesocricetus; species Mesocricetus auratus. The sequence goes on along the minus strand of NW_024429192.1, from coordinate 7,973,461 downwards.
AATTAATAACACTCAAACTTTCCCAGGTCTTGGGAGAGATACAGACATCCACATCCACAAAGCTCAAAATGCCACTGGGATGGCTTCTCTGGATATGTGATGAAACAGGAAAACACAGTAAAAGCTCCTGGGAAAGACCGAGTGTGCAAAGGCTGATGGGAAAAAATGCCGATGAATGTGGAGAGGTTGGAAGGTTGCTGTATTATCATTTATCTCAGGAGATCTTCATCCCACTGAAGACTCAACCCTTGTCTAGCTCAATGTCAGAGCTAGACCCTGTAAATAGCAAGTAAAGCTGAACCTCATATCCTGACAAAGAGATAAGAAAAACATTTGAATGATATATAATTGACCAAAACCATATTCTCCACCAATGGAAGGGCTAGGAATGCTAGTAGATAACATCTACAGTCTGCTGATACTGCCCACTTAAGGTTTTCACCAAGGAAATTTTTTAATGCCCTAATGATGGAGGAAGTCCTTCTGCATATATGTTTGTCTCATTGGTTGATAAGTAAAGCACTGTTGGCCAATAGGGAAGCAAGATAGGTGGGCCTAGGAGTCGAGGAGGAGTCCGGAAAATGGAGTAAAGAGTGGAGAGTTGCCATGTAATCCCAGGAAGAGGGGACACATGAGGCTGGCATCCTCCATAAGATAAGACCTTATAAATATATATATTAGTAGTTATGGGTTAAAACAATACATAACTAGTCAATGAGAAGCCCTGGACACTGGCCAACAGCATTGTAACTAATAGAGTCTCTGTGTTATTTGGGATGGACGTGGCTCTGGGACCAGGCTGACGGGGAAGAACGCTCATTGCACCTTAATTTATAAATGTCTTTAGCCTGTTACTGTAGAAGATCCAGGAAACTGCTTCCATGTTGGAACATTGTATCTGGTGAAATCTATATTCTCCAGCTATGCTCACTCTAATTTGGTTCTAGAATAAACTATATTTTATTCCTCTAAAAGCTGTGCTTTTTGCATCAATAATATAAAGGTGAAAATTTACAACCAATTTCAGAATTCTTCATTATTTTAATAGTGGAGATTACTTTAATGACACATGAATGTCTGCATCTCTAGTAAGAAAACTAAAAACAAAATATCAAAATAACAACCACCATTACAGCAAAATTATAAAGAATATAAAAAGATGGCTCTTAAGGTAACAAAGTTACTTTATAAAACTTTTATGTACACTTCATAACACGTGTAAAATAAAAACTTGTCACAAAAAAGCAACCCAGGAAACTACAAACACAAATGATAGCATAAGAAAACAACAAATACCTACAAAACAATCATAAAAAGGGCTATACGACAGGAATGAGTGCTTCACAGAGCATTCCATCTGGCCACAGCAAAATACACACTCTCCTCAAGAGCAAATGGAACACTCTCCAGGATAAATTACATAGCAGATCCAAAAACAAATGTGAGTCGCTTTAAATCATTTCTCGTTTATTTCTGGTCATGTGGTACGACACTAGAAATCATCATGGGTGGCCTTTTAGAAACTTTATAAGTACAGACAAATTGAACAACATTCTCTCAACAACATGGGATTTTAATTTATTTTAAATTTATATGCAACTGAAAGTACACACAACATAACAAAAGACAAGGAAAAGAATTGGGGAGAAAAATCCCTAAAACTCCCTCTATACAGCCAGTACCATGCAGGGGTGATGGAAAGACCTGACCACTGGGCAGTGGGTAAGCATACAAAGCTGATCTGGTTTTCTATTGCCCACTGGGGTGACACGGTCAGCAATAAGACAATGTGTACTTCAGAATCCCTGGAAAAGAGATTACTAGGTGCTCTCTTCCTCAGAGAGCTAGTGGATTTGAGAGATGTTAAGTATACTGATTACTCCAATTTAATCATTAAACAACCTATACGTGTAAGTTAACATCACAATGTACCTTGGAAGGGTGAACAGTCATTACATGTAAATAAACAAATATTTTTAAACATATTTTAATATTGGTTTTGGAAACATTTTAAAAGACTCTAACAAAATGAAAAGGAATATAAAAATGTTTCAGGACTTGTAAAAGTTGAAAAGAATTTAAATCTATAGATCAGATTTCTTCGGATGGGAAATTTAATCATCTGTTATTTTAGATTTCTAGGTAGCTATTTTTGCCTTCTTCCTTCCATAATGGATCACTATTGATACAAATGAGGGGAAGGTTGCCACAACATTAGTTTTTCTTTGAAGGAAATGCTTTAATGATTATTGGAAAAATAAAAATTTAATTGTAGCATTTGTTTTTATTTACTTATTTATATGTATGTTATTTAAAGGAAGAATCAATAATTTAGCACCTGTAAGTAAGAAATAAGACTAGAAAGGATGATATGAGGTTGTCACTTACTTATTTGTCATTTTCTGTGACTATCTCTACTGGGAATAAGTTACAATGTACTTCTCCACCTCTCCAATCTATACACATAGCTGCCCATATAGAAGTCACCTTGCTCTAAGTTCTAATCTGCCTCAAGCATGCACAAAGTTACAACCCTCAGCTCCTTCCTTCAGCAGACAGTTCCTACCACCCTGAGGAGCCTATGTGATGCTTGACTGGAAATCCAGGAAGGGGACAAGTGACATCCCATGGATGAACCTCTAACCAAGTGCTTTGCGGTGGGCAGCTTAAAACCCCAGTCATCCTACATCTCTCCTTCCCTGTAATTCCTGCTCCTGGACAACGGTTACAGCAGCCCTTCCTCTGGGGCCTCGCCTTCTAGAAACCCAGGGCAAAATATGGCTCAACCATCATTTCATAACATCTCCATTGAACTATAAGTCATGTGACACATTTTGCTGCAGGAATGTGTCTCCTTCTAATGTCAGAAGCTACACCCATAATGTCTTAGCCATATGACTTCCTAAACATGAGCTGAGCGAGGGTAACATCAAAGGAAGTGCCACAGTGGACAGGATGGGGGGGCCTGGGAGACCTCGGGGGCCTGGGAGGCCTCGGCCCTATACAGCCACTAAGGACTACCAAGAACAGGAGAACTAGCCTTCCCCAGGAAAGAGTACACCAGCTGGTTATCCAATATCAAATGCTACATGTGAGTAACATTGTTCAGACCGAACAGGCTATGTTTAGAAATATGCATGTATATACATTTATGCATCTAACAAAAAGTTTTTAAAGAAGCTATGAACTTGAAAGGAAGCAAGGAGGGGTACGTGCAAGGTTTTAGAGGGAGAAACGTGAAGGGAGAAGTTATGTGACTGTATTATAATCTCAAAAATAAAAGAAAATATGAAATTGTGTGAGTGTGTGCATGCATGCGTGTGTGCGTGCGTGCGTGTGTGTGTGCGTGTGTGTGTGTGCGCGCACATGTGTGTTCCTTTAAGAGATACAGTTTTTTCAGCTTCAGTGTGCTTGGAGTTGTACAACTATCATTTTTAGCACTCCAAAAGGAAACCTCGGGATCAATGACAACTCATTTCTCATTCTCAAGCATTAAGCTAAACCCTGTCTCTGTGGATTTTCCCAGGCTGGACACTCAGCATACGTGGAATCACACATTACACGGCCTGTAGCTCCTGGCTGCTCTCTCCTCGCCTATCTGTGCCGTAGCTTTTATTAGTAACTCATCATCATTTTCATTCCAAGCAGCACACTCCACCGTACACTCTGCTTATTGATTCATTGGTTGATAGACGTTTAAATTATTTACAGCTTATGGCTAGGGTGAATACTGATACTATGAGCATCCATGTACAAATGAGTTGTAACTTACGAAAACGGAATATCTTCATTTTCTTCTACATGTCTACAGATACGTCAGTCTGTCACATTCCAGTAAATAACGGTCACCTAATTTCTCAGAAGTGAAACTCAGTTTTCTTCTTCATCATAATTTCTTCATCCATCCTGTCACCAGGTCTAGACAGTTATGCCTCAAAAATGCATCTCAATTCCACTGGCTCTCTCCATCCCCACTATTGACACACGGCCAGACTCCCGGCACCCTACCCTGGCCTCCTGCCCCAGCCTGTCCTTTGCTTTCCTGTTTCCAGTTCCACTCCTCCACAGCACTCTTCAGCCGTAGCAACGTTTTCAAGATAAACCACTTTGCCCTACTTAAAAAGCCTTCCGTGGCTTCCTTCGTCTTAGAGGAAATGAAGGTTAAGCGTCTTCGCACGACCTGCTTCCAACCACACTTCTCATTACTCTATTTCCAGGACGCTCCCCCTGGCTTCCGTGCATACAGGAGGCGTCACTTTTGTGCTCTCCACCCTCGTATATCCACCTGTATCTTGCGTTATCCCTCATGGAGCAGCAGATGGTAATTAATCCAGAGACCAACATCCAGCCAATGTGCAGAGAGCAAGAGACCTCCAAGTGCTTGGCTCTTTAATGGAACATCTATATCTTATCCCTTTCCCTCAGTCTCAGGGGACGCGGCAAAAGATGGGGTAGAAAGATTGTTAGGAACGACAGGGAATAGGTATCTGTCTCAAAAGTATACTTTCTGGACATGATAGATAGCCCCATTGCTCCCACGAACTCATAATGGCTGGGACTGTGTGCACAAGACTTGAACCAGATCCAGCCGTGGGCACAGAGCCAGCCACGCTGACGAATGTTGTGATAGAGCGGAGAAGGACAGAGAGCGCTCACCGAGTTCGGCAAGATGAAGACGTCTGATGGAGAAGAAGCAAGGAGGAAGATGCGTGGAGAGAGAAGGGAGGAGAGGAACAGGAGAGTCGGGAGTTTCAGCCCAAGAAAAACAAAAAACCAGCCACTCAGTGGAATACACCACGGGGCCCTGAATTCTGCCAGCAACGGTGTGAACGTGGTGGTGTGTCTTGGTCTGGTGTTTGTGGGGCCACAGTCGGGGAGGGAAAGGCTATCTATCGACATTAAAGGAAAGACGGAGACATAGGATAGTGCCACGAGGGCGGTTTCCGTCCACACTGAATGCGCCTCTGTTTATTCATGTGTCTCACGCGGTGTGGACTTGGTAGTGGGCGAGACTGCGAGACTGCAGCCCCAGCAGATGCCCTGATGCAGAGTGTGGAGTACATAGTTCCCAGAATCTTGACCCCGTAGAAACTGAGAGAATAAACGAGTGCTATTCTTACACTGCTAAGTGATACTGGTTACCCAGTAATTAAGCGATTTAGTGCATGCATGCGTGCATGCGTGCACGCGAGCACACACACACACACACACACACACACACTCCATCTCTAATCCAGTCATTCTGAAATGTCATCTCATATCCACGCAGGCATCTCCCTCTCTGCTGCTGCTGCTGGCCACCAAAGGACATTGCGTTCTGGCTCCCTACGCTCTCCGCCTGAACTTGAGCTATATTACACCATGCATTGCTTAGCACAAGAAAGGCGGTGCCGGCTAGCTCCCACAAAGTGCCCCGGTAGCTTTCCTCTGCGCTTTACTCTTCAAACAGCCTCCACGGTTGTGCGCATGCTCAGTCTCGACCGCTTTCTCTTAGGGAGTCTGCGTCTCTCTCCTCTTCTGACTTAAATCTTTTATTTTTGCAGATCTGTTGTGATTTCTTCTTTCTTAAAGATGGCATATTTTTCTATCATTTCTAGGCAGGCGGAAAAGGAGTTAGGAAGGAGGTGCTTGTATTTAGCCTGACAGTTTGATACAATATCCTTTTCAAGGCAATTTTCAAAATATTATGCTGCCTCCCCCAGAAATCCATTTGTAGACATTTTTCCTGTAACTGAAGTCTGGCAGGGACTTTTTATAGTAGTTCTTGTAAGTGCTATGCACCACTATAAATTACATTTATGAAGAACAGAGGATGGCACCGCCAAACGTTCATACTATAAGTTATAAGGCGGTATAAACCTGTATGTTGAGGCTTCGTCCTCCTTGGAGTAAAGCATTATTAAGCTGTGTGTGTAAATGTCATTTTAAACTAGAAACAAGGCTGGGATACGTCCTAGAAGCCGCCCTCACCCCGGAGAGATTTAGACAGACAAAGACGTGGAGCAAAGGAAAATGAGAGAACCTGAGCACTAAGAAGGACCGTGGTCATCCTGGAAGGCTTCCTGAGCTAGGGCCCAGGTGAGCTGACTCTTGAAGGTGAACAGAAGGGAGTCAAGAGATATCGCCAAAGACCAGGAAAGTCACAAAGAAAAAGATCTAGAAAAAAAAGCACCCAATGTGTGACCTCGAAGCCCCCGAAATTATATGGCACAGAATACAGTAGATTCAAATAAGTATTTTGATACATTAATAAACTGATTAATAAAATCAGAGTAAATCCAATGTTGTAGTTGTTTTAGTGACAGCCAAACATACAATACAGACATGTACTCTTGGATGGGACTCTGCTGCCCTCTGTAGGCCATCACCATCACCTGCAAGCTGAGTGCTTACCAGGCACTCGAGGCCAATGATAGCCTCAGAAACTGTAGCTAAAAGAAATTGAGACCATTTTATTAAATACTTCAGATTCAATCCAGCTTTGTTTCTTGCGAGAGCAGACTGTCCCAGAGCAATTATCCTGACGCTGTCTCTTGCTGAGCCTTCTGACTGTGTTGCACTTTTCCTTGTTTTTATCGGTGGAGAACATGGCATGGAGTTTAGGGAGGAAGCCTGGAGACATCTGTTGGCTCGGTTACATCCAGGAATATATTTCCCTAGTTTCTCAAGCAAAGAAACTGAGTGCTGCTGTTGTCTTCATCCATGTTGTTGCTGCTGCTTCTGTTATTTTTAAAATGGGTTATCAAGGATCCCAACTATCAAGATACAGCAGGAACTAGCCTGAAGGTGGTTGCTTTGAAATCCAATGCACTCTTTCATGTTCAAATCAGCAGATCACTGTTGTTGTGCCTGTACACAAACGTTACAACCCAAAATAACTCAGTAATTTTCCTCTACCAGTCCTCAATGTCCCCCTCTGTCTCTCTCTGTCTCTCTCTGTCTCTCTCTCTCTCTCTCTCTCTCTCTCTCTCTCTCTCTCTCTCTCTCTCTGTGTGTGTGTGTGTGTGTGTGTGGCCCTCTTCTCTCTCTCACTGAAGTTTAGGAGAATTAGAAAAATTTGGAGTGAACTTAAAAAAATAATACTGAACAAGTAAACATCATACCTGGATAATGGTTTTTAAAATAGCTATTGAAGTTCCAGTCTGACTCAAAAGAAGAATATTTATTAAGATTTATTAAGTGTGTATTCTTAGTGAAAGTCTGCTCAGCATTCTTTCTGGGCAAAGCGTTTCCTTGTCACTACTGAAAGTGTACAATTAAGGCACGGTGTTTTAGAAACATGTGTGCAGTGAGGTAGGGAGATGAGGGAAATGGGTATGAACTCTTCTCACGCCAAGAACACAGACTGCCATTAGGAAGCAACAGCACAGTTCCGAGCACAGAGTGAGCAGACTGAGAGCCAGATCAGGACTTGATATTCATTGAAGCAATTTTGAGACACGCTGGGGAGGGGCAAACTCATTATAATTAAATATAAAGTAGAATATCATTTCTGCAAGGCAGAGAGGAGGCACAAACAGCGACAATGATGATAAACACTGTCCAGTGTTATCTCTATAACGTCTTTAGTAGTTGATGAGCAAGCCCATAGAGAAACAAGTTACCAGCATTGAGTAGAGAACCAAACTGTCTTCTCAGGTGGGCTCAAACAGAGTTGTCAGTCATAGAACCACACTTAACTTTAGCTTGCTCTAGGAAAGCTGCCTATGTGTTTTCCAGATATAAACTGTTTTAGCCCCTGTAGAGTATGTGTACATGGTAGAGGTGGAGAATGGAAGAGTCCCTACACCAAGAGCCTGAATTATGGCTAGTTTTATTTTTAAGTAAAAAAAAAGAGGGGGTGCATCTTTATTGAGTATTTAATATTGAACAGGTCAGAGAGACTCAACCCTCTCTAAGGCTATTTGACTGGGGACTAAGTACTGTTAAGAATGTGAGCTGGAGGAATAGCTCAAATGGTAAAAAGATTGCCTTGTAAACATAAGAACTGGAGTCCCATCCCTACAGCCCATATACAAATTCTTGCATGGTAATGCATACTTATAATCCAGTGCTGAGGAGGAAGAGGCAGGAGGATCTGAGGGCCTACTGGTCAGCCAGTCTATCTAAATGGCTAAGGGCCAGGCTAGGGAGAGGTGTCAAAAGAGGTAGATGACATTCCTGAGGATGACACCGAAGGTGTCCTCCAGCCTCCATAGGCACACAGCAGGCATACACAGACACACTCACACAACTATGTGTGCATGCATTAAAGAGTGCTGACCTCATGCTAGGGTTTTATTGCTGGCACAGTTTTCTCTTTCTGTCTTTAAATGACTATAGCTGTGCAGAAGCTTTGGGAACCTTTGACTGACAGTTGATGGCCCCTTCTGCCTGACTATAGTCAAAGCTGTCCTAGAGAGAAGCCACTGGAGGAGTTGCAGAGAGTCACCAGGAGTGATCAGTTCTGGCTGCCAATGAGCCACCTAATGTGGTTAGGAGCTGAGACTCTCAGCCCTCAAAGCTTAGGATCTACCAGAGTAGCCAACAGCACCCAGAACCCAGAGCAACAAAGCCTCTCGCTTTGAGAGCATAGAGCCATAAGTCTCTAGCTTTGAAAGCTTAGGACTATGAATGTCTGCTTCCCACAGCTTCAAGCTACCAGTCTTTAAGCCTATGCATTTGAAAGTCCAGCCACTCCGCTTCTGGCATTTAAGGGCACAGTGCTGCCAATACTAGGAGAGCTAACCCTACCTGTTTTTGGTTTCTTTCCATTCAAAGGAACCCATCTATAACAATATAACTTATATAACTGGCACCCCTGTAAGGACTCTGGATACCCTATTTGTTGTTATCTTGGAGAACTCACTGTGAGGTGACTACTGTTGATATCACATTATGCTGAGGAGACTGAGGTGAAGTAACTCATAGACAAACACACAACCCTTAAGAAGAGAGGTAGGGGCAGAACACAGGCATAGTAGAATAAACACACATATTAGAATAAACAAGTCTGCCAATATCCCTGAATAGAGGGTGAGGCTTGAGTCAGTCACATGAACTGATAACGCTTTGCTGTTAAAATTTCTTTTTTTTTTCTTCATTTTTGGTGCAGTAAACAATGCTTCAGAAAGAGGATTACAGCAGTGACTAGCCGAGATGCTGACCTCCATCAAAAAAAAAAGCAATTAAAGTGGTTAATTACGATATCAGGGGCAAATGGATGTCAGGAGAGCCTGGGGGCCAGGGGAAGCTAGAACCCTTTCGCTGTGTAACTTTGACAGCAGAAGCAGTTGTTTAACATCGGGAGCCTCTCACTTGTCAGTATCCGAAAGGCAAAATAGCTTAACGCTCTCCGAGGGCAATTTTCAAATCTAGCAAAATTACAGATGCATTCACATTTTCATTTAGAGGTTTCCAGCTAAAAGCATGCACCAAAGTTGTGGTGGCAGAACTTGGAGCAGACAAGGGCACAAAGCTCTCAACTAGCCTGCCATGTGTGAAGGTGACAATTCCAAGCAGCCCGCATACCCATCTGTAAGAGACTGGCTGAGCAAGCCATGGTGCTCCTCATGGAGCCAACAACTAAACTGAACAAAGGCAGCTCTCTGTGTGATAGCAGGGAGTCGCAACCAGAATTTTCTCGATGAAAAGGCCTGTACTGCGTGACTGCTTTTCACTACATTTTGAATTTGAAATGAAAATGGTAATCCATGTTTTCCTACAATTTTTCAAAAGAAACAGTAGAGTGACAAGCCAAAGACCAGTGGCAAGGATGAGAACAGGGAGAAGAATGCATCTCTCTCCTTCCACTATTTATTTTGGAATCATATAACATTTTTAAATTTAAAAAATTTCATTCTGAAAATGGAAACCACTTGTCCATAGAACAGTGATTAGTAGAGGTTGAAAGGAGGCTCCAGGAGTGCAAGCCTGGGAAACCCAACTGTAATCTCCCATACGAAAGCGAGGCATGCCTGGGTCCCAGCATTTGGGTGATGGAGAGCTTACTAACCCAACCTGGTCAGAAACAGCAAGCTTCTGGTTCAGTTGGAGAGCCTGTTTCAAAGGGGGACAGCAGTAAAACGCTGTTTTCCATGCATGACAAGTCTGTCACACACATGAACTCACTGCCACTGTGGCTGTGTGTAGCTCAATGCAGTTATCAATCTAGCATGGATGGAGGCAGAGCTTACAAAGTTCCGCCCTAGCTGAGGGGCTATTGACACTGTTTTCATACATGACAAGTCTATCACACACATGAACTCACTGCCTCTGTGGTTGTGTGTAGGTCAATCAGTTAACAATCTATCGTGGACGGAGGTAAAGCTTACAAAGTTCCGCCCTAGCTGAGGGGCCACTGATTGACACTTGATGACTCCTGAAGAACTAAGAGTCTCTTTTCTTCTGGGATGCATCCCTGGTAGATCGTCTGTTATCCGGTGAATAGCCCTGTACCCATACACTGGAAGCCCTAATTAGGCTCAGTTATGTTTAAAGGAGAGGACATGAAACTGGGAAAGAATGGAGTCTAGGACTTGGAACAGGGAAGCAGGGACACATTGTATACATGTATGAAATTCTCAAAGAATAAATAAGTGATATTTCTAAATGGATAAAGATTGTGTGTGTGTGTGTGTGTCTGAAACCCAAACTCAGACAGAGAAGTTGCCCCTTCCAAGGATTAGCCCCCTAACTGGTTGTCCACCATCAAGGGGTCAGCCCTGAAATCACATACACACAAGCCACACTAAACAAATTCAGCAAGTGTGTGTATGTATGAATATATGTATGCATGCATGTATGTATGTATGTATGTATGTATATGTAACTATATATATATATATATATGTAACAGTAATGATCAAAAGGAGGCGATCGATTTGAGAGGGAGTGAGGGGACATGTGAGGGGTTGCAATGAGGACAGGGAAAGTAGCAGTGATGATGTTACATAGTAGTTACATTTTTATAATAAAAACATGAATAAATGTAGAAGATGTCTGGTATCTTCTTGTGAAGTACACACGCTCATACATGTTCAGCTATACCTGCACACACACACACATACACACACACACACACACACACACACACACGCAAAACAAAAGTAAAAATGAACAATCAATGTTGGGCACTTTGTTGGGAGAAAGATGGATACAATGGAGACCACATTTGATCAGTATGTGAATAAAAATACCACAAACCCGACTAATATGAAGTGCACATATACAAATAACTATTGTTATATATTCATATATTAAGTAATTATATATTTACTGTTATATATGTATATAAATAACATGTTGTATCTTATATAATAAAATATAAGTTATATACAAAGACATATCTATTTACTTCATGATAGTCAACACAAAGATAAATAATTTGAAAGTCATGTTAATTGAATGAATGAATGAATGAATGAATTCAGGTGCAGAGCTGGTGGTGGTAACTCAGGGGTTACTTTGAGTAACTCTAAAGCACAGGATTTTGACTCTGTGTGCCTACAGACACAGTACCCTAAAATGAAATATAAAGGAATCTATGCTCTATTCAGTAACTGCTCATAACAATATTACTTTTGTTACTTTGAAGCTATCATAGGCTATGCTATAAGATAATGCAAATTAAAACTAAAACCTTCAGCTTAAGGATAAAAAACCCATAGGAGTTCAAACAGATTATGTAAAACCGCTTAAATTTGATTTATAAATATCAAGAGAAAAATCATTGCTTATTTTTTCCCTTTCAAAAGAACTAAGATTTCCTGGCTTTGCCTATCAAACACCTCTGCAATGACAGCTCAGGAGCAGTGAACTGTGTCGCAGCCCAAGTCATGGCCTCTTAATGCTGTTTTGTGTGGAAGGGAAAGCTTTGTTTGGGGAGCTGAGGGTATGGGTGGGTCAAGATCTGGAGCAAAGAGAACACCAAACAAGCCACAGAGCCCTCCCACAAAAGTAGACCAACTGTCAGTCAAAACACAGTGATGCCACCAGTGTGACACAGGGATCAGGGGAGCCATGCACTCTGAGACACACCAGCAGCCTAGAAAACCAATGAGTTTATGCCATACAGTAGGAACAGGGGGCAGGTTAGCTGATCTTGGTTAGGAGTCTTGGTGGGGATGCTGTCCCAGGCTGCAGTCACCAAGGAGCAGGAAACGGCACTACTTTCTGCAGGTGCTGGTCCGAGGTAAATATCAACTGTTCATCAATATCTGTCCTTGGTCCAGGGGCAAGCTCTGCCATCCCCCCCAGGTCTGAGACACTGATATCCTTGACATGGCTCTGCTGGTGTCAATCACACTCATTCACTCAGGAGTTCATCCGTCTCCCCACACCACAGCTCAGAGCAAAGAGACAGATGGTTACTGCAGGCACTCTCTCTACCCAACCTTTGGACAGTATGAACACAAACAGAAACGTGAGGGAAAAAATGGGTTGAAAAAAAATCAAGGGCAATTAATTCATTTTCACAAATTTCAAATGACACGTGGATCCATTCCCAGGTGGCCAGGGCACCAAATCACTTTTCTGGTAGTTGATAAGGCATTTATCTTCTTTGCATGATCTCAGTTTAAGACAGCACCAATAGGACACTCCCCATCCCCTGCCCAACACCAATCCCCTCGATCTTCAGGCAGCTCCTGGCATCCAGAAGACCCGCCCACACAGGAAAGACATCAGCCCTTTCAGGACCCAACCTCCGGTAAGCCCAGCTTCAGCTTAAGCTTCAGTGTCAGCATCCCCAGCTTCAGCTTCAGGAAGGAAAGAGACCAGTGGAGACAGAAAGACCCCACCAGCAACCACTGGAAGAAGAGATGGGAAGAAGACAGAATAAGAGATCACTCAGCAATAGAAAGGCCAACATGACTCCACCAGAATCTAGGGAACCAACACCAGAAAGACCTGAAAAGAACTAGATAGATGAAGCAGAGGAGACAGACCTTAAAAATTATTTTATGAAGATGATAGAGACCCTCAAAGAAGAAACGAAGAAATCCCTTAAAGAAATAGAAGAAAAACAAAACAAAAAAATCCATGAAATGGGGGAAAATTTTCAAGAAATAAACAAATCTCTCAAACAATCTAAAGAGCACCAAGAAAAAAACAACCAAACAAATGAAGGAAACAACTCAAACAGTTGAAGGATTGAAAGCTGAAATAAAAACGATAAAGAAAGCACAGAACGAGGGGATGCTGCAAATAGAAAAGCTAGGTAAACGATCAGGAACTACAGATGCAAGTATCACCAACAGAATACAAGAGATAGAAGAGAGAAGAATCTCAGGTGTTGAAGACTCATTAGAGGATATAGAGTCATCAACCAAAGAAAATCTCAAAACCAACAAATCCCTAAAACAAAATATTCAGGAGATATGGGACACTGTGAAGAAGCCAAACCTGAGAATAATAGGTGTAGAAGAAGGCGAAGAAATACAGCTCAAAGGTACAGAAAACATATTCAACAGAATCATAGAAGAAAACTTCCCTAACCTAAAGAAGGATATGCTTATGAAAATACAAGAATCTTAGAGAACACCAAATAGGCTGGACCAGAAAAAGAAGTCACCTCACCATATAACAATCAAAATATCAAATCTACAGAATAAAGAGAAAATATTAAGAGCAGCTAAAGAAAAAGGCCAAATAAAATATAAAGGCAGACCTATCCAAATTACACCTGACTTCTCAATGGAAACAATGAAAGCCAGAAGATCCTGGACAGATGTCCTACAAACGCTAATGGAACAAGGATGCCAGCCCAGACTACTATATCCAGCAAAGCTTTCAATGACCATAGATGGAGAAAACAAAATATTCCATGACAAACCCAGATTTAAACAATACGTATCCATGAATCCAGTTCTACAGAAAGTGCTAGAAGGAAAACCTAGAGCCAAGGAAGATAACTATACTGACAAAGACACAGGCAATATATAATCCCACTTTACAAAACACCAAAAGAAAAAGGGAGGAGAAACTACACAAAATAACTTCACTAACAATAAATCAAGCACAAACAAGAATCATCAATCAATGGTCATTAATACCCTCAATGTCAATGGCCTCAACTTGCCTATAAAAAGACACAGACTAGCAGAATGGATACGAAGACAGAACCCTTCCTTCTGCTGCATACAAGAAACACATCTCAACATCAAAGACAGACGTTATCTCAGAGTAAAGGGTTGGGAAAAGATCTTCCAATCAAATGGTCCCAAGAAGCAAGCAGGTGTAGCAATCCTAATATCTAACAAACTAGACTTCAAATTAAAATCAATCAAAAGAGATGAAGAAGGACACTTCATATTCATCAAAGAAAAAGTCCATCAAGATGAAGTCTCAATTTTAAACATCTACGCCCCAAATACAAAGGCACCTACATTCGTGAAAGAAACACTACTAAAGCTCAAATTGCACATAAAATCTCACACACTAATAGTAGGAGACTTCAACACTCCACTCTCACCACTAGACAGGACCTCCAGACAGAAACTTAACAAAGAAACAAAAGAACTAATAGAAGTTATGACCCAACTGGGTTTAACAGATATCTATAGAACATTCCACCCAAACACAAAGGAATATACCTTCTTCTCGGCACCACATGGAACCTTCTCTAAAATTGACCACATAATAGGAAACATAGCAAATCTCCACAGATACAAAAAAATTGGAATAACCCTCTGTATCTTATCAGACCACCATGCATTAAAATTAGAATTCAACAATAACACAAACCACAGAAATCCTACAAACTCATGGAAATTGAACAATGCACAATTGCACCATCGCTGGGTAAAGGAAGAAATAAAAAAAAAAGAAATTAAAGAATTCCTGGAATTCGAGCGAGTCCAGCTTCAGGTGAGATTGGGTCTCCGGCGGGGACCGCCCGCCCATCACCCATCCCCTTGATCTTCCTGGCAGCTCCTGGCATCCAGAAGATCCGCCCACACAGGAAAGACATCAGCCCCTCCAAGACCCCAACCCCAGCGAGTCCAGCTTCAGGAAAGACATCAGCCCCTCCAAGACCCCAACCCCAGCGAGTCCAGCTTCAGGAAAGACATCAGCCCCTCCAAGACCCCAACCCCAGGGAGTCCAGCTTCAGGAAAGACATCAGCCCTTCCAAGACCCCAACCCCAGCGAGTACAGCTTCAGGAAAGACATCAGCCCTTCCAAGACCCCAACCCCAGCGAGTACAGCTTCAGGAGACCTGCCCACACAGCAAAGACATCAACAATTCCAAGACCCCAACCCCAGAGAGTTCAGCTTCAGGAAAGACATCAGCCCTACCAGGACCCAAACTCCGTGTCAGCATCCCCAGCTTCAGCTGCAGGAAGGAAGAAGACCAGTGGAGACGGAAAGACCCCACCAGCACCCACTGGAAGAAGAGATGGGAAGAAGACAGAATAAGAGATCACTCAGCAATAGAAACACCAACATGACCCCACCAGAATCCAGGGATCCAACACCAGCAAGACCCGAAAAACACTACATAGACGAGAAGAGGAGACAGACCTTAAAAATTATTTCAAGAAGATGATGGAGACCCTCAAAGAAGAAACGAGGAAATCCCTTAAAGAAATAGAAGAAAAAACAAAAAAAATTCATGAAATGGGGGAAAAAATTCAAGAAATAAACAAATCTCTCAAACAATCTAAAGAGCACCAAGAAAAAACAACCAAAAAAATTAAGGAAACAACTCAAACAGTTGAAGGATTGAAAGCTGAAATAGAAACGATAAAGAAAACACAGAATGAAGGGATGCTGAAAATAGAAAAGTTGGGTAAACGATCAGGAACTACAGATGCAAGTATCACCAATAGAATACAAGAGATAGAAGAGAGAATCTCAGGTGTTGAAGACTCATTAGAGGATATAGAGTCGTCAACCAAAGAAAATCTCAAAACCAACAAATCCTTAACACAAAATATCCAGGAAATATGGGACACCGTGAAGAAGCCAAACCTGAGAATAATAGGTATAGAAGAAGGCGAAGAAATACAGCTCAAGGGTACAGAAAACATATTCAACAGAATCATAGAAGAAAACTTCCCTAACCTAAAGAAGGATATACCTATGAAAATACAAAAATCTTACAGAACACCAAATAGGCTGGACCAGAAAAAGAAGTCACCTCGCTATATAATAATCAAAACATCAAACCTACAGAGTAAAGAGAAAATATTAAGAGCAGCTAAAGAAAAAGGCCAAGTAACATACAAAGGCAGACCTATCCGAATTACACCTGACTTCTCAATGGAAAAGATGAAAGCCAGAAGATCCTGGACAGATGTCCTACAAACGCTAAGGGAACAAGGATGCCAGCCCAGACTACTATATCCAGCAAAGCTTTCAATGACCATAGATGGAGAAAACAAAATATTCCATGACAAAGCCAGATTTAAACAATACGTATCCATGAATCCAGCTCTACAGAAAATGCTAGAAGGAAAACCTAGAGCCAAGGAAGATAACTACAGTCACAAAGACACAGGCAATATATAATCCCACTTTACAAAACACCAAAAGAAAAAGGGAGGAGAAACTACACAAAATAACTTCACTAACAATAAATCAAGCACAAACAAGGATCACCAATCAATGGTCATTAATATCCCTCAATGTCAACGGCCTCAACTTGCCTATAAAAAGACACAGACTAGCAGAATGGATACGAAGACAGAACCCTTCCTTCTGCTGCATACAAGAAACACATCTCAACATCAAAGACAGACGTTATCTCAGAGTAAAGGGTTGGGGAAAGATCTTCCAATCAAACGGTCCCAAGAAGCAAGCAGGTGTAGCAATCCTAATATCTAACAAATTAGACTTCAAATTAAAATCAATCAAAAGAGATGAAGAAGGACACTTCATATTCATCAAAGGAAAAATACATCAAGACGAAGTCTCAATTTTAAACATCTACGCCCCAAATACAAAGGCACCTACATTCGTGAAAGAAACATTACTAAAGCTCAAAATGCACATAAAATCTCACACACTAATAGTAGGAGACTTCAACACTCCACTCTCACCACTAGACAGGACCTCCAGACAGAAACTTAACAAAGAAACAAAAGAACTAATAGAAGTTATGACCCAACTGGGTTTAACAGACATCTATAGAACATTCCACCCAAATACAAAGGGATATACCTTCTTCTCGGCACCACATGGAACCTTCTCTAAAATTGACCACATAATAGGAAACATAGCAAATCTCCACAGATACAAAAAATTGGAATAACCCCCTGCAACTTATCAGACCACCATGCATTAAAATTAGAATTCAACAATAACCCAAATCGCAGAAACCCTACAAACTCATGGAGATTGAACAATGCACAATTGCACCAAAGGAACAAATAAAAAAAGGAATTAAAGACTTCCTCGATTTCAATGAGAATGAAGACACAACATACACAAACTTATGGGACACTTTGAAAGCAGTGCTGAGAGGAAAGTTTATAGCACTAAGTGCCCACATGAAAAAACTGGAGAACAGTCATACTAGAGAATTAATAACACAGCTGAATATTCTAGAACAAAAAGAAGCAAACTCCCCCAAGAGGAGCAGACGCCAGGAAATAATCAAATTGAGGGCTGAAATCAATCAAGTAGAAACCAGAAAAACACTGAGAAGAATCAATGAAACAAAGAGTTGGTTCTTTGAGACAATCAACAAAATAGATAAACCTCTGTCCAAACTAACCAAAAGACAGAGGGAGAGCATGCTAATTAACAAAATCAGGGATGAAAAGGGGGATATAACAACAGACTCTGAGGAAATCCAGAGAATCATTAGGGCATACTTTGAAAATCTGTACTCCACAAAATTTGAGGGATGCTCTCTCAGCCTGGACTCTTAGGGGAGTGCCTGGACCCTGCCCTGAGTGAAATGACAGACTCTAGATATCCCCTATGTGGAAGGAAGTAGCGATAGGGTGGGAGGCTGGGGGGAGGGATGGGGGGTGCGGGAGTAGGGGAGGGAGAGGGAACTGGGATTGACATGTAAAACAAGCTATTTAAGATAAAAATAAAAAATTTTTAAAAAAGACAGCACCAATAATTCATGAGTGAAAGTTAATGATCTTCATAGAACAACTTTAGTTAAATAATACACTAAGAATGACGGGGGGGGAAATCTACTAAAACTGTTCCACGGCGATGCTCTCCGACAGATGTTAAAACAATTAGGCAAAGGCCGATGGTACACTACCCAGAGAAGGCAAGAATTCTGGAAACACAGATATTGTTTTGGTGTGAGTTGAAATGCGCCACTCCAACATTAAAGAGCCTTTTGTCTGTGATCCGAGACTCATTGGCCACCCAAGGACTGCATCAAAACAGGCAGAACGTGAATTTGAAAATCTATCTCAACACTTCTAGAAGTCAGTCAGCCTGTGCCTTCAGACGCTTAGCGTGAGGTTCAGTACACAGACACAGAGTTGCCTCCTAACTAGCTGGGGGAGTGGGGAGGAGGGCAGAAAGGAAGGAGGAGGGGGAGAAGAGGTGAGAAAAGGAAAGAGAAACAGACTGTGTTTAAACAGCCTGAAACTCATCAAGTCCCTGCATTGGGGTGTCTTCACATGCTGTTCCGGGCCCGGAACCGGCCAGACTGGAGTCAGATATCAGCTTTACATCGCACTTGGGTCCGGGCAGTGGAGTTGGGTGGGAACATCTCATACACAGATTCCGTGCTTTGCCTCTGTTTTGAAATATGTAAGAAATGAGAAGGCGAGGGCGTCTGGAGCTGAGCCCCGGGCCATTGTGAGCCGCCCAGTGTGAGCGCTTGCAACTGGGGTCCCCTGCAGTAGGCCGTAACCACTGAGCCATCCCTCCATCCTCGAGGGTTCTTAATAAGGTGCTAAGCAAGCAGTGATGCTATTTTTATTAAAATCTATGATGAGAAATTTTAAACGTATACAAAACCAGAGAAGTCAATAATAAAGGGCTCTGGTCCCTCACAGCCTTAATATTTACCAACATTTCCCTGTTTTGCTCATCTTCACTCACTGTATTCATGCGTACACACCTACGTTCAGACATACACGTGTGCACTTAGTTAAAAATAAAAATAGGATATTTTTCATCAAAAGGAATCCTCGACTTCTTCGAGCTCCACATCTTTCTTCTCCTTGCCCTCGGTATTCTGAATCCCCAAGTGCTTGCTACCTCTCTTATTGTTAAAGTAAGAGGAGACATTTCCTACTTTGGTATTTTTATGCTATGTGCATAATTTAAATCTGGCTGTAATAAGGACTTTGGATTATTTTTTTGAAGGAAGTTCCAAAATTTTATTGGGAAATTTTTTTTATATATTTTATTTTCCAGTTTAAATTTAGATAAGAAACGAGGTTGCTTCACAAGTCAGTTCCAGGTCCCTCTCCCTTTCCCTCCCCTCCTCCCGTGCCCTCCCCCAACACCCCCCCCCGTTATCCCCTCATTCCCCCAGGGAGGGTGAGGCCCTCCATGGGGGTGTCCATAGTCTGTCATTTCATATAGGGCAGGGCCTAGACCCTTCCCCAAGAGTTCAGGGTGAGAGTGCACCTCACATTGTTCTATGGGAGTCCAAAGTCCGTGTGTATACTTGGGATGGGTACTGATCTGCTGCCCAAGGCTCAATAGATTACCTAGGCCTCCTCACTGACACCCAGATTCAGGGGGTCTTGATCAGTCCCATGCTGGATTCCCAGGCTGATGCCTGGGATTCAAGAGTTAACCTTTGTCTGGTCAGCTGTTTCTGGGGATTAAACCAGCCCAGTCTTAATCCCTTTGATCATCAGTCCTCCCTCTCTGTTACTGGCTTTCTTGAGTTCAGCTCAGTACTTAACCAAGGGAGTCTGCCTCTTCTTCGATCAGCCACTAAATGAAGTTTCTGTTTCCCAGACTCTCTGGCCATAGGATTGTAGGCTGGCACTCCCCAGATCTATGTCTAAAATCCATATATGAGAGAGTACATGCCATGTTTCTCTTTTTGTGACTGCATTACCTCACTCAGGATGGTTTCTTCTAGTGTCATCCATTTGCCTGCAAATCTCATGATTCCATTATTTTTTTCTGCTGAATAGTACTCCATTGTGTAGATGTACCACATTTTCTCTATCCACTCTTCGGGTGAGGGACATCTAGGTTGCTTCGAAGTTCTGGCTATTACAAATAAAGCTGCTATGAACATAGTGGAGCAGACATCTTTGTTGTATGAATGGGCATCTTTTGGATATATGCCTAAGAGTGGACTTGCTGGGTCTTGTGGTAGGTTTATTCCCATTTTTCTGAGGAATCTCCATACTGATTTCCAAAGTGGCTGAACCAGTTGGCACTCCCACCAGCAATGGAGGAGTGTCCCCCTTTCACCACATCCTCTCCAGCATAAATTGTCATTGGTGCTTTTGATTTTAGCCATTCTGGCAGGAGTGAGATGGTATCTCAGAGTTGTTTTGATTTGCATTTCCCAGATGGCTAAGAATGTTGAGCACTTTCTCAAGTGCCTCTCAGCCATTTTAGACTCCTCTATTGAAAACTCTCTATTTAGTTCTGCAGCCCACTTTTTAATAGGGTCCTTTGGTGTTTTGGAGACTTGCTTCTTGAGTTCTTTGTAAATTTTGGAGATCAGCCCTCTGTCAGATGTGGGATTAGTGAATATTTTTTCCCATTCTGTGGGCTGCCTTTTTGTCTTGCTGACTGTGTCCTTTGCCTTACAGAAGCTTCTCAGTTTCAGTAGGTCCCATTTATTAATTGTTGATCTCGCTGTCTGTGCTACTGGTGTTATGTTCAGGAAGCTGTCTCCTGTACCAATTCGTTCAAGGGTACCACCCACTTTGTCTTCTAAGAGGTTCAGTGTGGCTGGATTTATGTTGAGGTCTTTGATCCATTTGGACTTAAGTTTTGTGCATGGCGATAAACATGGATCGATCCGCATTCTTCTACATGCCAGTCTCCAATTATGCCAGCACCATTTGTTGAAGATGCTTTCTTTATTCCATTGTATATTTTTAGCTTCTTTGTCAAAGATCAGATGTTCGTACGTGTGTGGGTTAATACCCGGGTTTTCAATTCGATTCCATTGGTCTACCTGTCTATTTTTGTGCCAATACCAAGCTGTTTTCAGGACTATAGCTCTGTAATAGAGCTTGAGGTCAGGGATGGTGATGCCTCCGGACGTTGCCTTGTTGAACAGGTCTGATGAACAGTCCTTTGGTGTTATTCTAGTCTTTGACTTGTGGGGCTCATCCTGTGTGTTTTCAGTTCTATTGGTAAAATACTTGCCATTTAAGTGTATAGTCCCAAGGGTTCACAGCACCCACATCAAAAACCCAACACTGGGAAGTCAGAGAGTGGAGGATCCCTTGAGCATGTTGGTTAGTTAACGCTGCTGAATCAGTTATGTCTGGGCTTAGGGGAAGACCCAGTCTCTAACACTCAGGTAGAAAGCAATGGAGGAAGGCAGCCAGCACTGACCTCTCTCTGGCTTCCATGTGTGTATACATGTGTGTATGTGCACCTGCACCACACATGCACAAGTACGAGCATATGTATGCAACACATACATGTATACACATCACACAGTTCAGTGGGCGTAGCAGTGTGACATTGTGCAATGTAACATTCCAATAAACATCAAACTGGTTTCATTTTCCAATAGTTCTTAGAATCAGTCTTGCAGCTGTTGTCTCAATGCAAAAGCTGATTAGGCAATGGGACACCACGATACTAGGTTGTGCTTTTTACAGATTTTCCATGCATTCTTTAGTCACTCGTTCTCTTTCAAAATGTTGTTCTGAGAAATGCAGGAGTCTTGTGCTTTAACTTTCTTTCAGCATGATATGAAACTTGTAAAACATTTTCCATGTGAATGCTCCAATTTGAAAGGCCTGATAATAAATGAACCCACTGTTCAAACAAGAAACCGAAATATGTGATTTCTAAATCACTTTGCAAGAAAAGAAAGAAAATGAAACCTCATTTTTTTTAACTTTTGGTGAATAAATATCAAATGTAGATTTGGAAAATGATTCAAAATCATTTTTCCACCACTATTAGAATGGCGAGTAATTATTTCCTATCTCCTCTTCGTGATTGTTTTGCAATTTTTAAAATGAAACTTTGTAAAACATAGCATCTCTATTTTCTTTCCCTGCTCATTCTCTCTCGTTGGTCTCTCATCACTTCTGAAGTCTGAACTTCTCATCATCAGGTCAAGCCTTCAGCAGTCTGACCCAGGAAATGTTCCTGAGCAAACACCCCCACCCTCCTCTGTTCTGTGTGCCCGACAACTGATGTCATTACCATGTCCTGCTTTTACACTGCTGTCTCCTACTAAAATTCTACTGACCTCACTTAACAGAATGTCTTGTCCTCTCAAACCCTCTCAGCCTTTGAGAGTGGGATAAACACTGCCACGCTCAAGGCAGCAACTTGAAGCCATTGAAAGAGATTTGCCTACCTCCGATTTCTAAGTGGCTCTTTGGACCAGGGCTCTGACAAAGGTACTCATTATGCCTTTTCTTGTCCTAATTACATCATGGACTCTTTAAAGTGATGCTTGTGGACATTGTCCTTTGATTTCTCTAGCTGTGAGTTTGCAAACTTCCGATAAAAGTGTTGTCCAACTGGAAGAAAGCAGATCGCCCCTTCAGAGGTGTGAAACCATCTTCCTCAGAATTAATTATGGTTGCTTCAGTAAATGGGCTGAGGTATGTGGACAAACTGTGAAAAACTGACAAAAGATATCAATGACCTTACTTGAGAACATCTGTAGAGTGTAGTTTTTTTCCTCGCCACTTGCCTGGGCCCTGCCACATTGCAGTGCCCCAAATAACACACAGGACTCTATATTAATTATAAAGCTGTTAGTCGTTTGCTTGATTTCTTACTGGCTATCTCTGACGTAAGTATTTAACCTACAATTGTTAATCTAAGTATCTCTCTTACCGGAGAAAGTATCTGGACCTCTTCCTCCTCTGGTGGCTATATAATATTGATGGAACTTGGAGGTTGTTGTCACAAAAAAGGAAAATGTGAAGTTGGGAGGGTAATGAGGTAGAGGGCATTAAGAAGAGTTAGGGAGGCGTAATCATGGGTAGATAGGATCATAATGCATTGAGTAAATGTACAAAATTTGAAAAGAATAAATAGAAAGTGTTATTAAAGAAAAGCGTAGGGATGAGAGTTCAGTTCAGCAGCAGAACATTTGCATAGCATGTGCAGCACCCTGGCTTCAGTCTCTAGCACCACCCAGAAAATAAGTCTAAAAGCATGCAGGGAATAACACTGAATAGGGTGCAGGAAGATTGTAAGAGCCAGAGGACCTGGAAGTCAACTTTGAGACTGTGTCTTCTGGGTGTTACAGTGGAGCTGGAGAGATCTCAACATGGCCGCCTAAATAAGACCTCAACGATGACAACAGCAATTGACATGTCGACATGGATAGAAGAAACCTCACTAATGAAGAATTACAGCCCATTTACAGCTTCTGGGAGAAGGAGAATTAGTCTTCCACAGGAATGAGCTCCATGCAGTCCAATGCCAAGTTGTCAGCCCTGAAAACATACCTGTAAGCAACACGAAACTGACTCAGCAGGTTGTGTTTATGTATTTATTTGTGTGTGTGTATGTTGTGTGTGTGTGTGTTTAAGAGAATAATCATTATAGAAAAAAGCATGAATGTGAGAGGAAGTGGAAAGAATTCGAGGAAGGAAGAGGAGGAAGGAGGAAAATTATATAAGCATATTTTAATTAAAAATAAAATAAAGTGATGTACAAGGAGAGACTTTTACTACAGCAAAGATAGCTCCATGACATAAATGATAATCCTTGTCTTGAATCATGAGGTGATATTTATGCAGAGTTACATTATCTCTTTACCAAATTTGTTAATAGTTTTTATTTAAAGTATGCATGATTTTGTCCAAAAAAATATATAAGGCTGGTAAGGAGAATAAACCATTTGATAATTCCATTTGGAAGAGAACTGTGAGAGTGAAAAATGGAAGAAAGAAAAGCAGAAACTCAGGGAAATTCACTGAGAGACAAACTGAATCCACTGAGAGACAAACTGAATTCACTGAGACAAACTGAATAACCCTTCCTCTACACCAACCACTCCACCCGGCTTTGACTGGAGTTGTGTTATCATTTTACCTCCTCAAAGCTTGCAGAGCTGGTGCTAGCATCAGGATTAGATAAGAGTTGACACGGGATATCCTAGTTACAGAATGTTCCAGTGGGTACCAGAATCACACCATATTTCTATATCACTTTTAATACAGTCTCTGAAAGGGCCAGCGTTTTTATTTTTAATAATCATATTTTACATATCAATCCCAGTTATCTCTCTCTTCTGCCTTCCCATTCCCCCCACCTTCTCCCCACCCAACCATGGGGAATCATCAGAGTCTGTCACATCTAGGCTGACCAAGGTATCCCTGCATAGGGAGGCTAGGTTTGAGCCAGCTCCATGTAAAGGTGCCACTTGCTCATTCTCTATTGCTAATCCCATTTTGTTTGTAACATTCCCTTGACAGAGGAAGCTCATCAGCTTCAGTAAAGGACACCCTCAGCCACGTGGGTGTAGCGGTGAATTTAAGGTTTGCAGCTGAGGTCCATCCGACTGCAGAGCTGCAGGCAGCACCACCCAAGTCTGGCCTACACCAGGCCTGTGAGTGTTGAGGTGGGCTGCACTTTGCGCTAGCAAAGATTTTGACTTTCTAAGGAATAAAATAGTGAAAATGAATTTACCAAAATTCATCTGCCTCTACTCAGAATTGTAATTGAGATTAGCAGAACTTGTCAGTGAGTTATTTCCACAGCCACATTAACAAATTCATGCGTTGTCTGCCAAGAACGCATTAATACTCAAGAGTCTCCACACAGAACTCATCGTTACACTCAAGAATCTGTTTCTTTCTTTCCCCATAAATTCTGTTCTTACCGCAAACCTCACTCACTTATGGATTTTAGGACAAGGCAGTGAAGAAGATGTGGAAGAATATGAATGCATGGGTTTTAAGAAATTAATTTATTATATAGCTGCAGTCTCCCACTGGGGAAATTTTGATCACAGAGAAGGGTAAGAATTTGGTTGAAATTTCATTACAGAGGACCTCAAGAGTCCCCTAGTATATCAATCCCTCAGTGACCCCACTGCTGAACACACACTGTATGAGAGAAATCTGCATGCTGTATGGGTCTCCTCTTACTTGGCTGCCAGCAAAAGACTGCACCTCCCCTCCCTGTCACAGGCTTGCCTGACGAAGCTTGCCTACATCTAAAAGAGCACCCTCTTGTCCACTTGCGGACGCCTGAAAATCTTGACACTAAGACTTAGCATGGGGCAATAAACCCCTGAACTCCCTAAATGCAGTTGGAGAATTAGCATGCAGCCTCACACCTCTTCAGAAGCAGTCATTTACATAAAGCATAACTTTCCACATGGTGCTCCTTACTGTCACCTGAGAGGAAATGCTTTGAGGAAAACAGGGAAGTCGTTCCTCGAGCTGTGTCTAAATGGCAAGCCCCAGGTACACTACTTGAAGCAATTAAATAAGTGAAAAGAGGGGAAGCCGTGGCTGTGTCACCAACTGTGACTGTTTATTAGAAAAGGAAAACAGAAAATCCTTAAACAGAGGAAGAGATAAATAGACACCTCTGGAAACGCGTGTCCTTGGCCACTCAATATTAACGAGGCAGCTCCTGCATAACGACCAGCTGGTTTCATGCGTGCAACTGTTGCTATGTCTGCAGCTGATATTCTAACAGGACCTTAAGTAAAAGTCCACCTCTGGCTGGGTGGTGGTGGTGCACGCCTTTGATCCCAGCACTTGGGAGGCAGAAGCAGGCAGATTTCTGTGAGTTCACGACCAGCCTGGTCTACAAAAGCTAGGTCCAGGACAAGCTTCAAAGCTACCCTGTTTCAAAAAACCAAAAAGAAAAACCGAAAGTCTATCTCTGAGCCAAGTCAACTTGGAGATATTGTTCAAGAAATGTACATCAGTCTTGGAAGCAGCTTCTCCATGACATGACAACCAAGGCCATTCCACTACATCCCAGCAAGGACCAGGGTCTCTGACCAACAGCTACAAGCACTGACATCCCATTGAAGACATTAACAGTTGACTGGCAGACTTAAGCCCACACCCATACAGGCTGTAGCAGGACGAGTGAAAAGTTCAAGATCTGACTTCAGATGACCTGGGATAAATGTCTCCCTCTTCTGGACACTTGCCACCCACTGTCTGCACAGCCCTGGTAGTAAAACAGTAACAGAATCACTATTGGGGGTTTAAATGACATGATGGAGGAAAGGCAGTCAAAGGCCCCGGCTGCAAAAACCAATTACCCGGTAAGAACTGAGTTTGATCCTTGGAACAATATAAAGGTGCAAGAAGGAAACTAACTCTACATAGTTGTCCTATGACTGCCATGCCCACCATGGAACATATGCACCTCCAATATAAATCACACACATGCATATGCACACACACTCACAGAGGTAATAGTAGTCATAATAATAATAATAATAATAATAATAATAACAAAAATAATAAATTTTTAAAAATAAGGTGGAAGACTTTGAGAGAAGACAGTCAGTGCTAACCTCTGGACTCTGTAGAAATAACTGAAAAAGATTTTAAATCATAGTTGCTCTATCAGCTAACTATGACTATTTATTAGAAAACAAAACCAGGATTTTTTAATCTTTTATTTTTATCTTGTTTTATTTCTATCTTTATTTTATTTTTATGTTTCATTTTTTAATTTTTTTAAAATTCTGTGTGTGGATGGGTATCTGTACATATGAGTGCTGGTACCCATGGAGTCCAGAAGAGGGTGTCAGATCCCCAACATGAGTGTTGGAAACGAACGTCTGGTCTTCTGAAAGAATAATATGGGTTCTTAAATGATGAGGCACCCGTTCATCTCCTCCAAAACAGCAGATCTTTAAACAGATGAAAGAGAGAGACCTCTAAAATTTAGAGAAGTATGTCATCTCTCTCTCTCTCTCTCTCTCTCTCTCTCTCACACACACACACACACACACACACACAAACACAGGCATGAGCACATGACATTAAAGAGATGAAATAATCCAACAAATAAGAAACAGTCCTACACCTTACAGTGGATTATATAACCTAGGGAATAAAATTCCATTTGTTTTGTGTCTTTCAACCCTAAGGATGGAAAAACAAATACTATCTTAACTCTCACATCAGTTTAAAATATCTGATATAAGATAAAGAATTGCTTTCTAATTAAACTTTATCATGTTAGATTAGACATCAATTATCCAAAGTTTAGAATTTTAGACATTTGTATCCTAAAAAATATATCTTAAAAATAAAAGGTGATTCAAAGAGTAAAATTTTAATAATAATTATGATCTAAGTACAAAAGATTAGACATAGTCTCTATGGGCTTGGCTGATCCCTTATATTAGGTTTTATTATGAGAATTACAATATGTAGAATTATACCATGATTTTTCCAGACAATGGCTAGAGTGTTATGGTAAAATCTTAGGATTGTGCCTTAAGAGAAAAAATAATGAACACTAATGTGGCTCAGGAGGCTTGGATACTTGAAAACACATTTATGTGCACAGAGGTCAAAGGAACTTGGGTTATTGAGCTTAGCTTTTAAAAACAAGGAAGAAATAACAGTTATCTCCAAATATTTGAATGGCCATTATAATTACTCCCAGAAAATAGAATTAGACATAATTGCAAGCAGCTTCAGGCAAAGAGACCTCATCTGTTTTCTGAGAATAGTGAGTGATACTACACAAAAAAATGGACAACTACTTGAACACTGCACTGCTGAAAAGATTTCAGTATTAAATGGAGTCAGTAAGAGAGTTATGCCTCATTTTATAAATGGTCTGTCAAATGTACATTGTGTATTTCTGTAACTTTTGTTTCTTCTGCAGTTCTATTTAAAACACAGGGTTGCAAGATGCCCACGATTTTATATAGGCCTTGGCTGTATTGATGTTGCCAGCATAACTGTATGACTTAAGAATGAAAACATATTTCTGAGCTAAAAAAAATTGACTCGGAGAAACGGTCTTAAACTTAAAATACAAAAAGGTAGTCCATCATACACAGAAACACACATAACACGTTAAACACCCTTTCCCAAATGCAGCTGATGAGTATTAGGTAACATTTCCCCTGCTGTTAAAAATGCATGCTCCAGCAAAAAAACAAAATCAGTATGGCAAAATATCCCTAAAGATAAACTGGCAGCACTTACTGATCTTAGAGAATATCCTACTACTGCCAATTTCCTAAGCCAATATAATTCCTAACAGCATTCTAAATACTTATCCTTATACACACAGATAAGTGCAGCTCTCAGTCCTTGCAAAGAATCCTCTTTTAGCAGCAGATAGAGACCCTTGCAGAAAGCCACAAGTGGTCAAAATTCAGAGAGCAACTGACTAAAGGATGCTGAGTCCATCCGGTTCATCTACAACTAATCCCTACACCCAAGATTTGGAGAATATTGCAGGAAAGGGATGGAAAGATTGTAAGAGACAGAGGACCAGTAAGTCTCTGCAAAATTGTGTCTTCTAGATATGACAGGGAAGCTACACCCATGAAATCTCAACAATGTGATTGTCTAAACAATACCTAGACAATGAGAGCACCGGTTGACAGGCCAAGGAGGATGGGGAAACTCTCAGAGGGCCCCACCCATAGATGAAGAACTACAGACAAAAGACTACTAAGAGATGGAACATCAGTGTTCCCTAAGGGTGAGCCCCCCGAAATGCTTATCCAATCCCAAATCGTCTGTCCTATGAATATATATATATATATATATATATATATATATATATGCATACAAGAAGGAGGGGAGAGGGGAGGAGGAGAGGAAGAGGAGGAGGGGAGGAGCAGGAAGAGGAGAAGGAGGGGGAGGAGGAGGAGGGGAGGAGGAGGAGAAGAAGAAATCTTATATTTCAGAGAAAAGAATTCTTCTCTAGTCTTTGCATTTCTTATAAAGCAGTAAGATGGTAATTTCTTGGGAGTGATGACTGTCAGAACATGTCCTCACTGATTTTCCTTGATTGTCTGACTGATGAGACTGAGAAAAATAAACTACACACAAGTTAGGCTCAATTTCCTTCTAAGCTGTGACACAGACCCTGTAAATGCTTTCTCCTTTGCCATGTGATTCTCCACCTGTTCCAGATGAGGTGACCTGCATTATCCAGTACCTGTCTGTGATGTACTATTTGCCAGTTAAGTGGAGAAAATCATGAGCATTCAGTTGTACATAAGGTCCATTTAAAAATTAAATTTATAATTAACAAAGCCAATGTTTCTGCTTCAATCACCATCTGCTAGAAATCTGTTTCTTTTCTGAAATTAGCTCTTGATGATGTGGTGAGGGAAGTTGGTGTAATTAATTATTTACTCTAAAACCTGCACAAGTTTTGTTCAAATTACAGGAAATACCACATTAGATGCAAAGCTACACTGGCATTGGCTGAGTGAGCCTGTTTACGTGAAAAGCAGAATTATACAATGAGCTCAGGAAGGAGAGGGAAAATAGGTCTACACTAAATTTTTAAAAAAAACTGTCTTAACACAGAGTGAATCTTTCTGCAACACGAATAAAATCTGGACTATGGGATGTTGCATGCGGTGAGCTCTTGACTGGCCTAAGGAGGAAGCATTTACTGTGAGTGTGTATAAATAGTTGGGAGAATGACAGCTGGCCCTAGAAATCTTGCTGAAATCTTACCACAGAATGAAATGGCTGTAGTGCCTCTGAAAAGTCTCTGCAGTGAAAGAAAGAAAAACGGCACTGGAGAGAAGAAAGCAAGGCTTGACAAAACCGCTGATTGTAGAACAAGCATCGAGCAGCTCACCTCCATAACCTCTCCATCAGCTCCCACCTTCAGGTTCCTGCTCTGTTTGAGTTCCTATCCTGGCCTCCACCAGTGATGAACAGTGATTTGGAAATACAAGCCAAATAAACCCAACACCAAGATACCACCCGGGTCTCGTTAGCTTTCCCTGTGTTCAAAAGATGTCCGCTGGCTGGGAGTTGGTGGCCCATGCCTTTAGTCCCAGAACTTGGGAGGTAGAGGCAGGTGGATCTCTGTGAGCTTGAGGCCAGCCTGTTCTACAAAAGTGAGTTTCAAGGCAGGCTCCAAAGCTACAGAAAACTCTATCTCTGATAAAACAAAAATAAACAAAACACAACAAAAATAGTAGATTGTAAAAAAAAAAAAGGAAATGTTCTAGAGAGTGCACATAGTATGACCTCAAAGTAACTCAGTTAAATAAAAATTCTAGGAAATAAAACATGAAGGTGAAAGAAAAGACAAAATAAAGGTGATGGGAAAGTTGTATGAATATGTAAGTGTAAAGAAAATGTTCCACATAACCTGGAAAAATACCATGAAGAGGTCATGAAATTCATATCCTTAGCGTGGGGAGTATAGAGAAAGATTAATGGAGAAAAGGTCTACAAAGTGAAGCTAAGTGTGAGAAATATTTTCAAATATGGATGTTAAAGAAGTGGTGGTGCCCTACTTCCTCCTATAGATGAATGGATCACAGCAGAGTGGGGATGAGAGACAATTAATTGTAAAACTCTCCCTTCAATATTTTCAAAATTAAAACTGTTTGTTTATTGCATTAAAAAGTCTAAACCAAAGATGGGAAATTCAAATGTGTGTAAGAATTATTAAAGAATGTAAAAATCGGAATCGGGGTATTTTAAGGGCAATCACTAATTAGAGATTACAGTAGAAGGACACAAGTTCCATATCTGTGTCTCTAAAACTGAGGATCAAACCACAGAACAAACATACAAACAAAAATGAAGCATGCACAGTACTATGTAAGAATTACTCTCCCCCGGTTGGTAACCCTATACAACATTTTTCTTATTTTAAACCTTGAAATCTCTGTCCCCTTCCTCCCCTTGTGTGTGTGTGTGTGTGTGTGTAGTCACACTTCTGGAACGGTGGGCTGATTCACTTCAGTAAGCACACACATGCATTGTAAGACTCCTAAAACATGACTTTGAAAACAAGAGGTATGGAAAGCAGTAAACCAATGATGGCAGACTCCTGAAGCCAAGTTCACGAGCAGCAAGCACAGAGCTGAACTTCCCAGCAGACTCATTTTAAATGGACTTTAGTTTCAGATCAGAGAGGTGAACTCTAAAAAGGGGTGTAGACCCCGATTGATTTGTCAGTTGTGGTTTAGCCAAAACTGGAGACTAGGAAAAGAACACTCACACTGTGCTTCAGTCGAGTTTGCCTTCATCAGCTTAAAATAGGGGTGGGTAGGCATTGCACACCCAAACAAGTTAAAAATTTTTGTTATTATAAACACTGAATGAAATGTTGACTCCAAAAATCTCTATTTGAAGTAAGTGGCCAAGAAGCCCACCACATTACAGAGGCTGTTGTAAATGAGTATCAATGACTACTTACATTTGGACCTACTGACCATGAAACATGTACATAAACAACACAGAACAGGAGCCTCCTTCACCAGGATCCCTGGCAGCTCTTGAAATGGATGCCCATTAAGTGTTTGAATAAAAGAAGAACAAACCATTGCTGCCTGTATCCATCTGTGCAGCATCAACTCCATATATTGATAGGAAAATCCAAGCCTGAATTGGTACCTAATACTAGCCCATGGCTCATCTTTTTCCTTCCTTGAGCCTATATCAGAAACTACAGGTGTTTCTACACAATAGTTCCAGACAGGATTAGACATTGGATCTTATCTCTCCTGGCCATGGCAACAGCCTGGAACTTATACACTGAAGTCTTATCAAAAGTCAGAGGGAGCCTGAGCATATGATCATGGTCATGGTTGGAAATTGTTCTCCTTACTATGTTTCTTACTCTCTGTTTATTAAACCTGATTTCAAATGTGATGAGCTAAGTGGAGACAATAAGTATGCATGGTCACCTTAGGACATGATCATGAAGCCTAAGAAGAAAGAACCACAGAAATAATTAAGATGACATCCTCGGGATTTCCTTCTAGAAACGTAAACTCATTCATCAAAATAAGTGGAGCCCAATCTCCAGCAAATTAAGAAATTTTGACAGCTGCAGATGGCAGCTTCTGCATTGAAGGGAACAAGAAAGCAATTTGTCATTGGCTAAAAAATGGTTATGGAAGCCTAGGGAAGCATAAAAACAACAGTGCCAATCTCTATAAAGCAGTAATCCTTGGAATCTACAGTGTGCATTCGGTGGGCACTGTGGCCTCAGATTCAAGTGAAGCATCAGTAACTGCCAAGACAGAACCAAGTCCCCAGCCAGACAATCCCCTTGACTAGCACTGCTATGGTTTCTTTTTTTTCTATAGAATCATGACTGACTGAGCCAATGCCACACACCATTAGAACTAAGGCTACCAGGTCCAAAACTGCATGCAGTCTAGGAAAAATGAATCAAAAACCTAATGGTTAAAAATGACCACATGGGAGTTGGAAGGGGAGGGATAGTTTGGGAGCAGGGGAAAGGGAAGGAGAGAAACCAGGGTTGGTATGTAAAATGAAAAAAATTAAATAAAAAAATAACCATATCCCAGCCAGGCAGTGGTGATTCACACCTTTAATCTCAGCACTCAGGAGGCAGAGGCAGGCAGATCTCTGTGAGTTCAAGGCCAACCCAGTCTACAGAGCCAAGTTCCTGCACAGCCAGGGCTGTTACACAGTGAAACCCTGTCTTGAAAATTTTAGGGGAAAAAAATGACCTCCTCCCAAGCAGCCCCAGGGGCTAAGATTAAAACCCAAGAACCAAAAGAGAGAACATATCCTAGACACCATAACAGACTCTCCCAGAAGAGGTTTGGACTACCATGTGGGAAGTAATAGATGAACTCTTTGAAGATGCAAACTACCAGAGGTTCACAATTGTAAGAATAGTTTACGTGAATATGCAATCTGGCAGAAGTCAAATCACTTGTGATGAGTTAGGAATGTCCCTTTAAGAGGTGGTGTGTACTGACTGAAAGGGACAGATCTTTGGGGACCTAGTCAGCTTTCAGTTCTTGGTGGGAGTGCATGTTATATGGATGTGTCTGTGGGGAAGTTGACTTGCTGGACCCATGTGCACAATTTTGTTTTTGTGTTCTATGTCAGTAAAATTTGCATTTTAAAAGCCAAAGGGCAGATGCAAACTTGCAATCCATTCCTCACTGGAGTAATTTCAGAACATTAAAGCCTTCTTATTCATTAACTCCTATTAGCATTTATTTAATATGTTTGGCATATATCTCACTCTACTTAAGTCTTCCCCTATCACTAATAATTTCAAATTAGCATCTGACTACAACATATGGTAAAATGGTGCCTGGCTGCACAGATTTCTTATCTACAAGCAGGATACCATAAAGCATTGCACAAATAATGTAATAAACAATACATCACAGTGGCTGAGAACGTGGGCCCTGGCATTAGGATTTCTGAAATGAATCTTTCTGCTCTGCTGACTGTACTACGTAAATTGGAGCAAGTTATTCATCCTCTTTGTGAATCTATATCTTTGCAGTAATGACAACAGTATTACTTTCTATACAGGATTTTGTGGAGATTAGTTAAATACAAATTGTAGGTCAGAGGTTTAGAGCTTTCCTTGCATGGTTCTATGCCCAGCATACAACAACAACAACAACAATAATAATAATAATAATAATAATAATAAGTTGTAATTAACAAATCTGTAAAAAAAAAACTCTTAGAAGAATGCCAAGTCGTGGTAAATCCTACAGCCACTGTCCCTCGTATAAATAGCATTGTTATACATCTTAGTACAACTATTTTGGTAGTGAATTTTATAGATAGGGAGTCAATTTTTCAGTTACTAGAACAAGACCTGGCAGAATGATACTAGAAACATAGATGGTAAAGACCTTTTAGATGGTCCTGTGTCATTGGCCAATGAACAAAAGGTGATTGTTGCTATTAAGTGACAAAATGTGACTGAATTTTGTTCATGCTCTAGTGTTTGATGGAAGACAGACAGCTCTTATGGATAATGAAACCAGAAATTTAGCTGGTGCTATTGCTAATCAAGGTTATGAAGTACAACTTGATGCCCCCGACTAGTCAGGGCAAAATACAATACAGAGAAATTACATAAGGACAAGATTGTTATTCCAAAGACAGGTCCATCAAATTCTGGGGGGAAATGTTCATCCTAACCACACTACAGAGAGAGAGAAATAGAGAAGAATGTTTAGAAAGATCACTAAGAATACAGTTATGTCTATTTCATAGAGAAATTAGTATGGATATGGGTCATGGCCTTAATCAGCTGTGGCAGCTGGATG
Organism: Mesocricetus auratus; assembly: GCF_017639785.1. NCBI lineage: Eukaryota > Metazoa > Chordata > Mammalia > Rodentia > Cricetidae > Mesocricetus > Mesocricetus auratus. The sequence goes on along the minus strand of NW_024429192.1, from coordinate 7,939,152 downwards.
CCAGTTTCCAGGGAAGGGGAACCAAGCTCTAGCTGTCTGTCTGAGACAGACTATGGACACCCCTATGGAGGGCCCCACCCTCCCTGGGGAAATGAGGGGATATTGGGGGATTGGTGGGAGGGCACGTGAAGAGGGGAGGGAAATGGAGAGGGACCTGGAATTGACATGTGAAGCAACCTTGTTTCTAATTTAAATTAAAAAAAAAATATATATATATATATGAAATGAGATGAGCAACCTCAGGCCTGAAACAAAATCTGCAGGGTTGCTCCCTCATTCTCAAAAGGGAGATCAGTGCCTAACTTTCAACATGCCAGAATGTCCCTGACCAAAGCCATCAAGGCAGAGCCGTTCTCATGGGGCAGCTCACCAGAACCCTAGACACATACCCCTCACAGGTAGTGCTGTAAGACTGAGGCCTTCACAGAGTGAAGTCTGCCCCGGTGAAGCCAATAAGCCTGGTTCACAGAACGACATCTACACCAAGGCAATTCTCCTTGCAGTTTGAGTGGGACTGTTCATCTTACACTTTCATTTTGGAAGCATCACTGATTTGGATACACAACTGGAGAGTGATCTGCCTCAGAGTTAGCTGGATGTTGGGTCTCACTCACATCCGATTTGATGATATCTGTATGCAAGGTTAGACGTCAGCCTTCAGAATCGATGCTGAGATGCCCTAAGACTTTTGGAATATTGAGAGGCAATCCATTTATCAAGGCTGTGAGAAGAACATAAATTAAGGAACAATGGTAAATACTACATTTGTGTCTTTCCAAAATCCATATGCTGAATTACAGCCTCCTCAGTGTGAAAGTACTAGGAGGGGTCCCTTTGGAAGATAACTATGAATATATTGTTATCAATTATTATGAGCAGGAATGCTTTGTGAATGGAGTTGTTTTTATGAATGGGATTATTTTATGAATGGGATCATTGCCCTTATAAGAGAGGTGAGGTTTGAATGAGAATAGCCCCCATTGGCTCATAGACTTGAATGCTTGGTCACTGGGGAGTGGCACTATTTGAAAGGATTAGAAAGAGCGACCTTGATGGAGGAAGTGTGTCTCTGGGGGTGGGCTTTAAGGTTTCAAAAGCCCCTGCCACACCCAGAGTCTCACTCTCTTCCTGCTGTTACAGATCTAGATGTAGAACCCTCAGTTACTCTCATGTCTGCCATGCTTCCTGCCATGAGGATACTGGACTAAACCTCTGAAACTGTAAACAGGTCCCAATTAAATGTTTTCTTTTATAGGGGCTGCCTTGATCATGGTGTCCCTTCACAGCAGTAGGACGGTGGCTAAGACAAAATGGCCACAGAGAATGCAGGCACCACCTTGCATTGTGAGAGCTCAGTGAGAAGGCCCCACCGACAATCTGGAAAGTGAGCCCACACCAGACACGAATTCTGGTGGTGCCACGATCAGAGACTTACCAGCCTCCAGAAATGTGAGAAATAAATGACTCTCATTAAAACACCATAGCCTGTAGTACTGTGTTACAACAGCCCAGGTCAACTAAATCAACATCTCAGAACAGCTTGAAGACAACAAAATTGTTAAGAAAAAGGAAGATGTCTTTTCTTATGTTAAAACAAAATAAAAAACAAAAGCACCAAACCTGTGAAAGAAATTAGGACATGATAGAAGAAGAATCCAGGGCCATCCAAAGCATTATGCTATTGTAAACAGGTAGTAATGTGACCATTACTTATCAAAGATGTAAAAGAATTTCCCCAAAATGGAGGGAAGGAAATCATAAAAGAATCAAGACATATAAAAGCTGATTCCAGAATATTCTGTCCTAAATGACCCATCGAATTTAATGAATGGTAAAAAAGGAAAAACAAATGTTAACCTGTTGTTTCAATGAATTGTTCTACAAAAGCCTCCTAACAGCCGGTGACCTACAAACAAGAGGTCACAGTCCACTTTCACTCAAAGAAAGAGGACATGGATTTCTCCCCTCAATAAGAGAAATGACAAGGATCCTGGCAGCCATGGTATATACACACTGTGGGATGTCATATCAATGATTAAAAAAAAAGGAGTACTAAGATGCTTCCAGGAAAGAAAAAATAAAAGATCACCTACAGAGAGAGAGATTTTACCTGACAAACTGCACTCAGCCAACACTGCCTCCAAACACTGGGGGAGTTGTGCACACCGTGATACAGAATTACTTTGAGCTTAGTGTTCTGTATCTTCCTTTCAGATGTGAGATACATAAGAAACATTCACCTGAAAGTTCACAAATTTTATGCCCTGTGTATCCACAGGGATTACTCTGAGAACTGTTCCAGCAAAACAAAATATTGAACACAAGAGAAAACGGTGTGGGATCAATCAAGCTATAACCCCAACCCAGAAGACTGATGGAGTGGAATCTAAGAGTGACAGCTGAGAATAGAAATTAAGCCAGTTTAGTGTGAGGGAAAATTAGAAAACAGAAAGGAGGTGGGTTACTGGAACCCAGTGGGGTTTCTCATGAAAAGGGAAACAAAAAACAAGATACGATAAAGGCAAAGCATGGAAGTCGTATATAATGAAATGTGGAAAGGTGGTGAATAGTTACAACATGGAGGCGGGTTTAGTATTTGGCTCTTCAAAACATCCGTATAGCCTTAAAAAACAAATGCATATGAAATATGAATTAATAACTTAAAAAAGTATTTTTGTCAGGGTGAGTCAAACCAGCAGGACATACTGAAGGGGAAGAGGCAGGAGGATCTTAAAATAGAAACGTTGTTGATGTGGTCACATAAGACACCACATCTTTACTACCAAAGTACAGAGCCACTAGATAATAGGATATAATGTGGAGGGATGTCATATCAGTTAGAGACCTAGCTGCAACTCAGTGTAAACAATCTAAACTACGTCTGTGGGATGGCTCCTGGAAGAAAAGGTCTGAGAATGGGAGGGAAATGGGGCTTTTACTGTGGGTTCAGAGTCACTCTACTTAGCTTAATGTGTTAACTAGTTTACAAATCTTTATTTTTGCAACATTTGATTTCAATGTTTGAATGATGGAAATCAAATGAAGACATTGAAAGGATTGCTGCTCCGTGGAATTTTATGTTTTAAGATACTGATACTCTGCCACTTATCTATGAGTTTGATACATGCCAGATGTGAAAGTACTAATACACAAAGGAAAAGAAAGTACTACTGAGTTTACCATGGCGAATGAATGATCCTTGGGAGCCCATTCCACATGGAGGGATGCTCTCTCGGCCTGGACACAGCGGGGAGGGCCTAGGTCGTGCCCTGGATGAAATGACAGACTTTAGGGAATGATGTGGGGATGGGGTGGGGGGTTGGGGGAACTGGTGGAGGGACAAGGGAGGAGAGGTGGGAGAGGGAGCTGGGATTGACATGTGAATCATTCGTGTTTCTAATTTAAATAAAAACATATATTGAGGGGGGAAAAAGAAAGTACTACTGAAACAAATGGTGTTGAGATAATTAATTTACACTCTGAGTGAAGAAAAGGGCATCAGTGTAGATCCTAAACTTTTGTGTTATTTATTGACTTGAAGAAAAATAAAAATTTTTCAAAAGTTAAAAAGCTTAGAAAAATAAAGGAAAATAGAATGAGTGCCTTCTAAAAAGATAAAAATCAGCTGAAATTTCTTAAAAGCCAAATTTGATTTGATTATATGAAAGCACAATTATCTTGAAAGGACAAAATGAGATGGAATAGATATTTGCAACATAAAAAAACATTTAATTTATCTGATGTCTCCTTAAATTTCTTATATACCACATGAGAGTAGAAAATGAAATATCTCAGTAAGGAAAACTGACAAATAATTTTATGTATCAGAAAAACTAACATTATCATGGCATTGCTCCATATTTCTCAACAACTACTTATTTCTCAACACAGATCTAGTGTAAAGGATTGCACTCTGTGGATATTGTATTTCTGTCATTGATGAGGGTTGATTCCTGAATATTGATCAGTTATTTTCCTTTCTGTATGTTTGGAGATGCTGGTTAAGAGCTAAATGGTTGAGTCTAGAAATGGTGAATTATTTCTGGCTGTCATGTCTTTCCTGTTCTATGAAGCAAGTGTGACAACCAAATGATTCCAATCATGAAAATCTGTAGTTAAATGAAATAAAATGATCAATGTATGCATTTCATTTGACACAGAGTAATTACACACACACACACACACACACACACACACACACACACACTCACACAAGCACTGGGATACTTTAGTCCACATATGTAATGATCAGGTCAGGGTAACAGGTGTCAGATTCACTTCATATTTACACGAATTCCCTCTGCAGGGAACAACTGCACTACTTTCTAGTAGCTCTCCGAAGTGATTAATTAATTATTAACCATCATAATTATCTCACTTTATATTAGAAAGTATTTCTCCTACCATACCTACACCCATAGTACATATTAACTATCCTCTCTCCATACTTCCCATTCCCAGACTCTCATAACCACTATTACAGTATCCATTTCCTTGAGACCAACTTAACTTCTTCATTGAAATGAGAACACCTGGTATTTTTCTCTGGGTGCCTGATTTGTTCCATTTTACACGATTGCTTTCTAGGTCCTTCACTGTTGCTGCAAATAGAAGATATTCTTTTTGATGATTTTAATCAAAGCTATAGTTGTTATTGCTTACGTTGGGTTTCTCTATGCATGTTATATAAACTTTCATTTCTCCAGCGTGTCCCTCCTGTGTCCGATTTTCAGGTAGCCTGCTTCCTGTCCCTGCAGGCTGTGGGTCTTTGCTGAACCCAATCCCTGAGCCGCCACAGTGGGAGCCAGGCCACCTCAACACCCACTTGTACCCACTTAGTCTTCTACTGCTGGTGCCACTGGCACACACCCTCGGACCCCAGCTGTAATGATACCTTGTTTATACCGTAACAAAGACAGAGGGAGGAGCTAGTCACTAGCTAACCATAGAGGTCTGGAGGTCTGTACAGACAGACAGGAAGTGAGATGGCTTGGTAGAGAGAGGAAGTGATAAGGCGGGAGGAGACAGGAGTTCAGTCTCTTTTAGGCTGGAAAGTTAGCAAGGTAAAGGTAGCTGTGGCTGCTCCTTTGTCTCTATGGTCTTTCAGCATTTTCCCCAATATCTGACTCCAGGCTTTTTATTGTTAAGACCTATTAGAACTAATGCTACAATAGACTCCTTCAGCTGTCGCTTGATATTGCCTTGAGGTCTACCTTTATTAAATTAAATTCATAACATAAAAAGGGCGACTAATTTTACCCGTTCAAGAGCACAAAAATGCCATACTCCTCCAGGAGCAAGGAGTTCAACAGCAGGAACATACAGTAGCGTGTTGGTCAGATTGCCAATCTCATTAGTGAGAGTATGGTAAAAACATGGTGAAGTATGGTGAAGATTACATTCACTGTCTTCAGTGTTATCTAACATGTATGTTTCAAACACTTTTATACTGACCCTATTTTACTTTCTCTGACATATGTATCACACTTATATTTATTAAAAACATCGAATGGGGGCTAGAGGGAAGGCTCAGCACTTCAGAGTTCTTGCTGTTCAATCATGAGGACCAGAGTTGAGATCAAATTACCCAGGTAACAAGCTGGTAATCTCAAAAAGGTTTGTAACACCAGTTCCAAGCTATCCAGTGTTGGGGAAGTCCTTTGTCAATAAAGCACTGCTGGCCAATAGGAATCTAGATAGGTGGGACTAGGAGTCCAGGAGGATTCTGGGAAGGAGAAACATAGGAGAGTTCGACATGTAATGCCATGGGGTAGGAAGCCCGGAACTATTCTCCGGTAAGACACATACATAGATTAACAATTATGGGGTAATTACTTAAGTCAGAGCTAGCCAGTAAGAAACAAGCAAGGCCAACAGCTTCATAATTAATACAGCGTCTTGTGTGTTTATTTGGGGACTACAATGCGGCAGAGCCCAGGCCGCTGGCGGGGGATAAACCAAAGCGGCTAGCAAAGAAAAAGCTTCTCTTAACAGAATGGTGATCAGGAGTGGGATCATGAATTTCCACGCAAAATAACAAAAGCTTTAAAGGACTTTTAGAAACAGAAGAACGGAGAAAAACACAGATTTTTGGTAGCAGCATTTTTCTCAGGTGTGCTCTGTTTTGCTAGCCACAAGCCGAGATTCATGCGGCTCATTTACTGGAGTCTTCCAGACTCGGCATAAAAAGAAAAAGAAAGAGAAAAAAAAAACCAACAAGGTTGTTTTAAGAGACTCTGCTAACGATTGATAGGTGTGTACGTACAGCTTGAAGTGGCAGCTTTTGCTGGATGTCAGCATGGACTGAGGCAGTAAGCTGGAATCACGCTTACGCCCGCCATCTTGAAAACGGCAGTTTAAGACAGCCGCGGTTTTACAGGTAAGACACGTGGCGAGAAAAAATGTAAAGATTTACAGTAAAGTCAGACTTGGATAAAGAAAATCTCTAAAGGTTTACAGTGTTTTTAAAAATATACATGAGATTAAGAAAGAAAATGAAACGGCAAAATGGTAAATAATTAGAAAAGCCAGCATTGTGGTGGCACACGCTGGTAATATTTACTCCAGAGGCAGAGGCAGGCAGATTTCCAAAGAGAAACCCTGTCTCAGAGAAAAATAAATAAAACTAAAATAAATAAAGTAATAATAGATAAATAAATAAGCCACGTAAAGATGGAAAATACACCATCTGGATACTGTATGCTATTATGTTTTTCAGTTTTTTCATTGCTAAGGAAGGAACAAATGCTAAAGTACACTTGATTATAAATGCTGCTGAATTAATTCAACTTCTATCTTTTGAAAATGCCTTGACTTCAAAATTTAAGTAAAAGGATATGTTACTCGGAAAAGGAGTTTTAGTTTATGTTTCCACAGAAAATGAAAAGCTGAGGATTCCTTCCAGGCTTCTGTGGTTTGATGAACCAAGACCCCCGGAAGCAGTGGAACAGGTGATCCAACGACTGAGACAGCTAAGGTGATGCAGCCTTACAGACCATGAAAATAAGGACTTATACAGGTTTCTGAGTTTTGTCGTGATCCCCATGGTGTAAACAGCGCCCCCTTCCAGCAGGAAGCAGTTTGGAATGAGCGACGTCCCAATTCCCATCTTGTTTATAAATCTTTGTTTTCATTTAAATGGGATTGTTTATAATTGGTTAGTGATCACAGCCAATCTACTTTTTAATGGTTAAAAGGGGAATTATGGTATGGGTATTGTTTTTCATTTATTGATATGAATTCAAGGTCAATTTTGTGATGTGTATATTTCTCCTCTTGATTAAGTATTGTGCTTATACTGATCTTTTAAAACATAATACATAATTGAATACAGACTATAGATAGTTACCTATAATAGAATTTATAGTTAGGTAAGTTAGATTTTCTAGATATACAGAAATATATTTGAGATAGATAAACAGTCTTCAAACCTCTCAAAGACCTTCAGAAAATGGCATTTAAAATGGTTTAGGGTCTTTCCTGACAATGAGAAATGTTTGCTTCTGGCAGCACCAATTACGTCTGAGAGGAAGATGGGCATCGAAGAAACTTGTTATGGAGTTTGCTTTCAACATGGCAAGGTTAGCCATTTGGGCAAGAAACTGCTTTTGCCTAGACTGTTTGACTGTTGTATAAACTGGACATGCAGGACCCACAGGAAAGTGACTGCTGAACTCAGTCTTACAGGGTTCCTGCTTCATGAAAGAGTCTACAAGACTTTCTACAGGACAAAGAAAAATGACTGACAGACTACCAATGCAGATGGACAGTTTGAAATTTCCTGCTTTGCTGAGAAATCTTCTGGACACATTGTGGCCTATGGGCTGAAGATGGATGCCTCAACATTACAGAGGAACTTCGGGTGACTGTCCAGGCAGTAAGATGTCTCTGTCAATCCTAGTGTTTATATATTTTCCTTCTGTGGTCTTTGATAGAGTTGAAGGCAGATAGTTATAGTTATAGTTTTCCTTAGTTATGATAAAAGATAAGCTACATATAGAACTTTGGACTCACAAGGATAGGATGGATGATATTTTCTTTAAATCTTGCTAAAATATTTTAACTATGTTCTTATTTGAAAACTGCTCTGTTATATACAATTTGACTGTGTTAAAGTTAAGATCTTTTTGTTTAAACAGAAAAGAGGAGATGTTGGGGAAGTCCTTTGTCAATAAAGCACTGCTGGCCAATAGGAATCTAGATAGGTGGGACTAGGAGTCCAGGAGGATTCTGGGAAGGAGAAACACAGGAGAGTTCGACATGTAACGCCATGGGGTAGGAAGCCCGGAACTATTCTCCGGTAAGACACATACATAGATTAACAATTGTTACGAGAAGCTTTTTCTTTGAGAGGAGCTTTTCCGCCAGCCTGGTTCTAGAGCTGCTTTTCCGCCAGCCTGGTTCTAGTGCTGCATCAATCCCAAATAAACACACAGGAGGCTATATTAATTATGAAGCTGTTGGCCTTGCTTGTTTCTTACTGGCTAGCTCTGACTTAAGTAATTACCCCATAATTGTTAATCTAAGTATGTCCCTTACCGGAGAGGTTTCTGGGCTTCCTACCCCAATGGCGTTACATCTTGACTCTCCTGTGTTTCTCCTTCCCAGCATCCTCCTGGATTCCTAGCCCCACCTATCTAGATTCCTATTGGCCAGACAGTGCTTTATTAGCATAAGACTTCCCCAACATCTCCTCTTTTCTGTTTAAACAAAAAGAAAGGTCTTAACTTTAACACAGTCAAATTGTATATAACAGAACAGTTATCAAGTATGAATACAGTTACAATATTTTGTCTATCAACATTCAGCAAGATTTAAAGAAAATATCATCCATCCCATCCTTGTGAGTCTAAAGTTCTATATGTAGCTTATCTTTTATCATAACTAAGGAAAATTATAATTATAACTATCTGTCTTCAACTCCATCAAAGACCACAGAAGGATAATATATAAACACTAGAAATGACAGAGACATCGTGCCACCTGGACAGTCACCCAAAGTTCCTCTGTAACGTTGGGGCATCCATCTTCAGCCCATAGGCCACAGTGTGTCTGGAACACTTCTCAGCAAAGCAGGAAATTTCAAACTGTCCATCTGCATCAGCAGTCTGTCAGTCATTTTTCTGTGTCCTGCAGAAAGTCTCGTAGACTCTTTCATGAAGCAGGAACCCTGAAGGACTATTTGAGTTCAGCAGTCACTTTCCTGTGGGCCCTGCATATCCAGATTATACAGCAACAGTCAAGCAGTCCAGGCAAAAGCAGTTTCTTGCCCAAATGGCTAACCTTGCCATGTTGAAAGCAAACTCCATAACAAGTTTCTTCGATGCCCATCTTCCTCTCAGACATAATTGGTGCTGCCAGGAGAAGACATTTCTCATTGTCAAGAAAAACCCTAACCCATTTTAAATGCCATTTTCTGAAGGTCTTTGAAAGGTTTGAAGACTGTATATCTCAAATACATCTCTATATATCTAGAAAACCTAACTTACCTAACTATAAATTCTATTATACGTAACTATCTATAGTCTATATTAAATTATGCATTACGTTTTAAAAGATCAGTATAAGCACAATACTTAATCAAGAGGAGAAATATACATATCACAAAATTGACCTTGAATTCATATCAATAAAGGAAAAACAATACCCATAACATAATTCCCATTTTTACCATTAACAAGAGATCGGCTGTGATCATTAGCCAATTATAAACAATCCCATTTAAATGAAAACAAAGACTTATAAACAAGATGGGAATTGGGACGTCGCTCATTCCAAACTGCTTCCTGCTGGAAGGGGGCGCTGTTCATACCATGGGGATCATGACAAAACTCAGAAACCTGTATAAGTCCGTATTTTCGGGGTCTGTAAGGCTGCATCATCTTAGCTGTCTCAATAGTTGGAACACCTGGTCCACTGCTTCCGGGGGTCTTGGTTCGTCAAACCACAGAAGCCTGGAAGGAATCCTCAGCTTTTCATTTTCTGTAGAAACATAAGCAAAAATCTCCTTTTCCAAGTAACATATCCTTATACTTAAATTTTGAAGTCAAGGCATTTTCAAAAGATAGAAGTTGGATTAATTTAGCAGCATTTATAATCAAGTGTACTTTAGTAGCTGTTCCTTCCTTAGCAATGAAAAAACTGAAAAACATAATAGCATACAGTATCCAGACTCTCTGTGTATTTTCCATCTTTACGTGGCTTATTTATTAATCTATTATTATTATTACTCAATTTCTTTCACTTTTATTTATTTTTCTCTGAGACAGGGTTTCTCTTTGGAAATCTGCCTGCCTCTGCCTCTGGAGCAATTCCCAGCGGCGTGCGCCACCACAGCCGGCTTCTGTATTTATATACCACTTTGTCGTTTCATTTTCTCTCTCAATCTCACGTATATTTTTAAACACACTGTAAACCTTTAGAGGTTTTTCTTCATTTAAGTCTGACTTTACTGTAAATCTTAATGTTTTTCTGGCCACGTGTCTTATCTGTAAAACCGCAGCTGTTTTAAACTGCCATTTCAAGATGGCAGGCGTAAGCGTGACTCCAGCTTACCGCCTCAGTCCATGCTGACATCCAGCAAATGCTGCCACTTCCAGCTGTACGTACACACCTTTCAATCGTTAGCAGAGTCTCTTAAAACAACCTTGCTGGGTTTTTTTTTCTTTTTATGCCGAGTCAGGAAGACTCCGGTAAGTGAGCCGCGTGAATCTCGGCTTGTGGCTAGCAAAACAGAGCACACCTGAGAAAAATGCTGCTACCAAAAATCTGTGCTTCTCTCCGTTCTTCTGTTTCTAAAATTCCTTTAAAGCTTTTGTCATTCTGCGTGGAAATTCATGATCCTACTCCTGATCACCATTCTGTTAAAAGAAGCTTTTTCTTTGCTAGCCGCTTTGGTTTATCACCCGCCAGTCACCTGGGCTCTGCCGCGTTGTAGACCCCAAATAACACACAAGACGCTGTATTAATTATGAAGCTGTTGGCCTTGCTTGTTTCTTACTGGCTAGCTCTGACTTAAGTAATTACCCCATAATTGTTAATCTAAGTATGTCTCTTACCAGAGAGGTTTCTGGGCTTCCTACCCCAATGGCGTTACATCTTGACTCTCCTGTGTTTCTCCTTCCCAGCATCCTCCTGGATTCCTAGCCCCACCTATCTAGATTCCTATTGGCCAGACAGTGCTTTATTAGCATAAGACTTCCCCAACAAACAATCCAGTGCCCTCTACTGACCTACATATTTGCACATGTATTTACATACATACATATGCAAATAAATACACAAATACATGTATAAATAAATCTTTATGAAAATAAAAAAGCAGATAAATAAAAGCATCCTCTTTTCTAACTAAAATAGTCTTGGATATTTTGAATGCTTATCATAGTTTTAGTATTTGAGGATACTATGAAAAAAAAATGAGATTGTCTCTGCTTCTTGTTCCTTAAGTGATTGTTGACATCTCCCACTAAACTTCATCTCTCCAAGAAAAAAGTCTATGACACCTTGTTTTGCCATTTCTTGGGTGCTAGCATTTTTCAAAATTCTGGAAAAGTTGACTGCATTTAATTTTCTCTTCCTTTTACATCCAAAAATGAAATGACATAAGTTCAAATCAATAACCCACAGCTGAGCTAGCATACAGATTGCACAAACTTAATGTGTTCGTCCCTTATATAAAATTCTTGTGGCCAAAATATCCAGTCTCTCTGGTAATCTGAGGAATTTATACAAACATAGCAAGGTATCTTGGATCTGAACCCAAGTCTAAGGATAAAATTAACTACTTCACACAGCCTGGAAGAGATATGGTGGACTACACAGAAAAGTAAAAATAGGTGGGTATAGAATTCCCTACTTATGGCATCATGTTAGTTGCCAAACAATTTTTGGATTTTGGAGTATTTAGAATTTTGAGTGGTTGGATGATGAGGAACGTCCTTCTGCATATATGTTTCTCTTATTGGTTAATGAACAAAACACTGGCTGATTGGCCAGGCAGGAAGTGACATAGCTGAGCAGAATTGGAATATAAGCAGGGACAAACAGCATCTGTGGAGATGCTGAACAGTTGACATGTAGGATGCCAGAGGAGTAACTGGTCCCTGGACCTTTTCTCCAGTAAGATAAGGCCATGAGGAAATACACAGATTAGTAGTTATGGGTTAAGAGTAAGAAGCCAAGTCACCAACCAACAGCTTTAACTATTATAGTGTTTGTGTGTTTCTTAGGGGCAGAGAAGAGCAGCAGGACCTAGCCTGGCCAGGAAAGCCCCACATTATAGTTGGATTAGAATATTCAGCTTGTAATATGTTACTGTTGAGGCATGTCAGTAAAAACTCTACAAATCTCCCTTAGCTCTCGTTACAGGCTTGCTGTGGCTTTAGAGTAACTGGAAGAGGAAACACTCTGCCTCCTTCACAAGTTCACACTCCTCTCTTTAACCATCAATCAGCACAAGCACACACTGAACCTGAAACATCACTATGAAGGCTGTCATCAAAAATAACCAGTATCCGTTCTTCAGCTTCTACCCCTGGCAAGCTTCACTCTATATTTCATCATGGGGGAAGAAAAAGGGTCACAAAGAAATGGAATGTAGACCTGAGGCCATGCTGGCACCTAGACTCTGAGTTCATACCAGTGTAAGCTTCCTGCTCCACCAGAGGCCATGCCAGCACCCAGATGCCCATGTAAGCGCTCACTCTTTGACCATCAACTCTCCCCTAGAACCAGCCCAGCCTCACCCTAACACTCCCACTTCTCTCTCCATCACCCTATCAAGCCCACACCTCCAGCTAAAACCCTCTCTGCTCCACCAGAACCCTTTTGAGCACCAAGATCCACAGGGACCACACAGGCACCCAGAACCCCAGAGGACACCCAACTAGACCAGAGGCCACTTTGGCTTCCAGATTCCCAGCACCCAACTCAGATGGAAACCCCCTTGTTGTTTTTCCACTAAATCTCAATTGTTCAATTTTACCAATAAAGACTTGGGAGCTAAATGCTAGGGTGAAAACCTGTTAGCTCAAAGAGATATAGCAAGCACCTAAATCACCTTCCTTCCCCACCAAGATCCCAGAAAGAAAGCTTTTCTCCTACACTGTCTCAAAAAAAGTCTTCAAACTCAATGTCCCTCCCTTCTGTCTCTTGTGCATCTCTCTGTACATCCTCCTGAGTCCCTCTTACTCTCTGTTTTATTTAGATTTTTATTTAAATTAGAAGCAAGGTTGCTTCACATCTCAATCCCAGCTGCATCTCCCTCTCCTCCTCCCACACTCCCCCACCAACCTCCCTAGGCCCCCATCCAATCCCTACCCTGGACCCCAGGGAGGATGAGGCCCTCCATGGGGGATCTCTAGTGACTGCCATTTCATTCAGGGCAGAGCCTAGGCCCTCCCCCAAGGGTCCAGTCTGAGAAAGCATCCCTCATTGTGGGATGGGCACCCAAAGTCCATTTGTGTGCCAGGGTTAAATACTATCTCCTACCCAAGGCCCCATAGATTGCCTAGGCCTCCTCACTGACACCCACATTCAGGGAGTCTGGGTCAGTCCCATGCTGGCCTCCCAGCCATCAGTCTGGGATCCAAGAGCTCCCCCTTGTTCAGGTCAGCTGTTTTTGTGAGTTAAACCAGCCCAGTCTTGATCCCTTTGTTCATCAGTCCTCCCTCTCTGTCACTGGGTTCCAGAAGTTCAGTTCAGTGCTTAGTTGTGGGTGTCTGCCTCTGCTTCCATCAGTCATTGGTTGAAGGTTCTCTTTCCCAGATTCTCTGGCTGTGGGACTGTAGGCTGACACTCCCCTGATCCCTGTCTAAAATCCATATATGAGTGAGTACATACCATGTTTGTCTTTTTGTGACTGGGTTACCTCACTCAGAATGCTTTCTTCTAGTGCCATCCACTTGCCTGCAAATTTCATGATTCCATTGTTTTTTTTTTTCCGATGAATAATACTCCGTTGTGTAAATGTACCACATTTTCTCTATCCATTCTTCGGTTGAGGGGCATCTAGGTTGATTCCAGGTTCTGGCTATTACAAATAATGCTGCTATGAACATAGTGGAACAGATGTCCTTGTTGTATGAATGTGCATCTTTTGGGTATTGTTGGGGAAGTCCTGTTATTTGCCTGTGCATTTGTCAATAAAGTACTGTCTGGCCAATAGAAAACCTAGATAGGAGGGACTAGGAGTCGAGGAGGATTCTGGGAAGGGGAAACACAAGAGAGTCAACATGTGACGCCATGGGGGTAGGACCCCGGGAACTATTCTCCGGTAAGAAACATACTTAGATTAACAATTATGGGGTAATTACTTAAGGCAGAGCTAGCCAGTAAGAGAAAAACAAGGCCAACAGCTTCATAATTAATATAGCCTCCTGTGTGTTTATTTGGGACTCATGCGGATCTAGAACCAGGCTCGCGCGGCAGAGCCCAGGCGACTGGCGGGGGGGATAAACCAAAGCGGCTAGCAAAAGAAAAAGCTTCTCTTAACAGGGTATATGCCTAAGAGTGGAATTGCTGGTCCTGTGGTATACTGACTCCCATTTTCCTGAGGAATCTCCATACTGATTTCCAAAGTGGGTGTACAAGTTGGCACTCCCACTAACAGTGGAGGAGTGTTCCCCTTTCTCCACATCCTCTCCAGCATAAACTGTCATTGAAGTTTTTGATTTTAGCCACTCTGACAGGGGTAAGATGGTATCTCACAGTTGTTTTGATTTGCATTTCCCGCATGGCTATGGATATTGGGTACTTTCTTAAGTGTCTCTCAGCCATTTTAGACTCTTCTACTGAGAATTCTCTATTTAGTTGGGTAACCTACTTTTTGACTGGATCCTTTGGTGTTTTAGAGACTTGCTTCTTGAGTTCTTTGTAAATTTTGGAGATCAGCCCTCTGTCAGATGTGGGGTTAGTGAATATCTTTTACCAATCTGTGGGTTGCCATTTTGTTTTGCTGACTGTGTCCTTTGCCTTACAGAAGCTTCTCATTTTCAGGAGGTCCCATTTATTAATTATCGATCTTAGTATCTGTGCTACTGGAGTTATGTTCAGGAAATGTTCTCCTGTACCAATTCGTTCAAGGGTACCTCCCACTTTCTCTTCTAACAGGTTCAGTGTGGCTGGATTTTTGTTGAGGTCTTTGATCCATTTGGATTTAAGTTTTGTGCACGGCAATAGACATGGATCTATTTGCAGTCTTCTACATGCCAGCCTCCACTTATGGCAGCACCATTTGTTGAAGATGCTTTCTTTTTTCCATTGTATAATTTTAGCTTCTTTGTCAAATATCAGGTATTCATACACGTATGGGTTGATACCAAGGTATTCAATTCAATTCCATCGATCTACCTGCCTATTTTTGTGCCAATATCAAGCTGTTTTCAAAACTATAGCTTTATAACAGAGCTTAAAGTCAAGAATGGTGATGCCTCCAGATGTTGCTTTGTTGAACAGGGTTGTTTTAGCTATCCTGGGTCTGTTGTTTTTCCATATAAAGTTGATTGTTGTTCTTTCAAGGTCTGTGAAGAATTGTTCTGGGATTTTAATGGGGATTACAATGAACCTGTAGACTGCTTTTGGCAAGATTGCCATATTTACTACATTGATCCTACCTATCCAAGAGCATGAGAGATCTTTCCATTTCCTGGTGTCTTCTTTAATTTCTTTCTTTAAAAGACTCAAAGTTCTTGCAATACAGGTCTTTCACTTGTTTGGTTAGTGTTACCCCAAGGTATTTTATGTTGTTTGTGGCAATTGTAAAGGGTGATGTTTCTCTGATTTCTTCCTCAGCCTTTTTATCATCTGTATATAGTAGGGCTACTGATTTTCTTTTTCTTTTTTTTTTTCTTTTCTTTTTTTTTTTTTTGTTTTGGTTTTTACGAGACAGAGTTTCTCTGTATTGTTTTGGACGCTGTTGGACCAGCCAAGCCTGGAACTCACAGAGATCCGCCTGCCTCTGCCTCCCAAGTGCTGGGATTAAAGGCGTGTGCCACCACTGCCCAGCATTTTCTTGAGTTGATCTTGTAGCCTGCCACTTTGCTGAAGGTATTTATCAGCTGTAGGAGTTCCCTGGTAGAGTATTTTGGGTCACTTATGTAAACTATCATATCATCTGCAAATAGTGAAAGTTTGACTTCTTCCTTTACAGTTTGTGTCCCCTTGATCTCCTTTTGTTGTCTTATTGCTCTAGCTAGAACTTCAAATACAATAGTAAAGAGGTATGAAGAAAGTGGACATCCTCATCTTGTTTCTGATTTTAAAGGAATCACCTTGAGTTTCTGTCCATTTGGTTTGATGTTGGCTGTTGGTTTGCTGTATATTGCTTTTATGATGTTTAGGTATATTCCTGTTATCCTGGATCTCTCTAAGACCTTTATCATGAAGGGGTGTTGGATTTTGTCAAAGGCTTTTTTAGCATCTAGTGAGATGATCATGTGATTTTTGTTTCTCAGCTTGTTTATATGGTGGATTATATTGATAGATTTTCATATGTTGAACCATCCCTGCATCCCTGGGATGAAACCTACTTGATCATGGTGGATGATTGTTTGATGTGTTCTTGGATCCAATTCGCCAGTATTTTATTGAGTATTTTTGCATTGATGTTCATGAATGAAATTGGTCTGAAGTTCTCTTTCTTAGCTGTGTCTTTGTGTGGCTTGGATATCAAGGTGATTGAAGCATCATAAAAAGAGTTTGGCAAAGACCCTTTTGCTTCTATTGCATGGAATACTTTGAGAAGAATTGGTATAAGCTGTTCTTTGAATTTCTGGTAGAATTCTGCACTGAGGCCATCTGAACCCGGGCTTTTTTTTTTTTTTTTTTTTTGGTTGGGAGACTTTTGATGACTGCTTCTATTTCCTTGGGGATTATAGGTCTATTTAAATTGCTTCTCTGTTCTTGATTTAATTTTGATAAATGATATCTATCCAGAAAATTGTCCATTTCCTTTAAATTTTCAAATTTCGTGGAGTACAGGTTTTCAAAGTACGACCTGATGATTCTCTGGATTTCCTCAATGTCTCTTGTTATGTACCCATTTTCATTTCTGATGTTGTTAAGTTGCATGTTCACACTCTGCCACTTTGTAAATTTGGATAAATGTTTGTCTATTTTGTTGAGTTTCCCAAAGAACCAACTCTTTGTTACATTGATTCTTTGTATTGTTTTCCTAGTTTCTACTTTACTGATTTCAGTCCTCAATTGGATTATTTCCTGTTTTGTACTCCTCCAGGGCGAGTTTGCTTCTTTGTGTTCTAGAACTTTCCCTTGTACTGCTAATTCTCTAGTGTGACTATTCCCCAGTTTCTTCATGTGGGTACTTAGTGCTATGAACTTTCCTCTTAGCACCGCTTTCAAAGTGTCCCATAAGTTTGAGTATATTGTTTCTTCATTCTTATTGAATTCTAGGAAGTCTTTAATTTCTTTTTTATTTCTTCTTTGACCTAGGAATGTTGCAATTGAGCATTATTCAATTTATACAACATTTTAAAATGCAAATATTTATAAATATTGAAGATAAATCATTAAATATCTACCAGCTCCACATTTAAACAAAAAAATCATTCAAGTAAAATTGAGTATATAGATGAGCCTTAATGCAGACTCTTAGAGGATGTGTTTTGCAGGTCTCTTCCCTTGCAACTTGTTTTAGGAAGAAAACCAAAGTTTGTAAATTATGTGATATATATATATATATGTGTGTGTGTGTGTGTGTGTGTGTGTGTATGTGTGTGTGTATGTGTTTGTGTGTGTGCTATACGTTTCATTCCACATTTAAGAGAACCAATGCTCATATGACACTGTTGTGATATTTTGTCACTGTGCCCTTTGTGCAATAACTCTTGTGAGGACTTGAAAGAAAATTCCTTTCTCTGAGCAAGTTGCAGTCATTGGGTGCACCATACAAGACAGTGAAAATAAATGATAACATTTGACCACTACATTAACTTAACAGAAACCAGTGCTTTTATCAAGAAAGACAGTATTGTGCACAGAAACTAGGAGGTCCACAAAATGGAAAGGAAAAGGGGAAAACGCTGGCAATTTTTAACTATTTAGGAACATAGCTTTACCTTCCATTAGTATGCAAACGCTGTGCTATGTGAATAACATTGGGATTCTTAGCACAATGTAGGAAAGGCTACGGAGCAATTTTACAGGAATCTATCTAGATTTAAAGACAGAAAAGCGAGAGTGTGAAGATTGGTGCTGGCATGTTCTTCAATAGCTATCAGTTTTAGAAGAAATATGGAGGCTGAGATACGATGGCCATGCTTTCTAACTCATAACATCTGAAAGCTGTAGGTCTCCCAAGTTAGAAAGGTCCACACAGATAAGTATGTTCATCTATTCACCCACACTATCATTTATTCTCACTGTGCACATGTGTTCTCCCATAAATAAAGCATGTCCATAAACCCTGAACTCCAAGCAAGAGACAATGTCCAAGAACAAGTCTCCACGTTGGAAGAGAAAAATAGGGGTGAAGAGAATCAATTCCTTGTTTCTACGTCATTTCTTCCAGACACAGATATAATCTTTTCCTCATTAAAAAGTTTGACTCTTAGCAGAAAGGTGCAATTTTCCCTTTTTTCCTTTTTTTTTTTTGTCTCTTCCTTTTGGATTTTAGCCAGAACCTAAGTATGATTTTTCCTGATACTTTAGGCTTCCTGACTTTCTCTAAACCCTGCTCCCCATCATGTGACTATTTGTGTACTATGTGTCTGCTCTCCATGCTGACTTAAACAGCAGAGCTATTTTTTCCTTTCTGTACATTCTCTCCCCATGTGTTGCTGCTGAAATTTATAGCTCTCCAACACCAGGGTGTTTTTCTTTTAAACTCTATTAAAATTGTCCTCGGGCTTCAGAAAAAAATGCTTATTCCTGTTGCTTTAACTTCAGCACAGTGGCTACACCCTAATGTACTTCTATTTCAGCCAGCAATGCCAACTCCACAGTCCCCAGCCTGCTTCTCTATCAGTGACCTGGCTTCTTAGGCCACAGCCTGGTGGGAACTCTGTTTCTGTAGGAACTGGCTCTGTCACTGCCACTTAAAGCTAGCTTTAGCTAAATCTCTGTAATTCTATTTATAAAGAAGACTCAGGATTCAAAGGCTGGGGTGAAACCTGCGAGCTCAGAAAGGCTGAGTAGCTAACCTTCTCTCCTGCCTGGCATCTCCAAAAGACCAGGGCTTCTGCTCCCCCAAACCAGAAAATCCTGTGCCACTCCAAGTCCCTCCCAACTACTTCCTGTATCTCTCTATCTCCCCTGGATCCCCGCTGATGCTCTATGATTACTTTCTGTCAACTAGGTGCTAACTCAGCCTCCTCATCCAAGGTTAATTTTATTTTATCAACACAAATGCAATCTCGGGATTCACCGTGTGATCAAATATTCCCCAGCACATTCCAAGTACCCTGATTTGATTATGATTCTATACATAGATATACCAAAACATCACACTGTAGCTTATACATAATACAATTATTGTGTGACAATAAAAATAAAACAAACAAACAAAAAACAAGCATTTGATCACCTAGGAACTTTATCTGTCAAGGAGAATACTAAATGATTAGAAGAACCTTTTTCCCCAGAGAGGTTACTTGTTACTTGACAAGAAGAGCTTAAGGGGAGACACATGAGTATCCAAGGAAAGGAGAAATAGATACCATGGGTGGACTGGGGATGGGTGGGGACATGAACAAAAGGGACCAGGTGGGGGAAGGATGGAGGGAGAGACAACTGGAATTGGCGGGCATCTCAGGGACCAGCTACACACCTAGTGCAATGGAAACTCCCAGGAATCTACGAGGGTGACCCAAGCTAAGACTCTTAGTAATGGGGACTATGGAGAAGGAAGACCCATCTGAAACTGGGCAAGGCTTCCAATGGAGGGACTGGGACACCAACGCAGCCACAAAACTTGTTCTGCCTGTAAGAGGAGGTAGAATTGTGAGAGTGACCAAATCATGACTGGTCCAGCTTGAGACCCATGCCATGAAAGGGAGCAACCAGAAACTGGATAGGCCAGAGGCCTAGGATAGAACCAAACATGACCAGCATGATTCCTAATGACATTCGACTCAACTCACAGACAGATGCCTAGCATAATCACCATCAGAGAGGGCTCATGCTCCTTTCTGAAGGGAAATGAATAAAGAGTGGATGGGAGGAGGACTGGGAGGGGAATAGAGAGGGGAATCTGTGATCAGGATGTAATATAGGAGAATAAATAAATATTTTTAAAAAGAACCTTTTTCTTCAACTTTAAGTAGCTACACTGTCTAGCTATTAAAAATTTCACTTGGTTTTGCACAGAAATTTAAAAAAGTTCCAGAAACAATGGATATGGCTAAGCCATTAAATTCATGCACTTCAGCGCTTCTCAAAGGAACAAGCTTTGTGTATCATTGCTGAAAAACTGCCAACCTGTTGCTTTATATTCCCCATAGCATCCAAAACTTAGCTGACTTGGAGAGGCAAATCACGTTCATTTCTTTCTAGATACTGCAAGTAACCAACAGATATAGAGCCTATCCTCCCAAGCAGTTAAGTTCCAACTCCAGACCGAAATACCAAAGATAAAAATGGCATCTGTAACAACCATGTATTTTGCTTTATGGATAGAATTTATACTTTATTAAGTGTTGTTAAAAAACCTATGATGTCTAAAGTATGTGAGAAACGGTGTGTAGGTCCTGTATACATACTATGATGTGCCGCATAAAAGACTAGAGCATCTGCAAATACACCACGGGAAGGTCTACAGCCATGGATACTGAAGTTCAATGCTTATAGAACTTGTTCATAAGACAGGTTGCATGCAAATCTTAATGAGTTTAGTTAAACCTCCCCTTTGCCCTCAGTAAAATCCATGCCAGAGTAACAGACCAGACACAGATGAAGATCCAGATGCAACCAATTCATACCCACCTGTGGGACAGCAGGTGCCTCAAAAGCAGCAGCTAAAATCATGTTCCTCCTGTATTCTCTGTCTTGGCAAAAGACACCAGTGTGTACTCAGTCTTCTAGAATAAGAATCCCAAACCTTCTTTGCGATCTAATTATTTCTGTACTTCTAGTGAACAGCAAAGAGTTTCTTAAAACCCTCCCATCACTTTATTTTTTAATTAAAAGATTAAACTTATTGCAATGCATTCAGGATGTTCTGAACAGAGGTTCTTCATGCTGAGGTCCAGCTACACCTTGTTCTAATGTACCCTATATTCCATAAAAGAATGGTATTTCAGCTGGGTTTTGCCCCTTGAGACTGCATCTTGCATGATGCTTTTGAGTCCGTTTTGAGGGTAAAGGATGATTAAGATCCTGGGTGAAGCCACAGGCACCATCATCTGCCCTGCACCACCCACGCAGGACATACTGATAAATGAGTTTCTCTTGGAGGTAGAAAGCAAAGCCATGCTCGCCTGTGTTTGTGACATCATGTACTCACTACGTCTACACCTCTCTACATAGTCCTTCCCTAACAATCACCGAAAATAATACTTGCAGAGCCACACTGGAGTTCACTGTTTTCTGAGCACACACTGCCACACCTGTGTTGGAACACGGTCAAGGGAATGACGCATGGCGAACAATCCCTTGGGGGAACTGTGAGTGAGGCTGGGGGGGATGGCAGAGGGCCTGTTACCTCGTGGTGCTTTATTCCCTGGATTGTTTTTGGAAGTGATTCCGTGCCTCCTGTGGCAAACATTTACATTCAATATATAATATGTGTTTACTCCTGTTGGATGTCGGGAGATAGCTGTAGAACCCAGTATGGCCAGTGTGCCCTGAATCTGGACATGGCTTTCCCAGATGTAGACCATAGTATGTGCTGGGCGTTGGGTTTAAACTGGTCTGTCCTGAGGAAGTTCTGGAAAAGGGCTGCTCTGCTGATATTCAGTGTGTGCCCACTGACCTTTATTTACCTCCCTTCCTAAACTAACTTAGATCGTTGCTTTCTTTGTTTCATCTTTCTGCCACTGGATACGCCATGTTTTCTTGATAGCCACGTGAGACCTGCCCTTTCCCAAACAGAAACAGGAGTGGACTGGAGGGTGGAAACGAAGTGAAGGGAGGGACTGGGAGCAGAGGAGGGAGGGGAAACTGAGGACAGGGTTAAAATTAACTATTTAACCAATTGATTTTGAGGTAAGCCTGTGGACAGCACTGGACTGTAGTCTGCCCCGTTCTCTCAGGTCTTTGGGTCCGGCAGACAAGATTTGCACAGCTGGGCTGATAAGTCAATACATGTTCAGAGTTTGGAACTAAATATCTAGTCCACGGGGCCATACTCTTTCGTCTCCCCTCCTCCTAATCCACACAAAACAACTCTCATCTCCCCACACACCGAAAGAACCTTGTGACTTCATGTTTGTTTTCTTTCCTGTTTCTCAAAACAGAACCTTACCGTATATTTGAGGTTGACCTCAGATGCTGCAGTCTCCCTGTCTCAGCCTGCCAGAAGCTGGGAAAGCAGGGATACATCATCCTACCCAGATCCTGTTTCATTAACAAGCAATCTAAAAGCAGTGACTGGAAAGTGGTCAGGTAGAAACCTGGAGCAAGGGAAACTCCCAGGAATCTACAAGGATGACCCCAGCTGAGACTCCTAGCAAATGTAGATATATAGCCCTCTTCTGTGACCAGGTTGGAGTTCCAGTGGAGGGACTTGGACACCAACCCAACCACACAAGCTTTGACTTACAGTCTGTCCTACCTATGGGATATGCTGGGTGACACAGAGATTGACGAAGTGGCAACCAATGTTTGGTCCAGCCTGGGAGACCGTAAGAGGGAGCCCACCCTGACAGTGCCTGGAGTACCAGGACCCAAAGACTGGATGGCCCAGAGATAGAACCAAATAGGATTCAAGAAAGCAGAAAAAAATCGAAGTAATGATGCTTAATGATATTCTGCTATATTCATAGATTGGTGCCTAGCCCAATTGTCATCAGACAGGCTTCATCCAGTAACTGATGGAAACAGATGCAAAACCTCACAGTCAAACAGTGGCCTGAGCTCAAGGATTCCTACCAAAGAGAAAGAAGGATTCTATGAGCCAGGGAGTCAAGGGCATCACAGGAAAACCCACAGAAACAACTAACCTGGCCTGACAGGCACTCGCAGAGTCTGAACTGACAACCAGGGAGCTTGCCTGTGACTGACCCAGGCCCTCTGCATACATGTGACAGCTGTGTAGCTTGGGCTGCTTGTGAGACTCCTAACATGGGAGCAGGAGCTGTCCCTAACACTTTGGCTGGCATTGCAGAACCTATTCCTCATACTCAGGAGCCTTGCCCAGCATTAATACAAGGGGAGGAACTTACCACAACTTGATATGCCATGTTTTTTTTATACAACATGATACGACATGCTTGTTTGATACCCTGTCGCTCTCTGATCAGAAACAGAGGAGGAATAGAATATGGGGGGAGATCAGAGAGAGGTAGGGGAAGGAAATGGGGAGGGGAAATGTGGTCAGGATGCAGAATCAATAAATAAATTTTTTTAAAAAGCAATCCCTCACATATGTCTCATGAGGGGAAAAGGTGATCCTAGAAATTCCATGGACCCAATCCCATCCATATATTCACATCCATGTTAGCATCTCTAGAGAAGGCTTTCATAGTATCAGATTATTTTCATAGCTTCTTTTCTACTCTGTTAGAATCTTAAGAAGAGGGAGAGGGCTGGTTAGTATCAGTCCTTCATCCTATGGGTGAAGAATTCAGTTATCAATTAATATACTGCAAAGTCGTCTGAATGTCCTGTTTTCCAATGTATCAAGCCACCTCGGAGTCCCAGAACCTCCTTTGAATGTGTCTTCTGAAGTAATCCCATGTGTCTTATCAGGGCGGGGATGCAAAGTTAAGAGATAAACTGGGAAAGCAGAGCCCTCTGCTAAGAGATGAGAGAAGGGAAGGAGGAGGATTTGATCTAATTCTAAACCATCCTTCTCCCCATGACCCTGAGCAGACCAGTGAGGCAGCAGCCTCAGAACATCGCTCACTCAACAGCACCTACTCAGAAACACATTTTCCAAGGCATTCGAATGTCATAAATCACCTCTCGAGGTCCAAGCTCCTCACTCGAACATTAGAAACCTTGGTCAGCTGCATTTCCTCACAAATTAAATTTTCATTTCCAATTGCTATGGCACCAGAGATGTGGGTAAATGATGGATGACACTGAATGGCACTCGTTTAAAGCACACAGGGGACACAGGAGCTTGGCAGCCTTGATCCTGAAGGGAAGTCTGGACTCCCAGCCTTCCTGACTGATCATGGAACCAAATACATATGATAACTTATTGACTCATGGAGATGACACCATACTGGATCCTGTGGGAGTCGTGACGTTTCTATGATGCCGCCTAAGAATCGTGACTTATTCTCCTCATCCTTATTTCACACTAGAGATAGAACAGAGCCTGTCTTCTGGGTAGGCATCTGAGGGACTCTTTTTCCAGTCTTTTCTAAAGTTGGATATTTGGCAAGAGCTGGTGGATAGGTCCTCAACCAAACACACATAGGCAGCACTAACTGAACTTAGTAAGCTAACAAAATACAAACAAATTTAGGAAGCATGAAGTTAGAGCAGTTCTGTTAAAACAAACTTGTTTGAGGTGGGAGAAGGAAGAAGACATGATCATGTGTTATTGTATACATATGTGAAATTCTCAAGAATATAGAAACATTAATGTGCCAGGCAGTGGTGGCACACACCTTTAGAGGCAGAGACAGGTAGTATCTGTGAGTTCAAGACTAGCCCAGTCTACAAGAGGTAGTTCCAGAACAGGCTCCAGAGCTACACAAAGAAACCCTGTCTCGAGAAACAAAAAAGGAAAGAATAAAGAAAAAAGAAAAAGAAACATTAATGTTAAAAAAAATGAAATGTCTTTCACAGATTGACAGTCTTCCCTGACAAAACTGCCCTGTGGTTAAACACACACAAGATGCACATGACCAGATGATGTGTTTCTCTAGCAGGGATTCCTAGTCCACAACAAAAATGTTAAAATGCTAGGAAAAGGAAACGAATCGTGTAAAATTAACTAGACCTGAATTTTCTAAGAATCTGCTCTTTGGAATTTTCTTTTCAATGCCACTATTGGCATCACACCAAACAAGACTTTTACAGGGAATAATACAGGACCCCAGTTAAATTTGCATTTTGCTTCAACAACAAAATCGGTTCCAAATACTTAATTTCAAATAGGGTATATCAATAATTAAAAACCTATTACGAGCTAAGCCATCAACTGTGAGAATGTGATGTGGCAGGGTTGGGCGGTAGGATCTTGTGAGAACGTGTGGAGGGGATAGAAAGAGCAGGCGAAGAAAAACAAGACAGGAAGAGGCAGACTCCTCTCAACTAGAACAGAGCCTGCTGTCTTCAGGTATTCATTTGTGTGGCAGCTCGAACTTACTGCGCCACCGCCTACCTCGAGGCACGATGGAATCATGCCAAACAGGGTGGAGAAGATACCAGCAGGAGGTGATTGGACCATTGTGGGCAACCGTGCGCTATGTCCTCTGGAATAACAGTGGTTCCTTCAGTATGTCCTATCCATGGATGAACAGAAAGATCAAATGCCAGTGGAGAACTCAACCACATCTAGATTCCAAGAAATGAAGAAACACGGAAGCCCTTGGTCAAGAGTGTGGCATCTCACAGTGATGACAAGCAAACATCCCGTCCCTGAACCATCTACTGACGTAGCGACTCTTTGGGAAAGAGGAGTGACCATGGACCTGAAACTCCTAACAGCGACATGGGCATATCAGAGGTCACTGCTTCATGTAACTGGATTTCATTTGAGAAGTAAGTTGTTGCCCCTCTATTTCCTGATCCATTAAGTGTGGGAGTTACATAAGTTAACTGTAAGGTCTCCGCCTTGATACATACCTTAAAATATGATATTACACACCATAAAAATAAGAGCCAGACTAGATAATTTGAAACAAAATTATGTGGTTTAAGTATAGCAGAAGAAAAAGGAAACAATTGTGTACCTGTGTTTCAATTATAAAGCTGGTGCCCCATCAGCTTTTATTTCTATTTCAAGTCAGAACTGTGTGAATTCTTCTCCACTCATTACAGCCATTACTGAAATTGGCTGTTTTTAAGTGAGAACATGTTGCAATTTTTATGTAGAAATATCTTCCTCGGGATTTGAAAGTCATGCCTCCTAGAAAGATAGGTCCTTAAACACCGACAGCAATGCCTGAATTTAGAAGATTAATGCTCTTGTGGATTCTTCCTGGAGCTGTGTTTCCTAAAGCAGCCTTCCATTGGTGGGTGATGGGAAGTGGGGTCTTCGGGACTGAGACCTCCGGAGTGCCTACTGCCACTCAGGTTCTCACCAAAGCTCCTTCATTCTTCCAATCACGTGACACAGGGCAGCAAGCACAACTTAGCCATTCACAAAACCTATTTCCTCTTCTTTGCCCACATCTAGGCTGCATGAACCTGACTCCTCCCTTGTAAACATGACCTAGTGACTGGAAACTTGCCCAGGCAACGTGAGAAGACACAGCACATCTTCGCTATGCGATCTCCTGTGGCTTGAACTCCTGAAACTACCTGGAAACCTTCTGTGGGATATTGGAAAAGAACAAAGCAAAAGCTCTGATATTTTTAAACATCTTATGGAAAGGGCTACCCACTAAGCAGGAATACACCTTCACAAACTGAATGTGCAGAAAACAAATCCCTGTTGTACTAAACCCTCAAGACAGCAATGAGTCTCACCTTGGCTAGTACTTAAATTTGGTATTAATATCACCCTCCCTGGTTTACATGGGAGTGGCCAGGGATTCGGAGAGATCAAAGGACTTTTTTGTTAGTAGTTGAACTAAACTCAATACAAGACCTTCTGCCTCTGAGTCCTGTGATTTTATCAGATAAAATTGTCCCTCACTCCAAACCCTTGATTTTCAGAAGATTATATGTGCTTTGCATACCACTTGAAGACTTTATTTCATAAATGAAACATTCTCCAGCCTCATCCCAGAATCTCATGCAGGGATAAGAGAGGAGCCTGTGGATTCTTATCTGGGCAAGAGCTACCACATAGTTCTATCCTCATTTCAATAAATCCATTTGAAAACCAGTACAGCTCTTAATCCCAGGATTTGCAATTCTAACTTTTGTCTCTGGGGTAAGTTCTAGCGGAAATTCTCTTTATTTCCTTCCAAGTGAACATTGCTGTTCTCATCCATTGTTAACAAGAAAAAAAGGAAGGGCGCCTACGGAAGCCATTATTCTAGCCAGTTGGGGGGACTTTGCTGCAAACCGATCTAGACGCATCTGGTGGCTGTGAAGAGACTAAGACAGAAAGAGAACACTGAGATCAGTTACGGACTTCATCGTAACACTCCGTGTAAGATCATGGAGGTACAACGGGAACCCTACCAAAGAGGGACAGACTTAAGAGAATCCCTGTTGCCACTCAGGAAGGGGGACAGCTCTTGTTACTTCATTATACATATGAAGTCATATCTGGTAACAAGGATAGACAACTTGACAGGCGGCGATCGGTACCATCAGCCAAAAAAAGACAGGCCGCTCTGGTGGGGGATTTTCAGGGGCATTGCCTTATAGGGAAGTGGTCTTCTCTATCACTATACAATTTGTATGTCACTGCCAGGTCTTACAGATTTTAATGTTTTTGCTATGCAGCCCAGGCTGGCCTCATATTCACCATCCTCCTGCAGTGGCCTCCAGGGTACTAAGATTACATGCCAAAATGCACAGTCATTAAAAATGCCCGGTGAGGTCAGTGAGATAGCTCAGCAGGTAAATAAATGTAGTTCCATCGTTGGAACTCACACGGCGGAAGGAGAGAGTTGGCAGTACACACTGTCCTCTGACCCTACCACGCACACTGTGACATGCACGTGCACACACGTGTGTCTATGCACAGACATAAATAAATAAATAAACAGGAAACAAGTACTTACAAGTGCTTAGTGGAAGAAAAATAGCATAGAGTTTCTAACTCCAATGATTAAGTCCCATTTTATGAAGGAATCTTATTAGGACATTCATTTGGAGGGTGGTATGAAATCTGTAGATCAATCAAATCCTCCTCTAGATCAGACTAATAATCTGTATTTCTTCCCCACACCGGTATTATCACTGACAGAATTTTAGCAATCCTATCATCCTTATCATTTATTCTTATAAGAAACCATATAACTACTTGCTTTTAATAGCTATACCCATGCTAATATAACCTGCTTCCCAATCATAACTTTTATAAAGTGAAATGTGCTATATCAATCATACCTAGTTGATGTATCAGACTACCCTGTAACTAAAATTTCCTCTGGAAATACTCATAAGGCAGTTCAATTCAAAAATACACATTCTAGGACAGAAATTGAAACCAGGGGTGATAACAAGAAAAGATTCAAGATTCATAAAGCTAAGTATAAAGTCTTTCATGAAAATATTCATGTTTCTAAACATGGGTAGAGTTTTCCTGATAATCCAAAGAGACTGGATGAATTTTTACCAAGGCCAAGGTCTTGGCAGCAGAGCCAACCCTGTCTGCCATGTGGGTGGTTCCAGAGTCCACTCTGAAACCCCTGTCCTTTGTCTAATGCTCAATATGCTCCTTTGACTCTTACAACTTTATGTCTCTTGCATGTAAAGTCAAACATTCTAGAGGCAGCACATTTGTTGAAGGAAAGGCAGAGGGGAGAGATGGAAATGGGGAGGAAGGAGGGAGAAATGGAGTTCTGGATTTGGCAATACAGGACATAAAGGCCAGGATGGACAGACATGAGATGATGAAAAGTATCCAAGAGTGATCGGTGCCGCAGCAGTGTGAGCGTTCCGGGTGCCACGGGACGCAACTTAAAGTATTTAACGAGGTAACTTCTGTGCTATGTGTATTTTTTAAGATTTATTTGTAGCTATTATGTATACAGTGTTTTGTCTGCATGTATGCCCACAGACCAGAAAAGGCACCAGATCTCATTACGGATGGTTCAGAGCCACCATGTGGTTGCTGGGAATTGAACTCAGGACCTCTGAAAGAACAGCCAGTGCTCTTAACCTCTGAGCCATCTCTCCAGCCCAGTGCTATGTGTATTTTACAACATAAAAATCTTATCATATATTTTGTAACCAGAATATAAACGACCCTACATCCTCAAGCTTGCAATAAAGTTTTTTAGACATGCAAGCACACAAATGTCTTAGGAAGTAGATTTACTGAAAATCAAAGAAGGTGCTGTCCGATGTCTGGATGAGGCTGGTCTGAATAGACACAGATAGAAAACAGAAAGGCAGTCCACAAAGTGACATAACCCTCCTAACATAGACAGCCGAGGCCACAGGTAAGGGAAAAAAGACGCTATCCCCCAACGTCTGCCATCAGACTCCCCAGAGCTGCTGGGGCAGCCATGACTTTGAAAAGAAACACCCCACACTTCCCTAACAAGAGACAGTTCACTGAATTTCCGTATCAAAGGACAGATAGTCCCCCTTGAAACCTGTGTTGCACACACAATTCTAGTTTATTCCTGGAAACAGAGGCAGGAGAAACTATCATTGCTTCTGGTTCCCAAGTGAGCCAAGAAGGACGGAGGAGGTGAGCAGACCCGCATAGCACAGACCAACAAAAGCTGCACTTCCCACAGTGATGGAACGCTGGCTAGAAATTGCATTTCTAGGCCTTAGGCTAAGAATCATCACATCTCTATCTTTAAGGCTGTTCTCCAAGACAAACGTAAAATTTACTATGTAATAAGGCAAAGGATGGAGAGAGCTTTCAAAGTTCTACTATAAATAGAGCCATTACAATAGCAAAAGCAATAATAGTAATTCGCCAAACAGAAACGAGGGTCAGCATTGGCAAGGCTGCTGCAGTCTCCTTCAGTGTTCATAGCACAACAAACAACCCAAATGAAGTGCTGTCACATCAGACAGCAACACCTATCTCAACATGTGCTATGAATGTGCCACTCTGACGTATCGGCATTCATCAGCCACATGAATACAAAGGGAAGCCGCCTATCCTTTGGAACCTAGAAAGTAGAAAAGCAAATGAAATAAAACAAAAAAACGGTCTATCAGCCTCTGAATTTTCCAAATCATATGCGAAGTGACTAATAGAAACAGTGTTTGAGTGCCACATCAATTGAAAGAGAAAGGGGCCATTTGGAACCGCTACCCCCTGCCCCCAGCACACACACGCGCACACACACACACACTCTCTCTCTCTCTCTCACACACACACACTCTCTCTCACACACACACTCTCTCACACACACACTCACACGAGAGAGAGACAGAGAGAGACAGACAGAGCGAGAGCGAGAGCGAGAGCGAGAGAGAGAGAGAGAGAGAGAGAGAGAGAGAGAGATCTGTATTTTAGGACAAACCAGAGCATTTTGGAAAGTCAGAGCAAATCTTTTAAAAACAGGGGACATGGAACGAGCATGTAGCAAAAGCCATGTCTTGCTTTAGTGAGAGATGAATGTGAGTCATATCCAGCATGTCTTTGATAAAGGGGACCTTTGGAGAAGAGTCAGCAGAGGGAGAAATTGAAAACACTGCGTCTATACAGAAATCATCTATACGTTTTGCCTCTGAAAAACCCATCAGTAAAATAAGAAAACACGTGGCCCTGACAACAGAGAAGGATGCATGGCATCCGCCGGTCCCAGCGCCCGTGCCACGTATGCACGTCTGTGTTCTGTCTACTGGCTGTCCACTTCTGCGTCTGTTGGAGCAATCTGAAGAGAGCATACTGAGACGTGCTTCTGGACAGGACGGATGAGAAGGGTGGGGCAGCCCTGCTGGTAGTCAGGCCTCACATTTCTGTGAACGGCTGCAAGGAGCTGGCGCATGGACTTCCCACCCCTCCAGATGGTTTAGCAGCACATGCATTGCAGGAAAGAGCAAGCAAGGGGTGAGGCTGGCTGTGAGGACTAAAACAAACCAGGACTGGAGCTGGGGCTGTACCTCAGAGGTGGAGTATGGCTAACAAACCAAGGATGTAGTTTCAGTCCTTAGGACCGCACAAGCACGAATGAAAAAAGTAGAACAATGTTCCCGAAGTTCTTCTTAAGCCTCTCTCCTGGCAAATATAGTAAATGTTGATTCATCGTGTCTGGGACCACATTTGCTCAGAGAGTGAGGGGAGACAATAGCGAGAGTGGGTGTGGAAACACCAGACCGTGAGCAGAGACCCACTTCCCCTTCTGCCTGGGAGTAGGCAGCTGTAAGACAATGTTTACTAAAAACATGTTTACTAAAAACGATACAATAAGTTCCTGGAAAAGGCCTTCCCACGGAAACTGCCCTGACCTCGACCTTGTCCAAAGACTAACTGCACCTTAAAACCCACACACATCCACCTCTGGTGTCAGAGCAGAACCAGCCAGGGGAGAGGAGAGAGCAGAAGCTTCTCTGGTGGGAGCCTTTCTTAGGAAGTTCTTGGACCTTTTTGGAGCCTGTTTAAAGTTTTCTTTATATCGTTGAACGAGTCTCTGTGTTGTCAATCCCCGACACCCTCCACACGTTCTCGGACACAGGCCAAGAAGCAGATGCGACAAGTGGGTCCTTTGGATACAGTGATCCCTGAGGCCTAGAGTCAACTCCACTTCCTTCTTCAGACTCCCGCCAGCCCCGCAGATCACAGAGAGGTCCTTTCAGAGGTTTCCAGCCTGGCCTTTCGATTAGAAAAGCATGAACTCTGGTCCTCTGCTCTATTGCTTGCTTCACTGGGCAACTCTCTGAACTCCTTCGCTGCCTAAACATCTTATCTTTAACCTCCACAGAGGCCCTCAAATTTTCAGGGAATTACAGAGGTCAAATCAGTTGTCAAATCTCACAGTGCTCCATCCTCCACAGCCCGCCCTTACCCACATTCTCCTAACAAGAGAACACAATGTGTACTCTAACTTGTCTCAGAACACAGTCACTAGGCCCTTCCTCTGTGCTCAGAACGGGGGAAAAAAATCAGAACCTCGCCAGTGAAGGATTATTCACAAATAACAAAACCCCCACAAATAAAGAAGCCAGCTGAGACACGTGTTTGTAATGCCAACGAATGCAGGTTTATTGAGAATTACACACAGCGGCAAGCTCCCTTTCTCAGAGACACGAAAGCAGAAGCCAAGAGACACAGCAGCAAGGTGAAGGCGTGGGCTGTTGGCAACAGAGCCTCTGGAGGCGTCAGGAGACCTCAGACTGGACCGAGGGTGCCGAAGCCTTTGGAAGCATCAAGAAACATACACAGCACCAGAAATCAAATCAAACCTTAAAGTTATCTTAGTTCTGGAAAGAAAGAAAGATGCTAGAGTGTCAAAGGCAGCCAGCAACTAGGCAGTCAATAACGGTCATGGACGAAGTATTCAGGCAGCATACTGGTAGATCCTGGAGACACAGCTGGCAGAGGATGGGGACTCTGCTGGCTCACTGGCTCCTAGGCACTTAGCAAGTTCTTCGGCAGCTGGACACACAGGACTGCTGGTATGTCCTGGTGACTCCACAGGTTGGTTGGCAGACGGTAGAGATGCCTCCCACTGGTTGGCAAGAGCTGGAAATGCCTCCCAGGGACTGACAGCCACTGGACACAAACGTGAGTGGCCGGCTACAGGGAGTTGAGCAGGGATTGGAGACACAGGTAGTCTGTCGATTGCAAGTTACCTGGACAGGAGTGGAGATGCACGACGTTCTCTGGTAGCATGTGGGCTGGCAGGCAGTGGGCTCGCAGCACGACTCCTGACAGTGGTCCAGGAGCCAGGAACCGGTTTGGAAGGAACTGGGCAAGTAGATACCACTCAGGCAGTCTGCATCACGGGCTGAAGCTGTGGTAACTGGGCCTGCTGCGACAGTGTAACGTCCTCCAACTGGCCTGGAAGAGCAATTTCTTGTGGAGCAGTTGAAAGACATGATGGTAGAGAGAAGGCTGCAGTGTCTGTCTCCTTGACGATAGCTGGATTGTGAATGCCACTTCAGCCTGCCGGGCTTTTATAGATCCTCGCTCCGGGTGGGGCTCCCACGCTCGCTGCCTTAGCTGCTCCGGGGTGGGGCTCCCTCGCTCCGGGGTGGGGCTCCCACGCTCGCTACCTTAGCTTCTTTGGCTCATACCACCTTGCCTTAGAACATCTTGTGAATCTACAAGTTAATTGTCTCTCGAGAAGCCTTCTCCCTCGTAAAGGACGTTTAGTAGTTTGGTAACGAAATCATAAGTCTCCTGCACTGTACTTAGTCCGGGCTAAGAATGCTGGTGGAAAGCTTCAAAGCTATTGGTCATCCTCACCCACATTTTATCCGCCATTTATCTTCTAGCGTCTGATGAGTGCCCATCCAGCCACAACTCCAAACACGCCACTGTGCTGCCATCACACTCTCTTTCCCTTCCGGCCAGGACTGATTACAAGATCACACCCTGCTTGGTTCGTCATTGGCAGTTAATATGCTTTAAACACAACTTAATCAGTCACTCTTCCACAGCTAACGGGTCTTCTAATAAGGGGAGTGGCTCCTTCAAAATGCTTCACGATCGCAATGATAAGACAGGCCAAGGAAAAGGACACAAACTTTTATCCAAATCAGGAGGAGGTCCTCAGTATTCCTCAATGGACCAAGGCAGGAAGACTAGAGGGAGGGGAGAAGGCACTAGCATCCTTTCCATTCCATCAAGACAGTGAGTTAGATGCTAATTTAGTGGAACTACATTCACAGTCAAGACCCCTTTTAAATAAATTGGGTGAGAATTATCCCTAAAAGTTTTACTCTGATGAAAATGGATAACAATTGCTGCTGAGCCTCATTAGGATGCTGGGAGACAGGCTTCACTAATTTTAAAATTATTATAATGTTAATTTAAGAGGCTACAGTTTCTTTCTCCCATTTTGCTCAAGATATTCCAAACATATTTATTTTTGCACAAGTACTTTATAGATAGGATGCATTTTAATCATGACTAAGATAAAGACTCTCCAAGGTCATTGTCTTTATCACAGATAAGGATAGGCAAGGGTGGGAAGATCAGGCACTTAATCAATACCTGGTAATAAATGAATATATGAAGAGGCTTCTGTAATATTTAATTAATTCCTTTTCTGCTTGGGAAACCATACAGATGCTGTTCTCCTTTGTTTCATCTCAGTATAATATAGTCAGCTCTAAGAAAGGAAATGTTTCTTTGAGTCCATCTGTACACAGGCCAACTGCCTGCTTTGGCTAACAAATCCTCCCCAACACAGCGTAAGTGGTCAGAGATGCTTCTACCTGGAACAGCTGTAAAGTCTGATGAGTTTGGGACCTGGCTTACACAGGGGACAGTGATGGACTTACATATGTTTGATGGCTACCGACAGGTCCACAAAGAGTACAGTTTTGTGTGAGAACACATCAGAAGTCCCCTTGCAAGAGCATCATTCATCTAATTGGAGGCTGATGATACACTCAGACAAAGAGGATGCAGGTCTGCGGTCTGCGTTAGAAATCCCAAGGATCGGCTTCTATGACTCCAAGAGTATTCTCAAGAGACCGGGAGAGGGGGCGGGAGAAGGCAAGGAAATTAACGAGATGACTACTTTCCACAATGTTGTGACCATGCTCTTTCCACCACGAAGAATGTCCCAGGTGGTGTTTGAAGGTCCGAGTGCCTGGCCAGAGGGATGGACTTGCTTGTTTTACAATAGATGAGTCGTTTACAGGCTTCTGCCAGCTGAGGACTTGTAGGATACAAGGGGAGGAACTCACTAGTTCAAATGCAGACAGAATGAAGGCAGGATACTCTGTCAGTGCCATTACATGCTCCTGGAGTGGCAGAGTTCTTTTCTTGTGTGTGTGTGTGTGTGTGTGTGTGTGTGTGTGTGTGTGTGTGCGTGCACGTGTGCATGTACAAACACTTGTGTCACAGTGTGTATGGAGGTCAGAGGACAACTTTCAGGAGCCTCCTTCCACCATGTGAATTCAGGACATCTGGCTCAGGGGCAAGCACCTTTACCTTCTCATCAGCACTGACTTGGAGTTTTAAGCCATTATCTGTCTCTATTCAACTTTCTACTCAAAGTTGAAAATCATAAGCAAGGAGTCCTAGAAAATGCCTTCTGTGGACTTCAGGAGGAGAACAAGAAGGCATTTTCAGAGCACATGCTTCTCGATTGGTTGATGAGTGGGGAGCTTCCTGTTCTTTACCTGACCCTATCCTTCCAGCACTTCCATGGAAGAAGGAGGCATCAGGCCCCATGACAGACATAAAGTTCAGGGAGTCTCAGTAGTCATCCAAGTCATTCTGTTTGTATGCAACTAAGGGAAAATTTGAATACAGAAAAGCCTAAGAGCATCCAGGTCATAATTAGGCTACCAAAACATGATGGATGGTGGGCTACCAAAACATGCTGGGATGCCTTTACTAAAGCATGATGAAGAATTTATTTATTTAAATCAGACCATCAATCCCACACTGATGACAGTATAAAAGTTATAGTAAGTCATCTCTCCCATAGGTTATTAGCTACTCAGCAACAAAATAAATGGAAGAAGTCATTCTTTGTAGCATTCAATACTTTTTATTTAACTGGAGTGAGATTCAAAGTCATTATGGGCAAAGCAAAACAAGAACCATCATGACTTGAGACTACCATTTGAACTCACAATTATTTATAATGGCTATGTAGGTAACTAATTTTCAGAGAATAGCAGAGTAGGGAATTGGCTTGTCCATTTTACACAGAACCTACCATTTTGCAGACGTTAATAGAAAGAATTGGTTGAATGGGTTCCTTGGATGTTAATTACTGAATGAAACTACTGGCTTGCGATTACATTGTGGCTAAAACCACTGAAATCTTAAAATGATTTCAGCATTTGTGTGTCATATTTTTCAGACAGGCCTAGACCTTGCTCCCTAGAAATGAAAATGCTCTTCCCGTCACTGATATCCTCTGACACTCTATCCATCGTGATAGGAAAGCTATTTCATATTTGCATGCAATGTCTTTCTCAGACGCACACAGCTTTTATTTGATTTTTACTTCCTCAGAGCTGCAGAGGAGAGTGACCTGCTATGGTGTCCTCAAAGGGTGCTCTTCACCGAAGGCTTCGTCTCCAGTGCAAGGCTCAGAGCACAAGCTTTGGAGAAATGATTGAATTAAGTGTGTTAGTCCACTGAGCTACCAGGAGAAGTGGTAGAGACTGTGGATGGTGTGGCCTCATTAGAATTCACAGGCCGCAGGGAACAGGTCTTTGAAGGGATTGTCCCTGGACTCTTCCTCCTCTCTCCCTCCCTCACACCTCTGGTCCCAGGCTTCTATAAGGTAAGCTGACTGCTCACACATACACACACATACACACACATGCATGCACACCACAGTGTTTCCCCTCACTATAGTCCCGGCAGTAATGGAACTAGCTGAATGGTGACCAAGTCTATGAGACCATGAGCCAAGATCAGTCTTTCTCCCTTTACTTATTTGCTCACGACAATGAAGTAGACACAAATACATCCGCTGACAATCATGTCATACTTGAATAAACTCCAGAGAATTCCAATTTGACAATATTTTAAGTGGAGTGAATGAACAACGCTTTCATTACAATAAGGGAAAGAAAAACCATTCAGCCAAATAGCCACTATGACTCCATAGTCTGTGCGTGTGAAACTTCAATGCAGAAAAAAAAGGAAAAACTTGTGAGGATTGCCTACTGTCTCTCATTTGCAGACCATGAAGTGAGGAGATAGTGTGGTGAGAGCAAATGGGGAGAGATCAAAGAACCACTCTTGCCCATTATCTTCATCACAGATGGATAATTTGCTCTCATTTGTATAGAATGATCTAAATCTTATACAATAATTATCACAGGCTGGAAATGAGCGATTCTTTCACTCAAACCGAATCACAGCAATCACTTGCAAGACCAACCATTTGGGAATGAAATTAGTTATGCAGGTGTGGGAGGCTGAGGCTTAGCATGCAGCGAGGACACTCTTCATCACAAGCTGGGAATAATGTTGACCAACATCAGCCCAGAGAAAACAACTAATTGAATCTCATCAAATACAAGCATGGTGAATTTGCAGAAAAATTAATAAATATAAAACAAAATCTACCCATTCTCTACTTTGAGGAAATGGCTATCTTCTCAAAATGAAGCTACTCTTCGTCTCTTGAGAAATACAAAAGAAAATTCACATTTTTATGGAGAGAACACTATGGTTGCTGTGAAACTTAAAACTAATTCAATCTCTGCTGAGTAACTCTCCTTTTCTTTTTGACTTAACATGGGCTCTAGCCTGAATCTCCAAAATCCCTACTAACTGAGACATTAGAAGCCCTCGAGGCTTGAGTGATGCATGTCACAAAAGTGGAAATTCATGCTGCAAACTCTCTTCAGAAAGCACCAATTATAAGAAGAGTGGAATACCACAGGCCGGTGCCAACAGCAGAAATAGAAAGCAGGGGTGAAAATAAGCCAGGGACATCCACCAAGATGATTGCACAGGTGCTGCTTTAGGTTCCTGGAGGCAACCACGAGCAGCTGTGTGATCTGCATGAAGTGGGGCTACAGAGATGGCTCAGAGGTTAAGAGCACCGGCAGCTCTTCCAGAGGTCCTGAGTTCAATTCCCAGCACTCGCATGATGGCTCACAACCATCTGTTATGAGAACTGGTGCCCTCTTCTGGCCTGCAGGCAAACATACAGGCTGAACACTGTATACATAATAAACAAATAAATCCTTAAAAGAAAACAAAGCCTCCAGAGGCTGCCACTGAGGTTGCGAGTTTCTGGAATGGACCATTCTCTCCCCGTCCACTTTCAAGTCCATGTGGTTTTCAATGTATGTGTTTTCTACCACGGATAAAAATGAAGGTTCTACCAGGGAAGGCAGGTAGAATCTCAAGGGTTGTTGCTTCTTCATTTATTGATGTTTTAAGTTCTCATGTAGGATGACCCATGTGCAATTGGCCTGTGCCCCAGCCCTGTCCTCCCATGTTAAGAGATTAAACGTCCCTGGTGAGCAGACATCAGGAAGTAGTGCTTATGTACAAGGCCTACAAAGGAAGACACCAGGTCCCTCGCTGTGTATCTTTCCCTGGTTGAGAATCATCTCCGACCTAGGAGGTACTGAGCAGTGACAGGATGCTAGAAACTACAAAGACACAGGAAGAAAAGATAGGTCTCTCCATGTCACCACCTAAACTGACCTGTGCTTATATCCTTTCCTGCGATGTGTAGTCTTCCCGACAGCCGCCTGGGTCCCATTGCCACTTTAGCCCCCAAATAACACACGGGACACTATATTAATTATAAAGCTGTTGGCCATTTGCTTGATTTCTTGTCGGCTAGCTCTGACTTAATTATTAACCCATAACTGCTAATTTGAGTATTTCCACATGGTCTTTTCTTACCAGAGAAAGGGTCAGGACCTGTTACTTCTCTGGCGTCCTACATGGTGACTGACTGTGCCTCTCTTTCTCAGAATCCTCCTCAACTTCTAGTCCCACGTATCTTGGTTCCCTATTGGTCAACAGTGCTTTATTCAACAACCAATAAGAGAGACATGTTTACACAATGACATCTCCCATCACTTTCACACAGCCTTTCTGTCTCGTCTGCCTATCTAGGGAATTAGGAAGCCAGTGTTAGGCTAGCAGGATCTCAGATTGGTCTAGAACACTAGAGCAGGGTTTGAAATTCCCGCAGCACTGTTTGCTCATCTGAAGGGTTGGAAGAAGCAAAGCCCCAAGGGAAGGCTTTGCAGTGCGTCGTACATTCCTGTGTGCTGCTTCCCTGGGCTCAACCCACCTCTTGGAGTCTTTGTGCAAGCATCAGGCAGCTTCCTGGACTTAAACCGAAGATAACAAGATTTGCTCACTCTCCTGTTCGGCAGTTGGTACTGTCTGTTGGGATACTTGACCACTTGACCAGGACTTCTCTGAGTTGGTAGCTGATCTCAGAGGGAAACTTAAAGGGGAGGATCAAGGAGACACTTCTACCCTAGATTCGGAAGCCGCATGGCATCACTCCGCCTTCGTTGTGTCAAGATGCCACTAAAGCCAAGGAAAGTGGAAGATCTCCCTGTTAGTAGGGAGGGTCAGAGTTCTGCACAAGGATGTTTGGTCTGTGAAATGCAACTTCCTGTCGTTCATGGCATCAGCATGGCACCTCTTGAGGTGGAGTTTGTTTATTCCCAGAAAATCTGGATTTCATGTTTCTTCATGTTGGGGGTGTTCAGAACAGACAGAGCGTTCATTATTGAGGGAAGAGCATGAGGGATCCTAAAAGAATTACGGGTCCCAGAAGAGTGACCTTAAGCACAACTTCAACTTAAGATACCAGCCACTTGCCTTACGGAAGGCAATGAACAAATCTGCCCAAAGAAATCCGTTCTCACCTCTTTCAAGTAGCTTGGGTCATACCATAGCAATGTCTTCACCACCGATTACTATGTGGGAGAGTGGTGTGCGTTCAGGGCACAGGGCAGCTCTCAGCAGTAACTCAAAGTGATCATAAGCACCTCACTAGTCTGTGAGGCTTGGTCCTTTGAAAAGTATGCAGTCTTGTATTTTTGAAGAAGTTTTGCAGTTTGTTGTAGGGACGCTCACTTTTCTTACGGATGTGACAGAGTCCCTAGCACAAACAGCTTCTCAGAAGAAAGATCTCTTTCGGCTGGGTGTTCAGGGGCTTTACTAACCACTGCAGGAAAGGAGCTCGTGGCAGCAGAGGAAACTGTTTCTGCTCCTTCACAATAGCTGGTGTGAAGCTGAGAAAACAGACCAGAACCGAGTGGCGGCAGGCAAAGGCTTCAAAGGCCTGCTCCCAGCAATCTGCTTCTGCCAGACAGGCTTCAGCCCATAACGCTTCCCCAGCCTTCAAAACCTATCAGCACGGGCTGGGGACTGAGACTCCTGTGTCTGGGGAGGGGTGTTTTGCGATCAAACCGTGACAACGAGTACAAAGGTAGAGTTACTATGAGAAAGTCAGCCAGTGTCAGCCGCGATGCCATCCACCCTCGTGGGTTTTTTCCCACTCTCGGCTTCCTCCTATCGTCTCTACTAGTTTGGTACTGTGGAGTTGGCCTCCTTAGAATGCCCCTCGGGTTACTAAGTCCCCACTGTGTAGGGTGAGGGTCAAGCAAGACGTTAGCCTCTAACGAGTATTTATTGTAAGTCACATTGAAGTCATCCTGGCACATTTGTGACACTGAGTCTTTCCCTCAGTGCAGCTCAGCAACAGGTAAGTAAAGTCACAGCTCACGCCAAAGGCTCTGCTGTCAGATGCGATCCCCAGGGATTGGTCGGTCCCCCTTTGCCTGCTGTAGTTGATTTTGGGAATGCATGGGTGAACCTGAAGTTCGCAGCGGCTTTGGTTAAATTGCAACAACAACAAAAAAGCAGCCTGGATTGAGTGGACTCCCAGGAGAAAGAATGGTCTGGGGTAGCTGTTCCGTTCCAACCTTCACTTCATTGCTTAACGTCGGCACCAGTTTCCCCCATCAACACAGTCACAGCTTGTCTTTACTTGTCCAAAAATCTCACACTCAGTTCTATGGAGTCTAGACTTGGGATACTACTCTAAGACATTGTAACTAGGAAAAGCCAAAAGAAATTAGCAGTATTATCATGCAATATACTATCAAGAATACAAGAAATTCCAAATTCAACACTGCCCTGGACTCTGAAGTTATATGCCAAAATGCGAGAATGTCCATAGAAAGTAATAACAATCAGATAAAATCAAAGAGGCAGAGTGAACGTGTGGTTTCTTCAGAAATAACCAAGTTTTGTAGACTTGGCTTCTGGACCAGTTGTTGCCAGATGAGTGTGTTTCCCATATCTTGGTGCCTAGACGGAAGCATAACTACCAGTCCTGATAGTAGTCTAGCTAATGGGAATTCTTCCAGGTTAATGTTAGCTTCATAGAAGAGTAGAACCCTGCAGGGCACACAATCCATCAAGCAGACTGGGAAAACCACGTTTTGCTTTTTTTTTTTTCAGATGTAATAAACATGACATTCAGAAACAGCCAATCCTCAAAGAAGCTTTAGCTCAACTACAAGTCTGGTGTTACTTTTCCAACCACTCACTGAAAATACCATTTCCTAATTTCTCAGCACAGACACACCGGTGTGACTTGCCCGTGACTTTGCACACACACCCTTGTTCGTGTATCGGTCTCTCAAGTTTACCTAAGGAGCTGAGGGGGTGTCTCAGTAGGTAAAGTCCTGCACAAGCGTAAGGGCCTGAGTTTGAACCCCCAGAACCCACGTCAAACTTGGACCTGGTAATGCAGGTCTGAAATCTCAAGGGCTTTGTGGGTCAGGGAGCCTGGCATCTGCAGCCGGAATGAGACCTTGTCTCAAGCAAGGTGTAAGGGAGACTGGCAGCCAGCATAGTCCTCTGATACTCAAACTCTCTCTCTCTCCCCCTCATACACCCACATCATACACACACACACACACACACACACACACACACACACACACATATATATATATATATATATATATATATATATATATACATAATGGAAGCATAGTTCAGTCAAGATTGACCTGTCACATAGAGAAGCAGGAAACTAACTCTACCTGAAGGAGCTTCTCTCTCTGCCATAATGCCCCCATGGTGCACATGCTTCAGTCCTCAATCTAGACGCCTTCACCGCCTGCGAGGGTCACCTATGGAAGGTCAGGTGCCCATTCTGGTCCAATAGACTCTAGCTAGCGATTAGGAGACATACAAGCTAGAGGATGAGAACCACAGGGAGAGAGGTCATCTGGAGAGGTTTTGGTGTGCAGGGAAGAGGCTCCCACATCAGACTCTCATATTGACGTTCCCAAGAATAGTGCTATGAATTATTTTATGAATAAATGCGGTTACATTTGCAAATGAAAGTAATTAATAATAATAATTGATAAGGTCTGGCTAATTTGGCTCTCTCCTCCTGAGCCTGTTAGGCCTAAATAAAACAGGAGCCTCAGCACCCATGCAGATAGACTCCTTGGGGCGCAGTCCCCACCCAGGTGCAAACACGAGCTCCAATCTGTGCAGTGGCACCGTCTGTCAGCTACTTCATCCCTTGCATATTTTCTAGCAGACTTTTTCCTACATTACTTAACAAAGTGCCCCTTCCCCTATGGACTTTTAACAAAGAGATTTATTTTTAAGTTTAATGGTTTCAGTGTAGCAGAAGTTGGACAGACTGGATGACCTCTATGAAAGGTGTTTCAATGTATTTATTAAGACCTAAAACTCATGGTATATCCTTCAAATTTTTTCTATTTCTCTTATGGTTTTAATGTCCTCACCAAGAAAAAA
This sequence comes from Mesocricetus auratus, assembly GCF_017639785.1. NCBI lineage: Eukaryota > Metazoa > Chordata > Mammalia > Rodentia > Cricetidae > Mesocricetus > Mesocricetus auratus. Next base: position 7,896,842 of record NW_024429192.1, on the reverse strand, counting down.
AAACTTAGAACTTACTCTCTATCATGAAATATTAAGAGGGTTGTAACATAATCCAGCTATCATATTTAGAGATAAGACCTTTGAGGGGCAATTAAGGCCAAACACATAAATTCATAGTCAGATCCAGGAGGGCTCTGCGTTTATGCACAAATACTAATCCACCTTAAGGGAGAGATAGATTGCAATGCAATAATATTAGGTGATTGATTCTACTGCCCATTCCATTCAATGGGCAGACCATGCCGACAGCAAATCCAAAGAGAACACTGGGTTCAATCAACTATGTGCTAGAATAAAAGAACCTGAGAGACAAACAAAATGTTCATCCAACACGCATGCATCCTGCAGCATCCAGAGCAGAACAGAAATACACAAAAGAGAAAGCAGAAAAACAGTAGAAAAGACTGACGAAAATGTGGGGGGGTCAGGAAAGAGAAACAAAATCAGCAAACCTTTAGCTAACAATGAAGGGAGGGAGCGAGAGCCCAAAGGGGCAAAAAAAAAAAAAATGAAATAGGAGTCTTGCAAGCGCTCCCTCAGGAATACAAACACACGCGGGCTACTTCACATGATCCCCTCGTTCATTGTTTTCCTCCTCAAAAAACTCACAACAGTGCTGCCATATGAGCTCCCAGCCCCACTGAGACTGTATCTAAAGGAGATGGAGCAGCGCGCTGGAGAGGTGGCTGTGCCCCAGCTCTATCAGAGACCTAGTCGCAACAGCCACAGCGTGCAATCAGCCCACACACCCCCCAGCTTGCGGATGGATGAATGAAACCCGGTGCCAATAAGCAGTGAGATGCTCTTCAGGCATAAAAAGGGAGATGCTGTTGCTTCCACGATGCCCATGAGCCGGAAACGAGCTCGACACACTGCGCACATAACCTCACTCACATTAGAAGAGAAAAGCATTGATCTCGCGGACGGAAGCGGACTGTGGAAGGGCGGCTGCGGGTGAGGGTGTTTGTGAGCAGGGAGATAAACTGGACAGAGAGCGCACGATGGCAGTTAGATCAAAGGGAAACATTCAGGAGCTCTGTTGCACAGCACAGTGGCCATGGCTGGTGACATATTACATTCTTCAAGAACGCTGTTTTCACCGCCAAATGGTAACCCTGTGATAACGCATTTGTTAACCATGAACAGCTACATGCAACATTCTACAACATATATAAGAAACTGCAAGGCATTGTGATGTATGCTGAGTGCATTCATTTTTGTCTATCAACTTTAAAAAAAAAGGGGGTTCCATAGTTCCTTCCCCAACTTTCCCACTGACTCATTGCCTGACAGAGAGAGGCTTCCCACTGAAGCTCCCTGGATCTGTTTCATGACCGCCTGTAAAACAAGGGTAATGGAGATGCCTCGTCGGGGAGCTGCAAGCACTGAGTTATGGTGTGCAGAGGGCTTTGTGATTCACACATAAAAGGCGTTACAAGAAAGCAAACTATTGTTCAGCGTTGCAGTCTTCATCCAATTATTTTTAAAATGAGAAAAGATGAATATTCTCTCCATCCAGAAGATGCAGAAGCAGCCCTGATGGTTTCCAGGTGGGGAGGTAATGGCTGATTTAGCTGTTTGGTGGGATCTGGGGATGCCATGCTCCGGGCAAGACAAGACTGAAGGAGCCATGGAGTTAGCAAGTGGTTCAGCACTCTGACAGTAAGAGAATTTTTACTTTCAGATCACCCACTGGAACCCAGCCCAAGAGGACTGTAAATTAAGAAACAAATCCTCTTAGTATTTAACCCTTGAACCACATTCCCAAATGTGTTATTGATCTAATGCTTCCCAAAGTCGGGGTGATGATTTTCACATCTTAAGGGTTAGTGAGTTGAAAGTTAAAACTTTTAGATTTGTTCTTATACTAGAGGACATTAAGACAGAAACACTCAGTTCTAAGCTGCATGAAGTGGTCTAGCTGGACTATAAATTGCCTACAAACACCTTGGAAAGAAAATCTGGGCAAGGACATTTTTCACTGCTTATAACGTTACAATATTTGACACCAACTAATAATTCCATTTATCTGTGCTGCACTCACTCTCACTTTTAAATTATAACCACACAGGGAAGGAATAAATTTTCTCCTGCTAACATGTGGTGGGCTTCCCTGTGTACAGATTCCTGGACACTCTGGAAGTCACACACTGATATGACAGCGATTAACATTTTCCCTCCTCTGGTTAAGACAGTGCTGTACCTGAAGTGACCCGGTGGTCAATGTCAGTGTCTTGGGTATGATATAAACAATGGGGTGAGAAATTATCAAATGAGAGACAAAAAAAGAAAAGTATTGTCTAACAAAAAAAAAAACAAGCCCAAAGGCTACAGTGAGATTTTAGGAGGGGGGGGAGAGAATGCATGAGCTACAGATGACCAAAAGACTCGGGGTGACAAGAAGATAGCATTAAGAAATAGTAAGTTTCCTAGATTCTAAAAGCCGTGCTCTATCTTCCATTAAAGAAAATCCGATTCTTGAGGCATTGTGTGAAATTTAGATGCCTTATATTATCTCAAGCCGCCTATATTATATCACAGTTTAATTTTAAAAATTACAAATGAGAGGATCGCCCTACCACTCACCTCCCTGTGATCTTGGGCATGGTGTTCACGGTTCTCAGACCTTTCCCTTGATGGTAAGTAGATCTACCACAAAGGTTTAAGTATGTAATCTGTGAGACATTCAGAAATTTAACATGCAATGGTTCTCAACTCGCTCTCCCATTTACTTAAAATGAGCTGTAGTCAGAGTCTGACTTTTAGCACACAAAAGACTGTCAGCTTGTTTAAAACTGTGGGAGATGACCAGCCATATACAACCTTGTTGTGCATGCAGTTACTGCAGAGCCTAGATCTACAATATTCATTCAGTCGTCACAGCTCCCCAAATTGGGAGTTGGGAGTAGACACACAGTTCCAGCAAAAATCCTTGAATTCCACAATAGCTGTGATTAAATGTATCTGATCTCCAGATATTCTTCATAGCTGTAGCCAGAGCAGCTCACTAGGCCATCGTCAGTCACCATGGTGACAGAGATAAAGATGTTTTTTTCTATACTGCAGAAAGTAAAGCCCTAAAAGAAGATTCTTCTGCTGGGCAGGTGCTAAACACCTCTAACCCTAGCACTTGAGAGGTAGAAGCAAGAAGATCAAGGAACAGGGTCATCCTTGGCTATATTGCAAGTTGGAAACCAGTGTAGGCTACCTACAAGAGACCTACCCTATCAGCAATCAACGAGAAGTTTAATTCTTAAAATATGACAGTGAAGAGACATCAGATACCCTTAGGAGATACCGATGGAGCTGAAGGAACAAAGACAAACATTTCCAAGATGACACTGACTGTCTACAGTGGCAGAAGACTGGTCCCCTCACAGCCGGTAGCTGATTCTGCATAAGGGAAGAAGCCCTCCTAACTGTCCTGTGTACTCAAGCGTTTGGATAAACTCCTTAGGGCAGAAGACAAGGTTCTACGAGCATTCACTGTTCACAGCAGAAACTAGGGCAGCAAGCAGGCAGCCAAACTGCTCTGCCACTGACACGGATGAACTCCTGGGGATGAGAGAGAGGGAAAGTGCCAGAAACCAGGAGATGATGACAAAGAGTTCAGGTGGGAAAACGTGAGTCCAACTGATTTCACACCTACAGTCACAGTAGTTGGCTTAATTGTACTCTAATTTTCAATATTCATAATTTCGCATTATTCAAGTAGACCCATTTAAAATTTGGATTTTTGTTTATGATTTTTTAGCTTCAAAGGTGCACATTTTTGCTAGCTGGTATTTGAAAATGGACTCCTGTTATACTCTCATGTAACTATGAACAAAATAAAGAACAGAATGTTAAGGAAGACGTATTTCTTTGCTGGAAATTTTGAGTCCTCCTCTCCCTCCTCTTCTCTTCCTTTTCCTGTTGAGACAGGACCTAGAACTCAGAGATCCGCCTGCATCTGCTTCCCGGGTGCTGGGGCTGAATATGATCCACCATGTCCAGCTAACTCATGTCTTCTGGCAGTTACTATTTTAGAGGAAGGCACTGGAGTCCTAGGCTCCTCTCTGCACCATTCCCCTCAACAAGCTGCTTCCGGTACATCACAGAATTCCAGGACCAGTCAGAGATCTCGCCCAATCTCCTCTGTCTGTCTGTCTGTCTGTCTGTCTGTCTGTCTGTCTGTCTGTCTGTCTGTCTCTGTGTCTGTGTCTGTGTCTGTGTCTGTGTCTGTGCCTGTGCCTGTGCCTGTGCCTGTCTGTCTGTCTGTCTGTCTGTCTGTCTGTCTCTCTCTCTCTCTCTCTCTCACACACACACACACACACACACACACACACACACACGCATCTACCCTCTATATCTTCTTCATGCAGATGCATGGATGGATACTAGAAACCTTACAATTATCTTCCACACCATGATTCATTGTGCTACAGAAGAAACGTTAACATTTTAACACTCCTCATTCTGATTTCGGCTTTCTTGTGCAAATGTGAAAGCAGCTATCACTTTGCTGTCTGTCTTTGCCAATCTAAGGTGCTGTGTAGTTTGTCCCCGCCTCTTCCTGTCTTTCCATCCCACTTCCGCTCAGCTGCCCCCATTTTAATCTCCCGTTCTCATATTTCTCAACATGTCCTGGAGATTTTTTATTGAAATCAGAAAAAAAATTGCTTCAGTTTAGTTCTTTGTCTCCTGGAGAATTATTATCATGCATATCTCCTCTTTGTCCTTTCAAGTTTCAGAACATCTCGCGCGATGCCATGTTGAGGCATTATGTGGTGGTATTTCCGGGTTACATGAGGTTCACGTTAGCCCTCTGCATCCCTCTCATTCCCCCATTAATGTTTTCTTAACTTTTTTTTCTTTTCAGACTTTAAGCTTATTGGCTCTAAGCCCAATTCCATATATACATGGCTTTCCTAAGGCTACTTCTGTCTGGTGATGGTCACCACAGATTAGTTTGGTGAGTGGTTTTTGGTTTTTTTGTTTGTTTTTGTTTTGTTTTTTGGTTGTTTATTTGCAGGTTTGTTTTCTGTTTGCCTCCTCCACAGATACACAGCAACTCTTGTAACGTTTGCTACATCCAACATTAAAGGGAGGAGCCAAATTCCCAGCTGTTTAACAGTGCCATCCCATGCTTCCCAGAGACGATGTCTGCTTTTCGATGTATCTTCAGTTGTTTCTGTGATGGACAAATGTAGTTGGCTCATGTCGCACAGATTGCTAGTGCTTATTGTCCAGAAGTGACCATCATTTAGACATTTCAGAATCAGATCCCGAGACAGAAGTTTCCAAATTTTCTAAGCAGGTGTGTGTAAGAGGTAGAACATTTTTACCTACAGCCTGTCTCATAGCACTGTGTCATTTTGGCAACCCATCTTGTTTAGTCTGCTTTTAGCTCAATTTTCAGGTGAGTCACCTCAAAACTTCACACTGCAAAATGGCCCAGCTGCGGCAGGGAGCGATGACACATCCCAGAATCTTGTAAAGATGATTCATGCGAACAATCACACCACACTATTTTGGGGGTACTGTTTTTTTAAGCTAATTTGCTTTTTTTCCAGTCTTCCTGACCACTTTCTCTCTCAGATGAATACATGGAGCTATGAGTGAAGGTACTAATGGTAGATAAGAATCTACCTGTAGTGTCAAAATATCCTGACCAAAGCTACATGGGAAATAAAGGGGTTTATGTAGTTTACAATTGCAAGTTATAATGCATCATTTCAAGACAGCCAAGGCAGAGGCTCAAGCAGTCAGTGCCTTCAAGAGCCAAGAGAAAATAAGCACAGACTTGCTTACTTGCTTGCCGCCAGCTAACTTCTCTCTTATACGGCTTAGAACCCTCTCCAGAGAATGGTGTCACTCACAATGGTCTGGGTCTTTCTACATAAATGAACAATCAAGACACTCCCCCACAGGCATGCCCACATGCCAATTTGATCTAGATAATCCATCATTAAGACTCTACTGTGATGTCATGTTGAGGCACTGTATGGTAATATGTCCTCATGACATGAGGTTCAGTTTAGCTCTCTGCATTTCTCTCACCCACATTAATAAATACTGTTCCTAATTTTTTTTCCTTTTTAGACTTTAAGGAGAAAGCTTAGTGGCTCCAAACTCAATTCCAAATATATATGCCTATCTCTGAGGTTATCTCTGTCTGCTGTTGAAATTAACCATCACAAGAGGCCAGTGAGTTTGCTGAGAAGATAAAAACACATGCCACCAAGCCTGATGCCCTGAGTTTAATCCCTAGGACACACATGGAAAACTCCCACAAGCTATGCTCTGACTTCTGCATGTGCATTATAGCACACATATGTGCTGCATGCATGCACAGGTATGGGCCCACACACAAATAAGGTGAATGAAAGAATGAAATCCATCTATATGAATACATTCAGACTTGTATATTATAATGCACAATTATCACAATGGAATTAATCATCCTTAAAGCTAGAAATCTTAAAATACCTACACTCTCAGGTTCAGTGGGATCTGATGAACAATGCTGACTGCTTAGTAAGTAGAAAAATAGGAATATTTAAAAACCTTCCTGAGTGGAAGGATATTTCCTAGTGGTTTTCTCTTCTCAGTAAGTGGCCCCATATCTGACTACTGGATAAAGAACAAAGTCTTGGAGACACAAGGATAAACAGCCACTTTGTAGTCCTAAGAAACCCTGAGATGATGGGTTTGTAAAAAACCAGAAGGTATCATTGCCCTCAGTCTACAACCTGGCACTAAGCCCTCCCTTTGCCACACACAGAATTGAACTCAGAAGAGAGGAGACAACCTCCAAGTCAAAAATTCATACTTGTTAAGGTAGAGAAAGGAAGAATTCATTCAAAACTATTAATAAAGGGACAAGGTATGCTATAATCTTAGCACTCCAGAGACAGAAGCTTAAGTAACACTGAAAGTTTAAGACCAGCCCAGTCTGCACAGAGCATTCCAAACCAACCAGGGGTATATAGTGAGACCCTGTCTCAAACCAAGATGGGTATAGAGTCATATCAATGAGACTTTTCAGTGTGGAAGGAAAAGTGATCTCACCTCCTAGAACAATTTATAGGAGCAGGTTTGTGGTCAGTACATGGAGAACTGCTAAAAGGAAACATCAGGAATCCTGGAATCTAAGCATCAAAATGTCTATGCACTGAGGCTTCATCACCAGGCTGTGGAGCTAGTGGGAGGTTGACCAGAACTACATACCGTTTGGGGATTGACCTGACTAGGGCAATGGAAATGAAGGGACAACTGAGATATGTACACAAAGTTGAGATCAAGTGTGTCATGTGCTTTGTGGAGATACACAAGCAACCCAGAAACTCGGTGCATTTACTATGTACAGCCAACCGAGGAGTTGGGTTACTGCACAGCACCGTACAGGAGGCAAGTTACCTCATTTTGGCATTGGTCTCTGTAGTAGGAGGAGTGTCAGTCTACAGTCATCCAGGAAGATGTGGTTGATGAGTTCTGCACACACTGTCAACATTTGTATCAGACCACTGGAAGGCCTGACTTATTCCTCTGGGACTTGACCTGGACAAAGCATGGACATGAGCTTGTCCTATCAAGCTTATGTCAGTCAACAATACATATTCACTCAGGACTTCACCCCCGCCCCACAGGAAGTGTTGGGGCCTAATAAAAGGAAGTGAGAAAATGAAGGAGAGTACCTCTCTAGATATCAAACTGTGAGACCTCCTCCACCATATGCTCCTGCCAGGATGTGTTATGTCACCAGGATGTGTTATGTCACCAGGATGTATTATATCACCAGGATGTGTTATGTCACCAGGGGCCCAAAGCAATGAGGCCAAGAGACAATGAACTGAGTCCTCTGAAACTGAGCCAAAACAAACCTTTCCTTCTTGTAAGATATTCTCTCTCAGTTATGTTGTCATAGCAACACTGAGCCAACTAACACCTCTGCTATATTAGTTACTTTCCTTGTTGCTGTATTGAAAAAAACCCAACTAAAGCAATTTAAGACACACACACACAAACACACATGCACACTTTGGTTCAAAGTTAAGCAGACACAGTCAGTCGTGGCAGCAAAAGCATGGTAGAAGAAACATCTCATAGCTGTGGTAGAGAGCTTGTTCACATCTGAATACTTCTGGATCAGGAAGTAGAGGGATCATGATGAAATATAATCCTAGAGATCCACTTCCCCCATCTAGGCCTTAATTCCTACAGGTCCAATCATCCCCCAAATGGTGTAACCAACCAGAGACTGGGTGTTCAAATCCATAAAACATACAGCCTGGGGACATGTCACATTCAAACTGTAGCAGTAGGTGAGAGGGATTCCAGCAAAACCAGCCTGATGGAATTCTCTCTGCGGTTGTGTGTCTTGCTTCTGGTTTGTGATCTGTCTTGTTTCTATGTCCAGCCTGAGACAGAGTTCTAAAACCCTGCTGCCATACCACTCCTCAGGCCCATCTGCTTTTCCTTTTTTTTTTGAGACTGAAACATGGGAGTATGTCCCACAGTCCAGATGAAGGCGTCCTCACAGCAGGGGGTACCTCTCACAGAATTTCTCTCTTAATCAGTGGCCAGGCTGCATCTCCACCCACTGGGGACACTTCAGTGTCCACAGAATACAGCAGTCTCCCCACCCACTGAGAACTCTGTGCAATGCTAGAAACATAGTCTTTTCAGCCATTGTGTGAAGGAAAACAAAAGGCTTCTGCAAGTGTCTTCCTTTTGTGCGGCAGAGACGTGCTCCGTTTTCCCTCCTTTCAATCTGTGTTGTCACATGGAATAAGCGAGACAAAGGAAACAACTTTTCTAGAAGAGTCTGTGTCACACTCAACTTAATGCTTGTGCGATTTGAATAGACAGTGAAGTGAAAGGTAAAATCATTTATTCCCAGAAAGGGAAAGTTTGAAAAGACAAAAGTGCTGCTTTCCTGGTCCTGAATGGAGGCTTTGTCTGATGACTCATCATGTACAACAACAACTAAAGTAGCAATTTCTTCCCTCTCTTACCCCCACGGTCAGACTTACCTGGGAAGCATTCATTCTTTCTCCAGACTTCCCTGCCTTAGTCTGCTTCTGCCTCTCTGATACTGCTGAAACTGTTCTTGGGGAAGCCTCCAGCAAACGCTTTGTCTTTACCTCATTTCTTAAAGAGTAATGCAAGTAAACATAAAATCAACAAATCATAACAAAGGAAGCGCCTGTGTAACCACAGTCCAGGACAAGAAACAGAACACAGCAGGAACCCTGAGAAGGAAGCATTCCCGCAACCCCGTTACACATCTTCCCTGGAGTCATCCCGTTTTCGTCCTATACCCAAGCTTGCATTTCTGCTGCCATATCTGATGTGTTTTATGAGTGCTCTCACATGTCTGCCATGCCACGGGAGCAATGGCTTAACCTCTCCAGCGATCCAGTGGTGAGATGCCTCTCTGCCTTTGCATGCAATGGTTCACTCATTTTCATGACAATATATGCTATCCTTATAAGACTAAGACACAATTCATATTACCATTGATGGATACTTAGGTAGTTCCTAATAAATAATTCTGCTGTATAGACTCTTATACAGTCTATAAGGTGTATGAGTATGTGTGTATGTGAGTGTGTGTGTGTGTGTGTGTGTATGTGTGTTGGGCAATTAAGAATAAAATTACAAGACCAAGGAGACCCATATACTAGCATTTGGTAACTTTAGCACTGTGATTTTAGTCACTTGATACTGTACATTGAACCTCTCACAGTGACTTGAAGATGTCTGAAGAGAGGAATGTCCCCCACATTCTTATGGACATTTGGATAGATATTCCTTTTGGAACGTGCATTCAAATGACTTGTATTATATTTATTGTCATTTATTTTTTAAATATTTTTCATAAGTCATTTGTAGGTAAATACCTCCCAAAAGTGTATCTTCTGGTTAAGTTTTCAAAATTGTGAATAATATCAAAAAATATACATAGATAAAAACATATAGATATATATATCTATATAGAGAGATATACATAGATATACATGTGTGTATATATGTGTATGTATATATGTGTGTGTGTGCAAATATGCATGACATAATCCTTCATACCACCACAATATGGTGTTTCAATAGAAGTATACCTACGGTCTACAATTAATAGAGATCATGTAGTACCTGTCCGTTTACTCCTGGCTTCTTTCCCATAACCCAGTGCCTCAGGTTTATCTACACTGTTGCCTGGGGTTTTTTTCTCATTTTTTAACACATTACACATTTCCATTGCTTTAATTTTCTTATATTCTTAATAGACCTAGGCATTCTATATTCCCGCTCCTCACTCACTCTCCAGAACTTTGCTCCTTTATACAAAGTTGTACAGTTGCTTTTGAATCACTGTTACCACACTAAAAGGAACAACTGGAGATAGGCTTCAGAGAGCTCCAGGCCATCATGGCAACAGAGATGGTGAAGAAGCAAGAGGGGGGCGTGGCAAAGGCTAGACACGTCACAGAACGGCCAAGAACCAGAGAGTGAAAGAAGACATAGACAAGGGTAACATGCCCCAAGTATAAACCCCACCTTCAGTGGTCTCCCCGGGTCTGCTGGGTTTCAACCCTTAAGGTTTCACAGCCTCCTGAAATAGAACCACTAACTAGGAACCAAGTACACAAACATGATTCTATAGGGCATGTGACATACTCAAACCGTTACAACAACCCCTTATACGAAGATACCCTTAATGTTCAATGCTCCCTTTGTGGATGCCGCTTCAATAGATGACTCTACTACCAACTGCCACTCGGTGGGTGGCTGCAGGGTCCTTTATACATATAGGTGATAACTTTCATTATCTAAACACATCTCCATTTAGATACCCCATCACCTTTTTTATTTCTTTTTTTAATTAATTTTTATTTAAATTAAAAACAATCTTATTTTACATAGCAATCCCAGTTCTTTCTCCCTCCCACCCTCCCATTCCCCCTACCAACCTCCCATCCCAACCTCCATTCACTCCTCAGGGAGGGTGAGGCCTTCCATGGAGGATATTCAAAGTCTGTGACATCATTTGTGCCAGGGCCTAGGCCCTCCCCCATGTATCTAGGCTGAGAGAGTATCCCTCCATAGGGAATGGGCTCCCAAAGCCCATTGGTGCACTAGGGATAAATACTGGTTTCACTGCCAGAGGCCCCATAGACTGCCCAGCCCACCCCCTCACTGATACCCACATTCAGAAGGCTTGGTTCGGTCTTATACAGGTTCCCCAGCTGTCAGACTGGGGTCCGTGAGCTCCCACTTGCTCAGGTCAGCTGTTTCTGTGGGTTTCCCCAGCCTGGTCTTGACCTCTTTGCTCATCACTCCTCCCTCTCTACAACTGGACTCCAGGAGTTTGACTCAGTGCTTGGCTGTGGGTCTCTGCATCTGCTTCCGTCAGTTACTTCCTCATCTCCCTCTCAGTTCAACTTGCATCCCAACTGAACTATTTCTGAAGGGACCCTGGCCACAGCCAAGGACAGGGAGAGCAGCCAGAGACATATAAGGTGAGAAAACCACTTTCAACTGACCAATGACTTCATGGACTCAAATTTCAAGAGCATTCGAGGTGTTTAAGATGAGGAGAGGTCTCTAAAAGACGGAGCAGCGCCCTCATTTGACACTAATTGGCGGACTGGGAAGAAAGCTGCCTTGTGGGACCAGGAGCTGTGCTGGTCAGCCTGTTCACATCATCCCTCACCCAGTTATTCTGGGAAATTACGTCATATTGTTCTTCCTAAAGTGTGCTTATCGTGTGACACCAAATATTAACAATCCAAGGCATCTCTTAATACCCTTTTTACCAAATCCAAACTTCTTGGCTTAACTTTTTTCATAGCTCTGAATCTTTAATTTTTTTTTACTTTCAGATTTTTTATTTAAATTAGAAACAATCTTATTTTACATAGCAATCCCAGTTCCCTCTCCCCTCCATCCTCCCACACCCCCACCGACACTCCTCCACCCCTGTCCCACTCCTCATCCATTGACCTAAGACCCGATACTTTCCCATGATGCAGCAGTAACTCCCTTCAAATGCCTTGTGTTGGCTAGTCTCACATCAACCCACAGATGCTAGGGTCACTGGGGGAAACGAACACTCAAATGAGAAGTTTGCCTGTATTGGAACATTTTCTTGATTGATTTATATGGGAGGGTCCAGCTCACTGGAGGTGGGGTAACCCTGGGCTGGTGGCCATGGATGCTATAAGAAAGCAGGCTGAGCAAACCATGAGGAGCAGGTCAGTATGCAGTGTCCATCCACGATTCCAGATCCAGTCCCTTCCTCTGGGCTCCTGCCTTTCCTTCTCTCAGTAGACTGTGTCCCAGGACATGTAAGCAAATAAACCCTTTCCCCTGAAGTTGCTTTTGGGCCTTGGTGTTTTATCACAGCAACAGAAATCCTAACTAATCCATACCACATCTTTCCCACTTGTGGGCCATTCCTGTAGGAGGAAGTCTGATGCCGCCATAAAACATGTGGCATATTAGAGGCGCATACAGATGAGGTAATAAAAGGGCGGTTTACCACACCGCTAACCACACCCACTTTAGGCAGGACTAAAGACGTATACGGCTGGACGTAAAGACGTATACGTACATAGGCAGAACTACATCACTAGCCCATGGCTAGGGGGCGTTACGGGGGAAGGCATAAAAGACAGCACACAGGAAGTCTCGTTCTCTTCCTGGAGTTCGGCTTCCGGTCCGGCAGCTGAAAACTGCTTGGCTCCTCTGGGTTTGGTATCTTGTGAGTAATTTCTACATTAAATACTTAGCTTTACTTTCAGTAATTGTGCGTCACGTATCGTTACAGCGTCCATTGAAGCCTACACATTCCTGCTGATATCAAGTATGGAAGGTTCCCTACTTCTCCTCTATTCTTTGAAAAGTCTATTATCCTCAGGGTCAAGTGCAAACTTTATTTTTCCCAAGAGCCTCTGTGTATATATGTTTGTAAAGTTTGTTGAGTCAAAATAAGTGCTGTGATTCATTCTTTAAACGGGTAAAATCACGTTTAGGAAGTTTTCATTTAAAAGAAATTTACTACTTGTCAAGATTTTTAATCTATTCTCAACACTGGTTCATTTCAAGCTACACTTAGAAGAGCAAAGCATATAAATTTTACATTACAAGGAGTGAGAATACACAGGTTTTGCTTCAGCTGTTTTATTAAATGTCTGTTTTGAGGCCTTATGTGCATACAGCCTATTGGAACATGTCACCATTTAAGCTATTACCTACGAAAATGAGGGTTGCTGTTATTTATAGGTAATACTTGGACTGCATAATATATGTGCTAACAAGTAAAAATAAGGATTTCTCTGTTTAAAAAAACTAAATAAAGCAAAACGCTAGAACACAATCTAGTAGGGTGTGTTACGTGGGACATTGGGATATGCAAAGACTTCAGAAATGGCCTTAAGAGTGCAATCAAAGTGTGGCAAATGGGAGTAATTCTGTCAAGATTACAAACTTCTGTAGAGCAAAAGAAACAATCGACACAGTAGAAAAACATTTATTATTAGAATAAATACCTGCTAAGTATTTGTTTAACAAGATGTATATTTTCAGACTACATAAGTAACTCAGCACATACCCCCATACACAAACACCACACATAAAGCAGATAAACTGGGGGAAAAGATCTGAATAGACGTTTCTTCGGAGAAGACAAAGAAGCCTGGAGGTTTAGCTCATGGTGATTGTCCAGCAAGACTGGAGCCTTCCGTTTGATCTCCAGCACCACAGAAGACAAAAGAAGCCACAGTGTCACTAGTTATCAGGAGAAAATCATTTCAAGATTCTAACAAGAGATCATCTCATTGCGCAATAACCATTATCTGAAAAAGCAAAGAGTTGGAAAGCTGGATGACCCAGAGGACAGAGGTACCTGCTGCCAAGCTTGACAGCCTGAGTCCAGTTCCTGGGACTCACTTCGTAGAAGGAGAGAACTGACACCTACAACTTGACCCCTGACCTCCACTTGCTCACCATGGCACATGCACACACACATGTGTTCATGAACACAGACATACACACATACATACACATACATGTTCACGCACACTCACATACATACACATGTTCATACACACACAACACACACACATACCACTAAAATAAATAAGATGTAAGACAGAAAGGAAAAGAGTAACAAATGTTAGTCAGAGTGTAGATAAAGGATAACTCTCATATACTTTTGGTAATAATTAAGTTAGTATAACCATTATGGAAAATAATAGGGAAGCTACTGAAAAATCTAGAAATAGACCTGCCAAGTGATCTAGTATGCCTACTACTGGATATACATACAAAAGAAGATGAAGTTAGTATATCAAAGAAATGTTTTGACTCAATATATATAGCAGCACTGTGCTTAATAACAACAATTATAGACTACACTGAGGTGCCTATAACTAATGAATGGATAAATGAACATAGATGCACATATACACACATATATATATATATGAAATATCATTCAGCCATATCAACGAAGGAAATTCTATTACACATAGCCATATAGATGGACTAGAAAGACACCATATTAAGTTGGACACAGTAAGATAAATGCCTTGGCTGAGGCATACAGTTCAGGGAAAGAAAACTTGCCTAGCACGTATGGGGCCCTGGGCTCAGTTCTCAACATGGTAAAATGAAGAGACAATTACTTCGTGTCCTCACTTACATATGAAAGGTAATCATTTGATCTCAGGGAAGTAGATAATAGAACAGTGGTTGCCAGAACACAGAAAAAGTGGGACATGGGTACAGAGGAGTACAGCTGGACAAGAAGAATAACTTCTATTTTTCTATGGTACACTTATCTACAATCGACAACATTTAACTATGTGTTTCAAAATAAGGATAACTAACACAAATACACATGTACAGAAATATCACACTTTGACCCATAAATATATGCAACTTTGCTTCAAATAAAAATTATATATAAATATATATGTGTGTGTGTGTGTGTGTGTGTGTGTGTGTGTGTATAATTCTTAGGGGAAACTCATGTCACATGATTAAATCTCTATCTAATTCCTGACTGAGACATCTAAAGGAAGAGAGATTTTTTTTTTCAGTGAAAAGATTGCCAAGATGAAAAAGAGAAAACTATCCTGGAAGGCTGGTGTGGCAAGCAGAGGGTATAGTGACGGAAAATTCTCTGAATATCAGGATGTTATGAAGACCCCCAAAGTGGGGAGACCCTCACTCAAGTCTCAGGATAAGCCGATGCCCCAATAATTCAAGAGAGACCGTTCTTGCTGCAAGCACACGAGGTTTATTCGGGCAACCAGTGCACTGGGGCCGAGCTCATGACCCTCGCAGGGGCAGAGAAGTTCAACCCCTAGTAACTGCAGTTGGGGGTTTTTTAAAGGGAGAAACCGAATCGGGGAGTTAGGAAAACATCATAAAGGATGTAAAGTTAAATGATAGCTTATGTCTTAACAGGAAGGTTATCTCAAGCAAGCATTCTTTAGGCATTGTACAGTTAAACATTGAGCAGGAATGTGGTGAGCTAGTTCCTGGATCAGGGAGGGTTATCTTTTAGGTTTATCTTGAGGTCTCCGGTTTCTCAGGAGAGGGCAGAAGGGCAAGTCACTCTGTGGTGGGCTAGTCACTAGGGGTCTAAGAATGTTGAGTTGGGATCTCTCAGTTAAAGCCACTAGAAAGACACATGTGCTAGAAGGAAAGTACTCCGAATGACCACAGAGGAAGTGCCACAAGTCTGAAGCTCATGCCAACACACACTGCTTTGTTGCTGTCCTGGGAGTTCAAAGCAGCTTCAGCAGAAGCGTCCCCATATTCTAAAGCAGCTGCTGTGAAGATGTCATGTTGGACCAATGATCTTACTGTCTGGGAGTGGTTAAAAATGCCAATCTTAGCCGGGCGGTGGTAGGGCACGCCTTTAATCCCAGCACTCGGGAGGCAGAGGCAGGCGGCTCTCTGTGAGTTCGAGGCTGGGCTGGACCGATAGCCTCCAAAACAATACAGAGAAACCCTGTCTCATAAAAACAAAAACAAAAAAAAAATGCCAATCTTATCTGGCCATTCCATTCCACTCCTAGAACCAGTGAATCCAGAGAGCATTCAGGTGAAGCCTGTCTGACTGTGTCAGGGAGCTCCCTGGGCAAATCTCTTTGACTATAAGACTGGAAAAGCAATGGTTTTGCCAGTTGCGGAAACCCAATTCCTCCAGAGAAAGAACCAGGTCAAGCAGTACACAGCACGCACCCAGAAGCAATTTTCAGGTCCATTGGGCAATCTGAGCTCACCTACCAAAGAGGAGATCTCTTTTGTGTTCCTCCAAGAAACAAATAGTTGAGCATTTGTCTGAAATTGACCCAAGAAGATAGAGAATAGGCTTTGGAGGCAGCCAGTGCTTAGAGTAGTCGAAAGCAGACAGAACCTGGTGTGTTCAGTGATGTTGCTGAGCCATAGGGTCACAGAGCCCAGTGCCGGCCTTGTCCGTACGTAAACTTCCTTACTGTCTAAGGCTACGCAGCTAGGATTTTCTTTGCCTGCCGATACAGGCCATCATCTCACCACTTTGTAATTCTGCTGTTTCTGCCAAGAGTCATGGCATCAGGAACCCAAACTCAAATGCACTGACTGGTGAACAAAAGCCAATAGATGTGGAAACTGAAGCCACAGACTCAACTCTCCAACAACTTGATACAAACTGGACAAAGCCAGTGAAACTTCCAAGTGTCCAACAATGGAGTCTGGAACAGATTTTGTGAAAACAAAAGAATAGACTAAGACCTGAATAAGTTCAAGCTCCCAGCACATAGGAATAGGTGAGCTCACAGTCTCCCTCTCAGCTCAGAAGCCACCGGTGACTGACAGTGATCGAAAGAGGAAGAGTCAGTTTTCTTCAAGGGTTCAGCCCCTGGTAGGTTGACCACCCTCTAGTAGAAAGTCACAATCCAAGAATATTTAGACAGAATTAACTGTAGGTGATGGCCTTAAAAAACATCAAGGAAAAGGACACAAAGTTTGTTGGAGAAGGAAAAGGGAGTAGATCTAGGAGGAGAGGGGATTCGGGAATAAATATAATCAAAATACATTGAATTAAATCCTCAAAAACTAATAAAATGCAATATAGATATAAGCTAGCACTGCCCTCCTACAGTAGAAAATACAAGATTCATCCACAGATATTAAAGCCAACGTTAGGATGACCTATCTCCTGTAATTACATCTATAAAATAGGTCATGTGACCAACAGTCCCTACTAACTGAAAACTGAAAAGTTGCCTTGATGCAGATCTTTCCAGTTGCAGAGACAGATGGATAGTTGACTGTTTTACTGACTAAGCACGCCTTAGACCAGAGTCTCTGTCAAGAAGATTTTAAACTTTACTCTTTGTTGTATTTAGGGATAGCTAATTTTCTTTAAGAATCACACATTATTGCCCTCACTTTGTGATGATATTTAAATTGCTTTCTTTAAAGGATTTCCCTGGTGTGCTCTCTGCTGGAAAATAAGGTTCATTCCAACTTCCTTCAACCCGTCTTTGGCATTCATTTGAAATCCCCATTTTCCCTTGACCTTGGATTAAATTACATCCTTATGAAAACTCTTACACGAGGCTTAAAAACCTCCTCACTAATTCCTTGACCTGCAAACACTTGCGGGTGGAAACTGAAACACATTTCTAGAGGTAACAATAGATATCTGGACAGGGGCAGGTGGACACTGAACCAGGTGTTCACCCCTCCCAATAACGCATTAGGAGGTAAACGTTCTCTTTAATCAAATACTGATGTGGTGAATAAAGTCACCTGAAAACATGTTTAAGCACCAATGACATCAGAGGCAACCTTGAAAGGGACATGTGTTCCCCAAATTCCAGAGACATCTTTGATTTCTCTATACATAAGGCAAAGGGGGGAAAGTTAACAGCAATGTTTTGTGAAAACAAAATACTAAATTTATCAGATCTGTCTTGAAACTGTAATAAGCATCAGAAGGATAAAATATACCATTTATGTTTGCCAGCATTTAATGAGACAATGTGGGTTTAAAGCACCAATATGAACAAAAAGGGATTGTTACCTTTATATCATCATCCAAAACATCGCTTTCATGATTCTACATCTCTTATCTGCTGTCCCAATAGCAGAGGCACGATGCTCTGAGATTTGCTTCGGGTGTGGCTAAAAGATGTTTGTTAGAGACACCTGGACTTTGACACGAGCAAGTGGGCTGGTGTAAACGTCTCCCTGCACAGTGTGGAGAAAACTCCCTTCTCACCTCTAAGGGCACACTTACCTATGTCCCTAGTTAGTGATGGTTTGAGGCTGGTGAAAGCCTTTGAAGGTTAGATCAGCATGGAGGAAACCCACCATGGCAGGTGCACACAGAGCCAATGCTGGCCAAGAGCAGGATGAAGGGTGATATCCTCAGAGCATCAGTGGCTGCAGCAAGTCCATCAGAGCTAGGCTGGGAAGTAGCATTGAGGTACTCTTAGAAATGAATGCTGAAATTCGCCCTATTCTAGGAGAATCTGGGTGGTAAATTAAGGAATGCTCTTAATACAATGGGACACGTAGTGTTCAAAGCTCAAGAAATTACCTCCCAAGAGAAAATATACAGCCTATCCAAGAAACATGAAGGGTGCCTGCCTAGGCTTAGTGTGTAAAGAAGACCTATGGGGTGTCAATAGACCCTTGAAGGAACCACCTACTAGCCACAGCCCCAGTCAGGCTACTGTAGAGAGAACATGGGCCCCTGTGTCTGGTGTCACTGCCAGCCCCCTCCCTGTGTTTGTTAGCACACTGCTGTGATGTCTTGATTAGTCAGTTTACACCTGTTGCCCAGATTTCCCACCTACAAGATGAAAGTTTCAACTCATAGGTCCTTTGGTGCCCTACAGCTCTAAAATCATTTGCTCTTACACTTAAAGGGCTTTAAAAAGATGCTTTTGGGTTGGTCCTTGGAGCAGATAATCCTTGGACTTGACCTGAACCTGCAGGAGAAATAAACTCCAACGAACAGGAAATTCAACACAGTTCGATCGGTAACTCTGTGGATGCTCCAGAGAAATAGCAAATGTGCCACATAGAAAGAGTGTGGGGATTGTCCCTATCTGTCCCCAAGCTTTCAATGTACCTGACTGTGGTCAAAAGCAGGCTTTTCTGTTTGATCTTCAATAGAAATAAGATCAGGGACTAAGCAGGTGCCAGCCCCAGCACACTGGAGGTGCTCATCTTCCTGGGACTGTGTGTCCCCACCACCCCCTGGGCTCACACAGACACAGTTAGGCTCCCACTGGAGGTGCTCATCTTCCTGGGACTGTGTGTCCCCACCACCCCCTGGGCTCACACAGACACAGTTAGGCTCCCACTGGAGGTGCTCATCTTCCTGGGACTGTGTGTCCCCACCACCCCCTGGGCTCACACAGACACAGTTAGGCTCCCACTGGAGGTGCTCATCTTCCTGGGACTGTGTGTCCCCACCACCCCCTGGGCTCACACAGACACAGTTAGGCTCCCACTGGAGGTGCTCATCTTCCTGGGACTGTGTGTCCCCACCACCCCCTGGGCTCACACAGACACAGTTAGGCTCCCACTGGAGGTGCTCATCTTCCTGGGACTGTGTGTCCCCACCACCCCCTGGGCTCACACAGACACAGTTAGGCTCCCACTGGAGGTGCTCATCTTCCTGGGACTGTGTGTCCCCACCACCCCCTGGGCTCACACAGACACAGTTAGGCTCCCACTGGAGGTGCTCATCTTCCTGGGACTGTGTGTTCCCACCACATCCTGGGCTCACACGCACACAAGCAAGGCGGCCTCCCCATCTGCAAAAATAAACAAGCCCCACTGTCCTGAAAGGACATAGGACAAGGCCTCATCTAGGATGAGACAAGCAATAATTAGGACATGAAATCTAGAAAGCAAAATGTTCTACAAATGCTGATGCAGCCCTATGAGGGCTCTCACAGCAAGTGAGAACCTGCCCAAACTCTGTGCCCGGAGCACCCAACCCTCCTGGTTGCGTAAGCACAGATTCCAGACTTGCATGACCCTGTCTCTTTGTAGTTTATGTCCCAGGCTCTGCATTTGCCTCATCCTGGGTCAGGCCTTGGTGCTGTCGCATGAACTGGTCGCATATTTCCCTCTAAGGACAGCAGTGTGTGTTTATTTCTGCAGAAGCAAAGCAATGCAAAATGCACCTGAGTCCAGAAAGCACAATGCCTAGATCAGGGCATCCTCCCTGAGCCTGGACCTGGCAGCTGTTCAATTCTGCGTTCTTCTTTATAACTCAAATGAAGCTCATGCAGTGTGGATCTGCATGGTACCTCGGGCTACATTAACTCTGCACAGTCACTAGGGCTTCGATCTCCTCATTTCTCTCTTTTATTTTAATGCTCTGCCTGATCAGCTTAACCAGCTACTGAAAGAAACTTTGAAACCAAAGCGTGCTGGATGGAATCTCCCCACAGGCAGGCTCAGATGTTTTCAGTAATTGGTCCCAGTTGGTGGCGCTGTTTGGAGGTTTACGAGGTGTGGCCATGCTGGAGGAAGTACGTCACTGAGGGGGAGGGCTTTGCAGTTTCCACACTACCCGACACTCCCAGTGGTTCAGTGTCTCTCTACCTCCTGCTCATGTGAGCCCTGAGGTCTCACTTCCGGCTCCAGCCACCATTTCTGCTACCTGCTTCCATGCTCTCTCTGCCATGGTGAACCCTAACCCTCTGGAGCCATAAGCCCAAATAAACACTTTCTTCTATAAGCTGTCTTACTCATGCTATTTTATCACAGCAAGAGAGAAGCAATTCATGCCCAGAGCTTTTGTTAACGCAAATTTATTTTTTCAAACCCTAAAGCAATGATCGTATAATGTGCACACTCACACAAATCAAACCTCACTTGAGGGGCATCTTGAAAGTGAATATCCCTGCCATGCAAGTGCTGCAATCGCCATCATGAAGCACCCGATACTTGTCTTAAATACTTTTTTTTTAAATGTGTCTTCATAGCTCTGGAGATTGTGTTCAAAAACTGGGGGGTCAAGTTCAGTTTCCTCTGCAGGCTCTTAGGTTTGCAAATGGCTGTCTCCTCCTGCATCCACACAACAGCTAATTAAAGTTGTTTCTCCCTTCCCAAATATCCAATGGCTGTCAATAGCTCCTCAGCTAGAGGTGCCAGCTCGTGTGGCCCTCCTTGTCCATGCTGGAATGTTGACTGGCTGGATCTTGTATAGGTCTTGTGCAGGCAGGCATCGCTGCCTGTGAGTTCATGAACGCACCCGTCCTGTCATGTCCAGTCCTCCCAAACCTCTGGATCTTACAACTTCCACGACCCTTCTTCTACCAGGCTTCCTGAGCCTTGTTGGGAGGGATGTGGTGACGGAGCATCATCTCTGTACCCATGGATCAGTGCAGCTCTCAGTCCTCATCAGAGGAGGGTCTTCATAAAGGGGAGAACGGTTAACGCGGACTCACAGCTGGTCAGCGTGTGGAGGAAAAGTGCCAGCAGATGCTCAGCCGTAAACAGGAACCCTTAATTGTAGAGGTCTTATTTCCAAAGTAATCACATTCTGGGAGAGTGGAGTGAAGACTTCAATATGTGAGATTTAAGGGGATACGTGGTCCGGCCTATGGGGTGTTCAGGTGATCTCTATCTTAACTCAGTATCTGCAGTAAGGACAAAGACCTTCCATAGATTTCAGCTATTTTCCACAAGCCCATGAGAGTCTGACTCCACAAGACGGTGTGGAAGAAACTGGAACGAAGAACTACTTAGACTCTTTCTTTCCTAACGGACTCTCTCTCCCCACATCCCTTCCTGCCTCTTGCTTTTTCTGGGTATCTCCTGGTTCCAAGTGGAGAGGATGGTTCCTTCTGTTACAACTTAAAACTACACCCAGTATCGTTAGTTATGCTTTTGAACTACACAGGAATTAATGAAGCCAAATTTCATAAAGGGAGAATATAAAATGTAATTCTGAATTCAAATCTCAGTGACAGAATGGGAATAAGAAAAACATGAGCAAAACAAGAGAAACCACGCCTCCAATCCATTTGAGGACAAACCCCCAGCTTCTTACAGGAGGAGCCCAGATCCTTTGAGTGACTAGGAAGGAGCTGAGAAAACAGAAGTCCCTGTGGGATTCATCACAATGCCTTCCAGGAGGCCTTGTGGCCACACCCACCCCTCAAGGGTCCCATTGGAACAGCCAAACACTGGAAAAAGCAGCATGCTTGGCTCCCATCCGGCAGTGAGTCAAGCACACCACCAGCAGTGACACGCTCTCCAGTTCCAACCAGAGCTCTCTGGAGCCTGCACAAGAATTCAAGAACACACCTTGCTGGGGGACTCCACAGTTCCTGCCCTTCGAGATTGGCTTCAGTCTGCCAAGGCAGCACTTTCTCCAGCTGGCAGAGACTCAAACCAGCAAGCAAATCACCCACCCCAGAGGCGTACTTGGCCCTGGAAGCTTTTGAACTGGAGCACTGAAGCAGAGAATTCATCGGGATTTTAAAGGCGCCATTCTCTGTGGCTGTTCGCAGCATGATGAAGTGGAAAACCCTCTCCTTCCTCTCCTTTCCTGTCAAGCTTATCTCCTCACCCCACAGCATTCTTCCAACTGCACAGCTTACTCAAAAGAAAGCATTTTACACGGAACCCCAAAAATACAGAAACAACAATCATTTCTGATTTCAAGCTTGGTCTGTTTTGATCAGATTAAAAGAAAAAATATTTACAGTGTTTTGATAAGGACAATCAGAAGCAAAACCAAAAACAAGCCAAATACTATTTCTGATTAAAAAACATGAGATATTAAGATGTGCCTTGTGATAAAATTTAGTGCTTCTATCAAGAGGAGTTCTTGAAGAGGCTTTATTTT
This sequence comes from Mesocricetus auratus, assembly GCF_017639785.1. Classification (NCBI taxonomy): domain Eukaryota; kingdom Metazoa; phylum Chordata; class Mammalia; order Rodentia; family Cricetidae; genus Mesocricetus; species Mesocricetus auratus. The sequence goes on along the minus strand of NW_024429192.1, from coordinate 7,873,972 downwards.
CCCAATGCAATCAGTGTCCACACAGATAAGGACAAAAAAATTTTCACAGATTTTCTCAAGGCTATGTTGAAAAAGATCCAAACTTCCCCACCTATGGGATGCCACTGACAGAGTTGGCTCAGCGGGAAGACAATCCTCTTCAAGGATATCGATATTTTATAAGCCCCACACAACAGCAGGGGACATAAATAGACTTCTGAGAGGGATCCTGGGATCAGCTTTCTGTCACTGAGACACAATGCCTCAGAGAAACAACTCAGAGGACAAACAAAGGGCTTGAGGAGTAACTAGGGTACAGAGGGCTTACCAAGCCTGTTAAAGGCCCAGGCTCCGCATCAACACCACAAGAAAAAAAATAATGGAAAACAGAAAAAGAAGTAGAGTGATTCCATAGCCTTTGGCCCTGGCCAGTTGGGCCTGTGCTTTGAGGTCGTTGGTACAGCAGAACATGGCGGTGAGGATCACGAGGTTGAGTAGAGCTGCTCACCTCAAGAGAGACCATGAGCAAAGGGAGGGGCACAGGTTAGACCCTGTGGAGGTTCCTTTGCAAACTTGACACAGCCTAGAGTCACCATGAGGAGATTTTAATGAGGCGTTGTCTAGATCAGGCTGGTCTGTGGGCATGCCTGTGAGGGTTTGTCTTAACCGCCTTGTGGGATGTGGGTAGACCCAGCCCGGAAGGGGGTGGGGCCCTGGAGTAAATAAGTATGAAGAAAGCTAGCTGAACACCAAAGATGTGCATGCTTGACAGGGGATGTCCTTCTCGATATGTGTGTCTCTCATTGGTTGCTGAATAGAACACTGTTTGGCCAGTAGAGGCAGGAAGACAGGCAGGACTAGGAGGTGAGGAGAATTCTGGGAAAGATAGGCAGAGAAGCGCCATGAGGAGACGTCATATTGCAGAGGAAGGAGTAACAACAGGTCTGGACCTTTCTCTGGTAAGATAAGACCACATGGAAATGCTTAGATTAATAGAAATGGGCTAATAATTATGAGAAAGCTAGCCAATAAGAAGCCCTATCCATCGGCCAACAGTTTTATAATTAATATAGCATCTCTGTGTGTTCATTTGGGGCTGAGGCAGCAGGACCAGGCGGAGAAAGAAACTCCAGCAACATATGCTCATTTCTGTCTGCTCTTGACTAAGAATTGGATGGGATGAGCTACTTTAAGTTCCAACACTGATAGACGATAGCCTGCCAATTAAACCATTTCCTGGATAAGTTGTGTTTTTGTGAGTGTCCCACCCCCCAGTATTGTAACTTCCTTCCTAGCGCTCCCACCTTTTAAATCCATCAAAGTTTCTCAATACTATCACTGGCTGAGAACCATGCCTTCAGCCTTTGTTAAGATCCAAACAATAGCATATGCCAGCTGACAACCCCGGGTTACCCTTTCTGCTAATGCGCATCTAATCTGTGAAAATTTGCCTGCACTGAAGTGGTCTCAAACATCCCAAGTTGCAAACCCAGAAAACTACTTTAAAAGTTACTTATGGGTTTGTTTATTTGTTTGTTTTTTCCTCACAGAGCATGGGAAATCACAAATGAACACATTTACCACATCCGTTAGTAGAAACCTTAGGCTGTCAAGTTGCATCAAAGTAAAGAAATCTCTGTTATAGGTTCCAAATGCATTCAGACAACATCCTCAGTTTCTTGGTCAGTCCTTCCCTCCTTTGAAGGCAGTGTGAGGATACGATGTCTAGACTAGCAGTAGCCATGAGCATGGAATGGACACATGCCTCTTCACACCTGGAGAGGCCAAACAGTAAGAGCTTCTGAGTGCATGAGTTGACAAACCAGCTCTGAGAACAGCTCGAATCCAGACTTCCCGTCCACTGGACGATGCTAAACAGCTCTGAAAGCCACTGGAATCCAGACTTCCCGTCCACTGGATGATGATACCTTGTCACCAAATCAATGGTTCTGAAACTAAGGCACTGGGAATTTACCAGAGACCCTAATCCTTGATCATCAGCCCCATCATCCCAAATTATAGACTCTGAGGTGGGGGCCAGCAAACAGCTTCCCCAACCCTAACAGTCCTAGAGCGAGCTAAAGTTTGAGGACCAATCACATAACCTGTTGCTGCATTTTGGTGTTGTTTTCAGCTGAAAGCATCGCTGACTAAGAGAAGAAACCTCAGTTGGACATAGTTCACCAAATCAAGTCATGCATGTCAACGGGAAGAGAATGACCAGAGAGACAATCAGCCCAGAGACACAGGGACCTTTCATGTCCTTTCCAAGTGATTCTGGGAGCACTGCGACTCCACATAAGTACCATAGTTCTAAAAGTGGAATTCTTTCTACTATAAAGCCTCTACAACCTGTATTAGTCCATTTGTTCCTGTGGCAGGTCTTCAGTTCTTCTGTCTGTGATGGTAAAATCTGCATATTCAGACGCCACTCATTCCCTGATCCCTGGTTTCCCTTATGTTGTTGTTCTGCTTCTGTTTGTTTTTTCCTTTTCAACAGGAAAACTGCGCAACAAAGGCAGCTGGCAATGCAGAGTGACAGTGACGTACCCTTCACAAAGGAGCGTCACAGCACTGTGCTAGCAGCCCAGTCCTCTCCAAATCTCATCCTCTGAATCTGCTGACAAACTACTCAATCTCAGGCACAAGTTCACGAACAACAATGGACAATGAAAGGGAGTCAAAGATACCCACTGTGACTCAAGCATATTGATTCTGTCAGGTGTCGCAGCCCTGCTATATCTGGACATTTTAAGCTACGGCGATTTATTTTTAACTCATATCTACTCTACTCTCCTATGGGGAGCTTTTATTTTTCCTCTGTTTGAAGATGGCTTGGTAGAGACCTAACAAAGACAAAATTCCCAACCATGCTTATTAGTGAGTGGGAGGCAAGTGGGCTTTTAAATTCATCATGGGTATTGAACTTAGCCACATTAACAAATTAATGCATCCTTTGCAATCTCACTGATCAAAAGCAAATGAAGATACTTTTATTCCAAACAGCCAACAACGGTTGGTATGCATCACAGCCATCTGTAGCTGAGTCATCTGGCTACCTGAAGGCAAAAGCCCAGACCTTCAACAACACAGAACTGACCGTGGAGATTTTGTCACACCTCTGCTACAATGAGGGATGTGGGTACCACAAACCCATCCCAGAGCAAAGACGTTCCACCCCTATGCTATCAAAACTCAAAACACCCCAACCTTGTAGCATCCACTCCAACTCCATTCTCAAGAATAAACAATGTTTCACGTGCTACGGTGTCCATTTGGATATTTTTGTGAAAAGGACCAAAGTGACGGAGGTAAACTTGGTCACAGTAATAAGTCATGTGAGTGGCTCTAAGAAAGGCCAGAGCCAGCCCTTCACCAACAGCTATGGGAAGTTTCTGATGAGGAAACAGAAGCCCAAAGACATCAGGTAGTCTGTGTTCAGCCTCTTGTATCATGGACACAAAGCAAACTGAGGAGATAGTTTAGTAAAATGCTCACTGCACAATCTAAAGACCTGAGTTCAATCCCCAGAACCCACATCAAAAAACCACCATGTATTTGGAATCTCAGCACTGGCGTGATACAGACAGGGGGATCCCTGCAAGTCATAGGTAATCCAATCTAGCCAAGTTAGTGAGCTCCAGACCAAGGAGAGACCCTGTTTCAAAGAGGGAAGAGGAGAAGACGAAGGAGGAGGGGGGAGGAGGAGGAGGGGAGGAATCTGAGGAACCACAACTGATTGGTGTTCATCTTTCACATCTACTCCCAACACACACACACACACACACACACACACGTACTTCATATATATCTGTGTGTGTGTGTCTGTGTGTGTGCTTATCTACACATATTTTCTCAGGAACACAATTCTTATGCACAACAAATCTTCTGGACTTTTACCCATATCGTGCCAAAACAATGACTTCTTTTATTAACCATCTACAAATCATACCTCTTGTGGTTTGAAGGTCCCCTGTTTTCCACAGGCACGTGTGTTTGAACACGTGGTTCCCAGCTGATGCCACTGTTTGGGAAGACAGCAGAGCCAGCAGGAGCTGGAGCTTTGCTGGAGGAAATGGGTCACTGACTGTGAGTCTTGAGATTGTACAGCCCAGCCGCACTTCTGCTCACTGCTTACAGAGCCCTGTGGATGCAGTGTGACTAGTCAGCCCCCTGCGCCTGTAACTGAGCTTTCCCCGTCCGTCACCATGTCTGTTTCCCCTGCTTGCTGCTGTGTCTTCCCCACCATGACGGACTGTGTCCCTCTAGAACTGTGAGCCAAAATAACTAATGCAACATTCAACATCTAATGCTCCATCTATGCCATGCCCCACTGGTGAACCACAAACCCCATTCACTCTGCCATCTTCAGAATGTGCCTTCCACTTACCGTCCTAATTAATATATTACAGACCCTGATTTTACACAACTGCATGTCACACAAAAGGCATGCTACTGTCTTTAAAAGACCATGGTTTTGTTGGGGTTTTTGGAGAGGTCACCAGGTATCCCAGAAGGAACTCTATTCCCTAACTGTCATCATACCCTCAACCTTCACTCTCAAGCTACCTGCCTCAACCACCCAAATGTGTCAACTACAGTTGTATTCCACCACACCTGGCTTTATGAAAGATGTTGGGAGTCTTTTCTCTCTCTTGTATTACTTTGATACCCTCTCTAACCAGAAAAACAATCAAAACTTGAAAGAGAATGTAAAAGAATTTTAAATGTTATAAAATAGGCAAAAAGAAAATAGACCTAAAAAAGAAATATGTATTTTTAATATAGGCAAAGGAAACAATGACACATTCTACAGCACAATATGAAGGTGGTGGCTGCTTAATCCCTGAAACAAAGTGTATTTCATCTGACTACCAAGTACACGGACTGACGTGTGTAAACACACACATGTTCATCTATCTATTTGGAAAACACTTTTCTGTATTTTTAGCCTAGTATCTTCTAAAGATACATCTGCAAGTAGGCACTCAGTAACTCTTCACCTTCTAACAATGGCTGAGTTCCAAGCCCTTTAGCCTACAATAGAGATCTGTACTTTCAGAAGCCCATGATGCGCAGCCAGGTTTGGGGACCTTCTGTTTAAGCGGCACATACTGAGGGCCTGGATCCAGTGGCTTGGGCAGGACCTCAGGCATGTCTATCAGGTGAGTGGAAGATTTCAGAGGAAAGGGGGCAAGTAAGCCATTTTGTGTGACTATGTTACACATGTGACCGGCACATTGAGTTTCATCAGTATTACTGTCTCGGGGCTACACCGTCCTGTGGGTCCTGGCTGGGTGACTTTGCCTGGGATGAGATCTAGTTAAGAGGACACAGCTAGCTTCCACCACTGTGTTCCCAAACCTGTGTTTCACATTTGAGTCCATGTTGGGGATGTTTGTTTGTTTGTTTTTGTTTTGTTTCAGTTAGCCCATGCTCCATCCCCCAGTTAGCCCACATGAATCAGTGATTTGAAGGAGTCTCCTGGAAGCACAAAAAATAGATGCATGAAGGCAAACAGATGCTAGCATTTGGAATAATGCAAACATAGATGTGAATAGTAACATAATACAAATATTAATTGCAGATTTGCATGTACTGAGAAAGTAAATCTATAAATATGATCATTTTATACCAGAGCAAATAAGAAAAGAATGAATACAAATATCCAATTATTGTACTCCAGTTTGCACTGGCAAACTGTCACCATTGTGACTATTCTATTGCAAAATGCTGTCAAGTAAAATATTCTGAAGTAATCAAATCTTTTTCATACATTTTGAAGCACTTCTAATAATATCTCTTCATGATAGCCCATTCACTACACCATAATCAATACACAGCTTTTAATCTATTACACATTAAAGTGATACAGATTATTCACTCAAGTCATCAAGTACCTAAGACAAAGAGTAGTTTAAATAATTTAAAGTTGATCACTGAAATGGGTATAACTAACTCAGACAACTGGGGTGTGTGTGTGTGTGTGTGTGTGCATGCCCATGCGTGGTGTGTGTGTGTGTGTGTGCGCGTGCCCATGTGTGGTGTGTGTGTGTGTGTGTGCGCGCGTGCCCATGCGTGGTGTATGTGTGTATGTGTGTGTGTGTGTGCGCGTGCCCATGCGTGGTGTGTGTGTGTGTGTGTGCGCGTGCCCATGTGTGGTGTGTGTGTGTGTGTGTGCGCGTGCCCATGCGTGGTGTGTGTGTGTGTGTGCGCGTGCCCATGCGTGGTGTATGTGTGTATGTGTGTGTGTGTGTGTGCGCGTGCCCATGCGTGGTGTATGTGTGTATGTGTGTGTGTGTGTGCGCGTGCCCATGCGTGGTGTGTGTGTGTGTGTGCGCGTGCCCATGCGTGGTGTATGTGTGTATGTGTGTGTGTGCGCGTGCCCATGCGTGGTGTGTGTATGTGTGTGTGTGCGCGTGCCCATGTGTGGTGTGTGTGTGTGTGTGCGCGTGCCCATGCGTGGTGTGTGTGTGAGCGTGCATGTGTGCGTTTGTGTGGCGTACAGTGAAAGATTCTGGAAGTCCATCTTTTCATGTTATCTGACAGTGTCTTCTGTCATTGTCATTCAATGGAATCCCCACACAACTTAACAACATTGCCACTCAGTGAACTTCAGGAGGCCCAGGAAGGCACTATTGTGGTTAGCAAGTGTAAGGCCTAGTGAGAGGGGACACTGCTCATAGGAACTCTCAGACATCCCAACAACTTCCCATCCGTCCTCTAAGAGGTGGGTCCTGACTTCTCATAGAATTGTCAGTAGCCATGTGAGAACCCCCTTGAGTCCTATCTGCAAACATGTATCTGTCAACTCTGTAAATCCAGCATTCATCCCTACCTGCTTCCAAAACATCACCCTGGAGACAGCAAGCTCAAAGTCATCCATAATGATTTGTGTGTGTGTGTGTGTGTGTGTGTGTGTGTGTGTGTGTGTGTGTGTGTGTGTGTGCGGTTAAGCCCTGCTGTGGCGATCACTGGCTCTTTAGATGGTAAGCAATCAGCATGGCGTCACGGACGATAGAACTTCACACCCCACACCCATCAGTGGAAATGTGCATGTCACAGAATTCACACTGTGAAGCCCTTGGCAGAATGGCTGATCACACACATGTTAAAGCAGGCGGTAGCTGTGTGTGGAGGGGTGAACTGAGCTGGAATGCAACCAATCAGATCATTGCATTTCTTCAAATCCCTAAAGCCTAAGGCTCCCTCCTTCCTGAACTACTGAGCTCGCACTGATTCCCAAATTCTATGACTCAGGAACCACAAACCTTATGGCTTTGTGGCTGCTGTTTGCAAGGATTTGCCTCATCTGAAAACCCCCTAGTATTACTTGGAGATTTATATTTTAATGTAGGTAGGCAACCAGAACTTCAGTTAAAGTTGATCTGAAATTTAGTTTTGTGGTTCTTTTTCTTTTTTAAGATTACTTGAGACAGACAAATAATGCCACATGAAAAAGCACGTGTAATTTTCCCTACCAGGGACTCACTCTGTAGTTATTGCTCTCCACAGCCAAGCATGACACATTCATGTGCCGGCTTTCCTGTCTTGCGTACCAGCTTTCCTGTCTCAGTGATAATTAGAAACCCTGACAGGGAACTGAGGAAGTTAAAGTTGATTTAAACAGCCGACAATCGGACTCAAAAGGGAAGAGAAAAACTTGAAAGATCTTGAGAATCAAAAGCATAATTCATTACACCTTTTAGTGTAATGCCAAAGATGTCCAATATCCTTCAGTGGCCCTGAAGGCACTAGATTTATATAAAACCAGATAATTTACGAGTTTAATAATAGTGTGTATGAAGGCACTTGTCATAACAGCATCCATAAAAAGAAAGAAGCAGAGAGAGATGTCCTTATCATCCAACAGTGGAGGAAACAGCAGGTAAATCATAAATACCTGTGCTTTCAGCAAGCATATCTTAAGAACATAGTCAGGAAAGGCTCCTGGACGAAGGCAGAGCTGTGCCCCTTACATTCCAGCTGAGAAGTTTCATTTGTTTCCGGAGGACACCGCCTGAGATAGGTAAATTAAAATCAGGAACTTCAGGGATTAGGTTCCAGTTCTTGAGAAAACTAAGGTGTGTGGGCCAACTGTGCTCTGTCACGGAGGAGGATACGCCTGCTGTGACACGGGGAACCCACCATAAAATGCTCTCTTGAGTTCCTGCAAGCAAGGCCACGGAAGCACTACCCCTACGTAGACAGTGGAACACTGTATCAGAGCTGCAGCCAAGGGAACTTTCCCTTGGAAACTCGGAAATACCTAAACACTGAAAATAAGCATAAAAGATCATAGATTCATTGGCCACAATGACCAGAAACCTGTTTTTCACACAATGTAGAAAAAAATCTGTAAGTGGCAAGCTGGTATTTATAACCACACGAGTGTATTATTCGCCTAAGACAGAGGTGTTGTATGACCTCAAGCACTCCTTCACCTCCTCCTTGTACCAGTGTGTCCCTGCCCGAGACAGTCTAACAGCACAGTTAAACATGGACGAACGTCGATGCCTGTAGCATCTTCTGTCCTAGGGGCCATCTTCCATTTATGTCTCCATGGCCCTAAAGGAGTTGATTTCCTCAGCAACTTACCCACAATCTATTTCCACTTTATCATCAAAGAGGCAGGAAAGCAAGTAATGAAATGCCGGTGAGTGTGTAGAGGGAAAGGGGACCTTACAACATGTAGCTGGGACCATACGTGTATCTTTATGTAAAACGATGTATACACAGACTCATCAAAAAGCTAAAATCAGCAATTCCGTGATTGGGTACATATCCAAAGGAAATGAAAATCCTTCTACTAAAGAGACACTTGTATCCTGGTTGGAGCAGTAATCAATAGTTGAAATATGAACTCAACTCAGATGCCCTTCCGTGTATGAACAAAGTGACGCCTGTGTGCATGCTGGGATCCTTATGTTAGCAGCGATGTGAACGGAACTGGAGAGCATCATGCTAAGTGAAATAAGCCAGCAGAGAAAGAGACTGAGGGGTTCATTTTGTAGGCGGTGTGAAGGAGTCATTGATAAAGACTGGGAAGGGGAGTCGGAAGGGCAGTCCTGGACCCAAAACACAGAGGTGAGGAATTAGCGATAGCACCGTTAGGCAAGTTCAGAAGGAAAACACCCTTCTAGCTTCAAAATAACTAGAAGAGTGCGCAAGTCCCAATCCCTAGCAATGGTTAATGTTTGAAGAGGCATGGAACTTACTGCCCTATGGTGACCGCTGTGCGCTGTGACCTATAATGCAACCATAAAATGTTCAAATACACTTCTCAAATGTATTATGAAACTTGCCTATATTTATCATTGTTCTAACATTTTGTTCCAGTTTTCCAGGCTCTTTCCATAATTTAATCAACATGCTAACACCACTCCCACATACCAATAGTCTCATATTAATTAGAAAGGCTAGTTCTCAAGATTGCTAAGCTTTCTCTTTGTAGTGACTGTTTTCAGTGCTGGAAGTTGTCCTCAATTCTCTTTTTCGAATGTTTTTTTTTCCAGTGTGCTGCCATTGCACCCACTGTAAGGCAGGGATTCCATTTCTTCTTCATGTTGTAAAACTGTTGCACGCATTTGGTTTGTACTCTCACTGCACATATATTATCTCAGATGCTAATTTTCTGTAATTCAGGATTCTAATCTCCTTCCTTGCTACATCCTCTCTAGATTGTATCACTGCTTGGTGTGTGTGTGTGTGTGTGTGTGTGTGTGTGTTGCAAGTCTTCTATTCTTTTCTTTCATAATCTGTTCTATGCATATAATTTGATACATCATTAGTGAGAAGTTTCTTTTGTGGATAACCCCTCATCCCTGGCATCCATCTCTAGCAGTAACTTCTCTAGCAAGTATCACTGGCCTCAGAGTAGCTTGTATGTTAGATTCTTCTCTGGAATTTTCAAAATACAGTGTGTACAGAATCTAAACCCTGAAGCTGTGTGAGGCTGATGCCCACCGTTTCAAATTCCCACCCAGAGACCAACAGAAAAGGGGAAAGGAGTCCATGTTCTCCTTTGTGATCTTCAGAGATCTTCCTGTAACATGGGATCCTTCCTAGACCTCTCTCTCTCTCTCTCTCTCTCTCTCTCTCTCTCTGTCTCTGTCTCTCTCTCTCTCTGTCTCTCTCTCTCTCTCCCTCCCTCCCTCCCCCCCCCTCTCTCTCTCTCCCTCTCTCCCTCTTTCCCTCTCTCAGTTCGGGCATCCTCCCCTTCTGCCCTTCCATGTAAATGCCAAGCTCCCACAACGGTTTCCGGCCCAGCACAGCCACAACAGCTCACACACTTTCTCCTCTAACTTTCAGTCCTGGCTTAGTGTTTAGCACCTACAATGTCTTCTCATGCACTGAGAACAGTGTACAGCACACACTTCTGGGTATCGCATTTTCAGGTAACGCTTCCTCAACCATTTCTTGGGTTTCTAGAGGACTTCACTGTCAGCTGCTATTGGAAGGCAGAGATTACTAAGAACAAGTGAATAAGAAAAATCACCAAAATTCTGGAAATTTATGGAATTACCAATGCCATGACTCCCCTTTTCCTTCCCCTCCAAGACTCTTTGGGCAGTTTCCATAATAGCACTCACTGCCTTCCCTAAAAGAGGAGGTCATGAAACTGTATCAGTTATTGAATTTTCCATTTTCTGCAAGTCAGGACAGCTTCTCTCCCTGTAAAGACCTAATTTGCAGCACAGGCTTGCTCTGTGAGCAGGAGCAGTGGACAGTGCTTTGTCCTTTTGTGGGTAATTACAACTCAGTGTGCCTTGAACAACTAACCCCCACTCCAAGCACATGTCAATTTCTTTCTTCCTTCCTTCTTTTCTTCCTTCACTTCCTTCCTTTTTCTTTTTCTTTTTTATCCCCAGACAGAGCCTCACTATGGAGCTCTGGCTACCCTAGAATTCATTATGTAGCCCAGGCTGGCCTCAAATTCACAGAGATCTGCCTGTCTCTTCCTCCAGAATGATGGGATTAAAGGACTGAGTCACCAAGCCCAGCCAATGGGCAGGCCCTTTTCTAAACATAAAGAGTAAGTTTGGAACATAATTCAGTATATTCCTCCTTGGTAAGAAATGTGTCTAACACAAAAATGTCATAAGAGGACAAAGACTCACCCGCTAATAGTATTTATACACTATTTGTGACCAAGTTGTCCTAAAAGATTATTTATCTGAGCTGCAAACTTAGCTAAGGTCCTATAATTTCTTCTCTCATTTTAATGATTGTATTGAAAGGTGTATTCTTGGGTGCCAAACATACCGATAGTTGGCTAAGTCACCTCAAAATGAGCAGTGGTACTTTCAAACATTGCAGCATATCAGCCTTCTAGGAGAACTGGCTTACAGAGGAGAAGGGAAAAATACACCGTGACACGGTGACTCTTTGGCTTTGTGTGTGTGTGTGTGTGTGCGTGTGAGTGTGTGTGTGTGAGTGTGAGTGAGTGTGAGTGTGTGAGTGTGAGTGTGTGTGAGTGTGAGTGTGTGAGTGTGAGTGTGTGCATGTGTGTGCGTGTGTGTGTGCGTGTGAGTGTGTGTGTGAGTGTGTGTGAGTGTGTGTGTGAGTGTGTGTGAGTGTGAGTGTGTGAGTGTGTGTGAGTGTGTGTGAGTGTGTGAGTGTGTGTGTGAGTGTGTGTGAGTGTGTGAGTGTGAGTGTGTGTGTGAGTGTGTGTGAGTGTGTGTGTGTGAGTGTGTGTGTGAGTGTGAGTGTGTGAGTGTGTGTGTGAGTGTGTGAGTGTGTGCGTGCGTGTGTGTGTGTGTGTGGTTACCACTTCAACATGGTAACTGTGCATTTCCTTACACTCATTGGCAAAGATGGAGAATTCTGAATCAATGCTAACTCAGCATTTTTATTTAAATTAAAAATAATCTTGGTTCCCTCTCCTTCCCTTTCTCCCGTGCCCCCCACCAGTCCCCAATCCCACCCCATCCCACCCCCACCCCGGTCCACTCCTCAGAGAGGGTGAGACCTTCCATGGGGAATCATCAAAGTCTGTCACATCATTTGGGGCAGGGCCTATGCCCTCTCCATGTATCTAGGCTGAGAGAGTATCCCTCCATAAAGAATGGGCTCCAGTACCTCAGCATTCTTATAATAACGCAGTGCCTACCTATTTTTCTTAAGACCAAGTAGAGAGATTGCTGTAATTGTACTCTCTCCCTGTCAAAACAAAATTCTACACTAGAAGCAATGGTGGTTTTATAAAAACAGTCTGTGAGGTACAATTCTGGAGTGAACTTCGTTCCTGGGTGAAATGTGTCAACGGGATAATTCACTTAGATTTATTAATGCCATGGAAACTATTTTCTCAACTGCAACTTGATTGAGGCTGTAGATTCAGCATAAAAAAAGTTTATAATGCATACATGTACAACTTGTTCCTAAGAGTGCTTAAGATAACAATTAATTTTTCAAAACTTGAGAGACATGTACTTTTTGCTTTATATAAAATACCCATGAGTTTAAATGTAATTCTCACATGACAGCAAAATTTCATCACAGAGTTATCTATAACTTGGGTTATGGATACCAAGAAACCACCCACTTTCAGGAATACTAAGCTTTATAATATCTTAAAAGTATGTTTGTAAAATGCTGTTTTTGATTAAAACCTCATGACTTAAACTATGACATTTAAACAGTTTGCCATTTTCAATACCACCTAAACATGTTGATCCAATATATTTCCTAAGATAATCACTAAAAACGAAGGTTTCCCTTCCCAGACTTACTATGTCATGTCTGAGTGTTTAGTGTATTACCCGTGTTTACAGCACTTTACTCAATAGCTAGCAGACGCAAATTTGTTCATCTGGAGGTCAGACGTTTGCTTGTGTAACTTTAAATAACCTGCAGCAAGGTGATATATATATATATGTATGTATGTATGTATGTATGTATGTATGTATGTATGTATATAATTTAAAATACTTTTTCGGTACTGCTTTTAAAATCCAGGCTTGGAGGGTACAGTTTTCTAAGCCAGTTGTTTTAAGCATTTTTAGCACACATTTGGGGCTTGGATACTATATGAACTATTTCCTTCCAGCTGTGGCCAAAGACCTAAATGCAAACAGCTTGAGAAATGGGGGGTTTATTTTGGCTCACAATTCGGGAGCACAGTCCATCCTAGCAGAGAGGATACAGCAGCGGGGGCTTGAGATACCTGCCACTGCGTCCACAGTCAGGAATCAGAGATGAATCTTCAGGCCCCCTTTTCCTTTTCATCCAGTCTAGGACTCCAGCACACGGCATGGTGTCACACAGGGTGGACAGGTCCTCCCACCTTGCCCTAGTTATGATTATCATTGTTTGATGAAACATCATGACCACAGCAACTTGATAGCTGGGGGAGGTTTATTTGGCATACACTTCCAAATCGTTGTTCGTCGTCTAAGGAAGTCAGGAGAGGAACTCAAACAGGACGGGAACCTGGAGGCAGAAGTTGATGCAGAGGTCATGGAGGGGAGCTGCTTACTGTGTAACGCTCATGGCTTGCTCACCCTGCTCTCTTCTAGAACTCAGGGCCCCTAGCCCAGGGAAGACACCACCCACAGTGGTCTGGGCTCTCCTCTCAGCAATCACTAATTAAGAAAATGCTGCCACACAGACCTGCCTACAGCCTGACCTTTTGTTGTTGCTGTTTGTTTTGTTTTGTTTCCTAGAGGCAGGGTTTCTCTGTATCCTAGCTGTCCTAGAACTGATTCTGTCAACCAGGCTGGCCTCAAACTCACAGAGATCCTCCTGCCTCTCCCTCCCAAGTGCTGGGATTAAAGCTGTGCCCCACCACCACCCAGCTCTACTGCCCAACCTTATGGAGGCATTTTCTTAACAGAGGTTCCCTACTCTCTGATGACTTTAGCCAGTGTCAAGTTGACATAAAACTATCCAACACAGACCCCAACTGATCTAATCTAGATAACCTCCACAGGCACATACAGAGGCGTGTCTTCTAGGTGATTCTTAACCTGGACAAGCTGACAACATTCACAGTAACTATATTTCTTTCTCTTGAGTGTGCTGTGCCTCAGGGCTAGTAAGGGGACTTAGTGGGAGATGGTGGTTGCTATCATGCCTCATGACCTGAATCAATCTCCAAAAACCTACGTTTTGGAAGGAGACAATTAATTCACAAGAACTGTCCTCTGATGCTGTGGCATGTACACACACATACTAAACATATGTAATTTTTTTTAAAAATTAAGTGTTATTCCTTGCATGCAGTAAATGGCTTCAAATAATAGCAAACTAGATGAGTGAAGTCATTTTTCCCTTACAATTTGTGGTGGTGTGAATGAAAATGGCTCCCATAGCCCCATAGAGAGTGGCACTATTAGGACGTGTGGCCTTGTTGGAGGAAGTGTGTCATTGGGGGTGGGCTTTGAGGTCTCAGACGCTCAAGCCAGCCCCAGTGACTCACACTCTCTTCCTGCTGCCTGAGGATCCAGATGTAAAACTCTCAGTTCCTCCTCCAGCCCTGTGTCTGTCCGCATGCAGCGTACTTCCCATAGTGATGATAATGGACTAAGCCTTTGAACCAGTAAGCAAACCGCAATTAAATGTTTCTCTTGTAAGAATTTCCCTGGTCAAATGGGGCGGGCGTTAGTGGTGCACACCTTTAATCCCAGCACTCGGGATTAAAGCACAGGCGGATCTCTGTGAGTTCAAGACCAGCCTGGTCTACAGAGCGAGTTCCCAGAGAAACCCTGTCTCCAAAAACAAAAACAAAAAAAAAGAATTTCCCTGGTCATAGTGTCTCTTCACAGCAATAAGAAACCTGACTAAGACACTATTCAATTCCATATTGTATATTTTAATGATGATAAATTCAATTCTTCAATTATAGATGAGAATTGATGCACTGCTATTTTTTTCTCTCTACAGAGAAAAGTAAGCTATATTGTCAATTAGGAGACTTGTTGGAGGTGAGGTATTCTACAGACCTATGTTTCAATAGCTGGGTGGTGTACACAGAAACAATCCATTTCAACTTCTGAGCATTGCTTTAGAACACGCGCTTGATTAATATTCGGTGAAATGCTTGGATACAGGCCCTTGCCGGAAGGTCAAACCTCAGCCATTTATCTCAGAATGTTTCTGGAGACACTCCATCCCTTCATTCATCCTACCTGCATTAGTGCTTGGCTTTCCTGCACAATGATACACTATGCCAACACAGAAAACTTTGATTTAGAGCATACGGCTATGATCCTGGAGTAACATGCCATAGGTGAGCTGTTTCTGCCCTTTCAAAGGTAAATCTATTTATCCTTCCAAAATGGCAAGTTCCTTTGAGTGAACAAATATCAAGAGTTGCAGATTTTGAACAGCAGTAGTGTCTTTTATTTTTCCAACACATCTTCCTTAAAATATATTTTTTCCCTTCTCATCAGGTCTGAAGCCAAATCTCCATAGTGACTTAATCAGACCAGGTCAGTTGCCAATGGGGCAATCCTCTCCTTTTTTACTAGTTTTACAGCCAAATTGGAGTAGCTTAGAACCTGACAGGCTCAGCAGGTAAAGCGCACGCCACCCAAACCCAATGACCCCAATTCGGTCTCCAGAACCCACACAAGAGAGGAACGGAAGGGGAAAAACATTCCATGGCTTCATGCTGTGATATCGCCTCCCTCTCCCTCTCTCTCATTAAAAAAAGAAAGTGCAACAGCTTAGCCCAGCACACCCAAGGACACTTTGGCTGAACTTTGATTTTACAATCTGTCCAGTAAGTTCCCAGTTGGAAAAAACGTCTCTGTGTCAAAGCCAAAGAACTGAGTTAGACTAAAACTTCTTTTACTTCAAAGTCCCTTGTTGTGCAGCCCTTCTGAAGTCGCTGCCAGGCGCACACTCAATTAGTTTCAAGTGTCTGACCTCTGGGTGACACTAGACTCCTGTCCCAACACCATATTCTGCTGGCACAGCATCCCTGAGAATCACTCCTCAACACCTCTATCATTTTGACAGTGTCCATTCCCCATCAGCGACCACCCTCCTCAGCCTGTTTCCCCCAGCTCCATGATACCACGTCAGGGAATCCTGTGAGATACGGGACCGCAAGGACAAAAATGCAGGGTCCAAGAAAGGGAAACAGGCGTGACATCACCCTTCTGAGGATCGCTCATGGCAGGCGTGACATCACCCTTCTGAGGATCACTCATGGCAGGCGTGACATCACCCTTCTGAGGATCAGCTCAGGGCTTTGGCATCTGTATTCTCATCTGTTAAATCTAGAACCCCACTCTAAGGCAGGGCAAGGATCCGTCTATGTGGTTACAGGCCACGTGCACCCCTGGCTAGCTTGTAAGAAAGCAAAGGCCAGTTTGAAGGGTGGTGTCCCACTAGACGAGTCGGAACCCTGCTCTTACAGAGCATTCAGATGGGAATCTTGAAGAAGGTTCACAAGAAGGAAAATGTCCTCTCCCAGCACACTTAACTGTTCCTAAGTATACAGCCCTGGGACCCCAGGGGGTGGAGTGAGGAGGGAAAATAAACCAGGCTAACACTGTAGAGTCCCCTAAACTCAGAGGCTCTTGTCCAGGAGGTCCATCCTGAGGCATCTCCCAGAACCGCTGACTATTCAGAAGGAGTCAGACCCACTGTCAACCCTTGGACATTTCCATCCATCCTCTGTGACTGGCAGCAGCAGAGCAGTCAATACCCAGAGTACAATTCCCAGAATACTGCCTGTGGGGGAAAAATGATGAAGCCCACTATGACAAAAGCAGTTTTGTGACATTACCAAGAGACTCTGGGAGCCCGATCATTAAATTTATTCCAAATGAGATACAGGGGAACAACTTTAGCTCAAATTCTGCGGAATCCAGTTATATCCATGATACCCTGTAGCCATGTATCTTCATGATTTCATATGCCTCAATTTCCATCACTGACATCCAAGTTCCTATGCCTCTCGCTTCTGTTTGAAGCTTCCCAAATGCTTTGGGCCTTAAGAGGTTTGCGAATGGATAGGACTGAGTCTCAGAATATTCTCCCCTAAAACATTTTTAAGTCAAAAACAAAAAATAAAATTTAAGAAGAGCCTAAAAGCAGAAGAAGCAAAGCATACCATGATCCAAACCTTGCCGAAAACGAGGTCTGAGGTCGGGAATGGCAGTGTCCGCTGAAGGCCTCTAGATGAGGTATTCACCACTCAGAACCCACCAGATCTGCATCTCTGCTTTGGTTTATACTAGCGGAGCCAGAGTTTACCGCTCCCATATCTCTGAGAAGGCAGCTTATTCTCTAGCCATACAATCCATTCAAGCAGCAATCCAATGTGTCAGTCTCCTGGTTCCTGATGCAGCTACGACTCCCTAAAAGGTGCTGAGGAGAGGACTCCGTTGGTAAAGTCCTGGCTGCACAGGCTTGAGGACCTGAGTTCAGGAAGCCAAGCATCATGGCATGCACTTGTAACCTCATTTGCAGGAAAATCCCTGGGGTTCGATGGCCGGCCAATCTAGCCATGTCGGTGAGCCCCAAGTCCTTTGTCCTAGGACAATGACACTTGAGGCTTACCTCTGGCTTCCTTACGAACGCACACGTTTGTGCACACATGCATACAAGTTTTTAAAAGATCGTCTTATCAATAAGTAAACTTTTCCCTCTAGGCTTCCAATTACAGGACAATAACAATAATGAGGACACAATAATGCAACTTTGCATGGACTTTACGTAAATTCCTCATTTCCTTATAGCTTCTGTCTGTTACGGCTTCTTGTAAACCCATTTGCCCTCGGTCACCGTCGGCAACTTCCTATAATGACGTCTTCCAACTCTCTCCTCACCCCAGTCTCTTGACCAAGATTACTCATCTCCAGCGTTGTTTCCCTGTGAGATGCTTTTCAGTGGTGGCAGCTTTCCAGGCTGTACCCACTGCAATTCACAGACACTGCTTAGTGCCAGCACCATACTTAGCACGCAGGACATTCTCTGTCTATGTTTAATGAATTACCCCAAAAAAGTGAAAGGATGTAACTTAACTCAGCCACTGCGTCCATGAAACAGTCCACCATTCAAGGGAACAAATGTATTTGACCACGATAACAGCTTTTCAATCTTGGTCAGCGGGGCATTTTTAAAGATTTACTTATTGTGTATACAGTGTTCTGTCTGCATGTGTCCATTCAGGCCAGAAGAGAGCACCAGATCTCATTACAGATGGCCGTGAGCCATCACGTAGCTGCTGGGAATTGAACTCCGACCTCTGGAAGACCAACTAGTGTTCTTAACCACTAAGCCATCTCTCCAGCCCAAAGTCGGGCATTTTTTTAACTTTTTTTAAAAGCCAAATTTATATAAAGAGAAGCTTTTTCCTTTGAGAGAAGCCTTCCCGCCAGCCTGGTTCTAGAGCCACATCAGTCCCAAATAAACACACAGGAGACTATATTCATTACGAAGCTGTTGGCCTTGCTTGTTTCTTACTGGCTAGCTCTGACCTAAGTAATTACCCCATAATTGTTAATCTAAGTGTATCTCTTACCGGAGAAGTTTCCGGGCTTCCTACCCCATGGCATTACATCTTGACTCTCTTGTGTTTCTCCTTCCCAGAGTCCTCCTGGACTCCTAGTCCCACCTATCTTGATTCCCTATTGGCCGGCAGTGCTTTATTGACATATACACAAGACTTCCCCCAACACCAAATCATAAGAAATCCACATGGGACAACTGTCCATTCTTCATCATTACTGGAAGTGGGTACTGCTCCTGGGAATAGCTGGTGGTATGATCTCTGAGTGTAAGTGACAGCATATTTTCTTGGTGTTGAAACATCTATTATCCTGGGATTGTCATGGCTGTCTAAACATTTACACCCAATTGCTGGTGTGTACTCACCCATCTCCGATTTCATTCTACAGTATGGAAGAAAAAGGACATTTTTTAAAAATCTCCTCTCTTTCTGGAGGTGAAAAGTTTGTCTCTGTCATAGAAGTAAGATGGTGTGAAACCAAAATGAAACTTTTCAAATTCCTATTCCACGAGTTAAACAGCATTCCCACATTGTTTTCCACAGAGAAATCTCTCAAACTTTCTTCAGAAAGTCGACGCTTTTTTCAAAAGTAGCAACTGGCTCTAAGTTTGCCACCCCGGTATGAAGGTATAATAGCTAGTGGTCTGTATGCCTGGAACTGCAGACTATAGATGGCCAGCAGTGGTGCATCCAGGTAACAACAAGAAAAGGGAATCCAGGGCCCTATCCCTGAGCTGCTCCACTGACTCTGGGCTTTAACAAGATCCCCAGAATGGAGCAGATAGCATATTTTGAAAAACACTCCTGCGGTATATCCACTGCGAAGCTCAGCTTCCTCCTCAAACTTCTGAGCAGCAGCTCTTAGCTATAAATAGGAGCACCAGCCATGACGTCCCACGCAGACCATAATTCAGAAATTGTTTAACTAGATGCTAAGGGGTTTTTAGCTAAAATTAAAAGATAGATAGATAGATAGATACATTATAGATAGATACATCATAGATAGATGTATAGATAGATCATAGATAGATAGATAGATAGATAGATAGATAGATAGATAGATAGATAGATAGATGATCATAGATAGATGTTTCTTCTTGGCTCCTACCTCCAAATAGACTCATAGCCATCAAGAGCCAACATAGCTTCATTTCTGAGTCTGATAGAATCAGATTTTAAATACATATGTGATGTATACAATTCACTTCCCTAGCTCCTAAGGAAATCTCCCATTTGTTTGGTTCCACTGATCCAGGGCAAAGAGAAGCTCTCCTGCCAGATCTGTATCCCGTGAGCTTGGTCTTGGCCCTCCTTGGGCAATATGGCTCCTGAGAGTTTGAGTTTCTGGGCAGAGAACTCCAGGGAGAGGTCAGAGCTCCACGCCCAGGAGTAGTTCAGTGCTAAGTGACACACAGGCCCCTCCTGGTCTGGATGTAGGTGGCCCTTCTTTTCCTTTCCATCTTGGGGACTGTCCACTCCCACTCTGCTCTGAAGAACTTTCAACTCCTTTTAGCATCCACCTGACTATTCCAAGCTCTGGTCTCAGTCTAGAGATAGGAACAACCATGTCTCTAATTGAGACTCACAGTATTTTTTATTCTGTGTCTCTGTTTGTTTGCTTTTAAGCTTAACAACAACAACAGGGAAAAAGAACTTGGTTACATAAGAAAACCACATATTTTAGCAGAAAGACACTTGATCAGAGATGTATAAAATAAATGTAAAATTTAAAGTTTAAGGTTTGTTTTTATGTGTATGAATGCGTGTGTCTGTCTGTGACTATGTGCTCATGAGTGTAGGTGCCCACTGAGGCCACACCCCTTGATAAGTAACTCCAGTTTTGAGCTCCCAGACAACGATGCTGGGAACCAAACTGGACTTCTCTGGAAAAGCAGTGTGTGCTCCTAAACTCCGAGCCATCTCTGCAGCCCAAGAAACACAGATTTGTGATTTTCATTCTTCCTGCTCCCTTCTCTTCAATGTTCGCAACATCCCACTAATTCCTGCAAATATTTTATGACTGTATTACCATTTATATAATCCATATAGAGGTTCCTCTTCCCTCTCTAGCCCTTCAAAGGTACAGAGCTTGTCTCTAACTGTTTTAGCAAGCCCATGTTTATTCTGTCTCTCTCCTTCTGGCCACTTTGCACAACTTCACGTGTGTACGCGCGCAAGCACACACACACACACACACACACACACACACACACACACACGGTGGAAAGGGAGGGAGTAAGGTTGGCCAGCAAATGAAATGTGATTGAAAGCAACCGAACAGAGTTTTAAGTCGATGCCAACTCTGCCTCATTCTTTTTCGCCTTCATCTGGGGACGGTTGACATGTTGGTCACAACCCTAAAGTGAAGGTGACACCTGTGAATTCAGAGACTGAAAGGCACAACTTCAAACCTCTGAAGCTTTGAGACTTTTCTCACAGGATGGTAGAGGCCACGCAGGTGGCCCGCACAATCCCCGTGCTTCTGAATGCAAATGCTTCTGTCTCACACCGGGGTCATGTCCCAGTCCCCAGAAGCTGAGTCCCCTGAGCCAAACTGTTCGGAATATGCCTAACCTTCTGGATTAGTGACAGAGAACACTGACACCTTAGAGCTTCCTTCGATGACCGAACTTCATGTGAGGCACAGCTTGGTTTGACTACCTGTTACCTTCAAGTATAAGCATCACAGTGTTCCCATGACCTCATAGCATTAGATGTGATAAAATGTGCTCTAAAGAACATGCTACGTGTCTTTCATTCCTCTCAATGGCTCTGCGTTCCTTGATGAATCCATGATCCCTCTGTTCTAACACAACTTGATGTAAGAGTTCTCCACTTACATCCTTGCATCACAGTAGGGTTTTTGCTTGAGTGGCAAGCAGTGCAGCAGCCTGTCTCACTCCATCTACTCTGATCCATGCGTCTAGGGAAGGACTTGAGGCCAAGGAACAGATCTTCATGTTTCTCTCATTGAAGATTTCCTGAGCTGGAAGTAAGTAGCTCCACACACCATCAGTGCCAAATAAATGTGTCATGGTTATGAAGGAGCAAGCCCACATCCTTAACTTCCGTCCAAGAGTTTCTCTTAAATTGGTTGTCTTAATTTTTCCAAGGGAGAAACAAGTTTTCTTCAAAGATGGATGCATTTGTTAAGCCTGTTTTAATATGATTTAGGAGTATTTATCTTTCGGTGAACAAATAAGTTATAGTAAGTCTCACTTGGTACCATTAACTGCTTAGCCACTACAGTGAGTACGGAATGCATGGAGCACTGTGAGAGAACATCAAAACACACAAAAATGGAGTCCTGGGTCCCAGAAAGCAACTGGAACCCTCAATGAGAGTTCCGGTTAGGTTTTTTTTTTTAATTTCGTTTTGTTTTCGTCCCCTTGACACAATCTATTTTCATCTGGGAAGGGGGAACTATACTGAGAAAATGACTCCATCAGGCAAGCCTACGGTGCATTCTCTTGATTAGCAATTGACATGAGGGCCCAGACAACTGTTGGGGTGGTCACAAAATATAAGGTCACAGAAGCATCATGTGTGAGGTACCGTCCCAGGGGCAGGGGTCCTAGGCTTGTATAAGAAATAAATCTGATGGAGCCACGGGGCGCAAGCCAGTGAGCAGCACCCCCCATGACCTCTGCTTCAGCTCCTGCCCCCAGGTTCCTGCTGGAGCCCCTGTCCTAACTTCCCGTCATGACGGGCTCTAAGCCGTGCGGGGCTGCACACTCTTTACGGGGCTGCCTTTGTTTACCACACCAATGCTGAGAAAGGACCAAAGCCATCCCACACATGCAAAGTGGCACACACTTCTGCGATTCCACTTTTCAACCCAAACCCAGACGTTTGAAAACTTCTCTCTGCTTAGAACCTATCCAGGAAGTGGGAACGTTGGAAGCTAGATGTCCCGGACGTGAAACAACACGCATGAAGGTTTTCTTGGTCTTGAGCGGCGTTAGCGTTCATGATGATGTCGAGCTATAGTCACCTGGTTTGCAAATCTGTCGTAACTCAGAACTGTTAGGTCCTGAGACGGAGACAGTAGCTGGGACAGGAGAGTAAGAGAAAAACCTCGGTGGGGTGCAGGGGTGAGCTTGCTGGCATCGTGGACCGCGCGCGAGAGGTCAGATCACCCTCATCAGTCCGTAAGTGCTGAACTGTATCTGTGTCTCCTCAGACCTAGACAACAGGTGCACACGTCAGTCCCTGGTGCGTGTGGAGATATGTAAGGCTCCGTGAAGAAGGGGTATGACAGTGAAGTAAGATGTAAGGGCTAAACTTTGGGAAAGCTGTGGCGCTCAAACCAGCACAGCTTTTTCTTAAAGCCAAAAACATGGCTACTTTATGGTTAGCATTTCTCAAACTCTGTTGTGTGCCACGAGATTTAACCATGTTCTGCTATGTCCAGCAGGAAGAGTAGTATCCATATAAATTGATAATCAAAGAGGTTGGGGCATTTTCTCAGGGTCACACAGCAATCCCTTATTGCTCCAGGATACAAGTCCTTATCTTTATTATGTCTCAGACCTCTTAGCTTTATTGATCTAAAAGTCACCTTCCTAAAGGTTAGCAAATGACGGCATTCTTCTCTCTTCTGGTTTCATAAAA
The DNA here is from genome assembly GCF_017639785.1 of Mesocricetus auratus. Classification (NCBI taxonomy): domain Eukaryota; kingdom Metazoa; phylum Chordata; class Mammalia; order Rodentia; family Cricetidae; genus Mesocricetus; species Mesocricetus auratus. The sequence continues at coordinate 7,850,910 of NW_024429192.1, read as the reverse complement.
TGAATAACAAGTGATTTAAGCTTATAAGCAAGAATTGTCATTGTGTTTGATTTACATATTTGCCCTTGGGGAGTAATTAGATATCTAGGTCGATACTGTTTTTAATTTGTACCTACCATATGGCCTGCTGCCCTATGAAGGAACATGTGATAAAGTCTTTCTGCTTACTGCTGAGTTCCCCTGATCCCTGAATTCAGAGATTGTAGAACCCCTGGAGGTCAGCTGGGTTTCAAGGGAGAGTGTCCCAGAGCACATTGGGGACCTGGAGGTCAGCAGGCTGTGTGTGTGTGTGTGTGTGTGTGTGTGTGTGTGTGTGTGTGTGAGAGAGAGAGAGAGAGAGAGAGAGAGAGAGAGAGAGAATGTCCCAGAGCACAAAGAGGACCTGAATCATAGAAGTACATTCAGTGAGCAAAAGAACAAACCCCTGAGTTTTGTTCTAGAAAGAGTTGGGGAAGAAAAGAAAATTCCTTAGTCAACCCAGCAGTGCCTGTGGAGGAAGGAGCAGGGCCAGATCCCTGGGGCCACTAACACAGACACTCTCCATTAATGATGAGCTAGGCCAGCCCCAAGCAGGAGGTGGAAGATCCAGTGACCATAGTGACATTCTAATGCAGCACGTGGAAAAAAATTAATATTTAATGAGAAGCAAAATATGAGTTTTTATTATCGGGTTTCCTTTTAATTCAGGATCTAGTACAGGTTTGCATGAAACCATTAAGCCATACATTCATAGAGATAAGATGATAAATCACTTCAAATTATAACTTTCAGTAAATGGAGGCAACAATAATTAACTTCCTAATTTCTTCCCAAGTCTAGAGAGAAATGCAGCATGGGAGCCATTCTCCATTGTAACTCTGATGGAAATATTCCCACTGAGAGGACAGGCAAGGAAAACAGCTTACACAAGCCGTGGGACCACAGAGTCTGTTCACGTGGGGTTTACAGCCTGAGGCTAACCTGGGCCAGCAGGATTCGGGCAGAACAATGGCAGGTGCCACCTGTGCCTTCAGCGACATCAAATGCTTTGCTGGCACTCCTGCTATAATCGCCATGAGGACAGGAGGCCCTGGGTTCCTTGCTGGGTGAAACTCCTGTGAACCCAAGATAAACTAAACCCCTGGCCAGAGTCAGGCCATATGAACGACACTGTCACTGTCAGGGTTTGTGGCCACTCTCAGCAGTTCACGGCCGACAGTAAGAGATTAAGCTTGTGGCATCTTTGTGACTGCCTATTACACGCGGTAACTGGCTGATGCATTATCCATGAGCCAAGGCAGCAAGCAGTTCCTCAAATATTTGCATTGACCAGTGATTCCCAAACCTAAGCATGTCACAGTCACAGAATTCCCTAAAACATGGAGTGGCCTGGGAGAGGGGGTGGGTGGGTGCGGAGGCAAGAGCATAACAGGTTCAAAGCCAGCCTGATCTACTTAATAGAATCCAGTCTCACAAAACAGAAAAACAGAATGTTCCAGTGAGCTTTCTGAAGGACTGGTGTTGTGGCCAGAGAGACGGCTCAGCGGATATGATCACCTGCTGCTCAGCATCCACAGGCAGCAGCTCACAGCCACCGTTAACTTTAGCTGCAAGGGATCCAGCAACTCTGTCTTTGCTGGGTACCTGTAATAACGTGTGCCTATACCCTGTACCCCACTCATATACATACATGATAGTTTTTCAAAATGTAATACCCATTCTCAGGCCTCCACTCTGACTAGTTTTGTTTGTTTAGTTGGTTGGTTGTTTTTTTTTTTCTTTCCTTTGTCTTTTTTCTTTTTTTTTTTTTTTCAGGATCTCCAGTAATGCTTCCCGGGCAGTTAATGTTTTTATTTATATCTTATTTGGTTCTTTACTTGTTCAGTTATTTTAAGACAAGTTCACTATTTAGTTCAGGTTGGCATCAAACTCTTTGAACAGCCAGGAAAAACCTCAAACTTCTTTTTTGCTTGTTTGTTTTTGTTTTTCTCAAGACAGGGTTTCTCTGTAGCTTTGGAGGCTATCTTGGAACTTGTTCAGTAGGCAAGGCTGGCTTCAAACTCACAGAGCTCCGCCTGCCTCTGCCTCCCGTGTGCTGGGATTAAAGGCGTGCACCACCACTGCCTGGCATCCTCAAACTTCTAATACTCTTACCTCCACCTCTCAAGTATTGGGATGAGGAATGCGCACACCAGTGTACCCATCCATTTTCTTTAAGACACAAGTTCTTACTCTATTGTCCTGGCTGGCCTTGAATGCCCGGATTCAAATTATCCCCCTGCCTCTGACTTCCAAGTAGCTGCGATTACAGCTGTGTGGCAATACTCTTGGCCACAGGCTCTTTTGAAAAGTTCCCCGGGTATATCTAATGTTGCAAGGTAAGAAAAGTGCTACAGTAAGAATGCAAACACATTATCACCACAGGAAGGAGTTCTTCTGTATCTGCATTTGCTGGAGCTGAACGACATCTTCCCCACGTAGATTCCTGAAGGCAGATGTCCTGGCTGGGAGTCTCGGTGCCCAGGATGGCCACCAGGTCAAGTAACAGGTGACCTTGACAAAGTGTGGCAGAGCAAAGGGTTACACTCAGACTTCCACATGTGACCATGCTTGTTGGGATAGCAAGTCAGAGCAGAGCCATCAGTAAGACTACACAGACAACAGCAGCCAAAGGTCAAGGAGTGGGGGGAAGGGCGGGGCTGATGACAGGAGGGAATCAAAACCTGCGAACAGACATGCGCAGTGGATTCCAGCTGCAATCACCGCAGCGATGGGGAATCTTGGCCCTACCAGAGGTACTTAATCATACTTTGAATTTCAGTAAGTCTTACAGATGGCCTGTACACATGTGGGAGTTTCTGAAGAGTCGTGCTGAAGTCCAGAAACAGTATGTAAAGACAGCCGTGATCGTTATACACCCCTCCGGTGACTGTGTGGCAAGCCCAGCCATGCCGAAGTCCAGATGGGAGGTAAAGTGCCATAGACGCTTACATACAAATAGTAAAGTTTCACAGTTTAATACCTGAGGGTTAAACACCACAGATTCTATTTCAGCCCAGGATAGAACTCAGACCCGCATCTTTATCAAGAATCACTGAGATGGTTCCAAACGAACGAGTAACCAAAGTGAAGAATCACCTCTTCCCAGCCCGGTAAGGAATTGTGTTTTACAGCTATGAACCTAGAATAGCTAGTGTGTGCTTTGTAAAACCTCTATACTGAAAGCCTCGTCCGTACACGATTTACATCTACAAAAGCTAATGAGGAACACCCCTGTGGCATTGCTTTGTCCCTTTTCCAGGAGAAAAACAAAACATATAATCATATCACTTCGTGTCCTGGCTACTCCTTTAGATTTCCGAGTTGAAAGTAGTTTAACACAGAAGAGACAATGAATATAACCCCGGAGGGTGGTGGGAGAATGAAGTTTGGCAGAACTCTTCTCACTCCAAAGCTTGCTTTTGGCTTATAGAGGATCCAGACATTACTGCTACTCATTGGTACTAAAGGCCACTGACACATGGATCCAGGAGTGATGACGTGCAGGGAAACCTAGGACATCCTGAAGGCACTGGGCAGTTCAAGGTACTGAGCATCTTTCTATATGCTGGGTCCTCTGCAGGGTTATTTCTCATGGTTCTGGGGCCTCAGTTGGGTGCTTTATAAGGGCTCTTTTCATACATGTGAAACTGCTGTCTTTTGTTGGTACATACGTGCAGAAGGATGGTATATACTTGTAGAAGAAACACATGCATGCAAGCTTCCTTGTGTCTCTTTCCTTTTACTGAAGATAGACTTTTTTCACGCAATGTATTCTGATTATAATTTCCCCTCCCCCTGCTCCTCCCAGTCCCCCTGGCCCCTCTCATCTAGATCCACAGCCTTTTTGTCTCTTGTTAAGAAAACAAATGAGTATCTAAGGAACAAAAATAAAATAAGATAAGACAAAACAAACAAACAGAAGAAAAAGAGCCAAAGAAAAAGCACAGGAAACACACGTAGACACAGAGACACACACGTTTGTACACTCAGGAATCACACAAAAACACAAAATATACACACAGGACTTTTAAGGTAAGACCAACAAATAAATAAATTTAAAAAGAGAATGTCCTGATTCAGTATTAAACAAAGACCCTCCAAAGATGCTGTAGAGCTTGTTTTCTCTTGGCATCTAAACTGGACTTGGGACCTGCCCTTAAGAGCGGCTTTGTTTCTGTAGTGAGACTCCTTTGGGAAAAAAAAACTAAGTTTTCAATTGCAAGTGATCAGTAATTGGAGATAGCGTCTGGGTTAGGAACAGGGACATGTGTTCACTTCTCCTTTAAGTTCCAAACCTCCCCCCCAAAAAAGTCCATTTGAGCTCTACCATTCCCAGAGAGGAAGAAAGAGGCCCTATCTACCAAGACATTTTAAAATTCCATCTAAATATAAAGTAAGTGCATTCCTGAAAGCTTGTCAGGGTCAGATGGAACCATGAGCATTGTAAGAGTAGAAGCACTGGCATCCACTGTGCATTGATTCTGGCCCAGAGTTAACCTGGGTCATGGGCTGAGAAGTGGGAAGAAGCCACACTTCAAAGACACGCCATAGGTCACCTTTTCACAGGTCAGCACTCAAGCACAGACAGGAAGTCTGAGATGCTTCTACATCTTCCAGAGATGCCGAGGCAGGGACATTTCCAGTTTACACCCCAACCACCACCACCACCCACACCTGCACACTTGCGGCCTGACTCCAAGCCTGAATGACTCAGACTCACAGAGGAGACATATGAAACGATGACCTCAGAGTCCCCTGTCCACATGACTTCTCTTCACGTTAGCCATAGGTGGATTAAAAAGAGATCAACCCAAGGTCAGGTGGATACACACCGATGGCCAAGCTCCTTCCTTGAGGACTTCCCTCCCAGACCTACATGTCCCTTCAGCTGGGAAGCTCCTAGAGTGTTGCTGCTGTCTTAAGACTGTCTTAATTCAGTGGTGGCCAAGGGCACAACGGGCTTTGGAGGTGTGGTGCCAGCTCACCTTGAAAAGTCTTCAAAGATCAGGGATGGCTTCTCTTCGTTGAGAAGCCGGCTGAAGCCATGATCAGGAGGCAGAAAGCTTTCTAGACCCCTTTCTGGAGCATCGAATCTAGACTCTCTCACGTATTTTTTGTTATCTATTGAGCTGGTTGAAAATCTGAACAAGTCAGCTTTTAATAAAAAGAAAGATTTGACGAAGAATAGTTATAAGTTGTCACAGAATTTTCAAAGGCCAGGACATGATTACAGAGGGGGCTAGGAAAGATGGATTCTTGGAATTCAGAGAGTTGGATGTGGAATGCACTGGGAAATGAAAAGGGTTTAAAAAAAAACAAAAAAGGGAGTCTCACTAATGGTCTTTATTAAGAAAAATTGCATCCATGTGCCTGTAGCCTAATTATCCACCAAGGTTCGAGGCTGGGGACAATGACACTGGAGAGAAGAAAATGTAACCCAAGCCCCTGATATAATCCATCATCACAACTACACAAGTTCCAGCTAATGATACTCCACCTTCTGAAGACCAGGCAAGGTTTATGAAGCCACATAAGTGTTAAGATCCTGGAGATAGTGAGAGAAGAATGGAGGGAAGGTCAGGGTAATAAGACACGGAATTATAGAGGGAAGCCCCTGTGGTTTAATTTATGGACTGAGAAAACAAGCTATTGTTTAAAATGTTGTCCAATAGAAACATAGTAACAGAGAACTGCAGGGAAGAGACGGCAGTGAGCACAGTGACGGGCTCATTGGGGATAAATAGCACCTAATGTTTTGAGTCATGTGATGGAGTCGGGATTCAAAGGGGATTTCTCTAATAATTAAAACCAGAGTTAGAGAGGCCTCAAAGGGGACTACCAATCTTCCCACAATCTTTGATACTGAATCATTGTTTCCAAGGTCTTACCACTCATGCAGCTTCAAGCATTTTTTTCTAACTTTTCCAAGAGTCAATGCCCTCACTGATAAAATAGGACTAGGAGCAATGCTAATCCCCTATTGCTAAAATATTTAAACAGGGGGCCATCTCTGCAGCTCTCCACAAGTCCTGAGTAAATTCTCCATAATTACCATTCTCATTGTCACTTGATACTTCTATTTAGTCACTAAATTATGTCCTGAACAACTCCTGAAATAAAGACACACAGCTTCAACTCAGCCATCAACAGCTACATTGTAGCCAGTGTTTCCGATCAAGATTATTCAGCCTCTTACCTGTTGAGATTCAAACAAGTCTTCCATCCAAAGCCCATGGTTTCTCAAGCCCAGCACCACCAATAGTTCTATATGGATCATGCGTTGCTACAAAGGGACATCTGTGCATTTGAAAATGGAGGCTCATCCAGCAGCATGGGAGCCTGGACCAACCCAACATCTAACAACCAAAAGGTCTCTTGATATCACCATTGGAAAGGAGATGGACAAGAACACAGCTAAATCCCATTCTCAACACTTAGTCGACACCCACAACAGCCAAGTTTCCTCTTGCAGGGATTATGTTGGAACCACTTCCAGGCAGACATAAAACTAATAGCTCTGAAGTGTTTTATTCATTTATCCATCCAAAAGCCAGTATTAGAAACACTTGTATTTGTCTTTGGTCAAAAATATATTATTTACAAACCTTTTAGAAAGAAATTATGGATATTATTCAAGGAATCCATGCTGACCCGTGCAATAAACACAGCAACAGAAACAGTACTGAGCCAAGAGTATCTGTTCTTGATATTTGGAATGCCAGCTAGGCATAATTTTATAAAACGAAGTCAGTACATACAAGTTTCATACAACCAGCAACATTAGAATAAATATTGATTGCTCTACCACAGATCCTCCTAAGCAAACCCAATAGCCTTGATGTTCAACCCAGAAGAGCAAGCAACTCCCAAGAGGTCAGTCCCATAACCTAGCAAGGCAAAGCACAAAACCACCTCAAAGTCATGCTCATTCATAGTTCTTCACCTCTGAAAGGCAGTGAATGAATGCAGGTAGACTCCGACCATCATAAATAGCATTTCAGCTTAGAGTTCCATGAGCAAAACTATTTCCATATCCTTGGGGATGGCTTATGAGAATGATGCTTTGCCAGTGTGGCTTCAGAAAATTATGTGAAATGAAACAGATGTGTTCTCAAATCCCTGTCCACACAGCAGTCGGTCTACTTAATGAAAGCACTGTTACAGTTCAGAATTAGTGCTGTCTATGATTACAGTATTGCTATGTTAGTGTCTCCAAGGAGTTAAAAGGGTTGGGAAGGAATGAGAGCCGAGAAACTGCCAGAACTTAGGGTCAGGGACAGAATATGTCAAAGGCAGGTGTCTCAAGATGGTAAAGAACGAAGGGAAGATTAAAATTAAATGTTGGTTTTTTTTCTGTTCTGTTTCGTTTTTAAAAGCATAGAAATGAAATGCCTGCTTTGTTTAGATAAATTAAATCAAATATATAACATCTCCTCCACACTCTGCTTAATAAGGTTCCATTTGAAGATAATTGGAATATAACAAAGCTGCTTCCATCTCCCCTGAATTCATTAAAATGAAGTCTTACTAGTCCAAAAGAGCTGTCCGCCCACATTGCCCTTATATCAGGGAACCTGAGGGCCACTGGAGCTTGTCCTTAGCAGCCACAGATGCAATTCTCTGTGGTTCTTTCTCCTCAGCATCATCTGTCTGATTATTGGGGGCACAGTTGATCACTGCCATGTCTTCTCTCCATATTAAGCATGAACAGCCCACCAGAGGATCTGAAGCAAAGACACTGCTTGAGAAACATTCTTGGAACTCTGCATATCTTCAACTATAACTGGAATCACGCACTGTGGTTTTGTCCCAAAGGGTTTCACTTCCAATTTTACACAGCCCAAATCCCACCCATACTGTACTTATCTGGAAACCACAAAGATTAATTTTGTTCCACTAGTGATACATCAATTTTATTGTATTTCTTAATTATTTGTGTGTGTGTGTGTGTGTGTGTGTGTGTGTGTGTGTGTGTGTGTGTGTGGCACCTGCATGGGTTCATGTGTACCACATATATTCTAGTGCCCTCAGAGGCCAGAGGGTGTCAGATCACCTGGAACTGGAGTTACAGATGGTTGCAAGTCATCTGATATGGGTGCTTGGAATCAGATGGCTAAGCCTTCACTCCAACTTCATACGTCATTTTGGATTTCTTTATGTTATACGTTATGTTCTATCTCATTGCATATCATGCATCTAGCTCAATGAGGCCAGCAGAGGGGGTCATATCCCCTAGAGCTGGAGTTTCAGGAAGCTGTGAGCTGCCATGTGAGTGTCAAGAACTGAGCCGCCGTCTTCTGCAAGAGCGAAAGTGGTTAAGTCCAAACCGCCTCTCCAGTCCCCAGGACTAAGTCGATTTTAAGCAAAGTCTAGTGAAAATAAAATTAACCTTGAAAAGATATATGGGCTGCTGGAACGGCCATAAAGCAGTGAGGAATAATTCAGCTTGTTCTTCAACGCTAACTCTGGCTGCCGGCCACCTCACAAAGATGCACCTCGCACAGTTCTCCTCTGAGTGCTTGGGTTTTCTTTTCTTTCCCTTTTTAAGCATAAAAGTTTGTATAATAATGGGAAAAATGCTTCGCATTAGGAGGGATATAAAAACAAATATTTTAATAAAATCTAGCCCCTGAGACATTTCCTTGCTGATGCTGACTTTGTACTTCAGCTCAAATTAAAATGAATTTGCATTATTCCTCAGATCTCCAACCCCATCTTTGATAATAGCTAAACTATTGGTTGCTTTCCAGCTCTTGTTGTAAGAATAAATAAATAGTAAATGTCTTGTCTGAATGTGCTGGTGCCGGCAGTAATTCAGTTCTTTATATTTAAACAGGAAAGTGCAGCTCGATTCATCTTTTCATTGGCTTTATTAAGAGACTAATATATGCATTGTTCTTTTACAGTTTTAATGCACATACATTATTTAATGTCTCCAACATGCCTGTGGGATATTCGGTAATATTGTCAGCCCTTATGCTTAGTTAAGCCATAGGCTGATAGGGAGGAAAAGGAATGTCCCAAACAGACACAACTGAAATGTGATACAATTGACTTTGACAGAACTAAGGACATTTAATGCCCAATTTTGTGATAAAAATTTCATACAGCATCTAAGTGTATATAGAAAGTTCTTGCACAATCACTGTTGACTTAAGCACATCTTCCCCTCTTTTTAATACAATGAATTTATTTCTCCTTATAAGTCAAATCTTGGATCTCAAAAATTAAAGACTAGCCAGCCACAAAGGAAGTTTACATAGCCCCCCCATCCACTTTCTCATTTGTCTCTATAGTTTTCTTTTCCCCTGGGCAGAATTTGTTCTACACATCCCACTCTCAGTTGCTTTATGTCACACTTTTACTTAAATATCATGTTTCTAAAAAGGGCTCCTCTTGCAAGTTGATGCAGTTGTAACACCTTTGTTTACATCATGACCAGGTGAGCAGTAGGATCCAGGGTCCTAACACTGATACACCACCAGTTGGGTGGAGAAGAGGACCACAAGTCTATCGCTTCCTTTTTATTTTTCACCTGTGGGATGGAAACTCTCAAGGAGATACCTTTTCATTTTTGCATAACTGTTTCTAAGATTGTTATTTACACTCAGTCCTTACAGCCATCAGGTTCTTCCATGGGAAGCATTTCTAAAGTGGAATGGAACCATTTCTTTCTAATTCTCTAGTCTACAGGAACTCTATAGTCCACACAGTAAACTCAATTCTAACTTCCAAGTTGGTCACCATGAGATTGTGCCTCGAATCCATCCATCTACATCCGCCTATGTATTGTTGCTATGGTTACCAGGACCACAGGGGCCGTGCACACAAATCAAGTAGGGATTGTTGAAGATGCTTCCAAAAGGTTCAGCATATTAATCAGTAAAATCCCAGCAGAGAGATCACGGTTCTCTTAAAAATTCAAATTCGAAAGCATTTGATAGAATTTAGAAAAGTATTCATTTGATCTCATCCCAGCAAAGCCATGCCCTTAGCCAGCCACTTTTCCTATGCAGTTATGTGAAGAGATGCAGATATTGAACTGTAGCTGTATCGGTTAATCAATCCCTATTCTGTTGACACAGAAGCATACTGTACATATTTTCTGAAACATAAAAGTTTTTCAACTCACCTTACATCTTGGACTTCATTTCATTTGGGCACATATAAAACTATGAATCAAATTGGTTTCTACAATCCTTCTATTACCAGTTACTAATGGCGTATTGGTTATTCCCATTTTATTTAATCTTCAATATAAATGTCAAATATTTATCTTTGTGAATAAATATAAGTGGGATGCATGTTAGAAAATTTAAATTAAAACAAGTATTTTAAATTAAGGCATAAATACCCAGAATGCTCCTCAGAGATCATATTTTCATTTATACTTCTATGGACAATGTAACACAATATTCATTTCTCCTTATTCAATAATAAATACTATTTTTGTCATTCATTGTATGAAAAATGCTCCCCAGTCTTTCATTTTAATTTTCATTTGGTGGGTAGTTAACTTTCAAATTTATTACTTTCCCTTGAGCTATGAACACATTTGCCTTATGGATGCAGTTTGCTTTATAAGTTAGAGAGTGTTTATATATTAATATTTTGTTCATTATACCTATCTTTTATTGTTTTCCAGTTAAATACCTGTCTTTTGGCTCTGTTCATAGTCAAGTTTAAAGTTGTAAAAAGCTATATATCCTACTGCAATCTATCCTAGAAAATACTCCTCCCTTAAGGATTGTTTACATGTCCTGTATGTTCTTATCATAGTTTTATAGTCTTTTTAATCTCTTTACATGGAATTTCTTTATATATAAGATGTGAGATATGCAACTACTTTTCCAAATGGATCTATCCACATGTGGCTTTGTAGTAGTCTACTTAAAGTTCTTGACTTCAATATACATGACTCTGTGGCTTTTTGCTTCTATTCCACTTATTTATTTTTCTATTTCTGTGTTTAAAAAAAAGGTTGTTTTTGCTGTCTTTCCACAGACTAATGCCTACTCTGATAACCGCTGTAGAATCTCTCTCTTTCCCATTCATGATATATGTTTTATAGATTTTTCTTTGTTTCTTGTTTTCCTTTTTGTATGTTTTATTATGAGATTTTCAGGGGGACAAATGCTGAGATGACAATGAACTTACAAATTAACTCTGTAAGAAAATATTAGTTTACAGTTGCACCGGCTCACCCAGAACCCAACATACATCTGTCACCATTCATCACTTTTTACATATTGCAATAGAGAGTCTTAATATGGGTTTTGTATACTCCTGATTAGATTTCTCCCTAGGCGTCCTGTGTTCGAATATTATTGTTATGAATAGCGTCTATATGTTATACTGCCCTGCTGGGTAACAGTAAATTTTCAATTTTGACTGTTGAACCTGATATTTGGCCAAGTCGCTGAATTAGTTCTGAGAGCTTTGGAGTTTGCCTTTGGTTTTCGAGGTGGAAAACTACTACCAATAACGGTGGTTATAGCTTTACATTCTAGTACTTACACAACATTATCCACTTGTCTCTTTTTAGTGGCTGATTTCTCATCAGGGCTGATGGCCATGTTCCTGATTTTACCCACCTGCTCCCCGTACTTCCTGTAGTGAAGGTTGCTGATTTGTAGATGCCCTTCCCCTATGGTTAACAGGCTTCCTTCTCTGCGTACTAGCAGAGATAAGTGCTGTGTTCTCATCAATTCCCTTCTGTGAACCTTCCAAAATGATCACACACTTTTCCACTTTTATTCCTAAAGACAGTGAATAATGTTCACACTCCTCCCAATGTCAAAGCAAGCTCTCATTCCTGAAATGAACTATTTATTCTTAATATGCTGTTCTTCTTAATACCACCAGGATAAACATTCCAGTATCTTAATTATTTTTACATATTTAGTATTAATTTCATCGGTGACTCCACATACAGGAATACAATTAGCCTATGTTTACTTTTTGTTAACCAGTGTTGTTCAGTATTGAAAAGAGGGTTGAAAGTCATCAATGAATAACCCTGTTAGCAAATGGCAAATGCTTACCCAGGACTCTGGATAAAAGCTGTGTAATTATGTGAATACCACAGCAACCTCCACACTGATGATAGAAAACTAAGACTTCTAAATTCCTGTAATTTGTTGTTGCAAATTATAGTTGCCAAACAGATATGAGATAGATGAGGCTAGCAAGGAACAATCAAGAAACACCTTTATTATTTTCTCTCCTGCTAGTCACAGACATTTTAGAGTACTAATTTTCTTTGCCTCTACCTGTCATCCTGCCTTGCCCCAAGTCATCTTTCCTGGATCCCACAGGAGATTCGTTCACTGTTATTAACTGATCTCTTGTCATGTCACTCCCAAGTGTAGTTTCCGCTCAGGAATCGAGATACAAATGCACGCACATAAACATAAAACTCCAGGTCTCACTTACAGGAGACTGGAAAATGCCTTAAGCCCCCACTGGCCCCGGCTAAGGTCTGATTCAGCCAGCAATGGAGTTGAAGACTGCAGAGGGTAAGGGTACAATGTGGTCTAGTTTTGTTTCTGGCTGGTGTTAGATGCCAACTCTGCTGTGAGTTTGTTTGTGATATGTTTGAACCACTTGACCTCAGCTCTCTTTATGAAGGCACACTTATCTTTTAGCTAAGAACTTAGGACCCCCCCTTCAGTCCCAGGGCTGAGGGATACTCCTGATATTCCTAGGTGCTGCTTTCCCCTTTTAGAAAACCTCTTCATTGTTGTCTAAAAGGACCATGAGCTAGCACCCTGGCATGTGGCCTTCGTCTGGACCCCAAGTAACAGGAACTCTTTACCCACTGTGAGAGGTCAAGCATCACCTCCATCAGCCACACCCTCAGCACCACAGCCATCCTCTCAACCATGATCTCCTCAAAGGCATCTATCATAGACTACAGTGTTCGAAGACCAAGCTGAGCCCATGACAGCCCTGGGAGAGGCATGTCCCTCCATGTCAGGGGGTGAGAAGCAGGAAAGGGAGGGGACACTAGGCTGAGAGCCGAAATCAAACACCCAGATTTTCTCAAACAAATTGTCTCTCTAATCTTGAGGTTCCTTTCAGAGCCCAGACCTCCTTCGGAGCCTGAGGCAGGTTGGGGGAATAATAGTATGCTGCCTTACTTCTTTGTGAATGACAGAGGGCTTGCTTCATTCTCTGGAATAGGGACGTAGCTGAGACTTATCAGTCAACCAAAAATTAGACTATAAAAATGTGAATTATCCAGAGCCCTTATATTTGCTTTTAAGGGGTGTGTGTGTGTGAGAGAGAGAGAGAGACAGAGAGACAGAGAGAGAGAGAGAGAGAGAGAGAGAGTGTGTGTGTGTGTGTGTGTGAGAGAGAGAGAGAGAGAATGTGTGTGTGTGTGTGTGAGAGAGAGAGAGAGAGAGAGTGTGTGTGTGTGTGTGTGTTCACACGCTGACATGGAGGTCAGACAACCACAGAGGTTAGTGCTCCTCCTCCCCTTACCTTGTTTGAGACAAGGTTACTCTTTTCACCAGTGCCTATGCCTGGCTAGCTGGTCCATGGTAATGCCATTTTGCTGTCTCTTCCCCTCATGTCACAGTGGACGCTGTGATTACAGACTCCTGCCCTATCAAGTCCACCTTTTAAGTGGAGTCTAGCAATCCAAAGTGGGATCATCCGGCTTGCACGGCAAACACTTTACCCACAGAGATGTCCCTTAGCCCAACTTTGAATTTTTTAACCTAAAAATGAATACCAGAAGCCACACATGGCAGCATATTCTTATTGTCCCAGCACACAGAAAGTAGAGGCAGGGGGATTAGGAGTCTAAGACCAGCCTGAGCTACAAAGAAAGACCTGTCATAAAGGAAAAATTAACAGGTGAATAACTAAAATATAAAATTAATTTACTCACTCATAGTGTCTCTGGTTTATTGGTATTCAGAATCCTCACTCTGGGAAATAAATTATACAACAGCCCGCTTAAGCATGTCCTTAAAGCAAGCTGACTGCACCAAACACCTTTGATGTGCAGCTAAACGCTGGGCCCATGATGAAATCTTAATCTCGTTTTTCTTTCAGTCTCTGGGCCTTTGTCTTTTACTTTGATCCACCCTGAATAAAGCTATAGGCAAATGCATCCCAATTTTGATCTTATAAACTATACATAAAGTTGCACACCCTCCTGCCTGCCTTGTAATAGAGACAGCGAGCTGTAAACGATGACACAGCAATGACTCAGGAGTTTGAAGCCCTCCCACCAGCTGCCTCGCCCCTTTATACGGGGCTTCATCCAGGGCTCTCCCCTGGGAAGCCCCCTTTATACGGGGCTTCATCCAGGGCTCTCCCCTGGGAAGCCCCCTTTATACGGGGCTTCATCCAGGGCTCTCCCCTGAGAAGCCTCCTTGATGTTGGGGGGGGATTACTATTCACAATTGTTCCCACTCCCAACAGTTACAAGACCGTCATTCAAGGAGAGTGCCAGTTGTGTGAAAGAAGGAAAATAACTTTTATAATCGAAGAAACGACTGTACCAGGTACAAAATGGGTGTGGCCTATCTGGTAGATAGGAGATGTAAGGAGCCAGGGCACAGTGGGAAGGCGTTTCTGAGCTGCCCCCATCCATCTTTAACTGTAGAAACACGAGGGAAAGAAGAATTAAAATACTGGAGTCCTAGCTAGTTCGAGGCATCTATGCCCCACTGGTGCTGGCTTTCTTTGCGAACCAATCCTAACCACACCCACCGGGTCTGTCTGAAGAACATACCCTAAGCCTTCTCTCTATAGCAAGTACGGGAATCCACTGAACACCAGGGAAACTCCCACCACGGTCTGTTTTCATAGAACTTGTATGCTGAGAATAATTTATGCTTTTACAAGAGTTTGGGGTTTTTTTGTTTTTGTTTTTGTTTTTTGCCTTGTTTTGTAGCACTGGGGATTGAGCCTCTCTGTGCATGCTAGGCATGTGTGTGCTCTCCCGTGCATGCTAGGCATGTGTGTGCTCTCCAGTGCATGCTAGGCATGTGCTCTCTCCCACTAGGCTACAAACTCATGGCCTTCATTTATAACAGTAGATGAGATGAATCAAATGAAAAGCGATATCAGATGATATGAGAAGAGCATCTGAAGTTCACGGGACAATGTCTATAGCTCCATATTCATGGAGGTTCATGCTACCCGTGGGCACTTGCACCTTACCACGGCAGCATGAAGCATGGGTCATAGTGAGCACATGCCCAAGGGTGTGGCAAGGGCTACAAGGTGCAGCGGGAAGGAGGGGCCACAGTGAGCACACAGGACACACAGAGTCTTAAGTGTTGGCTTACTGACCCTTGACAAGAAAAAGACATCCATGTTGATTCTCACACCATTAAAAATGCTATGAGCTAGGTAACAAGGAGGGCTCATAGGGGACACCCGGATCTCCCTGGGAAAGGGAAATAGTAGAGATTTCCGGAGTGATCTGAGGGTGGGCGGGGATGGAAACATGAGTGATCAGGTTAGGGGGGCAGAAGAGAAGAGTACCAGAACAGATGACTGGAAAGTGGGGCCATTTTGGGGTCAGGTAAAAATTTGGCACAAGGCAATCTCCCAGGAACCTACAAGGATGACCCCAGCAACAGTGGATATATAGCCTCAACTGGCCATCTCCTACGACCAAATTGGTGCCTAACACAATTGTCATCAGAGAGGCTCCATCCACCAACTGATGGCAATAGATGCAGACCCACAGCCAAACATCAGGCAGACCAAGGAATCCTGCAGAAGACTAGGATAAAGGGTTGTAGGAGCGGGAGTAGGAGGCAGGGTCATCAAGGACACCACAAGAAAACCCACAGAATCAAATAACCTGGACCCATAGGAGCTCACTGAGACTGAACTGAGAGCCTAAAAGACGCTGTGTGCAAAAGGAGGTTGAGTCAGTAGGAACTCAGTCTCTGTCCTGATCGTGCCCTAAAACAGTGGGAGACATCCCCAGATTAGCATTGGTACATCTGCCTTTTAGCCATTTTTATTATTTGTTTAATCAAAACCACTAAGGTATAGAATGAGTACCTTCAGATAACCCAGAAGAGACGAGAAGCATGGAAAGGAGATTTGGGGATGAAATATCTGGGAATGTCTCACACACAAATGGTCTAAAATTTAACCTCTTTGGACTCCTGGTGAACCAAAGCTCCCTGGATATCACCCCAGGTCAAGATTCTCTCAATTTCCAGGACTTTAGGACTTAGCACTTCAAAGCCTGATTATTATCCTTTCAGGGGTACTCGGAAAATAGATCAAAAGTTAGGCTTGGAAGCCTAAAGCTATCTAGACTGTCCAGAATGTTTGAAGCCCTGGGTTTAATCCTTTGCACCACAAAAATAAATTCATTCGTCCATTTAATTTAACTTAAATTGGACTGAGAGCATCAACATAGAGCCAGGTATAGTAGGGGTACATCCCTGTCATCCCAGCACTGGGGAGGCTAACTAGGTAGGACTACAAGTTTGTGGTCAACCTGGTCTACATAGAGAGTCCTGGACCAGCCAGGGCTGCATAGATTCTGCGCCCCACACACACTCACACACACAGGATAAGAATGAAAACACCAGGTAGTTTGATACAGCATTGAACTGAGAGGTCTCAAAGACAATGGCTTTCTACCTCCAAATGCTGTCCTCTAAACCACACCATGCAGCAAGGAGTTCCTTTTGGGGGTTGGCTAGAAACCCATAATTATCATTAGAGCCTAAGCTTCCAATGAAACTGTAAGTTGCCTCAATTAAATAGAAAATCCCTGGAGGGTAGAATGCACGCCAGCGTCTATTCTCCTCAAAGAACCAGCTCCAGTAACCAGCTACTGAAAACATTTATGAAATAAATGTTCTATTTACTAAGAAAGGTTACTTTGTCATTATATATTGCAATTGTGTGTTAATTATCAACACAACCCTGGGTTGTTGATACTTTTTAATATGTTTATATTACCCTAAATAAGCATTTGCATGCATGTATCAATATGAAACCATAATGAATCCTATGTAACAAATGAAGCACTGGAGACACACTGCCTGCCCCCAAAGGGATTTGTGCCACATGGGTGAAAATAAGATCTATTCAGTAAAAGGGAATCTTTTATGTGAAGTGCGCATTATGAAAACAGTTCCCAAAAATGACAAGTAAATATAACCTATTTCATAAATATGCATGAAGTCAGAAAAAAAAACAGATTCCTCAGGAAGCAACACGATTTTTAACTGCAAGTCTAGGTGAACATTAGGGACTAAAACAAACCATAGAATACATTTCCTGAAGTAATGGTGAAAATATTCTTTGGATAACCCTCCATGAGAAGTTATTATTTTTCCCTCCTAAAGCGACGGAAATTTATAGGCTTTCTGTCTTCATAGCATGAATTCACAGGCAACGCCAGCTGCCATGTCTGTGGAAATCCTTAGCGGAGCCTACTGCATGAGAAATTTGTACTTCTTGAGGGAAGTTTGTACCATGGGGACTCATGTAGAATGTGAGATTTATCACAGCACATCAAGAATTGCCATCAGAGCCAAGGTGGCCTAAGGTCTCTGTTCTTCAGATACTCGGCTAGAGACCATGAACATTAGCTGACACGAGATCTCTTTACAAAGGCACAGACAGCCTTCTCTTATGATTAAACACAGGCATCCATGTGTCAACAGATGGCTGGGTTAAAAGGTTATAGAGGATAGAACCTTTAAATATTTTTTCCAAAATGTATGTCTATGTTATTAAACTGGTATATGCAACAGAAAGAGAGCTCTCTGGACTGATACATCATCTCCACCACTTTCTGCTCTATGCTTATAGTCCACCCCTCCTATCTTGTCTTGACCTGCTATTCTAGCCTAGCCCAGCCTCTTCAAAAGTAATAACTGCAACAAGAAATTATCTCATCATCCGAAATTATCTACTTCCTAAAGTTTGGAAAGTACAGCTTGGGACAATATTCCCTTCCAGACTTTTATTTGCACATTATTACAATGTTTAAAGAAAGAAACTACGTCATGCACACAATGGAATTTATTTTAGCCACAAAGAGAAATGAAATCATGGCATTTTAAGAGAAATAGATGAACTGCAAATTATTATGGCAAGGGAAATAACCCAGACTCAGAAAGACAAATACCACATATTTTCTTTCACAGATCCTAGATTTTTATTTTTATGTGTGTTACATATGTGTGGGTGTGTGTACAGCACATGGGTCATGAAACTAGGAAAGGGGCCCGTGAGAAATGAAAATATGATAGTAATGGGGTGGGGAATAAGGGAAAGGAGGGGAATGGAACCTGTGTGACCTCAGAGTAGGAAGAAAGGGGTTGGATGGAAGGGAGGGAAGTGGGAGAAGTGGAAGGATGGGGAGGGGAAGGGGAGTCGCCTTTAAAAAGCAATATAAAGATGTCATAGTGAACCCCACTAATATGAATACTGTTTTTACACTAATAAAAGACCACTTTAAATGAAAGAGCCACTGGGCTTAACAGTATCTATTAACCTTTGGAATCAGTGTTCTAGAACCAGGACAAACAACACACTGACTACACTGAGGATTCTGTCTCACACAAACCAACTCTGGCAATTTGAAGACAGATAATTTATTAGAAAGATGCGGGTGGATGACAGGATCCAAGCAAAGGCTAGTCAACAAGGCACAGAAAATGGGAAAAGTGAGGAGACGGCCATCCCAGCCAAAGCCTATCGATGGAGACGACCCTACTAAGACTCTTCCAGAGTGACTGCTGACCCCAAAGAGAATTCTGCTGCTTCCTGGGATACTGCCCAAACTTAAAGTCCAGGCATAGCTTTGGTCAAATGTTGAGTGCCTAGCTAGATGAGAATGGGTTTTAAACAATAAACAAAACTGGAAACTGAGGCCCCTTAATGAGAAGCAAACCCTACTTCCATTAATCATAGGATGTCTCCAAAATAGAGGAAGTTTCCAGCATTAAATTCTGTTAAACTTTTCAGATGTACCTCCCCTTTCTCAGAGAGCAGTAAAATAAGCACAGCAGGGATTAAATAATGGTGCACAATGAAGTATTACTGTAGGGTCCACGTACCCTCGCTGTTGAATGGTCAACGCCATCTCATGAGAAAAAAATGACTCCCTCCTCTCCCTGTGTTCTTCTTGTCTAGAGGACAGGGAGTTGGACTCAGGTTCCTTATCTTCCTCACACAGTGAAATGATGGACTCAGGACGGCTAGGTCCTAGTGCAAGTGGGGAACACCAATGCTCACCCCACCCTTGAAGCCCAGCTGAGAAGCGTGGGGAACTTCCACTTTGACGCCCCCAGCAAGAAGTAAGAGGCCAGGACCCAGGGAAACTTGGACAATGACACACGCCCACGCTTCATTCTCTGGCCAACTCTGAACCCTCCGGGTGAAATGAAAGTCAACTCTCTTGACTTCTACCTTGGGTAACTAAAATCCCAGCGCCACATCCTCTCCCACAAAGAACAGCCCAGAACAGTTCCACTGTTTCCATATCTTTCTCATACTGGAAAAGAAACTTAAACTACCTTTTTTGGGGTGGGGGGGGCAAGAACTTTTCTGTGCTCCAATGCTTAACGGGGTTATGAAATATTAGTAATTCCAATTGGTAAGTTACAGTAGGAATGGTTCCAACTAACTGCAAATATTTTTGATGTTTTGTTTATTTTTATTAATTTTTTTTAAGTTTAAGTTTAGATTAGAAACATGGTTGGTTCACAAGTCAGTTCCAGGTCCCTCTCCCTTTCCCTCACCTCCTCCTGTGCCCTCCCCCCAACTCCCCCATTATCCCCTCATTTCCCCAGGGAGGGTGAGGCTCACCATGGGGGTGTCCATAGACTGCCATTTCATCCAGGGCAGGGCCTAGACCCTCCCCCCCAAGAGTTCAGGGTGAGAGTTCATCTTACATTGTTGGATGGGAGTCCAAAGTCCATGTGTATATTCAGGATGAATACTGATCTACTGCCCAAGGTTCAATAGATTACCTAGGCCTCCTCACTGACACCCACATTCAGGGGGTCTTGATCAGTCCCATGTTGGATTCCCAGGCATCAGCCTGGGATTCAGGAGCTAACCCTTGTCAGGTCAGCTGTTTCTGGGGGTTAAACCAGCCCAGTCTTAACTCCTTTGGTCATCAGTCCTCCCTCTCTGTTACTGGCTTTCTTGAGTTCAGCTCAGTACTTAGCCGTGGAAGTCTGCCTCTTCTTCCATCAGCCACTGCAAATATTTTAAATGTAGACATTCATCACACAGCACACCTTGCAGCATGGTTAAGCACTACGTCTGTATTGTTGAAGGATGCTTGTCAAAACTCTCTAGATGCCTTTGTTAGGTGCATTTCATAATGCTGATCACCACAGCTAGCTGCAAGATTGGCAGGAAAAGGGATGGTTCTTGTTGCTCAGCAAAGCAAAAGGGACCCAGTCCTCTCTGTAGGAGTTGGTGGCCTGATACTGAAGAGCTGAGTGCAGCCCAGGACTCAGTCTGCATTTGTCTGCTCTGGCCCCCAGTCTCATGTCATCAGGGTCCAGTGTATAAAAGACTGGTGTTCACTGGGACTGATACTGGATGAGACCGCACTCACTCAGCCAAGTTGGGGAAGGAGGCCAGCGACCCACTCTAGAAGGCAAGCATACCCAGGCAGCCTTCTGAAGCTTGGCAAAGATGTCCTGTAATTAGGCATTACCACCTAATAAGTAATAAGCGAACATCATTGTAAAGCACTTTGCGAACAGAGAAGACTGCATGAGTACCTATCATTAATAATAATCACGTTCCAGCAATCACGGCATCCGGGAAGCAGTTTAGATACAGGCGGCCTCTGCAGGGAAACCACTAATGTATCAAGGGCTGAATGTAAATACCTGCCCCTGCTGGAAGACTGCCCAGAGAAGATGACAGGCCTACAGAGCTCTGAGAGTGAGTCCTGAGAGCTCCCACTGAAGAAGAGAACATGGCAAGGAAAGCCATTCCGTTTCCTCATACGATAAATGTTTGGAGAAGCCTTGCCAGCACAGGCCTTTACTTCCCCAGAGCCCCCAGAAGAGGCAGAATCTGTGAAATCTTTAAAATAATACCAAGGATCCACCACTCCAGTAGCCATCTTTCTAGTCACAATTAGGTCAAATGAGGTTTCAATGCCAAATGATAGGTACCACCTATAGAAAATTCCCAGAAGAAGCCCAATTCACATATGGGGGTGGGTTGTTACTGGGTAGTTTTGCAGTACTGAGGTCTGAATCCAGGTTCTTATGTGTGTCGGTAGATGCTCTGCCACTGAGCTGTACCTTCCACCCTCTTTTGACCTACTATTTTGAGACAGGCTGGTCTTGAACTTATCAAGTAGCCTAAGACGTTCTTGAACTTTTAATCTTGACTGACTTGGCTTCAAAATAACTGTTACAGGCCTATACCACCAAGCCCCCATAAGTCTTTGTGCGTGGAAAAGAGAGAGAGACAGAAAGAGAGGGAGAAAGAATGTGTGTGTGTGTGTGTGTCTGTGTGTGTGTCTGTGTGTGTGTGTCTGTGTCTGTGTCTGTGTCTGTGTGTGTGTTCCTATGGGTATTCATCTGAAAGGCCAGAGGTCAACCTAGATATCCTTTCTCAGAAGCCATCCACTTCGTTTAAGATGGGGTTCACCATTTGACTAGGCTGGCTCTCCAGTGGAACCCAGGGATCTACCCATCTCTGCTTTGTCAACACTGAGATTGCAAATGCATGCCACCTTGCCTGAATTTTCACAAAGGTGATGGTTATTAAGACTCAAACCCTTGTGCTTATGAGATTTGCCCACTCCCCAGAGTTTTATGAATTATTTTCCTTGAAGTAGATATGGAATTGTTAAGAGACCAAGGAATTGGTTTTCTATTTACTTTTATTAAGCTCTCATTTTGCAAAACTTTTCATTGTAGAACTGATTCAAATTGTCAACCTTTACTTGTTTCTGTACCTTTGAATGCCCACAGTTCTAAACAAAGGCACTACATTCATTGATTCTGCTTTGCTTATCACATGACATAGCTTCATATAAATTTAGATATTTCATCTCATTAGGGACAAAACCCATGATGATAAACCCTTAGGGACCAAATAAGATGTTTAGGAGCACTGCTTTGGAATCCCTCTATGAATAATGTGGTAGCATTCATTACACAATCGAATTACTCTCAAACAGTATCCTCTAGTTAAATGTTATAATACTCAAAAAATTTTAAACTGTCAGGCAATATCATAGAAATTATTCAGTAGATGGTCAAGTGAGATTCATATTTTCTTGAAGGTCCTTCCTCCATAACTCAAGATGCTGTGTAGACACAGTCTCATGGAAAGCACCTCAATACTTAAGGACAAGCCAAGGGTGGTGGCCCGAGGCTCAGGTGCTCAGGGTTTGCCTCTGATTGAAAAAGTACCCACATTCATTTTAATGAGAGGGGGAAGCAAGCAATTGTCATAGCAAAATGATTGACATCACGAAGCTTTCCGCTACTGAGCATGTTTTCAAAGAAATAACTGACTATAGTTTATGCTCATCTATAAAGCCTCCCCCACTCCCTCTAAGCAAAGGATATGTAGACATTGACAAGAAAAGTCAAAGGATTCAGTCCCAGGTGACCAAAATTAACATTTTGTTGTATGGTTTCCTGGTTATTTTTTTAACTGAAACATGCTAAAACTAGTATGTTCATTTATCATTTTTTTTAGTGTTTTGGAATTTTGTTTTCTGGACTTTGATGGTTTTTCTTTTCAAAAACAAGTATGACTACTGATGTTACTTTGCAGTTTGTTCATTTGTTTTTACTGAGCAATGCATAGATGCTCTCCCTTAGGTCACCTCACCAATCATCCTTTTCCCTTGGACTATGATAGGGCAAAACAGTGCAGAGGTCCCTCCATCTGGTATTCTTGTTGAGTACATTTGACTAAAATCTGATCTCCTTAGTGGGAAGCCCCATGAAAAATTACCCAACTCTTATTCTAGGAACCTGTGGTCAAGATGCCCCAACTAACTTAGTTTCTAATAAACTGCCTGCTGTAGCAGACCTCCCCCTCCAGCTAACTGCTTATCTCACCTTCTGTTAAACTGCTTGCTTGCCCAAAACATCCACCTGAAGCTGCCTAGTGAGATGCCAGGAGCATTTTTTTACTTTAAAAACCCCCTACTCTGAATGCAGTTGAGTCCCAAATACCTGTGTGTAGTTCCAGCCAACTGGAATAAAACACTTTCAATTGGCTGTGGTTGAGTGACCTTCTCGCATTATTATTTTCTTGTGTAATTTTATTGTTTTTCTTTAACTTTCTATATCATCAAACATTCAGGTATTTCTTCTTCATTAACCAACTCACTTTGTTACAGAGAGGAACCTCTGTGCTGACTTGCTAGCTGTTACAGCTACATTTGTTGGGACCTCAGTCTGAACTTCAAATTTTTTTCTAAAGTTTAGGACTCAACTAAAGTGAGATCTGATTCTCAGAAACAATTACTTTTTCAGTTAGCCAAGTTATTTGTTGAATATTTAATGACTTATTAAATATTTATGAAGATGAACTTCTTTAAAACCGACTTAGATCTAAACTTCAGAATTTTCTGATATCCCCTAGGAATATAATTCTGCAGGTTACTAACAGGAACATAGACCCCTGCAAATCCTCACAGAGCCTCCAACAATCTTGCCGTCCCTTCCATGGCCTCTTCTGCTCACACGGTGTCCCTCGCTACAGCATTAAGCAATCAGTCGAGACAGAAGTAAAAAAAAAAAAATCATCGTCACTTATTCTGTGCCTGCAATCTCTTTCATTCTCCAGGCTCAAATGAAACTGACATTTAGATTCACTTTTTAAAGTTTGTCATTTCCAAGAAACTACCTGAAAAGAAAGTGGAAAGTGGCTTAGTTTTGACTTGGCAATCAGAATGCCCCTTAAACACAGTCCAAAGAATGTTCAATTTTCACCTCAAGCAACAAAGAAAAATGAGGCTTCGACTTAATGTGCCTACATCAGGGTGAATGGAACCTGATCCTGGGAATTTCAAACAGCCTGGGGTCTTTTTACAGAGCTCAACCACAGCCTCTGCCTCCCCATCACAATTTAATTCTGATGTGCGCAGTACATCAGAATAGGTGGGAATTGTTTTTCTAACTGGTTAAAACACAAAATGTGTCTTGGGACTACCTCCTGAGGAAAAAAAAACTATGCTAGAGACTAGAGATGAAAAGAAACAGCCCAGTTCTGAGAACTCTAATTGAAGCAGTATGTTCAAAGAAGAGCAGTCCAAAGATTCTCAGGATTACAGCCTGAAGGATCCCTCTGTTCTCAGAAGCAAGATAACTTCACTTTCTGTAGCTAAGGACACCCTGTCGTGGAATCCCAGTGACTGATAGAAGGCCTACCCAGGCCTCTTCCTCAACTGACTCAAGAGGCCCCTAGACCTGTGCTTTTAGCCAGATCCATTAGTGATTCCAATGAGCTCTATGATTCAAAACCTAGAACAATGACTTCTCTTTCACTGTGAACCCCAGACCAGGGACATCTGAATCTCCTGGGTCTTGTTTTTTACCAATGCTGACTCTCTCATTCCACCACAGACCTACTGATTCAAAGATTCTGGAAATCATAATCTAGCTAGACCAGTAGTGGTGGGTGTTAAAGTTTAAGAAGCGTGACCATCCTAAGTTTTTGTGAATCAGCTTGGAAAACACTGCAATGGTCAAAATGCACACAGGAATCTGACAAGTCATTATCTGACCCTGGGACAGCCTGGAGACCTTAAAAGAGAGACGTTCCTGTTTATCATGGGGCAATGAAACTATCAGAAGGAATAAAAGGCATGTGAGACAATTACAAAAGGCAAGAATCGGCATCAGTTCTGTCCCAGGATTCAGCCTAGTGAGGGAAGAACCTTATGTGGGTACATGTGTGTGATGTGTGGGTACATGTGCGTGATGTGTGGGTACACATGCGTTCAGGTGAACATGTATGTGTATGCATGTAGAGACTGTGTGAACTAGAATTCCTAGAAAGAAGCCATCTGCAGAAGGCTACAAACTAATAAAAACTCAGTCACTGGACAGTTTGCAATGTGGCTGATTCATAGCCTGACTGCAATTTCTTTGACTATCTTTGGCTCCTTAAGAATCAACCTTGCCGGGCAGTGGTGGCGCATGCCTTTAATCCCAGCACTCGGGAGGCAGAGGCAGGCGGATCTCTGTGAGTTCGAGGCCGGGCTGGACGGACAGCCTCCAAAACAATACAGAGAAACCCTGTCTCGTAAAAACCAAAAAAAAAAAAAAAAAAAAAAAGAATCAACCTTGCCAAACTCTGTATCAGACTCAGCATCCTAATAAACAGATAAAAACCTTTGGAATGTATCAACTTAACAAAGCCCTATCCTCTACCAGTGGGAGGGCCAAGAACGCTGTCAGACAGCACCCGAGGTTCATAGTTGAGATTCCTTGCCTGCTCTACCTACTTAAACGTTTCCACTCACATATTTTTTAAATGCCTTAATTTATAACTGTCTTTGGCTTTAGAATAAACTATGTCTTACTCCCTTTGAGGTGAGAGTTGTAATCCCCACTGATATGAGACGTCCTTCTGTATGTTGTGAATATGCACTGTTTTTATTGGTTGATAAATAAAACTGATTTGGCCAATGGCCCCATATAGCTAGGTAGGAAATCCAAACAGAGATAGGGAAAGAAAGAAAGAAAGAAAGAAAGAAAGAAAGAAAGAAAGAAAGAAAGAAAGAAAGAAAGAAAGAAGGCAGAGTCAGGGAGGTGACATGTAGCTGCTGAAGGGGTAAAATGCCAGAAGATTACTAGTAAGCCACAGCCACATGGTGATACACAGATTATTAAAAATTGGTTAATTTGGCAGAGGCAGGATCTCTGTGAGTTCAAGACCAGCCTGGTCTACAAGAGCTAGTTCCAGGACAGCCTCCAAAGCCACAGAGAAACCCTGTCTCGAAAAACCAAAAAATAAAAAAAATTGGTTAATTTATAAGAGAGAGCTATCTAGTAATAAGCCTGAGCCATTGACAAACAATTATGATTATTTTCATGAACAGTTGTGGGGACCTGCAAGCAGGAGAGAAACTGGTCCAGGGAGACCAGCAAGACAGAGAAAAACATTCAACTATATACAACCCTCACCCTTCCAACATCCCTTCTCTTCCCCACCTCCATCCCTAGTGACAACTGGCATTGGTGTCTTCCCCAGTCCCTCTCCTCTTTGCATATGGAGAAAGGAATTCTTGCTGGACCCATAGAGCTCCATTTCAGCTGGCCTGGCTGGCCAACTTGATCCAGAATAGCCTATCCCTGGCTCCCATCCACTAGTATCCTACACAGACTACCCCACCAATCAGCTCTATGGCAACTCTTAGGACATGAACTACAATGCTCGTGCTTGTGCAGCAAGTGCCTCATCTACTGAGTCATTGCCTCAGCCATGTGTGCCACTGTCGAGTTACAGGAATCATCATGAGATATGAACGCCCCGCTTGGGATCTGGGAGCACTGGTTTAAAGAACCTTAAAGGCAACTACTAGCTGGGTAACATCAAGACAAAAGGTTATGTTTAGGAAATGTGATTATGAATTAGTTCACAAATGGGAATGAAGTGGAAAGGCTAAACATGGGTAATTAGATGGGAATTTTGCAATATTGGAGAAACAAGGCAATATGGGTCTGCATTATGGTGTTTGGTGTTAGAAGTTAATGTAATACATAAACAGAGGAGACCAAAGAAAACAAAAAATGAGCCATTCTTGATGATTGGGTGGGGTAGAGGGAGGCTGAAGGAAGAACAGAAAAAGAGACACCAAAGGAAAAGGATGACAAGTCACAATGCTGATGGACAAGAAGCACACAGGAACTTCTGATGGTCCAGTGTGCTGGTTTGAATGAGTAAAGTCCCCACAGATAGAGAGCTATGATCTTAGCTATTGCTCCTACACCATGCCTGCTTACCTACCACCACTCCCCACGTTATGCATCAGAGTGGTCATGGGCTCACCCTCTGAAACCGTAAGCAAGCCCCCAGTTAAATGCTTTCCTCTATAAGTTGCCTTTGTGTAGTGCCTCTCTGCAACAATAGAACAGTCGACAAGACACGAAGGCTTGGGAGCAGTGACTGAGCCTTGTCTGTCACAATCATCTTCACACTCTGCGTCACTTTCAGGTCTCAGAACGAGTCGTTCTGCTGAGAAGTAAATGAAGATCGTAGTTCCACAAGAGGAACAACAACTTTACCAAAGGCCCCTCAAATTTATAAGCACCTCCCAAATATTCTTTACTCTCTTCATCTGGAGAGCAACTTCAATCTTCATTGTTAGAGTTAATGTCATGGGAGTGCCTTGGTTTGTTATGACCAAGGTATGTTGCTAAGATCACATCAGCAATAGAACCCAGGCAAGAGATTTATTCGGGTGGGGGAGCAAAAGGCCATCTCAGAGCATGGATGTGAGAAAGGGACGGACAGACAGACAAACAGAGCGACAAAGAGAGAAAGAAAAAGAGAGCAGTCTGTGATGAAGGAGAACTTTTAAGGGGCATTGAGAAGCTAGTGATGACACAGTTGCTGGTGCTGGGTCACTGAAGTCAGACTGGGTTGCGTCAGATTTAAAAGCTGAGGAATAGGATGGGGTGATGGTGAGGCAGGAATGGGGACCCTTGCTCTTTAGGCTGTTTCCTGGTGTCTGAGGGTGTCGATATCTTTGGGGAGCCAAGAATGCTAGGATGTTGGCCAAGTCCTGTAAGAGCAGGCTGTCTCACTCGCTGTCCAGGCTCTGTAGGGCGGGATCTCTTCCCCCTTTCCTTGGTCTTGGGACTCGCCTCTGGCAACTACCAGGATCATGGGTCTAAAAGTATCAAATTTACAACTAAGAAAAAACTTTTCTCCTAAACTCCTTAACTTTATCTTCTTCCCTTAACATATATCTCTTCCAGCATCTGGACAGGTCCAGGTGTTCCCTCAAAATCTGTATCCCAGACAGCTTAAAAGCGGCCAGCT
Organism: Mesocricetus auratus; assembly: GCF_017639785.1. Lineage (NCBI taxonomy): Eukaryota > Metazoa > Chordata > Mammalia > Rodentia > Cricetidae > Mesocricetus > Mesocricetus auratus. Next base: position 7,822,881 of record NW_024429192.1, on the reverse strand, counting down.
CCAGGTGGTCCAGCCTCACAGACACAGCATGTACTTCCCTTGCAAGGGATCCCGCCCCCAGGAATAACTGGAGTGGGAAGGTAGAAAACAGGATGCTGATGTCATTTATTTGGAGTCCATTTGACCCATGAGAGGTGGATTCAAGTCAGTTCCTAAAGCTTACAAGAATATTTTAAGTTTACAAAAAGAGGTAAGCTTTAGATGTGCTAACACATTGCTACTATTTGTAACCTGTACTGAGATCCACATTGTAGAAAAAGCCTCAGAGTCACAGTAGAAGCTTGGAAATCCAAAATGATTTGGGGTTAAAGCAAGAACACTTTTTCCTCTACTCAAAAGACTGGTTGTGTGTAGATTACACAGATGTTTCTAGCACAATGAAAAGCACTTTTAAGTCTATACTTAGAAGATAACCAAAGAAATTTTAAAATCTTGACCTTGTGACTATGATAATAGTAGTCAGTGCTTACCAGAACTAACAGCTTATCAGAACTCCACTAATTAATGTTAAAACTCTGAACTTTTGAGATATTGATATAACAATAGCATAGAGAAGAAAAGAAACATCTGAAACATTTTTCATTTTTTTATGCCTTAAGTCACTTTCATATCACAACCTATGCTTTGTATCCTCAGACCTTACATAAACTTTATACCTTTTTTCTAGCCAATAATTCATCACAAGACACAGATGGCTGGTTAATGAGCACAGTCCTTATAAAACAAGTTCCTTTAGATAAAGGAATAGCTAAATGTTACATTGAAATCTGTTTTGTGAGTTTATCTCCTTTTACAATCTGGTAGCAAAGTAAACAGTATCTAGACCTAGTAGTAGCTCTAGGAAATTGAGGCCTAATTTTCACATATGAGGAAAACCGAGAAGGTAGCTGAAGCCTTGGTTGCTGCTGTTTAACTGACAAAGCTACCACTAGCCTATCCTCGATTGCATCAGCTCCTGAATCTATTAAAAATGGCAGAGACTTACCGGATATCTGGAAAATCACCATAGGTTCCTCCGTGGTCCCAGGGCAGCGTCAGTCTGTGGCCATCAGGCCTAGAAGATCCAACAGACGTCCTTCTGGAGTAGGAACTTGGGGGAACTGGCCTACCTTGTCCAGTTAAAGTGGGGCAATCAACTCCCAAATGCTCTGCTTGTCCACAGCTTGGATAGGGTCCTGGCAGCTGGCGAGGTGAAAGGCAGCTTTTCACCCAGTGGTTGGCTTTGCCATATTTAGAGCAAGCTCTAGGTAGAGGTTCTTCTATGCCCACCATCTTCTTAGGAGGAGATTAGTGGTGCTACCAGGAGCTGGCATGCCTGTCAACCACAAAAATGTTTCATTAAACTTTTAAACATTTTAAATGCCACATCAGCAGATCTCAGAAGAGTTTGAGAACCACTATATATTAAATATATCTAAACTAGACAAACTGTTTTGGGCTTAAACATTTGAAAATATAATAGAGGAGGCTAAATAAAACTTGTTCCTGTAATTAATTATATGAGTACTTAGCATAACTACAAATATAGTTCTAATCACATTAAAGAATTTGATCATTTATAAGGTGACTATTAACTTGTATTTCTTAATTATCCTTAACAGTTTACAATAAGTTAGTACCTCTTACAAGACTGAGACTTTACAATCCATCCCTGTGAGGTTTAGCCTTAAAAAATATTTTTTATTGAAGCTCTTCTAGTGGCAAAATAAAACTTTCTAATCATAGATAAAGTTCACAGAGAAACTGTAAGCTCCACTGGTCATTTTTCAGTGCACCATTGTGAAATATTCTCGTTTTCTAGTTTTCTGTATGACTTAGTATACCAAATAGCTGAAGCTTTTAAAACCCTAAATTGGAAGCACTGGGAAACTCTCCCAAAACTTAGATAGAGAACAAATGTCTCTATCTAAAGCAGCCCTGGGAACCAGGATGATGCAATATATGTAGCATGTGCTCCTAGGCCAGAAAAAAAAAAGACATTCTTTGAAAACTAAAGGAATTCAAAAAGCATGGACATGGGTTACCCAGAAACATCAGCTGGGATTATTCCCTGTGACAAACCACCCCACAGTAAGACAAGGACAACCGGGTATGGGGCCTCTGGGTGCCCCAAAGCCTCCTTGTTTCTCTCTACAAATCTAAAACTAGTTTAAAATTTTTTAAGAATTTTCAAAATTCATGTTTCTGTATCCCTGTAATAAAGAGTAAGCCTTACTTCAGGGTTTCTCAGACCCACACTCTTGGCTTTTTGCAGGGGCAGAAGGTGACCCCTGACATTGAAGGATGCTTGCTAAATAGCTTTTTGCCCTAGATATAATGAGAATACTCCCTCCCCCAGTGTATACAACTATCTTTTTCTACCGACATTATCAACTGCCCCCTAAGAGTGGGACAAAATCATTTCTAAGGACCACTGGCCTCATGTAAGGTACAGAGGTCATAAGACAAAAAACAAACAGATTCAAGTTCAATGCTGGCTACACTATTTATACTATGCAACCTTGGCTACTGACTTCGCACCTCTGAGTCCTAAGATTTCTCTTCTTTAAAACGCAGAGAGTAAGAGTCCATGAGTAGACCAGGGAGATGGCCCACTGGGCAAGGGAGCTTGCCACCAAGATTGATGATGTAAGTTCCATCCTTGAGACCCACACAGTAGAACGAGAGAACAGACTCCTATGGGTTGCCCACTGACCTCAATGCACATGCAAAAATACCACATACATACAAATAAATACACTCAGAATGAATAAATGAATAAATACAGTAAAAACATCTGGAAGTTGAGGACTAAAACAAGATCTTATCTTTAAACACACTGCCCAAATATAATCAAACACAAAATGTCACCATCATTAGGCCGATCACAGTTTACTTATTCTTTACTCAGAGAAAGAGTAATACCATCCTCTAAGCGCTAAAGCATAAGGAGCGTTTGAATTCGAACCCAGGTCCTCAAACGCCTGACAGCAGAGGCAGCTCCAGGACAGCAATGCACTGTGTGCTAATATCTTGGCCCAGATGTCTGTGGCTTAAGTCGAGCCACAAACTTGGTGAGCCGCTGGCCTCATTAAGTTCATCTAGAAACAAGTTTGATTGGTCTCCAGTCATTCGTGAGTTCATTCTCATTCATGATGGAGGCATCCCAGACAAGTCTGGCTCATTGTGATAAGGCAAGCTTCTTACAAACGACTCCTATAGACACAGCTCATGAAGACAATCTAAGCTTAAATGTCAGGTCCACACCAAAGTCTGAGCTGTCCCTTAAGCAACAATGCAGTGGGTAATGGAAAGACCCCATGCCACTCTCCTTCCATCCTTCTCATGCCACCAGAGTTGGCCAATGAGGAGCCGGGCTCAGGGCTCTCCTCTAGGGGTGTGGCGATTTCCCATGGGACTATTCCCTTGCACAGGGTGGCTTTCAAACTCCTACAGGAAAGGTTGTACTGGCAGTTCCCTTTGAGACAATCTGTGGTGATTTGAATAAGAATAACTCCCATAATGTCAAATGTCTGAATGCCTAGTCACCAGGGAGTAGAGCTCTTTGATAAGATTTGAAAGATAAAGGGGTATTGCTTTGTGGGAGTGGGTGTGGCCTTGTTGGAGGAAGTGTGTCACTGTGGGTGGGCTATTTTCATAAGCCTGCCAGCCCCTTCCTCTCCTCCCTCTCCCTCTCCCTCTCCGCCCCCCTCCTTGTGGATGAGGATATAGCTCTCAGATACTTCTCTGGTACAATGCCTATCTGCTGCCATGCTCCTTGAAATGATGACAATGGACCTCTGAAACCGTAAGCGAGGCCCCAATTGAATGCTTCCTTTTAGAAGAGTTGCCTTGGTGACGGTGTCTCATCACAGTAACAGGACAACGATTAACAGTATCTTGGGGTGATCTGCCCTCTAGACCACAGTTCCTGGCTCTGCTCTTCATCCACCAAACTAATTACGCACCAACCTAAACAACTGTGGAAACTATTTTGATAATCTGTACTTTATCAAAAGCCCTTCCCACCTGCATCCTCCCTTTCCCTGCATCGCCCACTGCCAATCAGCCTTTTCCCTGCACAGGGACAGGCAAGTAAACCTTGTGTGCAGAGTGCAGAAATGCGCCTCACAGTCACCCCAAGAGGCTCTGACTTCTACATGGAGATGAGTCTTTGGATTTCTTCAGCTGAGAGAGTCTGCAACCAGCTCATGTGCATATTTGGGCTCTTAGTGGTAGCCTGAGAATTCTGACCCTGTCATGATATAAACGGCCACAGCCTTCCTCTCTCTGGCTTCCCACCCCCTCCAAAGCCTAATCTCTGTGGAATCCCCTTATATCCATTCTCCCCTCAGATGGATTCCCCTGAAACTTGAAGTTTTTTGGCCACTACCATGAGAGTAGCAGAATAACCCATCATATTTTAGTAAGACATTTGAAAAGTAGGATTACCCACTTCTTAGGGCTTTCTACAAAATGCAAAGGTACCTTCCACTACTCATCCTCAACTTGGGGCACTTAACAAAAAGCATTTACAAGTGGGAGGGTCGTTTTCAGAAGCCTGTTTATCTGTCACTGCATTGTAAATAGTAGGGCTTGAACTCTTGACAGACTGAGATGCCAACCAGGTTTGTAGAAGTTAGACCTTTCTGCACCCACTGTAACCATCCTGCCTAGTGACCACGGTAAGTGAAATCAATATGGGCTGTGAGTGAAGACAAGAAGACCGCCTTACACAAGCATCATAAGTACACTCTCAGGGCCCCACCCCTCCTTTCCAACCCCCCCCATAACAGGAGGAAACAAAGATCACCCTAATGTTCAGAGATGGAAAGAGTGTTTTATGCCATGAAGCCCCCATGAGGGAGCAAGGGGAATGACCACCCTCCCTAAGTCTCTAAACTGGCAACATGAAGACTGCAATAGGGAATTCCCCAACCCCTCTCAACATTCCAACACCGAGTCATGAGTTAGCCTCTCCCACCATCCTGACAGCCAGGACAGTCAGTCTGGCACTGATTGGGGCACACCAGTATTCTGAGCCCTTCTGTGATCTCTGAGAATTCCTGAGGTCCACAGTTGTGCATCCCCACATCTGGCCATAGGAATCCCTCTCAGGGTTTAGCATCAGTCAATCAGAAAATGTCCCAGGTCCACTGATGTGTTCAGGACATGCAGGGAAAGGGGCTACGCAGATGTGTGAGAATCAGCTATCCCTAAAGCCATGCTTGGCAGATCCGGAAACAAACATGAGAGTATCCGGGAGAAAGCAGAGCAGCCCAGGAGCCAGCCCACGATTCCTTGAGAGGAAATCAGGCAGCTCTGGAACTCGCTGATAAAGATAGCACATTCACTCAAGCCTACCATCAATTGTAAGTCACAAAACAAGGGGAAACTCGAAACACTTGCACAGGGAGCGGGGCATTTCCAGGTTCAGGATCATCAAAAAGTGAAAGGATAGAAGGCTCGGGAAGAGTATTAAGTGGCTGCCAGGATGAGAGCAAGCCCTTGAGAAGCCGTTGAGGGACCCCATGGCTCCTGGCAGGCCCCCCACACCCTCCCCCAGACCTAAAGCAAGCCAAAGAATTGTGAAGCTGCTGCTCCTTCATCATTAGCCGCTCTCCCTGGGTGGGAGTGAACGGTAATTTACCACTAGTATGAGCAAGTGGGGAAGAGCGCATACAATCTGCATACTAAACACTGGAATGCTAATAAAGACAAACGATCCTCTTCTCTGCAAATGCCCTGCTACCCAGCCCCTTCCTTCTGCTCTGCTTCCATGGGGGGTGGACTGAAACTCACATAATAGTTTGTTTTTATGAGAGAAAAGAAAGTCCCACTTAGAAATGCCCCGACTTTGCATATTTATGAAGTTCAGCAGATGTTTTTGACTTTTTTAAGAATGCATCCATCCTTGTTGGAGGAGGCGTGTCACTGGGGTGGGCTTTGGGGGTCCATATCTCCCCTTCTCTCTGCCTCTGTCCTGTGGATGTAAGTTCTCAGCACCGTACATCCCCGTTTCACCACTGCCAACCATGGTGATCATGGACCCTCTGAGGCTATGAGCAAGGCCCGAATAAAATGGTTTCACTGTAAGTTCACTTGGTTGTGGTATCTCTTCATGTCAATGGGACAGTAACTAAGACACTTGGGCTGGACCCTGAAAATGATCTGAGCACACACTCATCTCCCTCTGCCTCCTGAAGGCAGATGCAATGTAACTAGTTGCCATGACTTCCCTACTATGGTGCACTGTAACCTGGAAAGACTGTGATCCAAAATAAGCCCTGCTTTCCTTTAAAATAAAAAAATAATAATGCAGCCATCCCTTAGAAGATTCAAGGGATCGGTTTCAGGGCACACTCAACCACCTCTGCTCCCAGATAAGTAGGTGCTCAAGTTCGTTAGATAAAGTAGTAATACTGAACAGAGCCTACATCCCATAGACTGTATCATCTCCAGATTGCTCATTCTCAGTACAAAGACCATGAAGATACCTGTTAACTTGTGTTTCATTTCAAGAATAACAACAGTAAATGTATCCAGATGTTCAGTGCCAATTTTGATACATGGGTAGTTGACTCCATAGATACAGAATTCATGGGAACAGTCAGCCAGCTGTACCGTCCATGCACTGTGACTTTTCTAAGAACTGGACATTAGACTCTTCCCAACTGCAGAGGGAGGCTTTCTCTTTGTACCTGGCAGTGAGGGCAGCCCTAGGCCATGAGTCGGCTGGAACAGTTTGAAATTCAACTCAGGAGCTCACCGGGTTATGCCGCCTCTATTCTTGGTTTATATAACGTTGCAAATAATCCCCCTATTAAAATCAGGATTAAATTAAATCATGCAGGTTCCAGGTGTTTAAGGGGCCTTTGGTCTTTGCCTTTTTATGGGTCAGTTGTTGAAGGCTTGGTCCCCATCTGGTGACAATATTGAGGGATGACTAGATCATGAAGACGCTAACTCCATTACAGGATTAACCCTTTGAAGTTCTTCCTGAACAGGCTACTGGAAGATGGAAGGAACTGGAAGATGAGGCCTTATTGGGGGCGGGGGTCACTGTGGGGTGACTTTAAGGAGAATATCTTGTCTCCTGTGTCTTTCCTACCTTGGGTCTCTGCTTCCTGGTTGCCATGTAGTGAACAGCTGTGTTCCTCTGTCCTCCCGTCACTAGAACATTCTACCTCCCCGTGGCTCCACAGCCACAGAGCTATCCGGTTGGCATTAAAACCACCGAGACCAGCAGCCCCAACAAACTTCTCTTCATTTAGACATTTCTCTCATCTCCTTTTGTCACGGCAACATAAAGTCTAACTAGACACTAGACATCCTTGCTCAGAACAAACACCAACAACAAAGAAGTACTTTAAATGGATTTTTCAAAGTGAAACCCTAACTTTAAGGTACTTGGTGCTGTTTTTAATTAAACCCGTCTTAGAGTGCAACTTTCATGGGAAATAAGTGCTGTTTGTTTGATTTAGCTGGAGGCCAGGCCCCAAAATATAGAATGAGTGAAGAGATGTTGATAGCCAAGTTCTGATTCCTGGGAGTTGTACCATCTAGGGCAAACAGTACTGCAGCACCTAGCAACACTTGGGTACCCAGGCTCCAAGAGAGGCGTATCAAGGACTACTGGCCGTGGCAGGTACCCTCAGAGCAAAGACCAACAGCCTAAGACTGCAGACGGAGTTCCACAGAGAAAGACAGACCCAGCAGCAGCCAGCAAAGCAGGGACGGAGTCAGCAATGACTGCTGAATGTGTCTTATTCAGACAGAAGGAACCCGGGGCTGAGGAGGTGGCTCAGGGAGTAAAGCGCTTGCCAGGCAAGAATGAGGACCTGGGGAATCCCATCCCTAGTACCCACATGCAAAGCTGGGTGACCCATGCCGGTAACCCCAGAGCTTAGAAAGCAGAAACAGGAAGATTGTCCAGAACTTGCTGCCCAATCGGTCCAGTCAAATCAGCTCTAGGTTCAGCGAGAGACTGTCTCAAAAAAATAAGAAAAGAAGGTAAGGTCTCAGAGAATAGAGGGAAGCACCTTGTGTTGATCTCCTCTCTCTCTTTCTTTCTTTCTTTCTTTCTTTCTCTCTCTCTCTCTCTCTTTCTCTCTCTGTCTCTCTCACTCACTCACACACATACAAATGAACACATATGCATACATATATAAAAAAAGAAAGAGGAGGGGAGGGGGAAGAAGGGAGGGAAGGGGAGAGAGGGAGGAAGGGGAAGGAAAACATGAAAGCTACTGTCATGTGCAGGCCAGACAAGGGACCAGGAAGAAAACTTTCATTCTATGTACCTGACAAAGGATCTAAATGTCCTGATTCAACACATTCAAGGCTGTCCATCTGGGATTCTGCAGGTCTTCAAATCAGCCCCACCAACCATTTGTTATCTTCTCTTTCTCTCTTCTCAAAATTATGCCTCTTGCAAATCTCCATCTTTTTCCTCGTGTTCCTGGCTCTGCTGGTTTTATATTAGGGTTTACTTGCTAGTGTTTCTTCCTGAGATGGCCTTCCCTAGAAAACCCACAGGACCTCTCACAGCTGTTGAAACTTGGATAGGAGACTGTCCGCACCCAACTACCCTTGGAAAGTCAGCATGAATCAATGGCTCACTGCTAGGAATAAGGACATTTTCAGAGATCCCCAGTGACCAGAAAGGAAGAGCCAGGGTGAAGCAAGGGTTCAATGTAAAACAAAATGCGGGCAATTGAGAGGAAGGGAGCTGAGATATATAACCCCCAAGCTGCCAGCGAAGAAAGTAAGTGCCTGTACACGCTGTAGAGACAGAGACACCAGCCTGCAAAGATGGCCAGGAGCCTTAGGATTAAACCCCGAAGAGAACATTAGAAGGAACCCACCCCTCAGAGGGTCTGGGAAGCCCACCTTGCTCCAGGCCCTCTGGGTTTTACTCTGACTCCTCTGCAAGCCACAGAACTGTATTGACTCAGGCGTGAGCAAACTCCATGCTGGAACATTTTTCCACCTGATATTTGCCCCTAATGGGGCCTGATTGATGCTGAAGATGCCTCAGCATAGCGGGTAACACTGTGTGACTTGGCTGTCCTTCGCGCTGACAGGAACCCACGTGAGAGCTGGAACACATCTTTGTAGCCTGCCTGGTGTCTCTGCACCTGCGATTCTCAGTGGCTTCTCACTCGCTCCCACACTTGCTGGCAGAGGCTGGGCCTGCCCAAGACTGGGATTCACCTCCGCACAGAATCACCTCCCCAGGCTTATCTCTGAGCCACAGGGCAGAGGCGGGGAGACACAGGCATCTCCACCATCTTTTCCAACAGGAACCACCTCCAGGGTTTGGATCAGGCAGGGCCCTTGCTGGGAGACATCTGCTCCAGAAGTATGCCCACGCTATTCTCACCTTGGGGTCTCATTTGCCATGTGTCCTGAGACCAAGTGACTTGAGCTTGAGGCAGATGCCTCTGGATAAGACTGTTGAAAGCCCGAGTTCTCCAGGAAAATAATGATAAGACTGTTGAAAGCCCAAGTTCGCCAGGAAAATAATTTGGAGCTTATTAAAAATAACTCAAACATGGGTTAGGTCCCCAGGGGAAAATCCCTCCCTTATAACAGCAAGGATTGGAAGGGCTACACTTTTTTTAAGTGCCTAGAAGAAACAATTTGAAAGAATTTGGCTTTCCTCTGAATTTTTGCAGGAAACAAATTGGCTTCCATCCTTCCCAAAACTCTCACCCAATAGCACAAGCCAAAGCACAGGCACAGCTCCATCAGGACCCTTACCCCATCCTCAGTAACACATAGTGCTTGTGGTATAATTTTTGCTTCAAGGATGAGTATAGCTAGAAGCTTCTCTTTTTTTATTTAAATTAGAAACAAGCTTGCTTCAAGTGTCAATCCCAGCTCCTTCTCCCTTCCCTCCTTTTCTGCCCTCCAACAACCCCCCTAACTCCATACTAAATCCCCACTCCATTCCCTAGGGAGGGTGATGCCCTCCATGGGGATCTCCAGAGTCTGTCATATCATCCAGAGCAGGGTCTAGGCCCTCCCCCATGTGTCCAGGCTGAGAGAGCATCCCTCCATGTAGAATGGGCTCCCAAAGTTCATTCATATGACAGGGATAAATACTGATCCACTACCTGAGGCCCCATAGATTACCAAGGCCTCCTCACTGACACCCAATTTTAGGTCCCATGGTGGCCTCTCAGTCATCAGTCTGGGATCCATGAGCTCCCCCTTGTTCAGGTCAGCTATTTCTGTGGGATTCACCAACCAGGTCTTGACCCCTTTGCTCATCACTCCTCCCTCTTTGCAAGTGCATTCCAGGAGTTCAGTTCAGTATTTAACTGTGGGCGTCTGCCTCTGCTTCCAACAGCCACTGGATGAAGGCTCTAGGACAGCATATAAGGTAGTAGTCAATCTCATTATTGGGGGAGGGCATTTAAGGTAGCCCCTCCACTATTGCTTAGATTGCCAGTTGGTATCATCCTTGTAGATCTCTGGAACTCTCATTAGTGCCAGATCTCTCCTCAAACATATAATGACTATGGTATCTCTCATCCTGCTCTCCTCTATTCTTCCCCCGACTCAACTTTCCTGCTCCCCCATGTCCTCCTCTCCCCTCCTCTTCTCCCCCTCTCTCTTTCCCAGGTGTTCATATTGTATGGGTTAATATCAGGGTGATCAATTCGATTCCGTTGGTCTACCTGTCTATTTTTGTGCCAATACCAAGAGCATGAGAGATCTTTCCATTTTCTGGTATCCTCTTTAATGTCTTTCTTTAAAGACTCAAAGACCTTGAAATACAGGTCTTCTACTTGTTTGGTTATCATTATCCCAAAGTATTTTATGTTGTTTGTGGCCATTGTAAAGGGTGATGTTTCTCTGATTTCATTCTCAGCCCTTTTATCGTAGAGCTACTGACTTTTTTGAGTTGATCTTGTATCCTGCCAGTTTGCTGAAGGTGTTTATCAGCTGTAGGAGTTCCCTGGCAGAGTTTTTTGGGTCACTCATGTAAACTATCATATCATCTGCAAATAGTGAAAGTTTGACTTCTTTTCCAATTTGTGTCCCCTTGATCTCCTTTTGTTGCCTATTGTTCTAGCTAGAACTTCAAGTACAATATTGAAGAGGTATGGAGAGAGGGGACAGCCTAGTCTTGTTCCTGATTTTAGAGGAATCACCTTGAGTTTCTCTCCATTCACTTTGATGTTGGCTGTTGGTTTGCTGTATATAGCTTTTATAATGTTTAGGTATATTCCTGTTATCCCAGATCTCTCTAAGACCTTTATCATGAAGGCGTGTTGAATTTTGTCAAAGGCTTGTTGAGCATCTAGTGAGATGATCATATGATTTTTGTTTTTCAGCTTGTTTATATGGTGGATTACATTGATGGATTTTCATATGTTGAACCATCCCTGCAACCCTGGAATGAAGCCTATTGATCATGGTGGATGAGTCTTCTGGTGTGTTCTTGGATTCGACTTGCCAGTATTTTATTGAGTATTTTTGCACCAATGTTCATGAGGGGTATTGGCCTGAAGTTCTCTTTCTTAGTTGTGTCTTTGTGTGGCTTGAGTATCAAGGTTATTGAAGTCTGGTAAAAAGAGTTTGGCAATGACCCTTCTGCTTCTATTGTATGGAATACTTTGAGGAGAATTGGTATTAGCTGTTCTTAGAATTTCTGATAGGATTCTGCACTGAGGCCACCTGGACTTGGGCTTTTTTTGGTTGGGAGACTTTTGATGACTGCTTCTATTTCATTAGGAGTTATAGGTCTATTTAAGTTATTTATCTGTCCTTGGTTTAATTTTGGTAAGTGATATCCACCCAGAAAATTGTCCGTTTCCTTTAAATTTTCAAATTTTGTGGAGTACAGGTTTTCAAAGTATGACCTGATGATTCTCTGGATTTTCTCAATGTCCATTATTATATCCTCCTTTTCATTTCTGATTTTGTTAATTTGCATGTTCACACTCTGTAGTTTGATAAGTTTGGATGAAGGTTTGTCTATCTTGTTGATACTGGTAAATTATGAGTACTTTTTCCATTAAAAGCAAACTCTGGGTGAATGGTTCTCCTAGTCCAGACTACAACATGCTGACGTCAAAGGTCCTCTAAATTTTCTGTCCTGGGTGAGGCTTTATAACAAGAAGAAAGAGTAAAACAACAAGCAGCTAAGGGGGGTTAAAAAAATACCGTGGCCTTGGGAACAGTCAGAAGATGAACCATTTTTGACACTATTATCTGTTATGTCATGACATAAAGATGCCAGAATGGGAGCAGGCAGCCTTGTCAGTCGGGATCTAGCTGACTGCTTCAGGGGGACTTCCTTGTCTGTTTCTTCTGGGTATGGTCAGCTCCCAATTTGATGATGATGCCTTTGTTCAATTGACTCTCTCTATCAGGTATTGTAAACATTTGAGTTGCTAATACGCTGCTCTCTGTCTCCTGTTCCTGTTCAGCTACTACTTGCTACTTGTTCTTTTACTTTTGCTTTCTCATTCATGCTGGGGATGCAGTTTAGTTGGTAGAATGCTGGCCTAGCATACATGCATCCCTGGGTTTGGCCCCAACACTGCATAGACAGGGTTCGGTAGTATGTGTTCACCAGTCAGTGAGTTCCAAGACAGCCTGGACTACAGGAAACCTGGTCTCAAAAACAAAACAAGAAACTCACTCATCTAAGCCAGGAATATGGTTATCATAGATTATTGTAGATCACTGTCTGGACCTCCTCAAACAATATAGTCCTGCAATCCTACACTAACCTGTGTATTCAGAAGTAATGAGACTTAGCAATTACCTGTACTTTCCATGCATCCGTTACTGTTTTAAGTACTTACATGAAACTTGATCCCCTAACCTATCTTATAATATGAATCATGATTCAGATCCCTTTTTAGATGATAAAACAGGGGTGCAGAAAGATTAAGCAACGTTCCCTGGTTCACACAGTTTCTTCAATATAAGTCAAAGCCCGGATTCACAGCCAGACAAGCTTGGCTGAGAGTCTACGTTGTGATGTCCCACACAAACCATTTAAATATCTACGTGGACTGGCTGAATGAAGGAGTTAAACATTCTCCATACTGGAAAAGTGGTTTGGATTTATTGTGCTGATTTGAGGGACCCTCAGAAAGTCTCCAAGCAACATTTGATAACTATCTGTGTGTTCATGCCAAGAAGGACTCTGGGACCATGTGATCTGCTCTAAGCCGTCCCTTTGTTTTTCCCTGGAAGGTGGAGACTTGGGGCGATAAAGGGGTTTCCTTGAAGGCTAAAGTTTGAGTCTTCGCCTAGTTATTGGGAATAAAAAAAGGCCAGGAAACAGTTACCTGGTCTGGTCCCAAGCATCATTAACCTAACCAATCCTAACCAATTCTCTTATACTTTCTCCTTGGATTTTTTCAAGCTGTACCCTGAGAGATGATGAGTTGAATGAGCTGCTCTGAGTCAAATAACTTCATAGTCATGGGAAATGGGGAGGGAGAGCCAGGCCTCACGTGCCCGAGACAGAGGGAAGAGGGACTGTAGCCCTGGGATGAGAATATAAAGAGAGAATGGGAAGCTCACACTCTCTCTAGAGACTCATCTGAGAGCACAAACCACCCCCTTGACATGGTCAGATTAAAGTGGGACCGAGAGGGAATGAGGCTGGGCAGAGTGGAGCTCCCGAATCAGCCCCAGTGCGCTGAGCAGGGAGCACAAATCGAGAAGAGGAAGATGAGCAGACTGGACTTCTACATCTCCACACACCCTCAAGGGCAGGGAAATGCGATTTCCCTGGGGAACCTGAGGGCAGAGCGCTGGTAAGGCACACAACGGAACTGTAAAGGAGCAAGAAACAGCCAGGCATCATGAGGTAGGACAAGAAATGTTCATTATTGTCTGTTTACGAGAGATAAATTATCCCCTCATGCCCCCACTAAAGAAAGATGCTGCTTGGCTGGTTTGAAGTAAACAAGCAAGAAAGAGTCGATGAAACTGAATCTGTAAAGATGGATTAGGATTTGAGGTGAGTAGGGATGAGAGTCCTGGCGTTTGAGCCTTGACGACAAATGTCTTGATAGGGAAAGGGTACCTCCCTCCGCATGTGGAAAAACCGGTCTCACTATAACTGGGGTCCAACTCTCCACACACGGAGTGACATTTAGGTTGCAGTGAGCCAAAGCAGCACAGAATGTCCCCAGCCTGGGCCCACCAGAGAGTGGTCTCATCACTACTGACATGTCGAACTGGGTAAATTCTCTGGTGCGGGAGAGGGTAGGGGGTCGGGTTATCTGCATATTTCAAAAGGCCAAACAACCTGAATGCCGATGGCACCACCACCCCCAAGTTATTTACATCAAAAAAATGTTTTCAGTTATGGCCAAAAATGCCCAGCAGGTAAGCGACCCCCATGAGAACCACAGGGTAGAATGAAAAGATTAGTCATCCACTCTACTGAAACTTTAAAAGGGGAGGTGGCCGAGACCCACCCTCCTGCATCATGTGAGGCACTTTTGTGTTAATCACTCGGTTGATTGGGGGGATTCGGAGCATTTTCACTAATTATTTCAACAAATGCTTTAACAGGGACCCTCCAGATGCCCATGGTTTCTTCAAGTTTTATCTTCTCTCTACCCACATCCTTTCTCCCTCCTGAGGCTGTCAGCTTTCTCCTCTAGTTAAAATCTGGCAGAAGAGTTATTACTTCCTTTTCTTGATGCTTGTCAAAGTTTAATCAGTCTGATTACCAGACTGAAAATGAATGGCTGTAAAATTCGAGTTTCTAAAAACAGGAGATCAATCAACACAATTGCACACACCTGACGAACAGCTACAGCGGCAGGGTCCTCCTCCCGTGAAGCTGAAGTCTGGAAGACAGCTTAGCCCTCCTATAGCATTGTTAGATTATGGCGTGTAGATTAGCCCTCCTATAGCATTCTCTCATACCATGTAGATTAACCCTCCTATAGCATTAGATTATAGCATGTAAATTAACTCTCCTGTTGCAGAAAGAGTCTGATAACTGATCCCTCCGTCTGTGGGAGTTATAAGAGCCAACTGACTTGACAGGCTCCTTCAGAGTCTTAACTCCCTGGTGTGGTGCTTGAAGGTTCAAGGGAGAATGGACATCCTGGATTATCAGAAGTGACATGAATTCAATCATGTTCCCCTAACATTCATATACTGACATCTTGGGACTGGGATGGCAACTCACTGAGCAACCATGAAGATCGGGGTTCAATCCTACATTGGTCACATAAAAGCTGGGCAGAATAACACCCTTCTGTAATCCTAACTCTTGGAGAAGAGAGGGCAGAGACTGGCATGTCCCCACGACTTGCTGACCCCAAGTCTACACAAAATGGCAAGCTCCAAGTTCAGTAAGAGACACTGTCTCACAATATAAGATGGCAGGTAATAGAAGAAGACCCTGACTCCACAGGCACACTCAAGGGTGAGTACATCACACACTGAAGGAAGGAAGGAAAAAGAGAGGGGTGGACAAAAAGAAGGAAGGAGGAAGGGAGAAAGGGAAGGAGGAAGGAAGGAAGGAAAGGAGGAAGGAGGGAGGGATGGAAGGACAGAAATGGATGGATGGAGGAAGGAAGGGAGAGAATGAGGGGGAAAGGAAGGAAAAAAAGAAGGAAGGAAGGAAAATAAAGAATTCTTAGACATCAGTATCTGAGACGAAATCGGTCACACCTCAGTATGTCGCAATGTGAGTTTATTTGTGGATAGGTGCATGACAAACATAATTAGATAAAAAGAAGATACACTGGAATATGGTGGACTGGACCCCTATTCTGATTTGACTGGTGATCTAATCAAAACTGTAAATATGTTCTCAAGTTAAAGAATGTGATAGAGCATTCCAGAAGCTAGGAGAGAGATCTAGAACTGATCCTCCTTCACACCCCCTCAGGAGGAACCAATCTGCCCCTACCTTCACCTCAGACTTCTAGGCTCTACTGACTGTGTCTTACCAGCAGCCTGTGGCTGCATGCATCCCAGGATAGCTCTGAATGAGGCCCAACACATCTGTAGAGGACATCATGTTGTAAGATGTTTCACCATTAAAGTCCTCCAAACTGACACAGTCATCCCAAACCAACTTCCGCTCTGGGCATGAGACCAAATCACACTCCCTCAGCCTGGTGTGAAACACTCCTCACTACATTCAACTACTGGCATTGCCACAAATTATCCTTTTATCGTGAGTAGGGTTCTAACACGGCCCACTAGCCTTGGGAACTATGTCAGACATGTTCACAGATGTCTGAACATCACCCAAGGCATTGGTCCCACAGGACTGAGCCTACTTCCTACTCCTAAAACACATGTTTTCCATGTGCGTGAGGGAAGGTGAAGTTCTCCAGAATCTTTTATGACAGAGGAGTTTTTAAATGAAATCTTTTTTGTGTGTCATTACATAGCTCTGCAATTGAAAAGGGGGCAAATTTGAGTAAGAAAAATGAACAATTTTCTCCAAAGAGTTCTATAATGGTTGGGTTTAATTGTCCACCTGATACAACCTACAGGAACCTAGACAAGTTCAAAGAAAATTAATCAATACCATCACTTAATTTCCAGTCTTAAAAGAGTAAGGTGAGTTTGAGATCTGCAGGGCATCATTCGTGGTCTCAAAAGGGAGAAAAAATTTTGACAAGTTTCTCTGCATTTACATTTTATGGTCTGGCAGAGTGAACGCTTTGAAGCTACAGTTGGTTTGGTCATTCAGCAGGATGAAGAGAGGGTCTTCGTGACTCACAGTTGGCTTAGGCTCCCATGGAACTGTCCACATGTGACTCTAATGCTCAAACATCTGCAGAGTTGCTGCTAGCATGAAAGGCTTGGTCCAGAATTCTTGTATTCCCTCACCCATTTCAAGGATGTGAAAGGTTTGCCATGGTTGCAAGTTGAAGACTCTTCCTCTGGCAAGAGCTGGTGCCAGATACTGGCTGTGCCCACTGCTCTCATCCCAAAGGAGATGCCACCTTCTTCATCTCAAGTATGATGGCTTCAACTCTCAGCAGGATTGCATAATGTCTTCTGCCGGACCTGATGGTAGGTCTGTAACTCTGGTGTCTTGGGAGGCTGGGAGAGATCAAAACTTCAACATCTACTTGGGCTACAGGGTGAGTTGAAGGCCAGGCTGGACATGGTTAAATGCTTACCTTGGAAGCACAAAGACCTGTGTTTGATCTCCAGATAACACATTTAAAAAAAAAGGAACCCAATGCAGTGACACAGCCTTGTGATCTCAGTGATAGGGAAGTGAAGTCAGGCTTGGTAACTAGGCAGCCAAGGCTACTTGGTGAATTTTGATTTGATGTATCAAAAGAAAGGTAGACAGCACTAAGGAACAACACTTAAGTTGTCTTCTTATCTCTGCACATACATGCCTACACACCTGTCAACACATGAGCACACACACACACACACACACACACACAAATGCACTCACGCACACATGCACACACTCATGCATGCATGCATGCGTACGCACAAGGATTTTTCCACTGGCTGCTACTTTGAGGCTAAGATATACTGAGGCTTCAAAATGCTGGCCCAGAAGAAATCAGCTTCCTATTCTCACACAGTATCTCATCAACACAAGGAAGAAACAACTTAACACAGGCTCTGTGATCATCGGATTCTATACTGCAGCCAGAAAATACATGAGTCATCTGTCTGTGGTCTCATGAGTCCATCTGTCTGTCTGTGGTCTCCGGGACATTTACTGATAAGGTCAGAGGTAACAGACAGGGTTTAAAACTTGGAGGAACTGGGGGAATTTGTTTCCTTCTAAAACAGAGTCTGTGGTGGAGAGTCTTTTTTATTTTTCCTTTATCCAGTCCATCCATGATCATTACCTTGACAAAAATAAAAATTTTTAAAGAAATTACTAGGAAAGTGGGGGGGATCTCAATACTACACGGGTTGATACAGGAGGCATAAACAACTTCTGTTAAATAGTTTTTCGATGCTTCCCTAAGTCGTCAAGTTTAGCTCTCATCTTCCACAACCTATCAATGAGTAATTCACCCCAGCCTGCTCTTAGAGTGCATGTGTCATCTTAGCCAGCTGGGCTGTCACAGCAAAGTGGCACAGACCCTGTGACTTCACAGAAATGGATTTTCTCAAGATCTGGAGGCCAGAAGTCAGAGGCCAAGCTGTGTGTGAGTTTGGTTTCTCCTATGGGCTCCATTTTCAGCTTACAGAAGGAAATCTGAGAATCTAGCTATATTCAAATATCTTTCTGCTGCCCCATCCCCTCTTCTCGAAGGGACTTGAGTCCCTTTGAGTGAGTTAGGATCTCACCTTCATGGCCTCCTTTAACCTTAATTTCTGCCTCAAAGGCACAATCTGCTAAGACAGTAGCACAGGGGCCTCGGCACAGCAGTTTCAGAAACCAAGATTCTGCCCATAACAAGAGCAAAGCCCCTGACGGTTTCTACAATAACTCTCTGCCTCTGCCTAGAGATAGTCAGAAAAGAAAGGTCCCTGCACACTTCGCGCCAAGGGCAGATTGAAATGTTCAAAGGGAGAGAGGGAGATAGGCCATTGACCAGACAAGGGTCTCCGCACTCAACAGGCAGGGGCATCTCAAGTTCAAAGCCAGCCTGGGCTACAAACTATTTCACAACATGGCCTGTGGCTCTTCCCAATGTGATCTTTCCCCCTTCATTAGTCTGGTCACATTGAAGCACATTTCTCCCAAATAATTTATCAAAAGTCACACAAATAGATGAACATTTCAAAAGACAACTGGAGAAAGCCACAGGTTGGAAGGCCCTGCCCGACCACACACGGGCACACAACCACACACTAGGGAGCATGAGCACACACACACACACACACACTCGCACACACGCCCTCCTTGACTTGACAGGCAGACTTGCAGTCTTTCTCAGAGCTGTTTTTGCTTCTCGTGTTTTTCTTTTGTCTCCTTTGATATCATTTTGATGTGTGAGCTCTGACGTACACTCCCTCCGCTCAAGGACAAGGGCAGAGCTGACACCGGCATTCGGTCAATCACATGGTTTCTCTGAGGCGCTTGTAAGGGTGCGCTCGGATCCTCCCTCCTGTGCTGCCCCCTCTCGTCTCTCTGTGCCTTCTGTGTGTTCAGACACATCAAACATTTTGTCAGGAGCACAGAAACCATAACGGTATTAGCCCTGCCTTGGAGTGAAGACTTCTCTTTTTCCTTTCCTTGCAAGGGAATAAATTCCTCCTGTCAAATTATGCATTTTGTTCCTAAGAACATGTTCTGTTTCCTTAGAAAGCTGCTGGTTTAGCATGCCCATCTCTAGGTGGCCACATATTTGTACTCTGTGTGACTACTATGCGATTCAGTAATTCCACTCCTGTTGACAATATTTCAGAAAAACCGATGATTGTCAAACTATATCAACCTGTGTGTCACAACCAACAAGTGTCTGGAAGCCATGCTTAGCATCATATGCATATAAAAGCCCTTCAAAGGAAATGCAACCACCTAAAAAATGTTTTCCAAATGACTTGCAGTCCATTTATAAATAAGACAAAGTACAACTCCTAAGGAAAGAAAAATGTGTAAGATGCAAAATATCAGTTTTACAGTGTTTACACTCCAGTGTTCACACTTGGTCAGGCAAGCCTGGACTTTATCAGTTGTACGTATGAGTATCAGAAACTTCCCCAGCGGTGCCCACACCCCCTTGCCACTGTTAATTAGCTGCTAATAAGTTCTCGATTTCCAGTTAACATCTGGTCACTTTTTAAGCTGATTTCTAACGTTTTGTTTCCTTGGAAACATTATGCGCTGTGAAGGCTTGCTTAAAATAGACTGTCTGAGCCTTTGCTTCTTGATGCAAAAGTTGGAGAACTGTACTAAATAAATATTTGGTGGCACTTCCCGTCTTTACTCTTTTACTGGCCTATGTATTTCTCATCTTGCCATTTAGTTGTCACCAATCTCACTAAAATTTCACTGTGTCACTTCAGTTAGGATATAGCACCCAGAGACAGAAACTACACATTGTCCACTCTGCAGTCCAGGGATGACCTGTTTGCACAGCTGTAGACAAATACCTGAGATGGAATAGTTGGAAAACAACAGAAACTAATTCCTCACAGTCCCCAGAACTGAGGAATCTGAGGCCAAAGTACCAACACCTTTGGTCTTCTCTGAGCTACCATGGTGGCGAGATGACCTCCTCGTGGATGAAGAAGGGCTGGTGAACGGTGGGGCCTCGCCTCCTAGGGAAAGGAAAAGGGAGGGGGACCTAAGCTAATTCCCTACACCCTTCTATCAGGGCAGTAATCACATCCATAGAGCAAGGACCCTCAGGATCGGGCATCCTCACAAGAGAAGACGATCAGCACCATCATCCTGGGGCTTCCACGTGAGTTCTGGAAGAACACACACATCCTATGGAGATGCTGGTAAAATGCCAGTGCTCAAACTATATATTTCCTGCCAGTAGCTTGCACCAAAACACAATTCAGCTTCACAGGCAGCCAGCTACTGTGCTGAGCACTGCTTCCTTTGGTCAGCATCCCTTCCTTGCAAGACTTTCTTGATGGAGGGAGCTGCCTGCTGGTGTGCATTCCAGAAGCTTCCCACTGCTCTGTAACGAATGGTTCCAGGAGGAACCGCAACAGATAAGACCCTCAAGATCTTACAAACAACAACAACCAAAAAGAAAAGAAACTCTCGACAATTACATGTTTTGCAAAGGGTTCTTGATTACTTCAAGTGGATTAAGCACGCCTGTCAGAAGAAATCAATGAGAACTGGAGTGTGCGTCGGGGAGGCAGCACACCACGGTCCATTCATGTATGAAGACAGCAGACTCTTAGATGAGAAAGTAGGGTAGTAAATTTGTAGGAAAGCAAAGCACTGTGAGGTTTCAGAGGAGGGAGGGAGCAAACTCATCCAAGAGGTCGCTGGAAAGTGGCCCTGAGGAAACTCCCACCTTAAAACCGAGAGAGAATATTGAGTGGTGAAGTTGGGTATGGGACCGTTGCCAAAAGCAAAACTAAGAACGAAAGGAGGCTGGCTACTCTGGTCTTATTACAACTCTTTTTTTTTAATTGTTCAACATTACACTAATATTTAACCTCTCTATGACCTTTTCCTTAGCCATTAAGAGAAGAAGAATATAAGTGTTGTTCCTGGGGCTGGAGAGATGGCTTGGAGAAAGAGCATGCACTGCATTTGGAGAAAACTGGACTTCAGATTCCAGCTTCCATGTCAGGTAGCTCACAACCACCTATAACTCCAGCTCCAGGGGGATCCAAAGCCTTCAGCCTCCCTGAGCACTCACCTTCATGTTCACATCCTCAGACACACACATAACTTAAATATTTCTAAGTCATAATCATTTCAAACTGAGACTAAATCCCTTAATGCCAAGTATTTAGAGCAACACTGAATTGTTGTAGCCTTTTCTGAATAACATCATCACCATCATCACCACCACCATCATTATCACCATCGAAGTATGTATGTTCTCACCAGCATCCCAGGAGCACGTTCCAGGCTGGGCAAAGGGTTGGGTGAGGTCTTGCTAACGTGCTTTTTCCATACACCGGGCCCATTCTCTGTTGTTCTCTCTGTGTGTCAATCGCTCTTCTCACAGCTGTGACCCAGTACCAGACAGAAATAATCTGAAGAAGGGAGTATTTGTGGTGGTTCACGGTTTCGAAGGATATGAGCCTACCATGGCACAGAAGATGGGGACGCAAGACAGGGTGAGCAGGAGGGAGTGGCAGAGACCTCTCACTGATCAGTGCATCTCTGAGGCACACCTACAGCAACCCATGGCTAATATATAAGCTGCAAATACCAAAGGTGCAACTGAAAGACCTGAGGTTTTCAGGCTTCAGGCTGAATACCCCGGTGACGTCCCGAGCTCAATAACCAGACAGTTGGATGCAAACCGCAAGAGGTTTATTGTTTACACAGGCGTCTGTGGGCGATTCAGCAGCCTTAGCTAACTGAACGCGCTGGGTTTTAGGACAGTTTTCTTTTTATATACATACTTTTGGCAAGCAAAGTAATAGGGGTATTGTAAGAAGTGGAGCCACTGCAGGTGCAGTTCTAGGCAAGCAATAGAGGTATTGTAAGAGGCATGGGCATAACTCATCCTTCCTGGAGAAACCACAAGGTCAAGATTAAACTTATCTTAACTGACTACCGGTGTCCTGCATCAGCACTCTGGACCAGATGTTCTTTTTAATTCGACCTTGTTCCCTGTCTAGGGGACCTTGGGGAATTTTCCACTGAGGCAACCTTCTGAGTCTCAAAAAAATGGTGGGGGTGTGTTGAGGTTTTTCACAACAACCTCCCCAAAACATCTGCAGCCCCTGGAGACCACATAGGTACATGATCTGTGGGAAGCATCCCACACTCCCCTCGAATCACCTCCCTCGTTTGAGAACCTCAGATTCTTTGAAACCAGAGCCAAAAAGGCCTTCCCTGTCCTGCCCAACGTTTAGACAGCAAGCATCCATCCTGCTGGTGGTCAGGACAGGTAGATAGTGAAGCCAAGAAGGCAACGGAGCCCGTGGGAGGAGCTGTGGAGCCCGTGGGAGGAGCTGTGGAGCCCGTGGGAGGAGCTGTGGAGCCCGTGGGAGGAGCTGTGGAGCCCATGGGAGGAGCTGTGGAGTGATAGTCCAGAGGTCCCTGCCTCTCTGCCAAGAAGGAGAAACAGTGTTGCAGAAGAAAAGAGCCCTGACAGAAGACCTGGCGGATGATGAAAAATATCACTATTGGACAAAGAACACCCTCTACCCACGCAGAGAACAAACACCCTGAGATCCACCTGACCGGAAACCCAGGGACGCCCATCCAAGCCAATACCCACCGCAGAATAGCATCTATTTGAGCCTCCACCAGCTCAAAAAGAAGTGAATCCCTGCAGAAGCCCGAGACTGCCCTCATCAAATATTTGCTGAAATTAAAGTTTCCAAAGTCTTGTGGAAACTGGGACGAGGAACTCTGTAGGCGCAGGGTATCCACAATGTGCAGGCAGCTGGCTACTTCTCGAAAGGCTCACTGGGGTCTCCAAACTGCAGTTCGCCCACTCAGTGCTTTCCCCCGTTCAGCAGGCAAACTTCATTACTGGTTGTGCGTTTTGCCATTTGCTGAGAATAATACCTTCCACCGAGAGACATTTATTTCCGGAGATTAAAGTTCACAATGTGTTTCTAAAGCTGGTGAATCGTCATTCATTATTATTTTACTACCTCCACTAAAGAGCATCATTTTTGCATTTCTGGAGAAACCCTAAGCTTCCAAAGCTCAGCTGGCTGGCGCCAGACCTTCTCATGGGAGGTGACACATTCTTCTTTTCAAATAATAATGGAAGCAAGAGATACATCCCCAAGAGAGCTGACACTGGGCTGACACTGGGCCGAGTTCCCCCACCTCTGCCTTTTCTTCAGGAAGCCGACCTCCTGATCCCGGTTTACATGTTCACACCTCCCATTCATTACTGTTAACAGTTTATTGTGTCCGGTGTCTGCTTGCCAAGGTCTTCAAAACACACACATAGCCCCCTTCCCTATGCCGAGCTTACACTTGCCTCCTGGGAGCCACAGCAATGGGACAGCCAGCCTCACCGCCTCCTCTTTGAAGATCAGGACACGGGCAGTGGCTAACTAGGTGAGCATCAGGCGTGTTCAGATAAACAAGCTTACGTGTGCCCTCCCTAGCCTTTCAAGAGACAAAACACACACACACACACACACACACACACACACACACAAAATTTTAATTGGATTGGCAACCAGTCTAATCTGGATATCACTGGAACTCTGTATCAAATATAAATTTCTGAACTGCTCAAGGGCATAACAGGAAATTCCTTTATTCTCACTTCAAAAGAAATGAAGAGCACAAAGACCCACACCATGATGACTCTGAGGAGCTGTAACAGAACAGGCCAGCATCATCGCAACAGTGAGCTGTGAGGTCTCTAAACTCTCTGAATTACCTCAATTCAAGAGCACAAGCTGCACCTGGAAATGCCAAACAGGACCCCCTACTGTGTAAGCTTTAAACCTGAAACAGAAGCAAATCTATTTGGTTTCCTTTCAGGGATATTGCTTCCATTTTGTTGACACCTCTGTGGAGGTGTCCGAGTCCACTCTCTGTCACTATAATTGATAGCTGAGACCAGGTAGTCCATAACGCAGAGGGGTTTGTTTGACTCTGATAACAATCTAGAGGCTGGGAAGGAAGGCCACGGGCCTGGTGCCAGCATCTGAGTGGGCATCTGGTCAGGGCTGCCTGCCTCATCTTAACATGCCAAAGAGTACCACATGCCAAGACAAAGCAAGACGGTCCCACTAGTCATCTCAAGCCAGAGCCCTGCTTCCAAATACCGTTTACACGGCAATCTGAGGATTAGGTCTCTAACACACAAATGTTTTTTCCTTTCTTTTGAACCAGGGTCTCAAGTACCCTCAGCTGGCCTCAGTCATGCTATATAGCCCAAGTCAGTCTTGAACTCCTGATCCTCCTGCCACCACTTTCCAAGTGCTAGGTTTACACATGCTTCCTACCACACTGAGCTGCGATGCATGAACAAAATTTTGGGGTGCACATTAAAACAAACAAACAAAAAAGAGTCATCTGCTTCTTCTCCGCATAAGGGAACCGGGAAGCATATTGCATCTGTCTGCCAGGCTTCGGGTCTCTTTCGATGTCTAAGCACAGAAGAACTCTCTTATTTCACAGATGAAACGCAAGAAGGTAAGTGACCCGGTAAACAAAGCATCCATCCTGCGGGTTTCACCAGAGAGGACCAGTGTTGACAGACCGCAATGAGCCCTAACCTCTGACCCAGCTTCCATATGTCCAGCCTCTACCACCTTCTCTCCCATGGCCTGGGTCCACCTTGAAGCCAGGCACACTAGGACAACTGCACAAGGACTTAAGTGCCCCTGAAGGAAAGAAGACTTAATGAACACAGCGCCCTGTTAGCCATGGATTGTGATGCTTCAACATCTTCAGGCCTTGCAGACCCTGGAGGAAGCGACCTCTCCTCTACCAACTCTGAGCTAGCCAGGTCCTGCAAATAGCAATGGACCGCATGAAACACGCCTTTCCGACACTCCAGCCACCTCCCTCAGACCTATGCTCTAGATCGGTGGCTCTCAACCTCCTTAAGGCTGCAGCTCCTCGTGTTGTGGTGACCCCCACCCATAAAGCTACTTTTGCTGCCCCTTCATAACTGTGATTTTTCTGTGATGAATCATAATGCAAACAGTTGTGTTTTCCGGTGGTCTTAGGTGACCCCTGTGTAAAGGTCGTTCCACTCCCAAAAGGGGTCACAACTCTTAGTTTGGGAACTGCTGCTCTAGAGTCTAGAGAATTATTCTTATGTCCTGATACCCCAAGTCAATGAACCGGACAACTAAAGATATCCCCGTGCCCAGAAGCAGCTATACTTATTTAAACTAGCCAATCCTGAGTCTACGGAGCCTGAGTCTATGGAGCCTGCCTCATATGCTCTTTCCCATAAATAAATAAATAAATAAATAAATAAATAAATGAGAGTTTTTGCCTTTTTCCTCCCTCACCCATTTTCCTAGCTCAACCTATGCTTCCTTGTGTGGTTCCTGTTGGTGTGCTATGACCCCCTCCCCCCCTTCTTGGAAACTGAGAGTGTAACAAACAATCTTTTCAGTGGCAATTATCTGCTGATTCACTGGCTTTCCTCTACCTGAATAATAATCACCTATGCGTGAGAATATACACAACTTATGTTCATTAAGCCCTAGAAAATTACAAATTAAAGCAAGCCAGGACCCAGCAAGTGACAGTTGGGGGGGGCAAGCAGTGGGGCACTGTTCCATAGAGAGAGCCTCTGTCGGCAGGAAGAAGACTGGCTGCCCTTCCTTGATCCTGTCTAGCAAATCCCCAGTGAGCCTCACATGCAAGCAGCCCTGCAGAGTCCTTGCTTTTGCAAACAAAAAGACTGTCCACTGGAATACCGTCCCTCTGTTGCAGCCATTCCTCTAAGCCTTCGATACAAGGAAAAGCCGAGAGGAAACGGCCCTGCTGAGGATGTGAGCCTAACCTAAAAAATCATAATCGTGTCTGTGCTACACAGTCCCCTACACACTCCCGTCATGAGGCAATTTCCTCCAGGAAAAAGGTTGCTTCCAGGTAACTTCAGTTCCGGAAGGGCATTTGCCTTGTGATAGGAGCAGAGAGCACCAGCCCTCCATCTTCCAAGTCTGCATTGGAGATATTTTGGGGATCGGAATAAGCTTGTAGGATTTATTCTAAGGTCTAGGAGGTGGAGATGTGAAAAGGGACCAGATGATTTCCCTACCCGTCGTTTTCTCAAGGTATTTCTGCATAAGACTATGGCAGAAACGAATTTTTTCCCTGCAAACTTAAAATACAGTCTGCTTATTATAGATCAGACTGAAGGTAGCATGGTCCTCTTTTCATTCCAAAGAGCAGATGAAAATGGAAAAGTGTTAGCTATTCTAAGAATCATATAATCACAATTATCGGTTTGAATTCCAGTTGCGAATACTTGCAACCGCCGCAAAGCAATTTATCATCAAATGCATCTTGAGGATTTTAATTGTGTACACTTGAATGTATTTGCATATTCTCTGCACACTCCATCATTTTCTTTCCTGATAAAGCACTTCCAAAGAAACTGTGCTCTGGCAGTTCAGAAGTGCATTGTTCTTACATATCTCCTAAATCTGTGGGTAATTGCCATCATATCCTGAATATCCTTAGAATTAAAAGGTAACCTGGATCTTATAAAACGGTGCCACAGCACCGGCTTCAAAAACGCTGGTCTCGGTTCCCAGTGCAGTTTTGCTCATGTGCACGCCATGTAAGTTATTTAAGAACCTTGGCCACACACCTGAGACTTTCCAAAGCCCACTTCACCCCTGCCTTTGTTAGGAGTGAAGACATTACAAAGGAGAAGGAAAACGCTAAGCCTTATTAAAGGGAGCCTTTTTATATGACTCCTGCCTTCTTCTGGCCACCCCTGACTCGGGGATAAAAATAGACTCAGAGCCATGCAGCAGTTAATGCACCACACATTAAAAAAATGTTATCAAGGACACCAACAATAATGCAAACCCAACCTCCCCACCCACCAGCCAACCAACCAATCAATAACATCACCAGGGCTGGAGAGGTGGCCCCATGGTTAAGAGCACTTACTGTTCTGGCCCAAGGTAAACAACCTATAACTGCTTGTAACTCCAGCTCCAGGGCCTCCAATCCCTTTTCTGTCCTCCACAGATACCTGTATACAAGTGCACATACCCACACAGACACAATCATAGGCCCTGAAAAATCTTTAGAAGTAATAGCTATATAAAAGAAAATTATACGTAGGTAAGGTAATGATAGACTTTGAACAAACATTACTGAGGTTGTTATTTTTTGTGTGTGTAGAAAATATTAAGTCAAAGCCCTACTTTAACTCATGCACAAAAATCTATTCCAGTTTTTAATGAAAACATAAACAGCCCAGGGGTATCTGTAGATCCGATGTTTCTGCAAGAGGAGGAAATCACTGAGAACAAACTCAGCAGGGCCAATGGAGGCCAAACTCAGACAACCAGAACTCAAGCTGAATCTTCTGAGCTTTTGAACTGGGTTTCTTCCTCCCAACAGAGACCACAGCTCCCAATGCTGGCGACAATAGTGCTGAACATAAAGGAGATGATGGAGAGAAGCCAGGCTTACACACAAAGGCTTCAGAGATGCAATGGAAGCTGCTCTTTCATTAGGTATTATCCTGATGACAAGGGTTTCTCCCACTTAACAAAGGCCTCCAAATATGTTAATATGACGTTCATAAGGTACTTTACCATCATTTCAGACCCAGCAATAGAATCCGGCCATCTCAGCACCTCTTACTGATGCTAGCCCAGTCAGCACCCCTATCGCCCAGCTATGTTACAGCCACACATAAGGAATGGAGACAGGCCTTGATTCAAAAGCTGAGTATATCAGGTAAGTTTTCATTTCTTTGATTTCATGATTCCCATAGAGCTTATGCTCTGAAAACAATAGCCATTCCACACAGCAGTCAACAAAAAAGAAAAGAAAGGAAACTAACCCATTTATTAAAAATAAAAATAGCTTACCTAACATGCTCTTGGGTCTTGGGGTCAAAAGGTACAGGTTAGCAATCTATGCTTAGTCACCTCCTTTCCGCATCACGATGGTCGAGTTATGTGACGATGGACGTGAGGGTCTATCAAATGTCCAGGGATGACCAAATGAGAATGGGACCCATGGGTCCATGTATTTGAGTGCGTGGTCTACAGTTAGTAAGCTGTTGGGAAAGGACTAGGAGGTGTGGCCTTGTTGGAGGAGGTGTGTCACTGGGAGTAGGTAGGCTTTGAAATTCCAAAAGCCTATGCCAGGACCAGTGTTTCTCTCTGCCTGCCGACTGGAAAGTAAAGCTCTCAGCTACTGCTCCAGTGCCATGTGTCTTCTCCCCTCCGTGAAGATCGTGGATGAGCCTTCTAAAACTGAAACAAGACCCCCAGTGAAATGCTTCCTCTCATAGAAGTTGCCATGGTCATGGTGTTTTCTCACAGCCATTAGAGACGTGTCGCCAATTGGGTCTCTAATGACAGGCAAATGAAGACAAAGTAACCAGTGGCACTAAAATATATCCTTGTGATAAAACCCTAGAGGGTTTGTCAGTGACATGGCCCAAAGACAAGAGGAGAAAACTATAAGATATCTCCTATGCAAACGTCACAACTGCACCAGATATTCGGAAACAAAAAAATTGTCCAAAAAGTCTTCTTCAACTTCCCAAATGAAAGATTTTTCTTTTTTTCTTTCCTCTTTTCCCCCTTTCTTTTGTGTTTTGGGGTTTTTGTTTGTTTGTTTGTTTTTGTTTTGTTTGAAACAGGGTTTCTTTGTGTAGCCCTGGATGTCCTGTAACTAGCTCTGTAGACCAGGCTAGCCTCGAACTCATAGAAATCTACCTGCCTCTTCCTCCTAACTGCTGGGATTACAGGCATGCACTACCATGCCTGTGTGAAAGATTTGTCTTAAATAAATAAAATACAGTTAGATCACCCTGATCTACCATGTTACAGTAGCTCCCTTACGCTTTCACCTTCTGTCTCTCTCCCAACTGATTAGAGTAAGAGATGCCAGCCATTCCCAACTCCCTCAGAGAAATGGTTTCAGAAGCACTTGGATGAACATGAAGAGAGCTTCAAGGTGTGAAACCAAGGGGCAACTGGCATTGATTTCCATGAAATATTCTCATGATGATTTAGGAGTGCATGAGGAAATGTTGGCAGAGGGAGGATAAGAGGCATCGTGCTTCACATGGACTGCTCAAAGTGCCCAAGGCCACTGTACAGATGGACTTCACTAACCTGACAGTTCTCCATCAACAATCACTTAACCAACTCATGGAAGTATCCCACAGCTCTGGGGGTAACCAATCCAGTCAGGATGGCTGATTTCTCTACCTACCAAAGTCAAGGTTGCAGCCAGGCTGAGCTCTTATTAGAAAATTCTTGAGAATAATTGAATCTGAAGATGATTCGGGTGCTTGCAGAATTCATGACCTTGTGCATGTAGGTCTGAGGTCCCTGGCCTTTTATATGTTGGAACTTCTCTCAGACCACAAAGGCCACCTATGTTCATTCCAACCCCACAAAACTGTTGATCTTTCCTTGTCCTTCGCACCTCTACACCATTCTTTCCGTGGAGAAAATTCCACTTGTAAGAACCGAGGTGATTGCATCAGACCCATCCAGGTCACGGTAAGGCCAGTTGTGTCATTTAATATGATGCAATAATCAGAATGACATTCTGCCATGCTTCCAGCTTCCACAGATTAGAGAAAGACATTTTTATGGAGGCTGTGGAAGAAATTCTGCCTACATAAATGAAGAAGAGGATAAGAGTTAAGAACACCAAGGTTGGGAAAGACCGACCTGCTTTCAATTCCTCTGTTTAAACCCAGGTAAGTTGTTAAGCCCTGTCTACACATAACCCTCTTTTGATGACTATTTAGGAGCACAGGAATCCATTGTCTCTTTTCTTATGTATCACACAATGCAAGATATCAGTGTTCTGTAACATTTGAAAATGTAGAAGACTACAATAAAATAATTCTCTACACAACAAAGAAGTTGGATATTTGAACTCACTCACAATGGTTGTAGCATGGTATCCAAGATTTGCGCAAACTCAAGTCAGACAAGAACTCCCAGCATGGTTTATGGAAGGTAATGAAATACCATACCTAGCTGAGGAGCTATTGGCAAATGATAGTTATTAGGAGAGGGAAAGTCGGTTTGTTTTAGGTATATGACCCTGAGAGGTCACCAACACTCCAGTAGATGGCCCCGTATACTAACAGCACTAAGTAAACCCAGCGTGGAGGAGGAGAAGGGGGAGAAGGGAGGGGAAGGATGGAGGAAGAGAAGAAGGGAGAGGGGGAGGAAGAGAACGAAGAGGAGAAAGAGGAGGAGGAGGAGAAAGAGGAGAAGGAGGAGCAGGAGGAGAAGGAGAAGAAGGAAAAGGAGGAGGAAGAGGAGGAGGAGGAGGAGAAGAAGAAGAAGAAGAAGAAGAAGAAGAAGAAGAAGAAGAAGAAGAAGAAGAAGAAGAAGAAGAAGAAGAAGAAGAAGACATGAAACTGTGAGAAAACACCATGGGGGTCATGGAGGAGGTATTGGAAGGGAAGGAATGAGGGTGAACTTGGTCAAAATACATTGTATTCATGTCTGAAATTCCCAAACAACTAAAAATATACGTACCAAGAGACTGCAGTTAACATGTAAACTTATTCCACACAGCTGCATTGGCCATCGCTTTAGTAACCCTGGGTGAGTGGATAAGAACATAGAGGAAAGACACATTAAAGAGTAGGGGGAGATCAGTTGTTCCAAACATTGCAGCAGGAAGGCCAAACCAGGAAAAGCCAGGGTGTGTTGAAGAGAAAACATCGCCACGTCAAAGAAAGACACTTGATGCCGTTCCTTACCCCAACCTTCCGCCATGATCGCCCTCTTCATGACCTATGCCTTCTGTTTCTAACGTTTGATGGTTTAGGGGATGGGAACTGAAACTGATTTTTCTTTATTTGACTGACGATAGTAGTAACAAGGTATGACAGAGTGCCCCTTTCCACCCAGCATCTGGCTCCTGAATCTCTATTGGTTAATAATAGAGACTTAGTTAAGACAATGTTTGTCTTCTTATGTTGCGGTGGCTGAGGCAGCAGTGGTGGTGGCACTCCCGGCTGTCACCTCTAGCCAGCTTAGAGAGGCAGAGGAAGCAGCCAGCTGACCTTCCTCCTTTGCCAACAAAGCTCTCTTCCACCATCCTAAATCAAAAAGGGCCTCCAAACTCAGAGTCCCTCCCTACTACTTCCTGTGCATCTCTATCCATCTTCCTGACTCCCTCTTACTCTCTATGGCTACTAGCTGCCTGCTCCACCTCTTGGGCTACGGTTGATTTTATGCAATCCTGTTTACAAAAACCAGAAAGCTCTAGGATCAAGGGTGTATGTGAGGGCTGGGCTATACCACAGCCAGTGGCAGGTTCACCCAATAAACAACGCAATCTTGGTTTTCACAGTGTGGTCAAATGTCCTGCAACATGTCTAAATGAAAAGGAAAAGTTTTAACTCTAGCACAATAAAACCATACATGATAAGAACAATTACCAGGTAAGAATGACATTCACAACATCCAGTCCATTTGCATTAGGCAAATTTGGAGAAAGTACTCTATTATCAATCTTATCTTGGTTAAGTCCAAAGTTTTGTACCTAAATCATTTTTTTGTAACCAACCTAGTTGTGGTTGAGGGAGAGGACCGGCTACCAATCTCCCTACCCTGGGCACACGGGGACATGGAACTGAGCTCTCGGTTGACCAGTGGAAGCAGACACAGCTGAGTCCTTCATCCCCTCCATAGCGGCACGTCCTGCATGCTCCTCTCCCTTTACAACAGTGAGCAAGAGAGCACGGGGCTGTGAGCCTGAGGCAGGGCAGACCCCTGACCTACCTCAGGAATGCCCCAGAAGGAGCTAAGTCATTAAGACTGAGGCAAAATAAGAAATCCTTAAGGGATGAAGCCACTGAGAAAACTATTCAGTAATGCAATGTGGTCTCCCTAAACTGTCACAGCAAAGACATTTTTCCAAGTCAGACATACAAATAGCCTTTGACCTGAATTCAGCTATTTCAAATTCAGATTCGAATTCGGCTCTTCCAAATACTGCGCTGTAAGAGGGGCTAGAGACAGCAGAAGTTGGTAATGCCGCACAGATCTGGGGTTTTATGTCTTCCGTCTACAAGTACCTTCCACATGCCCACTCCAGTCACCCAAGGGTCTGAAAAAATTACTGACTCTAAGAAACGCTGAAAACCTACTCCTACGAAATATTCTGAAACATACTGTTAGTTTAATCACATAAAAGTAATGCTAATCCAGGTGTCATCTAAGCCTCAGCTCTAAAATCTTGAGTGGGCTTTGCAGGTGGACTGAATTTGGCAGCATAGTGCTTGCCTGGCATCAGCAAGACCCTGGGTTCCTAAGAAAAATAAAACTTTTAAAAAGAAATTTCTAAGAGGGTATCTGAGGTGACATGTGGTGTCATCTTGTCCAAGATCATCAGAACAGCTGTCAGAAATTTCTTTTCAAGCTTGACATGTGCTTGGCATTCCATTTAGCTGGTGAGTTGGAAAAAAGTACAATTCCCCCCAAGCCTTGAAAGTTTAATCTGTCCTATGAAGATAAATCTCAGCAAGCACTCAGGCAAAGTTGGATTTAGTGAAAGGTTCGTGTGTGGCATATTATTTCTGTCAAACGGAAGATGCTAGTTGCCAGGGTGGTCATAAAACCAGCTGCCTGGCCAAGATTTATGCTGATCTCTCTGTTCATGGTCCCCATGAGTCTTGGTTTCCAAGCCACCATTTTTTCACACACACACTCAGACACTTCTTCTGTAAGCGTGAGAAAATGTTTGCCATCGGCATTAGTTTAGTTAGATCTCAATCATCTTCCCCAAATACATCAGACACACTTGTGAATTCTGAAGACTTTCATGACCATCATTAACACTAAGACTGGGAAGATAACCCGGTCAGCCAAGGACTTGCTGTGCAGAGCACGAGGAGCTGAATTCAGATCTCTGAGGAACGCTGTTTGCTGACATGCTCACAACCCCATGCATACCCAGATTTCTTATACATCCCAGGACCACCTGCCCAGGGAAAGGTGCCTCCCATAGTTGGCTGTGTCCTCCTGTACCAACTACCAATCTCTCCACACATACTTATGAGCCAATGTATGGACAGTCCTCGATAGAGACTCCTTTCTCAGATGACTCTAGGATGGGTAAAATTGAAGTTAAACCTAGCTAGAACAGTGACTTACCACCTTGGACCATCCCCAGGTAGAACCAAGAAACTTGCCTGTTACCTCAGATGCTCCTTTCATGACTGTTCCGGGCACCGCCTTCCAAAGATAACCACTGTCCTGGCTCAAGTCTTAATGACAACCTAATTCAGCTGTGTCTTGTCTCTTCTAGTCTAGGAACCTAAATAAACAGGTCTTCAGCAAACTTATCCTATTGTGCCGAAGCCTCTTCATTCAACCTCGTGGCTGTAAGGTTTGTTCAGGTTCTCACTGTCACAGCAGTGTAGTTTTTTGGGATAAGAATACATAGTTTTTTCCAATCTAACCCCATAAGGAAGAACATGGGAAAGGTTACTGTGGAGGTCCCAGTGAGGTATTTTGTCAGATCCTGGGACAACAGTTATACACAGAGATGCAGCTGATGAAACAGTGAGACACACAGACAGACAGACAGACAGACAGAAGAGAACATGGAGTAGGAAGAATGTGGAAACATGAACAACCACCACGATTCCAAAATTCAGATGGCATTTCAGGTGACCATTGAACAAATTACAATGGGTGCTCTATTATAAAACCCCTGAGCAGGCTTCCTGTGACTAGGTTACAAGTGTCTTATATTATAAAATGAGCACGTTTCCTAATCTGCTGTCCTCTGGTGACTTACCAGCGCCTGACGCTGTCATGGACACACACTGAATGCACATGATGAATGTGCAGGCACAGACCTAGGAGCGTGGGTCTAATTCAATGAATCAATACAAATGAAACCAAGTGAAATAAGACAGTGGCAGGGCGACAAATACCGCTTACACGACGTGTCTAAAAACAGACAAATTCACAGAACCAAGAAGCAAAATGGTGGTTAAAAAAATCCTGGGTGGAAAGAGAAATGGAGAATTGCTATAAAACAGCTGAAAGTTTGGGTTAAACAGATGAAAAAGGTCTAAGGATCAGTCAAACAACATCTGCCAAAAGTCAACAGCACGATGTGCACTTTCCATTTGGTACAGGCTGGGGCTGGGGCTGGGGCTGGGGCTCAACTGGTAAAGTGCTTCCCTACCATGTACAATCCCCCGGCTTCAGCTCCCAGCACCCCACAAACCAGGCAGGGTGACACACACCTATGATCCCAGCACTCAAGAGGCAGAAGCATCGGGATCAAAGGTTCAAGGTCACCTTCCGCTTCGCAGTGGGTTCTAGGCCAGCTTGGACTGCATGAAGACCCTGTTGCTTTGTTAAATGTTTTTAAGTTCTCTTGCCACAGTCAAATAAAGTTTTGAGAAGGAGATACCATTTGCTGTATGGTTGAGATTAATTTATTGAAACATGAAAGTTTGTATTATATTGTTATAATGAAAGGAAAAAGAGATTGGTAATTTGAAAACGAAGATTCCAGACTATTCCATGGAAAGGGTTCTCTTTGTTGTTGTCTCTTGATTCTGGAGTTTCTTTTCAGAGTTATCTTGATCTTCAAGAGAATTCATCAGGCAGCCCCTGATGATGTATACAGCTCGTTGAGAATTCAGCAGAGTCGTGAGCGTGAGAGGATCCCAGTGGCCCAAGGAAGAATCTCACTCTTCAGTAGAAGCTGGAGAAGCCATGGCCTCCAAAAGATGAGGGATGGTAGTAACCATATCCGTAGTTTCCATAGCTAGAACCATATCCATAGCCTCCAAAGCCATGGTTGCCCAGTCTATGGAAGCTGCCACCTCCACAGCCATAGCCATAGCCCAGGCCATTAAAGCCTCTGTGGTTGTAGCCATAGCCACTGACACCTCCATGGCCATGGTGCAGGCCACTAAAGGTTCCATGGCCATAGCCCAGTCCATTGAAACCTCTGTGGCCATAGCCTCGGCCTCCATAGTAGCTGCTGTAGCTGCTCATGGTGTCGGGAACTGTAGATTGGTTTAGATGTTGAGGGTAAGTCGCTTGCCTGTGACCATCACTAACCTCTCCTGGGTTTTATACCCTCGATGGTGGGTGGGGCAAGTCACACAGGATTACCCCATTAGTGGAGATGGAATTGCGTAAGAAAATCTCATCTACCTTATTAGGTAAAACTTTAGGGCAATTTCTTTCACTAATTAAAGATATTTTCGTTTGGTTTCTGTGAAGTTGGGATTCCAGTGGTGACGATGCTGCCTTCAAAGACCTCTGCTTTGGTCCTCCTGTTTAAAGCTCTATAATCAGACATGAAAGAGTCAATCACCTCCAATTTCATCACTTGGAATAGTTTGCTCATTACAGCCCTTTCCCAGTACCTCTGATACGGCTTCTGCCTAATTTATTCATTGCATAGGTATTTAATGATAACTGAGTGAACCTCGTCCAACACGCTGGAGGTGGAGAGATTATTGTAAATAGGAACTTCTCATCCCAACACATGGCGGCAGCTCCTTTATCTCTTCTCATCATGACGATTAAGACATCTCAACTTTCCTAATTAGTGGGATTCACTGAGGTGCTTTTATTCATTTACACATCACATGCCCCTCACGTCCAGTCACCCACCCACCATCTCTTCCCTTTTCCTCTTTTTTCTACCTTTGCTTGCCTCCTATTGCTGTCATAAAACACCATGACCAAAAGCAACTTGGGGAAGAAAAAGGGGTTTGTTCCGCCTCACACTCCAGGTAACATTCTATCACTGTAGGAAGTCAGGGAAAGAATCTAGAGGCGGGAACTCCATCAGGGGTCGCGGAGGGATGTTGTGTGTTAGCTTACTCCACATGGCTTTCACAGCCTGCCTCCTTACACAACTTAGACCACCTGTCCGGAGGTGACACCACCCTAAGGGCTGGACCTGCATACACCAGTTGTTATTCAAGAAAACGCCTCACAAGCTTACCTGCAGCTTAATCTGGTGAGGGCATCCTCTCAGTTGAGTTTCCCTCGTCTCCAAAATCTCTAGCTTGTATTAAGTAGACAACAAAATAAAACACCAGGACAAACACCTTTCTCTCAGTCCCTAATAATTTTATCTTCCACTTGCAACTCATCACTTATTTTTAAAGAGGAAGACATGACACTTGCCCTACCAGGTCTGGCTTATTTCACTTAACATGATGCCCTATATAGTTCCATCCATTTTTCTACATATGACAGGATTTCATTCTTCTTTATGAATAATAACCCATAATAAGGGGTCAGGGAAATAATTCAGCTGGTAAAATGCTTGCCTCAGAAGCTTGAGGACCCATGTTTAAAAAAAATGTCTGATGTGGTAGCACATGATTATAATCCCAATGCTAAGAAGACAGGAGATGCAGGAAGATCCCTGGGGCTCTGCAAGCCAGTTTAGACATCAGTGAGTTCCAGGCCAGCGAGCTACCCTGTCTCCAAAGCAGGTGGGTGTTGTTCTTGTGGATGACACCTGAGACTGGACTCTAGACTATACATACACACACGCACACATGCCACACATGTGTATCTGCATCCACACATATACATACACATGACACAAAAAGCAATAATGCGCTGTGTACATACATCATATTTCTTCATCGATTCATCTGTTGATGGGCACCTGGGATGACTTCAGATCCTAGCTCTTTGGATACAACATACACATGCACACACATATCTCTATCATATTACAGCTTCATTTTCAGCCAGACATTGGTGGTGCACGCCTTTAATCCCAGCACTCGGGAGGCAGAGGCAGGTGGATCTCTGTGAGTTCGAGGCCAGCCTAGTCTACAGAGAGAGTTCCAGGACAGGCTCCAAAACAATACAGGGAAACCCTGTCTCGGAAAACCAAAAAGAAAAAAAAATGAGCAACTTCATTTTCTTCAGGCATGAGCTCAGATATCACACAGCAAGTATTATTTTCAGTGTGTGAGTGTGTGTGTGAGTGTGTGTGTGAGAGTGCATGTGTGAGTGTGTGTATGTGTGTGTTGTGTGTGTAAGAGAGTGCATGTGTGAGTGTGTGTGTATGTGTGTGTTGTGTGTGAGTGTGTGTGAGTGTGTGTGAGTGTGTGTGTTGTGTGTGAGTGTGTGTTGTATGTGAGTGTGTGAGTGTGTGTGTTGTGTGTGAGTGTGTGTTGTGTGTGAGTGTGTGTGAGTGTGTGTGTTGTGTGTGTGAGTGTGTGTGTGTTGTGTGTGAGTGTGTGTGTTGTGTGTGAGTGTGTGTT
Source organism: Mesocricetus auratus (assembly GCF_017639785.1). NCBI lineage: Eukaryota > Metazoa > Chordata > Mammalia > Rodentia > Cricetidae > Mesocricetus > Mesocricetus auratus. The sequence continues at coordinate 7,785,400 of NW_024429192.1, read as the reverse complement.
GTGTGTGAGTGTGTGTTGTGTGTGAGTGTGTGTGAGTGTGTGAGTATGTGTGTGTGAGTGTGTGAGTATGTGTGTGTTGTGTGTGAGTGTGTGTGTTGTGTGTGAGTGTGTGTGTGAGTGTGTGAGTATGTGTGTGTTGTGTGTGTGAGTGTGTGAGTGTGTGTGTGAGTGTGTGTGTGAGTGTGTGTGTGAGTGTGTGTGTGTTGTGTGTGAGTGTGTGTGTTGTGTGTGAGTGTGTGTGTGTTGTGTGTGAGTGTGTGTGTGTTGTGTGTGAGTATGTGTATGTGTGTGTTGTGTGTGAGTGTGTGTGAGTATGTGTGTGTTGTGTGTGTGTTGTGTGTGAGTGTGTGTGTGTTGTGTGTGTCCTCCACATTATTTTCTACTCCATAGCAGCTATAAGTATTTAAGTGTGCTTGTCTTAGATTTTTTTATTTTATGTATATGGATGTTTTGCTTACACATACATATGCTCGGTGCCAATGGTGGTAGAGGCTAAAAGAGAGCTTAAGATCCCCCGGGGGCTGGGGTTACAGACGGTTGTTAGATGTCATGTGGCCCTCTGGAGCAGAGCAACCATTGCTCTCAACTGCGGGGCCAGCCTTAAGTGTCCTTTTATGTCTCCATCCGTAACAGTTTTTACTTTTGTTGTTACTGTTGCTGTTTGATAATAGTCTTTTAAAGAGTAGTAAGATTGAGTCCTGTATAGCTTTGATTTTCATTCCCCTGAAAACTAATGGTATTTTATTGGACATTAGTATTTCTTTGTCACCTTTATTGGGAGAAGTTTTCTGTTCAGATCGTCTATTTTTAATTGAATTACTTGAGCTTTTTAGCAAGTTCAATTCTTTGTGTACTCTGGCTATTAACCTTTTGTCAAACGAATAGATGGAAGATACTTCTGTAAAAAAATCTAACAAAACATATTTTACAGTACAGTAGGACCATTTTTACCATTCAGGCAGAATCTTGATGCACTTTATATTGTTTATGAAATGTTTGATATGTCTTACGTCTTAGAACCAGATTTTCCACTATTTTATATTTGTATAAGGATATGGAAGAGATGAGAGGATAAGAGTAAGGGTTAATCAAAGATAAGGGAGTATGGAAAAGCCACATGGAAACCTACTGTCTTACAACCCAACTGAAAAACAAAATACAGTCTAAAGGCAGATAACCTATGTGACTAGACAATAAAGAAAATAAATGAGGAAGAAAAACACTGGGGAATTTTAAGAAACAAAAATGAATATATAATTTTCTTTTTGAAAAATGAAGCTGCTTTAGTCTGTTTTCTATTTCAAAAGCAAGGCACTGGCCGGGCGGTGGTGGCACATGCCTTTAATGCCAGCACTCGGGAGGCAGAGGCAGGCAGATCTCTGTGAGTTTGAGACCAGCCTGGTCTACAAGAGCGAGTTCCAGAACAACAGGACAGACCACAAAGCTACAGAGAAACCTTCAGAGTGGGAGGTTTACTTTGACTCGTGATCCTATGGTCTGGGAAGTCCAAGAGTACAACGCAACATCTCAGCTTCTGGCAAGGGCCTCCTCCCATTGTAGACGTCAGAAGGACAATCAGTGGACGAGATAGAGCAGGGGGTTGTATTTGCTGTGTAACAGCCCACTCTCACTGGGCAAACCCTCTAAACAACCTGTTCAATTCTTTAAAAGCGCCACTCCAACCCCCGCCACACAGGCAACCAAATCCCAGGATGAATTAGGGTGGGAGGACTGCATTGTAGTCTAACCAAAGCAGGAGTTCAGTAAAGCATCCCAAATAGGGACTGAATCCCGGCTAGTCAACCGTTTGTATCAAGACCAAGTTCAAGCCAGGTATGACGGCACACACTTCTAATCCCAGAACTCATGAGGCTGACACAAGAGGATCACCAGGTTGGGATTCATACACATAGCATGACACTGTCTCAAAATGAAGCAAAACGCCTCAAGTTCTAATGCACAGGCAGTATGAATTGCTTCCCATTTCTAATAGCCACAGGTGGAATAACACCATTCCAGAACTGATAAAACAGGCTCATTTTACAGGAGGTAAACCGAGCTTGGAGATGGAACCCACATCACCCAGCGAAGGTTAAAAGCCAGACTGGAGCGGGAAATTTTACACTCCCCCTCTTTCCTTTCCCACCACGCCGTACTTTATCATACGTTTGACAACAGCAAAGCCAGGAACGTTTCGTCACACAAGAGACAGGTGAAAGATGCCCTCTGTGTGCCCTTCGGGTGAGCTCTAACACCCTGACTTTGGATCTGGATAGAGGTGAACCGTTTCCTTTCTCCTGGCCAGAACTCAAAGGGCTGAAATCAGAGAGGACGACCGGGAACACACCTGTTCACAGTGATGTCACCAAGTGATGTCACTGCGATCTTCTAACACTGCTTAGCCAATCAATTTAAGGCTGAACGGAGAGCTGGGATACATGTCCGAACATTCTGGAGGTGAAATATGTATAAACTCTTGTTGAGCATTGTTTACTAAGCAAAGGGTGTTGACAGCAGCAACTTACCTAGCAATGTGACCGTCGGTGTCTTTATAAGAGGAATCAGAATAAAACCCCGGGGCACAGGCACAGTACTCTGGCTTCCACGGGAAGCAATAGAACTCTGCAGGAAGCAGGGTTAGGAAATGAATCTCCCACTCAAAATGCGTGTCAAGGAGGGTGCTACCTGTGGACCAGCCCTGTGGCAGGGCATGGAGGTTCACCCCTTGGGTCCTTCACCGCTAGGACACTTCGGTGCTATGCAGAGTGTCGCAGATGGCCGGGTTTTGTGTACTGTGCCATCCATCATGACCATGGGGAGGAGTGAGCCTGTGAAGCAGGCATCTCTGCAGCCGTTCATCCTCAAAGGCACTGAAAGTTGTGTGCCGTGTGCTCCCAGCACCAAATGGGACCCGGCAGTGTACCCTGCTGTCACTAAGCACAGATCCAGGCCCCTGCTGCCTATGCTGCTCAGACCTCCCTCTGGCGGGAACCACATTGCTGTGGCTTCTGGGCTCTTGGCTCATTCCCTGAAGACAAATTTGCCAAGGAGAACAGATGCAAGTGTCGAGGAGTCAGTGTCTCCCTCCCCCTCCTAGTAATCACTCATTGGCTCTGGGGAATCCAGGCTCTGGCTTCCCCAACCCACTGGGGAGAGTTCCAATGTGCGTGTTTTCCACAGTGCCTGGAATTCTCCACCGGGGATTAAGCTCCACCCACCTAAGCAGCAACTGCTCATAACCTAACGTTTACTGACCACCACCTTCCTTCCTCAGTTCCCCATTCCCACCAGCACCCACCCCTCCTGAAAATTACGTTTGTAACCCTTGTCTCAGGACTCTTGGGGGGGGTCTTTGGCAGGGTCCCCATATCGAAAGACATGCCTGGTAGACTCAGGTCAGTCTCTCCCACTAAACTTGACTTGTAGAGATCTATGCCAGCAGGGGGGAGGAGGCTGTGACACCAGGAAATCTTTCTCAAGAAAATAAAAGCCCACTCCACACAATTTGGTCTGCAGTAACAAAATGCTATAAACTGGGTGGCTGTAAGCAACAGAAATTTATTTCTCATAGACTCGGCGGCCGGCAGATCCAAGGCCAAAGCAGCGACGTCTTCAGTGTGGATAAAACATACTTCCCGGCTCAGGAAAGCATCTCCTGAGTCTGGCCACCGCACAAGTGCTGAGCTGGCTGCCTTCCATCAGGGCACAAACTGTATCCTGAGCATTGCATCCTCATGGCCTCATCTCCCCAAGGCCCCACATCTTAATCCCATCATCGCGGGGAAGCATTTCCATACATGTGTGGGTGGTAGGGACATGTAGACACCCAGCCTGCTCCTCCAGCCGTTCCCGCTACACCAGAGCATAAAAACAAAGGAAGAAATTGGAGGAGCACATCCCCGCCTCCCTCTTCTCAAGGTAGAAGCCAAGAACAGAGTAAAAACATTCAGACAGGCAGTGCTGGGCAAACACAATTGGAAACAGTAACAGTCCCAGCCCCCAAAATCTTCCCACACAAGCAGAAGCAGAGTTTTGATATTGAATCAACATTGAGCGGGAATGTGATGCATGTCCCAGTCAATCTGTTAAGAAATTCCGAAGGCAGAAAGAAGCCCCCTACAACTCCATCACATACATGTTCTCAGGAACCTTTCGTCACATGTAGCTCATCCTGCACTCACCAGACAGTTGAGGTGGCCATCTGTGTTTGTTAATTAGATTTATCCAGGGGATTAAACTGCTCACATCCTTCTGACGGGAGGCATTCTGGATCAAGGTACCTGCCGAAGCTAGGCTGCCACCCTCCCACAGACATATGAAGAGACACGCGGAGCAGAAAGACGTCTCGGGTGTAAACTGACAAGAGGCTTATTTAGCTTTTGAAGAGATTTACATACATTCTGAAAGACAGACGTTACCACTCCAACTTCCCCAATCAAAGCTTCTAAGAAAGAAAGAACTCTTCCCATGTTTTCCACGGAGAGAAACTGAGTCCCCGTGTTTTTATTCTTATCTGCCCTTGCAGTAGCTGCACCCCGACTTCTGAGGAGATTCCTGGCAGGGACACAGGGCAATGATCCAATAAGTAGGGAAGAATTATACACAGCAGTAACAGAAGGGAGCCCCTGCTAAATTAAGGTGTCCCTTGTCACCTGGGATCGAACTCTGGTTGACAGGTTCTATCTATAACGTAAAATGACACGTTCTCGAAGGGTTTCAGCAGAGGACTGGGGTGGCCCGGCTTACAGTTGGCCCTGGCAGCATTGCCTGAGCAGATCTCTGGCCCTGGGGATGCTCTGGGTGCTAAAGACAGTGCGCACTGCAAGACATAAAGCTTCCAGCTGACTCTGGCCCCTCTGCAGACGGACAGACAGAAAGCAAAAGCCTCCCTACCAAGATAGCAGCCACCAAGGCGCAGCAGAGACCAGAGAAGAGCCCACGGGGAGGGGCTGTGCAATAAATAAATTGTGGGCCGTCACAATGGATGGCACCTGACTGTGTGGCAGCAGAGGAGTCAGGGAGTCGGCAGGACCCTGGATAGGTGCCTTCTGAACAAGACCCTCTGCCTGCTGCTGCCGAGGCTGGGCGTGGCCGCGAGGAAGTACAAAGGACAGGAGCCCTCCTCCTGACTGGTGGGGCCTCTGCCAGCTGAGCAGCTCCCACCACCCGCCTTGCCGCCTTGCCGAAGTCCCCTCCTCCCTCCTCTGTGCAGGTGAGTTGGTTTCACAAAAGAATAGCTACAATCACTTCTCATTGCTTTGTCATTCCGTTCCTACCTAGTCCTCACTTCCTGTCCCCTGAATTAAAAGCACACTCATTTCCAATTGTGGGTAAAATTCCAATAGTCTGAAACTCTTAGCCCAAATTCCAGGCTCCTGGAGAAGGGGGGAGGGGGCGGGGGAGGCTAAAATGAGATAAGAAAAGCAGTGCTCCGTGTTTGGCTTGGAGCTGGGTCCAACGTTATTGACAGTGTCAGTGGATACGGTCATCATTCCTATTCTATCAAACAACTGACTAACCAGACTGAGGTCCCGAGTTCAGGTGAGCCTCACCCAGCCAGCTGAAGGCCTGGGTAGCACTAAGGGGCTGACCATCTCCCCTTCTGCCCTTCTGACTGGAACCGAGCCTTGGGCCTGGCAGCTCTCAGACTGCAGGTCCCAGCCTTCAGACCAGATGAAAGCAAGCTCTTGAGAAGCCCCACTGCCCCGTCATCCGGAAGGGCCTGGCACATGTCCACCTCCTTAGTCCCAACACCCCATGTTATAGAATGTGTCTTGTGTGTGTGTATGTTGTATAGGTGTGCATATGCTATGTGTATATGTATGCCTGTACATTTGTGTATGAGAGAGGTTATGTGTATATACATGTAAGTATAGGTATACGCATGTATGTTTATGTGTATCTGTGTGCAATTGTGTGTGTGTGTGTGTGTGTGTGTGTGTGTACGCTATGTACCTGTTCCTCCCTTTGGCTCTGCTTCTCTGGGCATACCAGCACGAGGAAGTCACTGACCCCTTGCCCCTCCTGACCAGAGAATGTGGTCACCAAGAGGCTGGGAATGATCAAAGATGAAGTCTGGGGACGGTTTTGTAAGACTTGCAAATGTGTCTATGGATCCCCTGGGGTACAGGCTAGAACACTGTCTACCGTATGATCAATGTCAACAGAATTATCAAGTCTCCCAGGATTCCCAGGTCAGGAGCCATGATACTTTGGGGCCAAGGGACTGTCACTAGGGAGGGAACGCTTTCTGAAAAAATAGCACGTGGTTCCACTGGGGAAGGCAGAGTGTGAGACACAGCTGGGAACCAGCTTGAGACAGGTCCCCGACTCGCTGGAACACCTGCAAGAAGACATTCTCCCATTGTGATTTACCCTGCATTGACAGCAGTGAAGAGCTTCCGGTCTGTTTCATGTCTCTATGCTTTAGAAAGCACTGCCATCATTTCTCAGATTTGGAATCAAAGACGTGGAATGGGGCAAATCCATTGGACGTCTCCAGAGAAACAGTGCCGTAAGGAGAGAGAGCTAAAGAGGAGGGGGGTGAGAGAGATGGAGGCAATGGAAAAGGGGGGAGGAGGGAGGGAGGGGAGGAGGGAGGAGGCAGGGAGGGAGGGAGACAGGCAGAGAGGAAGGGGGGAGGGAGGCAAGAAGGGAGGGAGGCAGGCAGAGAGGAAGGGGGGAGGGAGGCAAGAAGGGAGGGAGGCAAGGAAGGAGGCAGGGAACTGGTCCCTGAAATGGCAGAGACCAGAAGAGCTACAATATATAAAGCTACAACCAAGAAAGCCAGCAGCACGATCAGAACAAGCTAGGGGCATAAAGACCAGCCCATGCCAAGTGCTCAAGGCAGCTCCAGCCTCAGAGAGACCCCAGTGTCCCAGGAGGCTCCAACTCCAAGACAGTGAACATACTCCTTCTCTGCCTGTGTTTCTGGGCCTCACAGAAACTGGATGATGACGGCCACATAAGGGTCTTTTTTATTCAGGCAACTGACTTCAACTGCCAGTCTTTTCTGGAAACCCCTCACAGGTAACAGAAATTTACCAGCTGTGTAGCCCACTAAGGTGTCCTATAAAACTAACCATCATTGCTAAGGATGAGACTGTGACTCCAAGACTATACGATCATGAGGCAGGGACTGAAAAGATCGTTGGATAACAAGGATCTGGATGTCTAGGATGAATGAGAGGCCAGTGAATGCATATTTCTATCTCTCCACCGTCAATGTCATCACCTTCGTTTATGGTCTTCTCCCATTGTAAGATCTTATCTATAGCACATCTCTGTCTCCAATAAGGAAAGGAATGCTGAGTTACTCTGACAAAACCTGTGAAATGCAAAGCCACCTGAAACTGAGTGTCCTCCTTAGCCCAAGAAAGGGACACCCTGTCTACGGCTCACTCCTCACCAATTTCTCCCAGCTGCCCGGCACTCTCTGGCTTCCCACTTCAAATGCCATGTGTCAGCAGCAGCTAACTTCAAGGGCATCCATTGCCTTCATCACAGAGCTCTGCCTTTCTCCTTTTTATTTGCTCTTGGTTGGATGTTACTGGAGGCAAATGGCAGGCACTAAGTAATTACTTGCTCGATGCAAGCTATTTTTAAGCTGTCTCTTTAATGGCCTCTCTCTGCATTAGAGAGAGTGATTCGGAGCCTACCAGGTAGTGCCTGAAGAGGCTGTCTACACTGTTTTAATTGTATTAATATTTTCCCTTTGACACCTACCGAGAAGAAAAGGGGAAATGTCCTTTAAATTAATTTTTCTGGCGTGTGTGTCATGAGAAGTGTCGTTTGTTAAGTCAAAGCCATTAATTGCTTTTCCCTTTTGGGTAGCAGTCATGGTGCTATTATTCCTTTCTCCCTCCAGGCAGGGGAGTCGTCCTAATCCATATACTATTGGCCTCCGACTTGCTCCTCATCCCTTGTTGGCCCTAATTAAATTTAACATGAACTTTGGCCTTGGATGAAGACAGAGGCAAATCTCACATCAGTCCTTGACTTTTGAAGCTGTAGCATGATTTGTTGGTGGCTTGAGATAAGACACCACTCTGAAGAGCAGAGAGTGAGGCCACCATGCCAGGAGAGGGTCCTGTGGGCTCTCCTGGCCTTGGCTATCACATAGGACCAAAGGCTAAGCTTGACCAGGCTCCCTCTGAAGACACCGCAGTGAAGTTCTTAGGGACTGGGATTTTACACTGTTACTGTTGTTTAAGCCTTGCAAAGGGACAGGACTTAAAACCACCACAAACCAGGCTCTGCAATGAGCACTGCACAGGAAACAGGCTTTACCAAGCCTACCTTAAAAGCTGTGTAGATGAGGAAGCTGTGTAGTTCAGGAGAGCTAGACAACCTGGAAAGAGGAGCAACTGGCCCAGATGACAGCCTGAAGAGATTCCTCTCAAGTCTAGCTTGGTGAGACAGTGTGTCTAGTTCGAGGGGAGCAGGAGGAAGTCCCCTATGCCCCCATGATGGAAAGTTAATGGTGTCCCTCTTATATATGGTTCCTTCAAGATGGAGACTGACATGCTATGTTGGAAGATCATTCCACAACACTTGCCCAAGAGCACTATAGAAACAGAGACTGGTTTCGAGCCCTGGCCTGTGACTCCAGAGTAGGGGCCATGGGGTGTCCTCCTAGGCCCATGTGTTAAAGGCTTGGACCCCAGCCTGGCACTCACAGAAGGTAGTGGAACTTTAAGAGTTGGTACCTGGTGCAGGTTTAGCTCATCAGGAATGTGTCCTCCAAGAGCATTATGGGATACCACTCTCCTCCCCCACCACATACTCCCCACTGGGGTATGCTGCCATAATTACAGGCTCAAGAGCAACAGAGCCCATCGACCCCAGGCCGGAAGCTCTGAAACTAAGAGCTGAAGTGACCCTTTCTTTTCTTTTCAGTGAGTTTATTGGTTCACTGACTCTGCTGCAGTAACAGACAATAACAGAGGCCGTTTCTTCACAGGTGGCCCCAAAGAAAAGAGAAACGCTTTTATAATTATGGCAGGCTCCAGGTTGGTGAAGTCTTCATCCTCACGACCAATCGTGGGACACAGAGTCTGCATGGCAGGTGTGGTGGAAGTTCCTAGGGGGGATGTGAGGGGAAGCAGAGAAGACCGGGTGAAATCCTGGCTGTTGGCAGACAAAGCAGAGGCGGTTGAGGATGGGGGAGACTCTGCAGTCTGAGAAAGGGCGGAAAGGGAAGCAGAGGGTAACACCGAGCTGACTAAGCAAGGAGGAAGTGGTGTCGCCGCTAAGGAGGCAAACTTCAGAGCTTCACAAGCCGCTCAAACACATCTCATTCTCTAACATGGTGCTCCCCCTAGCCATCAGGCTCAGTGATCTGACAAGCTAATCCATGGCACGGCGGTAAGTCTTGATGGGTGTAATGTGATGCCAGCCAGAGTCACCTGCACTTTAATAGGACTCTCTTGCCATACAGAGCAAAGGTGCTTAAAGGATGAAGGATACCGCCATTCCCTTACGGAGAGCATCCGGCTCTACCAACAGATGCTAAGGATGAGCTGAATTTTCTAAGCGCTTCCTTCAGACCTCCTACAGTGCAAGACCTAAGCCACCTTAGACGGCACCTCTCCCCAGCATCCATCTCTTTGGTTGGTCTTGTGAAAGGGTCATGACCCCCAATTCGGGGTCTTCTCAACACAGCCAGCAGCTGTGTCTGCCTTCCCTACCCCTTTGGACTATTCCCCTTTCCTATTTCTCTCCTTCTCTCAGCTCTAGCCAACCTGGTCTTCATTTCCAGAACAGGAAAAGGAAAGGGTTACTCTGAATTCCATTTCCCCTGGGGCGGGGGAAACAGAGGTAGAGGATAAAGCACGGAGCACCGAGTCAGAGTGAAGGGGGAGAGAAGCATCCCAGGCAGGTCCTCAGCCACGGCTGGGTGTCTCAGGGATCATCAGGCACACCGCCAGGTAAGGGATCTTGTTAGGAACAAGGTGTGTGTGTGTGTGTGTGTGTGTCTGTCTGTCTGTCTGTCTGTCTGTCTGTGTGTCTCTATGTGTGTGTGTGTATCCATCTGTCTGTCTGTGTGTGTGTCTGTGTGTGTGTCTGTGTGTGTCTATGTGTGTCTGTGTGTATGTCTGTGTGTGTCTATGTGTGTGTCTGTGTGTGTGAGTGCATGTGTAAGAGAGTGTGTGAGTGAGTGAATGTGTGTTTGAGAGTGTGTCACTGTATTGTTTGTGATAATGTGAGTACATGTCAATGGGTATGTGTATGAGAGAGAGACAGAGTGTTTGTGTGTGTGTGTGTGTGAGTGTGTGTGTGTGTGTCAGGAGGGGTGTGGCATCCTTCCTCACACCTCCCTCAAAGACTGCAATGGAGAGACAGAGAGTGAGTGTGTGTGAGTGTGTGTGAGTGTGTGTGTGTGTGTGAGAGAGAGAGAGAAGGGGGTGCGGCGTCCTTCCTCACACCTCCCTCCAAAGACTGCAATGCAGGAGGAGATTTCTCTCACCACTCTTGCCAGGAAAAGTTCTCTGACTCCAACCTCAAAGCTCACACAAAGGAAGTGAGCCCACGGCTAGACTTCTACATATTCACCAAGCACGGTGATCAATAAGAAGTCTTGACTTTATTAAGCCAGGGGGCTCTGTTAGAGTGTACTCTGAGTCCTCTCCCCTGCAAATTTGAAAATTCATAGCATTTATTTAGCTGAAAATCATGCCCCAAAAACTTGATTGTAGGAAAGATCAAAAAAAGAAAAAAGAAAAGAAAATCTGGTGAAGCAATTAAAAAAAAAACTTCATGAAAACTCACATTCAACTGCAGAATAACTGTCTCTGCAGCCTTTGGGGAAGAAATGTGCAGTTTTCAGACAGCGTCAAGGAGTGTCAGACTCATGACACAACTGAGCCAGAGACCGTGATTGTTGCTAAGACTCAGGGTCACAGTCCATGGTTCTATTAGTCTTCCCAAGTTGACAAACTAGAACGCCAAAGCAGCCTGGCAGGATGCCCAGCAGGAAATCATTTCCAACATGTCTGGAAGCTGTAAATTCCAAGATCAACATGGCAGCCGGGTAGGTTTCATCACAGGCCTCTGGATTCAAAGACGGTCAGCTTCCCCTGTGCTCTTGTATGGTACAAAGAGTTCTGGCTTCTTCTTCTTCCCAGTCTCTTATTTTAATAACTTGTTTGTGTATATAGAGGGGGCACACACCTGCAGATCAGAGGACAACCACCCACAGTGGTTCTCTCCTTCCACTAAGTGGGTTCCAGGGATCAAACTCAGATTGTCAGGATTGACAGCAAGCCCCTTACCAGCCATCCCGCCAGGCCCTCTCTTCCTACAAAGACACCAGTCTTACTTCATTAGGGCTCCACCATTAGGACTGTCTTTACTCTTAATTATTTCCTGTAAAGCCCATCTGCAAACACAGTCACAAAGGTGGTTAGAGCTCCCAGCTCTGAATTGAGGGTGAAGGACACAACCTAGTCTGTAACAATAACATTCTCAAGAGTTCTTTGTAATTAACTCTCTCACAATGAGAATTAAAATCTCCCTGCAACTGGAGTTGAGCCAATGAAGAAATATTGTTACCTTCAAAGACCCCTGGACACCCTGAACCAATGAAGAAACAATGTTACCTTCAAAGACCCCTGACACCCTTGTATTTGGCTGACATCTGGAGCCTGAAGACTTACAGATGTTACTTTCTCTAAAAACTTTGTTTCTTAAAGGAAAAAGGGAAGTTATGGGGACACTTGTGTAGACTTGCTGCTGGGTTAGAAATGCTGGTATGTAACCACAAGCTCATAATTATTGGTATAGATCAAGCCCCTTCACAGGTAGAGGCATGTACACACACACACACACACACACACACACACACACACACACACTTTCCAGCAGGGTGCCAACCTTACTGAAACACCCTTTAGGTGATGCCACAAATCTGCAAATCCATTGTCCTGTTCTTCACAGGGCTTATGTAAGCATTTCACAGAACAGCTTCACCAATGGCAAGTCCTCCATCAACATCTTGGTTCTTGAAACCACTGATGCCCCAGTCAGGCTCCATTCCCTCCAGGCCAGTGTCAGCCACAGCCATGGTACTCAGTGCCTTGGTACCTGTCCCAGAACATTTGCTGTCTACTTTCTAGAAAATTAGCACCCGTGTTTATAGAGTTTAAAAGTGACTCAGAAAGGTCACTTGAACATCTATAAAAAAATTAGCAGTTGAATACTGAGTTTTGAAAATTTATAATAGGTTCCACTTTTTTAATAAATGAACTAGGCCAATAAAACACAACTGAACTACCAGACTCTGCAGGAAGTCAGGAGCCAGCTTTCTCTATCCAGGTCACTAACTGACAACCTGTGAGCAATGTGACTTGCTCAACAGAGGTCCCCTCATCAGGACTTCTCCAGGCCCCACGCCAAGAAAAATGGCTTCCAATAGCAAATGGCAGCTTTGGTGTTAAAAGAATTCACTAAAAAGTCACATAATGAATTATCTGTCAAAGCAAGGGACTGAAGTTGTCAAAAAAGCAAATAAGTTTTTAAGTTATGGAGGAAAAAAACACGCAACATATTAACAAGAAATGGTAAAGTATGCATCACAAGTTTCTTCTACTGTAGTTGACTGTATGAATGCTTCATAAGGTTTACCAAGTCACCAAATGAAAATCTGGGACATTTTTCATATTTTGTTGCCATTACTATTAAAGCTGCAATGACCTTTGACAGGCAAGACTTTTGGCAAAAGCATACATTTTTGGTTTGTTTAATTTATTTTCCATGTAAGAACGCTTTGCCTGCATGTATGTAAGTGCACTAACATGCATGTAGTGCCCATGGAGGTCAGAAAAGCGACTTCCTGGAACCCCTAGAGCTGGAATTACAGATGGTTGTGAGCCATCATGGGAGTATGAGTTTATCTCAGAGCAAGAAGTCAGGAATTTGCCACTTGTGTCACAATTCAGGTATGGTCCTCCCTTCGCTGACAACCTAAAATGTGTGACGTAGTTCAACAGAAGGGAGACAAAAAGAATCAGAACTTGGGAGGTGGAAGCAGGAGGATTAGAAGTTCAAGACCAGTGTCAACTGTGTGCTGAGCTTGAGACCATCCTGGACTACATGAAACCCTGTTTTAGAAAAACCATAGAACAGAAATAAAGGAGGAGGGAAATAAAAGAAAGAAAATGTCTAGGGAGACGGCTCTCTAAGGGGCTTGCTGAACAAGCAGAAGGACTTGATTTTACACTCACAAACTCCAAATGTAATAGCTCAAGAATCTGCAACCCCAGCACTGCAGGAAGTTCACGGGCCAGCTATCTGTTATACACAGCCACAGAGAGCCCTGTCTCCAGTAAAGGCAAAGGCAGAGACTGACGCCTGAGTACATCCTATGATATGCTGTTCATTCACACATGCAAACACACATACACACACACCCCATAAGCACACATAAACCATAAACACATATGCACATATACCATATATACATACACACCCCATCAGCATACATGCATGTGCGCGTGCGCACACACACACACACACACACACACACACAAAACACCATACAACACAAAAAAAAAACACCATACACACAATAGAAGAAAGAAGCTTCATAGTGAGAAGGAATGAGGAGGAGGAAAACCATGCAGGGTATGTTTGAAAATGCTTTCCAGTACTTTGGGGCCTCCAATTAAGCCCAGTAAGCTGGCAGACAAGTTTATTCTAAAGATCTGATGACAAATGATGACGGCTCTGAAACACTAAGTTCATTAGCTGGAGACATTTCATCTACTACTTCAGTGCCAATCCCAAGAAATAGCGATGAGAATGGCTTCATCTTTTCCTGGTAGCCACCTCTATTGGTGTATTTCAGTAGCCTGAAATTAGGAGAATTCTCAATTGGGCCATATAAGTTACGCCTCTGTCCGTAAATTGTAGGTTATAGAGTTTTTTGACTAAGATTGTCATATGAGTAACAAAATGTTATTTCTTAAAAAGATCCATCTCAGAAGAATGCAGGCATGTTGACACCTTGATTTAAGTCCAGGGAGATTCATTTTGGACCTCTAGCACCAAGCACTACAAGGCAATAAATGTGTACGACTTTAAAAAAAAAAACATTTTGAGAGCATGTACACTTGACTCTCGGTATCCAAGAAGGAACGGCTCTAGAATGCTAAGATCCCTCACATGTAAAACAGCACCATCATCTGCCCAGAACACACAAACATCTGTTAGGTCATTTTAGACTATTTACCACACCTGACACAATGTCAGTTCTTCGGAAACAGTTGTTTTCTGTGCTCTCCAGGGACTAATGACAAGGCACACCTTTCTCTCAAATATTTCCTGTTCACAGTTGGTTGAATCTGAGGATGCAGACCCCACAGACAAGGAGGTTCAACTGTGCAGACAGCCATCAGCTAGACAAAGAGCCATGACTTTCAGGGTTTATGTTCCTCTCTCAGACCTGCCACTTCAGCTTGATGCAGAACCCACTCCCTCAGCAAGCATCAGAACGCGGTGGTGACGGCTCTGTGTCACCTCCTGACCTGTGTCTTAAGTGGGCCTGTCATGTCTACATTTTTACCGTTAGGAGCCCTGCTCTCCCACGGACGTTCGGCTCTACTGCTGCTGCAAAGACGATAAAGAGGTGACAGGAAGGCAGGGACAGGCTGTGGAGAGAACAGGAAACCCAGAGCCATGACCCCAGTCAAGCCATGTGGAAGGGTTCAGCCACCACGGACCACACGGGCAAGATGCGAGCTGTCCAGGCTGTGCCCCTCTGAACCCTTGAGCAGTGAGAAGCAAGCAAATAAGATAGTTATTTTAAGGCAACAAACTTAGGGAATCATTTTCCTAGCACAATACGGGGGTCGTATGGGGACCGGCTGAAAGCCAGTGGATGGAGGCAGACGGCTTAAGCTGGTTTATATAGAGATGGCTCAGGCCTGCCAAAAAAAGGCAATTATCACACCGCTGCCAAACTGAAAACGCAGCCCTACAGGACGATGCTGGAGTGAAACTCTCCTGGTGGACAGAACTTGAAGCAAGCACGATTTTGTAGGTAGCTCTTTATATGACCTACGAACAGTAGCTGATGGCTCCATCAGGCACGCAGGCCCTTGGGAAGAATGTGGCTTGACTTTTATGTTTTTGAGAGCGCCACACATGCGCACTGTATCACGTCTTCATCACTCCTGACCTTCCCCCAACTCCTCCCATGCCCATGCCATGCCTTCCCAAATTCATGGCCTCTTTCTTAATTATTGTCATTAAATATATACATATGTAGATTCTATAGAGATAATATATATACAAGTATATATGCAAATGTGTGCAGCCTACTTAATCCATTCAGTGTTGCTTACATGTATGTGTATCCATGTCTGGCCACCCAGGACTAACCTATTTGGGAGCTTGTCTTTGGAGAAAAATGGTTCTCCCTGTCCCAGAAGCCACTGACCACTTGCAGCTCTTCATCCAGGCGTTAGATCTCGTGGAAGTCTCCCTGCCCATGCTAGTACATCAGCTGGCATTGCCATTATGCAGGTCTGTTCAGGCAACCGTGTTTTGTTGAGATTTCAAGGGTGCAGCTTCCCTGGCGCATCTACAAGACATGATCTAACAGCAGACAGCCTACTCCTCTGGCCCTTACAACCATCCCCTCTTTCGGGAGATTCCCTGGCCCTTAGCTCTAGAGGCCGCATTGAGTGTGTATCAGTGGGGGCTGGGTACCACATAGCCACTTGTTCTCTGCATTCTGACCAGCTTTGGGTCTCTGGGATAGCTGCCATCTGTCACAGAGACAGGCAGGCAGACACAGACACAGACACAGACACGCACACACACACACACACACACACACACACGGGGGTCGTGGTTCTTCTTTGATGGAGAATAAGAACTGTACTTATCCATGGACAGGAGGGTAAGCTTTAGGTATATGGTTACAAATTACTTTGGTTTAGGGAAATGACCGTAATAGTTTCTCCTCTAGTGTCTATCATCTCTCCAGCCACAAGTAGCTGGCTAGGTTTACAGTTCCTGGCATGAAGTCCCTCCCATTAAATGGGCCTATAATCTAATTAGATAAAAATGCCATTATTGCACTGCTAGGGATATCTTGTCACCCCAGTCATTGCTGTAGTTCATAGGCCTTACAGCGGGAAGGACTATCCATTGCTCCCCTCCCCTCACAATTCACGTAACACCTTCTGATAGGGACTGTCAATCCTCATGGAGGAGGGTTCAAGGTCAGCTCCAGCTTGATTCCTCCAAGTCCTGTGTCAAAAGTATGTGGCATCTTCAGCCATGGGATTTTACCTTCAAGGCACATGTTTGTTTGTTTTAAATAGTGGCAAAATAGTTACTGGGGAGGGGTGTAAAGATGGAGCTTTCTGCATGGATAGCATGAAAGTGTTAGAGTCTCTGTGACTTTCGCTGAAGAGAGACCTCGCCACAGGAGGGACTCTGTTATCATGTGCACGTCTCATACGTGAGATCCACCCGCTTCTACTTCAAGCTCCCCCTGTCCGTGCCCAGTAGCATCATTCATCAGTGGACATCAAGTAATGGAGATCCCTCTATGGCCTCAGTGAAAACAAGCCCAACTCACTGCTGTCTGAGGATCCAACTCACCTACAGCCCCATGTGGAATGCCTGCTCCAGCCTCACTCCAGGAGACAGCCGTGCCCTGGAGTGCTCACCGAACGCCAGTGATTCGTTCTCACTAGAAAGGGTGCTTAACCCTGATGTGAATTTGCCTTCCCTGCCTGCACCAGCTCTGGCCCAGTTCAGGATTTTTTGGACCCTGAGAACTCCTCGTTAGTCATCGTAGTGCTTCATGGTATCTTGATTCAGACCTGAGAAATCATTTTCTATCAGACGGGGGTGTGGCAAGCTCAGGACGCAGAATTCGCCAGCCTTGCCAGGAGGCTGCTTAGTGGCCACCCTAACAAAACAGGTGAATACCCTTTGACAACTCGGGTGCAGAAGAAACTTGGGTGCACAGTATTTTGTATCCACTAACTTACAGCTGGTTGTATATCAAAGGGAAAAGTGTGAGCCTCCGCACAGCACGCGGGAAGAGCGTGTGGAGGGGAGGAAACGGCACAGTTAGCTCCAGCCAAGCGCTTGCAGAGACAAAGCCTGACCCTGCTGACCATGACCTCCTTATTTGATAGGAGCGCTGTGCACTGGGCACGCGGGTTGTGCTCTTTCATCCCCATTAGTGTGGAAACCAGAAAGAGTGGGTGGGCCTCAGGGCATCCACTCACTTGGTGCTGTCCGTGGTAAAATGCAGGACCCACGTGTGAGCCAACTGGTCACTGACAAAAACCGGCCGTGGAAATAGACAAAAACTCCCCGTGGAAACAATGATGCTTCTTCTCCGGATTCCGAGCATTAGACTGCAAATGGACTCGTGATGAGGCAGTCAGGAGAAGGTGTGTGCCATCAGCTGGTCCAGGCACGGAGAGGTGCCCACCAGTCTAGAGACACCGTGGGCCATCTGCCTCAAGAAGGACCTTGAGACGAGAGTGCCGCATCCCCAACAACTCCCCGGATAACACTGTCTTTCTTGCCTCCGTGTCCTGTCTCTAGACTGAACTGGCCTTGTGTGCATAGAGAAGTCAGACCTGAGCCTGGTAACATTTTTGTCTATATCAGCCCATAGTTTTCTTTCCCTCTCCTTCTGATAAGGTCCTAGTCTGCTAGCCTCACTATCTTATTATTTAAACCACAAGGTAAAAAGGGATGTAATAAGGCTTAAGGTGGAGTGCCACCACCCAGACATGGATTAAATGACCAATGATACATTTCAATTTGGGATGGAGAATAGTCAGCCAACCTGGAGACTGGCATCTCTGAAGAGAAGAGAAGCCGCCAAAAGACCCTCTCAACATCACTGAGTCCCCGAATCCCAAGCGGGCCAAGCCCAGGCTACAGAGTTTGGACTTCCCAACCAGTACCATCACATTCCTTACTATTGTTAATGATAAATTCTCTGTGATGACAGTGACCAACATCCATTCCAGCTGCACAGTCAGATGCACGGGTATCGGCCCATCCAGGCCTGTACCAGCCCACCTCTGCAGCTGAGTGCTGTACTAGTGCTACAGAAGACCAGAGCAGCCGTCTTCCTCTGGTCCCCTAAGCCCTCCTTCCCATCCCGTCTCCGTCTCCTTTCCCAACCATGTATGGTTTTAGTCCTTTAAAAATTCCCCCACTCTGTAAAACTCAGTGGCCCTGCTTTCTCTCCTCTACCATGACTGACACGGCAAACTCTTCACACCCTCACTCACACACCACACATACACACTTACTCACATACACACTCACACGTACACTCACATGCTCACATACTCACACATACACTCACATGCTCACACACTCACAGATACACACATACACTCACATGCTCACACACTCACAGATACACATATACACTCACATGCTCACACACTCACACATACACTCACATGCTCACACACTCACACATACACTCACATGCTCACACACTCACACACTCACACATACACTCACATGCTCACACACTCGCACACACATTCATGCACGTGCACTCACACACACTTGCACATACACACACTCACACACTCGCTCTCACACAATGTGCTCAGCACAGAAAATTGAAGACCAATATTGTCAAACAGTCCTGCTTCTGGTCTCACTCCTCCATGTGCTTGCTCACTGAGTAACTACACTGTCCACAGACAGTGGCCGGGTGCCTCTCGGGGAGAATGGCGGGAAAGAGAATCTAGAACCATGGCCATTGCCAGGAGGAGGGTTAAGTTCAACATGAAACTGTTTTGAAGATAAAGGGCGCCTTGCACAGAAAGGCCATTCCATTCGAGGGAGCAGGGGCCAGTTCCCATAGCTTACTCACTGCAGACACTGGGACCAGGAGCTAGTGTGCACACTAAATATCTGGCCAGTTCCATTCGAGGGAGCAGGGGCCGGTTCCCATAGCTTACTCACTGCAGACACTGGGACCAGGAGCTAGTGTGTACACTAAATATCTGCCAGTTCCATTCGAGGGAGCAGGGGCCGGTTCCCATAGCTTACTCACTGCAGACACTGGGATGAGGAGGTAGTGTGAACACTAAATATCTACCAGCTTCTCTTTCGTATTTGCATGTCATCTAACTATAATGAATATAACATGATTTCTATTTTATCTCTGTGAGATTCTTCGATCCTATATTCTGGGATAACTATGCATTGTAATAGGGTAATAATGGCCTCAGAATAATACCAAAAGGCCATAGAATTTGGGTTTATTGCTTGCCATATGCCAAGCGGTTTTCATTAGTTGTTTTGTAATCTTCTTGAAATGCTAAAAACCACAGTTTCCTGTCTTTACTGTATGGATAGAACACTGAAATTCAGCAAGTTCTACCAACTTGCTCAAATCTCTCAGTTACTAAACATAAGACTCTGACATCTTTGTGACCTCAAAGCCCATGTTTGTTTTTTCTTTTATGCTATTACACTTCAACCAGCATTATCAGAACATAATTAACGATATTATTACAGATTATTTATAATGAAAGCTTAGTTTAAATTTTTCAGGTAAAATTTTGCATGTACCTTTTTTTCTTTTTCCACTTTTTTTTCATGTGCGTGTAGTGTGTGTGTGCATATGTGTTACAAGCATGTGAAGGCCCATGGTTGAATAATCACGGATTGCTCTTTGACCCTACTCACTGAGGCAGGATCTGTCATTCAAACCCGGGAGTTCACTGACATTGCAAGCATTGCCAGCTTGCTGGGATGGGGGTTGGTCCTCTGTCTCCACCTTGGAGGGCTGGAATGACAGGTGAGGCACCACAACCAAGTGTCTTTTCCATGAACTCTGGGGACCCTAACTCTGGTTCCCATGCTTGCACGGCAAACACTTTAACCACTAAGCCACACCCCCGGCTCACATTTCCATTTCAACATGCCTTTGAGAGCACCTATCTTATTGACTACAATAACAGGAACAGCGCATTAGTTAACGGGACATTTTTGTATGTTCAAATCATTCCCGAGGACTTGATGATATTCTCATTTAGTCTTCACAACACCCCCATAAAAGCAGAGATCATTTTGCCTCTAATTTTTTAAGACAGGAAAGCCAGAGAGCCTAAGAAGCGTTCCAAAGTTGGTCAGCGAGGACGGTACAGGAATTCGGAATGTCCATGAGTCTTTGGTCTCCTCCTCAGACAGGGTCAGAGTGTTTCCAGACACCTGTCCTGTCACCTCACGTCTTAACACCACTTGCTGCTGACTCTCCCTCCAGACGCTTCTCTCAAACCGCATCTTGTTTATCTCTACGACAGTTCCAACTTCCGGCTCTACTTATTATCAGGTTGGCTCATCCCGCCAGTGCATTTCCATATGAGCAATCGGTTGAGTGAAGAAAAGGGGACATCTCAGAATATTTAAACAGCGACGTGACAAACTGCCTCTACCCATCACAGCTTAGATGCCGTAAGACGCGGCTTTTCCGTCCTCAAACACTCCCTCCTAAGCAGCTGCCTTTGCTCCTAGCCATGACTCAGGCCCACGGAGGATTTCATTGTGCTCTTAGCTGCAGCTAACTGCAGCTGTTTGGGATGTTTACCACACCTAGGCGTGCACACTGTCTCGTCTACAATCAAAGGGAGAGATGGCTGTGTCTTTGTGACAGGGACCTGGGGACAGACTCAGGCTTCTGCCACCATTTTCGATACCACCATCAGCTCCAAAGCAAATAAAATAATAAAAAATGAAATTGAAGGGAAGTTAATTGGTTTTTTCACTCATTTCAGGGAGAGAACATGCGATTCGTAAAAGGAGAAACAGTCACATAAGCCCAGTGATGAGAAGACGGATGGCATTTAGAAACAGCTCAGTCTGCGCTGAGAGCACCCCATGTGCTCCCAGGCTGCCTGGCCAGACAGACACGGTCATTTCCATATCTTACAACTGCCAGGAAGAAAGTCTAAGTTATGAACATTTCCAACTCAAAGGAGCAGCTTTTCCCCATCATACTTTACTGCCTTTGTGTACAAAATTATGCAAATTTCTCTTCATATCTCTGAAAATGAAGTTGTATGAAAGAAAATAAAATCTTAAAAGGGGGGCTTCAGAGCCCTCTGACGCCTCTACAAACTGCCCCTTTTTCTCATATTTCTTATTCTATTTATAAGTACCACTGTGCTTAAGCCTCAGACTTAAAACCTGTTCTGAAACTCTGAAGTAAAAGCAAACAGGGGAAAAAATGTCATTTCATCTAAAAAGAAAAAGAAAAAAAGAAACCTAGAAATGCTCTAGCCCTACCAATCTGCACGATCTGCAGCTCCAGAAGCCAAACCCCATCTCACTGGATTGTGGGAGAAACCCTTTGGCCCTCCTGGAGAAGTCCTCCTTCTTCCTAGCTTGTGGTTTTTATGGCTTCTCACCCAAGATGCCCTCCCTTCCCCTAACCCATGGGAGGTTAACCAGCCCAGAGTCTCCATATACACCCCACAACTAAATTTTGAAAGAAATCAAAGGGAGAAAATAACTAAGAAAGTTCCTCCTAGAGACAATGTCTCACCATTGTTCCTGATGTCTGGATCATGGTTCCATACAATTCTTTTCCTTCTTCACATTTTTTTCCAATCTCAAATCTCTCTCTCTCTCTCCTCCCCATCCTCCCCATCTTCCTGCTCACCCTCTAGTATCTAACCTGAACTCCCAACTTGAGCCTTCAGCACCAAATAAAGACTGCATCACGTGGTCTCTGGGCCTGCCATGGTTCTTGCATCCGTGGGCACCATGGTGGGCACATTGGTCACACTGCACTGGTGCAGCTGCAGTCTCTTGCTTGGAAGAAGGGAACCAGGGGCTGCTAAGTTGGCCCATGGAAGAAGTTATAGGTCAGTGTCAAGATTTACCACAGAGAATGAAAGGGGTGAAACAAAGGGTACGGGAAGCCCAGCAGATCAGTGCGACATGTGTAATTAGAGCTGATGTCACCTTCAAGGACCTAATAATCTCAGTAGAACTCCAAATTATAATAAATACTTGGGATGAAGTTGATGGAAACATCTCCTAAGGCAGGGTGGGGGCGGGGTTGAAACAAGATGGCGTCAGAAACACAATGATTCTTCTTAGGATATGAAGGGGAGAGCATTGTACTGATTCCCAAAAAATGGAGGGTGTGCGGCATTTTGTGATGACATGAATACGTCAGTTTTAGTCCTAGACCTTTCTACACCATACTCTGCTTCACCTGCAGCTTCATCTAGAAAGGTAAGAATCTTTGCACTAATGACATGGACAGTTATTGAGCTTAAAAGATGTCTTTTCACACAGGAGAAAAATCTAAGCAGAAAGTTAAGGAACAAAGGGAAATGTGAGAGATTTTGTTTGTCTGCTCACTGGTTTCAAAGTTTGAAGACCTGGGAGAGGATGTTATTGTTTTAGTTACTTTTCTGTTCCTGTAGCAAAACAACATGGCCAAAAGAAAGTGTGTGACTGGGTTTATAGTTTGAGAGGGCTAGAGTCTGCAGGGCAGTTGGAAGGCGTGGCAGCAAGAACAGCTGAGTGCTTGCATCAGAATTCCCAACCGAGGAGGCAGAGAGAAAGCGTTCTGGGACTGCCTCAGATAAAGCCCACCCCCAATGACACGCCTCCTCCAACAAGGCCACACCTCCTGATCCCTCCCAAACAGTTCCACCCACTGGGGACCATGTATTTAAGCAGATGAGTTGATAGAGGACATTCTCATTCAAAACCACCACAGGGAGTTTGAACAGATGTCCCCCATAGTCTAGGGCATTGGAACACGGGTCCTCAGTTGGTGGTGCTGGTTAGGGAGGCTTAGGAGGTATGGGTGTGCTACAGCAAGTATATGGGGTGGGGCTTTAAAAGCTACAGCCCTCAGCCTATTACCAGTTTGTTCCGTTTCTTGTTTCAGAGCACACTAAATCCTTTCTTCTATATGTTGCCTCAGTGGTGGTGTTTTACCAGAACAACAGAAAAGTAATGCAGAAGGTCTTAGGGACGGGGTTGCAGAGTTGGGTCATTGTTTGGTGGCCACATACGTCTTTAGTCACGCCTAAAGTGGGTGTGGTTAGCGAACCGACCTTTTATTACCTCATCTGTATGCGCCTCTAATAAGTCACATGGCTAATGGCGGAGCACCAAATTTCACCCTACAGAACTGTGTGAACACCAGGGCTCGAGACTCATCCTTTGCCCGAGAGATTAGCAACTTAGGAAATGCTATCCAACCCAGAGTGGGGAAAAATCAAGACTTTAAATAAAGGAAACATACAGCTCTGTATATAAATACTTGGAGGATGGCAGCTTCGTGTGACCCTTGAGACACTGAAAAGGTTATCGCACACGGAAGTTCAATGTCCATCAGGGACCGTGAGAGCATCAGCCTGTCTTCCAAGCTGGCGAGTGTGACCTCTAGGGCCCTCTCCTTGCTCTCCTTTCCCCTGCTCAGGGACCAGTTCCTCTCATTACCTTCCGGGCACTCTCCTCTGAAGCCTCCTAGTACAGTTTGCATCTTTTATTGTTCTACTGTTGGGTTTTTCTCTGAGAACAAGACTGTAAGGGCTTGGCATACAAATGGACTTTGTGTACCCATCTCACAATGAGGGAGGCTCTCTCAGCCTGGACTCTTGGGGGAGGGTCTAGGCCCTGCCCTGAAGGAAATGACAGTCACTGGAGATCCCTCATGGAGGGCTTCACCCTCCCTGGGGAACGGAGTGAAGATTGGGTGGGGAACTGGGGGGACAGTGGGGAGTGGGGGAGGAGGGGAGGGAGCTGGGATTGACATGTGAAGCAAGTTTGTTTCTAATTTAAATTTTTTAAATCTTTAAAAAAAAAAAAAGACTGCAAGGGTTTAAGCAACCAGAGAAGAATAGTTAAGACCTAGAAGCAATTTTGAGAAAGAGAGTGCCCACTGAGTCTAGAGCTTGGATGTTGAACCTCCCCCCAGGAAAAAGATTATTACTATGCCCAAGCTCACAGAACCTTGTGAATCTTGTCTTACTTAAAAAATAGCATTGTTGTACACGGGATAAATTAAACATCCTACAGTAAGATTGTCCTGAGTCAATCGGGTGTCTCTAAACTCAGAGAGATGTCATGAAAGAGAAACAGAACTTTCAGGCCAACAGACAGAAGGAAACAGGAAGAGAAGGCAAGCGAGCCAGAGACACCCCAGTGACTGGAGCCAGGAGAGGACGTGGGCGGGATACTTCCCTGTGCTTCTAAAAGGGGCAGCCTTTGGTACCTTGATTTCAGACTTTGAACCTCCAGACTGTGGCAGAATAAATTTCTATTGTTTTAAGTCCTCAGGCTGGGCTGTGATTCTCTCTCCTCTCTCTCTCTCTCTCTCTCTCTCTCTCTCTCTCTCTCTCTCTCTCTCTCTCTCTCTCTCTCTCTCTCTCTCTCTCTCTCTCTCTCTCTGTCTGTCTCTCCCCCCCCCACCCTCCCACAGGTCAGTGCAGGAGAGGGAAGAGCTAAGAGTTGAGAGCCAGGGCCACACCCTGAGGTACCCTAGGAAGGCTGGGCTTTCCCAGGCACAAGGGCGTCCTCCTTTACCGATTTGAACTGAGTGTCTTCCCTTATATCTGAGAAGACTTGGGTCTCAGAGCAACAAAGGCCCCAGGGTCATAAAACTCAGCTGATGTTTTCTCTAAAAAACAGCCTGGAAGCCAAAATTCATTTGAGTGAAGGTTCCCATCGTTTTTTTTTTTTTCACTTAAAAACTAATTTTTAAAAAGGAAAATAAATAGGTAAGGCATTCAATCTACATAACGCTATGGTTTCCTATGACTCCTTCCCACTCCCGGCTGCTGTGTTTCCCAGTTGTCCCTCCCTTTGAGCTCAACGGCAGCGGTTAAAGCCAGCTTCCTAACAGCATCCCTGGCCGATTTCCAGCCTTCGGGGAAATGGTGCACAAAATAATAGCTTTGTTGACATGAAAAAAGGAGAGAGAGGAGCAGAATGTACCGAACATGAAGTTAACAAGGTGAGGCTCGGTGTCCTGCCGGAAACAATGGCCAATTTACATCCCTGCTTCCTAGAGGCAGGATCTGCCCAGCCGGTTAGCAAAGCTGTGACTTGCGCGTGCGAGACGCGTGCAGCGCACTCCACAGCTCATCAAGCCCCCCCCGTTATCCTGGCTTCCTTCCCTTGTGGGGACGGAATATTACCCAGCCAACTTGGGGGAGAAAGAGTTTCTTTGACTTACAGGCATCAAGAGACGCCAGGGCGAGAACTCAAGGCGGGAACCCCGGGGTGGGAACTGAGGCAGGAACCCTGCCCTCCTGCTTGCTCCTCCAGCTTGCTCCTCCTGCTTGCTCCTCCTGCTTGCTCCTCCAGCTTGCTCCTCAGATTGCTTTCTTGTGCCACCTAGGACCACCTGCCCAAGACCTGGCACCGCCCACAGTGGGCCGGGCCCTCCCACGTCAATCATCAATCAAGAAAACGCCCCAGAGCACAGGCCAATCTGATGAAGGTCAATCAATTGAGGCTGGCTTTTCCCAGCTGACTGTAGTTTGGGTCCACGCTGACTACTGGGTTGCCTCTTAGGTATCTACACAGAGGCCTGATGGAGTTATCTCTTGGTCCTATGGTTTGAGTACGAATTGTCCCGTGGGCTCCTGGGTTGAAGCCTAGGTTCCCAGATGGTGGTGTCATGTTGGGAGGTTCTAGAAACTTTAGGAGGTAGCCGGAAGAGGGTGGAGTCCGCCTGAGTGCACCCTGTGGCTGACCCCTTCCTCCTCTCTGCCTCCTGTCCACAATGGCAAGGCGGCTCTCTGTCGCACGCCTTCATCATGACCTTCTTCTTCTACGCAAGTGCGTGGGGCCGGCGGAACCCTGAAGCCAAACACATCCTTCCCAGGCGCTCCCTTCCTCACAGTTCTGACCCTGGGTGAGGAAAGCCACTCACACAGAGGCAGAGAGGAACAAATCTACCGTGGGATTCCAGAGCTAAGGAAGCCTTCTACCCAACCACCCCCTCACCCCAGCTCTTACTCCAGCGTCAGGTGAGCTGGGAGCTGGACAAGAAAGAGCAAGGGACAGATTGATGACTGAGGGAGGGAGGGAGGCAGTAGACACTCATCAGCGACTGACCGTAACTGTGAAGGGACCTCACGCCCTCCTTTCCAGCACCTGACACACGATTTCCCACCAGCTCCCCTCCCCCTCACCCATTTCCTCTCCCTTCAGCCTCCAGATTAAAACTTTCCCACAGGACACTGAGCATATGGAGAATAGTGTGCCTAGGGTGGAGACCTGGGGCAGGGGTGGCGATGGGACAGGACTCTTCACCGTCGGAGCTGCACCTATGGCCATTCTGCTTCATGCTGAGCCCATAATTAATCGAAATGCAAAGATAATATTGTTCAAGGTCAGACAGCAGGTTCTGATCAACTGAAATGCTCAAGCTTGGAAAGTTAGAGCATGTTATACATGTGTGCATACACACACACACACACACACACACACACACACGCAAGCACACACATGCACATACACACATGCATTGCACATATGTACGTACATGCACACACATACACACCTCAGCCCAGGAGCTGCAGCAAGGGACTGACAGATTGTCTGGCTTGAAGGAGATATGTCCCCAGGAACTCACGTGCTTGAACACTTGGTCTCCGTTTGATGACTGTTTGGGGAGGCTACGGAACCTCAGGGATCTGCAGCCTTGCTGGAGGGAGTGTGTCACTGGGAGTGGGCTCTGAGGGTTTACAGCTTTGCCCAAAACTTCCCTCTTACTCTACTTCCTGCGAGCAGCTGATAGGTGATCTGTCAGCTTCCTGCTCCAGCTGCCCGCTGCCACACCTCCCAGCCATTACGGACATCTTAATCCTCCAAAGCCATAAGCCAACATACACATTTCTTTCCTCGAGTGATTTTGGGCCATGGTTTTTTACCACAGCAATAAGTAACTCATACAAAAGAGGTCCCTAATATGAGAGACAGGTCTTCTGATTGACCATTCCCAACTAGGAATTCCGGAACTGAGTTGCATCCATTGCTATCTCCAGAGTCCCCAAACCAGCAGGGCTTAAGAAATAAACTCCAACTTGACATTTCTGTCTTATTGAAAATGCTGAGTCAAACCCCATTCACAGGAAAAGGCAGAGTGAAGGGTTTCCGTGGAAGAGGCTAGAGTTGATTAAACGATGCTCTAGAGAGCAGAGGGAGGGATTTCCATGGAAGAGGCTAGAGTTGATTAAACAATGTTCTAGAAAGCAGAGTGAAGGGTTTCCATGGAAGAGGCTAGACTAGATTAAAGGATGTTCTAGAAACAGAGTGAAGGGTTTCCGTGGAAGAGGCTAGAGTTGATTAAACAATGTTCTTCTAGAAAGCAGAGTGAAGGGTTTCCATGGAAGAAGGCAACTTGTGTTTAAACAGCTTTCAGGCTGTTGAATGCATTCTATCAGATGCAATGGCACTTTTAGATTTGTTTTTTAAGGGTAGCATACAGAGCGATGGGTTTCACACGACGTCATCACTCCTTATTCTCACTTGTCCCCCTCCCGAAGCATGCCTGCTCCCCCCACTCGCCCCCACCTCTGCTCTCTTGGTGCATGCCTTGAGTAACCCTCTCCGTTGTAACTGACTTTTCAACTGACCCACGTTTGAGTCTTTTCTCCAAAGCCTGGAGCTTCTCAGAGCAGCCGCAGGTCAGGTCACTGAAAGGACATCAGCCCTGGGGCACTGCAGAGATTCGACTAGGAAAGATTCCGTCCACGTCAAGGCTGGCCTGAAAATTGATGTGGGGGGGGCGGAGCAGACTGTTATGTCAGATTCATGAAGAGCATTGTGATAAACGAAGGTGTGGTGCCATCTATAATGACGTCCCAAGATCACGCACAAGGTCACCTGAGCAGGACAGGAGGGGTACATTTAGAATGAAGATCTGCAAGGGAGGCTGCTGGCCTCATCCTCTTGTGAATTCAGCCAGTGGTGTTAGGAGTGAGAGTAAGGGGCTCAACAACACACTGGCCACCTGCCCATGGCTGCAAGCCCATGACCGGGGCGTAGGTGGCCTCATTTTAGTCTGTACCAGGAGAGACGCCCATTACACACTGATGAGAGCTGTCATTCTGTAAATCTCACTCTCTTATTGGTTGATGATTAAAGCACTGTTGGCCAATAGGAAAGCAAGATAGGTGGGAGTAGGAGTCGAGGAGGATTCTGGGACACGGAGGCACAGTCAGTCACGATGTAGGGCACGGGAGAAGAGGTCCAGACCGTTATCTCCGGTAAGAGAAGACCACGTGGAAATACTCAGATTAGCGATTATGGGTTAAATATTAAGTCAGAGCTAGTCAGTTAGAAACCATGGAAAATGGCCAACAGCTTATATTTAATATAGCATCCTGTGTTATTTGGGGGCTAAAAGCGGCAACAGGACCCAGGCGAGCAGGAAGACTCCACGTTACAACACATAAATTAAAAAAAAAAAAGTTACCCTGAGCACCAGGTGCCCATGACCACATCTACCAACCCTGTCTTCCTTCTAACCTGCCCCGCCCCGCCTTCTTTTTAAAGAGACAGGCTCCACCATGCTCCTCCTCCTCCTGTCTCTCTAGAAATAACTAATATTCTGAATGGCTAATGGTCGTTCCTTTGCGGGCTTTCCAATGTTATTACATATAAACGTATGTTGCAAACTCCAGGCATGCTTGCCACCTCCGCTCTGAAGGAGGCAGAGACAGACACACCCTGGGACCTGACGGCCAAGAAAATGGGAAGCAGAGACACTGCCCCCAAAAATGGAGAGTGCTAGAGATGACGCCTGATCCCCTTCTCTTTCCTCCTGCCAGTGTTTAAGCACATGTTCCTACACACACACACACACACACACACACATAAATACATAAGGCAATAAATGGTAATTTTTTAAAGTCTGAACAGAATAGAGATGGGGGCACAGAGCTGTCATTTGACAAGCCCAACAGATAACAAAACCCTGCCATCTTTTGTTGCAGCTGGAGCACCTGGGGCACTGGACTGAGTGAGGTCACACAGCAGAGGGAGACCCAGGCAGCACACTGGGGTGGGTCTCTCTCTACCCCTGCTCTCCATAAAGCAAATATCTGCATGATGCTTAGAACCCACGGGAAATAGGAAGCTGGTCTGCCTGCAGCTCCCTAGGTGTGCCAGGCCCTTAGAGCCACACAGTGCAAGACAGCAGGTCTAAGCCGCAGAATCCAAGACACCAAGCCCACGATGGCTTCCTTCGTCCTGTGTGAGAAGCTGTACAGGCAGGCAGGTTTTCTTCCAGGCTCTAAATGACCTCACAGTCATGCTAAAGAATGATTTGCATCCAGCCCTGGGGTGATCAGATGGCAGAAAACACCTGCATTTGCAACGCTCCCTTTTCCTCTCCAGAGTGCACACAATCGGTCCCTAGTCTCTGGGCAGCAAAGCTCCTTTGTATAAGATGTCAGTTTGTTTCCCTAAATGATAAAGTTTGATTTTGATTGCTAACTTTCCACTTAGAAGCCCTGCCTGGACACTTCTTTTGAGAAGCATGTGTGGTGCGTGGAGCATAAAGACCAGGAACACACTGGGGAAAACACAGGGGGAGGGGGGGTTCCCGTTAACGATCTGTAAAAATACACCATAGATCAGTAATAAAATCTGAAGGTACAGTCATGGAGTAGAAAGTGAGTTTTGACTATCAAATATCAAAATCTTAAACGCTTCCCAGATTTGACAGGCTTTTCTAAACAGATCCCGTGGTGCTCCTGACTCCCTGCGGGGCCAGAACAGGTTAAACTCTGCAAGAATTCTGTAAATGATTCTGAGAGAGAGAGAGAGAGAGAGAGAGAGAGAGAGAGAGAGAGAGAGAGAGAGAGAGAGAGAGAGGTCGCGCATATGGGGGCCAAAGCCCAGCCTCAGACCCTCAGGCACCCTCACATTCTAAGCCAGGTTTCCTCCTGGCCTGGAACTCACCACCTGCTAAGCCTGGGAACGCCGGGGAACCTCATGTCTCCACCTCTTAGGTGCTGGGAGCATGGGCGCACACCATTATCGGAAATTCACCAGGGAAGAGGTAAGCAAAGAATGTGATCAGAGATAGCGATCAGGTACCCACACCTGTGCTGCCCAGCGTTTACATCACGGGAAGCTTGGGAAAACAAGCAATGGAAGAAAGGAGAGAGAGAACAGAAGAACCACAAACTTGGACTGAGCAATGTTTCAAAATGTGTTTCGTGCACCCCCAAAAAAGATTCGTGGGGAACGAGCGCCCTCCTCTGGTCACATGGAGGTAGTTCAGGAACTTCGCTTAGCCAAACTCAAATTCAAATTCCATGATGGCTGGTTGAATGACTACATCCGAAAAGAACCGGATTCAACATTAACCTGGCATCGTGTCTCAAAATAAACACCACGAACTAGCAAACCTCACTCAGAGGACGAGGGCTTCCAGAAAAATAAGAAGAGAGAGTTGGACAGGATCCTTCTCACAGCCACTCTGCTCTTTCGCGGTGTTTCTCCCCCGGTTGAAGGAAGCCAGGTTAACTCAAAGTCAGTCTCTCAGGTGGAACAACCTTCCCTGAAGATCAATCAAAAGTCAAATGAACGCCCAGTCTTCCAAAGAGCCAGGTAGAGGCAAGGTATGGGAGGACTCGGTGGCTCGCTCCTGCTCCACCCAGGCCAGGAAGCTCGATGCCAACGCCGGGTTTATGCATTTGGGGGACTCCATCTGTCTGAGTTGCGTCCACCTCCTCCTTTGTGGACACTGGGGAGCAGATACGGGAGCATCTTCACGTCCTGCTTAGGGTTTCTTCCGATAAACGTCCAGAAGGGCATTAATCGTTCAGACGGAAATTCTATTCACATTTTCAAGTTTTTCACTGAGTGTGCGTGCTGCAGGTGGCACCGTGTTACACGCGCAAGTGTGTGTTACACATTGAGCAATCCTACCCGTGCTCTGCCCCCTCCCCTTCCCCTCTCACTGTCTTTGTTCCTCTAGACTAGACAATTTCACTCTTACTTTCTTACCGTGTGTGTGTGTGCGTGTGGGGGGGGGTATGTGTCTTTATGAACCTGTATAAAATCTAGGAACCACAGCGAGAGAAAACATGCCACATTTGTCTTCCTGGTACTGGCTTCTGGTTTTGTTGGGTTTTTTGGTTTTTTGTTTGTTTGTTTGTTTTACATTAAATTTCCAGTCGTATCTATTTCCTGGCAAACGTTATCATGTCAATCTTCTTTATGGCTGAAATTTCCAGTGTGTAGACAAACCCCATTTTCTTGAAGAATCTTGGGACTGTTTTTTATAGCGCCTGGATCACCTTACGTTTCCACCAACAGTGCACAGGTGTGACCGTCTCTCCACACCCTCACCAACAGTGCACAGGTGTGACCGCCTCTCCACACCCTCACCAACAGTGCACAGGTGTGACCGCCTCTCCACACCCTCACCAACAGCGCACAGGTGTGACCGCCTCTCCACACCCTCACCAACAGTGCACAGGTGTGACCGTCTCTCCACACCCTCACCAACAGTGCACAATTATTTTTCTGCCTTGGTGTTCGCCATACTAATGAGCATGAGGCAATATTTCCCTGTGATTTTCTTTTGCATTTCCTCCTGAGTGACACGGAGCCTCTTTCCCTATGTCCTGAGGCCACTTGGATATCCTCTCTGAAGACTGTACAGAAAAGTCTTTCCCTCATTTTCCCACTGGGTGTTTGTTGATGCTGAATGCAAGAGTTCTATTATATCTGTGTGTATACATGTATTTGTACATATATACATATGCACACATATATACGAGATAATGGCATAACTCCATCATTCCCCATTCCCTTTTCTCCCTTGAACCCCCACCACCACCATGTATCTCTCCTTGCTCTTTCAAATTCATGGTTCTTTATTTCATTAATTGTTCTTACGTGTGTGTGTGTGTGTGTGTGTGTTTTCCAAAAACATATAAACACAACCTTTTAGTTTGTATAATGCTGTTAGTGTGTATGTTTTCAAGGCTGGCCATCTGGTATTCGATGACCTGATCAGCTGATGTGCTCTTCCTTGGGGAAGACTACTCCCATTTCCAGCAACCCATATGTATTCTTCTACCTAAAGAGAAGCTTTGAATGGCTTGGGCTTTTGAAACCTCAAAGCCCATCCCGCAGTGTCACACCTCCTCCAACAAGGCCACACCTCCTGATCCTTCCCAAACAGTTCCACCAGTGGGGACCATGTATTCAATTATTCAATTATTGGAGGCTCCGCTCAACCAAAACTACCACCTGCCCTGTGTTTCCTTTGATTTGCATTTTCAAGTTTGATGTCATCACATTTGTCTATTTGGGGGTTTAAAGCTATCTATGGTTTGTACATCTCCAAAAGACCCAACTGAAGACTTATTCATATTTTTTCTAAGTCCTACAAAGGACTTATATTTACTATTATTATCATACTTTGAGTTAGTTTTGTATATGATGGCGGAGAGGAAGCCTGACTACACTTGTTCATATGAGAAGCCCTGTTGTCAAAGGGTCATCTATTGAAATGCCATTCTTCCTCCACGGACCCCAAATGTGCAGGCTTCTTTCTAGAATCCTGCGTTTCTATTCCACTGGTCTGAGTGACAGTCCGCATACCCATGTCACACTATTTTGTCTGCTGTGGCTTTGTAGCAAGTTTTGAAATCAGGACTTGTGAGTTCTCCAACTTTGTTCTTGCTTTCCAGCATCACGTTGGCTGTCCGGGAGCCCCGGCAATGAACTCTACATGGCTTTTAGGTTTTTTTCCTGGCATTTCTAAAGTAGGCAGCTTTACCTAAAGCTCCTGTATTTCCACCACTCTCAGAATAGGACACACATGCACACACACACACTCTCTCTCTCTCTCTCTCTCTCTCTCTCTCTCTCGTGCACGCACCTGCACACAGGACTCCAATCTGACCCACACTCCTGTGGGCAGAGCTATTATCTGCTGGCTGGGCTGTCTCTGCCTCAGCAGCCACAGCATCTCACACAGCATCTCACACAGCATCTTACACAGCACACAGCATCTCACACATGAGGCTTCAGCGCCCCCATGGTACCGGTTCCCATGCCATTCATCAACACTTACAGTCCCGAGCTCCATGCCACCCACGCCAGCTTCTCAGTTCCCTGTGGGGCATGGTGTGTTCCACACCAGAACAACTGCTTTTCCAAATCAGTTCCAAAACCCAAAGAATGTAACAGTGCTGGGTGTGAACTCTGGATCGCCCTGGGTCAGAACGGGAAACGTAACCCCTGAGCATCGTCCAACGGCTCCCCTCACCGCATGCCCTGTGAACTTGGACCAAATTCTCCTAAAGGATCCCTCTGCGCACGCTAGCGCAGCCCAACCCTGATGGACAGCCAGTCCCCCCTCAGCTCTTATTATCCTACTCATTTACCTCACTGGTACTCCAAGATGCAGCTAGCGGCCAAACCCAAGGCTTCGGTCTGCATCCTCCATGCTTGGAGTGAGAGCGAGGACCAGAAACGAAGAGGACCAGATGGTACCTTGAGAAGGCAGAATAGACTTCTTTTGAGAGACAGCGATAGAAACGAGGAAGGTGTTCCTCATTTGGGCTAGCACAGCTGACAGGTTTCATGAGGCAAGACGAAGCTGGGGAGGGAAGGACTCCAGGAAGGGCTGGCTGGAGACGACACAGAGATGGGGAGGGTGGAAGTAAGTTCCGTTTGGGAAATACTAACTTTGAAGGGTCACCTCTCAGTCGTCCTCATTTTGTCAGCGCTGCCTGGTTCTCATTCTGTAAGCAGTGCTCGCAGAGTTCAGAAGAGGGTGCCCCACGCCCCTGGAACACTTGTTAGCCATCTTGTGGGTGCTGGGAATCGAACCTGAGCTCCCTGGATAACTGCTCTTAACCGCTGAACCATCTTTTCAGCACCTACCTTAAAGCTGAATCCTCCACAAGCCCTGTGGGAAGGTGTGTGAGCCTGGGCAAACTCCTCTGAAAAGTGAGAGGAAATTGTAGCCTGAATCCTTCCAGGATCTAAATACGATGCGGCACTTCCTGGACCCATCGCGAGGAGGCACCAGAGAGACGTCCTCGCACACAGCTTGGAGGGATCCTCCCCAAGCCACCCTGACTGTCAGAGGGTTGTGTTGGACAGAGGTAAAAAGTAAGGCAGAAGCGACCCTCTCATGTCCTCCTGCGTCAGGCAAATACGTGGTCGTTTTAGCAGCAGCAGCAGCAGCCGCCCCCGCCAACACTGCGGATCCCTACGGCTGTGGCCGCGCTCTTAGAAAGCCTGCGTTTTAATTAAACTTATGGGTTTTCAAGGGAACTTGGATCCACCTGGCACATTACAGCCACCTGCATGCCTTAAACACTGCGACGTTCTCATCCCAACCCAGGGCAAGAGACTCCAGAACCGCCTGGGGCAAATTCCTGCCGATGTTAATGCTCCTTGATTGCTCCGGGACCCTGGAAGCAAGATTGCTAAACTAACTTCCTTTGCTCCCTGGCAGAGAAGCTCAGGACGATCCTACAGATCTCCACCAGGGGGCAGGCAGGGTACACGTGGTCCTCACACGGTGGCTTAGGCGAAGCGCTTGGAGCACAGCCGCCCGTTGTCCTTTCTACGCCGATAAACCCATGAAAGAAACACTGTTTGAGCCCTTTAGAGACTAGAGATTCCTTTTGTTGTTTGAAAGAAGCAGGGTTCGAGTCGTGATCTTTGAAGGTCCTGCTGTAGCCAACGGACGGGTGCTCTGGTTTAGAGACGCACGCTTTTGCAGTGCTGTCCCCCGGGAGGTCTTCTTAGTCACTGTTGTAAACCTTCTTTTCCATTCTCTCAC
Organism: Mesocricetus auratus; assembly: GCF_017639785.1. Classification (NCBI taxonomy): domain Eukaryota; kingdom Metazoa; phylum Chordata; class Mammalia; order Rodentia; family Cricetidae; genus Mesocricetus; species Mesocricetus auratus. The sequence goes on along the minus strand of NW_024429192.1, from coordinate 7,750,578 downwards.
CTGAAGGATCCTGGGCCCCCCATGCGCCGACTGGATTTACGAAAACAGGATGAAATATGCGAGGAAGGTGTTTTGAGATGTGGGATATGCTTGACCTTCGTTGAGTGGGGCTCAGGTTGCATTGTTCTGTGGACACCAATCAAGCATGTAAATTATTTCAGCATCGACACGGTCACACGTAAAGCGACACTCGCTGCTTCAGCAAGTGTCCGAGGGCCTAATTCGGAAGAATCCTCAAGAAAACCCTTCACAGGAAATATGTCGTGGGAAAACGTGGTATGGTATGGGGTAAACTGAGTCTGCTAAGAGGGGATCCCTTCTTTGGGTACATACTGAGGGGTGCTAAAGAGACAGTAGGATTCCTCTTTTATTACCAATTTATATTTAATACAATTAAGGTGTTATCAAATATACATTTAGAGATTAAACTAAAAAAAATACTAGGGGTGGTGATTCGTACATATGTAATCCCGGCACTTGGGAAAGCTGGGGCAGGAGGATTGCCATGAGTTCAAGGCTAGCCTGGGCTATAGAGTGAGGTCTCATCCTCACAGATAAATGATAAATAAGACCTACAGAAATGGAGGGATTTCTGGGAATCCACACCCTTACACTCCACGTTGCATTTTGAGTCTTCGTCCCTCTTTCGGGGCTCAGGTCTTTCCTAGGACAGAAAATGGGATTCCTTCTGCCGGTCACCTTGAGTTCCACACCTGGAGCCGTTGGTGAGCCAAACTAACGAGGCAGACTGACAGGAGAAATACACAGGAATGTACAGGCTATAGGTTCCGCGAGGCACGGGAGTGTCCATGGAAAACTGAGACCTCGAGAAAAGGCTCAGCCCGGGTGAAGGGTGGACAGTCCTGGGGAAACGGAATGTGACATAGGGGCGTGAGTTAAGGGGGACCCCCCTTGACATCACCTCCTCTGGGGGTGATGTGCTGCTTGCCAGTCAGGTGTGGTGGCCCGTGCCTAGAACCCCGGCACCCAAGAAGACTGACACTAGTTTGAGGCCAGCCTGGGCTACCAGTGTGAGCTTGTCTCAACAAACAAACAAGAAAATAAGAAAATACACCTGTTCCTCATCCTCTGCGCTCCTGCGTCCCCTTTCACACGAGCATCTTATGACTTGTTTCAGAGGACATGGGGGTGGGGACAGCAAAGAGCCCTTCCTGCATCTGCTTCTTGGACCCTTCGGCTCAAGAGTCAATACATCAAGATGCCGCTTGGCAGGCGGCATGGCCTGAAACCCATCACCTTCCCGGAAACACCGAGAGGAGGAGGTGGGATGGTGGTCTTGGAACAATGAGGGGTGCTTCTTCAACTTCACGTGTGGAGATCTTGAAGCAGGCGCTGTGTTTATCCACATTAGGTATCCTGGCTCTTATTCCATAACAGATACTCTGGTAAATGTTACTGAGATGTTAATTTCCAGATTACTAGAGCAAATCAGATCTCGAAACCTTCAGCTCCAGTCCAAGGCAGGGACGGATGGGATGTCTCATCAGTAGTTAACATGGAACTCGTGGCCACAGCTCTCCTTCCAGACTAGAAGCCATGAGAGAGTTTAAACACACATGTCTGACCACACCCATACAGCATGGTTCTCTGTCATCTCAGTGCCTGCTAACAGAGATAGATGCCAAGGACATACCTATGGAAAGCAGGGTGTGGACAAATGCCTACAGTCCCAGACCTTTAGCAGTGCAAGGCAGGAGGACACGTGTTTGAGGCCAGCCTGGCCTAGAGAGACCTGAGCATATCCCGAAGGACACAAACTGAAATAAACATTTGTGTATGTGTATATGGTCGAATTTCTATGAGGAAACAGAAAGTTAGGGTCAATAGAATTAAAACTGGTCCCATGAATCTCCATTTTGGATACCCGTCTATGTTGTTTTGATATCTGCAGAAATGGCTCACCTGACACAATCTTGGGGAGTCCCTTGTAGCTCTTGCCCATGAGAAGAGCCCTTATGTGCACCTGTACCCAGATCTGGACCCAGGGGAACCCCAGATCCTTCTAGACCCAGGTTCCTCTCTATCCCGGCCACAGAAGGGACCGAGGAGATGCTTCTGCAGGAAGTGCTCCCCCATGGTTTCTCTGCAGGGCCTAACCTCACATCTCAGCCTTGCCCTGGCATCACTAAGGTCCCCACTTGGTCACTATGTCTGGTTCAGTCACACACCAAGCGAAACACTCTCAGCCATCAGCTCTGCTTCGAGTGTGACTCGGAAGTTCACGTTGGCATGTCCCCTTGCCCTCGTGAATACATTAGTGTGTTTGGAAAGTGCTCGAGGGAGCCAGCACAGGCCTGTGCACTTCTCCATTCCTCTGCCAAGAGAAGACATGCTGTTCACGCTGTTGTATGGCTTGATAAGGAAACGCCCACAAACACATCTGTCGGACATTTGGTCCCCGCTGGTGGTGCTAATGATGGAGGTGGTAGAGACTTTCCAAAGCGAAGCCTAGCTAGGGGAAGCAGGTCATAGGTTGGTATGATGTGCTGTGCCCATGACGGCCACGCCTGGACCCCCATCCTCTCTTCTCTCTACTTCCTGCCCACCACGAGGCAGCATCTTTTAATCCACCATGGTGTTCTGCTCCACCAAGAACTGTGGACAAAATCTGTGAAAGCATGAACCAAATCAAGTCCTTCTTCCTCTCAGAGTGTCCCTGATGGGCATTTTGTTGGAACAGTGAGGGACACTAATACCCACCCGGCACACCACGTAAGGAGTCAGGTGGAAGGCCGTTACCAGGGATTGCCGCCATCTTGATCCTTGGCGTTCTCAACCTCTACAGCTATGGTAAACCATTTCTCGGGTCTTTTGTTACAGCAGCACAGAAGGATAAGATGTCAATGCAGTTTGGGCATTAAATGGCTCCTGTTCTCACTGCCTTGGTCTGCAGAGTGGTGCTATTGGGAGGGGCTAAGGACCTTTAGGAAGTAGGGGCTAGTACAATGCCCTCAGGTCACTGAAGGCAATGTCGGGTGTTTGCACCTCCAAGTTTACCACCCTCACCAAACACATGGGGCCAGCTGGTCTTATACCCTCCCGAGCCCATGAGATACAATATAAATCTCTTTACTTTGTGGGCTAATTGCCTCAAGTATTTTGTTATAGTGACAGAAAACTGACTAATACTGACAGGTTGTCTTTTCATTGTCACAGAATAATCCCCGACAACCAGGACTCTGTCTTAACCTTTGAAACACAAGGAATAATACCTGAAGCTTGACACAGACTCTGTGCTCGGGTAATGCATGTTGACCAAGTAAATGAACTGTCCTAGTTAAGCAGCAAAGCTTGTTCCAATTAGTGCCTTTGTAGACTGCATGACAGTGGGTCCTTACAGCACCAGTCCTTCAGTGGACAGTGTTGCCATGGCATCAGGACCTATTTGGACATAAATTCCTTAAGATGTCACCAGGAAGAGCTGCCCCACCTGTCACTAAGGATACGTAAGCATTAAACCAGCTTTCAAGGAAGGGCATGCGAGGGACTGGGAGAGTCTTGCCAGCTTCAGAAACCATGAAGATGCAGGTCAGAGGAAACAGTTACTGAAGAATTAATGTCAACCTGGTGTCCACTTGACTACAACAGAAACATGCAACCTTACACAAGCTTAGGCCCTGTGAGACAAAACTGTAGGGTTGGTGTGATAGTTTGAATATAATTGGCCTCCATAAGCTCATAGGGAGCGGCAATATTAGGTGGTGTGGCTGTAGGTGTGGCCGTATTAGAGGAAATGTGTCACTGTGGGGTGGGCTTTGAGGTCTCGTATATGCTCAAGCCACACCCAGTGCCTCAGTTCACTTCCTGTTGCCTGTAGATCAAAGACTCAGAATTCTCAGCTCCTTCTCCAGCACCATGTCTGGCTGCATGCCTCCATGCCCCTCCGTGATGAAAATGGGCTGAACCTCTGAACTGTAAGACATCCCCAGTTAAATGCTTTCTTTTATAAGTGTTTCCGTGGTCAGGGTGTCTTTTTACAGCAATAGAAATCCTAAGACAGTTGGCAAAGAGTCGTCCATCTTCCAACATGCCTCCTAGTTGCCATAAATCTTTTCTTCCCCTGTCATTCTTGTCTTTGGAACTGCCAGCCTCATCTGATGACAGTGGTACATAAACAATGTGTACCACTGTAAACAATGCCTTGGCCTCTTAAAGTCTGAGATGCTAGCTCCCCTCCTATTCCAGGTAATCGGGGGAGTTGCAGAATTCAGCTTTCTTAGGCTGACCCAGCCCAGCTAGTGTTCTGGAGAGACCTGGCCTGGAGTTACAGATCCACATAGCATCTATAGAACTGATCACTTTATACTACAGCATTGTTGGGTTCAAACTGTGGTCTATTTGTGGCCATATGTGATTAGCCTTGGCACCTTATGGTCTCCAAGGGGAACATTCCATTTGGGTTAAGCATATTTACAGAAGCAGAACTGATAAGGTTTAGAGTAGTTTCAGCAATGTATCTGTTTCCTTCAGATAGTTTGCAAGTGTCTGCTTTTTGAGGAAAGAGAAAGGGGTGGGTTTTTGCTGGAGGTGTACAAAGGCAGAAACCAGCTTTCAAAGAGGGTAGGAATACAAGGACATGTGACAATCTCAACTGTGTTGGAAGTACATTTCTAGCCCAGTCTCTTTCTCTTTATCCCGGAGGCAATTTCATTTCTGCCACTTCAAGATTTTCTTGATGATATTTACCAGGAGCATTACTATTTTTGTTTATTAAATGCAATCCGCTTCCCATCCTTGGTAAGGAAATAAGTCTTTCTATGCATCTTTGTATGCGCCACCCAACTTTTTGATACCCTGAATTATAATGGTAAAAATCAGAGTGGTGTCTGCTGTGTTTTTCATGCATCTCCCCAAAGTTCATGAAGAAGTGACTGGGATGGCATGGGGTCCTGGAGGGAGGGGCCCCCATGAAGGCATCAGTGGCTTCATTAGAGGAAAGTCCGATGAGATTTACCCTCACCACAAGATGCCCTCCACTATGCTTTGATGTAAAAATTCTCATCAGATTCCATTGCTGTTGGGTTTCTCAGCTCCAGAATCATGAACTAAACTTCTCGCCTTTATAAGTGTCCTAGTCTCGGGTGTTTTGTTACAGCAACAGAAACAGACTAACATGTTTTGTATCGTTATTTCTTCATGCTGCACCATTTGATTGGGTCTTCTCCTATTTGATTAAAATTAAATTTTAGTAACTATGCAACTTCTGAAAAGGCCGGCTCTTTGGTAACGTTTCCTTGTGCCTACAAGTTAACGGAAGGGTTAAAGTCTTACATTCTTGTTTCCACGTTATATCTGTCTACTCTACTTTGGGTCAGAACTGGCTTAACCCTGCATTCGGGATGTTGATCCATCCGAGCTTCTGCTTAATAATCAAAGGTACTTGCTCCAACCATTTCATCCTCCTTCAGGCTGTAGGCACACTAAGTAACAAGGCATTGTCAAGTTTTACAGTGTCCCACAAATGTCCCAAAACTGTGCCTGAAAAATCTCAAATCGTTGTCCTGCAGTTAGGCTGGATTCTGAATGACAGACCTTACAGACAAATGACCCCATGATGACAGTGTAGCAATGTCCTGCAGGAAGCAAACAACAAAGGAGCCCAGGAAGTCCCTGAGACTGAACAGGATCACAAGGCTTCTTCCTCCTTAAGGTCATACAAGCAGAAATGACAGCTGGAGAGACTGTCCAAACTGCCCAGTTGCTGACGAGTCGTGCAGAGACTTGAGGCCTACAAGTCCTGTAAGTCATCACCATCTAGGATAGACTCCAGTGACACAGCTGTCTTTGAGTCCCCATGCCATGCTCCTGCACGAACTCAATAAGCACACTGGTTCTGCAAAGCTGGACTTGGGAGGAATCGATGCTGTGATCTGCTGTCAGTCTCCTTCCTGAGGTCAGCAGACGGGTTCATGTCTCCCCAGGAATCACATAAAACCCCTAAGCAGGAATAATCACTTCACGGCAAATAGTTTGTCCCCTCAAGTGACCAGGACGTCTTTGAAACACTTTGCAGAACAGGAGACAATGACCACCAGCCCATAGTTTAACCACTCTTACAGCCACATCCCCAATTCCCCAGCTAAAACCTAAAGACACTAATGCTAGTGCTCTGAAGATGGTCTGGATGCTTACTCCAAATGGACACTATAATTAAACACACACACACACCCACACACACACACACACCCTCTACTGCTTGTGCTATTTGGTTTATCTTAACAAGCCAGAGTCATTCTGTAAGAGAGAACATCAAGGGAGACATGCCCTCACCCAATTCACCTGTAGGGTACATTTTCTTGATTGATGACTGATGTGGGCGGGCCCAGCTCACTGTGGGTGGAGCCACTCTTGGGCTGGAGGTCCTGTGTGTCCTAAGAAAGCAGGCCAACATAGTACTGCTGCAGCTGGGCTCTGTGCGGATGAATATCTATGGTCTGTGTCACCTCAGAAGGCCTTAGGAACCATGGCAGATGAAATCAGAGGGCCACGCTGAGCCGGCCCCGCCCTTCACTGGCCCTGGTAAAGTTGGCCTTGCCTCTGGCTAGACACTACAGCAAGAGAGCTGGACCCCGCAAGCTGGAGAGATGGCCCCCACACCACCACAGGCCAGAGTGAACAGACCCTGAGGGCACGCATGGCGGGGAGCTGACTCCACCCCCTTGCCTGAGGCAGGTGGCCCCAGGGGCCCAGACTGACCAGCTTCCCTACCACCCATCCACAGCAGAGGGGGGGACCTTGGGTTGACCCCACCCCACCCCCACCCCCGCCCAGCACCTACCGCATCTAGGACCTGCTGGAGCTGGTGAAGGGACTGACTGGTCCTGTGGAACGATACCCACAGGATCTCCAAGACTCGAGGCAGCCAGAGGATATGCCGGAGCAGTTCCAGAGAGGATCCAGTGATGGTCTTGAGCCAGACCAGTGACTGGATGCAATGAGCCTTTGCCAGTAAGACCGATGGGACAGAGTGTGCTAGCGGCCCAGTGAAGCCCCCCGGTGCTACCAGAATGAGGGACGCGGCGTTGAGAGGCAGGGAAGAAGGGGAAGCCAAGGGATTTTTCTGTTCTTGTGGTTTTTGTTTTGCTTTCACTGGGTTTTTTTGTTGGTTTGTTTTTTGTTGGCTTGTTTTTTATTTTGCTTACTTGCTTATTTTTGTTTCCTTTTTGGGTGGGTGCGGTAGTGATGAGGGGAGGGTATGGAGGAACGGGGAGTTGAGCAACAGTGGGGTGCACGATGTGAAACTCCCAATGAGTCAATAAAGATAAAAAAAACTAAAAGGAGGAGGAGGAGAGGAAGATGAAGAGGAGAGAAGGAGAGGAAGAGGAGGAGGAGGAGGCTAAGGTAAGCAAGCTATGGAGAGCAAGCCAGTAAACATCATCTGCCCTGGACAATGGACTACAAGCTGTAAGATGAAATGAACGGTCTCCTCTCCAAGTTGCTTTTGGTCACGATGTTTTATCACCGTAACAGAACTCTGAGACTGCTTTTCGCCATTGTTGTTGGCTGTCTCTAGGGCATGTAGAACCTCTGGAGTTGGGACCTAAGACCACGTGTGAAATATCACCGCTTACTTTCTCAGTACACCATTTCTTTGTGGGTGTCTGGTGTCTCAGGGGCCTTTGTCCCTAAGTGCAATCAAGGATAGTCGAGAAGAGCCTCTCTCTTGTCACCAAGCAGAAGGAAGACGTCGGTGAAAGGAGAGAGCACGCACTGAGGTCACAAGCACGCTCCCAGGTAGATGGATTTTAGAAAAGACATTGCGTCCCGTGGCCTGGACTCCCCTTAAATGCTCTGTGCCTGTGAACCGCTGGGAAGAGATATTTTGGGTCCAGGGTCGTTGCTCTCTTGGGTCTGATTCACCTTTCTCCCATTGCTGCCAAAACATTTCCTGAGACTTGAAAAGGTTTGTTGAAAACCCAGAATCCTGGTTTTCTACAAACACACATCTCTTTATGCAATGGCTTTTAACAAAGGACATCAAAGATTTGTTTCAAGTGAACAAAACTTGTTCCCAAGCCTGCTCCTACCCTGACCTTTTACCCAGTCCACAAACTAAATCATACTATTCTTGGAGCCATGACCACACGGCCATCTGCCTGAGTTGGCCACTGAACTCTTACCAGTTCACTGAACTGCTTGAGCCAGAACTGGGTTCAGGACAGCTCTGGCCCAACCATCAAGCCTGAGATTTCTTTGAACTTTAAAGTATTTATAAGACTCTTTGTTGGGTTTTTGTTTGTTTGTTTGGTGGTTGTTTTTTGTTTTTGTTTGTTTGTTTGTTTTTGCCCCTTCCCCCATTAGTGACATGAGATCTTGGGTAAAAAATATATTAACTAAGCTTGTCTTGATTTTACTACTATCATAAAAAACTCAATCTTTATTTAAATTTGGAGGCAAAACAGGAATCAGCATGATGATCTGAAATGCATTTGAAGGGTAGAATGTACCAAGTATTAGCTAGTATTATATTGTCCACAGACTAATGGCCAGCCTTTAAGACAAAAAACGTCAGTGTGGGTAGAAGACAAGGCTATCGCTCCAACCATTCTTCCCGAAAAAATCTAAATACAAGATCAGCTAAGAAAGTCAGGCTCCCCTGAGGAAGCCACCAGTGTGTCTGAGACACAGTCAAGACAATGACATGAAGCAGAATTTTGGCCACTCACTAGAATTCAAACAAGATTATTGTATTCTACACTGTAGAAACTGATCACTGTCCTGAATGTTCTGGGAGATGATGTCTCTTTAATTCTCCACAGAAACCAGCCCCCTCTTCTGACCTCCATGGGCACCAGTCACAGACTCGGTGCATATACAAACATGCAGGTCAAACACCCATTCACACAAAATGAAATGGTATGTGGTGCAAATTCTTTTCCAGCATCAAATCATTCAGAGGGCATGAAGTCGAGGCTCATCAAAAAGCGGTATGCCTGTGGAGCACACCGGACACTGTGAAAACAGAAGGTGGATTTGGTACATCTGCCAGGAGTCAGATCTTTGTACCCCTCTGTGTGTGTGTGTGTGTGTGCATGTGTCTGTGTCTCTGTGTGAGCATGTAAATATGTGTACGTGTCTGTGTCATCATCCATTAGGATAAGGGCAGTAGTGTGTGTGTGTGTGTGTGTGTGTGTGTGTGTGTGTGTGTGTGTGTGTGTGTGTGGTGTCCAGATGTCAACACTGAGTATATTCCTTAGTCACTGCCCACCTTCATTTTGAAACAGGGCCTCACAGAACCAGGAACTTGTGATTCAACTAGACTGACTACCCAGTGAGTCTGGCATCCTCCTAGGCCAGAGCTCCCCAGGACAATTACCAGGCAGGTACTCTCAGACTGGCTTTTTATGTGGGGTTATGTACTCATGCTTTCCTATGGGACCATTTCCCAGCCCTCAGGTTTCTGGTTGTGTGTGTGTGTGGTTTTTCGAGGCAGAGTTTCTCTGTATTGCTTTGGAGACTGTCCTGAAACTCTCTTTGAAGACCAGGCTGGCCTTGAACTTAGAGATCCACATGCATCTGCCTCTGCCTCCCAAGTGCTGAGATTAAAGGCATGAGCCACCACCGGCCGGCTCTGGTTTCTGCATTTCTTACATGTTCCTGGGGCAACTGATGATACCACTGGTCCACAGACCCCTCTGTTTGAGCACAGACCGGCAAGCAAGAATATAAGCTAGCCGAGGTAAGCAGCAAGGATAAAACTTCACATGGAGCAGGCGTGCGTGCGTGCGTGCGCGTTTGTGTGTGTGTGTGTGTGTGTGTGTGTGTGTGTGTGTGTGTGTGTGCACAGGGGGCAATTACTCTGACCAGGTAAGGCTGTTAAAGATACTCTGGAGAAATAAGAGTGGAACTCTGATGAGGAGAAAAGTGACCAGTGAGCACCTTCACCTTTCCTTGAGTTTCAGCAGGACCCCTAGTGACAGTACAGTGCGTCAACTTGACCCGTGTAGGCCTGTCTGAACTCTACACTGCACCCCAAGCTTTCCTGGGGACCCCTCAACCTGCTCACACCAGGAGAGGGCAGGAGAAGGGAAATGAAATCTGGATTGCACCAACCGTGAACTAAAAATTATTTGCGAAAAAAACAAAACAAAACCCTGCACCTGGTTTAAACGTTTAGACGCGGACCTTTTTTGCCATCATTTCTGCACCACCACACAGCGACAGAGACTGTCCATATGGCGTGTGTTCTCCCAGGTACTACAAGCAACCCAGAGACGGTTTACATGTGAGTGTACGGGGCGGTCTGTGTGCTGTGCTGTACAAGCTAAGACTGTATCATTTATTATGTGTCTCAAGCATCCTCATGGGGGGGCTAACACACGGTTCTTGGTAATAGATTTGTGTTTTGTGTTTCTTTTTGTTTGCTAGAAACAAGGTCTCACCATGTAGCCCTGGCTGTCCTGGAACTCGTTTATAGACCAGGTTGGCCTTGAGCTCAGAGATTCGCCTGCCTCTGCCTCCCGAGTGCTGGGATTAAAGGTGTGCACCACCACCTCCACCACTCCTAGCCCTGTTTTGGGTTTCTTATTATCCAAATCTTTAGACCAGGATTTTAATATATATATACAATTGAGAATTTCATTCATGAGTACAGGAAATATGATCATATATACCATCTCCACTCTCCAAGTCCCCTGTATCCCAGTCAACACACCCCCTCCCAACTGCATGCCTTTTTAAATATTCCACTGAATACCGTCAGCACTGACCACCCTAGACCAAGAAGTTTAATATTATTTATTTATTGGTTAAAACTTCAAGCTTTGCCAAACATCTTTCCCTTGAAGGTCACAACAGCCACTTCGTTTTTTCTTTTCTGGAGACAAGGCCTCACTATGGAGCCCTGTCTAACATGCGACTGGCTATATATCCCTGATGGCCACACTTGCTCTGCCTCCTGAGTGCTGAGATGACAGGCAGGTGCCTCCATGCCTGGCCACAGAAATAGTTTAAAAGAAAAAGATCACAGGCCACCAAGACGGGCTAGCAGGTAAAGCCAATCTACTATGCCTGACTACCTGAGTTCAGTCTCTGGGATGCTTATGGAAGGAAGGAGTGGCCTCTGTGGGCTGTCCGTCTAACCTCCAATCACACCATGACATGCATGTGACAGGCATGAGCACGCACATACACACACACACACACACACACACACACACACTGTGGGCTGTCCTTCTAACCTCCAATCACACCATGACATGCATGTGACAGGCATGAGCACGCACATACACACACACACACACTGTGGGCTGTCCTTCTAACCTCCCATCACACCATGACATGCATGTGACAGGCATGAGCACGCACATACACACACACACACACACTGTGGGCTGTCCTTCTAACCTCCAATCACACCATGACATGCATGTGACAGGCATGAACATGCACATAGACACAGACAGACACACACACACACTCACTCTGTGGGCTGTGCCTCTAACCTCTGTACAGAGACAGGTACACACACACAGAGACAGACAGACAGACACATACACAGAGTGGCTGTCCTTCTAACCTCCACAGGCACACCATGACATACATGTGCACAAGCATGAACACATATACACACATAACCTCTGTACACAAAGACAGACAGACGGACAGACAGACAGACACACACACAGATGTAATTTAAGAAGAAAACACAATTGCAGGAATTTTCTCTCCTACATTTACGTCATCCTCATCATTTTATCCAAAAAGGCACAGGGTCACCCAGGCCCCTTTTAGTACTTTTATTGTTAGACAGGCATTTACAACGTTCCATCCATAGACCTAAAAACATAAAAATAGACCTTCTTTCGGCTTATAAAAGAAATATATAAGAACTTCTGACGTAGACACAGCGTCACCTTATGTACAGGAGCCAACGACACCGCGCAAAGCACCAGGCTTTCCCGTATTTCCAATGGACGTGTTGCAGGGAGACCAGACTACTCCACACCTCTGCTTCCGCTCCCCATCTGGACGCAATCGACCCCGAGACGGTATGAACAATGAGGGGATACAAAGGGTATAGAAACCATTCTAAAGCTTTTTAAGAAAACCAGAAGATATAGCAAAAACTTTAATAGAATAAAACTTTGAAAAGACCAAGCTCAAAGCCCTAGAAACCCGAAACGGGGGAGGAGAGGGAATGGGAAGGCAGGAAAGCAAGCGGGGGAGGGGGCTTAGAGCATCGTGTTCTGAACTCTCTATCTGGAAATATAAAGTCATAACTGATTCTTATAAAATATAATTGCTAAAGCTACTATAAAATTCAGGTCTTTAAAGTACCTACCGATGTATCAAACACCAAATAGATATATATATATATATATATATATATATTTTTTTTTTATTTCCAAAATGAAAGTTTTCATATTATTTAAACCCTTCTTAGGGAATGGACATCATGAAATGGGGAGGAAGAGGAACACAAAGCTATAAACCTTTTTTTTTTTAAATGAAAGTGCTATAATGGGTTTCTGCCCTTCCTATTTGGACATCCATTTGGAAGATTAGGCCCCTAAGCCAGTTTACCCTGTTTCGTTGGCATGAAGTAAATGTTAGCCACAGAGGATGTGTGTGAAGAGGTTCTGAGATTTGGTCATGGGCTGTCAGGGAAGGGGGAAATCATCTATGGATGAAGGTGCAGTTTTGATGGGGAAAAAAAAAACAATGATCACCATGGCAACCCCATGAAAAGGAGGCTCCCCTCTCCTGCCTTGTGAAACACACACACACACACACACACACACACACACACACGCTACCCCATTCCCTGTCCCTGTAATCCAACCAAACTCCCATCTCAAATATAGAATCATACATTTAAAAAAATCTGTTTGGGGAGGGAATGTTTCCTCTTAGCATGAGCTTCTTGTTGGCCATTTATATATAAATATAAAGTCATCGCGCCTCTCTCGCTCTGCCAAAGGGTATATATTCATCTTCAGACTGAGTTACACCTAACACTGTAAAATTCTCATCTCTTTGTACTTCTGCATCTCAAGGAAAATACAAAAAATAGTGTTTCTTTTCTCTCTCTCTCTCTCTCTCTCTCTCTCTCTCTCTCTCTCTCTCTCTCTCTCTCTCTCTCTCATAAATTTGGATCTCTTTCCCAAGAGTGTGGCATCTTTATAATTCTCTGCAAAACTAGAGCTTTCAAACACTGACAGAGTTAAGACCAGCTATAGACATAAAGGAAAAAATAATACAAGGCTCATCAAACAGAAGCGACCACCCTTTCCTCACACATTCTTAAAATACACAGGTATGCTCAGACACTGAAGAGGGCTGAGTCCAAACACTGCCGGCTGTACAGATGTTTCAAATTGTTCTGTGTGTGTGTGTGTGTGTGTGTGTGTGTGTGTGTGTGTGTTTGAAGGTCGTTCTTCCCCAGCTGAGAGACTGAATTCCGAGAACACAAGCTGTGACATCTGTGTGTACGCTATCCTGTCCCTCAGATGCTTTACTTCGACTGCTGGGGCGGGGACAGTTTGATCTCCAGTACTATAGATTCTTTGCTCTAATTCTTCAGGCCCTGATGAAATGAGAATAACAAAAGCCCTTGGTAACACACAGAGGGTAGGACTTGAGCTTAGCTGGGATTCTGAACAATTCTCTCCGATGTCATTAAGAACGGTAAAGGTGGGTGGTTACATGGCTTCAGACCCCGAATCAGCTGCCAAAAATCTGTGTGCAAGAGTGCGACCTAAGGGAACATTCTCGTGGACGGCACGGGAGGGTGAGCGGAGTGAGGGCGGAGCCGGCATCGTATCTATACACGGTCTCTAGAGAGACAGGATCGTCAGATCTCGGTGTTCAGTTTCCTGGAGGGGGCAAAGTCTTCACGCCTAACCCAAATGACTTCCTCGCTTGCGCTCTCCAGGCCTCCATTGATGCCCGACAGGGCGGCTTGTTTCTTGAGCTGTGTCATGCGGGAGGCGTGGCTATCGAGGGTCCTCCGTCCTCGGGCCCGCTGGCTGATGGAGGCAGCCTGAAGCTGCTCCTGCAGGTCTCTGTCCACTGAGGTGCACTTCAGGGACTCACAGAACTCGTCGTCGTCACTGAGAATGTCTGTCTCCTTGATGTCACCCTGCTCCTCATACTGAGCCAGATCAAACTGTTCCTCTACCCAGCGGTCAGTGTCCCCACCACCGGGGGGCTGCTGGGGCTCTTTCTCCGGGCTGCTAGCAGAGATGGCGTCGGAGTCAATGGTAAACCTGTTTCGAGCCAGTCGCCGCCGCCTCCTCCCAAGAGACTTACTTGGGGCAGACACTGCGCACACACACAAAAATAGAAGAAATAAACCCCCACACGCTTTACCATGAGATGAAAATCCAACAAGCAAAAAAAGAAACATACGAGGTAAATGGGCTTCAGGAGTTTCAGGTCTGGCCCTTCCCGTCCTGGTGTCTACCTTGATCAGATCTCTGAACTAAAGATGCTATAAGGGTAGACCAGAGACTAAGGGGTGAGGGTCAAAAACACTAAAGGATGTAGGTTATGGGGGAGGGAATATTCTACTCTGACCTGGGCACCCACAAGACGGGCAACGCAGGCAGCTGCTGCTTCCCTCAATATTGGATGAGCACTGTCCGCAATACAACCGCGCCCATGACACAGAGCTGCAGAGGCGCCCCGGGGTTATCCCAGGGTCATTTAGCTACAATAGAGGTCTTCGGTAAGCCCGAGAGAGGTTCTAGGTTTTGCTTTCTGTGTAGAGACCACTGTGCTGTCGGGAGCACACTTGGCTGTGACACTGCTTTCTTGAGGACCTGAACAAAAGGTTTCTTGAGGACCTGCAGTTAGACAGAGGGCACCACACTCTCTTGGAGATTGTATACAGAAAACCGGCGGCCAGAGACACCGCTATCAATTCACCTTGTGTGCCCTCTCTGCTAAGGTCCAATAGGAACTCGGAGGCTAAGCACACACAGCCTCTGTCCCAGTGCCTAACTACACGCTGTCAACCGCCAATTCTTCTACAGCGTGACTATAATACCAGCACCTGAGTGGAATGGGAAATAAATAACAGATACCACTCCAGCACTGGGGAACAAAGTGCCACAGAACGTTACTGAAAGTTAAAATCTTCGCGCTTATTCATTCACCCCACTGTTCTCCAGGAAGTCGGGATTACTAACGGCAGCGAGCAAACAGTGCAGCGAATGCTCCAGGCACACACACTGGTGCACGCACGCACGCACGCACGCACGCACGCACGCGCGCGCACACTCGTGAAAACGACACCACTTCTCCTGGAGGAGTGAAGTGGCCGCTGAACTGGGTACCCTGAGGTGAAATGCAGCACAGGCGTTCCGCAGAGCGAGCGCCTCACACACCGGGTGGGAGCCGCTGTCCTGGAACCAGTGAGAGGATCGATGCCTGTGGTCAGCACCCCAGGTGCTCCACTAACTCCATTAACACTGGACAAATGGACACTGCTCTTGCTTAAAGGGGGAAAGAGGACCAAATCCCCGTCAAAACAGGAGATGAAAAACGACTTCTCCACAGGGCGTGTGTGTGTGTGTGTGTGTGTGTGTGTGTGTGTGTGTGTGTGTGTGTAAAAATGTCTATTCTCTCTGAGCCACCCTGGTTTTCCCCAGTCACTACATTCACGTGGCACCAACTCACTCCTGGCCTACTGGAAACGCATGTGAGCTTCATGACGGAGTACTTAGGGGCCAAGTGCGCTCATGTCTGTACCTTTGAAATGTGTCACAGTAAAATGGTACATACAGATGACAGACTGTCAAGCAACAGTGACACTACAGCAAAATATTAATTATAGAATATAAATACAGGTACAAACTCTTTTAGCTGATCCGTGAGTCTCACGTTTTTTTCATAAGAAAGTTGCAGAATATGAGAAAGTTTAACTCAGTCACGGGCTGAAGTAATCACACTCTAGAGCAGATGCTATCCAAGTGGCACACCCTTTATGACGTGCAGAAGGAATCAGGGTTCATCTGTCCTTTATGAAAAGGACACTTAGCCACCCAGCTCGCGTTAGTGGGGCCCTCTCTGTCTCAGGGAGACAGTCTCTGCCTGAACCCCCTGAAGTGCCATTTTATAAATCGTTGGAACAAGGATACTAGATGATAGTGGGTTACTTCAAAAGCAGAGTGAATAGAAATGGTTTTCAGCCAAAAATGAGCCATCAGGCAGAAAAAAAAAACAAAAACAAAAAACCTTTCAATCAGACAAATCCAATGGGTTATGGTATCATGGCTTCTTCTTGATATTCATAATGGTTTAGGACAGGGAATGGAAAAACTTTGGTATATCCCATAGGTAAGTGTGTGTGTGTGTGTGTGTGTGTGTGTGTGTTTCGCTTCTTTTTTTTCTCTTTTTTTCAAATATACTTCTGAATTTAGGTTCCTAAGCTAACAACCAAAGCCTAGTCATTAGTGGTTAGTGTCCCTGAGGTTGGAGTATATTTCCCAATTAAATATCTCAGTAGGCAAGAACAGCACATAGAACACTTCAAAAAATGTCTGTCTTGCTATAAGGTGATGAACTGATTTTATAGGGGCAGACCTTGAGAAACTGTGGGTATGGATATATGCATGACTCTCAGGCTATTTGGAAGAGCTTACAGTTTGGGGGTACTGGGTTATAGGTTTTCAGTGAGCACAGCAACTGGATGAAGGGCAGACTGAAGGCAGCCTCCACCAGCATTCATTAGCTAAACTCAAGGTACCTGAAGAATGCAACAGCCTACATCAAGACAGAGTGTGCCTATGAATTCTTCAGTGAGTCACAGCTCCTCATGAGCCGCTGCTGGTAGAAAGGTGATTGGGTTGAAGGTAGAAAAAAAGTGTTTTTTGCTAATGTAAAGGCAATTTCTTTCACTGGACCCTTCTCTGAGAAGCTCTGGGCTGCACCTTAGGAAAGGAGTGATTAGACTGTTGATGGCATTAAGTCCGGTGTTAGGAAAATTATCACTCTTCCTGGTATGGTCTGTGGCCATTTGCACATGGTAGCAATGGTGTTCCTCGCTGCTCCAGAGACGTGGGGTAAGTCCTCTAAGAGCATTTACTGGGGACCAGTTAAACTCCTCATTCTTCCTTTCCAGTAGCAACTGAAACCTTCCCCAAGCCAACAATGAGACCGAAACTACAGTTGCGGGTACAAAGCGGGGACAACCTCCTCTGCATCATCTGGTCTACCCGGGCGTGGAATCCTCACTGAGAACAGGCTGTGTCTTCCTGCCAGGTCTCAGAACAGTGGGCTACGACCCTGCGGACACCTAGCTCACTGCTTGTGTCATGCAAAGCGGAGACTCTCATTCCGTAAGCAGGCTAAGAGGAACCCTTCCACAAGAGGATGCATTGGCTTGCTGGCTTGGCCAATGACAGGGGAGCTCACCAGCCAAAAGGAAGGCAGCAGGGGAAGGAGGAGGGAAGGGAAGGAGAGCAAAGGAAGGGAAGGGTCCCCAGGACCAAAAGGAGACAAGACAACGAGCCTCACACCGTGGAACAGTGTGCCCTACGTTAGTCCCTGGAAGGCCACACCTAGCTCCTGCTCCCTGGAGTCCTACAGTGGAGTTGGGGTGACGGGGATCTTGTAGGTCTGAATCCCCATAGTACCTGCCCTGCTCATGGCTGGCCTGGCGCCTTTAAGCGCACACAATCTCTTGCCTCCGAAAGGGACATACTGCTGGGATGAGGGAAGGCTTTCCGTTTTCAGGAGCTGTCTTCTGTGTTTATCTCGGAGGATCGAATGCACAGCCTTCAGGAAATCCTTTCGGCTCTCTGGGGAGCTACGAAAAGAAGAGTTAGACACTTAGGAGGCCAGCACTCAACAGAGGGATTGTGTAATGCCATCAATTGCCGCCAAACAAACATCCCGAGGGCAAACGCCAAAGAGGTGATGGCGACCCAAACGTCTACACCGAGCTGCCTCCTTAGGGCAGAGACAAAAGACACAACCTCTCGTCCCTTCATGCTTTGCAAATCGTCTTCTACAGCCAACCAGGGACAGAATCCCACATGGTGAACAGATCATCGACAAAGGTGTTCTCTACCAGGAAGTTAGCAAACTTATGCTCTTTATACTCAAGTCACAGCTTTACACGTAAAATGTCACTAAGGAAAAATGAACGACAAGCCTGCTGCCGCTCTGCAGCTCACCCTCGATGATTACACAGTGTGCTCCCCTCGATGGCTACAGTGTGCTCCCATGATGACTACACAGTGCTCCCCTCCATGACTACAGTGTGCTCCCCTCAATAAAGACAGTGTGCTCCCCTGATGACTGCACAGTGCTCCCCTCCATGACTACAGTGTGCTCCCCTGATGACTACACAGTGCCCCCCTCCATGACTACAGTGTGCTCCCCTGATGACTACACAGTGCTCCCCTCCATGACTACAGTGTGCTCCCTGATGACTAGAGTGTGCTCCCTGATGACTACAGTATGCTCGCTCTCACCCATTAAGCAGCAACCCCTCCCACGGCCTGACCCACACACTAAGTATTGAAGGCTAGAGTCTTAAGAACTATGAATCTTCTAAGTCCTAGTTCTCATGGCAGAAAAATAGCTTCTAGGCGAGAGTTATTCTTACATTGAGTATGTTGTGTGTGCATACACACAACACATTCGTGCATGACACACTCACACGTGCACACACTTTATCTACTACTCTGTGGAGTACTAGATCATAAACATTGAGTTAATTACTGAGTACACATGATTAATTCAATATGGATCCTATCTAAAGTCAAAGAGGATGGCGTCTGCCATTTTTACACTCACAGAGGAAAAGACAGGACAAGGAGAGGGAAGAATTAATGATAACAATAAAGGAGAGAAACCCACATTACAGGATCTGCCTGTGGTCCACAGGGCCGACGTCCCTGCGTTGAGGGGGGTCTACAGGTGAAGATCACTAGGGAGGCTCAGCCCCCACCTCTCATGCAGCAGACTCTCAGAGATGCACAAACAATGTACCCAAGTAACAGACGAGCACCCCAGGCAACCTCTCCAGCCCCCCTCTGCAGAGCGTAGAGACGGGAAGACCGTCCTCTTCAGAGTGCCCAACGCATCGGAAACCCCCTTCAGAAGGCCGGGAAAGGAGCCGGGCTCCTGTGTGCATTCTAACGAAGCCGTTTTCCTTTACACGGCCACCATTATTTGGCAAGCGGTAACTCCCTGAGAGGAGGAGGCATGGGCTGGTCTGCAGGACCAACGGAAGGAGGACAGTGTCCGGGCCGGCGCCTGACGTCCCAGGCCCTGGCTCACCTGCAGCAGAGGTGGAACACCCGCTCCGGCCTCCCTTCCGACTCCGACTTCACGTGGACAATCTCACAGACCGCGTTTGCCTCTGCGTCTACGTAAGTTAAAATAATGGCAGGTTAGGCGTATTTTAGTAGACTTGTTTACATTTCTCACAGGTGAGCGGCTCAGGCTTGGTATCTGCTAAGACAGAGCAAAGCAGCCTGAGACCAACGTTACATCACTCCAATCCTGAGTTAAAGAGACAGGCACAGAAGCTCAGTGAGCGCTGTAAAAACAACAGCAGCAGCAGCAACAAAATAATAATGATGATGATGATGATGATTCAGTGCAGAAGAGGCTGGAGAGATGGTGAGGCGGCGAAGAGCTTCAGGCTCTTGCAGAAGACGGGGGCGGGGAGGGGGTGAGGCTCCCAACACACACGCCAGGTGACTTATAATCACCCGTGACTCCAGCTCCAAGGGACTTGACGCCCTCTTCTGGCCTCTGCAAGCCCTACACATACACACACACACACATACACAAGTGTGCACACACAGACACACACACAAACAAAAACATAAAATAAACATTTAAAAAACGTGAAAATCTTCTAAATGGTCTAAAAGAACAGTTTTCGACCCGTGGGTCACAACTCCATTGGGGTCTAAAGACCCTTCCACAGGGGTCATCTAAGACCATCAGAAAACACAGGTATTTACGTTATGATTCATAACAGCAGGAAAACTAGAGCTATGAAGTAGCAATGAAAATAATTTTATGGTCAGGGGCCACTACAACAGGAGGAACTGTGTTCAAGGGTTGCAGCGTTAAGAAGGCTGAGAACCACCGTTCCGAAAGTGGTTCTAATTCACACTGAAGAAGCCTCTTGAGCTGAACTATTTCAGTCGGGTGATAAGTTCTTCCAGACTAAACATGCCTAGGACTCCAGTGCATGCCTTCATCAGGCCAAGGACACAAAGACGCCCCTCTGGTGTATGGTTTGGGAGTCTTCTCCTTATGTGACCACATCTAATGCCCAGATAGGCTATCCAGGCAATTTAAACAGACTCCACCCCTAGCCAACTCACCATGCCCACTGAAAAGCTATAGTATTGCAAAAAAGTAAGAAACTGCTCTCTGTGTTTTTAAAAAATATCGTTTAACATTCATGAATTCACTACGAGCACACACACACACACACACACACACACACACACACACACACGTATGCACACGTGTGCACCTGTAAGTGAAAGCCAGAGAACAACTTGTGAGATTCTGTGTTCTCCTTCCACCATGTGGATCCTGGGGATCAAACTCAGGTCATCAGGGTTGGCGGTGAGTGCCTTTACCCAAACGGCCAGCTACTGTTGGTTGAACTCGCGGTGTGGAACCCGTGGATCGGGGGCCAGCTCTACTGGCTGAAGCTCTGTCCTGCCGACAGTGCTGCTCTGTGTTCAGTGCTGGTGAAAGGAACCGTTAACTGCAGACACTTACACCTCGAAGTCGGTCTCACCCACTCAGAAGCCTGGCCACCAACCCTCCCCTGTGACTGCATCAGCTAACTCTCCATCTGCCAAAATTCCCCAAACTAAGACAATAATCTGAAACCTCCAAGTACTGGTTCTTGAATCCACTGGACTGTACCTCATAATGTAACATTGTGACCAGTTTTTTTTTTAATTCAATTAAAATATGCTTTTATCCAGAGGCTTTAAATCTGATTTGAATGAAAAACAGAGGTTGGGAGAGAGAAATGTCATTATCACAAAGGCTGCTTTGTTTTCAGAATGTGAAGTCTTTATGTGTCTGGTCCTTAATTCAGGCAAAATTCCTGGCTAAGAAAGAAGCCTACAGCTTGCCACAGAAACCAGCCTCCACATTTATAAACCTGGTCTGAGAAAACATGACCAGATAACGCTTAAGTCTATGGCATTAAAAATACAGACACCAGGGGCTGGAGAGATGGCTCAGAGGTGAAGAGAACCAGCTGCCCTTCCAGAGGACCAGCTTCATGTCCCATCACCTACAGGGCAGTTCGCAGCTGAAGCTCCAGTTCCGGGGGGCCTGACGCCCTCTTCTGGCTCCTGCAGGCACTGCAGGCACACGGTGTACAGAATACAGGCAAACTAAACTCCAATACACAAAACAACTTTTAAAAAGAGACTCTACTATAGCACTCAAGTGTCTAAACCTCAAAATACTATCACAGCTGCTATAGGCCTATGATCCAAAAGCACCTGCAAATTTACCTGTAAATCAAGTCTGAGGAGCAAACCACCCTGAATCCCTTAGAACAACTCTGAAGAAAGTTCACTAGCTAATAAAGCTGCTTAAAAAGATGTAGTGTAATGAACATTCTAATACGGAGACAGGAGAAGCCCACAAGCCCCTACCCCACCCGAGCAGCTACCGAGAGCCCACCTTCTAGGAGAAGGAAAGCCAGTTTCCTTTAAGGATAGGGACCTTGGTCGGTCCACCATGTCCTAGTAGGTGTCCCCACACTCATGCATATATAGACAACACAAACTGGGCGTGTTAAGTCACTGGGTTGTTTGTTTTGTTTAGAGGGAAGGAAGTTGGGAAGGGGTAGTGGGGGCAGATCTGGGGACAGATGGGGGATGTGAATATAATTAAATATATTATATTAAGTTCTTAATAAAAGGTGCCTAGGGAGATAGCTCAGCTGATGGGGAGGGATCCATCTGTGTATGTGCTTGTCTTATTGGTTGATAAATAAAGCACTGTTGGCCAATAGGGAAGCAAGATAGGTGGGACTAGGACTCGAGGAGGATTCTGGGAAATGTAGTCAAGAGTAGGCATTGCCATGTGATCCCGGGAGGAGAAGAGGCATCAGGATGGCGTCCTCGGAAAGATAAGTCCTTATAAAACTATGTGTTAGTAATTACAGGCTAATAGTTAAGTCAGAGCTAGCCTTTAAGAAACCATAGCAAACGGCCAACAGCTTCATAATTAATACAGTGTCTCGTGTGTTACGTGGGGGCAGGGACAGCGGCGGGAGGAAGGCAGCTGGCGGGAAGACGACACGTTACACTCAGCAGTTAAGAGCACGTGTTGCTCTCGCAGGGGACCCAGCACCCATATGGTGGGTCACAAACATCTGGAACTCAGGTTCCAGAATATCTAACGCCCTCTTCTCATCTCCAAAGGCACCACCAGGCACACGGATGGTACGTACACATACATGCAAGCAGAACACTCACACACATACAGTAAATCTTTAAGAAAATTAATAACACTTCGTATAGTTCTATTTTCCATTAATATACAAGGCAATGGAGATGGAGGGAAGAGGTGGTTAAGCACAGAAGGAAAAAGATGGGCTGGCAGGCCCAGAAAGAGTATACGAACAACTCACAGGCCAGGGCCAGAGAGACGGCTTAGCAGGTAAGGGTGCCTGCCGCCCACCCGGATGATGTCTGAGTCCCACACGGCAGAGGAAGGGAGACAACTGCTCCAAGGTGTCCTCTTTCCTCCCTAGAAGTGACACTGCACATACGTGCATGCACGCACACACACACACGCACACAGACATGCACACACACATGCATAGACACACATATGCACACATGTACACATGCACGCGCACACACACACACACACACGCACACACACACATGCACACACACCTCTAATATAAATGAGAAGAAATGGAAGACTGCTACACACTGGGCTCACCTGCAGTTGGCAGAGCTCGTACTTGCAAAGCTTCGGTAGGGATCATGTGGCGAAACCGGAAAGGGTCCCACTCCTCATAGACTGACAGCCTGTGAGAGCCAACCTGCGGGAAAGGGGCAGCCCTCTGTCTTAGAGTAAGGTACTCTCCCTGGACCAGCGCCCCACACTTTCTACATCACTGAAGACTCGGGAACTCAGCGCATCGGTGGCAGCCAGAGGAGCGTCACATCCCCCAAACGCACGCTGGGTTACACCCGCAGACGTGAGAGGCTGAGTGAGCCATCTGAGGCTGTGCAAATGGCTCTGCTAATTAAATGCAAGGGGGACAGAGGGAAGGGAATCCCATACAAAAAAAGCAAGGGCACTACAACAGGGCAGAAGTGGCGTTAGGACGGTTCTGGCTGTGGGAGGCTCTGTATGTATTCACTCGCATGCCTACACATGAGCCCGTCTGCCAGGAGGAAGCCAGTCAGGATCCCCCCAGAGGGTTAGGAACACTTATACAGGAGAGAAGAGGCTTTTGCTGATAGTGGTAAAACTATGCAGATACAGCTGAGAAGCAGACAGTGGCACATGGAAATTACAGAGTGAAGCGAGAACACTCACAGGTTTGCACACAGAAACTAGAGGGTGAAGCGGGAACACTCAGGTTTGCACACGGAAAGTAGAGGGTGAAGCAGGAACACTCAGGTTTGCACACAGAAACTCAGGGTGAAGCAGGAACACTCACAGGTTTGCACACAGAAACTACAGGGTGAAGCGGGAACACAGGTTTGCACACGGAAACTTCAGGGTAAAGCGGGAACACTCAGCTTTGCACATGGAAACTACAGGGTGAAGCAGGAACACTTACAAGTTTCTTCTTCTGCTTGGAACCA
The DNA here is from genome assembly GCF_017639785.1 of Mesocricetus auratus. Lineage (NCBI taxonomy): Eukaryota > Metazoa > Chordata > Mammalia > Rodentia > Cricetidae > Mesocricetus > Mesocricetus auratus. Next base: position 7,726,768 of record NW_024429192.1, on the reverse strand, counting down.
TCTTTATACACGAGGACCACGGCAGTTTTGAAGACTGCAAGTGAAAGGCAATAAACGCGGTCATGGCATGAAATGCTGGTCTCCCCCACGCCCTTTGACTATGCTAACTTAGGGCAGTACTGTACCGCTACAGCTACAGCTATGAGAGCACGGAGATCCCCGGCGGTGGATGCCACCCACCCTGGACCTTATTTACCACACCTGAAAGCCAAAGCCTGCTGGGAAAGACGGTCCTGCCTTTAACCTAAGTAGAGAGAGCCTAAATAAATGGAAATACCCTCTACCCCCCCCCCAAAAAAGGTGTGTTTTACCTTGTTATTTTAAGGTTATATATGACTTAACTGCACTAACTGTAGTAGCTGGAGGACTAGAACAAATGCCTCTAATAACTGCTGAAGGTGATTTGCAGTTATGCAAATTAAGTCCCCCTCGGTTTATCTCCCCTCCTCACTCTGTCTCTAACACAGGCAGCGCCCATAATTCGGGAAATAAAATTCACCTTTCTGACCTCAGAAAATGAAAATGAGTTAATGAAATGGGATGTAACCCCATTTCTTCCCAGCCAGTAAACAGGGTGGGAAGGCATGGTAAAGTTATGTATTGCCTTCCTTCCAGAGAACTCCTTAAGCAATGCCAGGCATGGTTAACACAGCAGGGATCTGAAAGGAGACACAGGGTTGGCGTCTGGGAGGGATGGAAAGGTTGAGTCCAGTCCATCCCTGGTCCTCTGTGTCCGTCTCTGCCACGGTTTAAATGTCTGTCTCCCCCAAAATCCGTATGCTGACAACTAATCCCAGACAATGGTCCCCGCAGGCTTGGGCACTGAAACACTTAGCGCCTAGTGGGCTGCCCTATGTGGGCGGGTTACCAAAGCTGTGGGAGCCTTGCTGGAGGAAGTACGTTACTGGGGAAGACTCCGGCAGCCACAGCCTTGCCCCATTTCCTGTTTGCTCCCCCTGCTTCCTGGATGTGGCTGAAGATGTGACCTCTCAGCTCGGCTGTGGCTGCCAGCTGCCATGCTTTCTCCGCTACAATAGACTCTCCCTCTGGGACCATACGCCAAAACAAACTCTTCCTTCTGTGAGCTGAGCTGGTCGTGGTGTTCTGTCACAGCCACAGAGAAGGAACGGCTGGCTACCTTGATGCAGCGGCTTTAGAAGCAGGGGCTGTGACTGGCATAGGACCGACCACCGTGAGTACAGTCAGTGCTCTTGTAAGAGAGGCTCAGGGCAGTTTTGGCTTCTCTGACATGTGAACACAGATAGAAGGCATCAGGAAAGTACGTTCCGGTACCCCAGACCCTGCTGTCACAACACCCCAACAAAGTTGCATTCTCTGAACCTGAGGAACGGTCCAGGCATGTGGCAGCTGGGGGAGACACAGGCTGGTGTGTCAGGCATGAAGACCGATAGTTCTCAGGGATGAGGCACAGGCTCTGACCCTCTGGAGACCAGCACGAAGTACCTGGCTTACTTTCCAACTTGCTTAGGGCAGGACAGGCTTCCTCTGTCTGGGAGCACTTCAGCCTGCCTCTTGTACACTCTGTGATATTGCCCCATCCCTTGACCCATGGCCTTGAGCCCTAAGATTCCTGGCATCCCTTGTCAGTCTAAAACACAACTGTTAAATGTTTGTGTTTTACACTGGTGATCACTAACAGTCAGTGCACGAGGCCCATCTTGTGAGGCAAGATGCTGGTGGCAGCAAGCCAACATCTATTTTGGAAGAATGCTACACCATGTCCTAAGACTAGAGTTTTAAGCCAAAACAAAGGACAGCCAGGCTGTCATCCAAAGCTGCCTGCTCAGCAGCATCCCCTCACAGCAACTCCTTCTCACTTCACAAGGCATCTCCAGCTAGTTCTGCCTAGCTACTTGAAAGCAACGGAACTGTCACAAGATGCCCCCTTTAATGAACTCATCCAGGACCTATCCAAACACTGCTCGCCACCACAGCTGGGCTTTCTCACAATCCCAGTTTTAATTCCTCCCCCTCTCTCTACTGTTACTCTGAAAAGAAAATTCTGAGTAATGGTGAGCTTGCCTCTATTCACAGCCTTTCAAAGGTTACGTCCCGCAAACCAACGTCCCAATAAGGTCACTGAGCTGGAGCAAGCAGCATGTGTTTGTTTACAGCGGGGCCAAGTGTGCTAGGCTTGGCCTGTCTGAATCAGCTACCTGACACTGTCCCCTGTGCACAGCCAATGAAACGAGGAGCAGGGGGATTCAGAGCACTCGCTGAGCCTATACGACAAGTGTCACGCAGTCCCACACCTTACAACCGACATCTGCCTCTGCAGGGGGTAACACCACCCTCCTGCTGCCTCTGCGGGGGTAACACCGCTGCCTGTGCATCTTTATCACCGATGGCAGCTTTTGGTATTCCACCAAATGTTCCACGTTCTTCCTGGCCCAGGGGCCTGAGAGTTCTACACGGCTTCCAACAGAAAAGCCTGCCAACCTCTTGCTTTCTCCCACTCAAATCATTCTCGGCTTCTAAATCTCTTAGTTTCTAACTCTACGACACCTGTAAAATTCAGGGGGCAAGACATGAAATATCCTAATGCTGCACTCTGGATCTTCAAGACTGGAATAGATGGCTGACGCCCCCACAGCAGTGCCCTCCCCCGGCCCCCAGCAACAGCAAGGAGCACGAGAGACAGGGGTCCCTCTCTGAGTCTCATTTGTGAAAAGGAAGCAGGTCCTACTGGCTGCCAACTCCACAAAACACCTCAGTGCTCCCTGATGCTGCATCCGGTCCTGCTGACTCACCACAGGGGTTGTTTGTTTGTTTGTTTGCTGTGGTTGTTTTTAATGCAATGTCGTCAAGAGCTTCAGGGCTCCTTAGAAATTTTAGGACTATCACTAATTCCTCAATGAGAATGAATTGACTCCAAGTGGGACACAGAGCCAGTAAATATTTGTCAGTGACACTGACATGAATATTCCTGGGGAGTTCCATTCAGGCATTATACCATGGAAAGGAAGCATATGCGGTTAAGGAAGCATACGCAACCCCTCCCTCTCAAGCAAACAACGCCAGGAGAGGGATAGTCACAGCTCAATGTCCTACGGATTAGGGATAAAACACACCGTCCCACAGAAGACTAGGAATAAAACACACCGTCTAACAGAAGACTAGGAATAAAACACACCGTCCAACAGAAGACTAGGGATAAAACACACCGTCCCACAGAAGACTAGGGATAAAACACACCGTCCCACAGAAGACTAGGGATAAAACACCACACCGTCCAACAGAAGACTAGGGATAAAATACACCGTCCAACAGAAGACTAGGGATAAAACACCACACTGTCCCACAGAAGACTAGGGATAAAACACACCGTCCCACAGAAGACTAGGGATGAAACACCACACCGTCCCACAGAAGACTAGGGATAAAACACACCATCCAACAGAAGACTAGGGATAAAACACCACACCGTCCCACAGAAGACTAGGGATGAAACACCACACCGTCCAACAGAAGACTAGGGATAAAACACCACACCGTCCAACAGAAGACTAGGGATAAAACACACCGTCCAACAGAAGACTAGGGATGAAACACCACACCGTCCAACAGAAGACTAGGGATAAAACACCACACCGTCCCACAGAAGACTAGGGATAAAACACACCATCCAACAGAAGACTAGGGATAAAACACCACACCGTCCCACAGAAGACTAGGGATGAAACACCACACCGTCCAACAGAAGACTAGGGATAAAACACCACACCGTCCAACAGAAGACTAGGGATAAAACACACCGTCCAACAGAAGACTAGGGATGAAACACCACACCGTCCAACAGAAGACTAGGGATAAAACACCACACCGTCCCACAGAAGACTAGGAATGAAACATCACACTGTCTAACAGAAGACTAGGAATAAAACATCACACCGTCCCACAGAAGACTAGGGATAAAACACCACACCGTCCCACAGAAGACTAGGGATGAAACACCACACCGTCCCACAGAAGCAGGGCTGTTAGCCCCTTCACGCTCAGGGACAACCCTGCGAGAGGACACACTCACACCTACACTGCGGGCCACAGCTGTAACTCATGAACTGGGCACACTTCCCAGCACAGTAACTTAGGGTTCCTCCCTCGAAAGCGCAACTGACCTCCACCTGCACCCCCCTTAAAACAGTCTATCCAAACGAATTAAAAATGTGTCTGCTTTTACTAATATTAATGACGTGACTGTGCCGTCCCTTACAACCTGTGGAGACACCAGTCACAACAACAGTTCACCTGAGAAACGGCCTCCTAAATCTTGACTTTACATAAACGCAGGGCAGAGCCAGGGAGGAAACAAAAGACCAGGATCTGGGGTCCCAGAGTTTGCTCTGGGCTTTTCATGTGACTTTTCTTCATTAAGAAATCCACTAAAGACGCACGGACTAGCAGATAAAATTATTCTCAAAATAAGATGTTTAAAAAACAAAACACAAGCAACTTCCCTGCCCCTGAAATCCTCACAGTCGGCACCCTGCCGCTGAGCGGCCACCACATGGAACCCATTCAGCGAGAAGGCTCAATTTATTTGTTTATATTTATTTGGAAGAATTAGTGGCTGGAGTAGTACGCGATAATTAGCTTCATTGTCATAAACCATCCCTTGGAAAAGAAGTCAGCTGTTTCCCATCCTCGGCCCCCTCTCCCGACACATACCAAAGGCTGCCAACTCAGGCTCCTTCTTCCACTTTCCCAGTGAGGCGGGTGGGTTCAGCCAGATGACAGTCGTGTGCAACAGCAGGTCACCCATGCTGAGATCTGCGACCTGCAAATCAGAAGTGTGGCAAGTTTTCTGAGTGGTGTGATCCAAGTGGAAGTTTGCGTGCAGTTTCAAACCGTGTTAGGCCGTTGTCAACTACGGTCCATGAAACTATTGCTCCAAAAAAAAAACACCAGCCTAGGATGGACTCCTAAATGTGGCTAAAAAGCTTTCTGTGGCCATTCCACAGTGTGTATGAACCAGAACATCATGCTATGCACTACAGATGACTTTGATTTGTTGAGCAATTAAATAAATCTTTGATTTAGATGTTTCTAAGTGAACAAAGGTTTACCATAATCTCACTTTAAGTTCAGAAACATCCACTACATTTATTTATTAATATACATGAATAAAATTTAAAAGTAACATAGAAAACCACACACCGCATTTTAAAAGATGCTTTCTTTGTGTCAGTAAACACCAACACCCCCCTTGAAGTTGCAGATATTATAAAACCTAGTAAGGCCAAATAATGTCACTATATTTGCCTTGTTTGACCTGGACACGGTATGATGAAACTTTAATGAAAAAATATTTTAATTCATATGACATGTCCAAATTGGAACAGAAATCTTCGAGGTTACCAAAAACCACAGTGTTCCTACTGTTTTTATGCCCAGCAGCAACCTGGCAGCCCACTCAACACAAGGCTGCTTCATTTCCCTTCTCCGGCCACCAAAGCCAGCTGCAACGCTAGAGATAGCTCCACCGGGACTGAAGAGAGGGAATGCCTCTCGATGGGGGTTATAATAATCACTGCAATTATTGCTGAGGCATGTCATTACCAACAGTAAAAATATTAAGAGATCATATTAGCATGCTTATAGATATTAAGTAACACACATCAACCAATCCCCCAGGACATATGCAGCTAAGGGAAGTAGTCTCCACCATCCACGCCCTACATCCCTCCCATGGAGGAGGGCACACATCATCAAATTCTCAGGAAATGTGTTCAGATACAGTCTTAGGTAGTTCGTCTTTAAAGAAGTCTTTGTGGTATGCTGTTCAAACTATTTCCCCCAGGAAACAAAATTGTGTGTGTGTGTATGCGGTATGTGTCTATGATGTTTGTGATTGTGATATGTACATACATATGGTGTGTGCATTTGTGTCGTGTATGTAACATGTGTATAGTATGTGTGTGTGGTATAAATGTGTGATATTTGCATATGGGGTGTGTGTGTGCGTGTGTGTGTTTATCATTGTGGTATATATGTGACTTGAGGATATAAATGATTGTGATGTGTGTAGTAGGTGTCTATGATGTGTGTAATTATGGTATGTACATGCATAAGTTGTGTGTGTGCATGTGTATGTATGGTGGGTGCAGCATATATGTGTAGTATGCACATATGGTGTGTGTGTGTGTGGTGTCACATGATGTTCTAGTGTATCTTTCCAGATTATGCAGAATCTACATCCCTGCCCTTGTGATTTGGGGCACGGCCACAACTTGGGTGGGGGACTTGGGGTACCACATGTCTATCTGCCCTCAGGAGCTTCTACAGTCCTGCTGCAGATACCTGCAATCTGTACCCTCAAACCTCAAATGCGTCCTAGAAGGAAGACTTGGAAGAGCATGGGTAAAAATGGAACAGCTATAACCCTGAGATGTCCTGATGAGTTTCCACTTGGCGAAGACAACAGGAAGTCCAGGGCTGCTCACACTGCCTGAATGCCTGCTTGGGTCTCCAACAGTCCTTTTGAGTCTTCCTTTGAAGTGCTCAGAGTGAATTCTGCTAGGTTTGCAGTAAAGGACTCGAGTGTCTTATTGAATCCAGCTATTGGAGGCGCTCCTCTAAGGGAAGCCATCCCCCTGGCTGCTTCTAATTTGCTGAGCAAAAGTGATGTTCTTCAGGGTCCAGATAAACTCCCCCGGGTGTAATGTGGGAGATTAGGAATACCGAAGGTGACCTGTGTCCCTAAAATGTGGGAGATTAGGAATACCGAAGGTGACCTGTGTCCCTAAGATGTGGCCATTTCAACAGAAATCTGTAGACACTGACCAATATTCCTAACTACTTACAAATTGCTCACAGTTCTTTCTAGATTTTCACTGGTTGCTGCCATTAAAGGGGAACTCCCCGATCAAGACTCAACCCTGTGAGACTCAGAGGAGAACCTGTGTACCCCACCCCCACAGTCACCTGCCATAGCTCCGCTATTGTACACACCACTGCGTGCTTGCCAATGATCTTGGCATCAACCCCAAGGCTCATTCTCTCCAAGGTTTTATTTTTGTGCAATCGTGGACATTTGGAGCCTCTGGCTCCTGATCCTCCAGTGTCAGCCTCCCTGGGGGTAGCCATGTGGCACTGGGCTTGGTAACCAGGCCAGGCTGTGTTTTGAAACTATAGTTTTCTTCTTACCTCTCTTTGTGCTTAGGGAGATTTAGAAACTGTTACTATAAATGTTTTACAGAAGAATGGACAGGTATTCCAGAGCTGCAGCATTTGCCTTTTCTAAACCACTCTTTCTGGGGTGGGGACACTCTTGTGCTCTGTTCCACCACACGGGCAAAGGCCTGCATCCCAGCGGGAAAGGACATGTGCCTGGTAGTCACCTCCCCCAGCTCTCAGGTCCGCCGAGTAGTGCAGTGTGCTGAAGCCTTCCCAACTCTGAGGAGGGGGCCGCAGATTCGCAGCTCCATCCAGGCTGGAAGGGGCCTTCACTGACTTCCTGCGGCTGCAGAAAACCCAGTTCGCCCCATTTTCAACGCACCTCAAAAGCGCTTTACTGTGTGCGCTTAAAGCCAAGCGCTTGGGGTTTTGCATGCGTCTCTCAAGCTCATTTCTACATCTGCGTCCAGTTTCCACTTGACTGCCTTCTAAACGCTATCTTTCTGACAGTCTGAAAACCTGCTCTGTTTTACTGAGGGCCACATAAATGAGCCTGGGGCTGGCAAGATGGCTCAGTGGGCAGAGGCACTCGCTGGTGGAAAGAGAGAGGTGATTCTGACCGACTGTTCTCAGCCCTCCAAACACTGTGGTAGCCACATGCACACCCCACAAATGTATGTAGTTTAAAAAAAAAATCAAGCAACCGGATAAGGGCCCTTTGTATTTGTGAGGGAGGCATTTTCTGCAGAGTCAGCCAGCAAACTTGGCCGGCTCTGCTCCCACCCCCCTAATCACTGCAGAAGCACGCGCTCTCTCCCGGTCCCTGAGGCGGGAGCAAACTGCAGGACGGAATAGACTCTCCAGCTGAATCTAGGAGCATCCCAACATCGATGATTGCAACTATGATCACACCTTACAATTCACCTCAGTATTGCCAACATTTTTTCATCCGGTGTGACACAGGAACAATTTTTGTTTGTTCTAATTCTTTCTTAGGTGTGTGTGGCCCTGTGGCTGCTTCCTTTAAGCGGGGTTTTGGGTACACGGAAGAGAATTGTTGTTGCTGGAACTGGCATCTACCTACCAATCGTTTACCAAGCACCAACTGTGTCTGTGAATAGACAAACGTTAGATATTCTAATCCGGGGACTCAGAGTCACCCTTCCATGGCATTCACTGAAACAGCCCAGACTGGGTAAGGAACCCACTTCTACATGCAGCGTGGGTTAAAATTGGGGACCCCAAAGGCAAAGATCAGAACATCGGAAACATGTCTGCTCTACCAAGAAAAGCTCCAGTGAAAACAAAAATTCATGGGCAGCCTTGAGTATAACCGTCAATTCAATGCCTAGGAGGCAGACCACGGGGTACACCTGTGAAGGGTTGCCTAGGTGAAGGTTGGCCTCAGAGAATGCCTGGGAGGGATTATCTTAATTGCCTTGGGAAGGTTCATCTTATTCATGGGTAGGGATCCTGGGCTGTTGGAAACGGAGAAGGCAAGCAGACCTCCAGCATGTGGGCCCTGCTCTCTCTCTGACTGACAATACAATGTGACCAGCTCCTTCACACTTCCGCCACAGTGATGTCCCCGCCATAGTGGACTTTACCCTGAGCTATGAGCCAGCTTAAGTTCCCCTTGTGTGCTGTGGCCTGAGTATTTTACGAAAGCCAGAGGAAAACAAGCGAAGACATATGGGAAAAGTCCTACTGTTGTGTGTCAGTTTCCTCAAGACTAGAAACGTTCCCTCTCCCAGGAAGCATCTCAAGACAAAAGGCAAACACTTCGAAACAGCTTCAGGAAGCCCCTGAAACCAACCAGATTCACTAGGCCCCTCCCTTCCAGAGTAGGCAATAAAGGCAGCAGAGAGTCACTCCCAGACCAGAGCAGCTGCCTGGAAGAGGTAAAATCCAGCCGAGCTAGCCGGAAGACGTTTAGACCAGAGTCACTGTAAAGGACATTCTACAACCTGCTGAGCTGCCTGCAGGCTGTGCGGTGAGCTCCAGGCTCCCAGCTTTGTGAGCCGGCACCCATGCTGGGGCGGGCTGTGGAGACACAGCTGTCTTTGAGTCGTTTCTGCTCCTGTAAGTGACCCCTCTCACCCATATTCCTGTAAATGTAACCCCAATAAAAGTCATCGGTTCACCAAGCAGGACTTGGGTGGCATTCGTACTTTGGTCTGTCGTGGGAAGCTTTTCCCCGGGTGAGTAGACACTCGTGTGTGTGTGTGTGTGTGTGTGTGTGTGTGTGTGTGTGTGTGTGTGTGTGTGTGTGTGTGTTGCATCTCCCTAAGAAGCCTTGCTGCACTTGCATCTCCCCAAAGAGAAATCTTATTGCATACACAACACCGGCCAGAGAAAACAATCATGCCCCATGAAGAGGGGGCTGGGAGGCTGGGGGTGGGGAGAGGGGGGACCCTCCTCACCTCTTTCTTCTCTCCTGTCTGCTCAGCAATCAGCTGGTCAAACACAGCCCCAAACTCTTCGTGGATCTTCTGCATCTCGTTGATGTGACTGGCGACCTTGTTCATGGTCTTGATGGCCACTAGAAGAACACAGGCATCGGAAGGGGCTGTGCAGAGGCCGGGCTGGGTGGGGCAGGTGCTGTCGGGGTGTGGGGGGGCCGGGGCGGGGGTGCTCACCATCCAGGTGGTAGTGCTCCTCACTCTCTGCATCGGTCAGTGCAAAGAGCTCCCTGAGCAGAAGCGGGTACTTGAGGACCCTCTGGATGGGCTTGATGAGGTAAGACTCCAGGGTGGACGAGTGCTGCTGCCTCGGGTTCTGGGCATCTAGGAACGCCTTGAAGGCCGTGTCCGTCTTGGCTGGAAGGGACAGAGCACAGACCGTCAGGGCGGCACACCCCAGTGACTCTCTTCCTTGTCTCCCACTCTAACTCCAAGGCTTCTTCTTCTAGGATAGGGCACAGCAGGCCCCGGGGACGGAGGAGGTCTCTGCTGCGGCACACACAGGCTGTTTGACGGGGATGCACACTAGTTAAAGGATTTCGTTCACCTTCCTCAGACTGAGCGTGTCTTTCCGTTCTGACATTTTGACTCTTACTCTCCTTAGGGAGACTGCTCTTCCCAGGCCTAGCCAACTCCTAAAGATAGCAAATGATTTGCCTGCAAGAATCAATTCAGAGGGTACCTCTCCCACACCTAAGAGTTCTAGAAGGCTCTGACACTCTGGGTCCCCAACAGCTATGCTCATCACCCCGCCTCGGGGCCAGATGTCACACCTCTCAGCGTCTGCCACACCCCAGAGCCCACTGAAGTCATCCACGCTGGCATGCTATCCCTCTGTCTCCTAAACAATCCCAGTGCTTCCCCAGGGACCCTGCATGGCTGTCTCCTCCTCCAGGGACCCATGAATGACAAATGACGGCTGTCATCTGGTCTGCCGGCCCTGTCACCCAGGATAACAGTAACGCCAACTGAAACCTCCGCCTGGTTCCCAAGCCTCCAAGCACTTCATTGCTGGGAGCACCTTTTTACACAGGCAGGAAGAAACCAGACAGCACCCTGCAGCCTCATTAGGTGGGGTGAGGCCAGAAACCTCAGAACCATCTGCTCAGCACCAGTGCTACCAGCTGTTAGCATCTGGATGGTGTGGGGCCGACCCAACAGAGCTCAGAGCATGTCAGGCAAGCACCTTCTCCCCGCCCCACGCTCATCTGTCCCACTCACGACGGCACACCTGCGGCGAGAGACCGGGGAAAGGGATAATGCCTTCCAGGTGCAGAGTGATGCTGGGCAGAGGCAAAACACTTGAAAAGGGAGGGGTGGTGGGCCAAGTGACCTCACAGTGGACATCTGCTGTGTTCGGGCTGGTGCGGACACGGGACCGTGCCGGTTGAATGGCTGCCCCAATGCAGGCCTGCAAGATGAAGAGCGAGCCCCGTCCTCCACACCCCGCTTGCCTGTTTCTGCTGCTGACCTGCTTTGGAGTTGCAGGCTTCAGATCTAATCGGTACACAAGCATCATCACCGCTGGAACAGACTCATTCCTCACACTCAGAGCCTACGTGTTCATCAGGGTTACGTTTGTCCCTCAGAAAGTAGATTGAGCCCTCCCTGGACTTCGATTCTTCCTAACAGCACCCAGTCAGTCAAAGGAACCTGGTGGTCCATGAATAAATGAGTAGTTTCCTAAAACTCACTGGTTATTCATTTTTTAAAAAAATATATCTCCGCCCCAAGTGGTCACGGTTTTACATACTACTGGAGATACCGTATAAGGGCGTCATGAAATGGTGAGTCCTTCAGCCTTTGAACAGTAAGAAAAGCAGCGACCCCAGGAGGAGAGCTCACACAGCCACAGCTTTGGAGCCGCTTGAAACCCCATCAGGAAGAATCAAGCTGGGCGCAGCACCTACACCCTACATCTCAGCACTCAGGGGCCGAGGCAGGAGAGTCTCTGCGAGTTCAAGGTCAGACTGCTCTACAAGGTGAGTTCCAGGTTAGAGAACACTACAGAGTGAGGCTCCCTGTTGGGAAGAGGAGGAGGAAGAGTAAGAGGGGAGGAAGGGGGAGGGGGAAGTGAGGGGGAGGAGAGTGGGAGGAGTTGGAGGAGGGGGGAAGGGAGGGGAGGAGACGGGGGGGGGGGGCAGAAAGAAGAGTGGGAGGAGAGAAGGGGCATGGGGGAGGAGAGGAGCAGGGGGAGGACAGGGAGAAGAAACGGGTAAGAGAAGGAAGAGCAGAGAGGAGGGGGAGAGGAGGGAGAGATGAGGAGGGGGATCAGATTCCACAGGTTCTGCTCATGATCTCCTTTCAAGAAGAAAAAAAAATCTTGAAGGAAAAGGACATGGGGACAGTAATCTATAAGTTGGGCTAGCGCTGGAGCTAACACATGGAAAATACTGATTTCTAATACCCAGATTCTCGTGGGCAAACATATAGCTGTTGGTCACTGCTGTGGTTGGAAAGAAAATGGCCCCCACAGCAGTGGCACTATTAGGAGGTGTGACTTTGTTGGAGGAGGTGTGGCCTTGTTAGAGGAAGTGTGTCATTGTGGGGGCGGGCTTTGAGGTCTCATATATCCCAAGCCATGCCCAGTGTCTCAGTCCACTTCCTGTTGCCTTTTGACCAAGATGTAGCCAGCACCATGACTGCCTGCATGCTGCCATGTCCCACAGGATGATAACGGACTAAACCTCTGAAACTGCAAGCCAGCCCCAATTAAATGTCAGAGCACAGTGCATAACTCCTATCCAGCCCACCTGTCTGCTAAGCATGGCAGACACACACTCCGATTCCCCAAAATCCTCCAGCTCACTTGACAATTAAAAAATGTAGGCCATGCCTACTGTTTTATGGGACAATTTGGAGTGATGGCATAATATTTTTCAGATGCAAAAAACTAATGTTATTGAATTAAGAAAAAATCCACAGAGGCAAATTTAATCTAATTGAGTGATTAAAAAAGTAATAATTGCTTGAAGGAATATAATGCATGTATAACTTCACTGCAGAGCAAATAATTCTATAATGTTTATTTTGGCAATCAGATAATGATTAGCAATCAGTAAGAGTCTTAAAACGCACACACAAACACACAAACACACACTGAATCAGAGAGAGAGAGAGCACTCCAACACACGTGTGTGACAACATGGATTAAGATCACACAGCAAGGCAGGGAAAGTCTCAGACGCCTGCTGCACAGACCAGAACTCCCAGCATGCCTTGCATTATCTGGGGCATAGTCTTTTGTTATGCAAGGACCTGCATTACTCTAGTATTTCCTGACATTGCTCTTCACTTAAGTCAAGTTAGTGCTCTTGGGTAGCAAACACAAATACAAGGCATGGAAATCATTCATTCAGCCAGGGACTTGATGAGAAATGTTTTCCTGGCAGCTGCATAGCAGCGGAGGAAGAGTACACTCATTTCCAGAGACCAAAGCCAAACCTTGTACTGATTCAGTCTTCCAAGGAAACACTTCTCCAACATACCCCCCCCCCCAGAGGCTCTGTCACAGCGTGGCTAATACACACAGAGTATGTAGACTTATGAAGACTTTTTGAGTAAATTGAACTGGCCTGGTTTTTGTTTTTTTGTTTTTGTTTTGTTTTGTTTTGTTTTGTTTTGTTTTAAAACAAGATCTAGCCAGATAGTCTAGGCTGGTCTTGAACTCAAGATCCTACCCTACTGTCTCAGTTCACTGAGTACTGGAATTACAGATATGTGCTGCCACAATGGACCAGACACAGCTTTGTAAGATGGAGATGTAGTAATCATACATGGGGTAGGATGTGGTATTTTAATATATGCACACACATGATCATCGGCAAGATCAATCAGGACATCCATCACAAACGTCTGCGTCCCTTCGCATTGACAGTACTCACTCTGTCTCTTCCAATTATTGTCGACCACCATTGCTCCCCGTGCTTCCTGACTTTTCTCTTGGGAGCACTGAGGCCTTCTGAGCCCAAGGTGGGCTTTCTACCACTGTCTGTGTCCTCTGCTGTGCGTACAGGACTTACCTGTTTAGCTGCACTACCTACCTGCTAACTACCCTCTTCCTATTAACCCTACCCTCTGTCCTTCTCAGCCTCCGCTAAGTACCATTCCTCTCTTATTTATGGGAGACCAACTTTTACATATTGTGGACCACCATACACTGAACTGTGAAGGCTGCAGAAAGTTTCTGGAGACTAGGGGGGGATGCTCAACGGGAAGAGAAAGGGGAGGAGAATGGAGAAGCCAAGTAGAAAGGAGAAAGAGCGGGAAAAGCAGACAGGAGAGGAGAGGAGGAGAAAGAGAAGGTGGGGGGGGGCAATAAGAAGAGAGAACTCTCCCAACATGGAAACAACTACGCTTTGTTCTGTGCAGAGATAACTGTAACAGAGAAGAATTTTCACGAATAACTGAAATAACTTCGGTAGCAATGCCAACGGCTGCTAACCACAGGAAAGATGACTTTGTGAAACAAGAGTGCATGGTGCACAGTGAGTTATAGTAGACATTAATGAAAAGGAGGACCAGGCCAGACAGCGCCTTTAATCTCAGCACTCCGGGAGGCAGAGGCAGGAGTTTGAAGACAGCCTGGCCTACAGAGTTAGAATTTCAGGACAGCCAGGGCTGCACGGAGAAACCACATCTCAAAAAAAACAAAAACCAAAAAAAAGAGGTGGTTTTTACATTATTGCAAGAAGATTCCAGCCCAAGATGGCTAGTCAAAATTTTCATTGCAAGAAAACTGATAAATGATGAGTTTAAGCCAGTGATACAACTGTCTTCTCAAAACCAATATTGTGGCTTACGGGAATGAGAGCCTTGCACATCGGCGACTCTCCGAGTCTTCTCTGAAAGCCTCCTACTGCTTCGTCCACACAAAGGTGACTTGGCAACCAACATGCCCGTCCAAACCACCCGGCTGGCCTTACCTTTTACCAGGACCTTGGGAACTTTCGTGTGGCTGGCACAGAAGGCACTGTAGAGCTTGAAGCGGTCCGCGTAGTACAGGAAGGAACCCCCCAGGGAGAACAGCACTTTCTAGATTAAAGAGAAAATGTACAATAGGTTCATTCCCCTCCTGTGTAGACCCAGCAGAGACGAGAGCGGGGAGCTCACACGCTCATTCTCTGCACCAACCAGAGTCTCCAGGCCTGACAAAGACTTTCTCTGTTCATCAAGGTGCTAAAATAGAAAAAAACACTTTGGTTTAAATGAATTCTGTAGATGCTGGGTTTTGTCTTCGAGGTATTTATAGTGGGACTGTTCAGTGACCTATCTGAGATGTTTGAATGCTGATGAGAAAATAATAGATTTTTGGGAAGGCAGAAATACCCTGAGTTCTCTTATGAGTTCCTTATTGGGAGACAGAAGAGACACCCCAGGCAAACAAGGAAAGGCTTACATCTCCAAAGTGGAGAGGGCGTGTCCCCGGTTACCACCTCCACCTTCTCCAAAGCCCCTCTGCCCTTTGCCAGGGAGTAGATAAGAACCTAAGTGATTCCCATGCAGGAGTCACGTTCAAGTGTGGACAGTGGCTCCAGCTGTTCTGCGTGGACAGCTGCCCCAAGAGGATCACACCAGGACAGACCTTCCTTGATCTCACCAGGACAGACCTTCCTTGTTAGGACAGAGAGATCCGCCTGGTGTGGGATGCTCTTGATCCCACCCATTTTATATAAATGAACAAAGGAGCAAGCCTCTGAAAAACATCTTCCAGAAAGTTCACATGGATCTAGTCTTGCTCAGAGACAGGCTTAGAATTACAACACAGAAGATGAGATGACTGAGCGGTTACAGGTACAGGCCTCCAAAACGTGGGAACCCAAGTACTATCCTCTGGTCACCAGGGCATGTGTGCACACACAATAATAATAATAGTAATAATAATTATTGTTAATTATTAGTAATTATTATTACTAAAGTCATTAAAAATTAGGCATCAAGCAAGGGCTTAAGACCTTAGATGTAAATGATAACCTGAGTTTCCAACTTCACAATTTATCTGATACAATTCAGAGGAAGTTCAGATAGTTTACTAACGGAGAAAATGTCTACTTTAGACCACACTTAATTGGCATCCACAGTAATCAGAGACCTAAAATCTCACCCTCATGTTCAGCCCCAAATGAACACTATATTAACTATATATTAACTATATTAACTATATGAACATTATATTAATTATAAAACTGCTAGTCGGCCGGGCGGTGGTGGTGCACGCCTTTAATCCCAGCACTCGGGAGGCAGAGGCAGGTGGATCTCTGTGAGTTCGAGGCCAGGCTTGACCGACAGCCTTGAAAACAATACAGAGAAACCCTATCTCGAAAAACCAAAAACAAAAAAAAACAAAAAACAAAGAAACTGCTAGTCGATGACTAGGGCTTCTTATTGGCTAGCTCTGTCTTAATTATTAATTCATAACTACTAATCTATGGATTTCTACATGGCTTTGTCTTACTGGAGAACGTCTGGTGTATCCTATCTTCCTGGTCTCTACATGGCATCCATCTCTGCCTCCCTTTTCCAGAATTCTCCTTGTCTCCTAGTCCCACCTATCTTCCTGCCTCTATTGGTCAAACTGTTTTATTTATCAACCAATAAGAGAAACATATACACAGAAGGACGTCCCCCATCACCTTCCTATAGTTCTCAAGCGCCATGCTGTAGGACTCCATACGTACAATGTGGCTACTGCAAGTCATGATCAAATTACACAGGAAAAGCTGGGAAGAACCACACACACGCGCGCACACACATGCACACCCACATGCACACATGTGCACACACACACACACACACAAAACCACTCCTTTGCCTACAGTAACAGTTACTAAGTGTTTCACCATACAGTAACGGATACAGCAGTGTGCCCAGTGTGAGTTGCACAGGATGGGAGGGACTCCCACACTCTGACCGCAGCTGCCCAATGCTGCTCACCTACAGGACCTCTGAAGGCCCCACAGGCTGGTGCACATCGCAAATTCCCCAGAGAAAGTCCCGTCAGCCTGATGTGAGCAAAGATACACACACTATCAGGATGCAGAACACACTGCATGCGGGTGGGCAGTGGAGACAGACAGGAAGAGGAAATCACCAGTGGCAAGCAGGAACTGGTTGTAGGAGACGACTATGTCATTATCCTGACTGCAGTGATGGTTTCACAGAGCTAGGGGTGTGTGAGTGTGTGTGTGTGTGTGTGTGTGTGTGTGTGTGTACTCATACACACATTATATCAGAGCCTATACTTTAAATATGCAAAATGCTTTGTCAACTATCCATAGCTGATGTTACTTTTAAAAGCACAGGACAACATGTAAGCCAACACACACATCAATGAGTTTTATTGATCTGAAATTTGGAACCGGAAATTTCTTCCAGGTAATACCACCCAGGGGAGAGGAAGTGAGCCAAGGGTGAGTAACCCTTACTCAGGCATGAGTCACACCTGCTCTCTAGGACTACAAGGACACTGTCCATCTGGGCAGGGATCAGTGTTTCTTTCAAGCAAACTTCCCCAGAACAGGATAAACTGATTTTATTGACAGACCAGAGGGCTAATTGAATTTGTTACTAACTAATGTATTTAACTTGTTACTAGTTAATGTAACCTCAAAGTCCATGCAGCTTCCAAAGAAGACATTTAATGGAGTCAACAGCATCAGACAAGAAAGATAAAGATAAAATGGTCTCTCCCCACCACTCCCCTGAGGAAGCCCCCCCTCCCACTGGGAAGTCCTGCCGAGCCATCAGTACTCCAGCTCCCAGAGAACAAAGACACCTGCAGCACAGAGTGGGGCTTCATCCTGACCCACACCGTAGCCCAGCAGAGGCACAAAGGGCAGCTTGAAGTGGCCTGAGGGTGAGGCTTACCTTGAACTGATCAACTCTCTCAAGCTTTTCCAAATCAGGGACCAGTCGTACTCCATCTTCTAGAGTTTTAAGGAATTCCACTTGAAACTCGACCATTTCAGTTAAATTCCCAAAGAGTACATCAAGCTAAAAAGTAAAAAAGAAGAATTTAACCTGCCCCCCTATATTACATGAAGGCTCAGAATCGTTATTTGGACCTGAGTGTATGATTTCTGAGTACAAACAAGTCTCCTATGACAGAATGGGGCCGCCCCTCACGCTTCAACTTTACACCCAAACTTCACAGCTGTATTTGACCTGCATGGATTCCAGATGCGCTCAGAGTTGGGGTGTCTCTGTCCCATCCTTCACCAGCAAGTCAACAGCAGCAAGCCCCACACAGTATCAAGACAGCCCGCCTTACCTCATCCTGGGTGAGAAAGGTCTCCTTCTGAAGGGGCTTCAGGTATCTTTCCATGAGGCAGTTTAAGTCCTACAAACCAGAAGGACACTTCATTAGCATACCTGAAAGTCTACAAGGGTCTATTGAAAAGACAAACTGTGTCCTGCATGACAAGTAGTCAGTGATAGAAGTCCATTAAGGCAGGAGGCAGGCGGCCCATGGGCACTCGTGGTGTACTCTAAGAGCAGGCCAAGGAGCTCCACATAGGATTGGGCATGACTGCATCTCAATAAAACTTTATTTTCCTACACAGGCAGCAGGTTGGATATGGCCTGTGGGTCATAGTATGCTATATCAAGACTGATCTAGACTAAAACGTAAGCGGTTAAAGGCTGATTGCTGCCCTGGTGGCGTAGGCTGGAATCCTACTATGTGGGAGGCTGAAGCAGAGATTCTTGAATTCAGGCCAGCATGGGCTCCAGAGGAAGACCCTGTCTTAAAAACAAAATGAAACAAACAAAAAAGACCTAGATCTCATTGATACCAATTGGGGTGAGAACAGAACAATTAATAACACACAGGAAACAGACCCGACCCTTCTACCTAGACTCACACTAGGTTATTAAAAGACTTCAGTCTATTTTCATGAGTGTTCAAAAACTTTATTTATGACTGATTACAGAGTTTTCTTATCAATGCTCATCAGTTAGGGCCCTACATTTTAAAAGAAACTGAATTCAGTGTTGTGTGTGTATGTGTGTGTTTGTGTGCAAGTGCGCACTACCTACAAATATCATGCATATGCCTGGAGAAGCCAGAGAAAGATGTCAGATGTTTGGCTCAATCACTTTTCACCTTATTCCCTTGAGAGAGGATCTCTTATTGACCCTGGAGCCCACCAAGTTTTGGGATAGGCAGGCCAGCAAACTCCGGGGATCTGCCTTTCTCTGTGCCCAGGAGATGCTGTTAGACGCATGCAGCTGGTGTGGGTTCTGAGATTTGAACTCAGGTCCCCATGCTTGCACAGCAAGTGCTCTTATCTGGTGAGCTACCTCACCAGGCCCTAAACTCAGATTTAGTAGAACCTTATAGTAGTTCTAGAAAAGCCAGAAAGATGATTTAATATTCACCACCAATTAATATAAATACATAAAATAGCAATTAAGAATTTATATTTATCAACGTTAATATACTAGTTCCACAAGAGAGAACAAGATCTTGACATCTGTACTTTGACCTCAGTGTAGGTTAAAACTCAGGGAGTGACTGTGATGGCTTGAAAGAAAATGGCCCCCAAAGAGAGTGACACTATTAAGAGGTGTGGTTTTGTTAGAGTGGGTGTGGCCTTGCTGGAGGAAGTGTGTCACTGTGGAGGCGGGCTTTGAGGTCTCCTTTGCTCAAGCTTCCCTCAGTATGACACTCAGTCCACTTCCTGTTGCCTGCAAGTTGTAGAACTTTTAGCACCTTCTCCTCCACAATGTCTGC
The DNA here is from genome assembly GCF_017639785.1 of Mesocricetus auratus. Lineage (NCBI taxonomy): Eukaryota > Metazoa > Chordata > Mammalia > Rodentia > Cricetidae > Mesocricetus > Mesocricetus auratus. The sequence goes on along the minus strand of NW_024429192.1, from coordinate 7,707,436 downwards.
CCACATACATGCTGCCGTATCCCACCATGATGATAATGGACTAAACCTCTGAAACATAAGTCAGCCTCAATTAAACATCTTCCTTTATAAGAGTTGCTGTGGTCATGGTGTCCCTTCACAGCAATAGAAACCCTAATTGAAACAGTGACCCGCCACTCCTTCCAGAAGAGACAAGGTGTGTGGGTGAGAGAGAGAGGGGGGGGGGGGGCCCTGAGGCTGGGGAGTGTGTGTGTGTGTGTGTGTGTGTGTGTGAGAGAGAGAGAGAGAGAGAGAGAGAGAGAGAGACAGAGAGAGAGAGACAGAGACAGAGAGAGAGGGAGACAGAGACAGAGACAGAGAGACAGAGGGAGCGAGGGAGGCCCTGAGGCTGGGGAGGCAGACGTACTTTCACGTAGGTGCGCTCGGTTTCCAGGAGCTCACAGATCACCTTCCGCAGCTTATCGGCATCTGACAGTTGTCGCGTGGTTGCCAGCTGCGGGCCTGTGGCATCCTGAGGAGACGGGCTTGAGTCAGAAGTATTCATCTCGTGCAGACTCCGGCAAAACGCAGCAACCTGTTCTGTGCTCTGTGGGGCGAAGGTGATAAGACAAAGCACACTGAGTCACCTCTTAGCCGGGAGCCTTGGGGGCGCCCAGCCCTCCTCAAGGCATTTTTCAACTTAAAGAACTGTCACACGTGTGTTGCCTCTCATGTCTCCCAAACTTAACTCCCTTGAGTGCTGACAACCGCAATAACAACGGAGAGCACATGAGTGCTCACCGCCCATCGGGCACACTCAAGTCTGAGGTATTTAATATTCACAGGGTGTGAGAAGGGCAATTACAACTCCCACTGAGCAGCTGAAACAAAGGAGGCCCAGAGAGGTTGGATAACTCATCCAGGTCACACAGCTAGGAGGCGGCAGTGGCGGATCCTGGAATTTGAACCACCCAAGCACATTTCAGAGCCTGTGATTCTGGGGAGTGCTGGGAGGGGGTTGGAGCGAGAAGCTACTGGGAAGCAAACCTGGGCCTCAGATACGCCTAACCAAGTGCTCTTACGTCACCAGGCTGCATCCCCAACCCAAAGCCAATGTTTTGAACCATTCCATGTGATGCTGACAAGGAATTAATGACACACAACACAAAGAACAACACTCAGTCATCAGATGTGGTCGCGTCAGTAATGCTGCGTGGACACCTTCTACCTTCTAGTCCTCCTCAGTCCCTCTACTGTCTGTTTCAGTCTTAAACACAGAAGCGCCCTTTTCCAGAAAACAATGGTGCTGATGAAGAATGACTTCTTGATCATCTAGGACGAACATGTTTTCCTCAAACAACAGCTGCTCCACAGAGCTGCGAGGCAAGGCTGTGATCAGGCAGGAAAGGTAGGACCTAGCCTATTCCACAGGGTGGGATTTAAATACAGTGAAGGGTGGTTTGCATATGCAAAAGAGCACACAGACAGACTTTCTCAGACACATCCCCATCACCACCACCAAAAAAAAGATGCATTAGGGCAGCATAGGGCAGGAGAGCCCAGAGCCTGGACCGCGATTTACACGGCTCTCATTCTAATTCTCTTATAATTGCCATGGCTTATTGATGGCTGCTGCTAACTCCAGTAACTGCCAGAAAGAGCATGCTGTCTGTCATGGGTACTATTCAGTATCCTCCAGGAAACTGTGGGTTTCAGACGTGTAATGTCCCCACAAGGAATCTTCACTTAGGTGATGGAAAACTCACCCACATGGGCATCACTTAGGTGATGGAAAACTCACCCACATGGGCTGCACTGTACGCTGGGTGGGCTTTCTCTCACAAAGGTTGGTAGAAAAAGGAGAAAACACCTGCTCACATCAGAGCCTGTCTGTGCAGAAACAAAGGATCCAAGTATGTGCCACTTCTGTGGCTTGGGGTCATCTGGGTACTGTCAAATTGGGCTTTGCCATAACAATAGGAGCAAGGGAACATATATATCTATTTTAACAAAATGTATATGCCTCCTTTTAATGATCTGATGATAATTAAGATGGGCAATGTTTTCTAGTGCAGTTATGACTGGGGTATAAAATGCCCTTCTGGAGAAAATCGCACAGGCAGAAGGCGGTCAGAGTTGACAAGCAGTGCCCTGCCCCCATCCTGTCACACACTCCCCTGGGCTGCTCTGATTTGCTGCCTGGTCAAGGAACCTAACAAACAAGCTAGGGCCTGGCACCTCTGCTCACACAATGCTTCTGAAACAATTCCGTCTGCAACCACAGCTGGCTGTCCCCCACACACGACAAACACAGCCATCACCGATTCCAGTTATCGGCAGGATGCCCTTTCTTGTACTTTTATCATTGAGATGACTACCCACGGGACCTTGTATGTTACTCCAAACAGACCCCTCAACTGCATGAAAGGCAAGCCTTGTAAGAGGTCCTGACACACAGCAGAAGCAGAGCATTCCAAAAGCCATGACCTGCCTGGAGGTGTCACTGTGTTTTGGTTCAATACAGAAGGCTTCTTGGTTCCTCTGTGGTATCATGAATACCTAGCTGTAACTATTTTCAAGAATGTGAGCAGGGGAGCTGCCGTGGTCTCTGTGAAGTGGCATCGTAGCTGGAGAGGAGCCACTCTGGTTGTCCATGCCCAGCCAGGGAGGAGCCACTCCGGTTGTCTGTGCCCAGCCGGGGAGGAGCCACTCTGGTTGTCCATGCCCAGCCGACTCCCTGGAGGCCTCCCCGAGCAGCCTCTGTGTTCTTTCTTCTGTTAGTACCCCAAATCAAGTCCTAAACGTATACTCTATGTATGTGTATACACAACACACATATTTAACATATGTGTGATATAACACACACACACATACACACACACTCATAGTAACCACATGAAGTGTGGCGATCCGATTTTATCTTTGGGGTCACTTTCTGAGGTTTCAGTTATCAGAAAATGCTAAGATTTTGTTTTGGCTCTTTCAGGGGAAGCCTGTTTACAAAACCTTTATTAAAGTACTTTATATTTTATGTTCTTACATTGTTACAGGCTTTATGTACAGCTGCTCTATGTAGTAAGTCTTATTGATCTCTTACTGTGCCTAATTTAACATTAAGTTTTATCAGTGACATGTATGCATGGGGAAACAATGCCCTACACACAGGAACTGGTACTATCCACCTACCCAAGGCTTCTAACATCCACTGAGGGTCTCAGGGTGCGTCCCCTACAGATAAAGGGAAACTGTAAAATGAGCCCTTCTGGTGAAAGTCTCAGACAGAAGACAGAGTTAACAGCCAGTGCTCTGCCCCCTTAGTTTCTTGGGGACAACGAAGGGGGCTTCCTTGAGGCTCCCCTTGGAGGGCTCAGTCTCAGTCACCATCCCTATCTGCAGCTGAATAGGATGTTCCACAACACTCTGCTCCCTAATTCAAGGAACACACTTTGGGGTGCACCACCAGCCACTGGCTCTAACAGTCGCCTTTTTTTCTCCGCCAATACATGTTACTTGAAAAAGAATAAAACAGTGTCACAGAATTAATAACCATAACACGTGCAGACATCACAAGTGGGTTGTTTCTGTTTGGAGAGAATTTAAAAGCTGCTGTAAAGTGTGAGAGTTCTATGTGATTACAATATTACCCCCAACATATCCTTCGAGGGAACTATGAAACACAGGGCCCCCTCGGAACATCTCTAAGCTACTGAATTCACATGTTGTCACCCAGTTAAGTCTGAAGCTCCCTCCGCTGCCTTCCACTGTGGTTAGACTTCCAATTAGGTCAAAGTCAGCCAGGACCCTGTCCGTGGTACCCGCAAAGGTGCAACACGGACAGAGAAAGAACCTATCACTCCACAGCTGGCTGCCCCGTGGCTATGGGTCACTCAGGCACCCAGCACCATGCACACGCATGCCTCAGCCAGGCAGCCTGGGTGGGAGGTTCCCAACAAACTCCTACATGAAGGCAGCCCTGGCTCCAGACAGCCCAGGTACTTGAGGCAGGGAACAGTCTCTCTCCACTCGAGGACTATCACCAGGAACCAAGCAGCAGCACTCTGGGGCACTGGAGACTTTAAAACTGTTGAAGGGGGGAGAGGTGCCCCCAGTAAAACCAAGACTCAGCCAACACACAGAGGGGGCAAGGCAGAGGGAACGGGCCACTTTACCAAGGCCAGCATGGGGTCGGGGTGTTTGTGACATCCTTTCCCCCCTGTGCAAGATGAAAAGAAAGAACAAAGGGTGGGGGGTGGGGGTGGGGGGACCGGGACTCTTAAGGACACACTGTCAACTGGAGAGACCCAGCTGTTTAAGCCTTCCTGTTACGCAACCACCAAAGGCAGTGTCCGCCTCCAGATGAGCAACTTCTAAAACTGTTCTTTGACTTTGACCGACTTAACACTTCCCACGGATTTAAAAGGAGCAAGAGTGGCCTCAAATCTTACAGCCTTTATTTAAACTTTTTTTTTTCTTTGAGGGATGGGGGAGCAAAAAACGCTTCACAGTTTCAGAGGGCATCACAGTCATTCACAGATCTTCCAATTCCCTACCAGCTTTTGGGTCTCTTCTAACAAATTCCAGACAACAAACAGGAGGCACAGGCGCTGTCAAAGTTTGTTTCGGTCAAAGGCAGTCTCTAAGCCGACGGACTCAGTCACGTCTTAGCGCCAGTATCGAAAGGCTTAGTTTGATTGTGTTCAACTGTTTCCTGACATGAGCTCATCACTGCATTTCCTTTTCAGAGCGTTAGCATTCACTACAGGAGCCGATCTACTGAAGTAGGTCAGCTAATGCTACACCGTTAATTTACCAAGCCTCCTTTACCTACTGAAAGTCAGCAGAAATAAGGCCCAAAGTGGCAAAACAGTGCCAGCTGTTTCCCCAGTCAGTCCCTAGACGGAGGTGGGGTGGGAGGGGCATAGTGCACTGGACATAACATACGTTCAAAATCTCAACAGCCAAAAGAAAAGGGGGCAAACACCAGTGAGAGTTAAAGCTAAAAAAAAAAGTGTTAACAGCCAAAGCTTTCTACCACCTAAGTCTGAAAAGATAAAAAGACCTACACAATTTCAGCTGCATGCTAACTACTGACCCCATCCTCCAAAACCCGACGCAATGATGTTCTTTGTCACTGAGAGTCCAGAAAGAGAGGAGATGAAATGAGGGGATGCGGGCGAGCAAGAGCACCATCCGTCGAGCATGGAAGCCAGTCTTCCCCAAAGCGGACAGAAAACACAAAGCGCTCACCAGATGAAGCGTGCGGTAGAGAGAGCAGCCAGCCCTGTCATTCTCCATCCTGGGTTTGCGCCTGATTTTCCACAGAGCAGACATCCTCGGGGACACAGTCTCATGGTAATTCCTCCTAGCACTTCGTGTGGTCAGCAAGGAAACCGAAGTTTCTTAAAACACTCAGAAAGCCCCGGCCGCCTTCCCGCTTGCAGAGAGCACTCTCTCACCAGGATATCCCATGCTGGCTCTCCAGTACAGACCTGTGACCACAACTCACCACAGAGCTGACAGCGGCCACAAGCCCCAGAGAGGCACCTGCTTCCCCAGCAGCGCTCCGGGCGGCTGTCAGGGGCTGCATCTTGGATAAGAAGTCATGCTTTGGTTTTACCTGGCTCAACAATTAAAGTCCCAGAAAGAGAGAGCCAAAGCAAGCAAGAAAACAGAGTGCCTCCCCGGGCTGCTGGTGGCCCTGCCCTGCAGCCAGAGGGATCAGCCGATTGGCCAGCATCTCGAATGGCACAGGAATATTAAAGTGGCCAGCTAGGACAACTTCAGAGCTCCCGCCACTGTGTCGAAGGAACCCCCACCACACAACCCGGCTCTTTCAACTGTATGGCCTGCCACATTTCACACTAACGCTTCATCACAGAACACAGACGCTTCCCAAGCAATTACAGCATGCATGAAAACAAACGCAGAAGCAGTTATGAATGGAAAGGCACCGGAAATGATTGTGATACATTTCCTAACTGGAAAACAAAGTAGGAGCCACCAGGGGGGCCTGGAATGCAGGGGCTCCTCTGACCTCAGCTAACATGCATTTCATTCTACAAATAAAGAGTCTTCAATAAGAAGCTGCAAAGAGACACAAGTCACTAGGGTGAGGAGACCCGAGCCTGTCACCAGAGGAAAGAGGTGCTGACAAATGGAGAGTGGCTGGACCCCCCCTGTCTTTAGACAACCTCGCCCATCAAGGTGACATCCTGAATCATCTCCAGTGAGCAACAAGCCCACAATTAAATTATCCACTCGCTCAGCTCCAGAAAAAATATGCACAACTAAACCTCATATAAAAGGGAACACAAACAGCTTTTTCTCTCCGTCCAGCTCATTTAGAAGGGGACACACACACACACAACACACACAACACAAACACACACACACACAACACACACACACACACACACAACACACACACACACACACACACACACACCCCACAAAAACAAAACTAAAACTAAAGCAATCGCTGAAAGGTTCCAGCACTATGCTGGCCTGCCCTGTGTTACCTGGCAGAATGCACTCAGGCAAGCACTCCGCTCAGCCCAGGGTTCCATGAGTACAGTCTGCACGCAAGTGTAAAGGACCCTTTAAAGGACAGACCCCGCCCACTTACGCTCTGCCTCCCCCTCCCTTCCCTTCTCTTCCCCTCTTCATCTCTTCTCGTCCCTCCCCCTCTCGCTCTCCCCCCCTCCCCCACCTGGAATCAACTCTATGGTTAGTTAATGTACTCTCTGTAGCTCGTATTTCGTGTCCCATAGAGCGCATGTTCTTTAAACAAAAGAACGACCACCACAGGCTCCCGGCTTCACACTTCCCACCAGAGTAAAATCTGAAGATGCAGCAGCAGGCCCTGGTGGCGCACACCTTTAATCCCAGCACCCTGGAGGCTGAGGCTGGCAGATGATCTCTGCGAGTTCCAGGCCAGTGTGGCCCACACAGTGAGACCCTGTCTTTTAAAAGCAAAAACAACACGAAAGAAAGAAAACAAGAGAACTAATCACTTATTTCATGATTCTGTTGGGGGCAGGCACGTCTGGGTGCAGGGCATGTCATGGTCCTTGTGGGGAGGTTGGAGGAGGTCGGAGGACAATCTGCAGGATCCAGACAGCCCCTTCTGCCACGGGGATCCCAGTGACAGAAATCAGGTTGTCAAGCTTGGCGACACATTCCTTAACCTGCTGAGCCACTTCCCAATCCAGCTTCTATTAACTTATCCAGTTTATTTCTCTGCCTGATTGATGGATGTGTGTGCATTCAGACAAGGCTTAATCATCCCTTCCGGGTTACAGCAGTATACAACTTAAAAATGAATTTACATACCAATACAGTCCGTGCAACCAAAGCGCTTAACCTTAATCAGGAGACACTTTAGGAAGATTAAGCATTAGGAAAATGGTTAAATGGCTCATGGCTGTGTATCTAATTGGCCTCTAGCACCACTAATGAATTAGTTCCCTCTTTCATGAAGCCTGGTATTTAATGTCAGTACAAAACAATCTGGCTGCAGGTAATTTTAAACGCAGGCATCAATAACACAAGGCCTGGGGCAGACTAGGCTTTTACCTTGCTTTCAGTAAGAGAGAGTTGCAAGTGTTTCTCAGCAAGGACCTAACCCAACCCCCAGTATCCTCTGTAAACAGAATTCGAGACAGTCTTTTTCAGGAGAGTTGTAAAGATGCCTGTATGTGAAATGGTACCTAATACATGCTGAAGACAGAGTTAGCATATCTTTATTATTAATATTCAGTGGGACCAGGTCACCAAGATCTGCCAGCACAATTTGAGATTTTTTGCTTTCAAATCTCTTTTTTTTTTTTTTTTTTTTGGTTTTTACGAGACAGGGTTTCTCTGTATTGTTTTGGAGGCTATCGGTCCAGCCCGGCCTCGAACTCACAGAGATCCGCCTGCCTCTGCCTCCCGAGTGCTGGGATTAAAGGCGTGCGCCACCACCGCCCGGCTTGCTTTCAAATCTCTTAAAGGAGAAATTTAACCCATCAAAGGCTACTAAAGGAGCTGGAGAGATAGCTCAGTGGAGAAGAACACTTGGTTTCCTCTGGGGTTTCTACTGCTGTGGTAAACTCCATGGAAACCAACCTGGGGAGGAAAGGGTTCCTTTGTCTTACAGTGAGGGAAGTCCGGACAGGAATTCAAGGCAGAAGCTGAAGCAGAGACCAAGGAGGAAGCTGCTTTCAGGCTATCCCCATGGCTTCCTCAATCTGCTTCCTTCCTTATACCATTCAGGACCAATTGCCCGGGGTGGCACTGCCCACCCCCAGTGAGCTGGACCAATCATCAATCAAGAAAACGCCCCAAAGGACACTCTGATGAGGGCATGTTTTCCCAACTGGGATCACCTCTTTGCAGATGACATAAATTTAGGTCAAGCTGACAAAAACAAACAACAACAAAACCCACCCAGAACAGTGCTCCTGCAGAAGACCAAGGCCTGGTCCCCACTCCCCATGGCTAACAGCTCACGGTAACCTGTAACTCCAGCTCCAGGAGACCCAACACCTTCTTCTGGCTTCCAGTACATGATTTGTTCATGCGAGTGACTGGTCAATGGGCAGTGTGGAGACCAACAGTGTCTGACAAGGCGATTGTGGAATAGCCTTAATTGTCAACCTAGACAATGACTCAAACTAGTCACGTGAGAGAAGGGAGTAACCTGATCAGACGGGTCTTTGGGCAAGTCTCCGGGACACTGTCTTGATTACTAATGTGCAGAAGGGCTCAGCCCGTTGCGGGTGACACCACCCTCTATGCAGATAGTCCTGGACTGTATAAGAAAGTCAGTTAAGCCCAGCATGGTGGTATAACCTTCACCCTAGCACTCAAGAGGTGGAGGCAAAGGGATTTCTGTAAGTTTAAGGCCAGTCAGGTCTACACAGTAAGACAGACACTGCTTCTAAAAACGGGGTGGGGGTGGAGGGAGCCAACCAGCAAACAGCTTTCTTCCATGGTTTTTGCTTAGGGTCCCTGCCTTAACTTCTACAAACTGTGACTGAAGTATAAGATGAAATAAACCTTTCCCTTCCCCAAAGTTGATAATGGTCAGAGTGTCTTATCACAGCAACAGAAAGAGTAACTAATACAGTTATGCAGCCTGGAAACATGTCTTTCGGACAGAGGCGATGGGGTTTCTAAACACTGCTGTTTCAGGAACTCTGGAAAAAAATCGAGTACCGTTACACAGAACATTTGACAGAGTGGAACACAAGCATGGAGAGTTATAGGCAACATTTTCATTGTTTGACACCAAAGTATCAAAAGAACAGTTCTGCTCACAGTATTCAACTGAGGAACAGTATAATTGTCTTAATACAATAAAAAAAAAGTTTCCTTTCCCTTTAATGTAAAAAAAGTGCACCTTGACCAAGAGCCGAGAGCAGATTGCTCAAAAGCAGCTCGTTACAGAGCCCCTAAGTAGCAAGAAGGCATTGCTAACTCAATCACGCACATTAGGGATGACGCTTCATCCTCCACAAATGAAGACGGAGGAGGGAAATGGGATGAAATTATGGCATTAACAGGGAACTCCAGCCGTGGCAGAAATGAAAGAAAGAAGCCCTCAATTCATTACAAGTGAGTTCTGCCCTATATCCTCCCATATGACTTTGTTACCAAGGATGTAATTTGGATTTCATATCCCGCTACTTAGTAACATCTCAGAAGCAAAAACACTTCATCCCACGGAGAGGCGGCCTAATCACACACAGCTGCAGAGGTGGCGCATCAGCTGTGGCCCTGCAGGACACCGACGTGAAAATGAAAATCTCTCACCTTGCTGCTGTGGTCCGTGTCGTCGGAAGACTCCAGGTCGGCTCCTTCGCCCTCTTCCGGGGCTATCTCAGCACTGCTCCCCTGCTCACTGCTCAGGCTGTGCCCTGCCAGAGAAGCAGAAGAAACGGCAGGTCAGCACCACAGTCCCGGCTGAAAGCCGGCCTGAGGGCAGCACAGAGTGGGGGGGGGGGGGGGGAGACGAGCGTGTGTGTGTGTGTGTGTGTGTGTGTGTGTGTGTGTGTGTGTGTGCGCGTGTGTGTGTGGACTCCGAGTACAAGTCATAATCTTGGCTCGATAAATTTTTATTGTCACTGCTGTGATATTTCACATACATTTCATATACATTTTTATTGTTCATATGTCTGACAACGTAAAGTAACTGTTATGGATTGAATATCTGTTCCCCCACAACCCGTATGTTGAAACAATGACACCATAGGACCCATAGGGTGGTATCTGGAGGTGGAGTCTGAGAAGGTCACACACACACACGCCCATGCACGCATGAAGACATTCATGCACACACGTACAGGGGTGGTAGCCAACAATAAGAATCACATCTGGATTTCTGGAGGCTGTGTACACATAGACTCCTGTTCATTGGTACCCCCTTTCTCCCACTCACGCGCCGCATGTCAGGGTCAACGCTCAGGCCCACAGTCCACACCTGGAGTAGACGGATTCTGGCACAGCAACCCCTTCCCAAGCAGAATCTGAACAGGCAGGGACCCAAGGGCCCCTGCCACTCCTCTCTGAGGAGACACGGCCCTGAAGTCACACGAAAGAAACAACTCTCTGGGTCAGGACAACTTGGGGAGAAAGAAGAAGGGAGCAGGGCAGGTCTTTCCCTCATATTATAATCATAGGCTGTCCTTGGTGGGCAGCAAGGGTTCAAACTGACACAAGGTGCTCCATCTGAGAAATGATGGGAAAACCCCCGTCACTGTTCTACTGTTAGCTGAGCTTGCTGATAGCTTTAGAGAGTTAGTCCAGACCACCAAGGCAGGAAAGCGTGGTGGCAGCCTACCCACTGGAAACCAAACACTGAAATACCTGAGCCTACCCTCCGGGTCTATTCTCATTCAGGCCACACCCACCACCTGACGGTGTTTCTGCATTTTCATCTCCAGGGCATTACAGAATGTGCAGGGCTGGAGCGTGGTCAAGCAGGAAGCCATAACCCAGCGCTATAAAACACAAAAGGGCTGGGGATGTGTTACAGCTCTTGCCTAGTGTACACGAGCCCGTGCACAGCCGTAAGCCTGCAAGCAGAAGAAGCGGTAAGTCCCCCGTAAGGGCAGAAGACGCCAAGGACATAGGAAATCCAGCTACCTGATACGAAATGTCGAATAAAACAAGGCTGAAGTTATTTTTTTACAACAACAAAAAGGTGCTTTCAAAAAAGCCACACAAATTAATAGAATTTCTTTTTTTTAAAAAAAAAAGTAGCTGTTTTTGAGTTTATGAGTAAAATATAAATCAAAGTTTAAAAAAAAAAGAGGTTGGTAAATCCATCTGAAAGTAGTGTCCCGTTATATCAAATAAACCTTCATATGAACTGCAATTTCAGTGAATGACCACTCAAAAGTTTAGGTATGGCTGTGGAGAGATGGCTCGGTGGTTAAGAGCGCTGGCTGCTCTTCCTGAGGATCCGGGTTCAGTTCCCAGCACCCAGAGGGTGGCTCACAGCCACCTGTAACTACAGTCCCAGGACAATGCACACGTGTGGTGAAAGATATACACTTGTGCAAAACATCCACAAGCACAAAACAATAAAGCAAAAACAACAACAACAAAAAAAGTAGTAAAGTCCTTGCCTAGAAACTGGCAAGGCTGCAAATTCAGCCCCTGGGACCCCACAAAAAACTATCTCAGAGAGAGAATGCAATAAGAACTTCTTTGAAACAGAGTGAGAGCATGTACCCCACTAAAAACTTCTCTAGTACATGTATATCAAGGGGTTAAAATCAACACATAACCCTAAAAAAATCTGGTGTACAAACTAAAATGATACAAAGCTGACATTCCCACAGGTTAGGCTTAAAATATAAAACAACCCCCACCTTCTCTCCATGAAAGATATTTTGGTGTTGAAAACAAAACAAAAAACCTGTTTGCAAGATACAATTCAGGGTGACTGAAGCTGGCGGAAGAAGAAAAGCTACCTTTGGTTCCTGCTGGGCTAAGGATTAAGTCCAGACTGTAAGAGCAAAGGGGAAAAGAATAGGGATGGGTTATGTAAGCTGCAAATAGAATTTAAAAAGGCAGTTCAGGAAAGAGAAGGGAAAAAAAAGTGAGAAAAATGAAATGAGATCACAGATATGGGTCAGAATACATGGATCTTCTAAAAAATGTCAAAGGCTTAACTTAAATAAAGACAGCATAAAACAAAGCCTGGCAGAATGGTTTATACAAGAACAGAGAAGAGTCCGGGCATAATCGAGCACACCGAACACTCTAGAAATGACTAACTGCATCAGGCTTAAGTCAGGACACCCAACACACAAACGTTTATAATGGCTAAGCTTGATTTGTGAATGAGTTTCTAGCCCTAGTCCCAAGGATTAGCATCTTACACAAGCAAGCCATCTACCCAAAGGCCCAAACTGCCTGATCTCACCAGAGAATCTACATTCAAGCAGACCACACGGGTAACATGTTTCCTAGAACTAATAAAAGTCTTGTAACACCAAAGGAGAAGAAAAACAAAATTGAGGTACTTTCCCTGCCAGAGAGCAAAACAATAGATAAAGTTACAGTAACACAATGTAGCACAGAGCAGAGTGTTTAACAGAGCCACAGGATGGAAGTGTGACACTCAGCAGACACACCAGTACAGTCAGGGAAGAGACGGAACATTTGACAAATGTCACAAGTGCAGTGGGTGGCCCACGTGGAAAAAAAATAACGCTGGATCCTAACTCGCGCCAGTCACAAAAACCAGCACTGGTGGAACAGACTCAGTAAAAAATACACTAGGAAATAAATACACCTAACAAGAGAGAAGAGAGCATACAACACAGGCCCGATGCTCTTAAAAACCAGCTCAACCCCTCCCATCCTAGAAGCACAGTCCTGAGACTACACCTACACCACACATCTGTGCTGGCTGATGCAGGGCTTGCTTTGGCCAGCACAAACAATGTAAGTGAAAATACACACATTCCCAGCCAGGGCCCCAAGTGGCTGCATGGTTCCTGCTCTTGCCCGCTGTACAAAGAAACCCCAAACTACAATCTCAAAGATGAGAGGCTTTGTGGAGAGGGGGTCCCCACATGTGAGCAGCGAGTGCCAGTCACACGGCCTCAGTCAAGCCATGAGTGACTCCGGCGAAGACAGTAGAGTCTCCAACCCGCTGAGCTTAGCCCAAGCCGCCAGGCTCCAGAGGAAGAGTGAGGCTGTGCCAGACAGTGTGTTCTGACACAATAACCACTAAGTGGACAGGAGCAGGTGCTAATGACCAGAGAAAACAGGAGAGAGCAAGTGACAGTGACCCACTTCAAGAAAGGACAGAGCAGCCAGGACAGGGATCCTAGCAGAGTGGGGAAAGCTACTTCAGATCCTTCTCTGGATGCCCTCAGCTTAGTGGGTTTACACACACACACACACACACACACACACACACACACACACACACACACACTATGCATGTATGTACACACGCAAGCGCGCACACACACCACACATGCACACACATACCATATATGCACACACATAAACACACACACACACACCACACATGCACACAAGCACAAAAGCACACATGCACTCACACAGACACACACACATACACACACTTTCACAACTTTCTACAGTGGTACTGTCCTTGCTACAGAATGCGGTCCTCCAAACAACAGAAGCTGAAGGAATTACCCTCTTGTTTGGGGACATTTTCACCTTTGCACACAAGGAAACAGCAGCCACCCTTACAGGCTGCTTTTAGCAATCAAGGAGAGAGCTAGAGAAAGGGCTGGGAAGGGCTGAAACCACCAGTCCAAGGGGCAGTTCAATCGCAGCCCCGAGCACACGGTCAGACAGACAGGCACAGGGGAGGCTCCCACAGAGATGGGAAGCCAGAGCACACTCCAGGACATCTCAACAGCTACTACAAATAAAACCCATGGGAAGCCAGAGCACACTCCAGGACATCTCAACAGCTACTACAAATAAAACCCACGGTTGTGAACAGGTGAGAGCTTCTCTCACGTGTAAATAACTTCCACGTCATGATCATGACTTTATGGTTTAGATTTGTGCCAGAGGGACAGCTCAGCGGGTAAGACACCCAGCTTCAATCAAGCCTGCAGACATGAGTTCAATTTGAGGGACACACACGGTAGGAGGAGAAAAGCGACTCCCGCATGTGGTCACTGACTTCCACACGCATGACACTAAAATATGCAATGTGCACACATACATGAGCACATAAAAGAGAAAAGTAACAAAAATACTGCAGAAAAAGTCAAAACTTGCAGATTCTGACATACTGATCTTGTCAGCTTGTTGAGAAAGTAAAATATAAGTACATTAATGATTTTTTAAATTATTTTTATTTCTATTTTGTGTGTATCAATCAGTGTTTTCCTGCATGTATGTATGTGCTATATGTGCATCCCTGGTGCCCAAAGAGGCCAGAAGACGGTAACAGTATCTCCTAGAACTGGCATTACAGACAGTTGTGAGCCACCATGCAGGTGCTGGGAATTGAACCTGGGTCTTCTGCAAGAGCAACAAGTATTCTTAACTGCTGAGCCATCTCTCCAGCCCCTACACTAATGATTTTCATCTCTCTGTCTCTCTCTGTCTCTCTGTCTCTCTGTCTCTCTGTCTGTCTCTCTGTCTCTCTGTCTCTCTCTCTCTCTCTCTCTCTCTCTCTCTCTCTCTCTTTTGATTTTTCGAGACAGGGTTTCTCTGTATTGTTTTGGAGGCTGTCCTGGAACTCGCTCTGTAGACCAGGCTGGCCTCAAACTCACAGAGATCCGCCTGCCTCTACCTCCGAGTGCTGGGATTAAAGGCGTGCGCCACCAACGCCCGGCTACGAATGATTTTCTAAAACATAAAACTGAAGTCCCCCCCATGCACACACTGAATCTGACAGATGCCAACAATCTCAGGAAATCAAGAAGGCATGGATCCCTTGCACCACAGCAGGTCCTGCAGAAGCAGGCCATGTGCAAAATGACAGAAAGCAAGGCACGCCAACAGTTTGCAAGGCACACATGGCTGCGAACCTTATCTACAAACAAACAGGGGCCATGTGTGACCGGGTGTCTGGGAGGCTTCAGGAACCCGCAAGAGTGGACCAGATTTGTTTTCAGGAAGACGAAGCTGCTCGCTTGCTTTTATGTCACCCCTCCCTGTTCCCCAAGGGCCGAGCCCCCAGGAAAAAAACACAGAGCCTCACAGAAAGCACTTACTGGCCAGGCAGATCCAGCGCTGTCCCTGCCTGCTGCAAACACAGTTCCCCCTGTCACTGGAGGAGCCTTAGTGTGAGCGGCCACACGGGGCCCTTTCCTGTGAACCAGATGCCAGGGAATCGACTTCCTGCAGGAGGTGCACGTGTGCTCACTGCAGCCCACAGCTTCCTCTCAGCAGCAGATGTGCTGGAGGCCGATCAAAAGGTCTCCGACTCTCCGGCCTGAGTGTGATCTCTAATGTGTCACTGGCCAGCTGTCAGTCACCAGGGACCAGCTTTCTCTAGCTCAAGATGCAAGAATCCCCACTTTTCAAATCAGATGCGGCACCGGTCCCTCTAGGGAGCCCAGCGTTTTCACTGCAGAAGTGCAGGCTCCCCGCTAACACAGGGCACCTGCCTCACTTCAGTCAGTCAAGTCGAAGTCCAGGGACTGGACGAAGCATCAGAGAGGCATTGCCACTGGAAGGGAGGCTAATAACAAGAGAGATAAGCAAATCTTAGTGCGTGCGTGCATGCGTGCGTGCGTGCGTGCATGTGTGCGTGTGTATGTGTGCGTGCGTGCATGTGTGTGCGTGCGTGCGTGTGTGTGTGCGTGTGTGTGCCTCTGTGTGTGTGTGTGTGTGTGTGTGTGTGTGTGTGTGTGTGTGTAAGAGGGTCTCCCTATGTAGTCCCGCTGGTCAAGCACCTCCTACATTACTCAGGATCACCACTTACTCTCAGCAACCCCACCTGTCACCCAAGTGCTGGAATGGCAGTTTTCATCATAATACCTGGCCTAAACACACACTTAAAACTCACGAAAGGACACCCCAGATGCTACTTGAATGACAATTCTTACAACTTGCATAAAAGTTGGAGTTTTGCAATAACTGCTATCAGAAGTCTCTTCGTTTCATTGGTGAATCTCATGGTTTCTATCTCATACCATAATAATTTTACCCATCAGGAAGCCGACACTCACAATAAGCTCCCCTTTCTCCTTAGGGACAGCAGTAAAGGTACGTGCCAGTCAGGCACATTAAAGCATGATGGGCACATGGTTTGGGAAGCTTCTAAGAAGATTCACATCTGTATCTGCCTGCCTACACTGAGGTCGCTGAGAGGCATAGCTGGCTGACGTAGGTGTGCACCATCTAAGAAACCGGTTCTGAATTAGGCAGACGTCACTGCGGGGCGGACAGCAGCAATCTCTGAGGGCACTTTTGTTTGTGGGTGCGCAGGCACTACTATCTTACAACAGCTAGTAGGGATGCATAGAACAGCCCCTCACACCAAAGAATTGCCAGATCTGAAATGTTACAATCAGTATTCAAAACAAATCCCACAGGAACTTAACAGCGATTCATGGGAACTCCATGCAAACATCAGTTTCCAAGTCCTCACACCAGCTTCCCCTGTCCAACAAGGATCCGCCCACCCAGAGTAACAGTCACTGAGGGAACCGCCCCCTTTTCTGTAGGTAACAGAGGAAACAGAGGTGAAAACAGGACCAGTCAGAACTTGTGGACTGCAAACGGCCATGGACTAGAACATGGTCAGGAGACTGTCCTTGCCCAGACCTCGGCTTTGAGTTGGTAACCAGGCACACTACGCTCCCTTCTTTTGTCAAGAAGGAAAAGAAAGTACGTTCCACTGCCACCTGACAGACTCCCAACATAAAAACCTCAATGAAGCAGACCCTGGAATGGCATCAACAAAGTCTGCATGTCACCAGGACATTCGGATTCCCTTTCCCCAGGATGGAGTCTTCACGCAGGAAGTGTTGGTGGCCTAAGCAGTTCCAACTCCAGGTACAGGTGGAGTCTAAAACGCCATCTAAAACAGCCACCAAAATAAACACACAAGAGCCAGAGCGACTCAAGGGACCACAGCACTACAAAATCCCTTCTCTCCACCTGGAAAACCGTAAGCACGGTGAAATTCCTATACCCGAGTGTCAGACAAGCCGCCCACTACGGGCGGAGGTGGACAAGCAGGCCTAGGATGTACCCTGTTTCTGGCAGACAGCGAGGCTTAGGGTGTACCCTGTTTCTGGAGGACAGCGAGGCTTAGGGTATACCCTGTTTCTTAGGTACTTACTGCTGGTCTAAACGTTTTGTTGACTTATTTAAGCATCACATTGACCTAGCAGAAAGGCAATGTGCTCTTGTCTCCATTTCATAATGAGGACACGGGACACAGAGTGGTGGGTGAACCAGGACTCACAGGGGCTAACATCAAAATGAACGCAGTCCCAAAGAACCCGGTTCAGGGACTATTTTTAACCGCCAGTCTATGATGTTTCTACTTACAAGCCTCTATGTGAGAAAGAGGTTCAGAAATAACCACAGCTTGAAAGAGAATCAATGCCTTCTGTCTGGGCTCTCAGGGGAAGGCCTGGTCAAGTTTGCATGCTGGGCCTCAAAGTCCCTGAAATGCTCACACTTCCCACCTGGGTCTCTATCCAGGTCACCAAACACTTGGCACGACCACCGTAAAGATGCCCTAGGACCAAACCCCAGACTTTGCCGCTCGGATGTATCCTACATTTAGTTACTTCTAAATTTAGATCAAGGCTGGAGCGGAGCCTACCCATTGTCCCACTGCTCTGTGCTAACTGCAGCTGTCTGCGGAGCCTGTGTTGGTTCTGCCTGGCTAGGGGGCAGGCTTGCCCGGCTCCCCATCCTGTTTCCTTGCTGTCCCCTTTCATCTTCTGCTGCTAGACAAGGGCCAGGAAGCGGAAGCACCCAGAAGGCAGAGACCCAGGTGGGGGTCATGAGCTCCAAGTCACGGCCACTTGGTTAGGAAAAAACAAAGGAAATAAATCTCCAAGGTTGAGGTTTTACTGTTTTAGACAAAAGTAAGTTTGGAGGTTTTGCCGAAAGGACTCCACAGGTGCCTTGCCTATGGGAGGTCACAGGAAAGCCAGGGTGGCGTTTAGGACTCCATGCTATCAAAGACAGCGCAGCTGCTATATACACAGAATACATCCAGATCATTCTAAAACAGTCACTTACAGACAAGAACACTTCCAGTTAGAAAATTTTCACCCTCGTTTACTATAATCTCAGTTCTCAAGAGGCTGAGGCAGAAGGATTCCAAATTGGGGGCCAACTTGGGATATATAGTGATTCTAGGATAATCTGGTCTGTTATATAACTAGACGTGGTTCCAAAAACAATTATTTAAAAACTCGTGGAAATAATTTGTGTATATTCCAAGGGTCTTTTGAGTAAGAAATAGACATTGACAGTAAATAAGGAAGCAATTTGTGAGTAAGAGTCCATTTTACACAGGGACTTTATCTTTAGGGGGCTGGAGAGTAAACATTTCTGGCTTTGTGGACCAGAGCTCCCCGTCACAACCTCCCAATCTGCCATTGCAATGCGGAAAGAACCAAACTCAGGTGGGGTGATCAGATTTCAGTTTGTGGATTATAAGAGGCAAATTTTGAATTTGTATCTATAAACGATAGGAATGACACTGCGAGAAAATTAACCCAAACACAGCCACACATTCGTGGATATGATCACAAACAAAATCCTGAAACCACCTAATACCACACACCTAATGTGTTTCTTTCTGTCTCCCTGCAGAACAGAGGCTGTGGGTTGTTTAGCAGGATCACAAACACCACCTTGTGGCCATCTGTGAGAATAGGCTCCCTGGTCCTGATACCCCTTTTCTTGGCATTCTGGGCTAACTGAAGCAGCAATTTAAGTGTGATGTCCAGTGTGACGTAGTGGTCCAGGAAGTCAGCAGTAACTAAGTACTTATTAAATTCTTCCAAGAGCCACTAAACAAAACCATGAGTGACTACAGGCTTCTAGCTTAGGCAGTCAAGCTGCAGACGGTAATTTGACAGCAATGGCAAGACCGACAACACAACACTGAAACTAAAGAACACCGCCCCCGTGCACATCCACGAGGCCTCAAGCTTTCTTCTCCCCCTGAAAACACAAGATGAAGAGAAAAATAATTCCAAGCCCAGTCAGTGAACCCAAGCCCTAGCACCAGTTCAGAAAAACCGAGCCACAGCAATCCACAGGGCTCCTTTGTTCTCTCCTGCACTCCCAAGTTCAACAGGGAGGGGTCGCCTGTGTGGGAAGCCCCGCCCAAAGGGCTGGAGGGAGGGTGAAGGTGAAGAAAATACACCCAGTCCAAGAAAACAGACCCAGGAGAGAAAGGTACAGGCAGGCAAGTAAGAAAAGTATTGCGAGGGTGTTCTCCTGTGACGCACTCGGAAAGCTGAGGCAGGGGAATCTTGGGTTGAAGGCCATGGCTATTCAGGGAGTTAGTTCCAAGCCAGTCTGGGCTACAAAGTGAAAGCTTGTCAGAATAAAACTTAAACAAGCAAACCTGATAGCATAATATGGCTAGAGCCCAAGGAGACACATTTTGCAGGTTATGGAGCTGGGGGTAAGGGGTGGACACTAACTGTGCGGGGATCCCAGGAGGGCTTCCAAGGCAGGGGGCACCCATGCTGCTTCTATGAGACTGAGTATACGGCTGCCAGAGAAAGCAAGGAAGAAAGGGGTAAGAGCAGCGGAAAACAGCAGGGGTTCACCGGCCCGATGCACGACAACACACACACACACACACACACACACACACACACACACACACACGCACGCGCGCGCGCGCGAGTGAAAGCAAGCAGACACACTCACATGGCATCCAGTTTGCCTCACAGGGCTGGGCAGACTTTGGGAATGGAGAAAGACAAGGCTACAAGAGGGCCAAGCATCTCCGAGCCTCGTGGTCCCGCATCTCCATCCACAAACACGGAAGGCAGCCTCCCACCAACTCGCCTCTCTCCAAGATGAACAATGAGCCAAAGAAACACAAAGCAGATATTCCCTGACAAGAGCACCTTCCCCTTTAAAATGTCAACAGGAAGCATGGGCCAGCTCCCGGCTTCCCTCACTCCCTGACACCTTCTAACGCCTGCAGTGGCAAGCTCTGGGCACCGAGTGTGTGCCCTTCCCGGGCCAGTGGAGCACAGTCCCCACCCTGAGTACCTGGGTTGCTGGTGAGGAAGTCGAGGGGGCTCTCGCCGAGGTCCACAGGGCCGTCCACTCGGTGGGGTGGGTTCTCCAGAAGCTCCAGTCCTCCCTCCAGCTCAGGGTAGGTCCTCACCAGGAGGCCCAGGGAGGGCTGGGAGAGGAAATCTTTGAGCATAGACGAATTCAGGGTGCCAGCCGCACGATTATTGATCTCAAGAATCTCATCCCCCGCCTTCAGGCCTGCCAACGCAAGATGGAAAAGTTTTAATGTCACACAAATCAGAGCATAACTACTCAGAAGTTCTGCTGGGAGGGGGCATGCCAAGTTCTCCTGGAATGAGTCTCACAGCCCCAAGCCAGGGCTGCTGGGAGCAGGATGGGTTTGAGAAGGTTCTAGAGCTGTGGTTCTCAACCTTCCTAATGCTGAGACCCTTTAATACAGTTCCTCATGTTGGGCTGACTCCCCCGCCCAGCATAGAATTATTTCATTGCTACTTCATAACTGTTTTGCTGTTACGAATTGCAATGTACGTATGGTCTTAGGTTCCCACACACACAAGGGGTCACTACCCACACAAGTTGAGAACTGCTGACTTGAACCAACAACTACTTCTTCCATGTGTTCTAAGGATCTGCCAATTTCCTTTTTCAAATGCTGACTCTGGTTAACCTCCCAAGATGCTGGTCTCTGGGAAAATTGCCAACAGTGTTTGTACACACTTGTGTCTACTGTCTCTGGGAATGTTGGCAACAGAGTTTTGTACACACTTGTAACTGTTGATCATTTCCATGAAACTGAAACCCAGAAGTTTCTTCTATCTACCATTGTAAGTTTTTTTGTTTTTTTTTTTTTCCTAAATTCACCCAGAGGGGACAGTTTACAGAAACAAATGCAGCTGTTATCACCCCACCCCCCAGGACCCCTGGAAGGACAGCTTCCATTTCATTGTGGGAGGGTTCTCGGAGGCTTATGCAACCTTTGCAGAGCACACCTCAGGAAGGGACAACGTTTGGGACCCAAAGGGACAATGGAGCACAAGTCTGACCTGGGAAAACCAGAAGCTGTGACTGAGAAAGAGTATTTCAAACCTTTATTAGAGACATTGTAGCTGCCTGAGAAGGAGGAGACTGAGGGGAGGAGCACTCTGTTAAGGGAAGGGAGTCTCCATAGGAAGGGAGGGGAGGGGAGAGGGGGAAGAGGGGAGGGGAGGAAAGGGAAGGGAAGGGAGTCTCCCTGAGATGGGAAGTGAATGGAGACAAAGAGGAATTGCAGAAACGAGAAGCCACCCCACCCAAGGTAACCATGGATCCCAGCTCTGACTCGGCAGAAGAATCATTTAGAGAGTTCTCACTTCCCAGATTTGGAGTTAACCCTGGCTATTCTCACTCAGATTTCCTAAACTTACAAAACTCAATACTGAGCATAACACACACACACACACACACACACACACACACACACACACACACACACACACACACACACGGAGGGGATAGAAATGAAATGTGAATGTTTTAGTGTAAAAGCTAAAATTCTGTTGAAAAACAGCTCATTGTATTTAAGATTTATTATTTATTTCTATGTGTTTTGTCTGCATATATATCTGCACACCAGGAAAGCATCAGATTCATTAGAGAGGTTGTGGGCTGCCATGTGGGTGCTGGGAATTGAACTCAGGACCTCTGGAAGAGCAGCCAGTAATTTTAACAGCTGAGCCCCCAAAAATTCATTTTTAGATAGAAATCTGGAGCAGTATAATATTTAAACAGAAAATATAAAATTTCAATATAGAAAAAGCAGGGTGTTGGTGTTTAGTTTTGGTATATACATGTATGTGTGTGCATGCACGTGTATGCATGCATGTATGTGTATGTGTGTGTGCATATGTATGCTGTCATGCCTCTGTGTGTGCCTGTCTGTGTGTGTGTGTGTGTGTGTGTGTGTGTGTGTGTGTGTGTGTCCTGGAACTAACTATGCAGTCCAGCCTGCCAGGCAGAGTAAGAATAATGGCAGGTTGAGTGTTAGCCCCTGAAAACTTGGTCCCTATGCCCCTGCACTTAAGAGTCTGAGTGCAATTCAACCTTGAAAGAGAATCTTTACAGTTGTAGCCATAAGACCTTCTCTTGTCTGGTGGGCCCTAAACCCACTGACATGTCTTCACTGGGCCCAAGGAGGAGAGACTCACAAAGAGCCGGGGTCCAGTGACGATGGACACAGAGCCTGGGGTGACACAGCCACTAGCCCGCAAACACGTGGAGCCATAGAAACTAGAGACAAGCGAGTGCTCCCCCCAAACGGTTCAGGCCCTGCATGGCCAGGGGAACTTTGCCTGGCGTCTCCGGAATTGTAAGACATAAATTCCTGCCGCTGTAAGCCACCCAGCTTCCAGCAGTTTGTTACGGCAACAGCAGGAAGACAACACAGGGTGGGTTCTCAGAATGCGCAGTAAGAGGGGAGGTGTCAGCAGCACTGGGCCCTGACGCAGCACACTGGGGTCTTTCTGCCACAGCTGCGGCCCGGACGGGCTCTGTGATGGCTGTTACTGAGCCCCCCCAGCCCCAGTCTCTTACGAAAGAGGGAAATATGGTGGTGGGAGGAAATGAAGCCAACCATGCCGTCACTGAAGATATTCAACAGACACTGCTCTCCGAGGTGCCGTTCACCCCGCAACTGACCACGAAAAACCCATCTGTGCGGGACCCGAGCTGTCTGGAGCAAGGCCACCCGTGTCCTCCTCAACCAGGCTATGTTATGCGGGACCGTCATGAAAATACAAGATGACAACAGTGGCTCTCGGGTGGCTTCGAAGGGAGAATGACAGTCCAAAGCAAACAGGGCCATGATGAGTGGAGAGGAAGGGTCACAGAACACAGTGAGGTTCAAAGGGTCCATTCACGAGGGAGTCAGCGTGGGATCCAACTAAGAGCAGTCTGCGTGTGGCAGCGTGGGACCCAACCGAAGCGTGGAATAGTCCCGGAAGCCAGACGTGGCCACCAGAAGAGGACTAGGGCGCTGACTGACGCACACAGCGTGCACAGGCCCACCTAGGCAGCATTCCTTTGGCCTCTCTTCTCGGCAACACAGCCTGGCCATTTTCACCGGTTGCAGGCACAGAGGCTGTGTCCGAACAGCCGGCCAGGGTTCTATTCTACATGTTAACGAGCAGTCAAAGAACTACTAATCCTGGGAAAGAAAATGTCTCACGGACTACAGCTCTCAAAGGCTGGGTGCAGGACGGCATTATGCTACACGGGGAGGGTGGAGGGAAGCCAGGGGAGGGGATGTGTGGTACTCAGAATGCGTAAGTGGGATGCTTGGATTTCAGGGAGACCTGAAGACTGGTGGGATGTATGTTTTCATTGATCGCTAGACCTGACACCCCACGTGCCTCCTCCTGACACAGCCTGCCCCGTGTGGAGTGTCAGGACGGTCTTTGTGGCCACAAAAGATACATACACATTGACTGGTCTTACATCTGCTGAGAACACTGCTCTCTGGCACAAGGAGGCTGGGGAGACATTTGTTTTCATAGAGTCTCAGGGTTCTCAGACTCACAGAACTAAAACAGGATGTGACTAGAGTCAGGAGATTCCCCCACCCCCAGGGCCACGCCCACAGCACACTCATCCCTCTGAAAGTGATAAAGATCAGTCTGCAGGTCTGGAGGGGAATGAAGCCCGTCTGTTCACAGCTGAGCCACAGCTCAGTGCCTCTGCAAACTCTGGCCTCCCCTGGGCCTGCAGCCTAGAAAGTACAGAGGGAACACACAGGAGGTTCTCGCCAGTGGCAAGCACATACATGATTCTGACTACTCCTCCTTCACGTCCCGCCTTCTCTGCCTGTGCAAACAGACTGGATTGAGATTCTCCGATGGTTACAGCACCGGGTGAAATAACCCACATAGGGAACTCACAAGCTATCAAACACCCAGTACTAGGCTCACAGCTACAGGGATGGAGGCAGGAAATTCAGTCCCCCTCTGTTACCAGTGTTCAGAGTTCTTGACAGAGGAGATTTGGCTAACCATATCTAAGTATAGCTGACACAGATGTGCTGGCCAACATAGACTGTGTTCCCACGAAATTCCACACCAAGAACAAAATTCCTAAACTCACTAACCTGCTTCGTATTTTTATAAATACAACGAGCTGAACAGTGCCCCCCTCCCAAAACAAAACCAATCATGCCTACATCTGGAAGCAAGCTTCTTTGCAAAGAGGTTCAGGCACGTATTATGGAGATAATTAGAATAATTGTTGTAACCATATAATGTTACAGACATAATTGAATCAAAATAAACCCCTAACTAAGACAAAATTCACGGAAATTGAGGATGAGTGTTAAACCAAAATGACCTCTGTTCTTTCTTAGACGACGGCCACAGAAAGGCTAAGGACACAGAGCAATGGCCATGGTGACTCCAAAGGCAAAAATGGGAACACGGGTTACAAACCAAGAATCCCTGGGGATGGCTGGCAGCCGCCGTATCTAAGAAGAGACAACTGACAGAGTCTTCCCTGAGCTCCAAATGGAATCCTGCCAACACCCTGGCTTCAGACTTCTAACTTCTTGAACTGTGAGCTGAAAAAATTCTGTCCGGAATCTAATGGAGTGGACAAGTTCTGGCTTCTCTTGGTACCCTTAGCAGGTGGATTCCAGGGAGGCTCAACAGATGTAGTCATATTTGCATATAGCCATATTTGAATCATCTGTAAATTACCTGTAATACCTAAAGCAACATAAAAGCTATGAAACCAGTGACTACATTATATATATAAGGACAAAGATGGGTATATATTCGGTAGATGGTAACTTTTTTAACGCTGCCCCCCAAAGATTGAGTGTGTAGTTGGTAGAACCCAGAGATGCACAGTCCATGGGTAAAGAGGGTCCACTGTGATCTAGGTTGAGAAGGGATCCTGAAACTGCAAACAGGCTGCAGAACAGGGCTCAGAGGCAGCCAAAATGCATGGTGAGCTGAGGGGAGGGGAGTCAGAGAAGCAGGCAAGACACACCAGGGGAGAGGTGGCCACAGCAGAGATGAGGAAGCAGACCTCAAGTCAACCTCTGCAGAGGCTCCAGGAAGTGACCGAAGTACAACAGCCACCTCTGGGGGTACTACAGGCTAGGTCAGTGCCTCTTGACCTGTGAGGACCAAAGTTCTGCTTCCCCCAAGGCCCAGAGTTCCCAGGAGATAAAGAACCATTGAAGGGGACATTGCAGTAGTCCCACAGATACAGACTCAAAGTCTCACCTAGAAGCTGGGATGGTGACATTTCTTCCACACCGGATACATGAAGTAAAACCCACTTCCTTGGAATTGTTTTCAAGGAGATACTACTCTTTACACAAAAACCCACTGAAAATGTCTTTCTCATTAAGCAATGAGAAAAACCTAGAGGGAAACTATGAGATAAACAAGGGCCGCGGGGTGGGGGCGGGGGTAGAGCTGGGGGTTTGCAAGTCTGTAGAACTAACAGTGGAGAGGCTGATGCAGAAAGAGCATGAGTTCAAGACCAGCCAGGAGTTATACCATGAGTTTCAAGACAACCTCAGCTACATATCAAGGCCCTGCCTCAAAAATGAAAGAAAGAAAGAAAGATAGATATAGATGATAGATAGATAGATAGATAGATGGATAGATGGATGGATGGATAGATAGATAGATAGATAGATATAGATGATAGATAGATAGATGGGTAGGTAGATGATAGACAGATAGATAGATGATAGACAGACAGACAGACAGATAGATAGATAGATAGGTAGATGATAGATAGATAGATAGATAGATAGACAGACAGACAGACAGACAGACAGACAGACAGACGCAGCCAAGGCCTCCACAGTCTTACCTTTCTTGGACGCTAAACCGGTTTCCTTGACGCTGCTCACATAGAGTCTCCGGACACCATCTTCATCCACAGAAGAAAGGGAAAACCCTACAGAGCACAAGACGGAAGGCAGGCTCACACCTCTGAATGCTGAGACGGCAACAGGAAGTACCTGCTATGAGCACAGAGCTATGTCTACGTTTTGGGTTACACTTTGGAATTGTTTTTCTTTCCTGTTGTTCAGATGGTTTTACACAGCAGGAAAAAAAGAAAGTATTTTTAGATCACTCGAGAAGCAACTACCTATAAAAATAAATTTTTTTTTATTTTTAAATTTTATTTTTAAATAAAGAGTAGGCCCATTACTCTTCATACTTCACACTTGCTTGTCAAGGCAAACAAAAGGACATGATTTTCTCTCCCCTGCTTCCTGGTGGAGGGCACTGATTTGCCTTTTCCATCCTCTTCCTCACACAGCACAAAGCAGACAGGCCGGCTTACCTCAACAGGGCCCCTTTCCTTTGCTCAAATTTAGCCTACGTGGCAGGACACACTGTCCCACGGTGTGACGTGTGTTCACCCATATGTGCTGCAGTATGGACGCTGCTCTAACTTATTACCACACTCTGAAAACTCACTTTACACACACCACCGTATACTGGAATTTCGTTAACCGATTTCATAGTCTACTAGTGACCATTAGAATACTAACTAGTTAACCAATCAATGCTGAGAGCAGAAGGAAAAGTTGTTTTTAAAAAAAAAAGGCAAAATACATGCTCTGTAGATGCCCATGGGAGGTCTGCCCCTTTCTGAAAGGAGACAAAGAAGGAATGGGTGGGGGAGGGTTAGGTGGGAGGGAACATGAGGAGGGGAGGTAGGGGAAACTGGTCAGTATGTAAAACAAATGGAACAAAAATGTAAGAAAAATAGGACAAATAAATAAATAAGAAAGAAAGAAAAAAAGAGAACATGCTATAAGGCTGGATGCCAGAGAGCCACTGAGACTTTTCCAGTACTGTCAAATGTAAGTTTTCTGTTTAGCTCACTGTATCAGGCTGAATGAAAAAGACAGTAGTCTTACAGCCAATTAACAAAGGTTTTCTATGGGATGGGAACACTCTAATCTCAGCAGACTCTAACAGAAGCCAAAATGATTGCCAACAGGGGCAGAAGGACACCAGTCAATATGAGACCAAGGTAACCAGCAGTCAGGAGGCCGCCACTGTAAAAACAGGAAGGTATCATGAGTGATAAGTGGCCTAGGACCTAGAAAAGGAAGTAATTAAGACTACGTGAAGAAACTAGGCTTCCAGCTGATTTGATGAACTGCCAGGAAATCCCTCATACAGACATCTGTGGCCAAAGGGAATCCACAGCAGAGATTCAGGTACAGACACACACCGCAGTGTTGACCTGTGTACATACACTTCCACTCACAGACATCGGAGGACCAAGCTTCTTCTAAGCGGTGTGTAATCTAAGCACCACCTAAGGGCTGGCATGGAGACAGAAATTCCCACGTGTTTGTTTACTCTTGTCTTTCTTTTTTTCCGACACTGGGTTTCTCTGTGTAGCCCTGACTATTCTGGAACTCACTCTACAGACCAGGCTGGCCTGGGACTCAGAGATCCATCTGCCTCTGCCTCCTGGATGCTGGGATTAAAGGCGTGCGCCCACCACAGCCTGGCCTGAGTGTTTATTCTTTATCTTTTTCTGGCAGTTGAGTTATTAGGTCATCTTTTCTGTCCTCAGATAGAAAACAGCACTCAGTGCTGTTAAGATGGTCTGTGCTAGTGGCTTGCTCTGTACAGGAAAGCTACACTGATTAGGACTGGACGGAGGCTGGCTGCGTCTGCATTGAGACGGCACAGCTGGCTCTGGGGTGGGGCCATCAGATTATCCAGGACCGTGGGCAAGATCTACCCACAATCCCCAAGGAGACCATCCAGGCATGACTGGATTAACTGAGGTGGGAAGCTCCCCCCCCCCCAAAGGAGGATGGCAGCATCTTCAGTGCGAGCATTCATGGTTCTCTGCTTCCTCAGACTCCTGAAGCCAGGACTTCCCCAACATGGCGGACCATGCCCTCGCGCTATGAGCTGAAATAAACCCCTTCTCCACTGGGTTGCTTTCGTTTAAGTATTTCCTAACAGCACCCAGGGAAGTAACTGCGACGGGAACTCTTCCTCTTTCCCTGACAGTGTGCGGCTGCCAATAGGAGCCCAGATACTGAGAGCTGGCTTGAGTGACGTCACCAGCCATGCAGCAGGGCTTTCCAGAGTGAAGCTCAGGGAATGGTACCACGTGGTTTGGCCATGAGAACCTCCTCCGTTGGTGTGGTATGGCCACAACCTCTAAGCACAGGGCTCTGAATGGTGGCCACAAAACTCAACCCAAATCAAACCAAAGCACTTTGGTTTTTGTTTGTTTTTCAAGACATGGTTTTCTTATGTTCTGGAACTGACTCTGTAGACTAGGATGGCCTTGACCTCCAGAGCTCCACCTGCTTCTGCCTCCAGAGTACCAGGATGTAAGGTGTGTGCCACCACCTCCAGACAATGCCATGTCACACGGCCTGAGCCGCTGTGGTCTATAAAGTACAGCAGCTGCTTCCGCACGCACTCACGGTTTTATACCTTCTGCAGCTGTGGTGACCCACATTCAACCCTGATTACAACACACCGTTACAGGGCTTCTTTATTATGGCTCTTAGTGTGCTCAGCCTACAAATCAGACTTTATGAGGTGATGGAGAGACGGCTCAGTGGTTAAGGGCACTGGCTATTCTTCCAGAGGACCCAGGCTCAATTCTCAGCGCCCTCGTGGTGGCTCACAACCATCTGTAACTCCAGTTCCTACTTCTGGCTTCCAACGGCATCAGGCATGCAACATGGCACACAGATAAACAGACAGGCAACATATATATGCACACACATGAAAACTTTCAACTTTATTATTGGTATGCATGTATAGAGGGGGGGGGAAACATGGCATAGGGCTCTGTGCTAGCTACAATTTTAGGCAACTGGGGAATATCCCCTAAGGAAAGTGGAGACAACTGTAGGGTGTTTTTATGCCAAGGGCCTACTTCTGTGTCCCAGAATCACTGAGTCTAGACTAAAACTAAGAGCTTGGAGATCTGCTCTTTCCTAGATCCCCACTGGTTTCTTCTCCCTCACAGAACAGTAGGCAAGGGAAGAGTCACATCCCGGTGTCTGCTGGACACAGTGCTTGTTTACACCAGTGCCACCAATTACGGCTTTAATCACAGAGGTCACACGTCTTTTGCATAATAAGTCCTCTATAAACAAACGAATTGTCCCCATTGAAAACGCCCTCCAGGCTTTCTGATGTGTTTAGCTCAAGGGCCGAACAGTAAATGGCATGAAGATATAATGGAAGTGGCCAGGGCTACAAAATTAGGTCCTACTCATCAGGCCTCACCCCTCTGATGAGTATTTTGAGATGAGGTTATTTGCTTGGGGGAGGAGATGTGGAAGGAAAATAATACCAGCTGGACGATGAAGGATTTAGACCGTGAAAGATTTGGAAATTCTCAAACACTAAAAGATTAAGAGCAGCATTCAGAGAAAGATCTGAAACACGTGTCAATGGTGGTCTTGACATTTCACCAGGAACTGCCAGCTCCTTCCAGCACACAGTAGGCCCACACTCATCAGCTCCTTTGTAAATAGGTAGCTATGTGATTTGCACAGACCTGTGACTGTCGCCTAGCAAGACCTGATTCTCACCACTTCTCCTATTTCCTCTAAGCAAAGCCACAGACAACACCTCAGGGGACAACTGTTCCAGGCTGGTTTTGGAGGACAAATAGTCTCAGACAATCCCGAAAGGTGTTACACAGCAGGCAGATCTTTTTTTTTTTTAAAGATGTACACAACTGTAGGGCAGTGGTGGCCCACGCCTCTAATCCCTGTGCTCAGGAGGCAGAGGCAGGAGGATATCTGTGAGTTTGAGGTCAGCCTGGTCTACAGAGTGTGTTCCAGGACATAGTCAAAGCTACCCAGAGAAACCCTGTTTCAAAATAAGTAAACAAATAAATAAGAGAAAGAAAGAAAAGAGACAGGCAGACAGACCCACACAAGTCTGGCCCCTGACTGGCATCCACCACTGAGTCTGAGGGAAATCCCCAACACTGTAACTCAGCTTATATGTCTACACAGTACAAACAATGCCATCCAGAGTGAGTGCCGGCTGTCCTCCAGGACTCTAGGATTTGGTGTGAGTCAGGTAGGGGTGTTCAGATGACCTGCTGTCCAAGAAAGGCCTCCAAACTCCCCAATAGCAGTCGATCCTGTGCTGCCACGCTGACCCTGGGACTCAAATCTACCCTCTTTCTCCACTGAGTGAGCAGTACTGGAAGCCTGCTGTCCCCACACACTCTTCCTATCCTTTTATCTTCGCTGATTTCGCTTTGTGTTATTTCACTGTAATACTCAAAGTCCCGGGGAACACTACGCACTACGCAGTAACTCCTCTAGTGAACCAGCAACCCAGCGGTGGTCTTGGACACCAGAGCAGTAGCAGTAGCAGTAGTGAGTCCTTTTAATGTCACCCGTGGGAAAGTAGGATGGCGCCTGTGGAGGATGGGTAAGTGGATATTCCCCTCACATGTGGGGCACAACAGAAAATAAAGTAATCCACTCCCACTAAGAAACTGTATTTCTGTGCGTCTGTGTGAGTGTGTGTCTGTGTGAGTGCGTGTCTGTGTGCCTGTGTTGATACCCGTGAGTGCAGACGCCACAGAAGCCAGAAAGGGGCAGGGCGTTAGATCCCTTGGAACCTGAGCTGCAAGCCTTTGTAAGCCACCCAAGGTGCAAGGATCCAGAAGGGGGTTCTCTGTAAGAGCAGCAAGTGCTCTTAACCCCTGAGCTCTCTCTCTAGCCCCACCCCCTCCCCAATTTCCTTTATTTTAATATCCCATTTCAAAGATAGTTTTCTTTTTGTAAAGATTTATTTATTTATCACATATACAGTGTTCTGCCAGAAGAGGGCACCAGACTGAATTGTCGATGGTTGTGAGCCACCATGTGGTTGCTGGGAACTGAACTCAGGATCCCTGGAAGAGCAGTCAGTACTCTTAACCTCTGAGCCATCTCTCCAGCCCCCCAATTTCTTTCTTATGACAGCAGAATCCTGGAGACTCAAGTTATAAGAGACTGAAGGTCAGGGGCTTCCCTCTCCGTGCCCAGGGCGAGCATCCCTTCGTAGCTCAGCTGCTCTTCACAGTGCAGGAGTCAGATGTGTTGTTTGAAACAGGCCCCCAAAGGCTTTTTTATTGAATTGTTAATATGTGTGCGGTCTGTTTACACAGAAAATGCTCTAACTGGGACACAAGCGCCCAAGAGCAAAGACAAACAAACCTACCATAATTTCCAGCGGAGGAGTCGGACTTCTCAATGTGAATACTCTGGGTGGCTTTGGGGCAGATTTCAATTTCTTTGTAAAGCTGCAAATCACAGGAAAGAGGCTAATTAGGACGGCGTCACAAATAGCTCTTTTTTCATAACTGATACCTGAACAAGAATACATAGCACATCAGTCATTTTTGTTTGTTTGTTTGTTTTTAATGTTTTAACCTACTGAGAGTTATATTGGAAACTTAGAATTCTCGTCACCAAGCTCAGCTACAGTATGGATTCTAACCCTCCCTCCTTCCCTACACACACACACACACACACACACACACACACACACACACACACGCACACACACACACGTAACTCCAGGTAACACCCTCAATTCATCACAGACCTGAAAAATAACGCCTCAGTCATTAAGCCCTGCGGTGCTCGGGCAAAGGGTTCATCAGAACCGAACGGTGGTTATAAACACGTTGGGTGCAAGTCCTGAGAACACGGGGCATCTCTGTGCTGGCGCACAGCGCCTCCACATGGAAACCCACAGCAGGACAAGCCGGTAGATACGAATGCTGACACTGAAACAAATTGTGAGGGTGGACAGAGTCCCTGCTACCCACGTAACGCTACAAAACCAGTTAGAAAACCAAGCATACAAATCAGTCAGCTGTCTAGAAGCCCAACATAATCTATAGTGTGCTTCTGCATAAAGTCAAGATTGGAAATAATGTATAGCTCGCGCGCACTTCAGAGCTGTTTGTTGAGATGAACTGATGCTGTAATCTCACCTATCTCATAAGACATGGATTTCCAGCTACGCAGCCTTTCGTCTACCACTGGGACAATTATGATCTCCATTTTACAAATAAGGGGACTAAGGCTGGTAAGAAACTTTATAAACTTTAAAAAGTTTATCAAGCCAAGGTAGACAGGGCAGGATCTGAACCCAATCTTGCAGCCCCCGGAGATATGGTTCTTTTTGCCCCACAATGGTGACTCCCAGGTCAACTTGTGAAACCCCAGGTCAGGAGAGTGGACCTTCTTAGGTTAAGAAAGCCTAAAGCTGAAATCCAAGTTTGAAAACAAGAGCAAAAACAAATGCAAGCTGTTATTTGGTCTTGAAATGAAAATAAGTCTCAAGCCACAGAACTTTACAGAAACTTCAAAGTGGAGTACCGAAGCAGAGCCCCTGGTGATGGCTGCCTCTGCTCCACCTCTACAACGTCAGGCAAGGAGAGGAGAATGCAAATTTCCTGTTTCCATGTACTACGACACAGTGTGATGGTGGTTAGAGCTAGGAACAATTGCGGTACAGCCAGGATGTCAGGGGGTATAACTCAGTATGATTTTATTTAGATACTTCAGAAATGTTCTGCAAAATTAAATTCACCAATTAGAAGACTTGATGATAATGATTTTAAGATCAGAAAATACAGTCATTCAGATTTTAAGATCAGAAAATACAGTCACCCAGGTGACAAATATGGAATTACTCAAATAAAGCTTACCACGCATGGCAGGACACAACTTTACCCATCGTTCATCTCTGCTTAGCTTGAGCCCTGGGAGTGCATTTTGAAACATGCGTGACAGCCAATCCTTGCCGCCAGGTGGCAGTATGTAACTGCTTTAACCATCGCTGGGAAGACCCAGTGGGAATATGGCTCGTGCACAATCTCTCGCTTTCCACTGGGGACAGCTCAGTGCGGCATAAACGGGCCCCTGAGCCACCTGATCCCTCTTGTGCTGCTGAAGACTGAGGTCAGATGGAGCAAAAAACTCTAATAAAATGCAGGAAATCTCAAGAGTACGCTGTGTCTTTAAAATGTTTTCTCTGAAACCACAGTTTTGGAGCTAGGAAACGTGAAATCTGTCCACTTTATGTACAAACAAGCGGCACACGTTAAATGACCTCCATTTCGTCAAATGACTGAAACTGCACCCCCCCGGGGTCTCACGAAATCACGTCCTGCTTTCCTGTCCCCTCTGGGTGTCCTAGCCTAGGCCATGATGGTCTCTCATGTCAGCCACAGTGCCCTAGCCTGGAGAGGTTCTGTGTGCCCTGTCTTATACCCTATGGTCCATCTGCCACACGCCAACCTCGAGGAAAGTGCAACAGAAGAGGTCAGCTACTGTCATTACTAGGTAACTGCATAGGACTGCTTCCAATGCCCACACGACCCCAGAATACCCAAATCCCTTATGGAAAAATGATGTAGTGTTTGCATAAGACCTATGCTCACCAGCTCTTACATACTTTGAATTATCTTTTTTTTTTTGGTGTTTCGAGACAGGGTTTCTCTGTAGCTTTGGAGGCTGTCCTGGAACTCACTTTGTAGAACAGGCTGGCCTCGAACTCACAGAGATCCGCCTGCCTCTGCCTCCCGAGTGCTGGGATTAAAGGCGTGCGCCACCAACGCCCGGCTGAATTATCTTTAGGTTGCATTTGGTACCAACCAAATGCATCATGAATGATGGGTAAATGGTTTTCACATCACATTATGCAGTGAATAAGGAGCAAGGAAGTCTATTCGTATTCAGTACAGTCAAGGCCATCACACTGTACACTGTGCCGTATATATTATAAACACAGAGCAGCAGCAGTGTGGGAGGTGTTTTCCCCTTCTTTCTGTTCTGTGTTCACAGACTCTCAGTGTGCATCTGGATGGCGCCGCAGACGTCGAGGGCCGTGTGCAGTGTCCCTTTCCCTTCTCCTCTGACTCCATCCACAGAGCCCCTGCTCCTTTCTAGTTTCGTGTCTGGCACCTCATCCTTTTCCCCTCCCTGCATGGCACAACCGGCCCAGTCACTTCCTCCCCACCTCCCCAGTCCTGCTGCCCCCCTTTTGCATATGTACATGGACGGGCATGCACCTGTGTGTCCACTGCATGTGGAGGTCAGAGGCTGGTGTCATGTGTGTGTGCGTGTATGTGGAGATCAGAGGCTGGTGTCATATGTGTGTGCATGTATGTGGAGGTCAGAGGCTGGTGTCATGCATGTACACACGCATGTGGAGATCAGGGATTGATGTCATGTGTGCACACACGCACGTGGAGGTCAGGGATTGATGTCATATGTGTGCACACATGCATGTGGAGGTCAGGGATTGATGTAATGTGTGTACACTCGCATGTGGAGATCAGGGATTGATGCCATGTGTGTGCATACACACATGTGGAGATCAAGGATTGATGTCATGTGTGCACACACGCATGTGGACGTCAGGGATGGGTGTCAGGCGTCTTCCTTGATCACTCTCCACTTTACATGTCATCAGCTGGTGTCTCACTGAGCCTGGAGCTCGCCAGTTCGGCCAGCAAGCTCTAAGGGCTTCCCCCCTGCCCCCCTGCACTGGGTTATGGGTGCATGCGTGCAGGGGTGCTGAGGTTTAAGTCTGGCGCTCATGTTTGTGTGGCAAGAATCTACCAACTGACCTTCTCACCACACCCACGCCTCTCTCTGAGACGCTTCTTCCCGCCTCCATCCCGACGGCGCACCTGCGCACACCAGCACACCTCTCTGTCCGTTTGCCCCTTTCCTGCTTTCCCAAGTCTCAACAGCTGCTGCTGATGGCTTGTTTTATATGCCTGTCTGCAAACCTCAATGGAGGCTCCTCCAGAAACAAGATTCTTTTTCCCGTTGGCACATACCCTGTGAGAACTAGAGATTATGCCAAGCACAAAATGCTAAGTAAATATTTGCTACATGAATGAATAAATAAACTAATCAATTTTGCCTGCACATTTTATTCCCCCATCACTTTAATAAGAACTCGTTTAGTGTGAGATTGGAAAAGGATTGTCTCTACGGACTACATCTAGGTGTGTGACCATTCCATCAATGGTTCCCAACAGCTGGTCATAAGGAGACAGCCAAATGGGTAACACTTACATTAATATAATCAGGGAAAGCTGACACACAGCAACTATTAGGAGATATTCACAACAAATGGGTAACACTTACATTAATATAATCAGGGAAAGCTGACAGACAGCAACTATTAGGAGATATTCACAAGCAAGAGAATCCCCTGCCCACTAACACCAACACTCATCAATCACCCTCCAAGAAGATCTCAAGTCCAGGACTCTGTTCAGCTGCTCATGGCACAGAATTAAGAGTCTGGGGACGGGAGGGCATTGGCATCAGCATGCAGACGAAGGAGCAAAGCTAATTAACACTGTGTAGACTGCTGCTTCTTCAGAAAGGGCCGAGAAATCAAATAAGCTCTCAAAAAACAACCAGGAATGCTCAGAAACCCTGTCTTGGAACGACACCACATCTACATGAATGATCTAAAGCAGAGATCCAAAACCAGGGCCCACTGAGATGATTGCAGGGGTCTGTGAACCTAGGGAAAAAGTAAAAGTTACCTAGCATATTTGGAAAATGTAGCATCTTCTTTGATCATGAATGCACGCAGGCAACCATGCAGCAACACTGAGAGTGCCTGCGGCCTCATCGTGAGTAGACAAGTTATGTCAGCAGCATATTCTAGATGCTGAGATGCTCGGCAGCATATTCTAGATGCTGAGATGCTCGGCAGCATATTCTAGATGCTGAGATGCTCGGCAGCATATTCTAGATGCTAAGAGCTGCATTATTTACTCTTGCCCCTATTTCCGAGGTGTGGTCTTACAATTTAGTGAGCTAATAACACATTATCTAGCATCTAAAATTCATTTTTGCAAAGTATTTTGTTATAACTATGCCATGGAAATTCCATGTATATCCTGTCTCGTGCATCTATAAGCATTATTCTGGGAAGGGTCTGGAAGCTTTGTCAGCCACCAATGCTGCGCAGAGCACAAGAGGCTTAAAGAACTTGGTAAGATGGAGGTGCTGGTATAACCGTGGCAATTACTTCCTTGCAGAAAGTTCGGGCCAGAGACCTCTGCAAAGGGTGAACACAATGCTCTCTTTGTACTTTAGATGGTTTTTAATTATAGCATGTACATAGCAATCATAGGCCCAAACTGACCGAGCTTGGCCCTTAATCACCTCACTGGATAAGAACACATAATATCTGAAGCTTAAAACAATATTCGAGGAGTGCAGGAGAAGTGGCTCAGCGGTTAAGATCACCGGCTGCTCTTGTAGAGGACCCAGGTTCAGTTCCCAGCACCCACACGACGCTCACAGGTGTCAGTAACTCCAGTTCCAGGAGGGTGTGTCGTCTTCTTCTGCCTTCTTTAGGTACCAGGCATGTACACGATGCACACATACAAACACTCGTATACATAAAATAATGAAACAGGTCTAGAGAAATTAAAACAGTAACACATGCGAAATAAAAATTTTTAAGTCGTGGCTTAATTAACACGCATGCCCGGTATGTACAGGGCACAGAATTTGGTTGCCTAAGCCCTGTAATTCTTGGTGTGCAACATTCACCAATCGTAAGGCATAAACTAAATGATCTAGTGTCCTGTTATCAGTTAGCCTCTTTCTATCTTTTCCTCACCTAGTTCCAGGTTATGCCCCCAAGTTGATCTGAAGCTCACTGTGTAGCCAAGGCTGGCCCCAAACTTTCACTCTCCATTCTCTTGCCTAAGACTCTCCAGTGGTGAAGTTACAGATGTTCACATATATATATACATACATGCATACATACATACATACATACATATATGTTTTGCCTGAAGGTATGTCTTTGTACTACATGTGTGCAGTGACTACAGAGGCCAGAAGAGGGCATCAGATACCCCAGAACCATAAATACGAATGGTTGTGAGCCACCATATGGGTAATGGGAACCCAAGGTCACTTCCTCTGCAGAGCACTCAGTGTTCCGAGCTACAGGACCCGCCCATCCCTCCAGCCCCATTCTGATCCTTTTCCAACATATAACATGATCAGACTTTTAGAGAAGTACAATCTCATAATTTCCTTAAAAAACATTTAGAGGGATCTGAAGTGGCCTTCTAGGCGGCAGAAACATCCCAGATCATAACCACTGCGGTGGACACATAACTGCATAAATTTGCCAAAGCCTTTTAAACTGTGTGCTCGACACTGGTGAGCAGTTCCTAATATAAGAAGTATAGCTCAGAATGTTGACTTTAAACCATTTCCTATGAAACTCTACCCCGTCGTTCCCCTTCCCAAAAGGAACCTCTGGCCTGTTCTTCTGCCCATGGTAAGGCCCTGCCCTGGTTTCCTGCCCATTGTCATGACAAGCAGCTTTGTGGGCCCAGAAAGATGACTATGTCACTGAGAGGCCAGAACGTTCCCCAAGAGAGGCTGGGACAAGGCACCGGGGGCTGGGTTTTGCTCCCTTCTTTGTTTTTGTTTTACACCCACAAGATTTGAGCCATCAGTTTTGATAAGAATTGGAAGTTGCACTGCCGCGTCAGCTGCGCAGCCAGTGTCCGAGAACGTGCGGAGGGTGTCGGGGATTGACAACACAGACACTCGTTCAACAATGTAAAGAAAACTTTAAGCAGGCCCCAAAAAGGCTCAAGAAAACTCCCCAAGAAAGGCTCCCTCCAGAAAAGCTTCTGCTCTCTCCTCTCCCCTGCTGGTTCTGCTCTGACACCAAAAACTGATCTGGGCGTGTCAGAAGAGGCGGTTAGTCTTTGGACAAGGTCGAGGTCAGGGCGGTATCTGTGGGCAAGCCCTTTCCAGGAACTTATTGCCCCGGGCATTGTATTGTTTTTAGTAAACATGTTTTTAGTAAACATTGTCTTACAGCTGCCTACTCCCAGGCCCTGGGGAAGTGGGTCTCTGCTCACGGTCTGGTGTCCCCACATTGCACAAAACTGGAGTTGGTGCTTTTATCGTGACAACAGCCAGATGATCTTAGAATTACCAAGTAAGAACTGAAGTCTACAGCAAGAGCAGCCACGATGATGACCAGAGTCGCCAGTTAAGAACAGAAGTCTATGGCCAGGCAGTAGTGGTGCATGCCTTTAATCCCAGCACTCAGGAGGCAGAGGCAGGTGGATCTCTGTGAGTTCGAGGCCAGCCTGGTCTACAAGAGCTAGTTCTAGGATAGGCTCCAAAGCCACAGAGAAACCCTGTGTCAGAAAAACAAACAAACAAACAAAAAGAATGGAAGTCTACAGGAAGAGCGGCCACGACGACTGAACTCTTGCCTGAGCTGTATGTGTGGGTTCCAGCCTCTTCTGTGACTGTGCAGCCCGCTCCCTGGTCAAGCAGAGGACGTCTGTGATAAGTAAGGTTATTCCCTGCCAGCTTTGGAACTCCGAATGAAGCTCACTCATTTCAGAAACTCGTTCCACTCCATCAGCTACAATTACCACAAGTACATACATAATTTGAAAATCATCTCAAACTGAATGTACACGGATAGCGGTCGTAAACATTACCAGCTCGTAAATGTCCTCCTCAGGCTTCGGAATGTAGAACTGCATCTTGTTCTCCATTAGAAATTTCAGGCGCAGGTAATGGGCGGAATGGTCCAGCTGATGGGCCTGGGA
Source organism: Mesocricetus auratus (assembly GCF_017639785.1). NCBI lineage: Eukaryota > Metazoa > Chordata > Mammalia > Rodentia > Cricetidae > Mesocricetus > Mesocricetus auratus. Next base: position 7,668,622 of record NW_024429192.1, on the reverse strand, counting down.
CAGGAAGGAAGGAAAAGGTCTGTTTAGTAGTAAACAGATGAGGGTGCTTCTCCAAGGGCATGGGACTTGCTATCTTGTCTCCTGAGGACAGCAGAGATGGGGTGTGTGGCGGGTTTCTATCCTTAAAAGGTTAGAATACAAGTCAGACCTGGAACTCACTAATAGAATGCTGTAGGGATCATGCAATTCAATGCAGAAAACAGAGTCACAGCTCTTTTCCATGTATGTGATTAACTGTGCGCCGGTTTTTCCAACAAAAATCTATTACACTAAAGAAGCACACAGAGAGAGAGGGAGAGGGAAAGGGAGGGAGAGAGAGAGAGAGAGGGAAAGGGAGGGAGAGAGAGAGAGAAACAAGAAAAGGGGAGCATTAACAATGAGAGAAAAGGGCTGTGCCCTAGGAAATTTGGGGTCCCTAGGACAGGTGTTAGCAGCTCTCACTACAGGCAACTTAGCATGCAGGCAAGGCATTGGATTCCAATCTGTCTTATACATTCCAGAATGGGACTTCCCAGGAGCAGTCAAGTGTGCCTCCAACCCGGGAAGTACATCAAATGACCTGGGAATTAGCATTCCCAAGCCTTTCTGATGTCTACCTAAAAAGCCACTCTTGAATTCATTTTGATTACAAAAGATACCATCACAATACTGTTTTATAAATACTTCTCAGTACACAAAAAGGAGGTGTGTGGAGAAAAGAAAACTGCTTTCCAAATGTTACAAGACCCCAGGCAGTGGTGGTGCATGCCTTTAATCCCAGCACTCAGGAGGTGGATCTCGCTGACTACAAAAAGAGTTCCAGGATAGCCAGAACTATGTAGAGAGACCCTGTCTAAAAGAAACAAAAGCAAAAAACAAAACATCAAATGCTGTAAGACACCATGAAGTTATACTGCAAGAGATTAAATATTTAAATGGGTAATTTTAATTGAAAAGTGCTCTTATCTATCACTGAAAATTACATCCCAAAATACTACCAAGTAAATGATAAGCTATTTAGAATTTGTTTCCAAAGTAATCCACACACAGAGGTAGAATCAATGAAACTTAACATGATACATTCTATGCAATGGGTACATGGGGATTTACTACATGGACCTCACTTTTACATAAGTTTTAAATTTCTCAAAATTTAAAAATAAAATTTCAATTTTATATAAAGTAATAAAAATATTTCTCAATGCCCTGTGATGAGAATTATCTTTTGGGGGTGAGGGTGGGGAAGAGACAGGGTTTCTCTGTGTAGCTCTGGCTGTGCTGAAACCCACTCTGTACACCAGGTTGGCCTCAAACTCGGAGAGATCCCCCTGCCTCTGCCTCCCCAGTGCTGGGATTAAAGGTGTGCGCCACCACCACCCAGCTGAGAATTATCTTTTAATGAGTGAAATTCATTTTAATCGGCAAATACTCCTACTCTATACCGTCAGTATAAATACACACACACGGTCCAAACTAATAGCATTCCAGTCATTATTCCCCTACATTCACTCAGTCACAGCTAACGACGTGGGCCGTGTGCCCAGCGGCATTCCGTGAAGCTGCAAGGGTACACACAGTCGTTCGGATCACTGCCGGCCTCTGGAGCGTGCTTGGGTTTGGAGAACCCGTACGCAGAAAAGGGGACACAGAGGAGCAGTCGGTGGCTCTTGGACACTTGCACAGAGGACAGTCACGTATTACCACAAAAGCACATTTCCGGAAAGCGGAAATGAGTCCCCTGAGAGCACACGGCAGAACGATGAAGATGAAGACGATTTCTAGCGCTAGTTCCTGGGGTGTAACCCCACAGACTGTGACATCTGAAGTCAGAACAGACCGAGCAGAACAGACGCCATTCACTGAATACGTCCTGGGCACCTGGCTTTCTTTCACCAAGTTTGAGACAGGATGCCTCTCTCTGACAGCCCACGGCTCTGGATGTCAGAGGTGAAGAAGGGGGCGGGTGAGCTGAGGGAGCACACAGCAGGGAAGCCTTTAAGAGTGCTACCCAGCCAGGCGTTGGTGGCGCACGCCTTTAATCCCAGCACTCGGGAGGCAGAGGCAGGCGGATCTCTGTGAGTTCGAGGCCAGCCTGGTCTACAAAGTGAGTTCCAGGACAGCCTCCAAAGCCACAGAGAAACCCTGTCTCGAAAAACCAAAAAAAAAGAGTGTTACCCACTGGTAGTGGGAAATGAACAACAAGAAAACAGTCACAGGGTGGTGTGACAAGAAAAGTTCCCTGTGTGCCTGGCTTGTCTCTTTCATCTGTGGAAGGGAAGGGGTGTGGAGTTTCGTGGGGCCTCAATAGCGGGAACAAGGAGCATCTTGGACACTAGCCGTCATCAGTAATAAACACTTGTGGACAGTCCTAACCAGACTGTCACTGTCGCTGTCACCTTAGGGACGTCACACCCAGCACTGAGCTCACCCATGGATACTGGGGCCAAACCTCAGAGGGGCGCTGGGCAGCTGTCGGGGTCCCGCCCGGCCCCAGACAACACAGGGCTGACACTCGGCCCTGCCCAGAGAAGGACAAGCAGCAGTTGGGGTTTAGCGCGGTACAGAGGACATCGTTCAGGCTGCGTGTACTTTTCCAACATCTTTATATTACTCATGGTCTTGATAACTCTCAAAAACAAAGGTGGATCATGCCACGGCTGTGACAATGACAACGGGCTTGAGTGTTCCCACACGCCTGCACTCTGGAAGTAAGGCAGAAAGGTTTCAAGGTTGAGACCGGTCTGGCTCATTTACATAGGTTTAATAGGAAATCTAAAGACCTTCATGGTTGTTAGTAGTTAGTCTAAAATCAGGATAACTGTTCAGCATCTGTAAAACGCTCAAGAGAAAATTTCCCTGCAAGAAGCATTCAATTAGGAAAAAAAATTAAGCAGTACAAATTTTTTTTTCCAATATACATTTGCTCAAATCACTTAGCACCGTATCCGATTTGAGGCAAGAAAACTAGCTGGAAATTGTGCTGTACAATAAATATCACAACTGGGCAAGTTTGAGTTTAGTTAGCATAATTTTTTGAAGATTCAGATCTTACTATAATTATCTCAAAGGATTAAATAATGGTGTAGTTATTTTAAATAAATAGTTTGAGACATTAAAGTTCTTAAGAACTGGACTGGAGTGCTTGCCTTGCAAGCATGATGACCTGAGTTCTCCTTCAGGAACCATGTAAGACTCCCAGGAGAGACGGCACCGGCTCCCAATGTGTGGGAGCGGGGCAGGGCAACCCCTAGGACTAACTGGCCAGCCCGTCTAGTTTACATGGTGAAATCCTATCTGAAAGGAGGGCGTTTGTATCCCTGCAGATGGCACCCACAGTTGTCCTTTGCCCCACACTTACACACAATGAACAGATACACACATACACATACAAATATATGTAAATGTAAATTGCAATAATCTGAATATATTAAAAAAAAACAGCCCTATATGCTGACATGGTTACCGCCTGCATCCAACAGTCATTTCAGTACCATCTATAACATGAACGTGTATCTTGAGACATTTACTATGCCAGGACTTGACTGGCGATCGGATGGCAGATGGAAAACTCATGTGAAATGATGCGGGTCAGAGAGTAGGAAAGAACATGGGCGGACGCAAAAGACAGAAGAAAGGAGTCGCGAGACATTAGAGACAGCATCCATCACCAATGGCAATATGACACAAAAGACTCCCATTCTCAAGTCTCCATTTTCCATCCCTCCTCCAAAACTCAAAACCCATTCACCATTAGGTCATTTTAAAACGCAAGACACCCCTCTCTTCCCTTTCCATCGTCAAGAATAAAATTGCCCCACTAATTACTGAAAAGTCAAGATGACATCTAGGTCTGAGCACACGGTATATTTTATCCTACTACATCCTTTTTCAGAGAACATCCATTTCTTGAAGTGCACTATGCAAGTTTTCTATTTTTAAACTCGTGAGCTGTAAGCTTGTTCTACAGTGTCATAGCTCTGTTTTGGAGGGAAATGGCAACCCAGGGAACCAAAACATAAAGGAGCAGAGCGACAGTATTATTTAATGATGGTCTCTACATGGCAGAGACAACATCACTTTTTAACTCTTGGCTTCCAGAAAGCCAAATGCTTAAAAAGAGTCCAAAACTGGTCCAACCAACTCATTGTACCTCCCACAGATTGACTTTTCACAAAATCATGGTTACCATAAAATTATGGCTTAATTTTCAGTTCCTTAAGGTTACTTCTCCACGGCCATGCTACTCCCTGGAAACACCTTCCAGGACCTGGTTTAAGCAAGAAGGTTCTACTTCCAACAGCTCCCACTGAGAACAACTCCCACAGCTCTAAGGAACTCTGCTTAGCTATAGATAAAAGAATGCAGAAATCCTCAACAGACCAACTTTGGTAAGTAATTAACACAAAAAGTTGTAACAGAGATGTCATTATGTTCAAAACCTAGAACTCATGCTCATGTATGAGTTTCTATCTTTTTTGTTTTTGTTTTTGTTTTTTTGAGATAGGGTTTCCCTGTGTAGCTCTGGCTGTCCTGGAACTAGCTCTTGTAGACCAGGCTGGTCTCGAACTCATAAAGATCCACCTGTCTGCCTCCCGAATGCTGGGACTAAAGGCATATGCCACCAATGCCTGGCTATCATTTATTTTTAATGCCTATGTGGGGGCCAAGTTTAGCTTTGTCCTGAAATGATAGGTTGATCTAAGTTTCTCCACATAAGGCTATTTAAAAATCATATTTGAGCTGGATTTATTTCATTCCCCCCTCCATTCATATGAAGAGACATATTTTTTAGGCATTAGTAATTAAAAAAACATGTATAAATTTCTTAGAGTATAATTACAACATACTTGTTGAGGGAGTGAGATTATTCAATATTTACAAATCATATGTTGAAAGAACAGGGCTTTACAAATGTCATTTTTATCCATCCAAATGGTTCTAGAATAAAATTAGGACACAAAAGATTTCCACTTTTGGAGCCTGCTGGAGGGTCAGCTCACTCCCTAAGAACATATTCTAGGTTCTTGTGAGCTTTTGGGCTGCCCTCCCTACAGACGGAGGCTCTGGGGGTTTCTGTGAGTGGCCGGCCACCTGTCACAACTCGGCATAGCCAGGCTGGGGGCAGCCAGCTAGAACTAGGCTGAGGCACTCCTCCCATGCTCAGTTTGCTGGTGAATCCTCTCCTTGTGGCTGAGCTTTCTGAACCTCACTTTCTCTACCTGCAGACCAGGACAGTGACATCTCCCTTTCAGACCTGACGAGATCAACTACGGCCACTGATGCCATTATTTAAGGAAAAGTGGAAACCATTGTGCACGAGTGACTTCTTCTTCCCACTGTCACTCAAGGGCACTCAGCTATGAGAAGACTCTCACCTTGAAGAAAAAAAAATCAAGACATTTCCACATCACAAAGCAAAAGCAGAATGAAATCAATCACCTTCTAGTTAAAGACATAGGCTAATTCCATGTTCACAGAGAGAGGGACTTCCCATCACGTCAAATTTACACTCACTTTGGATTTTCTCTAACTGGAAGATGTCACTGCTGAATCAATTACTGTTCAACCATCAGGCTGCAAAATGGCACCCACAGAATGGCACTATTAAATGCATTAACATATATATGGGAGGGCACAGAAAGGCAAACAGCCAAATGCCCGCAGTGGTCAGCTCTGTACTGTATCTTCGTCTCAGGTTTTCTATACTGTGTGTGGGTACGGCAGTACACTCATTACAAACCTAGAAATGTGTGCATGGAGACAAAGCGCTCCTGGAAAGCTCCCTGCTCCTCCCACAGACACTGCTTACATACGCTGCACGCTGCTTACATACGCTGCATGCTGTCACAGGGCTGCTGCGTGTGCAGGACACACCCAGCCCTCCTCCCTTAGACCGTACACAAGGGTGCTCGAGAAGAGGCCTCCGCCCAATTCTGCTCTTCCCTGGAAAACCACCCAACAGCCACATACATACCTTGCAAATGACCTCCAGGGTGTCCCTCGCAGTGTCCCCTGGCCTCACAACCGTCAAGGCTGGCTGATTATTGGGCAGACAGAACCAGGATGGAGAGAAATATTCATGGACCCAGATGTCACAGTCTGGGTTGTGCTGGTGGACACTGGGTAAGCCCACTTCCTTGTCCCTCTGTGGTAAGAAATACAGTAAGCAGGGCTGCAGCAGTCCAGGACGAACCATGTCAGAGCCCAGGTATCTACACCCAGGGAAACAGCCTGTGGGAAGGGATGGCCGTACTGGAGCCCTTGGGAGCAAGAACTCTTGAGAAAGGAGGGGGAAGAGGAGACAGCCTCCGACTCTGGACACGCCCCCCCCACCTGGCTCATGGGTATTATGTGGGCATGGAAGATGGGGAAAAAGAAAAACCAAGTCATTCATTTGGTTCACTGCACTGTTTCTTCCGCAAAGGCATTTTAAAATTTGAGCAGCCAGGTGGTGTAACCTGGTGGCGCACTATTTTGATCTCAGCACTCGGAAGGCAGATCTCTGTGAGTTCAAGGCCAGCTTGGTCTACAGAGTGAGTTATAGGACAGCCAGGGCTACACAGAGACAAACAATAACAACAATTAAACAAAAAAAAAAATCCAAGCAGAGTATTCTATCAGCAAGAATATCTGCCATGTAAAACTTCATACAAAGCAACAACGAGGCCCCAGGGAAACTGTGTTCACAGAGATAATGCCCCGGGCAGCAGCATCCTGTACTCAACTTGGACCACCAGGACAACTCCGGGAGGAAGAGTGCACATCCCAGTTTTAAGAGCTGCAAGGACCCTCCTTAGGCCATTGCCACGACTGTCGTCTCAATCACACACACACTGGCTGCGGGTGGAGGAGTAGAGCGTCTGTGGGGTGGGGGAAGGATATTTACGGATGCGGCCGGGCTGAACCGAAGCAAGGAGAATGGCTAGCATAGCGAGTACCCCGTGGATGGCTGGTCCAGTAGGAGCCCAGTCCAATAAGCAAGGGAAGACTGTGTTAGACGGTCGTAATGTAAAAATACTTGGTGCTCAAGTGATACGCCCCTATTAGGGCTTTATAACAAGAGCTCCGGTTGGTAAATATGGATCTACAGAGTCCCAAGAACAAGGCTAATAGTAGCAACATACAAGAAGAAACAAAGTTCTCAGTAAACCCTGGGAGGTGGTAAAGTGACTTCCATTAACGGAAATCATGGGGTTCAGGAATGAGGAAAGGCCCTGTAAGGGCCAGTTGTGGAAGAGTCTCGGGCCTGCTTTTGAACACTGCTACTTCCACAGATAAGAGGGACTCCAGGAAAAGAATTGCCAAAAAGCAATCGCTTGTCTACAGCCCATTACCTACAATTGGAATCTTCCCAGGCTGTTGCCACATGCCACATTAAATAAGTGCCCCTTAGCACTGGATCAACCCCAGATTTGCATCTAAACTGTTCTTTGAGATGAGGCTAAACGCCAGGAAGTGGAATTTTAAAAGGTTTGCCTATAAAAATGGAAAACACAGACACAAACAAGAGTTGTGTCATTCCTACACCCTATGTACAAGAAAGGGCATTGCATCATTTAAAACGTATAACGCATGCAAAACTGGTCAACTTCAGATATGACAACACAAATATTAAAGGCTATGCTTGGATCATATATAGGTGCAGCAATCTAATTTCATCACGAAGTTATTGAAAGAGGGTGCCATGGGAGTGTATTCCCTAAGTTGACCCTCCAAACCCAGGAGGACACATCCGGGAGGTTTGAATAAAGGAAAGGCTTTCCTGTGACCACTCTTCTCCTGTTTCCTCCAGTACCAAGAACTCTACACTGTACTCTGGTTTCTGAGGCTCAGATCCTTCTAGAACACTGGGCTTAGCCAATGCTGACTAATAGTACTTGGTTGCATGGCAACCAAAAGCTGAATTCTGTCACACTGATCCTGGGAATGGGAACCAGGAAATCACAGCAACATTGTGCTGTCACCCCCTAGAACCCCAAAGGAAAGTGGAATGGGGTCCTGAAAAGGGGGGGTACTCTTTTTTTTAAGAGAGGCTACAGAAAGTGGCCATGAGGGGATCAATGTCCTGATGGGGTTTCAATCCCAGCGGTTTGAAAGCCCCTATTAAATTCAAGCACAAGGCTGAATCATATCTGTGAACCTCAAATTGAGTATCTGACTTGGGAGCAAATGCATTTACGTGCACACACGTGCGCGCGCGCGCACACACACACACACACACACACACACACGCTATCACAGCATTTCTTTGACACTAATGCGAACAAAATGGCATGTGTGGGCAGACGGTGAGGACATTAAGATCTCTCCTCTTGGGAATAAAAGTTGCACATAAAAAGGAATTAGCAATGGCATAAAATGTTCAGTTAACTCAGAATTCAAATCTTCTCTTCCGTTCTGGTTGGAGTCCTACACATCAAATACTAAGTATGGGAAATGTTATGTCAGCAGGGAACTGTTCTTATTAGCACTAAGAGTTAAACAGAAAACTGGCTCCTCCACCTCCCGACAACCTATTACATAACTATTTTAAAAAACCCTGATCGTTTCAGTTTTTCACGCTGAGTATAGTTGATTTTAGCAACCCCTCCAAACCACAGCATTGTGTATACGCTAATGTACTTGTGTGCTTCCAAAAGGAGCGCTGTTTATTTTTACCTTGCCATCTGGAACAGTGTCATCAAATATTCCCTCTAACGATTTCTTTACTGCATCAGGTCCTTCTCCAAACACCTGCAAATAGAAAAGTCTCCCCTTAAAAGAAAAAAAAAAAGAGAAATCTGGGCAGCAGGGCAAAGAAAGCAAGGACAGCCACTGGAAATGGACAGAGCTTTGGGAAAACATCACGGCAGAACTCAGGCCCATTGGATCCCAGACTGTCACAATTTAAGGCAGAGAACCACAAGAATCAGGTCCCCATAGGCCAAACTCCCCACACCTTTAATAGTTTAGACACGAGGAAATCGTTTGCTTTTAGAATGTGGACAATTCATCATCTACATTTAAGAGAGGATGCACACAGGCAAAGAACTAGACTCATCCATGTAGAAGACTTCACCTGATAGGCCCAGGCAGCTACTGGCCCACAATTACACTTCCTTTCAAAGTCATGCCCTCCCATAGAACTGGAGAAGGTATGTATAGCTTTTGTGACTTATAAAAGGTAGAAAGGGTTGCTTTTTGTTTTTTTAAGAAAAACAGAAAACTGTCTATTTTTTGAAATTTGATAAACTGGCCAACTTTAAGATATAAAGAAAATGATCAATACCTAAACACAGACACTGTTTATTTAGGAGTCCTGAATTAGTGATCAGATTTCCATTACAACATTTATGGCTAAGCAAGATTTTTAAAAAATTTACTTTACGAATTATAAGAATGATTAACCACATGTTGTGAAGATGTTTGCAAAATTGAAATTTTTTCACACATTTCAGTAGGCTACAGTTTAATTCAACAGGTAAAGCCATATAAACCAACAGTTTTGATAAAACATTAAGTCAAACTTGTAAGACCACTCCCCCCAGAAGGAGGGGAGATAGATGCTAATAGCCCCTTCTGCAGATAGGATGGGGACCATTGAGCCTCTACTGTGCCAAGTCCATGATAACAAACTCTACATCCCACCATCTCCGAAATTAGAAAATAAACAAGGTTGTTCTGTCCTACACTCTCTAATCACCCATTAAACTAGTCTCTTTCAGTTCCATCAAGGCAAAAAGCATCATGTTTCCAAGGTGAGTGTTGGCCAACTAAGGAATTTAGGACAGCAGCCTTCAGGGCCAACTCTTAATACTTCATCCCTATGGAAGTTGGTGGCTGCAGTTCTCAGAGTAAACGGTAAAGGAGTGCTTTGATGAAGTCAGTTTTGCTCAGTGGCATCTCACGGAGGTTACACTGGGGATCTGACCGTAACTCCTCACAGTCAGAGTCTGACTGTCCAGCCACAGTAGCCCATGAAATGAACACTCCCTCCAAAACAGGGAAAATCTCTCCTGTCTCCTGATCTCTGAAGTCTAGACCAATAGTTTGAGCCTGTTCAGTGAGGTTGGATGACAATAATGGAGAGTGGAGTTTTCCAGCAGTAACACAGGCAAGAGACAGGCCTTAGCAACAAAGAGGGACCAGAAGGGCCCCTGGGTGTGGTTACTCAGGGCTCCACCCACCATCGGTCGAGATGATGTTAGTTACAACATACTCTGCCAGCCCTGGGCCCGAGCAGAAGCGGCAGCCGTGGTCGTCACTCTCACACTCCTGGGTCCTCGCTCCCATAGACTGAGGAGCTGCCCATTTAAGGCCACCTTCCAAATCTCAGGAACGAAGAAATGAACACATTTCCCTGGAGGCTGCCTCTGATCCGGCACCTGAGACGGCTTAGGAAGACTACAGCTGATGCTCCCTTGGCTCCCTGTGGCGGCTGCTCTATTCTGAGGGCTTGCCCAAGTTCTGCACGTTTCTTCAGTGGGTCTGTGATTAACCCGAGTTTGGGTGGAGTGCAGGTGGGAGACGGGTGGTGACAGATTAATAGCAGAGCTCAATGTTTGGGGTATAAATTACTTATTAAAAAGTGTCTAGCAAAACTAACTTCATGTCGAGTTGATTTAAAGTGTCCATAAGGAGAAACATGCACGCTCACATTTGCAAACCAAGTGACCCAGAAGCAATATCTGTAGGTCCTTTGTGTGAACCTACCTGGTTGATGGTTGGGCGTCCCTGCTTTTTTTTGGAGGTAGTGTCCAGGCCCCAGAGAGAAGAAAACCTGCTCCTTCGCTTGCTCGCAGACCTGGACATGGCCTGGGTACGTCTTCTCACCCCAATCTCCCCAGTGCGGGCGGCCACCTGGGATTGGTGGAGACAGAAGAAGCCACAGGAGAGGTCTATGAAGAGCGACACCGGTGCCCTGGGTGGTCACACAGTCCTACCCTTTGGCAAACGCTAGCATACTCCTGACCCTAGTTCTCACGGCGTGAATCTATGATTCACAGAGATGGAGACTCTGGGGGCCTTCACTGATGGAAAAGGGAAAGGTGGCAAACTCGATCACTGCAGGAAATGAGTAACAATAAACAAAACGGCAAGAAAAGATGTCCCCTTGCTGAGAGTTAGCTCTCCTCCCCCCGGCTTGGCCAGCTGCCGCACCTAAGCATGGAACCACACCACATCCATTTCTGGAGATGCTCGGTAAACGCTACAGACCAGTTTATGCATTTTAATTAAAAATGATACCAAGGGCCAGGCGTTGGTGCCGCACACCTTTAATCCCAGCACTCAGGAGGCAGAAGCAGGCAGATCTCTGTGAGTTTGAGGCTAGCCTGGTCTACAGAGTGAGTACCAGGACAGCCTCCAAAACAATACAGAGAAACCCTGTCTCGAAAAACCAAAAAAAAAAAAAAAAAAAAAAAAAAAAAGATACCAAGGTTGGTAAATAAAACCAGATTTGTCCCCTATGATTCTACATTGAAATCTATACTAACTGATCTCTTCCATCTGTTGGGATCTCTTAGAATATATAAAACCATCCTCCTCGCTAGGCGAGTAACCGCCCTAGCATCCAGCACCTCCACTGGGAAATCCCCAATGTATCTGGGCATGTGGCCAGGAACTCAAAGCTGGCTTCTCGTCCTTGTAGCAGAGCACGGGCTCGTGACCAATTCGGATAATGGGACAGCTTCTAGGAAGTGTTCTCAAAGGAGGATTTGGTGCAGCCCAGTGATGAGGACTTTACCATTGCCTGAAACACCAGGCTTTTCCAGGATAGAAGACCAAGGAAAGGCAACCTCCTTGCCAGACTGGGCTACATACCCAGATCCCTAAATCCACAAAAGTACACACCCTCTCTGTGTTCTCTCTGTCTCCATGTCTTTTGCTCCCCCACCTCCATTTCATTGCACTGGGGACTGAACCCAGGACCTGACAGGTTGCTGGGCAAGCACTTGACCACTGAGCCACATCCAAGCCTAACAAAGGTACAGAGGAGTGGAGGATTTTCTCGTATATTCATGCATTCTCTCCTCCCTACACACCTCTCACCTACCTATCTATCTATCTATCTATCTATTCATCCATCCATCCATCATCTATCTATCTATCCATCTATCTATCTATCATCTATCAATCATCCCCACATATATGTGTAGTAAACACAGATCTTCCATAACTTACATGTGTCATGGTCATGTGAGAAGGACATTACACTTGCATTTCTTTTTAAAGCTATGCCTCCAAGGTACCATCCAACCAGAGAGACATTTCAGCACAGGATACCCATATTTGAAGCTGCCCTCTGAGGACTCCAGGAAGGCCTTAGAGCTGCAGAGACTTGAACTTTACATTACGTTCCAGGAACTTCAGGAACTTCTGCCAGGAGAGCTCAATAGGCCACCCACAAGATCTCCTTTCAAAAGGGCACAGCAGGAGGCTCAGTGAGTCAGACTGGAAATGAACCCCACACACACACACCTGCTCTCTGCTGCTGGAGGTGAACATCTTAGAACCCACTTGTCATAGACTCCCACAGGGGCAACTCCCAGTGTGACAGACGCCAAATGGCAGCAGCCTCAGTGGTGTTGGGTAACACAAGGGGCCTCCCACACCTCAGCATGTTGGCCACAAGGCATTTCCCTGGGTCTTCAGTATTTTCAGTATCAACACAGAAGAAGCCCAGCGAGGAGACGGGCAAGGACCCCCACATGCACTCAGAACCCAAGCCAAAACAGCTTCTGTGCCAGGGCATTGGGGAGAAGGGTCTTGGACGCGGGCGCTGAGGAGTCTTTTCCTGTCTCGGCTAAGTCCTTAAGAAACACAGATCAGACATTAAAAAGTGGGAGCCAAGACTCCCATGGGAAATTTTATGAGAACTATTTTAACCTACACTCATTCTTGAGGCAATGGCGGGGGGAGGCGTGACCCACGAATAGGAGGCATCATAAAACATGTCAAATGTTCTGGTCCCTACTTTCTGAGCTGAAGGCAAACAAAGCTTGTAAACTGACTAAATCAGAACATGCTGACACATGGATGCTCCCACGGCTGTGTAAACAGAAGAAATGGTGCTAAACTTTAAAATCCAAACCAGATCAGCTGTCTGCTCTCAGCCTATTTACAAACAGCAAGGTCTACTTGAAAGAACAATGTCTGTCTGTCTGTCTGCTTGCCTGCCTGCCTGCCCCCATGCCACACACAGGTAGCCAAGAGGAGTCAGCACCCTGCATCCATGGATTCAAGCAACATCAGATGAAAATTATTCAGAAAAAAATTCCGTATGTATTCCGCACATACAGACATTTCTTCCTCATCGTTATTCAACACACAATATAGTATAAGCATGTGCACACTATCAATCAGCATTGCGTTAAGCGGTGTAAGTAATCTAGATGTGGTCTAAAGTGTATGGGAGGGCACCACGTTTCCTGTGGTGTCCCGGGGGGTCCTGAGGCTGCTCCTCTGGGGATGCTGAGGAAGGGCTACCACAGCAGGATTGCGTTAGCCTGCTCATTTCCTTCCCTGCATGCCTCGCTGTCCGCACTCCATGAACTGCCTGGAGAGCCCCGCTTCCCATCTCTCCTACATGAACACGAGCTCCAGGAGGGCAGACGCTCTGTGCTCTTACAACCCTCATCACAAAGCTAGCAACTGACACAAGCCAGAGGTGTGAGTCTATTTGTCAGTCAAACGAATAAATAAAACATGCGAAATTAAATGGTGTAGAGCAGCAACCATTTAAAAAGTAACTCTTGGAGTTTACAGTCGGGGGGGGGGGGGGCGAAGGCAAGAGAAACCTGTGTACACAAAGACTCCCAGAACCTGGCTGGCTGGCTGAGGCTGCTTCAAAGACTCTAGCTAACAGTTATTGGCAAGTGCTCAGGCCTTGTGGGCGGTATGGCAGCCCCACCCCCACCCCTGACAATAATGACCGAGGGGTACAGAAAACAGGCCCGCAGAAGAGCTGCCGGACAAGAGCTCATGGATTTCTCAATGATCGGTCCTCACAATGCATCCTCTGTGGCGGCCACCTGACTACTTTATCAGTCGGCTCATCTGTGCAAACAAGAACAATGATAACCTTTCTTCAAAGAGTACAGCAGGGACCCTTCAGTTAATGAAGGCAAATCACACTCAGCACGACTGGGACCCACCAGTGAATGGGACGCCCATTGTAGCACAAAGCCCTGCCCTGGCCCTGGGACCCCTGCACCTTCCTTCCATCCTCCCCCACATAAAAGGAGGGGGAAAAGACCCTAGACAAAGGAGGAATTGAAGAAGGCCTCAACTCCCATTGAGAGGAGGGGACCCTTAGGGTCAAATGACAAGGAGAGATGGGGGGGGTGTATCCAATAAATCAGATTAGAATTCTGCTTGGGATGTTCCGTGGGAGCTGATGCAGAAATAGACTCAGAGACCCAATCGAGTATGCTAACTCGTTCTGTCTCCAGCACAGACTGGCGAGGATGCAGGAGTACCAAGATTGGTATACCGAAGCAGCTAGCAAGAGACGGAGCAAAGGGACAGGGAGGCGGACTTAGGGAATGAAACTCTATTCTCCCGACTCGAGGGGCAAAAATCCCTGAGAGTTACCAAGGTAAACTCTCCTTCTACAGGGCCGATTTAACTCACATGGCGCCAAATGAAAAGAGTGCATACATCATAGACTTTAAGAGGGGGAACTAAAGGGCCCAGAGATCAATTACAGACAAGTAGCTTAATGGCTTTTCCTCGTCTGTTTCAGAGACGGCTTCTAAGAAAATAACCAAAGCATTACAAGTTTGCCGCAGAAGGCAAACTGAGTTTCTTGAGTTTTGTCATGTGACAGCAAAGGGGAGAGCTTGACAGGGGGTGTCTCCCTAAGACGAGCTTGCCCATTAATAGAAATAAATACACACTCTTGCCTAGGACATTATGACAGGAGCTGAGTGAATTCATTTATCTCATTTTTCTCCCCCACACACAGAACAGAGATTTGGCTAAGTTAAAAACTAGTGCTCAGGTCTCAAAGTAACAGACCTAGATCATGCAATAAATGAAAAGCTGGGTTCATGAGTTAGCTCTCGCTTGCCCAGCTATGACTTACGAGAGAAATAAAAATGTAACAGCCATAGAGAGAGGCAGGCAAGCAGGCCAGGAGCGGAGCTGTAATTAGCAAAACAAGACAGCTTTTTTTTTAAACAAACTCTAGAAATTGGAGTTAAGACCTCTTTCAAAAATGCAAATCTCCCCTAATTATCCAAATGATGATGCTAATCTATTTACAAAGAACACAAACGCCCCAGACTGAATTATAACGCAGGATCACAGAGCAGGCACAGGCAACACTCAGCTAAGACTTCCCATGGCAGCTCAGGACCCTGACACTTGACATCTAATCCCACGGCAAAAATGTGTTACAGGTGTGCTATAGTTCTCAGGGTGTAGACCTGGACAGGATAAAACATATTGCTTGGACAATGATCCTCCCTCCTTGGCAGCAATGGCCCCAAAGTAATTAAAGCTGTTCTTAATTCAGCAAGTACTCAGTTTGTGAACAGGCAGCACAGCCACACACTCTGCTACTTGGGAGTCGGACAAGAGCTGGTTTCTTGGGATATGTGTCCAGCTACATTGCCACTAAAGCCTGGTCCTGCTCTGCACATCAAACTACAACAAAAAGTAAGACCTCCAATCCACAAAGATCTGTGTCTAGTGTATGGTGTGTGGGGACAGAGGAACTAGACCTATATACGTGAGGGAAAGCCCTCCATCTATCATTTAATTAACTTTATGGCTACAAATGCCACAACTGCCTGAAACTAACCTCTATGCACAAACACTGCAGTGGACATATATCAAGAGAGCGCCTTTATGAAGCTGGGCTGTGGGTAGCAGTAGGATGTTTAACCAGCATGTGTGAGGAGAGAGGGGCTGGGGAGATGGGGCCTTTTGCATTTCCCTTGCGCTACAGTTTTAACCCTATGGAGAGGTTTAACTAATTCCCACACAGGTTCAAATGAAATTTTGCATGAACTGCAAAGTGAAGACAGTTTGGAAATCTGTACAGGGCAGCAAACTAAGAAAACAGTCAAGTCCTGTTCAGGATTAAGCACCAAGATGAATATCTTCCCAAAGTTCATTTGCTTCTACTCACCAGGGCATGAAAGGACGAGACGGAAAAGATCCCAAGGCGGCCCATTGCCACTTTCGTCGGCCGGCTTGCAAAAGCAAGTAGCCTCTTGGGGTTTGGCAGCTCCCCGCCCTGGAGGCTGGCTAAGTAACAGCGGAAACGAAACAGGTCCATCTGGAACTGCTCGAGATTCTGCTCCCAAACAAAGATCTACAGTAGTGAAAAAAACAGGGAGAGAAAGATCAGAAAAGGTAAAAACAAGCGTTGGCCATCCTTTTGTGCAAGAATCTTGCAGATCTGTTTATCATAAAGGTACTAATTACAATTCTTGAGGGTAAACAACAGGGCCCCTAGGTCACCTACGGCACATGTTTTCTTCTTTGCAAAGATCAATAGTCAGAAACTCAGCCTCATAAACGTAAAGGACATTGTTAGTTGTTAGTGCTCTCCTGGCACAGATTTCACAGGGATTTCTGTGGGGGGTTGAGGAAGCATGTTTACTCTGTCAATCCTGACCACAAACCTAAGACACAAGGACTAAAAATGTAGGGATCTCCATGCCAAGACTAAGGAGCTCTCATGTCCACGAGGAAAGGACTTTTAAAAAGCAAAGAAAGGCCAATTACAGGCCAGAACCAAACAAACCAACAGTTCTGGTAAAAGTGGGTTGGTGTTAAAGGGGTTAGGGAACAGGGTTCCATCCACGGCCAGTGCCTACACACGTCCTTGCCACTCAAAGTGACAAAATAGCCTCTGGTCACTGATGTGACATTCGAATGAGGTCACACAAGAGCCAGTGCATTCAAGAATAAGGCACTGGCTCAGTGCCAGTTCATGGGACTAGAGAGACGGCCCAGCAGTGAGAGCATTGGCCATTCTTATAGGGGACCTGGGTTCTGCTGCCAGCACCCACACGGCGTCTCATGACCACCTGTAACTTCACCTCTGGCGGTGCTGATGCCCTCTTCCGGCTTCTGTGGGCACCAAGAATGCATGAGACAGACAGACAACCCTTCGGAAAGACGAAATGAAAGCTCAGAGAGGGGACCTTGGTGACAGCTCCCAGCTTGATCTTGGTTAAAGTCCGTGTGAAGACACACGCTCAGGACGGCACCGGTCACAGCAAATGGCTCAAATCCCCCTTAAAGAAGATACCGGTAATGGTGCCGCACCCGTGCAACGGGATAAGGAGCGGCCCCCAGAGAGGCGAAGGGACTGCTGTGTGAGCCCCGATGCAAATCAGACTCCAAAGGGCTGTGCAAAGCAGAGAAGGCAGGCACAGGGGTCACACACTAAGCAACTACACTCATACGAAGCATCTCAAAGGGGCAAGCCCTTAAGATGGGATCCAGGGACAGAAGGGGACAAACACTTACCAGGAGTTAGGCTCCCTTTAGAAGTGGATGAAGAAGGTGGCCACCTAACACTGTAAGTCTATTGACTGTTGCTAAACTGTTATTCCCTTTACATGGTCACTACAGAGACCAATAACAAAGAACAGAGCAAAGGGACCCTGTGTACCCTGAAGCTACAGTGACTGTGCACAAATTTCTTCTTTGTCAATATTTCTAAAACATTAATATCTTTTAGGTATCACAGATGATGTAGGGATGAATTAAAATGCATGAGAGGATGTGTGTAGGTTATAGACACATATACTATGCTGTTTTATGTCAGGGACTGGGCATACCCAGATTTGGGATTCTGCAGGGGTCTTGAAACCAATTCACAATTGGGTAGTGAGGGACAGATGTACGAACTTTTAAAAAAAATACCCATCCCTGGGCTGGAGAGATGGCTCAGAGGTTTAGAGCACTGACTGCTCTTCCAGGGGTCCTGAGTTCAATTTCCAGAAACCACATGGTGGCTCACAACCATCTACAATTCAACCTGGTGCCCTCTTCTGGCATGTAGGCAGAACACTGTATATGTGATAAATAAATAAATCTTTAAAACAAAAAAATCCCATCCCTATCCCCCCCCCAATTTAGGATTCTAAGTTTATTGAGGAATCAGGAATGAATCCCCCTCATAGCTTACCTCCAAGATAAGGAGGGAAAGGGAACAGTAGGCTTCCAAACACAGTTTCCCCTAGAATCACAAGGATTGGTAGAAGCCTGTCTCTGACTTCCGCCTTCCACTCAATGCCATATTGTTCCCTTTAGCTCATAACAATCAACTCTGAACAAAAGGCGAGGAAATGACAGTCACAATAAAGAGCTTAACAGTCTGGATGACAGGCTGCTGCCATGGGAAGGGAAGATCTTTCAAGATTCTGAGACAGGAGAAACCAAACAAAACCATAAAGACCTGAGCGGTCTGCCAGCTCCAGACACAAAGGCACAGTCACCTGGTCTAAAATGGTCTTCTTCTTCTTGGAGTCAGTGACAGAGGACAGCTGCATCTCACCCATCTTCTTCATCTTCTCGTCCATGTCGATCTTCTGCTCCAGCTTCTTGATCTCCGACTTGAGGAGGCGGAGCGTGTCTTCCTTGTGGTGGTGTCTTGCGACGGCAGCTGCGCAGGCAGAGTGGATGGCAGTGATCCAATTTTCCAGTTCTGTCTGACTGGTGGTCTACATGGAGGGGGGCAGAGAGTTGCTTCTTAGAAGATGACAGAAACTAAGTGTGTTCAGGGAAGCAGTGTCTGTGAGTCGAGGTGTCAGGTGTACACACACACACACACACACACACACACACACACACACACACACACGCAAGACTACCTTAACTTACCCAGTCTAGAAATCCATAAAAGAGGGCCAGACCCACCACTCAAGTGGTACCCTCAAAACCACATGTTACCCAACGTGCCTAAGAAATTCTCTTGCTTAATGATAGTTCTAAAGAAACCTAGTTCAGTTATTTATTTATTTATTTATTTATTTTTGGTTTTTACAAGACAGGTTTCTTTGTATTGTTTTGGAGGCTGTGGGTCCAGCCCAGCCTCGAACTCACAGAGATCCGCCTGCCTCTGCCTCCCGAGTGCTGGGATTAAAGGCGTGCACCACCACCGCCCGGCGAAACCTAGTCCAGTTTTAAGTAGCTGTATCAAAACTAGGGTTGGGGAAGAGTTCAAGACAACCAGGATCAACACTGCCTTAGGGAAGTCCAGGGATAACATTCATGAGCAGCCACAACCCCAACAGTTATCCACAAACTATCAACAGCTTGTTTCAGAAGAGCACTAAGATGATGCTGTGTGACACACCAAAGGGCAGGTGACCTCCAAACGGGAGTGGTATGAGACAAAATTATCATTATATGCAAAATCATGAAGCATTCACATGATCTGTACAAGCTCAGGCCAAATCCCAACACAGAGGAGGGGAGGTGTCAACAAGTCCCATGGCTGGCCGAACAGTTATTGGCATATGATCGCTGCTGGGAAAGGTGAGTCACTTTGCTTTAATTGTGTGATCCCTGGCTTATCAGTTAGGCTCCACACCACGAAGTGGTCTCCAATGAAAACTGGGTTAAAAGATCAGGAGAAGCAGGAGGTGGTGGTGCAAGCCTTTAATCCCAGCACTCGGGAGGCAAAGGCAGGCAGACCTCTGAGTTCAAGGCCAGCCTGGTCTATAGAGCGCGTTCCAGGACAGCCTCCAAAGCTACACAGAGAAACCTTGTCTCAAAAAACAAAAAACAAAAAAAGCTGTCTTGCCACTTAAGAAAGTGCTCAACATCCCTAGCTATCCAGGAAACACAAATCAAAACAACTCTGATACCATCTCACTCCTGTCAAAATAGCTAAAATCAAAAACTCCAACGACAGTTTATGCTGGAGAGGATGTGGAGAAAGGGGAACACTCCTCTGCTGCTGGTGGGAGTGCAAACTTGTACAGTCACTTTGGAAATCAGTATGGAGATTCCTTAGGAAAATAGGAATCAGTCTACCACAAGACCCAGCAACTCCACTCTTAGGCATATATCCAAAAGATACCCATTCATACAACAAGGATGTCTGTTCCACTATGTTCATAGCAGCATTATTTGTAATAGCCAGAACCTGGAAGCAACCTAGATGTCCCTCAACTGAACAGTGGATAGAGAAAATGTGGTACATTTACACAATGGAGTACTACTCAGCAGGGGAAAAAACAATGGAACCCTGAAATTTGCAGGCAAATGGATGGCACTAGAAAAAAACCATCCTGAGAAACAAAAAGAGAAACATGGTATGTACTCTCTCATATATGGATTTTAGACATGAATCAGGGAAGTACCAGTAGACAATCCCACTGCCAGAGACTCTGGGAAACAGAACCTTCATCCAGTGACTGATGGAAGCAGAGGCAGATACCCATAGCTAAACACTGAACTGAACTCCTGGAATCCAGTGTCAGAATAAGAGAGTTAAGACTGGGCTGGTTTAACCCACAGAAACAGTTGACCTGAACAAGGGGGGAGCTCTTGGACCCCAAATTGATGGCTGTGTGGAAAGCATGGGACTGACCCAGACCCCCTGAAGGTGGGTATCAGTGAGGCCTAGGAAATCTATGGGGCTTTGGGTAGTACTTACCCCTGGTGTACAAATAGACTTTGAGTGTCCATGCCACAGTATGGGATGCTTTCTCAGCCGGGACTCTTGGGGGAGGGTCTAGGCCCTGCCCTGGATGAAATGACAGACTCTGGAGATCCACCATGGAGTGCCTCACCCTCCCTGGGGATCGGAGTAGAGATTGGGTGGGGGCCTGGGGGACCTGGTGGGGAGGGCGGGGGAGGAGGGGAGGGAGAGGGAGCTGGGATTGACATGTGAAACAAGCCTGTTTCTAACTTAAAAAAAAAATGCTGTCTTGCAAGAAAACCAGCTTACAACCCTTGAAGACCTGGCAGTCGTGTTTATATAGAGAGAAACACATTGTCTGTGGATGAAGACTGCAATCATCTAGACATGCTCATAACGAAACAGTGACAGTGACTGGCAAGCAAACGGGACTGATCTGTGAGGACTGAGCAGGGGGAGGTAAGGACGTTAGAGCCACAGGTAAACAAGACTGGAAAGGAGCTGCATGTGCGTATGTGCGTGTATACACACAGGTGCGTATCCGCTCTTAAGTATTCCCTTTCAGGACCCTTATCGTACACCTTTTCTCTTAAAAAAAAAAATGAGTTCAGGCTCCTCCCACAAACAATGAGACCACCAAGCCCCTGCCAGGGTGACACAGTGTCTGACCCTGGACCTCTCAGAGTTGACACAGCTGCATCAATGGCAGTATGTGGTACCTGCTATATTGACGGTGTGTGTCCCCTCGACCTCCCGTCTAATCCAAGACCTATGCTTCTATCATATACCTGACTGCATCTGTTCTCCACCTGACCCATGCTCTGGGCCAATGAGAGACTCTGCCTCCAAAAAAAGTAGGTTGTCCCTAGGTAACACACACATAAGCACTGGCGGCACATCCATAAACAAACAAAGCAGCCAGCCCGAGAGGAAACAATGTCAGTCTTCCACAGAAACATGGGATGACAGGTTTATGAAAAATTTAGCCACCAGACCCTTTAACCACTAAGAACGCGCATCTCAGCCATCTAACGCTATAACCCTGTCAGTGGTGGAAGGCATTTCCATTAGTGAGATTTTTTCTCTCTCTCCTGCTGTCCTGTCTAAATAAAGCAGCAGTTCCTACCGTTCCCTGTCATTAAACCAAATCCATTTCTGAGCAGGACAATCCACTAAATGAGCTTTGGGGCAAAGCTGGTCCTTCGGCAGCGGCAAGAGGGAGCCCTGCGCTGATGAGGGCGGGAAACCTGTGTGCTGACTGCTTCTGTGGAGAAGCGCCTTGGCCGTCCTTCCATCAGCTCTCAGGCTCCAGAGTTCTGACGTGAGCTCGGCACAAGGCAGACTTAACGCAGGGGGTACTGGGAGGGCCTCTCCGAAGACTCAACTCTGACACTCAGAAAGGCTGCTGGACCCACTAGCCTTGGCGTGACCTCCATACAGCAGGCAAATGTAGTCAGGGACACAGGCTAAGAAAGTCTTCCTCTCCAGAGCCCAGTGGTCACAAAGGCAGAAGGAGAGACCACCCACCCCCACGCCCTGGCTCCCATCACTGTCACCCCCTTCTCACACCCATGGCAGTGGACGGGTAGAGAGAGCAGTTTTGTGATTTTTCATCGGCCTTCTGGGGATGCTGCAAACAATGCATGAAGTTCCGTGAGGGGGGAGACAGAAGCCTTGACGTGTGTTTGCTTGAAAGCCCCTCTGTGTGCAGAGACGTGATGAAGCTCGGGACTTCACCATGTATTTAAATAGATCCAGCTTCAATGCCTACAAAACTGTCCACTGAGGTCCCTCCACAGAAGATGGACAGGCAGGCGGAAGGGGTATCATGATGGAGTATGAACAGAGAGTGATCACCAGGCATGGGATGTGCCAGCCTCTAGCGGGAAAGCCAGAGAGCAGAGAAACAAGAACAGGTACCCTGAAGTTTCCCTTAGACCCACAGCATCCTCAGAAAAGCCAGAGGACCAGAAGCTGGAAAGCAGTATCAGTGCCTGTTACAGAGAAAGAAGGAGGTGGAAATAAGGAGTCGGAGAAGGAGGCATCAGAAATCCAAACACTGAAACTAGCTCGCTTTAGATGTAAGCGACCTCCTCTTTCTCCTTCGCAAGCAGCCTGTGATGTGTCTTCTTCACGGCAATGGGAAGCCG
This sequence comes from Mesocricetus auratus, assembly GCF_017639785.1. Lineage (NCBI taxonomy): Eukaryota > Metazoa > Chordata > Mammalia > Rodentia > Cricetidae > Mesocricetus > Mesocricetus auratus. The sequence goes on along the minus strand of NW_024429192.1, from coordinate 7,645,897 downwards.
GCCGAAAACCGCCTGCACTGTGCTTTTAACACAGGGAAACCTCTGACACACTGGCAGAAGGGACACTGATTGCCGTCACTGCGCGCCGTGACCCCGTACCCGCCATCGGGGACAGTGGGGTTCTGCCCCAGCTCCACACCTCAGGGGGGCCCACACTTTAAAGTGTTTCCCTTGAGGGTCTTCGAGTCCCCGCTCTGGCCTCCAGAGTATCTGTGTCTAGTGGAGGCGCCTGGGTCAGAGGCAGAGGCCTCCTGAATTCATTGACGCTCTTGCTGGTCTACGTTCATTCCCGCTCCCCTGCAACGGGATTCGTCAACACAAGAGCAGGCTGTCAGGTAACTGTGGCACACACCCCTGCTCGCCCCCTTTCTGTGAGCATTCATCCACTCTCCCCTCGCTTCCTAGCAGGAGCTGAAGTCGAATATGCAACCACTAAAAACTTTCTACGGTGCAGCCTGAGAGCAGGGATACAGCCCACCATGTTGGGAAAGGGGGATTTAGTTATTCATGAATTACCACAGAAAAGAAAGACTGAGATGGAACTTGTCCTACCTACAGCACCAAGGAAGGACATAAGGGTCCATCGTGGTATCAGCAAATCAACTTCAAGGGCAAAGCCACAAAAACAATGCTTAATTAAAAGGAATCAAAGTCCTGTGTTTGCGTTTAAAGGGAAAATCTACCAAAATAAATGGGGAAGTCTTTATGGTGCACATGGCGGCATAAGAGTTGATGCCGGGGGCGGGAGGGTGTTAAGGTACCGCAAACTCGGAATGAGTTGACCGTGTGATTTAAAGGTTGTGGGAGGGAGGGGAAAACGGGTGTGGCAATGCAGGGTGCACGGCGCTGACAGCATGAGGACAGTGGGCACAAGCCCCGGGTCACATACAGATAACAGGTGGAATGGCTCAAGCCTCGGGCAGACTGTCCAAAGAGCAGACACCACTACCAGCTGAAGACCTGGGCCAGACTCTCATTAATGCCCAAACAAGAAAACCACAGGAGCTAACAAACAGTGTCACAAGGAACTCAACACCTAACAAAGCCGATAGGTGAAAAGCCTGGGGTTCCCTAATCACAGGAGTAAATGGTGGGCAGCCGGGAGGCTGGTGTGCAGGCCAAGCCCTTTCATTCTTGAGGGGGGGGGGTGTCTGCCATCAGTGAGTGCAAGTCCCAGGATGCTAAATCCCCTCTACAGTCTCTTCTACAGAGTGTTCTCGCTGCATGTCCCCAACCTGCTATCTAGCCCTGGGCATTTGTCTGTGACCTTCATGACCTGTCTAAAGTCTGGCACCTGGAAGCAGGATTCCCCAGAGATTGGTGAAACTCAAAGCCTCTCCTTATTCACCGTGAAGCCTGTTCTGCTTCTATAATGCAATGATTAGGAAAGGCACAGAAAATTCCCCTCTCTGTTTCTTCCTAGCATCCAAATGATGATGATGGAGACCGCGAATCTGCTGTCTGTTGGACCAGGCTAATCAACCGCTTAATCTGTGACCCAAGAGAATGGTGCAGATGCGGTTTTCTCAAGTTTCTGTCTAATGCACACAAAGTACTGTTTCTTTTTATGAGTTTTTTTTTTTAAAAACGTGCATAAAGTGGCCTAGTGAAATGGTCTTCGAAAGGAGAGAAAGCATACCAAGAGGCTGCTCTCTCCTGCTAACGTCAATCTTTTTCCTCTCCTTTGCATACCACACAACTTTCTGCTCAACCAAGCGTCTATCTCGCTTGTCCTGTCTGGTAGCTGTGCTCCCTAGGCATTCGGGACAGGAATTTGAAACACATGTTGGGATGTTTCCTTAGAGTGGCTGCGTTTTGGGGAACTGTGGCATCCTGTAGGAATAGATGAGTGACAGCCAGGAAGGACTCTGGACTTTGTAAGAGGCTGGTGCTGTCTCTGACACCCGGTCGGAGGAAAGAGCTTTAATTAAAACAGTTTGAAGGCAGGAGATACAGCCACACTCTGCAGACAGCATAAAACTTCTTCTATATCAGCTGCTCCAACATTCCCCCTCACTCCCGCCCCCGCTCTGCACACAAAACCCCTTTTCTATTTCTGTGGGTAACTTGAATCTCTTTTCCAGGGCGAATGTGCGGGTATCTGGGCAACAGGGAGGAATCAGCAGCATACAGGCTCTGAAAGCAGTGTGCTCTGACTGAGCCCTGGGGCTGAAATAACCTCCAAATTATTTCCATAATCACGGCTGATCTCCCTCCTTTAACCTCACCCCTGCACACACAGGTTTCTTTCAAATTCGGCACCTCTGGAGTTATGTGGATTACAATAAGTAGATGGCAGAAAATGCCTTCATGGATCCCAAACAACAGTAATTTCCTCTGAAAAGGTTCATTTTGTCCTTTATCCCACATAAGTAGCATAAAAATTCCCCATAACAAGACGACAGCGGTCCCCATGAATACGGTCTGATGTTGCTACAAAAGGCATTTTATAGAATGACTTACCGGGTAGATTCCACTAGCAATTTTATGGCCACCTAAGTCCTTTCATCAGGAATTCGTACAGAGGTGTGTATGGAAAACAACAGCAGGCCCTCCTTCCCATCAATCAGATTATCACACGACGCGTGCAGTGAGGCAAGAAGGACCCAACCCAGGCTGCTGATGACAGAAGTCCCCAAGGAGCAGCTTAACTGCTAAGGCCAGAAAAGGATGGTCACTTTACTGTCACGACTTCTGTGGGTCCACACCCTTCTTAGGATCAGTGGTCACAGCAGCAAAACAAGTATCACACACAACAGGGGGGTGTGGGGAGAGGAGCTCGGGTTAGCTCAGTCCAAACCTGCTACTCACTGACTGAGAAACTGGCGGCTGCTGGGTTAGCTCAGCCCTGCCACTCACTGACTATGAACCTGGTGACTCCTGGGCTAGCTCAGCCCTGCCACTCACCGACTGCGAAACCGGGCAGCCGCTCCTGCCTGTGTAAGCATCAGCTTCACAAGTGTGGTGAACACTCAATAAATGAAAACACACTCTACTGGTGAGCCAGACTGCGAAGTACTCTAAGACAGTGCTAGGCTTTAAATCAGCCAAGCTGGACATGCATTAAATAAAGAATACCATTTCCAAAGGAGCAAGCATGAGAGTAACACGACAGGTTGACTGTTGTGTCATGCTACTTCTCTTGTTAAGTGTGAGTGGCGGTGCAGGACACCAAACTTGGGACCTCTTGCACACTATGCAAACAGTCTACCAACTGAGACTCATCCCAAGGCCCCTGACTACTGATTCAGAAATACTTCCTTGCTTCCAAGTTAACATTGCTTTTTAAAGGGAATCCTCTCAATTTGCTTGGTTGTAATATAAACAGAGAGCACTCATCAAGAAACCGATTTCTTTGTTTCTTTTTTAAAGAATCTCATACAGAGGTTAAAAGTGCTTGCTGCTTAGGGTGGTTTGAAGGAGAATGTCCCAATGGGCTCATATTTGCATGTTTAGCCCTCTGTTAATAATAAACTGTCTGGAAAGGATTGGGAGATGTGTCACTGGGTGTGTGCTTTGAGGCTTCAAAGTGCAAACCAGGCCCAGTGTCCCTAGCTCTCCCTAGCTCTCCCTCCCTCCTCTCCTCTCCTCTCCTCCTCCCTCCTCCTATCCCCCCCTCTTACACACACACACACACACACACCTATATGTACAAGAAACACAAAGCATTTCAGGCAGCATAAATCCAGTAACTGTTACTAAATCACATTATAAGCTACACAGAAACACAAGACAAGTAATTCATCACAGTTATAAGAATGACAGTGGGCTTCTCTTTGAGGCTACGGAAGCAGTGGGGTAGCATTTTCAATGCATGGCATAAGGCTGTCAAGCAAGAATATTATACCCAGAAAAACTATCCCGCACCAAAGATGGCTTTGGAAGTAAAAGCACTTGCCACCAAGCCTGGCGGTCTGAGTTTGATCCGCAGAGCCCACATGGCGGGAGGAGGGAAGTGACTTCCACAAGTTGTCTCTGACATCCACACCATTCTCCCAGTCCCACACACAGAGAAGGAAATGCAAAAATGGAGCCGCCACTACTCATGTCCACAAGAGTCCCCTTTGCCAACCTGCAAACCTTCCTCTTAAAATAAATCATCCATCAAGCGACTCTAAGAAAGACAAGTGTTTGGACTTGGATGATGAAAGGCAGATTCATTCTACTTGATAAGCAGGCTGTTGTGTGGCGTCGGGTAGCTATGGAGTTCCCGAAACTCCCGCATCTCGCCCTGGGTGGCGACTGCATATTTGTCACCAGACGCTGCATTTGCATCTTGTGCATTCAGCCTTCTCTATGGCCTCCATCACGTTGGTGGATACACGAGGGGGACCTTCCTCACTAAAAGCACAGGAAGTTCTTGTAAACCCAAAGAACTCCCTATAAAAGGAGATGTTCCTCTAGAAGACGAGAAGTATTTTGGGGGAACAGTTAATAGTCAGACTTCAGGAATGCTTGATTAAAAAGTTCTGGTGAGCTGAGAAACTATTTAAAGGACAGCCAGTCCCTTCTGGGCTGTAATTACTTCACCTTATGATTAATATTAGCAGAGAACATATTATGATAAAAATTTTGACAGCTCAAATCACACCTAAATTAAGGAGCTCATGATCCTATTCTGAGTGTTGTACATTGATTGCTCCTGAAGCCACGCCAAGAAACCTTGGAAGTTCACCCAAAACATGACCAGTTTCTCAAACCCAAAGTGCAATTCTCCTTGCGCCTCGCATTCAAACTCTGCATGGGGGGGGGTCTCTCATTTCTGCAATTCACTGCAGGTATTCATTTTGTCATTTATCACTTTAGAAAGGGAGGGCGGGGAACTTGGGCAAGACAGGAAGGCTCCCTGTGCACTGAGCGTGCCCCACAAACCTGAAAGAGGAAGGCATCACCCAGGGAGTTGCTGAGGCAGAAGACGAAGTCCTTCTTGGGGTGCTCAGGCACAGCCTGCACGATACTGTTCTCCACCCAGACCGCGTGCTTGGGGACACTGTTGTGGTCTATCCCAGATCTGCCGTCACTCTCGTAGAAAAAGAGTGTGCAACCTGAGGAAACAGAACGGGGTCTGTGTCAGTATTTAGTGCTTGGCCAATGGCAGACCTCGGAGGGAAACAGGCGCTAGTCATCAGGAAAGGGTTGAGCGTTAAAGACTGTGGGAACCCAAGAGGTAAAGAAGAAGAAAACAGGCTGCTGCTTGCAATCAGGTCTCTGACGGGTCTGTGGAAAAATAAAAGAGCTCCAGTTATAGCTGCCAAACTGGCAAAGGGACCCTGCACACACGCCTTCCAGTTCTTAGACTTCTGCTCTTGGTGTCAGAGTGTCTGCTTGCAAGCGCCCTCATGGGCCGTGTGCTGGCAGACACTGTTGTGGAATAGAATATTTGTCTAACTATGTAAAGATGTGCTGCTGTCTCACCTTGCCTGCCTAAGGCACCTGACTGATTACATCAAAAGCTGAACGGCCAAAGAGAGAAGGAGGGAGAAAGAGAGGGAGACGCCAGTATCCAGCCAGCCAGGCGACCGTCAGACAGGCAGACACAGAAAAAGCAGGCAAGTAGAGCATACAGAAGGAAAGAGAAGAGGGGAAAAAAAAAAAACCCTGAGGCAAAACGTAAAGAGAAACAGGTTAAATTAAGTGGTAAGAGCTAGCTAGCAATGGGCCTAAGCTGAGGCTGAGCATTCAGAATTAATATTAAGTCTCTGTGACATGATGCGGTGGCCTGAGAAAGCCTTCTACAATACACCTATAATCAATCTCAGCACTTGGGAGGCAGGGGCACGTGGATCTCTGTCAGTTTGAGGTTAATCTAGCCTACAAAGAGTTCCGAGCCAGCCTGTCTTTGCCCTCAAACAATACAGACTTTTGGGGCAGGCAAGCCCAGTGGTGACTGTAAACATAGTTCTATAGCTTCCCCCAGGATAGCAATATCAAGAGGTGAAGACTTCCTTGGAGCTTACTCCCAAGCAGCCACGGGTGATATGCAGCCAGGAATTCTAAAACCTGTACTGTGGACCTGGGCCCTCGGAGAAAACAGTAGTACTGGATTTAGGGTTTTCCAAAAAAGATGTATTTTTGTCCTCAGATGCAATCTGTTTTTCTTCCCAGAATAAAGCTTTGACCTTGTGTTTTCTGAAACAGGCAGTGTGTGGGGCTCATAGGAAGGTCTTAGGGGGTCAGAACCTTGGCCCATCTTTAACTGAGACAGTGGCTGTAGGAACACTTGGTAAGACTGTAAAGCAGCTCCCTTACTGCCAAACTAGAAACTCACTAAAATAACAAGTCCTGACTTGATGCATATACTCAGCCGGTCCACAGCCCTGGGCCGGACAACTACAGAACTTAACACATATACTCAGCCAGCCCACAGGTCTGGGCTGGACAACAACAGAACTTCAACACAAGCTGCTCAGTCCATTTGAACCATCTCCTTGCCCCAAGCAAAAGCCCAAACCTTACAGGAATTGCAAAGCCCTTGAACGCACAATGTGCTTAGGTACGACAGAAATCTATACAGGAAAACTGGCTACGTGTGATGCAGAAAGAAGCAGGCCAATGGAAAAGAGATTTCCACTGGCACACTGGTTAAAAGGCAACTTCCCCTCCCTGTACCACTTCACAGCCCCATGCAACAGCTGCTGACAATGCCATCTCCAGTGAAGCCAGCTTGGATAATCAACAAGCACACCATGCACACGCACGCATGCACGCACGGCACACCATGCACACGCACGCACGCATGCACAGCACACACAATTTTTCAAAGACGACAAAAAAGGTGGCTCAGAGGGTTAAGTTTTTAACTACACAAACACAGGGAAGTAGGTTCAATCCCAAGAACACATAGAGAGGTTAAGGGAGAGAAGCAATGCCATCATGTTGTCCTCTGACTGCTGCAAAGCACTGTGCTCAAATATATACACAATGGTTAAAAAAAAGAGCACCATATATAATTCTAAAGACTTCTTTATACTTAATTCCCTAAGCATTTGCCGTCATTAAAGATTACTTGAAAATGCCAATTTTGATAGGACTCTGCCATTAACTGTAAATAAACCATTCACATATTACCTAAAAAAAAAATACGTACATAAAATTGAAATACATGCTATCGGCTCTCCTTTCTCAATTCTATTCTTTTCATAACCCCTGGGTCTCTGAAGACTTCAAGGATTCTAGGAAAGTCCCAAGAGGGAGATCATTGGTATCTCTCATTTCATATACTCAAGCGGCTCACACATTAGAATAAAAATGGAAAGGAGACATCTCTATGACTATTACAAAACAAAAGACCTGTAGACTTTTAACATCACAAGAGGCAGCACACGTTCCCACCTGGTTAGGAACAGAAAACAAACCCTGATATGTGTATATTATATTATGGTCACTGTACTTTCAAACATACTTTGGTTTAGAATTAGCCATAACAGTAGGTGGTTGAAATTGGACTTTATTCATTTTCGACTTCCATTTTTAAGACTAACATGCCCAACTAAAAAGAGTCACTTCAATGTTTTTCTTCTATACCAAGAAATGTTATTCTCAGATGTGGAGTAAGAGGAGTCTAGGATGCTTTGTTAAGTCACAAATCCAGGGCTTTCTCATGAGTAAAATCATCCCTCCCACATCTCCATACTGAGTCCTATTTGGAAGATGGGGTATATCTTCAGATGGGGTCCTATTTGGAAGATATGGCTTTAAAAGAGGCAGTTAAGGAGGTCCTATGAGTATCCCTTGATCTAGCCACTCGTGTCCTGTCAGATGGACATTGGACACAGCTATTACAGAAGGAGAACCTGAGACCCAGAGAAGACAGCCCCAGCCACATCAAGGCGTCAGGCACCAAAGGAAACCAAGCCAGCCAACGCATCTACTTCCGCCTGGCAGCTGTGAGACATCTAGTGTGTGGTCCAGGGTTATGGCAGTCCAAGAACGCTAACAAAGGACTGTCCCTAAACTCTATGGTTCAGAGAGCAGGAGGCACAACACAGAAGGCATCATAGGCAACTGGGATGAAGGCAGTCTTCACTCCAGGCTCTGAAATCCTCAACAGAAACCAATAACATGAACGAAAGTGTGAGCTGTATAACTTCCTCCAAGGGGGGTATAATACCCCGTCTTGCAGGGAAGCTTGCTAAGACTCCATGTGCTCCTGAGGGGGAGATGAAACCTGCCATCCTGCCAGGAACCTTCTCAAACATCAGCAAGGAAACGACTCAAACCTCCCGGAAGTCCCTGAAACTGAACAGAAGCACTAGGTCCTTTCCTCTCCAAACTCACATAAACAGCAAACTCTGCTGAGACTCTCAGACAAGCAGGGTTGCATGGAAGAGGTTGAGTTGCCTGAAGAAACAGAGGCTGGCTGCACTACCAGAAGGGACCCAGGGCAACTGAGCTACCTTGAGAGAGAGGCCCCGCCCCCAGCCTGTTAAATTCCAGACAAGCTGTGCAGCAAGCCCCAGAGTTCCGGCCTTCAGGAGCCAACATCCATGCTCCAGGGTGGGCTCTTGGTGATCCATCTGTCTTTAAGGAGCCCCTCCCCCAGAATCTGGTAAAGAACCCCAATAAACTCATTGCTTCGATCTGGGCTTTGGTGAAGTCCTTACTTTGGTCTGCCGTCAATTCCTTACCTCCCCAGGAATAGTCACTCAATGGAGGGGTACTAAATGGGGACGGGGAAGGGAAGAGAGGAGAAATTTCTTTCTTCCCCACCTCATCCCACGAAAGCAGAGCAGCTGGCATGACAGAGGCTCCCGCACGCAACCCCAGCACTTCTCCAAAGGAAGCTACGCCAGGCGCGAGTGAGAAAGGCCAGTGGCGGCTTTGCAAAGTGTGCTCACAGGATAAACACCCTGCTTTATAAGCACGGCCCCACACCACACGAACAACAACGTTCTAGAGAAACTGAGCAACATGAGCCAGGCCTCCAGCGACTCTCCAGGAAAGAGCTACCACCCAAGCTTCGGGCGGTAGTTCTGTCTAGCTTTGTGGTCATCCTTGTTTTTGTGTGTCTGGTGAGTCTACACCTAACCAGGCACATGGGTTCCCACCTCAGCAGGCATCAAAACAAAACAAAGACAAACAGCAAAGCCGGCTAGCCCACCAGCAATGGCAGTCACCCATCTCCTGATTGTCCTTCGGGGTGATCTGCACACGCTCACTGCTCAGGCAGACACTAGCCTCACTGATAGCCTCACTGAGCTCAGCGATGGGCAGACCCAGGCCTCCACCGTAGGATGTCACCGCACTGGCCTCAGCTGGCGAGAGCCAATGTCAAATGATCTGGTTTCTGCACCATTACCTGATCAGCCCTGGCCTCTCTCCCCTGTGTTTCCTCTGCGACCCACCCGCCCCCACCATCTCAAAGCCAGCTTTGTAACAAAAAACTCTCCATGTGCTTCAGTAATGTTTTTCTTTCTGTAACATCGCTCTCACAATGAATTGCAAAGTCTTGAGTGCAGAGACCCATGCAGGGCTGGACAGACACAGGCAACACAGCCCCCTTCGGGGAAGGGAGCCAAATGGCACAACAAACAGCAGCATTGTAAGCACTGAGCTTCTTTGAGAAGGAAGCAGAGTGATACCCACACGTCTGCCGAGTGTGCAGCCAAGAGCACCCCAATGTACACAGCTGGACTATAAGACAGCGGCTCACTCAGAAGCCAATGACCGTTTAGACATCCCATGCGCATCAGGCCTGTAAAACCTGTGATATTCTGCCACTTAAAAATGAAACAGTCCTCAGCCGGGCATTGGTGGCGCACGCCTTTAATCCCAGCACTTGGGAGGCAGAGGCAGGCGGATCTCTGTGAGTTCAAGGCCAGCCTGGACTACCAAGCGAGTTCCAGGACAGCCTCCAAAGCCACAGAGAAACCCTGTCTCGAAAAACCAAAAAAAAAAAAAAAAAAAAAAAAAAGAGTCCTCAAACCAACGGCCATTTCGCTGAACTAAAGCTAAGGACTCCTCTCTCTACAACAGTTGCTGTATGAGATAGAAACTTGGACAACCCAAAAGGAAATTTCGGAGGGGAACTCATTTCAAAACTGCCCATCGGAACATTGGACCTGACACGTGCCCCTCACTCGTGCTAGTGGCTTTTAAATGCCACCTTGCTACAACTTGGAATCACCTGAGCAGAGTCTCAACGGAGTAACTGTCTTTATCAGACCGGTCTATGGGCATGGCAGTGGGAGACTGTCTTGACTGCTAACTGGTGGAGAAAGACCCAGCCCACTGCGGGCAGCGCCCTTCCCTAGGCAAGAGGGTCACGAACTGCATAGGACAGAGAAAGCCAGCTGAGAGCAAGCAAAAGCAGGCGGGGTGGATGCATTCATTCCTCTCTTTTACGCTGTGGGTGTAACGTGACTAGCTTCTTGGGTTCCTGCCTTGATTTTCCCAAAATGATAGACTGTGACTTGGAATCGGAAGCCAAAAGCACCCTTCCCCGGTGGTGCTTTTGGTTGGGGTATTTTATCACAGCGACCGAAATGAAACCAAGACAGCCACAAAGCACAGAAACCGATGCAAACGTCTCTGCGGGGGTGGGGGACATGGCAAGAGTTACTGAATATGGAGACATAAAGCTCGCTCGGCTCGTCAGACGAATAGTTTATAGAGACCTTCCCACAATGTTGCACACACAGCCACCGATACCATAGCACATACTTAAACACATGTTAAGTAGCCAGGTGTGGTAGGGAGCAGGTACCTATAGTTCCAGCTACCCCTGAGGCCGGGGCAGGATGATTACCAGGTCAGGTCCAGCCTGGGCAACCTGGTACCTCAAAAGAACATAAAAATAAAAAGAGCTATGGGGATGGAACACAGATCCAGGGTGCTTATGTTAACATGGAACATATGAGAGTCCCTGGGTCTAATTCCTAGCATTGAATGCAGAGACAGAAAAAGAAAATCAAATCCCAAACCAGACCTTTCAGGTCTTCAGTGACGGCCCTTACCTTCACAGCCTCCCCCTCAGGATTTAAGTTTTAAAAAAGTACATCTAATTTTGTGTTTCTACCACAATAGACACGTCTTACACCAGCAATGACGAAATACGGCATAACTGAGTTCCCGTGAAACGCCCCCTCCGGCATTCCCAGCATGCCGCGGGGCGGCCTCCCCTACCTTTCAGGGACACCCAGTAGTGCTTCCACTTCCTCCGGGTGGCAGACTCCACCTTCTTATTCTTCTTGTGTACCAGGAAGTTCTTGACTGCCAGCGCGCCAGCCTTGCGCACGGTGCCCTGCGCGGCCGTCAGCAGGATGTCCGACTGGCCGGGGGAGCTGAGGGTACCGCTACTCTGTTCATCGCTGTGCGCAGAGCCGGCCTCCTCCAGGCTCTCGCTGTTGGTGGTGCTCATCTCCAGTTCCCGCCTGAAGTTCTCGTACACCCCCTGGCGTGCAGCATCCCCAGTCGAACTGCTGCCGCTGTCGCTGCCCACAAAGGCTCGGCCAGTGGGGGGCGAGTAGCTGGAGTTGGTGGCATTAGATCGCCTGGACAGGAGGTCCGTGTCGGTGGTGGCCCCTTCGATCCCGCTGTCCGCAAACTCGCTGCCCTCTCCTGTGTTAACATCCTTGGGAACAGAAAGGGAGAGAGAAGCAGACATGCATCACGCGCGGAAGGGACTCGGGAGCACTTGGTCCAGCCAGGGGCTCCTCTGCAGTGCAAAAGGCCCACCAGGCTCCACCGATGCTGGACCGACCCCCGTCACGCCGGTGCACTGCAGGGAGGCTGGGGGAACAAACCTTCAACCACCCCAAATGCAGCCTAATGATTCAAAATGTTCACGCAATAAAAAAAGGCACAGAGAACACTTCAAAGAGCTTATCGTTTATCTGACTTAATTAGCTAATTGGCAAACCAGCTATTGAGACTCTACCAAGACCATACTGAAGGAGCTGAGCTGGCCTTGAACTCCGAGAAATTCAGAAGGCCAATTAGTTAGCTGTTCTGGAGGTGGGGGTCACAATGCATAACTAGATCTTTACAGCTGATATATAAAAAAATAAAATAAAAGAGCCTGCTTGGGAGTCTACTTTATAATGGGGTGACTAAACAGAATGCTAGTGCACCCACTCACCCAGCAAGGCCCCATATCCCAAGAGCAGGCAAGAGTCCTTATGCCCTAATCAGCCCGGCTTCCCGAAAACAGTCTTTCACTGTGCATTGTGGAAATCAGCCAGTGGGGCCACAGCTCCAATGCCAACTCTCCAATTACTTCGTCCTTTCAAAGTGGGGCATGTAAGAGCCTGGAGTAGGCAACTCGTTGCCGTGGGCTGAGCGACAGAGCGGGGTAACTGCCAAGACCCAAGAGTATCGATTCCCGGTGGGAAAGTGTTTGGGGCGGACCCCAGAGCTGACCCTGTACTCCAGCAGAGTATTTCTGGGTCACGGGGCAGGTTCTTCCATCGGAATCTCAGCGGCGCTAAAGCACTACAGGTATTTCCATAAACAATAATTAAATGATGGGAGTAATCGAGGGAAGACAATGACGACAGGACAGGCTGGCTTAGGAGCATGAAGGATGCTTCTCAAAGGAAGAACCAAAGAGAAAAGGGCGAAGCAGTGTAGAGACTTGCAGTTTGGCCCGTCTGGGGACCACTAGTCTCACTACTAAATAATGGTGGTCCACACGTGTTAAAACTGAGTGGATACTGAATGGATCCTCTCGACTTAAATCAGTGCAGACAGGCGATGGGGCAGACTAGTCGTACCACAGCTAGGACTGTCCCACACCAGGCCCAAACAGGTGCTGTGCCTCTGTCTCGGTCCGTCAGTCTGAGTCGGTGGCTCACAGTTTACTATCCTGGGAAGCGCAGGAGAGAAGAGGAAGGGCGGGTCACGGGGGGGCGGCAGCCGTGGACGAGCATCGACCAAGCATCAGCTCCACTCCTGACGGAGCTTAGATCCCCGGCAGCAGAAAGGGCTTATGGGAGACAATGCAATCACAGGCTGCTCAGATGAAACCCTTCTCCACGGGTCTGAGAGCTGGAAGCTTGGTCCCCAATGCAGCAAAGCTGGGGTGGGGGTGGGGGTGGGGATAAAGAACCTCTAAGAGTTGGAGTTTCCAAACAGGAAGGAAACAAAAAAGAAATGGAAAGGAAAAGAGGTAGGGGCCTCGCAGGAAGTACTTAAGTCATGGGGGATGGACGGGTCGTATCTTTGGGAAACACCAATGCTGGCCTTCTGAATCTACTCCTACAAGAGTGACCTGCTAGAAAACAGAAGTCCTGGTCCCCTCACTCCCTGTGGCTCCCCATCCCACTATGAATCTCTCCCTCTCAGATTGACGCCCACTGTGATGCTATGTGCCAATAAAGACCTCAACAAAGCCAGGAGATGCTGGAACCAAGCTCTTGGACCTCCCAGGCTAAGCTAAATGGATGTCTTTTCATTACAAATTAACCAGCCTGGGGCATTTCATTGTAACAGTGAAAAACAGACCAACAGACCCTGAGCCTGCTAGCCCATTACTTCCTTTTATATTCTTCTGTTTAATAACAGCCATGGATGGCCACAAAGAACCCAGATTCAGTTAGCCAAAGATCCACTACACAAACAGAAAGCACTATTATCAACCCACACTTCTCTCTGGCGGGGACATTAAGCATATGTGTCCCTGCTGATGTTAAGACAATAAGGAAATCTGACAATTTTAGATAACCAAAAGCCATGGAGGATAAGAAATCTGTGAGCTTCTTGGATTTGATTGTCATGGGCCTGTATATCCACTATTTGTTTGTTTGCTTGCTTCGTTATATAACCAAGACAATGTACAAAAGAAGGAGTTTATTTGGGCTTATGCTTCCAGAGAGATAAGACTCCGTCAAGTTCAGGAAACGTGAAAGTGGCCAGCATGGCCGTTGGGACAGAAGCTGAGGGGTCACAAGAAGGAAGCCAGGAGAATGAACTTGAAATGGTCTTTAAACTCTGAAAGCTTGCAGTGACACGCCTCCTCCACCAAGGCCACACCCCCAAAAGAACAAATGCCTGAGATTATGGGGGACACATCATTCAAGCCACTATAGAAGGAACCAGCTATACCCTGAGAAGCTGCACGGAGAGTACCCTCCCTCCTCTGGAGGCTCCTTTAGTTCAAAGAAAGAGATGACAGCACACATCTTAGAATCCCCATGGTCCTTACAGTACCATAGACATGAATACCAGGGCTTTCCTGATTCTGGAGAGTGGCAGATGGGAGATTCGAACTTCTGCTGCTGAGAACCATTCCCACTATGAAGCAGGGCAGCCTCCTGGCTCAGCTGTGAGACATCTTGTGACCAGATTTTTGCCTGCCTTATTCAACTCCATCCTTCTCCACTGGAAAAAGCTAAGGGATTGCTCCTGTGTTTTAACTTGCACAGCAGACACATAAAAGCCAGCAGTAGAAGGAACTAGAAGAGGGAGAGCTGGCCAGCCACCTCTCGGTGCCCACCTTTTACAGTCTACAACAAGCCTACACGCCACACCGCCTGCCTTTACAGACCTCCTCGCCTCCACATAAGCCAAGTGTTACCGTAAGGACTCTATGGACACGCACCTCTATGTCACGCCTGAACATCTGCTCATGCCAACTGAAGCTGTCAACTTGCCACGGCCCAGGTACGTGTGTTCAGGTCTGCGATGGTCACCAAACTGAGTGACGATGAGATTGCGCCAGGTAGGAGGCCTGTGGGCCCCAGCTCAGTGCACATACTTTCAGAACACATGGCTCGGTGTCATCACTGGGGTGTGCCCTAGAGTCTGCCCAAACACACCACCTCATCCCCGAAGTAGTTAATTGGGCACAGTAGTACACATCCCCCCCCCCCCATGTGGCCTAACCCATTGGGAAACAGATGTCAGCTGCCCTGCTCCAACCCCTACTTAGCCACGATGCTCGGGCTGTCCCACATACCCCGAAGCCCATCCTCCAGCACAGTAAGTGATGGATGGGTCGGTCCAGCCCCAGGCATTGCGTCATACTCTTCTTCTTCCCTCGCCGTGACACAAACTTTCTTGTGGTCATCTTTTGGAAGCCCCCCCCCACCACCCCCCGCCCCAAACTTTCTTGGTCTCTAGGCAATTTCACAACTGAGAAACCTGATCCTCTCCACAGGGAGAGCAAGCACCTAGTGGACCTACCTCCAGACTCTTCCCAGCAGCAAGAAGCACAGAGGACTGACGGGAAGTAAGGCCTGGAGGCCACGCAGTCTTGGCGTAAAATCAACCATCCTATCCTTCTCGCCCAACTCAACACCTCAGCATGTGCTCTCTTCTAGCCTATTTAAAATTAATACTAAAGCTCGGGCTGGAGAGATGGCTCAGAGGTTAAGAGTACTGACTGCTCTTCCAGAGGTCTTGAGTTCAATTCCCAGCAACCACATGGTGGCTCACAACCATCTACAATTCAATCTGGTGTATATGTAATAAATAAATAAATCTTAAAAAAAAAGAGAGAGACAAAAAAAATTAATACTAAAGCTCAATTTCAGAAGTCAGAGGCAGGCTGGGGAGATGGCTCAGAGGTGAAATCAGCTGCCTGCCATGCAAGCATGAAGACCAGAGTTGGATCCCAACAAACCTCCGTCAATGCCAAGTGGAGGAGCGCTCACTAGCAATTTCAGCCTCTGACTCTCTCTCTCTCTCTGTCTCACACACACACTTGCATCCATACATGCAAAAACATGTCTACACACATGCATGCATACCATATACATACACATGAAAAGTCACTGGAGATCTGGGGACATGGCTCAGTGAGGAGAGCTGCCGAGCTCTTGTGAGGCCCTGGTATCCTCCCTAGCACCGGATAGGCCGGTTGACCAGAGGAAAACAAAGGAAGTGGGACGACCCCAGCCCGATGAAAATAACTCCCTGGAGAGCGCATGTTATCTAGCCGAGACTTGTGCAAGACAGCTCAAAATCAACGTCCCTACTAGAAATGCTGCATGGAAGAGATTTCCAGGTCTGAGCAGCATCCAAAGGTCAGGGATGTCCTTAAATCTCAGCCTCTCTAGACAAATCCTCCCAGCCAGATTTTCACCAGTTCCACTCCACTGGCAACTTTCCAAAGAAAGTGTCTGTGTTTCCCTACCAGATAGGTGCACAAGAAGCCGGCTCAAAGCAACACTGCAGCTGCCAGGCAAGGGCCACTGTGGGGACCCCTATGCTGTAAGCGAGTTCCGGTACTGCAAAGTCAAAACCAAAGCCTAGTTCTTCTTCCTTAAGAACCAGAATCATCAGCATGAAGACTAGGAACTGATGAGACTTTATTGCAAGGCTCTGGGTCTTTCCCTAGAAGACTTACAAACAAAGGCTCCAAGGGACATCTCCCTGCGCACAGGAGCAGAACCAATTTTGAAAAGCTAATTAGCCACAAAGTGCGAGGGCCCTGGGACAATTCAGAGACCAGCAAAATCAATTGGCCACTTGTAGTTAGAGAGAGAATGCAATTAGAAACTGTTTTTCTTGGTCACGTTAATTTCCCTGATGAATCTAGCTTACTCCAAATCTACCTGTCTGGAGAAGTCATATACACGGTATAAGGGAATTCACTGGATTTCAGTAGCAAGGGAAGAATGTTGACTTGTGGAAGCCTTGAATTGGAACTGGTGTTCCTCCTATGTTTTCCTCCTCACTTATTCATAAATACAAGAGCTCACCTCTCACAAGCAACACACACACACACACACACACACACACACACACACACACACACACACACCCTCCTGAACATACTCAGTATACTCTCCTTTAGTAATCTCAGTATAGAACATGCCGGTTCCATCTAAAAAGACTATACTAATCTGGGCCACAGTTTCCTAATATATGGCCAGCAAAGATCTACTTGGGTTTCCTTTCAGTGCAGGGTATCCTGGGCCTGGGGTATGGCAGGCGGGTCCTCTACCACAGAGCCATGCCTCCAGCTACTACGTCTATATCTACTTCATAAAACACTTCCTGATATGCTACGTGATTGTGCCTCCAACATGCTACGCTGGGCAGCCTGTACCGCCACATAAATGTTAATCTTACAAGGGATAAAAGGCAAGGCCTAAGCATAGTTACAGCCTTCCCGCACCAACATGGAAGGGAGCTTGCCTCTGTGGAACCCGGCATAAACAAATCTCACGAGAAAAATATGCAGGTAGATGGGTGGGAGCTTCATGCTAATTAGGCTTTTAAATCATCTTCACACTCTCAGAACAGCACAGCAAATAGGGAAACGTTGACGTGATCTACACTGAGTTAGCAGTTATTGAGCACTGTTAGAAACAGAAGACCAGCTCTCCCCCCTTATCATTCTCTCCCAAGGCAGTAGCTCCATCCATGGCTCGCCAAATTTCCAACAGCCATTTGTCTTCCAATTATTCCCAGTAGGAGTGACTCTCAATACAACCAATGGAACCAAAGTTCTTTTTGTCCTTCTCTTTCTTTCTTGGTTTTCAAGATAGGGCTTCTCTATGTAGCTCTAGCTGTTCTAGAACTAACTCTGTAGACCGGGTTGGCCTGAAATTTAGAGATTTGCCTGCCTCTGCCTCCTAAATGCTGGGATTAAAGGCATGCGCCACCAGCGCCTGGCTGGAACTGAAATTCATTGTGACTAAAAAGGAAACCCAATACATAGTAGCAAATACTGGAAACACTTCTTCAGGTAGCCACTGAAGCTTGAGTTCTCTAAATCCACGTGGCATGAGTCATCCCCAACCTTTCATTTGTTCCCCTAGGGATGCGCTTCCGCCTCGGAGTCATCCTCCCTCTACTTCCTGTACCTCCTACAGGGTCCATTTTTTCCCCTTGCTACCCCCACGTCTGTTATCACGGTGAGCTTCCTTCCCCTAATCCAGGGTCACAGGCTACTGCCAGATAAGCTCTCCCAGCACAACAGGGAGGGCTCCGGGGCCTGTCACTCACCACCCTGCACGAATGTCTAACATCAGCACTCAGCTTTGGGTGTGAACTGAGACACTCCTTGGAGGCCATGGTTGCAACAACTCCTTATTGCAGGGATATCCATGCTCCTCCTTTCCTACAGCCACATATCTTCCTTTCCCTCCTGCAGTTGCCATGCCAACTCCTCTGCCCCATCCCCACTTCCCCTCCACAGCCCTACGGCAGCCACACTGGGATCCTTACCGTTCCTCAGATATATTAGGTAGCCTCGCACCTCACAACTCGCCATCCAGCCCCCTCTCAAGCCCCAAGTCTGACCTCTCTCGAGGTCGCACCCTGACCTCCCAACCTGAAGTTGCCCGCCGCATGCCCCCCACCCAGTCACTCGGGTCTGGCTTCTCCGCCACCCCCCCCCACCCGTCACTCGGGTCTGGCTTCTCGCCACACCCCCCCCACCACCCAGTCACTCGGGTCTGGCTTCTCTGCCGCACGCCCCCCCCCCACCAGTCACTGGGGTCTGGCCTCCTCAGCACATCACTACCGCACTATCAAGCCTGTGCCGTGCACACCCCCGTTTCACCACAACTCACTCTACGAGCTCTGGAGTTTCCTCTCGTCGGCGCAATCCCAGTGCCAAGAATAGCGCCTGGCACAGGGTAGGCACTTCAAAAATAATTACTGAATGAACTAGCTGCTGCTCATTCCCCACCGCTCTCTCTCAAGACAAGGAAAACAGCATCTTGTGGAAAAGCATCTTACTTTGATGCAAAGGTTTAGTCGCTGCCAAGCCCACTAAGGCTCGCCTAAAGTTGAGATGACAAATGAGTCTCTGCCGTAAAGCTTACACTCGCAACTCCAAGCAGCACTGCGTGTCTTCCGTGGATACAACCACATTCCATTTAGATTTTTTAATTTAATTTTTTTAAGTGCATACACAAACTCAGTGGAAACTGGGTTATCTTATCAACCTAGAGCACTTGTCAGTGGGCGGCCCAACATCAGCTGAGCCTCGTTGACAAGGAAAACGTCAGTCCGATGTTCCTGAGTTCTTCCCTAGGCTCTGAAGACCCTGTCCTTATAGTGGGCTGGCTTCATGGCCACATCCAGCAGGCCCTCACATCTCTGTTCACAGGATGCTAAACTCTTGATTCTAGCCCTGCCCCCCCCACCCCTTAGGCCATCCAATCATCCTCCCACATTGTTGTGACCCATTTTGAACTGAGGGGCACAAATGTTTCTCTACTGGCGCACTACATTGAAATTCTACTGGGGCATTACATTAAAAACTGATTTTTTTTTCAAGCTTGAACCCCCCCCCCTTCACTGTAAATGAGCAGCAATCCAAGAATGGATCTGAGATCCCTACACGCGGGGATCCCGGCAGCTTTTTATTCCCCAGCTCCCTGTGTGGTGCAGAGATCAAACCCTACACAGGAGGGCGGAGCAGCACTCGGGGAATGCATGAGGCACAGCCTGGAGACCGATGACTTCCAGTGAGCCAGAAGTCAGAGACTCATGCTGACACAAAGCAAAACCTCTTACCCGCACAGCTAAGCTTAATTTTAGATAATAAAAATGTAAAACGCAAAGATGTTTACATAATGTGAAATTGGACTATTCCTAATTTAAAATGAATATGTGAGCATTTCCTACATCCTATTTCAATTACTGAAGTGATGACTATTTCAAGACCTACCCCGTATAAACAGAAGCTACGATATTTCTGAAGTGCACAAAGTGGCCTGAGGCATGTGGCTGTGAGCTGCTAGCCGGTCTCCCACCCACCCACTGCCTCCAAAAAGATCTTGGCAAAGGAGTCAGACGTCCTTGTTGGAAATGGATGGGCTTGTTTTCAAAACAAGCATCGCACTTCAGAATTCACATGCCAGAGTAAGCGAGGCAAAGATGGAAATATCCCCCCAAAACAAAAACAAAACCAAACAGAAGGTAGAAGGAAAGAAATAGAGAGGCTCTAGAAAAGGATCCCATGTGAAAATATTTTGTTTCAGGAGGCATTAATGTTACAGATTTGTAAAGTAGTCCTTTAAAAAGTTTACTTATTTTATACAGTGCATGTGTGCCTGAGTGGGTATATGTACACCACATGTGTGCAGGAGCCCACTGAGGCCAGAAGGGGGCATCAGGATCCTCCTACAGATCCTGTAAAGTGGAGTTACAGATGGTTGTGAGTAGCTGTGTGGGTGCTGGGAACTGAACTCAGGTCCTCTGCAAGAGTAGTCAGTGCTCTTATAACTGTGGTGACATGTCTCTAGCACCTAACAAAATAACTCTTAACCAGGCATCTCTGAATGGACTTTAGGGGACGACCCATGACCCCCAAAGATGATATACAAAAAGGTGTGATCCATGTGTTTATGTCAGAACAAGATTTTTAGCTGGTTCTCCAAGTGTCCAGGACAAAGGAAAAGGCTCATTCAGCTATGGGGCCAATTTCTAGTTCAGGCAATATACTCATTTATGGGCCATGTAAGCTTAATGGTCAAACCAAATAAAATTCAAAAATCAAAATGATTTTTCTAGGAACTTAAGATACTCTTCTGATCTAATACTAGGCTCTTCAAGCCAGGCATGGTGGAGCATGCCTTTAACCCCAGCAGTGGGGAGGCAGAGGCAGGTGGATCTTTGTGAATTCAAGGCCAGCCTGGTCTACAAAGGGAGTTCCAGGACAGCCAGAGCTGTTGAACCGAGAAGCCCAGTTTTGGAAAGAAAAAAACAACAACAACAACAACAACAAAAAAAACCAACTGAGGCTTTTCATCTTAGTAAACCATCAACTCTGCTATTTGTTGATCAAAGGAGACATCAGGGACAGCTTCTCAAGTTTCCCTAGTCATCTAATGAGAATGCACAGTACTAATTTCATTTTTAGCCAACAAGGCTTTTTCCTTGGACAGAATTGAGGGTTCTAACCTTACAGTCTAGCTGTGGAAGGTACTGCTGTGTAGGGAGAGCTCTGGAAGGAACTGCTAACACATGGAGTCAGAAGACCAGCATCTTGACGTCTTACACCTAAGCTCTTCAGGTCCTTTGTGATGGTTTGAATAACAGCTCCCATAGGCTTGGAGATTTGAAAGCCTGGTCACCAAGGAGTGGCACTATCTGAAAGGACAAGTAGGTGTGGCTTTGTTGGAGGAGGTGCTGTCACCGTGGGGCAGACTTTGAGGATGCCACCCAGTGTGTCTGCTGATTTCCTGTTGCCTGCAGGATGTCACAGTCTCAGCTCCAACACCAACTCTGCCCGAATGTCGCCATGCTCCCCACCCTGATGACAATGGGCTCAACTTCTGAATCTGTAAGCCAGCCCCAATTAAATGCTTTCTCTTGCAAGGGTTGTTGTGGTCATGGTGCCTCTTCATACCAAGAGAGCACCAACTAGCACCCTTCTTCGCTGAAAAGCTATGGAGTCAGGCAGAGAGGGTCTGGGAGGTTCCTCCAAGAAGTTGGCATCTTGAAAACAGGCTGAGATGGATCCCTAAGGTCTAGCAGAACTCTCTGCCTCTTCCTGTACCCCGAGATAGCAAGGGGCACAGACTTCCTGGGCATTCTGAGATGTTGGCAACAGGCCACCACACCTCAGCCTAGACCTCCTCAAGCTCTCCAGATTCTGCCGCTCCTTGCAACAGGCTTAGTGGAGGCAAGCCACGCCCCTTCCCTTCCCATTTGGGTGAAAGAAGGTCTCCTGGATATGTACGATGGCCCCAAGCCAAAACTTCCCTCAGGCATTCCCCAGACACTCTGAGCCTGCCATAAGACAGATCACCAATGGCAGTGTCCCCTCTCCTCCTACTCATCCTTTAAAGGCCTCGGAGCTGCAGAAGATGGAACCCCAGAGCACGAAGCCACGTCTTGCCTTCCTGACTAAAGCCACTATTCAGTGGGCACCTCCTGCTCTGGAGAGTCTGGGCTCTAGGCTGTTTCATCCACTCCCTCCTAGAATACTGGATCCTCCCAGGAGCTTCCTTTGAATGAGGTTAAACAACCAAAAGGCGGGAGGCAAAAAACTCCAAGCCCAGACTGGCTGACACCCTTGACTCTGCATGACCCCAGGCCGCCCTCTCCTGTCTGTTACCAAAGACATAGGAATCCGAAGAGCCAAGTTCAGCCTGAAACCCATCAGGCCATCGCTTAAGTCCAAGAAGGGACCTACTCTGCGATGCTACCCCTACTCTACGATGCTACCGCTCCTTTTGTTTTTGGTACAAGCTACATACAGCATGTGTGCATGTACAAAACGCACATGCCCGGACACATGCACTAAACAAGTAACTATGTGTCAGGTACTGCGGCTCATCATGTATGATACTTCCAAAGCTTCCATGAGAACGCTACAGCCTGCTCATTTCAGGAACAAATCCAACCCCTGAACATACAAAAACAAGAAGAATGGCCAAGACCTCTTTTTTTGATCATTTTCAAATCAAATGAAATTGTCCACATTATTTTGGATCTGGTATGTCTTCTCCAGGCTGAGAGGTCGTGCTCTTGGGCCAAATGCTTGCCAGGAATTTTTCCCGGTGGGAGTAACATGGCTGACAGAGCCACATCACCAGGGCTGACAAGGAGACGAAGAGCTATGATTCAAGCTTGCTACAGAGGTCCCTTGGGTCAAAAACTTTGAAAAGGAAAAAGAAGAATTCTTTTCAAGGAAGCCTCCACACCCACTGTCTCTTAAAATACCCTGTTTGGAACACAGTGGGCTCCAACTTAGACTAGGAAAATGTGGGTGGATGGATAGTGTTGTGCATAATTCTGGGGTTTGTTTCAAGTCATTAAAGATCCTTACTCAACATGTAAAGTCAATACCAAAATAATACTTCCGCTCATTTTCTAGGCTCCACATAGGGCTTCCAAGCATGACATCCCTTTTGGCTCACCTCATACAGCCCTGCTGGAGGATAGTGTCACTCTCCCTGGACAGGGAATGACCTAGGAGAGTAAGTGACTTACCCAAGGACATCCAGTGGAGAGCAGACAAGGCAGCATGCAAATGACCTTCTTAGAATTCCTCGTCCATAGCACTTTGCATTACATTAAGATAGGCTCTGTGAGACAACACACTTAGATGACCTCACTTCTGTATATTAACTTGGGAAGCCGGCAAGCCAAGGGAGGGAGATTTTATATTTCAGTTTCTCAGGGGAGCACTCGGTGGAGCCAGATCTGGAGGGGGAGCACTGTCTCCCTTTGCCCCTGCTCCATGGGTGGTTGTGAATTAAAGGCCTGCAGCATGTGGGGCCAGGTAAAAGTCTGGCTATCTCTGGTGTTAGGATCATGGAGGCAGCAATCCAGACTACAGCTGGGTAGCCCTCTCCAACCTTACAGAGAGAAAGGGCTAACTTGGAACCGTTCCAGGCAAAGGTGTTGTCTAGGTCAACATACCTTTTTGCCAAGGCAGGCAGGGCAGCTGTCTGAATCAGTCCTGTGATTCCAACCTGATGGCAGACAATTTCAGGGCTTTTCATGTGACCCTTTAACAGGTCACCCGTCTACGGCCTATCAATCCGACAGTTCAGGAGTGACCCTGGTGGGGTACTAATGGGACCAGCAGGTAGAACGTCATTTCAATCATAACCCCACTTCTGTTATCTCAACTCAGAAAGAAAAAGAAGTTAAAACTCGGGCAGTACCTCTTACAGATGCACAATTCCTGCGTACCTTCTCAGTGACACACCCTGAGTTTTCATCCACTCAAGATTTGGGCACAAACATCCAGCTGCCCCAAGCCTTCAACCCACACAGTACCACTCACTAACGATGCTCAGGCTTACACTGGTGAACACATCTCCCCCATGGCTTCGTGACTCATGGAAGACTTCATTCCATCTTCTCAAACAGTCCTATTATTACCCCTCCTTGGTGTGCATCTCCACAATGCTGAGGATCTAACCTGGGCCTCTCTCGAGTCAAGCAAGTGCTCGGCCATTGCCTCCACTTCAGGAGATGAAGAAAGCAAGGCTTTCAAAACAACGACTCACTTGCCCTAAGTCTGCCAGGCAGGAGGAGGGGAGGCCTCCAGGAGTGGCTTGGGCAGCATCAGCAAAACCTGTCTTCAGGAAGAAACCCAGCCTGACCCCAGGGCCCCCACCCACCTGGCCCATCTTAAAAGTAACAATACCAGTGCCCATTTGACCCAAACCTGTGTGAGACCAGAGAGTGCAGCACTGCCCCCTACTGGGCAGGCCAGAGTGCAGTAGCCTTCACAGGTCATCATGATACCCAATGTCTCTCGATGCAAATGGATCAATCAGATCCCACTGTGGATCCCAAGCACAATCCACTACCCACTTCCCAACCTGGGCAGAATCCTGAGCTCCCCAAGATCTGCCACAAGGAACAGAAGCCTCAGGAAACGATGACGAAAGCATGCAGGGCTGTCTGACAGTCACTCAAGCTAGTAATGCCAGAAGAGGTAGTGGGCCCTCCCTTCCACTGGGAACACGCTTTCCGAGTCTCCTACGAGTCTGTCCACATCCCCACCTAAGCATCTTTACACCCACTTTTCAGGGGGACCTCTAAAAGTCAGGGTTTGCCCAAGGTCAATCAATTTGGCTGCAAACTAGAAACGGGGAGCCCACCCATGTTACTCCTTCTGCTACACCTCCCTCAGGAGACGGGGGGGGGGCCGCTGGCCGCACAGCAAGGAACAGGAAAGTGAAACGGCCCCTGGTTAAGACAGCAAGCCTGCCAACACCGGAGAGAAGCTGACAAATGACCACAGCCGCCCTGAATCGGAAACGCCCCTTCTAAGGAGCTGCCCCACTGACTTCTTCCCACACGCTGCACAGTGGATATGAGCTCCCTCTGAGTACTGCAACCCACCATGCCTGAGTTCCACAGAGGGGGCCCAGGGAGAAAAACGTCCCATCGGGGAGGTGCTGGAGGGACCGGGCTGGGAGGCAGTTTCCCAGTATGATCTTAACAGTGCTATCGCCATTCCCAGCACATCCTCCCTACTACACACACACCCCTCAACCCCCTCCCCTTCCCCACAGAACTGGAAGAGGGGCGCAGCAGAAGCCATAGCAGCTGCCAGACAAACCCCGTAGAGCCCGGTTTTGAAACGAGGAACCGGTGAGAGCAAAGCCACGCACTTAAAGCGCCATGCACCACTTCCAAAACACTGCAACGGAACTCTGAGGCTTTACCTGGGCTGTTTTCGCTCTTCTGCCTTGTATGCTCTTGCTAAGGCTAATTTGTGGGTCGGTGGCACCTTCGGAAAGACAGTGCGATTTCCTGCAGGGAAGTGTGTTATAATTACTGTACGGAGGGCTCTCTTCAGCAGCAGCCGGTGGCATCTTACGCTTTGCGAGATCGGGAATATCAGACACCAAATTCCGACAGTAGCCTGAAAATCGGTTCCTGGGCCCTCCATTCGCCTTCACCCCAGAGCTTTTCTGCGTGTACAAGTCACCCAGGGAGTTGGCTCGCTGACAGGTGCTGAGCTGCCTGGGACTCGCCTCTGTTTCCATCCCCCGAGCCTCCTCGCAATCCTTCTCTTCCGCGGAACCCAAGATTTCTTCGTTGCTTGTTAAATGCTCTTGGCTCAGATCTGAGAGTGAGAATTCCAGGCTGTCCTCCCGCCAGATGTCTGCAGATTTGGAGCGTTTCTTCTTAAAGCTCGCTGTCTCCATGAACGTGGGCCCGTTGGATGTATAGGGACGCTGCCTCCTGCCTCCCTCAGCCAAGTATGTAGCGTCATCCCCGTAGAGCCGGCTCTCCTCCGAGTCTGGCATGCTCTGCACAGAGGCGGCTGTGAGGACGACACTGCCATCCACGCTGGGAGTGACAGAGGAATCCGTGTAAGACACGGGTCTCAAGCCCATATCTACTCGGTCCACCCAGATGGGGTCCCCGAAGTCATCTAGGGCTCCTTCTTGGGAGAAGGGCTCCAAGCCATTTTCAGCCAGGGACTGGGGGATGCTGGGAGTGCTGCTGGACCTGGTGCTCACTTCAGAGTTCCTGTGGATCGCCTTCCCGGAGGAAGCGTGCCGCGTCCTCCGCGTCTTGTGTGACAGTCGCAGGGAGCGAGACGTGTGCTTCCGCCCCAGGCTGGCATGCTTTTCCCCGTAAAACTCGTGGTCTACGTTTTGGCTTTCTGCGTTTCCCATGGTTTTATGGTCTGCATGGCAAAGGGGGAAAGAGAAAGAGAGTCACTGAGTCTGCATTAGAATGGGTAGAAAGATCTGGAGAGTGAAAGCTTGGGGCCAGGCTGAGCCTACGCTTTGCTCACGGGATTAGGTGAAGAACAGCTCGGCTTCTAGGTGTTTTGGGCAGATCAACAGGTGAGAATACCATCGTCTACTGAGATGGTTCCCAGGAAGGCGGAACACTCACGGGAATTCTATAGTTAGAGAGCTGCCTTTGCTGCGAGCGTAGACGCCCAGGGGACACCAGAGTGTTGCTCCCCTGCAGGGGCCACTCTGCTCACCCTGCCTTTCTTCTGAATTGTCACAATGACATATTGGAAAGTCTGTTCTTATCAAGCACTGAAACTAAAGTACAAACCTGGGCATCCATCAAAACAGCAATTTTCTTTCTCCCTGTCTGTCAGAGGTGCGGTTTTTCTTGTTGTTGTTGTTGTTTTTTTTCTTGTGTAGTTTTATCTGTTCTGCCATCTGGGCAGATTTTTTTCTTTTCTTTCTTTCTTTTTTTTTTTTTTTTTTTTTTTTTTTGCTTTACTTGGATTCTATCCACACCTCAAAAATCAATCAAAACTTGAAAGCTTCAAAATGCATACCTAATCAATTTTTCCTAACAAATCAGAATCATAAAGAAAATAGACCACCACCATTCATTACACAGCCACTCTGAAAACTTTGATCTGTGGGCGGAGGGGCACAGGCAGGACACAATGAAAACCTCATTCGGCAGCTGACTAATGGGTTTATTTCTGGGAGCAAATCCAACGTGTGAACATGAATCTGATACAGACTACCCGAAGACAGAGAACGCATGCTGTGAAACCAGCAAACTCGATCCAGCCTAGCGGGCCGACCGGGTTAACCCAATCCTCCCTTAATACATTCCTAATCTCCAACATTGACCTGATGACACAGTGTTGTTGCCAACAACAGCTAAGACCATTTTCACGGCTTCACAACCGTGACTCTATCTGGCCTCTCTACCCTTGCCCCAGGAGCCTCTCCATTTCTCTTCCAAGTACGGACTCAAGATAACACACATGAAAACAGATGAGATGAAAGGAGGAACGTAGGGCCTCCCTGGGCAAACCCCTGCACTCGCTCTGTCAAATGCATGCAGACACATGCACTCAAGAAACATGTGTGCTACGCACCTACTGTATTCTAGAAGCCAGAGGTGAGCAGCAATGACAGACACACCTTCTACTCTTCTGAAACTGATCTAGCCATGGGGTGCACTGTAACGGAAAAAATACAAGGTGCCAAGGGGAACAGGAAATAAAGTTGATGACCACAGCAAAAAATCAGAAATCACTAACATAAGGTACCTTCCTATTGGCTCAGAAATCATACAGTCCCACTGTTGACTCTAAGTCGGGGCTTCAGCTCTGACAAGCCTATCTGATTGTACTACAATGTATGGCACACAGGGAAAGCCTTCAGGTGATGTGCCAGTGAGTTCGGAGGTAAGCCATCCGGATGCCAGATGTTAAGCTATTCCTGTGTTACGATATTCCCCGCTCGGCCATACATCTCGATTCTCAAAGGGGATTTTCCCAGAAAGAAGATCCCCTCTCTTACCAGCAACAAGTACATCTCAAAGCAATAGGTCCATGCTTCTCTGGCTGAAGTCTTTAAGCAGCATAAGGAAAACAAAAAGACTAATGGTCCGTGTAAGACCATGAAACACCTTAATCCTTACATCAAGCACTTGCTACATGTTTTACAAGCATACGTAATCACAGATTTCACTCTAACACTAAAGGCGATGGCCAATTTCCTAGAATTGGTGTTCTATTGATTTCTGAGGTGTTGGGAATCCAACAGAGAACCCTGCACATGTTAAGTACATATTCTTCGTTGACCTACACGCCTGCTCATACAGCTATTGATCTATAAGGATTGAGTAAGCTACCTACACCCCTACCCCAGCTCCTAATTTCCTGAAAGGCTAAATTAAGTATAAATTAAGATTCCTAGTTGGGCGTAGTGGTACACGACTTTAAAGCCAGCACTTGGGAGGCAGAGGCAGGTAGACCTCTAAGAGTTTGAGGCTAGCCTCCAGGAGAGCCAAGGCTACACAGAGAAACCCTGTCTGGAAAAACCAGCTTTAAAAAAATTTCCTCTGTGTTTTGTCAACAAACAGAAGGCTGGGAACAAATGGTGGTTGGAGCTCAGTTTAAGACTCGCATGGGTTGAGATTCAAAGGAAGGAAGGAGAGAAAGCAAATGAGCACAGTGGAAAGGCCAAACTGTCAACTCACGAGTCACACTTATTACACCTGTCAAAGGTTCTCAATATAAACGAGAGCTTTCTGGGTAGGTTTCCCTCAGCCAAGAGAAAACCAATCAACTTAAAAGCCCCGAGAGAGTGTTCCTAAAGGAAATGGCCCAACGTGCAAGAATTATAATAGCCCATGCATCACGCTGGCAGGGCTGCTGGATTAATGGCACTCTCAGTAGTAAGATCCTTTTCATGCGCCAAGGTAGGAAGGAAGCCATTTTTATCTTCGGCGTAAGAACTTAAGAGACAAATGCCAAATCTCCTAAATCCTACCAGGACAGATTCTCAGGGGAGGACCTTGGCAGAGTCGGCAGGAAGCCTAAAGCACGGGAGGTAGGAAAAGTAAGCGTCAAGGGGCTGCAGAAGCACTCCCTAATTCGGAAGCTTTCCCCGGAGGTCCCTGCGGGGCAGGCTGGGGAGTGGGAAGGGCTCTGTAAATAACATAAGGAGAAAAAAATTAAAATTGCTCACTGCAGAGGGGACACAAGCCCTGCCCCAGGAGGGGACTCCCAGAGAGTGGGTGAGTCCCAGCCTTTCTCACACCCGGGGAAAGTGGCAGCTGCTCCCATAGGATTCCTATCCCATCCCCCCTGCAACTTGTGGTTGATTTTTATTTCAAACCACAAAACCTGGTTTCCATTCTGTGGGGGGGGGCAGGGGAGACAGGCTTGTGAATTCAGGGTAGAAAGTGACTTAAAAAAAAAAAAAGAAATCTCTACAAAAGACAAGAACCTCTGGGTTCAGACCAAAGAGTTAGTAAATACGTATGAAGTTCAATAAAAGCCAGCGATGAGCAGTTGAGCAGCACCTGGTCTACACAGTTACCACACAATCGCAAGTGAAATGGGGGCAGTCTTCAGGAGAGGGGGATAGACATAAATGCATGGAAAGACGGATAAAAATGCAGAGATCCAGAAACAGGCACGGGCCACCACCCCCAAGACACGGGTTCAGCATCCCCAAGCATGTCAGCGTGAGGACACCCAAGCAGAAAAGCTCACGCGACAGGCTGTAGTCAAAACACGGGCGCCTTAAAAATAGTGTGTAAAGTCAGCTTCAGGCTGTGTGTAAAAGATGCATGCATGAAACATAAACGAATCACGCAGCCACACTAGGGTCCCACCCCAAGACAGCCCAAATATCCTGAAGTCTGAAACCTGAAACACTTCTCGCCCCGAGCATCCTGGCTAAGGGATATTGAGACCTGTAGCAGATCTCAAGCCGGGAAATCGTAAATCTTACTACCGGCATCTTTCGTTCAGTATCTTTCATGCTCAGGGGAATACTTATTTGGATCCCCAGTGGTGTCCAGGCTGTTCTTACCTCCAGGAGGCTTTGGAGGCAGTGAGCACAATGTTAGCATATGAACAGCGTTTAATTCTCAGTGTTTCCTCCTGTACTGTTCAGAGCCTGACAAGGAATGAGTGCCCCACATAAATAAATTAATAGTGAATAGCAAAAACGCCCTCAGTCTAGGAGGTGACAATTCACACAATAAAGACTGACATGGAGGCTGGAGAGACGGCATGTGCTGTTCAAACAGAGGACCAGGGTTCAACTCAAGAACCCACATGGCATCCCACAATCACCTGTGAACTCCAGTGGGTGGTGCTGCCCTCTTCTGGCCTCCTTTGGCACTGCATGCACATGGCACACAGACACATGTGCAAGCAAATCACCCACACACGGAAAATTAAAAATTATGACATTCCGGACCAACAAGTAGGTTCCGCACGGCCCTCGTCAGTGAGCTGTAATTCTCCACAGTGCTCCCCACCCCTGCCTCAATCCAATGAATCCCAGCTGCTCTTCCTGCCTCCTTCCACGGTTTGAAGCCGCCAAAAGCTTGGGAATAGCTAAGCTGAGTAGCCTTGTCCGCCTGTAGTCGAGGTCAGAGTGCAGGACTGCTCAGGTCCAAGACGACTCAGGCAGAGTGAAGGGAAGGACAGAGCGTTGTGATGGTTGGGTGACATCTCACAGTGACAAGCGTGGGCTCAGAAGGTTCAAATACCCCAGGGTTCTCTGGGGGCCAAGGGTCAAGAGCAGAAAAAGTAGAGTTTCTCCATTCTCATGAAAACCAAGGTCTCTTAGCAAAACTAAGGACACTAAGGGGGCCTTCAAGCTCCATCAAATTAAATACCCAAGAAGAGGTAGCAGCAGTTATCTTTTGGAAGGTTATCCAAACGCACAAGGAAGGATTGATTCGTAGGATTCCTTTGGCAAAATGATACAGATACTTCGTCCCATATTATCACAAAATGATGCAGATACTGTGTCCCATATTATCACTGGGACATACAGTGATATGGGTATCCCAAAGAACACACACACACTGTAACAGTGCCAAATCCCTTCTGTCTCACCATACTTGTGAACCATGCAGCCAAGAGAGAAATACCGAACAGGCATACCCCTTTAGTAAAATTTCCCATTACGCTGTAATTCTTTTTGAAATAAAAAAAATTGAAAACATAAATCAAGTTCTAACTGAATGGAA
This sequence comes from Mesocricetus auratus, assembly GCF_017639785.1. Classification (NCBI taxonomy): domain Eukaryota; kingdom Metazoa; phylum Chordata; class Mammalia; order Rodentia; family Cricetidae; genus Mesocricetus; species Mesocricetus auratus. The sequence goes on along the minus strand of NW_024429192.1, from coordinate 7,615,081 downwards.
TAGTTCTGGTTTAAAAAGTTAAATAAGGAACTTTTCTGAAGAAATACATTTAGAATCCTCCCAACCCCTTTCTTTTTTTTTTTTTTTTTTTTTTTTTTTGGTTTTTCGAGACAGGGTTTCTCTGTGGCTTTGGAGGCTGTCCTGAAACTCGCTTGGTAGTCCAGGCTGGTCTCGAACTCACAGAGATCTGCCTGCCTCTGCCTCCCGAGTGCTGGGATTAAAGGCGTGCGCCACCAACGCCCAGCCCCAACCCCTTTCTTTTTACCTAGAGCTCACCTAGAACATTCCACTAAATCCCCAATAAATTAAGCAAATTAAAAAAAATAAACACTTAGTAGGCATCAGCTAGGAAAATTCTGCCAGGAAATGCAGGGGGGCGGTGACTATCTGGGGGCAGAACTTTTGTTTCACTGAAGTAGTGAGCAAAAAACGAATTATCAATATCCACCATCGATAAGAAGCAAAGCACTACCTCCCTCCATCAGTCACCACGAAAATCTCTAAACCAAAGATAAACAGAAGCAGAGAGACAGAGGAAGAGCCCAGAAGCCACGCAACAGAGCAGCAGGTTCCTCCTTTGTTTTCATTGACCCAGCTTCTCTCCCAGGCTGGCACCAACGCAGAGCTTCAAACACAGCTGTGAAGCAGCAAGGACACAGTGGACAGCCCTGTGCTCCCATCCTGTGCTCCCATCCTGTGCTCCCAATCCTGTGCTCCCACCCTGTGCTCCCATCCTGTGCTCCCAATCCTGTGCTCCCACCCTGTGCTCCCATCCTGTGCTCCCAATCCTGCGCTCCCAATCCTGCGCTCCCACCCTGCGCTCCCACCCTGTGCTCCCATCCTGTGCTCCCATCCTGCGCTCCCAAACAGAAGCAAGAACGGTCTCTGGAAGCCAGAGGGTGAGCAGGGACCTCGGACAGTGAAGGCCTGGAAAGTCTCTCCTAATACATGCAAACCCATACTTGTCGTGGATGTGCATGCCTGGGGCATACTCAAAACAATACAGCAAAGACATGGCTGAGCAGCTCAAGTCTCGGGCTGACCCTTGTGGTCACAAATGTAGCACAGGCTGGGCACAAAGGCACTGGATGCCAGGCTGGCACAGAAGGAAGCCCACAACAACCAAGAGCTTGCCATCTTAACCCTAAACTCAGCCAGTGACTTTCAGAGTCCCTGCTAGAATAACCACCACCACAAGATCCATGCTATCAGCTGCTTTTCCATAAGATCCGGAACCTCAGAACACGATGCTCAAAATCCCCTAGTAGCGTTCCAAAGAACTAGGAAAATGTAACTAGCTTCCGGGGTAAAAGTCATCAACAGATGTCCAGTGGTCAGACAGTGGAATTATGATACAAACAACTTTAAACCAGTTATGATAACTATCTCCTCAAGTACAAGTAAACACGCTTGAAACACATGAAAAAACATAACTGCTAGCTCGGTCCTGGTGGTGCACGCCTCTATCTCCACACTTGGGAGGCAGAGGCAGGCGGATCTCTGTGAGTTCGAGGCCAGCCTGGTCTACAGAGCGAGTTCCAGGACAGCCAGGGCTACACAGAGAAACCCTGTCTCAGATAAGGAAGTAGGAAGGAAGGAAGGAAGGAAGGAAGGAAGGAAGGAAGGAAGGAAGGAAGGAAGGAAATGTAACTCTTTGCTGTATAGGATCATCCTGAATAATAATGACATGCTCAGAGAAACACATTTTTAAGTTTATTTATTTTCAGTTTATTTTACGTCCATGGGTGTTTTGCCTGCAGAGGTTGGAAGAGGCATCTGGTCCTCTGCAACCAGAGTCACAGGCTCACAGTTCTCAGCCACCATGTGGGTGCTCGGAATTGAACCCAGGTTCTCTGGAAGAGCCATATGGGACATCTCGCCAGCCCCCAGATCACATTTTTTAAAAGGGTATTATATAAAAGTTTGGGTCACACACACAAAAGCCTGCTTAGCCCAGTGCGCCTTTTCTTCAAGTTGCTTGGGAACACATTAGCCCTCTGAAAACATAACCTCCTACAGAGAATTTAAGCTTGGGGAAATCTAAGCTATCAGTAATATTGGAGGGCTGGCAAGTCTTGTATGATCTAAAATTTATTGCATTTTTAATTTAGTCAAAGTCTTGAGCAGACAAAGCAAAGAAATATAGTCCAGCAAGTGCAGGTGACTGAGGGAGAAACAGGTGAAGAACAAAAAGGATACAGGAGAGTATGCAAATAACCACATCCCTTGAGCGCGAAGGAGGTTATAATAATGTTTTTGTGATTTATGACGTCTAATTCCCTAATGACACAGGGCTTTCTGTGGCAGACAGGAGGATGTTCCATACCAGTGAACAGAACCCCACAGTAGCTTGGCTGGCCCTAGCTGGCCCTAGCTAGGAGTCAACAACCAAAACCACGATCCCACCATTAATGATAAACGTCTCTGGAGCAACACTCCTGTTACCCACAAATGCAAACTTCTGTTAGAGATGAGATCTAAGCATCTGCTTCTCACACACAGGGAAATGCGTGAAGGATGGGGTGTTTACAGGACACGTCATTCTTCATCAAAGTTGGGTGTTCTTCTGTAGAGGTGGTGGCACTGAATCCAAGGTCTTGAACTAGGCCAAGTAGTACTCTACCTCTGAGCTACATCCCTAACCACAACATTCATTTTGTTAAATGATCTGTTTTGTTTTCATGTGCATGTGTGCACACCACACGCATACACACACTCACACTCATATGAAGGTACCAGAAGAGACCAAAGGAGGTCCCTGGGTGACCTAGAGCTGGAGTCACAGTCTGTTTTGAGTCACCTAACAAGGATTTCAGCAACCAAAACTCCGGAACTCTAGAAGAGCAACAAGTACTCCTAAGCACTGAGTCATTTCTCCAGCCACTATGTTTTTGGTTTTTTTTTTTAAAGGAAAGACAAATAAATGAAACATTAACAAGTCAATGAATTTTTTGTTTTCAATTTAAAAGAGTAAAGATGTCACACTACACAGACAGCTACAAAGAAATGTAAACTCTGAGCAGATGGCTTGGGAAAGTGTCTAAGATAAGGAAGCGTGTACCTAGCTTGCATCATGTATCTAAGATAAGGAAACGTGTACCTACCTAGCTTGCATCTATGTATCGCTATTTCTGATTCACGGCGCTTTGACCTCATCGAAATCACTTATTTCCACACAGTCCTTCCCGTTTGGTGCACCTGCTTATGGCGGCGGCCACCGCCCGGTTATCCTGCCACGTGCACCTCTCTCTACAGGAATCTCAGTCCTGTTCATTACTGAGCCAGCCATAAAGCAAGGGCACTTCAAAATCCACACAGCACAGGACTGTCTGTAATTCACATTAGACGAATCCCGTCCACAGCACAGTGAAGTCAAAAGCTAACTGTACACACAGGCCAGGTTTCACTTCTGTGGAAGAAGTCAGTGCGAGCCCCAACCATAAGCCAGCTAATGATGGACGGGAGTTATAATTATTAGTAGCACTTTCCACTCCCCCGAGGTATCTAAAAATTTTATTAAAATAAATGCAGCGATTACCCTTCCGTGACTGGAAAACAGGCCTCCGAGGCCCAAGTGGAAAGGATGAGACGTATTTATTTCAAAGTTAAATTTGAAGTGAAAAATCACAAGACAACAGATTGCAAATTTAAAATTAGATTCTGGTGGGAGGTCTTGGTTTGGAGCCTGTTTTTCCCCTACTGGATGCTGTGCCTGAAGATGGAGGGGAAAGAGCTAAGATTAAACAGATGAAGCTCCCAAAGTTTTTACTAATTCGTTACAATGCACGAGCAGTTTCTGCCAAGTCACACACAAAGTCCCCTAACCCAAGAGACCACGCGCATTTTACAGCAAATAAGCAATGATCTTTGATTTAGAAGATTGTTATTTTGACTGTATTTATCTTTGCTCTTTAAAGACAACCCAAAGCAGAAGTAAATCATTGCTTTGAGCCTGGGTCTGGGAACCAGGTTTGCTTTTTCTTTTTAAACAAACATAATCCAACATAAAGACGGTGAAACTCAGAGATAAAAGACCCTGAGGGCAATTCACAGGAAAAGAAAAGACTTCATAGGTACCTACTTGATCTTTCCATTTCGTTTTGGGCTAACGCTAATGCCTTTCAATTGTTAGATGGGTGCAGCTCTAATCCACAGAGGTGACTCCGAATTCCTTTCCCACCATGTACACACAGCCTAGTAATTTCGATGACTGGAGTCCACTGTGTCCCTCCCACCATCTATGAATCTATGAAGTACTTCTACTCAGTCACACAGGTTCAGATAACATGCACAAACCTACCTTAAAAGGCAACAGTGGTGCCCAGCCCAACTGGCCCCAAGAGCACTGTGGCATCTAGATACTGAGGCTGGTAATGATGTCAGTGGCTGGAGTCGGGGCGTGTGTCAGCACCTGCCCCACAGGGTGCGCATCAGGATCTCACCTGAGTCTGGGAGAATGAGCCAAAAACCTGGAGGAGACAGAAAAACAGAAAGGCACTGGTCAGGCAGGCAGAAGAAAGAAACAGCCTGCTCACCAATTCTCCAGTATCCATTTTATGTGAAATATGATGCCCTTGAAGAAAGAGATGTGACCTCAGCGGCAGGCTCAGTCCCATGCACATACATGCCAAGCAGTGCAGTTGTACTGATGGCCACAGAGAGCCTACCTTGTGAGCGCCAGTTTTAACCTGTCTGTGGATGCCGGCATTGGCTGACAGCAGCGGGTTACTTCAGGAGACGGCTAACTGTCTTCTCTTAACTGTCAAAGGGTGTTAACAGGAAGGCAAGGGAGCCTCGATAAGCTCACAGAGGCGCTTCCCTCGTAAAGACACTGGAAGTAAAGGATGCAGGTGAGCCCACAGCTGCATCCCACAAACTTTCTTGACCTCTGCATTTCCTTCAGGTGGTAAGCATCACACTCTTGAGAAAGCTCACCAGGAAAATACAGGGGGAAGAATTTAGGAAAAATGTACAGACCGTGTTCGGCAAAATAACTAATAATAAACAACAACACATCGAGAGGAACAGCTCCAAGAAAGACAGTGTTAACACTTGAAGCTGATTTTTCGGAGGTGAAACTGCAGGTGCTGAGGCTAGCAGAAAGGCCTGAAGGGTATCTTTGAGAGGACACCCTTCTCCAACCACACATTCCCCTGAGGGCTGCTGGTCACCACCACCCACTGTCGGTGGCCGCAGCAAGGTAGGAGGAACCCGAGATGGCAAACACTTTGCATCGGGAACACTGAGAGAGACGCCTAGCGTGTGGCAAGGAACCACACAAAGGCAGTCAGCAAATAAATAGACACGTCCACACAGAGTAGCACAGTGAGTTTTGCTTCTCCTGTATCTTGGAAAAAACGTGCAGCTTAGCCATGAAGCCCCGTGACTCACACTGGCAGGGAAGGAACAGACGCTCTAGCTATACCCCGTTATTAAGCCACAATGTGTGCCCTTCCCACACTGCCCCCGCTGCCATCCTGTCCGTCCCCTTTTCCTGCCCCCCCACCCCTTCTACTGCTCTCTGAAAATTCCCCAAATTTCAAAGCAGTTCCTGAATTGCTTAGGAACTGGCAGATATTAATAAGCAACAACCCATTTATATTGAAATGGACTCATTACCGTGCCAGCTGCCAATAATTTGCGAGGCTAGATCCTCGCTGGCAGAGCGGCCTTGCAGGCGGCCGTCCCTCCACCTGCACCACGGAGGCTGATAACGCAGTTTTTATACTTAAAACCCAATTATCCTATCTACCAGAATTACAATGTTTTCTATCTATATTCTCCTAGACCCGAACAAAAGAGCTAACTGAAAGGATAAAAGTATAGACATTATTCAAATGGAAAACAACACCGAGTCTGTTTGGTGTGGCTTTTTTTTTCCTCCTGATTTTGGGAGGGAAAAAAAATTAGCCATAACCTTGTCTGCGGGATTGAAACATGAGGTACCTAATGAGGAGCCCATGCTTGTTCTTTTGTAATCAGAAGATACACTAAGAACACAGTGTGTCAACAAGCACTCATGGTGGCTGTCATTGCGCGGACACCACGGTGACCTTGTGAAAGTGTGCCAGGGTGCCTTGAGAAGACACGTTAGCGTCCTGGGTTTTCTTCAAGACTCACAAAGGGTTCTAGACAACCGCAAAGGTGAGGGATGGCAGTTGGAGCCTGGGGGACCGCCGCATGCATTCCTCCCAACTTGGCTTTGTGAGTTGAAAATTCACTTCGCAGAATGATTAGGGACAGGCTAATTTTACCACCATCTAGCACCTCACCAGATTCACTGAATCTTACAAGTAGAATGAAGTCCATCCCTCCCGTTTGTTGTGGAACAATCTGGGGACCAGATTAACCCAGCTGGCAATGGGGCACACTCAGCTTGCCAAGGCCCCTGTGCACAAGGCAGGCTTACAAAGCCCGGCAAGCGGTTCCCGCCAATTTTCTTCGGCACATGCAGGCGACTGCTCTGAAGTACTTGAGGTTTTCAGTCTCACTGCGACTCACCATCCTCACGGACAATCTCCCTGCCAGGTACCAGATGACTAGCTTGCAGAGGGGAGTGTGTACTCGGGGGGAGGAAAGGGCTCAAAATCCACCTGCCCCAGCCCTGTGGAATGATGAAGATAAATAAAGCTGACGCCCCAGAAGTTCTGCAGCAGTTCAGCTGGGTCCGAGATTTTACTGCTCTGTTTTGTGTCGCTCTGCAAGTTCCAAGAACCAGTTTGTGCAGAGAAAAGAGTATTGTACTAGTCTTCAAAGTGTCAAGCTTCAATGGTCAGACTCTCTCACTAAATTCTACATATGCGTGTTAATTCTCACTTTGTCCTTTTTTTCATGGCCCAAAGCATCTGTAACTAGTCAATTATTGAGAAAGGTTTCTGTCACTCAAAATCTAAAAGTGGGGAGAGGGGTAAGTAAGGCAGGATCAAAATTCTGAACATTTATCTCATATACAATAAGTTACAAAAGATTTAGGTTTCAGAGTTTGTGTTAGCTCTCAAATCAGAATACAATGGATGGATGGCTGGATGGACGGACGGATGGAACAGATAGACAGATGGATAAATCAATAGATCTAGGGCATTAAAACTTGTTTAATGACTTAAAAATCAAGAGTAAAGAAAATTCAACAGTTATTCATTTTTTATTGTAAATGACTTGAAGTGACTTACATATAGAAATAATTTAAAATAGAGGGAGGGACCTGTAAGATGGCCCAGCAGGGAAAAGCTCCTGCCACCAAGCCTGAAGATCTGAGTGTGATTACAGAAGATGTCACAGCAAAAAGAAAAAACTCCTGCCGGGCGTTGGTGGCGCATGCCTTTAATCCCAGCACTTGGGAGGCAGAGGCAGGCGGATCTCTGTGAGTTCGAGGCCAGCCTGGTCTACAAGAGCTAGTTCCAGGACAGTCTCCAAAGCCACAGAGAAGCCCTGTCTCGAAAAACCAAAAAAAAAAAAAAAAATCCTCCTTCCCACAAGTTGTCCTGTGACTGCCACACATGTTCCATGATAAGCTCAGTGTGTGTGTGTCTGTGTGTGTGTGCACGTGCGCGAGCATGTGTGTCCATCTGTCTGTGCATATACTCACATACATACAAATAAAATGAAATTAGAGATAAAAACTATCAAGGCAATTACTACTGGGGAAAGAAAGTGAGCAGTGGGGGGCAAGAGAACAGTATACATCTACCGAGCTATGCATCCAGCCTAATTTCACAGGGACCTGGTTACAGTCAGCAACTGCAATGCTGTTCCTACAACATCCACCAGTCTCTCAGCAGGACACACGTCCCCACTACAAAGACAGGAACTCCATCCTTCCTCATGGGCTCGGCAACAAATCTCATATATGATATATTTCTTTATTTGATAACTGATTGGGGAAGTAAATGCAAACCCTTAAGTTCTGAAGCAGCAGTTTGGAATAGATTACACAGAACACTGGAGAATGACCTGGTGTCATTTCCTGGGAGGCTCTCCCTGGACAGTGTTTGCTATCCAAGGTACTGGACTATGATGGAGGGGTAAAGAGAAGTCAGACATTTTAGCCCTGACTAGTGACCATACTCAACTTGTGTATGTTTGCTTGCATAGTGTTTGTCAAAGCTGAGAGTACAGTGAGACTCTCTCTCTCTTCTCACACACACACACACACACACACACACACACACACACACACACGGATGAGTACCCACCTGCTTCTCAGGTGACCTGCATAACCACTGAGGGCTCTGGGACTGGGTCAAGAGTCCTAGCACAAAAATCAACCATCTCCCAGTATAGAAGAATGAGCACGATATGGAGCCCTTATTCCATAAAACACAAATGAAATGATTTTTTAGTTCAACCAGTTTTTTTTAAGGAAACTATCAAACCAGCCAAGTGAGAATCCCCAAAAGTTTCCATGTATACCCCCTTGCCCTAGTTCTGAGCAAGATTGCTTCCTAATATAGCCAAATCTATCCACGAGGTGGTGAAGCAAGAGGCAGGTTCACAGAATCACCACTTGTTGGGGAGCAGGCTACAAGTCGGGAAGCCATCTACTGAAATATTTATAATTCTGGAGCAGTAGCTCTCTGGCAACACTTAACAAACAGGTTCCGCTGGGACTGAAGTCATCTGCCCTACCCTACCTGGGGGAGCTGGCATTTAAGGAGAGCATACGGCTTTCCCCGAGTTCTTCCTGCTCATCGTCTTGTGGTTACACCCAGACACCACCAGCTGGGACCCGCCAAAGGCACCATCACCATTGCAACGCTAGTGTCATTTGAGGGAACTTGGAAGCCTCCAGTCCCACGGGGATCTGCTCCACAGCTGGCGAGCTGAGCTCCCAAATATCCACACAGCCTGGTGCTAAGAATGGCTCCAATGAGGCCCAGCTTGCTAAAGTGGATCTGAGGACCTTTTCAGGACACAGTATGACAGTGACATGAATTTAAAAAAAAAATTTTAAACCCCAAGCATCATCTTTCTCTCGGTCTTTTCTAAAAGCTGTAAGGGGACCGATCACTGGGGAGCCTCTCACAGCATCCAAGCATAACAGCCGTCTGAGGCCAGAGCACAGCTTTGGGCACCTTGGCTCCTGACACTGTTCACTTTAAGACAGCGTTGCATCAAGAAGCGCACCCATGATGTTGAGTGAGAAAGTGGAGTCTCGTATTCCCACCTCCCTAAAAGAATGGGAAGGGAAGTAACCGTAGTTAACGTCTAACGCCGCAACCTTGTCCTTCACCGTCTCACTCCCATGAGGCTTAACTGCCAGGGCGTTGCCAGTGACAGCAAAGGGTTGCCTCAGAGCCGTGAGAACAAAGTGGGAGAGGACGGGCTTCTGGTAAGGAGTACTTCCAATTCTCCGCAGGAACGTAACAGTGCAATCCTTACACTGCGTGCCAGAGTAAGGCTCGCATCACGGTCTGGCCCGACGAGCTCTCAAAACACACTGCTCAACAATCATTTTCCAGAATCAAGCCACTCAGATCTCTTCCCTTGCACAGATCTTGTTCTCATGGAAACTAAAGCTTTCACCACGCGCCGCACCAGAAAAGCCAGCTTCCTGGGACGCGTGGCAGGGTGGATGGTAGGTGAGTTCTGCCCCTCGCCCACTGTCAAGAACTGACGATCCAGGGGGAAGATGTGGTTCAAATCATCTGGTTATCCAAACCTAACGATCATCCTTGAGCCAAAGCATGTGGTCCCAGGTCACTGTCAAGAAGAAACGCGACCGCAGCAGTGGGTTGAAACAAAGTAAGAAACCCGGAGTAAACCTGTGAGAGGACAGACGTTTAATAGATCTCAGGCGGTCTCACCTGTAAGAATCACACCTTTAGCGCTGATTACATGACCGAGCAGCAAGAGCGCATTATAAAAAAGAAAATCGCTGCTTCTACCTTAACTCTGATTCGAGTCCCGCCTCCAAGACTCCCTAGACTTGCAGGCACCCACCACACTCGCCGACTCCTTAAGGCCCATTTATTTACATAAGGTCTTCAGCAACCACTGACCCCCAGCTGTGTGAATCACAGGGAGATGTAACCAAGATGCATAATTAAGAGCATCCAAGAGCCCCTGAGACAAGTGTGGTATTCCCGACTGACCTTTCCATCAGTAAGATGAGAAGTCAGCAGGGGCCTAAGGCATTGCAGAATCCTGGTGATGCTCTCTCTGGTCACAGCCAGGCCAGCAAGGAGAACCAGGAAGTGCAGAACAGACAGAGACAACAGGGAAAACAAGGTAACTGTGGAGTCCCAGGTAACTCAACCTAAACTCTCTCACCAACATGCTCCCCTAAAGTTAAGAGGAAAGGTCGGGCGGTGGTGACACATGCCTTTAATGCCAGCACTCAGGAGGCAGACACGGGCAGATCTCTATGAGTTCAAGGCCAGCCTGAACTAGTGAGTTCCAGGACAGGCTCCAAAGCTACACAGAGAAACCCTGTCTCAAACAAACAAACAAACAACTAAAACTAAAACAAAAAATTAAGAGAGCAGAATGGTCTGGAAGTTTCTATTTCCCATCCCAGAAAGCAATCCATGTTTCTTTGGCTGGCTTCTGTGGTGACTCTTCCCCCGTGCCCAGGATCCCAATGATAAGTAAGCACTGGGAGATGAGATTTTTCTCTTTTCCCCCAACAGGTGCTTGAGAATAAGAAAAAAAAAGCATCACTGAGCCAGGGCCCAGAAGCCTAGGGGCAAGAGTGACGGAGCCTCACTTTAAAAGCTGCTGGGACACTGGTGTGACTGAGTAATCAATGTCTAATGTTCATCACAGCCAAGTGACACACTGAGAGGGAATAAAGTCACACAGATGCAGTCATAGCTGGATTTGTGAAAGTAGAAGGAAAGCAGTTACAAAGGAAAATAAAAACCTACAGCAAAACACAAGACGCGCCCACTCCGCTGAAGCCAGGGGTCTAATCTGTCACGATGAAGGGAGTCCTGGGAAGGATCTGAAACACGGACACATCAAAGCCCCTGCAGAAAAACCAATATGGAAAGTCACAAGGAAAATCTGTGTCTCCTGTGACAGCAACTGGATTAAAAAACTTGACATTTATTGCCAAGTAATAGCTTCGGGACCACACAGAGAGTGAGGCAGACGCCGGGCCTGCCTTAGGAGAATTGGCGGGATAGCAGAGCTCCGGGCACTGATAATGCAAGGCACTTTACCCACATCCCACTCAACAAAACGCTTGCAAGCATGCCCACCCAAACGGAATCAGCGTGTGCCTCTGCACCCTGATTACTCACCTGAACTACTGTCCTAATAAACTATGCACATTCTCGGTGCATGAGAACCCAAGAGAAATCCACAGGGATGTAAAAGAAAACGCAAAGGGGGAAGGCTTAGGTCCTGCCCTGGATGAAGTGACAGTCACTGGAGATCCACCATGGAGGGCCTCACCCTCCCCGGCCCTCGCCCCCCCCCCCCGGGGGATCGGAGCGGAGATTGGGTATGGGATTGGGTAACCTGGTGGGGAGGGCGGGGAAGGAGGGGAGGTAGAAGGAGCTGGGATTGACATGTGAAACAAGCTTATTTCTAACTTAAATAATGATAATAAAAAAAAGTAAACGCAAAACAGTGTGTGTGTTATTTTACAGTGTGTATATCTGGTGCCCATGAAGACCAGAAAAGGGTATCAGACCCCTGGAACTGGACTTAAAAGACAGCCATGAGCCACCATGTGTGTGTGCTCTTAACTACTGAGCCGTCTTACTGTTCTGTTCTCCCTACTTACTAAGAAGCTTCTTATTCTCATATGCAAGGTCTAAACTTTATATGTAAACTTATCAGGGAGTAACGTCATAGAAAGGCCAACCTTTCCCAGAATGGTAAGGGTGTTAACATAATGCCGTTCCTAGGGATATGCACTGAAAACTTAAACTTTCTGGAAAAAAAAGATCTACTGCTAGTCCCAGCCCTCGCCAGAGATCATTAAATTGAGAGAGTGTGTGTGTGTGTGTGCGCGCGCGTGCGTGTGTGCGTTCAAAACAATGATAGTAATAAAAATCCCTTCTCTGGTAGTTAATAAAAAACCCCATATGCAGACGATGAACACACAACAGAAAGACACGTGCCTCCCTTCCACACAACATGGGTTTCACGCCCATCCCAGATGTGATAAGCTAAAAACGTGCTTCCCGGCATACTCCGTTTTATTGTGTGACTAATTTCAGGCACAGTCGGGGGAAGTAGCTGAGAAATCTCAGGCGATTGGTCTACAAAAATGATGGTTAACAATAGCAAGCCACAGAAATGTTTAAAAATCACTTTTAGAAGGAGAAAGTTTGCTAGAATTAGACAAAATTTTGATCCTCATAGTTGTGGGGGTGGTGAGGTGTGGGGGGAGACAGCACTCATCTTCCAGAGAAAAACTGCCGTCCCTGTCCCCCCTCCGATCCAGGGAGCCACTGCTAACAGAGGGAGTCCTGTTAGGCGATCATGTGGTTGCGGCCTTGGTTGACACCTGGCTCTGTGGACCTGTATTGCTCAGAACTACTCTGTTTCCTTGAATTCCACGCCTGCCCACAATCATTCCTTTCTTGGTTCCACCCTTACTCCTCCATCTGATGCTGTGACAGTGACCGGCCTCGATCCTTCCAGACTCTCTCCCAACCATTTACAGCTCCTTGGTATCTGGCTGGGGTTTCCTGGGAACTCACCACTGTCTTTCCCTCTCCTTCCTCAGACCCTGTTCCTCCCAAGAGGTCCTTGACGCATTCTCTCTCTTTTTTTTTTTTTTTTTTTTTTTTTTTTTTTGGTTTTTCGAGACAGGGTTTCTCTGTATTGTTTTGGAGGCTATCGGTCCAGCCCAGCCTCGAACTCACAGAGATCCGCCTGCCTCTGCCTCCCGAGTGCTGGGATTAAAGGCGTGCGCCACCACCTCCCGGCGACGCATTCTCTATATCCATCCCATCCCTTCCATTCCCATCCTACTCTGAGCCCCTTGCTTTAATCTACCCCCACTGCATATAAACTAAACAAACACCGTTCAAGACACAGTCACACATGCAGCCCCTCCGTCCCTGCCCCGCTGGCTAACGCACAATGCTCCTTGCACGAGCAGAGGGGAGACCCACCTAGGTAAAGCAGCATCAGTCTGAAGACTCAAGAGATTTACCCAGGAGCATGGAGAGCAAGAGATGTTGGGTAATATGCGAATGGAGCTTTCATCTGCGTGGTTTTTCAAAGAAGGGATGTAAATGCATGTGAAGTAGTTAGAAATCTGCTCCCTTGTTACAGTAAAGTGTTTGTTGAGGACAACATCGCAAAGCTCTCATCTCCCCAAGTCTCTTCACGCCACCCCCTTTCTCCTTTGGAGTCCCATTATCAAATTCTTTGATTATTTGTTTTAATCCTTTCTTGTGGCTAGGTCTGGTGGGCCACACCTACAGTTCCAACACTTGGGAAAAGAAGACAGGAATAATGCAAACTCAAGGCCAGCCTGAGCTACAAAAGTAAGTCCCAGACCAGCTGGCCTTACAGAGACCCTGTCTCAAAGCACAGCCGCGACCAGGGCTGGGACTAACTCAGAGGAAAGTCTGCTTAGCAGCACCAAGTGCTGGATTCAAGCCCAACACATAAACTGGACATGGGAGGTAGAGACCACAGGATCAGAAGTTCTGTGTCATCGTGAGCTATACAAATCAAGTTCAAGGCCATCCTGAGCTACATGAGGAAGTGCCTTCTCACGGAGCAAAACAAAAATAAAAACAAAACAATTCTTCTGATAACATGACAAGTTCTATGAGGGACTGACACATTACTTTCTCTCAATGGGACATGCCTGCTTAAATTGTTTATACCCATAATCCCCCACTACAACGCACGCACACACACACACACACACACACACACACACACACACACACACACACACACACGTGAAAAAACAGGAACCACTGACTCGACCAAACAACTAGATATCAGAGCCTAGCCAAGCGGACCAGTAAAATGAACCAGCAGCCCTTCCAACTGACCTTGTTTTTTTCACCTTGTTTTTTTCTGCATTATACATGGGAAGGCATCTGGGTTTGCCAGATGAAGAAATTCCAGAAGTCTCTGTCCCCGCAGAGTGCTCACAATGAGTACCTAGCAGGTGTTTCCGGCTGACTCCCCTGGCCCATGAGTCTACCTGGTTTGTACTCTCAAGGGATCCCAGGCATCCACTCGAGCCAACCCCTTCAGCATTCTGGTGCTCTCTCACACGAACCCGGAAATAGCATCGGTGTATTGCCGACTGGAACCACAGAAACACACAACTCTGCACTAAATACCTCAGATCCTGATTAACAAAGTAGCCCTCCATTTAACCTTCATCCCAGCTGTCCAGCCTGGAGCTCAGGACCTTCCCTGCTGGTACAGCCTGGAAATCGTCACCCTCTCCTGCCTCAGACCCAAGACTTCAGTGCGCAGCAGGGAGAGTGTGTGGGGGTGTCCCCAGCAAGGCCTCAATTCCAACACAGCTGGGGCTGGAGTTGAGTTTGAAAGCCTATCCATGGGAGGAGGGTCAGAACGATTGTTCAAGGCCCTCCTACACCCTGCTCATGACTAATGCATCATGCTGGGAAAACATTTCCTCCCAGTTACTAAGAACTGACAAGTCCTCATTTAAACTAAAGCAGGCCTGAGAAGGCTCAGGAGGTACAGCCCCTGCGTGGCCTATGCATACCCCTTTCTGAAAAATACCCACCTTCGGGAAGATAAGCTAAGAATTTAGGCTTAAGGCTGCCTCCTAACGCGGCCTCTTCATGGGCCAAATGAAAGAATACATATCATGTAGAGGCAATTATTCGTTTTTCAAGTGCTGGCATAACCTGTAACCTTGGTGCAAGGCAGCTCATTTCTCTGTGGCTTCAGATCCTTCCAAGATAACACGGGCCACCATACTGGGCTCCACGGCCCAATGGTGTTGTGTTAGTCAGTTCCTCATCACTAACAGCTCAAGTAATCCGCTCATAAAGGGAAAGGGGTTGTTTTGGTCCATGGTTTTAGAGGCTCTAGTCCATGGTCGGCTGGCCTCATTGCTTTTGGTCCTGTGGTGAGGTAGCTCACGATGGAGGGAACTCATGCTGGATGAAAAGGCACAGTCCGTAGTCTTTCCACTGGGCCCCATAACCTTAAAAGGCTGGCAACAGTGACAGGTTGGAGACTAAGCCTTAAATATAGGGGCTTTTGAGAGACTCTCCAAACTGGTCTGTAAGGGGGAGGGGGCTACGCACATAATCAATGTGGAGATTTATTTTCCCAGTAGTGATTTTCCATTCAAAATAGCATCCATGAGAAGAAGGAGGGGATTAATCAAGTGTATTCACTAAATAGAGCTCGGCGATGAAAATAACAGCAGCCTTCTGTTTCTGCTGATGCCAGGCTCCGTGCAAGCATGGGGGGTGGGAGGGGTGGAGCCGGGACTGTGTGAGGCCTGAGCTAATGCTGGTACCGGGGTGCCAACTCTTGAGCCTCCTGTTTGGATCTGTTTCTCTCGCTGTCCTCACACTCACAGGAACAGGGTGCCATCTGTGCTGAACCACCAGCTCAGTTCAGTTTCTCACAAAGGTAAATAAGACCCGGATGTCGGCTTCTCATCTTAAAACCTTACAACAATTGGCCTCCATCTTGATGGAGCTCAACCCAACCCCAGCTCAATACACTGGCTCTATCCATGATCACTAGTTGGCAGGGCAGGATGGTTCAGTAGGTAAAGCACTTGGTGCAAAGCCAGACAAGCTGAGGCCAATTCCCGATGTCTCTAGGATGAAGGGAGAGCACTGATTGGCTCGTCCTAAACACTGCAGGCAACTACCAACTCTACAGTGAAAACTGCCATTTTTAAGGTGGGTCAAAGAACAAAGCATGACAAAACTTAAATTCCTGCCTGGGTGTACATCACCCACAAGATAACCAAAATGTCAATATTGCCTCGATACCTTGGTTTAAAAAGAACCAAGACACATCCACACGTCAATCAGAGCCTCTCGGTATCTTCAGTTCCAAGCTGAAGCTGGAACCGACTCTTGCTTGCTTCTCATTCATTCCAAGGGGCCAGAAGATGACCCAAACAGTAAAGCACTTACTGCCCAACCGCGAGGACCTGAGTTTGGACCCTAACACCTACATAGAAGCCAGATGCGGCAGCAGAACCCCGTGATCCTAGTGCCGGGGAGACACAAACAAGAGAAGAGGACTCTTGGGTGGGATTCCAGTCTAGTCATCCAGTCCGGCCAAGTCAGCAAGCTGCAGGCTCACTGAGAGAGAGCGGCTCTATATGTAAGGTAAAAAGTGATCAGCGAAGACATGTGATGCTGACTTCTGACCTCCATATGCTCACGTGCACAGACAGACAGACAGACAGACAGACAGACAGACAGACAGACAGACACACGGGCGCTCTCTCTCTCTCTCTCTCTCTCTCTCTCTCTCTCTCTCACACACACACACACACACACACACAGACAGACATGCAGTCTCTCCTCTCTCTCCTGTCTCTCTCTCCTGTCTCTCTCCGGTCTCCCTCCCTCCCTCCCTCCCTCCCTCCCTCCCTCCCTCCCTCCCTCCCTCCCTCTCTCTCTCTCGCTCTCTCTCTCTCTCCCCCCCCCCCAGTGCCCTGCCACACGTTAAAAGAATGGCACCAGGACAAATTAACCAAGAAGAGGAATACACATCCACCATCGGCTCACAGCAGGCAAACACAGGGGCTCTCTCGGAAAGCACTGTGTTAAACGAGGAAAGTGGACGAGGAGGAACAAACTCACTGTTCTATAAAGCGGGATGGTGGGTGGTGTAAACGGTGGTGAGGGCTGGGAAACCCATACGAAGTTCAGCTTAGGAAAGTAAACAGTCCTGGAGTTGGATGGCGGCACTTGCATAGCAAGCAGGAGTGCACCTAACACCACTGTACCATGTGTATGAGTTGTATGTTGTGTATATTACACTGCAATTAAAAAAACCCAGAACACGAATAAAACCTGCAGGGCACTTGGTAACTTCAAAAGTGCATGTGTAGGATCAGTTAATTCTATACACACACACACACACACACACACACACACACATCAGTTAATCACCATAGCAACCTGGGACCGGGTACATGCATCACACCTATGCCACTTCTAGGCAATGGCATATCTGTTGTCTAGGGGATGCAGGAGTGACTCTGTCGTCTTTGGATCCAAGCCCATACCCTTCAGCTTCCGCCAGGCTCGTCCGTCTACACTGTCTTCTGATACGTCCACGCTGGGCAGACGTCACAGAAGAGCTTACCAGAGACACACGGCCTGAGGTCAAAGTTAAGGTCTTCAGACCCAGCAGGCAACAAGGGGAAACTTCACTTCACCTGGTGCTCCCAGACGTCTTCATCCTAAACCCTCCTTTTGCAGAACATACGGACAGCCTGTAGAAGGTGAGTGTTCCCTCGGTTCCCACTCTGGGAAACAACCGTAACAAAATGTGCCTGTTACTATGTCATCTGCCTGCATTAATCAACTAATCAAGGCGGCTGACTCACACCGGCTGCTCCGAGTGTCAATGCCATGCCAGCGATACCCTCACCTGGAAATCTTCCTTCTCCAATGCTCTATCTTCTCATCCAAATCTTTCCCATCAGCCATAAAGGCAGACTGTGAGGAAGACGGCAATGACGAACCCGAGAAGATCATCCTTGGCTCCAGCACCGCTTACTCACTGGGCATGAACCAGATATCACACTCACGGGAGGGAGGGAGGGAGGGAGGGAGGGAGGGAGGGAGGGAGGGAGGGAGGGAGGGAGGGAGGGAGGGAGGGAGGGAGGGAGGGAGGGAGGGAGGGAGGGAAGAAGGGATGGGGTGTGTGCTTTAAAGAGAAGGATCATGTACACCTCTATCACCGCAAAGCCTCTGTCATAGGCCAGGCATAAAGGGGTCAGAGAGAGAAAGAAACATCACCGTGTCGCACACCTACATTGAGTAGTAAGGCAGAAGCCACAGAGCGCAGCACTTACAGAGATTTACACAGCAATGGTTCCCACTGCTCACACTTGATGTACACCAACTGCTCTTTCCCACTAATTATTTCTTTACTCTTTCTTTGCACTGCTGGAGATTAGACCCAGGTTCTTGCAGACGATATCAGCAAGTACTGACGCCATCAGTCTGACCGATGCCATCAGTCCCTCAATCATTAAAGCAGGGGGGAAACCAACAACGGGCCATGAACCAAAATTTCTAATTAGGGGCTTATTATTTTTTGCTTTGTTTTTAACACAACGCATCCAAAATTCTTGGAGACAAAAGCAACGAGCTGTTCAAAAATACCTTGGAATGTGATTAGCATATTTAAATCTTTAAAAGACTTTACTACCTCTTTTGGGGACTCGGTTTAAAAATGCAACTTTTCCCATGCCTGTTGGCATAGAGAAAATCACAGCCCTGGTTTCTAGGTAGTAAATCCGGCCTTGCATCCACCACCACCCTCCTCTTGCAGGACGGCTCGGAGAAGACAATTAACTGCTGACACTGGCCCAGGATTCCGCGGGGTAAACGCTAAGCCCGTCAACTGTTGATTCTTGTTGAGGCTCTGTGCTGTTTGCTACGTATATTCCATTTATAATGGGAGTCTGTCAGCTTCGTTTTTGTTTGAACTTGACACAATGGGAAAAGCCCTTAGGGGTTAATTATTAATCTCCAAATGAAATCTGAAGCAGATAATGAACAGGTCTTAGGCAATGTGAAAGACACCCAACAACAGACGTCAAAACCAGGACTGCTGCCAGGCAAGTGCTCTCAAGCTCAGGCGCATAACTAGAGCCATGAGCCGGACGGAGGGGGAGAGGAAGGACTTGGTCCAAGGCCCAGGGGACTCTGCTTCTGCTACTTTATACCCAAACGACAGGAGACGGTTTCTTCACTACCAAGCCTCAGTTTCCTCTGTGATAAAATGGGAACAGGATGACTAAGAGGAGGGACGTAGAAACCCACACTGTACACAGTCTGAGCCTTGGAAGTCACCAGTAGCTGGAGAGGAAAACTAGTTTTTCCTTAAACCCTGATATTGCCAAGCAGAAGAATCTCAGGTGCTTGAGTCATGCTTCAAGGCTTTAAAACAAGCATGAAAAGTGCTCCGGGAAACTCATCCCTGCATCCACAGACCGTCGTTCCCCATGGCTAGCACTGAACACACACGTAAGACCCCCGACAACGAGTGCAAAGAGGCCTAACAATTACAGGGCAGCAGCATCCTCTACAATGACCGTTGACATCTCATGTGTCAACACACTGCTCTGTAAAGGAGATGCCAGCTCTTCAGTCATTCACATCTTTGCATTATTTAAAAAAAATCATTATTGCCTGTAGCTGCTGATGGTTACTCTCCAAATAAGAAACAAAATAGTGTGTTGGGAGGAATACAGCCAGTGGGATATGTTATTATTGTCAGGAAAGGAGCTAGAGAGATGGCTCAGTGAGTAAAAGCACACTTGAGGACATGATTCAAATCCCCAGAACGGATATAAAAAACGAGAAGTATATGTTGAGGGTGAGGCAGAATCAGGAGGGTTCCCAGAAGCCTGAGGGCCAGCTAGACTCATGAACCAGAAAAACAAGGAGTCTGTTTCTATCAAGGTAGAAAGCCAGGAACAACACCCAAGGCTGTCCTTGTACCTTCACACATGTGCTATGGCATACATTCACCTATGTTCACGATCGCTCCTCCCCCCCCCTCTCACACACACAAAGGGTAAATACAATTATTTCCATATAGACATACGAGCTCTAACCATATTAACATGCAACTTTAGGAGCTGGAGAGATTGCGCCATGGGTAAAAGAACTGCTAAGTTGAGATCCCAGTGAGTCAAGTGACTCACAACTGTCAGTCATGCCAGCTCCAGAGACCTGTCACTTCTAGCTTCTACCAGGACCTACATACATGTGACACACACCAGAAAGAAACAAATTTAATGCGGATTTTGTAGTATTTACATCTAAAGTGCCATACTTCTAAGGGATAAAAATCAAGTTCAAGGTATCTTGGCGTTTGGGTGACACCAGTGGTCAAATGGATTTGCTGTCAAGCTGACTCAGAAAAGTCAACATCCAAAATCAGGCTCTTTGTAGGCACTGCCCTGCCCCTCCCCAGCTACGTATGAAGTAACAGGAATGTCAAAGCAATGTTAAGAGTAAAAGGACAGGATCTTATTACTTCTGCTTAACAATCACAAACAACAACCATTATGCACGCAGGGGACGCTGTACCAACTCCTTAGACCTGAGGAGAGAAGGACCATGTACAGCTCTGACAAGTACTCTGGTCAGGCCTGGGAAGAGAGGGGGCAGGTGCCAACTCCAACACAGACAGGCAGGGTTATTGTCATGGTCAGTCTGGAAAGATTCAGGCCTGGGAGTCCATGGTATGTTACACAGGGCCTAGTTTACAGGAGCCAAATCAATAGAGGAGAATTTAAAATTACACCTCAAAGAACGCTGGAGTTTGTCTTGTGGTGGGGGCTGTCTTTCTGTATATATGTTTCTCTTACTGGTTAATGAATAAAACTGTTCAGCCAATGAGGCAGAAAGATAGGCGGGACTAGGAGACAAGGAGAATTCTGGGAAAGGCAGGCAGAGAGGGCCCACCAGAACAGTCACCATATAGGCTGCCAAAGGAGTAACAGGTCCAGACCCTTCTCCAGTAAGATAAGACCACGTGGAAATGCTTAGATTAATAGAGACGGGTTAATACTTAAGACAGAGCTAGCCAATAAGAAGCCCTAGTCATTGGCCAACAGTTTATCATTAATATAAGTCTCTGTGTGTTTATTTGGGGCTCAAGGGCGGTGGGCTGGTGGGAAAGAACCTCTGCAACAGTTTTGTTTTTTCAGTCTTCTCTCATATATTACATCCCCGACCTCAGATTCTCCTCTCTCCTCTTCTCCTGGTCCCTCCCCCTCAGACTCACTCCTCCGTTTCCCTTCTGAGAAGGACACGCCTTCCAGGTTATCAACCAAAGTGGACTAAGGGAGGGTGGGTATGGGAACAGGAGGAATGGGGGAGTACTGAGAGAGACAACTGGAATTGGGGGGCACTTAGGGGTCAAGGTAGACACCTAGTGCAATTAAAAACACTGGTTTTATCTTTTTTTCCTATGTTTTATTATGCAACCCCGTAGCTATGGAACATAGCAAGGGCACTATATATGGACACTGTTGGGATTGTGTTTCATAAAAATGAAACTCAGACAGGGGCTCTATTTTAGGTAAATTGAATACAAAATAAACAGCAACTGCCTGCTCTTTGATCTAGGTGTAAAATGAGGCTAGGAAAATACAAACATGATTCAATGATTTTATTGTCCCCATAATCCAATTATTCATCTCAAGCATGACTATTAGCTAAGAGGTCAAATGCTTGGAAAATTGGCTTTTGGTACTACCCCATCTTCACCTCTCCTGAATTACAGAGGCATCAATACCTTCACAGAGATGAATGAAGAAACTATTTATTGTCATGTTTAAAAAAAAATGATAGCTCTGCCGGGCAGTGGTGGCACACACATTTAATCTCAGCACTTGGGAAGCAGAGGCAGGCGGATCTCTGTGAATCTGAGGACTGCCTGGTCTACAGGGGGAGTTCCAGGAAACACTGTCTCGAAAAAAAAAAAAAGAAGAAAAAATGAAAAGAAAACTCTAAAAAAAGCAACTTGTAGGAACAAAATTAGAGCACTCTAGGAAGCAAACGAGACGGTGAGTGGGGAAGCCCCTCTGCCCAGAACCTGCCGTCCAACAGCAGTGCAGGTAGGCCGCTGCTCAGCCACAGCCTCTGTGCGGCTGTGAAAGGCACACGTATGTCCACACGCTGCATCCAATCCCACAGCTAAGGAGAGGCCCTCCTTGCACTTTTCTTGGAGACTTCAGGCTAACCCCAAGCTCCAGGTCTAAGAAATGGTAAATAAGTAAAAACTGAAGAGACGAAGGAGAGAGAGAAGGAAGGATGAATAAAACATACAATACACTCTGGGAACCCTAAGCTACACATGGTGGCTCACACCCATAATCCCAGTACTCAGAAGGCAGAGGCAGGGGGATGATCGTTGTTGGGCTACGAAGGCAGACACTGTCTAAAAACCACAGCAAACAAAAAAACACCCCCCAAATAAGTAAGTAAACCATCTCAGAAGCTTAGTCCAAAAGAAATCAGGATCAGGCGGTGGTGCACGCCTTTGATGCCAGCACTCAGGAGACACAGACAGGTGGATCTCTGTGAGTTCCAGGGCAGCTAGGGCTTCACAGAGAAAAAAAAAGTAGAAAAGAAGAGGAGGGGGAGGGCCAGGGGGAGAAAGGAAGAGGAGGAGGAGGAGGGGGAGGAGGAGGAGGGGGAGGAGGAGGAGAGGAGGAGCAGGAGGAAGAGGAGGAGAAGCAGGAGGAGGAGGAGCAGAAGCAGCAGGAGGAGGAGCAGCAGGAGGAGGAGGAGGAGCAGGAGCAGGAGCAGGAGGAGGAGGAGGGGAGGAGGAGGAGGGGGAGGAGCAGGAGGAAGAGGAGGAGAAGCAGGAGGAGGAGGAGCAGAAGCAGCAGGAGGAGGAGCAGCAGGAGAAGGAGGAGGAGCAGGAGCAGGACCAAGCTGCAGGGTTAACTCAGAGGCAGTACACACGCTTAGCATGCCTGAGGCTCTGAGTTCGAAATGTAAAAAGAGAAAGAAGCTGGGAAACACCAGCCAAACCCTGGTTTTCAACTCCCAAAGGTTCTGTTTCCAGGGTATCGTCGGGATGAGCTGTCCTTTAAAATTCCATCCTGCCAGTCTCAAGTCTGGGACCCAAAGTCAGCTCTCAGCAACACGAACAAGCACCACAGGCCAGCGGTAAATATGAGAGCACAGCCGAAGACACGGTTTACGGGGGGGTTGCGGTGACCGAAACTCAAAGCAGAACACCTTTCACCCCCTTATAAACCCTGATGCCAGATCCGAATCTTCCAGCCCTGCCGAGTTTCCACACCTACGTTTACCCCAATCCTGCCTCAGAGGGGTGTCTTTCCACTCTATGATACACGCCCGCGTGTGCAAGCAAGGGCTTGAAATAAAGAGTTGTTAAATAAAAGCAAGGGTAGAATTGTAAATGTTTTGCTTAACAAGAATATATAACAGGAAGTGCCCGCTAGGATCATATCTTCGCTAAAATGATCTCTTTTCAATACACTTATCTATAAGCCATTTTTTCAGGTTTAAATGTAAAGCCATGAGGCTGGGAACAGGGCTCAGCAGTTAAGACCATGTACCGCCCTGGAAGCGGACTGAGCACAGACCCCAGCACCCATGTCAGGGGGCTGACTCCTAGCCACCTGTTACTCAAGCTCCAGGGGATTCAAAGCCCTCTCCCAAGCTCTGTAGACACTTGCACCCCTGCGCACACACCTAAAAAGAGGCTTGCCTATGTACATGTAATTACAAGTTAAAGAGAAAAATCTTTAAATATATATATGTGTGTGTCTGCATAAAAAAAATGTAAAGCCAAAGGTTTGGTGGGTCATTTGTAGTGCGGCAAAGTGGAATAAACCAGAGCATTACTAAGAGACAGGCATAGTATCACAGAACTCCCAGCACTGGGAAGAAGACTGGAGAGGGGGGTGCTGGGGGTGGGGAGGGCCACGAACATCAACCCCAAACAAAATCTACTTGGGGCTCTGTCCGGCCTCTACAAGGCCCGGGGTGAGGTATTAAGTAGCCTGTCTGCCTCCTCTCACAGCTGCCCCTCCATGAGGTCCAGGTTTGGCCTTTCTCTTAGTCATGGCCCTCCTTAAAACCCTGCCCTTGCATCTCCTTAGAGACTGCATCAACACCAGCTTGTGCAGGGAGACAGCGATTGCGACACCTGCAGGGTTGGGTTTGGACATGACTGAACTCCTCCTGGGCCTTTTAACAGCATGTCTAAGAATGCCCCTGGGGGCTGGAGGCTGCCCTTCTTCGCCAACTGACAAACCCTCAACAGCCCTCACCTCATTGTTTCTTAATTTAGTAACAAAACCAATCTCCTTATAAACCCTTCCCTTCGAATGCCCACGGCCGAGGGATCCCAATATAACCAAGAACTAGACTTCTCAAAAAGTCTGGTAAGCCAGCCATGATGGCGCAGAACCGTAATTGCAGCAGGGTGCTGAGGCGGGAGGATCAAGATCGAGACCCTGCCTAGAAGCGAATAATGAAAACAAGCCACGGTAACCAGAACGCGGAAGGTACCCACCCACAGAGGTGGCGTGTATGGTGTCAGTGCCCACACAGCCAAAGCTGCAAGGCCGTCAAAAGAAGAAAGGGAACAGTGGAAGAGGGGAAGCCCCAGGAAAGCAGGGATGATTTCAGTATCAAGAAGATACATAGTATCTCATCAGGACAGACAATATCACTACTCATAACTGGTTGGCTTGCATATGAAGTGTCTCTGAAAGGCTCGCACACTCTTCAGAGGAGAGGCCCTGGGAAATGCCTACACCCTGACGCTCTGGCTTCATATATGAATTAACGAATGGTTCCCAGTTCTACACAGTGAGAGAAACATTAGGAACGAATGTCTCCCAGTTCTATATACCGAGAAGTGAGAGAAACATTAGCAGCTCGAGCCTGTTCAAGGGTCACTGGGACTAAGCCTCAGAAGGATGTATTTTTGCCCCCCTCCCCCGTCATTTTGCCTCCATCCCTCTGTCCCGCCCTCAACAAGGTGAGCAGCTCTGTTGTTGGCTCGGAAACAATAGAGGCACCCCATCCCCAAATACCTTCAACGTTCTGTGACTTTGAGAACTCCGTCTTCAACACATGGAGCTGGGGAGACGCATTTAAACCACTGTCACAGGGAGCCATGAGTCTAGGCTGCTGAAAGTTAAAACTGAATGGTCGTAATGAGGAATCTGCACCATTTCGAAATTACCAGGAAGGAGAGCTTAACTATGCAAGCCAGAAGGCTGCAGGCACTGTCTTAACCGTGCCGCCCGCCCAGACGAGCACACACCAGCCACTCTCAGAAGACACAAGACCATGCAAACCCTCATGGGTGCCGTGTCCGCGCACGGTGCAGGACACCGGCTGAGCGGCGTGAAAACATGCAGTAACTCTGAATCAAAGCAACTGGCCTGGGGTCCTCAAGGGTCAAGGTCACAAGAATCAAGACTACACTGAGGGGTCGGATGGACCCAGAGAGCTGAATGCAGACAGGGTTCTCAGCTGGACACTGGGCCGGCTGTACCACGGACAGACAACAGAACCCAACTGGGGTATGAGACGGGCTGGATCGGCATGATTTAGGCCCCAGTGTGGCGTTACGAAGAAGACTATCACTGTAGGGAAAAAGCAATACTAACGCCTAGGAATGGCGGGCCACTCACCCTCCAACAATTTGACGGAAAGAAAATTGCTTATACCACAAAGCCAGCTTTTCTGTAAGTGTGCTGCAAATTCAAACTAAGAAGGTTTGTTTGTTTGTTTGAGACAAGATCTGCCTGTGTAGCCCTAGCTGGTCTGGGACTCACAATGTAGACCACGCTGGCCTCAGACTCAGAGAGCTCTGCCTGGTGCTGGAATTAAAGGGACGCCTGGCCTTAAACTTCCTGATCATATCTACTTATTTGTGCACGAGGATGGGGGGAAAGCATATGCCCCACAGCATGCCGTGCATGTGGAGGTCGGAAGTCAGAGCACGAGCTGTCAGCGGTGGTCCTCTCCTTCCAACTTGTTCTGATACAATTCAGATCATCAGAATGGGTGACAAGTGCCCGGGCTCATTAAGTCAATGGCCCCAAGAGCAAAAATGTAAAGTGACTATTTACTGTGAGTTGTATGTACAGATACAGGCACAGAGGTGGGTAAATGTATGGGGTATCCCTGAGCTAGTGACTGCATGTGAGAACTGATTCAATAAGAGAAATCCACATTAGGAAGGACATGCGGTCCTGAAGCTACGAGCTCTTCCTGTCCTCATCGGACTATCTGCCTCCTCTTTTAGCAAATGAGTACAAACTTGGGGCTGCGTGCTGTCTCTTCATGCCAAGCCACTCCTGTGGCAGCTGCCAACACTCAGAGGACCCAGAAAGCTCAGAAACTCCGCCTGCCTCTGAGCGCCCTCCGTAGGCAGAAACCAGTCTTGATCACATTTCCTATGGGTTACAATTCCAGCCAAGTACTAACCAGGGCCAGCCCTGCTTAGCCTCATTGGTCAGAGGGGATCCGGCACATTCTGGGTGGAATGGTCAGATCCCATACATTCCGGGTGGTATGGCCATGGACTTAAGACTGTGGGTCTTAATTCCACATCTTCCCCTAGAGTCAGGGGCAGTAGCATGAGGGTCTTGCCATGGGTATCTGGGAAACGGGGTAACAGGCATGCTCTTTCGACCAGTTCTATGGTATTTAAGGGAAGTCCCCCCATCATTTGACCCTCAAGTGCAGCAGCAGGAGAGAGCTTGCTTTGGTGGAAACACCTCCAGGGCAGGCTAAGGAGTAAGGGGGACTCAGCTGGGAGCTTGGACTCTGTCACACTTAGTGAAGAACAGGGGAAACGAAGGTGGCTACAGGCGACAAAGTCTCGGTCGAATCGGGGAATCAGAGATTAGGTCCTCCAACCGAAAATAAAAAGGGCGGGGAAAGGAAGCCACAGGGGGATGGATAGCCCAGTTCCTCCAGGGCAGTGCCGCACAATGGTTAGTTACGCACACTCATGCACACACACACAGCCCCAGCAACAGGGCTCTGGGAGAGCTAGACAGCCTCTGCCTCAGTTTCCCCATTCACACAATAACAGATGTGAATGCTACCCTGCCGGTGTTCGGAAGGGTTGAATATTTAACATGTTTTCTATGCCTATGCCTCTCATACACTATCTGTTACTTAACAGCTATCAATCCATGTGACACACCACATGTTAAATACATATAAGGCTTATTATCTGGCGTTAACTGTTATCTTGTATTATAATGGCTCGGTCTTGGGAACATTGGGTGTTCTACTATCCCACAAGAGAAGGCAGCACACAGCAGCACTCACTGGCACCCGCTCAGATGCATGCCAATATTGATTATTGATTATGCTGACGATTTTCATCACCACCTCATGGCTGGGGAAGAGTTGCTAGGTGGGGGGGGGGGAGGGAGACTGCAGCGGCCTGCACAACGAGGTCAGATGAGCTGGCCACCGAAAACAGCAAATGTCAGGTGCAGACGGGCTTTGGACACCACCCGAGTCCCAACTTAGCAAGCCTGGTTATCTGCTGTGACATCTTACTACAGACCAGCACAAGGAGGCAGAGGGCCATATGCTGCCGAGTCAGGGACAAAGCCATTTACCAATCCGCAGTGGGGGTGGCAAGGAGGAATAAAACAGCCATGAAAACCCAGAGGAAGAGCAACCCTCAGAGTCTCCCAGTACACCCCAAGTCACCATGTCTCAGTACACCCCAAACCTCACCCCCTCCATGTCACCATGCCTCAGTACACCCCAAACCTCACCATGACTGTGTTACCATGTGTTACCATCAGGGTTGGTTCATCAGGAGAGAGAAAAGCTCTGGTTCAGGATTAATTGGTGCCCCACAGACTCTATTGAAGACGGCCGCTACCTATGAGAAGCTTCAACTTCTTACCAAGATGACCGCAAAGATGAGAACCTTCAGATATATCTGAGGCAATTTTTTTTAGCAAGAAGAAAAAAAATCAGGCAGCCAGGACTTTCCTTCTAAGCAGGGACATAAACTCCAAAGAAGTGGCGTTCCAGTGCCCAGATGCCATAAAACTTGGGCAACTGGGGGTACAGGGGCTCAGGGCAGGAAATCTCAGCTTCTGTGGAACTCCAGGAACTATGTGCAGATCCCAGGTAGGGTCACAGCTGGACTCCAGCGCACACAGGCAGATATCTATCCGGAAGCTCTTAGCAGGGTACAATCACGTCACCGGGCACAGCAGAAATATCCCCGTGCAGCATTTGAAGACAAGAAAATCAAACTTGCCCCTTCTCTTCTACAGAATCCTCATAACCACCTAAGGCAAAAACGAACCTTGGAAATTCCACCACATCCTCCCTGCCCAGTGAAGTTAACAGCAGCCTAGGTCTTCCCAGCTGAAGCACGCAGCCTTTGGAGAGCTCAGGGTCAAGTCTGACACCCCACAACGGCAAGCGACACTAAGCCAGTCACCTTTCACCTGGGAAGTGAGGGAGTGAAAGGCTTCCCAGCCCAGTTCCAGAGGCCCAGGAACCACTGCCTGGATTCCAGCCAACAGAGTGTGACCATGCCTACTTCCTGCTGCCTCCTCTCGAGCTCCCAGTCCTGGGCTAATTCCCCCTCAGTCTCTCCCCTCAGAGAACTCAGAAAAGCTAAGGAAGGCCTCGGAGCTTAGCCCAGCCATGTGGAGTCAGTTTGGATCCCTGAATGATCACATGGAGACAGAGTGAACCACCCACCCTCAACCCCTCAGGCTGCAAACAGTTTTGGCTTCTGAGACAAGCTAGAAATGACGTTGGGAGTGTATGAAGCCACTGAGCTCTAGGGTTTGGTGCTACAGGGGTCAGTCCACCTGGAACAACACTGCCTCTGGTTAATAAAAACTTGTGAGGGCCTTCCAAGTGGTCACAAAGCTACTAAAAAGGTTTTGCACCGTGGACACACTCAGTTCCCGAAAGTTCAGACTACCACTACATTTCAGAAATCAGATGCTAACCGCCCGCTAATAAAACCCTGGCAATGGCATTTTCTGCCAGAAATTTCACGGCAGTAAAATGACAAACTGAACAATATTCTTTTAGGAAAAGCTTCGCAGTGCATGATGTAAAGGCAGGAACAATAGTCAAGGAAGAAAACCGTGTGAGACAGGACGTCAAAACGTTTATTTCTGCAGCCGAGTACGATTTGCATTTTTTATATATTTACACTTAGCTCATGACTAGTGCGATCCGAGCCTCTGAGGAAGGGCTACATCCCAACTTTCCTGGAGAAGGAATACAGAGCCAGCTTGTCCTGACAGGTCAGCAGCACCTGCACTGCCATCCTGAGCTGTAAGTAATGGGCTGCCAGGGAGCGCCATGCAGAACAAAAGGGACTCATTCCAGTCCTTGGCCAGTGTCTCTCCGCCATCAGGAAGCACTTTCTCAACAGGGCAGGAGAATAATGCCCCAAACTGCTAACTCAGAAGGAATTGACACCCTGGAGAGGGAGGAAGGGGGGAGGGAGGGAGGGAGGGAGGGAGGGAGGGAGGGAGGGAGGGAGGGAGGGAGGGAGGGGAAGGAGTGGACCCTGGACTCATAAGGGAGTGGATTCCATTTTGGAGACAGTATGATTATGAAGAAACTCTACTGTCCAAGACATCACTCAGAGAAAGAACCAAGCACTGAGAACATCATCATTTCAAATACAGCCACCAAGGTTTCCGGGGACTATGGTCTCAACAGCAAACTCTCATCCTTGGTGAAATACACATTTTAAAGACCACCTCATACCCTGGTCTTAAAAAAAAATGCCTCCCTTCATTTTCTGCCACCCTGAGATTTAGCAGAGCACCTGGGAGGCATGGAGAAGGAAACTATGGGCATGGAGGGAGGACCCCTGCCCATTCTCCAGCCAATTTGTCTCCAGGGGTACCTCTCTACTCTTTGGGTGTCACCTCTACTCTTGGGGTGTCACCTCTCTACTCTTGGGCGGGCGGGCGGCTCAGAGTGCAGCTCTGAGGCCAGAAGGATGATCGGGTCAGCTACTTAACCATAGTCAACTCCAGTTTCTCATGGGTAAACAAGCTTTGTAATAAGACTTCCACCCTCCCAGGTGAGCTGTGAGCTGGAATGCAAGGGGCAATAAAGGCTGATTACTGTTGGACTGTATTACACCGCGTGTCATCTCAGAGAAAGACTAAATAGGACAGTCCCACTCCCCTCAAAATGATAGCCCTGCCCCTTCACAAAACTTTTACTGGATAACTAAAAGGTTCAGTTCCTTTGTTAATACAAGGTATTTTTCTTGGAAAAGGTAGGTGTGTGTGTGTGTGTGTGTGTGTGTGTGTGTGTGTGTGTGTGTGTGTGTGTGTGCGCGCATGCACAAACATGCGCTCCCGCATGCTCATGTATGTGTCTGTGTGTGCATGCATGCACCCATGCATGTCTATGTATGTGCATGCATGCGGGTATTGCAAAAAGAATGAAACTTAACCTCTGTCAGTCTGCATACACACAGTGGAACAATGAAGGTTTTCACTCAATCTGTGACTACAAGGCTGCACCATTTTACAACGGAAGCTCGGAGAACTACACTGCTGAGTTGAGGCAGCCGAGCAGAATTCCAACCTAAGCCCCCTTAATTCCCAAGTTCAGACTTTCCTTCAGGGCTGTGCCTGGCAGTAGCAACTGCATTTCTTCCGAAGGGAAGTGCTCAGACCATGGTGTAGTATAAGCAAGGAGAGAGGGAGGACATGATGCATGTGTCGGCATCAGGAGGCGTGATTTCAACCAAGGTGGCACACAGCCTTCCTGGTGATGACCTGCTGATCCTTTCAAAGCAATGCCATCTATAATGCTTAAATTGTAGCCCTATGCAAAAAGAATGTTGGTGCGCACAGTGTGGCCCATTCATTATTTAACAAGCTGAGGCAAGCGCAAACTTAAATTCTCCAAAGAATGTGAATGCGAGTGCCTTTACTGGGACACACGCTTGTCTGAGTACACTGACCATCACGCACATTGGCAAGCTGCCTTCTCTAAGATGGACGCCACGCCTCCCAAGAGAAGTCACCAGCTCTCCTTGTGTGTTTTCCCCACCGCTTCTACTCTAATGACAGATCTGTGGTCTCAGCCGTATTCTGAGATTTTAGGGAAACCCCCATGTGGGTTCCAGAGTCACCATTTGCAACCTTCGTAGGTGAGCACAACGTTGGTTCACAATCCACAGAAAAGCAAGACAGATTTTTCTTTTAATGTCATGCATGATGTGTGGGGGCCACATAATTTATACAAAAACTCCAGACCTAAATAGAATACATTTTTTTAAAAAATGAGGCAGATGATGCTAAAACAGGGTACTACACTACACGCCCGACTGGTTATCCACTTGGCTGCCGTGTTCAGAATGGGCAAACCCACGATCTTCCTCATCTCCAAGCGTCTAACCCATGGGGGGTAATGCGCAAGCTCGTTTACTGTTGCCAACAGCACTGCAGGGTATTATCATCTCCCACAGATGAAGAGTGGGATCAGAGCAGCACTCACAAAGACTGTGACTGCAGAGACATGTGACTTTAGGTGAAGGTTTCGGGACATTAGGACTTCAGCTCCGTGAACTTAGAGGTGTCTTGAAAACAAATACAAAGATGAAACAGGGTCTCTAAACTGTGGCCCTGTTTATTAGCAAGAAAAGGGACATGAACCAGTTAAAGCACTAGGAGAAATAATGCACATCTTTACATTGCTTACTGCCGCCAGGACAGAGCGGAACCAGCAGGAGGGTGTCTCTTCTCCATGGGGCCTGGCTTGTCAACTCAACCCAGACTACACATATACAGGGACATACTGCCTGGTTTATCTTCTATCCTTTTTGGCAAAGTTGTCCCAAACCCACTAAGGCTATTTCCTTCCTTCATTTCTCTCTCTTCACTCCTCCCTCCCTCCCTCCCTCCCTCCCTCCCTCCCTCCCTCCCTCCCTCCCTCCCTCCCTCCCTCCCTCTCTCTCTCATTTTGTTATCATTTCAAGACAAGGTTTCTCTGTGTGGTGCTGCCTGTCCTGGAACTCACTCTGTAGACTAGGCTGGCTTTGAACTCACAGAGATCCACCTGCCTCTGCCTAACGCTATTTTCTAAACACCCAAAGGATCTCAGTGCTCAGGATAAAAGCAGGCCGTGCCTGGCAATCACAGTTTCCCCATGGTGCTATCTGGGTTTGTTTAAGTTCATCTGAAAGGGATGATGGCTCATGAAGCCCTGATAACTTCAGCACTGTGCATAAACCACAGGACGTAAGCCAACACTAGGATTCTGAGGACAGTGTGAACAGAAGACCTCCAACTGGACGCAAAGCTATCTGCACAGATAATCCTCCACTTAGACCAGGCAGGGCTGGCATGGCTTTTACTCGCTTCTCGGATGAGTATGACTGACACAAAGCTTGCCCCACATATAATTAAGATAAATAGGCCACGGGAGGAGAGCATCCCAATGTTTGTTTCAAGGATGAAGCCATATCATAAAAGCCACAAATGGCGACACAGCAGAAAACAGCATGTGTCTTACTCCACAAAGTGCGTGCCTATCTGAAAGTGTAGTAACACACTCAGGGTTGGGGGCGGGGTTAAAACAAGAGGGTCACTGATATTCTTTACATTTTCCTAGTGCTATGTACTTATTCTAAAATTCCTTCAAATTGAAATTGCCACCTACCTGTTCCCCTCCTGCTCCCACAGGAAATCCAACAAAATGATCAGAAAGAATAATAACTGAATAATAACTGTGTGGGGGGCGCTCTATTGCTTCATCCCTGATGGTTTCTAATACTCAGCAAAAATATTTCAAGAAAAGTTGACACAGACAACCATGATGCCCTCGCCTTGTTTTCTGCTATTGTCATCAAACACCCTGATACAAACAACTTAAGAGGAAAAAGGGTTTCATTGCTCACAATTCCGGTTATAGTCTATGACAGCTAATCTTGGTTGTCCAGAGCTGTCGTCGGAACTCCTAATAAAAGTCTGAAAATTTACTACGCAGCCATGCCCATGATAACCTGGGAAGCAGAGACAGATTTCTATAGGTTCAAGGCCAGCCCAGTCTCCACAGCCAGTTCCCAGTGAGTCAGAGCTGCAGACTGAGATCCTGTCTCTAGGGAGGGGTTTGGGGTGGGAATCAAAGCTCCCTGGCTTAAATTTAACCAGACAGAGCTACACGGTGGAACAGTCCTTTAAAACAAGAAGCAAAACACCACTGTAGTGCGATCACAAAGGGTGTCTCGCTGTGGTTTTGACTGGCATTTTTCTAATGATTCACGGGTCAGACTCTCTTTTTCAGGTGCTTATTCAGTCACCTGCGCATTCTCCGGAGAAATGCCAACCGAAGCCCAGCGCCCATCCTATAAAGGGACTGTTTCCAGTCACCGCTGAGCTTGATCACCGTGGTCACCGCCACCGCCAGAAGGGGGAAACGGTTAAAGAAAGCATAGGAGGGACACATTCGAAAATGCAACTCCGCCGAAGAACACTGAGCCACGCTGCAACGCAGACCAGCGTGACGCTGAACGAAACAAGCTGAACAGAAAAGAACGGGAAATCTCACTTATCCAAAACAGGTAAACGCACCAATGGGACACAGGATGGAGGTGAGCAGGGCCCGTGGCAGGCTGGATGGAGGATGAGAAATGGGGAGTGAAGGTTCGATGAGATGGTTCCTGTTTGGGATGGTGAACATTCTGAAAACTGTGGTAATCTCCCATCTGAAAGGACTTATTTCATTTGGGGCATAGCTTACCGCACACAAAAAAATAATTCAGCACGCTTCCGTTTACTTTAAAGTATAATTAGTCAACAAAATGAGCCAAGAAAGTTTTAGGGAGGGTCCTTTGTCTGTGATGATTGAGTCTCTGAAACAACTATGAGCTAGGAAATGACACTGAGGGCCTACGGTAGCAGGGGCTGCGGAAATCCCAGATGTACAGTGGCTAAGTGGGTGATGGCAGTGACGTCTACCACAGGGCCTCACCAGTTACAGAACTGGGAAGGTCACAGTGACCTCAGAGAGCAGCTGCAGAGACAGTACCTACAGAAGAAATAGCATCCATGCACGGGACCCCTGACATCAACGGGAGCAAAAGGGCTGCCTGCCCAAGAAGAGAATGCAGTACTCAAGGAGACAAAAGATGCTATTCATTTTGTCACCCAAGCAATAAAGTAGATTTCTAGGCCGTTCCCTTGCTCTAATTACTTTTATTTAGGGAACATAATAGTAATATCTTCCACCAACTAGCCCCCTATAAGTAAACAAACAATACACGAACTTGACAATAATGCTCAGAGTATAGTGCTGTCATCGAGTGTCCTTTAGATTTACTCAGGGGACCACCAACCTTAAAATAACAAGCTTTCACCTGTGTCTGCGCTAACAGGTATGTGTGGAGCTGTAATGCCATGAACATGAAATCCATACAAGTGTGACACGGAGACAGCACTAAAGACCCTACCTTTCCAACACTTCATATTTCTTGCTTCTCAACACACAAATGTCAAGAAAGGCAGTATGATGTTGTAAAATCAATAGCACGCGTGATACTGGCTACTAGGAATTTCTGCAGATGGAGCTAAAGATTTTCTGTTTAAAAATCAAAGAACCGCGCTTCTTTGTGGACTAACTGTGGACACACACTTCACACCCTGCTGAGGCTTTTCCCCACTGGCCATGCAGCAGCCCCTGATCTCAGTGAGCAGAGCCCCAGCCTCGCCCCCACAGGCCAGCAGCTGGATTTCCCACTGCTAATGACAGGCCCAGTCCACTCCCTCGCTTGCTCTTCTGACGGACAAAACCCCACGCCTCCTTTGTCAGAAAGCAATGGCTCTCTCTGGCTTGTTCTATTATCTCAACTTCCAGGGGACGGACAAACGCTGGAGGGAGAGCATTTGGGTACAAGGGAGCCCCAGGCTACTAACTAAAAATTACTTAATACCAGCTGGGCAGGCAGCTGACATTTCAAAGGCACTGCCTACCTAGCTGCATATCAAACCAAAAGGATGGAAAGTAAACCAAACTGCATCACCAGCCATCTGTACCATACCCCGTCCGCATCATAAAGCACCAGAAGACCCCCAGGGAGGCCATGAAGAAGCCGTCTGCAGGGACAATGCTGCCAAGCGGGGGTGAGATTGTACTCTGCACCTGTCTGCTAAGGCAGTCCCACCAGGAAACACTTGCAGAGAAGCTCTGAACCCAGATGAAAGGCAAGGTCGGGGTGCAAAATGCTTGTTACTCTGCTGGTTCCAGAGGCTGTCCCTCCAAGTTGCTTTGCAACAGTGATGAAAGTGATTTTCCTCTACCCTTTCTTACCTTCCAGTAACGTGAGGCTTAATTATACGCACTTGGGGTTTTAAGATCACTAGATGAAAAGGGGAGCAGATGGGAACGTTATTATTATTTTGTTCAAAGTAGACTGGTCCACTGACATCTGCGGAAAGTTCACCACGAGCCACTTAAAGACAGACAACCGGCTCAGACGCCAAGAGACTGGAGCTTGCACTTCTGGAAACACCCCAGGTCTGCCGCACGCTTCCAGACCACTATTTTAGATGCGGATCCTGAGAGGTTTACTTTCCAATCGGCTGCCGGAACCAGAAAGGGAAGTGTGCACTAGGGAAGGGGTCGGCAGCAAGGCTGGGTGGGACAGGAAGGGGCGAGGCAGAGCCCGGGGTGAAAGAGGAGGACTCTCCAGTTGGAAGTCAAATGAACGCTGGCTGCACAGAACCATACATTATCTTCGGTCATTTCTCGTCCACCCTTGAACTCCTTATAGAATTCTTCAACTATCCTCAAATGATCAGAATCCCTTTGTTTACCAACTGCAGAGACAGAGATTTACGCCTGGAGAAGCTAAAATTTTATCAATACAGACCCAATGGTACGAGGGGGATCGGGCTGTGTGTGTGTAATAACAAAATTTAATCAGTGCTTACAGATATGGATGACTAAGAACAGTGGTCCAAATGAGGAGGTTGCTTGGTCTACCCTCCACTCAGGAGCCTATTACCACCTGACTCAGATTAGAACCCCCTCATACCACAGTCCTCAAAAGGCTATTACACCACGCCCTTCTTATCTCTAGCCCCTTGACTTTCTCTTGATGTATCTAACTAAGCCTCGGGGATCCCTGTGATAATCCCCTAAAATCACCCTCTATTACCAAAAGAGCTTGCTCCCTTCCCCTAGGCATTCCTGGCACAGTGTCACCACAAGGGAGCCTTCCTTCCTTCCTTCCTCCTTCCTTCCATCCATCCATCCTTCCTTCCATCCTTCCTTCTGTCCTTCCTCCTTCCTTCCATCCATCCATCCTTCCTTCCTTCCTTCTGTCCTTTCTTCCTTCCATCCTTCCTTCCTTCTGTCCTTCCTCCTTCATTCCATCCATCCTTCCATCCTTCCTTCCTTCCTTCCCTCCTTCCTTCCTCCTTCCTTCCATCCATCCATCCTCCTTCCTTCCTTCCATCCTTCCTCCTTCCGTCCTTCCTTCCTCCCTTCCATCCATCCTTCCTTCCTTCCTCCTCCTTCCTTCCTTCCTTCCTTCCTCCCTCCCTCCCTTCCTCCTTCTGTCCTTCCTTCCTTCCTTCCTTCCTTCCTTCCTTCCTTCCTCTTCTTCAACGTCCTTGCTCCTCTCATCTCCACGGTGACTCTCGATCTCCTTCCAGATGGTAACGTGCCAATGACTAGCTGTCTTCCTCCTTCAGAACGCCAGGCACAAGAGGGCAGGGAGATTCTCCTAAGTCTTGTTCACTACTGAATCTACGCTACCGAAAACTTAAGCGTGGCGCAAACGAAGCCTGCGGTAAATACAGGCGACCAGGATGCTGTCTTCTGTAAAAGCGAATCCCTCCCAACCAAGGTTCCAGGAAAATCTTCACACTAGCTTAGCTCCATGTCATGTGCCCTGTGCACACACAGGCCCTAGAAATGACTCAGGGAAAAAAGGGGCATGAAGACCAGTGTGAGCTCTGACCATTTTTTGCGTTCCCAGGAATTTCAGTTACTATCAGAGTCCTAGCAGCTCTCAATGCCCAAAAAGCCAGAAGGTCTGACCAACATAGAAGGCACATAAAAATAAAAATCAGAGAAAGAAGAAAAGCTCACTTAGTATCAACAGTGCCACCACCGTACAGGGGCAAGCAGGACCTAGAGACCGGTGAGGCTGCACGGGACAAAGGCCATTCTTGTCACATCCCAATTCTGCAGGCACAGAAACGTAGGGACTTCTCTTGCTGCCTAGCAGCCACTGCCCAAGCAGAAGGTCTCAAGGGATGATAAGAATTGACACAGGCCAAGCAATAGACTCTTGACTGGATCCCCTGGGTAGAATTCAGGGGTGCATCTCCTCAGCTTGGGCTCTCCAAAATTCTATTACGTAGATCATTTTAGGTTCATAGTAAAAGTACAGAGTGTTGTCTTTTTTTTCCATAGACTTCCTGTTCTGTAAGAGCCCCTCCCCCTTCCCACTAGGGAAGGACATCTGTTAAAAACCAGTGAACCCACATGACACACCATTATTACCTAAAGTCCTTCACTGACACTGCTCTGCATGTTCTCAGGGCTTGTATTTGACAGACTACCCAGTCTACCCTCCTCCTCCCTAGCCATCCCTCCCTCCTGCTCCCCAGTCACTAACAACTAAACCTAACGGTCTTCCAGGCTGTGTTGTGGCTTGCTCATCTCTTTTCAGCACCATAGAGTGTGCTATGGGGTGAGGTAGGGGTCCACCTGCTCAAAGACATCTTGGTCGCCTCCAAGTTTGGGCAATTCTGAACGAAGCTGTCGTGAGCTGCACGTGCAACGTTTTGCACAGGGCTTTGTATGGGGAAGACGCACAGAAAGAGAAAGGCAAAGAATGATCTTTTTTCTTTATTTTTTTTATTTATTTTTTTTTTTGGTTTTTCGAGACAGGGTTTCCCTGTGTAGCTTTGGAGGCTGTCCTACAACTACCTCTGTAGACCAGGCTGGCCTCGAACTCACAGAGATCCTCCTGCCTCTGCCTCCCGAGTGCTGGGAATAAAGGCGTGCGCCACCAACACCCGGCTTGGCAAAGAATGATCTTACTGAGCCTAAGACGAAATCAGCTTCACACTCTCCAAAAAGCCGCCTCTTTCTAAGAACACTTGAAAAATTAAATTTGGCCATGAGTCTGGTTTTAGTTTTACACACAGATGAATCCATCTCTAACATGATGCTTTCCCCAAGTACTTCAAATACACTTATAAACCCTAAATGTTAAGTGAGATCCAGATACTGTCCTTTGGACTGAACAGAGGGTGTGAGGAAAGACTCAAGGGACTGTGTCACTTCAAACACACAACCAGGTGGTCGGCAAAGAGTAGAACAAATTTTCAAAGACCCCTGGAAGCCTCAGGAAC
Source organism: Mesocricetus auratus (assembly GCF_017639785.1). Lineage (NCBI taxonomy): Eukaryota > Metazoa > Chordata > Mammalia > Rodentia > Cricetidae > Mesocricetus > Mesocricetus auratus. Next base: position 7,577,034 of record NW_024429192.1, on the reverse strand, counting down.
TGAGTACAGGAAACAGGGACGGGTAAGCGTCTATTCAGCCAACTATGTCTTAACAACTGCACATTAACGAGTAAAGAAGACACGAGAATCAGGCCAGGGCAGTAACTCAGCAGTAAAACATCCGCCTAGCATCCATGAGGCCAGGGGTCTATCCCAACCAACATCAAAAATAATAATAGACAGACATACAGACAGACAAGTAGGTAGATGATCTCCAATACACAGGCAACCTGGGTCACATGGGTCAAGACTGTGGGAAAAGTGAACCTCACCCAAACAGACTGCAGGTCTCAAACTAAACTGTCCTCATGACCACGAGAGAAAGCTGGAGAGCAGGGGCTGCATGCCGGAAAAGTATCTGAGAAGGAAGTCATGATGTAAGAAGTGACAGGCCAAAAGAAGCCACTCAATTTCCAAAGAAAAATTTCATTCTTAGGATGAAGAAACCTGAATTGTCAACTGCCGAGACAACGGACCCCAGTCACGGGAAGTGGCTTTACAATCCCAACGCAAGGCAGTAGAAGGCCTCACTCCTAACTGTCCCGTCCCCGCGGGAAGGCTAGCACCAGACAAGAGAATTCCCCAGCCTGCTCCCCACAACCCCAGACCTGGGCTGACCCAGGCACCCCTGTTTAGGTGGCAGACAGCGGTCACTGAATGAGCCCCATCTGCAGGAATCAGTGCCATTCGAGTGACAGAAATAGGAGGGCAACGGTCTGGATTTCACCTCCATCTCCATGCAGTCTCTCCATGAGAGGGGACAGGCCAACCCCTGGGCCTGCCATGCCCTAACTGCAAAGTCCCAGGGAAATTGTTAGCCTTGCATAGTGTGTCCAATTACTGAACAAAAGCAAGTTATCCACTCTTGTGTTCCCCTCAGCCGGCAAGTGACAAAATCGTGTCTTTTCCCACTTGGGTAATTTCTCTCCCGACGGAAATTACTTCCAGACTGCGTGTTTTCCGTGGTTTCCATTTTCAACCTACATGAAACCCCTAGTCCTGGAGTAGAAGGGAAGGGAAAGCAAAGAACCCAGCACTTTAAACATAAACACTCACACAAAAGTAAACTCCAGCCACAGAGCCTGGGTCTGGCGAATAAATGAAAGCCACAAGGTCAAACCAAGGCTGCCTTGACACATTAATGTCCCTATAGAAGTCCTTAGGTAACGGCTTTGAGCTGGCTTTCTCCTGAGGATCTCACTTGTGGGTCACTCACTGTGTGTCTTGTTACTGTTCTCCAACCACTGAGTGAGTGGATCCCGGGCAGGAGCCATGAGCTCATGTGTCTGCTTTTTGCTTCCACTATGTTAGGAGAAAACTCTGCAGAGGATGAGACTTTCACCCAACCAACAAGGTGGTCAAAACCAGAAGCAGGAAGTGCCCAAGAGGAAAGAGCGTGAGTCTCTTGACCTTGCCTTGTCCAAGGAACGCTTTTCCATGTTTCACTAAGTAAATACCAACTGGCAAATAAGTGTAATCGTTTTACCCCAATGTAAGTAACGAAGCGTAAAACAAAAAGATGGGAACAAGATATGGGGAAGGGACCTAGACCGGAGGAGCGGCTGCCCGCTGGTGGGAGGGGAAGGGAAGGCAGGGATAATCAGAACACATGGCACATCTGTATGAAACTGTCTAAGAACACAATAAATAGAAAAAGGAAAACCTGTCCACCCTGACAAGTGATTTCTAGCAAAATCAGCAGCAACACTGGACCTACACGGGAAGAAACGATCAGAGCAGTGCCAGGGAGCTGCGTAATAAACCTCCGCACTCACACCCCTAGTGGTCACTCCAGGGACGGCTGCTTGACCTGCACGTCCAACAATGGGGTGGGTTTTTTTTTAATTTACAAAGAAAAACAGTCTGTAAATAATCACCTGAAGCAAGTTAAGCCAGTCTCAGAAAGACAAGCATGTGTTCTCCCATTTATGGTCCCTAGACTTCATGCAGATACAAAAAATCATGTATGACATGGAACTCCCTAAGAGAATAAACAGGGCCAACCAGACTGGGCAGGGTGAGAAAGAGCAGCGTAGGGGGATGGAGGACCTGTGCAATACAACATACATACATGTACGAAATGTCTTCATGTAACACAGTCCATGCACACCGAAGGTACACAGCGGAAAACAAATGTAAAGTCCACTGTGTTGGATCTTTCTAGGACTAATGGCCTCTTAGGTATCTATACATGCTAGATTACTATAATCCCTGAGGAAAATTAAAGCAGAAATACTACATTAAAAGTCCATATAGGCTGCTTGTCCCAACTTGAAATAACTACAGGTGCACTCCCCAATTTATGATGGAGTTACTTCCCAATTACACCATCGCCTTAAGTCAAAAATGCATTTCCTATAACCCGACCTACTAAACGTCAGAGTTTAGAGCTGCTGCATGCTCTGGACCCTAGCATGCCTCCTTGGTGACTGACAGTGAGCTGTCTGCCATTTACACCCAAGATGTAAGCTATGTACGAAAGCTAATGACACTCCCAGACTTTAGAAAGCCCCAAATTCACAATTTCAAATGTGGTCTGCACCCTTGTAAAACTGAAAACGCTAAGTCTAACCACCCTAATTCTGGGGCCATGTGTACTCTAGATAAACGGATTTTTCTACACAGACAGAAAGATGACAGTATCCTTAGTAATTTCACATCTTCAGCCCTCACAGTTTGCTGGCTAATGTCCTGACTCACACCATCTTTCTTATGGGGTTGCCCTCTCTCTCCTTACAGTAACTCCTGGAGAGGTGAGGAGCTGCCCATCACACATCACAGAATCTCCTGAGGGCACCTCCGAAGGCCACACTCACAGCAGCCGTACAATGAAAGAATGGTTTGCTAAGATAACCAATCAACGAACTCCCCATATTCACCTCCTCAGAGAAATTACTACGAAGGCCAGCAAATAGATGCCACTAGCCCCCAAAAACACGGCCACAATCTGGGACTTCCGTAAAACACATTAGAAAAGTAAGTACCACTAGCTCTGAGCTCAAGGCTAGACTAGCAGAGCCCAAGGAGGACTCTGTGACTTGGTTTTCCCACGTGGTTTGCACACGGCCAATGGCAGCAGCCTCCTCTCCGGTGCCCTCCAAACCTTAGGTCCTGGGCAGCCCTCTGATGCTCACTCCCTGCCAACCCTCGCTGCCTTCAGCACTCTGCTGTTTCACGTCCTCCCTGGGTGGATTCTCTCCTTCATTACAGTACTGCCTTGTCTCCATCAAGGCCTTTGGACCTCGCTCACTCAGGCTGATGCTGTTTAATCAGTGTGGGAACACGCTGATTAGCACTGCTCTGCTCTCCACTGACTACCTGGGGTTATAGGTGCCCTCCCCTGAGCCTAACTCAGGTTTCTTGCAGAGATTTCCCCCCACCAACCCTGGAAATCATGACAGCCGCCCCTCACCCACCCCCACTCCGGTTCATTCATTCCTGTAAGAAAACCAAACTCTGCGGAACATCAATTAAGGCCTGAGCTCTGTCCTCTGGCTCCTTCCCAAGTTAAACACTTATGTAAATCCCACGCCGCTGCTGTCTGGACTGAACACGGACCAGGGCACCCAGCATTTCAGGAGTTTTCCCTCTGTTTACCCACTGTCAAGTGGGTATTTCCCAGGCAGCCTCTCACCCTCCCACAGAGACTGGCTGCAAACGCTCTACCCCCAACCCAGGCAACCAAATGTGACATCAAAGGAGCTCCGGAGTGGCCATCTGTCCCTGCCATGCCAATGTTTATGCAATGTGGGCAGGAGAGGGACAAGCCAGGGAAAGGTGTCCCAAGCATCCGACTCAAAGCACCAACACCCTAAACCATACACCACGAACGGAAACCACTCAAGACTAGTATGTTCTCCTACATATGTATCACAGACTCATACCACTCAAGACCAAGATGGTCTCCTGCTCCTTGAAAAGACTAGGAAGTAACAACTTTTCTGAGGGAATTCAAAGATCCAGCTCAATACACCCCACCCATGGACAGATATCTAAAACTAAATCGAGATTCCTAATTCTGCAGTTTTTAAAATATCCTGTACCCACTCCCTGAGCCATACCGAGACACAGTGTTCCAAGCAACACTGGCTTTAACCAATTCACAAACACCACAGGCCTTGTCAGCATAGAACTGAACGCATAGGCTCGGCATCCTACAGTCAATGTGACATCATCACCAAAGGCACTGTTTCTCCCCAGGGTCAATGTGACATCACCACCCAAGACCCTGCTTCTCTCTCTAGGACTGACGGGCAGTGTACACGGGGACGGAAGTCAGGTAAGGTGCGGGGGTGAGTTCAGTCCACCATGTGGGTTCCCTTTCTGGACTCACACATGTCTCAGGAAGGAGGGTCGGTCATGCAGACAGCCCGTGCCTACTTCTCTGTGTCCACATATCTAACCAACTGAAAAATGAAAGAGCTTCAAGCCTTCTTTCTCTGGTTTGGATTTTTGGTCTTTAAATTTGACTAGGGAGAGGTTGCAAGGGTATAAGTGAGGCGATAATTGGGATCGATAGTAAAAGAAGAAAAATAGTACACTCAAATGACTGCTTAAAAACAAAAACAGAGCCGGGCGGTGGTGGCACACGCCTTTAATCCCAGCACTGAGACTAAGCAGAGTCAGGCGGATCTCTGTGAGTTCTAGACCAGCCTGGCCTACAAGAGCTAGTTCCAGGACAGCCTCTAAAGCCACAGAGAAACCCTGTCTCAAAACACCCCCCCCAAAAAGAATGATGCATACAGTGTCGTGGGGGCTTGGACATCTGTGTACTTTGAGACCAAAAAAGATGGCCTTGAAACACTCTACCCTGACTGAGAGCACTTAGCAGAATGCCAGGTACATAATAAGTGTTCAGTGTGTGTGTGTGTGTGTGTGTGTGTGTGTGTATGCGCACGCATGGATGCATGTATTTATTTAGAGACATGGTCTAGCTAAGTAGCCCTGGATGGCCTGGAACTGCTATGTAGACCAGGCTGGCTTCAAACTCACAGAGATCAGGTTGTGTTTGCTGAGATTAGAGATGTGTCGCCGTGCATGTCACCAGCACGCCATCTCTACCCTGTTGCTCTCTGACTTCCAGCTTAGCCACCTTCCCACCACCTTCCAATGAGGGTCACCCAAGAAGCAGAGCGTATCTGGTATTTTGCTGAGATATTGCTATGGAATATGGCTGGCCACCAGATAAAACTCAGCACACTGAATTCCAACTCACATCTCTGGTGCCTTTCAAAAGGGGGGGATGGAGCAGGAAGCTTGGCAAAGGCTGTCCTCCCTTTTCCCTGGAACACGCTCAGCCACTGCGAGCAAATGGACATTCTTCATCACATAAACCCGCTTGGGCTCCCTGGGGCGGGTGGCTGGGCCCTGCGCTCAGAGCCAAGAGATGATGCACCCATCGAATAACTCGGCTGGAGCAGCTGCAGTGGGAAAACACACGGGCTCAGACAAGCGCGGGCTCCCTTCAGGCCTGCCCCTCACTTCCTTTTAAGCTGGCTGTCTCTCCTCGGTGTTTCCCCTCACTGAAGACCTTGGAAACAAACCTGACATTTCTCTGGATGCCTTTGAACAGGCGCTTTAGGTGACGTCTAAATACGCGCTACATGGACAGACAGAGCCCTAAAGATCTGTAATACACTTTCAGGGAGGAAGGCGCTCAAGAGGAGTGGACAAGGCCGGCTGGGATCTTGGGGTCGATAGGTCAGAGGGTCTAGAAGGAAGGGCAGAAGGAGGGTGGATCCAGCTTGGGGAGGTGACATAATAACTGGGCTGGGGGGGGGGTGGCAAGGACAGCGTGCCCTGGCACAGAGCTAGGCAGACTGATCCTCGAGCAGCCTCTCCTGAAGCACCCCAGTACCCCGTGCGGCCACTGTGGTCCACATAAAGGACAGTCTGAGAGGAAGGACAAGCAGCCCAACAGTAGTGAGTCACCTCAGTTAGAAGAATAGACTATGGAGCTAGGGGACCGGCGTTTACAAGTTCTGCAGTTTCCCAATGCTGGTTCCTAGACGACGGACTGAAGCCAGAGACGAGGCTTGTGTGTGGTGTGCTAGGCCATGGAGGGAAGGAAGCCACAGCAAGTCCACGGAAGAGGACAAGGTGGAACCTCAGCGCTGGCTTGGGACAGGAGCGCCTTCCTAGTAGGACAGCTCCAGCAAAGATGAGACGCAGGCTTGGGGAGCCCTGGGCACTTGATCAAAAAGGAGAGACAAGCCCTCTCAGGGAGACCCTCCCACAAAAGGACACTAAGGCACCAACTAGCATTTGGGGGGCGAAATTCAGAAGAAAGTCAACCGGGTCCCCGGGGTAAGGGACAGACAGAGAACGCTACTACAGAGGGGCAGCCGTTGCTGACACTGCCTCTACCTCTCATAAAGAGAACACAACCCAGCTAGGATCCCGCAGCACGAGGCTTTCTCCAGCCGCGGCTGGGCTCCTCCCAGGGGCGTGGCCAGGGCTGGCTCCGGTTCTGGCAGGGAGGAGCGGCTGGCAAGACCGGAAGAACAGGTCACAGCAGGGCCCACCAGCAGGACCTGGAATGCAGGTGGGAAACCTTAGAAGCTGCAGGGCTAGCTCAGGCCTAGGGAAGCAGCTGCCATTCTGGCTCCTGTTTTGTTCAAAGTCAGCAGCCCCCAAGCATCTTACAGAAACCTGATAGACACTAAAACAATGAATACCCAATGGACCATCACCAAGGCTCGGGTAAGTTAGCGAGCAACAGGCAAACTTGGGACGAATAGTAACAAACCGCATACTGTTCAAAAGCTCCATCTAAAAAAATTATTTTATGTGTATGAGCGTTTTGCCTGCATGTATATAAGTGCGCTACATGTGTACCAGGCTTCTGCGGAGGCCTTGGAACTAGAATTGTGTAGAGCTGTGAGCCCCCAGATGAGTGCTGGGAATTGAACCGAGGTCCTCTGGAAGAGCAGCCAGAGCTCTTCCCAGCTGAGCTAGGGGCTTCATGCCTTGAAAAGTGCCTTTTGGTGTCAATCATTCTCTCCCAATGAAATCAATGGGAACTACGGAGACCACTGTCCCCCTTGACGGAGCAGAATTGGGAGAGTGGACAGCTGCTGGACCTCCAAGGAGGAAAGAGACATGTCTTTTCAAAGTCTGTCTCCTCTAAGTGACTCAGAACACACATTTGGCCCTAGATCCCTTCAGGTGAAGCTCCAGGCTCCTCAGACAATGAAAGTGTCCAGTGTGATCACATGGACGACACTCCGTGAAATGCTTTCCTCGAACACATTTTGCAGGGAGAAGACTGAGCCTCTCTCACTTAACATGATCGTACAGGCAACACACACATACTGGGTTACCAAGTGGCCACCCCCCACCCCCACCCCCATCCCCCACCCCATGCCTTCACACCTGCCCTGTCTTCCCCTTTCCTAGTACCAGACAAGAGGCAAAGGGGAAGCCAGGAACGCAGAGGTAGGGGGTCAACCTCTGGCAGGAGCCCACCACGCCTGCCCCGCTGAGAAGATGAAGCCCACACAGGTATCAGAGCTGCCGGTTCTGAGCGGGGAGAACAGTAGCCTCCTGCCCGCCAAAGACACCAATACCACACTTTCCATTGCCCCAAAACAGCAGTCTGTGTGGCACTCTGTGACAATAAAGGTTTGAAGGTCTTAGAGGTCAAATGCTTAAACCCAGCCTCGGGCGGACACCACACTTACCGCAGGCCAAAGAGAAGAGCCTTGGTCAGGGTCTCCAAGGGTTCCATCTGAGGGGGCTGCTCACTTCCTGAGAGAGGGACTGCAATTCTTTTCTCTGTCCTGCTTTTGTGTCTGGAAAGGTAGGTTTCAGGCGACAATGGTTCTACCTGCCAAAGCAGATAAAGAATGGGTTTAGGCTCATTTTACATGTATTTCAAGAACAATCATGGGGTGTTGTGTAACAGTTTTCTCCAAGATTAAAGCATGCCACCCTGCAGGGAAGTTCCTTGAGCATGAAGGTAAAACACTCAAAACAACTTCAGGAAGTTCCTGAAACTGACCAGATTCACCAGGCTCCTCCCTGTCGGGATAAACAGTAAGAGCAGAGTAGTCTCTGAGTCCAGCCCATCTTCCTGGAAGAGGTTTAGGCCAGAGTCATTTGGGAAGGACATTCTCAAAGCTGGTGAGCTGCCAGTTGCCTGCTGAGCAGTGTGCTCCAGGTTCCCGGCACTCATGCTGGGGTGGGCTTTGGTGATGCAGCTGTCTTTGACTCATTTCTGCTCCTGTAAGTGACCCCTCACCCATATTCCTGTAAGTAACTCATTGGTTCACCAAAATGAACTTTGGAGACATCTGCATTTTGGTCTGTTGCGGGGGTCCCCATACAAAGTAGGTGTACGTGTGTTGAGTCTTCCGAGAAAAGCTTTGTCACACGAGGGGACACAGGAAAGTACCTCACAGGTCACAGACAGTACTGTGTAGCAGTGACTGTATCTACACGTCCAGATCTCCTCCATAGTGGAGACACCAGGGTAGCTGAATGAAACTCTACGATTGGGACTAAGTCTCATCCACCCTCATGAACCCATTATGCAAGCAACACTTTCCAAAAGTGGTGACATCTGCCCCCGCCCCCAATCTCATGGTAACACTGAGCATCATGGTAACAGTGGTACTCAGAGGGGGCAAGCCACTTGTGCGAACTCTTCTTTCTACTCTCCCGCGCTCTAACATCTACTGGACTCAAACAGCTCCGCCAGCCTAGCAGAGCAGACAGGCTGGGCCAAGAGCAGCTGTCTGTCAGTCTTCCTCGACGAAAACTCCACACCCGAAGCTTCTTAGTTACAATATGTAAACCAGGGCTCAATCCTTGGGCAGAGCTGAGAGTGACTCTCACTGTACCACATTATCAATGACTGCTATTCCAGCCTACCGCCTCTCTGGCCCCCAGGTCAGCCCTGGTAATTCCAGACGCATGAATATGAGCACATAGTCCCCAGGACCTTTTTAGTGGCCAATTCCTCAGAAGATTCAATGGCATAGGGCTGGTGTACCTCAAAACCCAATATTCCTTTCTAAAACCCAGGCAATCCCCCTCAGTCCTGAACTTTTATGTTCCCACCTCAGCCACAACATAGACGTGCTTTCCTGGGCTTGGCTGAGTGTGTGGGGCTCTAAGATCACATCGCTCTGTAACAGAAGTTACAGAAATGACAGAAAGGCAGGGAGGAAAAAGGAAAAGATGAGATGGACTAAAAAATAGAAATCATCCCAGGAAGTTAGAGTAAAAATTGGAGAGAAGAAATACGCAATCCCTCTGCCAATGATGAACTAGGAAACTGAGATTAAAACACAGGAAATTTGAAACGGTGTCCCTGGTGACCTCACTCACTTCTAATGAAGAGGGAACCAACAGGGAGGGCATTTTTGTGTTATCCCATTTCCAATTCTATTTTATCCAGAGAGAGAGAGAGAGAGAGAGAGAGAGAGAGAGAGAGAGAGAGAGAGAGAGAGAGAGAGAGAGAGAGAGAGAGATGAGCTTCCGAGTATGATAAGAAAGGACTGAAACAGGAGACACTCAATGAGCTACTGTTCACAAACAGCCTACTGTGTGCCAAATCACATGAAAGGTATGCTACTTGGATACTCTCAGTAAAACCCCACAAAGGCAAGTAGTTTGCATATTTATCTCATCACTGATGATATGGAAATTCAAAAGTCATTATCCTAAGACCTGGCTGCTAACTGGCAGAGCCAGAGTCAAAGCCCTTAGACCGCCACACATTCAGAAAGGTTGTGCTAAACTTTAAAACACTCAGGTTCATGCATTAAATATGAACAGAAATGAAATGTGCCTCCCCAACCATTACCACAATTTGTCTACTCTCGCACGAGGGAAACGTGTAGAGAGGGCTGAATGCTCCCACACTTCACATTAAATTACCTCAAAGCCTCACGCATACTCGGGCTTGATGCTTCTAAAACAATCTCACAGGGTGTGCCCCTGCGAATCCACAACACCCACCTTGGAACAATTTGGCCCAGTGTGTATGACGCTCACAAACAGAGGGTACTTTAATAAACACAATCAATATCAAAGACACAAAGACGAGTACATGATGTCTTCCTCCTTACAGCTGGGGGACTCAGTTGCTTGTTTTCAAAGGATGTCATCAAACCTTTTGTGACAGCATCTCCATAAGGCAGAATTTTTTACATGTACATTTGAATGTTTTTAACTCAGGAAAGAGGCAGGTTTTGTATGTCAACTATAAACAACCCAAGTTGGTTTTCCAACAGCAATAAAATTGACAACATGTTAGTAAGACTGATAGGAAAAAATACACAGCTGGGAGAGTGTGTCTTAGTGGTGTAGCCCTTTCCCAGCATGCCATGTATTCAGCCCCAGTAGAACACACACATACACACACACACATACACACACACACACACACACACACACACACACACACACACAAAGATAAATAGCCAATGCCACTAGTGAAAAAGGAAACATGTTTACATATACTTCAGTCTTCAAAAATTGAATCTAATATAACTAGCTGTACACTTCAAACCCTAGAAGAATTGGGAAACTTCCAACGAAAATTAGCTCCTAAAACAAATAATTTCAGTGGTCCTGTATCTGTGACCAACTGAACTCAAAACTTTAAAGGTTTATAAAACACAGAGAGCCAAGCCAGGAGGGGGAGGGGAGTCATTGAGAAGAGTGTGATACAATAACTGGAGTTATTTAGAAACTTAGTGGTCCTGTGGCATTCAACCCCAGCTCCAGACATTTGCATAACAGTCCCCAGGGACAACACCCAAGAGCCTTTTATCTGTGAATCACTGCTTCCCCTTTCTCTAAGGGTCACTGCTCCATAAACTCCACCTATTACTCAGTGTTGCCCTTGCCATCACAAGACCCAGTTCAGCCACCCCCTGTAGAGTAACAACTGGTTCCTCAGGAGTAGGAGTGACAACATCATGCTCACAGCCACCAACCTATTGGGCTGTTTCTGGAGCCAATACCAGGAGTGACAGCCTGAGCCATACCTCCTGATCTCCCTAGGGACAGGTCTAGTTCGGTTTAAGAGTCATTCATTCACATATAGATCGTTCCCTTCATGGAAGCAGAAGGTCCCCCAGCTAGCTAACTGTGTCCCCAGCAGCCTGTGCCTGACAAGCAATACTTAGAGTGTTAGACTGTTGAGACATCCAAGCCATCCCACCCAAGACTAGGAAAACCACAAATCAGCTGAGAACACCTCCTATTCCACTCCCTTCAAACTAGGAAAGAGCTTTGCTGCAAAATGGGTAAGTTAGTTGCAAATCTAAGTGCATCACCAAGCCACTGATCAGACACGAAATAAGCAAAACAGGTATGTCAGCCTCAAAACTTCCTTCTGACCACACACCCCGGAAAGCCTGCTAAAAACAAAACCAGGACACTGGGGAGTCAACTGATGCTCTGCCAGGGTACTGTCACTTATAAAGACCCCCAACCCCGGTGCCACCCTCCGCCAAACTTCCTCTCTTCGCCCCACCCAAAATTCGCTCAGGCAATGGATCGGAAGATCAACCAGCTGCGGCAGAAAAACTCACATTAAAAAAAGAAGTTCCAACTAAACAGAGTTAGTTCCCCCGTGGCAATCGGGCTTTTGCCTCAACTAACCTAAACGCAAAACTAGTGGGGAAAGTAGCCGTTCTAGAATTCCCATCCAGGTGCTGGTCCGGAGCCACGGCTTCAGAATATCCGAAAACCAGTCCAGCCTAGAATCCCAAACCTCTCCGAGGGATTCCCTCCATTCCCCCACCCCCAACCCATATACAGCCTAGTAATTGCCGGAGGCGCGCAGCAGGGCTGGGTCCCAGGCAGGAGGGCTCTTCGGTGGGTGTCAAGATAGTCCCCGCTGTCTCCGTCCCGCTTCCCATACTTTGATCCTCGCTAAATCAAGAGAGAAGTTTCCGAGCCAGAACCCCTTTTCCCGGGGATGAGACCTGCACGGCAGCCTGCTTCCCGCAGCTCAGCGGAGCAGCACAGCGCCGTGGGGCTCAGCGCTCGGATCATCGAAGCTCCCAGTCCTAGGCCACAGTTAAGGGTTCCGGGGTCTTACCCATCCTCACCACAGCCTCACTTCCAGTGCCAGCGGCGCCCAGAAGATTCACGCGTGGAAAATGGATCGAAATTTCCGAAGCTCACCGGCGGCTCGGCTCGGCGCACGCTCCCGGCTGCCTTTCCATCTCTCAAACTTCCAGTAACTGAAATCAGGAAGCTGCAGCCTTCCCAGCTGCCGGCGAGGGAGTGGGTGTAACTTGTGAAGTTTCGTGCTATGATGAATCTGGTCATTTGGGTGTGTTGGAGAGGGCCTTGGGCTCCTCCCTCCCTCCTTCCCCCCTCCTCCTCCAACACCTCCTCCTCCTCCTCTTCCTCCTCCTCCTCCTCCCCCTCCCCCTCCCTTCCCTAATTCTTGCCTTTGGCGGCAGCCTAGCTGAGGACTGTGACTGGCTGTCGTTCAGCCCAGCACTCTGCTAGCCACATCCTGGGAGAACTTTAGACAGGGTCTTAACTGTTTTACAAATGAAAGTGGCACTCTGCACAAGGTGTAAGCTCCCTAAACATTTGTTTAATAAACACAAAAAACAGAAAAGGGAGGGAAAAGAGAAACCTTTAGCCAGCTATCTTTAAAACCAATGAATGGCAACTGCTAACATAGTGCAAACTATCCAGAAAATTCTCCAGAAAGTCCTCTCACTCACCCTCGAAACAGAAAAGAGCCATATGTTTGATTCCCATGAATAATATTTATAGCAGTTTCTAAAAACTGTGGCAGAAGCAACACTACCGTATGCTTCCCCACAAAGCACCCCAAAGAGTATCATTCTGGTCCTACCTTGGTTCACAGACATTGGTTTCATTAAGTAAAACTTCTAATGACCAGTGGAGAAGAAGAAGGAGAAGGAGGAGGAGGAGGAGAAGGAGGAGGAGGAGGAGGAGGAGGAGGAGGGGGAGGGAGGAGGAGGAGGAGGAGGAGGAGGAGGAGGAGGAGGAGGAGGAGGAGGAGGAGAAGAAGAAGAAGAAGAAGAAGAAGAAGAAGAAGAAGAAGAAGAAGAAGAAGAAGAAGAAGAAGAAGAAGAAGAAGAAGAAGCCTCAGGTGACTGGTTAGAAAGAAGGAAGCAATTACAGGCTAGCAAACATGACACTGGATCTCAAATGGCTGAAGCAGTCGTGGATGAAATTGATAGATGAGTGAAGCGTTATTATTTCATAAGGTTATTGGCTGTGAGGGGCTTTCCTCAAAGATACAGACCACAAAATAGAAATATAACAATCATTAAAGGAATCACAATGACTCAAACACCAACCAGAACGAGCGGCTGGAAGCAATACTCAGAAAGAAAGAAAGAAAGAAAGAAAGAAAGAAAGAAAGAAAGAAAGAAAGAAAGAAAGAAAGAAAGAGAGAGAGAGAGAGAGAGGGAGGGAGGGAGGGAGGGAGGGAGGGAGGGAGGGAGGGAGGGAGGGAGGGAGGGAGGAAGGAAGGAAGGAAGGAAGGAAGGAAGGAAGGAAGGAAGAAAGGTAACTCTAGGGTTGGGGAATCAGCTAGCGAAGGAATTAATTGGTTCTGTTGGTAAGGAACATAAGGACATAAGGAATTGAATGAGATATCTCACACCCAGAGGAAAAAAAGTCCAAAACTCCAGGTACACACACTGGCATGTACCTATAACCCTAGCATTGTGGAGGCAAGTCTAGGAGGACCTACTGGAAATGCTGGCCAATCAGCAGAGCTGACTGTGAGTCCCAAGTTGAGTGAGAAACCCTTCCTCAAAATATAAAGTAGAGAATGACTGAAGAGACATTCAAGGCCAGCTTCTGGCCTCCACACACTAACACGCAGATGAAAATGTGCGTGTTCTCACACACACACACACACACACACACACACACACACACACATACAATGTAACTTCCAAGAAAATAGTGATCAGAGTTAGTGTGGAGGAAACCACGATAATTTTAAACTTGACAAATAACATGCCCACATATATAAACACGGGAAAGAAGTGCCTGGGCTAATCTTTACCATCTAGGTAATCGGCAGAGACTGGCATGAGCTGGGACTCCGAGGAAGAAAACAAACACTAATGGGCCCGTGCATAGCTCTGCAGGAGTAAAGCAGCGTGTTTACATGAGCCCTAAGCTAGAGATGACTTTACCCCAAGGAATATTTGCAAGTACATGTAGACACTTTCCATTTTCACAACTTGGGGAGAGATTCTACTGGGAAGAAATGCGGGCAGGCTGCTGCCAAACAGCCTACAACACACAGGACGGCCCCATAACAAAGAACCAGCCAGCAGCCCTGGGAGCTCCCAGTGCTGTTGTTCCGAAGAAAGCCTCATGAAGGCAGGAGTGTCACCATCTCCTGTTGGCTAACGTGTCACTCATCTGGTGGTATCATCAACATCACAGTCTCCAGGAATAACACTGTCCCAGACTAAGCAGGTGAGCAAGGAAGGCGCTCGGTCAGGGATGGAGTCTCCACGCCCTCACAAAGCGGATGAGCAACTGAACCTGGGTGAAAACTAATAAAGGGGTGAGAAGAAGACGACTAAACTCAGGGCGCCGGCCTTAGAGCGGGAGCCAGCCCAGCCGAGGGGAGGCACCAGTAACACTGGGACACACACACGAGAGACACAAAGACAGTGTTGACAAGCGCCAGCCTGCGCCAGAATAGCAAGGGTGTTCCATCTCGCTACAATTTGTTAGAAGAACACAGCAAAAGCACTTGTTCGTAAAAGAACATGAGCTCCACAGTCCATGTGGAGGGCAGAAGGGTTCCTTCTCTAAGAAGTCTCTTCCAGCCTCCTTTTATTCCTAGTTGACAGACGGTTGTATGGATTTGTCAGGCACACGGTGCTGCGTCCGTGACTGTGTACGCGGCGCGGTGCCCTAGTCAGGTGATCAGCAGATCCACTGCCTTGGGCATGGCACTGATCTGCCCAGCTGTTTTGAAGGGCACAATGCATCACTTGACCGCCTTCTTCTGCCCCAGATTCCTGAAGTAACTGTAGCTTTGCATGCACCCTCTGGCGAGGCTGTCCCTCTCCTCCTCCGTCTCCCCCTCCCGCCTCCAGTAACCACCCTCCACTATCTGTTGTAGTTTGAACTCTCCTAGACAGCTCCCGTATTCCACTACTTGGTTCCCGGTAGGTGGCAGCGTCTGGGGAGGGGATACGGCATGGCTGGAGAAGCGTGTCACCGGAGCGAGAGTGGGGGGGCTCTGAGACCTCAGGGCCTCACCCGCTTGTAGCTCACTCTCTGCTTCTTGCTTTTGGCTAAGACTTGATCCCTGGGCTTCCTCATCCCACGCTTCTCCCTGCCACCACCCTCCCCGGTGATGGACTCTTTCCTCTCAAGAATCGTAAGCCATAAACCCTTCCTTCTGGTTTTGTTTTGTTTTTTTGGAGACAGGGTTTCTCTGCATTGTTTTGGAGGCTGGCCTGGAACTTGCTCTGTAGACCAGGCTGGTCTCGAACTCACAGAGATCCGCCTGCCTCTGCCTCCCGAGTGCTGGGATTAAAGGTGTGTGCCACCAACGTGTGTTGCTTTGGTCATGCAATTCTATCACAGCCACAGAAAATGAAGAATTACAGGGAAGTTATGGAACCTTTGGGAGACGCAGTGTGTTGGAGGAAATGTCACCCGGGGGTGGGCTTTGAAGTCCGTAGCCAGGCTCTGCTTTATTTCCTGTTCGCTTTATTTCTATGTGTGGATAAAGATGTGATCGGCCTGCTGCCTGCTGTCACGCCTCACCCACCATCATAGAATCTAACACTCTGGAACCATAAACCAAATAAATTATTTCTCCTGTAAGCTGCTTTTGGTCACCGTGTTTGTTTCACAGCAACGGGTAGCAACTAATACACTAACCTAAGAAGTGTGTCGTTTGCTCTTTGGATCCCACAGAGACCTTCAGTTCTTTCTGAGATGATTTAATGTCTCCCTGGAACAAGAGAAAAAGTTCTGAGGATGATGTCTGTCTGTTGTTTCACGCAGGACTTCCCAGAAGATGTCTTGCTCATTCTGAATGCCCCTGAAGCCACACTTAGGGCAGGCACCAGATGAACTTATGCTGGACTGAAGTGAGTCAGTCCCCATCTCATTCCCTACTTCTCAGGCCTGCCTGAAAGTGGAGTTCCCTCGGGCTCCTTCTGGAGACCTCCACGAGACTCCTTGAAGTCCGATCTGGGCCATGTGTGAGGATATAATTAGCACCTAACACACAGGAAAACCCACTAAACATCTGGACAGAGAAGCCTGCAGGTAGAGTGGACCTCAGAACAATATCGCTTCCCACCAACACATGTGCTCCTAGGGGGAAGGGGGTGCTGCCCAGGGAGAAGCCGGCTGGAGCACATCAGACCCGCCCCGTTCAACTTGCCAGCATCTTAACCTGAAGTTTGAAACTCATTGGGTTTTTCTCTCTCTTAAAAGGTCTTCTGTATTTAGGAAAAGCAAATATAAATGTAGTTATAAACCTGACCGGAAGCCATGGACTTGTGCATAAGTACACAGTAATTCTGAACCAAAGAAATACGCCCAGTAGAGGGAGCACTGACTTGTCCCCTCCTACACACACAGTTTCTCAAGATCAGAATCACCATGGGAATGATCCATGTTTCAGAAATAATCTCACATTGATAAAAGTGGAAACACCCTTGTAAAAAATTTTTTTGAAACATCAAAGGCAGTAGCACCCTTAAAAGGTCTCTGCATTATCACTGGATATTGATACAAGAACCAGCAAAATAAACATGGTGGGAAAACAATATTAAGTACATGGAGAAACATCCAGAAACAGCCAAATCTCTCTATTCCAAACCCTGCCAATTACACTCGAATTCCAACGGGAACACCTAACTGGCTGTGGCGAGGCATGCTTGTAATTCCAGCAGTTTAGAGTCAAAGGCTGGAGGACTGCAACTCCCAGCCAGCATGGGCTAGACAGCAAGCCTCTGTCCCCCACCCCTCCCCATGCCCCCAAAGGAAAGGAAAACCATGTTAAGGTTTATTCACGCTTATTCTTGCCGAAAATTACTCATCTCTGTCTTTAGCTTGCTGTTTCAGTGACACAATTTCATTTGTAGGTCAAGTCCTCTGGATTTCCATTTAAGGGTCTTCAGAACCACCTTATTCAGGAATCTAGCAAGCTTCACCCGAAATGTACCGATTAATGGAGGTAAGTCTACAGCCAAGACGCTGGCACCTATAGGGACATTCACTTCCACCTTGACCAGCTCAAGCAGAGAGCTGAAGGGGGCTCCAAGTACAAAGCCAGAGGCACTCACTCCAACGCAGCCAAATGATCTGAACATAAATACAGCCCATTTCCCAGAATGCTTGCAACTCTAAATACACATCTTGTCAATCCTGTAGAGCCACCATAGAAAGTGAGCCAGTCCCGTGGAAAGATGTCCCAGGGTTAGTTATAGACTAACTGTCAAAACAAATCATTTATATCTGAAACTGGTTGAGGGCTAAATACGAATTCATGCCTCCCACTCCATCATCTGAGAATCTGCATGGGAACAGCAAACGCCTCAGAGCCCTAAGCATGGCCCAGAAGAGGCCTTCCTCCTCTCTGAGAGACAGCCAAGCTTCCTTTGCCCTCCCAGGTAATGTCTCACAGCATAGGCGCCTGTTAAATCTGATTGGCAGGCAAATAATTCACAACCTCACATTAAGCCCTGTACAAACCAACTTAGAAACTCCTTACAGTATTTTCTCTATCTACAAACACTTGATAAAGATGTAGGGCTTTACTCACAAAATATTACATCAGAGAAAAAGAGGCCAAGATAACACGAATGGCCTTTAATGTCACCTCCAGAGTGTCCTGCTGGGACAGTGCGGGCAATTTCTTAAAACCCGGGGCTTCAGTCTTCTCAATGATCAAATCATGCTGTCCAGTTTACTCTTTCCCACGTCCCCAATTCTGTCTTCCAATTACATTTTTTCTCTATGATTTGAAAACGTCATTTCCTGTCACTGCCTCAATTTGGATCTCCTCACAGAAGAAAACTTTTACCACACCAAGATGAAAAGTTTCAAACTCCCCAGTGGCCTGCACACTAGTAACTGAAGCTAGGTCCATAGCATGAAGGGTGATGGGGGGGGACAGTAAATGCTGGCAGAAGAGGCCACGACGAGGGGGACAAACAGGCAGGAGCCCTTAGCACCAGCCATAGTAAACCACGTGGGGTGGGTGCTGCCCCGCCCACGTGCAAGCGGTGGGCCTGCGGGTTCCACGGAATTCCCACGTGCAAGCGGTGGGCCTGCGGGTTCCACGGAATTCCCACGTGCAAGCGGTGGGCCTGCGGGTTCCACGGAATTCCCACGTGCAAGCGGTGGGCCTGCGGGTTCCACGGAATTCCCAGGTGCAAGCGGTGGGCCTGCGGGTTCCACGGAATTCCCACGTGCAAGCGGTGGGCCTGCGGGTTCCACGGAATTCCCACGTGCAAGCGGTGGGCCTGCGGGTTCCACGGAATTCCCACGTGCAAGCGGTGGGCCTGCGGGTTCCACGGAATTCCCACGTGCAAGCGGTGGGCCTGCGGGTTCCACGGAATTCCCACGTGCAAGCGGTGGGCCTGCGGGTTCCACGGAATTCCCAGGTGCAAGCGGTGGGCCTGCGGGTTCCACGGAATTCCCAGGTGCAAGCGGTGGGCCTGCGGGTTCCACGGAATTCCCACGTGCAAGCGGTGGGCCTGCGGGTTCCACGGAATTCCCACGTGCAAGCGGTGGGCCTGCGGGTTCCACGGAATTCCCAGGTGCAAGCGGTGGGCCTGCGGGTTCCACGGAATTCCCAGGTGCAAGCGGTGGGCCTGTGCGGTCCTCGGAATTCCACGGGTGCCCCGCACCCTCCACAAGAGGTTTGTGGGGGCAGAGCATCTGGACTTTCCCGGGCGTGGGATCTTTCAGACACCCCTCTGCTTGGCAGCAATAAGCAGTAATGGTTGTCATTGCCACTAAAGTAAGATAACACAGCATAACTGGGGGAAGGTGATAAGGGTTCAGGCTCCTCTCCAGGGGGTGGAGGAGTTTCCCGTCCTCAGCACGGACTCCAGAGTCTCGGAACATTCCTTTACACTGTGTGAAGATGTGTCACTGTGATTGGTTTAACAAAGAGCCGAATGGCCAACAGCTAGGCAGGAAGGAGTTAGGTGGGACTTCTGGGGACAGAGAGGACTCTGGGAAGAAGGAAGGCAGAGTCTCCAGCCAGATGTTGAGGAAACAGGATGAGAAATACAGGGTAAAGATTAAAAAAGATATGAGTAAATCTTAATTAAAAGAGCTAATGGGACAAGCCTAAGCTAAAGCCAATCTTTCATAATTATTAGCAAATCTGTGTCATTATTTGTGAGCTGGTGACCCCAAAGAAAAAGCCTCTACACTCTTGGCAACGCTGTCTGGGAGAAGTCCCACTGGGAGGACACCCTGGAAGAGGGCGAGGACATGAAAGGCAGCCACCCGCTCAGTGCAGCCTGCACCAACCACCAGATAAAGAGCAGACCACACCACTTCCCCATCAGTGAAATGGGGGAAGGGATGGCACCGGGCAGAGGAGGCGTGGGCGGATGGGGCTGTAGGGCACGTGTCCAGGACTTCACTAAATGGTAAGGAGCGTTAATGTGCCTGAATCATTTTCAGCCATGAAATGAGCCAAGACAGTATCTCAAACAACTCCAGTGTCTGCAGTGTGTTCACTTAAACGCCGTGGCTTTGGCCATGAGCAGGTGCAGTTTAGGCTCCAGATATGGGCTGGATGAGGGGCGCTCCCTTACAAGACAGACAGGCTGCAGGCAGACTTGGTTAAGTCCCCCACAGAGCTCCTACCGTGAGGCAACAATGAAGAGAGAATTAAGGAGAGCTACTGAGGCCCCTGGACTAATACTAAGTAAGGCTGAACAATTTGAATGCATTTGGTTTTTTGGTTATCATACACTAGAACAGTTTTTAATTTGCTTTATAGCAAAATACAGGGGGAAAACAGCATTTCATATCTTCTGAACTAAAACATACTGCAGGGTAGGAAAGAATGGAGATGGGGCTGGGTGACGTGGGATGAGAAAGGAGGTACTGGGCACTGGGAAAGGCAGGGATGAAAAGGACCACACCCTGGGGTCTGCTTATGTGACACCTGACCCCTCGCAGAGGTCTCGGCTAACTGATTAAATGTAGGCGGCTTCTTGTGAATAATGACTGAGAAATGCTCTAGTCACAATCTGAATGTAAATACTAGCTCTTAGCATGGCAGAAGGCCTTGGCACCATTTCCTCTGAAATAAGTTATTTTCAACCAGGAAAGACCCCAAGCTTGCAACCCCAAATACACATGACTCGAAGCAGGATGACACATGCCAGGTCCCGGTGTGAGAGGGGAAACGGGACCTCTTGCACGTTCATCACAAGGGCAAACGGAGCGTGCAACTCCCTTAGACTCCCAGGGAGGGGGCAAAGGCAGCTTCACCCAGCCCTTCGGAAGAGCATCTGCAGCTTGCTCCAGCACCCGGTCACCGCTTGCAATGCCTGGCCGCTACGTGACCGCCGCTACGTGACCGTTAAAAGCAGCAACCAGACAGGGAAGCGGGGCCCCAACACAGTACAGGTAAGAAAAGCAATATTCATTCAGCAACTCCATAGGAACTCACAAGCAAATCCTAAGGAACAGGCACACGAGAGACGTCTTGGGCCAACCATAGACAGGCAAGCAAGAGACGAGGTGCTGGGGTAGGGACAGAAGCAGTCAACCAGGGTGACTGAAGGCGATCTGACTCGCCACCACCAGCATCCTCCCCGTGACAACTACCGCGGCAGACTCAGCAAGATGGCCAAGCCTGCTGGGGTCACTAGACAGAGGCATGAGCAGCACAGCTTTCCCTAGGCCCTACTACCAGAATCGTAAGAAACTAAAACTGTGCCTCCGAACCACCGCTGAGCACTTACACCTGCTCACGAGTAGTCATGGCAGCCAAAAGGTGGGAACAGCCCAGGCACCCAGGTAAGCAGATAAACCAAACGCAGCATGTGCATTGGATAGAGGACTATTCCTCCTTAAAAGGAATGACGTTCTCACAAGAACCGCAACATGAAGGGAGCTGAATTATCTTACAGGAAATACATACGATGCAGAAGGACAAGCCTCCCGCCATCCCAGGGACACGGGAAAGTTTTGGACACAGAGCAGCACGGTGGTCAAATGAGAACGGCTCCCTAGGGCTCATCTGTTTAAGGATGCTTCGTCCCCATTTGGTAGCGCTGTGCAGCGAAGGGTTAGAAGGTGTGGCCTTGGTGGGGGTGCGGCACTGAGGAACGAGTGGGCTTTGGAGTTTCAAAAAGCTCACACCAGGTCCAACCCCTTGTTCTCTGCCTCCAACTTTCAAATAAGGTTGTAAGCTCTCAGCTCCAGGCTGCTGGCTCGTTACCATGCTCCCCACCATGGCGGACCTGGACTACCCTCTGAAACTGTAGGTTAGCCCCCAATGGAATACTTTCTCTTATAGAAGCCTCAGTCATGCCATCGCTTTATGACGTCTCTCCATGGCAACAGAGCAGTAACCGAGACAAGCAACATTAAACATGTACCTCGTGGCACTGAATTATATATTTCAAGCAATCGGTTGGAACTTCGGTAACTACGATGGACAGATTTAAGATTTTCATAATTTTATTAAAAAATTTAAAAAAAGACGTTACTTGGCTCACGCGCATGTGGGTTTTGAAGCGCCTCTGCAGACTGTAGCCTTCTTCCTGCCTGTTTCCCCTGTCACGTCACCTTCGTCTTCACATCACACCCTGAAGACTGGCTGTCTCTCACTGCAAGAGATGGAGTGAGACTGTGCCAACTATCAAATTAAATCTTTCAAAGTTATGAAGAGGCAAAGAGGCGCGCCCTTTGGCAGTATGCCAGGTGTCACAGTCACCGCTCAACAGAGCATGACTCATGTGGCCCCTGTGTCCAACAACCCATGTGAACCCAAGTTTCAAAAAAGATCAAGAAACCAGAGTGGGTTGAACACTGCGTGAGACATGTCGAGACCACACTCAGGTCCCTCTTAACAACGACACAGAAGAGGCAGCGTAAGTGACAGGGTAGGATCCCAGTCAGCCCCCCACCTGTGAAATGGGGTCACTACTGCCCTCTGAGTTGACATGAGGACAGCTTCTATGATGATGACTCATCTCTTGACCCCTTTCTATCTGAAAGTTACTATAAGAAACACTGTTCACCCATCTCTGTACCTGAACCTCAGTCAATTCAGAATGGACTACTGGTAACCAGACCCATTTTACAGACAGAGATCAAAACACACTAAGGCTCAGTGAACTGTCCAAACCCACCCAAAAGGAGGGGTTGGGTCTAAGATTCTAACCTACCCTTCATGAAGCCAGATCCAGATCTCCCCATCCCCACCACCGCATGTGGGAAACCAACCATTCTGCCATCACGGACCCTGGCATCCTCATAGCCCACGTGTCTGTCTCTATCATCATCACCTTTTGTTCCATTATCCTCAGACTCTAAGCTCACAGCCAGAGCACTTAGTGTGACCCCCCAAAGCGTCTGCTTCCTCACCCGCACCCCTCCAGGTGGAAGAAGCCTGATACGCCAGCGTTTGTCACAAGCTCCATGGAACTAATCACCGCCACATCTGACAGAGGTGATTGGGGAAGACATACAACCTGAGCAGACCCAATGGGACAATCAGCAAAGAGTATGACAGACAGAAAGTGTATGAAGGTGTTCCCCGGGCCCATTTACCAAAGCAAGGCTGCAGGGACCTGGTTCACAACTGCGCTGTGACAATGAATCTTTAGGTGGATACTTTACCCTGACCTATTTGCAACACCTGCCTCAAGTGCTGATACTGTGTTTCTTATACCAAAGAAGCAGAATCTCCATCTCCATTCAATCCCCTCACACTGTCCTGAGTTTCCTAGTGAAACAATGTCAGTGAGCCACACCATTCCTGGTGAAGGTCCTAGGACTCACCCATTGCCAACTGCTGTGGGTAGACCCTTCCAGAAAGAAGGCTGACAACCATTTTACCACATCATCTGCACCACTGAAGCTCAGCCTCCATCCCCAGTGCCTGGTCACTAAAGGAGAGTCCTCACTAAGGACCCCAGTGCAGGGGATGTCAATATTTGAATTCCGTTCTCAGCTGTCACACACCTGCTCAGGCTTCAGCTCCTGATTCACACTTCTCACCTCTTTCAAAGTCGGGCACCTGGGGACTTTTGTTCCCTTTCTGGGCACAGCTGGATTCAACCCCATTCATGAACAGATGCAATCCTTACATGTGTAACTTTTCACTGGCAAAAAAACGAGTCAGCTCAGCAGCCTCCCTAGCCCCCCCCCCCCCACAATCCCAGGTAGCTGTTCACACACTGCCCATTTCTAGTCTGGTAGACACATGCTAGCATACACTACTGACCCAGGCTGTTGCAATAACCAAAGCCAACCTCCTTGGCTTTCAGCATGAATCCGTGGCTCTGTTTTCATTAGGACACACCACCAAGTAAATCAACCTCCCATGGAAACTTGTTCTTGCCTATACTATGCATAAGCCTGACATTGAACTGCAGATCTTTGCTCAAAGACAATTCTACTAACACACCATAAACACTTTATACCTTGGCTGTAATTGTTCACTGACCCTGCCCCCCCCCACACACACACAAGAATGCAAGCCCTACAAAGACAGCTACTCTTGACACTCCTGCTCACACTCTTGTCTCTGATGCCTTGAGACGTGCTTGCTACATGACGGACCTCGGTAAATGCCTGAGTCACTACCGCCCGACAGCCACACCACATCAGAAGCACAATCCAAAACACGCAAGCCTGAAGTCTCTCCTGTAACCACAGGGGCAACTTCTGTCTGAACCAGAAGCAGCAAGGTGGGAACAGGGACAAGGGCAAGAAACGCGAGTTACGTGAGCAACACCTAAATACGCGGGGTCCCCAACATACATCAGAACATTCTCGGAGAATTTAAGAGACGGCATGCTAACTCTTTGAAGAGCACTGCTTGGAAATAGAGTGGGGAAAGTCACTGGTACCTCCCAGACACCGTCATTGGAAGCCATGCACCCAAGCTTCAGCTATGCGACTTCATCTTCCCAGGACACATCCCATATCTTAAGAGTCCTGACATCCATGGACCTGGGAAACCCACATCTTGAAAGCTTAAACCCCTCCCCCCACCCAATGAAGGTATTTGGAGATGGAGCAGCGGAATACTTTGTGACAGCAGAGCCCACACACTCTCGATTGGTGCATTATGACGCCATCTCTCATTTGTCCTCTCTACCAAGCAGAGGCACACACGCTTAAGAGGAAGTAAGTCTTCAACAGACATGGGCTCTGCTGCACCTCGACCTTGGATTCCCTCAGATTCCCGAGGTGAAAGAAACAAAACTTCTGTTATTTATAAGCTACCTACCCACCCATCTTATGGAACTTTGAACAGACTAGACCCCCAACCCAAACAATATTCACTTTAGAGTTCATGTCCTTAATGCCTCCTCATATTCTTCCTTCAGAAACTGATTTTATGAGCTGAAGAGACAGATTGTTCAGCAGTTAAAAATATATTCCTCTTGCAGAAGACCTTAGTTTGGTTCCCAGTATGAGACACAGACTTGTGGCTTTGGAGGGTGTCCCGGAACTAGCTCGTGTAGACCAGGCTGGTCTCAAACTCACAGAGATCCACCTGCCTCTGCCTCCTGAGTGCTGGGGTTAAAGGCGGGTGCCACCAATGCCTGGCGACACAAACTTGTCTATCAAAGATAGCTGGTGTGCTAAGAGCTAGTACTCTATAAAACCTTCCCGACCTTGTCAAATACTTGTGGTACTTGTCTATTTGCCTAACCTCCTGAATCCCAGACTTTCCTAGGACATAAGACTATTACATCTTTCCCCTTTGGACTGATTAGGAATTAGCCAATCTCATCAGACTGCGAAGTTGAATTCCTACAATGGCGTGGGGTGAGACAGTCACTCCACCTCGTGTTTATATAAAAATTAAGCCAACTTCCTGCGCTGCCATGCTTGGCTCCCCAGTTTGGGTCACTGTGCATAGTTTTGCAAAATCAAGTTGCCTCTGTCAAGCTGTTGTTTTGTATCGCTTTGTATGACACCAATAATTTCTTTTCCAATACACTGGGTGTTTGTCCGGGATGCAAATCCGTCTAGTGGAGTGTGGGGATCCCCTCCATTGAGGGAGACACATCCTGCAGCTTTGTTGGAATGGTACCCAGAGTCTAGGGTGATCAACACTCCAGATTAATAATGACTGAAGAACAGAAAATTTCTTGGCAACTTAGAGAATGACTCAGGCAGGCAGGTATCACGGTGAGTACGCAATTCCATGGGTAGAACAAGGTAAGAAAGGCTACAAGGAGTAATGACGTACTTCCTTCATGGTTGGGACATCCAGAAGACTGCATGAGAATGACTGAGCTATGCTCTAGGCACAGAGTGAATTGGGAGCCCCGATCCACAGTTCTGTGGGTGTTGATGCAACCTCATACACCTCACTGGCAGACCCTTTGACCCAGTCAGGGGTTTGTACCAACCTGCTCTTATTGCCAAGAAGTGCCAGACTTGAACACCACCCTGCAAGGGAATTACTCATAGGTAAGCAAAACAATTGACTTGGAGTAAAAGAAACTTCTATCCTAGAAATTGGGGGTGGCAGTGGGTGGTCTATCATATCTGAAAGCAGTGATGGGAAATGACCAAAATAAAAAAGAACTCTAGGAAAAAATGAAAGTAAGAATAAAATTCCCCCTGGGGACTCATACTTAACCAGTGGAAGGACAATGAGATAACAAACAAACAAACAAACAAACAAACAAACAAAAAACCCACAGGTAATAAAGAATTGCTATCTCATATGGACCCCCAAGCCAATCATTAAGCCTTGTCTACTAACTCTTACTTGCACATGTTAGCAGAAAGAACCGTTGCTCAGGAAGACACTGACTGTGCTATCTACCAGGAGAAAAGACTCATGCCTCTTTAGTCCACAAAGAGAGAAAAAAGAAATCGACCAATGTAAGAAAGATCTTCAACGCCTTCCCTTTCCTCTGACCACAGGAAAAAACCTTAGACTTTATTTCCCCTCATGCAGGCTCCTCTGGACCAGAGGCAGATGGGTCCGTGATGACCCTCCGATGAGCTCTGGGGTCAGGAACTAAACTCCCCTCCCTGACTTGCGGCTGCTCCTGAGCCGTGTATCTGACCTCCGAGCCACCTCAATGGCATACCTCTTTTTCCTTCTCTACTCCATTCCTGTCTTCAGGATAGCTGTTGAAATCTAGAACCTGCCTTTCCTGGAGGAGGGGGATTCTTTTAAACACTAATAACTGTTTCCTTAAGCTTCCATGCCATCCTTTCTTAAATACTCATGTTAATCTGACTAGGAAACCCAAGAGGTGACCTGACTTCCCCTGTATCTTATGGTGAACATGCAGTGACACCCAAATTCCAGGAACATAGGTGGTCACACTCACAGGGACACAGCAAAGCATCTCTGAAAAAGCAATGCTTGAGTCCCTTTACCCACCCCACGGTGGGGCTGTAAGAAGCCTGCTTGGCGCTCTGCCTCCCTGGAAGAAGAGGGAAACTGAGGCTCTTTTTGTCCCTTCTTTCTCAGGTTTTAGTGGCTGGCTGATGGCCACATGGTGGGAACTATGCAATGCTAAGTTTAATCCAGTGTCCTCTCCCTGGGCACAGAGTTCCTGCAGAGAACCTGAAAGTTCTCTGGATGTGGGTACACAGTGGAGACAGCTGCCTGGCATAGTCAGGTCTGACAGGGCTTTGGACCACACGGCCCCAGGCAGCTGCTTTTGTGATTGGGTGAAGCGCCACACAAAGCTGCCAAGGTGTTAAATTAGAATCAACAATTTTCTTTTTCTTTCTTTTTTTGTTTTTGTTTGGGGGTGTTTTGTTGTTGTTTTTGGTTTTACGAGACAGGATTTCTCTGTATTGCTTTGGAGCCTATCCTAACTCACTCTGTATAGACCAGGCTGACCTCAAACTCACAGAGATCCACCTGACTCTGCCTAGTCTGAGAGCTGGGATTAAAGGCGTACACCACCAACGCGCAGCCATGAATCAACAATTTTCTAGCCAGCTGGTTCCTAACCTAAGGTTTCCAGCTGATGGGGGGTTGTCAGAAGTCTGTCTGATCTCAGCCCACTCCACAGTGGGACATAATGGTACCAAGACCACTCTCTTTCACCCCGGTCATTCTGTTGCTGCTGCTGCTGCTGTTTAAAGAAAAAGGGGGTCACTGTCCATGTTTAATCTGTGAAACACAGGGACTTTGTGTCCTGATGGAAGATACTAACTGTGGCTTGGACTCCAGCTTGGTTGGTGACTTCATCAAGATGAAGGCCACGTGACTTCCTCGGCATCTTGGTTAAAGCAACCACATACCATAAGCCAAAATGGTGACACTCCTGAAACTTCCTGGTGTCACCAAGCCCTCAGAAGATCACCGCACCCCTGGAGTTAATTTCCCAACATGTAACTCTGTATCACACTGTACCCACTTTGACCCACTGTGGGCTAGCCAATCACATCAGACTGTGAGGTCAGGCTCCCTCCAATAGGGTGACGCACAGTCACCACCCTCCCGTAGGACAAAAACTAAGTGAGCTCCAACATTGTACGCTTGCTTGCCCAGGTCTGTGCGCCGCACACATTTTTGAAAAGTGGCCTTGCTGAGTTATTTCTGTGGGGCGTCGGGAATACTCTTTCCCGATGCCAAGCATGGCAGATGGCTCACAATTGCCTGTGACTATAGCTCCTGAAGACCCACTTCCCTCTTCTGACCTCAGTGGGCACCCGTACTCACTGCACATACCACACACACACACACACACACACACACACACACACACACACACACACACACACACACAATTAAACTTAGTAAGTCCTTAAGAAACTGAGTTTGGACTGGAGAGTTGGCTCAGCAGTTAAGAGCACTAGGCACACAGACACAGTGCACTTACACATAAAATAATACAATATATACATTTAAAGAAAGAAAACAGAAACTAAATTTGTGTTCTATCCTTAAAATTCCCTCCTTCAATCTGCTCATCCCTCTCACCCAGACCCTTTTGGTATAAACACCAACGCTGGTTAAATCTAACAAACTACTTCATTCACTCCTGAATCCAGACAGTTATCTGGAGCCAAACAAAAGACATATAACCGCCAGGTGTTGGTGGTGCACGTCTTTTATCCCAGCACTCGGGAGGCAGAGGCAAGTGGATCCCTGTGAGTTCGAGGCCAGCCTGGTCTACAGAGCAAGTTCCAGGACAACCTCCAAAATGAGAAGAGAGAGAGAGAGAGAGAGAGAGAGAGAGAGAGAGAGAGAGAGAGAGAGGGAGGGAGGGAGGGAGGGAGGGAGGGAGGGAGGGAGGGAGGGAGGGAGGGAGAGAGAGAGAGAGGGAGAGAGAGGGAGAGAGAGGGAGAGAGAGGGAGAGAGAGGGAGAGAGAGAGAGGGAGAGGGAGGGAGAGAGAGGGAGAGAGAGGGAGAGAGAGGGAGAGAGAGAGAGAGAGAGAGGGAGAGAGAGAGGGAGAGAGAGGGAGAGAGAGGGAGAGAGAGGGAGAGAGAGGGAGAGAGAGGGAGAGAGAGGGAGAGAGAGGGAGAGAGAGGGAGAGAGAGGGAGAGAGAGAGAGAGAGAGAGAGAGAGAGAGAGAGAGAGAGAGAGAGAGAGAGAGAGAGAGAGAGAGAGAGAGAGAGAGAGAGAGAGAACCACAGTCATGGTTTCTCTTTAAAACCGTCATCATTAAACCATTAATGTCAAATGTATCTTTAAACGTCATTAGCAATCACCTAGAAATTTCCAATCTATTGACCTACACACTCATGAAGCCTGTACATTCTTTCTTCCCAAATCTCCAGTAGTGTCTTCTCATTCCTTCTCTCCACCAATGAC
Source organism: Mesocricetus auratus (assembly GCF_017639785.1). Taxonomy (NCBI): domain Eukaryota; kingdom Metazoa; phylum Chordata; class Mammalia; order Rodentia; family Cricetidae; genus Mesocricetus; species Mesocricetus auratus. The sequence continues at coordinate 7,548,061 of NW_024429192.1, read as the reverse complement.
CTTTTATCCTACTTCCTAAAGAAACATGAAGTTTCTTCCACTAACGTGAAAGCCTACATAGCCCCTGGCAAGGCTCTGTCTGCATCCACACACTCCAACTTCCTGTAGACACAGATAACCATCGCATCTATAAGCCAGTTCCTCCACCTGAGACTCCTCCCCATCCCAGCCGCACTCAATGAATCCTCCAGCCATCTCCCTCCTCTCCTCAACACGGCCAAGTTATAAACATTCAAATCAGCTTCCTCTTGATGTCTTGTCTGAGGTTACTCCTCACCTGCCAAGTCCTATTCTCTCCTTTCTCATGACCCCAGGACAACTGGGCTCCCATCTACTCCGTGTCCTTCCCAAGAGAATGAACGGTCTACAAATCGGCAAATCCAATGCTTCCTTCATCACACTTGGCCCACCATATTAGTCTACAGTGGTGTCCCTTCTGCACTGGCCGGGACATCATGACCCTTCCATGGTGCTGGCTGCTTGCGCCGATTCCGTCTATTCCCCATGTTGGACAGATCCAGAACTTGAAGCCTCAAGAAGACAGAGGCTCTCCTTTTCGATCTGTGCTCAGTTTCTCTCACTATGGGATATACACAGACCGGCCCCCCAGATCCTCTGTAGAGAAGGCCTCGCTGTCTCGTGTGAGGACTATGGAGAGTAGCCATCCTCTCTGTGGGTAGAGGGATAGAAGAACTCTGATAGGGGCTCTAGCTGCTGACAGGCAGTCCTGTAAAGCAGCATGGTGTCTGTTCAAGCATGCTTCCTCTCCCCTCTCCTAAAAGGCTGATTCTCCAAAGAACTGTCTTCCTCCGAAAGGTCATCTTCTCACACACAGCCCTGAGAGAACCCAGCCGGCGTCACAACTATGAATACCACTACAACCTTACATCTCACAGGCGTGAGGACACCGTCACTCCATAAAACATAGCATGTCCAGATACCCAAGTGTGAGCTGATCTCTCCCTCAGGACATCCTCCAGGCAACCTTCCCAGCTCAGCCAGGGCAACTCAACCCTCCTAGAGGTTCAGGCTGAACAGCAATACGGAATAGGTTGTATTTCTTTCACAGCACACATCAAATTAGTCAGAAAGTTCTATTGCGCCCTCTTTTGCAGAAATGAGCAGATTTAAATGCCTGCTGTCAGCAGAACCTGGCCAGTAAGCTCTCTACAGGATTCTAATAAAAGCTTCCTCACATGGGGCTCCGTTTCTGCTCTGCTCTCTAGGGCCCATTCTCCCGGAAGCCAGACGGAAACAAGGCCACGGGTCAGATCCACCCGTCCTCTGCTCAGGGGCAGGAACCTCAGCAGGGCCTGCACAGCCCAGACCTCATCGCCACTTCTCTGAAATTTGTTTCCTGTCCCTTGTTCTTATCAGTGATGCCACACTTGGCCTGAACTTTCTGGACACACTCTTTCTTTCTAGAACATTCCTACGTGCCTTCCACCTTTATTCAAGCAGCACCCAAGTTTCTTCCACTTTCCCCCAGAATGACCCATCTACCTGATACAGCTCTACCTGGTCATCTTTTCAGTAGTGCCTGAGTCATTAAGATATGTTTTACTAATACAAGATGAAGAAATAAAATCACCAGTGGGTACTAATCATTAGCTAACAGTTTTCAGTGTTTAATAGCAATCTACAGAGACAAGAATCTTTGTGTCTCTTATGACTAAGGAGTCTCAAAACTCTAGGAAGGTGCCTGGCATGTCCAGAAGCGTTAAGGATAAAAACACTCGTGGAGGGAACGGAGTGTGCCTCCTTTCCACAACGCTGACGAAGCAGGACAAGGCACAGAAGGAAAGAAGTCAAAGAGAGACAGAAGCTAAAGGCGCCGTGACAGCAGAGCCCTCCCGTCCCAGCACTAAGGAGGCGGAGGCGGGAGGGTCACAAGTTCAAGTTCATCTTTAGGCATCTAGTGGGAGACCAGCTCAGACAGCACGGAATACCAAAACCAGGTCTAGCGTTAGGGGGAAGGAGAAGAGGGCGGCGGAAACACATGCTGGGTATGGTCCCAAGTGTGCCAAGGCAAAGACTTGAGGGTTTGGTCCATGTGTTACAGGAGATGTGGGAAAGGCAGAGCCAGAGGGAGAAAACACGTGACGACCTACAAAAAAGGTGACATCAGGCTAAGCACCAAGTTCTCAGCAGGAGCAGGAAGAAGCGGGAGACATGAGCCAGTCTAAGTGAACCTCCCTGTCAGCGAGAGGGTCACCTCAGCAGAAGGAAGGGCGGCCTGAGGCAGAGACATGACAACACCAGTAACAGTCACAGTTAAAGAAAAATGTAACAATATCCTACAAAACACAGAAGAGGATAAAAAGTTAAAATACCCTAATACCTCTAATACCTAGGAGAGAGAGGAAGAGAGAGAGGGAGGGAGGGGGAGGGAGGGAGGGAGGGAGAGAGAGAGATTGATTTCATAATCTAAGGCAACTATGACAAACTTAAACGAGTCAGGAAAAAAAATTAATAGGACACATAAGTGGCAAAACAGCATAATTCCAAAGGAATGGTTTACAACTACCCACAGGACCACAGCGATGGCTCAGCGGGAAGGGCACGTGCCGCCAAGGCTGTCGACCAAAGCTTGATCCCCAGAACCCATGTGGTAGGAAAAGAGAACCAACTCCCACAAGCTGTCCTCCGACCCACACACACTTGCTATGCCACATGTCTGCCCAAACACACACAGCAAAAACCACATAATTCATTAAAATAAAATTATACAAACACGATGTTCTAAAAGGCCAGCTCTCAAATCAAAATATGGCAAATGTTGTGAACAAGCAGTTTACAAAAGAGGATAGTCAAACGACCAAATAAATTACAAATAGGACATCACATTGTGAATTAAGAAGAAAACTACAAATTAACACCAGGAAATCCACTTGCTGTTGGAATACAAGCAAAGTGACACATAATCTAAGGGTTCTTCCCCGAGGATGCAAAGTCAACAGGTGCTCTCTTACACTAATACGGAGGGCGCCTGGGTCAATCTCTTTCTGATGAAGAGAAATCGGCAGCAACTCCGGCAATGGGAACATGGCCGTGAATGCATGACCAGAGCAAGGGCGTGTCAGCAAAGACAACGGCAGCATAGTTCACAGCGGCCAATCGCCATCCTAGCCCAGGGGTCCATGTGCAGCACAATAGATAGCAACATTGTGGCCCAAATGAAAACTGGACCACACTTGAAAGTACGTGAGAGAAGTGGGTCCAATTCCCCACGGCTCTTCAAACATTTGGGAAGATAAAGTCAGACTCAGCAAACTTAATAAACAGTGAGTCACCTCATACGTGCTCTTAAAACAAGCTTGGCATGCTGGCTTTTGCCTCCGCATTGCTTACCTAATCTTAGCATTTGAAGACAGGAGGCAGGAAGATCAAAGTTTGAGGCCAGTCTAGGCTACATATGGAAATCCTTTAGAAAATAAAAAATAAATTTAAAAAAGCAAAGCCAAATGCCATTGTTTCTACATGCATAGATAAGTAAAGTACAAAGGAAGAAAATATGATTTCAGAAACTCCAAACCCATTTGCTATCTTGAGTTGGGTAGGAATAAAATGTGACTGTCTGTGGGATGCGGTGTTGATGATCACTTTACCCATCAGGCCATGCACGCACAGGCAGGGCACAGCTTCAGGATACATGGTGCACTGCACAATTGAAAAAGAGTTAAGCCGGGCGTTAGTGGCGCACACCATTAATCCCAGCACTCGGGAGGCAGAGGCAGGCGGATCTCTGTGAGTTCGAGGCCATCCTGGTCTACAAAGCGAGTTCCAGGAAAGCCTCCAAAACAATACAGAGAAACCCTGCCTCGAAAAACCAAAAAAAAGAAAGAAAAAAAAAGAGTAAATAAAATATGGGGGAGGTATCATGGAGTAAACTATTTTCCATTATTGTTCCCCCTCTCCAAATATGAAAGTCTTAATTTCGTCTGTAGTCATAAAATCCTGTATAAATGTCAGTGCTCCATTAAACAGCTCAAGGGCCCAGCAAGTGAGGCAGCTAACGACAGAATACTCACTTTGCTAAGGAAGACACTTAATGGGCAGTGGTGGTACACACCTTTAGTCCCAGCACTCAAGAAGCAGAGGTAATTGGAACTCTGTGAGTTCAAGGCCAGCCTGGACTACAGAGTAAATTCAGGACAGCCAGGGTGTGATGGAGGAGATCCTTCTGAATGCTGTGAATATATGTTTCTCTTATTGGTTGGTGAATAAATGCTGATTGGCCATTAGCCACCAGACTAGGGGAATGCTGGGAAAGGGAAGGCAGAGAGAAAGATGCCATGTAGCTACCAAAGGAGCAATATGCCTGAGCATTATGGGTAAGCCACAGCCTCATGGCAATACATAGTTTAATAGAAACGGGTTAATAATTAAGAGAGAGATAACCAATAAGAAGCCTGCGCCATTGGTAAAACAGTTTATAATTACTATAAGCCTCTGTGTGTTTATTTGGGACTGAATGGCTGCGGGACCAGGCAGAACATAAAATTCCATCTTCAGGGCTGTTATGAAGGGAGACCAAAGAAACCAAAACTGGAAAATAAAAATAAAAAGAAGACATTTCACCAAAACATGCTGTTTCCAACATTATTAGGAGAAAGGCAGATGGCAAGGTCACAAATTCAAGTGGCTTTTCTTGGATGAACCCTGTCAGACAGGGGAGGAGGGATTGATGTGTAATCCTGGCTGTGACTTATCTGAAAAGGAGAGCAGGAGTTAAGAGCAGGAGTTAAGAGCCCACCATCTTCCCTCGTGTTCTCTCTTGTGTTGCTGGGGTGGCTGAACTCTGAACACGATGCTGCCAGCCCAAGGGCACCAGACAGGAAGTTGCAAAGGCGAAAATTGTCCCACCCCACGCTGAACCTAAAGATTCAGACCATCAACCTAAGGCTCACCTTTTCTCACAGTGAATCGTGGATTCGTGACCACCAGATACGGCAGTAAACGGGTTTTTTTTTGTTTGTTTGTTTTGTTTTGTTTTAAAGAAATGCCAGTCTGTCGTGTCCTGGGACAACGTGAAGCACCTCGCTGCCGTGTTTTCTCGTTAGGAACGGGCCACCAGAGCCACCAAGAACTCTGACGGGTGGGTTTCCCAGGCGGGCTTCCGTGTGGCCACCTTTGCCTGCAGCTACTTTTCTCAAGGCCCAAGACACAGTGAGCGGTGAACCATGGAACTACCTTGACTTGTGTTCTTGGGGGGGGGTCTTTTATTATAAGTTATTTATGTCGTGGGAGGAATTTCATAAGACCAGTTGCTACCACGCGGCGAGAGGACAGTTCACAGGAATCAGTCCTCCTCCACATGGGTCACGGGGATCAAACTTGGGTTGTCTGGCTGTGTGGGGGGCAGGTGCCTGTATATGCTGAGCCATCTGGTTTTTAAACACGATGTGCTCAGCTTCGAACCGCTGACAGCTATACGGCTTTTGCTTGGTTCATGAGGCCTGAGCCAGAACAGTTGAAACCTGGAAAACAGGGACGGAAGAGGGACCCCCACCCCCACATCCAGCGTCCCCAACTCCAGCCTTTCCCTGGTCTTCACCCAGACAAACAAGTTCCACATCAGTCTTCAAACAACTTGTGTCTCCGGCCCGGCGACCACAGCTCTCACTCAGGAGGCTTGGTCTGTCTGTGGTGTCTTTCAGGGGTTTGATGTTGAGCTGTTTTGCAGGGGCAAGCAGCAGAGGCATACCCTGTAAACAGTGCCACTCTTCAACACACATTTTGGGTAAAACATTGTCGCCAGTCCCTAGCTTTCTCCGATTAGGTCCTTTAAAACCACCTACGGTGTCTCGTCCTTGCCTAACACCCTCGTAAGTTTCTCCATTAAATCTTTCTTTTCCCTTTCCCAAACACTGAAGAATCACAGGGTGGACATAGTAGATTTTTCTCCCCACCAGCAGTGCGTGGGTAACTTCTGACTCGGTGACTGAAAACAGAGCGCCAACCTTCAGATCACAATCTCAGAGTTCTCCCAAAGAAAGCGTTCAGCTCTGGGGGAAGCCAGTTGCTTGGGGCAACCAGAGGAAGTGCCCTTGAAACCACACAGCAAGCAGAGGAACCGCAGGCCGAGAAGCCTCTTCCGGGAGCTCTGCCGAGGCGTTCTGCTTAAGGAGAGATGAGTGGTGTTCAGTTCCAAGAAAGAGCTACCATGAGCAAAGTGACCCATGACAACTCGGCCAAACACTCAGCGGCTCGGGGCCTTCTTGTTGACTTAACACCCATGCATCTCTCCATTATCTCTGCCATAAGACGTGAGGTGTCAGCATGACACACTATGACCCAAATGCATGCATTAGCCCACTGATTTCTTAAGTCCATGGTGAGCTGCCTTTGCACTATCCCAACGCCTACGGAAGGATAAAAGGCTCTAGCATAGTTGTCTGCTTTTCTATAGGCCACCAAAAATAAAAGGATCCCAACTGCAGCAAATCTGTTAACCAAAGAGCCATTAAAAAGTAAAGTCGCAGGTAGAGTGACCTCTCAGGGATTAATGAATGGGGTTCCTCTTCTCAATGTGCAATTGAGAGCGCGTGAGTAGCCCGTAGAGGGCCTTGCTGCATAACCACACCCACACTCGCCTCTACACGAGGCTTGATGCCCTGCAGTGACGCCTGCAGCCCATGCTACACGAAGAGGGTGCCGGGGAGTGGGGGAGGCTGAGTCTTCATGGACGGTGGGAACTGGTATGTGGTAGTGATGACAGACAGACAGCAGGTAGACTGGAAAGACAGCCATTAGCAGGGTCAGAATAGAGGTCAGGAAACAAAACTAACACCAGCCATAAACGGCCCAGAATGGGCAAACTTTTCTTAGAAAGTGCCGGATAATTAATTAGTACTTTAGATTTTGAGGGGTGACCCCTCTATGTTGCAACTACTCACCTGTGCCATGCCGACAATGATAGATAATAAGACCTTAGTCTTGAACGCGGAAATTCAAATGTCATATGACGGTCACATGACACAGACTATGACAGTCCCGCATTGCTTAACAAGAGGAGTATGCTCTGAGGGATACATTGTTATGTGATTTCCTCATGGTAGAGACATCTTGGAGTGTTCCTCATGACTGAGCTTAGCCACAGCACAACCCAGTGCTCGGCACTCACCGGGAGTCACAGGCATGTGTGTGGTCTGTCACCGACTGAGACTCTTGGATGTAGTGCACAGCTGTATTATTCTTCTGCTTTTCCTATTAGTCTTCTCCTAACCACTTAAAAAGTCTAGAAGGCATTCTTACTTCGAGGACATTGCAAACAGACGAATCCAGAAGAGTCTGGCCCTCAGACCGAGTTCGAGGATCCCAGAACTAGTCTCTAGGCACAACACATAGTCCAGGAGAAAAAGATCTCCCCACAGCTCACAGCAGTAGGGATTTTCCACTCAATGCCTTGTGTATGCTTCTCCTCACATCCTATGGCCCTGCGGCATACCTGGATGGATTCTGTCACACGCAGTGGCCTGCAATAAGTCCCCAGTAAGTAGAGCCCGTGCCTGACACATTTCTATACCTCTAGCTTTGTCTTTGGAGGTAGAACATAATATCTTCTTGGTATACATTGCCTAAGTCAGTTGATACTCCCCAATATACAGCATTCCACTGATCCGAGCATCTCTACAGAAGGAACCAACCATGGCACAGCCATGAATACCATTCCCTCAGAAGAGTCGGCAAAGGTCACAGAATATCACTCACACATTACCCTGAGGTTGGATTTCGCCCATTGGCCAAAGCAATTCAGTTTATGCAGTTTAAAATACCGGAGTGGAGATGGGATGGGGAGGGGGGAGGGGGCAAGATGGGGAAGGGGATGATGGGCTGTCTTGTTCTTCCCAACGGAAGAAAGCCCAATGAGAACATTTTGTAGTCAGACCCCACAGCCTTCCTCTGCCACAGCTGGTCATTTCCCAGGAAATGAAGATGCTTAAGGTCCCCCCCCCCCCCTAAATATTTCACTGGAAATCCTGAATGGAAGTATGTCAGGCATGAAATTTACAAGCCAAATAAACACAAAGAACCAGAGATAACTGTGATAACTCAAGATAGTTTATTGAACAGGGATCTGGAAACGGGAGGGCGAGAGAGAGGCAGGCAGGTAGGCAGTGACAGAAGAGCAATGGGAAACGGGGAAGAAACTCACATTGTAACTCAGCCGATTGACCCTCATCCCACCCACCCCAGCCCTCATCAGGCAACCGATCGATTCTTCTAAAGAACAAATGGAGGCCAGCCTGGTCTACAAAGTGAGTTCCAGGACAGCCTCCAAAGCCACAGAGAAACCCTGTCTCAAAAAACCAAAAAAAAAAAAAAAAAACAAAAACAAAAATAAAGAACAAATGGCGCTCACCACCCAGAGCGCCACAGCGCCGTCCTGTCCTAGACCTCTGATGGCTCTCTGCTCCGTTTGACATCAGGCTGAACTGAGACGCGGGGTCCTGGAGGAGAGAGAGAACGGGTCCGACTAAGACTAAAATAACAACACATTCTGCAATTCTGCTATCCGGTTTTAAGTGGCATTTGTGTTCTTCCTTGCCAAAACAAAGAGAGATCTCCATAGCAACTAACCTGAACACCTCGGCATTCTGCAAGCTTACCTACCAAATAAGTCTGGCAAGAATGTATTTGCTTACTAAAGGGCACAGGTACGAGGAGCCAGACAATCTCACGGTCCTGCGCATCCTGCAGAGTTGTGAGGAGCAGTCCACCACGAGACATCGCTTGTTTACTGAGAAGACAGCGCCCTTGGACATCTCCACTGTGTCAGTGAATCCATCACTGCGCACTTTATAAGCACAGATCAGCTCACCTCAAATTATGTCCCATCCTTGTGTGTTGATACTCCCCACACCCTCACAGGCAGCTGGCTTCTAAGATTTTACTTCAGATGACACCTTAGGCCAGTGGTGGACCGGTGATTTATGGGGAGGGGGGCAAAATGGAGCTCTGGACCATGAGTCGGCACACCAGCCCGGTCAACCCGGCTGTCTTCCCACGCCCAACTGTGGTACTTCGGGTCGTCGGCATGTCCTCACCACCGCCACCAAGTACACACGTGATATTTACAAAGAGCTCCTCATCCCCTTGGCGGCCTCTCCCTCCTGCTCTGGGTAGGCATCTATGTATGAGTTCCCAAGGGTACCCCACAGCTTCACCAAGTCCCTGCTTTTGTAAATTAATTTTTTTTACCATCCCTACAAGTGTACCACCTGCTGGTACACTGCAGGTGTGGTAGTGCACACGTGTAATCCCGGCTCAGAGGATCAGGAGATCACGGACAGACTCTTCTACACATTTCAGGTTGGAAGTCAGACTGCACCGCCCAAGACCCAAAGAACAGAAGCCCAGGACGGCTTTAAACCTCAGTTAATCCTGATAACCAGTCTCTCACGCTTTCACTGGGGAGTCTAAGCACTAATGAGAACTTTAGCCAAGCTTCCTGTCTAACTTTAAAGTCTCACTAGGAAAATGCAAACTCCATTTTGTCAAAGGCACTGAAACAGCTCAACAATGAAAGCTTGCTGATTATTTTAACTGCATGAAAGATTTTAAGGAAGAACACTTATGAGATATTAAAACTTCCTGATGTTTTTTTCTCGGCTCCTCCATCCTTAGAGGGGACTTCAGGATGTCAAAATAATTAATGTGAGCTTTCCAAATCACCTCTGGAGAACCCAGAGTGGATCCTCTCTGCAACCCGCTACTGTTTGTAGTTCAACAATTTCTTCATTCGAGCTGGCCAAGTCACACATTTAACACTGTTAATTAGAGTGCTACAGTGTGCCTTGGTTTCAAATCCAAAATATTCCAATCCAATCCAAAATTAATCTTCGGGCTCCGAGTTTGCTGCCAAGAATCAGAGAAGCTAAAAATAGAAGAAAAAAACAATCACTTCACAAAGCAGAGAAGAGCTTCATGACGGATTCTCAGCTGCCAGTGGAGTCAGGATGGATCCCAAACGCCACGCGTGGGCCATCAAGACCTGAAGCGTGGCAGTGTGCATAGCCCTCGGTGTGTTTTTACCTCAAAATGAAAAGGTATATTAGACGCACATTTAACAGCATCGTGATACCAAGGAGGAAACAAGCGAGATTAGGGAGGGTGGAGGAGGGAGGAGTGGAGGAGGGGAGGAGGGGAGACTGGAGAAGGGAGGAGTGCAGGAGTGGAGGGAGGAGGGGAGGAGGGGAGGAGGGAGTGGAGGGAGGAGTGGAGACTGGAGAAGGGAGGAGGGGAGGAGGGAGGAGGGGAGGAATGGAGGGAGGAGGGAGGAGTAGAGGAGTAGAGGAGGGGAGGAGTGGAGACTGAGATCTGATGTAATACGAGAGAGAAACAAATAAAAATAAATATTCCTTACAGTTCTGGGAGCTGAGGAGACCAATGTCAAGGGCCGGCAAGCATCTGGTCTTGTCATCTCAGGGTGGAAGTAAGGAGAGGAAGCCACTCCCAAGACATCCGTTAGAATATTCATGAGGCAGAGCCCCCATCTCCCTACTGCCTCTTGCTATTTAAGATTCTGTCCTAAGAACTCCAGGAGCAAGATACAGGCCCAGCATCACTGACGATCACCTCGGTCACCTGTCTCTTCCTTAACCCCAAATCGATGTTGAACGCTTAACTTTTAAGACAACTGTCTTTGAAAATGGGAGCTTAGGTGATATGGGGTGATGTTCTTGTTCACTGTAAAGATCTGTCACTGTTACTGGTTTAATAAAATGTGAATTGGCCAGTAGCCAGGTAGGAAGTATAGGCAGGGCTGCTAGACTAGGAGAATTCTGGGAAGAGGACACAGAGACTTGGTCACCAGCCAGATGAAGAAGAAGCAAGATGAGAATATCCAACTAAGAAAAGGTACCAAGCCACGTGGCTAAACACAGATAAGAAGTATAGGTTAATTTAAGTTGTAAGAGCTTGTGAGTAATAAGCCTGAGCAAGGCCAATGGTTTATGATTAATCCAAGCCTCTGTGTGTTTATTTGGGATTGAACAGCTGCAGGGATGGGGCAGGACAGAAATTTCCATTTACACTTAGGTGACTGATAGCCTTGTAAAAGAGATCTAAGAGAGAAGCCCTTTATCCTTTAGCCACATGAGCATACAGCTATCGAAACAGGCCCCCACCAGACATCAACTCTGCCTTCAGCTGGCACTTCTACAACTACAGACTGCCTCCCCCCTTTTGTTGGCAGATGTTCTTTTTGTGTTTTGAGACAGGGTTTCTCTGTGTAACAGCTCTGGCTGTCCTGGAACTCATTCAGTTGACCAGACTGGCCTCCAACTCAGAGATCTGCCTGCCTCTGCCTCCTGACAGAGCTGCCTGTCTCTGTCTCCTGACAGAGCTGCCTGCCTCTGTCTCCTGACAGAGCTGCCTGCCTCTGTCTCCTGACAGAGCTGCCTGCCTCTGTCTCCTGACAGAGCTGCCTGCCTCTGTCTCCTGGGTGCTCGTATTAAAGGCGCACACTACCTCCACCCGGCAACTCTAAAACAGCAATTCCAAACCACCCTTTACACTGTGTTGTTATAGCAGCCAAATGACTAAGACAGGATTCGTGTTATCTAGATTGTGGTTCTAAAAGTGTTTTAAAATTATGACACAAAGGCCAGCAAGGTCACTCTGCTGATAAAGACACTCGCCACCAAGTCTGAGGACCTGAGTTCAAAGCCATGACATGAAGAAAGAAACAACTCCCTAAGCTGTCCTCTGGCCTGCACAAGTTCACTGTGGTATGCCTGTGCTCATACACATACATATACAAAATAAAGGAACAAAATATTTAACTGTAAGACAAGAAACTAATTTGAAAGCTGACTGGATATTTAACAACAAAGAGTTAGAGTCAATATAACTTTTCATGCTATCTTTTAATGAAACATTGTAACATACCAGAAGATAAGATGATGGTGTCTGTGATGAAGTTCTAAACAACCCTGTGTGTGTGAGTGTGTGTGTGTGTACACGAGGGTGCAGTTTGTATGCATCTGCATGTGTGTGCACATATCTATAGCTGTGTGTGTATGTCTATACGAGTCAGTGCATGATATATGTCTGTGTAAGTTTGTGTTTGCATGGGAGCAAATACAGAAACTATGAGTAAAAGCGATTGGCCCCATGCTGATAATCCCTGGAGGGAGGGAAAGGTCACAGAGTTTGTATGAGTGTCTACTGTAATGTTTATTCTCTTGGCTGATAAATACTTCAAAATTATCCATAATATAAAAGCTTTTAAAAAAATACCACAGTATGTATAAGAAATGTTGTGGTTTGCACACCCAGAAAATGCCTCTGGGTGGCCTGAGGGTGTGTGTGGCCTGCAGACACACTTTGTTTGGACTGTGGACTGTTTAAAAATGTTATTTCCTTTTCCATCCAACATTTAAAAATAAGACTTCACATAAAAATTAGTATTTCCGACTTGTCTTGAAAACTGAGAAAGATCTGGAAGCTCTGGGCTGTTTCAACAGGCTGTGGAGCAGAGCCCAGGGCTGACTCTCCAATCCTGGCATGCATGCATGCATGACCTCCATCCACAGCCTCCCTAGATAGTAGCCATTGGCGTCTGGCACCCACGTCCAGGGTGTCCAGAGCAGCAACTCTGAGCTGACACCAAGGCCAGAGCCACCAGAATTAACATGTTCCCTGTCAGCCCGAACGACCAGTCACCGGAGGTGCCTGCCAACAGCTGCAGGGCAAGCACCAGGAGAGTCTCAGTTGATGTTACACAGTGCCTGATTGGAAACATGTGGGGTTGAACTCAGTGCAAAAGCAAACTTTGGCGTTCTGTGGTGTATTTGGCTTGAAGACCTCCCATCCTCTGTGCCAATCTCTCTTATCATTCGAGCTCAGGACTGGCTCCTATCTGGTACCACAGACTCCCAGAGAGCAAAGGCAGGAAGGGGATGAAGGTTCCTTCAGCATCACCCTCCTCGTTTTATGTGAGATGGAGAGAGGCTGAGAAGTCTGCCCATTCCCCCAAGTTTTCAAAGGGGTCCCTGGAAAAGCTCTGGGAGCCTGTAACAGGAGATGGAGAGCAGATGGCACCACACGCGTCCCAAACTCACGGGAGTATGTTTAGTGCCTCCGAGGTCCCTCCAGGGGCTCAGTGGTTAAGAACATGTACTACTCTTCCAGAATACTTGAGTTTGTTTCAAATCACCCATGCCCAAGGGCTCACACTGTCTTTACTACAGCTTCAAAAGATCCAAACAACCCTCTTTCGGTCTCTGCAGGCACCTGTACTCACATCGCACGCACACACACACACACACACACACACACACACACACACTATTTGTAAAACACAGAGCTTTTGGTATGTCGCTTTAACGGGCCGCTCCATCTGGTAAAGGCAGTCACCCAGGCCTCCTACCTCGACACCCATGTCTGTCACCTGTACAGACCTTCAGTCCCCAGGCTCTGCCCATCATCTCTTAGATTCACTCTCTTAAGGGGCTGGAGAGACGGCTCAGCAGTTAAGAGCACTGGCCGTTCTTCCAGAGGATCTGGGTTCAATTCCCAGCACCCACCATGGCAGCTCACAACTGTCTGAAAATCCAGTTCCAGGGGATCTGGCACCTTCCCACCAATGCACATAAAATAAAGTTAAATATTAAATAATTAATAAAAAAGATTGATTCTCTTCCACACAGCTGACTCAAAGGCCATTCTCAGGGTTAAAGAGTGGCCACCATATTTGTAAGAGTCCTTCTCTGTGAACTTGGGCTCTTCCCAAAGTTGAGTTCACTTGGATAACAATAAGCTATTCTTATAATTTAATTCCAGTTACAAACTTGCAGGAAAAAAGAAAACTTAAAGCACCCTAGGGCAATTTGAGAGAATGGCTGTGGAGTCCAGTGATAGCCTGGCCCCCACTGGAGAACTCATTAACCTATTGCTCCCCCTCACAGGCTGGCTCCTCTCCCTCAGTGACTCAGCACTTTTAGAATGTCTCATTAAAAGTGCAGGAAGACACAGTCTGACTTTGTCAATGGGGTCCAAAGCCACCACAGTAATGGCCTGACTGGGGTTTCATCTTCCTGGCATAAAAACTGGCTTCGGGGAGCTCTTTTTGGACCAGTCATCAGAGCCTGAGCCTCACAAACGCTCACCACAGCTGCAAAGCAGGAGGTTTGAACTGGGACCCCAAGTTCAAGCAAGATTTCAGGGCCTGAGCTGTCACCTACAGCCAACCCCCACTTAGTCAGAGCCTGACCCCATGGAGAGTGACGGGAGGAAAGCCATGGAAATCCGACAAGACAGGGCAGAAGCCTAAACTAAGACAGTGACCCCCAAAGATAAATAGAAGGAATGAAGGAGAAAGGGGGGGTGAGGGGACGGTGGGGCTTGAGAAACTTAGGTAGCTAAGGAGTAAAGATGACTTAAAAGATACAAAACTAGAGTCTCAAGAATACCTTGGAGTCAATGTTTCTGAGCACGTGAAACATGGCAGGCACTGTGCAAGGCACTGAGGGTTTGTTCGAGAGGATGAGAGCAGAGGAGCAGAAGGAGAAGCAGGACACTTCCGGGAATTCTGTGCTTTGAAGGAATGGCAGAGAGGAGGCCAGCTCTGAGCTCACCTGGGAAGATGCTGATGCCCCCCACACAGAAGGAACTCGAGATGCATAATTCAAATGATAACATGTAGCCACCCATCTACATTGAAAAGAAACGTTCTATCTTTCAGACGGAAGTCCCTCCTTCCGCCTTGCAATCCCATCTACTTATCGCCCTTTCCTGGTATCCCCAAATCATCACCATAAACACCAGCTTCTTCTGTTCTCCCTGAAACTGGCCAAAGCCACCAGGCGTCCTGGCTGCCTACCACAGCTAGTGGTCACACCTTCTCCTTGACACCTAGACAACACCCCAAACATCAGTCACACCCTACACGTGGCAAGGCATCCTCCCTTTAAGCAGAAAAGGTCTGCGTGCTTGTCTGCGTGAGGTCCAATCTGGCCAGTGAAGAACGCCGACGGCGGGTAGAGATCAATCCACCCACTGTACATGGCAGGCAGGGTACTGCACGGCTGCTGAAAAGGAGTGAAACCGTAAAGAGGAGGGCCCAATGGGAGGAGACTACATCATCATCAGAAATGCCAGCTCCTCCCAATCCCTCTCTGTGTCTGTGTGTCTCTGTCTCTGTCTCTCTGTCTCTCCTCACAACCAAAATAAGAGCTGTCTTCTTCATCCTATGGTACCGCATCACATGCCCAAAGCAAGAGTCACACAACCATGTTCTGAAATCCCCAAACTGAACCAGAACAAAACCCCTCCTCCTAAGGACTTCATCAATGGGAAGGTGCTGCTGCAGCAGACGACTGGAAGATGGACTCTACAGCATCTCAGGCTCCATCTCCCCCTGGTGTAGACGTATTTCCGCCATCACACTTCAGAACTAACACATGGACTACTTCATACGCATCCATCCAGGTCTCCTGGAGCGCTCTCCTTTTACAACACCAGTACCAGTGAGGAAGATCAGTGGCTTCACAGATGCATTCTATTCCAGGTCTTGAAGCCGGAGAGCTCCACCCTCCTCTAACTGGCCTGGGAGTCACACTGGAAAGAAGAGTGCTGAGGAATATTTGTTTACATTGTGAAGATGTATCTTTGGCATGGTACCTTCCCATTGGTTTAATAAAGAGCCGAATGACCAATGGCTACATAGGAAGAAGTTGGGCGGGAATTCCGGAGACAGGGAGGCCTCTGGGAAGAAGGGAGGCTGAGTCACTGGCCGGACATGGAGAGGAAATGGGCGGTGGAAGACAGAAGGGAGGTAACGCCACGTGGCAGAGCACAGATTTAAAAATATGGGTCAATTCTAGTTATAAGAGCGAGACGAGGGCAGCCTGAGCTAAGGCCAAGCTTTCATAATTAATGGTAAGGCTCCATGTCATTATTTGGGAGCTGGCTGGCAGGCCAGAGAAAGACACAAGAGATGGACAGAAGGCTGTGCAACCTGGCCCACTTGAGGACTCGTTAGTGCAGGTCTGCCTGTGCCCATCCACCACTCTGCCCTGTGAGAAACCCATCCTGCTCTGCATTCTCCCTGCTGAGAAGGAAGGACAGCATCCTGCCCCCAGCAAGGAGAACACCTCAGTCTGGGAACAAATCAACATGCGGCAAGATCTGGCCCGCCAAGATTGGAAGCAGAAGTCAATGCAACCTCTAGGATCTAAAATGAGGACCAGTCAACTGAAGGTCAGAAATGAGCTGACAAAAGAAAAACAGGTCCTGATCATTCCTCCAGTCACGAAAGCATATTAAATATATTTACACTCCTTTGCAAAGGAAAACTGAAGCTTTCTTTAAGTTCATTAAGAATGGAGTTTGAGCGGAGCATCGGTGGCGCACACCTATAATCCCAGCACTCGGGAGGCAGAGGCAGGCGGATCTCCACAGAGCGAGTTCTAGGACAGCCTCCAAAACAATACAGAGAAGCCCTGTCTCAAAAAACCAAAAAAGAATGGAGTTTGGCCTAGGTTTAAAGGGTGAGAGAAGGCAGATAGAAATTTGGCAAACACCAGAATAAAAGGTGAAAATCCCCATCTTTATTTTGTAACCAGTAACTCAGATTCTTTAGCTATGTGTCACAAATTATGATTCCCTTGGGGACATATATTTTTAAAAAATAAAACCTTATTTTTACCTCTCACTCTTTATCCTTATAAACAATATCCTAAGGAGCCTCCAGTTTAGGCTGAGCCTCAACTAATATATCATATAAAGAAAATATCAGAAGTTTACTATTTGAAAGAGAAAAAAGAGAGTTCTAGTCACCACCAGCATTGTAACAAACACACAAAATAATCACCTCTACCCAGCCAATTGTGGTAATTGTGTATATAAGGGCATATATGTGTGTATATGTTGCAAAGTTGCATGTATTTGTGTTCTAAAGCAACAAAGAATAAGTATTTGGAAGGATAAACGTCTAAAATACTAACATGAATTTCAACAGTAAGCAAACTGCAGGTATTTCCTTAATTATTTTTCTTTCTTCACAAAGTCCACCACGCACCATTAGCATCGTCATGTGACAGGAGAAAATAAACAGCTCTATTTCATCACACATATAAAAAGCTATGGCTGAACAAGATGTGTTGACTTTCTTTTACCAAAATCCCAGCAATAAGTGTACCCCACGTTCTGTACCATAAAGGCGAAGAGACTGTTTTGTTCAAGATGGTGGCCATTTATTAAGTCAACTTTTGATGCAATCACACATGGAGGCCACCATGTGAACTTTGTTTGCTAATAATTAAAAATCCAGTCAGGAAAGCCTCTCTGTGCATAATTACCACCCTTCAATAGTCTTCAAATGCCTCAATGGTACTGACGCATCTCTCTCTTTTGTTTCTGCAGGGGGTGGGGCAGCAATGTGTGTGTGTGTGTGTGTGTGTGTGTGTGTGTGTGTGTGTGTACAGATCTCCAGTTCTCCCTCTACTTTTTTAGTGCACGTGTGTGCATGTCTCTGTATGTATACCTGTCTGCCCAGATCTCCCAGAGCTTCCTTTTGCTTGTGTGTGTGTGTGTATGTATGTATGTATATATGAGTGAGTGTGCACATGTCTCTGTGTGTGCGTGTGTGTGTGTGTGTATGTATGTATGCATGTATGAATGTATGAGTGAGTGTGCACGTGTCTGTGCGTGCGTGCGTGCGTGTGTGATCTTCCCAACCCTTGCCTTTGCTTTTTAGACTACATATCTGGCTGTAAGAGTGACCCTCAAGAGAACAAGTCCCAGGCCGTGGGGTTGTCTGGCGTGTTCTGCCACACACGGGACACCGGGCCTCTTTCACTCTTCATGTTTCCACGGGGAAGGTCGGGCAGTGTTTAAAGCAAACTTCTGATTACACACACTAATGAAGGCAGACATTGGCACAGATGCACGTTTGGCACAAGATTTCCCTAATTGCATTTTGCTTAGGCTACCATCAAAATTAGCTAGCCCCCACCCCCACCGCAGCCCACCATACACAGACAGCGGAGTGGGGAGGAGACGTTATCCAAAGGGCATTCTGGGAAACAAGAGAGCTGGCTGAAATGTAAAGTAGGCATCAAAGAAGACAGAAGAAGATTCCCACATACTCTTAGAATCCCTAGTACAGAAACAATGAAAGTCCAAAGCCTACACACATTCCTGCCACACACGCACATCATTTACACATCAATGTGGTCCAATTAGAAGTCCTGCATGCTGACTGACACCACGTTCTACTGATGGTAAAAAAAAAAAAAAAAAAAGAAAGGAATGCAGAATTCCTCCGTATCTATGCTTCCCTGGATAAATAGTAAGTAACACCACTCCAGTCTGAAAAATGTCAAGTTTCAGGTAATTATTAGGTGGTTTCTGGGAAGGTTACAACATGCATTTCATTTGCCCCTCCAAAACACCGTCATGGTGTTCATAGGTGGTCCTTAGCGAGTGTGTGTGTGTGTGTGTGTGTGTGTGTGTGTGTGTGTGTGTGTGTGTGTGTGTGTATCAGTGTGTATAGAGACCCAGATGTCGGATGTTGGGAACCACCCTCAGTCACTCTTCTACAAAAATTCTTGAAGGCAAGGTCTCTCGGGCAAACCCAGAGCTTGTCAATATCCTCCTGATAGCCAGCTTGCTCTCTCCATCACCTGTCTCAACCTTCCAGAATTACATTTACAAGAGTTTCGGGGGATCTGATCCTCAAGTCTGTGTGGCAATTGCTCAACAGCCGAGTCGTCTCCTTAGCACCCACGCCAGGTTTTATTAAGAGCGGCGAGAGCGGCCAGAGGAAATACACTACCAGCTCTCACCATGCGATGCCCTGTGATACCTGAGACCTCTGCCAGCAAGAAAGACATTGCCAAAAGCATGCCCTTGATGCTGGACCTCCAGAGCCGTGAGTCAAAGCAAACCTGTTTCCCTGAAACCTTAGTCTGTGCCACTGACAGATTAGCAACAGAAGCAGGGAGGTGGTGGCGCACGCCTTTAATCCCAGCACTCGGGAGGCAGAGGCAGGCGGATCGCTGTGAGTTCGAGGCTGGGCTGGACCGACAGCCTCCAAAACAATACAGAGAAACCCTGTCTCGTAAAAACCAAAAAAAAAAAAAAAAAAGATTAGCAACAGAAACTGATGACTACAAAGAAAGGGGGAAAGTCTTAGGTGGGTTTGTTTGAGAGATGCTTCCCAAACTCCCTCTTGCTAAACAAACTCTCAATCATGCTGCATGAACCGCTCACATCATTGCTTTGGAAAACACTCTCACGGTTCCTCAAAAGGCAGAAGCTAGAGTTTTCCCAGGATCCACCAATTCCACTCCAGGGAGCACTATGAAGAGAAACAAGAGCATTCACATAAAAGTTTCATAGCAGTAGCAATTACGAACAGCCTAAAAGAGAAATAAACCAAACACCCATCAACTCGTGCACAGAGGAACAGAGCATGGAAAAGCCAGACAAGGGAATCTTTCTTGCTATGAAGAGAAATGAAATATTGGTGCATGCTACAACTCAGATGGATGTATCATGGTAAGTGAAAGAAATTAATAACGACGGTCGCACATCTCTTTTAAACGTCCAGATGAGTTGCTCTGGAGAGACAGATGGGCGGGACAGTAGGTTGTATGGGGAAGCGCTAACAAGAAAAGAAAAATAACTGCTATGACAAAACTCTAAGAACAACCCAAGTGTCAAGTCTATGAATTATAACTCACTAAAGCACTCGAAAAACCAATTAGAGGACGTGAGTCCATTAAAGCCACAGTATAAATAAATAACCCAGTATCTCTAGTTCTTTAAAATGTGGGTCAAATCCTAAATTAAATACACAAACCTTCACAAAATAATCTAGGCAGCTAACTCAATACGAGGACACCAGCTAGGTTAGGGACAAGGGGTTCTGAATTGGGAGAGAAGCTTGAGTCCCACCCCATCACTCACAAGATAAACAATGCTGGACAGTGCTAAGTTTCTACAAGCCTCAGTTTCCCTACATGAGAAAATGAGAAAAATAATAATGACTCTCAAATGGTTGTTGCAAAAAAATAGATGAGACATCTCCCATAAGCTGCCAACTGAAGCCTGGCACAGAAATAAACTCAAATCCAACTCCATACAAGTGTCTATGTGACACACCAACTCTGGGAAAAGACACAGATAACACAGTTCCCTCTGCCAGTCAAAACCAAATACTGCAAAGGGGTTTAGTGCCCTTAGAGAAGATAAGAGGAACAATGTCTCAACCGTGAGAGGGTAGAGAGAAGATGATGTCTTCAAACCAAGGAGAGAGCACACTCAGTACCCTGATCTCAGTCTGCACGTTCTTAATAATAATAATAATGATAATAATAATAATAATAAAAGTAACAAAAAAACCTATCTACACCACCCAGTCCATGGTGGTCTGTTATATAACCTTGAAACAAAGTAAGATGAAAACCAGCTAAACTGGATGGAAATTTCAACTGGGTCACTAGGAAATGCTTGAATTAAGATACTGGAGGAAAGGAAGGAAAAGAGAAACACCTCTCCCAGGAAACTCTGTTCCACAAACCCAGACCTGTGATGCTAGGAGCCTCAGCATTCACATCATTCTGTGAGTCTGGGCTAAAGAACACGGGATAACAGGGAAGCCACTGCCGTCAATCGCAAGGGACCAAAAAGAAAAAAAAAAAACCACCGCAGCGTCTGAGAGTAACAGCAAGGGAGCAAACAGTACAGACATCGACGGTATACTCTGACCAGGTCCCAAGGGAAAATGAAATACACAGACTCTCCAGTCTCAGCATCCTTGGGCCAACAACTCATGAAAGAGCAAAGAACAAATTATACCCAAGTCAGCTACTTCATGACAACTGGTTAGCTGCCCCCTGAAACTGGACACCTATTGATGCTTTTCTCTGACGGGACAAATGAAAATCTCGTATACACCAACAGAGGGGAAGTTGAACTACCTACGCCTTTTCTTTTTACAATGAATAAATTCAAAATCTCAGTCACTTGGTGATATTTGAAATGCACAAATAAAAGACTGTTAAAAAATCACAACAAATACAAATAATAATAATAATAGCAACAACAACAGTAAGTGCTAGAGGCCCGGGTTCAGGTGACAGGGAGGACCAAATACAAAAGTAACGTGCATATATTTTTTCCATTGTATTTGCTCTATATAATGACCATCTTTTAAAAGTGTAAAACACGGCCACCATTTTCACAATGTAAAACAATACAAAGTTTCAATCATTCCCTCTTCCAATCCAAACAGTGATCTCTGAGGGTCATGAGCCACTAGTCCCAAGACACTGCAAAAGGGCACCTGGTAAACACTTACTGTGCTCAAGCCTCAGCCACATGTCACTCACCAGGACCTGGTAGGATGGACCCTGTCCCAGTCTATCTGCACACATGCAGAGTTCTTCCATCCCATCCTGCAAAAACGCTCCAAATGGATGGGAACAGGTCCCTGCATCTGACACTGGGCTTGTCCACCATCACCGCCCCCAACCCGACGCTGGTTGTCATTTGCAAGGACTATGTCAATGAGACTCAGAACCTAGGAGAGGTCCCGTATCTACACATGGTCTGCAAGCATCTTGAAGAAGCCCTAACTGGACATCATTTGCATGTAGATACCCATGCAAATGAGGAAGCATGAGGAACACAGAGGAGTGTGTTCTGGGTACTCGGCGCTGAAGCTGGTGTCACTAAGACCCGCCTCACGCACTGCTATCTTCCACTTTCCAGAAAGAGAACCTGAATTGGAAAGCAATGACTTTCCAAGGTTATGGCGCAGACCATCTCGACAATCTAGGACAACGGACAGGTTTCCCGGGCTGACAGCTGTTCCTCTGTCTGCTAGGACCTGCTGTTTCAAAATTACCATGCCCAATGCAACACCCAAGGAGCAGAGCCAATGCCAGGGTCTAAGTAGAGCAACTGAAGATATTTGCTGGCTGATGACTGCAATCTTGTCACTCTGGGTCACTCCTGCTGTGGTGTCCACAGGTTTCAGATGCTCCACCTGTGTCCAGCACAGTACTAGGAGCACAAGACATTCAAAATGAATGAATGAATGAATGAGAGTGAATGAAGCGTGAATGAATGAACACAAAAGAATATTCTAGGAAATAAATAACACCTGAGTAGGCCTGAGGACAACAAAGGGATTGAACAAATGCATCATTAAAAGTTTGTTTGGGCAGCACGTTGGTGGCGCACACAGATCTCTATGACTTCAGGGCCAGCCTGGTCTACAGAGCCCGTTCCAAGAGAGCCGCCAAAACAATACAGAGAAACTCTGTCTCGAAAAACCAAAAAAATAAAAATAAAAAAAATAAATAAAAAGTTTGTTTTGTTTTTTAGGTAAAACACTAGGGAAGGAGGCGCCTCAAGTACATTTCTGCCCTATTTTCTTGAGGAATTCTCTGTACTCTATTGTACCTCAGAACCACTCGTCTTGAGATTGTTTTCACCGTCAAAAGTAGAGTCTCAGCGTCCTGAATGAACCTAGGAGGGCAGCACAAGCAAGATGCTCACGGCACTGTGTGAATGGATGGACACCCCTCTCCTCAGCAGGGTGTGGGAACCAAGTCCTTCTTTCTCGCGACAACTAACTTCTAATGCAAAGTGAAAGTGTTCAAAGCACAAGTTGGTATCATGAGGACCAGGTAACATGGACGGACACAGACACACACACACACACACACACACACACACACACACACACACACACACACACAAAACTTGAACCTAGGGTATCTTAAAATATCCCTCTCTTTCTTTTTCACATTATTATTATTATTATTACTATTATTATTTTTATTTTATTTTATTTTGATACTGGGTTTATCTGTGAAACAGTCCTGGCTGCCCTGAAACTCACTCTGTAGACCAGGCTGGCCTCAAACTCACAGAGATCCACCTGCCTCTGTCTCCCGAATGCTGGGGTTAAAGGCGTGCGCCACCACTGGCCATTGCCTGTACTTTTCATTACTCAAGTTTTCCATATTTGAACTCGGGAGGTGGTGGTGCAGAGCTTTAAATCCCAGCAATCAGGAGGCAGAGGAAGGTGGATCTATTGTGAGTTCAGGGCTAGCCTGGTCTGGAGAGCAAGTTTCTCAATTACACAGAGGACTCAGCCTTGAAATACAAAGCAAAAAAAAAAAATACAGTTAGTTATTATATTGATTATATGTTAATTATATCTGCACCTTTGAGCTCGTGTGAAGAATAAATAAACTGAGAAATTGGAAAAAACAAACAAACAAAACAAAAAAAAAACACTAGATAAGGCTGGGACTATAGTTCAGCCGTGAGCACTTGCCGAGTGCATGGAAGACCTGGGTTCCATCGCCATCATGGAAGAAAAGGAAGACACTAAGCTGCTAAACTGCATCCCCCACTGCCATGATGACGCTCTCACACGCTTTCGGGTGAATGTTGCCCGTGGCAACCACCCCCAGTTACGGTAACCAAGACACAGGCACCTCCTCTACATCACATCTCCCCACTGCCGTGCAATCCTTATGTTAACGTACACTTAAAAACAAATGCTTCGTTGCTGTTGTTGAGTTTTTAAGAAAACTCTTCTGGGCCGGGTGTTGGTGGCGCACACATTTAAGACAGCGGGTCTCAGCCTCCCTAAAGCTGCGACTCTTTAA
The DNA here is from genome assembly GCF_017639785.1 of Mesocricetus auratus. Classification (NCBI taxonomy): domain Eukaryota; kingdom Metazoa; phylum Chordata; class Mammalia; order Rodentia; family Cricetidae; genus Mesocricetus; species Mesocricetus auratus. Next base: position 7,524,416 of record NW_024429192.1, on the reverse strand, counting down.
TTCGGTTCCATGTTTTGTGGTGACCCCCAACCATAAAATTAGCTCGTTGCTACTACACCACTGCAAAGCTTGCTGCTGTTTTGAATTGTAATGTAATTATCAGATATGCAGGATGTCTCATGAGCAACCCCTGTGAAGGGCCATTCGACCCCTCCCACCGGGATTGAGAGCCACTGATCGGAGAGTAAAGTTTCTGCAGATGGAATTTGAAACACTTCAGTGCCAAACATTTCAAGAAAAGGATGTCCCGCCTGCATTACTGTCACTGAAACCCATCAGTTAACCTCACTGCCCCATCCCGTGAAAATGCCATCTTGGTTTTGACTATTAATAGTCTGAGAGGAAAGTCACATGAGCAACCCTTCAGCGCAAGAATTAAGAACACGAGGGCGTCCGTCTACACAGACACAGATACTGGGTTTGTTAGAAATGTGTCCGACAAGTCTCAGAGACGAACCACAATGCCAACTCCACAAGGAACTGTGGTCTCTAGACCAAAGACTAATAGTTTCTAGATAAAACTTCATTATGGTTCTCGACAAGTGGAAAGGCTGAAGTATGAAATCTGATGCACGAGTGCATTTGTATTAGGTGCACATTAGTATATCCCATATTTACGTAGTATGTACATAATGTACATTTGTATTAGGTGCACATTAGTGTATTCCCATATTTACATAGTATGTACATTTGTATTAGGTGCACATTAGTGTATTCCCATATTTACATAGTATGTACATTTGTATTAGGTGCACATTAGTGTATTCCCATATTTACATAGTATGTACATATGTACATTGGTATTAGTATATTTTACTATGAGATCAAGTCTAGAGCTTTGTAAAGACCCTTATGTCAAAATACACCAATATCCATTCATTAAAAACATTTTTTAACTGCACGATGTTGAACTCCATCCAGTACGTGCATAAGTGTAGGCGATTCTCTCTACTGTCTTCATGTGAAAGTTGGGTGAAATTTTCCAGGGTGGACACCAGGCCAAAAGTGGAAGAGTCTTCATAGCAAAAGACGCAGTTTCTTCTTCTTCTGCATTTGTAGAAAACTAACCACAGGGGAAATGAGCCCCTGATTCTGCAGCAGCACCAGCCATGCCCTGCAAGGAGCCAGTGAGGAGAAGCAGATCTGTCTACCAGATACCTTTGCAGACCACACCCTGGTACCCTGACCCCCATCCAATCATCTGTCTGTCCTACAGGACTGTCAGAGAAGGGCTGGGTCAGCCCCACAAGTGTGCTCATGTGTCCAGAAGAAGCAACCTGGGTTACAAGACCTGTCCTCTGCATCCCTCTTCTCAGACCTGCTTTCTTCAATCAGAGAGAAATAGTGGATATTTTCAATTTTTTAAAATTTGCTAGGCAGATGCAATTCACAGAATATTACTTTTCACTTGAGTTAGGTTTTGTGACCTCATGAAAACTGAAAAGTGAAAAGCATCAGGGTAAGTGGGTCAGGGGTAATAATTGTACTAACACCCTCTTCATATTTCTGCCAGCATACCCAGCAGGGCCCTCCGCATTGTGCCCAGAAGATGCCAGAAGTGAATTCTAGACTGTACAGATCATAAAAATCTGCACAACCACACACCAACGACCAGGAGTCCCCACGGTCACTGCAGACCACTGCCGGCATAGCCACACCAGGAGTCCCCCACGGTCGCTGCAGACCACTGCCGGCATAGCCACACCAGGAGTCCCCCACGGTCGCTGCAGACCACTGCCGGCATAGCCACACTTCTTAAAAGGAAGAATGCTGGAACTTCTGCTAGCTATTGTGTAGAGCTGGCACTGTCTGTTTGAATGTTGAGTATCATAAAAAGCCACTTAGGCAGTTTTAATAGAAACAGACCCAGCATTTGGAATGCCCTAAATCTTTCTTGTCTTTACCACCAACTGCAATAATATACAATAACCATATGTCCTACATTTCCGGCAGAGTCTCGATTTCACGTATTTTGTTACATAAAATTAATAAATAGGCTTGTACAGATTGTTTAAGAATTCTTCTTTTTACATTTTCCAAATGTTACACACTCGTGCATACATTTTTCTCATAAAATATGTACTACACAAATATCTCTTTATATATTATGTTCATTCAAGACTCTACAAATGAATGCTCACAGCAGCTTTATGTATAATTTTCAAAACTTGGAAGCCACCGTGATGTCCTTCAGAAGCCAGGTACGGTAATGCCTGCAACACAAACAGCTCAGACCAGACAAGTGACCTGTGTACGCCGTACAACATACCATCATTCACACCCAAAAAGAAATGATCACATGGAAGATTGCTCCGTGCACATTACTAAAGGCAAGGCTTACGCTGCATGTTCCAACTCAAGGATATTCTACGAAAAGTCAAAGACCAGAAACATTACAAAGACCAGACGGAGGATAGCGGTGGCAGTGGGCAAACCCTCACAGGTAGAGCACAAAGGACTTTTAAGGTCTTAAACTGATTCAGCAGGTCACAGGTGCTGCCTGGCTTGCAACGGGGTTACATGCCAATAAGTCCATCCGAAACCGCAGTCACCACAAGGCTCCTCGTGAATTTACGGCACCACCCCACTCAACACAACCCTTCACCTGGTCTCCCGGGAAAGCGCTCGGGATGCTTATGCCAGCCTAGAGCAGGGCACGCCACCCAGCCCAGAGTCTGTTTTATAGCAGTGTATTAAGTAGCCTGTGTCATCTAGTGAATACGGGACCAAAAATCTCCCACGAGGCTCTGCTGCTGCTCAGCACCACCTGTGGCTGGGGCATGGCATGGCCATCCTTGGAAAAGATCCAAAGCTGAAAGCTGAGGTCATTTTCACTAAGTGTACATCACTTGCACACCATCAGGAAGGAGAAAAAAAAAGGCCTAAGTCAAACCACCATAAAACGGGGGTCATTTGCATAACAGTAGATATACAAATGTCCAAACCCCCATAAGGCCTAACACCACAAGTGAACCCTAATGTGAACGGTGCCCTCTGGGTGAAAACACTGGGTGAACAATGGCATCTTTCTGACACAGGAAGTAGGTGGTGATGAGGTAGGGACCATGGGCCAGAGAGGATGGGGGAACTGAGCTTAGGGTGGACCAAAACCGCCTCTAAAAGTGAGAGTCTTTTCACACACCGGAGAGCACTGACTTTCCGGGGCTCACGTAGTCTTCTCCTGCCTCCCTCATGAGTCTTGGTGTCTTGGGACTTTAGACGCCTGTTCACCTGCTGCAACCATTACTCCAGAAGGCACCTGTCTAGAGACGACTCAGCTTCTAACCAGGCCACTTTCACGAGATAACAGCAGTGGGCCCCACAAGTGATCGGTGCTTGTCTCCAGGAACCAGGGTCTACCGGGGTCAGCGGGAGCACGCCCCACGGTGGCAGTGATGCAGGATTGCTGGCTTTCACCCAATCAGCGGAGAAAAGAAAACAAACGGAGGGACAGAATGCAGTAAATCACCAGGTAAGCCAAAGAGGCACAAAGCAGGCCTGGCCTGCTCCCTGGGCAGGAGAACTTAATATTGGAGCAGCTGAGAAAACACACATGGACATTAGCAGGGGCCACGAGGGGCGTAGAAGGTGCCAGACAAGAGGGGAACAGTGACTCTGACATCTATTCTGGGGAGGGGCACAGGGGTTCCCATGGACATTAGATAAAAACTGGTGCTGTGCTGACTGGGGAGGGGCACTAGAGAGGGGGCGCGAAATGCGTGGAATTCATTAACAAGCATCCACAAAACCCTGCCCCAACCGGGAATCAACATGCAGCATACATGAAGCAGCACGCCAAGCACAGGCTGGGTGGAGGCAGTGCATCAACCTCAGATCTGTGAGAGAAGCAGGCGAGCTAGCAAAAGAAACGGTTCCCGCCGGATTCAAAATTCAACAGGAACGTGGCTTTTCCCCCTTAATGGCTGTGAAATTGACTGGGATATAGGCTAATAGAGGTCCCCAGAGTGCTAAACTAAATTAGAGCAAGTCCTATAATTACAGTTAGCAGTTAATTATAATATGAAAGGAATTGTAATCAAAGTAACAGATGCACTATCATTTCCCATCTTCTCTGCAAAACCCGTCTAACGATATCCGAAGAGAGTCGAGGAGCTTGTTCTGTGGTCCAGGCTCCCTCCCACAGATGAGCTGGGCCTGTGGCCCTGTTCCTTCCTGCCTTCCCCTCTGTTTGCAGCTCCTCCTACTGGAATGCTTTCTCCGGAGTCCGGTACAAAATGATGAGAGGGAAGGCTACTTCCCATCTCTGTGTAGACCTCAGTATCCGACTTCCTCGGAGAGGCAGCCCTGGCTCAGTCTGTCTGGCAGAAACCCCAGCTGTCCTCAAGGCCTGTCCTCGTACCCACTGTCATCTCCACAGCATCGACGCCACCAGATTTGTACAATCTATTGCACTCTAGAACATCAGCAGGATGGCGACAGTGAGGTAGATTGGTTGAAAAGTGTCCCCCATGGGCTCTCGTGTTGGGATCCTTGGCCTCCACTTGGTGGCGCTGTTGGGGAAGGCTATAGAACCATTTGGATACAGGTCCTTGCTGGAAGAAGCCCATAACTGGGCCTGGGGTTTAGAGCCTCACTCTCCTTCCTGTGTGTGGCCGAAACTTGATTTCTCAGTTTCCGACTCCCGGGCCGCCATTATGGACCAGTCCTTGGAACAATAAACCAGTATAAATTCTGTCTTCCCTAAGTTGCTTCAGGTCACGGTATTTTTATCTCAGCAACAGAAAAGTAACGGCTATCGGCAGTGATTGTTAATCCAATTCCCTGAAAACACTGGCCAGCTCTGAAATGGACCTCTATAAACACAATAAACTTCAAAGTCATCCAAGAGTTATGTCCTGACACAACAGCCTAAGGTCCTATAGCAAAATCCGTACTAAGGGCACCACAGCAGCAACGAGGGTTCGTCTTCAGATCAACCATAGCTCTGTAATGTCACATGGTCCGGGAAGGGAAATAAACTTTTGAGATACCTTCCATGTAGCAGATTCCATGTTCGGCTCTGAAGAAATATTACCACTAGGGGAGGAATGACATGTGAGTTTATGCATCTCTCAACAGGCCACGGCGAAGAAGCTGGCCGCGGCAAAGTCACGAGAATGACAAGTGCCAATTTGCCACGCTGCTCTTTTTACATCAAAAGGCCGTATGGGGCTGGGGACACTGCTCAGTAGTAAAGAGGTCTGTCACGGAGCCTGCTGCCCGCCTGAGTTCAACGCCAAGGGCCCGCGAGGCAGGAGGAGAAAAGTGACCCCTGCAAGCTCTCTGTGACTCACACACTCACACACACACACACACACACACACACACACACACACACACACACACACACACACGTGCGCACGCCTCCCCCGCAAATGGAAAAGGTTCTAGGGCACAGTTAAATCTCCATGCTTTGGACTGCTTTCTCTTTCATTCCTTCCTTCTCTGTTTTCTTTCTTCTGAAAAAAAAAATCCAGAGAAGTAGAGAATGATACGAGAACACCTTCGAACGTACCACTCAAAATGAGCGCACTGCATTTTCTTAGGTTTGCTTCATGTCGCCTTTTCTTTCTCCTCAAAGAATAAAAGAAGAGTTCAGGGGATCAATCCCATTCTCTCTAAAATAAACCACAAACCATACCATCGATTCTCTTCCCACTGGAGTTTAGACAAAGGAAATGTTGGCAAGACGTCCTGCCCCTTGTACAACTACAGCTATGTATAAATTAAAAGCATTCTTGGCGCCAATTTGGAATTGTTCTTCCTGTTCTTTGGGACATTTTGTTAATTGCCTGCAAACCTCAGCCCCTCGTGGTCTCCATGCGGTGTGTAATTTAAAGTATTAGGGCCGGACTGACCAACACGCTTTGGTTTAACTTGCCCGATACACCCTGCCGGGAAGGACAGGACAAAGACTTGATAAAACCTTCCTCCGGTTTACAGGCGTCGTCGCTGGCTTGGCGCCAACCCGTTATGTCCTCACTTTGCTGGGGGGGGGTCGTCGTCCCTGTCAAAGGCAGTTCTGTGTGGAATAAACCTCTCTCTCCAGAAAGAAGCCCTTTCATTCCATTCCAGGAGTCAGAAATGTGAGGGAGTCGGGCTGCTTTCTGCAGCATTCAGCGGAGGGCAGAAGGAAAAGGGACAGAGGCGAAAGGAGCTGGAGGGATGGAGGCCACAGGTCCCCACACTGACCACTCAGGGGGAACAAAGGATCCAGGCTTTTCGGCACCGTGGAACGCTGGATAAACGTCTAGCAAGCCTCAGCCTGCCTCAGCGCCAATCACAAGGGCCCCCGTGCCTCACTGGGCTGGCTCCCTTCGACGTCCCCCTCCGCACCAGCAGCATTGGGACCCAGGGGTCACCGGAAGTGCCTAATCTCTGCAAGCAAACGTCAATCTTCGGAGTAAAGAACATGCCTTTGTTCTTCAGAAGCAGGGACGAAACGGGCTGCAGTGACCACATGAGTTCGCCCCTTGAATTCACAATGGGAGCACCTGTTCCCAGGACGGTGTGGAAAATCTTAGGGCAATCTTACTTTTTGTGCCATCTCTCTGAATGAGTAACTAAGGATGAGGCCGGCCTGAGGGAAACCAGGGCCTGTTCCCCCATGTAACAGTAATGGTTGTTGCGATCGAGGGAAATCTGAAAACCGAGGGAAATCTGAAAACGTGTGTTTTAAACAAACCACCGCAGAACTTTAATCTACTAAAAATGAAATGGAAGACGGCCACGGGAAACAGCTTACACCTTTTCTTTTCTTCACCGTACGTTAAACATCCACACGTGCCGATTCAATGTCAAACATAACTATCCTCCCCCAAACTCTTAGTGCAGGCAGAACTTGACCACAGCACAGCTCATCACTCGTGGGTAGGAAATGATGCTTGCTCCCTCGGGATGGGAGAGTCAAGTTACGATCAATTAAAATAGCAGGAGCATTAGCCCCTTAGGGGGAACATGTGTTGTATGGTGTGAGGCCACACAACTGGCCGCTAACCCTGTAAGACCTGGGATGAGGGGCTGTAGATCTTAGCATCCCCCTTCCCCCCTGCTCTTCTCACGCAGTCAAAGGCACTCTTCACAGAACTCAAAACACAGTTAATTCCTTGAGATAGAATTGTTCACTTATAGAATTTGTTACTGGGCTATGCCAGAGCAAAGCCTTTCTGTGGCTGTGGATATTCTTTTAACATTTTAGCCATTTATAACATTCAAAAATGCGCAATATGTCTCTGCAAGGCAATAAAGGTTTTCCCCTTGAAACCCCCATCACTGCATTGTTAAATTCTTGGTAGCATTTCAAACTGTAATGGTTTGGACTCAGAGTATGTAACAATCTATTAATATTTTCTTTCTTTTTTTTTTTTTTTTTTTGGTTTTTCGAGACAGGGTTTCTCTGTAGCTTTGGAGGCTGTCCTGGAACTCGTTTTGTAGACCAGGCTGGCCTCGAACTCACAGAGATCCGCCTGCCTCTGCCTCCCGAGTGCTGGGATTAAAGGCGTGCGCCACCAACGCCCGGCTTATTAATATTTTCTTTAAAAGAATAAAGCTTAGTTAGTTCAACTAAATTGAATAGCTGCACATATTATTTCTTCAAACCCCAAGGCAAAGAAAGGAAATCACTCCTTTTGGCTGACAGGATGAATCCGCTGGGTCCACTGAGAGGTAAAATGTTTTCCTCCAGCTAAGAAAACCCAAGAATCTGCTCCCAAAGTTCCTGTTCCTCACAGCAAAAGTTACAAAACTCCAAGGTTTCTTCTTTTTTCCTTAATTGGAAGATATTTTTGTGTCTTGGGTATATATTATAGCCCATGAGATGAGTAAAACACACTGATTTTGAAGAGGTGTTATCTGAAACCGCCCAAGCTGAAATTCAATATGACATTTAGGGTCATTAAGACCCATTAAGATTTTTAACTTTGAGTTCATAAAAGCAACACAAGTGATCCCCTGCACAAGCAGGAATGCCTTTCCCTGGATCATCAAAGCCAAGACAGCAGCTCATAAATGTCTCTCTCTCCCTCGGGTTTTATTTATCCCCTCAACACAGACAAAGCTAACTTAACATTTGCCTAAAACTTCTAAGCTTTCAAGAAAACACTGGCATGGTCCTGCTTCCCAATGGCTCACGAGAGCATATGCGTACACATGCCTACATGGCAAACTCAGTTTTCTATAAGACAAATAAACCCACCTGTCTGCTGCACAGTCCTATCAAAACTACGTTTTGACAGAATTGGAAGGAAGCGTTAGGGTGCTCCACCTCTTGGTATGTAAATGAGAAGGCAGTTAGCAAGCCCAAGAGCCGGGGCTTTAGGGACCCCTGGACCCTGACCCTGACCCTGACCCTGACTGACCCTGACCCAGGAAAGTACCTTTGATTGTGACAACTCACTGAATCTTAACACCAGCAGGTGGGCGACACCGTCACTCCATCTTCAGGTGAGAAACAGATCCAATGAACTTCACCAACCCAGAGAGAGGCACAGCAGGTTGGAGAGAAAAGGGGTGTGGTTTTGTCTGTTATCCAGTGGCCTCAAAACTCAACAGACATCTTGAATATAAAACTGCACACCTCTGCTCGGTGATACGTCTTTTTCTTAAGTCAACGCTAAGATTTCCAAAAGCAGACGACTGCGTATAAAGAGGCAAGGTATGGGTTAAATCACCCCTCATCCATTCCTCCCTCATCCTCCTACTCTTTTCAGGTCAGCTCTCACACCGCGTAGTCCAGACTAGCCAAGAACTGGCTATGTATCCAGGATGGGCTTGAACTCACGACCCTGGGGCCTCAGCTGCGCACCATCTCGCCTGGCTTGAAGCATTTTCCGAAGAAAATATTAACTATCCACTGGCGAGTCACACAACCAATACCTGGTCAATATCGGGACTAATCAAGTCCTCATCACCTATAAGCGTTGATTCTAACGCTTCAACCCTGTTTCTTCATTCTACTGGCTAGAAATGAGACTTCCACTGAGATGACTCAGAGGCCAAGCAAGACAAGGCCAAAAAGGAATGGGCTAGGCCTTTCCAATACAAGCTAGAGCCAAACATAAACAACAGCTAATTGTTCTTTCATTGGAACAGGGTAGCCACGCCAGTCACGACTCCCATCACCCCCGATGTGTACGTGCATGCGTGCGTGCGTGCGTGTGCATGTGTGTACCTGCCTAGGCCAGTCTCAGACCACCCGGGGGAGACATGTTTCCTTTCTCCCAGCAACAGCCAGACTCTTAGTCAGAAATCTGGACCTGGGACACTAGGAGACCCAGGCACTCATCTAAAGACATGGTCATGAAGAACTGGCTAGAGTCGTGAGTCTGGACATCTCTGAGGTAGAGTCAAGAGAGACAGCAGGGCAGGGAACAGCAGAGTGCGCCCAAAACAGGAAATGCACAGACTATAAGGTGGGGGAGTCAGAGAGGCACCCCCACCCCCGATTTCCTGTTCCAGTCCTTCAGACTCTTCAGACACCGTTTTTCTGGGTGCTCATTCGAGAGGGCTGGTTAGTGTTGCATCGTAACCAAACGGTCTGGAAGACACACGACTGCCCCCTCTGAGTCCCCCATATCTGAAAAAAAAGTAAAAAAAAAATGACATCCTCTTATGTAGGTACCCCCCAAAAAACACTCGTGGCATAGCAGCCTGAGAAGGTCACCCTCACAGACGACTAACAGCAGCCCTGCAACCTGGGTGCCCAAAGGTAGCCACCCATGAATTAGTAAAGCCTTGGAGTTAGCAGAGAAAGTATCATGCTTTCTTTAAAAAAAAAAAGCCTTGCAGTACATGGAAAAACAAACAAACCTTTACTGACATTTTTTAAGAAGACCCATTAAGTTCTTAGACCATTTCTAACGCTGTTTCCACAGGACCCTAGAATAAAGCCACCCTGACTTGAGCTAAGCCAAAAGGACAGTCCTCCATCATGACTGAAGCCATCATGGCTTCGAATACACAGGACACACAAACCAAGCCCAGGTGAAGACATACAGAAGTGAAAACGGGGTGGGAGGATCTGGGATGAGGTCCATTCTGCTCAGAGAAACCCTACTTGATACCGCAAGGGAGGAGGAGGGGAGTTTTTAAAAAATGAGTTAGAAGTCCTGCCCTCAAAGAATTCCCAGTCAAGCCAAGAAGACAGACCCTCCCACACACAGCTCAAATCCAGGGCAGACAGAGGCAGTCAGTGGGGTGGGATCTCCCAGGCAGGAGCAATTAATCACCAGCAAGCCAGGCAAGCAACACTTAGCCCAACGCATGCAAGGCTGTCGTTTTTAAAACAAATCTACTCTCAAAGCAGCCACGCAACTGTACCACGCTCTTTGTGCCTCCTATCCCTGCCTTTCCAGGAAAAAAAAAATGTTTGTCTTTGCCCAGGAGCTCCGGATGTCTAGGTGACCCAGTGACCCTGAATTATCCCTTATCTCTAGAAAATATCTCCCTTAGGAAGAGACAGCAAAAGCTGAAGTTAAAATCCACCAAGGTCCCAAGACCGTAAATGAAAACAAGCAGGCTGCTCGGCCCGTGTTGCACAACTCCTCGGCTGCTGGTGGTCTTCACCTTCCACTCAACCGTCGGTCGTGTTAAAACACTTGGGCCAATGGTGCCTCGAGAAAACCATCTGTCTGTAAAATATTCCCCGCATGCAGCTTTAGTCAGAACTTCTCCTACCCACAAAAAAAAAAAAAAAAAAAAAAATTTTCACTGCTTGGATTCTACACCATGTCTAATACAGGGGGCAAAAATCTGGAAAGATTCCAGTGGGGTCAATATTTTTATTATCTTTTCCCAGTTTGATAATGCTAAGTGAGTTGTCATCACTGGGGGTGGAGTGTTGGGGATGGACACGGGGGGGGGGGTCATCACTGGGGGGGAATTAGGGATGGATAGAGGGGCTTCTTTGTATTATTCTTCAACTGCTTCTAAGTCTGTAATTATTACAAAATAAAATAACAGATGGGGCACTGATTGCCTTGCATGGCATTTCTGATTCCCACCCCTTCACTTGCCCTTACAGAGTTTTGAAATTTTGATACGGCCCCTCAGAACTCACGGACACAATTCAGAGGCCCCATCAGCCCAGACTGAGAGAGGAGGCCCCCAAGTGGCGCCTTCGCTTTGCCGGGGTCCATGTCCTCTTGGAGAGGTCCAGGAAGTCAATGCCGGCAGCCTGACCTCGCCAGGCACAGCTTCTGGCATTGCTCTGCCATGGAACCCTGTTCTCTGAACTTCTCCCCCAGCATACACAGTGTGGATGAGACAGTTAACGGCACAGGCAAACCTAAGTCAGCCTGACCTCCGACTCTCACACTCCCCTACCCCCCACCCCCTCACCCCCACCCCACCCTACCCCACACACACACCCTGCTGCCTTGGGACCTAACTCCAGTGAACCTCCATCTACCCTGCTTGTTGGAGAAGCCTCAATAACTGGTGTCTTTGTGGGATTCAAAACACAAGGCAAACTCAGCAGACAGCTCCCTCCCCTAACATAAATCGAGTGTGGTATCTTAGACGTTATCATCTTTTAAAACAAAGAAAGAAAACCTGGATGACCTGATATTCCCACTTTTGAGCAGGTTCCCATCCTGGCATATATAAAATACCCTGTCAAGAACTCTAGTAAGGCGGGGCTACAGGGCATCAATGTGAATAAGGAGTCCCCTGCTGGGACCTCAAGTCATTATAGTATCTGCTGGAGTGCGTGTCTCACGAACAACCAGGATCACAGCTGGCAAGTCACTTAAAACTACCTCTGGCGGTTTCTGCACGTAAAACTGAAATGATAACAGGCTTAGGTTCCTACCTCATACGATTCCCATGGGGGTCAAATTAGTATGTACCAAGGTTCAGAACAGTGTCCAGATACATCAAATACCTTGTAAAGGGCTGGCCATTACTATAACTCTAGCAATATACTTACCTATTCCAAATAATGTAATGAACTGTTATGGAACACAGGGGTTCCAAACCCTGTGAATCCAAGATAAAAGGAAGAGCGATCACTATTCTAGAAGAATCAGCATGTTACCAAGTACAGGGACAGAGGACTGGACCATGGTGATATCCCAGGACCAAAGCAGCTTAAAACCTAAACCTGTATAGAGAGTTTACAGAGCCACAGACAGTGATGTCCCAAGAGGAACTAATCTGAAGGTTTGGAACAAATAAACAAAATAAAAGATTTTTAAAAATCAGCAAAGCAGACTTGTAAAAATGCCTTCGGCATACATCCCTCATCTGCCTTGCATAAAAAAAAAAATCAACAAATCCCCAAATATAGTCTCACACAAAGCCTGGGCTGTCAGAGGAGTTTCTTTGGTTCTGCGGATAATTCTGTGTGCATATCAGCCACCCTAACTAACACCAAAACTTCTAAACAACCCTGCTGTCCTCTTCATCTGTCATGGGAAGGACACTGTCATGGGAAGGAGACAGGGAACCCCGGGCAGGAGCTCTTAGGAGGAGGAGACGCTCCATCCCTCCAGACAATCTGTGTGAAACATCTCTGAGCGGCAGAGGTCCTTGTGTTTTCTGAAAGGTTGCCAAGCACGCAAAGGAAGCCTGGTGCGTGGTTTTCAAGCCAGCTTTATGAAATAATTGCAAACCTCGATGTGTGTGAGGCTAAAATTACAAATACTGTCAAAATCCCTGGTGTTCTTTGATATTATTTATTATGATTTTCCTTGCAACCCCCCAAAATCCTCTCACCCTCGGCTTACAGAGCATTTCATTAATTTACATGTTATCAATGGAGTTCGCAGATGGTGAGACCCAAACACAGAAACAAAGTCTGCAAGTCCTGGCTAAAATCCCAGCCACCTGTCAGCACTGTGTCTCTCAAAGGGTCGACAGCAGCTCAGGCTACCTTGCGGGATACTACTTGTTGGAACCCTGCATCATGCTGACCCGGCCCCCATGACAATGGGTGGGACACACATAGAGCATTCAGATACTTAGGTCTGTCTCTCTCTCTCTCTGTCTCTCTCTCTCTGTGTCTGTCTCTGTCTCTCTGTCTCTGTCTGTCTCTCTGTCTGTCTCTCTCTGTCTGTCTTTCTGTCTCTGTTTCTCTGTCTCTCTCTCTCTCTGTCTCTCTCTCTCTGTGTCTGTCTCTGTCTCTCTGTCTCTGTCTGTCTCTCTCTGTCTGTCTTTCTGTCTCTGTTTCTCTGTCTCTCTCTCTGTCTCTCTCTCGGTCTGTCTCTCTCTGTCTGTCTCTCTGTCTATCTGTCTCTCTGTCTATCTGTCTCTCTGTCTGTCTGTCTCTCTCTCTCTGTGTGTCTGTCTCTGTCTCTCTCTCTGTCTCTCTCTGTCTGTCTTTCTGTCTCTGTTTCTCTCTCTGTCTCTCTCTCTGTCTCTCTCTCTCTGTCTGTCTCTCTGTCTGTCTGTCTCTCTGTCTGTCTGTCTGTCTGTCTCTCTCTCTCTCTGTGTCTGTCTCTGTCTCTCTCTCTGTCTCTCTCTCGGTCTGTCTCTCTCTGTCTGTCTCTCTGTCTGTCTGTCTCTCTCTCTGTCTGTCTGTCTGTCTGTCTGTCTGTCTCTCTCTCTCTCTCTGTGTCTGTCTCTGTCTCTCTCTCTGTCTGTCTCTCTCTGTCTGTCTTTCTGTCTCTGTTTCTCTCTGTCTCTCTCTGTCTCTCTCTCGGTCTGTCTCTCTCTCTGTCTGTCTCTCTGTCTGTCTGTCTCTCTCTGTCTGTCTCTCTCTCTGTCTCTCTCTCTGTCTCTCTCTCTCTGTCTCTGTCTCTCTCTCTGTCTCTCTCTCTCTCTCGTTGGTTCGTGTTTCATCGCCCATCACTGCAGCAAGAGGACAAACCACTGCTGCTATCCCATGGCTGATATAGAGCCTAAGGGAGACACCCTGCTTAAAGCCAAATGAAGTCAATGGCCAGCGCCACCAGGACAAACTTCAGTCCAAAGTCAATTCTTCACAAGAGGCACTGGCTCTTAAACTAATCCAAATGAGTTTCTCATTAGTGATGGACTGACCTGCCTAATTAAAAACCAAGAAGTGAAGAAAACGCTGCCCAACTCATCACATTTGTACTTAGACACAGGTTCCCTGAAGTCTTGATAGGAAAACATACAGGAAGTAAGAAATTAGGGCAAAGATATTTGGCTTAAAAATATGTATTTATTTTGCCAGGCATTGGTGGCCCTCGCCTTTAATCCCAGCACTCGGGAGGCAGAGGCAGACGGATCTCTGTGAGTTTGAGACCAGCCTGGTCTACAGAGAGAGTTCCAGGAAAGCCTCCAAAACAATACAGGGAAACCCTGTCTTGAAAAACCTATATATATAAGTGTGTGTATATATATGTGTGTGTGTGTGTGTGTGTGTGTGTGTATATATATATATATATATATATTATTAAACATAGTGGCACACGATTGTCTTCCCGACATTTGGCTACACAGTGAAACTCTGTCTTTAAAAACAAAAATAAACAGGCAATCAACAAAAAACCACCAAAGGGCTGGAGGGATGGTTCAACAGTTGAGTGCTCTCTGCTCTTGCAGAGGACCTGACTGTGGCATCCAGACAGTGTCCCACAGCTGCCGCCAACTCCACTTCCAGAGAACCAGGCACTGTCTTCCAGCCTCCACGGGCTACGTGTGCATGCATATATGTATGTGCATGGTACACGTAAACTCATGCAAACAAACACACACAGAGAATAAACACATCTTTTAAAAATTTTTCAAAAACACAAACCAAGAAATTCCCTAAGGTTCATCTTCATATCACTCCCGGATCACTCAAAATATTCTAGAAGCATACATAGAGTATAGATGTTTTAGCTTGTATCTGATGGTCAGAGTTCTTTGTTTATATTCTGTCTTTATATTTGTGGCCAGCCAAAATCTTGCACTGAGTATCAGCTTGTAAACAGAAGACAAAGAAGAAAAGAGGAGCTCGCCACATACAAATCTACGCCACTGGAACATGACAGCCACCTTGACACCGAGAGGACTAGCCCAGATGGTGACAGAAAGGAACCTCCCGGGGCCCTTGAGTGACCTTCTTTTGTAAGTAAAACTTCAAATGAAGGACTCCACTGAGTCAGCCAGAAAGATTCAAAATTACAATGAGCCAAGTCTTGGTTTTGAAAGACTTCCTGTTTATAATGAATAGATTCCCAAAATGCAGAGGAATTAGATTTTAATGATCCTCTGCTACAATGGTATTGCTCAATGGAATCTTGGCTAAACTAGCTTAACCCTTCCTAGAACCTAGAAAATCAGACACAGAATTCTCATGGGGCCACATTCCCATTCATCACATACAATCAGTTTCACTTTTTACCTTCACGTGTTTTGGTGTGTGTGTGTGTGTTGAGGCAGGGTCTCAGTCTCATAGATCACACTATGTAGCCCAGGCTGGTCTCGACCTCCTGAACCTCCCTAACCCTTTGCCATCATGTCCAGCTCACCTTAGTTCCGTTCCAAGAACACAAATGAACTGTGTTGTCTTCCTCTTCTACAGGAGGCCCTGGTTCTCCACGGATGGCAAATGGTTTGAACATGCCCCCAAAAGTTCACGTACGAAAGTTTAATCCCTTGCCTCACACATTTAAGGTATTTGGAGGTGGAACCTTTGAGAAATAATTAATAAAGGATAGTATCTTGGGAACGAGGTCCTCATGATGGGATTAGTAGCTTTGTAAGAAGAGAACAGAAGTTGGGGGGTGGGGGAGTGGCACACCCCTTTAATCCCAGCTCTTGGGAGGCAGAGGCAGGCAGATCTCTGTGAGTTCAAGGCCAGGCCTGGTCTACAGAGCGAGTGCCAGGAGAGGCTCCAAAGCTACACAGAGAAAATTTGGGAGGAGGAGGAAGAGGAGGAGGAGGAAGAGGAGGAGGAGGAGACAGGAGGTGACCTGTTTGCTCGGTCCAATTGTGTGATGCCTCCGGCACATTCTGCCGCATAGGAAAGCCCCAGGAGATACCCCACCATGCTCTGTGAGTCAAATAAATCTCAATTCTTTGTAAATGAGCAAGTCTGTGGTGTTCTCTTACAGCCACAGACAACAGATGAAGGCGTGTGGCGCCTGGAAGAACCCTCCCAAGCCCGACCTGGGAACTTGTTAGAAATGAAAACTTGCCCCGAATCAGCAAGTGCAGAGGGGGGGACAATCCGTGGTGTAAAAGAACTTTCGAGCGATTCTGGAGTCATCCTAAGCTATGATGCCATTCCTCTGGACCACTGACGTAGCGTGCCCTCGATCACTCGAGCAGCAGGGCAAGTCCAAGAGCTCCCTTAAACACACTGCTTCCCTCACCCAGTGGCAAAAACTTTCTCTTTTCTTAGATCTCTCTGGAAGTTTCTAAATGAGCTGCCTTAGAATTTGCACCCCCACACACACACACACACATGCACGTGCACACGCACACACAGACACGCACACACACACACATCCCAGCTGCTGGTCCCTACATCCGGAGGCTCACACCCCACCATCCATATGTCTCTGCACTCTGACTCATGCTATTTGGACACTTAGACGCTTTGGTTTCCTACTGTGCTCCAGCCATGGACGCCATCTTTGCCTGGATCCTAATGGATGCCGTTGTGTCTCTCCCGTCTGACATCCATGGATCTTACTACATTTTGGGGGGCGTGGGTTTGAGACAGGGTTTCTCTGTGGCTTTGGAGGCTGTCCTTGAACAAGCTCTAGGCTGGCCTCGAACTCACAGAGATCCGCCTGCCTCTGCCTCCCGAGTGCTGGGACTAAAGGCGTGTGCCACCACCGCCTGGTTTTTTACTTACTACTTTTAATGGGCGGGAGGGGAGCCGTTTTCCGTCCCTGGGCTGACCTCCTTGGTGGGGAGGTCCATCTGCTTTCTTCTAGCCAATTCTAGCCAATATCTCCCATCCTGTTGCCAGAGGCAGGGAGTACCAGGTGATGAGGCCGGGCTAAGGAGCCTGGGGGCGGGGCCGGGGTGCTAAGGTTGCTTTAAGCCTTAGAAAGGCTGGTGGCTGCTAGAAGAAAGGGGGACTTGGGTTCTCCCCCACGCTACGCAGAGCAGACGGGTAAATAAAGTCAGACTCCGAATTGGTGGGGATGGTCCGAGGGCAGCTGCCGGGGGCAAGAAGAAGTAAAATAGCCAGCTGCATGCACGACTGTGCGTGTTATCCTCAGGACAGGGAGACAACAGAGTGAAGGGGGAGAGGACAGTCAGCACGAGTTCTCGTTCACAAGCAGGCAGAGAAATGACCTAACGGGGTCCTGTAGCTGACGGCACCTGAAACAGGTCCAGAAAGCCGTGAAACGGCTCGGGTGTGAGGCAGGAAGGACCGTTCTATCGCATCCCTGGGAAGAAATTACCAAGGACCCCTGAAAAAAACATAAATTATAGGCAAAAGCAAGGCTAAGTGGTTCAAAGGAGAAGTCTGCTCCGGGCGGCTGGGGTGAGGCTGTCGTGCAGATAAGACTATCGAGATCTTCTCTCGGCTTCCCCTCCCAACAGGGACTCAGCCACAACCTCAGTTCTCAGCTCATCACTCCAAACACCCCAGACGGAGGCAGAACCCCAGGGAAGTGAGCAGCATGAAAATCCCCGGGGAAAACCAGAGAGAGCCAAGGAGGGGCTGAGGGCTGGAATTCAAAGTGACATGAGAAGGAAGAGGAGAAAGGAAGAGGAGGGGGAGGAGGGAGGAGGAAGAAGAGGAGGAGGAGGAGTAAAAGGAGGAAGAGATGATGCTAAAACTAGAGATTTTTAAAATAAGTTGGTACCATAGACTTCTTTGCATAACAAAGGTGGCTGTGGAGAAAGGGTTTGCAAGCTTCCTATGAGGAGCTGACACAGAGACCAGTCAGTGCTCTCAATCCATCCCAGCCCTGCCACCAAAACACAAAAGCCACTTGGGAAATAAAGGAATGAATGCAGTCACAGGACAGTAAACTCTGTTCCAAAGCCAGGTAGACCCCCACAGCTAGACCTTGCCGAGTGCTAGGTATTGGTGTAAATACAGCTGTCCCTCCATGTCTGTGGGAGAAATGGCTGTTCTAGAACTATCCTCAGACATCGAAACTTAGGGAGGCTCAAGTCTGGAATGGCAGAGTGTCCGCACACATCCCCAGTCCATCTCCTGCACACTTTAAATGGTCTCCAGACCAGTTTTTTGTATCTAACACAATGTGAGCACATACAGAGTTTCCCACACTGTACTGTTCAGGAAATGATGACAAGAAAAACATCTGCACATGTTCAGTACAGAGGAAACTAATTTCTTTTCAAAACAAATGACACACGTACACAGATGGGCAAGCAGGGGGTTTAATCCCAGCACTTAATTCCAGTTTTAATCTCAGGGCAGAGGCAGGTGGATCTCTGTGAGCTCGAGGCCATCCTGGTCTACACAGTGAGTTCCAGGACAGCCAAAACTACATAATGAAACCTGACTTAAAAAAAATATTAAACTCAGTTTAAACACACACACACACACACACACACACGTCAAATCAGATAGTTCTGACCCATGCTGGGGCATGTGGAGAGCTGATTCTATGTCCTGGGAACTGGACCACACCTGCACCTTTAAGAAGTAAGATGTGGCCGGGCGGTGATGGCGCACGCCTTTAATCCCAGCACTTGGGAGGCAGAGGCAAGCGGATCTCTGTGAGTTCGAGGCTGGGCTGGACCGACAGCCTCCAAAACAATAGAGAGAAAAACCTTGTCTCGTAAAAACGGAAAAAAAAAAAAAAAGAAGTAAGATGTGGCCCAGCAAGATGTCTCAGCACATAAAGGCCCTGGCCACCAAGCCGGACCATCTCAGTCCGGTCCCCGGAGCCCACAGGGTGGAAAGGCAGGGTGAATCCAGTTTTCCACTGATGTTCGCATGCTGTGGCACGCACGTGCACACAAATGAGTAAAGAGCAGGCAAATAGCTTTTTTAAAGACATAGCAAAGATACCGGGCATCGGTGGCGCACGCCTTTAATCCCAGCATTTGGGAGGCAGAGACAGGTGGATATCTCCAAGTTCGAGGCCAGCCTGGTCTACAGAGTGAGTCCCATTACAGCCAGGGCTATTACACAGAGAAATCCTACCTCCAAAAACAAAAACAAGCAAACAAAGACACGAAAAAGAAACGAGATAATCAATACAATTCCATGCTTCTCTTACACATGTCCTGACACATGTCTTGCCCTGGCTTGTCTCTTCCTGTCTCCCTGCGTCTCCCCCTGCCCAGTTTTCTCCTCTGCTTCTGGCCTTGTCTTCATGGCCCTGAGAAAGAGACAACTTTACCCAAAGGGTGGACAAAGCCCGCCTACCGCTCGACAGACCCCATCGCAGCTACAATTCTACGCACTCTTAAGGACGCCCCAGGCAGAGAAAGAGCACACAGGCAGACCAGCTGCTCTCCTTCCACAGGCACCAGCCTGGAAATGAGGTGAAGATTCAACCCCACAGCTTGAGTGTGATTCAGCTGGGCTCTCCTGCAGCATCGCCGGGGATGACATCACCTGAGCAAGTCCAGCATCTGGAAATGCTGCACAGAAGAGCCCTGGCAGATGAGAGCAGTGCTCGGGGAGCATCCTTCCAAGTTCATGGTGACGACAGACATGACGGGCGGCAGATGGCGAGGCCTGGAAGGAGAGCTGTGATCGTCCCTGACCTCGGCACTTCACTCCCTATCCTCCGGGTTCCTCCGGGGCCAAACTCCCGGGAGCCTGGGGGTTTGCTCTAAGAAACACAGCAAAGTTGTGAAGCTGCCCGGGACAAACTCTGAGGAGCCTCGACACGGGTCAAAACTCATTGTCTTTGTAGCATTAGGGAGCACAGCACAAGGCTCCCTGTGTGACGCCCCACCCCCCTCTGCCTCCTCCTGTGGATTCCCTAACGACCAGGGGAGTAGTTGCATGTCCGAGAGCAGAGCCTAAATACGCAGCACATGCATGAACTCCTCCTGCAGGTGGCTTTCATCAACTTAAAAGAGAAGCTGCCCCTTTTCTTCTCAAACTCAAAGGGTTCCCAAAGGACCTGCAAAGCTCTCGGGACGAATCAGGAAACAAACACCTCGGGCCAGCTGGGGATGGGGATCTAGAGAGAGGTGAGAGAGAGGGTCCGTATCCTGTGAGCAATCGACTGAAGCATCTCAGGTCAGCCAAGGACCCTCCCCACCTCCTCCTCGTCTCCCATCCCATTTGATGACTTGCAGAACTAGACATTCTCAAATGATTTTTAAATGCCTCGGGAAACGATACCAACCAGAACAACTCGAGGCTCTGAGGGACAGGTGTCTGGCCGTTGGACCTGAACCACAGAAAAGAGAAAACCTCTCTTCTGTTGCCACCAGTGCAGATGGACAGGATCTAAGGATCATTTCCTCAGCAGGCAAAAGCCCAGGGAAGAGGAACCAGGAAAAGGTCACGTCCAAACAAATACATCAACTGAACTAAAGGATTTCCAGAATGCACTCGGGACACATACCACCTACAGGGCTAGGAGAAAGCTGCTGCGGAACTTCAAACAGCCAATCACTCCGAGGAACATTTCTACAAATGTTCCCTGAGGAAGTCCCATGTGGTCAGGGGCTCCGAAGAGGCAGGAAGCCACTACAAAGAGCCTACTCCTGGGCTGGAGAGGGGTTCTGAGGTTAAGAGCACTGGCTGCTCTTCCAGAGGTCCTGAGTTCTATTCCCAGCACCCACATGGTGGCTCACGTGGGATCTGATGTCCTCTTCTCAATTTAAAAAAAAAAGTCTACACTGGGAGCACTCCATCATCCACCAGCGAAACCATGTCGCCAAACAAGTACTTCATATAAAAAAAAAATGGGAGAGACAAATTCACCCCACATAAGACGGCTTTCTTAGCACATGGCCAAGAGTGGGCTTGTAGTATTGCAATCCTCTTAGCAGTAGTAACTTTCACAGCTGCCCGCGACTCACCAGTTCCTCCCAGGATGAAGACAACCATGTGAGGAGGTTTGTTGGGCTAGCTAAGAAAACAGTTTCGAAAGTCAAAGTCACTCAAATGGTTCTTTCAAAGTCCGGGGCAGCGTGGAAGGTGCCCTTCCAAACTCTCCCATTTCTAAGAACCAGAAACAAAGGTGATAGATGCCAGACTCGGGGAACTGACCCCTCGCCACGCACCACAACGCCCCCCCCCAGCCCCCAGAGTGCTTCAGTCCGTTAGGAAAGCTGTCTTCCACCATGACATACCGAATGGACAGGGTTGCTGGCGCCTCTTCTGACGTCAGCATTCTCTGCCTCCGATCCCTTTCCCTGGTGCTGCTTTCCCCCCAAGGGCCTATGACTCCATTTTATTGGCTGGGAAAGGGAACTGGATTTTCAGAATCCCGAGGGATTTGGGAGGGGAAAAAAAGGGCCTCTTGCTGGTTTTGGACTGTGTTAGCCATTGCTGTGTTGTTGTGAAGAGACACGACCAAAGCAACTCTTATAAAAAAAAAAGCACTTAATCGGGGGCTTGCCTACAGCTTCAGAGGGTTAGTCTGTCATCATCATGGCAGGGAGCACCTCGTCCATACACAGGCAGATGTTAAGCTGGAGAAGTAACAGAGTGATCCGCAAGCAGAGCGAGCAAGACACTGGGCTTGGACCCACCTCCGCCAACAAAGACACGCCTACTCCCACAAGGCCACACCTCCTAGTCCAATAGTCCAATAGCTCACCAACTGGAAACCAAGAGTTCAAGCACATGCACCAATGGGGCCGTTTTTAATCCAAACCACCTCATGGACTATAACCCCGAAGAATCCTTTCTCAGCCTGTGCCTTGACAGAGATGTCTTCTCAGCACTCCAACCAACGGCCTTTCTAATTCAACCCAAGGGATTTCTGTAAAGGCAGGCTGTGGCCATCACCTTCCCAGGGAAAAAAACTTCAGTGCATTTTCACTTTCTGCTTGTAAAATCCAAGCTCTTTGCTGCCATACTTGAAGACATTTCTTTATCCATGGGGCATCTTCAGCCCCACCCCTGGTGCTACCTTTAATGCGACTCCAACTGGACTTGCTAGTTTTCTTCCCCCTCAACTTCCCCAAGCCCCACACATCACCGCATCCTGCATTTCCCAGTGTGTTTCCCTCATCCACACCCCCACCGCAGTCCCCCAATCACTGACGCATTTCCACGCACCCTCAGGATCCACCTCAAGGGTCGCATGGGCCATGACTCGGACTCCGATCTCCACAAGCACCACGCTCTAGGCTGTCGCCCAGGGTGCTCTTGCTGTGGCACACAGGGACACTTCTGCTGTGTTAGTGAGCACACCCACCTTCTCCGACAACCAAAGCAAGACTCAAAGTTGGCAGTCTTCCCAGAACCAACTTCACTGCCTCATACCCAGCAAGAAAGCAGTGACAAACACACCTGCAGACCCATTGCCGGGCGTTGGTGACACATGCCTTTAATCCCAACACTTGGGAGGCAGAGGCAGGCGGATCTCAGTGAGTTCAAGGCCAGCCTGGTCTACAGAGTGAGTTCCAAGACAGAAAAGATCCAAATCAGCACAGTGGGCGCCTGACACTGAGATTCCCTGTCTTGGGGATTCACTCTGTCCCCCTGTGCAAGCAGAACGCGCTCCCCTGTGAGAGCCAAGCGCCCATCCGCGCGTCTACCGTCACTTTCAGTCACGTTGTATCCGCAGTGTACGGAGGCTTACAGCAGGACCACTAGAGACAGTCTGGCTGAAAACGAACCCACACCAGAGAGAGTGCACCGTGGCTTCCTGCGGGGGAAGAGGGTCGCAAACCCTGGCCTCGGCTGCCTAAGGGACAGAGGGGTGTGAGCAACGGGAAGCATCAAGGAGGGATCTTGAGGCCACCATGAGCACACACGCCGATGCTGGATGTTTGGAGAGTACAGGAAGGTACTGAGTCACACCACCTGACCTGCACGGTGGGTGCCCTCTGGCTCTCTGGGGACAGAGCGGTGGCAAGTGAGAAACGGAAGAACCAATGCGGAGGCAAACACCACCATCATCATGGAAGGGGATAGGACTACAACAGCCACACACAGACAAGCAGCTGCTGTCCCCGGCCAGTGTTTATAATCAGCTTCCAGCAGGGATCCAACTAGAAATGAGCGGTGGGATCCACACACCCCCAGCCTGGTGGCCTCTGGTACCAAGAACAGTAGCCCCCACCCACATCAAGGATTCAGATGAAGAAAGCACTCAGCACCTTTTCAGGCAAGCTCCACGGAAGCCATTACCAGAAAAGTCAGCAATAAATGTGGCTTGGCTTTAAACATGGGGTGCGAAGGGGGGGTCACCCCAAATACAAAGAAAGCAAGCAAAGCCTCCTGTTGGGAAGTCCCCTGGCTGCATGGAGCCAACTCACCGGGCCAAAGAAGAAAGACGCCGGACACACTGCACAGAACTCAGTCTCGGGGAGCGGCCTTTTTGAGATGGCGGTGGCAAGCTCTGAGAACTGCCCCTTCCTTTACTGCAGCCGAAGGACAGGACAAAAGAGGACTCAAGGTCATGCTCTCTGATGTCTTTAAACACAGACCCCACGGGGTGTTCTATCCGGTAATCCCGGACAAAAGGCACGGATAAATCATTTTCTGCAGTACTGGCTCTTGCTAGCTGGCCCTAGCAGCCCTGGCTACATCTGTGGATGGGCCAGCTCACCATCCTAGAGGAAAAGCAACCGTAGAATAGTCTGGCCCTGGCCATGTGTGAGACCTGCAATGAAACCCAAGCCTTCCAACCCTCTCGGTCCTATGTAAATGAAAATGCAATGGCAGCATGTGTGAAAAGCTCTGGGTGCGAGCGTGGCGACTGCCCTTGGATCAACAGTTGTTGCTAATTCTCTTGGCCTCCTCTAAAAGACACGAGAATGTTATCTAAAGTGACCACAGTGTTTGCTGGTATAGTCACTGGTGTGGCATCATCCCACAGAGCGCACCGGTCAGGCGGTGACACAGCTTGTCTACTGCTGTAATATTTTAAACGTGTTTGCAAATTAAACGCCACCTCCCCAAGATTCTGGTCCTGGTCAAACCCCAAATCCTCGCCAATGCTTACAAGGTGTCTGCTGAACCAGCACAGCACACTCAGCACTGACATGACTGCACTTCAAATGCTCTTTCCGCAGCGATGTGCATTAGGGACGCTTAAAATTTTATAACCTTTACCGGGTGAATCTGTACTTTAAGTTCTTCGTCTAAGGCTACAGTGAAAGATTCAAAAGGTTACGTGCAAGGACGGCGCTGGGCTATTCAGGTAGAAAAACAAAGCAGGCCGAATGAACCAATTAACTCCACTTACTAAAGCAAGTTGTAAGAATCTATAAGGCCCAAACTCGGGAGGCAGAGGCAGGTGGTGGATCTCTGAGTTCAAGTCCAGCCTGGTCTACAGAGTGAGTTCCAGGACAACCAAGGCTAAACAGAGAGAGAAAGAAAAAAAAAAAGAGGAAGAGGAGGCGGCAGCAGCTATGATGCAATTGGTAACAGAGTAGCAATATGATTTATGCCTTTCTCTTAGAAGAACCCAGGCTACTTGAGAATCTGCAAATGAGCAGACTCTAGACTTTGTTATGTAACAAAACTGTCATAGTAGAAAACAAACCAGAAAAAAAGAAAAGAAAAAAGGAACTGAGCCAGGGTAATCACATGCCACCATGCAAACCCATGGTAACACTCATGGACACAGCATCACACTCCTGATGAACTTCTGGCCCTGAGAAGGTACTCAGTGGAGGCCCATTAGGGAAAAAGACTTCTCTGGTCTAGCATCCCAAGCTACCGTTTGGCCCTGTCAATCACCCAGTGCACCACCCCTAGGGAGGGAGATGGGTGGAGTATCCGTTGCATGAAATAATGCACTGTTCCCTCCCCTGCACGATCCATGCAGGGCTGCTGCCAGGCAGTGACCCTGCCGGCTTTTCTGAATTACACAGAAAAGCGCTTTTGCTTTTTCCTTTATTCCATCTCCTTTCTAAGTGTGTTTTCCCATCCCTCTTCCTCCAAAGCCCCATGGCAGCCACGTGGCTGGACATGGTGCCGGAGTGTGTGAGACATTAGTCTTCCGCATCTTTCTCCTGTGACAGCTGCTGAGAGTTTGCTTCCCTGTGGTTTTCCTTCTCAGTCTTTATTGGTTTAGTTTCCTTTCCAATCCATTCCTAATACTCTTCTACTAACACCACTAAAAGCCCAAGGAGGGGAGCCCTAACTTCCCCAGTAAGATGGGTTACCTCCACTGGGACTCCCCGATATTCCCAGGAAACATACGGCTCCTCCAAAGCTGCAGGAATTAACAAGGGCCAGTTCCCCATGCCAGGAAGGCTTGTGTAAGGGAAGTAAGGGGGTTTTAGAACCCCAGACACATGGATCAGTTATCATAAAGGGTGTGACATGCAGTGAGGAACTCCGTACAGTCTCCAGGGGGTGGGGAGACTCTTGCAAGACGATGCATCCACTAAACGAGCACCCAGCATGCTTTGCAGCTTCGGTGGATGTTATTGGAGATGATTTAACTGAGTAAACACATCAGGGATTTTTTTAGATTTATTTTTATGTACGTCTGCATACAGTGTGCAGTGCCTGTGGAGGCCAGAAGAACACAATGATCACCCTGAAGGTACAGACTGTTGTCAGGCGTCGTGTAGGTATTGGAGCTTGAACCCGGGTTCTTTAGAAGAGCAGTCGGTGCTCTTAACCGTTAAGTCCCCTCCCCAGCCGCAAGCATGTATGTCTTAAGCCCTTGTTCAATGAAGTAGAACTAACAGCCTCCAGAACTCAGACATCTATGAGACAGACAGAGCAGTGTCCACCTCTGAGATCCACGTTTCCACGGAAAAAGAGAACACGATTTTATTAGAATATGGTCTTATTGGAAGACAGGGTCCTTGGGGGTGTGAATGGGTTAAGAAGAGGTCAGCTTGGATCTTGGATAAGAGTGGGTCCTGATTCAATAACTAATAGCCTGATGATTTGATAGACACATAGGGAAACTGGGGAGGGGGGAGGGGGAGGTGCAGCTGCAATCCAAGGAATGCTGGGGGGGCCCATAAGGACTCCTCCCTAGATCCTTCGGAAGGACCTTGACTTTGGACTTCTGGCTCCCACAAAACCAAGAGAACAAAATTCTGTCATTTCAAGCCACTGAACTAGTGTTAATTTCCTACATCAGCACAGAAAGCAAGCACAACCTATAAACAAAAATCCCACAGCGATTACAAGCCAGACACTGAGCAAGATGGTCAAGAAAGGAAGCAGGTTAAGGACACATGCTATCTGCTAGCCCCACCCCAGGCCACGGGACAGGAATCAGGATGCTCGCAGAGAATGCTGAGAGACGAAATTAAACACAAGATCTTTACTCACGGCTCTCTCGTTGGTCAGAGCGGAGGCTCCTCCGTGTCACCAGACATCAACATGAGTCGGCAAGTGTGCAGAGGCCCAGGCCTCCATTCCAAACGTACCCCAGACTCCGATAACACGTACATTACACAAACACCTGGCTGGTGGTTCATCTGTCCCTCGAGCCAGCAGCCCTAGCTCACACAATCCCATCATGCCTAAGTTCGCATCAGCTAAGACCATTGCCAGGCACGTGTGTGCTGTCTCTCCACCTGTGGCCTCCTTTGCCTGGCTCCCCATTCAGCAGCCCAGATAGTACCACCTCACGAAACTCTCCCTGGTCACTCACTTTTGCACTCTTTCACCATTTACTGGGAGTTTACTGTTATTGCTTACACGTTCTAAAATGCTTCAAAGATTTACCTTATTTTTAATTGTGCGAGTGTGTGTGTGTGTGTGTGTGTGTAGAATGTGCACATGAGTGCAGACCCCAATCAGGCCAGAAGAGGGCATCTGATCCCTTGGAGCAGTAGTTGTAGGCAGTTATAACCTGCCAAACATATGGCTAACAAAACTCTGGTCCTCTGTAAGAGTAGCAACCACTGTCAACCTCTGCAACATCTGTCCAAGCCCTATGTTTACACTCTTGGAAGCAAAGACACAACAAGCACTTGGCACAGTAGCTAGAAGCTAGACGCTGCTGGGAGCAGGCTAGTTTTGCACGCCATAGCATGAATGCAAGCGCAGAAGTAGCCACAAAACAGAAACGGGCCTGGGCTGCAAGGAAGACTGAGCTACAAAACATACATATCAGATTTTTATTACAGCTTATTGAGATGCAAGCTTGATTTCTGTTAATGACAGAACAGCAATCAAGGTCCACTAAGAGAAAATCCCTTATGGCCAAGAGAACAGACTCTCTGAACTGGGCGTAGACCTAAACTTCCAGCTGGACCGGGTCAATCACATGGCAAAGGGACAGCTGACCCCCCTCCAGAAAGCAAGCTCATCTACAAGTCATGCCGAAAAGATAAGGGATGATTAGTCTTTTAATGCGATACTACACTTTTCCAGATTATTCGGAACCTGTAACCCTTCCTTCTTCCTCCTTCTGGGCGTGCTCTCCTACACTCTGTCTCCGGAGCCTCCCTCCGCCATGCTGACGTTATCCCACTGTATGTCTGCTCTCCACCCCGGGCCCTCTCCATCGGTCCTACAGCTGAATCTTACGGAGGCATTTCCTCAACTGAGGACCCTTTCTTTCAGATAACTATCTTATGTGTGCAGCTGACATAAAGCCAGGACACAGGGACAACAGGCTCTCCTAACCTCCATGCCCACGAAGCTCAGGTTTCTGTGCGGGTTCCTAGGGGACATCTCCTAGAGAAGACAGCCGTAAGCGTGAAAAGAAAACAGAGGTTAGCAAAAGCCAGAGCCTGAAACCACCAGGGCCCATGTTTCAGACAAGAAACACAGACACAACTACAACACACACCCTGTTTTCAAAGGTAAAGGTCATCATTAAGGTTACAGGCATCCTTGGTGGGGTCTAAGAGGAAACTGTTCTCACCCAGAGGGTCTGCAACAGGACCCAAAATGCATTCATACTTCCAGCGAGCTGTCAGATGCCGATGCCAACATGCTGTAAGATTCCCTGTATGACAGGACCAGTACATACCCTGAGCTCAGGACTGGCAGGGACAATTGGGGCATTTTAAAGCTGTTTTTATTGGACTCACTAAAATGCACCACAGCTCACAAGTGATGGAGCCGCTTACATCACTAAAATGCACCACAGCTCAATAAGCACACCCTTTTTCCTTCACCAGACCCCTGTGAAATCAGGGATCCCCAATCAATACAGAACAAACGTGTCTTTGCTTTCTGCTAACAGGCAGAAAGGGAAGAGGCAGAGAAGATGCTCCCAGTGTTCTGTTCCCAACTTGTGTCTGGGAAAAGACAGAATCCCTTCCCCAAATCCACTTATATGGTCTCTATTCCATGCCTCCTCTTCTTCCACAAGCAAAGAGCTTCAGGTTTGCAAATGACCTTCTCATAACAGTGAGTTCCTCCTTCCCAGACACGCCATCCAACCTGTTTGTGAGGAAGTTTGAAGAACAGAGGCAAAAAAGGAGCCATTCCTTCTACCTGTCTAGATGGGAGGGAGTCCCAACATGAACGGCTTGAGAGAGGAAGGCTCTCAGGAGAAACTGGAGGGACAGAGGCTATGAAATACAGGACATGCCCATATCCCTGCAACGTCTTCCTTGCGATGCATGATGGATGACACGGTTGGGAAGGAATTGGTGGTTAAGCTGTAGACCTTAAATGCTGTTTCACGGGGCCAGATTTTAATTCATCTCAGTTCCTCCTGTCACTGGGGAGTGACAATGATCTGATCAGATCTACATGGAAGAAACAACACCCTGCCTCAATGATTAAAAAATAAAAGAAAATGAAATGTCAAACCGCCGGCTGAGAAACACACATTACACGCTCACATTTGTGTGAGTGCGGCTTCACTGAGCATTGAGCTGAGGCCCCCTTCTTCCCTTCTGAGTCTCGTTGGCCCTCTCCTCAGACAGCATGAGGTAGGTGAATAAGCGCTGGAAGCTGCAACTGTGGGAGGAACTGCCACGGGAGCCAACAAGTCTTCCAGATCTGACCCTGACCTCCAGAAAACAAGGAAGCCTGTATCACGAAAACACCCTCAGTCTCAGTCATTGGTCTCCTCAGAGGCTTTACATAAGAAGTAAATTTACTTTGCTCTTTAAAGCCAAAATCTTCCGATATGTGCAGTAATCCCACATTAACTTCCAAGCCATCCGAGGGTGCAAACTGCGTGTCGGGAGAAAGAAAACAAGTGTGTCTGTTGCGCCGCAGGCACGCACAACCTCTGGAAATAGACTGGGTTAGCTGATGGCTGCGACTGCGTTTCACAGTCCATTCTCGCCATGAGGAGGCACGGGAAAGCCTACCAAGCTCTGAAAACCCAGCCTTTCTTTTAGAACAGTTCCTCAGAACAAAAGGACAGGCAGCGATATTAATTAATAATAAATTAGGAGCGAGCGGGTCCCATGGCTGAGAAGGGAGATTTCGATTACGCTTTAGGACGAAGGTGATAATTGCTTATATTCTGAAGTGACAGTTGTGATGACTGGCAAAGTGCCAGGGAATGTCCTATTCCTTAGATGTGAAATCACTGGGTGACTGAAGCTTCGTGCCTGTAACTGCCCAAACCTTTCCAATTTTTTTCCTTCAAAGTGTTTAGAATTAATGAATTCTATAAAATTTTATATAACCTCTATATTCTGCCAAGGTAAGTAAGGGTCGGATGCAGAGTCCTATAGGAGACGGTTAAGACCGGACACAATATAGGACGGAATTCCTTTCAGACTCTGAACAACCCGTAGCCCAGGATAGTGGTCATTGGCAGACTGGAAACAAAGGGGATAAAGCCTGCATTGAGCCGGTATCCTCACTGCTGGGCCTTGGGGCTGAGAGGTGAGAAGGGACACCCAGGAAGAACCTTGTCATGGTCCACAGTCACCTGGTTGGAGCTAAAGTCAATAGCTCGCCACCCTGCATTTGACAGCCGCATCTGAAGACAGTTCCACACGTGGCCACCTTGGGATTCGATGCTGTGTGGACGGGCCCGATTTCCTTGCTTCTTAAGTAGCTAGTGCTCACCTAACTACAGCAGCAGTTCACGAGTCAGAGTCTGTGCCATGTCCCCCATATCCTCTCCTAGCGGCACCAGCATCATGCGGACAGGCGCTGGATGACAACCGCCAGGACTCTCCAGACAGACACTGAGCGGGCAGTGCTGTGACTTCCGGGTTCACAGACTGCCCTTCCCGATTCTCTGCCCTGTCCCAGGGAGGAGAATTCCCTTGACAAGTGGCGTCTAGCCTGGCACGCAGAGAGCACACAGGGAAAACGACCGAATTGTTTACATTTAGTCCTTATGCTAGACTGTAGTCAGTCCCGCCACACCCATCATAAGTCTAAAATAGCCAGGGCCAGCGAGATGACTCTGCAGGTCAAGTTGCTTGCTGCCCAACCTCACAACCTGAGTTCCAAGCCCTGGCATCCACATGCTGGAAGGAGAGACCTGGCTCCCACAAACTGCTCTCTGACCACATCCACGCTGCGGCGGATGCTCACCTATAGACTCAGACAGGCACCCACGAAACTCATCCACGCTGCAGCGAGTGCTCACCTATAGACTCAGACAGGCACCCACGAAACTCATCCATGCTGCAGCGAGTGCTCACCCATAGACTCAGGCACCCACAAAATAAATTTTAAAATTTAAAACATAATAAGTCAAAAACATATTAAGTTGAAAATGTGCTTGATCCCCCCCCCACCAGATAGTGTCGCTTAGCAACACAACATGCAGCAGAATACCAGCTGTTTCCTCTCGTGACTGTGGGCCTAATTGGGAGCTGAAGCTCACTGCCACGGCTGGGAATCCAGAGAGACATTCCGATGGAGAGCTGCCAGCTCAGGAAAAGAAGCAGACTCAAACCCCCAAGCATGATTCCTACTGGATTTCTATTATTTGTTGACTATCATTAAGTTAAAAAAAAAAAGAACTAAAATAAATATTTCTAACACAGAACCACCAAAGGCCAGGACCATCTATAATTGGTAAGTGAACAAAGGTTCTGGCTACAAGAACTGATCTTCCTTTCTGACTTCACTCACTCTTCATATGTAGACCAACCCGAAGAGACCAAGTAGACGTACTTTAGTAATGATGTCCTCCATGGAAATGACACCCATGGGCCCTAAGATCATGGAGGTAACTGGTCAAGCCTCCTCCCTCCAGTGTCGAGACAGTTTGTAGAGGAATAGTTCCCCTACATAATTCACTGGATGCTATGTCCAAGGAAAGTGCTGAGGTGGAGGGTGTTGTCTGCCATGATTTGGAGATGAGTAATTTAACAGTTGGGCCTGAGTTTGACTATGCTTAGTCAAAGACGCGGGCCAGGCTAGTTTTGTAGATTTTAGTTTGGCTTAGTGGTCAAACACTTGGATCAGGCCCCGAGTTTAATGCAGGCACATACCAACAAAAGGAAAAGCAGAAATTAGAGAAAAGGCTCATTTAGCTCATAGTTCTATTGTTCTGGAGACTAAGATACGGGTATCCCTTATAATCACAGCAGAAACCTGACATGAGGAAGTAACCACAACTCAATCCAGGAATTATAATGTATATAATATAAAGTAACTCGCAGGTATGTCCCAATCAACCTAAAGACCAACTACAGCTCACACATCTCCTTCCCAAAGCACCAGCAAGGTCTCTCTGTGTAAACCACTGCAGAACAACAGCCACCCAAGTCACGTTCTGTCTCCATTAACTCCAAAGAAGCAGCTGATCAGAAACGGGGGGTGCCATCATGACTTTGCCTCGGTGATGCCCAACACCATCTTCTCTTGACCTCGGAAGAAGAGCACCAAGAACTTACACAGCATTCAATAATTTAAGATAATTCTCACTGGTAATAGCCCATGAGAAGATCCCCCAAAGAAACTGCAGCTGACAGGTCATTAATATGCACAAGCTCCCTATTTTATCTGCACGCACAGCGCACCATCAAAGGGGAGGAAGAAAGAGAGCTGACTTTACCCACATCCCCACAAAGCTGGCAGCCGAGCGCTAACCCAGAAACCACAATTACCATGCGGGAGAGCAGAGGCAGTTTCCTCTACGACATGTAGTCTGTGCGTAAGGAGGCGGGGTGTCTCTCTCCCCAAAGCCCTACCTGTCCGAGAAAGCAACAGCTAATGCAGAACCAATCAAACCCGAAACACCCATCACTCGACACTATCCACAGGGCGGTGACCACGCGCAACACACTCTTGTAGCTACCTGACTTCTCTGTACCTCAGTTTCCCTCCCTGGATAAAATGTCCGTAAGCGCTCTACAACCATCCTTACTATCAGAGCCAGGTTCAGGGCAGCATCCGCCAGCCTGTGCCATAGTGTCTGTCCGTAGCTTAGCAACAGACAGTGCTGCTGAGTCAGAAGCTGAACAAAAGTCTCATGCAAAGGCTAAGTAGTCACAATCCGGTACCATTTCCCCTCTACCTGCAATTTGCTCGAAGCCTACCCGCTGTGGTCCAAACTCTCCTGGGGAAACAAGGAAAACTGTAGAGCTCATCACCAGCCTCCACCCCTCACCATTCCACAAGTCTGCACACAGCCCCACCCGGGGACCCTAATAAGCCCAATCCTTGCTTTAAAACTAGTCAACGGGGCCTGTGAGAGACTCAAAGAGCTGAGGTACTTGCTCAGAGGCAGATGACCTAAGTTCGAGTCCCAGATCCCACCATGTGACAGGAAAGAACCAGTCCCCAAGAGTTGTCCTCTGACTCCACACACATAGTAGCATGCATGGATCTATGCATGCTCACACTAACAAACACACATACGAACATACATACACACACACACACACAAATCAATCAATCAATCAATAATCAATTAAATTTAAAAGTGAGTAGCAGATGGGGAATGGTGGCGCACGCCTTTAATCCCAACACTCAGGAGGCAGAGGCAGGCAGATCTCTGTGAGTTCAAAGGATAGCCTGATTTACAGAGCTAGTTCCAAGACAGCCAGAGCTCCAGGGAAAGCCTGTCTTGGGGGGGGGGGGATAATAGATGCTATCTAAGCTGCCCTGGTTCCCGATGGGTGCTTCCAAGTAGAGAAACTTAAGGAAAACCTTATGTTTTCAGTAGACTGCATGAGACAGATAAAATCACCATCCTGCTCAAGTCACCACGCATTTGCAAACTCAGGATAAGGAGGGAAAATCAGATGTGATTTGACTTATCTTTTCTGTATGGAAGGAACACCTCAATTTTTTTCAAGGTTAAAGAAAATGTCAGCATGCCATGTGCATGGAGCATCCCAACTGTAGGGGCGCTTGGCAACGACACAAAAGACGGGCTCCGTATCTGCATCGCAAGCATATCCGGCACTTGCTTAAAATGCAAGGCTCACAAGATGAGCAGGACTCTGGCCTATACTTCCCAGTCACGAGAGAATAGAAACATGTTCCTATGGCTAATCTTAGCTAAAGGAACACATCTACATAGGAAAAACAATGTATGTGGTGAACTTGGAATGCACAGATTAGAGATGGCAGAGCCACAGTGTGGAAACAGCCTGGATTCCAAAATTACCGTTTAGGAGACAACCTGATATAGAAAAGGAATAACCTTTTTTTTTTCCAGTTAAGCCAACATATGTGGAGTTTGATTTAGGAGTCAGCCTTTCCTAATAAATAGACAGGCTGCTACTTTGGACATACCAAAGAAGAACATGGATTTTCCCACTAAAAATTTTTTTTTATTCTGAAAGATACAGTTAAAGAAAAGTAAAATACAAGTACTGCGACTGGGGAGATTGGGGGTTAGCTCGGTTCCAAATCCAGTAAGAGTAAGTGTGGATTTACAGACAAGGGACAGGGTACAGGGAATTACTAAAGGGAAGCTTCAAGAGTCACAGAACTGTAGTGGCTTGAAAGAAAAGGGCCCCCAAAGGAAATGGCACTATGGGGAGGTGTGGCCTTGTTGGAGGAAGTGTGTCACTGTGGGGGCGGGCTTTGAGGTCTCCCATGC
This sequence comes from Mesocricetus auratus, assembly GCF_017639785.1. Classification (NCBI taxonomy): domain Eukaryota; kingdom Metazoa; phylum Chordata; class Mammalia; order Rodentia; family Cricetidae; genus Mesocricetus; species Mesocricetus auratus. The sequence continues at coordinate 7,490,517 of NW_024429192.1, read as the reverse complement.
TCAAGCTTCCCTCAGTGTGACAGTCAGGTGATTTCCTGTTGCCTGCAAGACTTAGCATGGCACTCCACCACGCCTGCCTGCTCTCGCCAAGCTCCCCACCGTGATGATAAGGGACCTCTGAACTGTAAGCCACCTCAGTTAAATGCTTCCTTTACAAGAGCTGCTGTGGCCATGGCGTCTCTTTGGAGCGATGGAAACCCCAAGTAAGACAAGGGGACTTGCTCAAGCGGCCCAATTTCTATGAGGAATGGCTAAAAACTGCTCGTGCTTAAAGGTCAAAATGAAGGACGAGCAACTTGATCAGCTAGGGTAGAGTGGGCAACACTGAGGAATTCTTTGTTAAGATTAGGGCCGGGGTGGGCAAAGAGAGACATGGGTCAAAGTCAAAGCCTATTGGCAAACAGGCAGGAAGGAATGTGATTCCAGTGTGGTCAGGACAGAATCTCAGGAATAAAAGTCACAATTGCCTAAAAAGTAGGAGACGCGGACGCTCCCCTGTCATCTCACCGCTCTGACTGAAAAGGAAAGGGAAGAATGGACTACCAACGTCTGTGAAGGACATGGCCAGGCCTGTACAGTTCCTAACCCCTGCTGGCCATTAGGAATAATTAGGCCTTCTCTTAACAAGCAAGAGAAAATGAACAGGATTTCAGCACCTACTCCACAGACACTATGAAGCCAGGAGAAGAGGAGAGAGCTGTTCTCACAGCAGTTACCTAGGAGAGCCAAAGCTACACCACACACAGCACGCAGAGCTCCTTAGAACTGGCTGCTGCCCCCTCCACAGGCCAAGACATCCTCACCCTCAGCACTGTGACTTAGAACTGTGTTTTTGTTGTTGTTGTTGTTTTGGGTTTTTTTTTTTTTTTTTTTTTTTTTTGGTTTTTCGAGACAGGGTTTCTCTGTGGCTTTGGAGACTGTCCTGGAACTCACTTGGTAGTCCAGGCTGGTCTCGAACTCACAGAGATCCGCCTGCCTCTGCCTCCCAAGTGCTGGGATTAAAGGTGTGCGCCACCAACGCCCGGCTTGAACTGTGTTTTTCAAATGCCATTCCAAAACGTAGTAGTGGGGAACGAGCGTGGGATAAATCGTAGGCGTGGGAGTCAAAGGACAGTGCTGTGGAGTCAATCCCCTCCTTCCCCTTTACAGTTCCAGGAGCCAAACCCGGGTCATCAGGCTCGCACAGCAAGCACCATTACCCACTGTGCCATCCCACCAACCCAAAGGACCGGTTTAAGTACTGCCATTAGAAGTCACATTCAAGGGGGTTGGATGGCTCAGTGGTTAAGAGCACTGACTGTCCTCCCAGAGGACCCAGGTTAAACAATTCCCAGCACCCATATGGTGGCTCACAACTGTCTATAACTACAGTTCCAGAGAACCCAACACCGTTACACAGGCAAAACACCCAATGCACAATAAGTAGATAATTTGTAAAAGAAGAAGAACCACATTCAAGCTGGAGAAATGGCTAATAAAGGTGCTTCTGCAAAACCTGGTGGCAAATTCTGCTTGCTGGAAGGGGAGCCTGACTCCTGAAGTTGACCTGTGAACCCTACATGTTATGTTGCCCACAGTGTGCACTGGTATGTACGTATGCACATGCACACATACACACACAGAGACCATAATAAATTCATGGAGAGAGAGAGAGAGAGAGAGAGAGAGAGAGAGAGAGAGAGAGAGAGAGAGAGAGAGAGAGAGAAGTCACCTGACCCACCATCACATACTACTGCAAAAAGCACACAAGACATCAGACTCCTGTGGTCCATCAGTGTTCAAGCAATCATATTCCATAGCTGTGGTTTTTATAATGACCCTTGAACTACAGCGGCTTTCCAAATTTTCATTCCCCAGGAAGCTAAGAGTATCCCTGTCCTCCCTTTGAAGTCCCCTAAAAACTGGGATTTGAAATTCACTGTATGCAACATAAATCTGACTGGTTACATAATAGAAAACATCAGACAGCACTGGCTCTCATTCAAGTCATTTAGAACAGATTTCATAAAAGCTGGACCTCACGGGATGCGGCCTCCCACAAGCCAAAAAGAAGCCAAGGCCAAGCCACAGGCTCTCTAAGCTGTTCGTCCTTGGGTCCTCCTCGGTCTCCAGTGAAAACAACCAGAAGAATCGAAATTGATGAGATTTCATTACACGAGAAACTTCATGAAAATCAGTTCTAACCTCTGCTGCCCCCGGCAGCCAGACCTGTGTTTCTATGAACAGCACTAAAGATAAGCTGTCCCATGGAAGTCACAAGAGAAGTCAGCCCGCACTTTTAATGCACTCTTAGTGGTGGTACTAAAGATGTTTCATTTGCACCGGCTTTGCTGTTGAGGGCAGAGTAGCGCCGAGTGAGTCTGCAGCCCCAAAGAAAAGAGCAACTGGGAGACACAGCTTTCTGCTCCAAAAACGTATCAATGAAATTCCAGGAAAGCTGTCTACACAATTCTTATTGCACTCTATTTCAAAGAAGGGACGACATCTCCAGGAACATGACGGCTTAAAAGCACGAAGTTCCTCATCTGACAAATTCCATAGCTGCGCTCTGGAGACTTAACGGGAAGAAAAAAAGCACAGAGAAATGACTAATTACTATAATATTAATTTCATCTTCAGCCCCCCGCCCCCTTATAAGCATACAGCACTCTCTGTCAGCCTGAGGAAGTGATACTGGACTCTGGGTCACCTCAGCCAGCAGTGATGGGGGGGCAACTCAACAGGTCTGCAGCTGAAACCCCCAAGCTGCCTCCAACTCAGCATCCTCTCTAAGAAGCGAGGAAACACTCAGGCAGCCACACTACTACAGGCAGCTTCAAGACCAGCAAGGAGCAGGGTGTGTTTCTGTGCGAAATGTCACCAACTGCAGGAAGGAAACCTCACACGTCACAAGCTAAGAAGAAAGGTCTGTGTTGATAAGTAAACCTCAGCCTAGGCCGAGATATTAGAACTGAAGGCCTAACTTCTGTTTTAGTGGGGGGAAGGGTCCTTATTTGTTGTTTTCTATAAAAAGAAGAACCCAGAATCACTTTATTACTATGCCGCATTTGGCTTTAGCATTCTGTAGACTGTTTTACTGAAGAGTGAAGAGTCTTCTAGAATGTTCTCTGTGTGGGGGTAGGGGGTTCAGAGAAAGGTTTCTTTGTGTAGCCTTGGCTGTCCTGGAACTGGCTCTGTAGACCAGGCTGGCCTTGAACTCACAGTGATCTACCTGCCTCTGCCTCCTGAGTGCTGGGATTAAAGGCTTGTGCCACCACCACCCAGCTTCTAGTATGTTCTTTTAACTTTTACTAATGTTACATTCCTCTTTGTTTTGATGAAGAGGGAGCAGGGTTTGCTCCAAAGGGCTCCTTCATGTGAGGTAAAACTTTGTGGTAGATGATGTGGCAAATACAGAAAGTTCTAGGCATCCCCTACCTATCCTGAACGTAGTCTGCAATTCCAACACAAGGGTCACACCCCTTTAGTGACTGCATAGAATTTCATCATAGCAGGGCTGGGGAAAGGGCTCATCACTGCTCATCTTCCATAGGAGGAGGTTCTGAGTTCAATTCCCAGTAGCCACACGGAGGCTCACAACCATCTGTAATGAGATCTGATTCCTTCTGCTGGTGTGCACGAAGACAGATCACTCATATAAAATAAATAAATACTTTTTAAAAATATTTCATCATACACATGCTCCTCCCATCACAGTCTGTCGGGCCAGAATCTCAGGCACCCTGGCATCACCCAAAGACCCTTCTAAGGAAGCCTGGAATACCCCAATTCCTTGCAAAATCCAAAGAGCGATTTACAGCCAGCGTCCCCTTCTTCCTGAGTTGAAATGTGTCTGTTGAATTCTAATAGCCGGGCCCCTCTGGTCCAGAGAAATGAGTGCACTCAAGAAAACACAAAGAAACAGGGCTTCATGTCTTCCATTTAGGGCTTGGATTTGTTGGACATTGATTCCATGGTTGTGTGGTGACTGTTTAACTCCACCATCTGCTGAAATTCGCACCCTCCGGTGGCCATCTAGTATAGTCTAAGTTGTGGTTAAAGGGGCCTTCTGACCCAGGCATACACTCTAGACACCAGCAGCCGGATCACATGTGTCCTGGGAGCAGATTGGCTAGTGATCACGTGATTCCAGGGAGACTGCAGTGCAGCCTCGTGAAACCTTTCCTGATCCTTTCACCAAGGACTAAGTCAACAAAAGCAGTATATATATATTGGTTTTACGAGACAAGGTTTCTCTGTATTGTTTTGGAGGCTGTCGGTCCAGCCTGGCCTCGAACTCACAGAAATCCGCCTGCCTCTGCCTCCTGAGTGCTGGGATTAAAGGCGTGCGCCACCACCGCCCAGCAAAAGCAGTATATTTATGCGTGCCACGAAGTGAAAACCAGGCAGTGATGGAAGGTAATAGAAAGAAACAGAGAAGGCAAAGGAAATAAGAAAGACATTCAGGAATCCTCTCTTGCCGCTGCTTCACCTTCCATGGCTCCAGAAACCCACAGTCTAACACGGTCCAAGAATACTACATGGAAGATCCCATCAATGAGTAACTTGTGCACCTTTCTGAGTGGCGCGGTGCAATCTCGTGCCTCTGACCCTGCCCTGCTGTGTGTCCCTTTGCTGGGTGCAACCATGCTGTATCTGCTACTCACCCAGTAGTCACTGAGAATCTCCTCAGTTATCAGAACAACTGTCACAGTAGCACATGCTCTACTCTGCTGGCTTCACTAAGACATCTTCCTAATATCACTGATATTACATCCAGAGGAGGAAGATGAGAATGTGAGTTTACGCTTGCCTGAGCAGCGGAAGCCAATGGGAAATCCGACGATACCCACAGGGACACTGGCCAGATCACTGCCAACCTGACTGATGATGTGCAGTCTCCCAGCGTGGACACTATCCGGGTCCTCTTACCACCTACATACAGACACACCCACATAGCACATGTCCATGAGTATCCGTGAAGAGATTTATTACACGGAATTAGCTCATGACTCCGCATGGCCTGACATGTCTGAAGATCTGCACAGAGCCAGCAAGCAAAGCAATGCCAAATCCAGTCCAAGGCCAAAGGCAGTCAAGCTGGAGACACTGTCTCTACTGAGAAGGTATGAGCCATTGGTTTTGTCCAGACCTCCAACTGGCTGCCTGAGCCTTCTGTACTAGGGAGAGCAATCTACTAACTCTCTCACCTTGTGAAGCCTCTCCCCGAAACGCTCTTGGAGAACACCCAGAGCGGTTGGTCAAATACTTGGGCAGGTGAGCACATAAAAATAAGTGTCACAGGTCTCAGTGTGTAACAGGTTCCACTGAAAACATGAGTGTTACAGCGGCCACGCCTGAAACATCCCCACTGGCCAAGATGAGAGGACAGGGTCCGAGTCAGCAGTACCCTGGGAAAAGCCCAAGATAGGAGCCGGCCCTTGGAGATGTCCTGTAAACATGCACTCTCTGACACCACCCACACCCGCAGCTACAACTTCCCTGGCTTTCTGCAGAAAAAAAAATGTCGGCAGCCACTCCTCCAGTCTTTCTCCAGAGCCTGAGTCCCATCCACACCTAGGGGATCCTCAGCCCCAGCCCCTCCTCCAGCCTTCTCCAGAGCCTGCCTCACACCTAGACCCAAGCTTCTCTATGGCAGGATTAACCACACAGGGCATTGGACAGGCCTGTGTCTCAAATACTCGGGAAAATAAAACAAGGTCACGGGTTGAAAGCCAGCCTGGACTACAAAGTAAGCTCTAGCCTAGTCTGAGCTACCTAATGAGCCTCTCAAAACTTTTTTTTATTATCATTTTTTATTTTAATTTTAAATAGCTTGTTTTACATGTCAATCCCAGTTCCCTCTCCCTCCTCTCCTCCCGCACTCCCCTTCCCCCCCACCCTCCCACCCTATTGCCAACTCCTTCCACATAGGGGATATCTAGAGTCTGTCACTTCACTCTGGGTAGGGTCCAGGCACTCCCCTAAGAGTCCAGGCTGAGAGAGCATCCCTCTTTGTGCTATAGGCACACGAAGACTGTTTGTATACCGGGGATAGACACTGATCCACAGCTCAGGGCCCCATAGGTTGCCCAGGCCTTCTCGCTGACACTCACATTTGGGGGGGTCCAGATCAGTCCCATGCTGGCCTCCCCACTGTCGGTCTGGGGTCCAAGAGCTCTCCCCTGTTCAGATCAGCTGTCTCTGCTGGTTTTGCCAGCCCATTCTTTGCCAATTTGCTCATCACTCCTCTCTCTCTCTGTCACTGGGTTCCTTGGGTTCAGTTCAGTGATTGTGTGTTTGCCTCTGCTTCCATCAGTCACAGGATGAAGGCTCCTCTCAAAACTTTTTAAGTCATAAGAAAACTGAGGGTACAGCTCGGTGGTAGTCTTGCTAGCATATGCAAGAACTTTGGTTCAATACCCAGCAATGTAAAAAAGAAAAGAAAAGAAAGCCAACACTGACCCACAGAGGAGCCAGGGGGACTCTTCCCTCATTAAATGTCCATCAAAACAGTCCCTGTAGAACTCGGACAATATAAATAGCACCTAAGCCATCTGGCAGTCAATTTAACTAAGACGCTGAGTGAGAAAGCCAGAGGAAAAACAGTTCATTCAGACGGGCCATGGCTGAGAAGCCACGCACTAGGACCGGCCCCAGCTTCTGCATCATTCCAGGAATGATTTGTAGCTTCGAGGTGAGAATAAATCAGGCCCGGAGCAGCAGGCACAGCCATTCAACCAGGCCACGGCCATCACGGTCCTGGTCATCCATCAAGCCTGCTCCCTCCCATCTGGGTACCTAGCCACAGGCATGGCTGTCGCAAGGGGAGGAGGGCTTGGTGATTTAGGTCGCGATGATACACCGATGATCTAGCACACCATTTTATCGTGAAGTTTTAAGTTCTGAATTTTGATGTATGTTTATAAATATATCTGTGCAATTATATGATGCGTACAGAAGCCAGCCAAGTCTACACACGGCTGAATAATCCAATCCTAGCGACCTTGAAGGCTCCAGCATGAATAACACCACTGGGTCTAAGTTGGCCAGCACCTGGAACTCAGAGAAAGGAGAACCACAGGGGAAGACATGAGCTGAGGAGAGACCTGGGTGAGCAGAGATGCTGAGCCGCAACCTGGCCCAGAGGAAAGGGCAACACAGCCAAGGGCACGTTCTGGGAAAACGTAATTCAGAAGTGTGTCGCTGGGGGCAAAGGGACTTACTTTCCCGGAGAAATGGAGAAGCATCTGCTGGGCTTGGAAGCATGACTTGTAAGAGGTTGGTGAGTTCCTCTTGCGGCTTCTTTAAAACTGCAAAGATCACGGTTTGATCAGGTGACTGGCCTTCGGCATCTAAAAACCTTGTCCTGTGGAAAAGCCTTGCTTTGTTCCATGTGTTAGACAGTCTTGCTCTCTGCAGCCCAGACTGGCTTCAAACTCACAAACTCTCCGGCCTACCACGTACTGGGACTACAGGTATGCACCACCACTCCCCGATCTTGGGAAAGGCTTGTATGACGGGCACACAATCAGCACGCGCCCACAATCCAGTACCATTCGCTGTTTCCCTGTTCTCCCCCACCCCTCTATTACTCTGAATACTACTATCTCAAGCGTCCTTCTGTGTCATCTACAAACATGTTAGCGGGTAGTGCCATAAGACACAATCTTTACATAAACACAATTCCAACGCTTTTGCAGGCTGTTTGGTTTTAAATGTCACTGACGCTGGCGTTACCTCTCTCTCCCAACACCCTCCCTCCCCTTGTCAAGTCAGAGTCCTAGCAAGATCCAAGGCCGTATCTGTTTTACTTCACTTTGGTATCTTTCTCCAGGGAGTCCTCCTCCCCTCCCACTCACCCACACTGCAGAATTATTCCTGCAATTCCTCTCTCCCAGCTTGAAGACCACGCAGGTTAAAGCATTTCAATTGCGCTTATTCTCCCTTCCATCACTTTCTTAAAACAATTTTTGTGGTGTAGGCCAGAGACTTGGTTGAGTGGTTAAGAGTGTGCACTGCTCTCAGAGGACCCATGTTTGTTCCCAGAACCCAAGTCTAGTGGCTCACAACAGCCTTAATTCCAGCTCCAGAAGACACCCTCTTCTGGAATCTGTGGTCACCTACACACACACACACACACACACACACACACACACACACACCTACACACATCTACACACACACCTACGTACACACCTACACACATCTACACACACACCTACATACACACCTACACACACACCTACATACACACCTACACACACACACACCTACACACACACACACACGTAAATCATTTCTTAAGCTTTTGTTGTGACTGAGGCTGGTGACACGGCTGAGCAGGTAAAGGTGCCTGTTACCACCCTGACAGTCTGAGTTTGATCTCCAGGACCCAGGTAAAGTAAGAGTACAGACTCCAAAGACAGGTGTGGTGGTGCACAACTTTAATCCCAGCATTTGGTAGGCAGAGGCAAGTGGATCTCTGAGTTCAAGGCCAGCCTGGTCTACACAGTGAGTTCCAGGACAACCACAGCTGTATAGTGACACCCTGTCTTGATAAAAAAAAAAAAAAAAGAACAGACCCCAGCAAGTTGTATAGTGATTTCCACATATGTGCACGTGCATGAGCGCGCACACATGTGCACACACACAATAAATAAAATGTAATTTGAAAACTGTTACTTGCAAAGCCTTTGAAAGCCTGAAGTACCAGCTCTTTCTACTGAGACTCCAGCAAAGGGCAGATGGGACAAAGGATAATGTCCACAACACCTGCCAAGCCCTGCTCCAACACTTAGCATAACTCAGACGCACCATGGCTCCTGGGCCTAGGTTCAGGGCCATCATCCTTTGTTTTAGGATTTATTCATTTTTACTTTACGTGCACATGTGTCTAAAGAATGCTCGCATGTGTACCACATAGTTACCGTTGCCGAGAAGGTCAGAAGCGGGGACTGGAGAGCTGGGGTGACGGAAGGCTGTGGTGGCTGTGGGGTGCTGGAAACTGAACCCTGGTCCTCTGTGTGAGCAAGTTCCATTGCCTGCTAAACCACTGCTCCAGCCTCAGCTCCAGCATCATTAAAGGAAGGAAGCATGGCAGGAGGGCCAAAAAAAATCAAAACACCCAAAACCAACTGTGCCATTGACGAGTTTAGAGATGAGCTACGGGAGCGTCTGGGCTGTTAGATCCTATTCCCAGAGAAGAGGCTGTGAGCTCTTAAGCAGGAATGTTTCTTCTCGCCCCTCTGTGAGGCTCCAATGGGCAGCTTGTGGCATCCACCCCCTCACTAGCGGGCAACTTCCCCCATGGGCTGGCACTGAAACACTTGGTCACCAAAGGGTGACAAACAGCACCACCGTAATCACCACCACCTCTCCCAAGAAGGAAGGAGCCTGCATGGACTGAATGGTGACAGAAAGGAATGCCCAAAGAAATGAGCCAAAGAAATGGTTACCACCAGCCCAGTATTGCCTGGCTTATACTCGCTCAACAAGAGTGTTTTCTGGCCTGATCTAGTCCTTCAGTCTTTAAGAAGTCAACTAAGAACCGGGCAGTGGTTGCGCATGCCTTTAATCCCAGCACTCGGGAGGCAGAGACAGGCGGATCGCTGTGAGTTCGAGATCAGCATGGTCTACAAGTGCTAGTTCCAGGACAGCCTCCAAAGCCACAGAGAAACCCTGTCTCGAAAAACCAAGGGGAAAAAAAAAAGCCAACTAAATCAGAGCAAGACTTGAGAACCAAGGCTCCCAGCTCTATGCAGGGACCCCCACCCCCAGTGCTTTTCCTTGGACTGTTGCTCCTCATAATCACAAGACCCACAGAGTCAGGATACCGGGTAAGTCTAGAAAATGACCCAAAGAGGTTTGGAGTGACAAGTCCCAGGCCAACCCCCCTCATAAGTGGGCATCACAGTGTGTCTTCTCCTTTCCCCTGACAAACCAGGGGCACCTGTGGTGGCCACGCAGCTTCTACAGGATGCTTTGTCCCCGCTACTTAACTCTCTCTCCAACACAAAGCGCCAAGGACCGTAGATACAGCCAACAGCCCATGCCACTACAGGAATGAATTCAGACTTCACCAGGTCCTATGAGAGCCCCCGCCCCGCCCAAACTTAAACCTCATGCTTCAAAGGAAGATTGCTAATTACACATTATGACACCAATTATATCGAAATGCATTATGAGGCAGAATCTTTGCTAAGCAATTCTGCTATTTTAACTCCTGTCTTCTCCCACTTTTTAATAATCGCTACGGTTTTTATTGCATTAAGATGCATTAAGAAAAGTCTTTTATATTTTAAATCTATTTCATTATTCTTACATAAAGCATCCCACAGCCATCGGTAATAATTTGACGAAACGGTGAGACGGCAAAGAGACTATCTCTGGAAGTGTGAGCTGAGCACCATCTAGAAGGACCGCCCTCAGCACAGGACAGGAAAGGGACAGACTCCTGACCAGAGGTAAAACAAGGCAGACATTAACGCACACTCAGATGAAGAGGAGAGAAGGAAAGCTTTGTCCTAAGGAAGAAGGCGTGACAAGGTCTCAAGATGTGGACTGCCAGGACTGTCAGCTTCAGTCATCCACACAGCTAAAGGACATCACTAACGAACCTGGCCTTGTGGGACTGCACTTCCTTTGAGCGACGGCTGGCCCTCTGTGCCCAGGGTTCAACAACCAGACACTGACTGAAGACACAGCTAGTCCCTCAACTGCCTCTTCTGCGCTACTGCCCCGTTGCCATCATCTCCTGTGTGGGCCCAGCTTTGCACTGTTAGGTGCAGTCTGGAGGTGCATTTTTGTTATCACTGTTTGAAGCAGAGTGGTCTCATCACCACTATGTGATTGAGGCTGGTCCCGAACTCCCGATCCTCCTGCCTTCATCTCCCAAGTGGTATGATTATGGGCTTGAGTCCCACACTAGGCTTACAGATGAGTTGAAACTATGTCAGGAGATGTCTGTAAGATTTTATGGTAAAATGACGGCATTTTATAAAGGAGATTTGAGCAGCCTCAGATTTCGATGTGTGGCAGGGGACATCCTGAAACCTGTATTCCACAGAGGCTGACGTACAACAGCTTAAGCACAATGTCATCTAACATAGAAACGCAAACAAGAAAATTCAGTTACTTTAACAGTTACAACAGCTCGTAAACCACAAATTTCATATTCATACAACCAGGGCACACACGCATATGCACACAGAGGAGCCTGCATGCATGCACCCACACATGCATGTGCACACACATGGGTACGCATGCGCCTCCAACAACTACTGCTGCAAGAAAGTTACCATAGGTAACAAATGAGTACAGCCGTGCCTGCCACCAAAACCTTACTAATTGAACAAGGTGATACAACGTGCTAACTGTTCCTTAGAAGGCCAGGAAGGACAGGTGAGGTACCCTGAGGACCCTCCTGTTAAAAATAAATAAATAAACACCGCAGAAACACACAACTGTACTGAGCAGAGCCCAGCACACACCGCAGGATTCTCAGAGATTAAACTCAGGGGCAGGAGGAATGGCTCAGTGGTTAAGAGCACTTACAGCTTTTGCAAAGGACCAGGGTTAAGTTCCCAGCATCGACCTGGTAGCTCACAAATGTTTATAACTCCATCTCCAGGGGGTATGAGGCCTCTTCTGGCCTCTGCAGGCACTGCACGTATGTGGTATGCATATACAGGCAAAATACTCATACAAAAAAAATCCTTAAAGCTCAAAAAAAAATCTAAAACCCAGGTCTAAGCAGAGTGTGTAACCCTAGTACTTGGGAGTTTGAGGCAGAAGGATCTCAAATTTAATTACAGCCTGGGAGCACATGATACACAGCAAGGCTTTTTCTCACCCTTCTCTCTGACCATTGTCCCTAATTGGCTAGGGTTTCTTCCTCACAGAAGCCCCTTCTACTCTAAAACGGAGTGTGACCTCAGAGTAGGTACTCACAAGAGGCTCTGCAGTGATGTCTCTAAACTGCCTAGAGCAGGGGACCCTTTAGGACCTGGCAGTCTCCTAGAACTAGGGGTGCAGGCTGTGGTCACCAGGTCAAAGAGGTAATTAGCTGACTTAATCAGGGTTACTGTCGCTGAGGCACCGTGACCACATGCAACGTGGGGAGGAGAGGGCTCACCTGGCTTTCACTTCACATGACAGTCCATCACTGGGGAAGCCAGGACAGGCACTCAAGCAGGGCAGGAACCTGGAGGTGGGAGCTGATGCAGAGGACGTGGAGGGGAGCTGCTCACTAACTTGCTCCCCATGGCTTGCTGAGTCTGCTTTCTTATAGAACCCAGGACCAGCCCAGGGATGGCCCCACCCACAATAGGCTGGTCCCTGCCCCATCAATCACTAATGAAGAAAATGCTCCACAAGCTTATGTACAGCATGAACTCACGGAGGCATTTCCTCAGTGGAGGCTCCCTCCTCTCAGATGGCAATGCCTTCTATCACGTTGACCTAAAGCTAGCCAGCGCACTGGTACACCTAGGAAATTTCCAACCTGCATCTTAACAGTCACTCCCACTCTCAACTCAATCTTGAATTTCCACCTGCTGACTGGACAGAAAGGGACCAGGTCTGCTCTGCCCCATGCAGAGCAAATCCTCAAAACCCCCCTCAAAATGAACCCGAGTCCGTCTTCAAATCACCCCATCCATCACCCGCGTCCTCCCCAACAGATCCTGTGACCACCGCCGGCACACACTTGCAAGCACGCACACGTACACACAAAATCAAATAAAGAAAATCTGACCTAAGTTCTCCTTCAGAGGGCCAGTTAATAATGCAGGACAAATGGCAGAACCCAAATACCATCTCTTTGTTCCTCTAAAGAAAAGATCACACCTGTCACCAACCCCAGATCACCAATGGATTTCCAGTCATGTGGAGAAAGGCTGATAAGGGCTCTAGGGATGGATGGATGGATGGATGGATGGATGGATGGATGGATGGATGGATGGATGGATGGACTGGCATTGGCTGTAATTACTGATAATTAAAAAGGGACAGTACACTACAGTCTATGCAACATTCTTGCCCCAATTCTTACTCATTCTTTCAACATAGCTGCACACTTGTTTCCCAGACTCCTAGGCTCAAGCAATCCTCCCATCTCAGTATGGGTCACCATGCCGGGCTGTTGGCCCCCAGTTTGGAACTGAATCTGAGCATGTCTTTAGGAAAACATTGGCAGACAGTGGAACATGTCCACTCGAGAACACCAGAAATGCAGTCTATACCGTGGAAACGTCACAGGACAAATGCATTATTGGGGGCTGGGGATGACAAGGAGGTACCTTATTCTCAAATGTAAGTGAGGACCTCACAGCAAGTTCTCCTGTAATCCCCACACTAGGGATCTGGAAGCAGAAGGACTCAGTTCTAAACCAGCATGAGCTACGTAGAGAAACCATGTCATACCATCAGTGGTTCTCAACCTTCCTGATGCTGCGACCCTTTAATACAGTTCCTCCTGCTGTGGTGACCCCAAGACACAAAATTACTTCATTGCTACTTCATAACTGTAATTCTGCTACTGTTACAAATCGTAATGTAAATATCTGATAACCAACCCCTGTGAAACCTGCATTTGAAACCCCAAAGGGGACACAACCCACGGGCTGAGAACCACTGTCGTAGAGTGTTGGGGACATGAGCTCAACTCCATGCAGTGTGACTGTTACTTAGGGCCTTGGATTGTGCTTAGGTATTTTACCAACTGAAAACAGCTACCCAGTGACAGCAAGGAATGAACTCTGGCTCACTGATGTGATAAAAAGATTATGTGATGTTGGACCTAAGGAGCCCTGATCACTTCAGAGAAGCATTTATACCTAGAGCTGATTTCTCTCCTCCAGTCCTCTCTGAGCTGTTCTTCAGGCAACTATACAAATGACGACAGCTGCCCTGATCATACAGAATCTCTGTTGTTTTAGTACCCCAAGGAAAAATGTCTAGAAGGAAGGATAATGGACGAGAACTAAGTAACACAAACATTAATTTGGCGTTTTTCTAACGTCTCAGTGTACTCACAATGTCCCAAGAAAGTGCTTCAAGACACACGGCCAGCATGTAGGGGAACATGACTACTCACCATTCGGAGCTCAAGCTTGGGAGAGTGTCAACATCCAGAATGAAGCCGTCAACCTGGAAGTCCAGAAGAAAAGGCTCTGAGTGACTAGCAGCTTCCCCAAAGCACATGCACTTCATTCCATAAGCAAAAAAGGAAAGAAACGAACATATCCATCCAAAACTGTATCTATAAGGCAAGGGTAGGGGCCAGAAGAAGAAACTAAGGGCTTAGAATGGGAAGCCAAGTAATCTAGAACTCTCAACAAAGCGAGCCACAGAGAACCCACCCTTGTGACATCACTCTAGTTCCAACTTCTGGAGGAACAGTAGCCTGGAGGCAGTCACGTGGTCCTCCCAGGCTCCCGGCCCTAGTAAAGAAAGCAAGAAAAGGCAGGCATGGTCTTACATGTCTGAAAGCAACATGGAACTACATGCCTGTAGTCTCGGCTACCCAAGAGAGTGAAGCAGGAAGGCCACAACCGTCCAGGAGCTTACAGTCAGCAGACAACACAGCAAGACCCACCACTTAAAAATAAAGGAAGAGCCGGGCGGTAGTGGCGCACGCCTTTAGTCCCAGCACTCGGGAGGCAGAGGCAGGTGGATCTCTGTGAGTTCAAGACCAGCCTGGTCTACAAAGCTAGTTCCAGGACAGCCTCCAAAACAATACAGAGAAACCCTGTCTTGAAAAGCCAAAAATAAAATAAAATAAATGAAGAAAATAAAAAGCAAGAGGATAATACAGGTGCATTTTTATTAGGAGGACTGGAATTGTCAAAGCTACTGTACAGTCTCCTAATGAGGGAGGGAACATACAGCAAAGACACAAAATTGTGACAAGTCAGTCAAAGAGAAGGGAGATTTCAGCCTGGAGGCCAAGGCCAAGCTTCTTCTCAATGAGAATCAGCGGCCAGGGTTGACACGCCCTGTGGTGAGTAATGGCTCTCAGTACTGGGTCAGGCTGGACCCGACATGATTTCAAATGGATAACACTTAAAAACCTGGACATGTTTCATAAACGGTTAAGGCAGGCAGACTCCCCCAGGGTGACAGCAATGGGCAGACAGTAGCCCTGCTGGAATAAGGGGATGGACAGAGCTCCACTGAGGACACAGGAAAGACAGCTGGTGGTTACAGAACGAGTGGGGTAGGACGCCAATTGGTGGGAAACACCAATGTCGGATACCTTCTTGCTGGAGGCAGGGCCAGGACTAGACAGAGGAGGAAGGGGAGAGGAATAACTCCTCCGACACCAAAGGTGGTCACTAATAACACATGGGAATTCTCGGGGATTGGGTTAGCAGGGTTCTGCTAAAACCTCACAGCAAAACAAGGAGAGGTTGAGGCCTACTTTTTAAAATGTTCAGAAAAGCCTGGCTTGATTGTGGCCAAATACGGAGCGTCAAGAACAGCGTAAGCCGAGGCCCTGACTCCTAGAGGGTTCCCACGTCAGGAGACCTCCGCCACCTTCACAGACCTGCAGACCTGGGTAGCTTATTTCCGGCATATTTAAGAAAACACAATTCAGTGAACATTGTTGTGATGATAACTTAGTTCTGCGTGCACAACAAAGCGTACATAAATCTCCTCGAAGAACAAAGTAAGCCAAATACAGACAGACGTGACCACACCACAACTTTTTGTAAAGTCCAATAGGCTCTACAGGCTGAGGAAAACTAATTTACGCTATGGGTCTGGGGGGAAATGCCCCCCAAGAAAGGGGGGGAGGGGGCTGTCTCTATCCACCCAGAGAGAGCCAAAGTCCCCAGGCTAGTAAACAGATCTGCCCCCAGCCCTCTGGGTGGAGTACAGGTGGAGCTTCCCTTCCCTTGAAGGGACAACCCTGTGCGCTTAAGTCCAGGTTCCCCTCGTGCTTATCTGGGAACAAAGACCTCTGTGCTCCACACGGTCTAGAAGTTGCCGTGATCGTGGTGCTTTAACACAGCCGTACAAGAGTAGCCAATATAAGAGAAGAGGAAAAAAAATTTTTTGACTCCTGGATTTAAAACATTCCACAAGATCCAAGAAGCTTAGCAACCGTCTACGCAATTTCCCTATCACCCAGATCCCAGGAGGTGGGACAAATGGACAAAATGCCCTCCTCGCATCCTCACAAGTGGAACAGACACATGGGTTACTGAACACCTACAAGGGTGTGGTGGCTCACACCTTTAGTCCCAGCACTCAGGAGGTAGAGGCAGGTGGATCTCAGTGAGTTCTAGACCAGCCAGGGCTACATAATGAGAGCCTGCCTTTAAAAAAAAGAAAGAAAGGAAGAAAGAAAGGAAGGAAGGAAGGAAGGAAGGAAGGAAGGAAGGAAGGAAGGAAGGAAGGAAGGAAGGAAGGAAGGAAAGAAAGAAAGAAAGAAAGAAAGAAAGAAAGAAAGAAAGAAAGAAAGAAAGAAAGAAAGAAAGAAAGAAAGAAAGAAAGAAACTCTGCAAGGGCAAATGTGCTAAATGTTCTATCTTATCTCTGTCAGCAACGATCTATTCCCAAGGCAGCCCTCCCTCCCCCGCCCCTGTGCAAGCCCACACTTCCTTCCTGCTGGGTCACCTGGGGTCTGACCATCATGTGGCTTCCCTGTTTCAGTCACAGGGGATGGAGAAGGGACTTCCAACCCCCATGTCTCATGCCACTTCTGGCCCTTCATGGCCCTGTGACCCCTTCACTCGATACCCCAGTCTCTTTGAGTAAGCTATGTATTTTCCTGTCCCGTCTGCGGTCCACAACAAGGACAGACGGAAGTCAGAGAATCTGCATATTTCCATATCTGCTCTCAACCACAAGGGAAAGGAGGGAGGGGGAGGAAGGGGGGAGGGAGAGAGGGAGGAGGGAGGGAGGGAAGGAAGGAAGGAAGGAAGGAAGGAAGGAAGGAAGGAAGGAAGGAAGGAAGGAAGGACCCAGTTTCTAAGGCACAGTTCATAAGACACATGGGACAGAGACAAAAGTGAGGGCTGTCCAAGGAGGCTCTAAATTTACTGGTATCTTAAAATTCTACCCAAATTTTGCATGCACATGCGTTTTTCTGAGGAGAGAAATCCAAAAAGAAAAAGGTCACGTTTGTCACAGGAGCCTCCAAAGTTGAGGTACCACCGCAGGAGCCGACCAGCACTGCAGAGCCGCTGTCTCCTCGGGGAGGAAAAAGAAGAAGATGCAGAGTCGAGGCCACACCTAAGTCAGCCCCCAGGAGGGAACACGACCACCTCCCTCACTGAGGGGGCTGGGGTTGGGGGACCCACCCCTCACCACCCACCCTGCCAGGCAGCTGCGATGGTGTGTTCCTGAGAACCGCTCACAGCTCCCTCCCAACAATCAAGTGACATTTGCAAAGCTCATCAGCTCAGCAGGTGTTCCTATGTGCAAGCAGCAGAAAATCAGTTCCGGGCCTGGGGAAAAAAAGAATGTACTCTGCTCTGAAAGCCCCCCAGGCTGCTGGGAGAGTGTGGGACAGAAGAGAGGAAAGACACTGGGGGCAGAAAGACAGCACACATGGACAGATGAGAGTTCCAGAAATGTCTAGGTGGCAAAGGGAAGTGAGTGTGTGCGTGTGTGCATGCGTGTGTGTGACACTGTACCCTAGGCAGCAACCCTTACAAACATGTGCTCCCAACCTCCTGCCTGCCTACCCATTGACCAGGCACATATCACTCACCTTGTCTAGTCTCTAGCTCACCCCTGGCTACACGGAGACTCCATAGCACATAGCACATAGCAGGGCTGCGGTTAGGGTCACCGAGGTGTGCCTTGCCCGGCCCGAGGTCTATTTAGTGGCCTCTGCGTCCTTCACAACCAGGGTGGTCTGACACAAAGCAACAGAAGGTGACGAGAGACTGACGAGCTGACACTAAGGTTGATGCCAACAGGAAGTGACAAGCCATCTGGGCAACAGCTCCTGAGGGGGACCAGAGCCTCCGACCCACCTGGAGCCCCATGACTCTGCCCTTCTCCCGGGATGCTGTCCTCAGCCCAGAGGACAGTGCACCCAAGAGCCTTGCTCTGGAGCCTTGATCAGAGGTGGCCCTGGACAAATCGAAGCATTACTCTAAAACTCGGTCTCCTGACTACCGGGTGTCATCAGTCCCGGAACCAACCTTTTCTGAGGACTAAACTCCCACAAAGTTCTGAGAACAATGCCCAGAGAGCAGAAATAGGCTCGTGCAAGCTGTCACACTCGTGCGTTTCAGCGGGTTCTGAAGAGCCGTGTAACAAAGCGGCATCTGCGCTCTGGAGACACAGTTACTGGCAGCACCAGCCCACAAGCCAGCTACACATGTCCTCTGTCCTGAGATGTGCTGTGTATGTTAATGCTTCTGAAATTACAGTGGGCACTGAATGTGCCATACACCATGCTGCCTGTTAAGTGGGGACAATACATCGAGCTAACGGGGTCTGCAGAGGAGGGGAGGGGGGGAAAGCCTTGGATGTATGTAAATGCTCCTCTACGAAGCCGGCTCTGGAGTACTCAGAAATCATTTTCTGTGATTCTGTCCACCATCGTGAGAGGCGTGGATCTCACCAACTGCCCACTGTCCCCTCTGACCTCACTCTTACGTAACCCAAGTCCCCCTCCACTCTGCTAACCAAGACGCCGGCCGAATGGCCAAAGCTTTGGGAAACAAATGGTGCTATAAAGCTTTAGGCATTTCCTCGGGTTTCCCTGACCCGTCGGCATCTAAGAACTACTGACTTACAGAGCACTCTTTAGAAGTTGCTGAGTTGTGCCACACCACAAGCCGAGTTCATCTAAGGTTGCTCCCCTCCCCCCCCTTGTGGAACAATCTTCATGTCATTGGTTGGTTTTTTGGTG
This sequence comes from Mesocricetus auratus, assembly GCF_017639785.1. Taxonomy (NCBI): domain Eukaryota; kingdom Metazoa; phylum Chordata; class Mammalia; order Rodentia; family Cricetidae; genus Mesocricetus; species Mesocricetus auratus. Next base: position 7,471,658 of record NW_024429192.1, on the reverse strand, counting down.
ACCCCTACAGGAACAGAGGTTCTCCTATCAATCTGAGAAAGCCCCATGGAAGATAAACCTCTAGCAGAGGGGCTGGCGAAGTGGTTCAGTGGTTAAGAACGTCTACTGCGCTTGCAGAGGACCCAGGTTCTATTCCCAGCACCTACATGGCTGCTCACAACTGCCTGTCACACTGGTTCTCCAGGGAATCGATTCCCTCTTCTGATCTCCATGGACGCCAGACAGTCACATGGTACTCACCTACAAACAAGCAAAACACTCAACAGCATAAAATAAGTAGAAGTGAAAAAAGCTAAAAACCATTTAGCAGAGACACAAGAGAACCCAACCCAACGTGGAGAAAAGCTATCAATAAATGCATCTGAGGGGTTTGGGGACATAGCTCGGTGGTAGGGAGCTTATCCAGAAAGCCAAGCCCTGGGCTCAGTACATATCGTTTAGAAAGGAAAAAAGATGCATTCAAATACATCAGAGAATAATCCTAAAGGACCAGGAAACTGAAGCTGAGTGAATCAGTGGCCTCATTCACCCATAGCGCCTGGGAAGTCCTAAAAATCACTACTGGCTGAGTAGTCCTGGCCAAAATGTTCGATTCTGGAAGTGTCAAACCTCTAGCGTTCAGCTTTTTGAATTTGCCTGTATTCCCCTCCCCCCCAGGTTTGGGATCATCTTCACATACATGTTGAGATGTCTTGGGGAGGGGACCCGAGTCTAAACACGGATGTACCTTCACAGTTTCAGCTTCAAGTCTTTTCCTGTCCCTTAGCATCTTCGCCCCTTCCTTCATGCCACCAAGACTTGAGCGATGCTAAGCACACAAGGGTACAATCACAACAGCAGCCGTCTAGAAGCCCGGGCCCTAGGTTAGAGTGCTGGCTACAAATCCTCATCTCCCTAACGGTTAGGCATGCGACCTGAGCCAGTGCCCCCAAGCTCCTGGGCAAAGGGAAGGTAACGGGAGTTAACGGGAATGAGGATTCAGTCAACGGAGGCCCCTAAAGGAGTGTCCCTGTGCCAGGCACGCAGACCTGCACACACCTTAAGCCATCCCTATTTTACATCAGCTGATCCCCAAAGCCCTGGAAAAGGGGGGGGATGCTCTAGTCTCTAGCAGACAGTGCAATGGGAAAGCATGTGGTGAGACACAGACAGGACACGGGTCACAGACATGCCACATGTAGACCGTGTGACACTGGTGGGTTTTCCTCTTGAGCCCAGGAATGCTAGCCACACACCCCACCACTCAGCTTCACCCCTGGCCCTCAGGAGCCAGTTCCATGTTCTCTGAGCCTCATTTTCCTCACAGGAGGACGCTGAGAAGCCAACACCTACCCTAGGAGTCCTCTGCATTTCTTTGTTTTCCCTAGAGTCAGAGAGGTACAACAAAAGCCAAAACTGGACCCTAGACACTCTGGGGACAGGGTGTCACGTAGGCACATGCAAGCCACTGGGCCACGCATGACCAACGATGCCTTCCTACTGCCTAAGATAAACATCGAGTCACTAGGGCCTGGTCACATCTTCCAACATGATGCTGTCATTCATCTTCTGCCCAGAGAGCAAGGGCCAGCCAGTCAAACCCAGGGGAAAGGGAAAAGAAAGACCTAGGGTCCATCGTCCTCACCAGCCCACAGGTCTCCCCACAGGTCACGGGGCAGCTACTTCATAAGGCGGTGTCTGTGTCAGCAAGGAAGGCTAGGGCAGGCCTTAGGTCTGGCTGTAAAGGTGTGGCGGCTGGAGAGTGAGGATGAATGTCAAACAATGCCTGAGCGGGCTGGGGGAGAACAGCTTGCTTACACAGCTGTTTCCTTCCGCAGACAAGTGATGAGGCAGCACTTTGGAATGAAGATCATCTTCAATCAAGACATTTCTGTGGAAAAGCTCTCTTGGCAGGACCAGTGGTGTATTTGTCACTGTTCTCCTCCGACTCGTATCTTTCAAGGGTGGCGGGGCAATTTATTTTTGTTGATTAAAGAGAATACAAAGGGAAAGGGCCTAAAAATTGATTAGCCAGTTAAGCCCAATGATTCTTGACGAGGAAGTACACGCTTTGCTAGAATTATGAACTGTCTCCCAGCTAGCTTGCTCGCATCCAGGCTTGGGATCCAGGCGACCACCGAAATTCGTGCAGACAGAAAGACAAAGTAAGGTTGGGTTGCGCAAAATCCTTGTTCTCTGTGATGGAATGTAAGGAAGGAAGGGGAAGAACGGGGGTTTGGGAGATACACTCACAGTTTGGGCTGAATGAGGGGGCTGCTGTCTCTCACTCCGTAAGACTGGCTCTCTAGTAAACTACAGTGGTCACTAACAGCAGCCAATCTGTTGAGACGACAACGCTTATAAGCACCCAGACATTACACTGTCTCTTTTCCTTTTCCCAGAGAACAGGGTCCTGACAAGCAGCCCAAACAAGTGACGGTTTTCTGACGCTACCGCGGACTTCATCAATGCACGAAAGGGCAGCGGAAGCCTATTTCAATTCCAAATAAAGTTTTCCTTTCATTGTTGCCACAAGGTCGAGTCTGCAACTGCAGTAAATTCACTCATAACAGCCGCAAACCGTGGAGGCAGGAGAATGCCAGTGCTTGGTGGTGATCAGGGCATAAATGTTGCAAGGCTGCCTCGCGTTTTTAAACTTGATTGTACATAATTGTTAATCACTGACCCATCTCCAACCTCCTGGGCTGGAACATGTTGCTAGGCAACCCATTTTGCTCTAGATACTTTTTGAAAGCAAGTCAGACAACAACCAAATGTCAACTAAGGAAACACTAACTATTAGTGACAGGTCTAAATAAATGAGGGGTGCCCAGCATCCTTAAGGCGTATTTACTTCATATTCCATCCTAATGCAAACGTGTGTTTCTCCATGTCTTACAACTGAGCCAATAAGCTGTCTTACGTCCAATTGGATGCAATTGCCCTTTTGGTACAACCCAGACTTAAGAGCCAGAGGGGTCCAAAGACTATGCAAAAGAGGAATTGCTTTCTTCAAACATCACAACCGTGCCTTGCATCACAAACATCTCATTTACCTAGTCCACACACCAGCTGGGAAAGATAACCTACTTCTAAATGCCCAAATATGAAGTCGCCTGCACTTTTCTATTTGAGATGATCACAAACTGATTTGACTACTGCTTGGACAGTGTCCACACTTCCCCTGCCTTTTCAAATATGCAGAGCCACAGGCAACAGAAGTAATGTTATTGTTCCTAATTTAAGATCAGGAACACCAGGGAACATCATGAAGACGAGAACAGAACAGCCAAGTACATGAAAAAAAGTCATTTCATGGGAAAGTTAGGGAAGGCGGGTGGCTGGTGGCATGGAGCAGGGTGTCATTCCTGGGAAGAAAGTGAGACCTAATGGCTCTTTATGTCCGCATCCAAGAAGCTCAGTTTGACACAGGGAATTGATGCTCAGAACACCTAGTGGTCCTGTGTTGGTTCTCAGAGAATCAACAGAGAGTTTTCACATTTGCTGTTGTGGGTACTGAGTAAGGACCAGCTAGGGTAGTACCTGGTGACAGGTGAGTAACCTCATAAGGGAGAAATGTTGGGCCAGCACAGTCTTTCAGCAAGCAAAGTAACTTGTTGCCAAACCCTGACAGTCTGAGTCTGAGCTCCCAGGTACTCTGCCAGAAGCCCTAGAAAGAAGATATGCAGCCCAGTGCAAAACCACAATTTGGGGACTTGCATTGGAATCCCATAGGAACATTGTCTACCTTTCACAAGCACACGATGAAATAAAATCTAGACGTGCCAAAGACTAAATGAATGCCAAAAGCCAACTGCTCAGTTACATCCAGAAGCTCGCCACTGGACACGAGAGAAGAATGGGAGTTCACAGGGACATAGTGAACCAGCTGTGAAGACAACTATGCACTTCCGGGAACCTGCAACTACCAAGTCTACAACTGCCATAAATTTGCTCGCAGAGACATGGTGAAGCCACATCACAGAACGAGCAAAGCCCAGACACAGGCGTGGGGTTGCCAGCAGAGTGATGTGTGCAAGTGGATTTCACGCTGCTCCAACTCACAAGTCGCCTCATGAGACCTGGTGCTTCCACGATGTGAGGCTGGCGGCTTTCAACTTGAGTTCTAGACGCCATGGAATTCCCAGCTCAGGCCAGCAAGTGTTTTTCAAGAGGCTGGGGGTTTTGTTCAGTGACAAAACATTTGCCTGCTATGTGAGCTACCAGATTCTATGCCCAGTTTCACCTAAAAAGAACAAAGAAACAGTAGGACTGTCCCCTTTGTTAAGAACAGTTCTCTTATCTAAAATATGAAGGGAATTAACTCACGAAATGGTAAAGTCTAAAATACTATTTATTTCCTTGACTTTGTTTAAAACTGTGTTGAGTGGAAAAAGGAAGGAGTAAGAAGTAAGTGGGGGGCTGGAGAGATGGTTAAGAGCATTGGCTGCTCTTCCAGAGGTCCTGAGTTCAATTCCCAGCAACCACATGGTGGCTCACAACTATCTGTAATTAGATCTGGTGCCCTCTTCTGGCATGTAGACATACACGCAGGCAGAACACTGTATGCATAATAAATAAATAAATCTTTAAAAAAAAAAGTGGGAAGGGAAGCAATTAGGGAGGGGTGGGTGGGTGGATGGGTGGATGGATGGGTGGGTGGGTGGGTGGGTGGGTGGATGGGTGGGTGGGTGGGTGGGTGGGTGGGTGGGTGAATGGGTGGGTGGGTGGTAGCAGACAGTATTCTACTAGTATAGAGTTATAAAGGCTTGTGATCCACTATTATGGTTTTAAAATTTAGTAGAGTAGTTGCTGTCATGTTGAGAAATGAGGAAAATGTAAAACATGGAAACCCCAAACACCACAATTCAGGCCTTCTCACTCATTTGGCAAAGCCAGTTTACTGTCACGCTGAGGCAGGGTCAAAAGACAAAAAAATAATGAGGACGTGAAGGGAGTCCGTCATCCTGGAACTGGACTAAAGCCTCGATGCCAAGAAGCAAGAGTTCCTGCAGGGCAACAACACTGGCTGCAAGGGCTGAAACAGATCAGTTTGCCTTTCCTAGGTCAGAACAGCAACAACCCAGGCTTAACGCCTCGATGTATATGACCTTGAGCAGGGCCTCATGCTTGACTCTGAGAACCCCGAATTGTTCATATGCTAGGCGATGGTGGCTCACACCCTTAATCCCAGCACTCCGGAGGCAGAGGCAGGAGAATGTCTGTGAGTTCAAGGCCACCATGGTCTATAGAGCTAGTTCCAGGAAAGTCAGAGAAACCATGTGGGGTGGGGGGATGGGAGGGGAGGACACAGGGGGACACCTGTCTACAGTAAGGACACTATGTGTCCCTGTGGGCCAGACTCTTACCTTAACTTGTAATCCTGTTAGGTGCCCTGGAACCGCAATCCCCACCAAAACCCTGTATACGACTATTGTAAAACCACTGGGCTACATCTGGGTACGCCTCACTTCCTTCTGAGAGCCTCTCTTCCCCCAACCCCTCTTGCTTAGGCCTGCATCAAAATGCCTTTAATAAAAATCTCTTAATTCTGCTTCGCAACTGGCTAGTGCTGAGACCCTTTTCAGTATCAGAGCCAGAAGCGTTGGTTTGGCCTGACTCAAGATTCCCTAAAACTCTTGGGGGCTGCTGTGGACGACAGCGAGAAGCTGGGCATCCTTGACCTGTGTCACACGGCGCTGACGGAAAAGGAGCAAAGGGACACCGCAACAGGGCGTGGAAGGATGCAGTCTCCAAGGGGTGTGTCTCCCCACACCCCGAGTCCATGCGGTAAGCTTAGAGGAGGAGCTCACGGCTCAGACACACACCACTTTCAGACGAGCCCTCATGATGCCCTTTCCCCCTCTGCAGGATGCTCCCCGCTCTCACGCACGCTGTAATCGCCTCCTCACATCTCTTAAGTAACGCGTTCACTGTCTATTCAGCTCAGTTGCCGGCTGACTCAGAAGAGCAGCAATGCGTCCTTGCTCTTGGTGTTTGGTACATTTTTAATTAAAGCAGTGGATTTTAACTAGCTAGGGCAAAAACCATTGGCTCACGGAAGCTTCAGCCTGGAGTGCGCGCACTCTGTCCCGGGCATCGCTGCAAAGGCGATTTTGAGGGCTTACGCGTCTCCAGTTCACTTACCCCTGGACTGCCGATTTCCATTAAGTCAGTTAACCTACATTTGTCACAAAACAGTGCAGTGTGTCACTGACCCACTTTGTTTCTTTTCTTTGCCAGCCAATGACATTCACGTGTCACTATGAATTGCATTCTAACTAAGGAATTAAATATATTTGCCCTGGATTTACTCAAGTGAGCTTGAGAAGCATTAGGACTCACCCACGGGGTCCATCGCCTAATCCACTGAAGTGGGGTGGAGCAAGCCACATCAGCTTTCTGTTCCACAGTCCATTAAATGAAGGCACGGGATGACGAAGAGCCCTGACGGGAAGCCACTACCCGCCCTGTACCGATGTCAGACGGAGCCACACAGGGCTATCATCATCGTCAGAAGGAAGGGCAGGTAGCAAGTCACCATCACAAGTCACACAAACCAAGTGGCTAAAACAAGATGTGATGATGACTGACACTGATAGCCAACTTGACAGTTTACGACACACCAGAAGGTAGCGCTCCGAGTATGTCCATTTTCCTAAACTAAGTCCACTGGGAAAGGAAGACCCACCCTAAGTGTGGTGACACCATTCTAAGAGAGTGGGTCCCGGGCTGAGTACAAAGAGGTGTGCTGAACACTGGCATTCCTACCTTCCTGGTTGTGGATACAATGTGGTCGCTGCCATGGCTGCCAGAGGCTACTGCAACTTCAAACTCTGGGCCAATAAGAAACTCTCTTTTGTCAAACATTTTGTTGCAGCAATAAGAAACATAATATAGAAGAGAAACTTGTTTTGAAACAGTCCTGGGTGCCAGGAATTCCATGTTCAACTGCTGTCTGGATTGGTTTCTGGGCAGGCCGTTCCTTCAAACTCACAGTCACCTTCTTCTCACAGTCACCTTCTTCTCCCTCGGTTCTCCCTCGGCCCTTCCTCTGCTCAGTCCACAGGAGAAAATGCTGTGGGTGATCACTCTCCTTAGAGAGCACCATCCCTACTGGAATCCACCGAGTACTCACCAGACGCCAATACCCAACTCCTCAGACACTAAGAAGGGACAGATCCCCATCCCATACTCAGGAAATGAAATATATACGAATGAAAAACCCTAGACTTTTGTTGCAGGCTTAATTACGCCCTTCAAAACTCACACTGAAGTCCTAATCCCCAACACGCCACAGACGTGGCCTTGTTTGAAAATGGAGTTATTTTAGACACACTTAAAAGGAGGTCATACTGGAATGGGATGCCCCCCTAATACAATACAACAGGTACCCTTATATAGAAGGGGGATTTGGACATGGGCACACAGGGAGGATGCCATACAAAGAGAAAGGCAGAAATTGGGGCAATGCATTTATAAACCAACGAAGGATACGAGCAAGTACTAGAAACTAAGAGAGAGGCACACAACAGATTCTCCTGCAAGGCCCTCGGAAAAGCTAACCGTGTCCTGTGCTACCATGATGTCGGCTGGATTTTAGGACTCCACAAATATAAGTCCATCTCTCCTACTGGAGCCACAGAGATCATCACTTTGTTTCTGCAGCACAGGAGGATGAGACCTGGGATGATTGGCAACACTAGGAAAAATACCGAGTGTGTGCTGCCCAGCCCCGCTCCTTCCAGCCCCGTCTTCAGGAGCAGACCATCTCTGGGCCTCACCTCTTCCCTGCCATACTCCTAGGGCTGCCCAGCCCTGCGCATGAGGAGACTGGCAGACAACCCCATCTGGCCCTCACTGCTAAGCCTGCTCTCCAGCTAGCTTTACCACAATAATCTCAATATTTTTGACCTCCATCTGTCTGAATGTTGTGTTAAATTCATCAGTTGGCTCGAACCTCTTCAAGGACAAGGAGGCAATTAATTATCACCGCTCACACCCCTACAGTGACCTTCATTCATACACTCTCAGCCCCTACCCCATACGAAAGACATTTGTCTCTCGAAGCTACAGTGTAACTGTATCCCCAAAATCCCAAATGTTGGAAACTTGTTTTCTCAAATCTATATGATACCCATATGTGATGTCTTTGCAAAGTAATTAGGATTTCAGAGGCCACCAAGGTACGGCTCCCACAATGCCAAGCTATGCTCTTGGACTTCCCAACCTCCTTCCTGAACCAGGAGCTGAATACACTTCTAGTCTTTATAAATTACCTGCTGTCAGACATTTTGCTATAACCACACGAAATACAGGAACATACTCGGCTATCCACAAAGATCTATTAATCTGGAAAAACAAAGAGTCCAATCGAGGTATTCTAAGCAGAAAATCCGTTACTGTCCCAGGGCAGCCTGAAGCTGGGAGATTAGGAATGAGAGAGATGAGTGCTAGCAGCACATGTATTAAGTCCCCGGGCCCCATATAAAAGTCAGGTTGGGGCCACATAGGTGTAATCCCGGGACTTTAGGAAGGAAGAAAAACAGAAGGACCCTTGGCACTTGCTGGCCAGCAAGGCTAGCCCAATGGGTGATCTCCAGGTCCTGAAAAAGAAGCCTACCTCAAAAGCAAAGATGGAGCCGGGCAGTGGTACTGAACACCTTTAATCCCAGCACTCAGAAGGCAGAGGCAGGCTGATCTCTCTACAAGAGCTAGTTCCAGGACAGCCAGGACTACACAGAGAAACCCTATCTTGAAAAACCAAGGTGGACAGGTCTTGAGAAATGACATCTAGGTTGACCTCTAGCATCTACACACGTGCACACAAATGTGCACTTGCACCTTGACACAATTTGCAAGCCCCAGATGCACATAGAAAAATAATAAACAAATAAATGGTCATGGTGCCGACCTAAAAACACAAGGGAGAGGGAACAGTGATGTCTCAGGGAAAGGTCTAAGAGGAGAAAGTCCAGCTCCTTGTTGGTGACAGCCATCAAGACTATGGTAGTCCTGGGTTTTCCAAGCCAAATGGAGGTCTATTGGGTAGTTTTGTGTGCCAGCTTGACATAAGCTACAGTCATCAGAGAGGAAGGAGCCTCAGCTGAGAAAATGCCTCCTTGAGATCCAGATGTGAGGCGTTTTCTCATCTGGTGATCAATGCGGGAGGTCCAGCCCATAGGTTCTATAAAGAGGTGGGCTGAGCAAGCCATGGGAAGCCAGCCAGTAAGCAGCTCCCTTCCAGGGCCTCTGCATCAGCCCCTGCCTCCAGGACCCTGCCCTGGGACAAACAATAATGCCGAAGTGAGAGCCAAATAAACCCTTTCCTCCACATCTTGCTTTCTGGTCATGGTGTTTCTCGAGGCAAAAGAAACCCTGACTAAGACAGGAGGTCAGTCACACACCAAAGGAGCCAAGAGAAACAAGTTTACCATGCCGGGGAGAAACTGAATATTGTGGATTAATACAAGTCTAGCCCTTTCTGGTCAGCAGCCACTTGGGTGTAGACAACGTTGGGTGGCCTGCAGACTTCAAGTTATCGCTGCAGGGGACACAGTGGAAACACAACCATTCCCACCCATTTTCTTCTCCCGCTCTTCTTGTGCCAGCCAACAGTCTAGACCTGCTGGCCTTGGCCAGCACCATGTGACTTCAGATCCTGAGACAATGGAGTGTTCTGGAAACTACCCTGAGTCCAAGCAATGAAACTGAGGAAGCAGAGCTGGCAACTCATTAACCTATCTGACGGAGGCAACAGAAGTTGGTGACAGATCAACAGAAACTTCTACAGCACATGAACTGAAATAGAACCGACAACACACACAAAAAAAGGGATGTATTTCCAAAATCTCTGACTCACTAGCCACAGAGCCAACAGGCACAGCTGCAAAGAAGAAAACCATGCGCTTGGGATGCATCTAAGACACTGGAGGTTGATGTCAACCCACAGCTGGACTAAAGCCAAATCCACTTCAAGGAGGCCTTTGACAACCTGAAGAGCTCTCCAAGGATCCTGTGTGGACTGAAGACAGAGTCCAGAAAGGAGAGTTGAAGAAAGGTAGGGTGCAGAGGAAAAGAGAAGATGACAGCACTCGGCGGGTGTTCAGGAACGCTTATGCCAACTGCTAAAGCCACTGACATTTGAAACTGGAGATGGCACCCCCAAACCGGAAGCAGCTGCTCTGTGATAGAAATTTGATACCTGACTGTATGCATGCAACAAACACCCAAGAGTCAAGAATGTCTTAACGTGGTGTCTTTAATCCCAACGTTGGGAGGCAGAGGCAGGCAGATCTCGGAGTCCAAAGCCAGCCACGAGCTCAGAAATGCTCAACAGTGGTGTGGGGGTGGGGAGGGGTCGAAGACCTCAGACCTCAGAAGGCAACGGTTCATTCCCACCTCAGACACAGGAGTGCAGTGGGTACCCATGCCTCTGCTTGCCAAACTACAAGTCCAAGGGTTATCACAAACCTGTCCCCAGGTTCCATAGTTTGCTAGAACACTCGCAGAACTCGGGAAGCCCTTCACTTACAGCCACAGGCTTAGAGGACCTACCTCAAGGACAGAGAGGTGATGTAAGTGCAGGGGTAAGGTAAGAAGGGATGCCGGGTCTCCATGCCTTTTCCAGCATAGCACACTCCCTGCATCAACCCAGAACCTCCAATATCCAAAGACTCTTCAGAGGTTTCATCATGACTAAGTCACTAGCCATTGTGACTAACTCCGCTTCCAGCCTCTCTCCCCTCCCTAGACGGGAGGATGAAGCTGACAGACCAGCCTCATACTGAAGCCAACCAAGCCAATCATCACATTAGCAGACAAGACAAAGAACATTCTAGCAACCCTAAGCCAGGAACCTGCATTGCTCGTGACATACATCTTGAGAAATTCTGCTTGCACACAAATCTAAAGATCTGACCTTCTTGTCACCTGGGTGAGCCAGCCTGGCGTGATGAAATCCAGACAGGCCTGTGCCTTCGTCAGAGGCTGCGCCTCTTGTTCGTGTATGGCGATGGCCTAGTTGGGAGGGGGAAGGAATGGGAGCCTATCGCTCAGCAGAAGGGTACTGCAACACCCAAGCTGACATCCAGGGACACGTCCACCCGCCACCCAGGCGCCTCCGGGGAAGGCAACCTGAAGCTTTGCCAGTCCTCAGCAAAACCAGACGCACTGCGAGTGGAGGCCACCCTACACCAAACACACTGTGGGAGACCTGGGCAGTGACCCAAGACGAGGACTTGTAGGAACCAAGAAATTATAATCATATCGGTGACTGAGCAGGCCTGTGCCAAGCACCACACATGCATCCTTTACAATCACCATGATGAAAATGGCCGTGACAACGGGGTACCTATTTCACAGATGAAGTCACAGAAGCATAAACACTAGGTGACCCGCCTTTGGCCACACAGCTGGCGAATGATGGAGGACACAGTCTTGGGTGCACATGCCACCCTCCCATACATCCTCTGATTCATGTTTAGAAAGGTGTTTTCTTTTTCCTCAGACACAGTAGGCTAAAACCAACGGGCCCTGCCGCAGATGGCATGGCTGTACCCACTACAAGGGGACCAAACTCTTCCTTCTTTGTTTTGGGAAGCAAAGGCTCTAAAACACCACACACGCAACTGCACCCCACGCTTCAACCCAAAAGACTGAGTGTGTAAGAGGCAGAGCCAGTGGGTCTTGTGCCAAGAAGCTGGTTTATTTCCATCTCAGTGTTAAGACAGCCAGCACCAGGTTGAGGCTGAGAAATGCTCCTTCTAATTAAAACTTTATTTGCATACACATGTCATAGCTTCAACATGGTGAGCCTCATGTCTTGCTCTGTGGATTCCTCAGAGGAGGAGGAGCCTCTCCCATTCACTTCAGAACAGCCGGAGAATCTGTAAAGATGTGGTAAACCCCGGTGACATTGTAGCAGGCACTGCCTCCTGGTGGGATCTTCACCTCCGGTGACAGGGGTCTCAGAAATTGGTAGGGGCAGAGATGATGACCCTGTCCCATCTGGCGGGGACAACAGAGCTCAGCAGGACTCTGGAAGCCTTGGGGAAAGGATGCAGCCAGGATGCTGCAGACCTGACCGCTGCTCAGAAAGGAATCAGGAAACCCCCTGCCATGGTCTGGGTGCTTGTGTCCCCCAAGGGTCCATCCAAAGCCTCCTGCCAAGTGAAGAGGGGCCTTTGGGGACGACTGGGTCATTCAGGTAGAGTTTCCGCACACGCAGTTGGAGTCCTGCGAGAGAGTCCAGAGAACACCCTGGCTTGTGTTCTATGTAAGGACACAGGGAAAGATGGCGGCGGTCTGTGAAGACGAAAGCAGGCCATGGACACCCGTGCTTCTGCCAGAACCTGTCCTTGCACTTCCCAGCCCCCAAACTGTGTGGACGGTGGCACTGCTATGAAGTGATCGGGACACGAGCGGGACCTCCCTGGTGGACAGGCGCGTGCAAGAGTCCGCAACGGAAAGGCTGCTGGGAGGCGGGGCCTGCCTGGAGGAAGTAGGCACTGGGGACAAGCCTCTGCTTCCGGCTACCACGAGGCGAGTATGTTTCCTCCACCAGGCCTTTCTCCCATAGCGAGGGAGCCATCTGAGCACGCAGCACAAGCTCCGAGGCCGGGAGCCAGAGTGACTCTGTCCTCCGCTAAGTGTCTACCGGTGTCTGCAAAGCAGGAAAAGCTGCCCAACACACAGCCAGCATAGACGGGGGACCCGGAAGGAACAGCGGGCCCCAGACACCTCCTCACGAGGCACAGATGGGACGCAGACCCACAGGAGTGAGTGCCACACACCATGTGTCCTGCACGGTGGCAGCCTCCAAGCTGACACCCGTCCTGGGCGCGGACCTGACGAGCGCAGCAGCTCCGGTCACTGAAAAACTAAAGGAATAGAAACAAAAATCTGAGGGACCCTAAAAGACAGGCTAAACAGGATTCCACATCTTTCACCTACGTCATCCTAGCTCAACTGTGCTGCATGACTCTGTCACTAAATCCCTCCTCAGTGTCTGTAGCACCCACGTCATCTCAGTCCTGCTTGTTCAGGAGGAGAGACTACAGACTGTCCAGGACCCTCCACAGTCGCGGCCATCTCCCCATTCTAAGACTCATGCTACAGACCGCGTGAAAGTCAAAACGTTTGTGTTTCCCCAAAATCCATGTTGAGCCCCTAACCCTGAAAGTCATATGAAAAACAGGGTCTTTGTCAAATCAGGTTTGGTGGTGCATGCCGGTAGACCCAACGCTTGGGAGATAAAAGCTGGAAGGTGAGGAGTCTAAGGTCATCCTGGTTATCTGGTGACAATGAGGCTGGGCCTTGTCACACACATTAACACACACACAGGCAAACTCACACACAGAGACACACACATTCACACACACAGACACACATAAACACTCTCTCTCTCTCTCTCTCTCTCTCTCTCTCTCTCTCTCTCTCTCTCTCTCTCTCTCTCTCTCTCTCTCTCCCCCCCCCCTCTCCCTCTCTCTTTCTCTCTCTTTCCCTGCCTCGACAACTGAGGTCTTTGAGAAGTTACATTAATCAGTCTGGAAATACTACAGCAATTTGAGTCTGGCCACTTTTTTTTTTTTTAAGACTGGCTACTTTCTAGAGAAAAGAGGCTAATTTGGGCTCAGGGTTCCAGAAATGCAAAGTCTAGGGACCTCATCTAAGTGAGGGCCTTCTTGTTGGCCAAGAGCCTGGCATGGTAAGAGGCAGGAGAAGACAAGCCTGTGTGTACACGCTCATAAGCCACCCAGATCCATGTACAACCCCACCCTACCATATCCATAGACGGATTAAATCCCCGCCTCCTAATGCCATTAGCATATAACTTTAAAGATTAGACTACTATGGCACACAAAGTCTTGGAAGGGCTTGAACCATATCCAAACCACTACAGGGAGAATAGGCCAGGAGGCTCTGAGGACTCAGTGCCCCATAATTATTGGTTCTGTTACCTCGACAGAGTCTAGAATCTCCTGGGAAAGGTGTTTCAGTGATGTACTTTCTAGATCAGGCTGGCCATTAAGGGATTATCTCGATTAAGTCGAGGTGGGAAGCCCCACCCACTACAGGTGCCACCGTTCTCTGGGAAAATCGAACCAAACGGAATCCTGGCATGCATGGACTGGGGTCACTGCTCCTCCCAGGGATTGTTTGTTGATGCTGGGCAGTGGACTGGGGGTCACTGCTCAGAAACATTTGAGAACTTCCCTCAATACCAAAACCTGCAGATGCTCAAACCCTGTGCATGCTACACATCCTGCTGTGCACTTTGAGTCACCCCTAAATTACATGAAATGTCACACACAGTGCTGGGTGGGTGGGATTCCAATCCAAGGACAAGTGTAGTGCAGCCACTGTACGGAAAAGAGGAAGTGGTGCCCACACTGTGTGATCCAGGTTGCAGACGAACTGCAAAGCAAAACGAAGGCTGGAGTGCACCTGGCATGCACGAGACTCTGGGTTCCGTCTCTAGTACAAGAGAGAAAAGAATGAGGAAGGGAAGAATGGAGAGAAGGGGGCAGAGGAAGGAATCTAGGAGAACGGGAAAGGAAAGAAGAGGAAAGGGCAAACGAGGGGAGGAAAGGTGAAGGAAGAAAGGGAAACGACTGTATGAGAAAATGGGGGGAACGACAGATGAGGTGCTGGGGAAGTGGTCCCGTGGTTAAGAGCTCTGCTGATCTTTCAGAACACCCAAGCCAGCACTCACAACCACCTTTAACCAGAGGAGCTGGCGCCCTCTTCTGTCCTCCAAAGGTACCTGCACTCACGTAGTGCACATCCCCATGCACACATACATACACACACACACACACACACACACACACACACACACACACACACACACATTTTTTGAACTTCAGATGGGGGCTGGAGAGATGGCGTGGTAGTTAAGAGTACCTGTGCTTGCAAAGTACCTGAGTTTCATTCCCAAAATCCATAAGGTGGCTCACAACCATCCAAGGCTCTAGTTCCAGAAGACCTGACCCTCTCCTCCTCACGTGTGGTATATATGCATACCAACTAGCAAAACATACTCATAAAACTCTCTTCTTGCTAGACGAAAGCATACACCTGCAATCTCAAAGCTTCAGAAACAGATCAGCCTCACTTAAAAGTCAGTTTGAGACAAGCCTGGGCTACATGAGACCTTGACTCAAAACAAAAATAGGGCTGGAGGACAGCTCAGGTGGCAGATAGAGGGCTTGCCTTGTATACAGAACACCTTCAGTGCAATTTCCAGGAGGCAGAAAAACTAGGCATGAGCCAGGTGGTGGTAGCACACACCTTTAGTTCCAGCACTCAGGAGGCAGAGGCGGGTGGCTCTCTGTGAGTTCCAGGCCAGCCTGTTCTACAAAGCGAGTTCCAGGATAGGCTCAAAAGCTCCCAGCTACACAGAGAAACTGTCTCGAGAACAAAACTAAACAGCAACACCCCCCCCAAAAGAAACTGGGCGTGATATAATCACAGCACCCAGGGACTGAGGTAGAAGGACCAAGGGCTCAAGACTATCATTGGCCACACAGTAAATTCAAGGCAAACTTGGGATAAGACCTATTGCAGAATAGTACTTTATGTAAAGATTGTTACATTTGTTTGTGTTGCAGGACGTTACTTTAACTGTGTAAAGGTGTGTTACATTTGTGCTGCACTTTTTTAACATGCAAATATGTGTTATTTTTTTCATGTTGTATTCGTTTAACAATGTGAAGATGTGTTGCCTTGCCTGCTTAAGGCACTGGCTGATCTAATAAAAAGCTGAATAACCAATGGCTAGGCAGCAGAGGGACAGGTAGGGCTGGTGGGCAGAGAGAATAGGTAGAAGGAGGAATCTAGGCTGCAGAGAGAAGAGAGAACGAGGGAGAAAGAAAGGGAAATGCCCAGGGCCAGCCAGCCAGGCAGCCGCCAGACCCACAGACACAAGAAGCAGGAAAGTAGAAAAAGAAGGAAAGAAAGGTAAAAGCCCTGGGGCAAAATGTAGACGAAGAGAAACAGATTAAATTAAGTTATAAAAGCTAGTGGGACAAGCAATAACATAAGGCTGAGCATTCATAATTAATAATAAGTCTCTGTGTTGTAATTTCGGAGTTGGTTGGTAGCCCCAAAGAAAGCCTACTACAAGAGACCTTGTCTGGAAAAAAGAAAAAGTATCATCTGCTAACAACAGTCGTTTTTTTTTTTTTTTTTTTTTTTGTAATTAGAAACAAGCTTCCTTCACATATCAATCCCAGCTCCCTCTCCCTCCCCTCCTCCCCGACCCCTGCCAACCCCCCCCCAACCCTCCATCCAGTCCCCACTCAACTCTCCGGGGACCAAAGTCTGTCACATCGGCCAGGGCAGGGCCTAGGCCCTCCCCCATGTGTCCAGGTTGAAAGAGCATCCCTCCATGTGGAATGGGCTCCCAAAGTCCATTCAGATGCCAGGGCTAAATACTATCTACTACCTGAGGCCCCAAAGATTGCCAAGGCCTCCTCACTGACACCCACATTCAGGAGGTCTGGATCAGTCCCATGCTGACCTCTCAGCCATCAGTCTGGGGTCCATGAGCACCCCCTTATTCAGGTCAGCTGTTCTCTGGGTTCCACCAGCCCTGTCTTGACCCCTTTGCTCATCAGTCCTCCCTCTCTGTCACTGGGTTCCAGGAGATCAGCTCAGTGTTTAGCTGTGAGTGTCTGCCTCTGCTTCCATCAGTCACTGGATGAAGGCTCTAGGATGGCATACAAGGTAGTTGACAATCTTATTATCGGGGAAGGGCATTTAAGGTAGCCTCTCCACTATTGCTTAGATTGCCGGTTGGTGTCATCCTGGTAGATGTCTGGAAATCTCATTAGTGCCAGATCTCTCCTCAAACCTATAATGACTCCCTCCTGCTCTCCTCTATTCTTCCCCTGACTCACTTTCCTGCTCCCCCATGTCCTACCCTCCCCTATGCTTCTCCCCGTCACTTTACCCCAGCTCCCTGTCCCCTCCCCCCCCATGCTCCCAGTCCACTTAGGAGATCCTGTCCCAGTCCCCTTCTCTGAGGGTCCTCCCTGTTTCCCAGACTTTCTGGTGGTGGGACTGTAGGCTGGCAGTCCCCTGAACAACAGTAATTTATAACTGATGAGATTAACATGGCTTTTATTTTCTTCTGTGCATTTTCTAAATTTGCTTCAAGGGAAAGGCATTTTACAAGTAAAGGAGCAATTCATTTTTTAAAAGGCAGGACTATCAGTCAACCATACACTTCAGGACTGTCACAGCGCCAAGTAACTTCAGGGTAATGATAACTGTGGAGCAAAGATGCAGAGACCCCCAGATGCTTGGGAGATGTGAGGGACACCCTGAGTCATCGGGGCTGTCACAGCCAGCATCAGTGATGGCCCATGTAAAAAGCCTCCTGAGAAAACCTGTTCACAGCATCCCTGCAAGGCTGCCCTGAGTGTGAAACAGTTCCAGGCATTTCCCTGCGGGCACAACCCAACCAAGACAGGAGCACCGAAAAATGGAGGTCAACCTCACCTGGCCACTGGCTCCTGTCCCAAAGGACAGGACACCCTCATCTGACCTACATAGACAAAATACCCATGCACATAAATAAATATCTTAAAAATAAATATTTTTTAATTTCTCTTGGCAGTTTTAGTAACAGAAGAGATAAAGGAATTTTTTGATCCCAAATCTAACGCGAAATTTTTTGTTTAAACGGGGAGAGGAACGGAATTCCCTAGAAATCTCGCTTTTCAAATTTTTTCCCAAGACTTTATATCTGCAGTATTTTCCAGTCTCAGCAAAGCCTACACCTACAGGGATGTCCGTTATCCGTGGGTTGTCTGTTACTCTTTGATTTGCTGAGAGATGGCCGTGGCCATGGTGGATGGGGGTGTTCTGTAACTCCACCTGGTAGGAACTGCTCAAGCAGCTACGTAGCCAGAGAGGTGGTTCTTTCGTGGTTAAGAACACTACTGCTCTTCCAGAGGATCCAAGTTCGGTTCCCACCCCCACATCAGGTGGCTCATAAATGCCTGTAACTCCAATTCAAGGGATCTGACACCTCCTATGGTTCCTTTAGACACCTGCACAAACGTGTGTGTGTGTGTGTCTGTGTGTCTGTGTGTCTGTGTGTGCACACGCACCACAGTCATACATGAACAACACACACAAAGAAAAATAAATCTTAAAAAAAATTGTAAACCTGAAAAGGTGCTCTTGCCAAGACCCATGTTCCCAACACCAAATCAGATGGCTTGAGAGCACCGGGTGCTTCAGCTCCAGGGGACCCGATGGCCTCTTCTGAACTTCAGAGGCACCTGTGCTTACAAGTGCACATACCCACAAAACAGACACACACATACACACATACACATAACTAAAAATCAATAAAATAACTGGTACGGATATCCTAAGGTTTCAGCAACCACTAAGATTAAGATATTACACCTAAGAATGGAGATTTAAAACATCCAGGTTACTACTGGTTAAGGCAAGGAATAAGATAACTATTTTTAGATCACCAGTAGGCCTAGACCTAGCCTTAAAGATAAACAACAAACACACAGACAAAACCCCAAACCTCTGGCTTCCTTTCAAAGACGCCCCGGTATCCCTCATTTGTGTGTTCTTCAAGCTCACATCTCAGGCCGCATGGGGACGGCCTAGTTGGCAGAGGGCTCGCTAAGACTTGGGTTCGATTCCCAGAACTGAAAAAAACCAAACACGGTGACACTCCTGTAGTCCCAGTATTCAAGAGCTCAAGGCGATGGGACCAAGTTCAGCTAGGCAAATTTCCTACGGCAAGAAGTGGGCTTGAAGCCAGCAAGGGATAGTGAGAGCCTGTCAGCAACAGCAACAAACCAGGCACCCCCTTCGGCAGAGGGAACTCCAAAATAAACCACCAAGACCCGATGCACTCCCCTCCCTGTGATTGGCTCCATCGTGGCCATGTGTCACAGCCAGAGCCAATAAATTAAGACAGGAAATGCGCTGAGCAGTTTACGGGAAGAATGTTGTCTTCGAAGATGAAAACGGGTAAACTGGGAGGGAACATTTGGGACAGGGGCTGGGCATCTACCGCAGTACCCCAGATACAGCTGTTGGAACTCAACAGATACACGCCCCAGGGTCATGAAATGGAAAGAGAAAGAACTTCTTTGATGCTATCACTAGGGCTTCAGTTGACCTCGGATGCGTCCTGTGCAATGCCGAATGCCCAGTGTTCCTTAGATGAGTCTTGTTTCCAGCAACCACACCTGTCCTGTCCGGTAGAAGCTTAGACTACGGGTTGCTGTATAACTCAGCTGTGCAAACAGATCTGTTGGATCCCCACCACTGTGTAAACCAGGGGTGGTGGAACATGCCTGTTGTTGCAACACTCGAGAAGCAGAGGCCGGGATCTGAAGTTCAAGGTGATCCTCAACGATCCTCAACTACAAGCAAGCTCAAGGCCAGCTCAAAAGAAAAGAACGCTAGACTAACTCTTACTCCCCGGAGTCCAGGATCTTCCGGCATCTTAAAGAAAAGCATGAAGGCAGAGGTGTCAGGCTGTCTGAGCCCAATCCCTAGCAAGCAGGGTAAGGACAGGTGACTACAGCCTTCCTGCCACCACCAACCTCCTTCTCACCTCTGCCTCCTCCGCCCAGCCTGCCTGTAACTCACCCACAGCCAGCTAAGCAACTGATCTGCCGGAAGCTTACTTACATGAGCAGCAGAAAGGAGTGGCTGCTTCATGGCCTCCAGACAGCAGGAGTGGAGAGGAAGGAGCACCTTCTTGTAGCACTTAAAGGCCACCAACTGCTAAAGGTCAGCCCCAAATTTAGACTTTAAAGTCAGTTAACGAATGGATGTTGACTTTGGATTTTTTTTTAAATCCTCTAGAATTTTTGTCCCTCTGTTGCTCTGATAAAACACCGTGACCAAAAGCAACTTGTGGGGAGGGAAGGTGTAGTCAGCCACAAGTCTCGGGTCACACTCCATCACTGAGGGAAGGCAGGGCAGAAACCTGGAGGCAGGAACTGAAGCAGAAGCCATGGAGGGCGCTGCTCACTGGCTTGCTCCTTCGTGACTTACTCAACCTGCTCTCTTACACAACTCAGGACCAACCATCTGCCAAAGATGGCACTACCCACAGTGGACGTGGCCCTCCCACACCAATTATTAGTCAAGAAATGCTCAACAAGCCCTCGGGAGGCAGAGGCAGGAGGATCTCTGTGAGTTCCAGGCCAGCCTGATCTACAGACTGAGTTCCAGGACAACCTCCAAAACAATATAGAGAAACCCTGTCTTAGAAAGAAAGGAAGGAAGGAAGAGAGAGAGAAAGAGAGAGAGAGGGAGAAAGAAAGAAAGAAAGAAAGAAAGAAAGAAAGAAAGAAAGAAAGAAAGAAAGAAAGAAAGAAAGAAAGAAAATAAATGCTCAACAGACTTGGCTGTGGGCCAATCTCATTAGGCATTTCCCCATCTGAGAGATCCTCTCCCCGAATGACTCTAGCTTGTGCCAAGTTGACATAAAGCAAACCAGCACAGTAGGGGACACAGGCAGTAGAGTAGTCAGTACATAAATCGGCAGTTAGACAGAGGAATCCGTGCGGGACCCTCCATTCACAAAAGCTGGTGTGAAGAAACACAGTAGAAAATGACTAGGCTGTGTGCACGCAAGGTCTGGGGGTTGGCTGTTTGCTTGCTGGACTGTGTCTTTGAGACCAGGCCTCTCCCCAAGGCCATCAAAAAGGAACCCTCCAGCTCCCACTTCTGAAACCCTGAAAGTACAGGTGAATGCCACCATGCCTGATTTCCAGTGTTAGCGACTGACCTGTGCACGCGAGGCAAGCATTCTCCCAGCTGAAAGCAGTCTTTACAAACTAACTTCTTAGCCAGGCATGGAGTTCACTCCTATAACCCCAACATTAGGAGGTTGAAGGAGGTGGACAGTAGATCTAAGATTGACATAATGATTAAAAATCATTAACTTTACCCAAGCATGATCCCAGCAAGACAGAGGGATCAAGGCTGGGATTCAAGGCTAGTCTGGGCTAACAGTGGGTGGCATGAGCATCCAAGGCTAGCCTAGACTAACAGTGAGTAGCATGGACTGCAGAAGGGGCATTTACGTCTGCCTTTACCCAGGGCGAAGACAAAAGGGATGCCCCTAGGCAGAGACGTAGAGATTTGCTAAAGTGAATGATACTTCTTGTGAGCAGGACTGGATCCAACTCTTTCTCATAGCTAATTTAAGCTCTGCACGCACGCACACACACAGCAGACAGTGGCATGGCTCCTCTTCCTGGCCATCCTTCTAGGAGTGGCCTGTCTAAGAAGCAGGGAGGTGAGGCACCAAAGAGCAAGACAGCCTCCCACTCTTGGTGACGAAAGTTCTGTCCTCAGAACCAACATCAGGAAAGCACGGGTGTCCAGGCTCCCCATAGGGCCAGGATTGACTTGCCAATGAGAGGCCAAGCGACGTCACCGTCTCTGCTCCAGTCAGGGGAAAGTCGTCACACAGCAGTCCCGGCGTGCACAGGGTGCACACCCACGTAAATGAGATGCAGGAAAGTGCAAGCAAACACGCTGTGACCAGAGGTGCCGAGGGGCCCTGTTCTTGGGGACAACACACGGAAGCACGTGGGCAGCCAAGGAACATGACACTCACCGCCCAAGTGCTCAGAAGCAGGTCTATGCATGTGAGTGTGCATATATATATAAATGTGTGCGAGGATTAATGTGTCAGGTGCAGGTGCCTGTGGGAATATATTTAGATGCATGGAGAGAAAATTATAAAACAAACAGGGAAAATGCAAACACCGATAGATTTAGGTGGATAGTATATGTCTTACTTAGGAAAATACCAGTCAGGCATTGGTGGCACATGCCCTAAATCCCAGGACTCGGGAGGCAGAGGCAGGAGGATTTCTGTGAATTCCAGGCCAGCCTGGTGTACAAGAGCTAGTTCCAGGACAGCCTCCAAAGCCACAGAGAAACCCTGTCCCGAAAAACCAAAAACAAGAAAAGAAAAAAGACCAAAGGCTAAGTAATTTAAAAAGAACAGAATCTATCGTCTCATAATTCAGGAGACTGTGAAGTAAACCCCAGATCAAGGCACCAGAACATCCAGTGTTCTGCATCTCCCATAGTGAAGAGCATCATGTCCCCAGCATGGCACGAGAGTTGAACACTGTGAACTTGACCCCATCCCCAAAACGGAAGCCTTCTGGAGCTAGCAGCCCCATATCCATCCCAGGGCAGTAATGGGAGGCACTCCAAAACCACAGCAAAGTAAGGGGCTCTGGTACCATCCTTGTGACTCTTGTCTAAGTTTAAAATGGTGGCAAAGAGCTGGCTCTGAGGAAGGGAGATACCCGTGCACTGGGGTGGCCGTTAAGCTGGGCTGGGAGAGTTGCAGCTGTCTGTAGGCAGCACGGCCAAGGACACAGAAACCGGTACCCTGCACTGACTCTCAGACAATGGGGCAGATGAGTGGCAGAGTAGAAGAGGGAGCTTTTCTTACATTTGAGCGCTGTGGCTATAATGCCTACTCAAAGGACAAATAAACAAAGCTACCTTGAGAAACATAGAGCAAGAAGGCATCTGGGGGTTGTTTTTCAACCAGAGAAAACACAAGAAGCAGGATAAAAGCCACCTGGCAGGGTGTGCCCACATGTGACCCTGTCACTGAGCCTGGAGATCTAGTTGTTTAGAAAAGATTCATTCCAGGCGAACAAAGCTATAGGCTTGGAAAGGCATGTTCCATCAAGTTTCTGCATAATTGGACTGAATTCACTCATAAAATACACTATGTAATTTCCTTACAACAGACAATTCCCATAGCCTTGGTCCCCAAGAGGAATCTCAGCTTCTAAGACTTAATTGGGTGACACCTGGCTCATCTGCCCTCCATCTGACATCCACACCTGTTGCTGGGAGAGCCTGAAGGTTATCAGAAGCCCTCCTCCGGGACAGGCTGACTCTCAACAGCACTAGGTTCCCACAGTGGCAGCCAGCCAGCCACCTTGAAGAGTCTGCCCCCACCCCCAGTCGTCACTCCATGGAGAGCCTGGGCTAAGTCTAAGCAGTATTCCAAAGAGCCTTCAAGGGAGATCAAGGCAATCCCAACGACCACCCCAGAAGCGAATTTTGCTGCCCACCACGAAGCTCCTTGCTGAGTTTCATGGGCACGGCTCCTGACCTTGGATGACAACAGAAAGGCAAGAAGAGTGGGCAGAGATTGTAACTCAGAGGCTTGTCTAACATGTGGGAGGTGCTGAGTTCGATCCCCTGCACCAGACAGACAGACAGACAGACAGACAGACAGACAGACACACAAGAAGACGCTGCTGCCTCGAGAAGCCAGACGGGGGGGGGGATTGTCCCACTGGCTTTCCCGTAGTCAAAGTGCAGGCGGGGCACCCCAACCACCTCTCTCCACCCCATGTGTCTCTGTCTCTCCTCATCTCTCTGTGCACCTGACACCCTCCGTCGCCCTCTTCCTCCTTCCTTCCCCCCCTCTGTCCCCCACTCTCTCTCCCTCTGAAACCTACGCTACCCTACGATCTTGGCCACCCCGTGGCTCCACCCACAGCCCCCCGTGTTTTCTGCAGCGTTGTCCTGGGCACACAGTTGGATGTTGTGCTTGAGAGCTGACACAAGCACAGGTATCAGACAAAAAAAAGGGGAGGAGGGCAGACAGATAATGAATGGGCAAGCCACTGACTGACAAGAGGGTCTGTCACCACTGGGACGTCAAAATAATCCATGTAGCAAAACACACCGAGCCCTGAATGTCAGGAAACGATGTGTGTCAAGGTCCGGCATTGAGCTTGTGGCCCTTGGAGGGAGAAAATCACCCGGAACAGGGAACCTCAGTGGGGCTCGTCAGCCCCACCCGCTATCTCGGCGGCCGGCGCACACTCGAGGGAGGCGGCGGGTGGGAGACCCGCTTCAACAAGGACGGACTGCAGCCAGGAAGAAAAGGAAAACATGCGTGACCACAGGAAGCCTGGACGTCAGGGCAGCTCTCCACAGAACTGGGCCTATCACTCAACTTCTGAGGCCCAATTCCTTACCTACGAAATGGAAATAATGAAACCTACCTGAGGGCGTCAAAGCGGAAAGCGCCTAACGCAGCAGCTGGCACAGCAGACCCTCAGCCAGAAGCCGGGCTCCTGCACGGATTTGCATCATACTGCTTTAGGGGAGCTGAAGAGGTGTGTGTCTCGGTGGGCTAAAGAGCTTGACAGTCTTGGAGGAGCTGGGTTCCCAGCACCATATGCTGGCTCTCAACCATCCGTAACCTCAGCTCTGCAGGCCATGAATAGACATACATGCAGGCAAAACACTCATCCAGATAAAATAAAATTTTAGAAACCTTAGGGGGAAAAACAAAAAAGTAAAAAAAAAAAAAAAAAAAAAAAAAAAAACACTGGATTCACTTTTTAAAAATCTGTTAGCTGAACCATGTCCCAAAAATTAGTATGCTGAAGCATTTTTTCCTTGCATAGGTATGTATGTGATGTGTGTGTGTATGCATGCACCCATGTGGATTAGTGTTCGTACCTGTGTGTGGAAGATTAATGTCAGGAACGGTCCATGACCATCACTCTCCACCGGCCAGCAAATCTGCCCAGGACCACCTGTGTGCCGGAGATCCAAACTTCAGTACTTAACACTCAAGAGCTCCACCTGGTCAACTGTACCCCAGCCGTGTGTGTCTACAAACAGCCAACATGGAGAATCTGATCGTATCTGGAGAGTCTTTGCTGAGAAGGGTTCATACAGGAGGAGGCTGGGCCTTCAGGTCCAATGGGACTGGTGTCCTTAAAGCACAGAGGAGAGACAGGCACGAGGGGACACGGCAGCTCCGTGAGGAAGGACAATACATGGGAATGAAGCAGCTACCAGCCAAGGGTTGCAGGGAACATAAAAGGAGCGCTGCAGAGCCCAAGAGAGAAGCAGCCCGGCTGGCACTGGATGTGGGCCACCTGCCTCTGCCACTGCATTAACAAACATCTGGCCCAAGCCTGCCAGTCCGCGGCACGTGCTCACAGCTGCCCAGGAAACAGCTGCCTCTTCCTTCCCACCCAACCTCTTTGGGAAGTTTCCTGACTGGCTCTGGGAAATGGGACTTTTACAAAGACAGCTGACAAGAACCATCCCAGCAAAGTCTATCTTCAGCAACACGCAGAAGAAAGAGAAACGTTGACTGCTGGGGGACAGCTAGCAATCTGAATTAGACATGAATAAAGACACAGCTAAATGATGTCTGGAATACAAATGCAAGTCAGAATCACCCCCTTACACATGCGTGTGTGCAGACGCGCGTGCGCGCACACACACACACACACACACACACACACACACTGAAGAGGATGGTTTGCACCCACACAGTCGCCTCAAACACTAGTGGCAGTATCTTGTTGGAAGAGCGCTGGGATAAAGGGAGGCCTGGGTTTTGATGTATCTGCTCTCAGCACACCACAGATCAATCAGGACGGAAGGAAAGGGGGAGAAGCTTGCTTTGCTCTCGCTTTTCTCTACACAGACAGAAGGAGGGGAGAAAGGATTCTTGGTTCTAAACTGTTCTACCAAAGCCCTGTAGTCTTCCATCTCTACCTTGTATCTCCCATCAAAACAGAGATGACTAACCTCTGCTGGGGGGGAGGGTTGGGTTACTTGGCTACATGGGTCCAACAGGTTGAACAGCACCCAGTCACCGGGCAACTGGAGTAAGACCGAAGGCATGGCCGCCATCTTGTTTATTCTCCTCTGGCCGTCCCCTCCCGTCTCCCATCTGCTCCATCTCCACCTAGCAGATCTGGGAGCTCACAGGAAAGTTCCAGTGTCAAGGAATTCAACTGTGGGATCCACAGCCCCAGTTCTAACAAGGCTACCAAACCAGTCTGCCCGGTGACATACCTCAGACAACAGCAACGGGGAAATACCAGCCAGAACAGTCTCCCCAGGAAAGGGCAGACTGCTGCCACCACACACCCCTACCACCCCCAAATCCAGGGCATTCGTGAGGAAACCAGGCCTGGGGTAGGATTTTGGCTAGAGAGGAGACTGTGGTGTGAGATCATGGGTCAGGTGGCCTGCCGCCTTGTTCACAAAGCTGTCCTAAGACGCCTGGTCCAAGATGACCCGGCTGAAGTTTCCTGGTTCACCCTGCAGTCTCAACTGCTCTTCGCTGAACAGTCAGTCGCCTTGTCTACTTGGATCCCAATTATTAGGGGACTGCTAACCCAGGTGTCCCAGCTGCGTTCCTGGCTGCTGCCATTCCTCTGCCTATGAGAGCTGTAATCTCAGACAGACAACAAAGGAGATTCAATAGCAGGCAGTGGAGCCCCGGGGCCTTTGCATCCAAGCCTCTTGTTAGAGTTAGGACCATGAACTTGCCTTGAGTTGGAACCAAATCAAAACTGACGGAGGAGGGAAAGAAAAACATGGACTGAGCACATGGATCAGTGGGTAAAGTGTTTGTTCTACAACCACGGGGTCTCGGTCCGAATCCCGCCCACCTAAAGGCTGGGCATAGCCGCACACATCTGTGATGCACCTCGGGTTCAGCAACAAACCCTGTCTCCACAGAAAGGGGTCAGGGTGTGACAGGGGAAGACACCCAGCGCCCACCTCTAACCTCCACGTGTGCACGCCAAGGGAGAGACACATGTGCACACGGCACACACAGACACATTGTTGAGCGGAGCTCAGGACTCTTCTCAGGCTGTGCTTGTTTTATGGACAAGAATGCTGAGCTCTGAAAATGACCGCAAATCACAAAACCAGCTCCCACCTGGCTTTCTGTGCCCCGAGCAGGCACTCCGTGGGCCACCCGGCACGTCTGTGGAGAACACAGAGGCAGAGCGTGGAGATGCCTTGTCAGAGCTCCTGTCCAGGCAACTCCATTGACAAAACGAAGAGTGGAAAGGGCCTTGCCATCTGTGGCCCGCACGGAGCGCAGCGCAATGAGGTCTGGACACGAGCATTCTGGGAGGAGGACAACCAAAGGAACCGCGATGAAAGTCTAACCGCTTAGCTTTGAAAGCCAGGGCATGCCCGATGCCTACTTTTGTCCACAGATGAACCCTGCTCCCCAGAGCTCATCCCAGGAGGGCAGGTCCACATCCAGGCTGGCTGCGTGTGTGTCTTCTGGTGAGTCTGGTTAGTGAGGACACACCTTCTGAAGGCTCAACTCCAGGAGTCACAGTAAAGGGATCTGTCCCAGGCCCCAAACCTGAGAAAGAGGGATCTTGTGAGCCAGAAGGATAGCCCTTCACAAATGTCATGTGTGTGGAGACTTTGTCCTGAGCACTTTCCGTGTTATCTGAATGTTAGGGACAAGCAAGCCTCTTTGCTGCCTGTTTCTTAAGGCTCCATCAAGAGACATCAGTACAGGACGCTCAGAACCCAAAACACACAGCTTTCAGAATGCAGAGGCAGGGCTTGGCAACAGACCCCTCCACGGAAGAACTTACTTGGCCGGGCATATCAGTGGTATTTTTCTTCTCAACTTTCAAATATGAGAGATGAACTAAGGCCCCTTCCAATTCCAAACTCTCAGGACTGGTTCACTAGGTTGAACATTCCAGATCGCACAATGGAAGGCTTGGACTGAGCTCTGCCCTTCTCACAGATATCTGACACTCTAACAACTATCCGTTTCAGAAAATAAAAGATAGCTCTCTCCTCTCGGTTCCTCCACAATCTACTGTGGGCAGAAACACGAATCTTCCCAGGGAAGCATGGCACCTCTCCAGGACTTGACTTGACGATTAGTGTGTCAGCTGTCCTGACTTGCTAAGTGAGTCACAGGTTCCTGCTTGCCTACAAAGGCACGGTGGAGTACCAGCACTGTGGTGAACCAAGCCCACCACCGGCTCATCTGTAGGCAAACGAGGTCTGATTCAGTGTCACAGAGCCAGAAGGGTGAGTCCACTCACTGAGAAGCAAGGAGCCCAACCTGTGGGGTGGCCCATCCAGCAATGCCATCTAAGCAGGAGGCTCGGACCGGCTCTGTTCTCCACCTGACCATTTCAAAGGCTGCCCTGAGAGCAATGCCCATTCCTCTCAGCTCCCAAGGGCCAGCTTAAAAACAAAAGGTAGGAGCTAGAAGATGGCTCGGTGAATAATAGTGTTTGCTGGGCAAGCGTGAAGACCTGAGTTCAGAGCCCAAGCACCCAAGGAAAAACTGGCCATGGAAACACCGGCCAAAGGACACTCAGTATCTTCCTGTAGCCTGCAGATATACGAAAGTGTACATGCATGTGCACATGCATAAACAGACATGCACACAGGTCCACATACATACATACACACTGGTGCACACACATACGCCCACAGGTACACACACACACTGGTGCCCACACAGACACACACACAGGTGTGTACATACACACAGGTGCACATACATACATACACACATACATGCACAGGTGCACACATACACAGGTGCACATACATACACACAAACACACAGCTACGCATGCACCCACACACACACACACACACACACACACAAACACACACACACACACACAACTCTATTCCCACTATGTAGCATAAGCTGTCCTCTAACTCATCACGCTACTGCCTTACTCTACAATGTACCAGTATCTATCAGTTTGGTTTATTTTTTTATTTTTTATTTTTCGAGACAGGATTTCTCTGTGTAGCTTTGGAGACTGTCCTGGAACTTGCTCTGTAGACCAGGGTGGCCTTGAACTCACAGAGATCCACCTGCCTCTGCCTCCCGAGTGCTGGGATTAAAGACGTGTGCCACCAACGCCCGGCAGTTTGGTTTATTTTTAAGACTTATTATTTTTATGCCTATGGCATTTTGCATGCATGTGGTGCCCGGAAAAGGCTTCGGGTCTCCTGAAACTGGAGTTTCAGGCAGCTGTGAGCCACCACGTGGGTGCTGGGACTCAAACCCCAGTCCTCTGGAAGAGTAGACAGTGCTCTTAGCCACTAAGCTACTCACTCCTCTCTAGCCCTGGGGTCTACCAGCTTTGAGAAGAAACCCAACATGAAGACTTCCATGGCCCACTGGCAGCTGCCTCAAGGAGAACTAAGGCAAGTTCCCCCTGGGCATGTCCCAAGGGCACAGCAGCTGATGACTTCCGCCGGGAAGGAACAAATCGAAACTCCAACTTGCTTTTCCTAGGTTCAGATCCTGTGCCGTCCTTTCTTCTTTGGGTGTTAAAGGAGTCCCAGTTAGCCCTCACTGTGCTGCTCCCATACTTGCTAACAACTCTTCAGATCAGAATTAAAGGAAAATGCACAGAAGAGCCTGACCCGGCTCCCCAGCAGCTAATGCCCTGACTGCTGTTGTAGTCTTTCTGGAACAGTAGATACTCCTCCCCTGACACAGCAAGACGGGAAGGAGCCCTTTTAAAGAAACCAACATCAGCCTCCCACAGCCCTGCACTGGACCCCAGAGCACTAACAATAACGATGGGGCCTCATCATGAGGGGAGTTGGGAAGCAGGCAGCCGGGGGAACACACTAGCTGAGAACTGCAAGGGTGAGAGTAAACCAAGTTAAATCCCCACCGCTGGACCGCTGAACCGCTGGACCACTGAACCACTGGGCCGCTGGACCACTGGGCCGCTTGAACCACTGAACCACTGGACCACTGAACCGCTGAACCACTGAACCACTGAACTGGACCACTGAACCACTGAACCACTGAACCACTGAACCGCTGGACCACTGAACCACTGAACCGCTGGACCACTGAACCACTGTACCACTGGACCACTGAACCACTGGACCACTGAACCACTGAACCGCTGGACCACTGAACCACTGGACCACTGAACCACTGAACCACTGGACCACTGAACCACTGAACTGGACCACTGAACCACTGAACCGCTGGACCACTGAACCACTGAACCGCTGGACCACTGAACCACTGAACCACTGAACCACTGAACCGCTGGACCACTGAACCACTGAACCGCTGGACCACTGAACCACTGGACCACTGGACCACTGAACCACTGGACCACTGAACCACTGAACTGGACCACTGAACCACTGAACCGCTGGACCACTGAACCACTGTACCACTGGACCACTGGACCACTGAACCACTGAACCACTGAACCGCTGGACCACTGAACCACTGTACCACTGGACCACTGGACCACTGGACCACTGAACCACTGGACCACTGAACCACTGAACCGCTGGACCACTGAACCACTGTACCACTGGACCACTGGACCACTGAACCACTGGACCACTGAACCACTGAACTGGACCACTGAACCACTGTACCACTGGACCACTGAACCACTGAACCACTAGACCACTGGACCACTGGACCACTGGACCACTGAACCACTGGACCACTGGACCTCTGGACCACTGGACCACTGAACCACTGTACCACTGGACCACTGAACCACTGGACCACTGAACCACTGGGCCGCTGGACCACTGAACCACTGAACCACTGGACCACTGGACCTCTGGACCACTGGACCACTGAACCACTGAACCGCTGGACCACTGGACCGCTGGACCACTCTCCTTCTTGTCTGTGGCTGGAAAATGGCTCAGAAATAAAGCATAAGACCCCCGGGGTCCATCTCCAGTGTTTTTAAAAAAAACAAATTTCCTTGTCTATAAAATAGAGATCATGAAATACCCTTTGCAGTGCTAGCACATAGAGCAATGATATACACAAAATAGCTATGGGTGAGGGATAACATCAGCATGAATATTAGAACCCAAGCATAAGTGGTAGAAGAAAGAAAAAAAGGCCAACTACATTTTAAAACTAGTCGGCCTGGCAACTGCAGAACGTACGGAGTAGACAGGAATAAAGAAACAGATATTCTCAGGACAAATGAACTGGGGCCATTCACAAACACGGGGGATCCCTGACCACATGATTGCTTCAATCAAGCCCACATTCTGGAACCCTGAGAATGAGGACAGCCCGGGCCGAGTGGAGATTGCATAAGAAGAAAGCAATCAGTGAATCAGCATGCCCTCATGAGATGTGTGCAGCAGAAGCTTTCTGAAAAGGACAATCTTCAGTGACCACTCCAGCTCCTCCATAGCTCTGGAGTCTGCAAGAGAAAATGACCCATTCGCCCTCAGCCCCACAGCCTGTGGCAGACAGCTCAGCCCAGGCACTGAGGGTGACAGCCAAGCTCAAAGTTTCCTGTCCAGCCCAACTACTTCCCTTCACAGCAGGCACCAGCCAGGGCTCAGTCCCCTTGCAGCTCAGAACTCGCTCCCCCCCCCCCCTCCGTGGCACTCTCGCCAAGCTCATTCTTGTTTGCCCCCCCACACACACATCTTTTTCCCTTTTATTTTTAAAATTTTGTGAAAAAGAAAGTGCTCACAGCACAGAATTCATCATTTCAGCCCTTTAATGCCTCAGCACTCAAGAGGCTGAGGCAGGAGGATCTCAGGTTTGAGAACAGTCTGGACTACCTATGAAGTACCAGACCAGGCAGCATCCTGTTTCAAAAACAAACAAGGGGACTAGGCAGATGCCTCTAAGGTCCAGAGGACCAGGGTTCAATTCCCAGCATCCACACAGCAGCTCACATCCAAACTGAATTCCAGATCCAGCGAATCCCATGCCTTCTTCTGACCTCTGTGAGCACCAAGCACGCGCCCGGTACACACACATACATGCAGGCAAAACATGCATGCACAGAAAATAAACAAATCTTTTAACACGTTTTAAATAAATAGGAGACTGAGGAAATGACTTGGTAGGCAAAGGGCTCGCTGTGCAGACATGAGGCCCTGTGTTCAAGCCACCAGACAAGAAGCCAGGTGTCTCTGGCAATGGCAGCACCGAGAGGAGGAGACATACGGGCTGCGGTGTCTCCCGGGCCAGCCAATCTAGCCAATCAGTGAGTTCCACTCCAGGTCCACTGGGAGGCCCCGGCTCAAAAAGCAAGGTGGTAGAAAGCCATAGAAGACAACGGAGCGACAGAAGAAGACAACTGATGATGATCTCTGGCCTCTACGCACGCGCACACACAAAGGGTGCACTCACACACACACACACAAATACAACACACACACAAAGGGTGCACTCACACACACACACACGCAAATGCATACAACACACACACAAATGCACACAACACATACAAATGCATACAACACATACACACAAATGCATACAACACATACACACACACACAGGAGAATACGGTTTGTGGGATGAAGTTCATTCACACAGATGTGCAAACGTCATGGCATCATCCTTGGAACTCTTTGTCGCTTCTGAATCCATCCAGGACGAAGTAACTCCTTGGACTTGGTTCTTCACGTAAGTGGGACTCCACGGTCCTTCTCTTTCTGTATCCTGTCTCTTTAACTTCACAGAATCCCCTCAAAGCTGTCCTCACTGGAAGACTGCGAGAATGTCCTCCCTTCCCGACGCAGAGTCACATTTATTTCGCAGTGTATTTGTGGCACTTTGTGGATGAGTCGTCACCTGGACTCACGTCTCCGCGCTTGTGTGACAACTGCTTTACCTCATAAGCACCTCAACATCACACTGAATGCAGACGGGCCTCCTCCGGTGACCAACCAGTGTCATTATACAGGGGGAAACTGGACAAAGGCACCAGGGGCAGTTCTCAATCGTCCCTCTGGGTGGGCAACAGGGCACTGGAAGCATTTGGGACATGCTGCAGGATGCTTTCCAAGCTGAGCTAGACGGTGGAAACTCAGTCCCCCCCCCAACCCTCCACGCTAGGTACAAATGTCTCAGCCTGTTTGCAGTGGAGCAGGCCAGAGACAGCCAAGTCACAGGGTGAGCACTGTCATGTCTTAAGTCTGAGCAGCCAAGTCACAGGGTGAGCACCGTCATGTCTTAAGTCTGAGCGTTTCCGTGCTGAGGGGAGATGAAGAATACTCAACGCCACTCACTGCCACTAAGATCGGGGTCACCCTGGGCAGAACCACCCAGCCACAGAGCGGCGGAACTGCAGTCAAGTACGAAAAGCCCTGTGCATGTAATGTAGAGATGAAAAGCTGGCAGTTCCCAGCATCCAAGGAGCAAACCCCACTCTCACCCAGCCTCGCAAAGCCCCCTGGGCCCACCTAAGGGCCATGTGAGCACTAAGTCACCTGCCTGGCACGGGCACCACCTCCTACCCACTCCACGGGCACCCAAGCGTTCCAGCACCCATCACAGCTTCCCCCGCCGCTGTCAACACAAACACCCACACCCAGGCAGGAAGCAAAAATAACCAGGGGCCTCCTGGCCTGCCTCGTACCTCACCCCCCCTCCCCAGGCTCCCTCTCCCGCAGCTCTGGAGGCACCTGGGGAGGAGCGGGGAAGGGGGAAGACGGTGGGCAACGGGTCCATGGGTCCATCCCGTGCTTGGTCAGTGCAGTCACAAAAGGCCAGAGTCCCCCCCACGTGAGAGGCCAGCATTGTGTGTTCCTCTCCCCAGGGCACCCCGCCACCACCTGCAATAACAGCTCCTCCTACCAGCCAGTTCCCAGGCGCCTGCAGAGCCTGCCAAACCTCCTGGATGAGTCAGCCCGTAAATGACTCCCCATTCCCCAGCCTTCCCCAGCCCCGGACAAGCGTTCATTTATTCCAAGCACGGATATTAGCGGCAAGGCATTAAAGAGTTAAAGGTGACCCATCCCTCGGGAACACTCAGGCCAGACCCAGCATCTTCTGGAGGCTCAGTCAGCCACCACGGACATCAAACCTGGGGGACTGGAGGTGAAGTGTGTCCCCTCCACAAGAGGTGCGTGCTCAAACCCCAACTGCTAGAACCTGTGGGGGCCACAGGCTGTAAGGGAAACAAACCCAACACCAAGAACAGTCCCAGGCAGCGGAAGTCTGAAGCGAACGACCAACCGGAGTCTTTCTTCTGCCCCCTCCCCGCCCCCAGCAACCCTGCCTGCACCAAATCCTGGCCTTGGTGCCTCCGGTTACCCTCACCTGTGAAAACTGCATGACGACCACGTTGAACTCATAAACTATGAAAACCACACAAAGTAATATTAATGAATGCCTGGCACGAGCTCCAAGCTAAAGCAAGTTTTCATCAGTCCTAGGCAAGGGTTATGGCACCAGGGCAAGCATATCTTCGTCATATGGTGACATCCCCCAAATCCAGGACTCTGAGATTCTCCCAAGTTCCAAGAAAAAAAAAGGGCAGGAAAAAAATAGATTTAATAATACCAAGGAAATATTCTTAAATTATTGAAAACCCAAGCTCCAACCTGGTTGCTAGGGTAGGGAAAACTGGTTTTAAGGAAATCTAATTTGAGAATTCACTTGAAGTGGCAGCAGGAAGTGACAGGCGGGAGTACAGGAGAGCCCCTGCCCCTGGCCAGAGCAGGCAGCCAGTGCTCTGTGGTACTGGGTGCAGGGTGCGGGGGGGGGGGGGGGGGGTCCCAGGTAGATGCAGGGATACAAAGGAGGAAATGCTTGCAAAGACGCTGTTTTCACAGGGTTTGCCCGGCAGCATCTTCCTGCTGCCGCTTCAGCTGAGTGGCCGGATGGCTGCAGTTAGGTTTGGATTTTTCGTTGTTGTTAATTTATTTTCTGTTGCTTCATAAGTCTGTTTTACCCTGTTTTGTTTTGTTTGAGATGGGGGGGGGTCTCATTACGTAACCCAGGCTAGCCTAAAACTCCTGATCCCTGATCCTCCTGCCTCTAGCTGCCAAGTGTTGGTGACTGGCACCATATCAGACTCACAACTGTGTGTGTGTGTGTGTGTGTGTGTGTGTGTGTGTGTGTGTGTGTGTAAGTCACCATGCATATATATGCATGTGTATATGGGAGGCTTCTGTGGGGGGGGGGTGCACGTGTCCACATGTATACACAGGACAGAAGATAAACTCAGGTATCGTTACTGAGAATGTCACTGAACTTGACTGTGTTCCTGTGTGCATGTGTGCATGTGTGTGTGTGTGTGTGTGTAGAATATGCAGGTGTACACACCCGTGTGAGCACATGAAGGAGACGTCAGATTTCTTCTCCTCTCGGTGATCACGATTTCAGGTAGGCTGGCTGACGAGCTCCTGGAAGCTGCCTGTCTCTACCAAGTGATGCTAGGATTATAGGCACGCCCAGCTTTCTCACACACATGCCGAGGATTCCAACACGGGTCCTCCTGATTGCAAGTGTGACGGCTCATTTCAGTGATCAACTCGATGAGATACAGGACAACCTGAGAGAGGGGACTCTGGGCATGCTGGAGGTGAGGGAGGGGTGCCTCAGTTGACTGCACTGAAGCGAAAGACCCGCCCACTGTGGGTGACACCATTCCCTGGGCTAGGGCCACGGCACACAGGGGAGGAAGAGAGCTGAGCACAGCGGTCATCACATCTGCTTCCTGGCTTGGATGTGGCATAACCAGCTGCCTGAGGTTCCTGCTGCAGGTTTCACCGCCGTGATAGACTGCACCCTTGAACTGTGAGCCACAGTACAATTCTTTCTCTTTTAAGCTGCTTTTGTTGAGATATTGTGGTGGTTTGAAGAAAATGGCCCCCCAAAGGGAGTGACACTATTAGGAGGTGTGGCCTTGTTGGAGGAAGTGTGTCACTGTGGGGGCGGGCTTGGGGGGGTTCTCTTTTTCTCAAGCTTCCCTCGGTGTGACAGTCAGTTGACTTCCTGTTGCCTGCAAGATGTAGGGCCCTCAGCTCCAGCACCACATCTGCCTGCCCGCTGCCATGCTCCCTGTCATGATCATAATGCACTGAACCTCTGAAACGGTAAGAGAGCCATCGCAACTAAATGTTTTCTTTATAAGGGTTGCTGTGGTCATGGTGTCTCTTCACAGCTATATAACCCTAACTAAGACAGATATATAATGACATCAAAGAAAAAGTAGCTAAGACACAGGGAGAGTTGCGAACCAGCTAAACCAGCTCAGCCCCTCACCACCGCTTCTAAGCAGGGGAGTCTCTCCCTGGCCAACAGCTCACCCATTAGGCTAGGTTGGCTGTCCAGTGAGACTCAAGGATCCACCTCTCTGTCAGTGCCGGGACAGCACGAGCATGCCAATTCTCTTGTTCTCCACATGGTTCTAGAGATCAAACACACGCTAACTACTGACCTCCTCCGCCCCGCCGGTTTTCCAATGCCAGCTCAACATGGCTAAAAACCAACAAATACCTTGCAACTCTCACTTTGAAAAGCGCTGGCCAGCACTGCCCTCTGTGAGCCCCTTCCCGCTTTTTCAGTGTCTAAAATAATTTAATTGCAGCCAGATTCTGAAGAAAATGCGCTGACTCTATTTCCCAAAGGCCTTCTGTAAACATGGTATTTGTTCAGTTTCTGCGCTGCAATTAGCAACTCTTCTCCTGGCTGCAACAAGTTCCCCACCTCAATGAACCCAGTCTAGAAACTTCCTCACAGGCTGTCTCCTAGGCGACTCTAGACCTATCGGGTTCATGATCAGTATCGAGCACCACACAGGGGAAGCTAAAATGTTCTGGAATATGCTGCATAAAACTGGAGGGAGGCAGGGAGGGAGGCAGGGAGGGAGGGAGAAGGAGAAGGGCATGGTAGCCCCTGCCTGGAGTCCCAGCACTCAGGAGGCTGAGTAAAAGGAGAAATTGAAGCCCATTCTCTGCCACATGCAAGTCTGAAACCAGCTTGGGTTACATCCAACCCTGTGTCAATAAACAACGAGTAAACATGTCTCCAGAGGGCTGACACAGCTCCGTACTGTATCATCAGTAACTCTTTCAAACATCATTCTTAACTTTTAATAGAAGGACTTTGTCTTGTTTAACCTGGGTTTATACATGTGATTACACACATACATGTGTGTGCAACACACACACCATACATATATACATACATACAACATACAAACGTTTTCTATATCTGAGGCTATTTTACAACAGTTGGTAAATAGGAGTTTAATCCTCACAGTAACTGTATGAAATAAACTTTCTATATTGCGCCCATTTGACAAGCCTCGCCCAAAGCCAAGAGCTGGAATTCAAGTCCAAGCAACTGGGCTAAATATGCGGACCCAGTAGGGCTCTCCTGAGACTTGTTTCTCCCTCTGTCTGATAGTCACATTCACGGTTAGGCAGAGTTCCTTCCTGATAGACAGGGTTCCACTACATTGCTCCAGCTGTCCAAGAACTCACAGAGATCCGCCTTAGATCTCTCTCGTGTCAGCGCTAAACTTTGTTATCGCATACGGCACCCGGGAGGGGGACCCTCAGGCTCACTACCTAGTGAGTCACCATGCCTCCCATGTTTAGCATCAGAGTCGGTACCCTCAGTCAATACTCCAAAGAAAAGCTTGTCCATCCACGTGTGTTGCTGTCGTGTTCACAATAGCTTAAACAAAAGATGGAATCATCCGCCGAAGGGTCCATTTGTTAATGGGCGGATCAAGAAAACACAACACACACACACACACACACACACACACGGTGGGATCTTCGTAGGAAAGTGGATGTGATTGTCAATCATCGAATTCTGTGGAATACCACAGGTTCAGGTAGACAAACAACAGGTTTTCCCCGTTGAGTAATGAGACGGATCTCATACCTCAATGGAGCAAAGGAGACAGCGTATGAACCAGAGCGGTGCCTCCGAGGTTAAGAGCCCACAGTGCTCTTCCAGAGGATCTGAGTTCAATTCCCAACAGCACCCATGTCACATCTCACCAACAGACTGTAACACCAGCTACAGGGATCCGATGCCCTCTTCTGGTCTCCTGCATTCATATGTACATACCAAAGCAATACACATAATTCAAAATAAAATCAAATCTTTTTTTTTCTAAGAAACAGATGGTTGATTCTGAAGCCAAAATCATGGCCCAGCACACAGATTTTAGGTTTTCCCAAATATGATGCTCCAATGATGTAGCAGTCTGATGAAATTTTTAAAATAATGGAACAAAAAAGTCAACACACATTTCAAATACATTGTTGAGTGTGTACAGCAGGTAGGTGGGTCACAGCTGAGTAGGGACAGTTCTGCTATAGGCACACACTCCGAAGGATTTACCTAACATTCACAGGGATGTCAGGTCACACACAGAGGACAATAAATGGCCACTACACAGGAAAAGATGCTCCAGCTGAATTTGGGTCCAGACTTGCAACATTCCAACCTCTCTACACCACTTTAGTTCTAGACTGTGAACCAGCCTTAGCAGTCACAGCCTTCCGAAGAATTCTTGTTCACATCTCTCACATATAGACCCTCGACGTGTGTGTGTGCGCGCGCGCGTGTGTGTACGTGCGTGTGTGTGCGCGTGTGGGTGTGTGTGTGCGTGTGCACATACATGTGTGTGTGGTGAGAGAGAAAGGCAACCATGACATGAAAGGAAGAAGCAGGAGAGAAGGAAAGAGGGAATGGGGGGGGTTGAGAAGCAGAAATGGAAAACGTGTGACGTAAGAGCAGAGGTGGGGGGTTCTGGGGTAGGAGGGGCCAACAAGAAGGGGAGGGGTGAGCAATGGGATACAGAAATGAATAAGAGCGAAGTAGAATGACAAACACCTTAACACATTTTGCACTCTAGCTTTTGTTTTAATTGAGAAATAATGTATTTAAGAAGAAATCAGGCCTCTAGAAGTCTAGACAGTTTTGTGGAGAGCAAATACCTACATTTACTCTGCATGAATCTCCTACTCGTGAGTCCTGCCTCTTGGTAGGTTCCATTGCTATCCAATCCATCCTACTTACGAAATCAGAGTCCGACCGAGCCACAGCAGAGGGGCATCCAGGCGGGGGAAAATCCTCCTTTCCAAAGCTGCTCCAATGCCACCCTCCTCCTCCATCCACCCCCTCCTCCCACTTCAGGATCTAAGACTGGAAATTGAGACCAGACTACCCAGACTGCAATCAAAGACTCTTGCACCCAACGGGAACGCAAACCCAGCTGTTCCCAGCTGAGGAGGTAAAATTACGCAGCCAGACTGGTTCAGCTGGAGAGCCTGCAAACCCTAGGCTTCTGCTTCGGGTTCCAAAGGTGAGCAACCAACTCCTCAGCCAAGAATGCAACTGAGCAAAATAACAAACCCTTTTGATATTTCTTCTTTGAAACAGGATCTCACTTTGTCGCTCTTGCTAGCGTGAAACTCACTGTGTAGACCAGGCTGGCCTCTAACTCACAGAGATCCGCCTGCCTCTTTCTCCCAAGTGCTGGGCCTTTGATAGGAATTTTAATACCTTAGTCCTCAAATTCTCCGGGATGAATGGCAGTAGACGCAGGAGAGACTGGAGCCTGGTGTCCCTGGAGATCAGAGGTCCTCAGCCTTCCTAATGCTGCAACCCTCATGCTATGGTGACCCCTGACCACAAAATTATTTGTGTTGCTACTTCATAACTGTAATTTTGCTACCACTATGAATCATAATGTAAATATTCTGGAGATAGGTTTGACCCTCAGATTGAGAACCCATGCTTGTAGATACAGCTACAATGATGTTTGCCAGAAGCAAGCTTCCTGGAGCCTGCATATAGTTAGAACCATAGGACAAGGACCGCTACGTTCCAGGACACTCCTGTTAGGAGCTGGGAGATGAGACAAGCACTTCCTTCCTTCCTTCCGATTCTCATTGGTCTACCACATACATACACAGCAGCTTCCAAACCCACTTTTGAGGCTCCGGCCCAAAAGCTTCAGGGAGTCAAGGGTCTGTCTTCAAGAGTGAGATAAAGGACACTATTAGCTTTGCAGAGAAATGTCTGCACTTTTATAGATGTCTACACAAGATGGCTCTACCCTTCAGGTATGGCCAACTCTCATTCTGCACGCAGGTCAAGTGAGCTATGAATGTGACCCAACACAAACTCATGCACTTAGTTAAAACATGAGTGTGTGGTGTGTGTGTCTGCTTGCTTGCTTGCTTGCATGAGTGCATGCGTGCGTGTGTGCGTGCGTGCGTGCATGAGCAAGTCCACAGGTCAACCTTAGGAGCCAGTGTTCTTTCACCGCGTGCTCTCAGGGATGGTTGAAGAGAAAAGACCCTCCTTGGGTTTGGTTGAACCTGCAATAGATGGGAGTCCATGGTGGGGTTCCTCAGGAAAAGAGGGGAAAAGACACAGGTCAAGATGAGGTTCACACACTGCATCGGCTTCACTCCCCTGTCTCACTGTTGCTCCCTTCCTCCCTCAGACTTCTTCTCAGGCTGGTGAGATGACTCACTGGGTAAAGGCGCTCGTCCCCAACCCGAAGGACATGAGTTGGATCCCCAGGACCCACATGGTGGAAGAGAGAACTGACTCCTCCAAGCCGTCCTCTGATCCAGACACACATACTCATGGACATGCAGCAAACTGGTACACACACAATGAATGTAGATAGTCAGGTGGGCAGACAGACGATAGATAGATAGATAGATAGATAGATAGATAGATAGATAGATAGATAGATAGGTAGATAGGTAGGTAGGTAGATAGATAGATAGATAGATAGATAGATAGATAGATAGATAGATAGATAGATAGATAGATGACAGACAGATAGATAGGTCTTTAAACAAAGAATGCCTCTTTGTGTCCTGAGAACTCCCAAAACGTCTTCAGATCTGGCTTTTGAAGAACCCTATTTCCGTTCACCGATGTCTGTCTCATGAGTGTTAAACAGATGGACAATTCTGGTTACATTCAACAGACATATCTGGCCCCTGGGGAGAACAAGCCCCTAAGAGACTGACACATCAGGACACCTTGCAAACATGCACATATGGGATTTATCTAATGAGTCTGTCCCAGAACTGGGAGAGTTCATGAGAGACGAACAAGGGCCACCAGCCCTCCACGCCCGGCACACCCAAGAGAGAGACCCGGGAATTCCGCAGAATGAGACCAAAATTTCCACGGAGTACGTCCCTCGACAGGCTCCCCATTCATGGCCATTATTTGATGTCATTCCGAAATGTTAGCTGTGTGATAGTGGTTGGTGTCTCTGCTAGCTCGATGGGGACAGTGGCACTGAACCACTCCCAAGGATTACCAAACAAAGGCAATTCCCTTAGAGTAATTAACCCGAACATCTGGTGTGATGTCTTCTGGCCTCATCAGGGCCACTATCTCAAATCTCATCCTTGCACAACTCAACACACCAGCTGGAGAGGTGGCCCAGCAGGTAAAGCAGCTTGCTACTAACACTGGTGACCTGAGTTCAATCCCTGGGACCCACATGTTTGAAAAAGAACCAACTCCCACAAGTTGTCTTCTGGCATATCACACGTACACACACACACAAACACACACACACACCCCACAGAGAAGAGCATGCACACACAGAAAGTAAATACATTTTTCTAAAAAGAACAACACACTATACTAGTACTACACAGCTTGACCCATTGAAAGTATAAACAGACAAAAGCACAGGACACTTGTGACTATCAGGCAATTTGGGTGGTAAGTAGGATTCACCCTCAGTCAGGACACTTGTGACTATCAGGTAATGGGTGGTAAGTAGGATTCACCCTCAGTCAGGACACTTGGGACTATCAGGCAATTTGGGTGGTAAGTAGGATTCACCCTCAGTCAGGACACTTGGGACTATCAGGTAATGGGTGGTAAGTAGGATTCACCCTCAGTCAGGACACTTGGGACTATCAGGCAATCTGGGTGGTAAGTAGGATTCACCCTCAGTCAGGACACTTGTGACTATCAGGCAATGGGTGGTAAGTAGGATTCACCCTCAGTCAGGACACTTGGGACTATCAGGTAATGGGTGGCAGGAGACTCTCTCAGCCAGGCCTCACATGGCGCAGTGCTGTGGTTAGAGACACAATCACCATGCACTTCTCAGAATGTACCCATCTCCAGCTGGGAGAGGCCACTCAGCAGTAGAGTGCACCCTGCACACTTAAGGCCCGAGTTTGAGCCCCAGCACTGACTGTAAAAGGCAGAGCACACAACACCCTCCTCCTGAGCTTTCAGCCTTCAATGGCTCTTCCAGTCTGAGTCGCTGAGATTGGTAAATGAAACCCATCTACCTGCCCCCTTTCAATCCGTCTTTCTCGACAGTCTACTGTAGAGGCCCTCGGCAGACTTTCTAAGATGCAAAAAGAAAAAGATGTTTACAACAGGCAACCAGGAGAAGCAAAGACTGGATCCCTGCCTAAAAACTTTCTCGCCAACACCGCGATGTGAGTATCGATTTTGGACATCTGGCCTCAGGCCTAGGAAAGAATGTTAGTACTGTTCTTGACCACCAAATTGCAGCTTAGGAAACTAATGCCCTCATTAGTCACTCCCTTTATTTTTCTCTTATCGCCGTTATGTGAACAAAGAGGGCTGGACTCCTGGGTGGAGCAACACGCTCAAAGCCATGGGCATGGGGCAGAGCCGGCCTTGGACCACTTCTCAGAATGCCTTAGTGGCTTCCGTAAGCCGGCACGTGGGTTGTTGGCCTTCAGGAGGACCCTGGGAAACAGCTGCCTGGGTAATATCACTGAGGGGGTGGGGGGAATCATCTAATTTCAAGAAAAGAACCAAAGTAAGTTCAGAACACCACCAATCACAAAAGCATGAGGGAGGCGATCCCCGTGACGCCGTTTAACATTCCAAGTTCGAAAGCACACCCCTGGACTATTTGTTGAAAGGCCCCAGGTAACACTGCCACCCATCACTGCCCTCTGGCCGCTGTCCTCTTTCCAGGCGTCGCTGTTCTTATGGTTTTGATGTATGACATCTTAGGTCTATGACTTTGGCCCCACGGCTCCCACCTTTCGGGAAGGCTGTGGAACCTTTGAAAGATGGGGCATGGCGGAGGGGCGTGGGTCACTGAACAGGCTTTGAGCAAGCCAACCTCTCTGCCCCGATCTGCTGAAGTGTGTGAGCAAAGCAGCTGCCACCAGCTCTCGCTGAC
The DNA here is from genome assembly GCF_017639785.1 of Mesocricetus auratus. NCBI lineage: Eukaryota > Metazoa > Chordata > Mammalia > Rodentia > Cricetidae > Mesocricetus > Mesocricetus auratus. The sequence goes on along the minus strand of NW_024429192.1, from coordinate 7,428,885 downwards.
ACAGAGCTGCCTGCCACCAGGCCGTCCCCACCGTCTCCAGAAACAAGCCTCTTCTAAACCTTGACCACAGAGCTACATAAAGAAAAGCTGCAGGTGGCCTCCCCTAAGACGTGTCTCTCGCTCTCTTAATAACGCCAGAACTGCTGCTTCCGAATCCCGGAGTGTGCATTACATGTGCGGGCCTGTGGTGCTCCTGACAGGCTGCTGCGAGATCCCAGCCATGGGGGATTATGGGTAGTAGAGAGTCCCTGACCACTCAAGTCTGAAATCCGCCTTCACGCTTCCCTGTAACTCCAACCCTGTGAGTAACTACTGGTGGAACTGTGAAATACCATCCGTTGAGCACACTCGTGTGGAGACCTGGATTCTAGTCAGGATCAGGAAAGACGTAGCGACAGCTACCAGAAGGGCACGGCAGCCTGTGGAATCACCACAGCGAGCACATGAAATGATGCTCAACATCCACGATCACAAGGGACATGCAAATCAAGCTACAACGGGGCATCATTCCACACCCACTCAGACGGTCATCATCAAATGGGGGGGGGGGGTGAAGGATGCACAGCCCTTGTGGTGAAGCTCCAGAAACAGCATCAAGAAATTCAATACGGAATTTACAGGAATACACTGCAATCCAGCAACCCTAACTCTGGGTGAGACAGCAGGAACTTTCTGAGAGACGGGCACACCACTCTCAGACGTCAACAGTTGGAAGGATGGCCCGAGACGTGGCTGGGTGGTTAGGGTTCATGGCTGCTCTTGCAGAGGACCTGAATTTGGTTCTTAGCACCCACACAGAACAGACAGCAATGGCCTATAAAGCTAGCTCCAGGGAAGCCAGCGTCCGCGTTTGGCTTCTGAAAGCATCTACATTCCTGTGCATACTCTCCCACACACATAATAAACAAGTACATCTTTTTGGTTTGGTTTGGTTTGGTTTCCAAGAGGCAGGGTTTCTCTGTGTAGTCCTGACTGTCCTGGAGCTTGCTTTGTAGACTAGTCTGGCCTTGAACTCACAGAGATCCACCTGCCTTTCCCTACTGAGAGCTGGGATTTGAAAGTGTGCGCCACCACATCTGGCTAATAAATCTTTTTTCTTTTTCTTTTTTAATGATGGAAGCGACCGTGTGTCCGTGTAAAGATGACCAGAAAAGGACAGTGGCAGATCTGCACAATGGAATGTTACTCAACCTCAACATGGAAGGCAATTCTGGCACACACTAGAACACAGAAGAAACCTGAAGACACTGATGCCAAGTAAGAGGAGCCAGGAGCAAATGCCAAATATTCTAGAACTCTAGCTCTGTGAGACGGTGTACGGAGGCACACCCTTAGACAGAGAAAGGTGGTCCCCAGGGGCTGCCTGGAGGGGAGAGAAACGGAGAGCTAACGCTGCATGGCTGTCAGGTTTCCATTTGGGAAGGAGAGAAGGAGAGAAAGGTCTAGTAATGGGTGGTGATGACTACTTTGTAGATGTACTTAGTGGCAGGGAACCAGACAGGAAAAGTGGTTAAAATGATACCCTGTATCTCAGACACGGTTAACCACAATAAAAATTCTTAAATAGAGCAATGGGTATTAAAAAGATGTGGTGGCTAGCACTTAGCTAACCAGTACACGTACGTACACACACACACACACACACACACACACAGAGGCAAGGAAAATAATGGGGTTATAGGTGAGGTTTTTATTTTGTTTCTTTTGGTTTTTTGTTTTGTTTTGTTTTTTGCTTCTCGTTTTTTTATGTTTTTGTTTTTGTTTTGCTTCCTTTTGAGTCCTAAATTTACATTCACAGGAGCTGGCAACATAGCTCAGTGGTAGAGCTGGTCTAGATGTTCAAGGCCCTGCATTTGATCACCAGTACCATAAACAGGGGAAAAGTACTTGGCTTAAATTTCCATTCATGAGCCAGGCAACAGAAGCGCACACCTCTAATCCCAGCACTTGGGAGGCAGAGACAGGAGGATCACTATGAGTTCAATGCAGGTGTGGTCTACTAAGTGAGGTTCAGGACAGCTAGGACTACACAGAGAACCCCTGTCTTTAAAAAAAAATCCATTCATGAAATTTCTGTTTTAAGCACATGTGCTATCGGGTACCCAAAATAAAAAGTGTGCCAGCCCAAAGGCAGGCCAGCCTCAGGGATTCCTGGGACTCGTGTAGGCAAGACCTTTCCTACGTCTGTAATATGAATTATCACAGAGTAAAAACCCAATGCCCACTCCATGTTTATGAAAGCCATTCCTTCAGGCAGCTGAAGCAACTGGGGCCGCCAAAGACACTTGACAGTGATCTTCTAGAAATGTATATTGCTTATAGGCATAACGAAGCATTCATTATGTAACGGAAGCGATGACCACAGGCCTTGAACTCAGAAGCTGAATTCAAGACCGGCTTTGCTCTCCAGTTGCCAACACTGGGTCAATTAAAAACTCAGCTCCTCTAAATGGCAAAGAAACACCTGCCTCATAAGGTAGCCATAAATCCTGAAGCAGACCTGGGCCTTAAATGTGTCGGAGGGCTTAGGCGCTGTGGACATGAAAGAGCACGGCCTGCCCCAGAGCAGGGACACACTAAACAGCACCAAATGCTGCCTGGTGAGGGTCCTGGAACACAAGCACAGATCCCCTACCACCCCCCCACGCCCAGCACACCCTCACGCCAGCTGCCTTCTACGTGCCCAGCCTGAGACCTCCCTAAGTGAGAGGGATGCCACCTCTCCATCTGTGGGTTTAGAGGTAACACCCACAGGCTCACACGTGCTAGACAAGCTGTTTACTGACCCATACCCTAGATGTCTTTCTTCCTCGTGTTTTAATAGATGGGGACCCGTGTAGTCCAGGCTGATCCAGAACCCACGTAACCAAGAACAACCTCAAACGCCAGCCCCTCTTGCCGACATCTCCCCAATACTGGCATTACGGGTGTATGCTAGAATTGAATTTATGAGTGCCAAGCCAGCCACAACCCCAGTGCAAAGTTTACTCCTAACTACCTCGACTCTGCCACCCCCTTTGAAACGAAAGCTTCATGATAAAATTCTTTAAATTGTGAGGTGTGTCTTTGTCTGTCTGTGTACACACACACACACACACACACACACACACACACACACACACGAGTGTAGGTGCCCTACAGGAGTCACAGACGGTTGTCACCTGCCTGGTGTGGGTCCTGGGAAACAAACAGATCCCCTACAAGAGCAGCAAGCGCTCTCATAGACCAAGCCATCTCTCCAGCCCCGCTTAGTCCCCAAAGTTCTTCCTACTTTATGATCAGGTAGCTGGAAATTGTGGAAGGGCTGGCAAAATGCCAACTAGTAAGTATCACTGAGATTCAAAATAAGGTTCCTCTCATTTTTCCTAACGATCATTCTAAAGATCCTGAAAAATCTAAAACCCTGAGTCACTCACTCAACCTCCCTGGGCTCTGGCTTTCACAACACAAATGAGAAAGTGAAACAGACCTGTACCACTGGGACCCCTTAAAGAGTCCCAGTCGGCCGGGCGGTGGTGGCGCACGCCTTTAATCCCAGCACTCGGGAGGCAGAGGCAGGCGGATCTCAGTGAGTTCGAGGCCAGGCTGGACCGATAGCCTCCGAAACAATACAGAGAAACCATGTCTCGTAAAAACCAAAAAAAAAAAAAAAGAGTCCCGGTCGGCAAGGGTTCTAATCGAGAAATTACTCAAGGTGCCCCCACCACGAAATCATTAAACACGCCTGTGTGCTACGGAGGAGCCCTTGCCTAAATGGAGGCGGGACACAAGACTCATCATCAGTATGAGTGAGTGGTTCACGGGTTCTCTAAGAAGATGCTCCCGCACAGATGTGCAGCAATGCCCCGCCCGAAAGACTTTCTCCCCCAAAGGAAAACAGCTGGGGGGCAATGAAATCACAGGCAATCATTCACAGGCAACACAGTGATGGCCAGAGGGCTTCTTTTAATTTCACCAATTTAAATAACGATCAGAGTGTCTCTTTCCTGGTAACGCGGCCCTGCATCACAACCACAAATTCTATCATTTATCTTTGGTCTGGGTTTGAGGGTTTGGGTTTAGTTTTTGAGACACAGTTTCACATAGTCAAAGCTGGCCTTGAACTCAAAGTATAAAGAGAATGACTTTGAATTTCTGGTTCTTCTGCACACACCTCCTGAGTGCTGGGATTATCAGCCTTTGCCATCCACAGCTAAACCTGCCATTGAAATTTAGAAGAGCCACACTTTAGTATCCAGTTATAAAATAAGTGTCGGCACAATCTTTACAATCATGTAAAGCCTTAGGTAACATTGTCTCTGTTCTCAACACAGGTGCTACGTACTCTGTGCCGTCCCACGCCGTGCTGTTGAGGAACGGGGTTGACTGGTTGGTTGGAAGTCGGAGGTAAGGTTTTTGGTTGGTTGGGTTGGGGTTTTAAGTTTTTTCCCATTAAGTCTATCTATTTGTATGTTTGTATGTACGTGAGTGTGTATGTGTGTGTGTATAGGTATACACAGACCCAGAACTTGTGTAAAGTCAGAGAACAACTTGCAGAAGTTGGTTCTCTCTTTCCACTATATAGATCTCTATACTCAAACCCAAGCTGCTAGGCTTGACAGCAAGTGCCTTTACTTACTGAAATAGGATTTCACTCTGCAGCCCATACTGGCTTTAAACTCATGACCATCCTCCTGCATCAGCCTCCCTTGTGCCGGGATTACATACACGAGTCCCTATGCCCAGCTCCGACAGCATGGTTTAACTCCTTTGCAAAACCAGATTCTTACCTGCAAAGACATAAGTCAAACCTAATATGCAAGCTATATTTATCTTTCCCTTTACAAACGGCATCAAAGAGCAGAGTTGTAGCAATAAGACATAAAGAAGGCACAGCTTGAACCTTCACTGGGTGCAGTTTTCTCTAAAAATAACCTAACGGAGTGGAAGTTAACTGGTTCCGTGCTGTCACCAGGAAGCCCCAAGCAGTGTGATCTCAGAGACACTGGGAGAGCGCGTGCTCTTCCGGAAACAGCAGCAACGGCAACCAAGAGTAAGGCATCAGCACTGCACCACCCAGGGGAGACTTAGAGATACTCGGACCTGGACAACGAGGAACACGCGTTATCATCCCAGAGCAACAGCACAGGACACTACAACCCGGACACAATGCTAGGAGCTTGGAGGCCCCGGCTGATGTACACTGTTGTGTGATCCTGCACCAGAGTCTTCCTGGGCTCCTCAATAGAGTGGAGATAATCACATTCTCAGTCCGGCCTCCAAGCATCATACTTCCCATGACATGGATGGATGGATGGATGGATGGATGGATGGATGGATGGATGGATGGATGGACGGACGGACAGACGGATGGACGGACGAAAGTAGGTTGAATTCAGGACCACTGGTGAACCCCAGAAGCAGGACCCAGCGTCTGTTTCCTTTCTCGACAGTGACAAGTCTTTGTAGCAGACAGGGCTTTGATTCTGAGAGCTTTGGAGGAGGCAAACGCACCATCAGGACCAATCGGAGTCTGAGAGTGAGTGAGAGCTCTGCAACAAGTGGGTAGTCACTTTCTCGTGAACCAGCGCTGACCACCAGCATCACACGAGAGTCACTGACTCCTCCCCATATCTCAGTGACACGGGCTGAGCACCCACTCTGAAGAGCTGACATTGGAATCTCCCCCCAGCAGTTAAGAGCACTTACTGCTCACAAGTTCCTGTAACTCCAGCTCCAGGAGGTCTGACACCCTCTTCTGGCCTCCATGGGCAACCACACGCACATGCGCACGCCCCCACATAGACACACCTGCATACACTTAATTAAAATAAAAAAATCCTGCCAGGCGTTGGTGGCACACGCCTTTTAATCCCAGCACTCAGGAAGCAGAGGCAGGCGGATCTCTGTGAGTTCGAGACCAGCCTGGTCTACAGGGCAAGTTCCAGGACAGCCTCCAAAGCCACAGAGAAACCCTGTCTCAAAAAACCAAAAAAAAAATTAATTAAATTTAAAAATCTTAAAAAAATACGTTAGGGAGAAGAGGAATAAGTATTTTTTACAAGATAGATAGATAGACAGACAGACAGACAACCCTTACGTTTTATGAGCATGGATTGCAGAACATTTCAGATTTCTCATTTTGAGAGATTAGGAAAGCTGAACTGGAAACATCTAAGCAAATATCCCAAACACTAATGTGCTGAATAGTTTTATATCTAAGCAAATATCCCAAACACTAATGTGCTGAATAGTTTTATATCTAAGCAAATATCCCAAACACTAATGTGCTGAATAGTTTTATATCTAAGCAAATATCCCAAACACTAATGTGCTGAATAGTTTTACATCTAAGCAAATATCCCAAACACTAATGTGCTGAATAGTTTTATGTCAACCTGACACAAGCTGCTACCATCTGGAAGGAGGGTGACTCAGTTGAGAAAATGCCTCCGTGAGATCAGGATTCAGGGCATTTTCTTAATTAGTGATTGGTAGGGAGGATCCAGACACTGTGGGTAGTACCGCATGTGGGCAGGCTGAGCAAAGCCATCGTGACCAAGCCAGTAAGCAGCACCCTCCATGGCCTCTGCATCAGCTCCTGCATCCAGGTTCCTGCCCTGTTTTGAGTTCCTGTCCTGACTTCCTCAGTGATGAACAGTGATGTAAAGTGTAAGCCAAATGAACCCTTTCCTCCCCAACTTACGATTGATCGTGGTTTTTCAGAGCAGTAACAACCCTAATTAGTTACCTTAGGAGGAACTAAGACACCTGTCAAACTCCAAAGCCTGGCTTCTGGCAGAAGCAATCTCAACTTCAGCTAATCAACTGTTGAAATAATAAGCACTTATTGGTTAGCTACTCTGATGGAAATGAAGGTAAGACACTTGCTGCTACAGACTTAGCAGGCGTCTTTGCCAGCTCCCTTGGTGCCTTGGTGAATGACATAGTTCAGAGAGGGCTTCTCAAGGTTTAACCATTTACTTCTTGGGCAATGTATTTCCAGAGGGAAAGGATAGGGATACGGCAATCCAGTCAAGAGCACCAGTCCCCTCATCACAAAATCCAAAGATAGAAGGAAGATCATAGTGGTTGCTAAGTCAAACCCAATAATGAACTCTCCTACCCTCTCCCAATCTCCATCTTCCTGGTCTACTGAACTTCTCCAAAGAGCTGCAGGCCTATCCAGGCCTACGGAGAGGAGATGAAGAGGCGGCAGGCACACACTCCAGCATCTACCTCAGGACATCTGCTTTCTCTGATTTTCCTTCAGGGGAATTCAAGACCTTGTGGGTCAGGGCTACTGCCCAGTTCAGGCCCCGGAGGAATAAGAAAGGACACAAATCAGGCCACGTTTCTTTTTCCTCAAATGTTGAGCCAAAGTCACCACAAGGTGGCTGCACTAGTGTCACCTTTCCTCTAACTCCTGGGGACATTGCCAACTCCCGCCCCTTCCCACTCAGGGCAACATCGGCTCACGCAGACGGGATTCCACTCGGCCCTGTTCTGTGTGGGGATGTATTGTGTTCACCAGCTCTTTCCCTCATCCCTTGCTTGTTATAGAACCAGGCTGAGTTTGATTACAATGTGAGCCACAGAGTAAGACCCTGTGTCAGAGAGAGAAAGAGACAGACAGACAGACAGACAGAGACAGAGAGACAGACAGAGACATTCAGAGAGAGAGACAGACAGACAGACAGAGACATTCAGAGAGAGAGACAGACAGACAGACAGTGAGAGAGACAGACAGACAGAGATAGAGACAGACAGACAGAGATAGAGACAGACAGACAGACAGACAGAGAGAGAGAGAGAGAGAGAGAGAGAGAGAGAGAGAGAGAGAGAGAGAGAGAGAGGAGGGCAAAACCCATTTACTACAGACTACTCTCACAACATCTTCTCAAGGGGCAACCACGTCTGGTAACCATCTCCCAGGGACTCAGCAATAAAAGGCTTTACTGCGAGCTACACGCAGCCTCTTTACAGACCAAGAAACTGAGGCTGAGAAATCAGGGAACTCAGTCAACATTGCCAGCGGCTCTGACCCCCAAACGCCCCTTCTTCACTTGAGGCTGCTTTGTCTCCCATCATGGGAGTGTAGATTTTCAAACTAGCAAATGGAAACACTGGGTCTCAGGCACACTGTGTTTCTAAAGCAAGCAGCTTAGAAGAGGCCACAAACACCTACGGAGCCGCGAGCCGCGGGGCAACCCAACAACCAACCACAGGAGCCGCGTGGTGGCCAGACACCTGGACAACCGGCCCCTTCCAGTACGTGGTGAGCAGCCAGCTGTCTCCACCAGCTGTTCAGCCCCACGGCCATGCAGCCGTCCCCAGATCTAACCCCCAGGCCCTCGGGCCCCGCCTGGAAATGCCTGCTTTTCTGCTCACCTGGCAGGCAGAGCCTCACTACCCAGGTTACTGTGGGGTGGGCGGGCTCTGCTACTGAGTCAAGAATCCAGGAGTTAAAGTGATAAACAATCCCGAGTCATTCCCAAGAACAGGAATCAGGGCTTCTCAGCTCTGGCTCCACTCTGACTTAACCCCGCAGGGCAGCAACCCTGGCCAGTTTCTCTCCAGACGGTGGATTGTACTTTTCCGGGCAGCCTATCATTCCCCAGAGCCCAGCCTCGCCTACCTCCTGCTCTTGAAGTTCTCCCAGCACCCTCTGTGTCTGGGCTCTGTGTGCCCAGAGCCTTAAGACACCTCCAACTTCACTGCCGCCTACAGATTTCACTAGCAGGCTGATTGCTGCTACTCATCGGTGTGGAAGAGCTTAAGCAGAACCAGGCCTCCACGCGGCCAGATGGCCAGGGAGGGCTTCACCCTGCTCCTCTGTCCTGTCCCGTCCTCCCCATCAACTCCCTCCCCAGCAGAAAGGAGTTTGCACGGCTTCCCTCCTACACATCTAAGCCAAGGCAGGACCACGCTGGAAGCCAACCCTGGAGGCGGCATAGGCACTGCGGGTGAGGGTGTGTGGGAGGGTTCAAACCCCTGGATCCTACAGGAGGGGCAGAGATGGACCAATAAAAAATGAAAGGACGCACAATGAGTGAAAGAAAAGGCATAGGACATAGCAGCTGAATGATTGTCAAGGCTTCTCCAAGTAACCTGTATCTCAAAAGGGAAAAGGGGAAAGGGGGAGAAAATGAGAAAATGGAAGGGAGGGAGGGAGGGAGGGAGGGAGGGAGGGAGGGAGGGAGGGAGGGAGGGAGGGAGGGGACAAAATGGAGAAGAGGAGAAGGGGCAGGGATGCAGATAAATGGCCTACTGCTTTATCAACTGAATATATTAAAAATGCTACTGAATACCCGCACCCTCTCTGCTCCACAGTCTAGGAGTTTGTGACACGGAGATCTCTGGGGAGGCGGCTCAGTGGGCCACGCAAGCACAGCCCCTAAGCACGCGTCCCTAGATGAGCTGCCGTGAAGAAGCCGTGCCTGGTGCCTGTCATAGCACAGCAGAGGTGGAGACACTAGCGGGGTCCCTGGGGCAGCCGCCCTAGACAACTCAGACTCAAAACCATGAGACTCAGGGAGCCCCCTAACTCGACATTTGGCCTCCACATGCACACATACATATGTGCCCCCACAGACATACATGTCAATATGTGTACACACACATTCACACGCTCGCGCGCTCGCGCACACACGCACACACAATCTCTGTCATTACAAGGATTTGAACCTCTATGGGGGAAACAAACTAGCAGTCAAAGGGAAGAAAACAAACGGGAAGCCAACAGCAAGCAATGTACAATACAATACGATCCACTTCCACGAAGCCTTTTAAAGGGGTGCCGACAAATGGAGATCATACACACCACACTCCAGAAGTCACCCCAGCACCGATGAGGAACTACACACACCCCCTGCTGTGTTGGGGAACTGAGCCACTGCCTTTCAGCCCTTGATTAATTCTCCCCAACTATTTTTGGGTTTTTCAACGACAATGGCATCTTTATCCTTAAGTATTTAAAGGGGGTCAGGTAATTAAGTGTGTGGCGCTGTTATCACTTACGGTAGTAGCCCACAAGATCATGCCCTACGTCTTCTAAATTTGCCTGAATTAATTTTGCTTCGGAACAAAAATTTCTACTTCCAAGCAGCTGGCTATGAAGAAGACGCACTCACTAGAAGCTGCTTACTCCTCTAATTAGTCTCCCCACACCCAGGCATCAAACAAACTTGGCAGGTCGGGAGAGAGTCGGAATTAAAGGGCTTCCTAAAATAAGAAAACACAGCTGCCTGTGTCCGACAGTCCTAGGTCACTGTGAACAGCTCACTAATGAGCCAGCTGGGATGGCTCACGCCTGTGATCCTGAAGGAGGAGGACCCTGAGTTCAAGACCAGCTTGGGCTACCTAGTAGAATACTGTCTTAATAAAGGAAAGAGAAAGACACACAGAAAAACAGACAGAAAATTCACTTTGGAGTTCCAGCCCATGGCCAGTGTCTCCGCTCTGTTGGGCCTGTGGCCAGACAGCATTCCACACATGTTAAGAGCCCATGGAAGAGAAAAACTGTTCACCTCATGGCCAAGAAGACAAAAGGACAATGAAAGTGAAGAGGACAGATGTGTATTGATCACATATTGATCCTCTGCAAGGACACACCCCATCTCCAATGCCTCTTAAAGGTCCCAGGCCATCTCAATAGGCTCCTCTTGAGACCACACCTTTAAGACACGCCTCTGAGGACATTTCTTATCCAAACCATAGAAAAACACCCTTCCAGGCTCTACCGAGAAGGCTTTCTCTAGGCCAAGGCTGTTCAATGAACACAATCTTAAGTTGTCTAGTAGCCACATTTAAAAATAAGAAAAACTTGCCGGGCGTTGGTTACGCACACCTCTAACTCCAGCACTCAGGAGGCAGAGGCAGGCATATCTCTGTGAGTTCTATAGTCTACAGAATGAGTTCCAGGACAGGCTCCAAAGCTACACAGAGAAACGCTGCCTTGGAAAACTAAATAAATAAGTAAATATTGAGTGGAATTGAGTAATCTCTTTTATTTACCCCAGTGAATGATTAGTATAATCACACCAACGTATGAGCAATACTAAAAGTCAACAATAACGGGTCCTACCGTTTTCCTTTCCTTCTAGCCGTCCTACTTTAGTTGCCATTGCTGAGATAGAGCACTGACCAACAGCAACTGGGGGAAGAGCTTAGCTTACACATTACAGTCTGTCATCAAGGGAGGCCACAGTAGGAAGTGACAACAAACCCATCAGACTCAACACTGACAGCCAACTCCACTCTCAGATGCCGGCTGGAAGAATACTGTTTTACTACCCCACCCCTCCTCACCCACGAGCCCTTAAGTCTGCGGCTTTTAACTGAGGGAGCAACTGTACTGACTGGAATCTAAACTCCCTGGATTAGCGATATGAGTCATGCCTCTTCCCAACACAAATCTGACAAGAGTCCACAGCAGGCACTTGCGAAACTTAATTTATTCCTACCTGGTCAAAATCGCAGCCCATTTTACATCTGGAGCCCTCCTAGAGTTCTGGAAGGGTAGCTGCCGCTCGAGCTGGAACATCTGGCAGTTTTCCTCAGCGTCCTCGTCACGACCCACTGACACCGCATGGTCTTCCCACCCTGTGTCATCTACATTGGTGATTTTCTGCGTGTTCTGACCCAAACACCCGGCAATCGCGACTTAAGGGAGGAAGGGCTCTCCCTGTCTCATGCTTGGAGGGTTCAGTACAGCCTGGCAGGGAAGACAGTCTAGCAATAGTGGGAGGGGCCCCGTGGGACTCCATCAGGCAGCAGAAGCTTTCTCCTTTTCCTTTAGTCCAGGAGCCTCGGCCCATGAGCCAGGGTGGGTCTTTCCACAGCCAGAGATAAGTTTCCTCGGTAACCCTACATGCCATGCCGTGGACACCGTCATAAATCCAAAGCGCATACAGACGGTATTTGTAGAGCTCATGGGCGAGTCTTCACGGAGCGCGTGGAAACATATCTCCACTAGAAACGCCGCAAAGCTGCCTGCCAGGTGTTCTGAAGCCCTGCACCCTTCCTGTCCTCCTCAGAGTTCAGACACTCTCCAAGACGGTTCGTGCTAGCAGAGTAGGTCCCAAATGACAGGTGTGCTAGCCTTACTCACAAGCAAGAAGGGACTAGAGACCAGTGACTGCTGACTTCCTGGGCACCCACCACACACCACGCCAGATAGGGCATCCTCTGGAACGAGCTCATTTAGTCTCGGAGAAGTCCTTAGGAGTAGCTGCCCATCCCCAGTGCGATAAGGAAACTGGGCCCCTGGGCAAGGTCATAAACGACAGTTTATTCCGAAACCTTCAGCAGATTCCTGAGTCTTTATGTAACACTGAGCTCCACACAGGTTGTTTTCCCAGCGTTAGACACAGTAAGAGACTAGTGTCAGTAATAAAAGAGCAAACGCAGTGTGCTACAATGATAAAAGTTCCATGACTGTACCCTCTACTTCTCTTCAAAGAACCAAGACAAGCATCGCCCTCAGCCAACTGCAGGTAACTGAAAGTGTGCAATGTGGGATCTGGATAATCGGATGCTTGCAGCAGGGAGCCAAACAGCACAAACACACGCCTCAAAGGGTGGAGGTGCACGCCTTTAATCCCAGCACTCGGGAGATAGAGGCAGGCAGATCTCTGTGAGTTCGAGACCAGCCTGGCCTACAGAGCGAGTTCCAGGGCAGGTTCCAAAACAATACAGAGAAACCCTGTCTCAAAAAAAAAAGCACAAACACAGACAGCCTTGATCACAGGTCTGAGTGCCCCCTCTGTTCAAAAACTGCCCCTCGTCATTTCGCATGATTGTGCCTGCACCAGGAAGTGCAGTTTGCAAGCTTTAAGCACACACTGTCAAGTTACCCACCCAGGAGGCCAGCAACTCATCTAAATGCAAGAAACCAAAAGCAAGGAGTCCTCCAGACAGTTGGGGGCCAGCAACGCTTCCAAGGCTTACCCAATACTCCCCAAGCCCAACATAGCCATGTTCTGAAATCTGCCAATCAGGAGCTGAGTGAGGGAGAGGTGAGGAGTAGGGGTAGAAACTAGGGCTGTGCAGCAGGACGCCCTGCTTGGAAGCTCCGGGAATGTCTCACACAGAACGATCCATTAGGCGGGTTTAGCACAGGCCGACGACGCCCTGGGGGGGAGAGGGCAAAGGGTCATAAAGGACTTGCCACACCAGTCCAGGAAAGAGGACAAGCAAAGCGAACTGGTTTCCTACGAGAGTTGGGTGTGGCCAAGCGCTTACACAGGTAATCCTAGCCTGGGGAGGCTGAGACTGGGCAGTCACAAGTTTGAGGCCAGCCCGAGCTACTTAGTGAAACAATGTATAAAAATAACAAAAAAATGAAACATGACTCTCTCACATTCTGGTGGCTTCTGGACTTGAGGACACTTCCACTCCATTTTGGCCTCCAATTTCACGTGTCTTCCTGAATATGTGAGACAGAAACAGAGACAGAGACAGACACAGAGAGAGAGCACACGTGGGTCTTTGGATTTAGAGCAGACCACTGCCCAGCAGTTTAACTAACACAAAATCCCAACGTTTAAACAATGCTATATTGCAGGGAGAAGAAACAGAGCACAGCGTGGGCCCTTGCAGGGGATGCCTTACCCTGTGAAGCCCAGGAGAGAATGCACCCTCAAATGTGTGTGAACCAAGGATTTACAGGACACCAAGGAGTAATCCAAAGATGTAAAAGGGGTTCCCAGTGCTGAGAGCAAACTCTCCCGTGAGCACTTCCCCGTGTGACTCTTTAGACTTTTTTATGTGTACTGGTGTTTTGTTTGCATGTGTGTCTCTACACCACATGTGTTCTTGGTGCCCTCAGAGGTCAGAGGGTGTTGGAGCCTCTGGGACTGGACTTACAGACGGTTGTGAGCCACCATGTGGGTGCTGGGAATTGAACCCAGTTCCTGGGGAAGAGCAGCCAGTGCTCTTAATTGCTGAGTCATCTCTCCAGCTTCTATTTCATTTTTCCACACAGAGGAAATGAAGAGGGCAGGCTTTGGAGGTGAGAGTTACAGGCGGGTGAATCTCTCTCTCTCTCTCTCACACACACACACACACACACACACACAGTCACGAGTCAAAGAAGCCAAACACAAGCCAGAGTGGGAAGCCAACAGATCCCATACACGAAACTCATACACTACTGCAGTACCACACCCTGTCACCTAGCAACATCACAGCCATCAGAACCCATGCCAAGTACTCCACAGTCTCCACTGAATGTCACTCATATTCCTCAGTACATCTCTCTATGCATGACTATATATACTGTGTGGCACCCTTATTATCAAGGACAAAAACAAATCTAGGGTACTCTACACTGACTCGGGACTTGTCATTGACACAATACTGATGGGCGTTTCTGAGGCTGTGACATGTTTTCAGATCTAAGTGCTGGTTCCACAGGTGTGCTCCACCCGGAAAAATCCATCTGCTGCACAACCTAGAATTGTGCACTTTTGTATATGTGTGTCATACTTAAATTCAATATTTTTTCTTTAAAAAGAATAAGCAAAGTCAGGCTATGACGGTACACGCCTTCAATCCCAGCACTCAGGAGGCAGAGGCAGTAAATTCTAGGACAGCCAACGCTACACAAAGAAATCCTGTCTTGAAGGAAAAGCATAATTCACTACCGCATGGAAAGGGAACCAGCTTAATTATCTACCAACAGATGAGCCGACATTAAAAATGTGCTACATTTGACAATAGAATTCTATTCAGCAGTAAAGAAAGATGAGGCTGTAAAGTTGGCGGGGAAAATGGATGGATTTGAACTGTTGTACAAATGGGAGTGATCCAGACTCAGTGAGATTTGTCACATGTTCTCCCTTGCACGTGGATTCTAGATCTCAGTGTTTACATGTATGTGTAGAAGTGGCTGTGGTTAAAAGACTAGGAAACTAGAGACTCTAGAGAGACCAAGACGGGGCGGGGAGTGGGGGCGGGGTGGGGGTGACAACAGGACACACAGAACATAAAATCAGGAGCGAGGTTTCAGAAGAGTGGGGGATACAGGAGGAAGGGGTGGACAGGAGAATCAAAAACAAATTTTATTTCAAATGAAGCCTAATACTTCCTATGCTAATTTAAAGCAATTCATTGGGAGCTGGAAAGACAGCTCTCCAGTTAACAGCATTTGCGCCTCTAGCAGAGGACTTCAGTTCCAATCCAACAGTCACAGGGCGGCGCGAGACTGTAACTCCAGTTCCAGGGGATCTGACACCCTCTTCTGACCTCCACAGGCACCAGGCAAACATGTGGTATACATCCATAAAGGTAGGCAGACACTCATATACACAAAATAAAAATAAAGATTTTAATTAACAAATCTTAAAAGCTAAGCAATGTATGAGTCAATGTTGATTTATAGCCTCCTCCTGTTCGCAGTGCATGCCCTGTCTGGAGACGTCAATCACTGTCATCAAGCAAATTTCACACCATGTGATGTCATGGAAAAGTCTACATAACGTGCTTTCTTAAGAGCATAGGTTACCCCGAGTGTGAGCACAGCCATCTTTCCCAAGCGCTCTCCCGGGTCGCAAGAGACTCGGTACCCTGTCCGAGGCTGAACTCTTCACTGCAAGCGAGGGGAGAGGTCCCTGAAAATATGACTCTGTGTTTATAGCTGAAACAAACGGCCAAAAATGGGTTTTCCAGAAGCAGTGGGGCAGGTGGGGGAGGGGCGGGCTGTCACACTGGGGCAGCCTGCCTACAACATCCCAGAGGGGTCGCTTGTTCCAGCCACCTACTCCGCCGTCCCGCCACGGAAACACCAGATTTAAGCAGGTGTCGGCGCAGTAAAGGGGCCACACGGATGGGAAATGACAGCTGGAGAGAGAGCCCGGGCCACAGACCCAAGTGGTCCCCAGACTTCCGGAGCCTGCTCCTCTTCTCCACACACATACTTAAACATCCATTTGCCTCTGAGAGCGCACACACACCCCATCTATAAAACCTCTCAACAGGAAATTTCTTCCAACCGTAAGTGGTCTCGCCTAAATAAAATACCTTTGACAGACCACTCTGAGCCATTGCGTGGTGCTAAATGAGAAGAAAGAGAATGAGTTCCTTATGCTATAGCAAAGGCTGCTCAGCAGAGTGGAGTCGCACGGCCACACGGGGCTGCCCAGCAGGATAAGAAATAAGTGAGGACGGAGGGATGAAGCGCCTCGACAGACAGAACGGAACTTCAGGGGTACCCCAGCCCCGCCCGGAGGAGGAGAGTGTAGACCACCGGAGGAGGAGGGTGTAGACCATCTAAGTGCTGTGGCCTCCCGCACACACCACCGACTCCGTTCTCTGCTGCCTCGCCTGCGAAACGCACACTCGCTGAAGATGCCTTAAGAAGATTTAGTTTTACTTAAGTGTGAGCACAAGCGTATGGCGTGTTTGTACGGTTGCCCCAGAAGGCCAGAGGAAAGTCGGACCCCTTGGAGCAGGAAGAGCTCTTAACTGCTGGACCATTTCTCCAGTCCCTTGAGGGTGTTTAATTATGGCATGCGCAAAGGATCCAAAAGGCCCACAACAAGGGAGGAGTTCAAGGACAACCGCAGCCACTCTAGAGAGTAAGTGCAAGTACACTTAACGTATCCATCGAGTACACTTAATGTATCCATTACTCACTTAAAGAAAGGATTCCTCATTCTTTGCCCAAAATGAAGTAAAAAAATGAAGAGAAACATTTTACCTGAACATCTCATTAAGCTCAACAAGAATGCCCACCTGCTCTCCCACAACTTCAACCTCCTTGAGGCAGGCAGACACATGTCTCTGCACCCCCCCCACCGCCCCCACCACCCTACCCCCCAGCCTCACCCCACCCCCGCCCGCCAGCCCCACCCCCATCACCCACCACCATGAAGTCCTGCTTCGCTCACCTCAGGGCCAGGGCAATGGAGCCAGCCATGGCCAAGACCTCTTCAAATAAAGTAAAAAGCAAGAGAGGGAGACCCAACATCAACCTCTGGTCCTCACGCAAGCATGTGTGAGTTACCATACCTGAACATACATGTGCACACACATGCACATACAACATACCCAAAAAAAAATATTTAAAGAAAGCAATATATATAAAGAACTTCAAAAGAAGCCAGGCAGGCGGTGGTGGCATACAACTTTAATCCCAGCACTTGGGAGGCAGAGGCAGGTGGATCTCTGTGAGCTCAAAGCCAGCTTGGTCTACAGAATGAGTTCCAGGACAGCCTCCAAAGCAAAACCCTGTCTTGAAAAAAAAAAATCAATCAGGTGCTATACAGATGGCCCAGTGGTTAAAAACACTGGCTGTTCTTCCAGAGGACCCGGGTTCAATTCCCTGCACCCACAAGGCAGCTCACAACTGTCTGTAATTCCAGTTCCAGGGGACCTGACACCCATGGTAAAACACCAAAGCACATAAAATAAACTTAAATTTTAAAATTTAAGAGAGAGAGAGAGAGCAATCAATTGGGCTGGAGAGATGGCCCAGAGCACAGGCTCCTCCTCCAGAAGACGCCGGCAGATCACAGCTGTCTGCAACTCCAGTTCCAGGGGGTCTGACACCCTCATATAGACATACAGGCAGGCAAACGCCAGTGCACAGAAAATAAAATAATACGAGATAAATTTCGAGTTTGAGTAGCATGGCTAAGTCATGACAACTCAGTGGACTGCGAGATGGTTATAGCATCAGGTGGAGAGCACAGCTGCAGCACACGTTCAGGATACAGTGTTGCATGAGAAGAGACTAAATACAAAGGCGCCTCTGTGAAGCTGCAAAGGAGTATAAAGCTAGAAAAGATAAAGATGAGAAAGAAGAGATCAAGGGCAGTCACCATGTTCCTACAGTAGGAATGCAGACAAACGCCTCCCCGCAACGTCCTTAGTGTTCTTACTAAGCAGGTAATTGTCGAAAACATTTTCAAAGAGCAGGCTGACCCCTACGTACGACAAAGTACCTTAGATACCACGTGCCTGTCCAGTGATCCCTGCTGACCCAGGTCCACATACCAGAGGGAAGGGAGCCTGTCAGATCTCAATCTGCACTTGGTTCACTTTCCACACTCAGTAGTCACCTTCATCCCTGCACAACAACGGTCCCCACAGCCCTCTGCCCAGCCTGAGCATGGATCCCGAAGCCATCCTCTGCCTGCTGCGGGATGAGCTCCAGCCGGCGTGAACTCATCCCACCTGAGGCTGGGAGCTCTGCTCCCCCATCTCTACCTGTCCCCAACCCAAATCGCCACTCTCGTGACACCCCATTATTTCCTACCCATTAACTTACTACCCAGGCTTTTCTGCAGCCATCTGCAGACTGTCTTGGGCTTAAGGTCCCAGCATCCATGGTGAAGAAAGTCTGGTCACAGCTGGGTTCAACCCTGAACCAAAGGTATGGAGGTCCCACACCGCCCTTGAGTTTGTTTCCTTTTTTTCTCTTCTTTTCCTTTGTGTGTGTGTGTCTGTGTGTGTGAGTGTGTGTGTGTCTGTGTCTGTATATGTCTGTGTGTGAGTGTGTGTGTGTCTGTGTCTGTATATGTCTGTGTGTGTGTGTCTGTGTGTGTGTGTGTGTTCCCCGCTTCTTCACCTGGTTGCTTGATGATTCTCACACTTGCCCCTCAGATCCACAGGCTGCCTGAAGCAGGCTCTGGCATCTCATTTAGCTAGGCTGTGAGGCTGCTTACCAACAGCCAAGAAAGGACAGTTCATAAATCAGAAGTCAGTCCTAGACAAAAGCTGAGATCACAGAGCAGAAGTGTGACTGGAACCATGGACAACAGATCAGTGACTATGGAGAAAGAAAAGAAAGAAATGAGGTCATCAGCTCTGTAAGGTCAGCAGGGTGGAGGCCTCCGGTTCAAGCCTGGCCTGAAGAGGTCCATGATCCGGACTAATCCTGCCATTTAGATGGGATCACCAGACACTTGTGCTGGCCCACCCCAGCAACCTCTGTGTTCCCAGAGCCTGTCACCATTAATCCCCATGTCTAAGTGGACTGCAAGGTAAGAAACACAATTGAGGAAGTTAAGTTTCTGGAGGCTTCCACCCACACTCAAAAGACACACATATTCCATACTGTGAGTTTTCTGATTATCAAAGTCCCATTTGTTTCAATCTTTATAAAAATATCAAGAAAAAAAATAAGTACCACACTTCAATACTTCAAACACACGATAAAAGTATTTACAGTGCCGGGCGTTGGTGGCGCACGCCTTTAATCCCAGCACTCGGGAGGCAGAGGCAGGCGAATCTCTGTGAGTTCGAGACCAGCCTGGACTACCAAGCAAGTTCCAGGACAGCCTCCAAAGCCACAGAGAAACCCTGTCTCGAAAAACCAAAAAAAAAAAAAAAAAAAAAAAAAAAAAGTATTTACAGTATTTCCCATCTGACACAATAAAGTTGTAGTGATTAAGCATAACTATAATGAGGATAGCAAGCCCTGGTAGAATGTTTCTGGAAGACTCTCCTACGAAAAGGAAAAGAATAAAACGCAAACGAACACACAGCGTACGTGGGAAAAAGGTGACCAAGGGCCATCGACTGTTAACCTGCTAGAGACCAGAGCTTCCCTCACACCAAAGGGGCAAATTCAAAGATAGCTCACTCATGTGTGGCTACAGGCCAGGAGACTAAGAAACTAACTCCTGCCATGTCCTACTGAAGCTGCCATTCAGATTTCCACACAAGGCCTCCTCCAAGCTGGAAAAAACAAAAACATAACTTACTATGGCATTAGTGAGTTACAAATCCTCTCCCACTTCCCAATTAATCAAAGTACTCAAAAGAAGAGTGTTCACTCGGAATGGGTTCAATTCCCAGTGCCACCAAACCCTGGGTGGTGCACACCTATGATCAATCTCAGCACTGACTCAGGAGCTCAAAGCCAGCCTGGGACACTTTGTGAGTTTCAGACTACCCCGTGCGATACTGGTGGTCCACGTCTCAAGAGTGCAAAACAAGAATATGCCAGCCAACATAACCAGCCACAGAATCCAGGCTCCCGGGGGTCTGTGAGTCTCTCTGAATCCAGGCTCCCGGGGGTCTGAGAGTCCCTCTGTTGTGACTGCGGGACTGTGCCCAGAGATCCTGGCAGCGCTGGATCCCTGTACTGAAATGCAGCGAAGAGAGCTAGGTGCTCGATCCAGCAGGCTGTAGTTGCTGAGAGGCCCATAAACTCACCTCTGCCTCGGATGGCAGTCACATTGCTACATCCTGAGCAGTTCAAATTTGGAGACTGCTGGTGAGGAATCGCTACCAATGCTCTCACTCCAATAAGTTCCACGAACTGCTCTGGTATACAAAACAGGCTGTCCGAAGCCTTCAGCATGACAATTCCAAGTCTCTGATATTAAGCCACACTTCTGCAGTCGAACCCCATCTAGCCAGGGCCCCGTCTGTCAAAGTTCTCCCCTGAAGGACACTAGAACTGTAACACAGGCTGCCACAAACCCTTTAAGGCTGCCTGAAGTTGTCCGACACAATTGGTGAGGAACCAGAGCCAAGGCTGCAGGCACATGCAACCCCCAAAATAAAGCAATTAACTGCCAAAGAGGGAAAAAGGAGGGGAAACGACACGGACAAATTTTTTAATCTATTTTTAAATAATTAATTTGCTAAATTGCTTAGTTAAGTGAAAACCATAGTCATGCAGTCTTAATTTTTTTTAAATTACAATGAAATGTGAAAGTTCAATGGTTATGATTGTGGCATTCAAATTACAATTTCTAATCACAAAATTCAAGATGAGATAATTACTCTAATATTCATGAAACTTTTCTGAAATGTCACAGTAGACCTATGAGTGGCACCCAGCACATACGTTTCCCTGAAAATATTTCCAGCGCCCAGTGAACGGCTTATGAAGAGGGATGCTGGGACCAAGTGGGGTAGCATTCCTCCTCCACGGTACCAAGCACGGCACACAGGAAGGCTGACAGCAAACTGTCCGTGACACCGCAGTCTCCTGCAGTGAGGGACCGAGGGAAGTCCGGAACATTAAAAAAAAACTGCCTAATTTTTAAGAACGTCCCACCATTAAAAAAAAAAAAAAGAATGTCACACTCAGGCCAGCCTGATCTACATATTGAGTCTAGGCTAGGCAGGGATACGTATTGAGACTCCACCTAAAATAATTTTTTAAAAAGTAAGAGTGAGCGACTGACTACATAAAGGTTTAAGAAAGCACAGTGCGCCCCTTCCCCGCATAGTTTAAGCGCATGCGCGTTACTGGGGCTTTGGATAACACTCGTGGAGGAGAGGTGGGGCACAAACTGTGGTAGACAGCTCGCATCTGTGAGGCCCAGGGTCCCAGCACAGGAGTACAATGCACGCACACAGGCTCACACACGCACACAGGCATGTGCGCGTGCACACATGCACACACACACTCATGCACACGCCAGCACATGCACACACACACGCTCACACACGCCTTCTGCCTGCCAGACACCTCCTAGGAGAGACAACCAAACACTGCTCCCATGGCCAAATGCCCCCTTGGAAGCAAACCAGCCATGGCTGAAAATCCCTGTCCTGCTGTTACAACAGCCAGGGCTGGAGAGATGGCTCAGTAGTTAAGATCACTTGCTGCTCTTCCAGAGGACCCAAGTTCGATCCCCAGCACCGACTCGGTGGTTCATAACTGTCTGCATGTCCAGTTCCGGGGAATCTGATGCCCTCCTCTTGGCTCAATACACATGGTGTACAGACAGACGTGCAAGCAAAACACTCATACATGTAAATAAATAAATCTAACAGCCAAAAGCCGATCTCAAAGACAGTGTATCTGAGCCGGGCGGTGGTGGCACGCCTTTAATCCCAGCACTCGGGAGGCAGAGGCAGGCAGAGTGCTATATCCACAGAGCCATCTCCCCAGGTGACAAAGGATCTTTTAAAATGAAGTATTGTTCCTTTTAAAGTACGGATTCTGTGCGGTCTTTATTTCATTTCATTATTCTATGTGTGTGAGTGTTTGCCAGAATGAGCTTGCTTCTGCTCACCACATGCTGGCCTGGTACCCTCAGAGGCCACAAGAGGGCATCTGATCCCCTGAACTGTAGTCACAGATGGTTGTGAGCGCCATGTGGGTGCTGGGAACAGGACCAGGGTCTTTGGGAAGAGCGGCCAGTGCTTAACCACTGAGCCACCTCTCTAGCCAGTCAACCAGTATTCTAAAATAAAATGTTCCCTCTGTGTCTTCAGACAACCTTTAACTTAGTCACACAGCAGGATTAAAGGAAAAAACACAAACCCAACGATCCACCCCACTGTGGAGGAACACTCTCAACAGAATTATGACCAAAAAAACATGTTTTTATTTTGGCTTGGTTTTGGGGTTTTAGTTTTTTCAAACAGGGTTTCTCTATATAGCCCTGGCTGTCTCTGGAACTCACTTTGTAGACCACGATGGCCTCGAACTCACAGAGCTCCGCCTGCCTCTGCCTCTGCCTCGAAAGTGCCAGGATTAAAGGTGTGAGCCGCCACCACCCAGCTTTTGTTTTGCTTTGTTTGCTTTTGGAACATGTTTTCGTTGACTGTCAGTCTTGAAAAAGAACGATATGCCAGGTTTATCATCAAGAAAATTAAGCCATCTTTCATAGAACGGAGAAAATATGAAAATCACATCGGACCAAGGGGGGCTCATGACCACACCACACAAAGATGGGCCAGGTCACAGACTCAGCAGAACAAACGAATGAACAAATAAACGATAAAGAATTCTTAAAACCAATTAAAAGACAGAGATCAAGGTGGGGAGTCCGCCAAGGGTCTGAATAGACGTTTCTGAAAGAAAATACATAATTAGCCACGGAACACCAAAGGGATACCCTGCATTATCAACAGAGAAATGCAAATCGAAGCGGGGGGGGAGCCACTTCTCCATCTCCAGACAGGCTTTCATCAACAGGACATAAACCAAGAGCCATCGAGGACACTGAGAAACCAAAATGTCGGACCCTGCTGCTGGCCAGGCAAGCTAGTGCAACCTCTGTCAGAGAGGTGAGCAGGGCCATCGCACGGCCGAGCAGCTCCACTTTTAGGCTTTTATTTACAGGTAAACAAACAGCCACACTGCTGTCACAGCCACAGCAGAAAGGCGGAAGTGGCTTTAATGGCCACCAGTGGAGGGATGCTCAGAACACAACACGCAAGAGGCGGCTCCTCGGCTGACGATAAAGGGTTTGCCACACAAGTGTAAGGACCACCGTTGGCTCCCTGGCACGCACACAGAAGCCCACCTGTGACCGCTGACCTGTAATCCCGGTGCTCCATGGAGAGAAGAGGCAAGACAGGATTCGCCAGGGCAGGCTGGCTAGCCGGACCACCCAAAGCAAGCTCCAGGCTCAGAAGAGACTGAGCCTTGGTTATAAACAAAGGGATAAAAGACACTGTGATGTCCGCCCACCCCTGGGTTCCTCACACACATCCAGGCACAGCGGAATACTCATGAGGCCAGCCGCACACTACAGACACGCATGCACGCACATGCACACACACACAGAGGTGAGACACACATACACAAGCACCAGAAAAACAAAGCTGTACATAGTGGCACTCACTTGCCATCCCAGCGCTAGGGAGGCCGAGGCAACGGTGTCTTGAGCTCAAAGGCAGCCTGGGTCTGTGTTCCTGAAAAGAGAATAGGACCAACCCAGGAGTCCCCAGAGACCACTCCCACTGGAAATCAACACCTCCAGAATATAGCCAATCGCACACATGCCATCCAGGCCAGGTGCCCAGGGGTTGATGAAGAGACCCTGAGCCCAGTGTGACACACACACTTGTAATCCCAGCGCTTGGGAGGTGGAGTCAGGAGGCTCTCAAGGTCAGCCTGGCTACAGAGCAACAATATCTCAAAAAAAAAAGGGGGGGCTGGGAATATAGCACATCACAGAGAAAAGGTTGTAACTTTTGAAGAGAGTCCTGGGAAGGCCAGGCCTGAGATTCCCGCCCACAGACTCTAGAGCCTTCCAATAAGTAGAGGGAGGGCAGGCACAGCCTGCAAGGCAACCACACTTCCCTCAGGGCCACTCACACTCCAGTCCAAACAAGTATATCCCGCCAGGCGTTGGTGGCACACGCCTTTAATGCCAGCACTCCGGAGGCAGAGGCAGGCGGCTCTCTGTGAGTCTACAGAACGAGTTCCAGGACAGCCTCCAAAACAGTACAGAGAAACCCTGTCTCAAAAACAAAAACAAACAAACAAAAAACCAAGCATATCTCCACCTGAAGCTCTCCTCCCCACCACCTCCATCTCCATAGGCCCCAGATCCCCACAGGCAACACTGTGAGGCCGGGCCTCATCTACAGGCCTGCCCTCCACCTCCTGGGCTGCCCTGCCGGGTTTCTGAGCCCATTATCACCTCTGCAGAGCTGGCACAGGAAGTCTGGAGCAGGAAGCAGACTTGATCTGTGTTTACGAGGTTCAGGGCTCCAAGGAAGATGGGAAAGTGTGAGGGGAGGTGGGACAGGCCCCCAGTGGTGGCAGGCTTCACAAAGGCAGCCTGTCTCGGCAGGATATCCTGCCTTCCCGCACGGCCACGGAAGTGGGTTTGGGGCTTTTAAGGAAAAGCAACTGCATGTCATTGTCGGCAGCCTAGTGGTCCTTCTACTCCACATCTATCCCAAGCCAGGTGTGAGTGAGCTCAGACCCAGTGCCCCTGTCTCGCCTCATACAAACGTGTTCCTGCAAGGGACGAAACTAGTTCCAAGACCTCTGCACAGGAAGTGTCCCAAACCAGACTGACCAATAGATAGCTCCATGATACAACCACACCCACACACACCCACACACACACACACACACATTTAAATTTAACTGAAAACAGACATCGGAGGAAACTCACCGTAAATGTGTTGATATTAAAGCTAGGCACTAGCACACCCAGCCAATGCACAGCTTTAATCCCAGCACTCAGAAGGCAGACACAGACAGATCTCTGTTTGAGTCCAGCTTAGTCTACATAGTGATTTCCAAGACAGCCAGGGCTTCAAAGTGAGATTCTGACTCAGAAAGAAGGGAGGCAGGGAGAAACTACAATAACTAATACAATTTGTCCAGGGGTGTGGCTTAATGGTAGAACTCAGTGTATGCAAGGTCTTGGGCTAGAACACAGAACTTCAAAAATAAATAAATAGAATAAAATCACAACACATACTTTAATTAAGGTCATTTAAAACTTAAGAATCTTCCCAGTTACGACAGCACATACCTGAAACCCCAGGATTATGGTGAAAGAATGAATGAGTTCAAAGACATTCTGGTACACTGAGAAACCACAGCTCAGAACAATTATCACAATAATAACTTTGCAAATTGTTCCTAGAATCTTATGCTTAATGTTTTGGGACAATAATTAGCAAAGAGTAATTGAAACTGTGGGAAGTTTTGGGTTTTGTTTTTGCTTTTGCTTTTTGAGACAGGGTTTCTCAATCTTTGGAGGCTGTCCTGGAACTAGCTCTTGAAGACCAGGCTGGTCTCGAACTCACAGAGATCCCCCTGCCTCTGCTGGGGTTAAAGGCGAAACTGTGGAAGTAAAGCTGTAGATAAAGGGCAACGCTAGCCCCTGCATCTTCAATAGCTCCATGCTCCATGGAGGCAGAAAATGAAAAGAATCAATGACAGCTGTTTTGGGGGAAACATTTTATCATACTTAAGCAAACCCCCCCTCCTTGTTTCTACTGCCCAATTTAAAATGCTCCCAACAGAAAACATCAGGCACTTTTCCTGTCATACTTCAGTCTTCCTATGTTTCAAAAATACCCCCCACGTGCCCCACCTCAATCTAAGCCCCGCTTTACAGAAAGAAAGGTTTGTGGCAGGACGGACCCAGCCCCCCAAAGCCCTCGGCCCATTCGGAATCGCAGGCTCTGCTCAGCTGCCTGAGCGTCCTTCCCACAGCTTCCCCACGAATCATCACTCTGTTTAGCCTCCTTCCAAGGCTGACAGCTGACCTACGCTTGTAACCCACCCTCTCACAGGCTGCCAACACAGTACCTACTCCCTACGGCTCAACTTCTACACAGTCAGCGAGCCCAGCCCGCTACTCCACTGCCCTGCATCACAGGGTATGAGCTCTGGGCAACTGGGAGAGAGACTATTCCAGCTAACAGAGGACCTATGAGGTCTTCTAGAAGGGTCTACCAGCCCTGGAGGAATCTCTCGTACTGCCCATACTTTCAGCCCAGGCCCTTGCGAATTGCTTAATGAGGTCCCTGAAGACCAGGGGAACAGAGAAAGCCTTATGCTAGATGGGTGTGGAAGAAGGTTCCAGAGGTTGGAAAGGGTACAGAGGGGGAAGCTGCGCCTAACTATTAATTTCTTGTACACATTTACACTGGAACATTGTTTCCCTTCTTAGTCTGCTCCTTGCTGGAGACCATTTAATGTCTCAGTGCCTCTTTTATTTTTCTTTAATATTCTCAAGTAATTGGTGTAGCCTACAATGATGTTAAAATACTTTTTTTTCAAAAAAAAATTTAAAGCCGAGCATTGGTGGCGCACGCCTTTAATCCCAGCACTGGGGAGGCAGAGGTAGGCGGATCTCTGTGAGTTCGAGACCAGCCTGGTCTACAGAGCCAGTTCCAGGACAGCCTCCAAAACAATACAGAGAAACCCTGTCTCAAAAAAACAAAAAAATAAATAAATAAATACTTTTTTTCTCCTGTGGCCGAGTTACATAAACAAGAATTCTGACAGAGAGAAGGCTTGAGGTAATTAGGATGGGAGAAAAAGACAGCCATGGCCTTGTGGATCTGATTTTACTGAACTTTTACTGAAGGTGAATAAATGCCGGGAAAACAAAAAAGACGAAACAAAAAATTTAAAATATATATATATATATATATATATATGTATGTATTATACACACACCCTCTACCTGTTCCCTCGATTTAGAAAAGCAACTCTGTGTGTGTGTGTGTGTGTGTGTGTGTGTGTGTGTGTGTAGGTGTGTGGGAGAGTGTGTGTAGGTAACCACAAAGTATAGGGTTCTCACCAACCTCAGAAGTTGTGGAGTGAAAAGTTGGGACCAGTACAGCTTTCCCACTTGGCTTAGATGAAGCAGGAGGGGAAAATGTGGACGGCAAGGAGAAGTCTTTGTCCTAGCTTTGGGTGAGCACTGGAGTATAGTTAAACTGTCAGCGAATGAGACTTCCTGACCTGGGTCCCTTTTAAGTCTAGGCCCCCAACTGATTCGATCCCTGAACAACAGCAGGGAGGGATTCTGCATCCCAAGGAGCCACAGAATTCTCTGGGGAGTTCAGAAAGGGCTGGAACCCTTCCTGGGAGTAGAAATTTAGACAGAGTAAACTGACTAATAGGTGTCCAGTAATGCTAACAGTAATGCAACATCACCTGGTGGCTGGGGGCAGCCATTCTCCATTTAGGGTGACAGACTCAGGACCAGGAATTTGGACATCAAGGTTGGGGGTGGAGGGGGCAGAGGGAGTGGTGGGTAGGAACTCCTGCAACCTTTGGGCAGACTGCAAGTCTCGCGCCTGGTTTATGCTTGCTTGCTTTGGCTAGCAAAGGCCTCTGGGGTCTGCATTCAAAGGCTGCAATGTGGTACCTAGCTCAATAATTTGTCCCAACAACCAAACGGGTGTTAAAACAAGAAGAATTTCTTCGATGATGCCATAAAATCTGCCAAGAGTCCTGGGGGGGTTTGTGTGTGTGTTTTTTTTAACTATGTGATCATGACTTGTTCTTTGATTTGCATTTTTTTTTTCTCAACATGAAACTGGTTTCTCATGTTTGCCTAGAGAAAACCTCTGGTGAAGGAGCAGAACAGGAAACTCGAGTCAAAACACACTGACAGGGCTTGGATATGTTCAATGAAACCAATTCTCCCCTTCCACCTTCCCTGCTTAGACAGCCCCCACCCCCAGCCCTCACCCCTACCAGTGTCCTTACTTCCTCTATTCAAAGGTAATTACCTAGCAACTTCACTATTTACCACTCAGTACCTGATTCTTGCAACTCCGTGCAAGAGCCTACTCTAGAATCTAGTTATGGTCCAAACTTTCACAAGACATTAATTTCGCCCCTGCTAGAAGTGTTCCTTCCTCTCTCCAGACAGCCCTTTGTTCCAATGGTCCTTGTTCCCAGCTTTGTAAACCACTGTTGGCGCAACAGCAAAGGTTTCCCATCTTTCCCATGGGTTTTTCCACCTCCAGGTCCCAAGTCTGGACTTCACATAGCCCTGAATAACCAAGAAGAAACAAGTAGAAGACAGCGAAAATTCACACACATAAAAGACACCGCGTGAGATTAGATAAGAATAATTAAATCTAAGACCAAGTAAAACAAGTCTTGTTGGGTTTGAAAAGAGGAGTCCTTGTGCCTGGTACAATGGTAAGGGGATAGAAAGAGGGAAACCCAGAAAATGGAAGGAGAGAGGGAGCTACTCTCTGCGTGTAACAGATTTCCTCTGACAAACTAGCAACATAACCTGGATGTTTCCCGAGCGGTTGTCTCCGGATCATACAATTCATTTCTGCAGTCGGTTCCACACCACCACGGGCCCTCAAGAGGAACCGCATCTCCACTGTGCAGAGGCACAAACTGAGGCTCCGAGAGCTTAGGAAGCTCTGCCAGGAATCACCCAGTTGGTAACCGGTATTCAGCAGGAATTGGAAGCCCGGATTCTTAACGACCTCAGACCCAGGCTCTCAAGCTCTGTTGCAGCTTTCAGAGTACATGCCAAGTCAGCATGCACCGGACGGACACCAGAACCCAGACGCTCTGACACCTGGATGCCGCCCAGCTGCTGCACGGGACCACATGGGTACCACAGAAGCAGACATGGATGGCAGTGTTCCCAAGGGCTCCAGTGCGTCCTTCAAAACCTGTCAGCCACCACGCAGGGAAAAAAAAAACTGATTGGATTCGATCTAAGTCTACCTGATCCTGGAGGATGGCTGGAGGATGCGACTAGAAAGGGTTATGCGTGGCGAGGTCCGCGCCTGGACAGCCCATCTTGACCCGGCTGGGCCAAAGACATCAGCGCCTCTGGGTGCAGAAGACCCGAGTGAGCGGGGCGGGGCGGGGCTGGTGCGAAGGCGCAGAGTCGGGTCTTTTCCCTGAAGCTTGGGGCCTATGACCCGGGGAGGGGGCGTCACCTGAAGACCCACATCAACTTCTGACTCGAAGGGGCAGGCGGCAGTGGCCCGGCCTGACAGCGTACCTCTCGTCCAATGGCG
This sequence comes from Mesocricetus auratus, assembly GCF_017639785.1. Taxonomy (NCBI): domain Eukaryota; kingdom Metazoa; phylum Chordata; class Mammalia; order Rodentia; family Cricetidae; genus Mesocricetus; species Mesocricetus auratus. The sequence goes on along the minus strand of NW_024429192.1, from coordinate 7,399,716 downwards.
AGGTCTGTAAACAAAAGCGGGCCCCACGCGGGTCGCCAGCCGGGTGTCCAGCCTCACGGTGCACAGGCACGGGAGCAGCAAAGCGGGAGAAGAGGACCAGACCCGGATGGGGTCCGAAGCGCGAACGCAAAGCACAGCCCCACCACCTGGACCAGTCATTGTCTGCCCACACGTAGGATTCTGCTTTAAATGCCCCCTCCCTAGCCCACCGCAGGTCCTTCGCCCTGAGTGCCCGCCTCCACGGCTCTCCCGCGGTGTGCCCGACCCGGAGCGCAGCGCGGATGGCCAAGGTGAACACCCCGCAGCGGCAGCGCGGGCGAAAGGCCAGGCCCGTAGGTGCCCAAGTCGGGGACCGAGACACACACAGAGACGGACCCCGACACACACACACACACACACACACACACCACACACACACACACGCCCTTTCCGAAGTTGATTAAAAATCAGCCGATAAATATATAGAGATGAGGCCGCCACGGGTCAACGCTGACCTCCTGCTGCCAGAAAGATCGAACACCAACGCCTGGACGCTGTCACTCGCGTTCGGCGCCAGCACCTGAGCTCCGCTGGCTCGCCTGGTTCCCGGACGCTCCTTTGCACGACAGAGCTATGCCTTCTCTCCCCAGATCACCACACCTCCCAAGTGAGTGCACGCGAAAACAATACAAGCAAAGCCCGATCTGGGGGAGCTAGGACCCACCGGGAGCCCCAGTGTGCGAGAGATGGTAGCCGGGACGAGCCCGCCACGGGCACCGCGGCTCCAGGCATTCTCATCGCCATCCCTGGCGGAGCCTCTGGCCAGCCGGCCGGCCCCCACCCCCGGTAGGCCCGCGGTACTCACCTGTGACGTTCACCCAGGCCCTCGGTGACCCGGCCCGGCACAATGCGGGGCCGCTGGGCCCCTGGGGGTGCGGGCGCCGAAGCGTTCTCGGCGCTGCAGAGCTGCGCGCACGACACCAGCGGCGCTGCTCAGCCCTCCGGCCCGCTCGCCGTCTGCCAATGGGATCTGTCAGGGCTCCTGGGCCAGCGGCCTCGGGGGCGGGGCCTCGGGAGCCCGTGGGAAACCGAACTCCGATTGGAGCTGCGGACAATCGCTCCGCCTCCGGTCAGCCAATCGGAGGCGGAGAATACAGGAGCGGGGCGTTCGGAGTTGGGCTGGAGAGTGACAACAGGCGCACGCTGGACCCCTGAGCGGCATCCGGCGCCGGGTGGGCCCTGTGGCTGGAGGGATGCTGGCGTTGCGCACTCCCGGATGCCTTCCCACGAGACCCTGGCGGTGCAACCCGGGGAAACCGCCGCAAGGATGGCGAAGAGTGCAGGCGCCGGCCACAGCTAGGGAGCCCTTAACAAAGCAGCTTCGGGAGGGCCGGGTGGCCTCCGCCTTCTCCTCCAATAGGTCCACGAGGCTGCCTGTCACCGTGCATAGGTGGAGGTGGCCAATGACGTGCACGGATGAGCTGGGGTTGGCGCGCGCGCGCGGCTCGGCGGCAGTAGGATTGGTCCGAGGTAAAGGATTTTCCTGCTACCTAAGGCAGAGAGGAGGGGGCGGGGGAGAGAATGGGGAGGGAGGCGAAGAGCCAAAAACCTTGTACCTGCGACACGTGGTCTAGTTTGGGAGGCATGTGGCTGGCTCTAGGGAGACCCAGGAACTTCCTTAGGTGAGAGAAAATCCTAACGCATTCCCACCCGTGGGAGCTGGAGGATGTGGTACAGTAAACAGACGACAGAGAGTCACTGTGATCTTAGGCAAGGATTGGATAAACCAGGACTCACTGGGCTCATGCCCAGAAAGTGAACTTGGGCTTTACGTTCACCTGGACATTGTACAAGACCCTAACGAGGTTTGCACATGCCTCGGGTCTCTGTAAAATCCCAGCAGCTGTTGCAAGCTGCCTTTCTCAAGGTGTTGTGAGCCATAAACAGACCCGCCTAGGTTAGAGCTACTAGCAAAACCACTTCCCGAAACCAGACCGGAGCCTTCCCCCTCACTTGAGAGCTAAGTGGGAAAAGCAGACCCTAGGATTATCTCGTACTGTGGACCAGCCTTGAAGTTGTGTGTAGTGTGGCTCATTGAGGAGGATGGAGTCGGAGGATAATGAGGTGAAGACCAGCCTGGCTACAAATAGAACTGTTTCGAAAAGAAAAGGAAGTTGATGCCTCTCTCCTTCTGCATCCTTCACGCCCCGCCCCCTAACCTGAATATCAAAGGCATCCGCGTGAAGTCCACCTGCCCTACCTCCTGAAGTCAGTCTCCCCTATGCAGAACAGTGTTCTAAACAGGAAGCTCAGCCTGTCAGTTCTGATCCAGTGTTGTATAAGTCCCCTAACACATTCCTCCCAGCAGGGAAGCTCCTTAAGCACAAGGGAAAACAACTCCAAAGGCTTCAGGAAGTCCAGGAAACTGACCAGATTCAATAGGCCCTCCCTGACATAGTAAGCAGTTAGAACTGAGAGTCTCTCTCTGATGACCAAGACTTGAGATGAGACCAGCCCAACCTCCTGGAAGAGGCAGGAGCCAGCCGAGCTGCCTAGGAATTATCTAGACCAACTGAGTCACTAGGAAAAAACACTCTCCATGGAGCTGCCCGAAAGCCATGCAGTGTGCTCCGGGTTCCCAACTTTGTGTCACTGTGCTGGGGTGGGCTTTGGTGATGCGACTGAGTCATTTCTGTTCCTGTAAGTAACCCCAATAAAATTCATTGGTTCACCAAGTTGGGCTTTGGTGGTATCTGTAATTTGGTCTGTCTTGAGATCCCTACCTGGGGGTGAGTAAACGTGTTATTGCCTCTCCCCTGGAAGTTTTGTCACTTAAGACCCAGATACATTCATCTTCCCATCCCTGGACCAGTTGCTACACATTCTTCAAAGCCCAGGTTGGCTGCCTTTACTGAACTGGTGAGCAGGGTGTGCTCAGAAACCCTGGGGAACCTCCCATGCCCAGTGAGAATTAGTTGCCCATCCCTGGTTCTCATGGCCCACCTCCTGTGGGTACTGAGGTTGACACACACACACACACACACACACACACACACACACACGTGCAAGTGTTTCCCACATGAGCAGAGCACCCTGCAAGCCTGCATCTCCCTTCCCTGGGGTACACATCCCAATGCAGAGCGCATGCCTGACATCTTCAGTGTGCTAGATGAATTTAATCCGTAAGTTGTCAAGGAGTTAAAATTGAGTGCTTGTGAAATTTAAGTTATAGGAGAATCTTTGGGATACCAGTTCGCAACGTGACTTGACCACCAGCTTTGATGACACTGTTACAGAAGGTGTTTCCAGTCAAATCTGGGAGACTTTTCCCAAAAGAAATTAGAAAAACCAGCTTTATGTGAGCCAGTACCTGCCTGGGCTTCTCAATGAAGAATTATTCCTTCATGAAGCTGGGGGCTGTGTTATAAACTCCCATCTTGGAAAGGGCCATGTGCACATAGGCATGTGGGTACAATGTATACATCTGGGTATCAGTAGAGAATCTGACTGCAAGGCTGGCACCTGTGGGTTTACCCATGCTTAAAGACAGAAATAATGGAACCAGGCTGCAAGTCTCAAGACCTATCCTGATTGTAACCTAGAACAGGTTACCTTCCTACCTCAGTTTCCTTGTCTGTGTAACTTAAATAATAATAGCATTTGAGGATGAACAATTTCTTTTTTTTTTTCTTTTTGTTTTTTGGTTTTTTGTTTTGGTTTTGGTTTTTTGTTTGTTTGGTTGGTTTTTTTGGTTTGGTTTTTCCAGACAGGGTTTCTCTGTGACTTTGGAGGCTGTCCTGGAACTAGCTCTGTAGACCAGGCTGGTCTTGAACTCACAGAGATCTGCCTGCCTCTGCCTCCCGAGTGCTGGGATTAAAGGCGTGTACCGCCACCTCCACCACCACCACCACCCACCACCATCCGGCTGTTTTGTTTTTCAAGACAGGGTTTTCTCTGTGTGTCCCTGGCTGTCCTGGAACTTGCTCGGTAGACTATGCTGACCTGGAACTCCAAGATCTACCTGCCTCTGCCTCCCAAGTGCTGTCAAAGGCAAAGATGGATAATTTCTATAGCACTGCTTGGAAGAGTAGCTGCCACATAGCATAAAGTAACATTTGCCAGATGGTGTCCTCCACAGGAGAGGTAGGCAGCGGGGCTGTAGATGGCCTTGGTACTTTGAGGTATGCACTTTTCCTGAAGGACAAGAGTCAATCTTCCAGACACTCAGGCTCCACATCTTCAAACTCAACCACAGAGGAGAAATAACCAGGCCTCTGTTTCTTCAGCAATATGGGGTCACAACAATGGAAACATTGACTGTACAAAGTATCGGAAGTAATGTAGAGTTGCCTTAAAGCATAGAGAAGGGTGCTTATGGGTGTATCCATTCCACAAAAGAGACTTGAGCAGCCAAAGACTTGGATACCCAGGGGTCCTAGAACCAACCCCCAGCTCACACCCTGCAGTGTGGTCTCTTTTCCAAACTAGGCCTAAGACTTAATGTCATTGGCCTGCCATGCAAGGAAGGTAACATTGTTGCAGCTGAGCCGCTAAGCTGGTCAGCAGAGTTTAGCAGTGAGACACTCGTTGCCTTACCCAGTCAGGATTCAGGCGACCATGACTACAAGTGAGCAAATGCCTACATTCATCTTAAGCCTCAGTGTCTCCTCTAAACTGGGCATATCATCTAACCCATGGGATGTTGAGAACATTTAAAATGTCACATTGCTGGGCGGGGGTGGTGAATGCCTTTAATCGCAGCACTTGGGAGCTAGAGGCAGGCCTGGTCTCAAGTGAGTTCCAGGACAGCCAGAGCTACACAGAGAAACCCTGTCTTTTTTTTTTTTTTTTTTCTTTGTTGGTTTTACAGGACAGGGTTTCTCTGTATCGTTTTGGAGGCTGATGGTCCAGCCCGGCCTCAAACTCACAGAGATCCGACTGCCTCTGCCTCCCAAGTGTTGGGATTAAAGGTGTGAGCCACCAACTCCAAACTAACAAAACATTTTTTTTTGTTTTTTTTGGTTTTTGGAGACAGGGTTTCTCTGTGGCTTTGGAGGCTGTCCTGGAACTCGCTTGGTAGTCCAGGCTAGTCTCGAACTCACAGAGATCCGCCTGCCTCTGCCTCCCGAGTGCTGGGATTAAAGGCGTGCGCCACCAACGCCCAGCCTAACAAAACATTTTTAATTAAAAATAAATTTCCAGCTGGGCCGTGGTGGCACAGGCCTTCAGTCCCAGCACTCGGGAGACAGAGGCAGGCAGATCTCTGAGTTCGAGGCCAGCCTGGTCTACAAGAGCTAGTTCCAGGACAGCCTCCACAGCCGCAGAGAAACCATGTCTCAAAAAAACCAAAAATAAATAAATCTCCAAAAAGAAAAAAGCAGGTGACAGTTTGAGAAACTGAATGAAGCAACATATGTTCAACACTTTGTCACCCACAGGGGCATGGGCGCTGGAGGAACACCATTTGGGCTCCAGTCTCTCTGTGAGCCTGCTGGTTTTAGCACAGACCTTTGCCTCTCAGAACCTACTACAGCTGACCACAGGAAGCACTGCTCGGAGTCTGGAGGCTGCCACTGGAGTGGACAGAATTAAGTCCGTGGAGCCCTTAGCTCCATTTTTTGACCTCACAAACTTGAGAAGCTACTGTGGGCTTCTGTGCTGTTCCCTGTGTCTGACCTGGACAGTGTGTAGCTGCTTCACACTGTGGGGACAGAACAGGGCATTTTGATTAAAACACAGACAAATGCCATCTGGCAGAATGCTCGGCCATCTTGTCTCCTGAGGACACAGTTGACATCTAAAGAGAACATGGAATTGGCGGTAAAGGAAAAATAAAAAACAGAGTCGTAAACGGCAGGATGAAGGGTTGCTTTAGGGCGGGGGATGAATGCAGAAAAGATTTCTATTGCGTGACCCCAGCTACAAGTCCAAGTCAGCCTCTCCTCCCCCACCACTCAACGTTGGAAGGTTTGCCAGATGCAGCCGGGGGCTGAGTCACACTAAATGCTCTTCTCGTTCCCAAGAGGAGCTCCCCTCCACTCCCAACCTCATGGCTCTGAGTAGGGACAGAAGATAGGCAAGGTCAGCCTAGGGACCGGCCATAAAGACTCCAGAGAGTGATAGGCACCCCTGTCCCACGTGTAAAGCGGATGACACGGCCTAATGCAAATGAGCCTCACCCAAGCACCAAAGACCTGTGGAGAATAGCAAGGCTTACAGTTCAGGAAGTCCGCTTTGTGATGGTCAGCCTTTATGGTCAGCTTAATAGAATCTGGAATCACTCGGAGACACAGAATCTCAATGAGGGTTTATCTGGATCCAGCTGGCCTGTGGGTAAAATGTTTCTGGGAAATTGTCTTGACTGCCTGAATTGATGTGGGGAGACCAGCCAGAGAGAGGGTAGCACCTTCTCCTGGTTTGGGGACTTAGACTGTGGTAGAGTAAGGGAAGCTGGAACTAAAGAGATGGCTCTGTGGCCATCCCACCCCTCCCCAGCCCTCCCCACCCCTCCCCAGCCCTCCCCACTCCTCCCTCTCGGCTCTGGATTTTGTTTGTTTGGTTTTTGTCTTAGTTTGGTTTTTTTCAAGACAGGGTTTCTCTGTGTAGCGCTGTCTGTCCTGGAATTCACTCTGTAGACCAGGCTGGCCTGGAACTCACAGAGACCCGCCTGTCTCTGCCTCCCGAGTGCTGGGATTAAAGGCGGGCGCCACCATGCAGGCCACAGTTTTTAAAAAACCAGAAAGCTAGCCGAGTGCTTAGCATGCACGCATTCATTCTCTCCCCACGCCTGCCTGTGGGTATGATGTGGGGCACGGGGGAACCCCAACACTCAGCCATTGGACGGAGGATGGGAATTCAAGGTCATCCTCCACTAGGCAGGGAGATTGAAGTCAGCCTAGGCCACCTGAGGTTCAGTGCCAAAAATCAAACAAACAAAAAGCCTACTTAGGTAAATAAACAGATGCTTTGGCCATGTGCAGTGCCCCTGTAATCCCAATGTCGTGAAGGCAGAAGGATCAGGAGGTGCCCCCTGGGCTGTGAGGCAGGGTCTCCACAAGCAAATGTTCAAAGGCCAAAGGTGTGTGCTCCATTTGGTAGGAGAAACTAGTTTAACCAGTGTGTTCTTATCCCGGAGAAGAGGGGTGAGAAGTCCCAGAAAAGACACTAAAATCCAGGAAAATTTCTGAGCCATCAGCAACCTTCGGCAACAAAGAAAAAGACAGGAGGAGCCCGGATGCGCGGACGGCCACGTCCAAGGGACAAACGCCACACCATCAAGGTCACACTCACGGAACTGAAGAGTGCCCCCTTGCAATTGGCTCTATCGCATTTTGTTTTCCCTGGAAAGGCATTTTGTGGAGAACTCTCCCACTTGGCTGCTATCGGGATCCCGGCAACAGCAACACTTCTGCAGAACTGGCCGGGCGCATGCTGTGGAATATTTCAGAAACTCCAAGGCAAAGGGAACAAACAAACAAGGCCCCCCTCCCCCACCTCAAAATGCATTTTAACAGAAAGGAGATGGAAATAGAAAACGATCTCTGAGAATGCACCCAGGGGTCCCCAGGAGAAATCCCATTTGATTTCCTTCTGCTTCAGCTCACTCTGCCCTGATTATTAATTCATCAACAGGGAGGGAGAGTGAGCGAGAGCACACATGAGAGAGAGAGACAGAGAGAGACAGAGAGAGACAGAGACAGAGACAGAGACAAAGAGAGACAGAGAGACAGAGCCGCCAGGTCTTGCTCCAAGTGGGTTTCCCTACACTTACAAAGCTGCTCGCCGCCCCTAGCCAGGTGAGGCTGTGCCCCCGACCCACTCTGGGTGGGCTGCCCCATGCACTTCTGGCTCTCCTACCACCCCACTCAAAGAGGATGGAATGAATGGAAAGGCTGGAATGCTGCCCCGCCAGTTCAGCACAGCAAGCTATGCTTGGTGCAACTGCCCTACCCGGAAAGGGAAGCCAGTGCGGTGAAAGCCACAGACTCAACCAGCTTTCTTGGGATAGGGCCGGATGGCCCACGGGCAGCCATTGCCCGTTTGTCCGTGTGTGTACGCGCACGCACGGCCTCAAGCGCGGTGAGGCAGCAGGGGCGAGGGCAGACGGTAACACGTACCAAGTCACAGCTGAAAGCAAAGTCCGTGCCCTGAGTGGGACCCTTAGGTGAGCTCCTGAGCACCCTGCACCCCACGCACTCCACGGTAAAGGAAAGCTCGGCTGATGTCTTTCTCAAAAGATTCTATTGGACGGTAGTGGGGCCGGGCAGTAGTTTGTTAGAACTGGTCCTTCTGTCTCAGCCTTTTTTTTTTAAAGACATGGTTTCTCTGTATTGTTTTGGAGGCTGTCCTGGAACTCACTCTGTAGACCAGGCTGGCCTCGAACTCACAGAGATCCACCTGCCTCTGCCTGAGATTAGAGGCGTGCGTTGCCAACGCCCAGCTCTCATGCATTTTCTTAAACCCCAGAGGAATCTTTATGACTGCCATCCATCCCATTTTACAGATGAGAAAGTAAAGGCACAGACAAAAAAATGCAGCAACTTGTCTGATGCAGTAAAGCCAGGGGAAGAGAGCCAACCTTGGGTGTTAGTCTTTACCCATTTATAAAGACAGAAAAACACTGCTCTGCAATTTTTTTCTTCCTGCTCTGCAATTTTTTTCTTCCCGTTAAACTTTGTTGTTAGTAACAAGACTGAAAGCTAGATAAGCTTGCTGGGAACTCTGGGGTTCTGATTAACAGGACTCTTCTGGGATACATTGTCCATCTTAGATGCAAGGATGGACAGTCATGTGCTTTACAAGCACTGTGCTTATTTAGTGTAACTAAGGAGTTCCTGTCTGGCACATGGAGTGCTAGACCTTGGGGTGGAGGGAAACACTTGGAGTGTACTTATGTCACACAAAGGCTTGTCTGTGTCTGGGTGGAGGGTGTCCCGGGGGCTTGACGCCCCGCCTTCTAGAACCTCTCAGTTTGTGCATCCACAGCATCTCCTGTCCTTCCCCGTTCTCCACCCCATCAAATCAGTGTCGCTGTGGAGGGCCAGCAGAGCAGACTGCTGAACATCGGACCTCAGGGGAGGGTCGGCCAGGAATGATGGCGGCTGCCTCTTCCAGTTCCAGGAACCCCCACACCTGCTGCCTAGAGTGTGCTCCACAATGGTCCTGGGAAGTGTTAGTGTGGAGAGTAAACTAAAGAATATTTCTGTGGCCAAGCGAGCTTGAGAAAGGCGGGTTTTAACGGGGCGACGTGGGAGATAAAATAACCTCTGCGCTCGCACGCCTGACGCAGAGCGCTGGAAACTTCTTATCAGTTTGTCTTTCTCTGCGGACAGGAAGAGCCTTGGCAGCATGTGACCTGAGCAGTTGCAGGGGCCCACAGCTTCCCCCTTGGTGTAATAGTATACAGTTGCCACCCTTAGTGTCATTGTTACCGTTTTGCTTTGTTGGGACGTGGCCTCCTAGCGTAGCTGCTGTGGTCTCAAACTCACGGTCTTCCTGCAGGAGCCTGCATAGTGCGGGGACCACATGGGATTCCACCCTGCTCTAGCCACCCTCGGGAAGTCCTCTGTGAAGTGTGGCCTGGGGGACACAGGCGTTGATTCTCTTCGGGGCCATTCGATTTACGTAGCAGGCCCCGCCTGCCTACGCTGTGGGACGACAGACGGAAACCCAGGGAGGGGAGGGGTCCCTGACTGGCCCTTTTGTTTTCAGGGTCCGCTTTCCGCCTCTCTCCCTTTCGTGGCACTGCTGGTCCTCACTGCTCCCTCTTCTCCCCTTTCCTCCCTTCTCTCCGCCTGTCTACCTGTGGACATGCACTTCCAGGAAGGACTTACTTGTCTGTCTAACGCGAATGTCCCAGCCTGTCCTCAGAGCTCTGAGCCACACCCGTCATGTCTGACACTGCTTCTCCCTTTTTTTTTTTTTTTTTTTTTTTGGTTTTTTCAGACAGGTTTTCTCTGTGGCTTTGGAGGCTGCCCTGGAACTTGCTCTTGTACACCAGGCTGGTCTCGAACTCACAGAGATCCGCCTGCCTCTGCCTCCCGAGTGCTGGGATTAAAGGCGTGCGCCTCCGCCGCCGCCCGGCTAAGACTGTGTCTTACACAGCAAAGCTGGAGGGAAAATCCAGACTGGTCCAGTTTGTGCACTTAGCTCTCATCACTGTGATGCCTGGGAGGGGGGTCATGTGCCAGGCCTTGTGGTCCAGGGTCCATTCAGCTGAGCTCTCTGTGGCGTGAGCAGAATGGAGGAACTGTGTCCTTCAGAGAAGAGGGGGAACAGCGTGCCCACACACGTGCCACACCCTGCCAGGATTGCTGCTGGTCTCTGTGGCCTTCCATCTCCTCCCTCTTCTTCCCCCAGATGCAACTGGACCCTCGGGCTGAGCCCAGAATGAATGTGGGAGAGTCCTTAGTTCCCCCCCCCAGAATTTCATGAGGACTGTATTTACACAGTTTCTACTTCCCAACACCCTTGAACTCATGATGTGTTCTATAACTACCGTCGTTTCTCCCCCCAGCACATGCGTGAGTTCATTCAGTGTTGTTCTGGTCGTGTGTTTACAGATGCTCTCTTGGGAGTAAATACTCGCTCAGAGGAGCCACTCCTGTAGAAGACCGATTTTTCCCTGTCTCAGCAGCCGTCAACTGCCTGTAGCTCTCCGTCTGGGCGGGAGGCTTTGTGAGGGGGACTTCCCGCATCCGTGTTGCGCGTCGGCTGGTGAGGTCACCGTGCAGGTGTTATTTAGGGGATCACGTCGTTGAGGTCTCACAGGTTCAGCTCTCTGATCATACGGAGAAGACACAGCCTCCTCCACAGCAGGCATCCCCGTCTCTCTGCCCCCTGTACCACAATGCTGCCTGAGCCTTGGAAGCAGGCCTTGCTGTAGGTGTGTCCATTGATGATGGGTAACCTGGGTCTGTTTTGACCCGTCTTGGATGTCTGTGGTAGCCTCCGTATCCTGCGCAAGAAGCCTCTTAGATGAGGATGAGAGCTCCCCTTAACTGTCCCGGCTCCCACTCCCGCACAAGTCAGGATGGCTGCGGAAGTACTTCATGGAGCCTTTCAGGGCTGAGGAACACTGAGGAGGTTTTCATGAGACAGGCAGGCAGGTCTTCTGTGAAGCTAAGGTGAGTCAGCGCTATTCTAGCCTTTGTTTGCGCAACTTTTATGGGAGGCTTTGCTGGCTGAGGTCTGTTAGCTGAGCGAATCAGACAGACACTTTTGAAAGGCGTTGACTGAAACGGTTCAAGGTTGTCACATGGAGCCAGAGCAGCGGGGCCTCAGGAGAATCTGGAAGAAACCCAGGTCCAGGGTGTTTTTCTGTCCTCATGTCTGTCTGTTTGCATGGTTTTCTGCTTCCCACAAAGGCAGCTGTTGTCTGATTACTCATTGCCGTTGTTCTGTGGGAAACTGCTGGGCCGGCCTGGTGACGTTACCTCCTAGTTTTAGGGCCCATCACTAGGTGACACGTTCTTGGCTTCCCTTTTCCTTCATGCCTATTTGTGTGTGTGAGCATGCACACATGTGTAGTGTGCGTGTGTGTATGTATGTATATACGTGTGTATATGTATATACTCATGTATATGTGTGCCCACAGAAGGGTGTCTGACCCCCTTTCTGGAGTTACAGGTGCTTATGAAGCTCCCGACTGTGGGTGCTGGGGATGAATGTGGGTCTTCTGCAAGAGCAGTGTCCTCCCTTAACCGCAGAGTCATCTCTCCAGCCCTCCCCTGGCTTTTAGAGACAGGGTATCACTCCGTAGGCCCAATAGGTCTGGAACTCAGTACAGACCGGGTTAGTCAAACTCACAGAGACCCACCCACTCCTGCCTCCCCCATGCTGTGGTTAAGGGATGTGCACCACCGAGAGCCTTGGATCTACTTTTATTCTTTTTAAAATATTTATGTATTTACTTTGCTGTTATTTTAACTTGGCCCAAGATTTTGGAGGGGCTGGGGGGTGGTTACAAGGCTGCCTAGTAGATTGAAAGGTTCAGGTGGGGGTCCTGAGGCTGCCTGGTGCAGAGCAGAAGAGGGAGCCCCGTGGAAGGGGAGGAGACCTCCTCCTTGTGCTTGAGAGTGAGCCACTCAAAGAGATCCTTGCACTCATCCAGGAAGAGGTTTCCCAACAAGTCACAGAGATGAGGTTCTGTGTGGGCAGAACCCAGAGAGCAAAGACCCAAAAGGACCTGGCTCAGGTTCTTGTCCAGGGCCAAGGCAGCTTCCATGGCCTCCTAGGTTTTACCCCACTCATCTTGAAGAGACGCTGGGCGGCCTTGAGCTTCTCGGTCAGTTCTTGGCCTGTGTCCTCCAGACTGACTCCACGTTTTAGACAGGGTCCCATATAGCCCAGCTTGGCTGAAAACTCAGTGTGTAGTTGAGATGACCTTGAACTCCTGATCCTCCTGCCTCTACTTCCATGGCATTGGGACTTCAGGCTTGCATTACCACGCCTACTATATGTGGTACCAGAGATCAAATCCAGGGGCTTCCTGCATGTGTGACGACTTCTCTGCCAGACCGAGCTGCATCTCATTCCCCTGCTTACCTCTTTAAAGGCTCTGTCAAATGCACTTACCTTCTTCAAGTACTTGGGGTTAGTATTTCGATAAAATATGATTTACAACATGAAAAAAGTGGCGTCTTCATTTAAGATCCAGAAGCGAGCTGGGCGGTGGTGGCGGCGCACGCCTTTAATCCCAGCACTCGGGAGGCAGACGCAGACGGATCTTTGTGAGTTCGAGGCCAGGCTGGACTGACAGCCTCCAAAACAATACAGAGAAACCCTGTCTCATAAAACAAACAAACAAACAAACAAACAAAAATCCAGAAGCAACAAGCGAGAGCCTCAGTGTCAGCACGCTGAGCTCAGTAGGTAGCAGCTGATCAACCCTTGCTCCTGGAAGACATCGATGAGCTATCTCAGGCTGACCTTAAACTTGCCACCCTCCTGCCTCGGCCTCCTGAGTGCTGTGTATGCTGCCACACCCATCTGAGTAGGCTTTCTTTTTTCAGACCTGCTAAGATCCTATTCAGAAGCAGCCCAGCTCCCCTCACCCACCTCAGTAAGGAGACGAGTTCACTTAGCCAGCCTAAGTTTTCGGGAAGTCGCGGCTGTGATTGTCCACAACTGGACTATGATACCTATGACACAGCTGTGCTTAGTCCCCTGAGGGCACTTGCATAGCGTCTCCTCAGTGAAGTCCATGCCCCGCTGACATGTAAGGGCTGAGGTCACCAAGAGCCTTTCACAGCCAGCATCTGTATTAGGATACAGCTTTAGGTCAGCGTTCTCACGGTGCCGATGGTATTGGAGCCTGTGTCCCATGATGGCTTACGTGGCCGAGTCAAATAGACTGACAACTCAGGACGAGGCATTCGATGGTTAATTCTGTCAACTTGACTGCGTGTGGAATCAAGAGGCCACATCTCGCCGGGCATTGGTGGCGCACGCCTTTAATCCCAGCACTTGGGAGGCAGAGGCAGGCGGATCTCTGTGAGTTCGAGGCCAGCCTGGTCTACAAGAGCTAGTTCCAGGACAGCCTCCAAAGCCACAGAGAAACCCTGTCTCGAAAACAAAACAAAACAAAAAAAAGAGGCCACATCTCTGTAAAGGCAGCAGCTTAGCCGAGGAGGGGAGACTCACTGGGAAGTGTACTGCATAGGCTGGGGTCCTGAGCTGCAAAAAGGAAGAGATAGCACACTAAACTTCCTCTGGGTCCTGACTGGGGCTCGTCTGCAGTGTGCCTTGAGTTTCCACTACAATGCCGTCCTCGCTACGGTGGATGTTCCTCCTCAAACCATGCACCAAACCCACTCCCCTCCTCCCCTAAGCTGCTTTTGGTCTGGTCTTTGTGGTGGCAATGAGAAAAGTAGCTAACACGAGTCCTATTTCGAACACCAATGGCCAGGGAATGCATTAATCCCCGTTGTGACTGGATTTGAATAGCAAAAAGAACAATTATTTTAAAATGGCATTTCTTACAGTTGGTTCACCTTGATCCACATCAAACATGCAATTACTCTGTAACATGTCACGAATGTCACTAAGGTTGGTTTCCTGACAAATGAGTAAGTTACTTGTATCCATCAGCACCAACTACACGGTGGTTGTTCTGGATGAGGTACGTCGTGGTAGGTTTGATTCCTCTTTTTCAGATCTCTGTTTACTATAAAATATGTGTTATTGAGAGATTAGCCCATTGAGGGTTGAATAAAAGGCTATTGGACTTGTTGGTATGGAAGACAAAAGAGAGTTAATTTAGAAGCCAAGCTCACATAACTGACATAACTGAATGTTGTTTAACGGGCTTGTGCTGTGTCTGCTGTCCACAGCCTGCAAAGGACTTGGGTTGAATTCACCAGACGCTCTGATTTTGTTTTGTTTTTTCAAAAGAAAGCACAACTCTTCACTTCTGTGAGAAATAACTCAGTATTTCAATTGTGATTTCATTGTGAGATGTCCCCCATAGGCTCTGGTGTTTAAGCACCTTGTCCTTAGCTAGTGATGCTCCTTGGAAAGTTCATAGAACCTTCAGGAAGTGGAGCCTTGCTGGGGTGGGCCTTGAGCTTTGCTCTCTCTGTCTCTGTCTCTCTGTCTCTGTCTCTGTCTCTGTCTCTCCCTGTCTCTCTCTGTCTCTCCCCCTCTCTCCCCCTGACTGTATTCAGTGTGGCCTCGAAACCCTACCGCGGTACCTTCCTGCCATGGTGGAGTGCATCCCGGACACCGAAAGCCGGAGTAACCTCTTCCTGAATCGTTTCCTGTCAGGTGTCTCGTTACAACAACACGATGAATACACACTCGGCCTTCCAGCACAACAACACGATGAATACACACTCGGCCTTCCAGCACAACAACACGATGAATACATACTCGGCCTTCCAGCACAACAACACGATGAATACACACTCGCCCCTTCCAGCACAACAACACGATGAATACACACTCGGCCTTCCAGCACTGGCAACACGATGAATACACACTCGGCCTTCCAGCACAACAACACGATGAATACACACTCGGCCTTCCAGCACAACAACACGATGAATACACACTCGGCCTTCCAGCACAACAACACGATGAATACACACTCGCCCCTTCCAGCACTGGCAACAAGTGTTGGCATGGTATGCCACGGAGAGCCCAGCCACCAAGAGTCACTCCGCAGAGGTGAGGCCAGCAAGGGCTAGAAGAGCATGAGGCACTCAGAGTCTGCAGGGACCCCTCCTTCGGGCGTGGCTCCTTCGCTGAAGGTCACAGCCGTCTCTTGAGGTCCCTTCTTCTGGCACTTCCAGACTGGCCGACAGCCCCAACCCGTGCCTCTCTGGCCCTCCCCCTTTCCGTTACAGCGTGGACGGAGCCTGCGTGCTCCCCAAGGGTTCTCACGCCGGAGGTTTGGTCCCCAGCGTGGTGATGCTGAGACTTGGTGGAAGGCTGAAGAGGTGGGGTGAAGCTCACTGGGGGGCGTCGCCCTCCAATGGAGCTGGAATGTTCTCACCGAGCCCTGGGTAGCCCTTACAGTGGTGGGTTGTCACAAAGCAAAGTCATCCCGTGAGCTTGCTCTCTGCATCTAGTTGTTCTCTCCTGTCTCTCCAATGTGACGCAGCCAGGGTGCTCACAAGAAACTCAGCAGATGAAGCCACGTGCTTGGAATTCTGGCCTCAAAACTGTACTCGAGTAAACGTCTCCTCTGTATTCAACACCCATACTTTGGTGTGTGGTGTTACGCGAACAGAAAACGGCATGACCTGCCTCCTCTTGCCCGCCTTGCAAACCGATCCCCACCTGAGCTTCTGCCTCCCTGGCTTGACTTCGGGCTCGACTCTCTGTCTCCTTCCTGTACGCTAGATCTGAGAGGACTTCAGGGGATGGGGACACTGAGCTTAGCAGTCAAAGGAGACTTTCCTGGAGAGGTTGAGGGTGTGGCTCAGTTGACAGAGTCCTCGCTTAGCCCGCTTGATGGGTTCCATCCCTTGCGTGTCGCAAAAGTGGAGTGGTAGGCACTCAGGAAGTAGAGATGACAGGATCAGAGACTTACTGTTATCTTCAGCTGCGTTGTGAGCTCGAGGCCAGCCCCTGCTACATGAGACTCTGCCTTAAAAAAATAAGTAAATAAATATATTACTGGAGGGGGAAAAACTTTTATATACACCTATAAAAACATGCACACAGTCAGGCATGATGGCACACGCCTTTAGTCCCAGCACTTGGGAGGCAGAGGCAGAGGCAAAGGCAGGCAGATCTCTGTGAGTTCGAGGCCAGCCTGGTCATCCAAAGTAAGTTCCAAGATGGGCATGGCTGTTACACAGAGAAACCAGTCTCAAAAACCGAACCAAACTAAACCAAATCAAAACAAACACACATACATAGGCTGGGGCCCCGGCTGAGTGACGGAGCATCGATGAGCATGGACATGGCCAGGGGTCACATCCCCAGCCCGACAAGGAAAGACAAAGGCACCCTCTAGTCCTGCTGTGGATCTTTTTCTCAGTTAGCACCAGCGGCTTGCTGGTGGCGGTCGTTGCTTTTGAATAGGAGGGGTTTTGTCCTTGCTCATCAGCTGATGATTAAAAATGGATTATGATCCTGTTCAAGCGCTGCGTGTCCAGTCAAGCATTATCTCCGAGTGATAAGTAGACATAAAGAAAAAAAACAGTTGCTAATGTTTTCTGTTACTGCCAGCTGCCCAAGGAAATTACCCCAGAGTGATAGATACGTCCCGCAGTGGGGGCAGCGGCTGGGAGGCTGTGCCGCGCTATGATTCTTGGTTATCAGGATTTATGTTGGAAAATTAGGATCCGATTCGTCGGAAGAAAGCCATTTGCCATAGCAAGGTCTGGAATGCGCTTCTTGGGGGACCATGTGTTTTGAGGAGGATAAAAGCAACATATTCAGTGAGGAAAAGGAAAAACCAAGGAGGTGTGTCACCCGGGCGTGGACTGTGCGGAAGATGGGGAGAGGGGAGCTGCCTTCCCAGCTGTCCACCCTGGGGCCTGGGCACCCAGCTCCTGCACCCTCCACCACCGCTCCCCAGGGATCAGCACGTACAGGTTTGCTCGTCAGGTGCACACGGGTGCACACAGCAGGCAGGGCTTTGGCCGCTGTTGGGTCCGGGGTTCGGTGAAACCCTGGTGCGTGGGCTGCGCGCTCGGCTCTCAGAAGCTTTGTCACTGCATCAGTTGACTGCTCCGTTGACCAGTGTGTGCCGGCGCTTGTGTGGGGGTCAGACTGCAGCTTTTGAGGATGGCTTCTCTCCTTCCGACCATACAGGTCCCGAGGGTTGACTCAGGTCCAGACCGCATAGCGCCGTTAGCTGCCGTCTCACTGGACAGCTCCCTTAGTTTTCTGTCTTGAGACTCGTTCTCACTAAGTCCCTAAGGCTGGGATCCTCTCCAGCTTCCCAAGTAGCTGGGATTGTAGCCCTGCATCACCAGGCTTGGACAGTCTCTCTGTCTCCCTCTCCACCCCTCTCTCTCCTTTCCCTGCCTCGATCCCTCCCCCACCCCCTCCCAGGCAGGGTCTTTTTGTGACACAGAGTTTCCCTGTGGCTTTTTTTGGAAGCTGTCCTGGAACTGGCTCTTGCAGACCAGGCTGGTCTTGAACTCACAGAGATGCGCCTGGCTCTGCCTCCCAAAGTAGGGGTTTATTATGTAGCCCAAGCTAGCCTGCCTGGAATTTACTCCTTAAGCCAAATTGGCCTTGAACTCCCAGCTCCACACACGTACGTTACTCTGATCTTGGATGAGCCCTGTGGCCTTGGGCAAGTTACCCAGTGTCTTCCTTATCTTCTAGCTGGACAGTGGAGAGCGTATCTTGGAGAGTTGTCACTCCTGTGATAGGAAAGATTGAGTTAGAAATCCCATAGCTGGGTGGACCGTGATTTCAGCACTGGGAGGTAGATGTGGAGACTGCAGAAAGAGCCAGGCCTGCCAGAACTATAGAGCGGAATTTTTCTCAGACAAAGAGAACTGAAGCAAAAAACCCCAAAGCAACAGAAACTTCGTAATGCAAGCAAATCCTGACTGGATGTTGGAGATGACGGGCGAGCGAGGAGGGAGAGGAGGAAGGAAGCCTCACCAGAGGAGCCTGGGCTGCCTTGGCCTTGGAGGAGAAGAACTCAGGCAAAGGGCTGGTGGGAGGATGGCTGGCACGGATTGAGGGGCCCTCCAGGGTCCAGTGGGAACAGGAAGGGAAGGGGGTGAGTTTGGGAACATTCTGGGAAATCAGGAAAGCAGGCTGGGTCAATAAAAGGTAATTCGCATGACCTTTCCTTTACCTTACACCACATGAACAGGCTTTTCAAAAAGTAGGGCAAGCCAGGCGTTAGTGGCGCATGCCTTTAGTCCCAGCACTCGGGAGGCAGAGGCAGGGGGATCTCTGAGTTCGAGGTCAACCTGGTCTACAATATCAAGTCCCAGGACAGCCTCCAAAGCCACAGAGAAACCCTGTCTCGAAAAGAAAAGAAAAGAAAAGAAAAGAAAAGCAAGAAAGAGAGAGAAAATGCATGGGGGCTGGAGAGATGGCTCAGCAGTGCAGAGTGTTTACTGCTCTTGCAGGGACCCGAGTTTGGTTCCTGGCACCACCTATAACTCCAACTCTGGCCTCCTCATGCAGCACACACAATTTAAGATGGAAATGCCATCTGGGAACTGGGCGGTGCCTGACGGTGCTGAAGTGCCCCTTCGGCTGGCCTGGCATGGTGACACCCACCTGTAATCCAAATGAACAGCAATTCAATCCGAAGGACCAGATTTCCAGCAGGGTGTGAACAGATAACTTGAGAAATCTCAAAGAACAAAGGCTATGAAAATACGTGGCGGGAGAGCCCTTTGGTGGTCCCTGCTCATGGAGGATCAGGACATAATCAAACACTGCTCAGAAGGCTGACTGCATGAACCAGGGTCCTCAAAGAACGGTTCCTAATTTGCCTCTCAGAGTGCGCTACTGACACCTGCTGGGTTGGGGTGGTATTAGGCATGGGGGCCATACTTGACCTGGAAATCCTTTTTCATGAGGAACGCGGGAAACTGAGGCTGGGAGAAATCTTGGCCTGGTTTTCCTCAGGACCCGTAGTTTGAACATCTCTGGAATCTTACAGAGATGGAGAGTTAGACTGTGAATTCTTGTGTGTGTGTGGAGGGGGAGGGTTCTGAGACAGGGTTTCTCTGTATTGCTTTGGAGCGTGTCCTAGAACTTGCTCTGTAGACCAGGCTGGCCTTGAACTCACAGAGATCCACCTGCCTCTGCCTCCCGAGTGCTGGGATTAAAGGCGTGCGCCATCACCAGCCAGCTAGACTCTGAATTCTAGTGGTACCTCCCCTATGACGTCTTGTGCTAGGGTTTAAGCTGGGTGCAACAGCTGACATCCTGTGGGGACCCACAGAATTGACCCCATTCCATTTTTAGTTAAGGGAGTTTCTGCCCTTGCTCTTCCAAGGTGAAGTGACAAGAAGGCCCAGCCCAAGAGTGCGAAAATAGCAGAAGATTTAATTCCGGAAATAGTTACTTGATGTTTGGGGCACTGAGAAGGTAATTATGCTTGCTTGTATCTTGGGAAAGAAGTCTTTTGCCTTCTCCCCTCTTTTGATGGGAGTATAAAAACACTGTACACAGTAAGCACGGGCAGCTCAGTATTCACTCGATGTCCTCCCGACTCTGCTCTGTGTCTCTGTCTTGGCATCTTTAGTTTTTCTGCCTGCCATTTCTTAATCCACACGCTTCCCTGCAAACACTGGCAGGACCCGGCTGTTGCGGTCTCGTGGACGAGGGGATACTACGTTATCCCAGCACTTGGGAAGCAGAGGGAGGAGGGCAAGGCCAGTCGAGGAGCCTTAAATGAAATCTTAAGAAAGAAAAGAATAGAACAGAAAAGAAAAATCTTCCAGCTGGAAATGGTGACATAGGAGGAACAAGAGTTGGACATTGGAGGCCAACCTGAGCTACATAGCAACCCTAAGGCCAGCCTGGGCTAAATGGCACCTATGTCTCAAAAAAAAAAAAAAAGATACGCCTGGACTATGAAACTTAGTGGTTAGGTGTTTAAGGAGGACTCCAGGGAGGCGGGTATATTACATAAATGAACTCAAGTCATCTCATTACAGAGTAAGAATCTGAGCTGCACCACAAGGTCTCCCACAGGACAGGAAGCAAGGCTCACTGGGTATCCAGAAAGACGGTGTTTCCAGGACAACACCCTTAGGACAGGAATCGTCAGCCCTTCCTGGGCAGCCAATCAATATAGGAATCATCTGCTTGGCTCTGCTTGAGTAGACTTTGCCTCTGCAAAGGGAAGGGCAGAGTTGTGTTCAAGTCTCATCAGAAGGGTGTGTGATGAGGAAGCCCCAGTGTGTGAGCACGCTGCCAAGAGCTTCTGTCTGACTGGTCAGGAAGGCAGGCCCAGCTTCTGTCTGACTGGTCAGGAAGGCAGGCCCAGCTTCTGTCTGATTGGTCAGGAAGGCAGGCCCAGCTTCTGTCTGATTGGTCAGGAAGGCAGGCCCAGCTTCTGTCTGACTGGTCAGGAAGGCAGGCCCAGCTTCTGTCTGATTGGTCAGGAAGGCAGGCCCAGCTTCTGTCTGACTGGTCAGGAAGGCAGGCCCAGCTTCTGTCTGACTGGTCAGGAAGGCAGGCCCAGCTTCTGTCTGATTGGTCAGGAAGGCAGGCCCAGCTTCTGTCTGATTGGTCAGGAAGGCAGGCCCAGGTCCTCCCTGTTGATTAAGATTTCAGCTCTTCTCCCTGGAGACAGCTGCATCTCCAAACAAAACAACACAACAGTTCTGCTGCAACTAAAATGAGGAAAAATGGAATGGGCCAGGGTATCAATTACCAAATATCGGCAAGAGATAACGGAAGTGGAGAAGGGTTGCTCTGGCTCATGGCTTGAGAGTGAGTGCCGTGATCAGGAGACACAGAGAACTGTGAGGCCTGACCCTCTGACGCTATGACCCTATCTGCTAACTAAGCCCCATGTCCAAAGCAAGGTCTACAACCTGCCAGAGCAGTGTCATCAGCTGGGAAGACCAAGTGCTCAAGCACACTGGGGACATTCACATCCAAGGCGTGGCAGCAGGCAAAACCAACAGCCGCTCTCTGCACATACCTGCTTTGGGAGGGAACATGTACACACAGTATTGACAGATGAGGCTGCCGATAGCACGCTAACTCTACAACCAAGTCTTCATTATCCCCAGAGGTAACTGTTTTCCCATGGCGTCTAACTGGTCACTAGTCAGAGAGACCTTGGCAGTCTTTGCTTCCCTGTCCACAGCATCAGATTAAAACAGCAATTACACAGTTGAAAGGCCTCTGGCTCAGCTTCCCATCTGATATTCTGATGTGTCCGCCGGCGACAGACAATGCACTACTGATGAGGGTCCTGTGCTTTTCTTTCTAAAATACGAGGTAAGAAGAGAGACAGCGCAGCCTTGGGAAATGCTGTCACCCGAGCTACGTAAGCGCCTTTAGGAAAACGTCGTGGAGGAATAAATAGCTGCTGTCTCATAGCAACACCAGCTGAACAATGCTCAGCGCCTGAGGATGTACTTAGGTTAGAAATTCATGCCTACAGAAAGAGACGATGATAGAGTAAGATACTTCCCAATAATTATGGTTGATAACTTTGGTCCACAGCCAGGAAGAATGAGCCTCAACCAGGTGGTCTGACCACAAGAACTGGCAGGTGTCCTTGGAAGCTAAGAAAATGAACCTACGGTTCAGGGGTTATGCCAGGCACTCAGAGCAGCCCCTTGGGGCTGCTTTCTTATGTCTGTGTACTGACCACATCTACAGATAACAGCTCATGCTCCTAACAGCACGGAAGAAGCAAGGATGGTCCTTCCCCAACCTCCAACAGACATGCCAGCACGGAGCTGACACACTGACCAGTCTGTTGGAAAGCCTCTCTCTATGCCCCAAACTCCTCTACAAAACGAAGACAGACATTCTGTACCAGTGCTTGGGAACTTGGAGTTGAACAACCCAAGCACTTAATAAATATTCATTTCTAGGACTCCTGCTTCTAAAATCACAGTGGATTTTGCATGCTAAGCTACAACTTGCTTTTGTATACTTTTATTTGAAATTTCTTTTTTTTTTTCTTTTTTCTTTTGGTTTTTCGAGACAGGGTTCTCTGTGGCTTTGGAGGCGCCACCAACGCCCGGCCAACGTACCTATTTTTAATAAGCCACTACCATTCCCTCTCACCCTCTGCAGCCACACAGTCTCTTGGGAAGTGGTGGCAGGTACATACGATGTCATCTGGCTGAAATCACTCTCTGAAAGGCAAAGAAACGGGTTCTTCGCCTTGTCTTTGTCCTCCAGTTCCAGAATGGATTAAGACCAAGTTGCTGGGTGTTGGTGGTGCATGCCTTTAGTCCCAGCACTCGGGAGGCAGAGGCAGGGGGATCTCTGTGAGTTTGAGGCCAGCCTGGTCTACAAAGTGAGTTCCAGAACAGCCTCCAAAGCCACAGAGAAACCCTGTCTCGAAAAGTCAAAAAAAAAAAAAAAAAAGACTGGAAGTTAACCTTCTTTCCTGATTATCTTTTGACTTCATTACTTTTCTTGTTACTCCAATAAAATACTGGATAAAAGCAATTTAAGGAAGGAGGCATTTACTTTGTTCTCGGTTGGAGGGTGTAGGAAGTCATGGCAGCTGGTCACGCTCACCCGCAATCAGTAAATCCGCCAATACCACTTCTCCCTTCATGTTGAGTTGGGCGGCCCAGCCCTTGGAATGGCGCTGCCCATACTTAGGGTGGGTGTCACCATCTCAATGAGCCTACTCTAGAAACACCTTCATAGACATGCTCAGAGATGTTTCCATGGTGACTCTTAGTGTCGCCACGTTGCCCATCATACCCTTTGTGGACTCTGTGGTGGAAAGAGGAGTCTGGGTGTCTGGAGACTCCTCTGCTACACTGCTTATGTCTGGGCTTCCCAGAATCTGAAGCTTTGCTCAACACTCCCAGCTCCTGACCATGGACTCTGGGAAGCAGGTTCAGGAAATGCATCCTTGGGTCAGAAGCCAGAAGAGTGAGGATGATGGGTCCTGGTGGTTATCCCTCACATCCGGAAGCCTCCCTGGGCCTCTCTTCATCCTTAGAGCTGATGCAGTCAGTGCCCAGCACAACAGCATCAGCCAAGTCTCTACCCGATCATCTATCATGGTCTTCGCCGAATGCCAGGATGCTGAGAGGAAACTAACGCTTCCCTGGGTGACTGGATTAAGACGGGATGACATCCTGACATATGGGAATAGTGGGCAAAATCTAGTAACTGAAAGTTTATCAGAATGCACGTAAAACCTGATCCACAGCTTCTGAATGTTAAGGGCACAAAAGCAACCCACCTTGTGAAAAGGACATAGAGAGTTCAGTTTACCACAGCCTCGACCTGTGCTTACAGCAACGGTTCTCAGCCTGGGGGTCAGGACCCCTTTGGCAGACCTCTATCTCCCAAAAATACTTACATAATGATTCATAACAGTAGCAAAATTACAGTAGCAAGCACGCTACCCACTGAGCTATATCCCTAGCACCAGGGCACCAGTTTGGATATAGGTTAGGATGTAACAAAGAAACTCAATCCCAGCACTCGGGAGACAGAGGCAGGCGGATCTCTGTGAGTTCAAGGCCGGGCTGCTGGACCGACAGCCTCCAAAACAATACAGAGAAACCCTGTCTCGTAAAAACAAACAAACAAACAAACAAAACAAAACAAAGAAACTCCACTAAACAGGAATCTAATTATGAGAAAGATTTGTTTCTGTCTTCAAGGCCTCATCCTAGAGGTAGCTTGGCTATTCCACAGGGTCACAGAATCCAGACCGACAGGTAGCCTTACCACGACCCACATGTGGCCACATCTATGGTCTCAGGAACTTGCCTCTGAGATCATTAAGACCAAAGAAAGGGCCGGGCGTTGGTGGCGCACGCCTTTAATCCCAGCACTCGGGAGGCAGAGGCAGGCGGATCTCTGAGTTCGAGGCCAGCCTGGTCTACAGAGCGAGTTCCAGGACAGCCTCCAAAGCCACAGAGAAACCCTGTCTCGAAAAACCAAAAAAAAAAAAAAAAAAAAAAAAAAAAGACCAAAGAAAGGGGGCTGGGGCTCAGGGATTAAAATGAGTTCTGTTCTCAAAAAGGAGCAAGGCTGTGTTGCCAGAACCGCCGTCCTGTGACTCACGGGTGCCTGTAACTCCGGAGCTCTAGGGGATCCGTAGCTTTCTTTCGGCCTCCTCATGAACAGGCGTACTATCCACACATACATACAAGTAAAAATAAAATAAATCTTTATAATGGAAGACAGTGGGGAAATTACACAAGCACTTGTTCACTGAGTGTCCGCACAAAAATGTCTTCGTGTGTTGAACAAGCATTGGAGTATTGATACAGCGTCCCACCCGGAAGAGTGCTCCAAGACAGCCGGGCGTTGGTGGCGCACGCCTTTAGTCCCAGCACTCGGGAGGCAGAGGCAGGAGGATTTCTGTGAGTTCGAGACCAGCCTGGTCTACAAGAGCTAGTTCCAGGACAGCCTCCAAAGCCACGGAGAAACCCTGTCTCGAAAAACCAAAAAAAAAAAAAAAAAAAAAAAAAGAGTGCTCCAAGACTCCCCGTAGATGGGGACACTGGACAATGCCAAACTCTGCACACACTGCTTCCCTGTACACACCTGTGATACACACTTGCCCTTTTCACATAGAGGGAGCATTTTATAGCTTCTTTTTGTCATATCCAAATCATCAGTAGTATGACCAAAATCCATGATGTACATGCCAGAAAATCTGTCAGCATCACCAACCGTGCACTGTGGAGCTTGGGGTAGCCAATCTTCAATGCCATCTTGATACGATTTGGACTCATCTAGAAGTCAAACCCTGGGCATGTCTGTGAGGATGTTCCCAGTGAAGCTTAACTGAGCGGGGAGGACTCAGCCTGGATGTGGGTGACTCTACCCAGGCGTTTGGGGCCCCAGACTGGATAACGAAGGATAACGAGGAGATGCTGACATGCATCATCTCTTCCTGCCTCCTGACGGTGGGCACACTGCTTCCTCCTCTTGTTGTCATGAGTTCCCACCGTGATGGATGGGCTCAAACTACGAGCCCAAATAAACCTTGCCCTCTTAACCAACTATTTTGTCACAGAAATAAGAAGAGTAACTGGGACTGGAGAGATGGCTCAGTGGTTAACAGCACTGGCTGCTCTTCCAGAGGACCTGAGTTCAATTCCCAGCAACCACATGGCAGCTCACAACTGTCTATAACTCCAGTTCCAGCAGATCTGGCATCCTCACACAGACATATATGCAGGTGAAACACCAATGCACATAAAATAAAAATAAATAAATTATAAAAAAAAGAAGAAGAGTGACACAGGGTCGTTGCTGGATAAAATAAAGGCTACCTGAACACAGCACTGCAGTGCCACAAAACTCAACCCACTAGCCAGAATGGCCATGCAGACAGGCGTGCTGCACAAAACCCTGATTCCCATCCCAGGCAGGGCAGAGCAGGGTGATGCGAGACTTCCTAATGCTTCCCGGCACAGTGTGCAATCAAGAGTTTGTTATGAATTATGTATGGAACTTTCCACTTAATATTTCCAAGCCATGGGTGATGATAGACAAATGAAGCCATACAAAGCAAAACAAAAATAAAGAGGGCCAAGGCTTCGTCTTATGAAACAGTACTTGAGCTGTTTGGACTCTGACACCATGTCATTTAGAGGATTCCCATATCCTTGTGATAAGATGCAAATGGCGCCTCCCAGAATCACAGTGGCCTCTGTCCAGAAGTGACACTCAAGCCACTTGCCATGTGTATTGTGAGAACAGTCCTTAAGAGCGGCCCAGGTGGGTACGGTAGGCTGTGAAACACACTTATCCATGTGCTGCTAAATGTCCCCTGTGCACCCTAACACCAGGTGGCTCTGTGCTACAGACTCCCGCTCCCTGGCAGAGGCTCTGTGCGTCCGAGCAAAACCTCCTTGTGACCCTGCTGTCATTTTCTACGCTGCAGAAACCCTGCTCCTGCTTCTGCCTTTCAACTCAGCAGAACTGCGCTCCAAGTTAGCTTCAGGAACCTCACTGTTGCCATGGGTAACATGAATTCAAAAGAGGGACGGAACAAAACAGCCTTTCGAATATCCGCCCTCAAGTGGGAAGCTAAATGAGGGGCTAGAACACCTTAGAAACCAGGAGACTCCTGCAAGGGATGGGAGGCTCAGCTCAGCCATGTGGAGCCTGCTAAAAATATTCTCTCTGCATGGTGCTTGCGAGTCCTGGCAGGTACCCAGAGCAAGGAGAATGAGTGTTTGAAACAAACTTCAGCCTGTACTATCCCACATGCTAGCCATGGCCATGAGTAGCCACAGAGCACTTGAAGCACGCACTGTGGAAATTAAGACCACATGTGAACAAAATTCCTTTTAAATGTCAGGTGTGGGGCTCTGGGGAGGGGAGGTTGGAGATGGCTTAGCAGGTAAGAGTACTTGCTACTCTTCCAAAGGACTGAAGTTTGGTTCTCAACCCACATCAGGTGATTTCATAACCACATGTAACTCTCTCTGTAACCCTGGTGGTTTGGAATTCACTATGTAGACCAGGTTGGCCTCGAACTTACAGAGATGGGACTGCCTCTGCCTCCAGAGTGCTGGAATTGAAGGTGTGTGTGGTGCACCATGCACTACTACTCCTGAGAACTTACAACATATCAACAGCTAATTGGGGAAGCTTCTATCCTTAGGAAGACTCAAACAAGCAGTCAGGACTCTGACTCCTCGATATGAGAAGCTGCAGAGACTTCAAGTGTCTCGGCTGGGAGGGGGTCTGGATGCTGGTGTGAAATGGGCGAAAGGGAAGACGTTAGAGACACATCTCACATAAGAGAACCCTAGTGTCTAAGGAGGAAACTGTGTGAGCCGGGAACCACAAATAGAGACCGGGCTGGGGGAGTGGGCAGAGAACTTCCCTGTTGACTTAGCGGGTCTACCGCACCCAAGTGTCAAACCACAGTCTGCCCGCAGTGACAAAGCTGTCGACTCATGGCGGTCAGGAAAACACCTACCAGCCCATCCCCGCTCCCCTCACTCACTCAGCACACCCTCTTACCTTCATATCCTTTCCCCTATTTATTTTTATACATGTGCAGGCTTTGCCTGCATGCTCGTCTGTGTACCGTGTGCATGCGATGCCTGGAGGCCAGAAAACATTATCAGATCCCTTGCAACTGGAGTTACAGTTATGAGCCACCATGTGAGTGCTGGGAATTGAACCTGGGTCCTTTGGAAGAACAGCCAATGCTCTTATCCCAAAAGCCATCTCTAACCCTCAATGTTTGTTTGTTTGCTTTTGAGACAGGGTCTCACTATGCATCCCTGGCGGCCTCGGACTCCCTATGTAGACCAGGCTAGTGCTAAATTCACAGAGACCCACCTGCCTCTGCCCGCTCAGTACTGGAATTAAAAGTTTTGCACCATCCCAGATACACCACTGAATCTGGTGCTGCCCAAATGTGCATGGGTGTAGGACTATCTCCTGGAGCCTGGGCAACCTACCAGCAGCTACATCCCAGAAGCAAATTCACTCCCCACCAACTGCCAATACTCCTCAGCTAGGGTTGGGGTGGGGCTGCATGAGCCCCTCCAGAACCATGCTGTGATAGTGACTGACTTGATCCTTCTCGGAGACCATGAGTATAGCAGCCACATGCAGGGGACAGCACGTGACAGCACTCCTCCCTGTCCCCCAACGCTTACATTCTTCCTGTCCTCTCTCCCACATGTTTCTTAAGTCTTAAGGGAGGGGGTTGATATAAACATCGCAGTTAGGACTGAGCACTCACTCCGTGATCACGTATCTAAGCTCTTTGACCAGTTGCAAATCTCTGCATTGCCTACTTCAAGAAGTTTCTCTGACCAAGGTTGAGAGCAGCACTAATTAAGGGGTATAAACATACATATTTAGAAGGGGGCCTAAGAGACACCCAGGCCACCCACTGCCACGAGGCATGGGGTGGAAGACGCCACTGTGACAATCAGACAAGCGATGGAGAGGTGAAAAAGAGAAAAACGCAGTGTAGGACCAGCAGGGCAGTGCGCAGCAGCCCGGGACTCGTGCAGACACAGAATTTTCCCCCAGCCTGCTGCCTGGCCATGGGATTGCCCCGGCTCTGGGCAACAACAAAGGCCCAAGATGAGGGAAGGTTCACTTCCTAGACTGGACCTCCTGGAAGGACCTCGGGGTCTGTGATGCCACCAGAGGCCACACTGGTGTCTGTGGTCCCTGCTGCTGCCCCCAGCTGTGATGAAACCTGTGAGCCATGAGGCTCTAAGCAGGGTAAATCCTTTCTCCTGCCTGCACGGAGACCTAACGTTACCAGAGCATGCGCTAACCCAGCTGGGCTGGCCGGCACCTGGCCAAGGTACCTCTCGAGAGGGGGCTTCACTGGAAGCTACGCTAGAGAGATGAAGCTAATCACCCCTTTAATGAGATGTACTTGTCCTCCCTGGAATCCGCCCTCGGCGCAGCTGTTCAGAGCCTCCGAGAGCTGGTGCTGGGTCTGCTCCCCTTTCTGAACTCTGACTCTCCCTGATGCTTCCTCCCCACCCCATGGTGCTGGTCCGCTCCCAAGCCAGTTCCACCGGAAGGACGCAACTTTCTCTTTTGCTTCTCCACCTTTCTGTCAGGATTTATAGCTTGCCACTCTCAAGATTTTCTTTTAAACCCTAACAAAATTGTCCTCAACCTTTCTTTTGAGCCTGTCTTTAAATTCTTTTTTTTTTTTTATGAGATGACGAATCCTAAGGAGGCTCCTGCTTCTCCCCTAACAAAAATAATAATAACTATCACAATGCTAATTGAAATGAAGGGGTCGTAAATGGCTAGTTTACCAGACTTGGCCTCATGATCTCCACTCTCTTCACACTGTCCCTCGCACTTTAGGACACCACGGTCAACCCACAGTACCAAACATCTGCTTTCCTGAGTCCCACCCATTTCCTTCTGCCTGGCAGCAGACAGGGGTTAGTACAGGGTGTGGGCCGTCCACACCCAAAGACATTTTTATGTCCCATCAAGCCCCTTTGGCTCCCAGGCCAAATCCCATGCCATTGCTTGGCATCTTGGACCGTTCACATTTATTTTCCTGACTCTGAAAGACCGTTCACTTTGATCTAGGGCTCGACTTACAATTCTTGCACAGGCTCTCTGTTGAAACAGGGAGAGTCACTCCGTGGATTTCGGCCAGGTGACATGTTGGCACAACTCACTTGGCCATGTAAATACCTTATCTAGGCAACTCCTTTTCCTTTTAGTTTACCAAGGCCAGTGGAAACCTGCCACCAACTGCCGAACAATGTCATTCCCGTGCTCTGACATGTTCCAGGTGCGGGGAACAGAGGTCCTCCACCCTCTCTACAGGGCTTAGGTAACTGCCTCTCCCTGCCTTGCCTCTGGAATGAGGTGTCTCCTGTAAAACAGCTCTCTCTTGTGGAGGTTTCATCCTCTCTAAACAGCACTGTTAAACAAACTCACTAACAAGACCAAACCTAAGTTCACAGCAAAGTTGTTACCACGGAAAGGAACCACCGCATTTCAACGGTCACTGAATCCAGACTATAGAGTCAAGGAAGCTTCCTCTGATGGTGACACTGGCAGCCACCTGGGGAAGTGTCACATGTGTGTCATGGCTGGGCAAGTCTGCTGCTAACTGAATATGCTGAAGAAAACTCCAGGCACTACCTAGTGTTCTTCCTTACCCACTGAAGTGTCTAAAGGTAAATAGCACATCTCTGGGACGGGACACAGTTGTGATGCAAGTCAACACACCGTCCTGACTGACCGAGGTCCGTACTCATGAAATGTTCGTGTGAGCCGGGCACTCTGCTCACAGTCCCATCTCTGTCCCCCTAACAACCACTGGGATAGGCAGGGTGCCCCGGGGTTTCCCGATTGGTAGACAGATAAATGGAAGGAAGCTGGCAGGGACAAATTGGAGCCCAGCTTCATCTGCCCAATAGAGAGTAAGCAAGGCCTCTTAATCACTGGTTTGCCCACACACTGCCTCCTGTGTATGCTGCAGGTGCCAGGCACTGCAGATGGGCCACAGGAAATAAAGTCCACTCATTTACACAGGCCATTTGCTGAGCCTGTATTTCACACACAGCACTGTGTCGGGTGCTGCGAAGAATAAAAAACTGGCCAGGACATCAAGTTTCTCTTACCTTGTAGTAAAGAAAAGAGTATCAGAAGCCGGGTGAGGCCTTGGTAGTTAAAAGTACCTGCCATTCCAGCGTGACAACCAAGAGTTTGGGACTTGGAAACTGACAGCCCAACAGCAACACCAGCACTGGGACACAGAGACAGAGAGTCCCCCACCAAGCACACTAGCATGCTGGCCATATCAGCAGGCTCTGGGCTCCATTGAGATCACCTCAGCAGGTAATGTGGGAGGGCCATTAGGACACCTGAAAACAACCTGAGACTTCCACAAGCTCTCGCATGGTACCTACACACATGAGCACGCGCGCGCGCGCGCGCACACACACACACACACACATACAGAAACACACACAGGAGCACACACACATACATACGAGCACACACACGAGCACACACATGAACACACACACACAGAAACACACACACACACATGCACGCACACACGCACGCACAAAGAAGCAAGCGAAAGGAATATCACTCATTGCTCTTTCTAAATTCCTACATACAGTAGGGATAAAGATCAGTTGGTAGAATGCCTACCTCACAGGAATGAAGTCCTGACTTCAGTCCCCAGAGCTGCATAAAGTGGGCTTGGTGGTATACCTACATTCCCAACATTTAGGAAGAACAGAAGTTCAAGGTCATCCTCAGCTACATAGCAAGTTCAAGGCCAGCCTGGGCTACTGATACCCCATCTCAAAAACAAACAAAAACCAAGTCAAAAAACAAAACAAACAAAAAACCAAAAATCCTACCCCCCCCTTTTTTTAGGGTTACTGCATACAATGCCATGGAAATTCCCCATTGCCATCTACCCAGAACTCTCAATCAACTTAACCATCTGGAATATTCCTTTAAGGCTGCTACCTCACCCTCTCTTTCGGCTACCCCAGCCATGACCAGCAATGCCTAAGGACAGGTGAAGTGGAGCTGGGAATTTTTCTCAGCTGGCTGAGAAATTTCCTGACTTCTCAGGAAATCCCGAGTTTGACCCTTGGGATCTCATAAACTAGGTGTCCTACTGCAGGCCTGTAAAGAGAAGCCTTTTCCTTGCCAGCCGCTTTGGTTTTTCCCCAACAGTCACCTGGACTCTGCCATGTTGTAGTTCCCAAATAACACACAGGACACTGTATTAATTATGAAGCTGTTGGCCGTATGTTTGTTTCTTGCTGGCTAGCTCTGACTTAAGTATTTACCCCATAATTGTTAATCTAAGTATTTCTCTTACCGGAGAAAAGTTCCGGACATCTTACTTCTCTGGTGAGCTACATCGTGACTCCCTGTGTCTCTCCTACCCAGAGTCCTCCTCGACTCCTAGTCCCACCTATCTTGCTTCCCTATTGGCCAACAGTGCTTTATTGACAAATACACAGAAAAGCGTGAGGAGTGGGGGAAAAAAGATGCTAATTCACATGGCAAGCAAGAAAAGCCCACGCGCACGCCAGCACGGGCAGAAGAGGTCACAATCCAGCTCCACGGTTCAATTTAAGAAGCACAAGCCCACCAGGCGTTGGTGGTGCACGCCTTTAATCCCAGCACTCGGGAGGCAGAGGCAGGCAGATCTCTGTGAGTTCGAGGCCAGCCTGGTCTACAAAGTGAGTTCCAGGACAGGCTCCAAAACAATACAGAGAAACCCTGTCTCGAAAAACTGAAAACAAAAACAAACAAACAAACAAACAAAAGAAGCACAAGCCCTCCAACTCCAACACACCACGCCTCCCTGCCAAGTGCGGACATGTACGTAAGAAGAGGAGGCTCTAACATGCTCCAACGAAAGGGAAACTTTTTGTTTACAATCATCCACACAGACCGTGATGTTTACAACCATTTTGTCTTCTCAGCCTGAACGTGATAGGTGGGTTAGGAAGCTCCAGGTCCAGCCCAGTAAGAACCACATTTAAGCTTTCAGTTTTCCATTCCCTGAAAACATAACATTTTGACTAAGACTGATGAGAACTCATTACACTACATGAAAGATTTAGGAGGTTTGAGACTAAAACTGTCTGGGAGATTCTACAGCTATGACCATGAATCCATTTTTCTAATCTCTGAGAACCTGTGGGAAGGAAAACCGCACTGTAAGGTCAGAGTCAGGCAGTTTGTCCCAATGTCACACACCGTACAGAAGCTCAGTTAACCATGTGACCTTCTGGGTTTGCATACAAAATTACCTCAGCTACGAAGAAAAGGGCAGCGCAAACGCCAAGGCTGTGGTTTGGTTCTTCAGCATTGCCTAAGCGCATGTGCAAACTTTAGGGTCAGGCTTGCTGGAGGAAGGCGGCCGGCAGGGAGTGTGCCTGTGAAGTGTACATCATGAAGTGTTTTGTCCACTCACCGCCCCTCTCCCCCTCTCCCTTCTTCCTGGCTGCCATGAGCTAAGAGGCTTCTGTGCTCCCCCACACCCCAGTTCAAAAGCAACGGAGTCAGCTGACCATGGACTGAAAACTTTGAAAGCACCAGCAAGATAAACCTGGCTTCCTTTACGTTGATCCAGCTCAGACGTTTCATCACAGGGGTTGGAAAACTGGCTGGCCACGAAACTGACGGCCTATAGGGAGAGGTAAGCTAATCTAAGGACCGGACACGAGGACTTCTGGGATACTCTCAACACTTAACTTATTCATGTGGGAGAATTCTCCAGTATTAGCACATATCTTACACGCTTACACGTATGCTACGTTACACAGCTAAAGGCTATCGGGAGAAGAAAGCTAATTTGTGCTAATTTTCCAGAAAGAAACATGGAAGCTTCCAGAAATTATAAACCTGAATTATGATTGAGAAAGGGCCTGGGGTCTTATGAAACTGACAGCCCAAGCGTTGCAAATAAAGCAGTGACTCCAGGGGTGAGCATGGCTTTACTTAGAACATGATCCAAAAAGATTTGTTTTCTGAAACCAGAGCAGCCGGGCACCAGGACTAGAGTAGCAATCTGCCACAGCTAGACACAGAACTTTTCTTAAGATATAAAATTCAAGGAAAGCACACATTTAGAGGGTGATATCAAGGCTCTTCACCTTCGAGATCACAGGACAAGAGGGCTGGAGTGGAAGGAGAGGGGTGAGCTAGGGCTTTCTCCATTTTTGCCTTAAGAACAAATCAGCAACTCAGCGCTCCTTAACAAGACAACGGTGAAGCCTTGCTGCCACCTGCTGGCCACAAAAACATCGTTCTGTGACGTTTGAGGAACAAGAGCTAGCTTTTCCAGGTGTTTTTGGTTTTTTTGCTCAGTGATGGGGAAGTCCTTCTGTGTATGGGTTTGTCTTATTGGTTGATGAATAAAGCACTGTTAGCCAATAGGGAAGCAAGATAGGTGGGACTAGGAGAGGTGGAGGATTCTGGGAAACAGAGGCACAGTCAGTCACAATGTAGGACATGAGAGGAGTAAGAGGTCTGGACCTTTTCTCTGGTAAGAGAAGACCACGTGGAAATACTCAGATTAGCAGTTATGGGTTAATAATTAAGTCAGAGATAGCCAAGAAGAAACCAAGAAAACGGCCAACAGCGTCATAATTAATACAGCGTCCTGCGTGTTCATGTGGGACTGACGTGGCTCTGGGACCAGGCTGGCGGGAAGAACGCCTGTTACACCTCAGCACGTCTGTGCTCTGTAGGTTATCTGAGCATTATTGGCAGCTGTCAATAGAAAAAAAAGTGACGTTTTAGGTCAAATCGGTGTCACTTGGTCTACAGTGGTCCTAGGAAAACCCAACGGAAGCTTGGTTTCAGAAAACAGGTGTTGAAGAAAGTGGGTGTTCCAGTGTTCCGGGAGTTCTAATCCCCCACTGGGCGACCCTTGCCAACGACGTCACTGCTCTTAGCCTAGCTTTTCTCTGCTTTAAAGCAGCTGTCACTGGGTCTTCATCACCGTAGGTGCTGAGGAAGGATGGAGAGGGCCGGACTTTCCAAAGTGCTCAAAGGCACATGGATAGTGTAAGAGGAGGACAGCACGCCCCCCCCCACCTCCACGGGCTACGCTGGTGTCTAGCTGGTTTCCTGCCCCTCCCCCACACTGTCTGTCTGTCTGTCCACGAATTAACAACTCTTCTAAGAAACTCCATCCCCACAACAATCCATCTCAGTGTCTCTCTTGAACCCCGAACTGAAACCTTTCAAACAGAAGGGAGGCACTTGCTATGTTATGAGGTGAGGTTTGTGTGTCCTCTAACAAATAAAGATCAGAGGGTGGAGTTAAGTCACTAGTTAGCCAGAGAGGTCAGGCAGTGGTGGCACACATCTTTGATGCCAGCACTTGGGAGGCAGAGGCAGACGGATCTCTGTGAGTTCGAGATCAGCCTGGTCTACAAAGCAAGTTCCAGGACAGCCAGGGCTGTTGCACGGAAAAAGCCTGTCTTAAAAAAATAAATAAAATAACAATAAGAATGTCTGGAAAAACAAACAAACAAACAATAGCAGGCATGAGAATTACCCTTACATGTTGTTAGTCAGGAAAATGCAAGGCACCCTCAGAAACACACAGCTACTGCTCTTATCATTGGTTGCCTCTCAGAAGTTGAAGGAAAGCCCCTGCTGTTGAAGACAGCACACACTTTGACACAGGACCCGAGGGATCCAAGCTAGGTCTGACTGTGAAGACATCCTCTGTGAGGACTAGCTTGTATGGTACCTGAAGGTGCCATGCAGACTTCCAAGGGAAGCAACCAATGGTCCTACGCAGTTATAACACCCATAGACTACAACGAAGAGCCGCATGGCATGATACCCTTAAGGGCACAGTAATAGTACTCCTATCTTGGTGGTACCCAGCAGCTCTAATAGAACTTAAAGTCTGCTCAGCAGGAGAGAAATCATATCCCAGCACTCGGGAGGCAGAGGCAGGTGGATCTCTGTGAGTTTGAGGCCAGCCTGGTCTACAGAGCCGATTCCAGGACAGCCTCCAAAACAATACAGAGAAACCCTGTCTCGAAAAAAAAAAAAAAAAAAAAAAAAAAAAGAGGGAAATCATGCCCGGTGCTGAAAGCTGAAGCAACTGCTAAGGGCTACTGAGGTCATGACTGTGGAGGAGAACCTGCAACCCCCACTTTAGTAAGCCAAATAACCCCTAGCTACACTCTAAATACTGATTGTTTTGTTTGGCTTTTTCTTTTGAGACAGGGTTTCTCTGTATTGTTTTGGAGGCTGTCCTGGAACTCGCTCTGTAGACCAGGCTGGTCTCTAACTCACAGAGATCCGCCTGCCTCTGCCTCCCGAGTGCTGGGATTAAAGGCGTGCGCCACCAACGCCCGGCTCTAAAAGTTGATTCTTACACCTACACACAAGTGTAGTTCTCACTCCTCAAAAGAGAAACTTCTCTTTGCAACAGATGGAGACCATTTCAGAAAAGCACAACCAGTCAAAGTGCAGGGAACAGGGGATCGTGCGGTGCTCAAGCCCCTCGTGTAAAGAAAAGCTTTTTTCTTGAGTGAAGCCTTCCCCTTCCCGCCAGCCTGGTTCTAGAGCCGCATCAGTCCCAAATAAACACACAGGAGGCTATATTAATTATGAAGCTTTTGGCCTTGCTTGTTTCTTACTGGCTAGCTCTGACTTAAGTAATTACCCCATAATTGTTAATCTAAGTATGTCTCTTACCGGAGAAATTTCCGGGCCTCCTACCCCATGGCGGTTACATCTCGAACTCTCCTGTGTTTCTCCTTCCCAGAGTTCTCCTGGACTCCTAGTCCCACCTATCTAGATTCCTATTGGCCAGCAGTGCTTTATTGACAAATAACAGGACTTCCCCAACACCCTCAGAATGCATTTACCACACAACTCCTGCACCGAAGGTTCAGGAGCATTGTGGAAGAGGGGGCAGAAAGATTCAGAGAGCCAGAGGACTAGGGTATTTGCTGCGAGATTTCGT
Organism: Mesocricetus auratus; assembly: GCF_017639785.1. NCBI lineage: Eukaryota > Metazoa > Chordata > Mammalia > Rodentia > Cricetidae > Mesocricetus > Mesocricetus auratus. The sequence continues at coordinate 7,363,667 of NW_024429192.1, read as the reverse complement.
CTCCTAGAAACATCAGGGAAGCTACTCCGGTGAAGTTTCACTAGCATGGCTGCCTAAACGAGACCGGAGCCAGGGTGACACCAGTAGACATGTTAACACAGAAGGGAGAAATCTCATGGGGCCCCAGTCATAGGCGAAGAACTACAGGCAACCAAGGAATGCTGAGAGCCAGGAAAAACAGTCTTCCCTCGGGGAGCGCCATGCAATGTGTTTGTTTTTTAAGACAGGGCCTTCTGCCTCAAAGTCCTTGTCTTTCAGAGAAATACAGTGTCTCTTCTGTGCTCTCAGAAGGGTTTCTCTGTGTTGCCTGGCTTTACGAGGTCTCTCTCTCTCTCTTTTTTCTCTCCTTCCTCTCCTGCTCCCTCTCCCTCTCCCCCTTCCCCTCCCCCCTCTGTAGACCAGGCTAGCCTGGAACTCAGAGATCTTCCTGGCTCTGCCTCCCAAGTGCTGGGATCAAAGGTGTGCACCAACACTGCCTGGTTTTAAGTTTGTATTTTTTTAATCATATATGGAGAGCTTGCATTCACCATGAAAATGTGAATAGGCCCTAATTCACAGAGATGGCTTTCTATTGGGCTTAAGTATTATTCTCCTTTTCTTCCCTCTAAACAAGAGAAATGGTCAGTCAAATGGCATGAATGGGAGCTTCATGGTCATGGTCATCAAAGGTGCCTAGACAGGAAAAGGCAGGCAGTACACTCGTTCTTGGAGCAGGGTCACTTACATCTCAGTCCCCATTCCCCTTCTCAGTGACACAGACAATGCCTTCCTGCTATGGAAGACATAAGAAGAGGCAAAGATAGCAAGTGGTTTACCCGGGAAGTGGAAATCCAAGATTAGGGCCACGTGGTTAGAGTCCTGGACCGAAGCTATAAACTTTGGGAATGGTTCCCAAGACCACTCTCACTTCTCATAACAGCAAGTTCAGAGACGCTCACCACTACTTCCAAGTTGAGTAATTCACTAGACGGCTGCTATTATATTTGCAGTTTCAAAACAAATTTTTTTAACAACCAAAGGGCAAAGATTGATAACATCCAAAAACCACACAGCTCCGTGTGCAAAACTTCCTGGCATCCTTTGCCAGTTAAGTGTTGGATGGCATTAAATACTTCTTTTGAAATGATGTGTGACAGTAGGATGCATCACAAGCCAAGCAGAGCCCCCAGAGTATTAGTGCTGCAGGTTTTTACACGCTCTGTCTTGTGAAGACAGATCCTCGGCTCGTGACCTCGGTCTGTAGTCTCTCAGGGGCCGAGCGGATACTGTGTGTCCGACTCCCACCCTAAGTCAGACGGTCCGGCATTGCCCGAGTCCTTTCAGCAAACAGCGTATCAGACAGGCCATCCCAAGAGTTCGGAGATGGCCTCCCAGCAGCTGCGGACAAAGGTTGAGCATTCTCTATTGCACAATCTACTCTCTCTGCAGTCCACTGACACAGTGGGTGCCCTGTGGGCCGCTGCGATGAATTTCTGTCCGTTTCTATGCCCGCATAATTCTAAGAAAGGAAGATCCAATTCCACTGCAAAACATGATTGGGAAATAGAAACTGAGCATCCCAGAGGGGAAAGGAGAGGCACGGGGGAAACACATAGGTGAGTTCTGTGAAGAAACACACACACACACACACACACACACACACACACACACACACACACACACACAGGAAGTTTTAAGTATAGAAAAGTCACATCAGCCGGGCGTTGGTGGCGCACGCCTTTAATCCCAGCACTCGGGAGGCAGAGGCAGGCGGATCTCTGTGAGTTAGAGGCCAGCCTGGTCTACAGAGCGAGTTCCAGGACAGCCTCCAAAGCCACAGAGAAACCCTGTCTCGAAAAACCAAAAAAAAAAAAAAAAAAAGTTGCATCTAGTGTTTTTCTCTATGCTTCAAACATAGAAGCTGACGGCTGGAGTCCATTTGATGCTAGCTCCAATCCTGTCCTCCGGTTGATTGCACTGAGGACACCAAGATGCGAGTTTAAGTGGGGGTGGGGGGTTGAAGACTCTGAGAAGCACACCAAACTCTTCTATCAAGTTGCGTTCCCAGGGTGGTAAGGTTACCATGACGGCTGCCTTGCAGCTTGTGCAATCGGCGTAGGTTCACCTCTGTGCTCCCTTTTTATCTTCGCTCTCGGTAGTTGGGCAAAGGACTCCACCACCATTAGGACGAAGTTCAATAAGAAGGAAGCCAGGGATACTCTTTATACATCGTTAAAGTAATTTCCACAGATTTAGAGGTGACGGAGGGGAAGGAAGGCTATCGTGGAGCTCTGGGAGCACAGAAGAGACGCTGGGTTTCTCTGAAAGACGAGGACTTTGAAGGCCCGGGAAAGGGGGAGGGCAGAGTAGGTTGGGGGAGAGGGAGAGAGTGGAGAGTGGGGCAGCGTGGAGAGCGGGAGGAGCCGGAAGTATTTCCGCTTTACCCCGCAGTGCGCCGGTGACACGAGCTGGGCAGACTTCAGGAAAGACCCGGCACGTTTCCCTTTTCCTTCACGCTAAGTCCATCTTCCGCCCCTCTAGATTTCAGGTCTCCTCCAGCCTTCCGAGGAAAATAGCTGGGATCTGGGCTGCCCCTCAAAGGCTCATGTGTTGACAGCTGGTCTCCAGAGGGTGGTGCTGTTGGGAGCGGGTGGGAGACTCGAGCTGTCAGCTCTCGTGGTAGGCAGAGCTTGGGGCATTGCAGGGCAAAGCAGAGCTTCGAGTTAAGGTGTGGCAGGGGGTGCCTGAAGGTGAGGCAGTCGGTGGTCTGTGATCTACAGTCAGGCTTTGCGGTTTGTCATGAAACGCACATCAGGAAAAGAGCCCAACGCGATGGCACGCGTTAGCAATTCTAGCCCTTGGGAAGTGGAGATAGGAGGAGCAGGAGTTTGAGGCCAGCCTGGGCTACAGGAGATAATAATCGTTCTAGAAAAAAAGAAAGGAAGGGAGGGAAGGGGAGGAAACGGAAGGCGTGGGAAGGGGAGAGGTGAAAGCCACAGCTTGATAACCCGAGGATGGAATTTTCAGTCTCTGGCATCGAAAGGTCACCACCCCTCGAGGGCACCTGGACAGACACGAACGGGAGTCGGAAGTTCCTATAAAAAGTCCTTCAAGTTCCTGAGAGGTGACTTGGGTTTCTCTACCGTCTTCAGTCACATGTCAGCAACACCATATCCTGTGACAGAGGTACCTGTAGATCCATGTTCATTGCTGATGTCCACAAAATCTAGGAAATGGAATCAACCTAGATATTCACCAGCTGGCGACCGGATAATAAAAACGTGGTACATACAACAACCGGGGTTTATTCATCTGTAAAGAAAATGATAAAATTTGCAGGAAAATGGATGGAACTGGATAATACTATATATACTGCAAGACAAATAAATGTTGGATGTTCTCTCTCGATTGAAGACCATAGATTCAGGTTTTTAGATTTGGGTGTTTAAGTTGATGGGACGCCTGTGGAGGCCAGAAAGGAAGGAAGCAGCTGTGAGAGGTGAGGACTGAGTCGAGGGAACAGCGAAATGTGTGGCATGGAAGAGGGGAAGGCAGAGATTTTTAAATAAGTAAGTGAGAGGGCAGGCAGTTACGTTCGCTGAGTAATTATCGAAGTTAGAACTCCGGCCCCTCAGGGTCCTGGAGACTGCGGCCTTCTTTGCTAAGAACGGCTCTCAGGCCCTTGAGAGACGCTTCAGAACACATGTTTGCAACTCTCCGTCCTTCTTTAGGCAGATGTCTGGGAGACTGGTGTGACCCACGGAGCGAGGACTGGGTTTGAAAGGACTAAGGAAGCTTGACTTGTCGCTGATGATACGGCATCAAGGAAGAGTGTCTGTGTTGCTTGACATGTAGCTGCACACCCAGCAGGATGACTGATGTAGAGGTTAATTTCAGTTACACAAAACTTAAGTAAGCTGAGATCCTCAGCCTGAGACACTGACTCAGTTGGTAGAGCACTTGCTGCGGCTTGAGAATATCAGTTTGGATCTCCAGCACTCACGTAAAAGTTGGGGTAGGTGGTGCACGAGCCCATTCCCTATGGAGGGACACTTTTTCAAAATAGATGCCTGGGGAGCACCTAGCCCTGCCCCGAATGATGTGACAGACTTTGATGATTCCCCATCGGGAGCCTCACTCTCCCTGGGGAGTGGATAGGGGGTAGGATGGGGACTTGGTGGGGGGAATGAGAGGAAGGGAGGGAGAGGGAACCAGGATTGGCATGTAAAATAAGATTTTTTTTTTTTTTGGTTTTTACGAGACAAGGTTTCTCTGTATTGTTCTGGAGGCTATCGAACTCACAGAGATCCACCTGCCTCTGCCTCCCGAGTGCTGGGATTAAAGGCATGCGCCACCACCGCCCGGCAAGATTATTTTTAATTTAAATAAAAATTAATTTAAAAAAAGAGGAGTATGATGTGCATTCTCGTAATCCACAGCTGGGGATGTGGAGACAGGCAAAACCCTGGAGCTCAGTGGCCAGCCAGTCTGGTTTAATCAGCAATCTCTAGATTCATTGGTGGAAAATGGTTGATTGAGGAAGATACCTGATACGTAGCTATAATAATGATGATGATAAATAAAAACTTAAAAGAACCTGGTGCCAGGCGTTGGTGGTGCATGCCTTTGGTCCCAGCACTCGGGTGGCAGAGGCAGGAGGATCTCTGTGAGTTCGAGACCAGCCTGGTCTAGAAGAGCTAGTTCCAGGACAGCCTCCAAAGCTGCAGAGAAACCCTGTCTCGAAAAACCAAAAAAGAAAAAAAGAAAAAGAACAGGGCTTTCGGGGGTTAAATGCTGAGGGTTAAATGCGATGCTGTGTGTTAGGTGTGGCTTAGAGCCAAGCACAATAGAGATGCAGGGTGACATGAGAGCAGCCTCTGTACATAGCACACTTGTGGTGGCCCCGGAAGGCAGGAGGAAAGCTCCTAGGACCTGGAGGGCTGCTTTCCAAGCGTCTCTGGTGGCAAATGGGCGGGTCTTAGCAGATGTTACACAACAGGTTAGGTAATCACTGAGGGAAAGCTAACTCCATTGAGGGCTGAGATTCCACAGCAGTCTGCTGTTCAGAGGGAGACCACCTGCCTCTCTGATGGCTCTCCCAACTCACAGTGTGTCCTGGCCCAGCATCACCGGCACACGCTGGCACACCCCGGATGTGCTGGAGCCAACGGCACTGTTGACCCAAGCTCCGGGGGATTTTATGCATGCAGGTTTGAGAAGTATTGATGACATCTCTCCTTTCCTTCCTAAATTATGGACCAAAGTCACTTAACACAAACACAGTACCAGCCACTAAAAACTCGTGATACGCATTCAGGGTTAACTTGGCAGGAAGGTAAGCATCCTAAACTTGTACCTCTGTCTCCCTGGGGCTGGGACCTCAGGCAAGCACCAACACAAGTCTGTGTGTCTAACTAAGGGTTAGAACCGCTTTGTTTTGTTGGAGGATGTGTTGCAGGGAAACCAATGGCTGTCAGAACACTGGAACGCATCTTGTGCCTCTAAATACCATCCCTAGAAGAGGTCAAAGTCCACTGCACTCTGCTTCAGTAGATCGATTTCACAGACGTATAAACGGAACCACAGTACCTGTGTGACAGACTTGGATCACTTGGCACAGAGTCCACAAGGTTCATTTATGTTACTGCATATTGTAGTTTCAACTTTTTAAAAAACTTATTTATGCGTGTGTTTGTGCGCCTGTACACACACATCGGGGCACATGTGTGTAAACAGGACACCTCTCTGCAATCTCTTCTCTCCTTCCTCCTTGTAGGATCCAGGGAAGGAGCCAGGTCGTCAGGCACTGACGAGGGTGCCTTTACCCTCTGAGCCCTCTCACTGGTCCTGGATTCTTTTAAAAGGCTGAGTGGCATCCCACTCTGTCTGTTCATCACGTAACTCTGTCTTCTGACAGGCTTCGTGTCTTGGTTATTGTGGAGCTGTGGACAGCTCTTCAATATTTCTAGTTCCCACGGTGACCCAGGTCTGTAATCCCAGCACTGAGGGGGATGAGGCAGGTCTATCCAAGTTCAAGGCCAGCCTGGGCTGCACAGCGTGGCCGTGTCTTAAATAAAGTAGTGAATGGCTTCCAGGACAGTGTAGGCTAGAAGAGGAACAGCTCAAGATGGTAACTGCCTTGCTCCCGGGAGCTCCCCATCTGGTTTTCACCACCGCGAGTACTGGGTGGGCTTGGTACTTCCTCACTGCTCCTAACCTGTGGAAAGCTTCTTATCTTGAAAACTTGTCCTTTGTCAAAGGCTCTCCCTGCATGCATTGGTATGATGCTATGTTGTCCGTTACTGCATGTCAATTTTGTCACATATGCACGCCCTTCATTGTATTTTCATACGCTGAGCCACACGACACCCCAGGGAGACGTCCTTCTCGGTTATGGTGGGTGGTTCCTTACGTCAGCTTCATTTGGTTTGGACTCTTGCAGACGAGTTTTTAAAGGGTTACACTAGGCACTTTTTTCTTTTTGTATTTTGCCAAAATTACAAAAAAAAAAAAAAAAGGAAGAGAAAGGAAGTCCAAACAGCTGTAACTAATACAATACGGCTATTGGGTTAATGGGATTAGCTATCACAGTCAGATGATGTCACTGGTGAAATATTTAAGAAATTACCAAGGCTAACCCTTCTCAACCTCTTCCAGACAAAATAAAATAAAATAAAACCTTTCAATTCATTTCAGGTGGTCAAGATCACACAGAACCAAAGTCAGACAAAGGTATTTAAAGAAAAAGAAATCTACAGACTAGTACCCCTAAAGGACATGGTGTCAAATTTTTTTTGTTTTTTGTTTTTTCAAGACAGGGTTTCTCTGTGGCTTTGGAGGCTGTACTGGGACTTGCTCGGTAGACCAGGCTTGGTCTCGAACTCACAGAGATCCACCTGCCTCTGCCTCCCGAGTTTTGGGATTAAAGGCATTCACCACACCACCCGGCTCTGATTAATTTTCTTATAATTTAGCTGTATGGACATTACTTTTTACATTTCAAAACCACAATAAAAGCATTATATTGCTTATCATAATATTTACATTGAGAGAAATGTAAGAAATTTCCTCGTCTGACATACAAAAGAGTGGGTACCAACTATGCCCACAACATATGTCCCAGACTCTGTGAGTTTGATAGGATAAACATCTTAGGTATGTTTTTATTGTTGTGAAGAGACACCATGACCACAGTAACTCTTACAAATTAAAACATTTAACTGAGGGAGCTTGCTTACAGTTTCAGAGGTTCAGTCCATTACCATCATGGCGGGGAGTTTGGTGGCGTGTAGACAGATGTGGAGCTGGAGATGAGAGTCCTACATCTTGACTCAGAGGCAACAGAAGTCAACTGACTGTCACACTGAGAGAAGCTTGAGCAAAAGAGACTTCAAAGCCTGCCCCCACGGCGACACACTTCCTCCAATAAAGCCATAGTAGTGCCACTCCCTTTGGGGGGGGCATTTTCTTTAAAACACCATAGGGTGTGACAAAGGGAAATCAAGTTTTGAAGATGGAGCCAGGAGGTGGTGGTACACGCCTTTAATCGAACTTGGGAGGCAGAGGCAGGTGTGTCTTGGTGAGTTCAAGACCAGCCTGGTCTACAGAGGGAGTTCCAGGACAGACAGGGCTACACAGAGAAACTCTGTCTCGGAAAAAAACAAAAAACAAAAAAACAGGTAAAAAGAAAAGCTGAAGACAGTTGCTAATCAGGTGGCCTTGGAGTGTTCATGAGGCCCCAATGCATGACAAGGTTTCATAAGAAGTATGACAGGCGGTGCTGGGGGGGGGGCAGCTCCATCTGCAAAGTGCCCGGCCCACAGCTGAGGACACGACTTTGACCCCAACACCCACGCAAAAATGGCAGGCATGGAGGTGTACCCTTGTTATCCCGACACTGGGGAGATCCCTTGGGTTTTCTGGCAGCCAGTCTAGACTAGCTGCTAAGCTCCAGCCAGGCCTGAAGAAACCCTGTCTCAAAGGAGGTGTCCACATTTCTACGATAGCCAAGGATGGTCTCTGACCTCCACACTCAAGTGCACGAACCTGTGTGCACACACATGCCTTAAAAAGAAAGTGGAAAGGAGCCAGGCTCACGCCTTTAATCCCAGCACTCGGGAGGCAGAGGCAGGCGGATCTCTGTGAGTTCGAGGCCGGGCTGGACCGACAGCCTCCAAAACAATACAGAGAAACCCTGTCTCGTAAAACCAAAAAAAAAAAGAAAAAGAAAAGAAAAGGGAATGGACTCTCCCTAAGCCTTCACAGGGAACAGGGGCATGACAATACGTTGACCTTAGCTTAGTGAGGTCTGCATCAGACTCCTGACCTCCTGAAGAACGAGAGTCGGCTACATTGCTTTAAGCCACCATGTGTGTGAACGTTTCTAAGTGTGTTTATATACATTTATTCTCTCTTGCTCTGCCTCCCACTCTATGTGTGTGTTTGGGGGGGAGGCTGTGCCATTGCGAGCACTCGTGCTCGAGGAAGCTCAGAGAAAAACCTGGGAGTTTTCAACTCTTTCAACACATGGGTCCCAGAGTAAGCTCAGGTCAGTCAGGCTTGGTGGCAAGTGCCTTTACCAGCTGAGCTGTCTCACCTGTGTGTGCTACACGTGGTCATTTCTTAGGACAGGACTAGGAAACCCAAACACCGAGGTAATTTATCATCTTTTTAAAAAAAATAATTTATTTATCTTTATTTTATGTGCATTGATGTTTTGCCTGCATATATATCTGTGTGAGGATGTCAGATCTGCTGGAACTGGAGTTACAGACAGCTGTGAGTGGCCATGTGGGTGCTGGGAATTGAACTCGGGTCCTCTGGAAGGGCAGTCAGTGCTCTTAACCACTGAGCCATCTCTCCAGCCCAATTTGTCATCTTAAGGAGGAACATACTGAAAGCCAAGGGCCTCAGAACGTGGAGAAGTGTTTGCTGAATCAGAGCTCCTGGTCAATCACAAGGCTTTCTTTTTACTCCTAAACGTGTACACAAAGAATCAGAAGATAAACCACTTTCCCCTCAAACACACTTGCTACAGTCAAGACTCTTGGCACACTTAAAATATGCTCTACTTTTAAAAGGAAACAGCAGTTTACTAACCACATTTCTGGAGCATTTCTCACTAAGAGAGATAAACAAGCTGCTACTCTATACTCCTTCTTGAAGCAACTCATTAGGATCCACTTTCTTACCTTGTGGGACCGGTCAGACTTGTCTCCTGTGGTAAAACTGGAGCTCTCACTTTATACTCATTACGAGTTTTTATTCCCACAGGAATAAAGAAAATGAGAAATCTCCCCAGAAGACAAAGCTGTCACTCATTCTGATCCAGGAAAAATTAATGCAAATGTCAGAGGATGGCTGCAATTGTCAAGAGTTAAGGATGACCACACTCATGAATGCTGTGATCTAAGGTGGGGGAACCCTGTGCTACAATCCAGCAGAAGAGTAACTCAAAGACCGTGGAAGAAACTGGAAGGGGAAAGACATTCCCGACCAGCTGGCATGGAAAGAGACATTACTTTGGTTAATATAAGAAAGCTGGGGGGGGGGGCGTTGGTGGCGCATGCCTTTAATCCCAACACTCGGGAGGCAGAGGCAGGTGGATCTCTGTGAGTTCGAGGCCAGCCTGGTCTACAAGAGCGAGTTCCAGGACAGCCTCCAAAGCCACAGAGAAGCCCTGTCTCCAAAAAACAAAAAAAAAAAAAAAAAAAAAAGGAAGCTGGGGGGATGGAAAGATGGCTCAGCGGTTAAGGTGCACTGACTGTGTCGAGTCTGCTGCGCGGCCTGTGTCCGAGAACGTGTGGAGGGTGTCGGGGATTGACAACACAGAGACTTGTTCAACGACGTAAAGAAAACTTTAAGCAGGCCCCAAAAAGGCTCAAGAAAACTCCCCAAGAAAGGCCTCCTTCCAGAAAAGCTTCTGCTCTCTCCTCTTCCCTGGCTGGTTCTACTCTGACACCAAAAACTGATCTGGGTGTATCAGAAGAAGCGGTTAGTCTTTGGACAAGGTCGAGGTCAGGGCGGTTCCCATGGGCAGGCCCTTTCCAGGAACTTATTGCCCCGGGCATTGTATTGTTTTTAGTAAACATGGTTTTAGTAAACATTGTCTTACAGCTGCCTACTCCCAGGCCGATGGGGAAGTGGGTCTCTGCTCAAGGTCTGGTGTCCTCACGGACTGTTCTTCCAGAGGTCCTGAGTTCAATTCCCAGCAACCACATGGTGGCTCATAACCACCTTAAATGAGATCTGGTGACTTCTGCTGGAGGATTGTATACACAATAAATAGATAAAATATTTTTAAAAAAGAAAGCTGACGCTGGTGGGAGTGCCAACTGGTTCAGCCACTTTGGAAATCAGTATGGAGATTCCTCAGAAAAATGGGAATAAACCTACCACAAGACCCAGCAACTCCACTCTTAGGCATATATCCAAAAGATGCCCATTCATACAACAAAGATGTCTGTTCCACTATGTTCATAGCAGCTTTATTTGTAATAGCCAGAACTTGGAAGCAACCTAGATGTCCCTCAACCGAAGAGTGGATAGAGAAAGTGTGGTACATCTACACAATGGAGTACTATTCAGCAGAAAAAAGTAATGGAATCATGAGAGTTGCAGGCAAATGGATGACACTAGAAGAAACCATCCTGGGTGAGGTAACCCAGTCACAAAAAGAGAAACATGACATGTACTCCCATATATGGATTTTAGACATAGATCTGGGGAGTGCCAGCCTACAATCCTATGGCCAGAGAGTCTGGGAAACAGAAACTTCATTTAGTGGCTGATCGAAGAAGAGGCAGACTCCCTTGGTTAAGTACTGAGCTGAACTCAAGAAAGCCAGTAACAAAGAGGGAGGACTGATGATCAAAGGGATTAAGACTGGGCTGGTTTAACCCCCAGAAACAGCTGACCAGACAAAGGTTAACTCTTGAATCCCAGGCATTAGCCTGGGAATCCAGCATGGGACTGATCAAGACCCCCTGAATCTGGGTGTCAGTGAAGAGGCCTAGGGAATCTATTGAGCCTTGGGCAGCAGATCAGTACCCATCCCAAGTATACACACGGACTTTGGACTCCCATAGAACAATGTGAGGTGCACTCTCACCCTGAACTCTTGGGAAAGGGTCTAGGCCCTGCCCTATATGAAATGACAGACTATGGACACCCCCATGGAGGGCCTCACCCTCCCTGGGGGAATGAGGGGATAATGGGGGGGGAGGGTGTTGGGGGGAGGGCACGGGAGGAGGGGAGGGAAAGGGAGAGGGACCTGGAACTGACTTGTGAAGCAACCTTGTTTCTTATCTAAATTTAAACTGGAAAAAAAAGAAAATAATAAAAAAAGAAAGCTGACATACAGTAAAATCTTATGGTAACAGCACAGCCTCTTGCTGAATCAAGACCCTCAGGAAGCACGATGTCAGTTAACTCACCAGACCCATGCAAAATAAGAGTAATCGAGTAAGAGCAAGATTAGTTTATCCTGGACTGGACCAAACCTCATCAATCACTTTGAAGAGTTCAGGAAACCTGGCTCAGGTCAGGTCACTACCCGTTTCTAGGTTGTGACTATCCTCGTGGGGGCTGTCATTTTAAATTCCCAGTTTGCAAATGGGGTAGTGACACCTGTCTGACCTATGCGTGTAAAGATAACACAAGGTGTGTGAAGACAACGCATGGGCTCCAAGTTAAGGAAAAGGCAGCTTTGCGACGGAGACCACAGCAGAAAGGAGACCCTGGGATGGTAGCCAGCACAGCGTGAGGGGCCTGACTGTCTTCTCTGACAGAGCGGAATGAAAGACCTCTCCCCCAAACCAACAAGTGAGGACCTCATTCCAGGAACCATCCTCCTCACCCCCTAGCCAGCTAGACACTGGGCATCTACTGCCCACTCTGTGACACTGGGCATCTACTGCCCACTCTGTGACACTGGGCATCTACTGCCCAGTCAGTGATTTGTGCTCCCCTCTTCAGTCCGTCCAGTTAGAATATTCAAGAACAGACAAGCAATGATTCTCCCCCCACCCCTTACTCATGTACCAACCGGGATGCTGTTACAGCAAGGGAAGAAACCTTATATGCAAGTGTCTTAACTGATACAGGCTGTGTTATCTCCTGAGAGCATCTTCAGGAGGGCTGGCTGCATCTCAGCTAATTAATGGGCTGGAAAGACAGTGTTTTCCGGCTGCAGCATCCTTGGCTCCTTTTACTGGAGTTAATTTCTATCATGTCTGTAGGAACACTGCCCTGGGGCATGAGGAGAAGCCAGTCTAACTCTTCATTTTTGCTTGTATTCATTTAAGAGAAACAATACCTCTTAGAAGCTTCCAACTGGTTCTCCTTCGGTCTTGAGGACCAGAACTGGGCGGGTCACAAGCTCCCAGCTAAGCTCTCTGCTGATGAATAGGGATGGGAGTGTGGAGGGTTTAGGTGGACAAGATCTTCAGTACGGAGAGCAGGGCAGACAACAGAACAAAACCCAAGTTCTGCCGGTGTGGAAGAAGCAGGGTACCAGAGAAGTAAACAAAGAGGCACTAATAGCTTGTCTCCAGAATGAAACTCATCCTTTCCTCAGACTTGTGTCACCCAGGCCTTCTCAACCACTTTACTAACAACCCCTTCTCCTGTGCCAACATTCTGGAGTCATACGGCCTCCTTTCTTCTTGAGCCCTACATCCTAATCACCAGGCAACCCTGTCCATGCGGCCTTTAAAGTACACCCAGATTGGAGCCCAGGAGACTGCAGCCATGTTTCAGCAGCACAGAAGAGGAGAGCATCTGGAAGCAGCCCAGGATTGGCCGATCTCGTGATGGGCTTCAGGCCCCTCTGCGGATGACAGATGGAACGAGGGGCCAGACAGATGTGAACGGACTACACGGATGCCCTGTGGAGGACGCCTGTGGCCTGCGCCGCGGGGGTCCTCCCTTCCCCTCTCCGGTAGAGTTTTGGGAGCAAGAGACACAGTAAAAGAAGGCCTTGAGAACTTCAGGCCACTCATGAAATGGATACCGCAGAGGCAGCGAGGAAGCAAAAACCGGGGAGCAGCTCCGTGTGGAGACGTCGCTGGGCCAGCTGCTCTGCTGCAGAGCCAAAATGACTGTGACAGCACCACATGCCTAGTTCGCGGCTGCCCCTTCGGGCCTCGCCTCTGCAGCAGGTAGCTGGGGGACAGAGCTGTCCCCTGGAGGACAGCATTTGGCAGGAAGGCTGTAAAGTCCAAGTGCAGCCTGTAGGGGAGATTTCAAATACCTGAGGTACTGGCCACGCCCATTTGGGGCGTGGACAGAGGGACGTGGGAAAGGCGAGGGATATAAGGGAAAGCTCTCTCTTGGATCCCTGCCAAGGTTCGGAGACCATAGAGCGCTGACCCAGTTTTAGGCTTTCGTGTAAGTTACTTTTTTTTTTTTTTTTTTTTTTTTTTTGGTTTTACGAGACAGGGTTTCTCTGTGTTGTTTTGGAGGCTGTCGGTCCAGCCCAGCCTCGAACTCACAGAGATCCGCCTGCCTCTGCCTCCCGAGTGCTGGGATTAAAGGCGTGCGCCACCACTGCCTGGTAAGTTACTTCTATCTTCGTAAAGATCCAACTACGTTTTCCTGGCGTCCTTAGTGTGACTCGTTTTCTTTTCACAGCAGCCTCCTCAGGAATGTTTCTGGTGATATTGTGAGCACAGAGCAATACATGGAGAGAATGCGAGCCGACTAGGAGACCCCTGGGCGGTTGGCTCTCCATGCTACCTACCGTAGTTGGTAAGATAAGAGCTTGGGTCTTAGAAACCTAAAAAGCCAAGTTTGGCCAGGCTCAGCCAGCCAAATCTTCAATAGGACATCTGTAAAGGGAAGCTTTTTCTTTGTGAGAAGCCTTCCCACCAGCCTGGTTCCAGAGCCGCATGAGTCCCAAATAAACACACAGGAGGCTATATTAATTATGAAGCTGTTGGCCTTGCTTGTTTCTTACTGGCTAGCTCTGACTTAAGTAATTACTCCATAATTGTTAATCTAAGTATTTCTCTTACCGGAGAAATTTCCAGGCTTCCTACCCCATGGTGGTTACATCTTGACTTCCTGTGTTTCTCCTTCCCAGAGTCCTCCTGGACTCCTAGTCCCACCTATCTAGATTCCTGTTGGCCAGCAGTGCTTTATTGACAAAGGACTTCCCCCAACAAACATCTAAACAAGTAACAGTGAAATGATAAAAAATAAATAGCCGGGCGTTGGTGGCGCACGCCTTTAATCCCAGCACTCGGGAGGCAGAGGCAGGCGGATGTCTGTGAGTTCGAGACCAGCCTGGACTACCAAGTGAGTTCCAGGACAGCCTCCAAAACCACAGAGAAACCCTGTCTCGAAAAACCAAAAAATAAATAAAAAATAAAAAATAAATAAGTTGTATTCGGGAGGCAGAGGCAGGCGGGTCTCTGTGAGGCCAGCCTGGTCTACAGAGTGAGTCCTAGGACAGTCAGAGCTATGTAAAGAGACCCTGTTTCTAAAAAACAAATAACACAGTCAAGGTATCTGAGGTTCTTGTTAACCACCCTGCTGCCATAGGGTGGAGAGTTTGCCAGGAGGATCTTTTGAAGGGGTTAGGTCAGGAATTGCCTGGGGCTTGGGAAGGGAGAACGGATTAAGCATGAAGAAACTTGCTGTGCTGGTGAACATGTTTTTAAAGTACCTTTTTAGTAGAAGACAGTCATTTGAATTTACTTAAAAAACCCTACACGTACCATGGTGAATTTTATGATAAGTAGATTGTATGTTAACAAAACTTCTAAAATACGAATAACCCTCTGGGACTGAAGACTCACCCCCCATACACACATAGTGTGTGTGTGTGTGTGTGTGTGTGTGTGTGTGTGAGTGTGTGTGTGTGTGAGTGTGTGAAATCAACGACATCCTTCTCTATAAACAGAAAGCAATTATCACACACTCCCCTGATAAAACTCCTTCAGTGGCTTGTCCTCTTGGTTTCTAACAAGTTACTTTTGACCACACATAATGGAAATCTGGTTACACCTGTCAATCAAATAGACTTCTCTTTCTTAGGAAGCGGAGTCATTAGAAACTGGTTTAGTGTTAGGGACGGACCTTGGGGCTTCCCTCTCGACAAACGGGCACCCCACCACTGAGCTCCACCGCCAGCCAGGAGGACCGGCCTGTCACGGAGGATCTGGCTAGAGTAGGTGCCCTCATTTGCAGTTTTGCTCCCCAAGGTTCCAGTTACTGTTGGTCAAGTGCAGCCTGGAATACTAAATGGAAAAGTCCAGAAATAGCCCTTCGCAAGGACTGAAGGCCATGCCTCCTTCTGCCCAAGGGCGTGGATCACGTTTTGCCGAGCCCACGTGGTTGGTGCCAGGCTCTTGGTTGCTGTTACTCTAACAGATCTGCTGTCGAGTTCTCCTCGCAACTGTTTTCAGTGAACCGTCACTGTGAGGACACTGGAGCTGGAACCCGGATGTGCTGAAGAGAAGGCACAAAGAATGCTGGTTGTGGATCAGCGTGGAGGCCAAGGATGAGGAAGGCCAGGGTTTGAGCCCACGGCCTGGAGGGAAAGAGTAAACGGGGGAAGCCCGGAGTGATTCTTAGGCAAAAGAGAAGAAAGTAGAAGGTGTTCTGAGAAAAGAAGGAACCGTATTCGCATAGCATTTATTATTGTTAATTTGTTAGTAGCCATTGTTAACCTCTTTCTGTGCCTAGCTTACAAATGACTTCATATTACAGGTATATATAGGAAAAAAAGCATGTAGGGGGTTGGTATTAGTGTGGCCTGATTAACCTTGGGGTAGTGTAACAACACCGTACAGAATGTATCTGTATTGGCTACTTTTCTGCTGCCGTGATAAAATACATGGCTGAAGGCAACTTGGAGAATTTACCTTGGTTTATGGCTCTAGGATGGTCAGAGTTCACGATGGTGGGGAGGATGGTGGCGAGGCATGGCAGGAGGGGTACAAACGGAAGCACTAACTAGAAACGGGACAAGGCTATACGGTCTCAAAGCTCTCTCCCAGTGTCGTTAGAAACGGGACAAGACTATACAGTCTCAAAGCTCTCTCCCAGTGTCGTAAGAAACAGGACAAGGCTATACAGTCTCAAAGCTCTCTCCCAGTGTCATAATGGCCTCACAGGCTGCACCACCTACATCTCCCCAAACGGTACCACTAACTGGAAACCAGGGATTTAAATGCCTGAGTCTACTGTGGTTCATCCTTCTTCAAAACATCAGTTTCTCTTTTATGACCTTTGTCTCAACCTGGCCAGCAGTTTTCAGACAATTTTTTAAAAAACGCCACTGACGAGACTTGAGATCATTAATCCCAGTACTTACGCTGTTATCTTCTTGTCCTAATGACAGGTCTCTTAGAGTCGGGTCCAAGACGTGCCCTTTAGCCCACATCTCTCTTCCCTGACTGGCCAATGAATGAGAAGAAGAAATAGAGAGAAAAGGAACGTGACTGCTCCTAGGGTTTGGTGGAGGAGGAGGAGGGAGAGCACAGTCAGAGGCAGAGACTTCTGGGAGAGTCCAGAGTGAATGTGACCCTGAGGCAGGAGAGGGAGGGGGAAGAGAGGGGAAAGGAGGGGGAGGGGAGGGGAGGGGAGGGGGAGAGGGAAGCTAGCACAGAAGCCAGGAGGCCCAAAGGTGAGAGGAAAGAACCAGGTAAGCAAAACGGTTGATTATATAGGGAAGGGCAGCCAGCTCCTGGGCTAAAGAAATTTAGGAGACACAGGCCTTTAATCCCAGCACTCGGGAGGCGGAGGTAGGTGGATCTCTGTGAGTTCGAGACCAGCCTGGTCTACCAAGTGAGTTCCAGGACAGGCTCCAAAACAATACAGAGAAACCAAAAAAGAAAAGAAGAAGAAGAAGAAGAAGAAGAAGAAGAAGAAGAAGAAGAAGAAGAAGAAGAAGAAGAAGAAGAAGAAGAAGAAGAAATTTAGGGGAGGGGTGGGGTGTGTCTCTGGGAGGGTCCTGTAATAATAAGCAGAGACTGAGGGGTACAGGGAGAACCTAGAGGCCAGGTCTGCTTTGCTTTGATACGTTAGACAGGCTCCTCAGCCATTTGTCCCTGGCTTTGAAACCTAACACACCAGCCTTTTTGTCTTTTTGTGGATTATAAATGATAAGAGGCAATGTAATCTTCTCTATGACTCCTGTGGGCATTGCAGCATGTTGTGGGGGGTGGGGAGCAGGAAAGCTGGGATGCTGGCCACATCTGGCAACCACCTTTCTTTCTTTTTCTATCTGTTTGGCTACTTATTTGTTCACATTTTCTTTTTTTCTTAAGACAGACTTATTCTCTGGTCAAGGCCAGCCTGGAACTCCCAATCACCCCGCCTTAGTCTCCAGTGTTGGGATTACAAATGTATACCACTATGCCCATATTGACTTTATTTTCAGGTTGC
Source organism: Mesocricetus auratus (assembly GCF_017639785.1). Taxonomy (NCBI): domain Eukaryota; kingdom Metazoa; phylum Chordata; class Mammalia; order Rodentia; family Cricetidae; genus Mesocricetus; species Mesocricetus auratus. Next base: position 7,346,294 of record NW_024429192.1, on the reverse strand, counting down.
ACATAAAACTAAGACCAGCCGGGCATTGGTGGCGCACACCTTTAATCCCAGTACTCGGGAGGCAGAGGCAGGTGGATCTCTGTGAGTTGGAGGCCAGCCTGGTCTACTAGAGCTAGTTCCAGGATAGACTCCAAAATAACACAGAGAAACCCTGTCTTGAAAAACCAAAAAAAAAAAAAAGTCTCTGGGTGCTTACTCGGGATCCGGCGGTGCAGAGAAAGACTTGTTACATGTGTGCATGTACATGGACACGTATGCCAGGGCAAGTCTGTGAGGGTCAGGGGACAGCATATACTCCATTGCCAGGCTTGCCTGCAAGCGCCTCTACCCACTGAACATCTCACTGACCTGCACTCTGATGTACACTCATGATGGCGAGTCAGGGCTCTAGAGAGACCACTGAAACTATAAAAACAAAGTAGCATGATTGGCATTCAGGTCGTTCCTTATACTGATGAAGAAATTATGTCCCCTAAAGGGGATGGCAGACGTGGTAGGTCTGATGTATAGCACGCCTTTAATCCCAGCACTCGGGAGGCAGAGGCAGACGAATCTCTGTGAGTTTGAGACCAGCCTGGTCTACAAGAGCAAGTTCCAGGACAGCCTCCAAAGCCACAGAGAAACCCTGTCTTGAAAAGAAGAAGAAGAAGAAGAAGAAGAAGAAGAAGAAGAAGAAGAAGAAGAAGAAGAAGAAGAAGAAGAAGAAGAAGAAGAAGAAGAAGAAGAAGAAGAAGAAGAAGAAGAAGAAGAAGAAGAAGAAGAAGAAGAAGAAGAAGAAGAAGAAGAAGAAGAAGAAGAAGAAATGTCCAGATAGACTCTCCTAGCTTGGTGATTTTAGGTATCTTACATCTGACACACCATGTGTGTATATTCTCAATTAAGCATCCGTTCCTAAATCCATTCTCCTTGGTAAATAGCCACAGGTTGTTAGCATGGGGTTGTTAGCAAGTGGCATTATCTCTGCCTTCCTCCCAGTAACGGTTTCAGGACAGGCCCTAACTTATCATGCCTCCCCAAAGGCCTCTCTGCCTCACCCCGTCTCTTTCTACCGACACATGAGATACTGAGTCACTGCCCTCACAGGTAAACGTAACCACACTGTCCCTGCTAACTGCCTATGGTGGCTTAACCTCTGTCAGTAAGAAACTATCTTTGAGCACTTGTGACAGAAATTGTACTATGTTTCCTTAATCATCTAAAAGCTTGCTCTTCGTGTGTGATGAGCAGTGCCTGTTGACCTGAGTTCTGTCCCCACAACCCATGCAAAGGTAGAGGAGAACCTACTCTACAAAGCTGTCCTGTGGCCTCCACACCCAAGGCGTGGCACGTGTGCATCCTACACACACACATAGGCAAAAAAAGGTGCCGAGGATGGGAGCCCATTCCCAGTGATAGCTGAGGTAACTTCCTTTGTTTTTTTTTTGGGTTTTTGAGACAGGGTTTCTCTGTGGCTTTGGAGGCTGTCCTGGAACTAGCTCATGTAGACCAGGCTGGCCTCGAACTCACAGAGATCCGCCTGCCTCTGCCTCCCAAGTGCTGGGATTAAAGGCGTGTGCCACCACCGCTCTGCTGAGGTAACTTCCTTTGGCTGACTGAGTTTCCCTGATCGCTTCTTATCTATCTACCTTAAAGCAGCGGGATGCACATCTATAATACAAATACACAGAACCAACTTTTCATCTAGTGAGGCCTAAGCTCTTATGGTGACTCTGACGTGTAGTCAGGCTGACCACGGCTCCACTCAGGTGCCTTTGACTAACGGCTTGACCCAGGATGATGCGGGGGCTCCTGAGAATCTGAAAACAAGCTGGCATGTCGGAACAGAGAGCTTCTGCTATGCTTCACTGCCAAGATGCCTAACTACACATGCAACTCCCAAGTCATTTGTAAACTGCTAATTCAGGCTGCTTATTCCTGTTTAACAACGTAAGTCCCCATTGCCAACTTTCAAAAATGTCTCAGATACTTCAAGCCTCTTTGGTGTAATCTTAGAGTTTCTGCTAATTTTAATTGGTTAAGTTTTTTTTTAAAAAAACAACACTCATTTACATTTAAATGTATGCAGGTAGGACTAACTTTTGACTGCCTGGTTTGTGCTCTAGTTCTGAGTGAAGGGACTCTGGCCACCTCCAGTGTGGCAGGCATGGCTCAGGCAGGCCTTGTCCTTCTCCCCATTCCCTCTGCCTCGCTAGAAACCGTTAGACTGCATCCCTGACGCTGCCACCGTGGTCTGTTCCCTATCTGGCCTCCAAGGTCCAGATATCAAAGTACTGAAATCCAGCAATCAGAAGTCCTCTTTGGCTCACCTAACTAACACGCCCAATTAAAATGAAACGCCTCATCCTAACACAGGGTTTCCCCCTTCACCTTTATAAGCGACCATTTGCTTATGTGCATGTCTGTCTCCCCTCTCTCCAGAGGCAGCCCTTTGTCCCACTGGACAGACATCCCCTCCCCACTTTCTCCCTTGTCCCCTGTCTCCTTTACCTCATGTCCTAGCCCATTCTAACACAGACCTCCTGTTCTTCTCCTCTTAAAAATTACACCTGCAGGCCGGGCAGTGGTGGCACACACCTTTACTCCTAGCACGTGGGAGGCAGAGGCAGGTAGATCTCTGTGAGTTCGAGACCAGCCTGGTCTACAACAGGACAGGCTCCTAAACTACACAGAGAAACTCTGTCTCGAAAAAACAAGAAACAAACAAAAAATTACACTTGCAGGGCTGGAGAGATGGCTCACAGAGGTTACTGACTGCTCTTCCATAGGTCCTGAGTTTATTTCCCAGCAACCACATGGCGGCTCACAACCATCCATAATGAGATCTGGCGCCCTCTGCTGGCCTGCAGACATACATCACTGTACACATAATAAATAAAAACCTTTTAAAAAATGACACCAGTGAGGTCACTTGCTGCTGTTTTCTGCCTGAGGCCTGAGGCAGAGCACAGTCACTGTAACTTTTCTTCCCCACTCAATAAAGGCTCTCTGTGAAACGGGTGTTTGCGTGTGGCTTGTGCCTAATCCGTGTCTAGGAGGGCATCCGCGGTGTGCAGGGGGTGGGGTGGGACGGGGCTCAGTGAGTGTATTTGTTCCTCAGCATTAAAAGATAACACCGCCTTCCTAACTCCATCCTTGGAGTTTGACTTAGTCCTAATATTGTTCTATAATTTATATAAAAGATCCTTACGGAGAGCACAAAGGCCTAGAGGGAAGCCCTCTGTGCTTAGTGATCTGCAGATTTACACAAAATCTACAAATGGCCCGGAAGGCTGGTGGAAAAGGGAAATGTTCTGGGTCCCAGAAGAAAAGTGTTCTGGGGGAGGGCTCACCCCAGCCCCTGGCATCCATATACCCGGAGAGTCTGGGATGTTCTGAGTGAGTCTCTGGCCAAGGTCTGTTGTCCCCACAATCACAGACCTTGGCCAGAGACCCACTTTCTGGGGGAGGGCTCACCCCAGCCCCTGGCATCCATATACCCGGAGAGTCTGGGATGTTCTGGGGGAAGGTTCACCCTAGCTGGTAATGTCTGGGGACACTTTTGTTTGTCACATCTTGTTTCTTGCATGTAGTGAGGTCAGGGATGTTACTAAGCATCCTGCAACATACGGGCCATAAATTATCTAGTTAAAAATGTCAACAGTGCAAAGGTCATATGACACAAATACTATTTAAATGCCTCACCACTAAAACTCTGTAACCCTGTTGTAGGAGGAGAGGGGAGTTTCTAGGTGGGGGTACCTTCTTGGCTTCACGTGCTGCCTGAGGAAAGGCACAAGTCCTCTCCACCTCTGCTGGGGACCCCTTTTGGGCAGGTCCTGGGAAGGGGGCTGAACTCCTCTAATCCTGTGAAATAGGAAGCCCTTGCCTGGCTTCCCAAGAGCCAAACAAGAAACCACTCCGGCCTCACCTGAGCGTTTCAAGAGTGGCAAGCATTGTTTGAGGGAGGCCCTTTGTACCCATGGCCTGCTTTCTTGGCAAGTTTACAATGAATTGAAATCCAACTCTAACTTCCTGGAACCCAAAGAAAGTCTGGCTTTGGGCAAAGGCCGTTTGGCTGGGATGTGTGCTTATGTAACTCCAGTATAGGGGCAAGTTATCCAGAGAATGCTAACAATGATGGAACTCACAGATGCATTATACCGTCCTTGTATCTTACACAGACTCACCAAACAATGGTTCTAATATAGGTTCAAGCATAACTGTCATGGGACAGGGTGTGTAGATGAAGGGTCACAAAGGAAGCATGGAAGGCCTCAAGAGAGACCGCCAGCGGGACTCTCTCACAGAGGACACCTCAGGGCCTGTCGGGTGCCTGTTTCCTGAGGTTTGATGTGACTGTCACTGCCTTGAATCTGAGCAGCTATGACTACTATCCCTAGGTCCTCCGGAGATACAATCAAATAACATTTACTTGTGAAGGGGTGGAGCTCAAGAGGACCCACCCTCCCTGAAGGTAGGTAGGCAGGCGGCTGGCAACAGCTGGAAGAGGGAGGCTCTTCTGTGGCTTAGCTGTCTGGTAAGGAACCCCAATAAACTTGCTTGTTTAGCCGGGCGTTGGTGGCACACGCCTTTAATCCCAGCACTCGGGAAGCAGAGGCAGGCGGATCTCTGTGAGTTCGAGGCCAGCCTGGTCTACAGAGTGAGTTCCAGGACAGTCTCCAAAGCCACAGAGAAACCCTGTCTCGAAAAACCAAAAAAAAAAAAAAACAAAACAAAACAAAACAAAAAACAAACAAACAAAAAAACTTGCTTGTTCACCACGCTGGATCTGGGGGCGTTACCATTTCTTATCTGCGGTAAATGGTAATAGGACTCCCCGGGAAAAGTCACAGAACAGAGCCCAGGGGTCTACACGGTAAGTGTATCCCAATGTGGCCAAATAAGCTTCTTTTTGTCTCACCCTGGCCTGGAGGTAGATTTCCGTATTTTGCCGTCCTCAGAACTAAACCCTGCCTCCTGAGTACAGCAGGAAATGCAGATGCATACATGTATGAGTTCTTGGGGGGGGGGGGAGCAGGAGATTTCGATCTTAAGAAGAAATAAATTCAGCCGGGCGTTGGTGGCGCATGCCTTTAATCCCAACACTCGGGAGGCAGAGGCAGGCGGATCTCTGTAAGTTCGAGGCCAGCCTGGTCTACAGAGTGAGTTGCAGGACAGCCTCCAAAGCCACAGAGAAACCCTGGACACAAGAAAACATGTTGTTGAAGCCTCTTTTTTCTTTTTTTTTTTGAAAGCCACAAAAGTAATTGTACCCTTTGCTCATTCCACAACATTCTAGAAACATTTCCCTTGAAACACTGTTTTTCACCTGTTGCATGGAGGTTCGGAAAATGACTTCCTCGGGCATTGAGTCCTCCAGGGCAGGGCTTACAGCCAGAGTGAGGCACAGGCCACCGCTGAGAGCTACTCGGCTGCCATTTTCGTGTCTTAAGCGGAGGCCCGCCAAATAGGCAAGATAATACAGAATTTAGCTGGAAATGGCGGGGCAGACAAGCAATCCTAGTTATTGGGGATAGCGAGACAGCAAGATCTAAAATTCCAGTTCAAGCCCTATCTATAAAAGTAAAAAGACAGGGGCGGGGCAGTGTGTGTTGGCACTCGGGAGGCAGAGGCAGGCAGATCTCTGTGAGTTCGAGACCAGCCTGGTCTACAGAGTGAGTTCCAGGGCAGCCTGGACCTTAACCCCAGGCATCGGGAGTCAGGGAGAGGCAGAGAGATCTCTGTGAGTTTGAAGCGAGCCTGGTCTTCATAGTGAGCTTCCCAGACGTGGGTCCGATCGGCAGGACCAGGAAAATAAACAGAAACAGAAGTAACGCGGTGTGCAGAGGAAAAATTGGGTGCGTTGGGGGGACAGGGCATGGGCTCTGCGCACTTTAAACCTCACGAGGGACTAGAGCCAGGACGAGAGCATGGGAATCTACGCCGAGGGGCCACCGGGGCGCGCTCCCCCAAGTCGCTCCCTCGCGCCCGGGCTACTCCAGGCAGGCCGAGCGGCTTCCGCCCTGCAGGGCGCGCCACGCCGGCTCTCGCGCGCTCCGGGTTTCCGCGGCAGCCGCGCGGGGCGGGGCCCCCCGGAGGAGACAATCGCGGCTCTCCCGCGCCGCCTCGGCTCTGGAACTTTCCGGCCCGCCGCGCTCCAGGAGCGGGCGCTGCGCTCAGCCCCGCGCCCCAGCGTGCCCCGCGGCCAAGGAGCTCCGGGGAGGGCGGGCGAACGGGGGCCCGCGGGCGACGATTGGTCCGGTGCCAGGGGTGGGCGTGGCCAGTCCCCGGGCCTATAAAAGGTCGGCGGCGGCGCGGCCTGGGTTTGCGCCGGCGTCTCCTGCGACGGCGTCTTCCGTTGTCGCCGGGTGTGTCCTCGCCGTCCTCCGGTTCCCGGGGCCGCCGCGCGTCCCCTCGCGAAGCAAGCATGGCGATGAAGGCCGTGTGCGTGCTGAAGGGCGACGGCCCGGTGCAGGGCACCATCCACTTCGAGCAGAAGGCAAGGCCCGGGGGACGCCGGGGGCCGCACCTGCGAGGGAGCCCGCCACGCCCCCGCCGCGGCCTGCGAGCCGCTAGGTGCTGAGTCACGGCGGCCTCGGGCAGGGGCTGGGCACCGGGGAGGGAGGCCGGGGAGCCTCGGGGAGGTCCCGGCCGGGTCCCTTTACCGCGTCCCGGAGCGTCCGGGCCCGCCCGAGACAGCCCTCCCTCCGGGCATCCGCTGTCCCGGCTGCTTTTCCGGTGTCGCTGTCCCACGGGCTCGGCCCTGTGCCCACCGGCCGCGTAGGTCGTTAAGATGTGTTTGCTAACGAGAGAGAGAGATGGAGATGGATGGCCTTGGGCAGTCGTCCATTGCTTTGCTTCTTCCTCTGCGAGCTCCAGGAGGGGACCCGGTGTTTTCTAGGGCAGCGAGTTTCTGCGCGCATTCGGAGTGCTGTGGAGGAATATTTTCGAAAAATGCTGTCAGTAGCACCGCAGGAACAGACACATGCGTCACAGGGAGGGTGTCCAGAGCCTTAGGGAGGTTCCCGTTTGCAGGGACATTTTGTCACACTTAGCGTCGTCCCGGGAGAGGGTTTGGTGGATGCAGAGTGTGCATGTGTGCTCTGGGGTGTTTTGCGTGCACGCGGCTTGTCTCCTTGCCAGGGAGAGCTGGTAACGTGAGTATAGTTTTTCTAAAGCTGCCTCGGTTTCAGCAGTTGCTTTGGCCTTTGGATGCATTTTGCTCCTTTTCTGTGTAAGTATTTTGTTTTTGTCTTTTTTTTCTCCCCTCCTCCACACGTAATTCACCACTGTGAGAAAGGGCTTCTCTCCTTTCCATGAGCAAGGTGACCCCTAGCTGGGGGTCCACCCCCGAATCCAGCCCGGTTCCTGCCACCTTCCACCAGCGCAGCTCACTGGGACTTCCTAGGGTTGGTGCCCTTTGTACTCGATGAAGACCAGACCCTTGGATAGATAAACATTCCAGATTGGCACTTGAATGACTTGGCTACCAATGCTGTTTGATTTACCCTGTTGCCAACTTTTTCCCGTCAAAAGTTTCTACCCAAAGTACTTTTTTTTTCTTTTTTTGTTTTTCGAGACAGGGTTTCTCTGTATTGTCTTGGAGGCTGTCCTGGAACTCTCTCTGTAGACCAGGCTGGCCTCGAACTCACAGAGATCCGCCTGCCTCTGCTTCCCAGGTGCTGGGATTAAAGGTGTGCGCCACCAACGCCCGGCTTCAAAGTCCTTTCTTTTGTTGAAAAAGTTGAGATTAAAAAAAAAAAAAAACAAGATAGAAGGGTGTCAGCCTGTGTGTTCCTGATGGCAATTGCTTCTTGATTTTTCTCTGCTGGTACAGTCTCTCTGGAGCTATACTAATTTGAATTTTGGATGTCACCACACTGCCTGGATGGTGCCTGGTGATACTGCCTGCGTTTCTATACTATCTGTATTGTTACTGTCTTTTCTTTTTGTGAAGTGGAAGTAACTCTGGTCAGACCCTGATGGATCCCCTCAGGCAGTAGGGCATATTTTCTGGCTACTAAGTAGAAACAAGAGAACTGATAGGAACGGATGAATCTCCCTGAGTGCTGAGTGGAGAGCAAGGGTCCGGGGTGGCCCTTAATCTGTTGTTCTGCAAGTAGCTTTTGAAATGCCGAGCGGCTCAGGCTCTAACTGAGAAGACCGACAGGGAGACCTGGAGCTAAGCAGCTGGAGAGTCAACCTGTAGGCTGTGGGCACACCTGAATTTGGACCTAGCTTTTTGTTTGTTGGGGGTGTGCCTTTTACTGTGAAGGGTAAAGGTGTAAACTAGCAATTTCCTTTGTTCAGAAGTATTTGCACTCAAAGTTGATGCCTTATTTTTTTTTTGTTTTTTAAATAAAGGCAAGTGGTGAACCAGTTGTGGTGTCAGGACAAATTACAGGACTGACTGAAGGCCAACATGGGTTCCACGTTCATCAGTTTGGGGATAATACTCAAGGTAGGTCTTGTACTGTGCAGTGACCATCTGTACTTGGCTGACTGGCAAGCACATGGGACCGAGTCAAGATTCAATTGCTAATGATCAAAACAGAAGAGATTTTTGTTTTTAAAGAAATTAAGTTAAAATAACTGCTTAGGTCTCCTTGAGGAAAGTAGCCACGAAAAGTAGTGTTTGATTCATTAAGTGTGAGAAGGCAAAGGAGTTGGTGTTTTTTATTGTAATAATGTCTTAGCTTTAAATCACAGACAAAAAATGAAACTGCTGCTGGTTTTGAGGAATTCTTTGAGGGGTTTGGCACTGGGGTTGAGGGTGGGTGCTTTACGAACAGTGTCTGGGAGCGTGAGGGTCCCCGTGGGACAGTGGAGAGAGCTGAGGGTGCTTGGAACGAGGCATAGTGTGTGTCAGAAAGAAGTCACAAGGAGCCGAGGGTTGTCCCTCCTCTTCTGTCCTCAGTCTGTCTCTTCTCTCTTTCCTTCCCTCCCCTTCCTAATAGAACGTCACTTCAAATAAGAAGTGGTGGCTTAGGTTGTATTTAGTGATCTTGCCATATTGGAGTAATGATCTGAATTTTGTTCACAAACTTGTAAGAACCTCATTCATGTTGCTAGAGCTTTTTCCTCCTCCTCTCCACCCCTGCCTCCCTCCCTTCTCTACATAGTCCAGGTTGGCCTGCAACTTGTGGTATATCCCAGTCTCTGAAGTTGGCATCCTCCTTTAGACTTGTGTGTGCTGGGTGATGGCATGTACCGTTAGGACCTGGGTGTGATGTGTCCTCATTTGGTCCACAGTTACTTGTGACGGATCAGGTTTGATCCATTTTGATAGTTACTAAAAGTTCTGCTCTGATAGCTTTGATTTGCAAAACTCCTTTCTGAATCCTGCCCTGCATGTACTCCCTGGGTCTGAGTAATTGTAAATAGTGGAAGTCTCCGCCTGAAAGGAACGAGCGATGTTGTGTAGGGCAGGAGCTTTGGCCATTGGGCATAAGGTTCCATTTAACAATCTGCCTGCCCCAGGTAAAGGCCAGATGGGTGAGCTACTTGGGGCACATGGTCTTGAAAGACAAGTGTTTTTGTCAAAACAGTATGGCACCTTCTTAAAGCCAAGATCTTTAAATATGGGACTTTAACTTCAGAAGAGCCATTGGAGAGTACATCTGCTCTACGTAAAGGAAGGAGCCAGAGCCAATATGGTGTGACACCCCCATGTTCCTAGCACATGGAAGGCTGAGGCAGGAGGATCACAGGTTGCGGGTATCCTGGGCTGTAATAGTGAGACCCTGTCCAAAACGCAAAAAACGGGAAAATGTGGCAGCCTAAAGAAAGAAGGTAGCTTGAGAGTGTAAGGCTGCACAGCCCTCAGTGTACACCATGCACGGTGTTCTTCCTGACTCTGTCACCCCAGCACACCGCAGCCCAGTGTTTGCTGTGTTGGATGTTGTAGAAATAGCCATGTTACATACATAAGTGCTTGCCTCATAAGCTAACTGCTTGTTTCTGGCGGATAGGCTGTACCAGTGCAGGTCCTCATTTCAATCCTCACTCCAAGAAACATGGTGGCCCAGCGGATCAAGAGAGGTGAGCGGCATGCTCCTTGTACATGATGGTGGAGAGGCCACCTGGAAGACATACTGAGTGGTCTCCCTCCCTGCCTCTGCGTCTCCATCCCCAAGCGCTGGAATGGGTTATTTGGGGTAAAGGAGTTGACAAATGGGGACTCTTAATGTGATTTAGTTTTGTAGCATTTATTGAAGATGAATACAAGAGCCAAAAGGAACCAATACAGAAAATGTCAAGGATAACAGTGCTGTCAGTCACTAGCAAAGTAAATAAGTGTGTAACAGGTCACTAATGCAGATAATGAAAGCTAGTTGAGACTCCATTTATATGTGAACCCCCCCCAGGAAAGTTCTACATTTAAAGGGCTGCCTTGTTTTTATACTGGAGGCCTGGGAGCAAAGCTTTGCTAAGTATGCTAGCTCAGGAGCTGAGTTCATCCTTTGCTACAATCCCCAAAATGAGAAATATATCCCAGACCATGGCTCTTCTCAGAGCGTACTTTTGAAGTGTGTGTTCAGGGTGTCCTAGCTACCTGTTTTAAAATTGTTTGCAGACCTTTGTCAGTCTGGGTAAGGGGTCATATTTGGAGTGTGTTGTGTACTTCCTAATCCCCTGGTGGGTGTTGGACGGAGTGAGGTGTTACTTTAGCTCTGCTTGTGAGTAGACAGTGCTGACCCAGCTGACGTCTTCTAACGGTAGGCATGTTGGGGACCTGGGCAACGTGACTGCTGGGAAGGATGGTGTGGCCACTGTGTCCATTGAAGACCCTGTGATCTCTCTCTCAGGAGAGCACTCCATCATTGGCCGAACGATGGTGGTAAGTCATCATAGAACTCTGGCCATATATAGGACTTCTAACATGGTTATAATCCTTTCCATGACCTCATGGCCAAACTATCTAAAGAATCACATAAATTGTTAAAGAGCTCAGAATAGGAAAAAGGTTTTATTGGATATGACAGTGAAGAGTTAATTTGCCTAGGTCAGTTGAGAACACTGTTCTGCTGAGATGCAGTGGGAAGCAGGTTACATCTGATCAGGCTGGGTGGAAGTTGAACAAACAGTAGTCTTGAGTTTAAAACAGCCAGATTTTCTTGCCATGATTGCTCCCCTTACAGTTAAACATTTGTTGAGTGTAAAATCTGCGATGGATGTCAGTATTCGGGTCTGTAGGTTATCATCGCTTGGTTACCATATGGGAGCCGTCTTCCCGAGTTACGCTCGGGAGCTGAGTCTGGTTCTTGCAGAACAAGTAGTAAAGGCTCCTGCCCAGCTGGGGCAGTTGCCTTTTCAGTAGGCACTTCCTTTCAGTTGACCCTTTATCCTTAGAATTTTCTTCAGCCCTATTGGTGAAGCAGAACAGTCATTTATAAATGTTCTAAAAGTAAAATTTACAGTCTTGTTGCTAAGTAAAGATATTTAGAATTGCCTCTTATTTGTAGGTCTATAGTTCACTGATGTGAGATTTTGATAACAAAATTTGGGGGTGTGTATGTGTGAGGCTAAGATCAGCATATGGTCTGGTACAGTTACTTGGGTTGTTAGCATTTCATTTAGAAATAGCAACATTTACCTAGCATTTAAAGGTAACGTGTCTTTGTCACTAAAAGGAGAACTTAGTTGTCTGCTCCTAACTACTAGCATAAATATTAGCTTATTTATTTACTAATAGATTTGAACATTTTGTAATGTAAGTGGTCCTTTTAATTTTAAGTCTTTGTGGTATTGCTGGGAATAGGTGCTGATTACTTGGTTGCCCAAAGCTAAATGTTCTTAATTCTTTTCAAAGGTCCATGAGAAGCAAGATGACTTGGGCAAAGGTGGAAATGATGAAAGTACAAAGACTGGAAATGCTGGAAGCCGCTTGGCTTGTGGCGTGATCGGGATTGCCCAGTAAACATTCCCTGTGTGGCTGAGTCTAACTCATCTGCTCTCCTGCTAAACTGTAGGAAAAAACCATTAAACTGTAATATTAAAAGTATAACTGTGTGACTCCTCTTTGATTGATTTAAGGACTTGTAATGAGAACTGATTGATGATGCTCAAAGGTGTGTATAGTTTTATAACTCACTGAACTAAAACCAGTTTCCATGCATTTGTCTTCTGCCAGACTTAATTACACATGGGTATTACACTAAAGTTAATTCTCACTCAAGCCTATGAGTAAACATCATGTGTGAGACTTATACAAACAAAAATTTGAGGTTAGTGCTATAATTAAGCATCAACAACAGATTCAGGTGTTCCTAACCATGAGAATGTATGGCTAGTCTTGAATGTAGTAGCCCAAACCAAATTTGACCTTAGAAAATTTGTTGCCCTTTGTTAGTAGCTTCAGAGAAATTACCAAAAGCTCTCCATTTAGATTCAGAGTATCAGCATTTTAAAATAAAAATAAATATATTTAGATGTCATAATTTTAAAAGTCCCCTTAGTAACTTGCACTGGACTTGGAAAAGGCAACTATATCTTCTCAGCTAGCCATAGTTAAATTACTGCCTACTGTATTCTCCAAATGAGACTGGTGCTCTGGAAAACCACAGCAGCACCAGGGGGAGGGAGCACCAGGTTAGACCGAAGGTTCTAAATCCCGTCTTTGTAGCACAAGGTAATGAAATTGAGTGTCTCTTAATACATAAGTACCTAAGAGAGACTTCCTTTTAAAGGGAGTACTAGTGTGGTGATAACTTGCTTGTACAAGTAAAGCCTATCTGAAGATCAGAGAATGGAGCTTGCCACTAGCTAGCCATAGAAGTTTGGAGGTCTGTACAGGTGACTATCTGGAATAGTTGTCTCAACTGAAATGTTCCTGACAAGTCAGGTATGAGCCCTGCCTAGTCCTGTTCAATCATGAACACGTAATTTTCCAAATACAAGTCACTGGGAAACTGCTAAATTGGAAAAGGGAAAATTTTGGTGTTCCCAAGTTTTAAAACTGCTCATGAGGAATGTGTTCATAAATTTGAAGTTTGAGGTAAGCAACATGTCAATGAGACTAAGCAACTGGTGTAATCAAACCAGTTGTATTGTTTAGTAGTTCATTTCTTAGTACTTTTAGTTGGAAATGCAAGTCTGTCCTTGAAAGCTGGGCAATGGATAATCAGGTATGTTTTTGTTTCTCCTCGGAAGTTTTCTAGAGCAAGAACTTAAAAATTTCAGTAGGGTCAACATAAAACTAAAACTGGGACAGCTGTGGACATAAGTGTCCCCATCATCACAAAGACCTTGCACTTAAAACTCAAGTAAGACCATACAAAAAAATTCCCAGAACTCTAAAACTAAGCCAGTTTAGGAATTTTTTAACTTAGCATCTTGTGGTTTTAAAATCACATTTACTTATTTTTAGGGTATGTGTATGAGAGGAAAACAAGTTAGTGTTCTGAACTTGGGTCCCAGGAATCAAACTGAGGCCATCAGGGTTGGCAGAGTTTCTTTACTGGCTGAGTCATCTTAGTTGTCCTTTATTTTAGGAAAAAAACAGTAGCTCTCAACCTGTGGGTCAGAACCCCTTTGGGAGGTCCCATGTCAGATATTTATAATTACAGTTATGAGATAATAACGGAATAAATTTTATGGCTGGGGTCACCACAACACAAACTGTACTAAGGGGTTAGGTACTAAGATTGAGAGCTACTGTAAATACCAGACTGACTAAAATTAGCCCCTGACTCTGGACCACCGTGCTTTCCAATACTGTTAGTCTCAGTTTGGCTTCAAATGTAGTAACAAAAAGTGTACTTGAGCTGTTGGAAATGGTAAAGGTACAGGCAAAGCTGAAGACTGGTCACACTGTACCTAGTCTACAGAAAGCTTTCTGGTTGCATACATTAACCTTGACTTTTTTTTTATACCTTGGAAGTTTTAATGGGATAATTTGTAAACAATATATTCAACCTTCTAAATAACTACTAAACAGGTAATCTGTAGCATAATATGTAATGTTGGATTCTAATTATTTCCCCTAGTAAATCTGTTTACATATTAATTACAGCAACATTACCACAAAGCCAACAGGGAAAATGATCTGAACTGCAAATACAAGTTTCTTAGTTTAACAGTAAGACCACTAACCTTTACTTTATGATCAAAATATTAAAAATCAAAAGAATAAGACTTGTGCTGGCAAATACTACCTAAGTGTCTTTTTTTCCAGCAAAGAAGTCTAACTTAGACTCTAATACGTTATCAACAGCTCAAACTCCGATGGTTAACATTCTTTTCCACCTTTATGCAGAGTATGAAGAATAGCACACATTAAAGTTTGTTACGAAAATAGAGTTTATTAAAAACATCCCTATTGTTTGAGGAGCTTTCACCGTTACCTTGTCTTAAATTAAAAAAAAAAATAGAGAGCACTTCTAATTAGGATTTGTAAACTTTTAAAAGTCAAAACTTTTAAAAAGTTACAGCAAAAAAAGGGTAATATATCTTCAGTATTTTTGTTATTTTGTGGCTATTTTTAAATAGAAGGGAAGCAATCAAATTGCTTACAATCTCCACCAACTACTGTGGGACGATGCAGCAGGAGCAAATATTATACAGCATCTGTACACCTCAGCTCTACACCCAAGTGTCACTGTCACATTCTGTCAATGCAGTCTCTAGCGAGGAGCCTCTGCTGCTGAGCCAGAATCCTTCTCGGGTTCAACGGATGAGGTAGCCTCAGCAGGTGACTCTTCGGAAGGTTTTACCACTGCGGCCAAGGCCTCCCCCTTGTCAAGTTCTGAAACAGTGTCTACGCCTCCCACTTGGCTAAGGGGAGGTTCATTGGCTTTATTCCCGCCCGCCCTGTCTGTCAGCTCGTGTTTCTCCCTTCGGTTGTCTTCCTTCTCTCTACGGGACTCTCTATCTCTGGAATCCCTGTCTCTGTCCCGATGCCCACTAGAGCGTCTATTTCTGTCTTCCAAGTCTCTGTGTCTGTCCCGGTCAGGGCTCCTTCTTCCCCACTCTCTCCGCTCACGGCTACTATTCTCTCTATCATCATTCCGGTTCCCATACCGTTCCCGGTCATTTTCCACCCTATTTCCAAAAGATCTTCTTCCAAACCTTTCTTGGTCTCTACCTGAATTGAACTGCTGCCTGTTATCATTTCTAAACTGCTGAGGCTGCTGCGGCTGCTGCTGTGTTGGCGCTGGCTGCTGTGACGGTGGTGGCTGCTGTGGCTGTGACTGTTGTGGTGGCTGCGGCTGCGGCTGCTGCTGCCTTCCATCTCTGTCTTCTGGTCCTCCTGGGCCTGGCCCTGGGCCCCCAAGCCCTGGCATTCCGCCAGGCCTAACAAAGGGGCCGTGTGGTGGATAGGGCCCTTTCATTCCATGAGGTGGGGGCATAGCAAAGCCCCCTGGTCCTGGAGGTGGACCTCTGTGCATCATGTGCGGTGGCATGGGGCGCGGTGGCATCATAGGAAACCGCTGCAAGTGAGGTGGAGGCATCCCTGGGGGGCGCTGCAGTGGGATCAGGCCAGGTCTGGCACCAAGAAGACCAGTAGACGGTGCCTGGAGCCCAATCACAGGACCAGGTGCAACTCCTTGAGTGCCTGAAAGGACACAAATGAAAATGTAAACGTCTAATTTTAGCTGTCTCCCAGGAGTCATAAAGAAATACACAGTTCAGCCTGAATCAGTTTCACTCTGAATGCATGCGGAGCCAACCCTTTAGCCAGGGTAATGGATGGCAGACTCACTGTTTAGGCGCCCAGTACAGGCACAGACGGAGAAATACTCAAACTGTAGCCGCCTCTAGCTGCCTCCCCCAGAGGCTGTTTTACCAACACTTATGACATTTAACCGTATGCTAAGTCTCAATGAGATAAAGACCTGCATTCACTGGCAGCATGTCAAGACAGCAGGATGTGTTCTGTCAAGCAGAGTTTACAATCTGATTCTGTCTTATGTGCCTACTCTGAAGAAGAGGCCATAAAGCATCTAGTCAGCTTTCATGTTCAACTACTTCATGTAGTTATTTTGATAAAGATTCACACACAAAACTTGCTTTACATTTTTTTCTAAGCACTATTTGAAGAGTCATTTATCAGGTCAACATGGACTATGTGGAGTCCTCAGCCATACCCCTTCCCTCTTCTTCCGGTGATAGAGGCTGACAAAGCCAGTGCAGGTAAGTCCTACCTTCACTGTCTTCATTCCTGGCTCATAGGAGAGCCTGCTCATTCTGGTTCAAGATTTATGTAAGTTCAATTCAGCATTTACAACATCAGGGAAAACAAGGACTTGTTTTAGTTCTGATAAACAGGTATCAGTCATAATCTATTTGTTTGCAAAGGCAAAGAGCTAAAGTCACTCATCAAAAAGCTATGCTGATACTAGAAAAGGCTCCAGACGGTAACAGGTAATAGAGCAACAACTAATTATCACACCAAAGTACCACAGAAAAGCCTTTCAGAAAACTCTGGATTATGACAAGCTGACAATGGTCAGAAGTACCTGTGTGACAGAGTTGTGTCAACTTACAACTAGCAAGCCCTGCAAGTCCCCATGTTTTTTGTATGCACCAGTACTAAAGATGAACCAACATTCCTACTTCAGTTTTGAACCACATGTGAGCCAATGTTTGGTCAGCCTAAGCCATTCAATGTGTGAACACCAGCTTACAGTATTTTAACTCGGAGACTCAGCCACATATTCAACAACAAAGTCCGCTGGGTGCACAAAGATGAACACTAGTTTACCCCTTTTTTAAAAGACAGGGTTTCCCTGTGCAACCTTGACTGTCCTGGAACTTACTCTGTAGATCATATTGACCTCAAACTCACAGAGATTTGCCTGCCTCTGCTTCCCAAGTATTAGATTTAAAGATGGTACACCACCACTGCTCAGCTCGGTGTTAACTTTTAACATGTACTTAAGTGTTCCAAAAAGCAGACAGTAGCACCTGTAACTTAAAATATGACAGTTCAGTACCTGCTCAGGTAACGGGACACTATTGTTTAGTAAGGTGATATTCTAGGATTAAGCAGAACATTTCAAACCCATGTTCTTTTAACATCATTTATGCTTTAAAGTCAAGTTTAGTAGCTGAGAAGAACTTTGTTAAGTTGAGAAGCCCTGTGAAATGGGTAAATATGGCAGGGACTTTGAGAAGATCACCAGAAAACCCCAGACAATAAAAACGAAGCATCAGCTAGGCTAAGACCAATACTCAAGTGCTAAGAACTCAGACAAGCCTGAGACATCAAAATCAGACTCACACTGGGGACTGGGGGTCCTTAAGCACCACGCTGACTGTATGGAGGATGCAAGGCCAACTCCACATCATAGAAGGTGTCATCATGGATTTAAGCTTCCCATGCAGCACAAAGCAAAACACCTGCCTATTTCATACATGTGGGTGTTTCTATTTGGCATCTATTCTAAATATTAGTCAAAAATTTTTCATTTTGTCATCTGGGAAGATGTGTCAGATGGGATGTCCTCTTGGGGTATGGAGAAGCAATATCATTCATAGACCACATATACTGCTGGCCCCCAGACAACGGATAACTTCAGCTCCTCAGTTCCTTTAACTGCTGCTCTTCTTGCTGTTTTTTTTTTTTTTGCAGTAAAAATGTACTACTTCCATAATAAAGGATATAATTAAAAGTATATGGCCAGTCCTTTAACAGGCACATAAGTGATGCTAACTTTTGCTGCTAGGAAATCTTTTAGGCTGGCATTACACACCAGTGAAATATAAGAGATCTGTTGGTCAGAATTAGGTTTATCTAGAGTAGGCTAAGGTTTGTAGTTACAAATTAAATAATTACTACACTAAAACTTTACTATTATTCTTTAATATTTGGGGATTAAAAACAAATCTTCCTATTTCTCTTGCTACAGATGGTACAGCCAGATGGTTAAGAAAGGGTTGGACTGACAATGTGTGGATCTGAGTAGATCACAGAAGAGGCCTGGGTTGGATCTGAAGGACAGGCAAAAAAGAAAAAAAAAATAAAACCAAAAAAACCAGTATGGGTAGTGTAGGGTGTGATGGACGGGAGGGAGTTGGTAACTTTTAAAACAGCTTAGTACTCCAGTGGGTGAACTGTTCAAGGGGCCTGCCGTAGGATGGCCTCAGGTGCAAAGGGAGGAGACCCTACCTACAACCAGGTGGGTCAAAGCAACAGACGGGCCTTGAATGACACGATAAAGTACAAGTTCCTTCCCTAATTGATGGAGGAAGCCAGGGTGGGATCCCGAGCACATGAATGATCCTTTCTGGTAAGTGGTGTACGGAAAGCAGAGGTCAGACTGTTAGTTAGGTTCCTACCCCCAAGGATCTTCGTGACGAAAGGCTGGTCTAGGGTAGGTAGGAGACACACGGAGGACAGCTGGTGGGCAGGACGGAGATCTGGGATGAAGAAACACAGATCGCTACACAGATGAAGGTGTCAATGTAAGACGGAAAATGCAGAGAACAATTTTAAGAGATGGAAGAGAGCTGTCCTATTGTAGCAGCAGGTGATCAACCATGTGATATGTGAAGAATCCTGTACAAATGGGGATCAGCCAAGCAGAGCTGAATATTAATACTGGCCAATATGAAACAAAAAAGTTCAGAGCTGGGGAGGTAACACATCACACACACTTAGAAATTTCTAGGAAAACAAGGTTAGGGAGCAGGCTGGAAAAAAAAAATCCAAATGCCTGCCTGTAATCTCAGAATACAGAGGCAGAAGGATGGTGGGCTCCAGGCTAGCCAGGGTTATACAGCAAGACTAGGGTGACGTGGTGGTGACAAACCAAAAACAATTATTACATAGCAGTTAAAAAAACAAATTGGCCAATTTCCCAATGGTCCTCAAAATGGCTGCCTCACAATTAACTTCCATGGAGATACTCCCATGGCAGAAGAGATCCATGGAAAGGCTAGGGGACGGACGTCAGGAGGTTATTCTCAGACTGAAATCAGACAATGTGAAAAGGAAACATATAAACACCAGGGCTTTCAGCTAGGCCCACACAGAACAGGAGGCAGAAACGAGAACAGCAGGGGTATCCCGTGCAGAGCTGAGGGCCAGAGGCACGGGCACAACTCTGCCCCTACTCCTCTGCTTGGCCAGTCTGTCCTTCCACAGCAGGTAACGGAAGCTTCATCACTGCTAATGAGTGCATCGCTCAATTCCATTCCTAACTACCCTGCCCATGTTCCCCCGAGACTTCACCAACCTCCTCCCATAGTCCTAGATTCTCATCATAGCTTCCTGGAAAATCCCCAACATCGGTTTGACATTTTCAAAAATGTATGGTGCTGGGGACTGATCACAGGGCCTCACACTGAGCTACACCTTCACCCCCAATACTTACTCTAATCTGGGCCCGAGCATGGCTGCCAGCTCCCACAACCCCAAGCATACTGACTGCCCCTTAAGAAACTTTTTAGCTACAGAACACATGTGTTTCTCTCTGACCAGCAAGCTTACATTTTCCCAGCCAAATCACTCCTACATCCAAGGTTATCTATTTCATAGATTAATGCTTCTCCTTAGTCTACTATCTGCCTGGCTTTAAGACAACTTTTGTAAGATAAGATTCCGCGTCCTATAATGTGCTCATACAAACACTTCAATGGTTATCCTTAGAAGGAAGCCTGCTCTGATAGCCATCATTTCCCCCTCCCTCAACCCAGCCAGCTTTTTAAAATTTCTGTGAACGTGCCTGTTAACCAACATTAAAAAGAAAAAACAAAAACAACAAAAAAGGAATCATACAATACGTAGTCCTTTGTTGAGTGGCTCCTTCCACTTGGCATTTCTCCAAGGCTCATCCAAGTCGTGCAGCATGAACAAGTACTCATTGTCAAATAACCTTCCATTTATGACCACACCATTGCTTCACTGCACTTGCTTTCTGTAAAACCACCTTTTGATACTTTCCCACCCAGCCCTCAAACCTTCAAAATGTACTCAACCTGTGTCAGCTTCACGCCTGTCTGTGACGTCACAGGCCTTTGCCCCGATTGCTGGATCCACTCTTCTCCCTACTGTACAATACCCTCCCCTTCTTCTCGTACTAGGTTCTCCAGAATAAAAGGGAAGTCCCTTTCTCTGCCATCTTCTTTCAGCATTTACCCCCATGAATCTATACAAAGCAATGCTCCCAAGGGATTAAAAAAATCTACACCCCTTCCTCCACTCCACTCCCATTCTCTCCCGTCCCTGTATCAGGATTCGAAATGCATCATCCCAATCAATCCTTTCTTAAGGCACCAAGAGCCTTCTGTTTTGTTAAGGGATGCTGCCAGGACTCAGCACGTAAGCTGCTGAGACTCATCTTGTTATAGCCTCCATTGAAGGTCCTCTCGCTTCTTCCA
The DNA here is from genome assembly GCF_017639785.1 of Mesocricetus auratus. Lineage (NCBI taxonomy): Eukaryota > Metazoa > Chordata > Mammalia > Rodentia > Cricetidae > Mesocricetus > Mesocricetus auratus. The sequence goes on along the minus strand of NW_024429192.1, from coordinate 7,325,990 downwards.
CTTCCCGGTTTGAGGGTTATATCCACGAGCCACCATACTCAGGAGTCTTGAGCCAACAATGGCACTTGGGGACTCATGTCTTCCCCCTTTGCTCTTGCATCATGTGTCCTGGCCCACTGGCTAAGTCTTCTCTCTGCCCTCTGCTGGACAGACTAGCATATGGGTGGCTAAATATCAGGCTCCCAATGGAGCAAGGTTACCTTGACTTTAATCCCATCGATTGTAGCCATGTGGACTTGGGAGCTTACTTCTTTCTCCCTTTGCTTCAGTTTCTCCAGCAACTGACTAATGCATACCAACGGCTTAGAAACCCCGCCAAATACAAACATATGTCCTGTAGCTATCAGCATCTATTTCCAACTGTGAAATGTTTTAAATATTACAGGGCTATGCCCACTTCAACTGCTTCTGCAGACCTGTGTGACATCCTTACCTAATGTACATGAATATGAGTGTATCTCCCTAGAGTATCCAGTGTGCTGGGCATGTGCACCCACGCATCAGAGTTAAAGCACTGAGCAGAACCCACAAGCTCTGTGCACCCCTGAAGGTTTGTGCATTTCCAGAATGACCAAGTCTCAGCTCCAACTGCACATGTACAGCGACAAATGTACACATTTGATGCTTTTCATAGTACATACTTAAAACTGGGGCAGTCCTGAAGGGCCTCCCTTCAACACGCATTCAGGTCACAAATGGCAGTACCATCCAAACGGGGCTGCTGCTCTCTTCCCAGCTCCCGCTCTGCTCCTTATACAGCAGCCTGTTTCATAACCCACAGCTCCCCATCAGGTCAGGGTCCCTGGCACTGCTCTGCTCCAGCCCGTGTGGTTCCTCAGGGAACAGCTGCTTCTTAGTGCAGGTTCTCACTCGCTGGTGTGCCTGAAACGCCAAGGCTCAGTACTTACGTGGCTTATTTTCCTTTCTCCTCTACTCAGGGTTCTTTCTCAAGGCTACTTCCTCCAAATGCCCTCTGGTCATCTCACTGATAGTGAGCGGCACATCTCAGCATCTCAGCGTCTTCACCCCCTAACACACCTCTACTTTCTTCTCTCTTCACTGGTGAAGGGCTCCATGTGATAACATTAGTTTACTTATTATCCAAAGGAACAGACACCAGAGACAGATCTCGTTTTGTTCATTCTGCTATCTTTAACACCTAAAAGGGCACTGGTACAGAGTAGGCTCAGGAGACATGGACCCTGAGCAACAATGACACTTGAATGGTGGTGTCGGAGGTGACGAGCAATCCCATCATGATGACGACACCCCTGAGGACAGTAGGGGCTATGGACCCCAATCTTTTCAACACAAACCTGGGAGGGCCTGAACTTACACTGCATTTCTTTCTTAACATCTTGTTCTTAATTGAAATTGGCTGTCACTGTTGTTTTTAATTTGATCAACAGAATGGTCACTGTAGTATTTTCATGGGTGGGTTGTCCTCCACAGAAGGAAAACATCTATTAGCCATTCATTTCTTCTTTATTTGTACTGGTGGGACTCCAACCAAGGAACACACAAGTCAAGTGTCCTGAACCACATCTCCCTCCAGCCCACTACCAATGACCCTTAACTCCTCAACCAATGCCTTCTGATCTGCAGGCAAACATATAAATATGTATTTAACCAACCAATCCACAAAAGGCATTTTCTGTTTTTGATGCCCTACTTCAGAAAACTGACAAACAATACAATTGACATTTGGTTTCACCCCTAGGTTTGCCAATTCATGGTATTTCTGAACATTTACTTTGAGAACACTCCAGGCAACATTCACAGTGGATTGTGCTAGAAGCTGGTGAAAACTTAGGGAGTCCACTGTCAAGAACAGGAGAAAGCACACTCCATTTGCTGTTATAAACAGGATCCCTTATTCACTACCATGGGATCTCTCAGAGAAACTGAGTATGTAACAGTATCCAGGGGATACTGGTATACTGACGTCTTTTAGCAAAAGACACACCAATATAATTGGTTCAAGAATTTTAAATGAAATCCAATTATCAGTCATCTTTTAAAGACGCCTTGGAATTTTTTTTAACAAAATAAAACACAGTAGATTTTGTATAGCTAATTAGCCTACACCATTTAAAAATACTTTTTAAAATCATTGTGTGCTACTTGCTAAGTGCTTTATGGCAACCAATAGACACAACCATGACTTAGAATGGAGAGTTTCATTACTGGCTAGTAAACTTGACACTCACAGTTAACTTCTATTAGTCAAAGTAATTGTCTGTAGACAGATTTTTTTAGTGTCAGCTAAAAGAGTCTTACCTGAAATTCTTCACAGCAATATCTGTGTCTCCCAGAACCTCTAGATTCCCAGGTTTCTGTCCTCCTACTCTACTCAAGATGTCCCACAGAAACAAACCGAAAGGCTCTCTTCAGGCTAGTGAGCAGTACCCAGAACTTCCTAATGACAGCCTCAGGAGACATGGAGACACTGTTCAAGCACTAGGAGGTGTCACACTATAGTCTCCTCATGTTCTCTTTGAAGTGCTTCACTTTTGAGATAACATTGTATTCATGCATAAATTCATATCCTAGGCAAATTTCTGTTGAGATCAACTATTACTTTTGCATTATCCACTCCACCCACTGGGCAACATTGTAGATATTAATCTGAAGACACTGTAAGGAATATTTCAAACCATTTCTAGGTGACACTAGTGACTAGTGGAACAATACACTGTAATGTTTAGAATACCAGTTCTTGTACTTTTAAAGCTTTCTAAAGAACACTCTTATAAGACAATGTCAAGAGGCTTTCTGGTATATCTTTCTAGCTTGGAATTTAATGTAACCATACTAAAGTTCAGTATAAAGTACTATAATGCATTGTTTTTAAAAACTAGGCATTATTCTTTAAAAAAACAAAACAAAACCCTATAATGCCTCTAACTTTGATTTTTAATATTATGACTGGTATGCAACTAGCAGATTGGTGCTCCAATATTCTAACTTATATGCTGTTTAAATTACTAGCTATAAAAATTATAAATTCAAGACAGAGACTGAACAGCGAAATCCAAAGCTAAACCATCAGAAATTAAATACCATATTGAAACAATTACCGAAATTTTATCTCCTAGGCATGGTTTTAGGGCTCCTAACTTAATGGTAATATAAAATCATAGGTACTTCAATATACTTTATAAAGCAATCTTATCTTCAGTTTTTCCTGGGTGCCCTAGTCCGAGATCAACTCAAATGCCTGCTGAAGCTATGTAGGAACTAAAGTGTACCAACCATGGACCAGCAACTCCACTAATAGGCCATCAAGGAGTGTGTGAGTCTTGCTTTAAAACCGCCTGTGACTTTATGGCAAAGAAAAAGTAACCTTCCATTTGTAAGATTATTCTCAGAAGTAGAATTTTATTTGTAAACTTCACCATGTGCAGCAGTGTGACAAAAGCAGGGAAGGTGAGAAGGTGACAATCTCTTCGTTTGATAATTAACAAGTGCACATGTCAGGAAGCAACTTCACTTCCCAGAGGAGTTCACTCCACCTGGCAGCTTGTGTCTGAAACACACTCTGGATAGATATCCTTGTAACACAGGACAGATAGGTAACACAAACAAACATTTTTTGTGTACTTTTTTATTGTTTGGAACACCAAAGTAACCCAAACTTTACATTTACAATTAATGTTTTAATAAATACGCTGTACATAATATTAGCAATACATAGCATACAAGGAATTTGAAAGGCAAACATAAATGCTCATACAATCAAAGGATGAACTGCATCGCTACTATGTTCTCTCCTAGATGACTGACAACTGTAGATGTCATCTTTAGCTTTGACAAAACCACTACTGGTTTCAGCTACTTTGGCCCATGAGGTGCTAAACAGTGTTCTTTAAAATCTAGTAATAATAATTTAAAAACATGGTAGAAGCTTGTGTCCCTCCAAATTCAGTGTTTTGGGGGGAGGGTGGCAGGCACCTCAGCTCAGCTCTAGGACAGGCAGTTACCTCCAAACTTAACACCCACACTTAAGTCTGAAGACAAAAACCTCAGCAGCCCCAAGCCTCCACTCCTTTCCCTTTACAATCGGTCCTCAGTGTGGAATTCTGAGCTGCTTAACATTTGACAGACTCGTGCCACTTCATAACTACTGGCACACACTGGAAATAACGTGTCAGTCACGCACTGCAAGAAAACTATTCAGCATCTACTACGGAAAGCCCTTCAGTGCCGGGTTGTGTTAGTAAGGAAATTGCTGCTATGATTTAACATTAATAATGGGACTCGATTGCTTGTGATCTGGTCTTACCATCCTTAGAATGCACAAGCAGCTACACAAAGCTGGTTGTTCTCTACTTGAGAGCAAACACGAGCTTACAATGCATTGGAGCCCAGAAGTGTCAGCACAGACTGTGGAGTCAAACACTTCTCTACAGGTCCTGAGCACAGCTCTGGTGTTTCTTACCTGTGATAGCACCCACTGTTCACTAAACGCCTCCCAGGTGACAATTTTGTATGCTAGCCACCGAATCGCCACCATACCCTGGTGTGTCGATGCCATCAGTATCCCCTTTACAGACGAGGAAATGAGACTTCATCATTAGCCTCTAGGTTTAAGGTGTTCTGGTCAACACAGCATCTCCTTCTACAGACTTACAGAAAACATTAGAGCACCAAGAAGAGAGGGAGCACCTACTCTCCATGCTCCCACAGGAGGACTAACAACACCGGCACCCAGCTTCCGATCCACTGTGATACCATAACGTCATTCTTGCATTCCTCAAAGTGGTGGAACTGTGATTTTTTTGAATAAATTTTCCTTTATTTGCACACACACAAAAACAAAAACAACAACAAAGAAAAACACCTCACTTAAAAAAAAAAAAGGAAAAGGCTCACCCCTCTCAAGTAGACAGAGGTATGTATGGGTGAGCACTATTGAAATTTACTGGTATGTCCAAGGAATACGGCATGGGTCGGATTCCTTTTTGATTCTTGTGACAGGTGACAGTGTGAAATGGCAAGTGAAGGCAAGAGGGGAATGCTGGAATGGTGGGAATGTGAGGGGCAGTACCACTACGCCACACACAGGACAGGCCTTGGAATGAGCGCAATGGCAGGCAGTCCAGGGGAGAAACCCATTCACCTCTCGCAAGGGCTTTCTTTACTACAATGTAAAAATGATGTCAAGGACATTTTCATATTAAACCATTGTAACAAGAAGAAAACCAAAACTCATTTCTCTGAAAGGTCAAGATTTACGTGACCATCTTTTTTCAAGAGTGAGACAGGGACTCACTACGTAGCTCAGGCTGGCTTCCAACTCAAGATCCTTGGACCTCAGCCTCCCGAGTTCTTGGAACACAGTGCCACAAGGCCCAGCATGTTTCCAGATGTCTGACTGAAGTCACACACAAGATTTTCCTTCTGTTAACTGGAACTAGACTATTCCATGTTAGTTTAAAGTATTTACTTTAATAAAATAGTTTCCACTGTTATATCAAATTCTAAACCTTCCATTTTCAGATTTTGATTTAAAAGTTATAGACACAGATAATGAGAAGCGAAGAGCCCCACATTAAAAGCTGCTTGCTTACCTATCTCCACCTCCCTTATGGAAGCACTGATCTCTCCTGACCTCCCCCCTGTGAGGTAACGAGAAGCATGCAGGGAGACTCACTGTTCTTAGTGCTAGGCATACCAAAGTCACTGCTTAAGTGTATCAATTTTGATTTGCTTCATGTACTCACTCCAAACAGGACACTTACAATCAGTGCCTACCAAACTCTTGGAGATCATGGAATCTTTCTACTCATCCAGTGAAGTTGTGAAGACCAAATGCCAAATGCACCCAATTTTCTAGGAGCTTTAGGGAGCCTAACAACCATGCACATTAGACAAGATTTGTTCCAAGCCAGAGACGTGTACAGGAGGAGAGGATGGAGAGGAGGGGCGGGTTAGAAAACTGCCCTGACTCAGACTCTGAGATCCTTGTGCGGCTATATTAGAAATACAAAAGAAGCTGTGGCCCAGTGAGGTCTGGCAATGTTGGTGTGCCTTGTTCCCCAGTCCAATGGTGCTTCCGTACCATCCCCAAACACTGAACAATCATCTCCCCAAATCCTTCGCTAACAAACATCCTTCCTCTGTGTAGTAAGGAAATTAAGAGTAAATTATCATGTGCACAAAAGTGCAGCCCTAACTTCACCATAAAAAGAGATTAGCATTTTTACTACTTATGGTGTACTTGCACAAAGCAAAAAAAACCTTCAATACAGAAGATTTTGGTGTAAAGTTCTCTACCTGAAACCAAGGTCCCACAATCCTACACCTCAAGTCAGCAACAGATTCTTTCCTAAAACAATGCTGGAGTCTGAAAGCAAATGTACACACACACACCTACCTACCTCTGAAAACAAAATGGACTCACACTCAGAAGTAGTAACTTCCCATTAGGACAAACAAATGTTAATTATACTTGGGATTTTTAACTTGATAGACGGTCTATCATAAAAGCTGTGATGTGCTCAGTGCAACCGAAGCAAACCAGAGTACACCCTCCTGAGGAGGGCTGTGAAGCCTAGGCTGCAAACCAGAGTACACCCTCCTGAGGACGACTGTGAAACCTAGGCTGCAAACCAGAGTACACCCTCCTGAGGACGACTGTGAAACCTAGGCTGCAAACCAGAGTACACCCTCCTGAGGACGACTGTGAAACCTAGGCTGCAAACCAGAGTACACCCTCCTGAGGACGACTGTGAAACCTAGGCTGCACCTCCCTGCCTGCAGCGATGAGGGTGTGGAGAGGAACAACTTTATCAGCAGAAAACCCAGGAGCCAGTGAGAATGGCCTCAACTAGACCTCAACTGTACAACGCTCACAAGAAAACAACAATTCCTGTTAGGATTATCACAGGTGATATATTTGCCAGTCTATGTATTTTTAGAAAAACTTTCAAAGTCCAGGAGTTTCAGATGGATAAGGACAGAGAAACATCTATGAGGACCAGCTGCTAGAGCTGAAAGTCTGGAATCATGTTAAGAACATGTAACACTTCCTGTCATAGAAATTACTTTAATCAAACTTTTGTATCAAATTTACATGTGCAGATGGGAATGTTTGATTGAAGACAACTAGGCCATAATGCCACCAGGAAGATGTCTCCTGGTACAACCCTTAAGATCGTCCTCAAAAAAACACTGCCATGGGGACTACTTTGCAAAAATTCATATTATTTTTAAAAAGCCAAACTTGAAGGGGGTAAAAACTAACAGTAAAAAAATGATGAACTTACCAAGAAGTGAAACAGGCTGGGTTACAGGAGGGGTGGGCAGATTCGCAGGTGCAGCAGGTGGCACAGCAGAGCCATACATTTTCGCGCTGTCACCAGACTCGGCGTTTCCTCTAGGCCCAGACACCACTGTTGGAATGGGATTTCCAATAGATAAGTCTTTTGTAGTGTCTTCATTTATACCAGCGATAGTAGCTAAGGAATATAATTATATTGACATGTGAAGCTGAGTAATTAGTTATGGTCCCGGTCAGCAATCTTTTAACCAGTCCTCAGACCCTACTATGTGCTCACGTTCCCTCCTACCCCAACTCCAACTCATCAAGCCAACACAGAGGAAAGACATGCTTACAGTTTGGGATGTTTATTGGTGGGGTGTGAGGAGGAGGAATGGACACTGGTGGAGTTATAGGAGGTGGGGGTCCAGGAGGAAGAAAGCCTGGAAGAAGAAAAATCAGGTCACCTCCTGCCACGCCAGTTAGTCTCAGAGCCTCAAACAGTCCTCTCAATCGAGTCAGTGTACCTGGTGGTAAATGCATTGGGTTGAATCCTGGGCGCAAAAATGGTGGTGGAGGAGGAGGAGGAGGAACCCCAGGGCCAAAGCCTGGCGGGGGGATTCCTAGGGGAGGTGTGAAAGCAGGCGGCTGCAGAGCACCAACTACAGGGGGGCCCGGCTGATGAGGTGGGACCTGCAAAGAAAGCCAGACACAGATCTAGCCGCTCGCAAGAACAGCGCATGTGCACCAAGAAAATACACGCGAGCGTTGACAATTATACTACGTTTACTACGTTAAACAGATGGTAGCAATCTGTGCCTACCTAAACGCTATAAATCTAAGCTCTGCTTTCTCCTGTAAGATGGCCATTCACACTGTATTTCACTGGCATCCCCGGGTGTTCTGACAGCATGTGAGACATTTGAAAATATCCCAAGGCTGAATTTTTTTTTAAAAACTGGGAAATACAGGTCCAAGAAAGGATACCTGGCAATTTATGCAGTAGGTCAAGGCAACAATCCTAGAGTCAAATTGTCTGTACTGCCTTCGTGGCTATTAAAGCTTTCTAAACTGGGAACATGCCAACTTAAAATAAGTATGAGGTTAAATGAGTTCATACACTGAGCCAGATACAGTGGCTCACGTTGTCCCAGCACTCGGGAGACTGAGGTAGAACAATGCAAGTGAGCGGCAGCCTGGGATACATGGAAGACACTGTCTTGAAAACCAACAATGACAAACAAAAGGAAAAGAGAAAGGATTCCCTTTCTACAAAGCACCTGGGACTTGGGTAGGCACATCTGACTTCAAAATACAGTAACTCCTGAAGAATCAAAGTCTAACAGGAAGCAAAAATAACAGTGATTCTGGATTTCATATCTAAGACATTATAAGTCAGGGCACTGAGTAATCCATACAACTTGTCAAACAGTCTAAAATTATTTGTTTTATTAACATTTATGAAAATGTTGGCATTTAATAATATGGCCATTTATTCACTTTTTAGACAGAGCAGTAAGACTAAAGCAATCTTTCAGACTCTCAAGGTTAAATCATGTTCCCGCTATTCCTACCTGTGGAGGTGGCACTGTAATAGGAGCAGGGACAGGGATAGGAGGGACAGGCACAGGCAAAGTCTTAGGGACAGGCGACACGGGCTCCGTGTGGGAGGCCTCTGCACCTCCATTTTGGGCAACTTCATTTTCAGACTTCTTGGGGATTCCCTTCCACTCTATGAATTATAGAAACAGAACAAGAAACATTTGCTATTTTCACTTACAACTTTAAATATAGAAATGAAAATTGAGGATCAGAAAATATTAGCTTCATTAAAGAAATGTCTATGCTAATTTTAGCAATTATTTAGATTAACAAATAACAACAGAAACACGTCAGCAGAATGGATGGATACAACTGGACATGTCCAGTTCTAACGCCTATATTCTCAGTCACCCCAACACTAAAAGGTCATGTAGACACCCTTCCCCCTCTTTCAGTATCTTCTAGGCAAGTAAGACATTTTGTATTCTGGGCCTTAACTGATTAGTAACTTTCTGTCTCCTCAATGAAACCTCCTAGGACCCTGACTTCCAGGTTCCACCTTCTCACCCTGGCCAAAAGTGCACTCTAGGTGTGGCAGGCTCATGGGCCTGAAGAGAAACCTAGCTCCCTCCAAGTGAAAGCACCATACCCCCTTGGTTGTCACGCTTGGTAAACATCCTTCATTCCCACCACAGTCTTATTACTACTAGCTTGGCACTCACAGTATTTTATCCACAAACAACTCCACTTCCTGGTCTAATGCACGTGTGTGTCTTCTCTGGACAGAATTACCACAAATATCTGGGCTCAAAGCGCGTCTTTAAACACTGGTATGGCATCTCTAATCAAAGAGCCCGAACCCTGAGAGGCTTCTGGTACTCAGAGTATTCTGCATTTGGGGGCATTTTCCAATGCTCAGTCTGTACCAATGACACACAACTGGGGACTAAGTGGTCTGTTTTCAGAGCAAAGCTCTAATTAATAACGAGTCTCACAGTCAGTATTTTACCAGTGTATTTCTCTCGCTAATTGTGTTACACAGAGAAAGGTCACCGAATCCTCAATTTACAAGAGACTAGCTTATACAGGGAACTTTAGCTTATACAGGAACTTACACTGATTGTCACATGACCACGAGCTGCGAAGGAAGTTAAACCCTGTCTTACCTGGGTTAAGTGTGTCACTGTCCAACATTCCGCCTTCACAGAAACTCTCCAGCTCCTCAGGTTTGACTTTGTCCCACGGGACATAAGTAACACCCAGTTCAACATCCCAATACTGCTTATAATCTGCCTTTATTCCTTTGTTTAAGGCCCAGGCAATCTATAACCAGTGAAAATAGACAAAGAAAGGAAAAGAAAAGTTGATCATCAGTCTTCAGAGTTCACCATTCCCCATCACCCTACTCATCAGGACAAGGCAGCAGGGAGCAACCTGGACGGCTGCCCCGGATATAGTGAGACTTTCCTCGATATGGGATTAGTGGTTCTCGTCTTCCCACTTTGCCTTAGGACCCAGCACAGTCAGGATACTAGAGTAAGAACAAGTTCACCAAGGAGAAGCACGATACATAGGGTACTTTTCAAGGTCTACAGATATGGCAACATCTTTTGATAGCACACATCAGGGTAGAACAAGGTGCTAACGCAGGGCAACAATGAAATGGACTCCTCAAAGGATGGCTGTCTGTGTGCTTGCATTTTATTTGATATTTTTAACACTTAATTCTAACAGGAGAAGACAAAATTCAAGTTGTAGAATAGCTACATTTTTTTATAAGAGAATATTTTACTAGAAAACATCATCTTTAAAGCTAGATAGATGTGCTATTTATCACATGCTGTAATCCCAGTACTTAGGCTGTGGATGGAGGAAGATCAGGAGTTCAAGGCCAGCCTGGGTTATATGTTTCTAAATAAGTAAACACATAAGTAAATAAATAAGGTGGCTGGAGGCATAGTTAAGTGACAGAGTGCTTATGTAGCCTACATTAAGACCCTGGTTAAATTCCTAGCACTTTAATTAAAAAAACAAAACAAAACAAAAAAACACCTTATCAAGGCTGGAGGTTAAAGCCAGATAGGGTGCCAGCACTGAGATAGGGAAGCAGACACACGCTCCCACCTCTAACCAAGACGACACTTGCAAATGACATCTTCTTACAAAGGAAAGCCCTTCCCAATGGAGTCTTTGGGGACAGTAACTTCAGTGTAGGCTCCATGTCCAGCAGTGGATTGTTGGGCCTAGAAGGACCCTGCAGTGGATGGTCAACACTAAACACACTGGGTTTGGGAGGAGGGAGGTGGGCTAGATTGTCTTCGGCTGTTTTGTTGGGGGGGGCACTCTGTCTCCTTGCTCTTTTCTGGGGGGGGCACTCTGTCTCCTTGCTCTTTTGCTTGTGTGTTTTGTTGGGGGGGCGCTCTGTCTCCTTGCTCTTTTGTGGGGGGGCACTCTGTCTCCTTGCTCTTTTGCTTGTGTGTTTTGTGGGGGGGGGACTCTGTCTCCTTGCTCTTTTCTGGGGGGGGGCACTCTGTCTCCTTGCTCTTTTGCTTGTGTGTTTTGGCTTCTGCATTTGTGGAGTGTGTGATGTTTCCCCTTTCAGTTGTTGCTTGTTTTTTAAAGAGAGAGGGCAGTATGAAACTGGGGGGTGGGAGTAGGATCTTGGAGGAGAAAAGTTTAATCAGAATACAATGCATGAAAAAACTTACAAAAAGAAATTAAGGAGATTGTCAGTAAAATTATGTCAACCAATGTGTGATTGTTTTTCAGGAGGCTTTTATGCCTCAAGCCATCCCCAAGCAGCAAAATTATATTTAAAACTAAAACAAAACATCCCATATAATTCTACACTAAACCCTTTTATAAATGATAAAAATGTACCTTTATGGATTTTTGGTTCACTTTATAGTTTCCCCGGCTCAGTTTCTGCAGGGCACGGTATGCATCTTGTCTATGAACCATAACAATATAGGCACAACCCCTGGGAGGAATCATCTGTTCAAAATATTTCAGTATTATAAACGCAATGACGAAAACAAAACATGATGATACAGATGCCAGCACCCCCACCACCACATCCCCTCTTACTGGTGCTGTCTAGCCCAAGGCAAGCAACTGAGCACTTGCAAGAATGTACAGAGCTGAGCCCCAGCACCACCACCAAAGACAGACCTGGAGGGTTAAACTCACTCAAGTTGGACTTTGACTAAATTGTACAAATTTTGGTACAGACTTTTCTAGAAAAATAGTATAACTTAAACATGGCTGTCCAAGAAACATCAACTGCCAAGAATGTTAAGGTGATGAGGAACAGCGCAGCCTGCAATTGCCTTCCACAAACCTATGCACGTTCTACCTCAGGGGGCAAGGCCTCAGTCACAAAACACGACTGAGCACATCTTGCTCAGCACCCTCAGGGAAATAAGTACTCACATTAATTGATTCAATTGGACCAAACTCTTCTAAGAGACTGGCAACATCTTGCTGAGTAGTCCTTTTGTCCAGCTGTCCCACCCACAATGTGGTACTACAAACTGAAAATAAATTAGTGATCAGAACACTCATTTCATCCCAAGCAGCACAATGTGACATTACAATGCCAAAAACTTAGTTTATAGATTATATAAATGTAAAGAGTTTAGAAAATTAGGTATTTAGAAATAAAACCAGCACATAAAAATTGGAAAACAATGGTCTCTTTGTGACTAGACCTAAAAATGCCCATGAAAACCCAGGCTGTAATAACAGCGACTTGCCCATCACTATCTGCCAGCAAAGAGGATAACAAGGACTGTTGCTAAGCAACCCAGCCATCAATGTGTAAAGTTGTCCACTTCTAACCTGAGTTTCTTTTTATGGTGTTTCCTATGTGTGGGCCACTCTTATGAATTAAATTGAAATCTTCCTACTATATGTTCTAAACATGATGAAAACCCAGAGGTAACACGAGCAAAGTGGAAAGACACCGCGTGTAAGAAGCAATGAGAGTACGGTGCCCGAGAAAGACAGGAGGAAATGCTGTTCAGAATAAAACTCACCATGATGATAAGGGTTCGTTTATGGCCTTGCTAACAGTCACAAAACATCTTAAACCCACGACATGACAAAGCCATGAAGAAGTGTGAAGAAAGGTTCGTTACTTACCACTTGCAGTTTCTGACTTGATCTGAGGGAGGCCTTTCTGCCGCCGTTCCCTCTCTTTTTCTCGGTCCCTTCTTTCTTGAGATCGAGACCGAGGCGAGTGCCGGCGCCTGTCCCTGGACCGGGACCGAGATCGTCTGTGGCGGGATCTCCGAGACCTAGAGCCAGATCTAGATCGTCTCCTTTTTGGTGACCTAAAACGTTTCATCAAGGAGATGGGTAGCAAAGAGAAAAGGGAAAGATGTGCATATTAAGTTGAAAAAAAAAATAGGTAAGTGAACCAAGAAACAGGGAACTCATGGATATAATTTATACAGAGTAACTATGGCTGGACCACTTGTAACTGTACTCCGTTTAGTATCTCTAACACTATCCAAATCCCATCTCCATGGTTAGGAAGCCGGTCCTCAGAGCTGGAAACACTGCTGCTACTATAACTTCTTCTTCTAAGAATGTCTTCTCTTCAGCAACTAAAAACACACTTCAACTGTGACAAAACTACGACATTTCCACTTCTGTTGGTAACCCTGAACATACAACTCCTATAAAACCAGACTCATAGGTACTAAATCGAATCAGATGACATGTAGGTAAAGTGCTATTTTACTTTTTGGGGATCTTTTTTAGACAGTGTCTCATGTATACCAAGCTGGCCTTAAACTTCTGATGCCCGAATGCTGGGGTTAAAGGTATACACCACCAGACCATGCAGTGCTAATGACTGAGTGCAGTACTTTAGGCACACTACGTAAGTACTCTACCAACTAACAACTCCAGATGGACTAAACAACAAAATAAAAAATAAACAGTCATTACTTTTGATACCTTCTCTTTATGTACCAAGTGATACCCAGAAGGTGGGGCAGATGGACTGCTCTGAGTTCAAAGCCAGCCTGGTCTACACACTGAGTTCCACGCCAGTGAGATCCTGTCTCAACATAAAAGCGAAGAAAACAGTGTGACCGGCACCTCGGTCTCCTCAGACACAGAGCTGTGGCTCTCCTGTGAGTTACCTGGATGCTGACCTAGATCTTGACTTTCTGCTCTCAGGAACGTGTCGCTTAACCTCCGGGACACAAGGCTGTTCTACTTCCATTTCCTTTGAAATAAGTAAATAAATAAAAATTAAAAAGATCAGAAAAGGAGACATCTGGAAATCATGGCAAAAGGCCACAATCTTAGAAATACTAATTTTCTGATTGGACTAAATAATCACTAGCCACCACTGAAAGAAAAACAAAACTTCTCATATGGTATGCAAACTAAGGGGAAAGATTCTGCTTCTGGAAGTTACACTGTATAAATTACATTTTTACCAAACACCATAAAGCACAGTAAACTAGGCTCTGGTTGAACCCATAAACACTAGCTTCAGTCCTCACAGCTGATAGTATTGTTGCGTGTATCTTCCACACAACTCCTGGAGCCAAGAGTGCCCAAAGATCAACACACTGAAAAATTAAAACGGTAAATAAATAAGAAGGAATGTGCATATAAGTCAACCCAAGAAACTATTACCTGCTGGTGTGGCTTTTGTGAAAGCGGCTCATTTTGTGGCTGAAAAGTAGGTTGGAAAGTTGGTTGTACTGGAGGAGCTGGAGGAATCCCAGGCTGCGGCATGCCAGGCTGCGGCATGCCAGGCTGTGCCATCCCAGGCTGCGGCATGCCAGGCTGCGGCATCCCAGGCTGCGGCATGCCAGGCTGCGGCATAGGAGGAAATGGAGTTGTAGAGAGAAGCCCAAATCCTGGCATCTGTCCATTAGGAGGAAGTGGAACCTTTCATTTTAAAGAAGAGTTAAATCTAGTTTAAGTAACAGCAACCAAAAATAAGTTTGAAAAGTTACTTTATCTACAACTTTAATAAACTTTATTTAAAAAGCTATCTGACTTCTGTATGAGTAACTTTTCTGTAAACCATTCTACAACTCATTTATTAGAATTCTCAATGGTGATTCAAGATACAGCTTTATTTACTAAAGGTAGCAAGATGACAAGGTAGTCTTTTTTTTGTTTTGTTTTCTTTTGTTTTTCGAGACAGGGTTTCTCTGTGGTTTTGGAGCCTGTCCTGGAACTTGCTCTTGTAGACCAGGATGGTCTCAAACTCAGAGATTCGCCTGCCTCTGATTCCCGAGTGCTGGGATCAAAGGCGTGGACTACCACTGCCTAGCCAAGCTTTTAAAATAGAAGGAAAAATGGCTGTAATTTCTAGATTCCTGGGGGGGGGAAAGTACTTTGTCTTCTAGACTTGATTGTGTACGCCTGAGTGTTATAAGTTAAAGACCAGGTTGGTCTACAAATGCAATCCTAGGACAGACAGGACTACGCAAAGCAACGCCTTATCTCTGAAACAAGCTCAAAACAAGCAAAAATTAAAGTGATTTTACAGTATAACCCAACTGGCCTGAAACATACAATCTTCCTGTCTCACCCCTCAAATGCTGGGACTATGTGTTAACACCACACCTAACTATGTGCACATTTAAAAAAATTTTACCAAAGGGATTTCTGACATACTTTTAAATTTTCAAATAAAAGTTACAATGTACAGGAGGAGGGATAGATGGAGGAGGGGATAGATGGGAGTGGGGGGTAGACGAGAGGAGGGAGGGGAAACTGTGGTCAGCACGTGAAAAAAATGTTAGTTTAAAAAAAAGGGTAGGGTCTGGAGAGACAGCTCAGAGGTTAAGAGCAGTGACTGCTCTTCCACGGGTCCTGAGTTCGATTCCCAGCAACCACATGGTGGCTCACAACCATCTTTATTCAATCTGGTGCCCTCTTCTGGCATGTAGGCAGAACACTGCATAAGCAATAAATAAATAAATCTTTAAAAAAAATTCTTTAAAAAAAAGGTAAAGCATAGTCTGCCATTTCTGTATGCACTAATTCTAACACCTACAACCAATCATGTTCCCAAATGCCTTTCTATTAAGCATCCTTAAGTTGTCGGTAGAGTGGGGCCATGGTAGTGCACGCCTTTAATCCCAGCACTCAGAAGGCAGAGGCAGACGAATCTCTGAGTTCGAGGTCAGCCTGGTCTACAGAATGAGTTCCAAGACAGCCAGGGATGTTACACAAAGAAAACCTGTCTTAAAAAACCAATCAGCCAATCAACCAAGCAACGAACCGAAATTGGTAGTAATTTGTCTAAAAAGTAACGAACAATATGTCATTTGTTTTCTTCATTATTTAAACAGGCCTCCTCAGTAAGCCATTAAAATCACAGTACCAACTATATGTCATCAAATGCAAAGAATGAACTGGAAATAATACAGACAAGAAAATCTGTAGTGTTAAGGATGTTATCTGGGTGCCCTTTCCAAAGGCTATAAAGCAATGTTTCCCCAGGCTGGTTGTGAATGGAAATCACTGCAGCATTAAAATTCAAACACAATTCCACAGATCACATACAATGATCACAGTGGGAGTGCACAGGCTCTGTCTTTAATGGCCTCACCCTGCCCCGAAGTTAGATTCATAGCAAAATGAGTTCACAGTATTTAGCAAAATCAATCCGTTGACTCTGATCTCTGTAACTCTTCCGGCGTGCTATATATGTTTTGTTGTATAATTCAAACTGTCTGCACTATCAATACCAGGCCGAAAGCCCTCGGCAGCAGCCAGTCTCCACAGCATATAGGAAAGACTTCCAGCAAAGGAAACAGCTGTGTGACTATAGAGTTTCTTTAAATAGAACTGTAATGTCATTGAACTATTTCAACTAAAATATCTATTCTTCTTATTATTAGATAAACATGTTATGTTTATAAACATGTTATAATAAAGATACATTCCACAGCTCTCTTGGGGCCTGAGTTCTCCTTAGCAAACTTCACAGCAACAACAGAGCTCAGAGATACAAACAGGTCCCTGAGAACAGATCTCCAGTTCAGAAAACCTGTACCTGATGGTGCACTGTATCCTGCTGCATCCCCATCATCCGAGGTGGAAACTGGTCCATACTTTGATGCTGTGTATAGGCTGGTTGCTGCATGCTGTCCCCAGGATAGCCACTAAAACAAGGTGAGCATTTTTATTATTATTCATTCAAAACCACTTAAGACTTAGTCACATTTACATTGCAGAATGCCACTTAGGAGTCACAGGTAATCAACAAATACTAGTCCAACATAAAAGCTACATTTTTAAATTCTAATTCTGCAAAGGATACAAAGTCTCTTAATACAATTTCACAAAATACCCCACTGAAATCTGTTTTTAATCCTAACTGTTGCTTAGATTGTGCTTTGTAACCGTTACCAATATCAAAGACAAAAGGATACTCACAATGGCACCTGTGGAGGAGGGGGTGAGGTGGCAGAGGGTACCGGCACAGCAGGAGCAATAGCAGGTGTGGTCACGGAGGGCGGGGGAGGTGCAGCCGCAGGGGCTGCAACAGTGACAGCGGTGTCCTCTTTCTTTGTGTCTTCCATGGCTTCTGGCTCATCATCATAATCGAACCTATCCAGCAGCTTCTACAATGCATATGGCAATGCTCCACTTAATACAGGCTCAATCAGCACACCAGAAACTTTACAGAACAACAGATATTTCTATCAGTTACAACCCTACCATGCTATGTCTTTTTCTCCTGTATGTCCTGGGGAGCTTGGTCCAAAGACAGACAACACTGCCATTAACGCCACATTAGTAAACATACAACTTCAAATTCTACATTCCTTCTCCAATAGTAAAAGCAGTGTTTTCTTTCTGCATATTCACTGCTTATTTCATAATAAAATCAGCAATAGACTTAATTTATCTAAAATATTCATTTGTCTAGAGAGAAGCTTCTGGAGCTCTGCATAATGCAAACAGGTGTGTGCTTTCAGGCAGCTAGACACCCATGTCCACAGTTTGTCTGGCCACGAATACACTGTCATAACAAAAGAAAAAACTATGGTGCGGGACAGGGACAGACAAAAGCTGCTAACTTTAGTAGTTTCCTTCTCAAAACTTCACAACTTACACCAATTACAAGAAACTTTCATTAAAAACAACAAACAAGCCCAAATAATCCACAAGAGTTCACAAATCTAGAACAGTAATTTTAAAATAAAAAGTAAATTTAAAAATTTTTCAAAATAGTATTTTAAGATAAAAAGTTAAACAGTAATTTTAAATTTAAAATAAGTTTTAAGATAAAACTTAGAGGTGATGGTTATGCAGGTAAACTGCCTGTCACTGCAAGTCTGACACCACCGAGAGTCGTCCTTGGAACCCTCCACCAAATGGCCCTGCTACCTCAACATGTATACCATCGTACACATACGACACTCCCACACATTGTAACTTTGAACAGTTATACTCTGTAATCATAAAGCCTGCGATATAGATCTATATTTTTGTATATAGACAGGGAAACCTAGGCACAGGAGGTTACGCACTATGAACCAACCTACAGTCAGTGAGTGTGGAGTCATGGTGGACACTGTCTCTTACACTTCAAAGCCTAAGTTCAGCTTGGGCATGCACTTTTCTTTCCAGCTGTGCCTGCTACGCTCACAGCCTCCACCTCAGGCTGTTGTGCCTAGAAACTCTGGTGTACTTCATCAACAGACTGCTAAGTCACGACACAGAACTAAACCAGAGTGAAGAGGACCTGCCATAGCAGACTTCTTTATAAAAGAACAGCTGTGTTTTCTAAATGTAATCTGTACTTCAGGTACTTTGCAGTCTCGCATATACTAACTTATTTTATAGTACCAAGATACAGTATAAGTTATAACATCCATACATATTGATCTGGGAAAAGACCTGAATCAATTACAGAATTTCTAGCTTATCAAAAAAAATTTTTTCGATGGTTCAGAGGAAATGGATGATCTGAATAAAACAGATTTTAGTCAAATGAAAGAGCACAGAACACACACACACACACACACACACACACACACCCCTTCACTCCCCAGCAGATAATTCTGTTTTGCAAACCTGATGGAACTAACAACTATGCAGGTGAACCAGCAAGATAAGATTCGCACCGCCATGGTCTCTACCCAGCAGATGCCAAAGACTGTCAAGTCTAGTACCACCTAGACATCCCAAGGGAACACCTAGGAAACTAGGCACTCGATACTGCAACTAGTTACTAAAGGAGATAAACACCAGACTTTTCTCTCTGGTACTATTAACCAAATTAAGTTCTAAGAAACATTTAAGAAGACTAAGAATCCAAGGATCAGTGAAACTAAAACTTTATGTAAGGCCTTTATGAAGACCATCAGAACGTTTTAATTTCTATGGAGAATCTGTAGCAGTGCACCCTAAAGCTACCCAACAAGCGTGTTTTGAGGGTGATGTACATTACTGTTTTTTTAGATCACGAGAGAGAGAGAGAGAGAGAGAGAGAGAGAGAGAGAGAGAGAGAGAGAGAGAGAGAGAGAGAGAGAGAGAGAGAAGACAAGGACAATAAAGACATTAAAAAAGCAAACAAACAAACAACAAAGAAAAAAATCTCACACAGCTGCTCTTCCAGGGGACCCAGTTCAGCTCCCAGCACCACACAGTGGCTCTCAACTGTAACTCCAGTGCCAGGGGATCTGATGCCTTCCTTCTCTGACCTCCACTGGCACCAGGCATGCGCAAGGTTCATATATATATATATATCTTCATGCCAAACATTTACACACACAAAATAAAATAAAGCTAAGAAAAATCTTTCCATCCAATCATCACAGATACCACTTATGGGTTATCTGAAAAATCTATACATAAGACCATGACTAGCCTAAGTAAGTCTGAGAAATAATTTAAGCAGAGGGACATTTGGAACTAAAGTATGTATATGTGTGCTGGGTGATTAGGTACTTGTACGGGCTATGACCCAAAGTCGTATAGCACCAGATATATGTCTCTTCAACTATTAAGATGCAGAAATAAACACTGGTGTGACAAGGTAGTGTCAAAAAACTAAAACCCCCCAAAACAACAAAAACAGACATAAAAACAAGACTTTATAGTAAAACTAAAGAACAAAAACCAGCTACTTCAAAAACATAAGCACTTGTTCAGTGGTGGTGGTGCATGCCTTTAATCCCAGCACTCGGAGAGGCAGAGGCAGGCGGCTCTCTGTGAGTTCCAGACCAGCCTGGTCTACAGAGCGAGTTCCAGGACAGCCTCCAAAGCCACAACAACAAAACCCAAAACAAACAAAACAAAACGCACTTAACAAAATCTTGAATGATGATGTATAACATACCCCACTCCAGAAGGATGAGACACAGTCAGGAAGCAGAAGTGGAGAACTAAAGAAGGATTTGGGGGTGGGGGGCGGGAGCAGGGATACACAAGAGAGAATCTGCGCCCATCTGTACAAGGAAACAGGTCTGCAAGCAGACACACCAACACATCTTTTCAAAGGAGCACGCTTTTTCTTTTTTATTGCTGTGTTAACTCTGTACTGTTTCTCTTACAAACACAGAACATTCCTCATCCATGTGCGTGTGTGCAGACCATGTTTATGTCAGTGTCTTCATCACAGTCTTGCTCTGTGTCTCCATGCAGCTTTTCCACGGATACCGAGCATGTAACCCTGGTCTTCACGCTTGTACAGCAAGTATTTACTGACCACATCATCTCTCTGACCATGTTTATTCCTTTTTCACTCAAAATTTAATCCAGTATTTCCTAAATTCAGGAGTCACTTATGAAACACTCAGCTAAAATAATGAAAACTGGCATTTACCTACAACATTGATTATTAATTATTGGTGATAAATTTCTTATAACTTATTTTAGAAAGAATCATACATTTTAGAGATCACGAAATCAAACATTATTTAATGCTACAATTTTCAAACTTTTTTTTTTAAACTGTGAAACTGGAAAAAGAAATTTTAAACAATCATAACCCTAACAAAAACATGAAAGACAAAAGTAGAGCTGTCTGGGTTGAACCCCACAGCACACCCACACCCCGGCTGGCAGGCAGTATCTTAAACATGCCCGTTAAGTTTCAATCTGAGACGATCCCCATGGACTCAAGTTCACTTGGTGCCCAGTTGGTTGTCTCTTTGGGAGACGGTGAGCAGTTGAAGGCCACCAAGGGCAGCTTCTCAAAGTCTCACTTGGTCCAGGCTCTTTTTCCCTCTCCTTGCTTCCGGTCCACTTTAAACTGAAGAGACTCATCTGCTACGTGGTCCGGCTGCAACCACTGATTCAACTCTCTGATACCAGGAACCAAAATTCATCTTCCCTCTTTCAATTTGCTCTCCTGGGTATTTGGCCACAGCCACACAGAAAAAGAGCCCCTAAGGATGGCAAGGCCCACTGAGTAAGCAGAGAGATGCTGGGGTCAGTCACCCCAGGACTCACGTCACAGACATGGTAACTACAGTTATCACAGCAACAGCAAATGTCATTCAGTAGCAAAATAGATAACCTGATCTACTGGATCTTAATAACCATCCATGCTCAATATACACAGACCTAACAATACAGTTCAAAACAAAAGCATAGACCTGCAGTGCACTGTTTCTGGGAAAACATACAACAGAACCCAACAGCATCATTGCTAGGTACAAGTGAAGAATTGCTCTGTTCACTTTTCTTTATTCTGTAAGCTTGTTGACAGTGAGCCTGCACGACATGCATAACCAGGAAAAACCCTTTTGACATTGAGGAGGAAGATCAAACCACAGACAAACGGACAATGCCTGCAGGAGCTGCAGAAGAGAGCCTACAATGCACAGTAAGACAGACAGTGGTGATGTGAGAGAAGCGTACCTTGTCAAATGCAGTTTTTTGTTCAGGTGGGGGGAAAGCGGCTTTTTGTTCAGGTGGTTGTGTAGGAGCTGTCTTTAACTGAGCTGTGATAGCCTGAACCTGGGCCATCACAGCATTGTCAAGGGCGGGAGACTGTGGTTTTGGAGGCTGTTGAAAAGTCTGAAGGATCTGCTGAAGCTTAAAGAACGGGAAAACTGATAAACCACACAACAAAGCATCATCATCAAAGTTAACTTACTAAAAAGAAAAGAATCTCAGAGTGGCTAAAAATAGCATAGCAGTAAGTAAACTGGGCAAAGAATCCACCATTCACTAATGGCTAAATCTGTCAATGAACTTATTACAGTGTATTGCTTATGGTTAAAAATGTATGCTGACAATCCCAAAGATACAAACAAGGCTCAAAGAAAAAGAGAAAACACATGGAATTGTAACAGCAAGTTTTCTAGAAATACAGAAAATTTCACTCCATATAATCTTGAGTCAATCAGAAAAACTAGAATGTGAGAACAACACCTGCCACTTCAAAAGCTCTCAGCTCTTTCCAGGAGATACTGTCGCTTCCTTACTGTGGACACTCGCGTTTCTCGTGTCAGCTCTAACTCCTCGCATTAGCTCCCTAGTGAAGGCTACTCTGGTTGAAGACATTCTCTCCCGCCAAGGAACATGGGAAGGAGGAGCAGGAACAACGCTCTGCTCTGCAAGCCATTTGCATCACGCAGCTTACCTGCTGGCCCTGAGTGGTCTGAAACAGTTGAGCCACAGCAGCAAAGGCATCAGAGCTGGGCAGCTGTGGCACAGTAGGCATGGAGTTTGTGGGCGCTTGTGCCAGTTCAGAAGACACTTTTACTGGGGGTGGAGGAGACCCTAAAAAGCAAAGGGCATCAGGCCTCAGAAAGAGTCAACTTCATACCTTCCTCACTCCTGTTTAAACCAAATTCTGTCCAGTTTAACTTGTGGTTGGTAAGGTATATACTACATATAAGTGACAAAGGGCACATTGCCATTTGAAGTAAGAATTACATGAAGAAAAACTGTGCCTTCCAAATTCAAAGTTTCCTTCCTATGGGAAAGTTCTACTAACTCAGCAACAAACCTTTCATGTAGAGAAACTCAATTCTTTTAAATTTTTTCTTTTTTTTTCAAACAGTATACTCTGATTATGTTTCCTTCCCAACCCCCAAATCCACACCAATTCTCTCATTAGAAACCAAACAGGCATATAAGGAATAAAAACATGATAAAACAAAAACAAACCAACCAGAGTAGAACAAAACAAATGAACAGAAGAAAAGGAGCCAGAGTTGCTAGTGCGCTAGGACCTCTCTTACCATCAGACACTGACTGACCTTCATTGTTGGTGACATTTTCTGCTACGGGAACAGCATTACTGGTTCCTGCTGCCATGTCCAAAAGAGGTTGAATAATTTCAATTTTGAATACTCCATTTTTTTGCCAAAGATTTAGCACACGAACTATTTTACTCTGTTATGTGCAAGAAAATGAACATACAATAAATATTTACGGAAATTGCTTATCATATCTGATTTTAAAGAGAAACCATTACTGTTTCGACGGGGGTGGGGTGGGGTGTGGGGGGTATTTCCATCAGCATCATTGCCCAGTTAAACAACTCAAATGAACCTTTCCTCAGTGGTCTAACCTAATAAAAAGGAACATAGACAGACTAGATACCTAGCAATTAAAAAGGAAGATATTTGACTATCAATGCTCAGAGTTACAAAGAAAAACACTGACAAAACTCAATTATCTTAAAAAAGTTAACCAGGTGAAGACTGTCTTCAGGATGATCAAGACATTAACTATCTCAGAGACTATCTGCACGTGGTCAGCAGCGCATGCTTGTGATGCCAGCTCTCAAAACGGAGACTGCACATCAAGGCCCAATTCTCCAGCACAAAAAACAAATGAAAACCAGTCTTTAAGAAATTGGGTAACAGGGAAAAGATGGTTTTTGGCCAAGTAAGTATGAAGGAGAGACTCAGATGAAACTCTGTTGTTATGAGCACAGGGTTAACTCAGATGAAACTCTGTTGTTCTGGGCACAGGGCTAACTCCTGTTCAGGGTCTCTTTATAAAATCCTGCTTCAAGAGCCTAAGAATGTACACACAGACACTGCAAAGACACAGTGTTCCTCTTAATATAAATGTCTCCATTCTCATTACTAAGTACAGAATCCATGATTCCACACTGAAAGAGTGGACCACAGTTATGGCAGACAGAGGAAAAGAGTCTAAACTGTAAAGGGGGCAACTTAACCCTTCACAACTCGGAAAAGGGCTGGTTAATTGTCTCACAGCTAAACCTACATACCTGCTGGCCTTACCCTAGGGTTTTCTCTGAATCTCAAGTCTACCACAGGAACGTGAGAGCCAAAGTAAGCATCCTTTCTCTCTGGTTTGGTCAAACAGCAAATAAATCCAAGTTCCTCTCTGTGTCATAATTTCTTTAGGTACTTAGGGAAACCAAAGCAGCTGCTGATGAGTATTCAATAATACTGCTGTGTAACATTATGTGCGACTATCATGTTCCTTCTTTCTACAGAACATTGTGAAACTGTGTGTGTGTGCGTGTGTGTGTGTGCGCGTGTGTGTGTGTGCGCGCGCGCGCGCGTGTTGTATTTTTTGTAGTCTTATTGCAAATGAGTATCACTCACACGCCTGCACGCTGGGAAGAAGAATTCTGGGCCTTCTACAATACTACAGAGCTGCTCATCGTCAAGGACATCTTTGTAGCTCAGGTTTGCTGTTACAGCAATCTTCCAGCAGCTACTGGTTAAGTGCTGAGATCAAAGGCATGTGCCACCATGCCCAGTTGGTGATTTTTCTTTAAAGACAATGCTTCCTGTACACCTCTTTTTGGCTTCTTTTAACTGGGATAAGAACATTAACACAAAGCATACCTTCTCTAGAAATCTTCAGTGTACAACACAGAGCTGTTCATTTTAAGGACCATGTTTGGCAGGTCTCAGAACTTTACCTTGCACAGCCGACACTTGAGACCCACTACTAAGCAACTCCTCACACCCCACTCCCCAGCAATCACACTCTTTGCAGATTGGTTCCTTCTGCAATTCAACATTACAAAAGCCCTTGTGCAGAGAGGCCATGTGAATTTGACATTTCACAAGGAAATGAGACTACGAAATGACCACTGCAAAGAAAACTGAACTTCAGACGAGTTTACTACATAAAGATATTATCTAATAACACAGCAGGTTTTAAATAACATGAATCCAAAGTCTCAATAATGAACCCAACAAGAATGCAAATTTCACAAGTTATTAGCTGTACCTTATCTTCAGATGGACAAAGATATAAATATTGGAA
This sequence comes from Mesocricetus auratus, assembly GCF_017639785.1. Lineage (NCBI taxonomy): Eukaryota > Metazoa > Chordata > Mammalia > Rodentia > Cricetidae > Mesocricetus > Mesocricetus auratus. The sequence goes on along the minus strand of NW_024429192.1, from coordinate 7,300,969 downwards.
TGTAGCAGTTATATTTTTAGAGAATCTTGGCCCAAAAACATCTTTATCAGTGCCAAATTGATGACGAGACTGTCTCACAATGGAATCAATGACATATAATCCTGGAACCTTGTATTCTGGTTTACACTGCAAGGGTAAAGATACAAAATTAATATAAGAACAACAAAACCAGGGAGTGTGATAGCATACACCTTTAATCCCAGCACCCCAGAGGCAGAGACAAGTGGGACCTCTGTGAGACCCAGTCTACTCTACTTAGTAAGTTCCAGGCCATGCAGAGCTATACAGTAAACCCTGTGCCTTGTGCCTGCCCGCCCCCGCCCACACACACACACACACACACACACACACACACACACACACACACACACACACACACACACACACACACACACACGGAAATCCAAAGCAAATCTGACACCCATTATCTCAAGAGTATGCAGCTCCACACATCCACCGTCCACGGTGTAGGAACTACTCAAGTGTTCCAGCCACTTAACTGCTTCCAGTCTGTGGACATTACATTCTTTGATATCTCAGACTCCAAGGACCCCCCCCACCCCCAGATCCTCCATTTCCTCTCCAAAGCTTCCCAGAGGCCATGGCCAACTCACTTTCCAACATCTCAGTTATTATGAGTCTCTGAGTCAGTAATTTCCATGCTTTAAAATTACTAAAACATACTTTTAAACATGTTGGTTTTACCAGAGAAATAAAAAGTAAAAGGAAAGGTCATTTGGGTCTATAAGCTGGACAAAGGCGAAACAAAACACTTAGAGAAAATAAGCATTTCTATAGGAAAAGGTATAACCCTTCATGGAAGACAATTAATTCAGCAACAGAAATAAAGCCTTCTGCTGGGCGGTGGTGGCGCACGCCTTTGATCCCAGCACTGGGGAGGCAGAGGTAGGCAGACCTCTGTGAGTTTGAGGCTGGGCTGGTGGGCTGGACTGATAGCCTCCAAAACAATACAGAGAAACCCTGTCTCGTAAAAAACAAAAGCAAAAGCAAAAAAAGAAAGAAATAAATAAAGCCTTCTTTGATCTTAAGAATTTATGCTAAGGAAAACAACATGCATGCATGTTTTCCTTTAAGGCTAGCTACTGAGGCATTTTCAATGAGAAATAACTACACTGGCTAAGTATATCATAGTAACGCTCACACAATGGGTCTTTTTTTTAGATGTTTATAATATATTCAGTAGGAAAAGCAAGTCAATAACCACCTTGTGTCCATTTTCCTTACAGAGACTCAGGCGTACACTGGTAACCGGGGTCAGAAGCACACGTGCAATCAAATGCTGTCCCCATTTACATCTTTGCCTTTTTGGTCTGCTGCTACAGGAAGCGTCTAACTGACACAAATACCTACTGTGCACCTAATGATCCAAGACACATCAATGGGCTATAAGATGCTTAAGATCTATTGAGAAAGATGTGCTCATCACATACACTTTAAGACAACACACAACCACACGACTAAGAAAGTTTAGTTGTGATGGCAACAGGGGAAAGTCAGGAAAATTAAAAAGTAACTTCATCTCAAGAACTCACAGGAGAATTAAATGTCAACACAGTAGATGGGGCAAAGGGTCTAGAACAGGCAAGCCCTTAGGCTTAGGGAAGGGTCCCAATACAAAAACAATGAGTTCTGTTGTTGGGTATGACAGAAGCTGAGTGCCAAGCTTCTCGCCAACATTCAATGAATGGCAGTCATATGAAGAAATGCCTTGTTTTTATTTTTAAAAACATTTATTTTACTAGTATGGGTGTTCAGTCTATCTGCGTGTGCACTATGTGGATGTCTATAGCTCGAAGAGGCCAAAACCAAGCACAGGACTCCCTGAAACCGGCTAAGAGTGTGAGCAGCCACGTGGGCGGTAGGACGCACACCCAGGTCTTCCGAAAGCAGTTTCCATGCTCTTACCTTGTTGAGCCGTGGCTCCACCCCAGGAACTACTTTCTTTCTAGAGTGTTTTTAGAAGCACACATCCAAATTTCTTTTCACATATGTAAATACATCATAATAAACATGGTAATAATGAAATAGTTACCTTTTTGATGAACTTTTCTACTATTTGAACAACATGCTTATAAAGCTGAAAGACAGAAAATTACAGCCAGTTTATACATTCCTACATTTCCTACAATTAGTGAACCCCCAAAACCTTGAAATTTTTAATTTAAAAATTTAGCAATTAACTCAAAGACTCTTTAGAAATAGCTCAAACTCATTAACAAAGAATCTTGGGAAAGGAATTAATCAAAACAAAAACTACACACTCCTTTCCAAGAAGAATGCGCTTTCTTAGTGGCCCAAACTTCATGAAGTAAGGGTCAGGCTAATGTAACATGACAGAACAGAACCAAAAATAATAACATTTCTAAACTGTGCCATTTACTAAAATGTGATCTTGAGTAACATATTTCCCAAAGCCCAATTTTGACCCTTTTTTTTTTTCCGTAAGAAGACAATTATCTGACAGCTGGTTTATAAAGACTGAAACAGTATTGTCACAAACTTTCAGCAAAACTTAATTCATTCACAAGATAAATTCTGACGTTAACAATATTCTAAATAATGCAAAGCAGAGCTGGCCAGACAGCTGAGTGGGTTAGGGTATTTGTTACAGAAGCCTGGCAAACCGAGCTGGATCCCTGAACCCATTATCAAGGTGGAAGAAAAGCAGCCTTCCAACCTCCACATGGCACGTCCTCACCCTACCAACAATAATTAACTAAAAGTATTTCTAAGTTAAGTGTTTTATCCTTACCTTAATAGCTTTAATAGCAGCTTTAGTGATCAGAATCATTTTGGCTCTAGAGATGGGAGGTTTCATATCCATAAGTGAAAAAAGCTTGAAAAATAAAAGAGATAAAGGTAAATTCAGGTCAATCTCCTTATTTTACAAAGACATTTATATCTATTGGCCAAGAGAACAACAAACCTTTGTAACTAAAACTGGTCAATTCGGCTATATATCCAGTATCAGTAACTTTTCTATATACTTGCATCTTCACTTAGAAAAAACAATGGAGAGGATTACATTAAAAAGAAAAAAAAGTATGAATACAGAAGCAAAAACATCTAAAAAGATGCAAAACCAACAAAATCAGTCTTTCAAAAAAAATCTAAAAACTGTGAAGGGAACAACACACCTCTTCCTGGACTGAGTTTGATGATAGTGTAATTGTATCAGTGTTTAGTGTAATTTCAATGTTTAGTGTGATATCAGTTCCAAATCTTACTGAGTACTGAGACCTTGAAGGACTTTCAAAGGTCATTTAGATAAACATGAAAAAAGTCAAGCAATAGATTTAAAATGCCATTATAAAGATACAAATATCTATGAATGCTAGTGTGAGAATTCAAAATTTCTTCAAGCAATCAGGTATTCTCTTGATGGCAAACACACAATATTCCCCCCCCCAAATTATATCCAACTGAGATATTAATAACCAGCCTCCCATGAGCCATCTCCAATTCCCTCCAGCTTGCACTAATGTTTCAAGTGTATATGTGCTGCTCATACCATACTGTCTAGACAATACATCACCAGTCTAAAAAATAAGTCTCTTCCCAGGGTCAGCAACCCCACTTTCAGCACGACCTAAAAATTCACAATTTCACAGCTCTTTAAAACTTGGGACAGTTTGCACCTACACATAGAAAAGGGTTAGGATGCTGGATGCAACCAGTACAGGAGCCACATACTTTACCAAGAAAAGGCTGGAACATTTCTATAAATAATAAGAAAATGGGGGAAACAACTTAAGGTAAATTCATTTTCTGGAGAGATTATTTAAAAAAACAAAAAAGACACCAATTCTTTATTATTTCCTAATATACAAATTCCTGATCAATAAGAGGCACACTGTTCTTTGACAGGATCTGAGTTTGGTCCCAGCACCCAGGGTGGTGGGTTGCTCACCAGTAGATGACTCTAACCCCAGGGGATCCCAATCTCCTCTTCTGGCCTCTGTGGGCACCTACATTCATATATATGCATATGCAAATAAATCCGCCTCCCCCCCCAAAAAGGTTCTCCTTGAGAATAACACTAAATGGAAAAGTAGAGAGAACATAGTAATGGATGAAGCTATGCAAATCAGTGAACTAAATAAATTTAACTATTTCAACTTAAAAACTCTAAAGCTGGTTCATAAACATACAGCTCACATTTACTATTCTTTTCATCTCTGTACCTTAAAACATAGCAAGGCTGCAGAGAAGTTCTCAAGGGTCAGGAGTAGACTGCCTCAGATTATACATATTAGGTCATGTCAACAGTAAACAAGTCACTGCTTTTTTCTCTTGGCTGGAAAGATGGCTCAGCTATTAAGAGCACTCACTACCTTTTCTCCCACAGGTCCTGAGTTCAAATCCCAACATCCACATGGTGGGTCACAACTATCTATAAAGGGATCTGATGCCCTCTTCTGTAATGTAATGCAGGCACATGTGTAGACAGAGCACTTGTACATAAAATAAATGAAAGTGTTTAAAGTCCAAAGAACATACAGGACTGTTACTGCTTCCATGAAAAAGCAAACCTGTCAGTCATTTTAAAACTCCAAGGCCAGACTACCATGTAGCAACAGTCAACTTTTGAGCAGAGTAACAAGAGGTGCCCAAGGGAGAAGAGGTCAGCGCTGGCCTTGTCCCCTCTGAGATCCGTTTTCAATGATTCTTGGGAAGGTTCCATGCTTCAGATGATGCCCAAGGAATGAATCTGAACTAAAAACTGTCAAATCTCGTCTATTCTAAAGCTGACACTTCCTAGTAGTGTATCCAATGCTGCTTCCCAACTACATTTATTGGAGAGCACTGACCATGACAGGGAATCCAAGAAACCAAAGAATGTTGCATTCATTCAGCAGGGAAAACAGAATGTGGGCTGTGCACTTGACAGCCAGCAGACATGCAAATGGATCTTTAACCCAAACAGGCCCATGTTTGAAACAGAAAAGTCTTCCATGAATAAAGCTGAGAAGTTTGTGCTTGAAGGAAGCCTAGAATGTACTGGAAGTTAGGGATACAAAAAACGACAAGAGAGCAGAGCAAAAAGCCACACAGAAGAACATCAGAGCAAAGTGAAATCAACCTAAAACTCCAAAAGGCACTGGCACTTTCGAACACCTAAACCTTGCTCTTTTGTTTAAGAGACTATAGGGTGTAAGACATGAAAGTTTTATTAGTATGTATTTGGGTGTGACATGAATATAGGTATGAGCATGTCAGAGTACACGTGGAAGGGGGCAGAGGGCAACTTTAGGTAGTCAATTTTCTCTTTCCACTGTTAGCAGACTCCAACTGCCTATGAACAGCACTGGTCCAATGAGTCCCTTTGCAGACCCCAGACATGAGTTTTTCACTGTGGTTAGAACTGCATGCAAGCAGAAATGTATTAGTGAGCTACTTTTCACTCAAAAGCTCAACAAACATAATTGGCATAGAGAGGCAGCAGGACCATTTTCAAAACTATTTAGAGACAGGGCATCACTGTGTATCCCTGGCTGACCTGGATTCAATGAGTAGACCAGGTCAGCTTTAAAATCAGAGCCTTGCTTTGCCTCCCTCTAAGTGCTGACACAAAGTGTGTACACCATGCCTGGCTTATGCTTCAGAACTCTATAGATGGCCTTACCTGTTAAGCATCTTAAGGGTCCCGGGGCACCTGAGTTTCTTTTTAGACAACCTCGACTCTCCCTTACCCAAGTCTTAAGAGTTGTGAATTTGTAGTTGATGTAACTGGAAGAAAATCACTTTAGGAAAGCTTCAAAATTGGATATATAGAATTTATTTTCCAAAGCTGATAGTTAACAGTATCTTACTGATTTCAAAGCACAAACTCAAAGCATCTCTGTTTACAAGTCAAAGTGGTCCCTTACTATCTAGACAGACCAGAAGCTTCATTAGACGTGAAGCCACTTCCATGGAAATACTCTAACTCCCATCATGTGGACAGAAGTACTAAGAAGGGGTCGGGGAGACAGGATTCCATGCCCACAGATGAGCAAGCTAAGGTTCAAGAATCAGTCCCTGCTGCTACATTAACATGCCAGTCCTAAGTTACTACAATACAAATTTGTGTGAGTGTCCCCGTGAGCGTGTGTAAGGCAGAGGTCAACCTGAGCTGTCTTGCTTAGGGGAGCCACCAGCCCTGATAGACAGACAGACAGACAGACAGACAGACAGACAGACAAAAACTAAGCTAGACTGGTTGAAGAGCAAACCCCAGGGGACAGGGCCTTCTTCCTCAGTCCTGGGATTACGGTCACATGCCAACAAGAAATAGGCAGAGCCTGTTGGAGAAGACTGCTGGGTATCCTTGGGAGGTTGTATCTGACGTTACCCCTTGCTCCCCTGTGAAGAAACATGTCTGAGCTGCTGTGAACATGCCTTTGCTGCCACCACGGACTAAAACCCTCTAAAACCAGTGCAGACAAGCCTTTCTTCCTTTCAACTGTTAGTGCTGTCACAGGGACAAGGAAACCACCACTCCAGCGGGGCTGGCAAGCCTGCTCAGGCAGGGCCCCTGCTTCACACATACAAGGCCCCATGTTAGAGTCCTACACCAGAAAAGAAACACAAAAACCAGAACCCTGCCCAGTTACTGAGATGATCAGAACGAAAAGTACTCAGAAGCGCTCAAATGTCACAGATGGGTGACTGGTACACTGGTCTCAAGCTTGTCTTTGCTCGGAGCCTTCAGAAGCCAGACTTCTTCCTGTGCTGTACAGCAGAGTGCACTTGCCAAACACTGAGCCATGCACGCATGCCCAGGCAAGCCAGGGCCCCGCGGCAACTGCTTCTGAAATTGATCCATGTCTTTAAAGAACAATACTGTATTACTGCCTTATGAATTATTAATTCAGTTCCCAAATGGAATTATCTAAAATGGTTCCTAAAAGTTGTCTTTTTTGCCGGGCGTTGGTGGCGCACGCCTTTAATCCCAGCACTTGGGAGGCAGAGGCAGGTGGATCTCTGTGAGTTCGAGGCCAGGCTGGTCTACAGAGCTAGTTCCAGGACAGCCTCCAAAACAATACAGAGAAACCCTGTCTCGAAAAACCAAAAAAAAAAAAAAAAGTTCTTTTTTTTTCTTTCCTTGGTATCTATGCCCACCCTCCCTCATTTGTACCAATTCCAATTTTGTTTTGTTTTCTTTAATTAAAATCAATTATGCTAAGCCCAACACAAAGGTCTGTGACACCTGCTACTTGAGAAGCTAAGGCAGAGGTTACAAGTTCAAGGCTGGCCTAGACAACTTAGTGGGATCTTGTGTCAAAATAGAAATTAAAAATAAGTAACAAATACACTGTTAATGTTTTCTATTTATAAGCAGTTTCTCGGATCTAAAGTAAATGACTTACTACTTATCCCTTCCTCTCCTCATCCAGAGCCAAATTGCAATTTAATAATCTTAAATAATCTTAAAAATTTTGTCAAGGAATCTCTCAGATTTACAAAGGCTGGCCTTGTGACAATCCACAACTTTGATTACAGCTATTGACTTTTCATAATTTGTTATTCTCGGTCAGAACACCGACCCAATAATCAACTAACAGTCCACAAAGTTTGGCTCTACCACTGGCTAATGCTGAGAATGTAAACATGCCAGGCCCTGTGGCATTAATGCAGCACGTAGCGGGGAGTGTGTGCCCTAGAAGTCAGCATACTACCAGGACAGCTCACAACAGTGCTTTCCAAGCTACAGGCTGACGTCACAACTGAGACTTTTAATGCACTGGCTCTCGACTAATGTCCCTTATAGAAAATGGCAGAGTCTGCACATTCTCTCTGTATACTTTCAATCATCTCTAAACCACTTGTACTATCTATACATGGCAAGTACTATTTAAAAATAAGTGTTATGAGTACCATGTAGGGATAACGACAAGAAACAAAGAAGTCTATCACAAACGAGGCATGAGACCAGCAGTTCTGAAGCATGTGCTGGTGGGATAGGAGACTCCGAAGCAGCAAGCAACCCGAGCAGGTGTCTGCACATCACCGCTGAGTTCTGAGCACTGCTTACTGCACAGCAAATTCAAGTCTTTGACCCTGGGAGCCGTCTACATTTGCACCAACCTGCCCAAGTTGGGCTCTTTGACAAGTTTTAAGAAAGCTGTCCTCTTTTGTGCTAGTCTCCTCGTCCTCACCCCTCCTCCAGTAAACAGCTTTAGACAAGGAGCACAGGGCAAGCACTACGCCCATACACGCTGGGCTCAGTTTCCTGCTGACCACCGCCTGTGCTGCGCGGCCCCTTCCTCCACAGGGCCTGCTCGCTACCCTTGCTTCCCTTGCCTTACTTCCTTCTGTCTCCTGGATAAGTACCTTTGTGATTACACAGGACCCTCTCAGATAATCCAGACAATCACTCCATGTGAGGACCACTCAAGCCCCCCAATTTCTTGGTACAGAAGATAACAGTCCCAGGTTCAAGGAACTGCGGTTGATGCCCATGCAAGAGAGGTGTGTTCATTGCTTTAAATAAAAGTGCTCACTCGCTTTGTTAACATCTGTGACCAACTTAAGCCCTCCTACAGTTTTTCATCATCACCTCCAACAAACCCATCTTCATGGTCTTTCCAACCTATTTAGGTAGTTTGGAAATCACTTTTTAACTTAGACCAACTTTCATTTGACTTTATATGCTCACTTTGTACGCCTCAGACTAAGTCATTTAGTGGTTTTGATTTTAAGGGTGGGGGATTATTTCTAGGAGGACCTCAACTGATAGTCCTAATGCTATTTATTAAAACTACTTGACACCCTCATCTGACCTCTTTTTTTTCTAACTGATTAAAGATGAAGTCACAGCCAACATATTTCTGAAGAAAAAAAAAGGCAGTCTTTACTTGACAAAACAAGTTCTTTTCTGTTATAAACTGTTATTAAAAATGTTCTGACTGGGGCCGGGCATTGGTGGTACATGCCTTTAATCCCAGCACTCGGGAGGCAGAGGCAGGTGGATCTCTGTGAGTTCGAGGCCAGCCTGGTCTACAGAGCGAGTTCCAGGACAGACTCCAAAACAATACAGAGAAACCCTGTCTCGAACCCCCCCTCCAAAAGTTCTGACTATTGGTAAATGGCAGTGACTAGATAGTCAACTGGAAGAAATAAAAATGAACCAGTATAGACTCTAGAGTTCTACTTTTAAAATTAAGCTATCAAGGAAATGAAAATAATTGAGAAGTTACATAGCAGTCTTTTGCATGTATGTGTGTCCTAGAACCAGAATTATGGACAGCTGTGAACACCATATGGGTGCTGTGACTCTAACCCAGGACCTTGGAAAAAAACAAATGTTCTTGGGCTATAGAGATGGCTCAGCAGCTAGAACACTGGCTGCTTCCAGAGGTCCTGAGTTCAATTCCCAGCAACCACATACATGGTGGCTCACAACCATCTGCAATGAGATCCGGTGCCCTCTTCTGGCCTGCAGGGATACATGCAGGCAGAACACTGTGTGCATAATAAATGAAAAATTTTTTAAAAACTTAAAAAAAACACAAATGTTTTTTTTTGCTCAGTGTTTTTTTTTAAAGATTTATTTATTTGTTTGTTATTGTACAGTGTTCTGTCTGCATGTATCACTACAGGCCAGAAGAGGGCACCATATCTCATTACAGATGGTTGTGAGCCACCATGTGGTTGCTGGGAATTGAACTCAGGACCTCTGGAAGAGCAACCAGTGCTCTTAACCTCTGAGCCATCTCTCCAGCCCCCAACACAAATGTTCTTAACCACTAAACCACCTCTCCAGCCCATGTCTTAATTTTTAAAAGAGAAGAGTGTACCGTAAAAATTTGTGTGTGTGTGTGTGTGTGTGTGTGTGTGTGTGTGTGTGTGTGTGTGTGTGTTTGTATCCACTGAGGCCAGAGATCAAAGTCAAGTGTCCTCCTCTGCTTGGGACAGACCTCACTGAACTGGAGGGCATTGACTGTGCAGATGGCTGATGAGGACTGTCCCTGCCTCCAGCACTGGGTTTCCAGGGTGCGCTGCCACGGCGAGCACTTTAAGCACTGGGCCATCCCCCTAGCACCTTAAACATCTTTTTCATTCTTAAATTCCTTAAGAACTTTACCTTTAGGCTTCTTTCAAAAGGTACATACACAGTCCAACCTTTCTTCCCCTTAAACTCCAAGTTTGTTTTTCTAAAATTTTGCTCACAATGGATTTTAAGTATATCTAGCATTACCATTCCTTCTTTTGCTATTATATAAACTCCAAGATGACAAAGCATTTTCCCTCAATTACTGTAAGTTTAACAAAAACAAACAAAAGCAAAAACAACAAAATCCAAAACCCCAAGATTGGGCTAGTGAGATGGCAAGGCACTTGTCACCAAAGACAGAGTTGGATCCCTAGAGGCCACATGGAGGAGAGAACTTACTCCTGGGAATCATCCTGTAACCCTGCATGTACATACCCATGGTACAAAAAAGGGGACAATGCTCCCAAGAGTCACACAAACATCAGTGGCAACAGGGCGGCCATCCTCCAGACAGCTAGCAGAAGGAAGCGTTCGGTCCCACTCTCCCTCTCCTGTGCAATCGACTCTGTGTGAACGCATTCGCTCACACAAATCAAAAGCTAAAGCTAGCATAGCTGGGATGTTTAATAACATAAACAATAACAATCCCATACAATTACTGCTACAAGTTAGCTGAAGGGTAGCATGAGCGTCTTCTGACACAGCATTTCATTAGAGGGCTTTAGTGTGACACTCTATGTCTGAGAAAGCACTCATCCTGATGTTGGGGAAAACAGACAACCCTGTGTAGAGAGCTCACAGCAGGTACAGACAGCAAGGAGGGCCTGTGAGAGGGCTCCCGGGGAAAAGTGCTTGCTGCTAAGCCCGACCAGGCCTTAAGTCTGATGCCCCAGACTCCAGGGTCCTGCAGGTAAGTCCTCTGACCCCCCACATGTGCAGTGTGGCACATGCCCCTTCTCGTCATAAACACAACTAAAACACTCAAGAGAGTGAGATTCAAATTCTACAGTGAACTCAGTTAACAAAGGAAATGTCAAAATGAGTCCTAATTCTTCATATATCTATGCTGTTGAGTGAAGCATAAAGCTAAAAGCTGGTAAGATATAGTTGATGCACTTCAATTACTCAGAGCAATATGAAGTTATAACAACAAGAACTAAAAAACAAAACCTCATAACCGGGGGTTGGAGAGATGGCTCTGTGGTTAAGAGCACTGCCTGCTCTTCCAAAAGTCATGAGTTCAATTCCCAGCAACCACATGGTGGCTCACAACCATCTGTAATGAGATCTGGTGCCCTCTTCTGGCCTGCTGGCAAAATATAATAAATAAATAAAACTTTAAAAACAAAAACAACTCATAATCTTCAACCAATTTTACTTCCAGAAATGTATCCAAGGTAATAATGGGATGCTCTCAAAATTCTCACAATTACTATTCAGAAAAAATAAATACATCAATTTCCTGTTACATGGGGAAACACAATGAGACTTTGCCTTCAAACAGGAAAAATTCCAATGTATGCAAAAGGGGGAAAAATACTAAAATACCCAATTTAAAATGAGCAGGTACATAGTACTTAGTGAAATTATTTTATTTTCCTAACTTGCACTTATTTCAACAATAAACTGGGTGTGGTGGTACAGGCCTTTAATCCCAGAAGAGGAAGGCTGATCTCTTGTGAATTCAAGGCCAGTCTGGTCTACAAATAAGAGTTCCAGGACAGCCAGGGCTACGTGGAGGGATCCTGTCTTGAAAAGACAAAAATCAATCAACCAATAAAAGGCCAACTATAGAGACTCATTAGTATCAGGTACAACCTGCCCATGAAATACATTTGATTGAAGCTAACATTCTGCACTGTGAGCAAATTTGAGAAGACAGCAGTACTGGGATATTGAACTTAACTATCTATATATTGCCAGCTCTACTTGAAAATATTTAATAAAACTTTTTTAAACTATAAAAAATATATTCTTTAAATTCTCACCAGGGAAACTACTGTTTTAAGTGTATTTTTATTGACATCTGTGCATTAAAGGAAGAATTCTTTTTAATTACTAATAATTTATTTTCATGTAAATTCTATTTTCTGGTATCAAATCCTTTAAAGCCTTCATGTTTAAGCCAAACCTTACCCTCTTTCCCTTCCTCTCTCTCTGTTCTTGGCCCCACCCTTGGGTCACCATGTTTGGCAAGTGCTTTCACACTGAGACACTCTCCAACTCAAGGTCTTTAGTTCCTGTAAACAGCACATTTCACCACCTGCTTCTTTATAAAGCCTACCCCTCAGATCTCTACAAGTTTGAAACCAGATACTTTACAAGCAAAGTTACACATAACATTGTTAAATTCAAGTGTCAAGAAATCCTCTTCCCTAAAATTTCTTTCCACTTATCACATTTTCCCACAAATGCAATTTTCTAATCCCAGACCTTAGAGAAACATTTTACAAAATAGTCATACAAATGTAAAAATTAGTTATTAAGTATAAAGCCATTTTAGCTCAACTGCATTAAGAAAACAATACAGTAATATAACAAGCAATATTCATTTGCTTTATTCCTTTCTATTTCATTACCAACTCAAAATTCTGTTACCATTTACTACTGAAAGAAGAAATTTTCAAAGTAATTTCTGATGATTTGTCCTAAGCTACACCCCAACTTAGGCTTCATTTTGGAGAACCTCTCCTACAATTTCCAAAAATGTGTCCTGTATTCAATTTTTCCACTTCAGAACCAAGTCCCACTTCCCTCCCCGGGTTGACAATTCACCTCCAGTCTCCAATACCAGACCCTTTCCACTCCTCACCTCCATCTTGATTCACCCAACTGCAGTCAATGCAAAACTCCTTTTGACTTGCTCAAGAAATGTGCCACAAGGTGATTCTAACAACACATGGGGCTGGCTGGCTGGTTACGTGGGGGCAAAGGCGCTTAGGGCCAAGCCTCTGACCCCACATGCGCACACACCATCACACACACAGTAACTTCTTAGAATGTCCATGTGCTATCCATGCCACTGCTGTACTCCACTAACACAGAGCCAGGTTTCAACAAGTTTATTATTAGCTGTACTAGTGAACTTTGAACTAGTATCTCAATGAAATTACCAATGAAGAAACGTTTTCATGAAATAAGTATTTCCTCCTGGACTTCGATAGAGGAAAAAAAAACAAAAACAAAAACTTGGTTCAAGGACATAGAATCATTTTATTGTAAGAAAATAAAATTTTTTAATTTTTTAAAAGCATTTAGACAGGTATGTAACACTGGCTACAATCACCTATTATTTAATGAGCAAACACAGATACCTCCCCACTCCTGCTTTTCCTCAAATTCTCTCCTCTGGTAACTTCTTGTAGTATCATGTCAAAAAACGAAGATACCCACTGAACAAACCTTAGATTCAGAATCAACAAAAACCATGTAGTTGGCTAGCAGTTTTCAATCTGACAGAAAACCATATCAAGCAAGAAAACAACTAAATGGTATGTTATAATGTAACATTTTTGAGTTTCTAAAATCCTGGAATATAATTTATAATAGAATTGCATTCTGAAAATGTACAATTCACTAGTTTCCAGAATAGTGGACAACAGTGGGCCTTTACACAAATCTGGACAGCCACAACAGTGGTGCACACATGTTATTATTCCAGCACTTAAGATCCAGCAGAGCCAGGCATTGCTGCAAGCTCAGAAACAGTCTGGGTTACAATGTTACATGCCAGCCAGAGCTACAAAGACCCTGCTTCAAGAAAGACAAAAAAAGATGTGCATACAGCATGGCAGCAATGCCAGCATCGGGAGGCAGAGGCAGGTGGATCTCTGTGAGTTGAGACAGCCTGGTCTACAAGAGCGAGTTCCAGGACAGCCTCCAAAGCCACACCTGTCTCAAGCCCCCCCCCAAAAAAAACAGATGAGCATACATCACCATACTTCCACGGCTTAGCCAATCCTTTCTAAAGCAGACGGACACACACACACACACCCTTTTAAAAAGGTAGTGGGGATGGTCTGGAGAGACGGTTCAGCAGTTAAGAGCACTGGCTGTTTTTGCAGAGGACCTGACACCCTCTTTGGTCTTCCATGTGCAGCTCATGCAGCAGACGCTCATGCATATCAATAAATAAACAAACAAACAAGTACAGTGTGCTGGGCATATATGTGGAAGCCAGAGGTCAACATTACATATCTTCATCTATTGCCTTCCATCTTACTTCTGGAGACAGACCATGCCCCTCTCGGAATCTGGAGCTGCCTAGCTGTCTAGAAAGCTTCAGAGATCCTCATGCCCCTGGGACCCAGTGCAACTGTTACAGGCGTATATTGTCAACCCCAAGTTTATACACGGGTCCTGGGATCCACATTCAGGTCCTGATGATTGTATAGCCAACGCTTCACCAAGTCAGCCATCTCCTCAGCCCAGGCATGAATTTAAAAACACCTTGCTCCCTAAAGAGTTAGGGCTCAGTAGTTAAGAGAACTCGCTCTTGCAGAGGAACCAGGTTCATTGCAATTCCCAGTAATTCTAGGAAACCTAACATCCTTTTCAGGCCTCTGTCAGTACTGCGTACATGGTACGTACATGCACACACGCGTGTGCACGCGCACACTACTTATACACGTAAAATAAATTCTAAAAAATATAAAAGACATGTTACAGTAATTATATAGTTATACCCTATATAGGTAGAGCTTTGTAATTTTGCTTCAGCTAAAAATTAGTGCTGACCAAGAACAAGGAAAAGACAAAACAGAACCTCATGATAAACTACAGGAAGCCACTAGAGGTCTTTCAGAGGGTGGTGGCAGACTACAGAGCTGGTTAACCCCGATCTAACACAATAGCATACTTTAGAGAGGGGCAATACCAGAAGAATAGGAAGGGGGTATACTGAATCAGGTCTAAACACAATAAAGCTTTGTCCTTTTTCTTAATTGGTGAAGCCCTTGCATTAATTAATAAATAACACCAGGAATAAAATATCCTCCATCCTCATATCTTGTTCATGGAGACTTATAAGCAGTGGCTACTGCTGAGATTAACCATACTCCAACACCTATAGCACGAATCCACTGAGTGCAAAGTCATCAGGAAATACCCACTTCCCCATCACAGTTCCAATATATATGCACATCCATGTTCAAAGTAAGAGGATACAGAATTGAGGCTCCTTGGGTTCAGTGTCTCCCGTCTTGTGATGTACCTGTGTTTAGTCATGTGCTTGAGCAATACATTCAAACTATGCTGGCTGTGTGACCACCTCCTCCCATTTCTAACACATTTGCAAAGAGCTAGGACCAGCTTTGAACAAATGTATAGTGAATACGGAGCTTTAAAACTAAAGACTCAATAGCTGGGTGTTGGTGGCGCACACCTTTAATCCCAGCACCCGGGAGGCAGAGGCAGGCATGGTAAACAGGATGAGTTCCAAGACAGCCTCCAAATCAATACAGAGAAACCCTGTCTCAAAAAAAAAAAGCACAAACAAAAAAACTACTAAAGACTCAATCATGCAGAATGTCATTACTAAATGACAAATATTAAGTGGGAGTTTATGTAGATGTTAATAGTGGCTAATGAACACAGTAGAAACAGACAATGACTTTGGGATGAAAATCATCAGTGAATTAAAAAACAAATGTGTATGATACATGGGAGCATAAAAGGTGGTCTTTTCACCTTCTCTTAGGCTCCAGGGTTAACCCCGAGACCAGACACTCAAAGCAAGTACTTTCACTTGCTGAGCCATCCCCAAGGCTAGGATAACTTTCTGACCACGGTGACAACTGACACTAAAATCAACGCTGTACACAGAGATGATGGTAGAACTTCTCAATCTTGTTGTCAAGTAGGCTTTTTACAAATTCCTACCAGACAGCCAGGGACTTTCTGCCTGGTCCCCTACTGTTTCCTGTACAACTCTGCAATTAAAGGAACTGTTTTTTTTTCTTTTATTAAGAGTATATATAAATCTAGTCATTTTACTACCTATTGAACAAATGTGAAGATTAAAAGTTTAGTAGCCGTTAACAAACAAACTTAAAACCTGAGGAGATTAGCATACTATTATACTGTTATGTACCACTATGACAGTTAACACACAGCAAGTTTTACTACTCTAAAAAAAAAGATTAGGCACCAACCAACCACTTTCCACTGTGATATATACTTACCTATAAGTGGCATGATTCTATGTATGTGTACATAAGTCCAAGTTTCTTTTCAAGACAGGGTTTCTCTGTGTAGTCCTAGCTGTCCTGGAACTAACTCTGTAGACCAGGCTGGCCTTGGACTCAAGAGATCCACCTGCCCCTGCCTCCCTACCAAGTGCTGGGATTAAAGGTACGAGGTACCATGCCCAGCCAAATTTCTTCTTTGGGCATTATCTATTGTGTCTGAAAATAATTTTGTGGAAAGGGGTGTTTGGGAAGAAAAACTGCACGGATGTCAACTATTCTGCCCATCTAGGGTCTGTTCCCGCTGGGATCACTGACCACATGGATTAACAGCAAGATGCTGCAACCCATGCAAACACAACTGAGAACTTTCAAGAGGTGAATGGAGGGATGGCTGTCCTCATGTTCACTCATCCCTGATGAAACCTAGTTTCTCGTCCTTAACTGCTTTCAGATTAATTAGGGCTATGGTAAGGCAAATACAGACACCAGTAAGAGCTTTAACTGTCCAGCATGGAATGCACTCCACAAGCCACACAAATGCTGAACACAACGAGCATGGTGAAGGTATATAACAAACTGTGTTATCAAGGTATATTTAAAATGAGATTTAAATGTGTACAGACCCAGAATTTGTTTCTGGCTTTAAACAAACAAAACCACCATTTTGTCACCTTTCTATGATTAGGTATGGATCATCCTCAATTCTGTTTCATCATATTTAGAAACCAAACATTTCTGCTACTTTTAAATTTATCTCTAAGTCAATTTATTACTTATGTAGGTAACTTTTTCTAGAACAAAGTACTTGACAAAAAATGTTAAAGAAGAACATATTTTTTACCAAAAACATTGGGAATAAATGTTGTCGGAATACTCTGAAAAGCCAGCTTTCCTTCGGTTACTGTGGGAAGAGACTGAGAGTTGGGAACAGAAGTAGCTGTGACTGACAGGATCCAAACAGTCAAAAGCACTAACAAAATGCTAACACAATAGTGTATCTCCTCCACATAACACATCACTCTGAATCCCTTGTCCACTCACATCTCTCTCAACAGAATGAATGATAAAAAAAAAAAAGATTAGTACTGCAGGTTAAAATACAAGAGCAAGCCGGGCGTTGGTGGCGCACGCCTTTAATCCCAGCACTCGGGAGGCAGAGGCAGGTAGATCTCTGTGAGTTCGAGACCAGCCTGGTCTACAGAGCGAGTTCCAGGACAGCCTCCAAAGACACAGAGAAACCCTGTCTCGAAAAACCAAAAAAAAAAAAAAAAAAAAACAAGAGCAGCCTCATCAGAGCAGAGATCTAAATTCCACTAAACAATCATGACTAGCATCACAGTGAAGAGGAAGGCAGCAAGCTCCCTACTTCAGAGAATTCTCGAGTTAGTGCTGAGTCAAGACTGATAGCAGAGCATCCGCTCCTAACAAACACTCCCAGCTGAACTTGTCTGACTTCAGAGAAAGTGAGGTCCCTTTCCCACTCACTCACTCACAAGAGGCCACTGCTGCTGCATGAGAGGGCCCATAACATACCTTCAGTTTACATTCCTACACATGAAGAGACAGTTTGCTGTGGTCCTTACATTTATGGACCTAAAGGAGTCAAATGAAAACTGAGGACAACTGTCAGAGTGGATGTGCACAGAACACATTTGACAAAGTTTATTGCAGTTATCAGCAAAAATGGACTCTGTGAGCATGTTTAAGAATATGCACAATAAGCAACATATATACACAGACTCCATCTTTATTGTTCACAGGTCTCAGATTTCATCATTTGATTGTCTCTGCTGGAAGTAATAGCTTGAGTGAGGACAAAAAGGGACCTTTTTTAAAAGATTTATTTATTATGTACACACTGTTCTGCCTGCATGTTAGAAGAGGGCACCAGATCTCACTATAGATGGCTGTGAGCCATCATGTGGTTGCTGGGAATTGAACTCAGGACCTCTGGAAGAGCAGTCAGTGCTCTTAACCCGTGAGCCATCTCTCCAGCCCCACAAAAAGGGACTTTTAAAATTAAATAATAACTTATTTTCATTAAAAAAAATGGTTTTGCCGGGCGTTGGTGGCGCACGCCTTTAATCCCAGCACTCGGGAGGCAGAGGCAGGCGGATCTCTGTGAGTTCGAGACCAGCCTGGTCTTACAAGAACGAGTTCCAGGACAGCCTCCAAAGCCACAGAGAAACCCTGTCTGGAAAAACAAAAACAAAATGTTTTTTTACATCATTTTTGTATCTCAAAGATCTTAAAATAATAGATAGATGGGGACAGCAGACTATGATGTTCCTTTAATGCGTAAGACAATAATTAATGGATTAAAAAATTCTATAAATTTCTACCTTCCTAGTGCTGGGACTAAAGGTGTGAGCCACCACCTCCTGATTAAAAATTTCTGTAATTTTTATTCATTTCACAAACTTCATTAAAGTTTTAAACTTTTCACATTGAGGAAAACCACATAGCAGAGCACAAAGTCCTGGCCATAACAGACCTGCCTCATTCCATCTTTTTTAAGACTTATTTAGCAGTGCGTCTTCGAGAGAATAAAGCACCCAAATACCAAATTAATGAGTGTCTTTAGTAACTCACTTTCCACTTTACCGTCTATATCAAGACAACTTCCTTGACATCATTCCCAGTCTGTCCTTTTCCTTTTATTTCCCAACTTGGTTCTCTTGCAGCTTTAAACTCACCTTTTCATATCCCTCCCTGAATATGCTCAATCCTCTCCCTTTAAAGCTTACTTCACATATACTGATGCTGTTGGTCTGTGCACCAGAGAAGCACATCAGACCCCCTGAACCTGGCTCCAACAGGAGTCCTCTGGGAGAGCATCCTAACCAACCAGTATCTCCCAACCTGAAGCCTTGCCTTTTGTCTAACAGAGACTAGGGTCTACAACATACTACCCAAGTTCCCAGTCTCATCTGACAGTGCCCGCCCACCTTTCACCAGACTAAAATCTTATAGTGTAGCATGCATAAACACATAGCCTACCACGTCTAGTACACTGCTAGCCTCTCCTTCCCATCACCCATAAAGCAGCCGCTTCCTCTAATCATTCAAAACCAAACCAAAGATTACATTTGACTTATGTCCTTATCCATTCAACCCTAAACTTCAAATTCCATTACCCCAAAATCTTTAATCTGTTGACCATTCCCTTGGTATTCTACAAAGCACATCAACTAAGCAGAGAGATCTACATTCAAATTCTGACTCTGCCATTAGTTTAGAAATGTGCCCTTGGGTAAATTATTATTTAACTTAAAAAAAAAAATCAGCCCCTCCAAGGCCAGCCTGGTCTACAAAGCAAGTTCCAGGACAGCCAGAGCTGTTACACAGATAAACCCTGTCTTGGATGGATGGATGGATGGATGGATGGATGGATGGATGGATGGATGGAAAAAAATCAGCCTCTCTATGTAACTGGATGCCTATGCAAGGCTGTAGGAATATGTATCTGTTAAACTAGACATATATAAAGTGCCTGAGAAGCCAAATATGCTATAGTAGGTATTTTCTTTCTCTTCCCTGCACCCTAGAATTTTTACCAGCACTCATGAGTGACTCTGCCTGTTTTGGCTACTTCTGACTCTAAAAACTACATGCCCAATTGCTTGCCAAAAATATCCACATGACTATTCTACACAACAGCAACTTAACCTATTTCAAAACCAAATACAATTCTTTTCCACTAAACATACTTTTGAAGACTGACTTGTCATCACTATCTCAGCATATAGAATACAGTGACAAAAGGGTTTTTTGTCTGTTTTCAAGTCAGGGTGTAGCTTTGGAGCCTGTCCTGGGTAGACCAGGTTGGTCTTTAATTCACATAGATCTACCTGCCTCTGTCTCCCTAGTGCTGGCATTAAAGGCGTGCGCCAGCACTGCCCGGTTGACAAAGGGGCTTATACAACTACCAGACACTAAGGTCCACGAATTCCTTTGGCCCACATTCTTCCACGCCTCCTGTGACCTACACAACTACCCCACCACAAGTGGAACACAACCTTGCTACTGTACTACTTAAAACCATCAATGTTTCCCCACAGACTAAAAGTGAGGATTCAAATACATGAAACATGAACACCACTCTCCAAATTAATCATCTTTACTTTCCAGCAGCTCCAGAGTCAAACCACTACTTACTTCTTAGTCCTTCAAACTGTCTCTGACCTTCTCTGAAATCCTAACACAGATACCGTTCCTTCTAAGTGTTCACCGACACCTCATGGGCACCTCAGAACACACAAGAGCCCAAAGGAAAAACCCTTTTCATTGGTTAAAATTCTATCTGGTAGGCCCCTAAGTGACAGAGATGCTCTTCCCCAGTTAAGGACACAGCTGAACAACTGAACATTAGATTTGGGAGATCCAATGTTACAAGGACCTAATCAGCAATGTGTTCTGAATAGGGAGAAATAGTAGAAACTAAGCACTACAAATCAAGGCACAAGAACATGGGTTTTACTTTGCAATTTAACAGAAAGCGTTGGCAATGGAAACGTACGAGTAGCAAGTTTAACTCCAAGTTCATAAAGATGAGGAACAAAAGGAAATGAACATGAGGAAATGTTCACTATGCCTTTTAAAAGGTCAAAATACCATTTCCCTTCTCAAAGAGTCAAGCATCCCTAAGCAATTACTGACTGCAATTTCAGGCTGTATTTCCTTATACATTTAACCCTAACCCTCAAATTCCACTATCCTACAAGGTTTGGTGGCCTCTAGTCTTAATCTGTTGACCACCCCCTTGGTATTCTACAAAGCCTAACCAATGGAGTTAGTTAGGAGTTAATAATGGCCACATTAACGATGTACTCGACAGCCGGGCGTCGGTGGCGCACGCCTTTAATCCCAGCACTCGGGAGGCAGAGGCAGGCGGATCTTTGTGAGTTTGAGACCAGCCTGGTCTACAAGAGCTAGTTCCAGGACAGCCTCTAAAGCCACAGAGAAACCCTGCCTCGAAAAACCAAAAAAAAAACAAAAAACAAAAAAACAAAAAACGATGTACTCGATATCACCTTCCACAATACCTTAAATCAGGATTGAATATTTCTGGCCTTTAAAAGTACACTAAAAAAAGCCCCCTTGTTTATAGAAACACACAAGTTAGTTTTCATCTTGAGAAGTGTGCCTGACGTCTTAACGACTGTGGCATTTGTGTGAGCCCTCATCTATTCAAGAACTGTCTGCCCGGCACCTGCTATGGTGGGGGAAGGGTTAGGGAGAAGAACTGAAGGACTGCCCTCCCAGCGGCAAGCATCCCAGGCGATCCTACAAAGCAAGCATTGACCTCTGGGGTATCTGGAGCGTTGCTACCAGTTTTCTGGGGACCCAAATGAGGGAATACTATTTTTCGAACTGTCCCTAATGAACCCTTTCACGTCCCTTTCTATCACCAAGTGCAATGGCTGCAGTCTGTGAAGACCTGTACCTAACCCTGAACGTAGAGAGGGGTGGGTAATCTGCACAGCAATTAATATTCTCCACTGCAGGATTAACTGGAGGGTCCCCTGCTATGGCACTACAAATCGAAAGGGGGGGGACGACACCCTAATCCTACTGCAGGTTGAGCCACAAAAATCTCATGGTGCGATGGAGCAAGTTCTGACACCACATCAACACACGTCAAACTATGACATCAGATTTCTTCGGTGCTGGTTTATCTTTAGTATTTGAAACGGGAAACATAATCCAACTCAATCCACAATAGTTTCCAGTCTGTAACTGCGTTTTAAATCATCAATGGTCGTCTCCTCCTCCTCCTCCTCCTCCTCCCAAATCCATTCAGATAAATAAGATGGCATGGACTTTACGCTCCAAAAGCAGCACCTGGAACGATCAGAGATACAACTAGAGAGCTTTAAGGCGGCAGGCAGCTTTGTTCCCGGTTTGGGGAGGTTTTCACGGGTAAATAAACGTTCCTGAAGAAGCGGAGCTGAGGACTAAGCACTGCGGGAGGAGAGCGTGAGGGCGAGCCAAGCGGAGGCTCACGCCGCCTTTCTAGCGGACTAAGGCGGGGCAAACACTCCGCTCTCCCATTCAACTTTGAAGGTGTCACGTTGTTAAGCAAAGGGGACGCTCCGGACTCGGAAGGCTAAGGAACTACCTCTTCCCTGTGTTTACTCGTGAGCATGCCAATCCGGGAGGCAGGAGGAGGGTAGGCGCCCTCTCGAACTCTCCCCGCCAGCGGGGATCAGAGTCCAGCCAGCGGCCGACGCGCCGCGGCCTGAGCAACAGGAGAGCCCAGGCGGCGGCCGCGCCGGGCCGGGCCCCCGACCCGCGGGAACTCCCGCCCCCAGGTCCGCCCGCCGGCCCGCCCGCCCGCCCGCCCGGCCCGCCGGCCCGCGCTCCGCTGCAGCCCCTGGCGGGATCTCGGCCCCGCCAAGCCGAGGGCCGGGCCGGGAGCACAAGGGCCACGTTGGAGGAGCCGGAGCCGGCGCAGGCCGGAAGGGGGCGAAGGGGGCACGGCGGGGGAGGGGCGCGGGGTCAGCCCCCGGCGGCGGCGGCCGCGACCTCTCCTCGGCTTCAGGCCCGCCGCCCCGGAACCCTGAGCAGGAAGCGTCCCCGCCCCGACTCGGGGGCTCGGAAAGCCCTCGGGCAGCGGGAGAGGCGGCCCGGCTGGCCCGCAGCAGCCCTGCCCCGAGCACCCCTCACCTCCTGGTTGAAGGCGTTGACGGCGTCCATGTTCGCGTTGCGGCGGCGGCGGCTGCTCCGGGCCCGCCGGTCACATAGACCTCGCGCCGCGGCGGAGCAGGGCCGGGAGCCGGCAGGGCCTGGGGCGTGGAGGGGGAGAGGAGGACGACGGCGGCGGGCGACGAGCGGCGGAGAGCGAGGCCGAGCAGGAAGGGGCTGCGGCCGAGGCGGCGAGGCCGGGCCGGCCGAGCGCAGTCAGAGGGCGGGCGGCGGGCCCCGGCTCAGTCCCGTGCGCCGGAGGAGGCCAGGGAGGCGGCGGCAGCGCGGGGCTCCAACATGTCCGTTTGGCGGCGGCGGCGGCTGCGCTCTGCGTCGCGCTGACACGGCCCCCCGCGCCCTCACGCACTGGCCCACACCGGCCCGGGCTAGCGGGCGGGCCTCTCTGTCTCTCGCCTCTCTCTCGCCAGCAGGATGGCGGCAGCGACCCGAGTGCACGCCGCGCGGGGCACCCTGGGACAGCTCCGGGCCTCCGAGCGCTTCCTGCGCACGGCCCCGCCCCGTCCCGCTCGCGCTGGGCCCCGCCCACGCCCCGCCCACGCCGCGCGCCGGGCAACGAGCGCGTGACGGCGCCGCGCCGCGCGCTTTCCCGCCGCTGGCGGCGGCGGCGGCGGCGGATGAGTGCGGGTCTCCAGGGCTCACGAGCGGGACGAGGGTCCCCAGGGTGCGTTGGGGAGCCGTCGTGCCCAGGCGGGACTTTGCCCCGCTGCTACGACGGACAGAGCGCGGAGGGCGAGCGCGTGCAGTCTCCTAAGCTTCCTGCTGCGACCTCACCCTGCGCCCGCCCCGCTGCATGCACGGGGTACGGCCGTGCGCCCCGAAGCCCTGAGCCTGGCAGCCTCCCGAACCCTTGACGCTAATTTCCCCAGACCCGGTTGTTTCGATCTCACTTTCTTCCAGTTCTCACTGCCAGCCGCACGCCCCTACCGTTGTTTGTCGGGTGTGTGAAACGTGAAAGTTTTTTGGGTTTTGGGGTGTTTTTTTTTTTTTTTTTGCTGCTGCTGCTGCAGAAACCTCACTTTAGTGGAGAGGGCAGGCACATGAGCACACGATTGTAAAGGCAAGAGGGCCGGACTAGAAGTTCGGGAAGACTTACCGGAGAAAATGAGGAGCGAGATAAAAGGAGAATGAGAAGGGACCCTCTGGGCCATGCGCACTGTCGCCTCTCCCTGGAGGACAACCTGCTGGAACTTAGGGAAAGCAACCCAGACCCGGTCCTAACAGTTAGGATTTTGTTCCTGAGAGGGTCTTTCAAGAGGAGGTTCTTAGCGTGCACAGTATGCGCTAACTCAGAAGGGAGTAAAGGCAATGGGCACCGGGACAGCTTGGCTTCAGGCACTGGGGACATACTTTGGAAGTGGGGCGGGGACAGCATGGCGTTCAGGAGGGATGATGTCTAGGAGGACGCCCAGGCCTGCTTGAAGGGCATGCGTGAGCTGTGGGCTTGAGTCAACTTGGTAGCTACAGAAGAGAATGACTTCGAGGGAGTAATGATTAACAATTGCAGGTCACTTTCCGTGTGCCAGGGTCTACAAGACTTGCAAGTCTGTTATTTAATCTCCGCGCCAAGGTTCTGTGTCAGTGCTTATCAGCGGGGCACTCGTTTTACCACTGAGAGCGAGGCCTAGGTCAGTTAACTACCGTGCTCAGGATCACACAGCTGGACGATGTTTCTTTTGGGGGCTCGTGCCACTTGAGATATCCCCAGATAGTAAGTGAGGGTTTCTGAGAAGTAGTTGGAGTCAACTACACCTTTAATCCCAGCACTCGGGAGGCAGAGTCAGGCGGATCTCTGTGAGTTCGAGGCCAGCCTGGTCTACAGAGTGAGTTCCAGGACAGTCTCCAAAACAATACAGAGAAACCCTGTCTCACCACCACCCCCCACCTCCCAAGAAAAACCAAAGTAAAGAAAGTCTGCTTTAATGGCTGTGCCATTTACCCCCAAGCTAGCCGTTACATGGTGTGTACGTGTTCCACACACTACCCATCCCGGAAATACGTCTAATTATTACATATCAGTTAAAAACCAAGTGATTGGAAAGTGCTGGGGGTGTTGGTTTAGTACCTTGCACTTTGGCTAGAGGGCTGAGGGCAAACACCCAAGTAACATACATCACAGAAGGGAAAGGCAGGCAAAGAGAAATGCAGGGGACCCTAGGATAAGGGAAAAGTTAGAAGGTGAGAGACGTGTGTGTGCTTACTTGTTTGCAAAATCAAAATAGGTCCTGTATTAGCGGTCCTTTTTTGTTCTCTAAGTTTTTTATTTTATTATTATTTTGTTTGTTTTTATGAGACAGGGTTTCTCTGTATTGTTTTCGAGGCTGTCGGTCCAGCCCGGCCTCGAACTCACAGAGATCCGCCTGTCACTGCCTCCCCAGTGCTGGGATTAAAGGTGCACACCACCAACGCCCGGCTGTTCTCTAAGTTTTTTAATTAATCTGTGTGTATTTGAGAGGACAGGCACGCTCACGCCATGGCGTTCGTGTGGCAATTCCGCAATTGAGGACGATTGCCAGAGTCAGCTCTCTCCTTCCTAGGGATTGAATCAAGATGGCAATAAAGTAGAATCATCTTTTTTCTTTCTTTCTTCCTTTCTTTTTTTTTAAGAATGCAACACATTGTTGCATCTTTTTTTTTTTAAAGATTTATTTTATCTATTATGAATACAACATCCTGCCTCCATGTATGTCTGCACGCCAGAAGAGGGCACCAGATCTCATTATGGATGGTTGTGAGCCACCATGTGGTTGCTGGGAATTGAACTCAAGACCTCTGGAAGAGCAGTCAGTGCTCTTAACCTCTGAGCCATCTCTCCAGCCCCTCTTCCTTCCTTTCTAAGATGGCAATAAAATGGAATCATCTTTTTTCTTTCTTCCTTCCTTTCTAAGATGGCAATAAAGTAGAATCATCTTTTTTCTTTCTTCCTTCCTTTCTAAGATGGCAATAAAATAGTATCATCTTTTTTCTTTCTTCCTTTCTAAGATGGCAATAAAATAGTATCATCTTTTTTCTTTCTTGCTTTCCTTTTTTTTTTTTTTTCAGACAGGTTTTCTCTGTAGCTTTGGAGTCCATCCTGGAACTTGCTCTGTAGACCAGGCTGGCCTCAAACTCACAGAGATCCACCTGCCTCTGCCTCCCAAGTGCTGGGATTAAAGATGTGTGTGGCAAGCCGGGCGTTGGTGGCTCACGCCTTTAATCCCAGCACTCGGGAGGCAGAGACAGGCAGATCTCTGTGAGTTCGAGACCAGCCTGGTCTACAGAGTGAGTTCCAGGACAGCCTCCAAAGCCACAGAGAAACCCTGTCTCGAAAATCCAAAAAAAACAAAAACAAAAACAAAAAAGATGTGTGTGGCAGCCACCGCCACCACCTGGCTGAAAAGAAGCCATTTAAAAGAGGAAGGACTTGTTTTGGCCCGAGGCTTAAAGGTGGATCAGGTAGGGAAATGCACACCACTCCCTGATGGCTAGAGTGTATAGCCAACACCTTGGTACCTGACATCTTTCAGGAGCAGGATGGAGACAATAGGTAGGAAGTGGGGTGGGGCTCTCTCAGTAATCCCCTTCCTTCAACAAGGCTCCACCTCTTAGTCTTAGATGTTCAGCAGCCCTTGGAAATAGTGCCACTAGCTGAGGACACATGGGAGACATTTGTTCTGTATGATCTGGAGAACGAGATGCAGTAACCATACGGACTTTTGATTTTGGATGAGTGAATTTATTAAGTATATAACCAGCCAAAGGCGTGGGGGAGGGGACAAAAATAGCAGCTAGACAGACAGACAGTATCACATCAGGTACTTAAAACATCCAGCAGATTTAATCCCAGCACTCAGGAGGCAGAGGCAGGCAGATCTCTGTGAGTTCGAGGCCGGGCTGGACCGACAGCCTCCAAAACAATACAGAGAAACCCTGTCTCGTAAAAACCAAAAAAAAAAAAAAAAAAAAAAAAAAAAAATCCAGCAGAAACTGACAAGGGAGGTTGAGCTGAGCATCTGGAGTTGCCAATCAAGCTTTCTCTCCAACTGAGCCTCCCGAGGCTGAACTTCTAGCTTCTCGATCAACTGCAGATGTCTTTAAATCTTGGGACAAGCAGTAGTAACCTCTGCTTGAAGTGGTTTACCTTCTAGGTGTTCTCTAGGACACAGTACTTTGACTCTTGGGCTGTTTTGCCCGTCCTGTTACAGAGTTAAGGACCCAGTCCGTGCCCAGATGAGGCGTTGAAGGACACTTTGAGACAAGTATGTTTGGTCTGGAAGAGTCGGTTTCGAAGTGAGCTCAAGTAGAGCGATTGACCAATATATTGCACATTACGTCATTTTAGACTCAAACCACTCCACACCCCAGTTCATTGCCCGCTGTCTGCTATCACCTCATGTCACCCCCTTCTCTCTCACTCGAACGTCCTTCATGTTTCCTAAGTCCATTTGCTTTGACGAGAGTCGTCAGCCCCAGAATGACTAACATTGCATCGGAAAACTCAGAAGTTGGTGCATCTTTAGACTTCTACCCTTGCCTTTCTAGACAGTCTTCTGCTAAATACCGGCCAAGATCCCCACAGTAAAATCCAAACTTAGCGACCAGTCCCTGAACACATCCGGGGCCTGATGAAACCGGCTCTCCTGTCCTCTGAACTCCTGCCCCTCCCTCCACTTGGACAGGCCCATTAGGGGTAGATGATGATGTTCACAGGTCACGCCCTTTCATTCACTATGACTGAGCACTTACCTTCCTTGAAACAAAACAGTATCCAGGAAAGCGTCCGCACCCTCCTCTTAGCTAGTCTCAAGATCTCCCACAAATGTTCCCACACATCCAGGACAGCGCCTGTCAACTCGCATTGCTGTTATGTGTTGAGAGCCTGCATCATTCCAACATTGCATATCCTTTCCTTCTCTCTACCAGACAAGGTTTCTCTGTATTGTTTTGGAGGCTGTCGGAGTTACTTCTCTCTTAATGTGACAACGTAACACCTAACAGACACAACTTGAGAGAAGGCAGGTTCATTTTGGCTCATAGTTTAGAAGGTATGGTCCAGCATGACAGGGAAGACATGGTGGTTGGAAATGGGATGGTCCATGGCAGAGGGAGCCTGGAAGCAGAAAGCTTGGGTGGGGCTGTTGTTCTCAGCATTCCCCCTCCCAGGGCTAGGACTTACCTCCTAAATGTTTTACAGCCAGCTGGCACCAAGGGTTCACACACCAGCCTTTGGGGAACTTGACTGTAAAGTTGTAACTTCCACTGTCTGTGAACTTCAGGAGGCTCACAAATTGAGATTTTCTTTTTTTTTTTTTTAGATTTATTTATTACATATATAGTGTTCTGTCTACATGCCAGAAGAGGGCACCATATTGAATTGTAGATGGTTGTGAGCCACCATGTGGTTGCTGGGAATTGAACTCAGGACCTCGGGAAGAGCAGTCAGTATTCTTAATACTCTGAGCCATCTCTCCAGCCCCAAAGTGAGATTTTTTTTTCTTCTTCAACCAACAGGCCTTTTTATTTTGGATATCAAGGAAATTGGTCTGGGTAAGGAATTATTAAAATTTGAGCTGGAACCAGAGAGGGCTAATGGGAAGATGACAAGTTCAGCTTTGGAATGCTGTCTCAGGAATTCGACGCAGTACGAGTGGTTAATGGATGTAACGGTTATGGAGTGAGGCAGCGGCAGTCCAAATGAGCATATTTTCTGTGTCCCATCCTACTGAGATTTCCATGTGTAAGCAACAAGATTTTGTTTTACGGCCCCTCGTGCTTGAGGTGGGTAACTTAGATGGGGGTTATTTACTGGAAGGTTTGTTTTTTTGTTGACAGTGCTTGGGAGGTTTAAACAAGGGCTCTAAAGGTGTGTGCTATTGGCTAAACTTTGGGCGTCTCAGCTGCAGTTTCTAGCATGTTCTGTTCTGCAGCCATTTGCTCGTTTGCTGCTGGACTCCATTTCTCCTGACAGACTAGGCAAATCTTCCACTAACACATTTCGGGGCAAATAACAGAATCTCACAAGAGCTGTCCTTTGTGGCTGACCTTGCAGCAGTAAGAATGTACCCTACTTTAAAAGTGGCCAGAACAGCGGGCAGTGGTGGCGCTCGTCTTTAATCCCAGCACTCAGGAGGCAGAGGCAGGTGGACCTCTGTTGAGTTTGAGGCCAGCCTGGTCTACAAGAGCTACTTCCAGGGCTGGAGACATGGTTCAGCAGTTAAGAGAACTGACTGTTCTTGCAAAGGTCCTGAGTTCAATTCCTGGCAACCACATGGTGGCTCACAACCACCTTGAATGAACTCTGATGCCCTCTGCTGGCATGCAGGCAGAAGACTGTATACATAATAAATAAAATATTAAAAAAAAAAAAAGCCGGGCGTTGGTGGCTCACGCCTTTAATCCCAGCACTCGGGAGGCAGAGGCAGGCGGATCTCTGTGTGTTCGAGACCAGCCTGGACTACCAAGCGAGTTCCAGGACAGCCTCCAAAGCCACAGAGAAACCCTGTCTCGAAAAAACCAAAAAAAAAAAAAAAAAAAAAAAAAAAACAAGAGCTAGTTCCAGGACAGGCTCCAAAACTACACAGAGAAACCCTGCCCCCCCCCAAAAAAAAAGTAATCAGAGAATCATAAGTAGATGTGAATGAAAAAACCAGCAGGACACTGCAGCCGCTTGCAAACCTGTCTTCTTTCCAGGAGTACAGGTTCATGCAGAGTCATTTACTCATCATGTGGGAGCAAAAACGGGAAGTTTAGAAGCTGCTGTAAACAAGCTTGCGCTTTCAGAAAGAGTAAATGGAACTTAATAAAAGAGTAAATAGAATTCAGAGGACACAGAACATAGATGGGAGTTCTATTCTGGCCAATTCTGCACCCTTCGAGTCATTTTTGTGAGAATCATGCTGGCTACAGTCATAGGTTGGGAAATGTGGCCAGAAAGTATCTCACTTCCAAAAGGCTCGAGAAACTATTTACAGATAAAGAATCGGGAGCAAATGGTTATTTCTAATGCTTTATTCCAGATGGGCCCCACCTGACTCCTTTTTATGCCAACTTCTGTCTTCAAGCTCTTATGCTGTTATTGCCCCAAAGGTGGGACAGACTAGAAGGGGGTGTGAGAAAGAAACAAGACTTTCAAGAAGGAATCACTCAGTGTTGCAAACAGTTGGGATTTTAGGGAATTTTTGTTTTCTTAGTTTTTTTCAAAAATGTACAGAAGGCTTACACGAGGCATAGTGTGTGTGTGTGTGTGTGTGTGTGTGTGTGTGTGTGTGTGTGTGTATGATGAGGGGACATGCCACAGCATGCACATGGAAGTCGGAGGACAATTTGTGGACTTGATACTCTCTTGAGTTCCAGAGTTCAAATTCAAATGCCTTTACCCACTGAGTCATTTCACTGTCCCCCAAAATACAAGATTTAAAAGGAACGCTAACACCGTCTGATACAAAAGTTCTCAGTATGGGTCTATCAGCCCAGAAGATAGGCTCATGCCTGCAAGCAAACTGAAGAAGAAAAGGATGAATGAAAAGCAGGTAGGTAGGTAGGTTACAGTTGAACAAATACATAAATACAGTCCCTCAGTATCTACAGGAGATTGATACTAGAATTCTCCAGATATAACAGAACCTGAGGTCACTCAAGTCCTGTACTCAAAATGGCATGGTATTTGCATGCAACCTAATGGATCGTCAATAGTGCGCCTCGTCCAGGGAATGATGAAAAGAAAATGACTGTTACCTGTTCCATGCAGACATAATTTCTAAATATTTCTCACTCTGGTTGGCTGAGCCTCAGGATGTAAGAGGACTGGCTGTAAGAGACAGTTGTGTGAGTATCCCGAATGGAGCCCCATTGTCCTGCAGAGAGCACACCTACACCCGCTGAATCGCCGTCACCCCTGCTGCCAGGACCATCCGACAGCTCTAATATTCCAGCCTTTGTCTTACTTCATTTTCATTTTTTTGGAGTCCAAGCATATTCAGAGCAGCACTCTACCAAGTGAGCTGTGTCTCCAGCCTAAGATCAACATGTTTTAGGCCCCTCTGTGTTACACTTGATTGATGATGCTAATACATCAGTGGTCACAAAGTGTGACAAGGCAAATCTACAAAATGCAGGGGAAGGCACTGCATAGCTTCCCCCAATGCAGGCATGATTCGAGTGGTTAGAACAGTGAGAGGAATCACTGAACGGAAGGAGGCACATAACCAAAGAGGTTTGGGAAACGCGGCCGCTCGTCTCTGGCTCCTCCTGTTATTGGGGAGTGAGGCCAGGCAGGAGTTGCTGCGGTTTGCATATGCAGTACGCCTTATAGGCGTGGTGTGACGTCTTGGTGCCCAGCTGGCGGTACTATTTTGGCCTCTGTACCTCCACCGCCCCATTTTAGGCAGTGCTGGGTACCGAACCCAGGGCTTTCCGTGTGCTTGGTCCTCTGCCCACTGAGTTACCTCTGCAGCCGCTAGAGGCACTAGCTGGGAGGCGGCGGAAACCCTCAGGAAGTGGGGTCTGGCTGGCAGAAGTCAAGCCACCGAGAGAGTGCGCTCGGCCTGTGTTTTGTCCCGGCCACTTCGATCTCTTTGCTTCGTGGCTGTCATAAGTGAGCGGCTCTGCTCCACTATGGGTTCTCCTCCATGATGAACCACCGCCTCACCACGGACCCACAGCGATGGGGCTCAACAAGTCTATACCAAAGCTTCTGAAACCGCGGGGCAGAAATCAGCCTTTCTCTTTAAGTTGGTTCTCTCAGGTATTTGTCACAGCCATGAAAAACTAACCAACACAGGAGTGTGGGGCTGCTTCTAACCCAAGGCTCAGCCTTAATTTGGTCTCAGTTTCCCTGAGGACAGTTTTATTAGGACACCGACATGCTAATGCACCTATGTGTTGTTACGGCTGCTTCCAGGCTGCAATGGCGGAGTTGAGACAAAGACCCAGAGCACAACATGCCTGAAATGTATACTATCTGGACCTCTTTAGAAAAGTGTGCCTCATGGCCGGGCGTTGGTGGCGCACGCCTTTAATCCCAGCACTTGGGAGGCAGAGGCAGGTGGATCTCTGTGAGTTCGAGGCCAGCCTGGTCTACAGAGCGAGTTCCAGGACAGCCTCCAAAACAATACAGAGAAACCCTGTCTCGAAAAACCAAAAAAAAAAGAAAAAAAAGAAAAGTGTGCCTCCTCCCATTCTGACCTCATGTCTCGTAAGTCAGACTTTAAGGGTTACCAGCGAAGTCTGAGATGTAACCCCAGTAGGGACATAGCTAAAATATGAGTCACAGGCTAGCAAAGCCAAGCGGTGAAGCGATCCCTTGAAAGGACATCCTTCACTATTTTGTTACTTATGATATGCTTAGATTTAAAGATGCTGGAGACACCAGGCACCAGACACGGTCTTTTCCGGCTACAGAACCAATACTGTGATGTTGGGATCCAGGACGAACAGAGAAGGGATCCTGAGTGTTTGCTGAGGCCCACGCAGGCCGGGTGGGTGGATAGCGCACTAAAGTGGTTTCACTTGACGGAAGTGGGCAGGCCACCTGGATGCTGGAGCTGACCACTGAGAACCCTGGGATCAAAGAAGGACTCAGGGAGCCACCCACAGCAGGCACATCCAGTGAAGTCAAAGCAAGGAGAAAAGGCTCCAGAAACCGCCCCCCCCAGCTCTCAAAGCAGCCATGACAGAGTGAGCTTGCCACCTGCAGCCCAGAGACCGCCGGTGCCACCTGCAGCCCAGAGACCTAGCAAGAAGCCCCAAGCCAGAAGAGCTGACCCTTACCCCTTCCCAACCCCTCCTGATCCACCAGCTGGCAAGTCGGGAGAGACATAAGCAGCGACTCACACCTCAGTGCAGACTCCCAGGCACAAGCCGAGGAAAGGAAATTCACCACTGTAAGATTTGGTGTTCTGACACTCTAGCTACTGACCTGGAGAGGTTCATGATTTAATGTTGACTCATCGGTTGCCTAGCCGTGAGTGGAAAGGCACTGAGTGGTGACGGAGTTTCATCGGGGCTCATGAAACGACTCCGCCCACTGAAGAGAACTCTGAGGGTGAGGGGCAAACACGGAAGACCCCGCTGGTGCTATGACTCATGCTTATTCAACAAACTGAATCCAATAGCGAATATTCACTGAGCGCTCACATACACCACACCACATACCACACGCTTTCCACAGGATAACCCATCCCAATGAGCCTAAAGTAAGATGCTATCACAGAAGGGAAGCCAGGACGGACAAGCCACAGCCCAGAACCTCGCGGCCGGTGAATGGCTGAGATGAGATCCCAACCCCAAACTCTCCAACACTGTTTTTGTCCCTCTGCATTCACTGAGGAATGGCCCAGGCCCCTGCGTGCTCAAGTCGCGTGTGTAATATAGCTCAGTATTTCTGTGTCTCTTCGTCTGCAGATTGACTGTAATCCCTATGCTATGTAAATAGGTGTCAGGCTGCACTGTGCAGGGAAGGAACAGGCGACAAAACGCGAGAAAAGCCTGCACATCTTCAGTCCAGACACCACGGCTAAAACGTGATTTAAGCTGATTAATCTAGGAGGCCGTGACCTGAGTGAGGAGGCTAGGGGACAGGGCTTTGGGAGTTGGTACTTTCCCTCCACCCCGTTCAGGCAGGATTTCTGTCTTTGTACTTCCGGGATGACCGGAGTGTTTCCGCCCCGCTCTCTTGCCTTTGCCTACTGTCTCATCGTGGGAGCGCCGGGACCACAGGTGTGTCCCTCTGTAGCCAGCCCTGGGCTCTGCGATCTCTTCATCAGGCTGTATGACAAGTGTCTTTACCTGATGAACCATCGGTCGATCCCAGAGCTTTTGTTTGTTTCTGGTTTTTGGTTCTGTTTTTTTTTTTTTTTTTTTGAGACATATTGTCTCTATGTAGTTTTGGAGGCTGTCCTGGAACTGTAGTCCAGGCTGGCCTGGAACTCACAGAGATCCACCTGCCTCTGCCTCCCGAGTGCACCACCACCACCTGGCTTCTTTTGTTTTGTTTTGTTTTGTTTTTAATACAGAGACTCCCTATATCTCCCTGTCTGGCCTGGAACTCAATATGTAGACCAAACAGGACTTGGACTCAGAGAGGCCTGTCTGCTTCTGTCTTTCAAGTGCTGGGAGTAATGTTGTGTGTGCACCACCACCAACCGGCCCCAGATGCAATTTAAAAAATTTGGTTTTGTTTTGTTTTATTTTTTTGAGACAAGGTTTCTCTGTAGCTTTTTTGAAGCCTGTCCTGGAACTCATTCTGTAGACCAGGCTGGCCTCTAAACTCAAAGCAATCCTCCTGCCTCTGCCTCTTGAATGCTGGGAGCGATGGTGTGCGCCACCACTGCCCAGCCCCAGATGCCATTTTTAAAAAGCGTTTTTAATCTGCCGTTGGTTGACTCCATGGATACAGGACACACAGATACGAAGAGCTCGCTGTTATAGTGCCTTGTGGCCCAGAAGCCCATGGGCTGCCCCTCTAAAGATCAGACATTTCCTGCCACATCCTGGTTGGCTGGAGATTGTCAGGCTTTGTTGGATCAGCCGACTCACAGGTGTTCAGTGGAACCCAGACGGGCTTTGCACCTTCTGTGCTCCAGACTGAGGGCTAGGGAGTGACGCCTCAGTCAGACAGCACATCTCAGTGCCTTCCTCCTGTCCAAAACCTGGCAAAGGCTCACGCCCACTGGGAGGATTTGCCAGATAAGAGCAACTTGTTCTGCAGAGAGAGAGAGAGAGAGAGAGAGAGAGAGAGAGAGAGAGAGAGAGAGAGAGAGAGAGAGAGAGAGAGAGTCAGGCACATAGC
This sequence comes from Mesocricetus auratus, assembly GCF_017639785.1. Lineage (NCBI taxonomy): Eukaryota > Metazoa > Chordata > Mammalia > Rodentia > Cricetidae > Mesocricetus > Mesocricetus auratus. The sequence continues at coordinate 7,266,309 of NW_024429192.1, read as the reverse complement.
ACATAGACATAAGGAAGTTCTTCAGACCTCCCCTCCAAATCTTCTGTAGCTTTCTGAGATAAGTCTTCGACTCTTTGGTGCAAACCATTTCACCCAGATGAGTGTCAGACACTTCAGCTCTTTGGAGTCCTTTGGCTAAATATCTTATGAGATGATCCGGGTTTGCACAGAGTGAGCTGTGGAGTACAGCATCATCGAGCCAGCATTATCCTGACAATGGGGAAAATTCACCATTATCCCAGACAAGTGAGACAGGCAGACAAATAAACAACATTCTTCCGGTGTTTTCTAGGTGTTGAAATGGAAAAACAAAAACAAAAACAAAAGCAAGTCTTTGGCAGATATGTTCCTACTTGTCTGGGACTCTGCATACTTAACTGTTGTCAGCCAAGTGGAACAGCAGGTCTGTTTACATTCATAGCTCACTGTTGTTCCTCAAGACCCATCTCCTTGTATTCAGAAACCAAGCTAGGGAGTTTAGTGGGAATGTGCTATCAGCTACAGTCTGAGCATCACTCAGGGCTATTATCTGAGACTTTCTTCCAGAGAGGGGCACTGGTGTGATGTGCCATTGCGGAGTGTTCAGAGCTCCTTGAGATAACAACTGAGAAATGGCCCATCGCGGTCCTTACTCACTCCTGGAGCTGAGAGACACTGTGGGGATTGGCTGTCTCTATTGTTATGATAAACCGTGGGCAGGACCTTGGAGGATTCCATGGCAGGCGAGGGTGACCTAGGCGGGGACAAACACGCCAGGCAGACAGAGCTTAAGTGACGAGTTTTATTAGAAAGGAAAAGCGGGGGAAGGAAAGAGAAAAGAGGTAAGAAGACACAGAGACAGAGAGAGGACAGAAGAGAAGAGGGAGAAGTCCTGTCTGCCCCAGGGGAACAGGAAAGAGAGAGAGCATAAGTGTGTGTGTGTGTGTGTGTGTGTGTGTGTGTGTGTGTGTTTTAAAGGGGTCCTTTGCATCTGCATGCAGATTAGTAGCTGTGGAACCCTGGACTGACCAGGGTACTGCCTGAGAGCATTCTGCCAGGTGACAGGGGCAGCCAGCATAATGCCTGAATCCTCACATCTATTAGGCATATATTGCACTTACGTCCTCAGGAGCTGGAGAGAGGAACAGAGGTCTGGGGGATCTTTGGTCAATACTCAGTTTTTTTTAAAGATTTATTTATTTATTACATATACAGTGTTCTGCCAGAAGAGGGCACCAGATTGAATTGTAGATGGTTGTGAGCCACCATGTGGTTGCTGGGAATAGAACTCAGGACCCCTGGAAGAGCAGTCGGTGCTCTTAACCTCTGAGCCATCTCTCCAGCCCAATACTCAGTTTATTATCCTGTTGGCCATCAATGTTTTCCCTGATCAAAACTGGCATTCTTGATTCACAGGAAATAGTATTGGGTACCAGGCCCACTTTCTAATAATCCTCCAAAGAGCTAGGTCACATTTATCCTGGTCAATGGAAGGCAGCTGTTTGGGGAGGATCATGTTGAAAATTTATAATATTCAACTTGATCTTCTTGGGACATCCTTCTGTCATTCAAGAACTCTGGGGTTGGGACCTAATTCAGGGTTGGGATTGAGAATCTTGGTCCCAGTGGCCACGCCCCTGTGTCTGTTTACCAGACCTGAGTGGGTTCTTTAATGCTCTTGTTCCTAGAAACTCTGCAGTCAGCCCCAACTGGAGTGTGCTGATTTTGTTGTCTCTATTTCCTTGTATCTCTCTTGATTCACCGTCTGGGAAGGCTTGGAGGGAGACTAGTTGTTGCTAAGTTCACACTCTAGCTACAAAGGAGCCTCGAGGTGGGTCACAGAGATAACATTTTTAATTTCAGCCATGGAAAGTAAAGTTTGTCCTCCAACAAGATTTGTGTCCTGGGAAAGTAAGTCCTGATTTCTATTCTGAACACTGGAAGAAATTTCCATGGTCTTTAGCGAAAAACAGTAAGAGATACTTCTTGTTGAACTATTGAACATTTTAAAAAATTACTTATGTGTATTTAAAATTGTGTGTGTGTGTGTGTGTGTACACTTGCAGAGATCAGAGGATAATTTTGGGGAGTTGGTTCTCTTCTTCCACCATGTGAGTCTTGGGTATTGAACTCAGGTCATCAGGCATGTGCCTTTATCTGAGGAGACATTCTTTTTTTTTTTTTTTTTTTCTGAGACAGGGTTTCTCTGTATTGCTTTGGACCTGTCCTGGAACTCGCTCTGTAGACCAGGCTGGCCTTGAACTCACAGAGATCCACCTGCCTCTGCCTTCCAAGTGCTGGGATTAAAGTTGTGCACCACCAACGCCCTGCCTGCTGAGACATTCTTACTGGTCCCCAAGTCTTCTATTTCTGAGAGTTCAGAAATTAACCTCATCCCAAAAAGTAGCTTACAATTTCTTCAGTGATGTCTAACAATATAATCCCCATGGCCAGTGATCTGTTCAAACAGACATAGGTTAGCGTGTACTGCTCCTCTGACCATAGAGCTCCGCTCAGGGCTGGGCATCTGCGGTATTCTAGTCTAAAGAGCAATAAGAGCCCCTGTCCTGGGAAACCTTTTCCTGTTTCAGAAAGCTGGAGAAAGAAAGGCAGCAACAGCAGGTGTGCTGTGTGGTACCTGCGGTCTCTTTGTAGCAGTGTGAGGATGAAGCTGACCAAGATATTACTAGAGATGCTGGAGCAAGTCCCCTGAATTGAGCCAACTCTGAAACCTGGCTTATTTATAGACTTGCAGTTGTGAGGGCAGTACATTTGTGGTTACACCGATTTCAATTGTTTATGTTTTCTGTTTTATTTTTGTTTTATCATTGAGGACATCTTGGTTAAATCAATATAGAATCATCTATGGTTATAACTCTTAATGACATTCTCCAAATTCCCTTATATTAACCACTACCACTATCTTGTTTGATGACAGCGGCCTGAATTCGGACTAAGATGACAACATAACAATTATAAATACCGACATAAAAGAAATTAGTATTAGTTGATGACAGAATGGAAAACAGCTTTTACAGTGTAAGAGAGGAACATAGGAATTTTGAATGCAGTATATAGATGTTTCCTTCCCATCATCTAAATGAACAAGGCACTGTCAAGTGTCAGGAGATGCTTGGACACATGAAAGTGTATAACCACCTCTCCCACCTGTCTCTGCGGTTGAATGGCTGCTTTACTACCCTGAGGTACAGGAACACCAGGGGAATTATTTGCAGTACAATTTTAGGTGACATTAATTTGTTTTCCTCAATACTAAGCTTCTAGTGCAACAATTTTTATTATAACCAAATTGATTCACACCTGTCGCCCCCAAAATGACAAAGCCCAGGTCAGCCAAGAGGCAGTTTTTATATTTCTGTATGTGGCAGTCAGCTTTTTGCTACTGTTGTAAACACGCGTGAAAGATCAGTTTATAGAGAGGGGGTTTTGGCTCCCAGGTTTGGAGACTTGTCGCTAGTATTGCCTTAGTCCTGTGGCAGCTCTTCTCTTGGAGTGAGTGGCAGAGCGTGGCCAGGAAGGGGAGGAGAACTGGGAAGGGTCCCGGTCCCGGTCCCACCGCCTCTTCCCAGGGCTCTCTGGGCTGTGAGTTCCACCGCTTCCTAGTAGCACCTCTCTTGGGACCAAGCCTTGACCATGGGGACCACAGGTCACCGGAGGGGTCACTTGCCTCCAGACTGCAGCAGTCTAGATTCCAGGTGTCTGAGATGGCTCCACTCCCCATGAATGGATTTCAGTCCCGCTATAGACGCTTGGCTTCCTGTGTGCCGATTTTCATAATAGGCAAAAGCAGCAAATGGACTGATGCTTCCCCTTCCTGGCTCACGGCCCTGTGGCTGGTATTCTCTCCATACTCAGTAGATGCCCACATGTTTAACACGTAACTATGAGGGCTAGCGGGAGTTGCAGAGGGTCTCTCTCACACGCACAGCCTGCAATGGTCAAAGGGCCAGTTCAACCGGCAGCGAAACCACGTTGTGTGTCCTGACCCGAACGCCTTACCAGTCTTAGGGAGAGGTGTGCCGACACTCTTATGAGCCTAACTTTGTGTTTTTATCTTCCTCTCACCTCTAGCTCTTAGGTAATGACGAGTTAACCTCTTCATGCCTTTTCTTTTCGTTGTTAGAGCAGTTCTGTAACTTTGACGCTGGGCAGTTAGTTATGGTCCACGCTGGCTGTCTGTAGGTTTTTGCACGTGGTCACAGGGACACAGGTTATCAGCGTAAAGCCGGCTTGATGGCTCTGCGTCCTCATTACATTTTCCGGACAAATGTTCCCAAAGATGATAGGGAACATTCCTTCTTCCTTTGGCCCACATGGCTTTGGTGAGCCTGGTCCGTGTGCACTAGGCGTCCCTACCCCTCTGGTGACAACTCTTCAAATTTCTACAAGTGGCTCTTGAATCCATCGATTTGTTGATGAGTGGTGACGGTACAATCTCAGGGCAGCGTCTTGTGGGTGGCAGAACGGCCCTTCCCACCTCTCCTTTTTCTAGATTTCCAGGTGCCACCCCCTTTTTTGAGAAATATAAGTGTCTGTCTTAGAACCTGGCCTTTTGTTAGCACTAGACTTTTTTTTAAAGATGTATTTATTATGTATACAGTGTTGTGCCTGCATGTATGCCTACATGACAGAAGAGGGCACCAGATGGTTCTGAGCCACCATGTGGTTGATGGGAATTGGACTCAGGACCCCTGGAAGAGCAGCCGGTGCTCTTAACCTCTGAGCCATCTCTCCAGCCCCGTAAGCACTATACTTTTAAATAACACACAGCAGTGTCTCCCTCCTGCTAGCGCCACCTTCAGGACAGCTAATTCTCTACCGAGTATTTCCCTCTAGTATTTGTGTCATACTGACCCCGTTTGTCTCTGCCGAAAGCCTGTTTTATGGTAGGATGGTAGGGCGTAGTGCCGCATTTCATAACGCATAGGATAATGAAACTGTGGCTAAGGCTGTCTTTTATAGATAGAGTTTTTATTGGAACACGGATTCCCTCATTTGCATACACTCCAATGGCAGAATTGTTGATAGAATAAACAATACATGGCTTGCTCCCAAAGGCTTGAAATACTTGTTACATAGCCTTTTGAACAAACACCAGATCTCTAAGACCTATTTCTAAGCTACATGCCTGGAATTTAAGGCTTTCAGCAGAAAGGAAACAGTATGCTTTTAATTTCATTTTCTTACTTATGTTTACGTTTTATTTATTTATTTATTTTGGTTTTTCGAGACAGGGTGTCTCTGTGGCTTTGGAGGCTGTCCTGGAACTAGCTCTTATAGACCAGGTTGGCCTCGAACTCACAGAGATCCGCCTGCCTCTGCCTCCCAAGTGCTGGGATTAAAGGCGTGTGCCACCACCACTCGGTGATTTTTACATTCTATGCTTGTACAGTATTTACACCATTTCCCCCTTCACTCTCCTCCGGTTAGCCTCTCCCATACCCCCCTCCTCTCAAATTCATAGCCTCATTTTCTTTAGTGATTATTGTTTCGTAGGTGTGCTAGCTACGAAAGTTTTTATGTCAACTTGACACAAGCTAGAGTCATTTTTGGAAGAGGGAACCTCAGTTGAGAAAACGTTCCCACCAGCCTGGCCTGTGAGCAAGCCTGTGTGTGTGCACGTGCATGCGTGTGTGTGTGTGTGTGTGTGTGTGTGTGTGTGTGTGTGTGTGTATGCGTGAGTGTGCATGTGTAAAGTTATACCACTAGGGGTGACAATGCCCTCCCTTGAGAGCCACAGTACAGGTTATCTAGCAAAAACTCTATACCAGGATGAGGAATCTCCTCTGAGTTCTCGGTCAGGGGAATTCAGGCTGTTGCTGGTGCCCTTAGTTGTCCACCAGAATTTGAAGATGACTTCCCTTTGCTGAAGACACCATGCGTGTCAGACACAGGACTTGGAAACATTGTGCCGTGTCTGACCTGGAGGCCTATTCCCTGAGCGCAAGCGTTCCTGGTCCTGAGTGGGTGCCATGCAGGCTGCAAGTAGAAAAGTAATCAGCAGTCCTAACCATCATGACGCCCAAAAGCCACAGCGATGAGCAGAATGGCAAGATGTCCCTGAGTAGTGGTAGCAACTGTTGTTTAATTGGACTAAAGTCTGCTTGCTAGAAGGGAGCTCATGCCTGGTACTGAACCACCCAGGGCTGGAGAGGCCATCGAAGCTGGAGGAGAAGATACTTTGCCTTTTCCCCACCCAGGAAACCTTTAGAGTTCAAGCAAGACACATACTTCTTTCTTGTTTCTACCGGATGCCAAAGGCTGAGCGATTTCCAACAGAACTGCTCACCCAGCTCAACTACATCACAGATAAGGGCCAGTTCTTGCTAATATGTTATTACAGCTTCTAGATTGCATGTGCTCAGCCCAGCCTACTGGGAAGCTGTGGGCCTGCCTTTCCTTGAATCTGAGAAGGTTTATTTCCCTCCTGAAATGAAACTTAGGCTCTCCCTTGACTGGTGGCCCCACCTCAGGCTCATAGTCAGTCCCTGGGGAACACACTCCAAGTTTGACTACCTGGCTTCTTACTAGGTAGTTTTTACAGCTTCTTTACTGAAGATGACTGCTCAATCCAGGTCTTTCCCCCCTAAATTTGTGTTTATAAGAAAGTCAAGGCGACAAATCAGAAGGATCAGCTTAATTCTATCATGAATTTCTCCCCGGGAAGATAGTTTGGGGCAGAAGACAAGAGCTGGTTCATGTTTTTAAATTTTTATTTATTTTTGGTTTTTCGAGACAAGGTTTCTCTGTATTGTTTTGGAGGCTGTCCTGGAACTCGCTCTGTAGACCAGGCTGGCCTTGAACTCACAGAGATCCGCCTGCCTCTGCCTCCCGAGTGCTGGGATTAAAGGCGTGCGCCACCACCGCCCGGCAAGAGTTGGTTCATGAACAGGACGAGTAGATGCTTGGTGTGTGGCTGCATTACCGGGTACCTCCATGACTCTGGGCTTTATGTGCGAGGGTGATGTATTAGCCTCTAGCTCCCTCTATTAGCTCACATCTCCTTGTCGTGAATTGTTCTCCTTAGGGCCTGTGCCCAGACAGATCATTTTAGGCAATCTGTCTTGTAAACGTCTTAAAATTATCCTAGGACTCCCCCATAATTCTTGCCATTCTGCGAGCTGTCTCCCCTAGATGGAATGCCCATCATTTTATAATGCCATGGCATCTGCTCATCAGTCTTTACTGTAGGTGCTACTGCTTAGAGGGACAGATTCTGTTCTCATTACCTGTGACATTTTCATTGGCTTCCTCTGCAAAGTGACATTATTGCTATCGCAGGCCGAGGAAGATTGAATACCTGACATTTCCCACATCTACTTATCAGACTCATTCAGAGCTTGCCCCTCCCCCGCTCAAAGTCTAAGTTCAAAGGCTTTTTTTTTCTTTTGAGTCTATGTCCTAGAAAACTTTTTCTCTAGCAACTATTTCATTAAGGAGATATTGCCTAAGGCACAGCAGCTCTGTCTTGTCTGCATCCCGACTCAGTGAAATAGTGTTTCAACTCTTTATCATTAAACTGGAAGAAAATGCCCAAATCTATTGCTAAGGAAACAGGATTTTTTTTTTCAAGAACGATTTGTATCATTGATCCGGAAACAATTAGCAATATAACTAGGATGTCCATGGTCTTTTATGCTAATTTAGCTAATTGGTTTTTATTGATTCAATCAATTTACATGCTTTTTGTTTGTCTGTTTCTGTTTTTGTCAACTTGACACAAAGTAGAGTCATTTTGCAGAGGAAAGTTCAGGTGAGAAATGTCTCCATAATATTGGCCAGTTTGCAAGTCTGGGGGGGTACTTTATAAAGTAATGATTGATGAGGAGGAGCAGCCCACTGTGGGGATGCCACTCCTGGGCAGATAGTGCTAAGTTTTAGGCTGAGCGAGTCAGAAGCCACGGGGAGCCAGCAGTAATCACTCCCTCTGTAGGGAAAAGGGACCAGTCAAAGAAACACACCCTGAGCAGAGCCAAAGAAACACACTTTGGCCCTGCAACCAGAACCAAAGAAATGTACCCTGACCCTAAAACCAGTGCCAAAGGAACACACTTTGTCCCTGGAATCAGAGTCAGTGAAAGAAATGTACCCTGGCCCTAAAATTGGAGCCAAAAGGCTAAAAAGGACCAGAGAAAGAAACACACTTTGGCCCTGAAACCAGAGCCAAATCTGACCCTAATCCTGTGTAAAAAAGTAACCAATCCCGGAGCAGAGCTCTAGCCAATCTGAGCTCAGCACTGAAATCGGACCAATCCCTACCCTGGAAAAACTTCCCCAACCCCAGGAACCCCTATATAAACCCTGTGTATGTTCAGCTTGGCTGGTCCAGCTGTCTTCCAATAAACACCTTTGGATGAGCTTCGGGTGAAGATCTTCTTTTGCGGCTGCGACAGAGCAAAGGCGACCCTGGGCAGAGCAGAGCAGAGCGAGCAGAGGCGACCCTGGGCAGAGCAGAGCAGAGCAGAGCGAGCAGCGCTGTAACACTTGCCCGGGAAACCTTCCTTGGCAGAGCGGAGTTGTTACACTCTGCTCCCGCCCGGCTCCCTGCTCTCCGCTCGGCTCTCCAGGAGCAGAGCTGAACTGTAGCAACTTCGCCCGAGAAACCTCCTGCGGAGCAAAACTGCTACACTAGGCGAACATCCCCAGCTGGAAGACCCTGTCCTGCCGTGCCGGAGCGGAGCTGACACACCGGAGAAGCCTTTCTCTGAGGCAAGGCTGTAAGCTGCCAAGCTTACTGCAACCCGTGGTGGTCCTTGGCTCCCGAGCTCCAGGATACCTTTCTACCTGAGCTGTGTAACACTCAGTATCCTTGGCTCCCGAGCTCCAGGATACCTTTCCACCTGAGCTGTGTAACACTGGGTATTCTGTGACTCCCGAGTGCCAGAATACCTGACCCACTCCTGTTCCATCCTGTCCTGACCCATCCCGACGAAACGCTTACATTTGGTGCCGAAACCCGGGATAGGCTCTCCTGGTGCCTGTGCTCCCTTTCATGGTCTGAGCCGCACTGGGATCCTATCCCTCATCTTCAGTCTACCCGTGACTTGGATAGGCTCTCCTGGTGCCTGTGCTCCCCTTCGTGGTCTGAGCCGCACTGGGACCCTATCTCTCATCTCCAGTTGGCCTGCAGCAGACTCGCCTTCCAGCTCACCAATCGCTTGACACTACATCCACCATCAACGATTGGGTAAGTCTCCCCTTCATTTGGTGTTTCAGCTCCCTAAGTCAGGGATACTTGTAGAGACGGAGGTACCCCAGCCAAGGCCCTTAAGGCTACAGCTGACCCTCCTTACCTTACCCCATCCTACCACCCTTGAAATTGCAATCCTGCAGTTTCCTTAGGCCCCACCGGGTCATTGCGTCCCTTCCTGACCTCCTCCCTTGGAGCTGGCTGTCGTTGCACAGCTCCTCTAGGCCCTTGCGGCTTCTACGATTCCAATCCTGACCCTTTCCTTTGGATGAGACCCTTTTAGAGCTCGGTTTCCGTCTACGCCTTCTGGCCTCTAGAAAAGCCCTGGTACCAGGCGCCGAGTCTCTTCTGGCTTAGCCGGGCTAAGCCTGACCCCCGTTGAGTTGGGTGACGACCCTCTGAACGGCTTGGTCCTCTTTCGGTGGTCCTCCCTGAGTCCTGGGGACGCCCTTGACTACAGACTGCAGTGACCTTTTCCTTCTCATCCATGGGAACCGTGTCATCCGTACCCTCCCATTCCCCCTTGGGATGCCTCCTAGAAAACCTCAAGTCTCTACACCTGACACCTGAACTAAAGGGTTCTAAACTTATTCGCTTTTGCAATAAAATTTGGCCTAAATACCATTTAGATAATCAGTCCAAATGGCCACTTAATGGCACCCTCGATCCCAATATTATTCGGGACCTTTACAACTACTGTGAGCGATTGGAGAAATGGAAGGAGATTTTCTATGTCCAGGCTTTCTCTCTGCTACGCTCCAAGCCTTCTCTCTGTGCCTCATGCTCTCCCACTCAACTCCTTTTGGCTAGGAAGTCTGAACAAGATGATCCCTCTACTACTTTTGATCCAGCCAATGAGCCTTCTCCCCGTCGAACAAAACCCTCAGCTCCTCCTCTTGTGCTGGCCCCTCCGATTTCCCTTCCTCCCTCTTCAGTGACAAGTCACCCTAGTCAGCATTCACTGGCACCCTCCTTCAGCTCACCACCAACAGTCCCTAGTCCTCCCACTACTCAGTCCCGCTCCACTAAGGGACCACCCCCTTTACCTCCCCAACCTAAACCAGCTCCAGTTCACCCCTTGCGAGAGGTTGCTGGGGTGGATGGCTTAGTCAAAGTTCATGTCCCCTTCTCATTGACTGAACTCTCCCAAATAGACAAAAGATTGGGATCCTATAGTGCCAACCCTTCCACCTTTATTAAAGAATTCCAGTATATTACCCAGTCCTATAACCTTACCTTCCATGATGTTTACATGATTCTTACCAACAATCTCCTCCCTGAGGAACGCAGGCGAGTTTGGGAACAGGCTAGAATCTATGCAGATGACATCCATCAAACTGATGATACCTACCCAGTTGGATCTATGGCAGTTCCTGACCAGGAGCCTGACTGGGATTACAATACCCCAGGGGGCATTCTAGCTAGGAAGCGGTTTTTAACTTGTCTCCTGGCTGGTCTCCGTAAGGCTGCTCTTAAAGCAGTAAATTATGAAAGGATCCAAAGGGTCATCCAGGACAAGGATAAAAACCCATCCCAATTCCTAGACCGTCTTACAAAGGCCCTCTTACAATACACCAATGTGGATCCTGAGACTCAAGATGGAAACCAACTCCTTATGACCTACTTTTTTCCCAAAGTTACCCTGATATTAGGGCCAAACTCAGACGTCTAGAAAAGGGCCCCTTAACTCCACAGTCAAAAGCCCTAAATGTGGCATTCAAGGTGTACCATGGAAGGGATAAAAAGGCCCAAAAACAAAAATACCTGATGATGGCTAAAAGCTCTTGGCCAGCCAAAACGAAAGCCCAGGCTCCCAAAGGACAAAGGCTCCTACGTCCTTGTTTCAAATGCGGTCAGGAAGGCCACTGGGCCCGGGCCTGTCCAAACCCTCGTAAACCACCAGGACCATGTCCAAGGTGCCATCAAGAGGGACACTGGGGCATTGATTGCCCCCATGTTCCTGACAGCATGGGGACATCAATCCCAGATCGCCCTTCAACTGACCTCCTTGGCCTGGCCATTGATGACTGACGGGGCCCGGGCTCCCTTGGCCTGACCACCGCCATCTCCGACAGGGAGCCTCGGGTAGTTATCATAGTATCAGGGAGGCCTATCTCCTTCCTCCTGGACACTGGAGCCACTTTTTCAGTCTTGACAAATTTTTGGGGACCAACCACTCTTTCTTGTTCCTCTATTGTCGGAGTAGGAGGACAGCCCTATCAGGCCCAACAAACCCCACCACTTAACTGTATCTTTAAGGGTATCCCCCTTACTCATTCCTTCCTAGTGATACCAACCTGTCCCATCCCATTGCTGGGAAGGGACCTTTTAGCCAAAGTGGGAGCCTCCATTTCTTTTGCTCCTCCTATCCGTTTGGCCTCAGGTTTGCCAGCTGTTCCCCTTCTCCTCCTCCTACAAACTACACAGTCTGACACACTTCTTCCCTTACCATCCTCTCAGGTAGATCCTCAGGTATGGGACACCCAAAATCCCTCTATAGCCAAACATCACACCCCTCTAATCATCCGACTACAAAACCCTGCCAAATATATAACTAAGGCTCAATACCCACTTTCACTCCAAAGTCTCAGGGGACTCAAACCTCTCATCTCTGACCTCCTGAGAAAAAGTCTTCTTCGCCCCACTTCTTCCCCCTTCAACACCCCCATACTTACAGTCAAAAAACCTAATGGAACCTACCGCCTGGTTCAGGATCTCCGACTTATTAACTCAGCAGTAGTTCCCCTTCATCCTGTAGTTCCCAATCCTTATACTCTACTCTCCACCATCCCTTCAAAAACTTCTCATTTCTCTGTCCTTGACCTCAAGGATGCCTTCTTTTCTATTCCTCTGGACCCCCAGTCACAAAATATCTTTGCCTTTACTTGGACTGACCCAGACACACACATTTCTACACAACTTACTTGGACAGTCCTACCTCAAGGGTTCCGGGACAGCCCCCATTTATTCGGTCAGGCCCTAGCCTCTGATTTATTCTCTTTGTCTCTCCCAAAATCCAAGTTGATACAGTACGTAGATGACATTCTCCTTTGTAGTCCATCCCTAGAAATAAGCCAGGCCGACACATCTACTTTGTTAAATTTTCTATGTAGCCGAGGATATAGGGTATCACCCTCTAAGGTCCAGCTGTCCATTCCTCAGGTAACTTACCTAGGACTAACTATTACTCCAACTCATAAGGCTATTACCCTAGATAGAAAAAAAAACCTAATACAATCACTTACAGTCCCCACCACAAAGGATGAAATCTTATCCTTCCTAGGAATGGCCAGCTTCTTATGTTCTTGGATTCCTTCCTTCTCCCTTCTTGCTCGCCCTCTATATCAGGCAGCCCTTGGCCCATCACATGAGCCTCTCCTTATACCTGTTACCAAGCCATTTCATCAGCTTCAACAGGCCCTCCTACAGGCTCCAGCCTTACACCTTCCAGACTTAACGCATCCCTTCTCTCTCTATGTTACTGAGAAAGAGGGATATGCCCTCGGGGTCCTGGGTCACCAACTGGGACCTTCCTTTGCACCAGTCGCATACTTATCAAAAAAATTAGACCACACTATCCAAGGTTGGGCACCTTGTCTGCGGGCTCTGGCTGCAGCTGAACTCCTCATACGAGAATCAAAGAAGTTAACCTTTGGGTCTCCTACTACTGTCCTCTCTCCTCACCACCTGTCCCATCTTCTAACATATAAGGGTCTCCAAACATTACCCCCCTCCAGAGTTCTCTCCCTTCAGGTAGCATTAGTAGAGGATACAACACTTACCTTTCAGCCATGCCCACCTCTTAATATTTCAAATCTTCTCCCCCAACCAGTCTCAAAATACTCCCCATCTCACTCTTGCATTGAGACCCTAGAAGAGTTACTTCCTCATCCTACACATATACACGAGGGAGCTCTACCCCAGACCACCTATACATGGTATACGGATGGCAGCTCCTTCCTACACCTGTCATACCATCTCTTATTTCAAACCTTAATCTCTACATACCAGCTATTAAATAATGTCTTGCCTAACCGCTTTGAAGAATGCTGGTTGTGTGTCCCTCCTGGGTCAAACTCACAACCACCCTTTATGGCCTCACCCATTGTCTTAACAGATTTTCCCACTTTGCCACTTCTAAACTGCTCTGAGCCAAACATTACTACCACCCCTTATCTCTACCACATGTCTCTCTTCGGTATCTCAGACTGCTTTAGCTCAGCAGGAACACACCTTGTGGACATTCTAGATTCTAAAGACTACAACAATACCACAACGCTTAATACTACCACACAGCCCCTATGTCCAAATATTCACAATGCGTCGATTCTCTGTGGCACACAGGTATACCACTGCCTGCCTGCCAGTTGGTCTGGGACATGTACCCTGGTGTTCCTCTTCCCTAAATTAGGAGTGATACCTGGTGAAGAGCCCCTACCAATTCCCATCACTAAGTTTATAGCAGGACGACATGACAAGCGAGCAATTCAGATCATACCCCTCCTGGCAGCTCTGGGCATAACTGCAGGTGTGGCCACAGGAACAGCAGGATTAACTATTTCCCTAACGATGTACCATAGGCTTTCCTCACAATTCATCCAGGATTTCCAACAGGTAGCTCAAACCATCCTCACCCTTCAGGGTCAGATAGACTCCCTATCTGCTGTAGTACTACAAAATCGGAGAGGACTAGATTTACTAACAGCAGAAAGAGGTGGACTTTGCCTCTTTCTCGGGGAAGAATGTTGCTTTTATGTTAACCAGTCAGGAATAGTAAAGGATAAAATTCAACAACTTCAAACAGACCTTCAAAAATATAAAGAACAACTTGATAGCTCTGGCCAGTGGATCACTAATAATCCAATATGGAACTGGATGCTACCTTTTCTAACTCCTCTTCTCTCTGTTTTCTTAATTCTACTAGTGGCACCCTGTCTTATAAATTTTTTGTCTAGATTCCTTCAACAACAAGTTCAAAAAATTTCTAACCAAACTTTCAACCAGTTGTTATTACAGGGTTATCAGCCCCTAGCTAAGGAACCAGAAAGCTACAACACCTGGACACATCTGGACAAAGATGAAGATTGCCCCATGAACCTCGACGCCCCCATTCAGCAGGAAGTAGTCTAATGATAACACCGCCCCTTTTCCAAACCCCAGTTTTATTAAACAAAAAAGGGGGAATGTAGGGAAAAGGGACCAGTCAAAGAAACACACCCTGAGCAGAGCCAAAGAAACACACTTTGGCCCTGCAACCAGAACCAAAGAAATGTACCCTGACCCTAAAACCAGTGCCAAAGGAACACACTTTGTCCCTGGAATCAGAGTCAGTGAAAGAAATGTACCCTGGCCCTAAAATTGGAGCCAAAAGGCTAAAAAGGACCAGAGAAAGAAACACACTTTGGCCCTGAAACCAGAGCCAAATCTGACCCTAATCCTGTGTAAAAAAGTAACCAATCCCGGAGCAGAGCTCTAGCCAATCTGAGCTCAGCACTGAAATCGGACCAATCCCTACCCTGGAAAAACTTCCCCAACCCCAGGAACCCCTATATAAACCCTGTGTATGTTCAGCTTGGCTGGTCCAGCTGTCTTCCAATAAACACCTTTGGATGAGCTTCGGGTGAAGATCTTCTTTTGCGGCTGCGACAGAGCAAAGGCGACCCTGGGCAGAGCAGAGCAGAGCGAGCAGAGGCGACCCTGGGCAGAGCAGAGCAGAGCAGAGCGAGCAGCGCTGTAACACTTGCCCGGGAAACCTTCCTTGGCAGAGCGGAGTTGTTACACTCTGCTCCCGCCCGGCTCCCTGCTCTCCGCTCGGCTCTCCAGGAGCAGAGCTGAACTGTAGCAACTTCGCCCGAGAAACCTCCTGCGGAGCAAAACTGCTACACTAGGCGAACATCCCCAGCTGGAAGACCCTGTCCTGCCGTGCCGGAGCGGAGCTGACACACCGGAGAAGCCTTTCTCTGAGGCAAGGCTGTAAGCTGCCAAGCTTACTGCAACCCGTGGTGGTCCTTGGCTCCCGAGCTCCAGGATACCTTTCTACCTGAGCTGTGTAACACTCAGTATCCTTGGCTCCCGAGCTCCAGGATACCTTTCCACCTGAGCTGTGTAACACTGGGTATTCTGTGACTCCCGAGTGCCAGAATACCTGACCCACTCCTGTTCCATCCTGTCCTGACCCATCCCGACGAAACGCTTACACCCTCCATGGCCTGTTTCATTTCTTTCTTCTACATTCCTACTTTGAGTTCTTGTCCTGTCTTCCTTCGCTGTTGAAGTGTGGCCTGAGAGTCATAAACTAAAATAAAACCTTTCTTCGCCAATAGCTTTTGGGGACAGTGTCGCTGTGTCTATCATAGCAATAGAAAGCAAACCAAGCCACTCCAACAACTCAACTGAAACAAAGAGCTGGAACCACAGTTACCAGTTTGTGACACGAAATTAGAGCATTGTTTGCTTGTTTTTATGTTATTAATCCATAATAAACAATATTTCTAATTTCCCTCTTAGAAACATTTTCTATTTTCTTGGTTTTGTTTTTTCAAGACAGGGTTTCTCTGTGTAGCCCTGGCTGTCCTGGAACTTGCTTTGCAGACCAGGCTGACCTTGAACTCACAGAGATCTGCCTGCCTCTGCCTCCTGAGATCCTTAGTTGGAAAAGTGACTGAGTTGAAGGTTATAGGATCCCGCGGCATATCTCAGACTGCCACGGGAAGGAGCAAATGCCAGGAAAACCTGCCGAGTCACGTTCACCAGAATGCTGATCTTTTGTTTCAGTTATGAGTAGATGGAACAGGAAACCGTGCTTCAGTCACGCGTGCAAGAAAACCCAATGATACTCAACAAACCCACGTGGGGTTTATTGAAAGGAAAGGGAAGAAGAGAAGGGGAAGGGGGAGAGGGAGAAAGAAGCGAGGAGGGGTGAAGGGAGAGAGAGCGTGAACATGGGGAGGCGCCAGCTTAAATGGAGATGCTTGCACATGTGTGCTGAGTCCTTATGCAACCTCAGAATGCGTGACGTAGCTATGACGTGGCCACGCAACACAGGGCCCTTTGCGCTGCCTAAGTGTCTGTCTGAATGCAGATATGCTTGTCCCACCCATTGTCAGGGGGCGGGGTCAGCACAATGCCGGGTTTCCAACACATAGCGTAAATATTACATGTACGTGTGTGTGTGTGTGTGTGTGTGTGTACCGATAGAAATAACTAACCTCACATCTGCCATCGGTATCACACTCTGATTGTGACTCAGCTCCAAGTAGCTTATACTTTGTTTTTATTTTCTTTAGTAGAATGCTTAAAAACAGTCTAGAAATTGGGATGGGGGACGGTTCAGTGGGTGAGAGAGAGACTGATTGCTCTTCCAGAGGACCTGGGTTCAATTCAAGCACACACGTGGCAGCTCACAACTGTCTGCAACTCTAGGATCCAACAACCTCACACAGACATACATGAAGGCAGAACACCATTGCCCATAAAATAAAAATAAATAAAATCTAAAAAATACCCAAGAAATTAAGTTTAATTTTTATGGAAATTAAAACATTTTAAAGATTTATTTTAGTTTTATTTATGTATATGTGTTTTTATCTCTTTTTAAACACAATATTATTTAGCAGAATGTTAAAAAATATCCAAGAGCTTTTTAAAATTTTTTTGTGGGTTTTCTTTCTTTTATGATATCTTATGTTACTCTCTTCTAAGGATGGTCTCCTGATTACCTTCTGCGTGGACTCACCTTTTAAAGATTCCAAACTGCCATACTGCTGCTGATCCAGCACATTAACAGTTGGGGGACAAACCATATGCAGATTGTAAGCCCCAGCCAGGAGCTCTCTCATAGGAAAACAAGCCAACGAGAACGGGAGGACTTTATCTCTAAGTTCTGTGCTGTGCGATGAATGACTAGAAAACACGGAAAATGGGAATAGCAAAAAAGCTATGCAGATTACTGAAGACAAAGGCCAGTGGTCTGGATGCCTGCTCTAGGTCAGGCATTCAACTGGGCACTTTGGAATTCTCTCCTCTCCTTAGCTGCTGCATACAGATTGAGTTTTACTGTTTTACAAATGAGCTGCTCAGTTACAGTTTAAGAAGGTGTCAAACACCCTTTGTCTCCCAAAATAGGGTCTCAAAACATTTTGTAATTTTCATTTAAATTGTTAGGAAGCTTGGAGCTCTTACTCTATCTTCCAATACTGTTTAATATAGCACTGAATAATTGATGCCGTTGTCAATGGATGAGTGATCGACTAATAGCTCTCCTAGTAATTGATTTATTTTTTTCAATAAAGTTGCAGAAACCAAAAAAAAGGTGTCAAAGTTCACTTTTACATCTTCCAGGCTTCCCTTTACTGTACCCCCAAAACAAATCCAGCACCCCGAGATTCAAGGCTCAGTCGCTTTTTTTTTGAGACAGGTGTTGCGCGATGTTTCATTCTTTTGGCTTTTTGGGGGCCCACTACTCAGCTCCTAAACACACATGGAGGCTTATTCTTTGTTAAGAATGCCCAACCTTACCTTGGCTTGTTTCCAGCCAGCTTTTCTTATTTTAAATTAACCCATTTCCTTTTCCTTTGGGCTTTTATCTTTCTTATTCTTGTATACCTTACTTTCCTTCTTACTCTGTGACTAGCTGGGCAGCATGGCTGGGTGACTGGGTGACTGGGTGACTGAGTGGCTGGGTAGCTGGTCAGCTGGTCTTCTGGGTGGCTAGTCTCTGAAGTGCCCCTCTTGATCTCTTGGTCCTTCCATTTATCCTCTCTGCCTGCCAGCCCCGCCTATCCTTGCTCCTGCCTCACTATTGGCCGTTCAGCTCTTTATTAGACCATCAGGTGTTTTAGAAGAAGAATCACAGCTTCTCCAAGTTTAAACAAATGCAGCATAGACAAAAGTCACACGCCTTAAAATACTTTTCTACTACAGACAGGGTCTCATTTACCCCAGGCTGGCCTCCAACTTACTATAGAGTCAAGAATGATTCTGAGTTTCTGATCCTTCTGCCTCTATCTTCTTAGTTCTGGGAATGCAGGCCGGCACCACTGTATCCGGTTTTATTTGGTACTGGGCCTTGAACCCAGCACCCTGTACATGCTAGGCAAGCCCTCCACCAGCTGATCCATAGCCCAGGCCGTAGCTGCATGCTTTTAGGAAGCCACTGTTCTTTTCTCGCCCCACTCTCCTCAAGGGTAGAGTGGAGCTAAGGGTGAATCAGATTCCAGCCTCATCGCCGCGCTCTGGAGATGTCACAAAAGGAGGACCCTGGCTTAGCAAACGACCACTCTCTCCTGGTATCAGTTGTCCTGTGGTGGGCTGGGGGAGTTTGTGCTGGACTAGAGTTTCCAAGTCCGAATAGAAGACGTTTGACGAGCAACCTCTGCAATTTTCATGTTCTCGGTCACATGGCAGACCTCTCTATTTTAAACGTCCAACTTTCTCTTTGGTTACAGTGCACCAACTTTGACCAAGTTTCTGTTCCTCAAATCGGTTTCTTTATCCTAATCAGGCGGGAGCATTGCATACATTTACTACTGTCTAGCGTTGCGTAAATCATCGCTTACGGTGGGCAGGTGGAAAGAGACCTTGATGGGTTGTTGAGGGCTCTGAGATGGAGCCCTACCGCCACGGGATCTTGGGTGAGCCACCACACCTCCTGTCTCCTCAGAGCCCCGTGTCTGCAATGAGATCAGCAGAGCTCTTTCTTAGGGGTTCCCTTCATGGATGACTTACAAACGACTCCGAAGGCTGGGGGTGTTGACCACTGGTGGAGCGTGTGTTTACCATGTGTGCAGGCTGTCCCACTGTGTCTTGTTGAGGATGGGAGCCATCTCTTTATCCAGGGTATTCATGCTATGTCTATCATCCACCCGTAAGCAAGGAGCTTTCTCGTTTACCAAATCAACCATGTGGGTCTTCCTGCACTTCTGGTCAAGCAACTCAAAGGACAAGAATAGTGGTACCAGCCATTTTATTGTTTACTATAATATGCCATTATGACTGTTCTATTTTATTGTGGGTTATTGGTGTCATTTCTTTTACTGTATCTAGATGTCAAATTTTATTGTAGGCTTGTATACACAGGGAAAAAATAGTGATATCCAAAGCGGTTGGAACTAATTACAGTTTCAAGCATTTGCAGGAGATCTTGGAACATATCTCCCGTTGATTCCCATCACCTAATAAAGTGCATGAGATAATTAACTTACTAAGAGTAAAGTTTATTTTGGTTCACAGTTTCAGGGGACTTCCCAGTTCATGATTGGCTAGCCCTGTTTACTGGGCCTGCCGCAAGGCAGTCTATACGAATACAAGCAGCATCTGGACCAAATGCATTTATTTTCTTGATAAAAAAGCAAAAGAGGAAAAGGACAGACTGCACCTCCACAATCCCCTCAGTGGGCATGTTCCCAAAGATATAAGGACTTCCCATCAGGCCCTTACCCTACAGATCCAAACGCCTCTCAGCGCTGCCATCTTTGGGACCAGGCCTCCAACCTACAGACCTTTTTGTGACATACAAGGTCCAGACTACAGCAAGGGGACTACTATAACAGGGCTGCTCACCACCAAGGAGCACGGGAGACGGCATTTGGCGAACGGCTGTGGTCAGGCTTATCTGTCAGAGCAGAGACACAGCTAGTTCTCTGTGTGGTTCCTTCCTCTCAGCTGAGGCCAGAGAGTAGCTGCCCCCGGAACTCGGGTTTCCAGGTCTAGAGAGAGTGGAATGAGAGGGGGGTGTGGAGCAGGCAGAATCTTTCCAGACAGGGAAGGAAGCACTGGCCTGTGATATCTCACCACACTAGACAACCACGTGGAAGGGTTTTCGTGTGTGTGTGTGTGTGTGTGTGTGTGTGTGTGTAGGGGGAGGGGAGGGGGGCCAAAGGGAAAAGTCACCCTTGCCACAGGTCAAGCTGGACTGAAGGACCTTCCCTTTGGGCTGAGGTGACTACATAACTCACTTATGTGACTGTGTCCTTTGCCCTTGGCCTGATAATACATGTTGGTTTTTCTTTTCTGTTGGTAAACTTTAGCTTGGTCATCACCTGTGCTCCCTAGAAGTGAGGAGGCTTCAGCCTCCAAGGCTTTTCTCTGGATGTTTCCTGCTTCCTTAAGACCCCCAGCAGTGGAAACATACACCATGACCTCCTCAGCCACAGGCGCCCTTACCTGTGACTTTAAGGCTTGCAGTTGCAACTGTCATATGGAATTCCATCCCACTGATGCCGTGCACTCTGCATATTTATTCATCTAGAGGTGTTCCTGGGCTCTGAGGTAGGCGAGCACAGCGACCGTGCTCCCACTGGTCTGGCTCCCCTCGTGCTTGGTCCGGCTCCCCTCGTGCACGTGGACGACGGGGTGATGTGGAATGAATACACGTTCCTCCTCCTAAGTTCAAGTGTTGAAACTGACATCCCTGCCCCCGTGTGATGGCATTAGGGAGTAGAGCTTGGGGAGGTGAGTAGGTCACGAACGAGGAGCCCTCATAAACGAGACACGTGTCCCTTTAAAAGGGCCCCAGGGAGTGAAGGAGGAGCCCTCATAAATGAGACACATGTCCCTTTAAAAGGGCCCCAGGGAGCACTCTCTCATGCCTCTTTCCACAGTGTGTAGGTATACTTAGCAGTCAGCTGTCCACAACTTGGAAAAAAGAACTGGAATGCACCTTCACCCTGAGCTTGGACTTCCAGTCTCTAGAGTTGTAAGAAATAAATTCCGGTGTGTGTGTGTGTAGGTGCATGTTCATATGCACTGTATGAGTCCAGAGATCAGCCCTGGGCGTTTTTCCTCAGATACCATCCACCTTGTATTTTTTTTTTTTCTTCTTGAGACAAGTGGCCAATGAGCACCTACTTGTTTCCACCTCCCCAGAGATAGGATTACAAATGCGTCATCATACCCAGGTATTTTGCAACATGGGTTCTGGAAATGGAACGCAGACCCTCATGCTTTTGAGGCAAGGATTTACCAACTGAATTATCTCCCCAGGTCTCTATTTCTACTCTTCAGGGCACTAAGTCTGTGGTATTTTGTGATTGCAGCTGGAGCTTGCTGAGACAGAAGCCCTGCAATCATAGTATTGGTTCTCGTTTACAGTCTGCAGTTGTCACAAATTAAAGACTCACATCTGTTAAGACAGATCACGCCTCAATATCAGCATCTGCTGAGACAGTTCAAGCCATGCCACCAGCATCTGCTGAGACAGGCCATGCCTCACCATCAACAATTGGTCTCCCATAATTTCTCTTTTCCTAGTTAGTGGGGGAATGCTATGATCCATGCCTGAGTGCTGGGATCAAAGGTGTGTGACACCACCGCCTGGCCAAGCTCAACAATTCTTATAAATGAAAACATTTAGTTGGGGTGGCTTGCAGTTCAGAGGTATAGTCCATTATCATCATGGCAGGACGTGGCAGCGTGCAGGAAGACATACTGTTGGAGAAGGAGCTGAGAGTCCTACAACTTTTTTTTTTTTTTTTTTGGTTTTAAGAGACAGGGTTTCTCTGTATTGTTTTGGAAGCTGTCGGACCAGCCCAGCCTCGAACTCACAGAGATCCGCCTGCCTCTGCCTCCCGAGTGCTGGGATTAAAGGCATGAGCCGCCACTGCCGGGCAGAGTTCTACATCTTGATCCACAGGCAACAGGAAGTGAACTGAACTAGGTGTAGCTTGAGCATAGAAGATCTCAAATCCCACCCCCACAGTCACACACTTCCTCCAATAAGACCACACTTCCTCAACAAGGCCACACCTCCTGATAACGCCTCTCCCTTTTGGGAGATACTTTCTTTCAAACTACCACAGGTTGATTCTTAGGCTCACTAGTGTGAATACAATTCCCAGTTCTTGGTTAAGTCCTCAAAATAGTATCTAATCCCAGTACTCTGGAAGGAGAGGCAAACAGATCTCTATGAGTTCAAGGCCTGCCTGGTTTACAGAGTAAGATCACACACACACACACACACACACACACACACACACACAAAAGAAAGAGAGAGAGAGAGAGAGAGAGAGAGAGAGAGAGAGAGAGAGAGAGAGAGAGAAAACTCCACCCAAAACAGAGAACAGAGAGAGGGGATTGAGTATATACCACAAAACCTGGGAAGCACAAGAGCTATAGTTATTGTTGAAAACTTTTTTAAAGTTTCTGTGTAATAGTTTATGAAGTGGTTCTCAGTCTTCCCAGTCAACCTTTCTCTTTTTTTATCCCTTCCTCTCAATATTTTTTTTTTGAGACAGGGTTTTTCTCTGTATTGTTTTGGAGGCTGTCCTGGAACTCTCTTTGTAGACCAGGCTGGCCTCGAACTCACAGAGATCTGATCTGCCTTCCTTTGCTTCCTGAGTACTGGGATTAAAGGTGTGTGCCACCAACACTCAGCCCTCAATATTTTCCTGTTGTACTCTTTGCCATGTCTGTAAGAGGTCCTCTGATACTTTTCTTTATCCTACCCCTTCTCTCTTTAGATGTACCACACATTTCTTTTTGAGAACTCTTGGAGCTTAGATCCAATCGCACAGCTCACCATCAAGTTATTGAGTCTTTTGGGAGTCCCACTGCCAGCCCAGCCATGGGGTCTGTGACTCTCTGTCTCTCTAGCAAAACTTTTGTTATCTTGGCTGGCTCTCTCTCCACCGAAATCACCACATGTGGACATGATGAGGTTTCTCCAAGCTGTTTGATTTTTTTTTTTTTTTTTTGGTTTTACGAGACAGGGTTTCTCTGTATTGTTTTGGAGGCTGTCGGTCCAGCCTGGCCTCAAACTCACAGAGATCTGCCTGCCTCTGCCTCCTGAGTGCTGGGATTAAAGGCGTGCGCCACCAACGCCCGGCCTCCAAGCTGTTTGAAATCTTAGCCCTTTAACGTCACGTGACAGTCCCATGAAGACTTGCGTAGACGGTTAGCAGCTTTTCCATCTTCTTTAAACCACACATTGATGCCTTCATTCAAGAACAAAATATTCTAGATTTGCGTGATTCACAGCAAAAAGAGTAAGCCTTGGATGTCAAAACACCTGATTTCTTTTCACACTATGCCGCTTTCTTGAGAAAGAGAGGATTTGGTCTTTTACTATAGAGGTGTTGTCAATCATGGCCAGTGAAACTGCTTTAAAATTGTTGGTCGCGTGCCTATCCCGCCCCAGGAATTCACACAGAGGGCTGTGACTTTAGTCCTGTGTTGTGTGTTAATGGCCGAACCCGCTCTGAACAGCAGAGGGCACTTATGTACACGATACGGAAGGTTGCCTGCTTTTGCAGAGCAACCCAGCAGGTGTGCAGGCTCCATGCCACCATCCCTGGCAGGGATAAATCTCATGGGTGTAATCCCTGTTCTCAAGAGTGCTGTCATTCACGCCTTTTAATGTTTAAAACCCAGCTTCTCAAACTGCGGCTTAAGGAGCCGCCGTAATTCAGTGTGAGGGTTGTACACAAAAACATCTGGCAATTAATTCAGATTTAAGCACACAATGAATCTGAGGTGTTTCTGGTGGTGCCTGCTCCTATCGCATCATGTGACTTACTCACTGCCGCTTTGGCAGCAAACAACCTACATTCATGCTACACACTGTTCTGATAGTCAACGCATTATCCGTGAACACGGCCTTCAGTGCCTCAGTTTGGATTCGAGGCTATTGTATGTTTATTTTATTTTATTTTCCAGACAGGGTTTCTCTGTATTGTTTTGGAGGCTGTCCTGGAACTCGCTCTGTAGACCAGGCTGGCCTCGAACTCACAGAGATCAGCTTGCCTCTGCGTCCCGAGTGCTGGGATTAAAGGCGTGCACCACCAACGCCCCAACTTATTGTATGTTTTAAATTTCAGTGTTTTTACTTTCCATTATAAGTTTTCTATTCTTACATAAAAACAACGCTTTAATTATAGAAACAAAAATTTTTGATATTTGCTTACTATCATTCTTCTGCATGTAAAAATCAAACAAGTATATCTTTGGAATGTATTGTGCTAGGATATTTGGCTTTAAAGATTTCTGTTTGAGCTTCTGATTTGGGTGTGAACATGTGTGTGTGTGTGTGCGTGCACATGTGTGCACCTGTGTGTGTACCTGTGTGTGCGCACCTGTTGTGTGGGGGTGTTAGCGCATGTGTGTGTGCAGGTAGAGTTAGAGATGGGTGCTGGGTGTCTTTTTTTAACACTCTATGTTTTCTTTTTGAGACGCGGAGTCTCTCATTGGACCTAGAGCTTGCCAGTTTCCCTGACTGCGCAGCCAGGAAGCTTCAGGCATCCCCCTGTCTCCACTTCTCCAGGATTGCAGGATCGCAGGAGTGCACTGCCACACCTGTCTTTTTCTTCACACTGGTGGCAGAGATTAAAACTCTGATCCTTGTGCAAAGCAAGCACACGGACTGGAGGACACAGTTTCCCAGCCCAGTCATCTCTCTGGCTCTCTGCATTATTTAAAAAAATTTAATTACATTTATTATTACCGTGTGTGTGTGTGTGTGTGTGTGTGCAACTTGTTGGCTCTTGGCTCTCTCTACATTATCTTTAATGTCAGGGAAAAAACGCGTGGGTCACAATCTAATGCCAGACCTGAATTCCATCATGCATGCAACACAAATAATCTCTAATACTTTGAGAATTGCATTTGCTTGTGTTGCATGTGTGTGTGCGTGCCATGGCGCAGATGTGGGGTGAGAGGGGGAGTGGCAGTGTCTGCTCTCTCCTCCCATGTGGCCCTGGGCACTCAGGTGATCAAGCTTGGTAGCAGCTTTACCTGCTCAGCCATCTCAACTGCCCACAAAGTCTTCTTTTAGATCTTAAATTATTTGTTAAATGATGCATAAAGCATAAATATTATACACGTGTATGAGGTACACATGTCCAGTTGTGCAACATTTAAGTCAGTCTTAATAAAGACAGATGCTTTTATATTTTTAATAAACCTGGAATTTCCCAATTGTATTACAATCACTTCAGCACACTCTGCTGCTAGTTCATCCCTCCCTTTCCTTTCCTGTTCCTTCTTTCTGTTCAGTCATTTATCTTCCCCTCCTTCCTTTCTCCTTCCCTTCCCTTCCTTTCTCTTTCTCGTTCCTTCCTTTCCCTTTCCCTTTCTCTTCCCTTCCCTTCTCTTTCTCTTCCTTTCTCTTTCTCTTTCTCTTCCCCTTCCTTTCTCTTCCCCTTCCTTTCTCTTTCTCTTTCCCTTCCTTTCTCTTTCTCTTTCCCTTCCTTTCTCTTTCTCTTCCTTTCTCTTTCCCTTCCCTTCTCTTTCTCTTCCTTTCTCTTTCTCTTCCTTTCTCTTCCTCTTCCTTTCTCTTTCCCTTCCTTTCTCTTTCTCTTCCTTTCTCTTTCCCTTCCCTTCTCTTTCTCTTCCTTTCTCTTTCTCTTCCTTTCTCTTCCTCTTCCTTTCTCTTTCTCTTCCTTTCTCTTTCTCTTCCTTTCTCTTCCTCTTCCTTTCTCTTTCCCTTCCCTTCTCTTTCCCTTCCTTTCTCTTTCCCTTCCTTTCTCTTTCTCTTCCCCTTCCTTTCTCTTTCTCTTTCCCTTCCTTTCTCTTTCCCTTCCTTTCTCTTTCCCTTCCTTTCTCTTTCTCTTCCCTTCTGTTTCCCTTCCTTTCTCTTTCCCTTCCTTTCTCTTTCTCTTCCTTTCTGTTTCCCTTCCTTTCTCTTTCCCTTCCTTTCTCTTTCCTTTCCTTTCTCTTTCCCTTCCCTTCTGTTTCCCTTCCTTTCTCTTTCTCTTTCTCTTCCCCTTCCTTTCTCTTTCTCTTTCCCTTCCTTTCTCTTTCCCTTCCTTTCTCTTTCTCTTCCCTTCTGTTTCCCTTCCTTTCTCTTTCCCTTCCTTTCTCTTTCTCTTCCTTTCTGTTTCCCTTCCTTTCTCTTTCCCTTCCTTTCTCTTTCCTTTCCTTTCTCTTTCCCTTCCCTTCTGTTTCCCTTCCTTTCTCTTTCTCTTTCTCTTCCTTTCTCTTTCCCTTCCTTTCTCTTTCTCTTCCTTTCTGTTTCCCTTCCTTTCTGTTTCCCTTCCTTTCTCTTTCTCTTCCTTTCTGTTTCCCTTCCTTTCTCTTTCCCTTCCTTTCTCTTTCCTTTCCTTTCTCTTTCTCTTCCTTTCTGTTTCCCTTCCTTTCTGTTTCCCTTCCTTTCTCTTTCCTTTCCTTTCTCTTTCCCTTCCCTTCTGTTTCCCTTCCTTTCTCTTTCTCTTTCCCTTCCTTTCTCTTTCCCTTCCCTTCTGTTTCCCTTCCTTTCTCTTTCTCTTTCCCTTCCTTTCTCTTTCCCTTCCTTTCTCTTTCTCTTTCTCTTTCCCTTCCTTTCTCTTTCCCTTCCTTTCTCTTTCTCTTCCTTTCTGTTTCCCTTCCTTTCTCTTTCTCTTCCTTTCTCTTTCCCTTCCTTTCTCTTTCTCTTTCCCTTCCCTTCTGTTTCCCTTCCCTTCTCTTTCCCTTCCTTTCTCTTTCCCTTCCTTTCTCTTTCTCTTCCTTTCTGTTTCCCTTCCTTTCTCTTTCTCTTTCCCTTCCCTTCTGTTTCCCTTCCCTTCTCTTTCCCTTCCTTTCTCTTTCTCTTCCTTTCTCTTTCTCTTCCTTTCTATTTCCCTTCCCTTCTCTTTCCTTTTCTCTTTCTCTTCCCTTCTTTCTCTTTATATTCCTTCCTTTCCCTTCTTCCCTAATTTTTTCTTTTCTCTTCTTCCATCCCTTTCTATTTCTCTAAACAAAGCAGTGCACCGCTGCTACCTAAGTTCAGCAGGCTGGCAACTTTAATTCCTATAGCCCTCACTTACCTTTGTCTTATAACCTGGCATATTTGTAGATTCTGGTTGTTAGGATCATATCCTGCCCGTCACAATTACAAAAATGCCTCTTTCCTTTTTCCTAAAATGTAACCTGCTTAGAAAGGCAGCAGGATTAAGTCTGGAGAAGCAGGTGTATTTCAGTCTCATCACTGAACTTCATTTGTTTGGATGTTACCTTGAGTGGTATTTGTGTCTGAACTTCATTTGTTTGGATGTTACCTTGAGTGGTATTTGTGTCTCTCCCTAAATTGCAGTGATGGGAAGGACTTTTGTGATGACCACTGTAGCTCATTTTTTTTTATTCATGAGGAAGTGGAGAGATGGACTGGTGTATAGCTAGCTTCCCTGTGCTCGCTCAGCTTGTGGGAGCAGAGGAAGACCTCTGTCAGCATCCTTGGTCCTTCACCCACTGCTCCTGCTATGCTCTTCATTTACACAACATGATTTATTTCTGTCTTTTCAACCCTGAGACGTGTGGGCTGTGACCTTCAGAAGGCATTGAATTCTCTCGACGAGCACAGTCTCTGTTTGTGTGCACGGGCCTGAAAGACAATTACAGTAATCGAGTAAGACGCTTACATGATTTTTGCTGCATTTGCCGCCCAAGGCGCACAATGAGCCAGCATCCAGCTGGACGGCCGTGGCATCGGGAAGATGCAGATAAATTGGAGGAGGTCTAGAGGAGATCGGCTAAAGCGGCGAAAGGAAGGGGAACTGAAGCAGCGGCACAGGGAATGCTTCACCGAGGAGCCAGCCAGAAGAGAGCGGGCTCTGGGACGCCTATTAATATTTTCAAGCTGGAACAAAATGGTAATCGCTTTACTATTTTGGTGGGTCTAAGAAAATGCACCCAGTGTAGATGCAGAGAAAGATGCCACCACTAAAGGTATTAAATACTTTTTTTTACCTTAACTCTCCGTTGAGTTCGTCTCTCGACAGTCTGTTTCTACTGTGGTGGACTGCTAGGGTGACCAGTTGTTGGATTTGGCCTGGCACTCAAGATTTTCTTGAGTTTGGGACTGCCAGTTCGAGCCAGGATGATGACGATGGATAACAAACCACACCGAGTATACTTGGGAAGGGGAGCTGTATGATGCTTTATTAGAGAGAGAGAGAAGCATTTACATGACAAGCCGAGAACTGAGGTCAGCGCTCTTCTGGACTCCAACCTCGACCATAACCCCAAGAGAGAGCGAGGCCCCTCTTCCTTGAAGTTTATCCCTGTCTCTCCCCCATGTACCTGTGACCACACCCAAACAGGCGTGGTCAGTGCTGCGAGTACTTGAGATCTCTATCTACAGGATGATCTTGAGCAAACCAGGCCAAACTGTTGCCTACTGACTGCATTGACCAACCCATTGCATGTGAGAACCATAAACTGGACCTAGCCGACGTGTTTGCCTTTGCACATGAGGATGTAAGAGTAATCTACCAGAAGTCTTGTTGACATGAGGACTGCAAATCTCCTTTGAAGAAATGCTGAGGAGGCTTCAGATCTCCTTGAAGAAATGCTAAGGAGGCTTCAGATCTCCTTGAAGAAATGCTGAGGAGACACCCGTTGCTTGTGGTCAAGCTACAGAATGCACATCTCTGCATCTACAGAGAAGTCAACCCAGGGGCACCTGGGTTCTTCGAACAGATGGAGCACGGATAGTGTTTAGAGTTGCTCTGTACAACTCATTCTGGGACTCCTGCTTAGGTGGAGCTGCCAGGATTTAATGGTGGTGGAGATGGCGTCCCAATAACCACCTCTCTTCAGGCAGAGTGTGGTGCTTCTGGAGATCACGGAGCGAGGCCAGCATCCGTGCAGGGGCTCTGCAGGAGCAAGCGGAGACGTGTTGGGACACTGCCAGCAGCAGCAGGAGGACGGCTGGTCAGTTCTTAGTCGTTAAAAAGTGACAGTTGTAAGTCAGGCCTCAGATAATGGGGGGGGGAGACCAATGAAAATAAGGAGAATGGAAATGTCTAATGAGGAAACACATAAAGGTTCTCTAAGAAGTGGGGGCCATTGGCAGGAATGTAAATGCATCCTAACCAGACTCGGGGAGACTTCCTCCAAGCCCAACAGCATCTCTGCTTGCACCTGACCTGACTCATCGAAAGTCTTATTCTGCCAAAGCAGAAGACTAAGGGCCCTTGCACCCAGGAATGATTTACTCGAGAGTCAGGTGAGAAACAGGATCAAATACCCACAGAAACAGCTGGCCTGAGCCAGTGGGAGCTCACTGACTATGGATTGACATCGGGGGAACCTGCATGGGACCAAACTAGGCCCCCTGAATGTGGGTGACATTGTGTGGTTAGGGCAGTTTATGGGACCAATGGCAGTGGCACCAGGGTTTATCCCTAGCGCATGAACAGGGCTTTTGGAGCCCATTCCCTACGGAGGGATTCCTTGCTCAGCCTAGATATATGCGGGAGGGCCTTGGTCCTGCCTCAAAGTGAGGTGCCAGAGTTCGTTGACTCCCCATGGGAAGCCTTTCCCTCTCTGAGGAGTGGGTGGGGGGGGGTGAGGTGGGTGAAGGAGGGGTTAGCTGGAGGAGGGGAGGGAGTGGGAACTGGGATTGGTATGTAAAATGAGAGAAGACTGTTTAAAAAAAAAAAGTGATAAAACAGAAACAGGATCAAAGTAGTTGCCGGAAAGTAAACACGGGAAGAAAGAAAAGAAACTTAGTTCAAAGCGGCCTGGTCATGTCTGCTCAGAGCTGAGATGTGGGCCAAGAGCAGACCAGACGTTTAGGAACCAGACTCTCACCCACTGACTCAACCACGGTCTCAGCTGTGTGCAAGGTAAAACAGAACGTCTGGGGCAGCCGCCTGGAGGGCTGAAGAACTCAGTGGAAGGAAGCAATGAGGAGAATGCCGAAAGCCGGACCACAGAGAGGACAGCGTGGTGTTGCAGTTTGCCCTAGGTGCAGTGCTGGCTGCCGGTGCAGACTGAACAACCCCATGTCTGTGGTCACCACCCTCTGTCACTTCTGTAACATCTGCCTGGGTCCCCATCTTCCTCAAGGACTGTCTGCCATCCCTGCTCCTTATCTGAGGTCCCAGCGTGCCTGGTTCTAGGAATCCAAGTCCGAGGAGGCCAAGTCAGTTTTCCAGCTTCTGTCACGGCGTCTGACTTCACGTTTCCAAACTTAGCGGCTGGATAGTCGGAAAGGATTATAGCTGTCCTTTACGGTATCCCCTTCAGTGACTCCGTGCCAGCATTGAGGTCTGCATAGTCTTGGGTTTCCCAGTTGATATGAGAGGACCGTCGTTCATTCTGTTACTGAATATGCGCCTCTGTTAACCCAGTTGGACTCATGCCTTCTATGTTCTGAGTCTACCTCAACGTTCAGGACTTCTGAGCCCCAACCACTGTCTGCTATGCCATCCGGGTTCCCTCTTGATGCTCTGTAATCCCTGGGTTCCTGTAGTCACCCCACTGCACACCCCACAAGAAACAATGACATGGGGCTGGAGTGATGGCTCACCGGGTAAAGCCATCTGCCACCAAGCCTGTGACACCATTCAGTTTCTGGAACTCGTGTGGTGGCAGGCGAGAGCTCACCCCCGTGATGTCCTCTGACCTCTACTTGCGTGCCATGGCATGTGCACAAGAGCAGCGTGCAACACTCACACACACTCACTCACTCTCACACACTCACTCACTCTCTCTCTCACACATGTAAACAGACATATAAATAAGCAAATGCAGTAGAGATAGTGGAATAAATGGAGAGGAAAATATGAAATCAGCCAGCCCCTCACCTGGAGAGGACCCCGTATCTGCTGGAGCAAAACAGCCTTCAGCTCAGTACACCTCACATCTTGGTGGTCAATACTGAGGAGGGTTACTGTGCCTTCTGCTGGACTTTTACCATAAAAATAAAAAAATGGCAGCATCAGGAGACAGCCCGTGTATCCCATGGAGTTCATCTTCCTGAAACCGATCAACTTCAGGTGTGTTAGCAGCCCTACTTCCCCCTGACAGTCGAGGGGGACCAAAACCAACTTTTTGTGTGAGTGCGCCAGTGCCTGTGTGTGGTGTGTGTGTGTGGTGTGTGTGTGTGTGTGTGGTGTGTGTGTGTGGTGTGTGTGTGTGTGTGTGTGTGTGTGTGGTGTGTGTGTGTGTGTGTGTGTGTGTGTGTGTGTGTGTGTGTGTGTGTGTGTGTGTGTGTGTGTGTGTGTGTGTGTGTGTGTGTGGTGTGTGTGTGTGTGTGTGTGTGTGTGTGTGTGTGGTGTGTGTGTGTGGTGTGTGTGTGTGTGTGTGTGTGTGTGTGGTGTGTGTGTGTGTGTGTGTGTGTGTGTGTGTGTGTGTGTGTGTGTGTGTGTGTGTGGTGTGTGTGTGTGTGTGTGTGGTGTGTGTGTGTGTGTGTGTGGTGTGTGTGTGTGTGTGTGTGTGTGTGTGGTGTGTGTGTGTGTGTGTGTGTGTGTGTGTGTGTGTGTGTGTGTGTGGTGTGTGTGTGTGTGTGTGTGTGTGTGTGTGTGTGTGTGTGAGTGCGCCAGTGCCTGTGTGTGTGTGGTGTGTGTGTGGTGTGTGTGTGTGTGTGTGTGTGTGTGTGTGTGTGTGTGTGTGTGTGTGTGTGTGGTGTGTGTGTGTGGTGTGTGTGTGTGTGTGTGGTGTGTGTGTGTGTGTGTGGTGTGTGTGTGTGTGTGTGTGTGTGTGTGTGTGTGTGTGTGTGGTGTGTGTGTGTGTGTGTGTGTGTGTGTGGTGTGTGTGTGTGTGTGTGGTGTGTGTGGTGTGTGTGTGTGTGTGTGGTGTGTGTGTGTGTGTGTGTGTGTGTGTGTGTGTGTGTGTGTGTGTGTGTGGTGTGTGTGTGTGTGTGTGTGTTTGTCCAACTAATTGGGTCACAGAACTACACACACAATGTCCTCCTACTGGCTTATTTTCCTTCTGAAATGTGTGTTGCTCAGGCAGAAGCAGTGTGTGTGTGTGTGGGAACACCAGACCTTGAGCAGAGACCCACTTCCCCTCCCGCCTAAGACAGGGGTTCAAGGTCCCCCAAGGACGGGAAAGGGAGGGTGACCCTACTTGACCTAAGCCAGGAGTGCCTCATTTAAAAATAAAAAGGGGTGAATTGTGGGAACACCAGACCTTGAGCAGAGACCCACTTCCCCTTCTGCCTGGGAGTAGGCAGCTGTAAGACAATGTTTAGTAAAAACATGTTTACTAAAAACAATACAATGCCCGGGGCAATACGTTCCTGGAAAAGGCTTGCCCACAGAAACCGCCCTGACCTCGACCTTGTCCAAAGACTAACTGCCTCTTCTGCCACGCCCAGATCAGTTTTTGGGGTCAGAGAGAACCAGCCAGGGTAGAGGAGAGAGCAGAAACTTCTCTGGTGGGAGCCTTTTCTTAGGAAGTTTTCTTGAACCTTTTTGGGGCCTGCTTAAAGTTTTCTTTACATCGTTGAACAAGTCTCTGTGTTGTCAATCCCCGACACCCTCCGCACGTTCTCGGACACAGGCCGCGCAGCAGACGCGACATGTGTGTAGGTTGCTGATGTGGCTCTAACAATGACAGGTACAAACGCTAGTTCTGGTTGGCATCCCTGAGGGGACTGATGCCGACATCTCCATGGAAAGGGTTGAATGCAGCGGATCCACCACTAGGGGGCAGGCTGGCCCCACCAGGAAGAACTGAGGAGGCTGAATGGTTGACGCTGTTGGAACTTGAGCCTAAACCGGGAAGGCAATCAGATAGTTGTGAAGAAGGAAGATGTCATCGCCGTCATCGACTCCATTCACGGATTCCGCTCCTGATTTCATGCCAGCTGTGTGCATGAGCCCCCCCCCCCCAGGGATCCCTCAGTGGTGGGAAAGAGCTGGCCGGTGACTGCAGTGCTGATGCCCCCTTTGTTAACCTCTCCCGCTGTGGACTAACGGTCTTTTGGGGAATACACACTTGTGACACTTTCCTAGCTGCCTACCCTATGGTTCCTGAAATCTCCCTGCTACTGATTTTCTAGTCTGTTTCCTCCAGACTCCCGACCAGCTAACTGAACCACCATTTAAGAAGCAGATAATAGTTTTTCCTCAGTCAGCAAAACTGGGCGATAAAATGCCTCCAGAGAAAGATCAGCCGTGTAAGGCGTAGGATGATTTTTCCTGCCTCCTGTTCTTAGGGGACATCCAAGAATGATGGCATAGGGTTGGCAGTCTACCTTAGGCTGCTCCATGCCCATCACACAGGTCCCTCTGAAGTCAGTCTCAGCTTCCTCCTTCTTGGTTGAGTCGTCATAGGGACTTCTGGTGGAGAGCAGGGGTGGGGGGTAGGAGGATGGGGATGGGGGTTGGGGAGGCAAGGGGGCAGGGGGTGGGGGTGGAAATGGAGGGGAGTAGATGGTAGGAAGGTAGGGGTGAACCTCTTGCTCATGAGACGATGTGTTTTCACAACTGTCCCGAACACTCACACGATACCATTTTTTTATTTGCCAAGTTCTTTTTTTTTATTTTTTATTATGCATAGTTTTCTGCCTGCATGTATGCTTGTACACCAGAAGAGGGCACCAGATCTCATTACAGATGGTTGTGAGCCACCATGTGGTTGCTGGGAATTGAACTCAGAACCTCTGGAAGAACAGCCAGTGCTCTTAACCTCTGAGCCAGCTCTCCAGCCCATATTTGCCAAGTTCTTGACTGTCCTCCAGATCAGTGTGGTCCGGAGACGGAAAGGTTAATAGCACTCGGTAGATCAGGGCTCATTCTTCCACGGCAGGAGCCAGTGAAACTTGCCATAACCTTCACTGTTTGTTTCTGCAGTTAGGTCCTGGTGAAAGGCAGGTGGAGACATCAACAGATCATCAACAGCATCCCCTGTAGAGTCTACTCCTGGATGGATGTCACTCAAACGATTCGAACGTGTCCTTTCACCCGGTTCTTGTCATAAATGGGTGGCTAGGGGTTGCTTGGCTCTCTGTCTAGAAATCAGGAACAGTAAGGGACAAGTGCTTTTGCACCGATGGCCCTGAGTCTCGGAGATTTACAAGCGGGCCTTCCAATCCAGAGGCTCATCGCTGTGAGTCTTGAGACCTGGAGGCTTACGGTTCCAAGCTTTCAAGGCAGGAGGCTGCTGCACTAGGGGCCAGAGGCAGAGGCTTAGTGCTCTGGGATCAGAGTGCTCCTTCCCAGCGGCCCTCCAGAGCGGTAACTCCTGAGTGCTGCGTGTCAAGTCCCGTAGCTCTTCATAGCCCTTCAGTGCTGCTGAACTCCTCCAGTGGCTGGGGCTAGCAGGCTTTACATGTGGGGCTGGAGTCTGCCACATGTGTGTAGGTGCCTACAGAGGCCAGAAGAGGGGGTCAGGTCTTCTGGAACTGGAGCTATCGGTGGTTGAGAGCCAACTGATGTGGGTGCTGGGAACTGAACCTGGGTTCTCTGGAAGAGCAGCAAGCATCCTTGACTACCCAGCCGTCTCTCCAGCTCTACCTGAGACTTCTTATTAGGGGAGAGAAATGTCTCTCGACAAAATTCTACCTAATTGCTACCCCGGCTACCGTATGCTCTCTAGTCCCTCCAAACACACACCGGATGATGGCCGCAGTGAGCTGAGCGCTCACACCGGGTGGACTGACCCTGTCGGGTGGACTGACCCTGTCGGGTGGACTGACCCTGTGTACTACACACACATAGCCACCCCTGATCTACGTGCTGTGTTTATTAAGGGTCAGCTGTGTGAGCCCCGGAGACTTTATTTGTCACGCGTGCTCATAACAGCAGTTAAGCAATTCATGTAAGTATTCCATCATGCATTGTATTCAACGAATGGAATGTCTAGAAATACCAGGCATATACATACCAGGTCTTCATTGTCCAGAATAAGTCAGTGAACAAAGAACCAAGATGTTCTTTCTCCGTATCGCATGTATTTTATCCCCAAAGACTCAAACTATCTTTTAGACAGCTAAGCTGACTGCGTCGATAAGACCTAACATATGTAAATTTCTCAAACTGTTGCTTAATCTGGCGTGGTTGAGACAACTGTAAGAAGATGGGAAGAAATACTGCAACGGCCTGGAAAGATTCCACTCTCAGAATACTCCGCAAGTGTCCTTAAATCCTTCTATTTTAGGAAAATAAAAACTAGAAAAGCACGAATATGGTTCAGACAAGGAAAAAAAAAACCATTCTCGAAGACATCCAGTCAATAAACTCAAAGAAGGCTACATAAAACTGTTTAAGGTAAATATTTACATTTTCTTCTTTAAAATGAGTTTTTGCTGTTCAAGGGCTTTCAAATTGACAGCCATCAGCTAGTTCCACCTGGGTCAGATGATTTCCTCGCCTGGGTTTGAGGGCCTCTTGAATCAGAATTGGTAGGGGGCAGTGGTTTCGAGCTGGGAATTCTGGAAGTGGGTTCTGGGAATCTGCAGGTGGAAAGGCTTCCTAGGGACTTCCTCCCAAGGACGGTCATGGGCTTAACACTCTGGCTTTTCCTACTCTGCAGCTTGACTTTGAAGATCAGAGCTCCCTGTGACAGACAGTGGGGAGACTCGAGTCTACATGCACAAGGGCAAGCCTTGTTGCCATGGCGCGGTGACTGCGTCATAGGCGAGATCTGCTATTGAAAGAAATAAAGTGAATATGTGATGTGGTGTGTGTGTGTGCGTGTGTGTGTGAGCGTGCACGCATGGGTACATGTTTGTGCACACGTGTATGGAATGCAGCAATCAGTGTTGGATATCTTTCTCAGTTGCTCTTTGCCTGAGACAGGATTTTTGAGATAGGATATCTTACCAAATCTGGAGCTCACAGACTTGGTTAGACTGCTTGGCCAGCAAGCGTATGTTAAAGCACTTGGCATTTTTTTTAAACATGGGTTCTAGAGCATCAGACTCAGGCGTCATGCTTACACAGCCAACCCTTTACCAGCTAAGGTATTTTCCCAGCCCTCGGTGTATAATTTTTGGTACCCAGATTAGGCATCCCAAGAGATTAAAAGGTGGTTCATCTTAAACCCGTTATTACCTTAAGATAAAAATCAGCCTGTGACTCAGTGAGTTACACTACTGTACGCAGATTCAGGATTATTATAGTTGTGTGGCTGTTGCTACAGAGTCTTTAGGGTCTGAGACTCTCAGGTTTTGGTCCAGCCGTCGGGGCTGACTGGATATGGGACTTTGAGAGTTAAATCAGAGATGGTCCTGGGAAAACTGGGAAAGTTGGTCACCATAGAGAATAAAATAATTTAGGAGCGAGAACTGCGTGGAGAGCTTTGTGGAGGAGGGTATCGAGCGGGCGTTCAGTGTTGGAGAATGGATAGCCAGCCAGCCGGAGCTGGGGCGGGGAGAAGACCGAATTCTAATTCAGATGCGCGAGCAGCTTAGAATGCCTAGCGCTATTTGCTTAAATCCAGGTATTAAAAAACCCAGCTTGTTTCTAGGATCACTTGGCATGTCGCTACAAGAAGTGTGACAGAGCTAAGAGGCTCTGCGAGCTCAAGTGGTAACGATTCCGATGAGCACCCACCGCAGAGCACAGGTTAATTGGCTGGTGTTTGCAGAAGCCTTTGGGAGTCGGCAGCACGTCCCCCCAGCTAGATATTATTAGCCAGTTAGCGCCATCTTGAAAGCATCAAACCCTATTTCTGTACTTCCATCCGTCCTTGTTTCTTCAGACGCCTTTGAGACAGCTGGGTTCCTGCAGATTTCAGCAGAAGCACCACCTCGCTGGAGCTGAGGGAGCCACAGTGCCCATCACGTGTGTGAGTGACTTGGTTCCAAAACCAACCCCAGGGCGGGGCTGTAGGATCTAGGATCATCTTCCAAACAGAGCTGAGGCCCTGTAGGAAGGCGTTGCATCTTCTCTTTGTGACCTCCTAGTCCTAGATACTTTGTACATAAGTTTCTCTTGTATCCTTTTTGTATCACCCTGTGTAACATCGTAGGCCACATGATAGCTGGTCACAAGATATGTATCACTTATTTATTTCCTCTCTCTCTCTCTCTCTCTCTCTCTCTCTCTCTCTCTCTCTCTCTCTCTCTCTCTCTCTCTCTCTCTCTCTCTCCCTCTCCCTCTCCCTCTCGCTTCTCTCCCTATAATAATAGCAGTTTAAATGTTCTCCCCGGGGTTGAAGTTAGCTGACAGACATCGACGCTATAACTAATGTCCTGTGCATCTCAGGTAGATTAAAAGGGGACCACCTCACATAAGCTGGAAAAAAAATCTTGGAGAAAGGTCTGAAGAGAAAATTACGAGAGAAGATTAAAGCTTAATAAGTAGAGTTAGAAAGGGAAAGTGCCAAACTTTAGTAATTATTGATATAATCACAAGGAAAGGATGGAGTAATTATAAGAATGAGGATAGAATTCTGTGGATACGAGGTGATTTGAAAGCTGTAATTAAATACACAGGGTAGGAGGAGAGATAGTTGAGTGGTAGATTTGACATTCTTACCTTCTGAATTCTCCCTTCAGGAAAACCCTTTCCACCCTGTCTGAATAGTCCCGCCCACTCTTAGTTTTCTTCTTAGTGTACCAACTTGTAGGTAACGGTCTCTTTAGGATATATATTGGCATTTTAATACAGAACTGTCTTAACCTGCATCAATCCCACCCTCCCAAGCCTGCAGGGAGATGCTCCTTATTACGTTCAGTTCCATGAGTGCAGCAGAGGAGGGTTGTATAGTTCTCTATCTTTCTGATGACTCCATCCCACACATGGAGCCTTCAGGAGTGATGGAAGGTTAGGTACAGAATCCACTGCACTACAACAGAGAAGCTCCTTTGATTTATATGGACGTGTGCCTTTGCCCTGATGTACAAATGGTGACTTCAACGGCTCTGTAGAGAACGCCTTTTAGATTTTCTAACCATTGGTAGCCACAGTTTCTAAACACTGACAGTTCTGATTTGCAATGTGTCTTTTACCTATGGAGAGCCAATCACCTTCATGAGCTATCCCCATTAGGTTCATGTGTTAAGGCTTAGCTGGCAGGTGATGGCCTTGTGAAGTCATTGGATCCTGAGGGATCTGACATTATTGATAATCAATCTGTTGATGGATTTCCAGTTTGACAGCATTATTAGGAAGTGGTAGAAACCTGGAGTCAGGGCTTGATTGGAGGAACTAGGTGACTGAGACACGCCTTTGAAGAGAGTATCTTGTTCCTGTTGCCTTCCTATCTCCCTCTTTGTTTTATAGCCATCATGAGGCAAGAATATTTGCTCTACCATGACATAAAATCAGTGGAGCCCAATGCAGGATGAACCCTGAAGGAAACCTCTGAAACTGAGCTACATCCCAGCAGACTTCAGACAACTTGACCTTTGACCATTGGTTTCCTTTTGCTTTAGAAGTTATGGGTCAAGCTGGGTGGTGGTGGCGCATGCATTTAATCCCAGCACTCAGGAGGCAGAGGCAGGAGGATCTCTGTGAGTTCGAGACCAGCCTGGTTCTACAAGAGCTAGTTACAGGATAGCAGGACAGATCCCAAAGCTACACAGAGAAACCCCATCTCAAAAAAACCAAGAAGAAGAAGGAGGAGGAGGAGGAGGAGGAGGAGGGGAGAAGAAGAAGAAGAAGAAGAAGAAGAAGAAGAAGAAGAAGAAGAAGAAGAAGAAGAAGAAGAAGAAGAAATAATGATGGGTTCCCTGCTGCAGCCTGGGTCTGTGTTGATGTCCCAGGCTCCTGTTACCATTGAAGGCCATGCAGATGCCTGGGTTCTGGTGCCATATTGGTGTCCGACAGCCACACTGGCACTGGGGTCATGCCGATCTGAGTAGCATGCACTGCCGCATGGGGCAGTGGTGGCATCCGGACCTGGCTGCTGCTGAGGACTATGTCTGTGTCCTTGGTCCTGCTGCAGTTGGGGTCCGTGTTAATATCCATAGCCCTGTGACCTCAGGGGGCATAGAAACCATGTGTGAGGAAATCAGAGGGCCATCCTGAGCTGTCCTTACCCTTCGCTGGCCCAGGGAAAGCTGGCCCTGACTCTTGCTGGCCACCAACCCTCCCAGGAGATCTGGCCCCTGCTCCTGGGAGAGATGGCCCCACCCCTCACCATAGACAAGGGTGAACTGGCCCATAGTCAGGGTAGAGGGGCGATGGCTCCATCCCCTTGCCTGAGTGGGTAGTTCCAGTGGCCTGGAACGCCCAGCTCAGCTACCACCCGGGGCCACAGCCAGGCCTTGGGTTGGCCCATCCTAGCATTCACCCCATCTATGAGCTGCTGGAGCTCATGAAGGGACTGGTCCTGTGGAACAGTAACCACAGGGTCTCCATGACTCAGGGAGGTTGCAGGCTGTCCCAGAGGAGTTCCTGTGAGGATCCAAAGAGGATGGTGTACCAGAGACCAGAGGCCTGAAGCAGACCAGTGACTCACTGCAATGAACATTTACTAGTAAAGCTGGTTGGACAAAAGGGTATACACTGTGACACATGGCCCCCAGTGCCACCAGCAGGAATACTGAGGTCTTGGAGAGGCAGGAAAAGAGAAATGAAGAGGAGGGAGTTTTTTCTCTCTGGTTTGCTTCGCTCCTGATTTTGTTTGCTTGCTTATTTGCTTTGCTTTGTTTTGGTTTGATTTTTTAAAGTTTCCTTTGGGGAGGTGCTGCAGAGGTGAGGTGAGGGGATGTAGGGGAATGGGAGGTGAGGTGGAATTTAGGGTGCATGATGTGAAATTCCCAAAGAATATCTAAAGAAATTATTTAAAAAAGGAGGGATGGGTCCTCTTGGTTGGAGGGGGCCTCTCTAGTGCGACAGTCGTCTGATTATTCTTGCTTTCTTCTCTGCTCTTTATGGCCTTTTTTCATTTTCATTGAAGGGCATATTCCTTATAATCATTACCGACACTATGGACAAGACCTTTCTGGTAGAACTTTCTGCCATCATGCTATCGTTGTCTGTTTCCGCTGTCTACGGAAGCCACAGGCAGCCTTGTGTGCCTCAGATACGACTAGCGTCAGCAAGAAGTCACATTTCACGCTTTATACAGATTGATTTTTTTGTATGAAACTGCATTTTCTTTATTTTCTGCATACTTTTAATTTCAGAACAAAATAAGACAACGAACAAAAAACCCCCCACAATACCCAACCCTGCTATTCTGTGGGAAGGGATTTTCCTGCCTTAAGGCACAAGGACAGGATAAGAGATCTTCTAGCATGAGCAGAGAGCCAGGCAGGTCGGGGGCCAGCCAAGGCTTCTGGTGTGTGGCGGGGAGAGGCACAGGAAACTTGCAGAGGACATGGACTTCCCAGGGGATCTCTAATCTACTTCTTCCATGCGGGAGGCATCCTCATCACCCTCGAGTGGGGGAACCTCATCAGGGACAGCAGCACCGGGCTCCTCTGCTGCAACATTATCTTCATCAATACCCAGGCCTAGTTTGATCATGCGGTGGATGCGGTTGGAGTGGGCTTGGGGATCCTCAAGTGAGAAACCAAAGGAGAGCAGAGAAGCCCCAAACAGCAGCACCACCAGGTCCTTGACAGCTTTGCCATTATAACCTGCCTCAGTCTTCTGCCTCGGGGTCTCCGTGATGGGGTGGTCAGGGTGCTTTTTGGTCATCACGGAGCCCATTGCAGAGTTGTCTCGGAGTGCCTGGGGCCTTCATGATCCGCTCCATGTTGGCTGTCCAGCCATCGGTTCCTGTCACAATGCAGTAGGGTGAAGACACAGCCTGTTGGAGATTGTCACCTTCTCAACCTTCTCATCCAAGATCTCCTTCGTGAGCTTGCAGATTCCCAAATTTTGCCTTGCTCACGTCTTCTTCTTCTCTTCCTCATCTTCTGGTGGCTCCAGCCTTCCTTAGTCACCGAGACCAGGCTCTTTCCATCAAACTCCTTGAGCTGCTGCATGCAGTACTCGTCAACAGACTCAATCATGAACATCACTTCAAAGCCCTGCTTCCGCACATGCTCCACAAAGGCAGAGTTGGCTCCCTGCTCTTTGGTCTCACCAGTGATATAACGGATGGACCCCTGTGTCTCCTTCATGCGAGACACGTACTCTGACAGGGAAGTCATCTCACCTCCAGACTGAGAGGTATGATAGCTCAGCAGCTCAGAGAGGCGCTATGGTTAGTGGAGTCTTCATGGATTCCGAGCTTTAAGTTCTTGGAGAAGGCCTCATAGAATCTCTTGTAGTTCTCTTTGTCTTCAGCCAGCTCAGAGAAGAGCTCAAGGCACTTCTTCACAATGGTTTTGGGGATGACTTTCAGGATCTTGCTCTGCTGGGGCATTTCTCGGGAGATGTTCCGGGGCAGGTCCTCAGAATCATCCACACCACGGATAAAGTTGAAGTACTCAGGTATCAGCTCCCCACAGCTGTCCATGATGAACATACGAAGGACATACAGTTTGATCTTCTTCTTCTTCTTGTTCTCAAAAAGGTCAAAGGGAGCTTGCCGAGGAATGAAGAGAAATGCTCTGAATTCCAACTGACCTTCTACAGAGGAGTGCTTGACTGCCAAGTGGTTCTCCCAGTCATTGGTGAGGCTCTTATAGAATTCACCCTATTCCTCTTGAGTGATGTCATCAGGGTTTCTGGTCCAAATGGGCTCAGTCTTATTCAACTCTTCCTGGTCAACGTGTTTCTCCTTAATCTTCTTCATTTTCTTGTTCTTATCTTTGCCACTGTCATCCTCCTCATCTGATCCCACATCTTCAGTCTTCGGCTTCTCCTCACCATCCTCATCTTCCTCCTCTTTCTCACCCTTCTCTTCCTCTGCCTCATCATCACTGACCTCCTCCTCTCGTTCCTTCTCCAAACAGAGGGTGATGGGATAGCCTGTGAACTGTGTTTCTTCACCCCTTCCTTGACCCTCCTCTCCCCTGAGTACTCTGTCAGGTCTTCTTTGAGATGAAGGATGACTTTGGTACCCCGGCCAATGGGTTAACCTTGGTCCGCACGAACTGTGAAGGACCCACCAGCGGGTGACTCCCAGGCATACAGCTTTGTGATCATAACCACTTTCTCTGCCACAGGACAGGCCGAGCAGAATCCAACACAAAGCTGCCGAATCATGGAGATGTCTGCACCAGCCCGGAGAGCCTCCATGAAAGCCTTTGTGTCAGACTTAGCAATGGTTCCCAAGCTTTTTATGAGATCAGCTCTGGTCATGATGCCTGTGTCCGCCAAGGTCAGCGTGCACTCCTGAGGGTTGGGGGTGATGTCAAGTTTCAGCTCTTTGCCACTGTTGCACTTGGAAGGGTCTGTCAGGCTCTCGTGACGAACCTTGCCCAAGGCATCAGCAGCGTTGGAGATCAATGGAAAATTGATCTCTCGATGGAAAATTTCCTTGTTTGAGTAGGATGTACTGATGATTAAGGACATGAGCTGGGCGATTTCCGCCTGAAAAGCAAAGGCCTCCACCTCTTCCTTGGGCATTCTGACAGGAAAGCCCAGTAGTAGTACAGGGCAGGGTGGGCACTGAGCACGTCTGACTCGCACGCAGAGCCTAGGCTCCATGGGGGTGACTGCTACAAATTAAATTTTAAACTGCCCCATGTAGCGTATGCCTGCAGGACAGTTACACAGCATGTATGTGCTGTCCGTGGTTTCTCCTCCAGTCCCTAGTCGCAATGTCTGCATTGGGTCACCCAGGCCCACTCCTTCACTGTCCCCAGGCTCCTTGACACAGAGGAAACAAGGGCTCAGCTCTAGAGCCCTCCAGTTTCTGCCACTCTCAGGCTCCAGGGCGAGTGGGAGGGTGGGCGGGGCAAAGCTTATGGAAATGTCAGCGAATCCAGGTGAGAAAATTCCAGTTCTTGGCCGTGCGCTCTCTTTATTTAGTGCAATGTGTTTACTGGATTCTGAGGAGAGGAGGGCAACAGTTAAATCCCAAGATGAGATGGGTGTCACGGGCACTCATACTCCCTTCTGCATGTGTTTGAGCTAATATAAGTCACTGGGGTCGTGCACACCTGAAAACAGTGCATTATCAACATTTTAGAAGACAGCTCATGGCGATGATAACTTTACAGCCAGAAAATTATCCAAAGAGC
This sequence comes from Mesocricetus auratus, assembly GCF_017639785.1. Lineage (NCBI taxonomy): Eukaryota > Metazoa > Chordata > Mammalia > Rodentia > Cricetidae > Mesocricetus > Mesocricetus auratus. The sequence goes on along the minus strand of NW_024429192.1, from coordinate 7,223,464 downwards.
AAGCTCTGTGTTTGCACAGGGGAGGGCAGCGGACACTTCACTCAGGCTCCCAGTGGAGGCTGCATCTCTTTAGGCTGGGATAAGCTGGCCGTGCGGGTGAGGGAGGAGACTGGTAAAGGTGGCTTGTACAGAAGCATCCCTGGGACAGCATAGGGACAAGGAGTTTCCTGGGCAGAGAAAAACTCATTATCCTGAACAATCTTCAAAGTCAGACTGGGAGCCCCGCAAGGAGGCTGTGCCTGGAGATGACAGCAGGGGAGATGCTGTGCGTTGGGAAGGATCTGTGGCGGCCCAGGAGTAAGGTGGAGGGTCTGTCTCAGAGTTGGTCAGGCAGAGACTGTGTAAGGGACAATTCTCAGGCTGGAAGGAAGGTCAAGAAGCAGCTGACTTGGTTCCCAAGGGCTCTTTCCTGGCTTTCTGGCATCTTCTCAGCACACTCTCACACCACAGAGAGGACTCTGGTCTCTCCTTCCTCTTATAAAAACATGAGGGCCCCGCCACGAGGGCCCCACCCTCCTGACCTTAGGGGAGCTCACACCTTTGAATCTCAGAGTTGCAGCATGCAGGACTAGAATGAATTTCTGTTAAGCCACCTGCTCTCATATGCTGTGACAGCAGCCACAGCTGAAGGACACTATGCATACTGTACTACATTCATTAGCTTCCCGCATGCGTCTCTATGCTCTCCTGTGTAGAATGTGACAACCCCAAAGAGGCCTAGGCCGATCAAAAGAGGGGCTTGGACTTGAACGTGGAGGCTGGTGTGCCGGATGCTGAGGACGGGAATCTACTGCACTTGATGGATTTTCATCCTGCAGCAAGGAAGAACAGGCTCCGAGAACAGGCTCTGTCTCAGGGGAAACAGCATTGCTTTTCTAATTGGATCCCACTATGCCTGGACTGCATCTCCCTGAAAGGATGTGTCAGAAACTGGTCCGATGTGACCGGTGTTGGGAGGGAAGACTCCGCCCTCGTGAGTAGACCACTGGCTGTAGCGTGCCTGCTTATTCTCTGTGTCTTAGTCCTTCCTTTTCTTTTCCCTTCCTCTTTGTGGCGCCCTCTGCTATGTTATGATGGAGGACATTAGTCCTTCCATCTTGGACCTTGCAGACGCCAGAGCGACACTAAATGCAGTTGTGTTTGTTGCAAACTGCTCAGACCCCAGCATTCTGTTGTAGCAGTACAAACTGCTAAGACCCATCCAGCAAATTCCCTTAATTTACATATGGCTGTCTACATGTGTAATTAAAGTGGGAGAACTGTATAGTCTGTAAATTACAACTCAAATAAGCCTCCGGAAAAGGAAAATGAGCCACAGGAAAAATAAATACGGAGCGGTCCAAGCTATAGAAAATTCAAAATCCAGCAACTGTGGGGAGTGCGTCACACAGGAAGCAGGGAGAAGCCCACAGAGACCTCAAGGGAACGAGTGTAGAAATGTCAGGGTGTGCCGGCTCTAGCTAAATGGTGGTTTTCTTTGGGAAAGTTTACACAGATCTATCTATCTATCTACTTATTTATTTATTATGTATACAGTGTTCTGCCTGCATGTATCCCTGCAGGTCAGAAGAGGGCACCAGATCTCATTACAGATGGTTTTGAGCCACCATGTGGTTGCTGGGAATTGAACTCAGGACCTTTGGAAGAGTAGGAAGTGCTCTTAACCACTGAACCATCTCTCCAGCCCAGTTTACACAGATCTTATGGACACTGCTGAATGTAGGACAGGCTTTAAAATAAATATAGCTCACGCCGGTAACCCCAACATTCAGAAGGCTAAGGCGGGAGAAGGCTATGAATTCCAAGACCAGCCTGGCCTACATATCAAGATAGCATCTCAAGAAATTTAAAAAAAAACCATAACTAACTAAAACAAGTAAAACCAAGTGAAGGGACCGGTAGAAGAGGTGAAGAGCGAATGATAACGAGCAGGGCGAGGCCCGGGCTCTAGGTGGCGCCTGCACCTGACGAACCTGGCAGCCTAGAGCAAGCCAGAGCCTTTTTGTGCGGCAGCCAGAGGAGAGCATCGTGTTTGAAAGGGCTCTCTGGTTCTGCGTGTAGGGTTTTTTTTCGGGAGGGGGGCAAGAAGAGGCCCCAGGGGGGCAGAAGCCCCAGAGATCAACAGTGTGGTCTAGGAGTACAGCATGGGACCCGGGGAATAAGAGTGAGGACCATTTTGCCGCATCATGCCTTCAGAGTCATCAGAAAGGGAGTAGAGCATGTGGGACAGAAGGGGAGATGAGATTAGGAGATAACAAGCCATTTGGCTTTGGGCCGCAGGGTGTGTGTATGGGTGCGTTGGAAATGCTTTCCTTCAAAGTGAGGGAATTCAAGAGCTTGCAACTGTAACTCTTGGAAACAGGCACGTTCCCAGGTACTTGGGGCTTTTCCAAATCTGCTGGGGTGCTTCGCTGAGGACCCCGCTTCCCTTTGGCAGCCTCATGCAGCCCAGGATCCTGGGAGGATCTGCAGTATTGCTTCCTGCAACCCTCCAGAGTCGAGAGGAGGAAGTAACTTGCCTTTTTAGGTGTTTCACTCGGGACTTCTCTCTCCGTCCCTGTCCCTGTCCCCGTCCCCGTCCCTGTCCCTGTCTTGGTCTCTGGGAACCTTTCTTGGCTCAGCCTGTGAGAAAAGCAGACGTAAACCCCGAGGGAAGAGACTCCCAGGCTAAGCTGTGAGAAATGAGTAGATGCCATCTTTTCTAGGTGGAGGAACGGGTCTCGGTGCCAAGATGGGAGACACCGTGTCCGGAACAGCAAGAGACAGACCCAAGCAGTGTGTGAAGTCCAGCGGGTTAGGCAGTTTGGGCTTGATCTTGTCCCCTGTGGCTATGGAAGGTTTCGAAGTAGGCAGTGATACAACCAGTTTCGACCTGTGTCTAATGAGCACTCGGTAAGTCAGGCAGTGGATGCCTTATCTTACAAATCTCCTCAGTGGTTCTGAGTTGGCACGTATGCTCTCCGTTGATCCATCCATCATTTCTTTAATCTTTTCATTATTTAATTATTTTATGAGTACGAGCGTTTTGCTTACATGCGTGTCTGGGCATCACCCACATGCTTGGCATCTCCAGAGGCCAGAAACAGACATTGAACCCCTTGGAATTGGAGTTACAGATGGTCATGAGCCATCACACTGAGTGCTGGGAATGGGAGGCAGGTCCTCTGGAAGACTGGTCAGCGCTTTTGACCACTGAAGCATCTCTCCAGCTCCATCTGCCATTTCTTTAAAACTGACAGATGCCTTTGGACCAGTCACGATGTTCGCGTTTATGAGGCAGATGAGGTAATGAGACTCCTCACACTCAGAGAGTCAAATCAGTTCCCAAAAGGTTAGGCACGGCCATGATCAGCTTGGGAGAACTGGTGCCTGTCATTTCTTCCCCTAAGAACTGAGTTTTTGAAAGGAAGGATGCAGAGACAGGCAGGCAATGTGTCCAGCTTTTAGAGGTGAGCTGTGATTGGTTCTAAACCACTCACAGGTAAGTTGGTCCTGTTTGTCAGATCCTCAGGTTGATGCCCCCTTTTGAATGATGGTGGGCTGTGTGGCCAGGTCTTGATCAATGTTGAAGTTTGTGAAAAATATGTTTGGTCCTCCTGATAGAAGGCAGAAAAGATAAGGGATGCAGCCATGATGCCTACAGCCATGGCAACCGTATTCTGACCATAAAGCAACAAACAGCAATAAAAAGTCAAGAGTTGGAGGATGAAAGAAAGGAAGGGGTGAGTCTGAGTGAATGAATGAGCCTCCAGTGGCAGCAAGGATGCCCTGCCAGGAACTTCCCTTCTGGAGTTCACATTCTTTCATGACTTCTGGCTGATCATGGGCCGACTACTCTGATGAGCCAGTTATGAGGGGCCAGAGCCATGCCAGTCTGGGATGCAGGTGATGGGAAGGGAGACTGCTGGGATTCAGGGGATGGGTAGGTGCGTTTCTTTGTTTTCTAGTTGTTTCCTGTGCTGCGAATCTCCAGGTTTCCGTTCCTTCTTTTCCATTTGCCCCTGACCTCTCCTTCTTAGAACCCACACGAGGCCCACATGCACCATCTGGTTTTTGTGAGAAAAGAAATTTCCTCCTTGCTGATTCTCATTGCTCTGTCACAGTGTCGGAAGTACCCCTCAAGGACAGGCATCTATCTGAACTCCATGACAGTCACTTTAGTGCCTCTGAAGGGGCGTGGTGATTGAGAAGCTAAGCGATCTAGAGCAGGAAATGCCATAACAGACTTGTTGGAGGAAGATACTTGTGACAATAAGATGGTAGAGACAAAGGGAGGGTAGGAGACAGGATGAAGGGAGAGTGGGCGCTTCCTGTGGTGATGTTTTGGTATGGGGGCCATCCTTAGTAGAGCTTTTGTGACTCTCCTGCCAAAATGCTTGCTTTGCCAAATCCCAGCAGCCTTTTCTTCAGCAAAGACAACTCTCAGAAGTGATTAGGATACTCTCCATACAATAGTAGCAGACACCGTTAGTTTCCCTAAAACTAGGGCTAGAGAGAAGAGATGGCTCAGTTGGTAAAATGTTGGCTGCACAAACATGACAACCTGAGTTCGATCCATAGAGCCCATGAGCAGAAGCCATGTGTTCTAGCACATACATGTAATCCCTGCACTGGGGAGGCTGAGATGGGTGGATCTCTGACGCTCGCTGGCCAGCCAGCCTAGCATAAACAATAAGCCTTGGGCCCCAGAAAGAAATTCTGTCTTAGGACAAAAGGTGGGTGGTTCCTGAGATACTACAGCTCAGGTTGACTCCTGGCATTCACATGTACAAGCACACACACACACACACACACACACACACACACACACGTGCACATACACATACACACACACACTTGAACAGAATCCCATGTTTAATTGTCCTCCAGAATGTAATTGTGCCATTCAGATTAGGGTGTGTCCTAAGTGGCCCCAGACTCTGGATAGGGGACTTCGTTTTCCTTTTGCTGTGATGTTGCCACGTGGATGTGGGCAGAGTGCATCTCTCAAAGGCCCCTTGGAACAGAAATTTTAAACCCAGTTGTGGAGAGTGACTTGGTCATTTGTGTCCCTGTTGGCTGTGAAGGAGCAGCATGGCGCACAGAGGCTGCGGTGGTGATATTTTGTCTATGATCTAATAAAGCGTGCCTGAAGATCAGAGTGCAAAGAGCCGCAGCTGTAGAGGTCAGGCAGTGGTGGCGCACGCCTTTAATCCCAGCACTCAGGAGACAGAGGCAGATGGACTCTGTGAGTTCAAGGCCACCCAGGGCTACATGAGGGCGAATCAGTCTAAAAGAGAAAAAGCTCACACCTCTAATCTCAGCACTAGGGAGGGAGACAAGAGAAACATGACTGGGTGGAGAGAGGAACGTAGGGCAGGAGGAGACGGGAATAAATTGCAGTCTAGGCAGTCTGAGAGGCAGCGCAGTCTGGAGATGCAGTCCCAGGACAGGATCGCCCCTTTGGTCTGAGCATTGGTGGAGGTGAGAAGTCTCTAGTGGCTGGCTGCTTTGCTTCTCTGATTTTCAGCTTTAACCCCCATATCTGTCTCTGGGTTTTCATTATTCGTGCTATAGGCTGCTTCTCCAGCCTGGGTACCCTCAGAGTAAGAGGACACATGAGACAGACTTGAGGACATTCCACCCCACTGGACAAAGTCACAGCAATGTTGTACCCTTCCTCCAACAAAATGAGAAGGAAAGTCTTGATGGTGGGGGGGGGCCCAGGGGCTTGCTTATCACCCAGAAAAGGCTGGCTGTGTGCTATCTATTATAGATCGTGGAATATCGTCAGGCATGGCATAGCAGCGTGGATCCTACAAAATCCTCATTTCTTTAGCAGGTAACGAGGTGGCTATCTTTTCAGAGGCCTGAACCCACGGATGGCTACGGTATCATTTCCTAGGCATCTCTCTGTTAACCTTCGTGCTTGAGACCTGTGTTTTAAAATGTCTTCAAGAAACTTCAACCCTAGCCGGGCGGCGGTGACACACACCTTTAATCCCAGCACTCGGGAGGCAGAGGCAGGCGGATCTTTGTGAGTTTGAGGCCAGGCTGGACCGACAGCCTCCAAAACAATACAGAGAAACCCTGTCTCGTAAAACCAAAAAAAAAAAAAAAAAAAAAAGAAACTTCAACCCTGATTATAAAAAGGTAAACAGGATCTTGTGTCTTTCTAGACAGTGGTCTGAAGGAGAATGAGTGGGTCTTGGGGACTTAGGCCTGGTACTAGGAAATGTTTGAGAGTGTCTCTAAGAGGAAGCACTCTGGGAAAAGAAAAAAAAATGGGACTTTGGAAAGGGGGTGATGGGCTTAGATGACGGGGCCGTGAGCATGGGAGAGCATGGGAGAGCATGGGAGAGCATGGGAGAGCATGGGAGCAGGACTGCAGGCTCCCTCCCATGGAGGGAGCAGGATGAAGAAAAGGGGAGGGGAGGGCCGTGGTGTGTGTGTGTGTGTGTGTGTGTGTGTGTGTGTAAGCACGAGGAAGCGGGTAACCTCAGTGAGATCTCTCTCCAGCCCTTCTCTGAGCTCATTTCCTTGGCCAGGAAGTAGAAAGGACCCTGTGGGTTTCGATGTTAGTGCTGTGGTTCCAGGTGCCCAGGTTCAGCCTGTGCTCTTTCTGACCCACACGGTACTCCTTCCTTGGCTCATGTGTGTATGGCTTTTTTTTCCTGAGCACGTCTCTCTGAATTTTCCTGCCTCTTGGCCTGGAGGTTTCTAGCCTCAGATCTATTCTTTTCTCTTCTGCGTACATGATTTCCCCAGGGGCTACACTAGCACGTTCAACTTTGTGTACAGTCCTCTCTCGCTCCTTCCCTTCCTCCCTCCCACCCTCTCCCCTGCTCTCTGTTCTTCCCTTGTCCCTTTCTTCCCTGGAGAGCAGTGATTTGATGTCATCAACCCAAGACATTTCACGAACATGGAAATGTAGGTGGCAAGGAATTAAGTTTATACCTAATAAGTGTCGCAGCTTTTAAAAAAATATTTCAAGACTTTTTTTTCCAAAAGGAAAAAACCTAATTATGCACAGGAGAAAAATCACTTAGAATTAATTCACTAGGAATTAAACTAAAATTAAAAGGTAAGGGTGCTAACAATCCTTCGAAAATAATTCGAATTAGAAACTCTAATTATGGAACCTTTTACATAACATGGGAAACAGCTCACCAAGGCAGGGGGAAGCGGGACAGCAAAGGGGAACCGGAAGCTGCCTCAGAGCAGCACGGAGGTCTGCTGTGGTGGGGTTTGTGCGAGTGAGAAGTTAAATTTCCTTTCACGGCGGCTGCCAGTTCTGCTTATGGCCTATCTGGTTGTTTGAAGAGATCGCAGGGCATAGCACGCGCTGCACTCGGCTCTGGAGTCAGGGCCCGATGGTTCACCGCCTCGGGTGGAGGAAGTTTGGAAGGGAGGACGCCAGAGGCCTTCCACCAGTCAGTTTCCCACGTGACGTGGCTGGATCAACAGTGTCCCCACCGAGCAAGAAGAAGCAGGCGGGTCGCGAAGGGGGTGTGGTTCTGTGTGGGCGTGTCCCACCCAGAGCTTTTCCTCTCATTAAGTGCCGCGGAGAGGAGGACCAGAGATTGCGGGCATCTGCTGGCCCATTTTCACGGTGCCAGAAGGTGCCGTGCAGGGCTGCCGGGGGAGAAAACGTCATCCTCCATGATCTGAGCCCAGTGTCCCTCGCCAGGCACGATGTGCCCGCTGGTGCAGTAACGGCATGACCGTCAGGAAGGCTACCAGCGGGCTATGATTGAGTCTCAGGCCCACTCCAGAGCGGGAAATTCATGACTGGTACCGTACGCCTGCTCAAAAGCCCACGGCTTGAAGGCCAGAAGCCCTAGTGGAATCTCCTGCTTTTATTTTTCTAGATGTTTATGGTGTCAACCGCCTACTAAAAAAAAAACAAAACCCCATTCATGCCTAGGTTAGTGCTAACCGCAGACTGGTTAAGAAGCTTCTGTTTGCAAGCGGGCCCGCAGTTGAGGCACTGAGGCATAACTAAAGTACTGAGAAAAAGTGACTGTCGTGTGCTCGGTCATAAACGGGGCGTCTGAGCCACCCTCTCCAAGGACGGGGAAAGAATGCTATGAGACGGAGGATGCCAGGAGCCTGAGACAGCGCTTCAGGTCATGGCGTGGCCTCCGTACTCACGAACTCATCGCTCTCTGGACAAGACCTGCAGGAACTGGGGCCCGGGGACTCCCCGCCATGGATGGGAGAGCGACCCATGAACCCGCTCCCGAGGAGCTGGCTATTGGCAGGTAATGGTTGCTAGAGGAAGGGGGGTTATTTTCTTCAGCGACGTAGCCGCTGCGAATTTTCCCACGCACCAGTCAATAACCCTCAACCCATGCTCGCGCAAGGAAACCCTAAATTAGGCTCAGCGGGCCCCAAGACAGAACAAAAGGGATACGCAAAAGGGAGGTGGCATGAAAATAAGAGAGGGACTAGTCGAGGAGAAGAGGTTCACCTGGAGACGGCGAGGGTGGGAAGGGATAAAAGAGCTAAACATGGCACAAAATTATCAAGGAATAATAATAAAAAACAACCCGAGGGTTGTGTTTTTTGACTCCGGACCCGGGTTGTATTTACTGGAAGAAGCTGAGAGATGGGCATACGCCCTTGAAGGAGATGTTGGGACCGCGTCCCCTTCCTGCCCTTCTCTCTGCTTCCCCGCCACCGCGGGATGAACTGCCTGCTTCAACGAGTGCTCCTCACAGTGTCCTTGCCCCATGGTGCGAAGTTAACAGGACCAAGCGATGGCAGACTGAAGTTAGAGCCAGAGCGAACCTTTAAAAGTCCTTCTAAAGTTCATCATCTTGGGTGTTTTGCCACAGTAAAGGAAGGCAGCTCAGGTAGAATTCCAAAGTTTGCATGTCTGTAAAGAATAAAAAAAACCCAGCTGTTATTTTGACTTGTGGAAATACAGAGTTGGTTGTGAGCAAAGATGGTCTTGTGCATTATGCAAAACCAAGTAGCAGGAATCTTGAACTGCTGGAAGTTTCTAGAATCGTGGAAGAGGCTCATCTCATAGGGAAGAAGGGGCCAACAACTTGGTAGGAAATCAGGTCCCAGGGAGAAGTTGGGTTTAGAAGTGTCAGGGGTTCAAGAGGGAGTTTCTGAGCAATGACATCCAATCTAGTTTAAGCTACTTCCCGTTTGGGGCTACGAGCTCTTTCTTTGACCTGTGAGGCCTCTGCGGGTCTGCTATACAGACTGCTATCGGTCCAGTGAGAGAAGTCCTGCATCCGCAGAGTGGCCAGAACAGAAAGGGAACTGGAAGCCTTAGTCCGGAGCCAAGGGAGGGGCCGTATGTGGCAGCAAGGACCAGGGAAACTGGGGGGTTCTCTTCCTCCAAAGCATGGGTTGAAGGCTGTCCTACATCCTTTGAACAAATGTACCTGCCAGTAAGGAGAAGTTCTGTATGTGGGCATGCCATTCCGTTTTATGGAATCTATTCCTAGACATGCAGTTGGGCCAAACATGGGTGTCCCATGCTGTCCTCTCCTTGTCAATCACCATTTTAGCAAATACTATTGTTTTTTGAAAGGCTGCTGTAACCCAGTGTCTTGGTTTACTTTTCTGTTAAGTAACTCAGGGAGGGAGCTTACACTTGATGTGGGATAATGTTCTCATTCATTGTAAAGATTTGTCACTCTTGCTGGTTTAATAAAAGGCCGATTGGCCAATAGCCAGGCAGGAAGTATAGACAGGGTGACCAGACTAGGAGAATTCTGAGGAGAGGAAACAGAGACGCAGTTGCCAGTCAGATGCAGAGGGAGCAAGAAGAGAATGCCATACTGAGAAAAGACAGCAAGCCATGTGGCTGAATATAGATAAGAATTATGGGGTAAAGCCAGGCGGGGGTGTCCTTTAATCCTAGCACTCAGGAGGCAGAGGCAGGCAGATCTTTGTGAGTGCAAGGCCAGCCTAGTCTATAGAGGGAATTCCAGGACTATAGAGAAACCCTGTCTTGAAACCCTCCCCCCCCCCCAAAAAAAAGAATTATGGGTTAACTTAAGTTGTAAGAGTTTGTTACTAATAAGCCTGAGCGACAGGTCAAACCGTTTATAATTAACACAAGCCTCTGTGTGTTTATTTGGGACTAAACAGCTGCAGGACCAGGCTGGATAGAAACTCCCATCTACACACACCTCATAGTCCACCCCTGAGGGAAGCTGGGGCATGAACTCCAGGCAGGAACCTGAATGCAGGAATGAGGCAGAGGCCATGGAGGAATGCCTACTTGCTTGCTCTCCGTGTCTCCATTATACAATCCATGACCATTGGCTCTGGGGGTGGCACCACCCTCAGTGGGATCGGCCCTCCCATGTCAATCGTTAGTCACGAAAAGCCCCCACAGATTTGCCTGCAAGCCAATCCGATGGAGGCCTTTTGTTAATTGAGGCTCCCTCTTCCCAGATGACAAAAATTAATCAGAAGAGACAGCGTGCCATGCCATGTCAGTGAAAGGGGTAAACTAAACTCAAAGGCTTCACTTCTAATAATTTAGAAATAAAGGGACCAGACCCTCACTCAGCCCCCTGCTTTAGCGGCCATGACAGGCTACAGAAAAGACACATAGGCCTCTGACACAAGAAAACTCCAGAACCTCTGGCCTCCCATAGTCTAGGGCCAAAATTCAACACAAAGAAACTCCAGACACCACCCCCCTCTAGCCTCCTAGATGCTTGGTTCCTGGGAACTGTTTGACCACAAAAGAAACTCCACAGGAGACCAAAACCTCCCCTGTAGTCTCCAGGATTCAGTTCTGAAAACTATTGGTATCTATGTACGACAGGCCACCTGCAAGTAACAAGACAATGCCATAGAAACCACAGAATGTTCCCTCTCAGCACTGACCAATGAGAATAATTGGTACACGGGTATCTCATGCCAAAATACGACGTTAAGGAATGCTCCTAATTGTTTCCAAATGTCAACCAATCAGAAACCAACCCGTACCTACTGATGTAACCCTGTAACTTCTGTCTTTAAAACCTAGCAGTAGACAGGGAACTTCACTCCCTCTGGAGGCGGCTGTTTCAGCTTGCTAGACGGGGTCCCTGTCATGGTTGGATGAGCAATTAAAACCTTGGTTTTGCAGTTTGGTGGGTCTGTCTTCCTGGTGGTCTCTGGGGACTTTGCAGCTTGGGCACAACAGTCAGTAGCCTTGTGCATCTAGTATGTCCTGCACTCTTTGCTGTGTGGAGGGGACCATGTTGAATGATTGTTCTATTCCATCCAGCCTTGTAACGATTATTTCACTATGTTCCCTGTGTTTAAAAACTAACTAATTTTTGTTTTAAAATTGCAGCCATGTCACTGTATGTGAAGTGGCATTTCATCATGCCTATTGTGTGAACAACAATACTATTGCAATCTTTTCATGCTTTATTAGGCGGCTGGTGACTACAGTAAGTGTTTGGGATCCCAGAGCAGCCCCTTTCTCAGGGTGAGTGCTTAAGCACAAAAACCAAATTGAGGGTTGACATACTTTCATTTACCAAGAACAGTTATCCAGAAGCAGAGCTGCAGGGGCCAAGAAGCAAGGTCAGTGCATCTAGAGACTTTCCCAGAGGCACAGACTTTGATGGGTGAGGCCTCTGCTTTAGTTTTGGTAGGTGGTGTTGTCTAGGTGAATGGTACTTCCATCATGGAGTCGGGTGTGTTAAGGTCTGGTGCCTACTAGTTGCAATGTGTCCTGGATATTAAAGTCATATCGGATGTAGAGTTTGGAAATGTTTTCTCCCATTACCTAGGTTTCTTTCTACTTTCCTAACAATCTTTTTCGATGGACAAACATTCTGATGTTGATCAAGCCGAGTTTTAAACCTGTATTTTCTCTTGTGGTCATCTGTGCTTTTGACGTCATATTGAAGAGCCCATTGCCAAATCTAAGACCATAAACTTAGGTCATTGATCACTTTGAGTTAATATTTTCCGTGGTGTGAAGTGAAAGCTGAACTTTGTTCTTTCACTACTGGGAACCTGTCGGCAGAGCACCATCTGCTAAAGATGTTAATTTGCCATTGGATGATCTTGACACTCTGGGAATACCAATTGACCCATAGAAATGGATTTTTTGTAATTAAAATTATACACCATGGCCTAAATGTTTATTTTTATAGCCATTGTTTTGGTTATTTTTATTTTGCTGTAACTAAATTGGAAATTATAAGTGTTCTGTTATTTCTCAAGATACTGTTTGATTACCCAGAGTCTAACAATTCCATATAACTGTGAGGACTGGGGTAGGGCTTGGGTTTTTCCCAAAAAAGCTAAGAGAATTTCAGTAGGGCTTGTGTGTAAACTGCTTCATGTCAACTCCCCTTTCTTCCCTGCACTATGCTCCGACTCTGAGTAATGCTTCTCAGCCAATCTCACAGGTGTTAACTGGAAATTCCTTCCCAGGAGGCTCTGCAACTGCTGAACACACCGGTAGTGTTGAGCTTGGAGCCATTAAACCAGGGAGACACTCAGTGTCTACCCTTTCTCCCGGAGCTGGCTGGGTACATTAAACCAGGGAGACACTCAGTGTCTACCCTTTCTCCCAGAGCTGGCTGGGTACATTAAAAACACCAGCATGTTCTCTGTCTTGCATCTGTTCTATCCAGTGGCCAAGCTTCAGAGCACACAATCTTAGGGGGTTGATGAGTCAGTACCCAACTGAGGGAACTGAAATTGGACCAGCTGGGACTTTTGAGCCTCAGTTGAAAAGCCAACATGGAACCAAAGCTTAACTTTCTAGCAACTCTTCTTCTTCTATGGGAGTATTTTAGTACTTTTGTAGCTAAATATGTTTTGTAATTCATATATATATTATATAGGATATTATATATATGGAGATGCATCCTGGGAATACTTTCAGTTGCATGTAACAGATTTATTTTTCCTCACACAATAAAAAAGTCCAAAGGTAGGTGGTGTCTGGATGTAATTCAGTTGCTCAAAGATTTCAGGGCTGGCATCCTTGCAATTCTTTTTGCTGTTCTCTATTTCATTCGAAATTTCACACTTGCATTCACAACAGAGAGTGTACAAGAGGCACCCCAGAGCCGATAACCAGAGGATGTCTTTCCTGGAGCTCTGGGGATGTCCCATCACATTTTAGGAGCTAGAACAGTGTTCCACGGCTCTCCATAGTCGGGGGGATACAGTGTTCCACGGCTCTCCATAGTCGGGGATAGCTGAGATTCCAGGGAGCTGTGCTGCCATGATTATAGTCAATTGCTCTTGATCCACTGCCTAGAGCTGGGAATACGGTCTTCCTTGATAAGGTTGGGACCGTGTTGCCAAGAACTAAAGGGAGCAGGGGTCCCTTGTGGAGGATGCCATGATGCCTCCCAGCGTGCCTCCTGCCCCTGTGAGTCTGCCTCATCCCTGACACCGTAAGAGTCTCAGAAGTGACCTTGTTTTCTGTATTTCCCTATTGGGCCTGGAGAGTGGTTTGGCACATAGTACCCAGTAAAAGCAGAGGGATTTCTCCAGCAGACAAGCACATGCCGGGGTGTGTTGCAAGGGAGGGCTAGGATTGTGCTGATCGAAGCCGTGTGTGGTTAGGATAGAAAAGCCGGGTTGAGGCCGTTTGATCCAGCTGCACTGTGTTTTCAAGACCCCGGGTTTACACTTCAGGATGTGTCTCCTAATTACATCCTTTGAATGTTGAAAACACTTTTCTTTTCTTGCCCTTTAGGGGTGGGGGAACATGTTTCAAAAGGCATCTCACCGATGATCCAGTCAAAGGAATGCCATTCATGAAAAAATAAACAGAAAAAGAAATCCCCCAATGTTGCATTTGGGCAGATTTCAATGGCTAGTTTATATTTTAGAATGTGAATGTAAATTAAAAGGCTAAATACTTGAAAGTCAAAAAGTATCCCTGGTTTGACATTAAAGTCAGCAAAACTGATCACATTTGCAGAAGATAGCTGGTAAAAAGTGCTAATTTATGGCTAAGTAATTAAACAGGGAGACAGATGGAGAATCAAATGAGTTTTCCTCACATCCCAATTTGCATACCGTTCCCGATGGTGCGTGTTCTCACTTCTGTGGACGCTGCCCTCCAGCACTGAAGATCACAGGGAGGTATGTAAGTCACCCTCGTATCCGTATATTCAAAGATGCCAAGGGGGGAATGTGCGGATACCCAGACTTAGGAAAACCCAGGCTTCGGCTACATGGTTTTTCCTGCTCCTCACTTACTCAGCACGTTAGTTTCATAGGGGAGCATAGGCAACTGTCAAATAACACGATTCCCTCTCCTCCGCTGAGTGACAGAAAACACAGTGGTCCAGGAAGCGGTAGACAGGCTCACTTCAGCTTCTCACTAGTCAATTGCAGAACAGCCAATAGCTTCTCCACTTCCTGGTTTCTCCCTTCACAGAGCTCCATGTGGCCCAGATTGCCTCAAGGAAACAGGACAAGGTGGTGAAAGCCAGGGTTCCCCTTCTGACCTTGGACCAGATGCCCATTGGCTGAGTGGCCTTGGGCACATTAGTTTGGGTACTGTTGCTGGAGTTTCTTTCCCGCCAGGTCCTGGCTAGCCCACTTTAGCCCCAAATAAACACACAAAGACTTATATTAATTATTAAACTGTTGGCCGAAGGCTAGGGCTTCTTACTGGCTAGCTCTCTCTTAATTATTAACCTATAACTACTAATCTATGCATTTCTACACGGCCTTACCTTATCCTATCTTCCTGGTCTCTACATGGCATTTCCTTGAGGGGCCTCTCTCTGCCTACCTTTCCCAGAATTCTCCTCATCTCCTGGTCCCGCCTATCTTCCTGCCTCTATTGGCCAAACAGTGTTTTATTCATCAACCAATAAGAGAAACATATCTACAGAAGGACATTTCCCCATCAAGGCACCATGTGCTACAATTTCGTATTGGCAAAATGGGTGAGCTAGGTAATGGAAGCCTGAGCTATAATAATTACCACTCACGTGTTGGGTGTTGATTATCTCTAAGACTCTCCTCTGCGGTGAGAGCCTCTGGCTGTCCTGGAGCTCCTCTGTCGGCCATGCTGTCCTCAAACTCACAGAGGTCCACCTCTTCCTCCCAAGGCTCCTCGATTTCTTAGCATTGTCCCTAGGCACTGTGTTTGAATGACGGCTTTAGGACTGCTTACCAACGTGTAAATGGTTAGACCTGCCCTCGTTTCCCTGTCTGTTTATCAGTCTCTCTGCAGTGTCTGAACCACAGAAGACGACGTGATGGGAAACACTTAGCGGAGCCGGTGAGCAGCCATCACTAACGTCTCCGATAGAACTGTGAGCAAAAGGGCGTAGAAATAACTGGCTGAGCCGGGCGGCGGTGGTGGCACACGCCTTTAATCCCAGCACTCGGGAGGCAGAGGCAGGCGGATCTCTGTGAGTTCGAGGCCGGGCTGGACCGATAGCCTCCAAAACAATACAGAGAAACCCTGTCTTGTAAAAACCAAAAAAAAAAAAAAAAAAAAAAAAAAGAGAGAGAGAGAAATAACTGGCTGAAAAAGACCCGGGTCTTTGCCAGTTTGTTCCCATCTCCTTGCTTGGCACACATGAACTAACGTGACCATTACATCCGAACCCTGTAGGGGTCTTCCATTCATGAAAGAGAATCCGAAATTCTCCAGAGAGCCTTGGGGAGTTCTCAAAGAATTCCTGGGAATGAATATACCTGCTTATTTATTCAACAGATATTCGCTGACTGTTGGCCAGATGTCTGGCACTGGGTTGGATGTGATCCTTGGGGAGGACAAGCTGCCAAGTTTCTTCTGTCACTCCTTCCACAAGAGTGTCTCTGTCGGTGTCTGCCTCACAGCTGAGCTCTCCGTAACAGCGACCTACCGCTCAAGGCAAGTTTGGGATCTGCTGGAGAGTAAGGGATGCCCCACCTTGAAACAAGTTTTCTTTTCATTAATATGCACCTACTGTGAGGCCATGACCTAATAGATATAAGTGAATTATACAGCAGCACACTGAAGGGCATATGCTGGAATCTGTGCTGACCATGGGAGTCTGTAATAAATGGTCCTCGTCGGGCCTTGGTGGCGCACGCCTTTAATACCAGCACTCGGGAGGCAGAGGCAGGCGATCTCTGTGAGTTCGAGGCCAGCCTGGTCTACAGAGCTAGTTCCAGGACAGCCTCCAAAACAATACAGAGAAACCCTGTCTCAAAAACCAAAAAAAATAAAAAATAAAAAAAATAAATGGTCCTCAAATCTCAGTGACGTTCAATATGAAAGATTAGTCTCCCACTCATTGCTGTGGTTTACAAATGCTTGTTAGTGCTGGAACTCAAGTTTGAATTCAACCGCCATTGTTAGCAGTGCTGGGACACCTTTTGATAAATAGCATGGTTGGCCGGCAGTCACCTCCCCCACCCCCTTTAGCTTGGTTAATGCTTGCTTATATCCTCGTGCATGTATCTCCTTCCCCAGACAGGGCCACAGATCTCCTGTGACAAGGGGAGAAATCAGGGCTTACAATTTATAGATCTGTCTACGGAGCTGAAATGTAGCTCATTTGGGAAAGGGTTAGCGTGAAGAAGACCATGGTAGAACCAGAAGGCGGGAAGGATTGTGACACACTTAAAGACGAGAAAAGAAAATGGGAGTAACAATTACCCCACGATGAAGTCTGCAAGAATGCATCCCTGAAGCCTCTCTCCCCATGCAGCGGCCTGTGAACGCACAGCCAAGCCTGCCCACTTTCTAAGCTCTAACTCAGAAACCATAACGTTTACCTTTCCATCTTCCCACTCTAGACCCTCACCAAAGCTAAGCCTGCTTCTGCAGGCAATCCGGGCCTTTTCACTGTCTCTGAAAAGTGCTTATCCCACCTTAGAAATGCAGCTGCCTTCAGGACTTCATTTCTGCCTGCTCCTTGACCCCCTAACTCAGAAAGCAGAGACATGTTTCTCTTCTTTTTCCATCTCTCCTCCCAGCAGCTGCTGAAATCCCAACTTGCCTGTTCTGTTACCTCCTCTCTTCCCCACTGAAAAACTTTCCTCTTGTTAAAAAAAGAGTCAGAGTCTTTGAACAGTGATGATACAGTGTGTGCATGCATGTGTGTGTGTGTGTATGCATGCATACATGTGTGTGTGTATGCATGCATGCATGTGTGTGTGTGTGTGCGCGCACGCGCATGCGTGTGTGTAGCTTATTAGAAAGAGAGGGACTGGTGAGACAGCCTAGTGGTTAAAAGTGAGGACTTGAACTCACGCGGGCACGGGGACTTGAGTCCGATTTCCAGAATCCATATAAAAGTATTGGATGTGGTGGCTGGGTTCTGAAAAGTTGGAGATGGGAACCGTGTGGCTGAGTGAAGACATCTGAGTAGGAAGGAGGAGGGAGGAAGACTCCTAAGGTGTACGTGTATGTACATGTGAATCTGCACATATACACGCACGCACGCATGCACGCACACGCACGCTCTCACACACTCACGCACATACACACACCCCATACAGAAACACCAGATGAAGAGAGGAGAGGAAGGGGGGAGGAGGAGGAGGAGGGCGTGGCGGCCGCAGAGGCAGTGGTAAGTCTGGCTCCCCAGGCTTCGTGTTTGTTTCCCCATCCTTCCGCCATGGGATGATGCAGCTCAAAGCCTTGCAGCAGCTGCAGCTCCCTGGTCCTGGAATCCCTACTCTCCAAACCATGATCTAGAGACATTTATAATAAATTCTGTCCTATCAACGGAAACTGGGCTGAATGACTTACGGCCACCGTGCTGCTTCTGTGGCTCCTGGGTGTGCTGTTGACTCTGGGACTCAGTCAGGAACACCTCAGCCCTTGGCAGGGGCCGGGGAGGAGGACACGGTGAACCTTCCATCAGCTCTTACAGTTTCTGCCTGGGACTTACAGGTGTCTGCTACTGGCCTCTCACTGGATAAACAAGGTAAGTGGCTTCCCTTACGTCACTGGCACACGATCTTTCCGTAGGGACTGGCAGCCAACGTTTGGGAATGGTAATGCGAAGACCAAAGTACTGAGTAAATATCTGCAGCTTGAATGTTTCTGTGCAGTAAGTAATCACGTCCCAATCTATGACCAGGTTGTAACCCCACATGCCACACTCTGAGAATCCCACAATCGCGAAGCACTAAAATAAGTTTGAAATAATTATTGTCACGTCTAAGTGACAACTCCCCACCACTGGGTAGGGACACCCCCAACCTCCATTTTCCCACCCTACATCCAGTCTGCCTTTTGAAATGCATAAGAAAACATCAGAAAGAGAAAGGTCTGGATTACAAAGAAATTCACATAGGCAGAAAGTCAGCCTGTAACTCCCCCAGGAATAGAAGAGCTTAGTTCCCGGGCCAGGCTGCAGAGAACAGGGCTTTAAGAGTAATCTGGAGCCATCCTATGTAAAACAAATTCGAGGCCAGCAGGGAGCCTCAAAGTGGGCTGCAGAGTAGGAAGGAATGAAATGGATTCCAGACTGCCCGGAGGATTTTCTTGATTGAAACAAGACCAACTTACAGAACCAAGCTCTGTGTGAGCCCTTACGTCCCCCATTTTCTGAAAGAAAAAAAAAAGCATGAAAGAAAGCTTACAGAGTTGTTGGAGTAGTTGGGCTACACAAATTGAAGATGCTTTTCTGTTTAAAAAAAAAGATGTCTAAGCTGTGGACTCTGCAGTGTGAGAGGAGGGAATTCCACGCAGGACCCGCCTTCACCAAAGGCATCACTCTGGTTCTCACAGCTAGATCCAAGAGGCCGTGTGCTATCTCCTGGGCTCTCTCTCTCTCTTGTCTGGTTCTGTTTGGTTTATTTTACAGGCTGGGTGGCATCCACAGTTTTTCCTCACCAGGGCTATGACTGTGGTCTGATATATCTGCCTTGGCTGAACTTCCAAATATGTCTGGAGCTCCCTGCATCAGCACGGAATCTTCACCCTGTTGCTGGTGTAACAGTGTTGCATTCTCCTTTGCAGTGACAGGTCCTCTTGTGTGTGTGTGTGTGTGTGTGCGCGCGCGCGCGTGTGTGTGTGCGCGCGTGCGTGTGTGCGCGTGCATGTGTGTGTGCGTGTGTGTGCGCGTGCATGTGTGTGTGTGTGTGTGTGTGTGTGTGTGTGGGCACGTGCGTTCCTCCCAGGCCTTCCGGCTTTGACTCTGTGCCACCGGCAGCCTGTGATCAGTCACAGATATGTGCATCCTTCTGCAGCCGGTCACCAGAACAGCAGTACTCACCCTCAACTACTGCCTTTCTAGACTCTGTTACACCAAGATGTATCAAATGCCAGCATGGTTGCATCTGCTGTCAACAGTCATCTCCACTGGACACGTCCTCCAGTCCACCACTGGGCGATCTTCTGCAACGGGGTCACTGCTCAACCTTCCGATCGGATCTTCTTTTTGCCCACCAGACTGTAGACTGTAAAACATTCTCAGATCTCTCCCCGTGCCAATGACAGGTAAGCCTCTGGCTCTCTCCAAGGGGCAGACACTGAGATGTAACAAGGCGCACAGAGATTTTACTATGTAGCGTGATTGAGAGAAAACGGATAGAGGCCTAAAAAGGTGGGAGAGACGTCAGGCCACAGCAGGAGGGAGGGCGGAATGTTCTTGACTAGTGGGCAGTACTCAGGTTGGCTCATCAAGGATGCCAGGGCGTCCCTGGGCTGACACTGGCCACCAGGTGTCTCCTGCTTCTGAGTAGGACAACTACACGAGGGAGAAACACGGGGGGGGCGCGGGGGGGTTTCCTGTTTGAAAATTATTGATATTTTCATGACATCAGTGTCAGGTCTTACTAAACAAAGCTCAAGCGACCTTGTGAGTCCAGGACCTTGCGTGAGTCCTGTCAGAGGTTGGTGAGACTGACAGACAGCAGGAGTCTTAATGGACATGAAGCCGGGCGTGGGCTGGGTAAGTGCTGCCCTGTGCTGAGTCATTGCCTGAAGCTACCCGAGGGTAGTGTGACCTCAGTGTCACACACCGACAGATTTCAGAGTCCAGCAATCAGGCTTGAGGACAATTAGGCTTTCTAAAGTTGGTCTCCAAAGAGCTTTCTCACGGTCTCCAGGCATGGGAAAAAATTTTTATGTGTGCGGTTTTTGCTGAGGTTAAATGTTATTCTCTGTTTCACGTTCACTTTTATTTTTTGCTGGTGTGTATGGTGTGTGTGGGGGAAGAGGGGGAGAACTGGAAATGCAAACTGCAATAAAGTCTGCCACCGGCAAGGATGCATCTCCTAAAGTTTCCATACTCTCCATTCAAAAGTGCCACCAACTTGGGGACCAAGTGTTCAAACACATGGCCTGTGGAGGTGTTTTCTCATTCAAGCAGCCACACTGGGATGGCATTCTCGACCCTGTGCTGTCTCGATCTGTGCTACTGAGGCTGAAGGAGCTGCAGGAACCATTTCTCAGGTGCCCCCTGTCTGAGGCACCTGGTCCCTGGGCTGAGCAGGCTGAAGGCGGGCTGAAGGGTGGAGAGGATCACACACGTGTGTGCTTACACACGGCATGGTGTGAGACACCGGTTCAGCAGGGAGACCGCGGGAGGAGTTTCTTCATAGCCAGGTGCAAGAGGCGTCTTTTCAGAAGTCATATCATATCATCTCTCCACGCTCTACTGATTAAATTGTCACCTACGCATACATACTCAAGAGGACGGGACATGGACTTCCCAACTCCAATCTGCACTGTCAATTCCAGGCATGTAACAGGGACTCCACAAATGGAGTACATGAACATTGTCCCAAACCCAGCAGGATAAATACCACAGTTATTCTATACTTAACTCTCCATCACTGTTTGAATATACCTGTTCTTTTTAAGTGCATACAACATGCTATTTTAATTCAATGATTATTTCTAGAAGGTACCATTTGCATTTTAATATCATCCACTTAGGACCATAAACGTTCAACATCCACAAATATTGTTGTGCTCCATGACATGGATGTGGGTTGCACATCCTTTGTGTCACTGTACTGTGCTGGCTGGATCTCATAGTGGTGACAACTGGATTCCCTGGTGTCATCCCTTGCCCTTGGGGTGCCTGTTCCAAGACTTTCAGTGGATGCCCGAAGCCACATGTGACACCAGCTTCTGCATGTTCCGTGCTGTATTAGGGCCTCGGGGTGTGGATCAGTGGTAGAGCGTATGGGTGGCTAACAAGCATGAACCCTAAGGCTTCAGTGTCAAACACCACCAAGACAAAATGTTCTAGTGTTAAAATAGGACAGCTGTAAAAATTCACTGTAACAAATGTTATTGGAGAATGGCCTCACTCCAGTTATCCTATGCTCACGCACCCTTCGTACGGCATACGATGACATGACACATTCCCACGAGTGACACTGGTGATGCGTGGCCAGGCTTCTTACGGCATACGATGACATGACACGTTCCCACGAGTGACACTGGTGATGCGTGGCCAGGCTGCCCCTGACCTTTTGACAGCACAGGACGGTCCGGAGCCTTTTTCCATTAGCATTCTGTCATGGGCAGTGTGTGACCGTCAGAGAGCGAGGGGAACACAGGGAGTAGCAGGCCGCTCATTCCCCACTCCCAGCACGTAAAATCCACGGTTGAATCTCTGGATGGAGAACCCATGACCACAGAGGTTTACATTGGATATTTTTATGTAGAACATTTTGGGATAATTAAGAGATATTTATGAAAATAATTTTGCATTTCCTCTTTTTCTTCCTCTTCCCTACCTCCCCCCCCCCTTTCTGATTTTGTTTCTTGACCAGGGTCTCATGTAGCCTAGGCTGACCTTGAACGTACTGTGTAGCTCAGGCTGTCTTTGAACTCCTGTAAACTCTGGGATTCCCTGTGTCACCATGCCTACCACATACCCTTTCCTTCCTTAATAAAAAAAAAGCTTTTCATTAATGTATATCAATCATATATAATAATGTTTCATTGCATTACTCACAGCATATTTTAATTGTATTCACCCACCCTGTTACCCCCTCTTTCCTACCCATCTAATGACACTCTTCCTCTTCCTCTCCCCAGACAGACAGTTTCTCTCCTACCTTCATGTTTGTTTGTGTTATGTTTTTGTTTGTTTGTTTGTTTTTATGAGACAGGGTTTCTCTGTATTGTTTTGGAGGCTGTTGGTCCAGCCCAGCCTCGGACTCACAGAGATCCGCCTGCCTCTGCCTCCCGAGTGCTGGGATTAAAGGCGTGCGCCACCACCACCACCCAGCTGTGTTTTGTTTTTTGATGACCCAATGTGTTTCATTGAGGTTTAGAGTCGTTTACGTGGAGTGTGGTGAGGGCTTGTTTGCAAAAGTGTGGACACTGGTAAGTGGCTATGCCACTGGAGAAAGTGTCACAGGAGCTGCTTTCTGGCATGCATGTCTTTGCATGTTGAAAAAAAACCTAGGATATCTTTTTTATTTTGTTTCATGGTGTTAGGAATAAAACCAGGGCCTGCTCATGCTGGGCAAGTCTCTACCAGTGAAACCTCTCTAGCCTGCTTTTCATATTTTAAAAGGAATCCTTTTAAGTATAATTTCCTAGAACTAAAATTGTTGGGTTAAAAAATGAACACATTTACAAGATTTTATACACACATATAAATATGAAATCTTGAATATATATATCACAGTATGGTTTCCTAGTTTCTAAAGAATCCAAATGGAACATTATCTAGTGTTCTTGTTCTTCTTGTAGATTTTAAATTTAACTTATTTTCTCTTTTAAAAAAAAATCAGGTATAACTGTGCTCTTCATTCTAAACACTTACCTTTTTGATTTTAGCTTTGTTATAGTTGGTATTTTAATAAAGTCAGTGGTACTACTGAGAAGAAGTATCAGAAGGATTTCTAAAAATACCACATCATTGTGAAGGTGTTCAGATTTGAAAATGAAATGTGCCCATAGTAACTGAATCCCGCTGCAAACCAATTCGTCTCCGTTTCGAGGAGCAAAGCGGGTTGCACGGCAAGGGCTGTGACAGCAACACGTCAGTCCTGACTTGCAAACTCACAACAACAACACCAAGAGCCCAGAGGCAGACAGAGAGAAAATTCAAGTTTTAGATTTGAGTCAGTTATAACAAGCCATACGCCTTAAAATGTGACGGTGTTCTTAGTGCTTACATTTTTTCCCTCAATTCCTAATTTTTAAAAAACAATTTTATTTAAGTACCTGGGCGTTTTGTCTGCATGTGTGTCGGTGTTACCACATGTCTGTCCAGTGCTGCAGGAGGCCAGAGGAGGGCGTTGGTTCCCTGGAGTTACAGATGGTCGCGAGCCACCATGTGGGCGCTGGGAATCGAACCCACGTCCTCTGGAAGAGCATCCAGTGCTCCTAACACAAAGGCATCTCTCTGGCCCTTAAGCCTTAGCCTTGTGAAGTGCCATTCTGTCTGCTGTGGTTTGACTGTGGTCCAGTTGTCCCCCAGAGGTGCATGTGGTTGAATCTTGGCCTCTACTCGTTGCTGGTGTTTTTCTTGTCCTTCGAAGTCTCGCCACCACATTGCCCCAAATGAACACACGAGACACTATATTAATTATAAAACTGTTGGCCGATGGCTAGGGCTTCTTACTGGGTAGCTCTCCCTTAATCATTAACCCATAACTACTAATCTACGTATTTCTACATCTACCTTATGTGTGATTTTTGTGTGGTCAGCCTCTCCCTGAATTTGTGTTAAATGTTACCTGCTTAAAGTTACACATTTTGGGTCAGCAAGGTGGCTCAGCGGGCAAAAGCGACCTCAACCTGAGGTCGATTCCTGGGATCTACACAGTGGAAGAGGAGAGCCAAACTCCAGCCACTTGTCTTCTGACTTCCACACTCGCACACACGCGTGCACACACACACATACACACACAAATATATAAAGTGTAACTAGAAAGTTGCACATCCTGTATGTGATTTCATAATATCAAATGTCTAGTTTGTTTGGTGTGGTGTCTAACGGGGTCAACAGTATGAGGGCAATGGCCTACAAAACATCTGTTTATCTAAGAATGGCGTAGGGTTACATACCTGTTGTTGTAGTCCACAGGATGCTGAGGCAGGAGGATCACTAGTTTGAGGCCATCCTAGGCTAATATATATAAGATTCTGTCTGAGAACTCCAACTGACCAGGGGCTAGAGACATAGCTCAGTTAGGAGTACACACTACTCTTGTGTAGGACCTGAGTTTGGCATAGTATTAGGTAGATCTCAATTGGTTGTAACTCCAGCTCCAGGGGAGTCAAAGCCCTCTTCTGGACTCCAAGGGCATCTGCACTCATGTGCACATACTCATACATAGACACACATATACACAAAGTTACAAATAAGATAAATATAAAAAAATTAACCAACTAGTGGGAGATACATATATACACACATATGTGTGTGTGTGTGTGTATGTATCTCCCATGTATAGGCATAAGTATATACATACTTACATATGAGTGAGTATATGTGTGTGTGTGTGTGTGTGCAGGTGTATCTACCCAACCGCCTATCATTCTTAGAGTATGACAGTGAAATAAAATACCAAAGGATCCATGTGGTGACATTTTGTTTGTGATCTAACAAATAAAGGGCGCCTGAAGATCAGAGTGTGGACCTAAGTCATTAGTTAGTCACAGAGGCCAGGCAGTGGGGGCACACACCTTTAATCCCAGCACTTAGGAGTCAGAGGCAGGGGGAGCTCTGTGAGTTCAAGGCCAACCCTGGGCTACATGAGCGTGATCCAGTCTAAAGTAGAAACAGAGCCAGGCAGTGGTGGGCCACCTTTAATCCCAGCACTTGGGAGTCACATGCCTTTAATCTCAGCCCTAAGGAAGTGGAGACAGGAGTGATGTGTCTGGGTGGAGAGAGGAATACAAAGCAGGAGGAGACAGGAGCTCATTGCATTCAGTCTGAGGATTCGTGGAGACAGGATCTTGTCCACTTGGGTCTGAAGATTTGGTAGAGGTAAGAAGTCTCTCTAGTGGCTGCTCCCTGGCTTCTCTGATCTTTCAGCATTTACCCCGATATCTGACTCCAGGTTTTCATTATTAAGACCTATTAGAATTCGCACTACAGATCCAAGTGATTAGACTGAAAGCAAATTTTTAAAATATCCTTATTTTTCCTTTTGGCCATGTAGCAGCAGCAGTAGATTGTCATCCAGGAGCAGAACTTATCTTCAGTGACATGGTCATTGTTAGTGACTGTTACTAATTAATGAACATTTGTGGAATTCAAGCTCCCGTCCTCTGACCGTGCCCTTTGTCTGTGTCAACTAAGTGAGATGTCACTGTGAGAGATCATTATTGATTCTTGGTATTGAGACAGAGTCCAGACTGCTCTCTAACGCGTGGTCCTCCTGCCTCAGCCTCCCGAGTGCTGGGATTACGGGTGTGAGCAACCGTGCCTGGCCACGAGGGACCCTTTGAGAGTCTTTAAGTCTTGTGTCGTCCGCAGGACTGCTGGAGTACGTGACGGTGAGTTCGAGCCTTGCCTCCTCATTTCCCCCATTGCTGCCTGGGGATGTGCGTATTTCCTGCTGTCTATCTGTTTCACTGGAACCCGAGAGGAAGATGAGAAGTCACAGAGGAAGAGCTTCACGACGAGCTCGAAAAGATGAAATAGCAGGCAATTTAAGATCCTTTGAGTCTTCCTCAATAAACATACAATTTTGCAGATGTGAAATTAGTCTATGTAAGTTCGCTGAATAGATGTGAGGAACATTTTTTTTCCCTCAGACCAAACACATTTCTGTTAGAGATGGGATCTGTTGTCACCAAGGAGTGCTTTGGTAGGTTTGAATTTGGATTTAAGGACTCTGCAGTTGGAACATGAGGCTCTGACCAGGTGGGATCAGCCAGCCTTCCAGGACTAGTATAGAGATGTCTATACTATTTCCTCTTATCTTTTGGGTGCCAGTGTCCCTTGAAAGAGCCTGGCCCCTGTCAACAAAGGGTTGTACTCATGACTTATGAGGCCAGGAGACAGAATATCCAGTCGTCTGCCAGTGCCTGTGATGAATTCAGATATTTATTTATTTATTTTTTTTGGTTTTTCGAGACAGAGTTTCTCTGTATTGTTTTGGAGACTGTCCTGGAACTCGCTTTGTAGACCAGGCTGGCCTCGAACTCACAGAGATCCACCTGCCTCTGCCTCCCGAGTGCTGGGATTAAAGGCGTGCGCCACCAACGCCTGGCGAATTCAGATATTTCTATAGGTGCCGCACAAAGGTGTTGATGAGTCCCATTTAGGGTCCACAGACAACTAGAAAAGTATTTTTAGGATATCTGAATTCTTAGTTATGATTTCAGGAAGTCTAGCAAGTCAGAACAGCAGGAGGAAAATGGAAGCAGAGTCTTCCATTTCACAGATAGCATCATCTTTCCCCCGCATTGTCCTCTTGGGTTGGAGTAAGCTGGATCCTTCCAATCCACGGTGTTGTTTTATCTTGGTGCTGGGCTTCCTGCCTTGGACTCTACATCATCACCTTGGATGTAAACGCAACCCCGGTCACCAAAGTCCTTTTGTTGTACATGTTTTCTCTTGTATCGTCTATCACTTCATTAAAAGCGTCATTCTGAGTTGAATTAAGGCAGATCTCATTGAATTCTTTCATTATAATTTGGTGCAAACCCGGACTCAGCTTCAGCTACACTGTTTTATATCTGTTTGCTTAGTCCTAGATGTATACTCCCTGACTGATTTTCTTTTCAAGTTGGGTTTGCGTTTGGTGTATGACGCTGTTGATCTAAATAGGGTTTATTGTTTGAACATTGCGTGCTGTTCATGTCGCATGTCCTTGGGGGACTTATCGTCGCTATTGCACACCTAGCTCTCTGCCATGCTTTTCTTTCTCAGGCTAAACTACAGTATTTTTACATTTAACTATGTGTATATGTGTGTGGGCATATATGTGTCTGAATGCAAGTGCCCATTGGGTCCCCCCTGGAGATGGCATTACAGGAAGCTGAGGACACTAACGGGGGTGCTGGAAACCAAACTTGGTCCTCTACAAGATCAATGTGTTCTCTTAACCACTGAACTGTCTCTCCAGCCCCTCTGTCACGTCTTTCTCTCATAAGTGTGTGTTTAACAATTTCTGTGAATCGAGCACTTTTTGTAAGAGATTTATCCACAAGGGCAGAGCCTAGCACAGGTCTTAATACCGTACATTAGAATTAAGCTTTGAAGTGACCTTTGGGAGAGACACAAACATTCAAAATTTAGCACCAGTGGCCTACATTCCACTTGAGGGGCTAGGGGACATTAAGATTGGAAGCTGAGCTAATGATCATGATTCGTTCATGCTCTGGTCACCCACCCTTGACTTCCTCAAAGGGCATAAAATGAAATAATGGCTTTGTTTGCTTGCCATCTGTCTTACCCCTAGGGATATCATATTCTTTATGGACATAGCTCTCTAACTGGGCACTGCTCAGCTTCTATTGTCATCATGATAATTGCCCCTGCCTGGCTTCTGGTGGTTCAGCACAGCCACCTGGCCTCTGTTAGTTCAAGATCCTACTACACGCATATGAATTATATTAGTATTCTCTAGAACAGCAGTTCTGAACGTGGGGGTCGATCGACCCTTTCACAGGGGTCACATACTATTTACCTTACAATTCATAACAGCAGCAAAATTAGTTATGAAGTAGCAATAAAAGTAATTTTATGGTTGGGCTCACCACAGCATGAGGAACTTTATTAAAGGGTCTCAGTGTTAGGTAGGTTGAGGACCACTGCTCTAGATGACTAGAATGAGCGTATATAAAGGGGAGTTATTAGACTAGCTCACAGGTTTTGTAGTGGCCCCAAAAGAGAGGGTGGCACTATTTGGAGGTGTGGCTTTCTTGAAGTGGGTGTGGCCTTGTTGGAAGAAGCGAGTGTATCTCTGTGGAGGTGGACCTTGAGGTCTCACATATGTCTGAGCAGGGCCTGAGGGACCAAGTCAGCTGCATAAACAGCCACCCAACCTCATGACTGCACGCGGGGCTCTGCCTGAGCTCACACCTGTGGCTATGGGTAGGAGGGATTACCGATGACCCCCCCCGACGGGAGGAAAAGCATAAACTTGGCTCTTGGGTGGTGTAGGAAGGTCCAAGTCACAGACAGCAAGTGGATTGTAGCGGCCTTTGGGGAGGCCTTGAGGTCGGCAGTGGAGCCTCGGTGGGCAGGGTTTCAGGTGCACCTGCGCAGAGAGGGCAGGGCCTCAGGTGCACCTATGCAGAGAGGGCAGGGCTTCAGGTGCACCCGCGCAGAGAGGGCAGGGCTTCAGGTGCACCTATGCAGAGAGGGCAGGGTTTCAGGTGCACCCGCGCAGAGAGGGCGGGGCTTCAGGTGCACCCGCGCAGAGAGGGCAGGGCTTCAGGTGCACCTGCACAGAGAGGGCAGGGCTTCAGGTGCACCTGTGCAGAGAGAGTGACCATCCCCTCTCCTCGGCGTTTGTCGATGGGTCCATCACATGGCTATCTGCCGATTAACTTTTCTACTAAGCATTGATCGAGGTACCATATGCTTCTCTGCTGTTATCTATCCGTCACCTAGTTTATTAATGAAGTCATATCTCTGTTTGCTTACCATCTATTAATTAGCCGTCCTCCAACTTCCTATTACCTCCCTCTCTCTTTTATTTTTTTGAGAGATAGTCTCACGCATGTGGCTCAGGCTGGCCTGGGTACACACCGTGGAGTTTTAGGTTGGCCTTGAGCTACTAGCAATCTTCTTGCCTTAACCCGAGTACCGGGGTAGGTGTGCTAGGTCCCACCTCACGTATCTGCCTGTCTATCCGTGGTTACCTTGGTTTCATCTACATATTTATCGTCATCATCACCATCGTTATCAATGTATCTATTTGCATGCCGCCTATTAATTGCTTTTTCCAATCGTTTACCTGTTTTTATTTTTGTATACTTTCTGTCTGTCTAGTCTACCTATTGGCTGACCTATCTCCTGATCCTATCACCTTCAATATTTCCATATAGAGATTCATTGGCAGTAATAAAGGCTTCAAAAGAGACAAACCGGAGGGTCAGGGTCAAGAAGGCAGGAGCAGAGGCTTGTGGGTAGGCTGTGGTGGCGAGCACAAGACATGGAGATGTCTCTACCCCCAGGATGCTCCCAGACGCTTCCATCGAAGAGGAGCTGACAACCAGGTCTTCAAAACCATTCACTCTTGATCTACTGGGCACTTGTCGTTTTCTGACTTGCATCTTCGGTGACTGCGATATAAAACTGCTGTGCTAAGAACAATAACAACACGCAAAAATGTTCTTCCCTTTCCAGAAGAAGAAAGCCGACCCTCAGAGATCAGAAACCACTGTGTGGGTCCCTTGCTTGGCTTTGTGGAGGGAAAACAGCGGTGTCCACCAGCAGGGGGCGCTCACCCCTTCTGGTCAGCACGTCTGCCTGCTCTAGGCAGTCAGGGCTTGGCCAGCCATCCATTTGGGCTCGGCTATTGAATCAATGCCACAATGCCTTTCCTGTTCCTGTCTCCATGTCTCCATCTGCAACCACACAGGGCTGTTCACCGTGTGGTTGCTCTATAACTCCCTCACACTCTTGCTACTGCGGGCTGTGTCCAGAAACCGACAGGGGGAAGCGCCCAGCCAGGCATGGTCTATAAGCTTGGTACTGTGGTAGACCTTTCCCAACTCCAGCTATAATCCACACATGCCACTTATCACAGGGGTTAATCTCTAGCATGAATACTGATTTTTTCCCAGTGTGCCCTTGGGATGCATACAATCTCCAGAAGGACCCCACACCCCCAGTTTCCTTGCAATTTCTCTTTTTCTGTCTTATGTATTATGGTGAGTTAAAAATTCATCCAACCACCACAAATTTATATTTGCTTTCCTCCCAGGAGTCAGGCTCCATGCGCAGCACACTTAACCAAAATCCCAGCCCTCATGGGGCTGTATTTCCTGAAAGGAATACAAACAATGAGCAAAATAATAAGGCAACTATGTAATTTTCAGTTGGCAATAAGTGCTATGAAAAAAAAAAAGAAGAGGGAAAGAATATGGAGGTGTGGGCAGGGTTGGGGTCTGTTCATACTGTAGAGAAAAGGTCACAGGACAGACACAGGATGTGACATTTGAATAAAGACAGGATGGTGACAGAAAGTCAGCTCTGTGGGTCCTTGGGGGGGGCATACTCTGAAGACCAGGCATCACAGAGCGTTCCCTGGGTAGCGGGCTTCCCGCGCAATCTACCGTGGCGGAGGGGACAGGTGACATGAGACACGGATGTGGCACCAGGGTGAGAGGCAGACCCCACGGCCTTGTCTAGTGACACGGATGGCGCTGGCTTGCTGTGAGACTGCACACCACTTCCCCCCGAGAGACTCGGGAGGACTGTGCATGGCGGTGTCCTCCCTGTGAGCCGCTTTAAATATCATTCCTCCTCAATGCCTCCATCTGGGATTCAGATCCCAGAGTCCTGAGTTCCCTGGTGGCGGAGGTGGAGGCTACATTGCTCTCCCTGCAACGGAGCAGAGAGAGGCTCCTGGGGACTGGGGGCAGGCACAGCCGAGTAAAAAGCAGAACTCTCCTAGAGGGGCAGCCACTGGAATCTTGTGTGAAGAATTTTCCCCCACTCCCACCCGCCCCCGCTCCAGAATGTCATTGTGATGGCTGCTAGGAAGCAGTGGTGGGGGTTGGCTCCGTACCACCATCCACACCCTGTCACATTCTAGTTGACACGTCCATCCGTCCAAAGCCCAGAATCACCCTCTTCTCCCACGGAGATAAGAGCTGAGATGAAGTTCCAGGTTGAGCATCTGCAATGTGCCAGGCATATGGGTGCAAGGAGCCAGGAAGTGGTAGAATCTGAGTCCCATAAAAGAGAGAGACTTGAAATAAAGGAAGAGGTTACCTGGAGGCCGTGTCCTTACACATGACTCTCATTATTTCAAGGAGAGGGATTTGCAGGATTGGGACATTCCGAACTGCCTTCTCTTGGTGTGCGTGGCGGTCTGAACGAGAATGCCCCATCTCTTCCCGAAAGGCTCACATGTTTGAATGCTTTTTCTGCGGTGGGTAGAACTGTTTGGGAGGGATTAGGAGGCGTGGCCTTGCTGTAGGAGGTGTGTCACTGGGTATGGGATTGAGATGTTAAAAGCCCATGTCTTCCCTAGTTAGCCTCTCTCTGCCCCAAGGTTGTTGTCTCAACATGTGAGCTCTTAGCCTCTGCCCCAGCCTCTGCCCCTGCCTGCTGCCATGCTTTCCATCATCACGATCTTAGACCCTATTTTCCTCAGGAACAAGAAGCCCCAAATTAAATGCTTTCTCTTATAAGTTTCCTTGGTCATGATGGCTCTCCACCGCAACAGAAAGGTCGTCAAGACCAATGAAAGAGCGAGCGAAAATAGCCACGTTTATAATATGCCAGCGACTGAGCTAAACACTGCTCTACATTTAAGGAAACTGAGGCACAGAGGTGAATTGTCGCTATTCCCTATTGAGAAGTCATTGTTGTGGGGGACCAGCAATGCAAGGCTGCCCATGCACACCGATCTTAGGAACTTATGACTTACAGTCAACAGCTGGCTGTGTGACAGGACTCACAATGGCCATGAACTCCAGGGACGCGGTTCAGATCCAGAGTCTGCTGTTTACCGCTTGCTCCGCCTTGCAGCACCCTGACTTTTCAGGACACCTTCCAAGCCTCTCTTCTCCACGTCTCCTGCCTTCCCTCTGCTGTTTCTTCTCCAGCTACCAAGCCACCCCTGCCAGCCTTACCCGTCCTAGCCGACTCTCATTTCCTGGCAGTGCCAGCATGATTATTTCTAATTGTCTTTGACTGCTTGCAGCTGGGTCCTGTAGCTGGCGTACTGTGGGAGCATGCAAACAGCCTCTCGGCCATATGGAAGGAGGAGAAGGGGAAGAGGAAGAGCAGGAAGGAAGCATCTGGCGCGAGTCAACCGAAACAGCTTCTCCAGGCTCCCCTGGCCACTTGTGATGGATGGCGCTTTTGAAAGGGTTCGCTCCTCCAAGTCTGAGAACCGTAAATGATTGGCAACAATGTAACAACTAATAACTTTAGAAAGTTATTTGTAAGGTCTACCTGAGGGAAGACGGGAGTCTTGCTGGCTCCAAGTAAGAAAAGATCGCTCAACATTCAATAACTAAACAAAACTCTTTAGACAAGTCTGTAGCTCCGACGCCATGCTGGGCACTGTTGGGCAAAACACAAACCCAACTGACAATGCCCTTGTCCACTGGCTCTAAAAAAGGACGTCCAGGGGCTGGAGAGATGGCTCAGAGGTTAAGAGCACTGACTGCTCTACCAGAGGTTCTGAGTTCAATTTCCAGCAACCACATGGTGGCTCACAACCATCTATAAGTCAATCTGGTGCCCTCTTCTGGCATGTATATGTAATAAATAAATAAATTTTTAAAAAAAGGACATCCAATAAGCAATATGGAAGACTTCTAGAAGGATGTGAAGCTGAATGGTACCCAGTGGGAGGAACAGAGGGGCCAGCAGCTTACAGCAGCTCATTGGTTAGGAAGGGCTTCTCCTAACAGAACACCTCTGATGGGTGAAAGCGGGTCAGAAGCCGCAGTTTGGAAGTAAGCATGGGATAAGTGGGGGTGGGGAGTTGGGAAAGCCAAGCTGGATGGAGACAGACACTTTTTTAAAAAATACTTTATTTGAAAGTATGTATGTATGTATGTATGTATGTATGTGGGAGAGCATGTGCACCGGAGGGCAGGTGCCTCTGCAGGCTAGAAGGCACAGGATCCCCTGTAGCTGGAGTTACAGGTGGCTGTGAGCAGACCAACGTGCATGCTGGGAGCCAATCTCTGGTCCTCTGGAAGAGCAAGGCAGACTCTTAACCACGGAGCCATCTCTCCAGTCCAAAGGCAGCTAACCTGTACCGCCTAGAGGAACCCTACAAGTGCAGGGGCTTAGTAGAGGCTCTTCAATGATGTGTGACAGTCATGTATTTCCATAACACCTAGTGTGAGGGCGAGGCAGTGTTCTGTGTGCTATTTGTCTTATGAAGTGAATTCTGGGGTCATTCCTTACTGAGCAAAGCCACTTCAGACAGCAGGAACTGCGGTTCAAAAACCACTTACTAAACACAGGCAGGGGTGGGATTTGAACTTCTCTTTGGCACCCGTCCCAGCCAATAGAATTAGCAGTGAGCTTGGCTCAGACCCAGGCAGTAGGCTTGAAGATTTAATGGGCCCGTGTTTTCTCTCCTGTTCTCTGCTTTCCTGACCTCTACCCTGAGAGGGCATAGTCAAAACATTAAAAGGAAAGAAAGTCTCTATTTCATCATAAGTGACTTGCCCCACTTATGAAGTGGTTCTCCATAAATGATGAGTACTGTCTGGGATTTGTCTTAAAACTGTAACAAGCAAATCTCTGCATTTTTCACAAAGAGCTAATTCCCCAAAATTAAATTAATGCAACATTGGGAAACTTTAAATCCTTTCCTGGCACGCGGGGGGGGGGATCTACCCCAAAGTGGGCTTCATCCTCCCACACATTGGACCTAGCATCCCCTCTGCCTCCCCAACCCCTGCCCTCTTAAAATTAAATTACTGAATTAGAAACATGAAAGCGATTGGATGAGCCCTGCAGGAGCTAAGAAGTCCCTTAAGCGCAGTAAGAAAGCCGCGGAAAGCTTGTCTTTAGTGTGGGAACACAGAGCAACGAGACTCCTGCAGAAGACACGCGCTGGACGGGGTCGTGGTAGCACGGGGGAATGAGAGCACTAGGTGTTTCAAAAACACGTCTGGTGCTTAAGCTTGAGGAGGGCATTCTTCGGGGTGTGTTTGAGATAGGCCAGGGAACCCCCACTGGAATGGTGACAGCTGTGTCCCCTCCCCCATCTCAGAGCATTAATGTGGGTCGATGATGTCATACCTGTTTACTGCGGGGTAAACAATGAAATGAACTTTGTTGGGACCGAATCCTCCCGTTGAGCTCGGATGCTGTGGGATCGGAGGTTAGATTATTTGCATTAGACACGGTCACCTCAACAGGTCGCATTTTGGAAAGGCTTGTCTGCATCCTTTTTTGTGCGTGTGTGTGTCCCCCCATTTCGGTTCAGGAAGATGTTGGCGATCCTAGAAGTATCGGGTAGGTGTCTCAGAACAGATGTCATTGTTTATGTGAGACCAGTACAGTCACAGAGCAGGGAGAACAAAGGCATACAGGAGCGGCGAGGCTCCGGGTCCGGATCGCCCTGCAAACACCGACATCATCGCTATGGAAAGCAGAGAGGGTGCACACGTACACGCACAGGCAGCAAACGCCCTGGTTCCTACGCTGCCGCCACTACTATTGACTGTGGCGGCTGCTTCTTCACCAACCCAGCAATCTGGTCTGAGTGCGCGGCCGGAGATACAGCCACCCACCACCCACCCACCCACGCACCCACCCACCCACCCACCCACCCACCCACCACCCACCCATCCACCCATCCATCCATCCATCCATCCATCCATCCATCCATCCATCCATCCATCCATCCATCCACCCACCCACCCATCCATCGTCCAGAGTCCCTACTCTGGGCTGGGTACGTAACCCTCCTACAATCCAGAGATCTTCTTTCTCTTTCCCCTACCCCTGGTGGATGCGGCTAGCGCGGAAATTCACCCCCAAAAGGTCCAGAAAGCTCAAGCTCAGAACCAGTGCTATCCGGGCCGCTGGAGACAGCATGTCTTGGGCAGCCCGGGAGCGCGCGTCTCCGCGGCCGCGCGGGGTCCCCCTGTCTGGCGCTCAGGTGGCTTCGCCGCCCACTCCGCCGCTCCCGTCCCCTCCCCTCTCCAGGAAGGGTCGAGTTGGGCTGTTGCGCGCGGGGAAGGAAGGAGGGGCTACGAGGGATTTGAAAGTGCTCAGGCTGCCGAGTGGAGCTCGCGCCTGTCCCCGCCGCCCGCGAGAGGATTAAATTTCTGCAAATTCAAACTGAATGAGGCTTTCTTCTGCTGCCTTCCAGAGGGCGCCTGCAGCCCGCCGCGCGATCCTCTCCGGCGGGAGCGGCCGCGGGGCGCACCGCTGACGACCCGGCGGGCTAGAAGGCGGCGGCGCCTGGGCTTGGGGGACCCCGCCACCCGACCTCGCTCCTCTCAGGGCAGCAGCCGCTCCCCCCAAGCACTCGGGCAGGACGCCCGACGGGACGGTGGACGCGATCTGGGCGATCGATCCTCCGAGGACGAACTTCTCGGGGGCGGGTCCCCGGTCGCCCCGTCTCCAGCTATTGTCTGCGCGCCGCGCTCGCACGGAGGCGCGCGGAGGGGGGGGGGCGTGAGCGCGAAGACCCCGGCCGGGCGGGGCTGGGTCTAGGGCGGCGGCAGGAGGAGCCAGGGCAGTCCGGGGAGCCGGAGGAGGAGCGGCTGCGAGCGCGGGAGCCGAGCAGGAGCGATGCCGGCTGCGGCGGGGGACGGGCTCCTGGGCGAGCCGGCGGCGCCCGGAGGCGACGGGGCCACGGAGGACGCAGCCAGGCCGGCGGCGGCCTGCGAGGGAAGTTTCCTGCCCGCCTGGGTGAGCGGCGTGTCCCGCGAGCGCCTCCGGGACTTCCAGCACCACAAGCGCGTGGGCAACTACCTCATCGGCAGCAGGAAGCTGGGCGAGGGCTCCTTCGCCAAGGTGCGCGAGGGGGCTGCACGTGCTGACCGGAGAGAAGGTGAGCCGGGGCTCGGGGGGCCTGGCGGGAAGACCTGGGAGCACTGTCCCGCGAGCACTCCGCCTGGCTCTCCAACCCGATGTAGCTAGCTAGACTCAAGCTCAGACTTCCGCAATGGGTCACCAGGTATCTACTGATGGGTGATGTGGGGGGTGCAGGTTCGTGGAGTGGGGGACCCGGACCGATAGATGTACCCGCGAAACTACCCCGCACTGCCTTTCTGTTTTGTTTTGGAAGGGTGCCGCCTGGCGGACGCCGGAGAAGGGGCCGGGGCCAGGCACAGAGGGAGGGTGGGGGTGGGGGTGTCCTGCTGTCTCTGACCCAAGGGGCGATGGAACTTGATCTAGACCGGTGTGTGCGTGCGGGGTGGGGTGGAGTGGGGGGGGGTGGCCAGCCTTGCTTGAGGAATGTGAGGCGGGAGAGCAGGGTAACCAGCCTCTGGGGTTGCCTACACTTTCATCCCTCCTGGGCTCTGGTGAGGACCTGGGCTCGGAGAGTTGAGGCCCTGGAAGCTACCCTCTTTCCCCCTGCGTGGGCTGGGGCAGCTGTCCAGTTTGCAGTAAAGACCCTGCTCTTGGCAGGTGCAGGACTACGCAGCTAGGCCTCGGACTTGAGAGATTTGGAGATACTTTTTACGTGGGGGGGGGGCGGGTAAAGGGAAGGAGCCCCTCCCCCACGCGTGGAGTGACACTACTTCGACCTAATTAGAAGTTAGAGGGTGTGAACTCTTGCCAGGCCCGGGGTGGGCAGATCTCAGGTGTAACTTAGATTTGTGAGAAGAAACCTAAGAGGCTGGCTTACTTTTGAGGCTGGGTGGCCCCAAGCAGGGAATTAATTGCTCCGGGCTGCAGAGCTAGCTAGAATCCTCACCCGGACACTGTACTCCAGCACTTCCCCCAGGCTGCAGGAGGAGGAGGGGAGCTCAGGGGAGTCCTAGCAGCCATAGTCCAAGGGTCAAACCCTTGTGCCTGCAGCTCTGAGTCCCCCAGCCCAGCCTAGGAGTTTGTGACAGTGATAAATTGTGAGAACTCTCTCTGGTGACAGGGCCAAGCTGCTGCGCTTGCCTGCTCCTAGCCTCCTGATACTTTGTTTCCCTTCTGTTTTCTGCTGTCCTGGAGACCCCTATGTCTGAGCATTGGGCTCCATCATCCTTGGAAATGGTCTTCTCTTTCTGTGGCTGTCCCAAGCGGGGTGCCCCTTTATACTGGATACAGGGCTAAACCGAGTCATTTTCAAAAGTGCCTCTTGGCAGAGTTTCCAGGCGGAAAGCAAGCGTTCAGTATGCACTCAGTTTCTCTCTTCAGAGAAGAACAAACTCTTCAGACCCCGCGTTAGTCATCCCAACGGGAGTAAGCAAAAGTTTATTTACTCTTTGGTGTGTGTGTGTGGGCTGCCTGCCTGCCCAATACCCCGAGGTCTATTCAGGGTGCTGGGTTGCTGGGTGTTTCCTAACCTATAGAATTCATCCTGGCCTTGCACACCACCTCCTGGAAGAGGCGAGATGTTCCTGCCACCTCACAGTGCCTCCCTTTCTCCTGTCCCGCTACTCCCAGCTCCTTAGAGGCTCTAGCCGTATTGGGCTGGACCTCAGCACTTCACCGGTGTAATTTTGTCCCAAGGCGTGACACTTTTGGCCTTGGCTGAACTGCCTGGGGATTCATCCAAAGTTCAGCCCCTCTACCCCTGTCCACCATCCTTCATGGCTTCCCTCCTGGTCTCTTATGCTACTCCTGCTCAACGAGGAGTCCTTGGAACACAAGGAATTTCTGCCCAGCTGGGGGTCCAGATGAAGAGTCCTTTTCCTCCTGTCTTTATGGATGGCTCAATTCATCTTTGCAATGAGGAGATGCTTGGTGGATGTGAAATGATTTCCCTGGACCAGTTGATGAGGTCTGGTTAGAGACTCTGCTTCTGGATGGAGGGAATCCCTGCATTGCAGACCTTGGGCTTTCCTGCTGTGCTTTTCTCTAGCCAGAAGAATCCCTGCTCCCGGGGACTACAGAGCATCAGGAGGGACTCCCGGGCTTAGCCTTTTCAGTTGTGAACTTTAAAGAAACAGTGGCCATTCATAGCTTTTATCTCCCTAACCCTGCACCTTTAGAGCTCAACTAATAGACGTGGGCTTTAGTAGATTGTAGAGTTGAGAAAGAGGGAGTAGGAGGAGAGGGAGAGAGAGAGAGAGAGAGATTAGTGAGTTAACGAGTCCCCAGCTCTCCTTTGTTTTGGGTTTTGCCTCATAAAGGAAAAGTGAGGGTAGCCTCAGGTCATTTGCAAACTAAACTGCAGGTCCGGGAGGGGAGGCAGACAGTGGAGGAAGCCTGCCCGCCCCCCCCCCGTTACACCTTTGTTGGGATTCACACTGCTAGCTGAAACCTTTCACCGCTTCCCTTCATTTTTACCGGGTGTAGATTTTCTTTCTCAGAACGCCGTGGTGAGTACTGCCGTGAGAAGTAGCTTGTCCTGAGAAATGGTTGCACGGACCAGGCTGGAGGGCAGATGGGGGCACGCCGTCTCCAATCCCGTCTGTCTCAGAGCGTCTCTTATCGAAGCGTGTGCTTTATTTTGGTGGATGTGTGGCCAAATCCAGACGCTTGCTAGTTGGAGGCATTTGAGGCAGCGTGGGTGGCGGGGAGTGAGTGCTTTTGATAAGGTGTGCATTTGCAGCATGCTTTGGATACAAGCCTCCAGGGTTTGCGGGGCATCCTTGGCTTAGTCCAGATGACAAGCAAGTCCCCTTCCCCCCACTTTCATTTTGGGCTCAACCTTATCTCCTCAAGAGGCTCCTGTTGCCGCAGCTGCCTGCAGGACAGGGCAGTGTTTTGTTTTTTTTTTTTAAACCTCAGTGGCCTCTGAAGTTGTATGGAAGTAATCTGACTCTAGATGGCCCCTTTACAGCCGAACACAAAGGGTGACTTAGGGCTGACGCCCAATTTTGCTGTCCTTTACTGGTCAGCGGAAGACAGACCCTGTCCATGCGGCTTTATAAAAGTAAACAAATATTCACTTGATGATGTGAGACTCTTAATTACTATCTTCTTAGTCATGGCTGCAGTGATGTTTGGGACCAGGAAGTCTTCTGTTAGATTCAGAAAAGCATCCCTCACTGTGGCTTTGGCGTAGGGAACAAAGTTGCTGGGCTAGCAGCCCCGACAGACTGTGGGAGGCTGGCTTGCTGCCTCACAGCGGTTCTCGATAGGTAAGGAATACCCGTGTTAGGCCCTCGAAGTAACCATCACATTTTAAAATGTCGAAGAACATAGCCGAAATGGCTCAGTGGAACAAGGTGTTGGCTGGCAACCACGGTGGCCCATGCTTCCTCCCCCAGTACCCTGTGGGGGAGACTTCCAAAGGTGCCCTTTGGTGTGTGTTCCCCCCCCCCCAACCCCGTGAATGTGATAAAGTTAAAAATACTTAAGAACAAAGCGAAGAGACTTGGTGAGGGAAAGAACAGGGACCTCTCTGGCGCAGCTGGCTTAGTAGGCAAACTTATTCACCTCGCCTTCACCTCACCCGTGATTAAGAGGCCGAGGGCACGCTAAACTATCCCAGATAACTTCATTCCAACCTTTGGTTTTTTTTTTTTTTTATCTAAAAAGCCCATTTCTACATTTCATTAGAGCTATTTTGGGGCTAAAACCAAGGGCTGCCTGCTTAGTAAGTTGCAAGTCATCACGCACAGAACACAACGGTACCAGATACCTGGAGTGAAGAAGTTACTAAAAATTACCCTTTACTATGTTTTGCAGAGCAGGAAATATGACTAATTTTAGAGGTGGCCTTTTGGCAGATCCGTTTTTAGCAAGTATTTCTGAAACAAACAGGTGCCAAACCCTGGATTTCTTTTTAAGTGCTGGAAAATTTCGGGAGCAGTGACTCTGAGGAACAAGGCCTGCAGTTCGGAAGGGGTGTGCAGAGGCACCTGCCCTGTCTGTCTGTCTTGAGTGACGAGGCAGTGCCTGCAATTTCCTGGATTACAGGTGGTGCGGTTGTGGGCACGTTCTTTTGAACTTCCTGCCTTGCCTGGTCTTTTTGAAGTACTTTGGGGGTGATGGAAATTGGCAGGTAGGGCTTGTTTCTTGGTGCTCACTGATACAGGGCCAAAGGACT
Source organism: Mesocricetus auratus (assembly GCF_017639785.1). Classification (NCBI taxonomy): domain Eukaryota; kingdom Metazoa; phylum Chordata; class Mammalia; order Rodentia; family Cricetidae; genus Mesocricetus; species Mesocricetus auratus. The sequence goes on along the minus strand of NW_024429192.1, from coordinate 7,183,813 downwards.
TCAAAGGGTGCCGTGAGTCAGCACCGCCCTGCCTGATGGTACCCAGGGAGGAGTGCACCATGCATTTTCTCTGCAGGTGTTGAGCCCAGGCTGCACCTACCAATCTGACTTTAGGCATCAATGTCTGCCGCTGCCGGCTATTCCAGGGAAGTGGCAATCGTGCAGTTTTCTTCCCAGCAGGGGTGGGGAGTGGCAGCACATTCATCAGAAGGGATGGATGGGCAGGTTGGATCAATGGCTTGGGCATACAGTGGCATTTGTACTGGGTTTTTTTGTTTCTGCCCCTCTCTATTATTCACGTTAACCGGGAACTCTCTGTCTTGCCTAATTGCACCCTGATCAGTGAACCCCGTTTTATTGATTTTTGTTTCTGTTAAGATAGGGTCTCACAGGCTGGCCTCAAAACTTGCTATGTCACCGGGAAAAGAGGTGCTGAGCTGTGTGTTCCTCCTGCCTCCCCCTCTAGAGCACTGGGGTGACGGGTGTCCGCCAATAATGCCCAGTGTATTCCGTGATGGGGAGGATCTTAGTCACCACTACATCTCTGTGAAGAGACACCACGACCAAGGCCGTTTATAAAAGGAAGCGTATAGCTGAGGGCTTGTTTACAGTTCCACAGGGTGCATCCGTGACCATCCTGGTGGGGAGCGTGACAGCAAGCAGGGATCGTGGTGGTGCCGCCGGGGCAATAGCTCAGAGCTTACATCTGATCCATAAGCAGGGGCCAGAGAGGGAGACTGTGCCGGGCGTGGACTTTTGAAACCTCAAAGCCCAACTCTAGCGACAAACTTCCTCCAAGTTGGCCACACCTCCCAGCCCTTCCCGAACAGTTCCACCAACTGGGAACCAAAAATTCCAACACACGGGCCTGTGAGAGCCTTTCTTATTCAGAGCACCGTAGCGATCGCCCTCAGTGCTTCACAGACCAGGCAGGCATCTACCGATTCATCCACTGCAACCTCCCCCTGTGCTCTGCCCCGGCTCTGGACGACACACCCACCCCGCGTGCTGAGCTGACCTCAGTCCCCGGCTCTTTCTCAGGAGTGTGGCTGCATTGTCAGCAGGCACTCTTTTCAATGGCTTCAACCCCGATGAGGCCGGATTCCTGATGTGGGGACAGAGCAGAGCTTCAGGCTAAGCGAGAAGCAGACTTGACGGTGGTTAGACATTTTAGGGCAGCGAAAGTGGCTCGGGGTTGGGTAAAGGTATCCGCCACCCAGACTGATGAGCTGAGTCTGTTGTTCTCCAAGGGTCCTCATGGTGGAAGAAAACAGCCAACTCTTGCCAGTTGTCCTTTGACCTCTACTAGCGTGCCAGGGCACACGCGCCCCGCCCCTCCCCCAACCATAAATAAATGTACCAGTTTAAAATCGTAAAAAGAGGTTTTAGGGTTGGGCAGACGACCCAGTGTGGAAAGTGTTTGCTGTGTAAATGTGAGTAGCAGAGTTCAGATCCCCGGAACCCACAGGAGAGCCGGATGGATGGGCCTGGTAGTCCATCTGTAAGCCTAGCAGGGGGAGGCAGAGACGGAGAGCCCGCAGGGCAGGCTGGTGAGCCAGACTAGCCGCAGAGGCGAGCTTATTTGTATTGAGAGATTCTGCCGCAGTACATAAAGTGGAGAGCAGCTGAGGAAGACACGTGACAGGTGCAGGCGTCCATGCGCACATACGTTCACATGCGTATGCACACCCACATACGTGTGAACGCACAAAGAGAAGCCATTTTAACCTGGGATCTTAAGTGTCACGTTAACAGAGCGGTGATTAAGGAGAGGGCCTGTACATCTGTACCCACGTGTGGGTGTGGGCTCCTCGAGGGAGAGCTCTGCCCGATTGTCTCAGCAGTAGCCATGATACGGTTTTGGGGGTTCTCAAGTGATGTCTGAAAAGGTTGCTACGAAGCCCGCCTCTTTTGTCTCTCCTGCTTTTTTTTGGCCCCCCAAAAATGCAATTATGGTTGTAGGCGATGCCTTGGGAGGGCTGCAGGCGGCGCGGTGAAGCATGCTTAGTTGTAAGTCTTTTACTGTGGACGGGTTTCTTTATGGCAGCTTGGGCTGGGGGGCTACACAAAGAAGGGCCATCTGCACTTAGAGTTTAAGCATGGCCCACTGTGGTTTTAACATTCTTACTTAAAGTATCCCCGTGGAAGGGATATTAGCTCTAGGCAGACAAGCTTCCCAGCAAAGTTAACTGTTGCGATCCATCCTTGACTCTCAGCTCACGAGACAGCTCGCGAGAGGGTTCAGCCAGACGCTTGGGCGGGGCTTCTATGCCTCCCAAGTTCCTTCATTTCCCCCTGTTGCTCTATTCTGCCTTAAGATTTTCTGTAAGCAGGAAAGCACAGAAAACCAGGGCCTGGCTGTCACACATGTTGGGCGACACAGATTTGAGAGTGCTTGTCTCGAGTGCCAGCGCTGTGGTTGGCATTTGCTGGTGGGGTCAGGATCTTCTTGGACCTCTTCCTTCCGTGCTGGCAGCGACCCTGCACAGGTGAGCGTCACCTGTAGGTATTTTTTTAAACCTGCAATGACCAAGCGGAGGAATACCTTGGGCAGGTTTTTCTCTCTGACTTTCTCATAGTTTGCTAGGCTATAGCAAATGACCATAGATTAGGAGACTTAAATAACAGTTATTTACTGTGCCACATTTCTGGAGATCAGAGTCCAAAATGAAGGCCTGGGTAGAGCCGTGCCCCTCTGGAGGGGAGACTCCTGCTTGATGCTCGCCCATAGCATCCTCAGTCACCCCGCTTGTTGATGTGGCCCCGCCTACCTCTGCCTCCCTTTACGCGGGGTTATTCCTGTCTTCTGGCGAGCTGCTTCCTTCTTCCCGTAAAGGCTCCCATCATTGGATTTAGAGCCCATTCTAATCCAGTTTTGCCTCCTTTTAACTTGATTTACATCTACAGGGACCCTGTTTGCAAATAAGACCACATTCACAGATACAGTTCTCAGCCTGCGTGTCCCGACCTCTTTGGGGGTCGAATGACCCTTTCACAGGGATCTCATCCTTCGTGTCAGATATTTACATTATGGTTCAAAACAGTAGTAAAATTATAGTTGTGAGGTAGCAACAAACATAGTTTTATGGTTGGGGGTCACCGACAGCATGAGGAACTGTATTAAAGGTTCGCTGCATTAGGAAGGTTGAGGACCGCTGTGCTGGAGGTCAGGACTTGAAGCTGTCTGTGTGTGAGTGGGGCATAGTTCAACCTGCTTCACGTTAGGTCATCGTACTGTGTCACGGGTGATTTCCTGGTAAGCCGACCTTGAGGGAGAGAGGAGCGTGTTCCCAAGGCCTGGGAAGGAGAGGAAGAGCTCTGCAGGCTGGAGGTCCCAGGTCAGGATTGGTTGGTTCCTTCTGAGAGCTGTGGGGGAGACTCAGACCTTTCCCCTTGCCCTGTAGACGGCTGTCTTCCTCGTGTCTTTCCACGTTTCTGTCTATAATCTCTGCTCACCTTTCCCTTTTTGTGGAGGCAGCAGCCACCATAGGTCAGCATCCCCTCCAGTGACCCCTAAAGACCTCCAAATCAGGTCACCCTCGGAGGTGTGGAGAGCTAGGCCTCTTAGCTCTGCGTGTGGGAGGAGTGCAGTGGGACTCTCATTGGCATGTTCACGTCACGCACAGCTCACGTCATGCACGGCTCACGTCACGCAAAGCCACGTCACGCACGGCTCACGTCACGCAAGGCCACGTCACGCACGGCTCACGTCACGCAAGGCTCACGTCACGCAGGGCTCACGTTACTCAAGGTTCACGTCATGCACGGTGCATATGCTCATCAGTTCACCTACCCGCTAGACCGTAAGCCCTACTAGGAGGAGGCTACTGCCCTGTTGCTGATGCCAGTAGTAACCTCTGGCGCACACAGGGCATCCGCGGAGGTTCTTGACGGTGGAAGAATACTTTGATCTTCCTGGGTGTTATATGGCACTTTTTCTTCTGGTATAACAAGATGCCATCTTGGACGTTGCCTGGTAGCCATGGCAACTAGAGCAGAGCAAGACAGTGTAAGCCAGGCCTGAGATCATGGCAGGGGAACCCTTTAGCAAACGCACTTCCTGTTAGACGCAGGAGAGGAGAGCCAGGAACCCTCCCCTGAGATTCCAGCTACTGTTCCCAGCCCCCTGCCAACGGCTGCAAACGACCCCAGGAGACGTGGAGTCCATGGAAGAGAAAGGGTTAATTAAAAACAGGACTCCAGGCTGTAGCTTCGATGAGACCCCCATTCTATGATGCAGCTGTTTTTTTCTGGGGGGTTCACCCACATTCCCGTAAGTAGCACCTCACTCATGCTCTGTAAGATACCGAAGGCTCCTTCATCTCACCAAACTGGGCCAGGGTGAAATTACACTTTGGCCTGCTGTTGGTGCCTCTCTAGGGTGAATGGATGTTCACCTCTGTCTCCCTAGGAAAAGCTGTCACACACCAGGGTGCGGGGAGGGCTTTCTGAGCAGTAACGTACATGCTGCCAGGCTGTGGATCCACGGTGCCACTGCTTTCCCTCGCTGCTGCTGCTGGGCATGTCTGGGGGTGCGCGGGTGCTGGGCTGCTGCCCTGCAGGAGATCCCTGGCCCAGCACCAGCTGTGCTCTCTCTAGAGATAGACAACTCGTGATGAGAGTGAGGGGGTCAAACCGAGGATGCCGCTGCTGCAGATCTTAGCGCTGTTCTTGGACCCTCAGCTCTTCTCAGAGAATGTCAACCAACACTGCAGCAGATGAGACAGGTTGCTATTTGCAAACATACACTTTTTTTTGGATGTCTCCCATGGAGATATACGTAGGCTTGGAGTCTGCCTCTTTGACTATAATTTTCTCCATACATTTATTAGTCTCCTAACCCAGATTCTTGCCAAAACATTCTGTAATCCTGCAGGCCCTGCTCGCCTGTTTTCTGAGCTGTTTGATGGGGTTTGGTCTAATTCCCCACGTTAGCTTTGCCGTTCTCAGCCTCTGCTTGAGTTACGGTTGTCTTTTCCAGACAGGGCTTCTCTGTGTTAACAGTGCTGACTCTCCTGGAACTCACTCTGGAGACCAGGTTGATCCTCCTGTCTCTGTCCCCCGACCCCTGAGTGCTGGGATTAAAGGAGTGTGCCACTGCTGTCCAGTGAGTTCTAGTGCTTTCTCTGTGTTAACAGTGACTGTCTTGGAACTCACTCTGTAGACCAGGCTGATCCTCCTGTCTGCCCCCCCATTAAATGAGTGTGACTGCTGCCCAATGAGTTTTAGTTGTCTTATTGCCTGTCTTGTGGCTCTTTGACAGTTTGTCAGGGTACATTTCTGCCGTGGTCTGAACACTATTAATGCATGTATGTGTGTTTGCTTACATGAATTTGTGCATGCCGTGTGTGTTCAGGAACCCGTGGGACATAGACGAGGCCATCAGGTCAGTACCGGGAACCGAACCTGGGGCTTCTGCGGCGGCAGCAGCAGCATGTCTTTTTAGTTGCTGAGCCATCTCTCCAGTCCCCTGTTGGAACTCTTGCTCCATGAGGCACCTCTGCTGGTCACCTGCCCTTTGTTTCCAGACTGGGCAGGAAGTGTGAGCGTCCACTCAGCAGAGGGCCACTGAAGAGGCTGTCTTCAAGCAATGATAGACAAGACTTCAGAGTCCCGTAAACTCTCTGTGTGAAACAGAACGGGGTTTCATGGCCTCCCGAGTCCCTAATTTGCTGGAAAGAAATGACTGGGATCAGGATAAGAGGGTGAACACTGGTTCTTACCAGCTGCAGGCGGGGTCTTGCATGTCGTGTTGGATAAGATGACGTTTCCTGCCATGCAGCAGCATTTTGTGGTAGGTTCTAATGTCTTCACTTCCCCCTTCAGCCTTGAGCAGCGTCCGAGGAGTCTGTTAAGCTTAGCAGGTAAAGACCCACACTCTGGGAAATCCACGAGAGAACAACGGAGAGGGATTCACCCAAGAAAACATGTCACCGGTGTTTGGGGGCTTAGCTGAGAGTTTCCGAAGGGACGTGTCAGTAAGTAGGCAGCTAACCAGATCAGGAATCAGTGAAGAGTGGAAGCTTGGAGCCCTAGGCGGAGCTGGGGTGCTTGTGGGTAGTAATCTTCATGTGTGGTCCTGGGGAACGAGGGACACTTTTCCACACCTGTCATATCCAGCTGATGTCTTTTACAGTCTCACAATGAGAAGAATACACACACGCATGTGCGCACGTGGACACACACACACACACACACACACACACACAACCACACACAGAAACATGTACATGCATATACATAATATTAAATATAAAATAGATATTACACTGGACATAGATATACACATGTATAACTTTTCGTCAGCACAGTTTCTCAGTGAAGGATGCAGGATGGGGTGAAGAGGGTGGAGGGCGCAGAGACAGGGCGGCTAGCAACTTTTGTAAGAAGAGGTATTCTGAAGCGAGACTTCCTGTCTCTCCCTTCCGTTGTCATTCTGTTGAAACTATGGACCCACCCCCCCGCAAGGAATCCTGTGCAACAGGGATGGAAAGGCTGGTGCCCAGGTGTCAGCTGGAGGAGAACAGTTTCCAGAAAGAGCTTTTGCAGTTCTGATAACTCGGCAGAACGTCTTTCAAGAGACACTGTTGCTGAGTCAGTGATGGGTCAGCCACACTTCAGCTAGGACTGCTTAATTACGTATGCCTTTTGCCCTGTATTTAAGCCTAAATTTAGTATTAGTCCCCCAAGGATGGAGTGAGGGGCATAACCGGACATTCCTACGCGTCTCTTTCCCAGAGTGGCCACTGAACGGTCTTGGATTTGAGATTCAAGGGGTTCAAGGAGGAAGACTGTCTTTTTGGGTAAGAGATGGAAAAGTTGCTAATACCACAGACAGCAGACAGCAGGGGCTCAGGGTAGTGTCGAGGCCCACATGGCAGAGTGGGGTCTGTCAGGAGTAAGGTGCATGCAGGACCCTGGCAGATTCCATGGCAGGCAAGGATGACCTAGGTCGGGGGCAAACACGCCGGGCAGACGGCGTGGTGAGGAGCTTCATTAGGAAGGGAAGGGGGGAGGAAAGAGAACCGAGGTAAAGAGACGTAGAGACAGAGAGAGGACAGACAAGGGAGACAGGAAAAGTCCTGTCTGCCCCGGGGAACAGCGGGGAAGAGCGAGGGAAGAAGGAGGGGCGTGACAGAGTTGGAAAGAGAGCGTAAGCAGGCGGAGGTCTTTCTTTTAAAGGGGTCCTTTGCACCTGGGCTGACCAGGGCACTGCCTGAGTGCGTTCTGCCAGGTGATAGGGCCAGGCCAGCGTAATGCCTGAATCGGTACAGGGTCCTTTACAGATTTCAGAGGACAGCAGCCTTGTGCCACGTGGTTGATGAGTAGCCCATAGTACAGGCCACTGCCTCTTACTGGCGGGGAAGGAGGAAAGAATGTGTGATCTTGAGGATTTGTAAGGAAGTGTGGAGGAGGGTCCCGTTTAGTTAATATGTGTCCATCCCAGGGCCAAGAGAATGGAGTCTGGTAGCCTGAGGCCTGTGTGTACACTCGGCTTTGAGTGGGAAGACAGCGGCAAATTGGCATGACCTTAGCAGTGACTGGTCTGGGTCTGATATCTCCACCCTGTTGGTTTATGTAAAAGGAAAGGGGAAAAGATTGGAGGAAGGGAGAGAAGGAGATAGAGAAGGGGAGCAGGAGCCCTTTGGGATTGTGGGTGTCATAGTCAGTTACTGGCTGCTTCCTGGGGACTCTTGGGGCATCTTGGAGGCCTCCCCATTGTGGGGCAATGGTTCAGAGGCCAGCATCAGCACCACTCACACACCAGGAGGATCCATATGTATGGTATGCTTCATGGTGGCCTGTGAGAGCTGACTTAGCAGAGGGATTAGAGAAGGGCCGATGGACGTAAGGATAATAACTATGCTTAAATGGATAACCACAAAGCAACCTTAGGTGACTGTTCAGGCAGCCAGCTGAAGGCCTGCGGTGTCTCTGTTGTTAAAGGCCATCGCTTAACCCATACAGGTCTGCCCGCCAACCATTTTAAAGGTAGGGCCGTTGGCGCCTTTGAAAGGTCAGCCTCTCTTGTGCCCGGCTCTTTGTACAACCCGGATGGCGGGTGACCGTTCTTACAGTGTCTTCTAATAATCTGACGATTCCGCTGCTGTAACAAATCACGTCCCCGTGAGTTCATTGCTGTGTTAGCCACATGCGGCTTTAATGTTCCTCTCTGTCCTTCTGGCATTTGACCCATCAAGCGCTGTTTTACCTAAGATAAAGCCCGTGGAGAGTTGGGAATTCAACTTGAGTTGTGTGTGTTGCGAAGCGTGGACAGAAGACAAACAGAAGGGTGACTACAGTTTGACCACAGACTACTGCAGGACATCTGTCAACGTAGGGGTACATTTCAGTGTGGTTGTCATAGTTCTCCTGAGAGCGGACATCATCCAATTGTTTCCATTTGGTTGTAAGACTGTGAGGTCACATGATAAGGTAACAGATTGCCTTTGGCTTTGGGTCTGTAATGTTCCATCTCCCCATACTTGTTGGAGTGCTGTTGACACGGAGGGAACTTGCTGCAACTGGTGTAGCTTTTCCTTGGATCTAGTGGAGATGAGGCTGAATTGTCGGGAGAGACAGATGACTGTCAAAGCCACTGAGGAAGAAGCTCTCGGATCAGGTTATTCTATTAACCCTCACGGTCCAGCCTGATGTTCTATTGTTAGTATTATACCTCATACTAAGAAGATTAAAAGCACAGTGAATATGAAAGTTCTAATGTCAGCGCTCCAATTTAGATGAGGAGGGATCATTGAAATCTTTAGGTATCCTTAACAGTAGCAAACGACTTGGACTCCGTTACTACTTTTCTTAGTAGTAAAAGGTTTTTGGCTCTAAGAATTTGGATGTGAAATATAGGAACTGTGCTGGCAAAATGGTGGGTCAGGGTGCTTGCTGCCAAGCCTGACAGCCTGAGTTCAATCTACATGACCCACATGAAGGAACGAGAAAACTTTCTCTCTGTCTCTGTCTCTCTCTCTCACACACACCCCAAAATGGAATTTCTTTTGGGATATTTAAAATAAGTTCTTGTCAATTTTAAATTAGATTTCTTTGTGTACAAATTATACCACGTAATTGTAACTACTTCTGCAAAGACAGTGACACATTCCAATGTTTTTGAACATGAAAGCTTGGTTGCAGCAGAGTGGAGTCTGGGTAAGCGAGCCGTTATATCAAAAACAAGATTGAAGGAAGGGCACACTGACATCCTTTTCTGTAGTCCGGTCAAAATAAAGATTGGCATCATTTTACCACTGAAGAATAACTCAGCAAAATCGTAAATGTCTTCTAAGTGTAACAGGATTGAAGAAATGTTAGGATACAGTCCTTTCCCTCTAGGCTGGCGGAACCTTCTGGGAAGTGAGCTTAGTCTACTTGTCTTCTCTTGGAAGGAGCTTACTGTGATGATCTCATGAGCCGTTAGCAGCGGTCACTAATTTAACAATCCATCCAGAGGACTGAGGATCACAGGCACAATGAGGATTTTGTCTAACAGCCAAATTTATAAATAGATTGAATTATTTGTCCAGCAGAATAAGTTTTATGATCACTGTAATTGAGCTGGAATGTCTCAAATGGGCATAATTCTTTGTAACAGAATTTCCCCGACTGCTAGACAGTGTCTATTCAATAAGAGACAGCTTTACCCATTGAGACTATATCCCAGCATGACTGGGAGAAAGCTAATCACAGGTTTTACACGTCTCATTTAGTCAAAGGATGGAACACAATCATTATATTTCCAAGCCCATTCCTAAGAGCAGGTCTGTGCTTCAGAAAAGTTCATCGCTGAAACAGAGTGTCAGGTACCCATAGGAATTATAATTAATTTAGAACTGATAAAACCACCTTTTAATACATTTCTTACATAAAAATCTTTTTCTATTCAAGGCCTTTCCTTTCTTTAAACCTCTTTACCAAAAGTACAGTTTATAACGGTGCGTCTCTTAATAAACAAATGAGGAGTCGGGAGGGGACCGTGCACTGCAGAGATAGTTACACTGAGAAGTGAAGTGTAGAGTTAAGATTCGTGGATGTCACTGGAAAATTCCAAGATGGTCACTCTATGTCTTTAAAATAAAAAAACCCTCTTTGCCTTATGTATACCTATGCACTCATACATATGCACACACCTTTATTTTCATTCAGTCATTCATTCATTTCTAACATTCCAATCCCAGTTCCCCCTCTCTCCTCTCCTCACTTCCTCCCCTCCTTCCCCCCATCCACCTCCCACCCACTCCTCACAGAGGGTAAGGCCTCCCCTAGGACACCAACTAAGTCTGTCCCCTCACCTGGTTGAGGCAGGACCAAGGTGCACCCACCCCATGTCTAGGCTGGGCAAGGAGTCTCTCCATAGAGAATGGGCTCAAAGTCAGTTTATGCATTAGAGTTATTTCTTGGTTCCTCTGCCAGTGGCCTCATGTACTGCCCCAGCCACACCGTTGTCACTGGTATTAAGGGCCCCAGTTCAGTCCTATGCTGATTCTCCAGTTGACAGTGTGGAGTCTGATCTCTCAGTAGCTCTGGTCAGCTGGTTCTCTGGGTTTCCCCATCATGGTCTTTACTCCTTTGCTCATATCATTGCTCCTCCCTCTCTGTGATTGGACTCCGGGAGGTCGGCCCAATGGTTAGTTACAGATCTCTGCATCTGCTTCTGGAAGAGGGATCTAGCTTCTCTGGGGTTGTGGATCGTAGGCTGCTTATCTTTGCTTTAAACATATGCTCACCTCCTAAAATCAGGAACATAGCACTCTAGAACCTTGACCGTGGCCACAGGTCTTAGTTTTGTTCTCTTTGAACACAGAATGTCTCAAAAAGAGGCCACTTGCATACAGGCAGCGAACAGCTGCATCATGAGGACAAGGGAACTACGGTTGCACCTACCTAACCCATCCGAGGAGCTAGGCGCAGAAAGAAGCTTTCTGTCTGGGCCAGGGGAGCATTTGGAGAAGTACTACTGCAGAAGGCAGGGGCAGCCAGGAGCCAGTCTGGGCGGCTTGAAACTTTCTTTCTCTAAGAAGTGTTTACTCCTTGGGGCTGAAAGCTTCAGGCCTGAGGAGGGATGTGGGCAGTCTGACCCTTCTCTTTCAGGTGTGGAGCTCCAGGGAGCGGGAGGGGAGGAGCTGCGGATGACAGGATTTTGGAGGCTAAAGGGGAACAGCTTGGGAGCCTTCTGATTGAGCCCAGAATATCAGGGTGCCTGGGAATCAGTAGTATGTCTTGTTCAAGTCTGGAGTTGTTTGCCAAGAACCAAGGTCCCCAGACTGACTGGGTACTGGGGTAGCATGCTCAACCCAATTCAAGAGATCTGTTAGGTTTTTTTTTTAATTTTTTTTATTTTTAACCAACAAGTAGCTTTGATTGCCAGGGGTCAAGCTTTCTCCCATCCCTCCCATCCCCCTTCTTTCTTCCCCTCCCCCCTTTCCCTTGTCTCCCACCCCACCCCCATCCCTTGTAACTCAATAGTATTTGGCTCGGGCTCCCAGGCACGAGGGACCCCCCTTTGTGGGTTCTTGTTTGATTTGGAGTTAAATCTGGTTTTACTTTGAGTCAGTGGGGAGGGAGGGGTACACTCCACGTCTGGAGTTGCTGAACAGTTGTGGATGGAGGTCTGGGGAATTTTCACTGGGGGAAGCAGTGGCAGTTTCCTGTTGCGGACTGCCCTGGAGATGGATCCAGGCAGGGTACCCATGTAGAGGAGAAAGTTACTGCGGGGGGGGCTGGGGGAGGGTGGGGGTGGGGGCAGGAATAGGAATCAGAGAGAAATGGGAAGGTTTTACCCAGCAGGTTTCAGAGGGAAGGGGAGTGGCGGTCAGGAGCCCTCCCATGTGTCAAGTGTGGGAGGCACCTAGGCAGGAGAAACTGGGTGCCACCCTTAGGAGAAACTGGGCCTCTCATCCTGTGACCAGAGGAGGGGCTTTGGCTAGCGAGAAGAGCTGCAGGAGGCAGAAGCCATGGAGTCTCCTGAGAGAAGTTGCTTTGGGCCAGCTGAGGCTATTTTGAGCAGATTTGTGGTAACAGGGTCTGGAAACAGCGTACACAGTTGGCTGAGGGGACGGGAGCTTTTAAGGCAGAAGCCTGTACCATTTAAGCTACCTGGGTCTGTATGAACTTGGGGATCAATGGTACCCATGGTGAGGCAGGCGGGCGGAGAGGAACAAGAGGGGCTGGTGTCCCTTGGTTTCCTCCTGGATGTGTGAGCTGTGTTACAGTTGTCATTATCCTGGCTGGCCGAGAACTCAGTGTGTAGACCAGTCTGGCCTGGAACTCACAGACATCCCGGCCTCCCAAGTGCTGGGATCGAAGTGCACCATCATACTCCGCCAAGTTTTAAAATCCGATTGCAAAGCTCTGAGCTCATATCCCGGGCAGCGCAGAGACTAATCCCTGGAAGTCTCCGGTCGGTACCACCTGTTACACGTGCATATGAGGGTCTCCTGGATGCCACCAGGGTTTCCGATTGCTTGTGTCCCGGGGCAAGACATAGGATAGGGACACGTGGAAAGTGGGAGAAGCAGAAACAGTTTATTCGCAGAGCGTTTCTGAGGAAGTGGGTTAGAGCAGAGGGCAAAAGCTGTGAGCTCCGTGGTTTCCCTCCAGTGGACCGGGGCCTTCACAGGCCATTCAGAAGGCGGGGCCTTTTCTGTACACATTAGTTATGGCACCGCGGGGGGCGGGGCACTTCTTGGCTGCTTTCTTCCGTATGCGCTCTCTTCTTGACTTTCTTGCTGCGCCCCAGAATAGTGAATCTTTTACCAGAACTGCCTTTTACCTTCTTGACCATAAGCGCCGACGTCTGGAGCTAGCGTGCAGCCTTCTCAATCTTCCTGGGGCCTCTCTTCCACTAGAAGGGACTTCAAGACCCAAGGAAGGAGGAAATGCCCTCAGAAGTGAGCCTCTGAGGGAAGCCTGGCTGCAGAGAGAGACAGACAGACAGACAGACAGACAGACAGACAGACAGACAGACAGACAGAGACAGAGAGGGAGGGAGGGAGTGTGTGTGTGTGTCCGTCTGTCCATCCGTCCGTCCGTCCGTCCGTCCGTCTGTCTGTCTGTCTGTCTGTCTGTCTGTCTGCCTGCCTTGGGGTGGGGGTGGGGTGGTGTGGGTTGGTGTGGTGTTACCAGAGCATTCCTCTGAGCGCCACTTCAGTGAAAGCACATGGCTAAAGCTAAGTGTCATCACTTATGTGATCTGGCGTTGATCTGGATTCACCCTGCTCCCATGCAGAAGCGGGGCTTCCTAAGTGCATGCTTTCTTCCAGGTTAAGATTTAATTAGAGAAGCTAGTCTCTGACTCGGTGCTCAGTCGCACATCTACATTTAATAATGCTAATAAAGAAAGCTTGTTTTGAAAACACGACTGCAGGTTTGTGAAGTGTTGTTCCCATAGGATGACATTTGATTCTATTAAAAACGAACATTTGTGAGCAGTAGTTGCAATTTCAAGGCCAATTTGAAGTAATAAAACTCGAATTTCCCTCTGGAGGGAAAGTGCTCTGTGCTGTACTCCCACCTAATTCCGTACTTCAGTTCCCAGCTCAGAGGTGAGTCGTCTGCTTGCTGTTCCCCAACGCCCTCCCCTCTCTGCCCTCTCTTTCCTTCCTGACCACAGTGTTGGAGCAGCTGGTAGGGACCCCAGAGCATGGGGAGGGACAGCGTTTTCCTTCCGTCCAATCAGCAGATGAAGAGCAGTGGCTTCCTGTCTTCAAAGAGGTCATTACTCGCCGCGTATTCATTTACATGTGGAGTCTGTGTACACACGTGTGCATGTGTGTGTGTCAATCGCCAAATGTCAATTCTCTTTTTCTAATGATCAAACATGGTACTGGGGGCTCAAACATGCTGAATACATACATTATCACAGAGTAAGTAGTACCCCTCACCTAAATACTGTAAAAATTAATATTTGAGAAGCAATTTGACAAACCATCTTAAAAAGGAGTCACAGGAGTGCTTTCTAATGTTTGAGGTTTTTAGCACATTCAGGTGAGTCTTGGGCTAATGGCTGTATTTTCTTGTACAGCCACTTAGCATACTCTGTTAGTTATGCATATAGTTCCATGTAGCACACACATGTAATAGTTATGTGTGGTTACATGTAGTACGTGCATGTAAAAGTTATATGTAATTACATTCAGTACATGCACCTAATAGTTATATATAGTTACGTGTAGTACATACATGTGCTAGTTATAAACATCGCTGACCTTCTTTCTCCTTTGATTACATATGTTACAGCATTGATATCTGCTGTTCATGCTGCTTTGTAACTACCCCTTATTTTACTGAAACTACAGAGAACGCTTTTCCCACACTGTTAAAAATTCTTTTAAATTTTGATGTTTTGAGATTTCTTTCATCATTTGAAGTTATTGTGATATTGAAAAGTTGGGATTGTCTCAAGATTAGCCCTGTATAAACACTGCAGCCGCTACTGTCCTTGTGTCTGGGTCTCTGAGCCATTCCTTAGGAACAAGACTTTGCAGAGTTTTCACATATTACCACATTGCAATTCAGAGGGGATCTGCTGCATGACAACACTGTCGGAAATTCTTGACATACTTTTAGTGATTTTCACCGTGTTTTGAGTACTTACTGGTTTTCATGAACTACTTACATATTAAGAATGTTAGCTTTGTTATGCTGTAGACATTATCTCCTACTCAGTCATTTACTTCCTTTGTGATTCGTTTTATGACCCTCTTTTGGCAGAGGTATATTGAGGTTTTGTTTTGTCTACCCGAACGATTAATATTTTTCTCTAGTGTCCCCTTATCTTCAAGCTTGTACAGAGGGAGGGTTTGTTGTTGGCTTTGCTTCATGCGTTGCCTGTGACTTGTTGCTTTGTGCAGGAGCCTTGTGCCGGGTAGGGAGAGACGTTGACCGTGTTTCCTAACCTGTTCCATGGTGACAGGCTGCAGGCTTTGGGGGTGCTCACAGCTTCTGCCCACCCCCATCTTTCTGCTTCTTAGCAGTTGTGTGGTCTTGGGTAAGGTACTGAAACCCTCTTAAAGTTCAGTTCTCCATCTGTAGCATAGTAAACTATATCTCATGAATATTCACTGACACTCATGCATATATGCATATGTAAATGGGGCGTGTGTGCAAGAAGCTTTGTTTAATTAGCTTAAAGTACATCATTGTGTGAGAGAACACATGGTAGTCAGTGACACTTTCCATTTAGACTCCCAAACCGGTTTTTAACTTAAAGTTATGCAGAGGTCAGGCTCCTTGAGCCAGCAAGACTTGGACCGCCCCCTCCACTCGGCTGATCTGGGTGATGGAGTGAGTTTCCCTCTGAGGGCAGAGGTGAGGGGGTGGAGAGGGTCGTGGACAGCTCTGCAGCAGTCACCTCCCTAGGGCAGGAATGCCTCTGGACGTGCAGAGACACACATGTCTGCATTCCTCAGCTTCCACACCCTTCGTATCTGCCTGTGCCATGAGGCTCTTGGCAGCCTCCCGTCTTCTCTGCCTCCTGGCTTTTACTTTCTGCTCTTTTTAGACTGTGGTGTGTGTGTATGTGTGCGCGTGTGTGTGCGTGCGTGTGCATGTCAGTGAGTGGGTGCGTGCGTGCATGCGTGTGCGTGCATGTGCGGTCCCTTACATTTCTAGGATTCATGAGGTCATGCTAGGAATGATCACTGAACTGTTTCTGGCCTCTCCCCTTGGCCACCTTTGTGGTCCCTGAGACTTCTTTGCAAAATGGACTCAAGGATGAATTTGTAGTCACTTCTCCTCCAGTCACCCTGGGGAGGTCGGGAAAGCTTCTTTGGAAGTGGTTTTGACCTCGTCTTCTCCCAGCAGGCGGCTGAACATTGTCAGTGTGTGCTGCCGTTAGCCGACCCTTGCTTAGAAGCCCCTGGAGTCTCTGAGCCCACCATTGACAGCATGGGGCCGGGTAGGAGAATGCGATCTTGTGTTAAGAGTTCCTGGAGTTCTGTTTCCAATCCCACAACGCCCCCATCCTCCCCTCCCGCAAGGCCGTTTTGTTCCTGTACCCTCTGCGGCTGCATGTGGCTGCCAGTTGTCCCAGGATGGAGACGGGATATTGATTGTTTCCTGTTGCCTGTGGGACAGGAATGCTTCTTGAATTAAAGCTGATTTTGGAGTTTGAAGTATTAAATGTCAAATTTGAAAGAGAACATGTCTAAGGCTTCTTTGTTGCAGAAGGGAAGGTCATTCAAGGCCTAGGGGGAGGAAAGGAAGAAAGACATGGGAGAGAGAGGAACCAATTCCTTCCTCCTTGTACCAAATGACTCCTCCTACACTCGTGGAAAACTCGCCATTTTTGTAAAGTCTGCTGTATTAATACTTCTCTATCAAAAAGTCATTTATGGTAAGGTAGCCTCAGATCTTTCCCTTTTTCCTTCTGCTTAAAATGATATCAATTCGTTCTGCTATAGTGTTCTGTATTGCTATGCATGGAGTATGGGGAAATGTCCCAATTGTAATGAGCTGAGAAAAAGACGGTGACAAACACTGACTGTGGAGGTGGACCCCCTTTCTGGTTTTGTATCTGTGAGTGCTTATGTGTGGGTTTATGCTCACGAGTGCATGTGCCTTCAGAGGCCAGAAAAGGTATTGTATCTTCTAGGTCTTACAGGTGGATATGAGCTCTCCAGAATGGGTGCCAAGAATCGAACTCAGGTCCTCTGCAAGAGCAGCAAGTGTTCCTAACTGCTGGGTCATCTCTGTAGGGCTCTCTCTCTCTCTCTCTCTCTCTCTCTCTCTCTCTCTCTCTCTCTCTCTCTCTCTCTCTCTCTCAGTCTCTCAGTCTCTCTCTCTCTCTCCCTTCCTTCTGTCTTTTGTTTTTTACTTTTATGTGCATTGGTGTTTTGCCTACATGTATGTCTTGTGAGGGTGTCAGATCTTGGAGTTACAGACAGTGGTGAGCTGCCATGTGGGTGCTGGGAATTGAACCAGGGTCCTCTGGAAGAGCTGCCAGTGCTCTTAACTGCTGAGCCATCTCTCCAGCAACCTCTGCTTCCTTTTTTATTCAAACATCTATTGGTCCCTTCTTGATGCAGAGTTTCTGCTAATCACCTGTGTGGGCTTTTATATAAATTAGAGACAGCTCAATTAGAAATGGAGTGACAGACCAATATCCTACAAGTCCAGGAAATTTTAAGTGAAAACCAGCCAGCAGCAGTCCTGGCCCCTCTCTGCTTTGGCAAAGTCTGTGCTGTGGCTTCTCCTGGGTCAGACAGCAAAGGCTGGTGGGGTAGTCTGGAAGGGAGCTGCTGACTGCCCTGCCTTATGGAGCAAGTAGAGTCGAAAAGATGTCCAGCTTCTGTCTCCAGAGCCTTCACTCAGCTGGAGACAGGAGGGGCTGAGGGCTCAGATGTGGGTGTGGCAAGAGCCCTGGAGAACATTCAAGCACCGAGAGAGAAACCGGTCTATACGTCTGGTGAAGAGAAATCTCAAAGTGCTGGTTGCTCCCCCCACCCCCTCCCACATAGTTCTCTCCATGGCTGAGTGAACAGCGTGACAGTTTAATAAGGGGCTGTGACAATGACATGCGAGTGGGGAGGATGGAAAAGCCAGAGTCTCTGGACTGGGATTTTTCTCCCCCCTTTCTGGGAAAGGAATTCGGTGGTTTTGGGTTTCTTGGTGTGTAACCTGAGAGGCTCATCCATCTTTCTGTGCCGGTGCATTTCAGCATTGGGAGAGCAACTTCTGATTTATCACACACAGCTGGGTGGGCCGCCGCTCACTGGTGCCTCACTGTGCCCAAGAGCAAGCCAAGTTGCTCGGCAAGGTCTCCGCCTTCCCAAAGGCTCGTGAGCTGGGGTTTGTGTACCGCAGAGGCTGCTGGGAGCTGTCACTTTGAGCGTGTGTGTAGAGAAGCTCGGATGAATGAGGGGGTCACCTGGCCCCTATCCAGTCTTGCCTTTGTCAAGGCTGAGTCGGGGGGCCCCCTGCCTTAAAACCCCTTTCTTTAAGTCCGAATGCACACGTGTGTTTGTCTTTAAGACGGAAGGGGAACTGAAATCTTGTGTATTGGCCCTAATCCAGCACAATGTTTTCTCCTCCCAAAAGGAAGCTTGGGCAGAGATGTGTGCTCATGGAAAGACCAGAGGGAGCAAAGGCATGGATGGAGATGACCACCTATAGCCGGAGGGGCGTGGGTCGGGGCAGGGGAGGCCTCAGCAGAAATCCACTCAGCCCCTCTTGACCTTCTGGCCTTTGTAACTGGGAGACAATACCTTTCTGCTGTAGAAGCCGCCCGGCTTGTGGGGCTTTGCGATGGCAGTGGTAGATCCTCCCGTCGCTTCTTCTGGAAGGAGCCTTGGTTCTCACACCCTTCGCTCCACTGAACTCTTGCTCTATATTGCGTTTGTCATGTCTTAGGGAAAAAAAGAATCCCTATTGAAAGTGTTTTGAGTTCCAGTAGAAACTCCTCAAGGGTGTACACATGAAATTCCTAGGGTGCCCGCAGAGGTGTCTAGGTTGGTTACAGGGTGCCTTCAAGTGGCCGGTGAGTATTGGTGATTTACCTGTGAGGAGGCACTCTTTTGACTTGCGCTGACTTTTAGTGGTTGCTCGTAAGTTGTGGCCCCCTTTGGCACTTGTCATGGGTGGCGGTGAGAAGAGGTTCCCGGGAATCTGCGTGTCCAGTTCAGTGATGCCGTAGATCCGAGTGTTGGGAGCTTGCGGGGCGTGGCCTACACGAATGGCTTAATGCTGTTTGCGGTGAGTGGAGGTTGTTATAAAGGGAAACCGTCCCTGTGTTGTGTCCTGCTGCACACGTCCTCTTGTCTTTCATCTTTCCTGACAAGTTAGGATACACGCATGAGGTCCTCATCAGAAGCAAAGCAGATGTCGGCCAGCGTCCTTCCCTTGGGACGTCTCAGTCTCCAGGCCGGGAGTTAGTAAACTTGCTTTCCTTTATAAAATCCTTCACTTGAGGTATTTTGTGACAGTGGCTGAAGGTGAGTTCAGACCGTGTGTGGCTCTTTATCTTTGACTGACGCTTCGTATGACCTGTCCCCCGTATGCCTGCGTTCCCTCTTCTTGTAAGGCCACCGTGGCTGAGGCACTGCAGGCCAAGAGTCCACGTAAGTGGTCTTATCTTAACAGATTAGACCTGAAGTGACCCTGTTTCTAAGCGGGTCCCATCTGAGGGGTCTCATTTGGATGTACTGAGTGGGGCTATGGTTTCTTATTTTTCTGGAGAACACGGTTCAGGCTTTAATGTGTCCCAAAGTGGCTGTCACCATGTAGGACTCTGCCTCCCCACCACCCTCCTGGTCATTCGCTATTTCTCTACCTCGGCATCTTGGCGTGGTCTTGGATTTTCTACCATCTCACATCCACTGGTTTGTTCGTGTTGCTTTCAGCTCTGACTAACCAGTGTCCACCTTGGCCTGGCTTCGTCCTTCCTTCATCATCCTCCGCCTCCTGGTATTATGCCTCCTGGTGTAATCCATCCTGACTGTCCAGATACGCACTCCGCTCAGGCCACAGCCCTGATAATTAATAAGCTGGAGGGTCTCAGAGAAGGTGCCAGTTGGTTCTGTGTGTCCAAGACCATCAGGGTCAGCCCCCATAATCCTCGGTTCCGCTGATGAACACTCTGTCCTCTCTGGGAACCTTCTGGCTCCCTATGGTTTCTCCTGGTGCCACACCAAACAGAACTTTCTAGAGGACATTCATCCTCAGGGCCTGTTGCCATTTGCCTAGACCAGGCTGTTCTCTTCCTCTTTGCTGTGACTCTATGTCACTGCTCATATGACATGTGACCTTGTCAGCATTAATGAATGTGTGTTGGCTTCCTCACCAAATCCCATTATTTCTGGTAGAGCTGTGCACTTTTGTAGATACACTCTTCTCTGCCCATCATAATTGTCCCCAAACGGCGGCTCCTTAGACAAGCTCAGTGGAACAAAGGTCTCAGGGAGTTCCGGCTGTCATCAGGAGGCTCTGTCATGGTCCAAAAGTTTCCTCTTTGTGCCCCGAATGCACAGTGACACCCAGGTTAATCAGTATCCATGAGCCACCCTTTTTCTAAAGACACTGTGGGTATACGTATGGTCGCTTATGTTTTAACTTCTTAATGGGGCGGGCTCAGAGCGATCAGGAGGAAATTCCCAATCTCTGAAGGCTGGACGTAGTGGAGGGAAGCCTTGAGAAATGTGTTTGAGTCCTTGAACTGCCTTAATAGCAAGGTACAAGGTAGGGGTTTGAGAAGCAGAGATACGCCATCCCATGGTTCTGAAGGCTGGAAGGCCAAGACCAGGAAGCTGAGAGGGCACATGCCCTCTGGGGGAGCTAGGGAAGTCCTAGGCTCCCTGTGTGCCAATTACCTTCTTCCCATAAGCCCAGCATTCTAAGAAGCTCTTTAAACTATTGTGTCGAGGTCCTGGGAGTAGGACTTCAAATGTTTTAGAAGACACATTTCGATGATAGCAATTGCTAGCCAAGGCTCTCCTACAGAGCCAGCAGCGTGTCTCCTGGGAGATTATTGAAGTTTGCCTGGTCAGGAGGATATATATGCCTTGTAAGTGAGGCTGTGAGGCCGTCGTACCTCCATGCACTCTGTTCCCATTCAGTCCCTGGGAAGACAGCTCGAGCTTGGTATGTCTGGCTCATTACTAATAGCTCTCCGTTCTGGAAACCTTGGGTTGACAGCCAAGGGCAGTAGTCACCCTGGACCAAGCATGTAGTCCTGACAGCCCTGCTTGCTCTGTATAGAGACAAGGGGGCTGCGTCAGAGTGAGTGTTTGAGATATGAGTCGAGGACCTGTGTTAGTCACATCTATGTTTAGCGAATGCTTCAAGTTGCCCATCACCCTTGTCTGGCTAGCCCTGTTTTGTCCATATTGTTTCTTTTTTGGTAAGCTGAGTTCTGATGGTCAGTGATTGAGTTCTTATGGTTGATGACTGAGTTCTGACTGGTAGCAGAGTTCTGGTGAACTATGACTGAGTTCTGGTGGTCTATCGTCAAGTTCTGGTGATCGATGATTAAGTTCTGATGATCCGTGACTGAGTTATGGAGGTGGATGAAAGAGTTCTCATTAATGAAATCTGCTAATTCAGGAGTCCTAATGGTCAGTGACTGAGGCCTAATGCTTCGCCGCTGAGTTCTGATGACCCACAACTGAGTTCCGGTGGTTGGTGAGTGGCGGTCAAGATCAAATTCTAGTAGTCAATAACTGAGTGCTGATGGCTGGGTGACCAAGTTTTGATGATCAGTGGTTGAGTTCTGATGGCTGAAGCCTGGGTTCCCTTTTTCTGTGGCTGTGATAAACTATTCTGACACAAGCCACTTACGGGTGAACTTCCAATTCACTGTTCAAGGTACGTCCGTCATGGCGGGGAAGTCAAGGCCACAGAGCAGGAAGCAGCTGGTCACTGTGCACCTACAGTCAAGCCATAGAGTGATGAATGCCCAGTGCTGCTAGGCCGCCTTCTCCGTTTATACAGACCGGGGTCTCACCGGGAGGATGCGGCCACTCACAGTGGGCTGGCCTTTCTTTCCTTTGTATGCATGTTCAGTTCATATGTGTCGTGAGGTCAACCTTGGGAGCTGTCCACCGTGTTTATTTTGGTAGCAGAGCCCCTCCCCAGTTAGGCTAGACTAATTGGCCACTGAGTCCCACTCACCTCTGCCTCCCTAGTGCTGGGGTTGCGACCACCACCCCACGCCTGAGTGTTTGGGGTTTTGGGGCGTGAACTCAGGTTTCCATGGTTGCATTCCAAGCACTTTACCAACCAAGCCATCTCCCCAGGACCCTAACCTTTCCTTCATGAATGGTTGAAGAAAGATGCTTGGTAAAATGAGAGCCTCCCTTTGATCAATATTTGAAAATATGGTAACAATCAAAGTATCTTAGTCTTTTTTTTAATTATTATTTTTGATGGTTGAGAGGCTCGATTTGTAACCAGTACATCTCGTCTCCCATGAAAGCAACATTAAAATCTATCCCACCTGATTTTTGACCTAGCAAAGCTCCATTAATTGCGATGAAGGAAATAGATAAGGCAGTAGTTAACCCAGATTCTCAGGATGAGGTCCACTGGGACAGGCGCTTAAGATCTGAAAGCAGTAACTTGGATCACAGCTGCCTTCGTACTCAAAAACAAAAACCAAAAAACGAGGCAGTACCTCACGATTTCAGTGAGTGAGCATATTCTTTTAAGCGGAAGGCTTCCCTTTGAAGTCTACGATGGTCTCCTTTCTTGAAATGGTTCTTTTATTGACTTGATTATATAAATATTCATATCCCTGGATGTTCGCCTTTCACATTTCTTTTTCTTTTTTCTTTTTTTTTTTTTTTTTGGTTTTTCGAGACAGGGTTTCTCTGTGGCTTTGGAGGCTGTCCTGGAACTCACTCTGTAGACCACGCTGGCCTCGAACTCACAGAGATCTGCCTGCCTCTGCCTTCCCAGTGCTGGGATTAAAGGCATGTGCCACCAACACCCGGCTCTAGTTCACATTTTTTAAAATTAGTTTTTTGTTTTGTTTTGTTTTTGAGACAGAGTTTCTCTCTATAGCTTTGACTCTCTTGGAACTCATCTGTAGACCAGGCTGGCTTCGAACTCATAGATTTTCCTGCCTCTGCCTGTTGAGTGATGGGATTAAAGGCATGCACCACTAACAGGCAGTTTTTTTTAACTATTAAAATATTTTGCTTCTTTTTTTTTCTGTAACTATTTTTGATATAAAAAGAAAGTTAAACACTTAGGAGGAAACGGCAGAAGGATCTTTTTGAGTGCGAGGCCAGCCTGGTCTACATAAAGAGTTCCAGGTCAGCCAGCGCTACACAGTGAGACCTCGTACCAAATTAAATAAATAAATTCAGTTATTTACTTCTTATCATACAGATCAACTCATTCTTGCCAGAAAAAAAATCACTTTTATAACTAGGTGGTTGAATAGATGATGTTGGAGGTTTCCATCCTGGAATATTTCTGAAGGTTGATGTTGCAGATAGGAGAGGTATGTTCTTGCTTTGTTTTCGGGGTGATCACTCATCTATGTGACTCTTGTTAGGTCCTCAACCTCATCCCTCCCGTGGATGGAAGCCAGATGGGAGCGCCAAGTCCCTCTGTAAAGGTCACATTCTTAGCGGGAGGGGCTTAGCGGGAGGGGCAGTTCACATTCCCCAGGTGGATCCACAGATTCTGGAGAACCGAAGAGAAACGATTCAAGGAAAAAAATAAAACGTACTCAGGCGGAACAACACCGATTGGCCAGGGGGCTTGAGATTAAGTCACTGAGTGTTGAGCCCTAAATGGGACGTCCTTATCACCCTTCCCCTGCCACAAAAGCCCAGGGAGGACCTGAGGACCTCAGAAGAGGATGGGGAGGAACGCTGTCTGCAGATAGACTATTCAGGGATGAACTTGCAGCCCTGTGGTTGTCTGCACAAGCGCGGGATCTGCGCGAGGTCAGCGGCCACAGTCCTGCACAGGTGGGGTTAATAGCCACATAGGTAGCGTGTTCCCCCCAGGCTCCACCCCTTCCTGAGGAGCTCTTGGCAGTTAATGGACTCTGGGGGAGAAAGACTCTTTTTTTGTGTGTGTGTGACCGCCAATACGTTTCCAACCCTGCAGTGGCTGGCCCTACACCCATGAACATATGGGCAGCATTAATCAGACTCAGGGGCTTATGGAAGGA
Organism: Mesocricetus auratus; assembly: GCF_017639785.1. Lineage (NCBI taxonomy): Eukaryota > Metazoa > Chordata > Mammalia > Rodentia > Cricetidae > Mesocricetus > Mesocricetus auratus. Next base: position 7,160,181 of record NW_024429192.1, on the reverse strand, counting down.
GGAGGAGAAGATGACGACGAGAAGCTGGGGAGAACAATGTCTCTTGTGTCATGATTCCATTAGGATAATGAGACAAGGGCTGGAGAGATGGCTCAGCCACTGCAGGCTGGGGCCACAACCCCAAAGACAAGCGGAAGAAAGAGAAGCAGCTAGGAAAAGAGCCTGTGTGGAGGAGGCTGAAGTCATCACGGCGCAATGATGTGAAAGCTCAGAATCCGGTTCCTGGGACGCGGGGCCAGCGGTTGTTTCTTCCCAGAGTCAGCTTGAGCACCCCCTGCTCTTGTAAGCTAGGCAGTCCGACGTGACTCTTCCTCAGTGTACAAACCGTGGCCATTGACAACAGATGACATGCTCACACCTGTCACCTTTGAAGTCCTGGGTGATGGGCTTACTTTAGGGAGTTCTCTTTTGGGGTCTGCCTTTATGCTCTCCCTGTTTAATATTTTTGCTACGCTTTCATACTTACTTGTGTGTGCATGTGTGTACAGGTACACACATGTGGTGTGGTGTGTGCGCGTCCACATGTGTGTGGCGGCAAGAGGGCAACCTCAGCTGTCACTCTTCGGGACCCATCCGCCTTGTGTTTAGAGGCAGGGTCTCCCACTGGCCCAGGGCTTACCAAATCCTTGGTAGGCTGGCTGGCCAGTGAGCCCTAGGGACCCGCCTGTCTCTGCTTGTCCCGATTTTCCTGCTGAGCTTTGCTTTTCAGAGACAAAGAGCAGAAAGGAGATTAACCTGTTGTCCCCCAGACTCCCTCACTCAAAGCTGCAGATGGAGGCGTGGTGACTTCTTTTCAAAGATAAAGACCCCATTTAAGGTGTAAGAGTTGCAGTTATTTATAAAGAAGTTAATGACCTAATAGGAAGAACCCCAGCTCGGGGGATGTGTCTGGAGAGAGGAGCCCGGGACTCCTGTCCTTCATTTCCTCCTCCTTTAGCACTGAAATACGTGACATCTGTTGACTCCGTGGACCCTCCTGTTTCCGTGTCAAAGCTGACCCCCAGGACCTGGGAGATGACTGTTTGTACAGTGTCTTTCCAGAGGCAAACGAGCTTGGGGGTCATCCTCAGTGCGCGGCCCTGGTCCAGGCTGACTGCTGTCTGTAAGAAGGGGTTTGGATTCTCTTAAGAGATGGCCTGGCGGACGCAATGGACAGGGAAGGCACCGACAGAGGAGACAAGGGACGATTGTGTGTCACATCCCAGTGTCCTACGAAGAGTCAGTGCACGGGAGGAGGGGCCAGGTGGGAGGACCAGGGAGCTTTGGCTAGGGTAAAGGCACTCGCCACCAAGCCTGATGACCCGAGGTCCGTCCTAGTGCCTGGGCTCTAACAAGTTGTCTTTTGACCTCTGCATTCCCACCGTGGCACTAAAAACCACACACATGTCCACCCCTCAAAGTAAATGTAATTAAAAAAGACAAAACCCAGAGGAAGTTTGTATACAGGCGTGGGCGCATCGAGGGCAGGCCTCCAGCCCCGCTGTGAGAAGAGTCTGCCCGCAAACCACGGAGAAGCCTCACGAGAAACTACCCCTGTGAGCTCTTTGATCTCGGGCTGATGACTTTAGAGTTATGAGGCCACAGCTGTCTGTTGTTTGAGGCCACCGTTGTGCGGCAGCCCCGAGGAATGAGTGAATTTGCTGGGACACAATTGATGAGGGAGGCCGTGTTAAAGAGGAAAGGAAGCCAGACCCCAGCTGAGGATCCCAGCCAGCCCGTCTCCACTCAGCCCTGCCCTGTGCTGTACAAGCTTGCAAACACAGGCCACCTCCCACCGAGTTCCCCCTCTCTGCCTGTGGATTCTATGCCCTTCCTGAGCTGTTATCGGCTCCTCCCCGGAGCAGAGTGGTTAGTCTTCTGTGGAGCGGAAAGGAGGCCAGGAGGATTTACGGAGGCCTTGCCGGAACACAAATTCTGCTTTATTCAGACTGACACCGTAATTGCACAGGGATAAATCAGAGTGGAGCCGGGAGAGGACCTCCTTTTCCTTTTCTGGGGAAGGCAGCACTGGGGCTGGCTTGACAGCAGGTGATTTAGGAGGGGCGGGAAGGAAGCCACCTGCGCTGGGCTGTTAAGGAGATTGTGCGAATGCGCACAGGGAGACCTACTGGAACCATGTGGGAACTTTACCCTTCCTCTCTCACATCTGTCTCTTTGCCTCCTGGTGTTGACTTCTGTGCCCTGCCTGTGGCCGTGTTGTCGTTATTAATCACTCAGTGAGGACAACGGATGGTGCTCACCCTGTACCAGGCACAGCATATCAAACTGACTCCCTTTATCGTGCCCACGTCACCGGGGAGGAGGTTTCTTGCCCGGGCTTTCTCAGTGCTGGGACCCTGACTTTAGATGGGAGACCAATTGTTTTCGGGCACACTTTGCACACGAGAGGACAGAGCATCTTTGCCCCTCGTGCCTTGCCTGGCTTTCTGACTGAGTTCTGGATCTTAGGCAGGCAGTGTGCTGAGACCTGGGTGTAGAGAACAAATGATTTGTGTAAAGCCACAGGGCTAGGACTCTCCTACAGTCCGCTGTGGTTGCCTCTAACCAGAGATGGCTGCTGTGTACCAGTCACTGTGCCCGGAGTCTAAAGGGACGTACTGTTGAAGTATAAAATACATGTCAGGGTTCCCAAGGCATTGCGTGACAAGGAGCATGTAAAGATTGCTCACTAAGTGTTCTGAATGCAGGGGTTGGGAAAAAAATGGCTTAGCAGTTAAGAGCACCTGTTGATGGGGTTGTCCTTCTGTATAAGTTTATCTTATTGGTTGATGAATAAAACACTGTTGGCCAATAGGGCAGCAAGATAGGCAGGTCTAGGAGATGAGGAGGATTCTGGGAAACGTAGGCAGAGGAGTTATCATGTGAGACAGACAAGGGAGGACTTGAGTCAGGAGTTCTCTGGTAAGATAAGACCATGTAGAAATACATAGATTGGTAGTTATGGGTTAGTAATTAAGACAGAGCTAGCCAAATAAGAAGCCCTAGTCATCGGCCAACAGCTTTATAACTAATATAGCGTTTGTGTGTTCATTTGGGGCTGATGCTGCTGTGGGACCCGGCTGGCAGGAAGAACTATCGGTTATAACCTGTTGCTCTTGCAGAAGACCCAGGTTTGGTTCCTAGCACACATGGTGGCTCACAACTGTCTGTAACTCCAGTTCCAATTCCAAGGTGCCCCACACCCTCTTCTGCTCTCCTCAGGCACCGGTCATACATGTGGTACACACACACACACACACACACACACACACACACACACACACACACACAAAACCTATCCCTGGGGTTCACTAGCCCGCCTAGTTGATGAGCTGTAGACCACTGATAGATGCTATCTCAGAAAGCAAGGTAGACGGCTCCTGAGGTTGACCTCTGTCTCCTGCACGATGCACATTCCCCCACGAGTACACCCTCATGTACACAAATACAGACGCATATAAAATGTTGAAGATGGCTTTGTTACATGTCATTATAAAAAACTAATAGAGAGAAAGACAGGGAGAAGGGGCGTGAGGGAGGATGAGAATGTGAAGGCCAGCAAGGTGGTCCAGAAAAGTGCTGGCCACACCCGAGCTGATCTCTGGGCCACGTCAAAGAGTAAGAAGAGAACTGAGTCAGCACAGTTGTCCTCTGACCTTCATACTGAGGGTGTGACATGTCCCCCTCCCCCATGTCTCTCTCTCTCTCTCTCTCTCTCTCTCTCTCTCTCTCTCTCTCTCTCTCTTTTTCTCTCTCTCTATCCCCCTCACACACATACGACACACACACACACGCACACACACACACACACACACACACACACACGCTAAAATAGAGAATGACCAAAATAAAGGACTCAGCGTTTCACAATGACTACTATGCAAAAGCATTTAAAGAATGAGAACTTTATTTGACCAAAAGTAATGGAGCCAAACAAAAACTGATAGAATGTAAGTAGTCAAAATAAAATTTGTTCCAAGAAAAATAAAGCGAAGGGGGCAGGAAGCAGGGCCGGTACCAGATCATGAAAAATGTCACATTTCTTATGAAGACATCTTACTGGAAAATGTCCTGTCATGAACGGTTAAGGACAACTCTTCAGCCTCAGTGAGTGATGGGTGGGGAAGGAGAGAGGGCTAATAGTGCATTTCAGGCGTGCTGCCTTGGAGGAGGCTAGCCCAGATGGAATGTTCTAGAAACTTGGTTGTGAGGAGAAGAAAGGAGGAAGGGATTTGGGTCACTGAGGCAGCAGATGAGGACAACAAAGGATCTTACCGAGTCTGGGGGACTTTTCCCAGGGAGTCTCAGTCGTGGCTATGATCACAGGGATGGTGCATAAGGAATGTGGGGTACAGGATGCCCACCTTGGGGTGTCCTTGGACAGTGGGGTTGCTGCTGATCTCCATGAGTGAATTCTGTGGCCTGGGAACCCTCACTGTCAATCCCCCCTTACCTTTTGCATGTCTTGGATCTCTTTGCTTTCAGCCTATATGATTTAAGCCTTTCCCCTTTGTTGTCATTGGTTTAGACTCTGGCTAATATGGGGCTGAGTCAGGGGAAAAAATGGAGCAGAAATGGCCGGTGGGGAACTAATGGGATCGGAGTGCAGCATTTTAGCCCCAGTATTTATAGACTGGCTTCAGAGACCAAGGGTGGGAGTGACCGGGGTGTGGGGGGGGGTGGTCACCTGGCCTCTGTCATGAAAGAGAATTGACGTTTGCATCCCTAGTTCAGCAGAACCTCATTTCCCCCCTGAAATGCCCATGTCCCCAGGTCTACCATGTACACGCTCAGGTTGACTTGGCATACTTTGGTCATGGTCCGCAGAGGCAGCTTGGTCATGAAGAAAGAAGAGGTGGCCTCTTGGTAAGACCTCCAGGCACTGCAGGCGCCCATGTCTGCAGTCTAGCCTTTACCCTGCTCTCCCAGAAAGCTTCCCTTTGCTTCCCCCACTCCCAACCAGTCCAGCAGGATCCAGTTTCTGGTTTCCCACCAGCAGGGTGTGTTTCCAGGGAGATTTGCCCAATGAATTAGAGCCTGAGTGGAGTGTGTACGGAGTAACCCAGGAAAGCAGCTTCCGAACTCCACAGGGTGGGCGGGCGTGGGAGGACTTCCCAGCGAGGCAGGCAGCGGCTGATTATTTTTTTCCCTTTAAAATCGAGTCGAGTCAAGGCTTTGGCTTTTGCCCAGTGCTAGGTATGTCAGTTGTCGGGGGGAGATCAGAAATGAGCTCTGAGGTTTCATCCGGGGAAGGACGTTTTAATGCTGGGGGAGAAGACACTCCCCCCTGGTCATTTACAAAGAGATGAGCTTTAGCTTGCAGCCTGGGTGGCGGCGGCGGTGGTGCTGGTGGTGGTGGGAGGCCAGCAGGAAGCCAGGGGTCAGGAGCAGTTGTGTTCAGCTACATAAACAGCGGCAATTAGTGGATCCCTGTAAAAGACAGTCATGCGTGTTTGCCGTCTGGCATCACTTTCCCTGTGAATCAGAGCAACACTGAAGTTAATTATGAAGACAGCAAAGGGTATTTTCTGCTCTCTGTTAAATAAGTTTCATCCGCACGGGCACACGTTCCAGTTGGATGCGTGTATACACAGTTTCTGGGGAAGAAGGCATGGAGCCAACTGATTTTCAGAACTTCCCACTGGGTCATGCTAATCATGCTGGTGTTTAGCCCTTTTGTACGGAATTCTGCCTGGGGCTGGGGAAGCAGGACCCTCAGACCCTCCTCACTTTCTTTCCTGGCTTCTTTGGAGTTGGGGAGCTTCTCTTTTTTGCTGATTTCATGCTGTGTGGTCACCCAGATTTTATTGTGTTTAATGAGCTTCACGAGAGTGTTCCTAGTAACCAGTTAGTTTGCTCATAAGAAAACCCTAGGATGGGCATGGTAAACAGGAGTCCAGGCTTTGTCAGGGTGGGCACAGGTTTACTTTCTCCTGAAGTCTGTCTTCATCCTCAGATGACTGTCCTGGCTATATCCTCACACGGCATTCTTTTAATTGTCCTGTGTTGGTGGGGTTTTCTTGTCCCGCCAACTCCCGCTGCCTCAGCCCCAAATAAACACAGGGATGCTCTATCAGTTATTAAACTGTTGGCTGATGACTAGGGTTTCTTATTGGTTAGCTCTGTCTTAATCATTAACCCATTTCTATTAATCTAAGTATTTCCTTGTGGTCTTGGCTTACCGGAGAATGCCTGGACCTCTATTCCTTTGACAGCTACATAGCGTCTCTCCTTGGCGCCTCCCTGCCTGCCTTTTCCAGAATTCTCCTCGCCTCCTAGTCCCGCCTATCTTCCTGTCTCTATTGGCCAAACAGTGTTTTATTCGTCAACCAATAAGAGAAACATATATATATATATATATATATATATGGATGATCAAATTATTGAGACAACGGTTCCCCCCAAACAATGATTTCCCCAGGAGGAGTCTCATGCTGAGAGGAGGGAAAATTGTAAGCAGATACTTGTGGGAGGGGGGCCACTTGTCCCCCAAAGAGAGACTTCATGCAGTCATGGCTACTTGTCAGGCCACTTTACAGGAGGGACTGATTACAAACCGTGACAGCGATGGGCCTGTGATGGGATGGTGATGGGTGGGTGACACCCTGACCAGGTCTGCTTTGTTAGGCCTCGACTTGTATGTAAGCCCAGCCCTCATGTCAGGACCCCCAATGGGTTTGGAGGTCACTGGACCTCTTTATTTCTTCCTCTTTCTAATACGGTTGAGTTGAGTAAGTCTCCTTTCTCTGCTCTTTATTGGTCAATTGGCCTATTAAGGGCAGTGGGCTAGCTCATTAGGGCTGACAGGACCCAGGCCCTAACCCTAACTTCTCACATCTTTTGTGCACACGACCCATGTCTCCCTCGTGGGAACTCATCAGTCCTAGTGGATTGAGGAACTCTTTACAAAGTGCTAGAAGGCCCCAATACCGTTTCTGCCGCTGTGTGTGTGGGGTTCCAGTCCCTCTTCCCCTTCCCCCTTTCTCTCTCCCCAGCTCTGTGTGTGGTGTGAGGGGGGGGAGCGCAGGGTGATGGACGGGGTGGGATGGGAAGTGTAACTTGAGTCTGAGAGAGGAGAGGGAGTCAGGAGTGCAGTGTGTGGGGGAGGAATTTCCTGGCCAGGGTGAGTGGGGACCAGAGCCAGAGACAAGGATAGTATCAGGGAAGTGTGTCCCAGCTCAGTGTAGAGGTGAGGCGTGGAGGCGGAGGGGGGGGAGAGCAGAGAGGCTTTAGGGGGTGGAGCTGAGAGGCCTGTCTGATTGATTAGGGGCTGAGCTAGGGATGGGAGGGGCAGTGGAGAGAGAAGTGTGTGTGTGAGGGGGTCTGCCAGCTGGGACAGCCTACGGATACCTGGGGGATACAGTCAGAGGTGACCAGGTTGAGTGGCTTTGGAAGAGCCACATGCAGATGGCTGCAAGCACGTGACAGCTGGAGAAGGAGAGCCATGCTCTCAGTGTCCGTGGACCTCATCGGAGTCAGGGCAGTGGAGGACATGGACTGCCTGCAGGGGAGAAAAGTGGCCCGGCCCGGAGACTTGGGGCTCGCTCGGGTGGAAAGAGAGGCAGGAGGTCCCATGCCTGGGAGCAAGGGGCCGGAGAGAATGGGAATGCTGGACTAGGTTCTCCATGGAACCAGGGATTTGAGGGGGGGCAGTTGCAGGAAAGTGGGGAGCTGGATTGTAGGGGCTTCCTGGCTTCAGTTTTTACCTTCCCCTCTTGTGCAAAACACAAAAGCCCCAGCAACCGCCACTCACAGGAATCTGGTGATGAGTGGGGTTTCGTTTCTTCCTCCAGCATCCTGGAAGGCAGGCATTATACTGCCTTCTTCATTATCCAAACCAGTGGGGAAGGCTTGAGAGGTCGAAGCCACCAAGTCATGCACAGCCTGAAGACTTGTCCCTAGCTTGCATCCCGAGTGTCGCCAGTGCTCAATTGTGGTGCCAGCCCTGTGTGGCCTGAGGCAGGCAGGCTGAGGACAGGAGAGGGGCCCTGAGAGCTGCCTCTGGTGGCTGAGGCCTGGCCCCTTGTTCTTACTGCGGGGGAACCCTGGAGAACTTTTAAGATGTTCGGCATTTGTCTGCTTAGGTTCTTTAATGATATCCCATAGACGGAGTGGCTTAACTAATGCACATTCATTTTCTCGGGGTTCTAGAAGGTTAGGAATGGCGGTGCTGACAGCTTTCTCCTCAGGCTTGTCTCCCTCCTGGCGGTGTCCTCCGATGGCCTCTCCTGTGTATAGCAAAGGAAGAGACAAAACTCATCTCTCTGTAACCACACCTCCCTTTCAGTCTCCTCTTTCAAATCCCTGTCTGCAAACATAGTGACACTGGAGTCAGGGCCTCAACTTATGCATTTAAGGAAGGACGATTTATTTTATGAGTCATTTCAAACCACTACAAATAATCTGAACTGTCCCTACAAAAGAGATTGAAAACTCATGAGCCGGTTATTGCGTGCAGTCGTGACCTGGAACAGCATCCAGTGTGCCGTAATGCCGAATGCCTGTTCATTAAAGTAGGGACGATAATTTCACTTTAGCAGATAATATCCATTAAGAAACCAAAGTGCTCTGACAAGAAAGCTTTTGGGGGATCATTTCCAAGTAAAAAGAAATGTAGCTGTTAGGGCCTCTAGTCCCTGAGCCGGTTGATCCTTTAAAACATTATGGTACCAAAGTGTCTTGATGGAGGCATGAACTCCCGGAACCAGGCATCTAGTGTGAAATGTGTAAAGCGTGTGGATGCTTCTGTGGTGTTAGAAGGAGTCCATCTTTCTTTCCATCACACGGAAGGCTCATTTTATGCCTGAGTTTCCTCGTTAGGGAGTTGGTACATGGTTCTAGATGGGGCCTGAATGATGGGTTTTAAAGACGGTGGAGAAAGGAATGAATCCAATGAATGAATGCTGTTAGCTTTGGTCCTGTATAGACGGTCTCAACCAAGTCAGTATTTAAAGATGAGACACTAGACTGGTAGACCACTGCCTTGGGACTGAAAAGTAAAGCCTTTGTGGAGAGTTCAGAGCACTGCAATGCGGGTCTGGTTTCTTGTTTATGGGCTACAACGGTGGGTCAGGGTGGTGTGTGTTTTTCCATCAGCCCTGCTGGCTGATCTACCATAAGTAAAGTGATGGTGTTAATGGCATCGATTTAAGGAGTACTGGCGAGGTGCTCTGTGTGCTTAGGGACCAATGGACTTATGGAATTGTGGACCATTACTGTGTCCGCATGTGATACTCTCTGCCATCTTATTACTCATATAATACCGCACCCTTCTCCCCATATATGACAAAGGCATTGGGCTTCCTGGATGTGGACCCATGAGAGTCCCTTCCTTCTCCTGTCTTCCTGTCTTGTGCCGGAGAGTGACACTGCCATTGTCTGATATATATATATATATGTATGTATGTATGTATGTATGTATGTATGTATGTATGTATATATATATATATATATCAGAGAGAGAGGGAGAAGTCGGAGGGTGATGGTCTTGTGAGGCACACTGTTTCTTGTAAGTGGATGAGTATGCTGCTGTCCATCAGACCTGTCCACAGCTCTGCCATTTAGTGTGCTGGAAATACAGGCAATCTTTGAAAATAGGTTTCTTTTTTTCACTTTTAAAATTTTATTTTATGTGTTTTGATGTTTTGTGTGTGTGTGTATGTGTGTGTGTGTGTGTGTGTGTGTGTGTGTGTGTGTGTGTGTGTACTCTATGCACCACATGTGTACGTGGTTCCTGCAGAGGCCAGAAGAAGCCATCAGATCCCCTGGGACTGGAGTTACAGGTGGTTGTGAGCCACCATGTGGGTGCTGGGAATTAAACGTGGGTCCTCTGGAAGAGTAGACAGTGCTCTTAATCACAGAGACACCTCTGTAGACCTGAAAGTGGATTCCTTTGTAAAATTCTCAGACATTGCAACTTCTCAGGGAGACATGTAGGCCTAGATTGCCCCTTGCCTTCTCCACACTTCCCAACGTGGGAAAACTAAAGTCCATACATTCACCCTGAGTGGGAGTTCCTGCACAGCACTGCCACGGCCTTGACCTTCCCTGGTTTTGTAGCTATGGTCTTAGCCACCGGTGCCTTCTCTACCATGCTGAATCTGCTTATTTTACAGTTCTTTGGTGACATTGTTTCCTTCTAAAACTCTCCTGCCTAACACAGTTTTCTCTTTCTGGCAGAGACGTATGCCCACATTGGCCTTACTTGATGGAATGGGTGTTAGATATTTTCCTGCAGAACTGATTGCCATCTTATTAAATCCGGGCCTCCCTGTGTGGATCGTTGATTACCTTCCCCTTAATTCCCATCCACTGTGGTTCCCATTTCAGCTGCTGTACACACAGTTGATTAAATGGTTTTATGCAGTCAGAATGACATTCCACTTTAAGGATTATCAGTGTGGAGCCTGTCGGTGCCGGGTGAAATAAGAGTTGTTTTGAAGATGGAGCGAGCTCAATAGGCACCCTTCTGTCCATGAGGGAGCTTTAACCCTTGAGATGTTCCCACACGGCCACTGGACTGGTAGAACTTGGGAAATAAGACATCATAGGATGGTGACATGCGATGATAGTTTCCTGGGCTTCTGTGACAAATTGCCACCGACCTAGTGGCTTGAAACAAAAGAGATTGTTCTTCAGTATCTGATATCCAAATCAGCTTTATCGATTCCAAACCAACGTGACAACAGGGTCACATTTCCTCCTGGACCCTCGGGGAGCTCTTGACTTTGTCCTGCTTTCTGGTGGCTGTACAATTGTTGTCCCCTTTGTGTAGTCTTCTCACTCTGTGTGCCTGTCTGATCTTTTTCTATCTTCTAAGGCCGTCTGTGAAGGTCTCTGGATCTCACTCCATTGATGCAGGGCAGTTTCCCTATCTGAAGACAAAGACCTCTTGCTTAGTTAGACAGCATTTACAGGTTCCAGGGCTTGGGATACAAATCATCCTTGGGACAGGTTTCCACACTATTATTTACCACAGACCTCTGTGAGATAGCTCAAGGCCAGGGCTGAGGTGTTCCCTGCTGTGAGTCATGGGAGGTGCTCCCTGCTGAGTCATGGGAGGTGCTCCATGCTGAGTCATCTGAGGTGCTCCCTGCTGAGTCATGGGAGGTGCTCCCCACTGAGTCATGCCATTACCTTTTCCCCCTTCCCTTCCCAGGAGTTGAGAGAAGGTTGAGGTGGTCGGGGAATGTAGGCGTGCTTTGGCTTAAGGTGGCTCAATTTAGGATTACTTGACCTACAATAGCACAGAGGTGGTCCCTATTCACTAAAAAAGTGTTCTTCACTGTGTTACATTTGGATCACTTCCTGAGCTGGCAATATGTGGTTCGACGCCTGACCACGAGTGCAACAGTCCATTTCCTACCTCACGCTGCGTGACTGAGCCAGGAGGGATGGTATGTTAAGGGTATGCTGTGTATTTTCTCCCCAGGGAATCTGGCTACCTGGTTTGTCAGGACTTGACAGAATCCAGAGTCAGCATGGAGACTAATGCCCGGCCATGCCTGTGGGGAGTCGTATGAGCTGTCACTGGGGTGACAGGGAAGGGCGGGAGTGAGATGGGTGCTGGTAGAAGGTGGCCTTGTGTGGCTGGCAAGGACGGTGGCCTTGGAGCCTGGGAATGCGCTCCTGGAAGCTTGTATCAGCTGAGGGCTACCTCTATCCCCCAGGGAAGTTATTAGCGCCTTGTGGCTGCTATAACAAATTTCCACAAGCTTGATTGCTTGAAGTTGTGAGATTAACTGGTCTGGGTACCAGAGGTCTGAAATCACAGCGCCGGCAAGGCTTTCTGTCCCCTGTGAGCCTCCTTTTCTTTCCCAGTTGGTGTCTTTGGCTTGTGGCCCGCTCGCGCTTGTCTCTGCCTCCTTCACACGGCCTCCTCTGTTGTCCAAGCCTCCTGCTGCCGCTATTGCACAGGAACACCCGGGAGATCGGGGAGGCCCACTCTCTTACTTCAGGTTAATCTTGTCATGTCCCTTAACCATGTCTACAGAGCCACTTTTCCAAAATAAAGTCACATTGATGTGACCCAGGGATTAGCGCTTACTATCTTTAGACGGTCATTATTCAGCCCAGGACAAGCAATTAATGAGCTAAATAAATTATCTCAACAGTAACTGGATGCTCTGATATTTTTTCCTTTTAAAAGGGAGGTCATGGGCTGGAGAGATGGCTCAGAGCTTAAAAGCACTGACTGCTCTTCCAGAGGTCCTGGGTTCAATTCCCAGCAACCACATGGTGGCTCACAACCATCTGTAATGAGATCTGGTGCCCTCTTCTGGCCTGTGGACATACATGCAGACAGACTACTGTATACATAATAAATAAATCTTTAAAAAACTATTAAAAAATAAAAGGAGGTCATATTTCTGCTAGCTTCTAGACTATTGTTTACTCGTTGTACTTTCAAGACTTCATTGCCAAAGAGCATCGTTTTTTTTTTTCCCTGAGGCAGAGTTTCTCTGTGGCTTTGGAGGCTGTCCTGGAACTCTCTCTGTAGACCAGGCTGGTCTTGAACTCACAGAGATCCTCTTGCCTCTGCCTCCTGAGTGCTGGGTTTAAAGGCGTGCGCCACCACTGCCCGGCTCAAAGATCGTCATTTTAAAAACACTCACACAGAGAAGCAGAGGCAGAACTCAGTTGTGGCTTTCCAGCATCTTCCCATTCCCCCAAAGATAGATCTGTCTGTCTGTCCACGTACTCCACATACACACAGCCACACGCATGTATGTGTGTGTGTGCATAAATGTGCACCTGTATGTACGGATGTCCATGTGTGTGTATACATCTGCATGGATGCCACCGGTCAGCTGTGGCTGTCATTCTTTACATGCTGTCCCCTTTGTTTTTTGAGACAGGGTCTCTTAGTTACCTGGGACTCCCCAGGTGGGCAAGCCTGACTGGCCGTGAGCCCTAGGAAGCCACCCGTTCCTTGCTTCCCATTGACTGGATTACTAGCACGCACCACCATGCCTGGCTGCCCCGCCCCCCCGTGGGCTCTGGGGATTGAACTCAGGCCCTCAGTTTGCAGGGTGAGCACTTTCCCGACCTGCCTTTCATTTGCGTGTGGAGCTGTGCCGGTGTCGGATCGCACTTAGTGTACTATGCCACAGCTTCCAAATCCGGCAACCTCTGTTGCAGAGTGTCCTTCAGTGGTAGCAGGTGCTGGGCACAAGGCAGGCGGCGTGTCAGTGGACTCAGAGGAAGGACAGACAGGTGGGGAGATGGGCCGCTGGCAGGATGAGCTGGAGCCCTGTTCACAGCTGGCCACACTGGGGGGGGGCGCGGGGAGGGCGGAGGTGGAGGTGGAGGGGGTGACTCCCTCAAATGAACAGGATGCTGGGGTACTGACAGTTTGGGTGGAGAATAGTCTTCCCGTCCTGTCCTCCCTCCTTACGTGCTTGGGACAAGGGTCATTAGATGCCAATGGCCCAGTAGGAGCATCTGTGGGTGGCTGATACTCGAGGTTGGTCTTGACAGTGGGGTGAAAGTTCACTTGGAAGGTGATCTGCCAAGGACAGGAGTCACCACTGGAGGTCAGAGACCGTGTGGCCTGGGGGGACTCTGCAGGTTACAGAGTGGGCGGAGCTGAGCCTGAGCGAGCTGCATCTGGGCTTAAGTGCGCTCTAGATCTGAAGACGGGGTTCTAGGTGCAGCTGTTTCTGAAGTGGGGTCGTGGGAATCGCCAGACCTGAAGGAAGGCAGTGGGTCTTAGGAGCAAATGGCAGAGTCCTTAGTTCCAGAAGAAATCAGTGTCTCATCTTGGCACACTCCTGTGGAGACACAGGTCTGACGTGGTGGACTCTTTGCTGAGCTGTCCCGTGCTTCCTCTTTAATAAGGAATTTTTTTTCTGACGTTCTGGCTTTGTTTCATTTGCTGCTGCTTGATGAACTAGCTCGTTGTTTTGTTTGTGGTGCTGGAATGGGACTCAGGGCCTTGCAGCTAATTCCCTTCCCCAGCTCCGCGTCTGACCCCGGTTTCTCCTGGGCTCCATCTTCCCCAGAGTCCTTGAAACCCTCCGAGGAATGAATGGCCTTTGTCTACAGCTGTCTGGTAACAGCCGTGCTTTCTGGTTTGCCTTAGGTCGCCATCAAGGTCATCGATAAGAAGAGAGCCAAAAAGGACACCTATGTCACCAAAAACCTGCGGCGAGAGGGTCAGATCCAGCAGATGATCCGCCATCCCAACATCACGCAGCTCCTGGACATCTTGGAGACGGAGAACAGCTACTACCTGGTCATGGAGCTGTGCCCCGGTGGCAACCTCATGCACAAGATCTACGAGAAGAAGCGCCTGGATGAGGCCGAAGCCCGCAGATACATCCGGCAACTCATCTCTGCAGTGGAGCATCTGCACCGGGCTGGGGTGGTCCACAGGTGAGAGCCGGGCGGCCGGGCGCTGACCCCCGAGTCTGCCGCACTCAGCGGACACCTCCTAACGAGGCCTAACAGTTGCAGCCTCTTCCAGTTTCCTGGGTTTGTTCTGTGAGTTGCAGAGGGGTTCAAACAGTTGAATCTAAAGCCAGGGTGCCTGGGCCTGGGTCTTGGCTCTGCCCTTTAATGGTCGGTTGTTCCTTCGTACATTACTTGACCTCCCTGGACTCAGTCTCTCCATCTGTGAAATGGCAGTGATGACATGCATCTCTCCAATGAGCTAGTGTTGGGCCAGGGCACCAACAGTATTTGGTACAGAGGAAGTGCAGGACAAGGCTCACCGCTGCTCTTTTATCATTTCCAAAGGCAGCCATCCTAGTCTTCCTTACTGGCAAAGGCAACTTAAGGAGAAAAGGGTCAAAATTTGATGCTACCGTCTGTCACTGTGGAGACATCAAAAGTGGCAGGAGCTTGAAGCAGCTGAATTGACGTTCACGGTGCAGAGCAGAGAGCAATGAGTGCTTCACACTAGCCGGTAGCCCGCCTTCCCCACACTCACACAGCACAGGGGATGGTGACGCCCACAGTGGACGGGGCCCTCCCACCAATCAAGAAGTCCCCCACAGACACGCCCACAAGCCAACCTGATCTAGATCCCTGACAGTCCCCCACAGACAGGCCCACAAGCCAACCTGATCTAGATCCCTCATTGAGACACTACCCACAATTAAAACCAAAAGGCGTTGTATGAGCGTATGAAAATTTCAAAGAACAAAAGTGTTATTTTTTTAAAAAACATATGTAAAATGTTCAGAACAAAACAAAACCACAAAGCGCAAGGATCACAGAGAGGGACCACTTGCCCGGCTTGCCTTACAGAACAAACAGTTGGTGAGAAGTTGGCGCGGATGCCTTTAGCTCAGTGATTTCGTTCCGTGTGCTGTCTGAGAGCAGCTGCTCTGTAAATGCTTTGTTACTGAGTGGAATCACCATTCAGATTGTGAACTCGTCCCTGAAGTGAGGGGCCTTCTCTGGAAGGCTACGCACCTTGAGAATAGTCAAGGAAATCAAGCTTGGTCACACCAGCTTGTTCTTTGGGGATTGGGGAGGTGGAGGGAAAGTGAATGGAGAACTGTATTTATTGCGGGATGGCTGCTGCTGCTGCTGCTGTAAGTCCTTGTGTGAAACAAGTTTAAAATAGGTGACGAGGAGAGAGAGAGAGAGAGAGAGAGAGAGAGAGAGAGGTGGGCCTTTCTAATAAAATGTGTGGATATTTTTATTTTTATGAAATTTTAAGCAATTGCTATGTTGCTGAGAAAATTGAAAGCCATTGAACTCTCATTTTAGAAAGCAAAATCAAGGCATAAAATGCACATGTATATATTTTTACGTGCGTACATGTGCATTTAAATGCATGCTGAAATGTAACATTGAGATATAAGACTCACAGTATAAAATACACAGTTTAGTGGTCTTAAGTATATTCAGAGTTGTACAGCCATCACCACATCCAATTTTAGTAGTTCTTATCCCTCGCCAAGAACCCCCGTTCCCATTGGGCCATTTTTCCATCCCGCCACCTTTTGCTAACGACTCGTCTCCGGCCTGTCTCTGTGGGCTTGCCTGGTCTAGATGTCCCACGTAAACGGGACCATCAAGTTCCTGGTCTCCTGCCGTTGGTGTCTTTGGCAGCACAGTGGCGTCCAGATTCCTCCATATTGTATTAGCGCTTTCTTCCTCTTCACAGTTGAGTAATATTCCAGTGTGTGGCGACGCCATGGTTTATTATTCTCTCCATCCTGGACATGTAGGTTGCGTCTACCTTGGGGCCGCTGTGAATAATAATGGAGTCTTCGTGTGGCCATTTCTACTTCTGCTGCTGCTCCTGGGGAACTTTTCTCCCACACCAGCAGTTACTGGGCCTTGTGTTACCTCTGCGGAGGTTACATACAACTTTGAATGTCACCCCCTAGCTTTCTGAAAGTCATTTTTTTTTCTGATCTGCTTAATAAACTCCATCGCTTCCCAGTTCTACAGGACTGTGTCCTCCCTGGTGAATTGGCATCGTGGGACCCTCTGCCCTGCTGTGTCTGACCGGGGGGGGGGGGGAAGGGGGAGCGGACGTGACTTCGAGGACACCCTGTTGCTTACAGTCTTTCTGGACTGGCTTTGGCTTGTCACCTTCCACGCCCGTCATTTGCTCCCTGCCGAGCTGAGGACCCGCTCCATACCAGTAGCCTTAGTCACACATTCTCAGGCAGTCATGCTCTGTTAGAACTCTTTAGGTCAGTGCGGAAGGGAACATTCATGAGTTTGCAGCGTGTGACACTGCCTTTGGCTTGCGTGTCCTCGTCGCCACCCCCTGCCTGTTAGAGGGGAGTGGTGGTTCAAGACTGCCTGGCTCCTGCTAAGATGACAGAGGCAGAAACCTCAGGACTGAGTCCCCGGGACTACGAACTCAGTGGGTCACAGCGGAAAATAGACCCCGGGGACCACAAGCGTCACTGTTCCCTGGGACTTGGTGTTTTTTCCCGGGGTTCTCTGCTAAATAAGACAAGTGCCGGGCTTCTCAGGATCTGAGGACAACAAAGGAAGCTTGGGTGACTCCTGTGAGGTGCACATGGGTCTGCCCCGCAGGAAATTCTCGATAGCCACTCTAAAGTAATTTTTAACAAAATCCAATCCCTCCGTGCAATTACTGTCAGAATGTCAAAGGAAGGAATTTAATAATGTTTTGATAGCAGAGACAGGATGCTGTTTTAAAAAGCTCTCATCTCCAGCGTTCTCCCTTTTCCTCTCTCTCCTTGGAAATAGCTTTATAATCCAATACTGAGGAGGGATCAGGCCTTTTAAAGTTAGAAGAGAGCAAGCAGAAAGTATAGCTTGCTTTTCTTTCTGGAAGTCATGGTGTGTGTGTGTGTATGTATGTGAGCATTCTACGTGTGTGTGCATGTGTGTGTATGATCATGGTGTGTGTATGTGTGTGCATGTGTGCGTGCGTGAACATGTGTGTGCATGTGTGCGTGCGTGAACATGTGTGTGTGCGTGCAGGAGCACATGCATGTGCAGGCCAGAGGCTGACGTCTGGTCTTTTTCAGTTGCGATTCCAGCTTCTTCTCTCTCTCACTCGGCCTCGGGCTTTCTGATTTGGTCCCGCTGGCTGGCAGGCCTGCGTTTCTTCCTCCTCAGTGCTGTGAGTGCAGGCGCACCTCTGTGCTGGCTTTTATTCTCATGCGTGTGAAGCAATCTCGTTAGTCCTGAGCTATCTCCCCAGCCCCTGGAAGTCCTGTTAGCGTGTGTCACCATACATGGACATGGGGGATGGGTGGTTATCATATACTCACAGCTGTCTTTTCTCCAGAAGTCTTGGCGTTCGAAAATTCCATATAACCGACTTTTAATGCTTTTTATTTAGGGGCCATCAGCGTATTTTTGACTGTCAATCCTTTGGTTCCCCATTTTGCCCCAGTGGTGGCGGATTTCCTTTTTCATGTGGTAGTGGAGGAGTAAAGCTTATAAATTATTCTGAGAAGTTAGCATTTCAGAGAAACCGAGGAGTGGGAAGACCTGTGAGCGGACGGACTGAACCATGCGAGGGATGGCGGGGATGCCGCTGGCTGTGCAGGCTCTGGGCCTTCAAAGGCTCTTGGTTCTTTTGCTGAGTTCTGAGGATTCAAACTTGGGCCTCACACCTGTGCATCAAGCATTTCACCTACTGAGCTGTTGGTCCCCCCCAACCCCCTCCCCGTTTTATTTTCCTGCCTCCAGAATGCTCTCCCGGAAGCATCCACAGACCCAACCACACACACCGCTGCTAAAGCCAGCATCCACAGAGGATGTCTGCTCCTCACAAAAGGGTCTGGGACCCCTATCCACCGCAGTTCCTGGAATTGACAGACAGGATCCTCCCCCCACCTGCCTTCCCCTCCCCTCTGCTTACTAATACACAGATTCTAAAAGTTAAAAGGATTTATGCAACCTGCCCAGGCGCTGTCTGCTTCTTGTTAGCCCAAGAGAACAAAGGGTCCTCTCCCCTCTGCTGCCCACCTCCAGGGAGGAGGACACCTTCTCAGCGTTGAAGAATGAGGGGGTCAAGGCCCTGGGCAGGGAGGTGCTAACACTTGTCTAAGCTAGGCTCCAGTTCCCCTTTGATCACGAGCCCTTTCTTCTGGCCCCGCAGGCCTGTGGCTTGTCTCTTCCTGCTTAGGGGCGGGCGGTGGTATTATGTTACCCTGGAATGCTGTGTCCGGAGACTTTGATTAGAATCTGTTACTTTGAATGACCAGATGAGTGTTTCCCATCATGGTGTTCCTGTGGGTTCAAGTTAAGAGTCAAGCTCTGTATCCAACAGGGTGCTTTTTGCCTGGTCTCTGTTTTCTGCTCAGACTTCCGTTTCAACCGGAGCTCAGCCCAGAGGACTGGGAAGGAAAATGGGATGAATTCAACTAGTATTAGCCTTGGCACTGGGATGGTACTTTTCTGGGAGCAGTCAGTCCCAGGTTCTTTCTGGAATATTCCATAGTCTTCCCAAGATTTCAGGGGGAGTTTCTTGGTTCACTTAGTGTGAATTTATTTGTTTTATTTTGTTATTACTTCTTTCGTTTTATTTTAACTGATCAGCGATTTGCTTGTGGAGCATAATAGGAAATAAAAATTTCATTTTAAATCATAGATCAGGATTAACAGGTTGTATGTGTGTTTTACCACCAAGGCGTCTTGTAAACAGTCAGATTTATAAATCACCGGGTCTTAGTATTGTACTTCTGAAGGTAAGAGCTAGCGAAGACTCCAGTTTGCCACAAAGAGCCTGTTGCCTTGGGGAGCTGGCAACCTCACATGGGTGCTGGGAACCAATCCAGAGCCGTCTGCCAGAGTACCATACGGACAGCCCGGACGGATGCCATTTGCTTTGTTTTTTTAAAGGAAGAGTGAAAGGCTCAGGGAGTTCGGGTGGCTTGCTTGGGGCGAGTGAGAGAATGTGGACTCACACTGCCTTTCTCTCCTTCAGGGCCACTGGCTTGCTGCCTGTGTGCTCAGCCCCCACTGGGGGAGTCACTGCTCTTCTGTGTCTCAAATCCTGGCCGGACGCGTCCATGTGCCACTTTGATTTACAGTGGTTCTCACCTGTGGGTCGCGACCCCTTTGACAAACCTTTATCCCCAAAATATGTACATCACGATTCATAACAATAGCGAAATTACAGTTATAAGGTTGCGGTGAAATAACTTCATGGTTGGGGTCACCGCAGCACGAGGAACTGCATTAAAGGATCTCAGCATCAGGAAGGTTGCGAACCCTTGATTAAGGGTCTCTTCCCTAAGGTGTCTCTTTGGCTCTCTCTCAGTTTAGGACTCTCCTTTGTCATAAGCTCAGACCGCTGAGGGTCAGGGCAAAGATCTTCCTTTTTCACTATCCCCCGATACCGGAAATACATCACACACGCATGCATACACACAATCATATCTATTCTGTCCACATGGATATGCACATGATCTCATATACATGTGTGCATGGGATGCTTTCATAGGACACATATGCATGTATGTGCATGCATATACGTGAACCCCATGCACGCTTCTTTTCATCCACATGCATATGCACGTGCGCATGTAATGCTCTCATGTGTGAGTGTGTATGTGTGTAGTGTGCACACACGTGCGCGCAGTGAACACATGCGTGCTCACATCTGTGCCTGCTCTCCCTTCCCAGTCCTGCTCCTGAGTGCCCCTGTGTTCCACAGGATTAGAGTAATTGTCCCTGCCCAATCGAGACCCAAGAGTACATGACAATGAGTCTCTTCCGGCTCTTTCCTCCATCACACTCTTGTCTGGGAAGGCATTGGCTGAATTCCTTATGGCCACTCCCCCAAAATTCAAGATGACTATCTTCAAAAACTTCAAGCAAAGTTTGGGTGGGTGAAGAAGAAAGGACACACACATATGAACCCCAGGGTAAGCATTTGATGGTTAGGGATGGCCTATTCTTTGGAAAGGACCTAGAACAAAGGTCGGTTGGCAGGCGAGGTTTCCCATGATCTGCTGTCTCCCTGTGAACCCCACCAAACACACCCACTTCAGTGTCAGCTGTGGCCTGCGGCTGCTTCTTCTTGGAGCCAAGATGGCCCAGGGACCTTTTGTCTGCCTGGTGACCTCTTCTTGGCTGGACTCTCCCCGCACCTTGACAGCTTCATCTCATTGAACTGGTGGTGTTCTTTGTTCTGGAGATGCCACGCCCCCTCCAGCGCTGTCCCAGATCCCATCTCTGACTGGCCTGGTAGCACAGTCTGCCCCACCCTCAACTCCCCTGGCCCCTTTTTAGTAGAAAAAGTTTCGTTTTTCTTTCCTTTTAAACATTTTTAACTGACGCATACTTGTGCACATTTATTGGGTACAGTGTGATGTTTTAATAGGTGTATATAACGTGTGAAGGTCAAGACAAGGTAATTAGCACATCGTTTCAAACATCATTTCCTTGTGTGAGGAGACTCAAAAGCCTGTTTTCCAGTCCACACTGCATTATTGTTAACTTTAGTCACCCTTGTGCTGTGGAACACCAGATCTGGTTTCTCTGGTTCTGTCCCTGTATCCTGACCTCTCTCTGCCCTCCCTCCCCCCCCCCAGCCCTCCCCAGATTTTGGCAACCACCGTCCTTCCTCCTATTTAGAAGAAGTCTCTTCTTTTGCACCCTCGAATGCTTGGGAACATCCAGTATTTCTCTTCCGGTGTCTGGCTTATTTCATTTAACATTGTACCTTTAGGTTACACATCCAGAGGACAGATCCTGAGAAGTCAAGGCGGCACCTGCAGCGTGCCCAGCTGTCCGTCAAAGGTGATGGGCAGAATCACGTGCACACACCTGTAGCAGCACACTCTCTATTCAGTCACAAAAAAAGAACGGCAGACTGTCACTTGTGGCAACACGGATGAGTCTGTCTGACGTGGTAGTAAATGAAATTAGCCTTACTCCTCTTTGAAGCCCTGTAGCCCAGAAAAGGTGAACTAACTTCCATGAAGTAACATTGAACCCCGAGTTCACCTTGCCACGAGGAGGCATTGTTACTGTTGTAAGATGGAAGGAAGATTACCCCCCATTTCCTCTCCCCTGATCAATATGCGATTAATCCGATCAAGGACCACTAACCAGTGTGCAGCCCGGCCTTCCTTCCCCTGTGCAACCGTCGGCTGTTGAGCCTTTCTTCCCCACGGGGTAAGGCTGGCATGAAGTAGAGGCAGGCATTCAAGCCTTGTGGTGGGTCTAGACTAAGAGCCACACTTGTGTTTGGGCCACGGGAGTCTGATGGAGCTGGTTTTCTGGACAGCTGTGATAATTTTTGAAAGTTATAATACAAACACGAAAACCTTATGAATAAATTTATCTTTTTCAATTTTTTTGCTCAAGAAGGTGCCTTAATTTTGTGATTTTTTTTCCAGCATCATTTGTGGCTTCTTTGGCTATGGCTGAGTGGTACGTTGTGCAGAGTGAACTTGGATAATAACTTAGGGTAATGAAAGGTGCACCTCAGAGAACACCCCGGGAAGGCCTAGCAAGTTCTTAACACCAGGAAGGAGAAAGCAGAGAGGCTGCTTTGAAAAGATTACAGACTTAGAGAAATTGCTCAGAGTCTCCAGGGGCTCCATTCACCGTTCCCGTGCTTATCTTGTCTACTTCCGTATCTTGGGTTAGCCATAGCATCCTTGTTTTAGCTGGCTAACTAGAACGCCAACAACGGCATTAACGAAGGACTGTAGTTGACATTAAAGTTCACTGCTCTGCACATGTCTGTGGGTCCTGACAGAGCTATGATGTCCAGGATGTCCACGAGACACAGATCCACAAAGAGCCATTTCACCACCACCCCAACCCCTCACGCCCCATCTTTCAGATACTGCAGTCTCTGACATGACACGCCCTGTCTCCTGTTTGCACATGACCCTTGGACCTCTCTAGATTACTTGTAATAGCTTAGCCGAGCAAACACCAAACCAAGTTACACTGCCGTTCAGCAACAAGGAAAGTGTCTGTGTACTCTCCGCGCAGGAAGTCTTTTCCTTCCCGTATATTTTCAATCCAAGCCTGGAGAACTAACTAACCCGGAGGACTCGCTGTGACCAGGGGAAATGCAACATTAGAGAACTGGACATCGAGGCAGGGGTGGTGACGCACGCTTAACCCACACTTGGGCAGCTGAGGCAGGAGCATCGCCGCAAGTTCAAGCTACACAGCAAGACACCTTCCCATTCCTTAACCCTCACTCCACCTCATCTTAAAGCAAGCAAACAAACAAAAAAGGCCTTGCCCAAATTTGGACGTGGGAGACCCCAGGAGAGCAGTCTCTCTTCAAAGCAGGAAGTGGGAATCAGTCCCAGAGGGTTAATGCTTCTGCTACCTCAGCTATGAAGATCATTTAGCACCCAGGGCTTCCTGTCCCCATTGCTAGCCCTCGGCCATGCTGGTAGTGAAGCTGGTTCCAGCTGGAGTCATCCAGGAAGCTGGACAGAGGTGTAACGGGCTGGACAGCTTCCGAGCTAGGTTTCTTCTGTCTGTCTCTCCTGGTGACGGGAGCTGAGCGCTTCAGGAGGGTAGTGTGTGGGAAGATGGTGGCTTTGAGCTGGTTTTAGTCCCCTTTCACCAAATAATTATATTTAATACCTCCTCTTGGTTTTTATGAACTTCCCCTATTTTTTTTTTCTTTTGGAGCGTTTCTTTTCTGTCTTGCTCTAATCATTGCTGCTTTTTTCTCTAGGCATTTATAGCCCCAAATTACTCAACTTCGATTTATTATTCTTATCAATTACTGCTTTCTTTTTTCCTCGGCTCTTTGAGCTGTTTTTTTTTTTGTTTGTTTGTTTGTTTGTTTGTTTTTTGTACGGCATTTGCTCGGGACATTTTTGCCCCCTTTAATGCCTGACTGTGGCCTCCTTCAGACCAGGAGGCTTGACTTCACTTTGCCTCAGATTGAAATAGTGCCCCTCCTGTGCCATCAGTTTTCACTGAATCACACTCTGGGCTGTTCCCAGGCACGCTGTTGTGTGTTTGTGCACGTTGGAATTACCGTAAATGCTCGAGTAGAAGTCCCACTCATGTAAAGTCTTAATTTTCTCCGGGCAAGGAACCATTCCTTACGGTGTCTCTCTGGAAATCTCTCGTCACGGCGGCATGGTGGAAGCTGTTACGTTTTCACCCACCACGCTGCAGTTAGAGAAAGACACTACGCTTGCTTTGAGTCACCGATGACTCCAGGGCTCTAGCGGACATCCTAGGAGTCTGGCAGAAGGGGCGATGAAGACAGTGAACACGATGCCTGCCTCACAACTTCTGAAAGAGCGGCTCCCGGATGCGATGGCTTCTGAGACTAGACTGAAAACAACCGTTGACTGGTTAATTT
Source organism: Mesocricetus auratus (assembly GCF_017639785.1). Lineage (NCBI taxonomy): Eukaryota > Metazoa > Chordata > Mammalia > Rodentia > Cricetidae > Mesocricetus > Mesocricetus auratus. The sequence continues at coordinate 7,136,444 of NW_024429192.1, read as the reverse complement.
AGGGGGGTTTAAATGGGTGCTTGTTGCTCAGGGGTCCATGCAAAGTATTGACAGACACAGATACAAATTTATAGGTTAGCCAGTGTTATAGCTCGGTGGGAGAGCACTTGCTGGAGTGGGCAAGGATGCAGGACGAGACCTCAGCAGCCGAGGAAAGTGAGCTGTTCCATTGTAAATGTCTAGTTCAGGAGGATTAGCTGCCACAGTGGGGAACCCGAGGACCCTTTGCTTCTGACTTGACAAGCAGTAGGTAGTGACACTGTTTCACGAGCCATGAGGCGAGGGTGTGTGCACATAATTCTCAAGTTAGGGCCAGGGCACATACCTGTTAAAGAGAAGCTTTTTCTTTGAGAGAAGCCTTCAGCCAGCCTGGTTCTAGAGCCACATCAGTCCCAAATAAACACACAGGAGGCTATATTAATTATGAAGCTGTTGGCCTTGCTTGTTTCTTACTGGCTAGCTCTGGCTTAAGTAATTACCCCATAATTGTTAATCTAAGTATTTCTCTTACCGGAGAATAGTTCCGGGCTTCCTACCCCATGGCGGTTACATCTCGAGCTCTCTTGTGTTTCTCCTTCCCAGAATCCTCCTGGACTCCTAGTCCCACCTATCTAGATTCCTATTGGCTCAACAGTGCTTTATTGACAAATGTACAGGATTTCCCCCATCACATACCTTTACTTCAAGAACGTGGGAAGCAGAGGCAGACAGATGTCTGTGAGTTCCAGGCCAGACTGGTCTACAGAGCGAGTTGTAGGCCAGCTAGAGCTACACGGTGAATTGTGTGAACATTTAAGTCTATTGTCTTTTGTTTACATGGTGTTGGGGCATGAATCCAGGGTTCTTGTAACTTTATAGTCTAATGGCATATTGCAACTTCAAAGCTAAATACTAGCCAGAGTGACTCTGTAGTCCCAGCACATTCCTGACCATTTATATTATATACTTTCTAAAATCCCGATTCATAGGGGCAAGTTTGCTTATTGGGAAAGCAGGCGGGGCTGCCTTATATTTGGGGCAACCTTAAGAGCAGTTTCCAAGTGGACGGTTTCTCTTGAGCTGGAGATGCACGGACTTCTCCCCAGCTGTGTGCGCTTTCAGCAGACAGTATATATTAATATTCTCAGACTTGATGCCAACACACCCCTCGTCCACACGCCAGGCCCCAAGGCTCCCAGCAGCCTTCTGGTTTTGAAACCCCTGGACCCCACCCCCATGTTTGGTACCTTGATTCTTCCCATTCTGAAATCCACCCTTGGTTGTGCCAAGGCTGCCCAGTCCTGTTGCAAATGGCTGTACTCCTCGGGGGTCCTGTGCACATCGATTTGACTTGATTCCCCCACTTCCAGTTTTCTACCCTGCCCCTGGGCAGTCCCATATCTTCCCCAAGCTTCGTCTCTCACTCATACCGACTTGAGAATGGTTACTGGTAGGCCAGATCCTGCATCCAGCTTGGCTGCACAGTGCTGTTACTGTTATCTTACACGCAGGTCTGTTGCCAGTGTTTAAAAATCGAGACCAAATGAAGAGCTCCGGAGTTTTGCAAAATGGACAGGCTGGCAGCGTGGTGACTGGGCTCTAGCAACTGTCCCTATGAAGCGGGACGTCACTCTTCTTTTGATGGCGCCCGTTTGTTTACAGACATGGGTGTAAGGTGTCAGCCGCCGTTTTCTGTTTCTTCACACGCTCCCCATGATAGGCACAAGGAAAGGAGCACTGACTTTCTGATTTTTCTATCCTAGTGTAGGGAAATTACATCGGGGGCCAACCAGAGCAGATGTATATAAATGTGTGTATGTGCGCATTTATGGAAACGTTTTATTTAAAAATAGGATTGTAAAAGAATTCCATGTGCGTGAGTATTTTGCCTGTATGTGTGGATAGGCACTGTTTGTGTGCATTCATAGAGCCTTAGGAGGCCAAGAAGGTATCGGGTCTCTTGGAACCGGAGTTACAGACAGTTGTGAGCCACCGTGTGGGTGTTGGGAACTGAACCTGGGTCCCTTACAAGAGCAGCAAGTGTTGTGAACTGCTAGGCCATCTCTCCAGCCCCTAGAAAAGCATTCTTAATTAATATTCAGTGTATGTCTGAGCCGATAGGTGTAATGTGGGATTCCAGAATTTATGTGCTGACTGATGAGTTTCTGAGATGGCTCGTCTGTCTGTCTGTCTGTCTGTCTATCTATCTATCTATCTATCTATCATCTACCTACCCATCTATCTATCTATCTATCTATCTATCTATCTATCTATCTATCTATCTATCATCTATCTATCTAACTACCTATCTCCACAGCCCCAGTCCCCAAAAAGATCATCTAGCTTTACTCTATGTTACTTACTGACTGCCTGCAATGTACAGGGGTTTCCAGGCACAGTGGAGAGAAAGGCAGGCCTGTCTCCTTCCCAGGAGGAGCTTACAGTCAGCGGGCACCAGCTGAAGTCTCCTGCCTGTCACCTGCTTGTCAACCAGTGACATGGCCTGCTGCCCAGCCTCTCACTCTTCCTTCCATCTGCACACTCAATTCCCCACGTCAGGTTAACGCCCGCCCGCTCAGGCGTAACACCAGGGATTAGGATGCTGACATCTGCGGAGCCCATTATCCCACCTGTGACAACATCTGTTTGCTAAATAGATTAAAATGTTATCATCTGCCAACCTGCTGTGACGCTCCCGAGCTAAGCGTGGAGGCCCCGTGGAGGCTGTGGGCCGGGTTAAATTAAATCAGCTTTCAGTTTTTATTTGTCTTATTTATGCCTACTTCATTGATGGGAGGCAGGGGAGGGCGGGCTGAAACGTGTGTGGAGGACAGCCTGGCAGGACTCGGTTCCTTTCTCCTCCCCCGGGGGCTCGGCCCTGTTTTATTCAAGCGCTTCCCCAAGTCCCCTGGTGATTTTGATTGGCAGCTCCTCTCCCTCCACCCCATTCATGCTCTGTTTTCACTTATATTTTTACCTTGGCTACGTTTAATTTTCAGATTTTAGGTCCACTTCTGGAAACTCATCATCACCTCGTCTGCCCTCCTCTCTCACTCCGTATCCCCTGAAATGCTTTAGCTTTTTTTTTTTTTGGTTTTTATGAGACAGGGTTTCTCTGTGTTGTTTTGGAGGCTGTCGGTCCAGCCCAGCCTCGAACTCACAGAGATCCGCCTGCCTCTGCCTCCAGAGTGCTGGGATTAAAGGCGTGCGCCACCACCGCCCGGCTGCTGTAGCTTTTTATAGTGGATGGCAATTAATTATGTCCCATCACACGAATATTTGCTTACTGACCAGCTCTCAGTGGAAATGGTGAAGGCGGGTTCAAAGCGGCCGTAAAATCATTCACTTCTTTCCAGGTGCGAAATGCCATTCTGCCCTTCCAAACGTTTACCTGAAATGTGTGGTTTTGTTTATTTCAGAGACTTGAAGATAGAAAATTTGCTACTGGATGAAGACAATAACATCAAGCTGATTGGTATGACTTTTTTTTTTTTAAGCATGCTAACCTCTTAAGTTGTCCATGATCTGTATCTAATCCTAAGACAAGATTTCTAGTGTACCCCTTGTACATCTCATGTTTAATAATAGTTTTGACGATGAAAATTAGTTTAATAGTTTGTTTAAATAATAAATTAAAAATATTAGGAAGACTCGGCCTGGAGAGATGGCTCGGTGGTTAAGAGCACTGGCTGCTCTTCTAGAGGACCCTGGTTCAATTCCCAGCAACCACATGGCAGCTCACAACTGCCTGTAGCTCCAGTTCCAGGGGATCTAACGCCCTCACATGGGCATAAATGGAAGCAAAACACCAATGCACACGAAAAGTAAATAATTAAAAAAATATTAGGAAGACTAAAAATAGTGTCATTTGATTGTGAATTGAATTTTATAGTTCCAAGTAAATATTTGTTGGTCACGTATTTCTTTGGACTTTGTAAGCTTCTTGTATGTGCTTGTGGTACATGTCTGACGTGTGTGCGTGTGCATGTGTACACGGGTATGGCGGGCAGAGGTCACGTGTTCCCCTCAGCCTCTTTCTACCTTATGTTTTGAGACAGGGTCTCACTGAACTGAGACCTCACCCATGTGGATAGGCTATGAGGCTGGGGGACTCTCCTGTCTCTGCCTCCTGAGCAGTGGGACTGCAGACATGTGCCACCCTCACCAGATTTTCCCTGGAGTGCTGGGAATGCAAACTCAGGTCCTTTGTTCTCAAGGCAAACTGAGCCATCCCCAGAGGTCCCCAAAGTGTAATTAAATTCAGACTTCCCTCCCTTCCTCTCTCTCTCTCTCCCTCCCTCCCTCTCTCCCTCCTTCCTTCCCTTCTTTCCCTTCCTCCCTCCATCCATCCATCCTCCCTTTCTTTCTAGATATGTTTGATTTTAAGTGTATGTGTGCTGCCTGAATATATATCTGTACACCTCATTCGTGCCTGGTGCCTGTGGAGGCCAGAAGAGGGCATTGAATCCCTTGGAACTGGAGTTATAGATGATCGTGAGCTGCCATGTGGTGCTGGGAACTGAACCTGAGTCCTCTGTAAGAGCAGCCATTGCTCCTAACCACTGGGCCATCTTCTGTGCCTTAAATTCAGAGGATCCTCAGCCTTTAAAGCGTTCTCTCTCTCTCTCTCTCTCTCTCTCTCTCTCTCTCTCTCTCTCTCTCTCTCTGTGTGTGTGTGTGTGTGTGTGTGTGTGTGTGTGTGTGTAGTTGCTCTTGGCGGTCAAGTTCACACCCAGCTGTGAGGCATCCAGCACCATCTCCCATTTCTCGCTTTTCTTTCTTTTCCTACTTCACGTGCAAGCGATTCCTTCTGCCTAGATGGCTTGAAAAGACGTCTTGGCTCACACTCAGTTCCCAGTGTGGAACATGCTCCCGGGCTGTGAAGACGATACCATAACCATGGCAACTCTTATCAAGGAAAACATTTAATTGTGGTGGCTTACAGGTTTAGTCCATTAACTTCATGGTGGGAAGCAAGGCAGCATCCAGGCAGACACGGTGCTGGAGAGGGAGCTGAGAGTTCTTACATCGTGACTTGAAGCCAACAGGAAGTAGTCTGAGACACTGGGTGCAGCTTGAGCATATGACACCTCAAAGCCCGCCTCCACAGTGACATACTTCCTCCAGCAAGACCACACCTACTCCAACAAAGCCACACCTCTAATTGTGCTGCTCCTTTTGGGGCTCATTTTCTTTCAAACCACCACAAGCAGTCTGAAGAGAAGGTGAACCTAAGCGAGAGCCTGGAACTCCCCTCTCACTGAGTATGATGGTTGCTTTTAGAGATCAGGAGCTGCTCTATTCACTCTCTTGGGTTCCCACCTCTTGGCTGGTAGCCATGGGATTAACATCTAGCCAGGTATTTCAAGTCATCAAGCAAAAAGGCAAATTAAAACTAGCTGCTCAGACCAAATTTGCCTGTGAGGTTCTAGCAGGGGGCAGCAGTCCTGCCCATAGATAGCTCAGAATATCCTGACCTACCCCACATGCGTGCTGTGTTTATAGCTGAAGGAGAGAAGTGGTGTACAGAAAACAGGACAGGAGAGAGGCGCAGAGAACCCAGATGGCGGACTTGCCTGAGCATGGCTTCACCAGCTGACCCCCTGAGACTCAGCTCCTTGTGGTAGGAGGAGGTTGCAGTCTGTTTACTTGTCATGATAGGTCGCAGTTCACTGTGCATGGAAATGTCTTCGGTTCAAACTTAAAATGTGTAGAGCCATCTCTAGGCCAAACCGAAGCGGGTAGTAAAGGATGGGCCAGACCTACTGGAAATGACCTGGCATCAAAAGCCAGAAACACACAATGTGAGGCAGGGGCTCTGGTCAATGGGTTTCTCTTGGTCTCCTCCTTCTCTGTACCCCAGTCCTCTCGCCCCCTAAAGGACTCTACACATGAAAGACATTGCCTCGCCATCCTGCCTGCTTCCCTCTAGGGGAAGGAGCCCAGCCTCTTCTTCTCTTGCCCCTGGGATGGGCAGTGTGAACCAAAGGTTTTTCCTAAACCTTATTATTATTGTGTTAACTTGAAAGCCCTTTGAACCTTTTGCCTTCAAAGGATTTACTTAGGTGGTTTTCAAAGAGGATTATAGCTATTATCATTTCTTCGTAATAGTTTCCTTGTTTTTGAAATCATTTGGTTTAAATAAACTTATTTCAGCCGTGTCTCAAATTAGTTAGAATCATCAGGAGTAAGATTTTTGATTCAATCATATATTTTTCTTCTTAGAAGAAAGAAGAGGAAAAAAAAAAAAAAGAGAAGGCAGCCGGATGTTTGCAAGGATGTTCCCTCCCCAGGGGGCATAGCTACAGATTAGAGGAGCTGTGAATATTCACTGGGGCTTTCTTTTGAGATTCCATTTTGCAGCTCTCAGAAAAATTGAGTGATAATTAGCTTATGTATTTACCAAATCTAATTGAGACCGACCTATCTGACATTACTGGGAGGCAAATTTCTCTCTAGTTTCACTATTCTAATTATAGGCATATGTGTAAAATTTTAATAACCATAATTATGAATGTGAAATATTCTGCCCTTTATTTCTCTACAATGTCTTTAAAATCAAGCCTTCTAGGCTAGATGAAGACAACCTTAAATGCAGATTCGGCAACCCCTCCACTTCCCCAATCCTGAACTAATTTATCTTCTTGGAATGCTCTTAAGATAAGGCCAGGCTCTGTTCCCTTGCTTGCCTGGGACAGTGGAGGGTGGTCTGGCCTCTTGTCTTGCCTTTCCTGATAGATGGGATGAGGGGGGAAGGGAGGAGACGGTCTCAGAGAGGCTGCCAGCCCTTTGCTTTGACAGAGTCCAGGAATGGGAGCTTTACCTTTAATCTTGGAAACTCAGAGACACATTATTTCCCCCCTGGGATTGCTGTGAAACTGGGCTTCTAACAAGACAACTTCCCTTAACGCTTTGACCCTGGCAACACTACCGTCTTTACCGCGTGGTGCTGTCTCCAGACTCCACAGTAGGTGTTCTTATGCAAAGAGTCATGGGAGTTTCCTCCCGTTAATGCTCCCCACCCCACTCCGTCCCGCCCAGCCAGGGTGCCACAGTGCATCCTGGGTCTGGGAACAGAGCCCCTCACCATCTTTGCAACAGACACTTTCTCAGCTGGGAGGCTAGCCAGCCCCTGCAGTTCAGAAAGACCCTTCTGTGCTGGTCTTGCGGTACCTAGTGGGGCAATCTGGACCAACAGAAAAGAAATGGGCAGGTAGAGGGTAAAGGTGAGGAGACAGGAGGAAGGTGGCAAGCAGGAAAAAAAAAATACAATCACGAAAGCAACAGAAGAGAAAGGTCAGTGTTGAAACAGCCAGATCCCTAATGCAGGCTTTGCCTCTTCTTGCCTGACCTGAGGGCTCGGCATGCTTCGGGGCCTGAAAGAGTTCCTGGGGTGCTCTTTGGATAAGCTGTTTGGTGGTACAGTTCACTGCTTCGAGTGTTGGGGGACTCTTGTTCAGCGTCGTCATTGAGACAGGTGGTTTCCAGTCTCCCAGTTTTCTCCTGCCCGGTTTGCCGTTCCCTAAGTTCTTTCCCGTGGCTTTAGTGGAGGGCATGTACTTGCAGGTGGACACATGCCAGAGCGGAGAGAAAGACAGTAACTAGGGGCCTAGTGCCGGGCAGGAGGTGTGGGAGTGGTTCCAGCCTCCTCAGAGCCAATCTCCGACTTGCCCTGAAGCTTGGGAGTCTTACGGCTGCGCGTTCAGTTTTGCGATGGAGTTCAAAGGATGACCCGGGATGTCAGATCTTAATTCTGAGGTCAACAGAGACTGAGGAAAGTTATCAGAGGAGACAAGGACACTAACAGCTCCCTAATTACCCTCCAGTTGCAGTCATCTTGAAGATCAAAAGTAAATAGTGCACTAAACTCCTAATAGACCCAAAGTGGCCGTGAGGCACACCAGGGCTTTTCTGTAGACTTGCCAGACGCCTGACTCATCGAAGAACAAAGCAATGCCATGAGGTCACTTAGTCTAGTTGGCATCGCCAGCCTGCTGGGCGGTCTTTTTCCAGTCAACACGCGGGGCTGTTTAAATTGCCCCCCCCCCATTACAGTATACCTCTGGAAGGAATTTCTTAGAGACTTTAATGGAAGACACTGCGTTGAAGAAGTCAACTGTAAGTGGCCAGTGATGCAGATGGCCAGCGGAGAAACTCGGTCTCCATCCAGTTTCTCCCAGGCTGGCCACAGGGCAGCCAGGATCTCAGCATGCTCTCCATTCCCGCCTCAGTCCTAGAAAGCTAACAGTCTCTCTTCGCCCTGGATGACTCATTTACAAGGCTCGGTAGAAATATGCTTTGGCTCATCACACTGTTAGGTCTAGCTGGGTATTGCAGCGAGGGCTGATGTAAGATGTTCCACTGAAGCGAGGGAGCTGCCACCCGCCCGGCAGGCACGCCTTTGTCCTGAGAAGTCTGTCAGGGTTATGGTTTGCAGCTGGTGGGTTTCCTGTTGGATGCTAAATTATGTGTTAGCCTGAGAGAATGTTTCCTCTCCTGCTGTCTTCCTCCTCCTCCTCCTCCTCCTCCTCCTCCTCCTCCTCCTCCTCCTCCTCATCTTTCTCCTTCTCCTTCTCCTTCTCATTCCCCTCCTCTTCTTCCTCCTCCTCCTTCCCTCTTCATTTTTGCAATTTTCTAATTCAGAGTCCATGTTTGTCTTCTCCTCTCTGCAGACTTTGGTTTGAGCAACTGTGCAGGGATCCTGGGTTACTCGGACCCATTCAGCACACAGTGTGGCAGCCCAGCCTACGCAGCTCCGGAACTGCTGGCCAGGAAGAAATACGGCCCCAAGATCGATGTCTGGTCAATGTGAGTTATCCAGCTTGTAAAAGTCGATGTTGCCCCCTGAGGTCTCCGCACCCCCTGTTTGTGAAATAGTCTCTCACTGTCTGGTGAGATGCTGTGGATTAGATCATCCATGATTCTCGGAGCCCAGATTCCCTCCTCTCTTTCCAGACTTTTCCTCATAAACTTTCCAAACAGCATTTACAAACATTTCACTGGGAAGCGGAGAAAGGCAGAAAGCCAAGTCTAGTCTTCACAGGCTCGTGTTGGTGCTCCACGAACCACCCATGTTCTATGTAAAACCTTTTCGTAAAGGTCTGAGATCATAGCTACCTGGGAGGCCGGGGGAGGAGGGTCACAAGTTCAAGGCTGACCTGGCCTGCAGATTGAGTCTAGGGTCACCTGGGCAACTGAGTAAGACTTTGTCTCAAAGCCAAAAGGGGAAATGGGTGAAAATGAAGCTGGTGGTGAAATCCTGGCTTAGTGTATGGGAGGTTCTAGGTTCATTCTCCTGACACACACCAAACCAAACACACACATGTGTACACACACACACACACACAAACCTAACAAACACACAGGCACATGGGTGTACATACAAACACACTACAAACCACCCAGATACTATATACACAACCAAACCAAACAAACACATGTGTACACACACACACACACACACACACACACACACACACACACACACGAACCAAACAAACACATGTACACACACACACACAAACCAAACAAACACACAGGTACGTGGTATTACATGCACATCACATACTAACACACCACATATACGCACCAAACCAAACACATGTGCACATGCACATACATGTGTAACACACCACACACACCATACAAATAGACAAACAGCACACACCCCCACACATCACACTCCCCCTACACACATCCTCACTAAAACAAAATCCGACAAACAGATCCTGCCATAGTTTGCTAAGCATGAGCCCTAAGTGCGCCTGCGGCCTCTTTGCACCTGCCTGGTCCCCACCCACAGCCTGGCTTCTCTCTGCTCCTCCTCCTCCTCCTCTTCCTCCTCCTCCTCCTCCTCCTCCTCCTCCTCCTCCTCCTCCATCAGAAAGGGCTGTCTTGGGATGGTTGGGGAATCCATTAACGCTACATAGACGGAATGAAAGGTCTGTGGAAGCCCCCCCCCATACCTCAAGACCTTCCGAGGGCACTGTTGTGTCTCCGTGGTGATGAGGAGATGACAAACGAAGGTTGGGGAGCACGCGGGGGGTGGGGGAGCAGTCTGCTTTTTGAGGGGACAGACAATGTCGTGTCGCCCCAGGTGTCAACGCAAGTGGGAGCCTCCTTAGTGTAGAAGGGGTCAGAGGCTCAGCCTCCTCTGTCACCTCTCGCTAACTCTGACACAGAAGCGAGTAGCTTACCCACATGGAGAGAAAAGCATGGGCTGAGAAAGGTTGGGTTTTGTTCTCACCCCTTTTGCCCGGTTGCTCGGCCGCAGGGGAAAGGGATTCACGTGTAGCATCTGTTGACACTCCATCTCCCTGTTCTGTGACTGAGATGAAGGGCCCCGCTCCCCAGGGAGGCTTCCTGCCCCCTTTCCCATGGCCACCAGCTCTCCTGTCTAGAGGCAGGGACTCTGGGCCTGTCTGGGAGAAATGGTGACGGATGGGCTGGAGAAGAGCCTGGGATGTGCAGAGTTCCGCTTGTGCCACGAGAGTCCCCGGGAGCAAGGTGGCAAGCTGTAGCACCCGAGACCCCGGGGGAGCTCCTCAGTCTCCTTTCCTTGGGCCTCACTAGGCAGAGACCATTGCACGGCACACCCTTGAGACGGGAGACAGACCTCCTCTCCTGGGTTGTAGCCAGCTACTGTGACTCAGTTGCCTACTTCCAAGAACCCAATTGTGTCACCCAGTCCCCACTTAACCTTTTGAAGCCCTAACCCCCCATGTCATTGGTGATGCGGCCTTTGGGAGGTATCTCTTTTGGATGAAGTGAAGAAGGTGGGCTCCACGATGCTATTAGTGCCCTTATAGGAGGCACAGAGAGACTCTCGTATGTGAGGTCACGGGACAAGGGTGGCCCTCTCCCAGGTAGGAAGGAGGGAGGCTCTCACTCATCAGAACCCAGCTGGTGTTCGATTTTGATTTTAGGCTTTCAGTCCCGGATTGGTGAGACAGTGTCTGTTATTTGAATTCCCGGTTCTGTGGTATTTTGTTATTTGGTTACGGTAGCCTGTGTTGACCAGCGTTTCATGGCTATAACTGAATGCCTGAGACATGAGCTCATGAAGACTAAAGGTTTATTTGGTGACTACCTCTGAAGGTTCCAGTCTGACTGACTGACCTCATTGACTGTGACCTGTGGTGAGGTGCAGGGCGGAACAGCTGAACTTTCTTTCTTTCTTTTTTTTTTTTTTGGTTTTTCTAGACAGGGTTTCTCTGTATTGTTTTGGAGGTTGTCGGTCCAGCCTGGCCTCGAACTCACAGAGATCCGCCTGCCTCTGCCTCCCGAGTGCTGGGATTAAAGGCATGCGCCACCACTGCCCAGCCAGCTGAACTTTCAAACCAGGGACAAAGAGAAAAAGAGGAAACAGTCCCTGTCCCTTTCCAGAGTATGCATGAGCTGCTTAAGGATTTCCGCTAGTCCCCACTCCTAAATACCCCACTGTCTTCTCATAATGCCTTCCTGGGGATTGGACCTTTGGAAGCACATGACCCTCCGGTGGAGACTTGCCCAAACCACGGCATAGACCATGCTGACTGAGACACATAGCCGTCTGCAAGTCCCTGTAGACAGATGCAGTGCCAGGCGGTGGCGAGGCAGACAGACAGCTGCACGGAACCTAGAAAGCAGTGCAAGCGCCTTTAGCCCACTCCGGAGAGCCGAGTGGAGCTGGCCAGGTGGGGAACAGGGATGGAAGGTTCCAGGCTGGATGCATGGCGCAGGCCGTGCCGGCATCCGATCACCGCGGACTCTGAAGGTCTTGGTGAGAGCAGGAAGCCTCAGAGCCTTGGTTACAAGATGGATTTTTCCACTACCTCGGAGTCCTTTGTCTGAGGGAGAGATTAGATTTCTGTGTGGCACCCATGGCATTGCTGGCAGAATTGGAAATGGGAAACCCAAAGAGAATTTAATTCAACGCTGCTTAAGGTGAGCATGGAGATGGAGCCCCTGTCTCCCTGCTCCAGCACCACTATTACAAAATGCCCCTCTCCCCCGTTTTATGGCTGTGAAACAGAGCAGTGACGAATCGACTTCTCAAACCAAAAGCAAACACCCCTCTCCAGAGGTTTTCGAGCCTGCTGGGTGGCAGGGAGTCGCTCTAAGGCTTTGGAGACTGGTGAAGAGGGAAGACTCCGGCCACACAGGAAGGCGAGGAGACTCCTGAGACAGCCTGGGGTTCTGGGCCACCCCATCCCTCTGGCAGTGCCAGCATTAGCTGTGGAAAAGGAGGTGGGACCCTGGGGCGGTCATCCCTGTCAATGGTGTCGTTTTCGGGACCATATAAATTATCCTTAAATTCACCTTTTTCCTTCACTCAGAGGTCTAACGTGTGCACACATGTATGCAAGCGCGAGCCCCCCCCCCACGCACAAAACTCATTCATTCTCTCCCTCCCTCTCCACCCCTCCCCTTTCCTCCATTGAGTTTTTAGACACAAAACCATAATGTTCACTCTGGTACATCAAACATTTATTAATGCAACTCGACTTTTCCTCAGAGTGACATTATGCACTAATTAGAAAACAACTATACCGCAGATGTACTTTTTAATTGAAGAGAATTTAACTTCAAGAGTATCACAGCGCTTGCTTGAGAACCCCAGTGAGCCTCTGAGGGTAAGAGAAACGGACACCAGGAGCCTCGTCCTGGCCACATGGCCCCAGGACAGGCGACCTCACTCGATACCTGCTCATGCAGAGTGGACACTCGCTTTGCTCCTTGCATCTGGGTAAAGTTTCTGGGACTTCTCCAGGGAGCAGTGACGCTGCGTCTTTCTTGGCAGAGACGGCCGCTTTCCCTCTGTATGCTGACTATCAGACTACCAAGACCAGCATTTGCCCTCTGGTTCGGCGCAGGGGATCCCACACGTCTCTCCACAGGACCTTTTCCCTCCTCCAGTGCCCATGCTGTGGCCAGCTCCTTTCTGCGTCAGACTGGTGTGCAGTGTCCATTTCCCCGTAGGCTCCCCCACCGTTTGCTGTGAAAACAGCGCTACTCACTGATTGCTGCTCTCCTGTCCCTGCCTCTGTAACCGCTGGCTTTCTTCAAAGCTTTCTTGGGGTTGTCAAAGTTCCATGTCTGCCTCAGAGAACCCAGGGAACCCCTGGGCCACATTTCAAAAGGCTTTTCAGGAAATTCTGAGCATGTTTTGAAACCCCGTCTGACTCTGTGGGATTACGGGGGTTTAGAAACTGCATTCCACACATCCCCCTTTGGTATTCATGCATACTTGTGAAATGTCAGAGGAGACTGTGTTTCTTTCTTCATCTGCATATTAAGCATGGATGAAAACTCTAGGAGAGAGCAAAAAAGATGTCCAATCTGGCTTCTCTTTTAAACTTTCCTAGGGCTGTCCAACCATTAGTGTGGGTTTCCATTATCATTTGTAATAGTGCCCCAATATGATTGTAGTTCTCATTGTAGTCGTCATTGTATTTTATTTAAACAGATTTTTTTGTTTTTGTTTGTCTTTACTATAACAACGGAGAGGATTTATTTATTTATTTAATTCACTCCAGACATAGCACTCGCCTCTTCCTATGACTTCAGCTATTTGGCCTTCGTATTAGCTACATTTAAAGGTAAAGGCCCTGGGATGAAGTGAGAGGAATCTCTCAGCATCTGCGGGTTTTTAATTGATCACTCCATAATAACTGGAAGCCTTTTGGGAAGGCAGTCAAGGTGTGGCTTGCGGGTTGGAGGTGCCATCTAGAACACAGTGTCCTTCATTCTTATCTGTGGTCCAAAGTAGAGTAGGTAATGGAGAGAGAGAGAGAGAGAGAGAGAGAGAGAGAGAGAGAGAGAGAGAGAGAGAGAGAGAGAGAGAGAGAGAGAGAGAGGAGACTCACATCTCAGTGGGCACATGGTCATCAGAGGACATTGCTGTGGAATCATTTCTCTCCTTTAATTTTTACATGCATTTCAGCACTCAAACACTGACCACCAGGCTTGCCTGACAGGCACCATCACCTACTGGATCATCTCACTGGCCCCAGGCGGATCATTAAACCACATATTACAAGGCCTGGTCTGGGGGTTTCTGACTCTGAGTCTGTAGCCCCGCCCTGGAATGTGCACTTTCAAGCGTTCAGGCGGTGCTGATGCTCTGGAGTGAGGAACCCACTTTGGGAAGCGGCATACCACTTAGGGATGACTGTTTAGTGGTCCTCCGTAACTGTGGAAGACGCCAGAGGTTTTCCACTCATCAGAGCCTGTGGCTAAGGCCTCTTCGTAGAAACAGATCGTATAGTTTTGAACCTTCTTAGTTTTCTTTCCTGTCAGTGCTGAAGTCTCCCCAAAGCCAAGCTTTTAGCTCTGCCTGAAACACACCAGAGATGCAGCCCTGCACAATGGGTCCTTAAAGCACGTCGCGACCCCGTCTCTCCTCCCTGCCTTTCTGCCTGTGCCCCTCAGTTTGCTCAGTCCCACCTGTCACCATGGCTAGCCTGACCTCTAGTGTTTTAACTTGGTGCACCCCGTCGTACGTCTCTGTTGCCCCCTCGGTTTCTTTGGGGAATCTACGGCTTCATTCCGACTAAGAGCCACACCGAGTGCTTGCTGCCCGGTCTCTCCGGCTCTCCACGCTGGGCCCCTCTTGTTCACTTACGTGGGGGGACGGCTCGCTGTGTGAGTTTGGCTGTGGAACCTTTTGTCCCATAGCTATTCATTCCCCGAGGAATATGTCGCACTGAACACACACCAGGAACCACTGCTGTCTGTCACTGTGCGTCTGCCTCGTCTGTCCTGGTCTCCAGTTTCTTGGTTTCTGTAATCTGCCACATGGCCGTGTGCAGCCAACCGCAGACCCACAAGCTCATACATAAAACACTCCTCCTCTGAGAGGCTTCCCAGCCTCAAGAGTCCGCCGTCTCCTTAGCTGAACTCTGTGTCAAAAGCAGTGCAGCCCAGCATTGTCTTGCTCTCTGCATTCTCATTTTACTCGAAAGGGTCGTGTTTCTTTCTGCGTTTGCCCATTGCCTGCTTCTCTTCAGCTCAAAGTCCAAAATGGCAGCATCATTGTCTGGCTGTGTCATTCAGAGAGAGGCATCCAGCAAGAATCTGTGGAAGGAATGTCTGTCTGTCTCTCTGACTCCTTTCTGAATTCAGCGGACGTCTGAAAATCTGAGAGTGCTTAAGGCTGGGGCTGAGGGCCCCAGTACCTGTCATTATATGGAATGCACAATTCAGAGGCGCCTCCGTGGAGGGAGTTAGGCCCAAAGGGTCTTAATTTCAGTCAGCCTCATTGGCTCTGTTTTGACTGGAAATCCTGTGGCCTGTTTTTAAAAACACATCCGCCCCGTGCCTTTGAACAGTGGAGACCTCTTGGCAAGCAGTTGTTTCTTCCTCATCAGGAAATCTCATCAACGTGATAGTAGTTTGTACGTCAAGAGAATAAAATCCCCCCCAGAAGACCTTGCTGTCCTCTGGGTTGGCTTTGGATGTAAGCAGTTAAGTCCGCCCAGCAATAGCTCAACCACAGCCAAGATATTGGGCCAGGGCCTGGTGGGAGAGCCTCACAATAAATACCTGAATAAGAACAGAGCCCAGGAAGGACTTCCCTTAATGGCCACCCAGCGCAAAACTCGAGATATGGGTAAAAGACTGGCTTGGGGTGCGTGGATTTGGTTTCAAAGGGCTGAGCGGTAAGCAAAAGCCCTCATTAGCCCAGAAGAGGTGACTCTTGTCCTGTGTCATTAATCTGGTCCCCTCTAAGTTCTACCTTGTAGAGCATATCTGCAAAGATTATAGGCTGGCGGGATCATGCTTGATGCTGCTAACAGTGCGTTCCACATATTTTCCTATGGAATTGTTTGGTCTTGATGTATTCTCTTGACAACTTGAGTGTCCCTTGTCCGAAATGCTTAGGACCAGAACTGTTTTTTTTTTTGTTTTTGTTTTTTTTTTGTTTTTTTTTGCTTTGTGTATATGTAATGAACTATCCTGGCTAGGAGACCCAGGTCAGTGTTTCACATAGACATTATAGACCCAGCCTAAAGGTGGTTTTACGTAGTACCCTTAGTGCACGCGCTATGGCCTGCCACATGAAGCCAGAGGGGGAATTTTCTGCTTGTGGTGTCGTTTTGGCAGCTGAGAGGTTTCAGGATCCGGGGGGTGGGTGGGGTGTCTTAGACGTTCCAGCTGACACTCGGCCTGAATTCAGAGTGAGGATGTGTGGCTTCTCCTGCATAGGTCATTCTTCCTGTTCCTCCGAGCCTGGTTCCGTCTTCACAGTGTTCTCACACGGCCTTTGGAGTGTCAACACCTCAGCCATCACATGGCTGGAGGGTCCCGGGAGGATGCCTCAGCCAGGGCAGAGGCCAGGAAGCTGTGGTCTATGTGCGCTGTCTCCTGCTCCCCGGGGACCACGCTGTTCTCACATTTGATGTGTCTCTTTGCAGAGGCGTGAACATGTACGCTATGTTGACCGGGACCCTGCCTTTCACAGTGGAGCCTTTCAGCCTGAGGGCTCTGTACCAGAAGATGGTGGACAAAGAGATGAACCCCCTCCCCACACAGCTCTCCACAGGTAACGCACCTGCTGCTCTGCATTCAGGGTTTGGGCACTGTGCTCTGACAGGTTTGGACTCGCTTCGGAAGTGGTTGTGTGATGGTGATTTCCCTCGTCCTGTTCAAACAAGAGAGGCTTCTGGGCTTCCCATCCCCGAGAAGCCAGCCCATTCACCGCACCCGCTGCTCCTCTCCCCTGTAATTCGGAAGCTCCAGTTCCCTCCTTCTGTCTTTGGCATAGCAAACAGGCATCAAGAGGGCCGTGCAGTCTTTGCTGGAGAAGCAGCTGCAGGCTCACCATTTTGCAGTGTTGCCTTGGGAAGGAACATTTTCTGGAGTCAGTTTGCTGTAAAGAAATACTGGTTTCATTCAAGTACTGGGTCTGCGGTTTGTTTTGTTACGTGAATTTTTGAGGCCCTTAGAAAGCTTTCAGGTATGTGTAGATTCGGTTACTTCACTGGAATAAATCAGAGATGTGTTTGAGAAGTTCTCTCAAACTTCAGCCGCTTCAAATTGCAGTCAAAGGCTCGAATAAAGGTTTGGTTTCAGATCAGTAAATTAATAGGATCTGATCTTTTGTTTGGTTCACAATTCGCATCAAGTTCCTGGCCTACGCTCGGCTTGGAGGGGTCGTTTAATTGTTCTGTTAGAGTAAATCTAGGTTCACTGAAATGAGGCTTTTGACAGAGAAAGGATAATTATTTAATTTTCCCCTTCCTGATACATGGATAAAATAGAGCATTTTATTTTGCCACTGTTAAGTATTTTCCCCTTGGGTTTATAAGCATCTGGGAGACTGACCAGAGACATGCTCTTGTCAGTGGATCCAAGCTGAAATGAGTTCTTGGGCATAATTACCCAATCCAGCTCCGCTTTCACCTTGCAAGTGCTCTATCATCCCTGGAGGTTGAGAGCCTTGGGAAGAGTGGTTACAGTACTGACTTCTGGAAGAAGTATTTCTGCACCGCAGGCCTCACCTCGTGGAGTTCGGAAACTCAGCGTGTTGAAGGAATTGTCACACCGAGGCTTCTGGGAACTCAGAAGCATTGGGACGTGATGTAAGGCATTATGGGAAATTTTCATTCTTCCGTCCATTTATTCATCATTTCATATCTAGTCTCTTAGTCCATGACGACCAGTCACATGCTAGGCGTGTTCTAGATGCCGTAGAGAGAGGGAATGAGCCGCATATAGCCTCTGCTCCTATACAGCATATGCATCTGTAAGAGAGGCAAATACATACATCTATATGCACATGTTATACATACACACACATACACATGTGGGTAAATAAGCATGTCAGGTGGTTGGCAGTGTTGGTGCTTTAAGTGAAGTAGACTCAAGACACATAGTTGCATTACAAGAACCTCACTCCTTCCCTGAATAGCCCTTGTCACCTCCCTCCCTTCCCCGCTACAAACCCCTACTGGCCACTACCCTTCCTCCATCTCCATACAGAAATGGAGAATATGCACAAAGCCCTTGTCTCAGTACAGCTGTGTCAAGGTCCATTTTCGTTGTCAGATACGTCAGAACTTTGTTTCCTTTCTCTGCTGAGTTGCATTCCCAGGTCTGCACACACCACAGTTTGTTTAACCGTTCACCGGTTGAAGGATCCACTGGATAGCTTCCAGTTTGGGACTACTATTGAATAAAGCCGCTGTGAGTGTTCACCTTCAGACGTGTTTGTGTGAATGTGGTTTCTGTAAGACAAACGGCTAAGAACAGAATTGTTGGGCCGCAATAATAGCAGTCAGACCCGCTTCTCGGTGACTTAGGACCTCAAGGGCTTCTTGTGCTTTTTAGTCATTGAAAGCTGGATCGAGAATAGAAGAGTTCTGAGCCCAAGTGGCATCTCAGACCCGTTGCTGGTCCGTGCAGGGAAGGTAAAGGAGGAGGTCCCCACCCAGCAGTAAAAGCCACCTACACCTTCTGTGTAAGCATGGCAGGTGGCCTCAGTCAGCCAATCGGGATGGAGCAGTGCCACCCCACTGTGGGTTCTGAAGGTGAAAAGGCAGAGGTATGTGTGGACAGCCCCAGTGTGAGCTACACACAGGCTGTAGGGAAGCAGATCATTGCAACAAGCCTGGTCCACCGTTGTTCCCCTAGGACATCAGCTGCTGTATCCAGAAATACTAGTTTAGCAGTAACGGGAGAAGCTGCCCCTTCGTAGAACAACAGATAATCCTTTTTCCTGTTACTGCCATTGTTCCCAATTTACCAATAAGGGAACCGAATCTCAGAGTGATTGAAGGATTTTCCTTTGTACTACGTTATTTTTTTCCCCTCTCCTTATTTTTAAAACACACACACACACACACACACACACACACACACACACACACCACCCCACACACCCATGCACTCATATGTCTGCAGTACCCGCAAAGGCCAGAGAAGGTGTCTCATCCCCTGGAGCTGGAGTTACAGGTAGTCATAGCTGCCTACCATTGGTGCTGGGAGCTGAACTTGGGTCCTCTGCAAGAACAGCATTCACCCTTAACTGCTGAGCCATCCCTCTGGCCCCCTTCTCCCTGTGTAACTCACGATCTGTCCCCTCCATGGCCCATGAACTTGCAAATCTTTTGTCTTCAGGTCTTGTGTTTTAAGTGATGTCATTGCAAATTGGAAATGCCCCCATTAATTTGATATTCTGTCAGTCCTATTTGCATTGATTACATCAGTTAAATCTTACTTTATTCCATTTGGATTAAATTTGAAGTTTTGTTCATTTATTTTTATTTTAGCAAATTTCAGTTGGAAAAAAGGTTACAGCACCCCTGTCCCTGTGAATCTGCGAAAAGTGCAGAGAATCGCCTCCTTGTTCCCATCACATAGTTGGAAACCTTCAGCTTTGGGGGCCTTTCCAACCCTCCTCTAGTCGGTTTCCGCTTTCTGCAAGTTGGCTCCTGCGTATCACAGAGTTAGCGAGTGCCTTTCGCGGCTGAGAGATTTTTTTCCAACAGTTTACTTTCATCTCAGCGCCATAGCAATAGCATTTATAATACATTCCAAACAGACACTTCCAATTAAGGGGATTTTGTCCCACAGATGCACCAAGAGAGAAGCTGAGGAAGAAATGCTGGCATTGCTGAAGGTTGGGCCCGGTTAAGATTTCCAAGGAGGCTTAGCCACCCGTTGTCAAAGCATTCTTAGCCGAGAGGTGGCCAGAAGGCAGCCTCCCTGGAGGACAGGCCCCTGCTTGCATCTGGCTGGCTGCAGCAATGGCAGGAGGCTTTGTCACCTGCAGTCCTGGCTCTTGGCGGTGTCCAGTGCTCACACAGGCCAGCTCAGCCCCGAGGGGTCGGACTGCTCCAGGAAGAAAGGGTGTTGGCGCGACCGCGGTGCCCACCTATTGTTATGCGCAGGCGGCCGAGCTCCTGTTGGGCTCACTTTGACTGTCCCCGCTCGGGTAGAAAGCCCAGGTAGTCAGCTCACGGGAGGGGAGGCTGTTGTGACCATGCCAGATTCCACTTTCTGGGTTGGATGTGTAGTCCCTCTTGGCCCCAGAGACACGGATGTTTTCACGATCCGAGGATAAACTTGGAGGCTCTCTGAGGATGTTCACAAAGACCTTCCAGGCTAGCCATGTGACGTCAGTGGCAGCCAGAGGTGTATGACTGTCGGCAGAGACGTGAACTAAAATTACGCGTGCTCATTGGCAGATTTGGCACACTCGCAGGTGAAAATAGAACAGAAACACACAGCTGGCTATCCTTAGCTCTTCTGGTTAGTCATCCTTCAGAGACGCCCGGCCCTGGCTGTGTAGGGGTGGGCATCAGAGGTCTCAGAAGGTGGAGCACAGGGACAGGGTTTGTTGGCCTCCAAGTTCAGTGAAGACACCTTGGTGTGAAGGACAACAGAGAGGGACACCTGGCACCATCCTCTGGCTTCTGTGCCTGCCCTCTTGTGAGTGCACACACCAAACAACACCAAACCCAAACCAAAAAGCCCTCAAGCGACTCCTGTAGTGGAGGGGTGCAGAAGGGAGGGAAACATTCGTTCAAAACCAGGACCCGCCCCCCCCCAGAAGAATTAGGAAAATTTTATTTGGAGACTTAGCACGTTGAGGTTGAAGAGATGGCTCAGTGGTTAGGACCGTTTGCTGCTCTTCCAGAAGACCCAGGTTCAGTTCCCAGCACCCACCTGTAACTCCAGGTCCAGGACCTGTAACTCCAGGTCCAGGGGATCTATCGCCCTCTCCTGGCCCCTGTGGGTGCTGCAAGCACACAGTGCAATTACACACATGCAGGCAAAACCACTCATAGAATATAAAAACAAGTGAATCTTTTAAAAAGTCTGGCCACGTCAGTGTACCCCATGGCCAGTATGGCACCTGTACCTTCATTTGACTCAGTATGTTCTTGAAGGCAGATGGCCGTGTCCCCTGGGTCCTTGACGCACCAGTTACCTATGGAGGTGGCCTCAGAGGGCTGTTCCTCTGGAGCTGATTCTGGTCTCACAACTGACCCCTCTTTTGACCGCTTTATTCCCACCATAGGAAAAGTGCTCACAGAAGGGCCACCATTCTTGCAAGTACAGTCTAAAACAACAGCTGAAGGCAAAGGCAAAAGTGTGGATTTTCATGACCACTCCTGGATAAGTAGGGTTCTATTAATAAAAAAGAAAAAGCAAAACAGGAAAGAGCTCTTGAGAAAAAGAATTATTTGTAGTCAAAACAAATGGAGATTATTTTCTGAGAGTTACTATTAGATATGATAGAACTGGATATCTGGAAAACTGAAGAATTATGTGGTGAGGCATCTAGGAGCATGGCTAAGTTGATGGAGCACATGGCGTGCAAACCCAGAACCCTGAGTTTGATCCTCCAAATCCCACCTAAGGATGCTGGACATGGTAAATACCATGATGTGTACTTGTAATCCCAACACTGGAGGGAGGGAAACAGGAAGATTCCTGGTGCTAACTGGCCAGCCAGCTCAGCCCAGTGATTGAGCTCCAAGCCAGTGAGAAATCTTGTCTCAAAAGAAGTGGGTGGCATTCTTCTCCGCCCCCCTCATTCTTGGAGAATTTCATACATTGTATTTATTATATTTACCCCTCCCTGTCTCCTCCCAGATGCACACCCCCTTCAGGTGACACCTTAGATGGTCCTCTAGCCTCCATACCTGGATGCACATCTGAGTGCACATGTGGGCTTGGATAGATATGAACATACTTACGTACATAAAAAAGCAAGAAGTAGTGTTTTCTGTTTCTGAGAGGGAAGGGGTTGTGTCTTATGTGTCCTTCCCGGGAGGGGCAGCTGACCTTGAACTTACTCTGTACTGAGGGGCCTGGTCTTGCATTCACTCTGTGGCTGAGGACGACCTTGAACTCCTGACTCCTGTCTCTACCTCCCAGGTACTGGGGATCATAGGCATGTGCCTTCATGCCTGACTTACATGGTGTTAGGGCTCTGACCCAGAACTCGGGTCAAGCTAGGCAAGCACTATGTCAAATGAGGTGTGTCCATTGTCCCCTGACACCTACCCCCTTGTAAAACATTATAATAAGATGTCATAGGACAGGAAAGTGGAGACTCAGAGCTCAGGAAAACCAGGTGGACTCTGTGTGTGTGTGTGTGTGTGTGTGTGTGTGTGTGTGTGTGTGTATGTTGTGTGTGAACTCTCACTGAACAGTTCTGTACTTTACAAAATATAGTTTTGCGTGTAGTTCAGCTGTCTCTCCTGTTATGATCTTAAAGGATACAGACATCCAGCTTCCTGTCTCTAGTGTTTGGGTAGAGCACAGGTGTTCTATAAATGTTTGTTTAACGAAAGGAGACCCAGGGTGTTAAAACAAATTACTCGTGCTGGGGATGGAAGAAAGAGAGGCTGTGAGCATTTTATAGTTGTCAGTGGTTTTTATGTACTTCCTTACACTTGTGGTTCAGTGTAGCTGACATTACTCTACCAGGTCCTTAGGCTGAAAATAAAGAGCAAATACCGTTGGCATACACTCTGCCCAGGCATCCTCTTCCTTTCAAGGGACAGCATCAGATAGGCATGAGTTCTGCTTGCTAGAACCCTGTGACAGACTAAGATTTGGAGATGTACTTGACCTAGCCCTAAACAAAAGCATGCAGATTTCTTGGTGTGGTGTCAGCCGAGGTGAGCATGGGTTCAGGCTGGACTGGGTACTGTGTTGTAATCTGACAGAGTTTGGGGCAGTGTGGGAGGCAGGAGAAGATGGCTTGGAGAGAGCAGGAGAGGACTGCTGGGATGCACCTGTGTACACCGGCCACGAGGAAGGCTGAGGTGGGGAAGACAGAGGGAGTTCAAGGTTACTCTGGACTATTTTGTGAGAGCCTGTCTCAAAGGTAAAGTAGGGCTGAGGACATAGCTCAGCGATAAGTATTTCCTGGGCATGTATGATGCCTCAGGCTTAATTCCTGGGACATTAAACAAATCAATCAATTACCCAGTCAGCCAGGAAATACCTCATTGACCTTATGAGACTCAGTGCCCGCGGTCAGGAGCTAATTCGAACTCCTTCATCTTTCTTCCTTTCTGATTGCTTAGGCGACACTGTGATACTGGGCATTTCCGTTTCTAGGCTTTCATCCTCTACGTGTAAATAGTTCTTGTCTGTGGCTGATCTCTCAGTGACTACAAGAGCCCACAGATTGTTCTATAAACCCATGGTCCCCGGAGAGCAAACCGATTCTTGCTGTCTCGGGTACCAGGTGTGCTCCTTGGACCAATCTCTTAAGCTCTTGGGATATACAGCATCTCTTTAAAGAGATACGTGTGGGAAGAGATGGAATTTAAAACTCCAGGTGTCCGAAGGTGGGGGGCTGAACTCGTGGTCTGCGAGTTTCCGACACGAAGCCCTGCGGAGGCTCAGAGGGGCTGAGGGGTTGGAAGACCACCGTCTGCAGCTAATGTCTGCGCCTGTGCTCAGTCTGTAATGGGCCTTCTCTGCCGACTGTCTCACAGGGGCGGTCAACTTCCTGCGCTCTCTCCTGGAGCCAGACCCAGCGAAGAGGCCAAATATTCAGCAAGCGCTGGCGAATCGCTGGCTCAATGAGAATTACTCCGGGAAAGTGCCCTGTAACGTCACCTATCCCAACAGGTAAGCGAGTGCTTACAGAGGGACTCCTTCTCCAGGGAGATGGGGCCTGCCCTGTGAACCCGCCATAGCTGCTGACAGGCAGACGTACGCGATTGAAGTCAGTGCTGTGTGTTCCCCACCCCTGGCCTGGCCTGCCCACCTCTGCAGTCACCCACCTGCAGATAGGGCCAGCTCACCGGGCAAGAAGCTGCAGCCAGGGCTGCTGTCCTATGTGTTTGTGCCGAATGGGCCGTGTGGAGCCTGGTTGGAGGAATGGAAGCTGAGCTACACAGGACCTGCTCCCCCACCAAGGCTTGCTCTGATGGGTTACATATTCCCCAGCGGGCACTTACAGTCTTACAGTTCACTTAACGGGTCCATTTGAATGAACTGTGGCCCGTGTGTGTGTGTGTGTGTGTGTGTGTGTGTGTGTGTGTGTGTGTGTGTGTAAGAGAGAGAGACGGAGAGACAGAGACAGAGATAGGAAGAGGGAGGGGGAGAGAGGGAGAGAGAGAGAGAGAGACAGACAGACAGACAGACAGACAGACAGAGACAGAGACAGATAGAAAGACAGAGAGGTAGAGAGGGAGGGAGACCTACCCATGAGCTCTCCTGCCAACATTAAACTTCAGGGATCCCATAGATCTGAATCTTTGAAATCACCCTCTAACGTATCTTCTGCTGCTTGAATCCCTTGCTTGAAAGTTTGAAAGTCACAGAGGTGGGAGAAAACAAGGTCAGACCACTCACTTCAGCTGCCCTGTTGTGGGCTTGCTGTTCATGCCTTCTCAGTTCCCACGAGAATGGACCCTGAGGGAGGGTTGTGTGTGGGAGCAGTGACGGTCGGTTCACCTGGCCATCTCTGCAGGGGTCACAGACTACAGACCAGAAGACCAGCTCAAGAAACATAGCCCTGTGCTTTTGACCTCATTTGCCAACCACTCTGAGTGAGGGGTAAGGACTCTCGGAGACCGTCTGATTCCAACCTTCCGGAATAGTGCATCTCTCTTCTCTTTTTAATTCTTGAGAGCCCTACACACACCAAGCTTGGATGAGGACCAGGGGAGGAACGGGGGAGAGCTATCCTCTGTGGCCGTAGTTTTGAAAATCCCCAAGCCTAGGTCAAGAAGGTCTAGAAATATCCACCAAACCTTCTGAAAGCCGAAGTGCTCAGTTCCTCAACCAAGATGGGAAACACTCAGGACGGAGCTCCTTGAAGCACCTGGGTGGAACATTCCTGGGATCCGCATCCAGGCCACTTGACCAAGTTTACTCTTGCCCTGGGCATCGAGGAGGTGACTTTGTCCAGTCACTATACAGAACTCTAGCGTTTGGCTCATGGGTGGCAATTGAGACAAAGTCCGGGTTACCTAGGTTGTCAAGGGAACCTGGAAATAAACACTGTTTTCCAATACCTGCCCAGTTTGGGCCAGGAACAGAAACAGATACCAGAAAAGTTATCCCCTTGTGAGCCTGCAAGCAAAACCGAGGGGCCATGCCTTGTTTCTGTAGAGCAACACGCACGCTGCTTTCTGGTAAAGGAGCGTCATTGATGGTTAAGCTAATGTAATCACTCTCTAAATGAGCGAAGCCATCCACCCAACACAGAAGCTGTCGAAGGCCGTGGGGCTGCACTAGACACACAGAGAGCCCCTCCATTTAGCGACCTCTTCAGGGATGGAGACTTATAATGTGACTTATTGTTTTGTAGCCTCTCGACAGGGAACAGGAGGCAGGTTTTGGTGAGGTAAACATAGATTCAATTCCTTATACTGGTTTAGCCAGCCAGCTTGGGTTGTGTGTGTGTGTGAGTGAGTGTGAGGAGAGAGAGAGAGAGAGAGAGAGAGAGAGAGAGAGAGAGAGAGAGAGAGAGAGAGAGAGAGAGAGAGAGAGAGAGAGAGAGAGAGAGAGAGAGAGAGAGAGAGAGAGAGAGAGAGAGAGAGAGAGAGAGAGAGAGAGAGAGAGAGAGAGAGAGAGAGAGAGAGAGAGAGAGAGAGAGAGAGAGAGAGAGAGAGAGAGAGAGAGAGAGAGAGAGAGAGAGAGAGAGAAAACAACTAGCTAATAAATGGTAAAAGTGGTAAAGGCTTATTTAAAGAAAATAGCAGCGTGGTGTATTGTGTTATCTTAGGCCTGTGGCTTATTGCAGACAAAAGACAAAACAGCAGTCTGTCTCTATCTAAGATAGGAGACCAGAATTCTAAAATATTGGGGGAAGTATGTGTTATTTACAATTTTTATTTTGAAAAACTGTTAATCTTTGAGGCGAATATATATTTATTTCTGATAATTGTTTTTTTCTGGTTTTATCAGCCCTTAAATAAAGGAGAAGAAACATAGAGCCAAAGACACATATCACATCTACATATATATTTGTAAAATTTTTTCTAGTTTCCCAGTACTTCTGTCTCTTGGTTTAATTAGTTTAGATGTTGTCAGTGTTTCTGTCCCTTGGGAAAGTAAGGAAAGCCCCCCCCCAAGTTTCACACTATTCTTCTCACAGCTTCCTCCTGTGAAGTCACTGGGCCTCCAGGCTCATCTCCAAAGGGTTGGATGGAAGAGTGTTACACGAAATATTTTACAGTACTCATCCCAGGCGGTCAACAGGTGTTGGTTGGTGCCTTCCTGGTATGGACACGACATTCTGTCAGAGAAGGCCTTCCTCCCTCTCCCTGACTCCCTGTGGGGCCTGGGCAGCCCACAGCCACAGCCAGTTTCTGTAGATGGGCCAGAATGAAACCAAAATACTATCAAGGCAATGGGATATGAATTTGCGTAGCTCCAATTATAAAATTCGCATTCTAGAACATTCTCTCTCCTCCCTTTCCCCTCCCTTTCTTTCCGCTCTGCTCTCTGTTACAGGATCTTGTTGTGTGATCATGGCTAGCCTGGTGCTTACTGTGCAGCCCAGGCAAGCTTAGAAGTTTATAGCAAACCTCCCGTGTCACCCTCCCTGGTACTGGTATTACAGTGTGAGTCACCACACCTGGCAGTTACCATCCTCTTTATCAGCCAAACATGTACAATAACAGACATGGTAGAAGCAAATGTATTTCCAGAAAAGGCTTAAGATATACGTGACGCTTAGTTACGGGGGGGGGGGGGTGAGTCTCCTGGTTCTCAACACAACAGATAAAAAGGGCCGAGCTGGATCGCGGCCCCTGCTCACATCCCCCCTTTCGCCTCTATCCCTCCCCCTCCCCGTTTCAGCCGGGGTGGCACACCGCGCCTCCCCACACATTTTGAAGCAGAATACAGGACTGGAGTCACACCAGTGCGGCCGTGACTTCCCTGGAGTCACACCAGTGCGGCCGTGACTTCCCTGGCCATGAGTGAATGTCCCAGGGTTGCTCTCGTTGGAGACACCAAGAGTTTTCATGCAACTGTGTGTTGTTTTGTGACAGATCCTCCCGGTTTGGCATCCTGCTACCCGAGTCTCTCCTATAGCTCGGGTAACAAGCGTGTGCCACCAGGTCTGGCTGTCATACGGTTTTAAGGGTACACACTGAAGTGTTTGGAAATCATGCAGCACGCTGTCTAGCATCTAAGATGTTTTAGCAGCAACAGTGACAACCAAGAATGAAGCAAGCGTGGTAGATGCATGCTAACACACCCCGGTGATGGTGTACCCATGCTAACACACCCCGGTGGTGGTACACACGTTCTAACACACCCCGGTGATGGTACACGGTACACACGTGCTAACATACCCCGGTGATGGTACACACGTGCTAACACACCCCGGTGATGGTGTCCCCATGCTAACACACCCCGGTGATGGTGCACACATGCTAACACGCCCCAGTGATGGTACACACATGCTAACACGCCCCGGTGATGGTGTACCCATGCTAACACACCCCGGTGATGGTGCACACATGCTAACACACCCGGTGATGGTGCACACATGCTAACACACCCGGTGATGGTGCACACATGCTAATCACAGGTGTCTCTCTGTACCGGTGGGGTAATTCTTATGATTGCCCCCCAAAGATAAAAATCTGTCGACACTGGGTGTAGTTGTGCACATCTTTAATCCCAGCACTCAGGAGGCAGAGGCAGGCAGGTCTCTGTGAGTTTGAGGCCAGGCTGGTCTACAGAGTGAGTTCTAGGACAGCCAGGGCTACACGGTGAGCTGCTTTCAAGCACCTGCTCACCTCAAAGTCTACAGACACTCAAGTCTCCTACATAACATAGTATATTTTGCAGGTAAACCATACACATTCTTCCATATGCTTTAAATCACCTTGTTATACTACAGGGAATAATGACAATAAAAAAGCCTTTATGTTTAGTTTAGGTGAAGTTTTTTGTTTTTGTTTTTTCCCTAAAATGCTCTAAGATGAACTGAATCCTATGGATGGGGAACCCACAGGTATATAAGGTACATTATATAGTAAATCCACCACCTTTCTATATACATGAAGATCTTCAACCTCCAGTGGGATTGGGGACGTAGCTCAGTTGAGACAGTGCCTGCCCAGTGTGAACAAAAATCCCTGGGTTCCATGTCAGCACCACATAAAACAGGCGTGGCAGTGTGTGCCTCCAGTACCAGCACTCAGGGCGTATGTAATATCTGGGGCGTCTGTTATTCAGTCATTCTCTCGGCTACTCGGAGCATGAGGCAGCCTGGGCTGCATGCGGCCGTGTCTCAAAAAAAAAAAAAAAAAGGAAAACAAAGTCAAGTGAACGAATGACTGAGGGAACACAGTTGTCCCCGGGGCCCTGTGTGGACTCCGTGTGCCTGCCATGTTCGTGAGCCACTCTGAAGGTGGAGAGATGACTGGTTTCTCTGTGTCTACCCCTCATAGGATTTCTCTGGAAGACCTGAGCCCCAGTGTGGTACTGCACATGACTGAAAAGCTGGGCTATAAGAACAGCGACGTCATCAACACGGTGCTCTCCAACCGCGCCTGCCACATCTTGGCCATCTACTTCCTGTTAAACAAGAAGCTCGAGCGCTATTTGTCGGGGGTAAGTGGGACCACAGAGGACCTTCTTCTGTCCAGTGTTGCGAAGATGCTGAGACACCCGATCTGTTGCGCTGTTACTTTAGCCTACAATGTATCAAGGCTGAGCCTCCTGAATGTGGGGTAAAATTTAGGAAAAGCTGTTTCTTAGATGGCACTACTGATCTGGGTCGTGTTGTGAACGTTCTCCTGTAACAGTTAGCCCTGGCAGACCCCTGAGGGCCTCGTCTTCTGTTCCCAGTTGTCCGTTTTTATTCTGACACCTCTCAGCTCGTTGGGTTCTTGGCTTTAGAGGAACTGGAGTGTACCATGAGCTCTAATAGGTCTTAATAATGAAAACCCGGAGTCAGGTATCGGGGTAAACGCTGAAAGGTCAGAGAAGTAAAGGAGCAGCCGCAAGAGAGACCTTTTACTACTGAGCCCCGTCCCTGTGAGTCCTCAGACTGAATGCCGTGAGCTCCCTGTGAGTCCTCAGACTGAATGCCATGAGCTTCCTGTGAGTGAGTCCTCAGACTGAATGCCATGAGCTCCTGTCTCCACCTCCCCAGTGCTGGGATTAAAGGTGTGGGCTCCCAAATGCTGGGATCGAAGGCGTGAGCTCTGTTTCTCTTTTAGACCGATTCAGTCTCATGTAGCCCAAGGCCGCCTTGAACTCACAGAGATCCGCCTGCCTCTGTCTCCCGAGTGCTGGGATTAAAGGTGTGTGCCACCACTGCATGGCCTCTATGGATAACTAGTGGCTAGCTCCACACTCTGATCTCAGGCAAGCCTTTTTTGTTAAAGCACAAAACAAAAAACAATATCACCACACTGGAGGTTTCAGTGCTATTGAAAGTTGTGAAGCCCATGCCTGCCTCTACGGAGTGCGGGGAATGGAAAAGCCATGGGGCAGCTCTCTCTCTCTCTCTCTCTCTCTCTCTCTCTCTCTCTGATGGTCTGTGTCTGCAGGATTCAACCAACCACAGGTCAAAAATATTTGGGAGAATATTGTGTTAGTGCTGAACATGTGCAGCCTTCTTTCTTATTATTCCCTGACTAATATTGCATAGCATTTGCATTGTATTAGGTATTGTAAGTAATTCAGAGGTTTGAAGCGTGTGGAAGATGTGTACAGCTTATATGCAAATATTGTATGGTTTCCTATAAATGATTTACACAAGACTGGGATTTATAGGAGACCCTGGAACTAGGTGCCAACAGGAAAAAACATATGTTTAGGTATACTTCTCTTGAAAATAAGAACACAATAGACTTCACTGAGTTGACTCTGGCAGTGTCACACAGGCCAGATGTTAAAAAGTCCAACTGACAGGGTGAAGAGTTGGCTTAACAGTTAAGAGCACTGTTCCTCTTGCAGAAGACCCGGGTTCGATTCCCAGCACCTACAAAGTGGTTCACAACCTTCTGTAACTCCAGTCCCAGGGAAACCAGCACCCTCCTCTGGCCTCCTCTGACACAGGCACACACGTGATACACATATACGTAGTAGGCAAAACACTCATATACATTAAAAAAATCTAAAAATAAAAAGAAAGGCCATGTGCCTTGTTCCACACATGAAGTACTGTTAGGACACCCACTTTGTGGGTGGATAGCAGTAACCCAATACTATGGTACCTTTATCGTCTTGGCCAGAGAAGTTCATATGTCATCTTCAAATGGACAATCTCTTAAAAAGAATTCTGTAAGACAGTGTATAGATTCAATGTGAAACTGTCCCTCTTTAAGGCAGAAGGAAGGGTAGGTGCCAGCCAGCTCTAGCCGGAAGTCAACCAGAGAAACTCAAGGCTGACAGAAGCCCACCTGAGGTTTGATCGAGCATTCGCTCTCTCAAAGATGACCTTGGACCTGTGTGTGTTGTACCTTGAGATCTGCTGGTGTGTCTCTGTTAGGAAGATAGAACCTAGGTGGTAAGATCAAACTTGTAGAGATAGTTGGTGCTGTTAAAAGTCACACAGTAGATGACTATCTTACATACCATCCTAAACCTCCATCCAGTGACAGACGGAAGCAGAGAAAGACACCCACAGCTAAACACTGAACTAAACTCAAGGAACCCAGAGACAGAGAGGGAGGAGTGACGAGCAAAGGGGTCAAGACTGGGCTTGTTCAGAAACAGCTGACCTGAACAAGGGGGAGCTCATGGACACCAGACTGATGGCTGGGAATCTAGCATGGGACTGATCAGACCCCCTGAATGTGGGTTTCAGTGAGGAGACTCAATCTATGGGGCTTTGGGTAGTAGATCAGTATTTATCCCTGGCACACAAATGGATTTTGGATGCCCATCCCACAATGATGGACGCTTTCTTAACCTGGACAGAAATGACCAAAATAATATCGATGAGGCATGATGGTCCTGTTGAAGCTCGTGTTAGCAGATTGGCTCACGGGCAGTTAGATTACATGTGTATGAAGAAGCTTGGCTGGAGGTCAGCTGAACATCTGGACGGAAGGAAGTGCAGGTGTTTCCAAGCTGATTCAGCTTTCATTTTGCTTCCAGGAACATTTACCCAGAGCTTTCTTGGTGTGTGTGTGTGTGTGTGTGTGTGTGTGTGTGTGTGTGTGTGTGTGTGTGTGTGTGAGAGAGAGAGAGAGAGAGAGAGAGAGAGAGACAGAGAGAGAGACAGAGAGAGACAGAGAGAGACAGAGAGAGACAGAGACAGACACAAAAGGAAAAGACAGGTGAAAAGAAACACTGAAATGCTTGCACAAACAAGGAAAATAATTATGAGGAAATAAATGTTTTGTCCTTCTCATGGGGATTCATCTTGAGCTCTGAGGCTATGAGGTGGTGGCCATCAGTCAGGGGACAGTGGCATCAGGTGACGTGTTATCCTAGTCTTATTCTGGCGCAGTGATAAAATACTCTGATGGAAACCAACTTGGGAAGGAGAAGGCTTATTTGGTTACGCTTCCAAGTCACAGTCCATCTTCAAGGGCAGTCGGTGAGAACTGGGAGCCGTGAGCAGTGAGAAAAGCTCCTGGCGGCTGGTATTCTAGTCTGCTGGCGTTCTTCTGCAGCCCGGAACCACCTGCCCAGGGATGGTGCGGCCACAGTGTGCTGGGCCCTCTGCACCAATTAATAATCAAGGCAGCTCCTCGCAGACACCCCCACAGACCATCCTGGCACAGTTACTCAGCTGAAACTCTTTTTCCTCCCCAGGTGCTTCTAGGCTGTGCCAAGTTGACAATTAACACTCACTAAACTAACATAGAAGACAGGATCTGCAATCTCAGTCAAGCTTTGACATGTAATACCAACATATAGCACATATTATGCCTTATGTAATATATATTGGTATGTTATATATATATATATATGCACATGTCTGTCTTGTTGCTATAACAAAATACCTGAGGGCCTGAATACTCACTTTAAAAAGGGGCTTGTTTGAGCCTACAGCTTTGTTAATTGGAAGTTGAGAGTGTGCCCTAGCCTGAAGAGCCTCCCTGTTCTGTGTCAGAACTTCAGAGACGGGAAATAGCTTCAGGCAAAGGGCCAAGGGCGTCCAGTGCCTCACTTTCTAACAGCACTCCCTTGGTGAGGGGCGAGCTGGGTGAGACAGTGTCAATCCCTCCCATGAACGATGCCCCTGATGACCTAATTATTATCCGGTGTCGCTCCCTTGTATTAACGCTGCCACTTGAGGAATCCAGATTCCTGAGGTGAACTTCCGGGAGCCTCGCGCAAACCACAGTGGTACAGTCTGTTATTTCATAGCAGTGAGGGAGGAGCAAGACGGACCCCCCCCCCCCGCCACACAGTGGCTCTGCTCTCGTCAGAGGACCCCAAGAGACAGGTGGGAGTTGAGGCTGCTTTTCCATTCTCCTTCCGCCAGAGACCTCATCCCCGAATCTCTTTCCCATCTTATCCTTTTAAGTTCCTACTCTTACTGTATATTTTATAATGTAGATGATGTGTTAATGCAGTGGCATGATGAGTTATGAGTATTCCCGTAGATGCCTCTGTACAACTTTTTTCATTCAGGCTCCAGGTGGTATCATTTGGACACCGTGCCAGAGGCTAAATGTTAATCTTTCAAACGGTTTCCAAGTAAGAGGAACGAGGGTGCACACTGATTTTTTTTTTCCTTTTTCAAATGACGAATGTTGTTCAGGCTTTTAGAGTGTCGTGATGGAGCTGATATATAGGGGTGATCTTGGTTTCCTACGTTACTGAATAACGCTGTTACGGGCACAGGTGCTCTAGGTCTATGTGCTTTTAAACTTGGATAGAGGGGCGCTCATGGTCCCTTCCACATCACACCTCTCGAGTCTGATCACTCACCATCTCCCGACACCGCGGCATTGACAGCTCATGTCAAGCAGGAGGGACATTGTGTCAGAAACTCTTCCTCCGTGTCCTGCTTAGCCCGGGCTCCCTCCCTGCCTTCTGTCTTTTCCTGATTTCAACTTTGCCTCAGTTTCCAGTGTTGAGAGCTGAGCGTGGCTTTGTCCCGTGGAAGAGCACTCCTGGGAAGCCCAGGCCTTGCAGTCTGACTGGAGAAGCGCTTGGTATTACTGAGCAATGAGACTTAACTCCTCAGTCGTAAGATGTAACCTGGACCAAGAATCCAAGCTCTAGGCAACTGGAGTGGACTGACTGACCTCTGCCTGTGGCTGCAGCTGGTCCACTCCGTGATACCCAGCGCGGTTTATTTAATGGCTCTGTAGGCACTGCCACAGTCACCTAACCTGCGTGTGACTTTGAAATCCGGTGAACCTGAATGCCTGGCTCCCCGTGTTTGTCCCTTCTCCCCTCCTCTTCTCTCTCCTCCTTCACCAGCTCCGTTGGGGCTTGCTGTGACTCTCCTTTGGGTGCGGTTTTCACACTGTTTGTTTGAGACTGGGTCTCCTGTCCCAGGCTAGCCCAAACAAGGTCAAAGATGACCTTGAACCCCGGCTCCTTCAGCACTCACTTCCCATGTCCTGGGATTGCAGGGGTATGCCCCCACGCCTGCTTTTTATTTCAGTGCTGTAGGCTGAACTCAGAGCTCACGAGTGCAAGGCAAGTCTCCACCAACTGAGCTACCTTCCCGCCCCTGCTTACCGTAACAGGAGAGCATGGCGCTTCCTATGTGGCCAGTGAGGTGTTCTCCCAGTGTAACTATTAGGTTTCCGCTTTCTCCTCCTACAGGGAACACAGGGCAGGTGGAGGAACCGAGATCCCGAGAGAGCAGAGACTGGCCCGGGGCTGCCTGCCTCTGGGCGCTGGGCTCTCGTCGTACCCAGGGCTGGGGTGACACTGCACTGCGTCTTGCCAACGGGCCAGCCATTCTTTCCTTTTCCTCAGCTGAGCATTGCTTTGAAAAATTCACGACTGTGTCATGGAAGTTTCTATCTGCCAAGACTTAAGCCATGCCTCCTATTTCTTTCTCTGGTAGAAATCTGACATCCAAGATGGCGTCTGCTACAAGACCCAGCTCTACCAGATAGAGAAGTACAGAGCCACCAAGGAGCCCTACGAGGTGAGTGGCCCCGAAGCAAATTCAGGGGCTCTCAGTCCATTTTTAGGGGGAGGATGGAAAGAAAGCCAGTTACCACAGGACACAGAGACACCAAGGACAAACACCCTCGCAGCTGAGCCCTGGAGAACTGGTTTACAGTGGAGCCAGCATTGCTCAGTCTCCAAACCACAGGCCTTACGTGGCATACATCACCGGGAACATTTGCGCACCTGTGTGCTCGGTCCGTACCACAGGCTGTGGACGTCCGGTCTCAGGAGGGAAGATTTCGTGTTTTTAGTTTTCTTTCCTAGTCTGTTCAGTGGATCTTTGAATTTCCATTTTACGTACTAATTATACACAGTGTTGTTGCTTTACATTAGGACACTTCATTCAAACACACAAAGTACTCTGAGTATAAACTTCCTCTTTCTTTCTCCCTCCCTCTTCCTCTTCCTCCCCCTCCCCTGCTTCTTTCTATCCCCCTGCACTGGAATTAGTCCTTTGTTCCCCTAGGCAGCTTGGCTGCTAAGTTCATGGCAATTACAGGTGTGGTTTTTTTTGATTCTATAAGATCTAGGAACTGCTGGGCGTTGCTGGCGCACGCCTTTAATCCCAGCACTTGGAAGGCAGAGGCAGGCGGATCTCTGTGAGTTCGAGGCCAGCCTGGTCTACAGAGCGAGTGCCAGGACAGCCTCCAAAAACACAGAGAAACCCTATCTTGAAAAGCAAAAAACAAAACAAAAAAAAACCCCAAAAACAATAACAACAAAAAGATCTAGGAACTGCATGTGAAAGAAAATGATATTTGTCTTTTGGTGCTGGCTTATCTCACTTACTATGATTTCTCCCAGCTTCACCCATTTTCCTGCAAAGGCCATGACTTTGGTATTCTTTACTGATGAAAAAACACAAAACCAAACCAAACCCTCTGTGTAGGTAGGACACAGGCCACATCTTCCTTACCTATTGCTCAGCCGCGGGACAGCGAGGTTTGCTCCATGGCTTGGTGTTGTGTGTAGAGCTGCGGTAGCGATGGGTGCATGGCCGTCTCTGTGACGCGCTGACTCAGAGGCCTTCTGGGTGGGAGTTCCGAAAGCTGTCTGGATGAGTTCCTGAGCACTCACAGTTGGGAGCCACAGCCGGGGCCCTCAAAAGAGCACCGAGTGGCCCAGCTGGCAGGAGAAGGGAGAGGCAGGGTAAAGGGCAGGGAAAATTCTGGACGGAAGTGAGTTTTCCCAGTCATCCATCCCCAGGGCCTCAAGGTGACCTGCACTGACCTGAGAGCAAAACACTCAAGCTCATGGATGCTGTTAAAAGTAGTCCTGCGGCAGCTCAGGTCCTTACAAACTTGGACCCAAAGCACACTTTGTGGAGAAGTTTTGCTGTGGGTTTCAGACCCCGCACCAGGAGCACAGGGCTTTCTGCCCACCAGGTTACCTGTGGGCTCTTTTTACTCAGTTTCCTTCCATGGAGCCGCACCCCGTCCCTGTAGAGAATTTGTCAGAGCTCCCGGGCAAGTCACTGGGACGTTGTGGAGAGCTCGGGCTGCATTTACTGAAGGAGATCACAAAGGGCCCACTTCAGACTGTGGTCACTCCCTCCTTTCCTACCTCAGGTTCCCATCCTGACGACGTGAGATGGTTCCACCTGCCTCCCTCTGGGGTCCCCCTGACCCAGCTCTGTCTAGGGACGGGATCACGTTCAGGGCTGAGAGGGAGGCTGGGCTTGCTGGATGTCCATTTTGGACAGAGCCTGGGAGCAGGGGAGAAAAACGCCAGGGTTGCTGGGAGATCCAGGAGGGAGGGATGCTTGGGAGGCCTTGGGAACGGGCAAGATGATCTGGGCAGAACTCAGCAGCATCAGCTGGGCAGTTGTCCTGGTGACTGGGACGTCTCCAATTGCATCATGTCACTTTCCTTCTTTAAGCCTTTGGAGGCTCCGTGATGTGACCACCTGTGCAGAAGCCGGATTCTAATTGCTTTGGTCCCATAGCTTGGCCTCAGCACCGGCAGAAACCCAGCCGTCTTCTTCGAGGTTGGTTTTCTTGCTACTGCTTCCTGGGTCTTCCCCTTCAGTGCCCGTGTGTCTTCAGCTCTGGAGGCCCGGCCAGCTCTTCAGGGACCATAGCCATTCCCTGACATCTGCCCCTGGGTCCCCATTCTCTCTGAGGCAGCCCTGAGCACACACAGGGCCGGTCTCGGCACTTCGTCATTTATTTAAGGGGGTCACCTGATGAACCAAGGGCTCTCCCAGTTTGGTCCGTGAGTTCCACAAGATTAAGGACCTTATTAACATCCAAGGAGCCGGCTTGGCCCTGGTATGGTGGGAAGTTACCGCGCCCGCGCGTGCACGTGATACCAGCGAATGCTTGCTAACGGAACGAATGAAGGAGTGAAATGGACCTTGTCCTATGTCAGAAAGCAGATTGAACTGAGTGAGGCAAGCGACCGAAGAGAGTGGGACGTTCCAAATGCGACCCTTAGTTCAGCGCCCGCAGCGTTCCGGTGTTACCAGATAGTTGGGGAGCTACCCTACCGCGTGCGCCAGGCCGGCTGGGGTCTGGAGCCCCGTGCGAGTGCCCCAAGCGTCCTCTGCGCCCCAAGCGTTCTCTGCGCCCCAAGCGTCCTCTGTGCCCCAAGCGTCCTCTGCGCCCCAAGCGTCCTCTGTGCCCCAAGCGTCCTCTGCGCCCCAAGCGTCCTCTGCACCCCAAGCGTCCTCTGCGCCCCAAGCATCCTCTGCGCCCCAAGCGTCCTCTGCGTCCTCTGCGCCCCAAGCGTCCTCTGCGCCCCAAGCATCCTCTGCGCCCCAAGCGTCCTCTGCACCCCAAGCGTCCTCTGCGCCCCGTCCTCTTGTCTTCTCTGTCGCCCCAGCCTTCCGCAGCTGTGTCTGTGAGTTCCAGAACCCTGCTGGGAAAGAGCCCCATCTCTCACTCAGAGTCCCATCCTCTTGACGGTTATTTCCACTTGGCCAGAAAACACACGGTGAACGTTGTAAGCATTTGCTGAAATATTGAACAGTTAGGACTTAAATAGGAGCACTAATGGGCGAACCGCATTTCGGTTTTCTATGACCCATTTGTTTCTCCAGTGTGCCGCGTTACTTCTGCTAATTGAATAACAGGCTATTGCCAGATCGCTCAACTTGTCTCTGCTGGAAGCGAGAGAGTGCAGTGGGGCTGGGTAGACAGAGTCCTAGGAAGGCCTCGGATGGCCCAGGCTTCCCTGCTGCAGGGGTGAGGGTGGAGAGGCACAGGGAATGGAGTGGGAGGTTTAGTTGCATCGGGGAATTGGCTGTAGGGCCACAGACTCCAAGGATGTCATGAATCTGTGTTCTGTGTCCTGTGCGTGGGTGGCCTCTTTGTATTTCCTCCCTTCTTTTCTCTGCTAACGGACAAATAAGCTTAATTGAGTTTTCAAAACTTCCCTTTGGGGATTACAGTGCTGTAATATTAGGGATTATTCTTCCTCTTCCTGTAAAAAGAGACTGTTTTGTAAAATTGGAGCATACACCTGGGTGGTGGTGGTGCACGCCCTTTAATCCCAGCACTTGGGAGGCAGAGGCAGGGGGATCTCTGTGTGTTGGAGACTAGCCTGGTCTACAGGTGAGTTCCAGGACAGCCAGGGCTATGTAGAGGGACCCAGTTCCAAAAAATGGGAGGAGGAGAAGTATCTCAATTAGAATGGTGTTCAGAGGACCCTGGGGCTTACTGGGTTGGGGACGGGCTGGTCGTCATCTTTAAACTGGCTATTAAAAACGACCTCAGGTGGGCTGGGTGATGATGGCTCATGCTCTTAATCACAGCACTCAGGAGGTAGTGGCTTGTAGAGCTCTGTGAGTTCAAGGCCAGCCAGGGCTACACAGTGAGGACCCATCTTTAAAAAAAAATGACACAGTGCCATTTTTGTTGAAATCGCATGAAAAATAATGTCAACTTATAAAATGTAGACTAGAAACAGGCGATCTCTCCAGACAAGACCCATGGCCATGGGACATCAAGGGACTGAATTCTTCTGACCCAGCCACTGTAACAAATATTACCCAGGGCAGAAATCTAGCTTCTCTCAGTTCTAGATGTCAAGGTGACCGAGGGCTGGTTCCTCCTGAGGCACAGCAGAGGGCAGCTGCTCCAAGCCTTTGTCTAGGTTGTTGATCTTCCCTGCTTGGCATCCTTCTTACGCCATCTTAGAGGCGTTCCTGTGTTCAAACTCCTCCTCTTGTAACAACACCAGTCATAGTGCAGAAGGGTCGTCGTGACAACCTCATTTTAATGCAGCTCTCAGTATAAAGACCTGACTCTAAACA
The DNA here is from genome assembly GCF_017639785.1 of Mesocricetus auratus. Lineage (NCBI taxonomy): Eukaryota > Metazoa > Chordata > Mammalia > Rodentia > Cricetidae > Mesocricetus > Mesocricetus auratus. Next base: position 7,098,178 of record NW_024429192.1, on the reverse strand, counting down.
ATGTTATTTTCTGTGGTCCTAGAGGTTAAAACTCCAACACAGAAATTTTGAGATATTGCTAACCTATTGGGACTGTAAGTTTAAATGTAAATATTAAGATATTCAGCTTATGACTTTTATTTATTTATTGCTTTGTTTTGTTTTTTGTTTTGTTTTTGATGTTTTTGTTTTTCGAGACAGGATTTCTCTGTATTGTTTTGGAGGTTGGAGGCTGTCCTGGAACTTGCTCGGTAGAACAGGCTTGGTCTCGAACTCACAGAGGTCCCCCTGCCTCTGCCTCCCGAGTGCTGGGTGTGCGCCACCAACTCGCCCAGCTTGTTTTTGTTTTTTGAGACAGGGTTTCTCTGTGTAGCTTTGGAGCAAGATCCAGGATCAGGCTGGCCTTGAACTCACAGAGATCCACCTGCCTCTGCCTTATGGGTGTTGGGATTAAAGGCTTGAGCCACCACTGCCTGGCAGCTTATGACTTATTTAAACATCTGTATGACTTGGGGCTGGAGAGATGGCTCAGCAGTTAACTGCTCCTGCAAAGGACCCTGGTGCTGTTCCCAGCATCCACACGGAGGCAGACAACAGCCTGTAAGCCCAGTTTCAGAGAATCTGAGTCTGTCTTCTGTCCTCCATATTTATGATGAATATAAACACACATACTCAGAGGCACACACACACTCACAGGCCAACGTGCACACACACTCATACACTCACAGGCACACGCACAGGAATACACACACACACACACACACACACACACACACACACACACACACACACACATACACAATGTATGGCCAAGGTGCTATTTGCAACAGATACCTATTGCCACTGTTTTCTCCTGCGGAGCATTACTGGGCATATCAACCACATTCCAGGGCAGGGTTGGCCAACACAAAACAAACATCATGTATTTTTGTAAGTCATTATTATTTATTACAATTATTATTATCATTTTGTTTTGTTTGGGCTTTTTTTTTTGTCTTACTGGGTTTTTGCTTTGAATTTTGTTGTTTGCTTTTTTGTTTGTTTTTGTTTTTGTTGTTTTTGAGAGAAAGGCTGGAAATTAAGTTGGGTGGGGAGGATCTGGGAGGAACCGGGGGAGAGGGAAGCAGGATCAAGCTATATCATATAGATTTTTTAAAATAAAAAATAAGGCATGCAGTCCAGTCAGGTGGTTTATGCTACAGGAAGTTAAAATGGTAGCTATGCCGGGGACAGAGAGGCTGGGAGGAGAGCCTGCCAGCTGGCTGACAGGGAAAGACTCTTGCGACCTGAGGACCTGGGTTCACTTCCCAGAATCCACATGGTGAGAGGTGAGATCCAACTCCCGCAGGGGTCCTCTGACCTCCACACGCACACCTCGGCGTGCCCCTGTACACACAATTAACCGATTAATTAATTAAAATGTAAAAGTTTTACAAAGAGACTTTGGGCTGGGAGAAAAAGCCGAGAAGAAACTCTCAGGTGCTGGTGGGATCTCTAGTGCCTGCTGTGGGTGCTGTTTCCATGGTGTCTTCACTGTTGGAGAAACACGTTAAATTGCTTGCTTGTCAGGAGAGCACGTCTGCCTTCTGGGTCTTGGTGTCTAATAACTTCACCTAGAGGATCTGCCCTACACCTGACTTAGGATATCTGCTCCCTCCTTACACTGCAATTCAGGGTGGTTGATGTACGTACGTACGTATGTATGTATGTATATGCATGCACACACACACACACACACACACACACACACACACACGTAAACACTGAAATGATTAATTTTCCAACCAGAGGTGTGGGGAGAGTCCTAAGGGGTAGTTTTGGGAATCAGTAATAGATGTTCCTTTGTGAACTGATGAAAACTGGTGTCCTTCACAGGCCTCCCTGGACACCTGGACAAGAGACTTTGAATTCCATGCTGTGCAGGTAAGCTTGCGGGTTTCTGATGGATTAGCCAGGCTCTCTGGAGAGATGTGTTCTCTCTCACCTGCATACGCATGTGAGAACAGAAACGCAGTAGGAAGATGGATAGATTGACGACAGGCAGACGGCAGCCCTTTGAACCCTTGCGTGTGTGGTGCGTGTGCTTGTGTGTAAAGCTAGCCTTGTGTGTGTGGTGCGTGTGCTTGTGTGTAAAGCTAGCCTTGCATGTGTGGTGTGTGTGCTTGTGTGTAAAGCTAGCCTTGCGTGTGTGGTGTGTGTGCTTGTGTGTAAAGCTAACCCTGGAGACACAAGAGTGCATTGAGTGTCTTCCCCTGTCACTCTGTACCTCATTATTGCGAGGCAGGATCTCTCCCTGAGCCTACAGCCAGTTTTTCAGCTAGGCTGAAAGCCCCGGAAATCCTTTTGTGTCAACCCCTCAAAGTGCCAGGGTTACAGGTACGCCCAAGACCCCTTTGGCTTTTTACATGAGTGCTCACATCCAGAATCGGGTCCTCACGGTTGGGTAGCAAGCGCTCCGAGGCACCGAGCCAGCTCTCCAACCGGCCTGTTCTTTTCTCTGAAGACGTTCAACGCTGAGGAGGGCCATCCGCTCTTAGCACCTGCTGGTGTGGATGTTGAAGATGCTAACCATTCTCTACACAGTGACATGCACACCGGTGTTCACCACACACTAGATGACATGGCCTAGCCAAGGTGACATATGGAATTAACCGTCGTGTGATGCTGGGTGTCAGCCGGTCCTGGCCCAACCCCTGAAACCCTCTTCTCTTACCCTGAATGGAGGCTTCTCCTCAGAAGGGCTGGGTGCTTGCTATACTGTGTCTCACCGTCTTGCCTTCCTGTGTCTTCTGCATGAGACACAGGGTTTGCAGCAGTCTGGGGTTCCTGGTTCTGTGGTCTGGTTCATGACTCCACCCCTCTTTTTATAAACTCACTCATAGAATTTTGTTATTGTTGTTGATTTCGCTGCTGCCAGTCTGGCCTTTCTCTAATACGATAGGCATAAAGGAACAAAGACCAGCTGTCTAGTGACATCTGGGAACATGGTCATCCAGGGTGAGAGGTGTGACTGGATCTGATGCCCCAAGCAGCTGGGTGCAGCTCCTCATTTATCAGTCAGGCTCCCAGCGAGCCGGATGTGATGGGATTCACCTACCGATGGGAGCGCCTTCAACTGCCCTCAGCCCCAGGGCTCTTCCCGTACCACAGTCACCCTCTGTATGGGAGAGAAGTCAGTTTCCCAAGGGCAGTTCTTCCTCCAGCCTGGGACAAAAGGTGGCACAGAGTCCCCGTCCTCGTTGTTAAATTAGAGTGCTTGCCATTCTGGCCATCACGCAGATGCAGGATGGATTCTTGCTTACTCTGTGGAGCTGGGCGAGGCCACACTTGTGGTTACAGATGGAGGTATATTTCTGGAGGTGATGGGAGTTGCCGGTGGTCACAGCCAGTTACAGAGAGTCAGAGATGGAGTTCACGCCGTGCTACTACCATGGTGGTTGTTTTTTGGTGACTCTGTTGACAGTCGGGAAGGGAGACTTTGAAAGGGAGCAGCTCTCTGGGACTCAGGGCTTAGAGGCTGAGGACTGGGCCTTCCCCTCAGGTTGGCTGCTGGAGCTGATCCACATCTGTCTCTAAATGCTCAGTGGACCTCTGCTTCTTCCATTGAATGGTACAGGGTATATTATCCTTTCTGGCCCACGCTGTTTTGTAACTGTTTTTAGATGTCTCCAGTGGGTAGAATTGGTGGCTACCGCTCAAGTTTTTGCTCGTGGGGCTGGAGCAGCGGCCCAGTGGAAAAGGTGTTTATGCTCTGGTGTGAGGTTGTGAGTTCAGATCCTCAGCGCCCATATAAAAGCTGGGTGGGCATAGTGGCCCACCTGTAACCTCAGCACTCAGGAGACAGGGGATCCCCAGGGCTAGCTAGTTAGATTAGCTAAATCTGTGCTAAGTTCATCAAGAGACCCTGGATCTGTGAACAAAATAAAGCAGAATTTAGAGTGACAACTAACACCAATTGATGTCTGTCTGGCCTTCATAGACATGCGTGCACATGTGTGCAAACACACACACACACACACACACACACACATACACACATGGAAACTGCTTGACCCACCTCACACGGTCCTCTCTGGTCTGACTCGATACGAAACTGTCCTGTGGGTTAAAAGGAAAAGGTACTAAGAGTTGAGATTGTGAACTTCCTCACCAATCCTCTAGGCCTCAGGGATGCTAGGAAACCCTGAGGGAGAAGAATCTGGAAACTGGGACCCTGCCAGCCCCAGAACTGTGGGTGTGACACATGCCCTTGGGAAGAAGAGTGCAGTCTGTCTCTGAAGACTGTTTTCTGTTATGTCAGGCATCGCCAACATCCTGCTCCTTGGGGGATTTCCTTTAGAGAGAACAGGGTAAGCAAAGGGAAAGGTCTAACTGGGTGATCACTGGCGCGTGTCTGAGGCAGTGGGATCAGCATTAGACAGGTTTCCTTTGGACGTCTGCACTTACACATGAGCTGGCTCAAGGCTCATCCCCCTTCGAGGGATGTGAGTTCTGTCCAGCTCTCTGGAAGCAGCCCCTGAGGCATTCTACGGCGATGCATGCTCTGACGGTTTTCACGGCATGCTGGGGCACAAGTCCAGCAAAGATGGTTGCCTGGAAGGTTTGGGTCAGTAAGCGATTCCCCTTCTCCATAGAAGGCCCTCAGCTCATTGCCGCCCCTGCCTTGATCACGGGAAAACTTGATCCTCCAGGCCAGCCTTCGGCTCCTGTGCAGCAAACCCTCATTTCTCACATGCTTCTTGCAACTAAGCTCAGTCTGGGTGGGGAGTCTGGCCCCAGAGCTTTTATAACGTGATTCTTTTTTTTTTTTTTTTTTTTTTTTTTTGGTTTTTACGAGACAGGATTTCTCTGTATTGTTTCGGAGGCTATCGGTCCAGCCCGGCCTCGAACTCACAGAGATCCGCCTGCCTCTGCCTCCCGAGTGCTGGGATTAAAGTATAACGTGATTCTTAAACTATCAAGAACCCCCAAAGGGCCTGGAAAGGAGCTACAGTAGACCCCCCCTCATGGCTGGGGACAGACCTCTATTCATTGGGGCTACATAGCAGCCCCGAGGAGCCTTTGCTGGTTTTTTTTTTTCTAATTCTAAAATGGTGTGAATGCAATTTGATCGTTTTCTGTCGAGTTTTGTTTTAAAGTACAAAAGTGCATCTCGTGTGTGTTTCTTCCTGCTGTGGTATTAACAGACAGAAATGGGGGCTTTGCATAATACCAGAGAGATTAAAAAAGAAACTGAACAAAGGAGGAATGCTTCCAGACTTTTCAGGACAGACCCGTCATATCCTCCTTCATGCTACACAAGTGTGTGTGTGTGTGTGTGTGTGTGTGTGTGTGTGTGTGTCTGTCTGTCTGTCTGCCTCTGTGTGTATGTTTACCTATCTGTCTGAGTATGGCTGAGCATCACCTGTGTGTCTGAATATGTGTCTGTCTGTGTCTATGTGTACATCTATGTGGTTGTATGTATGTGTGTGTGTGTCTATGAGTATGTGTTTGTGTGTGTGTGTTTGCTCTAAAAGCTTGTTCTCCTTTGCTTTAGGGAAGGTATCCCCACCCCCATTCTCCTGCGGTTCTTTCTCCGAGTGGCCCGTCATAATGAGCTCTCTACGAAGGCGTGGGCATCCTTGGTGGGAAGGGCACTTTGTGAAAGTGCAAAGACATGCTTCCCCACGAAGCCCGCCCTGCACATAAATGAAACATTGATGAGCCCCCTCCAATTGCACGTCCTCTTCAACCTAAGGCAGAAAACTGTGGAGAGCTGCCTTTTGCCCTCGGTCAGCGCAGTCAGGGACGCCTTGCCTGTGTTTGGCCGTGAACATCAGTGTAGTCATCAGGGCCATAGATACGATTTCTCCTTCTGCAGTTGCTTAGTGGCCTCAGCATTCCCAAAAGCTTGAACTCAATTAATTTTAATTCAGTTCAGCATCCACTGACCCTCTCTCCCTCCAAATAGCTGCTTGTAAGGCTGTTTCTAAGGACCTGGCTTGGTGCCAGAGGCTGTGGGGTTGAAGGCAACTCAAACAGTCAAGGCCATTCCCATTAGAGTGATTATGATCTAGTTCTATAAAGATTAACTCTGCAGCTAAAAACATGGCAGCCTACACGCGAGGTTTAGATCTATGTGTAAACGCTCCTACGCTGAGACGGTAGAAAGGGTTACACACCCAACAGAACTTCTCAGGGCCCTATGGGGTTTAGACTAAACACACTGGGCCTAAGGTTAAATGAAAGCAGCTATCTCTCTGTTGGCAAGGCCTTCGTTGCAATTGGGGTCTGAGGGTACCACGTGATGATGGGTGGGTGGATGGATGATGGATCGATGGATGGATGGATGGATGGATGATGGATGGATGATGGATGGATGATAGATGAACAGATTTAGTATTTTTAGACGGGGTCTATGTTGGGCTTTTTTATTGTTGTGCTAGTTGCCTGAGGAAAGCAACTTATTTTGCTTCTGATCTCAGGCCGTAGGGTAAGGGCATAGCAGAGCTGTTTATATCATGGTGGATGGGAAGCAAATGGAGTGACAGGAAGAGGCCGACAGCACACATTCAGGGACCTCTGTCTCAGACGCGCCCCACCTCCCTATGTGTCCCGTCTCCCCAACATTCTGTTCACGTTTGGAAGCCATCGGCAGATGCATAGATAGGATCAGTTAGCTAAGGACCTCAGGAATCGTCCTCATAGGCACCCCAAGGGGCAGATTTTAAAGCCCTGACGTGTTGCTCAGTTCATTCAAGTTGAAGGTCAAGATTAACCACAGCCAGGTGTCACTGTGTAGGTCAGGCCGGTCTTGAACTTGAAAATCCTCCTTGAAGATACAGTTCTGCACCCTCATGCCCAATGAGGGCCATTCTTCAAATGCACACAGTAGTTCTTTAGAACTCTGTTTGTTCCTTAGTTCCTTCAGGTTTTTCCAGAATGCCTGATCATATGCGGTGGCCTTGACCATTGCCGTGCAAGTGAGCTAGAGAGAGTCCATGTTTATTTGCTCCAGGCAGAGGGAGCCTGTCCCCTGGAGCGTGGGCTAGACCTCAGCCTCCATCCCCACTTAATCCACACACTGCAAAGCATGGGACATTTAAAAACTGGGTTTCCCTCTTCCGTTTGGGTGGCCTTTCATAGAAGAATCCTAAAGTATATTCTTGTGGGTGTCTGACTATGTTCACTTCCGATTTGAAGGATAAAAAGCCCAAAGAACAAGAAAAAAGGGTCGATTTTCTTCACCGTCCGTTTTCCAAGAAGTTGGACAAGAGCCTGCCCCCTCACAAACAGCCCTCGGCCTCGCTCTTCACACAGATCCAGAACACCAAAGCCCTCCTCAAAGACCGCAAGGCCTCCAAGGCAGGCTTTCCCGACAAAGGTGGGTCAGCTCCACGGCCCTGCTCACTGCGGGTGGCTGTGTGGGCTCGGGGCAGAGGTGGTCATGCCTTTGGGAGGGTACCACCGGCACATCTACGGCAATGGGACTTGGGGGCCAGACAGTGGGGTGTTGACCGCCTGTGCGGGAATGGAGAAGACAGAGGTAGGCATGCGTTATAAGGGAAGCAGAGATAAGGGAACACAGTGCTGCGGGTACACAGGGTTAAAGGGGGGCCACTGAGATACGGCAGCAAGTCCTCGGAGTGTGCGGGGCTATGGAAGAGGAGTCGGGGTGCATAGACCTACAGGGGCGGAAATTAGGGCGGAAAGTGTTGTTGGAGCAGAGGCTGGGGTGTGTGGCACTGCAGGAGTAGAAATCGGGTGGATAATTGTGGTGTAAGAGTTTGGGGGTTCATGGCATGTAGGAGCGGAAATTTGGCCGCATGGTGTTGTGGGGCCAGAGGCGAAGGTGTAAGGTGTCACAAAAGGAGATTCAGGCACAGGACCAGAGGCAGGTGTGCAGGATGAGAGACCGGCACACACACGGTGTTCTGGGGGCCAGAGTGAGTACAGGAGACTACGGGTCAGTGGGATAGGCAGGTAGCAGCAGGAGCGGGAGCTGCCCCGGGTGGTCTTACTGGAGCTTTTCTCAGAAATGCGGCCCCATGGGGCATTCACACATCACTGCTGTGTCTGGGTTCTGGAGAGGTGGTAGGATTCTCAGTCCCAAGTTCAAGTCCCAGCTCTACTGTTCGTTGCGGGCTGAAGGTCTTCACTGAGTCCCTTAGTTGTAATATCCACTGGCTGCTACACCTACCAAGTAGACCCAATGTGTCGTGATTCGGAGTCCATCCCATCGTTGGTAACTGATGCATGTGAGCCTCCTCCCAGGACAGCACAGGTTTGAGATGCACGGAAGAAGCATCCCCGGGGAGGGAGACAGGGAAGCTGGGGGTGTCCTAACATGGAACCTCGAGGCAGGAGTGCTCCCTTTACTATCGTCTCGTTGCAGAGGTTTTGCTGTCTGTTTACAGAGGTTGCAGCATCTGACGCTCAGGGAGGGGTGTGGCTATCTGAGGCGAACTCCAGGCTCGTTGCTTTGCTCAGTGTGACTCCAGGGTGGCAGCTGCTATCCCGTCATTGCCCCACGCACGCAGCCTGTCCTGGTGCACAAATTCAGCAGACCTAGGAGAGGAAGCTTGCACGCGCGCCAGCCGGAGCACCGACAGTATTAGCCATTAACAAAGCCTTATTTCTTCCTGCTGTCGCACCTCAGGCATCTGCTGCCTGTGGAGATTTATTTCCGCGTCTGAGTATTTATTTATGTGGGCAAGAGAGATTCTCAGTGCCCTCGGCTGTTCCTGAAATCACCCACACTGGGCAGCAGCTTGCTCCTGCAGCTGGGCCATGGCGCAGCCCATGAAATGTTAAGGCCCAAGACAGAGCCTACTCTGCCTTATTCCCGCCACGTGCCAAGCCTCTGGGGTTTTCCCTCTCTTTCCCGGTACAGTCCACAAACCTGGATTCTGGCCCTATACCAACTCAAGACGTGAAGTCTGGGCATTGGCTGGTTGCCTTTGTTGCATATTTCTGTTTGAAGTTGGCAAGGCCGCATTGAGTTCAAAGCCACAAGGGAGGCTTGAGAAAGGAGGAGAGCCGTCCACAGCCTGGGAGCCCTGGCACTAAGGGAAGGAGCCGGTCTTCGAAGTCCGGATGCTGGGTGGGGCTATTTGCGTTCCTAGAGCGGCCAAGTTGACAGATCTGCAAGCAGAGTGGGGATTGCCAGAGGGTAGGGAGACAAGGAGGATGGGCGACCGTGTAATGGCGGCACTATTTCTGTAAACAGTGCAACGAGCCTGTAGATTTTTTTTTTAACCATGATAAACTTAACAAGAGAGTTGGGGGACACAAGTCCTTCCAGGGTCAGCAGTCAAGAGACCAAATGTGTTGGAGCTCAGTAAGTCAGATTCGTTGAGCAGGTAAACCTCTGTTCGAAGGCCTTTTTGGTAGAGTCAGGAATTTTCAGTCATCAAAGGGGAGTAGCTGTTAGCCTGGGCTTCTGGTCTAGCCTCTTGCCTCCTATATTCTAGAAGGACTCCTGGGGCTCCTGCTGGGACCTCAGGAGCCTCGGTTGACGCTTCTTCTCGTTTCCTCCTGCCTTGCGCCAGGTTTCTGGCTCAGATAAGTGCAGGCAGAATGACTGTGCGCTGCTCTTTCCAAACCTATTATCACGGTCTTGTTTTCTTGGTGTGCAGATTCCTTCGGCTGCCGCAATCTTTTCCGCAAGACTTCCGATTCCAATTGTGTGGCTTCCTCTTCCATGGAATTCATCCCTGTCCCACCTCCCAGGACACCCAGGATTATAAAGAAACTAGAGCCGCACCAGTCAGGGCCGGGAAGTGCCAGCATCCTCCCCAAGGAAGAGCCGCTGCTGCTGGATATGGTCCGCTCCTTCGAGTCTGTGGATCGTGAGGACCACACAGAACTGCTGTCCCCTTCCCATCACTATAGGATCCTGAACTCACCCGTGAGCTTGACTCGTAGGAATTCTAGTGAGAGGACACTCTCTCCGGGGCTGCTCTCCGGAAGCACATCACCTCTCCAAACTCCACTGCATTCCACGCTGGTCTCTTTTGGCCATGAAGATAAGAACAGCTCCCCGAAAGAGGAGGGTGTCTGTTCCCCTCCTCCGGTTCCCAGCAATGGCCTCACACAGCCTCTGGGGAGCCCCAACTGCGTGAAAAGCAGGGGGAGGTTCCCCATGATGGGCATCGGACAGATGCTGAGGAAGCGGCACCAGAGCCTGCAGCCTTCCTCAGAGAGGTCCCTGGAGTCCAGCATGTCACCGCTGCAGCCCACAGCCCCCTCCAGCCTCTCCTTCGACATGGCTGACGGTGTCAAGAGCCAGTGTTAACCTGGGACGGCAACATTCTGGGTCTCCGTAAGGACAGCAATGGACAGAACTCCACACTTACATCAGGGCACGAGCAGTCAGCCTCACGAGAGAATCCTTTACACCTGCCTCACAACGTCCCAAGCCCGGTTCAGCTGAAGCCCATAGACTTAAAGCCTGCACACCCAGCCTCGCTCAGGATCCCCTGAGATGCTGGGAATGAGGAAGGCAGGCTGTGGGGACCGTCCATTCTAGTCTGAGACCCTCTTTCCGACAGCCCCTCGTCCAGCCCTCTCCAGTATCCCCCCGGCTGGGCTCGGAGCTGAAAACCACACCTCCGTCTGCTGGACCACTCAGATTTGCAGGTCAGTCCCCTCCTCCCTGTGCTCCATGTGGGTCTCCCACAGAGTGCTGTGTTCAGTGGCCGGTCACAGTCCCACGGGGACCACACCACTGCAAGGACTTTTGCCCAGCCAGGGCTTCCTCCACAGGGGGAAGCGACCCTCCTTACCCTAACAGTGAGTCCCTGCGGGAGAGCAGGAGTGGTGAGTCAGTCCCAGTGTCAAGACGCCAGAGACTCCGGAGGAAGATTAGACAGAGCCTCAGACAAAGATGGAACCCAACAGTGAAACCCCAGATGATGAAGACTAAAGAAAACACTCATTCCCATACAATGTTTTAACAAATCTGTCTCTCCTGTCTTTCTTTTTCCTTTTTTTTTCTTATTGAAACTTGCTAAGGATTGAGTGAACCTGTCCAAAGAAAGCTTTCTTTGTGTGATGCAATTAAATTGAACTAACTTTTTGTTTGTGACTCGTTAAGTAGCCCAGGCTGGCTTCAAACTCACCGTCCTCAGCTTCCAAAGTGTTGGTATTACAAGTGTGTACCCCCGAGTCTGGCTCAAAATAGCAATGTTTAAAAACCCGGATGGTCAGATGGGAAGCGCCTCTACCACATTCACGTTTTCCTGAGAGGCTGCAGCTGAGGCGGCCATAACAGCTGGCCTGAGTGGTGACGTAGCATCGGACCACGGTGGCCTGCATGAGGGACAGCAGCCTCGCCACCCTGTGCTTGTGTTGCGGCTACAGCAGAAGGCATTGAACACGGCGCCAGATGGTTCTGGAGAGAGAATGGATTCTCAGGGCCAGGGGAAGGTTTTGCTGTGCACTGCTGTTTTCCTGCTGCAGTTGGAGCTTCGCTGTACTGGGGGATGGGAAGGAACAGGCTTGTCCCCTGGGCGCAGTTCAAGGAAAGCGGTGTCCCCCAGACAGTCCTTCAGTCCACGTTGTGTTCATACACCTTCCCCTTCCAGGACTGAACCAAAGATGCGTTTCCGGTTTTGTGACTGTGATACCCCCTGCGTCTTTTGTGGAATCTGGTGTTGTCTGATCATGTCCAGCTGGCACTTGATGTCTCTCTGTGGATCCCGGGCCCTGGTACTTAGCAGAGGACTTCTCAGTCATCAACGGCATTGTAAGGAAGGGAAGAATCCTCACAAGTCGGGTCACAGTTGGTTTAGGAGATGAGTTGTGGATTAGCCCAGAATGTTCCGTCTTTAACTGTTTCAGGTGTGACCAGGACCACAACTGTAGCCAGGAAGCCAGGTTCATCATCTTGGTCCGTTGATGCTAAAGCGGGCTTGTTTCTTTAAAACCACAAAGCCAGTGAGGGGTGAGATGCAGGGGCTTCCCTGGGCCCCTCACAGCCCTGACTGGGCAATGAGAGAATACACATGGCTGACCCTGAAAGCAAGATGCTCTAGTCTTGGCTGAACTTGGTGAGACCTGGGCTGCTCAATCCTAGGGAGGGACTCACCCCCTCCCCACGTCTCCTCCCAGCAGCTGCCATTGTTCTGCAGTATGGTTTCAGCTCGGCTTCCAGGACTTAACATTGAAATAGAGCTCTGAGCAGAGAGAGAAGAGACGAGTCATCTGCAGATGCTCTATTGGCACGATGTGTGTGCATCTCGATGGGCGAGAATCCTTTTTTAAAGAGAGCTACCAACCGCAGCCATCTTACTCTGCAAGTTGGTAGGACGTATGCCTGTGTGCCCCCCATTTCTGTAACCCCTTATGTCTTTTTCTGGCTGCTTGCTTTCCTCACGTGTGTGTGTGTGTGTGTGTGTGTGTGTGTGTGTGTGTGTGTGTTAACTCATGGAGAAAGTGTTTCCCATTCTTCACTTCAAGAATGGTGCCAGAGGCTGCACCACTAGCTGCCCGTGTTGCCACTGGAAACAGACTCGGAACTCAGGTGTATAACGAACCCAGTGAGAGGCCAAGGGGAGCAATGCGGGGAAACTAGGTGTGTTTTGGGGTGCATATACACCTGACAAGTCTATGAAGCTGAGTGGGAGAAGAAATGTTAATTGCTTTACTGTTTTATTATATTTATATGGAAAAGCTGACCATCCTCTTGTTAAAGTGCCGTGTGTTGTCTGTTGACCTGTGACTGTCCTTCACGAGTTCTTGCCTGTGATTCCAGTCAGCCTGCGGCTACTGGTGGGAATGACCGAACTGTCTTTGTGTGAAGTCCAGAAGGAAGAGTCCATCGTAGTTGTAAGGTTTGGTCATGAGAAAGGACTGATTATATTTATGTCACCGTTATTGAATATCTGTACTTTTGTAATGGCTGTGAAATACATACTTTTTCCTCACTGTGGCTGCCTCTTTATTTGTTGGTAAACCTTAAAACTTGGAGTGTGTGATGCAGAGTACCATTGTTTACGTAAAACTCTTGGCACGGTGGGGACTTGGGAGCATTTCCTACTGCCGTAGCCCCTGGTTAATCTCACCTGCAGTGGGTGTTTACAACGGTTTACACGGCCGATGAACGACTTGGCAGCTCAAGATGAGTCAGCATATTGTTCTCATTGATGGGTCAGGATTTCCAGGGAGAATCAGGGAAGGGCGGCCACGAGTCTTGTTTCTGGTCTCTGCCTTTGTTTGAGGTCCTGGGTAAGGGAAAGCGGTGGATATGTGATGGGTGGGTGTACATTAACTGTACAGATTGCCCCAGATATGACACCATTCATAGCTGCTCACAGGATGTTTTTCTACAGGTGCCACCGTCCTTAAGTGCTTGTGTCCCTTGCCCAGGCTCAGCAGGTTGCGGGGCTACAGAGCAGGCAGTGCTCCTGCTCGTGCTACACAGGCTCGATCTGCAGTTAGAGAGGAAGGAGCAGGCGTGTGGTTTTATTGCAAGAATCACAGCATTTCAGAGCAGGAAGGGAACTAAGGCTCTGTAGCCCAATCTTAGTTCAAGGGTTCCAAGGTAGCTCAAGATAATCGTAATTAGGTTTTGCCCTGGCATCATTCTCACATCTCTTGATATGCTACACTTTGTTGACGCTCATGGAGGACCTGACCATTTCTCAACAGAAACAGAGCTGTCTGCTTTCTTAAGTCGTTCTCAAATGGGTATCGTCTCAAGAACCTGCAGACGGTCAAACATCGGACCTTTCTGCTACCCTCCACTGAGTATTGGAGCTCAACAGACCACTTCTTTTTTGGAGTCTCTTGTCCTCTAAATCTGATGTAAATAGAAGCCTCTCGTTATCTACTGGGGTTTGTGAGACTAAACCAATGGAACATTTACCCAGAGACTTATCACAGAGTGAGACCCATTTGGAAAGAATGCAAGGCCTGACCATTTTTTCCTAGCAGGGTCTGGAAAGCCTCTTGGTTACTGTATTTGTTGTCTGTGTATGGTTCTCTGTGTGCCACAGACACACTGAGATTAATTCAGAGCAGTGCCGGGAGCTGGTCCAATTTAATGTCATCACTTTTCAATGCCAGGGGTGTGTTTCCTGAGTGGTAAATGAGTGTATTATCTGTGGCAGCCCTTTGCTCAAGGGAACTTCTCAGACATCTGTTTCCAAAGACAAACGGGTGTGGGGGGTTTGTACTTCGTCACTACAGATGTGTTTTCAAGGCACCCTGTTCTAGAATTTGATATCTGCGGACACATAGGAATAGTGGGGGGAGGGTGGCCAGGGGGCTTGGATCTGCCACTCACCTTCCACAGAAACCTTCGTCTGAGTTGGTGCCCAGCAATGAGCCGTCTGGGGGAATCCCATCTGGGACTGGGGGCCAGCTAGCTGGATGTGGAACAAACTGGGACCAACTGGAGTTAATCAGCTTGTGATGAAAGGAGGCGCATGACAGAGAGAACGCCACCAGGAAACATTTACCGCTGAGGACATGAACGGTGCTGGCTTCCAGGCCGGAGCTCCGTGCAATCCCTGCTGAGAAGGTGGCCTGTGCTGAAAGCAAAGACCTTAACACAGAGTAAAGTCTGTAACTTAGACTTAAGCTTCAGACAACAGCAAAACTCAACTTTTGTAGATGTCACACTGCGGACAGCTGACAGAGGGGCAGATGACTGTCCTGTGTTGGGGACAAAGTTTTCATCCAGAGTTCCCCCTCTAGCAGCTCATGTGTGGGATCCGTTGGGCTTTGTTTGCATAGCATAGCATAGCATAGCATAGCATAGCATAGCATAGCATAGCATAGCATAGCATAGCATACCCCAAATCCTAAAGTCTCCGGTAAAGATTTCTTCCCTACACTAATCTTAGTGAAACTCAAAGACTGCCACAGAAGATGAGTGAATTGTTGTAAGAGCTAGCAGCTAGCCGGGCGGTGGTGGCACACGCCTTTAATCCCAGCACTTGGGAGGCAGAGGCAGGTGGATCTCGGTGAGTTCGGGGACCACGCCTGGCCTACCAATCGAGTTCCAGGACAGGCTCCAAAGCCACAGAGAAACCCTGTCTTAAAAACAAACAAACAAACAAACAAACAAAAGAGCTAGCGGCTGGGGAGGACAGGTATGAACCAGCATCTTCTTGGCATGACTGGATCACTTACTGGGGTTGTAAACGGGAGTGGGGGTGGTGCATACCGAAGTCTCCTAAGTAACTTTGGACGGCTGTCCCATCAGGAATTCCTACCCCAGTCATTTACCTGCCATAGTGCAGTGGTTGGGACCTTGGGGAGGGTCCTCATGAGGATTTGCAGAAGTCTTGGGCGTCTCCTGACTCTCTCAGTGTTGACAGAGTTTGATCTCATGAGGCTCCTAGGCAGATCATCGAAGCTGATCTGCAGTAGTCATGTCCAACCTGGAAGAAATAGCTGTCTCATGGTCCCTAGTGCTGAGCTTGGTGGTGTAGACCTGTAATCCCAGCACTGGGGAGATTAAAACAGGGAGGCTAGCAGAAGTAAGGCCAGCCTGGGCTACAGAGTGGAGGTGGCTCTATCAATAAATAAATATCACTGAAATCAGGCAGACCTCACTCCACTCTTATACCGTAATGGCAGCTCTCAGTAAGAGAGGGATTGATCTTTGTGTCCGCATGTGAGTGGTGTGTACATGTGAGTGCGGGCCGGAGATCAACCCTGACTGTCACTCTTCAGTTGTTATCCACCTTCTATTTTGAGTCTGGATTGCTCGTTGGCCTGGAACTTTCCTGGTAGCTAGGCTGGCTGACTTGAAAGCCCTAGCATCTCCCTGTTTGTCAGTCCCCAACACTGGGTTGTAAGCCCATTCCATCACATCCAGGTTTTTGTTTGTTGTTGCTGTTTTCAACACGGGCTCTGGGGGATTGAACTGAGGTCATCACCCTCACAAGGCGAGCAGTCTACCAAAGGAGCTGTCAGCCCAGCCCAACAGTTATTTTTGCTAATTTCATTTTTGAAGAGCACGTTAGGGTGATCCTGTCCTCTTAAAATTCACATGTTGAAGCCCTTAGTATCTCAGAATGTGACACCTTCAGAAACGAATTAGAATGAGGCCATTAGGGCGAGACCTGATATCCCCCAGGAGTGACAGCAGACAGGAAATGTCATGTGAGGACGGGAGAAAGCGGCTGTCTGCCTCAAGGAGCCTGCTGGCCTTAAACCACCTCAGACCAGAACTGCGGGACAATAGATGGCTGTTGTGGAAGC
This sequence comes from Mesocricetus auratus, assembly GCF_017639785.1. Lineage (NCBI taxonomy): Eukaryota > Metazoa > Chordata > Mammalia > Rodentia > Cricetidae > Mesocricetus > Mesocricetus auratus. The sequence goes on along the minus strand of NW_024429192.1, from coordinate 7,082,002 downwards.
CGCCTGGTCCAGAGTGGGGTTTTGTTTGTTGCTTTGTTTTGTTTTTAATGGGTGTCCTATGGACACACAGGTAGAGAGGGCCATACCCAAATGACCATATTCTACAAATCTTGTGATTTTTGTCCAATCTGCTGTACTCGTTTATTCTTTCCCTTAATGTGAAATGACTTCCAGAAAGTTCCCTGGTTTGGGAATAAAACTTCTACCTTTCCCATGTGTTCCCTGTGTGCTCAGCTAATTAAAACAAAACAAAACTAAACAAAACTCCACCTTAAGCAGAGATCGCCAGTTTTTTTTCTACAGAGGATCACACAGGCAGTATTTTCAGCTTATTTTTCTTTGTTTTGGTTTGACTGTTAACCAACAACAAACTGACAAACAAAAATATCCATTTAATTGCTGTTTTCACAAGACTCTAAAATATTAAACCTATTTTATCTGGTAGATACACAAAAACAGACCACAGCTGCCTTCTGCACTCAAGATGCAGTTGGCTGAGCACTGATTTTTATCTCCTCCCCCCTCTCTTTAGGGGGTTCAAGACAGGGTTTTGCCCTGTAGCTCTGGCTGTCCTGGAACTTCCTCTGTAGACCAGGCTGGCCTTGAACTCACAGAGATTCACTTGCCTCTGCAACCTGAGTGCTGGGATTGAAGGCGTGCGCCATCATTGCCTGGCAAGGTGTCATATTTTCCTTTTCATAGATGTGTTCAGGGTCCAGAGAAAGCAGGAAGGAAAGAGGAGAGAAGAGAGGGAGAGAGGTGACAGAGAGATACAGGGAGACAGAAAGAGACAGATAGAGAGGCAGAAAGACTGGGGGGCGGGTTCCATTTGTGATGCTTGGGCCCGTGGGTTTCATGTATTCTCAGAAGGGTCAGTGTATGCTAACTTGTGAAGTGTTTAACCTAAAGGGAAGCATAGGTCAGGAGAGACTATGACTTTTCAAACTATCATACTTTCTTGTTTGGCTTTTGGTATTTGTCTGCTTTTCATGACTATAACCAAGTGCCTAAGGCTGGATAACTTTATTTAAAAAAAAGTTTATTTAGCTCAGGGTTCCGGTCCCAGATCGAGAGGACCTTACTGGCAGCTGCAAATATCCCCAGAGCAGGTGTGTGTACCCATCCTCCAGCGTCTCCTACGGAGCCACTGGTACTCAGTGGTGGGGCCCCATCTTCGTGACCTCATGGAGTCTCCTTCAGCTCCCAGAGGTGCTGCCTATAAACATAGCAGGATTGCATTTTCATACCCATAACACCTCACAACGGGGATCAAATTTCAACGCACGAGTCATTTAGGGACTCATACCCAAGCCATATGCAAACCACAGCCGATGTGCAGGGTCCTCTGCCACCGTGACTACTGCAATGCTTGGGTGCAGCCATGCTGATGCCAGTCTGTGCTGCCTCTGAGTACCCCACATTGAGAGCCGTTCCTGTCCCCTCTGTGAAGAGGGGAGCGCGGCCCGTGTCATCAAGCGACTTTCCATTTCAAGCCATTTCCCGTTTCTCTTTTGCGAAAGGGAATGCTTACTCACAGTCTAAATGGAGGACTGATGTGCAGCTGGACGACACTTCTTGACGAGTCACGGACATTGTTCACAACTGATGACGCGGGGCCACGTCGCAGGCTGGGTAAGCATCCCTGCCACTGAAAGACGAATTGTGCCGCCTGAGTCAGAGTTCCAAATAGCCCATTCAAGTGTCCTTCCCACCCACAGCCACTTCAATTACATGAGCCATTCTCTCTCTGTCTCATTTCGGAGACTCGCAACGACCTTGGGATTGACCTGTCTCTGGCGCCGATCCTTGGAAGTGTGGAGCGACGCCAGGAAACAGATTCTCGGGATGAGCACAGAGCAGCTGCTCGGAGCGTAGTTTTTATATAACTCACAGCTGATTGCTCAGCAAACTTTAACGTGTCCTGTTTTCAGATTCAGAGGAATCAGAGCGATGCTCTCAGTCCGACTCTCCCTGTGGGACGCTCCATCGAATCAGGGCTGCCAGCTGAAGTCAAGCTGCTGTGCTTCTCTGTAAGGCCAGGGTGGAGACGTGATACCTCAAAGAATACAAGGTTGGGAGGCAGTAGCATGTCTCCAGCCAAGTTCTCAAACCAGAAAGGGGTCTAGAATTAAATGACCCTCCACCCCCTGCTGGGAGGGGGAGCTCCAGGATGCCCTGGCTTCTGGAGTCTACTCATTCCCTTTTGCAAAACTCTGGGCTTCAGAGAAGGTAGACCCGAGGAGAAACAAGGTAGGAAGCTGGCTTCCGGGGAGGATCTAAAGGAATAGGGTCCCTGTGGTCTGGATTTGCCCTGCCCCCTTCTTGGTAAGTTTGTACTGTAGCTCCGATATACTGAATGACAGCCATTGAATTACAAAAAGCTTGGAATAACCCCTTACTTATTCTTGTACCTATGTGCAGGGTCCAGACACATGATTGTGGGTAGGTAGGTGGGCAGATGGATCACTGTAGCCAAATACCTGACTCGAAAAGAATTTTAAAGATTTGATAAAGTTCCAGTTCAGTTTTCATCATGGCAGAGTCTAGAGCATCGTGGAGCAGAACAGAGCCATTCCCATCCTGGCAGAGGGGACATAACAGAGAGCAGAGAACATCCATCCTCCTCTGGCTTTCTCCTTCCTTCCCATTTATTCTTTCTGAGCCCCCAGCCCACAGGACGATAGCGCCTCAGTTAACCCTTTCCAGACATGCTGTCATAGACATGCCCAGACACGTGCCTCACCAGTTCCCTGGATGATTATTCCAAATGCAGTCAGGTTGAGAGTAAGTTTAACCATCACAGATGGCTGGTTTAGTGAGTGGATGGTTGCATGGATGGGTGTGAACGCATTTAGAGGTAGAACCTCTAAAGGGATGGTTAAGATGAAGTCCCTAGGGCAGGGCCCTCATCTGGTCTCGCTCCTGCTCCAGTAAGAAGAATAAGAAGCATGGGCAGTCAGAGAGACACCAGGAACTCAAGGATACAATGTGAAGGCAGCCCTCTGACAGCTAAGAAACCCAACCAGAAAATACTTGTATCTTGGACCTCAGTCTCTACAACTCTAGGATGTAGGCTTGTAATAGGACTTTGGACTACCAGCTCCCAAATAATGACATAGAGACTTCTTATTAAGTATGAAAGCTCAACCTTTGCTTAGACTTGCTCCCAACCAGCTCTTAAAACTTAAATTAACCCATTTATATTAATCTACCACGTGGATCTCTACCTCTCCTCCATATTCCATGTCTGTCTCCCTCCACATCTTGCTGGCAAATCCCTGCCCCAGATTCTTCCCAGAGTTCCCATCTCTGCCCCAAACTCCCACCTATCCTCTCCTGGCCAGCTATTGGCCATTCAGCGTTTTAATTAAACCAATGTGAAGGTGCTTAGACAGGCGAGGAAGGACAGAGACACATCCTCACATGGTATAATTGAATATCCCTCAACATAAGGCTTGTTGTCTAAACCACCCAGTGTGTGGCATTTGATCCCAGCTGCTCTACTCTAGTCCATGGCTCACAAATGCCAGATTCAAGGCAGCAAAGCTCACCTGAGGAAGACAGCCTGCTTAGTCAAAGCTGCCGCAGTGAGGCAGGTGGACACTAGACCTCATTTGCCCTCGACAGATTCCCAGGCAGGTGGAGGGAGGGGGAGGCTGGTGAGAGGAAAGAGGGAGGTTGTGGGTGATCTTTGGCTGGTGGTGGGGCAGGCGGGCACTTTCTGGGGTCCTGTTTCGGATCCCTCACCTGAAAGTGTCTGTTTTTTTTTTTTTATCACGGTTAGATGGAGTTACAGGGTTCTATAAAGAAGCCATAGATGACCCATCCCTTGAAGCACATTCCTTCAGGCTGTATGTGATGGTCGTAGACTATGGGTGGGGGTGTGGTCCCTCTTCCTAAAGTACAGTTTACAGCTTTCTCTACTGTAGCCTCGGCAAGTCACTAAGTTAGTTCACTCTCAAAGTAAAAATGGACAGGACGGAGCCCACTTCCCAGAGAGGGAGTGTTTACACAGATTGCATGATGTTCTCCTTTAAGGAAGGCTGGTCTCGGTTCCCCCACGACATTTGCGTAATCATGTACCTTGTATCCGCACGGAGCCGTGGGGATCTGGGTTACACTTTGGGCTATAACCTAACACTGCGCTATCTCTTGTGTGGCTCGGCTGGTTCCAGCGTTGGCTCATGCGACCCTTCTGGCTGGTTCTGGGTTTCCTTACCGCGCTTCCCTCCCATTGCTTTTTGGTCACTGTTTGCCTCCTAGCCCTGCCGGATGTGCCAGGATCATCTAGAATATCCCTTAGCCCAAACCTAGAGTCAGCCAGCTTCTCCAAGGAGCCCTAGTCCATTGTTCTCTTTTACTGTTAGCAATGGTGGCAAATCCGATTCTTTTGTGAGTGGATTTAAAAAAAAAGATTAACAGGCAGAGGTCATTTAGACCCATGTGTGCTGAAGCAGATCAGTAATCGAGCGCATCACACAACCTCTTTCATCAAAAATTTCTTACAGAAGGTCAGCTGCCAGCCAGAGCTTTCTTCAAAAGGAAACCCTGACCAGCTTTCCCTACTGCCTTAGTGTTTGTGCCTGAGGCACCTGACAGACCCAGCCTTTGTGTGGTGAACACGCTATTGGTGCACAGGGAACACGTCAGCATCCTCTCGTCTTTCTGTTTTGAGTGTTTCCCCTTAAGTTTTGGGATAAAGTTGAAGCGTTGCTTCAGGATTATAATAGAAACACCATGTTCCAGGATCAGTTGCTACATTTCTCAAAAACATGTGTGCTCCCCCCTCCCCACTGGCCACCTCTCAAATCTCCCTTGAAAAATCAGAGTGAATGCCAAGACTTCATGGTTTAAGTTTATGGCTCAAAGTTCTTGGCAACATTTCACAGACATTTTCCCCGGTGGACAAAGTTTCCTTCCATCTGAACACAGCACGTCAGATGCTGTGCTCACAGTGCATGGCACAGCATAATGACTGTCAGCATCCGTCAGTGACAAAGCAGCCCCTTTGTGGGCCACGGCTGACTCTTGTCTTTGCCATCTGCTCTTGGTCTTTTCCCCAAATGTCCCCTGTCACTCAGCAAGCGCCCCACTGGCCTAATGTTTGACTTGGTCTGAACTGTGGACTCTGATCCTGACGCTCCTGTCTTTTTCACCAAGCGTGAAGCTACACGCGGTTCCCGTCTCCAGCACACATTCCTGTGTAGTTAAGTTTGCAATTTCCACAAGTCTCCTAAGACACCGTTTTTGGCACATTGAAATCCACCTCGGTGGATGGAGAGAATGCCCTGGCACCAAGAGTTAGAAACGTTGATTCTGTCAATAAAAGGACGTAAGTCCCTAGGCAAAGGAGGCATATCTAGAAACTCCACACGAAGCTTTAGCCCATGGTACTCCCCTAAGTGAGGTGAGTCACTCCGGCTCTGTCCTACCTGACCTAACTAATTCAGGCTAGCATCACCCCGTACTCTTCTCCTTCTCATCCAACGCATAAAACCTTACAGAAAATATAAAAATGAAACATCATTGTTCAGTTCGCCTTGGACCGGTGCCTTCTGTCTTATGCATGTGTGGAGTAGCAGAATGGGAACGCCGGCCCGCGCTTCTGCAGGCTGCAAGTCCAGAGGCAATCTGTGGCTAGGGTTGGCTCTTCCTGGATGCTGCAGTGAGGCTGTCCTGTTCCTGATGGCCTTGGACATCGCTTGGGCTTGCAGATGGCCTTCTCCCTGCTGCTCCACTCCCCCTTGGTCTGAGCGCATCTGTCTCTGGGTCTACGTTTCTCTGTTCCCAAGGATATCAGTAATATTGGGTCAGGAACTTCCCCTGGAGATGTCTGTAACAGGACGCTGGGTCGGTTTGGCTTCCCTGACAAAATGTCCTCAGTGTGACGTAAATGTAAATAATGTAAAGAGTGCCTCATTTGCTGCCAGGATTCTGGCATGTTGAGCTCTGGCGAGCTGCCTCCTTGTTGAGTCCTCATATGGTAAATAGAGAGAGATTTGGCACCTTCCTCTTGTTGTGACGGCACTGATCCCACCGTGAGGGGTCCCATCCTTCTCATATCTCTGGAACCTACTTCCTCCTGGATTAGCCTTTCCATCACTGACAAGTACCTATAACAAGTATCTGAGATACCTAGTGACAAGTACCCAAGAGAAAGAATTTAGAAGGAAGAGGGATTTACTTTGGCTTATGGTTTTGGGGGTGTCAGACGGTGGCTCCTTTGCTTTAGGTTTGAGGTAATGGGGGGATAGTGGGAGCGTGGCAGAGCAAGGCGGCTCACCTCATCCCAGACAGGAAGCAGAGAGAAACAGAGATGCTGGGACAGATAGAGCCCCCTCCAAACAACCTTCCCACCCAGTGACCTCAACAGCTCGTTCAGTCTGAATCCATCTGTGGCTTAAGTTCATTGACATAGTTAGAGCCCTCATGCTCCAATCACTCCTTGATAGGTTACCATCTGGGGACAAGTCCCCAACACACAGGCTTCCAGGGGAAATGCTTACCTCCTAAGCATAGCACTCCACAAAGGCCTCACTTCCTAATATGGTCACTCTGGGTTTGCAAATGTGAATTTTGGCAGGGAGAGACATGAGGCATCCAGACTCTAGTCCCTATGAGGTAAGGTCTCATTCTATGGTAGTAGGGGTTGGCGTTTGAATATATATATATATATATATATATATATATATATATATATATATATATATATATTCAGACCACTGGCTAGCTGGGTAACCAACTTTGTGTTCAGAATGAGCCATAGACGTGTTTACTCTAGAGAAACCTTTGCAGTTCGAGGGCAGGCTGTGGGGTAGCATGGATAGGGTGCAGGAGTCTGAGGAGAGGTACCAGAGAACCAGTGTTGCCCAGGGTTTATGTCCTCTTCCAGTAGTTGATGGGGCTGGATTCCATCTGTGCTCGCAGGAGAGATGCTGGTTAAACTTGACTTGCATCTATAATTCTTTAGATCCTGGGGAAGTTGTTGGAAATCTCAAGATGATTTTGATCCTTGCATGTGGCAATGAGAGTCACGGGTCTACATGACGAGAAAAGTAGCAGGCAGTGCTAGCAAGGCCGAGTGGTTTCCTACAGTTGTTATAATAAACCCAGGAGAGTAGAAAAAGGGGGAATCTTTTACTCCTGAACTCACACCCCACAATATTTAGAGCATCTTCTTGTAATTTTTCTTATGCATTTATAAATACCATTGTAGCCCTTTATATGATTTATTCATATTTTTATTTAACATATTTACTTATATTTTCACTTAATTGTATGTGTGCATATGTACTTGTGTGTGTGTGTGCAGATGCACCTGTGTGTGTGCATATGCCCCTGCATGTGTATATGTGTGTGTGCATATGCACCCATGTGTGTATGTGCAGATGAACCTTTGTGTGTATGTGCATGTGTGCATATGCACCTGGTGCTTATATATGTGTGTGCATATGCACCTGTGTGTGTGCATATGCACCTGTGTGTATGCATATGCACCTGTGTGTGTGCATGTGCACCCGTGTGTGAATATGCACCCGTGTGTGAATATGCACCCGTGTGTGAATATGCACCTGTGTGTGTGCATATGCACTTGTGTTGTGTGTGTATATGCACCTGTGTGTGCATATGTGTATGTGCATATGTACCTATGTGTGTGCATATGCACCTGTGTGTGTATATATACCTGTGTGTGTATGTGTGTGTGCATATGTACCTCTGTGTGTGTGCATATGTACCTGTGTGTGCATATGCACCTGTGTGTGTGCATATGCATCTGTGTGTATATGTACCTGTGTGTATGTGTGTGTGCATATATACCTGTGTGTGTGCATATGTACCTGTGTGTCTGTGTGTGTGCATATGTACCTGTGTGTGTACATACGCACCTGTGTGTGCATATGTGTGTGCATATGTACCTGTGTGTGCATATATTTGTGCATACGCACCTGTGTGTGTGTGGGGGGGGTGGGCGCATGCATGCCACAGCACACAGAAGCTAAGATAATGACGTGCCGCAGTCAGTTCTCTTTCCCCATCTGGGCTCCAGAGATCTAATTCGGGTCATCGGGCTTGGCCGCAAGTGCCTTTGCCCACTGGGCCGTCTCGTTGGCAGCAAGTGCCTTTGCCCACTGGGCCGTCTCGTTGACCCACATGCTACTTACTTTTCAGTTTCCATTAGGAATAATTTTAGACTCACATACAAGTTGCAAAATGTGAATAAAGCATCCCCACACCCTCTTCCCACTTCCCCAGTGATGGCTGCTTTTGAAGTTGTTAAAATACGTGGAACATTTCTATGTGTGCAGAATTCCCTTTGTCAGAGCAGCTGTTATTACACAGCATCTTCAGCATGGGTGTGTCAACCACGGCCTCCTCTGAAGCTATACTGCAGTGGCTAAGAATAAATGTGCTTTTATTTTATTTTATTTTTTACTTGAGATAGGAACTCAGATAACCCAGGCTGACCTTGAACTCATGAGACAGCCAAGGATGACCTTGAACTTCTGGTCATGAAGCTTCTGTCTCCTGAGTGCTGGGATTGTTGGCACGTGCTACTGTGCCGAGCTTACACAGTGCTGAGGATCACACCTGGGGCCTGTGCACGCTAGGCAAGCGGTCAACCCGTGAGCCATGGTCCCAGCTCAGGAATGTGTTCGTTTAAAACGAGATTTATCTTTGAGTAATATATTTTTATTTATTCTTTGAGAATTTCACACAGCTTTTTAAAAAATCATACTCCCTACTTTTCCCCCAACTCCTCCCATATCTACCCCTTAAAAGATTTATGTTTTTATTTTTGTATATGCATGTGCATTGGTGTGTGTGTGTGTGTGTGTGACGCATACGTGTGTGCGTGTGCCTGTTGGTAGAGACTAGAAGGAGATGTCTATGAACTGCCTGACATGGGTGCTGGGATTCAAACTCTGCTCCTCTGCAAATCACTCTTAACTTTTTTTTTTTTTTTTTTTTTTTGGTTTTTTGAGACAGGGTTTCTCTGTGGTTTTGGAGGCTGTCCTGGAACTCGCTCTGTAGACCAGGCTGGCCTCGAACTCACAGAGATCTGCCTGCCTCTGCCTCCTGAGTGCTGGGATTAAAGGCGTCTGCCACCAACGCCCGGCTCACTCTTAACTATTGAGCTGACTTTTAAGCTCCGGGTACATGCGTTTTGAATATTTTGTTTTCTTTTCTCTTTTTATGGCAAATGCATCTTTGTTGGCGCCAGCTTTACTGACTTAACAAAAAGCATATACACAGCAAAAAACATTTGGCACTAAACTCCACAAATATAATTTTATCTGGCATCCTCTGGTCCCCGAAGGTACCATGGCTTCCCTGCAGGAGTAGTGGAGCCATGGGGAGGTCTGACGGTGACCTGGTGGCACTTACTGTCCCTGGCTGTCTAACATGTTACTGGCTTTGCTATGCCTCAGTGACTCTCTGAGTCCAGTGACTGGAATGGGGTGCCACCTTGAGGTCATTGACTTCCTGGGATGTGCTTGGCATCCAAGTCTCTTTTTGCTTATTGGAGCAAGCTTTGAGACTTGGAAGTTCTAAGAAGCAAGGCCACCAGGGCGACTCAGAAGAAAAGCAGCAATTAGGGAATGCTGTTGGCTCTGGCAAGGGTTGATAGCAGAGTTGTTCCCAGAGGATTCGGTTTGGCCTTGACATCAGGGAACCGGGATGATTGGGCCTCAGGAGCTGTGGTCCAGGACCTCACCAGCTGCCCTAGCTGTCCTAACTGTCCAAATCTCTGTTTGGTGGCCCAGTGATCCCCACCCCCTCCCAGCCTGAAGTCCATAATCACACATCCCTCCAGCTAATGTCCTGTGACTCTCACATTTAAAAAAAACCAATTTGAATGGTCTAGAACATCACATCTAGTCAGAGGCTGGAAACTTAGCCTCAAAGTGTTCAAAACGAAACCTCTTGAACACTGTGTGAAAGGTCCCAAATCATTCTGTGCGGGGTCACTGTGCGCCAACAGCGACATTGGCTGGTGCTTGGCCCAGAGCTCCTGGAGTCTGTTTTCCATTCTCTCCCTTCAGTTTTCCCTCTCCCTTCAGAAGCCTCTGGTGGTCCGTTTCACCTGCACATGCGTGGAGGAAGAGTGCAGGTAGTTCTAACACGCGGGGTGAGCCACAGCAGCGCTCATTAGAGTGATGGCTTTCGGATGACGGAGAGGGGTCTTTGACACCTTGACTTTGTATGTAGTGTGATAGATGACATGAGGCCCTCTAGGTAAGTCAACATCCTGGTCCCGGTGCAACCAGGACTATCCTACTTTTAGCACTGAAAGTCTGTAAGACCATCGGTCACAGACACCTCAGCAAGACTCCACTGCCGCTGCCAAGAAGGCCGTCTTCCTGGGCGCCCATCCTGCCTCTGATATTCGGGTTAATATCGTTGTGCTTTCAGGGGTGATGGGGGATGCAGGAACGCTCGGTGTGGCAAATACCAGCGATTGCGGCACCGCTGCGGAAGGGCAATGGGGTCCCCAGTGCCCCTGAGGCTTCCCAGCCAGCCTCACTTCCCTACCACAGACTGCTGACTGCAGTGAGTTCTCAGCCAGGAGTGTGGGTGGCAGGGCATCTCAGCCATCCCCCCCCCTCGTCAGTGTGCGGGTGTGTGTGGCGGGGGCTCCTGGAGGGCTCCGCATCGGCACCACTCAGGAAGCTGGGATGAAAGGCAGCCGTGGAGACGTTATGATTTGCAGCTGGAACAGGCATACGGAGCTGGCATCCTGCCTGTCCCCATCCGCATGGTGCCAAATAGCTCCCGGATGTACACAAACGGCCTGTGTCTGGGGTCCTCCTTGTAGTCCATAAACCCTAGTGTTTATGTTTCAAGGGCTTAAGGCAATATATACCTCTGCAGTCGGGCGGTTTGCCTGGTGTTTCTTGTTCCCAGGGTCCTGCCATCCGGTTTAGATGCTTTGGTGAACTTTTTCCACCGGCATGGGAGTGGTGGGCAGTTAAAATCTACAGACCCTCCTGAACTCACCCCATGTGGAAAGCGGTCGGGGAATGCCTGAATACAGGACAAGATTCCCCCCTTGGCATTTAGAACTGCTTCAGAGTGGCCGTGGGAACTGCGTCCTGGGGGATGGGTGGCCCGTCCGTCAGCCTAGTGCCTGACCTGTTTAAGGGTTCTCATTTTCAGAGCTGGGACACGCATGGGCCAGGCTCTAGAGCCGTGTCTTACTCTAGTTCTACAATGCAGAAGGCTCAGGTCTCAACAAATGCACGCTTCCTAATGGAATCAAAGAGGTCCAGACAGGAAGGGGAAGGGAAACCCCTCCTACCACGTGGCATAAAACCTGACCTTCGACAAGCAGAGGGTGAAGGGGTCGTGTGAACATGCCATCTGGCCTTCCCATTCGCAGACAATGTAACACTGTCTTAGCTGCATTTCAGAGGGGCCCAGCCTTTCGGCTGCACCTGAAAATCACTTTTTTCCCCTTTTTCTGGTGAAGGGAGAGGAGACGAGCTGTCGGTGGTGAAGACACCTGGATGTGAGGTTGGATGGGGTCACCATCGGTCTTGTTCAGTTGCAGCAATTTTGGGGCTGCGTGGGACCTGGGCTTTGGAGCAGGTGTCCAGGCATTTCATGGGAGACCGGGTGACATGGGAACTGGGTAGCCTCTGACAAAACTCAGTGCTGTAAGGAAAGCTTGTGACACACACACACATATGGAAATGGTGTGGTGAAGCCGTCGCTCCGTACAATGGACACGCCAGTTTAAATTCTAGTAAAAGGCAAATGGTTTACACAGAAGGGAAACTAGAGGGTATCTAATTTAGGATTTTTATAGGCAATCTGGTAAGGAAATGAACACAGAAACCTCAATGCTGGTTGTCAGTGATGATTTCTCTGAAGGAAGTCTGAGGTGGCGGGAAGGGACAGCAGCCTCGTGGGCTGGCCCTGAAGAGGGCCTTCGGTGATTTGCAGAATTCCCGCAGCTGCAGCTTTGTTGGTACGACAAGACTCTTTCACAGGACCCTTGCATCTATTCTCAGAGGGATCAGGGCAAAGGTCCCTCTTCCCAAACCCTCACCCAAGACAGGTTTCTCTGTTACCATCCTGGCTGTCCTAGAAACTCACTCTGTTGACCAGGTTGGCCTCGAACTCCCAGAGATCCGCCTGCCTCTGCCTCCTAAGTGCTGGGATTAAAGGTGTGCACCACCACCGCCTGGCCAGGTCACCTCGTTTGATGGTCCTTGAGGTCATAACCCCCAGTCATTTAATTCCCACTGAGGATGGGCACCTCTGTCCGGTTCTGACCCCATTTCTGGGGTAACTAGTGAGTCTGATATTTACTGATCATTTGCAAGTTTCCAAAGCCTTAGCCCACATCTAATTCCTAACCCTGCCTAGACTCACTTTTGTAATAAAGAAAAGAGGGGATTGTTTTCAGGAGTCCACCTCCACCCCAGGAAGCGCCCAGGATTCCTCCACCCCACGCCCAGTTCTCCCTCCAAGGCTGTGGTGGGTTTGAGTATGAATGGCCCTGGTAGACTCATGTGTGAATGCTTGGCCCACAGGGAGTGGCACCATTAGGAGGTGTGGCCTTGTTGGGGTAGGTGTGGCCTTGTTGGAGGAAGTGTGTTACTGTGGGGGCGAACTATGAGACCTTATATGCTCCAGCTAGGCCTAGTGATAGTCTTCTTCTGCTGCCTGTGGATCAAGATGCAGGACTCTCAGCTCCTTCTCCAGCACCATGTCTGCCCGCCTGCCGCCATGCTTCTCCCCATGACGATAATGGGCTCAGCCTCTGAACTGTAAGCCAGCCCAGTTAAATGTTTTCCTTTATAAGAGTTGCCATGGTCATGGTGTCTCCTCGCAGCAACAGACCCTCACTAAGACATAGGCTGTGTCTTCACAGTGTCTTGGCCTTTCCCCAAGGTCCTCCTTGCTCATCCACAGAGAGAACTCAGTCCTTATCCCTTTCAGCTGCAGTTACCCCTGATGACAAAGGATAAATGGTCACTGTGGCCTTTGGCCACCATTTGTATTCTTAATTCTTTTCTTTCATTTGAAATGAAGCAAATGGAATTTCCCAAATGCGGCACTTTGACCTTTTCTCCTACATGGGAGGCCTGGAAGCCCATGGTTGTGGGGAGATCAACATAACTGAATTTTCTCTGCTAGCTGTGAGGGTGAGTCCTGTTCTGGTACCACTTGCAGCGGCTACGTCATAGGCTGTTTTCATTCTTTCTGAAAACCATGACATGTATGCATGTATGTATGGTATGTATGCATGTATGTATGGTATGTGTATATGTGTGCATGTATGTATGTGAGGGGCCTACATGCCACTGCATGCATGTGAGCATCTGAAGACAACTCTCAGGAGTCTGTTCTACCATGTAGGTTCCAGGGATTGAACTCAGATCTTCAGGCTTGGCCGCCAGTCCTCAATCTTTGCTAACATGTAGGAGATAGCTTGGTCCAGCCATAACCTCCAAGTACATCCGAAATCAATTCCAATGGTCCTGGAGCAGAAGGGATGGAGAGCAAATGAGGACGCTTAAACCTGATGGTTTACTGAATCCGCTTGAAAGGCACAGTAAGAAGCCTGCGGTGGGGAGTGGAGTAGGTAGCCATACTCCCAATAAGCCCCCGGGCTGCGTGGGAAGACCATCCACTGAGATCTAGGTGACGTGATTCTCTCACATGCTCTCTCCTGTTGTCACACTAGGTTAGGCAGAAGCTTAGTTGGCCGAGTTTCCAGTGGATCCTCCTAGTGAGGTTTTAAACCTCTGACTAGGGCCTCTGCCCCCTGAACTTTGCCCTTAGAGTCAGAAGTAAGGTCAGTCTGTGGGTGCCTTCCAGACGTTGCATCTTCCCAAGTAAACAATGAACAATAGAGGGGAATGCCGGGGCGACAAGATGGCTCAGTGAGTGAAAGCGCTTGCTGCCAACTCTGGCGAGCTGAGTTCCGTTGCGGGGAACCACATGACCGGCTGGTTTCCACAGGCACCTATGCACATGTGTACACGCAAAACAACATGTGGGAAAGGGTAGGTGGGACACGCATGATGCTGCTTATGGGGGTGCGGGGGCGAGAGGCTGGGGGAAAGGTTATGACTTGGCTCTGACTGGACAGCAGGCTTCTCAGAGCCTCCCGGGACCCACTTTCCGAAGGCGGTCTTTCCTAACCTGCCTGGGCCGGACAAACTCATGGCAAGGCATCTCACTCAGCACCTGAAACCCGGACGGCTCAGGTGTTTGTACATCGTCAACAGAGATGGATTAGATGAGTAAAGCCAGCCTCTTGAAAGTGTGTTAAGTTCCACCATGTGGAGCTGCTGCATTTAGAGGCCAAGTTCATGCGGTTCAGCGTAATTCCCACCAGTGCACCATCCGCTAAAGCAGCGATTCTCAAGTTCAGCTACAGGAGACGCGCTGGGGAACTCTGAAAGCAAGCAACATGGAGACAAGGGCCAGGCTGTTCCCCAACTCGTTGAGACCCCCCAAGTCTGGAACACAAGAAAGAGTCTTCGAAACCGAGACGTTTCCATGGGCCATGAGAGTTGTACTAAGGAATCAGAAGTCTCTCGTCACAGACAGCTGTCATTTATCAGAGCCTCTCCAGAGCTCTATTCCCTTGCCCCCAGCCCTCAGCTGGGGACACCCTGGAACCGAGCCACGTGGCTGCCGATGGGCTAGGCTAGCAGTGCTCAGGCCGCTTATTGGGGGCCTTTCTCACTGTTGCAACAAAATGCCCCACAAAGGCAGCTTAAGGAGGGGTTCGTTTTGGCTCACGGTTTGAGGGTACAGTTTAGATGCTGTGACCCTTTAGTTATAGCTCATGTTGTGGTGGCCCCCCACCATAAAATGATCTCATTGGTACTTCATAACTGCAGTTTTGCTACTGTTATGAATCATAATGTAAATATCTGCGCTTTCCGATAGGCAGATACTCTCCCCACCCTCAGGAGGCTGACAGACCTGGGACACAGCCAAAGCCGCAGTGGCAGCAGCTGGTGGCTCCTGATCCCCACCAAGGGACTTTGAATTCACAGAAGTGAGGTCCGCTGAGGACCATGTGTAGCCAGACATGTCCTCCAAGACGAAAAGGCAAGACCTCCTCCCTCCCTTCCCCCTTCCCCTTCCCCTCCCCCTCCCCCATGGCAGTCTACTGCAGAACTGATCAGTCAGCACTCAGTGAAGTGAAAAGTTAAGGAAATGACATTCCCAGGAGAACAGGCAGCCTCCCCTCTGAGAGCATGGCCTAGAATTTCACGTTCAGTCCCCGGAGAAGCCCGACATCACTAAAACTGTAGCTCGGCTGGGTTTATTAGGTGCCTTGTCTCAGGGGGCGGGGCTTGCAGCATGAGAGCCATACATTCGGGACGAAGGAGGCCTCCTCTCCTCTGGAAACCAGCAGTGGTTCCTGGAATCTTGAACTAAAATATGAAGTCACCATAGGACCCAGGAGCCCCTCAAGAGTGTGGGTGATTCTTCCCAGGGGACACTGGGCAATACCTGCAAACATCTTGGATTCTTGTGCCTGGCCAGGGAGTGTGACCTAACTACCTTGGACTGGGCTCCGTCACTTACAGACGCCACCACCATGCAAGGAGCATGCTTATGACGCATGGGACTTTGTGGGACACACTTAATCAACACCCATGCAGCAGATGTGCTTGACAACCAACCAGTAACATCCTGGAATCCTGTGGGCCAAGCCTAGGGATATTGCCAAACATTCTAGAATGTGCTAGACAGACCCAAACAAGAAGCCGGGGGAAAGAAATGTGGTTGATTTGCTGTCCTGTCCTTTAGAAGCTTGCGGTCTATGAATGGAAGCGTCCTCCATGTGGCCACAAAAGAGAGAGGAGTGGTGTCTATGGTGGCTCTTACCAAGCCCTGCTTTTGGTCTGAGGTGAAAATGTATCTTCGGGAAGTTCTGTACAGAGTCTTCTTGTGTCTCCTTGTGGCACCCGGTCACACACATTTCCAGAAGAATCACTAGCTGAAGGGAGAGTGACCAGCTGTGACTTAAGGGTTTTTTACATGCTCACTCACACACCTACAAAGCCAGTTGTTTCTACTATTTTTCACAGAAGGAAATGGAACGCTACTTATGATTCAGCCAACAGGGTCTGTCACACTGTGTCTCGGGGTCAGGTCCTCCTGACTCTCATCTCTCCATTGCAGCCTACAAAATATGCCCTGCTCTTTGTAGTCACTGAGACAACTCCTCCACCTCCTCCTCCTCCTCTTTTTATGAATAAGCAGAGTGTGAGTTGAGTTTAATAATGTCACCACAGAGTTTAGTGTACTGTGTCAAGAACAGAGCCATCAAGGGTTGAATTGGTTCCATCTCAGGGTGTGAACAATTCATTGTGACTGCTAAGGGTTGATTCATTCCCTGACCAAGAGGCTTTACCAAAGCACATCAGCCACATCTGCATCACTGCAAAGATACATACACACACACACACACACACACACACACACACACACACACACACACAGAAAAGACATACACACGTGCACACAGAGAAAGACACATACACACACACACACACACACGAAAAGACATACATACACACACAAAGAGATACATACAGACACACACACTCACACACATGCACGCACACAGAGAAAAGACATACACATGCACATACATAAAGACACATACACACACACACACACATGCACGCACACACAGATACAGTAAATTTTGTATTAGTCCATTTCTCTGTTGCCATAACAAAATACCCAAGGCTAGGAATTTTATTTTGAAAGGTTTCTTTCACTCTTGCTTTGAGTTTGAGAATACAGACACAAGATTCTGTTCAGCTCTGCTGAGGGCCTTCTGGCTCCATTGTAACAGGGCAGATGGCATTATGGTAGAAACTCATGTAAGAGGAAGAGGTCACATGGTAAGATGAGAAGCTGGAGAGATTCAGGGTCCAGACTTGCTCTCTTTTTGTGATGTGCTTTCAAGGGAACAAACTGGGTTCCCTGAGATCTGCATTAATTCCTTCTGAGATTGACACTGTCAGTGACCTAATCTTGGGCTGGGCTCCAACACTTGGGGACTCCACCACCACACAAGGAGCACAAATCTGACACATGAAACTTTGTGGGACACAATCAACATCCAACCCAGGCCATGATGCAAGTGTGTGTGACAAACATCCATGACACTCATATTAAGAGAACCATCCAGTGACAGCCATTGTCTGGTCAGTTGTATGTTCGGTTGTCCAGGTCATCGCTGCTACAAGTACAGCCATATGCATTCACAGTCACTGTTTATTGTTGCCATTAACCCTCACTACACTCATAAGAGGATTTGTGAATTCTGATTATCTTGTGGGGAAAGACGGGGTGTGAGGAGGTCATTCTCGAATGCACCTGACCAGTATGGACAGAGCCAAGATGCCTACAGGCCACTAGTGCTCTACCTGAACATCAAGCCATCACTCACTCCAGATGTGGAGTAGCCTGCACATCAAGCCATCACTCACTCCAGATGTGGAATAGCCTGCACATCAAGCCATCACTCACTCCCGATGCGGAATAGCTGCACATGATACACAAGGATTGCTGGACCGATTTGAGCCCATCCTTTTTTCCTACGTCCATGGCCTGATGAGTCTTCTCTTTTCTCCTTCCCGCAGACAGTTGCCCCTGAGCTCCCAGCCCTGGTCAGAGCATCCATCGGCAGAGATCTGTCTTTACAAGCGGGGCCCGCCTCACTGCCTTTCACCGTATCCTACCTGTGCATGCTCTCTCGCTCTCTCTTCTTTCGAGGGCAGAGCACAAGAGGTGTACCTGGACCTCTTCTGGTTTCCAGACATTTTAAATGGCACATACTTTTGTTGTTTGACTCTGTCCCGCTAACTGTGGCCGTCCTTTTCCAGATCATGAGTTACCACAGAGGAGCATCATGGGCTTTCCGCTGGCTGGTTGAGTAGGTTGAGCAAGCATCCTATCAAAGGCAGGATGATGGGCCTTGAAGGAGGCAGAGGCATAGCCCTCACTTCCAGAGGACAAGGAGGGCCCATAGCATTGCATGTTTTCAGGTGGGCAGGCAGGCAGGCAGGCTCCATACCACGTGACCTAATCTCTCCTAACCAGCACGCTAGGACTACAATGAGGGAGGCACTGGGTAAAAGTCAAGCTGTGATTTAAGGTCCTCCTTGGTCTAGGGCTCTAGGAAACAGGGCTTGGCCTTGTTCACAGCTACAAACAGGAGGCAGGGAACAGATCCCTGTCAGAACTGAGTCCTAGAGCATTTGTATTCTCATATTCTCTGTGTCCTCATTCCATCCTCCCTCCCCCACTGTGTGTTGTGTGTGAAAGACAGAGACAGAGACAGAGACAATGTGCCTGCACATGTATATGAGTTTGTGTGTGTATGTGTGGGTTAAATAACCTTCAAGTGAGGCGCCCTCAACTTTGCCACCATGTTTGAGAAAGGGTTAAGCTGCCGCATAGCCCAGGCTGGCCGGCTGCAGAGCTTCCTGAGAGCCCCCATTGTTTTCCCGTGGCCATCGTGGGGTCACTCTTCTGTGGTGCATCTAGACTTTGCAAGGGGTCTAGGGACCTAGGGTCTGAACTCAGGTCATTGGGTTTGCACGGCAAGCGCTTTGCCCAGGAGTCACCCTCCCAGCCACTCATGGCACATTTTCTTATCAGCTGTCCCGGGATGGCCTGCATGGGCGCCTGCTCTGATTTCTGAGAGACAGAGAAAGGCAGCTACAGGGTCCACAGCCTAAAACAAAGTGCCCTTTAGTTTTTGTTTTATTTCGTTTTCTGGAGGAAAAAATGGCAAGGATCTGGTGGGTGTAGGGGAGTGGGTGGGAGGAATTCGGGAGCTTCCTTATAGCTAGATCTCTGCCCCCTCGAGTTCCATCTAGTCTTATTCTCAAATAAAACCCTGTGCTTGTTGATTCATCTCTTTATATATAATATTGACAGTGGGAAAGCAAGGCCTTCAAAGCCTGGTTCCATGAGACGTTCTCTCAAGACTCTCTTCATACATGAGCTCACTTGGTCACCAGTCTCTTCTGAAGAGATGAACTCTTCAAAGCCTGGTTCCATGAGATGTTCTCTCAAGACTCTCTTCATACACGAACTCAGTTGGTCACCAGTCTCTTCTGCATCCTGAAGGATGAACTCACCCTGAAGAGCACTAACTCTTCACCACACGCAAAGGCTTCATAGACTGGCCTTCCTTTCTGTGCTGTCCACTCCTTCGCCCACATGGACGCCCGAGAAGGTTGTGTGCACTACGTGTTTCATTGGGAGGAAAGGTGGTGTTGAAACCCAAGGCATCACATATCAGGGGTCTACATGAAAGTCTAGGGATTGACAGGAAGGCTGTGCGGTCTCTGGGCTTGTGTTTCCAGGTCTGGGACTCATTCCCATGGAGAAGATCTGCAGAGGGCAAAGGAGTCTTTGACTTTTCTGGTTTAGGGTTGTCTGACACTGCTTGGGGGTGGCTGTTTGGGAGAGGAAATTCCCACTTTATTTCTGTAGAATACTTGTGATAATAAAGTCACATGAGCAGGGGTTTGGCTCTACATGCAGGCTTGCCCTCCCGCCACAGAAAGCCAAAGACATAGAGGAAGTCTTGAAAGAACCTAGGGGGATGGTGTCTCACCTATAGAGGAAGAGGGATCAGGATTCCGTCAGCCTTCTCTCTTCAGAAACCATGTCCTATGGTTTGAGTCTGTCCCCCAAGTTAGAGACACTGACCCTCAAATTTACAGAGTCATGGAATTTTGGAGGTAAGTGTGTTGATCTACTCATGGGCTATGGATTTAGTGGGCTTATGGGACTGATGTAAAAGTGAGGACCCTGACAGTCTTACTTTTTCTTGCCATATGATAGCCTTGGACTTCTAACCTCTAAAACCCTAAGCTTAGGAGACCTCCATTAGGATTTGAATGTGAACTGTCTCCCACAGGTGCCACCTGTTCCCCGGGGAAGTGATGCTGTTTGGAGAGGTTGTGGAACTTGGGGGGGGGTGGGACCTTGCTGGAGGAGGTGTGTTGTTGGGGAAATGACTCTCATGGAGCAGAGCCTAAGTGAACAAACCGTGTGTCAAGCTCCTGACGCCACGGACAGGAGCCACTGCCACTGCCATGCTTTCTCTGCCATGAAATTATGAGCAAAAATAAATCCTTTCTGCTTTCAGCTACTTCTTGTAAAGTAGCAAAAAATAACTAATGCCACCTCTGTTCTCTATAACTTACCCAGTCTGTGGTAGTCTGTGACAGCAACAGAGAAGATATAGAGTGACCAGGAAGAGAGAGCAGTGAAATATTTAACCTAGACTCCTCTACACAACGAAATTCTTCAAAAGTGAAGAAGGCAAATCTTTCTCAGTAAGCGAAACCCGAAGGAATTTGTCACCTCGAGAGCTGCCTTGCAGAAACAGTTAAACTGTCTTCCGTGTGAAGGAAGATGGTGTGCGCATCAGAAACTCAGACCTGTGACCCTGAGGGCGACCTTAGACGGAAGTGGCAGGTGGCTTGCTAGGACACATTTGTCTCCAGCAAAGCCCGGAACTGCTGGAGCAGGAAGCTGGAAGGAGACAGACAAGACAGGGAGGGAGACAGGATCTGAAACACGGACGGCATCAGCAGGGAACGGCGTATGCCACGCAAGGACCACATATTTGTCTGAACACTACAGGAATTGGGAATTGGGGACTTGGAAGTGGAGAAAAGGACCACCTTGCCTTTTGATCTGCAGGACCATGCTGATGGTTCCACTGTCCAGTCTGTTGTTGTGGCAGTCGGGCTCAGCTGTGCCTGCTGTGGCTGTCCAAGTCTCGGTGGCCAGCAGGGCGGGCCTCTGCCTACGGTGCTCTTTGGGTGTTTCAGCTACACCTGAACTGTAGAACTGCCTCGCACACCTGACAACTCACCATCTTCTCAAACAGCAGCCTAGCTTCTACTGTGGTGACACTTAATCTATGAAGCAACCGCGCTGACCTGTTAGAGGAGAAGAGGCGCCTTTATACTCTAGAGCGGCGGTTCTCAGCCTTCCTCGTGCTGTGACCCTTTAACACTTCCTCGTGCTGTGGTGACCCCAACCATGAAGTCATTTCCTTGCTACTTCATAACTGTAATTTTGTCAGTTACAAATCATAATCTAAGTGTTGGACATGGGAACCCCGTGAAAGGGTGGTTTGACCACCACAGGGGCTGTGACCCCCAGGTTGAGAACCACGGACCTAGAAGCTTCTAAACCAATGCAGATTTCATTTTGTAATAATCTTTTCTATTTTTCCACGCAGAGGTCTTATGTATTTTTTTAAAAAAACATTTGTTCCTAAGATTTAGGATTCTCAGTCCCGTGAAGGTCTTTCTGACCTTCTGATTCGGGCTTATTATGAAGAATGAAGTTTGAACCCTTAAGTTAGTGCAAGCATACATGAATACTTTTGGTACATACAGATGTAGTGAGCTTACCCAGGATAAAGCATTAATCCAATTAATCTTAATAAAAAAATCAGGAGTTGGGATAAAAGCCTAGGTGATCAGAGAACTAGGCGCAGCCACCAGTGGTTCCCTGCCTGTCTCCTTCTGCCACGCAAGAGCTAAGGTCCTTTCTCCAGCTCACCGAAACACTTCCTGTCTTCATGGGTTAAAAGTGTGAGCCGCCGCCACCCAGCTTCTGTAGTTAATTAGTCTCTAGCTCCACTCTTTGATCTCCAGGCAAGCTTTGTTTGTCAGAACACAAACAAATACCACACAGCCCCAGAAGCTACCAAACTAAACGCTGGCACAGTCGCATCTCTCTGGAGGTCCAGGTGTGGAACCTTCTTTGATTCTTCCAGGTTCTGGAAACCTCCAGGGGTTCCTCAGCCTGTGACATCACACCTACAGTGTCTACATATTTGCATAATGCCTTCCGTATGTCTGCATCTCAAATGCCCCTCTTTCTCCTATAATGGTATTTGTCATTGGATTTTGGGACCCACTCCAAATCTGGGATGATCTTATTTCAAGATTGTAACAATAAACACAGCACTTGATGAGGGTATAGGTAATTATTTGTTGTAGAAATTACTTAGAAGGGAAAACGGGCAACCAAGGTGAGTGAGCAGCTTTCACCACAGAACCGGAAGCCGGTAGAGCTCTCCTGCATTGCCTTTTATTACCTCCTCCTTACGCGCCTCTAGCCACGCCCAACATGGGCATGGTTAGCGGCACAGTCCTAAGTATCTTCCTACACAAGATCCTGGACTTGCTTACTTCTACAAAGACCTTATTTGAGTGAGGTCACATTCCCAGATATTGGGAATTAGGAACTGGTCATTCGTTTGGTGAACAGCGACAATAGCATTCAAACACACACACACACACACACACACACACACACACACACACACACACACGTATGTATGCATACATTGTTTATGTGCATACTCCATCACTCCCTGCTATTATTTGGATCTGGATTATCCCTGAAAGGCCCAGATTGTAAGGCTTAGTCCTCGAGGTGATATTGTTGAAGAAGTAGTCAGCTCCAAGAAAGTGAAGCCTTGTGGGACTTTTTGGTCACCAGGGTCGTGCCTTTAAAGAGGATTGTGTGACCCTGGTCTTTTTCTCTACTTCTCCTTTTAAAAAGATTGTTTATTTGTGCCCGTTAGTTGCAGTTCCAGAGGGTTAGTGTCCATCACAGCAACAAGCAGTAGGCAGGCATGGCTGGTAGGAACAGAAAGATGAGAACTCACAGACTCACATCTTGAAACCACGCGAGGCAGAGAGAATGAACCGCAAGTGGGTGGCTACAGGATTTAAGCTCTCAACCCCGTCCCCAGTGATAGATTTCTTCCAGTAAGGCCACACTTTTTAACCTTCCCAGTGAGTGCCACCAACTGGGGTGATGGAGGCCAGTTTCCATCCAAGCCGTCACAGTGTGTGTGTGTGTGAGCGTGCATGTGTATATATGTGTGTGTGTGAGCGTGCATGTGTATATATGTGTGTGTGTGAGCGTGCATGTGTATATATGTGTGTGTGTGAGTGTGCATGTGTATATATGTGTGTGTGTGAGCGTGCATGTGTATATATGTGTGTGTGAGTGTGCATGTGTATATATGTGTGTGTGTGAGCGTGCATGTGTATATATGTGTGTGTGTGAGCGTGCATGTGTATATATGTGTGTGTGTGAGCGTGCATGTGTATATATGTGTGTGTGTGAGCGTGCATGTGTATATATGTGTGTGTGTGAGCGTGCATGTGTATATATGTGTGTGTGTGTGCGCGTGCATGCTTGTGTATCTGTGTACTGATTATCCTCTGCCTCTTTCCACCCTTCCCCTTTGAGGTAGGATCTCTCCCTGAACCTGGGCTTGTGTCTGTCCAGCTAGGCTAGAAGCCAATGAATGCCAGGCATCTCCCACCTCACTCAGCATTATAGCTGGAGTCATAGGCATGCCTGGACACTGGTCTCTCTCTCTCTCTCTCTCTCTCTCTCTCTCTCTCTCTCTCTCTCTCTCTCTCTCTCCCTCTCCCTCTCTCCCCTTCCCTCTCCCTCTCCCTCTCCCCCTCTCCCCCCCTCTCTCTGGACCCCTCAATCCCCTTTTGCTTTCTGGTTGTGATAGTTGAGAGGGTCAGGCAAATATCATGAGAGACTGTCCTAATAACTCAGTTAAGTCCCTGCTCTTTGGAACACAGCAAGCAGTTTCTGAGGAAGAGCCATGAACAAAGACAATCAACCTCCAACACCCCCAACAAGAACAAGGAGGCCTGGTGGCCTAAGCCATAAACAGCTCAAGACGATAACCAAATAAGGACAAAGCCTGTGACTTGTCCAGGCCTGTCCCAAAAGGGAAAACTGTAGCCCCAATCAGCCCCTGACTTGCCCTAGCCAATCAGAGCGCACTAATATGATTGCCATTTGCTCGAACCAATCATATCTAATGTGACCTAACTGCCCTAGAAACGCCCCTTCTGTGCTTATAAAGAGCCCACACGTCCTTCTGAGGACATCACCATTTTCCCTTTGTGTGCATGGACAGCCCCAGCATGCTGGAATAATACACATTCTGATTGCATATGTGGATGGTGGTCCTTTGTGGAACTTCTCCAGGACCCTAACAATGGTCAACGTTGTCAACTTAACAGGATCTAGAATCCAGAAGACAAGCTTCGGGGCATGTCTGTGAAGGATTATCGTGATAGGTTAAAGACCTTTAACTGTGACCTGCACCATTCCACAGACTGGGATCCTGGAGATAATAAAAAAGGAGACAATAACCTGACTTGAGAGGTAAATCTTTCAGAATAGGCAGGTTCCCTACCAGAACCCACATTTCAGCTCATAACCTCCTGTTACTCTAGTTCCAGGGATCCTAGGTCCCTCTTCTGGCCTCTGCAAACATGGTGCATGCATACACACTCAAGTTCACACACACACAAAACGTAATTTTAAAAAAGAGAAAGCTAAATGATCACAAGCAGTCATTGTTCTCTGATTCATGAACATAGATTCAATGTGACTGGTTCCTCAAGTGTAGCAATTTCTTTTATCGTTTATTATAATACAAATCTAGGGGACAAATATAAAGATAAGAACCCGAGGCACCACCACAGCGACACAACCAGCACCATTTGCTTCCCTGCTCAAAAAAATGCCCAGGTAATCTTCCGACCCCACCTTCCTTCTCCCAGAGAAACTCTAGGATCCATCCCTACCAGCTGAATGTAAACCCCGCCCCTTGAGCCAATACCTGCCTCTAATTGGACACCGGGCACAGAACAGATAAGATTCCATTAACACTCAAGCTCCTGCCTCATGACTTCCTACAACCATGAGAGCCCAACTGTGAACCCTTCAAGCGCGCACCTCCCTTAGGTCGTCTTCATCAGGGTATTTTTATCGGAGCAACAGAAAATAGCTTTAGCACATGCTCCCCCGCCCCCCCACGATGTGCTGCTACAGCCCCCCCCAAACAATGGGACCAGTCCTATACTGGAACCTCCAGAACTCTGAGACGAAACAACCGTTTTCTCCATATAAGTGGGTTTTCTCGAGTATTTTGTTATAGCAATGGAAGTCTGACTCCTACGTTCAGCCATAAAGACACTGTTCTAGCTCTTATTCACTCAGCAAAATGTCTGAAGGACTGTCCCCTCTCGGCCCTACGAGAGTCCATGCACACCCGTGGGTGTGGAGTACTGTCCGCTGGGGAAACATCACCTGTAGACTTCTACCTCTCGCTAGGCACCGGGAGCCTGCTGAGTCCTTCCCGGGCGGGGCCCCTCTGGGTAGGCTGTTTCCAATGCTGATCCTCTGCAAAGTGGGTGGTAAGGAGGTGACCCCAGGCTGTCCTCAGGACCCGCTGCTCCGCCGTCCACTCCTGTCTGCTCTCTGAGTTCTGTGGCCGTGGTGTCCCTGATTTGCTCTGCTCCTTGGCCCCAGACTGACAGTGATGTTTACAGGAGAGGAAGAGGGAGGTGATGGGAGGAACAAAAGGTCCGCATTCATTTCATGGAAGCCAGAGATGAGGGCAGAGGAAGGCTCCAGAATGAAGCCCAGATGGCTGCATGCCCCAGTGAAAGCCAGGGCTGTGGGGTGGGGTGAGACGGCCCTTTGCCTGCAGCACAGAGTCCTCGTGGGAGCGAAGCTCCACCACCCCGAGTCCGTGGGAGCGAAGCCCCACCACCCCGAGTCCTCCTGGGGGCGAAGCTCCACTGCCCCGAGTCCTCGTGGGAGCGAAGCCCCACCGCCCCAAGTCCTCGTGGGAGCGAAGCCCCACCGCCCCGAGCCTTCGCGGGGCGGGCCCCATTTACTTTTCCATATCGCGCCTTTGTTTTCACGATCCTCTCCATGACCTCCGCGCTTCAAATGAAAACCAGATGTCCACCCTGTGAGTGCTTTTCTGCAACTCCCTCCGAGCCTCCCGAACCTCACGTGGCTGCGCAATCGTGTGGCTGCCAGCAGGGTGAAGGCGGACAGGCTCCACTGCAAAACCGAGTGTCACAATGTTGTCGTCCAGCGTGAGTTAACTGCAGCAATCTCCTTCTCCTGGCAGCAGCTGGATAATCCTCTGGCATCTTGGTACCTAGGTTGCCGGGGATCTGAGTGCGTTTTCCATTTGGTGCTTTGGCCTTGGTTTGGCAGTCTGCTGGTGAGAGCTGTCTCTCTTCCCCTTAGGTCACTTGGCATGGGTTTGTTGTGCTCTGTAAACCGACCAGTCCCGGTCTGCTGCCCAACTCACACATTCTAGAGCTTTACTAGGTGGCTTAGTTAGAGTTCCTGTTGCTAGGATGGAACACCATGTCCAAAAGCAAGTTGGGGAGGAAAGGATTTATTTGCTTACATTCTACATCATAATTCATCATTGAAGGAAGTCAGGACAGAAAGGATCTCAAACAGGGCTGGAACCTGGAGGTGGGAGCTGATGCAGAGGCCATGGAGGGGAGCTGCTCACTGACACCTTCCTCCCCAGAAATACTACTTATGTCTGTAAAGCTTTTAGACAGCAGAGTCAGGTGGGGGTGTCGATGTGGTAACCGGGGTTTGGAGTCAGGACACTTCCTACCAGCCCTAGCGTCTCCATCTTGAGCTGTGTCTCAGAGACGATGCTGATTTCCTGGGTCTCAGTTTGAGTGCTCGGGCTATAGAAGGCATGGGGAGGAGCCACGTTCCCTAGAGGCTTATGCACTAAAATAGAGGCAGGTGTGGAAATAGTTGCAAAGGAATTTTAGGTGTTTGGACAGGTATGCAGAGGTGGCTGTGTGTGTGTGTGTGCCTTGGGGGAAGCTCAATTCTCTGAGCACTGTGGAGACAGAGCAGGGCACACCAAGTGCTGAGAGGTGTGGTCGGTTTACCGGTGACCAGAATGGGAGGGGTGTTCCTAGAGGAAGCGAAGGTAACGGACACGGAAGTGCAGCCGTCTCCGTGCTCTGCGAAACCGATAGTAATGTAATAGGACTTGAAGATGAGGAACCAGAGGCCGTGAAGGAGATGGGAGAGTGTGCCGTCTACTCCTAGGATGTTAGTTGTTCATGAGCATTTAAAAAATTGTAACCAACCAGAAGACAGTTGCTGTTAGTGGAACCTTTCAGGTCGTGACCAGGGACACCGCTGACACTGTAAGTACATAAGATATCCGGCACCAACAAAGAATCATCCAGTCCCAAATATCAACAGTGCCCACTGAAGACCCCTTACTCAACACACGCACACACAGACAAGGTCTAACAGATGAAGGTGTTGTGTCCTGATCCTGAACCCCCAAAATCACCAAGAGACCCAGCCCAATGCAAAAGCAAAGTCTTTTATTGTTTAACAGGTTAACCATTTTTAACTTGGGCTCTTTGTCCATCCGTCCGTCATGGCAGATGGCGGGAGAAGGACCCTGAGAAACCGCGAGGCAGGGAACTTATTGGGCAGAGTAAGGGGAGTGTCTAGGGGTATGAAGCAGTCTCAGGATTGGTGCACTTCCGGGCTTGGATGACCCGCCCTGTGTTGATTGGCTAACTGGTTGTTATGGCCCATAGGCCCTCCCAGGGTGGTTGCTATGCTCTGCACGTCTCTGTTGTGCACTTGTCAAACCCATACTTAACAGAAGACAACAGAGGAAGGGACAGAGAAAGCTGTGGGCCCGTGAACTATGTTCGAGGGGTAGGATTGATTAGTTTTATCAGTTATTGTTGTCCACGGTCTGAATATGGGTGAGAGGAAGAAAGTGACTCTCTAGTTTGAGAATTTTGGTGAGAGGTAAACCAGGTGGGGTTAATCAGTTGGGGTCTGCACATGTATGAGTTTAAGTAATTGAGGCATCTGGGATGGATCCACAGGAAAGGCTGAGGACCAAGACCCACACCGCAGCCTGCGAAGATGAATAAAGTCAGTCCCGTGATGAAATGGTCTAAGACAATGCCTGCCGTCTTTTACATGTGACAGTATCTCAGGAGATTCTGTAAAAGCTCTGGCCATGCCTTTGGGAAAATTATCTTTGCATGAAGCGCTACAGAGACGGCTCGGAGACTAAGAGCACGCACACTCTTGCAGAGGACGGGGGGTTTGGTTCTCAGTATCCACGTTGGTGCCTCACAACTGCCTGTAACTCCAGATTCAGAGGCTTTGCCACACCCTTCTGGCCTGTCTGAATACCTGCTCTCTACAAGTTCGAGGCTGGCTTAGTCTGCACAGTGAACTCCAGGCTGACCAGAGCTAGACAGTGAGACCCTGTGTCAAAAAAAGATTTCATATGGCTTCTGGATTCGTATGCCTTCCTAGAGACACACAAAAAAGTACATGGCCTAGAATGGAACTTGAGAGCAAAAGCAGGGTTTCGATAGGTTCTTGGGGGCACATCAACATACAAGCACGCTTAGAAATGCGGGATCCTGTGCCCTTAAGCCAGAGAGCTGGGGTGCCCTGTGAACCAAGACCAGGTGCAGAGTGCACACAGATGGATGGGTGGTCTGACAGCGCTACCTGCCCCAGGGAAGATGCCCACAGAGGTGGAAGATACTTCTGGGGATGCTGGTGGTAACTGAGAGTGAGATTCTACTGAACTTCAGGGGTGCTATGGTTTGGATAACCATCTCAAAGCCCATGTATGTAGGCCTCGGGTCCTAGACCGTGGTGTTTTGGGGAGGTGGTGGAGGCTCTAGGGGGTAAGGCCCAGTAGGAGAGGCTAAGGCACAGCAGACACACCCTTAGACACACCCTTGGACACACCCTTGAAGGGCGTATTGGGACCCTGACACCTTCCTTTCACGTCCTCACACTTGACCTTGGGGTGATCAAACTTCTTCTGCTACACCTCCTACTGTGCTGTCCTGTGCTGACGCAGACCCAAAGCCAAAGGGACTTATCCGTCAAGGCCTGAGACCTCCAAAACTGAGTCAAATCCAACCTCTATGCCTGTCTTAGTCACGTTTCTATTGCTGTGAAGAGACACCCTGACCACTGCAACTCTTATAAAGGAAAACATTTAATTGGGGTGTCAGTTTACAGTTTCAGAGGTTCAGTCCATTATCATGCTGGGGCATGGCAGCATGAAGGCAGACATCGTGCTGGAGAAGGAGCTGAGAGTTCTACATCTTGGTCCACAGGCAGCAGGAAGTGAACTGTCTACCACACTGAGGGAAGCTTGAGCAAAGGAGACCTCAAAGTCCACCCCCACAGGGACACACTTCCTCCAACAAGGCCACGCCCATTACAATAAAGCCGCATCTTTTAATAGTGCTACTCCCTTTGGGGGCCATTTTCTTTCAAACCACCTCACTTCCTTTAAAGTTGATAGATCTGAGGTATTTGGTACAGTAACAGGAAGCTGACTTAAATAAGGGGAAGAAGGGAAAGACAGAGAGCAGATGATGACTAGATGTGAGTGGGAACCAGGAAGGACAGACATTGCACACAAGGACTTCTTTGGAGGCATTTGGGTGCAAGGAAAATGGAAATCTCTGGCAAAGCTGTGGGATAAGCACATGGAGCAAGGACAGGCAATGTGCATTGCTGGGATTGTCTCTCGGGTGGACTTGAGCTCTGCTGGATGTACTGGAAGTAGGGAAGAGGGAAGAGGAAATGAGGGGCCAGATTCGGGTACCAAGAGCAATGGTGCAGAGTGGGGAGAGGGGCGTGAGCAGGGCAATGGGAAGATCTGGAGCTGCACTGCCCACCCCCAACTTCCCACACCCCTACTCCTTGCTGAGCAATACCTCATGTACTCACTGCAACCCACGGCACTTCTGCTGAGCATCCACGGACCCCCAGCAACTCCTACAAAGCGGTGCTAGACACTGGTCCGGCGGGAAAGCATTTTGAACTGTAGTCAAAACACTTTCACATAAGTCCAGTCTCACCAGAGGAGCCTGAAGCCCGGGCAGTCTTTGAGCTGACAGGCAGTGATGTTTCTACTGCATTGAAGGGAATGGTAAGTTCATTGCTGATATGCTAATCAGGGTCTTCCCACTGAGTGTCAGGTAGTAAAAGTTTAAGCTATTTGGACAGATTGTCTGTGCACTGTCTCAACCTACAAGTATGAATTATGAGCCATTCTTTTTTTAGGCTCATAATTTAAGGACTCTATAGCAGAGAAATACATGTCTGTGATGACTATACGGGTTGTCAGTCTGTCTTCATTTCCAGATAATTTGCTAAAATACTCCTGCAAGTTCTGGATATAAAAGAATGTATTCTGGTCTTCAATCAGTGTACCTCCGAGCCTTCCACACCCTTTGAATGTGGGCAGTCTATGCCACCCTGTCCATCAATCAAGAATGGCTGAACAGATACTACCCCTATTCTGAACTTACATTGTTAGAAGGTCCAACAGTTTATGCTTTAAAGATCTTGGAGAAATCAGATGATATATTTGTAGGTCAAGTGCCCTGAAATGACCTCACCGAGAGGAAACCCAGGCTAACCATGGAAAGAAGTGACAAGGACAAGAACCAAGGGCCTGCCTCATCCCCACAACACTGACAGCCACAGACCCAGCCCATGGCCCAAGCTGAGCTATTCCAGTCACTCCAGCTGTTCAAGTCAACCAAGGTGACTCTTGGTGGTGGAGTACAGACAGGCGGTCCCCACAGAACACACCGATGCAAATAACAAGGCCACAGCTGTTAGAAGACATAGGCTTTGCAGCAACAGGCCGCAGACTATGAGGATGGAGGAGAGTCATGCCGAGGGAATGGTTGGAAAGATTAGTCAACGGAGCTGCATCAGGTGGTTCACTACGGGGGGAGACAGAGGGCAAACTTAGATCCTTTAATATAAATGAGGCTTAATTCTGAAGGTTATTCATAGAACATTTTTGTTGGATATAAGATGAGCTTTGGGAGCCCATTCCAAATAGAGGGATGCTTTCTCAGCATGGACACATGGGGAAGGGCCTAGGTCCTGCCCTGGATGAAATGACAGACTCTGGAGATCCCTCCAAGGAGGGCCTCACCCTCCCTGGGGAATGGTGTGGGGATTGGGTGGGAGCCTGGGGGGGCTGGTGGAGGGACAAGGGAGGAGGGGTGGGAGAGGGAGCTGGGACTGACATGTGAAGCATTTATGTTTCTAATTTAAATAAAGACATATATTGAGAAAAAAAAGATGTTCCATTCAGACTGTTTCATCATTGGATTTGGATCTACTTGGGTAGAACGATGAAAATGGAGGACATAAATGTGGTATATAAATATACATTATATATTATATGTTTTATACATATTGTATTACATAATATGGTCATATGAAGGAAGAGAAAGTAACAGTTCCCACAGTCCCATCATATAGGACACCATTTTATTCAGATTCCTCCTCTCAGGTGTCTGCAATGTCCTGTGTCTGCTGATAATCTTTAAATGGGTTGATATTGTTTGATTTCCATATGATTTGCTTTACTCAGCACTGTATGGCGACTATTTTTCATGTCCATCAGAGTGCACGGATTGTGACTGCTCAAGCTGACGTCAGAGTGCACGGATTGTGACTGCTCAAGCTGACGTCAGAGTGCACGGATTGTGACTGCTCAAGCTGACGTCAGAGTGCACGGATTGTGACTGCTCAAGCTGACGTCAGAGGGCACAGATTGTGACTGCTCAAGCTGACGTCAGAGTGCACAGATTGTGATTGTGACTGCTCAAGCTGACGTCAGAGGGCACAGATTGTGACTGCTCAAGCTGACGTCAGAGGGCACAGATTGTGACTGCTCAAGCTGACATCAATAGTGCACAGATTGTGACTGCTCAAGCTGATGTCAGAGGGCACAGATTGTGATTGTGACTGCTCAAGCTGACGTCAGAGTGCACAGATTGTGACTGCTCAAGATGACATCACAGTGCACGGATTGTGACTGCTCAAGCTGACGTCAGAGTGCACGGATTGTGATTGTGACTGATCAAGCTGACGTCAGAGGGCACAGATTGTGACTGCTCAAGCTGATGTCAGAGTGCACAGATTGTGATTGTGACTGCTCAAGCTGACGTCAGAGTGCACGGATTGTGACTGCTCAAGCTGACGTCAGAGTGCACGGATTACGACTGCTCAAGCTGACATCAGAGTGCACGGATTGTGACTCCTCAAGCTGACATCAGAGTGCACAGATTGTGACTGCTCAAGCTAACGTCAGTAGCTTGCACCATTATTTGTTCAACAAACTCATTATTATTAGGTACGGAGGCTGTGTCCAACACGTCAGCTCCACAATGAACGCTTCAGTGAACTTTGCAGCCAAATCATAAGCACATATTTAAAAAGCAGGAAGACCTCCTTGGTGAATAAGTTCACATGAAGGGAGACTTTTTGATACAAAAACAGCTGGCCTGACTTCAGTAGTGGCATGAATGGCACGGGAGTAATGGGCTGCTTTCTGCCGACTCCGCAGAACGAAACTTACAGCTGACACAGTTACGTGGGTTCATAGTGTGGGACTAGACAGGTGGTAGACCCCAGAGGAGAACCTCCCAAACTGGGAGAAACCATGTATAAGGGAGCAGGGCTCTCTGTTCGCTGACTCTCTACACAAGGATGTGTGTTTTTCCAGTCAATCCCCAGCGAATGGATGTTTGAGCCTTTCTCAATTCCCCTGTGTTATAAATAACAATACGAGTGTCTGTTTGACTTTATCGATGTTTTCACATCTTTTATTACTTCCTTCCTAAGGCTCCGAGTGTGGGAGCCTCTGCTCAAAGGCGGGCCGCATTTCCTATCTTCCCTAGGCGTGCCTGTGTGTTTCCAGAAAGCCTGCAACTCGCTCACGGCAGCGTGCTGGTGCGGTGGCAATCGCACCCCTAGGAAAACCCTGCTATCAGAGAGTGTTTGTTCGTTTTTTATATGTGAAATGATATTGTTGGTCGAGATAACATGGGTTTCCTCTCCAGCTCTTCTGTCTTTGTGTGTGTGGGCTTCCCACCTGATTGACTTTATGAAACGCGTATTGGTATTGGCCTTTCTTGTGCCTTTTTTGTGTTTAGCTCCATTTCCTTGTAAGGGAATATTAACAGTGTGACTCTTGTGTGCAAATACCGACTGCCTCCAGGGCCAGCCTTTGCAATCTACCTCGTAGGTGTTTCTTTCCGGCATGAAGAAATTCTTGGCTTCATCTCTCCAATCCCAGCAGGCTTTTCTCCGTGACGCCTTCCCTCGCTTTCATGTTTGGGAAGTTCATCTGTGGGATCATCCCTAACCCACGGCACCTTTGAAGTTTCCCTTTGAATGACTTCCTGATTTATGTTTAATTCTTTAAGTCATCTGGAGTTAATTTCAGTCCACGCTGAAGTCAAAGATCTGACTTGATCCCCCTGCCCTGCAAAGCCGACCATTTGATCCGGCTCTATTCACTAATTCTCCCCACGCTATTAGCGTGCGTGACCTTCCTCCTACTCAGCTTGGAGAAGGGGAGGGCAGAGATGAAGGGAAGGAAGGAAAAGGGGGGCTTGGGGAAAACAGGGGGAGACTGATTGGCTGGCCACACAGCAAAGCTGTACAGCAGTAGATGCTATAGAGATTGTTGTCCCTGGTGATGGGACCTACACACATGATCTCCCATGATACACACAAAACTCCACCCTCACTGCCAATCCCAGAACAGTGGTTCCCAACCAAGAGCTGAAGAATTGGCCGGAGCATTTCTGGCTCCAACTCTGAGACTTCTGACTGCCGACAGTAATGAGCAGCTCAGAGGTGAGTGACAGCTGCCTCATTCTCAGGGGTTTGTTCACACAGGCTCTGAGGAATCTGTCGGTGGAGAGTGTCCTCCAGGCCCCTGCCATGGGCATGTCAGCACACCCACCCTGGGACTGTTCATACGAAGGCTGCATCACGTCTCTTGTCACGCGGAGGTCAGACCCCCTTGGCCACCACGTTAGCAGGCTCTGACCTCCCCTGGTGGGTTTTGCTCAGCTGCGTTATCTATTTGCATATTTACAGCGTGGGTGGAGTAAAATCCCAGCCAGGCTATGCGATGCCCCTCCTAGCTCTGTAGGAACTCATAATCAAAACCTTCTATATAGATCCAGATGCCACTATTCTGGTTTACTTTTTTGCTGCTGTGATAAAACACGGCTACCAAAAGCAACTTCGGAGAGAACGTTAGGGCTTGTTTTAACTTACGGATCCAGGGAGATGGAGTCCATCACGGTGAGGGAGGCGGGGCAACTGCAAAGCGTGGTTTCCAAAGCAGGAAGCTGGCAGGTCACATTTTCCACCCCCACACAGGAAGCAGAGAGGGGAAACAGGAAGTGGAGTGAGGCTAAAAACCTCTCAAAGCCCGCCCCCTGGTGACGTACTTGTAGGGAAAAGGGACCAGTCAAAGAAACACACCCTGAGCAGAGCCAAAGAAACACACTTTGGCCCTGCAACCAGAACCAAAGAAATGTACCCTGACCCTAAAACCAGTGCCAAAGGAACACACTTTGTCCCTGGAATCAGAGTCAGTGAAAGAAATGTACCCTGGCCCTAAAATTGGAGCCAAAAGGCTAAAAAGGACCAGAGAAAGAAACACACTTTGGCCCTGAAACCAGAGCCAAATCTGACCCTAATCCTGTGTAAAAAGTAACCAATCCCGGAGCAGAGCTCTAGCCAATCTGAGCTCAGCACTGAAATCGGACCAATCCCTACCCTGGAAAAACTTCCCCAACCCCAGGAACCCCTATATAAACCCTGTGTATGTTCAGCTTGGCTGGTCCAGCTGTCTTCCAATAAACACCTTTGGATGAGCTTCGGGTGAA
Source organism: Mesocricetus auratus (assembly GCF_017639785.1). NCBI lineage: Eukaryota > Metazoa > Chordata > Mammalia > Rodentia > Cricetidae > Mesocricetus > Mesocricetus auratus. The sequence continues at coordinate 7,047,335 of NW_024429192.1, read as the reverse complement.
GATCTTCTTTTGCGGCTGCGACAGAGCAAAGGCGACCCTGGGCAGAGCAGAGCAGAGCGAGCAGAGGCGACCCTGGGCAGAGCAGAGCAGAGCAGAGCGAGCAGCGCTGTAACACTTGCCCGGGAAACCTTCCTTGGCAGAGCGGAGTTGTTACACTCTGCTCCCGCCCGGCTCCCTGCTCTCCGCTCGGCTCTCCAGGAGCAGAGCTGAACTGTAGCAACTTCGCCCGAGAAACCTCCTGCGGAGCAAAACTGCTACACTAGGCGAACATCCCCAGCTGGAAGACCCTGTCCTGCCGGAGCGGAGCTGATACACCGGAGAAGCCTTTCTCTGAGGCAAGGCTGTAAGCTGCCAAGCTTACTGCAACCTGTGGTGGTCCTTGGCTCCCGAGCTCCAGGATACCTTTACATCTGAGCTGTGTACCACTCAGTATCCTTGGCTCCCGAGCTCCAGGATACCTTTCCACCTGAGCTGTGTAACACCCGAGTGCCAGAGTACCATACCTGACCCACTCACTCCTGTTCCATCCTGTCCTGACCCATCCCGACGAAACGCTTACAGTACTTCCTCAGAAAGTCTCTACCCCCTAAAGGCTCTGTAACCTCCCCACACAGTGCCATCAACAGGGGACCAAGTGCTCTATACACAAGCTGAAGAGCACGCGCGCCTCCCTCAGACCAGAACAGTTCCCAAAGCTTGTGTGTCAGAGGCTCACCAGCGCAGTGCTCCTGGAAGGCGGTGGAGCCTCCCGGAAGTGGGGACTGGCAGGAGCTCTTCAGGTCGTGGGGCGGGCATGCCCTCCAAGGCGATAGAGGGATCCCAGTGCCTTCCATTCTCTTTCTAGCCATAAGGGGAGCGACTTCGCTCTGTCACTTGCTCCCACAGAGGCCCAAGGCAGGGTAGGTGTTTGTGGTGAACAGAAACTTCTAAAACTGTTAGCCCTCGGAAGCCTTTTCTTCTTGTACATTGGTTGCTGGTTATAGTAGCAGAAAGATGATGGACTCTCATGTTTACTGTTACCCTAAGCCACAAGGACCGTTGGGGGGGGCTCTGCTTGAGGCTGTGGCCTTGAACTCACTCATTTAGTCTGTGAATATTTACTATACTAGATTTTTTTTCTAGGTTCAATAATATAAGTGAACATGAAGCACCGAGGTAAGGGAAAGAGTTCAGGCATTTTATAAATTTGTGAACTTTAAATGTGTTAATTTATAAAATTTGCTATAATTATGTGTTTTTATTTAAAGGCAAACAGAAAGAAATTGCAACATCTTTCTTGGCTAGGTTTATAGTTGAACTACCATCCTGTGCTAAGTCTCTCCCGGGGAATGGCAGCCCTGAGAGTCCTGCCAGGCCGTCCTGCCTCACTTACCTTCCCATGTTCACGGTCAGAGCAGCATTAGTGACTATCGCCATTCATTCTGTCCCCTTTGGTCCCATTCTCCAGTGCCTCGACCCGTGTGTCACGCATTGACATTTCTTATGCGTGCTACCAGCGTTGTCTCAGCTCATGTTCTACTGCTGTGACAGAATGCTAGGGCTTGGAAATCTGGAAGGAAATGGACCTTCTTCCTCTCAGATCTGAAAACGGAGGAATCTAGTGCCGACGAATTGACAGCCGATGGGCGGGCCTTCTCGAATCATGCCATGGTAGTTGTGGTTTACAGAAGAATGGCCCCATGGGCTCCTACGTTTGACGAATACTCGACCCCCAGATGCTGGAAGTGTTTAGGACAGATCAGGAGTCGGGGCCTTGTTGGGGGAGAGGTGTCACCGTGCATGACCTGCTTTGCCATCGCAGACTCTAATCCTCTGAGAGAGTGAGCCCACTGAAGTGCTTTCCTTACGAGTTTCCTTGATCATGGTGTTTTATTGCACCAATAGGAAAGAGCCTAACTTTGAGGATGTTAGATGATGAGGAAGCTCATGGGGGGCCTCCCAGTCACCTCCACCTGCGTCCCCAGCACCGTTTGCCTGGCCCCAGCTGCCTTCTGCCCCTTCCACACTTACAGTCGCACAAGATGCTCTTTGCCCTCGGCCCTGAGGGGCACATCCGTATACCTGGGAATGCGGGACATTTATCTGAAAGAGGCCCCATCTGCAGGGAGATGCACATTAGCATCGTAATAAGCCGTCAGAGCTCACCTGGCCCCACAGGGGAAGGCGGAGAGACAGAGAGGGAGGCAGATGGATCAGATCAGTGGAACCCAAGCCCTCTAACAAAAACCACTCTCTGTGATGCCTACCGTTACCCTCTGCAAACTACCTTCCGCATAACCTTAGAGGCACAGACAGACCTCCTGGTGGTAGAAATCCGGAACTTGACTTGCACAGTCTGGCAGGAAAAAAATGTTTGCAGAACTCATGGGCTTTTGGGTGGGGCAGGGTGGTTAGGAAACAAATGCTTTGTTCAGAGCATCAATAATTGTATCGAGTGTATGGGGAGATGTGGGGAAATACACGTGGAGTCCCAAGCCCAAATCTGAGGACTCCTGACTTTAGGTGAGAGTTTGCTCTCCACACGTGTTAGTTCCTTTAGACCTCCAAGTCCTAAGGGGTAGACGCCACTGTCATCTTCACAGAATCGAACACCGACAGAGAGAGGCAACAGCTCTCAAGCTGCAGAGCCAGCATTTGAACCCAGAATGCTCTGCCATGCCAGTGTGAGCACCTACTGCCTCAGATAGGGAAGCCTGGCCACTCTCGGGAACGGCTTTTCAACCCAGCCGGCGAAGGCGTAGGTCTAAGGGAAGTATCAGCAATTTGTGTCACTGTGGTTCTCAACAGTAAGCACATTGCTGGACTCTAAATGATGGTGGTATTGCTTTCTGAAATCCCGTAAGAAGGCTTGTGTGTTGTAGGGTGGAATGTGCTCTGTGTGTGTGCACGTGTGTGTGAGCATGTGTGCGCCAGCATGTGTGCATGTGTGTGTCAGCATGTGTGCACGTGTGTGTGTGTGTGTGTGCGCGTGTGTGCAGTTGAAGGCCAGAGGCTGACATTGGCTGTCTTCCTCAATTGTTCTTCACTTTTTTGAGACAGGGTTTCACACTGAAGATCACTGATTAGTCAAGATTAACTAGCCAGCACACTAGGTATTTTCCTGTCTCTACACACACACACACACACACACACACACACACCCTTGTTCTAGGAGTATAAGTCTGCTCTATTGCACATGCGGGTGCTGGAGATCTGATTTCCGGTCCTCATGTTGCACTACAAGTACTTTGCCCCTGCAAGCCGCTACTCGTCAGCGATGCCTTTGAAGATCTTGTGAATGTATGGACTCTATACACAGAGCAAACTGCACTCACCATTTTACATGCAACAAACAGCAGGGGCTCCCAGGAACCCTGTGGATGTTGAGTCAAGAGTCCCAACCTACAGAATACATTATTCTGCTCTTAACCACACCCCCTTCTGCTTGGTTCTTTTTAAAATTCCCAGTAAGAGAGTGTACCTGGGAAAATGACTTGATTGGAGTCAGCCATTAAGTCACAGATTTCCTGCATTTTAAAACATCCACCTTAATTAGCAGGCTCTCTGTGGAAGCAGGGCTCAGGGCTGCCAGGAAATGGGGGGGTGGGGAGGGACGACAGAAAACCCTCAGGACTAGGCAAGCCCATCAGTTTGTGAACCAAGACTACTTGCTGCTGAAGTGACCCTCTGCCTTGAGTAGCCGAAAGAATATTCTAACCCCAGCTTCATGGTTTTCAATTCTTCTTGAAGCCAGGTTTTGCCATTATCTGCACAATTGACTCACTGTGAAATATTTCTCTCCCCATGATTCTGCCCTGGGAATAAGTACGCCAAGTAGTTAAGAGACCGTGTGAGATGGTTATATGTGAACATGGCAAGCCTAAATACTCAGTTATTTAATCAAACACAAATCTAGGTGCTCCAGTGAAGGCATTTCAGATGTCACTGACACTATAATTGTGAATTTTCAGCAAAGGATACTGTCTTTGATAATACAAGTAGTAGCCCTGATCCAGTCCTTTGAGGGCCTTAAGAGCAAATAGGTTTTCCTAACAAGAGGCAGCTCTGCCTCAAATGTTACCTCACATTTTTGAATGAATTCCCAGACTCCTGGGTGGATCTGCATACTTTGAACTTGGCATGTCCCATTGTTGTACAATGATAAACATAAGATTTATATACTTAGATTGATAGCTGCTAAATATATGATTGCTAAATAGACATGTAAAGGATAGATCTATCATTTTTCTGTTATCTCTCTACCTACCCATCAACCATCTATCACCTACTCATCAATCTATCTATCATCTGTCGTCTATTTATCTATCATTTGTCTATCTCTATGCATCTATATATCTATCTACCTACCCATCATCTATCTATCCATCTATCTATCCATCCATCTATCTATCCATCTTTCATCTATCTCTATCAATCTATCAATCATCTATCTTTATCAATCTATCATCTATGTCTACCATCTGTCTCTATTATTATATCTATCATCCATCTATCTACCCATCCATCCATCCCCCATCCATCCATCCACCCATCCACCCATCCACCCATCCACCCATCCATCCATCCACCCATCCACCCATCTACCCATCCACCCATCCATCCATCCATCCATCCATCCACCCATCCACCCATCCATCCATCCATCCATCCTAGTTACTCACATTGCAAGACTAAATATCTGGCAGAAGCAGCTTAAGTGGAGAGGTTTGTCTTGGCTCACAGTTCATGGGACACAGTCCATCACGGTGAACAAAGCATGGTGCTTGGGAACACTATCCATGGTAGCACAGCTTACTAACATATTGGCAGAATAGGAAATGGGAAGACAGCAGGACCAGAATCAGGGCCCGGGTATAAATCTGAAGTCCTACATTCAGTGAACTGTGTATTCCAACATAGTCATGTGTCCCAAACCAGCATGGTCAGTGGAGACCAAGCGTTCAAAGACACAGCCTATGGGCAACGTTTTAGAGCTAAACCTCAGCACTAACTCATCTAGTGGCAGTGATCTCTGCCCGCAGGGCTTTCCAGCAAGAGGCTCCCTCTTCCTTACACTTGCTGGCTTGCCCTCTTTTCTCACATCTGGCCTTCCCTGGACCTGGAAACATATGCCAGCTCAGCTGCTACGTCAATCAAAGAGAGGCCATACCTAGCCTGGACTAGGACTTGGCAGACCTGTCTTAGCTCTGTTCCCACTGCCGTGAAGCCTTGCAAGGGTTCGCTAGCCCCTGGGGGTCCCAGTCTTTCACTCTGGCAAGGAGAAGCGATACCTACAGGAGTGCTTGTGAGGACCCGGCAAAGAGCAAAGAGCACAGAAGACCTTAGACGTGCTCTTCCTCCATGACCCTGACCAGAAGACCTCAGACGCGTGCTCTTCCTCTATGACTCTGAACAAAAGACCTTAGACATGTGCTCTTCCTCCGTGACCCTGAACAAAAGACTTTAGACATGTGCTCTTCCTCCATGACCCTGACCAGAAGACCTTAGACGTGTGCTCTTCCTCCATGACCCTGACCAGAAGACCTTAGACGTGTGCTCTTCCTCCGTGACTCTGAACAAAATGGCTTCATCCTGTAAATTCCAGGGTGTCTTTTCCAGCGCGGACCTTACAGAGTTGCTGAAGAATTAATCACAGATTGTGAACGCACACTGCCAGTGTGATCAAAATTCCATGTCCGTGCCAGGGCCGTTATAATGAGTGCTTGTCCGCCTTACACTGTGCCTCTGTTCATCCCTGCTTCCTTGCCTGGAATACCCTTTCTCACAGTTTCTACTTATTTTTTTCTTTGATTCTATTAGAAATCATGACCTCTAGAGGCACCCGCCCCAACTTCTCAGAGCATGGAGATTTCCATTACAGAGTGTGGGGAGTTGTGGATCCAGGTTGCCATTCTGGTTATATGACGTGAATCTGAGTTCTTCTATGAGGGATTTCGTCATGCTGTCTGGAATTTAGGAAAATGCTTGGTACTGGTGGTCAGTGAATAAAGGCTAGCTGGCTAGATGACAGAGGGTAGATGGGTGGAAAATGAGTTTTAGTGTGCAATAACAGTAGTATTAGCTAATAGTAATTGATGGATAAGAGACTGAGTACAAGAATTTTGTAGACATGTCTTGAGAATGATTGGCAGTTGATATCTCTTTCCTCAATGCCTCAAAACACTGCCAAGATGATACCCTTTCTTTCTTCTAATGTGTATCAGCAACTGGTACAGCAAGCAGAGGAAAGTGGATGGATTTTTAGCAGTAGATTAATTTGCTAGGGACACACCTAACACTTGGGAGGCTTCAGCCTGCATTTGGTTAGCCTCAGAGGTTAGCAGTAAAGAGTTTGACTCTGGACCCAACATGAATAAAGCATGTGTCACCAAGCATGATAACCTGTGTTCGATCCCTGGGACCTACTTAGTGGAAGGAGGGAAGTGACTCCCACAAGTTGTCCTCTGAACTCCAGGTGTGCACTGTGGCATGAACACATGCGCGCGCGCGCACACACACACGTATATAAATAACTTTTTAAAAACACTCTGCTCTCCATCATCTCTGTGATCTTGGACACTGACGGTTAATCATGACTGTCACCTCGGTTGGTTTGAGGTACACCAAACACAGGCGTATCTCTGTGTGTACCGTGAACACACTTAGGTCAACCGAGGCATGAAGACTGGCCCTGAATTCAAGCAGCACCGTCTTGTAGACTGGGGACCCACTTGGGACGAAAAGGGGGAAGAAGTCCAGTTATCACGAGCATTCGCTCTCTCTACTTCCTGGCTGCTGTGCTGTGAGCTGCCTTGCACCGCCACAACTTCCTTGACACAATGGACAGAAAACTTCAGAACCATGATCCAAAAGAAATCTTTCTTCCTTTAAGCTTTTCTCTCAGACATTTTCCTGCACAGCAAAAGACAAGTAACCCAGGCAAGATCCTTAGACTCCCTGGGTCTCCTGTGGGAATGTGATAAGACAACCAAAGGACCGACTTGATGGGTCAATTAGATAAAGCAGGCTCCTAATCGGCATAAGTGCCCACCGTGGGGTCTGCTGCCAGGCAAGAGAGTCACGATCATGCTATTCCCGATAGGATTGCTGATGGCGGAGGCCACTCTTAGTCTGACCCCTCATCCCTTTAGTGTCTTCCAGAGCCGCTTCAGCACCAGGACTCTAACAGCCAAAGGTTCTAGATTTTAAAGACACACTCAGTCTGTGTGCCGCTGGCAAGCGCTCAGGGAAGGACAGGGAGCCCTAGCGTTCTGAAGTCAGCCATTGTCTAGCTAAGAGTGGACGTGTCCTGAAAGCCCACAAGAGGCCGTGGAGCGGTAACCTTCCCAGCTTTCTGCTGGCTCACGTCTCATGCTCTGCTTCTCCTCGTCCTTAGAGTTCTGGGGACACTTCTATCCGAGCAGAAGGCTCTGGGCACCTCCATCACTGAAAACGACAGACAGTAACCTAAGACCTCAGCAGAGGCTGAGCTTCCAGAGACCAGCGGCGCTGTCTGGCACAAGGAGACACGGAGTAGGTGACGGCTCCCCATATGAACATTCTGAAACAGCTTTGTCTCCAACAAGCAAGCCTCAGGCCTCCAAACTCCCATCCCCATCCCACCAGAAAGGCAGCAGTGGGCTGTCCACCCACAGAGGAGTACAAGCAGCTGTCACCCTGCCGTGCGCAAAGGAGCTGTGAATGCCGCTTCAGTCTGTTAGAGCTGCTGTGGCATAGCACCCATGGGAGCCTGTTGCCTCGGCTCAGGAGGGTACCTCAGGGCTGAGAGGAGAACCCACCCCTAATCTCGCCTGTGGCTTCTGGTGATGCCCTGTGACTTGAAGAAAGGTCCTCATGGTCTCTGTCACCGTCACATGGCATCCTTTTCATCAGGTTTGCATACCTGCATCTGTAGACATCTCTCTTCAAGAGGACACTGGTCCTGTAAGAGTAGCCTCAGCCAACTCCAGGATGACTTTATGCTAATTACTCAAATCTACAACAGTCCCATGGTCAAGTATGGTCATACCACGAGGTGCTGGTGCCTGGAACGTTTTTATTAGGGAGGAACACAGTTTAACCCACGACAGTTAGTCCATAAGGGACTGGGCATAAACGAGTCCACCCATGCCTGTTTTAACAACCCTCATGGGAGAGCATCCTCAAATGCCTCCTGAGCCTCTGGATAGAGCCTTGGAGAAGCTGCTCTGTTTTTCTGTTGATGGTGGCATCTCCAGGGTCCACGTTGATGATTACTCCCCCATGACGTTTAATGCCACCAGCAAGAGGAAATCTTTGGCTTTTCATTTCTTTGGACGCCTTATCCACAGAGGCCATGTCTTTTGGAGAGCATCTCCAACAGGTCATCCCCGCACTCGCTTTGAGTCATGGAGAGAAAATGCAACCCCTTTAGTCACAACCAGTGTTTCCTGGGCATTTACCATGTGTGAGCTGTCGTCACGAATAGTTTATGTGTACTGTCACAGTGAGTCCTTGTGACCATCTGATGAAGGCAGTGCTGTTATCATTCCCACTACACAGATATGGAAGCTGAGTCACAGAGAGGGCATGCCATTGGTTCCCGGTGGCACAGTTGGAAGGAACAGATGTGTCCAAACCCGGAGGTGACAGTCTTACTCCACACCAGGCTGCTGTCTAACCCCCGGGCATGGAGCGGGCCCACTAACCTTCCAGCAGGCAGGGACAGAGGCGGTCAGCATTGAGAGTGACGCTCTGCCAGAGGAACTTTTCCACTGTCTGTGAGGGGTGACAAGCATCAAGAACCCCTTAGAGGGCAGGAGGTTCTGTGAGTAGGACATCTCATATTCTCACAGCACGGTGCTTTCCCCCAGCGGACTGCAGTTGGGCACTCCTCTGCCAGGGCATGGTAGAAGGCCAGAGGCCTGCTGGGACTAAGAAAAGCAACATCAGGAAGGCATCAGGCAATCAGAAGCTGGGAGGAGAGGAGGAAATAAGAGAAACTGTAGAGACAAACGTCTATAAAGTGTGCTCTTCCCGGAGTTCCAGTGGCCTCACCATGTGGCAGGAACCAGAGGCCAGGAGGCTTGAGTGTGGAGCATCAGGGAAGAAAGATGCCCCGAATCTCTTTCTTTTGTTCCAGAGCTGCCCAGAGGCTTTGCAAATTCTGCTACACACCACCATGCCATACAGTTTCACCGCCGGCTCAGAGACATCGGGGCAAACCAGCTACAGACTGCAGCCTCTGAAACCGTGAACCAAAATGAACCCTATTTCTTCTTAAGTTGATCATCTTGGCCATTTTGTCACAGCAGTGTAAGCATTCCCTATCTTCTTTCTTTCGATCCGTCTGTGATCATCACAAGGGAAGGTACTGGAGAAATCTGCCAGATTAATCAAAGACTGAAGATGTTATTGGACTTGGGAGACACAACTCGCAACCCAGATGCCATTGTCTGGGCTTCAGCCTCACCCTGTAAGTTGGTCCGATGAGTTGTTAGAATGATTCGAAGTCTTTTTTTTTTCTGGGAGACACCTCTCCTTCTTCTAGAATTAGATTCCTGGGGAAATTCCCATTTCTTTGGGGTTCATTGTTATGATAGGTTTAGAGACACAAACATCTCTTCAGAGTGTCTTTGTTTCTTCCAATCAGGTTACAAAGACACCTCTAACTCCTCAGCCCACCCCCTTTGGGTGACCCCAGAGGGGCTGATTTCATTTTTCTAGCCACTTCTAAAGCTTGAGTGTTTTAGACTGAGGAGTCTGTGAGGCGTCAAATACGGCAGTTGTGTGGAGTTGTGTCCCCACACAAGGTGTGTGCAAGTTACACACCAGGTAGCTTGGGACAGAACCAGGGGCATGAGCTCTGTGCTAATGTCACAAGGGTTAGGTGGGATCTCATTATCCACAGCAGCGTTCTGTGATTAGAGGCCACATGGCTTCCCCCTTCCATCACCTTGAGGGGACGCTGGGAAACTCTCAAGGATGATGGTCAAACCCAGAGGTCTGTATTTCAGGGTTCCAGCACCTCTTTGTTCGGTATCACGAGTTGTTCACCTCACCCTGTTCATGGGACTGGGCTCCAGAGAATGGGAATGTGTTCTCCATGGTACTCCCCACCTTGGGTCGGCCATCTGTTTTGTGTAAGTTACCCCTGCTCCAGGATCCATGAGTTAAAGTTTGTGGGGAAGTGGTAAAGTTTAGCAGGCAGTCTTATGGGAGGTCCTTTGGCCCCTGGAACAGCATCTTGAAGCAAACTGTGCAAGCCCAACATCTCTGTCTTTCTCTTAATTTTTTTTGTGAAAAAAAAAAAAGGATTATTTTGCTCCACTAGGTGCCCCTGCTATGATGCTGCCTCATCACAGACTCAAAGCAACAGGGTGAACCAATTGTGCACAGGAACTTCCCCAAACTGAGCAAAACCCAAACCCAGTCAGTTCGTGCATTTGTTAAAGTAACAGAAATTTAACACCAGAGTCCTGTGAGCAGTTGAGAAAATGGTGCATATGAACAGTAGGCAGGTCCTGTAATCGGAATAGCGAGGTGAGCAGAAGCAGAGATTAGGCAGGCGGAGCACAGGGCTCCAATTAACCAGCTGTGTGGTGTGTGCAGTTAGTTCACGAACATGAGAACAGCAACCACCAGAGGGATTCTTGAGGACGCTGTGTTAACAGTGCCTGAACTGCACGGTGCCCACGCTTGGAGGTGTGGACAGTTAGGGGATGCCTACATGGGCCCCATCCAGACTCTGCCACCTGGGCAGGTCCCCACCTCCTTCTCAACTTCCCCTCCTCCTCCTCGAAGTGTAGGTAAATGGAGTTGGTTCTGGAGAGGGACGTGGTATGGAAAGTTGTTGGAGACTGGTTTCTCTCTCTCTGTCTCTCTCTCTGTCTCTCTCTGTCTGTCTCTGTCTCTCTGTCTCTCTCTGTCTGTCTGTCTGTCTCTCTCTGTCTCTGTCTCTCTGTCTCTGCCTGTCTCTCTCTGTGTCTCTGTCTCTGTCTCTCTCTCTCTCTGTGTGTGTCTGTCTCTCTCTGTTTCTCTGTCTGCCTCTCTCTCTCTCTGTCTGTCTCTCTGTCTGTCTCTCTCTGTCTCTGTCTCTCTCTGTGTGTGTCTCTCTCTCTGTCTGTCTCTCTGTCTGTCTCCTCCCTCCATACTTCAACCTCAGAGCATCACAGGGACCCCCACCTCCCACACAGGGGGCCTCCCTTCCTTCCCCATCCTCTGGCAGCTTGCTGTCCAGCCGCCAAGGGACTTTAGTGTCTACCTGTGATTTCACACTAACCCTTTCTACAGTCCCACAGAGGTAAGCCAAGGCAAGATGTTCCTGGAGTAGCTGAAAGGCCAAGGAGGAAAAGGCAAAGGTAATATTAGCTTTACAGCCATCTTGTTGCGCTAAATTTGTTTTAAACTGAGTAACAAATCATTTAAAAGGTCCTTCAATATTCCTTTATTTCAAAATTCCTTTATTTCACTATGGAAGGCAAGCAGTTGGAATGATTTTCTTTCAAGCAAGAATAAAAGAACAATATCATGTACCAGAAGGCAATATTATTTTTTCTATGAAAACAAAAGATACCAGTCTATTTATAGTATATAATGGGTATAAAAATCTTTTCAGGGAAATTAATGACAACGTGTCCTCCTTTTGGGTGCTTAGTTCGTTCTGTGAGGAGATGGAGGCTGGCTTTGGCTCACAGAGAGCCCCACTGGCTGACACCACCAAAGCTGTCCTGTAAACCTTTGAATTTTCCAGGAGAGACTGTGTTTTCAGTGGTAACTGGCATTTGGTGAGAGCCTGCTGCCTTCCGGGTCTCTGATGTGATTGAGTTCATTTAGTTCTTTGACAGCTCTGCCACCAGGTGTTCGTCTCCCTGATGGAGAGAAATGGAAGACAGTAGCTCAGGAGTTGGGGCCGTTGAGCCTTGCCAGTTAGAACTCTAGGTGGCCGCCATCCCATCATGGGCTGCTTGCTCCAGGAACCTTGGTTCCAGCCTAACTCCATGCAGTAAGACACACGCCTTGCTGGGGAACAAGGAGCCCCAAGCAGGCACGCCAGACAAGGGGCGGAGAAGGGAAGAACTCAGAGCAGAAGGGTTCAGCCCACTGGGATATTCTGACTTCCCTGCTGTGGTCACAGGAGGCTTGGGGGACAATCTGTGGGTCTTCCTAGAGGGGCCCATGAGCCCACAGGAAGCACCGAGCTGTGTGGTTGAAGGATGCCTCTAGATTTCTGCCTCCTGTACCACTGCAACGGGTACTCTGGGAAACCCTGAGAACTCCCAGGGACAACCATTCCCAAAGCAATACATTCCAGGTCTCTCTTCAGGCACAGTTAAGGACTGGTCGCCTCAACCTGTGGCTCTGTGGGTCCCTAACCAGTCCCTCTGTCTCAGATAGCCAAGGATGGCCTCAAATTCCCCATGTAGCCAAGGACAACTCCTGATTCTTCTGCCTCTAACTCCTGGATGCTGGGATTACAGGCATATACCAGCACAGTCTATTTCTGTGGTTCAGGGGCTCAATCCCAGGGCCTCATGCGTACTGGGCCTCATGTGTACTGGGCCTCAAGCATTCTACCATCCGAGCAACACCCCCAGCCCTGTTACTTTTTAGGAGAACTCCCACAGAAGGGGTGAGCTGGATTCAAGGATGTGCATCTTTGCAGTGTTGTGAAGATGTATTGACAGACCGTTGAGGAAATAACCCGTCGGTTTATATGTTGGAGGTGAACTGGTTTCCAACTCTGCCCGAGTGTTAAATGAAAACCTGGCCTCTCTCTTGTTTCCTGTGAACTGAAGAGGCTCAGGACACTTTTTCTCATGCAGGAGTTGGCTGTTTGCACCCATTAGCAGAATACCTGGTTTGTTTCACACTGGGCTATTTGCCCTCTAACGGCTTTCCCGGCTTCTTCTTGTTTTATGGCGAATGCTTGTGTCTAGAAGACACGTCCCAGCTATTTCCCAGATGGCACCCACCTTTCATGTTTTTATTCAGGTTTCTTAAAAAAATTTATGGGTGAAACATTTTTATCATCTTGTATCCCCACATGTTACTTTATTGATTTTTTTCCCTTTGGGGTTATACTTAGCAAATTTTTTCCTTCTACAAGTTTGTGTAAGATTTTACCTCTCTTTCCTTCCAATGCCTTTATGTTTTTGAATATATCTAAACCAGATCACGTTATTGCCATGGCTGTGTTGGGAGGGAAGCCAACCTTTTTTTTTCTAAATATTTTCCCAAGTGTTTTGAAAGTTATCTCAAGACAGTGGGTGGAGACGATGCCTCCATCCCCCGCATCAGCACCGCCATGAGCACACCCGAATCCAGAGACACAGCTGGGGCTGCAGTTGGGCATCTCACTCTGCGCCTTCTTTCTGAGCTGGGCTTTTGTCACAGTTTGATCCCTTGAAAATGTATTTTAATACGTGGAAAAGCACAGATGTCCTCTTCCCTCTTAAAAAACAGACAGCAAACACACAAACAAAACTGACCAGTAGCACACATTCTATGGAATCAACTTTGAAATCATCGCCATACTCCAAAAATAAAGGCTGAAAAGGGAACATGGTTAACTTAGGATGAATAAACACCCCCTGTGGACTTAAACTCTCTTGGCTCTGTTCTTCCTGCTTTGTAAAGTGAGTTTTAAAGCACTCGCTTTAATAGTGTTTGCAGGTTCTGGTTGAAGATCCCATTCACCTTCTCCCTTTACACCTTAGTATTTTATATTTTTGTTGTCAGTGTGAGAGGAATCTTCCCCCTCTTCTCTGTGTTCTGAGCAACATTCGCTTTCCTCCTCCATGAGAGCAGAGATGCCCGACTGCAGGTCTCTCAAGATTGCTGTCAAGTGAGGATTTTGCTAGGTTTTTTTCACGGACTCAACTTGGCTGGCAGTTTCTGAGAATTCAGCTAACTCTTCCTTCAGACCTCTCAACATCTCTAGAAATGGTGAAACCAAAGCCAGTCACCTTGGACATCCTTGGTGATGCTAGACACTCCCTGCCCATCATCCCCATTGGCTCCTCCGTAGAGGAAGATGTAGCCAAACCTGTCCCAGCCTACAGTGCTCAGACCAAAAGGTTTTCTTCACACTTTGGTGGACACTTGTGGAAAGGCGACCTGTGGAAGAAAAACTGAGACTAAGACCTTCTGAATTAAAGTCAAGAAAGTGAAAGAGAATTGCATTCATACCTGCTACAGCGTCAACTATAGCATGTCCCCACACAAGTGGGAAAATAATTAACATCTCTCCTGGGCCTTCAACATTTCTCAGGTGGGAGTATCCTGGCCATCAATGGGTTTCTGCTTTAAGATTTCTGCTCAGACAATGAAATTCCTCTGAACACAGCTGCTATGGAGACTAATAATAATAATAATAATAATAATAATAATAAACAAAAACCAACCAAACCCCCACACCTCTCTTGCATTGCTTTATGGGATACTACTTAGGGCTCCCAGAAAAAGTGCTTCTGAATTGCAGTTCTTGGTTTTCTAAATAAATGCTACTTCTTCAGTTCTCTGTGTCAGTCTGCTTCTGCATAAAGAATGGTAGCAAACATGAAGACTCATAAAATTTATGTCTACTTGGTTTGTGTGTTGGCTTCCTATGACTGTGACAAAACTACCTGAGATGGTCACCTTCAAAGAGGAAGATCTTATTCTGACTAGAAGTTTTTGGAGGTGTCACCATGGTCTGTTGGTTTGCAGCCATGGAAGGACACCATGGGGGGACATGAAGCTTCTCATTTTACAGCATCTGGGTTGGGAAAGAGAGAGGGGAAGGGGTTAGGATCCCAGAATCTTAGAAGGATCCCTTCTAAGAAGACCTCAGTAAACCCCATTTTCTCCCAGTAGGTCTCATCTCTGAGATTTATGACCTCCCTCTGACACTGTTGGCTGGGGACCCAGCATACAGGCCTTTGGGAGCACTGAAGATCCAAACTGTAACAGACCATCTGTGAATCAGACTCTCCAGAGACTCTTAACCCATTCTGAATATTTAGAATTTATTTGGGATTTGATAACTGTTGTGTACAAATGATGTCTTAGTCCTGTGCTTGGTCATAGCTGTTTGGGATTGGGTGTCAGAAAATCTCCTCCTCCCCCACTTCCTCAAGGGCATGGCTTAAATAATATTTAAGGCCCTCATCAGATTCTTGCTAATAAGCAGCAGGAACAAACTAGGAATGATTTAAGAAGATTAATCCAAAAGATATTCAAAGGCCTGTCCTTGACCATTGAGGGGGCAAGCAGCCAGGTTTGATGGCTTCGTGCCCATATCAATGTGCAGTACATGTGTCTTCCGGATGCTACTGGCTGCTCCTGGGTACCCACACAGACGGGTCAAGACTGAAGGGGCCGTGTTAAAGAAAAATCATAAAAAGATTAGTAAAATTTTGAGTCAGGGTGAAAAAAATCACAATAATCTGAGTCCTTTATAAACTGGAAAATACCAAAAGAAAAATCACTACAAAATTTAGAGATATTAAGCAGCATTTCAGTGCTTTACCTGACTTACTTCAGTAGTATATACATACATACATACATACATATATTTTTTTTCATTTCATTTTTGACTGTGTCAGTCACCTTGAGCTGCTGTGACAAAAGACAGTAAACAGGGTTGATTAAACAACAGACATTTGTGTCTCACAGTTCTGGAAGCTGGGCACTGAGATCTGGGTATAAGCTTGGCTGATCTTTATTGAAGGGTGTCCCAGTTAGCTTTAATTATCAACTTGACAAGGTCTACAGTCACCAAAGAGAAAGGCCTCAATTGAGGAATTGCCTAGGTAAGATTGGCCTGTGGGAATGTCTCTGGGGAGTTGACTATATTGGTAATTGATGTGAGAGGGCCCAGTGCATTGTGGGGAGGGTTTGTTGAGGGTGGGGTTGAGACAGGGTCTCTCTGTGTAGCCCTGGTTGTCCTGGAACCCACGCTATAGACGAGGCAGACCTCTGCTTCCTGAGTGCTGGGATTAAAGGCATGCGCCATGACTGCCTGGCAGGGAGCACCACGCTTGAGTCGATGGTCATGGTTTGTATAAGGGATCTGGCTAAACAGGAACCTGTGAGTTAGGTGAGCCGGCAAGCAATGTCTGTTTCCTGCCCCAGCCTTCCTTCCTTGACTTCCTGCCCTGACTGGCCTAGATGATGGGCTGGAAGTGTAAGATGAGATACGCCCCCTTCTCCTCAGCTGCTGTAGGGCAGACTGGTTTATCACAGCACAGACTGAAACTAGAACAAGGGGCTATTCTTGGCTTGCAGGTGGCTACCTTTCTGCCTGTGTCCACACACAGTAGAGCGTGTGTCTACTCTGAACTTCTTCGGAGTTCACCAATCACATTGTGGAGAACCTGACATTAGAGTGAGATTTGTTTTACACAGTGTGTGTCACTCCTTAGTGCTCCTGACACCTGCCTGACCCTGAACCCAAGATGTCAGCTTGAACCACCTCACCACAAGGTTTGGGATCAGAGGTAGCTACTGTTGTGCAAGGGAAGGTCCTTCCCCAGCTCATCTAGAGTCTCACCACCTTCCTACACGAAGCCTGCAGAGGGAGTCGATGGCTGAAGCTGTCACGTGTCTCTGCTCCCTTGGGTGTGAGGATGATAGACATCTTTTATCTTCATTTGAGCTTGCAGGATAGGGAGCCGTTCTTCATGGTGGTGTGGGATCCCTCCCTCAAGCCAAAGGGGAAAGTTTGTTGCTTGTGCTTATATAAAGGCAGGGAGAGAGGGATAGAGGGAGGGAGGGAGGGAAAAGGGAGAGAGAAGGAAGGAAAGTGAGGAGAGATCAGATTTCCCCATGTGAATGTTTTCGAACCCTTTTTAGTTTTGAAATGTCTGTGTGAATTATCGAATCAAAACTAAATTTCCACGAGAACTATAATCATATTATTGTCAAAAATGTAGATAAAGTTCCTCTTTAATGAGCCTTCCCAGCAAGGATTACCGAACGTGACACTAGGAAGTGCATCATATTTAAAACTGTCATTTGATGCCACCACATCCACCGGCCAATCTGATTTCCCCCTTTGTTTGCCTGTGTTGGCCCCCTCCCAAATGACTCATTTACACAATAGTGCCCTGAATTAGCAGTGGTTGCCTCCCTAGGCAGGGAAGGAGTGGTGTGGATTTCCCACACAGTGCTATACAATACATCTGTTTCTGCTTGGGGGAGTTCAGAACAGTTCTCACTCATGAAGGAGCCCTCTCAGGACCAAATGCCACACTAGGTCCTGAGGGTCAGATAAACCAGAGACCTGTTCTAGAGATTTGCTTGTTGTCCTAAGGGGACTCCTTAAACCAGAGATAAACAGCTTCAGGGAGTCCCTGGGACTGGCCGGCTTCACTGAACCTCATCCCACCTTCTTGAGGTGAGAAATGGGAGGTGATGTCACTCTTGACCCATTTCTTCCTTACCTCTCAGGGTACAGCCACCTCTTTGCACGGCTTCCCTCCTCGCTGCCCTGGGACAGGCGATGAGTGCCCATCCTTTCCTCCTTATCCTCTTATAGAAATGCCCCTCCCTCGTCTCGTATGTTCCCAGAAGTTGCATCCTCTGGGCTTGCGTCGCTGCGCCATTCCAGCCTACTGAAACTAAGTCCTTTTGCACAAACACAAGAGAATCCAGGTAACAGACCCAGAGAAATCAGAAGAGGTCCTGATAGAGACCAAGAAAGGCAGGAAGCCCTTGGATTGCACAGGAAGAAATTATTTGAGAACTAGAAAGGACAGTTCCGCAGGCTCCATGAGAACAACCCATGGAACACAACAGAGAAAATTAGATCTAGTTTTCATTACGTCTAGCTAATGCTTGAACTTAATACTATCTAGAGTAGCATCGTGTTTCCTTAAATTCTAAGTTAAATGTTAGAGAAGTGCAGGGAAAAGAGCAATTTGAATCAATTGGTAAAAGGCTAAATGGAATAATAAAATTATACTTGCAGAATATACTAGAAAAATACAATTATCTGACTGCCAAATATTTATGCAGGTTTAAAAGAAAAAAAGAAACAAATGCAAGTCTTGTTGGCCAGTGGTAATAAGTAGTCAATTTAATATTATTTTAATTCAAATTGGTGCTACTCCATTGCTTTCACAAATAGCAAAAGAATTTCCACTATTAACCAGGCTGTTTTCCTTCTGAGATATCTAAGATTGTTTAGTAAAATTTATGAAATAGTAAAGGTTGATGTTAATGAAGTCAAGATTTGAGGGAGGAAGAAACATGGAAGAGAGGCCCAAACTCTAGTGATGTGCTTGGTTTGAATCACTCCACAGCAGGAGTTGACTTTCTGAGAACTGTAAGTTCACGATGTGGCTTGTTTTCTATGCCTAAAGTAGACACATACTGAGAATTACGTGATCTTAAAAAGTACCATTCATTCTAACCATTCCTTTGTATATTTGCTCATTTGCCCATTTATTCATTCATTCGCTCATTGATTCATTCAACAAAGCATTTCAGAGCCTATATTTTGTCTCAACAGCTCAAAGATGCATAACATGTTCCTAATCTACAAGGACTTTAGAATCACTGGAAGCATCCAGATTTCATGGGATAAGTGGTGTTCCAGTATGTTTGGGGCAGGGGTGGAGGACACTTTGGTTAATTCTGAGCACGGGGTTACTTACGCCTCAGCCTCCCTTGAGGTGGCCTGTGGTGCCGTGACTCAGTCTTCCAATAGAATATAGACAGAAGCTATGCCCAACCTGTCCCTGGGTCTGGACTTCGAGAAGTGTGCACCTCCCCTGCCTCCTTCCTATGTCACCACACCTTCTGGGATTAGTATTTCTGTGTCATTCCAGCCCACTTGACGTCAGTTCTCATATACAGATGCAGGGAACCCAGCTGAAAAAACAGGGGACTCTCTCTGCACTGCAGACTTCAAGTGGAGGTCTGATGCAGATTCTGAGAACCAGGAGGCTCCGGGACTGCACAGGAACGACTGTGTGAGAATCGGGAAGGGTGGTTTTGCAGTCTTCATGAGACCCACCTGTCAATCACAAGACAGTGGTCCGACTTCCAGACGAGAACAAGGCCACTGAGCCTTGGAATTGATGGAGCGATGATCTCACAACCTGGGAGCTGCAGAGTCCTTGCCCACAGGCCTGGCACCCTTGGATGGACAGATGGCACAGAACTGCCCACAGGCCTGGCACAATTCCTTTGGGTTGTTATTTCTGAGGTTAAAAAAAACAACTATAATTTTAAAACCCGTTTATGATGAGATCTTTTTATTCATATTTACTGTGAAAATTCTGAACATACAGTAGAGCTGGAAGAAGCATACAGTGCCCAGTGCATATCCATACATCCCCAGGCTGAGGTGCCCTGTCGGCCGCTCATGGTACTTTCCTTTTCAATAACACATCTTTGCATCCATCTATCTGCCCACCAGTTCTCTTTCCACTTTAGGGAGAACTCTGAGAGAGTGGCAGATGTCCCTGCATCTCATCATGTATACTGTTAAATAGACTCAGTAATCATTTTTCATTGGATTCATAATGATTCATTGAGATTCACAAATCTCAGGTGTGTGTTTGTTGAGTTTTGGCAAATACTGTGCCCATATAACACACACCTCTATCCAAGTAGAGATCACTCAGTTTCTCCGGGTCTATTAAGCTGTCTCCGCAACAGCAACTTAAGCTTTAATCCTAATTTGTATACAGAAAAGTAATTTTTAAGAATTGTTCTAGGAGACAAACACTTGTTTTTGTTTGTTTGAAACAGGGTCTCACTATGTATGCCAAGGTGGCCTCAAACTTTCTACATAGCCCAGGCCAGCCCTGAACACAGGAATATCCCGATTATGTATGTATTTATCTAGGTTTGGTTATTGCCTGCCTCTAAGCAGCTGAGCATCACTGAGGCCATGGAACCTTTAAGACATGGGGTGTAGGGAAAGGTAGTTAGGTCACGGAACTGCCACCCTTATGAAAACATTAATATTGTCTCACGGGAGAGTGTCAGCACTGTAGGGTTGAATTAGTTACCGGGAGAATAGCTGGCGTAAGCCAGCCTGGCTCCTCCCCTGAATCCTCCTTCACCCCCTCCTCCCCATTCCCTGGCTGAGTTCTCACTGCTGCAATGATATGCCTCATCCACTATACAACCCTAACCAAAGCTAAGCGAATGCTGGCCCTGTGCTTCAGAACTGCACAAACTGCATTAAATTATCTTTTTTTTTTTTTTGGTAAAAACTGAGGGAAATATATTTGGTATAGCTCATATGGAAATAAAATTACTTTTATAGATTTGAGCTAAAGATGTGAGTTTCTATAGAGCAATCCCACTCTGAGGAGGTGTCCTAGAATACAGAAAGCATGCTTATATATATAACACATTCGAATGGAAAGATTGCAGTATATTGTTATGATAGCAATAGAAAGATACCCAGAAATGTCAGTGCTATATAGAGTAGTCATTATATAAACACAGTTTTATATCTGTATATAAGATGTGTGGTACACTGGGAAGGTGAAACTTTTTTATTTATTTTTACATTAGCATACAAAGAGATGGGTTTCATAGTGGCATTTTCATACATAGGTGTCATTTTATTTTGTTCTTATCTATCATGGCTGAATAAAATTATGTTGTCTACAGTATCATAATTCTTTTATCCATTCATCTAGAGTGATTCCAAAACTTGGATATAGTGAATGGTGTTGTAATAAACATGAATATGCAAGAATATATGATATGTTGGTTTGAAGTCCTTTGAGTGTATAGCCAGATGGGTCATGTAGTAGCTCTGATTTTAATTTGTCTGTCTTTGTAGATGTGTGTGAGGGATGTTCAAAGGATTATCTAGGAAGAAAACCATCTTAGCTAGGCCATGAGCTTCATGAGATCTTTGAAGATTGAGCTGTATCTACTCACAAAAGGCAGAGCTTCCCGTATTGTTATATCATCGCTCACAAAGTCAGAGAGGTGTAATGTAGCCTTTGGAGGAGCTCAGCCTTTAGGGTAGTGATGAAATGGTAGGGAGAGAGTGACACATTTATCAAGGGTTCTGAGGACTTGATACAGAGAGCAGATTTGTCCCTAGAGGCAATGAACGACCAACAAAGGAATGTAAGCAGGGAGGTGACATCATGAGATTTATAACACAACTCCGAATGTTACTTTTGATATAGAAAATGGCATGAAGGAGCCATAGCTACTGTAGAGGAGTTAAGTGAAAGCTGGAAGAGAGGAGTTAAGTGAAAGCTGGAAGAGAGGAGTTAAGTGAAAGCTGGAAGAGAGGAGTTAAGTGAAAGCTGGAAGAGAGGAGTTAAGTGAAAGCTGGAAGAGAGTTCTCACCCTTCTATTTCACAGTCCCCAAACTCCCAGCTTATGCTGTCAGGAGATCTCTATTTATTTCATGGTGGGGACGCTATCATCTCTCACAATACCCTCCACTCTTAGTCATAGTGATAGAAGGTTCGGCATCGTCAATTCAGTTCAAGGTTACAGTATCCAGCCTCCCTTGCAGCTATGTGTGACTGCTGTCGGGTTCAGGTCACTGGGGTGTTAGCAGAAACAGTGTGAGGATCTTCTGTGGATATTCCCTTCTTCCCTTTCCTGTCCTGTGATCTGGAGTGTGGAGGTGTTGGAGAGCTGTCCTTAACCAATTGCTTAAGAAAACTCTACAGTGGTAAAATGATAAGAAAAAAAAAAGTCTTGCTCCACATACAGTTAAGCTATGACCTGGATCACCAGCCTAGACTGTGTGACCACAAAGTACAAAGTCTTTGTCTCGTGTAAGCCGTTGTGTTTGGGGAACCTTGTTAACCTTGTTGTGGAAGTCCAGTGCACAACAACAAAATGCTCTAGAGAGGGCCGAGGAGGCCAATTCCCCCATAGAGCTCCGTTATGTGCAAAACACAAGAATGTTATCCTTAGTGGTAGACGGGGTTAGGACATGAGCATGCCATCTGTCATATGGACTTGAGCAAGTGTTTTCCTTCCTTGGACCCAAGGTTTCATTGCCACTCCTGCTTTCTTTGTTTCCATTTGTAGAAAAGGGGAAATGGTAGTGATAGGATGGAGGGAGGACAGGGTGGGGGCAGGAGGATCAGGAGTTCAAGGTCTCCTATGCAACTCTACGGTCATACAGAGTCTGAGGCCAACCTAGCTCAAACGGTGGAGGGGGTGTTTGTGAAAGTCTGCACTCAGTCTGTCTGGCATGTGGTGGGCCTCTGCGACAGTGATTATTGTATCATGAAGGACCTGGAATGAAGAAAGTTGGAGCCCCCGCCCACCCAGGTACCCTGGAAACCGGGACCCACCGCATTCCTTTCTCAAGTCTGCATCATAATGTTGGGTTCTCAATGTCATTTCCCCCTCTAGAAAAACCCATAGGAAAGGGTTTTGTGAATAAACCCAAGTCTTGCACCTGAATCCCAGGCTGTCTTGGATAAGGTCAAGGACGTCTGTGGTTATCTGGATATTCGGGACTAGACCAGTGGCTCTGGCTTGAGGTTGCATTTGCAGGGTAATGGGAGTTGCTCCACTCAAGAGCAGCCGCAGCGTTTCCTCAATTAAGTTCACTGTGCACATAGGGAATGCATTCCCTCAGTGGAAATGCCATAGCTGGCCTCCTCCCGCCCTAGTGAGGACCGACCTTCAGACTCATGGGCTGCCTTCCTACTATGGTCCTACTGTGGTCCTACTGTCCCATCTGATGGGAGAAGGAACTTCCTGACTCACAGGCTACAAGGAAGGAAAGGGAATGGGTTTCCTAAGGCCAGTGAAAAACGGTCTCTACCTGTCGGGAAATCTCTGGTCTGTGTTTTAGTTCTAGAATCATCTTATTAAATAAGGAAGTCCTTCCTTGGGTTTCTTCTTTTCTAGAAAACACTGGTATGTATTCATTGCTTGAAGCAACGGGTTTCATGATGACATTTTAATTCAAGTGTATCACTTGATTTGACTTTCCTGTTTCCTGTTACCCTTTCCTGCCCTGCCTCCCTCCCACCTGCCTTCCTCTCTCTTCCTAAACGGTCTCCCTTCTACTTACACCCCCCTGTGTGAATGTGTGTGTGGTGTGTGCGCATATGTGTGTCTATGTGTATGTATGCGAGTGTGTGTTACTACTTTTCACATATTAGAGAAAATAGGACATTTATCTAGACTTCTGTCTCTCATTCCCATGGTGGGTCAGACCTGGTGGAGAACTTCCAGACAGTTCAGACTCTTGTGTGCTGTTGTCTGTGGCATTCCGAGCGACTGATCAGAAGAGGCCCAGGATGTGGTCTTTTCCAGAGAATACTCTAGGTGTCATCTTGGCTGATACCTTGCTGGCAGTTTGCAGTCAAGCAATAGTCCCTGTTGCTTTGTCCTAGCATCTAGAAAGCTTGCTGTCACCCAGTGCCACATACTCCCCACCCCTGTTTCACGAGCACTGAGAGTTTTCAACCTGTTCTAGAAGCAGAGCTATAAATATAGGCATGGAGTAATGTTAAAGTCAAGAGTTCCCACCCAGATAAAAAGACCCGAGAGTCTTTTAACCTGGGGCTATTTTCCTGAGCATGGGACCTCTGAAGTCCCTAGTCCTACCAGATTGGGACCCCACCCAATGCCAATATGGCTTCATTTTCACCAGTGACACCTGCGGTAAGCCTGTTTCCAATTAGGGTCACCCTCTGGGGTTCTACCATGTTAAGATTTTAACATAGATTCCTGAGATGAGGGACACAACCTAACCCAGAACGCCTGAGCTGTATGTAGTCAGGCTTGAACTGGAAATTTCTGAGCGCCTTAAACTGAGCTGACAGTATTTTTTTAATCTCTCCTTTCTCCCCGCTCCCCTCCTCCATCTCTCCCTTCCTTGTTCACCCTTCAGTCCTGCTTCCCTCCCCAGCTCAGCCCCCTCCTCCCTGCTCCCCTTCATTTCCTTCCCCTCCTCCCTCCTGCCCCTCCCTCCTTTGCCCCTTCCAGGCCTCCCTCCCTCCCGTCCTCTCTCTTCCTTCTTCCCATCACTCCTACCCCCCCCCCGTCCTGCTCTCCCATCTGTCCATCTGTCCATCTGTCCATCTGTCCATCTGTCTGTCTCCTTAGGCCGGCTCCTCCTGGGACACACAGGTGAAGAGTGTCGGGCATTCTAGGATGGCACCATCAGGGTGGCTGCTTGCAGACAGCGCCTGGGCCCTGGAGACGGGGAGGAGACAGGCGCCGCTCCATCTGATGCCCTCTGCTTTGCCAGGCCCGTCTCCACTGCTGCGTTTAGCTTAACTTGCAGGGGCAGGGCTGCCCCAGCCCTCACAGTGTCATCCGGACTGCAGGTGGTACTGAGGCTGCCCCTCCCTGCCGCCACAGAGCGCTCTCTGCCCTGCTTTCCTGACTTCGGAAGGAGTCTAGCTGGAACTTCTGAGGCTGGCGCTGCAGTTTCTGTGGAAACCTGAGTGTCTGTGGGGGCTCTCGTGGGGATGCTGGAAAGGCCCTGCTGAGTTGTCAAGAGAGGACAGTAATCAGCCTTCTAAAACCAGGTCTCGTCTGTGGCCCGAGGGACATCACTCTCTCGCTTTCCTGGGTCTCCATTTGCTTCCCTAGTGAGGAATTACCCAGCCTAGCACCTTCCCGAAATGGAGGTAAGTACACACTTGAGGCCCACCAACCGCTGACTTTGGATTGTCTTACTTACTCTGTGGGGGCTTTTCTGCTGTGGGATATGAAAACTGGGGTGATGGAGGGATGACAGAGTGACCCACTTTGTGAGATGCACTTTGAGAATCGGGGCCCCCTGGGTGGCATCACAACACCACCCAGAACTAAAATAATGCAGTGAGCGGGCCCTGCTTAGCTCCCACTGCCTCTCCCTTCTTCCCTGGGACACAGCACATCTCAGGACCTCTGCAGACCTTTCCACATCTCGGGACCTCTGCAGACCTTCCCACACCTTCCCTGCCCTAATGGCCCCATTCCGTGAGCCGTGAGCCAAAGGAAGCGTCTCCTTCCTCAAGTTGCTTGTCATCCTGTATCTGGCTATAGCATTGAGAAAGGTGACCAGTAAAGGAATTTGATTGCAGACATGTTGTGAATTAAAGAGACCACATGGCTCGGAGGCCCTTGGAGTTGGCTTATGGGAGAAATGTGGAGGAGTTTGGCCTGTTGGCTAGAGAGGCCCACTACGCCATAAGCAGAATTTGATATGGGCCGTTCTGGTGGGAAAGGAGAAGACAGGGACACCAACGCAGACACAGTTGGGGCTCAGCTCATGACGTTTCAGAAAGGCATGAAGACTGGACTTGAGGTCAAGCATGTTGCATTCCTGCCAAGAATATGGATGCACTCTGCCCATGTCCTGAAAATCTGAATGAGGTTACATGCAAAAGAAATAGACTAACTTGTTCTCCATAAGCAGTTCCGAGGTGGTTAACATCCAGGCAATGACATGATTGCTAACTGCCGCTCTTAGTCAGACCTGCAGTAAGAGAACACAAATGTGCAGCATGGCCAGGGGAGGAATGCAAACAAGTTTAAAATTACAAAGTGGGTGCAAAGAAAGCAGCTACAATTGCTAGAGTTCAAACACCGTCAAAGAGAAACCCAACGATCTACCCTGGGACAAGGATAAAACACCAATCCTGGTACCCAGGTTTGCATTAGACAAGGTTCTCTAGTGGAACAGAACCAATAGACGGTATGTATGCAATTATAATAAAAGTGAGTTTATTAGATTTGCCTACACAATAGAGACAGGCTGGTTAGTCCAATAGTAACTGTGTGTACCCTAGAGATGCAGGTAACCCCGTAGCTGCTCAGTTCAAGAAAAGGAACATTCCAGAAGTACTCATGCAATGCTGAAGGCCTGGATGCTCCCTGGAGAGTCACTGGTCCACACTGGAAGGCCGAAGAAGCAGGAGCCTGATGTCACAGAGGAGCTCATTAGCAGTGCGAGACACACCCGCTTGGGAGGCGGAAGAGAAGGCAAGCGCATGCGTGTTGCTTTCCCCCCAGATCTCTGTACCCTGGCGCCTTTTGGAAGGTGCCACAGACACTGAGAGTGCATCTTCTCACCCTTCCTGGAAACCCCCTCATACGATGCCCGATGGTATGTCTTCCAGGTGTCTTTAAACCTGACCATCGTAAGGGGAACGGGCCGGTTCCACGCAGGATGAAACACCCGTCAGGGAACCACGGAACGGTGACATGAAAGGAGCTGGGTCCTTGCGTGGCCTGGCGAGCGACCAGCTGAAAACCACCCCTTCCTCGAAACTGTCCTAGATATAGCCCCAAGGTTTAAAGAACACAAGAAAAGAAAAAGCTTCTGTTTTTTGGTCGAGTCACTCACATTTTTAGCTGTGTTAAAGCAACTGAACTAGTATATATCTCAGTGAGGTCAATAACTAATTTGTGCCATGACCTGGCTTTTTGTACACCTGCGTGTTAGTATCCAAATAAATAAATAAATAAATAAATAAATAAATAAATAAATAAATAAAACCCCAAACACTGAAACCTAGTCTTGGCTATTCTCACAGGTTACCTGCTTTATCTCATTTTTTTATTTGTTCCCTGCTAACCGTATCACCACCTCATATTTTTTACCCCAAAGATTTCTTATGATTCAGCGAGTGGGCTGTGGCAGTTTGAATGGAAATGGCTCCCAGAGGCTCATAGGGAGCGGCATTGCTTGGGAAGACTAGGACGTGTGACCTTATTGGAGGAAGTGTTTCACCGTGGGTGGGCTTTGAGGTTTCATAGGCTCAAGTCAGGCCCAGTGTCACCCTCCCTTCCCACTGGTTGCTGATCCTGATGTATGACTCTTGGCTCCTCCATCACCCTGTCTGCCCGCATGCTGCCATGCTTCCTGTCACGACAATGATAGACTAAACCTCTGAAGCTGTAAACCAGCCTTGATTAAATGTTTTCCTTTATAAGAATTGCCATGGTCATGGTGTCTCTTCACAGCCATAGGAACCCTAAGACAGACGTTGGTACCAGGAGTGGGGTATTACTGTGACAGGCCAGACCATGCTTTTGTTTGGGGAAATGTGAACTCTGGGACTTTGTATTAAGGAATCAGTTGAATGCTTTAGGTGGGGTTTCATGATGCTGAGGATTATTTGGACTGTGGAGACCTGTCTCAAGAGGTTTCAGAGGAAAATAATATTAGTATGTGGCCTAGAGACCATTCTTACAATATTTTGGCAAAGAGCTTTTTGGCCTTATCCAGTTTGCCTGAAGCTAAATTGAAGAGTTTTGGATTAACAGTGCTGGCAAAGGAGATTTCAAAATAACCTAGTATTGACTGTTTTGAATAGTTATTAGTGGGTAGTCTTATGTAGATCTATAATGAAAAGGAGCAAGCTGAGAAAGGAAAAATACAAAATGTACAATTTGAGGAGAAAAAGGAAGTAGAATGGAACTAAATCTTGTGTTCAAGGAAAGAAACAAACTAAAGAAAAGCCTGATGAAAATGGAATAAAGGAAGATGTAACCTCAGGGCAAGACCCCAGTCAGCTAAGCTTCTAACTTGTGAAAATTAATTAAAGAAAAACTTAAGGCCTGGTGTGGTGGTACACACCTTTAATTCCAGCACTTTGGAGGTAGAGTCAAGGCCAGCCTGATCTATGGAGTAAGTTCCAGGACAGTCAAGCTTAGGCAGTGGAGGAAACTGTGAGAAACAGGAAGCTGATGCGGCTGTAATTGAATGAGATGCCCGTGTTCCAGCCCGAGCAAGAAGCAGAAGTTGGCAGCTTTGGCCATGTGGTTCTGGCTTTAGAGTCAAGGACACAAAAAGGGGGCTATGGGATCTGCCTCCATGACTAAGGAAAGCTGCTGGGGCGAGACTCGTGCAGGGGGTCCCTGCATGCCATTGCATGAAGTGGCAGAGGTGAAGTCTTGATTGCCTTGGAGATCCCACAGTGTTAGAGACGCCAGGGTCATGGGATACCTGCCTAGGAGAGCTGCTAACAGGGAGTGGAACCAGCCCAAGATAAAGCAGTGTGTTGCGGTCACCAAAGCTGAAAGGAGTTGGAGATCTGAAGAGCTTTTTGGCACCAGACGTGGAGATGCAGAGTTTGCCCAGCTGGTTTTTGGTCTTGCTGTAGCCCAGTATTTCCTCACTATGCTCACTTCCTCCTCTTTTGGAATGGTAATGTATATCCTGTGACGTTCCATGTTAGATGTGATCTGTTTTCCATTTTGATTTCTAGGGGTTTACAATTAAGAGATTGTGTTGCGTCTCAGAAGAGACTTTGGACTTTAAACAAGTGTGAGACTGTGATAGACTAGGGGACTTTTGAAGTTTCGGACTAAATGCACTTTGCATTATGATGTGGCTACAAGCCTATGGGGGTCAGGGAGTGGAACGTACTGGTTTGAATAGGAATGGCCTACTTAGGCTCATGTACTCAAATGCTTGGTCATTATGGAGCAGCACTCTTAGGAGGTGTGGCCTTGTTGTCGTAGGCGTGGCCTTGTGGGAGAAGGCGTGGCCTTGTGGGAGGAAGTGTGTCACTGAGGCAGGCTTTGGAGTTTCATAAGCTCAAGCCAGGCCCGCTGGCTCATTCCCTCTTCCTGCCTATTCAGAAGTAGAACTTTCTGCTACCTTCCCACGCCATGTCTGCCTGTGTGCCAACATGCTTTCCGCCATGATGACAGTGGAAAGCCCTTTATAATTTTCTAGTTTTCAAACAGCTAATAGGAAGGTCCACTCAGGGTGAGTCATCTCCAGAGAGAGACTCTCTCAGAGAGAGCTTTGGTTTATTTAAGCAGTTGAAAGAATCCCTGTAGACTCTTTGACATTATACCTCAGATTTTTAATGCCAATTTATTTTAAAATATTCTGGCCCAGGTCACTCACTCATTCATATATATATATATATATATATATATGTACATATACATATGTATGTATATATGTGTGTACGTATATATGTATATGTATATATTTATATGTGCATCATATTTTTTGTTGAGAAATGTGCTCATAACCCCAAGCTGTATGTCATCCCTGCTGGTTCTGAGTGTCAACCCAGGCAGGACTAAACTCAGAGGGGCCATGTCCTTTGAACCCCTCTTGGCCTGCTCAGTGACTGACTGTTTCTGGTCTGGGGCATGCTCTGAACTGCACTCCTTCAACAATGATGCTCCTCCCTCTTCTAAAACAGAAATTAAGCTCCTTTGCAGATTAGAGTTTGGTTCCTCCAGCTTCCTCACAGCGCTCAGATTTTAAACTGGGTCACAGAGACATGACCACTCCATCTTCTAACCAGACAATCGCTTCCGGCAGTGCCTGGGCTCTGCTCCTCTCTGCTCCCTCTGGGGAGCTGCTGATCCGGCTGACCCTGGGGGAAGCAGGGAGCTGGTCTCGCACCCCCTTCCTCCGTGGGCCAAGGGCACTTGCCCTTGTCACGTTCCAGCCAGAGCCTTGCTGTCCCCTTTTCCTTTCCTGGCTAATTTATGCTGCTGGCCTCCAAGGGCCTCCTCTCTGCTCTCCCTTCCCTCTTGCTCCTCCTTCCTCCCTCCTCCCCTCAGGATGCATCAGGATAGGGCAAGGACATTTTATTAGGGCACCCGTGACAGAGGCAGAACTCTTTGTCTGCCCTCCGGAGCTAACACTTGAGACTGCTGTGAATGGCGTTATTATGCTCAAGTATTTACTGGCCCCTTCCGACAGGAATGATATAACCCTTTAGTTGTCTTTAACCATTGGCATTAGAGTTGACATCGTGGTTTGCTCTGGCCAACAAACAGAAGCCAAAGTCACGTGACACAAACCACTCTTCAGTGACTTTAAAAACCAGCATAGACAGGGTCCTCAGCAGCCAGCACAGGGTCCTCAGCAGCTCAGTATCGCAGGGGGAGGAGTGCTGGAACCCAAACGCTCAGGGTCACACCCTCGCTCAGCCACGGTTCTGTCTCTGGAAAGCTGCTTCTGCCAGTTCTCCCTGACAGCCCTTCCTGTCTGTTGCAGGAGCCACTGCTGGCCCCTGAAAAGCGCCAGCGAGTTCGACGTCAGGTGGCCTCTGCTTGGTGAGTGAGCATATGCTCACCCTGTGCCTGTTTTCTCCTGCATGGAATGAGGAGAGTGGGGCAGAGAATCTGATGTGAGCATCTCAGGAAGTCATCGCCGTTCTTCCTGTTAGCGGCGGTCTTCATCAGATAAGCTCACGTTCCAGGTCCTGTCCCCACCAAGCTGTCACCAACGAGGCTTTCCTTGGCTCCTCCCTTGCACGGCGTCATTTTGGCTATTACTTTAAAATACATGGCTCTCACGACCCAAGAGCCCTGTGAGATGTGGCAGCCCTGCCGCGGCCAGGCTCATCTAGGCGTGGGATGATTTACACTCCTTGGGTTCTGGGATGCCGTTGGCTCGCTGGCTCCCTCGGATCTTGTCTTCTCACTGAAGCTGATGTCATCTCTCACATCCTAAACTTAGACAGGAGATTTCTTTTTACCTACATGTAGACTCCCACATTGAGTACTGTTCAGAACCCATCTTAAACCTTTCAACAGAAAATGTGTTCGCCCATCAACAGCAATCATATCCGTTTCAAAATATCTTCAAATCTGAAAAAAAAAGTATTTCACATTTACCCAAGGGAAATGTTGAAAAGAAATTCCACAGGAGGAGGAGGAGGAAGAGTGCGAAGAGGGGGGGAAGGGGGAGGAGGAACTACCTTGAGGTAACTATTAAAAAGAATTTTCCAGAAAAGCATATACTAAAGAGATATCCTACCAAGCTGATTAGCAATAGATTCTAAGCAGATGGCCTGAAAAAAGTTACAATAAAATAAAGTGAGTGAGAGGGAGATCATTAGTCAACGAGCTGGTGAAAAGCCAGCTAGAAAATGCACTAAGATGCTGTCTCATTCACAAAACAGTCATGGTGTCAAAGATTAGTCTCCTGGTTTTAAAATTTAAACCCTTAAAAGATAACAATAAAGGAAGTAAGTTTCTTTTGAAGAACATTCATGGTTTCCTAGTTATCACTAAATCAAAAATGTCTTCAAAGCGTGGTTTTAAAATTTATTATTTTCATGTGTGTGCTCCTATGTGTGTGGTATGTGCCTGCTTGCACACATGTGGGAGCCAGAGGACAACTTTCTGAGATCATTTCTCTTCTTCCACCTTGGTGCAGCTTCTAGGGGTTAAACTGGGGTCATCAGGTTTGTGCTACACCATAAGCACCTTTGCCCACTGAGCCCGGCCACAGCCGTGAAAGTGTCCACGGAGAATCTATTTTATCTAGGTCGGTAGAAAGAATCTCTAACCTAAATCTATTCACTAATTTGGTGGTGGGTATGAGACCCAAGCGAGAGGAATCAGTTGGTTCAGAACATGGAACACTCTAGAAAGAATTCCCTTTGCTCTGAAGTGACTGACTGTAGGAAAGAATCCTGGGCGCTTCAGGAAGCTTCCGTGTGAGGGGACCTGCCTGAGGATGACCACGGGGTGGAGAGGTTAGGGGAGAGCCAGCACAGGTGACTACTCAGTCCTTGGACATTGTTTCAAAACAAAACTTCACTTGGGATCCAGACCCCCCCCGAATGTGAGAGTCAGTGAGGAGACCTGGGCAACCTATGGGGCCCTGGGCAGTGGATCAGTGTTTATCCCTGGAATACAAACAGACATCGTGTGCCCATAACACAAAGAGGGATGCTCTCTCAGCCTGGACTCTTAGGGAAGTGCCTGGACCCTGCCCTGAGTGAAATGACAGACTCTAGATATCCCCTATGTGGAAGGAATTGGCAATAGGGTGGGAGGCTGGGGGGGGATGGTAGGGGGTGCGGGAGGAGGGGAGGGAGATGGAACTGGGATTGACATGTAAAACAAGCTATTTAAAATTAAAATAATTAAAAAAAGCCAAAAAAAAAAACTTCACTTGGAATTTTGTGACTGTGTGACTGGCCACTGAAGTCCTCCTCCGTCCTCTGTCATTCAAAGATCCCTCTTCCCCAGGTTTCTCCTCGTATTTATCCTGTCTGCCTGTCAGCCCTGCCTGTTCCTCTCTGCTGCCTCACTATTGGCCGTTCAGCTCTTTATTAGGCCAATCAGGTGTTTTAGAAAGGCATAGTAGCCCCATAGGTTGCCCAGGCCTTCTCACTGACACTCACATTTGGGCCTGAGCTGTGGATCAGTGTCTATCCCTGGTATACAAACTGTCTTCATGTGCCTATAGCACAAAGAGAGATGCTCTCTCAGCCTGGACTCTTAGGGGAGTGCCTTGACCCTACCCAGAGTGAAATGACAGACTCTGATATCCCCTATGTGGAAAGATTTGGCAATAGGGTGGGAGGGAGGGGGGGAAGGGGAGTGCGGGAGGAGGGGAGGGAGAGGGAACTGGGATTGACATGTAAAACAAGCTATTTAAAATTAAAATAAAAAATGATAAAAAAGAAAGGCATAGTAGCACAGCTTCACAGAGTTAAACAAATGCAGCATAAACAAAAGTCACACACCTTAAAATAATATTCCCCAACACATGAGCTAGGACCCATGTCCTAAAGGTTTCTCAACCTTCCCCAAACAACGCCACCAGCTGAAGATCAAGTGTTCAAACAGACAAACCACACGTTCCCGGTGTGAATCTCAATGTAAAAAGAATGGTTTAGGAGTGAGCATAAAACCTAATTTTGACCACAGGGGTGAAATAGAAACTTACTAGTTTTTTTAAGAAAGAAAACTGATAAAACTAGGCCTTCAGACTCTGCTTTGGGGTCGTGGGGTGTGCAGACACAATAGCGTGCTGGCAACCATCATGGAACCAGCCAGTCACCAAATAGGAGTGACTCCCAGATGTCAACAAGTCACAGCGGGACCAACCCATCAGTTGCCAACCCGAGATGACCAGCTCCAATCATCCCTGGCACTCTAGCAGCGGGAAGCATCCTCACACATTACCCAAAAGCTGAGACTGGCCTGTGGTTGTCCCTGTCAGCAATGCTGGGACTTTAAAGTTAGTAATCGACTTCTTAAAGTGGT
Organism: Mesocricetus auratus; assembly: GCF_017639785.1. NCBI lineage: Eukaryota > Metazoa > Chordata > Mammalia > Rodentia > Cricetidae > Mesocricetus > Mesocricetus auratus. Next base: position 7,014,446 of record NW_024429192.1, on the reverse strand, counting down.
TCCGAGCTAGGTATCACTGTTATCACTGTTCACCACTCTCCTCAAAAGGCCCAAACTCAGTCAAGTTTCCACCAGGGGGTCTTGTAGTTGAGTACAACACTCTCTTATGCCTTAGGAAAAAAATTTTAGCCAGTATCATTCTCCCCAACAACCCCCAACCTTGGGAAATCATTTTCCACCATGGAAATAGTTTTCACATTAGATCCCAAGCAGAACACACGCTCCATCTGGGGACTCAGTGAACGAGAGAGAGATTTTCTCAATTGTGTGAGGAGTCAGGCACAGCCAGGATCCTGGTCGTCTGGCCCTGGAGCCCTGCTCAGCTCTGGAGGGGAGCTTGTCACTTCCATCTTTCTCTCTAGGAAGCTAGATAGGCCTCCCTGAAAGGAAGTCTCTGCTGCAGGATGACGAGTAACCTCGGATTCAAAGTGGGCTGAGAGAAAGCCCCTTTTTCTAGTGTATAAACACACTCTACTGTTGAGTGCTGTCTCTCTCTGAGCTCAAGGAAAGCCCAAGAGAGTATGTCCTAATAGACCGAGTGGGCTCTAAACAAGGTTTGGGTTACATGGATGCGCAGGCCGCATCTTCACACACACACACACACACACACACACACACACACACACACACACACACACACACACACACGCCTTTGCATCTTTCTGGCTGGTCCCTCCTCCACCCTTATCTCTGGGGCTGTGGCCATGGCCTTCTAACTGGTCTCTGTATTTCTGCTCTTGCCCCACTCTGGGCCATTCTCCACACAGAAAACAGAGAAAAATCTTTAAAATCAGAACTTACCCCAAACCAACCCTGTCATCCCCTTGCTTGTTACATTTTTTACATTTCTTCTCTTGTCTGGAATAAAAACAAAGAGTGCACAGCTCTGGCCTCTTGGAGGGTCCTCAAAGCTCCAAATCCACAACCCATGTGCAGGGCTCTTGTTGTCCCAGATAGATACGGCTGACTCTCCTGCCTGATCAGTCTGTGTGAAAATGTACCCTCGGTCATTTTTCTGGGTCCGTCTCTTCAAATTAAAAAAAAAGACTTACTTCTATGTATACATGTCTCTGTACATGTGTGCACTCACGTTCAGGTGCCGACTGAGGCCAGAGGAAGGCACTGGATACCCTCTCCTCCAGCTACCGGCGGCTGGGAGCCTCCTGAATGGGTGCTATGAGCTTAGGTCCTCTGCAAGAGAAGCAAATGCTCTTACCCACTGAGCTGTCTTCCTTCATGTGACTTACGACTTAGAGATTCACGGGGCTGTGTCTTCTAGTGGTCCACAGCGGGAGGTCCCAGCACATGGCTTGCCACACCCCCGAATTCAAAAGTGTCTGAGGGTTTTGAAATTAGGGTTTTTCTTTCCAATAAACCTGTTAATGAGAAACACAGGTTTTGGGTGGTCGTGCATTTTTGTTTCTTTGGCAGACATTCCCACACATGTAACTGGCAGCTAACAGGGTACATTGGTTTAATATGTTAATTTTGATGAAGGCAGATTTATTCAGATTTTCAATAGAGCATGCTTTTGACATTCTGTCTATGAGCTATACCTTACCCCAGGTTACAGGGTTTTCTTCTACATGTTTTCTACTTAAATTTCTGATCCAGTTGGGGCTAGTGTTTGTGTATGATACTATGTTTAGCTCAAGTTCTTTTTAATTCATTTTGGTTTATTGATGTCCAGTTGTGGCAACACCATTTGTTCTCATTTCTCCATTGACTTGACTGTGTGTCTTTGTCAAAGATCAATTGGCCCTCCCAACAGGCTCTTCTGGGGATATTGATAAATTGCTTCTAAAGTTTACATGGTGAGACAAAAGATGCAGAATCTCCAACCCAATGCTGAAGGATAAAAAGTTGGAAGACAGATGCCAACAGAATTCAAGACCTGCTACAAAGCTGTGATAATCAGGACAGTGTGGAGTTGGCTTAAAGACAGACAAGCAGATCAATTAAACAGGACAGGGGCCCAGAAGTAAACTCCTGTAAATGCAGTCAACTCATCCTTGACAAAGGCGTGAAGACTTTTCAGTGAATGCACTGGAATGGCTGGGCTTCTCCACGCAGAGAAATGAATCTGACCACAGTGTTTACACCCTCCCAAAACGTTAAGTCGGTGAAGTCGCAGAACTAAATATAAAATGTGAAACTGTAAGAAAGCTAGAGGACGGTGACCGGATGGTGACCGGATGGATGGTGACCGGATGAGCCTCCCTCTGCCACTTAGCTGTCCCTGCCAACCATTTGGCCTCTTGGGGGTGTTGTTGCCTTATCATCAGGGTGAAGAAGACATAAGACCTACAGGGTAGACACAGGGTAGGGTGGATGTAGGTGGTGATGTGTGCCAGGCCCTGGGAGGTGGAAGACATATTAGCCGTGACAGCAGGTTCTTGTCTAAATGGCTGTTAGTGGTTTCTACAGCCACAAATGGGTTCGTGTTGACGATAAAGCATAGCCCACTGCAGGGAACGGGGACACGATGTTCGGACTTGACTAAATACCTTAAAAACAAGATGGGATTCTTCAGTTGACCCCAGGCAAGAGATGACACAACCTCATCTTCTGTCGGGGCCCCTCCGTGTCTGCTGAGCCAGGTCTGCACAGAGCTTCGGGCAACTGCCAGACACTCCGGAAGCAGGGATATTTAGGTCTGGAGAAAGGGTGCTGATTCCCGTGCCCAGAGACTGTCAGCACGGAGGAATGCTTCTCTCAGGGGACACATGGAAGAATAGGAAAACTGGGAAGCATGAGCCAATAATTCAACCATAGGCAGCTTTGGGTTGACAGAACTCCAGCGTCTACGAGAAAAGACTCTAGAATATTACAAACAGAGTGAAATAAAAAACATTTCTTTCCACCCAGGGCCCGGAGTGGATGTAAGTGAGAGAAGACTGCTGTCTTGGTTCCTTCTCCTGTTACTGTGATAAAATTCCATGACAAAGACAAATTTAGAGAGAAACGGTTTATTTGACTTCACACTTCAAGGGTAGAGTCCATCATGGAAGACTTGAAACAGCAGGTCCCTGAAGGCAGAGCCTCCTGTCCTGACTGCCCAGTCTCAAATAACGGACTCAGAGCCTGAATATGAATTATAGATGCTCGGCCAATAGCTCAGGCATGTTACTAGCTAACTGTTACACTTAAGTTAACCCACATTTCTGTTTATACTTTGCCACATGTCTCATGACTGGTTAGCTCATTTTTACATGGCCTGCTTGCCGGCGGCAGCTGGCTGGCATCTCCTGACTCTGCCCTCCTCCTCCCCAGCCTCCTCAATTCGATTGTCTAGTCTAACCTTATTCTTCCTTGCTATATAGGTCAATCACCATCTTTACTAACCAATGAGAGTAACACATATTCACAGTGTACAGAAGGATTATTCCGCAGCAGGTCACAATGCATCCACAGTCAGAAAAGAGAGGAGTTACTACATAAATGAAGGTTTCTTGTCCCTCCTGCCAGTTCCCAAATAACCACTCTAAGGCTTAATACTAATTACAACTGTCTGGCCAATGACTCAGGCATACTACTGACTAGCTTTCGCAATTAAATTAGCCCATTTATATTAGTTTACAATTTAACACAAAGCTAGTGGCTTGTTACCTCACATCTTGCTTCTCTGGTGGCTACATGATGTCTCCCTGGCTCTGCCTTCTTCCTCTCCATATCTTTGTTTGGATTTCCTGCCTGGCTCGAATAGCTTTACTGATTGACATACAGCATGTAGAAGAACACCCCACATCATTACCGTTCAGCCCCCTTTCTCCATTCACACGGGACAGGATCCCAGCCAAGGGAAGGTTCCACCCACAGTGTGTGGCTCTTCCCACCTCATTTAATGAGATCAAGATCATTCCCACAGGTACATCCAGATGCACACGTCTTCCAAGTGATTCTAACTTCTGTAAGATGAACAATCCAGACTAACCATCACCTGCCATGGAGGAAGGATGCAGAGGACAGGCTCACAAACTCACCTCCTGTATAAGCTTTAAGTATGGCTGCACCTCAGCACTGCTACTGCTCATGGGATCCCCGGAGGTCAGGCTGAGCCTTTTAACCGTTCCTGCTGCCACCAGCTATCGTGGGGGAGGCATCTTCCTCCCAGTCTGTGGTGTCAACTGTGTGCATACTTAATTGTCCTTGTCCCACACATATAAACAAACCAGCTCTGGAGAAGAATGACAACTGGTCACTGTACCTTTTGGTTGGGCAGAAACACCAAAATTACCTCTCAGAATAAACTTGGCCTCAATGTGATGAACCACCATTTCCTGCAACTAAAAGTCAACCTCATACCAGGCTCTTGTAATTTCACAGGGTGTTTATTTTCCCTCTGAGGCTATGCTGTATCTTTTAATTTTGTTTAATTGCATACACAGAGGAAAAAAACTGAGGAGCTGGGGGTAGCTGAAGACTTCTATGAGAGAAACAGGACTTCTCTCTTCTAAACTGTGGGTTGCATTCTAGGCTGGACATTTTGCTCTGTGAAGGTAGCACCTTGGGAAACTACCACCCATCTGATGAAAAGCCAGGCTGCCAGGGGTTGGATGCCTTGGCGAGGGCCACTGGGGCAGGCTGATTCTCTACTCATTTTCTGGAGACAAATAAACCTACAGTTGATCTGGTTTTGGACAAGAATCACTCTGCTTTGAGCATCTCGCTTCTGAGCTTTTTGTGCTAAACAGGGCTCCTGGGGCCCATCCTAATTTCTTCCCTGATGTAGCTTGTTCCTGTCACATTCTTCCCTTTGAGTGTGATCACGGACATTAGATTCTGACACTCACAGAAGGGACTAACAATAAAGGTGCTGGAAAAACTCATTCCAGAAGACTTTGAGCAAAATTTAATGTAATTCTTGGCCACAAGGGTCAAAGGCCACAGTGGTCAAGGACCAGTAGCCAAGGTGGCTCCTGGAAGAAGTGAATGGCTTTTAGATGGGTGATCTCACCGGGTTTGTGGGCAAGGCTGTGGTCATGGCAGTGTCCTGTGACAGGTCTTGCTACTGAGCATGAGTAACATTGAACTTCCTTCCTCTTTCGGCTGTCAGTTTCATTTTTCTATTTTCGTGTGTCTGTGTGTGTGTGTGTGTGTGTGTGTGTCATGTATTTGTGCATACACACATGTGTGCTCACGTGTGTGTACAGGACAGAGCTTGATAGGTAGAGTAGGGGAGATTCATCTTCAGTCTCTCTTCCCCCTTTTTCATCGATGCAGGGTTTCTCAATCGAGCCCAGAGCTTGCAAACATGGCCCGTCTCCCTAGCAAGCTGTGCACTGGTTATTCGGTGCTCTGCTTACTTCCAAATAAAAGGATCTGTCAGAGTCTCTCTGAGGAGGGTGGAATACACAGGAAATGAAGGCAAAGAAGGGGACCATTTGCAGGGAAAAGGGGACCAATAAGAGAACAAAAAAGAACAAATAGTAATGTATGTGTGTATGAAATGTCACCATGAAATCCATGTCTTTGTATGCCAACCACAAAGCTAATTACAAAGAAAGACATGGTGGTATATGCCCATGCCCCAGCATTTCCTAGATGAAGCAGGAAGATGAGGCATGAGTTCAAAGTCACCCTCAGTTACCTAGCAAGCTTGAGACTACCCTGGGTTACATAACACAGTAAAGCAAACAAAACAGGGACAGCCAGACGTTCTCTGTCATCTAGAGGTTGATGCAGATGGTTTGTGTGTTTGCTTTAGTCACGTTATCATTTTCCATCACGTCTACGTCTATCACCATACATCGTCTCCTTTCCCCTCAGCAATAATTTTCAGATTGTTTTAAGCCATGCGGTGTTTTCTCCAGCAACATGGACGGTAAGCACATCTCCAGTGTAGAAATCACAAGGACTACACAGAGCCCTCCATAGAACACGGAGGAGAGACGGGGGCCTTGACTACCTCAGACTTCTCTTCAGCTCCACTAGAGTGGGGAATGGCTGTGCAAACACGGAAGCCTTCCACTGAGCATAGCCATCACAATTAGACGGTTGGAAGACCAGCAAGCGAGGGCAGAGAGCACTGGCAAAAGGCATCCAGCATGTTCACAGCCACAGGCCCCCTCCACCCTTCACTGGAGAAAGCAGGTTCCCAACAAGGGGCCGCATTTCACGTCCAGGCTTTGACCGCTATAACGAGATTCTTTCCTGCCAGCTGTCTGGGTCCCGCCACTGTCTCAGCCCCCAAATAGCACACGAGACACTATATTAATTATGAAGTTGTTGGCCGTTTGCTGTGGTTTCTTACTGGCTAGCTTTGACTTAATTATTAACCCATAACTACTAATATATATTTTCATAAGGTCTTATCTTACCAAGGACACAGTCTCACGCATCCTCTCTTCCTGGGATCCACACTTGACTACATTTCCCAGAATCCTCCTCAACTCCTAGTTATAAGCGATAATCGAGGCTATATAGGGAAAAACAATATATTTATTGTTCCTAGTTCCACCTATCTTGCTTCCCTATTTGGCCAACAGTGTTTTACTTATCAACCAATAGGACAACATATACACATAAGGACTTCCCCCATCAGATCACCCTGTGGAGAGGTGGAGAGTCCCAGACACACATGTACATCTGGTTATGTTGACCCATTCAAGATGAGAGAGTGTTGAGTTTCCCTAACTGCTTCCCTCATCTCCCCTGGAGAAGCCTTTCCCAAGGGGAAAGTCAGCGTGTGAGCTTGCAGGAGATGTGCTCCCTTTAACGTTTGCCTGTCAGAGGAAAACATCCCTGGCCCCTTGGCAAGAGAAAGGACCATTCAGAGTGAAGTTGAGATTCTGTGAAACAAGGTATTTCCCTCCCCATTTGCAGTTTGTGACTCTTGACTCTCTGAGAATAATGAGATGTCTCATCCAGGGTGAGGTCTTCCCCCAAGTTCACGGCAGCCTGCAGCAACACATTGCCTCTCTAAGTCAAGGTCCCCAGGGCTTAGCTAGACCTTCCCAGAACTCCAGGAACACAGCCCAGGGCTCAGGCTGCAATCCAGACTGCAGCTGTCCAAGAACGGTGGAATTGAGAAGATCCTGCACGGCTCCTCACCCACACCCCACTGCACGGTGGAGGTCTTCTGGAACCTGTCTGACTGGGCCGTAGCCCGCAATGCTCAGGGCTGCTCTGAAGGTGTTTTGTAGATATGGTTAGCGCCCACAACCCGTTGACTTGTAAAGAAGATTATTCTCGGCTGTGTGGGTGGTCCCTCATCAAGTCTGTTGGAAAAAAAAGTCTTCAGAGAAAAACTGAGATTTCCTAGGGAAGGAAGAAAATCCATATCAAGACTGAAATGTAAGTAAGGTTTTTGCACCGTGTTCCATCCCACACATTTTAGGTTTAGCAACACAACTGCATGGCCCAATTTCTTAAAAATCTTTTGTTTACACTTGATTTATTCATTGTATGCATGCATGCATATATGTACCTACCTGTCTGCATGCCCAAACATGCGGGAACATGTGTGGAGGTGAGGAGACAAACTGTGGGGTCAGTTTTCTTCTCCCACCATGTGGGTCCCTGAGATGGAATTCAGGCTTTCAGGCTGTCCAGCTTGGAGGCAGGTGTCCCTTCCCAGTGAGCCACCTTTCAGCAATTTCTTCTAATCTGTCTGTCTGTCTGTCTGTCTATGTGTCATTCATTTATGATCTTGTATGCCATCTCTCATCCTAGCTGTCTGATTATCTGTCTATTTGTCACTCATACATCTATGCACCATCCATCTTTCTGCTTATCTACCTACTTACATACCTAGGTGTGTATATACATTGAACACATTCAATCACCCTTTACTGCCTATCTCTCCACTACCACACAAAGATACCAGCATCTGAAGATGCTTAAATTTGTTATATAAACTTGTGTGACCAGGCCACTTGGGCGTCTGAGACATGAGGATTGCCATGAGTTCTAGATCAGCCTAGAATACATGAGACCTTGTCTATAAAAACACATGTGTACATGTATACAAAAAGGATTTTCACTATAATCCTGTATAATATCAAATGTCATATAAATGCTATCCAGATATTCTGTGCTTTGGAGGAACAATTTACAAGGGGAAAAAGACTGTAAATATTCATTACAAGCATTTATTTTTAATATTTTTATATATATTTAGTTGAATCCATATACATGGGGCTCATAGATATGAGGGGATATATGTATATATATATATTTATCTTATCTTTATCTGTATGTCTACCTTTTACCAACTTAACTTACTTATCTATCCTTATCATTGGCTCTATTTCTACTGAGACCTTAACCAACCGCTGGGCTCTTAAAGGCACATAATCCTACATCACATTATCCCTAAGAAACAGAGACAAGACCGAGGTCCTGTTCCCCTTTGATTCACATTTTGTCCCATTTTCTTTCCCTTGGAACACACAGCTCTTCCCTTCACTTAGCTGCTACCTGAGAAGATCTTAAAATGTGCTTCACTGTCTGAAAGAGTCAAGAGGTTGCTCCAGCCAAGCCCCGCCCTTCGCCCTGGATATGGGAGTGAACATATCTCAGTTTGTCACCCAGTGTTTACATGTGCACGGAGATAATTTAGCAGGTGCCAAAACAGAGCCTGCCTGAGTTGTGCTTTTCAAATATAAAGCATTGGAACAGTTATATTTTGCTGTACTTTTACTTCCATTTTAAGTCATTATCCATAGCCATTAAATTGTTCATTTGAGCCGAAATTTCTCCTGACACCCATAATACAGCCATAGCCGAATATTCTTTGTGAACCCAAGGTCACTTCACTCACAGCGTCCCCTAAGTCCTGGGCTGTGCGGTGTCCTCATAGCTCACATGCAGGTGTGGCCTGGGAATACTGGGGTGCTGATGCCCAAGGAGTGGTTCCTAACCATTGGGAGAGCAGCTGATGGGCAGAGTGCCTGGGGCCAGGTGCCCTGTAGGGAAAGAGTGTCTAGTTCATAGTTCTGGAAGCCTGAGAGCTGAGGCTGCCGTCTGCTCTGCGCGAGGGAGGACCTCATGTCAGCAGCATCACATGGTAGGGGCGCCTGTGAAGGAGTCGGACACACAGCCAGAAGAGAAGAGAAAGGAGTGATGTGAGGCCAGGCTCTCCCTGTCATCACAGCCTGCTCTACCGCCCTCCAAGATCAGATATTCCCCTCATGCCAGCAGTCACTACCAGTCACTTCCCTACCTCTTTTTTTATTTTAAATTTTCTATCCATTTTACTTACCGACCACAGTTTCCCCCCCTCCCCTCTACCCATCAATCCCCCCCTCCTCCCACTCCCTCCCTGACCCTCCATCCGCTCCTCAGAAAGGGCAAGGCCTCCCATGGGGGAGTCAACAAAGCCCGGTACATCAAGTTGAGGCAGGACAAGCCCTGCCACTCCTCTCCCCTGTATCAAAGCTGAGCAAGGCATCCCGCAGTAGGGAATGGACCCAAAAAGCCAGCTCACACACCAGAGACAGATCCTGGCCGCATTGCCAGGGGCCTCACAAACAGACCAAGCCACACAACTGTCACCCACAGGCAGACGCAGGCTCCCATGCTGTCTGTACGGAGCCCACGAGCTCTCAGGAGCTCGGGTCAGCTGTCTGTGGGTTTCCCAGCCATGATCCCGACCACCCTTGCGCATATCCCTTCCTCTCTTGACTCTGGGAGCTCAGCCCAGGGCTTGGCTGTGGACCCCTGCATCTGCTTTCCTCAGACACCAGATGAAGGTTCTGTGATGACAGTCAGGGCAGTCAACAATCTGCTTACAGGAGAAGGCCAGTCCAGGCACCCTCTCCACTGCTGCAAGGAGCCTTAGCTGGAGTCATCCTGGTGGATTCCCCGGGAATTTGGCTAGCACCACGTTTCTCCCTAGCCTCTCAACGGTTCTCTCCATCAGGATACCTCTTCCCCTGCTCTCCCTCTCCATTCCTCCCCCAACTTGACCATCCTGTCCCCGTATGTTCTCATCCCCCCATCACCTCCCCCCTGCCACCCCCACCCACAATTTACCCAGGAGATCTCCTCTATTTCCTCTTCCCAGGGTGGCCCATGTGTCCCTCTTAGGGTCCTCCTTGTTACCCAGCTTCTCTGGAACCCTGCCTCTTAAAGTCCCACCACACTTCAATGTCTCTACACCAGGGACCAAGTTTCAACAGGAGTTTTGATAGAGCAGACCACATCTATACCTCCCACTCTTCTGGCTGACCATTGGAAAGGGCGTTCTGTGTGTTTATCAGAGGACCTGGAGAGTCAAGCAACTTTCTTGTGGTGGTGACAACGATAATGTGCCTTCTCCTCACTTTTGGCTGCAGGGACTGACTTCCAAATCAATGGCCGGTCTCAAGTTTAGTCCTCTGGATCTGCTTTAAGGAAAATCCAAGCTAAGGCCTGTCATCCCCGTTGAGACATTCCTCCGGTTCCCTCCAGATGGTTAGTCAGTGCTTTCTGGAATCTCCAGGACGATAAGAACTCTTTCTTGTGGCTTTAGATGCATAGTCCCATTGCTGGACAAAGCATGCTGATGATAAAGGGAGTCAATGTGATATGGAGAACCTCCCATGGACCAAGCACTTTACCAGGTTCTCATTCTGACTAAGAGGTTTTCTGTTTTTAAAAGTTAAAAATGGGCAAGTTATTTTTATTAGTGCTTTATTGAAATATTTCCACGCCATACAATTTGTCCATGTAAATAAGTTCAATGTGGTTTTTTTTATTCAGAGCTGTACAGCCATTATCACAATCTATTTTAGAGTATTTTCATCTCGCTAATGAGAAAATAAATATGCTACCATCAACAACAGCTCCTCATTTCTCAGCATAGTTCCTACAAATGAAAAGGACTTTTAATAAATACATTTGGAGAACATATAGCTAGGGATGGCTAGATGCATGCATGGGTATGTGCGCGGTTAGCTCCATGGATGGATGAGTGAATGGGCACGTGAGTGGGTGGGCGGCTGTGAATGGATGGGTGGGTGGGTGTGTGGATGGCTGTCTAGACAGGTGGGAAGCCGGTGAATAGGTGGTGTGGCTAAATGATGGAGTGTGTGGTGAGATCGTGCAGCCCCAGGCAAGCCCTGCTCTAGTTTCTGTCTCTTCGGATTTTCCTGCTCTGGACACCTCATATAGATGAAAGCAAACATGATGTGTTTGAGATTCATGTGCATCACAGTATACACTTTCTTCCTTTAGTTGTTAAAGGACACTCGGGTGCATGTTTTGTTGTGCATTTATCAAAAGGTAGTATCTCTGCATTGAACTGAAATCTTCCTTAAAATTATATCTCAGTTTTGACCTCAGAGGTCAGCATGTGGAAAACCCTCTCCCCCTCGGTATGACAGCTCCCAGGATGCATGGAGGTTCTTCCCCACGCTAAACATCAGTAAGTGTTGCCACGCTGCCCTCATGATGTCCTCCTGCCGTGCCGATCGAATCCGCCTTCCAAAGGCTAGTTCATCCCAGTCGCCCTGAAAGTGACAGGGTCAGAGTACAGCAGCACAGCAACTGCTACCCCCTTAATTATAAACTTATATAACTAATAATAAATAACAAGGACTCCAGATGGGAACCAATCTGACAGACTATATCCAAAAGAAGGTGCACCCGATTTTCCCTATTTTGTTACAAACATACGTACTCTGAAAATGAGGGGCCATTTGCCACAGTGATACTCCCTGGGTGAGTAGGAAGCCTGGTTGTGTAATAATGATGATGCCAGCCATTCTGGGAGCCTTTGTGGAGTGTTCCTTTCCCCAGCTGTGTAAGTGTGACCACATAATTAATTTCAGCTCGGGCACACATTTCACAAAGGCAGACCTGGTACCCAGGTGTCTAGGAAAGTGAGTGGGGTACAGAGGACACATTTAGAGGACCCCACGGCCCTTTTCTCTCCTCAGATGCAATCACTCCAGCTATTCTACCTGTGCTTATTGTGTTTCTCTGTCCCCCGTGACAAGTGCTCTTCTCCAGCACGCCCTTGTCCCTCACACAGGGCTTGCCACTGTCCCCATGAGTAAAGGCAAATGTATTTTCTTGAGAAAAATAAATGTGGTTGGCCAGAAGCAGATGTGGACAGATAGATGGCTGTGTGGATGGATGGAAAGACACGTGGGTTGGGCAGAAGGATGGATGGATGGATGGATGGATGGATGGATGGATGGAATGGATGGATGGATGGAGGAATGGCTATCTAGACAGGTGGACAGATGGATGGGTAGGTGGTACGGGTAAATGAATGAGCACTGAGCAGGTGGGTACACACACACACACACACACACATATAGTTGACTGGATTGCAAGGTAGTGAAGAAGATGGATGGATGGATGGATGGATGGATGGATGGATGGACGGACGGACGGACGGACATAGGATGGATGGATGATGATGGATGGGTGGATACATGGATGGACACATGGATGAATGGATGGACAGATGGATGGATGGATGCATGCATGCATGCATAGATGCATGGATGGAAGGATGGATGCATGGATGGATGTATGCATGCATGGATGATGGATGAATGGATGGATGCGTGAATGGATGAACTGTTATACAGTAGGCAAATGGACAAATGAGCAGATGAGTAGATAATGAGGAGAGAGAGGCTCCTGACTACAAACAGAATCTTTTCCTTCTGGGCTCATTAGTAGCTTGAACCTAGAAGCATCTAATCTGGACCTGAGTGTGGGAAGCTTCAGGGATTATTACTCCTTCCAGTGGGTCAAGAAATGCCCTCCTTCTACATGCCCATGAACTAGATGCTCATGAAGCAGACACTTCCCTAAGTCCCTAACTCTTAATCTGTTATGTTGGGGATGGGACTTCAGGACGTGACTTGGGAGTGAGGAACATAAACGTGAGTCTGCAGTCTACTATGTGTGACTAAGAAACACCCACTCGGGTGTGAATTGTGTGGGGCAGTAAAGTGATTATTTCCCTGGTGGGTTTGGGTGTGGAAGGCAACAAACATCCTCTAGTCGCTGGCAATAGGATTAAACGTGTAAGATGGTCAGATTTCAGATGCTTTAAAAAATGGGCTTACCTTGCCAAACTAATCAAAAGTAGTCAAACGGGGAAACTGAGGTCAAGAGCAGAGAGGTAGTATCTTCAAAGTCGCCTGGTGGGTTAAACAGATTTATAATCAGGGCCCGAAGCCTAGGATTCCCATTTTCTTCTTATTCCAACATGTTCGCATGATCATTTCGTAAAGGCCAGCTAGCATCAGGCACTGCCATTGACCTCTAACTGCAGCTCTGGTAACAGCCTCAGAGAATAGCCAAGAGCAACAGAATCTGTTTTCTGGGGCTGGAGAGATGGCTCGGTGGTTAAAAGCAGTTTTTGCTCTTGCAGAGGCCCTGGGTTCAGTTTTGAGCAACCACACAGTGGTTCACAGTCGTCTCTGATTCCAGTTCCAGGGAATCCAATACCCTCTTCTAACCTCTAAGGGTACCAAGAATGAACATGATGCACACACACACACACACACACACACACACACACACACACACACTCATGGCTTAATTCGTGTAATATTAGTTCCAATTGCATCCATTTTTCTCAGAAAGGCCAAACCTTGTTCTTCAAGACTGAAAAAAAATCTATAGTGTATATAATGATGCATGGCACATTTTCTCTACCAAGTCCCCTTTTTTGGATGCCTAGGTTGGTCCCATAATTCAGTAAACCTGATCCTTATTTGATGTCAACTCACAAAAGTCATAAAAACTTCATATTAATGAAGTTGCGAGTCATATTCAATACACTTAATGTGCTGAATTAAGTGTATTGAACAATGTTTATGTTCAACTACAAATATACTCATATTTATCTTTTCTTTATGGTAAAAACTTCTAAAGCCTTCCAGTCTTTTGAAATGTAGGGTCCACAATTGTTAAAATGTAGATTTAGGTAGCCCTTCCGAGGGCTTGTAATTTTTTAATTGTTTTATTATTCGTGTGTATGGGGCATGTGCTTGTGAGTGTGAGTGCCTGCAGAGTCCAGGTGAGGGCGTTGCATCGCCTATAGCTGGAGTTACAGGTGCTGGGAACTCAACTCCGGTCCCCTGTAAAAGGAACAAGCCCTCTCTTAACAACTCACCTCTCTCGGACTTGGGTTCATGTTTTCAAGGTTTGGTACCTCGCTGGTGACACTCCTGGATCGTGAGACATTAACCTCCTCAATGGATTCATTTGTTGTGAATTCACAGTTGCCTGGGCTATTAGAAGCTGAGCTCTAGAAAATCACTGGTGAACCCCTTCTACTGGGATGACCCCCTCCCCACCCCTTCCTCCCTCCTCTCAGTGTCCTCGGTTCCACCTCATGATCCTCACCATAATTGTCCGCCTCACCAAAGTCCAGAGACAACGGAGCAGAGCTGCCGCAGACTGAGCTCACTAAGACTAAGCCAAAGTAACCCTTTCCCTCTTTTGAGGTACCTGCTCAGGTATTTTGCCACAGCAGGGAAAAGTGACTTGCACAAAGACTGCTCTCTCTAGCCACTGCTCCTCGCCGTGGAGGCCCCAGAGTTTCCTGCCCTGTCTATGCTCTCCCGTCTCTTTCCCTTCTTTGGGACATTTAGACCTAATTGTGGAAGCGATTGGCTCCTTCTAAATTTATCTGATCCATCCGATGGCCCCTCTAGCTCCTGGCTCGGCACGGTGGCTGGCAAGCTTTCGATGTGCTGGTGTGTGATGGGAGTCATACAGGGCCACCCCCGAGAAGCAAGTGATGTCTCTGATGACGTACGCACTCATCAGTGCCTAGCAGACTTTAAAAGCTCATTCGAATTACTCTGATTATTTCCCCTGGTATGGATCTGTCCTGAAATATCCAGCAGACTGTTCCCAGTACACTTTTCAGGGCTGAGACGACGGAAGGGTAGTGATTTTCCTGGGAAACTCAGCGGCTGTTACATAACAAGGCCTGAAAACTTCTCCCCTTGGCAGATGAAAGGACATCCCCCACCCCCGGAGTGGGACAGGGACTCAGACAGTATCATGACTCTCCCCCAGAGGCCCCTGACACTAATCAGTTTTTCTCTAAGAACTATTAAGAGTAGACCTGTCTCTTGTTTTTGTCTGGGGGGGCGGTGGGGGGAACAAAACATAGATTTGGAACTCGGGAGAGCCGGGTGGTGGAGACATAGTGTAGTTTCCAACCATGGGGGACTCGCTGAGCTTAACTGGGCATTCAGCACTTGATGTGAGAAACAATCACGTAACAGCGGCACCTGTGTCACAGACTGACATCATAAACAGCCCAGGAATCATTCAAACGTAGCACACAGATAACCAATGTCTTCCAAATTAGTTTTGCTGATAGCAAAGGTGATCAAATGGAAGCCATGCATGATAGTTCATGCCTCTGTGAGTTCAGCACTCTGTGAGTTCAGGACCAGTCAGGGAAATGTAATAACGCCCTAACTCCAAATACAACAAAGTGAGCAAAAGGACAACCTGAGGTACCAAAACAGTTAGAAGTCAGTGTAACAACCGACTTTCCAGACAGTTCCAGTTTGGCCCAGTATACAACATATACTTCTTTAAACCTCAGATAACATAAAAATTCCCCTCAAGATTTATTCTAGTGCCTTCATATTTTACACAAAGGGGATAGTAGAACAGAGGGGAATGACTCAAACTTGCACACTCAATTATCCAGGAAACACCTGTCTGTCCCCCAGTCTCCAAGGCTCTCCCACATCCGACCCAGGGACTGCGGGAAGCCATGAGTCCTATCGGAAGACCCCAGCTGAGTCCTCGCTTATTCCTGGGCTCAGGATCGAGGATCACTTGTGACAGACACTCCAGGGTTCTTCTGAGGGCAAGTTTGCTCAAAACTTTGCTTCTTTGAAAAAGCAAGCGCTTAAGCCAAGCACTTACCAACAATGGCAGTAAGTTGAGTCAGCTTGACAAGTCAAAGGAAACAGCTCCCCCTGTCACTCTCAGAGCACCGGAAGCAGAGAGACCCAAATCACACGGCCTCACTGGGGTTCCAGGAACAAGGCAGTTTCACCTCATGAGCTGCTGTGCCCCCTCAAGCCCCTTTCATTTAAAACTGACTTGTGGGACTTGAAACATCACCCCAAAGAGAAGAAGAAGAGAGACAAGCAAAAATGGACACGTGGAAACTAGGCTTTCAGAGTGGGAAGGGCTTCACAGAGGCGGAGTCGGTCCTGGACTGGCTGATTAATCACACAGCCTCTCATGTTCAATACTGAGTCACTGGCTTCTTGGTGGAGAGTGAGCAGTGTCCTGCGGGTCTGACGGGATCTGAGGAGCTCCCACATGCAACCTCTGCAGCCTCACTCTGGGAACAGCTAAACCTGTCAGCCTAGAAGATGCTATGGTTTGATTATGTTACCCTCAAAGGTATTGGTATAGAAATGTAGCCTCTGACCTCATATGTTAACGGTATTTGGATGTGGCCCTTTAAAAGGTAATCGGGGTTAGATGAGGTCAGGAGCGCAGAGACAACACAATGGCATTAGTGTTCTTATAAAAGGAAGAGACCTTAGCTGCCATGCTTGCTCTGTCTGCTCTTGTGACACCCTCCGTGTTATGACGTAACATAAAAAACAACAGAGCAGGCCCAGTTCCGTGGTCTTGGACTTTCTGGACTGAGAACTGTGAGCTAAATACTCTACTTTATATAAACTACCCATTGTTTGGTGTTCAGAAACAAGTTAAGACTGTCCACACTGAACCTCATAGAAGAGAAAATAGGAAATACCCTGAACACATAGGCACAGGAGACCACTTCCAAAATCGTACACCAGTAGCACAGACATTGAAAGCAACAATTAATAAATGGGACCTCCTGAAACCGAGAAGCTTCTGTAAAGCAAAGACCATGGTCAACAAGACAAAACTGCTCCTACAGAATGGGAAAAGATATTCACCAACCCCACATGTGACAGAGGGCGGATCTCCAAAATATACAAAGAACTCAAGAAACCAGATACTAAAACACCAAATAATCAAATTAAATAATGGGGTACATACTGATCTAAACAGAGAATTCTAAACAGAACAATCTCAAATGGTGGAAAGACACTTAAGGAAATGGTAAACATCCTTAGTCATCAGGGAAATGCAAATCAAAACCATTCTGAGATTCTATCTTACACTGATCAGAATGGCTAAGATCAAAGACACCAATGACAGCTTATGCTGGAGAGGATGTGGAAAAAGGGGAACACTCCTCCATTGCTGGTGGAAGTGCAAACTTATACAGTCGCTGTGGGAATCAGTATGGTAATTACTCAGAAAATTAGGCATCAACCTACCTCAAGATCCTGCATTACCACTTTTGGACGTATACCCAAAGGAGGCACATTCACACCACAAGGACATTTGCTCAACTATGCTCATAGCAACATTATTCATAATAGCCAGATCTTGGAAGCAACCTAGATGTCCCTCAACTGAAGAGTGGATAAAGAAAATGTGGTACATTTACACAATGGAATACTACTACTCAGAGGTAAGAAACAATGACATCCTAAACTTCGCAGGCAAATGGACAGAACTAGAAAAAAACCACCCTAAGTGAGGTAACCCAAAACCAGAAACACAAATATAGTATGTACTCACTCATAATGGATACTGGACATAAAGCAAAAGATACCCAGCCTACAATCCACAACTCAGAGAAGCTTGAACCCTCTTCCAGAAACAGATAGAAGCAGATCCAGAAATTCACAACTAACCATTGGGCAGAGCTCCTGGAGTACAATGGAAGTGAGGGAGAAGAGATATAATATGAACAAAGGAGTCAAGACCATGATGGGGAAACCCACAGAATCAGCTGACCCGAGCTAGAGAGAGATCACTGACTCAGGTCTGACAAATGGGGAACCTGCATAAAACTGAACTGGACTCCCTTAATGTAGGTGACAATGGTGTGACTGGGACAATATATGAGGCCACTGGCAGTGGGTCCAAGACCTAACTCTAATGCACAAACTGACTTAGTGGAGCCCATTCTATATGGAGAGACACCTTGCCCAGCCTAGACACAGGGGTGTGGGGGTGGAGAGGTACCTTGGTCCTGCCTCAGCGAGATGATGGGACAGACTTAGTAGACTTTCTAGGGGAGGCCTTACACCCTCCGAGGAGCAGATGGGAGGGAGGGGGGTGGGGAGTAGGAGGAGAGGAGGGAAGGAGAACTGGGATTAGAATGTAAAAATAAATTAATAAAATAATATATGAAATCTAAAAAAAAAGACTGTTGAGTCCCAAAGGAATTGATTCCCAAGGGACTGGAAAGCAAGCTCAGAGGTTAGCCTGGCAGAGCGCAGTAAACCATGGTTCAGAGGGCATTACAGGGCAAAGTCCCCAAGGCTTCAGAGGACCCTCAGGGATGTGGAAATAAAGGAGACCTTTTGGGGAGAGGGAAGTGAGACAAGGAATAAGAAAGGAAGGGACAGAAGGAGAAGGAAGGTGAGAGGTGGTGGTGAGAAGTCACCTTGAGAAGCATAAGACAGTGGCTTTCAAGAGCCGTGAAGCCAGAACTACACCAACCCACCTCCAGTTGTTTCGTGCTAAAATTAACAGCACGCACAGAAGCTGCAGCCGGATTCCACGTGCACGCGCAGAGCTGCAGCCCGACTCCACGTGCAGCGTTAGAGGGATCTGTATTGTTTTTTAACACCTGGAGGGAACTCACACAACAGCTAACTACCTGTCTCGTCTCTCTCTGGACCCCAAAGCCCCTCTCCTACTCTCTGTCTCAGTGAAGTCGGTGCTGTATGTAAGTTAGGGCACCCTTCCTTCTTTTTAAAGCATCGATAGCTGTTCTGGCTTTCTGGGCATGTTTTTGACTTTTCTTTTCTTTTTTTTTTTTTTGGGTTTTTCGAGACAGGGTTTCTCTGTATTGTTTTCGAGGCTGTCGGTCCAGCCTGGCCTCGAACTCACAGAGATCCGCCTGCCTCTGCCTCCCGAGTGCTGGGATTAAAGGCGTGCGCCACCAACGCCCGGCTGTTTTTGACTTTTCTAAAGTACTCACTGGTGGACTTCTGCAGCTACCCTAGTTCCTACTCTGGTCTAGAGTGTTCCTGTGAAGCCACGGAGAGTCAGAGGCTAAGCCTGGGAAGGCAAAGGGTCAATGGTTGAAGGGTGAACTCCTCACCATCCTGTGAGTATGAAAAATTAAAACATCCTGGGTAATCTATGAGGCCTTGGGTAGTATTTATCCCTGGCGTACAAATAGACTTTGAGTGCCCATGCCACAATATGGGAGGCTTTCTCAGCCGGGACTCTTGGGGGAGGGCCTAGATGTGAGGAGCCGCCCTCGCTATCGCTATTGCCGTTAGAAGATGGCGCTGACATCTGCTGTCAGTTGGAGTTAACCGTTTAAGCTGTGCCTCTCCTGTGGCGTCATCTGGGGTGATGTGCAAACCACCAATCCCGGCTCTACACGTCTCACTCGGAGCTCCTAGGCTTATATAAGGGGCTGGGTTTCTTAGCTTGGGGTCTCCCTCTAAGAAGCTGATCATCTATCTCTCAAGATGCATTAAAGCTTTACTGCAGAAGGATCCGAGTGTTCTGCGTCGTTCTTGCTGGCGAGACGGTAGCGCGGGACATCTGGTGCCGAAACCCGGGAACTCTTCAACATCGCCGGCGCCGCGGGAGACCCCTCGGAAGACGGGGCGGATTCAGAACTGCAGGGACGTAAGTTCAGAGAGGTATGCTTTATCCTGAACACCCCTTTCTCGACTTTGGCCTTAGTTTGTCATCACCGTGGGACGGGTCAGTGGAGGCTTTGGTGCTAGTCCTGTTTGTCCTTCTCCTTCATCGTGGCTGGTGCTGACAGAACGGTGCTGTCAGTCTGGTGCTGTCAGTCTGGTGCTGTCAGTCTGGTGCTGTCAGTCTGGTGCTGTCAGTCTGGTGCTGTCAGTCTGGTGCTGTCAGTCTGGTGCTGTCAGTCTGGTGCTGTCAGTCTGGTGCTGTCAGTCTGGTAACGGAGTTGAGCGCCGTTTTTAGATAAGCCGCTAGCGCGATGGGGTTGTCACAGTCAGTGGTTACTGCCCTACAGACTGTGCTAAAACAAAGAGATCTTAAAATTGCACCACGAACACTTCAAAATTTTGTGAAGGAGGTAGATAGAGTGGCACCATGGTATGCTTGTTCCGGGTCCCTCACTGTGGCCTCATGGAACAAGCTAGGTAAAGAACTAGACAGGAAGCATGCAGAAGGAGATCTCCACTTAGGTACCAAAGCCATTTGGAAGCTAGTTAAAAACTGCTTGGAGGATGAGGCCTGTCACCCTGCTATAATAGAAAGTCAGGGAACCTTAGAGGAAGTTCAGGATAGCATGTCAGAAACTGAACGGAGTGAGAGAATGGGAGCTCGCAAAAGGAAAGACATGTCTAAGAAAAAAGGCCCTCCCCAAGAAGTTAAGAAAGGGGGAGAGAAAGAAGGGAGTGATCATTCACCCCCTAACAAATCTAAGAAAAAGAAAAAGCCAGAATCTAGTCTATACCCTACAGTAGAGCTAGAAGCCTTGGAGCTAGATAATTCTGATTCTGACACTCTGTATTCTAGCGAAGAAGGTGGTCTAGAGGAGGAGGTGGCACGGTATGAGGAAGAAAGATATCACCCTGATAGACACCGGCCACTGAAAACAAAAATGAATGTGAGACCACCGCCTATAAATCCGGCGGGCTCACGCCCCTCAGCGCCTCCGCAGTATGAGCTTCGGCTGAATACTGGTACTGACTCCTTTTTACCTTTAGAGGAACGGAGAAAAATACAAGTAGCTTTTCCAGTATTCGAGAATGCGGAAGGCGGAAGAGTACATACCCCTGTAGATTACAATCAAATCAAAGAATTGGCCGAATCCGTTCGTAATTATGGGGTCAATGCTAACTTTACCACATTACAGGTGGAAAGGCTTGCTAATTTTGCCATGACTCCCACTGACTGGCAGACGACAGTGAAAGCAGTGCTTCCCAACATGGGACAATACATGGAATGGAAGGCTCTCTGGTATGATGCAGCCCAGGCGCAAGCTAGAGTTAATGCCACAGCTGAAGATGAGAATCAGAGGCAGTGGACATTTGAAATGCTGACAGGTCAGGGTCAACATGCCCTTAATCAAACCAACTACATCTGGGGTGTCTATGGTCAGGTGTCGGCCGCCGCTATTAAAGCATGGAAGGCCCTCACAAAAAGGGGAGAGTCCAGTGGACACCTTACAAAGATTGTCCAAGGACCCCAAGAGCCATTTTCAGACTTTGTGGCCAGAATGACAGAGGCCGCCAGTCGCATCTTTGGTGATTCAGAACAAGCTATGCCCCTGATTGAGCAACTTGTCTATGAACAAGCAACCCAGGAATGTCGAGCGGCTATCGCCCTCGCAAAAGCAAAGGTTTACAAGATTGGCTCAGAGTGTGCAGGGAGCTGGGGGACCCCTAACCAATGCAGGACTAGCTGCCGCCATTTTACAAACGCACAGGTATAGAGATTTATCTAGTCGAAAAGCTTGTTTTAATTGTGGGAGAATGGGGCACCTTAAGAAAGATTGTCAAGCCCCTGAAAGAACAAGAGAATCGAAGCTTTGCCATCGTTGTGGTAAAGGTTATCATAGGGCTAGCGAATGCAGGTCAGTCCGGGATGTAAAAGGGAGGCTTCTGCCCCCTATTGAAGAACCCAAGGTACCCCAATCAAAAAACGGGTCACGGGGCCCATGGTCCCAGGGCCCTCAGAAATATGGGAACCAATTTCAGAAAAGCAATCAAGAGGAAGTAGAAGCTTCCGAGGAACCCCCGGAATGGACTTGCATGCCGCCTCCGACTTCTTACTCATGCCCCAAATGAATGTTCAACCGGTCCCAGTCCATTCCCTGGACCTTTGCCCCCTGCCACCATTGGGCTTATTCTGGGCCGTGGCTCCTTAACTTTACAGGGACTCATTATATATCCTGGAATTGTTGACCCGTATCATAAAGAGGAGATTCAAGTTCTCTGTTCTAGCCCTCGGGGTGTATTTTCTATAAAGCAGGGAGATAGAATTGCACAACTGGTGTTGCTGCCCTCCCTCGGGGATGGAGAAACCTACACTTTACAAAAAAGGGCTATGGGATCTTCTGGAAGTGATTCAGCCTATCTGGCTATACCCCTAAATGAGAGACCTACAATAAAATTGTTAATTAATGGAAAAGAATTTGAAGGGATAATGGATACGGGAGCAGACAAAAGCATTATTTCACTCCATTGGTGGCCGAAGTCTTGGCCCACTGTTGTTTCATCTCATTCTCTACAAGGTCTTGGATACCAGTCCTCTCCTGCCATCAGTGCCTCAGCCTTAACCTGGCGGAATGCTGAGGGCAAACAGGGATGTTTTACCCCCTATGTGTTGCCACTCCCTGTAAATTTATGGGGACGGGATGTGTTACAAGCCATGGGCATGACCCTAACTAATGAATACTCCCCCAGGCATCAGCCATTATGGCAAAGATGGGGTATACAAACGGTAGAGGCTTGGGTAGGCAAGAACAAGGCAGAATAAAACCCATTACACAACATGGAAATCGGGGTAGAAAAGGACTGGGTTTTATTTAGGGGCCGTTGAGGCTTCACGACCCATACCATGGAAAACAGAGGAGCCGTTATGGGTCTCTCAATGGCCTCTATCCTCTGAAAAATTAGAGGCTGTCACAAGATTAGTGCAAGAACAGGAACGGCTGGGGCATCTAGAGCCTTCTACCTCCCCATGGAATACACCAATTTTTGTTATTAAGAAGAAATCTGGGAAGTGGAGATTACTCCACGACCTGCGGGCCATTAACAATCAGATGCATCTTTTTGGCCCTGTTCAAAGAGGCCTTCCTTTGCTTTCTGCACTTCCTCAAGATTGGAAGCTTATTATTATAGATATTAAGGATTGTTTCTTCTCTATTCCACTTTACCCACGGGATAGACCAAGGTTTGCCTTCACTATCCCTTCTCTTAATCATATGGAACCAGACAAGAGATTTCAGTGGAAGGTACTGCCGCAAGGCATGGCCAATAGCCCAACAATATGTCAGCTGTATGTGCAGGAGGCTTTGGAGCCAATTAGGAAGCAATTTACATCTTTAATCGTTATCCATTATATGGACGATATTCTTATTTGTCACAAAGAGTTAGATGTTTTACAAAAGGCTTTCCCCATGCTGGTGGCTGAATTAAAACAGTGGGGATTAGAGATTGCCTCAGAAAAGGTTCAAATTGCAGATACAGGCCTCTTTTTGGGCTCAATGATTACTCCCAAAAATATAGTTCCTCAGAAAATAGAAATTCGCAAAGACCACTTACAAACATTAAATGATTTTCAGAAACTTCTGGGAGATATAAATTGGTTGAGGCCCTTTTTAAAAATTCCATCTGCTGATCTAAAACCCCTCTTCGATCTCCTGGAGGGTGAGCCTCATATCTCCTCACCCAGAAAATTTACCCCTGCCGCCCACCGAGCCTTACAGATGGTGGAAGAGGCCTTACAGGAAGCACAATTACAACGTATTGAGGAGTCACTACCTTT
Organism: Mesocricetus auratus; assembly: GCF_017639785.1. Taxonomy (NCBI): domain Eukaryota; kingdom Metazoa; phylum Chordata; class Mammalia; order Rodentia; family Cricetidae; genus Mesocricetus; species Mesocricetus auratus. The sequence continues at coordinate 6,990,953 of NW_024429192.1, read as the reverse complement.
TAATCTGTGTGTTTTTAAGACAGCTCAATTGCCAACTGCAGTCCTGTGGCAACATGGACCATTACTTTGGATTCATCCAAATGCTTCCCCTGCTAAGATTATTGACTGGTACCCTGATGCTGTTGCACAGCTCGCGCTTCGCGGAATAAAAGCAGCTGTTACACATTTTGGCAGGGATCCTGATTCCTTGATTGTGCCTTATACTGCTGCACAAGTTCAGACCTTGGCAGCCACATCTAGTGATTGGGCAGTTTTAGTTACTTCCTTTTCAGGACAAATTGATAATCATTTTCCAAAGCATCCAATTTTACAGTTTGCCCTAAACCAGGCTATAGTGTTTCCACAAGTGACAGCTAAAGACCCACTCCCAGATGGGACTGTGGTGTACACTGATGGATCAAAAACTGGTATGGGAGCTTATGTGGTCAAGGATAGGGTTATATCTAAACAATATAATGAAACTTCACCTCAAGTTGTAGAATGTCTGATAGTACTGGAGGTTCTTGAGGCTTTTCCAGGACCCCTCAATATTGTATCAGATTCCTCTTATGTGGTTAATGCAGTTAATCTCCTTGAGATAGCTGGAATAATAAGATCCTCCAGCAGAGTTGCTAACATCTTTCAAAAGATACAAGCTGCCTTGTTAAATAGGAGATTTCCTGTTTTCATTACCCATGTCCGAGCACATTCTGGACTCCCAGGTCCCATGTCCTTAGGGAATGACTTAGCGGACAAGGCTACAAAGCTGGTGGCCGCTGCCTTGTCTACCCATGCACAAGCAGCAAAAGAATTCCATAAGCGCTTCCATGTGACGGCTGAGACCTTGCGCCGTCGTTTTGCTCTATCCAGGAAAGAGGCTAGGGAAATTGTTACTCAATGCCAGAATTGCTGCGAATTCTTACCTACTCCCCACATGGGAATAAACCCACGTGGCATTAGACCATTGCAGATGTGGCAGATGGATGTTACTCATATTCCCTCTTTTGGAAGGCTTCAATATGTTCATGTTTCTGTTGACACCTGTTCTGGTGTAATGTTCGCCACACCCCTAACAGGGGAAAAGGCCTCATATGTGATTCAACATTGCCTTGAGGCCTGGAGTGCTTGGGGAAAACCCAGAATTTTAAAAACAGACAATGGACCAGCATATACCTCTCAAAAATTCCGACAGTTTTGTCGGCAAATGGATGTTACCCATCTAACTGGCCTACCTTATAACCCTCAAGGACAGGGCATTGTGGAACGTGCCCATCGTACACTCAAATCATATCTGATTAAACAAAAGGGGAGTATTGAGGATGTTCTACCCTCGGTACCAAGAGTTGCTGTATCCATGGCACTTTTTACCCTTAATTTCTTGAACTCTGATGCCCAAGGCCACACTGCGGCCAATCGCCACAGTTTAGAGCCTGATAGGCCAAAAGAAATGGTAAAATGGAAAGATGTCTTGACTGATCTCTGGAAAGGCCCGGATCCTATTCTTATAAGATCCAGGGGAGCTGTGTGTGTTTTTCCACAGGAGGAAGAAAACCCCCTGTGAATCCCTGAAAGACTCACTCGAAGAGCTCCTTCACAACTCCAGAATAAGAAGGATGGAGGCCAAGTGGGTGATGAAGACTCTCCTACTCGGGATGATGGTTCCTAGTATGATGGGAGAGTTACGGTGGGCCATCATGTCTACCTTCCCCTACCGATGCCAGTGATGCAGAATGCCCAGGTGTTCCCTAGATTTTTCACAACTAATAGAGAGTTGGGGCTTGCCTTTTTGCCTTTAGATCCTCAGATACAGAGTTTTCAGGATGAGAGAACTTTGTCATTAGTAGGAAGCTTGTGCTTTACTGTGATTTCTTCATTAAAGGATAATTTTATTCATATGGATCCAGAAAGATCTAATGCTAATCCTTTTGAATTAATGGAAGCTGTACTGATCTTTCTCCTATGATAGTGAGAAGGGACAGATTACTTTTGATTGGAAAGGGGCATTAGGCAACAGTCTGAGTGAGGGACAGAGCTATGGATCATCTGATTGGTCCTCCTCCAATGTTAAGTATACCCCTTTTAAGAGAACTAATTATTCAGCTGCCCTTTATTTGGGTTGTGAGTAATGATACCTTAGGTAAGAATCAGAAAGAAATAAATTGCTCTGCTTAGAATTGTTTTTATGCATTATGCTGGGATGCTATTAAGCACCCTTTTGCTTTGGTAATACGCATGCCTCGATTTGTTCCAGTTCCTGTTGAGACGCCAAGTAATTTGAGTTTGTTTAGGGAAAAGCGAGATTTTTGGGATCTCTGCTATTATTGTGGGCCTGATAGCCACCGCCGCGGTTACTGCTTCGGTTACCGCCTCGGCCCTTGCACTTTCTGCCACTGTGCAGACAACTCAAACCATTAATGAACTATAGGCCACTGTGACCATGGTCCTAGATAAACAGGCCACTGCCAATTCTCAGATACAAGGAGGCCTGATGTTGGTAAACCAACAGATTAATTTGGTTCAGGAACAATTGGATATATTGTGGCAGATGGCCCAATTGGCATGTGAACAAAAGTTGCCTGGCGAACAAAAGTTGCCTGGCCTTTGTGTCACTTCAGTACAATATGAGAATTTTACAAGAGCAGCTAACCTGTCACAAGCTCTGTCTCAACATTTATTACAGAATTGGACTTTTGAGTTTGAGCAGACACTCCGTGAGTTGAGAATGGCGATCCTGCAAGTGAATTCGACGCATCTGGATCTTTCTCTGATGGAAGGCCTCTCCTCCTGGATTTCATCTGCATTTTCTTATTTTAAGGAATGGGTGGGGGTAGGATCATTTAGCCTAGTTCTCTGCTGTGGAATAGTGTTGATGCTTTGGATGGTGTGTAAGCTCAGAGCCCAAACAAAAGAGACAAAGTGGTGGTGGCACAAGCACTTGCTGCCTTAGAACACGGAGCCTCCCCTGACATTTGGTTAACCATGTTAAAGCAATAGGTCGCTGGCCTCCCAGCTCTTGCACCCCACGAGGCTAGTCTCATTGCACGGGATAGAGTGGGTAGGCTTCAGCAGCCCAAGGAGTTGCAAGGCTAAGCACTGCACAGGAGAGGTCTGCGGTATAACGACTTTCTCCTGGGAGATAAGTCATCTTGCATGAAGGTTCTATGTCATGATCTCCTTCCCCCAGAAAAACGACATCGGACTGGTCAGGGCTCTCTCTGGGGATAAGACCCTGGAGAGGAGCTTTGTACATGTTCCGAATTTGCACATGGGGATTTGACCTCTATCTCCACTCCAAAGTTGTGGGTGTCCTATTGCTTCAAAAATAAATGAATAGGGGGAGAATTGATGTCCCGCGCTACCGTCTCGCCAGCAAGAACGACGCAGAACACTCGGATCCTTCTGCAGTAAAGCTTTAATGCATCTTGAGAGATAGATGATCAGCTTCTTAGAGGGAGACCCCAAGCTAAGAAACCCAGCCCCTTATATAAGCCTAGGAGCTCCGAGTGAGACGTGTAGAGCCGGGATTGGTGGTTTGCACATCACCCCAGATGACGCCACGGGAGAGGCACAGCTTAAACGGTTAACTCCAACTGACAGCAGATGTCAGCGCCATCTTCTAACGGTTAACTCCAACTGACAGCAGATGTCAGCGCCATCTTCTAACGGCAATAGCGATAGCGAGGGCGGCTCCTCACACCTAGGCCCTGCCCTGGATGAAATGACAGTCACTGGAGATCCACCATGGAGGGCCTCACCCTTCCTGGGGATCAGAGTGGAGATTGGGTGGGGGACTGGGGGACCTGGTGGGGAGGGAGAGGGAGCTGGAATTGACATGTGAAACAAGATTGTTTCTAACCTAAAGAAAAAAAGAAAAATTAAGGCATATCCATTTCCTCCAGCAGTCTAGAGTCTAGTCACCTGTTGGGTTCAGTAGCCCCTCGTCCCGCCTCAGGATTATCCTGTGTTTCATGCATTCCCTTACTTTGAGTGAGCTTTATGCCTTTGTCTGCAAAAGTTGCTCCAAAAGTGCAGATGCACAATTAAAGAGACTCCCACTTACTCTCCACCCCAAGGGGCTGAGGCCTGATCTTCGATTGACCTCTGCCCAAGCACTGGGTTTGAAGACTGGGGCGAATGCTCTCCTTCACCTCACCACTTCTCAGGTCAGGACGGAGCGATGAATCGGGAACACGGGCAGGTTCTGGAGTCCAGGCACATGTAAAGAGCCAGTGAAGGCCATGGCTAAGATTCGGCCGCGAAGGCTCTCCTGACATCACTCCTCCACGCACCTCATATATCGCCCTCCTTAGAGAGACAGGGTCTCGGAGTAACCTCCCAGGGAGACATTTTATGCCCCCCTAAATCTTCTTGGTGCCTGAAGATAAGACACTAAGGGTGTTGACTATCAAAAGGGAAGTAGAAAGTTAGAGCATGCCCACATCGGGAGACAGGATCTGCACAAAAAGAAGGCCATCTCGGGTCCCACGTCTGTGCACATGGGGGACAACTTTGCTCTTTGTCCTGGATCCCCCGGACCCATGCAGTCAAGAGACTGAAGCCTTCCTAACCCAGAAGGTTCCTCTCAAGGCGTTGAATACAAGAGCCTTTGACCTCGGGGGTACCCTAGAGTAGGCTGAAATGCCATGCCAAGAATGTTTTTAATGCGTGTGAATGTCTTGCCTACATGTGTGTGTGTGTATATATGTGCCACGTATGTGCAGCATCCGCAGAGGACAGAAGAGGGCATCAGATTCTCTGACACTGGGGTCACTGATAGTTGTTGGCCACAAAGTAGATCCTAGCGACGGAACCCAGGTCCCCTGCAAGAGCTGTGAACTGCTCTTAGCCACGGAGCCATCTCTGAAGAGCTGGCTCACAAGTTTTTCACCCCTCTTGAACTTGAGGACTGAACCTCAGACTTCCATGCTTGGAGCTAGTCATGAGCCTAGAACATTTCTCACCAGAACTGTCTAGTTACCAGACTCTAGCAGGGATGGACTCCAGGTTCTGGTGTGTGATTCTGCTGGGGAGACAACTAGTTTCCAAGACCGCTTCCTAGCTCCTGGTCTACTGTCAACAGCAGCTATCCTATGCCCATCAGAGTTTCTAATCTCAATGAAGATTTATGCTTTGCTCAATTTTTTTTATTGAGATGGATTCAAATGACATACAAGTAACCATTTAAAAATGAATAATTCATCTGTGTTTAGCAGAATTGCAATGTTTTGTGACCAACACCCCTATCTGCTTTAAAAACATTTCATTGCTCATGTATTTCACTTCTGATGAAGACAGACAGTCATGGGTCACCAGACAGCTGAGTGAAAGTGTCTGGTGTGAATGATAGAAAGAAAGAAAAAACAAACAAGCAAAAAACATTCGGGAGGAATCAAAGGCAACACAGAGTGACAGGAATAAGGAAAAATAAAATGTGCTTTATATTTTAAGAGCATGTAGTAACTATACACAATAATGGGCTTCATTGTGACTTTTCCTATTACATGTACATAGAATATTTTGGTCATATCTTGTCCTGCTCTTACTGAGTAACTTCCTCATACTAAGTAACTGTTCTTCTAACAGCATATCTTTTAAAAGTATTTTTAGTAGTTTATATTCTGGATGTGATTGTGTGTGTGTGTGTGTGTCTATGTTATAAAAGTTTTATAGAAAAACATGGAAGAAGCAAATATTAAAAAGATCACCCACAGACTAAACAAAGAATATAAACAAGGAAAGAGAAAATAGCATGCATGTGTTTCTCTAGACATTTCAACATTGAATAATAGGAATTATTAAGAAGGGAGTATAGGGAAAGCATGTATTAACCAAGGACAAACACAGGAAAGCATCTGAAGGACCTCGTCTCCAGATTGGATGAACTCCCTGAGTTTTCTGAACAAATAATGAGGAGCAGATTCACAGGAAGGAAAGCCAGGATAGCTGGCAAGGAAAATATCCTAATTTTGGAGGCATAGAGAATGGGTGGGAAGATAGGAAGGTCACAATCAGAGGATTTGGAATCAGAAAGTATTTGTTTCTTAGCAGCAATAATAGAGTTGGAAAAACAAGGAAAGATTGCTTTTGAAAACTATGGCAAAATGACTTGTGAATGAAATTTTTATACCTAGCCAATCTACCCATCAAGTATGGATGGAAAATAAAGTTCTTTGCAGATATTTTGGACTTCCATTTATTAATATTTTATACCTAAATGAGGAAATATTTTTAAATAAGTACAGAATGGAAAATGGCGCTGGAGAGATGGCTCAGAGGTTAAGAGCACTGACTGCTCTTCCAGAGGTCCTGACTTCAATTCCCAGCAACCACATGGTGGCTCACAACCATCTACAATTCAATCTGGTGCCCTCTTCTGACATGTAGGCAGAACACTGTATATGTAATAAATAAATCTTTTTTAAAAATAGAAAATGATAAAAGTTAAAGGTACTCCTGCGGGAACCCACAGGAATAATCCAGGAGAGGTGTGTCTGCGGCATAAGGGAATTCAAAAGAATTTAAGCCATGGTAGAGGCAATGGTTCATGGTTAAGTACACAGAAAATTAGGCACACCTAACAAATGAAGCTATTAGTAAGTCTAGAAAAATGAGTACCAAGAAGGAAAAAGTAATTATGGTCATCTGTGTGGTTCAGATGCAATGACACTTACACGGTCAAATAAAACAGCTTCTGAATACTGAATACTGCATAGCTACATATCAGAAAGCCCAGGAGGCAGAGGAAGTATGAGAGAGTCTCGAGGGAGGGAATGTGGTTTAAAAGCACCCACAGCTCAACAATTAAGAAATTCACGCCACTTAAAAATGCAGGTGCAAATGCCAAAGGAAGAATCTGAAAAGATTTGGAATTTCCATCAGTCTCTTCCACTGTAACAGAAGATCACAGCCTGGGTAATTTATACACAAATGCATTTTTCAAAGTCCCTCAGTGCTGGGAGCACCTGTGCCAAGGGGCCAGCCTCTGGTGAGGGTCCTCTAGACATGTTAAACATGGCCGAGGACACTTCATGGTCAGGGCTGGGAGCATGAGAGACCAGAGGAGGCTGAACTTGCTTTACCGAACCCGTCACGATAACCAACTCCCTTCCGTGACCATGCCCTTAATCTGTTGTATTAGTTACTTTTCTGTTGGTATGAAGAAATACCATGACCCAAAGCATCCAAGGAAGGAAGAGTTTGTTTTGGCTTATGGTTCCACAATTGTGGGTGCTGTGTATGACACCAGGACCAGAAACTGACTACATTTTCATCTGCACACAGGAAGCTGAGAAAGAAAAAGTAGGAAGCAAGGCAAGGTTATAAGTACTCGCCACCACCACTACCCTTCTTCCAGCCCCGGATAAACTTCCTTCACTAAGACCCACCCCCAAAGGACTCTATAACCCCCCAGACACCGCACTGGGACCAAGTGTTCAAATAAGGGACGTTTCTCATCCAAACCACCATATCCATCATGAGGATGGAGGCCTGTGACCTACTCTCCTCTGGAAAGTCCTATCTCTTTATACTGTTACAGTGAAAGTCGATTTCAACTTGAGTTTTGGAGGGGACATTGGAGCTGCTGGAATTAAGTAGGAGGAGTAGGTAAGGGGACCGTCGTGTTGATAAAAGCCCTTTTTAATATTGTTGGGCTTTCTAAACTCGGTGTGTGTGTTTATGTACTAGAAGCCTAGATTGAATTATTTTAAATTCCATTACTTTAACAACTTGGCCTGTTAAGCAAGCTATAACGCACTGGTGGCTTGTGATGGTCCCCCTTGCAATAAGTAGCTCACAGAGAAGAGCAGGCTATAGATTCTAGAGTCTCCCCTATCACTTGGTGGCTGTGTGGCATGAGGCTGTGTGCCTGCTGCCGGGACCCGTTCTGACCGACATGACCTCTTTTCCAACCCTGGTGAAATGGAGCCACCAAATAAAAGTCAAATCTAGTTACACTCAAAACGCAAGTGATGTGTAACCAAGCTATTTGCAAGGCCAAGGTAAAGGCCTGGTTATCCCTGCAGGATTTATTGTAGCAGCCTTCGAGAATACCACAAAATTTATAAACGTTGTTCTCACCCCGGGCTCGTAGAGCATCCTGCTGGCCTTACCAAAGGGCAATTTACCAGTCTCCATTATGCTTTTTGGTTTGGGTTTTTAAAGCATATCTTTAACGGTCTGTCTTCATGACAACAAAGACAATAGCTTTTATCCCATGTCTAGCGGTGACGGATATGTAGGAAACATGAAGACGATCAAATAAATAAGAGACAAGAAGGGATTGAGAGAACGACCTAAGCGATAAAGACAAAAACACCTCCAGATGACAACTTAGAGTGACGGGGACCAAAGGGAGCTGCTGTCACATTACACGGCCGTTACTCTGGTTACATTACTCTGCACTCAGGTGCAGAGCCTGAGTTTTAGCAGGACTGACCCACTCGTTCCCAGTGTTTGGGACATGCCAGACTCAGTTGTAGGAGTGGCACCCATGTATGTGACATCTGTTCATCTTCTCAGTAAACTCCAGGACAAGTTGTCACTTCTCCTTTTTTTTAAATTTTATTTTTAACTTTTTTTTGGTTTTTATGAGACAGGGTTTCTCTGTATTGTTTTGGAGGCTGTTGGTCCAGCCTGGCCTCGAACTCACAGAGATCCGCCTGTCTCTGCCTCCCGAGTGCTGGGATTAAAGTCGTGCGCATTGACTCCAACTGGGAGGAAGCTGGGGGGGGGGCAAAAAGGTCAGTGGGAGGGGTAGGCCATCATGTGTCGCCTGGTAACCTAACTGCAGGTTCCAAATCTGTCTTTCACAATCTACCCTCTATTGCTCAAGACTATCGCCCTAGTGACTTGGTAATTTTCACTTGGTAGGCTTAATCTTTAACTGACGGGTAAGCCTCGAGCCTGTTTCTCGGAACTTGCTTCATATCTTAAGAGGCGGTGTTTCTACAGTGTGGCCTGGAGTCACGTCCTCTCTATGAGGAGGACGTGATGATGCTAGGGCTGGATGATGGCGGAGGTCCCTGACATCCGTCCACCAGCTCTCCCCCACCCTCACCACCAGGGAGAGCTCTCGAGCAGTGCCCCAGCTAGCTCGCCCTATGCAGTCGGCAAGGGGCCCGGCCAGTTCTGCTGCTCTCATGCCCTTGCGGCTTCTCATTTCCCAGTTTTGTAAGCAAGTGTATCATGGACCCCATACCACACAGCCACCAAGTGATAGGGGAGACTCTAGAATCTATAGTCATAGAGCTTCATGTCTGCTGGAAATGCTCAATGGCTATGGCCCCAGGGACCTGAGTGACTATAGTTTATCTAGCGTGGGCTTGCTAACACGGGGGAGAAGGGGTACACAGTGGTGAATGAGAGCATGTAGCATGAAAACTGCCCAGAGCCTACGGACTAAGAGTGGAGACACACCTCAGCTGTGCTAGAACAGGCCACCTGTGTCCTCTGGTTGAACACAGAGCCAGCTGGAGGCAGGGGGTCCCAGGCAATACTGAGTGTGGACCAGGGAGGGGAGCTGTATCGGGTACTTTTGGGGGTGAACATGGCTGCCCACAGTTCAGGTGCTCTCTGGAGTGAAGGGCAGGAAGACTGGGCAAGTGTAAACAGAACCGGATCCAGGAGAGTCACAGAGAGCTGGGAGAACCCAAGGAGGCTCTGCTTGACTGAGTAACAGGGCCAATGCTGTGCAATGAGCATGTTCTCCCCAAGTTAACAGGATGCCCCCAACTCCCAAGGTAATTATCTTTGTGGGGTGGGGGCAGGGTGTCTTAGAGGTGGGAGCAGTTATGAGGGAGGGGTCTGTAGGAAGGTGGTCTTCTCCAGAGGCTCCACAGCCAGCTTCAGTCCTGCTCAACAAGAACATGGACGTCTATGAGCCAAGAACTGGCCCTCACCAGACACCACGTGTGCAGGCCTGGCTTGGTCCTCCCACCTTCAAGGGCATGAAAAACATGTTTCTGTTGCTCCCAACTTACCCACTGTGGGTTATTGTGTTACAGCTAAGGTGGACTACGGTCTAAGAAATCTGAGAACATTTTCCACATAGTTATTCAGGCCCAGGGTTGACAGTGTCTGGGTTCTCTTCTATAACATCAGGGCTCCGTGGCCTCCTTCAACCTCTGATAGACACAGAGTAGATGGACTACCAAAAAAAAAAGTCCCCAGGGCCTAGGGAGATGTCTCAGCCAGTAAAGCATTTGCCACACATGCACGAGGACTCTGCTGGTTAAATGGCGGACTTTAGTTTTCAGTGTTACAGTGTGGTGAACTTTCAGTCTGCAGTGTAGCGGTGTGGACTGGAACCTTTAAGAGGTGACTGTGTCGTATCATGAACCCTCACAATGGATTAGCATCATTATCATAAGAGTACACTTCTTGTCAAAATAAATATGGTCCTCTCTTGCTCTCACTGGCTCCTGTGCCCCTCTGCCTGTCACCACGGCATAACCACGGCAAGGAAGGCCTGTGCTAGATATTAGAACCTTAACCTTTGGCTTCCGAGCTCCACAACTGTGGAAAATGTCTGTGTGTTAGCTAGGCGTAGTCAAACAGACCACCCAGCACTGGAAGCCTAAGGCATGACAGTCGTACATTTGAGACTATCCCGGGCTGCCTAAGGAGGCCCTGTCAAGTAATAAGTAAGTCAATAAATCTCTTCATAGGTTACCCTAGTCTCAGGGGTTCTGGTCTAGTAACACAGGATAGCTAAGACATTTGGATGAACTCGTCCAAAAATGTGTATCTTAACCTGAGCTGTGGAGCCCAACGCTCCCTCTAAATGATCTGAGGCTTATTTGTCACGTGAAATCTTTTGTCCTAGAGGGGTCCCTCTAGGGACATCCAAGTCACTTACATAACACAGTACTGGCTTGGTTTGGTAGGAGCACAGACTCCATGAGTTGCTTTGGGATTAGTGAGGGGCCTCACCAGAGTGGGCAGTTGGTACCAGCTCCACCAAGCCTTCTTAGGTCACCCCCACAGAGCCTGCCATCTTTCAGTGGGTGACAGCCTCCTCCTTGGTCACAAGACAGTGTTCCAGCTTGGGGAAATCTGATGACACGGCATCACTGTGGCCCCATCCGGTTATTTAAAGAAAGTCACAAGTCTGGCCCAGTTTCCAAGCTGCAGAAATAGACTTTGAAATAATTCTTCAGCATCAAAGACTTCTGGCCACACTGAATCTCCTGTACGTGGATTTGGTTCGTGCTATTGTCTGTTATTTAAGCCAAAGAGCAAGTCAGAATGCCGAGTCATCCAGACAGGAAAACTTACAGGAGGGACCAAGGTCAGCTCAGGCACAGACGGCCTAGGGAAGCGCAGATGTCAGGACAAGTCTGTCCCGAGAGGCTTCTGGCATTTGTTTGTGGATGAGAGTCACAGAAGGAAGTTGAGGCTAGACACGTGACGAGTGCCTGACACACCGTTCAACTTCCACAGCATCCTCAGCATGAACCCTCACACGGTGCCGCACTGGGTACCATGCCCAACACTCAGCACGGAGTAGCTCAGTTAACATTAGCAACTGTGCCAAGAGATGCCCACGTCACAGGGAAGGAAACTCAGCCCCAGAGAGGTTGCATGGCTGGCTCATGGTTGCACATGACTTAGGTTTAAGAAACTCAGCCCCGGAGAGGTAGTATTCCTGGCTCACGGTCGCACATGAGTTAGGTTTGACCACAGTACCAATAATAAGACTGAGGCTCAGAGAAAGGCTTTGCTAGCAAAACTGAACTGCAACTCCTGCAAAACCGAGTCCTTGCCTGGGCTCGGACATCCTGGGTTGCTTCAAGAGAAGTCATTTTCTAGGGTCTTCCAGAAAGAAAAGACTCGCTTCTGTGATGAGGCAGACCAAGTGACGCTGAGTTAACATGAAGCGAAGAGTGGGCATTTGTTTAAAAACAGCTAAGAGGAGACAGTCGTGCTGCCTTCCTTCCGACACAAATGCAGTGGGAGAGACAGCACGCACCTGGGACGCCCAGATATTTTCTGTCCATTTGGACGGTTGATTTCTCGTCCATAAAGGGAACGGACTACTTCCTGTCTACAGCAAACACGGACATCTTTGTGGGGAACTTGTGTAAACACAGACAGGGGTTGCTGGAAACCCTTTGCAATCTGATTCTCCCGTTACCCCGTGTTCCCAACTGGACACAGAACCATCTCCTCAGCTGGCCTGGGACACAGGGAGGACGAATCTAGAAACTCTCCCATGGCAGCCTTAACTCACAGCAGTGAGGGGCCTTCAGCCTGCTTGTGCTGAGCCTAGGGACGCACTGAGAGTTCTACCGAAGGAAGTGGGCTGTATTTGACAACTGTTTGGGAGGTATGCTTGGGGAGGCTTTGGAGTTCCAACCAGCTCTGGATTGGCTTGGACAGAAACAAATAGCAAATTGACAAATGACTGTCTTCTCTGTGCTTGGAGGGACAAGAAGACTTTGTTGGTGTGCCTGCCATGTTCTAGAAAACTCTACAATAAATGAGGAGTGTGTCCTTTGTGGGACAGAGCTGAAAGAGACAAGGTGACCACAGAAATGAGGAGCCCTGACAGGGACCCTGGAATGAGGAAGGGTCACAGGACTAATGTCCCTGGGAAAAACAATGGAGTTGACTTTTCTGGAAGAAAGCTTGGCTTCCCCTCCCAGACTGGGCCTCTGGAACCCTTGTGAAGACGAAGGTCCTCAGTCATGCCTCTCTTTTTGTTGTTGTTGTTTTATTTTAGTTTTTTTTTTTCGAGACAGAGCTTCTCTTTGTAGCTGTGGCCATCCTGGAACTCCATTTGTAGACCAGGCTGGCCTGGAACTCACAGAGATCCGCCTGCCTCTGCCACCCGAGTGCTGGGACTAAAGGTGTATGCCACCAACGCCCAACTCATGACTCTTTTTTTAAAAATGATACACACCTTAATTTGTTGCCTTTTCAGTGAGCATTGGTGCTAGCGAAGATATGAGTGACAGCCAGGACGGACGAGAAGGGTGGCCAGAGAGACCTGGCCAAGGTTGGCTACAACACTCCTGTGAGCACAAGGCATTCTGGGACAACAGTGTGTGCTGCTGGGCCTGCAGGGTGGAGTTTCTCCAGGCAGCACCGTGTGCCCCTGTGGAACAGGGGGTGATGAGGCGTGTCCCCCATATCGCCTCCATTCATGGTTCCCACCACCTCTCCAGCCTCCTCCCTCTCCTCTGAGTCGCTGTCTCTTCAGGTGGCCAGTTTCTGCCCAACAAGCTCTTCCACTACCATAATTTGAACACAGAAGAGGGAGATGTTACTGAAAACCAAGATGGTTCTCCTGGTCTCTGTTCCCTCTCTGCCCACCCCTCCCCCATCTTCTCCATGCCTTTGTGTTCAGTCACCTGATCTCTGGGACTGAATTTTAAGGAGGGGGTGTTAGCAGGGGGAGGGGTGTTAACAGGAGGAGGGGTGTTAGCAGGGGGAGGAGTGTTAGCAGGGGGAGGGGTGTTAGCAGGGGAAGGGGTGTCTCACACATTCACCAGAGGCTTCCTTGTAGGCTCCATTCAGACTGAGTTACTTTTGTCTTTTTTCTCCAGCGCCCAGGCTTCCTACCTTTCAAAACAATACTCTCAGGCTACTTGAGCATGTTAAAAAAGATTTGGCCCTTTGAGTTTCCATGGAGACCTCAAAGAACCCAATACTCCCAGAGGAATGAGTGCCTCCAAGGCCAAACTTGAGGGTCTCCGAGGAATCGTGCTCCAGCAGTGAGCTCATTTCAGTCCATCTTGCCAAGAGTCACTCCAACCACCCAGAAAATTCTTGAGGGTCCCAAAGTGTAAGCCCCAAAGGGGTACAGGACTTTGGTAGTTGTAATGGCCAGAACCCTGTTTGCTGGAGGACTGTTCCATCCAGGGAGCTGCGAGTAGCACATTTCATCAGAAACAAACTGGAGATGTAGACCGATTCTCTCCGGATTCTTCAAAACCCAGCATTTCCCTGTTGCCTCTGGAGAACCTGGCAAGTCAGGGCCTTGTCAATTCAAAGAAAGACCTCAACCTCTTCAGAGGCTGCAGCCCATGTCCTCCAGCCCTTGGAAAATTTCTGGAAGCTCCCCTTGAGAGGATGTCATCCAATGGCCATCTCGGTTTGTTTTCCCCAAGCCCTCACAGTGGGGACTGACAATGTTCGCTGTTCTTATTTTACTGAGAAACAAAGTACCCACCAGGTCCCTCCCAGAAAATCAAATGCTGCTTTCGATGCTGGAAGAACAGCATGGCCTGAAAATCCCCACTGAGCAAAGCAAGCGTGACTCATGCTCTGTATCCAGAGGCAATGCCAGCATATGCTGGGCACACGTGCGGGGAGTCGGCCATGCTGCCAAGCCGAGTCCTGAGAACGGCCCACTCGGGAGAAAGCTCCTTATTTCACACTTTGCCCAAAACAGAAACTCACACCAGTTCCACCACCCTAAATAGCACAGCCGTAGGCCTTGGCATTTCAGAAGGCTGCTTGGAGGCACCAGGGCGCTCATTTGAAATCAGACCACAGAAGGGCAAGTAGGATTTATAGCAATTGAATGAGCCCCATTACCTAAGAATAAAAGAACCTAGATTCTAAAAACACAGCAGCGTTCTTCTCTAGCCAGGCCCCCATGTTTTTATTCCCATGTGTTGCTGAGAAGTCTGTGCCTTTTAAAGATGTTTCTATGGTCCTTACCTCAAAGGAATGAGTCCTAAGCATCATTTAAGACAGCAGATGGCCCCTGGTACAGACAGACACAGACACAGAGAATGGGACTCAGAGGGTCAGACCTGGGTGGGTCTCTGGTTATTTTTTGAAGGAGTATTGAAGTGCTTACAACCACAGGAAAGCCTTAAGCTAAGACAGCCTTTGCAAGGAATCTACTTGTCCAATACAAAGATGCTTCAAACTTGTCCCAGAAACACATTCCAGTCGCTTCTCTGTATGTTTACTTGGGGAAACTGAGGCTACAGTGAAGCTTGGAGGTCTGTGTTGTGCAATTATTATGCAATTGCTGTGTATCCCTGCCTGGCTCCTCTTCCTGACTCTCAGAGAGGAGCATCAACACTGTGGGAACTGACTGCAGTCCACTGTGGTATTTGACCTGCACAGTCAACTTGTCTGGAGTTACCTAGGTTATGCACCTCCCAGTGTACCTGTGAGGGTGTTCCCAGAGAGGACCAACTGAGGGGGAGGGACACACCACCCTGACTGTGGCTGTGCCATCCTGGGCTAGTTCCCAGAACCTATGAATAAGACCACGCTTGTATGGGAAGGAGAGCTTTTTGATTTTTTAAATAGTCTTTACTACATGGAGCAGTCAGAGATGGCGGGTTTACTCAGGATTACATAGACCAGCCCTAAATACCAGTGTGGCATCCACCTAAAACATTTAAATAAGAAGGAGATCTGGCACAAGAGAGGAGGGGAAGGTGGTAGGAGGGATACAGCCACAAATGCCAAGGGAAACCAGCAGCTGAGGGATGGGAGGCAAATGCTCACCCTGTGCCCCCCAGGAAGCATAGCATCGCTCATATTCCCATCCTACAGGCATCTGACATCCTTACCCTGTCTGGATTCTGTCCAGTGTGCCTAAGAGCTAAACTTTAACACACACACACACACACACACAGAGTCATGCATGCACACACACAGTCACGCATGCACACACACAGTCATGCATGTGTGCACACACAGTCATGCATGCATGCACATACACAGGCATGCACGCACACACACAGTCACGTATGCACACACAATCATGCATGCACGCACACACACAGTCATGCATGCGTGCACACACAGTCATGCATGCATGCACATACACACAGTCATGCACGCGTGCACACACACAGTCATGCATGCACACACACAGTCACGCATGCATGCACACACACAGTCATGCATGCATGCACACACACAGTCATGCACATGCGCACGCACAGTCATGCATGCACACACACAGAGTCATGCATGCATGCACACACACACAGTCAGGCATTCATGCACACACACGTCCATACACATGCATGCACACACACACACACACGCGCACACACACACACACACAGAGCGAGTACCTACTTTAGATGTTCTGGAATCATATCCAAACCATCACAAAATGTCCTGGTTTGAGCCAATAAATTAAGCTTTAAGATAAGGCGTAGAGTGTGGCAGCCTTCGAGGTGACGGAGAAGATTCTGAGAGGAGGGGAGGCCAAGCAGTGACTGTTGGAGCTTGGACTTCAGAAGACTAGCAAAGGAAGCTCAGAGGCAGAGTCGGAAAAGGGAGGACAGCGGTGCCAGCGTGTGTGTCCAGAGAGGGACAGCTGTAGTGGCATCTTGCTTTGCCAGTGAACTTGCAGTGGTGGACACACCCTATGGGTGCGGCTTCAGGCGTGCAGATGTGACCCCTTATAAGGCAGAGGAGGGGCTGGCTCGCTCTGCTCTCTTGGGTTGCAGTGAGAGCTTCGGAAGGGCAGAGACTGCGTCTTCTGGAGCAGGAGGACCAAGGTGATTATTTACTCGTATCTGTGTAAATGCTTTCCTAATAAATACCTATTTATCGTTTGCCTTGTGTCTGGTGGGCTTGGATGCCACTACAGACAGTGGGGCAGATGGATGTGTGTCCAGAGAGGGACAACACAGGGGAGTCACTTGCTCTCTCTTTTGGTCTTCCTGGATGGGGGCATCCTGTGCAGAAGAGGGCAAGAAACATTCTCTGGAACTCTACATGAACACATTTTCTGGCTTTCTGGGCTACAGGGTCTCCACCGTTAACCACCTAACTGTGCCTTTGGAACAGGAGCCCGGCCTTAGACGACGTATAAATGAACACGTGTGGCTGTGTTCCAGGAAAACTTAATTTACAAAAGCAGGCAGCCAGCCAGATGCAGCCCTTGGGAGCAGTCTGCCGACCCTTGCTTTAGAATAATGCTTCTGGCTTCTCCCCACTTACTCTTCCCAGGGGACTCATTAGGACTGATGTGTTTGCTGGGCTGGAGAACCCAGGCCATTTCCTCTCTGGGCTCTGCCTGAGTGCAGAGAGCTGCGTCACGCTGAAGTCACGGGGAGCAGGACTTCTAGGGGGCCTACAGCTGTGTAATGAAGTCACTCACAGCCTGGGACCCAGCCTCCTTCTGAGGTTCAGCATCACCAGGCCACCTGGTGAAGAGAGTGACGTAGCTGTGGACAAGGTCATCTAGAGATGACGGGCAGCTCCATGGTGTGGCCCTTGGTATTCTACTCAGTTACTCCAAACTTGGGGTGGGGGTACAGTATAGCGAACCCCTTCCTGGTCCCCCATGATGGCAAAAAAGGGGTGCTGTTCATTTTATCTGCACTTTGGGTTTGATCCCTATGTCTGTGATTTGCAACTCTCTTAGGAAGCCTCAGAAATAGAACGGCCACTGCCATCAGCCGGTAGCTCTTCTCTTCTGCTGGCTGAGAATGCATGGTGCCTGTGGAAAAGTCCTACTGCAGTCCCTGCTGCTGTGATGGTGTTTGGGAAGGGTAGTTGAAATGAGATGTGCTTAGAGACATAACCTTGAAAACATTGGAGGTTCTGTAGTGGGGAGCCCGCCAGCTTATACACCAGCATTAGATTCTCACCAATTATTCAAGTACAACATAGTCATTGTTATCATCATCATCATCATCATCATCAGTATTAGACAATGCAAATAGTCAAAGAAGGCAGATGTCAAAATCTAATTTCTATGCAGGGACAGTTATCGACGTTGGCACATGTGGCGGCTACCCTCGTCGACTTGATAGAGACATGCCTGTGGGTGTCTGTGAGGTGTTTTCAGACTCAGTTAACTAACAAGAAAAGGCTCATCCTGACCGAGGATGACATCATTCCACAAACCGGGGTCCTAGACTGAAAGAAAAGGATAGCAGAATACCCACATCCGGTTCTCTGGCTCTCGACTGTGGGTGTGGTAGACCTCAAGCTCCTCCCCCGTGTCTTCCCGTTATGATGGACTGAATCCTCGAACTGCGAGCCAAAATAAACCTTCCCTTCTCTGAGTTGCTTCTTGCTGGGCATTTTGTCATACCAGGGGGAGAGGTAATCCATGTATGTTTCCAGACGCAACATGAGGTCACAATGTCCATGCTGGTTAGAAAGTGGTCTTTGGCCTTTAAAAGATAACATATGATTTTGCATGTCCCAGAGCAGAGCCCAGATCTGCTAATTTTTATTGACATACTTCATTTCTTGATCTCCCTGTTTTTGTTTTTGTTTTTGTTTTCCCAGTACAAACAATGCCATGACCACCATTGTAGCTACTTGGGGAAGCACATCCCTAATTATTTACTTAGGCTAAATTTCAAGAAGACAAGAATGACTGAAGTGGCTTCTTTCAGAAATCCCCATATTCCACAACCTTCTAAGCTGTAGAATCTATAGGGACCTTGACTTGGAGCAAATGGGCCCAAATGAGAAGAGCGGGCTTGAGTCTGTGCTTAGACAATCCCATAGGGCAGCTGCCACTGTGGCCCCCTGAAGACTAGTTTACATCCCAGGGATCTCAGTAACGCTTCATGCGTGATCTTTGTCTACACCTGCCCTGGGTGGGTAGGTCCTACAATAACGAATGGAGACATCAACAAAATGGAAACAAGGGGGGTTAGCTGGATTCTAACCATTTAGAAGACAAGCAGAGAATACCCAAAAGTGAAAAGGGGGGATCTTGCTCTGCTCCCTCTTTCCTTAACTCTGCAATTAGAGCTGGAAGGAGTTCCGATGTGCTTTCTCTGAGGCCTCTCTGTATTCGGAATTCAGAGGAAGAGGGGCCAGAGGAAAGGGCTGAGCCCTGACTCAACCTTCCAGAAGAAAAACAGAATCTCCACGGTTTCCTACTAGACCCAACTCAGCAGACCATCAAAAGGCTGGAAGCCCCGCCAGGATGGGGTGGACCCTTTGCTTGGCCTCTCTGTGATACTCAGACCCAAGCAGAGTCAACCAACAGACAGCAGAGCATGGGGCCCCCCGACAAGGACTCAGTTCTCCAATGCACCCCAAGACCTGCCTTGTCTAAGATGGGGCTACACAGTCCCAGGCCCACTATGCACCTGGTGACATAGAACAGATTTAGAGCCTGGAGATTCTGACTTCAAACGTCCAGGATGGAAGCCCAGCTGCAATAAGATCTAAGACAGCTAGCCATGGGGCAGTCTATTCAGGTGACTGACTGGTCACCGTGTGGAAGGCCTGGGAGCTATGGAAGAACCCATCAGCACAGGCGCTGTGGCACACACCCGTAATCCCAGCGCTGTGGAAGAGAAGGCAAGGGGTTTACAAGAAGCTCGAGGCCAGCTTTGCCTACATATTGAGTCGAAGCCAACCTGGACCTCAGACCTTCTGCCTTGCTTGGGACAGGGTCTCCTGTTCGCTGTTGCATTCACCAGGCTAGCTTCTGGTGGTTCTCCTGCCCCTGTTTCTCGTCTCCACACAGGGATTGCAGAGGCATACCCTGCCGTGTCCCACTTTTACATATATTCGGGAGATCCAACTTGTGTGGCAAGAACTCTACCCGCTGAGCTGTCTCTCCATCCCATCTCATGTATTCTAAATCATTTAGATTATTTATACTATTGTATCAACTGCTTCACTATAAATCGCTGTAATACAATCGGTTTAAGAAAGAAAGGGTTGATGGTAGTCGGTTGTACAGGCGAGGAAGGCTTGATGACAGGAGCTTGAGGCGGGGCCGGTCACATGGCATCCACAGTCAGGAGGCAGAGAGAGGTGACTATCGGTACACACACACACACACACACACACACACACACTCCTATCAGTTCCCAATGCACGCTGGGACCCCAGCCCTGACTGCTCTCACTTAGAGCGTGTCTACCCATCTCAGTTGGTCTAATCTAGAAAATTCCTTGGGGCAGCTGAAGAGATTGTTCTTCCAGGTGATTCCAGACCCTGTCAAGCTGACAGTCACTATAAACTCTCACATACTACTCACTACAACATAACTACATTGCAAATAGTTGTTATGTCCAGTGAACGACTATGATGTATGTCTTCATGTCGGTGCAGAGGCTATTTTAAAACTACTTATGTCCAGCGTTGGCTAACTCTTTGGGACTAGAAGTCACAGACACAGAAAACTGTTTGTATCTATTTTTTTCAGCAGGCAAAAGGTTAAGGAGCTAGAGCTGACTATCTGATACAGAGCTCAGAATCCCATCCATGCGGGCATGTGTGCAAATTACCAAAGGATGCAATGGCTGTTTAACCTTATCATTCCTCCCTGGCCTGCTATCAGACTGGGGTTCTGGGTCTGCTTTGTGTTAAGATGGTGTCCCCGGAGGGGGTGGAATCTGCTATTATTGTTACTTGTTGGTGGGAGCCAGGCTTTCCCAGGCCTAGACCGAATCCTGTGTTTCCCCCACCATCCCCTTTGTTCACCATGATTGGCCAGTGGAGAGAACAAAGGGTTCCATGAGAAGCTTACAGCTTTCCATCAGCATGAGTGAGGCATCCGCTCTTGGCACAGAGGCTGATCTCTGCCAGTAACTTCTTGGGAGGCTGGTACAATGCCAAATGGGGCTCTAAGTCGGGTCTGACACCAGGACTTTTGGGGTCTCCTGCAAAGCTGAGTGGGAACCAATGGGCCCGTGGCAATTCTTTTCAAAGGTTTTATCTTGCGTGAACCTGTCTCTAGGCCTCTTCATTCATCTTCTTGTGGACTTTCCCTGCTTGGAACCACTTCTTCTTAGTCCCTTCCTCAGAGATCAATGATGTGCCGGGAAACATGGAGAGTTCTGCACTGAGGCCTCTGCAAAGTTATCATCCTTTAAAATGTGGTTGCTTAGCCTGCCCAAATTCATCTGCTTTGTGCATTTCAGTTCTTGCATTAGAGTTGCTTAAAATAGGACTCACCGCTGAAGCTCACCCGGGCTCCGAGATAAAGCCTTGAGCTGGTCTGCAGGGAGCATCGTGAGCCAGCCAGCTAGCTGCGGTGATGACGGGCCACAGCCTCATGCTGGGCTCTAAATCATGGTTAAAACCCCAGAGCTAAAAGCGTCACCTCTCTCTGGCACTTTCAATTTAAAAGCCACGCTATATTTTTGTTTCCAATTATAGACAGAGAAAAATAAAAGCATCTGGAACTCGTTACTGTCCCTTTCTTCCACGCCGTAACTCGCAGGAAGGAAAATAAGCTGTCTGTGAACCGCACGGTGAGCTAGAGGAAGCAAGAGCTCCAGAGCTAAGCCCTGCAGCGCCTCCCCCGCCCTCCCCACCCCTGCAGCTCTGCAGCCCTATCGCAAACACATGGGGTGCAGGCTTCAGGATGGAAACCTTGACAGTTCTCAGCTCCTGCAGGGAGGCAGCTCAGGGAGCATCCAAGGCACCCAGTTGCTTAGCCCTTCCTAATAGACAGCAACACGAGAGAGAGAGAGAGAGAGAGAGAGAGAGAGAGAGAGAGAGAGAGAGAGAGAGAGAGAGATGCCCAAGAGCCTAAGCTCAGCAAGGTCACGCCTGCTCCCTAATCGGCAAAACAGAGGCTAGGATCTCAGGCTTCCAGAAACCCAAGCTTCCAGTGGGTGCTGTGAGTAAACCAGCCAGCGGGGAAGCGAAGCAAAGCCTTCCTCTTTCTCGCCACACGGAAGGACAGGAAAGCCTGTCTCCCTGTGGCCTCAAGACAAAACCTAGCTTCTTGGCAGGACACACAGGCCCTTCCTGGTCGGCTCTCTGTCACCACCTTGGACTCAAACAGTCACCCTCCCTAGGCATGTGTCCCCTGCCAGATGAGAACATGTCTCTCCACACACTCCACTGACGTTCAAGCCTCCGCCTTGACTTGAGAGCCCCCTTCTCAGCCCACATCTGGGTTGCTCGCACAGAGCAAAGCGTGCGTACAACAGAGCACACATGGAAAATTCCATGCCAACTTGGATGAGCTCAGAAATCACACCGTCTTTCCCTTGTAGACATCACCAGGGTATGTTTCTGTCTCCTACAGAAACTACAGTGGTCGGGGGATGCCGTGATTCTCATCAAGGGGACGTTTGTTCAGGGTCTTCATTACAAGCAGTGCAGGGTTAGTAACTCCTCCTTTTACATCCCCATTCTATTTCTTATTCACTTTACAAATGTCTCTCTGACAACACTTAACACAATTAAAGCAGGGCTTGTCAGAGTGTGGGACATATAATACTTGATATTTTCATCTAGCCATTTTGCATTGCAGTAATTATGCAATTATTTTAATGTGCATTTGGAACTTTTAAGTAACATATCCAATTTGTGATGTAATCTTTGCTTTTACGTTAACCCAATTTAAGTTTCTGAAGACTGCGACTCAAGAGAGACACCAATTAACAGCATGTGCTGTGTAGACCAGGAAAAAGAAGAGGGGGAGGGGGAGAGAAGAAGAGGAGGAAGAAAAAAAGAAGGGGAGGAGGAAGACGAGGGAGGGTAGATGGAGAGGAGGAGAGATACAAGAGGAAGGAAGGGTAGATGGATTTAATGATTGCAACATAAAAAAAGAAAAAAGACCCTGGGTTGTATTGTTGCTCAGGGAAACCATGAACTCCTTAAGGACAAAGATTTGTCCATTTTCTCATTATTGGATCCCTGGGTCCCTGAAAACTTCAAATTTCCCAGCCTAGACACACACACACACACACACACACACACACACACATGCGCGCACGCGCGCGTACACATACATGAACACGAGTGTACATACACATGCACACACTCATGCACACAAGCACACACGTGCACACACACATGCACACACACGTATGCATACATGAACACTCATGCGTGCACACATACATGCAAGCACACACACGCACATACACATGCACACACTCAAGCACACATGCACACACACGCATGCATGCATGTACACACCCTGTCAGTGAACATTTGCTAAAGTGGTAAACAACAGTGAGGGGCAAATACCTAACCTCTCCCTCCTCGAGGGCAGGAGCCACGCTGGCTAACGATCACGCCCGGAGCCCGGACTTGTGTGCTCACAAATGCAGATTGAATGAGTGAAGGAGGAACAAGTAAATGACTAAGGTAGCTTGTGCCTGGGCTTGAGACGCTTGCAAATCTACCCCTCTTGAGTTAACTCCAGTTTATGGAAATGTCACTAAAATAACAAGCAGTCACTGGGTGCTACTTCATTCATTTTTTTATAGTGGAACCTTCCTGTGTTGTACACTTTATAGGAAATGTTACGGGAGGGAACAAACGTCAGAGAACAAGGCTGAGGCTCAGATCCCTATAGTGATGACAAGGGAAACTTACCCCAAAGTCCAGGAGGATGGAAGCTGATATGTACACATGACTTCCGTCTTTTCCTCCTGGTACCCTGGGCTTAATGAAACAAGTGTTTTAGTTTCCTAAATTACATAATTATCATTTGGGTAGGAAGTGTCCCCCCTACCCCATTCATGTATTAAAGGCCTGGTCTCTAGTTGTGGCAGCATTTTTAAAGGTGTCTGAAACTTTTTTTGGTGGAGTGGGTCACTGGAACAGGTCTTTGAAGCTTATCTATCTATTTATCATCTATCACTCATCCATCTATCTGTCATCTACCTATAATTGATCTATCATCTATCTATCTATAATCAATCTATCTATATCTCTCTGTATCTCTATCTATCCCTGTCTCTCTGTCTATCTATCTCTATTAATCTGACTGTCTTTCTGTATCTGTTTGTCTGTCTATCTATCTACCTATGTCTCATTATTCTCAAAGCAGCGTGAGGTAAGTACCCTCTAGGGCATGCTCGCTCTATCATGGTGTGCCCCATCACAGGCCCGTGATCAGTGTAGCCAAAGACTATGCAGAGATAGACCGATCCGAGGTAGCCTCCCTTAGGCTCACTAACTGCCTCCCACATTCAGCACTGTGTCATGTCTGTCATGTGGACTGCACACAAAGGGCACAGTAGTTACCAAGACCCAATTACTCAGTGGGGCAAGACCCACACTTAAACCTGTTATACCAGGCACCTCAAAGAGTCACACCCGTGACTTAAAAACAGGGTGTGTAAGCATTCAAGAATTTGTAGTTTGAGGTCAACCAGTGTTGAAATAAGCAGACACTTATGAGAGAGTATAACAGGACTTCACGACGTAAACGTGATAGCCTCTGGCATGTTGTCTAAAAACCAAATCTATTTAATATGTGAAAAGCCAAAGACACATCACCTAGTCCCATGAGAAAAGGTGACCAATTGAGAAAACCCGGAGGTTCTGATGGCAGATACGCACTCTACAGCAAGTCTTGAGCTACACTCATTACATTAAGGGAAAATATGTATGCAATGAACGAAACGGAAAGTCTAGCAGAGAGACAGAATCTATAAAAAGACCCAGTAGAAATTCTAGAAGCAAAATACCCAATTTCGTAAATTAAGAATCCGCTAGCTGTGCCTGAGATCATAATGGAAACAGTTTAGGTCAATGAATCTGTGTAAGGGGCCGGCAGGATACCCCTCCCTTGAAACTTCTCCCATTCTCAAGAGGCTTTCCTTAATAAATATAAGTGCGTTCTGTGATATAGGTCATCCTTCTGTATATCTGTGATATAGGTCATCCTTCTGCATACCTATGTGTTGCCTTTATTGGTTGATGGAGGAAGCTGCTTCGGCCTGTGGCAGGACGGAATATAGCCAAGTGGGAAACCCACATAGAGATACAGGGAGAAAGAAGGCAGAGTCGGGGAGACACCATGAAGTCGCCAGAAGAGAAAGACGCCAGAGCATTGCCGGTAACCCATGGGCCACGTGGTCATACATATATTAACGGAAATAGGTTAGTTTATATGTAAGAGCTAGCTATTTGAGCTATTGACCAACCAATCATAATTAATATTAAGCCTCTGAGTGATTGTTTCATAAGCAGCTTCAGGACTGGGTGGGGCACAGAAAGCTCCCAGCCACAGCTCTGCTGAAAGAGGGAATGAAGCAGAGGGGTGAACAGAATCGTTAACAGAGACTTGAGGACCAGTTAAGATGGCTTAACACACATGCAGCTGAGTCTTAGAGGGAAAACTAAGAAAAACTGAAACAAAATAATCAGTGAGTAGTGGATGAATCTTCCCCAGATTTTGTGAGACATGATTTACAAGTCTGGAGAAACTCAGAAATGGACAGAGCTATGCATCTATCCTGGAGTCTCGGCAATGGGAAAGGGTGTGGCCAGATGGGCATGAGAACATCTACAAGACATACATTGATAACCTCTCCGAACAGAGCATAAAGCTATTGAAACGTCATAGAAATGCTCAGAAGAGAGTGAACATGTCTGTGAGGCTCTTGGTAGTCACGACAACACATTCTGGGGTGTTGATCAGCCTTGTGTCGCTCATCCCCTCAAGGGGGCTGGAGATGGTTCCTGGACCAGCAATGAGAGATTTCACTTACCAAACTGACATCCAACACTCTCTCTGCCAGCCAACCAGCCAACCACAGAGATTAGCAGTGAGTGCCCGGCATGTTATTACCCTGTGGTGGCCAGGTTCTGCTAAAGCCATCCTATGGAGATTTGGAGAGCACCTTATTTAGTGCCTTGGTATTCCGACCACTCCTGCTCCTGACACGGGCTCATGTCTAGCGTATGAAATATAACAATGTGGGGACTGGAGAGATAGATCAGTGGTTAAGAGCACTGACTGCTCTTCCAGAGGACCTGGGTTCAATTCCCATCACCCACATGGTGGCTCCCAGTGGCTCCTGTTCCAGGGGACCTGACACCCTCACACAGACATACATGCAGGCAAAACCCCAATGCACATGAAATAAAATAAATAAATCATTCTTTTAAAAAGAAATCTAAAAATGTGTGCGTGCTCATAGAATGCCACAGTCCTTGAACTGTCCTCAAATAGCTGGCCTTGGGCAATGACAGGGTAACCTTGGAGGCTCTGCTGAGCACCTGGGTAGCAGCGTCCCGTGGGACTCCAGGAAGCCAGACTTCCTACCTCAGTGTGAAGGGTGCCATCTCTCTCAGTGGTTTGAGGAGAAGAGGAAGTGTTTGTGTCTTGTTCCCATGATCTCGGGTCTTGTGTCCCAGTTTCCTTTCCTGTGGCTGTGATAAAATACTCGACAAAAGCAACGCTTACAGAGAACTTGTTTGGCTTACAGTTCTGGGCTGTAGCCCAATGACTGTGGGGAAGTCAAGGCAGGGGCTTGAACCAGCTGATCACACCTGCGGTCAGGAGCGGTGAGAGAATGAGTGAGCACCTGTGACTTGTGCTCAGCCTCTTCTCAGCACTAATGTAGTCCAGGACGCAAACCCAGGCGACGGCACTACCTATAGGAAGTGTGCCATCTCACCTCAGTTAACACGATCAAGGTAATCCCCCAAAGACGTGTCCATGGGCCAACCAGCTAGGCCATCCTCACTGTGACTCTATCCCCGGGAGACTCTAGGTTGTGAAGTCGATGGTCAAAACTAAACATCACAGCTTGTCTAGACGTATCTGCTTCTAGGAGGCGGCAATGGTTCTGCTCAACTGGAGGCTTGGGGCTTGGCTGCTTGGGCCAATGAGCTAACAGGACAGGGACCGTATGACATATTGGCTAAGGACTCCGAGTGTGGACTGGGTTACAGAAGAGGCAAGCGACGAGAGCCAGTCATGGCCACATCACTCGCTGAAGAAACGGGGACTGCTGCCGTCATTAGCTTTTCCCAAGAGAGACTCAATCAGAGGACAGAGAATTCTCAGCCAAAACAGGGGTGAGGAGAGTGTGTGTGGCTTCTTCTGGGGAGAGGAATGACGTTACTGTATACAAGGGTAGTCGTGCATCATCTTCGGTGAAAGCACTACACCATCCTTATTTGGAAGAACTGGTTTTCAAAAGAGAGACGGGCATGGAGGCCAGGTGTGCTGGATGGTTCCGTGGACATAGGTCTGCATATAGGTATTTTTAACACTTTTTTTTTATGAAATGGTTGATTCCCTGAAAGAAAATGGGTTTGGAAAGTTTAAGAAATATGCTGACCAAAGCAAAACCACAATCAGAACCCAGGATTGTCTCAGTGAAATATCCTTCTTCTTCTTCTTTTTTTTTTTTTTTTTTTTTTTTTTTTTTGGTTTTATGAGACAGGGTTTCTCTGTATTGTTTTGGAGGCTGTTGGTCCAGCCCGGCCTCGAACTCACAGAGATCCGCCTCCCGAGTGCTGGGATTAAAGGCGTGCGCCACCACCGCCCGGCGTGAAATACCCTTCTGCTACCATCCAGTGTGTTCTGTCTGCCCCCACTGTAGCCATGGTGACAAATGCCGAATCCTGGGGCAGATACTCAGCAGGCACTGTTCCTTATTCTCTCAACAACTCTTCGAGGAAGGCACTCCTGCCTTACCTGCTCTGGAGCTGCCTGGCAGCTCTCTGATGCGGAAGATGGGTCTGCTCCAGCTGGAGCCCCCCCCCCCATGCAGTTCTGCTCTCGTCTGGCCTTGGCGGTGGCTGTTTAGAGCTGACCCAGTAGTCCCCTCCTTCAGCACCCTCGGAGGCTTTCCCTCACAGACAGGAAGACTGCCTGCCCTCTGCACCCTCAGCCCCCCTTCCCACCTGCCTCTCAGACTCCAGGTGCAACGGGCACCCCCAAAAGACTCGTGGCTTAGTATGTCACTACAGGCGCTGTTTCCCTCCCAACCTCTTAGCAGCTCTCAGACACGGAGGGGTCTTGTTAACAGCCATCTGTCAGTTTCAACACCCAACTCCCAGGCAAGTCTTCCATGACCCGTCCAAGCAAACGCCCTCTGCTCCGCTTTGCTAACGCTCGTAACATCGACGGCCTCTGTCACGGTGTCAGTCATCTGCAGCGACACTCTGGATTTCTAGTGCCTACTTTCCAGGCAAGCATGGAACTGCTCCGGGTAAGTTTCCTTACCACTCACCGATGTCTCCGCCATGCTTAGTGCAGGGCCTGACGCATCACCGTAAGGAATGGAAGAGTGAGGGGGTGTGAAAAAATATACACTAAGATTCCACGCGAGGACACGAAGCTCCTGAAATGGGCTGAAAACCGCGTCCCCCACTCCTGAACACCGCCCCCCACTCCTCCAGGATCCTGCTATTAAATGCATCTAGGGGAATCCTTGGACAATAACACTGGGGATCTGGGAGTGAAGAATTGGCTTCATCTCAGACTCCATCAGAGTTAATGGACCCAGACACCCAGCAGAGTCTCCACTGTCACTATGCAAAGAAAATACAGGAAGAGTTTTATCTTACACTGCCTTAAAGGCCAGATAGCAATGCCTTGAAGAGATTCCCATCCGCTCTGCAGAAAAAAGCCAATCCGTGACTTAATCCCCTCTCCTTTCACTATCCCTGGGCAATCTAAAGTGTAGGAGAAGCCTGGCAGCTAACCAATTAACTTGATTGGAATAAACGGCCAAATTAGATAATTAATGATCATGTTTGCCAAATTTCCACTTCACTGTGTTGCTGGCTAGATCGAGCCCTGAGGCAGCAGATACATTTACAAGAGAATTACTCAGTTCTCCTGGCAAATCTTCCTGTGTCTTGCAAGCATCCCACATCTTCCACTATCCCTCCTGGTTATTTTTCATCAGTTTTGAAAACACTTTAAAGAGGGAAGAAGGCTCAGCGTGCAGGGAGACTGATTCTTAGACCTGGTTCTAAGGGGTCTGGAGCCTTAGCTTTGGCAAGCCAATCTAGGCAAAGGTTATGACTTTGGGTGTCCTTTCTGTGCCAGCTTCTGAAAAAGCGATGAGCTGCCTTCATCATCTCCTTTGCTGGTGTGTGGGCTGGACCTCAGGGTTTGCTTCCAACAGGAAGAAAAGATAGAATTAAAGGGAGGGTGACTTTGTAGTAGAAATATCTGGATGCTGCCCTGGCTAAGTGGCCAAGGGTGACACCACCAGCTGGGATATGTACTGGTAACACGTGCCCCCTATATGATTCTCCTGGAAAAACAATTTACCCCTGTGATGGCTTTTATTTTTTAAAATGGCATCGTCATATTATGGGCGTAAAAAATACCAAATGAAGCCAGACCGAGGTTCAGTCTATAAAATATCTATTCAATATTTCCTCCAAACTCAGTGTCTCTCAGTAAAGCAAACTGTGTCCTATGAGAGCCAAATGAAGCCGGGCAGTGGTGGCACACGCCTTTAATCCCAGAATTTAGGAGGCAGAGGCAGCCAGGCCTCTGTGAGTTCAAGGCCAGCCTGGTCCACAAAAGGAGTTCTGGGACAGTCAGGGCTGTTACACAGAGAAACGCTGTCTCAATCCCCCCTGCACCCCCAGGCAAAAAAAATGAGTCAAATGAAACACTACAGCCATACAAGGCAGGGTCCTGTACCGGATCCTAGAGCAGATAAGGAATTTTAACAAAGAAACTCAAAAACTGCACATCAAGTCTGGAGGTTCCTCGGGGGCATAGTACCTCTGTCGTTTCTCTTGGTTCACAGAGATGCTCCACAGCGATGAGATGTCAGCGTTAGGGAAGGATGGAAGTGTAGAGGGTAACTCTCAGAGCTGTCCTTGTAAAGTTGACATCCATCAAAATGCCGTGAAATAGCGCATGTGGGCGTGCATGTCTGTGTGTGCCTGAAGCTCTGTGTGTGTGCATGAGTGTGTGTGTGTGTGTGCGTGCGCATGTGTGCATGCATGTCTGTCTGTCTGTCTGTCTGTCTGAAGGTGGGTTTGTGCACATGAGTGCAGTGCATGCACAGACCTGAAGAAGGCATCCTGTCTGTCCCCTTGAGCTCATAGGCCATCGTGAGCCTCCTAATGTGGGGTCTTGGAACTGAACTCAAAGCCCCTCCAAGAGCAGTGCAGGCTCTTAAATGCTGAACCAGCCCTTATATTTAGATCTTATATAAAGTTTATTTGGAAAAAATCGGACTGAGGAGCTGAAGCAATAGCTCGGGTTTAGCAGTATCTATTGCTCTTCCAGAGGACCCAACTTCAGTTCCTAGCACCCACATCAGGTGGCTCCCAGCGACATACAATGCAGGCTCTGAGGGACCCAGCATCATCTCCTAACCTATGCAGGCACCTACATTTACATGCACGTACCCACACAGAGACATGAAAAGTACACCTACATTTACATGCACGTACCCACACAGAGACATGAAAAGTACACCTACATTTACATGCACGTACCCACACAGAGACATGAAAAGTACACAAAATCAAAAATAAAATTAGGGGCTGCAAAGATGGCTACACGGTTAAGAGTTCTTTCGGCTCTCGGGGACCTGGATTCAGCTCCCAGCATCTGCATGGCACCTCACAACCACTTGTAACTTCTGGCCTTTGTGAGCTCCTTCATGCATGTGGTACACGTAAACTCAAGCAGACGAACATACGTGTATACTGACTAATTAATTAATTCAGTCTTTAGAAACAGAAGATTTAAACAAATGAATAACTAAATACGTGAAATATCATTTGCCAGAAACTGTAAAATGCACAACACCAAGAGTTTGGGGTTCGGGGTATGACTGTGCTGATGAGGGTGTGTCCTCTGCAGTGACTGTGCCTGAGTGGTGGAGAGGGTTGATACTGGGAGGTACCTTCTGCAGGACAAGGGCCACCTGGGAACCCATGGTACTTTCTTGTTTTGCTGTGAACCTAAAACTGCTTTAGGATTCAAGTCATTAATAATAAATACAAGCAAACTCACTTGCAGCGATTATGGAGTAACTTCTTAGCAGGTCAGTGCTTCCCACAAAAATAAACACTGAAAGGATGTGTTTCCCAAAAAAATCACCAGCTTGAAGTTGTGCAGCTTTGAAGGAGCACTGAAGGCTGGCAAGACCAGAGCCAGCTGACCCTGAAAGGAAGAAGGCCAGACTTCTCGAGATAACCCTTCCTGGAAGCACTCAAAGACTTCCTACAATGCTGAAAAACCAACAGAGCTTTATAAAAGCTCACTGCTCTGAGAGACAAAGCTGGAGTGTGGGTACAGAGTAGACAGCTGTCTCTCTCTCTCCCTCCCTCCCTTCCCCCCTCCATGTGCGCTTTTCTATGGACACCGTGTGCCAACACCCACATGTGGAAAATAGAGCATAACCTTGGGTGTTGTCGTTCCTTGAATGCCATATACCTTATTTTTTGTTGTTATTGTTTGGTTTTGTTTTTGAGATTGGATCACCCACTGGCGTGGCCAGGAACTCACCACATAGAGTAGGCTGGTTGACAGTGATCGTCGGGGAATCTCCTGTCCGTCTCAACCTGTGCTGTCATGCCCTCGACTTTTAAAATGTGGGTTCAAGGAATAAAACTCAGGTATCAGTGTTGACAGGGCAAACACTTTACTGACGGCTGTCTCCCCAGCTCCCAGTGCCGTCTTTCTACTGTGGAACCCTTTCTTCTCCACAGGTGAAGGAAGTCAAAGGATGTAAGGAAGCCAAACAAACCAACTAGGAAAGAGGGAAAAGCTTGCAGTGCCGTCACAAGGCTCTGACTCATCAACAGGAGGGAGCCCTAGACATGTTCTAGCTCTAAAACAATCTTAATGAGGGCAACTTGAGTCAATCCCGAGTTTTCCCTGCTCCAGTTGGATGGAGTGCTCCTCCCTTCCATTGTCCAACAGAGCAGAGCGGATCCTCTCCGGGGACCAGTCAACCATGCAGAGCTTCGTAACTTCTTCATAATACATAACATCCATCATTCAGTCTACAGTTATGAGAACAAAAAAGAAAAGCCAGGAGCAATACGCAACTAGAGAGTGGCCTGATGGGTATTCCTAGATTAAAAATTATCTGACACAGGTTTTAAAATACCTCATTAATTTATTCAAAAACTAGACTGTACCATGGAGATGTTTGCCAGAGAACTGGGATCAACTTTAAAAACAGATGGAAATCATAAAATTAAAGATTATAATGACTAAAAGTAAAGGCACACTGTGAGTTGAATGGCAGATTGAACACAGGTCAAATGAGCAGCAGCGAAGCAAGGGCTAGGTCATAAGAGGGCGTCCTTACTGTAGACATGCACCAGCGTCATCAGATGGCGTCCTTACTGTAGACATGCACCAGAGTCATCATCAGAGGCCGTCCTTACTGTAGACATGCACCAGAGTCATCAGAGGGCGTCCTTACTGTAGACATGCACCAGCGTCATCAGAGGGCGTCCTTACTGTAGACATGCACCAGCGTCATCATCAGAGGCCGTCCTTACTGTAGACATGCACCAGAGTCATCAGAGGGCGTCCTTACTGTAGACATGCACCAGCGTCATCAGAGGGCGTCCTTACTGTAGACATGCACCAGAGTCATCAGAGGGCGTCCTTACTGTAGACATGCACCAGCGTCATCAGATGACGTTCTTACTGTAGACGTGCACCAGAGTCATCATCAGAGGGCGTCCTTACTGTAGACATGCACCAGAGTCATCATCAGAGGGCGTCCTTACTGTAGACATGCACCAGAGTCATCATCAGAGGGCGTCCTTACTGTAGACATGCACCAGCGTCATCAGATGACGTTCTTACTGTAGACGTGCACCAGAGTCATCATCAGAGGGCGTCCTTACTGTAGACATGCACCAGAGTCATCATCAGAGGGCGTCCTTACTGTAGACATGCACCAGAGTCATCAGAGGGCGTCCTTACTGTAGACATGCACCAGCGTCATCAGAGGGCGTCCTTACTGTAGACATGCACCAGCGTCATCAGAGGGCGTCCTTACTGTAGACATGCACCAGAGTCATCAGAGGACGTTCTTACTGTAGACATGCACCAGCGTCATCAGAGGGCGTTCTTACTGTAGACATGCACCAGAGTCATCATCAGAGGGCGTCCTTACTGTAGACATGCACCAGCGTCATCAGAGGACGTTCTTACTGTAGACATGCACCAGAGTCATCATCAGAGGCCGTCCTTACTGTAGACATGCACCAGAGTCATCAGAGGACGTTCTTACTGTAGACGTGCACCAGAGTCATCAGAGGGCGTCCTTACTGTAGACATGCACCAGCGTCATTATCAGAGGGCGTCCTTACTGTAGACATGCACCAGCGTCATCAGATGACGTTCTTACTGTAGACGTGCACCAGAGTCATCATCAGAGGGCGTCCTTACTGTAGACATGCACCAGAGTCATCATCAGAGGGCGTCCTTACTGTAGACATGCACCAGCGTCATCAGAGGGCGTCCTTACTGTAGACATGCACCAGAGTCATCAGAGGGCGTCCTTACTGTAGACATGCACCAGCGTCATCAGAGGGCGTCCTTACTGTAGACATGCACCAGCGTCATCAGATGGCGTCCTTACTGTAGACATGCACCAGCGTCATCAGAGGACGTCCTTACTGTAGACATGCACCAGAGTCATCAGAGGGCGTCCTTACTGTAGACATGCACCAGAGTCATCAGAGGACGTTCTTACTGTAGACATGCACCAGAGTCATCATCAGAGGGCGTCCTTACTGTAGACATGCACCAGCGTCATCAGAGGGCGTCCTTACTGTAGACATGCACCAGCGTCATTATCAGAGGGCGTCCTTACTGTAGACATGCACCAGCGTCATCAGAGGGCGTCCTTACTGTAGACATGCACCAGCGTCATCAGAGTACATCCTTACTGTGAAACATGCACCAGAGTCATCATCAGAGGGCGTCCTTACTGTAGACATGCACCAGCGTCATCAGAGGGCGTCCTTACTGTAGACATGCACCAGCGTCATCAGAGGGCGTCCTTACTGTAGACATGCACCAGCGTCATCAGAGTACATCCTTACTGTGAAACATGCACCAGAGTCATCATCAGAGGGCGTCCTTACTGTAGACATGTACCAGAGTCATCAGAGGGCGTCCTTACTGTGAAACATGCACCAGAGTCATCAGAGGGCGTCCTTACTGTAGACATGCACCAGAGTCATCATCAGAGGGCGTCCTTACTGTAGACATGCACCAGAGTCATCAGAGGGCGTTCTTACTGTAGACATGCACCAGCGTCATCAGAGGGCGTCCTTACTGTAGACATGCACCAGCGTCATCAGATGACATGCACCAGAGTCATCAGAGGGCGTCCTTACTGTAGACATGCACCAGCGTCATCAGAGGGCATCCTTACTGTAGACATGCACCAGCGTCATCAGAGAGCGTTCTTACTGTAGACATGCACTAGCGTCATCAGAGGGCGTCCTTACTGTAGACATGCACCAGCGTCATCAGAGGGCGTCCTTACTGTAGACATGCACCAGAGTCATCATCAGAGGACGTCCTTACTGTAGACGTGCACCAGAGTCATCATCAGAGGGCGTCCTTACTGTAGACATGCACCAGCGTCATCAGAGGGCGTCCTTACTGTAGACATGCACCAGAGTCATCAGAGGGCGTCCTTACTGTAGACATGCACCAGCGTCATCATCAGAGGGCGTTCTTACTGTAGACATGCACCAGAGTCATCAGAGGGCGTCCTTACTGTAGACATGCACCAGCGTCATCAGAGGGCGTCCTTACTGTAGACATGCACCAGCGTCATCAGAGGGCGTCCTTACTGTAGACATGCACCAGAGCATGGAAAAGCAAAAGGCAAAGTGAAAGACACAATGCATGGGAGTTCCCATACGTGTAAATAGAGCACTACATGGAACAGTGAAGGCCAAGGACTTTCAGGGTGGACTGGGAACCACAAACCACAATTTCATAAAGCCCTACAAAGAGAGCAGAACAAAGAAAGAACAAACAATAGCTTGGGCACACAAGACCAAAGTGCTAAAACCAAAGACAAACAGAAACATCTTTTAAAGTGTCCGGGAAAACAATATATAACATTCCAAAGAGTGACTATATGAGACTATTATTACAACCAGCATAATGGAGAAGACAGCAGGTTCCTTTCTGAACTTACTGCGTGTGGCTCCCAACCCATAACTTGAAGCCCTGGCCCAACACAGTGGTGTCTGGGAAGCAATGAGGCCCATGGGAACGGATCCCTTGTGAATAGCTGGCCTCATATGAAGAAAGGGAGAAATCGCCTATCTTTCTAGCACACGAGGACACGGCCAGGGAGGTATCTGTCTGCAAGCCAAGAAAAGAGCCCTCACCAGGGACCAAATTGGCTAGTACCCTGGCCCTGTCTCCCCAGCCGTCAGAGCTATGAAAATTAAATGTCTGTCACTTAAGCCATCCAGTTTATGACATTCTGTTATAGCAGTTGAGCAGAGGACATATGTCATCTTTATGGTACTAACGGAAAATGTCAACAGAGAAATCTACACCCAGAAAAATAAAATGTAAAAGTGAGAGAGAGGAAGGGATTTTTCTAATGTCTGCCAGCATAGGTACATGAGAATGACACTGAAGAGGTTTCTTTGGGGGGGGGGGAGTGTAGACAGCTGTATGGTAAAGCTAAATGTCTATTCGTTGGAAAATAATCATTGCATTGTTCCTCCCTATGTAGATAAAATGTATCCCAAGAGGTAGAAGCCACGGGAACTGAGTCAAGGTGTCCCAGGGCCCTAGAGTGGTGAACAGCAGAAGACACACTAATTAGTAGGGCTTTAAAGTGGCTACTGTAGGAGCTCAGTGGGTCAAGGCCCTTGGTGAGAAAGCATGGTGACTCGAGTGACATTTTTCACTCAAGTCAAGAAATAGAAGCAATGTAAATGTCCCTCAATGGATGAATGGACAAAGGACTTGTGATGTGTATTCCTGACATATTATTATTTAGACTTTAAAAGAAGGTCTTGCCATTTGCAAAACCATAGATGATCCTGAGGACTCTGTACTAAGAGAACTAAGCCAGATACAGAAAGGAAAGAACTATGATCTCCCTTAGAGGTAGGGCCTCAGCAAAAACAAGAACAGTGAATATAGAGAAACAGAATGACAGTGTGGGGTGATGTGGGGCAGGAGGAATAGAGATGGAGGGAACAAGGATGCAGGGTGTAAGATAAGCCTAGGTACCCGATGTAGGGAACAAGGATGCAGGGTGTAGGATAGGCCTAGGTACCCAATGTGGGGAACAAGGATGCAGGGTGTAGGATAGGCCTAGGTACCCGATGTGAGGAACAAGGATGCAGGGTGTAGGATAGACCTCGGTACCCAATGTGAGGAACAAGGATGCAGGGTGTAGGATAAGCCTAGGTACCCGATGTGGGGAACAAGGATGCAGGGTGTAGGATAGGCCTCGGTACCCAATGTGGGGAACAAGGATGCAGGGTGTAGGATAAGCCTAGGTACCCGATGTGGGGAACAAGGATGCAGGGTGTAGGATAGGCCTCGGTACCCAATGTGGGGAACAAGGATGCAGGGTGTAGGATAAGCCTAGGTACCCGATGTGGGGAACAAGGATGCAGGGTGTAGGATAGGCCTCGGTACCCAATGTGGGGAACAAGGATGCAGGGTGTAGGATAAGCCTAGGTACCCGATGTGGGGAACAAGGATGCAGGGTGTAGGATAGGCCTAGGTACCCGATGCAGAGCATGAGGGCTCCAGTCACGATTTTGTGTGCTGGAAATTTGCTAAAGCACTAGATTTTAAGCGCCTCTGCCTCTCTCTCTCTCTCTCACACACACACACACAAAGGTAATTAATTATGTGACATGGTGGACATGCTCATTTACTACATTGGTCATTTTGCTGTGTACATTGAAGCATCATGTTGTTTATGCTAAATGTATATGATTTTTAGAAATCAAATTGGTCTACAGATTCAACACAGTGTCCATGAAAAGCTAGCTTTCTACCTTTCTGCTTTTTTAACAGAAATTGACAATATGACCCTAAAATCCATATGAAAATGTAAAGGGCATAGAATATTTACCATAGTGTTAAGAACAAATTTAGAGGATCCCATTTCCAATGTCAAAACAGTATGTTACTGTGTGAGGATAGGCCAATATATCAATGGAACAGAACTGGGAGCTCAAAAACAAAAAATGCACATATGTGATCAATTTGTTCATGACAACAGCCCAAGATGACTCAAAAGGGAAACCATTTCCAATGCAATCCCGAGACAACCAGATATCCACATGACAACCAGGAAGTTATACTCCAACTTCTCATCATAGCCAAGATTACTCAAATGGACAATCTTCCCAATATAAAAGCTAAACCTATAAAACTTAGAAAAACGGGGGAGTTGGACAGCAGTTTCCTAGACTTGACACCAAGATGATAACAAAAGAAAACGAAATCATACTCTACCAAAATTAAAACCTTTTGTCCTTCAAGAACAATGGGAGGATGACTCTCAGAATAAGAATAAACACCATCTGAAAGGATGCTCAGCACCATTAGTCATTAGGGAAATGCAAATCAAAACCTCAACAGACAGCGCTTCACACCCACAAGTATGGCTGGAACCAAGACAGCCCATATCATGTGTGGGTGAGGATGTAGGAACTTGGAATCTTCATGTGCTGCTGATGGGTTTATAATACGGAGCAGTAACTTTGGAAAACTACCTAGTGGTTCTTCAAAATGGCAAATGTAGATGAGCCAAATGACCCAGCAATCCCATTCCAATACACCCCTTACAGGAAGTGAAAGCATGCACACACATAAAATTTGTACTTGAATGTTCCTAGCATTTTTCTTTCTTTTTTAAACACATTTTTATTTAAATTAGGAACAGTCTTATTTTACAAATCAATCCCAGTTCCCTCTCCCTTCCATCCTCCCATGTCCCCCACCAACCCCCATCCCACTCCCATCCACTCCCCAGGGAGGGTGAGGCCTTCCATGGGGGATCATCAAAATCTGTCACATCATTTGAGGAAGGGCCTAGGCCTTCCTCCACGTATCTGAGCTGAAAAGTATCCCTCCACAGGGAATGGGCTCCCAGAGTCCATTCATGCACTAGGGATAAGTACTGGTTCCACTGCCAGAGGCCCCACAGACTGCCTAGGCCTCCTAACTGACACCCAAGTTCAGGGGACCTAGTTCAGTCTTATACAGGTTCCCCAGCTGTCAAACTGGGGTTCATGAGCTCCCACTTGCTCAAGTCAGCTGTTTCTGGGGGTTTCCCCAGCATGGTCTTTACCCCTTTGCTCATCACTCCTCCCTTTCTGCAACTGGATTCCCGGGGTTCGGCTCAGTGCTTAGCTGTGGATCTCTGCTTCTGCTTCCATCAGCTACTGGATGAAGGCTCTAGGATGGCATTTAAGGTAGTCATCAATCTCATTATAGGGGAAGGACATTTAAGGTAGCCTCTCCACTATTGCTTAGATTCTTAGTTGGGATCATCCTTGTGGATCTCTGGGCATTTCCCTAGTGCCAGATTTCTCTTTAATCCTATAATGGCTCCCTCTGTAAAAGTATCTCTTTTCTTCCTAGCGGCATTTTTCATACTAGCCAAAAAGCAAAACCAACTCAAATGTACATGTGGAATATTGATACTCTGAAATATGACTTGGTGATAAAAAAATGAAGTCCTGGTGATGAGTCTGGAAAGTATTCAGTAGAAAACAACAACAAAAACTAGGTTACATAGTACATGCCTGCATTTATATGATACCCACAACAGGCAAACCCACACTGGAGGAAAGCAGATCAGATCAGTGCTAATTAGGGGTGATGGGAGGTGAAGAGTGGGTACCCAGGAGTGTGGGGGTTTCTTTAAGAAGTTATGCAAATGACCTTGTCCTCATTAGTTTTAACTGTGGACTTGACAGCCTAGAGTCACCTGAGATGGGGGAGTCTCTACTGAGGGATTGCCCAGGTCAGATGAGTCTATGGGGAGGTTGTTTATACTAACAATTGGAATAGAAGTTCCCAGTCCACTGTAGGCAGGACCATTCCCTGGACAGGTGGTCCTGGGACATATAAAGAATCTTGCTCATCAGGAGTTCTACCCATAAGCAAGCAAGAAGCATTCTACCATGGTTTCTGCTTCAAGTTCTTTCTTGAGTTCCTGCCTTGACTTCCCTCAGTGATGAACTATGACCTGAAAGTATAGGCTAAATAAATACCCCCCCACCCAAGTTACTTTTAGTCAAAGTGTTTTAACCAAGCATCAGAAAGGAAACTAGAAGAGATCTAAATTTAGATAGTTTTCATTACGGCAAAAAAAAAATCTGTGGCTATAGTTAAGGACTAAATTTTACACCTCAAAGTGAATTTTATGGTATGGGAAACATACTTCAATAAAAATACTTAAAGTAGTAAAGATTATCAGATTAGATTTTAAAATGTTATAGTTACAAAATGCAATAAATATAAGTAAGTTGAAAGTAAGGGAATGAAACTGCACACTACACTAACATTCAACCAAGGTGTACAGGAATAGCTCTCAGGGTAGATTTCCAGGCAGGAGACATGACTACAGGCAGAGAGAAACATTTCTCAATGGATGGCAATAGGTCAATTCAGAAAGACATAACAAAACAAAGTTTGGGTGAATTTGATAACATAGATTCAAAATATGTGAAACAAAAAGTTAAAAGAGCTGAAATGAATCGCCAAAAAATTCTTTCGCGGTAACCAGTATCAGTAGGACGGGCAGTAGTAGTAACGGAGTATAGTAGTAATGGGCAGTAAAGAATGCCAATAATTCTAGCGAGAGCTCTACCAAATTCACTTCAGTGACATGAAAGAAAATGATACTCAATGGCACCAAGTGTGCATGTTATTCTCGAGGGCATATCATTGGGGATGGAACTGGAAGCAGACAACAATTTTAAGGGTCACCCATGGTGACATACTTCTACTCAATAGGTCATAGATAGTCCCGGAGGAGCCATAACTTCCCCCAAACACCACCGGCAGCAGTCAGTTCAAATCCATGAGTCTGTGGGGACCACTTCCCCTTCAGACTATAAAGCAAACCATTTGTGTTCCTCATGCCAATTCTTATATTTGTTTATACGTAAAACCGTACTAATCTTTCTGGCTCTTTATGACAGTGTCTTGCTCGGCAATTCAATTTTTGCTTCTCCTTTACATCATTAAATATTTAGGATACATATTTTATGTTCCTCTTTGGTGATCCAGCATCTGGAATATGTTTCCAAGCCACTTGGGGCTTAGATAACTCCATATGCAGTCAGGCTGACAGTCAAGAATGGCCATCGCAGCAGCTGCGGTGGGACTCTGTTTCTACTGAGAACAACACGGCTTCATCAGTGACATGAGGCAGAAGCGCCAAGGTCTCTGCGGTCAGCGCTCCCCGTGCCTCCCTCATTTCCCAGGGCCTCTGCTTCACGCCCCTCCTGACCCGATGCAGACTTCCCTGGTTCTTCCCTCAGTGCAATTTCCCACGCAAGCCTCTTTTCCATAATCTTCTCCATTATCATATGACAAATTGTGTCTATTTTTTTCCTCTCCATGAGAAAACACTGGGAAAAACACTTTTTGGGCATGTGTGCAAGTTTGTCCAGGAAAAGTGCCAAAGAATGGAATTGGTGAATAATAGAGAACGTGTTTTATTTTCCTAGGTGTCACCAAAGCGGTTGCCGGTTGTACTGCTGTTTACAGGGAATGAGGGAGTCCTTTTGTTCCATGTCCTGTTGTGGGTGCCACCATCAAGGAGAGCCTCCAGCGGTCCCTCCTCCTTACCTGCTGGTAGGTAATGAGTACAGTTAGGTTGTTCCGGGCTCTTCTAGGCGCTGCATCTTCAGTCCTTCCTGAGGAGTGGGCTGACCCCATCAATTCTGCTTTGTAGATGGACAAGTGAGTTGATTTTATATGTCATTCTGATGGGGCTGAGAGAACCAGAGAGCTGACTAGAACTTAATGTTAGGTGTGTCTGTGAGAGCGCACTTGAGTTGGTAGATTGAGTAAGAAGACGGCCCCTCCACAGGGCAGGTGGACATCGTGCTGTCTCTTCAGGGTCTGAGCAGAACAAATGAACAGAGGAAGGCTAAATGGCATCCGCCTAGCTGAGCTGAGGCATCCGCCAGCCCCGCTGATTCTCATGCCTCCAGACCCACCCCGAGGTCTACACCCCGAGGTCTACACCACAGGCCCTCCAGTTCTCAGGACTTTGATCTGTTGACCAGTTTTTCCAGATCTTGAAGCACCTTTTCTGTCTGCATCTATTTACTCCGCTTCGCTTTTCTCATTTCCATCAACGTTGACTTTATCAAAACTGTCATTTCAGAATCGTAGTTGTCGTATGTGGGGCTCCACCAACTTATCATCCTGGCTCAAGAAATCTGGCAATTCTGATGTCACCCTCTGAAGATGGTTTCCTTGTTTAAACACCACCCATGAAAGGGACTGTAAGGAGGGATGCTTTCAGAAACCTCATTAGGAGAAGCTAAGAAACTATAAATGTGTTTCCATGCTGAAAGGATAAAAGGGGAAGTGACAAATAAAATATCCAAATGCCACCTCCCTACTCACTTAGAACTCAGCCAGCAGGCTGACTAGAAAATGCCAGACAGGAGCTTCCATGGGCTTTTCTTTAGGAAACGGGACATTTGCAATCTTTGCTCAGTCTCTAGTCTCTATTGAGCCTTTGAATCAGGGTCTGATTATGTAGCCCAGGCTGGTCTGAAACTCATGGTCCTCCTGCCTCTGTCTCATGAGTGTTGAGAGTTCAAGACCGTGCTACACACATGCCCAGTTCCGTTTCTTACCCAATGAGAAGGGCACAACAGGTGTAGTATCATGCATTGGTTAGTTTCCATGGTGACCCAATGCCTAACGTGAAGCAAATTAAAAGAAGTAAGACTTGCTGGGCGATGGTGGCGCACACCTTTAATCCCAGCACTTGGGAGGCAGAGGCAGGCGGATCTCTGTGAATTCGAGGCCGGGCTGGACCGACAGCCTCCAAAACAATACAGAGAAACCCTGTCTTGTTAAAAAAAAAAAAAAGAAAGAAAGAAAGAAGTAACACTTGTTTTGGATGATGGTGTTTGAAGGGTGTAGTCCATCCTGGTGGGGTGGTGTGTGGCAGGAGAGTAGTCGTCACATTACATCCTCGCCTCCCCCTCCCCTTCCTCCTCCTCCTCCTCCAGATGGATTCCTCTCTCATATATTACATCCTGGCCACCGTGTCCCTCTCTCCACTCCTCTAAGATCCCCCTCATCCCACTCCTCCCCTCATTTCCCTTCAGAAAAGAGTAGGCCCGCAAGAGACAGCAGCCAAGCACGACAAAACAGGATACAATAAGATACACTACAAAAGCCCTTGTATCGACAGTCGACAAAGCAGCCCAACAGGAGGAAAAGATTCCCAGCAGCAGGCAAAAGAGTCAGAGATGCACTCACTGCTACGGCAGGAATCCACGAAGATCAGAGCCTTGTCCAGTTGTCATCAGAGGCTTCTACAAGACCCAGCAACCTCCCAAAAAAGTGCAGCAGCTGAGTGGAGACCAAGTATTCACACATTCAAGCAACAACATTCTGCCCCTAGACTCCCTCGGCTCGATCATCTCATAACACAAAAGCATTCAGTCCAACTTCAAAAGTCCTCACAAACTGAAACAGCCCAACACCGTTGAAAAGTTCAAAGTCTTCTGAGACCAATGAAGTTTAACCGTGGACCCTTGCAAAAGTAAGCTACACACATACATTCCAAAAAATACGACACAGGGTAAATTACTCCTGCTCCCAAAGAGAACAGAAGCAGAACTAAAAGGCTGGACCAAGGTGAGCCCAGCTGAAAAATACCAAACTTTCAACTCCATCCCTGGCACCTAGGACTCACGGTGGAATTACCTGGGCTCCAACCATCTGCAGAAGCCCTGCATCTCCAGTTCTGCCACCTACATTATACACAATCTCCCTCCTGCTACAGCTACTGCCCATACCTGCAGTCTTCCTCAGCGGATATCCTAGAGCATTGGTGTTTCCAACATCTTAGTGTATGCATTGTAGCTTAGGGCTCATCTTCTGAATTGCAGTCAGGGAAACCAACCGCTCTTTCTTACATCATTTTGGCATAGTAATGAGAAAATAACTGTATAATATACTCCCTTCAGCCTCATTGTCTTCCATGCATCTGCCCAGAGTTTCGCCTAAAGATAGATTGAATAATGTACACCCTCTGGCTGGACCTCCAGTTGTAGCTTCCAGGGAGAATTGGCAAAGTCTTTACTTCTAACTGTCTTATTATGGCCTTCAACAGTAACTACATCCCCAAAATGGGGAAAGTGTCACAACTTAGGCGATCTTCAGGGAGTTTTTTTTCTCTGAAAACATGTCTTCCCGCGCTGAATAATTTGGTTTTGAGTAGTGAGCACAAAGAGGACAGTGAACTCCTTGCTTCATGAGTCTACTCAAAACCAAGTTATTGTTGTTCAACGGTGTCAACCACAGGCTAGCTCGTCCCTGAGATCCTGCCCTTCTCCCGTTCACATCCCTCGTCTTTCTTCAGGCGCTGAGATGACTGGCATCTGCTGCTGCATCCGACTTTAAGTAGGTTCCAGTCCTCACATTTGTATGATTCACACATGACCATGAAGCCATCTGTCCAGTCCTGTTTTGTTATGTAGCTTGGCACAGCTTGGAACTCATGGTCCTCCTGCCTCAGCCTTCCGAACACCGGGGTGATGGGGCTATCACCTCTCATCCTTCAAAGTACAATTTCTGATGCATGTTTATCT
Organism: Mesocricetus auratus; assembly: GCF_017639785.1. NCBI lineage: Eukaryota > Metazoa > Chordata > Mammalia > Rodentia > Cricetidae > Mesocricetus > Mesocricetus auratus. The sequence continues at coordinate 6,947,519 of NW_024429192.1, read as the reverse complement.
CTTCCACACCTTCATGGTGCTAGACGTTATAAATCAAATCATCCTAAATCAGAGATTGTCGGCACGGTGTTCTGTCACCTGAGGGTACCCATCATGCTTTAGTTTATACATTAAAACAAGTCTGATGCACATTAAACTAACTTGGGTTATGTGTATGTGACAGAGAGAGAATATAAATTAGGGGCAATGTACTAGTTTCAAACAAAGCACCATTTACACACGCAAATAGTTCTCACTGCAGCCTTTGTCACAGCCTAAGCCCTAGAAGCACTAAATGGGTAGAGTCACCTCCTTGATCCGAGGCAGTCACTGATGATATGAACCATACATTCCCGTCCGGCTCTTCGGGGCTCAAGGAGAGCCCGTTCTAAGTGGGAACAAAGGTTCTGGGGAAAGCAGTTTCACACACAATGAGGCGAATGCCTGGCAGGTTGATTGTTAGTCTGAGTTAGCCTCATCTGGCCCCTTTTAAAGTGCAATATGATAACAGGGCATGTGAATGCAGAGCTCCCCTACAGGTCCCACGCAGGAGACAATGGAGCTGGCAGCCTGGCGCTGGAGCAGCTGGGAGGGGAAGGCTTGGTTCCTGCACACTAACACATTTGACATTTGGTATCGAAAGGGAAGAGCTAATAAATAGCCCGCCAACGATGACACTTCGCCAACGATGACATGCTGCAGTGACAGCTTTTATTAGCAGCCAGTTAGCCCTCCGCTGCAGCTCTGTCCTTCCAGGCCATCTGGCTTTGAGTTCCCATTTACTTAGTTTTAATTTTCTGGGGGATTGAACTTGGAACACCTGTCCCTGCTGGTGTCACACTTTGAGGCCAGCTCAAGGGCTCTGACCACAGCCTGCTGGTTGAAGGCGATTTAACACTCACGTCTGTAGAATGGAAGTGGATGGGCGACCTTAAAATTGGGTTCACAATTAGCAGGTGACCTTAAAGTTGGGTTTTATCTGCGTGGAGTTAGCTAGTCATCTTGGATATAGTGCGGTGAGGGAAACCTATCCACAATCACCCCTTCCCAGAACCAGTATGTACAGTCTCTGTCTGGAGTGGAGCCAACACACACTTACGGAACATAGTCTACTCTATGACCCACAATGTGACATATTCTGGGGACAGAAAAATAAGACTAATTAGGGATGGCGAGATGGCTCAGCAAGTCCAGGCACTTGCCGCCAAGTCCGAAAGCCTGAGTTCAATCCCTGGGACCCACGTGGTGGACGAAGAGGACTGATTCCCACGCGTTGTCTTCTGATCTCCACGTTTACACCACGGCACGCACGCGCCCACCCATGTGCATGCACGTGTACACACACAGACACAAGAAATAAGTAAGTATATATTGTAGCATTTTTCTTTTTAAAAAAAAAACTATGTAAGGGTTGTTTTAAGGTTAAAGCTGACATCAGATTGGGAATCCCTGGAACGGAATATGAACAAGTAACCACAGCATGTGGTCAGAATCGGGGCGACAGCCCCTTCTTTCCCACAGGATTTGGGGGGGGATAGCCTTAACTTGAAGTGTCTTCAGTTTTATCCTATTTGGAAGCTAGCCATTCAGCCAGAGATATGGAGTAAATGTGACAGTGCTTTCAAGTTCATATATTAAAAGCCCTGACCCCAATATGACACATTTGCATATAATGCCTTGGGGAACAACTAGACTTAGCTAAAATCATAATGATGGGGAACTCATGCTGGGTATTAGTGTCCTTATAGTTAGAGACCCAAGAGTTTGTTCCCCTTAGCAGCATCAGCCCTGTGTGAAGACGCAGTGGGGAGGCAGCTCTCTGTGAGCCCGGTGGGAACTCTCTCCAGGACCAACGCATGCTGGTGCTTAGAGCTCCGACGCCCACCTTGCAGAACCCTGGCAGATAAAGGTCCATTCTCTAAGACACTGGCCTATGGCATTTTTGTGACATCAGCCCAGGGTCATTAAGACTGTCAGCCATGGTTCCACAGATGCTGACAGACGACACAAGCGAGGTCAGAGAAAACGTCCCTCCTTACTCAGCGTTATACAGCAGTGGGCGGGAAACCACTTTTGTGCCTGATTTCTAAGCCGAGACAAAGGTCATGTGAGAGTTCACTACACGAGAGGTGCACTCAGCCTAGGCACCCCAAGTCTGTTCCAGGATGCTTCTGCTCATAAACCCACAAATGTGGAAGTCATCCCTGGAGCACCATCTCCAACAAGCCTCCAAATCTACAGAGGCCAACTCCTCACTGGAGGATGTTACAAAACCTGGACCACATTCAACAAAAGAAGGAGAAACATCTCACAGTTGCTTATCTCTGGTTGGTCTGTCTGTATTATTCCCCGGAAACACAATCCGTAGCCGCGTTTCCTGGGGACACACGTGCATCCTAAGGAAGAATTCATGTTCTGGCCCTTGCCCAGCTCCCAGACTCACACCTGGCCACACCACTAGGCCCTTCACTGTCTCACTTCTCTCCCTTTTCTTATGCCAAAACTCAGTAGACTTCACTCGTGGCTCATCCTCTAAGACCAGGTTCGAATGCGACCATGCCCAAGAGGATAAAGGAGCAGATGGTATGCCCGTCACTGCTCATGGCTTTGACTTCACTGCATGGGGTCAGAGAAGCCACAAACACATTTTCCAATGTTTACACCTATGAAAGCTCAGATTTCTCCAGAAAGTCTGCATTTTGGGAACTTTACCTCATCTGGCTCCTGGACACCCCAATGCCCATCTGCTGTTGACAGTTATAAGTGCAGCCATATATGCCATAAGCAGACTCTCCTCCAAGTGTACCCCGCCTTGAGGTACACAGAGTCCCTCAAAAACAGAATGGAGATGATTCTAAAGGAGAGGAAGCAGAGGTGGTGGGACTCGGAGCAGAGGTCAGCCACAGGCACCTGTCACACCAGAAGTTATGGAGAAGACGGCGTCCTGTCCCTGTCTGACTTCTGGTCATCGGTAACTGCTCACAAGGAAATGGTGAAGGAAGGAGTGAATGTGACATAAAGTTTTCCCTGGGGCTCCGATGCCTCCGTGGTCGCTTCTCTACACAAATACGCAGAAGTCCTGTGTGTCTCACAACCTCAGATGTGTCTCGTAGCTTCAAAGGAAAATAAAGATCATGCTTCCCTTCTCCTTCCCCAAGCTCCTTCTCCATCCATCCAAGGTGACCGAAATGTTTGAATGCCGTCGTGGTTGGCATCACTATTTGGGGGAGGCTATGGGATCTGTGGGATGTGGAGCCTGGCTAAGGGAAGCGTGTCTCTGGAGAACAGGGCTTTAGAACTGATGGCCTCGCACCCCAGTTGCATTTCACTGCCTCTGCTTCCTGTGTGTGGTTGAGATGTGATCTCCCAGCTTGCTTCCCCGCCGTCCCCGCCATCACGGACTCTGACCCTCCGGGGCTGTCAGCCAGAATAGACTTCCTTCCCTGAGTCCCTTCTGCTTCTCGGGGTTTCGTCACAAGCAACAGAAAAGTAATTAATACAAAGACCAAGGCAGAATGAAATTTATCAGAGGGAAGTTCTGGTAACCCACAAAATGCAGATGCCGCGGTGCTAGGTCCAGTTTTATTTTATTTCATGTGTCTATGCGTGTTGTGTGCATGCGTGTCACTGGGCGTTGACCCCAAGGCCTTGTGGTTGCTAGACAAGGGTTCTACCATTTCCCTGCATCCTCAGAATCCAGTTCCTACCCCACGCTCTGGGCTCAAGGCATTCCTGATCCCTGGCCCACCCTAGTAGTTCACATTTTAGAGTCCCTCCTTGGACCTCTTTGGAAGCCCCAGGGCAGGACAGAAAGTCTGCCATCTGCCAAGCCCACAAGCCTTCCCTGGATGCAACTTAAATGATCCTCTGCCAACCCTACACCCTTCACCCCCGCCCTTGGGTCTCCATGGGGTGACTGTGGCACACACTCACTCGCGTCTTCCTTCCTGCTCCCACACCGTATCACGGTTACGTCTGCCTTCCCCCTGGCCTCCGTAGCTTGGCCAGTCTGCTGATGGCCTCGGATGCCCAGGCCACCAGAGCTACACGGCAGCTGCCGAGGGATGCGGGAAGCCTAGCCCCCTCCCTAACTCTGTCACCTGTTTTCGCCATGGACGTGAGTGAACTTTCTTGGATTTTCACACCTCAGCCTCTTAGCCTGGCCCCACCCTGTAACCAGGGGGTACAGCTCACTAACCACCCATACCGCCATGCTCCCCATGTGTCTTACCCCCACTGTCCCTGCGCTGGGTGCCTCCGGACTCCAAATCACATACGTGGTTTCAATGGAATAACCTACCCCCTTCCCGTCGGCTGGCAGGCAGACACAGACGCAGATGAGCCCACCTACGATGCCCGAGGGGTTCTTACTGTGTCTAGGAACTAGGAGGACCACATAACAGACAACTGCATCCTGTCTTAGAGGCTGGCCCATCTCCGTCTCTCGTCTACCTGATCAAGTCAGATTGGAATCAACATCAAAGGCTGCCCGTGGGCATGTGGGAAAATAAATAGGGTCGACATTTTCCTTTCATAATAATGAGAGACGAGAGAAGACGCAGGACATCCAAGTCCAGATTCGGGTTTTGTTTTCACTGGAGCTGAAGCGGTTGCTTCACCCTGACTGACAGTCCTTGGCCAAGGAGAGAAGGCCAGGGCCATGGCAGGGTGAGCTACTCCCCAGGAAGAGTCTGCCCTTCACAGAGAAAAGAGCAGGTCTCTGAATCCTAATCAGCCTCAGGGCAAAGTCTGTGTTTGTGGAGACATCTGGTCACAGCAAACATACCAAGACATTCACAGCCAGATCCTGCACCAGCAATGTCAATAAGGACTCAGGAGTTATCCTATTGCACTTTACCAAAGTCAAAGCAACTTCTCTGTGACATTATAGATGGATGATAGACAGGAGATAGATAGATAGATAGATAGATAGATAGATAGATAGATAGATAGATAGATAGATAGATAGATAGATGATAAATAGGTGATAGAATAATAGAGTGATAAGGAGATGAGGGATGAGAGAGAGAGAGAGAGAGAGAGAGAGAGAGAGAGAGAGAGAGAGAGAATGAAGTAACTCTATCATGCTGACCTAAATAAGATTGAGAAGACGCTCTTGGAAAAATATTGTTTTAGGGGAATGAGTTCAGGAAACAGCAATCCAGCATGCAGATCCAACACAGATGTACCAGAGAAGTTAGGGAAAATAGAAGATTTTAAAGACAAAGAAAGAGAAATTCAAATAAGTTTAAGACAAAAGAACCATGGTTGCAGGATCTCATCACAAGGTTCACATCAGTCGTTTGTGGAGGCAGCATGTTAGGTATGCGTTAGACATGTGTTAGATAACATGTCCTTTACATTTGCAGAGGCAGAACGTTAGATACATATTTTACAGTTGTAGAGGCAGCACGTTAGACACATGTGTTTTACAAGCAGCTCTATAACACGATGCTGTTTGGGAAAATCCCTTTGAGAGTTCCTGCTGTTGGACCTCCATCGTTACACTGGCTACATTCTGTCAGAGTTGGACCCAAGTGACTCGTTACAAGGTTCCCAGTGAAGCTGATGCTGACACTGTATCACGAGTTATCTAACAGCTTCAAGAATGTGAATCTAGGACTGGAAAGGTGGCTCAGTGGTTAAGAACGCTTGTCGCACTTACAGAGGACTGTGGTTCAGTCCCCAGCGTCCACCAGGCTCCCACAACTCTATTTCCAGATGATCCAGTGCCCTCTTCTGGCCTCCATGGGCAATACATGCACAAGGTGCATAGACCTACATGCAGATAAAACAGCCACACATGTAAAGTAAACATAAATAAATATTCTAAGACAAGAACATAAGACAGGCATGGTGATGCAAGCTTTTCATCCTAGAACTCAGGAGGCAGAAGCAGGCCAATCCCTGTGAGGTCGAGGCCAGCCTGGTTGCTTAGTGAGTTCCAGGACAGCAGGGCTGCATAACAGAGACACCCTGTGTCAAGAAAGACAGGGAAGAGGGAGACAAAGAATAAAAATCAGTGGAAGAAAATCACCATTCCTTCTCTTAAAGAACTGCATCACATCGTAAAGGGTCACGATCTCCCGCTCTAACTGCTCAGCTATCCCTAATTTCAGACATCAGATTCGCCACTGCTTGATTTGATTGGATTTTTTCCTGATATTTTAGCATGTGCCTCTGCAGGTGTTCAGTGACACTGTTGACCTCAAACTATGCAATGGGTTCTCAACGTGGCTTTATTGATATCTGACATCTGATAAAGTCTTTGGGGGGGGGCTGTCCCATGCATTCCAGTTTGGGTTAGCAACACCCCTTGCCTTGTCCCTACACGCTCATCAGTGTATCCCATTATCCGGTTGTGTCTCCTGACATTGCCCAGTGCTGTCTGCAGGGAGAAATCACTTGAGTTAAGCAGCAGTATTCTGAGATAATAAGACTGTGGCAACAGCTACTCTGTCACTCTTGCTGAAAGTTAGATGTATTTTTAAACTGTTGCGGGATATTTGATCACACTGTGACACCCTGAGATTGTGTTAATAAAGTTAACCTTGAGTGAGGAGGCAGAGCCAGTGACTAGATGACAAGAATTAGTCATAGAAAGTATGGGGGGGCAGGATACGAGGCACAGGAAGGAGTAGTGAGGGACTTGGAGAGTCTCGGGATATTTGTACTTTCCTTTTGGTCTGGGAAGTGTGGAGAGGGGGTCAGCTGGCCACTCCTCCGGCTTCTTTGCTCTATCAGGTTTTCACCCCGACATCTGGCTCCTGAGTCTTTACTGGTTGTAGAGAGAAGCCTTTTCCTTGCCAGCCGCTTTGGTTTTTCCCCACCAGTCGCCTGGGCTCTGCCACGTTGTAGTCCCCAAATAAACACACAGGAGGCTGTATTAATTATGAAGCTGTTGGCCTTGCTTGTCTCTTACTGGATAGCTCTGACTTAAGTAATTACCCCATAACTGCCAATCTAAGTATTTCTCTTACCGGAGAAAAGTTTCCGGGCTTCTTACCCCTATGGCGTTACATCTTGACTCCCCGTGTTTCTCCTACTCAGAGTCCTCCTCGACTCCTAGTCCCACCTATCTTGCTTCCCTATTGGCCAACAGTGCTTTATTGACATATACACAGGACTTCCCCATCAACTGGTAATAGAGCAACCAAGGAAAAGCACCAGAAATCAGAGAAATGAGCTTGTTTTCTCCTGAAGGCCCCCCTATATTCGTGTAGGAAATGGGGAAACCATCGATCATGTGGGAGCAAGTCCCTCTGTGGGGCAGAATAAGTAATCAAAAGGGCCAGCTATAGGAAAACATAAGTTCAACGTGTCTGCATTGAACATCGAGAACAGTCAGTCAGGGGTGTGCCACCCGCAGTAGCAGGCCAAATGTTCGGCGAGGTGGAGAAGGAAACCCCAACCGCTGCCCCGGTGAGACAGTGCTCTAGAGAGTCTTAATACCCTAAGAGAAAATCCTTCTCTCTTCAGAGCACTGAGTCTCTCTGTTCACACCCAGAAGTTGAGGGAGACAGGGTACATTCACTCAACATCCCTCGAGATCCAAAAGGTGCTGAACTAGACGCAAAATAGATTCTCCATGAGGAGAAATCAATGCCGAAACCCTCATGTCCCGGCAGCGAGTGCAGAGGCATCCCTTCCTTACAAGAGGGTCGCCTACCTCCACCCTCCAGCCCCAGCCAGCCTCTGCCTGATCCATCTGGCTACCTGACAAGTCTGTGGGCCCTTCCCCAGAAAACATTTTAAAATCTCCAAGTTAAAACACATAGTTACAAGCTGCACTTCTAATATTGAGGCATTTTATTTTGTAATGTAGACATGTTCTTGTTTCTTTCCTCCTTCCTATATTCCTTCTCTCTCTCTCTCTCCTCTCTCTCTCTCTTCCCTCCCTCCTCCTCACACTCTCTCCATCAACAGGGTCTTTCCATATACAGCTCAGGCAGGCTTCAGACCACTCAGGACCCCCTGCCTTGGCTTCCTGAGTGCCGGGGTGGCAGGTGTACACCGCGACACCTAGCTTTCCAAGGTCCAGGGCATCATAACCACTCCACTTTAAAGGTGCATAAACATGAGTGCTATCATTCTGAGATGCTTGCCTTCGGTGTAATGTGATACATGCACACTTTTGTCTGTCAAAGTCACAGGCTTTATTACTACTACTGAAGTTTATAATCTGTGTGCTACTATAGAAAAGCATTCAATTTCAGGTAGGGGGAGTTTGAAATAAAAATGTAATTCTCTACCCAAGCTCATCAGCGCTTTGAATATGAACCCTCGTGGAGTCTATGTCCCAGGGCAAGAGCTCTACCTCCCCAGCCACACTGTCCAACGGGTGTTTCAAAATGACCAGTCACAAAATCTAGTAGGCTTTTCAGAGATGAGCATTTTTGACCAAACCAGATCAGCCAGTGTCTTTTCTGGAACATTCTGACTAAGCTCTCCAGGTTGGTTTGTCTTACACAGAGGATATTGTGTTTATTTTTAATTAGTAACACAGTGGCTCAGGCCCTAGGCTATCCTTGTTGGTTACTTCCATGGAGCAACTTCTCTGGGCCACAGGCTGCCCAGCTGTGTGTTAGCAGTCCTCTAGGTTTGTCTGGGGTGGCTGTTGGGGGACTGATGCTGGAACCAGCACACTGTTGTCCTCAGCGCTGGTGGGCCGTGCGATCTAGCGTAGGACTGCCCTCCTGTTTTAATAGGGGACACCGGCATTAAACTGCAAACCGTTCTTGGAGATGTGCAGAGTGACTGAGAGCCCGCCAATGGCTCTAGCACCGAGATGTCCTTGTTCTGGATCAGCGTTTGGAAGAAAGCCTTGAAGCTGAGCCTACCTTCACCACCGTCAGTTCAGAGAGACCTCACTCGGAAGCACTTCCCTGATGCTGTCAAATTAACCCTCATAGCGGAGCCCTCTGAGGCTCTCTGCCTCTCCCCCTGCATGGATGCCATTTCCGCATCCGTCTCCTGTGATTCTTGTGCCCACATCCATCCATCCGTTCCAGCCACTACCGGGCAGAGAAGAAGTCCAAGGACCCGAGAAGAAGGGTTTGAGGCTGGATGTGATGTTTCTGGTTCACCTGCAGCATCTGGGGAAAGATCTGCAGATTCCCAAGGCTGAAAGAGAATGTTTGGAGCAACTTCAAGCTAATGAAATAATCGAATCAAAGTCAGAGCTGTTTAGCTCGTGTCTGTGAGGCTGTCTGCTGGCTCCCTGACTAGAGCTCGGCAGAGAAAACCTTTCTTGTAACTTGGCCGTCCTCGTTCTGTGGGCGGGAGACACATTGCAGAGATGTACTGCAGCTTGGAGTCAAGGAGAAGCAACCCAGGCTCGCTCGGCACGCCAGGAGGTGACTTCTGGACACCCGCGCCGGCTCCCCGACCAGCGCCTCTTGCCTGGCTGGAGCTGGAGTTGATTTCTGTCCATTGTGCTTCTCACTCCAAAGAAGCGGCTATTTTATTTGGCTCCCAGTCTGCAGCTCACACGGTGCAGCATGTCTGCTGCCGCCTAGCCAAGAAAGTGAACCAGAGGAGACTAAAAACAGATTCGTCTAGGGAACAGGTGCTGCGCATTATCTAATAGCAAACTAAATATAAGAAGGAGACTAATTAGAGTCCTGGCATGCCTTCTGCGGCTGGCTTCCCGACTCTTTAACCCTTGAAGGGGCCTCTCTGGAAGTGGAACAGAATTCACAGAAAGGGGAGTCTGTGATTTCACACTTGTGCCTGTGTATGTGCATGTGCGTGCACGTGTACGTGTGTGTGTGCGTGTATGTGCACGTGTGTGCATGCATGTGTGTGCATGTGTGTACGTGTGTGCATGTGTGTGCGTGCATGTGTGTCTGTGCATGTGTGCATGTGCGTGTGTGCGTGTGTGTGCATGTGTGTGCATGTGTGTACGTGTGCACACACGTGAGTGTATGTGCGCGTGCGTGTGTGCGTGTGTGTTTATACGTGTGTGTGCGCGCGCGCATGCATGTGTGTGCGTGTGCGTGCACGTACGTGCACGTGCATGTGTGCATATGTATGTGTGTGCGTGTGTACGTGTGTGCATGTGTGTTCGTGCATATGTGTACGTGTGTGTGTGCATGTGTGTACGTGTGTGTGTAGGGGAGAGGGTCTGGGAAAGGACTGGTTTTGTCTGGCGATGCCCAACAGTGATAAACAGTAACAAGGAAATTCCAGCCTTCAACAACCTTGTTCCTCGAAGTATGGGGCTCAGTCCAGCAGCCTGGTATGCCCTGGTAGTTTGTAAGAAATGAGGTCTTGAGCCCCACCCAGCAGGCCCTGGGCTTGAGCCTATATATCTAACAACGGGATTCCAGTTGACTCCTAGGCACACTGACGTCTGGGGTCCATCCCATGGACTGGAGGAGGATGGGTTGAACTTCTGCCAGTGCAGAGGTGGGGTGAGGCTGAGGGAACAGGCAGGTGGGGTTTACGGCAGCTGCCTGGGGCAGAGTCAGTGCATTTCCCTCATAAAGTTCTAGACGGTAAATATTTAAGCTGTGCAGGCCCCGGGGCCTCCCTTATAAGCCGTCAGCTCTCTCCGCCACAGTACAAAGACAGCCACAGGCATTACACAGACAACCACAGCCATGTTCCAATAAAACCTTATGTCCAAAACCAAGCATGGTGCTCCTTTGGCTCATAGGTAGTAGTATTTCTGGTCCCTGTTTGGAGAGTACAGGTGTGTCTTCATGCAGTGTAGAACATTCTAGACCAGCTAGACTGAAAGTCTCCACTGGATCTGTCAACCAGACAGAATTCTTGTTCTTCGATGGCATGTGATCTCGTTATATTTCCCATGCATTCCTTATTCTGAAAGTTGTAACAGATTCAGACCCTTGCCTGCTTGAAGCATTTCTAATTGCTTGTGGCTTGAAATACTCTCAACTGTCCTCTGAGAGCCCCTCAGGAGATATGAGAGTGACATCGGTCTTCAGTGACAGGACAGCTCAGCAAAGATGGTGAGTAACAGGCCTGGAGCTGGTGTCTTCTCACCTCACTTTTTGTCTCTGTTGCCATAGCAACCCCATCAGCCCGTCCACCATCCTGAGGCTTGTACCAACACATCTCCCTGCCGGTCTGACACACGGGGGTCTGCATCTCAGACCGCTATGGAGGAGCAAAAGACTCAACTAAAAAGAAATTCCACAGGCAAGAAGGAGCCCTGCACCCCTGTTTCCTCGAGAAGCCATTGCCTCTGGTGGCACTCCGAAGAAGAGAGCCCTTAACCACGTCTGGGGTCATTTCACTTTTGTGACACTAAACAACCTGCAGCGAATTCCGTTGCCTTAGGAATGGAATTCCTAATGGTCTACAGAGGCGAGAGCAAATCCTGAGACTTCAGAGCAGACGCGCCTCTGCCAGTCCCTGCCAAGGCTGCGGGAGTTTAATGCGCAAGAAGGAAGACAGCCAGCAAGACTGAGCCATGGTGGGACCGCGGGCAGGGAGAGCCATGCACCGTGAGATCCCGGGGCCCACGGGGAGACTGACTTAGAAGTGACCCACCGAAGAAGAAAGAAGCCGGGAATTTGCACAGCACCTACATCAGTCAGGGAGTGACGGGTGGCTGCTCCCACGGACGGGAAGCAAAGGAACAGGCTGAGACTTCTGTCCGGCCTGTCTGTCACATGTGTAACCTGCAGCTGACTATGGAGTCTGGAGGATGACCTCTGGCTGGGTTAAGATGGCAATCGGCTTGACCTCGGAAAAGCCACGAGTACCGAGGGGTCCCAGCAACATCTGCCGGGTCCTCTCTTGCCACCCTCTCTGAACCCGTAACTGTGTAGAATCATTACAGACACAGGAATCTGTGTCAGCGTGGGTTGCATTTAGTTGCAAGAAATTGGAAATGTGACTAGATGGTGCTTTAAGTATATTTAGAGGGTTTGTTTTCTCATGGAGCCAAAAAAAAAAGGAAAAGAAAAAACCAGGAAATAAGAATTCAGGGTCTGACTGGGTGGTTCTGCAATTCTAGAAGGGAGGAATCTCCTTCCGTCTTCCAGTTAGTCACCCTTATGCAGTTTTGATCCTCCTGTTGGCCCACTGCTGGCTGTAGGACAGTCACTCCAGTCCCAGAACACTGTCCACTGGCTAGGCAATGATAAGGAGAAGGTCAAGGGTCAAATCATCTGTGCTAGCTTAGTAAGTTTACTCTAAAATGGCCCTCCATGAGCCCTTCCCGGGGACTCCAGCATTCTGACTCTCCCTAGGGGCTCGTGTATAAAGAGACTAGCAAACAGAGGTTTAATTTCAAATTTGGATACATTGATGTCCTGAACAAAATTGCTAAATGACTTTTCCGACATTATTTTTATTTTTGCTTTATTTTATGCCTATGGGTATCTTGCCTGCATATGTAAGTCTGTGTTCCATGTATCTGCCTGGCAACCACAGAGGCCAGAAGAGGGCATCCTACGCCCTGGAAATGGAGTTACAAGCAGATGTGAGCCTCCGTGTGGGTGCTGGGAATCAAACACAGGTCCTTTGGAGGAGCTACAAGTTCTCTCACTGTCCAGACATCTTCCAACCCCTTAAATGCCCCTTTCCCCTTGCAAGTCTGGAGGCTGAATAGAAATGACCGGCATGCATGAAAAATGGGGTGCATTGATTCCCTGAGGATGAATCATAGTAACTTCTCTTGCTTTTAAGTTAGTAGTTGTGACATCTTAGTGAAACACATCAAACACAAATTTCCCACTTTCCCAAAATTTCTATGAAAATGACAGTGAAGGAGACTTGAAATTACAACCCGCAAGGACAGCTTGGTAACCAGCAAGGGGTAAGCCAGGACAAGCTGTGGGAGAGCACAGAGAGACCTAACCCAGTCCCCACAGGACCGCAGAAATGCCCGGGGAGAGCGGGCTTCGGCTGAAAGAATGGCTTGAGTGTCTGCAGACAGCTGTACCCACCACTTCCTGGACCTGAGACAGGGAGTTTTGTTCTCTGGGGAGCTGAGCTCAGCGAGAGCAGCGTAGTTGTGGGAGCTACTCTGAAGGGGTAGTGTGACAAGGAAAGTCTGCATATAAACGGCGAGATCCCCCCACTCTTCCCACGCCGGTGCCCAGAACTGCGAGACTCTGAAGAAGAGTAAACACCTCCAACTGTTTGACGCCTGAGGTCCTCCGCCGAAGAGTGCCATCATGAGAAGGTTAAGCTGCTCTTGCCTGAAGGGACAGAAAAGCCCCTGCCCACCATTCTCGGGGTTTCTAAGCTATGATTCTCTTGATCTGGGCAAATATGCATCCATGACTGACTCCCAGGCTACCCCCTTTTCAGCTCCTGGGCATCCAGTGGCCAGTTCCCCTACTGAGAACTAAGATGACTCTCTCCATATGCTCCCCCCATAACTCAGAGTCTCACCTTCAGCAGTTTCAAGAGTGATTCAGTCATGATTGTTGAAGTCCTTCAGACTCTGAGAGTTTTGTCAGGCTCTTGGGCTGGAGGTAAGAGGGATAACGTTTCCTGCCCCATATACATATGCTGCAGGTCGAGGTGACTGGTGCTAGGATTCTGTGAACTCCAACTCTTCTAACATACATCTCCAGCCCACTATGCTCCTGCAGCCTCTTCAAGACTATAGCTGGGGGCCAGCCGAGAGTCTGTGATGGCTAGCTTTGACTGTCAATTTGATTGCATCATCACGAGACACTTAGAAGATTAATAAAAGCACTTCTGGTTGCGTCTCTGAGGGTGCTGTGGAACCATCTTTGTACACTGTAAAAATGCAATACTCTCATTGTTAATAAAAATCTGACTGGCTGACAGCTGGGCAGGAAGAGATTGGGTGAGACAAGACGTTTGAAAAATGAGGTAACAAGCCATAGCCATGTGGCAGCGGGTAGATAAGAAATATGGGTTAATTTAATGTAGGAGTTAACTATAACAAGTCTGAGCTATCGGCTGAGCAACGGTGGAACTGGAAGTTTCTACTTCTGCCTACATGAGGACTCTGATCTAATCAACGGCTTAGACCACAGGTAGGGCCAAATATAGACCAGACTGCAGACTGTGGGCGTGGCCCAGCAGGAAGTGAAGCTCTGAAGGGTTTGTCTTGCTCCTGGCCCAAAGTTGATGTTCAACTTAGCTTCCTGGTGGCTTCCCCCACCATGACCTTCCTCCAGGAGCTTTCTACCATGCCACAAATGTAAATGTAACAGAGCCATCCAATTACAGGCTGACGCCTCTGAACGGCCAACCCAAATAAACCTTTCATCTCTTCATCTGTTTTTCTTGGGTCTTTGTCACAGTGACAGAAAGCTAATTAACATATGACAGAATCTAATTATTGAATTCTCCATTGCAAGACCTGTTCCAGGACCTTCTCTTGGTGCTATGGGCCTCAATTTGCTTCTGTCTTGGAGTTTCATCTTAAATCGGGGATGTGAAAACCCCTATTTTAACACCTAGCTACACATATATACGACTTGTCTCAGCACTAAACAGTAGCTATAGTAAGTTAATAATGTGACTGCTGGGTTGGTAAAAACTGATAACGACGTCACACTGTGAGAGGTGTGTAAGATGGAGAGGACCACAGTTGTACCTTCCAGGCTGAAGGACAGAGCTCCAAGTTACACACAGACTGCACCAGGGCTTTTTAAAACAGGAAATGACACCATTAGAAGAGATCAGAAAGTTCCTAGCCATGCTAAGGGGCTACACTTGTTACTGTTCTACCATCCCTAAGGTCCAGAACCCACACAGCAGCCAAGACATCACAGCCGACAGACGCTTGGGCTCTGCCCTTCATGCTCACAAAAGCCAGAACATATACCCCCAAGGTCACAGGAAAGCTCCTTGCCTTCTACTCCCCTTCTATCAAGAACTCCTCTTCTCTAATGCAGGTATGCATCTGGTGGGTGAAGCCCGAATCCCATGCTCCCCACTCGGCAGCAAGGGAGACCCAGAGCACGGTGTTCATGGCTTCTATCTTGGGAACCACTCAGGAAATTACCAACGTGTGAGGCACGTCCAAAAATTATCAAGCTTCTACATGCAACCAATGTCTACTCCGGGGGAGCCAGCAGACTGATGAAAATGAACAATTCCCAAATTGCAGTTCAGCATTTCACCTAGAAAGATGACAGCAAGGACAGCGGAAACCGTTTCGAAGTTAAAAGTCCTGGGAAAACATGAGGGACGGGGGTAGGTCCGGGGTAGCTATTTTTCATAGTTCTTAGAAGACGTCTTTTTTTTTTTTACTCCTGTGCAGGTGATGAGTATAGCTTTTAAAAATAAATATGAAAGTATTAAAGATGTCACATTTTATACGCACCGTAGGTAGCTACCCCAGTACAGGTGGCTTTGTAGAGGCACCTGTCAGGATATTTGGTCTGATGACAAATAACTTGTTTTCTGCCAATCTGTCCCAGTGTGGTAAGAGGGCAGCCATAGCTCATGACAGCATTGGGAGGGAGGGGGATGGATAAACTTTGGGTTTTGTTTGTTTGTTTGGGTTTTGTTATCTCTCTCTCTCACTCTCTCTCTCTCTCTCTCTCTCTCTCTCCCTCCCTCCCCGCCTCCCTTTCAGTTTCCCCCTAATCCAGCATAAATATAAGCTTCATATTGAGATGTAAAAGAACATTACAGTGCCAAGGTACCAAGCTCTCAGGACACACGCTAAGGCGGGACACTCTGTTTGACACTGCTACAGTTTCGCTGTGGCTTTTTGCTTCATGAGCATCTGGTCCTGCAGGCACTGGGTTTAATTTGGCAGTGGGTCCAGAGAAGTGGATAGTCAGTGCGCTGTGCACCCGAAAGTCCCAGGCTCGGTGCTTCAGGCTGGCACCCACAATACATGTCCCCTTGTTGTCACCTTGTCCCTCCTCAAACCCTGCAACTTGCACACAACTTGCTCAGGGACGAAGTTCCACGACCCTCAAAGCTCCGGGACCTTTGACCTCCTGTCTCTCCTTTCAGAGCGCAGCCTAAGGTACACTTCCGTGCCATTAAATCTTGAAGGTGGCAAATGGGACATAATTATAGCTACGTCCAGGGCTCGCTGTCGGCTGGGTCATGTGCTTGCATTTCTCAGCACCAGGGATCCCTCGCCATAGAAGAGGGCGCCAAGCGGTTGGCAAACATCCGTTGTTGTCCAAAATGGTGGGGAAGGACCCAGCTATTGACCGGGTTCTCAGATGCCATAGTAAGAACTTCCCAGCAGACTCTGGGTCATGCAGGGCAGGGCATCTGCAAGGAAACTCATTTCCTATCCTGTGGCTTTGAGAGCCATTTGTAGCAGAATCTTCTAGGCACCAAGGGAGCCCTCCCAAGTCTTCCCCCTAAAAAATAAAATCTCAGGGCATCCCAGCATCTGTTTGTCTAGCGGGTCAGCATCCCGTGCAAGCCAACCAAGGGGCAGGGTTTGCTGCTGGGGAAATTAGAGGAAGGCAAAGATGTGACCCTGCCACCAAATCACACGCCTCCTGACCCCGTCTCAATCCATCAGGAAATCACGGGCACCTCCAGCTACATCCTTTCCTGAGACCACAGATGTCACCCTACACTAGCAGGGCCCATTCCAGGAACCCGTACCACCTGCTGAGCCCGTGAACAGA
The DNA here is from genome assembly GCF_017639785.1 of Mesocricetus auratus. NCBI lineage: Eukaryota > Metazoa > Chordata > Mammalia > Rodentia > Cricetidae > Mesocricetus > Mesocricetus auratus. Next base: position 6,930,969 of record NW_024429192.1, on the reverse strand, counting down.
CCCACTGAGCTTCATCTTTCCATTGGAGGCCAAGGCAGACCCTAAGCAGAACCCAGGATGGGAATCTTAGGCGAGCACTTGTTTTGGACTAAAGATTAGAGACTTCCCTCTCCGGTAAGAGAAATACTTAGATTGACAATTATGGGATAAATACTTAAATCAGAGCTAGCCAGTAAGAAATAAACAAGGCCAGCAGCTTCATAATTAATATAGCCTCCCGTGTGTTTATTTGGGACTGATGTGGCTCTGGAACCAGGCTAGCGGGAAGGCTTCTCTCAAGGAAAAGGCTTCCCTTTACAGACTTCATACTGCTCGATTCCGTCTCCCCCTGCTGGCCAGGCATCTCTGTCTCGGACCTCGAGGTGATTTAAACCACAATAGCAAAAGCATAAAGGAAAGAGAATGGTAAGAGTCCTACTTACAAAGGGCATAGCTTAAACTATGAGATTCCACCTCCATCTGCATTAAGAGAAGCACTTGAAACAATTTTTTAGAGAGGAAATATCTGTTAATACCCAAGCCTGCACTTTCTCCTCTCTCAGACCTCTTTACCTCAATTTTCTAGAGAAAAGAAAACATTTTCCCAGGCCTGCACACCCCACTCATGCTCATTTTAGCATCAATGGGTACATTTGGAGAACTGCAGATGCTGCCCACATAAAGGGGTTGCGTCCGGTAGATCTCTGTCAGTGAAAACACTCCACACGCGTGCTCCAGGTTGCTGCTCAGCAACACAGTGTTGACTCCCCCGCCGTGGTTTCCACGGAAGAGTATTTCCTTGCGCCATCATGAAGTTGCCAAACCATTGGATCGTGGCGAGTTGGGCACGGTCGTGTGGGCCGATTGATTTGGTGCTTTCACGGTGCTGGGAGGGGCAGGACAGTGTGACAAGTCAAGTCAGGAGGAAAAGACTAACATCGAAGCACCCGGGTACACTTTTCCTTTTAAAATCACGGGGTGACTTCCGCTGACATAAAGTTGTTACTCAGATTACCAGGCAAGGCTTGATGAGTGTCAAACGCAGAGCAATCAGAAGGCGCAGCTGTAATGTGTCCTGAAAACGCAGTCATGCCTTCGTCCTACTTCTCGGAGTAAAGCAGGACCCTGCGGCTGCGAGCTGCCGCCGTCCTGTCCTCGAATGGCCTGGACGTCCCCTCCCAGCTGCGAGTTATTTCATCCGGTCATGGGACTGCTGTTAAAAAGGGACCAGAGAAATCACTCTCACAGCTGCACTTCCAGGAGGGCTGAGGGACAAACAGGGAGAACATGTGTGCTGGTCTCAGCTGCCCCAAGGACGCAAGACAGGAGGCCTCCCAGGGTGGAACACTAGTGACACTAGCTAGCCTACAGAACACTAGCTTCTGAGTTAGTCAGGGTCCCCAAGCTCCTACCTACCAGTGGTGGAAGAGATACAGGACAATGATCTGTGTAGCCAGAAGCTGGGGGCGATGGCTAATCTCAGTGGTGAATTTGTCACACCTCTGACAAAGTGCCTCTTCTGATTGGGCGTGTCTTTGGGACATTTTCTTCACTGTCGGTTGATGGGGGGGGGGCAGTCCACTGTGGGCGGTTCCATCCCTCGTCGGGTAACTGGGGATTTGAGGCTGGAAACGAGGCAGCTGGTAGCCTTCTATGGTCTCTGCTTCAGTCCAACCTCCAGTCCCTTCTGGAGCTCCTGGCTTCCCTCAGTGACGAACTGCGCTACCTGTAAGCCCTTGTATTTTAGAAATGGCTGTAAGTGGCTTACTTGAGACCAGATAGGCCCGGAACCCAGGGGAAAACAAAGTACCCCTGCTCTGCTAAAGGAGTGTGACAATGGAGTGACCCGCGTTCATGGTCACACGGGCAGTGTCAGGTGTGGGCACAACGCCAGTCAGATGGCAGTGACTTCCTTCCACAGCCTCCCTGCCACTGTTGTAGGTAGGCCCACCAGGCCTCCCTGAAGTTTCCTGAGAGTGCCACGGACTTGCAGCCATTGCTAAAATACAAAGGCCTGTCTTCGGGAGGCACCTGAGATCTAAACCATAACATTTTCCTGTCTCTCAAAATGTGGACCATATTCAGGTATTCATTTTGAAAAACTATTCTGTTTTTTGGAGAAGAAAAAAAATAGAACTGGTGTGGTGAAGACTACGGCTAGCAGTTTTGCTAGCATTCAGAAGCTTAAAATCAACCTCACAGGGCTGACACCAAGGTGTCAACTGCTCTGGTTCTTTCTAGAAACTCCAGAAGAAAAGCCATTCCTTATGTTGTCCAACGGGGAAGGGCCTGGTGCATCCCTTGGCTTGTGGCCACAGCACCCTGACCTCTGCCTGTCGGGGCACATCTCTGTCTCACTGACTCTGTCAGGGCGCATCTCTGTCTCACTGACTCTGGCCCTCCTGGCTCCCCTTAAAGAAGGCTGTCGTGACAGTACTGGATCCTCTGCTCGATCCAGGACAAGAAACAGATTCAGGGCTTTGACATGTGGGCGTCTATGGAGGCCACCAGGAGGACAGGAGGAACCATTTGATTGGCTGTTATTCCTGATGTCCCTAGGAGACAGGAGTGAGAAGATGGTCACTGTGACCATCCACAGTCGCAGGTCACCAGTGTGGGGATGGCTGTGTTAAAGGGCCGTCTCCACGTTCCCTTGCGTACTAATGTCCTTGACTCCACACTCCACTTCTCTTCTCTGAGGCGCCTGCCCACCAGGTCCACCCTAAGACATGGAATCTTCCATCGTGGGAAGAACATTGAGCCTCCGCCGCACTCCCGGAGCTTAACTCGTAGCGCCACATCTTGTCGGTGTCCGAGACCCTCGTACATCAGACCCAGGCCACGGCTCTTCTGTCTGGCCAGACTCTTGGCGAGTCAGACAGCTGGGATCCCAACAGGCACATGGGTCCCTGCTGAGGAGAGGTAGTGCCACATTTCCTGGACTTTTGTTTTGCTCTTTTTTAATGAATGAATTCGTGACATCATTTTTCTCTCATGGTCTCTTGGGCTTTAGAAGGTTTTTGTCTTCCAGGCCACTTTTACTTCCTAAGCATAAATCCAATCCAAGATTAATGCATGGCTTCCATTAGGCGTTTAAAAACACCAAAACATAGCACACTCAGACACACTGTGAATTGAAGAATGCGTTCTTGACAGTCTGAAAGGTTCAGATTGGGAAATATGGATGCAGAAATAGTAGCGGGGGCTACAGCTGTGCTGTTAGCCCTCTGTGTCTGTCGGTTCACTTCTCCCGATGCTACGAACCATGAGTGGGAAATACTGAACATGCTTAAACTTTATTTGAGTCATTATTGTCTTAACAGAATAATACACCAAGTGCTCTCATAGAATTTACATTGTATCCAGTGTTAGAAGTAACGCAGAGGTGTTGTTACATATACAAAGGACATGTGTGCAGTGCATGCAAATACTATGTCACTTTATGGAAGGCACTAGAACACTGTGGACTTTGGTACCACAGTGGGCCTGGAGCCGATGCCCCAGGGATATGGAGGGAGCATCACATTAGCCAGCAAGAAGAACTAGGCTGAGGGGCTTTCTGTCGGCTATGTCCTGCTCTGCCACCCACTGACTATCTGAGCGAGGATGTCACTCGCCTGCACAGGGCCAGTGTCACACCTTTATAATCCAGCCCCTCCGCTGAATCTCCCACTTAATTTCCCAGCGTGGGATTGACCATGGAATTTCTTTTTAAGTTCTCTAGTGACTTCACTGCAAGGTCTGGAATGAGACCGTGGGCTGCAGATTCCTGGAGAACACCAGGACCATGTCTGGGTTTGGGGAGCCCAGGGTTAAGATTCTCCTAGGACTCCGAGACAGGGAGAGGCAGCGGCTGTAGAGAATAGGTCAACCCACATGTTGAGAACTGTAAACCTTGACTCCCTGGGACTTGAGTCCAGTGGAAATGCTCTTGGCCATTCTGACATTGGGTGCCAAGCCAGTGATGGCTGGAACCTAATGTGATTTGAAAGCCCTTGAGAGAGATGCTGTAAGTCATGGTCACACCAGCCAAATCCTTTCCCACCAAAACTTACAGAAGCAGCATCAGGGAAGACGTTCCCAGACAATAAAGACGGCACTTCAAGTGAAAGGCTAAATTTAGCAACAGCCTTTCGGAGTCTCTATCAAGACTGAAAATCTGTATCTACTTCCACTTAAAGAGATACGACATTCAGAAAACAAAAAGAAAAACAAAACCGTATGTACATACAGCTCAAAGGTGTGTATGCACACATGACTAAAATTCCTTCCCTGGGGGAAAGATAAGCAGCACCCGCGCCTCCTCTTAGGGTCCCAAGGACAAACCAATGTTCACTTCCACAAAATTTCACCCCTGGGAAACCAGCCAGTCTACTGGGCTACAGGGCAGCAGGTGACTTCAAGGCAGCCACAGGGGGAGGATGGGCTGTTTGTTTCTTGCTGGCTAGCTCTGACTTAAGTATTTAACCCATCTAAGTATTTCTTTTACCGGAGAAAGGGTCCAGACTTCTTACCCCTATGGCAGCTACATCGTGACTCCCTGTGTTTCTCCTTCCCAGAATCCTGCTCGACTCCTAGTCCCACCTATCTTGCTTCCCTATTAGCCAACAGTGCTTTATTGACATATACACAGGACTCACCCATCACAAAATAATAAAAATAAAATTCAACTCATGAATTGCTTATTTCTGGAATTTTCCATTTGTTATTTGGGACCATGGCTAACCTCTAGTAACTGAAACTGAGTGAAGGAAACCTCAGTTAAGGGAGTCTACTGCTTTTTACACTAGAAATAATGTTTGCTAATAAAAAGGAATGAAGTAATAAAACTTAGACAGGGATGGACGACTAGGCTATGCTAAGTGAAGGGAGGCCCATTTTATGTAATCCATTCGCATGAAATGTCCCCAACAAGTGAAGCCATGAAAGCAGAAGGGAGCTTGATGGCTTCCTGGGACTGAAAACTTGGGGGGGGGGCGAGGTATGACAGCCGAAGGGTACAGGAGTCTGTCTTTGTGAACAAGTGACAAGGATGTTCTGAAAACTGACTGTGGCCACGGTTTGACAGCTCTGAGAATGAAGCCCAACCACTGTGTGGGTAAATCCCGAGGCTGATGAATCCTGCTCCAGTAGAGCTAGCGCCAGGCTGAAAACCGTCACCTCGGGCTTTGTCTGTGTCCCTCCTGGTCTTCCTCCTCCTCCCCTGCATGCCGTCAGGTAGTGTGAGGTAAGAGGCCAGGAACCATTAGGAACCCAAAGGAGACGGTTTTATCTTGCCCAGCTTTGGCATACCCTGTGTAGCAACTTCTGTTTGAAAACTCGATATGAACACCAAGAGGAAGCAGCCCAAGCTGACTTAGCCTTCCAGCCCAAGGCCACAGTCCAGGGACCACCAGCAGGTTCCTATGGACACCGAGCTAGGAATGAACGGCCCTCCTGGGTGGACTCCTGACGCTTTTACATGAGGGTTTCCTTTGTGAACGCCACGGTTCTCTGCAGGTAAATGGCCTACTTAAAACAGACCCATTTCTGTATTTTCTCCATTGCTTTTTAGCCAAGGCTCCTGTGTATTAATTGCCCTGCAATCTATAGGGGTGGGGTGGGGAAAAACAAAAGAAATATCAAATTAAGTCTATCCTATAATTGGTAGGAAACCATAATTTGGGGTTTTGTCATGCTGTTCTGCATAGTGATACTGTAATCAAAATGACTCATGGGGGAGAGGAATCTCAGGCATGCTGTTCTAAGAGAACAGAGAGGACCAGCCTTCTGCCAAGCCTGCCCACCCGAGTCTGAGACCCAGGACCTACAGAGTGGAAGGAGAGATCAGATTCCTGCACAACATCACCTGAGCTGCTCATACACACACTGAGCAGACAGATGTAATTTTAAAAGAGAATGAAACACAGAAGTCGCATATTTGGCTGTTATTAGAATCACTCCAGATTCCTCTCTGTATTGCACAAGCCATCCCACCATAGTGGTCTACGTAACCCCAGCAATGTGTAAGAGTTGACACTGGACACAAAACCTGCCTGGCCTCAGCTCAGGGAGATAACATGGAGATAGGGAGGTTTATTACAGCCGAAAAGGACAAAACCAACTTGGTTTCCTTTCCTGTTGCTGTGATAAAATACGTCCACAATAGCAACTTAAAGGGGAAAGGACTATTGGGTTCACAGTTCCAGGCCACAGCCCATCAAAGCACGGAGATGGCAGGGGCAGGGACTTGAGAGGACTGGTCACATTACCCACAGTCCAAGAGCAGCGAGCAGCCTTCTCGTGGGCATGGGACTCTCTGCAGCCTGCTCCTGCGACTCTCTGCAGCCTGCTCGTGCGCGTGGGACACTCTGCAGCCTGCTCGTGCGCGTGGGACACTCTGCAGCCTGCTCGTGAGCATGGGACTCTCTGCAACCTGCTCGTGAGCATGGGGCTCTCTGCAGCCTGCTCCTGCGACTCTCTGCAGCCTGCTCGTGCGCGTGGGACACTCTGCAGCCTGCTCGTGCACGTGGGACACTCTGCAGCCTGCTCGTGCAAGTGGGACTCTCTGCAGCCTGCTCGTGCACGTGGGACACTGCAGCCTGCTCGTGGGTGTGGGACTCTCTGCAGCCTGCTCCTATGACTCTCTGCAGCCTGCTCGTGCGCGTGGGACACTCTGCAGCCTGCTCGTGCGTGTGGGACTCTCTGCGGCCTGCTCGTGGGCGTGGGACACTGTTTGCTCTCTCCTTTTCATTCGGTTCAGGATGCAGCCCGGGAAATAGGCTGCCCACATTGAGCATGGGTCTTCCAACTTCACTTAATCCCATCAAGAAAACCCTCTCAGGCATGCTGGGGGCCATTTCCCATGTCAACCATCACAACAAAGAAGCCAGAAGCCCAAAACGGCCTCCCAGTTTATCCGCTGGTCTCAGAGAAAGTTCCTGACACACAGTATCCGGTCCTTGTCTGGAGACCTGTCCATCTCTCTCAGCCATCTTTTGTGACAGGAGATAGTCCCCCCTCCCCCGGCTGAGTGCGCTCGTAGGAGCAGGTGCGCTTTTGAAGGGCATCACTGTAAATGGCGTCAGGAAACAATCCCACAGTTGGGTATATTTATTACTAAATATAGCCTGGCTTTTTGCCTCTGGTATTGTCTATACCAGCTGAGGCTTTTTTTAAAAAATATGTTTGAATAGGAACTGTGTAGGACTGCTGGAAATTCAGAATAACCATGGACAAAAAGAATAAATTACCCTCTATTTATCTCCTCTATGAAAGTCCGAGCTGCTATTTGGATCAATGATGTGACTTCCGTGAGGCTACGCACTCTGCTGCCTCGATGCTGTCTCAGGCCCACAGCGTCAGTCTTCCAGGTGAGGGTTCACCCGCGTGCTGCCAAGCTTGCTGCCAGCAGCAGGGGTGAAGAAACAGACGAGAGAGAATATGTCCCTTCCTGTGGGAGTGCCATGTGGTTCATCTATGCCTTTGTCTCAGCTTTTGTTGACTAAGAGGTGAGATGTAGTCATACATCCTCTCAAGTGAAGAAGAGGGTTTAATTTGGAAGCTGTGAGTCCATCTACAAATTGAAGAGGTTATTGCTATGAGAGGAAAAATGGTGGCCATAGGCCAGCTAGCGGCGGACAGATGCCAGGAATGCAGCTAACGGCTGGAGAAAAACAGCATCTACTCGATCACCAGATTCTACTTTTCTCTCGTCACGCCCATTCTTCACCAGCAACTTGCTTTGGCCAATGGGCTCTCAGCAGAAACGGCGCTGGTCACTTTCAGGCAGTCTATAAAAGCAAGCACAAGGCTCTTAGTCTCGTCTCTCGTCGAAAAAACCATTGAGGGATCCAGTAAGATGGCAGACAGTCTCTATCAATGGGCCAGGCGTCAGGCATCAGCAATAATGGTTGATAGATTATGTTGCTTTGGCATGGTTATTGGTGTGTCCGCAGCACGCTCAAGCCTAGCCTGGTGGGAACAATGCCATATCTTTTGCCAGTAGACCAGTAGTAGAATCTCTGTTCAAAACATGCATCCCTTTGCCATCAGCACCATAGTGCTGGGGGCTGCCTGTGGTGGGCTGAGTGAGGCTTCCCCTCATAGGCTCGCATACGTGCGTGCTTGGTTCCCAGATGATGAACTATTTGGAAAGATTAGGAGGTGTGTCCTTGTTGGAGGAGGTGTGTCATTGGGGGTGGGCTTTGAAGTTTAAAAAGTCCACACCAAGCCCAGTCCCTCCCTCCCTCTCTCTCTCTCTCTCTCTCTCTCTCTCTCTCTCTCTCTCTCTCTCTCTCTCTCCCTCCCTCCCTCCCTCCCTCTCTCTCTCTCTCTCTCTCTCTCTCTCTCTCTCCTCCCCCCTCCCTCTCCAGTGCCACACCTGTCTGTCCCCTGACATGATGACAATGGACTAATCTAAAACTGTGAGCAAGCCCCCAATTAAACGCTTTATTTTATGAGCTGTTGCCTTGGTCATGGTGTCTCTTGCCAGCAACAGGACAGAGACTAAGACACTGCCCTCTACTGGATATTCACAATGAGCCGCGATGACTTTACTAACACAATGAACATCATTTCCACCTCAGTTGGAGAATGCTTCCAACCGTTTTTCCTCCATAGTTGACCATACACGGGCACACAGCTTACTGCTACTTGAAACAATGTTGCCCAATGAAGTTTTACATAACACAAGGAACTTGAGGGGACTAAAATCTGTCCATTAATTTGTTTTCTAACTTTACATTTTCACAAACGGAGAACCAAAGAACATCATACCCCCAATAATTAGGGAATGCCATAATGTTAGTGATATGATTAACAACACACTACTTGTAGGGAAAAGGGACCAGTCAAAGAAGCACACCCTGAGCAGAGCCAAAGAAACACACTTTGGCCCTGCAACCACAACCAAAGAAATGTACCCTGGCCCTGAAACCAGTGCCAAAGGAACACACTTTGTCCCTGGAATCAGAGTCAGTGAAAGAAATGTACCCCGGCCCTAAAATTGGAGCCAAAAGGCTAAAAAGGACCAGAGAAAGAAACACACTTTGGCCCTGAAACCAGAGCCAAATCTGACCCTAATCCTGTGTAAAAAAGTAACCAATCCCGGAGCAGAGCTCTAGCCAATCTGAGCTCAGCACTGAAATCGGACCAATCCCTACCCTGGAAAAACTTCCCCAATCCCTATATAAACCCTGTGTATGTTCAGCTTGGCTGGTCCAGCTGTCTTCCAATAAACACCTTTGGATGAGCTTCGGGTGAAGATCTTCTTTTGCGGCGGCGACAGAGCAGAGGCGACCCTGGGCAGAGCAGAGCAGAGCAGAGCGAGCAGCGCTGTAACACTTGCCCGGGAAACCTTCCTTGGCAGAGCAGAGTTGTTACACTCTGCTCCCGGCTCCCTGCTCTCCGCTCTCCGCTCTCCAGGAGCAGAGCTGAACTGTAGCAACTTCGCCTGAGAAACCTCCTGCGGAGCAAAACTGCTACACTAGGCGAACATCCCCAGCTGGAAGACCCTGTCCTGCAGGAGCGGAGCGAGCTGATACACCGGAGAAGCCTTTCTCTGAGGCAAGGCTGTAAGCTGCCAAGCTTACTGCAACCTGTGGTGGTCCTTGGCTCCCGAGCTCCAGGATACCTTTACATCTGAGCTGTGTACCACTCAGTATCCTTGGCTCCCGAGCTCCAGGATACCTTTCCACCTGAGCTGTGTAACACTCAGTATTCTGTGACTCCCGAGTGCCAGAGTACCATACCTGACCCACTCCTGTTCCATCCTGTCCCGACCCATCCCGACGAAACGCTTACATTTGGTGCCAAAACCCAGGATAGGCTCTCCTGGTGCCTGGGCTCCCTTTCATGGTCTGAGCCGCACTGGGATCCTATCCCTCATCTCCAGTCTACCCGTGACTCGGATAGGCTCTCCTGGTGCCTGTGCTCCCCTTCGTGGTCTGAGCCGCACTGGGACCCTATCTCTCATCTCCAGTTGGCCTGCAGCAGACTCGCCTTCCAGCTCACCAATCGCTTGACACTCCATCCACCATCAACGACTGGGTAAGTCTCCCCTTCATTTGGTGTTTCAGCTCCCTAAGTCAGGGATACTTGTAGAGACAGAGGTACCCCAGCCAAGGCCCTTAAGGCTACAGCTGACCCTCCTCACCTTACCCCATCCTACCACCCTTGAAATTGCAATCCTGCAGTTTCCTTAGGCCCCACCGGGTCATTGCGTCCCTTCCTGACCTCCTCCCTTGGAGCTGGCTGTCGTTGCACAGCTCCTCTAGGCCCTTGTGGCTTCTACAATTCCATTCCTGACCCTTTCTTTTGGATGAGACCCTTTTAGAGCTCGGTTTCCATCTACGCCTTCTGGCCTCTAGAAAAGCCCTGGTACCAGGCGCCGAGTCTCTTCTGGCTTAGCCGGGCTAAGCCTGACCCCCGTTGAGTTGGGTGACGACCCTCTGAACGGCTTGGTCCTCTTTCAGTGGTCCTCCCTGAGTCCTGGGGACGCCCTTGACTACAGGCTGCAGTGACCTTTTCCTTCTCATCCATGGGAACCGTGTCATACGTACCCTCCCATTCCCCCTTGGGATGCCTCCTAGAAAACCTCAAGTCTCTACACCTGACACCTGAACTAAAGGGTTCTAAACTTATTCACTTTTGCAATAAAATTTGGCCTAAATACCATTTAGATAATCAGTCCAAATGGCCACGTAATGGCACCCTCGATCCCAATATTATTCGGGACCTTTACAACTACTGTGAGCGATTGGAGAAATGGAAGGAGATTTTCTATGTCCAGGCTTTCTCTCTGCTACGCTCCAAGCCTTCTCTCTGTGCCTCATGCTCTCCCACTCAACTCCTTTTGGCTAGGAAGTCTGAGCAAGATGATCCCTCCACTGCTTTTGATCCAGCCAATGAGCCTTCTCCCCGTCGAACAAAACCCTCAGCTCCCCCTCTTGTGCTGGCCCCTCCGATTTCCCTTCCTCCCTCTTCAGTGACAAGTCACCCTAGTCAGCATTCACTGGCACCCTCCTTCAGCTCACCACCAACAGTCCCTAGTCCTCCCACTACTCGGTCCCGCTGCACTAAGGGACCACCCCCTTTACCTCCCCAACCTAAACCAGCTCCAGTTCTCCCCTTGCGAGAGGTTGCCAGGGTGGATGGCTTAGTCAAAGTTCATGTCCCCTTCTCATTGACTGAACTCTCCCAAATAGACAAAAGGTTGGGATCCTATAGTGCCAACCCTTCCACCTTTATTAAAGAATTCCAGTATATTACCCAGTCCTATAACCTTACCTTCCATGATGTTTATATGATTCTTACCAACAATCTCCTCCCTGAGGAACGCAGGCGAGTTTGGGAACAGGCTAGAATCTATGCAGATGACATCCATCAAACTGATGATACCTACCCAGTTGGATCTATGGCAGTTCCTGACCAGGAGCCTGACTGGGATTACAATACCCCAGGGGGCATCCTAGCTAGGAAGCGGTTTTTAACTTGTCTCCTGGCTGGTCTCCGTAAGGCTGCTCTTAAAGCAGTAAATTATGAAAGGATCCAAAGGGTCATCCAGGACAAGGATGAAAACCCATCCCAATTCCTAGACCGTCTTACAAAGGCCCTCTTACAATACACCAATGTGGATCCTGAGACTCAAGATGGAAACCAACTCCTTATGACCTACTTTTTTTCCCAAAGTTACCCTGATATTAGGGCCAAACTCAGACGTCTAGAAAAGGGTCCCTTAACTCCACAGTCAGAAGCCCTAAATGTGGCATTCAAGGTGTACCATGGAAGGGATGAAAAGGCCCCAAAACAAAAATACCTGATGATGGCTAAAACCTCTTGGGCAGCCAAAACAAAAGCCCAGGCTCCCAAAGGACAAAGGCTCCTACGTCCTTGTTTCAAATGCGGTCAGGAAGGCCACTGGGCCCGGGCCTGTCCAAACCCTCGTAAACCACCAGGACCATGTCCAAGGTGCCATCAAGAGGGACACTGGGGCATTGATTGCCCCCATGTTCCTGACAGCATGGGGACATCAATCCCAGATCGCCCTTCAACTGACCTCCTTGGCCTGGCCATTGATGACTGACGAGGGCCCGGGCTCCCTTGGCCTGACCACCGCCATCTCCGACAGGGAGCCTCGGGTAGTTATCATAGTATCAGGGAGGCCTATCTCCTTCCTCCTGGACACTGGAGCCACTTTTTCAGTCTTGACAAATTTTTGGGGACCAACCACTCTTTCTTGTTCCTCTATTGTCGGAGTAGGAGGACAGCCCTATCAGGCCCAACAAACCCCACCACTTAACTGTATCTTTAAGGGTATCCCCCTTACTCATTCCTTCCTAGTGATACCAACCTGTCCCATCCCATTGCTGGGAAGGGACCTTTTAGCCAAAGTGGGAGCCTCCATTTCTTTTGCTCCTCCTATCCGTTTGGCCTCAGGTTTGCCAGCTGTTCCCCTTCTCCTCCTCCTACAAACCACACCGTCTGACACACTTCTTCCCTTACCATCCTCTCAGGTAGATCCTCAGGTATGGGACACCCAAAATCCCTCTATAGCCAAACATCACACCCCTCTAATCATCCGACTACAAAACCCTGCCAAATATATAACTAAGGCTCAATACCCACTTTCACTCCAAAGTCTCAGGGGACTCAAACCTCTCATCTCTGACCTCCTGAGAAAAAGTCTTCTTCGCCCCACTTCTTCCCCCTTCAACACCCCCATACTTGCAGTCAAAAAACCTAATGGAACCTACCGCCTGGTTCAGGATCTCCGACTTATTAACTCAGCAGCAGTGCCCCTTCATCCTGTAGTTCCCAATCCTTATACTCTACTCTCCACCATCCCTTCAAAAACTTCTCATTTCTCTGTCCTTGACCTCAAGGATGCCTTCTTTTCTATTCCTCTGGACCCCCAGTCACAAAATATCTTTGCCTTTACTTGGACTGACCCAGACACACACATTTCTACCCAACTTACTTGGACAGTCCTACCTCAAGGGTTCCGGGACAGCCCCCATTTATTTGGAGAAAGGAAAGGCGGGGCTGGCAGGCAGAGAAAACAAATAGGAGAAAAAAGAGAGAAAGGAGATTATGGGATGAGAAAAGGAGAGGAGGATTCCGCGGGCCAGACAGACAGACATGGAATAAAAAGTAAAGAAAAGATATACAGAAACAGAGAAAGGTAAAAGATCAGAGGCAAAACGTAGATGGGATGATTTAAAGGTAAGAAAAGCTGGCCAAAAAAAGCCAGGCATTTACAAGAAAGAATAAGCCTCCCTGTGTGAGTCATCTGGGATCTGGCGGAAGGTCCCCCAGAAGGCCAAAGGGTAGAACAACCAGCAGCACTGGAGAGACGAGAGACAGGTCAGTGGTTACAAACACTGGCAGCTCTTGTAGAGAAGCCCGGTTCTGTTCCCAGTACCTACATGGGGCTCACAGCCATCTGTAGCTCCAGCTCCAGCCCTCTTCTGGCTTCTGCGGGCACCAGGCGCACATATGGTCCAAGTACATACATGTAGGCAAAATCAGTACACATAGAATAAAAATGAGTAAATAAATCGTTGTGCTCACCTCGGCAACACACAGACTTTACTCGGAACCATACAGAGAATAGCACGTCCCCCGCGGATGGAAGATGTAAAAATCCATAAAGCGTTCCAGGCACTCTCACCCAGCAACAGAGGGAACACTGAAGAACCTGGGGTTGTGGTAGGCACCTGCACCTCTAGTACCAACTGCTTAGGAGCCTTGGACAGTCTGCCCAAAACACTAACTGAAAAGCAAAACAAGGCTGTACTCGGCTTGCAAAGGCTCCTCTTCCGGTTCCCAGCACGCCATCTCCAAGGGCACCTGGCACCCTCTTCTGTCCTCCCTGGGTACTGCACTCACACATACACACCTACACGCAGATACATATAACTAACTATAAAAACAGAATCTCTACACGTTAAAGCAAAAGTCCCCAAAGAGAAACCAGAATCCCCGTCGCCAAGACTCTTTGAAGCTGTTCTCTCGGTTATTCACGAAGCTCTAACCATGGAAGGCTCCCAGGGCAGGGCTGTCACCGCCTGGTACGCGCGCGAGCCTTGGTGGAAAGACAAGATCTTGATTGCGTCACCAGAGGATTTTAGAATAGCCTGGCCCCAGAAGAGCCTCAGAGAGAAGGAACACAGAATGGGACACCAGCCCAGTTTGAGTCTGCCCTTGGGGTTGGCATTTGTTACTGTTGCAATAAAGGAGGCTGGAACTCCATGGAGCCCTCTCAGTGGTTATGTGCTGAGAGCACTCTCCTGGGGAGAAAACCTTCAGAGGTTTCAAAGCGAGCCCCAGTATGACGTGACTGCCAGGGGCGCTCGGGTTATTCCCGGCTGTGCTTTCTGAACCGCAGACTTCTGGCTCTTTTTGGCCATGTGCAAACAGAGGAAGCTGTTCTCTGAGGAAATGCACGTCCGTCATGATGCTCAACCTGCATTTCTCTTGCTGGGGACCTGTGCAAAAACAGGCCCTTGTCTGTGGGAAGCACACTGTGGAATCTATGCGCCACGCTGAGATAGATGGTAGCGACAAATGATGTGCCTTCACTGGAATGGCGCTAAGATATCTGTTGTCTGGGAGGTGGTCGTGTGTGAAAACGGAACCCTCGGAGGAGGATCTGTGTCCTTGTAGGAGCTGCAAAGACCGCAGTCTGGCCTTCCATCATGGTGGACACAGAGAGAAGACATCTTTGTGACCTCACTTCCTGCGTTTTGATATTGGGCTTCTGGCCTTTGTAGTGGGGAGAAATAGGTTTTGTTATTTATCAGCCACCCAGCTTATGGTGTTTCGTTATAGCTGTCCAGAGGGACTAAGACAATGACCTTGTGTAAAGCCAAGGGATAGAGAAAGACAGGCTCACCAGGTAAGACAATGATCAGGATGCCACACAGGTATTCGTGAGGAGTAAGTAAGACCTCTGTCCCCTTTGCTCCCCTTACCCAATCCTATCCGTACACGGATGCCTTTATCTTTGCATGCCGGCAGATAGACTGAAGTACCACAAGCATCCATGCTTGGAAATCCTATCTAGTATTAGATTTCCTTTGTAACTGTGTCATCAAGACCACGTGTGCCGTCACTTTTCAGAGAACTGTCACCACAAAACACACTTACACCCTTCGTCCTTGGCATTTATTGGCAGTTTTTCTTATGGATACTATAACACTCAGGATTCTGGAGTCTTAGTCATGGTTCACTTCTGAATGTATCTCTCTTGGTGCAGTGCTTGCACTGGGCATAGTGGCACGTCCCTATAATTCCAGCACTTAGGAGATGAAGACAGGAGAATCAGGGGTTCGGTGTCATCTTTGGCTATATAGCAAGTTCCAGGCCAACTTGAGATACATGAAACCTATCTAAAATAACAAGAAAGGATTTCATAGGTTACACGATGCTGCTGGGAAGCTTGACAAATGCTGGTTAAATGTTTAGACACTTTTATTCTTTAAAGAGCAGAGCTGAAACTGAGGCCTGTCACACTGCTAAAATTGTAGTCCCAACCCTTAATCTATATCTAAGCACTATGGTTGTATCTGACTTTTAGAAAAACCACCGTTAGGTACACTTCTAGATAGACCACCATGACTTAACACCATTGTTTTCAAGTCCATGCGGATAGCATTTATCTTTTCACAGTTTTCTTACATGATTTTATGACTCTGAAACTGTAGCATAGAGAGCTATTTGGTTTTGGATTTAAGTAAATTGGTTTGATTATTGTGAAAGGAGAATATAAAATTCCTCACTACCCAAAGGAAGCTCATCAGAAATCCAGGTAAGATGTCTGTGGCACTCCAAGAAGAAGAGTATCTATCTGGTCGCTAGTCAGAAAGTGTCAAGCTGCGGGCTCTGTGGTGCACCCCTGTGATTCCAGCATGGGGATGTGGGAGCGGAAGGCTCAGCATCCGTGGCAGCTCTGACCACAGATCAAGTCTAAGCTGGAGCTGGGCTGCATGACGCCCTGTCTAGTGAGACAGGGTAAGAAATGTAATTTTCACAGATGGGCCACCAGGAGGCAACTTAAAAATAATCGTCCCCCATGATTCACTCCCTGAAGATGACGGACTGGGATGGCATGCTCAGGGTACCACCAGCGCCCATCACAATCCCGCCAGTGACGTACTGCCTGGGTGGTGGTGGTCCACTATGCTATATCAGCTTGTAACGTAGCATCTTTGTGGAAGCACTCTCGCCTAATTCCACATTTTGATGAACATGTTCATGTCATTGAGCAATATGCCACCATGTTCCCTTGCCTTTAAAAGGAAAGAACATAGAGTTTCTGAGCGTTCAGACTTGGGGCCAACTTTTCCAATCTTGTCGACAGTCTACTACACCAGACTGTCGGAAGCAGAGACGTGAGAATCTGAATATCAGAGAAGGAACTGGGCGTTCTCCGGCTGGCTTCCTGGTTCTCTTCCTCCCCTTGATGGGGAAAGATGAGACACACATGTATCAACTCCAACTGCTCAGTAGTAACAGAAGCAAAAGTTCACTAGGGGCTGCAGGCACCTCTCCGTGGTAAAGGGCATGTCTAACATGCACAAAATCCTGGATTCAAAATCTCTTCTTCTCTCTCTCTCTCTCTCTCTCTCTCTCTCTCTCTCTCTCTCTGAAATATCTGCCTTATCATGCTATTTCATAATCCACAGACAGTTTTGGCTGATTTCTTAATAATATGTTACCAGAAAAACACATCACAGCTGCAAGAGGCAACCTCATATGGACCATTTCCCCATTTCCTAACATAAGCTGCAAACCACCACACCCATTCCACAAAACTAGGGCAATACCCCTCCATAGCCTGGCACGCCTCAAAGACGCTTGGACATAGAAGCAATACCTGCTCTGCCCTTCACAGTATTTTAAATGGAATAGAAGAGGTAAATTTAGTTACAAAAATATATTATTTTCCCCATGGGACTTAACATAATTAGTTCATTTTGATGGAGTGGGAAGAAATCCAGCTCAGGAGTATACTGTTTTCTCTAGAATTGAGAGAGAGTGAGAGAGAGAGAGAGAGAGAGAGAGAGAGAGAGAGAGAGAGAGAGAGAGAGAGAGAGAGAGAGAGAGAGAGAGAGAGGAGGAGGAGGAGGAAGAAGAAGAAGAAGAAGAAGAAGAAGAAGAAGAAGAAGAAGAAGAAGAAGAAGAAGAAGAAGAAGAAGAAGAAAAACTCCCCACCACCGCAGCATAGAAAAAAAAGTCTCAGCCCCTCATTTGTGAAATGGCCACCGTGGGAGCAAGGAACTTCCCTCTTCTCTCTCTTTTAGAAGGCAGGCAGCACTCAGCCAGTGAACCCTTATTCATTTTAGGCGACAGGTCTTGTGTGCCTGCTTGGCACCGAGACACAGACTCGGAACCGAGACACAGACTCACAGGAAGAGAAGGGCACACAAGCAAGTTGCAGGGACAGACCACCCGAGAGCCAGGCTGGAGCAGTCGGGCCACCACCGGCAACAACAAAAGCAAGCCTCCCATAAACCTCACACCGGACACAAGGAAGGGGCGATGTCAATCATTAAAGAATGTGAAACTTCAAAATATTTCGGAGCAAACAAGGAGGAAGGAGTCTGTGAGCACGGCTCAGTGGTGAGTTCTTAGGGATGACACCTGGAAGGAAATGAAACAGTGGCGGGGAGCTCGCCCTCGTGACGGTCTCTGCTCTAGCGGAGGAGAAATAGAAGCTGCGTGGTATTCTTTTTGTTGCTGTGACCAAAGGCCTGGCAAGAAACAACTCAGAGAGCTGGAGAGACGGCTCAGAGGTTAAGAGTTCCGGCAGCAATTCCAGAGGACCTGGGTTCAATTCCCGGCACCCACAAGGCGGCTCACAACCATCTGTAACCCCAGTTTCAGGGGCTCTGATGTCCTCTTCTAGCCTCTGTGGACACACACGTTGTAGACTGATAAACGTGCAAACAGCATACACATACATGTAAAACAATTTCTAATTTAAAAAAGGAAAGAAACGCCGGGCGTTGGTGGCGCACGCCTTTAATCCCAGCACTGGGGAGGCAGAGGCAGGCGGATCTCTGTGAGTTCGAGACCAGCCTGGTCTATAAGAGCTAGTTCCAGGACAGCCTCCAAAGCCACAGAGAAACCCTGTCTCGAAAAACCAAAAAAAAAAAAAAAAAAAAAAAAAAAAAGGAAAGAAACAACTCAGTCAGAAAGATGGCTCAGCAGGTAAAGGTGTTTGCCCCTAAGCCTAACCATCTGACTTCCTTCAGAATCCACCTAAAGACAGAAGAAGACAACCCTTATTCCACTAAGCTGTCCTCTGACGTGCATATACATGCCGTGACACACACACAAACACGCACACACACACACACACACACACACACACGCCACACACACACACATTAATTAATTAAAAAGAAGCAACTCAAAGGATGGAGAATTACTTCAGCTAGGTTTGAGGGTCCTTCATGGAGGAAGGTATGGAGGTGAGAGGCTCAGCTGGAATTCATCTCTTCCCCATATAGCCGCAGGACAGGAAATGGAGAGCAGCCTCCAAGTGGCTCTAAAACCTCAAGTGGCCCCCAGTGACCCACCTCCCCCTGTGAGATTCCGCCTCCTAAAGACTCCACAGCCTTCCAAAGCAGTGCCACCGGACGAGGACCAAGTGTTCAAATACACGAGGCAAGGGGGACATTTCACACACAGACCACAACATCCCACCCCTGGCTCCTATAGGTCCGTGGTCATCCCGTAACAGAAATTGTGTTCAATCCAACTTAAAAAGTCCCCACAGTCGGCAAGAGTCCCAAGACGGAAAAGTCTGAAGTCTCTTCTGAGACTCTAGGCAGTCTCTTCACAACGAGTCCCTGTAATATCATTCCCAGTGTGGAAAAGCATAGCTCAGACCTTCCCATTCTAAAAGAGAAGCTACAACCAGGCCAAAGCAAGACTAAACCGAGCAGGGCAAACATCACTCACTGAGCAGGGAAAACATCGCCGAGCAGGGCAAACATCGGTGTCTACGGCTCCACGTCAAGCATCTGGGGCGTATGACGGGCTCATCTGGACTCCAATGGTCTTGGGCAGCTGCAGTCCCCCTGCTTTGCCGCCTACAGCATATGTAACCTCTGTTTTGGGCTGGTTCCACTCCATGCCTGTCATTTCCCCTGGGAAATACCCCCTGTCTCCGACATCCTGAGATCTCCATTGAAACTTAGCATTACCTTCACAGCTTGGCACAACGGCCTGGGTGGCCTGGGCGCCGTTTAGGGAATGTGACATTGCCTTACCTTATTTGACGTTGGTAGCTATCTGAAACCTTAGTATAACCCTACACAACCACTTTCCTCTTGCATCTTTCGTGACGGCAAAACCAGTACCTTGTGGATGATATTTCTCAGGTCTGCTGCTGGCTCAAGACGTAGACTCAAACACTTTGGATATAACATATGTCATCTGTATATGAGCATCACATACTAGATGAATGATTTACATAAGAATCCGGCAGTAATAAAACATGCCAATTGAAAAAGAAATGGTCAAAGCACTTGACTAGACAATTTACCAAAACTATATGCATGAAAATTACCATCTGTCGTTAGTTGGGGATTTTATTGCTGCAACAAACACCAATTCTATGCAGCTGTTCATCACCAAAGAGGGTCAGGACAAGAACTTAAGCAGGGCAGGATCCTAGAAGCAGGAGTTAATGCAGAGGCCATGAAGGATGCTGCTTACTGACTTTTCCCAAGGCTTTCTCAGCCTGCTGTCTTATAGAACTCAGGGATGGCACCACCCACCATGGGCTGGGCCCTCCCCCCATTGACCACGAGTTGAGAAAATGCCTGACAGCAGGATCTCCCAGAGGCATTTCCTCAACTGAGGGTCCTTCTTGATGACTCCAGCTTGTTTCAAGTTGATACAAAACCAGCCAGTACAGTCATTAAGTATATGAAAATCAAAGCGACCATGAAGTGTCACTGCACAGCTATCGGAAGAGGAAAAAATAAAAATATGAAACTAACATGTGCTGGTGAAGGTGCAGAGACATCTAAACATTTCCCACAAAGTTCAACTTTACCATGGGGCCCAGGAACCCTGCACTTAGGTGACTACTCAAGAGAAATATGGGTCTACGTCCACTCAGAAGTCTTCCAGCAAATGGACAAAGGATGGAAATGACTCAAACACCCACCACCAGGTGAACGGTTAGAGAAATAGTGCATATCCACAGGGAGAATGGCCACCAACAGTAAAAAGGAACAATAAGCAGTCCTACAGTTTCAAAAGGCATTATGCCATTGAAGAAAAGTCAGGCACAAAGGACGACACGCTGCGTGATTTCCTCCATATAATAGGAACAGGAGAAGAGAACAATGATTGCCCAGGGCCAGGGTTGTAGGGAAGGCTGACTGCAAATGAGTGTGAGGGAGCATTTTTTAGATGATGGAAATGTGATACGCCACGAGTGCGGTTACATGATAATATTCATGTGTTGAAACTTAAAACTGTACACTAGGCTCATTCTTTTGCTGATTTTATTGCAAGTGATTTATGCTTTAAGAAAGCAGGAATATGTATATTCATATTATACAACTTAGTAATAGAGTACTTGCCTGGCATACTCAAGGCTGTGTGTTCAATTCCCAGCAATACACACACACACACACACACACACACACACACACACAATTTCTATTGGACCAGATGATGCAAGCTATGAATCCCAGCTGCTTGAGAGGTACTGAAGCAGGAATGCTACCAGTTCAAGGCCTTCCTAGGCTGCAGAGAGAGTTCAAGGCTCATCTCAGCAACTTGGTAAGACCTATCCCATAACTGAAAGAAGAAAACAAACAAGCAAAAATGGTGAAAAGAATTTAGGGATGTAGTTAAGTAATAGAGCATTTATCTAGCATGCACAAAACCCTAGGTTCAATTCCAGTACCAAAAAAGGGGAGAGGAAGGGACCATACATGAAGCCAAGATCTTTTGGGAAAAGCACAAAGAGAATTTGTTCTGGAAGATATCAAAATATACTGTCTTAGCGTTTCTGTTGCTGTGACAAGACACCATGACCACAGCAACTCTTCTTATAAAGGAAGAAACATTCCATTGGGATGACATTTTCAGAGGTTTAGTCCATTGTTGCCATGGTGTGACAGGTGGCCTGAAGGCAGGCATGGTGCTAGAGAAGTAGCAGAGTGTCCTATATCTTGCAGGCAACAGGAAGTGAACTGAGACACTGGGTGTGGCTTGAGCATATGAGACCTCAAAGCCCACCTCCACAGTGACACACTTCCTCTAACAAAGCCACACTTCCTAGTAGTGCCACTCCCTCTGGGGGCCATTTTCTTTCAAACCACCACATATACCATAGAATTACTATACTTTTTTGTGTTTTGTTTTCTTTTGTTTGTTTAGATAAGATCTCACTCTGTAAGCAAGACTCCCATCAAACTTTTGGCAATCTTACCCCTCAGACTCCTGAGTGCTGGAATTACAGAAGTGAGCCACCATGCCTGGCAAGTTACCATAATTCTTCAAGGGTACTGTTGGTACAGCAATAGATAGCCTGACTGACATAGAGCTTAAAAGAAGAGCCATGTGCATAGTAAATGGTGATTTATGTGAGTGGTTAAAACTTCAGTACTTACAGCTCAAGTCTGGTTTCATTGAGGAAAAAAAAGAATCATCTACACAAGGCACACTGTGCTCAAAAATAGAAAATCAATTATCTAATCATCGACCTAGCTGTGAAGGCTCACACTACTCATTTCCTGACCCTGTTAAATGTTTAGGAGGCCACTGATTACCTTATGTTCTGATTTTACTATAAAAGAAAAGAATGCTATTACCAGCCAAGCTGATTGTAGTCACCACTACCTTCTAATGGGAACAGCATCATTTATCTCAGTGGGAAGATAAATATCTAAATTGTGCCCTTCCACCCACACAGAACGGAAGTGCTGAAATGTCAAGGTCCCTGCTGGTCCTTCTGGGATGTCAGTGAGTGGAAATCAAGCAGGCAGATGACTGACCGCCTTTAGTTAGAAGAGCCTGTGTTCCTCAATGTCCCATGGAGGGCTATGGAGCTGAAATTCCATCTCTCTGTCCCAAGAGGGAACTTCTAGCAATGCAGAAGGAAACCCAGCATGGGAGACTTGTGAAGAGCTGCTAACCCCAGGCAAAGCCTGTGGACTGCCAGAGACAAGGAGAATTAATGGCTGATCTTCAAGGTCAACCTGTTGGCATCCTAGTGTGACACCCCCACCCCCTGCGGTCATGCCAAGCCTTCAGTAACACCCCATAAACTGGATGACTTTGAGGAAAGCCACTGTGTTGGAGGGAAGCTTTTCTTTCTTATTCCTCCTCCCACCATGAGGCAGGACACCCAAGGGCCTGACACTGGGCTATCTACACCTCGGCCATTGTTATCGGTCTACTTCCCATAGTTACAACCAAGTGCCGGAGGCCGGGAACATTTTTAAATTTGTCTTGTTTTGTTGTGGTAGTGGTTTGAGTAAAACTGGCTCCCTGGGCTCCTAGGGAGCGGCACTATTAGGAGCTCTGTTTTTGTTGGAGTAGGTGTGGCCTTGTTGGAGGAAGTGTGTCACTAGGCATGGGCTTGGAGGTTTCAGATGCTGAAGCCAGGCCCAGTGTCACTCTCTTCCTGCTGCCTTGGATCTGGATGTAGAACTCTCAGGTACTCCTCCAGCACCATGTCTGCCTGCATGCCGCCATGTTCCCTGCCACAGCAATGGACTAACGGTTCTTTGGCCATGTGAAAGGCTCGCTCTGCTTACTGTATGATAGCAGCCACTCAGCTGGCAGGCAAGGCAATGGTAGACCACGAACTACCATTGTAATGAGCTAACTAGTGGAAGAGGGCAGGCATCCTGAGGAGCGATCTCAGCGGGGCTGTTGATACAGGGGAGGTTTAGGAGATGGGGTGAAATACCTCGGCATCAAAGCGCCGGGCACTGAACCGAACCCTCTGCCCAAGAGCCGGGGCCAGACCACTGGCTGCAAATGCAAGAGGTGATTTATTGAGTACACAGGCGCCTGCGGATGCTACTGCAACTCGGGTGCAGAGCATACGGGGCTTGCAGGGAGTACAATATTTATAGAGTTTTAATGGTTACATAAGTAATAGGCATTTCATTGGCTCATCTTGGGGGCAGGGGTAGTTCCCACGGACTAAGTTTCCTGGTATTACTTTATGAAAGACCCCGGCACGCTTCAGCAATTATTATCCTGGTCCCATGACTACTATGGTGATCATAGACACAACTGGGGCAGGGGTAGTTGCCAAGGACTAGGTGTCCTGGTATTGCCACATAAAAGACCCTGGCACGCTTCAGCAATTATTATCCGGGTCCCATGACTGCTCTGGTGACCACAGATCCTGTTTGACATCCTACCAGCTGGACGAGGCACCTGGTCTGGGTTTCTTTCATTAGGCAACGGCCTGGCCTTGCTTTTCTTTTTCTAGGGGGTCCTGGGTAGGGGTCTTTCAGGGGGAGCACTTGGTGGACACCTTCCCACTATGGTGGTTTGTGGACAGATGACACACATCTGACCCAGCTCGCTTGTCACTAGACGTTGTCCTACTCTGTCAACCTCATGAACAAAGATCATCATTCTTATCACTGAAGTCCTCCCCGCCTTCAACATAAACCGAAGATTGCACAAAACTAAATGACTAATTAGAATCTCTGATTCCGAAGCCGGGCGGTGGTGGCGCACACCTTTAATCCCAGCACTCGGGAGGCAGAGGCAGGCGGATCTCTGTGAGTTCGAGGCCAGGCTGGACCGACAGCCTCCAAAACAGAGAAACCCTGTCTCGTAAAACCAAAAAAAAAAAAAAAAATCTCTGATTCCGAAGAGTGTCACAGAGTAGATTATCTTGGGTTACTTTAATTCCTTTGCATGCTGTTCATTGCCCAGCCCTTTGACTGACCCTTTAGAACATACCCATACCAGATCATTGGTTCCCAGGGGTCCAGAAGCCAAGCATGTTCTTAGGTCACATCTGAAATCAATGGCTGAGCTTTCCACTATGCTTTAACACACCAACCCTGTGTTGTCATCAATGTATTTGATAAATGTCTTGACTCCCGCCGGGTGGTGGTGGCGTACACCTTTAATCCCAGCACTTGGGAGGCAGAGGCAGGTGGATCTCTGTGAGTTCGAGGCCGGCCTGGTCTACAAGAGCTAGTTCCAGGACAGCCTCCAAAGCCACAGAGAAACCATATCTTGAAAAACCAGAAAAGAAAAAAAAAAGTCTTGACTCCCCTTCTTTGAAAATCTCACACAACCATTTCCACAGTGGAATGTGTCTTTGGGGGCAACCTGAATTGCTGTTCCCAAGACGCAGCCCACTCATATTTGACTCAGAGGTAAACAAGCTCTCCTTGGCTTTGATGCGAGAGCTGTTGCATCAATAGTGCCCAACACACTACACATGCTAGAAGGGGTTCCCTTCCCATATGCCTTTTTGCTGGTCAAACCCACAGCAGTGGAAGGAGCCATATCTCACCTCATCACTGTGGAAGGTGAGGAAAAGGTGAGGAGGAACCCTGGATTAGGCAGGTTTGCTCCCTAATATGGTCTCAATTCCACTCCAGCCTCAAGCACACTAACTTTGGAGAACAAACCACACTCCAGCCATAACGGCCACCTGTCTCCTTTGTTAGCATGAGCAACGGTCAGCGTGGCTCGTTCCCTTGTTCCCAGACTTGTCTTTCAGATCTAACCGAATCTAGATCGGGGACCCTGCTGCTTGAGTTGGTTTCCCTCTAACGTTTTTATCCACCTTGATCTAGTTCTGTGGTTCTGTTAAGACACACATTAGTGACCCCCGAGGCTTGGTCTTCTTCTCTCCGGTTCTATCATTCATTTGCTTTAGAGTCTGGCCAGGCGTTGGTGGCGCACACCTTTAATCCCAGCACTTGGGAGGCAGAGGCAGGCGGATCTCTGTGAGTTCGAGGCCAGCCTGGTCTACAGAGCGAGTTCCAGGACAGCCTCCAAAACAATACAGAGAAACCCTGCCTCGAAAAACAAAACCAAACAAACAAAAAAAGAGTCTGGCCAGGACTAGAGGATGTGAGTTATTCAGCCACAATAAGATGTCCGATGCACACAGTCAAAGTTTCAAGATCCAATCTTGTGGGCTGTCACGGTGATTCAGTAGGGAAGGTGCCTGCTGCCAACCACGATGACCTGGGTTCAAGTCCTGGAATACATATGGTGGAAGGAGCGAACCGACTCCAACATGTGTGCCATTGCATGTGTGTGTAAGCACGTGTGCACATGTGCTGTTGTTTGTTCTTTATTCTTTTCTCTTACTCTTTGTGGGCCCAACACCCAGCTCCCAAATGAATCACACACAGAGGCTTATTATTACTTATGAATGCCCGGCCTTAGCTTGGCTTGTTTCTAGCCAGCTTTTCTTTCTTTTCTTTTTTTTTTTTTTTTTTGGTTTTACGAGACAGGGTTTCTCTGTATTGTTTTGGAGGTTGTCGGTCCAGCCCGGCCTCGAACTCTCACAGAGATCTGTCTGCCTCTGCCTCCCGAGTGCTGGGATTAAAGGCGTGCGCCACCAACACCCAGCTTTTCTTAAATTATTCGAATACCTTTTGTCTCTGGGCTTTTTCCCTTTTCTTACTTCTACTGTGTGGCTGGCTGGGTGGCTGGGTGGCTGGCCCCTGACATACTTTTCCCCTTGTTCTATCTTGCTCCTCCTATTTGTCCTCTCTGCCTGCCAGCCCCGCCTATCCTGTCTCCTGCCTCGTTATTGGCCATTCAGATCTTTATTTAGACAGGCCAAGAATCACAGCCTCACACAGTTAAACAAATGCAGCATAAACGGAAGCAACACACCTTTACATGTTAAACAAGTGTTCCAGAGCCTGAACAAATGTAATGCAGCTTAAAATAATATTCTACAACAATATACGTATACACAAACGAAATAAATGTAAAAATCTATTTTAAAAAATACATGCATGGTGGAGAGGATGTGGAGAAAGAGGAACACTCCTCCACTGCTGGTGGGAGTGCCAACTTGTACAGCCACTTTGGAAATCAGTATGGAGATCCCTCAGAAAAATGGGAATCAGCCTACCACAAGACCCAGCAACTCCACTCTTAGGCATATATGCAAAAGATGCACATTCATACAACAAGGATGTCTGTTCCACTATGTTCATAGCAGCATTATTTGTAATAGGCAGAACTTGGAAGCAACCTAGATGCCCCTCAACTGAAGAGTGGATAGAGAAAATGTGGTACATTTACACAATGGAGTACTATTCAGCAGAAAAAAACAATGGAATCCTGAAATTTGCAGGCAAATGGATGGCACTAGAAGAAACCATCCTGACTGAGGTAACCCAGTCACAAAAAGAGAAACACGGCATGTACTCTCTCATATATGGTTTTTAGACATAGATCTGGGGAGTGCCAACCTACAATCTCATGGCCAGAGAGTCTGGGAAACAGAACCCTCATTCAGTGGCTGATGGAAGCAGAGGCAGACTCCCATGGCTAAGCACTGAGCTGAACTCAAGAAATCCAGTGACAGAGAGGGAGGACTGATGATCAAAGGGATTAAGACTGGGCTGGTTTCACCCCCAGAAACAGCTGACCAGACAAAGGTTAACTCTTGAATCCCAGACTGATGCCTGGGAATCCAGCATGGGGCTAATCAAGACCCCCTGAATGTGGGTGTCAGTGAGGAGGCCTAGGTAATCTATTGAGCCTTGGGTAGTAGATCAGTATTTATCCCGGGTATATAAATGGACTTTGGGCACCCATCCAACAATGCGAGATGCACTCTCACCCTGGACTCTTGGGGGAGGGTCTAGGCCCTGCCCTGGATGAAATGACAGACTATGGACACCCCCAAGGAGGGCCTCACCCTCCCTGGGGAAATGAGGGGATATTGGAGGGGTTGGTGGGAGGAGGAGAGGGAAAGGGAGAGGGACCTTGTTCCTAATTTAAATTTAAAAATAAAAAATAATTCATACACAGGAAGGGGGAGTGCTGGAGAGATGGCTCAGAGGTTAAGAGCACTGGTAGCTCTTCTGGAGGTGCTGAGTTCAATTCCCAGCAACCACATGATGGCTCACAACCATCTATAATGAAGTTTGGTGCCCTCTTTTGGCATGTAGGCATATATTTCAGAACACTGTATACATAATAAATAGTTTTTTAAAAATCCATGCACAGGGGCTAGAGACGGCTCAGCACTCCTGCAGAGGACCTGGGTTCAATAAAGCACCACATGGCGACTCACAACCATCCTCAACTACGCCCTCTTACGATCTCCAAGGACACCAGGCACAAACACAGTGCACAGCCATACACACAGGCAAAACACTTACACATATAAAATTTAAAAATGGATGCTCCCATATGGAATGGCGAAGGGAAGGCTGTGTGCCTGAGAAATGTTTGTTCCGGATCTCAGAGTTGAGAGTATCTGTGTCTGGCTCTTGTTCTAAGGCCATCACCAGAGTTCCCACAGGCTCTTTGTCTTAGTGACAGGTCTTCAGGATTCCGAAGGCAGCAGCCAGGTCTGTGCTGACCCCCGAGCCGCGTCAGCCAGGGCTGGCACCCGGGCAGATGAGCTGGGGGCTGACAGGAAAGAGCAGAATGTGCCTTTCTCTGAGACTCCCCAATCAAACATGTGCTGTTTGGGCTCAGATGTCTGGCTGCAGCCCAGCACCGATGGGAAACACTGCGGTCCCAGCAAACACAAGACCTTTCTCAGTAACCCCAGCTGGTGCCCATTCTTTACCCTCACCCTGGCACTCTGCCTTTCACCGGGACGAGGCTGGGGGTCAACTTGCCACTGAGCCTACCCTCTTGAACCTGCTCACCTCATTTGACATGAGAAACTACCTCAGAAGATAACGTCTCCAGGCCACTAGGTAAGCAGTGGTGTGATCCAGACCAGAACCCCCAACCCTGAGCCCTCACACTCCCTAGGGCTTGGCTCCCCCACCCCATGGCTCTGTGAGCCATCCTCCTTTCAGGGAATGAGCTCTTCATGGAGAAGTTACTGCTCTGCAGAGCGAAAAAGGCCAACACTGAGACAAGCATGCCATGTGCCTGCCACTAAGATGGAAACAATACTATCTATAATCTGTATTTTATTATATGTTACATTTTAAAAGATCAGTATAAGCACAATACTTAATCAAAAAGAGAACTATACATATCACAAAATTTACCTTGAATTTGTATCAGTAAATGAAAAACCATACCCATACCAAGTATTCATTTCCATACCATAATTCCCCTTTTACTTTCAAAAAGAGATCGGTTATGATCATTAACCAATTATAAGCAACCCCATTCAAATGAAAGCAAAAATTTATAAACAATATGGGAATTTGGACGTTGCTCATTCCAAACTGCTTCCTGCTGGATGGGGGTGCTGTTCATACCATGGGGATCATGACAAAACACAGAAACATGTAGAAGTCCTTATTTTCCTGGTCTGTAAGACTACATCATCTCAGCTGTCTTAATTGTTGGAACTCTTGGCCCACTGCTTCCGGGGGTCTTGGTTCATCAAACCACAGAAACCCGGAAGGAATCCACAGCTTTCCATTTTCTGTAGAAACATAAACAAAAACTCTTTTCCTGAGTAACCGGTCCTTATATTTAAAGTCTGAGGTCAAAGCATTTTTGAAATATATAAGTTGGATTAATTCAGCAGCATTTATAATCAAGTATATTTCAGCAGTTGTTCCTTCCTTAGCCACTGAAGAACTGAAAAACACAATAGTAGATGGTTTCCAGACTTTCTGTGTATTTTCCATCTTTACTTGGCTTACATTACTCTATTTCTTTTACTTTTATTTATTTTTATTTATTTACTTCTCTGAGACAGGGTATCTCTGGAAATCTGCCTGCCTCTGCCTCTGGAGCAAATCCTATTGGCGTGTGCCACCACAGCTGACTTCTCTATTTACTTACCACTATGCCGTTTCCTTTTCTCTCTCAATCCTATGTATATTTTTAAACACACTGTAAACCTTTAGAGGTTTTTCATCATCTCAATCTGACTTTACTCTAAATCTTTATGTTTTTCTGGACAAGTGTCTTATCTGCTAAAAACCATGACTGTTTAAACTGCAGTTTTTCCAAGATGGCCGGCTAAGTTTGTCTCCAGCTCATCGCCTCTGTCTATGCTGACATCAAGCAAAAGCTGCCGGCTTGGAGATGTGGTCACTGCCACTTCCAGCTGTACGTACAACCTTTCAACTGTTAGCAGAGCCTCTTAAAAGAACCTTGATTTTTGTTTTTGTTTTTTGCTTATGCTGAGTCAGGAAGACTCCCTTAAGTGAGCCACTTGAGTCTCTGCTTGTCTCTGGCAAAACAGAGCCCACCTGAGAAAAATGCTGCTACCAAGAAGCCATGCTTCTCTCCGTTCTTTTGTTTCTAAAATTCCTTTTAAGCTCTTGTCATTCTACGTGGAAATTCAATCCCGCATGCTGACATCAATGACCAGTGTCCCTGCGAAAAAGAAGAGATTGGGACGCGTGCCTGTGAGCAGAAGACTCATAAGGTCACAGAGAAGACGCTGACACGTGGCAACAGTATCAGTCACTTTTCTGTTGTGACCAAGGCACCATGAGCAAGGCTGGTTATAGAAGGGGGGCTTATTTGAGCTGCCGTTTCCAGAGAGTCCACACTAGCAGGGGAGGCGTGGCAGGAATCCGAAAGATCACATCCTCAACTGTAAACAGGAACGCACAGAGCTGACTGAAAGTAGAGTGAACTATATGTTTACTCTCAGAGCCCTCCCCTGCGACTTTGCCTCCAGCAGGACTCCGCCTTCCAAAGCTTCCAGGCCTCCCCAAACAGCACCACCCACTGACGCCCAAGCCTTGAGCTACGGAACATGTTCCTCGTTCAGGCCACCACAGGGACATACGGAGACGGCTAAGTAGGCAGAAGACACGACCTCAGACTTAAAGTCCCTGGACTTCAAGCAAGCACGTGTCTGTTATCCAAGCCACATGGTCCACGGCGTCTTCCTATGACAGCCTGACAGAGACGACAGCCACCCACTCCCCAGCCCACTCTGCTTCTAGACAAGGCGTCTGTCACGGGGCCAAAGGGAACCCACACGGAGCTGCTGGCCCAAGATTCCAGAGTGACGGCACTGGGGATTTGAACTGGGGTCCTTTGATGCTGCATTTGCGTGGTATACCCTAAGCTAGAAACCCGGCAGGCCAGAGGTGCTCACAAAACTCCCTCAGATGAAGGATGAAGCATGAAAGACAGATGTTGCATTATAGCCAGACGGCAATGGGGGCTGAAGAGGTAAAAGGCCGTGTGGGAAACCCTTTCATCCCATGCCGTTCCCATCCAGCCCTGACGAGGCCAGAGATCCAAACCCAGCGTCTGCACGGAGCCCTGTGCTTCATTCCGTGTGACCCCAAGACACAGTTGACCCCAGCGAATTCCCAAGTTGTCTCTGACCCTGCACATCTGTGTGATGTTTATTTAACCTTTGACCCAGGCAGCTACTTCGTCCTCAGAATTTTGGATTTGCCAGAAAGAAGGATCTGGGCTCCCTCTCTCCTTCTCCCTCTCTCATTTCTCTTCAGTCAAAGCACAGAGACATTCCTTTGTTGGAAGCAGTAAAATTGACTTATCCCAGGGTTAGGAACTTACAGGAATCAAGAAACTAGAAAAATAACAAAAAGGGGCTCAGTGGGCAGTGAATTTCTAAGCACGTGTGTCTTCTTTACACACACGGAATTACTTTTTCCGACTTGCTTTGGAACAGCCCCAAAATAAACCCAAGATCACTTGCATAGCTGTCATTAAGTCTCCCTGACGGACCAGGACACCAAGGTTCACTGGCAGACAACCGTGGCGGGCAGTGCCTTTCCAGGCAGTATTTCAGTGTACATGCCTGAGCCAGGGCGGGGCTGTCCATCGCCACTCAGCCTCAGGAGGCACAAGCTGGCCGTTCACCACTCTCCAGGGTTGCAGTCAGCAAGGGGGGAGGCCCGAGCCTCAGGCCGACTCTCAGTAAGCAGAGCTGCTCCCCCTCGTCACAAGTGAACAGACACACTGTACCTGTGACAGCAGTGCCCAACAGCCCTGGCTGGCCATGTTTGCGTTTCAGATGAGTATAAACTTGATTAGGCATGTTTTAGGAGTCACACTAAAGAACCACGGTAGGTCTATCCTCAGTAGGAAAAAAAGGAATCATACCAGCTTGCTGGCCAGCACTAAAATCTAGCCACTGCTCCGTGTGTACACAGGCGAGTGTGTGCGTGCACGTGCGTGTGTGCAAACAATCAGCAGTCCACCTTGGGGTCTTTGCTCAGCGCATTCTACCTTGTTAGTTTTTCTTATTGTTTTAGACAAGGCCTCTCGCTGGCCTGAACTTACCAAGTATTGGAGGCTGGTTGGCCGGCGACAGAACTGGCTGGTTTCTGCCTCCCCAGAGTTGAGAGTACCAGTGTGCTCACTGTGTCCTGCCTGCTACGTTACACGGGTTCTGAGCTCTGAACTCAGTTCCTCATGCTCGCACAGCAAGTGCTCGGCTGATGGAGTCCTCTCCACAGGCCTGGCCACGCTCTCTACACAGCAATTTTGTGAGGCAGTTTTTGTGAGGGCTTAGTTTCTGCGGAAGCTCATCAACCACTCTGTGGGGGAGATTTTCAGACTCCTGTTTCACAGAGGAGAAGAAAGACAGTCAGGACTCACTGCCCC
Organism: Mesocricetus auratus; assembly: GCF_017639785.1. Classification (NCBI taxonomy): domain Eukaryota; kingdom Metazoa; phylum Chordata; class Mammalia; order Rodentia; family Cricetidae; genus Mesocricetus; species Mesocricetus auratus. The sequence continues at coordinate 6,899,268 of NW_024429192.1, read as the reverse complement.
CCATTGGAGGGAGTGCAGCAGAAATACAGGCTCTGCCTTCTGGCTTCAGAGTCTTCCGCTTATACCTTAGCCAGCCTGTAAGCCGTCCTACGACAAGGTCTCGTCAGCCCCCAACACTTACATTTATTGGAGACTCAAATCTTCCGCTAATATTTTTTTCCAAAATATCAATATTTGCACTATTTTCATAAAATAGAACATGTACCTATATTTTTCATGGCACTATATGGAACCAGTGTAGAGACCCACCAGGTCAATGAGTTAAGAAAACATGGCATATATACATCAATGGAATATTACACAGCCATGAATAACACAGTCATGTCATTGACAGGAAAATGGATGAAACTAGAAATCATTGCTAAGCAAAATCAGCCAGAGGCAGAACGACAAATACTGCACATCCTTTCAGTGGCAACTGAAATTTTTGAATGGCTACCTGAAGTACCAAGGCTATCATAAAATAAGAGAACCAAGGAGAGGGCGGAGAGAGGCAGAAGATGGGGGAGGGGTAATTGGAACACAATATATGTATGTATGCAAATGTCACTGAAATCAATTAGTATGCATGATTAATGAGCATCACTATCATTTTAGAACCACATACTTGTAAAAGAAGTCGTTAATACAGAATTGGACACCAACTGAACCTCACTATGCCGTCGCAATTCCCTGAAGATGTTTACAGACATGCTTCTGCTTTCTTTCCCACCCATGGGGCTCCAGCAAGACCACCCTCACCTGAGACTCGGCTTTCCAAGGCTCCAGTCCCCTCCCTGGAGACACTGGACCTCACGTCTTTTTCGTCCCACGACCCAGAGACAGCTGCCTGCGTCTGTCTTCTCCAGCTTCCTCGGAGCTTCTGGGAGGTGCTCACGGCTAGCTTGACAGGACAGGTGCAGGGCATGTCTTAGCTCTCTCCCCCTTGGCCTGACAGAGTCCTTGGGCAGCCTCCCTGCTCTTACCACCGTCTCCGCACAAGAAGAGGCCTGGGTGCCGCTGTAAAGGAGGAGAGGGTCAGGGAGAGATTCCCGAGGACAAACAGTCTTTCACCCCGGTGGAAAATGTCGAGTGGAAACGGTGCTTCCAGAGAGTCCCTGCAAGTTCTGAGCAGTCAGTTCAGCTCAGCCCCTCATTGTCTACTCTCCGTGCCCAGACATCCTCGCTCTCTCCCACACCCCTGCTCATTCATGTTCCCCAGCCCCAAACCCTTGATGAGTCACTACCCCTTCCCTACAGGAAACTGGTGTGGGCCCCTCCCCACCCACCACCTGAATCCCCTAACACTGGAGCTTAGGAAGCTTACTCAGATCAGAGGCCCAGCTCTTGATGCCTACAAATAAAGTGTCTTCATGACTCTTCAGACCTGAAGAACAGGCCAAACACGATCCACCCTTCTCTTTATAACTTGTCAGTCAATGGAAAGATGAAATCACCCAACAAACACTCAACGTCTGAAGCCAACTCCAAAAGGCGGCTGTTTACTCCAAGTCTGTGTCAATGTCTTCCCGAGGCTCTCCTTACTGAGGGGAGACTGTTTTAATGCCACCTGTGCTGGGGAGACACTAGAAGCCTTTTTTTTAGGCTTTAAAAAAACTGAATTATAAGTCACTGTTATTAGGGGGACTCAATCTCAACTCCTTCTCCCAGAGTGCCACCAACACAGTTCAAAACTTGGTGGAAATGAGTTGTTACAGTTTTTGTTTGTTTGTTTGTTTGTTCCTATTTTTGATACATGGTTTCTCTATAGCTTTGGAGCCTGTCCTGGAGGTTGCTCTGTAGACAAGGCTGGCCTCGAACTCACAAAGATCTGCCTGCCTCTGCCTCCTGAGTGCTGGGACTAGAGGTGTGCGCCACCACAGCCCGGCTACATCGATAGCGTTTTGTGCTCAGTCGGTACCATGGAGCAAATGGGTAATCGATCATTCAAGAACTTTGGATGACTGCAAGGGATCCATCCACAGGGAAGGAAAGGCTCTCCGAAGGTCTCCCCTCCAGGAGGGTGGTCACGCTTCTGCCTCTTCAAACGCCAGCTCGCCGTGACCAGAAGGATGCCCTCCTCTCTCCTTCAGTCGGTCCAATCCAGCTCCCTCACCTGAGCTCAACCTTCGTCCTCACAGGCTACCAACTTCTAACTCGGGATCAACCTCAGGTCATTGGGCTTGCACAGCAAGTGTCTTTACCCCCTGAACTATCTCCTTGCCCTTGAGCTCAATTTTTGGGAGTCTGGCCAGCAGAGAAAAACACATTTGCTTTATTTTCTTGTTGGAAAACTAAAAAATTCTTGTCTCTGTTAACTTGGGTTTCTAGTTCCTTCTAACCTATCCTTTACCACAAGGATAAGAAGGGTCGTTATTTAGAGGCCTACAGGGTTGTGAAATTCCTACACGCTGCCTTGTTGGCAGCTGGTGGTGCCAAATCTCCCAAGAGTGGTGTGGATCGTGGTCTCCTCTCTCTGGACTCGTGGTTATCCACTCGGCACTTGGTGAAAGGATGGAATCCGCTACTCAGGCTGATCTCTGGGATCAGCAGAACTAAGAGGAAGGGTTCCCCGAGAATCTCACAGTGCGTGCGCTGAGGAGGCCCTTCCCCTGGGCCCTGGAGAGGGGTACCCCAGCATGACCTTCCCCTGAGCTCTGGAGAGAGGTACCCCAGCACCACCTTCCCCTGGGCACCAGAGAGGGGTGCCCCAGTATGACCTTCCCCTGGGCACTGGAGAGGGGTACCCCAGCACCACCTTCCCCTGGGCACTGGAGAGGGTGTACCCCAGCATGACCTTCCCCTGGGCACTGGAGAAGGGTGCCCCAGCACGACCTTCCCTGGACACTGTAGAGGGGTGCCCCAGCATGACCTAGCACTCAGATTAGAAGTTGGTAGCCTGTGAGGAGCATTGGGAGGAAGGGGAACTCCAGACCCCTTGGTGTGTGGTCCACTGTGGCATGTCCTCCATGCTTTTCCCATTGCACTGAGAAGGCACAGGTACTCGGAGTACATGCAATTCCTGTGATACCGCTGCTCGTGGGGTTCAGTACAGGCTGCCAACTTTTTCATTCATGTCACTCCCTCAAGCCCTCTCCCATGTGAGGCTGGAACTCCCAGGATTCTTCAGAGAAATACTCCCCCATTCTCCCCTTCCAATGACTGTTTTTATCTTGATAGCCAGTTGGCCTTTGTGGTAAGGGCTGGACAGCATCAGACTGCGGTCTGAGAACTGCCCTTAGCACAGCGTCCCCGAGGGTGGTGGGGAGAAGGAAGCGAGCCAGTCAGTGGACCACCCACCACCACCACACAGCAAGTGCTCACTGACACCACCACCAAGGAGACGGGACAAGCCAGCTGCTCCCCTGACTTCCATTCCTGACAACTGAGGAGGTGGACTAGGTCCACCAGCCCCTAACCTTTCTGATAACTTCCCCCCGGAAGGGCCCAGTCAGGCACTTGATTTCCCAATCACTTACTGATTGCTTCAAAAACAAGAACTGCAAAGAGCCTGTTTCCTTTCTTTCTTCCTTTCTTTCTTTCTTCATTCTTTTATGTTTTCTTTTCTTTTCTTTTCTTTTTTGGTGAGGTAATCACTTTTGCTTTATTTTTAATTTGGAAACCAAATAGTATATTTTATATGTATATTATTTAAATAAGAAACAATCTTATTTTACATATCAATCCTAGTTCCCTCCCATACCCCCCAAAGCCCCTCCCAATCCCCCATCCACTCCCCAGGGAGGGTGAGGTCTTCTATGGGGGATCATGGAAATCTGTCAAGTCTAAGAGAGAATCCCTCTATGGGGAATGGGCTCCCGAATTCCATTCCTGCACTAGGGATACATCCTGCTTCCGCTACCAGAGGCCCCATAGGCTGCCCAGTGCTCCTGAGTTCCAGGACAGCCACAGCCAGAGCTTTTACACAGAGAAACCCTGTCTCACAAAAAAAAAAAAAAAAAAAGCAAAGCGGGTGACGTGGTATGCAAGAGCCTGCTTTCAGCAGAACTGTTAACATCACTTTGAAAAGAAAATAGCAAATCCTTGTAGAAACACGTTACTTTATAACTTCGGTTTTCACCCCTTTTCTCTAACTGTCATGATGTAGCAAGAAAACTAAACAGGGAGGTTAGAGCTGCGCCTAGGGCTGTGTCTGAATGAGACTGAGGAGCACTTGATCTCTCTTGGTCTTCTATTGTGTGTCTGTCCTACCGGTGAATCACAGACAGAGTGAGCAGCGTTGGGAACCCTCCAAACGCATGCACCCCAGGCTGCCCGCGTGTGTACAAGCATGTGTGTGGCATCACCGTCACAGCAGAAACCTGATGCTGGGAGTTCAGTTTCTAGAACTATTCAGTGTCGTGACAGCCGTTGCCATCAATGTAGACGGCTGCACCTGTATATTTGATGAGATGGAGAGTGTGATGCGTTACAGACATGCAGTCAGCTGCCTCTCACAATCGTCTATAAATGGGTAACAACAGTGTGGAAAGGCACACGGGTGGTCATGTCAGGTACGCATTATTCCACTGTCTCCATGGCCCAGACATCCGTGGGGCTTGCTTTCAGGCAGGGTCTTGTACACCCAGGCTGCCCACTGTGTCGCTGAGGGTGACCTGGGCTTCCGGTCCTCCTTTCTCTTCCCCTCTAATGCTTGGATTGAGGGCATCCACAAGCATGCTGAGATTATGCTGTGCTGGCCCTTGACCCAAGGACTCCATGCGTGACAGGAAACTCGGATTTGGACACTACAAAGTGCATTTCTTGGGTGACTGATGAGAGTTGTGAGATCATTTGGTCAGGAAGCCTATGGCCACAGAGAGAGCACACGTCTGCATCTGAGATGGGCGTACTTGATAGTGTGATGTCTTGACTGTCAACTACATCTGGGACTCACTAAAAGCCACGTGGCGAGGTATGCCTGTAAGGGACCTTTTCCTCAAATAAACAATTTGTGGCGGGGGGGTCCTATGTAAAGACATGGAAGAAGGATGCTTGCCCTCTGCGCTCCCTCTCGCTGCTAAGTCCAGTCCTCCACTGGCATTAGAAACTTCTTCAGGATTCCTGCACAAACTGAAGACCAGATGAGACATCCAACCTCGTGGACTGAACAACTACATGGTTCTTGGACTTTCCATTGGTAGACAGCCACTGTGGGACTAGCTGGACCACAGCCTACAAGCCATTTTAATAAATATATATACATACATGCATACATATGAGTTCTGTTCCTCTAGAGAACCCTGACTAATACACACAGCCTTTCCAGTTTCTCTTAGCATCGTTATCTGAAACTATACGCATTTCCCAGGCTGACAGGTGTCCACCCTCAGCAAATGCTTGGGAAACAGTTTGTCACCAACAACAAATTTGCTGTCTTGTTTATTGTGGTGGGATCGCTTCATATGACCCTGCCCAGGCACAAAGCAAAATTTTTCTACTAGACAGAATCTCAATTCCGCCAAGCAGCCAGCCCAGCCCGCCCTCCTTCCTTGGAGTCTGCACCGCAGACCTTTTTCCCTTGGCTCCCTTTGATCATCATAGCTGCTGCAGCGCCCTCTCTGTTCCAGGCCTCTGACTAGATCTCACCCCGCAGCCCAGAGCACAGCCTTTCATCACTTGAGCTGCTCAGACATCTTCCGGCTGGGAAAGCATTTGTTCAAAGGCTCCCACTGTGAGGCGAGCACGTGGATGGCAGGGACATGTCTGTCATGTCGCTTAATTATGAAGTTTCCTCTTCCCTTGTGTAGTATGTCCTGGTTGGGACAGAACTTTACAGTCCTGCGGGCAGGAAGGGCATGGCAGAGAGGCCCCTTGTGCTCGGGGACCAGGACTTGCACCCTTTATGTCCTGTGTCTTGGCTCATGATAATCTCATTTGGGTTTTGCTTTTTTTTTTTTCTTTGAGACAGCTTTTCTCTGTGTAATAGCCCTGGCTGTTGTAGACCAGGCTGGCTTCAAACTCACAGAGTTTGCCTCTGCCTCCCAAATGCTGGGATTAAAGGCGGGCGCCACCACCGCCTGGCTTTGCTTTTTAATGCCGACAATGAGGCAGGGCATTTCAGACTAGTGGCTGGGTGCATTTTGAATATGCTTTTAACGGCCCATCGCCAACAATTCAATCCAAACGCTGGCTTCAGAGAGTAGGAGAGAAATTAATGTGAATTTTCAGAGAGTGGGAGAGAACTTAATGTGAATGAGACTTATCCTCAGTGAGGAGAGAACAAAGCAGGCAGACTCCTCATTCACAGACCATCTCCCCCACACGGGCTCTCCGAAGGACCACAAGAGATTCTCCTAGGCTTCCCTTCAGAGAGAGAGAGGCAGAGACGGCCGCTGTTGCCTTGGAGACGGTGCCCAGCAGGCTGGCATCACGAGACTTTGCCGGTCCTGCTCCAGGGCTGACAGCCAATGCTGACTAATTCAGTTTGACTTGGCTATGGCTTTGTTGGTGACACAATGATGGAGGGGAGAGGACAGGGGAGCTCCAGCACGTGAAGTGACTGCAGCAAGACAGCTCTCTTTAACAAAGCAAATCATGACACGAGAAATCCCCTGCGTGTTTTGACAATCACCATGGCGGATGAAACGCTGGGGACCAGCCGAGCCGTGAAACAAAGCACGCACGTGCCCACGTTTGAATTCTATTCAGAATTCCATGAGCCGATTCAAAAATATCTTCAAGACCTGCCACCTGCCAGCCCGCTACAACCGCCAGGCGGCCGCTGCAGCAGCGTGGGCGGCACTTTATTCCAAACCTCTTTGCTGGTCTCCTGTTCTCATAGCAGGCTATGAGCAACGTCCATCGGGATCCGGTGCTGCTGGGAACCTCTACCTGCCCAGGACGGTTTCCATTTCAAATCACTAGCAGTTGAGTGTCCCTCATCCACAATGCTTGGGAAAGAACTGCTCGATATTTCAAATATGTTTCGGTTTTGAAATATTTGCATAATAAAATGAGAAGCCTGGGGAATGGGCGCAGACACTGGACGGGAAACCAACACCGTTTCCACACGCATCTGACATACGTAGGGCGGAGGTACCTTCACACAGTGGTTTTAGCTCTATGCTCTTTTCACGGTGACCCATCACAGTGGCTGTGAAGTTTTCTACTCATGGGGTTAGGTTGGCATTCAGAAAGTTTTGGATTTCAGATTAGGAGCCCTGAAACCTTTGCTTAATTGAAACAGATATAGTAGAGGCCAGAGAGGTAGCAAGGGGGACGGCACAGTGCTTGCTGACAAGCCTGACCCTGGGACCCACATGGAGAGAAGTGACTCCGGCAAGAGGTTGTCTGACCCCCCACATACGGGGTAGCACGCGCGTGCGCGCGCACACACACACACACACACACACTCTGTAGCATGCACACACACACACTGTAGCATGCACACACACACACACTGTAGCATACACACACACACTGTAGCATGCACACACACACACTGTAGCATGCACACACACACACTAGCATGCACACACACACTGTAGCATGCACACACACACACACTGTAGCATGCATACACACACACATACAGAGACATGAAGACACAGAGACACACACACACTGTAGCATGCACACACACACACAGACACGAAGACACACACACGGACACGGAGACACACACACACAGATGGAGACTCACAAAAATAAATATAACAAAAATTAGCATAACATTTTTCTGTTTTTTTAATGGATTTGAAAGGGAACTTTACAGGTCATTTTAACTCAATTCCTCATTACACAATTGAGGACACTGTGGCTGGGAAGTAAGGGTCAAGGGTATGAACTACCATCTGCTACAAGCATGACAGGACCCAGACTACTGCCTCCAGGCTCCTCTGTCTGTCTAGACCTCACAGAACAACCTTCGCCTCTGCTGTTAACTTGAGCATAATTTAAATACGCGAATGCAAACCTGGGTTTCGGCAAATGGGAACTAAAACAGTCCTTTCTCGGTACCCACAGGGTCCCTGCTACAAAATGGCATTGTATTTTGCACACGATCGAACCACATCTTCCCACGCTTTAAATCACTTCTCAGTTACTTTTGATTCCTAACACAATGTAAATGCAATGCAAATAGTGTTATATGCTATTATTTAGAACTAATAACGAAAAGGAATCTACAGATATTCAGTACAGATAAAACTTTTCTCAAGTATTTGTGGGAAGTGGACAGTGTGTGTTCGTGTGCGTGTGTGTATGTGCACCCCCCCCCCGAAGGGCACACATGCACATGTACATGTACAGGAACCTATGAAGGCCAGAGTTCAACCTTGGATGTTGTTCCTCGAAAGCCATTGTCTTTGCTTTTATATTAAGACAGGATCTCACTGGGACCCGAGGCTCACCCATTAGGCTAGATTAGCTGCCCACTGAGTCCTGGAGATCCTGTCTCTACCTCCCCAGTGCTAGGATCACAGGCACTCACAACCATGCCAGGCGGTCCTAGGGATCGAACTCAGATGCTCATGCTTGCCAGCCAAGCACCTTTCCAGCTGAGCCATCTCCCTAGCACCCCTGTAATTTCTGCTCTGTGCTTCTTTGAATTCACAGCTACGGAAGCTGTGGAGAGAGGGGGTCAGCTCCAACTGCCTTCATGGACTTACGTTTTGGAAAATGGACTCCCTGAAGGTGCTTTGGATGCCTTGGTCCATTAACAGTGCCGTTCCCTAAGTCCTCCAGAGAAACTAGTGACACGGAGACAAATGGGGAGAACTCTTGAGAAGTCCCTTGTGAGTCAGGCATCTTGGTGGGGTGATCAGAAGTGTATCTCCACAAAACCTGACACCCCTCAGTTGGCAACTCCAAATGGAGCCGGCAGGCACGGGTATCGGGGAGGCAGCCTTCGGGGAGGGGGTTTAGAGATGAACCTGAGTCATGGAAACATAGGAAGCGAGTGAAAGAGAAACCATAATTAACTTCTCTGGTGCAATCTGAGTCTCACGGAGACTGCTTGCGGGAACGTAGGAGGAAACAGCTTTAGGGATGAGATGAGAAACTTAGTAATCTGATGGGGGGTGTGTGTGAAGGGGCTGGGGGAGCCCTGGCTGTGCTGTTTACCTGAGAAGCTTCCGATGCGCCAGGTTAGTTGGAAGAGGCCCCAGCAGCGACTCAGTTTGTCCCTGTGTGGTGCCAGTGAGTAGCCAGACATGGTGAATATTTATGTGGTGAAATGCGGCCCCTTGTGGTCTGATTCAGGAAATAAAAATAAAAAATCTCGTTCCGCCTAAGCGACACTAACCTACCGTACGTGGAGGAGACAAAGTGGACGGTGCGGGTCCCCAGCTCACCTGGCACACTGGTGACCGTCATGACGGCCATCAGAGTCTCAGGGACACACGTTGCCGTCGTCTGTGTTTCTGAAGCCTCCGCGATGGACATGGACACCCTGGGTGGCTACAGGACTCTGAGGGAGGTCCCTGCCATGTGGGATGCCCAGCACAGCTCCACGTGGGTCTCTTGACTCTGGGGCTTGCATGATCCTGGATGCTGTTCCCCTTAGGCTCCTGTCCTCCCAACCCAGGCAAGGTTGTGGGGTGGTACAATTCCTTGACAATGCTGAGACCTGGGACCACTTCCTCCTGCAAACCCCGAGATCTGAGGTCACCCTTCTCCAGAGAATCCTTGTGGGGGGGGCAGAGTCCATCCCCTAACACGGGAGCACGCCTATGAGGGGGGCAACACTTCCGGGTGGCACGTGTCTGTGCCCCTGTGGGTCCTACATGAACAAAGCTACAGCTGGTTCTCCCGGCACTGGGAGCAGCATGATGCTTGGGTCTATGTACCTCAGATTCCCTCCCGAGTCTGCATGTCTGCAGATCGCGTACAAGGCCTGTCCGCTGGGCTTCTCACTCACTTGGCACACAGACTCTGTGATCAGGGTGCTTGGGTCTATGTACCTCAGATTCCCTCCCGAGTCTGCAGATCGCTTACGAGGCCTGTCCGCTGGGCTTCTCACTCACTTGGCACACAGACTCTGTGATCAGAGTCCTGTTTCAAATCATATTTTTACCTCCAATTCTAAGAATTCACTGTATTCAACTAGAAAAAACCAATTTTTAATACAAGGTATTTTTAGCTTGTGTGGGAGAAGGAATAGACACAACAGAAGAATGATCACAGGTGGGTAATTACACATGTAAATGAGTTGAGTTGGGTAATTTCCCCCTGAATTCCTACTCACAGTTAACATTATATGCTAAGCCCTATGCTATCACTTCATTCGGGGGTGTTCTGTTTTATTCTTGTATGTTAATCCTAAAACACGAGGGGAACTTGGACAACCGTCTTCTAGGGCTAGCTTTTGCAGATGGTGTCACTTATCCTTATCACAGACTTGCCTGAGACTCTGATGGCCCTCATCACGGTCACTAGTGTGCCAAGTGAGCTGGGGACCCGCACCGAAACTGATGAACGAATAAACAGGATAAAAACTGCTCATCTTAAAAAGTCATGCATTGCCTCCATTCAGTCCAGGCTCTGACACTTCCGGTTCTCAGAAGGGGTTGGAGGCATCTCAAGTCTCGAAGGAGCAGTTCCCCCAAGTCTAGAGCACATCATCAAGGCAGTGAGGCCCGTGACTAACTGAGGGATGACAACCACCACTGCTGGGCCATCTGCAGTCCCCAAGAGGGTGTCCCAGGGTCTCAGAGGGGCGGGTGAGACGCAGCACACCTACGAACACCAGCTCAGCCAGATGCACACAGAGCAGCACAGGGCGGCGGGGCTGACAAGGTGCCCAATAGGTAAAGTCTTCAGGCCCCACGACCTAAGTAGGATCATGAGCGTGAGCGTCCACATGGTAGAAAAAACTCAGATTCCTGAAAGCCCCAGAGCAGAAACAGAGACAGAGGGTTCCCTGGAGAGCACTGCCAGCTAGCTTTGCCAAGTTATCAAGCTCCAGTTAAGATCCTATCTCAAAAAATAAGGTAGAGAGAGAAGACACCTGACACCAATCTCCAGCCTCCACACACACACACACAGGAAAAAGGGCACCACACTACAAAGACTGAACACCCACAAGTATGGTTAGATGAAGTATAAATTCCTGCTCCATCACCAGTTCAGCAGTGATGGCAGGTACTTCCTCTGCCTGTTTACACAGATGCTGACCAGTTTTCTTATTCAGGAAGAATAAGAATGCAGTTATAATGTTATAATCCTATGGTTGTAAGACTTTCATTTTTTCCTTAACAAATGAGATGTTAAGAATGGTCTTTCATATGTTGAATTATTTTTTTCTCAATGCTAAGTTAAACGGGATGGAGCAAGATTGAAACAGACTACATTGCTAGGAAGCAGCTGGGAAGAGGGAACCCTGTGTTTTGTTTGTATTTCTCCAGTGTAATACTCGCAACCCCTCTCTGCCCAACTTCAAGCTGCTGGTGGTTTACCCAGCGGCTCAGGTGTTTCCGAACATTTCAGACGCCAACTCCTGCACACCACAGGTGTCTGTGGTCCACTGTCAAATTAAAAAAACTAAAGGTGAGGACTGGAGAGATGGCTCAGAGGTTAAGAGCACTGACTGCTCTTCCAGAGGTTCTGAGTTCAACTCTCAGCACCCACATGGTGGCTCACAACCATCTGTAATGAGACCTGGCGCCCTCTTCTCACCTGCAGGCAGAACACTATATACATAATAAATAAATCTTTAAAAAAAAAAAACTAAAGGTGGAGTGCATACAATCTGCCATAGCTGGAACTGAAATGCCCCCCCCCCCCCCGAAGCCTTCCAGTCACTAGGGGCACACCCACAGCTCACTTGCTGTAACTCTAGCATTTTCAGAATGCTTCAGAACTGACAGGGAATTGACTGAGTCGGTCCCACAGGGTGCTGTGACAAGTCTCATCTGTACCTAGAAAGGGCTTCTGGGCTGAGCAGACCACAGTACATGCTCAGTGAGTATGTGGATTTCAGGACCGCAGAATTTTTTATCTCATTTAAATATCAATTTAGTTTGTAAACAAACAAATGAACCTTCAAGCACTTTTAAAATCTTTATTCTCTTCCTTATTATAAAAATAATACATGTTCCTTATAGAAGTTTTACATTATAAAAAGTCCAAATCTAATACATCCCACTAAAATCTTATCCGAGATGAGTGATTTTCTTACTGCTCATTCATAAATATACAAAGTATTAAAGTGACAGTTTTAAAAAAAATAGACAAATGCACACATACAATGAATTTAACAGAAAAATCACCCCAGTTTTTTTTTTATGAAAATAAGAACTCACACAATTAAGAAACAGTGACCTCTTCCCCTCAAAGACAGAGTGTGACCACACTTTGGGACCAAGGGGGGGGTGTACGGAACACCGTCAGCTGCAGCGGCCTGCAAAGGACAGCTTGGACTCCACCTCCCACAGCTTCATTTCCAAGGCCTTCAGGACATCTTCCATCTTCCGGATGGAAAGGCATGAAAAAACAGTGTGAGGGTGAGTAATTACTCATAGGTTAATGATTAAATAATTCCTGCCATTTTGAATGTTTTGCATGACGTAAAGATGTTAGGCCTAACAAAACTCTGTAGAGGAGTGACTCTAACTTGAATAAGATGTACTCATAATCTTATTAGGCTTTAGTCACAACACAACCCACAATCTACAGCTACAAGGAACTCACCATCCTCAAGAAACATTAGCATTCAGCAATGAGTCAAATACCAGGCAAGCCAATCCTAGTAAGGCCACAGGATGGCTTAGCAGGCAAAGTTAGTTGCTGCTGACCCTGACCACCTTGGTTCATATCCCTGAGACCTGACTGGAGGCTCTTCCAACCTCCACCAAGCAAGCACATGGTGCACACGCATACATGCAGGCCAAGCACACAGACCCCGAGACAGAGCGTTAAACAATTTCAGTACTGCTTTGCTCAAGGCGACATTGCTGGCTTAGCATGGGTAGTGTTTAGATCTCGGCATGGAATGTGTTCAGTGTTCCGCTGACACAGCGTCAGCTCACAGATCCACTCCCTAATGCACGACGAGCACTTTCTCACTGCCAAGTGCTAAAAGCAAAGCGTGTGACATCTCAGGGTGGCGCGGAGGGGACATAAATTGAGAGTAAACTCACCTGCTTTATAGACTTCTCTATCTCAACTCTGCTTTCAAGATTGAAAAGCTCCTTGTCTTCTGGCACGATTTGCTTTTCAGAGGATCCTAAGGTGTAACTGAGATGCAGTACAGAGTTCACGCATGAGAAGGAACCAGCACCGTCACAGCAGCTAACAACGCCCTCTGAGTCCATACTCCACGCCCCGTATGAAGAGCACTCGGCTCGTGGACACCTGGTGACACTGTTCCACGTAACCTCACCCTCACTAAAGGCGCTGTCCGGGCGGCCCTGCATTCACTTTCCGTCATAAATATTTCACTGCTGCAAGAAGCCCTCCTCTTTGGGCGGGCAGGCAGCAGAGTGACATCACAGGTCAGGGCCGAGGGCAAACAGAGCAACCCTAAGGCCCCACAGCTTGCTTTCCCTGACTTCCCAGGAACAGGGTACTTCCAAGTGTGACTTTTATTAAGTACTAATAATTACCAAGGGTTGGACAACCTCGGGGTGAACTACTTATGGTTGTAAGTAGTTGAGGACCAATACTTGCTGCTCCTGTAGGAGCTGAGTTCGGTTCCCAGCACCCACATGACAGTTCACAAGCCTCCCTGACTCCAGGTCAATCTGAAAAGCACCTGAGAAGAGTATAGAGAGCTGGGAACTCATCTGCCTCCTGGCTGAGGTGCAGTGTGGCCAGCTGCCTCAGGCTTCCCCTTGACTGACTGGATCCTCAAAGTCCTGGTGGCACACATGGTGTCCTGGCAGGGGACTGCGCACTAGTGGACACACACACAGGAGTATAGAGGCAACGCAAATTGGACCTGACGGGTTATTTAAATTACAAAAGAAAGAGGCCTGCAAGTTCTGGAGGGAACAGGTGGGACGATGACACTGGGAGAAGTTGAGGTGAGGAGGTGAATATCAATATGATCAATCCATGTATGATATCAATATGATCAATCCATGTATGAAATCAATATGATCAATCCATGTATGATATCCATATGATCAATCCATGTATGATATCCATATGATCAATCCATGTATGATGTCAATATGATCAATCCATGTATGATATCAATATGATCAATCCATTGTATGATATCAATATGATCAATCCATTGTATGAAATCAATATGATCAATCCATTGTATGAAATCAATATGATCAATCCATGTATGATATCAATATGATCAATCCATGTATGATGTCAATATGATCAATCCATGTATGATATCAATATGATCAATGCATGTATGATGTCAATATGATCAATCCATGTATGATGTCAATATGATCAATCCATGTATGATGTCAATATGATCAATCCATGTATGATGTCAATATGATCAATCCATGTATGATGTCAATATGATCAATCCATGTATGATGTCAATATGATCAATCCATGTGTGATGTCAATATGATCAATCCATGTGTGATGTCAATATGATCAATCCATGTGTGATGTCAATATGATCAATCCATGTATGATGTCAATATGATCAATCCATGTATGATGTCAATATGATCAATCCATGTATGATGTCAATATGATCAATCCATGTATGATGTCAATATGATCAATCCATGTATGATGTCAATATGATCAATCCATGTGTGATGTCAATATGATCAATCCATGTATGATGTCAATATGATCAATCCATGTATGATGTCAATATGATCAATCCATGTGTGATGTCAATATGATCAATCCATGGTACTAAAACATTTCAATTAAAGATGATCTGAAATTAGGGGCATATGGCACCCAATTCACATTGTTTCCTAATGCTTTTAAGAAATCTTGCAGAATACAGACATTTCCTTGCATTTTTGAAAAAACAGAAAACAAAACAAAAAAAAATCATACAATTCTTTATTACAGTACATAACTAAATTTACTAGAATACCAAAGGGACTGCTTTCTTAACCAATCTGAAATGCCAATACTTTGTGAGATTCTTCTGGGGAGTCAGAGGGGATTCTGAGTCTCAAGGCTCCAAGGTCAGCTCTACACAGTTTCAATACCCGATCCTCCTGCCTCCACCCGCCAAGCGCAGAGACCACAGTGTGCACCACCACCCTCAGTCCCCACCGGGCTGGGCTCTGAACCAAGGGTTCTGTGCATACGGCACCGAGCGACATCCCAGCCCTTGCTCATGATCAACTAAGGCAGCTGCTCTCACTGTGGGTCCTGACCCTTGTGGCCGAAAGACCCTTTTACAGGGGTTGCACATCAGGTATTCACATTATAATTCATAACCTTAGCAAAAATGCAGTTATGAAGCAGCAATGAAATAATGCTATGGTCGGGGTCACCACACCATGAGGAACTGTGTTAAAGGTCACGGCATTAGGGAGGCTGGGAAGCGCTGTTCTGAGAGGTTATGACGGGGACAGGGAGTGTGCACGGTGCACGCTGGTCCACACAAGTGCTTAACAGCATCTGCTAGGCGTAATTATGCACGTGACCGCAGCATCCGGGAGGCAGAAGGAGGACTGCGACTTTGAAGCCAGCACTGAAACTAGCGGTGGCGCACACCTGTAATCCCAGCACTTGGGAGGCAGGGACAGGAGATCTCAGAGTCCAAGGCCAGCCTGGTCTACAGACAGAGTTCAAGGGCAGCCAGGGCCACACAGAGAAACCTTGTCTCAAAAACCCAAAATCAAAAAACTCAGTCAGTTTTTACTTTTAAAAAATGTCTCACATTTTCTCCTATAACTTAGTGTCTGACCTTCCCAATACCAAATGAATTATACACAAAGGGTGACTCATTGGCTTTACTGTCAGAAATTGCTACTCAAAAAAATATTTGGACCCAACAGAGTTGATTAAGCACTGCTGTTCTCATACCAATTTTTGCAAAGCTGACTGAGACATCAGTCATGAGGCAGCCACTTAGCTATAAGCCTACCTTTCAATGGCTTCAACGCTGAGGCAGAACAGGTCTCTCTTGTAGTCTAGGCGCCTGGGAGTGCATCTGTACACATAGCCAAGGCTGAGGGAGCAGCCTGTACAAGACAGAGTCTCAAGAATGCTGCAATAAAAGCACAACACCACTTAGGGAGAGAGCAGCAATGCTCGCGATTGCTAACGTCCACAAGCTGAGGGCTGGCAAGACAGCCCAGTGGGTAAAGGTGCTTGCTGCCAAGTGTGACGGCTGACTCGATCCCCAGGACCCATAGGAAAAGGAGAGTTGTCCCCGACCTACACACACACACATACACACACACACACACACACACACACACACACACACACACACACAGGACTGCAGCAGATGAAAATTAACCTCCATTAGCCCCAGCTGCTTCATGTGGAAAGGCGCTATCTTCCTGTTGTTTTCCTTTTGTGTGTGTGTTGTTGATGGTGGGGTTTTGGTTTTGGGGTTTTCTTTACTTTTCGTTTAGTTTTTTTTTTGGAGACAGGGTCTCACTATGTAGCCCACCCCAACTTCAGACTCTTGTCAGTCATCATCCTCCCCCATCTGCCCATGGCAAATGCTGGGGTGGCAAGCATGCACCACTACAGCCAGCTTCATTCTGACTGTTAAGTCATACATACATACATACATAATATATACATACATACATACATACATACATACATTATACATATACACACATGCATGCACACACACACACACACACACACACACACACACACACACACACACACACACGATAAGATGACTGCAGGAGAAATGCAAACAGTCAGCTCTAGGCCACACTACTTGGGACAACAGATGACAAGGAAGAGCATAAACAAAACACCAAAGCAGGGTTGTCCAGGATGTGCAGTCTTGATCTGGAGTTAAGACAGACTAAGAGTCTGCACACCCTTTACAGTCTCAGCCCGTCACCTAGGGTCTTCAGCTCTAGGTAGGAAGGCAGCCAGGCGTCTGCTGTAAGCACAACTCTGCACCGTATGTCAGACACAGAGAACCCAATGATCTGCTCCCCGAAACACAGACACAAGACACAAGGCCAGTCCAGGCCAGGAGTGGTGGCTCTGTGAATCTGAGACAGCCTGGTCTACAGAGCACGTCCCATGTCAGGGCTACACAGAGGAGCCAGTTGGAGACAAGTTCTCCAGAGCGAGGAGAGGCGTGTGGAAAGGTCAGCGGCAGGTGACCTTGTCGGGCTGAGGCGCACACCACTGTGCTAGAGAAAAGGCGGCTGCAAAGGCTGGGCTGCTGTCCCGGCAGCGCTACCTAGGCTTGTCCTTCTATCCCCGAGCAGCTCTGCCCTATTAAAGTTAAATACACCTCCAGAGTTTTCCCTCTTGACACAGGCTCTCATGTACCCAGGCTAGCCTTAAACTTGCTATGTCTCCATGTTATGAACAGTCCTGAACTCCTAATCCTTCTGCCTCCAGCCTTCCAATGCTGGATTACAGGTGTGTCACCACACCCAGTGAAGGGACTCTGGCCACCTCCAGTGTGGCAGGCATGGCTCAAGCAGGCCTTGTCCTTCTCCCCATTCCCTCTGCCTCGTTAGAAACCGTTAGACTGCATCCCTGAAGCTGCCACCATGGTCTGTTCCCTTATCTGGCCACTTTCTCCTCCTGAGGCTGACTGACCACCAAGGTCCAGATATCAAAGTACTGAAGTCCAGCAATCAGAAGTCCCCTTTGGCTCACCTAACTAACATGCCCAATTAAAATGAAACACCTCAGGGGCTGGAGAGGTGGCTCAGCAGTAAACAGCTCTTGTTGCCCTTTCAGAGGACCCAGGTTCGAGTCCCAGCACCCACATGGCAGCACACAACTGTCTGTAACTCTAGTCCTGGGCATCCAACACCCTCACACAGACATGCTGGCAAAACACCAGTAATAAATAAACACAAAGAATAAATAATAAACTTAAAATTAAACACTCTTCCTAACAGAGGGTTTCCCTTGTGCCTTCAGAGACTGCCATTTTCCCTGTCTCCTCTCAGTCCAGGGGCGGTCTGTTGTTGCCACTCCCTGACCACCACACCCAGGACTTTCCCTTGATCCCTTCCCAGGGTCTTCCTCATCCTCCATCTCCTGGGCTTATCTCTTACTCCCTGCCCTCTGTCCCTCTGTCAAGTAAGTCTCCTTTGCTGCACCCGCTACCGTCTTGTCCCTACACTGTATTTTGACACACACTTGACTATCCACTAGAGACCTGTCTATCCAGGTGACTCGCACCGTTTCCCTTAATTTCCATCATCTGTACATAACTGCTCCTCCAGTCTTCTCAGCTCCTGTCCAGTGGGCTCTCCGTGCCCACTCACATCTTTAAAATGGTCTTCCAATCCAGTGTCTCCCCAAAGCCTTGCCAAATTAGTGCGTCTAAAGTACCATTCTATAAGACAAGTACAGTCCCGATAGGTACCGCAGTCATGGACTTTTATTAGATACTACTGCTACAGATTTCACGTATGTACTTAAGTATGTATGTATGTAGGTACGTATGTGTTGGGGAGATGGGTCAGTGGTTAAGAGTATATACTCTTGCAGAGGACCTGAGTTAGGTTCTACCTATAAGTCCAACTTCAAGGGGATCTATCTGTCTTAGTTAGGGTTTCTATTGCTGGATCCATGACCAAAGCAACCGAGGTAGGAAACGGTGTACCTGGTGTATACTTCCATACCTAAAGTCAGGATAGTAACTCAAACAGGACAGGAACCTGGAGGGAGAAGTTGCTTCAGATGTCAAGACAGGTGTTAGTATCCAGGCATCTGTCCTTGGGGCTCTGACGGGATGCGCCTTCAGCTTCAGCCACTAAGAGCACCACCTGGGCTCATTTACTGTGTTCCCTTTGAAAAGGTCCCGCCCACCTCCCATCCTTCTTTCTCTCCCTCTCTCTCTGTTCCCCCATCTCTCCCCCCCATTCCTATCTCTCTCCCCCTCTTTCCTCTCTCTGGCTGCTCCTGTCTCTGGAGGCCAGTCTCCCCCTTTCCCTTCTCCCTTTTTATGATACCTTTCCCTAATTAAAAAAAAACCCTCTGCTTGAACCCTGTCACACGGCGTCTTTATCTCACATGCTGCTTTTCTTAAATTACAAGGGGGTGTCTCTGTGTAGACCTGGGTGTCCTGGAACTCGCTCTGTAGACCAGGCTGGCCTTGAATTCACAGGGAATCTGCCTGCCTCTGCCTCCTGAGTGCTGGGAGTAAAGGCGTGCGCCGCCACCACCACCATGCCCTGTAACTGAGGGTCCCTCCTGTCATATGACGTTAGCTTATGTCAAGCTGACGGAAGAGCCAGTATGGGATCCAATGCCCTCTCGTGGCCTCAGCCCTGTAACTGAGGGTCCCTCCTGTCAGATGACTTGGGCTTATGTCAAGCTGACGGAAGAGCCAGTATGGGATCCAATGCCCTCTCGTGGCCTCAGATCCCAAGTAGAAAACCTCACCTACACTACCAAGAGTGAAGCTGCATAACAATTAGGAGGCTACAACACATTATCAAGATTGTTAATCAAGAAAAGGATTTAGAAAATCCTGAGCTGTGGACTCCTAGGATAGACTAATAAAGGATAATCTAAATTCTCACTCAACCACAACAGCGTACAAGAGCTCACATGAGCCCTCTCTCCTCTGGGCATCGTTTGAATGTGGTCTTCCCGAGCGCGTCAAGTGAGAGTGTGCAGCCTTCAGAACGGGGTCTCCTGCAGGTGACTAAGACTGGACAAGCCACCATGGTGGAGCCCCACGCCCAAATCCTGGTGGCTTTCTGAGAGGAGGGAGAAGACCAGAAGACACACACCCACCTAGGGCCCTAGGACTGCTGTGTCTGTGGTTGGGACTGGTTGTCTGTGGCCACAGATGGCCTGTCTGCACCCAGGCGGCCACCGACGGAGATTCTGTGTGAGAATTTCCTATCTGTGCCAGGACACGGAAGAGACAGGCAGCACTGCCACGGGCACCTCAGACTTCGAGATTTCAAGATAGGTCAGCTCTACATTTACATTCCACTTTCTTCAGCATCAAACCCTAACCCTAAGATCAGGGCTAGCTACACCTTTAGAAACTTAGAAACTTCCACTCTCCCATCTAAAGGGGCTACCCCACCGTATAATGGGTTTTTACTTTTTACATGCGTCCAATCCCCATGAAGAGCTGCATCACAGGCAATCTCGAAGTCTCCCTGACCTGGTGTCACAGAAACGCCTTTACTTACCACCCGTCTTCATCTCTGCACTTGGACAGCTTCTGCTCTTTATCCACAGACACGTTAGAGGAGACGCCTGGAAGAGAGCGGCAGTCTTTCTTAGTGTGCTAGCTGCAATACACCTGAAGACTGAACTTTTAACTCAGCTGTAACCTTTATTTCAGAACTCAGAGGACTAGGGAAACAAAAGGAGCCCAAAGCCTTGGGGGGGCGGGGTATACAAGTCCAACACTAAAGGTGCAGGGGCCTTCTGGGAAAAGGTGGGGTAAGAGTTACTTCACACCCTTCTCTGAAAACTAGTAGTAAAACGAACAAATTACCAGCGACTGTGAGACTCACAAGCTACAAACTACAAGGAACAACGACCAGGCAGAGTGGGCCTGGGGTCCAGACTAAGGAAGACGGGCATCCCTGTACCCCAGACCCAACAGAGCACCTCTCTCTAAAAGTAACAGAGCGGTCCCCAGCCACCACACATGTTGCGCTTGGGTCCTCGGCAGCTGGACCAGAGAAGCAGTACAAAACATTCTGTCATTTAGTAAAATGGCCAAGGCAACCTCTCCATCTCACCCCCATCCACACGCGCCTTAGTAATCCCCAGGCCCACATTAGACTAGAAGGTGAGATCTGTTCCAAGAGTTTATCTTGGCTTTTACAGCTCTGGGTATCACGCCACGCAAGCTGTCCTCAAGTCTTACTCAAGCCCTGAAACATCAGCCCCACCTCTCGCCTGGACAGCTGCTATGGTAATACAGCTGTGGTAGAGCAGGCTCTGCCACTCCTCTGCTGGCTTTCACTCATACATAGACCCCCCCCCCCTTATTTCCTGGTCTTCAGTCTACACTTAGGCAACACATGGTGGCACATGCCTTTAATCCCAGCACTCGGGAGGCAGAGGCAGGCAGATCTCTGTGAGTTCAAGGCCAGCCTGGTCTACAGAGCGAGTTCCACCTCCAAAACAATACAGAGAAACCCTGTCTTGAAAAACCAAAAAATAAAAATATAAAAAGAAAATTTCCAGCACCCAAACTTAACATTTCCTTAGGGACTGAAAAGACAGGAGTGAATTTTTTAGTTTAGTTAATTTATTTTTGAGTGTTTTGCCTGCATGTATGTACATGCAGCAAGTGCATGTGTGATGGCATCAGCTCCCCTGTGAGTGGAGTCAGCAACAGTAGCAAGCCAGCCCGTGCTGAGTCAGCCCGTCAGTGCCTGGTCCTCGGCAGGTGCTCTGGACCACAGTCATCTCTCCAGTCCCCCATCTTTTAATATGCCAATAAAACTACGGGAGTGAGAAATGAGTTCATAAATATATTAACTTACATCGCCATGTTGCGGCTATAAATTAATGTAATTGTTGAGCCATGTACAGGGGTACACACCTGTAACGCTCACTAGTGTTGAGTCAGGTGCAGGGCTACACACCTGTAACGCTCACTATTTGGAAAGCTGAGGTACGATCATTAGTTCAAAGCCATGCTGGGAAACGACAAGATCCCCATTTCAAAGCAGGAAAAAAAATTTAATTGGTAAATGTCATAAACGTGAATAAAGCTAAATAAAACACTCCAACTCGGGCAAGAGGAAATAGAAATTAATCTGAAAGTTAATTAATATTAACAGAATTTAGTCTAAAAATTAATCTGGGGAGGAGGTTCAAGACAGCGTTTCTCTGTGTAGCAGCAGCTCTGGCTGTCCGATTTGTAAACCAGGCTGCCCTTGAACACACTGAGATTCGCCTGCCTCTGCCTCCCGAGTGCTGGGATCCAAGGTGTGGGCCAGCACCGCCCAGCCTAAAAATTAATCTGTTAGAAAACACTTTTACATCCTCCTGCATTTGTCGAATTGTGCAAAGGGGTGGAATTACTGCCTACTATAAAGGACAAAGAAAAAAGGATGGCCAATGTGGGGATAAATAAGCTCATCTAGTTCGTGCCGGTTACGCTTTAAAACCTAACAACAGTATTATTACGTACAGAAAGCAAGATGGGCATCCTCGGAATACTGGGAATCAATCTACCTCTGGACCCAGCAATACCAGTCTTGGGCACGTACCCAAAGGATGCACCCTCCCGCCACAAGGACATTTGCTCAAGTATATTCGTAGCAGCGTTACCCATATAAAAGCCAGAATCTGGAATCAACCTGCAGGCCCCTCGGCCGACGAGCGGATAAGGAAAACGCGGCACATCCACACCGTGGAGACCCGCCCGGTGGAAAAGAACAATGGGATCTTGAGCTCTGCGGGCGGATGGACGGCCCTGGAAGGGCCCCGGCTTGGCGGAGCCCATGGGATCTGGGGGTCTCGTCACACTGCCCTGCGGGAAGCGGCTGGCCCGTCTGTGAGTGGCGTCCGCGACGACGCTTCACCGACGCCAGGGACGCGGGTGTCGCCCTCCTCCCTCCCCTCCCCGCCCCGTCTGCCCGGGGCCCCTCCCCGGGAACCCGGGGCCCAGCCCGCACTGACAGCGCAGAAGGATGCAGTTGTTGTCCTCCTGGCCCGCCACCCAGGTCAGCGAGTCGCCCAGCGGCCGGCGGCAGCGCGCGCACAGGAACACGAGCGGGTTCTCCCCCGCCGCCGCCGCCCTCGGCTCGCACCGCTCCGCCCCCGACGCGTCCGCGCCCGACATGCTCGCCCGCTTCCGCTGAGTCTTCCGAGAGCCGCTTCCCCCGGCCGGCGGCGAGGAGTCGCTCCGCCTGCCGCCCGCGGCTACACCAGCGAGAAGCAGGCCGGCATCGCGGGGAGCCGCCGGCAGCGACGTACGAATCTGCCGCGCCGCGGAGCCCCACGGGAAGAGCACGGCCGCGCACGCGCCAGGACCCCAGGGGCGGGGCTCCGCTCGAGGGGGTGGGGCCTGAGGGCCCGGCAGCTGCTAATGCGCATGCTCGTCGTCCTCGCGTCTCTCCAGGCCCTTCCCCGCCCTGGTCACGGATGGTCACGCCCCTGCTGCTGGGTTAGCAGAGCTGGGAGGTGGTGGTGCACGCCCTTAATGCCAGCGCGGGCGGGTCTCATGAGTTCGAGGCCAGCTGGGTCTACACTGAGAAACCCTGTCTGGAAAAACAAAACCAAACAAGCAAGCAAACAAACACAGGAACAAAAAATTACTTCCTATTTTAGTGTCTCTAGCCAAATCCTATGGTCAATACTTTATATATAGCAGGCTGTCGCAGCATAGCATCCTTCATTCTCGGAGAATGCATCTTGTTGTTGAGCAAGAAACACAGCTCTCACTCACCTCAAAGTGGCTAAGGGAGAGTTTATTATGGAGGCAAATGCGAGTGGCCACAGCCAGGGACACAGATATCCCGCTCCAACGCAGCATCAGTTTGGTGAGGTTTTAACTGTATGTGAAGAGTCATGGTAAAGAAACTGCCAAAAGCCGGGCATTGGTGGTGCACGCCTTTCATCCCAGCACTCGGGACCGGCAGAGGCAGGCGGATCTCTGAGTTCGAGGCCAGCCTGGTCTACAGAACAAGTTCCAGGACAGCCTCCAAAGCAATACAGAGAAACCCTGTCTAGAATCCCCCCAAAAAAAGAAACTGCCAAAATGGCCCATTTGACCATCAAAGATGAAGGTTTTCATTGTAGATAAGAAAGAGAAAATATCCAAAGGCATCTGGGAGAGTTCAGAGCAGAGAGAGAAAGTGGCAGATGGGACCTGGCCCAGGGTATCTGCCAGAGAAGGGAGAATAGCAAGAGAGAATAGTGGAGACATGGAGACAGAGGCAAGTGGAGGGGGGTTGCCAATACAGTGAGAACATGTGGGTATCCGGGAGGAGGAAGCCTGGGAGCTGGACCAGGCCTGGGAATTTGGGGTAGAGGAGCCAGTGGGAAGGGCCAGGAAGTTAGAGTTGGGGGTTTGAAGTGCATGATGGGTACTTTTGAACAGGGACTGGAGGCCAGCATGGGCTTTGATATGCGACCACAGACATATGTGTCAATGGAGAGCCGTATGTCTCTTCTGCCAGAGAGGCACGGGGATAGCTACTTCTGGAACCTGTCTCACAAGTTCCTGAGGAATGCTGGCTTTTATTTAACTGTCCGAAATCCTTCTGTGGTCCATCGTGGGGTGGGCCAAGACCTGTCATTTCTGGATATATGCACTTCCTGAGACTTAACATTAAGGTAATAGAACAAAGAGAAGGGAGAATAAACCAACCAACTTTTCAAATACACTGGCAGGTCTATCAGGAAGGCAGTTACAGCTAGGCAATGGGAACCCTCTGCTGTAGACCTCCAATGCTATCCGGCCAGACCCTTAGCATTTGGACTGGAGGCTGGGGATCTGCTCTTATATAGCAAGTATTTACCTAAGTCTCAAGGAAGTGGCCTCACCCAGAGGAGGGCAATAAATGACCATGTAACCCAGGTAATGGGGCTCTGAACTTCCCAGCATCCCCACCTCTGCAGTCACTGACGTTCTGGTCCCCCAGTTGACCTTTGTGGCCTCTGTCTCTTTCCAGGAATTTTCCTTCAGAGTTCCAAGATCCCTGGTGGAGGCAGGAAATAGCAGTCATTGCCAAACACTCTAGAACTCGATGGAGTGGGAGGGGAAGGGAAGGAAAGATAGCCCGGAAAGAAAGAGAAGAAAGTTCGAGAAGAAATGAGTGGCTGAGGCCTTGACCATTTTGCTGGAAGAACTGTGGACTGGTTTTTACTCACACTCATTTAAGGGGGACATGCAAATGTCAGAGGTCAGAGGACAGCCTGGAGTCCCTTCTTGTCTTCCCGGGGTTTGAACTGCTGAGCACCTTTAACCTCTGAGCCGTCTCACCTGCCTTGTGGGTGCTCACAAGTGCGTTGGCAGCTGAGGAGAATGAGAAATTAATAACTGCTGATTACAACCAGACAGGCTTTAATTGCATGCACGTCAGCGCTTGCACACCTGAATGACAATAAGATGTGATTGCAGGTCCCGGAGGCGGGTGGCTGACTTCTCTAGCAGGCAGGTTTCATTGCAGCCGCGTTCTAAGACGTTTAGATGTGGGTGGGAGGAGGGGATCCAAACGGTACCCAAGGCTGCCTTCCCCCACCAGCTGGCACCAGGAGAATGGCACATTGTGCCCTCAGCCCCCAAGGACCTTCTGTCACCATAAAGAACTCTTCTGAGTCGATACAACTCAGTCTAGGGTAAGCCGGAGCAGGGGGTGGGGTGACATTTATATCTATCTGTGTTGCAGATGAAACTCAGGAATGTGTCTCACCAATGTTTGGCCCCATCTTCTCCTGGGGACAGCTAGAAACCGAGAAACTAAGTTCAAAACATGCTTGTTTGTTTGTTTGTTTTTTGAGACAGGGTTTCTCTGTGTTTAACAGTCCTGGTTGTCCTGGAACCCACTCTATAGACCAGGCTGGCCTTGAACTCACAGAGATCCGCCTGCCTCGCCTCCCAAGTGCTGGGATTAAAGGCGTGCACCACCACTGCCCGGCTTGGCAGGATGTTCTTTAAATAGTGTTTCTTCTCTCCTCTATTTGATGAGTGGAATCACAATTTCCTAGTTCTCAACTGATCCTTGGTTCTCCGAGAAAGTTCAAACAAGTAGGGAGAGCATGAGGTTTTCAGTAAACCCATACATGATACAGGAGAACATGGGGTTCTCAATAAACCCATACATGATACAGGAGAACATGGGGTTCTCAGTAAACCCATACATGATACAGGAGAACATGGGGTTCTCAGTAAACCCATACATGATACAGGAGAACATGGGGTTCTCAGTAAACCCATACATGATACAGGAGAACATGGGGTTCTCAGTAAACCCATACATGATACAGGAGAACATGGGGTTCTCAGTAAACCCATATATGATACAGGAGAACATGGGGTTCTCAGTAAACCCATACATGATACAGGAGAACATGGGGTTCTCAGTAAACCCATACATGATACAGGAGAACATGGGGTTCTCAGTAAACCCATACATGATACAGGAGAACATGGGGTTCTCAGTAAACCCATACATGATACAGGAGAACATGGGGTTCTCAGTAAACCCATACATGATACAGCGGAGCTGAGAAACCTACATGTCTTCACTGATGCATCTTGTTCTAACGATGCAAAGGCTGAGGTCCACAGGGTTCATGAGCAACAGCTGAGACCACTGACAGAGATTTATGAGAGCCTGGACTGTTAACTATGGAGCATACCCCTCCCCTTCTAGGAAAGCTGCTCCCTTCCCCCACAGAAACAGCTAGAAAGAACAGCGTCATCACCCGCATCTCCATTACGACTTTAACTGGAAAGCAACGATGCTAGCAGTCAAGGTCTTGGAGGCATTTGTTAATGTAAGTTTCGTTGTTATCTCAGAGATGAACGGAACTCACAAAGAGTCATTTCTTGGGACTGGGGAAATGGCTCAGTCAGTAAAATGCTTGCCATTCAGGAATGAGGAACCGATTTGATCCTCATAACCCATGTTTATTGAAAACAACAACTAAGCAACACTAACTGCTCGTGGGCTCTGGGGGTCGAACTCAGGCCCCTTGTGTTTGCAAGGCAAGCAACACTTTACCAGTGGAGCTGTTTCCCAAACACAAAAGGCTGCTCAGGCATCCATTTACTTCCAGTCACACAAAGGTGGCTTTTAAGTTATATTCCTTACAGAATGATTTTAAATAGAGCCAAGAGCTTCCAGCTTCATAAAAATCAAGATATTAGCATTGGAAAATGCTATTCATTAACTAAATATAAGTTTTTCTGGATTTCCTCAGGTTCTCCACTAACGGCCAATCCAGAATGCTGTGAGACGTCTGTGTCTTTCATCTGTACCAGTCTCTGGCACTTCCTTGCCTTCCCCTGGCCTCTTCTGAAGGAGACCAGGAAGCCATTTTGTTGGACACCCTTGATTTAGCTTTTCCTAATTCTGTCTTAGTCAGAATTACCAGGGTCACACATTTAACAAGAGCATCACAGAGTGATGTGTCCCTCAGTGCACACACACAGACAAACATGATCATCACTGCTTGTCTGTGACTTGAGATGTATACCTGGAGGTTTCTTGTGATTATTTTTCTCTATGTAAACAATGTTGTTTTATGTTGTTATTCAATTAGTAATTAACAATTTGGACATTCTTATTAAATGAGGCAAATACTGTTTTCCCCCAGGCTTCGCCTACTGATTTGAACGTAGAGCCTGGAGTATGGTAGGCAGGTTCTGTTTCCAGCACTGAGCTATAAACGCCTTGAACAATATAAACAGATGGGGGAATAACTAAGACTCCTCTACCCCGTGCCCATTTAAATACCCGTCTATGCCAAGCCCCGCCACTAAGACCAATTAAACTTTGCTTTCTGCGTGAGCTCACACTGGCTTGCGTTGGGGCGGCTGTGGCATGGACCCAACAAAGGCATCTGTAAAGACGATCTCACCGCGCTGTCCCTTCTCTCGGTGGTGTTCTCCTTTTGTTTCTGTCGCTTTCTGTCCCTCTCTGGTGCCTCTGAATAGCTGTTTCGTTATGTCTTATCTATATGTTTCAGTTATTACATGAGGACTCATTAGTAGGATATGTGCCACTCCACAATTACATATATTTTTTTAAAAAACCCTGCTTGATTGGGGATTTAGCTTAATATTTTTTTATGTGTAAACAACTTAGAATGGTTGACAGTTACAGCCTTTTTTTGTTTTGTTTTGTTTTTTTTGTTTTTTGAGACAGGGTTTCTCTGTGGCTTTGGAGGCTGTCCTGGAACTCGCTCTGTAGACCAGGCTGGCTTCGACTCACAGAGATCCACCTGCCTCTGCCTCCCGAGTGCTGGGATTAAAGGCGTGTGCCACCAACGCCCGGCTCAGTTACAGCCTTTTATTAAAGCCCTTTTTAATTTTTTTTTTTTTTTGGTTTTTCAAGACAAGGTTTCTCTGTGGCTTTGGAGGCTGTCCTGGAACTCACTCTGTAGACCAGGCTGGCCTCGAACTCACAAAGATCCACCTGTCTCTGCCTCCTGAGTGCTGGGATTAAAAGTGTGCGCCACCAACGCCCGGCTGCCCTTTTTACATTTTATGGAACATGTTTAATCTGATTGATATTATCAGTAAATTCTGACAATAAGTAAATCATGGTCTTTGTCTTACATATTTTTACAAAGCACCCAGAGATGTTAAGACGAGTATAGGATTGAGTTAAAAATTCAGCAGAAACTTACTAGAGTAGATCAAAATAAAGGGACTGAATCACCTGAAGGTGTAAAGGAACAGGAACATGGGCATTCGCCAGCTACCCCAGGCTGCGTAAGAAATCATAGCCATGTGGGCTGTGGAGATGGCCCCAACGGCACATTGCTGCCTGCCTCGCAAACATGAGGCCCTTGGTTCAAGTCCCAGAGCCCATGTCAGAAAGTAACCAGATGTGATGAATGGTGCATGCCTGTAATCTTAGCACTGGGGAGGCAGACATAGACACCCTGGGGCTCACTGGCCAGCCAGACTAGCCTATGGTGAGCTCTGGGTCAGGGGAAAGCCAGGGGGATGGCACACACACACACACACAGAGTAGGGGAGGGAGACAGAGATAGAGACAGAGACAGAGGAGACATATTACCATACACAAAAGAACAGCCATTCATGCTGCTGGGGTTTGCCTGGCTCCTGACTAAAATTTGTCCTTGGTTCACCCCAGAGGCCAGCCCCTCCTGCTAGTGCTGCAGGAGAGTGACTGTGTCAGACCTGTGAGACAGCGGCTCTCAACCTTCTCAATGCTACAACCCTTCAATACAGCTCCTCATGCTGTGGTGAGCCCCAGCCGTAAAGTTATTTTGTTGCTACTTCGTAACTGTAGTTTTGTTAGTTATGAATCATAATGTAAATATCCGATTTGTAACCCCCAAGGGGGTTTTGACCCAAAGGCTAAGCGCTGCTGTGTAAAGACCTTGGCCTGGAACTTGCTCGACGTGTTTGTGTGGTGTTTTGTTTTCTCAGTGCTGGGAATTGCATGAACCCAAGGCCTTGTAGATGCCCTGTATTTTGCTCTGTGTTTGAGTCACATCCCAGGTCAATACAATGTCTTAGCTGCTGTATCAATTACTCAAAGCCAAAACAAGTCACAAGGACAGCTCATATCCAAGGGCTCGCCACTGTGGGAAAATGAGTTACTCAGTATCTCTATAATACTACCTAGGAACAAAGAGAGAGATTGCTTCTTGCAAATTGTTGACAAAACAAGCTAGAGATCACAGGGTTTGTACTGGGCTGCCTTTTGTGACTGATCATATATATATGGGTCTCACTTGGAATGTCTGTGTGTCTGGGTGAATGGAGTGACACACCAATTTCCTTGATCTATACCTGGACTTTCATGCTGGAGAGGTGATTCATGGAGGAGACTCGAGATTGTGAGAGGGTCTAGTCACAAGTTAACAAGAACAGGAACTCGGCCCACACTTTAACCTCTAGGGAGGGAAGGCTACACATCACCTTAGATACTGAGACACGCCACCAGAACCTAGTGATTCAATGGCTTGCCCCTGTGCTCTAGAACCCCGAGACCCTATCCAGGGGGTGCAGGAGGTGCTGGGGGGTGTGCATGGAGAAGGCCAGGAAGCTTCCTACCTCTTCCCAGAACCTCAACCCTGAGGGAAGCACCGAATAAACTCTGGGCTTCCTTTGCTTTCGGTCACCTGCTTTTGCCATCAGCTCTAGAGGGCACACAGCTGAGCAACAGCCTCCCATGGCTTAGGTAACTCCTCTGATGTGTGCTAACAGCTGCCCAAGTTGTTGCTTAGAGGCTCCTCTCGTCTGTCTTGGGTGAGCTGGCACACTGCCCTGACTTGTCCCTGCACAGAGGATGATGTTTTCATGTCAGAGAGTGGAAAAGTCCACCCTTAAAGCATACTAATGTCACTGTGTGCCTCTAAGAACCACAAAACTGGACCACACATGCACAGGCCACTCATCACTCCATCACTCCTTACCTCCATCATCCCTTACCTCCATCATCCCTTACCTCTATCACTCCTTACCTCCATCTCTCCTAACCTCCATCACCCCTTACCTCCATCACCCCTTACCTCCATCATCCCTTACCTCCATCACCCCTCACCTCCATCACCCCTCACCTCCATCACCCCTCACCTCCATCACCCTTACCTCCATCATTCTTACCTCCATCATCCCTTACCTCCATCATTCTTATCTCTATCACCCCTTACCTCTATCACTCCTTACCTCCATCACCCCTTACCTCCATCACCCCTTACCTCCATCACCCCTTACCTCCATCATCCCTTACCTCCATCACCCTTACCTCCATCACCCCTTACCTCCATCACCCCTTACCTCCATCACCCTTACTCCATCGCCCTTACCTCCATCATCCTTACCTCCATCTCTCCTAACCTCCATCATCCCTAACCTCCATCATCCCTTACCTACATCACCCCTTACCTCCATCACCCCTTACCTCCATCTCTCCTAACCTCCATCATCCCTAACCTCCATCATCCCTTACCTCCATCACCCCTCACCTCCATCACCCCTCACCTCCATCATCCCTCACCTCCATCATCCCTTACCTCCATCTCTCCTAACCTCCATCACCCTTACCTCCATAATTCCTTACCTCCATCACCCCTCACCTCCATCACCCCTCACCTCCATCACCCCTCACCTCCATCATCCCTTACCTCCATCATCCCTTACCTCCATCATCCCTTACCTCCATCACCCCTTACCTCATAATTCCTCACCTCCATCACCCCTTACCTCCATCACCCCTTACCTCTATCATCCCTTACCTCCATCATCCCTTACCTCCATCACCCCTTACCTCCATCATCCCTTACCTCCATCACCCCTCACCTCCATCACCCCTCACCTCCATCACCCCTCACCTCCATCACCCCTTACCTCCATAATTCCTTACCTCCATCACCCCTCACCTCCATCACTCCTCACCTCCATCACTCCTCACCTCCATCACTCCTCACCTCCATCATCCCTTACCTCCATCATCCCTTACCTCCATCATCCCTTACCTCCATCACCCCTTACCTCATAATTCCTCACCTCCATCACCCCTTACCTCCATCACCCCTTACCTCTATCATCCCTTACCTCCATCATCCCTTACCTCCATCACCCCTTACCTCCATCACCCCTCACCTCCATCACCCCTCACCTCCATCACCCCTTACTCCATCGCCCTTACCTCCATCATCCCTTACCTCCATCTCTCCTAACCTCCATCATCCCTAACCTCCATCATCCCTTACCTACATCACCCCTTACCTCCATCACCCCTTACCTCTATCATCCCTTACCTCCATCACCCCTTACCTCCATCGCCCCTTACCTCCATCACCCCTTACTCCATCACCCCTTACCTCCATCACCCCTTACCTCCATCATCCCTCACCTCCATAATTCCTTACCTCCATCATCCCTTACCTCCATCACCCCTCACCTCCATCACCTTTTCCCCAGCCTCAGACCAGCTCATTCCTTTACATCACAGTGACCCTGTTCCCTATCCGTAGGTTACAGAATTGAGACTTGGGTCTTCTGTACCCTCGATCTTTGCCTCACAAATGACTCTCTGCTGTAAAACATGTCAGTGACTGTCACACTCCAGTGTACAAATCAGACCTGGTTTGGTAGTGACAGCTTCTGTCTGACTATACCTGAGTTGTATTCTTTCATGATAAGCTGGAGACCTGGGAGCCAGGGGAGGGACTTGTTAAACCCTCGGTGACCAGCCAGTGGGTCAGAACTCAGGTGGCAACCTGAGGCTTAGGATTAAAACTGAAGTGGGGAGAGGCAGGCGACTGTGGGACTAGGCCTATCACCTGAGAGGTTTGCCAACCTTGGGCAGTTACTATCAGAACTGAGCTCAAGTATGAGACAGTGTCTGCAGACAGCAGGAACTTGCTTGGTATGAAAACCCCACACTTTTGCTGAGAGGTAAAAGCAGGAGAGGAAACACAAGTTCTCCCTTGTTTTTCCAGGGAATGATTGTCTCTTTGCTTTGGAAATCCAAGTAAAACCTCCTCTCCTTCTAGTCCAAGAGCTCCCAGCAGAAGGCCTGCCTTGGCATAGCAGGATCAGAACTGGGTGGGCTCACGTTGTCTGGGGTGCTTCTGTTGATACTCGGCAATGGAGACAGGAACAGACACTTAGAAAACAAGTAGGGACAGACAGAAAGTCCCAGGCTCGTTGCATGACTCCCAGAGGCAAAATCCCAAGGTCCCTCATGCACGCACCAGCTGCTCATTCTAGTAGTCCCCGTATTCATTTGGGGCAGTAACTACAGGTCATTTGAACAAGCAAGCACATAACCTAGGGGCGGACCCCACGGAAGCCTGGGTTCCTCCTTACACTTAGTGTCCGCTGAGAGCTATGTAGACCCTGTGCCTTATTTCCTAAGAGCTCAGTCCTGTGGGATGCTGACCCAGATACACCCGCCTCTTTGGTCTGAACAAAGGCAGCTGACCCCCACCCAGCTGGCTCCTTCCTGTAAAAGCCAGGATGCCCATTCAGTCTAGTATTGGGATTTTCTGTTTTTGTTAACTGGTTGTGCAAAAACAGGGTCTGCCTTCAGAATCCAAGCCAGAGGTCTACTCGTTGCTTAACAATTCCAAGAACTGCCTTGGCGTAAGTCAAGGGCACTGGCAGGATTTCCTGCCGCCTTACTAACTTTCCATGTGTCAGAAGCAGCAATGGTGCCTCTGTCTAGCTGCACTGGTCATTGTCTGCTTCTGGCCCACTTCCCGGTCCCTCCACTGAGAGGCAAGCTAGAGCTGAAGGGGAAGTCGTGTCACTAGCAGTAGGCTTGTCTTGCTTTGGAGTCTTTTCCAGGAGAGGACGGATCCAGAGGCCATATGTTGGGAACAGCCCCCTGACCTTCCAGCAAAGCTATGATAAGCAGGCCCCGTGTCTGGAAACTCACAGATGAGCCCGGGTGACTCTGACAGAAATGAGTTAAGCAATGCCATCCCTGGGGCCCACAGCCCAGCAGCAGATGTGAGCAGACAGTGGCCTCCACAGCCACAGTCATGGCCAACAGGACCAATGCCTCTGTCCTGTACACCAGCTATGAATATTACCTGGATTACTTAGACCTCATTCCCGTGGACGAGAAGAAGCTGAAAGCCCACAAACGTAAGTCAGAAGCTGGGAGGGCAGCCAGGCAGGGGCTGGGCCCTAGAGGAGGCGCTCCTGGCTTTGTCTTCACTGACTGCCTCCAGGAGGCTCACCCCAGCTCCAGTCCTGCACACACACACAGAAGTGAATCAGGCACGGGACAAATTGTACCCCTAACTTACCCCAAACTATGCAGAACGTTCCTTTTAAAGACACACGTGTGTTTATTTAGGGGTGGGGTGCCACAGTGCATCTGACAACGTCCCCAAATTGTCCTCTTTCTCTACCACGTGGGTCCCTAGCATGGAAATCCGGCTGTCAGACTTGGGAGCAAACAGCTTCTGCCCTGAGTTTTCTTGCTAACCCAGCAGAATGTTAAGACAAATACACACACACACACACACACACACACACACACACACACACACACACGCTTTATCTTTCCGTTCATTTTACTAGTGTATATTAATTGTACAAGATAATGAGTTTTGTTATAACAGTTTCATACATGCTGATAGTGTAAAAATGTTTGGTTTTGTTTCTTTGAGATGGTGTCTTATTAGACCACTTGGCTTGGTTGGTACTTACTATGTATATAGCACAGACTTTGCTCAAACTCACAGAAATCCTCCTGCCTCTGTCACTCAAGTGATGAGACTACAGGTATGCATTACCATGGCCGGCAAAGGACTTTGATCATATTCAGCCTCTATTACCCTCCCTCATCCCCGATTCCTCCCCCCCTCCCCCCACTCCCTTTCCCCAAATAGCTGCCCCTCCTACTCCCGTGCCCTTTTGCCTCTCACCCTGCGGGGCTGGGGACTAAATCAAGAGTCTCCACCCCAGCCTCTCCACCTCCCCTTGGGAAGTAGATTTCCCCATGAAGTTGAATTTGCCTGGGGCTCCAGTAAGCTGGGTGAGTTTCTTCAAACTGCAGAGTTCACTTTTTCTCACTGTCCATATTTAGATCTGGGGGATGCATTCCCAACACCTCTAAAGATGCTTGTCACAATCACTGCTAAATTGCCAACAGCTGTGCAGCGTGGTCTCAGAGGACAAGCACGAGTTAACATCCGTTTCTCGTCTGCCTTCATTCGCCTCTTGAGCAACTCGGCAGTTTGTGGGTGTTCTTCCCTGATGAGCACAGCTATCTGGTCAAGGTCCAAAGTCAGCCAAGGTGATGAGCTCAAAGGCACAGTCCTGGAGCAGGGGACCTGCCCCTGTCTGCTCCACAAGGCGTCTCAGGCTCTGTAGACACCCCCCATGCTGTAAATGAACCTTCTCAAAGGGATGGAATCATTTCCATATGGAAGGGAGATTGCTGGTTATATACCAGCTCAAAACAACGATACAGTAAGCACACAAATAAACATTAGTGCTTATGTCAGTAAACGCAGGTGCCCACTCGTGTTTTCCAAGGACTTCCCTTGTTCCCAGCACAGCTATGGGAAGCCCCCTGCGGCTTGCCGTGTGGTGTCTGATGCAAGGGAGAGAGTCATGATATTTGGGGCAGGTTTTTGCACATGTGACTTAAAAAGATCAGAGGGAGAGAGTAGTGGGGCTGAAAAACACACGTGCTTGTAAGCGAGGCCACAGGTTCAGAACCCGAGGCTATGGGTTGATCCGGACATAAAGCAGGTCCTGTCTTCAGAAGGGTTTGTAAACTAGGGCGCCGTTGAGGTGCAAAGCTGAGTGATCTTCAGATACCGTGACTTTCTAAGGGCGGAAGACGTCCCGAGAGGTCACCACCTGCTCTGTAGAGCTGCCCCTCTGTTTTGGGTGGGAGGGTTTAGAGTCTGTGAGCCCGGCCTCGCCTGATGGCCTATGGTCAGTTCCTGGGACCCATGTGTCAGGAGGAGAGAACTGACCCCTACAGGCTGCCCCCTGATCTCTACACACACAGTACGCTGCTGTGCACACACAATACACACACGTGGGTAAGAATACATTAATTTGTAAGCTGCTTAAAGTGAAAGCATGAGGACCAAAGGTTGGAATCCCAGAGCCCACATACAAACCCGGTAAAGGAGCCCAGATCTGTAATCCCAGAACTCAAAGGGCAGGATGGGGGTGGGCAGAGAAAAGAAAAGTCCATGGGTACTCATGGGCTAGCTAGCCTGGGGTACGTAGGAGCAACGAGGCCTTGTGTTAAGTCAGGCAGAAGGCAAGGACCAGCAGGCATCCAACCCTCACGTGTGTGCGTGGGCATGGCCTCACACAAACTACACAATGTTAACCTGCGTTTCAAGTGCCCCAGTTTCTTAGGTTAGTCCTAACTACGTTACAAAGGATAACAGACCACAGTTCTATCCCAAGTCATCTCCGGTGCCTCAGAAGAAAGGAAATCAGTTCTGAGCTGAAGGCTGTGGGCTGCCATATACCAGCGACAGGCCAAAATCTGGTGTGACGCCGTCACAGGCACTTGACAAGGACACTAGCCTTGCAGCTGATGACTGTTTCATGGAGATGTGTCAACACAGTAGAACATGCAGATAGGCTTTTGAAGACCCTGTTGGAGTGTTGGAGTTGGGGGGGTGTTGATTTTGTATCTGTCTCCCTCTTGGGTGCCAATCCTATATTCTAATCTTGCAGAGACAAATGAATTATTCTGATAAGACGGGGCTCCAAGGACTAGTTAGTGTTCTTATTTGGAGAGCAGTGAGGTGGGTGGCCCTCCCTTGATGACAAGTGGCTTTAGTGTCCTATTATCTACCTCTGTGGTCCATGTCCCCTTCCCTTTAATTATGGGTTAGGAAGAATTCGTCACGGTACAACTTCTGCTGATGCCCTGCTCTGGCTTCAGCAATGCTGTGTGTTCACCCGCTGCTCCAAGGAGCTCAGGGAAGGAGAGCGGAGACACCATTAATCGATCTCTCCGGGTGATAAGAGGGGGCTCGATGAGCACATAAATGAAAGGCTGCATGTAACTCTCTTCTCCCACGAGGAACATCAGACTTTACCTGTGCTTTCAAGGCCTTCAGCGAATGGTTCACCCCAAGCACATGACATAAATCCTGAAAGTGACATTTAAAGAAAGAGGTCACAATGTTTGCTTTGGAATAAACCTTCATCAAAGGTCCTTGTGGGGCACGGCCCATGGATGATTCTGTTACTGGAACCTTGTGGTTTGCAACTGACTTTTAGACAACCACAGCACATTCTCTGAAACATCTTTGGAGAGAAATGATGGGCAAGTTTTCAGGGTGATTTGTTTCTGGAAAACAGTAAGAGGAGGGCTGTGAATATTTGCTCAATAGATAAACTTTGGGAAAATTTTTCTCTGCGGTAGAATCAGAGCTTTCACTTGGATTTGTCCTTGTTGTTGTTCCGGTATGTTCCATGAAAAAGGCCATGGTAAGGACCACTGGTGGCAGCTCACAGAAGAGCAGATGCAACACAAGGCTCTCTTACACACGAGCCTGTCAGAGGGGGGTCGCGAGGCGGCCCCATGAAATCCTCAGGAGCTGACGACTTGGGGCTTACCTCTCTCTGTCTTCCCTGAGACTCCACGCTCCAGCCTTCACTCATGACTTCCCAATCCACAGCTGAGCAGAAAAATGGAGTAAGGCAATAAGGAAGGATGCAAGGTGCAGGAAGTCCAGCCATAGCTGGAGGAAGACTCCAGGACCAGTTCTTCTCATATCCCGCTAGACAGAGCCTAGCTGAAAAGGAGGCTGGGAAATGTAGTCTTTATCTCTGATAGCCATGACCGCAGACGAAACAGGGGTAGAGAACAGACCCTAGGATTGGTAACTAGAGCTCCGTGCCAGTCACCTTCATTCAGACCCTAGGATTGATAATTAGTGCTCCGTGCAGTTACCTTCGTTCAGACCCTAGGATTGGTAACTAGAGCTCCGTGCCAGTCACCTTCGTTCAGACCCCACATTTTAGTGACATCAGAGGACACCATGATACTGCTTCACCATCGACAAAAAAAGGATCTTAGTTCTCCTTTGAAATTGGAAGCTCTGAAGAAGAAACCATGCCAGGGAATCATCCTACGTGTATTTAATCAACAGGCACCATGGCAGACAAACATAGATGTAAGAAAATAAGATTCAGAGATGTGAGAAAATGTCATACTGAAGGGGCCAAAATGTCTGGGCTTTCTCCACTTTGTTATTCCTCAACAAAGAAAATCAAATAAGCAACGACAACAACAAAAACCAAGGCTGATTTTCTAGAACCCTGAATGTTGGTGACACCAGCCAAAAACTAGAGTTTACTGGCTTTGGCTCCTCACTGAAGCACCTGCTCTGAGGTGGTTTAATTAACTCCTAAGAGCAGGAGAGGGGGAGAGGAGGAGGGGTGGGGGGGCGGGGCAGAGAGGGGGAAGGGAATGAGGGATGGAAGAGAGTGGGCGGGAAGGCAGGGAGAGGAAGTTGGGGGCTCTCTGTGAAAACAGGCCTGTGGGTGTGGGTCTGTCAGTGCTGTCAGTGGGGGATGACAACTCTTGCCTCTAGAACGCAATGTTCCCTGTGAGGAGCACTCAAGATGAACTTTGGGCACAAGAGGAAGAGGCTATTATTCTTGGCTTTCCTTTTCAAAGGGGCACGGGAGTGATGTTAGCACAGACACTGACCAGTGACCACACATCCTCATTCCCATCTACAAAACTGAAAGTTCGCCTCTCCGTGGGCTCTCATTTCCTGCTCGGCGTCAGGGATGATGACCAGGGCTGCAGCAGACAGTTGAGAGGGATGAGGCTCCTGCCTGCTAAGGGCTTGAAGCGGTTTTCCTTTGAACTTATGAGGACCTACAGACCTCAGATTTCTCATTTTTATGGAGAGAAAAAGAGCGTTAATGTCCACAGATATCAAAACGACCCAACCAGAAGAAAATCACAAACTAAAGTTTCAGAGGGCATATGCTCATACCTGGGGGATTATGAAATAAACTATAACTCTCTGGGAGTACAGGGATGTAATGTTGAGAAAGCCAGAAGGGTCTTTTGATTACTGTTAACAATAGTGTGGATAAGGAGGTTTTTTCTTAATTGTAGATGTGTGTGTGTGTGTGTGTGTGTGTGAGAGAGAGAGAGAGAGAGAGAGAGAGAGAGAGAGAGAGAGAGAGAGAGAGAGGGAGGGAGGGAGGGAGGGAGAGAGAGGGAGGGAGGGAGGGAGGGAGGGAGGGAGGGAGGGAGGGAGGGAGGGAGGGAGGAGGACTTTGAAATGTGTGACGGGTACCTGTGATGCTGAGGGAGACTGGAGGCCAGCGTGAGGTTTGAGATGCTGACGGGCAACATAGACAGCCATAGGTCCCTTCTGCCAGAGGTAAGGGAAACGACTCCTTTCAGTAGAGGTGAGCCAGCTTCACAAGTTCTCCAGGAATGCTGGCTTTTATCTAACCGCCAGAAATCCTCCTATAGTCAGGGTTGAGGCCATTTCTGGATATTTGGACTGCCTTTTGGGGTTTGGGGAATTGGAGTTTCCTTTGGACTCAACATGTTTCAGCTTAGGACATCCATTATGACCTTATTTCCCACATCCCAGGAGCCCAGAGGTCCCCTTAAAGTGCTTAAAGTTTCTTAGCTTCAGGGCAGAAAGGGGAGAAGATGCAAGAGTTAGTTTGGGTCTTTGTTGCCCTTGCCTCCCTGGAGTGCGAATGCTGAAAAGGACTGACAGATTACAAGGCAGGGGCTTGTAATAGCACAGCATCTTCTCTCTCTCTCTCTCTCTCTCTCTCTCTCTCTCTCTCTCTCTCTCTCTCTCTCTCTCTCTCTGTAATATAGTAGTGTGCAAATGTGCACATACCTGTGTAACCAGAGTTCAATGTTGGCTGTCTTTCTGCAGTTGCTTGACACCTTATTTATTGAGACAGGGTCACTCACTGGCCCTTGAAGCTCAGCAGCTCGTCCATTGGCTTGGCTGGCCAGCCAGTGATCCCTGGGATACACCTCCCACCCCCAGCAATACAGACACAGATGAGCACCTGGTTCTCCACGCATGCCTGACCTCAGGTCACCATGCTTGCGCAGTAGCCTCTTTGCCAGCTGAGTCACCTCCACTGTCCGAAGCCCCATTTTTGGCATTAACTGTTAGGGTCCACTTCTGCAAATCTTGTTTTTTTTTGTTTTTGTTTTTGTTTTTTTTTTGAGACAGGGTTTCTCTGTATTGTTTTGGAGCTTGTCCTGGAACTCGCTCTGTAGACCAGGCTTGGTCTCGAACTCACAGAGATCTGCCTGCCTCTGCCTCCCGAGTGCTGGGATTAAAGGCGTGCGCCACCACCGCCAGGCTTACTTCTGCAAATCTTGTTTGTTTTCCTGTCTGGGTCGTAGGAAGCAGAGATGCCACTTTTCAAATGTATCCATAGACTGAAATTATTTGGGAAAAAAACTGGGTACGTACTAATAGAAAGCATACCTCTCTCTTGTCCTCTGCCCTCAGAACACAGCGACGTACACACCCCTCACACTGCAGTCATTCCTTGGATGGTTGCTTATTTTCTTTTGTACGACATTCATAAATCTCCACTGTTTAGATATGACACATGGTCGCTCTCCTTTGTGTTAGCTCTCACAACTGTGTAGCATTACAGTTCACTCTAACAGAAGCGTGCGCTACAGGGCTCCGTGTGCCCAGTAAGTACTTGTTGGGCTGCAGGCTGTCTTAGGGTCTCTGTTGCTGTGAAGAGACACCATGACCACAGCAACTATACAAACATTGAACTGGGGCTGGCTGACAGGTTCCGAGGCTTAGTCCATTATCATCATGGCGGGGAGCATGGAGGCAGACACGGTGCTGGAGAAGGAGCCGAGAGTTCTACACCTGGATCTGCAGCAGCAGGAAGAGAGGGTGATGCTGGCCCTGGCCTGAGCATCTCAAACCTCAGAGCCCACCCACAGCGACACACTTCCTCCTGATAGTGCCCCTCCCTACGAGCCTATGGGGACCGTTGTCTTTCAGATCACCATACTATCCTTCAATACCCTCTTTGTCACGCACTGAGGGGTGTGTAGACTCTTCCCGACTTGGACGTCTTGTCCTGAGGCTATAGGTAACCACCCCAAGGCCCCCATAGCGTGACGCTTCCCTAGCCTCCTGTCAAATGACACTGACCAGGAGCCTAGCAGCAACAAACCCTCCTGACCTGCCAGGTTCTGCACAGGGATGGAAGAGGCTAAGCATGTTCCCTGGTTTCCGTTAGTCAACAGGCATATATATGACCACAGTGTTGCTACACCAGTGCCTGCGACAGGGTCACTAGCCAGTTCCAACCCCGGCCCAGGCCTCAGCCCACTTCCCCACAGGGGTAACGGCCTTGACCCCCAACAGGACCCAATGGTCCTGTGCAGTTCTCCTGGGTTTCAGAGAATGCCCCACACTCCGGAAGCTGATCCTACGGGGCCTGTCCCCAAGGCTGAGAGGGCCCTTGACACACGGAGCTGCACACAATGAGAAAACAAAGTCATAGAGTCACTACTCAGGATTCGTCCTCCAAGCAACAGTATAGCCGAACAAAGCTTGTGGGGGCCCCAAGATTCTGTTTAAATTGACATCAACTTAGGTGACTCACACGCTTCTTCCCAGTTAACAGCTGGAAGGGACACGGCCTCCGAGGCCCTGGCGGGGTAACTGCTTGCTGAGGACAGTTCT
Source organism: Mesocricetus auratus (assembly GCF_017639785.1). Classification (NCBI taxonomy): domain Eukaryota; kingdom Metazoa; phylum Chordata; class Mammalia; order Rodentia; family Cricetidae; genus Mesocricetus; species Mesocricetus auratus. The sequence continues at coordinate 6,858,405 of NW_024429192.1, read as the reverse complement.
GCTTGTCAGGCTGATGCGGCTGACTGTCCCCTCCTGCAGATTCCATCGTCATTGCCTTCTGGGTGAGCCTGGTGACTTTCGTGGTGCTCCTCTTCGTCATCCTGCTCTACATGTCCTGGTCAGGCTCCCCGCAGATGAGGTAGGTGGGGTGTGCGTGCGTGCGTGCGTGTGTGTGGGGGTTTAAAAGACCCCCCAAAGGCACTGTGTGTGACTCTCCCCATTCCCACAGAGGACAGGAAACAAACCTTGCTGTCCCTGAGGCATCTGAAGAGAAGGGCCTCAGGCCCCCAGCTGCTCCCGTCCCGTGCCCCCATTTTGTAGCACTGTAGCCACGTGAAGAATGGTTCTCCAGCTTAGCTAGTCCCTGCTTGCCCTGGTGCCACTTCTGAGGGAGCGGCATCCCGTTTTGTGAATAAAATCCAATGCAGGCGGGAAGCAGTAGCCAAGGTCTACGCCTGGCTGCCATGTTCCCTGCGCTCAGCAGAAGACAGGTCTCTTAGCAAAAGACACAGCGAGGTCACGAGATGAGCTGACTGGGCCCTGTGTCTGGATTAAAGGCCAGTGTGCCCGTGTGAGAAGAGATGAATGCAGAAGCAAGAATAAGCTCTGAAGGAAGGACCTAAGAGCTGGTTCCCAGCCAAGCTGCCTTCCCCGCAGGCACAGGGCAAGCATGGAGGGACAGGTGAGCCCCCAGCTCAGAGCTATTCTCCAGCCAGCCTCTGTGATGTCTGCCTCTCGTTCGCTCTGTCCACAGACACAGTCCCCAGCCCCACCGACTATGCCCACGGGATCGCAGCCTCCACCTCCTCTCCTGCCTCCGGAGGACCTCCAGGCAGGCCACAGAGGACACGGGAAGCAGAGCCGGCTCTGACCAATGGCTGCAGCAGGAGAGTCCCTCCGCCTCACCCCCTGTACCCCTAGCTCTCCCCTGGGACCAGGCCTGGGACCAGCAAGGTGCAGCGGTGAGCCTGGAGACCGAACTTCTCAACTGTCGAACGGATGCCAGGGAGCCAGTCAAAGCGAGCTGATGAAAACTCGCCAACATGGACAGCTATGCCTTTTTAAGACCATTTACAATGCAGCAAGACACTGACTGGGTCAAAACCAAGTCTACAAGGACTGTCACACCCAGGTTAACAGCCTGGCTAGGATGGAGAAGCTGCCCCAGACACGGCCGATTCTGCTGAACACGCTTAATCTGCTTACTGCTCCCTTGCTTTGGGATGCACGGGGAATAAAACACGAATCGGGATAAAGACCATTACCCTCTGCTTTGCCTCTGCCATGTCTCCTGCCTGAGCACACCTGGTGCTCACTCTCGTCAGGATGCCGGGGAAGCCCATCCACAGACCTCCCACGTGCCCTCCCAGGTCAGCTCAGTTGGGTCACCTGTCCCTTCCCCAGTCTTTCAAGACAGAGCACAAGGAGCGTGTCAGAGCAGGGCCTGAATCCAGGGGAGCCAGCCAGCCTCCAGCACTGTCCCAGAATGTCCCATGCTAGCAAGTAGCTTCGCATTTTAGACGCTGCTTTATGCGACCATGGCTCTGAGAGCCCCAAACAACTACGTGTCTAGCACCGATGGCCTGGTTGAAGAGAGACAGCACAAGGCCCAGAAAACAGGCAGTGCATCCATTAGTGCGGTCAGGGGTTGGTAGACTTTATCCTTAAAAGATGGCTTTCCCGTTCCACCAGAGCCCTCGCTGAGGCAGCCTCCTGGTACTGACTGGGGTGACTGGGGTGATGGCAAAACCCCGAAGAGCAAACCCCTTCTGTAAAACGGTGCCCTTATGTGTACACGGCCGACCTCTGAGAAACTTCTGGAATGATTTAACCATCTCTAGACTCCATCCATCTGGTGCAATGGGAAAGTGAGGTATGTGGTGACCATGCTGCCTTTGGAACGAGGAGAGTCCCCATACGTCAGCACAGAGGCAATCCATTCAGTATCACAGATGAGGACTGTGGTCTAGAAGGCCAGGTGTGTAACTCCATGCCAGGTACAGAAGACCATGTAGGACCCGCTCTCCACGGCGAGGGCAGGCGTGGTCTCACCAGACTTGGGGAGGGTCAATGTAAACAAGGAGATGGAGAGGAGAAAAGGCCAGCTCCTGAGCTCAGATGCGGCGCTGCAGTCACGTGACACCCAAGGCCGCACCCATCTCCCCTAGTCACGTGACACCCAAGGCTGCACCCATCTCCCCTGTCTCCACTATGCACCGCCACAGACTGCCAGGAGGGGAAGTGAGGGAACACGACCTATGACCTCTCCCCAAACCCTACCCAGGGGCAAGACAGAGGAGGCTGGCACTATCAGACTGCACGTGAGCTTGCCCCATAGGAGCACTCAACCCACAAGTCACTGAGACCATGGACCCAGGGGACAGTTGAGCACTGGAGCTTGAGACAGGCTGTGGAAACTTGCTGAGGTCTGGTGGCCCACTCCTTTGCTTTCAGAGGTCTGGGCTACAGGGACATGCTCCAGCCACTGTCCCCCTGTGTTACGGTCAGAGGTACCCATCAGCAAGACAGTGTCGATAAACCACAATCTAAAGGCACGTTTCCACCTCAGTGTCCTGGGCTGTTCCCTGCAAGTAAAGGTAAATGCTCCTTGTCTGTGTAACAGGACAACACACGGACACACGTAAAAGCACAAACGCTGAAGTGGAAACCAGCCATTCTCAGTCCTACATACACCACACAGGATAAACTAAGTCACCAGCTCTTAGATGACAGCTCAAACCCAAGGGACCAGTGTGCAGAGTACTGTATCTGCAAATCCAGGAAATGTCACACTGACCTCTGCCAGAGGCAACACCTCGTAACAAGGAACTGTAACAGTTAAATTCTGACATAAAACGCAGGTCTCTGAATTAAGTTTGTAAAATGAAAGCAAAGTACAAAGTGACTCACAAAAGTAGCTATTTATTATCAAAACATTATAAAACTCAAAATCCTCTCTGGAAACAAAACTTAAAAATACAGATAGAGTCTTCCCAAAGTAGAGGTGAAAGCATTTCACCTCAGGGGCAGCACAACACACTTCAGTAACAGCAAACTCCAAGGAGCTTGCTCATTCCGTCACAGAAGATACTTTGCGGTTTCTCACAGAGAAGGCTGAAACACGGTCACGTGCACCCAGAGACGCAAGCATCCACATTTCAGCTTGAACCCATGAATCCATTCTGTACTTACGAGCAGCACTCAGGGAGCTTCCTCTGCCAGGAGCTCCGGGACGAGGGAACGGCAGCCCCCATCACTACAGCTGACTGCAGGGTCAGCACCGGGCCAGGCCTCTAAGTCCTCTGAGCCGTTCTTGCTGGCAAACATTCCAGCGTTCAGTTCACACCTCCAGGAACCTTGGTCCACTGGGGCGCTGGTCAGCAGGGGCGGGTCAAGAGTCTGAGATGATGTTCCTGCAGAGCACAACAATGTCTTCCTCCTCACCACGAGGCCCATCCTTTACAGCCTCACAGACCATTCCGACATGAGCGAGGAAGGTGTCTGGCTGCTGGGCCCCCAGCCAGATGTCCTTAACGTACAGAGAGACCAGGAATGCTGTGGGAGCTGGGGAGAGGGGGACAAAGCCATTAGGATGTGTGCATGCTCAGAGGGAAAGCAAACCACTACCCACAGTGCACCGGGGCTTTGTGCAGCTGCCAGACACACTATGTCAAAACCCGCGGGAGCACGGGTGAGCATGCGGATTGAAGCTGAATGCCCTTTTAAAGCTTACTTTCTTCTGATGAGTGTATACGGACCCACCCTCTCTCACCCCACCCTTTAGTTCTGACTGACGGGCCCACGTTACCTCGCTTGGCTTCATCCTTCTTGCTCAGGCCATCAAGGCACAGGGCCTCCACCACTGGGTGGAGAGGACTGTCTACCTGGCCCTGGGCCGCCAGCAACTGCAGCATGACCGCGCTGAACTTGCAAGCCACGTCCTGTGCAGGCCCTGCCAGGCCCTGGGTACTGCAGTGATGACTATACAGCCTCAAGATGCCACTCTTCACAGCACTGTCCCTGAGGAGGTCTGCTACCACCACTGGGTATGGCAAAATGTGGCTCGTGAGCCAGTCAAGGAGTCTTGTGGCCTCTGCCCTGCTGAGGGGGCACTCAGCCAATGACCGCAGCACCCAGTTGGCCACCAAGGAAATAGCAGCATGCGTAGAGTCCAGTGTTTTACTTCTAGGGGTAGCCTGGTCCACAGACTCCTGAGTAGGTTCAGGGATGGGGACAACTGGACCCCAGTGAGTCAGTGTGGCCCTTAGGAGGTCCTTGCATGTCTTCAAACTAGATGCTTCCAGCTCGGGCTCTGCAGTCTCCTCCACCTCTCCATGCCTCTTCTTCCGGCCTCGTGGGCCTCTGGCATGGGCAGCTGTCACTGGCTTGTTCTTATCCTTGAGCATTTCTGTTAAAGACAGAGAGAAAAGCTGAGGCTGGGGTTGCCACATCCACACAGTGTGTGTGCGAGCAGTGTTGGATCCCTCGGAGCTGGAGCTAAAGGTGCTGGTGTTGTTCTGACAGAGCACTAAGCACTCACTCTTTAACTCTGTGTTTTGAGACAGGGTCTCTGAGTGGACCTAGGCTTACTCATCTGGCTGAACTGGCTGCTAAGCTAACCTCAGGGTCCACTGTGTACATCTCCCCAGCACAGGGTTCTACATGCTTTGCCATGCTCAGCTTCTGTGAGTTCTGGAGAGCCAACTCAGGCCCTTACTCAAGTGTGACAAGCACTGTGTAGGCCGCGCTTTCTCCCGAGCCTTCCCAATCTGTCCTCTTAAGTCAAGAGCAAAGAACAAGGCGCTCGTAGGCCCCTCCTTTACAGGGGAGACCCTCAGCACTCACATTATTGTCTGCATCATCTACATCCCCTAAGCCTCTGCGCTTTAGACTTGCTCCTGGCACAGCCACACCTGTGGGAACAGCAGAGGTCCCGAGGCCAGCACCTGTTTGACAGAGCTCCAGCAACGCTGAGCCACGTGATGGCCGCCGCACCCCCTTTGGTTTTCATCCCACCTGCTGCACACTCGGAAGCTGGATACTCGGACAACTTAGGGATACTGGATGGATAGAAACTTTCTTATGAACCAATTATGCCTTGGTCCAGGAGATTGCTTCTAAACCCCCCCAGAAAAGTCCTGAACTTATTACCCCGCCCCCTTTTAGGGAGGTATCCTTAGCTACTTGAAGGTCTTCCTCATGCCTTGGAGGTTGTGACACACATAAGGAAACCAGAGGTCTCTTTATAAGGCTGAGACGCTCTTGAAACATCTGTCCCTGAACTTACACAGGAACAAGATACTCAAAACAAAGTAAAATCAAAAATGTCAACAAGATTCACTGGGCTAGAGGAGTTGGCTACAGTTCAGATCGCAAGCCTCTTCCCACTGTAGACTCAGGCAATCACATGGCATAGACAGCAACAAAGTTAGGCTAGCTGAAGTTACCTCTGTCCTACAGAGACTCATATCCCTGAACAAAGACTGGAGTGGAAAGATGATAAAAGATGAGACGTGTCAGGAACCCCCCTTCTTAGAAAAGTGAGCACACGGAGAGCCACCATGGGGTCGTATGACCACGGAACAACAGAATGCCAGGACTAGACATATAGACTAAGTCTATAAAATATAAATGTAAACAGTGTTATGCCAGAATTTGAATAGTAACTGCAGCAGCTTTGGCTTCAGGACATGTTTCAGGCACTCTGACCATTAAGAGTTTCATACACTGCTTGGGACATGGCCGTATGCCCGGGATGGCTTGAAGATTGTTCTGGTCTGATGTCCTTGTACCCACAAAAGCTACTGGCCTGAGAACAGGCTGATATATGCCTCTAGATTCTTAAAATTTGGGTTATAGGGTTGATGAGTAAAAGTGGTTATGAAAGATAACTGTGTATCAATGATGTCAAAACTTTAGGGAAAATGATTGGCAATGATAAGTCTGCTCTGTCATAGTTTATTAACGATGACTAAAAGATGAATAAGAGAAAATGTTAAACACATGTCAAAACCAAAAATGATAATCTATGTTTTGGAACAACATGAATGTATCCTACCTACTGAATTCTGTGTAAACAGAGAGGCATACAGGCTGCTAGTCAGATTCTCCCGACCACAGCGGCCTGGCTCACTGCCTTCCCTCTCCTGCCCCTTACACCTCCGCTGGGACCCGCGTCTCCACAGGGGCTGTGCTTCTTTCCCTCGCCCAGCCCCCCTGAGTGAAACTAAGCAGTGTCTGGTGTCTCAGTCCTCCCTTCCGCTCTTGCACCACCCATCTTCAGACCCCGCCTCATTCGGAGCTGGACTCTCCAACTGCAGCAGTGTGAAGTGAGTGTTCAGGAGGGCCCTGATCGTGTGGGTGAAGGGACTGCTAATGTATGCACTTATAGCTTAGCAGGCTATGGGGACATGTGGGAACACTGGGAAGCGGCTCACTGGCAGTCTACCCTTGAAGGGCGTAGCTAATCCCAGGTCCCTTTTTATCTTCTTAGGTACTGTCACGGCGACATAAAGCTAACACACTTAGGTGCCAAATTATCTAAAGGCAAAAAGGCCACAGGCACTGGGGCTCTAACTGAGACCCAGGTCCTCACTCCCACCAGAGCCACACCCGCTCTGAACTGTGGCTAAGGGAGGGTGGCGGATGCGGGCAGTAAGGGCAGTAAGGAGGTTAGAACTTACTCATTAGGTCCTTGTCTTGGTGCTGCTCAATGATGGCTTTCAGGGCTCCTTGGAGCTTTGTGTCTCTTTCAATGAGGCTCCACTTATGTAAGAGGACCAGGACGTCTTTGGTGGAAAGTGTCACCTTGTTCACAGTGAATCGGCCCATGTCCTTGAAGGTCTTTAGGACAGTGGCCCGATAACTCAGCACAGACTCGAGTGTCCAAAAGAAGCTCATCAGCTGGGCAGAGGTCAAGGTTGGCCTGTTTGGAAGTCAACGTTACAGACTGAGCAAAGCCAACCCTGTCCTAACCAGCCCAGGAAAGTCAGGGTCACACAAACTACACTTCCTTCTAAGGCCAAACCAGTCTGCGCTCAGGACACAGCGGAGGAAAAGTGAGGCACTTTAAAGAGGCCTGGAACCTCAACTCTGTGCTGGAGGAAGAGAAATCTTTTTGGAAAGCTAAGCTAAATGAGCAGAAGATGGAGGGTCGGGGCCGTGGGAGTGACACACAACTCCTCTGGAGCTCAGGCAGGCCCTGCTCAGTACACCCCACAGGCAAAGCCTGAGTGACGCTCAGTGGAGGAAGAAAGCGTTCCGTTGTTTGAATGTCACTTGCTACACACAAGGTTGAATGTTTAACCATCACTTCCAAGGGCCATCGGCTGTCGGGCAGCAGTGTGCCACACAATCCCAAAGTAAGAGGTATGGTTGCCCAGCGGAGTCTTAATTTGAATCGGAACATGAAACACTGCTCTTATCAAAAATTGCCTCCATTCTGACCCTCCAACACACGTCGGCTCCCAATGTGAGAAATCTAAGTGCACATTTTCTCCAACAATCACTCTGAGGAGAACTCTGCCCACAGAGGGAACCTAGGACCCGACTCAAAGATCAGCTGACAGGACCGATGAGCTCGAGGGTTCATGTTTGCATGCATCTCTGGAGGCTGGAGGTGGTGAGGAAGGCTTGCAGGCGCCCTGTCTAAGGCTGAGGGTACAGGAAACATGCTCTTCTGTGAGCTCTCACTTGCTTAAGCATGGTGGGGGTGTGCCCAGATGTTTTTCCTGCTAAAAATGCCCTAGCTTGATGCACTGTGGGTCCTAACAGTCTGCTAAGCCTTCAGGGTCTCCATGAGAACCTTGGAGACGGAAGTGGAAATAAGGATGGAGCTACAACGGATGTCCTGACGCTGACACAGCCAGCGCGCTAGCCCAGTCCACACCACGCCATGGCTCAGGGCTTACGGGCTGGGTTGTGAGAAGGGTGTGACCACAGGTGATGGAAAGGAATAGCAGTGATAGCCACACTGCCTCCAACTGCAAAGCAGGCTATCTGTCTATCTCGCGGCAGGCTCACCTCAGGAGCTTTGTGAGTGCGATGAGGACACACAGGAACTCAGTAACGACGTGCAAGGCAAGCGTCTTCTGGGACTCGTGGGAGGCAGGCTGGCAAGAGGGCTGCGCCCCCTGCTCTGCTGCTTTGTTTCCCAGGCTGGTCACCCACAGGGTGTGTAGCAAGGAGATCACGTTGGAGAGCAGCTGAGTCTCCACAAATCTGAAACCAAACAAGGCAACAGTCTAGATCACTACCACCCGTCAGGGAGGCCAATTTGTGACAGCCCTACCTGCCTTCAACAGTCGGACCTGCTCAGCCCTCAAAGTATATCATCTAAGTAGAAACAAGTTCCTGGTGTAGAAATGCAGCACCAAGCCAGGTGAGGCCACCAGACCACTTCCTAACCAGAAAACTGTCCCAAGTCCCAGAAGTACAGTAAGAACAGCAATGCGGTTTTAGTAGCAACTTGAACTATAGATGAAGTTATCACAGGACAGGCTATTAACCGATTATGCCTTTTAAAAAATCTGAACATCTTGAAACTGTTGATGTTGGAAGACAAGGTTTAAGCTGTTTCTTCCTTTTAGAAGGATTTTATGCCATCAGTTCTTTTGAGGCAGGGTCTGACACTGTAGCCCAGACTGGCCTTGACCCTCTGAAACTCCCTGGCACAGCCTCCAGAGTCCTGGCAGTGCATGCACGAGTCATAAAGTCTGCACAAGAAACTTTAGAAAAATATCTTTTTAATGCCAGTCTCCGGCAGTGCTTACCTCCAGGTATCAACACCTAGTGTTTATATTTAACCTTTGGTTGAAAATAAATCAATGAACGACCATCTTCTGCAACTCTGGGTTATGATATGACAGTGCCACAAACCTCTGGGGATGAGGTGCAGGCACCCTTAAGAAGTCATCTAGTGTTGTGACACATAGGACAGTTAAATATGCAGAGTTCCTTGTCAAGCTTTTCAAAGAGCTGAGAATTACTTCTGAAAAATGAACAAAAGGACCCAGTGGCCCCTGGGCATATTACAGGTGCCCTGCCACAGAGAGAGCCCTCCTGACGGTGCTGCTGTTTGTCAGGGACCCCAGCCTTCCACACAGACTCACAGTGATGGAGACTATGAGGAATACAGGAATCTTCTGCCCAGCCCCCCACCCGGTGCCTGAGAACTCATCTATTTCCACTGGGCATTTCAAGAAGCCTTCTAGAACCAGAGGCCCAGATGACAGCATACTGTGTCAAACCCTATATAAAGCTAAGCCAGGGGATGAGTGTGACAGAAAAAGGCAGGAAGGCCAGTGGGGTTCTGCCGAAGAAGACGCAGCTGTGCTTCAGTCCAAGGCAGACAAGAGACACTGAAAATCAGGAGTTTGCAGGAGGAAGAAAGGCCCTTTGGCTGTCCCCAGGAGCTGGACTGCAAGCCCACAGGAATATCAGTGGACACCATTGCACACCATCTATTGACACTTAAAGCCTTTAGAGATACCAGGAACACACAGCTCACACAAAAAGTTCTTACCTGCTCTCAAGGATGTGTAAAATCCATGTTAACAGGCTATAGTCACGTATGATTTCATAGGCAGATCTGGTGATGAGGGCAACATTCTGTAGAATTTCCAGAATCCAATTCTGCAAAGCCCAAAAAGTCACTCCTTAAAGGACAAACTAACTTACTCAACCAACAGTGATTTTCCCCTCCCACTGTTTAACTTTTAATAGTTTTTAGATGGGGACTCCCACTGGTCCCAGACACCTGACGGCTGGGATTACAAGCATTAGCCACTAGGCCAGCTCTCCAAAAGAGTGATTTCAGACTGCATCAGCATACAATGACAGAAGACAGACTCCCAGCAGTCAGTGGCCTGGAGAGAGCGGCACTTCCGGCAGTCCATCATCGAGCCGACCCACAGCAGACATGCTCCATGAAAACCACATAGCTCAGATATGTGATGGTCCAGGTGGGACACAGCATAGACACCAGACTTCCCAGACCACCAACGCAGGACTATCCTTAACTGCTTCTGGGCACCTCAGAATTCTCTCACTATAAAAATAAGAAACTACCACATTCAAATTCCATTTACTGCAATGTGTTTCTTCATCCTGACTGTAACCCCCCACATCTTACATAAGACAGAAACAAAAGCTCACAGGTCAAGAGTTAACCCAGGCACCTAAGCCTTTCCTCATTTACTTCTTTCAGCAGGCCGTGTATTTAGAAAATAAAATCAGCTCTGGGTCCCAGTGACAGGCAGGGGTCAGGGCAAAGTCACTGGTTCCTGATGGGTGAGGGGAGGCAATCCCAACTCTCAATTCTTATTTACTACGGTTCCCCAAAATCAACGGCAAGATAAGAATTAAGTCTTTAATTAAAATTCAGAGTGCCTTTGACTTTTGACCTTTTAGTGAAAACTATAAACTGTCATTGACTTAGATGATGACGACGACATTAGACAGGGATCCAGCCTGAGACGCCACTCTAAAGCTTGGAAATCAGTGCATGGTGACAGGGGAAGGGACACAAGAAGTTATGATCTCACAAAAACAAATAGAGAGTCAACTTCAAGTCTGGTTACGCCTACAATCCTGGTATATGAGAGGCAGGAGGAATGCTGCAAGTTCAAAACCAGCAACACGAAATTCAGACGTCAGAAGTGAGCCCTTGTTTCAAAAACAAAAAGAGTAAACTGCAGAATAATAACTGACATAAACTAATAAAACTGAACACACAGTGTGACTGTACACAGGAATTTTGGAACATGGTTCATGTTTTGCATTCCAGGCTGGCCTTGAATCCTCCTGCCTCAGCCTCTTGAGGGCTGGAGTGCTTCTGCAAAGGTCTATTTCTTCAGACACCACAGGCAAAGCTCCTGTCACTCATGTGGGGTAATTTGCATTTTGGCTTTTTAGCCAACTAGCAAAGAGGCAGAGGCCTCTCCTCCTGTCACCAAGGGTGTAGTAAGAAGGCTACAAAGAAAACCGCCTGTCACAGGACAAACAACGCCAGACCTCACACGCTATGCCCATGAGTCACTCAGCTGGGACGACACCAGAGAACACTGTTAGCCGTGCAGGGAACCAGAGGACATGCTCACCTGAGCCACTTGGTCACACAAGGGGCTGCTGAAGAAGGACAGGAGGACGTGGAGCACTCCTCTCCTGGAGCACAGCTCATAGCACTGCTTGTCTCTAATCCCCTGCCGCAGAATTCCCAACACCCATTCTTGCTCAGCTTTTTGCTAGGCAGACAAGTAAGAAAGCATTGTTAGATAAGTTATGGCCCTTTTGTTGGACAATCAAACAGCAGTTTCCAGGTGATGGTCAAGAGCTCTGGTTTTACATCAAGAGCCTCATCCCAAGCCGGGCATTGGTGGCATACGCCTTTAATCCCAGCACTCAGGAGGCAGAGGCAGGTGGATCTCTGTGAGTTCAAAGCCAGCCTGGTCTACAGAGTGAGTTCTAGGACAGGCTCCAAAGCAATACAGAGAAACCCTATCTCGAAAAACAAAAAAAAAAAAAAAAAAAAAAAAAAGAGCCTCATCCCATTTTTATTCCATTATCAGCTCAGAAATCAAAGGCCAAGTCAAGTTAAACACTCAGCCATGTTGAAGTGGGAGGGAGCTTTACAGAAGGGTATGTAATACTCAGTCCAGGGATTCAGCAAGTCTCCGAGAAGCGCCAGGACACAGGAGTGTGTCTGGCTCGGTGGAGCAGTCCAAACGGCTCCTCTGCCCTGTTTGTGTAAGGTATTGTGTGCTAGCTGTGTCACCGCGGGAGGAGGGGGCACAGAGCATGCAGTGGCCGAGTCATCTTGTGCACGCGTCTCCGGAGACTTGAGGACTTGGCAACACTACCTGGAAGTCAGAGCTGTAGAAGAACTGGTAGAAGCCTGGCAGTTTGTCCATGTGCAAGGTTTCGTGGGACAGCAGGAACTTGCTGATCTTCCAGTACATGTGCTCCTCTGAGAATACACACAGACGTCACTGACAGGCTCATGGCACAGTCCGCAATAGAAACTGGGGGTAGATCCTACCCAGCAGAGGGTCTGCATCCTTCTCCTGACTACTAGGCCCTCAGAACCAGCATGACTGGAACCCAAGGCCACCTCTACAGGCCACCTTCTCCACTTGGCTGAGAAACCATTCCTGGACTCAGCCACAGAGCCAAGAGCAAAGGGCTTACACTGTCTGCTTCTAGCCTCTCCTAGAAAGGAGCTGACCCAGGAGGGAGGCTCGGACATCTGGCTCTGGGATACAAGGCAGGGAGGGTACACATGTCCTCTTCTTACTGCAGTCTCAAAGTCTAGCTGGAGGGCCACTGGTGACCAACACATGGCCTTCCTTGGCACAAGGACTGATGTGGCAGCTATACCCAGGCACCATGGGCTCCATGGGAGGCTACAACCATGAACATCTGATTGTATTTTCTCCTAACAGACTCTTTTAAATCAACAGAGTGATAATTAGTTAGCCTCCTCCCCAAGTTTCCAAGGCAGGGAAATAAATGTATGTCATACAAAGTATATGACAGATGAAAACCAGACCTGAATTCTAAGAGCAACTTGATTATACACTTGACTGTCCACTAACTGGAGAGGCCTCAGACGGTGAGGAGGTGGGGATTGTTTTCTCAGCTGAGATTATGACCTTGCTGGACCAACAGAGCTCTGGGGTCCCCAGGGCACCAACCTTCTACTGGTTTCTCTCTGATTAGCCTCTGGTGGGTCAAGGCCTGCTACTTGCATGTCCTTTCAGAGGTGTCTGTCCCGCAAGAGCTGTGATCTAACGTTCTGGGTCACACCTATAGTGACTCATGCTTTCCAGCCGAGTACCTGGGGACAGCACACACCAGGGCCTCTGCTAAGCATGTGTCAGTGAGACAGTGTCAGTCGAGCAGCTGTTAACTGAGATGGGTGTGTGCAACCTACTAGGGCTTTCAAGTGCATGACCCCAGGCCTCTCACAGTCCTAGAGGCCGGGAGCACTCTGCAGAGAAACCCTGTGGGACTGACTCCGAGGGTGGACTCCCACAGCCTGTTTTGTCTGTTTTTCCTCCACCGGAAACTATGAGGGTACCTGGTTTCAGGATCTGCAGTGCTGCCTTGGCAATGAAAAGAGCCAGGGTGAACGGGAGCCTCATGTTCGGAGCTTTAATTCCATTGCGGACAACATCCAACAGGTACAGAACCTGAGCAGAGGGGAAGAAGATGAGCGGTCTCAGCAAGTGTCTGTGTGTCACAGCTTTGCAGGGGGTGTCTGTTCCTTACAGCGGGACACTGTGTGCCTTCCTTTTGGAGATGCTTTCTGCCGGCCTGCACACTGAGAGAGAAGCTGAGCAGCGCTCCCTAGAAGGGGACCTGCTCCTGTCCCTCTGCACCACAGGGTGAGCGTCACTGAGTTTAGAGCAGACACATTCAACAGAAGGGACCTGCTCCTGTCCCTCTGCACCACAGGGTGAGCGTGACTGAGTTTAGAGCAGACACATTCAACAGAAGGCAAACCATTCTGTCTAGCCACAAGGAAACAGAGGGCCCTGTTTAGACGGCAGCCTCACAGGCCTGAGTAGGGCCTCTCACTCCCGCCTTCTCCACACTCCTGCTGCCCCAGGGACAGCCCGCTCTCCAAAGCCTCACCTGCACCCCACAGTACATCCAATCTCTCCTCACCTGTGCCTGTTCCCGGAAGCGCGCTCCCTCCACGTGTGAGTAGTAGGCTGCCAGGACGGAGTAGGCAGCGGCGCGCATCTGGGGGTCATAGCTGCTGAGGGCTGCCACAGTTAGACCCAGAGCGTTTGAATCCAAAAATTTCCGACAATCCACCACAAACTCTACAAAAAGTAAATTACAGCATTAAACACAAGATCCAAAGTTCATGACTCTTGTACAGCCTACAGGATTCACTTTCTTTTACACCCTACCAATGCCAGGGGGACACAGAAAACATGCGCCTCTCTGGCACTGAGACTGGGCAAGAGTATCTTCTTTTCTGGGGCAATGATTGCCCTGTTTCTAACCACAAATGATCCCAAAGCACTGAGGCAAGTGAGGGCAACACGGAGGCCCACTGTGAAATCTCAGCACATCAACAGAGTGGAACACCACACAGGACCTGGCTTCCAGACCCTACCTTGTTCAGCCCTGTGCCTCTGTTCCATGTAAGACCAGAAGGAACAGAAAGTTGGGAAACTCAGCCAGAGCAAACCAGTGGGGTCTGGACTCATTCTGTACACAAAGGGTTTCCCTACCTTCACTCTGGCAACCTCCTTCCTTTATTCTTTAAACACAAAAAAACCCGTGGCAGAGTGGTTCACCAGACTTAAACAAAAGCAACAGTCAAAACTGTCTACTGGCACTGGGGGCCAGGGCACAGCTCAGACACAGAGTACTTGTCTACCACACAAGGCCATGGGGCGATTCACGGTGTTGACGGGGTCAGGGAGAGTCTGCTGGCTGACATTCATCCGCTCTACGTGAGGCCTCAAGGCACCCCAACTGTCCCAAGAAAGTGCCAGACAGATGGATCACACACAGGGGAGCAACCCCAGATCCTCGCCAGCACAGCCTGTATCTTGTCAGCTCCACTTTAATGGGAGCTCAGGCCTTCCCCCAGGAAGAATTCTGTCCAGGAACCTCAGAAGAGCTGTTTCCCTTGCTGAGAATGAGTAACCTGATGATAACTCCCCAGAGAGATATTTAGATTGAGTGGCCAGGGACCCCATCAGGACCTAACAGAAGCAAACCGGGACGAGTGTCTTCTGTGGACACTCGGGATACGCTATCAGTGCAACACATTTAAAACTGAAGCAAAGACGGAGCGTGCGGAGACAGATGGTGAGAACGAGGCTCGGGAGGTGGCTGCTGGGAGGCTGGAGACAAAGCTGTTGTGGAATAATCCGTTACGTGCACTGTGAATATGGATCACTCTTTTGTTTAATAAAGACCTGACTGGCCAACAGCTAGACAGGAAGAGGTTAGGAGGAGAGCCAGACTGAGAGGACGCTGGGAAGAAGGGTAGAGTCACCAGCCAGACCACAGGAAGCAGGACATGTACAAAATGAGGTAACAGGTCATGAGCCACGTGGCAACAAGTAAAGGAATAGAAATGGGTTAATTCAAGTTTTAAGAGCTAGTAAAACACAAGGCTGAGCTATCGGCTGAGCATTTATAATTAATAATAAGTCTCTGTGTGGCTACTTGGGACAGAGCTGACCAGAGGTCCCAACTAAAAACTCCACCTACAGAAATGCACTGGCAGGGACCAAGATCAGAATATGTCACTGACTTAGAAGACTGGAGGAGAAACTATCTAAACCCAAATACAGAGACAACTATCTGAACCCAAATACACAGGAAAGAAGATCTAAGAGCTGCAACAGAGCAGTGAGCAGCAGGGCAACCTGCAGGAGGCCAGCGAGTGACCGAGACCTGACAAGAACCTGGAGACACAGGGGCCACACTTCTCTCAAGCCAACCCAGCTGGGCTGTACAGTGAAGGAGCTCCAGCAGACAAGCCAGAAACAGAAGAAAACTATGAAAAAATGAAGTAAAAATAACAATCCTAAGGGTTATAGGTAACCAAAAGCCAAGTGCACTGGCTAGTTTTATCAACCTGACACAAGCTAAAAGTTACCTGAGAGGAGGGAGCCTCCAATAAGATTGTGTTGTAGGCAAGCCTGTAGGGCATTTTCTTGATTAGTGATTGATGGGGGAGGGCCCAGTCCCTGGTGGGCGGGGCCATCTCTGGGTTGGAGGTCCTGGGTTCTATAAGGAGGCGGGCTGAGCAACTCAGGACAATCAAGTCAGTAAGCAGCTCTCTCCACGGCCTCTGCATCAGCCCTGCCCTGTCTGTGTCCCTGTCCAGACTTCCTTCAATATGGACATTTAAGCCAAAGAAACCCGTTCCTTCCCAACTTGCTTTTTGATCATGGTGTTTCACTGCAGTAATAGAAACTCCAACTAAGACACTAAGAAAGGAGAAATGGTCTATACTATGGTTAGCCTCTTATACACTGCGTGAAGCAAAGTCATCTAGCTGGAGGGTAAACTGTGATCAACCGTATGACATGAGCCCCAAAGCAACCAGACCTACCCTTAGCAGAGATAAAACTGAATGAGAGCTGTGATTTCATAAAGTATACATGGTGTACACGCTCCAACTAAAAGAGAGACAGATGGTCTCATGTTATTAAGTACACGCTGCTCATGGGAGAACGCAGGAGTTAAAACACAGACTGGAAAAAGAACAACCAGGTGATTGCTCAGTAACTTAGAGACTCAATTTGACAATGTCTAACACCTGATGAATTCTGATATGGAAAGAGAGCGAGAAAGTTTCATAAAAGTATCAAACTGCCGATAAAATTAATATTGCTTTGGAGAACAAACGTATCTAAGAGATAGCTACATAGCAAATATTCATGCATAGACCATGGTTGAGAGAGAACAGTCTAAACGTTAACTACACTCAGTGAGAAAAGTTGGAACTCTGATGGCTGGGATTACTTTAGTAACGACTAGGACAAACGAATTCTCGACGTGTCCATGAGGAAGAATCAACTTCCTGTTTTGTGACTTTCTCTGCTCTCTACAGTCTTGGCTTTGTACTTGTGGAAAAGGACTGTCCTTGGGTGCTGAAAATACAACACACTATTTAAAAGTGGCTACAAATGCTGTTCTGTTTTAAGAACCTTTTGAACAATAAAATCCTGAGACGGCCTAGCCAGGGCAATATCATGGATAACATCAAAAGCTCCCAAGTTTAGTGAACATCAATGGTACTGTGGCTCTGCTCCCAGAGCACCAGGAAGTGTGCCTCAGCCTCCTTCTACGACACCCTCAGTCATGAACTGTAGCAGAGCCCACAAGAACTGCTGAGGAAAAAGCACGTGTCACTGCCATTGGTGACTGCTGCTTGGCTGGCCGTTTCCTGGCCAAGTACTCAGAGAGGAGACGTCGAAGCAGGTTTCCACTCTACACAGGCTAAGGTGAAGCAGGGAGACAGAAGGACCACAGGCCTGCCCGAGCACATGGTCAGCAACGCCTGACGGGGGGAGCACAGACTGCTGGGGCCTCTTCCCACACATGCATGTGCGTGCACACACACGCAACTCACCCACACGAAAAAAAAGAAATAAAAATTTTTAAATAAAAAGGAAGCCATGCCTAGAAGTAAGATGCAGGTTTTTTTTTTTACTGTGTGACTGAAAGTTTTAACTTTCTATCATCTAAATCTTAAATTTTGCATGTATTACCCAACACTAAAAATAACTAAATTCCCAATTCTGAGAAAAAGGAACAATATTATCCCTTGTTCTTCCAACTAAGTATAGCTAAGGACCTTGACTATAACTCTACATAAATGCATGGGAAGGCAAGAGGACTGGAAGATAAAGGTGTCTGCTGCGAGGCCTGGCACCCTGAGTTGGGTGACTGGGACCCATCCTTAGAGCTGTCCTCTGACCTCCAGCTGTGCCGTGGCAGATGTACGAACCTCCTATGCACGATAATAAGGACTAATTAACAAACCAAAGCCTATCATGACTGAAAGGGAGGAAAAGCAGATCCACTCAGGGCTCTAGGCCCAAGGAATGACAAGGCAGACTGTGAGTTCGAGACCAGCCTGGTCTACAGATCGGCAGACTGTGAGTTCGAGACCAGCCTGGTCTACAGATCAAGTTCTGGGACAGTCTCCAAAGCCACAGAGAAACCCTGTCTGGAAAAACCAAAAACCAAAACCAAAACCAGAATGTGTTTCTGACTCAGGACTAACCTGGGAGCCATGACAACAATTAACAGCCGTCTGACTGCGAAGACGGGCACACTCACCTGGCCTGGTCAATTCCCCAAAGAGATGGAGGAGAAAGCAGGGGTCATAGATGCTGTCCAGGTCCACTCTCACAGTGTCATCCTTAAACACCAGTGGCTCCCCCGTGTCCTGAAACAGCCAAGCCACAACATGCTCATGGATGTGATCATCTGAATGTGACCACTGTCAGAGCACATAAAGCCTAAGCAGTTCTATAAAAAAGCAGGGTTTTCACATGATGTGATCTTTGAGGTTGCTTCAAGATAAGCTTGTGGGGCATAATAAACAGTGTGACCCAGCTTCAGTACGGACACTGGGGTCCAGTCTATGCCTCTGTACAAAGTTGGAGGGGCAGGGGAGGGCAGAAGAGCAACACCTCACCTCGGTGGGCAGCAGCCTCCGGCACTGTGGGAAGTGCAGGATGGTCTGCATCATGCGGTCAGGGTCCAGCAGGCGGAGGATGTCCCCGACGCTTGGCTGCTG
Organism: Mesocricetus auratus; assembly: GCF_017639785.1. Classification (NCBI taxonomy): domain Eukaryota; kingdom Metazoa; phylum Chordata; class Mammalia; order Rodentia; family Cricetidae; genus Mesocricetus; species Mesocricetus auratus. Next base: position 6,840,116 of record NW_024429192.1, on the reverse strand, counting down.
CCAGAGTGACTTTCCTAGGCTTCGGCATGTCTTGTGATGTTCCACAGCTGCTGGGCCCCATAGCAGAACCCTAGAGTCAGAAAGGGAACACAGACTGGTCACAGGACCCACCAGGAGCAGAACTGACGACAACGACCCCAACATCAAGACCCTAGCTCATGCCAAGTGCCACTCCGGGTAAGCAAGCATGCTCTACCACTTAGTAACCCTCACGACAGCGTCTGAAATCGGCATGGTGCAGGGACAGCTGGTGATGGCAGCAGGAGTCAGCACCCACACACACTACTCTTGGTGTATCTGGCCAGACCCTGAGTCGTTGGCATGCATTAATTCACTCAGTCTGTGCATGATCCCGCAGCTTACATTGCCACTTCCTGTGCAATGGGGGAAGAGGTACTGAAGCGACTGGGGAAGTTGCATGGCCCCTCACTTGCTGGCTGGTGAGCAGCAGAACAGGGATTCTACATGACAGGGTGGGGCTCCAAGCCAAGCTGTAGCAGCTGTAGAATCCTGACCTCAGTCTGCCCACAGGAGGGACCAAGTCATCAGGACTGCCGTACAAGTCTTTAGTCAGCCCTGCCTAGAGAACCCACACTGTGCACCCCGTAATCTCCTGCAGCTGCCCACAGACGCCCAGAGACACGGCAAGGACTATGGGTGGGTCTGGTTGGTTCCTGCCAACACTCAGGTAAAGGCTTTGTCCTTGACCTCCAAGTGTGCACTGTGGCAAGAACATACTACGCATATGCCTCCATTTATACAAAACAAGAACATGCTACACATATGCCTCCATTTATACAAAACAAGAACATGCTACACATATGCCTCCATTTATACAAAACAAGAACATGCTACACATATGCCTACATTTATACAAAACAAGAACATGCTACGTGTATGCCTACATTTATACAAGGACATGCTACACATAGCCTCCATTTATACAAAACAAGGAGCACAATGTCAGCAATAGTTTAAAACAACAACGTCAAAGAATGAGAAGTCTTGAACCTAGAGCTCCCTGGAGGGGGCTTCGTCCCTGGGCCTAACGTTCCCCTGTCCTTTGTTCATGGCCTCCTGGCGAGCTAGTACTCACCGGAAGCTGATGAGACTGAGGTTGTTCTGTTCATACGCCCGAAGGAGAAGTAAAATCTTCTGGTCTAAAAGCAAATGAAGGCCACTTTTAGGAAACTGAACCCCTGAAATGCACAAGAGGGTACACCCCACCAGCCCGGCACACACAGCCTGGCCATCAGGTCCTCCTCACCCAAGACACTGAGGGTGGCACTGTAGGTCCCAAGTAGCACAGCAAAGTGGCTGCTCTCACAGACAGAAGGGCACATCTTCACCACTGTGGACATCAGGTCCACCAGGGTCTCTGGAAGAAACACATGGGACATAAGCACCAAGGAGACACATCCTCAGGACAGTAAGGAAGGTGCACACCACAGTGGGCCCTGGAAGCTGGCACTGTCCTCTCTGCGTAAGGGTGGCCTGTGGGCCTCTACCCAGCCTCTTCCCCAGGATCCCATTCGTGCATTCTTGTAATAATACACCTCCAGGACCACCGTCTCTCTACGGCTTCACAGGCTTGGGCTCAGGATCTACACACCCCTTTCCAACAAATGTTTAGCATACTCCCCAGTTATGCCATCATAATCCCCAGCATGCAAACTCCTGCCTGCACGGGTGTGGAGCCCATTCTACTTTTTAATTACCTGTACCAATAATGTGCATCTAACAGTTTTCTGTCTTTAACCTAGCTGTTTATGACAGACAGACCCTGTGCTGATGCCTAACGGTCTGGGGGTGATGGCTTTGTCTCCAAACAGGGTTTCTTTGAGCGGGCAGGAACATTCAGACTGTTCTGACACTCACACCAGTCTACACTGCACTGAGGACTCACAGCACAAATTTCATGCTGACTAGGTTGGAGACAGTGTAAGCCTGGCTGGAAAAGACAGCAGTGGGCTACCATCAAGGAAGTTCCAGCCCTTCCTTCCTGCCGTCATTCAATCTTCCCTACAAGACTCACGAGGTTAACCTACTCCTCTCAGGGCAAACGTCCACACTGTTTTCCCATCCCTCCCAAATTCTCCTAATTCCCAGACTGTCACACCAGCTCATGACCGGCCCACATGGGCCTCCACAGAGCCACTGTAAACCAAAGTCTTCAAAACAGGTGGCAACTTCTGTGTCACGGTTAAGACAGACTGGAGCTGGGTCCTGGAGCTGATAGACAGATTGCAGTACTACACTCTGAAACAAACGGTGGGTGACGAGCTGGGAGACGCTGGAAGACAACAGCTGCCACTAAGCTGGGAGGACAGAGCGTGGCGTCACCTTTTACTTGACTGTCCGGATTTTCCACTTCTTCAGATATCAGCATGGTTGGCAAAAACAGAGAATGCTGGGTGAGCATCATGTGGACCACCGGAAGCTGGATAAGTTTTGTGTGCACAGAGCTTTCTGGACCATACAAGAGCTTCATGGCATCAAGGAGAGTCTTCAAAAAGGTGAGGTCCTGGTACCGAAATCTGGAAGGACAAGCCAAAAGGGAAAGTGCCATGAAGGGAAGTTGATTTTTTTAAGAAATGACATTTGTTCTTAGAATTCCAGAAGCACAAAAGTGAGAATTACAGTGACTGTACATACATTCATCACCTGGTTCTTTCAGTGACATGGCTTGGGATTGTTTAATCACAGGCCTGTCTGTCTACCATGACAGGTGTGGTAGAATATTATTTGAAGGTGTGGGACTTTTGTTTATGCTGCATTTGTTTAACTCTGTGAAGCTGTGATTCTTTGTTTGTCTAAAACATCTGAGGGTCTAACAAGGAGCTGAATGGTCAATAGCAAGGCAGGAGCAAAGGTAGGCGGGGCTGGCAGGCAGGGAGGATAAATAAAGGAGACCCAAGAGAGATGAAAAGCAATGAGAGAAGAAGGGGAGGAGGATGTCAGGGTCAGCCACAGCCACCAGCCACCCAGCCACCAGCACAGAGTAAGAAAAAAGTAAGATACACAAAAGCAAAAAAGTCCACAAGGGAAAGGTAAACGGAATAATTTAAGAATAAAACAAAGCTGGCAAGAACAAGCCAAGCTAAGGCCAGGCATTCCTGACTAAGAATAAGCCTCCATGTATGACTTATCTGGGAGCTGGGGGGTGGGCCCCTCAAAAAAAAGCCAAGAGTGAAACATCACACAACAGGGATCACTAACCTAATCATGAGGAGACTCTGTCATGATTCAGACATCGCAGAAAGGCCTGACACACACTAAGACAGCTGGGTCACTAGCTACATAACCACACGTGGGATCACCATTGCATTAGTGTGATCTCTGACCAAGCCATCATATGTGGCATGTGGCTCATTTTCTCTGTGGCCAGACACAACAGACCGCTCTGTTTAGACGAATCAGCAGGCAGGAGAACTGAGTATGGGGACAGCATTATGCAGTGCACTCTACTAGGTCAGCCTCTCTTGTTCCTTGGCCATTCACCAAGCTATATCTAAAATCCCTTCAAAATCCACTATAGGGACAGATCTATGAAAAATTCTTTTTTTTTTTTTTTGGTTTTTACGAGACAGGGTTTCTCTGTATTGTTTTGGAGGCTGTCGGTCCAGCCCAGCCTCAAACTCACAGAGATCCGCCTGCCTGCCTCCCGAGTGCTGGGATTAAAGGTGTGCGCCACTGCTGCCCAGCCTATGAAAAATTCTTGTAGCCCTCTCTCTGTGAATATTAGGATGTCCCTATACTTGTCGGGAAGAAAACAGGAAGTTCTGAGGAAAAGTTTTGAAACAGAAGAGGTGTGGTGGTGCATACTTGTAATCCCAGCACTTGTGAAAAGGGTTCAGAGTTGGAGGGAGCTTGGGCTACATGGTGAGACTCTGTCTCAAAAGAGGGGGGCAGGGAGAGTGAGGGGAAAAGAGGGAGAGGGAAAGAGAGAAAGAAGAAGGAGAGGAGGAGATGAAGACAATGACGACAAGGGGGGCTAGCTGGAGAGTGGAGAGACGGCTCAGTGGTTAAGAGCACTGGCAGCTCTTCCAGAAGACCCGGGTTCAATTCCCAGCACCCACATGGCAGCTCACAACCATCTACAATGGAATCCAATGTCCTCTTCTGACAAGCAGAACACACAGACTCTAGAGCACTCGCACTCACACACACACACACACACACACACACACACACACACACGCACACACACACAGAAGGAAGAAGACTACCGATGTCGGTATGTAACCTGGAACCATCCTTCACTTCTCTCTTCTGCATGACGTTTCCTCTGGCATTACATCACAAATGGTCAGAAATGAAGACTACAGGCCCCACACATCATTTCATGATTCCCTGAACACCCAAAGTAAAGCATCTGACCAGAGCAAACGTGACTGAGGTCACATTAACGCCCCGCATTCCCTGCTGGGAACAAAGTCTCTCAAAGTGTGCAGCTAAGACAGTCAGCTCTACACGTAAGATGGGTATCGATGTGCACCCATGGACATGTGGGAGTCACCACAGGGTCACACAGGTAGGGAAGGCGCAGAGTAGCCTAGACATCCACCAGCAGGGAACCACTGTACGATATAGACATGGGATTTTAGATCTGTACGCTTTAAATCAGAAACATGAGTACAAATAGCAAACAAAGGCAAAGAATGATATGAATGTTCAAAATATCAAACACATGCAATAACATAATATACTGTTACTTTGCCACATAAAGGGGCTGGTGGCTATAGCTTGGTATAAACAAACAAAACCAGAAGCTAAGCAGAGCCTTGGAAGATGACAACTATGCGGTGGGGGGGGCAGGGAGGGAAGATGAGAATCATTAGGCGTAATAGGGAAACATGACACTCTTCGTGTCTGAGCGCAGCTGTCATCTCTACACTTCATTTTTACCAACTGTGTATGTTTACGTGTGTGGGTGTGCCCAGGTCACAGCATGAATATGGAGGTCAGACCAAGTGGTCAGAATGAAACTCAGCGCGTCTGGCTTGGCAGCAAGCACCTTTATCCACTGAGCCATCTCAACAGCCTGGTTTGTTTTCTTGAGATAAAGTTTCATGCAGCTCAGGCTGGTCTTGAACCTGCTATGTATGTAGCTGAGGTTGAATGCAAAATTCCTCCCAAGTGCTGCATTACAGACATGCAATACTGTGTCGTTTCCACTTTTGTGTTTTTGAAATGTTTTTCTTCTCTACACACAAGGCTGACAGCCGTGCTGTGACTGGTACTCTAATAATGAACTATGGAGATGTGCATGGTTGGAACACCCCACACCTTTATAAGCAGCACCATGAAGATCCAATCAACTTACTTGAGTCCTGTCTTCACAAACTGCTGCCAGTCACCAGGGTCAACATCTTCAAGTGCATGCTAGAAGAAAGCAAGCAAAAGCACATGAAGCTGCCAGGGAGGGAGCACAGCGAGACTCCCGCGTGCAGTCTGCCAGGGAGGGAGCACACGCGAGACTCCCGCGTGCAGTCTTCAGGGAGCAGTTGGATCTGCTCCAGCTCTTCTCTCTAGCCTCCTGAATCCATCCTTCCTACTAAGCCCTTGTCAGTCTACCCTGCAGCCACTCCAGCCACCTACTGCCATTCCTGCTGACACTAAGTGGGCAGAGAGACAGGACCTGATCTTTCAACAAAGTCTAGCATGCAGATTTTGGATCTACAGAGAATATAAGCAAAGTACCCAAACGATATAGGGCGTTGTTTGAGACAGGGTCTCATGGAGCCAGCCTTGAACTAACTTTGGATAACCTTCAACTTCTAATCATCCTGCCTCTACTTCTTGAGTGCTAGGATAACAGGTATGAGCTACCATGCTTTTATTCAGTGCTGGTGACGGAACCCAGGGTTTTGTGCATACTGGGCAAGGGCTCAGTCCACTGAGCTACAACCCCTTGTTTTGTTTGTTTTGTTTTTTAAAGTAGTAGGGACATTTTGTCAGCACACCAGTGAACACCAAACATGCAAAGGGACATTTCCCAAGTGGCCATATTATGTTTCCCTCCCAACCTTTTCAGACAGCACTGGTAGATTTGCAATTAGCCTTTTATTGAGGAACCAATGGGAAATACTCACTCTCACCCACCCCAGGAAACAGTGTACAAGGGAAGAGGTCTGTGGAACAAGAGGCTCAATGTAGGCCTTGAGGCACCAGTTAAGTCAACTTCACTTACGTCACGGCCTCCACCAAGGTCAGCATGACCTCAGTGCCAAAGGCTGTGAAGAAACCCAGGGCACGGGGCCCCCACTGAGGGCTTCTCTGACTCATCTTAAAGCCTGTCTCTCTGCCCCAGCAATTGCTCTTTCAGGGGTTCACCTGGATGTAACCGATCAAACGTGCAAGGGAACTGTGGTGGTCAGGGTTGAGCTTGACAGGATCTAGAATAATCTACAAGACAAAAACCTCTGGGCATGTCTGTGAGTGAGTTCCTAACACTTAAATTCAGTTTTATCTCAATTATTTGTATGCTGAGATATAACATCTCTAGGATATTCGCTCACCTACCATGGTTTTCTTATTTTTACACTGCTGGCTATCCTGGTGCTGGCGGCAGGGTACTGTGGACGGAGCATGGGGACCGACAGGTGCCAGCCCTCTACCACTCAGCCACACGCCAGCTCTGCACCGCTGGTTTCTGTAGTGGGTGTGTGAAAGCTTTATCATCACAAAACCCAGGAAACGTACATTTTCATGGGACTGGCAGAAATGGTGTTAGACACCATACATGGAATACTACTGAACAACCAAAACCTTGCTACTCACTGCCCTATCTGTAAAGAGTCCTTTAACTAAGAGAAGAGACACTCAGGGTACATGCTGAAGTTAGACCATCTTTGGGTTCCTGTTACTTTAAATTCACAAATCTATGACACAACAAATGAAGTCTGAAAATACAGCTTGTTTTATACATATGCATATAAAAGTGATAAAATCCAACATCTACTCCTGATAAAAGATGGTTTACAAATCCAGTGCCCTCCCACCCCCACGCTGCCTCTGGACATCACTCCCTTCATTTCCTAGGAGGCCTCATTCACACACGCAGCTAGAAATGGAGCTTTCAATTTGGCTTGTCTGGCTCGGTGTCCCCTCAGACATAACCAGAATGTATCTCTAAGGAGAGACACTTACCAACAACTCGCTTACTCGCAACAGCATTGGCCTCTCTCGCTCCTGGGCGTTTTCATCTCCTGGCTCCCTGTCACTGAAGGATACAGCCAGCCACTGCATACAGGACCTCAGGAGGGTCTTCCTCCAGGCATTCAGTTCTTCTGCGGACTCTGCCAAGGCTGCTGAGACAGAGTCGGCCACGATCCAACTGCAGCAGAGACCAGGTGGGGGGATACACTGCTAAGGGCTGTGTGCACGGCGAAGTGCCGACACTACCCACCCTTACTTAACACCACACTGTCAGTGGGACCAGAGCACCAGTGACTTGGAAGTTACTATCTTTTTTTTTAAACATAGTTCCTTTATTGATTCTTTGAGAATTTCACATCATGTACCCTAATTTCGCTCATTTCCCAGTCCCCCATATCTTCCCCTCAGCCCACCTGCAGTACCCATAAAAGAAAAAAAAATCAAAACAAGGAAACAAACAAACAAAAAAAGAACAAAACGAACCAACCAAACAAACAAAAACCTCTCTGCTTCTCCTTCTCTCTTGCCTCTGCAACACCCTGGTGGCATTGAGAGCAGTGTGTCACACATACACCCTTTGTCCAACCAGCTTTACGGTCAATGTTTATTGCAATGAGTCACTGGTCGGACCCAGATTCATTCCTAACTAGGGTCTCCCTACCTCCGCACTGGTGACATACAGGGCCTGGTGCTTTCTTTGGAAGGCTGTTCTATCACAGCATTCAGTGGCACTCTGTCTTCTCTACCCTCTGGAGACCAGAAACCTCACCACCTCACCCAACTTAGATACTGCAAACAACGGGGAGCCACTCTAGAAACTGCTCTCAAGGCTCAGGCCCAGCACCCACTGCAGACACGCACTTCTCCAGCCATACGGCTGCTCTAGTCAGAACTGCGGTGGCGTCTACTGGCACAGCAGGAAGACAGACACTCTTCATTAACTCTTTCCGCATACCGAAGAGAGGAGTGACACTAAGAAGGGAAAAGCCATCCAATGGCCTCGGCTTGCGTACCTCTTGTGACTACTCGGAGTCCGGAGCAAGCTGGGCAAATGGTCCATGAGAACATGCAGGTCTTTGGTTCTTGCGAATGGAATGAGCTGGGCCAGGGACTCCAGATGCAGCTCATGTTTGGAGAGCCCATCAGTATGAACAAACCTGGGTCGTACTCGTCTCCACAGGGCCCTCAAGACAGGAGTGACAGCAGAGCACACTAGAGAGACACAAAGCAGAGGTTATTGTGTACCACGCAAGGCACCTATGGAGAAGCGGCTGCCTGTGGGAAACCTCCCTTTAGGCAGCACCTGTCACTCATACAACGCAATGTCGGAATCACTTTTATGCTTACTATACATGGTTAAGTTGGATTGGGGGCAGACTTGAGGCTTAGCATGGGGAGAATTGGACTCACACTGCTTGGACTCAGTATGAACTCACCAACCACTTTCTTGAGGGAAAGGACAGGGTAACGGGACACAGGATGGCTTAGCTCTCAGTTACTTCCGCTCAATCACAGACAGTCAGACCCAATTACTGCCCACCCTACCCTGCTTTTGTAATTAGGAATGGACAGGCACCTGGGGCTACACTCAAGACAGGATATTGAGATGTTGAGCCTAAAGAGATTACAGTAAGGAGGAATAGCACTGTACCATGCCCCAGAACTGACAGGGTTTAAGATGGCAAGCCATCCTGTTTTACAGGCAGAAACGCCACGCTGCCCAAAGGCAGATCTCTCCATACCTCCTGTTGGCCGTGTGAAGCATCCCTGTGTCCTGTGCTGGAGATACACATGGATGAGGGGGAGGAAGTCATCCGGGTGCTCCTGCAGGAGCCCCACACCAGGCTGCCCACACCACAGCTCAAACTTCAGCAGGTGGGTGCTGCTGTGCTGCAGAAGCAGGCTGGCAATGCCCAGGGATGCCTCTGTCCGTCGGAGCAGGCAGTACTCAAGTAGGTCAGCTGGGACCACAGGGGCCAGCACAGGGTCTCTCTGCAGAGTCCGAAGGAATACAGCATCCAGCTCATGCTCAGCCAGAGCAGGGAGCAGAGCCCCCAGGCCTCGAACATACTCGGCCCACCAAAGGAGCTCACTGCTCTGCAGCGGGTCCTGGGGGCTGCTTGCCAGCAGTTGTACCAGGGTCTTCCCAAGGTTGCTCAGTTGTCTCTCCTTTCCTGGAGACCGTGTGGCTTGCTGGGTCAGCAGGTGGGCCTCTGGCAGGCCCAGCAGGGCCAGGGTGACCTCTCGGATCTGGACACTTTCCATGTATGGATGCAGCTCCCGCAGGGCCTCGAGCTGAGGCAGGGTCTTGGGTGTTGTGGCGGAGTCTCCAGTCCTGGTGCGCAGCTCTCTCAACACACTTTGAGTGATGGCTTCTGAGTACTTTGCCAGGAGGCCTAACTGACCCAGTTTACGGAGGATTGGGGAACACGCCACCAGCAGCCGAAGGACACCTGCACTGAGGTGGGACGCTAGCAGCTTCACGAGGGTGGGGCTGAGCGTGTGGGGGGGCAAGGCTTTCCGCTCCAGGGCTAGAAACCAACTCTCCAGTGTGGGATGTCTGAGGATGGCCACCAGCACCTCCTCTACTGTCTGAAAAACAAGGGCACACTTTATGTGACACAGGATGGGGAGGCTGCGGTTCCCTGCAAGCATTCTGTGTTCTCAGGGAAAACAGCAGGAAGCACTTTGCAAAGCTGCTCTTAGCCCCAGTTTTGATGGCGCTCTCAGGCAAGCTTGCAGCATCTGCCACACATGAGCTATAGAAGGCCCCCGTCAGCACAGGACCCAGCTGCTTGACCCCACCCCACCCCATCAGGGGCTCAGAAACAAATAGGAATGTAGGCTGACAAGACTGGAAAGGAGTGATTGCAAGGACAGAACCCAGATTAAGCTGTTATCCCTGGGCAGGGCCACACCATCTCACAGCTTTCTACATTTCTCTATTCTCCTACCTATGGTGAACACAGAAAGGACAGTCAGTATCTGCGACCTGTGGGAAAAGGATACCAGGCTGTGGTGGTGGTACCTTATCAGTGGCCAACTCAAGTGAAGCAACGGACTCCATGTCCAAAAAGAGATCAGACTCAGCACGGGCGGCCTCTGCCTTCTGCTGGTTCTGGGCATCCAGCTGCTCAGCGTGGACAACCAGGTGCTTAAGGAGGTCCAGGAGGAGCTGCAGGAGGGTGGGGCCCACACTTTTGCCCAGCTGTAAGAGACACACGACGCTCAGGCAAAGGAAGGCTGACAAGCCAGCAGAGCACTGACTGCCTGGTCCTACGGAGTGAATCAGTAGAGACTGGAGGTATAGGGTCTCTCACGGGAGACTGCCTTCCTCCAGGACTGTGAGGTGATCTCCATTCTTACCCAGATTAGCCAAGCTGTACATAAGGACGCACTTGTACACACACTCACTATTTAGGAGCATGGGATAAAGAAGACTTGTCTTCCCAAACCGCAGAGAAATACAAATGTTAAATTGGCTAAAATAAAGGGAACGATGGCTCAGCGGGTACAGTTACTTGTCACCAAGTGTGACGACCTGAGTTCAATCCCCAGGACCCTCACTGTCAAAGGAGAAAATCAATTCCCACACGCTGTCCTCTGGCTCCACAGGCACATCCTGTACATGCACCCAAGTAAATAGATGAATGAATGTAGTAAGTGGATTTTTTTAATAAGAGGAAGAGCTACACAGCCCATCAGCAGAAAGTTCAGCAGCGAGCTACGGGACTCTCACAAACCATCAAAGAGCAGGGCTGGCTACGCTGCTGCTGTCCAGGCTACCATAGCAGGGACCTTGTCCTGAGGACACACCCTGGCCCACACAGAGGAGCACTGCTGTCTCTGAACAGTTGCTTGAGGAGAGGGGCCCAGCAGAGCCAAGAGCCCAGCTTCCAGAGCCGGGGTCTGCCTCGTGGTCTATCAGGATTTCTGTGCTTGCATGGCCACTGTGGTGCAGACTCAGAGGAGCGCACACTCTCTGCTGGTGGAGAGAGAGCTGGGAGGAGGAGGAGGAGGAGGAGGAGGAGGGCACTGACCTGGCGGAAGCTCTCCACAGTGCTCCTGAGGTACAGCAGCACCTGTGTGGCTGCGCGCAGCACCTGCTGCAGAGCTAGACGCGGGACAGCAGCTAGCAGCTGTGTCTGAACGTGCTTGTCCCCAAGTGTGTGGCTCTCATACGATGTCTGCAGCAAGGTGGAGAAGCAAGATGATGATGGGGGGTCAAGGGGTACAGAGCTGCTGGGCACCTGCAGTGGCTGAGGGATCAAAAGGCACAGAATAGAAAAGAAATTACCTCAGAAGCAAAGGCTGCAGACTCCGGTGACAGCTGGGTAAGGAGCAATGAAGGGCACTTCACACTGAACACATGGTCCAGTGTGGCACCACACTCAAGGAACCCAACCCCAACACTAACAGCTGACGCCCCCTAGAGCATGCCTGCCAGCAGAGCGCAGAACACCTAACGCGCAGTATGAACAGACCTTTTTGTGAGGACCCGACTGCCACAAAAATGGGATTTGATCACTGCTGTCCCAGGACAAATTGCTGGAAGCTAGGAAGTACCACCCAAAGCAGAGCCCTGCGAGAGCTACCTGCCTACCCCGAGTATCTTGTCAAAAGGACTGGAAAATGGGTAGAAGGAAAGGAAGGATCCAGAGCAGTCCCGATCCAAATAGAAACTATTCACATATAATCACCCACGGGACTCAGCAGCTACTGAGCTCAAAGCCACTGAGTAAGGATGCTCAGCGGTTCTCAAGCCCAGCCTGAGGACCAGCACAGCAGCAGCATTCTTTGGGACAGTGTGACAAAGGCCGATGGAGTCTCTGCTGGCTGGATCATACTATGGCCAGGGCCTGGCTGGCAACCAAGTCTCAGCAAGCACCAGAAAGGGTGAACCCAGCCGCCATCCACTCCACAGAGGACGGACACCACATTGGCTCTCAGGAGGAGCGGCACTGAACTCCACTGCCTGCTGACTGGTGGGAACCATGCCTCTGTGCAGAGGAAGAGCTCTGGACCCAGACTGATCAAACCCTGCCCCACCTCTAATTGCTGGTGGAAGTTCTCTGCACCGCAGATTCTGAATGTATATATTAAGGGTGGTCAGAGCCTTGAGCACCTCAGAGGTGGTGGATCAAGTGATTTATAATATACACGGCACACCATCAACATGGCTACCATCACAAGACTTAGGTGACCTGCGTTCTTAAGCACAGCTGAAATGGAATGAGTCCACACAAATCCCAGACAGTTTAGACACAGAGCACCACAGCAAGAATCCTCCCCATCACCCCAGTTACTCCCCCAGTTCTAGTGTGGAGCTCATCGGGTTACTGAGGGGCAGGTCTGCTAGCCAAGCACACTAGGGTCTGCAGAAGACAGCGGAGATGAGCACTCCACCTCACTCGGTAAGGGAAAAGGGGAAGAGCCACTTGTTGTCCTAAGCTGAGCAGGATGGCGATGGGAAGGTAAGCTCTCACACTGTGAACCATACAGCATCTGGACCGCGCAGCTAACCGTACAGCGTCTGGACCTCACAGACGCACATCGAGCTATAGCATCAGGGAGAAACACTGGGGAGGAGCAGCGAGTGCAGCTCACCAAGGCCTCCCGGGCCTGCTCAGGGATCCAGAGGCTGTAGTATCTGTGAAACTGGGCAAGGTGCTGATGGCAGAGCAGGCTGGCAGGCTCAGTCTTGTCATAAGCCTGGAGCAGAAGGCACAGAGCGAGGGGGTCCTTCTGGGTATGGAGGAGGTCGGTCAGCACTGCGATCAGATACGCCATGATGCTTTGCCCTGCAGAGGAATTGGCGGGCAGGGTTAGGGAGTAGACTGCTTCTATGACATACTGACACAACCCCCTTGCAGAGACACGTCAGACTCAGGAAAACCGAGTGCTAGCTCCACGAAGGTCAGACGCCCACACGGGAAGGTGCAGGCTCCTGCAGTGTCCCTGGCTCTCGTTCAATATATAGAGACGCCCACATGGGAAGGTGCAGGCTCCTGCAGTGTCCCTGGCTCTCGTTCAGTATATAGAGACGCCCACATGGGAAGGTGCAGGCTCCTGCAGTGTCCCTGGCTCTCGTTCAGTATATAGAGACGCCCACACGGGAAGGTGCAGGCTCCTGCAGTGTCCCTGGCTCTCGTTCAGTATATAGAGACGCCCACACGGGAAGGTGCAGGCTCCTGCAGTGTCCCTGGCTCTCGTTCAATATATAGAGACGCCCACACGGGAAGGTGCAGGCTCCTGCAGTGTCCCTGGCTCTCGTTCAGTATATAGAGACGCCCACACGGGAAGGTGCAGGCTCCTGCAGTGTCCCTGGCTCTCGCTCAGTATATAGAGACGCCCACACGGGAAGGTGCAGGCTCCTGCAGTGTCCCTGGCTCTCGTTCAGTATATAGAGACGCCACACGGGAAGGTGCAGGCTCCTGCAGTGTCCCTGGCTCTCGTTCAGTATATAGAGACGCCCACACGGGAAGGTGCAGGCTCCTGCAGTGTCCCTGGCTCTCGTTCAATATGTAGAGACGCCCACACGGGAAGGTGCAGGCTCCTGCAGTGTCCCTGGCTCTCGCTCAGTATATAGAGACGCCCACACGGGAAGGTGCAGGCTCCTGCAGTGTCCCTGGCTCTCGCTCAATATATAGAGAGCACATGGTCTGACATCATGTCCTCAGGTCTGCAAGTGGAGATCCAGGCATACAGATAGCTAGACCAAAGCTACCTGGGCCCAGGACTTGCTGGTGGCTCTCTGTCCTGTCCTCTGCCTTGACACACAGGTCTTTCCCATAGGTAAGGTGGGAACACATTCTCCAGGTGCAGCACTCCCCCCCTTTATCAGGTACCCTGGGAAGACCGGCATCACCTCCCCAGGGATCTTAGATACCATGCTGTCAGGTGGTGTGGCTATAACACGAGAATCGCCTGTATCCCTGGGTCACTTCCTGGAAGACAGCCACCAGAGGAGCTACCTGGCCTGTAACGGCCTATGACAAAGTCAGGAAACAGACTTTTACTCTCAAACATGGGGGCTCATGTGTATGGTAAAGTCTGGGCACTCTGAACTCCTATCATCTGTGAGTGCTCTCAGGTCTAAACCCAACAAATAGCCAAGATCTGTCCCTATCCTGAAAGTAGGACTGAGCAGCCCCAAGAAACCCTCCGGGTGGTAGCTGGCTGCACAGAGTCACGTGAACACATGACTCGTCCTTCAGGGACTACTTTGCCAGCAGCCCTGTCACCTGCACACTCTCCCTGTACGGAGCCCCAGGCTGAGGGTCCGGCACTCTGGGGAATCTGATGGTTGGCTCTTCATACTCTCAGCCTCTGGTACCCAAGCCCAACCTCTTCTGTAGACACCTGACTATGCACAGGTACCTGCTGTACTTTCTGTCCCAAGGAGCACCTTATTCCTGGCCTCCAGAGCCGCAGGGACCAGAGCACTGAAGGGGAAGGTGAGCTGAATCATGTCTTCATTTAACAAGAATCCGATGTCCTCGTCCAGGCCTTCGCTGCCTTCCACCAGGACATCCACCATGTCCAGCACATCTGAGACACAAGAGAGGAGGGGAGAGGCGGGGAGGGGAGCTTATGAAGGAGCCACCAGGGATCCCACTGTAAATAGCCCAAGACAGGGAGAGGCAAGAGGACACTTACAAAAGAGAGAGAAACAAAAATTTTCAAACTCCTCTCGGGGAAAACACTTCAGAGATGAAGATGCTGCCTGCAGTTTTAACAGCATTTGACAAAGTACAGGTACCCAGCTAAGGCAGTAACTGAAGCCCAGGATCATTACCCCAAACGTTCAGACAGGTGAGCCGACACAGACCAGTACTTGGGCGTCTGGGTTCAAATCTTGAAAAGGCTAGGAAGTAACTGTGGGAGCCTCTCTGCCCCCAGGCTTTGTAACTGCACATAAAGGAGGGCAGCAGTGCCTTCCTCACCTTAGAGCTGTTATGAGGTTTCTGTGAGATCTGTAAAGAGCTTAACAGTGCCAGTGCACAGCACACAGAAACGCCCAGCAGGTGAGCTCTCCACGCACAGCAGTGTGAGGCTCTCCCACACAGGGAAGCGGGCGGTCTGTACTCTGCCCAATGCCTCATGCCTGGTCCTGTCAAACTCGATACCGAGACTCTGAGCACGGGCAGTGCTCTGGGCACGGAACCTACCATCAATGTGGGAGATAGGAATGCTGACATCATCCGTGTCTTGCTTCCCCACAGTGGCCTGCAGGGTGCTGGCTTCCTGAACAAACTCAGAAGCTTTGTCCGTGTATGAGTAAGGACTCACCACCAGTGTCAGTAAAATCTGGACATAAGAGAGGCGGGTGAAGACAGTCAAACGGTGACAAGTAAAGAGAAAACGTTAAGTGCCCTCATTAAGAATAATAATATAATTTTACTGAAAAGACTTTTAAAGCTTTTGCTTTAGTTTTATTCTACTGCTTTGAGCTTGGGAGAGCCTTATTCCTTCACACGAAAACAGACTTCCCGAATGGGGTCAAGAGGCATGCAGTAGCACACTGCTCTACCGAGTGGGCTTGCTCTCGGTGTCGGCAGGGCTGGGAAGCCAGGCGTGAGTGCACCAAGAAAGGCTCAGTGTACCACGCCGGCTGCCGCAGGGCACACTGCTCCACGGGGCTGCACTCACCCGCTCCAGGAACTGAATAACGGCTTCCTTGTGCTCTTCTGCGGTGCGATCCAGGTGCTCCAGCCACAGCTCCAGCTCTTTCCACGTGTGTTCGAACACACCCGTGTCCCGAAGAATCTGTTGGCAGTAGAGCAAGCAAATGTCACAACAAAACCTGTTTCCTGTGCAGCTGCAACTTCCACACCGACGTGCCAGACTACAGGGGGCTGCCACTGCTGAGGATTGGGCAGAGATCTCTCCACACCCCATTGGGACAACATGGTTCCTTTCTCACTGCTGTATAACGCCCTTCCTTTCCCAAACTTGTAATGAGGAGAATGAACGAGGTGGTTCTTAGGGAACTGGTTTACCAGGTTTATCATCTGGATTTTTCCCAAAGAACAGTTAAGCATGTGTAATGACCCCTCACAGTGACTCAACCCTTAGCCTGAGGAAACTCCAACCCAGGCAAGAAGGATACTATTCCTACCAGGGTAGAGCTTGTTGTGAGGCAGAATCTCAGTTGCCCTAATGGCCAGCTGATGTAGGAGCCTCAGGGGCTAAGTGCTCTTTGTGGCACAGGGCCCTGCACCAGTGTGCACCAAACTCCTGGTGACTGTCAATCCCCTCTGCAGTTATTAGTCATGACATCTGGCTGGGGTCGAGTTCACAGCTAAATGGTCAGTAGGGAAATGGACATGGTGAGGGGAGGGACTCAAAACAGTATAGTCTTCAAGCAGCTCAGACAAGAAGCTCAAAATGCAGCAAAGCCATCGGCCTTCCAAGGAAAACTGCAAAGTAACATCACGGCACTCTAAAAGCACTGACCACTACCTAGTGCTTCTGAGACAGGGTGTGGAAATCTGGCCTCAAACCCACTGAGTCTGACTGCAGGTGTGTCTTATGATGACTGGCTGGTGACCTGACCCTGGGAGAGTGCCATTGCAAGGAGAAAGAGAGAGCCAAGTCCTCCCCCTGCACACTGACTTTGGAGACACTGAGTTGTGCGTGGTGGGCAAGCTCAAAAAGTGAGAGGCCCAGACAAGGTGGAGGGTGGGAGTGAGGGACGAGGCACAGCTCTGAAACAGTTTCCACGGCAACAGAATATGTGTAGAGTCTATACGGTGCGAGCTGTGACTCACTGCTTCATATTTCATCTTTGTGGTGCTTTTATTTATTGCATGCACCTGTGCATGCACACACACAATAAATAACATAAGAATTTTAAATGTACTACACTCTAAATTAAAGCCTGCAAAAATCTACTGTACTCCATGACATTCCCAATCACCCACCATAAGGAAAGCCAGGTACACACTTGTCAGATACTAACCTTTATAATCAGAAGTTTAGTGGATGACTTGAGCTGTAAATGGCTACTGTTCACAAACATCTTCATCAATAGGTAAAAAACCGAGCGTTCTCCTCCAATGATTTCTGCATCGGGGCCTTCCTAAGTTTGGACATTATCTCAGACTGTTAAGATGTACCATTAACAAACATGTGACTGCATGCCCAGAACGGAACAAAGGAGAAGTGACGTGCTGTATCTTCAAATGTGTTAACTGGCAAAACTGTGAAAGGACGGAGACAAAGGGCAGCCCAGCGAATTGGCAGCAGAAGACTATAGAAATTCCACCGCCTACCTGTGCCTTTAGCCACATAAACTTGTTAGCAGGCAATTCCAGGGCCACCTTCAGCATGTGGTGTTGCAAGATGGGGGGGACCTCCTCAGGAGGGCCCTGTTCAGAGATGACGCCTGCAGACGGACATCAGGGAAACACAAGGTTACCCAGAGCTGACACTGACCAGAGAAGAAAGGAAGAGTGCAGTCTGCTCTCTGTGTTGCATGCTTCCTCGCCCAGGCTGTGAGAACATCCCACCCGATGTCTAGTCAAATTCTCCCAACAAAAGTCAGAATCCACATGCCCAAAACATGCCTGGGTGTCCCCCAGCCAATTCCTACCTATCCTATAGCTGGGGTCAGCACTCCACACCACACCACACCGCCTCCAAGTGTGGTTACTAACTCATCAATGTTACAACACCCCAGGAGTCTCTGCAGGGCATGGGCCCTATTATCCATGCCGTAAGTATTCTGTGGAGAGAGACTATGACCACTGAGCCTGAGCCTGGACCCTGGTCTCTTGCCTCCTCCCTTGCTTGGGAAGGATGTAGTTGCTAAGTCTATGTGGCCACACTTCTGTAAGTTTCATATTCTCATGGAAAAGACAACTTTTCACTGCTGATTAAAACACTAATTAAAAGTCTCAAAAATATTATTTCAATAACTTAAATAAATTCTAAGAATGGCATTTTTACAAGTCATCTTCTGTAAGCCCAATTATAAAGTCAATTTTATTAGGCAAACGAGACCATCAAGGAGCCATGTCCAGACAAGCATGATGATACTCTTATATGAGGTGGTATGAACCTCAGCGAGGTGAATCATGAAGTAACTACACCCAATGAACCTCTGCACAAAGAGGGTGGCATGTCCCCACTACAGGGCTCTCCTTTCTGCTGCCCATGCACCCCTGCCTGGGAGTGAGCATCGGGGATAGCCCTGAGCAGCTAACTTGGGTTGCTTGGCTTCCCCTTCTCTACGCTCACGGATATCCTAAGGGCTCGCATGATGTGTACTTAAGGGGGCCAGCATCAACAGAGATAGTGTACAGATAAGTAACGGTGGTGGATCACATGGGCTGGTAAACTGCCCACCACCCCTTCCTGGTTCCCAGCTCCTAGACTCTACTATAGTTCACTGGAGTGTCCTTCATCTCCACTGGCAGACACAGAGGCAGCCTGCCTGCCATCCCTGAAGACCCACCTTTTAGGAGTTTGCTGAAGTCAAAGTTGTACTGCATGACCGTGTGGGGAACAACCTGTTGGTAGAGGCATATGACCTGGAGCAGAGCAGCTTTCAGAAGAATGGTTTCTGCATCATCTGCATCAACGGGAGACAGCTTATGTCAGGACAAATACTTCCCCTTTGTCCCTGATCAGGTGAGCATCCATCCTACACACCCTAGTCAACCACATGCCGAACACTCAGGCTACAGAAAGCATCATAACTAGATTTAAGGACTGTTCCACGGACATGGTGGTTAAGTCCACTTCACTGGGGCAGCCTGGTCAGGGCAAGGCCACCAGTGTCTGGGCTCTCCTGTCCTCATCTGAGGACACACAGCAAGCCCTGCCCCATGGTGCTGCTATGAGAACAATCAAGATGTAAATACAGCCGGGCGGTGGTGGCGCACGCCTTTAATCCCAGCACTCGGGAGGCAGAGGCAGGTGGATCTCTGTGAGTTCGAGGCCGGGCTGGCCCGACAGCCTCCAAAACAATACAGAGAAACCCTGTCTCGTAAAAACAAAAAAACAAACAAAAAAAAGATGTAAATACAGACACCACACCCGCCAACACCAAATTGTAACACAAGAGTGGCATCCTTACCACTCACACAGCACCAGTGGTCAAGTCTTCAGAGAGACACGGTACTGGCATAAAGACTGAATGCATTTCTAACAGATACTAAATGTCAATGTACAATTCCATCTCATGCTTCCCTTACACAAAAAAGGGCACCAGGTCTCTTCACAGCCAGAGGGGACTTGACACAGAACTACTGAGGGTCCTCTCAGGAGCCACCCCAGGCTGCCTGTCATCTCTGCCCCAGGGCAAGAGCATAAGCAGCTGCTGCTCTCACCTTGCTGGGCAGCCCTGGGGACAGCAGGAGTCTTGTCACTGCTCTTCCTCCCGTTCCCAGGCTCCTGCTTGACGTCTTGTTTTTTACATGACTGCCAGACCCAAACCACCGTGTTGAGATCTGGCAAAATCTAAGCGAGAGAGAGAAGTGAAGAATAGAAATCAGTCAGGTGAAACATGGAGAGAAATCACTGAAAAGGCAGAAACAAAGCCAGAGAGGGAGGCGGCGCCGGCATGTGTGAACACAGTGTGGTGTGCACACGCACCGGCATGTGTGAACGCAGTGTGGTGTGCACACGCACCGGCATGTGTGAACGCAGTGTGGTGTGCACACGCACCGGCATGTGTGAGCGCAGTGTGGTGTGCACACGCACGGGGGCGGGGAGAACAGGCTCGTGCCTGTAGCATGCTTCTGCAGTCCATCCTAGAGCTGCGCTCACTCCTTCACCCGACCAGACAGTGGGTGGGAACAGCTCCCGTAACTGGCCACCTTGCTATCTATCACGGCGCTCTGCACTCTGGGCAGTGTGCAGAAGTCATACCTGACTAGAATTAGCCATGGGAGAGAGCAGGGTCCCTCCAGCTTTGCTCGCTCTTCACTGGAGTCACAGCACCCAGTGTGTGCCCTTGCAGGCAGGGGGAGAGGCATGGTACAGCCACTAGTGAGCCCCGGGTCCACCAGAACCAGAGCCCACTGGTGCTGTGCCAAGGCGAGTGCATGTCTGACTGTTAGCTGACTCAGGACCTGCTCTAAGTGAGACCTGTAAGCAGTTTTACCAGCTGCTCCTATCCAGCAGCTAAGACGACACATGCCTTGGCTCCCACCCCATGTTCCCAGGATGGCCCTTCGTCTCTTCTACCTTTGGTGAAGGGGTCTGCACCAACCTTGCTCAAGGCCCCTCTGAAGAGCTGAACAAAGTCTTCCATCATCTCAGCTGTGTACACGCCCGAGTCTTGCCAAGCCTCTTTATCCAGACAGTGGTCAACTGTTTTCAATGCTCTCTTCAAAATGACCGAGATAAGGGACAACGCTGTGTGTTTCACTGGTATGCTGTCCAACTGGGAAGAAAACGAGAATGAAACCCATAAATGTCTCTAGGTGGACACCTGACTGGGGACCTTCCCCGTAGACATCCATTCTGACTGCAGCAGTCACCAGGAAAGCAGTTCCTGAAGGTGCCTGTGCTTCTCGGTAAACGTTCTCTGACAACCACTCGGCCAGGGCAAACGGTCTTCAGTGCCAGTAGCTGCCTGGCATCCACAAGAAGCGCTCACACGAAGGAGGGAAAGAAAACGCGCCAGGCTGCTCAGATGAAGCCCGCCCTTGTGACAACGATGGCAGAGGCTCTACTGACAGGCGACAGAACCTTTAGGAGGTAGCTTCAGTCACCAACAAACACAGCTCTCATGGCAGAGCTAATTCCTAAGAGGAGCTGTTGTTAAGACAAGAACAAAGCTGAGCTGCCCAACACGGGTGCTGGCAACCAGAACGCCTCTAGAAGAAGAGCAAGAGCTCTTAGCCACTAGGAAATGATGTGAAACTGAAGTGTCATTTGTCCCCAGAGGTCTTAACAGTAGGTGTGTGTGTGTGTGTGTGTGTGTGTGTGTGTGTGTGTGTGTGTGTGTGTGTGTGTGAGGGTGTGTGTGTGTGTGTGTGTGAGAGGGTGTGTGTGTGAGAGAGAGTGTGTGTGTGTGTGTGTGTGAGAGTGTGTGTGTGAGAGAGGGTGTGTGTGTGTGTGTGTGTGTGAGAGAGAGTGTGTGTGTGTATGTGTGTGTGTGAGTGTGAGAGAGAGTGTGTGTGTGAGAGAGAGAGTGTGTGTGTGTGTGTGTTCATGAGAGACAGAGACAAAAAGTGGGTGTGTGTATGTGCAAGACAGAGAAAGAGAGAGCTTACCTTTGTTTTTACATTTTAAATTTCTTTTATTTTTTATCTGTGTGTTTTGCCTGCACGTATGTCTGTCTGTGCACATGTATGCAGAAGCCAGAAGGCATCAGATGCCCTAAACTGGAGTCCAGATGGTTGTGAGCCAATGTGTGCTGGGACCAAACCTGGGTCCTCTGGAAGAGCAGCCAGTGCTCTTAACCCTGACCCATCTCTCTATCCCTGTGACTTACATTTAATGCCTGAGTGAACATGATCTTGTTGCACACCAAAGGCACTGCGGTCACCATCACCATCGCCAGGAGCCTTGGCAAGGGGATAAACTCTCTGGTCCAAAAGGCCCGGGAGATCTCTGGCTGGGCCTCATAGATCTGAGAAAGGGAAGAAAGAGACTGGGTTACTGAAGGAGGTACTAACTGTAAGAACCCAACTACCCACTCATCACTACACACACCACTAGCGCTAACAAGGCTTCCGGTGCCACTCCCGGCTGCACTGACAGGCGCCTGACAAACCACACTATCCTTTTAGAGAGGGCCTCTCTGTGTAGTCCTGGCTGTCCTGGAACTCACTCTGTAGACCAGGCTGGCTTTGAACTCACAGAGATCCAAATGCTTGTGGCCTCAAGTGCTGGGATTAAAGGTGTGCACCACCACTGCCCAGTTAACCATGCTGTTCCATGAAAATCCTTCAGACAGAGATACTCAACATTCAAATGTGTTCAAGGTGTCAAAGCTGGACCTCAGGGGAATTGCCAGCCACACAGTAAACAAGCCACATCATAAGGACGCAAGCGAGCCTAGCTGTGACTCCCAAGGATCAGGAATGAGCTCAACTGAGTCAAAAGGGAGAATTCTAAATCCAACTCCATGAAAAGCCAATGCTACAGAGGACCAGGCCCCCAAGCCCCATGGTACAGGTAACCCTTACCTGAGACAGGGCTTCCCTGCACACCCAGCAGACCAGCATGCGCACTGCCCACTCCTCCGTGTGACACCGCCCTGCCAGCTAACAGCTCGCTGTGCTCTGTACCTTGTTCAGCAGCTTCACGTTGTTGAGCCAAGTGGACTTCACTCTTGGGAGAAAGGAAAATGTGACTTCCTTGAAGTATTTGGTCAGCAGGTCTGGGCACACCTTCAGGATGTTCACCACCAGAGTGGCCACCAGCTCATCCCCAGCTGCAGTTTTCAAACCCAACAAGAAGTGCAGGAGTGTCAGGTTTCCTCCTCTGTTAGGAACAGAGACAGGACAAGAGAGGTCAGCCAGACAAGTTCAAATAAATACAATGAGCACTCCAGCAGTCACATGACAATGAGTACATTTTCTCTAGGGTACCCAATGGGGTAAGCCTTGGCCTACAGAGGAGCCGCAGGGGAGAAATCCCATGGGCAAAGAGCCACGGTGTCCCCAAATAAGCAAAGTGTCTTCAAGCACTTTAGCTGGGCATGGTAACACACTCCTGAAACACCACTGCTCAAGAGGCTCACGTGGGAAGTACGAAAGCTCTGGACCAACCTGGCCAATGAACAAAGGCAAGCAGACAAGGCCTGCTGACATTAAGCCTCAAACAGGAAGCCCCAATCCCAGGATCTCTATAGCTGAAGCTCCAGGGCTCTGGGCTTTATCTGCCCAAAGCCGTAAAAAAAGGCTATTTTCACATCTGCTTGATCCCTAGCAGTCTGCGCATCCAGATGTACCTGGGCTTTGTCATCTGCTTATTAATTCAGCGGCTCACAGGGCTGCCATACTAAGGCCTACCACCTATCTTTAAAGTCGTCACCTATGGATACTTCAGTGTCACACGGCAGTGCAGGGTGGTCAGGGACTGGCCCGCCAAGCTTAATGCACTATCTGAACCTCACAGAAAAAGGCTTCACCCCTGCTCCACGCTGCCACTCTGTCTGCTCACCACTCTGTATGGCAGTCACCATCCTAGGCAATAGCCAGTCTCGCTCTGACCACTTCTCACCAACCAGACTGTGAACAGAGGAGTAACTGTAAACGGTGGAGAAAAGTCACAGAAGCCTTGGCCAGGCAAGATGACAGTGACGACAGAGGCTATGAGCAAGGGTTACCACGATAAGCTTCCCTGAAGTTGTGACATTTGTGGGGACCAGAAGAAATGATGGGATGAGTCCCATGACTGCTGGGGCACTTTGCCTTCAATTCCTCAGTTCTTTCCTTTTCCAACCAGCACAGTGTTTGGTCCCCAACCCCTAAATAAAAACCTATTGTTTGCCAATAGTTTCAAAAACCTTACATTAACTATGGCTTTTGCAGGGGCACAGTAATAGAGGGGAAATGCTTAGGGGTGTGTAAGGGGTAACACTGTACTGGATTCTGAAATCCTTAAGCTGCATTTTAACAGGAAAATTAGTTCATTTTGATGAGAAAAATAGCTACTATTAAGTTTTTTAAAATTAGGACTAGGGATACAGCTCAGGGGTAGAGCAATTTCCCAGAGTGCTTAATGCACTAGGTTTGATTCTCAGCATATAGAAGAAAATAAAAACATAAAACAAATATTAAAAAGTAAAGGAAGGGCTGGAGAGATGGCTCAGAAGTTAAGAGCACTGACTGCTCTTCCAGAGGTCCTGAGTTCAATTCCCAGCAACCACATGGTGGCTCACAACCATCTGTAATGAGACCTGGCGCCCTCTTCTGGCATGCAGATATAAATGTAGGCAGAACACTGTATACATAATAAGTTTTAAAAAAAGAAAAAAAAAGTAAAGGAAATGCAGTAAATTAAATCAAAATAATCTCAAAACAAATCCAGTCACATGCAGAAGATTTTTCCACTATGCCACCATGTTGAAGGAATGAATTAAGTCCCTACAGCCACTCCAAGTTACAAGGACTGAATTCTTTTGTGTTTGCTTGTCTGCACTATAAAGTGTCTCTATTATGTAGCTCTTCATGTCCTGTAACTCACTATGACTGGGACTGAACCCACAGAGATCCAACTGCCTATGCCTCCCAAATGCTATAAAGGCATATGCCACCACACCGAGCCTGAGTTCATAAAGGACATGCTATGCAGACAAGAGGAGGAAAATAAATCACTATGGACTAGAAAACATGCTCATATTTTTGCTACTGAATAAAGGTGGGGCAGACTGATTGCTTACGTTGTTAGAGAAAAAAAGCAAAGACATACAGTTATCTGACTACAAAAACACATCCAAAAGAATTAATACCATTAGATTGGACTTCCTACCTCACTGATAAAATCTCATAACTGAATGAAGAAAAACACACACACACAAAATGTCACTTTGATGTCCTACCCAATGGGAGCATGTTGGAGGCGCGGGGGGCTCAGCCATCACATGGATCAGCTTCAGAATCCAATGTCTTGCACCCAGGGCAAGCACTGCTGCTCACAAGGCAAGGGCCTTGCCCTCTATGTGGTAACAGAGCTCAGGGCTACTGTGAAGTCTGTGTCAGCAGACTTCCTTCCCTCCCTGGGGAGATCGGCTCTAGAGACTCTTTATCAGATGCAGAGGACACGATTGTCTTTAGGTACCCACACACGCATGCGCACTACCTTCCCCGTGTAAATGCTCCTTTTTCTGTGTGCCCAAATTGCTACTGTGAGCCCTCTGCCCCCAAGGGCTGATGGAGAGACTCTCTAGGTCTCCCAGAATCACCCCTAAAATAAGTTTAATCTTGTACATGATTCTAACTCTAAGCTCCAGGGCCATCCCTTGGCTGGTTTCCACTGGATGGACAGGACATGCCACCCTTTAAGGAACACACACATGGGTTCACACAGCAATGTATTTTACCTGCCAGAAGTTCCCAATGAGGCGTCATAAAAACAAATCCCATGCTTTCGAGAACAACAGAGATCTATCAGGAAGTTGTGAACGAGGTCCCTCACCATGGCTTTCCCCGCCTCTTCAGCAGACGCCTAGAAGGGTTAACAAACTATCAATCCCAAAGTTCTACCTACATAATAAAAGCAGAGCAGTGTCACCAGATGATGACTACTAAGAAAACTCTTTACAGCAAATACTTGAGGTCGGTTTAAAAAGCAAACAAGTAATCCAGGAAACATACATACACTGATTACCATGAAACAATACTTTAAGAGGGCTGAGTTTAAACTTGTACTTTTAAAGTCACAAATGACTTCTTTGTCTTGCGCTTTTGAATAAAATCCCACATTTGTGAGTGCTTTTATGTGAAGCCTGTGGGGCTTCCTGGTGAAAGCATGTCCAGAACAGGTCATGGGCAAGTCACCAAGATAACAAGAAGCAACCGCAGGCTCTCAAGAGTTACTTGACCACTTGGTTAACAGGGAAGCTGAGCTCTTACCAGGCCAGCCAAGTCCATGTTCAGAAGCATCCACAGAAAACCAAGATGAATGCTAGGCTTAGGCCAATATGAGGGAGACTTTTAATTTAGCAATCAATTAACAATCACAACATAAACTATCTCTGTCAATAAACAAAATGAGAGGTCTTCTAGACAGAGTTCTGAAATAAGAAAGTTACACTACAAAAGCTGGATATTTTAAAAAGGAAAAGGAGAAGAGC
This sequence comes from Mesocricetus auratus, assembly GCF_017639785.1. NCBI lineage: Eukaryota > Metazoa > Chordata > Mammalia > Rodentia > Cricetidae > Mesocricetus > Mesocricetus auratus. The sequence continues at coordinate 6,814,192 of NW_024429192.1, read as the reverse complement.
CAACCAAGAGGAGGAAGACGTAGCCTGGAGAAGTTAGCTCTGTAAACCCACCAGGGAGGTGCTGCAGGGGCAGCCAGGATGCCACTCAGCAGGAGGTAACTGTTTTCTCTAAGACTAGAATAAAAACTTTGTCATATCTTGCAAAGGATTAATTTACCTATCTAACCAAAAGTCAAAGGAAACAGATCATATGGGATTTCTTTAGAGGTCCAGGGTAGTGTTGGGATGCTTTCTTTTTCTGACCGTGAGGGTCACACACAAGGACAAAGCTAAGGGAATCCAGCGACTCACCTCAGTGCTCTCTGGGTTTTCTGGAGCAACATCAGTGATCCCATTCCAGTTGTAGAGAGAAGCTATGTGGTTCAGAAGCTGCCCCGTAAAGAAACGCACCTTCTGGGTTTTTGTGATGTTTTTATTGTGAATTACCTGGATATAGTAAGAAGAGAAAGAAAAAGAAAGCCAATAATTTTTATAATACTGCTCACTATTTCTACTATTATAAAAGTATGTGTGCCAAGGGAAGATAAATTACCAAAGAAAAGGAAAATCAGAAAGAGAAACAGAATCTGCCAACATTCTCAAATATCTTAAGACTACCTACTCACTATTCTGGTGTGTTTAGTTTTAGTTACACCCACAAAGCACACGTGTGTACTAACTGGTTTTCTTTTTTACCTGAGGTTATATTTACTGGTTGATCGGATGTTTCCTTTATTTGTATGGTTCAGCTCTTCTCACACCATTCAAAATTTCATCAGAGCATCATTTTAGAGGGCTTTACCATTCTGCGCTCTGACTGAACCATAAGTGATGTCACTGTTCCTGTGGTGTATTGCTGGTCCCACACTCTGGCTATTCCCCACAAAGACAATCAGCATCCTGTTAAACAGTTTCAACACATCTGTCTAGGGAGTAGGCACTGGCTCTTATAAATAGGACCCAGATCAAGATCTCAGCACCACCCAGAGCTACCCCTAAATCCCTGTCACTGTAGTCCAGGAACATGTATTCCAAATGTATCCTTGGGTGGTTCTACTTCAAAGACCAACCATAAGTTCAAGTAAAGGGGTTCTTGACCTCCACTCTGGGAGCTGTGCTGTAGGATATGTTGCAACATCACTGGTCTCATTCACAAAGGACCAGTGGACTGTCCCATCGTGACAATCAAAACTATCTCCAGACACTTGCAAATGTTATCCCCTGGTGGAGAAGTCAAACCTTTAGTTGAGAATCACTACAGTAAATATTATCTAATGTGTTGTGCGTGCTATTAGCCTCTTTTGAAGCACTGGCTTCCAACTTTAAATTCTGGAGGGTCAGTTTCTTCACTGATCAACGAAAGTATCTCTATATAAAAGCCATGATCCCCTCACCAAGTTTTAAAATGTTTAAGATAACCGAAAAGGGCAGAATGTGCAACATGACTCAAATGAACACTTGGGCAGATGTGTAAAGAAAGTATCATTTGCATTTACAGCCCAAGATACTGCAGCTGAGTCACTATGAACTGCAGACTGGCAGCTTTGTTTTTAGGGTAACACAAGAGGCCAGGCTGCTTGAGCTCCAGCTCTTCTTTAATCTCTGGCTCCAGGACTAACTCCCACCAAGGCCAAGTATAAGCCTAAGAAGCTGTTGTCCAAACTACCTCACAGGAAGCTTAACCCTAAAACACATGGGGGCAGGAGGGGGATGGGGAGTGGGGGTATGGGGAAGCCTTTAGGCATCCTCAAAGAAACAGATACATACCTTTGTTTTCAGTGTAGATAACAAAATGTTGATGGTAGAAATCTTGTCCTCCTTTATGCCTGAGCTAAAAATGCATGGGATAAATTCTGAAAATAAAAGTTGAGAATTAAACTCTGAGCTACTTTGAAATGAAGAGCAAACAACACCACACCATGTTCAAATTCTTTAGGGAGGGGCCAGGAGGATGAGGTGACCACAGAGAAACCATAACACCCCAGCCTAACCCTGAGCTAGTTCCTGGAAAGAGCAGGGGAAAACTGTCTGAGGGTCTACGGTGGCCAATTCTCATTGTCAGCTTGAAACAAACTCTGGACATGTCTAGGAAGGTGCTTCCTCCCACAAGATTTAAGAGAAGAGGGAAGACCGCCCTGCTTGTGAACAACACCATGCCATGGCCGGGCTCCCTGACTGAACAGAAAGGAGAAGGTGAGCTGAATGCCAACACTCTTCTCTCTTTGCTTCCTGCCCACGGACTCAATGTCACCAGCTGCCCTGAGCTCCTGCCACCATGAAAGACTGCTCCCAAAAAGTACAAGCCAAAACACCCTCCATCCTTAACTTGCCTCTGACAGGTACTTTGTCACAGCAACAAGAAACTACCAATGCAGACCCTAAGCAAATTCAGTACATCTATCTCCTCCTGTAACGCTGTCACAACAGCATCAGAGCCACCACGCAGCCCAGGCTGGCCACATACAGTCTCGCCTCTACTCTTACTCTCACTGCTGAGAGAAACTCAGGTTCCCTGTCCTGGGGGAGGCAGGGCCGGTCACCAAACACTTAGGCTGTAGCACATGGGGACTCCTCCAAGGACTCAGTCCAGTGTTCCGCCAGGACATAAGGGTGTGATTCTGAACTCTGACTGAGCAACTGCCATGCCCTAGCCCAGGACTGTCATCCTCCATCTTTTTGAAATGCTTAATAAGACACCAATGTTCCTAACAGACTATAACAAGTCTCGCACTGAGGAGGCTGTCTTCAGAAGTGGTCAAACTGGAGCTCCCTGGTGCCTTGATGCTCTGACAACATGGAGTGAAGCCATAAGGTAATTAAATTTATCTGTCTGTTCTACTTATTATGATGCAAGGAATCAAACTCCTTGTACATGCCAAGTAAGTGCTATACCACTGAGCTATATATATCCCAATCCCTTATACTTCACTTTTAAAAATGCAGTTACTGGGACTGGAGAGATGGCTCAGTGGTTACAGGCACAAGCTGCTCTTCCAAAGGACCCAGGTTTGATTCCCAGCACCCACATTAGCAGATGAAAACTGTTGCTAACTCCAGAGCCAGTGTGTCTGATGCCCTCTTCCGTCCTCTGCAGGCAGCACACGCATGTGGCGTACAGGCACATACAGGGAAAACACCCACACATAAAAACAGACACACACATAAACAGGTTAAAGCTCCAGATGCCAAGGAAGTCAGGCAGTCGGGCAATGATTCTGCGCATTTCTTCCTCATCTGCCTCAGGCTGTGCTCAGCACTCCAAGCAGCCTCAAAGGGCACCAGCAGTGCTGTCAACACACACCGCCCGGAGCCTCGCCCCGACACGTCCTCTGAGCTCTGCAGTCACAGCCACCGCAGCCACAGCAGCCGCAGACTCTTTTGGAAGAAACCACTTGTGGTAGGTTTCTCCCAGCTCCCACCTTTTAGCTCCAGGACTTGACCTATAGTGTTGTCATCACCCGCAATTAGGAAGGAGAGGGCGAACTGGATGTAGGCCAGCCGGACGTCATGCACCCCCTGGAGGACAAAGGAGACTCACATGTCACACGCAGCCATTAGAGACACAACCCAGAAGGCATGCACACCTCCCCGCTTAGTGTCACCAGCCTCCTGAGCTTGTCTCCGGGCTCAGCACGGGGATTCCTCATTCTTCACGGGAAGCAAGTTTTCTGTGCATCCCCTCTGCCTTTCTCTCTCTCTTTAGTCCTGTTCTCTATAAAAGTATGGCTGAAAACAGATGTGCCCCTTCCCTGACTTATGACAAGAGTTTCTTTAGTTCACTCTAGGACAGGGCCAAAGAGCCTTAGTTCTGCGGGGATCCATTCCCTTTGGCTTGCTAATGAAAACAATCTATCATGCTTTAGAAAAGCCAGAGATAATGGAAACACGGCACTGCTTTGATGAGAGGCCAATGTGGTGATATCTGGTTTTTATTAAATATTGCAAGTTATTAAATTGCACTAAAAACCAAAGCACAGATGCTTCATGTTATAAACCCATGGACAGCCCAGGATACAGCCCACAGGCATCAGCATGACCCAGCAAGGCGGGACACAAAGATCATGACAGTGAGAACAGAGCAGTTGCCAAAGGCTCCCAGAAGTCAGCGACCAGACTGAAGGCAACACTGATGTATAATAGACAACTGAGTTATATCCTGCTATCTCCTTGTGGGCCCTAAAGTTTGCAGGCTTTCCTGAGAGTGTGGCAGGCAGGACCTGCATTTTTGTCTCTTGTTCTGGTGTTTACTTGTACGATGTGATCAGTTTTACCTCCCAGTGTTGTTAAGACACAGTCACAGCTCAACACAAGGAAGAGAAGGCACAGGTCTCCACAGCTGCTCCAGCACTGGAATGTGTACTTAGAGCCTCCACCACTTAAACTGAAAACCTTTTCCAATTCCCAATTATTCCAAGATGCCTTAATGCATTGCCAAGAAATATTATGATAGAAAACGGTTTTGAGTGCCTGGTAAGACCAAGAAGTCAGCGCCACTGCTTACAGACCTTTCTGGCCCACCTAGCAGCAACAGAAGAGGTGGTGGCAGTGAGGACAATGACAATGTTTACTGGTTCCTGCTCCATGCATGTCAGGCACTACAGTCAACTCTGAATCGCTGTCATCTCACTCAGCTCTCATCCCCAGGCGGGGGGGCGGGGGATGGGGGGTAGGGATATGGGACAGGGGATGGAACGGGGGGAGAGGGTGGGGATGGACATGCCCACTTTGCAAATGAGTTAGAAAAGCCCAGTGCAACAGCAGCAGCAGCAGCAGCATGCAATGTAATACTGAAAGTCAGGGCTCTGGAATCCCTAGTCCCACTCTGTTGTCACTCTAGATTTTTCGAGACTATGGGTACACAGTGGAGTTAGACTAGATCTTCCTGTGGGTTCCTCCAACCAAGAATTTCTAAATGAAAGGAATCTGGTTCCCACCTGTTGGTTTCCATCTACACCCCAACCAACCTCCAATCTCAGGTTCCTACACTGTAGAGAAACTAGCCTGACAAATCTCAGAGACAGGAGCACCCACCTCCGTAGGCTGACCACAGCAGGTCTCCACTCCCAGACCCTTCGGAGGCCTCTCACTCCCACTGACAGACAGCCTGTGCCTTTTCCTCATTCCTACTCTATGATCTCACAGGGCTGTCACCCCAGAAAGGAAGCATCCTGAACTTCCCTGGGCTTGTTCTGAAAAACACTTTATAAACGCGACCAAAACATGGCAAAACCACTCTCTGGCACGGGGTTTAACAAGCTTTCATTGGCTGGATGAACAGAGCCATGATCTGCTTTCTTTGGAAACAACAAAATGCACCTTACAAACCAGAAATGACTCTCCATCTCCAGCTATACGGCATGAAATAAAGAAGGGGGCAAGTCAGCAGAGCGTTGGTGGCACACACCTTTAATCCCAGCACTCGGGAGGCAGAGGCAGGCGGATCTCTGTGAGTTCGAGGTCAGCCTGGTCTACAGAGCGAGTTCCAGGACAGCCTCCAAAGCCACAGAGAAACCCTGTCTCGAAAAACCAAAAACAAAATCAAAACAAAACAAAACAAACAAACAAACAAAAAAAAAAACAGAAGGGGCAAGTCGAGCATTTAAGATATTTAAAGTCACCCAACAAACCTACCAACAAACAAATGGATCTTATTTGGATCCAGTTGGAACCAACAAGTATAAAAATGGTTTTTGAGACAGGAAGATACAAAGACCAAACTGGGTGTTCATGGTAAGAAATTATTAATGGTGACAGTGCCATAATGGCATTGTGGTTTTGTTTTTCAAAAGACACTCTTCTGCTAAGAGCACATGCTGAAATATTTATACTGAAATAGGACTCCCGCCTGGGATTTGCTATAAAAGTCAACTGAAAAGGTGGGGTGTTAAGTGGGTAAAGGTGGCTGACACTAGCTAAAACCAGAACACGGGGTTCCTGGTGCCGTTCTATTTTTAATGCCTCTGATATATGTGGAAAACCTTAATGTCTAGACATTGCTGACCACACATACAGAGCACCTAAGGTAGCTTCTGTAGATCACACACAAAAACCACAAACACTTTCAAGGTGAAACAGCCCACCTGGGAGCCTGAGGTGAACCAGCTGCTGTAGCCAGAGTGTGGGAGGGGCAGCCCTAGCTGGACTTTTCCATATTGTCCAGGCTGTCTGGGTGGCCTGGTACAACAGGCTACTTTACTCAGACAGCTATGATAACTAAATCAGGGAGTGGGGAGGATAGATTATCTGATAAACAATCAGTGCTAGGCTCGCTGCCAGACAAGACAAAGAGCTTTGACACTGGCCTTCCGTGCAAACAACAAACACTCTTCCCATTCATTACAAATGCAGTTCATGTCCAAAGCCTTTACCCACAGATGGGAGTTTGTTGACATGTTAATTAAGCACAGTATCTAAGAGACACTAAAACCTGAACTTTCTTCTCTCAGAGACTGCTTTACTTGTAATTCTGTAAAACCCTCAATACCAGGCAATGTCATAGAGCCATAAAAGTTACATGGCATTATTAGTATTCCTTCGGTCTACTTCCTAGCAATTAAGAAATTTAATCCCCAGACATACTGGGACAACCAGCTAGCACACTGTTATACAAGAGATGTAGAGCAACACAGTTCTCCACCTCAGTGAGTGGGGGACGTGTTCACTGTACTCCATTCTCAGGAAGAGGGGAGCACTGGGGCCTGGCTGTGCACACCACGGAGCACCATGAGGCGCCAATCTGGCGAACAGGACAGGTACCACCAAGACCTGCAGTTGGCTCCTGTGTGGTTGTGTTTTGTGTCACCTCTAGAGCTACCAGCGAGCCCTTCAGTGCCCCTGAAAACAGAGCACTCCCACCCCATTCACACCGGCGTATCCAGTCTCTACCTTTTGGGCTGAGTCCAAAGGGTTCCTCTAGAGTGGACAAGAGACCTGGGAGCTGTGAAAACTCACAGCTGGAGCAGAGCAAGGCTCCTGTAGTCACCCACAAGAGAAGGTGCTTACATATTATCCTCCCAGCGCAGAGTCCTAAGCCACTAAGCCAACCGCGTTCCCTCAGGGAGGCCCAGATCTTCCTGCCTGGATGTCCCAACTGTTCAGGCTCTGTTGAGGCACTGGCCCCATCAAATCCAGGGTAGCGGGTAGGGAAAGGATACTGCCCTACTCAAAGGCACAGTGTTTGGCAGGTACGGGAGCCAAGGGAGGGGAGGAGGAAAGTGATCACCAAAGACTCCCCAAGGGAAGGGAATTATGGACAAGCATGACACTGGGGGGTCTCACCTTTGAATCTCTCTTGGTTGCCAGGGTATACAAGGTTTTTTTATTCAAATCAAAGCAGCTGCACATATCCCTGGCGGCTTCAGGACCCTGGGTTACCATGGCAGCCATCAGATCCAGGCAGGCTCGAGCCAACCTGCACAGGGACAAGAAACCAAGTGTGAGGAACAGGGACAGCACTATCAGGAAGCCCAGTTTAGGATTTGCTACCCAAAACCAGGAAAAAGAAAGAAGTATGAATGTTCTTTTCTTCTGTATTTTTTAAGCACAACAAAAACTTTAAAAGGAACTAAAAAGCCAAGGGAAGATCCTAAAGCAAAGATGAGAAAATTACTGTTATTATTTGAAGCAGAGTTTCACTATGTATGTAGCCATGGCTGAAGGGGAACCCACTATGAAAACACTAAGCTGGTCTTGAACTCACAGATCTGCATGCCTCTGCCTCTTGAGTGCTGGAATTAAGGTGTGAGCCATCATGTCTGGTGCTAAAAATGAACACTTTATCTCTCAAGTGACTGTCAATGATGAGCAGCCACATCTCAGTCACTGCATTTCGGGGACACCGTCTAGGCAGGCGAGGCTATGTGAGGAATGTCTGAGTCCAGGACAGTGAGGAAAGCTACAAGAAGGCTACAGCAGAAGGGACACTTGGTGGGAGAGAGAAGTCAGCAACAGTCCCTGCTGGTCACTGATGAAGGGGGAGCGGAGACACGGCCAAAGTCCCAGCACCCAGCCAGCACAAAGGCAGTGACTCACCGGTAGCCAGACGCATACAGGGACTCGCACAGGAGCTTCATGTGGTTGTTCAGTAGCTTCTTCACGACATTGGTACCCACCACGTGGAAGTGCGTAAGATCACTGGCTGTCCTCAGTAATATGGCCTCAAAAACTTGAAATATTAACAGCACCTGCAAAGGTGTAATTGAACACTACTCATCATTTCATTCTTGTCTTAAGAAGTTACGCAGTTAGGCCTCCCCCAGATCCTGAGCCAAATAACAGAGAGTAGCAGGAGAGAGCTTAACAGCCTCACCTGCCAAGACCCAGGCTCTAAACTAGAAACAGTCAAGAGGTTGCTTACAGTTTCACTAGATGAAAGCAAAGGACAAAACCCTATTGAGATTGAAACTCACTAGTCTGAGGACATTTGGTCCTACAGCCTGACAACATGAAGTCCAGCATCTTTGAAACCAATCAACTCCACTGTGTTCCGAGTCTGAAACAGGGCACCTTCTTATTGGCATAGTAAACCAGTGCCTCTAAGAATCTACAACCCTAGGGCTGGAGAGACAGCTCAGCAGCTGAAAGCACTGGCTGCTCCTGGAGAAGACCTGAGTTCAGTTCCCAGCACCCACATGACAGTTCACAATTGTCTGCACTCCGGTTCCAAGAGATCAAACACCCTCTCCTAGCTTCTGTGGCACTAAACATGCATGTGGTACACACACACACACACACACACACACACACACACACACACACACACACACACAGGCAAAGCACTCATACACATAAAAATAAATGAATAAACATTGTAAAACTGTAACCTTGAATTATGACGCTGTTTATAAACTACTAAAGAGAAGCTGCTATGTCCCTTCAGAATGTTTTCAAAGGCCACAGAGGCAAAGCACTGGGACAGGAGACCACTTTCTGTAGGGAGCTGGTACTGCCCGAGACATGGATATCACACTCTGCCAAGCTCAGTGCCACAACACTGACTTCTCTCTCTCCATCACACAAGCAACAAACAACCTACTTCACTCTCGGGCCGCTTCTCTCCACTCAGGAGCTGGAAGATTTCTGCACACTCCATGGAAATCTTGATGTAGCCCTCAACGACATCACACATGTCTTCCCGTGGTAGTTGCTTGGCAGCAGAAATGAAGGCTTCCAAAGCTGAAATAAGAGTTAAGAGATGGATAGGACACCTCCCCCGAAACCATCACAGCCACCACAACACCAGTTCCCTTGTTCTGCGAGTCTCACACTCTAACGTGCCCAAAGAGGCAGAGAACCCACTGAACTGAAGGTTCATGTTAAGGCTGTAACTCCTACAGGACTATCTGAGGACAGGGCTTCTAAGAGACAGTTAAAGATGATTGAGCACCAGGCTGATGCCCCAATCCCATAGGATTGGTGTCCTAATGACAAGAAGGGACACCAGAGAGACCCTCTTTGAAAAGGTGATGTCACATGAGGTCAGCGAGAGGAAACTGTGTGCAGGCCAGGAAGAGCCTTCATGCACAGGATATTAAGTTCTTTCTATCCGGAACTTCAAGAACTTAAATGTTGCTTATCATCTAGTGTGCAGTCTATGGAAAACACTTAAATGAGGTGGGCAAACTCGGGCTGCAATCCTGGCTCTAGCCCTAGAAGAGGACTTGATTCTGCAGCTGAGGGCCATAAGCTGAGTAGAGTCAACCATATCTTTCTTCTTGGACAGCAGCTCTATGAGCTGATTCAAGCCATTCTGTAACGTCTGGTCAGGTGTGAGGATCAAGGAGCCTCACATTATGAACATGCTAGGTAAGACCATATCAGGCAGAAACATAAGCTTGACCCAAACACCTGGACCTACATCCTAGAGTAGCCACCTACTAGCTTCATGGTGGTGAGCAAGTCACTGAACGCTGAGTTCTGGGTACCTTACTGTGAAATGAGCAGGGGCAAGGAACCTACCCAATAAGGCTTACAAAGTATAAAGAGCTAACTCTGGTTCACATACAGCACAAAGGAAACCCTTCAAAGCCAGCAGCACTGAGGTGACATCTGCTCACATTCAGGTCTCTGCTAACCGCACAAGGCCTTTTCCAACCTCACTTTACGACAAGAGCAGCGTTGCTGCACATCCTCGCTGCTTAGCCATCTCCAAGCACCCTGTCTAACCGCACAAGGCCTTTTCCAACCTCACTTTACGACGAGGGCAGCGTTGCTGCACATCCTCGCTGCTTAGCCATTTCCAAGCACCCTGTCTAAGCAGTGCTGTTACCTTAGGCACCTGCAGCAGCACAGCCAAGTGAGACAATGAGCAAGGGCCATGACATTCTGACAAAGGTGTCCCAGTGTCCCAGGGGATCTACCCTCAGGGGCCCTAGAGTCACTCACAACACCTACTCCTCTTCAATACAGCATAGAATCCAAGTGCTAACTCTTTCTTAGAGAACACTTGCCAAACTCAATCTCCGGGCAGCGCAGGGTGTTCTAGGGTGGGAACTGCTCACCTGTTACACTTGCCAGCTCTACCCCCATCTTTCCATTCCCGATTACTGAGCACCCACCACATATATATATATATATATATACCAGACCTGGGATGTGCTGGTAGTGAACCAGCTGTAAATGGTCTCCACCAATGTGGTAAAACGTGGCGTGAATGAGGCCAGAACGCAGTCCATGGACATAGGTTATGGACCTATCGCTCACTTAAACAGACGTGTATTACAAACTCTACCGAGAGCTGTGAGGAGAGAAGGGGAAGGCTGACTGACAGGAGTTCGGGACGGTAGAATGGGATTCTGACCAAGGGAGGACGGTGTCTGCGCAGTCCAGCCGCCCGACAATGACATGAGGGACAAGAGAAGCCCCAGGCCTGGGGGAACAGTGAGGGTAGGAACAGCAAGACTGGTATTGGATGAGGGGGAGGGTGGCCTGCGGTGAAGACCAGCAAGTGGGTAGACGGAGCGGTGGTGATGACTTTGGTCATTAACAAGTGCAGTACGATCGCACCAAAAGACGCCTCGAGAGGAGCAACACGGTCAGAGCAGCAGTTTTAAGACCGCCTCACGATGCACGCGTAACAGGGTCTACGAAAAGGGCCCAAGCCTGGGCAACTGATAGGCTCCAGGGACACGCGGGAGGACCACGGGCCAAGGGATGGCTGCGGCACAAGGAGGGCTCGGGAAGGCACACGTAGGTGACAAGGGACAGGGACCACATTTAAGCCGAGCATGTCACACTCACAGGATGGCCGGCTTCATCACCGTGAAGGGGCAGACACTTTTAAGAGAATCGGACTTCAGCAGACCCTTTCTAGATCTAGAATCCCGACTCACTGACCATCACTTTAACCCCGACACTGGCCCACGGAGCCCCCTCTGCCAACGGAACCCCAAAGCTCCTCCCCACCGAAGGAATCCACACATTCCCACATTCACCCGCTGACTTCCGCTTTGCTAACCTTTCGACCTGGCTGCCCCTCTGGTGCACGCCCGGCTGGCATGATGCGCTCGGCTGGCATGATGCGCTCCAGCTCGACCCCGACATAGGAACATAGCACTTTACAGGAAGCAGGCTCGCTCTTCTCCCGCCAGAGAGCCTCCTGTCCTTTCTACAATCTTGAAAACCCACTTCCTTGGGGAAACCTTCTTCAGTCTCACAGATTAGGGTCCCAGGCCCATGACACAACGCACAGCTGGCTCCTCTGGAGGACTTGTGACTGTGTGGCTTTACTGAGCACTGCTTTCCCAAACTGACTGTCAGACCCACAACGGCAAGACCGGGTCAGACTCTTACTCTCCCATTTCATCTCTACCTAACAAACAGCAGCTGCTGCCAAGTGGCAACTACAAGGGCGGGCGCTGGATTCTGAGGAGGGCATCGTCTTCCCAGCAGACTATCAAGGGTGGGCGCCAAAATTTAAAAATAAAAACTGTGCCGGGCGGTGATGGCGCATGCCTTTAATCCCAGCACTCGGGAGGCAGAGGCAGGCGGATCTCTGTGAGTTCGAGGCCAGCCTGATCTACAAGAGCGAGTTCCAGGACAGCCTCCAAAACAATACAGAGAAACCCTGTCTCGAAAAACCAATAAATAAATAAATAAAAACTGTAAGAAAAAAATGAGTTGAGAACACTTTTGAGAGATGGCAGAGAGAGAGAGAGAGAGAGAGAGAGAGAGAGAGAGAGAGAGAACAATTTTTGAAACACTCTCGCCATATGGTGTTTACTGAGTTTACTGACACCGACAGGGTAGCAATGTCACCTTTCACAAGTTCCAGCCCCGTCCCTGACCTTCTAGCATTTCTAATATAGGAAGTCAGGTGTAATTGGTTTGGAACTTGTTAGGTGGATCAGGCTAGCCTCGAACTCACGGAGGTCCCTCCTGCCTCTGCCTCCCTCTCAAAGTGCTGAACCAAGGGCGCGCACCATCAAGCCCCGCGACGCTCGATTAACTCAGCAATTTACTTAGCCGAGGGAAATATTTCACTGTCTTATTTTGCTCAACTGTGGCTTCCCTGAGAACCAACGTCTCCTCACAGGACGGTAAGGGGCTGTGAGGTGCGCTCACGCTCGCCACCGAGCGAAGCTTCTAAGGTGCAGACGCGGGCCCGTCTCAGTCCGGCCCTGGACCCTGGACCAGGAGCTGCAGGTCCTCAGGGGTCCTTATGGGGCTTGCCACGCGTGACACCCCGCCGTCACTAGGGCTGACAGCTGCTGAGGAGAGCGGAAGGGGACGGACGCCCCCTGAAGTCTCGGGCTGACGGGGAGCCCTCCCTCCCTCTCCCGACAGTCCCGGGCTGTCCAGGGCCGCCGTCGGCGCCGGCACGGACGTGCAGGGCCGGGGACCCCGTCTCCTGCCCACCGGAGCCGCGGCTGTCAAAGCCCGGAAGCCGGGGAGAGGGGTCGGCTCGGCTGCGCCCGCCCCACTCACCAGGCGCCGGGCCCTGCGCGTCCCTCAGCTGGGTCTTGAACCGCACGCCCGTGAGCTCCTCCGCACGGGCTCGCTTGGCCGGGCCCGCGGGGGCCGCCGCGCCCCCCGAAGCCTTCCTCTTGGGGACCCCCATGGCGCACGCCGCCAGCCCCGGACCGCAGCACGCTCGCAAAACCCACGCGACCGGAACCGCCGGCGCCAAGGACGGGGCGGACCCAGAGGAAAAGGCGGGGCCTGAGCGGGGAAGCCGGGGGAAGAGGCGGGCTTAGGGTGGAGAGCGGCGGAAAGGGCGGGGCCTGCTGGAGGCGGGGGAGTGGAGAGAAAAATACCTGAAGGGCGGGGCGTGCTGGGGGCAGAGTCTTTGGGCCGGTCTGGGCGGGGCCTAGTGCTGGGGGCGGGGCCTGGAGGGCACGGGGATCTCCTGCTGGGCGGACCTAAGAGCTTCCCCGGTGCTGGCAGAGCAGTTGGGGTCCCTGAGCCAGAAGAATTCCCAGACCCCTCCCGAAGGTCTCCCCCTGACGCCCACAAAGAGCTTCCCCAGACTCATGAGCTCCTTGTAGTGCTGAATGCCAGGAGGGACCAAAGAAAGTGTGATTTAAGTACGGTGTCCGCAACTCCGCTCCCTCACTAAAATGCAGACTGCAAAGCGCGCTCTCCGCAGTCCTGGGCTGGAGAACACCGAGTAATGCAATGTTTAAAGAACTGTGTTTTGTTGTTGTTGTCAACTATTGATTTACAAGCTGCATTAAATTCTCTGGCATAATGTGGGACAGTAAAAATGAGTAAAAACGGGCAGCTACATTTTAAAAATACCAGATTCTTATTAATACCGGGATATGTATTCAAAACCCCGAACTAAGCTGTCAGTTGGGCAATTTGATGGTTCCTGAAATTCCCTGTTGTATTCTTCTAGGCTGAGGAGACACTGCCTTGTGTTTTTAAAGCATCTAAGAATGTGGTCCCTGAGGCTACCTCGATTGTCTTTAACTATGATATCTTTAACTATGATGTCTTTAACTCTGAGCCTGTAGACTAGAAAGACTATTGCACCTGTGGAAATTCCTTCATCATAGTTCAGGCAGAAAAATAAATTAACCAAAGCCATGTAATAATATTAAGAGAAGAGGATAAAGACAGGTTTGTAACTAGATGTCCACACAGATGCTCCTCGGTGATTAACATTCATTGCCAGTCAGGAGGACCCACACGAAAAAGCAGCAGCAGAAGAAAGAGTCAAAAACCCTGAGTTCAGTTTATGTGACACTGGGAGAAATTATCATCTCTCTGTACTGGAGTATGTTATAAGGAATTAGAGAGAGGGGCTGGTAAGACGACCTCAGTTCAATCCCCAGAACCCGCATGGTGGAAGGAGAGACTGTCTCCCACATATATGCATGCCGTCGCAAGTGCAAAAGACACACACGAACATATAGATAAACACACACGCAACACAATCACACCACACACACACAGAGTATTTTTTTAAACCACAAGCATTAGAGCGACTAAGGAACACTGCAGAATACCCAGCACGCTAGCGTTAGCTAAAGATGTCCTGGGTGGCAGTAATGACTCAGAATTACAGAGGGATGTTTAAGACGGGCTCAGAGCTATCCTCTCCATCACTAATGCCAGGTCTGTGTCTAATACCTACCTCACCAGTCAATAGAGCTAGATTTCCATGACAAGCCCTGTCATTTGTCCCTGTGTTAATAATTTTCCTGTGACAGTGACTGTTAAGAGAAGCTTTCCTTGAGAGGAGCCTTCCCGCCCGCCTGGTTCCAGATCCGCATCAGTCCCAAATAAACACACAGGAGGCTATATTAATTATGAAGCTGTTGGCCTTGCTTGTCTCTTACTGGCTAGCTCTGCTTTAAGTAATTACCCCATAACTGTTAATCTAAGTATGTCTCTTACCGGAGAATAGTTCCGGGCTCCTACCCCTTGGCATTACATGTTGACTCTCCTGTGTTTCTCCTTCCCAGAATCCTCCTGGACTCCTAGCCCCACCTATCTAGATTCCTATTGGCCAGCAGTAATTTATTGACATATACACAGGACTTCCCCAACATCTCCTCTTTTCTGTTTAAACAAAAAGAAAGGTCTTAACTTTAACATAGTCAAATTGTATATGACAGAACAGTTATCAAGTAAGAACACAGTTACAACATTTTGTCTATTAACATTTAGCAAGATCTAAAGAAAATATCATCCATCCCATCCTTGTGAGTCCAAAGTCCTATATGTAGCTTATCTTTTATCATAACTACAGAAAACTATAATTATAACTATCTGTCTTCAACTCCATCAAAGACCACAGAAGGATAATATATAAACACTAGGATTGACAGAGGTATCTTACTGCCTGGACAGTCACCCGAAGTTCCCCTGTAACGTTGGGGCATCCATCTTCAGCCCATAGGCCACAATGTGTCTGGAACACTTCTCAGCAAAGCAGGAAATTTCAAACTGTCCATCTGCATTGGCAGTCTGTCAGTCATTTTTCTGTGTCCTGCAGAATGTCCCGTAGACTCTTTCATGAAGCAGGAACCCTGTAAGACTGAGTTCAGCAGTCACTTTCCTGTGGGTCCTGCATGTCCAGATTATACAACAACAGTCAAACAGTCTAGGCAAGAGCAGTTTCTTGCCCAAATGGCTAATCTTGCCATGTTGAAAGCAAACTCCATAACAAGTTTCTTCGATGCCCATCTTCCTCTCAGACATAATTGGTGCTGCCAGGAGCAGACATTTCTCATTGTCAAGAAAAACCCTAGACCATTTTAAATGCCATTTTCTGAAGGTCTTTGAAAGGTTTGAAGACTATCTATCTCAAATATATTTCTGTATATCTAGAAAACCTAACTTACCTAACTATAAATTCTATTATAAGTAACTATCTATAGTCTGTATTCAATTATGTATTATGTTTTAAAAGAACAGTATAAGCACAATACTTAATCAAGAGGAGAAATATACACATCACAAAATTGACCTTGATTTTGTCTCAATAAATGAAAAACAATAACCATACCATAATTCCCCTTTTTACCATTAAAAAAGAGATTGGTTGTGATCATTAACCAATTATAAACAATCCCATTTAAGTGAAAACAAAGATTTATAAACAAGATGGGAATTGGGACGTTGCTCATTCCAAACTGCTTCCTGCTGGAAAGGGGCGCTGTTCACACCATGGGGATCATGACAAAACTCAGAAACCTGTATAAGTCCGTATTTTCGTGGTCTGTAAAGCTCCATCATCTTAGCTGTCCCAATTGTTGAAACACCTGATCCACTGCTTCCGGGGGGTCTTGGTTCGTCAAACCACAGAAGCCTGGAAGGATTCCTCATGACTGAATGCCTGGCAGAAAGGAGGGAAGGATTTCTTTTGGCTAAGAGCTTCAAACACTGTCAATCCGTTGTGTGTGGGAGGGAGGGTTCAGTATCTGGGGCAGCCCATGGAGGTGGGGGTTTCCTGTACAACTTTTGCATACACTGGAAGATCAGGAAATGGAAAGCATGGACCACACCCAGAAGTGGATGTCACCTTCAAGGCCTGCTCCCAGCAACTCACTTCTGCTAGCTAAGCTACAATCTCAAAGGTTCTACCTCCCCGGATAGGGCCAGCAGCTGAGGACCAAACACTCAGATACATGAAGAGGGTGTATTTCATACTCAAACAACAACAGTTTGTAAGGTTCCTCTAGTCTGTTGAAGGCTGAGAGCATCACTGCTCTAGGACATTCCAGGTTGGAATCCTCTTCGGAGCCTTTGAAACGTCAGCCTGACCTTTAGTGGCTGAAACTTTCCCTTCGCTTGGTCTCTTCTTGTCCATTCTTTTACCGTCCTCTGGTTTTTTGTTTGTCTGTTTCTCGTTTGTTTATTTGGAGGGAGGTTTTTTTTTGTCTTTATCACCTATTGGTAACATACAATATCCTTTGTTAATGTGCACTAAACATAATGACACAAGTCTAAGGCTCCATTTCCATTGCCTAGAACACATATAGGAGCAATAAATTCAATAAATACCTATACAGGTATAAATACGAATGAAATGTGTGAATCTGACTTGCAGGTAAAAGGAGATGCTCAGTCAGAACTCATGGCAAGTTCACACTAAACTCTGTTTATCACAGATGCAGGATGTGAGAATTAGAGCCTCATCATCCACGGGAGGGAGTTTTCGCGGCATTGTCATTATTGTTATTGAAGTGTAGGGACCCAAACCCAGAGGCTCAAGCACGTTGGTCCTCTACTCATGGATCCATGCCCATAGCTCTGAGGTGAATTTCTCATGATAGTTTGAATTGCATTCTTCCACCTTGATAAAAGCTTCTTGGCAGAGTTAGATTCTAGAAATCAGAAATCAGAGGTGTGGCATTCCTTTCTCCACTCTAATTCAAGGTCTTTCAGTTGATGTGTGTTGATACCTATTTTAGTGTAATATGTTCTGAGATCAAGGCAGTTCAATTACCTGCACGATAGGCAAAGAGGATGCTGTGTTATTTCAAAGACAGTGTCCACGAACTCTAGTGAAGAACACAGTATCCCTGGGCCAGAGGGGAAGCAAGCATCTGGATCCTCAGTTCAAGTCCACAAAAGACCATCGCCCACCAGCAGTAGCCATGGGCATTGCTTTTTCTAATCAACCAAAATAGATTCAAGAAAGTATAACACAGTCCACTTACCCCACCCAAGGGTCACTAACGATGTAACACATCTGATAAATTCGGTGAAAATAAACAGCTTATACCAAGAATCCAAGATGAGAAGTTAAGAGGTCACACAGCAATTAAATGAATTATCTGAGCAATGAAGGCTTCGTGGTCATAAACCCCAGGTTAATTTTATCATAGATATTTTACTGAAATAATCATTTAAAAAAAGAGAGAAAGCAGAAACATCAAGTTTGTTGATTTTTTTCCTTCTCTGAGGAAAATGAATCATAGAAAATATTCCTGTTATCCCATATACACTGAAGTAGCTGTGTGAAGTTGGTATTGATTTTAAAAGCATAGTACTGTAGGTGAAATCTGTCTTCTGGGATTCCCCCCAGCCTGCTGTCTACCTCATGTTTGCTTTCTGCTGCTGTGATAAAACATTCTAAACAAGAGCAGCAGGGAAACAAGGGTTTATGTGACTCACATTTCCAGGTCACAGTCCATCACTGAAGGAAGCAAAGGCAAGGACTCAAATGAGAACTTGAAGCAGAAACCATGGAGGAATGCTGTTTCCTGGCTCCACCACAGGCTCATGCTTACTTAGTTTTCCTGTGTAGCCCAGGGCCACCTTCCTAGAGATGGTGCCACCCACAGCAGGCTGGGCCATCCTCCATCAATTAATAATGAAGACAACCGCCCACAGACCTTCCTTCCAGGCCCAATCTGATCTAGGCAATTTCCCAATTGAGATTCTCCTCTCAGATGACCCGAGGCAGTGTCAAGCTGACAACTGAAGGTTACCAGGACACTGCTCACCCACCCAACTCTGCCCACAGACACACTGCATTTTCCTGATGCCCCAGTCACCTGTAGTCCCAAGGGACACAGCTTTCCCAGCACTGTTCTCCCTGGAGAATGTCTGCCATTGATTGCTCTTATGCATGTAGAGCGAGTGGGGGGTTTTAGTACTGTGTCACTGAGGGAGGTATAGGTAGGAATGAAGAACCAGGCCATAGGCAAAGAAGAAAAATAACTTCAGAACATTGATCTCAATCTGCCTGAGTTCTGGCCACATGCTACATTTTACAATCTTGAGACGCACACATTTTTAAAGATGGACTTTCAAATCCACTCAGAAAGTACATAAGTATCCTACTAAATCCGTGTTTCTGAGGGCCATGTCCTTAGTCAGCACTTAATGTGTTAAGGGCGTTGTCGTAGACAGGTATGTGCAGAAATGCTAGGTCATAGGGCTCATGGCCAGAACCTTTGAATGCCAAAACACAGCACAAAAGCTACAGTGAACTCAGAAATTAAAATACCAACTGCTAAACTCCACAGCTGCTATATAAACTGTGCTGGCATCTTAATCATTAGACAGAAATCCTAAAAGCATGAGAAACACATAAATAACAGTGTTTTAAAATTAATAGACTGTAAGAGAATTTGTCTACCCACAGAGAATACATGTTGTTTTTATATGAACAAGGAATGGTCATAAAAGCGGACCACTTTAGGCCACAGAGGAGGCTTCATAAATTCTGAAATAGCCACATGGTAACAGGCCATGTTCTCTGACCATCACCAGTAAAACTGGATCTTGATAATACAAGGTTTTCCCATTAGTCTTAGGTGAGGGATACAATTTCTACTAAGCATAAGCAAAATCGTGAGAGTTGGAACACACACACACACACACACACAAATGGAACTTTAGGTGGTGACATCTGCTGGACAGAGTGTACAGGAACGCTTTCTGCTTTGAAACACATCCATCAGAAGGCAGGGAAGACGGGACATAAGTGAACTAGTGATGAAGGGTTAAGTCAGAAGTGCGGGAAAAGCACACATGGAAATGAGAAGTAAAAAGAATACACGAGCGGGAAACAAACATCTTAGAAATGTTCAACTTTCGGGGAAGCTGGTTGCTTCTCTTTTTATAATAAATGTACAAACCTGCGGCAAGGTTACTTAGGAGAATAAAATGAAAGCATATACAAAAACCACAGGAGTAAAAGAAGAAATTAGCATACAGAAAACAGGTATTTACAAAGTATTATTATGTTTGTATGGGTGTGGATGTTTTGTCTGTCTGTATGTCAGTAGAACAACATGAGCAATCTGGGTTCCTACAGAAGCTAGAAGCAGCCTCAGCACCCCTGGAACTAGGGTTATAGATGCTTGTGAGACATTATGTGGGGGCTGGGAACTGAACCCTGGTCCTCTGCATGAGCAGCCGGTGCTGAAGAGTGTTTAAAACCACTGAGCCATCGCTCCAAAGCCAGTAAGTAATACAGGGAATAACACTCTTAAATAAATAACGACTTAACACTCTTAAAGCTAGAAGAAATGCATGGGCCCACAGAAAAGACAGAAGTCCCAAAGCTCACCCCAAACCAGACTAGAACAATTGGAAACATAAGCAGTCATTAAAACGATAAAATAAACCTTCCATGTGACACTGGTGACTTTTCAAAGTTCCAGCCATCTTTAGTGAAACCCACAATCCCACGTTCCCTCCGCTTGTTCCCCAAAAGCAGACAAGAAAGAAAGCATCTCAACATATTTTATGAGGCTAACACAGCCCTGAATACAAAACCAGAAGAGGGCTGGGATGGAGACCAGTTGTAGACATTTACACAGCAAGTGTTAGGACCCGAGTTTAATTCCCAGAAAACAACTATGAAACCAGCTAAGGCCGATTGCTTGGAGAGGAAAGTCACCAATAGTCTTACCCAGCTGTGAGCCCATGGACTGCCTTAATGACCAGCATGCCATGCGCCATGGGCACAGTAACGGCTCGTGTATTATGAGGGTAACCCATCACCTTCTGGTCGGGTTGAAGGTCTGCTTCACTCTCATGCCTTGTACTAGAACTTGACTAGAATCTAATTAAGAACCCGAGGCTGGGGAGCTCTTAGGCCCAAGGGCCATTTTGCTAAGTGGACACAATATCAGAACCTCTCAACTTATATCTCTATACCCACAGGTTAGTACAGCTCTCAGACCTTACCAGAGAAGTTT
This sequence comes from Mesocricetus auratus, assembly GCF_017639785.1. NCBI lineage: Eukaryota > Metazoa > Chordata > Mammalia > Rodentia > Cricetidae > Mesocricetus > Mesocricetus auratus. The sequence continues at coordinate 6,793,604 of NW_024429192.1, read as the reverse complement.
CTTCGTTCAGTGGGCAACAGTTAGGGCAGACACTCACTATTAGTCAACACACAGAGCGTACCTGTGGAGCTCAGTTGTAAATGGGATAACTTCATCATGCTCCCTTCCCTAAGGCTGAGGGACCATCAAAGAAGAGGGGCAGATTAAGAGGCAGAGGATGGGGAGGACCAAAGGGAAGCAGTACCTTCTGGGCGAGACAGGACCTCTGCCATCATCAACTCCCAGCAACAATGGTTCCCTGCCCAAGAGCGCCAGTTAACACTCTAGCGCGGAGTTGGGCTTCACGACACCCATACACACACACACACACACACACACACACACACACACACACACACACACACCTGAGAAACTATTGACATCTGATGGCTGCTTGGAAGATTTACTTTTTGTTCAGGGTGTGGCCCTTGATAGATCAGCCACATTCCAGCGAATAGCCCCACATTCACTGAACCCACGTTCATACGGGCAGCGCAGACTGAACTTAATGAGTTACTTAAAGAGGGAGAGCGAGAGGAAAAGAGAGGGGTAGTGGCAAATGCTCTAATACCAGCACTGGGAGTTAGAGGCAAGTGGGTATCTCTGAGTTAGAGGCCATCCTGGTCTACATAGTGAGTTCCAGGCTGGCTGAGTTTATTAGTGAGGCCCTATCTAGAACAAACAAACAGACAAAAAACCCAGAGGACATGAAGTTAGGAGGGGCTAAGGGCAGGGGTGGATCTAGGAGAAGTTAGGGAGAGGAGTGGGGGGTAATTTATCAAAATACACTGTATGCATTATGAAAGAATTAATCAAAACATTATATACATTTTTAAAAACCAGCTAAAGGAAATTCAAAGTAGGGAAATGATGTTCTTACTTCAATTACAGACATAGATTTATATGAATAAAACATTAGCTGAGTCCAATACTGTCTTTAGAAACAGAAGAATGATTTAATATCTTGTTTATATAATTTACCACATTAATGGATTAAAGAAAAACAACTATCTTGAGAGGCAATAAAAATGAGCCTTCAAAAAACTATTTGTGGTTGTTTTTAAAATTCACATAGAACTGGGGGCTAAAGGAACTTCCTTAGTTTGGATGTGATTACATATTCCCAAACATATAGCAATCATCATGAATGAAAATACTTTGAGTTATGACTGAGAAAAGCAGAAAAGTTAAAACTCTTCCCTGTCTATGCTATTGTCTAGTACTAGCACTCCTGACTAATGAGATTTAACACAAAGACATAAGGGACAAGAGCATGATCAGCTCCCAAATTTTAAGAGAAACACAAACCAACGACTCAGCTAAGTTGTCACATGTTAGGGTAAGTTTCCAGAATTAGTAGTAATGAAATTCAACATATACAAATCTATAGTAACGACTGCTGATTTAAAAGTGTAGTAGGAGGCTGGGGAGAGGCCAGGTGATGGAGAGCATGCGCTGCTCTTGCAGAGGACCCAAGTTCAGTTCTCAGCACCCATCTCAGGCTCCTGCAACTCCAGCTCCAGGGATCTGTCGCCCTCTTTTGTCCACCGTTGGTACTGTACTCATGTGCTTAGACACACACACACACACACACACACACACACACACACACACACACAAATGTAGAAATAATAGAAATGGAGGCTGGACACATGCTCAGTGGTTAGTGCTGCTCTTCCAGAGGTTCTCAGTTCAATACCCAATACCCACCATCATCTGTAACTCCAGTCTCATGCAAAAATAAAAATATTTTAAAAGTATAATAGAAAGCAAGATTGCATTTACAAAAGATGAAAGCTATAACTTACAAATTGACTCTACACTTATGAAGACTCCTTAGCACTCATAAACAGAAAATTGTATAAGAAACTCAGATTAGATAGACATAACCATGCTCACAGAAAATGTCTTCACATTATAAGCTCATAATTTCTTTCTAAATACAGCTATGAAGCTGAAATTATCCCTACCAAAATTGGGAAACAAACACATTGATTAACCTTATATGGAAAAAATAATGGTTTATGAATGGCTAAGTCAACTTCAAAAAAGCAAAAGACATCTTGCCTTATCATGCAAGAAGACATACATACCTTGGCATCATCGAGTGGTGAACAACAGAGAAATAGTTCAATAGAACAGAATGCAGATATGATGTCATGGAAATGTAGGCTCATGGCTTGGAAAACATGCTGTGTACTCTGGGATTAAAAAAACGAACTCAACATCTGGAGGGTGGCAAGGGCCACATTTCTCACTGCAGTTAGACCCACTGAGCTGCAGAGTGAGTATAGTGGCTGGGAAGCCATTGGCTCCCATAAGCTCACAGAGACTGGCACCGTTGGAGGTGTGGCCTTGTTGGGTGGAAATGTGTCATGGGGGGCCGGGCTTTGAGGCCTTCTACGCTCAGGCCACACTGAGGATCAAGATGTAGAACTCTCAGCTCCTTCTCCAGCACCGTGTCTGCCCGTAGGCCGCCACGTCGTGCCGTGATGATGATGGACTAAACGTCCAAAACTGTAAGCAAGCCACCCCCAATTAAATGATGACCATGCGTTCATCTCAACATAGCAAGAGATGTAAACACAGAAATAAATACAGACATGTCTCCTGCCTAGGTTCACGACTACATGCATGTTTTCTTTTTGTTTGGAAGACCTAGAAGCAGTGACATCCTAGCAGCCAATCATGGTCTCTGTTTTTACACTTTTGCATTCATTTATCTATTGTATGTACACGTGGAGGTATACACACATCACGGCTTAGGTGTGGAAGCCAGAGGACAGCTTGTAGGAATCATTTGTTCAGGTAGAAATGATATGTGGTAAATTGCACACAATGACCATATACAAACTAATGAGTTTGGGCATGAAACCCCCATCCCCACCAAGGTATCAGACATATCCATCACCTCCCAGTTTTCCTGTGTCCCTGGAGGGTGCTTAGGGCTGTGAGAGTTTTAGGGACTATCTTGTATAACAGCAACTTTCTATCAGTCGTATAACAAACTCCCATTTCTTTCTCTGCCTGTGAGCCAGGCTCACCAAGCAGCTCATACTTGAAACCCAGTGTGTATCGTAGGCTGACATCAAATTCATGGCAATTCTCCTGACTCAGCTCCTGTGTGCTAGCGTGTGTCACGACAGCCAGGCGTGAACTTAGTCTTGGTTTTGTGAGCTTTACTATTTAAATACTGCATGCAAGTATAATCCTAATACAATATCTGTCCCTTATTACACTCGGCATCAGGAATTGAAATTCGGATTGCGAAGTGCTATCCCTCCTTTTGGGCTCATGATAACAGCATCATTTACAATAACCGGCTTATGGAAGTCAATGTCCAGCTATAAAGACAATATGATAGATGCAGTCAGTGGAATATCATGCCAGATTTGACGACAGAGAGGACCCTGGAGGACTTTATGTCGATAGATGATAAAGACAGCACTCAAAATCGGCTGGAAGAGGTTGGAGACTGCAAAACGCAGCCATAAATTCCTCCCACCAGGGCGGCATATCTCTCTGTGTTTTAACCTTGGGGTTCCTCTCGGGGCGTGGCAACGTCTTTTCACTTGGAGGGAAGCAGCCTGGACTTGTGGGTCTCCAGGGGTACCTCAGCACCAGTCTCGACTGCCAGCGTCTCATTTGGCTTCTCTCGGTGCCCCTGGGTTGTTTATTTAAATTACTATGGTCCCGCGTATTTACATCATTTTCTGTGTTTACTTTGGTCTTTACCGTTCCGCTCCCTTTTTGTGCACTGGAATTTTAACGGCGTCGAGTTTTGTCTTGCTGTACCGGAGAAAGACATCTAAATCCAACTGTAACTGTGTTTTCAGATGGTGTTTGGGGGAAGGTGCGGGAAGGTTGATAGAACTGGTGGGCAGGTCAGTAGAAGAGCTCTGCAGACGGGGGGGGGGACTGGGCTGAGCAGGCCAGCAAACACCACAAGCTGGTTAGGGACAAGAGCCACGGCAACCCAGGTGGAAAGAGCGTTAGTTGTAGCATGGCGTTGAGACGGAACACGGTCAGAGTAGGGCAGCATCCAGAAGGCCAGCTTATACGTCGCTGAAACAAAACCCTATAAAGAGGTTTGCCTAGCTGGCTGTTTTGGAGACTGTCAGTCCAAGCAGCATGGCACAGATTCTGAGGGGCCTCCTAGACGGCAGGACACCACACAGGTAGCCCCGTGCAAGGGGCGCATGTAAGGTGAGAGCTCACACGCCGAGCCTGGCTGGCGAGAGAATCAGCCCGGGAAAGGCTCACACAGCATCTGTGGGACTAGACAAGGTCTTGGTAACGTTTGCATTATTTTGATGTGTGATTCCCCATCTGAGCACCACAGGGCCCAGAACCCAGGAAGAAATACAAATTTGTCTGGAAATATTGGTACCTATGCAAAGAGACGCTGCAGCTCTTGGCGTCTCTCCGTTCCCCTACACACCGCTAGTTCGAGCTGGCTGTCTCAACACCCTGGACTGCTTTCCTTTCCTGGGCTCACCAACCTGGGCTTCAGTGGTGGCTGTGATTGGAAAGGAAGGAGGAAGCAGACGGAAGTCAACATGGAACAGGAAATAGGAGGGTGGCATTGCCCCACAGGGCCGCAGCCGTGACACACCCAACAGGTACACACACCCCGTTAGTAAACAACTCGGTAACTTAAGAATAAAATAAATACCTTTCTCCTTCCAATTAATTATACGCTACTTCCTTTCAAACTGCTGCTCAGTTATTGTAACACAAATACTCAGTAAGCTCTGAGGATCTGTTTAATAAGCATAAAAAGGTTCAGTTTGCTGTTGGGTGTCTGTGTGTTTGGCTAGGGGCGCCAAGAAGAATTGTCAGAAATACAAAGCATACTGGGAACTGGGAAATTGGGAAACCTCCTGCTCTGTGCTCTTAACCGGCCAGAGATCACTGTTGTTTGACTCAGAGTTGTCTTTGCTGGGTTCTGACTGGCTTTGTTCTGAATAGTTTTAAATCTTCCATTGAAAGGGATCACTTATAATTGATTTTCTTTGGTACACCCAGTTCCATTGCAGGATTAGTCGCAATGATCAAAATGTACAAACCCAGTCTGCCAGTGAGGGATGAGCGGGAACACGGTGTGGTAGCCGATCCATGGGCTGTTTTTCAGATCACCTGTGTCATGGCTGTTTTCCACCTTAGAAACAGGAAATTCTGAAGACATTGCAACCGGCGGGGTCCAAAAAGTATCATCTTAAATTCGTAGAGACAGAACGTATTTACCAGAGGATGGGGCCAGGGGAGTGTGGAGCTATTATTTAATCACTTACCATGCTTTGAGTGTGAACGTGTCCCGCTGGCTCATTTGGATATTCAGCCTCCATTTTGGTGGCGCCGTCTCGGGATGCTATGGAACCCTTCCTGTTGGTGGGTCTTCCTGGCTGGAAGTGGGCCAGGACTGGAGAGTTACAGGCAGGCTCAGATTCCTGCTAAACTCTGTTTGTCCATCCCCAAAGATGTGAGCAAGCTGCTAGCCACGTGCCCTTGTCAGGACAGCCTGCACCGTGGATGGGGCCACGCCTTCTCCGTGAATCTGTGCGCTAAGACAAAGCTTTCTCCCCCCCCCCCTCGGAGCCACTTCTTGTCAGATGTCTGGTCACCAGGATGAGGAAGGCGGCTGAGACCACAGCTCTAGACGTGGGGGAAATGAAGGGCTGCGGGGGCGGACAGCACTGCACATGCTCCGTGTGCTTGGACCTAGCGAAGCATGCGCGCCAAAGCCGGGACGGATAATTTTACGTTATGTGTTTTGCCGTCTTGTATATTTGTAAAAATTCACGGGCCACTGTAAGCATCTGTAAGACAGAGAATGGATACTCCCACCTACAGAGAGTCCCACTGTGGTTCATTGCCGTCTTCAGGTTTTCAAGTCCCCCAAACCTAAAAATAATATAACACACATGGCATCTTCCTTTTTTAAAAAGGCGCATTTATCTTTAGTTCATGTGTTTCCCTGAATGGATGGGTGTACACCATGAGTGTGCCTGGTGCACTCAGAGACCAGAGGAGAGTGTTGGATGAGAGTGTCAGATGCCCAGGGACTGGAGCTTCTAACCACTGAGCCACCTCTCCAGCCCCTAAACCTTTAAAACGGTGTTTTAGTTTAACGTGTGTGTATCTGTATGTTGGAATATGTAAGTGTGAGTTCGGGGCAGGCACTCGCATCTCCAGGGAAAGGTGATGGATCCCCTGGACTGTAGTTAGAGGTGGTTACGAACCTCCTGACATAGGTGCTAGGAATTGAACTTGGGTCCTCTGCAAGAACAGTCTGTGTTCTTTACTGCTGAGCCATCCCTCCAGCTCCACAAATGGATTCTTACAATTTTTGAAAAGACGAGTCTGCTGTAGTCCAGGCTGGCCTCAGACACTTTGTACTTGAGGGTGACTTTTAACTTCTGTTGTTCCAAATTCACCTCCCAGCTGCTGGGTTACAGACACATGCAAATACTCCTGATTGTTTAGACAGTGCTGGGTATTGAATCCATACACGGGCAGGCACGGACTCTACCAACTGAACTACAACCTCAGCCCCAAACAGACTTTTCATGTTGTGCACTTAGAGACGTAAGGGCCAATGGCACCAGAGAAGCATCACTGGTGGTGGTCTCTCAGCAGAGCTGGGGCTGCACCGAGGGTCTCCAGAGTGGCTGTTGGAGAGTCAGTGGGTGCTACGCTTTGGGACACCATTCGTTTGGCGCTAGACAGACTGTAGGTACAGATATCAGTCACTGCATACATGTTCTTCCTTTTTCTCTCTTCATTTTACATGTCTGGGGGTTTTGTCTGCATGTATGTCTATGCACTAGGTGCATCCTGGTGCCCAGGGAGGTCAGAAGATCAGATCCCTTGGGAGTAGAATTAGAGATGTTTGTGAACTGTTGTGTGAATGCTGGGAACTGAACCCAGGTTCTCTGACAAAACAGCCAGAGTGCTCTTAACTGCTGATTTATCTCTCCAGGCCCACACATATGTTCTATTATTATTATTATTATTATGGTTTTTCGAGACAGAGTTTCTCTGTATTGTTTTGGAGGCTGTCCTGGAACTGGCTCTGTAGACCAGGCTGGTCTCGAACTCACAGAGCTCCACCTGCCTCTGCCTCCCGAGTGCTGGGATTAAAGGAGTGCCCTGTGACACATATGTTCTTTAAGACCTCCTTCAGTAGGCTTTTGGACTAAGCATCGTCTACACAGATTTTCTAGTACATTCTAGCTTCTGTAGCCCCCACTAGTCAGGACCTCTGCTATTGACGCGGCTCTGAGGTACAGCTCTAAAACAATCCGCTATTTGTCGCTTTCTAAAAATAGGCCCTTTTAGGCCTGGAGGATATGTGACCTCCCCTCTTGGACCGAAAGGTTGGTTTCTCTGAGGTTGACTTGAGACTGCTTCACAGAACGGCCACAGCCCATCTTCACTGAAAACCCGAAGTCTTGGTAGCCCTAGTGAAAAGGCACGGTTAGAACTGAAATCTAAGTTCACGGCCCTCAAACATTGTCTAAAACATACTTGGAAGCTGGGTGTTGGTGGCACACACCTTTAATTCCAGCACTCAGGAGGCAGAGGTAGGTGGAGCTCTGTGAGTTCGAGGCCAGCCTGGTCTACAGGGCGAGTTCCAGGGCAGCCTCCAAAGCCAAAGAGAAACTCTGTCTCGAAAAACCAAAAAACAAAACATGCTTAGATATGTGTGGAGGTGAGAGGCCAAGACTTCTAGGGAGAAGAGAAACAGGGCTACTATTTAGAGCTAGCAAAATGCACAGAGGTTAAAAAGGCAAAAGAAGAAAAGGAAGTGAGACATTCAGTTTACAGTGTCCCTCAGGGGAGCCTCTCCCACAAAAGATGATGTCGTGAATATAAAGAATCATCTCAGTGGCTCAGAGGTTAAGAGCACTGACTGCTCTTCCAGAGGTCCTGAGTTCAATTCCCAGCAAACACATGGTGGCTCACAACAATCTGTAATGAGATCTGGCGCCCTCTTCTGGCATGTGCAGACATACATGGAGTCAGGATGTTGTATTCATGATAAATAAATCGTAAAAAAAAAAAAAAAGAAGCATCTCATATTTACGCAGGGTGAGCAGAGCTTGTCCCACACAGCATACAGAGGGGGTGTTGTTACATCGGCATCTAGTCCTGATGACTATGCCTTCAATCCCGTGCAGAAAGCAGAGAGGGAAATCTAGAAGTGGGGCTAGGCTATGAGCTCTCAAAGCCCGCCCCTAGTGAAGTACTCCTCAGGCAAGGCTCCACTCCCTATATAACCTCCTCACACAGCGCCGCCTACTGGGCACCAAGGGTTCAAGGTGCGTGAATTGGCGGCATCCCGTACCCGAACCACCAAGAACAATCTTCTCTGTGGCTGAGTTTGACGTTGCAAACATCTACAAGGTCCCCTCACGCCTGAGCCACGCACCCCTCTCCACCCGGCTTTTGATTTCCGTCGTGTTTGGAGGTAAGGAAATGGGACAAGGTAGAATTTCCTTTCGGTTAGAGGTGCAAAGGTCCTGGGGGCGGCGGGGGTGTAGAGGAAGATGGGTGAGCTTAAATTTCTTCCGAGGGCGAACCTGGGTATCTAGGGAACCTAAGAGTGGGGAGAGTCTTGTGCAGGCCCAGACTGTGGCCCCTTCTTCTAAGGCAGTCGCTCACAGGCCACCCCAAGGGACTGGAGCGGAGAGCAGAGCCATTAACCGACAGTCGGGTCTGACCTCACCGGCGCCTTTTGACCCGTCTGGGAATCACGGAAGACTGCCTTCCCTGTCAAGTGAAGAGCCGCTGAACGCTGGTGCCTTTGGGACCTGCTGGGGCTACCCTGTAACAGACGCCCACCGCTCTCACGAGAAAAGTGACCGAGTGGGTAACAGCTCAGCCGCCAGGGCTCACATGGTGACGTGAGTCCTGGGGACTCACCCACGTTGTCCTCTGACTTCCATATATATGCACACACATACAAACAAGCAAGTAAATGATTTTAATTTTCCTGCAAGCCAAAAATCTTCTCTTAAAGAATTACTTTACTTTTAAAACAAATCCTGTGTGTGTGTTTGTTCCTGTGCAGGTGCTCACAGAGCCCAGAAAGAGGGTGTCGGATGCTTTGGCAGTCACTGGTCGTGAGTGCTGTGAACCGAACTCGGGCCCTCTGCAAGAGCCGTACGTGCTGTTGACTGCCTCCAGCCTCTTGAGAAATTCCTAAAGGAGGCAAGTTGGGAATGACATATTCCATTGTAAGAGAAAAGGCTAAGGGGCTATGCGAAGGAAGCCAGGGAGTCCCCTTCAGTCCCCTCCCTATGCCTCAACCGCCAGTTCCCACCGCATATCCTCCCTCCTGGTAAAGTCTTTCCAAGGCTGAGGAGGTAGTGCAGCTGATAAAGTACCTCTGGTAAATATGAAGACAGAGTCCCATCCCAGCAGCAGGGGATGAGACAGGAGGATCCCTGGGCTCACTGAGCAGCCAGGGGAATCATGAGCTGCAAGGTAATGCCAGAGCTTGTCTCAAAAATTAGAAATGTACATGGTACCCGAGGAACCACATTCAGGCTGATCTCTGGCCTCCCCATGTGTGCGCATGCACACGCACACACACACACCACACACTCACACAAACACACTCACACACACCACACACTCACACCACACATACTCACACACACACACCAGACACACACACTCACACCACACATACTCACACACACCACACACACATGCACACACTCACACACTCATACATACCACTCACATACACACCACACATACTCACACACACCACTCACACACACACCACAGACTCACACACGCACACACCCTCCTCAAACACACACAGTCCTTCCAACTCTTCTACTGCTCTCCTTCCCTCTGGGCTCTCTGTGCTTTCTTCATGACCGTCTGTCTACAGCCACTGTTACTGAATGTTCCTACAAACAGCTTCATTGAGCGACAGTTCACATACCATTAACTCACTTGTTTAAAATGTATAATCCAATGGCTTAGGGCATATTACATTATTAAGTTTCTAAAGCTACGGTGCACTTACACAAATAAAAAATTTTCCGTTTTAACTGTTTTCTATTGTACAACCCAGTGCCTGTAATTATGTGGTTACCGCAGATTCCAGAACTTAAAAAAAATCACCCCAGACAGAAGTTCGAGAACTCATTAAGCAATAACTCCTGACCCACCCTGCTCTGGCTGGCTCCGGCTCTACTCTGTGTTCTGCCCTGTGACCCTGCTGACTAAACACCTCCTGTAAGCCGACTCACGCATACTCCTTTTGTCTGGTTAATTTCTCTTAGCATGTCTTCAGGGTGCATCCATGTTGCAGCATGTGCCGGGCCCTCTCTCCTTCTTATCGCCAGATGATATTCTGCGTTTTGTTACCCCTCCAAGAGGCTCCCCTCCCCCTTTTATCCAAGACACGATATCGCTATGTGCGTAAGCTGACTCAAACTTGCAGTCCCCCTGCCTCAGCCTCCTGAGTGCTGGGATTGCAAGTGTGCACCATCATATCCAGCTGGACCAACTGCTGATGCCCCCAGTTTTTTTTTGTACTCATCGTCACAGAGTTCCTTTTCACCCCACAGTGTTGGGGAACAACCCAGGGACTTGAGCAGTCTAAGCAAATGCCACTGAGCTGACCCTTGGCCTTATCCAGAGGGACATCTGTACCAACACACGCCAGCCCACGCCACCTCTCTGCTCACAACCCTTTGTCAGCTGGACGTAAAGACGCCCCTTGTGGTCTGAGATGATTCTGTCCGTAAAGCATCTGAGCTTGAACCCCGGAACCCACATGATAAAAATCATGCTAGGAACCCTAGCCGAGTGATAAAGACAAGGAGATCCCGGTGCTCACAGGCCAGCCAACCTAGCCTTCTTGGGGAGTTCCAGGCTGGTGGGAGGCCCTGTCTCTAAAAGAAGAACAAATAGATGATGTATGACCCCCAAAGTTGTCCGCTGTCCTCCTCATGTCTGCACACATGTGTACCCGTTAAGCAAGGGCTTCAGATAGACAGGCAAGGGCGTAGCCAGGCCTTTAGAACCTGAGCTGGGTCTATCAGAGTCTCCAAAGTGCCAGACGCCCCTTTTCTCTATTCTAGACACCCCAGACTTTCCATCCTTCTCCAGGGATCAGCTCGGCTTCTTCCAGATTTCATCCTTTCTGACCCTCTTTCTTCCTTTAATATTTCTATTGTTATTTATTTACGTGTACATGTGTATGTATGCATATGAGTGAGACAGACAGAGGGATTTGGAATTACTGGAGTTTCAGAGAGTTGTGAGGGGCCAGATGTGGGTGCTGAGAGTCAAACTCAGGTCCTCTGCAAGAACAGTGTGTGCTCTTAACCCCTGAGCCGTCTCTCCAGCCGAAGTCCCTCTTTCTAAAACGTTCACACGCTTCCAGATGCCCAGGTCCTGCTAGCTCATATGTAGAAGCCAACTCGGGCTATGTTTCTCGTCTGTCTAATCACAGCGAGTTTCTCTGACGTCACACTCCCCACACCCTGGTCCTCCCATCACTCTGTCGTGTGAGCGCTTCAGCCCCAGTAGTCCCTGTGAGTTGAGAAACCTTACCTATTCTCCCAGCCTCAGTTTCCCCAGTGTAGGATATTCACGTTGAACTTACGTCCCACGACTAATGAGGTTGTGCTTTTAAAAAAGGTTTAGTGTGTATGTGTGAGTGTGTGTGAGTGTGTGATGAGTGAGGGCACCTGTGGAGGCCAGGGCTTGGTTCCCCTGGAGCAGAGAGATTCAGGTTGGTTGCAAGCTTCTGGCACTGGGATCTCTTAGACTCTGAGCCATCACTCCAGGCCCAGGCTGTGCTTTTGTTGTTGTTGTTGTTGTTTTTTGAGACAGGGTTTCTCTGTATTGTTTTGGAGGCTTGCTTTGTAGACAGGCTGGCCTCGAACTCACAGAGATCTGCCTGCCTCTGCCTCCCGAGTGCTGGGATTAAAGGCGTGCATCACCAACGCCCGGCCTGTGCTTTTTTTTTTTTTAAGTAGATTTTTTTTAAAGTTCGGTCTTGCAGACTGGCTCCCTCTATACAAACACCGATATTTAGCATTTTCTTCCCATCCTCAGGATCTCAGTTTGGTCGGCCTAGCCCCTGCCTCTTTGGATCTTAGTGGCCACCTCCGAGACAGTGCCACAGGGAGGCAGAGCGTCTGTCTGTCCACATGCTCTGTTGATCCGGCCTTGGCACTCCGTGCTCTGCTCCGGGAGTCGGGGCGGAGCTGTGAGCCTGGCCCCGCCCTTGGGCCTCGTTATCTACGTTTCTGCGTCAGGCGCTGGGTGAACTTGGCAAGCCCTCCTGGAGGCGGATGGGGAACACGTTGTGCCCTGCGCCCGCCCGCTGGGCCCTCCTCCTTCCCGCCGGCGCCGCAGGGCCTGGACGCCAGCGCTGTCCCTAGGTCTGGGGTCTTTGGAACCCGAGTACCTCGCACCTGGACCGCAGCTCCGAACTCCCACGCTTTGTCCCCAGCGTTGTCACTGATAGCTACAGGCGTGTGGACACCGCGCGTAGTCAAGCGGGTCATATAGATGCCCGTGCCCCATTTTAAAACAAAGCTCAATTATAAGCGCGCAGCGGCCTGTTTATCCCAGCCCAGCCTCAGATCCCCGAGGGCTGCCGTCAGATAGCACCCAGAGGAAGTTCCATCCCGACAGAAAGAGCCGGGTCCGGACCCAAGTGACCCGTTTGAGACCCTCGGCTCGTTCAGGTGCCGACAGCAAGAGCCTAGGCAGGCAGATGTGGAGAGTGGGGGGCGGAGGACTCAGTCTCCCATTCGGTGCAATGGGACGTACTGCGTGCTGGGTAACCAGACTGTACTTCGCGCGCTGACGGTGGGTGGCAGGGGTAGCAATGCCTCCGCCTCCGGGAACCCCATCTTCCCACGGTCCCCACTCCCCCCTGGCCAGGGCTGCACGCGCTGCGCTGCTTCTAAAGTGCGTCACGGACCGCACCGGCCGCGCAGCTCCACCGGCCTGGGTGAGGCTGGCTCCGGGCCAGCGCAGGCTGGGCCAGCAACGCCTGGGCCATCACCCCGCCTAGACACCCGGGCGTAGAAAGCGCTCAAGTTGCGCAGCACCGGGATCGCAGCCGGGGACACTCCGCTAGGGGCTCGGCGCCCCCCGGTCGGCCTCTGCAACCCCCGGGGGCACGAGGTGACAGCCCCCTCAGTTCCTTAGGCGCGCGGAGCCCCAGAGATTTCTTCAGGATCAACTACGCGGCGGCCTCCCCCGGCTCCTTGCCCCGCCCCGGGTCTCCGCCCCCTCCCCTTGGCTAGGGACCTGGACCCGGCGGCGACCGCCTAAGAAGCTCGGGCAGCCCGGACCGGGAGGCGGCTGGGGGCCGCGGAGCCGCTGGTCACCGACTCTCCCCGCCATGTGACTCGGTCCTCCTGCCCGCGACCCCAGTGCCAGCGCCCGCGCCCTGCCGCGCTGAGCATCATGCTCCTGCCGGGACACCCGCGCCCGCCGCCCGCGCCCCAACCCGCGCAGAATCCCGGCCTCCGCAGGCAGGTAGAGCCTCCCGGGCAGCTCCTGAGTCTCTTCTACTGCACGGTCCTGGTGTGCTCCAAAGAGACCTCGGCGCTCACCGATTTCTCTGGTAAGAGCTCCCTTGCTTGCCTGGAGCCCGCGTTCCCCTCGCTGTTGTCCAGGTGAGGCGTGGTCCGGGGGCTGACTCTGCACGGGGCACGACCTGGTTGGATTAAAGTTAAAGTGTGTGCACTCCCTAGCAATTTTCTTGCCTGGTGGGAGCCCTTGGTGTTTAGGTGATGGTATCGGGGGAACCATCTTTTCCTGACGATATTTCGAGTTGTTCGCGGTGTTCGGGACACCAGCAGCCCAGCCCCGACCTTCATGTGTTCTCTGGAGGATTCCTAAATTGAGAGCCGTACCACGCCCAGCGCTGGAAGACAACCGTGTTCTGGGCGAACAGAACAGTTGAGCTTGGCTGGCCACCCACACGATTAAGGGTGCGTCCCAGCTAGACTCCAGGGTACCCATGTAAGGAGACTAGACCAGGGCACGCTGGACCTGAAGTCCAAGGCGGACGGTCCCTAGGGAAGGAGCCTGGGAAGATGGGAGGTCTGGTAGAGATGCCTTGGGAGACGACGGCAGAAAATACTCAAAGGCATGACTTTACAGCCAAAGGTGCCAGCACGCCCCACGCGCCAAGCGCCCAACACACCTACACTTCCTACACACACACCCTGACTTCCTCCTGCCAAGTCAAAGGTCGATGCTTTTCTTTGGCGAACTCCTATCCAACCTCGGCAAAAGATCTCAGCAAGCTGTGGGGCGGCAGGTGGCAGGTGTGGCGGTGATGGCTTTTAGGAGGTGACAAATGTCTTTACAGCTGTAACAGCCCCATCTGGGCTCCATCTGCCCTACAGCTTTCTCCATCACTCCAGGACGCATCTCTGCGACTCTCTCTCCCCTTTCTCTCAGCACCTTCTGCCCAGCCCAGGCTGGGCACAGACTCTTAACAAGCCCCTTGCTACAGGGTTTTTGTTGTTTCCTTTTCAGTATAATCGTGGTAAACAGTCTCCCCTCCGTTCTGCCTGTGCGGCAGCCTACCAGGCAAAGAAACTGGGAGAGCAGACTTGAGCTGGGTTCCTGGTTTGCTTACAGAGAATGTCATTCATTGTGAGCTGAGAGCCCTGAGGTCAGAGGTTCTTTGCTTAGAATATTTAATATCAAGGCAGTGTTCCTGCCTGGCCAAGGAAGCCAAGATACGCCTGTTTGGCAAGCAAACCAAGGCCCTTAAAAACAAGGCAGCCACAGAGAATCAAAACTCTGGTAAATGTGCGGGGGAAATTCGTCGAGCTTTCTCGTTTGTTTGTTTGGCTTGTTTTGAACTTTCAAGTACTATTGACATTTTTCTTTTTTCTGCAACAGAACTTTCTTGACTTCCAGAAACTTTCTGTATCTGCTCATTTCAGCTATAGTGAGCAGCTCTGAGTTTTCAGCCACTGTCTTGCCCTGATTATTGGAAGGAAAGAATTAAAAGCTGGAAAGAAAGCTCCACCCCACTTTGGTGACATCACTGTAACTGAACAAATATTGCTTTAGGCGAATTGCAATGAAACTCCCCCCAGCCCCCAGATTACAGACTTTTAGAGTCTGTTTCAACTGTGTAGGTTATCACACACGTCTGGAAATTAACTGTGCATAGCAACGACGTACAGAAGACCTAAGCTGTAAACAGGGAGGCGACATCCTGTGGAGAGCAGGTGTGTGCATGATGGTTCTTGACTAACAAGATTGATGGATGGCTTTCCCTGCTGCCTTCCTCCAGATCCGGGGCTTCTAACTCCCAGAGCCAGCAGCAGGTGGTGGCATTGCCAAATCTCCTCATCCTCCCTCTTTGCTGTCTAGGGACTGGAAAGGAACACATGGTCCCGTCTTCCCAAGTTATAGGCACTCTCAGGTGTAAACCCAAGTTCTAAATATGTGGGATGGGAGAAACTCCAAAAGGTCTCAGAGAGAAAGGAAAGGTGAAGCCTTCCAGTGTTGAGAGGTTAGCATTAAGTTGAAGCAAACCCTCCAATCACATAATAGAGGGAAAAAAAACCCGGCTCCCAAATGGACAGTTTGAGCACCCAAATGAGTGTGTTGGCCTCACTGATTGATTTCCTGTGGCCGCAAAGGGTACCGCCTGCTTTCCTGGGGACAGGCAGGCCTGTTCGCTTTTATGAGTTTGGCAAGTGTGTAGGAGAGCAGAAATAGTGGGCTCTCCCCTGTGGAGCTGTACCACAAAAGCCCGGGGCCAGGGAGCTTGTTGGACAATGCAGACACTTGTTTTCTACAGAAGAGAAACATCAAAAAGGTGTGGAGGAGAGAGGGAGTTCAGGACCCCCTGGCCTTGTGAAGAAGACCAGAGGGTAGGTCCATGTGAAAGAAAGTCCCAGAATGCCGTGGGCCCCCGTGGGAGGGCCCCTGTCGGAGTCTTACAGTGCAGAACATCCCTGCAATCTGAGAACATTACTTAATGTCCCCCCCTGGCCCCCACACGCAGTGCTTTCCCAGGCTATTGCCCGAGGCCTTCAGCTGGTGCCATTTTTCCTGGGTCATTGATTTTTTTTTCTTTTTTCTTTTTGGCATGGAGATTCTAGCATTAGATCGCTTAATAATCCGGAGGCTGCATGGTGCCCCCCTCCTCCCCCTGCGCGTATGACTTGGGCTAATCGTCCCCAAGCCTGCTGAGGTCCAGGCTCCCTGATACTCTCTTCCCTCTGAAGACTGTGGGCTTCCAGGCTGTGGTGGCCACTGAAAAGCTACCAACACTGCGTTAAAAATGTATCCCGGGGCAGACACCATGGCTCAGTGGGTAAAGGCACTCGTCACCAAGCCTGATGACCCGAGTTCGTATCCAGACCCACACAGTTGAAGGAGAGCACACAGGCAGAAGCAGGCAGAGCTCTGAGTTCAAGGCCAGCCTGGACTACAGAGAAGAGTTCCCGGACAGCCAGTCTACACAAAGAAACTGTCTTGCAAAACAAAAACAAACAAGGAACAGTGGCTGTTCTTCCACAGGGCGAGGATCAGTTTCCAGCACCTGTATGTTGCAAGTCCCCTTCCAGGGCATCCAATGTACTCTTCTAGTCTCTAGCATCAGACATACATGTGGTACGTGTACATACAAGCAAGCAAACACATATACACATAACTTTTTAAAATTCTTTTTAAAGCTCTTAAATGTTCCCTCTCCCTCCCCTCCTCCCACACCCCCCACCATCCCCCCCAGCCTCCCACCCTATCCCTACTTCCTTCCACATAGAGGATATCCAGAGCCTGTCATTTCACTCAGGGCAGGGTCCAGGCCCTCCCCCTAAGAGTCCAGGCAGAGAGAGCATGGACACACAATGTCCGTTTGTATGCCAGGGATAAACACTGATCCACTGCTCAGGACCCCATAGGTTGCCCAGGCCTCCTCACTGACTCTCACATTCAGGGAGTCTGGATCAGTCCCATGCTGGCCTCCCAGCTGTTGGTCTGGGGTCCAAGAGCTCCCCCTTGTTCAGGTCAGCTGTCTCTATTGGTTTTGCCAGCCCATTCTTTACCCCTTTGCTCATCACTCCTCTCTCTCTGTCACTGGGTTCCGTAGATTCAGTTCAGTGTTTAACTGTGGGTGTTTGCCTCTGCTTCCGGCAGTCACTGGATGAAGGTTCTAGGATGGCATATAGGGTAGACGTCAAGTTCATTATCAGGAATGGGCATTCAAGGTGGTCTCTCCACTATTGCTTATCTTGCCCCCATCTGCATTTTATGATGCCTCAGTTATATTGCCCTTTAACCCGGGGGTTATTGTCACTTAAAAAGTCATGCTACCGCACGAAAAGCCAGCTTATGCCAGAAGACAAGCAAACTGAATGCTTGAAGTGCTGTGGCTGTTGCGGAAGAGCAAGGGTCTCGAGCTGCCTGTCTGTCTCCCTGGAAAGCAGCCGCATCTGAGAGATGCCAGCACCTCCGGCCCCTTCTGCGGCAAAGAGGTGTCTCAGCTCACAAGTGTGCCGTTATTGATGGCTGTGGTCTCCCGGGTGCTGGACAGGAAAGGGCAGCCCAGCAGCAGTTCCCCCGGGAAAAGACAGCAAGAGGAAAGGGATTAATTGAGTTCAGTGATTGATTTCAGCCCTGAAGCAGCCCCCGGGTGAGTATTAGTCTCATTTACAGACAAGAACTTGGCCTTGGGTAGGCTCAAAATACCCCAGCTAGTAGAACAAGAGCTACCCCAACATTGAGCTGGGGCTAGCCCAGGGGACTTGGCCTTTGATGGTGTTAAGGAACAGGACAACACTTTGCCTAGCCTTTCTAGATAATTCCTGGAGTGACCACTGCTGTCTCAGTGTCTACTGAGGAAACACAGCTTCCCATCATAGTGGTTAAGAAGAGGCTGTAGCTATGGGGGATGCATGTGATGGTTCTGGTCACCTCTCGGTATCTCCCGAGGAGTGATTCAAGGACCCCCGTGGGCCTCCCGAGTGCTGGGATGAAGGGCCTGCCCCACCACTGCCCAGTCAAATGCTCCTTTCTATAACGCCATATCGTCTGCATATAAACTACACAGCTTCTCTTGCGGACTTTCAGCCATTGTGTACCATCCCCCAAACAGCCCAAGCTCTACTCAGATAGCATTTATATTTCTAAGAGCATGGTCACAAGAAAAATGAATCTGTACCCATACAGAACAGGCACAAGCTGTGTGTGTGTGTGTGTGTGTGTGTGTGTGTGTGTGTGTGTGTTTGAGGAAGATTCTCATGTTGCTAACTTGCCTCCAACTTGATATGTAGCTAGCTGAGGATGTATGTCTTTGAACTCCTCATGTTCTATCTTTGCCTCCTGAGTGCCAGGATCCCCAGGAAACACCACCAGAATCAGCTTCAGGTGTGCACGTGTATAATCAAAGGTCAAAGGTCATGCGTTGTGGCGCATGCCATTAGTCCTAGCACTCAGAAGCAGAGACAGGCAGAACTCTTTGAGTTTGAAGTCAACCTGGTCTACGTAGTGAGTTCTAGGCCAGCCAGAGCTCTATTACAAATAAACAAGCAAATGTCTGACCTGCCGTGGGTTTGGATCCTTCAGTATTTCCCATGCACATATGGAGGGCAGGTCGTATTTGCTGCTCCATCCTGGAAAAATGACTTTTTTTTTGTTTATAATTGGCATTTACGTTGACAGTTGAACAGTGGATAACTTACAGATAAATATCCACATATTTGAGGTATGTTCTCAAAATGTTTTGATTGATAGGTGATGATTATGAAATGATTTCCCGCCCCCATCCTGTACTTAGTACGTTAGCGTCCTTGAAAAGGCGCCAGTTGAGGGCTAACAAGACATCTGCCCCCTGGCCCACCGCCCATCCCTTACTGCTTGCTTTGCCTGATTCTTCCCAGCAGTCTGGGTTTGAACCCAGAACTCATCTGGTTTCAGAAGTCCACACACTTATCATTTCGCTAAGGAATGGTTCAAGAAAGTAGGACTTTTGGGAGTGGCCGTGACTGTCTAAATGAGGCTGGTGTGTTTGTGTCCTTTGGTAAGGACATCATTTGCTTAAGAGCATAGATCATGGAATCGCTAAGATTGTTAAGGTTGTAGCACTACAAGGAGATGCTCCAGATGGGAGACACTGGCCCAGGGATCCTCCCCTCAGAAGGGGAGCCAGTTGCTGGTCCCTGGATGCAGCCATCTCCGGTTAAAACGCTGGCCTAGCCCAGGCAGTGGCCTAGCTCCCCTCTTGGCTTCCCTCAGCACAGGTGAGTTAACAGCACCATTGTTTATCAGATGAGAAGAAACCAGAAACCTCTATTTTGGATGCTGTTTCTAAGAGTTTCGTGTTCACGGCTCATTTACTCCTCATGGCTTTCAGTTTAAAATGAAGTTTATGTGTTAAGAGAAGCTTTTTCTTTTGCTAGCCGCTTTGGTTTATCCCCCGCCAGTCGCCTGGGCTCTGCCGCGCCAGCCTGGTTCTAGATCCGCATGAGTCCCAAATAAACACACAGGAGGCTATATTAATTATGAAGCTGTTGGCCTTGTTTGTCTCTTACTGGCTAGCTCTGCCTTAAGTAATTACCCCATAATTGTTAATCTAAGTATGTTTCTTACCGGAGAATAGTTCCCGGCGTCCTACCCCCATGGCGTCACATGTTGACTCTCTTGTGTTTCTCCTACCCAGAATCCTCCTGGATTCCTAGCCCCACCTATCTAGATTCCTATTGGCCAGACAGTGCTTTATTAGCATAAGAGTGATTAGGGATTTTAATCTAGGCAGTTTTCTAATATCAAGGGAAGAAAATAATGTAAATAAATTGCAAGTGGTTTAGAGTAATTACACCTTTGTGATGGTCATTGCTTATTTGCCTAATCTTTCCCAGGACTTACACATATTTCTTATTCCATGTCCTACCTGGAAAAAAATAAATACATAAATATTCACTATGGAGAAACACCAGCAACAGGTCACTCAAGCTTCATATGAACACACATGCACACTTTAATTTAAAAAGGATTCATATAAGTAGAGTTCTGCCGATTATGACTGTACAACTGAAAACATTATACAAGCATTACACAGCAGTAGCAACAGATCTCTTAAAAAAGAAATGAAAGAGGTATTTTTAAAAAAGAAATAAAAGAGTGACAAAATAACAAAGTCCACCATGAAAAAGAATGTCCAAGTGAAGGAAATCTACATGTAGCTAACGACATGGAGACTGCTTTGACTGAAATGAACATCTTTGTATTCAGGCCAGTGAGTAGATTAGACACAGCCAAAGACAGAAACAGTGGTGTGGAATACCAGAGAAATGATTCAGGAGAAAGGAGAAAGGCTTAGAAAAATCCATAGAAGATGGTAAGGAAATATACAGGTGATGCTGCAACGATAAACGGCACACTTACTGAAAGTAAAAGTATTTATTGTAGAAATTACCCACAAGAGACAAGTAACCCAGATGAGCCCAGTAGTTTTCCCCCGCCGAACTGGAAGCCTGAAAAGAGAGAGAGAGAGAGACTTCCGCTGTTCAGTCTTTTATACCTCCCCCCCCCCAACATCCCTAGCCATGCCCAAAAGTGGGCCTGGCTAGTGACGTAGTTCACCGCCTACGTACGTATACATCTTTAGTCATGCCTAAAGTGGGTGTGGTTAGCGGTGTGGTAAACCGCACTTTTATTACCTCATCTGTGTGCGCCTGTAATAAGTCACATGGTTAATGGTGCAGCACTGTTTCCTCCTACATATAGGCATACAGGATGGAAAGGAAACTTAACACACAGAGAGAGAGAGAGAGACAGACAGACAGACAGACAGACAGACAGACACAGACACAGAGACAGAGGTAAATTCTTCAGAGACAGAAAAATGAGAAAGAGGCAACATTCATCGTAGAATCACAGAGTTGGTTTTCAAGAGTTGTGGAAAGATTCTCTTTCAAGCATCTCAAGCAAGGTGATTCACAGACACATCAAACCTTTAAAATACTAAAGACAAGCAAACTGAGGGAAAATCTTATCCACAAAGTCTCTCCATCAACAGCACTGGGAGGCAGACTCAGGGAGATAAATCATTTTTTTTTTTATTTCTGAGGAAATGAAAGTCCAAACAGCCCTCAGCCAAGAGCTATGGATGTGTCAAACTATTTACAAGGATGAGTATGAAGGGAAGATACCTATACCAGTAATAAACCTTCACTGAAAGAACTACGACAGGCCATTCTTCCTGGAGGACTTGAAGTCTGGAATGCCTGAGAAAGAAAACACGATAACTTCCAACTCACTTCCCTCACACTTTGTCTCCACACTTGAGAGTGGCGTCTTGGTTACTGTGCCAGTGCTGAGAGGAGACACCATAGCCAAGGCAACCTATAGAAGGAAGCATTTGATTGGGGGCTCGCTCAGTTTCAGAGGGCTGGTCCATTATCATCGCGGTGGGGAGCATCGTGGCCCATTACCATCGCGGTGGGGAGCATCGTGGCCCATTACCATCGCGGTGGGGAGCATCGTGGCCCATTATCATCGCGGTGGGGAGCATCGTGGCCCATTATCATCACGGTGGGGAGCATCGTGGCCCATTACCATCGCGGTGGGGAGCATCGTGGCCCATTACCATCGCGGTGGGGAGCATCGTGGCCCATTATCATCGCGGTGGGGAGCATCGTGGCCCATTACCATCGCGGTGGGGAGCATCGTGGCAGGCAGCCGTGGCATGGTGCTTGAGAGCTTTCCATCCACAGGCAGCAGGCAGAAGGAGAGGGAGAGGGAGGCAGTGGGAGGGGGAGGGAGAGGAGGGAAGGGGAGATGGAGGGAGGGAGGGCATGTGCTTTTGATACCTCAAAGCCCACCTCACATTGTATATATATGTGGCTCTTCCAACAAGACCACACTTCCTAATCCTTCTCAAATAGTTTGTCACCTGGGGACTAAACATGTAAATGTGTGAGCCCACGGGGGCTGTTTTCATTCAAACCACAAGTGTCGTCTCTCCTCCTCCTCCTCTTCTTTGTCCTTCCTTTTCTTCTTCCCCGACAAAGTCCCACAAAATAGATCTGTTGGTCCGGAGCTCACTGTGCAGACTAGCCTGGCCTCCCGGAAATCTGCCTGCCTCAGTCTCCCAAGTCCTGGGGGTAAAACCCGGCCCCGCCATGCTGATCTGCGTATCTTTGTCTTAAGAGTGACGTTCTTTTCGGTGTCTTGTTTTCCTCCAAGTCCTGGACGTCATGCACGGCAGGCAGGTACCTTGCCACTGGGTTGTCCCCAGCCCAGATACCTTGTTCTTTTGTCTGAGTTCATACAGCGCGCTCTTGATCAGCTCGAGCTCCTCCACTGCCTACCAGCCTGAGACACCCCCATATCCTCCCCAGACGAGCCTCAGTCCCAAGGACATTCTGTGGGAGAGGAGGAGGCTTCCAAAGCCTCTCAGGTATCAGATGCTAGGTCCGATCAATGGCCACTGTGATGAGCTCCTCTAGTCTTGGTTTTAGTGGATTCATGGACATTCGAATCATAAGCGAGGACTCTGAAGGATACACAATAGAATTGCCAGGCCATAGACTCTAATAATCAAGCACAGATCTAGAACCAAGTGTTTATCATTGTGCCTACAGAGCTGGCAGATGACCATGTGCAGATTTTACGTTTTCATATGTGTCTGACTCACACTTCCTCTTAGAGGACTCAGGCCCCAACACTGAACTTTCTCTGCACTAACAAGTTAGACGTGTGCTTGGGCTGGTAGTTTCAACTCAATGGACAAGTTTTCCAAACACAGAGCAACGTAAGTCCAGGCAACCAGGCGGCATTGAAATTCACAACTCCCCGGGCTGCTGAATCTGAACCGTGTTTGCGAATGGTCTGATTTCATGAGTGCCTCGAATGTCCCATGAATACAAATAGCCTCATTTGGGGTTAGAGGAACAGGGAGGTAGACATGGAAGAAAGATCTCCAAAACAAATCTTGAATTCGGATGAGTATAATGGAGTGTAATCCCTTTTCGGGTCTGTCAGCATTCCTTTGATGATTACAAATGAGTCCCCTTCCCCCGGCAATGTGGAGAATAATCTGGATAAAATAACCCTTTTTGTCTGCAAAGGCCTGGGAGATGCTTACCCGTGACAGCTGTCAGAGTAGTGTTTCAGCGTCTAAGGGCGCTCACACCGTGCCACAGGCCCAGCTCCTTTCTTTCTCTTTACTTCGGAAACTTTTCGTGTTTGGCCACTTCTACAGTTCTCAGGCTTGAAATCATAAATCATTATACTGTCCTAAGGAACAAGAGACCCTGTCACTGAGCCCCCCACCCCCTCCCCACTCTTGCCAGTTGGACAGAAGACAAGTGGAATGAGAATGAATGATCTTATCTGGAAAGCTAATTTGTACAGCCACTGAGGGATCTACTATAAGAAACATAGATAATGTGGCAGCCCCTTCCCTTAGAAAAAAAAGAGGGGGGGGGACACATGCAAGTCCAGGCTCCTGTGTCTCTTCTGGTCTCTCTGGTTGTGAAAACGCCAGGGACGGCCACTGGTAACACTGCTTTCCGTTCTCTGAGGCTTAGATGACTAAACACTTCCTCCAAAGCGTATGATCAAAGTGACTCTTGGGCATGTCGGGCTGGAGCCGAAGCCCCCTCCCCAGCCTTGGAAGGAGGACAGGTGCCCTGCATCTTGTAGACTCTCTGATCTGTTTTTCCACTTCCATGGGCGAGTTCAGGCCCCCCCCGTTCCGATTTCGCCTTTTAGTTGAGTCAGCGCCCCACCGTTAATATGGTTCTTCCAGGTGGTTTAAATGAGAAATGTCTCCCATACGTTCATGTCTCTGAGCACCTGGTTCCAGTCGGTGGCGCTTGGGGAGGTTTAGGAAGCGCCGCCGCTGCCTAGCTAGAGGAAGTGCGTCACGGGGGCGGGCTTTGAGAGTCTATAACCTTGTCTCACTTCCAGTTCCTGCTCTGCTTCGAGTTGTGGCTGCAGATGTGAACCCCCAACCTCACGCTGCTGCCGCCACGTCTCCCTGCCGTAACGGAGTCTTATCTCTCTGGGGCCTGAAGTCACACTGAACGGTTTCTTCCATAAGTTGCGTTTGGTGATAGTGTCTCACCACAGCAGCAGGGAAAGCAACCAGTACACCCCTTAAAAGCATAAACCAATCTCATGAGGCTGAAGGGCTCCCCTTGTCCAGCGCCTACCTACCTGGGGAGAGTGTGGCTCCCTGGAAGGGTGAATGGAAACCAGGATGATTTTGATCTAAGTAACATTTGGCAATGTCTGGAGGCTACAATTCTGAAGGGTGCTGGCGGAACTGAGCCTGGACACCTGAGGATGCTGCTAATCGTCTTCCAGCGCACGAGGCGGCAAACGCCAGTCCCCTTGCTGAGGAGGAAGAACCTGGAGCAGGCCAGCAGAGGTGTCCCTGTCCCATTCCCACCCTGCTGGGGCTTGGAGAAATGCAAACACTTCAATTGTCCTCACACGGTAACTTACTTGTGTGTGCTCTGCATGAGAAGGTTGGAGGAGAGTTCATGCGATCTTTCTGCCGCGTGGGTCCTGGGGATTGAACTCAAGTACTCAGCAGACAGAGGTTCAGGCGCCTCTGTCTGCTGAGTAATTTTTCCAGCCCTTGAAACACTGGAACCAAGGGTTCCAAGACACTGACAGCTCACGTCCTAAAGCCCAGCTTGTCTTCTCAGACCAGGGTACTCTTCATTTCCTCCAAAGTGTGTGTGCGCGTGCGTGTGTGCGTGCGTGCGTGTGTGTGTGTGTGTGTGTGTGTGTGTGTGTGTGTGTGTGTGTGTGTGTGATGCAAACCCCTCTGTTAAGGTGCTTCTCCACTCTGTCCGGGGGTTTTACCTCCCCTCCATGCCCTTGCCTCTAAGGGACTGGCTTGTGAGTTTGGGCTCTTTTCCCTCATTTGAGCTCAGCCGTTTTCTGCCAGCTGGAACCAGTCACAGTGCTGCCCTGGAGAGGCGTCCAGGCTTGATGTCTCTGCTCTCTTGAAGCATGAGCAGGGACGAGCTTACAACACCCCTCGGTTATCTCGAAATCTCACAAACAATGGCATGCATGCAGGGTTCAGTCTGACCTGAATCTTACAAGGGAAGAGGGAGAGGAAGTCTTATAGACCAAATGCTTTCCCTGGAATCTCCTTGTGGGATCCCTCCCCCATTCCCAGCAGCCATCCCCCTGTCCCTCTGCTGGTCACCTCACCCAGCTCTGCACACCCACACGCAGACAGCCCTGGCACTCACCCAGACACATCGCTTTTAAGCAGCAGTGTCTTCCTCTGCTGCCTGTCACACACTCCCTAGGACACATGTGGACCTCGTGTGGCCTGGAGCTGAGTGAGGTCCCCGCCCCGAGGAGAGGTGAGCCCACCACCACCTCCCACCCAGAGGCTGCAAGACCTCAGGATGCTTCCCACTTCCAGACCATGCTCGCTCCTGTCACCTCGTTGGTAGACAAGTCACAACGCTACTCAAAGCGTTTCCTCCTCTCAGATGCGGAAAATCTGCTATTGTTTCCAGGAGAGCGAGTAGGGGCACTGGCAGGAATGGGTGTGCAGTATTTAAGCAGCTTCGTGACTCAGTCCATCTGAATTTCCAAGCATTTAAAGACCTTTGTCCAAAAAGAAAAAAAAAGGCCTATTGTATGGTTCTTGGCACAGAAGAAAATAGCAAGAACTCTGCTTCAGATGTGATTTTCAAGCGGGTGACGTAAGACCTCTGTCTAACGGTGAGGGCTTTGCTCATTTTCTCGTTCCTGCTCATTCAGGGGCCCTGAAGCTTAAGCTTTCAGAGCCAACTCGTGTTGACGCTGAAGCATCTCTTCTTGTGATTCCCTTTTAATAAAAAAGGCATCCTGTCCTTAGGCGAAGATTAGGGTGCCTTTTCGACGAGTGTGGCTTACTGAATAAAAAGAAAAACACATTTGAGTGCTATCCAGTATATATTTTATATATCGTATGCAGTGTAGTTCCTTCTCAGCTACCTCCTCAGACCCCGGACTCGCGGGTACTCACGCGCCCTCTGTAAGGTGCCACAGGGTTAGCATGTTCCCTGCCTACGCGTGCTCCCACGCATTTCCAGATTACTTAATATAGAGTACAATGGAACGCCATGCAAACAGCCGACACGCCGTATTATTTATGAGCTAATGACAAGAAAATCAGCCTGTAATGTGCAGTACAGACCCTGTTTTCCCTCAAGTGTTTTCAGCGCACAGTTGGTTGAGCCCACGGGTGTGGGATCCATGGTTACAGAGGTCGGCTGCAATTGTCCTCAGAGTGTGTCTTGTACAGATTTACTCTATTCCCCCTCTGTGCCGTTTGAGAAGGCAAACTCAGACTACACTGAGCTTCCCTGGCGCCTCATGTATTCAGGGCTCACTTCTGGGTACAGATGTCATAAAAACCAGCAAGGAAAACTCAGTGCCAAACGACCCTTCCTTCCTTTTCTTCCCTGGATTTGAATAGCGAATGGTGATTTTTCTTTTAACAACACAGACACATTTTATGAGTGCATCTGTGGCCTCCCTCTGTTTGGTCTTTTCCTGCTATTAGCTGTTATGTACAAAGAATGGAACATCACACTCAACCCCTGGGTCCTTCTGAACCACGATGACCCGGTGGCGCTCGGGCTGGGGCATCTTGTCACAGTGTGGCCAACAATCTGTCCTCGGAATGGGGGGAGTCTGTCTACACATTTCAGTTCCCCGTCCAGTGCCACACATCCCTAGCAAAACAACTTGCTTATATCCCCGGAGAAGGGTTTTGTTTAGTTTCTACAATAGGAAATGTGACATGGCGTAGTACAGAGAACCCATCACACAGCAAGGGCCGCTCTGGACCGACTCTCACATAAAATAAGGCCATGGACAAGATGCGCGCGTTTCTGCAAACAGACGCACACAACCCTCCTGGCCCAGGTTATACGCCCGGCCGTTAGAAATGCCTCGCTTCCTTACTCCCATGTGAGCAGACGGAAAAACGAGAGAGGAGCCTGTGTCTCTAGAACGTGTCAGCAGTATTCTCACAACCCAGCAACGTTCCCTGGGATTCCTGGGGCCTTGTGGAACTTTCTGGAATGTGACTCATCACTGCCAAGGAACCCGGTGAAAGCTCGCTCTGCACCCGCATCCCCTCACTACCACGTGTTTTTCTCTCTCTGAGAAGGTAAATTCTTAGGCAGGGCTCGGGCAGGCCAATGTACTAATTGATGGCCTTACTTTAAAGAATGTTAAGTGTTTGTGACTCAGTCTCACAGGGACGAAACTGCAGTGCTGGATGGTAGGTTGCCCATCGGTATGATTGCTGCTGTTACTATTATTATTATCATCATTATTATTCCAGCAAGTGGTGAGAATCGAGCCTTGGCTGACTCTCTCTGCGCCTGAGTGGACCGTGAGCAAGAGCGAGTCGTTAGGGGAGGGCTGAGAGCCACAGGGGAATTCCACAGAACAGCCAAAGCCTGGGCTTATTTCATCACCAACTGAACATTTCACCAGAGCTGAACTTCAGGAGAGCTGTCGCCAAGGAAACCACACGTTACAATGGAGCTGGCCAATACAATACAGCCTGCATATGGGAAATCAAACATTATAAGCAGCCACTTTAGGCGCAGGAAAAAGGGACGTGAGGTGAACGTCCACAGCGAATGTCATTTAACTCCGTATACGCATGGTGCTGTCATTTCAACATGAATTGTGCACCTGTTCTCGTACATGCCTATTCACAGGGCACACACGTGGGGGTCAGAGGGTAACCTCGATGGTGGCCCTTGCTTCCTACGGGGTCTCTCTAGTTGTTTGTGGCTCTGAACACCGGGCTAGTTGGCTCGTGAGCTCCTAGGAATTCTGTGTCTGTACTATAGGACTTCTCCCCACAGGACGGCTGGGGTCACAGGCATGTGCTACCACTCTGACTTTTACATGGCTTCTGGGGACCCAAACTCTGGTCTCTATGCTTCCCCGGCATTGAGCCATCGCTCTGGCTCCAGACCCGGTGTCTCTTTAGTCTAATTTTAAGCAAGAATGGTCTTTATCTTTCTTCGCCCTGGCTTTTGCCAGTGTCCCCTGGAGTCCCACGTAGTGATAGCTACTGATTCCCTATCACCCTGAAGGGAACAGTGTTTGATGAGGGTTGTAGGCCCAAGAAGCATCCCCAGCTATTTGGCCTCAGATTCTCACTTGTCTGGAACAGTCTTGATTTAGAATAGGTAAGATTTAAAGAAGTCAAGATGTGAAGAAAGTTCCAGAACCTGAAGCTTTGGGCTGGGGGAGAGAGGGCAAAGGAGTCAGCCTTTGATTCTGTGGCTCTGCTCAGGGCTGTACCGTACCCACAGAGTTCTCTGCTTACTGTAAATGACTTATTACTTAATTTGGTCATTATGCACGCTTGTATATGTGGCGGCCAGAGGCCAACTTTGGACACTGTTCCTCAAGAGACGTCCACTTTGTTTTTTGAGACAGTTTCTTTCACTGGGACCCAAGGCTTGCCAATTTAGTTTTTAGGATGCCTGGCCACAGAGCCTTCTGCCTCTGCTTCCCCAATGCTGGATGGAATTGTACCCACACGCCGCTTGACTGGCTACTCCAGTGTTTCATGTGGGTTCTAGAGAACAAACTCAGGTCCTCATGCTTGAGTGACAAGCCCTTCAGCCTCAGCCAGCTCCTCATCCTGCTCTGCCCAAATCCTGAACCCCCAAATCACCAAGAGGCCCATCTCGATGCAAAAGCAAAGAGTCTTTTATTGTAGGTGTTTAACGAGCTAACCCCACTAGCTCAGGCCCTTCACCCCGGCCACCATGGCAGATGGCTGGAGAAAGACCCCAAGATCCTCGAGGCAGGGATCTTAAAGGGTAGCCAGCATAAGGGGAGTGTCTAGGGGTAGGAAACAGTCTCAGGGTTGGTGTACTTCCAGGTTTGGGTGACCCGCCCTGTGTTGATTGGTCAACTGGTTGTTATGGCCCATAGGCCCTCCCAGGGTGGTTGCTATGTTCTGCAGGTCACTGTTGTGCACTGTCTGTAAAGCATACCCAGAGCCGTAAAGCACAGCACAGCCAGCTAACTTCTGATTGGTTCCTTGCCACCAGGAGGGCATCTGACCTTAGTGACCAGGACAGGAACGGCAAGGTCATGCAAGCACATGTTAGCCTGTCATGGCCGGTCACGTCAATCCCTCACTTTAAATGTCTCCAGTCCCCATCAGAACACAGCAGCTCCCTCTTTCTAAGCCTGGACTCACCTCACAGCCCCACCCACCTTATCCTCCGAGAATGATGGCTTCCTTCCGGTTTAGCCCCAGGGAAGTTAAGGCGCAGTCCAAATGGGCACATCTGGTAAATGGGCTTGTTACCACCTATTGCTCAGCCCCAGGTCAAATGCGGGCTCATGGCTTCCAAGAGCCCTTGAACTTGCCGACAGGAGGCGAAGAGGGTCACGCACAGTGCAGACTGACTTTGAAGAGTAACTGACAGACCTCAGCTCTCCTCTGTGTGCGGAGCCACGTGCCGGCACAGGCTGAGGAAGGTGCTGTTTGATTCTGCACACGTGCCATCTCAGGCCTCCTGCTGGCCCCGAGAGGCAGTGGAGGAGGACACGGGGCCGTGAGCCATCCATCTCCTTCTCTGCACATTGCTGTGGTGTGTCAGCCTGTAGCTGTCTTCCGCAGCTCACCGGAGTGTGTTTCTCTCCTCTTGGTGCTTCCTCGTCTTACTTCACCTGGGTCCCAGGTGCTCCTGGGAAAACACTGGCTGTTGCAAGATTGTGACCACAACAGATCAGGGCTCCTGGCCTCAGGCTGTCCTTTGCTTGACTCTCCCACACACCTGTGAAGAGAGCCATGGGGGGCGGGTAGCAGCAACAAAGAGGAACCTTCCACAGAGCTGAGGTGGGCAGGGAAGCCGTCAGGCACTGAACCCTGCCTCTACAAAGAGCCATGGGCTCCTAAGCCCCGGGACAGCAGAGTACGGCCTTATTTGGAGATGGAGCCTTGGCAAAGGTGATCAAGTTAGAATGAGGTCACCGGCTGTGCCTTCCTCACGACTGATGCCCTCACACAAGGGGAAACTTGGACACAGACACACATGCCGTGGGAAGGTTGGAATTATAGTACCATGAACCAAGAGCCTTCCAGTAGGTGGAAGAGAGGCCCAGAACTGACCCTTCCCTAGAGCCTTCAAAAGAACTGTGGTCCCAAAACACTGTCTTGGACTTCTGGTCTTTGGAAGTGAGAAAGAATTGGTTCCTAATGTCCTAAGCCACCCTGTTTCTGGTACCTCTTTACAGCAGTCATCTGGAGGGGGGATTTAAAACTGCAGAGGTCTGAGCACTTGCATATAGCTGCTCATTCTATCTCCGACCCACTAAGATACATGCCGTTCTTATTTGATTACCGACATCTGTGGGGGGAAGCTTGAACAGTTTGGTTGCGGTCACGTGATTCTGGTCAGCTTGGTAATGCTCCCTTATCTGCCTCTGCTGTCATCTTATTCCTCCACATTCCTCCTGTCACCCCTGCCCCCTGCACTTTCCTTCGCCGGAGCCTTCTTTACGGTCATCACTTTTGCCTTCCTAAGTGTCCCTACCCAAGTGCTCACAGTAGCCATCCCCAGGCTCAGCCATCACTAACATACCGGTGACGTGTGGACCCCTGTTTCATCATCCATCTCAGGGCTTGTGACCTGGGACCCCATGGAACATCCCACAGCCTCAGCCTAGGCAGCAAAGAATCGCAAAGCAGATGATATCACCAGCTTAAACTGGCAGCCACCCTGTCTGAAGTCTCTCTCTCTCTCTCTCTCTCTCTCTCTCTCTCTCTCTCTCTCTCTCTCTCTCTCTCTCTCTCTCTCTCTCATGCCCAGGTCCTCACCATCCCCTCCTGATTCTAGAGCTGAATTGCTATCTTTACACTCAGGAACAGCCATGGGACACAGTGCAAAATTAAAATGTAAACTCCACACTCCTAAACCAGAGAAAAGGGACTATTTGTATTTTATTTTGTCATAGACACACACACACACAGTTTCACTATGTAGACCAGGCTGGCCTTGAACCTACAGAAATCCACCTGCCTCTTCCTGGAGCTCACCGAGTAGATTAGGCTGGCTGGTCAGAGAGCCCCAGGGATACACCCGTCTCTGACACCCCAGTGCTGGGAACACATGTGCATGCTGTCCTGCCTGGCTTCTTTATGTGGGCTCTGAGGCTCGCACTCAAGCACTCACGTTTGTGAGACAAGCACTTTGCTCACCAAGCTGTCCCTTCAGTCTTCAATAAAGTTTCCTCCCTTTCAGCTTGATGGACTTGTGCATGGACATGGCCCCTACTCCGCTTTCTGTCTCTCTTCCTCTGCTGAGCGCTGGAGATAGCCCTGAGCATGCCATTGAAACAGTCATTTTTAAGGGCAGTGAGAGGTGATCAGTGATTCCTATTCAGAAATCCTGCTCCTGGGCCTAAGTGAGAGCCCTTTCAAGCTGGGCAGAGGCTGGACCAGATGCCAGAATTCATCAGAAGCCTTGTCTACGTGAGGCTCCTTGGACCTGCAGTCTCTGTCGGTCACTCCACTGTTTGTCTGATAGGAAGGCAGCATGGCCTTGTTGACACCATCTGGGAATTGGGCATCAGAAAGGTCAAAGTTGCCGCCTCTCTTCCTATGTCCAGAAAACCCCTGGGAAAATTGAGTGAGTGGGCAAGTTTGCCAATGCCAAATCCACAAACAGTGGGGCTCCCTGGGATGTGCATCGGCAAACAGGTCTGGTGTCCAACTTATCCAGCCTGAAGGTGCCCAGGAACCAAGACTTGAAACCGAATCCCCCGCCCGACGGTGGTGGACAGAGCCGACGTGGCAGGGGTATTGGTCGCTCACACAGCTAGGCAACAGGTGGAGAACAGTAGCGTAGATGAGGTCAGCCAAGGGAGCTGGGCTCCAAGCGAGATGAGGGACGTATAGGGCTCCGGGGCCACTCCCTGCCCCAGAGCTGGCTGCTGGAGGAGGTTAAGCCAGCTCCGGTGTGTGTGTGTGCCAGGGAATCAATTAAGGATGAATACAGAGCTCGAGGCCAGCCCGGCCTAATTACTGTGCAGGCGCCCGTATTTCTTTTCATTTGCTGACTACCCGTCCAGCCTCCCGGTGTCTATGAAACACAAGGGGGAGGGTGGGGGGAGGAATGCAGTGGGTTTTACCCAGGTTCTAGGATGAAGCCAAAGAACCAAAGGCTGGATGGTCTGCCCAAGCCTTCCCTTGAGCCCAGCGGTGGCTGTGTTAGACAGAGCCAACAGTCTAAGTTGTACTGAGGTCCCATCTTCCAGATGACATGGCTAGATCAGATTCAAGCCTTAGGGGTCATGGGCTTTGGGTTCTGTGATCTGCTTAGGAACGCCACCTGTTAGGTCAGGAGCTCCAGGAACCTGCCCTGCTGTCTGCATCTACATAGTATCCTCAGAGTAGCTCTCCAAGGCTGTTAATCCTGCTGTCTAAATGCCGTCACCCCCAACGTGCAAAGAGGAAAAAGAAATGCCTTCACTTACATGAGACGTGAGATTACTGTACAGTTTCCCAATTAACTGGATGAAGCACTAAGTACATGCCCTTAAGTCTTCCTTTCTGCCTTGATCGTCTTACCCATGCTGAGGGTGGGCAGAAGGGAGCTCTCAGAACTGAGGGCTGTTTAAGGGAGTGAGTGGGTGTGGAGACTGCATCTTCCTGTCCCCGTGTCTGGGTATTAGGGCCCTGCGGGTTCTGCTGATTGGTCGGTGACCCTGAGCCTGGTTTCTGAGAGCCTTTTGTTGAACACAGGGAAAGTAAGGCAGATTTGGCCAAGCCCAAGCAGAAAATGATCAAGGTAGATTTCATATCTGAGTTTTAAGTGCTGGTAAAAGTTGCATTAAGTTATCAAGTGCTCTGCAAACCCGGCTTCCCCCGCCAAGCGGCTCTGTAGTTTGGGGATTACTCTGCATCCTGAAGAAAAGAAAAAGTGTTTTGTTTAGATGCTGGGGGGAACTCAGGGATTGATCCAGTTTCTCTTAAACTAATCTAACCCAGATGGTGCTCACTGAATAACTTTCTGGGGTTGGTACCTGGTCACAAAACAAAGTGTTCATTTTCTAGGGACTGAAGCCTTTGGTTGGAGTGGCACAGATGGCCTCCTACCAGACCTGTTTGGAATCAAATAGTGAGTGTAATCTAAAGATGTTCATTTCAGACTAACAGAACAGGCAGGGCAATTGTTTGGGGCAATAATTTAATTGATTGATTCGTATCCTCTCCCCTGCAACTCATAGCCTTTCAGCTGGATTCATGGTTCCTGTGTCTTTGGGTTCAAATGATACTAGGTTGAAGAGACAAAACAAAAACAAAACAGCAACAAACCTGTGTGCACACTGAGCATGTTTGGCACCTCCTAAGTAACACAGTGAAAAGCCACATATAAGGCATTTTAGTTATGCATTATAGTCGGTGTCCCGAGGGATCAAGAGATGGGTTCACATAGATACACTGCATGGCTTACACGAAGACGGGTTCACATAGAACACAGCATGGCTTACATGAAGACATTATGTGTTTTTGTTTGTCGGTTTGGCTGTGGAGACAGGGTTTTGCTATGTCCTTCTAACTCACCGGCTTTAAACTCACGCTGGGGCTCTGACCATAGAAGCTATGGCCAGTCTTCCCCTCTCTCCACAGTCGCCTGCGGTTTTGTGTGAGGAGCCTGAGGTCTGAAGACTTTGGTATATGCAGACCTTTCTGGAACCATTCTCCTGTACACACCAGACATACATGCAGCATGCTGTAGAGAGAAATCTGCTAGTACTGAGGCTCACGAGGACTCACAGCCTGCCCTCACACAGCTCTGAGACTCACAGCCTGCCGCTCACACAGCTCTGAGGACTCACAGCCTGCCACTCACACAGCTCTGAGACTCACAGCCTGCTGCTCACCCAGCTCTGGCCCTGCTAGTCTTCCTCACCTGCTCCCTCACTCTCATTCAGAAGTAATTTACACACACACACACACACACACACACACACACACACACACACACGCACACTTCTAGGTACTACAGATACAGCCATAGATAAAACAAAAGCATTCCAAAGGGGGAAAAACTGACCGTATGTCCCCAGTAGTAATTACAGCAGAGCTGTGGCGGCGGCTAACACTGACCACGTGCAGTAGTAATTATGGCAGAGTTGGGGAGGTACTAACATAAGGGTCTGAACTCTACACAGGTGAACACAGTCACATTTTGCACAGCGACGTCAGTCAACAATGGCCCGCTGGTATGACTTGGTTCTGTAACCTTCTAACACAGCCTAGGTGTGTATAAGTATACTCTGTGATGTCTGGGTAACTCCAAAATTGCCAAATGGCATAACTCTCAGGATGTGTCCCTGCTTGTGGAGAGGCTTTACTTTAAAGAAGATTTGACTTGTGTGTATGTGTGGAGGGTAGGGTGGGTGTATGCACATCTGGCGCCGGGGCCTGAGGGGTTCGAAGAGGGCACCGGAGCCCCTGGGGCTGGGCCAGAGGCAGTGTGGGGCCACCCTGCTGGGTGCTGGGAACGGAACTCGAATCCTCTACGTGCTCTTAAGATGAGCCGCCTCTCCAGCCTGCATCCCGATTTTAAAGCGATGCATAATCGTGTATGTGTGGGTGTCCACGAAGAGGACATCTGGTTGAGACACATGTGACTGTATAGCGGGAAGTCTAGGGCTCAGTAAGTCAGGGTCCAGAGAGACGGAAGGAGAAAACGATGGAAGGATAAGAACCTTCACATCTGGGGAAGCGCGTGAAGGAGGTCGGTGCAGCTGAATGAGGCACGGCGCCCCCTCGGCGATGCGAATCACGCGTGGCTTACGGCAGGAAAGCCACAGAATGAAGAGTTCCCAGCATGTGAAAGCCAGTGATTGCTGGGGTTATTTTTTCCATATTGAGACATTTGGGAATACTTGATCTTGAGTGCGATTGAATAGCATATGGGGAAAGTTTATGTTTTATGCCTTTGGCAATAGGATTGTTTGGCTTTAAGACAACCAAGCAGTTTTATTGTCAAAGGGAATAGTTGTGTTGAGGAAGGGTGCCTGAGGACTGGACATCAGGCATTTGCAAAGCTCCTCTCTCTCTCTCTCTCTCTGTCTCTCTCTGTCTCTCTCTGTCTCTCTCTCTCTGTCTCTCTCTGTCTCTCTCTGTCTCTCTCTGTCTCTCTCTCTGTCTCTCTCTCTCTCTCTGTGTGTGTGTGTGTGTGTGTGCATCTTCTCAGCATACTAAAACTGGAGGCAAATGACCCACGTCATTGTTCCCTTGCGAAGCTGAACCTCTCCTCGTCCCCAAGACGCTGTAGTCCTGAGTCCATCCTAAGCCTGAAAGCAGTCCGTCTAGGGTGTTGGTTGCTCCTCCCCTCTTTGGGTCCCTCTTGATAGCAAATCTCTTTTTGCTTTCCGTCTCTGATGACATTCCCCAAGCTCGGCTACCAGCCTCTGAACACTGTAGTCTGATCAGGCGTCTAACCTCTTAATCCCTCCAGATAGTAATTAAGTTTCCACCCGAACCCATGGGTGACACACACCTACAAACCCTGTATAAACCATAGCCCTCATGCTCTCCCCAGGGAATGAAGTGGACACCCTCAGTCACTGAATATGATGCTCTGCCCAGCCTTCTTACCACCTGCATGCAGCTGTGAGGGAAACTCTGCCTGCTTTTGGGGGGGGGTGGGGACTTCTAACACCCATAAGAACGCCAACTCAGGGCTCTAGACACATCCAACAAACATGAAAGAAAACCACCTTTTTCAGTCATTCGGGGACACCTCAGGCGTGTGGGGGTGGAGGGTGTGGTCTCTTATCAGAAGCATTCAGTTGAGGAGGGTGCCACTTCAATTGTTTTCTTAAAGAGGAGGGCAAGGCTAGGACAATTGAATTCCATTCTCTTTCCCGAACAGTTGTGAAATTGTCCTCTGGTGATTCGGGGACTTCAGCACCTGGGTGTGGGGCCGATGGCTGATGGATTTTGCACACAGAGTGACTCGGGCAGCCTTAGCCCTGGGAAAACTCAGGAGAATCTCTGGCCTCAAAAGAGATAGAGGGAAGAAGAATTGATAGCCTGTTTGGTCTCTTCCAATATATTATGCGTGTGAGGCTCATTTTTCATTGTTAGTTTGCACAATCTGGAGTCACCTGGTGTCCTTGTTAGGCCTTCTGTTGCTGTGATGAAACATCCAGAACGAGCTGGGGAGGAAACTTACACTCACTTCCACATTGGAGTCCGTCATGGAGGACGTCTGGGCAGGAACTCAAGCAGGGCAGGCACCTGGAGGCAGGAGCTGATGCAGAGGCCGCGGAGGGAGCTGCTTACTGACCTGCTCTTCGTGGCTTGCTCAGCCTGCTTTCTTACAGATCCCAGGACCACCAGCCCAGGGATGGCCCCGCCCACAATAGGCTGGTCCCTCCCGCATGAATCACTAGTTAAGAACATGCCCTACAGCTGGATCTCATGGAGGTGTTTTTCTCAGCTGAGGCTCCCTCCTCTCAGATGACAAAGCCAGCCAGCACACCTGGGAGGAGAGTCCTAGTGAGGGACTGTCTGGTCAGGTCCCTCTGTGAGCTTGTGTGGGGTTTGTCTTGATGACATTAACTACTGGGGAAGATCCAGCTGAGAGTGGGGGCCCTGGACTAGAGGAGTAGAGACAAGCTGCTGAGTGCCTACGCAGGCTTTATGCAGACTGTAGATGCCAGGTGACCCGCGGCTTCGCGCTCCTGCTTCCTGTCTCTGCAGGTAAGGGACAGCAACCTGGAACCGCAAGCTGAAATAAATCCTTTCTCCCCAAGGCGGTGGCTGCTTCTTCTTCTTCTTCTTCTTCTTCTTCTTCTTCTTCTTCTTCTTCTTCTTCTTCTTCTTCTTCTTCTTCTTCTTCTTCTTCTTCTTCTTCTTCTTCTTCTTCCTCTTCCTCCTCCTCCTCCTCCTCCTCTTCCTCTTCCCCTTCTCCTCCTCCACTTCCTCCTCCTCTTCCTCTTCTCCTCCTCCTCTTTCTTTTTAAAAATTAGATTAATTTTTTACCATAGCAACAGAAAGGAAAGCCCAACAGTTAGGAGCATTTAGACGTAAAGGCTGCTGGCGAGAAGGGGGAAGTAGGAAGCAGAGGGAGAACAGAGGGAGGGCGTCTGACTCAGCAGCGGCCACGGTGACTCTGAACCGTGAGAGCAGCCAGTGGGCTGGCTGCTTATCTCTGAGTTGTCCGAAGACCAGAGGGGTAAGCAGAGATGCATGGGGAGAGAGGCTGTTCTGCATCCCACCAATGGGAACGCCATCTTAATTAGTGTTCTTCAAGACGGATGCTAACAGTGACACCTCAGAGTTGTACGGCAGCTTATGGTAAATACTGGATGCGTATGCCCACTGTATCACTTGATTCTCACAACAAATCCTGGGGCATCAGTCTTGAGAGGTGAGCATCTGTGGTGGTTTGAAAGGAAACGGCCCCCAAAGGGCGAGGCTCTAATGAGAGGTGTGGCCTTGTTGGAGCAGCTGTGTCACTGCAGGGTGGGCTTTGAGGTCACACGTATGCTCAAGATACAGGAAGTGTCTCAGTCCACTTCCTGTTACCTTATGATCAGGATGTAGCCAGCACCACGTCTCTCTGCATGCCGCCACGCTCCCCGCCATGACGATAATGGACTGAACCTCTGAACTGTAAGCCAGCCCCCAATTAGATGTTTTCCCTCATAAGAGTTGCCGTGGTCGTGGTGTCTCTTCACAGCAATAGGAGCCTTAGCTAAGACAGCCTCAGAGTCGAGCACCAATTGAACCTTGGACTTGCCCTAATCCTCTGCCTGCCTCCCACCTTCACTGGCTTGTTCCCGAGCATCCTGCAGCCTTATGGGACTCTGCAACCATGCCGGTTAGACGTGAGATTTCCTTCTCACCCTATGTAACACCTGCTGCTGTCGAGGGACACTTGTGTTTCTCTAGAAACCAGCCATTTTTCACGGTTCTGGTCTCTGGTCGCTGCACTGTTTGTATTGTGGTGAGTTTCGCTGTCAGTGTGATGAGCGTG
Source organism: Mesocricetus auratus (assembly GCF_017639785.1). Classification (NCBI taxonomy): domain Eukaryota; kingdom Metazoa; phylum Chordata; class Mammalia; order Rodentia; family Cricetidae; genus Mesocricetus; species Mesocricetus auratus. The sequence continues at coordinate 6,755,571 of NW_024429192.1, read as the reverse complement.
CTCTCGAGAATGGCTTTCCGTAATTTAGTCCCGACTTCTTCAAACCCCCGCTTGAAACATTGTATCGCATTTATTTCCTTGTGGGTGAGGGGCACACAGGGGCTGGGGCACTTACGTGGGCCTCAGAGGACAGCGCGGAAGAGTTGGTAGTCGCCACCGCGTGGGCCCTGGGCACGGAACTGGGGTCGTTAGGCGTTAGGGTGGGCATGTTTACTGCCTGAGCCATCTTATCTCTTTCCTCTGCATCTTTCCAAAGATGGAAGGCAGCTCCCAGCTCCCACTGCTCTTTAGGGACCCATTCTTCCGCAAGCTCCTCATCTTTATTTATAAAAGGAAAACATAAAAATGCATCATCTAGTCTCCTCTGAGCTCTCCCCAGGCCCAGCCGTTTGATGTTCTTTTGAGGAAGATGTGGGCTGGGAAGATCCTGGAGTTCTGACAATTGAGTGTGGCCACTTGCCAGGGAAGAGAACATGGGCATAACCACAGGATGTGTCCCGGCACCTGAGCTGACAGGAAGGTCTTTACCCACCTCACGATTGCCCAGCAGTTTGACCAGCACAGTGTCTCAGGTAACACTGGACTTTGAGACAGATTTCCAAGAAGCACATGCAGCCTGCTCATGCTGGGCTTTGTGCCTCACACACATAAACCCAAGCTTTGGGTAACTGAGGCAGGAGAATTGCCATGAATTCCAGGTCAGCCCGGGCAATGTGGTAGATTATGGGGCAGGCTGCTGGGACACGGTGTAAGAGGCCCTGTCACAACACAAAAAAAATAATCAAATAAAATGATCAAAACAAGCAGTCATTCATTTCGGCAGCCCGCTGTGATGGGCACTTGCATCAGGAATTCAACATCTGTGTGGCCAGCCTGGGCTACTTGAGGAATTGTCTCAAGAACCAAAACTGAACAGTTGGCTTCGGTCTTATCCCGAGATGGTAAACAGGGTTAGATTGTGAAATTCCTGCCTAAGCATCTGACTCATCCAGTATGGCCCAGAGAGAGCTCACAACCAACGGTGGGGGTCGGGGGGAGGGGTTACGGATGCTTAGACAACACTGTCTTTGGAACCAGCAGGGCGTTGGGGGCTAGGAGTGGCGACCAGCACACTGGAAAGAGTGGGCTCGCCCCCACCCCAGAGAAGCGATGCCCTCAGGGACAGCCTTGGCAGCTGCTGCCCTACTACGCTTTCTTTTGAGGTGTGCTTGGTGCACAGGAGATCCCCAGAATAGTACAGAAACATCATCTTCTGTTTCTCTTCTGTGGCTGCTCAAGGATATTTCTTTTTCTATTAGCATTGCATTTCTCCAGTGTGTGTGTGTGTGTGTGTGTGTGTGTGTACCTGTGTAAGCATGTACCTGTGTGGGTGTGCATGTACCTGTGTGTGTGTGTGTGTACCTCTGTGTGTATGTGTGGTACCTGTGTGTGTGTGTGTACCTGTGTAAGCATGTACCTGTGTGTGTGCACATGTACCTGTGTATGTGTGTGTGTACCTGTGTGGGTGTGCATGTACCTGTGTGTGTGTGTGTGTACCTGTGTGTGTGTGGTACCTGTGTGTGTGTATATGTGTGTGCATACCTGTGTGTGTGCATACCTGTGTGTGTGTACCTGCATGTGTACCTCTGTGTGTGTACCTCTGTATGTGTGTGTGTGTACTTGTGTGTGTACCTCTGTGTGTGTGTGTGTGTGTGTACCTGTGTGGGTGCATTTTTGCTTTGGCCTTTGTGGAAATCAGAGGACAAGCTGTGGAATTGGTTTTCTCCTTCCACTATGTGGGTCCCAGGACTTGAACTCAGGTTGTCAGGGTTGGTGGCAAGTACCTGTGCACACTGAGCCCTATTCTTGTCCCTTCTGGGACATTTCATCGCTCTGCTCTCAAAGGACTTCTCCGCTCACGGGTGTGATTGCCCTCTGAGCTTCCGTCCTTCTCGGCAGGATCTCAACTGCCTGGATTATATCCCTCTCCTGCGCTCATTTCCTTTACTGTATCAACACTGGGACCCACGCGCCCTCATTTCAAGCAGTCTCTTGTCAATATTCCCTTTAAAATTTGTTGGCCACAACTCATAGTGAGAAATATAACTTACACATGATCTAGAACTCATTTGATATACATTGATATATACAAATACATACATGCATAGGCTTCTCCTGACTTTAATCCAAACATATTTTTTTAAAAAAATGTTTCCTTAAAAACGGTTCTTGAATCTATAATTCTGTGTCTCATGTGAACCAGGTCATCCCGACAGTCACGTGTAGAGACCAAATTGGCACAAACTCAGGGTCTCAAAACAGCAGAGGAGCTGAAAGCTACCTCAACCAGGGTGGTAGTGTGAATTCAATTGGTCCCTATAAGAGCACCCAGTGGCACTATTAGGAGGTGTGGCTTTGTTGGAGAGGGTGTGGCCTTGTTGAAGGAAGTGTGTCACTGTGGAGGCAGGCTTTGAGTCTCATGCACAAACCACTCCCAGTGAGACAGACCACTTCCTGTTGCCTTCAAGTCAAGATGTAGGATTCTCCAGCGCTGTGTCTGCCTGCACGCCACCATGTCCCGCCATGATGACAATGGACTGAACGTCTGAAACTGTGAGCCACCCCAATGAAATGCTTTCCTCTGTAAGAGTCGCCATGGTGTCTCCTCACAGCAACAGAAACCCTACCTGACACAGGCAGTAAGTGCATGCGTGATTCCCAGAACCCACATGAAGAAATTCTGAGCAGGCGTGGTAGAGACCCCTTGTAATTCCAGTGACGGAGAGATGGAGACAGGCAGATCGCCTGGACATCTCACTAGACTAGCTAACTTGGAGAGCTGTGGGCCATGGAGGCCCTTTTCTCAGTGAAAAAAAAAAAAGGACAGCACCCAAGAGGAGATTTCTGACCTCCATGTACATGTGAGCACACATGCATACATGTACATGCATTCATACACATGCATGTACATACACACACACACAGAAGACAGCAGAGGTTGATTTCTGGCCTCCATGTACATGTGAGCACACATGCATACATGTACATGCACTCATACACATGCATGTACACACACATACACAGAAAGAGAGAGAGAAGACAACAGAGGTTGATTTCTGGCCTCCATGTACATGTGAGCACACATACATGCACTCATACATGTGCGTTGCATATGCACACACACACAGAGGGAGGGAGAGAGAGACAGAGAGAGAGGGAGAGAGAGAGAGAGAGAGAGAGAGAGAGAGAAACAGAGAGAACATGCGCACATACGCCTCTGTGAGTTTCTTTATTGCTGTGGCCACCGATCAACTCAAGGAAGAAGAGTTTATTTGGGCTCATGGCTTGAAGGCAGCCTTCCTCAGAGCACTCATGTATGAAGGGGGTGACTCTAGGCCAAACTACCTCACTTCTTTGCCTGTGAGCTTCCAGAAAGCCCAGGTACCTTCCGTCAGGAATTATACTTCTGAGGGATTTTGAAACCGGGACGGGACTCACATAGGCGTGGATCGTCTGTGTGGGAATCAAACACTTCTGGGACTGCCCTCCTTCCCCTAACGTCTGCCCAGCGCATCCCACACACACCTCAACAAAAAGTCCCTGACTCTGCTCCCGGCAGCCCTGCTGTTGACCTCATGAGGTGTGAGAAGGAGGAAGAGAAATATACATTCTGGCCAGAACTTACTTCCTCATTTCTGAGAACTGGCCCATGCTCTAGACCTGCCAGCCTACGGGTCCTCAGACCTTCTCAGAGCCCTGGTCCAGCCTGGCTCTTATAACTGCTTGAGAAGTATTGGGGAGGCTGGGGTGCAGAGACCGGCATGTGGCTCCTGGGACGATTTCCAGACGGGGTGGCTGTGTACGTCAGAAATGCTACTCCTGTAGTCCCAGAGGTCTGACGTCCAGGCATAAGCAGAGCCCTCTAAGGCCTTCCCTGCACCCCTCGGTTTCCACTGGTGGCTTGCTGGCCTTGGTGGTCTTCACATCACTGTCTTCTGTCTTCTTTCTTTTTTCCTGGTGGGGATGCTAATCACACGGCATTGAGGAGTCTCCCCAGTTCAGTATGCCTTCCCTTCAACTAATTCTGCCTGCACTCCTGTTTTCAAACGAAGTAACTTCATGAGGCACAATAGGAATCTGAAGACACACTCACTACTCAGTCCACAACAAAGATCCGCCTTAGCGCCCTCCCCCACCACCTTGGTCACCCCTCCCCCCACCTTAAGCCCCCTCCCCCAGCATCTTCCAGGCAAGCCTTACCCTATGCAGGGAGCCCTCCCCGCTGCTTCCCTCTCTGGGGTGAGGCAGGCCCAGGAGTGGCTTCCTGAAGTTGGATTGGCACCTCTTACTTCAGGAAGTCCCGGAGACCAGAAAAGTCAATTCTTCCTCGGAACGGGTGTCCACATGCCCAGGGACACCCACTCAGCAGAGTCCCTGCTTTGCAGAAGCTCTCCCGGATTCCTTGGGCTCATGGCCAATCCCTTAGTGTGCTGCCTGGAGGGATGGAGCACCAGGCGATCAGGGACCAAGGAACCTGGTTCACACAGGAAAGCCAGCATCTGGCCCCACTGCCCCCGTGACCTCACTGGTCACCTGCCTCAGATCTGCCTCAGAAGCTGCACCCCTCACCTTCCTAACCCAGCTGGCCCTGCCTCAGGGATGCCAGCATCTCCTTGCTCCAGAATCTAAGCAGGAATGGGAAGGGGGGGCTTCCTGGCGCTCCCGTAACCCAGCTGAATATTTTCCAGGTTACTTAACCAAACTCCTGCAAAACCACACCGCCTATGCCTGTGACGGGGACTATTTGAATCTACAGTGCCCTCGGCATTCTACAATAAGTGTCCAGTCGGCATTTTATGGGCAAGATTACCAAATGTGTAGTTCCCAGGAGCCCACCTCCCAGAGGGAAGACAACTTGACCTGTGTGGCGCCCACCACTTTGCAGGTATTGCCTTTCGTGGACGTGATAAAAATCACGAAGTACTTTTTCCCTCTCTTTCCTCTCTCTCCCTTTCCCTCTCTTCCCCGCTCTTTTTCCGTGTTCATTTACGTGTGGTTCTGTGGTCCATTCAAAGCAAAATCCTGTGAAAACCCCCAATTGCTGTGGCATCACTAATTTTTATCGGTGAGTATTTCTTGCCTCTCAAAGGTCTCTGCCACGCGGTACAAACGGAACCGCTAAGAGATGAAGCATTCATTCCCTCAGTACTCTTCCATGTGGAGTGAGCCACAGGCACACTCCGCTGTGGTGAAGCAGAGCAGCTGTGTTGGACTGATAAATGCCCCAGGGGGAACCCTGTGACTCTGATGCCAGCCATGGCAGTCACGGTGGACTTCTTAGACCAGAGCCCGAGAGACTTAGCAACTGTTGTCTTCCATGTCCCGTGGCTTTGTTCCCTGCCTGTAGACAACCATCGTGTTCTCATTAGAGATATTTTGGGTGGTATTGGCAACTTCTGAATAGTACAACTTCTTCCTCCCCCCTCCTCTTCCTCCCCTCCTCCTCTTCCTCTTCTCTTCCTCTTCCTCTCTCTTCCTCTTTCCTCCCCACTCTCCTCCCCCCTACCTTCTTCTCTCTCCTTGGGCACACTTGGGGAAAGTTGGCACATACAGAGGTCAAATCACTGGTGGGTTTAGACTGAGGTTGTCAGTTATACACGCAGGCTTTTCCATTACTGGGGATTGGCTGAACCTAGGGCCTCCTGCATGCCGGGCAAGCAGCATGCCACTGGGCAAGCTATAGTCTCAGCCCTTTTCACTTTTGAGACGGTGTCTTCCTCAGTTTCCCTGGCTAGCTTTGGGCTTGCTTTGCAGCCCAGGTAGACATGAACCTTCCGTCCTGCTGTCTGTGTGCAGAGGCTGGGATTACGGGCCTGCGCCACTATAGCCAACCCTATCCAAGCAATCTATAATCTGTCATGTCAGCTACCTGGCCAACATTACCATATCGCTGGCCTGTGCTTTATGGTGACTTTTAACGCCTCTCACGTTCCTTACACCAAGTGGCTGTCATCAAGGTAGATGTCGGTTTGATTATGATCAGCATAGAATATGTAGATGAAGGTAAATTTTTCAGAGGGACTAAGGAGACTTCCGTACATTATTTTTGTGCCCACAGAGAAGCAAAACTATTAGATGGTGCAAAGATTTTTCTGTTCTTCATGTTACGTTTTCTGGAGGGTGGTTTGAGACAGGGATTCCCTGTGGCTTTGGAGGCTGCTGTCCTGAGATCACACTACTTTTCTTTCAGTCTAAAAAAACTATAGCGTGTGGGTAGTCATGTCATTAGTAAACAGCACAAAAGAATGCATTGGGCTGAATCCCCTTGACATGGCTTCCACCCTGTGATGAGCAACAACATGTCTCTTTGGAAGTCAAGCGTAGTGTCTTTGAGTACCCGCCCTGCCTCAGTTTCTCCCTTCGGGGGCCCCCCCTCTAAGAGTCATACTCCTGCTGGTCACCTGACTTCCTCCTCACCCAATCCAGGTGCCCAGGCTCTCCACTGCCCTCCAGGGCGCATAAAAAGTGTGCTGGCCTGCGGGCACCCAGAGGGCGGATCTATCTGGTGAAAGAATGGCCTGCCTGCTCCAGCCTGGTGCCCTGAGGGAAGAGGAAGTTCCACTTAGACTGTCATGTCAGCATCTGAGAACACAATTCTGATGCTGCTCAGAGGGTTAGCTCGCCAGAAGCATCCCTACACATGGCCCTGTCACTCAGCAGACAGGAGGTCCCTTCCCCTGGGACTTCACGCCACACTGGCTGCTGAGTCAGTCTGTGTCCTGAGGGGCAGTAGTATTTATGGTAGGAATGGGTTAACATCTGCCAAGGTAACTACCATGGCTCCTGTCTGCATTCTGCTGTTAGTAACATGGTTTGAGCCTGCCCTGAGGAGGTGATGGGAGGGCCTTAGAGTAACACCCAGAGGCTGTGTGGTTTACCAAGACCATTAGCCATGCCAGTGTGTGCCGTCATCTGAGAGCTGGGCTACGGGTGTAAAGGTTCCCCTGGGAATTCTTTCTGAGTGACAGATCCACATGGCAGGGTAGGTGACATGGTAGGACCAACATCCTTCATGGAAATAAATATTCCCTGAGCTGTTATAAGAGCACGGTAACTCAGAATAAAATAAAAGATCTGCATGGCAGGCAGTCCTAAAGTAAGAGTAGACTCTTGGGAACTTTCTCTCTTTTGGTCTCTGTCTCTCTTTCATCAGAACCAAGGCCAGCACCTGAGTTTACTCTGTGTAGAGTTTTCTCTGCCAGCCATAGGCCAGAGTGGTGTTCCACAAGCTTCCAGAGAGAGAGAGAGGGAGGGAGAGAGAGAGACAGAGAGAGAGAGAGAGAGACAGAGACAGAGACAGAGATAGAGACAGAGAGACAGAGACAGACAGACAGACAGACAGACAGACAGACAGTAATCACCAAGCAGCAAAGTCATAGGCCCATGCCCCCCGAGGTTGTCAAGTGTGGAAGTCAGCTTTAAATTATTTCATTTGGTAGAGAAAGTGTGGGTGTTTGAAGTCTTTCCCAAGTTCCTGGGGCCTGTGTGGGGCCATTCCTAAAGGTAAGGAGGTGTGGCCATAATTCCTGGCCATTGTGGCTCTCTCAGTTCTAAAGCTTGAAGCGCCCTCCAGCTGACCAATCAAAGGTGTCTTGATATCACTCATGTGCCCTAGAGCCTCTGAGGGATGGACCTTCTTAAGATGAGCTGTAGTGCCACTGCAGCTGGTTGACAGCAGCTCTCCCGTGGGCCTGGCTTTCTGGACCACAGTTCTTTCTTCTAAAAGTTATAGGGAGCCGCCTTCCATCCATAGCTGTTTCCATCCCAGATGCAACTCAGGCCAGACAGGGACGCCTCATGCCCCCAGAGTCCAGAACAACCAGGGCTTGGGGTCCAGAAGACACCGTGCGGTTTGCAAGCCTCTGCTTTTCTACCCTCCTTCCAGAAGGTGCTGGACGAGTGCCAGAACCAGCGGGCCTGCCACCTCCTGGTCAATAGCCGCGTCTTCGGACCTGACCTTTGTCCGGGAAGCAGTAAATACCTCCTGGTCTCCTTTAAATGCCAACCTAGTAAGTAACTTCCGAGGGTGGTGGGGGGGGACAGTGTGTTTGGGATTGGCCCCTAGTTTCAGGGACACAAGTCCATGGTGTTCACCTAACCTCAAATCCCTCAATAGAAACATCAGAGAGACGCATGTGTGTGCTCCTACATACAAATCCACACTCGTAGAAACCTTTCTCCACTGCACTGATGTTAAAAGTACCCACAGGGGGAGGAAATGCAAGGGGCGTCCCTCAAAGCAAGGGACAAATCCTGCTTTCCAAAGGGGGTCGCATTATGAGGCGTGGCCTCCCCCCAGGCTCAGCAGCATAGGCAGGCACCACCTCCCTAGTGTATGAACTCTTGTGGACCAGGGTGTGCTGAGCAATCTCCTCCATCCTGGTCCCTGTGCTTCCTCCGCTGACGTTTACCATCCATCCCTAATGCACACTGGCGCAAGCCCTAAGTGAGCCCTCTCCAAGGAACAGGCCTCATTTCTAGGCACCCGGGAAGCGCCTGCAACAGACTGCAGGGGATCGGGCACAACGGACATCCTTTTTCTTAGTTTGTCTTAAAACAGCACAGAAAGTAATGGCGTTTTCAGGCGTCGTTTTGGTTGATCCTATCCCAATTCTTCCCTCCCCATCCCTTGTCCCCCTCTCCCTTTCCACCCCCATCGGTCCCCTTGCCACCGTCATGTCACCTGGCTTCTGTCACTCATTTTCCTTCACTTCCTGAACCCCCCCACCTGTACACACACCCATGTACACACACCCATGTACACAAACCATGTACACAAACCCATGTACACACCCATGTACACAACCCATGTACACAATCCATGTATACACACCCATGTACACACACCCATGTACACACACCCATGTACACACACCCATGTACACACACCCATGTACACAAACCATGTACACACACCCATGTACACACACCCATGTACACACACCCATGTACACACACCCATGTACACAAACCATGTACACAAACCATGTACACAAACCATGTACACACACCCATGTACACACACCATGTACACAACCCATGTACACACACCCATGTACACAATCCATGTACACACACCCATGTACACACACCCATGTACACACCCATGTACACACACCATGTACACAACCCATGTACACACACCCATGTACACAATCCATGTACACACACCCATGTACACACACCCATGTACACACCCATGTACACATACCATGTACACAACCCATGTACACACACCCATGTACACAATCCATGTACACACACCCATGTACACACACCCATGTACACAAACCATGTACACACACCCATGTACACACACCCATGTACACACACCATGTACACAACCCATGTACACACACCCATGTACACACACCATGTACACAACCCATGTACACACACCCATGTACACAATCCATGTATACACACCCATGTACACACACCCATGTACACAACCCATGTACACACACCCATGTACACACACCCATGTACACACCCATGTACACATACCATGTACACAACCCATGTACACACACCCATGTACACAATCCATGTATACACACCCATGTACACACACCCATGTACACACACCCATGTACACACACCCATGTACACACCCATGTACACATACCATGTACACAACCCATGTACACACACCCATGTACACAATCCATGTATACACACCCATGTACACACACCCATGTACACACACCCATGTACACACACCCATGTACACAAACCATGTACACAAACCATGTACACACACCCATGTACACACACCATGTACACAACCCATGTACACAATCCATGTATACACACCCATGTACACACACCCATGTACACACACCCATGTACACACCCATGTACACATACCATGTACACAACCCATGTACACACACCCATGTACACAATCCATGTACACACACCCATGTACACACACCCATGTACACACACCCATGTACACACACCCATGTACACACACCCATGTACACAAACCATGTACACAAACCATGTACACACACCATGTACACACACCCATGTACACACACCATGTACACACACCCATGTACACACACCATGTACACACACCCATGTACACACACCCATGTACACACACCCATGTACACAATCCATGTATACACACCCATGTACACACACCCATGTACACACACCCATGTACACACACCCATGTACACACACCCATGTACACATACCCATGTACACAACCCATGCACACATACCCACGTACACACCCATGTACACACACCCATGTATACACACACACACAGAAATTAGCAGCTAGGGTTCTTGCACGCAGTGTTTGTCTCTCCAGCAGGCTTGCTCGAACAACTCGTTGAAAAGAAATTATAGCACTAGTACGTGGTCGCATGTCAGGATTTAATAGTTTTTACAACTTCCTCTGCCACCGCAACTCAACTGTTTTTCTTTCTGCATTTTGTGCTCTTGTCGGTTCTTGGACACTGGTAGTCTGGTGCTGGGGGTGAGGACATGGGACCCCAGGGGACACCCCTCTGCCCCACTGCATGTTGGGGAGGCAGTCCCCAGACCTCAGAGTTTTCTCCAACACCCTCCCCAGAGACAGCAGACACACGATAGAATTGCCCCTCGGTACTGCACCTGCCTCACACACACACACAAACGTAAATAGCCCAAAACAGGCCTAAACATTGAAGAGCAGCCGAACATCCCTCTATGCCCCCTCCCCCTCCCCCACCACATCCCAACAACCCCTGCCTGGGCCAACGGATCAGGACCCTGGCTTGGGGGTCTCTGCGTTCTTCACGGGCCTCCTGCCGCTGACACTGAAAAGCATGCCTGTGACTGTGCCCTTAGTGCCATTGGATTCGCTCTCTTTCTCTCGAGCCCCCCCCCCATGATGAAAGCAAACACTCCTTTCAGAATCAGTTGTTCAGACTGTAGCAACTGGAGGTGGTGAGAGCCTGACTACCGTGGCCTGGAGACAGAGGAAATGGGCATGCCCCCTCCCCGTTCTCCACCAACCTGGTCAACCTTTTCTAGTCCTAATCGCCTGAAAGTCCCATCTCTAAACACCAAAGTTAGGGAGAATTTCCACCCTCTTGACACTTACTGGTGGGGACTGGACAGCATGGGTTTGGAGGGGACAAACCAAGGCCGTGTTCACACAGGGTGGTGTGGTGTAGGCAAAGCCCTCCCTGGCTGCCCCAGGGAGAAATGGTGGAGAGCAGATGAGGCATCGAGTTGCTGTGTGACCCCCGTCCTAAGCAGTCAGAGTTGCGGCATTTTGGAAGGCGGAAGGGAGGTTTTCCTCTCGCTGACCCCTCCAATTGATCGTTTGACTACCAGGGGAAGCTATGATGTGTTTGTAGCTTAGGTGTGTTAAGTGCATTCAATCTAGTTTTTTTTTTTTTTAATTCATGTGAAAACCCGTATTTCCAACGAGACAGCTTTGCAACTCACCGTGGGTTTAATTGGACGTAGCTCTCTGCAGGTCAAGGACTCTGTGTGTACTGTTAGGAGAAAAGGGGAAACCCAGCAGGGCCCCGTACGCGGCAGAGATTCTCAGCTGCAGTCATGGCTGCTGCATCTCAGCAGAGTCCCGACTCCGCTCTCTCAGCAGAGGTGTTGTTGGTGACACCCTTGGGCAGCTCAGAGCGCTACCCCAGCTCCTACCGAGCTCTGCTCCTCCTAGAAAGCAACAGTTACGTTAGGAGTTCCCTCTCCTTTAGAACCCCCCAAAACACGCTCTTAGGTGACAGCACATTTTCAGGGAATCTAGGACTCAGCACAGCACAGCAGGAAGCAATGCGGTACACATCTGTGGTGGGGAGGGGGTCTGGAGGCCTTACACATGGTGTCCTGTCGTCTTAGGTGGGTTTTGCTGGCACTGGGTGGACGAGCTTTTGTTACTCAAAGAGAGATGGCTAGTACTCATTCCACGGTGTGCTTTAAAATATTATAATAACTTAGGTTGGAGAAATAGGTCAGCAATTAAGAGTGCTGGCTGCTCTTCTAGAGGACCTGGGTTCAATTGCCAGCACCCACATGGAGAGTCACAACTGTCTGTAAGTCCAGTACCACGGGATCCTCCTCTGGCCTCTGCGGGCACCAAGGACATATGTGGAACTCATACATACGTGCAGGTAAAACACTCACACATGCTGCTCATACATACATGCAGGCAAAGCACTCACGTACATTAAGTAAGCAAATAAACACTTTGTAATAATTTAAAATGCTGATTTAAGGAGAGAGAGAGAGACAGAGACAGAGACAGAGAGACAGAGACAGAGAGACAGAAAGAGAGAGCTAGTCCTGTTCTTACATGTTTCTAAATCTGGGTATGCTGACACAGACCCAAGATTTCAACACCTGGGAAGTTGAGGCAGAAAGATCTTCAGTTTGAGGCTAGCCTGGTCTACAGAGTAATTATCTCAAGCTATAGAGACCAAACTAACAAAAGAGTTCAAGTTTGCTGAGAAGTCTAGTTGACCCGGCTCCTGCCACCCCTGTTTGGAGGCGCTCTGCCCCAATAGGCATTCTGAACACGTAGGTGTTCTCCTGATTGCAAAGGCCACTGGTGTTTCTTTTGAGTCTGGTTTTATGCTGTTGTCACCTTGGGTCTTTGAAGTCGGGGGAACTGTCAGCGTTGATGAGACAGAGCATCTATTCAGACACAACACCAGGATTACAGACTTGGGTGGCCGAAAAACACAAGCACCCCAAAGTCACAAGCAGATTCAGCCATCTTTTTATGTAGAAAATGGCAACCTTTTCCTTGAATCTACCTGCAAGGGTCTTTTAAATAATTACTGCAACACCGGGTTCCTTTGTCCTGCTTCACCGGCTCTCCTGTATGTCAAATGACCAGAAGGGGCAAGGATCTTGTGAGCATTGACAGCCTGGCTTCTGCTCCATTGCATTTTGATCTCTCTCACAGGAGTGCCCAAGCCTTTAAGACTGCCGCATGACATTGTCATCTACAAAGGAAGTTGTGATTTTCTGTCGGCTGCATTCATAACTACCTATATCTGGCCCATAGCCCTAGAACGTTCATATATATATGCATATGCATATATAATAGATATAGATAGATATACATATAATCATCTGACCTTATCCAAAGGGAACATATTCCAAGAGGGCCTGTGGCTCCCTAAAGCCACAGGTACCATCAAACCCTAGCTATCCTATGACTTTTATATAGTTACACACCCATGATAAGGTTTAATTTGGGCACATAGTAAGAGATCTATAACAACAATAATAAAACAGAAGTTATAACCATGGTTATAATAAAATTGCCATCGTAATTAATATTCTTGTACTTTGGGCTGTCAGGAAGTAAAATCAGGGTTATTCGAGATGAATCCTTCGACAATGGCTCTGATAACTAAGACAGTGAACCAGGTGACTGACTAACAGGCTTCTGGCATACACAGGGTGCATCTGTAGGGCAAAGGAAGGCTCACGTCTGTGTGGACAGAACCCAGTTGCCGAAGAGAATGACACACTACTCAGAATAGGGACAGCTTAGAATTTAGGGATTGTTGACTTCTGGAATTTTCTATTTACTGTTCTCAAGCTGTGACTGGCTGTGGATTACCTAAAATCACAGAAACTGACCTGCAGGGGGAGCGTGGTTGACTATATTAAAAACCAGCGCCAGGGCTCACCGCTGCAGCCGGTGGGCATCCTGAGATCTGAGGTGTCTTCCTGCCTGTGCGCCCAGGCCGTGTCTTTCGGGTTTTTGGTGAAGACCCGTGGGAGCTCCCAAGTCATGGGAAGGTGGGGTTCATCGCTGGGTTTCTTCCCTTTCATGTTTTAACGAATTGTCGGTTCTGCCAAGGGTCACCCAGCTGTCCTAGCTCTGGTGTGTGTTGCATGTACTTTTCTGGAAGACTTACGGTGGGAGCTTCCAAACCACTTGGATTCCAACCCACAGTAAGAAAAACACTGTACGCGTTGGCCCAACGTGACGTACACTCACGTGAAGACCGCTGGAGGATGATCTTTGGAAGTCACAGCCCTGTTTATTCTCATGGAATTCCCTTTTATGCCTTTGATGATTTCTAGTCGTTCTTTTTTGTCTTCCTCTTCTTTTCTTCCTGGAGAGAAGGAAGAGATGGGACTCACTATGTAGCCAGACTGGCCTCAAACTGCCTGGGGCTGCCAGGGGGCTAGGGCTGTAGCTGTGTGCCACGACTCCCAGCTGGTCTGTATTTTTTAAATTTGCTGGTCACAATTCACTAACCTGGTTTCAAAGTCTCGGACCACATTTGAGAGAACCCAGCCTTGAGGCATATCAGGACACGGAATCAGGCAGTGTGGGAGATGAATGTGAGCTCAGGAAGTTAAAAGCAAGACTTTTCTTGGGAAAGCTGGTTCCCTCCAGCCAACCAGCCCAAGTCAGCCCAGGCCAGCCCAGGCCAGCCCAGGCCAGTCAAGGGAGCTTGCCATTAACTCTTGCTGCCTGGGCTTTGAGGAAGCTTCAAAAAGACAGCACATCAAAAGACTGCTTTGCGTGAAGTCCATTACTACACTTAATTTTCTTAGAACAGGACCACGTGGAGGGGAGCCCTCGGTACCAATTATCTCTAGTTCTAAAGTATGCTGAGGTATAATTAATAAGGCACGAAATCCTCCCACTTCAAGTGAACAGTTCTACAGCCTTTAGTAAGCCGACAGAGCCGTGTTCTCTCAACCACTGTCCAGCCTCTGAACATTCCTGTCTTCTGTTAGAGTTCCCTCCATCTTCTCCTGACCACACTCCCAATCTCAGTCAATCACCCATCCACATTCACCTGTAAACACTTGCCTTTTCTTGATGTCTCACATGTGGCCATGCAACGTAATGGCAGTTTTGTTCGGTGACACGCCAGATCCATGACAGTAGCCCTGAGAAGATTATAACCGAACTGAAAATACCAGTCATTTAACATTTGTACCGCACGTGTCCTGCGTTGCTCAGTGCTAAGTACACAGATACTTGGCATTGTGTTACAGTAGGCTTGGTCTTCAGGATGGCAGCATGCTATGCTGGCTTGCAGCCCAGGGCCTGGAGGCTGCACCATGCAGCACACGTGTGTAGATCTGTGAGTATAGCTCAGTCGTAGAGTGCACCTAGCATTCAAGAGGCCTTGGGATTACCCCTAGCACCACAGCAAACAACCCAAACGAGTAACGTAGGCATGCAATAGAGTGTACCATCTAGACTCACGCATGTGCTCTCCACAGCGTTCACTCAAGGACGCATTCTCAGAGCATATCCCACTATTGATATATGACATATATAATATACAGCTATACATAGGCATAGTTGTTCCTTTTTTTGTGTATGGTATTCATCCCAAGATCCTAGTGGATGTTCCAAACCAAAAAAGATGCATTCTTTTTTTATTTTTTAAAGATTTAACTTAAAAAAAATGACGTGTGTGTGTGTGTGTGTGTGTGTGTGTGTGTGTGTGTGTGTGTGTGTGTGTGTTGCGGGCAGGTGTGCTCTTGTGAATACAGTTGTACATGGAAGCCAGAGGTGTCGGATACCCCTGGAGAAATTGTGGATTGCCTGATGTGGCTGCTGGGAACCGGACGTGGGTCCTCTGTGTTCTTTACTTCAGATCCACATCCCCAGCCCGGCTATGTCTCTTCTCATACACGCGTGTTTACGGCCAAGCTTAGTCTATAAGTTAGACAATAATAAAGTAGAATAGCAGTATCAATAACTCTAATAAAAGTTGCATGCATGCAGTCTCCTGCAATTTTCTATTCAATGCTTTTAAATTGTGATTGATGGTAGATAACTCAAGTCCCGGAGAGGAACCTTGGATAAAAGGGAGAGGTGGTATAAGTAGGTTCACATGCTACCGTCTCCTGAGTCTGATTTGTCAGAAATTAATACTTTTCAAAAGAGATGCACGCCTTTAATCCCAGTGCTCGGGAGGCAGGTGAATATCTGTGAGTTCCAGGCCAGCCTGGTCTACAAAGGGAGTTCCAGACCAGCCAGGGCTATCTGTTTCCAAAAAGAAAGATATCTCTCCCTCCCTACCTCACTCACTCCCTCCCCCTTTCTCTGTCTCTCTCTCTCTCTGTCTCATAAACTTTGAATCAGCAATATGGTCAGTGGGTGAAGGCAGTTGCTGTCAAGCCTGATGACCCAGATTCAATTCCTGGTATTGCTGGAGTTTCTTTCTAACCTGGTCCGGCAGTTGATTTGCCCCAAATAAGCACACATAAACTGTTGGCCGCTAGTTAGGGCTTCTTACTGGCTAGCCCTCTTTTAATTATTAACCCATAACTAATTAAGTATTTCTACATGGCCTTATCTTACCAGAGAATGCCTGGCACATCCTATCTTCCCGGTCTTTACATGGTGTTTCCTCCCGGTGTCTCTCTCCAGCATTCTCCTCGTCTCCTAGCTCTGCCTGTCTTCCTGCCTCTACTGGCCAGTCAGTGATTTATTCATTAACCAATAAGAGAATCACATATACAGAAGGACGTCCCCCATCACCCTGGAACTCACATTGTGGAAAGAGAGAACGGTCACTCAGCTGGCCATAATGCATTGTGAAACTCATTCCCACGCACAATAAAACAAGTTTAAGTTGGATGGCTCTATTTTTTTTATACAAAGACTTTTTACCTTGGCAGTTGGTGAAAATATCAACCCTGTATAACATTTGTTTTTTTTTTTTGTTTGTTTGTTTGTTTTTTTGGGTTTTTCGAGACAGGGTTTCTCTGTGGCTTTGGAGGCTGTCCTGGAACTAGCTCTGTAGACCAGGCTGGTCTCGAACTCACAGAGATCCGCCTGCCTCTGCCTCCCAAGTGCTGGGATTAAAGGTGTGCGCCACCGACGCCCGGCACTGTATAACATTTGTAAAGAGAGATTTCATTGTGGTAGCACAGAGATCTTCCTGCCTCAGCCTCCTGAGTCGGGATTACAAGAAGGAACCACCACGCCCAGCTCCCCCAAACCCATGCTTTTGAGAACAGGGTCTCACATATCAAGTGGCTTGGAACTTGCTAGATAGCTGGGGGGGGTCTGGGAGTTATCTTGAGCTTCCTGTACTCCCAACTTCCCCTCCCCCAGGCTGAGATTACAGGCATGAGCCGTCTGGACTGATGTGTGTGCTGTTGGGGGTTCCATGCCAGGCTTCATGTATGCTAGGCAAGCAAACACTGAACTCCATGCTCCCCAGCCCCATTCTGCATTCTTTGTAAACAAAGTATACCAGACTCAGGTAGGCAGGGAGGTGGTTATGGAGGTGGTGGCAAGGGCTTGTGCTGTATGAGCCAGCATTTACCAGGGAGCTTCCTCCTATTAATGAATCTTTGCTCTAAAATGGAGCAAGGAAAACTTCCCAGGACCTGATTGCCTCTGTCCCCTGCCTTAAGCCTCCCCCCAACTCCCCCCTTCACATAAGTGTGACTCCAGGAGTCTTTGACCCATTCCCTGCTTGCTTCCAGCCTGCTTTCTGCAAGGGGTCTCCCTCCCCAACCCTCAGGGCCCAAAGCACCAGGCAGTCGGGGCCATCCTGCCATGCCCTTCTTGGGGTGCAGGCCCACAGAGGCTGAGCAGCTGTGACTTAGACGGTCCCCAGCCATTCCTTCTGAGCCCGGCCAATCTGTCACTGGTTTCTGCTTCTTCTACAGATGAATTGAAGAACAAGACCGTGTGTGAAGACCAGGAGCTGAAACTGCACTGCCATGAGTCCAAGTTCCTCAACATCTACTCGGCCACCTACGGCCGGAGGACACAGCAAAGAGACGTCTGTCCCTCGGAAGCAGAGCTGCTGCCCCCCTTTGGTAGGTGGCTTTTGGGGGGTGGGGCTATAATTAGCCTATCGTCTGAGTGGATTTTGGTCCTGGGTGAGCAGTGAAATGTGGTTGGTACCTCGGGAGAGGGGAAGTAAAGGACGGGGATCCCTCTCCCCCAGCCACCTCTCTGCCCCATAGTCCTGTTCTGTTGATGGTTCAGCCATGCTCCATGGAGGTAAGGAGTGAGCATTCGCTGTATGCGGGGCCCTG
Source organism: Mesocricetus auratus (assembly GCF_017639785.1). Taxonomy (NCBI): domain Eukaryota; kingdom Metazoa; phylum Chordata; class Mammalia; order Rodentia; family Cricetidae; genus Mesocricetus; species Mesocricetus auratus. Next base: position 6,737,511 of record NW_024429192.1, on the reverse strand, counting down.
GTCTAGGCATTGGGTGCTCGTCAGTGACCAACGATCTACCCAGCCATTGGGCACCCTTCCAGCAGTGCATGAGGAGAAGACGGGAAAGGGACAGATACAGCAGGCTTCCATATGCACGGCCTCTGCCTTTGCGGGTTCACCCAAGCATGCATTGGAAGTGCTTGAGGGGGAGCGGGGGAGCTCCTATATTGAACACGTGTGAGGTTGTTGCCTTTGTTACCAGGAGCGTCCGCGGTGCTGCCCATCAGCCACATACACCCTAAGATAGCTGTGAACAAGGCCCCACACATTTCTAGATGCCAATGCCACATCACGATGTCAAAAGATTGTTTATAATACCTTCTATAATATAAACATAAACATTGGTTATGCTATCATCTTCCCAGGAGCACATGCCTTGAAGGGCCTTGTGATGTCTTCCAAGGTTCATGCACCAAAATTTCACTCCTGATGGGAGGTATTAAAGTGATAGATACTTAATGCCACTGAAGCATTTGGAGGTATGAACTTTGGAGGTGATGAGAGGCAGATAAGGTTGATTATCGGTGCGGAGGCCCCATGAGTGAATCCTTTGAAAGGACAGGGTGAGACCAGAGAGGAGACAGCTGCAGACTTTGTCCTGTCTCCTGTTATGTGGTACCATGTGCTGCCTGAGGCTTCGCCAGGAAGGTTATCATCAAATACAGACTCTTGACCTTGGACCAGAGCCATGAGCCAAAATAAGTCTGCTTTCTTTATAATGTTACTCAGCTCAGGTATCTTATTGTAGTGAAACAAACCCTAGAAAACGAATACTGACAGTTTGCTCTGGGAGTGTATGAGGTTATTAGTATATCTCTATCCTAGAATGTGGAAGCGACTTTGAAACTGAATAATGGGAAGAGGTCAGAAGAGTTTGGAGGAATAGGTTGGGAAAAATTTGTTTTGCCATAAGGCAAATATCATTGGCAAATTCTGACGAGGGCGAAGAAGAAGCCAGTGAGTTAGAGTTAGATGGAAGTGGGGAGCCTCTTAGAAAACGGGGAGGGGGTTATTCTTTTTTTTTTTTTTTTTTTTTTGGTTTTTCGAGACAGGGTTTCTCTATTGTATCGGAGGCTGTTGGTCCAGCCTGGCCTCGAACTCACAGAGATCCGCCTGCCTCTGCCTCCCGAATGCTGGGATTAAAGGCTGCGCCACCAACGCCCGGCTGGGGGTTATTCTTATATGATGGCAGCAAACAGCCCTGCTGCGTGGAGTCCATGCCCTAAACTCTTGTGGGACACCACGTGTAAAGATGATGGACTCATTTATTGGGTGTCTCAGTTAGGGGTTCAGCTGCGGTGAAGAGACACCACGACCATGGCATCTCTTACAAAGGGAAACGTCTAATCAGGGTGGCTCACAGTTCCAGAGGTTTAGTCCATTATCCTTACGATGGGGTGTGGTGATGTGCAGGCAGACGATGGAGAGGAGCTGAGACTTCTACGTCCTTATCTGCAGGCAACAGGAAAGTAACCTGTAACGCTAGGTGCAGCTTGAGCATAGGAGAACTCAAATCCCGCCTTCACAGTGACACACTTCCTCCAACAAGGCCACACCTCCTAAGAGTGCCGCTCCCTTTGGGAGCCGTTTTCTTTTAAACCGCCACACTGGGTAGATGAGATTTCAAATCCACAAAGAGTCTCACTGCCGCATGGCCGTTACTGGCTGCGTTTGGTCAGATTTACAGTAAAACTCAAGACCTAAGGGAAAGATTTGAAAAACTCTCAGTCTGGCCAAGGAGGAAGCAAAGGAATAGAATGTAAGGGTGTGGCTATGAAAGTACTTACTGGAGAGATTAGTGTGGACAGAAGCCAGTTTCTGTGATCAGAGCTACTGGAAAAAGGCCCACAGTCAAACAGGCCTGGGTGTAGTTTCTGTGGGTGCTAGCCCTTGGCATCAAGGCTAGAAGGCAGTCCTTGTGGTAGTATTGTGATTTCCTCTGAGGTCTCAAAGGGGAGTCTTGAGAAGCCTGGCAGGAGTTGACCATGGGTTGGAGCACCTGTGGAATGAGGTGAGGCATAGTGCGGTTGATATTGGTGGATGCAGAGGGCTGGTGGACACCTGCGGAGGCTCTCGGGCTCTTGTGTTTGGAACAAGGAATGAGATGTGGATAGCAGCAAGCAAAACGAGAGGATTTACTAGGGAAGAATGCACTCTCGAGAAAGGAAGCCAGAAGGAGCCTTAACTGTCCAAGCCATGTGGACTTTCACACCCCACCATTGAGGGCTCTTCGTTAATTTGCACAGTGCAGGCTTTCTCACAAACCGTTGTCAGAGGTAGCCTATAAAAAGCCACAGTTCACGTCAGACTTCCTGGAGTGCCTGCAGGCAACTGTAGCAGGCCTTCTCTCGTCGTCACAGCCCAAAGGCTTTCGTGTGCAGGTCTGGATTCACACGGGCTCCATTCTGTGTTTCTTCCCTTACACCATTTCTCTTTGAAACATGCTTTACATTTGTTTATTTGTTTATTTATTGTTTACACGTGCATGCATGAGAGTCAGAGGGCGACTTGGGGGAGTTGACTCTCTCCTTCTACCATGTAGGTCCCAAGGATCAACTCAGGCCACTAGGCTTTGGTGACAAGTGTCTTTGCTCCCCCTGCTACCCCAACATCATTTCTTAACGTGGGTGAAGGGTTCCCTGTCTCTCAGGCTTCCTAAATCTAATGTGTGTGCTTTAGGAACCCACAAGTGTCCCAGCTGTTCCTTTGAGTGCACAAAGATTCAGCCAAGTGGGCAGAGCCATCTGTGTTCCCCAGGTGGCTGTCAACACTGGGTGGGAGTCAGGCTTACATGGGAAAAGTAACCAACCAAGTGACAAGTTAGACACAGGTTTCCCCGGAGAGCTGGGGGAACCCTCAGGACGGCCCACTGGGGTAACACCATCGATAACCTGCAGATACAGGAAGACCTGTGCGGTGAAGACCCTGCCCTTGCATAGCGTTCCGGAGGGAAGAGTTTAAGCTCTGCACAAGGCAGCCTGCTGACCCTGTCCCCTCAGAGGCTGCTCTGAGCAGGGTCCCCAGAACACACAGTGATGAAGATGAAGCTCTTCGCTGCACTGATGACCCCCCCCCCCGTCAACGCGCTGTGCTCTGCAGTGGGAAGGGCTCACACGGGAAAGTCAAGGCTCTTGAGACCAAACGAGGAAATCTCAAGTCCACACGCGTTCCCCGGCTCAGAACCACGCGTGCAAAGACCCAGGCCTCTGGTTGGAGGGATGGCTTGGTGGGTAAAGTGCTTGCTAGGCAAGCATGAGGACTTGAGTTCTAATCACATAAAAAAATCTAATCACATCATTAAAAAGGTCAAGTGCGGGGTGCACTCCCGTAACCCCGTTGCGAGAAGGCAGACACAGGAAGGTACTTGGGCCTTTTGGGCCGGTCAATCTAGCTAATTGATGAGATCTAGAGTTAGTGTGGGGGCCTCTGTCAACAAATAAATAAATAAATGGACACACAAAATGGTGACCTCTGGTCTCTATGCAGACACACACACATGTACGCACGCGCGCGCGCACACACACACACACACACACACACACACACACACACACACACACACACCTGTAAAGCTACAAACTGGAGCTGGAGAGATTGCCCAGGGGCTAAGAGCACTGACTACTCTTGCAGAGATCCAGGTTTGGCTCCCAGCTCCCGCATGGTGGCTCATGACTGCGTAGGACTCCGCTCCAGAGGAGCACACACCATCTTCTGTCCGCCATGTGCTTTTCTGGTGCTCATGCACGTATGAATGTGAATACATCCGTAAATTAAAAATAGGTGAGTCTATAGAAGATGCAAACCTTTGCAGGCCAACACATTTCTTTGTCCTACTGGATGCTAAGAAGCCTTTGCTCTTTGGACAGCTAAGCTGTATCAAGGTTACTGACTACACCCAGCGAGAACTCCTCATAAATTCATCACTTTGTCCCTTCGGAGTAAATATACTTTAATGTCACCCAACTGACAAAGGACACTTCATGTCTCCCCAGGTGGCCCACATCCCCTCTCTGACCCTAGGGTCTCCCCCTGGTGGCAGCAATTTGGCTTCTTGGCTCCCAGCCTTCTCTGGGCATTTCTCATCTGGACCACAGGTCCCCTTCTTTCTCCACTGAGCAGCACCTGGAAATCTTCACTGAAGTTAAACAGACCATACTCCCTCTGTGTAAAATCCTGCACCCTGCCCATTGTAACCAGATTAGAAGCCGCTGTGGTCCTGTTTCTGCCCCCTTCCCTCATGACCCATACAGCATTCTGTGTCCCTTCAGACTCCCAAGCCTGTGCACAACTTCCTCTTTTGACTTGGGCTGTTCTGTCACCACACCTTAGTGTGGTCAGCTCTGTCATACTCGTTAGAAGTCACCTGGAATGCCATACTGGACAGGTTTCCCTACCACCTGGCAGAGCAGAGCCTCGTTGTTGCCAACTCCGTCTTCATGGCGGAAACCTCCATGCCACGAATGGGGGGCTCATCCTCCCAAAGGTTCAGCTCCGCAGCGGCTGTGTCTGAGGTATCAGAGTGGTGCCTGTCTCAGGATGGGTGCCCTGTGAATCCTTGGTGGCAAACGAATCAGAGCCCCTTGAGCTCATGGCGGAGTGCTCGTTCTTGACTCTGGGTTGTAGGCTGGGATGCGGGCCTGGTGAGGTCGCAGCCTCTGAGCTCTCCAGAGGTGCTGCTGCAAATCCAGGTTGTTGTTGTTTTTAAGTAAAATGTTCCAACTTTTAAAGCCCTGAACAAGCCAAAGAAAACATGCCTACAGGTCACATCCAGGCCACAGGCTGCCAGTGTATATGTGTATGTGTGTGATCTCCAGTCACTGTTCCAGCCATTCCTGCGGCCCAGGCACATGGCTTTGAAGAAGGGAAAGGCACATTTGGCCTTCACCCTAGCCCTGGCATGGGCTCAGATGAGTGAGCACATGAGAACGGAGGGCTGGTTCTCATCAGGGAGCTCTGAAGGGAGCCCTGTGGTTGGTGTCCCAGAGCATCTGGCTTTCGGGATTGATTTGTGTATTTTCCTATGCATATGAGCTGACGCCTGGGGAGTTCACATGCTTTAGATTCAGCACACCCCTCTGGAAGCCCATGCCTTGGTGGATATGAGATGGCCTGTCAGGCACATAGTGGCCAAGGACCATTCCGGCTGCCACAACAACTCAGCATGGTTTCAGCATTCAAAGGCTGGGAGGAAGGTATTTCTCGAAGTTTCTGAAACAATATCATTGCCTTTGGCACAAACACAATAACAACATCAAACAGTAATAATAATAATAAGATTCAACTATAAATTTCACCCATCAAATGACAGGATATTTATTTTCTGAATTTCTTCTAAGCCCTGATGTCTAAGAATAAATTTTGTAATTATCTTTTGGCCTCTTTTCATTTAGCTTTATAGCAGTGGTCTTTGACCGTGTGGCCAGGAAGACCCCAACACTGCCCACCATCTTGCTTGGATGATTCCCAACTGGGAGGGTTTTGTTGTTTCTGAGTTTCAGAATACATTTTGTAGACAGCGTGCTGGTAGACTTTTACAGGCTAGTTCTTTGGGATAAATTCCCACATGTTTTATATCAAAAGAGGGTGGGGTCTGTTTATATCATCGGAGCACTTCCTGACTTACATGTATAAGCTTATCAATAAGTACATACAAGCACATATGTACCAATTTGCATAAATAAACAGTGAGGTACAATTTTGGATTGCTCTGTAACCTTGGCTGTCCGGTGTTTGATTTTCCTAAAGGTCTCCAACCTAACCCTTCTAACTAGTCCTGTAATATTGCTCTAATTTGCCTTCCTTGGATGATGGATGATGGTGAACATGTCTCCATGCTTTGCACGGGCACACATTTTTCCTAGCCTTTCTCCCCCTTTCCTCCCTGCTGGAGTCTTGATCGATCGATCGATTGATTGATTGGCTGACCGAGTTCATAAATTGTTTCAAGTTCCTAGTCGAGCAGAGAATAACCCACACTCTAATATTTCTGAACTTGCAGCTTGGGTTTGCTACATGTGGCTGGCTACTGGTTTCTTGAAGTGACATTGTATTTGTCATTTGAAATTTTCATGCATGTATACGTTGTGTTTTGATCTTATCCAACCCCGACTACCTCCGTTCAACTCCCGCTAGACCTCCATCCTATCTCCCTCCCAACTTTCCTCTTTCTTTTAAACATACTATTACTAATAGCCCCCGAGTTCCGTTAGTGCTGATCACTCCTCATTCTGTCTGTGTTGTGTGTAGAACTGTTTCGAGAGGAGCTGACTGAGGGACTCTGAGCGGCCTTCCCCATGGTGGATGTCACTACATGTGTGTGCCACCCTTGAAGTCACAGGAGTGATGCCACTGTGCTGTGATGAGCAGTCCCACAGCCCGGGTGTCAATGAGACACGCTGTCTTACTGAGCACAGGCTATGAGAGTGCTTATACCGTGACTGTGTTCCGGAACCACAGAGAGCACAGTGTCCCCCCCCCCATCCCATCTGAAAGGCAGAAGGCCAGGCCAAGCATGGGAAGGCAGGTAGTGACATCACCTGTGTTGGTTGTACATCACAGCCTTGTCTAGGGCAGGACTACTGACAGCTATCTGTGTTTCCTGCAGGTAGATAGTTGTATTCATACAGCACAGCATAGAGAATGTTATCCAGGCAGCTTCATACCCAGATCAACGGCTGGGGCAGGCCAGGCACCTGGGGGGACACCTAGCCTGCTGTTCAGGGTTCAGCTGGGACAGTCGCACTGGAGCTTCTGTTGACTTTGGGGTACAAGGGTACTTGATGCTGGGATTTCCATCAAAACGCCAGAAATTTTCTCCAAAATTCTCTTCAGGATCCTCCTAACTCTTGCCCCCTCCCCTGTCGAAGAGCCGCCAATTCAGCCACGCATTCCTAAGTATCAACCTGTATGTTCACCTCCTTTTGCTGTGTAATAAAACACTCCACATTTTAATGGGCTCTGATAAAACACGTATCACCTTGCGGCTTCTGCGGGACAGGAATTCAGGGGCAGCCCAGAGCTGAGGCTCTCCACTTGGGTGTAAGGAGGTCTCCCGAGGTTACAATCTGCTTCAAGGTGGCCAACCGATACGGTGGGAAGTTGGCACTGGTTGCTGTAATAGGCTTCAGTTCCTCTCCTGGCAGGCCTGGGGTGTCTTCAGGAAGTGGCAGCCGGCTTCTGCTGGGAATGGGGTCATTTATTCCTCCTCTGCCATACTGCCTGGCCTAGTGCGTGCGGGAAGAGGGTATTCATGGACATAAATCCCTGGAGATATCTGCGGCTGTAAACCATCTTGAATACTGTCTGGTGCCCCACTAAAACTCACACACTGAAATCCTTGCTTCCAGGACCTGAGGATCTGCCTTAACTGAGGGAGAGGACCTTTAGAGGGGAGATTAAGTTGACGTGGGGTCATTTGAGTGGGCCCTGACCCGATCAGATCTGTGCCTCTGTAATGAGAGGAAGTCAGGAGACAGGCATGTGCAGTGTAAGACAGACAAGCCAGCCAGAGGCCCCAGGGAGCCAGCCTTGCTGACACCTCAGTCGAACTTGCAGAACTGTCCAGAAACAGCTTCCAGGGTTGAGTCTGAGAGGCACGGCTGCTGCCCTAGCAAGCGAGTATCAAAGAAGATGATTACAATTAATAAAGTGACAACAAAAGGTGGACGTCTCACAACCCTATGGGCCCAGCAAGTAAGGCCTGCGTTCTTTGCACTGAGGGTGGCCCAGCCAGAGGCATTTCTGAAAGGTCTCGCGGCGAGCCAGGGCTGTTACTGCGAAAGTTCATCTGGGAGAGGGGAAATGAAAGGCATGAGTTCAAGAGGCCGTGGCTGGTCCTGTGCGCACCAGTCAGAGCGGCCCTTCCCTGGGGCCAGGAGGGAGCCTTCCCAGAGAACCGGGCACCAGGGCGTGCCTCCACCACGGCGGTGTGTCATTTCCTGCTATGGTCACATTTTCTGGGTGGGCTCCAGGGATTCTGCTATTTCCTCAATAAGAGAATGAGAAACCACACAATGGGCCTCAAAGGCTGGGCTGAGGCTGTCCCAAGGCCAAGTGTGGGCAGGCCTGGGCTTTTCAGCCAAGATCAAGGTGCCAGGAACTCTCCACTGCCAAGACAGGGCCACTTAAGAGCAGCCAGCCCAATTATCTGAATAAACACTGGCTTGCAAGAGTGATTAACTTCAGTCACGGTGCTCAACAATTGCCAAAAAGTAAGAATTGAAATGGTCGAATATCTTGTTATCACATGTATCGGGGGAGAGGGAGCTTGGCAAGCAAAACCTGTGTGGGCAGGAAATCGCCACCTTTAAAGAAACAACACAATCCTGGGGATGGTTCAGGGCTCAGCCTCAATAAGGGCACAGCCAGCCCCGAGTCAGCCCTGAATTGCCTGGGTCAGCTTCCTGAAGTCACGGCTAAGATAAACTTTCTGGCGGTAAGACCAAAATCTTTGAGGCAAGGTAAGTTCTCTCACTAGCGTATGGTGTGCTCTCAGAGTGTGTCAGAGGCGCCCCCACATCTTAGGTGCTTTCCTCTATCGGTCTTTAAGACTGCCCAGGCTGGACTGAGGATGCAGCCCGGTCGGGAGAGCGGCCAGGCATGCACCAGCATTGCAGGAACTGGGCATGGCGATGCATGTCTACAGCGCAGGTCCTTGGGGGGGGTGGAGGGGGATGGTCAGGCATTTATTTCTCCGTAGCTCTAAGACAGCATAAGCTTTCTAGAACATTCCTTTCCATCAGCAGCACACAGTGGTACCATTTCCCTAAGTAATCGCTTGTCACGGTGTGTCACCGAGGTCGTGTCCTGGCACTCTTTGATGGAGAAATCCATGACAAGAATTCCCATGGAAAGTCCCCTATTTGCATAGGAATATTCTAGCTCTAAGCATGGCATTGCTTATTGTGTTAGAAAATGGCGCGGGGAGCATCTAAGGGTCCCGTGGGTCAGAGGTCAGCCTCGGGTGTTGTTCCTCGAAAGCCGGCTAGCTTGTTTCTTGAGGCGGGGTCTCTCCCTGGCCTGGAGCTCACTAAGTGTTGGGCAAGGCTGGGTGAGCAGAGAGGGACTCCCCTGCCTCCTCCCCCCAGGGCTTGCATGCTTTACCCTTGGAGGCCAGAAGGGGGCAGCAGATTCCCCCGGGTTTACAGGCAGCTGTGAGCCGTTCCGTGTGGGTGCTGGGGACAGTTCAGACGCCCTGGAGGAGCAGCCAGTGCTTTCAGCAGCTGAGCCGCCTCAGCCCCAACACACGAGCTTGTGTGGGGGACACCGAAACGGAGCCTAGCTAATGCGCCCATGCTACCGATGGAGGGGATAACAGCACTGTGCCTGCCTGCCCGCTCAGTCTTCCGTCCGTTTCTCAGTTGCTCGGCCGGGTCCTGCAGTGAGCTGGGGAGTGGGAGTAAGACGATGAACAAGACAGATGTATGTGGGGCTGGAGAGATGGCTCAGTGGTTAAGAGCACTGCCTGCTCTCCCAGAGGTCCTGAGTTCAATTCCCAGCAACCACATGGGGGCTCACAACCATCTGTAATGAGGTCTGGTGCCCTCTCCTGGGGCACATGCACTGTATGTATAATAAATAATTAAAAAAAGAGACGTATTTGCACATGGACCCTGTGCATTTAGAAGAAAGCCTTAAGCTAGGCAAATATTTCAAAGCCTAGGGGCCATGAGGTAAATAGGAGCCTCACTACAGGCTGCGGAGACCAGGGCAAGGCAAACATCCAGGCTTTGACAAAGAGGACATCACAATTTCAAGGTCGTGATGACAAGTCCTTAGGCCAAGCTCAGGGCTTCCCGAGGGCTGATGGCCAAGCTGGTGCAAAGCATCTTGGGTGATCAGCAGAGAACAGAGAAACGGCCTTTGTGTGACCGGAAGTTCATCTCAGCACATGTGCGTGTGCGCGCGCGCGTGTGTGTGTGTGTGTGTGTGTGTGTGTGTGTGTGTGTGTGTGTGTGTGTAGCAAGTGCTATAAGCTGCATGGTGACAGGTGCAGACCAGCCTGACGCTCCCCCTGCCCCTTCCCTTCCAGACTGCCTGTCTTACACGGCTTTGCAAGTCCTGTCCAGGCGGTGCTACGGGAAGCAGAGATGTAAGGTCCTCGTGGATAATTACCACTTCGGGAGCCCCTGTCTTCCAGGAGTGAAAAAATACCTCACTGTTGCCTACGCCTGTGGTAAGAATAAACCCTCAACCAGCTCCATGAACACATGCCTGTTAGGGAAGTGGTAGCCGCGTCCCGCAGGAGTGTGTGACCCTTGAATCGCGCACAGTAGGTGGCGCGTGGCCTGGCACATAGTAGGCGGTACGTGGCCTATAAGCACGACCGAAAGGATGGAAGAGTGGGGAGAGGTGTATTGCCTGAAGCATGTAAGGAGTACTCTGGAGTCACTCCAGCCTTGGAAAGCGCCGTGGGGGCGGTCTACGGAACTGAGCATGCTCAGTTCCGGAAAGACGGTTGAAACATTCCTAGGTTTAGTTCAATCATGGGGTAGACATTTGAAGGGTGAAAATGGTGGACAGCAGCAACGCCAGCTTTGGGGAGGCTGGGGATTCAAGGGCTGGTCTGGGCTACATAGAAATCCCTGTCTCAAAACAACAATAATGATGATGACGGACAGGAATACTTTTGGTGGTACCCAACATCTCTGTCCCGGAACTGTTTTAGCTGAAGTCAAAGGAACACACCTTTAGGGTCCTTAACATAGGCGCTAAGGGTGCCGTCCTGCTTGCCTGCCGTTGGAAGATCCCCACAGCTCAGCTGGTTACTGCTGAGTCGCCTCACACACCTTTCCTCTCGGTTATCCTGGTTCATGGCATTCACGTCAGATAAGCAATGGGGTTTTCTTCGGTTGAAAACTGTCTGGGGAGCACGTCAGGTCATCAGGTTGGCAGAGGACGAGCAAGTAAGTGGGGACAACTTTGAGGCCACTGAGGATGAACGAAGCCAGCAGCGATTTCTATCTTGGTTCTCAGGGAGCCCTTAAATGTCCTGGTGTTGTGCGAGTCCACACAAGTATCTTTTGGCTCCTCTTCAGGCTTCCAGTACCGTCTGGAGACCCTAACTGACCCTACCCCAGCAGCCATTTGTCCATCCTCTCTGAGCTTCTCTCTGCAGTTCCGAATCTCCACAGCCTCTGCCATTCACGCAGAAGCCTTGTCTCAATGCTTCTGGCATTCACAGAGAGCCAGGAGCCCAGAGACAGACTGAGAAAGAAATGACCCTTCTGGTAGGGAAAGTCAGCACACCCAGGGTTTTACTGCTGCCAGGGGATCGGGGAGAGTGTTCTTGGGACCCAGAGACAAGCAAGAGGCTAGTGGATTCGACCACACTTGTGGTGCTGCTGCTGTGTTCCTGGGGTCAGTGCTGCGCTCTGCAGCTGGCCGAGATTGTCTCCCCCAGCATCTCCCTGTGCCTCTCCAGAAACGGACACAGAGGCGCCAGGGTCTCCTGGATCGAGTGGTTCACGGCTTGGGGCTGTTGTCTGCTTGTTGGTCCTGAGGTGTCTCCAGAAGGATTGAGTTAAGCACCCAGAGAAGGAAATGGGGTTTCTCATAGCTGGAGATGACTACAGGGTCTCTGTGAAAGCAGTGCTGCGGATCTTGCCTGGTTTCTGTTGGCTTCACCTCTACTTCCTGTTGCCACTTCTCCCGGATATCATCTGGCCGGAGGGAAAAATGAAAATAAGCAATTTTCTGCAGCTAGAAAACTTGGCATCCTCTCCCTTCTCCCAGTTGGCAGCAGTGTGTTTTGCCTTTATAACTCCACTCTCTGTCTGTCTGTCTGTCTCTCTGTCTCTCTCTCTGTGTCTCTGTGTCTCTCTGTCTCTCTCTGTCTGTCTCTCTCTGTCTCTGTCTCCCTCCCTCCCTCCCTCCCTCCCTCCCTCCCTCCCTCTTCTGTCCCTCTGCCTCTCTCCCTGAATCTCAAGATAGTCCTGAACCCCCTACATAGCCGAGGATGACCTTGAACTTCTGATCCTTCTCCCAGAACCGTCCTTTCTTATATCTCGTCTACCATGTGACCCGGGTTGCTAGGCTCCTCCAGGTTTCTGACGAAGTGAGGAGAAAGTTCAGAGCGAAGGCAGAGGAGCAGGAGGGGTTTGATGGGGTCCTTACTGGTCACTTTGCTTTCGGGTATCTCGGATAGGTTTGGGTTCCCCTCAGCACCTACCTGAGGCATTCTTCCACCTACTGAGAGAGAGACACCTGGGTGGACTCCAGCACACTGCAGGCTGCGCAGCTGTCCCCACATTTCCGTGACCCCCTCCTGAAGTTTCCCACACTCTACACCCTGTCCACCTTAAGCAACCACCAGTCAACTTCTGCCCCAGATTTATCTTTTCTAGGCAGTTCATAGGAGCAGAGTTACGCAATGGATGGGTTCTGGTGACTGGCTTCTCGCACGGAGTAAGCTGTTTTCAGATTCACCCTTGTGTTCTTTTTATTACTAACATTTTCCGTTAGACGAGCACACTGTAGTTTATTTATTTTCTGCGTTTGTTTTGCTTGAGATGGGGGTCTTGCTGTGTAGCCCAAGCTAGCTTCAAACTTGAAGCCCTGCTCCCTCAGCTTTCCTGTCTCTAGGATCCGTTAAAGAGAGTATTTGTTTTCGTTAAATATATGTGCATATGTTTGTGCAGAGGGTGTGTGCGTGTAGGTGCCTGCAGAGACCAGAAAAGGGAGGTGGGTCCCTGGCTGCACTTACAGGCAGTGGTAAAACCACCCCCTGTGGTGCTGAGGACAAACTTGGGTCCCCTGCAACAGTAGATGCACTGTTAACCTCTGGGTCATCACTATAATGCCAGCTCCTCAGGAAAAAATACTGCAAATACATGCCTAAGATTTCATATTATGTCTTGGGCATTTGGTGGTCTCATATGTGCTATTTGTGTCAGTGTGTCAGTGTGTGTATGTGAGAGAGAGAGAGAGAGAAAGTGATCTGAAAAGTATTTTGCAAGTCTTTATCTACATTGTACCTTGAACATATATTAAATGCAAATGTGTTTTAATGTACCAGGTATTTAAAATGCTTCCTTTTGGTTTTTAGTTCCCAAGAACATACTCACAGCGATCGACCCAGCCATTGCTAATTTAAACCCTTCCCTGACGAAAGACGATGAATACGGTAATCTTTATGGCTTTTCCCAGCGTTTCCTTATAAGTGAAGTTAAGCAGCCGGTGAGGACAGCCAGGCACAGAGCTGGAGTGAAAGACCAGAGGTATCGGCTGCTCTGCTGATACCAATGGGGCGTGGCCGGCGCTCACACACAGCAGCCAGTGTTAGGCTTCAACAAAGAATTAAAATCACAAGTAGAATAAGTTTACCCCTACTCTCTCCCACTCCTCTTTTTCTTTCTGAAATAAAATGAAAATAAAATCACCTTGAACAGCAGATCATCTTAGAAACAGCTCAGGTTCTTGGTGATACCAGGAGCTTGCTGCAAAGCTGGGGCCGGAGCCAGCTGACCATGCCAGCCCCCAAAGGTCTTTGCTTCCCACCGAACTTACACAGATCGGGACAGAGCTATTTGATTTTGTTTTTTAACATTTGTTTACTTATGAGTGTGTATGTAAGTGCGTATGGACGCATGTGAGTATGGAGGTCAGAGGACAACTTTCAGGGGTCATCTCTCTCCCTCCACTCTGTGAGTCCCGGGGAGTGAAGTCACGCCATCAGGCTTAACAGCAAATACCCAACGAACCATCCCTGCCAGCCTGGATGTTTGTTTGTTTGGTTTTGGTTTTTTGAGAGAGGGTTTCTCTGTGTAGCCTTGGTTGTCCTGGAACCCACTCTGTAAACCAGGCTGGTCTTGAACTCATCTGAATTTTTTAATGACATATAGAACAAATTTAACCCGTTGAGTTCCTGGCAGTCCCATAGAATACATTATGATGCTATCTTTGGGTAGCAAGGGTTTTGCCTTGTGTTATTCTATTTTACTTATTATGCCTGCTCCCCGTTATGAAAGTAAAGTATAGGGGTCTATCTGTATCTTAGGGATTGATTCTAGAACTTTCCATACATGCACAAATCAGCAGGTGTTCAAGTTCCTTAAATATAACAGCCCGGTGTTTGCACAGAGCCCACACAACCCTCCTGTGGGCTTTAATCCCTTGATTGCCTATGATCCTTATCACAATGTCAATGCCATGTTGTGCTGCATTGTTTAAGAAATAATGACAAAAAGAAATCTGTACACGTTCACATTTCTTCTAAGTATCCTTTTTCTCGTCTGTGGCTGAATTCGTGGACGTGGTCCTCTCTGCCACAGAGGACTGGCCCTGTGGTTTGCTTCCTGCTAAAGAAAACACAACGCCAAGACACAGAACCCACCCTTAGCCCAAAGCTAGAGGTGACGGCTGGGAACATCTCTGCATTGTGGCTCCCTGCCACCCGTCTACCAGGCTCTGGATCTCAGCGCCCTTCCCTTCTCTGTCTCCCGCGGCTCCCGCCTGATCCTGCGGGGCCACCATCCCTCTGTAGTGCATCTGCCCCGTGTGATAGTCCCAGGACTCCCTGAGCTCCAATACTGGCCCATCAGCACTGGCCCATGCAGGCGGTTCCCTCGTGTCCAAAAGCAGGTCAGACAGACAGGCAGACAGACAGACAGACAGACACACACACACACACACACACACACACACACACACGCACGCGCGCGCGCTTCCTCCCAAGGCTTGTCATATCTCTGGCCCACAGAACAGACAGCCGTTCCAGGATGACATGAGGCATCATTCACTCGGCCTTCTAAAGGCACGATGGATGCCATTACCTTTGGCCTGGGATAGTGTGTTCTGTTCTGGAGGGGGTAATTGACACTCAGAAATGTTTTGGAGCCCTTTAACCACTTGACATTTTCAAAGACGGCTTCTGCATGAGCTGCTTGTCACTCAAACAAAACACCCAAAAGAAAGTAACATAAGAAAGGAAGGCTTTATGTTGGCTTTAGGAAAGGATGAAGTCCGTCATGGCTTCAGGACAGTGAGACAGTCCAGAACCAGAGGACACTCGGGAGCGGGGCCAGGTTACAGACCTCAAGGCCTGCCCCTGTGACCCGCTTCCTCCCGTGAGGATACATAACCTCTCTAAAGGTTCTGCAGCCTCCCAAACTGCAATGCCAGCCGGGACCACGTCTTCCCACACTCATGGGACATGTCACACAGAGGCCTCCACGCTAAGTGTCCCCAGTCTCCCACAGTTCAGCCAGAAGCCCAGTGGTTTGATGTCTGTGACTTTTAACTCTTCTGGCAGCCCTGGATGCAGGTCAACAGGGCTTATAGGACAGGCACACCCTGTATTGCTCTGACCGATGGCCTTTGCATTTTGCAGGTTTAAAATTCGACCCGAGTGGATCAAGGGTTGTAAGGAAAGATGGCGTTATCGTCAGCAACTCTCTGGCTGCGTTTGCTTACATTCGAGGTGGGTGAATGAATGGGAGCTTTTTGGGGGTGTGGAAGGGTTTGCTCGCCGCCTTCTCCCTGGCAGATACTCTGATGACGAAGGGACAGTGGCTTTCCGTTGTACCTGCGGTGTGGTGACATCCAGAAGCACAGGGCTGGGCTTCAAATAACAGCTGCAGCCACAAAACCAAGGGACCCGAAAGCATGCGGTTGAGTTGCTGAGGGCTTGGTTCCAAAGGAATTTCCCCCGTGAAGAGTAGAAATGCATCCCCCAGATTTGAGGATTAGGGTCATTGAATTCTACGCGCAACTGGAAGAAAAACAAAGCAGATCACGTTAAGAAGCAGAGCAGGTCCTGCCATGGGATGACACGGCCATCTCAGGAGGCCTGAGAATCACTATGGTTGCCAGGGCTTCCTTGTTAACACCCTCTGGGCTGAAGGCTCGCAGCAGGCCTGGCCATGTGCAGCCCTGTATGAGGAGGAATGCACACTCCTTGCTACCTCCCTGCATGTCCTGGGACAGACACTGGCTCCCTGCTCAAGGAAGGCTCTGGCGATCCACTTACACCACATTTTGCAATGCAAGACCCAGGACTCCCTAAGTAGAAGCAGGTATATTTTGGCTTATGGTTCTGGAGGTCAAGTTCAAGGCCAGGTGGCTCCCTTGGTTTGGGCTGTGGTAAGGGTGGGGCGTCATGAGTGATCACATTTTGCCCTCGAGGAGAGCAATCCCCTTTGGTGGACAGACCTAGTGACCTGAAGGCTTCCTGTAGACCCCACCTCCTAGAGGTTCCAAGGCCACCATGGGAACCAAACGTTTACAAATAGGCCCTAGGGGAACATTCATCAAAACTGTATAGAGGTCAGAAACTCTGAGGCCTTCTGTAAAAGGCCCAGTAACCGAATGAGTGAGTGTCTACTCAGGCCTGCTGGGGCTGGGGTTCTGCGGGGTAGAGCTTCCTCACAGGGAAATCAAGGCTTAGAGAAATGCCTCGGCACAGGAGCTAGTGAGCCTGGCCCCAGCCCCCCCATCAGTGCCCTGTTTCTCCTCCCAGGACTGCCCCCGTGGGCTTGCCACACACGCAGCGTGGTTTATTCACCTCTGTCTTTTCTTACGACTTCCGTCAGCATGCATGTGCTGGGGGCTGGTGGCGGTGACTGGAAGAGACAAAGGAGACAAGGAAAAAGGAGAGTTCACTTTCCTAAAACTGCCAGTCCTATCAGATGAGGACCCGCTGGGGAACTCGATTAACCTTAACTAGCTCAAGATAGTTCGGTCTACACAGTCCTATTAGGGCCTTGGGCAATCAGTATGCATTTGGGGAACGTGATCAGCCCAGAGCAACAGCTCTGAGGGATACGGTTCTGATCCTGAATTCTACACTTAAAGGAGCCAAGGGTCAAAGGAGTTGGGCCATTTGCCAAGGGGACCATGGACAGCGGCTGGGTCCAGCTTCACGCTGGGGGCGGGCAAGGCTGTCAATCAGAAGAGCTTTGTTGTCGGGCTTTGGAGGGCTGGGATCTCTTACCCAGTGCTATGCAAATATCATTCCCGCCATCCTTTCATGTGCTCGTCCTGCTACATCTTGGATGACGTGTTTGCCTGTCTAAGCTCCTTAAAGAGCAACGACTGACATCTGTCATATCTCCGTGTCTAGGACAGCTCTGGGGCAGACCAGGACACACTGAGTAGTCAACAAATGGCTAAATAAAAAACCCTGAGCCAATGCTATGGCCACCTTATACTCTTTGATCATCTATAACTTACAGGGTTTACCTATGGATCTGGAAAGATGGCTCAGTGATTAAGACTATTCCAATGCTATGGCCACCTTATACTCTTTGATCATCTATAACTTACAGGGTTTACCTATGGATCTGGAAAGATGGCTCAGTGATTAAGACTATTCCAATGCTATGGCCACCTTATACTCTTTGATCATCTACAGGGTTTACCTATGGATCTGGAAAGATGGCTCAGTGATTAAGACTATTCCAATGCTATGGCCACCTTATACTCTTTGATCATCTACAGGGTTTACCTATGGATCTGGAAAGATGGCTCAGTGATTAAGACTATTCCAATGCTATGGCCACCTTATACTCTTTGATCATCTACAGGGTTTACCTATGGATCTGGAAAGATGGCTCAGTGATTAAGACTATTCCAATGCTATGGCCACCTTATACTCTTTGATCATCTATAACTTACAGGGTTTACCTATGGATCTGGAAAGATGGCTCAGTGATTAAGACTATTTGCTGCTCTTGCAAGCTCATGTCCAGAGGTATACATACTATTGCCTGCAATTCTAGTTCAGGGGACCTGACACCTTCTGTGGGTTCTACACACACTTGGTGTACATTCACACAGATGTAAAATGTGTCTGGGGGTGCATGCATGCCACGGCATGCATGTGAATGTCAGAGGACAGCTTTGTGCACTTGGTTCTCTCCTACTGTTTACGTAGGTTTGGGGATCCAATCCAGACTGTCAGGTTTATGTGGCGAAAGCCTGTATCCACTGAGCCATCCTGCTGACAGTCCTACAACCCAGAATGATGCTCCAGCCTTTTAACAGGAGGACTGGATGGGACGTTGTTTGATTTTATTGAGAGATGTTTTAATATGCTCATCTTAGCAAGTCACAGCCAAGGCTAGGTGTGGATCCAAAAAAGCCTTGCATCAGGGCTAGGAACCAGAGGCTGCACACAGGCTCCTGGAATTGTTTGATAGTGAGGTTGAGGCCACTAGCTAGAACAGCTGGGGAACCAAGAGCTTGATCAGGGAAGATCCCCACAAACTGAGAGGAAACACGAGGGTGTTTCCTAATCAGGCCGCCAGGTAGCTTTGACATATGAATGTAGTCCTATAGATGGGGACAAGCAGACAGGCAACCACAGCCACATTAGCGTCTTATTGGCGTCTGGCTTTGTGTGTTTACCTCATCTGGGCCTTTTGTGACTCAGTATTCAGTCACTGTCCTTGCTGTTTGGGATTGTGGTGTGGATATTCGTGTTCAGCTTCAGGCAAACCTGCCGAGAACTTTGGGGGTGTCTTTGGGATCTAGGAGCAGGGCCAGGGCAACCTCATTGGTTGTAAGAAAGGAATTCTAGGGCATCAGAAGAGCTTTGTGAAGAAGTGATTTCATCACATATCCCAAGGTCGGTTACATGACCCCTCAGGGAGGACGATCAGAGAGAGCGCGCTGTCACACGGTGTGGGCTCTGAAGTGCTCCCTGGGTCTCCAACTCTGACACAAAGTCCCATGCCATCCCTGAGTGCTGTCAGTCCAGTCTGCAAACGCCTCAAGCTTCTTCCTCCTGCAGGACTCTGGCCACAGTCCCGCAAGAGATGGACCCTGGCTGGAGGCCTGCGGTGGCTTATCTGGGTGTGACTAAATTTGAACTGGAACTTGTGTTGGCCCCAGACCAGTATCTAACGAGCAAAGGGGGCCTAAAGATTCCGAGGCTCCCGGGATCATCCCCTGTAGCCTGTGATGAACTGGGACTAAATATAGAACACCAACAAAAGCACTGTGAAGATTCTATTTGACCACAACAAAAAAGAGATGCCAGAAGAGGGGGTCTCATCGCTGAAGCGGTCCAGCTGGTTCTGGAAAATGGAGGAAACGCCCTCTCTGCAACACCTGGGGCAGTAGGCAGAGCTCTGGTCCATGCCAGGTCCCAGCCAATGGCGGCTTTGGCAAGTGACTAGGCTACAGCATCGGGAGTCAGGCCAGCTCATCTCTGCTGTGCCATCTGCCTTCAGTCTGCTGACAGTGGTGACAGTCACATCGCAGGAAGTTCCATTCCCACGGGACTGCCGAGAGGCGCACATCTTCATCGGCCCCATCCTTGGCCACTGGATCTCAGTGACGCCGATGTGAACTTGGGATGCTGTGGTGAGAGGAACCCCTGAATCCCAGGAGTAGAACCCAGACCCTGCCACCTGGAAAGGAAGGAGGCTGGAGATGGTGACTTCGTGGTAGCGTGTGATGTGCCCTAAGGACTGACTCGCTCAATTCGATGAAATTCTCTTGAAATGGGGCTGGGGTGTGGCTCAGTGGTAGAGTACCAGCCCACATGCGTGGTGTCCTAAAGTTCAGACTTCATTGTGGAAAAAAAAGGCCTTAAGAATAAATAAAGGATTAGCCGGGCCTTTAAACCAAGCACTCGGGAGGCAGAGGCAGGAGGATCTCTGTGAGTTCAAGGCCAGCCTGGTCTACAGAGCAAGTTCCAGGACAGCCTCCAAAGCAATACAGAGAAACCCTGTCTCGAAAAAACAGCAACAACAACAAAAACAAAAAATAAAAAAAAGAAAAAAGAAGAAGAAATAAAGGATTATATCCACAAAAGGATATTAATGTTACCTAAGTAAACAGGAAGTGCATCGTAAGTGACTTCCAAACTCTAGAAGTGACAGAGATAACTGTTTTGTCATATGCAACTTTACAGTGTTAAAGTTAAAACTTCCTTTTTAATTAGACAGAAAAGGGGAAATGATGTGTTGCTTTTATTGGTCGGTGAATAAAGCTGTTTTGGCCTCTGGCAGGCAGAATATAGGTAGGCAAGAAATCCAAACAGAGATACAGGGAGAAAGAAGGCGGAGTTAGGGAGACACCATGGGGCCACTGGAGGAGAAAGATGCCGGAGCCAGGCCACGTAGTAATACATACATGAATAGAAATGGGATAATTTAAATGCAGAGCTGGCTGTAATAAGCCTGAACCATTAGCCAAACAATTATAATTTTAAGAAAAGAATAAATAAGTAGAGTAACAGGTCAACTTTGTGGCGGAGCAAGACCTTGACCTGCGTCCATGGAGCCTGAGACCTGGTCACCACTACATCTTTGCTTGGACAGGAGGGCAGGGGGTCTGTGAGTGACCTTGGCTCCTCAGAAACTTTCATAGGAGTACGTTTCTGCCTGGAGCTGGCTCTGTCCGACCCACAAGTGGCTAGAAAAGGGATTAAGGCTCTCCCCCTCTCAAACCTCGCGTCAGGCATCAACTCCAACACATAAAATCATGAGGGACACTCAAGCTGCATCTAAGCCATGTCAGGAGGCAAAGGTGGCTTTGGGAGAGGTGGGGCAGGCTCTGATCTGCAGGGGGCAGGAGGGAAGGTCTGACCTGATGCCCTCCCTGGTCTCTGCAGGGGGCAGGAGGGAAGGTCTGACCTGAACCTGATGCCCTCCCTGGTTTCGGCATCTTTCCAATTCAGTGACTTAGCTACGAGTGTCAGTGTCTCCAGGGAGGCCATCTGCCACCGCCACTCCCAGAAGCGAAAGCAGCCCTTCTCCCTGCCACAAAGGACACATGTCTCTATGAGACCAAACCCTTTATATGCTTCGACTCTTCAACACTGAACTGATAGCATGACAGACACGGTCTGTTGTCCCTTCCCCAGCCAAAATAGATGCTGTTTCCGACATCTGGGTCTTAAAGGGAGTGGAGAGTGAGTGTGAGGCACGGGTAGGGTCACAAAGTGTGGCACACATGGGTGGAGCCACTCTGGGGACAGCTTGGGCTGTGGGAAGGAAGCTGGCTGACTGGCTGGGGAGGCGTGGCTTCCAGGGAGATAAAGTGTCCCAGTTCCCCTCTCCGTTAGATCTCAGCTGTGAGATCCCTCGCTGCCAGGGAGTCTTAGCAGCCCTGGAGTTTTGACACTCCAGTCTGGGGAAGGATGGCACCTGTGAAGACAGCTGTCTTCATTGTTTTCCTGAAATAAAAGGGGGGGGGGACTCTGAGCAGTTTCGATGTACTGAGAAATTCTGGGGACACCAAAGCCCATCCCAGAAGGAGTGCGGGGTCCAGTCTTTCCTGAAGAGGCTGCGGCCTCTGTAGCCTTCCCTCTGGGCCGCAGCTTGAACAGTCATAAAAGTGTTCAGCCCATGGCCCCAGCTCAGGTCTATAAATAAAGTTTTACTGGGTCACGTTCGGGGCCAGTGCTTTACATATTGTCGGTGGCTGCTTGAATCTGAAATGTTCCCCACAAGGCCGTATTTTGGATGTTTGCTCCCCCGCAGAAGTGCCGTTTTGGGACGAGCCCTGGGCCCTGCCCCACGTTACCGCATGAGCCCGTTGCCTTTTCTGACACGATGGGTGGCGAGTCTTCAAAATGAACCCTTTCGGATTCTCACATGTCCCTTCTTCTCACAGCCCACCCGGAGAGAGCCGCCCTGCTGTTCGTGTCTAGTGTCTGCATTGGCCTGGTCCTCACACTGTGTACCCTGGTCATCAGAGTGTCCTGTACCAAGGACCTCCAGGAGCTGAGGCAGGGCAGGGAGCATCTGGTGCTAGGAAGCGACAAGGCTGAGGAGGACAGCGAGGAGGACGTGGAAGAGGAGTCCTCAGACTCCGAGTTCCCCGTGGAACTGTCCAGGCTTTGCAGGACTTCGTATCCAGCCTACAGCTCCATAGAGGCCGCTGAGTTGGCAGAAAGAATTGAGCGCAGGGAGCAAATCATTCAAGAGATATGGATGAACAGTGGCCTGGACCCCTCGATTCCGAGGAGCATGGGCCATTTCTACTGACGACCAGACGCATCTGGGGGAGACCACACTTTGTGAAGAGGGAAGGACCCAGGGTGCCCCGCCTCCCTACCCCTCGGGTTCTGGTTCACTTGTACCTTCTGTGAAGGAGAGTCTGTTGTGTCCTCCGAGACGGGTGAAGCCGGGTCAAAGGGACGCCGCGCACTGTTTACAGCACACCCTAGAATAAATTAGGAGGAAGGAGACTTGGTGTCTTGCACTTGCTTGAATTTGTGTCTCTGTGTTCATAATTCTACACGTAATTGAGATTCACATCCACCCAGCACTCACAACACCAGGTGCTGGTTCATACATGTTCGAGAGACAGTATGAGGATGAGTTAACCAGGGACCCACAGGTATTCACTAAAATATAGGATGATGGGAGTGGCGGAATGGCTGTGGGTAAAAGGTGACTGAGGCCAAGGCTGACGACCTGAGTTCAATCCCCAGAACCTACAGTCAGGAAGGAGAAAACCAACTCCTGCAAGTTGTTCTCTGATCTCCTTACATGTGCCATGATAGGCATGTATACTACAGGCATACACACACACACACACACACACTCACACACACACACACACACCCCACACACACTCACACACCCTACATGCACACACACACACACACAGTAAATAAAAACATAACAAAACTTTAATTATACTGATAGGGAGGAAAACAGGAGCCAACCAGGTATTTTATAACTGATACATTAACTAATTAATTTACCTTTGAGGCAGAATCACTCTGTGTATCCCAGGTTGGCTTTGACTTTGTGATCCAAGATCTGACTGCCTCAGCCTCTGGAGTTCTTTGAGGACAGTGAAGTTACAGTCATGTGCTTCCATGCCTGGCCCACAAATGACTTTAAATCTCAACGCTATTTGTTTAGAGCGGAGACTCAGGGTTTTCTTAAAGGAAAGACAAGAACCTGCTCAGGCACTGGGGGCCATGATTATCTTTGCCCCCTCTGTGCCTGAAAGAGGCCATGTGTGATGGCTTCGTTCAGATCACATGTCCTGGTGGACACTGAGGCTTGTGTTGCTTACTTTTGTACTGAATAGTCTCTCACAGCTCACTTTTTTTTTTGAGACAGGGTCCCACAGGTAGCTCAGGCTGGTTTCAAACTCATGGCAGTCTTCCTGTCTAATGATTGCTAGGGGTACAGGTGTGAGTCAGGACAACGCATTCACCTGATTTAAAACAAAACAAAACAAAAAACAACCATCTTGAGAACTTGGGAGATACCACAGTCCGTAGGGAGCTTACCCTGCAAGCTTTGATTTGAATTTGATGTCCAGAACACACATAAGAAAATCATGGGGCTGGAGAGATGGCTCAGCCATTAAAAGTTAGGCTCACAACCAAAAATGTAAGAAAATCAGAGTGCTCCTCCCTTCCCACCGCCAGCCTAATGTGGTGGCAAGTTCTAGGCTAATGAGAGACACCAGATTTAAAGGGGGGGGGTGAGTAAAGAGTGACACCCAAGGCTGACACTTTAACAATATAAAAGCCACCGTTAGCTCAAGGGCTACACAAATCTATGCAAGAGGCAGGATTTAACTCATGACCTGGTTTTGTTCCATACAGTAAAAGTTTGCGGACTCCCAGGTCTCAATTTAATTCCATTGTGCTCCTGGTGGTAAAAACCAGCGACCTGAGTCACCTATGGCATGTATAGGGAGCAAGTGGGGACAACGTTCGCATCATTGCAAAGCTTGGGTACTGCCAGCTGGGAGCAGGGGCCTGGAGCCCGTGAAGGGGAGGACAGGGGTACTTAGGGACAGAAGAGGCCACATGGCAGCAGAAAGCTGGGGAAAGCTGAGGACGTCAAACTCTCTCCACCATCGCCCGCTCTCGGGAGAACCAACCCGTTTTCAAGGCTTGGAATTGCATCAGTCTGCTACGGGATAGTCTTTTTGTACACTGTGAAAATGTGTCTCTGCCAAGGTACTTTCTGATTGGTTTAATAAAGAACCAAACAGCCAATAGCTAGGCAGGAGAGGCTAGGTGGGACTTCCAGGGAGAGAGAGGAACTCTGGGGAAGAATCGGAGAGGCAGGGAATTCACCAACAAGACACAGGGCTAGCTGGACATACGGTATGGAAGAGAGGTAAGGAGCCATGTGGTAGAATATAGAAGAATATAAATGGCTTGATTTAAGTTATAAGAGCTGGTTGGGGATAAGTCTAAGCTAAGGCCAAGCTTTTATAAACAATAAGAAGCCTCTGTGTCATTATTTGGAAGCTGGTGGTCCAAAGAAAGTCTGACGGACATCAATCCATTCAAGGAACCAACCATGCTAAAACCACAGCAGCAGCCTTCCTCTGCTTTCCCCAGGCTCGGCTCAGATGCTGCTTCCTGGCATGCTGCATGACCTACTGGGAGCTGCCACCCGACTCCTTCCTGCTCGTGCCAGATCCCCGGAAACTGACATCAGCCGGACCAGATTCTAACCCAGCCCTGACCACTGTCTCTGACCCCTGGTCTTCCAGCTATTGTTCTCACTTGCTTGCAGGTTGGTGTCGAGTGATCCAGCTGTGCCTCAGTTTCCCCCTCTGTAATAGTGTCTCCCTCCTGATGATGTTGAGAAGGAAGGGTTTTTTTGTTGTTGTTTTTTGTTTGTTTGTTTGTTTTTTCCGCAGCAGAGGAACAGGGTATACACTTCCTCCTGAGAGAGCATCAATTGACAAGGTTCAAGATGAGCCGTTTACGCTATGGGGGTGGGGGATGGTTAGAGAACACAGAGACAGCACACGCACAAGTCACTGAGGGGAAGGATACCATCGAGAGTTTGAGGAACAGGAAGAGCTTTGTCTGCAGAACTTGAGGCACGTGGGAAGGGGCTGAACGGCCTCGGGTCCTGTGGCAGAGCCCACTGTAAACTTCCCCACAAATGAACTTCGGAGGCCAATCCCAGGTTTGGCAAGTGTGGCAGTGTGAATGAAAACGGCCCCCATAGGTTCACAGGGAGGGGGACTATTAGGAGGCGTGGCCTAGATGGAGGGAGTGTGGCTTTGGGGTTGGGCTTTGAGATTCTCAGATGTTTCAGCCTGGCCAGTGTGTCGTCCTGTTGCCTGCGGATCAAGACGTAGAACTCTCAGCTCCCTCTCCAGCACCGTGCAGGCCTGCATGCTGCCATGCTTCCTGCCACGATAATAATGCATTAAACCCCCAAACTGTAATCCAACTCCAACTAAATGGTTTCCTTTATAAGAGTTGCCATGGTAACAGCATCTCCTTGCAGCTACAGAAGCCCCAACTAAGATAGCAAAGTAGTTATAACCCGGGCCTATGGCTGCCTGAGTTTACGAAGCTCATGTAAACCTGACCGTTGGAGTTGGCATAAGTCCACCCCAGGACTGTACCAGTAACCATGGAGATGAAGTCCCAAATACTCCAAGTACATGCCAGGAGTGACCCAGGTCCACAGCTGTAAAGTAGGCAAAGAGCCCGGTGCCTACCAAGTACACAAGAGAGAGCTGGGAAGCCAACTCCACAAGAGAGAGAGAGCTGGGAAGCCAACTCCACAAGAGAGAGCTGGGAAGCCAACTCCACAAGAGAGAGAGAGAGCTGGGAAGCCAACTCCACGAGAGAGAGAGAGCTGGGAAATCAACTCCACAAGAGAGAGAGAGAGAGCTGGGAAGTCAACTCCACAAGAGAGAGAGAGCTGGGAAGTCAACTCCACGAGAGAGAGAGAGAGAGCTGGGAAGTCAACTCCACAAGAGAGAGAGAGCTGGGAAGCCAACTCCACAAGAGAGAGAGAGAGCTGGGAAGTCAACTCCACAAGAGAGAGCTGGGAAGCCAACTCCACAAGAGAGAGAGAGAGCTGGGAAGCCAACTCCACAAGAGAGAGAGAGCTGGGAAGTCAACTCCACAAGAGAGAGAGAGAGCTGGGAAGCCAACTCCACAAGAGAGAGAGAGCTGGGAAGTCAACTCCACAAGAGAGAGCTGGGAAGTCAACTCCACAAGAGAGAGAGAGAGAGCTGGGAAGCCAACTCCACGAGAGAGAGAGAGCTGGGAAGTCAACTCCACAAGAGAGAGCTGGGAAGCCAACTCCACAAGAGAGAGAGAGAGCTGGGAAGCCAACTCCACAAGAGAGAGAGAGCTGGGAAGTCAACTCCACAAGAGAGAGAGAGAGCTGGGAAGCCAACTCCACAAGAGAGAGAGAGAGCTGGGAAGTCAACTCCACAAGAGAGAGAGAGCTGGGAAGCCAACTCCACAAGAGAGAGAGAGAGCTGGGAAGCCAACTCCACAAGAGAGAGAGAGCTGGGAAGTCAACTCCACAAGAGAGAGAGAGAGCTGGGAAGCCAACTCCACAAGAGAGAGAGAGCTGGGAAGCCAACTCCACAAGAGAGATCATGCTGGGAAGCCAACTACACAAGAGAGAGCTGGGAAGTCAACTAAGGATCCCGGGAGACACTGTCTCCCTTTTTTAAATCAACAGGCACATTTTCTGAACAGGATGCAATCCTAGGCTTCCTGGAGAAAGCACAAGAAACACATCTAAGCGCCTGTGTCGGCCATGTGGGGCTGTGATACGTACGTGCTGTGAGGCCCCCGGCCACAAGGTGATCTAAATCCGACTTTAGCGCATCGGTAGGACGTGGGTGTGGCTCAGCGGGAGAGAACTTTGTCTATCATTGTAAGGCCCTAGGTCCAGTCTCTGTAGTTCTTTGATGATGGCGGTGGTGCTGATGACAGTGACGACAGAACATTGGTCAGGGCTGGGGCTATCCAGTGGCGGTACTTGCCTAGTATGCATGAGGACTTGGGTTTAAACCCAAGTGAGTGCCAGAAAAAAAAAGTTGGGGCTGTAGAGCTAGCTTAGTTGGTAGACTGCTCACCCAAAGCCCAAGGTCACATTCCCAGCACCACATAAACTGGGTGTAATCCTGTCCCTCAGGAGGGAGGTGTCAGGACGGAGGCCACAGCTCCTAACTACACAGCAGTGTCGGAGGGTACCAATAGCTCCCCTGGGTAAAGCCATTCTGCTGTGTTAACTTAGACACAGACACCTGCCCATGGGCCACAGACGGCTCTCCAGCCTCAGCAACCGAGGGCGTGTGGTCAGGCATAAAATCCACAAAAGCACCCTTCGCGGGAGCACACTCTCCTGGCACCTGGCACGGTGATGCCACAGCCTCACCTACCTGGAAACTGCTCCCCGCAGAGCCATGGCCTCAGGAATTCGGTCCCTTCTCCTGTCCCAGCCATGTACTCTCTGCAGCCTTGGCTTCGGTTTAAATGACTTATCCTGTGGCAGCTGCTATGAACATTTTCTGGGCCACCGCTGTTGCTGTCACCTCCCTTCCTCTGTCCCCTGAGAAGACTGTGAAAACCTACAAGAACCTGGGGACAGGCCATAGAGACACACCATCTTCTGGGGATGAAAGAATGTTCTGGTAGCTTAAAATACCCAGAGCCAGATGGTGAGCTTGACCTCAGACACAGGCCTCTGACTATTTACTAATTTATTTTAAACTTGACGGACAATTTTAAGGAGTTTAAAAGAAAAACCGCAGGGAAGGCAAGCTGTGACTCTCTCTCTCTCTCTCTCTCTCTCTCTCTCTCTCTCTCTCTCTCTCTCTCTCTCTCTCTCTCTCTCTCTCTCGGCTGTTGAAGAGAGATTCAGAGGAGAGAGAACTCGCCGTTAGTAAGTAAGCAGCCACGTGGCAGAAGCTGGGCTTGGGGTGTAACTCGATAGAAAAACAGTGAGAAAGCCCAGAGTGTCCCAGAAAGCATGGCTAGGCTTTGGCGGGTATCTGAAAGAAGGAAAAAGAGACAGGATGAAGAGAAAGAAGAACGTACACTCTTCTGAATAAACAAGGAAAGTGAGTGGGCTTCGTGGCCCAGCTGCGTGGCTGTGGCTCCGGGGATAGTCATCCTGGCTAGTTTTAGGAAATAAACCAGTACACAAATATTATACTATCAATGTCGCTCTCAGACATGCTGGGAAGAGAAGGGAGGCTTATCAGAGAGGTCAGGGAGAATGAGAGGAGATGGGGAGGTTGGTATTAGTGGGAGCAGAACAAGCCGCAGGCTATGTCTCAAACGGCTAAAGGCTGCCCGGTGTTTGCACCGTGAGGCTGTCGTATTGGAGAAGGAAGTGTCTTGGTACTGCATCCATACGTACCATAGCTGCTGCTTCTGTCCTGTCGGGTAGAAACATTTCTTCTGCGGTCCAGGCTTCCAGAACGTGTAATCCCCCTGACAGAAGCCAGCACCATCATACCTGCCCTGGGGGGTTATTTAATAATTAATAGTAATAATAAAGATTGCCAGTCACTATTTGCTGAATCTTGACATCCTCAAAATTGCCGAATTGCTGCTCAATTCTGTGGGGGGAAACTGACGGTGACATTCTCAGAGAGAACTGTCTCGGGAATCTTGCCAGCGCTTTAAGACACTCTATTCTCACCTGTGCGAAGCCCATCAGGTCCTGACAAACTCTTTCTAGCAGAGACCCCTTTTTTAAAAAGGCCCAATCTTTTCTTGAAGGCTGCTCACAGCCTAATCACATTGCTTTCAAATTGCTTCAGCAGAAAATCCAATTGAGAATTTATCTGGAGGTAGAAATGCCGTCTTCCTGCTTTTAAGGGAACCACGTGTGCTATCAGGACTTAGACCTGGCAGAACAAAGACAGGAAGGCTGGTCACTTCCGATTGCACGGTACCCACGAAGTCACCGTGCTTTCCCTCCTCCGCACTCCTGACTCCACGAACTGCTTTCAAGAAAAGGAAAATAGAGGCTGTCATTTCCTTTTGTCTCAAAGACAGTCCGGCCCGGGAAAGATGAAGGCAGGTGAAAGGGGACGGCGTTCAGATGACTAAGCACGGATCTGACCTGGAAAAACCTGTGTCCCTTCTGCGATAGGAAGGGAGGGAGGGAGGGAGTCCAATTAGGGGCTTGTGTGAACAAATGTCATTACCTCACTGAAAGGAAAATGCTCTCTCCGCACTAACAATGAACTTGAGAGAAAATGTGTTCACTAATCTAGGAAGAATTTGCAAACCCGGTGAGTTGCCTCCCTACTCGAGCTCCCCAACTTCCTTCCTTGGAACTTGACCTCTGACCCAGTGCTGCGGGACCCTGGGAAATCAGGTGGGTGTTGGTCAGCTGAGGATGAGTCACGTGAGCCGACCAATTTTCCTCTGGGATCTCCTTTCTATCACCCAGTTTGTACACAGAGTGTCTCTCTCTCTCTCTCCCCCCCCCCCTTTAGTTAAGAAGTTATTCATCAAGTATTTGGTGTGTGCATGTGGAGGTCGGAGGTCAACTTGCAGGAGTCAGGTGTCTTCTTCCGTCAAGTGGGGCCTGGGGATTATCAACTGTCCATACCCACGGAGCCATCTCACTGGCCCTGGGGTAACTTATTAGATGTATTGGGAAGAAACAATTACAAAGTTCACTGTGTTGTGCTTCTATAGGAGGCAGAAGTAGAGGATGAAGTAATAATACACAGATCACGACCATTATGGGATAGCTCCCGAGTGGGTGCAGCCCAGGGCCTGTGCACAGGTTTCTGCCCCCTGGGGATGGATGAACTCCCTAGGGGCCCTTCTTAGCTGGCTCTTCCCATGATTCTCTGGGTTCTGGCGGGGCCACAGTTCCACTTGTCGCTCCTAGTATCTTGGAGTTGCTAGCCCTGGATCCCTTCATTATTCCATCGCCATGGTTCACGGGTGCCCTGAAGCACGCATTTTGCCAGGCTCTGTTCCAAATGAAATCAACCCCTCTCCAGCAGAACCAGCAGGGCTGCTTCTGTCTAGAGCAGAAGTTCTCTTCATGTCCAGGAGCAGAGACGGGCACCTCTCCCCGAGTGGCACTGTCCTGGGAGAGAGTCCTGGAGGGCTGGGAAGGCCGCCCTAGGCCTTTTCACTCCTGTGCTTCCCACGGAGCCAGCCCGAGGACGATGAAGGCCGCAGGAGCATAGCCCAAGGCCTGGAAGAGCTTGGGGGAAGGTTGGGGGTGAGGGGTGGGAGAGTCCCGGTCTCTCAGCTGTAATCATCCAATGTAGGATTTCTAGGACATGGAGCTATAAGGTTTCCAGTAGGATGAAACTATAGCCCTAGGCTGGGCCTGGGGGAGAGGGAATCCCGTCTTCCTGGTTGCAGCTGCCCAGGGTACAGCTCTAGTGACCCATGCCACAGGTTGGCCCTGTCCCTACTGAGACCACTGGGGGTTTTGTTGTTATTATTGTTGGTTTTGCTTTCTGTTTTTCTTGGAAATGTTTTTTTCCATTTACTATACACCCTCAGGGCAATTTCCAGTGACTTTTAAGTGATGTTTTGTGGTTTTGCATACATAGTTTTCAACACAAATAGTTGCTTCAGAGTCGGAGGGTGTGGGGAGCCCCCAAAGGCAGGGCCTATGCCATTCTGTGGAGCCCAGCACTGCCTACACTGACCTACTACAGAGGTAATGTGATACACCTTTGCAGTGTGTGTGTGTGTGTGTGTGTGTGTGTGTGTGTGTGTGTGTGTGTGTGTTTGCAACAGTGCCTGAACTCAGAATAGCTAAAGGTAATTTTGTTGTTGTTTTTTAATTTTTAAAAAGGCTATTTTATCGTATATCTAGGAGTCTTTTGCTTGCATGTGAAAGACCCCGGCCCAGCGCAAGCAGCTGAGGCTTATGGAAAACTCCTTTCCCCCACAGCTCAGCCATTTTTTATCAGGAGGGAGCTCAGCTCAAGGTCTTCGCAGCTGAATAGTCACTACTATCTCTGTCCAGATAGGGGCACAGGTGTCTATGGTCTGCATAGCCAGCCCAGAAAGATTGGGCAGGCACAGAAACCCTTTGTTCTTCAGATAGGGCCAAGGCCGAGAATTGAGTTCTGGGAGAAACCTTAATTGCCCTCGTTCTGAGCCCCAGCCTCATTTAAATTACCCAATCAGGGTCCCGTAACTAGGCTTCTCGCTTCTGTACTGCGCTTTTTGCTATAAAAGAACCCCTGAGTCCCCAGCTCGGGGCTCTCAGTTCCCGAGACTGAGATGCCCCGGGTACCCGTGTATTATCAATAAAGCCTCTTGCTGTTTGCATCCAAGGTCGTGGTCTCGGTGTTCCTTGGGTTCATGTCCCCCTCCCCGTGAAAGTCCCCCGCCTGGGGTCTTTCATTTGGTGCATTGGCCGGGAATTGAGACCCCGCCCAGGGACCACCGACCCACTTCTGGGAGGTAAGAATTGTCCGGACTAAATTTCTGTTGTTTCTGTTGTCTGCTGTCTGTCTGTCTATGCCTGTTGTTTTATTGCGCCTGCGTCTGTAATATACAGCTGTATACATCTGTATCTGGTGGCACCGACCGCAGCTCTAGGACACGATCTGCCTCGTCTGTTTGGGGCCCCGTCTGTTTGGGGCAGATGTCCATCTGCCCCGTCTGGAGTTCTTAGGGAACTCGTCTGTTTGGGGCCCCGTCTGTTTGGGGCAGATGTCCATCTGCCCCGTCTGGAGTTCTTAGGGAACTCGTCTGTTTGGGGCAGGTCTGTATCTGGAGCTGGAGTTCTTAGGGACTCGGTTGTTTGGGGTAGATGCCTAGGAATCTGCCCCGTCTGTTTGGGGAAGTCCCGCTGGCCGAGGGAGTTTCCATCCTGATAGGGGACAAGGACGGGAGCACAAGGCCCCCGTCCCCGATCTGAATTTGCTTTTGACTTTCGTCAAAGCCGCGCAGCGAAAATCTGTTTGTTTTTGTTTCTTATCTGTTCGTCCGTCTGAATGTCGTTTGTCATCGCTCTCGAGATGCTCGTAACCGGACTGTCAATGTGCGCAAGAAGCAAAGATCACCTTTTGCTCTTCTGAATGGCCAACTTTTGATGTTGGCTGGCCACGAGATGGCACCTTTAACCCTCAAATTATTTTCCAGGTGAAAGAGAAAGTCATGGATCCTGGACCCCAGGGCCACCCGGACCAAGTACCCTATATAGTTACCTGGGAAGTGCCGGTCTATGACCCTCCCTCCCCCTCCTCTTCCCTAACCCCCGCCGCCGCCGCTGCGGCACCGCTCGGGCTGCGGCCCATTTCCGGTTCGCGTTCAGCGTCCCGGCCGCTGCGCGAAGGGCGCCCTGAATGTGACGGCGGCGCGACCGGCGACAATGCGAGGGGAGCTGTGTCTGCCTCCCTGCGGCCCGCGATGGACCGGGTCAGAGAGCGGCCACCACGCCCCTCGGCCCCGCTCCCCGGCAGACGCTCAGGCCCTTCCGGGCGGCGCCGTAGCCTCAGCCCGCTCCGGATTAAACCGCCCTGCCTCCGGACGGGCCATGATGGCCAGTTGCAGTACTGGCCGTTCTCTGCCTCAGATCTTTATAACTGGAAAAATAATAACCCCTCCTTTTCAGCAGACCCCGTGAGACTGACTGATCTATTAGAATCGGTTCTCACTGCCCAACAGCTTTTTGCAAGTCCTCCTAACTTCGGAGGAGAGACAGCGGGTCCTTCTTGAAGCCCGGAAAATTTGTTCCTGGGGCAAATGGACAACCTACGCAGCTTCCAAATGAAATTGATGCTGCCCAGACTGGGACTTCACCACTGAGGCAGGTAGGACCCATCTAATGTCTTTAATGCCAGTTGCTTGTAGCGAGTCTCCGAGAGACGGATAAGCAATCTATAAATTTGGCCCAGGTAAGACAGATAGTTCAGAAGGCAGAGGAATCGCCAGCCGCATTTTTTTGAAAGACTTAAGGAAGCTTACAGAATGTATAACCCATATGACAGGGGTATACACTACCAGATGTATTGAGGGAGACAGAACGCATTTTTTTAATAAAAAAGAAGCTCAGAGAGAGAGAGAGAAAAGATGGAAACAGAATGTCAGAGACAGGATAGCAAGGGACAAGAAGCGTAACAGAGAAATGACTAAACTGTTGGCCACAGTAGTCGCAGAGACAGGATAGGTAGAGAGAGGGACGAAGGGGGCCTCACTTAGAAAGAAGGACCTTTCAGAGACCCAAACCCCCTGCCGGTCCCCCTGGAACACTCCCCTGTTGCCAGTCAAGAAGCCAGGAATCAATGACTATAGGCCGGTCCAGGACCTCCGGGAAGTCAATAAGCGGGTTGAGGACATACACCCCATGGTCCCCAATCCCTATAACCTCCTGGGTGGACTGCCACCTGACTATGTTTGATACTCAGTCCTGGATTTGAAGGATGCCTTCTTCTGCCTGCGGTTACACAAAGACAGTCAGCCACTGTTTGCCTTTGAATGGCAGGATGCAGACCTGGGAATCTTGGGACAACTTTGACTGAGGGGAGAGCCAGGAGAAAGCCTTCATGGACATCAAGAAGGCTCTGCTCAGCTCCCCAGCTCTGGGGTTACCTGATCTGACTGAACCCTTTGACAAATTGACGTTGGGGCAGCCTTTGACTATCTATGCTCAGGCAGCCACCGGGCCGCTGGCTCACCAATGCCAGGATGACCCATTACCAGACTCTGTTGCTGGACAAGGACCGAATTCACTCCGGGGCTCCGGTGACCCTAGACCCCGCCTCGCTACTCCCCCTCCCGGGGAAGCAGAGACTCATAACTGCTTGCAGGTCCTGGCTGAGGTCCATGGGACCAGAGCTGACCTCACGGATCAACCCCTTCCCAACCCCGACCATGTCTGGTTCACGGACGGAAGCAGCTTCGTACATCAAGGGGAGCGGAGAGCCGGTGCTGCATTGACAACTGAGTCAGAAACAATTTGGGCCGAGGCCTTGCCGCCAGGAACATCAGCCCAACGAGCAGAACTGATTGCCTTGACACAGGCCCTGAGACTGGCAGAAGGTAAGAAACTCACTGTCTACACAGACAGCCGCTATGCTTTTGCCACCGCTCACATCCATGGTGAAATTTATAGGCGAAGGGGGCTATTGACCTCAGAGGGCAAAGACATTAAAAACAAAAAGGAAATCCTGGCCCTCTTAGAGGCTCTGCACTTGCCAACCGCCCTCAGTATTATACATTGCCCAGGGCATCAGAAAGGTGACAGTCCAGTAGCCCGGGGAAACCGGAGGGCAGACCTGGCCGCCCGGGAGGCTGCCCTGGCTTTGGAAAGCAGCAGTCACCTCCTCCAGGCAGCTGTAGTCCCTGTAACTAATGAGGCTTCCGAGAAGACCTCCCCGTCATGGGACTATAAGATAAAAGACATCAAGGCCATGAAAAGACTGGGGACGACCCGAGTACATGATGGTCTCTGGACCTATCAAGGAAAAACTGTCCTTCCCCGCCTAATGACTAGATATCTGGTTAACAGCCTACACAAACTCACTCATTTGAGCTCCAGGAAAATGAGAGAACTGTTAGCCCGGGAAGAAAATACCCGCCACCTGTTGGGAATAGAAGAAATAATAAAACAAGTGACTGAGCAATGTGACGCCTGCGCCCACGTCAATATGACCAGGCTAAAGCTACCCAAGGGGACCCGAGCTCGGGGGCACTGGCCTGGGGTGCACTGGGAAATAGATTTCACAGATCTCCTGGTTTTTGTTAACACCAAGCACGAGACAACAAAGGTGGTCACCAAGAAACTTCTTGAAGAAATCTTCCCCCGTTACGGAATGCCACAGGTATTGGGGACAGACAACGGGCCTGCCTTTGTTTCTCAGGTAAGTCAGTCTGTGGCCACCTTGTTGGGGATTAATTGGAGATTACATTGTGCTTACTGACCCCAAAGCTCAGGACAGGTAGAACAAATAAATAGAACCATTAAGGAGACTATAACTAAATTATCGCTTGTAGCTGGCACTAAAGACTGGGTCCTCTTGCTCCCCCTTGCCCTCTATCGTGCCCGGAATACACCGAGCCCC
Organism: Mesocricetus auratus; assembly: GCF_017639785.1. Classification (NCBI taxonomy): domain Eukaryota; kingdom Metazoa; phylum Chordata; class Mammalia; order Rodentia; family Cricetidae; genus Mesocricetus; species Mesocricetus auratus. The sequence continues at coordinate 6,702,774 of NW_024429192.1, read as the reverse complement.
CATGGCTTCACCCCTTTTGAGATTTTACATGGAACCACCATTCCCTTTGTTCAGTTCTTTGACCAAGATATTTCTGACTATGCCAATTCCTCCTCTCTTCAAGCTCACCTGCAGGCACTCCAGCTGGTCCAGCAGGAAGTCTGGAAGCCTCTGGCCCAAGCCTACCGAGAACAGCGTTTGGGTCCGGCGCCACCAGGCTAAGAACCTTGAACCCCGCTGGAAGGGACCATATACGGTCCTGTTAACCACCCCTACTGCTCTCAAGGTGGACGGGATTGCTGCTTGGATACATGCCTGGCACGTAAAAGCTGCCTTCCCTGAGGATCTGGACCCAGGATGAAAGGCTCAGCGCACTCAAAATCCTCTAAAAATAAAACTTACCCGCTCCTCTCCCTCCTGCTAATAGCCCTCCTCATAAAATCAGACACTGGTGTGGCCTCCAGTCCCCATACCGTTTATAAATTAACCTGGGAGGTTCTCTCCCAGATGGGGGAGGTCATTTATGCTGTCACGGAACCACATGCACTTGGGACATGGTGGCCTACTCTATGGCCTGAATTTTGTGATTTGGTAGCAGGGTTGAACACTTGGGACATTCCCCATTGCCACCCAAAGGCATGCACCAGTGGTTCCCACCTGTACAGAAGTCGACGTACATTCATATTCGTGGACTCCAGAGAAACCACCCCCGGGTGTGTTAGTCGCAGAGCCAGAGAGCAGCTAAATTCACTGGACTTCTATGTCTGCCCCCGAGATGGACATGCCTGGCAACAGGCCCAGAAATGTGGGGGATATGACTACTTTTTCTGTGCAGCTTGGGGGTGCGAGACTACAGGGGACGAATATTGGAGGCCATCCTCATCCTGGGATAAAATACAGGTACGCAGAGGCTGGGACAAAGGACAATCTGGAATGATAGGTAGGCCTCTTGCCATTTCCTTCACTGCGCAGGGAAAGCAAGCCCCAGACTGGCAGACTGGGTATACTTGGGGTTTGCGTTGGTATCTGTACGGGCCAGACAAGGGGGTAATCTTTACAATCAGATGTAAGGTGGCTCCTGTCAATTCACAGGCAATAGGCCCTAATCAGGTCCTTGCTGATCAAAAGCAGCCTAGCCTACTCTGCCCAAGGCTGATACCAGGCCCATGACCCTGCCTAAAACCACAGCCGCTCCCGCGCCTACAGAAAGCACTCCCAAACCCCCCTCCTCGGGTCCCCCCCTTGAAGGCACGGGAGATAGAATATTAGCCCTAATTAAAGGGACATATGCCACTCTGAATTTAACTCGCCCAGATAAGGCTAAGAAATGCTGGCTTTGTCTGACTCCGCAACCTCCCTATTATGAAGGCTTAGCGGTTATGGGCGAATATACAAATCAGGCCACAGCCGAGGCTCTTTGTGGGACAGCCATGCAACATAAATTAACCATCTCAGAAGTGTCTGGAAAGGGACTATATATAGGTAAAGTCCCCGCCACGCATCAAGGACTATGCAATGCCACTGAGCCTTTGCCCCAAAGTGGCCACTACTTGATAGCCCCCAATGGGACATATTGGGCATGCAACACTGGATTAACCCCTTGTGTCTCCACCACGGTACTTAATACCACCACTGACTATTGTGTTCTGATCGAATTATGGCCTAAGGTAATTTACCACCCCTCTGATTATGACTGACCTGATAAAGAACTGGCCGCAGTAAGAGGGAACCTATCTCCATCACCACTGCCATCCTACTAGGGGGATTAACCATGGGAGGCATAGCGGCAGGAATAGGAACCGGTACTGTCGCACTGCAGGAAACTAAACAGTTCCAACTCCTACAACAAGTAATGTGTGCAGATGTTCGGTCTTTAGAGGAATCTGTCGCTGCCCTGGCAGAAGTAGCCCTCCAAAATAGAAGGGGACTAGACCTCTTATTTTTACAGCAGGGGGGGAATTTGTGCGGCCCTTAAAGAAGAATGCTGCTTTTACGCAGACCATAACGGAGTGGTAAGAGACAACCTGGCCAAGATAAAAAAAAAAAAAAAAGGCTATCGGTTGTACAATCACTGGTCTTGACTCAGCAATACCAGCAGCTAAAGCAAAGGGATTTCGAGATGGCAGAAACCTCTGAATGAAAGATTTCATTCAGTTACAAGAGCAATGGGGGAATGAAAGACCCCGGCCCAGCGCAAGCAGCTGAGGCTTATGGAAAACTCCTTTCCCCCACAGCTCAGCCATTTTTTATCAGGAGGGAGCTCAGCTCAAGGTCTTCGCAGCTGAATAGTCACTACTATCTCTGTCCAGATAGGGGCACAGGTGTCTATGGTCTGCATAGCCAGCCCAGAAAGATTGGGCAGGCACAGAAACCCTTTGTTCTTCAGATAGGGCCAAGGCCGAGAATTGAGTTCTGGGAGAAACCTTAATTGCCCTCGTTCTGAGCCCCAGCCTCATTTAAATTACCCAATCAGGGTCCCGTAACTAGGCTTCTCGCTTCTGTACTGCGCTTTTTGCTATAAAAGAACCCCTGAGTCCCCAGCTCGGGGCTCTCAGTTCCCGAGACTGAGATGCCCCGGGTACCCGTGTATTATCAATAAAGCCTCTTGCTGTTTGCATCCAAGGTCGTGGTCTCGGTGTTCCTTGGGTTCGTGTCCCCCTCCCCGTGAAAGTCCCCCGCCTGGGGTCTTTCACATGTATGTCTATGTACCTGTGCCTGTGGAGGTCAGAAGGGGGTGTTGAGTGTCCCGGATCTGGAGCTACGAGTGGCTGTGAGCCACCACGTGGGTGTGAGGGCCCAAACACAGGAGCTGTGGAAGAGCAGCCAGTGCTCTTTACCACTTACCCATCTCTCTAGTCCTTTTTTTTTTTTTCAGACAGGCGCTCACTGCGTAGGTCTGACTGGCCTTGCGTCATAGAGACCTGCTTGCCTCTGCCACCTGGATCAAAGGTGTGAGCCGCCATGTCCGCCTGATTTTCTTGAGTGGGACTCGGGGCTTGAACACAGAGCCTTTTACACGTTTAGCAAGTGTTCTGCTGTGTTAACATTCCAGCCCCGATCACAGCCAATTCTTTGCTTACCAAGTACTTTTGAAACCCATGCATCCCCATGGCCCTGTTTTCCATCAACTTTTAATTTTTTTTTTTTTTATGCCTAGTACTTGGGCATTGTAGGAAGAGATCTAGGACTCTGCCATTAGCCACATGGCTCACTAGAGGCACATACAGATGTAGTAATAAAAGGGCAGTTTACCGCGCTGCTAACCACACCCGCTTTGGGCGTGACTAGAGACACATAAGGATGTAGGTGTTGAACTACGACGATAGCCAGGCCCACATTTGGGCGTGGCTAGAGGCGTGTACGGAGGTGGGGATAAAAGACTGCAGCAGAACTGAGATTGCTCTTTTTCGGCTTCCGGTTTGGTAGCAGAAAGACCTGACCCATCATGCCCGGTTTCTCTTGTGAGTAATTTCTACAATAAACAGTTACCTACACCCTCGACAAGTGTGCCGTTTATCGTTACAGCAACAGGGCTTCATGTGCTAACTCTGGTGAGCACTAACCCTACCGATGAACTCTTGGGTTAATGGTTCTTTCCCAACTCCTCCCTCCACACTTCAGACCTAGAGCAGGCTGCCGCTTCCTCTCCCCTTCATCCCTTGTCCACGTCAGTGTATCTCCTTGTTAGTCGCTGTTCATTCTGCTGATCACCAAGTTCTGTTCCTGTCAGGCAATGTGCTGAGGACCTAGACAGAGGGGGCACCGCAGGCAGGGTGCTGTAGGGACAGTAACACAGAGGGAGTCTGACTTCAGTTGCTGGTTGGAGGGAAAGAAGCTAGAAAAAAAAAAAAGACCATTCCACCTGGTCTCTGTGTTACCAGAACACCTCAGCATCACCCGGTCTCCATCTACTCCATTCTGATGACTCAGCATCACTCAGTCTCCATCTACTCCATTCTGATGACCTCAACATCACCTGTCTCCATCTACTCCATTCTGATGACCTCAACATCACCTGTCTCCATCTACTCCATTCTGATGACCCAGCATCACCTGTCTCCATCTACTCCATTCTGATGACCCAGCATCACCTGTCTCCATCTACTCCATTCTGATGACCTCAACATCACCTGTCTCCATCTACTCCATTCTGATGACCCAGCATCACCTGTCTCCATCTACTCCATTCTGATGACTCAGCATCACCTGTCTCCATCTACTCCATTCTGATGACTCAACATCACCTGTCTCCATCTACTCCATTCTGATGACTCAGCATCACCTGTCTCCATCTACTCCATTCTGATGACCCAGCATCACCTGTCTCCATCTACTCCATTCTGATGACCCAGCATCACCTGTCTCCATCTACTCCATTCTGATGACCTCAACATCACCTGTCTCCATCTACTCCATTCTGATGACCTCAACATCACCTGTCTCCATCTACTCCATTCTGATGACCTCAGCATCACCTGTCTCCATCTACTCCATTCTGATGACTCAGCATCACCTGTCTCCATCTACTCCATTCTGATGACTCAGCATCACCTGTCTCCATCTACTCCATTCTGATGACTCAGCATCACCTGTCTCCATCTACTCCATTCTGATGACTCAGCATCACCTGTCTCCATCTACTCCATTCTGATGACCCAGCATCACCCGGTCTCCATCTCGCCCTCACCCCAACCTCCCCAGCACCCCATCTCAGCATCGCTTATTCAGAATTGCCTGGTCTGTCTGTCACTTACCCACCGCAGCAACACCACGGGCAATAGCCCACCCCAAGTGGCTCCGTTCTGGATCCGCTTGTGTAGAGAAGGAAAGTCGTGGTCCTCCTTGGAGGTCGGAGTTGGCAGTGCTGTGAAGTTCTGTTCTCAGAACCGGGGCGTCGGGCTGAACACGGTTAGGATGGCAGGCAGCCTGCCCTCCGCACTGCCTTTAAACTTTCACATGGGAGCAGCGTTGACCAATCACTTCAGAGCAGAATCAATGAGAACACACGGGAGAAGGAGGCGAGGAGAGCGAGGGTTGCTGGTGTGCCTGCATTTCCGTCAGGAGGTGCGGCTGAGACGTCAGGCTACCCTGGGACTGTGGGACCCCTCTGTGATTTGAGAGCTGGCCCCCAGTCCCAGCACCTGACTCCTCCGTTTCACACTTTGGAAATCTGCGAGTCAGACAGCCAGCGTACCCTCAGCTCTCAGGAGCTCAAGAAGTCTGAGACTGAGCCTATGGTAGGGCTGTGGAAGCCACTTTGGAAGAGCACGGCTAGGGCTGGACAATGGCCGAGGCTGGCTGGGGAGAAGGGTAGGCGGGACCCAAGATGAGCTCCTCAGACACGGCTGCTCCTGGTTCGTTCTCCTGGCCTCTGGGTTCCTGTGGCTACAGCTGCTCCTGATTGGTTTGTTCTCTTGGCCGCTGGGTTCCTGTGGCTACAGCTGCTCCTGGTTTGTTCTCCTGGCCTCTGAGCTCCTGTCTTTTGCCCCCCTCCATGCCCGCCTCCCCAGCTGTGCGAGCAGACACCAGGGCCGTCTAGCTTATGGAGTCACGCCGGAAGAGGATGCAGCAAAAAGACAGCACACGGGCTTCTGGGACATGCCGAGGAGGGAACGGGCTCTGGAAGCGTCAAGCTCAGCCATCTCTGTGGGTTTGACTTTCTGTTCTCAGACTTCCCCTGGCCAAGCCCCACCTAGCCCTTGGTGGAGGCCACGTGCAGCCCCTTCCCGGGGCTTTCCAACCCTGGTTCCGGATGCCTGCTCAGATGGACTCCACAGCTCGTACCAGAGCCTCCAAGACTCCAGAGCACACGCTTGTGGTCCCAGCTGCTCGGGAGCTGAAGCAGGGGCAGACATCACATGGGTCCACCACAAGTTTGGAACCAACTGGGTAACATGGTTAGACATCATACAGGAAGATGCTGAGAGATACTTTGGGGCGTGGGTCCCACATCTTCAGCATTAGCCTTGGGTTGCCCCTGAACAGCAGCTGGAGCCCTGCCTGCCGCTCACCTGGGCTTCCAGGAGCCCAGCGCCACCTGCCCCTTATGTGGGCTTACTCTGCAGAGGGGTGTTTGACCCTGAGCAGCATCTTACAGGCCCTCCACTCCCGGCCACCTGCCACCCCCTCCCTGCCTCTGTCCCAGGTGGCTCCTCTGGGGACTGTGAACCGCACAGCTGCCTCTGGGCCCCTGAAGTTACAGGAAAGAGGTGAGTTCCTGTGACTTTCCTGTGGGCCGGGAATGAAGGTTCAGCGAAGTAAGCAAGGCTGTCTTTGGCAGGTGCTCCGTGCTCCACAGGGACAAGGCAGGCATCATTCTGCACACAGTCCGCCTGGCGGGAGTTGACATGTGTCAGCAGGGTCCTGGGAGCTTGGGTGGGAGCTGCATGTAAATGAGCTGTAGCTTGTAAGTCAGCCCTGAAGGTGACAAGGGAGAGACAGTGGTGAGCGTGCACATGGGAGATGAGCTGTCGCTGGAGAGTGAGGCCGTTGGTCCGTTGGTGGCACGGGAGGACCGGGGGGGGGAGCAGAGCAGCAACTCCAGGCACATGGACTGACTGCTGAGTAGAGCCGCTGTTTACCCACCTGCTAGCCAGACAAGCAGAGCAGGCATGCTCGCAGACACCTTGGCTCAGGGGTGCCAGACAGCCCTCTGCCCAAGCCCTTAGAGGGCAGTAAGGACTCGGCGGTGGGGGGATGGGCACCTCCCGGTCTGCCCAGAATGTGACCCTGGAAGATGCCTTGGTTTCATTTCTGATGCTGTGATAAGAACAGCTTAGAAGATAAAGGGGCTCCTTAGCTCACAATTCTAGGTCTGCCATAGCAGGGGTCAGGCACCTCCACAGCCAAGGAACAGGGAGAAATCTGCATGCATGGTTGTACGCTCCATCGGCTGAGTGGCCAAGGACATGTAGAGCTGCCAAAGTCTCCTTGGGCCGCACGGCTCAGTCCTGGTGCTAACTGCTCCTGTCTCACTCCTAAAGTGAGTTTGGAATTGGGGTGGGATCTCTCACATGTAAAGGGAAGCCTTCCCGCCAGCCTGTTTCCAGAGCCGCATCAGTCCCAAATAAACACACAGGAGGCTATATTAATTATGAAGCTGTTGGGCTTGCTTGTTTCTTACTGGCTAGCTCTGACTTAAGTATTTATCCCATAATTGTTAATCTAAGTATTTCTCTTACCGGAGAAATTTCCGGGCTTCCTACCCCATGGCAGTTACATCTCGACTTCCCGTGTTTCTCCTTCCCAGTGTCCTCCTAGACTCCTAGTCCCACCTATCTTGATTCCCTATTGGCCAGCAGTGCTTTATTAACATATACACAGGACTTCCCCAACACTCACGCCCTTGTACACTCCTGCATTTTGAACTTGATCCAGGGCACAGTGTAGACTCCATGTGAAGACAATTACTAGGGAATGTGGTCCCGGACCTGGCAGGTTTCGGTGGGACCTGGGGAGCACTTTCCCAGGCTATCACGGCCCCACTAGGGGACTGGGCTTCAAAGGTCGCTGGGGTGGGGGGCTTTTCTACAACCCCAGCTCTGAAGTGCTGAGGCTGAGGACCAGTCTTGGGAAGTCCCTGGTGTCTGGTCACCCTGACCCTTGCCAACCCCTGCCCGATCAAGCTTGAACAGGGAGACCCACAAGGACGTTGATGTCACATCGCAATAAATGGCCCCGGGCTCCAAATCACATTTTCCTTAAATCCATTTCCCTAAGAAATGCTATAGCATTTACCCCTTCCATTTTATAAGACATGGTGAATAACGCCATTCATTCTAAATCCCTCCTTTCAGCCACTCTTAATATTCTTTTAAAAGAAAGAAAGGAAAAGAAAAACCACTGTGGGGACCAAAACCTCACACACTTGGACTAAACCCAGAGGTGAACATTTATTTCAGCAAAATTCATTCAAGGTCTTGAAAGTCAAGTGTGAGATGTGACATACGCCTTGTCAGCGAGCATAATGCCCTTTTCTGTGCTTGGACGGCTGAAGATGATATGCTACGGTGACATGTTTGGTGTCCTAGGAATGTGACTCCAGAGAGATCAAGGGGAGTGTGCATGTGGGCTGTAGGGCCTCCTGGCCCGCTAGACCCTCCCAAGATGGCTGCCTTGGGCACTGGAAAGCTGCCCATCTGCTCCCACCTTATCACACCGAGGCTTTCCCGAAGCGAACCGCGGATTCCCGCCGACATCTTCTGGTCGGTACAGGGTGTGCTATACATGGCCCTTTCCAAGCGTGGCTGTCATTTGTCAGCTCCCCATAATCCCAGCCTCAGGTGGTGTCTGGATGTCTTGCTGTGGCGTGAGAGGGATCCGTCAGCACCTTCAAATTCTGGCCCTTCTCGTTGTCACGGAGACAGCGCCATCTGTTCCTCCCAGAGGGGATTTTGCCAGAGCTTCGTGAACAGGGCTTTCTTCCTCTCGTTGACTTTTCGTCAAGGTCCTGGAGCGATGGGGGTGAGGTCTAGATAGTAAACGCTACTCAGCTATTCATCCAATAAAACTGTTTCCACCCGAATAACTCCTTGGGTCATTTTTAAATGTGAGCTGTTTCTTATTGTTGCTGTTTTAAAGGTTCTTTATTTTGAGTACCACTCATATGTCCTCCGTCCCCATCCTCCGTCCCCATGTTCCCCCGTCCGTGTCCCCCCCTCCGGCTTTGGGCTGCCATACATGCTAGCCACGTGCTCTACCTCTGCTACAGTGCTAGTCTGTGGTGGTTGGTGTTGTCAGTAAAACCTACAGTCGTCTGAAAGGCGGGCCTCTGAGATTGTTCCTGGGTACAGGGCTTGACTGTGCTAATTAAGGTGGGGAGACACACCCACCGAGGGTGGCGCCATTCCCCAGGCAGGAGATCCTGGGCTGTGTAAACCGGGATGCATCGATTGCTCTTTCTCCGTTGAGTTGCTTATGTCGGAGTATTTTACCACATCTCTTGGTGTCGATGGTTCGGCTGTGCTTAGAGTAATGCCATCGCGACAGAACTGCCAGGTGAGAAACTGATCCTGGAGTGGTGAGCCCTCCCAGTGGTCAGCCTGACAACATGGCGCTGTGGAGAGGGCGTTTCCCAAGAGCTGCACTCTTCCCAAGTGTCCCTCTCTAGTCTTTCAGTGCTTGAGAACAACGTGGCAGGAACGGCCCATCTTCGTTTTCTGGAATCCTGCACAATTCTATCCAACCTGGCTTTGCTCCTTGCTAGGCTTGTCAGGGGTGGGCATAGCGAATGTCTGTCAGGGGTGGGCATAGCACATGTCTGTCAGGGGTGGGCATAGCGCATGTCAGGGGTGGGCTGCTTGCTATTCCAGGTAGGCTGGGTTTGTGTTCGCCCAGGTCAGCTCAAGACCACAGCTGGAGCTTCTGCCATTACGTATGTATCCTAGGCATTAGGAACTAGAAAAGAGGAAGCAACCATTTCAAATGCCTTGAAAATCTAAAAGCGTGTGTGTGCATGCATGCATGTGTCCATGCACTTGTGCATGAATGTGCACATGTGTAACATACATGTGCAGGTGCCCATGGAGGCCAGAGGTACCAGACATCCCTGGAATTGGAGTCCCGGTGATTGTGAGCTACTAGACATAAGTGTCGGGAATCAATCTCCCTGAGCCCTCCCTCTGCCACAAGGAAGGGTGCTAGAATCTCACCTCACTGTCTCTGGAAGGGCGGCTGCTTAGGCTCTGGATGAGGGGTCACGGGCTGAGACTCAAGTCATACGCCCTAAGCATGTGGCCTTAACTACAAGCTGGATGGCACATTTCCTGTAGCACAGTGGCCAAGGGACAAGGTGACCTTGTGACAGAACCCAGACTATATAGGTGCTAGCTGTCTTTTTTTTTTTTTTTTTTTTTTTTTGGTTTTACGAGACAGGGTTTCTCTGTATTGTTTTGGAGGCTGTGGGTCCAGCCTGACCTGGAACTCACAGAGATCCGCCTGCCTCTGCCTCCTGAGTGCTGGGATTAAAGGCGTGCACCACCAACGCCTGGCCGTGCTAGCTGTCTTAGGGTTTCAATTGCTGTGAGGAGACGCTATGGCAACCCTTATAAAGAAAACATTTAATTGCGGTGGCTCTCTTACTGTTTCAGAGGTTCAGTCCATTACGATCGTGGCAGGAAGCTGCCGGCAGATGTGGTGCTGGAGTAGTAACTGAGAATCCTACATCTCGCAGGCAACAGGAAGTTGACTGAGACATTGTACAGTATCCTGAGCGTAGGAAACCTCAAAGCTGGTCCCCAGTGACACACTTCCTCCAACAAGGCCACGCCTACTCCAGCAATGTCACACTTCCTAATAGTATGGTGACTGCCAGTGAGCCCCTCTGTGGGTGGCTATGGCGGGGCCACACACCTCTGGGGACTTCAGTGGGCTGCACCCCTGAGCATCTGGCTCTCAGCGGAGTGTGAAGCAGACAGGATGAGAGCGCACTGTGCCCAGTACCCCCGGGGGAGGGGGGGTGGGATGCTACCCCCGGGGAGGGATGCCAGGGACCCTGCATCAGCTGGCTATTCCCTCAGAGCGAGAAGTGGGGCTCAGGGGGGTGAGTTCCCCTGTTTGTGTGTCGCTGTCTGGACCAGGGACAGCACCCACATCTGGAGGCACTGACGTGGGTTCCTAGAGAGTTCTGCTGCGGCCACACGCCTTGACTCACTCTCCATGTAATTCTGAGCATGAATCTTCTACGCCAGATAAAATGGAGGCTCTAAGGACTAATGTCATCCAAGGCCAAAACATTTTAGGAAGAAACTTGAAATTATAATCAAAGTAAGGGGGAAACAAACAGTTTTCCTTTCTACAGAATTTGATCAGTCAAGCCAGCAGAAGCATAGGGCACGGGCAGCCACATCTGGCTTTAGGAAGCAGCACATCAGGGGCAGCTCTGAGTAGCTTGGTGATGGCAGGTGAGGAGGGCAGGAGGCCAGTGCCTCTGGGAGAAACATCAGGTTTGGGGCTCAGTTCAGGGCTCCTCCCAGAAGCCCAGGTCTCCCAGCTGGGGCCGGGGACGTCTGGCAGATGATGCTGTGTGAGCCGCTGCGTTCAGATGATGCTGTGTGAGCCGCTGTGTTCTGGTGATGCTGTGTGAGCCGCTGTGTTCTGGTGATGCAGCCAGGCAGGATAACAAGTGGTCAGTTCTCTCCGCAGATGAGGGATGCTGGCTCCATTGGCTCTCACAGCTCCTTCTGAAGATGTGGTAGGAAGCTTGGGCACTCAGGTGGGAGGGGCAGGGAACAGGAAGGCCAGGGCAGGGGACAGTAGTATGTTTCCTCTCCCTCCCAGGGAGCACGGAGAGTTTCCTCTTAACTGGGCCAGCATCCTGGAGGCCAAGGCCAAGGGTGAGTGTGTCTCTGGGACTCGTCCAGCTACAGAAGTCTGGGGTGGACTTCGTCTGTGGGTAGGGCCACGGTTGGGGGTGGGGTCAGTGGCTTAGGGAGGTGAGTTTAACAAAGGACCAGTGAACTGTATGTTCTGCAGGTGGTCACTGCGCCAACCCTGGTACCGTCAGTGCCGAGGGGGTGAACGGCAGCCCAGGGAGAGCGGCTCGCAGAGCCACGAGCTGGCCTGGCTGTGGGAGGAGAAGCACTCTTCCCCTGCCCGCTTTGGTGAAGGAGACCTCAAAGGTTAACTACAGCATCAAGATGTAGGTTAGCCTAGCCGGCCACCCCCCTGCATTCCAGGTGGCCTCTCCTACTGGCAGAAAAGACGGGGGTGGGGGGTGGGGGGTGGAGCACGGGCACCAACCATGAGTCAAGCTTAACCTTGGGCACTGGCACAGTCACATCTGTAAGTGGGTTCCCCAGACAAGCGGCTCTCAACTTTCCTAGGGCTGTGACCCCTTAATACACTTCTTCATGCTGAGGTAACCCCAACCATAAAATTATTTCATTGCTACTTCATACCTGCATTTTTGCTACTGTTATGAACAGTAATGTAAGCATCTGACATGCAGGGCATCTGGCACGTGACCCCTGTGAGGGCCAGGACCCACAAGTTCAAAGTCCCTGCCCTAGTGCCTTAAAGAGACTCCATCCCCACGGATCTCAAAGACAAGCCTGCAGCTGGCGGCCTCTAGTGGCCACCGCGGAATTCACCGTGCTATGGAAACCCAGGTCCTCTCCAACACAGGAAAACACACGACAAGAGAACTGAGCAGGACTCAGCTGCAAGTAATTCTATAAACCTCTGGTACACCTTCAGAGAAAACACTAGACGCCACACAGTTGTCCTAGAATAATTTGCACATTTTCTTTTGAGTATGTATTTATTAAGTTCTAAAACAATGACTTATTTCAAAAATTCAAACGAAAAGAAACCAGGAAAATAGAAACCTCCATGTCCTTCATAGTATTATAATTATTTTGCTCAGGGAAGGCTGGCTAGTGGCTCTGATGGCTTCATTAAGTGGCAGGCCTCATCTGGGCCGCCACTTTATGTCCTTTACCCCATGAAAATGCCTTTTCAACGCGGTGTTATCGGCCCATGGGGAGTTTAAGCAGGAGTCATCGTCATTTTCTTCCAGTTTCTGGAAACAGGCATGCTTTTCTCAGAACAGCATTTCAGGACAGTGGTTCATGTAGACCGAGGAAACAGTCAGGTCCTGCCACACCCCCAACACCAGCAGGAGCCTCCAGCGTCTAAAGCTGGCAACAGCCTTGGAGAGCCTGGGAAGCCCATCCCTAATATTGTGTGGTCCTTGAAGGACCCGGCCCGTGGTGAGCCTGGGATACAGGCTGTGGCCCTGGCTTTACTGCGCTCCCCCCAGACCTGCCGTCCGTCCGTCCCCCTGGCTCTAACGTGCATCCCCCGCCCCAGCTCTGCCGCCCCCCAGTCACCCAGCGGTTACCTTGAGCTCCTCCTGTCTTCTATGGTAGAACAGCATCAGCTGCTTGTGCTCCTCGCTGCTAATGATCGGTTCCCGGGCTGGTGCCCCCTGCCCCCTCTGAAAATGCAAAAGCAGAGTAAACCGGGGACTGAGGGATCCTTGCAGGGGACACGAGAAGGAACAGGCGCTTGTTTTATAACCGTCTCTGCCGACACAGGAGACAGCAAGCTGATGGGCCACAGCGGGGTCAGGGGAAGCACTGCCGGGGCCCAGGACCTGTACGGGGTGCCACCTCTCAAGTGACCTCAGGTGCACCTTGGGAGACAGACACAAGTCTACAGGCCTTGTTCCCACAATTACACAGGCGGGTGGCTCCCGCTCCCCCAACTCTCCTCAGCACAGAACGCCGGCAGCTGGAAGCGCCCTATAATCCGTCCTGGCTGAAGTTTTCATCGCTAGGAACGTTTTTTGCCTGTGGACCTGCTTTTTTGGTTGATATGATACAAAAAGGAAATTTCTACTTTAAATTGGGGCCAATAAGGGCTAAAAGTAGACAGGTTTTAAAATCGTCCGGGTTTTCTGCGAACTTCATCAAACCCAAGGTGGACAAACTCTCTTGCAGCAGGAGTGCTCACCCACCTGCTGGATCTTGACGATGATTTTGGTCTTCTCATTTCTCCCCACATAGTCGGAAAGCTTCTTCGTTCTTCTCAGCTCCTTGGCGGCCCACCACAGCTGCGCCTCTGACTCCTGAATGACTTCCAGCGCTGCCTGGGGTCAATCGTGCAACCACAGAACTGTAGGAGGCCACACCCATCCCCTCCCCAACCCCCAGTACCCGGAGCCTGGCTGCAGGGAGGCCACACGCACCCCCCCAGCACCCGGAGCCTGGCTGCAGGGAGGCCACACGCACCCCCCAGCACCCGGAGCCTGGCTGCAGGGAGGCCACACGCACCCCCCCCGCACCCGGAGCCTGGCTGCAGGGAGGCCACACGCACCCCCCCAGCACCCGGAGCCTGGCTGCAGGGAGGCCACACGCACCCCCCCCCCCAGCACCCGGAGCCTGGCTGCAGGGAGGCCCTGCCCTGCTCTCCCCACCCCTCTGTGCACACCTGAGTCCCTGACAGATCTTCTTTATTTTCAAACTCCATGCGGATGGGGTCGTACGGTGGCAGCCCCATGGGATAGACGATCATCACTGCACCTCGAAGCTGGTCCAGGGCATCTTTCACCATCTCCATGGTAACAAAGACTCCAGCTTCCACTTGTTTCTGAAATTGGCCCAGGCATCACTATCAAGCCAGTAAACATGGCAGGTTCCCATACAAACCCTCAGAGGCTCTGTCAGCACAGCCACAGGAGGGACCAGAGAGCTGCTGCTCTCCAGGTGGCTCATGTCCACCTTGGGGCTAAGCTGAGGACACCGGGCCCCAGGCCAGGCCCCTCTGAGTGGCGCCAGCGAGGTCTGCTCAGGGCAGACTCACACCCAGCAGCATAGCCGGGAGGAGGGAATGGAGGAGATGGAGAAGGCTGCCTCACACAGGTACAGTTCTGGGCAGTGGCACCAGAAATCCACAACCAGAGCCCACCAAGTGCTAGAAAATGGATCCAGGGTCTGCAGTGGATACGATACGGACTGAGTTGGAGGGACGTCAGCCAGGAGGCTCTGAAGAGAACAGAGAGGAGAGCCACGTAAAGACTGTATCTAACAGTTGGGTGTTGGTGGCGCACACCTTTAATCCCAGCACTCGGGAGGCAGAGGCAGGTGGATCTCTGTGAGTTCGAGACCAGCCAGGACTACCAAGCGAGTTCCAGGACAACCTCCAAAACAATACAGAGAAACCCTGTTTCGAAAAAACAACAACAACAAAAAGTCTATCTAATGTTTGTTCCCAGAAGCCCTTGGGATCACTAAGTGCCAGGAATGTCCTTTGTAACTATCAGAGAAGGCCTGTGGCACATGAGCTTTGCATGGGTTGTGTTGTGTGTGTGCCTGGTGCCTGCAGGGGACAGAGGCCCCTGGATCCTCTGGAGCTGGAGTTAAAGACTCTGAGCAGCCAGGTGGGTGCTGGAGTCAGACCTGGGCTCCGGAGCAGCAGGCGCTTTTACCCGTCAGCCACCTCTGCAGTTCCAGCAATCTGTCCCTGAGTCAGATCTTCATGCGTAACGCAGGCTGCTGGTGACTTGGGGATCCCGACCCCAGCACCCTGTGCACAGCTTCCTGTCTCCCGTCTGCCAGCAGCTCCTTTCGTTACAGCCGGGTCTGCACCAACAGTGTTAGGGCATGGCGGCACGGGAAACAGTCCATGCTAGCCAACGCCGACGGGCTGGAGTCGTTGGCAGTGAGGCCTAGTGGAAGGTGATTAGTCACAGAGCGTGACAGCTGCAAGGGACAGTTGGCACAGGACCCTGGTTATTTCTCCTCTGGGTTGTCATAAAGTAAGGTGATCCTACATGTGACAAAGATTGGGGACTTCACTGTAGGCTAAACAGATAGGATCACTTTATCTTGGACTTCTGGCCTCTACGCCGCTTTTCTTTATCAAGTGCCCAGTCATAGCAACAAAACAGACTAAAGAACGATAGTTTCTAGAAAAGGGCTGGCGGTGCCAGAAGACCAAAACACAACTAGAAGGTCGGAACAGCCAGAATCGACCTCACCTGTAACCTCCAGGGAGGACGGAGCAAATACAGACTGACCAGCCAGGAGGCCAGATCATGCCTATCTAACGAGAGCCTCGTGAAAGCCCTGGGCTTCGAGGCGAAACTGCGGGGGCTGAGCCAGGCGACCCCTGGGCTGCACGGGGATGGCCCTGGGCCCTGACCCTCCTTTCCCACGTCACGCCTTTTCTTTAGTGGGCTGTCAGAGTCCCTCCTAAGCTGCAGGTAGGGCTGCGGGTGCTCAGTGAGTTCCGGGGATTCAAATGAACCTGGGGTGGGGCACAGGAAGCCCCAGTCAGAGGGTGCGTGGGCAGAAGTGTGGACAACTTGGGGACCCCACGTGAAGCCAACTCTGACGTCTTGTTGGTGACCTTTGGCCATTAGTTGGGGGATCTGAACTGAGTGTTGACAGGCGTGGCTCCCAACTCATGGGCTAAGTGGGTGCTAACTGGGTCAGAGCTGAACTAAGCGTGTGATTCCCTGCTTTAAACAACACGGGGGCAGCGTGTGAAATGAGAGCAGGCGAGCTCAGGAGCAGAGGGTACAGGACCAGACACAGGCACATGCGTGACAGACAGGAAGCGCTGAGGTGACATAGGATTACACAGGCCTATGCAGCCGTGTGGCGGAGACACTGGTTCTGTGATAGGAACCTCCAGGGGACACTGACCCTGAGGTACGGAGTGCAGACAGAAGGGTGAGGGTAGCAGAATTCAGTTCTAGAACCCCGGGTTTCCAAGCTGGAGAGGCCCGTGGTCTGGGGGGAACTGCAGAGAGGGAAGTGCCATGCGGACAGGGAAAGACAGTGCTCAGAGAGGAAGCGCAGAGGCTCGGCTAACCAGGCCCCGAGGCCAGGGCTCGTCTCTCTTTACGGAGGCTCTCTGGTCAGACACAGCTCACAGACAACGATGAACTCGGGTCATGGTGCAACCTCAGGACATCACACACAACAGGCAGCTTTCTGGGGCTCCTCGGAGATGGCAGGAGGCAGAGGTGCATGCCTGTAATCCTAGCTCAGGAGACTGAGGCAGGAGGACCGCCATGAGCTCAAGGTCTGTTTGGGCTACGTAGTTGAGTATTAGGCTGGCCGAGGCTACACAGGAAAAGTCTTAGAAATTTAGAATATAGTGAATTAATAAAAAAGGTCAGCTCAGAGACTGAGGGATGTTTAGAAGCGCCCTCTGTGGGGTGAGTTTGGGAGGGTGGGAGGATAAGCAGGGATGCCAAGACGAGCAAATGTGGGAGACAGCCGCTGCTGTCCATGCAGACAAGCGTGCAAGAGAAAATAGCAGAGGTTTTACGCGAGTGTGTGCATGCATGCATGTGCATGTGTGCAGTGTGCGTGTGTGCAGTGTGCGTGCGTGTGTGCGTGTGGTGTGCTACAGCACACGTGCCGGAGGACAATTTGTGGGAGTCAGTTCTCTCCTACTACCAGGTGGGTGCTGAAATCAAGCTCAGGTCTTTCGATCTCAGGTCGCCAGGCTTAGCAGCAGGCACCTTTAGCCACAGAGCCAGCCCCCGGTACTTAATAATCCCCGAATTCTCTTCATTCAGGGGCGCATATCCGCCTTCCATGGCATTGTTCTCCTTCTGTGAACAGGTTTGTGTAAGCGCTGGAGATGATTACAGGACAGGCTGCTTCATAGTGAGCGTCTCTACCAATCCTGCATCTGTGGCTACACTAAACTCCCTGCTTAGCCTCCTGAGCTCTTCAGAAAACAAGAAAAGTCAGGACGGGCGAAGTCTACACTCTCGCAGACAACAGAAACTTTGCACAGCAGGAACTGGCAGGACTTTGGGTAACTGTCATCATCATGAAAAGGGAAAGCCAGGGCCCTCCTCAAATACACTTATTTGCTTTGCCACTGGAAGGCAGAGAAAGAAAAGAAAGGAAAAAAACAAACAAAAGAGCAACAGAAAGGTGGGGGGAGAGCAGAGGGGACGAGATGTGGGTGGCGGCTGACTGCCACCCCTTCAGAGACAGGAGAGCGCCCATCCTGCTGAGGGCTGACCTTAGACACTATCGCTTTGGCTTCTTCTACCGTCTTCTTCAGAACCTGCTTCATCTTCTCATTTGGAGCTATTGAGAAACAAAAGGACAGGAGACAGCGGTCAAACACACAGTCTTTTTAAAAATCCTGCTGAGCCAGGAGACTGAGTGTGGGAGTCTGGGATTGACAAAGGGACATGAGGGGATGTGGGAAGCCGGGCAGAGGTCCCTCGCCGGGGACAGGTCTACACAGGCTCTTGAGCAATTTGGTGAAGGCTGCAAAAACAGGCCGGAGAAGTCACTGAGAGGACAGCGCCAGCAACCAAGGAAAGGCATGCTAGGCCTCTCAGGCTACAAAGCTGTGACTCCGTGTCACAGTGCTCAAAAGCAGACACAGGCGGCGGCGACTGGAATGACTGAAGGCAACAGAACTTAACACATGTACACATGCCTGCGTGTTTAGAGCCAGGATCTCTCTGTGTACCTAGGCTGGCACATGCATGTACACATGCCTGCATGTTTGTTTAGAGTCAGGGTCTCTGTGTACCCAGGCTGGCACATGCATGTACATATGCACGCTCGTTTGTTTAGAGTCAGGTCTCTCTGTGTACCCAGGCTGGCACATGCATGTACGCATGCCTACGCATTTGAGTCAGGGTCTCTCTGTGTACCCAGGCTGGCACATGCATGTATGTATGCACGCACGTTTGTTTAGAGTCCGGGTCTCTGTGTACCCAGGCTGGCCTGGATGCCCGATCTTCTTGCCTTACACTCCCGAGTGCTAGGATTACATGTGTGTGCCCGCCTGACCCACACACCTTTACGTTACCTGACAACTGTCCAAATGTGCCACACGACAGCAAATCCTAACTCCCAAGCTTAAAACAAAGCACAGTGGAGACAGAGTCCCTGAAGTTAGGAGGCTGGTACAGTCCTCGTCCATTTCTGACCCACAGAACCGTCAGTCTGCATGGCTTGTCTACCCACGAAGGGGACAGCTGAGCCGGTACAAGCGGGCCTCTAGAGGGGCCTCTGCTTGGCTCGCCTTGGACTGGGGTTTTAGCATAGGAGTTTCACAGTGCAGTATGGGTAAGTTTGCAAAGGAACGATGAGATCACATTAAAAGGTTTCTCCTGTATGATGTGAGTGTGGGCGGGCTTGTGTGTGCCAGGCTGCATGTGTGCACTGTGTGGGGTTGGCTCTCCTTCCGTCATGGCGTCTGGGCATCAGACTCGGGTGGCTTACAGGCTAGCATTCCTATCTGCAGAGCCATTTGCTGGCCCAAAGAGCTCAACCTAAAGAACTGCCTTCATGCGCAGACGGGAGAGAGCGCCCTCACCTTGCCCATTCCTCCGCCCGATGTCGTCCTTCTTGAACACCGCGCCGCCGCTGGGCACACACTTTTCTCCCCACTCGTCCCTCAGTTTCAGCTCTTGGACCTGCTCGTCAGTCAGCCCTTGCATATTCGGGGGGAGGAACACACCGTGTTCTGCCAGATCTTCCATCTCTGAAAAATGGGAGGTGGGGGTCACACGCGAACTGTGACCACCCACACCTAGACTCCACAGGAGTGCGTGCCCCTCTGGCTCTTCCAGCTCACTCTTAAAGTACCGCACCACGAGCCATGTACCAGACCTTCACTCACCGACAGTCACCGACTACCCCAGTCAGTGGAAGCACAGCGAGCTTCAGGTGCCCCTCCCCCCAGTCTACACTCTGTGCTCCGGAGCTGTAAGAGTAATGCTCATTTAAAGACTGTGCCTACCCACACAGCCTACCCACATCCTACCCCACATCCCACCCTCGTGGCCTACCCACATAGTCTACCCACAGAGCCTTGCCATTTTCCAAGGAGAATCTCAGACGACCCCTCTTAACGTAACCTTGTGAGAGAGGCATGACAATTGCTTAAACTTCCCCACCTTCCTAGTTTACAACGCTGTGACCTGAGGCTTGAGAACACAATTGTGTTAGTGTCTGGAACTTTGTGCTGGAAAAGCAGCCACTGAGTGCTGAGCATGCAGATGATGGAGGTCTGGCTCGTGAAACGATAGAGGGAAACAAAGACTCTACCCGGTCATTCCCGGGATATTTTGTACTAAGAATCTGTGGTTCTGGCCGGCTGGAGCTGAGAAATGAGCTGTGATTAACGAGGGACCAGAACATTTTGCTGGACCTGAGAAATCCAACAGCTGTGGATGAGACAACACCATGGAGGCAAAAGGCTCTTCTGGGAAATGCACCTCCCACGCTGTCCTCGTTTTGGGGGCGCACACACACACACACACACACACACACACACACACACACACACACACACACACACACACACGAAGGGGTCCTGGAGAAAGGTGGAGGCCGGACGCAGTAAGAGGCCAGGAAAGGCTTTTGGTGAAGGTGCAGCTTCAGTTGCAGGGAAACTCCAGGACTGAAGGGATCATGGGGAGAGGCCAGGAGGCGACAGGTGCCATTGGTGAAGGTGCAGCCCGTGGATGGCCCAGCGACTCTGAAATGCCAGAGCCATGGGGTGACAAGCAACAAGAGCGGCAGCTGTGGAGTGGAGCAGCCTGGCCTATGAGATGGTCTCTGTGCTCCAGATGGCAGAGCCGAGGGAGCGAAGCACAGCCGAGGAAGCCTAGAAGAGCTCTACGGTGCTGGGCTTTGGCTTTGACTCGGATATGACTGTGCTCCAGCTCCTCCCTCTTAGAATGAGAAAACAGTTAACTTGTTCTTTTGATTATTTCAGGAACCCAGTCACCAGACATATTCTAGAGAGGTCTGAACATATTAAGTGCCTAAGGCAGCAACTATCCCTCAAAAGTGAGAAAACTCACGTCGTGTTTACTATTCAAATGCATGGTTTTCTATTATTGCTATCATAACTGTTCGAACCTACACCAGCATATACATTAAATATATATAAATATATATGCAACCCCCCCCACACGGGCGTGGGCCTTGCTGTACTACCTGCCTTCCTTTCTCCTTCCCCTTCCTATGAGGGAGACACTAAGAACTGCGGGTCTCTACAATGCCGGGAAGACAGCATGTGACCTGCAACCATACGACCCGATGACAGTGTAAGTGGATGGGATGTTTGCATCCTCTTTCCATTTCCACACTAAGCGCTTGGGAGAGGGGCTGGAGTGACTCAACCTCGTCGTCCTAAGGGTGGAGCACTGCTGCCTGCCCGAGTGTGGACTGACAACATCCGTGGGTTCTAAACTTACCCTCACAACTCTTACACTCTGCGCCACAGTTTCAACTCAGTGTTAAGGAAGACCGGGACTTTTCTCTCCCTAAATGCTTTACTTTTAAAACGTCATCTAACACAGAGCCTGTTTCGAAAGCCGTTGTTTAATTAGGGAAAGACACCACAGGTCTTTAGGCGTTCTCCACGATGCAAACCCAACACGTGTTTCCTAGGAGACAGGAAACAGCACCGAGGCTCTCCCAGCGCCTCTCACTTTTGATGGGCGGTCTCAAAGCCAGGACTTGGCTCTCTCAGGCTCAAACAGGGCAACCATTCACCTGTGAAGCTCCTCCCCGGGCTCCCGCTCCACCCCTCACCCCTGCCACCTTCCGCGTCCCTCTGGATCTTCGGGCCCCTTCCCACCGCCCTTCGAGCTGGACCGTTCGCGCTTCCTGGATCGCCAAATCCTGGCTCGGCCGCCTCCCCTCCCCGTCCCACCCCGGGCTACTGCAAACCTCCCCAGGCCCCCACAGCCCCGAGCTCTCCCTCCAGGACCTGCGCAGAGCCGCTGCACCTTCAGCCGCCCGTTGTAGACGCGGGTCACCTGAGCCGTGAGCGCCTCCAGCTCGGTGCTCCCGGGCGCCTGCAGCAAGAACTGGCTCTCGTCGCCTCTCTTCACGTGCAGTACCACCATGGTTGCGCCGCAGGCCCCGCCGAGGCGTCGGGGCGGCAGGCAGACAGGGGACACGCGGCCCGCGGGCCCGAGAGGCCGGCCCGACCCGCACGGCAGCGAGCCTAACTGCTGCCCGGCAGCGGAACCCCGGGACTCGGGCTCGCGCGTCCGCCGGGCGAAAAGACAGGACGGCGTGCGCTCGCGGAAGTGGCTGTTGCCCCGAGCAACAGCCAAACACTGAGCCTGCCGGGCCTCCGGCGCCCCGCCGGAACCTGCGCGGGGAAGGCTGCGACGCTGCACACCTGGCTGTCCTGTCGCCGCTGCCGGAAGTGGGTGTTGTCCGGGCAACTGAATCCCAAGCCAAGCTGCGAGTCCCCAAGCCCGGACTCGTTTCCGCGCTGGCACTGGTCGCTCCCGGAAATGCCTTCCGCTTCAGATCCAGGGAAGTCACTGTCCCGCCGCGTCTGGTCCCCGGTCTCCCAAAGGGCCAGCAGGCGCAGCGTTGTTCTTCAGGGGGCTCGGACACAGTTGAGGTGATGCTTTGAGTGTGGCAAAGAGGAAACAAAAACAAACGGACAGAGGAAATTCAGATAGAGGAATAAATAGAGCAGCTGCTGTGTAGCCTTGAAATGGTTCCAAACTCAGAGTTTTTTGTTTGTTTTTGCGGGGTTTGGTTCTGTTTTGCTGGCGCTTTAGAGTATCTACTTGTAGGTGGAAAACGGAAGCTGCTTCTGTAGCTGATGATACTGCACCGATGTGTAAACGATGGAATATAGCAGGTCCTGTCTTTGCGAGCCTTAGCGCCAGAACGGCTAGCCGTTGCCTCTCTTCCGGGTCAGAATAATATCCCCCAACCTTCGAAATCTATAACTAAGCTTCCACTAACCAAAAGTTAAGAATGTCATCACGTATCATCTGATGCGTACAGAAAAACACGCATCATTCTGTAGCTGCTTCTCTGACGTATCCATCAATGTATCTTAAACTTGCCATGCCTTATGGCTTTTGTTCTACAGACCCATAAAACGTCATGAATTTGCTTTCCATGGTAGAACATGGGAGTTTGGGTAACCTAAATCTGCCCTGGTCATTCAAATGACTCCAGAATAAACTACTTATTCATGCATGTATGATGTACACACACATACACACACACACACACACACACACACACACACGAAAGCACAAAACACTAACTTAGTTATGCCATGGAATTTGTGTATGTAAAATACAAAAAGTTGGCTGAGAAAAAACTTCCCTTTTGAGTAAAGAAGCAGCTAGTGGTAAAGACAGATATATTTATTTCATATGACAGCACATTTCACAGGATATGTACAGAATGTATATCACTGACTTTAATACTGTAATTCTATAAAGTATATAGTTATAAATATTGTGTGCCACATAAGCAATAAAACTCTTACATACATATAAACAGCAATCTACTATAGAGAACAGACATTCACAGAGATTCTTAGTGTCTTTTTTCTGCTCTGTTTTGACCAGAGCCAGTAAATGTTCACACACAATGTCCTGTTTTTTCTGTAGCAAACTTTCACTTCCTTTGTGCATTTTCAGCAGTGCGCTAGACCCACAAGGCTGAGCTGCTACTCTACAGACTCTAGAGTGGTTTACACCTGGGGGGCACACTGCTTTGGTTTCCTAAGGATGGATAAGCTTGCTAATGGGGAGTGGATATACACACTAGTCACAAAGATGTTACAGCAACAGTCTCAACAAGCTAAGTCACATTTTGAAGCACACTGCTATAGTAATACTGCGGTTTAAAAGCTACTACGGCTGAAATGATTAGAACCCAACAAGCACAATATAAAACTCCTGGGAGTTATTGCTTACAGCGACTCTGGCTGTAGCAGGGGATTACTTCTACACATACAGCGTTTGATAACACTGAGCATTTGCTGTCCTGACATCGCTCTACGTTAGAAGTGCAATGCAGTGTGCTGTGCTTTACATGGAGGTGACGGCAGCCATAAACGTTTTCTAGTCTCACAATACACATCTTTAAAGGTTCATATGGACATAAGAACTTGCATGTACGCATGTAACTTTTCTATATAAAAAGAACATTAAGTCTTAATGGGTAAGGATGATTTTAACTTCAACTGACAACCAACCCAACAACACCTTAGGGAGTTTTTCAACTGGCTTACTTAATATCAAAATACTATGTGTGTGTGTGTTTTGTTTTTTGTAAAAATTCTTTTACTTCACAAAATTACTAGAAGCAAGATGGGTTGCATACCGGCAGTGCAGCAGACAAAATCAACAGCAAATGTGAGGCATAGCCTCTAAAACCTTAAAGCAGCATCATAGATGTGTATGGCCTCTTACATGGGAGAGAACGCACAGGGACCCCCAATTCTAGCGCCCTCAACAGCTGCTTTCCCTGCTGCAAGCAGAGCTCCAGGGCAAAGCAGCAAACAGAGGGGAGAGAGGGGGCCGTGCAGTATAGCTCGACTTCACACATGACTTGGTGGCCTGCGCCTCCTGTTCTGAGTAGCTGTCTATGCTGCCAACTGTGAACCTCAGAGAAAGGCAGAGCAGAGGTACAGGGGAGGGAAGGACTCAGGGTGAATCTGAAGGGCTGGAGTACATAATAATAAAAAATGGCAGTTCTATAAAGCGGTTATTCTGCTCTGGGATTTTAAATTAGTGAAAGTGTGCAAAGCACACCTGGGTGGCAGCCATCCTTTTGATAACGAGATACTGAAAAAAAGGACATTGTCAGAACTGCTGGGTAAAACTTGATGTGATTGTATCTCAAGACTGAAGTTTTGTAAATGTGTACATGTATGTCTGTGTGCATACAAACATGTATATAATGTGTACACACAAAGACCTTTTTGCTAAAGTAGTGCCTTCAGAATTGTCCACCATGACTCTGGGAGCTCTTTGGTAAATATCCAAGAAGACCAATCACCAACAGCACAGCGGGCTGGCAGTAATGTAAGGACTATTGTTTAAAGTAGTTTTCAGCACTTTGTAGAATGGTTTCTGATCTCTCCTAGTCATCTGAAGAAAAAGATCTAGTTAATAAGAGGGTGTCTTTGCGATTTCCAGTATATACAAACTCCAGCTCTGTCCACACCCTCTAGTGGTGTTTTATATAGCTATCAGTGCACTCAACGATCACTTATTGCACATAAAGAATAACTAATGCCCCATCCTCTCTACTCTGCCTCAAGGGAACCAGCACGAGCCCCCTTCCCATCAGATAACTATCTCTCTGTGAAGTCCAGTGTGGGAGGCGCCTTAGATGCCAGGGTTGTGCAAGGGCCCACAGAGGATGAGCTCGCGCTGGGTGGGGGCAGAGGGGCAGGAGGAGGTGGTGGTCTTCTGGCTGGCAACACACTGAAAGAAACCCTTGCACCTTTATTCCAGTCATCATCGAATGAAGCTGGTGCATTAGCCAGCACGTTTGAGCACAGTGGCTTTGACTTCCCTGATGGAAGGAAGTCATCATCTTCCTCAAAGGTTACCCACCCTTTGGGGTTGCTTGTTTTTACTGTAGACTGGCTCTGTAGGTCAAAATTGTCCTCAAAACCACCCAGTGAAGTTGACGGCTTGCTCGTGTCCTGACTGAGAGGCGTGAGAAGAGGGAAAGAGCTGTCAGGAACAGGCTCTTCTTTGGACAGCCAAGCAGCTGCCTCCGATTCTTGAGATGGAACTCGAAATGGGTTTCCGGGGGCAGCAGTCCTGTCTGTAAAAGGGTTCCTGCTGGGCAGGCTGGGAAGCAGGTTCACAGAGCTCCCCACACTTCCCTGTGACTTGGTCCGTGCTGGGACGGGAGGCATGTCTGGCATGCAACTTACAGAACTCAAAGAGTTAACACTACTTTGCGATGCAGAAGGCAACTGAATCAACATCTTTGGGTCTGGGGTTAGAACAGGTGACGTCTGAGCGGATAGCTGAGCCTTTGATACAGCAAGCAGACTAAGTGAGAGGGCTTCAAATGGATCATTCTGCAACGCTGGCTCTTGTTTGACACCAGAAACTCCATTTGTCTTTACCTGGAAAAGAATGAACACTGAATGATTGGCTCTCATTTATTAGTACTTCTGTTCTTATTTTTTACTATTTCCCCTTTTCTTGAGCAACTATACAAATTTAGAAACTAAAAAGTAACTATAGGTTTTTACTTTGGTGGTTTAATAAATAGGGTGAAATAGGTAAAATTATGTTCTTGAAGAATTTATAACTAAATAAATCCTTTTATCAAATCCATGTTTTAAATCTCAAAGAAATGTGATGGAATAATTTCTTGCATTCAATTTTTGAAATGGTAAGAAAGAGAATTATATAATACAATGAGTTTGTTCATATCCTGTTCTTTTAATTTTTTTTTTTTTTTTTGGTTTTTCGAGGCAGGGTTTCTCTGTATTGTTTTGGAGGCTTTCCTGGAACTCGCTTTGTAGACCAGGATGGCCTCGAACTCACAGAGATCCGCCTGCCTCTGCCTCTCGAGTGCTGGGATTAAAGGCGTGCGCCACCAACGCCCGGCTCTGTTCTTTTAAATTTTAACACAAAACAAGCTTATATGGGAAGAGCATTTGGTAAATATACATAATAAACTTCCAACACCCATCTATGAGGCTATATTTTCACCTAAGTTCCCTACATAAATTTAGTTTTATGAATAAAAGCTAATTATGAACATATTCATAAATTCAAAAACTGTAGATGGAGTTTTTCCCTTTCTCTGTTGGGAAAAGTGAGTTTTTTTGTTTTTTAATGATAGCTGACCTTTGTAGACTTACTCACTGAATAATCACTTTTCCTTAATGGACCTTCCTCATCCTATCAAGCAAGACAGATAAAGGCAAGGGTTATTTAAAATGGAGGGGGGGCACTCCATGTTCTATGAACATTGAGTCTAAAAACTCTAAAATCCAAAAGAAGCCTTGCTCTGAGCAGCACTGGCCGTGAGCTGAGAGCGAGAAAAGAGTGATCAATGTTAACTTCACAGCCATAAAGACTGCATCCACTCCTAAGTCCCTTGTTCACCCAGAAGCTGGCTTGAGGAGCACAGCCATTGGACCCAGCAGGGCTCAGATGAGATCAGCTTGGAAACAACAGCGAGACCCACACTGCCATCCACCACATTGTAATTAACTTGTGATTTGTGCAGGACTTAGGAATTTGTAATGTCATCAGATGTGCTTTTACAGAGAAAGGTGTTGGAAGGGCTTTTTTAAATATTAATTTTAATCTAAATCACTAACTCTTTCTTACCAAAAAGAATCTGGCTCCTAAAATATCTGAAAAAAGACTTCCCAAAAAGAAACCTAAGGAAAAAACAATTGGATTTTGCATTTATATAATTATGCCATTGTTAAAACCAAGAGCCAAAGTGGGTTAGCCAAATAGGCTTTCACATAGAAATTGTTTGCCTTTTTGAAATTATACTTTTTAGTTTTGTTAATTTGCATAGAAACAAAGCAAAAAAATGGTAAGACATTAGCAAGAACTAAAACAGTTCCTAAAAATCCAAAATACTAAGGAAAAAAAAAAAAGCAGGTATGAGTTTATGGTATGGCAATAGAATTTATTAATGTGGAGGAGTGGATTTAAAAATGGGTGGAGCTTTAGATGTATGAAGGGAAACCTCATACATCTAGAGCTGGGGAGACAGATGGGCAGCACATGGAAGGTGATAAACACTCAGGTACCTGTTACCCTGACGGTTGCTCCTGCTTTGGGAAAGGAACACAAACATCAAAGAAAAGAGTTAGGACAGTTCCAGACCAGCCGCAGCCCCAACCAGTCAGTCCTCAGAAAGCTCGTGGCTCTAGGTCACAGGAGGGGCAAAAGAGCAGCACGTGCGGGTGACACACAGTTCACACACAGTTCTGGCCTCTCTGGACCCTTAGGATGTAAACTTAACAGTGCAGCACTAACAAGGTTGATATCACTATTTCAGAAGCCAAAGAGTCATCTAGCCAAACAGCAGGGCCGGTCTTGCTCATGCTGTTCTAATTTTCTAAAGGACTTAGAAAACTAACTCCCTTACGGTTTCCTAGTTTGAATGTACAACAAAGTGAGAAATCACAGTCTTTCAATAATCTGACTATATTTTTAAAAATCTGATATTCTTAAGACACTGGATCTCCTAACATGTAAACAGTGAAATGTACAAGAAGTAATAAACAAAATTTGGCAATTTAGAGATGCCATCCTAAATGTATTACATACCGTAGAGTCTCCGACTCCCTCACCCCGCCTCCTCCATATCCCCCAGTGCTGGGGAAGCCCAGGGATGTGCATGTGAGGCCAGGGTCCTGCCCTGACACACGAGTGTCATGTTCTGTAACTGGTGGTCATCATCTTGATGACTCTGCAGTCATCTGCACCAGTGCTGGCTCAGGACAGGAGGGTAAGGACAGGCTTACGTTAAAGGTCCAAGGCACTGTAATCAGCATGAAATAGTCCTGGGACACTAATATTACAAAGTGTGTGGAGTAAGGAGATTCTACTCTGAAATAGATGCCTTCAACCTGTATTGACAGTATTTAAATTGGCTACTTTCAAAGATTTCTGCATTCCGACTAATTTTCTAAATAATAGTAGGTAGTACAGAAATAAGTCTTTAAGGTTGGAGGTAGAGGGAAAAGAATAGTAGATATTTATTCTCTGAAGTTTCTATTAAGTATCTTCAGCACCTCCACTTTAACTAAAAAGCAGAGTAACTTTTAGTATTCATCCACTGAGAACACTTAAGTTTTTCGATTGCTTTCTTTAGTTTTCAGAAATGTAAACAGCAGCCTAGCAAATACCAGCCGCCAATAACTAATCTGAGTCTTAGCTGCTTTCCTGTCTGCTTTGCAATACTGACCTATGTTAGAAATGATCTGCCAAGTAGGTCAATATACCCATCTATCTGTAAAACAAGGGCAAGTTACTACTCATAAAATATGTTCAAAGGCTACTGACAATACACAGTATTTCAGATTAAATCAAATCATGGACTTATACTTTTTAACACTTCTTTATTCTTTCAGTTTTGTTAATTTTAAACAAAGTTTTATTAAATACATTTTCAAATAAGACATGTCACAAGAGTCAGTCCAGCATAAAGTGCCTTAGTTTTCATGTTTTAGCTAAGTGCTATGGTATTAAAATGTATTACAAGATTTCTTAAATCATGTGCATAAATCTACACATTATCACTGTCTCTCTACTGTCTAACCTTTGCAACAGTAAGGCAAGGTATATTTATGACGTCATACTTGAGGCTCAAATTGATTCTGTGGAACACACTCAATGGGAAGGCCTTGCACAAGTGCCTGTGGACTTCTGTATATTCTCATACAATAGCCTGTGCACGTCCCAGCAACAGCTGCACTGAAGAACTGCTGCTCCACATGTAGGGCCGGGTAAACAGTGCCAGTCTGGGACCTGCCCTGAGTCAGCAGTGTCGGGCTCAGTGAGAGCTCTCTCGGTCCTTGTGCTCTGCTTGCTCAGTAGCTCGCACCCGTGTGCTGCTGACATATTATTGCATTCAGCATGGTTGAGTTGTTTTATAGATGTCTTACATTCTGCTGTTTCAAGGAAACCACAGGGCCTTCTAAGTTTCTTAAACACTGAGCCAGGATCTACCTGGGGTCCACCTAGGTTTCAAAGACTGCATGCAGACCCTGATCCTCTTGCCTCACAATGTACTGGTCTGGGATTACATCAAAACCACTGATGCTGGAATTATATTGTTATTAACACTCATATAAGACAGGTTGCTCAATCATAAGTTCTCAAAATAATACACTTTATCGTTGCCAGTCATTAAGGTCAGTACAAGAGTAAATAAAGTGTCTTGTATAAGTGCACAAATACTGGTTCAAGGTCAGACCTCTTCTTTTTCCTAATCAGCTACCCAAGGATGTGCTGTAGGTATCATGCCATTTCACCTCTACAATGTCTTTGGAAACCCCACCACACATTCATCTTTAGAATGTGCTGTGTGCTCTACGCTATACAGAGACACTTTGCTCAGCAGTGACACTTACTTGCAGCTGTGGTGAGGAGTCTGCAGGCAAGCTATGCGATGACCTGCTCCGAGGTGGGGGCTGCGGTGGGGTTTCCAAATTCGGTTGGGGGCCAGAAGGAGGCATGGGTGCTGCCACGGGGACAAGAGGTTCCTGCAGCTTTTGAGCAGGTGGGGGCAGAGGAGGCTGCAGAGGAAACGCAGCCTGAGGCTTCAGTGGTTCCGGAAGGACGGCTGGACCTGCAACACCAAGGATTGTCACGTTAGCGATGTGCTGAAAGCCAGGCTGTCTTTCTTTAGGGAGGTGTGCAGGCATTCTCGTTTCCTTCTCCATGGCAACAGCCTCGTTTCCAGGGGCACAAGAGAGTAAGTTAGATTTTATATGGAGGGAGAGAAAGAGAAGAAGGTGAAGCCTGGGGCAGAGTGTGCTCCCAGCATGCCTACCTTTCGATGTCTCCGGGGGCTTGCTCTGGGCTTCAGGGGTTAGCCTTCCGGCAGATGCCCGGGCCTGGCTCTGAGGCGCACTGATCACTCCAGCCCGTGCCGGAATTGTCTAGAGATAGGAACATACTAGTGACATTAATTTCATTTGTGGCTGTATCACCTATATTTTCAATTCAGGTCAAGACATGCACAGGGGAAACAGTGCTAGGATAAAAATGTGTGCCTGGCGAGCTGCATGCAGGGCAAGGGCCTGACCACAAGCAGTGCTGACTTCATGAAGAGTGGTTCACTCTGGAAGCATACATGATGGAGACAAGCCTTACATACTATGAGACTTCAGAATCAACCGATCCCAGAGTTTTTTCCAGTGACTCCTTTTATTTTATGTGCACTGGCGTTTTGCCTGCATGGATGTCTGCATGACGGTGTCAGATCCCCTTCAGACAGTCGTGAGCTGTCATGTGGGTACTGAGAATTGAACCCAGGTTCTCTGGAAGAACAGCCCATGCTCTTAGCCACTGAGCCACCTCTGCCCTCCCTGGGTTTTGAAACCATGAAATAGCATTCTTAACTGTCTAAATAAGTCAGAAGACATATTGGTGGAAAATGTTTTCTATTCTTGTATTTTTGTTGAATGGTCTAAGCCTATAATAGTTATCTAAGGCCAAAGACACTGTTTTTTGTTGTTGTTGTTTGGGTCCGGGTTTTTTGAGCTAAGGTCTCACAATAGCACTTTTCTTGCCTCTGCCACCTAAATGCTGGGGGTACAGATGTAAGACACCAGGCGCCCAGATCATCAGGCCTGCATAGCAAGCCTGCTACCCACTGAGCCATCCCTATGGCCCTGTCTTTTTCTTTCCAAATAACTGTTACAGCTCATAGAAATTTCATTTGAGTGAATAATAGAAACGTATGAATATAACAGAACATATGTTAAACAGACAACCACAGATTTATAAAGTATCGAAAAAACCTTGTAAGCCATCTGCCTTCCTATTTTTATCTTTAGAACCAGTTTAAGTATGCTATTATAATTTTATAATTTAAGTCTTTAATACTTTTTTTTTTAATACAAGGTCTCTCTACATAGTCCTAACTCTTCTGAAACTTATTACATAGACCATGCTGGCCTTAGTCTCATAGAGATCCACTTACTCCTGAATCCTCAGTGCTGAGATTAAGGTTGTATGCCACCTTGGCTGGAAGGATATCTCTGTATTTCTATTGATTAAATAGGCTACATGATAAACAGCTATCCAAATACATTACTTCTTCATATTTTAAGAGACATCAAAATGTTTATTTAGTGACCATAATTAAGTACGTTATTTTTATTCAAATAAATTAGTGTAATCATTTGGAGTATGTGAGAAAGGTTGGAGTTGAGATATCGCTTGGAGAGCACCAGCTCCCTTATTTCAGAGGTGAAGAACTGAGGTCTGGGGGGTTTCTCCTGATTCTCTCCAATGTAACAAACAGATTATCTGTAAATCAGAACTTAGAACAAATACCTCTCAACTCCCAGGCCAGGGGTGACTTACCGGTCTGGCTACAGCATATCCGGCAGGTCCTGGGCCTGCAAGTCCTGCTTGAGGTGAAGGCTGACTACGCCCTGAAATAAAGACATCATATTGTGTGAATTTAAGAAAGTTAAAAAAAAGGTAAAAAGAAATAAGAAACCATATACTTCTATTCCAAGTGTCTACTGCATGGTCCAGTTTTAAGAGAAAGTAACTACATTCAAGTGTGTTTACCTATATTATCTTTCCGTGTTGTTCCTGGGCTTTTGGGTGCTTTGAAGCAGAAAGGAAAAAGAATCGGTCATAAGTAAACAATAAAACAACAGTGCGTGGCATCACCTGGCTGCGCTGTTCATTGCCAGCAGAGACAAAGGCACGAGATGGCAACAAAACAAGCACTTAGCTTTGGTAAAGACAGAAACTGGAGCATTCGAGAACCTGCACAGTTTCTAACGTGACAGTCTTCACAGACCTCTGTCCATGGACCTTGAAGACCTGGTTGCCTGCTCCTTAACAGCTTAGTTGTCAAAAGGCTCCTGAGCCACAGTTCCTAACAGGCTAAGTGTCATAGTATGGGCTGACTGTGGGTAGAATTATCTAAGAGTGAAGTCTTGCAAAATCTACAAGAAACTACCAGGATTAAGACAGAAGACAGGTCCAGACATACTTATATGAAGTTATAGTATGGCTCAAACTCAGGAAGGTGGCCTAAGGATGAAGTGAAAATTACTCTGGGGGATAGAAAGAGTAAAAGATGCTATCAAGCGTTATCTTAGATTTTCCATTTTGAGAAGAAATTCGATGGTTATACCAAATATGGTAGTCCATAAATAATTGTAGTCTTAACAAATGGCCCCAATTTTAGTGGTCTTTTAAGTAAATCTAGCTCAATACCAAAATATTTAGAAACATCTTTTATAGAAGAAACTATAAAACACTAGATTCTAGGACCTTACAGTTACTAGTTTATGAACCTTCAGGCTAATCAGGAGCATTGGTAAACAAGTGACTTATTCAGGAAAAGAAAATGAAGGTATGCTTCTTTCAACAGTGATCTCATAGTCCAGGTACACAGGACTAGGTATGAACAACACAGGAACCTCAGGGATAAGACATTAAATGGATATCCATTGGGAACTAAATATATGTACAACACAGAAGGGAAAGAGAAAAACACGAGGTGTGTATAAGGACAAGGAGAGGTGTGGATTTCGGTAGGATTTAGTGAGCCATGAAACACTGGAGGGTTGACACTTGGAACAAGAACCGTATCTATAATGCAAAAGTCTTGTTACCTTCCATCTCTCTCCTAGCTACCCCAGGACTGGGAGGGGCTCCAACACCTTTTTAGAGAAAGAACAAAAGCTATGTATTGTTCAGAGCCCAGAGCATAGGATGAAAGGCACACAATTATTCTCATGAAGGGTTTCTCACTGCTTTACATCTTTGGAAGTTATCAAAGCGACTTTAGCTCAGAACTGATTCCTCAAAAGCAGGAACACAGCTTCCTTTGCATATCTGAAATTACCAGCAGTAAGGAACCAAAAAGTCTAATGCAAAACTTTATAATCATCTCATTTCTTATACCTAGATTACTAATACATTATTCAATAGTCAAAAGGAAAATAATCATAAACAAAGTTTCAAGTCATCTTAAATGACTACAAAAGGGCATAAGTCTTAGGAGTTAGTTCCTGATGTATTCTCTGGGCTCACTGTCTCAGAGGATTACTAGTTGTAGAATAAAATAATCTGTAGAAGAATTATGAAGAGAAGCATTTTTAAAATGGAAACACATTTGTAAGTAAGCTACTTGTTTGCTAATGTTTTCACATGTTTATTTCAAAATTTATTTTCTACAGATTGGTTTCCTAGTAAAGTGGAATTCACCCTAAAAATAAATGATTTTTTTTTTTTTTTTTTTGGTTTTTACAATACAGGGTTTCTCTGTATTGTTTTGGAGGCTATCGGTCTAGCCCGGCCTCGAACTCACAGAGATCCGCCTGCCTCTGCCTCCCGAGTGCTGGGATTAAAGGCATGCGCCACCACCGCCCGGCCAAAATAAACGATTTTTGAAATTAAAAAATGTTTTCATAAAAGTTATACTGTTCAAATCATATACGTGTCTTTATTACACAGTCACCAAAGTAATCACCTGAGCAGTGTCAGCTGCTCACAGCTGGCTTGAGTCTCAGTTCACCAACAATGACAGTAGCTGAAGACATCAACTCTGTACAGCCAAGGGCTTTAGGAGCATTAATGCTGGAGCTGCTAAGCTCTGAGAACGGGGGCAATCTCCATCTCCATCTATCTCCCTCCATCCATCCATCCATCCATCCATCTCTCTCCCCATCATCTCTCCATCCACCCATCCATCTCTCCATCCACCCATCCATCCATCTCTCTCTCTCCATCCATCCATCCATCCATCCATCCATCCATCCATCCATCCATCCATCCTTCTCTCTCTCCATCCATCCATCCATCCATCCATCCATCCATCCATCCATCTCTCTCTCCATCAATCCTCTATGTCTATCTCTCTCCATCCATCCATCCATCCATCTCTATCCATCTATCCATCATCCATCTATCATCTACTTACTTATTTTCACAATCTCCATCTCTATTGAGAGTTAGAGGAAATGTACTCAGTGACAAATCCTTCGGAATGAGCTGCCAGTTTCACCTCTGTGTGTGTTTAAGTGCTATGGACTGAATCCATGACTTGCACATACCAGGTAAGCACACTTGGTACATTCCCGGCCCTACTTTAAGTTTTCATGTTAACTAAATAAACTATTATTGTTATTGTTATTATTTATTTATTTATTTGGTTTTTTCGAGACAGGGTTTCTCTGGGTAACAGTCTTGAAACTCGCTCTGTAGACCAGGCTGGCCTCGAACTCATAGAGATTCGCCTGTCTCTGCCGCCCAAGTGCTGGGATTATAGGTGTGTACCACCACTGCCCAGCCTGCATTACTTTGTAAATAATGCATCCAATACTGAATAAAGCTTACCTCACTGAAAAGAAAATCATAGTTTTACACAAACAAATGATGCAACAATTTAACAAAGTTACTCGAAATGCAAAATAAGACACAGTTTTATTAGTTCTATTCACAGATAAAACTAAGCTCTAGTATGTTAACAGGAATATATAAAGTTTGGAACTTTATAACATGGAGTATAAATGTCAATCATTCTGACCCTTACCAAACAGGCCTAAACTGTCTCCTGAGTTATAGAGTTCCAACTCCAGAACACCATAAGCCAGCATTCACACAGGATAGCAAATGTAAATGGTTACCTCCAAATTCTTTTCTAGCAGGTGCAGGACTCCTAGCCCCTTATAGTTCATAAGAAATTAGGCAGCAGAAAGGAAATGACATTAAATAAAGAGTTGAAATGTCAAGGTCTGCTCCAATAGTCATGATAGCACATATCATGTATGATTATGTAAAAATCTAGACAGTACACAAAGCTATCATTCAATGCATTTGCACACAGGAAGTGAACATTGTATGTAGCCAAGAGAACATTTAAAGACACATGTAAAACATATTAAAAGTATGTATGCTCTTCAGTTCTAAAATAAAATTTCCATAAATTAATAAATGCTAATTGTCTTTATAAAGCTACAGATGAGAAATTTAAAAAAATTAAACCCAGTTTTATTCAAGAACGTCATACATGCCTAAGCACATCAAATTAGTAAGACCCAGACAAGCTTTCCCAGTGCATAGGCAAAGAGGCAGGCAGACACATGCTTGAGAACTCTGCTGGACAGACACACTGTCCTGCTGTTCCTGAGTCCTTTGGAAAAGCTTAAGGAATAACAATGATCATACAAACCCAAACAAACCCAGTCTAAAAGTATGAAAACACCCACAATGCTTTTAGGAGAAGGAGGAGGAGGTGGAGGAGGAGGGAGGAGGAGGAGGAGGAGGAGGAGGACTTTTAGTTAGGCAGGCATCCTAAGAGTAACTGGTAACAGGTTACCTGAAGGTGGCGGAGGTCTCTGGGGCGGGGCAGGACGCGCTGGAGGAGCAACCGGGCGTGGAGGGGGTGGCCTCTTGGGCTCTAAGGTCTGGGAAGCATCCTTCTGGGCTGTTGGCTGGGTGTCAGCTGGAGAACCTAAAAAGTGAGGAGGTCAGATCAGGTTCCACCAGGGGCTAGTGGGGAGGAATGTGCATATGTAATGACTAATGCCCCAATTTTCTCCTCTAAAACTTGTGTGCACTAAAGAAAGAGTAAACCATATTCGGTGTGAATAAAGCAGCAGTCTACAGGAACCACCTTCTGGAACCATGGTGCTACCCCGTGCTGACTTCCTACGTGGCAAAGGTGCCGAATGCTGATTTGCTGAGGAGTTCCATTAAGGAACAAAATTTACTGTTTACACAACCTGCTGGCCTGCAAAGAAGGGGGAGGGGAGCCCACATAGTCAAGGGTTCTTATCCTAGAATAGAAAATCACAGGTTGTAAATAAAACAGACAACCTTAACCACATCAATAGGATTCTCATTAGTGATAGCAATGAGGAGTGTTACACTCACTAAGAGTTATTTATGGTCAGGGAAATATGCCTCCTGTCTACAGGGCACTCAGTGCATGGGCTGAAAAGCTAAACAATGTTTACTGGTTAGTTTTCGTCAACTTGATACGCGTTAGTCAGTGAGGAAGAAGTAAACTCAACTGAGAAATTAATTGCCTCCATCAGATAGGCCTGAGGGCCAATTTCCTTGATTAATGACTGGTGTGGGAAGGCCCAGACCATTGCGGGTGGCGCTAGCCTTGGGCAGGTGGTCCAGGTGGAATAGGACAGCGGGCTGAGCTGGCTACAGGGAGCAGGCCAGGAAGCAGTCTTCCACGGCCTCTGCATCAGCTGACCCCAGATTCTTCCTAGAGCTCCTGTCCTGGATTCCCTTAGTGAACCCTTTCTTCCCCAAGCTGGTTCTGGTCAGTGTTTTATCACAGCAACAGAAAGCAAACTAGGATACAGCAGTTCTCCAAAATTCAAACAAGCTGTCTAGACAGTCACAGACATTTAAAGTAAAGTGCACACCCTGTGAACTCGGAGGCCCTGGAGTTCTTGCTGGTGCCCGGGTTGGTCTGGTGGGAAGAGACGGTGCGGAGTACTCTGGCACTGTAGGTGACTGGCAGGGACTGGTCCGGGGCGAGGAGCTTGGAGAAGTGCCGAGGCCGGAGCCTGAGGACGGCTGCAGGTGCTGTGGAAGAAGCTCCTCTACTTCAGCACCGTCGTCATCGACGTCACCTGTCCAAAGCAAGGCCACGAGAGACACCAGCACCTTAACGTCTCACACATTAGGCTTTACAGGGCTAAAGATACCAAGGGGTCGTGACCACAGGTTGAGAACTGCGCTTTAACTTCAAGAGTTTTCACCCAACACGGATGCCGTTTCTCCTGTCAGGTCCCAACTGCAACTACCTAAGGGCTGGAAAGTGGGGTCAGGGTACCCTGTGCAACAGGACTCGCAGCCAGAGCATCGGTCTTCCTTCCAAGTCCTATGTTTAAGGAGGAGTCTATGGGACACCCTTTTCCCACTTCCTCAGAGATCTCCACCCTTCCCTCCCAGTGCAGAACTAAGGACTAGTCAGTCATCCAGGAATAAGCAGGAAGCACATGCTAAGTGGGCCTACCAGCTTTCTGCACAAAGCCCTATGGACAGCAAGCAGAACCACCCGAATGCCGCGGTGTTGCCCTCGCTGACAGGGTCGCTCCCACACTGGACAGCACACCCTTGGACTAGACACCCTCTGGGGCACTCACTGCTCTGCAACATTTCACGCTCTCAGTCCTTGCTCCTTTCTTCCCTTCCCCAGGTCCAGGGCGTGTGCCCTGGCATCTTTAGCCCCCCTGTGTGGCCTCCTTCACTTAAGCACCACAGCTGCATGATTCTCCCACTGCCCAGGGCCGACAAAGCCTCATGCGTCAGCCCCACTACGGGACCTCACAGCCCACTGCTCAGGGTGCCCTTCCTGAAGAAAACTGCACAAACCTCACCCTCAGAATAACAGCGTCTGTAGTTTCCAGTCTCCTTTGGGTCCCCCAGGTTGCCTGAAAATTTTCATTTCTTGTTTATTTCTCTCATTCCCTTTTGCCAGAAACACTGTCTCAAAGCATCTCAAGTTCCCTGAAACGGGATTGTCCCGTTCCTACAAACATTGTGAGTACTTCAAGTTCACAATGAAGAGGTCTGGGGACAGAGCCTCCTTCACCAAGGGCGTCCTGCGAGTGGCACTGTTGCCACACAGCTGATACTAAGGCATGGCTGGGTAGGATGGAGGGGTCCAGGGTACCCCACTTTCCTCAGAGGCCTTGCAGTTCCGTCAACGCTTTCACAGTATCAGTCTCCACTGCTGTGCCAGCCCCTTTTAGCAGTATTCTCAGGCTCCCTACTTCTTGACCTTCCACCCAGAGCAATTTCACCATCTTGTTTTACCATACCACAAAATTACTGTTACAAAGGTCACTAACAGCATCCTGTCCTTATTTTTTCACTCATCTCTCTGAGGGATGAGATATCATGGACCTGTTTATACTTTCTTTTCTTGACTTTAAAATGTTTTTATTTTTATG
Source organism: Mesocricetus auratus (assembly GCF_017639785.1). NCBI lineage: Eukaryota > Metazoa > Chordata > Mammalia > Rodentia > Cricetidae > Mesocricetus > Mesocricetus auratus. Next base: position 6,664,887 of record NW_024429192.1, on the reverse strand, counting down.
TGCATGAGAGTTCTGTTTGCATACGTATGTGTAACACAAGTGCAGTTCCTGAAGAGGCCACAAGAGGCATCAGACCCCATGGAACTGGAGTTACAGATTCACCCCATGGGTGCTGGGAAACAAACCTGGGTCCTCCAAACAGCAGCCAGTGCTCTTAACCACTCATTGATCCATTTCTCCAGTCCCTTAATTTTATTTTTCTTAAACTAAAAACTTTCTCATGAGGTACCACACTAACTAACATTCATTATTACACCATTATCACTATGATTGTGTAAAACACCTAGTAAACAGTGAGCTCTAGAAGGAGCTAATAGAAACCATGGTCATAGGATTTGCAGCTTGTCTGGGTCCATTTCCTGCCCTGGCCTCCTCTCATGTACACGCCCCCTTCTTTGCTTATCTGCTGAGAAGACCAGCTTCCACCATCCGATCCTGCCTCCAGGATGCTCCTCCAAGTGTATGGACCAATCAAACCAACCCAGGACTGAACCTCTGAAATCATGAGCCAAAATAAACACCTTCTCCTTAACTTGTTTCTGAAGATATTTTGCCACAACTAGAAAAGGATCCAACACAACTTGGTATCCAAAAACTACATATTTATGTGTGGATCAACTAATTGATCAATATAAAAGCTAGTGATTATCATAAAAGATGTTTAGCTTAGAAGTGTTATCTAGCAGTGTAGAGTCAGGTATGCATTTTTGGGGAGGCCAGTGATGGAACCCAGGGTCTTACACACATTAAACATTTACTCTATCACAAAATATATCCTAATGAAAACGATGCTCACACATATATAGTATTAGAAAGCAAACGTACTTTCAAATAATGTTTAAGAAAACTACAGTACCCAGATAATTTGTCTCAAAAGTTCAACTGAAGTAGATCCTTTATATGCATGGGTTCAGTTTCACATGGGTGTATTCCTAGTCACTTGGGAGCTCTCTGAATTCCTCTGGAACATTTCTTTTGTAGTAATTATTATGAAATTGTTTCGGCAGTAAGAAAAATCATTTGGAACTTCTGCTTAACTATAATTATTGGCACAAACTGGCACATACAAAACACCATTCTGTGCTTTTATCATACAGAAACTAAAATAGTCAAGTGTATTTACTATTAAATGATAAAATAGCATATAGGTTACCAAGTCTAAGGTAATCAGACAAACTGATTAATATTGTGTTCAGGAGAGAGGTGACTGGGATCCAAAGTTGTCAGTGCTGGGAGGGAGCAAACAACATGCAGAGTACGCCTGCTCAACATACGAACCTTCCATGTCGAAGTCGGCTGTCACCTCTGCATCCTCACCAAGCAGGGTGGAGCTTGTTGATGAGGGCAACGTGGCACCGATTTTCTCTAAACTCATCTCTTCTTCCAAATTCTTGATCCAGTCTGGACTTTTTAAAGTGATTGTTATAGTCCGATTTAGTAACTAGTTGATGTAAAAAAAGATACAGGAGAAAAATTTGTTACCACAGAAACTAAGGTCGGAGAAGGATGCCTATGTTACATTATGCAGGGCATCAACAGTGTAGTTGGATTCTAGTCTAAATAAATTCTTCCACACATACTGAAAAATTCCCATGTGCAGGATGTTCACCATTCTTCCTTTAAAAGCTGATGATGCTAAAACCGTTAGGATTCCTTTTCTCTGGCCAGTATCTCTACCCAACAAGTACAAACTACTGCTAGTCTGCTGTATAATTCCAATTTGGATCCATAGATTAAACAAGCGCTCCTACATCATAACAACTGCAGAAGACACAGACAGCCTTGCATATGCTTGCTGTCATTTCGACCTCTCTAATCTGGTCACTGCGTGCTGCTATGTGCTAACCTATGGTGTTAGCATCTCAAATGTCGGGAGAGTGTTGTGTGAAGATTATTTTAAATCTTACACAAAAGTTAACTGTTCTGTAAATAGAATGTCTGAAACTTATAAAGCAAGCCTTCAGTTTTCCTTATACATTTAAGTGACTTTTAGACCTAAATATGATTTACTAAAACCACCTATATGTTACAATCAAGTTATACTGTCTCTGCATTTTTAAGTTCTTTAAACTTTGTTGTTGGGCATTGGACTCTTTTGTCAAGGATATGGAGATGACATACAGGAGAAGCTCTCACTTACAGCCCATACCATACAACAGACCAGCTTCCTAGCCACAAGCTCTTTCACACAGTTTAACTTTCTTTGGTTTGAAGTGTTCCTTAGTCGGAAGAAGATTTAAACTTTTAAAATATTTATAAATGACCTGTGTAGCTATGGTCGAGAGTGTGCTGACAGCTGGCACACTGTGAACAGACTCGAGCTCCAAGTATTACTGCTCTCAGGACTCCTGAAGGCACAGAGGTCGGAAGCTACTCACTTGAACAGCGCGGCTTGTCTAACACCACCTAAGCTGTGAAGCCAGAGGCCTTAAATCTCTTACTTGCTTATCAGGCCCAAGTATTAAACTCAACTGAATTCATCATTTACCTACATATTTCACAAATCATTTTTTAAATCAACAAAAATCTTCTATAGTTAGCAAATATATTAAAAAACACTTGTATTTTTTATTATTTGTCTGCGTGTGTGAGATGCTTTTTATTTTTTGAGACACAGTCTCACTGTGTAGGCCAGGTTGGCCTAAAAATTCAGTGAGATCCCTGCCTTAGACTACCAAGAGCTGGGATCACCATGCCCAGATGCTTCAGATTTTTCTCTGAAAAAAATTAGGGTTAAATTAGTGGTTCTAACAAAGGCAACACATTAAAGGTTTAGAAATGTGTGACTTCTAAAAGGGTAAGCTAAATATTATCTTGCATTTTGGTTTTTTCTAATTCATTTTGATATGAATATATCAGTACTGCATTAAAAACAAAACAAAACAAAAAAACCAAACTCGATATATGCAGATATGTTTCTTCAAGAAAGCAACAGTAACATGATGACAAGAGAAAGCTGATCAGCTCTGGACTTCTCACTACTGGAGAAACAGTGCAGAATTTGGTCTCTACTGACCATACACTTAGCAATGCAGGATTTAGCTTCAAAAACAAAAAACAGCCGGTAGGTGGCGGGTGGTGAACGCCTTTCATCCCAGCACTCAGGAGGCAGGGGCAGGCAGATCTCTGAGTTTGGGGTCAGCCTGGTCTACATAGCCAGTTCAAAGATAGGCTCCAAAACAATACTGAGAAACCCTGTCACAAAAAGCCAAAAAACATAAAACAAAAGAAACAAACAAAAATGGACTCATAAAAATGGACAGATTTAACCTTTCACAGAAGCATAATTACTCCTGGTCACTGGTGTACTTCCGCACCAGTGACAAATCACAGGCTTAGGCCATCCCCAGCAGTTACATTTGAAAGTGCTACAATGTGACGTGGTTGCCATCTGTGGCAATTATGTATCCATGCTGGAAAAGGGAAGGGGATCAGAGCCTTTCCTTAGCAGCTTCCAGGTAACTCCCTGGAAATGATGGGGACCTTCTGCCGTGGTCTTGTAAACAGAAATGCCCTCCACTTGATAACATACAGAAGAGCTGGAATGTCGGTCCTTAATTAAAAATTGGTAATATTTTGCATTAAATATGGTAGAAATCAAATTAGGCAGTACACATGTGTTCCTTTCCATTTCTGTCAATGGTTAATATCTCTAAGGAGAAAATAAAATAACCCTAAATTAGGCAAACAACTAAATAAGAATATTAAGTAACCCACATGTAGTTCAGTCTTCTATTTTCCTTAACTGAAAATACATTTAGACACTCTCATAGCATGCTTGTAAACATATCTTCAGACATTTCAAATGGTTTAGAATCATCAAATCTACCTTACCTCTTTTCCATTTAGGCTCAGAACATTCAAGGCAGAGCTGCCCTCCAAAAATGTAACCCACATTTTATCTTCTACGAATCTTTAAGAAAAAGAAAGGGGATACATAAGAGAGCCCCTTTCAAGGTGACCCTTGGGTTAGAAGCTGCATCTCCTGGCTCCACAGTGGGGCACTTTCACCATTTCAGTGACTTTCCTGCAGGCCATTTCCTTCAATTAAGAAGGAAACTCCAAACAACCCAACTAATGGTCACAAGGAGCTTAGGGTTAGGTGTTTGTCTGCACAAGACACTTCTTCCTCTCTGGGAAATAGGAAACACCCCAAAAGGAGAAAATGAAACAAAGGACACATTTTGAAGAGTCACTGATTACTTCCAAAGGAAATTCTGCAAACCGGCTTTCCCCAGCTGTATGGAGAAAACCTTTTTGTCTCATGCTCAGAGTCTAAAAGATTGTGGATTTTAAGAAATAAAAGTGTACCAAACTATGCTACTTAAGTTAAGTGCACATGGACTATAACCACTCAGGCATGATCAAGATAACTGACTCGGCTTCTCTGGCATGAAATTTTAAGTTACAAGAATGTTGCCATTTGAAAGACACAGGGATGGTATTCTGACTTAAATGCTACCAAATGGTTGGTGGTGGAGGACAGCTGCCCGCCTGCAAGGCTGCTTTAGGTGTCCCAGCGTCACGAGCTCCAAGCACCGTCTGCTGTCTGCGGCTGCACCGAGACCCCAGCTGCATACCTCCACACCCACCTCTGCTCTGCTTTCACCCCACGCTCCTTTATCAGCACTCCATGCTTTTTTTTAATCACAGTGACACCCAGTTTCCTATCAACACTTTCCCTAATGTTGACAATGCTCAGAGGAAAGGTTTGAGCTTCAATTCTGAACTAGGAAGAAGCTAGGGAGTTAAAAAGACACAAGTTCCTGCTCCTTTACCAGTCTCTCTCTCTTGTACCATTTAGGGTCTTCCAGTCAATGCTGTATTTTACATTTGCTCATGAAGCTACTTGCTGCCCACTCACACGGTTCACAGATGTTTCCGGTGGTCTGACATTCTATACTTGGCAAGGCTTACTGTCATCTGTAAACCTGGGAGATTATACAGTGTACTTTCTAGAGCGGCTTGTTCGTTTCTAAGTCTTTTAGAAGCTGATGTATTCATTATTGCCCAGGCATGCCTGCGAAGGTCAGAGGACAACTCTGGGGACTTGGCTTTGTCTTCCCATCCTTACACGGAGCCCAGGGACGGCACTCACGTAGTGCCTTCGTTCATGGAGCCATCTCTCAGGCTCGGATTTCATAAGATTTTGAAGATTTAAAATACACTGTTCTCAAAGATGTGGGGGAAGGGTAAGAAAACTCAAAGCGTCTGAAGTCTGAACACAGTTTCTCTCCATTTGTCCCTCTGCTTCCAGAAAGGACCTCGTGTGTCTCAGGCTGAGCTCTACTCCACAGACTCCCCGTCTTCATTCTACAGACCTGGAGAAGCCACTGCAGTGACTTTTCCAAGTGGACTATAAGCACACGCCATGTCTTTCATGTCTCCACTGCTCCTCTGCAGTACCAGAAGCAAATGGACAACATGCAGAGGAATGAAAAGACACACATGACGGTCAACTGCTGCATGTGAGAGGCACGTGGTTGGTCAGCAGGGAGCTGGGACTGGGACAGATGCTCCTATAGTTCACATCTCTGCTGGCTGGCAATGGGACGTTTACCATTTGTAACAACCTTAAACGTCACCTTTCTTAAACTCAGGAGTAACAACAAATCCCTCCCGGTGATTTATTTTCTACAGGCAGTTATTTACATGCTCTCTATTTAGTCTGCTGGCTTTGACCTCACAATCCTCTTGCCTCAGCCTCTGAATCCGGGGGTACTAGTCCCTTTACTTTTCTCTGTCTTAAACACTAAAATAACTGACCACAGCTTCATTCTCACAGAGCTCACTACATTGCTCTATTCTAGAGGAATCTTGATGAGGTCATTCCTGAACTCAAACCCACCTTGTCTTCAATTGTTCATGTGAAAGTTTCACTATTCATTTTAAGTAGAGAACTTAATGCCAAAACCTAGGAGCTATTGAGCAACACCCCAAGTACAGTTCTTTGGTTTGGATTTGTACACACTAGCCAGTCCCTAGATTAGGATTTCCGGGGTAGAAACTACTGCCTCTGATACACTCTGGGTCGGACGCCTCACTCACCTGATGAGTATGACTTCACCAAAGTGTGCAAACTGCTGCAGGAGCTCATCGATCAAAGCATCATCAAAAAAATTATGTTCTTGTGCCGTGCTTTTGATTGAGACCAGCACTGTGCCATCTGGTGGGCCCTGGACTGCAATGACTTCCTTATAAATTTTCTGTCTCTCTTCAGCTTCAACTTCAAATATATCTATATCAATCAGGGCAACGACAGGCCTTAAGGCACAAAGGACATGCATTAGAAACGTTCCTAAGGGGTTTACTTCAAACAAACTTCAAGAATCATTAAAAACTGAGGCTGTTTAAACCTATGGTCAGACGTCTTCAGCTCGGCTCTCCCGTAGTGCAGCAAAGTGCCGGGGGTCCATGTGTAAAGGATTTTGCTTTCATCTTGGAAACTAGCATTCAGAAGATCCACATCTTCAGCTGCAATCAGAATAAAAGACAGTTCAAGAAAGGCCACATGAGTAGGAGAGGTCATATGATACAAATAGGTGCCACTTCCTTGTAGAGCCTCAGCAGTCTGAGGCTAACATGTTAAAACTCCGGAAGCAGACAGCCCAGAGATCTTATAGACATGTCTGCCACGCTATTTTCTTCTTCACTGGGGAGAACTGAAACGGTGCTCACTAAGATTACTGGGACCTGGGTAGCGCCAAACCCTGCTTCATAAAAGCCCAACAGCCAACTGTCATTTTCGCAGCTGCAATCAACAATTTCACAAAACAGTGCTTCCTCACTTCACTTTACATGAAATCATGTCACTGGAAAATAAGCACGGATTGTTTGAAAATGCTTGTTTTATGCTGATAGCCTTCGTATACAAAAAGCTCGTATTGTTGCTCAATGCTTACCATTCTCCCCCTCATAAAATCCACATTGACTTACCTAAATCAAAAAGTCCACTGCTCACCTGATCTGTCAAAAGGCCACTTCCTCCTTCTCCAGAGGACTCGGTCTGTCCATGCCGGGGTGCGGCACTTCTCACTGGTGTCATAGTCTTCAGAAAACAAGTCATATTTATAGGTTGGAGCAAATGTCACTTTTCCCTCTAAAAATCCTCTAAAAATCTAAAATAAACATACACAAAGTTATTCCAAAACACATAAAGGTTCATGTTTTTGCTTAAAAGTTTAAAGAGTGTCTTGGTTTTGGAGACTACGCATGCAATGAAACAGGCTCAAATATACACTCTACTTCTCCCTGAATTCTCCCTACCCCTCTCAGCATCACGTCTTCTTTTGGAAACTCATTAAGTCTAGTTAGGCTGTACACATGTGCACGGGTATGGGGCCATTACTAGAACAGCGGTTCTCAACCTTCCTAATGCCGCTACCCTTTAACATAGCTGTTCATGTTATGTATGGTTGGGTAACCCCAACCATAAATTGTTTTTGTAAATATATGTGTTTCCCAATGGTCTTAGGTGACCCCAGCAAAAAGGTCATGACCCACTGGTTGAGAACCATTGCACTAGAGCATGGGAAACCTATCAGTGGTCATACGACAGTCTCAGAAATATTAATGCCCCACCCCCAATAACTATCAACTGTCAATGGCTCTCCGTAAGGTGTGGGGCCCAGAGATCACCCACCCTTCTATGCTGCAATTCGGACTGGCTTGGTCCTAAGTTTTGTGTGGGCTCATGCCCGCGTCAGGTGTGTTGTCACAGCACTCCTTATCCTGGTGCCCTTGTTTTTCCTGAGATGCTCCCTGACCTTGATGGGGGGGAGGGGGTTAATATGGGTGTGTGGTTTAGGGCTGACCACTCAGGTGTCTTATTCTCAGACTCTGGCACTGACCTTGATGGTGGTGGTGGGTTAATATGGGTGTGTGGTTTAGGGCTGACCACTCAGGTGTCTTATTCTCAGACTCTGGCACTGACCTTGATGGTGGTGGTGGGGTAATATGGGTGTGTGGTTTAGGGCTGACCACTCAGGTGTCTTATTCTCAGACTCTGGCACTGACCTTGATGGTGGTGGTGGGGTAATATGGGTGTGTGGTTTAGGGCTGACCACTCAGGTGTCTTATTCTCAGACTCTGGCAGCTGGGCATCTCTCCACTCACTGCTGACACTACAAGAAGTAGCTTCTTAGATCAAGGCTGAGAGCAACCTACGTCTGTTGTGTGTGTGTGTGTGTGTGTGTGTGTATGAGCGCATATGCACGTGTGCAAACCCACCACCCACATCCATGGAGGCCAGAATTGGGTTTTGGATTCAGGGTCATCTGATAGGGCAGCAAGTGTTCCTGACCACTGAGCCATCTCTCTAGTCCTATACTTTTATTCTTAGGTGCTGGGTAGTCTCCTACAAAACCCCTACCTCTCCAGTGAACACTTCTAACAGAGCTGAGTAACAACAGCGCCACCCAAAGCTAGCATGTCACCTTTTCCTACCACTTACCTTTCCAGTAGTGAAACTTTAAAACATGAATAAAGGAAATCGCCCTGTCTATGAGACATTCAGAACTCTATGAAGCACTGGAATTGTGGCTCAGGAGTAGAGCACTTGCATGAGGACCTAGGTTCAATTCTCAGTCTAGCCCCCATCTTTAAAAAAAAGTAGAAGACAACGAAATTTTGGGAATCATCTAGTCTGATGTCACCCTCAAATAACAGAGCTGATGTCTAAAAGGGACATGACAATCCCGGGTAGTATACACCAGTGGCATCCAACCACTTCAAATTAATCTGAGACTCCACACTACTTATCATCCCCTAAAATTACAAACCTTCTGTTTCAAAGTACAGCTTATAGACACATTAATGTATACTTTTTCATTCTGTCTTCCCATTTCTTTCTTATTTTTAATCTTTCATTCTTTCAAGAAAAAAAAAACAATTCTGTATGTTTAGCCACAGGTATGTAAAACAGCTCCCAGTGCAGTATAAGAAAACATGGTATTGTCAAAATTCATACCCTCCTTTTACAATTTTAATTTATTGCATGCTTGTTATTTTATGTGTAAGTATGTATATGACCCAGGGCACATGTGGAGGTCAGAGGACAACTTCTGTGAGTTGGTTCTCACCCTCCACTCAGTGAGGCAGGGTTTGTCTTCATTCTCCAGTGCAGCATACCCTGGCTGGCTGTCCCACAACCTCGGCAGCTGGATGATTCTCATCTCTCTGTCTATCTACCTAATTATCTATCTGTCTGTCTGTCTGTCTGTCTGTCTATCTGTCTATCTATCTATCTCCTATCTACCTGTCTCATCTGTCTGTCTGTCTATCTCCTATCTACCTGTCTCATCTATCTGTCTGTCTATCTCCTACCTACCTGCAAATTACAGGTGCATGCCCCTGAACAAGGATTTTCATCTGGGGCTTTTTGTGTAGGTTCTGGAGATCAAATTTAGAACTTCAAAATTGCATGGAAAGTGATTTAAATCCCCTCCCCATCTCCCTGGCCCCCAAATCCTCTTATTTTCTCTCTTTTTTGCTTAGGAAGAAAAACCTTATATTTCTTCTTAACTTTGTGCACCTGTTTATGCCTGCTTGGCTGTATGTGTACTGTGTAATGTGCAGGAATATGCAAAGGCCAGAAGGGGAACTGGACCCCTGGAACTGGAGTTATGGGCAGTTGTGAGCTGCTCAATGACTGGGCACTGGGTATCAAACTTGGGTCTCTGCGAGAGCGAGTGCACTTACTGCTGAGCAGTCCCTCTAGCCCTCCAAAAGCCCCCTTTGTAACACAACTATCTTTCCAGTGTGCACTTACCTGCCCCGCATTCTTCTGATTGATGAGTTGATCCCCAGCTATAAGAGAATCCCAATTTTGCTGCCTTATGAGCTCTTTAACTTCTTCATTAGGAAGATCAATTCGATAGTTGAAATCACCACACCAAAATACATAGTCATGGGAAAACAGCATCCTTCCCTGGAAACATGAGATGGCATCTGAAGTTCACAACAATAGTTATGTACTGCGCATGACTGTTCAAGCTTCAGATGTGCCTGCCGCTATCAACACTGTTTCTTGAACCAATAGCAGCAAGACAAAGTCGATAGGTATCGTTGATGTTTCTAAGAACTGCTTTAACTCTTCCAAACTGGCTGACATAAAATGCAGGGTACATTAAAATACAATCCAAAGGTTTATCTTACAGCATAAACAGCAGAAGCTTACCATGGGAAAACTCAACTTCCGTGCTATCTCCACAAAATCTTCATTTCTCTCTTTGATTTGTGACTGCCCCGCAGCAAAGTGGCTGCAGACAAAGCAGAGGCTGGTGGTGTGGAAGAGCATGCGGATGGCAACTGCTCCCTTATTTCCAGTCGCGCCTCCCATGCCGGTCTTCACGGTGTCGACAGCAACATCCCTTTAACACAGTCACAAACGGCAGAGATGACGCTGCGCGCGCCAGGACTTTGTCATTGAGCGGGAGGAGCACAGGAGTGTCTGCTACTGACCTGATAAAAGGGGCATGCTGCGGTCTGATGAAAACAAACAGGCAGACGCCCACCAACTGCTCGGAGGCCAGCAGGACATACTTGTTGTCCCTGGAGATGGTCTTCTGCAGCTCCGCGGCCCACAGCTTCTGGTTTGTTGTGCTACCAAAGCAGCAGAGAGGGTCTTTAGGAAGGGACCACACGCTTACACACCTGATTACTTAAAGGGAAGACAACGTCATACAACCTGTTTTTTGTTTCCAATAAAAAGAAAAACCTACCTGCAGCTTAACCAAAGTAATACAGCATTTCAAAATCTACTGTACAACTCCTCTATGAGTGGCTGCCAAGCCTGACGACCTGAGTTCAGTCCCTATGACCCTTGGGGAAGGAGAACTGACCCTGAAGACGTTATCCTCTGCATGCACAACACTGCACATGTGTGCCTACACACACACACACACACACACACACACACACACACTGCTAAAAATAAAAAAAAAAACACCAAGAAATAAAACAAAGCAGATAGGAAATGACTTAATAAATGACATTAAGTGAGTGACTGGGCCTAGCTTTACACTTTAGTCTCAAGTATTATTTGGCTTGTGGAGAAACATATACTTCTACATATCATCTTATCCCTAGCCCCGTTTTCTTATTTTCATGAATTTATATTTATTTGTTTTAAAACTCTGTGTGTGTGTGTGTGTGCGCGTAAGTATATGCCATGTATGTGTAGGTGCCTGAGGAGGCCAGAGAAAAGATCAGAATCCCTGGAGACAGAGTTACAGGCTGCTGTGAGCCACTCTATGTGGGTGCTGGGAACTGACTGGTCCTCTGGAGGAATAGCTAGAGATCTTAACTACTATGTTATCTTTGCAGTCCCCTAAAATTTTATACTTTAAAAATTTTATTTAAAAAAACTTCTTTTAAATAATTTATTGTGGAAAACTATTTTAAAAGCCTGGTAACTATAAAGTATACCCAATTATTTAGCTTTAAAATCTCTCTCCCTCCCTCTTTCTTACAAGCCTGGGATATTTTAGACCAAATCTAAGACATATACCATTTCACTCATAATTACTTTTGTATCTTTAACACAACAAACATTTTTATCTTTACATAACCATAATACAGTCACCAACTTAAATAGTAACACTTCCTTAATATCACCTAACACTCAATTAGTATTCAAACTTCCCTTATTTTCTAAAAAATGAAACTCTCCTTGCCATTCTTTGTTTCTCAGGATAGGCCAAGTATGGCTTTTACATTGCATTACTGGCCACGCCTCTTCACTCTCTCTTAGTCCTAATGGTTCCTCTACTGTCCTTGTCACTTGGCTTTTATAATGGCAACTGAAAAAACAACCAACCACCGTGTCTGTGAAATGTCAGCAGTCTACATGTGGCTGATGCGCTCTTGTGACATCTCGCCTTGTCCCGCTACAGCTCATTTTCCTCCATGCTCACCGGCAGAGAAACTTGATTAAGCAACAAGCTCACTTTATTTGTGTATTTCTTTTGGCAAAAATGGGGCTAACACACTCTACCAAGTTGTCCGTTGCTGTTCTTCAAGGATTTATCACTGTCATCTAGCGATGATCATCTTACAGATCTATTACTTCACAAGGAGAAACAAAATGTTCACTTTGCAACAGTACAACACAGACTGTTGTGATTAAGCTTCAGAAAGAAGTGGCATCAACTGTTCAATTATTCTGCAGTATAGATGGGGTAAATCTTTCTTTCCCTGTCAGCTTTCAGAGTAGAGAGTTTGAGCCTCAGAGCCTCCAATTGAGAAGGAAATGTTTCTTTGTTCTCATTATTCCAGGTCACATAAACATTAAACAGGAATATGAGCTCACATCCATCTATCTTAGAGGTCCTGTCTCCAAACAGAACTCATGGCCGCCATAATGCCAATACTGCGGGGAAAATTCTGGAAGAAAATGACATTATTATGACTTTCTTTAGGGCACTCCCCAAGTCACCTCTACAATGAGCCCTACCCTGCTTCAAGTCCTCCCACCTCCACAGACCCTTCCCTTCTTGTTAACCACTGTCCACAGCATATGTCTAACATGTGCTCCTATTTACTTATTGAATTTACTGGCACTTTCTGTGTCTTCTCAGTAGAAGACAATCTTCATGCACACTAGGGTGTTTATCCTTCTCATTCATTCAGATGAATCTTTAGCATTCAGAGTAACATGATCAATAGATACTTGTTAAACAAATGAAAAAAATCATTACTTTATTAAAGAAAAAACTTTAGGAAAGAGTTCCTTTAGGAATAATGAATGTAAGGCCTTCCACAATGAACAGTTCACTTTATTCTCTGAATTTTCTACATGAACTCTTTTGAGATGTTATAAAAACTGTTCCCCTTTCTCCATATCCTCTCTAGCATAAACTGTCATTGGTGTTTTTGATTTTAGCCATTCTGACAGGAGTAAGATGGTATCTCAGAGTTGTTTTGATTTGCATTTCCCTGATGGCTAAGGATGTTAAGTACTTTCTTAAGTGTCTTTCAGCCATTTTAGATTCCTCTATTGAGAATTCTCTATTTAGTTCTGTAGCCCACTTTTTAATTGGATTGTTTGGTGTTTTGATGACTAGCTTCTTGAGTTCTTTGCATATTTTGGAAATCAGCTGAGATTTGGGGTTGGTGAAGATCTTTTCCTATTCTGTGGGCCGCCATTTTGCCTTGTTGACTGTGTCCTTTGCCTTACAGAAGCTTCCCAGTTTCAGGAGGTCCCATTTATTAGTTGTTGATCTCAGTGTCTGTGCTACTGGTGGTATGTTCAGGAAGTTGTCTCCTGTACCAATTCCTTCAAGGGTATCTCCCACTTTCTCTTCTAAGAGGTTCAGTGTGGCTGGATTTACGTTGAGGTCTTTGATACATTTGGACTTAAGTTTTGTGCATGGTGTTAAATACGGATCTATCTGCAATCTTCTACATGTCAGCGCCAGCACCATTTGTTGAAGATGCTTTCTTTTTTCTACTGTATAATTTTGGCTTCTTTGTCAAAAAATCAGTGTTCATAGGTGTAGGTTAATATCGATTCCATTGGTCTACCAGACTGTTTTTGTGCCAATACCAAGCTGTTTTCAGGACTATACCTCTATAGTAGAGCTTGAAGTCAGGGATGGTGACGCCTCTGGAAGTTCCTTTACTATACAGGGTTGTTTTGGCTATGCTGCCTTTTTTGTTTGCTGGTGGAGTGCAAACTTGTGCAGCCACTTTGGAAATCAGTATGGCGGTTTCTCAGGAAAATGGGAATCAGCCTACCTCAAGATCCAGCAATTCCACTCTTGGGCATATACCAAAAGGATGCACATTCATATAACAAGGACATATGTTCAACTATGTTCATTTGCATTATTAGTAAAAGCCAGAATCTGGAAGCAACTTAGATGCTCCTCAACTGAAGAATGGATAAAGAAAATTTACACAATGAAGTATTACTCAGTGGGGAAAAAATGGAATCTTGAAATTTGAAGGTAAATGGATGTAATTGGAAATAACCATCTTGACCTAGTGAGAGCATGGAGATCCTAGTCGTAAAATTGGGGAACCAGCATTGGACCGAATCAAGTCCTCTGAATGTGGGTGCCAGTTAGGAGGCCTGGGAAATCTATAAGACCTCTAACAGTGGAACCAGTATTTATCCCTAGTGCACAAATGGATATAGAAGTTATACACAAGGGGCTGGAGAGATGGCTCAGAGGCTAAGAGCACTGACTGCTCTTCCAGAGGTCCTGAGTTCAATTCCCAGCAACCACATGGTGGCTCACAACCATCCCTAATGAGATCTGGTATCCTCTTCTGGCGTGCAGATATACATAGAGGCAGGATGTTGTATTCACAATAAATAAATAAAATCTTTAAAAAAAAAAGAAGTTATACACAAATAACAAAAGTTATTTGTTTACATAGGTGCAGTGTGTGTGTGTGTGTGTGTGTGTGTGTGTATGTGTGTGTGTCTGTATATGTGTGTGTAAAGAAGACAACTTGAGGAGCTGCTGTTAAATTCTACCATGTAGGTTCCAAGGATCAAACTAGGGTTATCAGGCTTGGTAGGAAATAACTTTACTTGTTGAGCAATTTTTTTGGCTTATATTTTCAAGCAAAAGCTAGAATTTTGTACAATCTATATTAGCTACTGTTATCTTTGCAATTTCCCAATATTTAAAGATTTTGATGATTCCAACCAAAACAGTACATTCACACTGAACCGGAAGACCTACAAAGTCAGTGCACTTTTCTAACTGACCAGGACACAGTATTGTAAGATCCCACCAGGGTAAAAGACCTGCAGGTGCCAGTGCAGTGACAGCACAGGAAGCTCACTCACCAGTGCCGGAGCGGTGGCTCATGGTTAAGAAGCTTACTCACCAGTGCCGGAGTGGTGGCTCACGGGTAAGAGCACTGGCTGCTCTAGCAAGGCACCCACATGCAGTTCCCAGCACCCACAGGGTGGCTCGCAACCATCTCTAACTCCAGTTTTATGAGAATCTGACGCCTTCTTCTGACCTCTTGCAGGCAGAAGGCAGTGCCTATATGTGGGACACTTACCTACATGCAAGCAAAACACTCACACACATACAAAAATCTTTTTTTAAAGTTCACAACAAGGTTTCAGATTGCCAGTTAATCTTTAAAAGGTACCACCACTTGTTGAGTTTTGGTGTATTAAAGTGTTTTTTCCAACTATATACACAAGGTTTTTCTTCACATACTTCACTCAAAACAACACTGCAGCACAATACGAAAATACATGAAGTATATGTAATAATAATCCAACTAACTTGATGCGGACATTAAGCAATTAGCAAAAACCATAAAACACTGCCATGATTACTATAGACTTCAGATTTAGAAATGTTAAGAAAGAAGAAAACAAAGACATTTATGTTAATCGTAAAGGGTCTCTGTTATTACTGTTCTCACTTAATAACTTATTAAGTTATTTCTTTGCATGTGCACGTGCACAGGCATGCACACATGCTCTGGTGCACACATGGGGGTCACAAGACAACTTTATAGAGCTGGTCTCTCCTTCTACTTTTTTTTTTAAATATTTTATTTATTTATTGTGTATACAGTCTTCTGCCTGCATGCCAGCAAAGGGCACCAGATCTCATTCAAGGTGGTTGTGAGCCACCATGTGGTTGCCGGGAATTGAACTCAGGACCTCCGGAAGAACAGTCAGTGCTCTTAACCTCTGAGCCATCTCTCCAGCCCTCCTTCTACTTTTTATATTGGTCCCAAGGATCAAACTCAGGTTATCAGGTTTGGAGAAAAGCCATCTTGCTTGTTCCTATTATTTTTAAATAAACATCTATAATTTTCAGTCTTAATTTCTAATATAGTATTAGTTTAAGTTTAGAAAGATACTCATACTATTTACAGTTTAAAAGGTCCTTTCTACATATTTCCTCAATATCAACACTGTAGTGACAACTCATTACCTGTCTTCCAATGCTGTTATCAAGCTAGCTTACCTTGCATTCACAATGTTTCCAGCATTCAATTCCACCATTTCTTCAAAGCCAATTGCAAATATATCAGTTGGTTTACTTCTTTTATCTATAATTAAGCATCCAAAAATATCTTTAAATATAGCATTCGTCAAATGGCAACCTCACCCAATAAAACATAACCTCAGATCACATAAAGAAATTTGTGTTTTCAATTTAACCAAATATATATTAAAAGTAAAACTTCAGTGATCTATATTACTTTAAATTTACTTTCTATTAAAATATCTTAAGTCTGTTTAAGATTCCTCTGAAGATCCTTAGGAACTACTAAAATCACTTAAAAACAGCTGCAGATGTGCACCGGTGAGAACAGGAACGGTCACCCTCAGAGGAAGAGTGAGTCACACCTGCGGTTAAAGGGATCACTCTCACACTGACTGAGGACTGGGAAGTGTTTACTGGCTGGGATTATGTTCAAGACTCAAACCCTCGTCTTCTCGTCATCACACAACACGTGGTAAAACAGAGTTCTTGCGCTTTGTTTACAGACAGGAGGCTGGAGCTCGTAACAGATGCTGGAATACAAATGACAGAGCTCTCAGCGCCTGCCTCGGCCACGCCGGCTGCAGGACCTTTCTCTGCTTTAGGCTCTTCCTCTATGAAACTTCCTAAATGCGACAGGTCTGCTATGAGAACAGTATGTGAAAAATACAACTATCACCATGTTTTTATTATTATTCATCATTCTATTATTATTTCTATTTCCAACTTGGATTAATGTAACTGAAAAGGGCCCAATTTTAGTAAAATTGGGGGAAATTCCAAAAGTTAAGACACGAGTGGTTAAAATTACTTAAAAGGCAAATTGGTATATCATACAATTTCCTATACACAGGCCCTTCATATTGGTAATTATATACCATTTTTAAAAGACGTTTGCGCTGATTCTTAAGTCCCCGATTCTGATAATGTTGGATGGCTGTTGTGAGTACCGTGGTGGCAGAGTATGCACAGTAACAACCTTGCACTTCTTTTATTTACTTTTTTATGTGCTGTATGGGGCTGATGCGCACCGCATCTGTGCAGATTCCCCAGGCTGGAAGAGCAGTAATCCCTTTTCTCTCTGAACCACCTTTCCAGGTCCTTGTAGCCAAGTTATTACAACTCCTATAAAACTGCTCATGACCCATCCTGGAAAACAAAACATTCTGGGCTTGAAAAGTAAAACACAAGTGATCAACTACAAAATAATCTTGGCTCTTGTCTATTCAAATGGAAACAGAAGCAATTTCTCTTGTATGTGTGGCTGCCTTCAAAGATGTCTATTTATACGGGTATTCTGAGCAACAAATGGCCAAAAAAATTCAAATTTTTCTATTACTGTTGTTTTTGTTCGTTTTGTTTTAGGAGTCAAAGTTTTACTGTGTAGTCCAGGCTTGCCTAGAACTTAGAGCAATCCTCCTGACTCAGTCTCTGGAGAACTAGATTATAGATATAAGTTACCAAACCCAGCTCCACCATTGTTTTGTTGCTAAGTAGAAAATGTCTATAAATAAAAAGTGAGGTAAGATTTTATCAGACTTAACCTAAGATGTTGGCTTTCAAACTAACAATAGAAGCCCAAGTTTCTTTTCTAAATTGGTAAAGTGTCACACTGCAGTCAGGACTTAATTAAATTCCTGATGTAAGAATCCAACCTTGGAACTCCTGGATGCCAGCTAACTTGGGAGCATCCAGAAGCCAGTCCGTGAGCGTCTGGTTCTTAAATGCAATGCTGCGGAACTGCTTCCCGCCATTCACATTCCAGGTTCCAACACACACGCGAATCTTCTTGGGTTTTGAGTACTTGTAGAAGTTCTCACACATATTCTTTAAGACTTTGGAAGACGCTAATCGAACAGAAGAAGCAAGAGAACATTAGCTGCAGTAAACCATTTGCAAAAGTGATTTTCCCTAACAGACGGCACAAGCACAAGTAAAGGGCATGCGCAGGCACAAGGAAGAAACCAGCTTTGAATGCCAAGCCCAGCCGGAGGCATTAGCCACACTGAATCAATGAAATTAAAGACAGAACATAAAGACTACTACAGAATGACTGTGGTGACATAAAAGCATGCAGGAGGAACAGCACACATAAAACCAAAAAGCCATTTTGTTTAGGAATCCAGCAATTGATTTACAGACAACTTTATTAAGAGTATAGTGAAAATAGAAATTTTCTTTCTCCCTAAGCAAAGATACTTAAAAGCATCTCCATTTAAGATTCAAATATTGACAGATGACTTGGTGAACAATGGCTCCTTACACAAATGAGCATTAGGGAAGGAAATGAGATGCTGACAGGAAATCACAGCCAAATATTTCCCTCCTCACCCAGGGGAGTTCAGGTGTGTATAGCAACCTGCAGGGCTCTCTGTCTCTCTGCCCTCGTTTTTGGCCCCTCTGCTCACTCATCACTCAACTAGGCTCGCTTCTATGACAAAGCTGTCAGACTGCTCTCCCCACAGCCTGAACCTTGGCCTCGTCTCCGTCAGCTCTTCACTCTTCAACAAGGCTCCTCTGGTCCCTGCCCTATGCCTTTAAGGACCACTGTCCTCGCTGGCTTATTTTCACGTAATCTTTCACATTTTATCAAGTAGTATCACTTCACTATGTTATTTTATGATATCCCAACCTAGTAGTATTCTGAGAAACTGGGATTGGGAAAGGTAAAACATTAGCATCATGAATGTAGTTTTGACTTCTGAGCCCCTTGAAGGAAGCCAAGATTTATTTGGATAATAATCATGTCCCCACTATTATGGGATATTTGTACACTGGGAAGATATTTGCTGAGGTTGGTTTACTGAAGATCTGAATGTACAGCAGGTAGGCAGAAGGTATAGGCAGGGCTTCCAGGCAGAAAGAGAAAGAAGAGAAGGACTCCAGGCACTTGGGAGAAGCGAGAGGCATGGAGGAAGCCAGATGGGCCGTATGGAGATAGGATACAAAGCCACAAGGTAAAACTAGATTAATATAAATGATCTAATTTCAGTTATAAGAGCTAGTGAACAAGCATGGGCTAACCCTGATTTTCATAATTAACAATAAGTCTCTGTGCCATTACTTGGGAGATGGCTGGCAGGACAGAGAAAGACCCATTACATCCCATTATCTTGAGAGCAGATGTGTACATTTCTAAACCTCTTCCAATCTGATTTGATTATTTATAGAGATGACTGGGTGATAACAAAAGCAGACCATTTATTCTGTCCTGTCAATACAGCTACCATTCTCTATTATTATGGATATCACTAAACTTTAAACCGAAAGCATCATCACTATGCAAACACCATTTAAAATCCACTCAGCTCTGTGCCTGTACAGCCTAAAGAACAGAACAAAACAGGAACACCACATGAACAAAACCAGGCTGCCATCTTGCTTGAATTAATAAGGTCAAATCACTTTATAAATAGAATAAGAAGGTAAAGTATAATCCTAGTTTATTCTTAACATGTTTTGGCACCTTAATGTGCTTAACGAAATGAGTCTGCTAAACCCTCAGATGTCTGTCTCTAAACATCACCACTCCCTTACAGAAATTATGCTCATTACATAACCCAGAGCCCGTGCTCCCTCCCACTTTCCTTTAAAACAAAAAGGTAATAGCTCCTCAGAGGAGTCACATGCTAACGAGGCAGGCGAAACACCCTAGCAAGGGGAAGTCCACGCTAATGAGGCAAAACATCCCAGCGAGGGGAAGAGAAGATAGTATCTTCGGCTAAATTTCTGGAAAGGCTTTTGCTTTGTCCTGTTTGCTACAGATTCACCTTAAAGACAAGACCACAGCCCACAGAGAATGAAGAGATGACCTTCCTATGAGTGCACAGGCAAGAGAAAGAGAGAGTGTTAACAAGAACTTCCAGTGCCCCTGCTCTGACGTGGTGACCAACCCTGATGCTGCTCGAAGTGAATGGCTGTTGTTCTAATGCAGCCCATCCGCAAAGTAAGAGAATGAGTGCCGAGTTTATAAACAGATGGACACCTCTATCAATGAAAAATGGTCCTGTTAGACCTCTCCCGGCAGTCGATGGAGAGCAGGGGCTAACTGATGATGTTCAAGGAAATATAAAGTGAAATTTAATCTAACTGAATTATCTTTGATTGCCATATGCCTGTGATGCAGAAAGACAAAGAATCATGTACATTTCTTCCCTGAATAAAGTACTTAATTTCTGCAAACTTTAAATTTTTATTCAGAGTAAAACAAAATATAATTTATCCTGTAATATCAAGAAGATAAAATTATATCTGGCTGGGCGGTGGTGGCGCACGCCTTTAATCCCAGCACTCGGGAGGCAGAGGCAGGCGGATCTCTGTGAGTTCGAGGCCAGGCTGGACCGATAGCCTCCGAAACAATGCAGAGAAACCCTGTCTCGTAAAAACCAAAAAAAAAAAAATTATATCTATATGTGCACAATATCAGCTTTAGGAAAATAAAGAAAAGGTTGCTTTTATTTATAGATTGATTTTTCTATACTGTACCTGACTGTAATGTCTGTTCAGAAACTATGGATGCATCAAGAAGAAAACAAAGAATCATTAGTAAAACAATAAGTTACATTTAAAGCCTGGTGTGCCATCTGAAGAACATCTGAGATGGCCTCAACGCATTTCCTGTATGTTGACAACTTGAGTTTGTTTTATGAAGCTACAACACCAAAGACAATAAATAACCATAACGGATACAAACCCATGTGTCTGCACTGACTCAGTGATGTCCACTGTGTCATATTGTGAAGGTCCTCCTCTTCCAGATACTGTGTGTATGTGTGTGTGAAAAACTAAGAGAAGACATGGAAATATATGTCTGAACACATAACTTCTAATACTCTTTTTCTGGGACTCACCAGTTGTTAAGTACCATCAGTTCAGCTAAAACAAGAAAGCCCATTCTAAAGCCATCAACTACACTATAGAAAACTGCAAAGTCCTGTGGCTGGAAAGGCTTATGGGGAAAATGGGGTCGGAGCATCACACATAAAAATGTCAAAAGTGACCCACCAAAGAAAAAAGGAACCTAAATTTAAAAGCAGCATAGTATTATGTATGCTAAATGGTTATGAAATGCGTGACTATACAATATAAGGCACTGTTCTTTTAAACATATGAAGTTGGCTTGTAGAAACGGGCATCAGAATGACATAGCAATTGTAAATGGTAACAGAGGGTTACTGGAAATGGGTAGGAAGTAGAAACATCAGATGGGGGCGGGCATGACTCAAAACACATGTTGAACTGTGTAAGGGAAGATGTTTGAGGTGTGTGCTTATGGCTATGTGTGTTTTATATGTCTGTTTCCATACTGGCTCTGTTGGGGAGTTTTCTGCATTTGTCTAATGTTGCTTGCCAGCGAAATCACGCATAAGCTCATGCAAAATCAGCATCATGTTCACGTCATTACCTAACGTATCACCACACTGGACCAAGTCCTCAGTCTGAAACGAGCATGGCAGTGGCGCCGACTGCTTTTGAGAGGCATTGAACACATGGTGAGGTACATAGGAAGCTAGACACCTGACGCTTACTTAGCCTGGGGAGCTACTGAGGTTCTGCTGTGCCTCGTCCTTGACACGCTTTTGACACGCTTACTTTCAACTGCTGCTTATTAATGCCTCCACATCAGAGCGGCACAGGTGGGAAGAGGGGACAGAATGGATCAGTCAGTCTCTACTTTCAGAAGCCAGGAAGAAGCCTGAATTTCCAAGACCTAGTAAGCATCAGACTTTTTAGTTTTTTTTTTTTTTTTTTTTTAAGTTTGAGTAGGTCCTAGCCCCCACGCCTGGTGATCTGTTCCTGAGAGGCTGCTTGTAATGAAATCTGACAGTCTACAATGACCTGTAGGGCCAGTCTCAAGAGGACATGATCAGAATTCCATGGAAATTTTCTGTGTGGAGAGCATGCATTGGAAGGTTTGGGGCTAACAGGAAAAGAAATCCACAGTGCTCTAAAGTTCTAAGGAGGAAAGAATGGAACTAGAAATCTAATTGAACCTGCAATAAAGCTGGGGAGGGGCAGGAGTCTAACCTATTCCATGTACAAAGAACGCTAAACTTCCTCATGATATTGCTTTAGGTACTCATTAGTATGAAAAGTTCTATTTTTTTGACATTAATAACGGATATACAAAAAGGTAAAAAGCTACCTTGGGGGAAAAGGCTAGTTTGAAAGCTATGTATTTATGCCAAATATTAAAAACAGAAAATAGCGGTTAGTGGTCAATAATAAACACTGCTTTATACTGTTACTATGACTTAAACTGTTTCAAACAATAACACCCGAAGTTAAGGCATCGTTACAGATAAATGGTGTCCTCAACAAAGCACGCTACATAACTGATTATTAATGCTCCAAGTACTACTTTAGTCTCTAGAAACCTGCCTTATATCGTTATCAGCACGTATAGCCTCCAGTCACAATTTTCAGAAGAAAGTACACACAGTGTTCAGAAAAAAACCCAGTCAGTTTGTGGCTAAGTACCACTCATAGCATTGACACTTGACAAGAGAAAAAAATGGGATACTACTTCAAAAAAACTACATCTACAGAAATTCCTTCCAAAACGATTTAAACCAATAACAGCCTAAAAATTACTCATACCAGTGAGTTCAGACTTACTTTTTTGGACTTTTTAGGACTATAAACAAGTGGAGTTAATACAGTATTAAATGTGCATACCACGCAAACTTCCAGTGGTTAGAAGTGCTCGGGCTTTGTCAGCTAAGTCACTGTTGAGAGTATTTCCTAGGAGCAGAACATCAATGGCTTCTTGCTTGGAGCTGTCGAAGAAGTTGTTCTGAATGGTTCTGGTGACAGAACGGGCACCATCTTTTAACTTCCCGGCCTGTTGTGAGAGAAACATAGGCCCTGCTCAAAATACTGTTGATTTTACTTACTGTACATTTGCAATTTTAAATCCATTTCATAAAGACTTTAAAATGTAGTATTCCCTTATAGTCTGCACAAAGAAAATAATAAACTAAACGCCACAACTCCATCTACTAATATATTGAGCAGTAAATATTTCATCATATATTTATTTGAATCATGATTCCTTTCTACATCCTAACTTTTAAATGTGGGGATGGGCTGGATGAGGAAGAGCAGTAGAAATAAAGAAAGATACACTGAACTTATAACTCCTAGAAAACCTTCCAAGTACTTTGACAGTATAAAAGTGAAGTTGCTCCCCAATAATTTAATGCTAGTTAAAAACAAAACTGAACCTAAAATCAAAGGTCTAGTGAAAAAATTAATTTGCAATTACAACTCATAAATATAAATACATAAATTTTAGTTTACATACTAAAGACATTTTGTTGCCCGAACAAATATAAATCTAAAAAATAAATACCTATTCCAATACTGAGAGGGTTGATTATAACTTTTAAAGAACAGGTATTTCACTTAGGCGTATTATCAGACAGTTTTTATTTTGATCCTATAGACTTTTGACTGTCAAAAATAACTTTGGTTTGGAATGTATAATTTTCTTTCATCCCTTTGAAAAATAACAGTAATTACAGGCTTATTTTTGGAATAAGGAGCCAATTTTCTTACATGCCACTAATTGTAATATGGCACTGAATCATATTTTTGTCATGTAATAAAGAAAATATTGTTATTGAAAAAAGAACACTCACCATTCACATTATCGGGCAATTAATCAAAAGGAGCCGAGAGAAAGGAAAAGAAAGAGCAGTTCAGGTGTTAGATTTTAGCTCAATTCAGACTAGTATATTTAATATTAATATATAAAGATTTTGTGTCTATACCTTAGGTTAAAGATAAAAATACTGAAAATATATGCAATTTCTGTACATATATTGTCTTAGTCACAGCAGAAACAAAAGGCAGAAGGAATATTTTAAAGCAACAGTTGGAGAATCAAATTTTAATAACAAGAATTATGCTACTTAAAAGGAATAAATGAAAGCCAAGCAATTTCAGTTTTTCAAAAGAAAGCAGTGTTTAGGGAGTGAGGGTTTGTAACACTCCTAAGGGATGGACGAAGGCTCTGTGCAGGTGAGGCCATGCCTGTGGCAGAGGAGGAGGACTGAGCATCGTCTTGAGTTGATGAGTGATCTTCACAGAGCATCAGCTGCTTGCTGCTGCCAATGAGGCCCCTGTAATGGCCAATGTCTTCTCTTTCTGTTGACTGTTTTGGTGGTTTGTTTTGTTTTGTTTTAAACTGGGTTTATCAGCCCTTGTAGTCAATACACAGCCTAGACTGAACTTGTTTCAATCCTCCTGTCTCAACCTCTCCAATGCTGGGATCATAGGTATGAACCACCATGCCTAGCTAAGTGTTCTCACCTTTATCCAGAAATAATTTGAGGAACTGTAGAGGTTTTGGATAAATTAAGATCAGAGCCCCTTAAAGAGTTAACTAATATTTAAGTACACAGAATCATAAAACATTCCAAATATAGACCCAAATCCCACAACAAGGCCCAAGTACCAAACAGGGAATCTGAGGATAACACAAGCAGCTGCAAGTCCTGATAGGACCTCAGCATAGTAACTAAGTCCAACCCCACCCTTTACTGCATTGGCAGCTCTCTTCTGGAACCGAAGCAGACAGAAGGCACCAAGTTAACTACCAAGCCCTATAATATGGGTTCATTGCGCTGCTCGCATCTATTGGAGATAGACTGTCCGTCTGTTCACTACTTGTGACATACATCCCAAGTAGAGGCACTGTGTCAAGTGCAGGGGACACAAAGGTCAAAGAGACAGGATACTTTATCAGGACTGTGGACTTTTTTAAAAGTCAATATAAACAATGTAAAAAGAGAGATGCACAATATTAAGCCATATAAAACAATATACACACACACACGTACGTATGTATATATGTATGTAAATATGCAATGAATTATCTCCAAAAGCACACTTAACCCTTAGGACTAAAGAATTACCTATGTAGAATCTAATCATTAGAATCTACTACTGTGGGAAGATGTGTCAGAGAGGACATGAAAGCATAAGAAAGCAATCCTAAGAAATGTCTGCTAACTTGAAAACCTATTATTTAAAAAGTCATTCAAAGCTTTCTAGAGAGGAGAGAGGTGAAGATTATGTTATGACAGCTACAGCTCTACCTTGGCCTTCCCTTCAAGGGCTCCGGTGCCTGCATATATCTTACTGATGGAGTCGCCATTCACAGACCACATGGACCGGAAGACTTCCTGGAAGCGAGTCACCAGCTGAGGCTTTTCTGCCAAGCCCAGAGCATCCAGCTGTTTAGTTAGCATCTGAAGGGACAAGTGATGATATTTAAGGTAAATATACATTTAAATATACTTATACACAAATAAAGTACTTAAACGTATATTCACTGTAATGTGACTTTTTACAACTATTAGGAATTAAACAAAACTTATATAGACCCTGAAAGTAGTAATGCTTTATTGGGCTATGTTTACCACCATTCTAATTTTTAAGGTAAAACTTGTGGTTTCTTTTAAGGTGTATCATTTCAGTAGATTCAAAAGAGACGTGAATTTGGAAATCCAAGAAGTAATGTCCCTCACTTAACTGTGTAGCCACCCCTGCGTCAGACCAGCTTGTCTCCCCTTGAGAACCGAGCTCAGCCACAGTCTGCATGAGAGCAGGGAAGTATGTACGGAGCTCACCCAGGCCTTCTGGAAACTTGGTGATTAGTGTTGGGGAGCAAGAGAAGAAGCCACGGCAGCTTTTCTTGGATGGAGTCTACACTGATGGCATGTAAAACAGAACTGTGGGGAGCCAAGTGCACAATTTCAGGGGCCTTTGGGCAACAAGCCCTCCACCCAGAAGGCAATAAAAGCACCCCCAAGCTACTGATCTGTATGGACTCCAGCAGCATGGAAACAATGTCTTCTCCCGTTACTGACTCATGCGCTTTTACTGAACTCCTTCCTATCTGTTTCCTGCGCATCTGTTAGGTGTAGAATTGTCTATAATTACAAAATATAGAACTATATAAAAGGCCTTCAGTAGGCTCATTTTATTACTCAGGGGGCTTATGCTAGAACTCTGTGCTCATATGGGCATAGAATAGGCCCCAGGGTCTCCTTTCAATCTTTGAAGAAGTGAGAAAAACAAATTTCACTTCATTATTAATTTGCCTAACTGCAATTTAGCAACAAATTGTGTAAGCGGTTAATGACAGAAGGGCATACTCTCACATCACACTTCCAATAGTGAGAGTCAGCTAGGACAAGTGGACACAAACATCTGATAACTTAAGTGTAAGAACTTCACTACGGCGGGCTGGAGAGATGGCTCAGAGGTTAAGAGCACTGACTGCTCTTCCAGAGGTCCTGAGTTCAATTCTCAGCAACTACATGGTGGCTCACAACCATCTACAATTCAATCTGGTGCCCTCTTCTGGCTTCTAGGGAGAACACAGTATACTAAATAAATAAATAAACAAATAAATAAATCTGTAAAAAAAAAAAAAAAGACCTTCACTACGCTTGGGCAGATCCAGTAAACATGCCCAGTCCCCGAAAGCCAGGGCTCCAAACAGACCTGAGCCATATGAACTCATCTAATCACCACCTGCCTGCTTTCGCATCTCATGTGTCAGATTTTAAGAAAAATAAGATAAATATCAATGATAGGTTTCAAAAAAGCCAGAACAGTAAAATTTATTGATTTATATATATAATATCTGTGCCCCAGAGAACTTTATACAACTGGACTTTGACTTGAGACAGAAGCTGAGTTTCTGTAATTAATTAACTAATGCACAAGCCAAATTTAAGATCATTAACTAGAGACTCTTTAGAGTGCTTGAAAACTAAGTCCTACCTAATGCAAAGCGAATCCATGACCTCCTTATGACCCTGACTTAGTGGGCCAGGAGACCCAGGAAAGCTTGGTGGTGCCCAGATTACTGAGAAGCTGAGACTGTGTCTGTACTAGACTGAGCTTGGTGATTAACAGTAAAATAAACCTAATAAATAAACAAGTTTTTTTTTTTTTTTTTTTTTTTTTAGTTTTTGGAGACAGGGTTTCTCTGTATTGTTTTGGAGGCTGTCCTGGAACTCTCTCTGTAGACTAGGCTGGCCTCGAACTCACAGAGATCCACCTGCCTCTGCCTCCCGAGTGCTGGGATTAAAGGCATGTGCATAAACAAGCTTTTAAAAACCTTAAAGGAAACCCTGGTCATTTCTTACTTTGGCTAGCTACAGCATTTTCATCTGATTCCTAATTGATTAATTAGACTTTGAAGCTACTGACTTCATAATGCCCACTTGGATTGAGTTACAAACTATCAAAAATATAACCCTATAGGAAGGAATGTACATGTAAAAACAGATTCTCAACATCCTAAAATAAAATCTTGAAAATGTCAACATAAAGTTCAGGTCCACGCATACTGTCTCAAGAGAAAGGCCAAAACAGCAATGGTCGCTCCAATACACATGCAGGTGTCTGTCTACAAGGAGTGTCAGAAACAGCAGAAGGAAGCAGGTGGCAGCTATCAGAACATAGGAGGAGAGTGAAGGGAACAGTAAAATCACGAGGGGCTTGAGAGGGGGAAGACAAGAAGTGGAAAACAAAGTCTCCAGAAGGCCTAGCTTCCCCCCTTTATGCGACTAAGAAACGAGTTTGCGAACGTGCTCAGGACGCATACGGCACAGGTATGATTGTTTTACCTCTAAGCCAAGGAACGCCTGCACACTGTTTGTTCTATCAAGACAATCCAAGCAGTTTGTTCGAACTGTACCACTCTGGCACCTGCAACAATTTCAGTAAAGTTACATGGCTAGTTAACAACACAAATAAAGCATAAATGAACTACAGCAACAGAGATCATTAAAATTGACAACCTTTCTAGTTCCAACTTTATATCATCACCGAATAGGCACAAAATAATAATGAAAGTATTAAACTGAAAGCACCTACACACACACACACACCCCTAGATTCTACGCCTGTTAGTGTTTGTCATGCATTTTCATCACTTATCTACTAGAGATTCATTTTTATTAGGCCTGTAGTTAGCAGCCAAATATACATCCAGGGTTATAATCCTATAGCTCTTTCTACAAAACAGTAAGAATTTTGGGAATGCTTATTTATAAAACAACAATAACAAGTCAGTAACTTTGAGCTTTGTTCATAAGTTAACTTCAATTTATAATCTGAACTCAAACCTTTTCATTTATTTTTTTCTTGTTCCATATGCAAAAACTACGGGTTTAAGTTACAGTGATGCAGGCAATAAGCAGGTTCCTTTTCTTTGCATGTCCTGGTCTTTACTGTGGTGAAGAGCTGCTAGAACTTCAGCTTTACCGACAGCATGGAGTCTAGAAGCCAGGTGAACAGCAGCTCTCATGTGTCCAATTACGTGACCTGGAGCATGCCCATGCCTTACTTTCCTCAAATGCAAAAGGAACAGTCATAGATCCTATCCCCCGACCGTTACTGATGCAAAGGCACACACACAGTATGTCCTAGATAATGTAACTTATTATTATTTGTTGAAATTTAGGAAAAAAAAACAAGCGTAACAAATTATTAAAAACACTTAAAATTGTAAACTTCAATATAAAAAGAAAATGTTAAAGTTTAATGTTGAGAATGATTTTTAAGTTATAGCAAAATTCCAATTTAAAGAAAAGAGCAATAGAACCATCAAACCTTTGAACTTCACTGCCATCGAAATAAAAAAATCCATAATCTAGAAACTTCTGGACTTGAGGTTTGAGGACACTGTGTAATTTTTCTGCCTTCCCTCCTTTAACCATTTGATGGTAGTCAAAAGACACCATGTGGACATCAGCAGCATGCTCAGAAGCTTTCAGGTGGCTCTGAAAGTGAAAGGGCAAACACTCGTGTGGGTTAGCTACATGGCCTGTCCTGCAGCACCGCAGGCGCACACTTGCTCTCCAAGCTGCAATTTTACCAAGCCCCAAAAGCGTTCAACACTGGAAGCAAAAGGGACAATTATTGTTTGATACCTAATGGCAATTACTGTCTAAAATCCCATATACTATCCTTGAGAGACTGAGTGGCATAATTAACCTAAGACTTCAGTTTGGTTTAGAAAATGTAATAGTTTCCAATCACCAGTGTTTTATTGTTAGGATACAAATTTAGTAAATACTTTTACCTATTACAGAATCTAAAATAAAGCAGCTTAATTTGTAACACAAAGTCTAATCAGAGACTAAAAGACTCATCTTTTATGCCTTCATTCAATGCATATGTATATTTCTAAATTTACAGTTAAAATATCACTCTCAGAAACACAATGTTTAGTTAACATTAATCTTCTCCCAATCTTAAAAAATAGCAAATTGGGCCATCTTCCCACTTAACCAGACTTCCTAATTTAAACCTTAGGAAATGGTTTCTAGTTATTCTACATCTTCTATAACAAAATTTACATTGATCCGTCATTGATTGATTAAGCATTTTGCTCATGCTATTTTCTGACAGCCTCGGAGAGTTGAAGACATCACTGTACCTAACTTTTGTCTAGGAGTGCTTCTCTTGTGGTGGAGTCTGATCACTTATTTTTATTTCCATTCTAGGTAACCATGGGCCAGAACAGAAGATAAGGCAGCCACACTCACCTGGAAAGCCTTACTTAGCATATGTTCACCTTCCTTAGATCCAAGCAAGTTTACTACTATTTGTTTACCATATAAATCCTTAAGTGTACGGAAATGCCTATTGACAAAAGACAAGAAACAGCATAGCAAAATTACAGCCTTTCGTCCAGTAAACAAGAAACTGATAAAATTTTCTAAATCTATTATTCTATATGTCTTCAAACCCCTGAATTTGTGAAATTCAGTAAGTACAATTTCCCCTCTGACTTATGGATGCCAAGACTCTGATCTTGGCTAGAACCCTGGAGCTGGTCAGTCTTCCCATTGTGCATCTGACAACAGTCACGGCAAGACACAGCCAGCAGACCCTTCTGATGACCACACACTTGAGGAATATTTATAGGGCTGCCTGACTAGCTCTGGCCTTTGACAGTTGCCTTTATCTGTGGCTTTGCTTCCCACAGTTTGTTACCTTGAGCTCAATCAGGATCCAAAAATGCTAACATCTGCACTTAATCTTTCCAGATAGGGCTACATGGTGCATTCATTTTAGTATCGTATACTGCTATAATTCTCTTTTTTAGTTTTTATTTATTGACAATTTCATAAATGCATATAATATGATTAGTTCTTATTAATCTCTCACATTGTGTCTAATCTACATATTAAACTTTAACATATTTATGTATGTTCAAGAAACACTTCAGTGTAAGGGGGTGCAGTAATGCACATCTGTGTATCCTTGAGAATAAAAAAATGCCTTTAATCCTAGCACTTGGGAGGCAGAGGCAGGTGGATTTCTGTGAGTTTGAGGCCAGCCTGGTCTATGGAGCAAGTTCCAGGACAGCCTCCAAAGCTACAGAAAAACCCCATCTCAAGAAAAAAGAAAGAAAGAAAAGATAATAAAAAGGTTCTACTATATACAGCAACACCACACAAAGCAGATATAGCATGAGCCTCATTATAGTCCTACACAAGTATCATCATTTCTACCTGTCAAAAGCAGGCGCATTCGCTTCAAATCCCCTCGACATCCGGACACGATGGGATCCCACCTTAGGCAAGAAAAAGATTTAATCACTACCCGAACCACTATCAGGACAAAAGAAACATCACCACTGCAATCCAAGTGATTCATCTAGTGAGCACAGTACCAAAAGGCCTGGGCTCCACTCATGATAATTCGTTTAGAGTTCTAGGGGTTCCCTACTCCTACTTTTAAGATGAAACTCATGTAAAAAGAACAATGGCCATGCGTGCTGACACATAATACCAACACTCTACTGACTGAAAAATAAACTTAAATCTAAAAAATATTATCAGAGCTTGGCTATTCTTTGTTGTGTGAACCATTGAAATTTATCATATTAGCAGAGGTTTTTCTAAGTTTTCTAACTTATAAGGCCTAATAAAGATAAAAAGAAAAATACATAAACTGAAACAGCCAACATGCAAAATTCCTTTTATTTCTATGACATAACAGGAAGCTGGGCATAGTGGTACCCCTGTCAATTCCAGCAGTCTGGACCCAGAGACAGGAAGAATGCCATTGGATTCAAGAATAGACTAGTCTACACAACAAGATCTGGTCCAGGGCTACAAAATAGGTGTGCACAAGGCACACTTTTGATTCTAGTTCTTGAGAAGCAGAGGCAGACAGATCTCTGTGAGTTTGAGGCTAGCCTGGTCTACATAGTGAGTTCTAGGACAGCTAGGACTATGTAAAGAGACCCTGTCTCACTAAAATAGAAACAAAAACAATGCTAATAAATAATAAAACCAAAATAACTAACAAAAAGTAACAAAGATGATTTACTTAACAAATCTTGAGACATTATTTAATCACTGGATAGGTAGTGTGTTTCAGCAGACACACAATATTTTCTGTGGGAGTAAAGATTTCCAGTCATTAAAGATTTCATACATTAGTGAAACATGTCTGAGAATTTTAGCTTCCTGAAATAACTTTCTGCCATTATCATGTGTGTGTGTGAATGATGTATGTGGGGGAACAACACAACCCATGCCACAGTCCATGGATGGAGTCAGAGGAACTGTGAAGTTGGTTTCCTCCTTCTATCCCTATGTGGGTTCTGCGAGCTTAGACTTCAGGCCTTCAGGCTGTACAGCAAGCATCATTACCTGCTAAGCTATCTTGCTGGTCCAAAGAATCATTACATGTTTTAGAATCATTACATGTTTTATGTGTGTGTGTCTGAGAGAGAGAGAGAGAGAGAGAGAGAGAGAGAGAGAGAGAGAGAGAGAGAGAGAGAGAGAGAGAGAGAGAGAGAGAGAGAGAGAGCAACGGTGTGCATGTATGTGCAGCATGTGCATGAGGTCAGGAGCGAGCATCACACCCAGGAACTGGAGTGAGAGGCAGAACCACCAAGTGGGTGTTGGGTCCTCTACAATAGGAAGTGCTCTTAACCTCTAGACAGTCTCTCCAGTCCAACAGTCTGACTTCTGAAATGAAGGGCATTTTATCAAGGAAAACAGAAGGCAAAGAACCTGGGAGACAGGAAGAATTCTGTGATAAGCATTGATTGACATCACAAACCATGCAAGTAATTTATCAAATCAAATGGAGTACTTTGTTCAAAAGCTAAAATCGTATATACTTTTAGGCCCTTAGAATTCATACCTTTATGATTTGGTAGTTAAGTTAATCACGTATGAAGCAAACTTGAAACAATATTGAAAAGGAATGATCTTTACAAAGACTTCTTTAATGTGCCCTACTTCTCAAATGGTCAGGACACGCAGTGCACAGTTAAGTAACGTATAAAGGAGTAGTGACACAACTCTAGTGTCACACAAGCTGTAAATGACAAGGAAGGGAAGAAAGAACAAGCTACGCCCACTAAGAAACACTCATTAAGAGCAACTTTTTGAAGGAGAGGATTTTTGAGTGCTTTCAAACACATTGTCTGTCCTATTTCAAACAAAAATATACCCTGTTTCAGTTCATAGATATGCAACTAATTTTAAAAAAGGTATTCAGATGAGATATTTATTTTTCCTGACCAAAATTTCTGCTTTCCCAAGCAGCCGTACTACTACAATGCTCACATGTCTTTTTTCTCTATTATGGTAAAGACTCCAAAGGCACTAAAAGTCAAACCAAGCCAAAGTAAATCCTTCCTTCCCAGAGCTGGAGCGAGCTCAGTGCTTCCACAGGTCCTGCGCTCAGCTCCTAGTGCCCCTGACTGCTGGCTCCCCAGTGCCTGCAGCTGCAGTCTCAGAGAGGGGATCTGGATTCGCATGATGCACAAACCAAGTCAGTCCTTCCTACAGTCACATCCTCCAGCTGACCTCACTGCCCATAGTAATAGCACAGTTTGCAGAATTAAAAATGTTGTGCTAGCCAGGCAGTGGTGGTGCACACCTTTAATCCCAGCACCCGGGAGGCAGAGGCAGAGGCAGGTGGATCTCTGTAAGTTCGAGGCCAGCCTGGTCTAGAGAGCGAGTTCCAGGACACCCTCCAAAGCCACAGAGAAACCCTGTCTGGAAAAACCAAAAATCAAAACAAAACCAAAACAAAAATGTTATGCTAGGAGAAAAAAACAAGATGGGATTACCTATCTAGCATGGCTTATATTTCTTTTTTTCAGACAGGCGAGAGGGGGGACTGGAAAGACCTAACATATGACAGACATTTGCTTGTGAGCATTTCTCTGAGGCTGGAACTCTTTCCTGCTAATGTATGAACAAAGTGACTTGTTAAAGAGAGTCAAGGAAGAGAGCTGCTGTATCATTATGTAGTCTGACAAGGAAACAAGACAAACAGAACATAAATTCTGCTATGCTTGTTCAATTAACAGTACTAGCATTGTAAACCCAGTGCTCAGGAGATAAGACAAGAACACTGCAAGCAACAGACCAAATTCTAGATAGCAAATTACCATAAACAAATGAACAAATTGGGTCCTAAAATAAATGGTTGTCCTGAGAATACTTGAAACATGTAACAACTATTCACAACACTCCTAGAGCAAGAGTCCTAGTTTGGTTCCACAGAATAGTTAATCCTTGACACGGTATTTTTATTTTTGAAAATCAATTACCTACTTTTATACATTCTTAAAAATAAGTATTTTCATTCCTTTATTACCAGTTTTACAACAGTGGAGGAAATTTTTTAGTACAAAACATATTCACATAAAAAATCCATTCTCACAAGGCAGTAGTGACTCATGCCTTTAATTCTAGCACTTAGGAGGCAGAGGCAGGTGGATCTCTGTGAGTTCAAGGCCAGCCTGGTCTACAGAGTTCCATGACAGTCATGTAGAGGAACACTGTTTCAAAAAGAAGAAAAAAAAAAAAAAAAAGGAAGCAGGAAGGAAGGAAGGAAGGAAGGAAGGAAGGAAGGAAGGAAGGAAGGAAGGAAGGAAGGACAGACGAACCCATTCTCAGGTCAGCCTGGGTATATAGCAAGGCCTCCATTGCAAGACCCTTTCTCAAAACAAAAGCAAAGATCAATCTACTCTTATGCAAAGGAAGGTTGATTTTTAGAAACTATTAACTAAATAACTGTAAAACACAGACTCGGGCACCCCCTCTCCTGACGGGTGGACAACAGACCAGCTAAGTGATGATTTGGTAGACTTCTTAGACTATCTTTATGAAGAAATGAGAATGGCTTACAACACCTGAGTTTTCAGCCTATAGCTAGAGAACATTAGCCTGCAAAATTCCCCGTGGTGAGGACACACAGGAAGCGGATGAAGGGAAGTCCAATCCAAGGAGGACCCTTTAATGGAGCTAGCCATTCTGGACCCAAGCGTACCAAGTTCCTGTGACTGGGAATCCATGGTAAAGCGGCACAGAATGAGTCCAACGCAGGCCAGCAAAGCAACTACTGCAGCCTCTTCAGCCTGTCCCCACACACGAGCTTCACTTTGCATCAGGCTGGGGTCAGGGCTGTCCTTTCTTTTTCTCCTGATTTTTATTGCATGTGCATTGGTATTTTGCCTGCATGTGTGTCTGTGTGAGGGTGTTGGGTCACCTGGAAATGGAGTTATAGACAGTTGTGGGCTGTCATGTGGGTTCTGGGAATTGAACCCAGGGCCTCTGCAACAACCACCAGAGCTCTTAACCAGTAAGCCATCTCACCAGCCCCTGTAAGGCTGTTTTTCTTGTTTGCTTGTTTTTGTTTTTTGAGACAGGGTTTCTCTGCATTGTTTTGGAGGCTGTTCTGGAACTCGAACTGTAGACCAGGCTGGTCTCTAACTCACAGAGATCTGCCGACCTCTGCCTCCCCAGTGCTGGGATTAAAGGCGTGTGCAACCAACGCCCAGCTCAACGTTGTTGTTAAAGCAAATACTCTGACTCCCCAGCAAAGATCACAAAAGCTTAAGAAAGTGAGGCTGGGTCAGGTTTTTCTCAGAGTCAAGCTGCCCTGTGCCTAAAACAAGAAGTATTCACCTGGGAGGCAGAGGTAGGTGGATCTCTGTTGAGTTCCAAACCAGCTTAGACTACATACAGAGATCCAGGCCAGCCAGTACCACACTAACTCAGAAACAAAAAAAACAAAAACAAAAAAAACCAATGCCCTCCAAAAAGAGCCCACACCAATCTGACCAGTCTTGACAAGAACTAAGAATTTTATAAGCACAAGTATTCATCCTCTTGTTAGTCACTGACCTGCCTTAAATAGACCATAACACTGAAAAAATTCAGAGGCCCCCAGTTTCTCCCCACAGCGACCCCACTGAGAACGTAAGAAAGATCTAGCAGCAAAAGGGGAAGCAAGACTTCTTTTTCTGTATTGTTTCACAACACTAACTGAGACATACTCTACCAGATTACCCATACTAGAGGCCTACAAAACAGCACTTTAGGGCCTCAGCACTTATCACCACAGCTAATGTAAGATTATACTTCTGGAAATAATATCATAACCTTATATTTTAAAAACATTTTGTAAGGATGAAGCAATGACATTTTTACAAATAAAATTAGAAATTATCAGGAATATCCTCAAGATCATAGGACATCACAGATTGCAAAGCCAAAGGTCAGTCACACAGTGTCACTAAAGTCAGGAATGGCTACCCTGATGTGTGGCTCTGTGCCAGGCACTGTTTCAAGTGGTTTTCATTCAGTCCTCCTAACAACCCATGAGGGAGACACTACATTCTCATTCTACAGATGAGAAGACTAAGACACAAAGAGGAATTCAATCACTTGTCCCAGATCACCTGTCTAGTAACGGTACAATAAGGGTGTAAATAAAGTCTGGGAACAGGTTGTTTTTGTTGTTGTTTTAAGTTATTTTACACTAAAATAATGAAAACACTTTAAAAAAAAATCCTTGAAATTTAACAACCAGACAGGCTCCTGAGTTGCTACAGCTACGTTACATGGTTTGAAAATGGTCTGTCCGTTAAGCATTATGCTATGGCAGTTTGGTACCGTTGGTGGCAGTGTTAGTGATGGTGTGGAACTGTGGATCTGCAGCCTTGTGGGAGTCCTTAGATTACTGGGAGAGTCACCCTGTGGAGGGACTGCTGGTTTCCTGTTGGGTACTCTTAAGAAATCCAAGTAGTTACGGAAGCCTGAGCTGAACACATCTCGCTCTTTCTTAGGCTTCTGTTTAAAGACGTGTTCTCTTCCTTCCACATAAACCCCCACGCTAATGTCACCCAGTGTCACACTGCTACCCCAGTTGCCAAACCCATGTGCCTGTCCAATCTTGATTTCCAACCTCTAAAATTATGA
Organism: Mesocricetus auratus; assembly: GCF_017639785.1. Classification (NCBI taxonomy): domain Eukaryota; kingdom Metazoa; phylum Chordata; class Mammalia; order Rodentia; family Cricetidae; genus Mesocricetus; species Mesocricetus auratus. The sequence goes on along the minus strand of NW_024429192.1, from coordinate 6,628,637 downwards.
ACCAAAATAAAACTTTTCTTTATAAAATTTGGATAACTACAGTGAGTCACTGTAATAATATAAAAGCAACAGAACCGAAGGGAAGCTGTCTAAGATGAGACTCTAGTATTACACAACAGACTGACCAATAAGACTGAAGAACGATGTGGGAAATTTGGACAATATGGAAATCTCCCAAGAGGGAAACCAAACAAGCAAACTGGATGTCAGACATACTTGCAAGCCCGGCTGCTCCCAGAAGAGTGGGACAGATCCACGGATTTGTATGAAGGAGGAAACACAGTCATCTAAGTATATGACCTGCAAAAAAGAGAGACCCAAGGGGAAAGCCTGTTAGCTCTGTGTTAGGAAAGCGGCTGCTGAGAGCTGCCGCCCAAGCTGAGGTGACTGCTCATGTGCAGACTGTCCTGTCCAAGTCACCACACACGGGGCGCTAGGTTTCACTGATGACAGGACCCACCAAGAAAACAGTCTCCTTTAGTTTGCTCCTCAGTTTTCTATAGTTTCTAAAACCTAATTTGAAGAGTTGAGTTGGGCTGTCTTACAGCCTGAAATTTTATAATTACATAGTTTCATAGCCAAATGTTATAACTTGAAAATTTTAGGTAGTGCATATCTGTCATTAAGAGTTGGGGCTTATAAAATATATTATGAAGCCATCTATAATTGAAGATTTTAAAATTCATTGTCAAATGTATAGCACTGACTCTATCACATTACTTAATTAGTATTACATAACTGTTTGTTTGTTCTAGGGACGCCTTTCTTCAGGCCAATAAGTAGCCACGAATATCAACATTATACATGCCAAAATATATTTGCCTTCAGGTAAAACTATTACCTAGTATTTCCTGCATCTCTCTCACAAGTCTGTTATGCTAGTATTTCCCATGTGTCTCTCACAAGTCTATTACTCTAGTATTTCCTGTATCTCTCTCACAACATGTAGTAACAAATATGTACCTGCTCTGTTTCTACAAAATTGGCAACATGACCATCATCATTTGTTCCTCGGACATTAAACCTTGTCCCTGCTCGTTCACAGCTTAGTCTTGAGATGAGGCAAGCCTTTGCCTGTTTATGGGCAGCATAAATCGTTCTGATTTCTACTCCTCCACACATGAGGCGTAATAACCAGTCATCACAATTCACACCGTAGTGCTTGAGATGCAAGTGCAAAGACTGATTCCTAAGGGAAAAAGAAAACATTTTAAAACATGAATGCAGTATTATTAAAAGGCTTCTGAAGTACTGCATTTTATTTACATTTGCTACACTAAAGCCAAGGCTATAAAATGAAATGCAGATTCTTAATCAAGTGACCTATTGTACTAAAAACTTGTGGTTTTAGTATTTTTAAAACATTTCTAGTCTACCTTCAGGGAGCATGCACATAACTTAATTTGTTCTAAAAGGGGTTATACAAACACATCCTACCTTAAAGAGATTTACATATAAGACTTATGTAAGTTTAAAGAGCCAGCATAGCCAGTGGCTATGCAGCACACAATATACGGCATAGTGCTGTCTACGTCTCCAAAATTTTTTTTTTCAGTTTTGGTCACGGAATCCAGGGCTTCACTCATTGTAGGTAAGTGCTTTATCACTAAGTATACCCATGGGTTTGCCTAAGTACTGTAGTACTGTAGATATCTGACAGGGCCTGGCTTACAAACTTGAAGGAAAAATATTTTATTCAAGCAAACACACAGACCAACGATGAAGAAACAAAAGATAAAGGTACTGAGAGTCGCAATGACCAAATTGTGAGCAGGGGAGCACACAGTTTCCTCACCCTGCTGACTACTCTTCAGGGTCTACACTGGAACCTTAGTCTTCCTCAGAACACTCGGAAGACTCTGTGGAATCTTCTTGCAAACCTACTAAAAAACATGCCATTTGGCAAATGACTCCATCAGTTCAAAAGTTACTTTTCAGTATTATTGTTTAAGACTTTGACCATTCCCAGTGGGCTTCAAGTGTTCTTCACTACCCTGGTATCTTAACAAAAAGGAAACAGAGATGTAACAGTGCCCCCTTGGACACCCAGGGTCATTAACAACAGAAACAAGGAGCAAAGCTGCTAAGTGCGTGAGTCTTCGACTCTCTGCCCTGCAGGTAACAGGCGGCTGCAGACCCACTGCGGGGTGGCCATGCACAGTCCCAGCAGACCCACCCACCATCCTAACCCTCTTACCTAGTCACAAAGCACATGCAATGCAACTGAGTGATGAGACCCCTGGGGTCATGTGAGATCCAACGGCCATCACTCACCCAGCTGCCACCATGACTCATGGTCTCATACTTTACTGTTATTTACCCTGGCCTGAGGCAAACCTCAACAGATTGCAACACAATATGTCCAAAGAGTACAGTAGAGGGCTATGTCATGCAGCAGACATGTGATGTCCGCATTTGAATGGAGCTTGGGTCTGAGGTTTTGTGCAGCAGGTAGAGCTCTTGTTACGCTGTCAGCTCACACTGTCCTTTATTGTGGACGCATTGCTGGGTTAGTCTATGTACATTCATGCCAAGTCTTGAGTAGTAGCAGTGCTACTTAAAATCTCCAATGGAACAAAACTATAATTTTTGAGAGTTATTTCACAGTCTGGCTACAAAGCTTACTATATCTTTAAAAAAAAAAGGACAAAGCTACAAGGATGTGAATTTTAAAAACTTCCATTTTTCTAGATAAAACTAAACTCAAGTATTTCAATCTTTAGCAAAACACAAGTTCAACCTATCAACCACTGGACAAACCAAACCCCCTCAGGTTGTGATATAAACATGTCCTGATCTCCACCTTTAATTTAAAAAAAAGAAAAAAGAAAGGATTAGTCCTACTAATTAAACTTTGCAACACAATGGCCCCTGCTTGGATTTCCAATGTGTTGGGAAAGTTTTTCTCTGTACGTCTACTATTGCCATACTCTGTTGTGGACTCAGGGCAGGAAAAAAGTGCCCACTCAGGCTGGAGAGACGGCTCAGCGGTTAAGAACACTGACTGTTTTACCAGAGGTCCTGAGTTCAATTCCCGGCAACCACATGGTGGATCACAACCACCTTGAATAAAATCGGGTGCCCTCTGCTGGCATGCAGGAAAAGACTGTATACACAATAAATAAAATAAAAATTTTTTAAAAATTAAAAAAAAGAAATTATCTTTAAAAAAAAAGTGCCCACTCAATCAACCACGTCCATCCTTTGCTTTCTCCAAAGACAGCCACTGTTTGCAATTTCTGCGCTATCACCCAGTGCATAATTACAGAAGAAGAGGACAAAACTCACCAGAAGAATCTGTTGTCCGTTGTGTGCTCTTGCACGCTGCGATGTGCATTCAGACTCAGATCCAAGCTGACTCCAGACGCAGACCACGCAAAATAGAAGTTTCCCGAGTTCAGAACCTTTCGGACTTCTGAAATGCGGTCCTCATCTGAAGCATCAACTCGGAGTGATATAAACTCAGTGGAAATAACTCGGAAAACTTCAGATTCCTGAATTCTCCCAACAGACATACATCCAGTAACTAGGACCAGATAATGTAACATGGTATCACCTGTAAAAACCAAACATTTTATGGGATAGAACACCAACATTTTCAATCTCTATAGTTTCTTCTGACTTCTTCTTGTGTTTTCATCTTTAAAATCTTACATTGTAAGTTTTGTTTTGCCTCAGCCTACCGAATGCAGGGATTAGAGATGTGTATCACCATGTCTGACAATTGTGATTATCCTAAACTTACCCTGAGCATGATTAAATTTACAACTAGAGATATTTTTCAGGGAAAAAAATATGCTCCTATAAATACACTCAGTATGTCAAGTACTAAACCATTAATAAGATAATGTCACATTTACAAAGTTATTTCCATACAATCTGAGGCTACAAAACTCATCAAAACCTTACCATGGACAGGAAGCTAGGATAAGATAGTCAATGTCCAGTATCTTTGTAGAAGGTATAATTTAAAGTGGCATATAAATCTGAGAGCTAAAGATGGCAGCACATGAGAACAAGGCCTTCGTGACAATTTACAAAGCAATCTGGTTCATGAGAACTTTCAGACTTCCTGACGTTTCTTTTTACAGCAAAGGGGATGGTACTGGGGTTCACACTGTGATCCCAGCTCCTGAACAACAGGGATTTAAAAATTTTTTCTTGTTATTACAACAAAAATCTTATGATATTAGAGTCCATGGCACAGGTACTGACACAAGCAGAAATAGCTCTGAATCAGGGCTACTTACTATTATCCAGACAAAACTTAGTATGTTAGCATGACCAACCTATGATATAATCACTTATGAAAGGAGATGAAAACATTTATCTCATGATTACTTTAGACAACGATAACAAACAATCCTGCACAATGATAAATCTCCATTTTATAGTCCACCAGCTCTTGGCAGCGCACAGTAACACAGGTGCCTGAATCATAATAAATCTACTATATAGCCAAATCCACCCTCTAGTTTCCTTTCCTTTCCTTTCGTTTCAGGGTTAGACTTCATCGAGGAAGAAAGCCATGTGCTGGATGTGCATGATAGTTCAAGCTTACTCTCTCACAAAGACCAGTAAAAGCATGGATCAGGTCTCTGGACCACACCTCAAGGCATATCTTTATAGACAAACTGCTCATTCTAAAAGTTATCCTGAAGATCATGGTTAATACCAAGTAAGGGCTGGAGAGATGACTCGGTAGTTAAGATCTTCCAGAGGACCCAAGTTCGATTCCTAGCACCCACATGGTGTGGTTCACAGCCAACTGTCTGAACTCCAGGTCTAGGGAATCTGACACCCTGTTTTTGATTTAGCAGGCTACGTGAACATCGTTCACAGGCATACATGACATCATCAATACTTGCTCACATAAAAACAATGATTTTAAGTTACAAAAGAACATTAAATAGCAGACATTTCTGCACCTAAAACAATATACTAGGGCAATCAGTGTGTTTCCCACACAGACACCTATTCCTTAATGTGCTGAAAGAAGAAAAAGACACATTGTTCTGCTAATGTGCTTCAACAGGACACTGTCCTTTGATCTTAAAACTGTTGCATGTCATTCTAGGAAAGAAACATAAGATTAGCCTAATTATTTGTATTGTGTGTGTAGGAGTGTTTTCTCTGCATGTACCTATGTGCACCACATGTAACCCTGGAGTTAATATGGCTGTGTGCTGCTATGTGGGTGCTGGGAAGCAAACATGGGTATTCTGGGAGAGCAGTAAGTGCTCTTAGCCACTGAGGCGGCACAGTCCATTCTCCTTAATGGTGTGGCCTCTGGTGTACTGACCACACTCCAAGGCAGATCCCACATCCAAGAGTAGTTAACCAACACAAACCGGACTTCCTAAGTTTGAGAGAGGGAGGGGGAGGGGAGGGGCGGGGGAGGGAGGGACACAGAGACAGACAAACAGAAAGGTAGTTGGGTGGGGATGTGGGGGTAGATTTGGAAGGAGTTGGGGGCTGAATATGATCAAAATACATTACCTGAAATTCTCATAGTTAATAAAAATGTCAAAAGGTTAATTTAATTAGGGTTTAAAAGGTATAACACTTAAAGCTCAGACACTTTGTCTGAAATAACACACAGGTAGTCTCTGAAATCTTCAGAATTATAAAAGAGAAATGAAAAGCAGATGAGCCACACTGAATAACACTTACCAAGATTTAATCGTAAAACTCCCAACAGTCCATATGCATCCAGTACTTTGGTATATGTACCTTTAATTGCCTCTTTTTCTGCAGATGCTGTTAAAGTAACAATTGAAAACATCAGAACGTATTTAATTATAAAGCCAGAATTTGAAACAAAAATTCCAAAATATATTTTTTAATTTTTTTCCTCTTTTCCCTCTTCTTTTAAAAGCCAGTATTACTTGGCTTTCCCTGTGTCCCTGAGTATCTATCTAGTCACCCGAGAAGTGTCGGGGCGAGACTGTGTCTCGTGGATGAACCTCAGGTCCAATCAGCAATTGGCTGGTGGCTCCCACAAGCTTTGTGCCACCATTACGTAGCCTTTCTTGCAGCCAGACATCACTGTGGCTAGCCTGGCACTTACACTGACTACTCTTTTGATAATGTGTGGAGTATCTTTCTGTCTTGAAGATGCTGAAACATAGGAATGAAGGCTCTGGGTAGGCACCAGCTCGACATCTCCATGTTCAATACAGGTGCTGTCTTCAGCAATGGGATCTTAACACCAGCGTATTACATTAGGTATTTTCTCCAACCAGTAATACAGCGTTCTTGCTGGAGTTAAATAATTCTAACCATCTAATTAATCCATTTTTTCTACTTATGACCTGTCTTTTTTTTCTGTATTGTTTTGGAGGCCTTATGACCTGTCTTATTCGCCCTCTTATCCTTAATACTTAGAGCAGTGCCTGAACACAGAAACTGAATAAGCAGGTACAATGCTGCCAGCCACTGCCCAACCACAGGAGTGGGCAGTCCCTACTGACCTTTGCCTCACGTGCTATGAGCAAGCTGATGTCATCTTGTTAACAGTACAATTCAGACACTAATTTCCCTAGAGCAGGCTATTATGGTTAGTCTACCACAAGAAAAATGAACAACAAATATTCCCAGAGTTTAAAGGAAAAACTTTCCTAGCACTTAGCAGATACACACTTACAATGTATCAAAGAAACAATGAAAAACAAACCACATCTAGTATTTCAAAAAATTCCAAGTACCACATTCTAAAGTGTGAAATTCCTAAAGAAATGGATCCAGGTTCCTGTCCCACCCACTGCCCTCCTCTCCTACTCCCACCTCTCAGCAGCTCGCCCAGCCCCGCCTGCCCGCTTCTTTTCGGACTATCCACTCAGCATCTCCCGGGCCACCTCACTCTTGCCCTCTCTGAGTTGTGCTCAGCTGGTGGCAGCACAGGCTAAGGCTAAATGACTCAGTTAACTAATATCACCACATTGTCTGGTGTGTCCCATCTCTAACCAGTGTGACCTGGGGTGGGGAGGAGCCTTAGTATGCCACTATGTGACAGGGGGATGTTCTGGCATTATAGCGCTCCACGTGCTTACAGAAGCTACATCTGACTTCTTCTAATGTTCAATACAAACATAAAGAATTTTTACAACATAAATCGAATTCTGTCTTCTAAAGGAAACCAGATTTGTCTCCTTAAATACTATACTTCCTTATTCAGGGTACCATGGGTGGGGCTGGGAATTTTTCTCAGTGGCAGAGCACTTACCTAACACTGTAGACCAGGCTGGCCTCAAACTCAGAGATCCACCTGCCTCTGCCTCCTAAGTGCTGAGGTTAAAGGTATGCACCACCACTGCCTGATTTTTTTTAAGTATGTATACTACATACACAAAAGCAAATGTTCAAAACACTTGCTCCATTTCTCATGGCAGAATCTGTGGCTTCTAGGTCAGATAGCTCGACAGAGTTCCATAGGCACATGCTGTGTGAATTTAAAACACCACTGCTGAGACGGTAATGTAGGAATTACTGATGTGTCAGTGTCAGCAGCAATCATCATTTGGCTCAGTGACAGCAGTCAGCAAGAGTCAGAAAGAAATTTGATATTAAGTCATTCCTTCCCATATGAATAGTCTTTCTGTTACTTAAATTATCATGAAACACTCTCTAAAATAATTACTCTTTTCTCCTCAATTGCACACCAAATAAGTATCTCAGACCCAACGACAATCCTTCTATTACAATGCCATCTAACTCAAACATGGAAGCAAGTGCCAAGCTGTTTAGTTATCTGTACTGTGGAATTATCGTCTCAGAGTGCCCATGTGCAAACACACACACACACACACACACACACAAACACACACACACACACACACACACAAACACACACACACACACCACACACGGAAAGGAATAGACACAATTGTATTTTTCCTGCCAGGGGTTTTGTTTTCCATTAAGTTATTGTCAGCAACTTTAAAATGGTATTGCAGCTGAAGTACTTGTTTATTATCTCTAATTATTATGACAATAACAGCAGGCCAGGTGTTTATATGCCTTATTTAATTTTCACAATAACCCAAAGAACAAAGCTACAATTTTACAATTTCCGTTTGACCTATGAGGAAACCGGGTTAAATTGGCTACTAACTTGTCGAGCCTGAGGAGCCAGCATTAGAGAGAAAGGAGCTTTACCAGGCAAGCACAGTGACTCATACTTTAATCCCTGCACTGGGGAGGCAGAGGCAGGTCACCCTGGTTTCTAGAGTCCCAGGCTAGCCAGGGCTACATTATAGGACCCTCAAAGAACTACCTACTCCTGCCCTTGGACTTAGAAAGAGTTCCATTGCTACATGTTCAATGGTATGGAAAAAATGTAGACTACAAGCAACAACGGGAACAATAGTATGCTATTATTCCCAAACAGGCTTATAGACTAGATGTTCCACAAGGAAATGGGTATTTTATAGTTTCAAAGTCCTCAAAATAATCATAAAGGAAGGGAAAGGCCTGCAAAACATGCTTGGCAGACCATTGCCTTTACCAGTTATCAAAGTGAATGCCCAAAGTAATGACATTTGAAAATTGTCATTAAAAACAGTATCATTTCTGTAGCAGCACTGGCAAAGGTGTAGGACAGCGGTAGCACCAAACAGCAAGGAGGGCATCCGTCACCTTTGGAGTGCGTAAGGTCCTCAGTGTCAGAGACACCAAGCTCTTCTGGAGTTGAGGAGGCTGAGACCTGACTACTGTACCTGTCTGAATTGGACCTTTCCGTCTTTGCTGGAACCTGTAAAAGTGGAACAGGGCCTGAGCATTAGCAATGGCCAGTACCACTGGACACCTTTAAGCAGGAGGACGTCTAGGAAATACAGAGTGAAGTATCTGGGAAAACAGGGTATCATGTCAGCAACCCACTCTCAAACGGGTAAGAAAATAGCCTTTTATACTGAACTTCAACTTTTCTGTCTAAAGTTGCTTCATTTTCCTAAATTTAGATAAATACCTCTAAATGGCATCAATAAGATAAATTCTTACAACCCCGTTCTTCCCTTTGTAACGTTTGTTTTCAGAGACAGTCTCACTGTGTAGCCCAGAACAGTCTTGATTTCCTCGTCACCTGCCTCGCCTACTGAGAGCTGGGGTGCCACCATGGTCATACACTGTTTCTGAGAGGGGAGAAGACTTCCTTACTCTGTGAGACCTCCCAAACAGAGGAGCCAGGGTGGTCGTATCCGTGCCCCCTTCCCTGGCAGGGTCCTCAGCCACGAAGAGACCATCTGAAGTGCGAGCACTCACGCTCGTTAGGAACCTGTGCACGGATGGCCTTGAGCTAAAGCACGGCACTTGAAACACCACGCACAGTTCTTCCCGTCTTCCTTCCTTCTCACCACCCGATACCAGGCTTCAGCCGAATGACTCATCTGCTGTCCACTCGCCCTGCATTCTCTTCTCTTCCTCTGTTGAGGGTTCTCTCCATCGGGAACAGCCTCCAGTGGTCTTCCTATTTTCAGATATCACCATCCTTTATTCTCCAAGCAACACGCACGCCACTTCCTGGGGTTTGCCCTTATCGCTCTATGAAAAGGAAATCTTTCCTTTTCTTCTGTATTTCAGAGACTTGTATACTAATAGCAACGGAGCCAGTTTGATTTTCTCATTCCTCAGTGTGATGCCAACCTAACAGACACTGAGCATCACAGCTGCACTGACACTCACTTCCCAGGCAAAGCAAACCGAGAGGCTAAGACACAAAAGGACATGCTTTGCTAACTTTAAAACAATACATTCTACAAAAAGTTTTCCCTCCCAGGAAAGAATCCCGCCGTCTTCACTGCAGAAGATCACATTGAACCATCCTCATGAGTCTAGAAAGTCTCCAGTGTGATAAGGGAGGGTGGGCGCAGGAAGGTGGGTGTGGAGAACACAGCACTGCTTCACGTAGCTCAGAGAGGAAACGACAGGAAGGCATGGAAAGCAAGGCTGGGGAGATAGGTGATGCAGAAGCACGCTGGCTTCCCTGTCTCGGGATCTGCTGTGCCTGCACCGAGAGGAGGAAATGTCTTCTGTGCACAAGTTCGTACTTCCCCTTCTACTGATGGTGGTTACTAAACAAACAAAACGCTGGGAAAAACAAACCTTTCTTTTATGAGTTATAAATTCTAACCACAGTCAGTCTGAATGTCCAAGAAGCCATTGTTTCAGAGTCACTCTGAGTGACCAAGATTTTCAGCAGTTCAGCTAAGGTAACCAGGCTTCTGCTTTGTAGTTCACGTGTTTAAAAAACACTTAAGCAAAAGCAAGTCTTGGCTTCTAAGCTATGGCTGCCACCATATACCAGGGATAGACAGCAACTAAATCCCACAGGACTTATTCAAAGGGAACAACTCTTTCCTAAGCCGCGATTAGCTCTAGTATTCATTTGGGTTACATCTTTTTCTTAGGATTCAAGCACTTAGAGCCACCTTATGAATAAATCTAGCTCCTCTGTATTTCATTACTTTTTACCTCTATATTTCAAATGTATCATCATATCACTAACACTAGTAAATATCTGAAGGCTTTCTCCCTTGCTAGAGAACATGTCTTATCAATAAGGTCACAGAACAGAATTTTTAACAAGATAAGTGCAATAAACACTTATTCTCATGAAAATAGCTTTGAAACACCTGGGCAATCTGAATGCTGATTACACATTTGATAGTTTTAGAGCCATTGTTAAATTTTCAGATGTCTTGATGATGATATAATTAGGTTTAATAAATGAACAGAGAGCTCATGGTGCACCTGTGCACCCCCAGTCTTAAGAGGCTGAGGCAGGAGGCTCATAGACAGTTCAAGACAAGTAAGGCTTTACCTCAGAAAAGCCACTAATACCAAAAACACAGTCCATATCTTTTAAAAACACTGAAACATTTATTATGATGCATAAAATTCATACCTTCAATGCAACTTTATTATCTAAACAGCAAATAACAAAACTGGTATGTTACCTTAGACCAAACTGTTAAGTTACTTGTATTACATTAAAAGGCATTTGAAGGACTGAATTAAATGTAAACTTCTCTACCCTTCAGTAAATTACAACAATTCAAACTAGACAATATAGGTACTCAAGAAGGTTCTGCTAACCAGTGTAAACATTCTTGTGGTTCAAACTTTTCAGACTGGGACAAGAGTGTACTTCCCCAATTAGCCAGAAGATCAAGCAACAGACTGTGGATCAATAAAGCACAGAGCATGGCATGGAGCACCAGTACTTCTAGCATCCCTGAAGTCTGAGAGAAGAGGACTGTGAGTTCCAGACCAGCAGGGCTACTTAGAAAGTTCCATGCTACATGCCTCATACTGGGTACATACCAAGATTCACTCAAAAAGGCAGGGCATGGGAGTTGCAAATTAGAATGCTGCTCCTAGAATCACAATTTGCCTGTGGTTGCGTGGGTGGCAGTCCGTGGTTAGCCTATTGCATGCAAACAGCACTTTAGCACAGCGCATCTAGAGGTACTAGCGATCATGTAGTTCAAACCCCTCATCTTCAGAAGGATCAGCAATTATCGAATTCACCCAAGATCACGTGCCTGGCTAGCACAAGAGCCCACTGGCATTTTATCCCACACAAAACAAAACAAAACAAAAATTGAAGGTAAAGACATCTTTAACTAAATTTTTAAAAAATCAAAATTAAGTTAAAATTAAAAAAAACAAAACTACAAATGAAAGACATGAAACAAATCACTGTTCTATATAAGCTATACATACAAATGTTGGCAACACTTTAAAACATTATCTTTATTCACTCAAAGTATTCAGCGAGTGTCTACTATGTAGCGGGCCCTTGGCAAAAGTCTAGGTTCCTAATAGGACAGATAAGGAAGGCAGGCGTTATATAGCCAAGCAAATGTTAAATCCCAGCAGACTGCTAGGCATGGTAGCAACGCCTGCCAACCCAGTTTCTTCAACAGCAGGCTAAGACCGAAGGATCACAAGTGCAAGGCAGGTGTGGGCAATTTAGCAAGAACCTGTTTCTGGGTAAAAATGCTGGATGTATCTCAATAGTAGATACCCATGGCTCTGGGCTCAGTGCCCACAACAACACACCAGTCCTAAGGGAATTCTAATCCCCTACTGAAGTATTAACATCCTGGACCAGACAGTGTCATGTTTGTTAGGTCACCTGAAGCTGTCCCACAACTCATCCATGCAACTTATTTATACTGGTCTTTTTCCTCTGTGCACTTCCTCTGGATACCTTCTATTTCTGGGTCTTTAAGCTTACCAACTATTCCTTCTGTAGTGTTAAATACATGGTTCCTATCAGTATATAATGCCATTAGATACTATTATTTTCTTTTTTAAATAATTTAACTATTTTTATGTAAATTGGTGTTCTGCCTGCATACATGTCTGTGTAAAGCTTCAGATCTCCTAGAACTAGAATTACAGACAGTTGTGAGCTTCCATGTGGGTGTTGGGAATTGAACCTGGGTCCTCTGGAAGAACAGGCAGTGCTCTTAGCTGCTGAGCCATCTTTCCAACCCCAGATATGGTTATTTTCACTTTGAATAACTGATGTGAGTCATGCTTTTCATGTCTTTAATAGGCTCATACTCTACTTCTTGAACATATGGAATATATTTTTCAAAGCTGTTTCAATGTCCCTTACTAACATTAACATCTGTTTCTACAGATTGACTTTTCTGCTCATTATGAAGTATATTTTCTACTTCTTTGCATATATATTAGCTTTCAATGTGAGATGAGTTGAATGATACACATGTATCATGTAACACGTTTTGTTTTATATGTGTATATGTGTGCATCTCATGCACACACACACACTTGTATTTCTTAACCCTCTGAGAACAGTTATTTGAAACTTAAATTACTAGAAACAGTAATTTGGGAGACAAAAGCAGACCCTTTGGGGTCTTAAGCTTTGCTAGGGAGGCCCAAAGAAGGATTTGGTCTAGAACTGCTTTGCCCCATTAATGAAATAATGCCCTCTTTAGTATTCGGTCTGACTTAGTTTTCCGTAGCTGAAAGCATTTTGTGCATTCCCTTCAGGTTGCTGTTGCTATTCTCAGAGAGGAGGCAAACTCCAGGTCCTACTATTCCAGCACAGTCAAAAGCGAAAGTCGTTTTTGTATTTCTGGGCTATTTGTGTTTCAGGCCAAGTTAGAATATCTGATAGACCCAAGATGGTGTAACAAATGCCACGTGATGGGGCTCTACTGCTCAGGGGAGAGGCTCTGTCTTCCTTCTTTGTTTGCCCACAGCACAGTTAAGGAGGAAATGAAGGCACGCGGGAACCGCTGACTTGTCCTCCACTTGTACACTCTTCCTGCTACTGCTTCAGACTCAGGGCCCGGGCTGACTTTGTTTAGTTGATGTTGAAGCTACTTTTTACTTTCTCCTAACCATGGACATTCCATTTTTTATAAAAAGAAATAAACTTCACAATTCTAACATAAGATAGCAAGTCTAAATTTCATCTTATACTTAAAAAGTCAACTCTAAGTCACTTTTTCCCTCGTGTGCTTTAAAAAAATAGAATACTGCAACTTATCTAAAGGGCAACCATGCTGACTGACAGCATTTGGCAATTTAAAAACATGCACTGCTTGTCATTGCTGCTTATTACACTTGGCACCCAAAATTCTACAAGCTGACATTCTATTTGGCCCAGCAAAACAATTGTGTTCTTAATGGCCATACTTTAAAATCTAACCACACTTCTATATACTAACAGAGCAATAGTTTATAGGCAAAAATGGAAATAATTAATTCTCACACTAGAAAACACTGCCAGCTTCCCTTTTAACTGAGAGCTTTTCTATGGGTTTGCCTTTCTTTTCTGAGAAGGGACACTTAATTTTTTTTATTTTATTTTTATGCGTTTGAGTGCTGCATCTACATAAATGTCTGGGCACTGTGTGCATGCGTGGTGTCGTGGAGGACAGAAGGTATCAGATCCCTGAACTGTAGTTGCAGCCGGTTGTAATCTGCCATGTGGGTGCTGGGAATTGAAGCCAGGTCCTCTGGAGAGGCAGCCAGCGCTCTTAACTTCGGACAGAGCCCCTTGCCTCTCTCTAGTCCCCTGCCCTCCTTTTGCCCCTCATTTCCTACGTAGGAAACTAAGCCATCACCCTTCAACAGCAGAAACAATTACAGCGAAAAGGTGAAAAACAATCAAATGGAAAGGATTCTCTGGAATTGTTCAAGGCAGGCTTTCTCTGTGTAGCCCTGGCTGTCCTAGAACTTGCTCTGTAGACCAGGCTGACCTTGTACTCAGAGACCCCCCTGCCTCTGCCTCCTGCCGGAGTGGGGGGCTTAAAGGCACATGCTACCACCTTCCTGGGAGATTTGTTTTTTTAAACTCACACTTTCCGCATATGGAAAACACAGACAAAGCATAACTCACAGAATTGTGAACACAGCATGTGACTGCCGCATCTCTTGAATTGTATAAACAGATACCTCAGGGAACTGCAGTCAACTCCGAGATGCAAGGATATTTTAAATTGGAGAAAACACCAAAGGTTTCCACACAAGCTGGCTATCAAGTAAACTATTAGCCTGAGGGGGTTCAGAGCTTAACATATGACTACAGTGTATCTATTCCATGAGCCCTGTCTTTGGGAAGCTAGGTTTCTGGTAGTTCCTGTGGTGAATGACAAATTCTTCTGAAAGTCACTATGAACCAGGAATGAGAACAGCATCACTTCAATGGCTTCCAAGGTGTGAAGGCTGTGTAGAACTCAAAAGCATGCACGCCCCATGAGTAACTGTGGCTATTTATTAAGAGAATAAATTATTTTCACTTGGTTGCATTATTTTGTTTGACCAGCTGCTAAAGTTATTGGGATTTAAATGTTTATTGTAATCTTGGCACTTGGAGGACTGTTATGAGTTTGAGGCCAACCTGAGATACAAAAAGAGTCAAGCTAGTTGGGGTACAGAGAGACTCCTTTACAAAAAGTTTTACTGCCAGGGTCTATTTAATAAACAGATTCCTCAGACATTCTACAGGCTTTCTACAATACAGTAAGACATGAAGGTATCATGGAACAACCAAGTTTACAAATCTAGAGCTTAATATTTTGATGGCAGAGTAAACTTCTAGTAAATAAACCGTTTTTGCACTATTATTTTTCCTTAGTCTGCAGTTCCATAGAATTAGAACAGTTTGCATTCTGTAAAGATATATAGAATATACTAGTGGTTTGAAGTGTTATGATTCACACTTCTATAATATGAAGAATTAGGTAGAAAGAAAACTCAGATGCATATCTTGGAGTAAAACTAGGTCCAGAATTAAGTATATGGCTTTGCTATCTATTAAGCACATGGCTTGAGCCTGGAAATGACCCAAATTATGCTATTTTAAAGGGCTGAAAATTATACCATTGAAAACATAAGAAGTGATTTATCTTTATCATTAAACTAGCATGTGAAATCAAAAAGAGCAAAGGCTTTTCTTTTAAGAGTTACAATGTATATCACCACACTGGGTTGTTTGCTTGCTTTGTATTTAGTGTTTATGTTTTACAATGTTGGGAATTGAATCTAAGACCTCATATAAACTAAGTGACCTTTGTCCTTCATATTCCATTTAAGATACAGTTGTGATTATTTATTTACTGAAGCAAGAGATGGACTATAAACCACAAGCTGTAAATTTAAGGCATGTCTATCTGACAGCTTGTCCTATGAAGTTCTGTTTTTTGGGGGGTGACACTCGCACACACTAAAAACACTGAACCACACAAAAAGCACTGGTTTTTTTATTCTTAAAGAATTCATTTCTAGAAAAGAGTGTACTGCTGTAACAGACCAACCACCCATACTTGCTACTTACAGTATCCAAGGCATCTTCCCAGATGACTACATTGTGCGGCCTAGGCACAGAAAGCTACTGACTAGACTAGGACACACTGGCTTAGCACTTAGGGGACCAGAAGTCCCAGATCATCTTCAGCTGCACAGTAAGTCTGAGACTAGTCTAAGCCATGAGAGACCCTGTCAGAAAAAACCTACAATGACAAACAACCCACAACAGCTATGACTGATTAAGTTGGTACAAGCCTAAGAGAACACAATGAAGAATGGTTAAGTCCTATTGCTTGGGAGAACACCGACACCATCTCCTGGAGGAGATCATCACGTAACAGAAAGACAGGAGTGAGGTTAAGGAAGATCTTAACAAACACGTTGAGGAGTTGGAATTTTATCTGAGGAAAACAGGGCCACTCTTTGATGTACTATAAAAATGACTTTAGAAGACATTTCTTGCAGATTGATAGGCAGGATGCCCTGAAATCCAGAGGCTGGAAACAGTAAGGGTGAAGAGAACACACTCAGATCTTTGGGATAGTTCCCTGGATGCAGCAGGCATTCAAAATTCTGCAGGTTGTTCCAAAAGCCAAATGTTATACAGGACAACATCTATCTTGGTACTACCAAATGCCAAACTAAACTTGTTGTGTAACAAGTTATCACTATGTAGCCTAGGAGAATCTCATATACAAAATCTTTCTGCTTCTGCTTCCTGAGTGCTGGAGTTACAGATATGTAACATTAACACAAGCACCTAACTAATTTTATATGGCAATTTATATAAAAAGAGAAAAGTTAGCTCTTAAAGATTAGTATTTATTATTGCACAGTAAGGTACCAACAGGTAACAATGTTTTATAAGAATTAGAAGAAAGGGTTTTACATGTTTTCACCATAAATGGCAAATGTCCAACATTATACAATGTATAAATGTGTTGAAACATCATGTGTTGTAACTGCATGTGTAATTTTTATGTTTCTATATATCAATTAAAACTCAAAATATATTTTAACTGTTACTGTAGAGTTTATAGAAAAGAAAGTATGTAGCTTTATAGAGAGAAGTATTCACACTTTTCTGTCTTCTTACAATTTCTTACATAGCTTAAATCCAATGAAGACAAAATTAAGAAACAATTAAGCTACAGATGGTAGAGCACTTGCTTAATATGCAGTACTTAGTTTCAATTCCCAGCAGTGAAAATAAGTACAAAGTTAAGATAATACTTTAATATTATTCCACCTCATAACTACCACCCCAAATGGATGTTTTAGACCCTTTTAAAACCCATTATTTGGCATAAAAGGTAACTACTAGAGGTTTTAGAAGTATGATTATTTTTAGAATTTCTAATCTTAACATATAGCAATAACTCTGAAAACTACAGATAATTCATAATTTATAAGCTCCACAGTGACTTCTCATTGTAATTATGAGTAACCAATTTTAAAAAAATATTCTAGAATTAAGACATTAATAAATCAGGTAATGTCAGCCAAAACACAAGCAGTTGAAAAACATTTTATATTACTAACCTGTGATGGTACATTGTTTATATCTAATAAAGCGTGCCTGAAGATCAGAATGCAAAGCTAGCCACAGCCATAGAGGCCAGGCAGTGGTGGTGCACGCCTTTAATCCCTGCATTAGAGAGGCATAGAAGACAGGAGCTCAGGGTCTCATTCGGGTATTCAGTATTTAGTCTTCAGCATTCTGTCTCCAGCCACACTGAGGACTACTCGTGGAGACAGGATCGCCCTTTCAGTCTGAGGTAAGAGCTAGTGGCTGGCTGTTTTGTTTTCCTGATCTTCACCTTGAAGCTTGAGCCCAGAATCTGTCTCTGGGTTTTTATTATTCATACTACACTAACGAGTGCTCCATTACCACATTTTTATTTCAGCCTTCATTAGTGTAAATACATCTATAGTATGAGAAAGTATGCTGCGTGGGTTAACACTGGAGCACGACACTGGAGCATGGCATTTTCATTTTATTAAATCATAAAAACCACCAGGCGATACTGGAGCATGCCTTTAATCCCAGCACTTAGGAGGCAGAGGCAGGTGGATCTCTGTGAGTTCAATGCCAGCTTGGTCTACAGAACTAGTTCCAGAACAGCTAAGGCTATTACACAGACAAACCCTGTCTCAAAACACCAAAAACCAAAAAACAGAACCATCAAAACCAATTTTGAGCACTGATGTTCATATGAGTATTACTTAACCTTTTTCTTGGGATGTATCTTGCCCCTTGCTTCTCCCTGCAAGCCATGGTACTATATGCACCAGAAATGTGTGTGTGTGTTATATTGACTTTTGCTTAAGAGTTGTTCATTATGTCACTATTATTTTCCCTACCAGGATAAAAATTTTACTATTTTAGTCAGGTTATCCCTGAACCAATATGAAAATATTTTATGCATAGGTTAGGACATTATGTTCTTTACATACTAAGTCTAAAGAAAGAGCTATAGGTAAAATATTTATGGCTTACAATAATAAATGTTTTTCAAACATTATTGTGTGTACACACGTGTGTTTATATATACACAGTAATATATAATAAACATTATATAATACACAAACATATATACACACATACATACACACACACACACACACACATATGTATGTATGCATGTGAGTATGCATGGAGACCAGAGGTTGACATCTGGCATTTTCCTTTATTGCTCTCCATATTACTTTTGAGACAGACACTGCCTGGAAACTGACAGACAGCTGACCAGAAAGTTCCAGCTCTAGGAATGCTCATGTTTTAGTTAGTGTTCGAGTATTGCACACCAGGCTTTCATCAGGGCTCTGGGGACCCACAAGGTCCCCGTGCTTACAGGGCAGGCGTTTGTCAACTGAGCATCTCCAGCCCAGACAACAGTTTTACCTTATAAAAGTATGATCAATAAACAGTCTGAGAAAAATGGAGCCAAGAAGGCTAGGGATGCAGCTCCGTTAGCAGAGTGATTACCTAAGATGCATGGTGCCCTGGGTTCCATCCCCAGCACTGCATAAACCTAGCACTGCATAAACCTAGCACTGCATAAACCTAGCACGACAGAGGGCGCCTGTATCCCATCCCATCCTCCCCCCCCCACTCCGGATATGGGGGCAGGGAATCTGGTGTTCAGTGGCTTTGGCTATAACATGAGGGAGGGGTCAGGTTATTACAGACTGCTTTTAAAAAATGAAGAACAAATAGTTATCATTAGAAAATCTGTTTTAAGGGGGCTGGAGAGGTGGCTCAGAGGTTAAGAGTACTAACTGCTCTTCCGGAGGTCTTGAGTTCAATTCCCAGCAACCACATGGTGGCTCACAACCATATACAACTCAGTCTGGTGTATATGTAATAAATAAATAAATCTTAAAAAAAAAAAGAAAATCTGTTTTAAAAAGTCATACCTGAGACAACCCCAAACTGGGGTTATCTGCCCCAATGAATGAATGAAGCACACACAGGGTACATCGAGATGTCTCAGCAGGTAAATGAATGACTGAAGCATAGGCACATCCAGATGTCTCAGCAGGTAAAAGGCATTTACCACCAGGCCTAAAGCCCTGAGTTCCACCCCTGGAACACATATAGTAGGAGGGGAGAACCTTCCCCCCCAAGCTTTTTTTTGCATGTGTGTGTGTGTGTGTGTGTGTGTGTGTGTGTGTGTGTGTGTGTGTACAATAAGAGGTACTGTAAGTAGACCTTTTCTTTAAAAATCAGTCATTTTTATATGATATTAAACCAATTACATATCCTATATGAAATTTTTAGAAATTGTTTGTAATTTTTATCGAAAAATATAAACTCGTAGGCTGAAGAAGTTCATCAGTAAAGGAGCACCAATTATCATACATGCACACTCCAGCAAATCGATCAGTAACAGAGTCCGGGTCTGATCTGAATCTGACCACTAATATCACACATGCGCACGAGGCACAATTACAGATAACCAGCAAACTGTCTCATTGGGTTAATGTGGTAAAGACATAACTGCAACAATATTCTACAAAAAGATACACTTCTAGAAGCAGGACACAGGGAAAACAGGATCCTATCAGCAAAATCGGCACCTCCCCGAACCACGGTTCCTCCAAGAACATAAGTCTGAGTTTACAGGACATAAGGGTTCATTCAAACTAAGTGAAAGAATAAATCCATCAGATAAAATTCAGTCTCGGGGCTGGAGAGATGGCTCAGTGGTTAAGAGCACAGACTGCTCTTCCAGAGAGTCCAGGTTTAATTCCCAGCACCCACACGGCAGCTCCCAACTGTCTGCAATTCCAGTTCCAGGGGACCCAACACCCATGGCAAAACATCAATGGATATAATAAATAAATAACCGGTAAATTAAAAACAAATCAGTCTGAAGGCTTCCAAGGATTTTCTTTCTTTCTTTTTATAAAATAAACTGTTGAACTCTGAGGGTTAGGAACCAAAACAGCGATCACAATCAGGCAGGTTAAAGCGCGTGACTTACAGAGCACGGCCACAGCCCCGGACTCGAACATGAGACATTCTTCCTTGTGCCGAGTTTCCACCATGAGGCTGAAGGGCGGGGGGTCCAGCTTGTGGTAGACTCGGAACCCTTTGCTGAACGCCATTCTCCTTTCCTGGGAGGCAGCCCTGTGGAAGCCGAGCCGAGTCAAGCAGGGGGACGGCTAGGACAAGCCCCGTGGTCCCTCCCCGCCGAGCCTGACCTGACCGGGGTGTGGGTGGGGGTGGAGGCAGAGACGGGGACACCCGGGGCGCGCCACCACGTTTCTTAACCCAAAGGGCAAAAGGAAACGGCTCCCAAGGCTCAAGCCACGGCCCGGCCGGGCAGGGTTTGTGAGCTCTGCCGGCCCCGGTGCGGGCGGAGGTGGAAGTCCCCGTTTGCGTGCGCCCGCGGGGAGACCCGGGCGCGAGTCTCCCGTTGGGGCTGCGCAGCGGCTTCCTGCCCCACGGGCGGCCACGGCGGGGAGGCTGCGGGCTCCTCGGTCTCTCTCCGTCTCTATCTCTCTCCGTCTCTATCTCTCTCTCTCTCCCTCTGCCTTGGGGGTCGGGGCCGGGCGGCGGCGGAGGGCAGGGGCAGCCCCACCGCGCAGGTGACCTCCGCCTCCCGCCGCGGCGACGAACCGACCGATCGCTCCCCCCCGCGGCGGCGGCGGCAGGGGTCCCGGGGTAGCCGGGGAAACGGAGGCAGCGGGCAGCCCGGCGCCTCCATTAGGCGCCTGGAGAGACGGCCCGCAGCCTGTGCTGACTGGGCTCTTTCCCGCCCGCGGGGTGACAGCCGCTGTCACCGCGGCGCCCGCCGCCCGCGGTCTCCTCACCGCCCGCCGCCCGCGCCCCGCGGCCGCCGCCTCTCACCGCTCGCGTCCCCGCTGCGACCCCCGCCGCCGCTGCCGCCGCCGCCGCCGCCGATGAGGAAGCGTCCACCCGCCCGGCCGGCCGGCTGCGGCAGGATCTAGCCGCGGCCGCTCCCCGCCGGCCGCCTCACCTCTTCCTCCGGCTCCTCCTCCTCCTCCTCCTCCGCCTCCCGCAGCCGCCGCCGCCGCCACAGCCACCCCAAGCGTCACTTCCGCTCCAGCAGGCCCAGCTCTTCCGCATTGCGCTGCGGCCCGGGGGGCGGAAGCACCGCCCCTTGGGGGAGGGGAAGGGGCGGGGCTGTCTCCGCCCACGCGGGGGCCGTTCGGCCCGGCCCGGAGCCTGCGAAGCCACCTCGGTCCAGCAGCCAGCGCCACCGGGTCCGTGACGCCTTAGCCAACGCGGGAGCGGACGGATCGCACGGCCGGGGGCTGCCGGCACAGAGAGGGTCGGGCCTCCGCGCGTGGAGTGCCCGAGTCGGGATCGGGACCTCCCCCCGCCGCCTCCGCGGACCCAGCGGGAGGGCGGGGGGAGGAGGGCCGCGCACTGCTGCCAGCCGCTCGGGGTGCCCGGAGAGCTGTCCATGGTGCCTGGCGTCGGGGAGGCAGCGGGAGGCTGTCCCCGTGGTGCGTCCTTGCAGCTCCAGGGGCTCCGCTCCCTGCAGCGAGGGGATCAGCAGCCAGGAGCTCCAGCCGGTTCAACAAAACATGGCTGTCACCGTGGGGTTCTATAAGTAAGGGCAAGGGCGTCACACTGTTTCATACCATTTTTTTTTATTTTTTATTTCTCAACGCAACGTGCCTATGATTTGTGTCCGGCAGAATTATTCTGCTTCTATTTAAGAGACCAAAATGGAAGAAAGAAGTAGTTAATAGGGCCTTTAAAAGGAACTGAAAACCCGAGGAACTCAGCATTCATATTTCCACTTACTTTTTCCTAGCCTCTTCCCCTTTTTGCAACCCCCTTCCCCCCAAGCACATTACGATGCGTTGCACAAAATCATTTCCTCTAACAGGCTCTATCATATGACTCATTATTTCTTCATTTTATCGACAGATTCACCCTGGTTTCAGAATACTAATTAACAAACTAAGCATAAGCCACCTCTAGTAAAGGAAAAACACTTGGATTTAGTTCTGAGATCTTTTCACTTAGTAGTTTCCTTAGAAAAACTTTTGCTGTGGTTACAGTAACCACAAGCTTACACTGATAGTTAAAGTGCTTAGGTGAACTGTGGTTAGTCATTTTCCTTTCAAGAAGTGTCCATTTAAGTTGGGGGACATCTGAAAAGTGGAGCAAGTGAGAACGAGGTGCCTGTAAATGATATGCACCAACAAAAACGGGCTCAGAAGAGTTACTGTAGTACCTTGGAGGTGACATTTGTTTTTTGAGATGGAGCCCAGGCTGGTGTGCCGCCATGCCTGGCCAATGTGATAAGGGTTAGAGTTAGAGTTAGGGTGATAAGGACTGAACCCAGGACATCATGCATACCTCACAGGCATTCTACAGAGTGAGGGCATTCTGGGCCCCCAGGAGTGCATGGTTTTTGACACCTGAAATTACAGTTCAGGTTGAGACTTTCTGCCTCAAGGATCTTGTCAGGTCTACCACAGCCCTTTCTCGAGGTGGGAATCATGGTGCTAGGCTCTTTCTTTTTATTATTATTATTTAAATAGAAACAAGCTTGCTTCACATGTCAATCCCAGCTCCCTCTCCCTCCCCCACCCCTACCAGCCCCACCAACCCCCCCACCCAATCCCACTCTGCTCCCCAGGGAGGGTGAGGTCCTCCATGGAGGATCTCCAAAGTCTGTCATATCATCTGGGGCAGGGCCTAGGCCCTCCCCCATGTGTCCAGGTTGAGAGAGCATCCCTCCACGTGGAATGGGCTCCCAAAGTGCATTTGTATGCCAAGCATAAATACTGATCTACTACCTGAGGACTCCTTACTGACACCCAGATTTAGGGGCTCTGGGTAAGTTCCATGGTGGCCTCTCAGCCATCAGTCTGGGGTCCATGAGCGCCTCCTTATTCAGGTCAGCTGTTTCTCTGGGTTTCACCAGCCCAGTCTTGACCCCTTTGCTCATTATCCCTGTCACTGGGTTCCAGTTCAGCTCAGTGTTTAGCTGTGGGTGTCTGCCTCTGCTTCCATCAGCCACTGGATGAAGACTCTAGGATGGCATATAAGGTAGTCATCATTCTCATTATCCGGGAAGGGCATTTAAGGTAGCCTCTCCACTATTGCTTAGATTGCCAGTTGGTGTCATCCTTGTAGATGTCTGGAAATCTCACTAGTGGTTAGTAGTCTCCTCAAACCTATAATGACTACCTCTATTATGGTATCTCCCATCCTGCTCTCTATTTTTCCCCTGACTCAACTTTCCTAGTCCCCCAAGTCCTCTTCTCCCCTTTTCTGTAAGGCAAAAGACAGTCAGCAAGACAAAAAGGCAGCCCACAGAATGGGAAAATATACTCACTAACCCCACATCTGACAGAGGGCTGTTCTCCAAAATTTACAAAGAATCCAAGAAGCAAGTCTCCAAAACACCAAAGGATCCAATTAAAAAGTGGGGTACAGAACTAAATAGAGAATTCTCAATAGAATAGTCCAAAATGGGGGAAAGACACTTTAAAAAGTGCACAGCATCCTGCCAGGTGGTGGTGGCGCACGCCTTTAATCCCAGCACTTGGGAGGCAGAGGCAGGCGGATCTCTGTGAGTTCGAGGCCGGGCTGGACAGACAGCCTCCAAAACAATACAGAGAAACCCTGTCTCATAAAACAAAAAAAACAAAAATGCACAGCATCCTTAGTCATCAGGGAAATGCAAATCAAAACAACTCTGAGATACCACCTTATACCAGTTAGAATAGCTAAAATCAAAAACACGAATGACAGTTTATGCTGGAGAGGATGTGGAGAAAGGGGAACACTCCTCCACTGCTGGTGGGAGTGCCAACTCATACAGCCACTTTGGAAATCAGTATGGAGATTCCTCAGAAAAATGGGAATCAGTCCACCACAATTCCACTTAGGCATATACCCAAAAGATTCACATTCATACAAGGGCATCTGTTCCACTATGCTCATAACAGCATTACTTGTAATAGCCAGAACCTGGAAGCAACCTAGATGATGCCCCTCAAGTTAAGATTGGATAGAGAAAATGTGGTACATTTACACAATGGAGTACTACTCAGTGGAAAAAAAACAATGGAATCTTGAAATTCACAGGCAAATGGATGGAACTGGAAGAAACCATATATGGATTTTAGACATGGAGTAAGGGAGTGCCAGCCTACAATCCCACCATCAGAGAGTCTGGGAAATGGGGAGAACCCTAAAAGAAATATGCATGGTACCCCAGAGAAGGGGAATGGGACAGGATCTCCTAAGAAGATTGGGAGCATGGAGGGGGGGGAGGAAGGAGGGCACTAGGCTCTTCCTAAAGCAAGCTTTCCTTCTATGTGTTCAAAATCTAGGCTACAATTTCTTTCTCAGATTAAACTGGAAAGCTTTCCCAAATCCTTTCAATTTTTTTTTTTGGTTTTTCGAGACAGGGTTTCTCCGGAGCTTTGGAGGCTGTCCTGGAACTCTCTCTGTAGACCAGGCCTGCCTCTGCCTCCCGAGTGCTGGGATTAAAGGCGTGCGCCACCAACGCCGGCCTCAAAATATTTTTAATCACAAAATAAGCCCAGGATTTGAAAAATGTTAACTAGTGACCTTTAAACAGTCACTCTTATGGTCCCTTTCCTATTACTGTTACAGCATTCCCAAACAGTTGTACACATTTTTAGTGAACTGTGTCTTTATGGTAGGCTATCTTAAAATGCTTCGTTGGTATAGACATAGTCTCAAGGTTTGCAGAGAAGCCAATGCTTTCACTTTGAAAATGAGCAATGAGTGAGGCTTGCGACAATGTCAAAATATTCACCCCGATACTTGAAGCCAGCAAATGGCAGATGACTGGGGCAAAGAAGTAGTCCGAGGTTTTGGATATTTAGTAGATCACTGAGGATATGCAGGAGTCCTACATGAAATCACAAGTACCCTTACAAAGGAGGCAGAAGTAGTCCGAGG
Organism: Mesocricetus auratus; assembly: GCF_017639785.1. Taxonomy (NCBI): domain Eukaryota; kingdom Metazoa; phylum Chordata; class Mammalia; order Rodentia; family Cricetidae; genus Mesocricetus; species Mesocricetus auratus. The sequence goes on along the minus strand of NW_024429192.1, from coordinate 6,603,409 downwards.
TTTTGGATATTCAGTAGATCACTGAGGGTATGCAGGAATCCTACATGAAATCACAAGTACCCTTACAAAGGGGCAGAAGAGAATCAGATATTCATGAAATGACATAAGGACAAACGGCAGACTGGAAAATGGACAAGCCAAGGGTGAGAAGCTTCCTAGGACACATGGTCCTGGTGACACTTCCAATTTCTGACCTCCAGCACTCAAGAGGGCAGTTGTATTAAGGCACTCAGCTAGTGCTGACACTGTTACAGCAACTGAGGATTCCTATTTAGTGTCCTCTCCTCATTCAGGAGTGACGAACTGCTTGAGACATAAAGACTATTGCTTTACACGCAGTTCTGTCTACGTTCACCTCACTAAAGAGTCCCTGGAGAGGGCTCAAGCCTATTCCAAAAAGCTGGATACAAAGTCTCAGGGCTCATCTAAGAGTTACTAAAAACATACAAGAATGGCTTGTCTGACAGCTTGGAGACAAGTAGTTTTAAGGCCCAAATACCTATGTGTTTGTTTTAATTCACTGACATTGAGAATGAGTGTTATAAATTTTAATTCCATTCAGGAGCCCACATAGGCATAAGAAAAAATTCGCTCAGAGTGACTATGTGGAGCTAAGACATGCTCCTGCAAACGACAGTATTGATGGAGAAAGGGCTTGACACTGTACTATGCAACTATCTGGCTTTAAGAGTACGCACTGGCCTGCTAACAGCCTCATGTATGAATCATCTGAAATACTCTCAACTTCGTCACCAGCAAAATACAACCAAGGATGTATTTAAAAATTAATTTAATGCTTGGCTAAAGCTTAATTACACATAATTATCAAACAATAGTCCTTAATTTCTGAAAAGTTCCTCTTTTGAAAACCAGAATCAGAAAGCATTAACTTTAAAACAAGTTTGAGTATTTACAAAGTGGTATAAACATTACAGAAGACCACCAAGAGTAAACTGCCTGGGTGCGTCTAGACAGCAAGGCATATTCTTTATTGCATATATAACTCACATGAGGGATTTAAAATATGATGGACGACAGAAACTCATGTATCTGTAAGCTGGGCAGAGAGTAAAATCATGAATGAGAAAGGACAGTCAGCTAAACCATGCAGTAAGTTTGTGGGCTTATTGCCAAAAATGAACTGATGTCCCACCCCAAACTCTACTGTACGCATCATCTAGAGCTCATATTAAAGCCACACTGGCTCCAAAGCTGATGCACAGACGTCCCACTCACTCAGTAACAAAGCCCATCACTCCGCTCTCACTGTAAGGCAGCACAGCACACGGGACAGAAATGCTAGCCACGCCCCTCTGCTGCAGCAGGGCAGCTTTCCCAGACGACTGCTACTGGGTCATTTCTGTTGTTAAAAAGCTTCCTCTGTAGAAAAACACTGCAAATTTCCAGCATGAAAACCCATGGTGGTAGAAATATATACATATAGATGTGCATAATTACACAATTTACACTGCACACACATCATTAATAGAGGACACTTAAACCAAGTTAATTTAATGACGATACAAAATATTTCCATAAACAAAATATGACAGGCAGTAAGGATAACATTCATAGACTCCTAGAAATAATCTGAATTCCTTTCCTTCTGAAGAAATCACATTTAAGGACACAGTATTAATATAATATTTTTGTATTTAAACAATCAGTTATCTTACAGTTTAAGAAACTTTACATATATACAAAATTTACACATTGGGAATGCAAAGCAAACATTTTTCGGTCTCAGATCTACTTTCCTTCAATCAGAGACTTAAGTTCTTTCACATTGTGGTCACTTGCAACAGACACAGCATGATCCAAAGCCCGGACACTTGCAAGAAGTTTCACTATCTGTTTTATGTTTTCTCTAAAAGAGGAAAAACAGAAAATCATGTTATATTGAGATAAAATTTGTTCTTGAAATTACAACTACCTTAGTGAATCTGTAAAACAACTTTTTCCCAGGCATACATTTTTTAAGTACTGAGAACAAGAAAAGCAGCTACAACATGTTTGAAAACATCTGCAGGGCTGGGAAGATGGCTCACAGTATAAAGAGGCTTGCCACCAGACCTAATGTGGAGCTCGTCTCCAGATTCCACACAGGTAAAGAAAGAGCCAAACCCTGGAAGCCATCCTCTGCCCTCCATACATGCACCATGGCAGAATGCACACCACTCTCAAAACAAAACAAATAGGGAAAAAATTATCTGTTATTTATCCAAATAACACATGTTTAAATGACTGGCCCCCAAACAGGAAATTCATTCTAAACAGAAACAGTTTTATTTTGACAAATGATTTTCATTAATATCTAGGAAGAAAAGCAGTAAGATACCAAACCCCTTTGGAATTCTGTCTCTCTGTTTCCCAAGCAGAGAACCCCCGCTCTTGTGAAGTACTACTTACTTAAACAGAAAACCTTAAGTCTTCATTATCAGCCTACAAGAGACAAACTTCAACTCCTTTAAAATTGACTCAATAAAGCCTAGTCCTGCTTTCCTTATCGGTCCTGCCTTAAGTCAATCCACCTTATTATGAAGAAACTCAGAGATAGAGGATGGGAAAATACACATCTCCAAGTCTCCCTCCAGGGTTACTCAGTTCAGAGAAAACAACGTCTCCCAAGCTCCAGTCACACCTATGTTTACAAAATGCTTAGGCTTCCCTGAGCCCACTCTGAAGCCCAGCAGGCCTTGAACTGACATTCTCCTGTCTCAGCCTCCTAACAAGAAAGCTGAGGTTCACACTTGTGTCCAGGCTGGGTTCTGTCCTAGAAATGTTTCATGAAAATTAGAAACAAGCTGTTCCCAAACAACGAGGAAATGGCCTTTAGTCCCTGATACAACTCAAGAGAGGTGAAGGCTCGAAGCCTCACTTTACCACAGCCCAAACATCAGTGGCTGCTCTCTCCAGGCTTCACAGACAAGGGTCTCTGTATCCTAAACTCTCAATCTACTCCATTCTTCATGGCACACAAAAATACAAGTTTATCCACTGCCCCAGGATGGCCCTTACTGTAAGCTTTCTCTACAAGCATCAAGATTTAATGTAATGGAAAAAAAGACAGAAATTGTACAGACAAAAAATTGTGTATTTTGGTAGGTTTGCAACAGTAAATAAATGTACAATTTAAAAGAATATGATCAGTGTACATCATATATACATATATAATGTAATGAATTTGTTTAAACAATAAAAGGAAACAAATTAAAATGACTATTTGATTTAATATTAAATCTGACTACTAAAGAAACTATCATTTTATTAACTGAAAAATAAATTACCTTGCATTTCTTTTTTCCACATCAGAGCACCCAATACTATTTCTGTAAATTGTATCTGCTAAATGTACAAGATATCGGCAAAAATTTTCTAGCTGAGAAATAGTTCTTTCTCCTTTCAGGTTCACAAACCACTGCTTGGGGAAACAGTTGATTACCTATGTAAAAGATGCAAATAAAATAGTTAAAACAGAATGAAATATCAAAAAGCTAAAGCTAAAGGTACGTAATGGCTATTATTTACTACTACACAAGGTATCTTTTTAAAACCCTGACTTTCTACATTAACCCATGTCTGATTTTTTACAATGCATCATTCAAAACAAGATAATGTTCCAAGTATTTAAATAGACATAAAATTGATAACTGGTTGCCTTTTTTTCTTCCAGTTATCAATGTGACTTAAGCAAACCAAGCTCCCCCGCATAAAAACACACGTATAAACTTTCTTCCTTCACGAAAACTTTGGTGAGCAGCAGCCACGTTGGCTGCAAGAACCGTTAGTCCAAAGTAAGACTAAGACTACACCAGAGATACAATACACAGCAAGATCTTAACCCAGTGGACAGGGGATTGCAACATTTTGGCCTTTGTGCCCAGGCTTATGCAGCACGAGACCGGTTCCCTCAAGAGGACAGTCTTCTTTGGGCAGCTGTTATCCAAACAGGTAAGAAGGCTGCCTCTATTAAGAAGCAAGGGCTACTGAAGAAATGACTTATCCCAGGGACACAGCAGGTATAAAAGAAGCCAAAACATCTCATTCCAGAAAGAAAGCTCACTCTTAGAAAGATGGGACATGTTCATTAGTAAGAACCATTGGTGTGGTTTGAGGTCCCTGGTCTCTGCTACATCATGGGCACTCACTGGGACCCTTCCTGGACATCCCATTGCTGCCCTGTATCAGGGCCCTGGATTTGCAGGAATGACACCCCCCATCCCTGCGTGTAAAAATGTATGGATACAGGGTTTACTGGATGACTCACTGTGTCACAGCTTCCATGATGACATTCCCCCTTTCTTTTCTTCCCCCTAAATCTCATTTTGTTTTATTGGGGGAAGGCATGATGGGAAAGTAAAAAGATAAAAACAGGGGAGGACGAGCTCTATGATTGCAGGCTGCAGAGGTCTGCTTCTAAAGTTAGCCACATTCAGGGTTAAGGAACAACCGTTAGCAGAGATGCAGAACCTGATAATCTAAAGGAGCAATCTTAGATGAGCTCACACTAAATCACATTACAAATAACTGCCTGTCACCTTCAGAGATGCCAAAGTTGTCAAGGTCAAGAGAGAATGAAGCATTCCACCTGACTAAAGAACACTAAAAAGACTGGTTATAAAGAGGGATATTTTTTAGCCAGGCGGTGGTGGTGCACACCTTTAATCCCAGCACTCGGGGCAGAGGCAGGCAGATCTCTGTGAGTTCGAGGCCAGCCTGGTCTACAGAGCGAGTTCCAGGACAGGCTCCAAAGCAATACAGAGAAACCCTGCCTCAAAAAAACCAAAAAAAAAAAAAAGTATTTCTTCTGTCAGTGAAGATGTTTTTACATTACTGGAAGGCACTGGAATAAGTCACTAAGACTAGCCAACAATAAAATATCAGTGTGAATGCCCTGATACTAATGGCTCTGGTCTAGCTATGAGGAGTAACATTCAGCTTTGCAAGAAATGTACACAAATATTTTCAAGGTAGTAAGGCTACATATCAGAGATTTAGCTAATTTATATTAATTTAATAACTGTTGTAAGTGTTGATGATTATCACAAATACATGTTTTTTAAACCATCAAATTATATGACCTATGGCTGTAAGTAGAAAACCCAACAATATTAAAATTAAGTGAGAGAGAATTATTTTGAACTGCTCAAACCAACCACCAGCCCTGAAATTACTCCTAAAACAAAAATTTAATTGATATCTACAAAAACACTCACAAATCCATATATAGACAGATACACTTTTATATATCATTTCTTAGTTAAGACCAATTGTCTTATTTTGGGGAGGGGGGTTAAAAAATGTAACATGTTTGCTCCCTGGGTAGTTTAACTGTTAACTTTATAGCAAGTCCAATTGTCAACAGGAGTTTTATAACAATCCCGTTCTTCACACACAGAAAGCGGAACCTGCTTTGATATATATGCTTGACAGTGTGTGTCATCCAACTCACGTTTTGGGCTTTTTTGATGCTGTCATCTCCATATTCTGAATTCTGAAAAGCCATGAGAATGTATCTATTTAACAAGCCATCGATTGACAACTCCTGAAGAGTTTTGTTTGAGAAAATGCCATACCACTGGAGGAAATTTCCCAACAGCTAAAAAGAAAGAAAGCGTTATTGAGAGGCAATATAAGGCAATTATTAAGTACAAGGTAAATTAGTTACATACTAAAACACCAAATAAAATAAGATGGATGGATGCCTTGACAAGTATTAGTAAACACTTATGAGGTATTTAAATGTTTCCTGCAGTAAAAAAAATCTTCAATTTCAAACTTTTGTTAGCTAAAACATGAAAGGCAGCATGTAGCTAATGGGAGTCACACTGAACACCATACTGAGAACAGTGTAGAAAGTACTCTCAGGCATGCTATTTCCCAGATCTCTGACTCTTAACCTCCCCATCTTTACTGAGTCACACTCTCTGGACAGAGAATAATGAAGGTCGCCATCATGAAATGAGAGCTCATCCCATCCCACCACATGTCTAGTTTCCCAGTACTTCTTAGTTTAGTAAATGGTAGCATTATGCAGCTAACTACTCAGGCCAGAAGCCTCTTTGTCAAGTAATTCAACTCCACCTCCGTGCAACCTGTCAGCGTCTCCAACTCCTCTTTCTTCATTCCAGCTATCCCAGTGATTACAGCCAGCACACTAGTGTACCTTTCCTCAGGCAGAGTTCCAGAACAGAAACAAAGCTAGTCCCCTTTAAGAGAACAGTCATTACACACAATGGAGGCTCGAGGGTATTCAGAATTCTCTTGGAGAGCCCTGAAGACAGGCTATGCAGGCAGAATGGCCTCAATTAGACTCACATCTTGTCTTACCGATGGAACAAGACTGTAGGTAAGTCACACTGTGCCTCCCTGACCTACTACAAAAGAATGACAGACATTCTGAGGCTTCCATATGAAGGGTGCAGCACAACTAACATAACAAGAGTTCCAATTTTCATTATCACCGTTCTCAACCTACTTCAACACATTAGCTCTATACAACAGAAAGTCATCTTAAAAGTGGCCACTTGGTTGTCCTTTCCACACTAAAAACCAGGACTCTCACACCTACACTCAACCAACTTTCATCTAAAGTAAAGCAATTCAATGAAGAGGACTGTCTTCACAACAAATAGCACTGGAACAAAGGGATCTAATGCAGGCCCTACATCTAAAATAAAAACCATTTTTATTTTACTTAATTTTGTGTATTTGATGTTCTGCCTGCATGTGTCTGTGCACATGCGTGCAGTGCCCGAGAAGACTGGAAGAGGAAGTTCCTTCCCCTTCAACAGGAGTTACATATGGCTGTGAACCACCAGAAGAGTACCTGGGTCCTTAGTACTCTTAACCACTGAGCCATCTCTCCAGCCCCGAAAATAGAAATGCAAACAGATGGCACAGCTAAGGTAAACCCCAAGACTATGAAATTTCAGGGTGCAGGAAAGAGATTTCATGGCTCACTGTTAGGACAAGATTTCTAAGCATGACTTCTAAAACACAGACAACCTTAACAGGAGGAGGAGACAAATTAGAACCGTGGTGCTGAGAATTTAGCTCAGCTGGCAGGCAGCTGCATCCGAGGCCCAGAGAGTGCAGCATCATCTTAAGTGGTGCAGCTGCAACTCCAGCACTGAGTGAGAGGACAGAGTTCAAGGTCATCCTTAGCTACACACTAAGTCTGCGATAGGCCCAATTCAGCAACAACAAAAACCCACCAAATCATCTACATTTGGAATACTTGAATGAAAAGTTAACACAAACCAGAGACAAAGGTCCAAAACTCATCTCCCATGGCCCCTTCAGAACAGAACTCTAAGCTCAACAAGAAGAAAAGAGTCAACTTAAAATAAGAGGAAAATACCGAAGAACACACAGCAGGCAAGTACTTGAAACCAGGCGCAACACTACTCTGCAATGCGGAAAATGGAGAGGAAGGGGCCAGCAGAACCTCTTCCCCTGCAGCTGCTGTGAGCACAACACAGAGGGGCCCGCCTGCTTTCCACTCCAGTGAAATGAAGTGAGCACACACATCCATCTATCTCCACTTACTCCAACTGGAAACCATTTAAACTCCTCCTAGTTAGGAATGAACTGAACAGAAACAAGAACTCAAGAATTCAACTCTTAAACCGCACACCACACCTCACAGAATCCAACTCAGCAGTAAAATACAGCAACTACTGATAACGCACAATGCAAATGATTCTCAAACACTCACGGAGAGCCAGACTCACTTAGATGGTCCCTATTGTAGACTTCCACTGACAAGACATTCTTGCAAAGAAGACCACACAACACAAACCAATTAGGTGGTAGTCAGAAGTGGGCTAAACTACAAAGGGGAGTTTGGGAGAGATGAGTGTTTCATCTTGGTAGTGGTGACAACTGTACAACTGTACTTTATGAAAACTCGTGGAGCTATATACTGAAGAGCAAATGTGTGTAAATTCCTCCCCAAGGAGAAATGGAGAGAGACAGAATTTGATGGCTTCCTATAAGCTTCAGGATAAGGACAGTTTTTACATGACCCTACTGCTTCCCTAACCCTGGCCATCCTCAAGGCCACCAGAGGTGCCCATCTGAATTCCGTCAACACCACAGCTGGAAACATCGCCATCCACCTGCATAGTACTCTTCAACTCTACTGGAAACACTTCCTTCCGTCTTGGCCACTGCTATACCCTGAAACTCAGGAGAGAGTTGCTGTTCTAGCTGCTGAACACAATTCTCTGTGTTCAGTGCTGTGGCCTAGTTAAGTAGCCTATGGGATGGCCTGGGCCTTACTTTCAAATTTTCCTGTGAGATCATCAAACTCAAATAAACTTTTGGAATAATATTTGGTTATAAGATAAAGGGGTGCTGTGTGTCTTACAACAATACAAGCCTAAAGAGTTAAACAAAAATTCTTTCAAAACATAGACTAAAGTCCAAAAAATTATGTATTTTTAGATGGTCTATGAATACATACCTTGACAGAAGACCAAAACTGTCGTTGAAAAAATAAGTAAGGACCAGAATTTTTATTTTCTAAGACACTAAAAGAGAAATAAAACACAATCAATATCGTGTAAATAAATGCTATTTCATTCCTATCAACAAGAATGTCTACAAAGAATCAAGAACAGAACTCGGGAGTCTGCAGCTCGGGTGAGGCTCAGGACAGAGTGTACACTTAACATTCATCCCAAAAGCAACACATGGCAGGGGAAATAGAGACAGAGATAGGCTGGAGACAGAGAGAGAGAGAGAGAGAGAGAGAGAGAGGGAGAGAGAGAGAGAGAGAGAGAGAGAGAGAGAGAGAGGGAGGGAGGGAGGGAGGGAGGGAGGGAGGGAGGGAGGGAGGGAGAGACAGAGAGAGAGAGAGAGAGAGAGGGAGGGAGGGAGGGAGGGAGGGAGGGAGAGCGCGCAAAAGGAGAGAAATGGCAGAGGGACAGAGAGAAGACAAGGTCGAGAGAGGAGACAGGTAGATTTAAACAAAACGACAAAGCTGACTTCTGAGATGCTAAGAAACCATTTCCTCCAGTCTCTCTGAGGGACTGTTTTACTACACAGGTAAAGTTCCTGTGTCGAGCTACATTTCCTTTTCTAGACTATGAAAGCAACCATGGAGTATGCTGTGCTTCATGTCTGCGTGAATTACTTACTTTTTGGGATATAAGGGCATGAAAACATCATCATCTAAAGTTCTTCTCATCCTCAATAAAAGTGCTTTAAGATACACCTACGGAGTTAAAAAAGCAAATTATGTTACATCACTTTCATACTTACAACTCTACCAGATAACCTCTCAACAGCTACTAATCAACACAGCTATTTACAAATAAAGATTTAAAACCAACACACATCATTTTCAAAATAAGGTTAGTTGAAATCAACAACGATAAAAGGCTTTTTCAGTGAGCTCAGTGAGAGCAGTTTCCCATTTGGGGGTTAATATAAGAGTGTCTGGCCATTTAAACTCCAATCATCAGTATGGCTCTAATGGTTCCCTTTCTGTTCCCCCTCACAGCACAGTTTGACAGGGATCTCTGACCAGTCAAATTAGAAGGGGTTATGCTGGTGATAGACTGTCTCCCGCAGAGATTGTAAACTGAAAACTAGCATCTTAATTGTATATACTCCAGACTTTAATAGCCCAGATCACCCAACTGGGAGAATCAGATCTCTGGTTGGTTCAAAATAACCATTCATTCTCTTAAACTCTGGCCCATTTTCAAAAGAAGATAAAAAACTTCCCAAGCATAGCAACTAAAGTACCTGTGTATTTTTATTTTCGGCATTGACTACTGAAGGATAGCCGTTTATTAACTTTAGTGTGATTCCAACCATTCTTGAAGTCTGCGTTGTAGAAAAGGGATCCCACATGTGTTCAGCTATCACTGTTGCAAAACAAGAGACAAGATGTTAAAAACTGCAACTTATGTTTAATGCCAGATAGTGCTTTGGTTATAAATACCAGCATTGACATTTGTGCTCCCTTGTATCCCAAAAGATCTTATTTAGACAACCAAAATTTCTAATTAAATTCTAACTTTATTTTTAATTATTTTTTACAACACTACCAGATAATCTCCCAACAATTAAATAGGTTTCTGAAACAGTAATTTCTAATCTTACAAGAAAATGAACAAAACAGATATGTATGACTCCCCAAAGTATCTATTCAGTTTGCAATCAATCTTGAGTCTCTGAAAGCTACCTATTGATCAATTATTACTCTCAAGCCTCAGGCTAAGAATTTCCTCCTTTAACATCCCTGGGCCATGCAGGCGGTAAGGAGCATGGATTATATAAGGTCAATGATGAGATGGTCACGGGACTAAGAACCCTAGGCCTCTGAGAAGCCCAGGAGAACGAGGCCCCTGACGGATATCTACCTGTCAGTTTGGGAAGAATCACCTTCTCCACAATGGTGGGCAACAGAGCAACGTCCACGTCATCCTTCTCCTGTTCCCGCTCTTCACAACCATAGAACAGCAGAGACTCAAACCACAGCATGTATTCAAAGTCAGGGCACTTTGCCTACAACACATTAACAAGGTGATTCAAAATGTAAAGCAATATCTGCTTCTAACTTCAGTCATGCTAGAGTCACCTGCAGCTGAAACAAGCAAGCACGGGACAAAACAAAGCAGTATCAGCTGAGGCAGCAGAGGCGCAGGACCATGAGCGTTAAGAGGGGATGCAGATGACGCACACTGCTGGGTTGGATCCCACGTGGGACACAGCCTTTCTGTGAAGCTGGGACAGCAACGGGTGCTCCCGAAGTCCAAGAAAGCCGAAAGCTGTGGCTGAGGGACAAGCTAAGGAAGACTTCCAGTGACACAGCTGAGTCTCTGCAGTCACAGAAACAAGCACACAGCACGAAACGCTACGGATCGGGCACCCCCCCGAGTCCAAATTCCTTTAGCTTGTTAAGAGACGTCATCAAAAGCCCCCTTTTCCTTATTGCCTGCTCATCTCATTCAGTAACCATCAATCAGGATTGAAACTCTGTCAGTAACTTAAAAAGACACAATCATAACTGTTACAACCAGGGGCAAAATAGCTCTGCTCTTCAAACTCACACACCAGGAGAACGGGCTCTCTGACGTCTCCGTACTTCCTAGTTTGTTCACCCTTTGTTTTTCACGGTCACGTGGCTCAAGTCCTCATTTCACAACTGCCCTACTGTACTTTCCCATCAGAGTCCAAGTTCTCCCAGGATAAAAAGACTAACTTCTTGCTCTTTCTTCATGCTCATAACCCAGTGTTAATAAACACAATTTTGATAAGAATCAAATTTTATATAAACTGCAAGCAAAGAAAGCTTTTGGAGGAGTGATGAAAAAACTTTATTTAAAAACAGATTAACCTCAGATAGAGTCTATCTTAAATGATTATAGAGGTGCTCTTCCGAACCTGGTAGAAACCACCCACCTCAAGAGGGGTCCAGGTGAGGAGCTGCAGTCTGACGAGAGGGTTGAACAATTTCGGCAAACAAAGACCAATATAAGCGTCCTTATAGGACGTGTAGTATTTTGAACGCCATGCTTCAAACTGTGCTTTAATGCAGTCAATTGAATAGAAACTCTCAAGGACGTCTTCAAAAACTTTGCTGGATTCTTTCAAAATTCGATCTGGAACGAAAAGTTTGAAAGCAGCACAACACCACTTAGTGTTCGCAGCACACAGGATTACGGTCTTCACAGGTGAGGTGACTCAGCAGGCATGGAGCTTGTTCTCAATCAAGCCCCACAACCTGGGGACAGTCCTCAGAAGCCAGGACAACTGAAGCATGTTCCCAATTCTTTTCAAGTGACATGCCATGATGCTTACAGTGAGCCATTTCCAAAAGGCAATGGCACACATGACACAGAGAGATAAAGCACAGCAGTGAATGCCAGCATCTTCCAGTAGTGCTGCACCAACGTGGGCTATCAGCATTCTTTCACATTTCCCACGCCCAGAAATGCTCACTCCAAAAATATCCAAGTTAGTTGTGGTGATGCACCCGGTGACCCCAGCATTTAGGAAGTGGAGGCAGGAAGACCAGGAGGAGTTCAAGAACATCCCTGACCAGGTAACAAGTAGAAACTCAGAGTGGGCACACGCTATGAGACCCTGTTTCAAAAACCACAAGTGAGAGAAACTGGGCCATGTGACACTAGGGCACCAAGGCAAGAGGATCACAAGGTCAAGGCCAGTCTGAATAACTTGGTGAGATCATCTTACCATCTATTTGTAAGGGCTGAGATGACAGCTCAGTGGAAGATGGTTTGCCTAGCAAGTGTGAGATCTTAACTTCAATCCCCAGTACCCCAATGGAGGGGAGAAAAAGTCATGGCTGACAAGGTTCGCTAATGGCCCACAGTCAATACAATCCCCAATGATTACAGCCAATGGTGGGAAGAGAAGTTACTACTTAGGAGTGTGCTAGAAATGCCTAGCACACAGCAGTACTGACTGCTACTCTTGGTTGAAGTAACAGATTACTCTCCAGCCTTAACTTTCAGAGCAGACAGCTTCAGTATACTGAACCATGGGCTCTGACACATGTTTCTGTATACAAGTATTAATGACATCTCCTAACACTGTTAATTCTTATCACTGAGAACTGTAACATTCAATATAAAGAAAATGCCTATAAAACAGCACCTCACTTATTACAGAAGACACAAAAATTCTATCCATTTCATGATCAAAAACCACAAGGGTCATCAAGATAGCTTCAGTGAGCCACCAAGCCTGGTAGCCTGAGTCCCACCCAAGACTCACAACTTGCCCTGGCCTCCACAAGCCAATGCTGGAACGCAGACATACACACAAATAAATAAGTTTTTTTTTGTTTCAGTAAAAAGAAAAAATAATTTAAAGCACAACCAAGCAGAAAAAATTTGATGAGTCTCATTTCCAAATAAAAGTCTAACCTTTCTCCAGATTGAAATTTGTAATATCTGTAGATGTCTCCTCATCATCACTGGAAAGGCCTTCAAGGTGATCCGCCATCTTACCAGTTTGCTCTCTGGCTTGCCTTCGGCGAGTCCTAGATAACAAACATTAATATCTGAATTTAGCTAAAAGAAATTCCAGCTTACTTAACAATGCACAGGGAGTATTTTCACAATCACCTCCTGGCCTCCCGCTCTGCTATCCGACGTTTTGCATGTTCTTGATATAGTGCACGATCACGTCCAAAGGAGTCAAGATTTGGTGCCATCAAAGCCTTATCTGTAAAACAACAAAGGGTTAAAATTAACAGTCTTCCTTCAACAATCATGAGGAAAGAAATTGCACAGAACAAGCCATTATGTTAAGACTGCTTGCTAACCCCAACAGCAAGATTCTGCAATGACTAGATGGGTCTTTTAATATAGAACTAGATAGGTTTTTTAGTATAGGACAAATCTTGGAATTATTGAGTTTCCATGAGAAAAAGTAGAAGATTTAAAACTGATTTCTAAGAGCCAACTGCTGCTGGGCTTACTCACTATTTCTGTCTAAATAACAGGACTAGCTTATCCTATTACAATGAACGAACAAAAAAAAAATCTACATTATCCATGCAAATGAAAAAGAAATAGTACCTTTAAGAAAGATGCTGAATGATATAAAATGACAGCAAAGAAACATGTAGAAAGACGTGATAGATTTGTAGCCAAGGTTTAATAACTTGTGCTCTCTTAGCCCACGGGAGTTTACTTAACACTACTCTTGGGAAAGCCACACTGTAGGCTGACACTGGAACAAGGAGCCGGCTCACCCAGTGCTCTTTGCACACCAAGCATCCCTTGTCACTTTGTAACTCCTCCATGGGACTGTTCTCCTGTAGTTTCCAGCTCTTATGCTTACACTTAGATCCCAGCAGCATCACTCTGTCTCTTTCCTTCACAGCATCCCACCCTTTGTTAAGGTTTCCTAGGCCAACGACACAGGCCAGCTGGTAGGCAGCTTGCCTGCAGGTAGGAAGTCCTAGATTCAACTGCCAGCACCACATCTAAAAAGTAATGTCCCCGAAGCTGTAAAGCTCTCTGAGATCCGTTACTAGCACTGGCCCTTCTGGTGACGGTGCCCGTGCATGCAGAAGACAGACTGGAGCAGGAGAGATGGCCCAGCAATCATTAAGAGAGCACACCGCTCTTGCAGAGGACCCAAGTTTGGCTCTACTCCCCACCTGGGAGCTCACAGCAGCCTAGCTCCAGCTACGGAGCTCTATGCTTCTGGCCTCCACGGGCACCAACACTCAGTGCACATACCCATGTACACACATACAAATCCACAAACTTAAACCAAATCCTTTTAAAAAGAAAAGCCAGAATGGAAGCTCTATGTGAGAACTAAGGTGCTTCCGATAGATCACTGATGCAATCACAACTCTGTCAGTGGCTCTACAAACTTGATAGAGCACGAGGTGAAAGGAAAATGTCTTCTGCACTTCCCTCATTTCTACTTAAGACATTCTGGAAAATACACAATAGTTATTGAGAAGCAAAACAAACAAACAAAAACAACAAGGGATCAGTGGGCAGACAGACACACATACAATGAATGGCATCATTTAAAGCTCATGCAGATTTTTCATGTAGATTTTTGCTACTAAATGAGCAACAGGAAACAAACCCTAAATACTGCTCTTTAATGTCTCCAAACTTTTCTAGAGCTCAGTATTTTCAAAAGTTGACTTTTTAAAACTGCATTTTTTGTTCTTCCTTCAAAAGAGCAGATATTGGGAAGTATTCTCTAGAGCTTACAAGTTAGTTGAGAAATCAAAGACTCATGATTTGTCTTCATTTCTGTACAAACTACATAAAGTAACTACAGGTAAAGGCTTATAATCTAAACAGATAAACCTGACCTGATGCTGTTCTTTTTAAAAGGGACAATGGATTGATTCCTTAGTATCTCATGTAATTTTTGTCAATTATACCCCTCAAGTATAGTGTTTTCACGTTTCCATTTTCTTAAAATACTTTCTGTTTTTCAGTCTAATTAGCATGCATCTCATAACTCTCACTTCAAATCCCAGGTAGCTATACAGCCTTGTAGTATAGTGAATGTGATACATAGCTCACATCAATTTAACCTAGGAGGAAATTGTTTCCTTTAGATGTACAATGGTTACCTGTAGTCTGCCCCCGAAATCTGGCTCTCTAGATCAAAAGTAATCTGGGAGGGACACATTAGTTATTTAGGTGCCCAATGTCAATGATGTAATTTAAACTTTTACAGCAAAACCAGGCCAAAGTCATTCAAATGGCTCACAGCTAAATCTGCGTGGGTCAGATCTGAGAGCCACTCTATCTTCGTTTTACAGGAGGACGCTTCCCATGGATCCAAGGCCTGACTGGGAGGATGGATGGACTATTGTTCTAAAAAAAGCACTAGGCTCCTTCCTTCATGAGTCATTTGGAGCAGTTGTTTAACATGCAGATCTCTGGAAGGGAAGGACCTAGGAAGAATCCTCAGGCAGGGGACCGGAAGATCTGCATTTTAAATGAGCATGTCAGGTAACTGATACGCACAGACTGTTAGCACAGGTACAAAGAAACCATGAGGAAGCTACACTAAGGGAACTCTCACCAAACCACCCAAGAGTATGGAGTGCAATGGGAGAAACGGAATTAAAAGGTTTTCGAAGGCACCCGGCTAAAGAATCTTAACTTTAGGAATTTAAAAAGGGTTCCAATTTTTTTATACTTCATGTCATATGTAATATAATTCAATTTCTACATTTTCCACAAATTTCAAGAATTGTAGATGTTGGCTGACTAAAAAAGGAAATACACAATCTTGTACACACAGTTAACTGGAAAAAAGCACATTTTAAGAGAAATACCCAGAGGGTCGGCACTTCCTCTGCTCCTGAAGCTATCATGTGCCACACAACACGGCTCCTCCCTCTTCCTCCCCCAGAGCTCACCAAGTCCCTGAACTCAGCATTTCTTACTAGGATCAGAGCCAGCATTTGTATCAGAGTTATGAAAGAAAGAATTGAGGTAGGGGTGGGCTGTCTGCTGGGGCAGAGATAGTAATTTAAGGTAAACACTGATCATGTATTTGTAGGCTCTAAAGGTGACTGGAAAGGATGTCCAGGAAAGAATAGACTGATAGTGTTAGTATATTTTTCAGATCCTTGGTTAGGTCACACAGAGTCAAACATAATCCAAGTCCATGCATCACAACCTCTGCTCTATCTAATGATGAACAAGGAAGCTCTCTAAAGAAAAAGGTCTCATTTCAATTAGGCTGCACTAAGTAAACAAGGTTGTTTAATGAAAAATAAAAACCTTCAAGATGGACTGACTTGAATGGCTTGAAAACTCCGAAGATTCATCTTTAATATCATCTTGTCGTCTTTGGACAAGGCGGGAAGCTCGCTGTTTGTACAGCTGATGTATTGCTGATTCAAGGTCATTAATCAGTGGCACCTGTAAAAATACAACACACTCCGTAACACCAAACTCTCAGCTGCTTACTCATCTGAGGGTTCCATGCTATTTCCGGTTTTCTGAACAAGTACTCTCTCTATGGACAAAACAAGCAGGACTCCCCAACAAGAGCAGACAGCAAGTCGCTGTGTGAGTGAAGAAGCAGCACCTCTTAAAACTACATGGCCAGTGCCTGGTACCACAGCAAAGGCAACTTAAACCCAACGTCTCTGCTAACAGAGCATGTAAGGCAATGTCAAACTTTCAGTGCTTTAGCTTCAGAAACAAATGTGTGTATTTACAAGCATAGGTTTCATTTTTAGTTTCCAGCAATGTGATCTACACAGCAATTGTGTAGGTTTCTTTTTCTGTTTTTGTTTATTTCTGAAGATGAAGTCTCCCTCTCTCCATGTAGCTTCAGCTGGTCTAGAACTCGATGAGCCCAAGCTGTCCCCATTTCATCCTCCTGAATTGAATGCTGCAGTTACAGGCACACATTTGGTCAACTCTCTGGTTAAATGATTGCTGTGTGTGCTACAAGGGCTCCATCTACAGTAGATAACAAGTCTGTTTCACTGTCAAATTTTATACAAAGTATCCTATAAAAATATGAAGCTAGTCTGTAGCTTTATTGTACATTGTACAATCACACCAAAAGGGTAAATAAAATTTCTAGCTATTACTAACCAATCTGAAAAAACTCTTTGAAATGTCTCTCTTCCTAGCAAATAATAAGTTTTCTTTATTTTGCAATAAAATCTTTACATAAATTACCAACTTTCAAAGTCAAATGCTTTGAAACTTTCACAAAACACTAAGGACCACTATGAATACTTAAGGAACCCAGAAATTCTATGGTTGTTAGTACAATTGGAAAACAATATTTAAAGTTCCAGCATCTTCCTGAACTGAACAGACTATAAATGGAGAATAAAACCGGCAGGTGGAATACAGAGATGTCTATAATAAAGCATTCTATATTCTTGCTGGATTCCACTGTCAAAGTGGCAATGTTCACACAAACGTCAAAGTGACTGAGGCATTCTCTTTTTTAATATGCCGTACCATAGGAACAATGTCCCCATGTCAGCAATTATTATACAGCAGCTTAAAGTCACTATTGAAATTTGTATTTCCCAATTCCTGCCTACGATGCATCCTTTCATTCTTAGATAAGACATCCCCTACTATGAGAGCCCAAGCATCATAAAGAGTTATCTGACTTAGGTACTTGGAATGTCTCTTTTTAAACTGGGAAGACAATTCTGGGAACTAAAGCTTAAAACTGGCTTTTAATCTCTTCTGAAGTCTACAACATCAACTTATCTTAAGAGTCTGCACCATGACAGCTTCTTTATCCTCTCCAAACTAAAAGCTATCATTATTACTATATTTAGGAACAAATTTAAGATGAAAAATGTAACAAGATAACTGGAGGGGAAACTAAGCTATGGAAGTTAAGATGACTTACAGATAACTTAAATTTAAAAATCACTTTTTCATAAAAAGCAACAAAAGAAATATTTAACTTTTATCCAACTGTCCCTTTTTTAAACTTTTATCTTCAAATATTTTAAGGGTGACGACTCATGACATCTCGTTCAGCTGGATGCATGCATACATAGATGTGAAAACGAAGGTCAGGGCCATCTGCTCCTTTTACTGTAAACGTACTCCCTGTAAGGCTTCAGGTCTGCGACAAAACATCTAAATGACTCGATGGCCACCCAGCACTACCTCAAGTAGACTTCTCCAGGACATGGTAATCCAGGAGAGGACACCCTAATCAATCAGTAACAGACACTATGTCCTACTAATTCTTCCTGATCCAGGGATAATAGAATCGAACTTTATATATGTTAGCATTACGTCTGCAATTCTGAGTGCTTAAGTCTGTAAGTTTTCTAAAGCAAGAGCCAAGCCAGGTCCCAGCGACCACTCCCACACACGCAGCACTGCTTTGGGCAAAGGGCCTTTCTAGCTGGCTCTGCCACCTAGGTCCCACTTTCAGGCTTACTGCAAGCCCTGCTCAGCAGACAGCTGAGCTCAGGCGTCCTTCCTGGTCCCACAACTGGCCTGTCACAAGGATCATCACAACTGTAGGCGCTTCTCCAAAAACTCAGCAAACCTTGCTAAGTGCTATAGAGGATATGATGAGTGCTACCATCCCAGATCTGACCACACATAAATGAACCACTAAGACCCATCAGCCTGACAAGTCCAAGTGTTCTTTTGAAAGCCCTTGGTTTTATTGTAAAGAAGCAAACATTTAAAAAAATCATCCAACTACACTTTATGCTTAAGAGACCCTAGAGAAAATCTAGTTAGCAATAAATGAAATTGTGCCTTCCTATCCAAGATTCTGAGAAACAATATTTAAGGACCATGGTTTTAGTATTTTTCAAAGATAAGGGGAAGTACACGAACACTTACAAGTCAGACGTCTATTTTCCCTTCAGTTTTATTCATTACTGTGTACGCATGCGTGTGTATGTGGGGTGGGTGCTTCCGCCACTGTGCATGTGAGGAGGTGAGGGACAGCTCTGTGGTGTCAACTCTGTCCCGCCATTCTCACAGGTGCTTCTTCAACAGGAAGCACCTTAGCCTGCTGAGCCGGCCGGCTCACCCTCTCCTTCCCACCTTACATCTCTACATTACTACACGCTCTGTGCATGACATGTGTGGAGCACATTTACCTTAAAACACACGAAAACACACACACACAGGAACTTACTTGAGAAGTTAGCATATACACTATTTAAATGTATTCAAAAGATTCTATCAATTATCATACTAAAGCAATGAATCCAGAAGAAATGAGAAATGTTCAATGAATAAAAACTTATGATAATGAATGGCTTCTGGAATGAATGAAGCATTGGTTTAGTTAGGTGAAAACTACTAACAGAAATAGCACCAAAATATCCAGTATAAAAAGGTTAAACTAGCAAAAATCTGCCATGTATTGCGCTACTAATAGTTTTAACTGTTTACAGTTACTGAAAACCAGGATAAAAATACTTAGACACTGTTAGGTGAAGCCTTTACTCTGTCAATCATGGCAGGCCAGGAGTCTAACATGGTGTTGAGACAAAGGTGCCCTCCTTTCATCTGCGCAAGGCGCTGTGCTGCCCTCTACTGACGGAGCAAAGGAAATGAAGCGTGGCTTCAGCACTTCTAAGGTGGAGTGGATGCATTCTTTTCTAAGAATTACAAGATGCTCTACAGAAAGTCAATTAGGCCTCCCTATTTTTGCTTTATTCAAAGAGATTAGTAATTTTGCATTCTTACCTTTTCACTGAAACACTCAAGCAAGTCTTGGACATACCCTCGCATTTCTTGCAAAAATTTATACCGTTCACCAATACCCCCAGAAGACCCTTCTAATCTCTCAATAGCCCTGGTGGAGTCCACTCGGCTTTGCAGGTGTTTCTCATGCTGCTGTCGATTGGTTTTGTGCAATTCTTTCATGGAGTCCAACCTTAAGAACACAAAAGGATAAATATGACACATTTACATCTAGAATCCAATGTTGTCAGGACTCTTGCAATATTATAATGCATTTTAGTTCCACTATTAGAACATGAGAATACTGGGAATGCATCTTTCCGTCTGCACTGCTTTTCTTATAAAAAGAAGTTTAAACGGCAGTTTAGACTTCACATAGTTATTTGGAGGGCTAACCAATGTACCCTGCTTTGTGTCTCCCCCCATCTCTTGACTACACTTTCATTTCAAAGTCCAAAAGGTGCAAACTCAGCTCTGTCTTCAACAAGCTCATGGAGTGGCATTTTAATAACTTTGAGGCTTCCACAGAAGTAATCCGAGAAAGTAGCAGAGCAAAGCGTGAAGTCATCTTCTGTTTAGCTTTTGAAGGTGGGCCAGTGAGTCTTCTTTGCCGGCATTCTGTATCTGCTACCCCAGACTACAAGTGGCCTGAGGGACCAGAAAGCAAGCGGACAGGTCTTTAAGAAGTTGATCTGCCCTACCTGTCTTTAAGCTGTTTCTTTACCAAATCAATAGTAACGGGAGCCATCTCATTACTGGGAGTTTTGAAAGGGACTGTGTTATCTGGTTTTTGAGACTTGGCATCTGATGATCCGTAGGCTGTGTAACTATACGGTACGCCATAGGATGCACCATAAGGCATTGTCTGGTAAGTGCTCTGGTAGTACACATTCACTTCGGCGGGCTGACTTGCTTGAACCTGAAAAGAAATGGATAAATATAAAATCCCTTTAGAGTTACGAACAAAAGCAAAATTATACTCAGTTCCCAAATAGGAATTAAAATTAAATGCAGAATTTTTTCAAAATCAAATGAAGAGTTGTGTAAGTTCTAAGATCTAAATAAAAATCACCAGCTCTATTTCTAATGATTTCAGAAAAACAGACCCTGAGAGTTTAAAGATGGAATGATACAGGAAACAGTTTCTTAGGATGAGTGACTTGCCTAAGGTCAGAAAACAGACAGGCAATGAGAGCTTATGACTAAGATTCCTGCAAACTACTCCAAGGCTTCTGTATACTCTGCTCTCAACACTACCCAATACTACTACCAGTTATGCAACTGTCTCCACACTGCTACAAAACAAATTACTGGAACTGCTTTGGAAGATATTTCTGGTCAGTCTCATTAGTTTGCATATCTGGGAAACTATCTTTGAAATTAAAACAGCAACAGCAACAACAACAAAAATCCCAATACTTGGTATAAGGCAGTATTCTCAAACTTTAGCATTTGTCAGAACTTACTAAATGAGTGCTGGGCCACAACCCCCACCATCTGACCCTAGACTGTGCCTTTGTAATGGGCTTCCAGAAGCTGCTGCTGCTGCTGAAGGACTAGTTGGAGAAACTGGACATTCGCCCACCATTCTGACTACAAAAGGCAACATTTAAAGCCAATTCTTCAAAAGGCATCACAAGGCTGAGCGGTGTTGCTGCACGCCTTTTATCCCAGCACTTGGGAGGCAGAGGCAGGCGGATCTCTGTGAGTTCGAGGCCGGGCTGGTCTACAGAGCGAGTTCCAGACAGCCTCCAAAACAATACAGAGAAACCCTGTCTCGAAAGAAAAAAAAAAACAAAACCCAAAAGAAAAAAGGCAACACGACGACACTGTTGACTATGCTATGCAAATGAGCAGCGAAGACTTTCTACGGCAATGCTTGCACTTTAAACCCCAGATCTACTTCTCATTTCCAGGGTTTACGTCTTCTTACCTGAGGGATATTGATTCCTTTTCTAATCTGCTCCTGCTCCCACCGGCTGAGCTCTTCGTCTTGTTCCCCAGTCACTAATGCGTCATCGTCACTCCCCTCAATACCTGCACCCACAACACAGGAGATCAATATCCAACAGCAGGGAAAAGGTCCTGTCCTGTTCACAACAACTGGGCACAAGTCCTCATCTTGCCAATTCGCCCATTTTGATGTATTTGACACTCTGACCTTGCATGCTTTAAGGCAGCACCCTTCTTTAAAGCTAAAGCAGTATTTAACATCATGCTTGCAATTTCTGATTTCTTAATTTAAGCTTGACACCAATTCTACAAAGGGAAACACAAAACCAATGGCTTAAGAATACTTCAGAGAATTATATAAACTTATGCAATACTGGTTACCCAAGAAATGCTGAACAACTATCAGCTATGGAACACATTTGAACCAGAGCAGGAACAGTCAGCCCTCCAAGGCAAAGCAGTTAAAAATGTAAATGTTAGTTTCAGATCACATTTAAAAGCAATGCCTGTGACTGCAACCAAGTTTCATCAAGTTACCAATTTCTTCAGCTATCTTTTGTCTCTGTGACTTCTCCTTTACAGAAAAAACTATCCGTCGTTTCTCATCATCGTCTTCATCATCACTGGCATCATTCTCGTCCTCTCTGACAAGGCGGCCTTTACCAGGCTCGTTATCGTGAGGAGTGAAATCACCCAGTTCCCGGGCCATCTGGCGCTTTTTCCTTGCAGCATGTATAAAAGCTGCATCTGGAATTTCTCCTGCAAACAAATGTTAAGAATTATAAACCATGGAAGTGCCTGGATACTGAAGCTTACTTTCATAAATAGGGAAGAGTAAAATAATCCCACACAGTCCTGTCAGTACTATAGTTAACACAGCTACTAGTGCCTCTTCCTGAACTCTACACAAATCCAGCTGATAAACTGGGGAACAGACTGAGTCACAATGTCCCCAGCCCAGCAGAGGCATCCTTAATTATCTATAAATACAAGCAGTGTTACTTCATAGTTTAATAATTTGGCTACTTAAAGCACTGATTTTAAAACCGACCAGCCAGTGTATAGACTTGCAAATTATTTCCTATAGGAAACTAAACATAACAACGGCAATTAGCTGTGTTTTTGTAGCAGCTGTAAAGAGTTAAGGTCTTAGCCAGGCATTGGTGGTGCACGCCTTTAATCCCAGCACTCGGGAGGCAGAGCAGGAGGATCTCTGTGAGTTCGAGACCAGCCTGGTCTACAGAGCGAGTTCCAGGACAGGCTCCAAAACAATACAGAGAAACCCTGTCTCGAAAAGAAAAGAAAACAGAGTTAAGGTCTTTACCTGGTAGAGGGTGGGGGAGAACCCACCTGAGATAAAGAAACCCTTTAACACCATCTGGCATCTGCCTAAGCCCACTTGTTTCACTTGAAGAGGAAGGAGCTGAGAAGCTGGTGCTCTCAGAGGCCCTCAGTTTGGTTCCTGTCACCCACATCAGGTGGCTTGTAACCATCGGTAACTCCAGCGCCAAGGGAACCTAACACCCTGATCTGGCCTCCTCAGCTACCTGTACTCATGTGTACAGACCCATACATAGATTCACACATACTTTTTAAAGTATTTCTTTAAGTAATAGTAAACTCGGGGAAACTTGTTTTTACTTTCTACATTTGCAAACACAGAGACAGCCTGCCTTAAAAAGATGTCCTAATTAGAAACACACTTACTCAACTCTTCCACCAGGGTAGTTACCCTGAAGGCAGAGCTAAGCGTTACTTAGACACACACCTGGACGAAGAACATTCAAAGATGACAGAGCGTTTGAGAAGGCGCCACCAGCCTTGGGCTTCTCCTCCTCCTTCTCACTCTCCATGTCCATTTCATCTTCACCATGCTCACTGATGACAACGCCATCTTCTTGATTCGAGTCCTTAACATGGCACGCTTTGTCCAGAGGCTGCTCATCTGAAGTTTTGAAAAGAGCAATTGAAATTTATTTAAAATAGTAACTAAAAAACTATCACTATCAAGGCACTTTCTATTAAATCACGAGCTCAATCCACTAAAACTTACATTATCTCTAGTATTTAAAAAACTCAAGCATGAATATGAAATAGCACAGCAGACATGGGGGTAAGGGTAATACAATATAGAGGAACTAGGGACAATAGAAAGACATTTTAGTTAATTTTGAGAGAAATTTATCTAAACTTGTATCTTACTCTAAAGCCTCACTGGTAATGGTATTATTGTTTAATTTAAATTTATTCTTAACTATGTAATTATGTGCGGATCTGTGTGTCTGCATGTGGGAATGGACACACATACAGGGGCATCAGAGGTCAGAAGCATCAAATCCCTGGAGCTGAAGTACCCGCTATTGTAAGTGGCCCCATGGAGACTAGCGCTGAACTCAGTCCCTCTGCAAGAGCAGTCTCTAACCCCTGAGCCATCGTCTCTCCTGGCCCATTCACGTTTACCATTTCCCACTCCACACCGGTTCCTCACTGAACACGGTACCCATTCAAGACAGTTTCTGTTGAGAACAAAACATTTGTGGTTGAGAGTGACCATATACGCCTGACTGATCATCTAGAAGAGACGATTACATTTACATGACATAAGCCTGAGCCAACCGTCACAACTCAATGCACACACCATGAAACACAGAGGGCCTGACAGCTCTAAGAGCCCAGACTAGAACAGAGCCCAGACTAGAACCCGCATGGCACTAGGAACAGTGGCACGTAAACAGGGAGGGGCCCTGGGGTGCAGACAGCCGTCAGCTCTAGTCTAGGCTGATTAACACTACTCCCCACTTTATGAATGCATCTTTATCATCAAATCAACTGTCTTGGTTTATAACACTTAGAACTAACGGAATCTCTACTACCACTTGGATATATACAGTATGCACGTATGTATTTTTCCTTCCAGTACTACACCTCAAACTTATGTATACATTGAGTTCTCTGAAGGGCAATTGCTTGTGGAAAGAGGAGAAAAATAAATGGCAAATAAAACTTAACAAGTGAAATCTGTTAACATAGAGATCATCTCCAAACAAAAAAGTCAAAATTTGTCTTCAGGGAATTTCTGTACATTTCAAGATTCCACTAAGTTCACATGTACTAGGTTATGACTGAGCAAATTACAAGGGCAAAGCATGGTGACAACACTTTTGTTAGCGGCTATGTTGTCCTTTTAGCAATCCTTTCCGCATAGCAATGCTAAATTAACATTGTTGAGGACGCCACCTAAAAAGCTAAGGGGACAGATCAGTTATTACTTGAGCGCATGAAGCCCTAGGTTTGACACCCAGGGTTGCATGAACTGGGGCATGGCGGCCCACATCTGAAAGGAAGTAGAAGCAAGATGATCACAACTCCTGATGAGATCTGAACACAGTGAGAGCAGAAGACAGATTGCAACAGATGGTCTTAAAAACTTCATATTCACTACAACTCTGGACCCGACAGTTAGGTGGACACACCACCATGCCTTTCTTAGTGTCTACTCTGTCACCTTCTGAGCAGT
The DNA here is from genome assembly GCF_017639785.1 of Mesocricetus auratus. Lineage (NCBI taxonomy): Eukaryota > Metazoa > Chordata > Mammalia > Rodentia > Cricetidae > Mesocricetus > Mesocricetus auratus. The sequence continues at coordinate 6,578,242 of NW_024429192.1, read as the reverse complement.
TTGACCATACATGATGGGCTCTCAACAGCTCTGAGGAAAATGGAGCAGCTTCCAAGATGCAAAACAGTAAGTTCTCCTAAAATCCTCTTTCTCCACCCGCCTTCCTAACCCAGTACTCAACAGCTCCCATTCACCTCCTAACCCAGAGCACAGTACTCAACAGCTCCCATTCACCTCCTAACCCAGAGCACAGCACTCAACAGCTCCCATTCACCTCCTAACCCAGAGCACAGTACTCAACAGCTCCCATTCACCTCCTAACCCAGAGCACAGTACTCAACAGCTCCCATTCACCTGGCACAAAGCCGTCATGTGGGTGCTCTTCTAACAGCAAAAGCATACAGAAGTGTTAATACTTTTTCCTAGGAATGTTTCTCAAATAAGCCAGTTTCCACATCACCCAGACCCACAGCAACCACTTTTTTGTTTGCTTGTTTTTTGGTTTTGGTTTTCCAAGGCAGGGTTTTTCTGTGTAGCCCTGGCTGTCCTGGAACTCACTCTGTAGACCAGGCTGTCCTCAAACTCAGGAGATCCACCTGCCTCTGCCTCCCAAGTCGCTGGGATCCAAAGGTATGCGCCACCACGGACAAAACCACCACCTCCACCACCACCCAGCAACAGCAACCACTTTTAACCCATCCACAATTTCCCAGATCAAAGTTGGCTGATGGGGAAGTCCTGTGTACATGTCAATAAAACACTGTTGGCCAATAAGGAAGCAAGATAGGTGGGGCTAGGAGTTGAGAAGGGTTCTGGGAAAGAGAGACACAGGCAGAGACAATTATGGGTTAAATACTTAAGTCAGAGCTAGCCAGTAAGAAACAAGCAAATGGTCAACAGCTTCATAATTAATATAGCGTCCTGTGTGTTATTTGGAGACTGCAACTGTGGCAGAGCCTAGGCAGATGGCAAGGAAAAAACTACACTCTACAGTTGACCACTGAGTTTAAACTGTTTTAGGCCTCTAATCTCTCCTTGTACCAATCCATGATGCCTGGTAATACCAGGTTATGGTTTCAAAAGCTATGTATCATGTCATATCTTTTTTTTTTTTTTTTTGGTTTTTCGAGACAGAGTTTCTCTGTATTATTTTGGAGGCTGTTTGTCCAGCCCAGCCTCGAACTCACAGAGATCCGCCTGCCTCTGCCTCCCGAGTGCTGGGATTAAAGGTGTGCGCCACCACCGCCTGGCTCATGTCATATCTTGGCAAGCCACTAAATACTGCAACTCTAAACCCCTTCATGCATTTCAGCCATTCTTTACAGTCTATCAACAACTTGTCTTTCACATTCTAACACTAAAATATTCACAGATGACCAGTCAAATGTATTTGCTCTTAATCCTTGGTGATATTCAGATGCTTTCTCCTATTCGGGGAATTCTACCATCAATTATCCAGCTTCATGTCTGACTTTTCTATGAAGGTATCATCCTTTACCCTGCGTCCCCCCAAAAAAGTAGTTATCCTTTGGCTGATCCATTGGCCATTGGCTAACACTTCTGTTAACTACATTGCAAATTTGAGATCCTGTAGCATTCTAATTCATGTCATACATGTAGCGAGGATCTGGGAACATTCCCTTTAACTCTGCAGAATAAAGCCTTCTCTGAAACATTTGCAGAGTATCTTAGATCATAATGACTACACACATTAATCGTGTAAAACAACTACATCAAATATCTGGAGCTTTGGGCCTGGCTTACTGATGTTTGTCTCCAGCAAGAGAGAAAGAGAAAAGAGAGGTGAGGGAAAGCAGATTTAAACGTGGGCATCTGAGAGGACGATGTCCCTGGTCTCGTGTCAGACAAGGCTGCTGAGTGCTGACGTTATCCCATTAACCTATGCAACTCCAAAAAGTGCTGAAGAGAGTTAAATCTACAATGGAAACACTACCAAATGGATATAAAGTTTGTGTCTGCAAAATAGCAGCACTGGACTTTCAATAGAGTAAGTCTGTTCTCCATACAACAGTCTGCCTTCTTTTTAAAAAATGTGTGAAAAGTTATAGAACAGGTAGTCAGAATGAATTCACAAAACGCACTGCAGAGCCCTGTGGAAAAGAGCTCTGATTTGCCAGTCATTTGAAAGGGTTATATAGTACTTACTGTCAGCTGTTGTGTTGAGTTCTGTCTTGATCTTTGATTTCTCAAGATCTTCTTTATATTCTTTCTTAAGCAACTTGACTATCTTTTTGCTGTAACTTGACTTCTTTACTTTAAAAACTTCTTCATTTTCTTAAAAAATAAAAATGAAATGAAACAAAGTCTGTAGCAAGCAAACTCAGAAAATGTTTTTCCTCCCGTTTTCCTGCTGCGTGAATTCTCCCAAATACATCCTCACATGCAAAAATCACTTAAAATTTTAAAATTTATTTCAATCTATCACAGCCTCAAACACTGATAATGTCAGTCTCAGGGGTGCACGCCTTTAATCCCAGCACTGGGGAGGCAGAGGCTGTGGGTCTCTTGAGTTTGAGGCTAGCCTGAACTACAAAGTGGGTTCCATGGTAGTCAGAGCTATAGCATGATATCTTGTCTCAGAAAAATTGATACCAATCCCAGAAACTAAATGAAAATTTGAAAAATTTAATGGGTGCAAGGAACTTCACAAAAATGTTAATTGTTGGCGTATTTCACCTATCCCAGGAGAAAAAAAATATGCAGAATGTTTCCTTAAAATATTAAATCAAGGAAGCTGAAACAACATACCCCAAATGACAAGTCTTGAGTAACTCACCACAGTGAGTTATTCCAAGAATATGCCTCAGGTGCATCCCTTTGCAAACCTGAGTTCATGTGACTTATTCCGCATCTTTGATTTGAAAATTTAAGTCAAGAACAAAACACTTCACCAAGCCTCCCTCCTACCATCAAAGCCAAAACCCGGCCTGCACCTCCTCCTCAAGCAGAAGAGCAGCGGGGCCAAAGATAAACCATGCATCTTCGTAAAACCGCGGAAGCGTTTTGGAACCACGACTCAATCAAGACTCTCGAGATTCATCTCGTTTTTCCTAGCACGACACTGGGGTGCAAGGGAAACGACGTAACTAACGCTCAGAAGTCTAAACGCCCCGCAGAGAGGGAGAGAGGAGAGCGAGGAGAGAGGAGAGAGGAGAGACAGAGAGAGGAGAGGAGAGACAGAGAGGAGAGAACGAGGAGAGACAGAGAGAGGAGAGGAAGGGAGAGGAGGAGAGACAGAGACAGAGACAGACAGACAGACAGACAGAGAGAGCGCGCCAGCCAACGCTAGAGCGGACGTCTGCTCCGCCCATTTACTTCTGCGGAGACCGCGCTGAACGACGCGGGACTGCTTCGGCTCAAGGTCACTGGGAGCCGGGGCCGCAGCTCCACGCTGGTTCCCGGCCCCCGTCCTGGTCCTCCTCTTTCTCCCACAAGCCGGCCTTCCGGGCCAAGGATGCCTAAACCGGGGGGAGGCCACCCAGCTGCAGGAACGGAGGGAGGCCTGCAGAGCCCCGGGAGCAGGCGACAACCGCGGGGCTCGCGAGGCAGGAGAGAGGCGGGCCGGGGGCCGCGGGGCCTCCGCCTCCACCCAGGGTGGCCGACAGCGATGCCTCGGGCGGGATCGCACGGGTCCTGCGCAGCCCCGGCCGACGGCAGCGCGGGAACGCAGCCCCGGGCCCCGGGCAGGAGGCGGGGAAAGGGGCGCGGCGGGCGGGCGGGCGGGCCCGGGGGCCCGCGTGGGCCGGGCGGGGGCTCACCTTCGTCCTCGTCCTGGAAGCTCAGCAGGCTGGCCCTGGGCACCTCTTTGTTCTCGCGAGGCCTCTTGCGCGGCTTCAACCCGTTGCCGGGCTCCGCGCCGCCGGGGATGCCGCCTCCGGCCTCGGCGCCGAGGCCTGGGGTGTGAGCGGAGGGCGGCGGCGGCGGCGGCCCGGGGCCCAGCAGCGACTCCCCCGCGGGGGGCCCGGTCGCCACCGCCAGGGCCCGGCTCTTCGCCTGAGGCCGGCGGCGGCAGCAACGGCGGCGGCTCCTGCTCCTCGTCGCGCTCCCGCTCCTCCTCCTCCGAGTCGTTCCGCTTGCGCACGTTCACCCGCCGGGCCTTGCGGAACATCCCAGCCGCCGGCTCCGCGCCTCCGCACCCGCCCGCTCGCTCGCAGCCACGGAGGACGGGAGAGCGCGGACACCGCCACGGCGCACGCGCGCTCGCCGGGGCACCAGCCGGGGCGTCGCGGCGCTCGCCGGCAAGCACGCACGGCCGAGTGCGCGTGCGCCGCCCTCGCGCCGCCCGCAGCCGGGCGGGGCCTCTCGGCGCTGCCCTCTGGCGGCCCGGAGGACTGTTGGCGCGGAACCCTCCGACTCCCGCGCTGTTCCAAGGGTCACAAAGAGGACCATCGAGATGAGCGGGAGAGAGCGTAGCCTGTCGTCTCCCGGGTGGTTGCTGCAGTGCGTCGGCCGCGCTTCCACGAAGCCTTTACGCGTGGGAACCTCCCACGCGGCCAGCGGGGCCAACAGAGGCGGGAGGCCCGGGCCGGGAGGACGCGGGTCGGGGAGGGCGGTTTGTCTGGGCTGGGGAAGGGAAAGCGCGTTCCCATGGCTACCGTTCCTCCCGCTAACGGGAGGCGAGGCTAGTGTCGTCCCCCGTTTCGACAGCTTTGCCCGCAACGTCGTATTTTCAAAGACCGGGGCTCTCTTCCGTGACACCCATCCCCTCCCCCCGGGGCGAGCCCCACAAGTCCAAACCCAGAACAGAAAAAGAAGCAAAAGACAGCCCAAGAGCTGGGGCCGTTAGTCCCAGAAATTAAAGAGGGAGAGGAGAGAGCACCCGAGAGCGCCATGCAGGAGGCAGAGGCAGGAGGATCTCTGAGTTCCAGGTCAGCCTGGTCTACAGAGTGAGATCCAGGACAGACAGGGCTGTTACACAGAGAAACCCTATCTCTAAAAACCAACAACAACCAAAAAAACCCTGAGATGATGCCCTTTCTTGCCACCACAGCCATTCCCCAGCAAGCAAAGTTGATTAAAATAAAAGCAAGTTTAGTAGCAATACTATCCCCCCCCAAGCATAGTGAATTTCAGAAACAAATGTGGTGGTTTGAATGTAATCGTACAGGGAGTGGCACAATTAGGAGGTGTGACTTTATTGGAATAGGTGTGGCCTTGTTGGGGGAGGTGTGTCACTGTGAGGGCGGGCTTTTAGCTTTCCTATGCTCAAGAGACCAGCCAGGGTCTCAATCGACTTCCTGTTTCCTGAAAGATGTAGGATTCTCAGCTATTTCTCCAGCACTATATCTGTCCACACACGACCATGCTCCCACCATGATGACAATGGTCTGAAATGTAAGGCAATTTTGACTTTTTTTTTCAGGCTGTGTTACAGAGGAAAAATATGAACCTTGAGGCCTGAAGTTGACCTAACGCGCTTTTCCTTTTCATCACCGAGCTTGAATCTTGTCTTTCCCTGGCAGATGTGTTTGTGGTTCATTTACCTGGTTCAGAACCCATAAAACAAGGGACGAGGTGGTTCTGCAGTTTAGAGCCACAGGACCCACATTGGTGTCCCAGGACCTACACTCACAGGGCAACGCTACTACTTAACTCCAGGTCCAGCGAACCTGACGTGTCTTCTGGCGTGGTGTCCTGCTACCCATGCCGTCCTGCATGCAGGCTAGAAGAACTTTGTTACACATCATCTGTAGAAAAGGGAGACTGATTGAAACCTGCATGTTAGGGGCAGCTAAGAGCTCTTTGCTGCTCTTGGAGAAGACCTGGGTTTGGTTCTCAGCACCCAGCATATACAACTGTGAATATCTCCAGTTCTAGGGGATCCTAAAGCCTTTCCAGCCTCCTTGAGTGTCAGGCACACAGTTCACATGAAAGCATGAAGACAAAAACATAGATGACGAAACAAACTCATTTAAAACACGTGTCCTTGTTTGGAAGTAACCCCGGCACTGTGGAATGGAGGCAGGAAAGTCAGAAGTTCACGGTCGTCTGTCCTCCAGTTGAAGGCCAGCCTGAGGTCCACGAGAAAGTATCTTTGTTTACGAGACAGGCGTTCTCTGTGTAGCCCTGCTGTCCTGGCACTCGCTCTGTAGACCAGGCTGACCTCGAACTCACAGAGATCACCTGCCTCGCCTCCCGAGTGCTGGGATTAAAGGTGTGCGCCACCACCTCTGGGCTGAAAATGTCTTAAAAAGAAAAAGGAAGTACAACAAAACAAAAGAAAACCCAACGCCTCAAACTATGGGGCTTTGCGTGGTATTTTAAAGGAGGGCCAAGGCCCCTCTGGAAAGCGTTGCCACACCGCCTCCATTAAAAGAAACGCAGAGAGAGGCTTTCCCTGAGGGCTCCTTTCAACCTAAAGACAGAGGTCCCGAAAGGACACACAGCTGTCCAAGTCTCCTCCCTGGGAATGGCATCAGCTAGGGAACACTCTCATGGGAGGAAAGGTGAAGAGTGTCATGTCAGATGGTTCCTGTCACCTAGTCTTTAGATGAGTTGCTCTGACGTGACTTTTATCACCTAAGAGACACCTGCATGGCAAGATGACTGTTATTCACTTACTGTTGCCTCCTCTTCCCCCAAAATTCATCACCACCTGTCTCCCCGAAAACCTCAACCCGCATTCCTTTGTGTAGCCAAAGGTGTTCTAAAAACTTCATCTCCTTCTGTGGGTCTCAGGTTTTATGGCACGTGTGTTTGTACATTGTAGCTTCCTTCCCATTAATCTGTGACTCTCAGTTTATTTTACATAATTATTGAAACTTCTGAGACTACAAATCTTCCTCCATATTCTGTAATTGTCAGCACTACTCAAAGATCTTTGAAAAATTGTCACATCTATAAGGTTATCCTAGATTAGAATTGCTAGGGCCCCCAGGTAGCATTTTTTAATTTTTGCCAATTTTAGCTTGCCCTATGTAGAACCTGTGTGGTTTGTACTTGTACTAGCAAATGTGATTGTATCTTCTTGCCTGTACCATGGCCTCCATTTTCAATAACATTTAGATTTGACATTGAAGGGCATTGAAGTAGGAGGACCCACAGCGTCTACCAGTAATTTTGGTTTCCTATACTCTGGCTCTTGTCTCCAGTTCTCTTTGGTTAGACCTGAGATCTGCCCTCCTAGGACCCAGATGTGAAGGTCTAAGTGTCCTCTCCCACCCTTTTCCTCAGTGATGAGGAAACATTAGTATCATGTGACTTCTACTCTACTCCTGTTAGTCCAGGTTCTTGTGTTCTGACTGTTTAGCGTTGGTAAAGTTCTGGTCACAGCATCCTTGGTGAAACGGAACTCCCATTTTCAATAGCAAAAGATTCAGGTTGTGCCTGGTCAGCTTCCAGACACCTGCACCCTGAGATATACTTGCAGTAAAAATAGAGACAGCCCTGGGGTTGGGTGGACTGACTGTGGCTGCCCTGGAACCTTTATAATAAGCTCCTTTTTGTTGTTAACATTTTATTTTGCTGTGTGAATTTACTTAGAATGTATCAAATGACATCTCCTATGGGTATAAAACACAATACTCCTTTTTGTGTATGTATATTTTGAATTTTTATCAGAAGCCAGCAAAGCTATGTAATAAATATGCAGTAAGATTATAGCATGAAAGCTATGTAATAAATACACGGTAAGATTATAGCATGATTATACGGAGAAGAGAGAGGTAGAACTTGGAATTTATTAAAACCGAAGTGGACTTTTAAGTAACCTTTTCCAACTGAACACATTGCCTCCACTTTAAAGACGGAGAAGGTTCAGCACACAGCTAGTCTTAGCTCCGCTCCAACTGCTCTAATTGCATTTCCTCCCAGTGCCGCTCGAGAATATTCTTTCATTCACCCTTAGCCCCATCAGTACTTACTCCAAAGGGACCTCCTCACATTCCTGGCTGTCCAGATGATTTTTAGTAATCCTCCTCACGCCAGTCGTTGGTGGTGCACGCCTTTAATCCCAACACTCAGGAGGCAGAGGCAGGCGGATCTCTGTGAGTTCAAGACCAGCCTGGTCTACAGAGCGAGTTCCAGGACAGCCTCCAAAGCTACACAGAGAAACCTTGTCTCGAAAACCAAAAACTAATCCTCCTCACTGCCACTCCGCCTCAGCCACCTGTCTGATGGCTGCGGCTTGGACCGGAACCCATGCTCCTGGGAGTGACCGAGCCTCTCCAGTAGCTGGATGCACCATGTCTGCCTGTCCAGTCACTTACTCTCCTCCAGTGAACTCTGCACTGTCTACTGTCTACCCTCTTCTTGCCTGCTTTCTTTCTCAGCAGTTCTGGATTCAGAGGAGAAGATCACAGTCACACCCTAGGACAGCCAAAGTCAGGGTTTTGTAATTATCTTAGTATATTGCGCTTGTGTTGATGCCCTTGAAGTTATGTGTGAGTATTGAATTTGTGTGTGTGTGTGTGTGTGTGTGTGTGTGTGTGTGTGTGTGTGTGTGTGTGTGTGAGTGTGTGTGTGGTTCTGGGGTTTAAATCAGACAGGCTTATATGGGCGAGCTCTCTGCTACTGAGCTGTATACTCTCAGCACACTGAGTCTTTTCTAAGTTCTCTTGATTGCTTGAAACTAACAGTCGACATCTGTATCACTGAAACCGGAAAGAGCTGCATAGATCACTCTTATTATTTTGTTGGATGTGGTAGAAAAATACAGTTTAAATTTATAAAATGTGTCATGTCTGTAACCTTTATATTGCAAATGGTATTCAAAATTAAGGACATTCCTGTAGTATCTGAACACCCTATTTGAATTGGTCACAAGTATTCACAGCATTGAAAAACAAATAACACTCCTATGTGTCTCTGCATATCAACGTTACATTTATCCCTGACATTAGGAACATCCAATGCGTCTATATGAGAATCTTATTTTCTCACCAGTTCCAACTCTTAGATCTAAGAACTTGCAGAAATCAATCAAAACATTCTTTGGGAATTGTATACAGAGGGCTGGGTGGTGATGGCACACGTCTTTAATCCCAGCACTCTGGAGGCAGAGGCAGGCAGAACTCTGTGAGTTCGAGACCAGCCTGGTCTATGAGAGAATTGAACACAGAGCTTAAAATAAAGTATAATACCTATGGTTATTATTCATAAATGGTGTGTGTCACGACCTGCATACCAGCACAATATTTAATGCCCCCTTGAGTGTGTGAGGAATATATATATCTTCTTTCTCTTTCTCAAAATGACGCTAAGCTTTTACCAGCTGGCTGCAGGTGACAAACTGCTGGCCCCAAGCCGCATGGCCCACAACAGTCATGAAAAACGTTTGTGGGAGGCTCTCCAGCAGCAGCAGCAGATGGAAGGAATTTAGGGGCACCTGTATTCCTAACCTCACTTTTGTGCATTACTAATAGGGTCCATCAAAATTCAGCTTGTGATATAGCAGTAATGATGGCACAGAGATATAATTTATCATTCGACTTACATCTTTCTTGCCTTCTCTTTTCCCCTACCTCCTTGTCTTTTCCTCACTTTAATGTTGTCTCTGAACTATGTCAGTAATGAGGCCATTACATTTTCTATTAAAATCCATAAACTTTGTTTGGTCTATTTTAAACGCTGACATTATGGACCCATGTTAATTAGTCCGAATGGCCAAATCCCCTGCCAACTATGCAAATGTAGAAGTTTCGGGTCGAGTTACCTTATTATTAAGGTTAAGACTGGAAAAAAAATGATGAATGTGACTAACCTATGATCTTACAATAAAATTGTTTCGTATCATTGTATTATCATGAATTCAGTAATGTTTCAACTTTGTTTTATTCTAAGTTTAGACAAATGGCATGTTTTTGTTTTTTGTTTGTTTTTTCCGAGACAGGGTTTGTGTCAACCGTCTTGTATGGAATGTCTTAACTTTCTCTTCTTAAACTTCCAGATGGACTCAGGACCCAAACTGCATTTTAAAATTAAGTCTTTATCATTTGAGTCCCGAGCTAGAAGCGATTGTTAGATTCCCAAGCTATCCCTAACGTGGCTTAACAATCCTAGTGACAGTTCTGGTTTCTGGAGCGAGAGGGAAAAGGACGAGAGGTCAGTGTAGAGAGGGAACAAAGATGCTCGGACAAAAGCCGGGGACTGAGAAGGAAGGACCGGAAGAGCCTTGCCCAGGCCGTGCTCTGTGAGCGAGGGGGACCAGAAAGAAACTTCCCCTGGAACCGTGCTTTGTGCAGGAGTGTGGGGCTCGGTGTGTGGTGGTCTGTGCATTCTCACTAGGTGTCCTCTCTTAGGACCCCAGGCCTTCGTTAGTGTTAAGGTTCCACCCCATCCTTCACATACCTTCCCAATCTCCATAAGTCCACCCTTAAAATCCCAATTTCTCAATGCACTTGTTCTTAACAAGTATTGGGGAAATATCAGCCTGAAGGAAACTGAATTCCAGGCCTCGTCACAAAATGAAAAAGAAAACCAGCAAAGGGGGAACAGTGGTCCCTGGTCTGTAGTTTTACTTATAAGCCAGAATGTAGTCCTGCCCCATTCCACTGGGGACACAGCCATCCCCTTGCCTGTCATAGAAACAGGATATACACTGCCAACCATCAGGCACCTAGTGGCTTGTCTCTGTTATCAGACTGACAGTTGTGACTGTCAAGTTAGTATCCAAGAAACCCATGTTTTACTCGGTAATCGCCATCACATGCAAAACAACAATGCTGGAAATTTGGCTATGCCAAAGAGAAGCCGTCGTCACGGAAAGAATGGGTACTGTGCAATAGAATGTGAGAACATGTCTGCATAACTTTCTTACAGTATGTCGCAATCTTTGTTAATCCCACAGTGATCTCAATTTATAAATTAGATTTTTGTCATAAGTCTCTATGTTTAGGAAAAATACAGTATGCATAGGGTTTAGTACTGTTTGCTCGATCAGGCATCGTCAGGGTCTTGGAATGTACCCACACAGCTAAGGAAGGATTACTGTGCTCTGAAAGAAAATCCCTTCCTTCCTTAGGGCCGTGCCTATACTGGGCTCCAATAAATAGTTCCTGGTGTGCACCCCTCTCTCCCCTTCTAACCTGGCATTGCGCCATGGGCTGCCTGTTGCAAACACCTAGCTAGCTGGTTCTTAGGACAGGTCTCAGGAGTCAAACAGCCCCTAGCGTTGGAAGTGAAGCAGAGGGAACCGGCTGCTCTCGGGTGTGCTCTGTTGTAAATGGAGGTCGAGAGAAGGAATAGGAACACCTGTCTCGTGGCCTTATTCCCAAATTCCTTGTTCAAATGGTCCATCCCTTTTTTCCAGAGTTCCTGGTGGATGGACACAGGATGCTAATAAATGATGGTGACAACATAGCTTTTGTTGTTTGGCACTGGGGAAGTCCTAAAGTAGGGAAAATCGGGAAGGTCTCTGGTGAGGCTGGGAACATTATCAACACTGTATGACTTTAAAGACGAGTCCCTGTTAAAAAGAGCCATATCTAAGAGTAAGATGAACATACATGTTTGCCAGCCTTTGTACTGGCTGTCCCTTCTGCTGTGGATGAGCACGCTCTGCTCCCGAGAGGGATGCTTGGCTTCAGCACTGATGTGACGCCTCTTCAGCCCACAGATAGCCAGGTACTTGGTGGGGAGAGTGTTGGAACCACACAAGGAAAGCTTCAGGTCTTGGACCAGAGTGAATTTCAGCAGCTGGCCCAGCGTGGATGGGTCTGTGAACCAGATGGTCAGGTGGTCATGATATCTGGTTTGCTCCATGGCAAAAGGCAGGACAGACTTACAGTTGCACATCAAGCTGGCCAGACTGTAGTCACAGTCCCTGATGTCCTCAGGGCAGCTGCAGTTCCGAATGGTATCTCCCCTTGTGAAAATCAGTGTGCGGCTGTTCTGACCTTCTGTGAAGTGGCCCAGTGTAATGATACCTAGCACTCCGAGCAGGAGCGGGCAGAGACTGGAGGGTGGTGCCATTCTCGCCCAACATGAACTGGTGCGTTCCTCTTCCTCCTCCCTGAGGCAGGTCGTTGGAAGTCACCTGAAAGGAAACCTGACACTTTACTATCTCAGTCTTCTTAGAAGTACACACCCGGCTGGAAAAGCACCCCAGACCTCCAGTTGCAAACCTTCCTGCCGTGCAGTTCTGGTGGAGACAGGCAGTGCTTTTGTCTTGGCACTTGGTGAGAAGCGGCAGCCAGACTTCTGAACTCTGCTTGGTTGAAGCATAAAACTCCCAGTGACAGGTGCTGACAGGAAGACTAACACGCCAAGGGAGCTGGCGGGATGCCAGCAAAGGGGCTACCACGTCCTACCGACTCAGGGACTTGGAGTTACTTCAGTGAGCACACACACCCTGCCAACATCCAGTCACTGCCTCCTATCTGTACTTGCATAGCCCAGAGCAAGCGCATGCCCCTCTCCCACACGGGATCTGACTTCCTGGAATTCAAAGACAAGCCCTTCTTTGTAGGAGTCAACCGCCTACCTATGCACACTGGCTGCCCCTACATGCATGCTGCACACACACACACACACACACACACACACACACACACACACACACACACGCTGGCTACCCACACATGCTGGGTAACCAGCACTATGTGAACAGCCGTTAAACATTTAACCCCTTCTCTGGTCCTACAAAGCCCTTGTGTACCAGAGTCAGTTCTAACTGTTAACATCATAGGGCTAGTCAACTGCCGAGTTGTCAAATAATTTACTGTGGGTCCCCAAACTGAACTATGTAAGCACCGAAAACAGACGGTGGGAGGAAAATGGGAAACATTTGTATTTTAAAGAGTAACTGGGGACAATGACGGACTGGCCAGGCATATAACTGATGAGCATCCCCTCTTGTGATGTCTCTGTAGGAAAGCGAGCGTTGTGGCAGAAGGCGTCGGATTTCAGTTTTGCAAAAACATCTGTGTTTATTGGATATCATAGGGATTGAGAAACACTTGGCGTATGTGACTGGGAAGATCAGAGTTGTGGGCAGGGCTGGCCACTGTAAGAAGAGTCAGGGAGGCAAGAGAAGGTTATTCTGAGGTGTTAAATGTATGCCCAAAGCCAGGCGTTGGTGGCGCATGCCTTTAATCCTAGCATGCTGGAGGCAGAGGCAGGCGGATCTCTGTGAGTTCGAGACCAGCCTGGTCTACAGAGCGAGTTCCAGGACAGGCTCCAAAACAATACAGTGAAACCCTGTCTCCAAAAAAAAAAAAAAAGAAAGAAAGAAAGAAAGTCTGTCCAAAGACTATGATGGCAGCAGGAAGGGACACACCGAGGGTGCGAGGCTGCAGGCACAAAGGAATTGAAAGGAGGCAAAGCTGAAGCTGCCAGGCTCTGCCAGACAGGCACAAGTCACCGGGAGACAGGACTGACTCAGCCAACTGAAGAACTGAAGTCAGGCGGGTGCTGTGTGTCCAGCCCTGAACCAGGCCAAGCCGAGGAAACAGCTTTCCGCAGGAACTGTGCGCCGGCTTCCAGGGCTACCCTCGGTGGAAGAGGAACAGAGACAAACTGAGACTCGCTGCAGGAACGCAAAGGTGGCTGCAGAGACCAGCAGACTGACTTAGCTGCAGGACTGCATAGGCTCGTTTTGTAGTGTCTTGTGTTCATTTTGAAGCGGGCATAGGAGATTCGTAGAGAGTTTCTTAAAAGGTGTGTTTGTGAGTAAAAAGCTCTGCTAAACTTGGGGCCAGTGTGCTCCGAGAGCAAGAGGCTTGCCTGTCTTAAATGTCATCAGAAGGCACAGGTGACTGACACCCCACTTTGTAAGGGACGGAAGGGACTTTGTCAACTACAAGATCATTTTTAGACAATCGGTTGTCCCAGATTCTGCCAGGTTTCTGGGACTCCTCGTCCCAGTAACCTTGTGTTCACAACACTAGGAATACTGTGACTGTCACTGGCTCTCTCTGATCCCTGCCTAAAAGAGACAGTGACAGGGACTTGGGTGGTGAGAGTACTTCTGTACATCAGCCACAAGCTGGGAGGAAGGGGCTGTCATTTGCTGGGTGCTGATACTGTACAGTGTATGTAGGGCAGAGAGGGGACAGGAAGGGAAAAGCATGATTGTTTGCCAGAAAATGGACAGCAGAAGCTTCCAAGGAGATTTGGGACTTGATAAGAAAGTCCTGGGTATATGTCAATAAAGCACTGTTGGCCAATAGGGAAGCAAGATAGGTGGGACTAGGAGTTGAGAAGGACTCTGGGAAGGAGAAACACAGGGAGTCAAAATGTAACCACCATAGGGATAAGAAGCCCAGACCCTTTTCTCCGGTAAGAGAAATACTTAGATTAACAATTATGAGGTAAATACTTAAGTCAGAGCTAGCCAGTAGAAACAAGCAAGGCCAACAGCTTCATAATTAATACAGCGTCTTGTGTGTTATTTGGGGACTACAACGCAGCAGAGCCCAGGCGACTGGTGGGGAAAAACCCAAAGCAGCTGGCAAGGAAAAGGCTTCTCTTTACAAATGGTGTTCAGGAGTGGGATCATGAATTTCCACGTAGAATGACAAAAGCTTTAAAGGAATTTTAGAAACAAAAGAACAGAGAAAAGCATGGGTTCTTGGTATTTTTCTCAGGTGGGCTCTGTTTTGCTAGCGACAAGCAGAGACTCATGCGGCTTGCTTAAGGGAGTCTTCCTGACTCATCATAAAAAACAAACAAACAAACAAACAAAGCAAGGTTCTTTTAAGAGGCTCTGCTAATAATTGAAAGGTGTGTACTTACAGCTGGAAGTGGCAGTGACTACATCTCCAAGCCGGCAGCTTTTGCTGGATGTCAGCATAGACTGAGACAGTGAGCTGGAATCACGCTTACACCCGCCATCTTGGAAAAACTGCAGTTTAAACAGCTGAAGTTTTAACAGATAAGACATGTGGCCAGAAAAACATAAAGATTTACAGTAAAGTCAGACTTGAATATAGAAAAACCTCTAAAGGTTTACAATGTGTTTAAAAATATATGTAGAATTGAGAGAGAAAAAGAAACGACATAGTGGTAAATAAATAGAGAAGCCGGCCGTGGTGGCACAAGCCAGTAGGATTTGCTGCAGAGGCAGAGGCAGGCAGATTTCCAGAGAAACCCTGTCTCAGAGAAATAAATAAATAAATAAAAGTAAAAGAAATAGAGTAATAATAATAGATAGATAAATAAGCCACGTAAAGATGGAAATACACAGAGAGTCTGGATACTGTACGCTATTGTGTTTTTCAGTTTTTTGATTGCTAAGGAAGGAACAACTACTAAAGTACACTTGATTATAAATGCTGCTGAATTAATTCAACTTATATCTTTTGAAAATGCCTTGACTTCAAAATTTAAATATAAGGATATGTTACTTTGGAAAAGAGTTTTTGTTTATGTTTCTACAGAAAATGAAAAGCTGAGGATTCCTTCCAGGCTTCTGTGGTTTGATGAACCAAAATCCCCGGAAGCAATGGCCCAAGTGATTCAACATCTAAAACAGCTAAGATGATGGAGCCTTACAGACCCTGAAAATAAGGACTTATACAGGTTTCTGAGTTTCTGTCATGATCCCCATGGTATGAACAGCGCCCCCTTCCAGCATGAAGCAGTTTGGAATGAGCAGACATCCAAATCCCCATATTGTTTATAAATATTTGTTTTCATTTAAATTGGGTTGCTTATAATTGGTTAATGATCACAACCAATCTCTTTTTAAAAGAAAAAGGGGATTATGTATGGAAATGAGTACTTTGTATTGGTATGGTTTTTCATTTATTGATACAAATCCAGGGTCAATTTTGTGATGTGTATATTTCTCCTCTTGATTAAGTATTGTGCTTATACTGATCTTTTAAAAATAATGCATAATTAAATACAGACTATAGATAGTTATTTATATTAGTTAGAATTTATAGTTAGGTAAGTTAGGTTTTCTAGATATACAGAGATATATTTGAGACAGATAGACAGTCTTCAAACCTTTCAAAGACCTTCAGAAAATGGCATTTAAAATGATTTAGGGTTTTTCTTGACAATGAAAAATGTCTGCCCCTGGCATCACAAATTACGTCTGAGAGGAAGATGGGCATCGAAGAAACTCGTTATGGAGTTTGCTTTCAACATGGCAAGATTAGCCATTTGGGCAAGAAACTGCTCTTGCCTGGACTGCTTGACTGTTGCTGTATAAACCGGACATGCAGGACCCACAGGAAAGTGACTGCTGAACTCAAACAGCCTTTCAGGGTTCCTGATTCATGGAAGAGTCTATGAGACTTTCTACAGGACACAGAAAAATGACTAACAGACTGCCAATGCAGATGGACAGTTTGAAATTTCCTGCTTTGCTGAGAAGTGTTCCAGACACATTATGGCCTATGGGCTGAAGATGGATGCCCCAACGTTACAGAGGAACTTCGGGTGACTGTCCAGGCAGTAAGATGTCTCTGTCAATCTTAGTGTTTATATATTATCCTTCTGTGGTCTTTGATGGAGTTGAAGACAGATAGTTATAATTATAGTTTTCCTTAGTTATGATAAAAGATAAGCTACATATAGAACTTTGAACTCACAAGGATGGGATGGATGATATTTTCTTTAAATCTTGCTAAATGTTGATAGACAAAATGTAACTATGTTCTTATTTGATAACTGTTCTGATATATATATATATATATATATATATATATAAAATTTGACTATGTTAAAGTTAAGACCTTTCTTTTTGTTTAGACAGAAAAGAGGAGATGATGGGGGAAGTCCTATGTATATGTCAATAAAGCACTGTTGGCCCGTAGGGAAGCAAGATAGGTGGGACTAGGAGTCCTGGAGGACTCTGGGAAGGAGAAACACGGGGAGTCACGATGTAGCCCGCCAGAGAAGTAAGATGTCTGGAACTTTTCTCTGGTAAGAGAAATACTTAGATTAACAATTATGGGATAAATACTTAAGTCAGAGCTAGCCAGTAAGAAACAAGCAAGGCCAACAGCTTCATAATTAATACAGCGTCTTGTGTGTTATTTTGGGGACTACAACATGACAGAGGCCAGGCAACTGGTGGGGGAAAACAAAAGCAGCCGACAAGGAAAAGGCTTCTCTTTACAAGGACTCTCTTTGCAGTGGTCAGGGCATGACTGGACACCAGGGAGCCCAGAGGCCAGGATGAGGAGGCCAGTTGCTGGAAGCTTCCCTGATGGTGCGCAGGTGGTGGTGGGGGATGTCCTGCTATCCATTCCATTCCATTTCGACATTTTTCTCCTTCAGCTTCCCATGAACGTCTTTTTGCATGCTTGTTAAACATGGACTGTGCCTACCCTAGCTTCACTGCACAGTCGCTAATTTGTACCCATGCTATCCCCAGAACGCGCATAGCCAAATCACACTGCCTGCGTTTTATGGAAGCACGAGAGTGGAACTCTGAGAACAGGGCGTGCCATGTCGATGTGGGCCGGCGGGTGCCGGCCCAGCAGGACCTCAGGCTCTCCCTCCCCACCTGAGCTATGGCTTTCCTTCCCAACCACAGCTCGCCTCTCCTGCTTGCTTCCGCCATGGTGCCGGTTGCCGTGGGCCCCTACAAGAACGGGTGCAGTACTATTTGCATGGTTAGCTTTCACAACTGTAAGGTAAAGAAGCCTCTTTCTTTGTAAACCTCTCGGCCTCGGGTATTTCTTTATAGTGACAGACTAATACGCTTTGTGGGATATATTTAGTGTCCTCTTTATTGCATGACCCTTCATTTCATCTCCTCAGAATCTTCAGATACTTTTGCATCGACACTTTGGGTACCACATTTGTGATGGACTTCTTTGCTCACTCCCCAAATGCTAGCTTTAGAGTGTGTTCCTTGGGGTGCGGGGCCCTGCCTGTGTTCCGCGCTTGTCTTCAGTACCACAGGGCAGGCTTAACCCTGAAACG
This sequence comes from Mesocricetus auratus, assembly GCF_017639785.1. Lineage (NCBI taxonomy): Eukaryota > Metazoa > Chordata > Mammalia > Rodentia > Cricetidae > Mesocricetus > Mesocricetus auratus. The sequence goes on along the minus strand of NW_024429192.1, from coordinate 6,560,458 downwards.
GTTTACTTCTTACTGGGACCCTTACTGACCTCTAGCTCTTGTCCCCCCCCCCCGCACACGCGTTTGCTTTACTGGGGTCCTTTCCTCAGCTGCTTTTCCATTTTAGAATAAAAGTCCTTTTTGACTTCAGGTTGAATACACCTGTGAATTAAGGTTTTTAGATCACATTTGCTTTTAATTGCTGCAATGATTTGAAGAACAGTACTACATTACTCCAGTCATGCTTTGTCCTCTGCATTCATTCCGCTTACAAAACTCAAACAGCGTTATTTCTGGCATTCCAAGTGTGTTTCGGGTGCACGGCCCAGAAGCTGTCCTCCCTTGGACAGGGTTTCTGCTTACAAACGGAACTCATCCCGTTTAAGACAAGTATAAACACACTCTAAATGTTGGGTGTAACCCCAGATTGAGAAGGAATCTCTGTGACATTTGTTCTGAGGCAACTGCTATCCGTATCTACTTAATTCAAAAGTCTTTGCCTTCAGACCGCTTGTCTCCTGTATTAGTTGCTACAGAGAGTCCTCTGGCTTTAAAATCTCACCCAAGGACGGGTCTCATGAGTGGACATAGTTTTTGTCATTTTGCTGGAAAGTTTCAGATCTGCTGACACTGAGGTTTTGTCATTCCTACAGTTATCTGACCTGAGTACCCCAACTTCTCCCCCCCACCCCCACCCCCACCCCAGCATGCTTGACTTCATATCTAAGCTTCCTTTAATGGTATGGTGTTGTGCAATAGACTTCCAACCAATGGAATAGAGAAGAAAAGTCTAAGGAAGACTCGAGAGCCCTAAGAGATGCCAAAACTACCAGGAAAAGCTTGAGTCTCGAAATGATTTGGAGAGGAGCACGCCCCCCCCCTTAAATGTCACTGGGCTGTGATATAAGGGCAACGCTGTAAGCCACGGGTGTTGGGACATTTGTGCACAGGTGCTAATCTCAGACCAGGCGGCACTGAATAGTGGGGCTGCTGTTTACAGCCAGATCCTCTTTTCTCAAAGAATGATGAGCCGATGTTTAGAGGGCATTTAGTCACTACCAGACTAATCATGGGAACCAAAAAGAAAGATGGTACTGCACGTCCTTCACAGGCCTTGGTGTTTCCCAGTGCTCGTTAGGAAACAGCCTCCAGGCAGCCAATGAGAAGACGCGCCTTTGGCAGCGCTGGTAAAGATGCAGATGAAGCGTTACGGGTGGGCACTGTTGGGACTTTGGGGACAAAGGGGGCTGGGCTAGGAGAGACATGCAACGTGGGGAATAACTGCAGGACTTGGTGTGTTCAGAGCACACATCAGCTCCTGGGCCCACGAGCTGTAAACACACACCGGGCAAGCAAGTCTAGGCAGGACCTTGCCGGCCAAGCCGAGAGATTTAGGCCTATTCTGACAGCAGTTTGGTCTCCAAGCTAGTTTAAAATCATCCCATCAGTAAAAAATTTGGAAAAATATTCCCAAATAGTCATGAGGCTTTATTTACAAAGACCATACGCATATTGCCTACATTGTAAATAATACCCAAATAGAAATTTAAAATTTTGATAAGCAAATGAAAGTTTTCTGTCTCCATCTGTATCCCCCGGCTTGGCCTATGCACCTTCCTCAGTGTCCACAGCCTTCGGAGCTTCTCTAAAAGAGGCACACATGAGCCGCGGAGGTAAGTAGCAGGGGAGAGAGCTGTGTTTAAGGAAGGTTAGCTGATGTGTCCTAAGGACACGTCTCCCCAGGGAAAGCTCATGCAGCGGCGGGAGAGGGGCTCTCAGGGACACTGTCCAAGTTTTAGTGTGGGATCTTGGAAAGCCTTGAGTTCTTAGCACTTTCCTTTTCTTCGGGTGTGTTCCGGGGATGCACTGCAGGGGGCGGGTGGGAGATAAACTGGGGAGATATTAGAGGGAATGATGTCCTTGATGCTCAAAAGCTCACAAAGCGGAAAGTTCAGTGAGCTCGGATCTCTCCTGATGTCGCCTCAATGTGATAAGCGCTGTTTTCTTTTCTTTCTTCTTCCCATTCCGCAGCAGGCCAAGGGATGGGCCACTGAGTTTCCCCATGGCTTTCCAAGTGCCAGGCACTGAAGTCACCGCTCTGTGGGTGAAGGGCATGCATAGCTCTCTTACAAAGTTCACAGTGAGGCGGGACCCAAACAAGCCATCGCTGATGCAGTCAGCATGCTGGCTGATTTAGTCAACTGTTCGCTACCGTTTCACAAACTTGTCGGTGTGAAAAAAAGGAAAGTAAAAATGTATGTCTCGGATATTGGATTTTTTTTGGCAAAATTAGCTTCAAGGATACAATTTGTGTCATCGTCACACTCGATTTAAAATGTCTTTGTGACTGTTCCCACTCATCTCACCGTATGTGGCTACGCCAGCCTGAGAGCCCTTCTGAGTCCCATGTCCTTCAATTTGGTGCCGGGTGGTAATGCTAACACGCAGGTTAGAAGCAAATCAAAACAAACGCAATGGTCCTATTCAGAAACGCTGTTACTGCTGTAAGTGCACGTAAGAGCCGTGCCATTAAGCCCTGTTCACAAGCGGCAGAGTTTCCCAGTGGTATCAGGATTCGATCAGCACTCCCCGCCAAGACACACCCAGAAGCCACTTCAAGGTCGGAAGTAAGTGGTGTGTTCACTGCATCTTGTACCAACAGTTTGATGCAAGACCAGGTTCAGCGGAGAGATCCTCTCTTGGCCTCGTACTTTTCTGTAACAAGTCAATTCAGATTTACAACCAGCTGTGCAGATAGGGAGTTCTGGAATTATTAGTGAGGTAACCTGGGAATTGATGGAATTAGTTGTCCGTTCCCATATCTACTAATTCAGATGTGTGTGGAAATATTTAAAGAAACTGCAGGAGTGCAGATGCCAGTAAAGTGCATTGTTTTTAAATTGCCTTCGTTGTTTTGTGTGTCAGGGTGGGGGTGTCCACCTGCAGCTGCGAGTGTGTGGAGGTCAGAGAACACTTGGGAGCATTGGCTCTCTCCTTCCACCACGTGGGTCCTGAGCGCTGAATTCTGTTTGAGAGCCTTGGCGGCAAGCATTTTTAACCACAGAACCATCTCACTGGTTCCAACGCACACAATTGCTGATCTCTTGCTCCCACCCTAAGGATGCCTCTGCCCCAGTCCCTGGTCCATGAGGTAGATGTCTTACCGAGTGGGACATCTCCTGAATGTCCCCCAGTGTCTCCCAAACAGCACCCCCAGCTGGGGATCGAATGGGTAAAGAGCCTCCTGGGGGTTTCCAGAAAGAACCAGCTCTTAAGACATGTTTGTTTTGGGAGATAGCTGGGCGGATGTGTTGTGGACATCAGATTTCTGCTGTGACAAAGTCCTGATTTTCTTGCTGACAGCTGTTCGTTCTCTAGTTGTTAGCACGGAACCGGATGGACAGGAACACCATGAGTTTATCATTCTGGTGATCTCCCCCCCACGGCTAAGTCAAAGATGTACCTGCTTGGTCTTTGTTTCCTTTTTGCTTTTGATATTCTACGGATGTGCAATGTACCACATCGTCAAATCAGTTTCACATACCGGCCGCATCAGTGACTCCAGAGGCTGAGGCGGGGGTGGGGTGGGGGAGGTGGGGGGGGTGGGAGATCAAACCAGCCAGGGCAACACGGAAAGGCTCTGGCTCCAACAAAGCAAAATCCTGCCGTGCATGATGGTGCACGCCTTTAACTGCAGCACTGGAGAAGCAGAGGCAGGCAGATCTCTGGGAATTGAAGGCCAGCCTGGTCTTCATAGTGAGTCTCAGGACATAGAGAGGCCCAGTCTCTTAAAATCAATAATAAAGTAACAAAGTTTTTCCTTGGGTGACTTAAGATATAAATATTGGAAGCAATGGATATTTAGACTTTATTCCTTTTTGACTGATGTTTAAAGGTTTTACAGTGAGTTCTGGAAGTTATGACTAAGGCTAACATGACATCTGGAAAAAGAACAAAGGCAGTTGGTAAAATCGAAGCAGCTTCAGTTTGCTAAAACAATGCGTCGTGGTCATGGGTTGTGACAAATAAACTAAGGTAAGATGTTTTCTCCACACAGGACCACTCTGTGCTATCTGCCTGTTCCTTATGGTAAACCTAACTCTTCTAAAACATGATTACTAAAAAGAATGTATCCCAACTCTCCGAAACTCATTCTGTGACGGCACAGCTCCACGAGATAATCTGGGCATCACAATTTGGGCTAAGCTAAATGTCCATGAAGCCGATAGGAACTACTCAAAGTGGATTCTTCAGAACTATAGCCACGGAGAAGAGTTTGGTTTTCTTAGTGACTGGTCCCTGGGTGTGCCTATGGAGGACTATGTCCATTGTGTTCATTGGGTTAGGAAGATCTGTCCACTGTGGGCGGCCCCATTCCCTGGATGGAATCCTGGACCGTATAAGTGAAGGGAGGAAGCTGAGCAGTAGTGGACGTGAGTTACCCTCTGCTTCCTGTTACTGGGGCCAAGAAGCTGTGGTTGGATAGGTCCTAGGCCCTCAAGGATAACCTATTACTATTATTATGTTAAATCGACATAGAATTAAACAGACTCGTAATGATTGCTTGCAGAGGCGGGGCCAGAGGGATTCTGAGTCAGAGGCAGTGGATGACTACAAGGGAACCACACTTCCCACGGCACGTATGAACTCACAAGGGTTGTGAGAGCACGCACAGGACGCAAGGCAGGTAAACCCCAGCATGGAGACAGAGAGAAGGTGGACATGAGTCCCACTCCTAGCTGAGGGCTATTGGAAGCTGATAACTGCTGGGAGTGGGAGGGGGAGTCAGGGAGGCCCTCATCTGTCAACCAAGCCCCAGTGGAAGATCACACATTATAAAACACACGGGCAGCACCAATTAGACTTATCTTCTTTTAAAGGGTACCAAGTTGGGTGGGTGGAGAGGGGAGGAGGAGGTGGATCTTAGCGGAGCCTGGGGAAGGATGAATATGATCAGAACATATTGTAAGAACTTCTCAAAGAAACAATAAACACAACGAGAAGAAAAAATACCACCACCAACAAAAAATGCTCATCAATACAAGGCAATGTCCTTCAAGCGCCGTTCAGCGTGCTAAAACTGACTGCAGCCCATCAGAGCAGGCACTCTCTATTGTTTATACACTACATTATTAATTTTCATTTTATAATAGGTCTCACTATGTTGCTCTAGCTGGTCTTGAAGTCCTTAGCTCAATGGAACCTTCCACAGGATCAGCTGGCACCCCGGGAACACACCTGTCTTTCCTTAATAATACTAACACGGAATGCGCCCGCGTCTGCTTCAAATGCTGGGTATATTTTAGGCCCTCGACTACTTGCAATAGCCCTAAAGGCAGGTAGTAAATCTCCACTATCGTATTTGAGAATGGAGATACAGAGTGGCTGGATAACTTGTCAAAGACCCAAGATCTAGTTAATAATGGCTCAGAATTTAAACCAGACATCCAAACACGGCCATAAGGAGCCACAGTGGGAATGCAGGGCCACCACTGAGCCCCAGGTCGTGTGGAGACTCCGTGGACATCCCGCATGCCATAACCCATTGCTGGACTATGAGGCCTCTGACTGAAGGAACAGTCTATGGAAACCTTACACTTAACGAGATGAATCAAGGGGGTTCTGTTACATATAAACACTTCAGAAACAATCTTTATAAAAGAAACAGGCGTACATTAGTTAAGCTCAAGTTCATCATCAGAAGGAAGCTAATATAAGCTGCATGCTGCTTCAACTAATGTGGGTATGGAGTGTGGTACAAAGAACAGTTCCGTGACAGCCCCAGGAACCCCTCACCAAAATGGGTGGTTACCTCTCCTGCCACTGGACACGGTGAGTTTGGCAATGAGCAAACCCTTCAAGTTTCCCCCTGGAGGGACCCGGAATATACTCAGGTAATTTACTCACTGGCTTGTGAGCCCATGGCTTTGCCCAGCTGCCCACTAGACACACATGGTCGGGCTGCTCAGACTGACTGCTGTCCATGCTGGTGACCTCTTACTTGTCTCTTAAAGGCACAGAAACAAGCCACTGGATGGTGGGTCTTCAAAGCTAACCATTTGCCAGTTTTAAGCACTGAAAAACCAGTGTGGAAAAGAAAGTTGGAAACTACGACTTAGCTGTTGAAAAACACTAATCATTATAAACACTTTACTGAAACTATTATTCTCAGAAACTGCCCAAGTTCCGTCAAAAAAAAAAACTATGAAAAAATTTGTTTCCCCTCCAAACATATTGCATTATTCAATCTTAAAAAAAACTAAGAACTTCTCTCTCTCTCTCTCTCTCTCTCTCTCTCTCTCTCTCTCTCTCTCTCTCTCTCTCTCTCTCTCACACACACACACACAATTCAAAACATGTTTGCAAACTTGTTTGCAAACAATTGAAGTCTGGTTTTTCAGGATTTTATAAGAACTTTTTTCCCCATAAATATCACATACAATGCTTGAACCAAATATATCAGCATACTTTTTGCTAAGATCTGCCAAGAGCATGTTTATAAAACAATAAGGTTGATGTAGGAGTGTACATGGACTATGGGACTTGCATGAAAACATGCAGCTTGTTCAGTAATCACACTTTTTCACTTTTGCACAAAAGCACCACATTTTTGTTGTTTTTTAAAAATCTACCTATCCAATCTGCCTTTTAATGCTTATTTAAGACGTCTACTGCTCTTTTTTTCATTTCCTGCTTTCTGGGAGAGTAAACGCTATAACCCTGGCGTGTAAGCAGCTGTAGACACCGCGGAAGGATAAAGGCGAAGCTCCAAAGCCTCCTCGGCTATGCGGCTTCCGAGCCCCCTGGGTGTTCCCCGCGATTCGCTGCAGAGAGGAGATGATTCACTCCTAGGCTGGAAACACTAACAGAAGAGACTAATGAAATGTTTAAAAACAGAAACAGGTGCAGACTCCTGTCTCTTTAGGGACCAAGGAGATGGCTGTCTCCCATTCTTTGCTCAATGTCCTGGAAAGTGTTTCCTTTCAACGGTGGAGGGCCAAACCAGTTGCTTGGAAGCCCCAAGCACCCTCAGGCGACACATTCAGGGGCTGTGGCAGTCCCCAGGCGGTCACCCTCGAGAGGGCCCCTCCAGCAGTCTCAGAGCATTCCGGCCGCAAAGCCCGTAGGTATCAAAGTTGCCGGTTGATCTGTCAGGCTCGGTAAACAGCGCAGGCAGTACTTACACCTTGCAGCTCGACCACCGCGGGGCCTCTCCCGCTTCCTGGGTCACCGCGGCTCCTTCACCCTGGTTTGACAGGGGGTTTAATCTGCGAGCCAGGGTGGAACGCTGGTCTCGTGGTCGCCTGGTCTCCCGCTTGCTGTTCTTTCCCATTTCCAGAGGGCCAGTGGCCTGGTGGTTTCCGTGGCAACTAGAAGGAAGCTGGCTGGCCCACCGGTTTTATTAACCACACAGCAGGATAGAACCTGTCTCTTTGGGGCTGTAAGCCGGGAAATTTCCAGAAGAAACCAAGGGTACTGCTGCTGTAGACTGACACCAAAGGAAGAAGCTCTACACTAGCAGGAAATTGGATGCATTAATAGTGGACAGAGGAGGGGCCTCGGTATTTTTATATCCAAGATTTGTTCCGCTCTCTTTGGCCTGATGAATTGTTTCTTATGGTAAGTGCCTCAGCTGGAATAAAATTGTGATTGTTCCAAAAGTCTCTCCTCTCTCATTCAGTCATTTTTTTAAATGCTAGAAGCCAGAAAATAAGTAAACAGGAAAAAAATGTACAGATCCATTAAATCATGGCTTAACCCATTTGGGGCTGCTACAACATGTCCTAAACTTAGGTGGCTTAAAAACAAAAAATGTATTCTTAGTCTTTTGGAGACAGGGACATTTTAGATGGAGGCTCCAGTCTTCTATGCAATGTCGGATGGGGACAGAGGGGACATTTAGGCGCACGGACAGCCAGCCTTCCAGGCGTGTTCTCATAGCTCCTTGTATGGCTGCTAGCCCCATTCATGAAGGTTCCACCCTTGTGACCTCACATCCAGTCTTTAGCAGCGAATGAGGGTTCGCTAAGTATGGGAGGACTCAGGTGGACGGAGGAGGGTTCACTAAGTATGGGAGGACTCAGGAGGATGGAGGAGGGTTCACTAAGTATGGGAGGACTCAGGTAGGTGGCGGAGGGTTCACTAAGTATGGGAGGACTCAGGCGGACGGAGGAGGGTTCGCTAAGTATGGGAGGACTCAGGTGGACAGAGGAGGGTTCACTGAGGTGAAGTACCGTGGGCCTAGAGGAAAATATGTAAAGTGAATTGGATGTGGCGTAGCAATATTCCAAAGAGAATAACACCTTACTCTGGATATCTGTCTGTCTGTCCATCCGTCCGTCCGTCCATCCATCTGTCCGTCCATCCATCCATCCAGCCAGCCAGCCATCCATCCATCCACGACCCCTTAGCACACACAAGCCCCGTGCCAGGAAAGCTGGAGGACATGGAGATAAATAAGGGGTTATACAAGCTAATTGTGGGAAGCCCGTGAAGGGAGGAACGAGACAACAGCTGCACATCTTAGAGATCACCGGGGGTTTGAATGGTGGCGTTTGATCACGGCCCTCAAAGATGGCCAGGTCCCGGTGGGTCGGAGGCAGTAAAGCCGAACTATAGCACTGTATTGGTGATTATTTAACCAATGGGGGTACGAACAAATATTTCCTCCTCTCTACCTTTTAAAAAGTCTCTGTGTGTGTGGGGGGGCTGTGTCACTCATGTAAAGGTCAGGGGACAGCCTCAGAGAGGGGACGGCCTCAGATAGAGGACGACCTCAGATAGAGGGGACGGCCTCAGAGAGGGGACGACCTCAGAGAGGGGACAGCCTCAGATAGAGGGGACGGCCTCAGATAGAGGACGACCTCACATAGAGGACAACCTCAGAGAGGGGACGACCTCAGATAGAGAGGACGGCCTCAGATAGAGGGGGCGGCCTCAGATAGAGGGGAGACCTCAGATAGAGGGGACGGCCTCAGATAGAGGGGAGACCTCAGATAGAGGGGACGGCCTCAGATAGAGGGGGCGGCCTCAGATAGACGCTGGTCTTTACCCTCCGCCTCCCTCGAGTGTCTCTTTCTCTTCCTCTCCGGCCTCTCTCCTGCTGCGTACGGTAGTCTCCATGGCCAAGTTTCCCACGCTCTGCTTCTCACTGAAGCCGCAGGCCCGTGCACTCCACAGCTCGTGTTCTGTGCCTCCAGGGACTTGAACTGGGCTCCTGCTCATATAGCCAGGGCTTCCCCTGCTTACTCCTCTCCCGACAACTGGGGTTTCTCACCTACCCCGGGGCCCGGGTCCTCAAACAACTGAGCAAACGCTCAGTTTAGAGATGGCACAGTCCCACACCTAGGGAGCTATTCTGACCAGCAGACGGCAGGCAGCGAGGACAAAGGGACCTGACGAGCATCGACTCTCGCTGGCTTGTGGCCCCACCTGAAAGACTGACCTCTGGGGGAGGGGAGGCCGTGAGTGTGTGTGTGTGTGTGTGTGTGTGTGTGTGTGTGAACCAGAAACTTGGCCTAGGCTACAGTGTTCGCAGCCTCTGTGCTGGCTTGGGCTTTCCCGTAATATAGGCCCTCTTGTGTCACCTTGTACCTTGTGAGTAGCCCTTCACCCCATTCCTGTTAGTAACCCCCCAAAAACTCACTAGTAGTCTGGTGGTCCAGGTGGCGCACGCCTTTAATCCCAGCACTCGGGAGGCAGAAGCAGGCGGATCTCTGTGAGTTCAAGGCCAGCCTGGTCTACAGAGTGAGGTCCAGGACAGCCAGGGCTGCACAGAGAAACCCTGTCCTGAAAAGCCAACAAAACAAAGAAACAAAAACAAAACAACCCACCAAGCCAAGCAAACAACCAACTAAAAAAAAAAAAAAACCAACTCCCTGGTTCACCAGGTTGGATACTGGTGTCATTGTTACTTTGGTCTGCTGCAGTTTCTCTTTCTGGAGTGAGAAGTCAGGCGTGCATTACATCTCCCCAGGAAAGGTCTAACCTCGGTTCATTAGTAAACTCTTTGCAGTCCTTTGATCAGTGCAACTTCAAACCCCACAAAACCTATGTACAGCTTTGTGAAGACACCCGAACGCTCACTTAACCCCGACTCTCTGCTCTCTACTCGGTAACCCATGCTTGGAGCTGAGATTCTTTCCTGTAGCGTGGTCAAGAGCCCAGCTTCACCTGCGCGGAGGTCCCTAACCCGGTGAGTCCCCGGCACCTGGCGGCAGCACGGGGCTGAGTAGCTCAGCGTTGCCACCAGCTCCCTGCTATGATATACTGCTCACCATAGACCTCAAGCACCGGGGCCAACAGCCATGAACATAAACCTCCAGAACTGGACGAAGAGCAGACTCCCCCCTTCACAACTTGATCATCTCGGCTATTTTTACAGCACCGTAGAACCGACTAGCACAAGGCCCCAGCTCGAGAGGAAGGAAGGCAAACGCGTGCTCCCTTTGCCAGCAAGCGGTCAGCTTATGACCCCCGATTGTGCAGAGAGCCCCGTGCATGAGATGTGTGTCTAAGAGGGAGAGGACCAATGGAGGACCGAGAGACAAACTGTCCAGTTGTTAACCAACCAGGGTAACGGGTCGACAGCTTTATGGATCCAGGTGGAAGGCCAGCACCGGGCAAGTCACTGAACTCAGGTCCTGAAAAGCCAGCAGACTGTACGTTCAGCTAAGCGTGGTGTGTTCTGGGGCACCAGCAGGCTAGGTGGAGAGGCCCTTGCCCAGTGACTACAAGGGTGATCAGTAAGGATGGAGTTAATATGATCAAAGTGTATTATGTACATATGCCAAAATGTCACAATGAAACCCCATATCCCAAGAGAGTGTCTGCAGCCCTGGACATGGGGACTGCCGGTGGTACCGTCCTCACATTTCCAATTATCCTTATGTCTCACTAAGTTAGATGCCCACATCCTAATATTTGTCAAACTCCCCTCAGGTCGGCTTCAAACCATGGGGGAAAGCAAGCCACCTGCTGTGGCTGGCCGGACTGTGAACTTCTGACCAAGTCTGCCACCTACTGGTGAGACTTGATTCTCACCGGCAGACCTAATCCCCAGCTGTCCCCAAGGCCTGCTGTCCAAGCTTCCTTCATTCCTTCCTGGTCCACACACACTTAGCCCACGGCTGCTGGACATTTGCAGGTGTTAGTAGACATGCTGATTCTTGTTACAGGTGACAACCACGCCACACTAAGGGAAGATTTTTGCCATTTTGACTGGAGGATACAACCAAAAAGGCACAGTTTCCTGTCCTGGTGGGAGGGCTCTGCCAGGGGAGAGGTGGCAGGAAAGACCAATCGTGTGACTTGTTCATCTCCTTCCTAGTTCTGAGTTAATTGCACCTAAGAAGGGGGTTTGGTTCTCCAGTACAGGCAATGGCACTGTAGTCAGTTGCCTCCAAGGGTATCCATACACATGTATTCATACATACAAAATTCACACACACATGCACACACACATATATACATATACATGCATGCATACACATAATACACATATGCAAACATACACACACACATACATAGTAGATCTTTAAAATAAAAAGAATAGACATGGATCTGGGTTAGGCTCCATGCTGTCTAGATTTCATCGTGCCAGACTGTGCTATTCTGGCTGCTGAGAACTGTCATCAGGGTTTGTCAGGTGTGAACCCTGTAGGCTAGTCAGTCAAGATGAGCCTGTTGACTTAAATAGTCAGATCTGGGGGAATCTGCTGCCGCTGTTTCGCTAAGTGGGCAAACTAAGCAAAACGAGTGCACCTGTCAAAGTGCCTTTGAAATAACCATATTTATGTCAAGAGCTTGGTGCTGCACACAGGGTTAGTCAGGGGAGATTTTGCATCGATCATCTGTGCCTGCAGAGACTCATAACAGGTCAAAGTATCGAGAATAAATCAGTATTAAATGCACATTCCTTAATGGGATGTCTACACCACCACTTCCACGCTCGGGGATCCGGGAGAATAAGGGGTGGGGAGCAGCATGGAATATTGACTTCCGGCCCAGCGGGACTGTGGTGTGTTTAAACTCACAGAGGCTGTGATCACCTGCAATAGATCTCCACAGGACCAGCACTGGCAACACCCCGTCATGAATGGGGCACAGGCTCACAGGGTCCCACCATGTCCTCATGCATGTTAGACACAGATAACAGTTGATGGGGCACAGGGAGATGTTTCCTTCAGTGGTGCAGCCACTGATAAAGTGTCTATCTCTTGTAAACAAACCCACTCCGTGTACTGTAAGACACCCTGTATTCACTGGCACGCACACGCACACACATACACACATACATACACAAACACACAGACAACACACACATACCTACACACATACACAATACACACACATGCACACAAATACACAACACACACACGACACACATACACAATACACACAGACAACACACATATAGACACACACAGACAGCATACACAGACACACATACATACACACACATACACATACACACACAGGCAGCACACACATACACAATACACACACAGACAGCACATACACACACACATGACACACATACACACACACACACACACACACACACACACGACACACATACACACACACAAACACCCAGACATGGAAGTACAGGAAGGAGCATAGTTGGGAAAAGGGAGGGTACTCAGAGTAGAAGGAATGGGAAGGAGGTTAAGGAGGAAAAGATCAAAATATATTATATTTTGCATTACTAATTATTTACATCATATCACATATGAATATATTATTATGCACATGCATGTATATATAACAGGGAGAGATCAAAATCTAATATGTACATGTATGAAAGCATTGCAATGAAACTTATGTATAATTAATATGTGATGACAATTGAAAATAAGATTTTGTTTTCTTTCACAAATCTTTAACAGTTAGAGATGAAAAGGAAAGTAGTAAATCCTGGACAATTTTATTCAACTGTCATTTTAGGACTTACCCAGGGTCATTTTACAAATGCAGGGAAGGAAGCCTTTTGGCTTTAGGAGGCTGAAACAGCTCAGCAACCTGAGATCGAATTCAGGGTCAGCGTTCACAGGCCCTAAACACCCCAGTCCTCCAGCCTTTGAAGGTGGCACCTGCAGAAGCGGGGAATGCGGCAACTGTGAAACTGGCTGAGAGTCAAGAAGGAGATGCGCTTTCTAAGAAAGAGCGCCACAGGAAGGCAAAATGGCCACAGAAGCCGCATCCTCGCTGCCCCAAGACACGGCCCATCCGCGGGACGTGGTGTTTGTGGCGGAAGATGAGTGACAGTCCTGTGTGCTGCCTTCGTTACTGATAGAGGATCCGAGCTTGCTACACGGACAGCTTTTATATTTCCCCCAAGGTTTTAAAGTTTTGTTTTCATATTTTATTATTTTTAAAATATATTTGCAACTAATGTAAGGTATCTGTTTATTTGAGTAATTAATTTGGCTACTTCTACGTTCTGATATACCAAGGTAATTTAATTGCCTTGAGGTCTTCGCTTGAGAAGTCCGAGTCCATGGTGCTGCACTGAGGAACCTTTGAAAAGAACTTACACCCCGTGGCCAACCAAGTGGTCCTGGGAGAGTTGTCATTTTAAAGAGACTTTAATCCCCACCCCTCTCCGCGGTTCTTTTCCTGTCTAGCTCGCTTTTCAAAATTCCCATAAGTGACCAGTTACATTTTTAGGTCCATTGAAGTGCAACTTTTGAAATAGAAAGAAGAAAAAAACTTTTCCTAGAAAAGCTCAAATGTAATTGGGAGATCTTTCTGTAAACATTCAACCTCGAGACTACAAGTAGGAGTTCTGCTTACTCCCACTAGATGGCAGTGTTTCTCTGCACACAAACTTGACGCTCAGGCTCCGTGACGAGGTGGTGGCCTCCCTAGGAGGGACACCGGACACTAGGCAGCTGCTTCCACTAGAGAAGCCAAAGAGAAACTGTGCAGCTTCCCTTTACCTGGAAGTTGCCCTCGAACCTCGAGACTGAGGTAGAGCCAGGAAAGCCGAGAGTTTGATGCTAAGTGGACGGTAAGATTTCAGCAGGGTTACCTCCGTGACCCGCCCTGGAAGCAGGCGCCCCTTCGGAGGGAGCATCTGACATGCTGCTAACTGAAGTGGCGGCTCTGCTCTTCTGAGCACCGTTCACCGCACACTGCCCTCCTGCCTCGCCCTTAAACACACAAACAGGCGCCAGGAAAAAGCGCACTTTGCAGAGCATCCCTTCCATGCGGCCGCCTTCATCTCTCAGTATCTATGGAGACCGAGAGTGCGAGGGATCTTGTGTGTGCACAGAGGCCCTTGGTGGGCGCTGGAGAAATGCTGTTCCACTGCTGGATCTCTCTCTCTCTCTCTCTCTCTCTCTCTCTCTCTCTCTCTCTCTCTCTCTCTCTCTCTCTCTCACACACACACACACACACACACACACACAGAGCCCCAAGGTCTCCCTGTGTAGCCATGGCTGACCTGGAATTCTACTATGTAGACCAGGCTAGCCTCGAACTTACAGAGATCTTCTTGCCTCCGTTTCCCAAGTCTTGGGATTAAAGGTGTGCCCCACCGTGTCCAGCTTGTGTATAGTCATCATTAACACAACAAAAATGAGACTGCCAACCTGTATATGAAGGGCTGAATTCCCTCCGCCCTTCTGTGTGTGTTCCCAGGGATCCAGCCCAGGACCTCCCAAGTGCCACTGAGCTATCTCTAGCCCTCATTTTTAAAAAATTAAAATGTTTTATGTGGCTGTTAGTTTTACGAATCAATCCATAACATCACTGCCTATTTTATTATTCTGATAACTGATGGTGTTTAGAAATATATGAAGAAAAAGTATAATCTCCCCCAATTCCATTCCCGGATACAACCTCCACACTGGTTTTTTTTCCCTCAGGATGGAAAAAATCGCCATAATTTTAATTATCAGGAGCATTTTCCCCATCATCAATAAATGTCTTCATTTAACCTCTGGGGTGAGATTGATTTTTTAAATTTCTGTATCTGATATTGAACTTGGTTCTTTTGCTTGTCTTATAAGACAAAGTCTCCCTGAGGAGCCCGGTCTGGTTTCAGATTCCTGATCCTCCTGCCTCGGCCGCCCAAGAGCTTGCTTCTTTTATCTGTACAGCAGAAGTAATGTAGTAGAAGCCCTACCACTCAGCCTTGGTTGGGAGATGGTGTCTACCCTGTGTCTGCTACAACCAAGCGCGTAGGAAATCCCTCGGAGGTGTGGCTCTGTGGAAAAAGCCTGCTCAGCATTCCATAGACCTGGGGGTCAATCCCCCGCATGACAAAGAGGAAAGAGGCCAGCAAAGACTGTCTTTTATACTGTCATCATTGTCAGTTAGTTTTATATTGCCATCTTACCAGTCAAGCTCTTTCGGCCACTATGGAATTATTCACTGTTACAAAATTTGGAAAACACAAAGAAGTATGAACTGAGAACGCAGGAGCTGGAGAGATGGCTCTGTGGACCAGGCTGGCCTAGAATTCACAGAGATCCGCCTGCCTCTGCCTCCCGAGTGCTGGGATTAAAGGTGTGCGCCACCACCGCCCGGCCAGGGAAAGACATTCTGATATCAACCTCTGACCAAAACAAGTGAGTATGTTAAATAATAACCTGAAAAGTCACGCTGGGCATGGTGGCGAAAGCCTATGATGCTAGCCCTGGAGAGGCAGAGGCAGGCGCATCACGAGTTTGTGTAGCAAGTCTTTATCCCTAGAAGCCAAATAACGGCTGAAAATAATTATGTATAATCTCACCACCAAAGATGAAGTTGCTACTCAGAAATGATCCAATTTGGGGGTAATGCTACTTAATAATTAATATATATGGGGTCATACTACACCATTTATTTGGCTGTTGTTTTGTAGTTTATCATTATATCTTAAAAACATGATTTTTATTAACCAAAAGATAATTAATTGCATGAGTATTTATATTTTTTCCCTACCAAATGTTTAACAGAAAATGACTTTTAGGGTGGTCAAGACGGCCCCACAGTGATGCACATAGATAAGAGGACCTTGTAACGGGGAGGGCTGGGTGAGGCATTAGGAAGAAAGTCAATAAGAAGTAAGCAAGACATCTGGGCGTTGGTGGCCCACGCCTTTCATCCAGGCACTCAGAAGACAGAGGCAGGTGGGTCTCTGTGAGTTCAAGGCCAACCTGGTCTATGGAATGCATTCCAGGACAGCCAGGGTTATACAGAGAAACTCTGTCTCAAAAAAACCAAACCAAACTAAACCAAACCAAAAAACAAAAACAAAAAAAGACATGAACAAGACTTAGTTAGCAAGAGCTTGAAGACTGTGGAGGGGGAAATGGCCATGCTCTGGGCGAGGAACTGCAGTGCAGGCAGTTCTGGAAAACGTTCCTTTGAAAAGTCCTTTCCACCTGCTCTGTAAAAACTGCAGCACTGACAAGGAGAAGTCCATCCCCCTGCGCATGCCTGTGGTCACTTCATAGGTTTGCCATTTCCTCTTTGTGCAGTAGCTGTCACCATTAGGAAATCCCGGAGGAGCAACTGATTTTAGCTCACTGCAAGGGGTGGGGAGAGGGGCATCGGGCCAAGAGACAGTTCTGGGGTCTGGCGCTACTGTGTGCTAATCAGGCACATGTAAGCCATCCTCCTGAGCCTAAGCCCGAAGGACAGACTCTGAAGGCCACAGGCTGAGGCGCTAACTCCTGGAGGACCCGAAGCCATGGTTCCCAGGCACTATCCCGTGGAGGGCCTGGAGCCACGGTTCCTGGTTTGCCGTCAGGCACCAGGGTTGGCGTGAGAGTAGGTGGCTCCGCTTTCCACCCCTTTCCCCATGATTTTGTGGGCGGGCCGTAGCCGCAGGCACCTAACACTGCTGCCACAAGAGAAGGCGTGAAATGTTAGCAGAAGGGCTGGTCCAGCTGCTGGAAACGACCGGAAGGTGCATAGGCATGAGTAACCAGATGAAAACATCTGTCAGGAGCAGCAGAGGAGTAACCAGATGAAAACATCTGTCAGGAGCAGCGGAGGTGGGGAGGTGGGTCTAAGAGCCAGACAGATTTTCCACCTCATTTACCTGTTGCATGCTCTCCGGCACCATCGCGGCGTTAGAGCCGGACGGGAAAGCCAAGCTCCCTCTTGGCAGATGGATAGAAAGGGCTCCGTGCCAAATGGTCTTGGATGAACCTGGCAGAGCCTAGTGCTGGCAAGAGAGATGGCCCTTTCGGGCTCTGATTTCTCCCCGAGGGCTCTGGGGCGCTCTGGTACTTGAGTTTTGTTGCCAGTTCGACGTTATGCTCCAACGCCGTCAATGTGGCTGCAATCACACACAGTTTCTCCCATGGTTCCACACACAGCCTCAGTAATCAGCCCCGCAGTCCTTCCCACCCAGCAGATTTCAGGTATCCATGCCTGGCATGTTTGTCTAATAATCTATATGAGCCGAATGTTTTTAAAGACAGGATAGAATCTAAAAATGAAATTTCTGTATGTAAGTAGGGAAGAGCAATTTCATTTTTAACTGAAAACCCCTCTCTTGGTTCTACTAAGCTTTTGCTTTCAGATTTTTACCAAGTGCCCCATAGCAGAAGGCAAAAAACGAGAAGGGGCTTAAAGTTGCATTAACACTGTTGATTTGTTTGAGCAAACGCACTATTTTCATTGATCAGCTCAAAGAGCAAAGGATATTTACACCCGTTTCTTCCTTGCCTACCCCTGAGGGAAGTAGTAAGTATTGGGAGTTGGGCTTGTTTCCACTGACACGCAGTGTAGACGGGAACACACATTTCAAAACCAAACTTCTTGGATGAAACTCCCAGCTGAATGATCCCAGCCAATGAAGTCCTTAGCACCCCACTCCCTTTGTTTCTGGACCAGCAGCTTGCAGGTCCTCGGCACAGCCTGTCCCCTCACCACCAGCAAAGACTCTACAGGTAGATTTCTGCCTTCCAAGATGCTCATCCATCCAGGTGTGATGGTTCAGACCTGCAATCCCAGAATCCATAAGGCCGAGGCTGGGATTCAGAGTGATACCCTATCTCAAAAACACTCAAAACCCAAACCAAGAACAAAGAAGAAAACAAGCAAACAAACAAAAAACCCAATAACAGCACAACAAACATAGAAACCAATCTAATCAAAACCAAAGCAAAACTGCGCCCAAACCCAAAGTGTGTATCTAACCTGTGTCTCCTGGGAAGGCAGGCTGCACTGCTGAGTGAGCACAGGCTTTCTGGTCACCCAGGCCTGAACTCAAAAGGCACCCCAGTGTGGCTTGAACCACACACACAGCCTAGAGGGTCATCTGAGATGTTAGGAAAACAACTGGCATGTTTAGTCATCCCCCCCCCGCCCCAGTGTTGCCTTGACTGTCCTGGAACTAACTCTGTAGACCAGGCTGGTCTTAAATTTAGAGATCCGTCTGCCTCTGCCTCCCAAGTGCTGGGATTAAAGGCGTGCACCACCAATGCCTGGCTTTATGTTTAGCCATCTTTGTACCTACAAAATAAAGTCCTGTTTTTGTAGACTTCATGATCCCAGTGAACTCACACGGTTTGGATGAATTTGGTTGTCCAAGGCATAGGATTCCTCTGGGCTTGTGTTTTCCTACATGTAAGTTGACTCACGAAGGCTCCATCAAGAAAAGGGTGGTCGGTGAAGGGGACCAGCAAGAGGGGAGGGGACAATATAACAAGGGATCATGACAAATGTGTATGATATATGTGCGAAAGTGCCATCACGAAATCCATTATTTTGTATGTTAAATTAAAACAAAGTCATTTCAAGGGGGGTGGCTGGAGAGCTAAGAGTCTTGCAGAGGACCTGGGTTTGAGTCTCAGCAGCCATATGGGGCGGCTCACGACCACCTGTAACTCCAGCCCCAGGGGCATCCAAAGCCTCCGTTCCCTACGGCCACCTGCACTCCGGTTCCACACAGACATACATGCACACACACAGCTAAAACAATAAATCTTAAAATTCTCATGTTTAAAACGAACAAAATAGAATAAAGAGAAGCGGACAATGGGTGTGCTTGGAGGCATGAAGGACAGTGGTGAGCACAGCTTTCAACGCTGTGTTTTCTTTCTCACATCAGCCTGGCAAGGGAGGAAGTACCTTTCGCACCTCTACAAAAGATACGACTGGGTGCGAGCCGGTTAAAGTGGAACCGTTCTGGAGGGAGGCGAGTCAAGCGTTGGTTGCCCTTCTAATGCTATCTTCAAGTATGCCTAGACGCTAACACCCCAATGTCACAATTTTAGTAGCACACTCAAAAATTATACTCAGCTACTGGTCTTCACACATAATACTACGTCACATTCAGGAGCAGTGCCAAAATACAGATACTCTGCTGTGGTGACGACGCCATCACAGCACCACCATCACACTAACACAAATAAATCACCGAGCACTGTCACACAAGTAGGCAGGTCTCGCCTGGTGGGCTGGTGTTAGAGCTCAGAGTTCCAGGCTGGATAAGACCGCGGACGGCAGCTGTCTGCCATGGAGCCTTCGGGCACTTATGAGAGCGTTATAACCAGCGGGGAGGAAGCTACCGGCTCAGTTCCAGCTTGGCTTCTCTCCTGAAATCGCTTGCCCGCCTGTAGTCATCTCCGGGCTTCGTGATTTCTCACTGTAAATCGCTTCTTGCCACTGCGCACGCGCGGTGACAGGCCCTAACTGTCTCTGGTAGACACACCCACCTGGCCTTTGCTCTTCCACCGCTGCTGCTCCTGGGTAGGGCAAGGTTTGCATCCTCTCTGAAGGTTATCCTCTCCGTTCCAGCCAAGCACCTAGTCCCCCATTTCCTGACTTCCTGGGCACGCAGAGGTTTTCAAGTGTCCACTGTTCGAGGGTGGCTCCCTGTTGCGAATTCCACGAGATAAGAACCAGGGACAGAGAAAGCTTGAAACACTTAACAAATCCTTTTCATTAATGTTGCTGAAATCTAGTCCCCTCCTCCTCCTCTAAACCTTATTTCTCAAGGGAACAATGTCTGTCCCCAGATTCCTCGTCCGCCTTCCTCAGAATCTATCATCCACATGACAGGAAAAGATCAAAGACGTTGACTGAGTATAGATTTGTGTAAACCAATGTGTGGATACATTTCAGGGCAGACTCTGAAACTTGACAAGCAGCGTGTTGGTCTCTCTCTCTCTCTCTCTGTCTCTCTGTCTCTGTCTCTGTCTCTGTCTCTCTCTCTCTCCCTCTCCCTCTCTCTGTCTCTCTCTCCCTCTCCCTCTCTCTGTCTCTCTCCCTCCCTCTCCCTCTCCCTCTCCCCCTCTCCCTCCCTCCCTCCCTCCCTCCCTCCCTCCCTCTCTCTCTCTCTCTCTCTCTCTCTCTCTCTCTCTCTCTCTCTCTCTCTCTCTCCCTCTCCCTCCCTCTCCCTCCCTCTCTTTCTGTGGCAGTGCCGGGAATTAAACCCAGAGACTGCATGGATGGACAGGCAAGTGTTCCACCCACCACAGAGCCCTGTTCCAGCCCGGAAGCTGAACCACGGATGATTTGTTTTTGAGAACTCACCAGGTCTAGAGTCCTGAAGATGCTGTCATCTATAAGATGGAGAAGCTGCCCTCTTGTAAGAGTGACCTTGATGCTGTATTTTTCATGAGGAAACACAACGTCCAGCCCTCACCACCGATGAGACCAGGCGAGCAGCAGGGACTTACATAATTAGATATGTGTTTTACATCAAGGTCTTGCTGGGGGCTGAGTTTCTGGCTACACCAGTAAGAAACCAGTGGTAAAATCAGGTAGAGCCATAAACACGTTTGTTGTTTTGATTCAGTAATCCTCCTGGCATCTCTTTGGGCCTCCAGTATAAGCTCTAGTGTAGTATCCGTGATCTCGGCAGGAGTCCTTGGCAAACAATCTGAAGACGCTGGAAGCTGTGCATTTGAAAATATCCACTATAATCTTTATTTTTAGTTTCGAAAATTTGGAAACAGACTTAATAATAAATACCACTTGTATGGTTCAGCGATTCAGAAACAGTTGTCACAACAGTCTTTTTGATTTATGGTGGCCCTAGGAGGTGGGGGCTGTTGTCACCCTTACTTTGTAGATGTAGAGACACATTCTCAGAGTAGTTAAGAGACAGAGGCCACACTCTTGGAGAAAAGAGGACAGAATCCATAGTTCTCTCATACCCAAGATTGTTCTCTCTCTCTCTCTCTCTCTCTCTGTCTGTCTCTGTCTCTCCCTCTCTCTCTGTGTCTCTGTCTCTCTCTGTCTGTCTGTCTGTCTCTGTCTCTCTCTCTGTGTGTGTTCTTTTCACCTCACCAGCAGTAGGGCAAAGGTTAACTATATGAATTTGATGAAGATGTGGGCTTCAAAATAAGCATTACGAAAAGCAACCCATCGTCAAAGCCAGAGGCAGACTTGGGGGCTGGGCTGGAGAGATGGATCAGCATTTAAGAGCACTGGCTGCTCTTGCAGAGGACCTGGATTCAATTCCCAGCGCCCACACGGCGGCTCACAACCGTCTGTAACTTCAGTCCCGGGGAATCCAACACCACCTTTTGGCCTCTGGGATCACCAAGCACGCAAGTGGCAAAACATACATTATAGGCAAAGCACTAATACACATAATAATAAACAGTTAATAGCACTACTACACACAAAAATAATTACATAACAATAAAGTTAATAGCACTAATACACACAAAAATAATTACATAATAATAAACATTTAAAGCCATGGTTGAAAATACAAAGTACAAAGAAAATCTCACCTTTGCTGTAATTATTACAACATATAAGGCAGTCACAGTATCGAGGAAGAGAAGGGGAGAATGAAGGCCACTGAGCGGTCTCCTTTTACTTTAAAGTCATTGGGCCTATAATTCCATCGTGCTGTGAGCCAGCTAATGCCCTTCAGCTTCTGGATTTGTAGTTCTCAGAGGTTAAAGTAGT
This sequence comes from Mesocricetus auratus, assembly GCF_017639785.1. Taxonomy (NCBI): domain Eukaryota; kingdom Metazoa; phylum Chordata; class Mammalia; order Rodentia; family Cricetidae; genus Mesocricetus; species Mesocricetus auratus. The sequence goes on along the minus strand of NW_024429192.1, from coordinate 6,538,603 downwards.
TGTGCTTCGGTCTAACACTTTGAGAACACTAATGTAAAAGCCCTAAACGTGACGAGGGTTTCCTCCTAAGGTTAGGGCCGGCTCCATGGAGAACAAAGGTCTGTGCAAGACGGGCACCTGGATTGCTGGGCCCACGGCTCAGGCCACATTCTAGTCGTGCCATCTAAGTGACGCTTGGGAAGTCAGCATTGTGTGGAGCCTGGGGAGGTGGGCTGCCCTTTAGAGTGCGACAAAGGAGGGTAGGGTTTGCCAGATGGACTCGGGGTTGGGACCTGGGGAACTGCCACTGTCTTCAGCACTAGCCATTGAACGCTAGATTGGAGAGGCAGCTTCCTCCCATCTTCCAAGATGCCCACCCCAGCCTCAGCTCTCCAGGCCCTGTTCACAAGGCTCCTTCCAAGTAGCAGCCTTCTATTCACTATTCTCATAGCTGATATCCCAACCCCACCAAAGAGACTTTAGGAAGTTAGTAAGATCCAGGAAATGGAAGAAATGGAGGCCCAGTCTTTCTTAGATGTCACAGAAGTTCTGAAACAGCAGGAACACACACACAGACACACACAGACACACTCACACACACACAAACACACACACAGAGACACAAACATACACACACAAACACACACACTCATACACAGAGACACACTCATACACAGAGACAGACTCACACACAGAGACACACAGACACACTCTCACACACACTCACACATACATACACACTCACACGCAGACACATACTCACACATACATTCACACACAAACACACACACTCACACATACATACACAAACACACACACTCATACACAGAGACACACACAGACACACTCACATGTACATTCACACACAAACATACATACTCACACATACATACACACAAATGCACACACTAATGCACAGAGACACACACTCACACACAGACACACACTCATACACACAAACACACACTCACACAGAGTCAGACACACACTCACACACACAAATACACACTCACACACAGAGACACACACAGACACATACACTCACACACAAACACACTCACACTCACACATTCACACAGACACACACTCACACACAGACACACACTCATACACACAAACACACACTCACACAGAGACAGACACACACACTCACACACACAAATACACACTCACACACAGAGACACATACACTCACACACACACTCACACATTCACACACAGACACACACTCATACACACACTCACACACTCACACACACACACTCACATACCCCGCTTCTCTCCCATGGTCCTGTCTCGTCTCTGGCTGACACTTGTCACTGTCTCCTAGCTTCTGCTGCAAGGCCTGCCGTGTCTTGCTACACTTTGCCCTCTGACGAGTGTTCTCTCTTTTCCAGTCATGACCCCATCTGTGTGGTGGTGTTACCTACAGCCTAGCCATCAAACCAACATGGATGTAAACCCCCCTAGTGATGTCCCTTTTCAGGTGCAGTCAGGCAACGTGTGCACCCTTGAGGACGTTCAGTGTTCCCATAATCTGCCATCCTGAGTCACAGCGGGTTGGACAGAGAGGCTGGGAGGTTGGGAAGAAAGCTGTATATTCAGCAGTGCCTGGCGTACGGAACTACAAGAGCTTTAAACACACCATTTACCATAACTCACCGTAAATGTTCTCTGAAGTATTTACTGGGGGTTTGGAAGGAAAATACCATGCAGTGTCTTCAAGGCAGGAGGCAGCCATTAGACACAGCAGTACTCTGGACAAGTGAATGGCTCTTGCGATAGAAGGCCTGGATTTTACCACTCCGTGTCGGTATGACCCTGGTAAGATCAGCTTCCCCATCTGAACAACAAGATGCTGTCACAGATCACAGTACCTGCCTCCTACGGTGTTCTGAGGATGAAAGTCATTACGTACAAAGGACTGTTCCGCTAGCGTCTGGCATAGGATGCTAGCATGGCGCTTGTGAGCTGCCATTGTTAGTACCTATGACAAACTCTGGCGGTATAGTCACGGCATTCCCCTCCCGTGACACTGAAGATTCGGAACTGCTACCATCGAGAGGCACAGCTTCGGTTCTCTCTTCATATTATGTATTTGTAAGTATGAGAATAAAATAAGGGGCTGGAGAGGTGGCTCAGTGGTTAAGAGCACCGGCTGTTCTTCCAGAGGACCCAGGTTCAATTCCCAGCACCCACACAGCTGCTCACAACTGTCTGTAACTCCAGTTCCAGGGCTTCTGATACCATCACACAGACACACATGTAGGCAAAAACCAATGCACATAAAATAAAAATAAATAAATTAGAAAGAAGGAACATCTTTTTAAAATGAGTAAAACACTAGTATATAGATCAGAAGTTTGTTAAAAGGAAAAAACACACAGGAACGCAAGGATTGTTTAATACTATGGAATATGTTACCATAACTTACCATCTTAGGAAAATCCCATTATTATATATTTGGAAGTCCAAGTAACTGTTTGTCAAAATCCAACAGCCCTTTATTTTACTTTATAAGTTTTAGTTAGAAATAGATACTACACATTCACATGGAGACACACTGGTAAAAAAAATCTATTTCTGTCCTTCATGTTGAAGTATAGGAATATATTCCTATAGTGGGGATGTAACTGGCCACCATGGAGATGACTGTCTGATATAGTTCTAGAAGTACTATCCATTGCAATCAGACAAGATAAAATCCCTACAAATATGGACAGATAATTTTTTATAGATGACATCATTATAAACCTCTGACATTCATAAAAATCTATTGAAAAGCTGTTAGGAAGACTAAGGTACCTAAATAAAATGCCCCATGACAAAGTTTTGTAAAAATCAATAGGTTTGCTGTATATGAACACAATGAAGTTGATCATTTCTCAGCCTGATTAGCTAGATGACTCCCTCACCCCACCCCCATTTCCTTTCTCACTCCCTTTTCCCCCTCTAAAGGCTAGACCTCCTCCTGCCCCTGAGCAGAGGGCTGTGACAGGATGAATTCTATCGGATCACTGGCCGGCTGTGGTGGCTTGGAGCAAGGCAGTTCTCTGACACATACCTTTTTGTCACTCTGGTTACCTGCTGGCAGGAACTAAGCGTGTGTCTGCTATGTCAGAGCCATGTGTGTCAAACGAGAGTCTTTGAAGTTGTTCAAATAAAGAGGATTAGCCGTAGTTCTAGAGAGATGTAAAGACTAGTCCAAAGAGGCAGTGTTCATACGACTTCCTGCATCTGTTAACCTGGCTTAGACACATTTCCTTATGGCTACTTGAGGCACTGTTTGCCTTGAAATAGTCACAGATTTAATCAGTTCTTCATGGTATTAGACCTCTCGAAACCATGAAAAGAAGATATTTGATCACTGTCTTAATAGCTCATCTAATACAGAGGGCAGAGCAGCCTGATCAGAGTTACGTCTCGGATCATTAAGTTTAGACGTAAACTGCACGCATTAAGCTTCCTTTCTGATCCGCTGCTAAACCCAGAGAGTTGCTTTGTGGCTGTGTATAGTGGTCACTTTTTATGTAAAATGTCTTCTAAGGCCTGGGGCTGCGTTTGGCAACATTTTAAAAAAGCAATGTTCATGGCATAAGCTGACCAAATAAAGAGATGTTTATGGAAGCCTGTTAATTTAACAAAATATTGATAAGTTTGAAATGACACTAAGATTTATTTTGAAAATCAGCATCAAGATTTCTGAGTGATTTGGTGTTGATTTCACAAAAAGTATTTTGTAAGATTTAAGAAACTAAAATAATTATTAATAAATTATTTTTACAAACCACTTTTTAAAACATACTTATTAGCCACATCCAAAGAGGTGGGGGGGGGGAGGACTTTCATTTGACCATTAAATCATCGGTCTTCAAACTTTTTTGAAAAATGACTTTGTGGTCACTATTACTTTTCTAAGAATTTTGTTATTGGAACCACAAAAGAATTCCTTTCCATAACAGGCTCCATTAGTGTAACAAAGAGCATCAAATCTGCAAAAATTCAAAGCATGCAGATTACTCAGGAGCCTGCCCAGCTGTTTTTCCGCCTGCACAGCTGGATTTGGGTTGTTTTAAATAAAGCACAAAATAAAAATATATAGAACACTTAACATTTCTATATGGAGTTTTGAATTCCTCCCTTCTTCCCTCCCCTTTCCTTTCTTCTTTCCTTTTCCCCTTCATTTGATAAATGCATATATCGGAAACCTTTTACAGGCTAGGCATGTGTGCCCTGGGCTTACAACACTGAACAGCATTTCTGTCCTCACGAGTTTATATTCTGACTCAGGTGGAAACAAGACACAGGCAACTTAGAAAAGAGAGCCCCTGCATGTCTCTAGTACAGCTCCTGGGTCTGCTGGGCACCAGCCCCTCAGCTGTCAATCATAACACCGCTCAAAGGAGGGCCTTCCTCTTTTAACCACTCCTGTCACTGGTTGGGAGCAGCAGGCACCTGAAATTTGCTGACAGCTTTGAATTACTATGAAGGGCTTTCCAGAAGAGGGACCTCTCTGCAAGTCTCACTTCTTACTGCATCATAGGGCCGCTCCCTTTCTCTGGGAGCTGGTTTTCCACCCGTGGGATGGGCATACCAATCCTCCATGGTGCCCTGTCATTCAGATGAACACAGACATCTGTGCTGTCTGGTACCCGGCACTGGGACCTCCTTAACTCCAAGCCCCCATCTCACCCCGGACCAGTCCTTGACTTATACGAGGTCTGGACTTAGCAGTTGTGGAGATTTTGCCCACTTTACCCGACAGTACCTGGGTATGCCATTTAAGGGGATAGAGAACTCTATGATGTCTTTCACCCTTCTGGTTCTGGTTTGTGAGTGAGCCGGATAAGAGTCCAGGGCCTCCTTCAGCCGTATCCATCTGTGACTCCAGGTAGGTTGGACACCCAACCATCTTGGTTTGTCTTAGGCTGAAGGCTTCCCTTGGCCATGGGACTTCCAGCACTGAAGCCGGGAGCAGTTTGAGCTGGCTGTCACCGCCGACTCCAGGCCTCTGCACCCTGCTCCTGTCCCATCTTCATGGTAGCAAGTCTTGACTTTAACTTGGTTAGAATGACAGATGCATGGGAGACTCCTACGGTACATCTGAGGGGGTCTCTGGAGATGTGTGGCACTCAGTGTGACGTCTCAGTAAGGCAGCCTAGCTGTGAATGTGGCTAGTGCCATCAGGCCGGGCCTCAAATGGAACAAGACTGGAAAGAGGAGGCTAGCTAGCCCACATGAGCTCCAACGGTTCACGTTTATTTTACGAGCGAGAGTGTTTCGCCTGTATACCGCGTGTGTGCCTGGGTGCCCTTGGAGGCCCGAAGAGGGCGTCAGGTACCCTGGAACTGGAGTTTACAGGTGGTTGTGAAGTGCCGTGTAAATGGTGGGGATTGAACTCGGGTCCTCTGGAAGAGCAGCTGGTGCTCTTAACCACTGTGCCGTATTTCCAGCCCCAAACTCTACTTAAAAAAATTACATTACTTATGCCTTTACTGTGTGTGTGTGTGTGCATGTGTGTGTGTGCGCGCGCGCGCGTGCTCACACGTGACTAGAGAGGAAACACCTTGTGTCAGCTGGTTCTCCCATTCCACCATGGGGGTTCCAGGAATCAAACTCATGGCATCCAGTTTGGTAGTGAGCGTCTTTGCCCAGTGAGCCATCTCTCAAGAGAATGTGTCTGTTGCCACTGTCATGCCTGTGCGTGGGCAGACTCCATTCTTCAGTCACCCGCACCAGTCACTCCCAGGGGGCTTCCGGGTCTCCAGCCCTGGACTGGGGCTGCTTGACTCTTGCTCTGAGACGTCCTGCTTTGTAGGCTGATGAGGTTGTTGGTGCTGACACCCGCCATTGGACTACCCAGCCCCCAACTGTGTGAGCCCATCTAATAAACCCCCCTTTAGAGTTATGACATACTTCTGCTTCCGTTTCTCTAAAGAACCCTGGCTAGCCCACCTTCCCCGGTACATCACTAGAGGCAAAGGCCGAACACAGGGCAGAAAAACCCACTTCAAGCATAGAGTTAGGGGAGAAAAATGAAGCCATAGCCGTGTGGCCTTGTCACCTCTTCATCCTGGCCACAGAGCTGCTGGGAAGGCTGACAAATAAAGGAACCCTCTGGGTGCAATGTTTTGATTGGGAACGGAGGCTGTGCCCTGTGGCTGCTCCCTGGTGGACAGCCAAGCGCTGCCAGCCCCGGCTGAGATACCACTTACCAGCTGGGGATCTTCAGGGGCAGGGCCTGTGCAACATGTTTACAAGCTGTGTGGCTATTAGCAACATCTTATAGCTCCAGCTAATTAACGGGAGAGCCGCTGATGCAGCCCGGCTCTAAAGAGGGCCAAATTGCATCAGTGTTTGCGCCTAAATTGATACCGAAAAATAGCTCAGCCCAGGTGCGTTCCCCCAGCAGGTTGCTTGTTTGCTGAACTTCAGCTACAGTAGGTCCCAAAGTGGCCGGGATGTCAGGGTTACACGTTGATTAAGGTCATTTAAATTGGCTAAGCGCAGCCATCCTTTGAGCCCAGTGGCAAAGGCTGCACACAAGCTTCCACTTAGTAGGTTCTACTCCAGAAGCAACCTGGCCACTTGGATGCTAAAAGTGACGGAGACTCATAATATATTCTAAGCTTGCAATGAAGGGGCTTTTTTCCCAACATGTTTTCCTTTAAATACTCAAGGTACTCAAGCACAGGAAGCAAAAGTCCCTTACTTTTACAATGACATCTCTTCATGCTGGCATTTCCCAGGGTGAATTGAGCTTCTTAAAATTGTATTTCTGCCGGGCAGTGGTGGCGCAGCCCTTTAATCCCAGCACTCGGGTGGCAGAGGCAGGCGGATCTCTGTGAGTTCGAGGCCGGGCTGGACCAACAGCCTCCAAAACAATACAGAGAAACCCTGTTTTGTAAAAAAAAAAAAAAAAAAAAACCAAAAACCAAAAACAAAAAAAAAAAACTGTATTTGTTAAAATATACCCTTATATTCCATTGCGGTTTGCACGAGAGATGTCCCCCATAGTCTTAGGCATCTGAACACCTACTTGATCGCCCCCAGTTGGTGGCCCTGTCTGGGGAGGTTTTAGTGGCACAGTCTTGTGGGAGGAATTACTTCACTGGGGTGGGCTTTGAGATTAAAAAGTCTCTACCACTTCCTGTTCATGCTCTCTCTGCCTCGTGCTCACCATTGAGATGCGAGCTCGCAGTCTCCAGTGTCTGAGACCATGCTCTCCTTCTTCCTAGCTGCCATTCCTTCCTACCACAGTTAACTCTTATCCCCTGGTGTAATAAGCCCGAATAAATCCTTCCTTCCATAGTTGCCTTGGGCAAGGCGTTTTACTCACAGCAGCGGAAAAGTAACTGATACGCAACAGTTCCTTCATCAGGTGAAGACTTCATCAATCTTTTACTCCCAATAATTCTAAATTGTGAAGATGTCATTTGGTTAAGGAAAGTAATTTGGAATTCTTTCTGAGGTCATACCATGAGACTCTTGTGGAATTTGTGTTTGTTTGTCCTGGCTACCTAGTTATTGTGTTTTGATTATTCACAGGACGTATGTGGACTCTACCAGGTACAGTTTAAAAAGGATGAAAGAACATGATACCATATGATCCTAGGAGAGGCCAGCAAATGAGTCAGGGTAAAACCAGTATTTCCCGGTGATTAGAGGGAAGTCTGTGTTAGTTATCAGATGTTCTGGCTGGATGAAGGGCATCATTCTTAGCACGTTCTAGAAGCCGATCGGGTAACAGGTGAGATCATTTCCCAGGCATGCAATGTGCCAGTAATAGTGGTTACTATTGGGCAAAAAAAAAATGGATAATGGGTAAGAAATCAGTTGCCATGGCTTTCACTTTTTAAAAAAATATTTTGAAAAACATTAGAAAACAGACCCTTCCCTGCTTTCCAATGACAACAATAATACACACCTTTCCCCTAAGCTTTCCTTTCAAAGATCCTTGGCTGAACTGGTTCCATTTGCCTTTGGAAGGGGGGCTATGAATCTGATGCTTTCCCTGGGGCTGGTGACAACCGTGTGACCAGAAGTCACCAAGGGACTACCTTACCCATAAACCAGAAAATGGAAATGGCCCTATGGCAGTCTCCAACTCCCTGCACCGAGGTTCCAGGTTATTTGGGGGACACTTTGAGAAGGTGAGAGGAGGTGGCTAATGGTGCCTTTTCTGTCTGAACCCCTCCCAGTGGAGCTGGGGGGGGCGTTGTGAGGATTGCTGTTTCTTAATTACACCTTGGTGAGCATCACGTTCCTTGGAGGGAAGGGAAGCCCCATGAATGCAAAACAGCAACCAAACAGTGCTGCTAATGCAGTCTAATGACTTTTCTCTGGGCATCTAGACCTGCACTTCCCTGCATCGTGGACCACAAGGGTTCTGTCCGAACCACCAGATACTTTCCACGGTGCCTTCACCTGGCTCCTCCACAAAGCCCCCCACCTTTCTACTCCTGGATGCTAGAAAAATACACTGCCCCTCCCAGCATATCTTTTAACCGTGTGCAACTATTTATGTCTTCATTTAAAATCCTACCCTCAATCTCATTTGCTCCTTAGAGAGGAGGGACCATGGGCTTCTCAGCACCCAACGTCTTCCCAGGCGGGAGGATGCTGTGATTGCTGTACCAGGATGGGGAAGGAGAAACGAGGGACAAAGGATTCTCTTCCCTTCCTCTGCCCCACCTGGGTTTCATGTGCCACACCCTGGCCTCGTTTTCAGCAATGACAAACCCGCAAAGAAAGGCAGTCACCTTTACGAGACAGTGTTTTTGCAGAAGTGAATGGCCTCCCTGTGTGGATTTAGAAGGTTTCTGGGGAGCATGACAGGCTGCTTGCGCGGTGCCAAACTAACTGCTTCTGAAAGGGGACCATATGCTGCCTTTACAACATCCCTTTGGTGCTTAATTTGATGAAACAATGTGCCATAACCAGTCGTGAGGACAGCAGCCGAGGTAGACGGAGGGCAGCTCACGTGGTCCAACTCTGACTTCACCATGTTAATCCCGTTACTCGCTTGAGCTGGCTTGTTTTGGGCTACCTTTAAAAAAAAAAGAGCTATTTCTCTATTTGTCAAATTGCCGTGAGGTCTGGAAGATTTAATGTATCATAAAACTCATTAAGTAATCAGCCTGGCAGCACCCACTGCTGGGCAGCATGCTGGCATGTGGAGGAATCCCAGCTGAAGACTCAGTGTTCACTCACATACACACCACCCAGCCAAGGTCTCAAGGGACAAAGTCAGGGTGTCCCAAACGTGTTGGGAGCCAGCGTTGCTCAGACTTAGATGGAGTCTGTGGTAAAATGCAAATTCTGGTTCCTCTGGACCAGGGAGTTGGGGCAGAGACCTGGTATGTTGCTAACCAGGTGATGCTGAGGCCACTGGCCCACAAAGACCACATCTGAGATAAGCAAGTGCTAGGCAATCCTGAGACCAGCTAGCGACATCAGCGAACATACCCACAAACCACGGTGTTGAAACTGTGCCTGTGTTTCATGTGTTCACCTGTTTACCACCTACCTCCAAACCCACCATGACCACCATGTAACAGACGAAGACAGCCACGTACCAGCGAAGTAATGAGAGAAGCCGATTGCCTGTAAGAAGTTGAAAGAAACTTCTAATCCGTGTCATTTTGACTCCGTTGTCGGTTGTCGGTCAATGTCTCCTTGTGCGACTTAGAATCTACTAGGAGGAGGGCCTGGATGAGGGATTGCCCAGGTCAGGTTGTCCTCTGGACACATCTGCAGGGAGCTGGGTTGTTGGTTAGCTGATATCAACAGACCCGGCCCATTGTGGGCGGCACCATTCCTTAGTCAGGGAGTCCTGAGCTATAGAGCACAGGGGAACGCTGGATTAAGCAAGCAGGTAGCAGAAGCACGTGTTTTTTTTCTCTCTCTGTGTTATTGACTTGGATGTATGAATAGTTGCTTCAAATCTCAGCCTTGGTTTTCCCTCAATAATGAATGCTGTCCTGGAACTGAGAGCTGAAATAAAACCCTCCCTACCCTAAGCTCTGTTCAGCCAGGATGTTTTATCACAGCAGCAGACAGAAAACTAAAGGGGCTGCTTGGTTCCTTTCCTTTTGCTGCTTTTTCAAAAGATTTTTATTGGCATATGCTAATTCTACATGGCAAGAGGATTCATGACAACGTTTTTGTGTGGTATGTAATGTAATGTGATTTTCATGTGGTTGTTTTCAGTCCTGTATCATATTCCTTCCACACAAGGATGCCCTGGCCCCATCTTAATGAAGAGTGGCTTTGGACACTTCCTGGGCCAAATTAAGTGGGAAGAATGGATGGATACTTCTGAAAGCAACTCTTTCAGACTCCCAGGCACAGCTACTAACTGTGAGGCGCTCTCTCTACCCAAAACTCAACCCGCATGTCTTGTTTCATACAAGCAGCGTAAGAACTATGTGTTCAAGTGACAAACACGGTCACATCATTATGGTATTTCCTTTCAAATAAATGTGCTAAAGACAATGACTCCCTCTGGGGAGTCAGACGGAAGCTGAGATTTTACCCCATGTAAATTTGAACCCCAGTTTCTTCCCTTATCACCGAGGGAGCCAGACATTCAGACCTGACACTGAATGCGTTGTCCCTACACGTTCAGCCAAAGTGGACACTTACAATGGTATTTCTCATCTAAGTTGGAAAATCTGGGGTTTGGGTATAGAGGGTAGACTGCATATACATACATGTATGTGTATGTATGTGTGTACATGCATATTTTCTTTTAAAAATCTGTAATATTTTTGACTTTGCACATTGGGGGTGGGAGAATGTGGAGGTGCTCGGGGTGAGAAAGGTGTCCGGTTCCCCTGGAGCTGGGGTCACAGGCTCTTGTGAGCCGCCTGTCCTGGGTACTAGGAGCCAAACTCAGGCCCTCGGCAATAGGCAGAACTGACTGCAGAGCCATCTCTGAAGCTTGGCCTTTTATGTCTTATAAGGCTCTTTACTGAGCTACGGCCACCACCCTTGGCCTTCCACTGAGCTTCTGATGCCTCAGGAAATGTGAAGGGTGTGTGTGTGTGTGTGTGTTTCCTGCTGCCCCTGGCTGAGATTGCCCTAAAAACTCCTAAGAATATTTGCAGCCATAATCTCTCAGCATCTGCAAGGGGTTGGTTCTGGGATCCCTGCGGGGTTTAAGTTGCTTTGTACAAAACACCAGAGCATACGCATGGAACCTGTGGACACCTTCCTGCACATGTAAGTCATGCCTAGGTGACTTTCAATGCTATGTAGATAGTTGTCAGACCTGATGTGTGTAGAGATAATGACAAAAAAAGGGAGTATATATATTCAGTACCAGTGGCTAAACCTGAGGTTGAACTTTCAGATATAGAGGAGAGAGAGAGAGAGAGAGAGAGAGTGTGTGTGTGTGTGTGTGTGTGTGTGCGTGTGTGCACGTATGCACACATAGGTATTTTTCTTTTTTAATAAGAAGGCATTTATACTAGATTCCTGGGCAGGAGGCCAGGCACTGTGTTATAATTCATCACAAGGGCTATAAGAGATGCGATGGCTCCCATTTTGTAGACGGGGCAGAGAAGGCACCTGTAAAACTGGAGGCCCGTTCAGGTCACAGAGGCGCCGAGGCATTGCCCTCTGGAAGTACGTACATGCAGGACAAGATGCCCTTCCCCACAGACTTGCCCACCAAGCCTGCACTTCCTGCAGTAGATACAGCTTTTTTTTTAAATTTTCTAAAAATGTTTTAATTTTAAAGCAGGGAGGCTTTGTGCTTTAGACTACAATGTGCTGTTAAATGATGTTTTCCATCATCGGCTCCTGTTGCTCACAAGAATAAGATGGCCCGCAGACTCAGACATTTGCCCATGCCTTACCAACCTTTGCACAGAGCGTGGGCCCCTTCAGCCCCACCCCTGCGTGGGCCCCTTCAGCCCCACCCCTGCAGCCTTTCTGATGCCCCCCCCCGTGAGGCAGCCACTCCCCGCCTTATAGAACCCATAGGGAAAGCCTCTCTAATGCCTTCCTCTAACGCCATTTCACCGTCCCAGTCTCCTTAGGGCACAGTTCTTCAGAAGTCCTCGCCTCTGCCTTTGAAATGCAAAAGTAATGTGGTGACCTATGGAAAAGAATCATCTCTGGTGCAAGAGGAACCACGGGACAGGACAGTGGATGCAAAGCTCAGGGTGTGGAAAGTGGGAGGCTGAGAGAGACCTGTTGGTCTGTCCCTCGGAATGTACGGTGTCGAGTATGCCATCAAGTCACCGCAGCCGTCCCGGTCTCAGCGGGTGGCAGCAGACAAAAAGGTACCATTCCCAGATGCGTTTGAAGACTCCTTAAAAGGCTGAAGGTGATGGTGATAGCCTAATAGAAAACTTTATAAAAAAATTGGGACAGATTCTGGCATGAGAGTCCACTTTCCATGACTTGGATGGCTTTGTTGAAAAACAAAACAAAACAAAACAAAAACACAAGTCAGTTTATGTTTGGGTTGAGTGTAGTTCATTTCTCTCCCACAGTCTAAGGCCCTTGTTTTATTCGGACTTCCAATAACTAATAGTCGTTGGCTTTGGGCATCGTTCTGGGCCAGCACAAGGGCCAGCCACAGATAAGGCGAAAGGCTCAAAGGACACTGCAGCTGGTTCCTAATCGCTGCTCGCAGAGGTCCCCAAAGTTCTGGTTCTAAAAGAATGTGTTTAGAGGGCAGTGCAAGATGTGACAATGACCTTAGCGTTGTGCGCAAAAGTAACTCCTAGTAGTGCAAGGAATTAGCCATCCGGCGTCATGTGTGAAGAGTTCTTGTGTCAGACACTTAGATCAACCTTGAAAGTGACATAACTTCTAATCGGCACTCTGGTGGGTTTCTCTTTACGTACAAAAGTTGTTTAATCCAGAATAAAAATTATCATCACACGGGAAGAAAAAAGAAAAATTCACCTTATTTACCACAAAGAGTTATCCCTCGATGATTTTATGTTAATTTGCTTACAAAACTACTAAAAAAAGATAAAGTGAATTTTACCAAATTTATGCATATTTGCCTATGAAGTGTTTCAGAAATCTATGTGCAAATTTATCCTGGGGGAGACCTTGCTTCCAGTTTAAGCAACAGGTATTAAAATGGATAGAAACTAAGTTTTTGCTTTCCCTCTGCTCTATCGCTAAAAATCTTCCAAGAGTCCCCTTAGTTTTCAGCTGCTTTCTGGGAAGCAGGGGGCAGGGCTGAAACAAACTGCTTCCCACTAAACAACAGTCCTGTTTAATTTAACGCCCTCAGCAGAAACCCAACAATATTCCAGGAGACCATTACACACTAGTCTATCCTTTTCTTTTCGTTTTTCATGTTTCACTTTCAGGAGCAGGGAGGGGAGGGAAAAGGCTAAAAACAAACTAATTTTTGGTCATTTTATTCCTTTCGCAAACAGTTTGAAGACTAACCAATTTGTACTTACAAATCTGGGGCATTAGCAGACGGAGACCCTAAATCCGCACGCACACAAGCAGTAACTGTTTGTATGCCAAGCTGTTTGTAAGCCTGATTTGACAGCAGAGGGTTATTCATTCTTTTGTCAACTGTCAGTCTAACAACGTTAACCTGCCTGGGTCCCGGGGTATGGGAGCGCTAAGTCTTCCCTCCTTCAACTGTATAATGAACAGACTGTTTCATTAATGAGACAATTCACTCCGCAAATCCAGCCCAAACAACTTATTTCACAATTTGTGAGCAGAATTAAATTTCGGGGGAGTCGCGAGGGAGGAGTGAGAGGAAGGGGGAGTAGGTGAGTTGGGCACAATATACAGAGGGATCAGCGCGGGCGGGATAAGTGTCCCAGGCAATTTTGCCAGCAGTCGTGGTCTGGGGCCTGGGAGGCCACCGCATGCAGATCAGCGGATTAGGTGGGGGGGGCACAGCGCCAGGTCAAGTGTCTCAGGGGGAGCTGATAAACACCCCAAACCTGAGAACAGATTTTCCTTTCTTCCTGCACCACTTGGTAAGTGTTGGAGCAAATCTTTTGAATGGCAGTCGAGTTTACTTAGAGGCCCTTTCTTCAGGAAGACACTCTATCCATTTTTCTGAAGCCCATTCCAAGCTGCCTCGGGAATAAATTTGCCCGATATGGAGAGTGCGAACACACACACACACACACACACACACACACACACACACACACACTCACACACACACACACACACTGCCTTTCCCTCCATATCTTAACTATAAGCCTTTGTCTCAAGGTGTGTGAACCACTCCAAAAATCCACAGGTTTCAGAACCCCTGGACTTAGCTTTAATACAAATTAAACACTTTGAAGATTATGCAATCCAAAGCCTTCCCTCCCACCCCGACCCTGTTACAGAACACTTTCAGTTTAAACATGGCCAATGTATGTAAATGGGAAAACTATAGGCAGCAAATGTTCACAGAATAATTCAATCTCTTAATATCCTATATATTCTATTTCTATTTCTATTAATTCAAACCAAGTAGTCAGTGTGCTGTATTTCTTCTGATTTCGGAACCCCAGCGGGAGAAGCCATGCTTACTGTATTAAGTTGTTTCTCTGTGTTAACTCAAAGTGCATGATAGAAAATCAACGTTGCAACATCAAACATAGCCTAACTAGGTCCTGGCAGGATGCTTACTTTCACTTTGAGAAGTTCTGAGCTGTTTAAGTAGTCTCAAATGTTCTAGGATACTTTGTTTCACTCAGCCTGGCTTTAGGACCTGTGCTTACTTTTCCTGATAGTTTATTTTATTGTTTTACTTCTTTTGGCTGTTTAATGTTTAATTTGGTAGGGCTTGCAAGTCCAATGTGAAGTTTTTGAAGATCTTCTATTAAAATGATGGAATAGGAAAAGCCTCCAAGAATTGGGGTGTCATCTACCTCTAATTTAGAAGTCTTTGAAGTAAGTTAGAATACGTTTTCCTTTTAGTACGTTTTGGGCAGTTTTTTTTTTCTAGTGTGCATTTTGAGTTTAGCAAAGGGAAACTCGTCAGTGAGCTACCGAACACCACTTCAGGGCTGGAGGACCACTGTGAAAGTCTTTAAGAAGTAAATTATTTTGAATTAATTCTCTTTCTCTTTCTACCTGCTTACAGAGAATATTTCCTCAGGCAAGTTAATTTCTGGATGCTTCAGTCCTGCCTCTGGAATAACAGTTACTGCATTTTCTTTTTCTCTCCTTGTAAATGTGCTTTCATTTTTAAATCAAAATTGCAGTTCCTCGTTTTCGATTTTTAAAAATACTCAATGTTGCACACGAGGTTTGAGTAACCCACTTTCTGATAGAGTTATTTTTATTTTTGATTTGTGAACTTAAAAAAAAGTGTGTGATTTTCTTGTTCCACCTCTCTGTGGGGTTGGGGTCTACCCCAGGTAGTCAGTTCCTGTGTCTCATTGGGGTGACTTGAGAGGGGAGTGTGCCCTTCTGCGGGGATGTTATGGGTATTTTGCCTGCAAATACATTTGTGTGCCATTATGTGGCTGATGTTCATGGAGGCCTGAAGAGGGCGTCAGATAGATTCCCAGCTGCCTTGTGGGTGTTGGGACTAGAACCCTGGCCCTCTGGAAGAGCAGCCAGTGCTCTTAACCACTGAGCCATCTCTCCAGCGCTCCCTCTCACCCTTTTGTAAGAATAGAAATGTGCTGTATCTGAGTGCTGAGCGCAGCCATCAATTAAGACGACTAGCAGACCTCCCATAGAACAGCTTCTCTCCGCACCTTCAAAGACTGGCATGTTTTTGAGAAAATGAGCTTAGTGTTCGCTGCTGCTGACAGGTCCTGGGCTAACTAAAACCACAACACAAAACAAAACACCTGGCTAGCCTGGCTGCTCCCATGGTCCACTGTGATCAACAGTGCCAAGAATTCCATGAATAATAATGTGGGCACACCATCCCAGGCAAACTGGCAAGCAGAGAACCTGCCTAATCACCCAGAAATTCTGCACCGTCACAGTCCTTCCTATTTCCATGAAACTGCTTCAGCTCCCTCTCTGCATCAGCATCTCTGAATCATCCTGCCTTCCCGGCAGCCCCCACGCCTCTCCCAGAAGACCCCGCCCCACACAGCCCCCACACAGCCCCTTCCCACAGCACCACCCCCTGCAGTCTCCCATAGTCCTTGTCCTAAGCCCCTCCCCCTGCAGTCCTCAAGCCTCTTCCCAGAAGCCCCTTCCCCAGCCCCCCAAGATACTGGCCGTTCCCCCAGACCCTCTCAGGCAGACCCTCCTCACAGCACCGCCCCCTGCAGCCCAGGCAGCCTCCCACAGCCCCTCCTTGCAGCCCCTCCCAGGGATCCGTTCTCTGGAGTTTCCATGCATGAAGACCGCATTTCCTCCTGTGGAATGCCAAGCAGCTTCTGACAGGATGACAGACAAAGAAAGTCAGTTCTACCTACAGATATCCATCCACTGCTAAGAAACTGCAGTCCACCCCTCCCTTCAATCCTTCCCAAACAGTTCCACCATACCACCACTCAATGCCCGAGACTGCGTAGGGGTATCTCATCCAAACAACCACACTCAGTCAGTTAAGTACTTCTCATGCAAGCTCCAGAACCTGGGTCAGGTCCCCAGCTCCCACATGAAATAGCTGGGCATAATGGCATACTTGTCATCTTAACACTGGGGAGGCAGAGAAGGCACATCCTTGAGGCTTACCAGCCAGCTAGCCTGATCTGTGAGCCTCAGCTGGAAGTGAGAGATTCTGCCTCAAAAGAACACAATGGATGCTCCTGAGGAAGACACCTGAGGTTGGTTGGTCTCTGGCTTCCACAGTCACTAGCACCCGCACATGTAAGGATGTACATGTGCACACACACACACACACACACACACACACACACCCACACACACACACACAGAAGGGGATCCAAGAGACTCTCACAATGATGCAGGCTACGGCACTCAGGTGCCCATCAGACCTGGGCTGTATTACTTACTTTCCTGTGGCTCTGATAAAACACTAGGGCAAAGGCAACTCATAACAGAAGCAATGTGTTGTTTTATCCGCTGCACAGCAGCTGCATCTGAACCTACCGCTTCCTGAGCTGCTGAGGCAGGCCTGAAGGAGCCTTCCCAGCCTGCCTTCGCCTCTGCTGCTGCCTCAGCTGCCTCCACATAGGCAAATGTTGTCTTTAACTAAGGCTCTGGGTTTTTTCCCCCAATAAAGACTAGGAAGCCAGAGGCTGAGATGAAAACCTACTAGCTCAGAGAGGCAGAGAGAGAGAGGGAGAGAGCAGTCAGCAGACTTTCCTCCTTCACTGTCATCCCAGAAAGAGAGCTTCTCCTAGAGCATCTGAAACAAAAACTCCTCCAACAGGATGTCCCTCCTTTCTACTTCCTGTGTTTCTCTCCATCCTCCTGACTCTCACTCTCTATGGTTGCTTCCAGTCAACTGGTTGCTTGCTCCGCCTTTCGGCCTATGGTTAAATAATGCAATCTGATAGTTCACAGAATGATCAAATACCCTGCAACAGGAATTTCATAGGGCTTATGGTTCCAGGGGGTTAGAGTGCGTGATTGTGGAGTGGAGGTATGGTAGCAGGTAACTAAAGTGGACTAGAGCTCACATCTTAATCCAGGTAGAATGCAGAGAGAGACTAACTCAAAATTGCACTATTCAAAACCTCAAACCCCTCCTCCCCACACCAGTGACACAACTCCTCAACAAGGCCACACCTTCTAGACCTTCTCAAGCAGTTCCATCAATTGGGGGCCTAGTATCCACACATATGCACGTATAGGGGTCATTCTCATTTAAATTACCACGGAAGGTAAGACTATCACTGAAGATGTACTTCGGACATAAGACCTGGAGAAATCAAGGTGGCGTTGAATTGGAAAGCTATTTTCTGTTGGTTTCCTGTCACAGTGCTCTAAATGCTAGTCTGGCTGCCAGTAAAGAAGGGATAGATACCACCAGTTAACCCAGCTTTGAACTCTGTGAGCTACATTAATAACTCACCCAGAAAGATACCAATGCTTACGGTAACAACAGTGGCACAAATGTCTTGGGGTAGTCAACAACTGATTGAGTGGATGTAAGATGTCCTCAACAGGAAGGAACTCACGCATGGCACAACAAACCTGTTGGAGAATCCATGGCTAGAGAGGTCATAGACTCAAGTGGAGAGTCACCGCTGTCATCTTGCTAATCGATACAGTGACTACCTTCTTAATACTTACCTTCACACTCATAGATTAGACTGGCTCACAGTACTCACCGGGAAGCTTCCTTTTTGGCAGTGGATTGAAGTTAACACAGAGAACCCTAATGGTCAAAACAAACAAGCCCAAATGGGACATCTATGTCAGAGCACTTCTCCCCAAGACTCAGAGAACACCATGTAAGGGACATCTATGTCAGAACACTTCTCCCCAAGACTCAGGGAGCACCACGTAAGGGACATCTATGTCAGAACACTTCTCCCCAAGACTCAGGGAGCACCACGTAAGGGACATCTATGTCAGAGCACTTCTCCCTAAGACTCAGAGAACACCACGTAAGGGACATCTATGTCAGAGCACTTCTCCCCAAGATTCAGAGAACACCACGTAAGGGACATCTATATCAGAACACTTCTCCTCAAGACTCAGAGACACCACGTAAGGGACATCTATGTCAGAACACTTCTCCCCAAGACTCAGAGAACACCATGTAAGGGACATCTATATCAGAACACTTCTCCCCAAGACTCAGAGAACACCACGTAAGGGACATCTATGTCAGAGCACTTCTCCCTAAGACTCAGAGAACACCACGTAAGGGACATCTATGTCAGAGCACTTCTCCCCAAGATTCAGAGAACACCATGTAAGGGAGGCAGAGAAGACCCAGGAGGACAACTGTGAGACATGTCTCTGGGACACGAGAAAGATGTTGCTCCCATGAAGTAGTGATACGGCTGTTTGCACATGGTCTACACAAGACCACACTGATCAGCATTCCAGAATGAATGAAGGAACGGCTCTCTGGTCCCTGCTCTGTTTGAAGAGGGCTGCTGAAGGAAGGAGAGTCCATCAGTTTCCATCAGGGTCAGGACTCCGGAAGGTTGTCCTTGTTACAGTGGACAGCCCTACTCCCATGGGTATGTAGGCAACACTGTTGGGACTCAGTAGTCATCTCTATCTCGATCTGTCATCTCTGTATCTCTATCTGTCTGTCTGTCTGTCTGTCTATCTATCATCTATCTATGGAGAGAGAGTGCTTGAAGATGGGAAGAGGATGTGGAGGGAATGGGGGTGGATTTGATCAAGAGAAACCATTCTTATGTATGAAGAAAAAGACTAATTAGAAAAAAGTAGACATGCTATAAACAATTGCTTGCAGGTATGACACCAACTTCCACACTCCATTTACAAAGCTGCTCAAGTAGCCTTGTAACCAACAGGTCCCAAGCTTAAACATCCCTTTGTGGCTGGTACACAGTGCTTCTACTTAAACCAAGGGAACAAAGAAACATTATTTTTCAAAAATACACATCTTGCCAGTCAGTAGTGACACACACCTTTAATCCCAGCACTTGGGAGGCAGAGGCAGGCAGATCTCTGTGACTTTGAGGTCACACTGGTCTATAGAGCGAGTTCTAGGACAGTCAAGATTACACTGAGAAACACTGTCTTGAATTTGTTTTCTTTTGAAACAGGGTTTCTCTGTGTAGCTTTGGAGCCTGTCCTGGAACTCACTTTGTAGACCAGGCTGGCCTGGAACTCACAGAAATCCACCTGCCTCTGCCTCCTGAGTGCTGGGATTAAAGACATGCACCACCACCAAATGGCCTTGAGATATATTTTTTAATAAAATAAATCTTTCTACTTAAGTAGTATAAAATCTATGATTATGGACAAGAATCAAAGATACTCTTTTAAATAGAGTGAACATAAATATTCCAATATTATAGTTAATGTGATTACTGAAGTAGTTAATTTTTTCTCCTAAATATTCTAAATCTGGCTAATGTGCACTCTTAAATTTTAAAGAGTTACAAGGTTTATGACACTTCAAAATTAAATTTCACTTATTGAATATGAAGTATAAAATACATGTTATTGTAATTTTTACAACTATTTCATGTGTGTGTGTGCGTGTGTGTGAGAGAGAGAGAAACAGAAAGAGAGAGAAAGAAACATATGGGTGTTCATTTATGTGGGTCTTGGTACTCAAACTCAGGAAGTCTGATGTACCTACTAAGGCATCTCACAAGCTTTATTTTCAAAGAGGATTCAAACAGTTAATCTACATCTAACATTTTGTCTTTACGCAATACTCAACGACAGCAAAGAAATTCTAAGCCTTTATGAGACAAAGAGAAAAAAATTACTAGCCCAGCCTTAAATGTATCACATTTTCTTCCAAACTTTCTCTGTGGTTCAGTCTGGCTTCAGAGAGAAGTGCAGCAAAGCCAAAAGGCTTTCCACCATTTGATCAAGGAGGGGCCATTCGATCCCCAGCACCAGGAACAAAGACGAGCACAAAACTTGATAAAGAGTTCCCTGCAGGATGAGCAGCCGCAGTGGGTCGTGTGTCCTATTAAAACATGTCTCAAATGCTGCAGATCAGTTGCAGTCATACTGTGACGTCAGGCCGCTAGGACTTCTGCGTGGTTCAGGATCTCCTTTCGGGTGGCTTTGCCTGCGCTCTGGGGACCCCCTTTAGCCCTGGGTTCTCCCCGAAGCTTTGATGTGAGTGCCTTGATTCTTATGATGGTGTATTTTGACATTCTTCATTTCCAACAGCTGTGCGCTAACCACTTGCAGGCAGGCAGGGAGTGCCTCCCTCTGCAAGCCTCTAGGGTGCCTGCCAAAAGTCCAGTGTCCTCTTACCCGCCCAGAAAACCCGATTTCCTTTTGTTTTTTTTTCAGTTTTTTAAAGATCTTTCCTTATTTCTAACAGTTTCCCTGTTTTCGATGAGCCTGTTGAATCTGGGCAGTGTGCTGAGTCATTGTTTTCTCGTGGGGTTTAATTTCTGTCTGTAAAAACCCAGTGTATGCCAGCCACTGCCCTTTCTTGGTGAAGCAATAAGACCCAGCTGTATTTTCAGCTGCCACACTCATCAAATTATGTCAGCAGACATTTTCTCAATACGTTGGTTTTAATTCAGTGGTTTCTGAGAATTGTTTTTTTTTTTTGAAAGGAACCTTAAGTGGAAAGTAGAATCAGGAGTTTAACTTATTCTGAATTCCTGGAGCATAAACTCTATGAAGGTGGCAATCTCTGTTTTTCCTATTGCTCTCTTCTTGACAGTACCTGGCACTTACTGGAAACTCAGTAAGCTTCGGTGCCATGAATGAAGGAATGAATGAAGGAACGAATGACTGGAAGGTTGAATGAATGAATAAATGAATGAATGAAATGCAAGAATCTATTGAGAAAAAGTGATCTGCTTGGACTGAGTGAATGTAGAAGAGAGTGATGAAAACCCTTTTCTTGTTTTGCTATTGATTCAGTGATGTGGCTTTGCCCTGTACCCTAAATGATGTGGCCCCT
Organism: Mesocricetus auratus; assembly: GCF_017639785.1. Taxonomy (NCBI): domain Eukaryota; kingdom Metazoa; phylum Chordata; class Mammalia; order Rodentia; family Cricetidae; genus Mesocricetus; species Mesocricetus auratus. Next base: position 6,517,146 of record NW_024429192.1, on the reverse strand, counting down.
AGATTCCTTTTTCATTCATAGAATGAACACACAGTGACCCCTAAAGTCTCCCTTAGCCCTCACTTTCATGACGGTGTGTGACACTCACGTAAGGTACGGCCCAGAATGCCACAGGAAAGACTGATCTCAAGAGGAAACGTCCCCAACTATTAAACGCGTCACTTTGGTTGGCAGTGTACGCTTAGAGGCCAGTCAAGTGAGAAGACACAAGGCTTTTCCTCGTTCACCTGGACTTAGTGCATGTTACTGTGTGCTTTCTAACCTGGGGGAGCTTGAGAGCAAGCGTAGGCTGCGACACAAGAATTTGTTACTGGGTATCATCTTAGCTATAGTTCCTAACTCAGTGCTCTACAGAATAAATTTCAATTCATCGAATATAGTCACGTGTCCTAAGTAGCTAGACTTGATGTAGATTTGAGAATCTAGGATATTATACATATATATATTCATATATGTGTGTATACATTTATATATATACATATATATGTATTTACAAATTTGGAGGGAAGGATCGAAAAAGACTGCTTATTATTTAACTATTTTGACTCTGTGTGGACGTGTGTTTGAGCGTGTGTGGATGTGTTCTTGTTCATGTGGGGAAGTGTCAGCATGTGCCATGACACATGTCTGGAGATCCGAGGACAATGTTCAGTGTCGCTGCTCGTCTTGAGACAGGGTCCCTTCAGCACTGTGGGAGACCGGTTGGCTAGCTGCCTGATAACTTCCGGATACCCCGTCTCTGCCTCCTATCCTCCTAGAGGGGCACACTGGGATTCCGGTCCTTCCAGTGTCTCATTGGCCTCTTTATGTGGGCTGCGGGGACCCAGGTGTGGCTCCTCCAGTCATTCTTATATAGCAAGCGCCTTGACCACAGAGCCACCTCCCAAGCTCTGCGGCTTTCCTAGTTCATTCTACACTTTGCTGATGACCCCTGGAAACAGCTCACTAGCTGGCCAGATATGCCCAGGTCATGTTCTTAATTCACTTAAAGAAAAAGGCTTGAGTGTGAATCTCTTGAACCCACAATACAGCTTTACAGCCACTTAACCCCAAGAAGAAAGTTCACCTCCTTGTCCAGCTGGCTTTCCTAAAATCTGACAGTCCAGCTCCGCGATGCTGCCATGGTAGGAGTGGCTGGTGGGCGTGGCTACAGCAGGATGCACCGGGGCTATAAGGATGCTTTCACAGGTTTGAGACGGTGGGAGGATGGGGGAGGGACGGACCTGTGGCTCTTCTTCCCACAGTGGTTACTGCAGGCCCAGCACACATTGCTTCACTTTAGATTTGAAGGGTAATTTAATTTTTAAACACTGCTCTTATTGAATCATTCAGTTTCTTATAAACATTAAGAAGAGAGATGGGGAGACAAGAGAGAGTGAGAGCAAGCTAACAATGAAAGGAATCCTTTGTCCAGTCAGTGGCTGCCCAAGTGGAGGATGAGTTTCTGACAGAAATCTCCATGTGGCCAGAAACTCAGGGAGCCTCCCCTTCCTCCCCTCCCCTCCCCCCTGTCTTCTCACCTCTTTGCTTTCTTGTCCTATTTTCCTCCCTTCCCTCCTGACTTTTCTACCCCCCCAGCTTCTTTTTTTTCTTACTCCCTGTGACTATGTCACTATTGTTACATGTATCTGTCACTGCAGATGCAGTTGTGACTATGTCATTATTGTTATATGTATCTGTCATTGCAGATGCATGTGACAACAGTCTGGTGGCACATATGTAGAGTTGATCCTCTCCTTGGGGAGGACAGAGACCAAGACACATAATTATACAAACAGAATGGTGAGCTCTGACACATGGCCCAGCAAAGCTGTGGGTAGATGGAGGGATGAGATGTCTCTGTGGGTAACGGGACTTGCTGCTAATGACCCGAGTTCCATCTTGGGGTGCCCACATGGTGGGTAGAAGCAAGTCGCGCTGTGAGTGCCACACTCTGGCCCACAGGGGACACACAGAATAGCAAGGAAGTTCTTGTGAGGGGAGGGAGATTTAGGCTGATACCAAGAGCCCTCTAAAGAAAGAGAATACTTGGAGCTTGAAGCAGAAATATAAATTATCCAGGAGCAAGAGGTGGCGAGTCTGTCTGTCTGTCTGTCTGTCTGTCTGAGGAGGTGGAAAATGCTCTGACTCTGAACTAAAGAACGGCAGATGCAGAGGCCCTGGGCTGCAAAGGTGACATGGTAGAGATGCTGGGCTGACGCCCAGAGCAGTGGGAGCATCCTTTTCGGGTGTGGGGGTGGGGAGCAGCGGTGGCACTGGGAAGGAGCAGAGCCTGTAGGCTGTCAGGGATCGTTTGATCCAGTCACTGGACTACAGCGACAGGCACATAGTAGCCAGGTACCATGAGCTGAGCCTCAGGTAGGGTCGACTGCTTCTCTGAGGACTTTTCTGACCTCTCTGTAGAGACTGGGCTGTAGCTCCTCAGCTGAGAATACTTCAGCGTGTCTAACCACAGCGTAGCCATACAGCATGATGGCGGGAGCCGCTGTTCGGGTTTGAAGCCCACCAGCGTTCAGTAAGAAGCACCTCAGACTTCTGTGCCCGTCTTCCTTCATGTGTGGAATGGTGTGGGAACTGGTCCAAGTGCAGAATGGGAGTGTCTGGGAGTGTCCAGCGACAAACAGAACACTGCTATCACATCCTCTCTCCTCAAAGCCCAGAGACAAGGACACAGGACCGTAGGAGCCAGAGGTCCGGGAGGACCACAGTGGAGACACTGTCGTTTAGACGGAACTGCTGTAGTCAGGAACCCACAGCATCTTTGGATGCTCACGCTAGATTCCACCAGTCAACATTCCTCCCAAAGCTGAGGAGCTATTGACAGCTGATGGCTCCTGGGGGAAGGAGAGTGAGTTGCCTTTCAGGGGGTGGCCCCCTGTGGGTAGACCCTGACCCAGGGTGTGCTTCCACACCCAGAAGTATGTGGGCAATACAGATTGGGTGGGATGTTGGTAGGGGATGAATCTGGGAGGGGTTGGGGGAGGGGTATGGTCAGAATACAATGTGCACATGAAACATATACATATATGAAATTCTCAAAAAATAAAAACATTATGAAGGAAAAGCTTGTGGGAACGTTGTCACTGGGAAGGCTCTTGTGAGGCTGGCCTGTAAGTGCTCTCCCTCTACAGAGGAAGTGTCCAGGAAGCACCAGCCATCACCATCACCTGCCCCTGGGGACACTGCGCTTGTAAGACACATTTACAAAAGGGAAAATGAAATTGAAGGTTTTGAATTAGATTGGTAAATATTTCCTAGGAAAATTTGCCCGAAAGCCTTCAACAAAGCAAACTAATAAGTAATGACCGAAAAAAATGTCTTGATAACTTTCCAGTTGGGAAATACCCGTTCACACAGGAGGTGGTCAGCAGGAGGAGCCTGGAGCAATGCCTAGAGAGCCCTGTAAGCCTGGTGCGCCTGACTGCAAGTCCGTGGATCCCAGAGCGTCTGTGAGTACGACGTGTGTTAAGGTAGTTTATCTGCCGTCCCCACTCAATTCCTCCAAGGACTTTCACATCTCACTTCCTTTAAGGCGCTTTCTACATGAAGAGATGGGGAGGCGGGCAGCTTGGTCTTTGGCTTTTACAACTCTCGAGTCTCTCCCTGTTTCCCTCCAGAGCCGCATCAATCTTGCAGCTGCTGTTAGGATAGCAGTTTCCATCCCCGTGTCTCATTCACACACACAATATTACTGTAGGCAGACAGGCACCTTCCCCCAGGCCCACCACAGTGCATGTTCACGTATGTGTGGGCACATGTGGAGGTCGCTGGCTCTCCTGTTTGTGTGTTGTTGTTCTGGAGGCAGGCTCTCACTTTGTAGCACGGCTAGCTTGGAATTTGCTGTGTAGAGGTTAGGTCTCTCACTGACCTGGGACTTGCCAGTCTCGTTAGGCTGGCTGGCCAGTGAGCCCCAGGGAGAGATCCTCTTGCCTCTAGGGTTACAAGAATATGTCATGATGTCTCTGATCTTGTCATGGGTGCTGGGGAGGGAAGTAAGTTCCCCGTGCCTGTGGGACAAACCCTATCCCCCAGCCATCTCCCCTTTCATCTCCCACTCCCCTTATGTCTGTCTTCATGAGCAAGGACATCTTTCTCAAAGCACCTCAGAAAATGACTTCCTGTCCCCTTGCCTGCAGAAGTGACTTGCTAAGGGCTCATCCATCAACTATGCTGGAACCAGCTATCGGCAAGGGACACAGAACAAAGCTGCAGGACCAGAACTCCCCGTGATCTGCACCCGAAGGTCACACCCTTCTCTGAAATGCACCAGTGGCCACAGCAGGGCATCAACAGGAGCAAAATCAAGATTGTGTCTGTCAGGGGAAGGGAAAGGATCAGTGCTGGATGGTGAAGTAACCCCAGGCTCTGCCACAGCCCTGAAGGAGTCCTCCATTGCCCTCCAAACCCCACACTCGGGAGACAGTTAACTGGGAATGCTATGGACTTTTCAAACCTCAAAGCCCACACCCAAAGACACATCTCCATCAAGGTCATACCTCCTAATCCTCTCCAAACATTTCTAGCAACTGGGAACCAAGGATTAAGATATATGAGCCTGTAGGGACTATTCTCATTCAAACCACCACAGATGGATACCCTGGCACCTGGAACCTTGCTATCCAATGTGGTACCCAGACCAGCAACCGCATTATCAGAACCCTGGAAATAGGTTGACAACATCCCAGGCCCTGGGGTTGGAGGTTTAGCTCAGTGGTAGAATGCTTGCCTAGCAAGTTCAAGACCCTGGGTTCATCCTCAGCTTCAAAAACAAAACAAAACAAAAGACACAGACACCCTGACTCAAAGCAATTTGAGGGCTGGACAGTGGTGACGCACGCCTTTAATCCCAGCACTCGGGAGGTAGAGGCAGGCGGATCTCTGTGAGTTTGAGACCAGTCTGGTCTACAAAAGCGAGTTCCAGGACAGCCTCCAAAGCCACAGAGAAACCCTGCCTCGGAAAAAAACAAACAAACAGACAAACAAACAAACAAACAAATAAATAAATAAATTTGAATTTGGCTGACACTTCCAGGTCACAGTTCATCATCGAAGGAAGTCAATATAGAAACTCGAGCGAGTTATATAGAAACCCTGGGCAGGAATCATGGAGGAATACTGCTTGCTGGACCCCTCACAAGCTCGAGCTTAGTCTTTTTACTAGCCTGCCCAGGGAATGCTGCCTCCTATAGTGGCCTGGGCCCTTCTTCATCGATTAACAGCCAAGATGATCAGATGATCCACCACAGAAGTGCCCACAGGCCAGTCTGGTCCTGGAAATCCCTCAGTGGAGTCTCCCTTCACAGATGACTGTAGGCTGTGTCACATTGACAGTTAGAAGCTAACGAAGATGACCGGGACCATCTGAAGTGTTCATCGCTCTCCTGCGGGTTTGTTATCAAGTATATCTTAGGTCTCATTGAAAAAGTAAATCCCTTCCTTTCTTTGTGCTATGTGTAAATCACTGGTTAGAAGTCAGGATTTAGCATGAGAACTGCTCCCCCCCCCTCTCCTATACTGCATCTATCTCAAAAAAGAGGTAGGAATTAAATCAGCAGGGATTAGAGAAAAAAACAGACCCACGATGAGGCAATGGCAATTAAAACCTGTCTTGAAGATTATTGGTTTAATACAGCGGGGAAAAACACACCCCCCAAAGAGCATGTCTCAGTTTTGAGGAAGGACAGACAGGAAAATCCTAAGTATGTGTAAAGAATCACTGAGTGACTGATACGTAGGCTTAGGAAATTCACACGGGCCCCCAGCGCAGCTTCCACAGAGCATTCTGTATCATCTACATTTCTAAATACCCGGGGTGTATTTGTAAACATGGCAATCTAACTTGTTACTGGACGGTGCGTGCATATTCAAACGAGCGCATGGGAGGATTTAACAGCTGATTGCACAGTGGGAATGACAGTGACAAGCTGTCAAGGCGGGAAGTTGTGCAGATAAGGGTACCAATGTGATTGGCACACAGAGATATATGACCTACTGTAGCAGCAATGCAAGAATTTGCAGCTCAGGTCTCTCGACAAAAAAAAAAAAAAAGGAAGAGTCTGGGTTAAGGCAATGTGGGCAAAACGGGCAGTCAGAGGGAACTGAAGAGTGAGAAGGAAGGACCAGGGAAGATCTGAGGAGCGGCACAAAACCTGTCTCTGCCTGCACACAGCCTTCAGCTCCTTTCTAGGTCATCCATGGGACACCCTGCACACCTCGTAGGACACCCTGCACACCTCATAGGATGCATCCGTGGGACACCCTGCACACCGCGTAGGACCCATCCGTGGGACACCCTGCACACCTCGTAGGACCCATCCGTGGGACACCCTGCACACCGCGTAGGACCCATCCGTGGGACACCCTGCACACCTCGTGGGACACCCTGCACACCTCGTGGGACACCCTGCACACCGCGTAGGACGCATCCGTGGGACACCCTGCACACCTCATAGGACGCATCCGTGGGACACCCTGCACACCTCATAGGACCCATCCGTGGGACACCCTGCACACCGCGTAGGACGCATCCGTGGGACACCCTGCACACCGCGTAGGACGCAGTCCTTCCGAGGTGTGTGACTCTGTTCAGGCATTAATCTCCCCAAATGGTGGCCGCATTACCCATTTCATCTTTGCCAAGAGCCTGCAGGCAGCTGGTCAGTGAGAAGTAACAAGGAGAGCAAGGGGAGCATGGGGCGAAGGCTTGGCTGCAGGTACCCTGTGCCCAAGTCCCTAACATTAACCATCATCACCTTTCTCCCCAGTGACTTGGACTTTGAAGCGGGAGCCTGGCTTTCCCAACCACTGCCATTGTGGACGAGGTGACATGACCAGTAGGATTTGTCCCCTCCTAGCCATCTAGCAGGCAGTCAGGATCACAGAGTGGGTGGCGGGATGGGACCGAGGCCTGGAAAGGAAACCCTGTTGTTTTCAGGAAGAGACATCAGCAGCAGGGCGGGCGGGGCAGTGACCTCAGCTTGAGTCTCGGGAAGGTGTCAGGGGTGCCTCTCCTCTGTCCTCCAGGCACCAGTCTGTGTGGGGTCAGCGGGGACCAACTGACCTAAGGTTATCTGTAGAACACCTGGGGGAGAAGCGAGACTCCCATCTTTATCCTGGTCTCCCTGGTCCTTCTCTGTCACTCTCTACATCTTCACCTTGAGTTGCCTATCAGCCTATTGATCTACAATCCCGCCTTGGCAGTCACTATTATCACCTACATCTGCCAGTTAAGCTATTTCTTGATACGTATCTTCTTCCTGCTATATGTGATACTTAGGATGAGTTGTCAATGTGACAGAACCTAGAATCACCAAGCGGACAGGCCTCTGGGAAAATTAGCCAGATCAAGGCTAGTCTCTGAGAACGAGGGATTGTCTTGATTATGCAAATTGATCTGGCAAATTTGGCTTTAAACTGTGGTAGTGGTCTTATTCTCAATCAGTGGGATTAACACCACACAACAGAGTCTAAACTAGGCCATTTTTGAGATTTCCTCTGCCAAGGGAATTAATCTAAAACTCTTCACTTCAGCCTCAGGCAGACTTTCTGGATAAGGGCAAAAACCAGCCACATTCTTCACCAAAATATTACAAGAATGATTTCTAGCAGCAATACTAAAATTCTTCTCCGATACCTCTTGGCCCAGTGCCCCCCCCCCATTTCAAATCACTCAACACCACTATTCCATGCTTCTTCTGGGATGGCCCATTAAGCAGTGCCTAAAGCATTCCACTGATTTCTTAAGCCAAACTTCCAAAGTCCAAATTCCTCCAAACAAAAGCATGGTCAGGTCTATCACAGCAATGCCACAGTCCTGGTACCAACTTCTGTCTCAGTTAGGGTTTCTGTTGCTGTGAAGAGACACCATGGCCACACCAACTCTCTTAAAGGAAAACATTTAATTGGGGTCCCTTACAATTCAGGGGTTCCGTCCATCATCATCATGGTGGGGCATGGTGGTGTTCAGGCACCGACAGCCTTAGAGAGGTAGTGGAGTCCTACATCTTGCAGGCAACAGGAAGTGAGCTGTCTCACTGGGCGTGGCTTGAGCATATATGAACCCTTAAAGCCCGCCTCCACAGTGACACACTTCCTCCAACAAGGCCACACCTCCTAATAGTGCTACTCCCTTTGGGAGCCATTTTCTTTCAAACCACCATGCTCTTGATCAATTAATTTACTGGGAAGAGCTGACTTGTCTTTTCTTAGTGCAATTTTGATGCGTCTGGGGTTATTGTCAGTGTTAACTGACAAGAAAAGAGTAAAGGAGGAAGGGAAGGGAGGGGGGATAAGGAGGGAAAGGGAGAGGGGAGAAGGGAAGGAAACAACTTTCTGAGCAGGGGCATTCAGGAAAGTGTTGCCAAGGCAGGCTTTTGCAGCCTGAGTCTCAAAGGTTGCCTCAAATTCCATAATGAGGAATATCTAATTATTTTAACCAATTTACATACAAAGTCAGCTATTTCCGGTGTCTTGCCAACACTAATACCCTACCACGAGCATCTGTGTAGCAGTGACCAAGCGTGCTCCCATGGTTTCCCTAAAGCAAGCCCTGCGGGATAGCTCAGTGAAACAGAAACACATTTTAAGGCTCTTAAAGCACATTAACAAATAGATGACTTCAGAAAGATCTGAAGAAGATGGGTCTGGTGGTTTGTGCCTGTAATACAAGCAGTCAGGAGGCTGAGGCAGGAGGATGGCACTTAAGGAACGCCTGGGCTCCACAATGAGACCCCATGTCAAGAATAAAACAAAAGTTAAAACACAAAAGCTTAGGGCAATTCTATATCCACTAGCAATAAATAATAGCATTTTGTTTTGTTTTTTAGAAAGCATCATGCTTTTGAAAAAATGTTTTTAATTGAAATAAATTATATCACTCTGCTCTTTCTTCCTGTCACTCTCTCCCAGCTACCCTCCCTCAAACCCAACCTGTTCTCGAATTGATAGCCTCTTTTTCATCAATTATTTTTGCTACATACATAGGTATACGAATGTAGTAGAACATGCTGGAGTTTGCTTTTGTTGGAGGTGTGTCTATGTTTTCAAGGCTGGCCGCTCTGCAGTAGACAGCCAGTAACAGCCAGGCTGACTCTCCATCTCCCAGCAGTACCGTGTGGTTTTTTGTTTGTTTGTTTGTTCTTTGCTGTTGTTTACTTGTTTTGTTTTTAACACACACCATGGTGGGAATATGGAGGTCACATGACAACTTGCAGGGGTTCGTTCTCTCCTTCCACCGTGTGGGTCCCAGAGAAAGAACTCAGGTCCTCAAGCGTGGAGGCCCCTGCTGAGACATCTTGCTGACCCGTGCTTACCAATTTTTTTTTACCTGCTCTTGACAAATGATAGTGAGTCTATATTTCTGGTGTTTACTATAAAACAAAATCATGTTAAATATAAAAACAACAAACACCCCGTGGTATGATATTTATGTGTTGCTTCAGGTGCCAGATTTGGGGGGTGTCGTTTTCTGTTTTGTTTTTAGACAAGGTCTTGCTGTGTAATCCAGGCTGGCCCTAAACCCTCCTGCCCCAGCTTCCCAGACTCTGGGACTATAGACATTATAAACCTGGCAGTGATAGGTTTTACCAGCCAGACAGCAATACTTGGTTTTCATCACAGGGTGGCCATGGATTTGCTTGTAAGCCCTTAGTCCAGCTCACTGCCTTTGAGGACTGAATGTTTGTGTGAATACTCTTCATGGAGAAGCCGGAACCCCTGGCGTGGCTGTACTTGGAGACAGGAAGTAGTTCAGGTTTAAATGAGGCCACAGAGGACAGTCCCGGCTCAGCCATCTTCTCAGCGCCCTTGAGAAAAGTAAGTTCAGCCTCCCCCGCTGTCTGTCTGTCTGTCTGTCTGTGTCTGTCTTTCTCTGTGTCTGTGTCTCTCTGTGTACCTCCCTCCCCGCCCCTTGAAAAGGCAGCCGCCTATAAGGCAAGAGATTTCAGAGTGAAACTTACCAGACCCTGATCCTGAACTTCCAGCCTCCAGAACCTTTGAGAAATCAAAGCAAAATCTTCACCCCCACCCCCACCTCTCCCAGCCCAGGGCCTGGGTCCTTGCTCTCCTTTGCTGGGAAGCCTCTTCCTCCACGGCTCACGGGCGAGGCCAGATCTCCCGGTTCCTGTGAAACTGCAGAAACTGAATGCTCGGCAGAACGGAGGCTTTGAAGCAGCGCTCCTGGAAAAAGCAGAGCCCAACTGCAGAGCAGGTCCCGGACCTGAAAACAGCGGGCAATGACTAATTTTTTCAACCAGGGAAAGCTGGTGGTAAGTAGTGACAGTTTAGAGAATGTTCTGGAAACCAGGCCAAAAACGCCCGAAGCAGGTGTGTCCTTGTGTAGCTTCTTGGAGACGTTTCATCTTTCTGTTAATCCCAAATTAATTTCCAGCCTTATTAAAGACTTAAGGCTTTATCTCCACCCCACCCCACCCCCCGGAAAACCAGATGCACACAGACGACACTTATTTCTGTTATTTTCCCAGTGGCCCCGTGTCTGGGCATCCTAATCTTTTTTTTTATTTCCACGTGGATTAATGAGAGCTCTGTGGCTCTCTGTCTCTCTGATGAGAACCGGGACAGGCACCTGAGGGAGTCAGAGTTAGATTCTACCTGGAAAGTGGACACAACGACAGAGACCGGAAACAGGGTGCCGGCACTGTAGGCGTGGTCCAACAGAACCCAGCACAGCTCATCCCATGGCTCCCTGCCACTTCATTCATAGGCCACCCGAGAGAATCGTGTGTGGGAGCCCCGGTCAGCAAAGGCAGTGGAGACAGAAGAAATGAGCCGAGAAGAAAGAAGAAAGAACCTCAGCTCTCTGTGGCCCGCTCAGAACAAAGCAAAACAGCAGGGCGCTGTGGGATTCTCCAAAGGAAGAGTGAGCAGAAGACCTACCCAAGAACTCACTCTGGACCAAAGCCAGGTGACCGTTGGTAGCCATTGGCAGGGACGCGTGCAGGGCTAGGGGATAAGAATCTCAGATTTCCACCCCAGGTGTGGTCTCCTGTGAAGATCAACAGTTGTGACAAGTCTCTCCTCGGGGAGGTGGCGCTTAGCATCTATATTACTATAGTTTCTCTCTCCAAACCCCTATTTGAAAAGATTGCACACTGCATAAACGATTTGAGACCTGTTTTTAATTAATTTTTAAATTAGTTTTTTATTGCTTGAAAATTTCATGACGTTTTGATCTAATCAATCCCGCCCACCCCGTGCCTCTCTTAGCCCCGCCTCCATCCCACACTTTTTTTTTAAGTGGGCTTGAGAAGAGACATGAGAAGAAAAACCTTCTGAAGTATGCGATAGCAACGAGTAAGATATTCTCAGGCTTTGGGATAGACAAGCACCAAGAACACCTTTGTTCCAGGACGTAGGGTGATGGTAGTGTTTGCTGTGTAAGCATGGGGACCCGGTGCTGGCCACGAGGACGTCCTCTGAGGATGGTCAGAATAGAATGGAATGTAGGGAATGCAGGTGAGGAGATTGGATCACAGACAGAACGCTTCACAAATATGAAAGGCGTGGTTCTGATGGGGACAGCTTAGAGGCCAGGCCTTCGTTTGCTGGGCGTCTTTGTTGAGTCGGGGTAAGAAGGCTGAATGTTGACCTGCAAGGAGGTGCAGACGTTCAGGCTGGAACCCAGCTGTGGAGAGACGCACGGACACCGGACACCGGTACCTAGGATGAAGGGAGCACTGAGAACCGTCTTCTCTCAAGAGACACTCCGGCTCTCTGCATCCTTGTTCTGGGCTGACAGTTGGCTGCCCTGCAGTCTGCTGGTCAAGAGCTTCACTTTCAGGGTCAGACAAATCTGTTCAAATCATACCCCGATCTCTGCCACATGTGTGGCTTTGGTAAATTCACTTCACTTCTCTGAGCCGGTTTCCTCTGCTGTAAGATGGGGCTAGTGATACCAACTTGCAGAGCTGGGTGATTGCATGAGACCTGCTCAGTAGGGCACCCAGCACAAATGCTGATGATAATTATCACCCTGAGAACAAACGTAAAGATTATTTTAGAGCAAATGTAATGATCTTCATATCACGTGCTTATCCCCCCCCCCAAAGGTTGCCATTATAGGTTCTATTTTAGAGACAGGGTCTTGCTAATGTAGGCTTGGGTGACCTGGAGCTCACTATGTAGACCAGGATGCCCTTGAGTTCATAGAGAATTCTGCCTCTGCCTCCCAAGTGCTGAGATTAAAGGTGTGCGCCACCATACTTGGCTTGTCATTACAGGTTATATTGGTTGGGTTTAACCCTTTGGCTTGTCATTACAGGTTATATTGGTTGGGTTTAACTCTTTGGCTTGTCATTACAGGTTATATTGGTTGGGTTTAACCCTTCCTGGGAGCTAGGGGGACTCTCTCCTCCTCTTTTGTTTCAGCAACAAGGAAAGTTACTAACTCATAACCCTCCGGCACTCTGGATACACACAGCAGGCCCGTTGTGAGCCTCAGGGGAGGCATGCTCAGCCCACTGTTGAGAAGAATAGCGATGGTTCAAGCCTCTGTGGCGACCAAGTCATGCCTGAGGGACATGGATTGGGGAGACAGATTAGGTATTAAGTACTTACCAAGCAAACATGGGGACTGGAGTTTGGATCACCAGAACTTAATTCCCAGAAGCCACAGTGGCCAGCCTACAATTGCAGCCTCAGGTGGTGGAGATCTCCAGAGCTAGCTAGGAGACTAGCTGTGCTTTGGGTTTGACTGCAATACCTCACTGAATAAGGAGGGAGAGTATTGGAGAATGAGTCCTGGCATCCTCCATAAACGTGTGCACATACATACACACAAACAAGTGTGCTCACACTTTGGGGTTATTACCAAGCAACACAATAAAGTCATGGCTTCCCTCTCGCTGTAGAGTTGGTCCACCCTGCTGCTGTTCTGAGTCCTTAGCTGACACTAGAGTCTGTGTTTCCAGACTTCCATCTTGACTAGCGATTAGCAGCTCCAGAAACTCTCAGGTTTGGGGGACAAGATTAGGACTTCTGAGGCACCCAGCCTTACAGACTGGTCAGTGGTTACCAGGCCACCCCACCCCTAAGTGAGACACAGCCATGTGAGACCACGCCAACCACTCAGGCACCCAGCCTCAAGAGCCAAGTGACTACCAGGTTCTCAGCTTTCAGGAATGATCTTGCTCTTGATACTATTTTAAAGTACCTAATACATTCATATAAATACGTAAAAATGTGCACACACACATATGTAATATATTCATCCCATTGGTTCTCTTCCTCTACATCAGTGGTTCTCAGCCTGTGGGTTATGACCCCTTTGGCGGGGTCAAATGACCTTTTCACAGGGATTGTATATCAGATATCCTGAACATCAGGTATTTGCATTATGATTCACAACAAAGTTATAGTTATGAGGTGGCAATAAAAATAACTTTACGGTTGGGGTCACCACAACATGAAGAACTGTAGTCACAGCGTTAGGAAGGTTGAGAACCGCTGCTCTACAAAACCCTGACTAATACAAATTGCTCTATTTGTTTTACAAAACCTCATTGAGATCAAATTTAAATAGCAAATATTACATCTATTTAAAATGCATAACTCAGGAGGCTTGGTATAGGACACTTTAAAAAGTTGTGGCTATATACAAGCCATAAACTATGCCACTATAGCCATTTATAAATATTCAGTACAATGTCACTAACCATACACACACACACACACACACACACACGCACGCACGCACGCACGCACGCACGCACACACACACACACACACACACACACACACACACACACACACCTTGTTTCTTCCTGTCTGTTTCCCATCCTGGGTCACCTCCCTCAAGCAAGTTCCCATAGAAGAAGCTTTACCCGTGCCTTCCAACCCATACCCTCTCCACTTCCTGTCCCTACCCTCCAATCCTGAGAACCAGCTGGCTGGAGCACCCTCCTCCCAGAGCCAGCTCTCAGCCCCTGGGGCCAGACTTCCAACACCAGAGACCTTCGCCTCGGTTCAGCAGGGCCCCTTCCTACCACATGTGAGTTACTTCTAAGGTCTCCTGTGCCCCGGATGAGAAAGGTATCCTCGAGTAAACCCTAGATGATGGACAGGGAAGACGGGAGGGGAGAGATGCAGTAGGGAGAAAGGACAGGAAAGAGAGACCAAGGAGAAAGAAGGAAAGAATGGCTGAAAGAAAAGGGGAATGGAAGGTTTTCTGTGGTGTAGCGATTCCATCATAATGGATTTCAAACTAGCAGCATAATTTCACTGAACACACAACTGGATGGAGAGATGTACACCAGGCTCTTCTGCAGTAGTAACAGCCAGCTGCCGCATACCAGGAAGAGCAATGGAGTCATCAAATTCTGTTCAGCTAGGCTGCCCCCCTGGGCTACTCCTGGAGCCCATTATCACAGCAGCCAGGGACCTGGACCGCCATACAAAGGGAGTCATTTCAGAGGATTTTAAACAATTAGTTGCAAAGCATAAATGAATAGTGGGTAGATGATACTGTAATCCTTGGGTCTGAGGAAAGGAGCCAGTGTTCCCCAGAGCCAGAGATGGTCACCTGACAGGCCCTGGGTGCTTTGTTTAAGGACGAAGCCAGCCTAAGCCAGTCTCTTAAGGAAGGCGTTCTAATTTCACTGCCTCAGTCCCTCAGATCTACCACTGTTCTTCATTGAACCCGTCTCCGATGGCCTGGAATTACTCTGCTGTATTAGTTTTCTGATGCTGGGATAAAACACCAGGACCAAAAACACCTTACAGATGGGAGAGTTCATCCAGGCTCACTGTTCCAAAGGAAAGGGTCCAGGGCGGTGGGGGAAGCAGGAGCAGAAAGCTGAGAGCTCACCCCCTCTAACCCACGCACAGAGTAGGGAGGGTGAACTAAAGGCTTTCCATCTCAGAGGCCACGCCCAGTGCTGCGCTCTTCCGGTGGGGCGGAACCATGCGAACTTCCTCCAAAGAGCACCAGCAACTGGGAGACAAGTGTTGAATTGCCCAAGACGATGAGAGACGTTTCTCATCCAAACTGCCACATTGAACGCCCTAGCCCCTGGAAACCCAGTGTTACCTGGAGACTGGAATGGAAAGTCGGGGTGGGGAATACAAAACTCACATAACTGAAACCAGGGTCCTCCGGGAGAGCGATAAGTACTCACCCCGAGTTATCTCTCCAGACCCAAGAGTGTTTTTCCACAGTGCCCAGATAAAGAAAACTTTGGAAGTGTGCTATTCTGTCACTTTCTCTCTAGCTCTGGGGATACTTCACTAAGAATGGAATGCCAAATCTAACTGGTTTCTGTGAAGGCTTTTAAGAAATTGCAGAAAACATAAACCCAAAGTTGGTAAATGTCTTGCCCAAATAAACAAATAAAAACACTTAGACTTTGTTCTTCTATTTCACATTTGAGGGGCAGTAAAAGTACACATTTTGGTAAATTCTTGGTCTGCAGACTTGTCACAAAGAAAATGATTGACTGTTTTCCTACTGCTGTATTGAGACACCATGACCATGGAGACTTCCAGAAGCGAGGGTTTATTTTCAGTTTACAGTCTCAGAGCGTTAGAGAAGCAGGTGGCAGGCCGCTGAAACATCGGTTGGGAACTCACATCTTAAGACAGACAGGTACCAGAGAGCTGGGGTAGCTGGAGACTTTTGACACCTCAAAGTCCACCCTCAGTAATCCACTCTCCCAAAGCCACCCTCTCTGCAACCCCCCAAACCACAACCGACTAGGAACCGAGAATTGAAACAACAGGACTATAGGGACATCTCATTCGGACACCACAGCCTGCAGACTTACTACCTAAGAAAAGGAAGAGCTCTGGCTTGCCCCGCTCTTGAAGACCACATGCTGACGTCGAGGTGTACCCCTGCAGCTGTTCTGTTTTACACGTTCACTACAGAAGTCAACACATCACACGAGCTGTTCAGCACTTTACTGCTTATAGACACACACTAGGAGGTTTACCTCACTGTGGGTTCCTGCCCGTGTTCTGGATAGGCGTAACACAGGCTGGGCTGGGCTGGGAGGCTGAGTTTGTTAGGTAGGTGCAGTTGTGTATTTTGGATTTAGGGATTTTTCTTCTTTTGTTTTGTGTGTGTGTGTTTGTCTGTCTGTCTGTCTGTCTATGTGTGTGTGTGTGTCTTTGTGTGTGTCTCTGTGTGTGTGGTGTGTATCTGTGTGTGAGTGTGTGTTTGTGTGTGTGAATGTGTGTTTGTGTGTATGTGTGTGTGTGCATGTGTATTTTATTCTATTGCTCTCCACCTTGTATTTTGAGGCAGGGTCCCTCACGAGTCCCTGACCAATCAGCTATACTGTGTGGTCAGCAAGTCCCTAGTGTCCTCCTGGCTCCTCCTTCCCTGGGCTAGAATTGCAGGCTGGCACTGTCACGCCAGGCTTGTTGTGTGCTGGGGAATCTGAACTCAGATCTTCATGCTTGCCACGGCAAGTAGTCTACCCTCTGAGTCGTCTCACCTGACTCAGGGTATTCTCAGCATGTAATGGTTTGTAGGGCTGCAACCCCACTGTCTGCTGAGGAGTATCTACAATACCATCCAGTGTGCTCCAGGGTATAAAATAATGGCCTTTAGCCAGACATGGTGGCTCCGCCTTTAATCCCAGTACTCTGTACCCAAGGCAGGCTTCTTTTGAGTTTAAGGCCAACCTGGGGTCCAGAGTGAGGACCAGGTTATACCCAGAACTACCTAGAAAAACCTTGTCTCAAAACACCAAAATCAAAACCAGCCAAAATGATGGCCACTTTGGACCAATGTCAGTGTTGCTTTGACGATTTCAGAGCCCCTGGGAGCTGCTCTCTGACTCCCGCGGACGAGCTAGGGTTTTCTCAGAGCAGTTTGCTACTCTCCGTTCAAGACATAGTTTCGTTTTTGGTGTCTGTCCCAGAGATGATCACCTGTGTTTGGCTGTTCACATACCTGTGTCCAAATGTGTGCCACAACCCTGTTTTCTCACCATTCTACACAACTGAAACAATTTGTTAGGGGACCCATTGATCAAGATCTAAAAGTGCCTGGAAATCCCATGATTAAGTAATTTCTTGGCAGTTGTCTCCTCTGCTGCTTATGCTGCTGGGGTCTTTCAATGAAATGACAATTCTCTGAAGTTGGGCATCTCACTCTAATCCAACGGGGGCAGCCACTGTAATCATGGCAGGCACTGGTTGAGGGCTGACTGTGTGCCAGAACCTGTGGGGATTGTGTTTTTTACACGGATCATTTCATTTAATCTTTAGGATAATCTTAGGACATTTTGCACAATTGGTATTGGCCATTAGGGCTTAAAGCATTAAGTAACTTGGCCCAAGTTTACAGGCCTAAGCAGCAGACCTGGGATTTGAACTCTGGGATTCCCGCCCAGCTCCTGCCTTTAATTGCTAAACACTCTGATTTCCTCCTAATCATAGCATTTGTAAAGCCAAGATAACTGGGCAACTCTTCCCGGAAGGAGATTTGGGGGTGGGTGGCACCCCCAGATGGTAATAAGAAAGGGGGACAGTGGTGGATACTGAACTCCATCCCTGAGTCATGCTTTGGGTTCCTCTCTTGTATCGACGCAGACAAATGACAGAGTTGCTTTAATTACGTGCCCAAAACACAAAAACAAAAGGGAACTACGGCATACTCAGGCGTCAGAGGAGAACCGAGAGGTGGGCTGACAGGTCCAGCATGCTGGACTTGGAGACCATTAAGGAGTCTCACAGCAATGAAAATGTTCTGAGCGGGACTGTGGACGGAGTCGGGGCCGGAGGGCAGCTCCCTCTTTACAGGGAGGGCAGGGAATGCTTTCGGCCCATCCCTGGCTGATTCCACAGCCAGCCAGGAAGGCAAGCAAACAGCTCTGCAGCCAGGATTAGAACCCAGCATCCCCAGGTACCCTGTGAGAGCCAAAGGTCTGAAACCACTCTGTTTGGCTCTGAATTAGAGGCCGTAGAGGGGTGTCTGGGGCAAGACAACCTGTAAGGGAGAGCGAGCGAGTGTAGAGCCAGCAGCTGCAGAAAAATGAGGCAAAACAGAGACGATCACATTCTTGTCAAGTTCATGTGCAGTTTAAAAGTAAACGATCGAGACGGCATGAAAATGGTGGTACAATGTGAAAACAGTTTAAAAACCCATTGTGTAGGCCTGGTGAGGTAGCTCAGAGGGTGAGGCACCTGATACCAAGCCCGAAGGCCTGAGTTTTATCCCCAGGACCCCACAGTTGAAGGAAAGAGCCGACTCTTGAATGTTACCCTCTGACCTTCACACATACAGTGGCATGTACATGTGTGTGCGTGCACGCACACACACACACACAGATAACAAATGTTTTACCCATTTGTTTATGAAACAGAGTGAGAGGGGCATAGAGTTGGGTGGGTGAGGAAATGGGGAAGATCTGGGAGGCATTTGGAGAAGGGAAAAGCATGATCAGAATATATTGCATGAAAATTTTTTTCAATAAAAAATCAAGAGCTAAACACAATATAGGGGTGGTTGTTGTGCTAAATAATATCTTTTGAGTTAAAGGAAGAGTACTATGATTTTTAAAAAAAGATTCAGCACCAAGTTAAGGACATGATGTATTTAGAAATAAAAAATAACGGATGAGTATTAAAAAGACAAGTCTTGGGCTAAAAGAATACAGGGGCTAAATGACTGCAACATCCAATGCCCAATAGATGGGGCAAATTCTAGACAGGATGACTGAAGAATGAATTGGTGAACTGGAGTATCACTGTGGAGGAACTCAGCCAGAGTAACAAGTCTTCAAATGGCCAACAGCACAGGAAGGTATTAGACATTATTAGCCTAAGCTCTTACTATTGAAACACTAGTAGATGCTGGAGGCAAGTTGGTCCTAAGGCAAATGGAGCAGCTCTGCTGAAATATGACGATATAGCAGGTTCTCATGTGTGAAAGCTGCCTCAGTCAAGGGGCGCCAGAGTAGCAGAATTAGCGCTGTGGGTGTGTTTATGTAGAAAGAGGCTTTCATCGTAAGGGGTTGGCTCATTGATTTTGGAGGCTGTTGAGTCCCAGAGCCTGCAGGATGAGCCTGCAAACTAGAGACACAAGAGCAGAGTGTACAGGCCCAGTCTGGGAGGCAGGAGACGAGATGCCCAAAGGGCCAACGTTTAGTTCACATCCTTACAGAAAAAGTTCCAGTGTTCCAGCAGGAAGGCTATCTAGCAGGTGGTGGTGATTCTCTCTTGCTTCAGGGAAGGTCAGTTCTACCCAGACCTTCAACAGGCTGGACGAGGTCCACTTGCCATTCAGGGGACAATCTGCCTTACTTGCCCTACCAATTAAAATGATAAGCCGGGCGTTGGTGGCGCACGCCTTTAATCCCAGCACTCGGGAGGCAGAGGCAGGTGGATCTCTGTGAGTTCGAGGCCAGGCTGGACCGACAGCCTCCAAAACAGAGAAACCCTGTCTCGTAAAACCAAAAATAAAAAATAAAAAATAAATAAAATAAAATGATAACTTAGCCCCCAAGGCACTATCATGGAAATATTAAAAAATAATGTTGGACCAAATCTCTGGGCACCCTTTCACCTATTCAGGTAGATGCATATAATCAACATTATATGTGGTCATGTTAATGTAACCAGCACATGGTATGTTGGCCGGGTTCTGGGTGATGCTGGGTGATGGTATGTGTGCTTTATAGCCATAGAGATCCAGGAGAGTTGCCTCTAGTGGCTGTGTGACCTTAGGCACACTATTAATTCTTCTGCTCTTAAGAGAATAGTATAGTCCCTATCTCAAGGGGACATTAGGAATGGAGGGGGGCATTTTTAAAGATAATATATATGACCCTTGGCAGAACAACTGATCCAGGTCAGCCCTCTGGTGGCTAGTACTGCGTTGTGGCCAGGTGACCCACAATGGACTAAGTGCTATTTTGAGTTGTCCTAGCTGTGTTGGTGAAGCAGGTGTTTTCAGTATCTGTGGGCAGAGGCCAAGATTACCGCTAAACATCTTACACCGCTTGAGGACAGTCCCTTCCTGATCCCACCACCCTCCAAGCAAAGAATTACTCAGTCCAAGAACTCATCTATGCTGAGAATCTGTAGGAAGAAAACCTTCAGGATGTCATGCTTACAGGCTCTTAAGTGGTCAAGCTTGGATGCAGATGAAGAGAGGTTTTGTTGCCATTGTTAACATCAATATCATCATCACCCCCAATACCACCATCATCACCACCACCACCACCATCATCATCATCACCATCACCATCACCACCACCATCACCATCATCACCACCACCACCACCATCATCACCACCACCACCACCATCATCATCATCACCATCACCATCACCACCACCATCACCATCATCACCACCACCACCACCATCATCACCACCACCACCACCATCATCATCATCACCATCACCATCATCATCATCACCATCACCATCACCACCACCATCATCATCATCACCATCATCATCATCACCATCACCATCACCATCACCATCACCACCACCATCACCATCATCATCACCACCACCATCACCATCATCATCGAATGGATGGGTTTCTGCTCATCTTCTATAATCCTCTGCCTCCCTCATGGAGAAGTGAGATTATGCTGGCAGCATTCTATGTACTCAAAGCACGGAGGGAGGGACCCACTTGTGGACTCACACGAAGTGTCTGCCAGCTGCAGCTTGGACATGCCAAGTTCTGGAATGCAGCTTCTGGGCAGCGGCATCTCGGCGCAGACCAGCCCCCACTCCTGCCTGGCTGTCCTGAGAGAAGCAGGCCCAGGAGGACCAGACCGCCATGGCGGGGAGGCTGTCACCCTCCCAGCTCAGCCCTACACCGCCATTCAGCATGAGGAGTAGCTGCCCTGCAGACACTAATCCACTTAGACCCCCAAAGTCGTTCCTTTGAAGACAGGTGCCTAGGCAGGCGAAGAGGAAGAGAAGAGGGTGGAGAAGAGTCCCGTCCCCTCGGTGAACTTTCTCTCTGTTGTCTCCCTGGACAGAAGTCTTCCTCCCTTGTTTTACACTCCCAAAGGGACACAAAGAGAAATCAACGTGTCCTCCCCGCCATGCACACATGAGCTCTGCCAATTTCTCCAAGCCCCTGGTGTTTAGCGGGTCAGCCTGCACTCCCAGCCCAGTCCTCAGCTGGACTTAGGAGGCGACACCCAGACAGCGCTCAAATCCCTCACGCAGAGCCTTGCTGCTTCGCATTTGTTTAGCTACAGTTTAGTCTCGGGGAAACTTTCCCGGGACTCCAGGGCCCCTCTTTGAAGCAGTTCCCAGCAATAATACTGTAACGGACACAAAGCTTGCTCGCTTACACGGAGCGTATTTCCCCTGCAGAACCACAGCCGGGCGCGAGGATGGCACGGAGCTTGCCTGACCAGAGATCGGTTGAATGGTTTTTTTCCCCTCTTTCCTGACACGGACCCATAAACACATAGACACCGAAGAGTTAATTCGCATTTTTTAAACCCCCTTCCCAATGCCCGCTCTCATTCCTATAAAATCTCCATGCCCAGACATCAAATCAGTAAGCCCTGTTGCCTGTCAGTGAATACAATGTCAGGCCATTAGTATGTTAATAAGTCCGGAGGGCGACAGGTGGCCTACTAGACGGCTCAATTAAGCTGCTCATTAAACACACGCTAACGAACAGCCAAGGCAGGGCCTGAACAGCACCATTCTGTAATGACATGATGTCAGAGGGAACAAATGGGGAAGGATAACAAAAACATTACAGCCGCGACAGGCGCCTCTAATAAGGACCCCTCGCGCTACATCAGCCCGCAAATCAATGAGTCACAGGGATCAAAAAACTCGACCCAACATTCTCAGGGGGCTGGATGAAGCAAGATTTTTTTTTTTGGTCACTATTAAAAACAAAACAAAACAAAAATCCCCAACCTAAAATGATTGCAAAATACCACAATCTAACTGCCACCGGTTATTAAAGCAAAGTTTATTTTACAGAGCTAATCATAAAGTCTGAGGGATTTGTATTATGGAATTCGAATGGAAATCATCATTTAATGAGATCATCATTGACATTTGATTGGTTTCTCTCTCTCCTTTTTTTTTTTCTCCTTGCACAGGTTTGAGGTATTTGCCTTCCCTACTACTCATCCGATTTGAGAGCACAGTGAAGGGAACGTAAAAGAGTCTTCGGCAAGCTTCCCAGGTGAGTATCCTACTCTGTCATCCATGTGGGGCGAGGGCCTGCAGCAGCTGTGGAAGTTTCTGGCACTCTCTAGTGAACAGCTTCTTGGCCACATCTGCACCAGACCACAGCTTTGAGTCTAAGACACACACCCTGCTAAACTAGAAGGCTGGCCGGCCATTAGGAGGTCCTGACCCCAGCTCTTTCTTATGTCAAGTTCAAAGCTGATGCCACCTTCCAGTGTAGACTTTCTTCCAGGTTCGAGGGCTGTGCTGCCCAGTGGGAAGGAAGCTAAGACGGGGACCACCTGCTCTGGGTCTGTTGTCACCGTTTGGAAGCATGCTCTGCCCACGTTGGCAGAGTGTTTCTTTTCAGATCTAAAATCTAAATCTCCAAATGGAGCCAGCAGAGCTGTGGTCTGTGAGCCTTTGCGTGCATTATTTTATTTCTTGGCCGTTTCTTCTCAGGTGTGCTGGTTCTGTCTTGTCTTTTGATTTTTACAATTTTTTGTTGCCTTAGAAACTGAACCTAGCACCTTGTTCCTGATTAAGCATGTGCGCTACCCATGAGCTCCATTCTCAGTCTGGGTTTTATCTTTTGTTTGGAAACAGGGTTTTACTAAGTTCTGCAGACCGGCCTTGAACTTATTCTGTAGCTGAGATTTGAACTTGGGATCTGCTTTTCTCACTTTCACGAGTAGCTGGGATTATGGCCCCAGCCTGGCCTATCCTTCCCATTTGAAGCAAGATAGTTGTCCAAAAGAATTGTAAGATGCTCCTGAAAGTCATCATTTGCTTGGGAAGCTGGAACTGGTAGCAAAAAAAAAAACAAAAAAAAACCCAGCAAAAAACGTTTCGAAGAAATCAAGGATGAAGTTCCATGTGTTACCCAGAAAAGCAGTAAGATTAAAAACAGGGTTTAGGAGTGTAAATCAATGGTAGAGAGCTTGCTTTAGATGTAAAAGACCCTGGGCTTGAGGTTCAGCACCGCAAATGAATGAATGAGTGAGTGAGTGAACAAATAAGTGATAAAAATAACCCTGTAATACCATCACAGCAGAGGTAAAAGCAGGAGAACCAGGATTGGGTTGACTATCTTGACCGTCTTCAGCTGAACAGAGAGCTCAAGACTGGTGTGGGCCACATGAGACCCTGTATTTTGAAAACACAAAGTCAGTTTCCTGACTATCAGCTGGCCAGAGTAGGCGAAGGGATGGCGAGGTGGGCATCTGCTGGCCCTGGACGTGTGAGCAGGATGTATGGGTGGGAGGAGTCCCAGGGAAGCCACCCATTTCAACCATGTACCCCCAACAAACAAAAATGAGTTAGGGTACACCTTAATTACATGTCTAAGTTACAGAGAAGCACATTCTACTACGTCAATATATTCCCAACACTTTAAAACACAGAGCAGAACAAGACAAC
Source organism: Mesocricetus auratus (assembly GCF_017639785.1). Taxonomy (NCBI): domain Eukaryota; kingdom Metazoa; phylum Chordata; class Mammalia; order Rodentia; family Cricetidae; genus Mesocricetus; species Mesocricetus auratus. Next base: position 6,493,594 of record NW_024429192.1, on the reverse strand, counting down.
TATACACAGTGAGATTAAAACAAAAAGTAGCAACACTGTCCTCTGCATCCCAGATGACCGTATTTGGGGAGACCCGGGTAGACACCCTAGCCCCGATTTGGAGTGAGAAAGAAAGGGTGTCCAAGAAATATAGGTAGGAGGAGTAATCAAGGAATGCATAGGTATCGGGGTGCGTGTGGGAGGGGTGAGGTGCCAGTGGTCACCCTCCTGACATAGGTAAGGCAGGGGTGCTGAGGCTGAAGGACACTGGGAGGGGTGTGACAAAGATAGAGGAGGTGCCACAAGGAAGGGCACAGGGGACAGGGAGTTATGTGGACTTGCCCAACAAACTGGCCTAGGCCTACTGTCTTAGTCAGGGTTTCTGTGGCTGCAACGAAACACCATGACTCAAGCAACTCAAAGAGGAAAGGGCTTGCTTGACTTACACAGCCACATCTTTAAAGGAAGTCAGGATGGGCACTCAAGCAGGGCGGGATCCTGGAGGCAGGAGCTGATGCAGAGGCCATGGAGGGACACTGCTCACTGGCTTGTTCATCATGGCTTGCTCAACCTGCTTCCTTGTGGAACCCAGGACCACCATCAATAACTAATTAAGAAACACAGCTGGGTCTTACGGAGGCATTTTCTCAATCGGGGGTCCCTCCTTTCAGATAATTCGAGTTTGTGGCAAGTTGATATAAGACTAGCCAGGGCACCCACCATCTGATGAGAGAGCATTCCGTTTTTCAGCAAGTGTTTGCTGAAGTCCTCTCTTTGCAGGAAATGAAAACATTTTACCATTGTCTTCAGGAAACCTTCAATGGAGTCACCCATTCATATTTATTCAAGGATGGTCTAGATGTCATCGTAGGTACTGAGGACCGTGACAGACGACATGTGCTTGGTCCCAGCCCTCATGGTCATAACACTGCCTCAGGCTGAGTGTTGAGATGGTTCTGTTGCTGGCCTAATCTTTCCAGAATGATGGTGATAAGAACTAGAGTCCCCACATAGGAATCTTCACTGCAGCTTATCCAGTGCTGTGGCTGTAGAGATCTATAGACACCGGTCGCACAAGGTTCCCCCAGGGACATGAGCGGGCCATCGCACCTAAGTCCAGAGTTGCAGAGCCCCATGAGTGAGCACACAGCTCGCCACCAGCTGTTAACGTCCTAGTCTTCAGTAGGAGGTGACAGTTATAGGATCATTTGATGGTTGTGAACAGTCTCTAACAGAACCAGAGAAAGAGAAGGAGGTAACTTGGAGGCCAAGCTATATTTGTGAATTATATTTACAGATTATAAAGTTGTAAAGGAAGAAGAAAATGCTTTTCTATCAGTTCAGATCCTTAATCATTTATTGGTGCTTACACTACTTAAAATCGTCTTTTTTATGCTTTTAAAGTTTGTGATGTGTTATTAACCGTAGTCACCACGCTGTGTAATAGATAACTAGGACCCATGCCTCCTGTCTGACTGATTCTTGAGCCCTTTGACCACCATCTCCCTATTCTCCGAGCTTCCTGACCCTTCCACCCCTCAGCCTCTGCTGTGAGTCTACTCCCTGCTCCTACAAATTCACTCTACTAAATTGGGCTATCAGTGTTTCTGTATATAGCTTACTTCCATCTGTACAATGTCTTCTCGTGTCATCTACACTATTATAAAAGACAGAAGTTCCTGCTTTGTCAAGGCTAAATAATATGCCATCGTGTCTCTCTGTGTGTAAATACATATACACATATGTATATGCACAATACGTGTATACATGCTCACGTGCATACACATATTCTCTTTATCCCCTGTCAATTGACAGTTAGATAGCTTCCATATCTCAGCTATTATATAATTTTACAGTGAACATAGGGAAGGATACCTCTCTTTCTGACATAGCAACCTCAATCCCTTTGGATATATACCAAGAAAAGAACTGCTTCAACCATGTGATAATCCTGTCTGTGGGTTTTGAAGGAGCCTCCAACTCTTGTTAGCGTTCATATTTTTTAAATATTGATTCTATTTATGTATGTGTGTATCTAGGTGTATGTGTCCATGTGAGTATATGCACATATGTGTTCCAGGTGCCCAGGGAATGCAGAAGAGGGTGCTGGGCCCCTTGGAGATGGACCCCCTGATGCGGGTGCAGGGACCCAAACTATGGTCCCCACGACTGAGTAGCAGGCACTCTTGACTGTGATTCATCTCTCCCGCCCCTTTATATTTCTTGATAACAGCCAGTCTGGTACATATGAACCAGTAAGTCATTGAGACTTTGATTTTCCTAATGACTTGAGATGTCAGACATCTTCCACATTATCTTTTGGCCATTTGTCTGTCCTCCTTTGGGAAATGTGTATTGAGACTTTACCCATTCTTAACAAGATTGCTTTCTTGATTCCGAATGGTTTACAATTCGTTAATTTTTTACACTTATTTTTACTCATTTGGTGTGTGTGAGGCTTGCACATGTATACTGCAGATGCGGAGGGCATTTCTCCCTCTACCGGTTAGATCTCAAGTGTCAAGAACTCAGGCTGTCAGGTCAGTGGCAAATCCCTTTACCCACTTAACCTTCTAGCCAGCCCTAGCTTGAGCTCTTTGCATATTTTGGCAATTATCCTCGACTCTTTATTTAATATAGGATTTGAGAACATTTTTTCCAAATTCAATGGCCATGTTTTGGCTACAGTGGTTTTTTGTTTTGTTTTATTTTGTTTTCTTAATGTTATTTTGGTTTGGGTTTTTTGCTGTTCAGTTTTTTTTATCTAATGTAAGCCCATTTGTTTATTTTTGCCTTCATTTCTTATACAAGGTATATTTGAAAGAACAAATTTCGGAACGCTGTCAGGCATGGTGGTACACGCCTTTAATCCCAGCAACTTTCGTGGCAGAGGCAGGTGAATCTCTTCAAGTACAAGGCCAGCCTGGTCTACATAGCAAGTTCCAAGACAGCTAGGACCAGTCTCAAATATATGATAAATAAATTCAGAGAATAAGCAAAGGTCCCTTAAAACAAGAGAAACGAGAACATCAGGTAAAATTTCTGGAGAGTGAAGGAAACCACTAAGAGAAAAGTGAAGGCGTGAGCTCACAGGACCCTTCTATAAAAACTGGCTGGAGTGACAGGGCCAGGGCTTGTGACTTTGATTAAGATGTTTCAAGTAGAAGGGATAAGTCAATGGCCAGAGTGACATGGGGCAGTGAGAATCGACTGGAAGCTCCCTGAGGGATCAGCCCGCCAGTGCTTTGCAAAGGTCAGTCCCAGCGGTAAGTCACCCCACATGCCTGGCTCCTTAGTGTCCCCTCCGCACAGGTCACACAATTCCTAAAACCCTAAGTTGTTTCGGTGGGCACATAGAGATTATTGGGATTTATCAAACTCAGGGATATCTTCACACCAGCCCTTGCTACTAGTACCAGCTAGATGAAACTCGTGTGCTTACTTCCCAACTTTGCCTCTGTCTTGTGGGCCATCTAGCGCCACACCTGGCTCATGCCATGTCTAAGTGAGAGCATCCTGCAGACGTCAATGCAGGTTTGAGGGATACATGGATGAGAGAAGAGCCTTACACGGATCCAGGTCTCCTGTGGTCCCCACACAATTGCCCTGAAGGTCAACTGTACTATTTCTCTTGCCGGTCTCATATCCTCCTGTCCTTGCATCCCCTAAGCTGGAGCCCCCGCTTATGCTTGAGCTCCTCCAATAGGGCAAGGACCAGTTTCTGTAGGACACCTAGACCCCTTCCTAGTGGTGCACTGAGCATCTGTGGCTGGGCGGTGGGATATTGATTTTATTGTTTCAGGCTCTGACTGTGGGCCCAAACTCCAACACCTCCAGGTACTCCGTATCAGTGGCTGGGAAGGCAGGCAAATATCACTGCCAAATACAAAGCAACAACGACTTGGACATGCCAATAGAACTGTGGCTCTAAACCATGGATCATGACCTCCTTGATGGGGTTGCCTAAGGTCGTCAGAAAGATATGTGCATCACAACCCATAACAGTAGCAAAATAGCAGTTATGAAGTAGGAACGAATATGTCACCACAGTGTGAGGAACTGTGCCAAAGGGTCTCAGCATTAGGGAGGTTGAGAACCGCTGCCACACAGAAATAAACATATTCGGTTCCACTGGTTATTTGATAAAATAGAAATTATTTTCCATATTTTAAAAGCACAGCAATCAACTTGTTCAAATAAAGAATGCCTATGTTTTATGGTTGCATCCTACATAGTCACATATGACATTGCACTGCACAGTATCTGGGATTTGCTTCAGGACAACCTTGGAGAGAAAGATGTGGTGGGGTGACTGGACCAGAGGGCAAAAAATTGAGACTTTTGTGATCCAATATGGAAATGATTCCCTCTACTGCTAGTTTAATTTCTATAATGAAGTTTAGACAGTGACATGTGTATATGTGTGCATGAATTTTGTAGGAGAGACATGTTTGTCATGGGTGATTCATTGTTTTCTGGTTCAACCTCCTTTAAAGAGAAGAAGGAGAGCCAGGCATTGGTGGCTCATGCCTTTAATCCCAGCACTCGGGAGGCAGAGGCAGGTGGATCTCTGTGAGTTCAAGGCCAGCCTGGTCTACCGAGCGAGTTCCAGGCCAGCCTCCAAAACAATACAGAGAAACCCTGTTTCAAAAAACCAGAGAGAGAGAAAGGGAGAGAGAGAGAGAGAGAGAGAGAGGGAGGAGGAGGAAGAAGGAGGAGGAGGAGGAGGAGGAGGAGGAGGAGAAGAAGAAGAAGAAGAAGAAGAAGAAGAAGAAGAAGAAGAAGAAGAAGAAGAAGAAGAAGGGATATCAAATGACTCGTCCAAGTGTTTGACACGCTCATTAAATGTCAACGCTGTGCTTAGACCTCAGGTCTAAGGTTCCAAGTGCAGTGGCCTCTGTGACACCTGTTGGAGAGAGAAGCGGCTTTGGTAGAAAGCACACTTTCCCAGACATGGCATTCCACCACGTGGACAAGTGTGGCACCCCCTTCTGAGATAGACAGAAGCCGTGTGGAACTCCAGAGCTGGGAGGGGCAAGGCTGAGGAGAACGCAAGACTTGAACAGCAAGGACTCTGCGCGTCAGTTCCACTCAAAATACTGAGGTCAGAAAATATTTAGTTGTTATTTTTACGTGACAGGATAAACAGTGTCCCCCCCCTACACGTTCTCCGAGTTTTCTGCGCAAACCCCAGGATCGCATACTGTGTGCATCAGTTACTTCTGTGTTGCTGTGATTAAGGAAGACTTTTAAAAGAAAAAGTCTCCTGGCTTATGGTTCCAGAAGGCCTGAATCTGTGGCGGTGGTGACAGCATGAGGCAGGTGGCGGGCACGGAAGCAGAAGCACGAAGCTGGGAAAGTAGACTCCAAGTATGGTGAAGCCTTAAACCCTCAGAGCCCAAGCAGAGTCTTTTCCCAGCAAGGCTGCACCTCTCCAGCCTCCCGGAACAGCACCACCCGCTGGGGAACCAAGGTTTCAAACGCCCACGACTAGGGGACACATTTCTCATCAAAACACCACACTGTGCTTATCTCTCATTCAGTTATTAAACACACATTTACTAGCCCCCCCCCCAGCCCGACCCTGCCTCGGGGCCGGGATATAATGAACTAACAAGAGCCTAACTCACTTTTCCCAACAATCAGAGGCGGAAGCGGCCTAGGGGGATGCAGAGATCTGCCTGGACCAGCGCGTTGCTGCTGGGTTGAGATGGTACCCACCTCTTTGCTTCGAAGGTTGCTGATGAGGCAAGCGAAGGAACAACTCTGGTACATCAAAGGAGCAACTGTGATGCCTGGGTCTACATCCCACCTCGGGAAGGTCCTGTTTGCATGACCCTAAGTAACCTAACTTCTCTGTGCTTTGGTTTTCTGAGAAAACAGGAATAATGGTGGAAGAAGACTCATTCTCAGAGCGGAGTTTAGGGGCAAATAAGTTTAAAAATAATCTACTATCCGAAACTTACAAATGTAGCTAACACTCCCCTTTCAGCATGAAAGCCATCTTTCTGAACCAGTACTGAATGGTTAGGTGGGCTGAACCGAAGGGCCAAGCCGGGTCAGTCCAGGTGCTGATGGAATTATGTACCCCAAAAATATGAGAGCTGGAAGCAAGAGGAGCTCAGGGATCCAACCCCAGGAACAAGCAGAGACCCAGACAGGAGGGCTCCCTGGCCAGATTCCAGCCACCCGTTCCACCTTGCCTGCCTTCTCTTGGAAGTCCCACCTTCTAGAAGGGGCTATGGTACTTGCAGTGTGGCCAGGAACAAGGGGCCGTTATCCTAAGATCATAGAGCCGTCTCAGAGTTCGTGTCTATGGCTATGCTGGCTCTACTTGTCATCTTTAGGGGTTCCAAACCCCCCACTTCCTTTCAGCTCTGCAGTCCAATGAGTAACAGGGGTGTACAGCCTCAGCTCTGCTCCGTGGTGCACAGCCTTGCAACTTGAGGAGTGCCAGGCTCCCCGTGCACACAGAACTTGGCCCCTCACAGCCAGCTCGGCTGGAGGAGCCAAGTCCAACCCACACAGGGCACTCCCGCAAGGCGGGGAGGGCCTCGGGCTCCCTGACCGCTGCCTCTCAGTCCTTGTGTGGGTTTGCTGGCCTCGTTTCGGGTCCCCAGGCCTTCCCGGGAGTGTGAAAATCCACCAGCGTCCTTTGTAAACCCAAGTGAGGATTTTGAGGCTGCATTAAAATGCCTCCCCTCTTCTTCTGAAAAAGGATTAGGTGCAACGAAGTGCTTGAGCCCTCAGCGCCTTTGAAAAGAAGCCCAGTCGTAAGTGCTAAAGCTCAGATTCCGCGAGGTCGGGCAAAGGGCTCCTCAGGAGAGCGGCCCGGCCGCCGCAGCTGCTAAGACCCAGCGCCACCTTTTCATGGCGGCTCCATTCGCGCCGGCTGGGGGTGGGGGCAGACCAGATGTTTTAAGGGGATTATCGCTGAAACAAAAGCCACTTTTCCTGTGTGCCACCCACTTCTTAAAGGCAATTTTTCCACACAATGCCACCAGAATCGGTGGGAATGGAAATCCGAATTTCCACCTTCTAGGCTCGGGGCTCATCTGACCGTCCGCACAGCAAGCATTGCTTCTACCAAGACTGCAACATCCCCGACCCCTTCAGAAAGCAACCGTATTTGGAAATAGAGTCTTTCAAGAAGCCATTAGGTTAAAATGGGGTCACACAGGAAGCTCCAAACCAGCATCACCTTTGTAGGAAGGGGAAGGGGACTAGGTCACAGTCGTACTGGGAAGACACGAGGATAAGACGCCATCTACAGGCCAAGGACAGAGGTCTCTGGAGGCGTCAACCGGGACAGTCAGTGTCAGCCTTCTTGCCCCTGGGATTAGGAGAAAAGTTCTGTGAGCCTTTCTAGCTCACAAACACAGGCTGTATTTTAACAATGAGCAAAGCGGGGCTTAGCAAACTCAGGTAACTGAGCACGGCATACATCTAGGAGGCTGCTCATCTGGGGCTGGAGTCTGATTTGCCTCTTTCCAAAGCCTGGTGTTTAACCCTGGCGTCAAGTCCAGAGACTGGGGCCAGGAGGGGCTCCCAGCACTCTGGATTCATTATTTTTTGTTGACGTGAACGAACACCTGACAAGAAGCAACCTCAGGAAGGAAGGGCTGGCTCATTTGGATACAGTTTGAGGAAACTGCCCATTACGGCAGGGGAGTCATGGTGGCAGAGAGCAAGGCAGTTCATTGCACCCGCAGTCCGGAAGCAGAGAAAGACAGTGGGCTGGTGCTCAGCTCGCCTTCTCCTTTTTTATTTAGTCCATGGTTTTGGCCCATGCCACTCACAGTCAGGTTGGTATTCCCTTCCTCTCTCAAATCTGGAAACACCTCTGTCGACAGAAGTTGATAACCAAGATTAATCATCACGCATACTTTTGTCAAGCGTTGACACGTGGGCTTTGTGATGCCTTCAGAGATGGGGCAGGGATTAGACCAAGGCCAGCTGGCAGTGCCAACCGGATCCTTGCAATGACTAGCCACCAATGCTGGGGACTTCCATAGCGTGAGGCTTGGCTGGGGACTTGTCCCAGCTTCATTCTGTCACTGTGATAAAACACTCTGGTCAAAGCAATCCAAGAGAGGAAATGGTTATCTGGCTTCTACTTCCAGGTCACAACCTGGTCATTGATGAAAGTAAAGGCAGAAACTTGAAGAAAAAAAACATGGAGGAATGCTGTTTGTTGGCTCCCTCTCTGGCTCATCAGGTTCATGTTCAGCCAGGTTCCTTACACAGCACAGGACCTCCTGTCCAGAGAATGATGCCATCCACAGTGGGCTGGGCCTCCTGTGTCAATTAACAATCAGCACAAACCCTCACAGATATGTCCACAGACCAAGCCAAGAAAGACAATCTCTCAACTGAGGCTTTCCTCTTATTGCTTACTAGGACAGTGGTCAACATGGGTTTGTCAAGGAGACTGACATACTCTTCAAACCCATTTGCAAATTTAAGTTATGAGGGCTCTGCCCTTCTAGGACTAGCTAAAAGCTACTTGGAGGTGGACTTCTGAAGTCTTCATTTTTTCAGTAGGTTCTCAGAGCGGTAACAATGAGTAATCAAATTATTTCTTCTAAAGTCAGACATTCCCTCCTGCAAGTAGGAAGGAGGCTCTTGAGACGCAGGAAACTTGCAAGGCTGAGGAAGTTCCTACAACTTACAAGATTCACAAAGGTTCCTCCCCAGGGTTATAAAACAACTACCACTGAGAGAAGGCCCTCCACATACCCTCTCCTTACCCCAGCTGCCCATAAGCTGTTCAGAAAAATTCAGGGATCCATTTCTGTCATTGAGGCTGGGAACAGGCTTTTCAGTGATGGAGCTGCCTTGGAATAAACCATTCTCTTGTGGGTAATACATCAACTATGCTTCTGTGGGTAACTCTTATAAACCCTCTGGCTCATTGAGATAGACTTGGTTTGTCATTGATATCCTAATTAGGGTGAGTAGGTTTTTAATTCCACCATCCCAGGAGAGCTACACAGTAGGTACATTTGTTACAATTGTCCTTCAATTGCAGTAACATAGTAGTTGCCATGTAAGCCACATCCCCAAGCTCAGTTAGCCCAGATATTGCTACTGGCTGATCGCACATGAAGAATGTAACTTTTCCCATGGACAGCTGGCAAACATTGTAGCCTCTTGGAGAGAGACGTTCTTCTGCACTGAAGTCCTTCCGATTATAAAACAACCCACCAGGTCTAATCCATCAAGATTAGCATCTCCTCCCCCTGACTTCTGTCCTGTATGCTTTATATGGATATGGGGAAGACCTGCGGCACTGCTTTTCATTGCTGTGTAACCAAGCATCCTAAAGCTTAGTGGCATAAAGTAGCACTTTTTAGAAGTCTCTTAGAACCAGTGGTCCAGGGATCTAGGAGCTGCTCAGTTGAGCAGTCCCAGCTCAGAGTGTCTCGTGTGGTTACTGCCAATATGTCTGCTGGAGCTGTAGTCATGTAGAGGTTAGATTGGGACCTGAGGTCCCTTCCAGGGTACCCAACACACATACCTGGTGAATTGGTGCTGGCCTCAGTTTCTCCCTTGTGACCTGTCTTCAGACTGCTTTGGCACCTTCATAGCATGGTGACTGGTTTCCCCTAAGATGGTGACTCAAGAGGGAACAAGGCAGAAATTGATAGGATTTTATGTCCCTGCACCAGAAGTCACACATCAGACTGGAGAGATGGCTTAGAGGTTAAGAGCACTGGATGCTCTTCCAGAGGTCCTGGGTTGTGGTGGCTCACAACCATCTGTAATGGGATCTGATACTCTCTTCTGGCATAAAAGGTGTACATACAGGTGAAGACTCATATACGCAAATTATCATTCTTAAAATTGCGCCAGCTTTAATTCTATGGAGGGTTCCACATGGGAGTGATTACCAAGTAGTGAGAATTTCATTGGGCTGTCTTGGGTGCTTCAGCTACCACTCCACTAAAACAAAGTGGGTGAAAGTGTTTGCCATTAGGCAGGGTTAAACAATGAAGCAACAATGGTAGGCCCACCAAAGGCTGAGCTGAAGGGTTGCTCTGGCTGGTGATGCAAGCTATAGCCATCAAGAAAGAAAAGACAGTACTGAAAAAAAAAAAGAAAAGACAGTACTGGCTAGTGACACAAGCTATAGCCATCAAGAGAAGACAGCCTCAATTGAGAGGATGCCTCCATAGGACTGTGTTGGAGGCAAGCCTGCAGTGCATTTTTAAAATTAGTGATTGATGGAGAAGGCCTAGCTCAGTTGTGTGTGGTGGCATCTCTGGGCTGGTGGTCCTGAGTCTGTAAAAGAAAAAACAGCAGGCTGAGCAAACCACAAGGAGTGAGCCCATGAGCAGCCCCCTCCATGACTTCCACATCTGCTCCTGCCTCCAACCTCCTGTCCTCTTTCAGTTCCCGTCTTGACTTCTTTCAGTGATGAACAGTGATGTGGGAGTGTAAACCAAATAACCCTTTTTCTCCTCAACTTTCTTTGGCCATGTTTGTCACAACAATGGTAACCCTACAGCAGGGCTCCTTGTGACAGCTGATTCTTCTGCGGAGTTCTTATATCTGGAGAATGGAATGGACACACCCTGGGAGGGTTTAGCAAACAAGGAGGGCCTCGTGCATGCTGGATTGGTCATTTGAATGAAAAGTGAACTTTCTGGACTCTCAGTACTGGCAGGGTCACAACAGAACGGGGTTAGTAGTGTTACAACTTGAAACACCTTGGTAGGTTCAGGATGCCAACTTAGCGGGGCTGTCACTGTATTACAGCTCTGTTCTCTCTGGGTGACGGTGGCCATGGTGGTACTGGTGCCGCTGCTAGTGGCAGTATGCTAACTGAGGTCTGTAGAGAGCAGGTCACCTTCCTCCATGTGACTCTCCATTCTTGGCAGTCTTTCTTAAGGAGCTTTGGAATGTCCGAGGACAGTGTGGGATGGTGTTCCTTTGGCAGACCTGCCAAGTACTGTAAAGGAGATACAGTATATCTATACTGCAAAAGAGAAACGGTGTATCTGTGCTTCAAGAGAGATACTGTGTATCTGTCTTGGAGCTGGATCCCAGAAGGAAAAAAAAACCTTTAAATGTGCTGTTGGGTGTGCAGACCGAGGAAACATCTGGACACAGTACCTTTTGTGTATTTTCTAATAGTGTTGATGTCTAACCAACCTTGCTTCCCTGTTCATTTCTTCCTGTTTCTCTCTTGAATGTTTATGACATGGGACCAATGTCTCACATGCATCCTGTTTAAAGCAGCCTGTTGAAACACCAAGTACTGCTGTGTCAGTCAAACTGTTAGGGCTACGAGTGAATGAAGCCTTATGTTACCTGCTAGGGGTTGAATGGTATCCCCTTTAAAAAAAACTGCATCTTTAAATCACAATCCCCACTACTTCAGAAAAATAGGCTCTTCCTTGTTAATAGGGTCTTCGCAGATGTCATTAGCTCCAATGAGGTCATACTGGTGTAGGCCGAGCTGTGTGGCTCGTGCCCACGTGAATGACGGCCATGTGAAGACAGAAATACATGGATGAGCTCATGTGAAAATGGATTAGAGCGGTGCAGCTACAAGTCAGATGGCTACCAGGATCTGGAAAGGGCAAGAAGGGTCCTCTCAGAGGAACTTCTAGAAGAGCTGCAGAGCTTGGGCAAACGGAACTGAAAAGTAATGTAGTTTTGCTGTGTTGAGCAGCCTGTAGTTTCTAAAGCTTACTCATCATCTATGGTCAGAATGACTTCCTGCCCAATCCAGGCATGATTAATGACACGGAGAAGAATTTTCTGATTTCTGCCATTACTTCCAAAGTCTACCATATCTTCCTATGGCATACGCCTTATCATTCATGGGAACTACACTGACTCCAAAAGTCTACCATATCTTCCTATGGCACACGACTTATCATTCATGGGAATTACACTGACTCCAAACTACGAGTTGGCTCAGCAGGTAAAGTCACCTTCCACCAAACCTGGCAACCTGAGTTGGTAGCTGTGACTCAGGAGGTGGGAGAAGAGAACCAGCTCGTGAAAACTCTTCTCTGACGTCTTTATGCACATTCATGGCACAGGTGCCCCCCCACAAGATAAACACACACACACACACACACACACACACACACACACACGCACGCACAAGTACATGTAACATCCAAGAGTCATGACCACCTTTATGGACATCCACTCCTTAGCACTGAGCTAGAGAGGCCTTATACTATTATTATTACTATTAGCAGTGTTGTTATCATCCTCTATAAAATAAGGAGCATTACATTAATGCATGGGGTGATCTTACTCACTAGGGTACATCAAGATACACTTGCCAGTAACTAGAAACATCTTTAGCTATCACAGGACATGCTCCCAGCATCTAGTAGGGGAGGGCAGGGACTTTTTAGACACCCTACAATGCCAGGGTCTGCCGCCCATGGCAAAAATATGACCAACTGTACATGTTTTTAAGGCCCTGAATGTACCCAAGGAAATTGGATCTGATCCTCTTCCTTTTTCTCAGAATGTGGTGATATTAGCATGAAGAGAGAGTTTGGGGACCTGTGCCCATACCACTGTGAGATTTGAGGTTAGAAAGAATGCCGGGAGCTGGGAGGAAACCAAACAAAGTTGGACTCAGAATTGCTGCCTCTGCCGTTTTTGGCAACTGTGAAGACACAAAAGTTGGAACAGCCACCAGTAGAGACCCTGCTTTCTAGATTGAAAAACTGGCAGTTAGCTCTCTTGAGCATCGTTTCCAATCCCGAGCGTCAGCTGCCATAACTAGACAGACACCAGAGGGCGCTCAAGAAAGGAAGACGTGGCCCTTTGAGCCCCAAGGTGTTCTTGGGGCTTTAGATGGTCCCAGGGGTCAGGGGACAGAAAGTTGATCCTCATCACAAGTCAACACTGATTCCTCCCAATTCTCTGCCTAGAGCAGTTCAATAAAACTTCCTGCCATCGTGGCTAAACAAATCTTTGCTGGCTGGCTGGCTGGTTGAAGAGGGCTGACAGCTGGACATCTTTGCATTCTGTGTTTGAGAGGGAGATTTTGATCTGAAAGCAAGACTTGCAGAGTGATGTTGAGTTGGACTCTCTAGGCAAGGTTCATGACAGATCCTTTTGTGGCCCGGTTAAAGTTACAGGGGTTAGAAGCTGGTTGGCCCGAAAGGTAGATTCTACAGAGGTTAGATGGAACCCTAGTATCTATAGATTTAGGTGGACCAGATGGCCAATGAGTTGGTTTTATAGGCATGTGACAGTGTATCAACAAAGAACTGGAAACCAGCTGGATTAAAGTTTACTGTCTTAGTCCTGGGGGCTATAAATCTAGGACAAGGTATGTTGTATATAGTTTCCTTTGAATTGAAACGTTGTCTCCAGTATGGAGGGAGAGGGTCTAAGGACCTTGAGACTGGGCATGGGGAGGCTGACATGAGATCTGTCTGAGAGGGTTAAAGCATGCCAGTGCCTCCCCAGCTTTTTAGACGCAGTGAGTGACTGCTGTGTGGTAGGCGGTGGGTGGAGGCAGAGACAGGGACAGGTTGGGCCAGACCAGCCCGCTGTTGGGAGGAGACCTCCAACCCACTGGGCTGCCCGCCAGACATGCAGAGAGCCCCAGGGTTGCAGGTTTCCTGAGTCATCACCTGTGATGTCTTGGGCTTTTCAGTGATGTAGCTGCTGTTTAGAGTCATCCCTGCTCCTGTAAGTAACCAACATTCCTGCCAGCAACCCCATAATAGTTCATTGCTTCACCAAACTGGGCATGGTGCAAAATCTCTGTGACCTGTCATGGGTTCCCTTTCTGGGGTGTGTAGAAGTGTGCTGCATCTCCCCAGGAAAAGTCTCTAGTGCAGTAAAGAATCAGTCAGCTCCCAAGCACTGAGGGACAGCCTCTCCCGACTTCTGGTGTTGCTGGAGGTCTTTACCATGTGTTGGCTTGTACGTCCATTATCCAAACCTCTGCATCTTCAAGTGGTGTTCTCCTTCTCTCTGTCTCTGTCTCTCTCTGTCTCTCTCTCTCTCTGTCTGTCTCTCTCTCTCTCCCTTCCTTCTTCCTTTCCATCATCTCCCTCCATGGGATTAAATCCATGACCTCACTCACCTCAGACAAGTGTTCTAACATGGATCTACTTACCCAGCCACTCAACTTTGCCTCTTCGATATTTTTTTTCAAGACAGGTTTTCTCTGCGTAACAGCTCTGGCTCTCCTGGAACTCCGTCTGTTAACCAGGCTGGTTTCCAACTCAGAGGTTCACCTCCCTCTGCCTCCTGAGTGCTGGGATTAAAGGCATGTGCCACCACTGCCCAGCCTTCTTGGATTCTTGACTCTACAGTCATGGGGCTTTGAACGCAGGACTGCTCAAAGGTGCCTCCAGAGAACCTCTCCCAGGAGGTAGAGTGGTCATTTCAGCCAGGAGAGACTGAGTCTGTCTTGGGGAGTGGTGGATTCACATTGATTATCGATGGTTCCCTTCCAGAAACCATTACCACCACTTCTTGGAGCTTTGGATTCACTTTGGTGCCCGTTGAAATAAATGGAAGCCGTATTTAACTTAAAACGCGAAGCACACAATGCTATCATGTTGCACCGGGGAACATACAGCAGGGCAGGGGGCAGCTACTGTTTCCAGGCGACTTAATAATTCAATCCAACGTGAGACTGCAAGGCTGTATGCTTTGAAAAGCCCCCTCGCAGATGGGTTTCATAATCGAGAAATGCATTTGTTCTTTGTTGTTGTGTAAAAATAACATGACCCAAAGCTTGGAGTTGGATGCCTTCCTGGAATGAGTTCCCTCCATCTTGCACACTTAGGAGTAAGTGCTCACAGAAACAGCATGGGATTGGGGATGGGAGCATAAGTGCGAGCCTTTGGAAAGAGTACACACCACCAAAAAAAGTCAAAGGACTTTGTAAACAGATACTGGAGGAGAAAAATGATGCTTTAAGCCAGCACCCCTGAGGCCTGTGTTGTGTATAGAAAAGGAGGCACATATTTGTACAAAAGACTGCAAATATTCTTGGAGCCAAGCACCTTGTTGAAGCAAGGAACTCCCAGGGCTTTATAGCACGAGGGTAGCTCCATGTTTTGAGAAGCACACTGGGGAGCAGGCTCCCAGGATTTCCCTGTTCCATATTTCTAGAAGATTCTAAGATCTCTAGCTTCCAGTAAAACCAAATAAGGCATTCTGAAAAAGAAAGAGGAGGCCCTGACCAGGTAACAATGGCTAGGACTTCCTATAGCTTTCCATGGCCCTTGCTCTGAATCTGCCCCTCAGGGCAGTTTCTGACACCAGAACATTGTTCAACTTTTTCATGTTCATAGGATTGTGGAACTAAAGAATCTGGCTACACACAAAACTCTGAGCTTATATTCTGGGACAGGAAAGACATCAATTCTAGTTTTCAAGTACTTCAAGACATAACATGCAAAGGGCCATGTCCCTAACTTTGAGGCTTAGTTACCCCTTGGTCACTGACTTGTGGTAGCTTAGGAAGAGGCCCCTACAGACACTACTGGTTCCAGTGAGCTACAGCAGAGGTTCTCAAACTCCAGCAAGCTGCAGACTCAGACTGTAGTCCCTCCTACTGAGTCCCTGATTCCACAATGCTGGGAGGGGCCTAGAAAATTCTCTTCTCGCAGTCTCTTTGCTGTCCCTGCTGCTGTTGCTGGGAACTCGTGAGCAGAGCTTCTGGGCTCCAGGAATAACCAGCAAGAAGATGGAGAGCTATGGTTAAATGGTTCCCAAACACGCCCCACCAAAGATCTCACAAGTCACCAAGCCACCTTGGAGACAAACTGGTCCAGGTTTAGCTACTCCAAGATCAAGGCTAGAGACCAGGGACCACTATGCCTGAGTGGCCTGAAAATAGACACCTGTGTCATGTCACTGAAGACTGGAAAGATGGTTCAGCTCCTGGATATTTTAGCTGAGAAATGCCCTCCAGGAGGCGTCCAGCTTTGCAGCACATGTCAGAGGACCGGAACTGGGGGAGCTATGGGGAGCAGGACTTAATGGGGATAGGAGGTGAGATTGTCACCAGCCAAGCTGGCACACCTCCTGCAGGCTGAGCAGTGGGAACGTGGAATGGGCTCTCCTCTCCCTTCCTCCTGAAAGGGGGTTTGGAATGACTTTGGAGTGACAAATTCATTTAAAAACACAAAACACACACAGAGAGAGCTCGCTGGTTGAAGGGGGTGGTTCTGGAAGGGGTCTGAAGGCAGGGGAGGGGAGCAGGTCTCTTTGGCTTCTCTTGACTCTCTCGATGTAGTGTTCCTCTAATGAGTGGCCCCTTTCCTCATTCCTGGAATGCCCCAAGGGGGACCCTCTGAAACACAGAAAGGCCCACAGTTTACTGACTGCCTTCAAAATGGTAGAGACTGACTAGGAAAAGCTAGGTCATCGTTTTGTTGGAGAATTGGCTGATGCAGTAAAATGAGTATTTCTAGGGCTTCCAACAGGCATTCAGGGTGTGTGTCTGTTTGTAGTCATAGCAGTCCTGACTGATTCCTACAGGCTTGCCCAGATGGTGCTGTGGATCCCAGAAGAAAGTCAGTGTGTGTGTGTGAGTGTGTGTGTGTGAGTGTGTGAGTGCGTGTGTGTGTGAGTGTGTGTGAGAGTGTGTGTGAGTGTGTGAGTGCGTGTGTGTGAGTGTGTGTGAGTGTGTGAGTGTGTGAGTGCGTGTGTGTGAGTGTGTGCGTGTGTGAGTGCGTGTGTGTGAGTGCGTGTGTGTGAGTGTGTGTGAGTGTGTGAGTGTGTGTGTGTGAGTGTGTGAGTGTGTGTGTGAGTGTGAGTGTGTGAGTGTGTGTGTGAGTGTGTGAGTGCGTGTGTGTTTATGTTCAGAAAGGCTGACAATGGTTCCTTAGGGAAGCCGACCCATCACACACAGTAGGCGCTTGAAGTTCATGGACTGAGCCTACTCATGAGACCACAGTGTTTCATTAGAGGGAAGCTGAACAGCAACGTGCTTAATGAGATGGATTCCAGAGCTTCAATGCCCAAGTTCAAATCCTAGCTCCGCCATGTACTATTAGCTGGACTTAGGCAAGTGACTTAACCTGTACTTGTTTCTTCATATGTAAAAAATGGGAATGTTGGTGACAGAGTTATTCGGAAGACTAGGTTTGTCTACACATCTGAAGCACCTAGGAAAGACCTTGTCATTAGACAAGGACTATGGAATCACTTGACAGGGCCTGAAGGGCTCAGCAGTTAAGAACACATACTGCTCTTGCAGAAGATCAGAGTTTTGTTCCCAGCATATGCCCATAACTCCAGCTCCAGGGGCTCTGCCACTCTTTTCTGGCCTCAGTGACCACCTGCAGACACACACACATGCACGCGTGCGTGCACGCATGCACACACACACACAAACACTCAAAAACAATGTAAATAAGTCTGATGAATCATTACGAAGGCTGCTACACTTTTTGTATTAAACCCTCAACAAATGCTTTATATTTGTTTTTAGAGGGTTGGAGTGATGGCTAATCTTAGTTGTCAACTTGACTTATGTGGGACGGGGAAGCCTCAGGTGAGGAACTGCTTCCGTCAGATTGCCCTATGGCTGTGTCTGTGATACATTTTCTTAACTGCTAACTGTTGTGGGAGGACCCAGTCCACTGTGCATGGTACCATTCCTAGGCAGGCAAGCCTGGACTGTACAAACCAACTTTTCTCCAAGGTCTCTGTTTCAGCCACCTTGAGTTCCTGCCTTGGTTTCCCTTGATGGTGGCATGTAGCCTCTGAACTAAATGAACTTTTTCCTCCTCAGTTTACTCTTTGTTATGGGGTTTATCAAACCAACAGGAAGCAGACAAGGACAGCTGGGATGAGAAATATGAAAGCTCCTTGCTTTGAGGCTGGATCCTTTAACTTCTAGTCTCAAAACTTTAAAGAGGTGCATGTTGAGCGGATGGTACAGGGTCAGACGTGAAGTTCTTGAACAGGGGGAGCTGAGGTTGTTTGCTTTGGGAGCTGCAGAAAGCGCGGGATCCAGAGCGGACTCCTGATCTCAAGTTTTCTTCGTCTCCAATGTCTTCCCACAATGCTAGTGTCAGTTGTTTCTACCTTTTTGTATTTATGAATAATATTGCTGTAAACATTTATCTAGCAGCCTTGTTTAGGCGTGTGTGTTCATTCCTCTTGGCTATAAACCAAGGGATAGAATTACTGGGGCATATGGCTTCTCTATTTTTAAGCTTTTGGGGATCTGCCAACCTGTTTTCCTAAACAGCTGCATCATTATACACCCCCACCAGCAATGCAGGAGGGTTCGGATGTCTCCAACCCTCACTGACACTTGTAATTACCTGTGTCTCATTCTAGCCCATCCTAGTGGATGTGAGCTGGTACCTCACTGTGGTTTTAAGTTGCATTTCTCAGGTGGTTAATAATGGCAGGTAGCTCGTCACGTACTTATTACAGAGGGTCTTAGAACATGTCCTTCATGGGGAAAGACACACTATTGCACATTCTTGGGAAATGTCTGCTCAAATCCTTCATCTGTTTTTAATTGACCTTTTTGCTACATAGTCATCCCTTCCCAGGCATACGATTTGTCCGTGGCATTCTCCCTTCCTGGGGGTTGGTCGTGTTTTCACTTTCTTGAGGCCAGCGTTCACAACACAAAGATATCGCCTTCTGCTGTCACACAGTTACCTCCTTTGGTGGGTTGTCCTAAAGTTTTATTGTAGTCTGCTCTTGAGTTGAGTGTGTGTGTGTGTGTATGTGTGTGTGTGCATGCGTGCGTGCATAGTGTTGTGTTCATTCTTATTCTTGTGCATGTAGGTTTCCTCTGTCCCAGTACCTGCTGGCTGCCATTTGGAGACCTCATAAGGTGACACTGGTATGCTTCTCTGCTGCCTGTGCTGGACGTTGTTAACAAATAGTTCCTTACAAAGATTAAAAGTAGGCAGGCCGGGGTTCTTATCTGGAGCTAGATCTCCTGAGACTCGTCTTCTTATCTGCTTTTCCACTGAGCTCAGAGACTCCTGTGAGTGTAACTTCCATCCGGATTTGTTGTGATGGTATTTGTGTGCACGCACACACGCTCCAGTGTGTGTGTGGGGGGGGGATGTGTGCACTTGGAACTTGGTTTTGCCTTTCTGAAAACCCAAATAGAAGTGACTTTAAAAAGACTTGAGTTTATTTTCCTCTCATGCCCAGGGCTGGGGACATGGCCCTACTCTGCTGTACCATGGTGTAGAGAGGGAGTCTTTGCCTCCCTGGTACAGCTGCTTAGAGGACCAGGTATCCTGCTCCTGTATCTTATTCAACAGGGAGCAAGGAGAGCAGATAAAGGAGCAGCCTCCCCTTTAAGGACACTTGCGGGCAAAGTGGTACAACACCCCCACCTTGAGCTCTTGTCTAGAATTCACTCTCAAGGGCATGCTTAGCCGGAAGCTAGTCTGGGGAACACAGTAGTATTATTCCAGGCAGATATGTGACTGGCTGTAAGCTGGGGTCTCTATAGAAGGAGAAGCAGAGTGGAACTGATGGGATCCGAGGGCACTTGACTATGGGCTCAAGGACACTCCGAGGACTCAAGGGATATGCTACCACATCCTTTTTCTTTGGCATCATATTCTTATTTATAGACAGATAAAACTCTATGTTTGGCATATACAGCATGAATTTTGAAGCAGATTTATGAGATGGGATAGTTAAGTCTAGCTAATTTACAAATGCATTATGTCTCATTAGTCATCATTCTTGTGAGGACACTTAACGTCCACCATGGGTTTTTCAAGACTACATTACCATACACCGTTCTAGACCTCTTGAACCCACCTAACTGGGATTCTAGATCCTTTAGTCCAAGCCTTCCTCACCCCCTACCGCTCAGCCTGCTTCCTGCTTCCAGGAGATCAACTTCTGGGCCGGCACAAGTGAGTGAGAGCTCAGCATTTGTCTTAAGCTTAGACTCCGAGAATGATTTGTCAGCCCAGGGTCATTCTCATGCCTGCATTTTCAAGCAGTGCTTGAATTCCATGAGGGGGTGGGGTGGGGTGGAGTTCCAGACACTGAGGCAAACGAAACCCTCAAAGGGCTCCCTCCGAGTTCTGGGATAGTTTGAGGATTTGCTACTTGAAATACGTTGTTCTCTTTCCATTTTCAAACGAAGATGTGAGCATTGTTTTCCGGAACAATTGCACTGTCCAGACTCAGGGACTCACAAAAGTGTCAATTCAACCCATGTTGGCTTTTTTTCTTTCCTCTTTCTTTAAACTAATTGTAATAAGTGGTTGCTGTGAAAACGCAGGCTTCCTCAGGCTGCCCTTCCAGTGACCCATACCCTGACCTACCCAGACCACCTTCTGTCCAAGAGGGGGAAAGTTTTGTTCGTAGGCCAGATGAAACCCGGGTTTACCCCTGGTGACCAGCAGGATTAATCAGACCCCAGTAAAACAGCTGACAGCAACACTAAAACCCCCGCTCGTAATAAGATGCTCTCATGCCAGGCTACAATCCACCCGGGTGCTCACCTTTTCTGTCTTTTGCCCTGAGATGCCAAGAGGAACCTGCTCCCCCAGCACATCCCCAGCGCTTCTAAAAGAGAGCCACTTGCTTGCAAGCTAAGAAGGGGCTACGTCGATGTGCCGTTCACCACAGGTGGTTAGAAAACACCAGGCCAGGAACAGAATTTACATTCGGGGCTCTTAGGGGACTAGCCTGCTTGCTGTCCCATCTAAGACTCACTGGATAGAACATAGCCCAGGGCTAAACCTCTGCTACAGTCCACAGGGAGCTCAAAAGCACTGGCTTCTGTGTGTGACCCTCTTAAAGGCCAATCTTTCCAAAGTGTAAAAAGTGACATTAAACGTGGCCCGTGCTCAGATGCAGAGAAGGCGAGTGACAGCGAATTTCTGGACTTGGGAATTTTTTTTCCCAGGGGAAGAGCCCTCTGGGAATGCAGCCCTGTGAGTGAAGTGGGCACCAAAAGTCGCTTTCCCCAGGCAAATTCCTTTTTCTATTGACAGGGAATCCCTTTCTTAACGATCACTGTCACCTTCTGTTTCCTTGTTTTATGATATTCTGGTGTCCAGGGCAAAGCAGAAGGCGAGCAGAGTCATGTTTTGGACTGAGATGATTGAGCATCAAATCTACTATGATTCAAAGTGCTTTCTTTCTGATTTTATTTGAAGACTTTTTTTTTCCAAAATAAGCTTAGATCGCTTCTGGCCGTAAATACAGCCGTTGCTGGTATTGTAGGGAAACCACGGAGGGCAGCGTGACAAAGGCAAGAGTGACCCTTACATGCAGGGTGACAGAAGGGAGCAAAAGGAAGGCAGCGTGCCACCCACCAGCAATCACTGCTGAGAGTTACGAAGTGTCTGACTCAGCAGTATTTGAGATGGGAGCGAGAGACCCATCAGAGTGCGGTCTATATGGGAGGGAAGAAACACGTTATGAATTTAAATCAGATGCCAAAGGAATCTTTATTAGGGAATAAAATAAAATCCACTTCTCTGACCTGTGCTTCCAGGGAAGTATTTCAAAGCAAGACCAGCTTTATTTCCCAGTGCCTTCTGGAAGCTCTCCCCCAGGATACAAGGCCCATGCTATTAATCTTGACTTAGTGAATAAGTGTATTCTATGAATTTCAATCCAGACCTTCAGGCCTTAAAGAGCTCTGAAGGGCCAAGATAAAGCAACCCGTTTTCACTTTGGCGATGCCACAGGGGTGACACCCTTAAATTCCCCTTTCATCTCCATGGGAGGCTCTAAAAGCCAACAGGTTTCCCTTTCTGCTTCCTGGAGAGAGAGAGCATTTGCCGCTGTGAGGCTGAAGGTGGGGGACCTGTGTTCATTCGTTACCTTGGAAGCCTTGGAGAGGCAGAAGTAAGTCTGAGATAATAGGCTTAGGGCACATTCCTCTCTGCTACGCAGAAAGTGCCTGCCCTTCCAAAATGGCCAGTTTGTTTTTTGATTTTCCACGGTCCAGCCCTGTGTTTAGCACAGAAAGACACTTTGGAAGCCACAACACTTGTAGTCACCTCAAATACACACAGGGACAAAGCAGGGGGCATGGCTGCTTTGTTCTATCACGCAAATTATGATCTAAGTTTTCTATCAACACCGTGTGTGTGTGTGTGTGTGTGTGTGTGTGTTGTTTAATGCAACAGCAACCTGCTTGTTGAGATGCTAAAATGCAATTAAAATTTCTAGCTTATGAGGTAGAAGGAGGGAGGGAAGGGGAGTTGTGGGGGGAGGAAATCTCTAATAGGATCACAACCCCAATTTGAGTTAAAAGGGTAACGTGGGCCAGAAGAGACAGCTCAGTGGATAAGAGCACTTGTTACTCTCATGTGGGACCTCGGTTCAGATCCCAGCACCCACATGGAGGCTCACAACCACCTTAACTCTAGTTCTAGGGGACCTTATGCCTTCTGTAAATACTGGGTACTCACATGGTACAAATATATACATACAGGGAAAAACCAGCACACATAATATTGAAGTAAAATACTGGGGGAAATTAAAATAGATTTTAGGCTAAGGGAAGGATTTTGTGCCTCCACACGCCACTTACAGCGGACCCAAGAGGAAAAAAGGAACTAGGGAGGAGGGTAGCAAATGAGCTACAGGGCTTTCAGGCTCCACCAGGTGCATTAGACCATGAAGGACTGGTAACCACCAGGCTGGTGCTGGCCACCACAATCTGTCTCCCGGGACTTACAAGGCAGCCAAGGAGGACGCCAGCGTTAGGTGGTTACATTTTTTTTTTTAACATTAAGAGGACAGGACACTCCTCAGTTTCGTTATGCCAAGGGATCATTAGAAGATTGCAACATGTACAAAAATGGGCATGAGAACCAAGCAGCATTTGAGTTGGTTCCATTGATTTCATCGTTCCCAAGCCCCAGTGTTGGGACAGGTTGAGGGAAACAGAACTTGGAACCTTACCCCACCCCCCCCCAAAATCAAGATCACGTCCTAGGGACTAGAATGACATTCTGCAGCTTCAGCATGGCCGGTACAATCATTGTCATTCGTGGGTGAAAAGTTAGTAGGAATGGGGCTTGGGGTGGGATTAAAATAACCTTACAGTGTCAGTTACAAGAAAGAAACCCCCGTATGTGGTGTGCAAAAGACTCTCTGCATCAAAAAGTAAAACAAGTAAGAAACGAAAGGACTTGAAAAGGCCATTTTAAAACCATAAAGTCAGGGCTCTTGAAATAGCACTTTGAAATCGGTTGTAACACTTACTTGCCTTACAAATCTGATAACTCCAGTTTGATCCCCAGAAACCATTGTGGAGGGAAAAACCGACTTCTAGAAGTTGCCCTCTGGCCACCCCCCCAAGCAGGTTTTAAAATAAATAAAAAAGATGAAGCTATCAAATCATATAAAGATAGCAACTAAATCTTTCAAGTATTCTTCACATACGGGTTAAAAACTAGAACCACGTCATTCAATCAAGAAAGGAAAAAAACTGACATTACTGCTTACTGGTAGGACATAGCATCTTCATATACTTTTTCCTCCAATAAAGAAAACTGTCCAAGTTGTGGACCTCACATATGCCAGGGACACCAAAATATGCCCAATACACAACAATGCAAGGATTTAGCTTTTGTCTGACTCTGCTAATCTCTGAAAGGCCTGTTTTTGATGTGAATTAATTGGATAGTCTAACATGCGCCTGTCTGCCCATCAAAGTACCCGTAGATTAAATGACAAATGACGTAGGCACTTGGCTGTGGCGTAGTGGTGTGACTTGTCCCCTTCCCCGCACTAGATAGGAGTTGCCAGGAGTTGGCTGTGTCAATCTCCACAATGAGCAGGGAGCAGAGCCTCCTGTGGCCTGAGTCTGAAAAGACCCTCATCTAGCCTTTAAGATGAACGGGAAAGCTAGGGTCTGACCAAGAGGTCTCTCAAGTTGCAGCCTTTTGTATTTTCACTTTTGAAATATCTCCATTGTGATGCAAATCTTAATTTTCAATCAAAATTGCCTGGAAAAAAAAGTTCCTCTGGAAAGCGTTGGAAGAAGTACAGCTAAATTTGATTTTCCTCTGTGCCAACATCCTATAAACTGTTAAGTAAATACTATTAAACAATTAAACGTGTGACATCTTTCACCACAAGTGACTGAAGACTGCTGTGTCCCTTAACGCTCCTAAGTAACCACAGTGAGAGTCACAATGGGCACAGATATGTGAAGTATAAATGACCATGACTTTGGGGGAGTCCCCATTCTGAGTGACAATGTAATAAGTAACTAAAAGCATTTTAACTTTGTCTGCTGTTCGCGGCAACCCAGTTCTGGCAGAGATTTCTTTTCTCCGTCTGGATCCTTTACCTAAGTCCAGATGGATAAACTAAGAAGAAATATAAAAGGAAGAAACCATGAGCAACAAGCTTTCCCAATTGTATTTTATTTTAAAAACTGGACGTTGAAATATGGGATGTCCTTGAGCTCTACAGATGGTTTGGAAGACCTTTAGACTTGGATGCCTGGTTTTTGGAAGTTTTATACCTGCCTGTTTGGAGGAAGTTTGTATAAAAGTTTGCATGTGTGTACGCACATGTGTGCATGCACACACACACTCACACACACTCACGTGCGAACACACACTAGCTGGAGAGCACGTAAGCCCGGCGTGTCTCTAACTGTACCCTTCGAGATGGAGCATTTCTCCTGCCAAAATACACACACAGCCCGGGATTAAAAGGGCTGAAACCTACCAGCAAGTTCTTAACGCCCTCCCACAACCATTAGACCAAACCCACATCATTCTAGATTCATTTTCCCCTTATTCATCTGTCCAACTAATTCCCTCCGCATTCACCAGGCTTATATCTTAATCTTTTCTGTTACATGGAGAACACATAATGAAAGGCTGCATTTTCTGGGTACATGCACACATTTGGAGCGGATGAACCATATGTGAAGTGACATACAATGCTGAATGCTGGCTGAATGGCGTCCAGCGCTAAAAACACTGCAAAAGCCGGGAACAAAAAGCAGAGGAACAAGAGCCAGTGTCGGCCTGGCCCCCGCGAGGACACCAGGGGATTCGCCGGGAAACATGGGTATAATTTCACTGTTTTCACTCACGCATGCTGTGGGAAAGGAGTCACCATCTGATGTTTGATTGTGTGGGATATGTTTTTGGCAGTGGCCTTGTATTCCCCATTGACCAAAAAAAAAAAAAAATGTAAAAGAAAGAAAGAAAAGAGGGGGAGGGGCAAGGAAATTAAAAAAAAAAAGAATCCAGCTACATTTGCTGTTTCCAATTTGCTCTCCGGGGACAGACACAGCTGACAGCTCTGACCGGCGAGCGGCCACCTGAAAATGAGGGCCAGGACCTGGCTACTGTCCCCTCTGTTGTACTTCCCGCCCCCAACTGCCTGGGCCTCCTTTTATGCCCGATGCTACCACAGGGAACTTTTATCCGTTCTCCCCTGTTGCCTGGTTAACTCACAGCTGAGCTGTGGGGCTGATGTTTGCCTGATTTAATAAACCCTTTTATCTGAGGTAGTGGCTGGGAGGGGAGGAGGGGGCCGGGCAGAGCAGAGGGGAAGGGGCCCCGGCTCTCACCAGCAGGCATTTCCTGGCACTGCTGGCAACAAGAGCTGAGGCTGGCAGGGGGACTCCCAGGCAACAGGACTGGGGCTGGCACCCAGCTGCCAGGAGCTTCCAGAGCGGCAGTCCCCAGATCGGGGGGTTTGCTCTGCCGTTTGTGGATGGAGGCAGGTATGGCATGCAGACCAAAGATGCCAGAAAGAGCCGATTATCCTCATCAAATCTCCTCACCCGGGAGGGCTAGGTTTAACAAACAAACACAGAATGCCCAGCCAAATCTGTTTCATGAAAGCAATGAATATTTTTTTAAATGACGAATTTGCAATCCAGATTTGCCCTGTGTTTTATCCACATGGTGTTTCCAGGCTGGGAGCTCCCTCCACAACCCGCTCTTCACCAACTGGGGATGCACAGGCTTTCCCATCTGTATCCCAGGGCACTATGGAGAGAGTAGGGAAATGTAAGGGTGGTGATACTTTCCAGGAAGGGGCTCTAGCGAATCACCAGTAAACACGTGCTTCCCACGACTGGCTATGCTAACTTAAAGGGCTTCTTCTAATTTCCAGTTCAGGCTAGGAGACATTGCTGGCGATCTTCTCCTGTGCCTTCTCTAAGAGGCTCTGCATGACTTGATTTGCTTTTAAAAGAGACCATACTCCCAGTCAGCATCACTGCTTTCTCCAGCAGTAAATATACCGGTTACTGGAAGGCTTGGAGATCATGCCACCCCTTTTCTTATCTGTGAATACTGGGTCCTGTCTTCTGCCCTATGCCTGCTCTGTCAAGTCCCTTACCAACACTAGCCTTGGCTAGTATGGCTTTGGGTCTCAATGGCTACTCTGTGTGTGTGTGTGTGTGTGTGTGTGCGCGCGCAAATGTTAAGCGCAAGCTAAATGCAGTCACTATCAACTTTATCTTTTTTGAGACAGGTTCTCTCACCGAACCTGGAGATCACCAACTCAGTTATAAAGGCTGGCGGCTGACTGTCGCAGCCTCTCCATGCTAGGATGGCAGGTCCATGGCACCACGCCCAGCCTTACCATGGACTCTCACGATCTGAACCTGGAGGTTTCATGCTCACACAGCAAACGTTTCACCGACTGAGCCATCTCCCAAGTCCTCCAAAGGCTGCTTTTGATCAGCCGTCCTTGCTTTCAAGTTGCAGACACCCTTCTGCCTGCTGGGATTTGTCCGTAGACGTGTGCGCGCGTGCGTATGACCTGGAGTTCCACATGCGTGGGCCTCTAAGATGTCTCGTTCAGAGTAGTGAGAGATGGGAAATATCTTTGCAAAAAGCAGGCACACAAGGAGTTCAGATCTCGTGGTCAGCCAGTCCAGGAAGCCGCTGTCCTCTGTCCTTCATGGTGTGGCCACACCCAAGCTTAAAGTCAGTGGTTTCTGCACCAAGCTGGCCCAAGCAACAAGGGAACAATTTAAAGGAACGCTTTTGCTGTGACTGTGCCCTTTCCTGGAAGGCACACACACGTGACTGCTTATGTTGGCCAGGAAGAGGAGTGTGGGTCCCCCACGAGGGGAAATTGCTCTCATTTTCAAGCACAGCGCAGGGCCATAATGGCCATTTATAATGATCACATTAGCATGGTGTAGCAATAGACCTACAACAAATTAAGACTGCATCGCAATTAGCACCAATGATCACAGCTGCCACCATAAATGGCATATGCACTAATTAAATAATTTGTCACTTGACTGTTAAACAAACAATTCAGCCTCTTTACATCACACTCTGCCATTTCCAGCACATGGACATGGGCCATTAACCCGGAGGAAGGAACAGCTTGTAGTACCCGTGTTCCCGAGCCTACCCGTGTCTACAGAGCAGGACAAGTGGTGACAAGGGAAGGTGCATCCAGACCACAACTGTCCTCAGACTGTGACAGTTCTCTTGGAATGTGGGTTCCAGGAGATGAAAGCAAATGGCGCCTCTCCGGCTTCTGGAAAATGATCTACCCTGGGGCTGTGCTCTCTACACACCATTAGATAGCCCCTTAGTAAAGAGAGGCCGTATCTCAACTCATTTTTCTTTTTTGAGACAGGGTTTCTCTGTATTGCTTTGGAGGCTGTCCTGGAACTCGCTCTGTAGACCAGGCTGGCCTTGAACTCACAGAGATCCCCTGCCTCTGCCTCCCGAGTGCAGGGATTAAAGACGTGCGCCACCAACGCCCAGCTTCAACTCATTTTTCTATCTTCAGCCACAACCCCTTCTCCATTTACAACAGTGTATGTAATCCCCCCACTCCCCTCACCTTTCTTTGAATATAGTTTCTGTTTTTCTAGCCTAATACAAACTCATGGGCTTAATGATGGTCTCTGGTAGTTCACGGCAAGGCTTTATGACAAAACTGACCAAGCCCTGTGTAGTGCCCCTGAGGAAGTAAACAGGTGTCTGCTGGATTTGAGTCCCAGCTCATCCACTTGGTCCAGGACCCATCTATACAGTCAGTGGAATCTTTTCCTGGGTTGTGTTGAACTGACAATTTGATGGGGGATGTCCTTCTGTATATATGTTTCTCTTATTGGTTGATGAATAGAACACTGCTTGGCCAATAGTCAGGCAGGAAGGATAGGCGGGGCTACGAGAGGAAGGAGTGAGGAGAGAGGGGGAGCCCGCAGAGAGAGGCCATGTAGAGACCAGGAAGACAAGACACGCCAGGCGTTCTCTGGTAAGGTAAGGCCATGTAGAAATACATAGAGTAGTAGTTATCGAGAAGATGCCTCCATCAGACTGGCCTGTTGGAAGTCTGAGGGGGGGGCATTTTCTTCTTCAGTGGTTGAGTGGCAGTGCCAAGCTTGGGCAGGTGAGCCTGAGCCGTGTAAGAAAGTAGCCTGAGTTAGCCACGGGGAGCAGGCCACTAAGCAGTGCTCCTCCTTGGCTTCTGCCTTGAGTTCCTGCCTGACCTCCCTTCACGGTGGACAGTAGACTGTAGAGATGGAATAAGTCCTTCACAGTGGACAGTAGACTGTAGAGATGGAATAAGTCCTTCACAGTGGACAGTAGACTGTAGAGATGGAATAAGTCCTTCACAGTGGACAGTAGACTGTAGAGATGGAATAAGTCCTTCACAGTGGACAGTAGACTGTAGAGATGGAATAAGTCCTTCACAGTGGACAGTAGACTGTAGAGATGGAATAAGTCCTTCATGATGGACAGTAGACTGTAGAGATGGAATAAGTCCTCCTTTCACGATGGACAGTAGACTGTAGAGATGGAATAAGTCCTTCACGATGGACAGTAGACTGTAGAGATGGAATAAGTCCTTCACAGTGGACAGTAGACTGTAGAGATGGAATAAGTCCTTCACGGTGGACAGTAGACTGTAGAGATGGAATAAGTCCTTCACGGTGGACAGTAGACTGTAGAGATGGAATAAGTCCTTCACGATGGACAGTAGACTGTAGAGATGGAATAAGTCCTTCACAGTGGACAGTAGACTGTAGAGATGGAATAAGTCCTCCCTTCACAGTGGACAGTAGACTGTAGAGATGGAATAAGTCCTTCACGGTGGACAGTAGACTGTAGAGATGGAATAAGTCCTCCCTTCCCAAGTTGCCTTTGGTCACGCTGTTCATTACAACAACAGAAAGGAGATTAGGATAGTGGCCAGGAGCCTCTAGGATAAGATAGAACATCCTAGAAGAAGTACATAGTAGGGGAAGGCTGCGTGGGGGGTGGGGTAGTTCACTTTTATCTTTCCCCTAAAATCCATTAAGCTATGAATCCATCAATGGACAGATCCACTCAGAAAACCGTCCCTGAAGACTACCCTCTGAACACTGATGCACTGGGGACCAGGCCTTGAACATGTGGGATGTTTAGAATCCACATCGTAAGAGCTGGGTACCCATTTCATTGTTAGGATGACCGGGTAAGAGGGCTATCGTCAGTGTGTTCCGGACCAAGATCTCTTCACCTGCCATGCACAGAAGCCAACACTATGGCACCGGGCTTTTACAGAGAGACGGGCAAGGAGTCCAGGAGCTACAGGCTTAAATCCCATCTCCCTTCCCCACTCCCACCCCCTTCCCCATCCCATATCTGTTGGTAGGATGATTTATGAGAAGAGAGAACTTTATGGCTGGCTGGCACGTCTCTTCACAGGTCACATGCTTATTTAGTCAGTGGGGATTATACTGGTCCATTACATCGACTAGACAGCCCAGCGGCTTCTGTCTATGTACGTTCTTGGCAAGCTGATTCCAAACTGTAAGAATCACTAGCGGCCAGTCTGGAGCCTTTTTCTGGAAGCCAACTTAAGGACTTCATCCTTAAAGGAATTTTGGTGCCCGTGAGTCCAGGCCTTAGTGAAAGTCACCAACCTGCCAGCAGTCTGTCCACCACTGTTTGTCAGTGTCTCCTTCTGCTCTGGTCTTGTAGACACGGTCAATGCATGCCAGGTTTGCCTGCTCATTCATGGCTGTGTTCATGGTGCCCAGGGCAATGTGTGGCACATTATCTTTATGCATCAAAGCCTTAGATAAACTAAGGGGAATGAAGAGAGGTTCTTACAGTGTCAATCCAGGAGAGTCTGGGAAAGGTTCATGACAATTTATTTAGGGATAAAACAGGAGTAAACACTCACTGATACAAGACAGGTCAGACATCACCACAGTTGTCATTCCCAAGGAGAAGAGCACCAACAGCAGCAAGCCACCTGCTCCTACCATCCAAGACAGCAGGAGACCGAGAGACCTTCCCCCTAGGCTTACCGGTTGTCACGTAGCAAAGAAGACCACGCCCTAGAGCTCGCTGCCTCAAGTCACTGGCTAAATGAACAACACTTGCCCTTTTTGTCTAAAGAAGAAGGTTCTAAACCTAATACAAAACTACATACAACAAGAGCAATTATCAGGTACTGTCCAGGAGAAAGAAAGGGTAATAACTTACACAAGGATGGAGTTACAGCCAACAAGAACAATGGCAAGTAATAAACACACCAAAGGTCCAGAATTCAGGTAATCAGCAAAAACAAACAAACAAAACCAGAGACTATTCCAATGGCTGTCCAGCCCTGAAGGGATCCAGCTGTAAGGCTTTTCCTCAATTAGTGATTGATGGAGGAGGGCCCAGCCCATTGTGGGCGGGGCCATCCCTGGGTGGGTGGTCCTAGGTTCTGCAAGAAAGCCCAGTGAGTTGCACCCTCCCATGACCTCTGCATCAGTTCCTGCCGCCGGGGCTCCAGCCCTGCTTGAGTTCCTGTCCTGACTTCCTTCAAAGAACAGTGTAAGCTGAATAGACGGTTTGCTCCCCAACTTTCTTTCTGGTCCTGGTGTTTCATCACAGCAATAGGAGCCCCAAGAACACCAGGTGGGACCCCAGCAACGGCAAGGACAGAAAACCTTAGAAGGTTTGGAGCTGTGGGGAGTGGGGTACAGATGCAACATCCTTCCCCAAACCAGAGTCAAATCCCTAGTGTGAGAGCAGGCGGGGTCACCAGCCAGGCCTTCTCACGGTCTGCTCCAGCCCTCCGTGAAGAGGTGCCTGGGGTCCCCAAAGATCACATCAGATGAGTGTGGGAACCAAGCAGACCAGACAGGTGGGGACTGGAGAAAGCCCGCAGGCATGCAGAAGGTCAGCATTTTATTAGAGACAAAAGTTGTAGGCTGCTGTACTGAGCGTCCCCCCATCAGACACCAAAGGATGACTGTGCACTTTTTGATAAAATGGGGGAATTCCTAATTGCTCAGTTATCCTTTCCGAGTCAGCTGTTACATGGACTGGCTGCTCACTGCCTCCCGGAAGGCTCTGGAGCTAGGGATAAATACCGCCTATGTTACAGACAAGGCGTGTAGAGGGAGTGACCCACGGAGGAAGGACCCCCCCCCCACTACTCAGCAGCAGAGGAGAGAGGACCTAGACCCAAGGCCTTACTCTCCTCCTCACCAGTGGCTCTGAGCTGCCTCCCACACGTTGGTACTTCAGTCTATACTGGGAGAGTCTATACAGCAGAGCCACACTTCACAAACGTAAAGACACAAGACAGAACACATGTGCACATACTCGTACACACATGTAAGCATACATACACACACACACACACACACACACACACACACACACACACACACACACACGATGAATTTTCTCCTTCAGACACAGAATGCGGGGGCCGGGGGGTGGTCAGCACTAGAGCTTGTCATTTTCACTTTGGTTCCCCGTGAATAAGCAGTCTCCTCCTTTTTCCCATCCTGGTCACGGAATGATGCTGAATTGTCCCTGAGTAGACGGTGAGATTTATGGACTGAATCCTGGTCTGAGTCAGAGAGAAAAGCATTTCTTTAGAAAGACATCTTCTGATGATTATTTTGAGAGACTTTCTGGTAATCCCCAGTAAATCTGCATGTTAATAGGAGTCATTTACTCAAGGCGGGGGGCCAGGAAAATAGCTTTACATAATAACGGGAGCTTGATTTGATTACTTCAATTTGGTCCTTGCTATTGAATTCATGGCCAAGCCAAGCTTTTGGAAGTTTTACAGAATGGTAAACAAAATGGGAGCAGCAGAAGACTAACTTAGCGCTCACCCTGCCTGTATTTATTCCTCCTCATGCACAGGGAGGCAGGGTGGAGAAAACACCATTGATAAGCGCCTTAGCGTTTGCGGAGAATGTGTTGGGTTCTTCCCACATGGGAGCTCTCAGCCTGATATTTGCTGATTTCTTGGCAGCTCCTTCCTAAAGGAGGCACTCTTCTTCCTCTCCGTTGTTTTGTTCCCTTAGACCCCACGATGCTGGCTGACATCTTCAGTCGCTCCTGACTTAAGTCTGAGAAACCCTTTAAGTTTTTTATTAGCACATGTTTGTTAATGTTGCATAGCATGGAGTTCATTATGACACTGGCACGTGTGCATATAATGTATCTTGATCATACCCACCATATATTATTCTCTCTTGGTCCAGTCCAAATCCTTCTGATTCCCCTATGGAGGTAATTTTTAAAAGCTCTAGTTTGCTTGGTTGGGCGTGGTGGTTCAGATCTCTAATCCTAGCACCCAGGAGGCTGAGTCAGGAGGATTATCAGGGGTTGGAGGCCAACCTAAAGAGCAAGAATCTTGCCCTCCCAATAAAAAACAAATAAGTCAGTCAGTGCTGGTTATTTTAAATTTATGAAACTATACAGAGTTCTGTAGACTCTTATCCAAGCCTGCTCTCTGTACACACACACACACACTCACACACACTCACACACCCATTCACAAGTCTCACACACACTCACATACTCTCACGCACACTCTCACACACACTCATACACACTCAGAGGCAAAGGGCTCATTCACATAAACTGAAATAAATCTTCATAATATATATTTTATATATAATATAAATATACTATTTTAAATGTATTTTTAAGAACTCAAAGCTTTCACCTGAAAGGGAATGATATTGTTTATTTTAGGGCCATATGATGACCATACTCCAATGGGGTAAAAGCTTTGTGAAGTTTTTAAAATAACAAAGTACGTTCTTCCTCCCCTACACTATAGGATTCGTGATAAAATTGGGTGACGCAGGGATGAACATTGAATCCCAAAGGTCAAGGGACACCAGAGAAGAGAGTGCAAAGGAGCCTGTCCAGAGTTCAGTCAGGGAGGGGACCTTGTAGGAGACATGAGCCACGGGCGCCCTTTGAGACAACAAGTGTGGTGTGACCTTCACCCCGTAAAGATCTGCCACTCAGAAAAAAATGTGGATGGGAATTTTTACCCGCAGGCTGTTTTCTCCCCTTTTGTTTATGTTTTTAAGAATAGGCATCATTTACCAGGCATGGCCCAACAAACCTGCAATTCCAGAGTTCGGGATGTTGGAGCAGAATGTTGAGAATAAGGCCTTCCGGGATCACACAACAAGACCCCATGTGGCGTACTGAATGAGCGTGGTCTTGTAGGCTCATGTTTGAATACGTGGCCCCCAGTTGGTGGAACTGCCTCGGAAGGATTAGTGGCTCTGCCGAAAGTGGCAGTGTCACCATAGGTGAGCTTAGGTTTCAAAAGACACGTGGGATTCCCAGTGCCCTCTGCACCCCTCGTGTTTGTAGATCAAGAACGGCTCTAGGCTTTTCTTCTCCTTCACCGTCTGAACTCAACCCCTCTAAGACAGTAAGACAAACTAAACCCTTTTATAAGTTTGTAGATCAGGAACAGCTCTAGGCTTTTCTTCTCCTTCACCGTCTGAACTCAACCCCTCTGAAACAGTAAGACAAGCTAAACCCTTTTATCAGTTTGCTTTGTCATGGTGTTTCTTCACAGCAATAGAAAAAGAAAACTAAAACACACGCCTCTATAAAGTAAAAGAAAACTAAAACACACGCCTCTATAAAGTAAAAGAAAACTAAAACACACGCCTCTATAAAGTAAAAGAAAACTAAAACACACGCCTCTATAAAGTAAAAGAAAACTAAAACACATGCCTCTATAAAGTAAAAGAAAACTAAAACACATGCCTCTATAAAGTAAAATAAAAAGAAAAAGAAACATCGGCATATTCCCAAGTGGTTAAGAGTGAGGATGAATGAAGAGGAAAATAAAGTCAAAATGCAGGAAATGAGACCTGGTCCCCAAATGCTCATCTAACTAGTGACCAGTCCCGGCAAGCCCCAACTGCTCTGGTTCACAATTCCCGACAAGCCCCCAACTGCTCTGGCTCATACAAAGAGGAGAAAAGCCCGTCTCTCTCTTCTTCACTTTTCTTTCTATTTTGTAACTCTAAAGTTGTCTTTCTCAGGTTTCTGGGGGTAAAAGTGAACTCATGATTTTGGCTTAGCCTCAGATCCCCCAGATGTGATCACAGGGACACATCTTTATTTACCAGGTGTACCAAGCTAGGGTCTGATAAGATGGGGGGAAAAAAGAATAGAAATAGAAACTCAGCTGGTATTCATACATAAGTATGTATCACCTTCTTAAAACCTCTACATGTTTTTTCTCCTTTTGAAATCACATGTATGCATATGCACACATAGGGGTGTGTGTGTGTGTGTGTAGTCAGCCTCATATGTCACTCCTTAGGAGCCAGCCATCTTATTTTTTAAGTCAGTGTCTCACTGGGACCTAGGGCTCGCTAATTAGGCTGGGCCAGCTGGCCAGTGAGGACAGGTGAGGGCCCCTCTCTGCATCCCCAGGGCTAGGATTACATTCCGCCACACATGGCTTTCAACATGGGCCCTGGGAATGGAACTCTGGTCCTCACGTTTGCATGGTGGATACTTACTGAGCCATATCCCTGACTCCCAGCATGTTTCTTTGGTTAGAAATGAACTTCCTGGTGGTGGTGGTGCACACCTTTAGTCCCAGCACTTGGGAGGCAGAGGCAGGAGAATCTCTGTGGGTTTGAAGCCAGCCTGGTCTACACAGAGAAACCCTGTCTCAAAAAACCAAACAAATCAGTAAATAAGTAAATAAACACCAATGGCAGAAAGTGGACCTGGAAGGTGACGCTGAGTGAGCTTGCTGGCTGGCCACACTTAACCTCTAACTGGCCTTCATGGCACTCATGGGTCTCTCCTTTGGGGTGTAGTAGGGACGTTCCAGCTGACCCTCTCAGGAAGTTGGAGGTAAACACATTCGCATTGCAATAATACATTTAAAACTATCATACAAGTTCTCACCTTCGCAGATTCAAGCAGTTAGTGATCAAACATTTAGGAAAGAATTACACTGTAGTAAATATGCAGATTCTTATCCTTATTTCCTAGCACAACATAACTTTTTAATTAGCATTTGCATAATACTGGTCACCATAAACCGCCTGGAGATGACTGAAGATGTAAGGGAGGATGTGTACAGGATATCATGCCATCTTCTCTAAGGGGCTTGGATAGTGCAGGAGGCTGTATTTTGGAACCACTCCCCCGTAGGGGCCCAGGGATGACTGACGTTCAACCTCTGTGTGTCCTGCACATGGTCAAAAATCATAGCTCCTACATAAGCCCTTGTCTTAGAGGATCAGTAAATGTTGGTGGCCTTAAATAAATGAAGACATTGCTTAAACAAATGAAGAATGGCAGGTCCAGCCCCAATAGCAGTACCTGGTAATGAGACACCACAGTATGAAATGTAAAGAAAGGATTAGGGAAGATGACTGAGTACATGCTTCCCGAGTCTGAATCCCTAGGACCCATGTAAAGCGAGGCATGGTAGCATCCACTTGTAATCCTAGCACACTCCTGGTGAGGTGGGAGGAGGGGACAGGAGAGTCCCCTGAAGCTCACAGGCAAACCAGCCTGGCATAAGCATTGGCCAGCAAGAGACCCTCCCACCCCTCAACCCACCCCCCCCATCCCCCACCTAAACAAGAAGAGAGGCAAAGACCTACACTCAAGTTGTCTCCGAGCTCCATACACGTGCCTTGGCTTACATATGCCTACATCTGCACACATGAACACCTCCATAAGTGCCCTAATTCTCAAGCATGCGTGGGTGGGGGGGGAGAGAGAGAAGAGAGAGAAAGACCAAAAATAGAGGGGGCAATCACTTACAGATAAATATGTTTACGTTCTAGTGAAAAGCGACCAGGTGTAGGGATACATTACTTATGATTTATTAAAGCTTGCCTGAGGATTCAGAAAGCAAAGTCAGCCACAAGCCACAGAAGCCAGGCACACACCTTTAATCCCAGCAGCCAGAAGCTAGGAGGTGGTGGTGCACACTTTAATCCTAGGACTCAGGACTAACAGGTAGACGGATCTCTGCGAGTCCAGATCTGCATAAAGAGAAACAGCCCACACGAAGATGATCTCAGTACCTGGGATCACACGCCGTCAGTCCCAGCATCAGGGAGGCAAGGTCTCAGTATAGAGCATTCATTCTCCAGCCACTCCGAGGAGAGGAAGACATTGAAGTCTCAGGATTCTCCAGCCAAGCTGAGGAGAGGCAGCAGGGTCCGCCCATTCAGCCTGAGGTAGCCGGAAGAGCTAGTGGCCCGCTACCTTGCTTTTCTGATCTTCAGCTTGAAGTTTGAACCCCATTATCAGTCTCTGGGTCTTTTATTTTTCATGTGACATCAAGGAAAAGCTGGACCTGTTTAAAAACTCGGAAGAAGGTAGGGACATGTACAAACTTTAAGAAGCAACTTCCCCTAAAATTGATAGTTTTGAGACCACTTTGTTATCTTACTAGTGTGAGTAAATTAGAAATGCAACAACACACAATCCTTTGCTCTGTTGTACCAGATAGCAAGATATTATTTGAGATCCCACAAAAGCCTGCTGACTGAAGCCAACTTTCGTGTCTCCTCTGCAGATGGTGTGGCTGGGAGAATGCTGTCAGAAGCAGCTTCCAGAAGCTTCTTCTTTCCCTTCCCCCATGCCACACATGTCTGCGCCCCCTCTTTGAGGGCCCGAACAAATACATCTCCACAGCAGCTGGTGGGCTGGCCCCTAACAGCTAGTGTGGGACAAACAGAACGTGTGATTGATAGAGAGCTTTGGAGAACAGGCCCCCAGTCTGGGAGCCAAACGGTTCCTTGCACAGAGCCAAGGGGATAAGGGCACAGCATCCATTTGGGGACGAGAAATGCATCCCCTTACCACACGACGCTTTCTGTTCCTCCGCACAACTCTGGCATTGTCTGACATAATGCTGTCCAGTGTCCTCCACTGCAAGGCTCACTCCCTCTTCTGTGAACAATTCACATATTAATATTGACGGCAGCAACTGTCGCATCGACGCTGAACAGATGCCCAACTGTCTTAGTCAGGGTCACTAGTGCTGTCATGAAACACCATGGCCCAAAGCAACTCCGAGAAGGAATGTTTATTTTACTCACACTTTGTCATCAAAGGAAGTCAGGGCAGGAACCTACACAGAGCAGGATCCTGGAGGCAGGAGCTGATGCAGAGGCCGTGGAGGGGAGCTGCTCACTGGCTTGCTCCCCATGGCTTGCTTAGCCTGCTTTCTTCTAGAACCCAGGACCACCAGCCCAGGGATGGCCCCACCCACCGTGGGCTGGGCCCTCTTCCTTCAATCACGAATTGGGAAAATATACCACTGTTTTGCCTACAGCCCAACCTTATCGAGGCATTTTCTTGTTGTTTCTTTCTTTTTAATCAAATGAATACTTTATTAGAAACATAACACTTATAAAATAAATTTCTCATCACTATCAAATTAACATAACACTTATAAAATAAATTTCTCATCACTATCAAATTATCAGATTTCTAGACCAATCAATGATGTGTAACTTTTACAGCTAAGATATGTAAAGATATTCTGAAACATCATTGTGTTTATATGAGTCCCTCAGATCACAGTTAGTGAACTTTGGGTTTGGTCCTTAGTAATTCAGAAGCAATCCATTCGTGAAAGTACCACCATTACATCTGAAAGAAATCATTTAAGTTAGTAGCACACCAAGCATGGCCTGTTACACCTTGGAAAAAATAAAATCTCAATTAAATTCTAGGGCACTGCATTTTAGTGATTCCAAGTAGAATGCGCAATGCATCTTTGTGGCACATTTATGACTGCATAATATATAATTCATAATAAATGTTTTAGCTGTGTGGTCTGGAGCTGGAAAAAAATGAAAGAAGTCAGGAATCATAGACAAGGCAGGAGATGAGGGTAAGGTCCTGAGACTGCTTTCCTCCAGCCACGTAATTGAAATGTCACATACTGAAACCACAGTAGTTTCTTCTCTTGGGGAAGTATTAGATAAACACAATTTAAATATGGAACATTGGTTATGTTACTCATTCATCTTTGTTCCATGAAATCCATGTCAACTAACCCTTAGGCAATGGGTCATTTTTTTAATTGAGGGTCCCTTCTCTCAGATGACTTTGGCTTGTATCAAGTTGACACGGAATTGTCCAGCGGCACTGTCCTATCCAGAAAAAAAGGGTACACAGTAACTGATTTGTTTGTTTCCTTGGTTTTGGTTTTTTCAGATAGGGTTTCTCTGTTTTGGAGTCTGTATTGGAACTGACCAGGCTGGCCTTGAACTCACAGAGATCTGCCGGCCTCTGCCTCCTGAGTGCTGGGATTAAAGGCACAATTATTGTTGACTAAGGGTTACAGGGAGATGGCTGGCTCAGTCAATAAAGTGACCGCCATACAAACACGAGGACCTGAGTCTGATCTTTCAGAACCCACCGCAACAAGTACGGCGAGGGAGAAGCAGACACAGGGAGATCCCTGGAGCTGGTCAGCCAAGCCCAACCTAGGTGGCAAGCTCCAGGCTCAGGGAGAGACTGTCTCAGAAACTACAGTGGAGAGCGGCTGAGATGTCACCTTTGGCCTCCACCTGAGCACACGGATGTGTACACACAACCAGGAATGTCTACATAGGTGTGACAGCCAGTTCTTGCTCTCTAGGAAAGCCCCTCTCTTAGACAAAGCCAAGTCCGCCTATGGGCAGCATCGCGCTGTGAGGGGATAAGGCTGGTGACGGCTTCATCCACTCTGAGTTTATGGCCTTCCACATCAAGGTGAGTGATTTAATGTGTGGGCTTCTCCATTGTTACTCCAAATCCATAATGATGATTTGGCCTACGTCACCCAGGTGATTTGTCGAAGCACATAGAAAACTGAACAGGGAGATGAACAGTTTCTTAGAGCTGCCCTTGGCTGCACTAACCCTGATGTTAGACAGCGCGGCAGGACATGTGGCTGTTTTAAACTTAAACAGAATTTTATTGCATTTCTGCTGCCTTCCACGCCGGCTACTTGTCACCCCTTCACCACCAGAAGCCGCCTCGCTGCGCGGGTGTTGACAGCACGATCGTTTAACGGCATTTCGAAGGTTCTGTAGACATGGCATCGTGCTCTTTCCCAGGGCTCTGATGACTTACAATTTCTAGCCTGTTTATAAGGGCCGTACTGCTAAATTACATCACTGTTTTCCAGTTTGTTTATCCATTTCCCATTGCTGAGCCTGCAAGCCATCTTCAACTCTCCAGTCTGTCATAAATAACCATGCTATAAACACATCAGCAATACACCATTCCTTCCTTTAAATTACTTCCTTGAAATAAATTCTGAAGAATGTGATTGCAGGGTCAAAGAGTACGAACATTTAAATGACCTCTGACCTACATTGATTGTCAAAGGCCCTCAAAAGGCATTGTGCCAGTTTTCAAAGAATGATATATGTACTTTCCCCATGGCCTCGTGAGCAATGAGTTACAGGGTCTTCCATTTCAGCTGAGATCCACAGATACTCAGGGTTATTTTAACACTGTGTAATAGGTGGGTTTCTTCTGGATGGAGAACAAACCAGAACTCGGGCTGAATTAAATAAGTGAGCAGACCAGGGCTCACCCCCAAGAACAATGAAATTGTTTTTGAGACAGCCAGAAGACTTGTTGGCGCACCAGAAGCAGACATCTGCCTCCTCGTTTTTAGGAACGTTCACGCACTCATGGAGCTCCAGACTTGCTGGAAGACAAAGGGCCAGAGAGGCAAATGTGGGTGTAAAAAGCGGGCTTACGTTAACGGTGCTGACGGCTTTTACTCTCTGACGCCTCCTAGAGAAGCATGCGATCATTTCAGTTGTGTTTCTCCCCCTGCACCTCAAACTCTCAAAAGCAGTGAGAGAATGAGGGAAGAGCAAAAAGGAGCACAAAAGAGGGCAAGCTCTGGCACGGCTGTTTCCTGGGAACGCTGCACAGACAGAAACGAGTGCACTGTCTGCCCCCAGGCTTTGTAGACGGGGCGATGAAACTAAACCCACTACGTCTGCTGCTCGTTATGACCCCCCGCATCAGCCTCATCCCTTCCCTATGACCCCCGCATCAGCATCATCCCTTCCCTATGACCCCGCATCAGCATCATCCCTTCCCTATGACCCCCGCATCAGCCTCATCCCTTCCCTATGACCCCGCATCAGCCTCATCCCTTCCCTATGACCCCGCATCAGCCTCATCCCTTCCCTATGACCCCGCATCAGCCTCATCCCTTCCCTATGACCCCCACATCAGCCTCATCCCTTCCCTATGACCCCGCATCAGCATCATCCCTTCCCTATGACCCCGCATCAGCCTCATCCCTTCCCTATGACCCCGCATCAGCCTCATCCCTTCCCTATGACCCCCGCATCAGCCTCATCCCTTCCCTATGACCCCCGCATCAGCCTCATCCCTTCCCTATGACCCCCGCATCAGCATCATCCCTTCCCTATGACCCCCGCATCAGCATCATCCCTTCCCTATGACCCCTGCATCAGCATCATCCCTTCCCTATGACCCCTGCATCAGCATCATCCCTTCCCTATGACCCCTGCATCAGCATCATCCCTTCCCTATGACCCCTGCATCAGCATCATCCCTTCCCTATGACCCCCACATCAGCATCATCCCTTCCCAACAGCGTGCCTTGGCTTTCCATCACATGGTCTCGAAGGCGTGTAGGGCAGATGACCACGGGGTTGTGTATAGCAATGTGGGTGTGTGTGCTGGTGTGTATAGCGGGAATGCCCGCGTATGGGCAGATATTTCTCCCTCGTGTTGATAGTTCCTATCTGATCTACTTCATAATTCACCCCGAAGGAGGGTGTTGGGGATGCATCTCTCTTTTGCACCAACTGTTTGCCCTTGGTGTTAAACCTGGTGTCACATTCTTATTCTCATGTTGGGCGTAGGGGACACATTTACTGGGAACTGTGGGAGCCAGTGGCAGATTCGTGCTGTGGATGTTCAGAAGGGATAGGACTTAGACCGTGTCCTGAAGACAGCCTGAGGTTCATGGGGCTGAACAGTGCAGAGGGCTAAGGATGTCTTAATATGGGCCAGTCATGGGGGCACATGCTTTTAATCCCAGACCTCAGGAGGCAGAAGCAGACAGATCTCTGTGAATGAGTTCAAGGCTAGCCTGATCTACACAGTGAGTTTCAAGCCAGCTAGAGTTACATGGTGAGACCCTACCTCAAACAACAGTGAAGTGTCCCACTGGGACCTATGGATTTCTCCCTGAAGACTGTTGTGGAGGTTTTCTGTTAAAGGGACTGGAACCAGATCTGTGGGTATTGACAGATCTGTGGGTATTGACAGATCTGTGGGTATTGACATGTAAGGCACACAGAGAATTTGTAGCAAATGTATAAAGTTTAAACCTAGAGGATTCATTTCCTTCCTGAGACGGGGAAGGCCCTGCACACATGCTTACGTGGTTCTGAGGATATTATTATGTTTACCGGAGACTGGCGAGGCGTGTAGGAGAAGGGGGGGAAGTACCACAGTGTTGCAGCTAACTGGAAAACACACACGCATTTCCTGTGTGCCTATGTTGAACGTGCACACGTGTGCACGCATGTGGAGGCTGATGACAAGTGTTCTCCTCAACTGCTTTTGTTTGTCTTTCTTCCAGAATATAGTTCCCACCGACCCCGAAACTTGTCAGTTCACCTAGGCTGGCTGAACAGGGAGGCTCCAGAGACTGCTTGTCTGTCTGTACTTCCTCAGGGCTGACATTACAGACACACACTCTTACGTCGCACCCAAGCTTTTTTTCAATGAGTTCAGGGGACTTGAACTCAGGTCCTCCATGCTACCATGGCAAGCTTTTCACCAGCTGAGCTATCTCTCTAGCCCCATACATGATATTTTCGAATTATTTTAATCAGTCTAGCCCTTGCCGTTTGAGAGATCTCTCATTTAAAATAAATATTTATGTTGGCATCTTTTCCTCCATTCATGCTCTCATAGTCTTTTGCAGGCATTAGACTCATTCCATTTATGGCTACTGCTTATCCATCCCCAAGTACTTGTATGGAAGCATGTCACTGGCTTCAGCGAGCCTGGCTCTGACTTCCTTGCAGGAGACATTGCTAGAGCCTCTCTTCTCCAGTGGCAGCAGCTGCCTAATCCTAGGGGGCGCTTGGAGCCAGTAGTGCCAGGGGGTACCTGAAGGCCAGGACCAGCCCAGTGGCCTTCCTTCCTGGCCAGACGGCTGCCTTTGGCCACCAGCTGTCAGTGCGCAGGCCTCTCTGTAGAATCTGCGTGGCTATTCATCCCAGGCCTCCTGAAAAGGCAAAGACGCTTGTTATACTAGGTGAAGCCTCTCTTCTGCATCTGCCAAGATCTGCCAAGTCGTCCCCCTCTCCAAGCCTCCTCGGCCCTCCCCGGCTTCCCTCCCTTTCTTTTAGCCCATCTTGTGGGATTTCAATAGCGTGTGCTTTTTTTCTTCTTCTTCTTTGCTCTCTTCTTTCTGGTCAAGACAAGGTTGTCTCTCTGGGTGGAAAAAGGCCGTGTGTTCATGGTCTGCAGCTGCGTCTCAAAGGTACTTTGTTGGCCGTTTATGAACTTGTCTTTGCTCGTGTGGGGAAACAGGGAGATTCTTTGGCTCCCCCACCCAAGCTGAAATTGATGTTATTTCTCTGCCAGTGGTACCCAAGGAAAGGTTTTGTTCCATTTCCTCCCCTTTCAGTCTGAGCCCTATTTATGTTGGGAGCTGGGGCTCTGCCATGAAGGACCATTGTCGTTTCCACCAGCATCCGAGGCTGGCCAAATCCAGCAGCTGTGAGTTTACGCCTGCCCTCCCCGAGGCTTATTTCCTTGACAACATGTGCTTGTTTGGAGCGACTTGCCTTGTCTTTCTGTTGTGAGCCCCCTCTTCTCCTCTCCCCTACTTCCAAAGTCACTCTTTTAGTTTTGTGAGGCTTAAAATTAGATAGGAAAAGTGTAATCTGTGTGTGTGTGTGTGTGTGTGTGTGTGTGTGTGTGTGTGTGTGTGTGTGTGTGTTGGAGCCCACAGACAGGAGATTGGATCTGGGATAAAGATCCTGGGAGGTGGAGAAAGGATCCCGGGGCTACCGCATGGGG
This sequence comes from Mesocricetus auratus, assembly GCF_017639785.1. Lineage (NCBI taxonomy): Eukaryota > Metazoa > Chordata > Mammalia > Rodentia > Cricetidae > Mesocricetus > Mesocricetus auratus. The sequence goes on along the minus strand of NW_024429192.1, from coordinate 6,450,329 downwards.
TGAAGGGTGGGAAGTTTCACCATAAATAACAGGATCAAATTCATTATTATTTAGATGATCACCAGTTGCCTCCAACCCAATTTTGTAAGCCTCACCCTCATCGTCACCCTCCCCCTGTGTGTCAGATGGGAACACCTAGGTGGCCCACTGGGACCCCTGACCTTTATATCCTGTTCCTTTCTCCCTCCTTTGCTACTTTTCTACTGGATAAAAGGAGAGAGTGAGAGATAATTAACAAAAAACATGGCCCTGGGACAATGAACCAAATGGCCTTGGCCGCAGGCAGGGCTCCTGGTTTTCTAGGTAGAGTTTCTCCCATCAATCTTCCCTTTAACCTCCCTGCTCGTGGAAGCAATAGGAACACCGCCCCCCTCCCCTGAGCAAATGCTTTCTTTTGACTGGAAACAAAAAAGGGGGCCCGCGAAGACTGAGGTGAAATCTGGGTGGTATGGGCCCTGCACAATGGGGCCGCTGTTCCTGGCCGGGCTTGTGTTTTACAACAGGGGAGGGGCCAGCGTGAATGGTCTGATGGCAGAGACAATCCCCCTGATTCAGGCTACAAACGCATCTTCTATTCCACACGGAGCCGGGCAGAAAGGACCAAAGTGACAAAGAGCTTGGGGCGGGGAGAAAGAAAACAAAATGTTTCAGTTAAAAAAAAAAATCTCTCATATCCAACACATCCTCAGAAGAGGTTCTGTGGAGAAGGCTTTTGGAGAGCCCCGGCCCACAACTCAAGGGCTTTGTCTGAACCCTGATTTATTGATGAAGCTTAAGCGACTTGCGAAGAAAGGCCTGGGGGTGTCTTTGTCTTGGAGATAAAGTACAATAGGCCACAGGGGCCAAGATCTCTCGGGATGCTCTCGGGTCTAGCCTCTCTCCTGCCCTCTCCTCCCTGCGAATGCCAGCAGCCGCTGAAAACCCATCAGGGGTGTGACTGGGAGTGCTGGGGACAAGCCGGGCCACTTGAGGTCTTCTCAAGAGGGTATTATGGTCAGGGGAAATATTTGCGCTCTGAAGATGGCACACTCCAATTGTTAATGGCTCTCATCTGCCCCAGATAATCACCTCCCTCCCGGCTGTGGCTGTCAGGGGTGCAGCCACTGCCAATTCACAGTGTCCTCAGAGAAAGTACCCTTGTCTGTAGTGACCAAGATGGGGACATTGTGTTTACCTACTTGAGCAGAGGAGAAGGTGACTGCGAGGGCAGCCTGCATTGTAAATTACAATTGAAACAGAAATAGACAGTTCCCGCTCTGCCCTGGGACCCCCACCAATACATTATGACTGGACATTGGAGGAGAGCCCTGGAGAGAGTGTGTCCTGGGGAGACGTCCCCCAACCCCATAGTCTACCCAGAGGCCTTGGGGTCTGGGAATAGGGCGTAAGTCAAGATAGCCTGGCTGGCACACAGATGTCCTGGGATCATCAGGAGGGCCCCCACTTGTCCTTGGAGAGAGTCCAGGGAACAATCGAGATGTCTCCTCACTCAGTTGCTTGGAGATGACTTACCCAGAGTTTTTGAAGATGGTCTGGTGTCTCCCCAAGGTCTCCCGCCCCTTGCCAGCCTTAAAGCCCACCAGAAACAGTGAGGGAAGGAAGAACAAGGAGGAGGAGACAGGAAAGGAGAAAGGAAGTCTCCACCATCCACGTCGAAGAGTGAGGAAGAATGAGTGCGGTTTGAATGGAGCCTGTTACCTCACTTTTATTTAAAGTCTGCAGAGCCAAATTACACAGGAGGCTGAGGCAGGGGGACTGAGCTGGAGGCCAATCTGGCTGTTAGCAAGATCCTGTCTCAAAGAAACAAGAGAAGAAAAAGAAAGAAAAAAAGGCGAGAAGGGAAGAAGGAGAGAGAGAGAGGGAGGGAGAGGGAGGGAGGCAGGGGGTGGGCTTTATTACAGATACCAGGAGGCTAGCCTGGATGCTGAACACTAACCAGGAACCAGGAAGGACATTAGCTTTATGCTGCAGCAAGGAGGCGTATCCAGTCATTTATATAAGTTAGTTTTAACACAGGTTTTTGGTTTATCTTTTGGAGCTTCTGTTTTATTGTCTTTTAAAAACATTCTCTGAAAGCAACAGGCATTCCAAAACGTCCTTCAGCCGCCAAGCGCTGCACACAGTATGTTACACGCGGTGGTCTCAGTTGTCCGTCCAGGCTCCCACACTGAATGGAGCGCTCTCCATTGGCTCGGGGTCAAGCGGACTTGAATGTGTGAAGGTAGCCAAAGCCCCAGACTCAACACAGCAGCAGTGGTCTCCCACCCCTCCACGACGATGGGGTGCCCGGCTGCTCTGTGAGCAGCCGTGCGCTGAGCTCGATGCCCGATTGAGGGCTCAGCTGTGCACTTTGGCTGTGAAAGCAGGTAGTCTAGCCGGATCAACTATGTGGAAAGAGGAACGTGTCAGCAGTCTCCAACATAGTGACCCTGGGCCAATAACTTGACTCCTCAGTTACTATTGCATCAAGACATCAGAGGAGATGAAATGGAGCAATTAATATCAAATGCTCAGGGCAGACTGCATCATGGTAATGTAACAAATAGTAGTTATTACTAACGATAGTCTGCGGGGCTGGAGAGGTGATTAGGCCGTGAAGAAAGAGCGCTTGTCACCCTTGAAGTTCCGTTACCAGCACCCACGTGGCAGCTCACAACCACCCTCAAGGTTCAAGGATCAGGGCCCTCTCCGGGCCTCCCTGGGCACGAGGCATGTATGAAACTCGTATCTATATGTGCAGGGAAAATGCCCACACGTGTAAAATAAACACGTTCCGTTATCGGAAATAGAAGACGTTTTCTGCGAGTGGCAGGCGTGAATGTCAGATTGCGAGCTGCACATTAGGAAGGTCAGCATCTTCTGCGGCCCTCTGATCACGCCTCGCTGGGATTCTGCACATGGGTGGTTCCACAGTGAGTGCCACTGCCCTCCCAGTAGCTAATGCCATCTTTTTTATGTGACATTAATTGAATGGTGTCATTCCCCACTTGCAACTCTTTTATGGTATCTCATTGCCCCCAGAATGAAGCCAACACCTCAACCTGGTTGTCAGCATCTAAGACCGGCCTCCACCACACTCCTCTCTCCCTCTCCCTTTACGTCTCCGTCATTTCCATCTTTTGCCTTTCAACAAATATCAATTAAGCACATTGTAAAATTCAATGTAAAATTTGACACCCTCCCACGGTCTGTATTCTATGGCCATATCCTATTTCCAAGTTGGGAATTATTTCCTCTCAGAAAATGCGTTCAAACCTTGGTGCATCCCTGTGCATTTTATAAAGCATTTCATACGTGTTGTTTTGTGTAGTTCTCATAAGCAGCCATTATAATCCCTGTTGTATTGGTGGGGCAACTAGGGGGGCCCAGCTGCCCATAGAGAATGCACAGGAGCCCCCAAGTTAACGACAAGAGCTCTTGCGGGTGCTCAGGGCCTCATTCTTCATCACCATACTGCCCACGTCCCTGCTGATGTCTGCTGTCGGGGACGATAAGAGAGTTCAAAACTGTCCTTAGCGAGTCACAAGACCTAAAGGTCTAAGGTGTGGCTACGGCAGGGCAGGGCATTTGATCTCAACTTTTTGTGTCTTATCTAAATAACAACAGACTTGGTCTGAGGTGTGGTTACTCTTGACCCTTAAGGCCAGATAATGAAAAATTGAGTCTAATGTGTGGTTACCAAACGCTTGGAGAATTAAGGAAGACAGTCTGTTTATTCCTGTATACATGATTCCATGTCCCCTTTTTGGCTGGGGTATTTAAGAATGTCGAAGAATAAACTTGGGGTGCTCAGTATTCACTGGGATGCCCTCCCGACTCTATCCTGTGTCTCTGTCCTTTTTCTTAGCGTCTTTACCTGCCCTTTCTCAATCCGCCAGGCACACACGTGGTACCCATACTTGCTTGCAGACAAAACACCCATACACATAAAATTTTTAAAAATCTAAACACCAACAACAATTAAGCTGGGGGTGGCGACTGCATTTGTAATCCCAGCACTGGTGAGGTAGATTGTTGTGTAGAAATTTCCTCCAAGATAGAAGCCTTCCATCCTGGAGGGCAGTTCTAAGAGCCGGGATATTTACCGGGAGGTGAAAGATTTTGTCCTGCAGAGAGGCTGCCGAGACAGGAAGTAAACTACTCAAAAGAGCTGCAGGAAGTCCCCCGAACTGACCAGATTCACCAGTTCTCTCCCTCCCCAAGAGTATAAAAAAGTAAAGCCTGCTGAGAGTCACTCTCTGACCAGCTGAGCTATGTGGAGGAGGCTCTGGCCAGGCAGCCTGGGAGAAAGCGGCTCAGATCGACCGAGCTACCAAGACCCTCCAGCCTGCTGAGCTGCCTGCAGGCTGTGCGGTGTGCTCCAGGCTCCCAACTTTGTGAGCCGGCACCCATGCTGGGGCGGGCTTTGGTGATGTGGCTGTCTTTGAGTCGTTTCTGGTCCTATAAGTAATCACTGATCCATATTCCTGTAAGTAACTACCTCTCTCCTTCCTTCCTCTCCCCACACACCCAAATTGGACTTTGGTGGTATACATACTTTGGCCTGGGCTCCTTATCTGGGGTGAGTAGACACTTGTTCATGGCCTTCCCAGGAATTGTGTTCCACAACATGAAGACAGGTGGATCCCTGGCTTAGTGATGAGACCACTATAATTAGAGAGCTCCATATCAACCAACGAGAGAGACTCTGTCTCAAAAAAACAAGGTAATCCCAGCACTCGGGAGGCAGAGGCAGACGGATCTCTGTGAGTTCGAGGCCAGCCTGGTCTACAGAGCGAGTTCCAGGACAACCTCCAAAACAATACAGAGAAACCCTGTCTCGAAAAAAAAAACAAGGTGAACCTCTCCTGAGAAATGACACCCAGTGTTGATCTCTGACCTGGACCATGCATGTACACACACACACACACACACACACACACACTCACACTCACAAATACAAGGACAGATAGCTGCCATATCCTCCTTGAAGAGACAATGTCTACTGTAGAGAACCACTTGGTCACTCTCTGGATCAATTTGCTCTTCGTAGAGCAAGAGGAAAGAGAAGCAGAGAGAGGTCGCGGCTTACTATCACATCCAAGTGGACTTTGCAGATCACGAGCAGCATCCATTGAGTCCATTCAGCTTCTCTAATCGGCTTCAAAGGACGCGCAACGGCTCCCACTGCCATAGTGCAGCTGGTAATTCCGTGTCACAACTAATTACTACCTAACGGCCGCCGTCTCCAGTTCAACTGCAAACTGTGTTTCTCCACGCATTCAGGTCTCATGTGCCCCTGAATGGTAGCGCTTGCAAGGTGACAGGGCAGCTCCTTCTACCTACTATAGCTCATCAGCTCCATCCCCAGCTGAGGTGACTGTCCCCTTCCCCTTAGACGGGGATTATTTGTCATTAAAATGCTGGGGCTGGCTCTGTTCTCTTTGCTGGATGCTGCCTATAGCGGGGGGGGAAGGTTTTTGAAGAGAGATTAGCAGGATTAAGAAAGGTTCACATATGTTCAGCCTTATTCTTGGTGTTCAGGGTATCACAGCCTCCCGCCACCCAGGAAGCATAAGAATATGGAGGCCAGGAGGGCCAGGGATGGGAGGAAAGCTGTGTGGTTCTCCCTTGACAATAGAAAGCTGAAGTCAAACGCAAATCTAGGGACGGTTTACACTGAGGGATTCCCAAGCAGCTCCCCAGACGCTCTGCTTTGAGTTCCATTTTTCCCTTCACTCCTTGCCTTAGCCAGCCTTCCGTTACAGCCTTCCACAAGCAAATGCCTCGGGCAAGTAACTTGTAAGTAGTAGTAATTTTAGCCTCACACTTCTGTAGGTAGCACAGTTTCAGCAAGAACTGGCCCTTCACCATAGGGCTTCATAGCCCAGGTGGTAAAGTGGGGGCGGCCAAAGGATTATAACCTTGACTCAGAGCAGAGAGAGGAAGGGGACACTCCGTGTGGCCTCCTGCAAGACACCTATTCATTTTCCATTGCCTTCCCGTTTGCCCTGCAGACCAAGTCTTCGTTTTAAAGCATCTTTGGGGGTGATCCGCACACAACAGAATGCTACCCAGCCCTGAGCATGGCTCCCGTGATGGTTCTGTCTCTATGAGAACCTTGCCAGTGCTTGGGTGAAGGCGGGACATTTTTTTTTTTCGAGACAGGGGTTCTCTGTGTAGCTCTGGCTGTCCTGGAACTCGCTCTGTAGACCAGGCTGGCCTCGAACTCACAGAGATCCGCCTGCCTCTGCCTCCCAAGTGCTGGGGTTAAAGCCACCCGGCTGACGGCAGGGTATTAATGAGTTCACTAGACCCAAGATAAATGATGAATGCGTGTTTCATTGGGGACCACCACACCGCGCATTCCCGCTTCAGAAGATGCAGTCTCTGCCGTCCCAATGCGATCCAGGGCCCCAGAGTGAGAGCCAGCCCCTTCTCTGCCCGCTGTGCTTCTCTACCCTTCAGTCAGGGCTGTCCACACCTGAAGCCACGCCCAAAGGGGTGTGGCCACTAACACACGGGACAGGAAGTGTCAACAACAGAACTAACTCAACAGCTTGTCCTGGAGACAGGTTCTAAGAACCGTGCCCAGCCCAGCTGCTGATCCACAGCTAACCCTGCTTTCTCAAAATCACAAAACAGACCAAGGGTCATGATTCCAAGGAAGAGTGGGAAAACCTTTCCCCAAGTTGAAATATTTCATTGAGTTAAACTTCCAACCAAGCCAAACAGATGGGTCAGCTATCCCCTTGGCCTACGAAGTGTCACTGCCGTGTGACATCCATCGTCATCGATGGGGAGGGGCCATGTCTAGGAACTCATACAGTCCTTAGACCTCTAGAAAGCGGCCTTGGTTTTCTGGTTTTACAATTACAGTGGATGAAAATGAGGCATGGCAAGGAACAGCCATAGTCAGCACAGGGGTCTGAACTGGTGCCATCTAGCTCCTGAGCCTGCCCAGTTAAATGCCAGGACCTGAATCCATGATTTAGGGATGGGAACAGACCTCTGTGGGGGCAAGTTGTCCAAAACAGAGCGGCCTCTCCTCAACACAGAGAGCTAGCTATTGTGGAACTCAGGCCTTCATGTGACACAGAGCCACCAGAGTTTATGAGCAGGACAGGAAGAGAGAGAAGCATCTCCCCACTCCCGCGTCTAAGCATATCTCCCCAAGGCCGAGGAACCATAGCTAGGGGCCGTGAAGGGACCACTAGTGTGTGATTTCTGTGGGTTATTCCCACAGAATATTGGCACAGCCCTGGTCGAGCACAAGGACATGCTGACTCACAGCCTGTGGATCCCTGCACAGACAGGGTCATCTGCTTCCTGGAGAAGTCCTTGTAATAATTACCCAGCATCCTCCCCTCACCCTAGCCTTAGCTCCGCACGGAGGATGAGAGAGGGAGGTGGGTACCCCCAACCTCAGTCCACATGGGCTTAAGGGTGTGACTAGACCCATTGTGCTTGTTAGTTTTCTGGGAAGAACTGCTCATGGGCAAGTCTGTGGGGGCATTTTCTCGATTAATGATCCATGTGGGAGGGCCCCACCCGCTTTGAGTGGTGCAGACTGAGCGAGCCACAGGGAACAAGCCAGGAAGCAGCGATCCCTCCCGGCACCCATGCCTCTCATGAGCCCCTGCCTCCAGCTTCCTGCGTCTGCTCCTCTCCCGGCTTCCCTCGACGATGGGTTGCGCTCAGGACACGGGAGTCACGTAAGCCCTCTCCTTCCCAAGTTGCTTTTGGTCGCGGTGGGTAGAGAGCAGACCGTGACACCCACCCGGGGTTGATGTGATGTGCAGCCTGGGCCTGGCTACTCGGTGTCTGGCTGGTCTGGAACCAGTACTTATTTCCAGGGGTCAGTTGTTTGGAGGGGAAATTCTCCTGCTTTAGTGGTCAGGTCAGTGGAGCAGAAGCCTGGCCATACAGAGGAGAGCAGAGGTGGAGAGGTCAGAATGAGACTCCAGCAAACTGTGTGCACTAGCGTCCAAACACAGCAGAGGGGAAAACATGACGACTGGCTGTATCTGGTGCCAAACTGCATTTACCTACTTTCCAGAGGGCCAAGCATGACAGAAGGAATTCTAATTAATCCGGGTTTCCTGCAGGCCAGGGCTGAGCTTCGGCTGCATGACTGCCCTGGCTGCATGGCTGCCCTGGCTGCATGACTGCCCTGGCTGCATGGCTGCCCTGGCTGCATGACTGCCTTCCCTTTGGTACTCTTTGAAGTCTTCCAGCTCCAGGACGACAGGCACCACGGTGCCTCCTTCCCCAGCAGGGTCAGTCTAGAACAGTGACCGGGGGCTACACAAAGCTTCCTGAATCGGTTAAGCCACCACACGCTAACCACTTTGCATAAGGACACCAGGTACATCTGAGCCTAAAGCTTTGGAACCTCACGCCTTACTTCAGATTCTCAAGTGATGACTCCTCCGGGACCCGCATACTGCATAGCCCAGGCCTGTAAACTCACAATGTGAGCCACCGCCCTGAGCCCAGGGAAGAGTGTTGTGAGGGAGTTGTCGTAAATGGACCAAAGTGGGCAATGATAGCACCCAACCCTGGAGATGTAGGACAAGGCATGGATGCCACTGGAGCCTGGGACCTCTGACCTTTCAACCCACCATGTTCCTTTTCCATCTGGGAGGCTGAGGCAGAAGGGGCTGTGGTGAATCCTGGCTCCGTTGTGCACTGGTCCTGTCTTTAGGACAGGTTTCATTGCAATCCTGTCAGGAATCCTTGTATATACTGCACCCCAGAATCAAGAGAAAAAAATAACATCGACGACTTGAGCCCTAAATCCTTGGCTGGTTTGTCGCATGGGTAGATGTCTCCCCACCATTTATGATGTAATATTTTAGTTCTGAGCTTGGGCAAAAGGGGAGATATCTCAAATGTCCAAGACATACATGGTTCTCTTTTTACACTGTTTTAAGAAGAGACTTATTCTCAAGCACATGACTGTGATGATGTTCACTAGAACATACATCATACACGCACATATATACCCACACGCATACATACATATACACACATACATATATACATACATACACACACATATATGCATATATTTACAACATATGTATGTGGTGTTTTTCCCTAAAACTTTACCAAATAACCATGCAAAATGTAACACTAACAAGAGTGAAGAGGCGTGGACATATGCTCATATTCACACGCTTACCAGGAAGCACAAAATAAATGAAACGATATAATAAATGTTTCCAATCAAGTTTCCATCCTTTCCAACAGCCCACCAAATTAGGAACCCAGCAACAGGCTAATCTAGCAATAAGGCCAGAGCCATCGTGACCACTCCCTTCCTCCAGGGCTCCCCTCTGAATACAACAACCTAGGGGGCAAGCCTGCAGAGTCTGAGCCAGGACTGCACATCGGACCATCCAGGTCTTTCCGAAGAATTGCCTGGTATGTATGGAAGGCATATGTTTGCAACGCTGGGCAGAAAGACATCATTACCGAGCTGAGGTTGCCCGCGTCCCTCTCTGGATAATGAGTAAGCTATTTGGAATCTCGAACTGTTTGTGTGACATTTCAATAAGTAATGCAGAGATTCGACAACATTTCCATATTCCTCTTTTAAAGCCCGAAAGGCCCCTGTCTTAATCCAAGCTCTTTGGCATTTATTACTGTTTGTTACACTAACAAGTCAGATTATGAGAATTCTAATGAAGGCTTCCAGTGAAAAAGTCCGTGATTAAAATGCCATAATAACAGTTGCATGCATTTATGTGCCTGATTACCATAATCTATTTAGCGCAAGTAAACACACTAACAGAAGGAGAAAGCCCACTGACACTTGGGCTGGGGGGGATTTGAAATGCGAGGGAGACAATGTAAATATGTTAATGTCTCTGTGTACTCTTTTCATCTCTCTCCTTTCTCGTCCTCGCTTTCTTTTCTTCCTTCTTTTCTGTTTGCTAATGAGGAGACATGCCATCCCATGTGGTCCCAGCTCTATCAGGCTGAGGTACATTTGGGGGCCATCTGCTGGGGCCAGCATCCTAAACAATGCCACCCAGAAAGTGCTGGATATATTTGCAGCCACCTTTGACACGGTGGAATAGAAGAAATGAGATCTCAGATGATGGCCTTTGATGTGTTCGCTCTGAACACTTAGTTCAGCTGTTACTCCATTAATACAAGGCCCAGACAAGCACAGTCATCCTGTGGCCTGTTCCCCCGCCACCCCCCCAACACCACATTGTCAACAAATTAAGAGCCATCGGCCCAGGCTTCCAAATTAGCCTCCCTCCATATCTCTGCTGGCTTCGTTATTTTTAATTCTTCATAAAATGCCGGGCAGGAGGCAGAATGCCCTTTCCACTGGAGGAGGATGGTGGAACTTTACTGAAAAGTGAGAGGGAATGCTTTGTATAAAACCAGGGTAATGGCGACAGCCCTGCCTGGGTAATAACTTGAGGAAATCTGCTGGAATCCCAAATACACTGCAAAAAGGAGACAGCAGAAGCACATTTGTGTTTTAAAGGAGGAAGTAATGTCTTAAAGCATAAACAGGTAAGCTGCTAGATTCATTTGAATGAAGACAGAGGGCCTAAGAAAACATACTCCAAAAAAAAAAAAAAACACCCACGAAACAAAACAAAAAATAGAATCGCTTGGATTAACACCTTGAAGAACATTAAAGAAAAACTGAACTTTTGGGATCCATACATCTTAGGGCTGAAGATAATCATATTAGTCTTTGTTCATGAATGTGTTTTTGCTTTTACTTCCCAACAACGGTTTTAATTTGATTTTATCTTGTGTGTGTATGTACAAGCACCAGCGTGAATACAGATGGGCAGACATGTGTGTGCATTCATGTGGGGGCTGGATGTCAACCCTGGGTGTCACTCTTCAGGTCCCACCACCTGCTTTTTGTGACAGGGTCTCTTTGCTAGGACCCGGGACTCACAAATTAGTCTGTGCTACCTATCCAGTAAACTCCCTGCCTCCTCCTCTCTGAAACTGGAATGACCAGTGTGTGTCACCACCCAGGTGACAGTGAGTACTATACTGACTGAGCTCGCTCTCTAGACTGCTCAGCAATAATCTTGAGGCGCATAAAAACATCGAAACATCCTGTAAGACTAGTTTGTAGGGAGCATGGATGAGTAAGCTACTTTTTGTTTTCGTTTTTATTTCCTTTTTATATTTAGCTTTTGCTATGTTCTCAGTGCTGTCCCCATGTGAATATATTTCATCCTTACAATAAATCTATGAAGATGATACCGTGACAAACTGTGAAACAGAGAAGTCCAGAAACATTTGCAATGACTCAAATTAAAAAAGGGGAGAAATGAGAAGTACTAATCCAGACAGTCTGCGTAGCTTGCACTTGGAAACAAAATGATCAAATTGTATTCTCCATAGTTTAAGAATCATATATTTTAGTGGGAAACTATTTCTCAAGAGAAACAATGTGGTCTAGAGTTTGACGCATAGCAATCTTGCAGTGGGAGCTAATTGTCCGCTGTAACACAATATGATAATGATAATAATCATATCATTATTCTTAGAAGAGACTATCATTTCCATTCCTGTGCATTTTAGGATGTGTTATCAGACACTTTTGAAGGAAAATGGTTTTTAAAGAGGCCTCAGGTTACAAAGAATTATGACCCCTTCTTACTCAAAGCAAAGCAGCCCATTGTCTGGCCACCCTCCCCACACTTACCTGGACATATGGTGAATCCTGCAAGACAGCATGCTAACCACCATATGCACCAGATAATCACAGGGGTAGGGTAAAGAGATAGCCACCCCCCTAATTTGGCCAATTTGGCATTTGGGGAGCTGTCTGTTTGCCCCTATCTTGGGAATTTTTAAATAATGGGTTCACAGTGAAAGAAGGGATGCAGACAATATTTCAGAATTGAGCTAATAAACGGGAGAGGCTGGGCGGCAGCTCCTCCACACAGTAACGGTGGACCATCCCCACCGATGAGCGCAAACATCCAACTCCCCGGCCAGTGGCTCTGTGGCTAGGCCACCTCTCCTACTTACACAGTGATTGCTGTAGGCTAAACGGACGCTGTAACGATACGTGACACACAATTACTGACAGTAAAGCTAAGTATTTAATGTAGAAAATTACTCACAAGATACCAAACCCAGAGGAGCCAAACAGTTCTCAGCTAGCGGCCGGACCGGAAGCCGAACTCCAGGAAAAGAGACCGAGACTTCCTGTGTGCTGTCTTTTATGCCTTCCCCCCCGTAACGCCCCTAGCCATGCCCAAAAGTGGGCCTGGCTAGTGACGTAGTTCCGCCTACATACGTATACGTCTTTACGTCCAGCCGTATTTAGCCGTCTTTAGTCCTGCCTAAAGTGGGTGTGGTTAGCGGTGTGGTAAACCGCCCTTTTATTACCTCATCTGTATGCGCCTCTAGTAAGTCACATGTTTAATGGCGGCATAGACTTAGTAAGTCACATGTTTAATGGCGGCATAGACTTCCTCCTACAATTGCCATTTGCACTAGTGTGATAATGTTCATCTCCCACACTCGGCTTGAACCCCTGGACAGTCCCTATAGACACTGGACTGTCCCCTCCAACAATGGGGAAATCCCGTGTATATGTCAATAAAGCACTGTTGGCCAATAGGGAAGCAAGACAGGTGGGACTAAGAGTCGAGGAGGATTCTGGGTAGGAGAAACACAGGGAGTCATCATGTAGCTGCCCTAGGGGTAAGAAGTCCGGACCCTTTTCTCCGATAAGAGAAATATTTAGATTAACAATTATGGAGTAAATACTTAAGTCAGAGCTAGCCAGTAAGAAACAAGCAAGGCCAACAGCTTCATAATTAATACAGCGTCTTGTGTGTTATTTGGGGACTGCAACGCGGCACAGCCCAGGCGACTGGTGGGGACAAACCAAACCGGCTGGCAAGGAAAAGATTTCTCTCAACAACATTGTTCATCTCCCACACTGGGCTTGAACCCCTGGACAATCCCTATAGACACTGGACTGTCCTCTGCAGGCCCCTGCATGCAACTCCAACGCAACATACCCGGTGCTCCCTGCTCAGTGCTCCATCTCGGGTGAAGATGCAGGTGACGCCTTATCCGTTATGTCCCTCAAGCTCAGACAACCAGCACAACCCTACACTACTCTACACCCACACTTGTCCATGTGGAGTCAGTCAAGCCTTGCTGATTGGACATTCTGACAATGGCTTCTCCCTCACCACTGCCCAAAGCCGGGGTCTGTGTCAGTCTGCAAGGGATTGGTAAGCGAGCACCACAGACTGAGTTTACTTTTCCACCAAGTACACAGAATCAAGGTGTTCGGGGCAGGAAGTGATTTTTCCTTGCAACTCCTTGGTGTGTAGGTGGCTGCCTTCTTCATGATCAGCTGTCTGTGTGAGCGTCCTGACGCATTTGTAACATTTATTTCTTGAGAAGTGACTTCATGAATATGATAGCTACATCATCCCCACCTCCAGCTCTTCCCTCCAACCCTTCCCATGCCTCCTCCACTCACTCTCTAATTGGCGACCTCTTTCTTTCTCCTTGTTATCCTTACAGGTGTGTGTGTGTGTGTGTGTGTGTGTGTGTGTGTGTGTGTGAAACCTGCTGAGTCCATTCAGCACTGTTTATACGTACACACATTTAGGGTTGACTTTGGCTGTCTTTCATGGAGGTGACACCTATTGCCGAGGACACCATGTCCATAGGGACTGGGTGGCCTACCACTGGGCTCATTCCTGGAGAAAACGGATTCTCCCTCTCTCTTAGCAGCCATTAATTGCCCGTAGCTCTTCGTCTACGAGCTTCATCCACTGCAATGTCAGCAGATGTCAACAGGCAGGTCTTGTTTAGGTGGCCACCTTATTAAGATTTCATGGGGGGGGGCAGCTTTCATGTCATACATACAGGACAGTCTTACAACAGATCTCCTGGTTGTCAGGTTCTTGCAGTCTTTCAGCTCCCGCTTCTGTGGTGCTCCCCGAGCCTCAGGAGAGGGGTTGTATGTCATAGATATATCAGCTAGGAACAGGCACCCGTGGTGAACTGCTCTCTGCACTTCAAAAGTGGTGGCTTTCTCTCTGATGGGCTCTTGATGGGAGATGTCCTTCTGAAATCTGCCTCTTATTGGTTGTTAAATAAAGCACTGTTGGCCAATAGGGAAGCAAGATAGGTGGGACTAGGAGTCGAGGAGGATTCTGGGAAAGAGAAACACAGGAAGTCACAATGTAGCCTCCAGAGGAGTAAAAGGTTCGGACCCTTTCTCCGGTAAGAGAAATATTTAAATTAACAATTATGGGGTAGCCGGGCGGTGGTGGCGCACGCCTTTAATCCCAGCACTTGGGAGGCAGAGGCAGGCGGATCTCTGTGAGTTTGAGGCCGGGCTGGACAGACAGCCTCCAAAACAATACAGAGAAACCCTGTCTTGTAAAAAACCAAAACAAAAAAAAAACAAAAAAAAATTAAAAAAAAAACAATTATGGGGTAAATACTTAAGTCAGAGCTAGCCAGTAAGAAACCAAGCAAACAGCCAGTAGCTTCATAATTAATATAGCCTCCTGTGTGTTATTTGGGGACTGCAATGTGGCAGGGCCCAGGCGTCTGGCGGTGGCGGGGGGAACCAAAGTGGCTGGCAAGGAAAAGGCTATACTCAACAGTCTCTGTCTGCTGCAAGGGACGGCTGTGGTGAGGGGCCAGCGCTTCACCAAGCTGTGATACAAGCAGGAGTATTAAGGTGCCCTTGAGGATTGCACTGGTTTAGAAAAGCAGCCATAGTAATTTCTCCTCTGTGGTCCGCGACCTCTCCTCCCACGTGCTGGGCTCACGGTGTGAGGCACACGTTCACTCCTACTGAGATGGCTGTCGGTCTCCCCCAAACATAGGAGCTACCACTGCAAGCTTGGCTCATCTTGCAGGGCTGGTCAGAGTTGTGGCCTGTGGGCCTTACAGCTGGGTGGGAATGCAGATTGCTTTTCTCCCTGGCACCTTCAGCTGCTAAGGGAGGAGGCCTCCAGGTCCTGTGTCCAGAGGGCACATGTCCTCAGCATTAGAGTCTTAGCTTCAAGTTCTGAGGGGTAACCTGGGGCAACAGCATCAGCCTATGTTGTTTGGGGGGGGGTCTCTTGGATTCCCCTGACCAACAATTTTGAACGCAGTTTTGCTTAGCCTGGCACCTAGGGTTTTGTTAGCCTGTGGCTCTTAGGGGACATTCCAAGTGATAGAATTTCTTTTCAGGGGCTGGAGAGATGGCTCAGTGGTTAGGAGCACTGGCTGCTCTTCCACAGGTACTGAGTTCAATTCCCAGTAACTACATGGTGGCTCACAACCATCTGAAATGAGACCCAGGGCTGCCTTCTGCCCTGCAGGCATACAGAACACTGTATACATAATAAATAAATCTTTTAAAAAATATCCTTAAAAAAAATAACTTCACAGCCGGGTGTTGGTGGCGCACACCTTTAGTCCCAGCACTCGGGAGGCAGAGACAGGCGGATCTCTGTGAATTCGAGACCAGCCTGGTCTACAAGAGTGAGTTCCAGGACAGGTTCCAAAACAATACAGAGAAACCCTGTCTTGAAAAACCAAAAACCAAAACAAACAAGCAAAAAAACCCTCCATTTCAGCCATTTATTTTGTCTACATGTATACTTTATATTGCATTATGTATTTTAAGCATAAATAAAAGGATGTTTCCTTTTCTCTGCACTGGTCTCCTCCTCCTCCTCCACCACCCCTTACCCCCATTGCCTCTTCATAGCACCATTGTCTTTCTGTCCCCCTCTCTAGAGAAGCCTGTGGAGAGTAGTGTGGAGGGCTCTCAAAAAGCTACCTTGTGACCCAGCTACCCCACTCCTCCGCGCATGCCCAGAGGACTCAGCCTTCTATCCCACAGATAGTTGCTCAGCCAACTCCATTCCTGCTCTGCTCACAATAGACAGGAAACGGAAATACCCTAGATGTCCTTCCGGATGTTGAAAACGTGGCTCATGCACAAGGGAGTTTTATTCAGCCAGAGAGAAAACTGAAACTTGCAGGCAAATGGGCGGAGCTGGAAGACACCACACCGAAGTGAGGTGACCCAAAAGGACAAGCCCCGCGTTTGCCCTCTCACATTTTCCAGATTCACGCTGAGTTTTCAGATGTGAGGGCATCAACCTGAAGCAACCACGGATACCAACCACGGGGTGGGGTGGAGAGAGACACCCACGCCCTCATTTACAGGCAGTGGCCACGTTAGGTTAGGAGTCACACTCATTTTAATTCAGGTAAACCTCATGTCCAACTGCAGTCGCACGGTGGGAGCCAGTGAGGGCTTCGGGGCACTGACAGCAGGGGCCACAGCTCAGCCCCTACCATCTCTCGCATCACCACCAACGAAGCCCTGGCTGCCGCATGACTTCTGTGGGACCCCGTGTTTCCCACACTGTCGAGTAACCGCGTGTGGCTCCTGCTGTTAGGGTAAAACCTTGCAAATGATGTATCTTGCGGAAAATGGCGAGGTCACCTTGGCCACCATCCCGCTCTTTCTGTTGCTGCACGGGAACACTTGAGGCAACCCGTTTATAAAGATCCGCATGCCTCACAGTCAGGGAAGTTTCAAGTTCAAAATGAGGCAGCCTCACCTGACGTTAGCTTCTAGAGAGGACAGTGAACGCCCGCAGTGGGAAAACATGTGAGAGAAAAGGGTGACATCGTTGTCCTTCCCGGGATGTGTGATGGGCTTAGCCACCACCCATGTGCCCTGGACCACCAGGCCTTTTCCAGAAATTTCTCCTCACGGTTTCAGGACAGTCATAGCACACCTACGGATGGCCATAGCATCTGGCAGCATCCTTACTTAAAAGGATGTCGAGAACCAGCGGCGGTTGAATAACTTGACTCTTACTATCGAAGATAGTTCCAGAGTGTGGCAGACAGGGTCACTGCCCCCCCCCATATCCATCTTCTTTCGTTTCCTTCCACATAAACCCTGAGAGCTTTGGAGCTAGGTATGAGTCTGCCCTGAGTGGCAGGTAGGGTTCAGACTCGGTTGGTAGAATGGCAAACTTGCAGTAGAGGCACGCCCCTTCAGACGTCCCAAAGAGCTCCCTCGGCTTTCAGAGCCTTGGGTCTCCACTAGGATTAGCCGCATCAGAAGACCCTGCGTGCTACTGTCTGGGATCCAGGTCCTTTCCCCTCCTGTGTGGTTCCCGGGATGGCTCTTTGGGCCTTGACTACCATGTCAGGGTTCAGCCAGCAGGAGGCAAGACTCGGATAAAGGCCGGATCCCTCTGCTGAGAGCCGGCCCCCCACTCCCGCACACAACCCACCACCGACCAGAAGGAGGCTGGGAGACTCGGTCCCTAAGCGGGGCGATTGTGTGCTCCGTCAGAGGCCCTGTTGCATGCAGAAGTGTCATGGATGTAAGCAGGACTTTCCCGCTGCATGTGATTCAGGGGCAGTGACTCAGTCACACTCCCGTCTGTCCTGCCTTATTGGCCTCCTACGCACAACTTAGTCTGTTACCCTTAAACTCCAATTCACTTATGTTCTCAGGATACAGGAACCATGGAGCCAGATTCTTGGCCCAATCATCACAGGAACGGCTCCAAGCACAGCTCCCAAGAGTCCTCGTTACCCTCCGAAACCTCATGGATCCACGCCTTTGCTGGCCTCGTCTCCCTCCTCTGCATTCTGCTCTTCCAAGCTCCCACCAGGATGTCCCGTTAATCTCTCTTTGCAGCATTTTAGGGCTACTCTAGCCCGAAACTCTTCCAAATCCCTCCCACAAACCTGTTCCAAAGGCTTAAAGATCACACGGTCAGGTGTATCACAGCAATGACCCTGCTTCTGGTACCAATTTCTCTTGTTTTCTTTTCCCATTGCTTCAGGGGAAAAAAAATATTCAGACAAAAGCGTCTTAAGAATAAAGGTCAGCTGGGCGTTTAGTGGCGCACGCCTTTAATCCCAGCACTCGGGAGGCAGAGGCAGGCGGATCTCTGTGAGTTCGAGGCCAGCCGGGTCTATAGAGCGAGTTCCAGGACAGCCTCCAAAACAATACAGAGAAACCCTGTCTCAAAAAAAAAAAAACCAAAAAAAAAAAAAAAAAAAAAAAAAAAAGAATAAAGGTCTTCGGGGCTGGAGAGATGGCTCAGAGGCTAAGAGCACTGCCTGATCTTCCAGAGGTCATGAGTTCAATTCCCAGCAACCACATGGTGGCTCACAACCATCTGTAATGAGATCTGGTGCCCCCTTCTGGCCTGCAGAGACAAATGCAGGCAGAACACTGTATTCATAATAAATAAATAAATAAATAAATAAATAAATAAATAAATTAAGAATAGAGGTCTTCTTCTGCAGGTCAGTCTGTCACAGCGGAGAATTCAAGGTGCGGGAGCTAGAAGGAGATGGGCCCATCCCACTCGCTTGGAAAAGTGCTCACAGGACGTCCAGCTCTCCTTCTTCGTGTTCGCAACCCAAGATTCCATCCAGGAAATGGCGCCACTCCTGTTGGCCGGCTTCCCTACCCTGATATAGATAATCCCCTGCAGACCTCCCAGTGGCCCCTGTCCCAAGTGCCTCTAGAGCTCGTCGAGTTGGCAATTAACACTAACCTTTTTATCCCAATATTGAGGGAGCAAAAGTCATGGTCAATTTTAAAACTTTTTATTTGTTTGCTTGTACAGTAGGAAGGGCAAAAGCACATGCCCGCCATGTGTCTCACGGTGGGGGTCACAGGTCAACTCTTGGAACTTGTTCTCTCCTGCCACCTTGTGGCATTGGCATTGATGGGCGGGTCATCGTGCCTGCAGGCAAGTGTCCACCTGGGAGCTATGTCATTGATTTTATGCTGGGGGTTGTAATAATAGCATTTTTAATGTATTGTTTGAAAAGTAGAGATGCCTGCCGTCTGCTTTGTTTCCTGTGGGAGCTACGGGAAGATGGCTCGTGACATAAAATCTTAATAAATATCTGCTGCCTTGTTTGCCTAAGACAAATGTTCCTTGGCTAATGAAATGCTATGACACACTTGTGCTGCCCTATCCAACTACTTGGGAAATCCATTAGCAAATCTTTGAAAGGATTGGAAATTGTAGCAGATGCTGAATTCTACTGTGCCAGATGTGGAAGCCCATTGCGACTCATAGTTCAGTGCTTTGAAAGAGTAAATTAACATTCTATTCTTCTAGTCTGTGAAGCCTCAACAATCACCATTCGAATGGGAGGCCACATTTTTTTCTGTATGCAACAATAAAATAAATAAATAAAAATTGAGCATTTAAATTAGCTGTCAGCCAGCCTGTCTCATACAACATAAGCTGGGACCACAACAGTTAAGTGACAATTTGTCAACATCTATCGAAGGTA
Organism: Mesocricetus auratus; assembly: GCF_017639785.1. NCBI lineage: Eukaryota > Metazoa > Chordata > Mammalia > Rodentia > Cricetidae > Mesocricetus > Mesocricetus auratus. The sequence goes on along the minus strand of NW_024429192.1, from coordinate 6,431,012 downwards.
TAAATGCACAGCCTGTGATCCAGTAATAACCCTGGAGATTTATTTATGCCTGCAAAGACGGCAGCTTACAAGGTAAATTTGTTGCAGTATTGTTTATAATAGTAAAAAGTTGAAAACAATCTAAATCTGCATGTCTTTTGTCATACAGCTAAATACTTATGGTATAGCCACGTGACAAAAAATTTCTTTTTAAGATGGAGGCTTTAACTGCTAAGACGACATCTCCAAATTACTAACTGAAAAAAGAATGGATGTGTACTACATGCATGCAATGCTCATGGAAGCCAGAGGAGGGCACCAGATCCCCTGGACTGGAGTTACAGATCGCTGTTAGCTTGGTGGTGCTGGGAACCAATCCCTGGTCCTCTGGAATAGTGGCTAGTGCTTTAACCACTAAACCTTCTCTCCAGCCCCTGCACGCAATTCTTTTTGAAAGAGAAAATTTTGTATGGAAATCCGTTGTACTAAATGATAGCACTGGTATAAGAAGAGAGATGAGGTGCACGTACTCGTTTTTACACCAGAAGGATAGACAAGAGATGATAATCTAGTAAAGGAACCATGCGGCACCTGCCTTGGGTTTCAGCACACGGGAGGCAGAGGCAGGAAAAACTCTATTAGTTTGAGGTCAGCCTGGTCTACATAGTGAGTTTCAGGCCAGCCAGGGATACACAGAAAGACCCTGTCAAACTCACAAAAACAGTTATTTATTTGTTTGTTTTACTTATTGATATTTTGTGTTTTGCCTAGATGCATGCTGTTTGTCTGTGTGCTTCATGCGTGCAGTGCCCATGGAGGCCAGAAGAGGGGACGGGGCCAGTGGAACTAGAGTCCCAGACAGTTGAGAGCAGCCTTGAGGGTGCCGGATATGGACCACTGGGCCCCATCTCTCCAGCTCCAGGAATGGACCACTGGGCCCCATCTCTCCAGCTCCGGGAATGGATGGACCACTGGGCCCCATCTCTCCAGCTCTGGGAATGGACCACTGGGCCCCATCTCTCCAGCTCTGGGAATGGACCACTGGGCCCCATCTCTCCAGCTCTGGGAATGGACCACTGGGCCCCATCTCTCCAGCTCTGGGAATGGACCACTGGGCCCCATCTCTCCAGCTCCGGGAATGGATGGACCACTGGGCCCCATCTCTCCAGCTCCAGAAGCGCATTTTTGTTGTTTGTGTTTATCGTTGTTGCTGCTGTCTTGAGACAAGGTCTCTCTATTAAGAAACACCGGTTCTGTCTTTAAATTTCAATAAATTTGTGTGTAGGGGCGGGAGAGACTACTTAGTGGCTGCTTTCCCAGAAAACTGGATTTGGGTCCTAGCACCCACACTCCTCCTCACAATCATCTGTAACTACGATTTCCGGGGATTTGATGCCCTCTTCTGTTCTTTGTAGGCAATGCACACGCAGGCAAAACACCCATGCAAATAAATAAATCTTTTTAAAATGTGTGTGTGCGGTACAGCATGTGTATTCATGTGTGTGCGTGCAACCCCAGTGATGAGGTTCCAGACGTGCATGCCACATCTGGCTTTATCGTTTATATAGGTGCTGGGGACCTGAACTCTGGTCCTCACACTTGTGTGGCAAGGGTTTTATTGGGTGAGCCATCTCCCCAGAGCCCATTCTTTTGAATTTTGAACTATGTAAATACATCACCTGTTCAAAAGCAAACGAATCTAAAAGACCAATAACTGATTAACTTCACCTGGTAGATTATAAATATATATATGTATATGTATATATGCATGTGTGTACTACATATGATGTATACGTGTGTGTAATATGTTACATATAATAAATGTGGTATACATTACACACAGGAGAAAAATGAAAGACTTGAATTTCTGTGTTACATTAGGAAAGATGGACACAACTCTAAATGTCAGTGATAGCTTGGAGAAGTGAACAGTGCTCCCACCATCTGGGGCTCAAGTGTCCTCCCTTCTGTGGGACAGAGAGAGACAGAAGAAACACCACCATAGATTTTTGGGGGGGCCAGGCACCTGTTCTCATTTTGACCTAGTGGATTTTATTCTCATGAGGATATTTGAAGAGCATACATAATGTTTCCAGATGTGCTGGTTTGTGAGTGTATGTGCACACACAAGTGTGTGCATGTCCGTGCATCATGTATGTGCTCACATGTGTGTGCTCACATGTGTGTGAGTGTGCTCACATGTGTGTCTGCTCGTGCACGCTCACACATGTGTGTGCACCATGTGCACACACAAAACTGAAGAAAGGACAAGCCACAGGACACAGTGTAGAAGATGCTACTTCATACTTGAAAAACACCTTAGGTGTCTGCGGGAGCCTGAAGTGGGGAGGGGCAGAGAGGTCAGTTGTACCAAGGAGACTTCCTTTTACCCAAATGTTTTTTTAAACAATTTGAGTTCTGCTTTCAGCAAGGGTGACAGGGTGCCCGTTGGAACATTGTAAAGAAGGAACCCTGGTTCACACATGTCTTCCTTCCTTTCCACTTCTTCTGGTACCCCCTAGCAGTGCCACCTGTAGATGCCTCCTACACAGGGAGCTTCCACCCAAATGATATTCTCAGAGTCTTCAAAAAACCGAAACCACAGAATGTGAGTTCTGTCTTGGTCACCAAAGCAGCTGCGGGGTGCTTATTCTCACAAGAGCCCTCATTCTCCCACTAGCTAATCCTCAGAGGATCATTTCCTGTCACATCCAATGTCACCTTGACAGCTATTCAAGGGGTTGGCACTGGGACTCTTCAGATAGTTGGAGAGGGAGGGGTGAGAATCTTGTCAGGCCCAGAACAGCCTGTGTGTAGACCTTGAAGATCAGAGGGCCTTAGGAAGAGCCAAGAACTAACAGTGAAAAATCAGAATGGGGTTTCTCAAACTCCATTGTACCCAGCATCACCTGGTAACCTCACTTAATAAAGATGTTTCCTCAGTTCTGAGTGGGTCTGTGACTTTGTTTACAACAAGCACCCGTGTCCAAGGGTCTCACGCATCTGGAGAGGGATGCGCTGACACGGAGGGTCCTCCTAAAGCTCTCTGCTTCCCCAAAGGGACACGCTGCTAAAATGAGGTAAAGTCAAAACTGAAACTCTGCCTGTGTGTTGGAGAACAATAACCAACAGAATGGAGAGGAAGACAGAAAGGGGAGAAGGTGCTAGAAGGGAAGAAGCAAGACCTGAGCCCATCCTCCGATCCTTCTCTGCACCCTTCTCCAAACCCTAAATAAGCACGTGGCGCTGGCCTTTTGGGCACTGCTCTGTGACTGCTGGCTGCTGGCAGCGGACTCTGTGCGGAGGGGGGTGGTCAGTGGATTCTGTGTGGACAGGGAGCAGCGAGGTTTGCAGGAGGGTCTGACAGCCAGGCTCCTGCTGTCAGAATTCCCCCTGGCTGAGGACTCACTCACTCCTGCCTACTGATTCCCACCAAGCCCAGGTTTGAGAATTTTACTTCAGTCACCCACTAGTTCTGCTGTGGGTCATCGTAGCTGCATCTCATCCCAGTCAACTGTCCCCTCCCTCGGTGGTTCGGTGGTTGGGAATGGCCTGAAGCCAATGGGCAGTGGCCAGAGCATATATCTGTGGACCAGGGCTTCTGCCTGCGGGAAGCCTGGAAGATGAGTTCTGGTGTCTGTCCTGGATTAATGGGGTGAGAAGGCCTATTTGACTTGGGGGGGTTGAGGAGAGATACTGTGACATCGCCCCACCCTCATGGTCTGAGAAGTAACCTTGAACTTCATTAGATCTCTTGAAAACTAGGTTAAATCGAGGGGGTAATCCTACCATTGAGGTTATCTGTGGTACCCCAGCCCTTACTTGGAGTTACTGATTTGTCTCTGTCCCAGGAACACAGCACTTGGTGAGTTCCTGCCTGGGAAAGGAGCCTGACCTGAGCTCTGGGAAGGGAGGAGGCAAGTGTAGGAGTTCTGGGCAACCGGAAGGAAGTCCTAGGGAGTTCAGGGTGGAGGAAAGCTGGGCCCCTGGAGGAACGGGGAAATAGAAGGAGCCCCTGAAAATAGCTGGGAAAGAGCCTTGAATGTCCTACTTCTAAGAATAGGTGCATGGGACAGAGGTCAGGACCCCTCAGGCGGGTCGAAATCCTCAAAGATACATTGCAGCACCTCATGTCTGATCAGTGCTGCGGTTTCTCAATAAAATGCTTTTCTGGGGCTCTCCAGAGAGGCAGCCACTACTTGGGTTCCTCCTGTATCTACCCTGTCAGGCAGGCCCTGGGAATAATACAAATATCTCCTGTTTCCTTGGTCACAGGACCAGGCATGCCTACCTGTAAGTGCCGGGGAACCTGTACACTCCCACCCAAACCTCCCACTCTGTGGATCAATTCTGATGAGGCAGGAGCTTAGTTCTGGAGCAGTGGACCACTCCTGACTCTTTCTAGAAAACCCAGCATGGAAACATTAAGGGCCTAGTGTCTCCTGAACACCTAACCTAGCAGGGCAGGAAGGAGAATGGGAGCTTAGAACGAAGCTGTGGCATACTTAGGATCCAGCGCCTGCCTTGACCTGTAATCGTTGGTATCTGTAAAAGGGGAGCAATGATGCATCCATCCCAACACCAAAACCAGAGAGGCTGTTGGGATAACTGGGCAACATAACAGTTTGTATGCTGAGTCCAACAGAAGTTCATTCCCATCCCTGTTCATCTCTATCCAAATGTCATTCCACCACGAACTTTGCGGGGCAGGGGCTCCTTTCAGTGGCCTGGATCATTAAGGGCAGGTGGCTGGGACTTGGGACGAACGTTCACACCTCTCCAAGACTCAGTTTCCTCGTTTCTAAAACGTGAGCCGGGGTACCTTTTAGGGCCACTGAGAGGAAGCCGGCCCAAACCAGCTAAAGGCAGGCAATGGCTCCGGTAACTTTGAAGTAGTCACCAGCCCTGCCAACCTAAAGGCTCGCACACACCCCACAGCCCAGAGTAAAGACTTTACCATTCACTTAGTACGTCGTTTAAATGTTCAGCATATCTTTGCCTGCAGATCACGCACTAGTTCACGCACAATTGCCCGACTCTGCCTTCAGAAACATTCACCAAGTGCAAGGCCACCTGCCAGGCGGCCTGCAGAACCAGACGCTGGCAAGGCCAGCAAGGCCCCTGAGCTGAGCTCTGACGCCCGACCAGTCTTACCGCACACTCGTTTGAGCCCTAAAGCGGCTGTTCTGCGTTCCTTCTGGCTTCCGGACCTCCACCGGTCACCCCCACTCTCCAGTGCCAGAAACGCTGCCTGCCGCCCCCACCCCCCACCCCAGAGGGTTCTGCGCAAGGACACCGCTCTCCTTGGCCGCCAGGCAGAATCAGAATCGCAACCTGAATGCTAGTAGGGTCCCAGGAAGGGAAGGGAGAGAGCCAGCACGAAACGCGGGACCCGGGAAGCGGTGGGAGGTCTGAGCTCGGGAGCCCGGCGACGTCCACCCCAGCCGGTTTGGCACTGGCCCCTCCTGGGCCGCCAGGCTGTGGAGCAAAGGCCGGCCCTGACACGCACCCGGCCTTTTGTGCGAAGGAAACACAAAGGAGAGGGAAAAACACGTCTTCCGTTTGGAAGGAGGGGGCCGACAGCTCCAGGACGCCTAGGCCAGCCAGGAAGTGCCTGAGCCTGGCTGGCGGATTAGCCTAAGTAAGTGAGCACTCAATTCCTGGGGAAGGCTCTTTGGTCCAGCTGCGCACGCGGGTGGCAAACGCAGCTCCCAGGCCCACTCTGGACACACAGGCAGCACAGCTGGATCCGGACGAGTGCGAAAAAGTCTGTCTCTCGACCAAGAAGGGCAAGCGAGGGCCAACCCCGTCTAGTTTCCAATGGCGGGGAGGGGGTAAAGGAGATGCAGTGATGTGTCGTCTCCAGCCTCCCAACTTGCCCCAGTGCCAGAGACCCGGGAACACAGATGGCCCCCAGGCCGCAAGCATCTCGGATGAAAGGAAGGCAGCCGCCTAAGGGAGGAGGAGACAGTTAGGAGATGCCTGTCAGAGCTTCTGACCTCGGGAGCGAGGACCACGGGATGCCACTGCACATCCTGGAGCTGCCAGGACAGCCTGCTCACAGGGAAAGGGGACATGGAGCGGCTAGAAGCAGATCAAGCAAGCGCTGCGCTCCTTTCTCCATTCTCTCCGGGGTGGAATGGATCCCCCAACCTTCAGCCCCGTCTCAACCAACTCCTGCTACTGGACCAAGTGTGCAGAAAACGCCAGCCTTCTGACTCTCGCAGACTTCGGACAGGCAAACCAGTGGAACGCGACAAAAGAACGAGCCAGGGCTCGGGAATGCTTCAGGCAGCCACACTAGCCCGGGCGGCTGCAAACTAATCACCCGCTTGCTGTGCCGCCTGAGGTTTGTTAGCTAGGTTGGCAAGCGCACAGCTCCACGCCCCAGCTGGTGGCCCCACAGAGTGCACACACACACACACACACACACACACACGCACACGCACACGCACACACACGCGCACACACACGCGCACACACACACACACACGCCCTCACTGCGGTTCGCCCCAAAGGCCCGAGAGTGGTCCTCACATGCCCAAGCTCCTAATCCCCACCCCAACCCCCGTGTGACAGATTCTGCTAATTGAACGGTTATGGGTCATCCTCGTAACCGTTGGGCGACATTATCACCACGCTTCAATTCTTCATGTTTTAAATACATATTTAACGGATGGCTGCAGAGCCAGCTGGGAAACACGCGGGGTGGGAACAATGTTCCAGAAGGCACGAGACTAGGGCAAACGCGACAGCCCACTCTCTAGGGTGGACCCCAGAGGGAGATTAGCGGGAGGCGATAGCCCAAGTTTTCGTGTCTGTTCTGACTTTGCCACAAGAGCAATTACCGATTGTCTGCTTTGCTTGTTGTTAAAACTTTATACACGCGAATTAAAATACCAAGCAATGGAAGTAACCAGAGAAAGAGCGGTTAAAACTCTGTGAGAAAGAACTGGGCTCCTATGTATCTGGGGGGAGGGCGGGGACTAGCATCCGAGATGTGTACGGAAAAATACCCAAACAAACAACAAAGAAACAAATGTTAGCTAACAAACAAGTTCGAGCTGAAAATGTCTGAGTGTGAGGAACAGTGGGTGCTGGGGAGAGAGGCCCCCGTCTCTGTGCTTGGGGAATATGCCTGCTGCCTGCGTCTGAGGTAAGCAAGGACCAGCTGTATAGGACTGGCGATGTTTGTTGCTGAAATCACTTCCTAGATTTTCACTTCTGTAAAATGGGTGGACGTGTAGACTACTCCAGACAGTTCTTCAGATCGGGCTTCTCCGCCTTTTGTTTTTGTTTGTTTTCGATGGACGGTTACATCCGTAAAAAGAGCCCCGAGGCTGCTAGCTAGGAGAGCAGTTCAAGTATGAACTCCTCTATAGGGCCTCAGGTAGTTCTTTGCAAATAGTGTTGTTCCTACACCCACCGTGTGGACGCCGAGATGGTGCTGGAACTGCTGTGGCTGCGCCCCCAAGCTAAGAAGTGCGAAGGGGGGGCGCATCTTTCTTTAACCGGCTATGCTATGAGTTAGTGCGAGCATCTCATCCATGCTTCTACACAACCCTCGCTGGCATTATGATGAATCGCGGTCTCTCCTGCTTCCTTGCCGGCCCGTGCTCTCCAAGGCCGTGCTCCCACCTGGGGGCGCTACCGCCTGCCCTCGGAACAGCAGCAACGCCACCAATTAGAAGCGGGGTGTTCTGTGCTCGCTTAGCCTTCACTTGTGCAACCTCAAACGTTCACGGGATGAACACCACCGGGTGGACAGAGACGGCCGGCGGGAAAACAGTCAGTCGCGCTCGGGGTGGGTTACCAAGGACTCCAGGTGTGGCACCGCGTACACCTTAGGACATCGAATTGGTTCCTGACGCGTTTTCAGGGTGCCTACCTGACTCCTTGCCCCGGCCTGACGCTGCAATGACTACGTTTTTACCGAAAGTTGCAGATGTCCCCTCTCTCCTAGGGTCCCCTACGCTCTCTGCCACCTCCCCACCTAGCTGGCCCTCCTCCCTCCCGCCGGTTCCTTTCCATGCCCAGCTCCCTCCTCCCGTCCCTCCTCCCGAATCTCTAGAGCGCGGACGCCCATTGGCTGTGCGGTGAGAGGAGGCGTGTGCCTGGCCGGGCGGGTTTCATTGAGCGGAATTAGCCGGATGACATCAGCTTTGCAACCCCTCGGGCCGGCCCAGCTCATTGGAGCCGCTGCCCCTCCAGGAAAAGCACATTGTTCCCACCCCCGCCCGGACCACCGCCGCCGCCGTCGCCACTGCCTCCACCCGGCTATAAAAACCAGAGAAACCCCAAAAGGTGTGGATGCTTATCGCAGACCGAGCCAACACCAGCACCGGCAGCCAGGTTCTCCTCTGCAGCGAGCACTTCGAATCGAATTCACAGTAAGTGCCCCCGCCCCTCAGCTGCCCAAGCCTAGATCCCCAGGACCGACTTCCCAACTCCGCTAGGACCTAGGATGCGCCCTCACCGGCTGGCCAGCGGGCTGGGAGCCTGACCCTGCGGGTCAGCTGTACCTAATAGCTACTCTGGTGCGGAGACTCACCGCAGCATCCCCAGCGCCAGAAATTCCTGTTGTGGAAGCCCTGACCGGGAGGCTGGCCCTGCGCATCACTTAGAATGCGGGTGCCGTGCTGGCTCTAGCTGAGCGTGTGCACGCGTGCCCGTGTTTGCTGTGTCGTGTTGATGAAGATAAAGGGGGGAGTGCGCTTGAGCAGGGCACAGAAATACTTCTCTATTGAGATCTCAAGCCCAAAGAAAAGTCCTCGTTTATTCCAGGCCGGAATGAAGAAACAAAAACTCTAGAATGTCCCTTATACTGAGGGCCACCCAAGGCTTCCTGAGATAAAGTAACCGGTGGGCGATAGTGGGAAGGGGGTGGGGAGGGGGATTTGTTAGGAGCACTGTCGTGTCCCGAGCTGCCAGAAGGCCAGCAACAGCAGCGAGGTGGACACCGCAGTCCCCTTTGCGGGTACTCTGAGCTGCAGTGGAGAACAGCAATTCTCAACTCTCTCTCTCTCTCTCTCTCTCTCTCTCTCTCTCTCTCTCTCTCTCTCTCTCTCTCTCTCTCTCTCTCTCTCTCTCTCTCCTTTTCCTCCTCTCCTCAAGTTTCGACAGTTGTAAAAGGAAGGACCCTTCGGAAAGCTGAGATTATCCCTGGGGCCATGGACTCGGACGCCAGCCTGGTGTCTAGTCGCCCGTCGTCGCCAGAACCCGATGATCTTTTTCTGCCGGCCCGGAGCAAGGGCGGTAGCAGCAGCGGCTTCACAGGGGGCACCGTGTCCTCGTCCACACCGAGCGACTGCCCGCCGGAGCTGAGCGCAGAACTGCGCGGGGCCATGGGCGCGGCGGGCGCGCACCCCGGGGACAAACTGGGCGGCGGCGGCTTCAAGTCTTCCTCCAGCTCGTCCTCGTCCACGTCGTCCGCAGCCGCGTCGTCCACCAAGAAAGACAAGAAGCAGATGACCGAGCCCGAGCTGCAGCAGCTGCGCCTGAAGATCAACAGCCGCGAACGCAAGCGCATGCACGACCTCAACATCGCCATGGACGGCCTGCGGGAGGTCATGCCGTACGCGCACGGCCCGTCGGTGCGCAAGCTCTCCAAGATCGCCACGCTGCTGCTGGCGCGAAACTACATCCTGATGCTCACCAACTCGCTGGAGGAGATGAAGCGACTGGTGAGCGAGATCTACGGCGGTCACCACGCCGGCTTCCACCCGTCGGCCTGCGGCGGCCTGGCGCACACTGCGCCGCTACCCACCGCCACCGCGCACCCCGCAGCCGCAGCGCACGCCGCTCATCACCCGGCCGTGCACCACCCCATCCTTCCCCCCGCAGCCGCCGCAGCCGCCGCCGCAGCCGCCGCCGCAGCGGTGTCCAGCGCCTCCCTGCCGGGCTCCGGGCTGTCCTCGGTTGGATCCATCCGGCCTCCCCACGGCCTGCTCAAGTCTCCGTCGGCGGCTGCAGCCTCCCCTCTGGGAGGCGGGGGCGGCGGCAGCGGCGGCAGCGGTGGCTTCCAGCACTGGGGAGGCATGCCGTGTCCTTGCAGCATGTGCCAGGTGCCGCCGCCGCACCACCACGTGTCGGCCATGGGCGCCGGCAGCCTGCCGCGCCTCACCTCCGACGCCAAGTGAGCGGGCCAGCGGGGGTGCGTTCTGGAGAGCCAAGGGCTGTGGAGCAGCCAGAACTGGCCAGCGCTGGGGGTTCCGGAGCTCTGTTGCAAGAAGGGGAGCTGGACCATGGGCTGGGCCTAGGGGATTACGGGGAGTCCAATATCCGGGAACCGAAGTAGTGGGACCATTTGGAGCAATAGGGAGCGTGTGAGACGCATTCGCTCCAGAGCATGGTTAACTATGGCTGAACACTCGCGGGTCTGGGAGATGCCACTGTACAAAACGGCCACAACGCGCGCGGGTACTTCTTCGCTGGGACTCCCCTCGCTCCCGCACCCCCAGAAAGAGTCTAAAAACTGACTTTCCCATGTGCACTGACCGACTCCCTCCCGGTCTTGGCTTAGACAGCTCGTTGCCAAGAATCAGATCACAGGACACTTGACTACCGTTCCCCATTTCGGGCCTGGTAGGAGACTCCCAAGAGCCGCACTACAGAAGCTACCACTGGGTCTCACTCCCAAGGTTCATCCCTGGCCCAGGGCCAGGATCACTAACTAAGTTGGTTGACGCTGGCGTGGGTACCAGAAGCACTTATGGTCGTGTCCCATTTCCATGACTGGGAAAACCCGTGTCCCATCTCTCCTGTTGATTTGTGGTTTCCAACAATCTGTGAATGTTCCTTTCCCCGACCACGCGAGCAAGCTTTACAGACGCTCAGAATAGAAGCACTTGTGGAATGGAATGATCCAAATTACCGATATGGGACGCCATGCTTCTTAGGTCTCATTTTAAAATAGAAACTACACCCCTCCCCCACATTCTAAGCACAAGGGAATTTGGTTTCTTTCCCGATCGGGGACAGCAGTTTTAGGTACCTGAGGGCTTGACGGATCAACAAGCATCAAAAGGTTGCTGTGAATATAGTTTGAGAATTTGGGAGGGGGGTTCTGTTGGGATTTTAATAATTTCTTCTGTATGTAAATATAATATCAATGGAGTGCACGATACTAGGTTCCTTGTTCACGTGACTGCCAGCCCCTCCGGAGTCTAAACCTGCTGTTTTCTCTCTGTGTCGTGTCTCCCCCCCCCCTGTTTCGCCACAGTCACCACAAGTGGCAAATCCCTTCTCTCATTCCCCGGCCTCCGCTGCGACACCCGGCCTGATTCCTGCCATCCCAACTTTCCCTCTCGGCTCCTGCAGAGTGTATCTATCGTCTGTTTTATTTTTGTAAAGAAAAAAAGTGCTAAATACTATTTATTACTTGTTTGGTTGCATAAAACGAAACAAATGATGGAGTGTTGAGATTTTAAATAAAATTTAAAGTAAGTCAGGTGTTTTCGGTTAGTGTGAGGGGGTTGGGGGGAGGGACAAGGAGACACTGGGGACAATGATCTCTCTGGGGACGGATTTGTAGTTCGTTTTGCTGGCTTAGCCTTGGAAAAGAATAGGGATTTTTACCACTCCCTCCCCTAACACGTGCTTTCTTTAAAAGCTCGCATGTTCCGGGTACCTACCAGGGCTTTCTTGTGCTTTTCCCGTTTCTCACACCCACTTAGAAATTCCTTTTCCTTTCGATTGAAAATTGAGCTAGCTCAAGGATGAATTTTCCTTCCTTCCTTCCAGGAGTGTGGAATGTGGAGCCTTCAAGTCTCAGGACCCAGCCTTTGCTGAGGTCCTGGGAGCTCTAACAATGTCCTCTTCAGCCCCTATTTTATTTTCTCTCTGCTCAAGACCTTTCTCTGGCCACCACTGAGCCCTTGGCTTCAGCTGAGAGACTCCTGGGGCCGGGTGCAGCCGCAGTGCCTCGGTGTTTTGTGCAAAATTCTGCAGAGGGTTTTGATGAGGATTCATCAGCCCTTCCAGCCTTTCCCACACTTGCTACCCACCTGCCTGCAAAGTGTGTGCGCTGGGAACCTTCCTAGCCTTGGGGTAGCTCTCTCGTGCAGCCCCCCACATCCCTGTGAACTTTTGGGGGGACTTCTGACTTCTCTCAGCCACCGGGTTTCTTAGAATCCTAAACTGCAACCGTTGGGCTCTGCTTTCAAGAGAGAGTTTGTGCAGAACATTTCAAAGCTTCAGCTTCTTTGATAAAACTCGAGGCGGATCTGGCTCCAGTCAACACTCTGGAGCGCTGGCCCAGGAGCCAGATCCCTGAAATGTCAGCCTGGTGCAGAGCAGCAGAGCCTTCACCGCGTGACATCTTTGGTGGCCACTGGCAGAAGGTATCGAGACTTGAAAATAGAGATTTCCCTAGTTTTGTTTTGTTTTACTTTTGCTGAGTTTTTCGGAGCCCAGCCCATTCAGGAGTTCTTTACTCAAGCCCGTGCGAGCGAGCGGGGAACCATCTGTAGACCCAGCCCGTAGTCCTGGGGCGGGCACTTCTCCCACCTCTAGTGGGCAATGCCTGTTTGCTAGTCAGAAACACAAGCTCTCAGAGACGGGCATTGCAGGCCTGGCTTATCACAGAAGGTGGCCACCATCGTGGCCACCACTACTTTTCTTTCCTCTCTTCTTTCTTCTTCTTTATACTTTCTTCTTCTTCTCCCTCCTCCTCCTCTTCTCTCCTTAAGGCTAGGAGGCATCTGGAATTCCTGGGGGCTCAGAGAAGAGACAGCAGGCAGACCTGGGAAAGGGCGGTGCATTCAGCAGGGTCTAATCCTGCTTGTTTCGAAATCCCGTCTGAAACAAAACTTGCCAGCTGCTTGCTCCAGCCTCATATGCAGACATACATCTAAGGATACCAGGACGCGGGAGATCCTCTGAGTCTAGCTAAGAACCTGGAGGTAAAAGATGGGCAGCTTCGCCATGTTTGAAGCTGGTTCAAGCAAGGCTCTGCAAGCCCCTGCCCAAGCCTCACCCAAGAGGGACAGTTGTTGAAGGGAAAGAAATCAAGTCTGCCTTGCCATCTCCGTCCTGTCCCCAAGTATCTAGGGTCCAGGGTAAGAGCCTCCTCACCCCACCAAAGAGGGAGGAGTGGTGTCCATCCAGGCTCTGGGCCCTCCCCTGAGCCATTAGCTTCAGCTGTGGGAAGGTCTGGGCTCCCAGATTCTGTGGCCCAGCAAGAGGCAGACCTGGAACCACAGTCGGCAGCTCCTGCCCTAGGGTGGCCTCGGGTGCCCAGGCCAGGATGGAGATCGCTCATCTACCCTGAGAGGTGCCGCCAGAAGACTATGAGTACCCACTTTGACCTCCATCACAAGATTCTATTTGTGACTTTTTTGTCACAGATTTTATTTTTCCTTCCAGTTCTGAGCAAGCCCCTCAGCCTCTGTCTTGGCCATGTCCCTCTTCATGGCCATCATGACTCCCTAGCTCTAGTCACAGGTCCCAAGGACTCATCAGAGCTGAGTCTCAAATTGAGGACTCCACTGGAGATGGAGTGGATGGGGCCGGGTGACTTAGTGCTTCTGCACTCCCCCAACCCCAGCACAGCACGCCAAGGCTTCCCACTCTCCCCACAGCACCCCAAGGCTTCCCACTCTCTCCACAGCACCCCAAGGCTTCCCACTCTCTCCACAGCACCCCAAGGCTTCCCACTCTCCCCACAGCACCCCAAGGCTTCCCACTCTCTCCACAGCACCCCAAGGCTTCCCACTCTCTCCACAGGGCCCAAGTCCTAGAAAAGGGACTGATGCCCTGGACTGATGCAGAGGACTCCCAGTGGGACTGGCTTGAGCTAGCGTCCCTCTGATGCCACATCCTAGTGACAGTCAATAGAGGGTAAAAGCAAACGGGCAGATCTAGTGCATGAGCTGGTGGAGGGACACAGCGCGGAGGCCCAGAGGTGCCGCTCTCAGGGAGGCCAAGGAGTGTAGTGTGGCTGTGGGAAGATGGAGTACTAGGGACGTCCTTGATGACCTGCAGATCCTGCAGCTACCCAGGCGAGACCTGTCCTCCCTTTCCTTCATGGGGTAAAATGCTGAAGACTTGTTTGTTTACAGCCTGGTTTGGGTATGTGGGATTGCTCTACTACTGTCCTGTTTATTTACTTACTGATTATTTTAAGACAGGCTCTTACTAAGCTACCCAAGCTAGCCTTGAACTCATCTGTAACCCAGGCAGGACTTGGACATTTGACCTTCCCTCTTCGGCTCCCCAAGTAGCTATCATTACAGGCTTGCCCCAGTAGACCCAGACATGGTGCTATGTTTGAACACCCTCTCCCATGATGTCCTCATGTACCCTGTGATAGAGAATTGTCTGTTTCCTGTTAGGGCAGAATCAGCTTAGAAGTCTGAACCCTGTTAAAGAAGTACTCTCAGTGCTGCCAGTGAGCTCATCTTAGGCACGCCCCCCTCCGTCCCCCGTCCATCAAACTCCACTACAGACTTTGTGCTTCCTCTTCCCCTCCCCACACAGGGCCAGAAGCATCATAGGAGGCCTCCACCAACAGCCCTACATCAAGGGCCGCAAGACATCTTGTGGGCGAGCAACTGTCACTCATTGCAGACCTATGATGGGGACCAGAGTCAGGCCTGGCTGTTCAAAGAATAAATAGTCGGTGCTCCTAAATTCACCCCCCCCCCCCACTGCTGAGCAGAGGCTCAGGAACTCACCGAGTTAGCATGACCACTGGTCAAACCCCTGGCCTCCCACACAGGGAAATGACTCCATTCCCTGTCAGGGTGTAGGGGCATCCTAAGCAGAGATGAAGAAGGAGGCTTGGCTCTGTTGATGCTCACTAGATAGGGATGACCACACACACACACACACACACACACACACACACACACACACACGCACGCACGCGCACACACACCGGTTTTCATCTATCTCCCAGGAGCTGAGTTACTGCCGTAAGGCTGCATTGTCTGGCTGCAGGTTAGTGAAGGAGTGAGCAGTTAGGACCCGGGCTGAGCTGGCAGTTCAGGCTATGAATAAACAGGCTGGACGAGGAGGAGGTGGACACATTTGTTGAAGGCTAGTGGGCAGGCACAGCTCTCAGGGAGGCCTGTGTCAACTCATGGATTTCTCACAGTAACTCCGAGGAGGTGGTAATATCCCAGTTACAGGCCAGGAACCTGTATGAGGACAAGTGACTGACTGTAGGAAAACAGTCCATAAACTCAGGCTGCAGGAGTCTGACTGACTGAACCCCTACCAGCCCCCACTTCCAGATCAGCATTTCTGAGACTGGCTTAGCTCCAACTGAGGAACTCTTGAATCTGATGCCCACCCCCCCAGCAGCCGGCATTAGGGAAGCTCCTGGGTGCTCCCCCTAGGTGCTTGGACCCCATCTGTCCCTGACGCCTCCATCTGGGTTACAGGCTGTGCCAACAGACTTTAGCAATTAGCGGGCTCCGATGGGCACGTTGCAAGGGTGGAGGAAGGGCCGGAGCAGGTGAGCCGCGGAGGCTGCTCATTAGGGACTGTCGTTACTGCCAGGACAGCTGCGGGTCTGATATCAGCGGGAATCCCAGCCCTCCACCCCCATAGGGTAGCGCTTTCCGAGCCTGGGGAGCAATTCAGAAAGGGGTTGCAGAGACCAAGCAGACACGGAGGCAGTGGGACACAAGAGCTTTTGCTGCGACTGTGCACACACCCCTGTGGGACTTCAGATTCGGCTTTACAACACCTTGAGCCCCTACCCTCAAACGCGCCAGTGGCCCTTGAAATTCCCATTTGTGAGTTCAGAAGCCATGCAGCCTGGCAGAACACTAACTGCGGAGAAGGCTGCATTTTGAATCCTCCTGCTTCTCCAGCCACCGCTGTGGAGCAGGGCGGCTTACAGAGATTGCTTTGAAAACTCGCTTTGAAAGGTGCACAGGGGTCCTCTCCTCCCCCTTGCTTCCTAGGTCTCACAGGTGGTGCCCCTGTGGCTGGGTGGTGCTCTGCACAGGTTCTGAAGGCAGTAGCTGGCTTGTGCTGTGCAAACCGTCCTTTAAAGAGGGAGGTGGTTGCAGAGCCTTTGGGTCCACTGGTCGTAGAAATGGTTGGAGGTCCTCCTCCGTGAAGCAGGAACACAAAACCAGTGCCTACTTTTTTGTGGGGTTCAAATCGGCTGCTTCCGGGTGCACACACAGACACCATGTACCCGAATGGCTTGTGTACAGGGGTTTATAAACCTAAATTCACCTTCGCAGGACCAACCAAGCCCGTTTTGCACAGACACGGACAGGCTGAATGCCTTGAGCACTAGAAGCTGTCAGCTGAAGTTCTCAGACTGGACCTTGAGATTTGTAACCCTCTCCCTGGCTGCCTTTTCTCCTCCCAAACCAATCGGGCTCTCAGAGCTCTCTTCCACAGAGAAACTCCACCCTCCGGACAAAATCAGGTCACAAGCAATTTCCCCCTCTTTCATCTGGAAGTAAAGCCTGCCTTGGAGATTTTAGACCTCTCAGAAGCTGTGTGATGCTGGACCAGAGTCTGTCCCCTTCACTGTAGAATGGAGACAAGATGGGCATTCTCTAATGTGCCCTGGGCAGGCCAGGCTGCAACTATCAGAATCCCCTGTGTCCCCTGCTGCAGAAGCCTCAGGACTCGCAGCTGGCAGGAGGACAGTTAGGCCCTCTGTCTATGCCCCCCACATGACCAACGCAGCAACATTCTGAAGTCCAGCCAGGAGCCTCAGAGAGGAGACACCTGGGGAGCAGGGCTGGGGGCTCCCATCACCCCCAGCTCTCTCCTCTGAAAACTATTCAGGCCAAATCAATGCTAAGGAAGACACTGGCATCCGGTCGGGCTTAGCCAGCACCGGAAGGAAATGGCTTTAGCCAGCCCAGAGGGGCACTGGCTGGCAGCCTCCACTTCAGAGACAGGGAGCCTGGGCACCCAGAAGGCTGTCCATCTTTTCCAGCTCAATTTCAGCGTCAATGGATAGGGCTCACAATTCTTGCCTTTCTCTCTGGACACCCCCTCCACTGCCAGCATCGGGGCTCCAGCCACGCCCACCAGAGGGCTCCAGCCACGCCCACCCACCAGGCTGGCCACGCCCACCCACCAGGCTGCTTCTTGTCATCACCCACTGCTTCTCAAGTTTTAATTAAGGTTAAAAAAAAAAGTTACCATGAGTCCCTCCTGTCTTCCCCTTTTCCTATTTTAATTAAGATAAACATTAAATACTATAAGGCATGGGGAGAGGCTCAGTGAGTGATGACCAGAACCCTGTAAAACGAGCTGGGTGTGGTACTAGGCTTGCAATGAATTACAAGGGAGGCAGACACAGGTGAGTCCCTATAGTTTGCTGGAAAGCCAGACTTAGCCTATTTGATGAGTGCCGAGCCAGGAGAAGACATAGTTCCCAAAACAAACCAAACCAAACAAACAAACAAACAAGAAACCAGTGGCAGCCACCTAGAAAATAATACTTGAAGCTGTTCCGCAAACCATATTGGCATCATTTTATCCGGCGTACTCTGAGCATGTCAGAAGACTCCAGAATGACAAACCCTAAGCTCTCTAGTCACCGTTTGGCCCCATCTTCTGCTCTGCCTGCCTGCCTGTCTGTCTGTCTGTCCAGCTATGTGTGTGTCTATCTGCCCATCTGTGTGTGTCTCTGTGTGTATGTGTGAGAAAGAGAGAGAGGGAGGAAGAAAGGAGAGAGAGAGAGAGAGAGAGAGAGAGAGAGAGAGAGAGAGAGAGAGAGAGGTGGCCTGGAAGACATCTCAGTAGGGAAAAAGTACTAACTGTGTAAACCTGGTGACCCCGTCTGATTCTCAAGAACCTAACATAACACAGCACAGGCATATATATATATATATATATATATATATATATATATATATATATATATTTTTTTTGGTGAGGGAGGGTTTTTTCCAGGCAGAGTTTCTCTGTGGCTTTGGAGGCTGTCCTGGCACTCGCTCTTGTAGAGCAGGCTGATCTTGAACTCAGAGAGATCTGTCTGTCTCTGTTTCCCCGAGTGCTGGGATTAAAGGCGTGCGCCACTAAGACCCAAAGGCGTTTATAATCCCAGTGCTATCCTCCAAGGTGGGAGGGTGACAGGAGACTTGCCTGGAATACATTACACTGTAGCAAAACAAGAGAGACTAACTCAATAAGGTGACAACAGTAACCCCTAAAGACTGCCCTCTGTCCCCACATGTGCCCTCATCTGTCTCTCTGTCTCTCTGTCTCTGTCTCTGTCTCTCTCTCTCTCTCACACACACACATACAGAGAGAGAGAGAGAGAGAGAGAGAGAGAGAGAGAGAGAGAGAGAGAGAGAGAGAACTCAGTGGCTGTCCCAAATGCAGAGCTCTCCTTTTGTTGAGTCTGCTGGGATGCCAAAACGTCCATGTAGAGTGGAGCAGCTAGAACAACGCTGAGCTGATGGCGGGCCCTGCGCTAATGTGTTCATGCATTACAGGCCCCAGCAGATGGCCATGATAGCAGTCAGGCCTGCCCTGACTGGGTCAGAACTCAGAGTCCAAAGCCTGTTTCCAAATGTGTCCTGTTTTAAAAACCTTGCTTGTCTTTGGAGAGGTGGCGGCGTCCCTGGAGGAAGGGGCATGCCCATTATTCTATCCAGCTCAAAGGCAAACGTGCCAGAGGATGGCGAGCAGAGGTTTGCTTCTGTTAGACTGAATCGTAATGCAGAATTTAAAAACATTTACATACAACAGAAAATCAGGAGAAGGGAGGCCGGGACCAGCCCAGAGTGCTCATGCACAGGTGTCACTCACTTAATAGTCTTCTTTGACTTAGATGTAGTCTGTGAGTGTGGTCCTACACTCTCTCTGAAGTCTCTCTACTACACGCCGAAATAAATCAGCGAGGAAGGAAATTGATCTAAATCAATATCAAAACTACACACAAGCCTACCAGACCATAGTCTCGGGGAAGGGGAGAGGGCTGCAGAATGCCAGGCCATGGGGCTAGGGGGATAAATAACTCAGTCATTAAAGCACTTGCCTTGCTTGAGTTCAATCCCCAGGATTTACATGAGAAAAGGTAAGTGTGGTCCTCAGGAGAAAATCCAGATGTGGCAGCACACACCTGAATGTCAGTGCTGGGAGCCAGCTGAGCCCAATTGGTGAGTTCTGGGCCAATGAGAGACCTGGTCTCAAACCAAAACAAAAAAGTGGCTGGCACCTGAGGAATGTCACCCTCTGTTGTACTCCACATTCATATGCATGCACACACAAACACTCACACATGTGTGTATGAACAGACACACACACATGCAAACCCCCACACATGTGTATGTACAGACACACACACATGCAAACACCCACACATGTGTATGTACAGATACACACACACATGCAAACACCCACACATGTGTGTATGTACAGACACACACACATGCAAACACCCACACATATGTGTATGAACAGACACACACACATGCAAACACCCACACATGTGTATGAACAGACACACACACACACTTGCATACACATACATGTGCAAACAGCCATAATATGTATATGAGCAGATGCATACACACACATCTGGGCACATGCATAGATACACACATGCATACACTTACACACACACACACACTTCCATACACACATACAAACACGCGCACACACCAGGCCTTCTGCCGGCTACAGAAAGAAGCTACAAAGGAAGGTTCTTCCCTGTTTTCCTGGGTCTGAAAGGAAGCCAGAGAGAGCTCTTGTCTAGCTCCTCCCGTCTGCCTGGAAGCAGAGGCCACAGCAGGTATGATAAGGCTAACAGCCTAATGCAGCCTTGTCCGAGAGAGAGAGAGAGAGAGAGAGAGAGAGAGAGAGAGAGAGAGAGAGACAGAGACAGAGACAGAGAGAGACAGAGAGACAGAGAGAGACAGAGAGAGACAGAGAGAGACAGAGAGAGAGGCAGACAGACAGACAGAGAGAGAGAGACAGAGACAGAGACAGAGACAGAGACAGAGAGAGAGAGGGAATAACTAGCCCTGATGTGCTGGTGTGGTGCAGAGATCAGGGCATTTTGCAGCTGCTTCTCTGCTTCAGCATGTGGGTCCTAGGAATCGAACTCAGGTCACGAGTCTGGGAGCCGATGTCTTTACCCCACTGACCCATCTTGCCAGCTCTGAGATATATTTTAAACAAAGAAAGTAATGTCTGAAAACACAAGAAGCTTGATTCATTTGGTTTCCCACACGAGGAGCATTTAAAATAAAGAGAACGTCTATGCATATTTGCCTCATCAACTGTAGTCTGAACTCAGTGAAACTTTAGTAAGAAAAATCCACATTAATTAGCCCGATACCTCATGCTAGGTGTTGCTCCAGTTGTACCGACTCAAGAAGATCTATCTATTTCTATTTACCCAGGACAGAATAAAATCACAGAAGCCACAAGGCAGTAAGCAGCAGAGAGGGATTCATAAGCCCAAGCTTGTAAAAATGACTTCTTGCTGAGATATCTGAAAAACACACATGCTCCCTTTAGATTTTCTCTTTCTTAAAAACATTGCCAAGTATACTGGCACATGTCTCCAAATACCAGAGATTGGGTGGAGGTGGGTGGGCCTCTGTGAGTCTGAGGCCAGCCTGGTCTACACAGTGAGTTTCAGGCCAGCCCATACTGATGCTTAATTTATCTTTTCGCTTAGGCACAAGTTTCGAGTCACAGAGATATTGCAGTGAGAAGCCAGGCACACCTGTATGCACTTCCTTAAGACATTAACATGGCTGTGATTTTTTTGAGAGTGTCTCAGGTAACTCAGGCTGACCTTAAACTTGCTGTATAGCCAAGGATGCCCCGAAACTCCTGATCCTCCTGCCTCTATCTTCCAAGTGTTAGGACTACAAGTATAAGCTACCCAGTGTAGTTTATGTGGGCAAGAGTCCAATTCCTGCATGGAAGACCAGTGCTCTACCAAATGAGCAACAACCTCAACCTCAGTTATCATGATTTGACTAAAACCACAGGGACGCATTTCCCCACCAGTGTCCTTTGTCCGTTCCAGAGAAACCTGGTGGATTGAATTCAGGATGTCACCTCATGTTACCTCGTATCTGTCACTAACGGTCTCCACCAAAGATTTTCTTCGCTCACAAACAAACCTTCCTCGCTCACGCCAGTTGGCAAGCAGCTCCTGTAGAAGACGCCACGCACTGTCCACCGCTGGGGAAAGTAGACACAGAGAAAGCTAATCACCTTTGCATTAAGGTTAGGTAGAGGGATTTTGTCGGATTAGAGAGAAATCGGGTGAGCACTGGGAGGAAGTATTAACATCTCAGGGAGTGGAAAGGGGCTACAGCACCCTAAGGGACACTGTAATTACAGCATGGCAGATGACAACTCCTCTAGAAAAGGACAGGATAAGAAGAGGAGGCCACACAAACCTCTGTCCAGAAATGGGAAGGATCTATCCCTCCCGGTGGCCAGAGAAAAGAGAACCTCCCTCCCCCAAGGAGCTTCTGGGCCGGAGTCTAACCACGCCGGTGGCTTGCTGGGAGAGTAAGGCTCCAGAAGGGAAAAGAGAGACAGGAGTCTCGGCAGAGTTGCTTCTGCACATGAGGAAGAGGCACAATCCACTTCAGACCTGGACCCGGTTCCCACTGGCCTGCTGGCCGCTGAGCAAGCGCTGCTCTTGCTAGCACCCTCCTGATTGGCTCCAGAGACAAGGACTCTTCCCTGCTCACCGACTCACTTCAAAACCCACGTTCTTTTGGAGAGCAATGCTTAAGCGCCACAGTTGAATACACAGTTTGCTTCTCTCTCCAGAATTCTCTATTTCCTCATCAGGGTCAGAATGAGCATTTACTATGAGGTGTGTGTGTGTGTGTGTGTGTGTGTGTGTGTGTGTGTGTGTGTGTGAGTGATTTTTTCAGCAGGGAGTGAGGTCAGGAGTGTGGAAAACAAGGAAATCTGATACAGAGGAACCAAGTGATCCACCTGGCGTGATCCACCTGGCGTGATCCACCTGGCGTGATCCACCTGGCGTGGGGTATTGCTCCCCCACGCTCATCCCCAACAACCCCAACTCTATCTCCACCTTTCCCCATACGTGCTAATTCAACCGCTTTCATTTTGTTTTCTGGGACAAGATTGCTTAATAAGTAATGGGGGAGGAAAGCATGACTGACCAGGACAGAGGTTGCAACACAGTGCTCCCCAAAACAAAACCAAAAGTTGCCGAAAATAACCACAACTTGAGGCATTTAATAGCGTGTCGTGAAACAGATACAGCCCTAACCTGCAGGCTAATAAAATCACAGGAAATGCATACCCAGGAGATTTGCATGAAGGTGACGGCAATGAATAAACTATGTCCTGCCCCTCTGGAAAGGGAGCACGGAAGCTCACTGAGCCGAAGTGACAGTGAGCAGAGCAGTGATTATCATGCTGAGATGATTCAGTGACCCGGTGGAACACCAGCTCAGAGAAGTCCAGCGGAAGTCAATACCCATGGTGTCCGGGCAGGAGGATACAAGGCTCTCCAATGAGGTTCATGCCCTTCTCTCTGGGAAGACCAGAGAAAGAGACGGCAGGGCTGATAATTACACCAAATAATGCTGTTGTACATGGAGGAGACCCTCCAGGGTCCTGGATGATTCCAGAGATGGGGAAAGACTGATCTGTGGTGCCTGAAAGTGGAGGAGGCTAGAGAAAGAAAGGGAACTGAGGGGAATGAGTACCAGACCGCTCTTGGGGTTATTCTGCTTAGAGAGGCTTCCGACTAACGCGAGAGCCGAGTCTCAACTCCTGGCTCTCAGACCCAGCTGTGCTTCCAGACTGCCTGGGAGGATCACAGGTTTGGTTTGTTCTTTAACATCTGTGCAAATAAATGCCTGGCTCTGACTCGGTGCTGGAGAATCCCCAGGGCCTGGTGTGGAACCACTGTGGATTTTAATCCAATGAGCTAACCTGATGCTATCATCTCAGAGATGAAGAGGCTTGGAGGAAGGATGTGATTGGCCGATGGTCACTGAATTAGTGACTTTTCTCACTGTCACAACAAAATGACTGGCAGAGGCAGTTATGGTGTCAGACTGGCTCATAATTGGAGGGTGCAATCTATCCCAATGGGAAGTCAGGGGGTCAGGATGTGGGCCGCTGGTCATGTGACCACATCGCACATGTAGTCAGGAAGCAGAGAGACATGAGTTCTCTTATGTGTTGTCCTTAAGGTTATTCCAAGTCCCCTCAAGCTGACAATTAAGACGGATGGGCAGGGACTGTGAATTCACTTAACAGGTGAGTTTTCACATTTTACCCCAATCCCTCACCAGCCCTGTGCTTCGAAACAGCACCTGAAGGTCTACTCACCCATCCTGACATCCCACAATTCCACAGGAAAAGGGAGTTACTGCTGCTTCCAAACCCCTCCCTCACGGAAACCACCCATTATAGTGAGTGAGGGACAGTCATGAAATCGCTGGCTTCTAGCTTCGCCTTTTCTTGCATTTCCTTCTGCCTCAGCCTCAGGGTCTGCTCCAGCCTCAGACACCCTGGCTCTGAGTAAGGAATACTTTCTCACTATAACTCAGGGTTGCGGGGTGGGGGTCTCTGGGAGCCCCCTGGGTCAAAGTTGGAGTCTCTGGAGACAATCAGGCTCAACAGGCAGCCAGGCCAAAGCCAGATCTCGTTCATTGTGCTCCTCTGCCGGCTCTCAAGGCTAACTTGGTTTTCCCTTTCTTTTCCTCTTTCAATAACCAACACACAGACACACGAGACTATTTCTTATCGGGAACCATGTGATACTTCAGGCCATACACGCATTGTATGATGTTGAAGTCAGGTTAAAGACTCTCCTCAGACACCAGAAGTTCTCACTCCTGTCTATTTTAACTTGAGCCCATCTACCAACTCTTCTCTGAAAACTACCTCCCGCCTCAGCTGTCACTCTACTCTCAAGTTATACGGAATCAACTTGTTAGGATTCCTGTATGAATGAGCTCATGAGGTTTTTTTGGGGGGGTTCCTTGTTTTTTGTTTTTGTTTTCTGTGCCTGGCTTATCTCATGAACCAAAGTCATCCTTAGTTCCACCTGTGTTGCCACAAGGGACAGGGTTTCACTCTTTTTCAGAATCACTTGATGGACATATAGATTTTCCCACCCCTTAGCTATTGTGAACAATGCTGCTGACACATGAGGCTGCAGGTGTGTGAAGAAAATATATAGGAGATGCATGAGAGGACGTGTGTGATCAACCAAGAGAGGCAAACAGGATATTTTTATATTCCCATCCTCTCGGGTGCCTTTCCCTGCTGCCTTCATAATTTATTCACATTCTCCTGTCTCCTTAGCTTCCACTTTCAAAGATCCCATCAACAAAAACAAAACCAAGGGAAGACTGGAGATGTAGACCCCTGGGTTGCCTGCCATGCAGGAAGCCCTGGGTTCCTGTACCAGTACCCCATAAACCAAGCATGCTGTGTAGGCCAGTCATCCCAGTGCTCAAGAGGTAGAAGCAGGAGAATCATAGTTTCAAGGTTATCCTTGACTACACAGCAAGATCAAGGCCAGCCTGGGTTGCATATGACTCTGTTTCATGAGGGAAAGAAGAAAGGAAGTTATTTTGGGGAAATTCACCTGTACTAAACACAGATTTTTTTCAATCATTATTCCCTAAATAGTACAATATGGCAACTACTTACACAGCGTCAACACAGCTTTAGATATTATAAGCAGACCAGAGATGATGCAAAGGACATGAGGGAAGACATGTAGGTCACACAGACAGCCTCTGGCATTTGGTGAAGGGAACAGAGTAGCTTTGACCCCTTGTCCAAGAGAGAGCCAGATCAATCACCAGAAGTCAACAATCCCTAAGGAGAGCTGTACCATCCTATTCCAGGTTTGTTCGGGATGCCTTGGGGTGACTGAGCAGGTCACTGCCCATTTCTGTCCCTCTGTGGCATTCCTTCCATGAGCTTCGCAGTTCTCACCATCCCTGAACAATCTGGTGCTCCTCCTCCCTTTGTCATCCAGGCAGGCAATGACCTCTAACACACACACACACACACACACACACACACACAGGCACGCACGCACGCACGCACGCACACACAGAGACACCTGGTACAAATGAACAAATTAAATTTGGAGTTCCCATTTTTAACTTGTCTCACCTCAGCTGAGTACCTCATCAAGCCCCAGAGCCAAATAGCAGACAGGCCCTAAAATGACTCTTGAGAGGTATGACATTTGCTGCAGCAGCAGCAACGCGCTCCTGCCTGGAACAGCCACAAGCTCGGGCCAGCGTTCTGCTGATGCAACCTTGACGTTCTTACCAGTTTTCCAGCAAGGGGTCCCATATTTGCTTATGGCCCCAGCAACATGGCTAGCATCAAGATTTGTTTTCCTGGTCATCAGAGCATAGAGCAAGGAAAAGATAATCACTTCATTTTTTTTTCCCTGATAAAAAACCCAGTCCTTCACCCATGGTGGATAACTAACAATTAATACGACTCATTGCTAATAAGATAATAACTGCTCACATCGGTCTTCTCAGGGTTATCGTCTGTGTTGGCTTGTTCCCAAACGTGCTGTTGGTGCTTGCCCTCATGGCACCCGGGAAAAGTGGGGATTCCCAGGAAGACAAGCCATGTGTGCCAGGCGCCAGGCTGAGAGCTGGTAGATTGGGATGCTGGTGTCCAGACTCAGATTTGCCTGATCTTGGTGCTAAAACGATTCCACGATTCAGTCTTTTAATTAAATCTTTCCTTTTGAGTCCCGCTGACAGACGTTAAAGGAAGGCCAAAGCTTGGCACAATAAACAAACATTTCCTCCTTAAGGCTCTTCAACACTTTGCCCGAGAGCATGCTGGAAACTTCCACAGACTATGCCATCATTTCTGCTAAATACAGCTTCCATCCCAGGGATTATAGTCCATTTATAAAAACTATATGGAAGGAACGTTATAAGGAACAACACAGCCAACCATCAAATTCCCACTGGCAGCTGCCTCTTGTTTCACCACAGGGGGGATTAAAATGGACCAAGTCCTTTTTGGAAAACAGAGTTTTTTTTTAATTGTTTTTAAAAGTCGAGTGCATGAGCTAAATCAATTCTAATATATTTCAAATATATTCATCATTGTCCATTAGAAACACACTACCATTTCGTGGTTCTGTGGGAGAGTGACAGAGCCTTGTTTGTGACAGCCCTGGGCATAAGAAATCTTTGTGTTCCTTCATTAGCTATTCCCTGTGCTAGCGTGCGGGACATATGTCTATTCTCTGTAACAAACGCCAACGGTGGCAGGCGCCTCCGCTCTATGCAGATAACGCTGCACAAGTGTGAGCTCTCCCAAGGACCTGTGTCCCCAGCCGCTGGGCACAATCAGCCCACGGCCACTGATTAGTTCCAGTTTATTAACAGCCAATGAACTTCTCATCTGTTCCAGGACTGGTTAGGACCGTCACCTGCAACTGCCAGCCCCCAGCAGGCTCCCCCAGCCATCAGAATCAGGAAGGATCTGGCTTCCGGACATGCTGTATTCTCCAGCACAAAGAGTCACGCAGGAATGGTAAAACAGAGCAGCTATGCTACACAGTCAGAGACAGCAATAAGGATTTACTGTTGAACTACACACTAGTCCCCAACAGGAGAGTGGCCCCCATATTTAAGGCTTTTGTTTCATTTCCTGGTGCAGGAGATGAACCAAGGGTCTTATGCACACTAAGCAACAGGACGTATCCCTGAGCTGCACCTCAGACTACAAGACTCGGATTAAACCCGTGCCGTTTTAGATAAAAGTTCCAATTGACAGCGATGGGTAGGTAGGCACTGGGGACTGGGGACACATCTTGCCTATACGTCACCTTCTCTTTGGAGAAGACAAAAGTATAAAAGTGGGAAGAATTCTAGCTGTAGCTTTCTGATGCTGTAGCCTTCTGAAGCCAATGGCAGAGTGTGGGCGCCACCCCCCTCCCTCAGGGCCGAGAAGAACGTCTCTCCTCTGTACAGCACTTTGACCTGGAACTCTCCCCCTCTAGCAGGATGTGTATGTGTCGTGAGCCAAGGCTGCTAACAGGCTGTCATCAGCTGAGTGGCCTCCACAGCAGACGGGGGTTGTCTCACAGTTTGGAGGCCAGAAGCAAACTTGATGTTGAGGCGGTCTGTCTGATCCATCGGAGGGCCGTGAGGCAGGACCTGCCCGAGCCTCTTCCTCAGAGTACACAGCCCATCCTCTCCGTGTCTTCTGTCACCCCCTTCATGTGTTCTGACTGTGTGTCCAGAGTTCCCAGGTCAGGTTAGGCCCAATCATAACGACCTCATTGTAATTTTATGGTCTCCATAAAAGGTCTAATATCTGAGACACTGGGGAACAAGACTCTAACATATCTTTTGGAGGTGACATAATTCAAGCCTAATGCTTCTTAAGGGACCTAACACAAAAGCAGAGTTTACTTTCACTCCCCTTGTAGGCTGGCGCGCTATTATTCAGGGACTTTGTGCCCACACGATGAAAACTGACACTTGGGGCTGGAGAGACGGCTCAGTAGTTAAGGGCACCGGACACTCTTCTAGAGGATCCAGATTCAATTCCCAGCACTCACATGGTGGCTCAAAACCATCTGTAATTCCAGTTCCAGGGGGTCCGGCAAACTCTCTGGCCTCTGCAAGAACCAGGCAATGCCTATGATACACAAACATGCATGCAGGTCAAAAAACAAAACAAAGCAAACAAACAAAAACCAGACACTGCAGAGAACTGATTTTGTAGGGACCTTGGCCAAATAGACATGTAGCCTTCAAGGTGATTTAGAATAAACCAGTCTCAAGCAAGAGGGCACCCCCTGCTTTCTTCTCCTGCTTGGGATTCTGGTGGGATCTGAAAAATCTGAGGACACATCAATCCTGTTTCAAAAAGAACCATAATTTAAAAACCCCCAAGAGTTGAAGCATTAGACCTGGGGGGTGAACTAGCCTGGGGTCACCCAGCCAGATAGCTAAGATCCATGCAGCGTCCCACCCCTCCCATGGTTACAGGAAGCAGCTGGAGGCCTGGTGCCAGACACAGAAATACTCTCCATCGTCCTGAACCCTTGGTGTCCCCAGCCTGGATCTAGAGAACTGCTTTGGTCATCTGCCCATTTCAGCAGGGAGCACTGAGGGGCTAACCTTGGGATAAAAATGTCAAAGAAAGAGGCCATTCTGAGCTCTGGCGTTGTAACCCCAAGTTCAAGGTCCACAGCAACAGCTGAACTCCCGGGCTTAGGCAGAGCTGAATTTGAATGCCAGAGCATCTGCCGGCTCTCAACCTGGTGCCCATCACATAATTCTAGGAATTCCCACCTGCCCAAGTGGTCCGCAGATGAACACGCTGGGAACAAACCACTACAGGGGACACACATGAGAGTCTCCTGTTCAGTGGTTCTTGTTTTCCCTACTTTGTTTCATTAGCGACTACGTGCTATCCTTAGGTAGAAATGCATTGGTTATGTGGTAGGACTGTTGTTTTTATACACATTAAATAACACAGGTGGCAGGGCAGTACACAGCTGTAATTCTGACACTCAGGAGGAGGCCAAGGTCGTGATCACAGCTTCAAAGCCAGCATTAGGCACATTGTATGACCCTGTCTCAAGAAGGTGAGAAATAAAGGAAACACAATTTTACCGTGCTGGCTTTCTCTCTGACAGGGTCTCAGGTCTCCCGGGCTGGCCACAAGCTCCTATCCTGCCAAGCTGCACTCTTAGTCTACAGCCTTGCCTTCCGCTCATCGGAAATGATTTCAGGGAATAAATAAGAAGGGGGTGGGGGGAGCATCTGTCAGGAAGGGTGTTTTCTTCTCCCGCCATTGCTTCCTCGTGACCCTCTAGGCCATAAACTGTCAGCATTGATGGATGAGAACAATGTAAGAACAGTGCCCTTGGGGACTCCAAGGGGTTCTTGTCCCTGTAAGTCTTAGACAGCTGCTTTCTTGGAGCACTAGAAAATGAATGCTTGTCAATGGAAGCATCTATCTTCAAATGGAAGGTGTTTCCAGAATGAATGGTTAGCCCAGCTGGCATGGTGGCAGCACAAGATCTCAGGGCTTGTGAGGCAGAAAGAGTTCTGAGAACTGGAGACCAGCCTGGGCTACACAGTGAGTTCAGGGCCAGCCTGGGATACTACTGAAGCACTGTCTTAAAGTCTGCTGCCATTTGTAAGGCCAGAAGGCAGGATCTGGCTTCTTTTGAAGTTTCCTGTCCTTGGCTGCTATGACGTCAGGCTCCATATCAGGTAGCTCTCCTACAGAAGAGAAGAAGCACTCGCAGGATCAGAGAGAGCAGAGTTGAAATCATAATGTAACGATTTGATATGCGGGATGTCTGATACTCAACCCCCAAAGGTGTCTGGACCCCCCAGGTTGAGCATCACTCGTCTAAAAGATGCTATGAGCCATTTCCCCTGACTACTAATGAGGGCAACCTGCTGTCCACTTTCAGCCTCATCAATAGCAAAGCAAAACGGCTCTCCACATCTGTGAGATATGGGAAAGGAAAGTCCCCAGATGAGGGTCCATTGGGGTTACCTGGAGATCTGCCCTCTCCTGCTTCCCAAAGAACTTTTCAAACACTTTATTTTCTTGAATGTCTCAAATAGCCATAGAGTTTAAAAGCAAGTGCTGGTAGGATAAAAAGTCGGGAATTCTTCCTAACCATTTAGCACCATATGAAGAACTCACGTGTCAGAAATGGCCTAAAGAGACCCTAGGGCAAACACTGTTTATATCTGGGAAAACAGAAGCCCAGAGGCACTGTGAGCAAGAAGCAGAGACTGTCTCTCGTCTTTCAGTTTGGTTCAGTTTCTAGAAGACAAATCCATTCTCTGGTGCTTTCTCCAGAGGCCCAGGCTACTGTCCCATCAGGAGTTTTACCTTGTGAACCCAAGACTGGCATAATTAGTTGCCTTGTGGGTAAGACTGGCTGGGAGCAAATCACTCCTCTGAGCCTCGACTTTCTCACCTGAGAAAGGGGAGCAGGACAGCAGCAAGGCCAGCCTCACGAAGCTGTGAACAAAGGAGGCCTCACTGGGCAGGCCCTAGCTGCATGGCTTCCCTCCTACCGTGCCCCGATTAAAGCGTGCCCCACAGGTTGCACACGGGAGAGGCTCTGAACACGGAGGGAGCAGACACAGGAACTTGTCTTTGGAGACCCGGCTTTTCATTTCTCTCCTTAGCTCCTCCCAGCTCCAAATTATCCAGCCTCTGTTTCTGCACGGCACTGCCTCAAGGCAACATGAGAAAGATTGGGTCTACTGCGCCTGGGCGTTTCTTAGCCAAGAGACGCTCGCGCGCAATGGGCCCTGCACCCTCCAACCGAGGAGGAAAAGGCGTCCCCAATGCGGAAGGAAGTACAGGAAAGCAGTTTGCAGTAAGCACGCAGGCAATTGCTCAAGGCTGAGAATAGCCTTGGGGGCGGGGTAAGATGAGAAACAGGAGGCTGACTGGCCTCAAGGGACCCTAAGAGGGGACTTGGTCTCTGCCGTGGTGTAGAAGGAGCCTCTGACCCGTTGTGTGCAGCAGGCTACAGTCGTCCTCTCCCGAGATTTGCCATCCAGTGATAAACAGAGACCGCTGCGCATAAGCACAGTTCACCTGTGGCCGTGCAGAAACCCAGGAGAGGAGGGCGGCCGTCCACAGGGGCCTGCCTCACGTGGAAACCCAGGCACGGAAAACGGATCAGTTCCCGCGGTTTCTGGGCACATTTTGTTCCCCGATAGCCACGGGTGGGGTGCCTTTGGGAAAAGATGGCCGGCAAAGTTCTCTCCTCGTGCAGGTAGCATGGACGCAACCAAGGTTCATTTCATGGTGCCTACACAGGACATTAGGCGTCCCAGAAAGAGTTCTTGGCCCCAGGGACAAACGCACTCATAGGTAGGATGGCAAGGGAGGCCCCTGAGGAGAGGGCTGAAGACAGTGACTTTGCGGACTTGGGGCCAGGGGAGGCCGCTTGGATACGGTGACTGCAAAAGCATTGGGACCCAGTGAGGCCACAGCCAGCAGGTGTCCAAGGCTGACAGGAGCACCCGTGTGAGCCACACAGGCTTGAGCGGAGGACCTCAGAGCTGAGGCCGGGGCAGAGGGGCAATTGAATGCGAGATCTAAGGGACAGGGAGACCCCCCCCCCAATCGCTCTCCAGGCCTCTCTTTCTCTGTGGTCTCTTGAACACTGCCCCAGAACTGGATTTTAAAGGAAAAGTGTTCGCCTTTTCGGTTCATATTGTAATATTTAAATTCCCTTTAAAAACTAAACTCAGACGTTTGCTGTCTTTTAACACTCACCTGATTTGAGAATCAAAAGAAAAAAATGTGCTTCCTACCAGCAAACACCGTGGAGTACAGTAACTACCGACTCTATTCCATTGGGATGATTTTTGAAATTGAATGTAACATGAGCTGGAATGGATGTTTTCTACAGCACTCTCAAAACTTAACATGTTTTCTTAAAGCAGTGTCAAAGTTCCTTAAAAGACGCTTTGTAAATCCTGTCAGATTGTAACATGTCACTGCTTATTTTGTTATATTACGTATTCATGAATTGTAACATTTCACACAATAAAAATACTTTACACCGAGAGAGAGAGAGAGAGAGAGAGAGAGAGAGAGAGAGAGAGAGAGAGAGAGAGAGGAGAGAAGAACTACAGCTGGAATGGTCTCCTGCACCCATTGGATATTGGCCATCTGTCCAGGAGGGACTAAAATTTAAGAACTGCAGCTATGCATCATCACGGGACATGGATAGCAGAGCTAGAATTCGGCCGTGTCTGTCCCGTTGCTCTTCCTGCCCTGCTTGAGTGGTGCACGCACGTGGCAGAGCTTGGGAGACATGCCCCTCACTCCTGGAGACAGACATAAGCTGGCCAACACTCAAGTGGGGTCTCCACAGGGTCAGCCCAGAGCAATGGCCAGAGAACTGGGGACCATCGAGATTTGAGTATGGGGCCACCATCAGGATGACCAATTAACTTCCCAACACACAGCCTCTCCCACTTACCCCAGAGTATCCCATAGATGTGCAGCCATGAGCTGGCCTGAACCTGGGATGGCAACGGGAACATCTAAAGAGCAAATCAGAGCGGTACCTGAGACGGGTGCTCAGTAGTCCTCCCGCGAGTCCTCACTCAGCCTGCTCACAGTGCAATCTTCAGCCTCCTTGCAGGGTTTTAGCAAGAGGCCCCCAGCCTGAGATTAACTAGAGACGCGTGGCTCCCTCCACATCCCCAAGCCCATTCTGTCTACTGACAGGCAAGAAGAGCGTGTTGCCTAACAAGGGGCGGGCAGATAGGTGTGAGGACAGGGAAAATGACCACCGCATGATGTTGGCATGGACATAAGGAGAGCCCGCAGAGTGGGCATATTTAGGGTGTTGTCTAGCCCAGAGGTCTGATAAGATGCAGACTGGTCCATTCACCCAAAGGGCTTTTTGGGGGGAAGCTCTGAACTCGACTATAAAGTAGATCACAAGTTTCCTGGGCACACTCAACGAGCAAGCACGTCTTCTCTGGTGACTGAATTCTGTTAGCTAGATGGCATCATTCTATTTTCTGTTTGTATCAGAACAGCCACAAACGGGACAATCAGAAAGAGTAGAAGCTTGAAGGCTCATGGAGACTGAGAAGTTCCAAAGCACGTGACGCCAACATCTGGCAGGAGCCTTCTTGACGATACTAATGTGGACATAGGTGTCACACCACCAGCATCGCCACACAGAGCAGGCATAGATGCCGTGAATCCCATCACAGAAAACCACCCCTGGGGCTTCATTCGATCCCTGTCCCTTTCCAAAGATCTCTCCCCAAATACCATCAGCATAGGCCCCTGGGAATTATTTCTAATACATGAACTTTTAGGGGCGGGCCAAGTAGACAAATTTGAGGCTGAGTAACCTTTACTGAGTGAATTGTATAGCTTTGGAAAGTGGAGTTGGAGACCGGAGATTGCCAGACTTGGCACATAAGGCAGAGTGCAGACCTTCAGCTACCCAGGAACACACCCTGAGGCCGCATAACTGCCCCCTCTTCTGAGCAGTCCGAAGAAGAAAGGTGGCAAGGATGAGCTATTCCCCGGAGAGTCTTCCGGGGACCTCTCCGCAATAGCCACTTGTGCCTTATGGGGCTCTCCCAGCTCAGAGCTGCCAAGGCTTGGCACCTAGGAGTCCAAGGAGTCATCAGTGATAACTGCCCAGTTAGCTGGAACCAGTCGGGGGTAGGGGTGAGGGTGAGGTGAGGGTGGGCATGCGCTATCCTTGTCAGAGCCGAGGTTTCCACTCAGGTTAATCCAAGAGCCCAATACTCTCAGTGCACCAAAAGGACAGGCCTGCAGAGTGGCAGCCACTGCGGTTCTTCCTTTTGGTTGAGGGACAAGGGTCTCATCACACAAACAAGTCTCGATAGAAGGAAATTTTAAAAAAATTGTGTCCTTAGTACTTTGCATTCATTCTAATTCTTCAGGAAGAATGGGTTGAGTTAATCACGGAATTATCCCTTCTTGGGTGTTACTAACAACAATATAATACTTCCTGTCTCCCTCACTCTGGAGTGAAGCAGCTGCCATGTACCCAGAGGTCATAATAAGGGGACAAAAGAGCGTGAAATTGGCCCAACCTTAGTCTCTGAGCAATGTGGGAAGCAGTGCCAGTTGACACAGCTGCCCTCCCCCTCTCTGTCCCACGGTCAGGGGGAACTGATGGGACACCATAGCCACCCTTGAGAAAGTCTAGGCTATTCCGGCATTCCAGTGCCGTTAGGCCAGCCCAGGTTCCATCCTAGAGGGAGGCTCTGACACTGGGGCTCACCATTCCACAAATGCTGAAGGAGGGAGGGTTTTTTCAGATAAGTGAACTGTAGGCTTCCAGTCCTGACCACATATGCACACGTGTGGGCATCAGGCAAGGAAGAATATGGACGGACGGACAGACAGCATACAGAACAACCCCTCACTGTCTTACCCCAGGCTCTGTACCAGGGAGGTGCTGGGCTGGCCCCCTAAGGCTTTCTGGGCCTTTGTTTCCCAACCACATAGGGGTTGTGGAAGGTTCCAGTGAGACAAAAGATGTGAAAATGGCTTGCAAAACAATAAATGGGCCATTCATGGACAGGAGCAACCATCCCCACCTGGGCTGGTTAGAAGTGAGAACAGCCCAGGCAGAGCACCCTCTGTCCACTGCAAACCCTAGGCCTTGGAGCCACATCTTGCAAGGAACTTGGCCTGCATCTACAGGCACTGTTGAGCAACCTGTGGTTACAACACTTCTGCAAACATGCTTTGCCCGACTGACAGAGCAGAGGAAGGCTCTGTCCATATGTCTCAACCCTTCCAGGAACTGCCGTTGAGAACGAAAGATTGCGGAAATAGTCCAGGTTCTGCTGGCCATGGTGGGGGAATTGTCCCTGTTTTCCCCCATCCCTTCTGGCAGCTTCCTTGTCTGCCCTTCTACCCTGTTTCCAATCATAATGGGCTATCCCCTCCAGCCCTGCCCCCTGACCTGATCACAGACCAAGAGGCTCCAACTGCTTTAACTGCTATGTTAAAACCTCACTGTCCTCAGAACTGGTCCCCAGATCGCCATCATCACCATCATCACCATCATCGTCATCACCATCACCATCACCACCACCAGCAGCCACAGCAGCCGCTGCTGCCCATCACTGATGTTGGGTCATCCCAACTCTTCCTTTCAAAGGTGCTTAAGGACATTTAAATATAATTATGAGCTTCTCTGTACCCATGGATTGACTTGGGCACACAGAGGTTAAGCAGCCTGTTCACGATCACAAGGCTCTAATGGCAGAGTTGCATACTCTAGGCAGGGGTGGCTTTGAGTGCTGGGACTCTGACTACAGAGTCTACCCAGAGTCTGACCAATCACTGCCCGATGCCGGGTTCAGAGCTTGTATGGGTCAGCTCTGGTGACTAAAACAACATGTCGTTGGTGCCTTCCAGAAGCATTCAACCTTTGGACATTGTGATATGACTCCATGTACAAAGTTTGCACTCAAGAACCACACAACCGAGGGGTGGGGGTGAATCAGAAAGTATCTCAGTGTCTTAAGTAACTTTAGAGTGTTGTGTTGTACCCTGTTAATACTTATCCTGGGGGTACATGTAGCCCTGGGGCAGCAGGCCGGGCATGGCCCAAAGAAATCCGCCATCTCGTTATTTGTGGAGGGGGCAGAAGTCTGAGAGCAAGGAGGTGTCAGGACTTGATTCTTCCGAACACTGGGAGGGAATTCTGTTCCCTGCCTACCCCCTTACTTCTGGTGGCTCGCTGGCCATCTTCGACGTCTCTTGACTTACAGAAGAACTGCCTGAATCTTTGTTTTCGTCTTCACATGTACAAGGCATTCTCTAAGGATGGTGTGCTTGTGTGTGCATGTGTGTAAGTGTGCATGTGTATGTGTGTGTGTATTGTGTGTGTGTCTCCAGATTTCCCCTTTTCACAAGGGTATCAGTCACACAGATTAGGGACCTGCCCCAGTGAGCTGGTCCCAGCTAATCACATCTGCTGCAGCAAACTTATGGGGGCCACTTCCTGATACATTCTGAGGTACACGGGGGGGTGTTGATATACATTTCATCAACCCATCACAGAGGCAGTAATGCTAGCCATGCTTTGTTCTCCAT
Source organism: Mesocricetus auratus (assembly GCF_017639785.1). Taxonomy (NCBI): domain Eukaryota; kingdom Metazoa; phylum Chordata; class Mammalia; order Rodentia; family Cricetidae; genus Mesocricetus; species Mesocricetus auratus. Next base: position 6,395,456 of record NW_024429192.1, on the reverse strand, counting down.
GCCTCACGGCATCTCCACCGCGGTCCTACAGACAAGCTCACACTACCCCTCCTTACTGTAGAGACACTGACATGCCAAGTCTCTGATTTCCACTTGCTCGGCTGTAAGCAAGGGAGCCGGGAGTCAAAGCCAGCTGAGTTTTCACCGCAGCGATCTCTCTCACGCCTTCCTTTGCACACCTGCTGATTTGCTTTAGTGAGACCAGGACAGCAGTCCTGAAGGACATTCTCATGGATGCGACATCCAGGGTACAAAGCAAACCTCAAAGGGACAGAGATCCCCAAATGCCTGGGCCAGGGCAAGCATGACCTTAAAGCAAATGAACCTAGGACACTAGAGCTGTCTGAAGAGAAACAATAAATGGAATGTCTTTCTGTGGTTCCTGACTGGTACTTAAGTGACGTTTTGCTGACCGGTTCCTGTGCGCCAGGCTCTAGGCAGAAAGTGCTATTCACATTTTTAATCGTCCTTATATCCCTCGGACATAAATACTATTAGACCTATTCCACTGAGAATTTACATATAGCAGCTTTTATTTCCTGCTCAGGGCGGACGACTCCACTTAGTAAGACACAAATCGGCTGAGCCCTAAGCAGAAAGTTTCCAGAATACTACAACTGAGCAGGTCTGTGTGTCTCTCAGATTGTCTCCACAAGTTAATATTTCCAGTTCAGGGCGCCTTGTGGAGAGGCAGGCGGAGGCTTTGGTCACCTCAGCTGCACCCTGGGAAGTCTTCCGCCTTCCTCCTCTCGCTGGTGGTCTCATCTGAAGTCAGATCCTGCCATCCGCCATCCGCCATCCGGCCTCCAGCCTCCGGCTCCGACAGGCGGGGCAGAACCAGCAGCCAAGGGCAAACAACAGGTGAGCCTGTGAACAGTCCCCTTCTGTGCCTCGGGCAGGGTGTCTTGCCCAAGCAACTATGGGGGACCACACTGACTTCCAGAACCTTCTGCCTCTGCAGGTGTTTTAGCAACTTGGCCTCAGCGCTTCAGTGACCCATATTTGATTACCTTTCAGGTTTCTATAATTCATCATTCACTCCTGTCTGAAAACCTAGAATGGAAGTTTAGCAGCCCAGTGCCCCGGCCTCTCTCCATTCTCTCCCCAAACACATCGGCCGGTTTGTTCCCTTTCATCGCGACTCTTCCTGTCGCATTCTGCCTGTTCAATGGGGAAAGAGTGGAACCGGATGGCTGGACCCAGTGCAGGGAAATGACTTCACAGCCACCTTTGTTTCCCCCCATTCCTTTGAGCACACTCGGCCCGGCGTCTCTATGAAAGGGCTTGTTTGAACCATTTGGAACATCCAGCAAGTGAGAGGGGCCTCAGCCAGAACCGCTCTCGCATCTTTTCAGGCTGCCTGAGACTCCGGGTTAAACTGCCAAATTTTTGCAACAAAACTAACCATGACATTGGACATTGTGTTATAAATTAGCCACAGCCTTCCAAGCAAATTGTGTCTTTTCATTGTCTTGCTGTAAGCCTTTGGAACATTTGGCCTTGGTTACTAATTTTCAGAGAAGCTCCCGGAAAAAATAGTTTTGCTCTACCCTAAACCAATGCTTTAGACGCCAGATTGCATGTACTAATATATACGGCTCTTCACTCGCCACCACTCTTAACACATTTATTCAGGGGGCATCTCTTAGTTACACCTGGGTTCTCTATCCAACAATATCCTGCTCTTCTTTTGATGAAGTGACACAGACCACCTCCCACCACCATTAGAACAAAAACAATGTTTCACTTTTTATGAGTCATTGTAACTAGTTCTTTCCCCGAAAGCAGTGAGTTAAGCAGTGGTGTTTCTACAGCCCCTTTAACACAGAGACTTGCAGTGTTTGGTGATAACAGGAGCAAAGAGACTCTACTTCTGGTGAGTGACTCTGAATCTGAAAAAAAAATGGGGGAGGGCATGTGCCCATCTGCTTGAATTATGTCACCAATAGCTGAATCGAGCTTTTATTAGCCTAAGGAACGCCCCTAAACACACAGATGCCCCTTGATTTATTCTTCTGCTTTCCCAAAATATGTCATATGATACTTTTGGGCTCAGAGATCATTTAAAGTAGTAAAACTGATTAAAACCAGGTGCAAATGGCTTTATGTAAAGTAAAATAAAATAAGGGACACGCTTCTGCAGGCATCTTGTGCTGTGAGGACAAGAGTTTTGCTCTCCAACACCCAGGTAAAACCCAGGCACGGCAGCACACATCTGTAAACCCCACCCAGTTCTGGGATGGGGAAGACAAGTGGGGGGGGGAGAAGACAGGTGAATCCCCAGAGCTCACTAGCTGGTTGGTCTAGTCAACCAATGGGAGCCAGGTTCAGCAAGAGACTGTGTCAAAAAGAGACAGTGACAGAGAACGACACCTGACATTAACCACTGACCTCCACATGTGCACATGCAGGTAGGTATACATATAACACACACACATGCATGTAACACATACATGCACGTAACACATACATGCATATAATACACATGCACACAACACATGCAAACACTTAAAAATAAGAATAAACTCTAATATTCACAAAACACACCAATGCATTTGATAATCTTCAGTGTTATTGGCATAAAAGAGAAGGCCGTGTTTCTGCCTGTGCCCTGCCATATTAGAAATAAAGGCAGTGAAGGTGACTGCATAGATTTCAAAACAGTGTGTTCAGTTACCAGGCATTGCATTTAATTAACCATACTGACTTTTGAAAATGGACACAACTCATGGGCTTTGACACTGTTCCAGCTGGAATCTTTATTTAAAGTGAGCCATTTCTAAGAGGTATTTAAATTCTGATGAGGTAGTCCACAGAGAGTTTCTCTCCATCCAAGAAGAATCAGCCAAGAATATTTTCTTTCCTCTTTGTTATTACTCTTCTGTCTCCCAAAGGGAGAAATCCAGCGTGAAACTGTTTTCAGTGGTTCTCCCTGCCTCTTGTATTCCAGGAAGGATACATCTCGAGGCAACAGGGGGCCCTGGTATTGGGCATGGTTACTGATAGTGTGAACCGCAAGCCTGTAGAATCATTTAAACGTCCTGAAAGGCAACTCCATCACTCCATCGTAGGTCTCAGTTCCAACCAGTTTAAACATCACATTTTAGCACAGACAACCTCTGAACACTTAGCTGGCTGCTTGTGAGAGGAAAATGTCTTAAGGGAAAAGAGGGGTCTTCAAGTCACAGGAGGCATAGAGACACCATTACCTGTCATGTCACAGGTTCCAGCCTTTTAGCCCAAAACCAGGATGGGTGGGACAGCTTAGGTTTCTATGTAATGAAAAGGAAGCCTGAGACATACACACACACACACACACACACACACACACACACACCTCTATAGCTAGTATCTAACACACACACACGCACACACACACACACACACTTTGGGCAAAGACAAGCGTGTTGTTAGGGCTAGTGCAACTTGTTCCCTAGGCATGTCCTGAATGTGGGCCACACAGCAGCTGCCTCCCCTTGAGACAGACTGCATGGGTCCCTGCCAGTGACCACAATGCCTCACTGGTCTTTGCCAGCTGTCACACTCTGCATGCTGTTAGAGCTCTGGGGCCATCCAAGTCACCAGCTCCAAAGAGTGCCAAATCCTATGCCCGTGTTGGGACCATACGGCCACCCGGAACTTTCTTCTGGGGCCCTCCACTGGAACGCCCTGACTATCATGTATCTTTGATGGGGGTGTTGTTTCTCCTCCAAGAAGGGGCTGATGAAGTGAGACCAAGGGTAAAAACATCCCTCAGGCATGTCCACAACGGAAGGGTCTCCTGGAGAGAAGTTTCCTGGTACCCTTGCCTGTGGGGTGGGAAACAGAGGGGGCACTCGGGCCAATATGACTCAAGACTGGGTTCTGTCTCTCTGTTTCATTGCCTAGGGCTCCTGTCTATGGAGTGGGCAGAGAAGAAGGCCAAAGGGAGGGCTCATCAAGGCACGCTGCTCCAATCTAGAACTTTGAACTAAGGGGTCCAGAGAGAAAGGATAGAACAAGGGCCTGCCAAGTTGGCACAGGGTTTCTGGGGGTAGTGCCCTGGGTGCCCACTCTTGGTGAGCACGACTCGAACCCACAACCTTGTCAGTGATGGCTAGACTTTGGCTGGGCACCCCATCAGCCACCCTTCCTCTTACAGCTCTGTCAGCTTCCTGTCTGAAGGAACTCACTAGTCCAGCCCTACCCAAGAGCCTCATTTTCTACCATGTTCAAGGGGGACCAGAAATCCCAGCTCTCAGGATCCTGTGAGAGCCAAATGCAAGCATCCATGGAAACATTTCAATCAGACTTCTCGGCCTAATGGCCACATGATTAGTGTCCTATTTCCTTGGTGTCTCTTTGCCTTGTGTCCTGTCTGCTGTGATTCGGTTTTGGATCTGTCTTCTTGGAACCACCCCCTCTCTCCCCAAGTGGCTCCTCTCACCTTGTCAGCCAGGCTCTTCTGGAGCCAGGGGACCCTACCAGCTTCCTCCTCTCTGCAAACCTGTTCACCCTCTTGGATGAGCACCAGTGGGCGTTTGCACATTTCAAGGCGGAGCTTATTACTGCAAACCGGTGGGCATTTCAAACCCATCAGAAAGAGGTGGGAACAAACGGGGTGACCCCCCCAGCTCTGAAAACCATCCCAGCTGGACAAGATGAGACCCACACAAGACGATCTCCGGGCTAGAGAGATGCTGCCAGTGGTCAGGCAGATTGAAGGAGGCAGACGGGAGACACGCCAGAGAAGAAGGCTGTGTGAAACTGCACCGGTGCAGGGTGTCGCAGGTTCAGCTGGAGGATGGAAGCAGAGGCTCGAGTGGGCCCGTGGGATGAGCGTTGATGGAAGGACACAACATGGGTGCAGCCAGGGGGCACCCAGAGCAAACGTCAGTTCTCACAGCAGACCCCCTCGACTTACACCAGCAGTTCTCAACCTGTGGGTCATGACCCCTTTGGAGGTCCTTACCCCTAAACGGGGGTCACCTAAGACCATCAGGAAACACAGATATTTGCACTAAGACTCATAACAGCATCAAGATTGCAGTTATGAGTTCACAACAAAAATAATCTTATGGCTGGGGGTCACCACAACTTGAGGAGCTGTATTAAAGGTCCCAGTGTGAGGAAGGCTGAGGACCACTGTCCTACACTGAGAGAGAGTACCATCTTTTGTTACACCCCAGATCTGCACTTTCAGCCGTCTCTGGAGGGAGGGTGCCATACCCACTGTTCAGCAGGTACCAAGGAGCATCTGTCACTACCGTGCACTTGAAGTAACAACCAGAGATGCCACTCTGAGCCTCATCTTGTTAATTAGTTCACACTTAAGTAACCACTGTGGCTACCGTCTTAGATAGCAGTTTAGATACCAAATGACTCCTCCTGAAGATATTCCTTGGTTCTCTGACAAGATGCAGACCTATGTCGGGCTTGTGTTCAGAGATGAAAGTTTTTTGTGTGTGTGGGGGGCGATTTTGAGACAGGGTTTCTCTGTGGCTTTGGAGGCTGTCCTGGCACTAGCTCTTGTAGACCAGTCTGGTCTCCAACTCACAGAGATCTGCCTGCCTCTACCTCCAGAGTGCTGGGATTAAAGGTGTGCGCCACCACCACCCGGCTCAGAGATGAAAGTTTCCACCAAGTAATCCTATTGTACTTGGGGAAGAGAAAGATTCGACCCCACCCCCAGCAGATAGGATGGCATAGGGTGTTGTTTTCCATCTGATAAGAGGCCAGAGAGGGCTTTGCTTGAGCAAGAGTCAAGCCACTGATAAAATGATGTCACATCCTCTGGGGGGTGGAGGAGAGACAAACCTAGCCCCAAGGATTCATCCTTATAAGACTTTTGGATCAGAGAGATGGGGTGAGAATGATGGAGAGAAACCATTCTATTGTCGCTATCAGGTAGCCAGACATTTCCTTCTCAGAACCTGATGGGAAATTTTGTACTTAAAAACACAAGCGGAATATACCCACATTCGTGGGAGCATTAGTAGCCATAAGGCTGAAGTCCTCCCCTGTGGACTACAGATCAGTGAAAGACACAATGGTCACAGGAAATGAAATATATTACGGGCAGCGCAGTATGCTATCCGGCTTTCATAAGGAAGGGTTCAGGCTGGGGCTGGAGCTCTCTGTTGGAGGAATGCTTGCACACAGTGCACACAGTGCTGGTTTCAGATCCCCACCAAAGCATAAACTGAGTATGGCAGAGAATGCTTTTAATCCCAGCATCTGGGAGGCAGAGACATAAACTTAAGGTTGTCTGTTTTCATAAATGTTGAGTTGGAGGCCAACCTAGGATACAAGAGGGAGGAGGAGAAGGAGGGAGAAGAATTTAGATGCATGCTATATCCAACATGGACGAAGCTTGAGTACATGTTAAGTTACCAGAAACGAGCCGGTCACTAAAGGACAAATCCTGCATGGTGCTGCTTAGATGGGATGCTCTGAACAAAATGATCATGTGGACACAAGCAGGGTGGTGATTGCTAAGGTGGAGAAGTGGTGGCTAATCTGGGTTGTCAGCTTGACAGATCTAGGAAGAGGAACCTCCAATGAGGAAATGGCCTCTATCAGATTGGCCTGGTGGGCGTCTCTGTGGGGCATTTTCTTTATTGCTAATTGCCATCGCCCACTGTACCAGCGCCATTCCTTGGCAGGTGGTCCGTGCTGTTTAAGAAAGGTAACAGAGAGCCTGGGGAAGCAAGCCAGAGATCAGCTTGCCCTGTGGGTCTCTTCTTGGTTCTTGCCTCTGTGCCTGCTAGAGCTTGGGTCCTGGTTTCCCTCAATGAGGAGGAGCTGTGATTGGCAAGTGTCAGCCAAAGGAACTCCTCCCCCAAGGGGCTATTGGTCTTGGTGTTTATCACAGGACAGAAAGCAAACTAACGCCAGCAGAGAGGTTTTTCTTTTTAATGGTTGTCAGAAGTTATAGAGGGTGTGTGTGTGTGTGTGTGTGTGTGTGTGTGTGTGTGTGTGCGCGCGCGCGCGCTGATGGCTTAAGTTTTGCAAAAGCAAATAGCTCTTGGAGATCTATTGGAAAACCGCGTGAACAAACAGGCATTCACACGGTTAAACTGTGCACTTAGAGATGGTATGTGTTATGTTATGTTATGAATATTTAACTACATGTTTTATTGATAGGCTCTCACTTTGTAGCCTAGACTGGCCTGGAACATGCTATGTAAACCTTGCTGGTCTCCTTCCTGACTGCTGTAGCAGTCTCAATTGCTTGGCTATCTGGTTGACCACATTTTACAAGGACAAGTGTAAAAGAGCGTGGGGTAGAGCGAGAGAGAAAACGGAGAGAGGAAATAGCCATTTTAGCCAGACCAGGGGAACCAAAACTATGAAATACCGGTGAGTGTTTGCCCTAAAGTACCCCCCTTCCCCTCCGGGGGCGGGTGCTGTGACACCCGCGCAGGCATCCAAGATAACTATCTCCAGCGACTCTGCGGCGCAGGCGGCCAATGAACACTCGCCTGTGGCCGGGCCTCGCTTCTCCATTGGCTGCACCGCACCAGCCTCGCTCCGTGCAGGTTCCCAAGCCGGGTTTAAAGGTCTCAGGCGCGCACAGCGCCGTCTCTGTCGTCCACCCGCGCGCAGATCCGCGGGGAGGGCGATCTGCCGACCGGCCCACCCCGGGCGTCAGTGAAGGGCGCCCTCGGTCGCCCCCGCCGCCCCCACCCCAGATGTATTATGCGGTTTCTCAGGCGCGTGTGAACGCGGCTCCAGCGACCATGCTGAGGCCACAGCGGCCCGGAGACCTCGGGACCTCGCTGTACGAACTGGTGGGTTACAGACAGCCACCCATTTCGTCCTCCTCTTCCTCCTCCTCTACGTCCTCCTCCTCTCCCACGGCGTCCCTCCTCCCCAAGGCTGCGCGCGAGAAGCCCGAAGCGCCTGTCGCTGAGTCGCTGGGAACCGCGCCGGAGTCCCGGGGCTCCAGGGCCGACGCCAAAGAGGAGCAGCAGCAGCAGCAGCAGCTGCGGCGCAAGATCAACAGCCGCGAGCGGAAGCGCATGCAGGATCTGAACTTGGCCATGGACGCGCTGCGCGAAGTCATCCTGCCCTACTCGGCGGCGCACTGCCAGGGCGCGCCCGGCCGCAAGCTCTCCAAGATCGCCACGCTGCTGCTCGCCCGCAACTACATCCTGCTGCTGGGCAGCTCGCTGCAGGAGCTGCGCCGCGCGCTCGGCGAGGGTGCGGGGCCCGCAGCCCCGCGCCTGCTCCTGGCCGGCCTGCCCCTGCTGGCCGCCGCGCCCGGCTCTGTGCTGCTGGCACCCGGCGCCGTGGGGCCCCCCGAAACACTGCGCCCCACCAAGTACCTGTCACTAGCGCTCGACGAGCCGCCGTGCGGCCAGTTCGCTCTCCCCGCTGGTGGCGCAGGTGGCCCCGGCCTCTGCTCCTGTGCGGTGTGCAAGTTCCCGCATCTGGTCCCTGCCGGCTTGGGCCTGGCGGCGGTGCAAGCTCAGTTCTCCAAGTGAGGGCTGGCTGGGCCCGGGGCGGGGCGCGACCTCAGTCAACCTTCCGGCGCCCTAGCGTTCTGGATCTAAGGAGAGCTGGACCCAATAAGGAGGACATTTCCAGATTTCTCCCCCAGACGACAGACTGTAGGGCGCCTTCATCCCTGCCCCCACTCCCTAACAATTAAAGTGACCCAAGCAGGTGTTCCAAGGAGCGACGCAGTTGTTCGGGGTTCTAGATAGAGCCCACCTGTTTAGAGCCAGAAGCCCTGGCATCCTTACCTTAAGCTCACCAAGTGGTGGGCGTGATCCCGGGTCTCTCCGAGTAGCCGGGGCATCGCGGGGCTGGGAGGAGGGTAGTCGGCGGTGCGGCACAGTCGGGCTGCCCACGACCTCGGCGTCCTGGGATCCGCCAGCTCCCAGGCCTTGGGACTGCTCCCCAACAGCGTTGACCACCCCCGGGGGGAGGGGGCTTCTTTTCTTGTCCCTGGCCTGAGCTCACAGGCTCTCTTGTTCCCGCCAACCAAATGCATGCGGACCCAGGAGATCTAGAAAGGCCAGTCCATGGGTACAAACAGCAACGGTGTTGGCGCATGGACTGCCCTGGAAGGACCAGAGTTTCAGGACAGGGTGCAGGTGGGAGCACCAAGGTCATTGGGAATGCGGGGTGGGAAGTTCGCCTGGCCGCACAGTTCCGTTTTTCATAACACCCAGCTGTTCTGCGGCGGGGTATTCACTCCTTAAGTCCTGGACATCTACGTCGTTTCTTTTCCCACAAAGGTGAGTTTAACCAACATTTGAGCTTGCTCGAAAACAACACACCAATCACCTTTCGTGGCATCTGTGTTCCGGACTTACCAACATAGGTAACAAGGCGTTTCGTAGCTGCAGGCTTGTGACACTCGGTAATTAATGTTCTCATTAAAGTGTGTGGCGGTGGGCGAGGATCCCAAACCGCCGGGCTGGACAAACCCAGCTGCGCCGCAGGCGGGAAGGCGCTGGCCCTTGAGCCGCGCTGGTCTTCGACCACCGCCTTGCCGCTGAAGAACTCCGTGGATGCGTGCACCCGTGGGCGCCGCGTCTTGGTTTGCGTTTAGTGTTAGGAAACTGCCCACGATTATCTCCCAATCTTCACCAGCTTGCTTTGATTTTTACGTTGGCAGTTTTGGGTTGTTGACAGTAGTCGAATTTAACTGGCATTTTGTTTGACCTCTAACTTTGTCGCTGCCCCATCTCCCACGGACTGTACCGAAGACACAGAATAAAACGTCAACAGTCGAATGTTTACGTTTCTCGTCTGTTTGTTAAATAAAACTATCCTTGTACCACGGCTGAGTCTCAACGCAGGGGTGAAGGTTTCTAGTTAAGTGTCAGGTCTCTACATTTTAAGACTTGAGTTCCTGGGTTGTAAAATATCCCAATGAACAAGCAGCTGTAATTCAAATTCAGACATCAGCTGGAAAGAGAAGGGCTATGGGTGGGTGATTAGCGGAGGGAAAGGAAATTCCAGAGACTGGTGATTGACCAGACTTAGGAACTAGGTCTCCTCTAAATACAGCTTTGTCCCGGTGGGGAAAAATGAATTAAGCCATACATTATTATATTTTTTATTTCAACATCTTTCTCTGAAGTCTTTTTTTTTGTCTTGTAGCAGACGAACTCATAAACAGATGTATGAATGCTCCCCATCTGTAGGAGTTGGTTTTTTCGTGGTTTGTTTGTTTTAAAGCAGGACATGGACACAATTTAGTTCCAAATGAGCAGAGCTCTGGGGTCCATCAAACCAACTGTAAGAATTCTGGGTACTATGAATTAAGTTTGGCTGTGTAGCCCTCAAGAGTTGGAGGTAAGAGGTTACCTTGAGTTCAAGGCTAGCTCGGGATACTGAGCCCCTGTCTCAGGAGAAAAGAAAATAAAATATTTGGAATGCTGACTTTTTCACATGCTGGCTCTGTCAGTGCCCATCCCCCTTTAGGTGAGGGAACTTCAAGGAAGCCAAGATGGTAGATGAGGTGATTTAGTTTTGTACACATGGGCTCACCTGGGTCATGCAGATGGAGAAGAGGAACTGTCTCTTTGAGAACACACAGAGGAGGCTGGAGAGATGCTACTGCCTCTGTCCTGAGGGAATCCAGACTCCCAAGGGAGAGCAGCTCTGCTGGCCCTGCCAGCTGCCAGCCAGGGCAAGGAGGCTGTCCCTCCCAGACTCTGCCATGGGTGTTTATTTAAATGTTAGCCTCCTTTCTCTCCTCTTTCCCTGCCTACCCTTGCTTTCCTTGTATCCTGATGGGAGGCTGAAATGGAAACAATTCAGCTGCTAAAGGTGAGAAAGAGCTCAAAGCCACGTTGCTAATTTAGAAACAGTTCCTTCCAGCCCCTCCTCCAGCACCACCGCCCTGCACCTTACAAAGTAGGGAGCCAGTGACTACCAACACTGTCTCGTCCTCTTTCTCCAGGTGTAAGTGGGACAAGCACCCACACCTTACTGGAAAACACAGTGTGGAGAGCAAAGGCGGCATAGCATCCCTGTGACAGAGGACCCTTGGGGCACAAGGTTCAAGCTCAGATGCACACAGTGGAGAGCAGAATGGCTTCTAACACTGCAGTGCTCCATCGTGTTGGCAGGGGAAGGCGCTGAAGTCCCACCTCCCTTGGCCTTGGAGTGGGCTAAAGCAACAGCCTACCCACCTGGCTTTTATGTGGCTTTCACACTGGACCTACAGACCAGGGTTTCCACACATGCAGCAAGTACATCATCTGCTGAGTCATTTACCCAGCCCTAAGTTTAATGGGCCTTTTTTGTTTTAGATTTTTTATGAATGTGTTTAAATTTATTTTGTGTGTATGAGCATTTGTCCACGTGTGTGGACATACATGTACATCACAGTGCCCTGGAGGACCTGAAAAGCGTATCAGATGTCCTGGAACTGGAGTTACAATCAACTGTGAACCTCCAAGGGAGTGCTGGGAATTGAACCTGGGTCCTTTGGAAGAGTAAGCCAATGCTCTTAACCTCTAAGCCATCTTTCCAGGCCTAGATTATTTAAAAATAGTGTGTACATGTGTGCGACTGTGCAGGGGTATGTGCAGCTGCATTCAGACACCACTAAGGCCAGAGGGGCTGGATTTCCCTGCAGCTGGAATGACACCAGTGGGTGCTAGGAACCGAACTTGGGTCGTCTGTAACAACAGCACACATTCTCAGCTCTGAGCCTCTGGCGGGTTGGCTCTTTTCTCCCTTTCAATCTTCACTAGGTGTCCACATGTGGAGGGGAGGCTGTAAACAAGTGCTTAGACCTTGCGTCTGCTAGCTAACTGTCCCAGCACACCGTGTGGTTGGTAATGGAAGCCAGCTGGAAGGAGAACTTCCCCTCAGCCACAGAACAAGGTGACAGTTGGGATGAGTGGCTAAGTGGATGCCCTGACCTGCCCTGGTAGACGCGGCATTGCCTGGAATAGGATACATCCTTCAAAAAGCATTTTTCTTGCTGTTCACTGATTTCCCCACATTCATTGGCATAGCTCATGGAGCAACAGCTTGAAAAATGTCATTTTCCTTAAGCAGGAATTGACTTTCAATAAGCAGAGTTTAGCAGTAAGGAGTTCACTTGAAATTATTGTTTTTCGAAAAGAAAAATTCCAGGGCTGGCAGTGTAGCTCAGTGGTAGAGGGCTGGCTGAGCGTGGACAAGGCCCCAAGTTCAATTCCCAGCACAGAACGAAAGCAGAAAGGTGGGGGCTGTTTTACAAGGTACAAGGCTTGAGAGCAGACTAGCAAAGCATCCGTTCATGTCACAGAGACTAGCAAAGCATCCGTTCATGTCACAGACACTCGTGTGATTACGAGCATGGGGCTTTCTGGCTAGCGACCTGCCACACCCGCACACATCAGGGAAGAGGTACTCCCAAGTTAGGGACTGTTTCCACGGCTTCATCAGACTGGCTTGTGGGATGATGATGGCTGGGCTTAGGAAGAGCCCTTCCCCGACCTGGGCTGTGTGAGACAGGAGCAAGCCAGGGTTGCCAGCAAGCAGTGTTTCCTCAGGGGTCTCTGCTTCAGTTCCCACCTGCAGGCTCCGGCCTTCATCTCCTACCCCTCCCCCATCCATGATGGCCTGTGACCCGGAAGTGAAACAAACCATTTCCTCCCTCTTTGCTTTTAGTCAGTGTTTTTTGTTTGTTTTTTTGTTTTTGTTTTTGTTTTTATCACAGCCAAAGAGAAAAGAGATGCTAACAAGGGCAGGCAATATGGGGTTGGTTTTTAAAGAGACTCCTGTCTTAACCAAACCCAAGAAAATGGAAATCCCGGGGTGGAAGTCAAGTCAGCCTTTCTGCTGCTGTGGGATTAACTGTTCTGTCTAGAAACTGCTCCTTTGCCTCCCATGCTGCCTCAGGGCCATCTTGGGATAACCAGCTCAAATACTCCAAGTCGCTAAACACTACGGACCAAAGGTAGTAGGAGCCTTTGTGGATGGTGCTTAGATTAAAAGTAGGAGGGGACCCTTCTCCCTCCTGCTCAGCCTTCCACAGTGAGCACAGAGGACAGGGCAGGAAGATGCCTGTGGCCCAAGCCAAAGAATGCAATTAGCAGACTTTCCTTCAAATCCTACAGAGTGCCTCAAGATGTGAGGACTCACAGGCCACCCAGTCTCCTCTTCCCTGCCGACGGAAGTCACAGGTGGTCACAGGGAGGCCAGAGTTATCCTCCTGGTCTCTCCCAGTGAGAAAGAAAATGGGGACCCAGGTGAGGCTCCGACCCCAGCCTGAGCACATTGTTCTTGATCCTCTGGATTATCTCTGACCTCTGACCTTTTGCAGCCTCTCCACACAGTCCTTGGTCTGACCCTGTGACTGGTACCCACGAGACAGACTTGGGGCCAATCCCTTGCCAGCCAACCTGGTTGCAGTTGAGTCACCCAGACTTTCTGTGGCAGCCCTGCTCCCATTCCCCAGGGAGGCCCGGATTAGTCACAGGGAGTATCAGAGGCAATCCCTGGGAGAGATGCTCTGATGGTGACATGTTTGTCATCAAGGTTTCAGAAGGCAACTTTGGGAGGAAAAGGAGACAGCTGGCAGCCACAGCAGCAGGGTGGGGGGTGCCTTGGGGAACAATGCAAGGGTTTCTCTTTAGTGGCCTCCTTTCCATGTCTCCATCGTGCTGGCCCTGATGGGGGCCATTTTCTCAACAAGGCGGGCATGCTCTGTGCTTCGCATAGACAAGAGGACTTCTCCAAGATGCTCCTCCGTAACTGGGAGCCCCAGCTGCAGCCAACCAACCACCCAGGAACAGAAGCTAGATATGCCTGAGGCTACACCTGGACCCTGGACCTGGCACGAGTCACCGGTAAGCAGTGGGCCCAGGAAAAAGTTAACCCTAAGTCCCAAGAAAGGGACCTAGGCTAGCGTGTTCCCAAGGCTGCTAGGCAGCGTGGGTAGTGTTAGATGTTACAACCGAGAGACTTCAAAATGACAAGGTTGAAAAGACTCATCTGTGAGTTCAGAGAGAGATGGATAAAGAGGGGAAGGAGGGAAGGAGGAGGGAGGGAGGAGGAGGAGGGAGGACTCCAACTCACTGGAGATGAGCAGACACGGGGAAGAAGACGAGAGCTCAGGTATGAATGGCTGAGTGGCACCTGCTGCTAACAAAGGTGACAGTACCCATATGAGCCAACACTGTGTTTACTGGGTGCCAAGAATCCTCCAAGCGTTTACATGCTTCACCTCGCCTTGTAGGTGCTCATGTTACCCTTCCCTTACAGGCAAGAGGTGAGCAGGACAGAGAAAGGGAGCCAGGCTCATCGAGGGCTTTCTAGAAGCCTGGGCGGGAGCAGGTTATCCTCCTGCTGTCACAGTAGCGCAGGGAGATGTCCTTTTCCCTCCTTTTCCTCAGCTTTTGGGACAAGGTTGTAGCAACCCCGGTCTGCGCCCTAGACCTGGCTGTGATCGCTTCTACTGCTCAACCTTCTGATGAGTGTGGCCCTAAGATTCCCACAAGGCCCAGCAGCGCCCACGCCAGAGATTCACCCCTTCCTGTCCAGAGGTCACGTGGTGGGTATTTCAAGTCGTCTCACTTTGCGCATTCCTTGAGTGGTTAAAAAAAAAAGTTGTTTCACGTTTTAAGTTCCAGTCCCCATATGTCCCAGTCTGGGCTGGGGGAGAATGGTTGACATCAGATTGTGCAGTTCTTCAGATATTAGGGTTACAAATGGAACGGAAGGTGGACTCACCTTCCCCAAATCCTCTCAAGACATCCGTATCCCTGGCCCTACAGAGGCCACTACAGCAAAGAGAGTTCCCAGGAAGGGATGACTAGATGTGTACAATTCAAGTCCTTAAAACTCATGTCAAGCACATAAAGTATCTGTCGGTAAAGAAAGTGCTTGATTGGGTGATATTTTCTTACCCTGGTGACCAACGGGTTATTTCGTCGCTTTGTCTGCTGGCTTCTGGTGGCACTCGCTGCATGATCCTGGCAGGTGTATTATTGAGTCTGGGAAGCAGGACTAGTGACCAATCCTCTGCCTGCCCCTGTCCCACTGTGGTACTCTTTCCTCCTCCTCCTCCTCCTCCTCCTCCTCCTCCTCCTCCTCCTCCTCCTCCTCCTCCTCCTCCTTCCCCTCCTCCTCCTCCTCCTCTTTCTCCTCCTCCCCCTCCTCCTAGTGGGCCCACAAACAATAGTTCTTCAGAAGTCACAGCATTTCATCTGTTCGGCCACAAGCTGACTCAATGTCATTCTCCACCAGCAGAACGTCAGCTCAGGACAGCGCCAAACAGTCTCCACCGGTTTGTGGCAAGTGGCATAAACACCAGGCGGGTGGCTGAAATCACTGGCTGAGTCATCTGCACATGGGGCGTGAATGGCGCTCAGTCAGCCCAGGAGAGCGCTGGCCAAGGGGGCTGGGGCTCATCCCTGCCAGTGAGTGTGGGCAACCCCACTCAAGTGCCTTTAGCCAGCTCCCGGGGAGGGTCCCACACTTGGCACCGCAGCGATATCTCAAGGCAGGGCTGTGGTTGTCAAAGTTCAGTGGGTGGAACTTCGGCCAGAAATGTCTCCACAGAATGAAGGAGGGGAAAGAAGCGAGGTGGGGAGAGGATGGACGGAAGGGCAAAGGGTCGGGGAAGAACTTCAACGCAGAAATTTTGAGTAACTGGGGCTTGGGAAATGGCTCTGGGCAAGAGTGCCTGCTAGGGTCCAATTTTGAATCCTTAGCACCCACCCGAAAGCAAGGCCTGGCCACGTGTTCGTGTTAACTCCAGCGTGGAGGGTGGAGACAGGCAGACCTTGAGATTTCCAGGCCTACCAAGCCGAGCCCAACAGCAAGCTTCACACTACGTGAAACCCTATCCCAAGGAGCTGAGACGGAGAGACAGAGGGAGACACTGAGTCCTCTGGCTTCCGGCTATGTGCCGGTGTATCCCGCAATACACATACACACCACAGATTTTATTATGTAGTTTATAATTTATTTAAAACATCCAAATCTCCAAATCTAGAAGAGGAGGGAGAGGAGGGAGAAACGAGGGAAGCAAAGAATTACATCCCAAAACTTTTAATCCGAAAAATTGTTGGGAGGAGAAAGGCGGCCAGTCTGTTTTGCTCACCCTCCTCCCGTCTTCGGAACTGAGGATCCAATCCAAGGCCCGGACTTGACAGAATCACTCTGTCACTGAGATAACTCCACAACCCCCGTTTTGCTTGAGTTTTCAATGATTATTATGTTTTGGTTCAAACTCAGGAATTAAGCAACCATTTCACTCTGGCAAACAGAATGGAGTCAGAAAAAACAAACAAACAAACAAAAAACCCAAAAAACAAAAAACGTTGCAAGAGGTTAAATGTCCCCAGGGTCACACAGTTAGACGAGACCTGCTTGGTTCTTAGCCTGAAACCTAGACATGGGTCAGACAAGTGTAGCTCACCTTTGCATACAAAATTGAAGGGACCTCGCCCCAAATCACTTGTCATAATGCTTTAAGATATTTTAAGTCAAAATCGACACACACAAAAGAGGTGATGAGCAAAACACTCGAGGTTTACGTGCAGACAGGATGATTTTCCCAAGACGCCTACATGGACTGAACTGGTGCCACACCCCCAGGCTGCCTTCCCAGTTGACCCTGGCCATTGCCAAGTCACCCATGAGACCTCGGCCTTTCCACGGGTGTCCTCCAACTTTGTGGGCCTCTAGAGGCTGAGAGTAGCTCAACGATACAGCAATGAGTCTCTGGTCAAGTCCAGACCCAGTGAACACAGCCCTTGCGGTGAGTGTGGCGGCCAAACAGTGTGGCCCACGGAGGAAACCTCATTTCAAATCCCTACCCCACCCTTGCTAGCAAAGCATAGCCCCACGTTTAAGCCTTAGCTCTTTCACCCGTAAAGAGTGTCCTGAACCACTGTGACTGTGGGGTGTGCGATGAGGAAACCCCTCCCTCTTCCGCACAGCGCAGGCTACAGAGTTCTCTGTCAAGACAGCCATCTCCCTTACACTCAGCGCTCTCTTTTGGAGATCCACCCGGAAAGCCCTCTTGAGAAACGTGGGGGTCCGTTGTTTCTTTACGTAACCCTTGAATTTAGTGGCAACAGAGGCTCCCGAGGCATCGCGCGTTCACTGGAACTGCTGCTTAGCACCGTGTATCTGTGATTTGTTGGAGATGCTATTTAGTTCCAGTCCTGTCTGAAGGCTGTGGGTCAACCAAAGCCCACAGAGGGCACAGCTGAGCCCAATAAGCAGGTGTTGAGGTTGGGGTGAGCTTCCACCCTGTGTCAGTCCCATGGAGCCCACGTCTGAACCTTCCAGGGTGGCGGTGAGCACACCTCCTTCTGTGACACGGAGGTTGTCCTGTCATTTAAACCCACCCCTCTTCCCCCCACTCCTACAGTGGCGTATCGCCTGGGTCTACAGCCTGAGGTCGGAAGCCAGTGTGAGTCTGGGTGGTTGCACAAAACACTTAAAAATTAAATGTAGTGAACACTGGAACCTGGCCCTGCGTCCCCTACACTGGGTGAAATAAAGAGTTTTGTTTCCCCAGCACTCAGGAGGCAGAGGAGGATCTCTGAGTTCAAGGCCAGCCTGGTCTACAGAGTGAGTTCCGGGACACCCAGGGCTACAAATAGGAAGGAAAGAAGGAGAGAAAGAAAGAAAAAAGGAAGGAAGGGAAAGAGAGAAAGAAGGGAAGAAATAAAGAGAAAGAGAGAAAGAAAGGAAGAGGAAAAGGAAAAGGAAGGAAGGAAAAGAGAGAGAAAGAAGGAAAGAAATGAAGAGAGAGAGAGAGAGAGAGAGAGAGAGAGAGAGAAGGAAAGAGAAAGAAGGAAGAGTTTGTTTTGCTGCCATCCCCTGCCACCCCAAACACATCTCACCAAGATGGGGTGCAAAGGTGTCTGCTGTTTGGAATGTGTGAATTGCTCTGCTCAGATTTGTTTAACTACTCTGAGAAAAACAACGTTTATTGGCTTTTTAAAAGGTATGCCTGTGCTGGAGAGGTGGCTCAGTGGTTAAGAACATATAACGTTCTTCCAGAGGACCCTGGGTTCAATTCCCAGCACCCCCATCAGCAGTTTAGGCTCACAACCGTCTAAACTCCAGTGCCAGGGGATCCGAAACCTCTGACCGCTGAGTGTGTCTGCACTCACACGCATATATCCACAGACACACAATCCTAAAAAAATAAAAACGAAAACAAAATAAATAAAATAGAAAGGCACTCCTGGTGTGCGAGTCTAACAACAAACAGTCCAGGGTGAAGACGCCTCCCTCCTGGGATGTTTCCTGCCCGTCCCAAAGTAAGATGTGTAAGCTCCTTTAAAACGTCTCATCTTGGTTTGCTTTGGTTTGTATTTTACACTTCCTTGTTTTGTGTGTGGGGACGACAGAGGTCAGAGCATATGGAGGTCAGAGGACACTTGTGGGAGCCACCTCACGCCTTCTGCCATGTGGCCCACTCGGGCTGTCAGGCTTAGCAGCCAGCATCTCTGCCCACCGAGCCCGCCTGAGGGCTTCATCTCATTTTTAAATTAAATTATATTTGATCTTCAAAGAAGCCCTCGTAAGAATATATAAACTGGCTGGGCAGTGCTGGGCACACACCTTTAATGCCAGCCCTCGGGAAGCAGAGGCAGGTGGATCACTGTGAGTTCAAAGCCAGCCTCTTAGAGTTCCAGGACAGTCAGACAGAGAGAACCTGTCTCAAAAGAACAAACATACAAACAAGCCCAGGCTATGAAAGCTGTACCTGGACATTGTAGGAGTCTCAGCAATTGGGAAGCGTCACTCATGAGCCGGGGCCTGGCCCTGTCCCCCTCAACTGCACTTCTAATTGTCCTTGAAGGAAACAGGGAGGTTCCGAGGCTGGCCTATTTTTCTCCCTGAGACACGGCCTCGGGTAGCCCAAGCTAGCCTTTAACTCTTTGGGTAGCCGAGGATGATTTTCAACTGACCCTACTGTCTCTACCCCAGCGTACACTAGCATGCCTGGTTGGCGCAGAGTTGCAGGCTGAACCCACATTAAGCAAGCGCTGTACCAACCTAGCTACAGCCCCAGCCATTAATAGTGGCTATTTTAAAAAAAGACATATCTTCATATTTTTGAAAAATTAAAAGGACTATTTTTACTCACTGTAAATAAATTAGATCATTTCACAACAAGAAGGGGGGCAGAAACGGTGTATAATTTTGGTACTGTATGAACGCCACTACAAACACCACCCTGCTCTGTATCCCGGCACATCTCTTTCCCTGCCTTTGTGTATGTGTAGCTGAGAACACTCAAGCCTCCATAGCCGTAGGTCCCACATACAGAGATTCAACCACAACCAGAGACAAAAGATCTTGGATTGAATCTGTGTCAAGCATATGCTCTTTCCGGACCATGATTACATGAACAGCAAGGCATCACCCGGTGTCATAGCTGCGTCAGGCTTCTGAGTCTCCCCGAGATGCCTGGAATTGTTGGGAGAATGCTCCTAGGTTACATGTAAGCACTGAGCACCCGGTATGAGGAACTGGAGAACCCGGGGGATCTGGGTATCGGTGAGGTCCTGGAACCCGTGCCCAGAACACTAAATGACAGCGGATGATGAGTGGCAGGTCAGAATTAAACCCTGAAGGCCATCATCTCCTGTCTCACGTGTTCATCAGCACATGGCGGACAGCTTCCTACGCCAACAGCGGTTCTCTGGCATTGCCGTGTTAGCCCCCGGGTGACACTGTGGTGACACTGTTTCACTCTCAATACAAATCACACATTTAAAAACCTTCCTATACAGTTACCTGCAAACCCCATCCACTTACGCTAAGGTACATCCTTAGGGTAGAACCAGTACCTTGAAGGTCTCAGTGGACAAGACTTTGACTCCGTCACACCGGTAGCCTGAGGACCTGTCTCCATGGAGCCCCAGGAATACGGAGATCTGCTGAAGCATGGTATGCACTTGCAACTTGATCTTTTTAGCATCCCATAAGCTTTCCAAGACCATTTGTAAAAGCTTTTCAGCATTTTAAACCAATCGAAACTTCCTCAGTAAGCCCCCCCCCTCCATTCTCTCACACACACAACCTGATGGTGGCCAGTTTTTGTCTTCCTCTGTGTGTGTGTGTGTGTGTGTGTGTGAGTGTGTGTGAGTGTGTATGTGTGTGTGTGAGTGAGTGTGTGAGTGTGTATGTGTGTCTGTGTGTGTGTGTTCATGTCAGTCCTTGCTAGCCACCTTGTTCGAGACAGGGTCTTCCGCTCTTCTCTGCTGCATATGCCAGGGTAGCTGGCCTGTGGGCTTCTGGGACTTCTTTAGTCTCTGACGCCATCTGGCCATGGAATCACACAATGGAGCCCAGCTTTCTGTAGGTTCTGGGGATCCAAACTTGGTTTTTTATGGTTGTGTGACAGGTTTTCAGATTGTTCTTTACCTACTGAGTCATCTCCTCATCCCCCAATTATATTATTCTTAAATATTCTCTCAATACCTGTTATGGAAAGGTAACCGTACATGGGTCATGGATATTGATGGTCAATTTGTTAAAGAAAACCTTGTCAAGAGAAACCGATAACCAGATTGGCACTCTGAGAAATCCAGTCCCAGCCGCACTCCAAGACCTGACCAAAACCCCAAAAAGACGGCTGGTGCCTCTCTCCTCAGCCCTTTATTCTGCATGCCCAAAATGGGCGTGGCCAGTGGCACAGGTGCCTAGGTCTCTCCCTACAAATACCTATACTAAAACTTATTTTTTTTGTTTCCTACAGAAGTAATACAGTAGCCACGCTAATTTTGAATTTGGGTTTTTCTTTCAGTTTCTGCATATACTGTAACTTCAACCCATGTCAATTATGAATAAGTTCTATTTTTTAAATATTTGTTGGGCATTCTCCAGGCAGACATACTGTAACTCGCTGTACCAATCCTTCATGGCCAAACATTTTAGTTTTTTTTCTATATTTGTGTGAACAGTGAATGTTCTTGTTTCTATACATCTTTACGTGTGTACAGGACTTTCCTATGCTTACATCTAGCAGAACACTCACTCCACAGACTGCCCATCTAAGAGTCAACAGCCGTAGTCACATTGCCCTTCTGGGTAAACGCTCCTTGTGACGATGCACTCTGTATCCTCAAGTTCCAACCAACTAGAGCAGACAGTACTTAGAGGAAAAGAACTGTATCCACAGCAAACAGTTGCAGGAGTCTTTCTTCTTGTCTTTATTTCCTAAAACGTGGGATAACAAACACATACGTAGCTTTACACGTATGTGTTATGTATTGTAAGTAGTGTAGAGGTGATCTGCAGTAAACAAAGATTGTGTAGGATGAAGATACTATTGTTTTATAGGTACTCTAGAATCTTCAGTCTTTGGCATCTACTGGGGAGAGTATCAATGCCATGAATACCAACTATAAACAAAAGCAAAAATATTTGTTCCTCCTCCATAGGCAGTGGGCAATAAGACATCACCCTCCTCCACAGCTCACCAGAGGTTGGAATTTATATCAGGTTGAGTGGAATAAGTGACTGGTGACTCAAGGTTGCGTGCAGGGCTGGCATCCAACAGTCCTCTGTGGGAGCTTGGATCTCCCTCTTTCGTTTCTTGTCACAAGGACTTTCCATTCAGTACTTTCCACTCAGCTAAGACTGGAGGAAAGCGTTGAGACACGGGCTCACTCTTGATTTAAAAGTCACATTAAATTTGCTCCTTTCAAAACATCAACTCCCAGATTATAAAATCCTAGCTAACTCCTAGAAGACTCGGCACCAATGCGCGTACATGTGCATGCACTTAGACACAGGCTCTCCTGTTTCTCGAGCTGGCCTCCAGTTTACTATGTGGTTGAGGGTGACGCTGGACATCTCATGCTGCCTCAATGCGCCAAGCTCTGGGGCTGCAGATATGTTCCAGGACACCAGGTTTATATGGAGCTGGAAGTCATACTTAGGACTGGCATGTGCTAGACAGGACTCTACCAGCTGAGTTGCCTCCCAAGCCCCGAAGACGCCCAGTTCAGTAAGGTGCCCAGCAGGTCCATGATGCTCTCTTGGCAGCTGTAAGTTACAATTGCAGTTTGTGTATAGACAGGAGAACTAGCCTGGCAATCTGAGGTCCTTTAGACGGATTCCCTCTCTGTCTCTCTCTCCAGGATTTGAGTATCCTTTTAGATGTATTCATTTTCATTTTATGTGACTGTGGTTTTGAATGTATGTATATATGAGCGCCATATATATGCCTGGTGTACACAGAAGTCAAGAGAGGGCATCAAATCTCCTAAAGCTAGAGTTACAGACAGTTATGAGCCACCATATAGGCCCTAGGAATGGGACCCAGGTCCTCTATAAGAATAGCCACTACTCTCACCCACTGAGCCCTCTCTCCAGCCCCTTCTTTCCAATCCTCCCCTGAAAATCCATGTTCATTCCCAGGGGCATATTTGACATTTTCAGCAACATTTATACCTATGGTATGGGATCTTCAGTTTTATTTGAAGTTTGGATTTCTGATTCCCTATACCAATAGGAGAGGAAAGCAAAATGCTCTTCAAAGTCCACAACACAGACATGGTCTGAAGGTCGTCCTAAGCCATTCTTCAAATATTATAATCATCTATTGTCCACCGAGGTGCAACTAACATGGAGCTGGATTTTGAGGACCATGCAAAAAATGTTCAAGCAATCTCAATAATTTTATGTTAAACAATAATGCTTGAGACATAGTGACTAGATACAATGTAATACTAAAATTAATTTACCCATTTCTTTTAGCTTTTAGTACATTCATGATAAAAACATTTAGAATTACCCATGTAACTTGAGGAGTATCTCCCCTGGCCAGCTCTGCTCTGAGCTGTCTGTGCCTGTGTAGAAAAGCATTTTCTTTGTGCCTGCGCTCTCTCTCTCTCTCTCTCTCTCTCTCTCTCTCTCTCTCTCTGTCTTGCCCTCTCCTCTCCATCTCTTATCGCTCCTCCTTTCCTTCCTTCAGCTCCATTCAGTCCATCTGCACAGGCAATTTGTTATTTCCTTGATGTCTCAGATACCTGTCCCTTGAGCTCGTCGGTGCATCAACCAGCGGTATGCTAGGAAAACGCTCTCTGAGGGAAAAACAAAGTTCCAATCTGTGTTCCTGCTAAGGTCAGTTCCGAAAGCCAGTGTCGAGTCCCCAGAGTTGGCAAGCTGGCCAGCACAGCAGTGATTGTGATTGGCTTTTCTCTTTGTGCTAATTCCTGGCCACACAAGAATCATGGCTCTCACTGACACTTGGAAGGTCACATATGTCCCCTGCCCCCGACAGCTGAAGCCCAAGCTTCTGTCTCAGGGACTTTGATAGGTTGGACTTGTTATCAGTCTTTGCTGTGGCCACAGCAGACTTAAGGGTTCACTGGTGTGGAGGCAGTGATTGTCCGAGCCACAATCCAGTGACAGTAGTGATACGCTGTTTATGATCCATTAAAGCCCCAGGAGATCAAAATAGCAAAGCGGCCACACTAGTTAGCTCTAGAGGCTCAGCGGTGGTGGTACACACCTTTAACCCCAGGATGCGGGGATAAGAGGTAGATGAATCTCTGTTAGTCCAAGGCCACACTGTCTACAGGAAACTAAAAGAAACAGCTCACACAAAGGTGATGTCAACACCTGGAATCACACACCTTTAACCCCAGCGTTACAGAGCTGTATAAGACAGGAGCAGGGCCTCAGAGCTGGCATCCAGTCTGAGACCAATCTCTCGCCACGTTGAAGAAAGCACAGCAGTCTGAGTGAATCTGAGGAGCACTGAAGTCGGGAGCAGTTTGAGGATGGCCTCTTTGGTCTGAGCAGACCCAGAGGAAAGAGGTGGTGGCCGGCTGCTTTGCTTTTCTGATCTTCAGCTTGAAGTTTGAACCCCAATATCAGTCTCTGGGTCTTTTATGTTTCATGTTACAGACTCCAGCTGGGGCAGCAGCAGGTGTTCGGTGGCAGTGGTGACCCTGGCAGTCAGTGTCCAAAGCAGGCTTTCCCAGGGGCTGGGTCTTATTTGTCTCCGTTCCCTCTGAAGCTGGTTCTATGGTCTCCTCGTTGATTTGATGAGCTTGTCAGTCCCCTCCATCAGTTTCCTCTCTGCTAGCTGAACCACAGTGAAGGACCACACCGAATGTTCGCCTGTAACAATCAGGTGACGTATGAAATACGTGCCCGTATGGGACCATCCCCACTCAGCCACTGCAGGTGAGAGTAGCTCTCCAGGAAGAGGCAGACAGTAGATCCTTAAAAACAGGGACTGTCAAAACCGAAAGCAGGGGCTCACATACGTGCAGATCAGAATCCGTGGTGGCTCTGCTCCCAATAGGTCAGAGCTAGGACCACCCAAGTGTGGAACCATGAAAGAGTGGGTAAACTGTGTGGTTATGATGGAGTGCCCTTGGAGTGCCCTTCCGCTTTAAAACGGAAGAGAATTTTGCTACATGCTACAAAAGAGAAGAACGCTATGGACCTTGAATGAGACAAGGAAAGACACAAAGAGGCAAACATTGTATCTTTCTATCTGTCTGAGAGCCTCGGTAGACATCTTCAGAGACAGCGAGGAGAGCTGTGCTTGTCCGGAGCTGAGGGTGAGCAAGCCAGGTGCTGTTTCCTGACCATAGCCTCAGTGCACAGATGAGCAAATAGTAAGGGGGACGATGGTGACAGGTACTGGGAGGCACATCTTCTCAGTGGCGCCAAGCTGCCCATTCAGAGAATGGTGACAATTGCTAAGTTTCTGCAAGTTTATAATAAACCAGCTTGAAGAAGAGTGCAAGGCATCACGTCTGCATTCCAAATGAACCTATAATGTGTTCCTTTGAGGCAGTGACCACCAGTGCAACAGGAGTCGGCCATGACCAGTCACTGAACACATTTGTCATAAAGGAGTCAGCCATGCCGTCACTGAACATGTACATAACATAGGAGTCAGCCATGGACAGTCACAGAACACATTTGTAACAGTGACTCATTTTTTTAAAAGGGGGATTTTAGAAAAATTTTATTCTATGGAGGGGCTTTGTCACTTTAAAATTTCCCCTTTTGTAAACCATATCAAAGCATTTGATCACAGTGTTATTTCATATTTAAATTGTATACACACCAAGTATGGTTTTTGAAAAAACAAAAATGACTATAAAAATAATTAAAGCTTAAGAGAAATCACTACATAAGGATTATTAAAAAAATTTTAGCACATAGGAAAAAGGTATATCAAGAAATTTGCCTCTAAAAATATATGTAGCATTACTAATAGTTTGGCTGCTTTTATATGGAATTAATAAAGCAAAGAGATTTTTTTTGAAAGATGATGTTTCACTTTGTGGATATTTTATCAAAAGAAAAATATTTTAAACAAATCAGACACATGTCTAGTTTATACTCCTAAAGAGGTTCTGTCTGGGGGTAGAGTCTGGGCTTAAATACAATTTTTTAAACCCCACAAGAGAGGAAGACTGTGAAAGCATGACTTGAATTCACGAATGCTCAGTCAAAGGTGTGTGTCTCTGACACTCTGATTTCCAGGCAGAGGTGACCAGCAGGGTGAAGGCCGCTGCAGCTGTGTGCCGTTGGTTTTAATAAATCCACTGTCTACATGTGATCATTGGGAAACTACCTGAAAACTCAGATATCGAGTTTCTCTGGCAAAATCAGGAGATCCATCATAGTAGTCAGATTTCTGAATGGCAGGGACACTAGCTGCTGAGTGGAGATGTCCCTTTAGGCCGTGGTCTCCCTTCTTCCGGGCTCAATTCTCCCCTACCCCTTGCCCATTCCAATAGCATTTGAGGTCTTTGGGCTCCTATTTCACACTCTACACAGGCGAGAAGACCTGGGCTGGGAACAGCAGACCTCTTAAGCCGCGCTTGTCTTGTGCTTACAGAAGCAGGCCGGGACCGATGACCAAATAGAAAGATGGGGACAGCTGTGTGGGCCAACGGACTAGAATATCCTCTGTTCTCGGTCACCTTCTGGAACAACACTCCTATTGTTAAACTGCAAACTCAGGCTATGTCTTCAATATTTTAGCTTTGCTTTAATTCCTACTTCTCAAAACTGAAACGAATTCACCAAGGCAGGCTTGGATCTGAATGCGCAGAAATCTAGAATTCACAGGCTTCCCACATCCTGAAGCAGAGGCCGTTCTAGGAAGTTGCTTTAAGATGAGATATGAGTTATGACACTTGTTGGGCTGCCTGTCTGTTTTTGTTTTACAAGGCAAACGTAGAGGGGACTTCAGCACCACTACTATGGGTGAGAAGGGCCCTCTCTCATTTTGGAGTGCATCAGGGAACGCCCTGGAGTACCCCGGGGTGGGCAGGGAACCTCCAGGCCCAGCTCAGGGGCTATTTGAGGGCATCATTCCCTCCCACATTAAAGCATTTTCTAGTTATTTTAGCTGTAGGTAAAAGGCACAGAAAAATGAGGCCCGGGAGGGGCCAGCAGAGGCATTAGTCCTGACTCCCTGGTTTCTCAGTCGCCTCTCTCTCAGCGTGAGCTGTCTCACCCAGAGACTCACGGGACTGTTTCAGAGACAGAGCCTGAAAGAGCTCGGGTTTGCGGGTCTTAGATCAGTGTCGTGATGCTTGCTTTCAAGGACCCCATCTTCTCTCTGGGTTTCTAAGGACAGCAGCACTAAGGACAGCAGCACTCACAGTGGTTATGGGCTGTTCTGGAAGCTCCGGCTCATGTTTGTTCTACAGTCAGTCACCTCTCTCTTGCAGGGCACAGAACAGTCTGCAGAGCCCTCTGAAGTCTGATCCCATCTCCTGTCACTTCCAGATGGGAAAGTCCCTCAGGACTAGCCGAGGCTCCCAGAGGACCCAGGGACGCGGCCTTCTTTAGGCCGTAGGTATATTTATATCGTGGTAACTGACTGGATTACGCAATGTCATTTCAACAACATAAACAGGCTCAGGATAGCATCAGGTCGTCTTTTCAAAATAAACCCGTGGCCCAGGAGTCGCATCCCTGAGGGGATTTTTTTTTCTTTTTTTCCAAGCTGGGCAGGACTAGAAGGCTAAAGCTTCTAGTAGGTAGGCTGGACTATTTTCTCCATCTTTCCCTGAAAGTTTGAGTTCCCTCAAGAGTGAGCATACCATTGTGAGGGCTGCTCTCTGGTGAGAGTTTTTGAACAATGCTTATCAGTTTGATAAGATAAAACTCCAAGGGCAGAGTGCTCTAAACAGTCCCGCCCACTCCACTGGCCTGTCACTCAAGGCTTCACTCAAGGCTTCCCTAGTCCGCTCTGTTCTTCAGGCGCCTGCCACCCTGAAGCCCTACCTTCTTGACTGCTGGCATTCCCACTTCCTCCCCTCAGCCAGTCAACCTAACCCACCCCACCTCACGTTCCTATGCCATGTAGCGCACCCTTCAGGGTTCAACTCTAACGCCAATTCCTCCTCAGCGGGCCGTGGAGACAGAGTGACCTCTCTTTCCTTTCCATTCCTCTAAGATGGGGGCCACTTCCAACCCTGACTTCTCTAGAAGAGTCGGGAAAGAAAGAAGGGAGTGAGGTAGATGAGGAGCCTTAAGGGAGGCTGGAGTTTGCTAGCAAAAGATGGTCTTAATCTAATGTCATCTGTCACATTCCTTTTTTCTTTTCTTTCTCCTTCCTTCCTGGTTTCCCTCCCTCCCTTCCTTCTGTCTTTCCTTCCTCCCTCCCTCCCTCCCTCCCTTCCTCCCTTCCTTCCTTCCTTCCTCCCTTTCTGCCTTCCTTCCTCTGTTGCTGTTTAAGCCAAGTCTCTTGTAGCCCAGGCTGGCCTGGAACTCTCTAAATAGTGGAGGATGACCGCTGACTCGGGGTATTTCTTGCCTTCCCCTCCCATGTGCTGGGGTTGCAGGCGTATGCCACCACACCCGGTCCGTTCAGCGCTAGAAATCAAACCCTGAGCCTCACACATGCTGGACAGACGCCCTGACAGCCAAGTCCCACCTGCAGTCTCTCCATTGCATGTCCAAATAAAAAAGATCACAACAGGAATTTCTGTACCAGAATTTCAAAGTCCAGAACACAGTGCCGATATCTTCTCTGGCCACTAACTCAAATTCCAGAGCAGGAAAATAATGTGAGATGTCACTTAGGAATGTCACCCAGGGCTACAAATGTGGAGGCCTCATGCTCTGTGTTTCCACTGGAGAAGCACAGCCTCCCGGGGCCACATGGCCACCTAGGGAAGTCCCCGACTTTCAGCTTCGTGAGCTCATCGTTCGTCTGTTTTCCCCATACCTGCTCCCGTTTATCCCCGTGAAGACCTTCAGGGCTGGGTGCCTTCCTCCCAGGAATTAAATGGACGAATCACTGTGTTCTTGACTTAGAAAAACCACCAGCCAGTGCTCACAGTATTCAGCCTGCTTCCAACAGTCCCAGTTCCTAGAGCTGGTGGCTTTGACTTTAACTGACACGGGGTTAGAACATGTCTGAGTCTGTGTGCTTGGCCGGGGCCTGTGGAGAGCAACACCTGAGGGGTTTGCATTTGACCTAAAGACAGCCCCTCGTACCCTTTCAGGCATCTCTCCTTATGATGTCAAACATGAGTAGAGGTGCAAACACTGCACCGCCTTGCAAATAACAATAAGAAAGAGCCTCTGAAGATTTGGGATAGACGTAATTTTTACCAAATATCTTTAATCCAGGGTGGGTTGAATCCACAAGTATAGAACCCGCAGCCCTAGGACCTGCAGAGCCAGGAGGCTGGCTATATTTTCCAGCACAATTTTTCAAATTCCTTTTTTTTAATCTCATAAAATGTCTATATTTTAATAGCATACGTAATCCGATATCTTGCTTGGTATAATCTCAAACTAAAATCGCCAACTCCCACTTAGTGAGACAGCAGAGCCATCGCCATACAGAAATGATTATGGAAACTCAATTATATAACAAATCCACGAAGGCTCAGCATTCTTCCAGAGCTCAACCCAACAACACAGCAGTATTATCTGCCATAGAAAATTCTAGCTCTCCATGAGTGAGTGAGCAGTTTGAGGTCACTGAGAACAGCTTTGTCTTGTGTCTGAATGTCAACGAAACAAGCCCAGAAATTTCCAGAAACATCTGTAGAAATTCTTTTGGACACGTGTGACACCCCAAAACTGCACCTGGAGACTCAGACCCACCCAAAGCCAGTTTGTGTTGTTTTGTTGTTGCCGGTTCCTGCCTTTCATTCTGGTCGCCTTCCAGCCAGGTTCTGAGGGGCTCTTTGGAGCCTGTGTTTACATTACGCGGTCCCACAAATACACACTTGTCTCCCGCGGAAGGCAGCCCCTGGGTAGCCAAACAGCTGGCCACACAGAAACTGCTAGTCAATTTTGCAAAACCATGGGGTTTGGTACCTCCTGTAAATCAAGTTTCTGAAGCCCCGCCATAAATGCAGTGATCTTCGAGTTAGCTGAAGACTTCTTTAAAAAAAAATCTCTGTGAGTTTGAGGCCAGGCTAGACCGACAGCCTCCAAAACAGAGAAACCCCTGTCTCATAAAAAACCAAAAGAAAAAACCAGCCTGCAGGAATGGTACATCCCGAGACAATAATAAAACATTACTTAATTATTCTCTCTGTAACAGGAAAAGCATGAATATAAAATAGGAAAAATGAGAAAGGTAGAAACTTACATTAGTAACAAGTAAAAGCTTGGACCATATTAGCATACATTTGTTATTTGTGTACGCCTGTGCGTTTGAGCGTGGATGTCCCCAGCTCTGTACCACAGCACCATCATGAAGGTCAGAGGACAGCTTTCAGGAGTCGCTTCCTGACACACCCCACCCCTACACTCAGGGCGCCTCTTGTGTCTGCCTCTCTTGAAATGCCACAAATATTCCGGACATGAGATGAGGCTAATGTCACAGGATAGAACCTGTGTAGTTCTAGGGGAAATTTTATAAGAATACTATAAGTTCCAGAAAAATGAACTTGGCGTAGCTGAAATAGCCAGTGACAGAGAAGTGGGTTCCAGCTGTGCCTGCCGGTCCTTAACGGTCACATCTGCATGGCTGATAACGGTTCTGCTCACTCATTTTCCCCAGTGTGTGGCTTCCAGAATCTCTAAAGAGGGGATGTATTAATATCCTTTTAAAGGGAGAGAAAGAAACACTGGTACCTAGGTTCGTTTTGCCCTCAGGAGCTCCCTTGCAAAGAATGGACCTGGTTCCTCTGCCTGATGCTCTGAGAATGTCTGTAGGGAGCCCCGCATGTAGGCATTACAGCCCATGGGGGGGATGGGAGGGGGCGAGGCTAGGTCCAGCCGTCTCCAGCAAGTGACTTCTAGGATGGCGATGACAGCTTCATGGTTAGACGCAATCTAACTTATTTGACAGCCATTCTTGTCACCCTCAATTTCTCTTTGAAAAAAAAAAACAGGATTGTTTAATGACGTGGGACCACACGTGTTTCTATGATGATGAAAGACCCCGATTAAATGACTTCATGTACCTGCAGGTACTTTTAATGCTGTGTTTCTTAGTTGTGACAAATATCTTGTAGTGACTCCGGTGAGACGGCTCAGCAGGGGAAACGTTTGCCACCAAGCCCGACAATCTGACCTTCATCCCTGGAACCCACATAGCTGGAAGAAAACCATCATAAGACACCCCCTGACCACAGACGAGCATGTGCACACACGCACACGTGCACACACACACATGCACACACACACATGCACACACACTGTGGCCCACACTCCCCCTGCTAAAGTAAGTGAATAAATGGACACAATGATTTACAATTAAAGAATGAAGGCAATATAGGGTGAAGGGCACATGCAAGTTTCTCACTGTCTGTGTGGCTTTCTCGTAAATCCGACACTATTCTAAAGAGGAAAAAACACATTCTTCAGATATTGCTTTACGGTAAGACAAATATTAATCTTTTAAGGCACCTTTCTCAACACCTTGTTATCCGAGACTAATATAATAAAAATGCCCTGGAAATGCTGAGAATTGTGTGTATGCTTTTATATAAAATCCGACTCTATGTGTTGGTTAAACAAGAAAAGTGTATCTAGAAAATACACCAAACTGACAGCAGCTATGTCGGAGATCCAAGAAGCTTTCAGGGGTTTTCCTTATAGCTTGTCTGCGGTTTTAAGATTTTTCTATGGTAATCATAAGACAGCCTTCACCTTAGCACATACTGTATAAAAATGAAGTCAGATAAGATTGCTTCTAAACCCTATAAGGAAATTAAAACTCGCCACACGAACTTCCCAGGAGCCCCGATAGCAGGCAGGAGGCTGTAACTGCACAAAGCCGGGCTGAGCAGCATGAGGTGAACATGTTCCAGCCTCTGTGGAGATTCCAGGTTCTATATGTGGTTAATGTGAATTAGATAGAAACAGCTAATTATGCTTCGGGAACCAAGAGTCAAATTGATAATGACAGTATTCTTAATTTAGCATGATGGGAAGCGTGGTAAGCATGGCCCATCTAATGAGGGGGTAACAGAAAGGGAAGCCTGTGTCTTTGTTAAGCTAAACATTAAAATTAGCCGTATCTGTTACCATAGGTGCAAAGAGTGGAGTCGGGAGATGTTCACTCAGCTGCCGTTCCCCTTGGGGTCTTGCTAAGCCTGAGCAATTCATGATGCAGAGCACAGTTCGGAGAGGCCCAAGGAGTTGTCATCGGAAACATGTTTAGAGACAGAAATCAAAACGGAGAGAATAATTTCAAATCTTAAAGCAACAACAACAAAAAGCATCTCTGAGAGTTAAAACCCTTCCCCAAGAGTCATGACAACACAGACTAACAGCATGAAACCAACTTCGAGGTAAGAACACAGCTGGCCCTGCTTCCGTAACGACCGACCGCAGAACAAGCAAGGCAGCCTCCCTGAGACCCCAGACTTTGCCTAGAAACAAAATATTTAGTCTGTTGTTGTTTTTATGGAAGGGTTTTCAGTGGAAAAGCAGTTCCACTTGTCAATCAGCTAAGTTCCAGGGGCTAATAGATTCCGGTGTTTGGGGCGGGGTGGGGGTGTCAACACAGAATTTAATTTAGCATCTCACAATATGCCCACATGCCCAGAAAATGTGGACAGCTTGATAGGGCGTACTGAGGCAAAGAAGCAAGACCCAAACAGTGCTTTAATGTATAGGAAAGAATAGTTGCAATCAGCTCTTGTGAATTGGACAGAGGGCTTGGAGATGAAGCAATTATCGGCCATCGGGGATTAATAGTAAAGTGTGAAGCCAAGCTGTATATGTTAGGGGCAGAACATGTTGCCTATAGAAAACGACAAAGGACGTTTCTTACTATTAAGTGAGATTAAACGTAATGGCCTGATTTAATCACAAAGACAGAATTAAATTCAGATGGCAACTTCAAAGTGGACACAGGAGCACAGGCCGCACTTGCATTTACATATAGCTGGCATAGCTTGGCCCGCAGCACAATAGGATAAAGTTTCTTTGGCCACTTAAACAATTTTCTATTCTTCACTCTTTTTTTCCCTTGAACACTCACTGTATTTATCCCCCGACTGCATTCGGCTAATAAGAAGGAGCTGAGAGTTATTTTAATTCACGGATGCTATAATTTTTAATTCTTTCAAAGTATGAAAAAGCCTGAAAAGGTCAATAAGAACAGCGTACTTTATAATCAGATTGGAACCCAAAGAACCAAAGAGTGGGGGGAGGGGGAGGGGGAAGGGAAGGGGGAGAGAGAGAGAGAGAGGAGGAGGAGGAGGAGGAAGAACGGGAGGGAGGGAGGAAGGGAGGGTAGGGAGGGAGGGAGGGAGGAGCTGATGAGTTGGCTCAGTGGTTAACGTGTATCCCACAACAAGCATGAGGACCTGAGTTCAGATCCCCAGCACTCACGGAGAAGCCAAGCATGGGTGCACACACCTGTAGCCCCAGCACTGGGGTGGATGGTGATGGAGATGGTCTGATGGGGGAGGGATGCTGGCCAGTCAGTCTAGCTGAACTGAGGAGCTCCACCTTAGAGAGGGGCCAGGTGTCAAAGACTAAGATGGAGATCAACCTCAGGACTCCACAACTGTACACAGGGGTGTGCACAGACACGACATACCCCACGGGCACGCACACACAAGACACGGCATACCCCATGTGCACACAAGACACAGCATATTCCATGTGCACACACACACAAGACACAGCATATCCCATGTGCACACACACACAAGACACAGCATATCCCATGTGCACACACACACAAGACACAGCATACTCCATGTGCACGCACACACAAGACACGGCATACTCCATGTGCACACACACACAAGACACAGCATATCCCATGTGCACACACACACAAGACACGGCATATCCCATGTGCACACACACACAAGACACAGCATATCCCATGTGCACACACACACACAATTTTTTCCTATTAAAATGGAAGGAAGTAAAGTCCTTAGAGTGTCCGCTGTCTTTAAAACCTACTTTCAAACAAAGGTCTGAGCTCTGAGGTGTTTCCGGCCTTATGTAGACCATGTCTCTCCTCAAGTCTGGATGCACGCCATAGGGTGGACGTGGCTGCCCCACTGTTCCTGAGCTGAACACATGGGAATCTGTTAGGCTCGTTATGGCCCCTAGCAAATATTATGCGATCTCATTATATACTTATGATGTTATGATGACATTATACTTACATAGTAACATTTATGTGTTATTATACACACTATATATATATATGTATCATATAAATGATTAGCAAGCCCACTCAAGCCAACTGTTCTTCAGGGAATTATTCTGAATAGGACAGACTTCGTGATTTGTTTATCAGGACATTAGAAACAAAGTTGTCTTTAACTTTGAAGCCAAATGGAAATTAACTAGCATGCTTACCTTTGTCAAGCTTTGCTGACAAAGTGAAATACTATGCAGCCAGGAATAAGGACGTCACTCTGAAATAACCCGAAGCAATTGCAAATAGTGTTCTGGAGCTTCAGGTAGTCAGATTGAGAGACTGTGGGAGAGAGATGCCCATAGCCATCTTAGTGAACAGTGGGAAACACCATCTGAAGTAGAGGATTAGTCTACGTGTGTGTGTGTGTACATGGAGAAACACCATCTGAAGTAGAGGATTAGTCTACGTGTGTGTGTGTGTGTGTGTGTACATGGAGAAATACCATCTGAAGTATAGGGTCAGTCTACGTCTGTGTGTGTGTGTGTGTGTGTGTGTGTGTGTGTACATGGAGAAACACCATCTGAAGTATAGGGTCAGTCTACGTCTGTGTGTGTGTGTGTGTGTGTGTGTACATGGAGAAACACCATCTGAAGTAGAGGATTAGTCTACGTGTGTGTGTGTGTGTGTGTATGGGGAAACACCATCTGAAGTAGAGGATTAGTCTACATCTGTGTGTGTGTGTACATGGAGAAACACCATCTGAAGTATAGGGTCAGTCTACGTCTGTGTGTATGTGGAGTCTGGAAGGAGGAGGAAGGAAGGGGGAGTGTTTTAAAACATACTGGTTTTTTATCTATGGATAGTGAGGATTTTTAGTTTTATTCTGTGTGTGTGTGGTGTGTACATGTGTATTGTATACATGGGGTGTATGTACACATATATGTACATGTGTGTGTACACGGGGTATATGTGTGTACACATGTGTATACATGGGGTGTATGCACATGTGTGTACATGGGGAATGTACATGCATGTATGTACATGTGTGTATCCATGGGTGCATACATGGAACCCTCCACCTTGATTTTTTGAGACAAGATCTCTCACTGGGACCTGGTACTTGCAATTAGGCCTGGTTGCCTGGTCAGCCAGCCCCAGGAATGGACCTGCTTCCCCTTCCAGTGCTGGGACACACCTATCACCACACCACACGGATACTGAAGGCCCCTCCCTCGTGCTTAACAAGCACTTCACTGAGGGAACATCTCCCCAGCCCCGTGTTCCAACCCCCCCCCCCATGCTTCACTGGTTTCTTATAACTATGAGGCATCTATTTACAACCAGAAAAGGAAATCTGGTTTATTTCTCAGCGAAGCCCCTGCTTGTGAGAAGATGGGGTGAGCATTAGGGAAGTCATTTAGGGACTGAAGAGTTCTTCTGATGTCAAGATGAGGCCCACCCCATCCCCAATCCTTTTATTTGTAGGTACTAAAATGTGTAATTCTTTCACATTTCTTGGGGACGGGAGCTGAAAAAGTCATCAAGAACAGGCTGCAACCAGAATGGTGCCAAAAGAATGGAGGGAGGAGGGACGGGGAGGGGGAGGGAGGAGGGGGGAGGGAGGAGGGAGGAGAAAGAGATCTGGGTTGGGGAGAGGATGAAGACATCAGGGAGAAAGAAGGAAAAAGGGAGAGAGATGAGTCGGTGGAGGGGAGAAAGGAAAACCATCTGTGTGGAAATGTTAAATCTCAGAAAAGAAAATAAAAGGCAAGATCGTGGGTTTAGAAGATGGCTCAGTGGGCAAATTGTTCGCCCTACAAACACAGCGATCTGGAGAGTCTACAGGAACTGCAGAAACGGGTGTGAACAAGATGGGGGGAAGCCCCGTCCTGAGGAGGAAGGAAGAGACAGCAGGGCCTCTGAGCTCATTGGCCGCTGACCTAACGCTGAGCTCCCGACCAATGAGGGACCCTGTCTTAAAGGGAGCGGGTGGCTTTCCTGAGGGTAACACCCAATGTCATCTGACCTCTACACAAAAGGTGAAGAGACAGACAGACAGACAGACAGACAGACAGACAGACAACGATTTGTGTTAGTTTTAATTCTGACTGAAAGCTGCGTCTTTTGTGTCACCTACAGTACATACGTTAGCCAGCTTTCTTGGGACCTCAGCAATGGTCCAGTCCTGTGCCAGCCTGTTCCTTATGGTCTGTGGAGCTCCTGAACTATCCGCCTGAAGACTGAGCTCGCAGCGCAAAGCCAGACTGTCTGTCCCCCAGACGTCAGCACTGAGTGCCTCAGTCTACTGACCGCCGGGGGGCAAGGAAGTGAATGTGGCGTTGAGTCTGGTCCCTGCAGTCATTGGGACCTTCTGTGGGACTATTCTGTGTTATTTTATCTGTATGGTACAGAGGGTGCCAAGAATGAAGCTTGGGTGTCCAAATAAAAACAGTCTAGAAGTCAATCACGCCAGTCTTTCTTTCTGAAGGAGAGGCCACGGAGGAGCGCTGCTTACTGGCTTGTTCTCCGTTGTGACCACAGCCCCATCTGATGGAGGTGACATCTCAGCCAGCTTCCCTCTCCCTATATGAAACTAGTTTGTGTCAAGTTGCTAAAAAATAACGTTACAGCCTCTACGATTGAGCCAGTGAAATTAAAATAAATACAAAGCTGGATCCCGAACACGGAGCTACGAGGAAGGAGGGCTACAAAAGCCAGAAGGGATTTACGGTTCTCTCGGGGTCAGCGTTTCTTCCCTTTTGCTTTTGTTTCTATTTTCAGAGGGCGTTTGAGGCAAACCCAGCCTTAGAGCAGATCCTTCCCTAGTCCATCTGTGCCCTAGGTGACCAGCCATGGTCACTTGGATGGGGGAGGGGACACTCTCCAGACAGACTGACAGATACACACAGAGACACACACATTCAGATGCACACAGGCATGCATGCACACACACACACACACACACATACACACATACACACAGACATGGATGTGCACATACACACACAGACATGTGCGCACACACATGCATACGCACACAGACATGCGGGCACACATACACACACTCACATATACAGACATGGGTGCACACACACACACATACACACATACACACAGACATGGATGTGCACATACACACTCACATACACACAGACATGCATGCGCACACACACACACTCACATGCACACAAAGACATGCCCATGCACACACATACACACATAGACATGCATGCACACACACACACTCACATACACACATAGACATGCATGTACACACACTCACATACACACACAGACATGCATGTACACACATATACTCACATACACACACAGACATGCGTGCACACATACACACACTCACATATACAGACATGCGTGCACACACACAAGCACCCATGCCCGTGCACACACTCACACCCCCTGTCCCTGCACCAGCGGGTAGCCCTTGGTGCATCTGCAGATCCCACTTTCTGACATCTGGCCAAGCAGTGCCCCCTCTCCCTGTGTCCTCTGCCCTCTGCCCCTCCCTTCCCCACCCCGCTCTTGTTCTGGGCGGTAGGGTCAGAAGTGCTCCACAGTTCAACGTGGGAAGTCTCCCCAGGAAGTATAGGCTCATAAATCTCACCCAACAAGAGGCGCCCTTCAACCTCCTGCTTGTTAGGAAAACTCCCAGCTGCTAATTGCTGGTGGGCAGTGTTGGGGAGGCCAGGGTGCAGGTGTGCACGGGCTGGGGTGGGAGCAGAGAGCTCTGGAGTACCTCCCTGCATAGTGTCCCGACCGCACGCTTGGGTGACTCAGTCTCTTTGTATTGCTCTTCTCCATGACAGCCCTCTGCTGCTAACCCTGTCCTTGTGAGCAAGCTCCATACCAAGGACTCATTTGGAAAGGGATAGCCGTGATTCTCTTTGCTTTGGTACTGTGTGCTAAGCCCCATCTGGAGTTCAGGCCATATGTTAATGACAGGAAGTGTTTGTCTAAACATCAGGATGTGTACGGTACCGTGTTAAGTATCTTGACCTCTGAGTGTGAAGCTGGTATCCAACAAAATCAAACAGCCAACAGCTTATGGACCACAGTTCTTATGTAAGACCACACTGTGTGACCCTGGGCCAGTCACTTGACATCTCTGACCATCGCCCCCCACTGTGGAATGGGGTTCTTGGACAGACAGGGCAGGGATAGCTCTAAGTCTTGGCATGCTCATAGCCTCCAAGCCCTACCTTGTGTAGCAGCCATGGAGATGGTGAAGGGAAGATTTCCTTGGTCTTTGTCCTGCCAGATTTGCCCAAGAGACCAAACTGGTACTAAGACTTGACTAGAAAACCTAGGGAATTCAGGCCAGATCTATACAATGAGGCTGTCTGGCCAACTCTAACGCTCCTGCCCCCTGTGATAAGTGAAGTAGCACCCGGGGCATGCAGGGGTTTGAAGACTGATGGCAGCAGGGGTTGTAATCACACAGCACACAGGTTCCTTTACACCCGTTAACTTGATCCCACAGCCGTAGGCTCCAGCCCTCTGCAGAGAAGGGTTAGAGGTGTCTCACTGGCAGAGTGCTTGCTGAGTATATGCCAAGATCCGACTCGCATCCCCAACACTGCCAAGACTACAAGGAGCCATCCCGGCCAATAATGTGTTCTCCTTGCAAACAAGAGGAGCTGAGTTTGAATCCCAGAACCCAGGTAACGATGTAAGGGGAACACTGACTCTATAGACTGGTTCTCTGACCTCCATGCATGTCACGGCTCACACACTGACCTGCACACATGTGCACACACACTGACCTGCACACATGTGCACACACACTAAATAAATAGGGTTTTTTAAAACGTGGACATGTAGTAAGAATCTGTGATTCTAGTATTGTGGACATAGAGACAGGCAAATCTCTGACCTTTTCCATGTGGCACCAGATCAATGAGGCATGTTTGCTCCAAAAACCACGTGAGTGCACCTGAGAAATAACACGGGAGTTATTATGTGGCTCTACATGTGTGTGTACAATACAAACTCACACACATCCATGTGTGTACAATACAAACTCACACACATCCATTTGTGTGTACAATACAAACTCACACACATCCATGTGTGTACAATACAAACTCACACACATCCATGTGTGTACAATACAAACTCACACACATCCATGTGCATACTACAAAGACACAAACCAGCTACACCCCAACAACCCTCATAAAATAACCACAAGAGACTTGAGCCCCTTGTATGTGCTCCAACCAGACAGACAGAGTGTGGCCTTCAGCCCGTAGTGGAGACTGGGAACAGCCAAGACACCAGAGGCTGCTGAAGCTTTTCTCGTCCCAAGAGGGGGCAGCAAGGTCAGAGCAGAGGGCAGGAGGGGACAGCAGGCAGGACAACGGGCCTAGGCAACTGGTACGCTGGCCCAAGAGAGGGCGTGTCTCTGGGGCATTCTGCCTCCCTCAAGCTTGGCTCAGATTCTCCACCAGTCCCCAGAAGAACCCTTTCTGGACAGCATAGGACAAACTTCACCCTTTCGGAACACAAGGGAAATCCTCCTGGCGGCCTGAACCATTTGGAACAACTGGTAGATTCCCCACTCCCACCCCTGCCAGGTTCACGAATGGCTCCCAGTCAGTAACAAAGAGCACTTGAGAAGATGACACACTCTGGTGACACGGGTTGAGTTTTGATGTTCTTGCCCAAAATGTCTACACATAGGGAAGAAGCTGATTCTTTAACATGACCGTAGGGAGAATGGCCTGACGTTGCAGGGCACGGCCCATCACTGACGTCTTCTGCTTTTGAGCATGTTTTCCGTTTGTTTCAGGCACTTCGAGGAAAAGAGCTTCCTATGGGGTGACACATTTAGAATGGTTCTGGACCCATGGTGCATGCCGTGGTCACCACTGCATTCCAGGTGGACCTCTATCCACTTCCAAGCCAAACCTGCTGCTTCCCCCGTCTGTCCGTCTGTCTGTCTGTCTGTCTGTCCGTTTGTCTGTCTTACCTCTGGCTAGGTTATGCCCCTTATCTGGTCAAAGTCATCAGTTATCTCCACCCCTGAAACACATGCCCCTGAGAGAGTCGACAACTCGGCCTGTATCGTCTGACGGTTGATTGGAAACACATCCATGCTGAAGAAACCCATGGTAGACACTGAACACCAATGCCTCCAAATCAAAGTGGCCTTGTGTCGTCAAGGACTCAGGAATACAGGACCCTGGGCTGTCCCCACAGAGGTCTTTCAGTGCCCCTGTGTACTGGACAGCCCATTGCTTCTGAAGTGCAACTTAATTGAAGAGTCCTCCAAGCTGCAGACAGTGGGGGAGACCCTTGCCCGCATAATGAGACAGTGCTACACTAGAATCCCTGTCTCCTTACACGGAATGTGGGTCCACGTAATTAAATGTAGGGTGCTTTCCTCATGGACACACACAGACACAGACAGACAGACCACACACACACACACACACACACACACACACTCACACACACCACACGGTGACAGGTGCTCACTGGGACTAAAGACATCATTGCGTGGCCTCAGTACCAAACTAGAATGTGGGTCCACGTAATTAAATGTAGGGTGCTTTCCTCATGGAGTAACACACAGACACACACAGACCACACACACACACAACACACACACACACACACACACGGTGAGAGGTGCTTGCTGGGACTAAAGACATCATTGCGTGGCCTCAGTACCAAACTGGTGCAGATCCAATTGTCCCCCGATGAAGAGGCAATGTTTCTGAACTCCCTTTGGCTACTACTGCAAGCCTGTGATCTTCCTAGGGACCTCAGGGGCTCAGATGGTGTGGGGTTGGGGTAGAACACTGGGCACTGAGCTCCACCAGGGCTGGGTTCACATAAAGGAAGAAAAAAAAAACCAAATTGTAAAAGGGCGGGGCTGGGGGGCTACATTTAATTGGCTAGGAAGCAGGACCCCCGGGGCCTCTGCTTTCCCAGCTTCCACAGAAGGATTTAAGAAGAGACTCTCCCCGCCCCCAGCGCCCAAAAAGAAAGGGGTGAGAGTAATCCAGGTTTGGTCCAGCCAAGACAAATGGCATGCAGAGTATACAGTTGCTTTGCACATGGCATGTGCTTTCATGGAAGCGGGAGCGGGGAGCAGGGTGGGGGGCATAGGAAAGGGGGACTAAAAACAACTTGCTGTTTTCATATGGTTGCGGGGAAAACTGTTTTGTCCCCATCACTGTGCAGAGTGTCAGTGGTAGGCACCGTGTCGTGACAAGTTTCTTTCTTTCTTTCTCTCTCTCTCTCTCTTTTTTTTTAAGTTAAGCTAAGCTCACCCCGCGCCTCGGCCCCCCGAGGTCCCTGCAGCTTTAATTGTGTTCAGTATGATCTGGCGAACAATATGTCTTGATAAATGTGAATGGCGATCCAGTGCGCGGCTCCCCTTGGCATTGCCGCAAAGCCAGGCCTCGCTTTAGTGAACCGGTTCAGGAATGTGGGTTAATTCGGCCGACCCTTTTTACCCCCACAGCTCTGTTTTTGTGAGGTTGGCAGAAACTGACACGTTTTCTTTTGCTTAATTAAGTTGTTCAGTAGAAGGCTGGTCAAACAGTTGCGTCTACGTGGGGAGTCTGGGGATGCGCAGAAAGCCGTGGGCGTTTCCAACATAAAAAGGGGGATTCTGTTATTGTTTGGGTGTAGACGGGTCGTTTTTTCAAAGTTACTGCTGCCTGAGTGACCACAGCCTTGCGCACAGCCCTCAAAGGACATAAAGCTGCTTAAACACAACCACCTTGCGTTCCAAAGTGTGGTTTTAGAGAGAGCTTGAGTGCACAGGGAAAAAGAAGTAAGGAGAGGCTGAGCAGCGTCGCTGTGTGGAGTTTTATTCTATCCTAGACTTTCCTTCCTTCCCTCCTTCCCTCCTTCCCTCCTTCCCTCCCTCCTTCCTTCCTTCCCTCCTTCCCTCCTTCCTTCCCTCCTTCCCTCCTTCCCTCCCTCCTTCCTTCCTTCCCTCCTTCCCTCCCTCCTTCCTTCCTTCCCTCCTTCCCTCCTTCCCTCCCTCCTTCCTTCCTTCCCTCCTTCCCTCCTTCCCTCCCTCCTTCCTTCCTTCCCTCCTTCCCTCCTTCCCTCCCTCCTTCCTTCCTTCCCTCCTTCCCTCCTTCCCTCCCTCCTTCCTTCCTTCCCTCCTTCCCTCCTTCCCTCCCTCCTTCCTTCCTTCCCTCCTTCCCTCCTTCCCTCCCTCCTTCCTTCCTT
Organism: Mesocricetus auratus; assembly: GCF_017639785.1. Lineage (NCBI taxonomy): Eukaryota > Metazoa > Chordata > Mammalia > Rodentia > Cricetidae > Mesocricetus > Mesocricetus auratus. Next base: position 6,353,737 of record NW_024429192.1, on the reverse strand, counting down.
CCCTCCTTCCCTCCTTCCTTCCTTCCTTCTTTCATTCATTCCTTCCTTCCTTCCTTCTTAAGGCAAAGCACAGGCTCATTTAAATAAGAGATCCTACGAATTGGGGCTGGTAAGATGCAACTCTTGCTTTTCAGGCCCTCAAAAAGGACTGGTAGCCAAGGGTCTTGTCTTGGCACTAAGCAGAGACATGCGTCTTAGGCACCATGTTCCAGGCACCAGGGCTGGTGAAATTCACCCCCAAACCCAGCCAGTGACATTCCTGCTTTCGTTCCTTGCTGATGTTATGACAACCAAGGACAATATGGGTCTCATGGGTATTCAAAGGACCAGAGTATCTGATCCCAGCATCTCCCATTCCGCTTGGAAACCCCAGTGCATCTAATTCAATCACCTTTATCATTCATGTGCAGACCCCCCCCCGTTCTGTGGGTGTTTATTTGGATGCTAGAGTTTTCCTTACTGCATGTGTTAGTGGTGTTAAGGAAAGGCTTGTGCCCCAGACAGGGTTCTATCAAAAACCTTTGTGCCTCGGTTTACCAATAGCAGCAGGTGCCCAACGATGTTTACAGAGCCAGCTCTTCTCACCCATTTCTCATCTCAGCTTACTCTGTGTCTCCCTCAGACTCCCCCAGACTCCCCCAGACTCCCTCAGACTCCCCCAGACTCCCCCAGACTCCCTCAGACTTCCCCAGACTGCCTCAGACTCCCCCAGACTCCCCCAGACTTCCCCAGACTCCCTCAGACTTCCCCAGACTCCCTCAGACTTCCCCAGACTGCCTCAGACTCCCTCAGACTTCCCCAGACTGCCTCAGACTCCCCCAGACTCCCCCAGACTCCCCCAGACTCCCTCAGACTCCCCCAGACTACCTCAGACTCCCTCAGACTCCCCCAGACTCCCCAGACTCCCTCAGACTCCCCCAGACTCCTCCAGACTCCACAAGCGCTAAGTTGACCAACAATGCCGTTTTCAAGTCATGAACCCCGTGTTCTCAGGGACTGTGCATCCCAATTGCAGTGCTTGCACGCTCTGGGTCTCCAGGAAGGACCGTTCCGCCTGCTGCGCAGCACACATGCAGCTCTCCTGCCAGCCTTTTTCTTCTGGAGAGGGAGGAGACCAGAGTTAAATGTTTGCAGGGTTTTCCTCGTGTCCTCCTCATTTCTTTTAACACAGAAGAAGGTGTGAGCTGATTGTGTGACTGACTCGAATTGTGTGAATGGCAAAATGATCTTCACACCAAAAACTCTGTTTGGGGACATAAGTTACCGAGATCAACAGTCTACACTGACTATAAGTAATATCTGCTACTTTCAGACATTTCTGGAGATCTTTGCATACTCTGGGTGTTTAGATTGTGCACACTCATGTTCCCACCTTCCAAAATGCACACACACACAACACATATATATACACACACATGCACACACACAAAGATACACACACATACATACACTCATACATATATATACACACATACACATATACACACACATGCACACACAAAGATACACACACATACAAACACACATACACACATATACACATATACACATATACACACACATACACACACAAAGATACACACGCACACACACGCACGCACGCACGACCATAGGTACGCACTCATGTTTCAAGGTCCTTCCAGTCTGTCTTTGGAGGGGGGCTTTGGAAACCCTGCTTGTGTGTCTGAGTTCCAGATAACCTTGGGAGCTGGTCTCCATCTTGTGTGAGACCGAACCCCGCTTTTGCATGGGCCACTGCACACGCCGGGCTAGTTGGCCCAAAGGCTTCTAGGCATTCTCTCGTCCCTGTCGCCCGTTTCTTGGTAGGATAGCTGGGCCTACAGACATGCTAAGGGACGGTTGTATCTAGGGGCTTGAACTCTCGCTCTCATGCCTGTGTGCCAGGCACTTCACCCACTGAGCCAGATCCTAGAAATTCTGTTTTGTATAACTGCTTTCCCAAATGGCTTGTTCTAGAAAACTAAAGCCAATGGCACAAAAACTCCCAGTGCTCTTTCCAGACCTGCTGGCTAACATTTAAGGAGCCTATAGGACCCTGGTTGGTGCCCTTGACGTACTCTCCCCTCGGTCATGACCGGCGGAAGGCGCTGGAATCCAGATCTTATTCCCGTCTATGGCTGTGGGATCATCATGCTACCTGACTCATCTTCACAAAGGCAAAACTGAACCTACACACCCCCACCCAGAACTCAGAGGGAACAGCTGTCTGCCAGTGCCAGCGTCTCTTAGCAAGAGAGCTGTGAGGGCCCGTGAAGGCCTGAGCAGATGGGAGCCGGGATGGCCGGCCGACCCACCGACCGGCAAGTGGCCGCGAGAGTCCTGCCACCTGGCCCTCTTCCCACAGTCTGAGAGGAGTGTGCGGCTGGCGACCTGACTCCCACTCGAGGCAGCAGGCCTGACTCCGACAGCCTGGTCACATCTCTTGCTTTGGCTTTTTAAAATCCAGGACACATTTCCCCTTAAAGTCACCAAGTTCCAGCCGCCGGGGAGCGGGGTCCTCACACGCAGGGGAACAGAAGGCCTTCCTCTGTGTGGGCAAGCCCGCAAGAGTTCCGAGTCTGCATTCGGGCCTTGGGGACAGAGGGCAGGATTCACAAGAGCCTGGAGCTATCCCACTACCCCTGGCACTTGCGGCACCACACGGAGCTGTGTGGCTCCTCGGGACAAAGAGGAGTGTTTTCACCAGCCCAGCGTTCTGCTGACAAACGCATAATGAACTGACAGAGAGCAACGGAGCAAGCAGCAGCAGCAGCAGCAGCAGCGGCGTTTCAAAACCCCCAGCTACAGGGGAGGCCCAGCCTGAGTGGAGATGGTCACTTTGTGCAGGTGTCAGGCCAGTGTCCCTGAATTTGCATGCATTTGCATAGACTGTCAAACAGTTGGCCGACGACGAGTCTGAGGAGGTCTGGATACAGCCCAAACCTGTCAGTGGCTTTCTCCTTGCCAGTCAAGGTTGGCTTTGGCTGCAATTAAAACAGGAAACGACTGCTTCTGACATTGCAATAGAGACCCGGCCACAGCTGGGCCAAGCTAAACGGGAGAGTGTGCTCTGTTTAGAGAAGGTGCGCACTCAGACAAAAGGGGAAAGAGGAGAAAGGCGTGACTAGTGGGGAATTCTGAGAGTCACACCAAACACATTCTTCCGGGGGGGGGGATAATATTCCGCAATTCTCCCAGGCCCGTGGTGTTTTTCGGGGTGTGCAGGCTCACCCCTCTGAGGGAGACCAAGTCTCCCTGCAAGAGGACCTCTCCAAACACTGCACCTTCCACATCCAAAGCGGCGGGAAGCAGCACCTGCTGTGCACGCGTGCGCGTGGGTTTCCACACAGTGCTCGCTGCCCGATAAAGCCTCACTGTGTGCTTGAGGTTGGCCTGGTTCGGGGGGGGGTGAGAAAATGGAGGAGACTGTTGTTCCCCACTGCATGGGCGGGAGGATTACAGATCATATTAGCATATGGATTGCGGTGGGAAAGAAACAAAAATCAGGGCTTCCACTACTGTAAGTCTGAATGGGCTCTCAGGATGAAGGGGGAGGGAGAGGAGAGCTGTATGGGAGGCAGCAGTTGCTTTTAAGACTATGTGAGATTTCTAGTTTCCGAGGTGCTGTGTTACAGCAGGGTTAAGCAAGACCTAGCAATTTGTTAAATACTTCATCTCCAGAACAGTGGTGGGCACTACAGTTTCACGAGCAGCAGATAATAGATTCTGTTTATTCACCAACAATACTGACACTGTTTAGCTCCGGCCTGCAAGTGGCTGAGCCATCTGGCTTATATCTCCACAGTAAAACATTGTCTGTGACACAAAAAATGACTACATCCCCAGGACAAACTAGTGTGACCTCTAAATAAAGCCTTCCTCTGAAGCTATGATATCACACTGCACAGGGGACACCAGCACAATTGAATCTGGTCACCAAAAGCCCAAGTGAGATAGGACTATGTAAATGGGACTTTATAGGAGACGTTTTGTCCTCCGTGGCAAACCATCTAGATCCGTCCACAGCACTGAAACATCTTTTTCATTCACCCTGAGGACAACAGGGTGGTTCTTCTGGGGGCTTGGCAGTCCTCCTTCTCCGGCTCCAGGCGGAGGAAGCGCACATCCGTGTCCCAGAGACGACACCTGCAGCCAGCCTCTGCTTCCAACAGCATGTCACTGACGGCCCCACCTGCACCAGCCTTGCGGCTGACATGTCGCAAACAAGCAGCCCTTTCTCTTCCCTGCCAGGGAGAAAGCCCGAGTCTGCCAGTTTCTTCACAAATAGCCGCACAAGTCACCCACGGCCGTGGGCCACCTGAATACCCGCTTCATGAGACAAACGGGTGTGCACCCGCGCACACACACACACACACACACACACACACACACACACACACACACACACGCTACCACCACTACCGAGAAAGGAGCTGTTTCAGAGGAAGAAGGGTCATTCCCCGGAAAGGACCCCACACTCAGTTACTACTACCAACACGTTACAGCAGTGGAAAACGCAGACGGATCTGAAACGGGCGTGGCTTACGTGCCCTCGCTCCAGCACCTTCCAATGCCTGCTTATATTGCTTTGTTTGTGTTTTAGAGGAAAGTACTCATATACCTAAAGCAGCTTCTGCATGGGCTGGTTCATCAAATAGCGCCTCTAAACTCTCACTCCAGGCAAAACGCACCATTTTACAGCCAGAGCTGCCTGAGGTGACAACAGGGACAAAGACACCGTGTGTGGAGATAGACAGAGGAGGAATGAATAGTTCCTCCTCCTCCTCTTCCTTCTTCTCATTCACTTACGCACTGTGCGCGCACGCGCATGTGTGCAGGCCCATGTGAGCCACAGCACACGTGAGACCATGTTGAGATCAGAGGACACCTTGCGGGCCTTGGTTCTTTCCTTCTACCATAGGGGTCCCGGGGCTCAGACTCAGGCCATCAGGCGTGAGGAGGGCTGGTGCTTTTGCCTACTCCTGAGCCATCTTGCTGATCCGTGGGTTGAATTCTTACGTGAGAATTCGCTGGCCCCATCATCTTGAGAAAAATCATTTAATAGCTATTCTCAGCTTGTAAAAAGGGATAACAGTTATTTATTTCACATATTCAGAAAATGGGAAGAGAGATTCTTAGCACATGCCTAGCTGTATACTATGAGTTTAATAAACGGTAACTAGCAATAATTGTGGCTTTCAAACTCTTAGTGTAAAAATAACCTGTTGGGCACTAGCCATGCATTTAAATGTCCATTGACCATTTCTTCAGAATATTAGATGTATTAGCAGTGAAAGTTTAGCATAAAGCTGGGGTGTTTGGCAGTTAGATTGGAAACTAGGCTTGGGTCCTGATTTGTTTCTGTTGTAGGCCTTTCTATATGCAGCATGGAACTGGCCAGAATTTTTGTCAAGTTATTCTTATGACTGCCAGGTTTTAAAAAATGAGATGCCACGCACACAGTATGTGACCATCTGTATAGCTTTGAACACTTAAAAGTGTGCCTTGACTTTAGTGCCGACCAGCCTTGGAACCTTAATTATTTGCAAGTATTTTCAAAGTTAAGTTCTGCCCTTATGACAGGCTGCTCTCTAGAAACAACACTTTGGGTTTGGGGATTTTGTTGTTTCTGTTCTTGTGTTTGAAGGTTGAAGTTTGAAAATTGTGTTGTTCCCCCTAACCTGTGAATCATGAAATCCCAGTCTGACCTAGGGTGTGAGAGGTTGTTCTTTGTACAAAACGTGGGTACAAATGACATGATGGACAATTGTAGGATGAGTTCTGGCTCTTTCCTGACTAAACTATCTAACAGTTTAATTTGTTACTGCCTAGTGGCTTTGTCTCCCACCAAAAGAGCCTTGTTAACATTTTCAGGAGAAATTTAAAGTGTACACATAATAATGAAGCTAATAGAAATTTCCGTGTGGCTCTATGGAAAAATCCTCTAGATTTTCTTTGTATATGAAGCACTCAGCATGTATGCACAAATCTTACCTCGTCTTTGCAGGTAGCTTTGGGTGAAGTTTTGGTAACTGTTTTAATACTTAAATTGAAAACATCTGCACACATCACACTATTCTATGCATTCTGGTTGATAAAGGATAGGAAACTGTCCCTAGGTAGCTGCCATCAGGCCAAACACTCCTGCCTCTGGGACCTACAGGAGTGCAGCTAAGGACAAATGTGAATGGTTACATTTGGAGACACATCTTGGGATAAGAAGGCATAGTTGACTCATCTGCTTTCCTGGTGGCAATGTGAATTGTAGCAGTCTGTCTAGACAGCAATTTGACAGTTTCTAGCAACATGTTTAATATTTACACCTGGTGACCCAGAAACTCCACTCCTGGGACTGTCTCCTAAGGAGTTCATCCTTTAAGTGTGCAAGGAACAGAGGCACATGGGAATTTGTTACAGCACTATTCACAGGGGAGAGATAGGGATAACGTAAAAAGGGATGCTTACAGCCTGTGAGCCTGGAGCTGTCCTTCTGGGATCAAATCCTACTGTGCTAGGATTAAGAATGGAAATGTAAGGGGTTGGAGAGATGGCTCAGCAGTTAAAAGCAATGACTGCTTTTCCAGAGGACCTGGGTTCTATTCCCAGCACCCACGTGCTGGCTCACAACCATCTGTGAATCCGCCTCTGGAGAATCTGAAATCCTCTTCTGGTCAGAGTACTGGACATGAGCGGTGCCCAGACACACATCCAGCCAAAACACGCATACACACAAAATGAAATAATAATAATCATTTTTAAATAATGGAAATACATGTGCTGCAAGGACAGTTCAGGATAAAGACACTTTCTGATCTTCAGAGGACACCTGTGGCCCCCAGGGACACCTGTGGCCCCCAGGAGCACCTGTGGCCTCCAGGGACACCTGTGGCCTCCAGGGACACCTGTGGCCTCCAGGGGCACCTGCACTCACACGCATATATCTACATTCAGGATATCTATGCACAATTTAAAATCATAAAACATGATTTGTTCTTTATGTGCGTGAGCAGTTTTCTTGTAAAAACCTGGTGCCCTTGGAAGTCAGAAGCAGGTGTCAGACATGCTTGTGAGTCACCGTGTGAGTACGGGGAACCAAACCAGGTGCTTTGTAAGAAGAAACACTCTTATCCACTGAACCGTCTCTCCAGGCCCTAAAAAACTGTTTTTAAAAATTAGAAAAGAATGCATGAGCATTGATTGATGCTTGATTAGAGTATTTGTAAAAATGAAAAACGGGAGATTACCATAATTTACAGTGTATTCCATGGAAAGAACATTGGACAGCCATTTGTATAATATCTGTCTATACATAAAACGATCTGGGCTGAGCATCGTGTCACACGCCTTTAATCCCAGCTCCTGGGAGGCAGAGGCAGGCAGATCTCCGTGAGTTCGAGGCCAGCCTGGTCTACAGAGTGAGTGCCAGTATAGCCAGGACGGTTATGCAGAGAAACCCTGTCTCGAAACCAAAAAACAAAACACACGCACAAAAAAAAAAAAAAACAAGTGGGGGGAGGGAGGAAAAACCTAGAAGAATGCATAGCGTGTCCCAGAAGATGAAAAGAGACTCTTCATTTCTACAGCTTTTTTTTGGTGGTGGTGTTAGAATTTTACTTTTTCTAAACCACAACACACAATCCTTTTTTTTGTACTTGAAAAAGCAATACAAATTCAAATAATGTGTTTCCCAGTAACTGTTCATTGCCAGGCTGCAGATATCCCTTGGCATAGGTACATGAACTTTATAAGGGAAAGGAGAGGGGCAGCTGGCCGGCCAGCTTCCTGGATGCCCACTGTGAGAAGGGTTGATGCCAAAGGCTGAATGCATACAGCCAAGGAGAGGGGGGGAAATCTCAAGCTCTTTCCCTGCAGAACTTACTGTAGCATAATAAATCTGTGGTTTAAAATACAGTATAAATGAACAAAATGGCTTGACTTTGCCATCCATAGGGTTTTAATGATTTATGATTCGTTTTTGCAAAAATGATATAAACACTGACCTACGGGCAGGACACACCTACCTGAACCATCAGTGTCACTTTGCTGCTCTCTCCAGACCTTAGTTTCCTGGGATCACTGTATCACTTCCTCACAGATTTGACGAGAAGTACGTGCCATGGCCTGGGCATACACCATGAATTCAAGCCCTTGAATCAAGCCATTATTACTTTTGTTCTATAGTAATCATGACTAGAGCTAATCTTCCAGGAACAGGAGCTCGACATAGCTGTACTCTGAGGGCACACACACCCACTCTAGGTAAGAATGGGTTGGGGGGGGAGCTCCATTAAATTGCCCAGATCACCTGGAACAAAGACACACTCACTGGGACAGGGACATGGACATATTGCTTGCTAAAGATGTCCTTAAATCTGAGGGATAAAGCACCCACCATACCTCAAGCCAGCTTCTGGTGGCCCCGGCCCATAGGAAGGTATTTTGTGTCAAGCTCTCGGGAATGCCCTCTCTGTTCTTGGTGAAATGGGATCTAGGGTCAGTAATCAGGAGCCCTGTCTCCCCACGTTTTCAGTGTCCTTCTTCCTTATTTGAGCCTGAAGATGTTTATCTGGGATGTCCTATCTGTTGCACAAAGTGACATCAGAAAGGACAGCAGCAGAAGCAGAGATCCTGCTTAGGTCATGGGGCTGAGGGGCTCAGGGTCTACGTGCACAGGTGCCCACGCCGTCTCCTGAACTTTGTGTTTCTGTCTGGGTCTGCCCTGCATCCTTGTACCCTCCTTGATGCCTTTACCTGAGGAATTCTCTCTCTCTCTCTCTCTCTCTCTCTCTCTCTCTCTCTCTCTCTCTCTCTCTCTCTCACACACACACACACACACACACACACACACTCACATGCCCACCAGAAGACAAGAAAGAAGAAACCATCAGCAGACAATAACGCCACTGGCCCTTTCCGCCTTTTAGCGGGCTCGAGGCAGCAGGCCACGGCTAAACCCTTCTATCAACAATAAGACCCAGAGAAGAGGGGGCTCCTATTTTTGATTGGCCGGCAGTTTCTAGAGGCCCCAAGCTCACTGGAGGCCATGCTGTCACCTCACAGGTGCAGGGAGACCCTGGCTGAGCTCTCTGTAATCAAACTGTAAGGAGAGACTTCAGGATCCTGAGTTTGAGGCCAACCTGAGCTTTGTAGCAAGACCTTGTATTGGTCAATTAATTAACCAGTTAATTGAATATTTGTGATCCAGAAATCACTTTTTAATATCCATTTTAACTTTCGGATGACTGTTTTGCCTGCGTATATGGATATATACCCCATTCATGCCTCAAACGTCAGGAGAGGGCCACTTGGAGTTGCAGATGCTTGAGAGTCACTGTTTGGGCACTGGAAATTGACCCTGGGTTTTCTGAATCACCCAGCTATTTTTATCTGCCATCCTAGAAAGCACATTTTCACCATAGCTCTTTTATGATAAGGTATAACTCCTAACGAGAGTGGCTCGGGTCATTTTGTTCGTGAGTCTCATTGGTATCACGAATGTCATCGTCTGTCTTTTGAAAACTGCTTTCACACCTGCTGGTTTGGGTGACGGAAATGTGAGGTGTGTTTTATCAATCTTCATCCTCTAAGGAAGGGGCAGCGTTGCACAGAGAGGCCAGTTGCTGTTCGTCAAGCCCGCAGAGTTGGGAAAGTTGAGAGTAAATTCGGGTCTAGTCTCTCAGAGTCAGGCCTGTCTTCCCCACAGGTTTCCGAGTGTTCGGTGGGTGCTCAAGATGCTAAAGGTGTCACTTCTCCCCGCTCTTGGTCTTGTTTCTCATTTAGGAAGCCTTTTTGCCTAAGGGTCAATGTAGTAGATAAACTAAAACAAAAATCTTTCACCGGCGTAAAACTAAAACTTCCTATAAAGGGAAAAACAGGACATGTCTATGGCCTACCAATAAAACAATGCCTCACAGGAGGCCTGTCCAGACAATGTGTCCCCTGTGAAGTCTCCTTGCTGGTCACCACAGCAGAAAGGACACAGGCACAGGCGTTCTGCCCTGTGGTAACAGTCTCAAACAGAAAAGCACATGGTAGCCACCTCCCCCAGTCTCCATGTCCTTGCCGGACAATATGCCTCTCTTCAAGCATCGCCTGTGTACATACCCAGTGTAGTGATACATTCTTTATGATTTATTAAAGCTTGCCTGAGGATTCAGAAAGCAAAGTCAGCCATTGGCCACTACAAGTCAGGCACACACCTTTAATCCCAGCAGCCAGGAGCTAGGAGGTGGTGGTATACGGCTTTAATCCTAGGACTCAGGATTAAGAGGTAGACAGATCTCTGTGAGTCCGAGGCCCACCCAGATCTACGCAAGAGTGAATCCATCTAAAAGAGAATTATAGCTCACACTTTAATCCCAGGACTCATGAGAGGTATACAGGTCAGTATCGGGATTCAGTAGGAGGCATTCATTCTCCGGCCACACTGAGGAGAGGTGGCAGCTCATGGATCAGCCCTTTCAGCCTGAGCTTGAGGTGAGAGTGAGTGGTCGGCTGCTCTGCTTCCCTGATCTTCAGATTGAACCCCGATATCTGTGTCTGGGTTCATTTATTTATCACGTTACACCCCAGACCACGAGGGTGCTCTCAAAGACTCCCCTGGCTCTCCACACCCACCCACCCCAGAAGCTACCAAGGTTACAGCTTCTTATTCACAAACAAAGGATTCCATTAGAAAAAACATGAATAGAAGCCCCTCCACATCTTTGGGCTGTTCCATGAAACCTCAGCGGTGGCCGTTTCCAGTACCCTGACCAAAACCAACTTCAGCCGTCAACCACGACCTCGGAGCACCTCACTGCGCTCTAGATATATCCAATTTAATATGGCCCAGACAGGCAGCCAACTGCTGCTTTCAAAAGGCAATCTGACAGAGTCCATTCACTTTCAAAGTAGCTCTCCATGGCTGGGACAATTATCTTTCATCTCCGTCGCTCTGACACCTTTCAATGGTTCCCTGACATCTGAAGAGTTACAGGCGATTTCAGAAGGGCCAGCTGGACTTTCTACCCCTGAAGATACACAGGAAAGATTCCCATACAGCATCAGAAATAACTCTATTTTTTTTTCTGCAAAGGGGCAACCTGATCTACATATTAATAGGGCACTCTCATCTTAACTAAAAGCTCAAAGAAAGGAGAGGCGGCCGTGTAACTCATTCCCTGGCAGCTCTGAAAAAAAGTTCACATTCCCCTCCAAAAAACTGGGGTTCCATCACTGGCTGAACTCACTAAAACACACACAGTCTCTCTCTCCCTCTCTCCCTCCCTCCCTCTCTCTCTCTCTCTCTCTCTCTGTGTCTCTCTCTCTCTCTCTCACACACACACACACACACACATACACACACAATGCGAGTACTCCATATTTTCAAACATCTCATGTCTGATGAGCCCTGCGCTAAGAGAGTGAAAGGAACCCGAGAAACAGCAGGAGGTCCCCACTGTTCCATCTGCTACCAGCAGAGTCTGTGGCGTGTCCTAAGGATGCTGGGTGCTTTTCTAGAATTCGTAAGGTCCGAGTAAGTGGGGTGTGATAGCGAAACCCTGTAATCCTAATGCTTGGAAGGTAGAGGCAGGAAGACCATCCTTAGCTATAGAGTGAATCAGGAGTCAGCATGGGCTACTTTGAGACCTTGCCTCAATAATAATAATAATAATAATAATAATAATAATAATAATAAATGTTTTATTATTAGCTAATAAATGATTACTTGGACAGCCCTTCAATGCAGGCATCTCCAGGGACCTCTCATTATGAGCGTAGGGCATGGGTACAATTCCCTTTACAAGCTTCCTTTAGAAGTCCAGGCTAAACGGGTGGTGGTGACTGTTTAAGAGACTTCATGTAACCAGTAACATTCAATTACAACCTTAGATCCCATCACAAGTGGGGCATTGCGTTCAGGATTTTAAAATTCTGTTCTTTCCCTTTCCCTTGCTCTATACCCTCCCCCCTACACACACACACACACACACACACATACACACACACACACACCGGGGACAGAAGTGCTTGGTCTATTTCAATATCGGTAGGGGGTAGCAATGGTACAAAGGAGGTGTGCAGCCCAATTGTCTTCAGAGACCAGAAAACAAAGACGGCAGCAAGGAAAATGAAGACCTGATCTATTAACCACACTTTGGGGCAGGTCCGGTGCCCAGGAGTAGTTGACCAACAGAACTCAGTGACATTTCCATAGACTTTATGTCTCATTTTGCTTTCTTTGGGTTTTATGGTGTGTGTGTGTGTGTGTGTGTGTGTGTGTGTGTGTGTATGTGTGTGTTTCTTGTTTTTGTTTCTTTTGAGAGAGACAGACAGAGAGAGAGAGAGAGAGAGAGAGAGAGAGAGAGAGAGAGAGAGAGAGAGAGAGAGAGAGAGAGAGAAGGAAACATAAAGATGGCCGCGGGTGGGAAGATGGGAAGGACCTGGGAGGACTTGAGGAAGAGGAAAGACAATCAAAATACATCGTATGAAACACTTTTCAATCAAAAAGAAAAAAAAGATTAAAACAAAAATGAAGACCCAAGCTGCAGTGGGCAGTCAGACCCAACGCGGCCATCCCTCTGCGGGGCTTGGAGACCTGGCTGCACAGGGCAGGAGCCCCCGCCCCGGGGAAGGGCTTCCCTTCAGAGACCACACGGGGAGCTGGGTTCTGAGTCACTCCTGTGAGCTTTCCGTTCTCACCTATTTTCCCCTGCGAGGAGCCCAGCGCTGACAACACCCACCAGTCCCCTCTTCCCCGACACGGTCTTTCGATCAACAGCGCCCCTTACTGGCCAGTCCTGGGGTTCTGACTTCATCACACCCTTACCCTGGGAACTAACAAACGGATTCCTTTCTGTTTTTGCAGAACTTCAAACACGCAGAAAGGCAGACCTTGCAATCCCAACTCAAGGGTCTTGGCTGCCCCTCTGCTTTTTCGGTCTCAGCGAAGTCACACTTCTCTTTGGGACGCTGGTTCTCCCAGGAGGTGTGTCTCCTGGGAGGCCACAGGTACACTGTGACCACAGCAGACGCAGAGCCACAGAGATCCAGTGTCCCCGGAGGAAAGTCTGCTCCTCTGTGAACCAGATGGGCTTGAATTCTAAGCGGCGGGTGTCACAGGCAGTAACTAAAAATCAGGCACCAGCCGTTTTCAAACACTTTTCTGGAGGTTTACAAAGAAACCTCTCCTAACGGGTGTGTGAGGGGCTCCTCAAGCTAATGGGCCACAGGAGCTCAGTCCTGGCTTGGCTGCAGGTCGAGCCTGAGCTATTTTAGGTGAGGGGGTGTCGCAGAGGGAGACAGACAGGGAGGCGGAGGGAATTTATTTTGGTGGAGGCACTTTATTTTGCTTTCTTGCCTGTGAGGATGGGTTTCCCTTGGGTAATTTAAAGTTTGTTAAGAACCTGAGAATTCCTTGGAGGGAAGTGCACCTCCTCAAATGAAATAAAGCTGTGGGGGAGAAAGGGGACCCCACGCGGTGTCTTGGGTTCTGGGGCTTGACAATGGGGTTGGCAGAGGTCTTTAGGCAGCCGGGGCAGCTGCTCCTCCCACACCTAGCTCTTGTCCCAACGATGGTTGTGTGCCTAGGCGCCCAATAGCCGATGGTTGTGTGCCTAGGCGCCCAATAGCCGATGGTTGTGTGCCTAGGCGCCCAATAGCCGATGGTTGTGTGCCTAGGCGCCCAATAGCCGATGGTTGTGTGCCTAGGCGCCCAATAGCCGATGGTTGTGTGCCTAGGCGCCCAATAGCCGATGGTTGTGTGCCTAGGCGCCCAATAGCTCTCATCCCCAGCTCCACGCTAGCATTTTTTTAATGTGTTGGTTCATTTCATTTTGAGACAAGCACCAGAAGTCTAATTTTAGGTCCGACCCACATGTACCTAATTAAGAGAATTGTATCACACTCACCCCGGTGTGATACAACTGGAAACTGAGTCAGATGAGCTGACTGCTCTGAGCTATGCTTCTTAGACTTACCACCACCACCACCCATGCTGTAGCCAATAGTTAGACCCCCAGCTCAAGCCGGTAGTGCCTGCTGATTTTCCTTGGCCTTGCTCAGAAAACCTTTCTGACGCTCTGCCCCTCTTCCTTCAGCCACGCTCCTGTTTCTCAAACACACAGAGAGCCCAGACTGTCATCTTGGTATTCTGCACAGGAAGAAATTCACACTCCATATTCAAATCCTCCTGCAATTACCTAGCAAAATGCCTAGAAGAGTGTATACTGTGCACACCACCTCTCCCTCCAACTGTGACGTCTGCCAGCGTGTTCAGAGCCTACGGTGAGGGGAGATACAGACTTGGCTCCTCCTGGCCTACGTTCTGGCTTCCCACAAGGCTGTGGATCATAGCGTCAGCTCTGGACTCTTAGGGGGGCCCTTCTGTGCATCTGCTTTTGAGCCGGAAGAGAAACTGATGTCCCTGTTATTTAAAAGAACCAGGGCAAAGCATGCCTTCTTCCCAATGCCGCTGGTTGTACCCTGGGTCCCCGCATTCTCTGGGGGGGGGGATATCATTTTGTTTAATCCACTATTTATATGAGCACAGGACACGGATTCTGAAGAGGCATCCAGACTCATGTATTTTTACAAGATGTTTGCCCATCAGTCATTTCAAGAACAGAAATATTGAGAGGCTAACATGAAGAACTTTAAAACATAAATTCATTTATGCAGTAAGAGGCTCACACAGTACCCCATCTGTGCTGGTTGACTTTTTGTCAAGTTGACACAAGCTAGGGCCATCAGGGAAGAGGCAGCTTTAACTGAGATTGGCCTGTAAGCCAGTTTATTCACCGTTTCCTCGATTAATGTTTGATGTGGGAGGCCCCAGGCCACCTTGGGTGGTGCCGTTCCTGGTCAGGTGGTTCTGAGATTGATGACAAAGGGAGCCACAGGTACAAGCCAGTCAGCAGTGCTCCTCCGTGGTCTCTGCCTCCGTGCCTTCATGGCTGACTGTAAGCTGGGGGATGAAATAAGCCCTCCGGTCTTCGTGCAGCAATGGGTGCAGACTAGAGCACCGTCACTTTCAAGCGCTTGAGTGTGTAGCTCAAACAGAACCCTCTGTCATAACCAAGGCACGTTTGTCAAAAAGAAGAAATCAGCAGTGATGACTTCAAATGCCACCTAACTGCATAGGCGAAACCTTCACAGCAAAAGCAGCAATCCAGAGACCTCCTCTCCCCTCGTCATCACCATCCATAACAGCTTTGGGTTTTCATGACACTGGCACTTGGTAATCGATGGAGCAATTATATTGCAGGCCTTGCTACAGGGTTGGCTTTCCATGACTCTTCGCCATTCGATTTTGGCTCTGCCTCTTTGGATGGTGTCTTCACAGAAATGATGTTTGTTCGGGGTCAAGGAAAACATGACTTTAATATTCCCCAGTAATGATCAATGTAACTCAGATGAAGGTGATATTTTCATGTGTTTCCACCTCACTGTCATTTAAAAGGAGTTCAGATCCCCAATACCCAGGTAAATGTCAAACTGGTGGGGTGGCCTCTATAAAGCCAGCCCTCAGGAGGCAGAGGCAGGTAATCTTTAGGCAAGCTGCTAGCCAGACCAGCCAGAATCGGCAAGGTCCAGGGTCAGCAATAGGCGTTGTCTTGACAGATACAGTGCAGAGTAGCCGAGGAAGACACATCAACGTCAGGCCTCTATACTCAAGAAAAAGCGAGAAGGACGGTGCCTGAGTGGTGTGGTACGTCCTTCTGTGTGCTGTAAGTATGTGTGGCTTTTATTGGGTGATGAATGAAGCTGCTGTGGCCTATGGCAGGGCAGAATATAGCCAGGTGGGAAATCCAAGCAGAGACACAGGGAGAAAGAAAGCAGAGTCGAGAGAAGACGCCAGCAGCCGCAGAGGAAGCAAGACATGTAGAAAATGAGGTAATGCCAAGGCCACACAGCAATACATGGATTAATAGATACTGGTTAATTCAAATGTAAGAGCTAGCTAGTAATAAGCCTGAGCCACAGGCCAAACAATTATAATTATATACATGTAATTTATAATATTATATATAATATTATATATTACATATATATAAGTAATATTAGGCCTCTGTGTGATTATTTCATAAGTGGCTGATTAACAAAGCCTGCCTCAATTAAGATGATTCCTGTCACCAGCCTTGAATCTCTACATGCACATAGGTGTGTATCCACCCACACAGGTGCACGCATACACACATGCATACATGCACGCATGCACGCATACTCACGAATACATACATGCAGGCATACACACATGCACACCACACATACACACGTGAAAATGGAAAAATGAGAGAATTCAGAGGGGCATTAGCACATTTGTGTTCATAGCAGCATCACCCATGAAAGACAGAAGCAATCCAAGTGTCATCAGCAGATGAGTGGGTCAACGCATGTTGTACACGCATGTAATGGGATATTATCCAGTCTAGAAACCAAAGTCTGACTCATGCCATGATGAGCATGAAGTCTCGAAGACGCTATGGCAAGTGAATTGAGGCAGATACAGAAAGACAAGCGTCTTACAATCCCGTTTACAGGATAGTCTGAAGTAGTTGGTCACAGAGACTAGAGAGGGAAGGTACGGTGGCAGTTTCCAGAAGCTTGGGAGGAGGCAGGATCACTGTTCTGTGGGTGCTGGGATTCAGTTTCCCAAAATGACAAGCTTTCTGCAGAAAGACGGATGGGGTGGTCACGTGACACATAATGTGAGTTCTTACAGCAGCTCCACAGGGCAATAGGTATCAGCAGCGGTGTTACGGAGAGAAGGAGATTCATGGCAGGCAAACGGCCTTCGCTGGATATGGAGCAGCGGATGACCTGGAGGCCATTGTCTGCACAGGCAGTCTCTGCCTGTCTCCTACTGAAAGCTAACCCTCGACTGTAGGAGTTTGTCCATCAAATGGCTCAGCCTGTAAAAGTGCCTGCCGCACAAGCCCTAATGACCTGAGTTTGATCCCAGGAACCTGTGATAGCAGCCAGATGTGGTGGCGTGCATCTAACCCCGGCACTCCTACAATGACATGGGAGGCAGAGACATCACTTTGATGCTGCTTAACCAGCTAGCCTGGAGAATACAGCATGGCAAGAAAAAAAAAAAAAAGACACCCTGTCTCAACAGTGTTGAAATAAAGGACCAATTCCCAAAAGTAGTTCCCTGACCTCCATACTTTTACTGCAGTCCACAAGCACCCTCCACAGCACACAATTGTAATAAAGATGGTAGTGATAATCCTCATTCCTATTGTTGTAATCTTTTTAAAAGTGCCTTGAGAGAGGAACCACCATGCCAGAGAGTTCAAGTGGAGGCTTTATTATTATTATTATTATTATTATTATTATTATCATTATTATTAAGGGAAAAGGATCCTAAAAGGGGGAAAGGGGAGTGGGGAGACCAGCCTCGGGTGACAGGAGTAGCAGGAAAGAGGAAAGAAGAAAGGAGAGAGAGAGAAGGGGGAAGGGAGGGAGGGAGGGAAATTGGAGCTAGGTAGGGACCTTTTAAAAGGGAACATATTGAATAGGTACAGGTGAGGGCATATCCTGTCAGAACTCCAAAGGCAAGCCAGTAAAACGCCTGAATACCAACACCTATTATCATAATTTCCACTACTAAGGCAAGCTAGACGCTGGTTTTGTTATTTTGTGTTTCTGTTTAATGTTGGGTTTTGTTTCTTTTAAGACAGGGTCTTCTATAGCCAGGCTAGACTCAAGCTTACTATACAGCCAAGGGTGGCTTTGAACTCCTGATCTTTCTGCCTCTACCTCTCAAACACTGGATTATAGAGCTTTGCTCAGTGTGGGTGCTCAGACCTACAGCTTTGCACATAGACAAGCACTGTACCGACCGGGTGCATCTGCAGCGTGGACACCTCTGCAAGCAGTTTGCACGGGTAGGCCCACTTAATCTCCACAACACATCTGCCCCTCAGCCTCCAATGGGCCTGTGTCCTGGTGGGCTCCTCGTAAATGGAAAATATCAAGCCAGGTTGAGCGGTGCAAGCCTTTAATCCCACCACTCAAGAAGCACAGGACAGTACATCTCTGTTAGTTTGAGGTCAGTTTGGTCTACATAACCAGCCCCAGGACAGCCAGAGCTACATAGTGACACCCTATCTCAACGAGACATCAAAAAATAATAATCTGCGGAGAATGCATTAACACTCCTGGCTTACCTCGGCACACTAGGGTCTCAACTCTCCCCTCTCACTGTAATATGACTGCCTGTGAGCTTCTGCCATTGCTATGATGAAACACCATGACAAAAAGCAAGTTGGGGAGGAAAGGGTTCATTTGGTTTACACTTCCAGATCACAGTCCATCATCAAAGGAAGTCAGGACAGGAACGCAAGCAGGGCAGGAACCGGGAGGCAGGAGCTGACGCAGAGGCTGTGGAGGGGAGCTGCTCACTGGCTTGCTCCTCATGGCTTGCTCAGCCTGCTTCCTTATAGAATCCAGGACCTCCTGCCCAGGGATGGCACCACCCACCATGGGCTGGGTCCTCCCCCACTGATCACTATTTGAGAAAACGCATCACAGCTGGTTCTCTTGGAGACATTTCCTCAACTGAGGCTCCTTCCTCTCTGATGACTCCAGCTTGTGTCAAGTTGTGCGCGCGCACACACACACACACACACACACACACACACACACACACAACCCCAGCCAATACAGCTTCAGTTCCTGACATTACCCACCAGAGAGGGGGGGGGGGCGGAGAGAGAACATCCTTATACTCTTAGCTTGAGAGTGTGGGAAGGGAGAAAGAGTATTGTCCTTATACTGTTAGCTTGGGAAAGGACCAAAGTTAAAAGCTTGAGGTTATCGTCTCTATTAAGTGGGAGTTGACTTCACATATCAAAGGGTCTAGTCTTCTGCGTTTTGGGCTGAAGATATGGATAACAATAAGACATCTTGATTGGTGACTTCGCCTGGCTGTATTGCTTTGGAATTGCTGGGCAGGGACATTCTACGTCAGTCTTCATTCTTTATGCCCATAAACCGTCAGCGGCGGTAAACTAAGAGGAAGACTAGGCATTAATTAGCTTGGTGTTTGTGCACCTGGGCGTGTACACAAAGCCCTTCCCCCTTTTCCACAGAGAGAATGAACTAGAAATTTCTCATGAGTTTGGTTAACACACTCCCAGAGAGGAGACAGAAGCAAGGACTCAAGAACTGCTTTGCAGAAATGGATGCTGGGTAAGACGGAAGAGGGTGCGTGGGATGTGGCCTACTGAGTGAACGCTGAAGTAGGGATGTCCACTCCTCTCCTCCCCATCTGACCTCAAACTGGGCTGCCACGTGCTGAGTGTACCAGAGGGGGCATCGACTCATCAGGAAAGGACACACCGAGAACGTTTTACCGGTCTACACGATGTTCCTAGCAGCAGTGACATACAGTTTCGAAGAGAGGGATCCTGCCTGCCAGACCTGTAGCTGTGTTTCACATGGGCTGACATGGAGAAAGGAAACCATTCCTAACCACAGGCTACAAAGCACGCGTCTGGGTCACATTGATCCGTGATGTGATTCTGTAGCCGTGCATGCAACTCAGGAATTCTTGCCTGGTGTCTCCGGCTACAGAATCAAAAAAGCCCCCCACCAAACGTAACTTTACCTCCGGTGGCACCTCATTACCGTGCGGTAGCTCCTTTTGTGCAAACAACTGCTGGTTCCTAGCATAACAAGGAGACCGTGGTGTCTGTATCGAGCGTATTCCTGGGAGAATGAGAAATCTCCAAACGGGGGAGAGGGGATCCTTGTTAAGCGCTGGATAGAGGCTGAAACACGTGCATGTGCCGCCTTCCAGAACTGCCTAATTGCCCATAAATGTCATTAAGTTGAGAAATGTTTTCCACCGAATTAGCTTCAACTCATGATGCCTAATTAGCTGGGGGATCTGGAAGCTAACTTATCAGCCGGTGTTTGAGAAAACACGTTTACCGGGTGACTTTGGGCCAGCGACAACACGGAGACAGGTAAGTATCTGTCAGCCGAGCCTGAGCCCGGCAATTAAGCACCGCATCTCTTTTTTTGGTGCCAAGAATTTTACAACTCCCTCCAAGATATTTTTTTTCAAGCCAGGGAGAGCTAGGGTTTCCCTGGAATTCATTGTTTGCCTACAACATAGGCTTAGAGTGCTGGGGTAGAGGCATCAACAATTAACTCAAACATTTCGGTAGAAAGTTGGTAGGCGATGCTTGAAAGGGTGATTCAGATTTTAGTTTTCCTCAACGCTCACAGAGTAAGCATTCCCTAGTAATTAAGAGAAAGAGCGCTCACACAGCGCTCACTGCAACCCGCTAAGTGGCTGCCACGTCCGGATTCTTTGACTAGCAGGTGAAGAGACCTGAAGTGACAGCCAGCCCGTGCTGGCATGAAACTTGGACCCAGCTCTGTAACCCCTACCCTGGAACCTAGGCTCCTCAGACTGAGAATCTCGTCTTTATCTTCATCTCTACTGAAATTTTTAATCCGGGTGCAAAGGAGTCCTTCAGATCACCGTGCCTTTCTCTCTGTTCAGAACGGCTGGTGTTTCCACGCCCAGTGTGAATACTGCTTACAGCCATCACATTTCAAAATCACACACGGCAGCCTTGCCATCAGATCTTGCCACTCAATGTGACTTCAAATAAATGTATGACTATTACCACAGACATTTTTTTAAAGATATGCTCATTACTGTGTTTTAACATGATTGGTTTCTTTGTACTTTACAGAGAGAGACAGACAGACAGACACACACACACACACACACACACACACAGAGGGAAAGAAGAGATCTTAAGTGACGGATGACAGGAGAGATAAACGCAGAGCTGCGGTATTTGGGAAGGGACCAGGAAGAGAGCGACAAGGAGGACGGGGAAAGGCTGTGGGAGGGAGAGAAATAAGGAAGTGTAATGATACATCTGTGCAAATATGTAATAAAGGAGCCGGCATTGTACGCTAACCTGAAGAATTCATCCAAGGGCTGGTGAGATGGCTCGGTGGTGAAGGTGTCTGCT
This sequence comes from Mesocricetus auratus, assembly GCF_017639785.1. NCBI lineage: Eukaryota > Metazoa > Chordata > Mammalia > Rodentia > Cricetidae > Mesocricetus > Mesocricetus auratus. The sequence goes on along the minus strand of NW_024429192.1, from coordinate 6,332,747 downwards.
ACAGAAGCCTGAGTTCAGTTTCCTAAAACCCATGCCAAGGTGGAGACAGAACTGACTCCAGAAAGATGCCCTCCACTCCATGGCACCCACATCTGTGCACACACATGCATGCACACACACGCGTGCGCGCGCACACACACACACACACACACACACACAGAGAGAGAGAGAGAGAGAGAAATAATTGTTTGAAATTTTTATTTAAAAATATGATTCTGAAGGGTGCTCTGAAGCCTCGGCCAGACAGACAGCAGAGAGGAAGGACAGATAATTGCAATCAAAACTGGGAATCCACAGGGAAACTGATAGCATATGTGTTCTTGGAAACCATAGTCACCCGAGTACCTTTTAGCTCTGAGCTAGGCTGGCCCTCTGCTCTGAGCCCTGACCTGTTGGGAGGGGCCAGCTGGGCATCTTCCACGTGCTCAGGTACTCCCCAGTTGCCCAGCCTCCTCCACCAGTGAGCTTCTGGTCCCCCAGGTCCGTCAGAGAGCTACACTAAGGCATTCATTGGTGGAGGTCCAGCACCCATCCCCAGGGCTGGGAGCGTGCACATCCACAAAAGCAAACAGCACTAGAGAGAGAGGGTGCTCAGGGACACCCAGCATGCACCCACAGGGCCCTGGCTGCTTGTCAACGCCCACATTCTCACACACTACATGATGGCTGGTGACTAGCGTTTAGAGTTGCCGAGAAACCTTCCCATCATCCCCCAGGCAGGCCTGGGAAGCACTTAAGAACCCATGGCCCACGAGTGAATTGAGAATTTGGAGAGGGCACAGGTAAGCAAGCAGTAAGACCCTTCAGCTGCCACTGTGAAGGATGCTGGGTCTTTGGAACCCAGGGGGCATGGCTAGCACTGTGGTAGGCTGGCTGGCTTATCTTAGGGGCAGGAGCAGAAGTTGCTGAATGACCTAATTTAACAGCCTCAAGGCAGGGAAGGTCTTCCTCAGTAATGTTGGCCCAGGTCACTGAGTAACAGTGCCTGCAGGACCAGAAAGGCATGAAGTTTGGAAAAGCTCTAGAAAATGCCCCTTGCTGCTCTTTCTCTTTCTCTGCAGCTCCCTCAAATGAACAGCTTTAGGGAGCTGCATGGCAGCCAACACACAGTGACACACTCCACCAGAGCTGGGACCAATTACCTGGCCACTCCTAGCCCAGCCTACAGAAGGATGCATTCCCAAGACCAGTAAGCAAGATTGAGTCATTAGACTTCAAAGTCAAGAAGATATTTGAGGTTCTACTCAAACCTATCCCAAAGGCCACATGATATATATAATATAAAGAATGTCCCCTTCGATGGTATCAAGAAGGTCGACAATGGAAGGGGTCAATGAAGCTATAATCACTCTGGAAAGGAAAAGCCTGGTCATACGCAGGGCGCCAGCACACAAACCCACCCTTCCCTAGACCCAAAGCTGAGGCCACACCCTTGGGAGCTGAGATCCGTGTGTGCTCAGTTTATCCAGGGGAGGCTACATCGGTCCAAATGACAGCTGCCAAAATTGGGACCCAGGATCCAACCAGATGTGGGAATGCTGTCCCACACACAGACTGGGCTCACAGCGAAGGGGAAGGGACTCTGTTCATCATGACAGTAAATGACACACGAGTCTGCGTGACTCTGGTTTACAAGTTTTAGTCTATTTGTCTTTGTGGGCAAGGAACTGCCAGTGTTCTCTGACACAGGGAAGAAATTACCGTCATAAAAGCTGGATAAAGATGACCTGGCCATCTGATTAGTTCAGGTGGAAGAGTGGAAGGGTAGGTGTCTCAGTCTGCCATGTGGAGTCATGAACCAAAACTTCAATGTCATAAAACAGTATCCTATATTGTCACGCCTGGTCTACATGTCTTGGGTTGTCTGCGGCTGGCTGGCGAAAGCCGGGCTGAGTAGCTCTGCTCCATGCCTCATCCTCATAGACCCACAGACTGGTCAGACATGACTTTCACTCAGCACCAACAGAAGCCCAAGAGAGTTAGCCCAACCCGGCAAGCTCTGCTAAGGCCTGGGTCACTTCAGGTCTACTCAAGTCACAAGGCCACCCCAGGCTCCATAGCCACACCTAAAGCCAAATGGTGGGGTGACTATAGAGGTGGAGGCATGGGAGGCTTTCAAGGGGGGCTTTGGGGGGCGGGACCCTGGGATGTGCACTGGTTGTTTTTCTTTTTCTTTTTTAAGATTTATTTATTTATTATGTATACAGTATTCTGCCTGCATTCATATCTGCATGCCAGAAGGGGGCGCCATATCTCATTAGAGATGGTTGTGAGCCACCATGTGGTTGCTGGGAATTGAACTCAGGCCCTCTGTAAGGAAGAGCAGTCAGTGCGCTTAACCTCTGAGCCATCTCTCCAGCCCTGGTTGTTTTTCTTGTTGAGACAAAAGACTCAACAAGGAACAGCTTAAGGAAGGGAAGGCTTGCTTTGGTTCATACTTTGGGGGTACAGTCCATCACGGTGGGAGGCCATAACAACAGGAGCTCGGGACACTTGGTCACATTGCGTCCACAGCCAGAAGCAAAGACGGATGAAGCTCAACCCACTCTCTCCTTTTTAATCAGTCCAGGATTGCAGCCCGCGTTTAGGGTGATCGGCCCACCGCAGTTAACCTCCATTAACACAGGCTAGAAAATCCCTCACAGACATGCTAGAGATTTTGTCCTCTAAGGTGATTCTAGATTCAAGTTGACAATCAGTATCAAACATCTGCAGGAGACAGAGTTAGAGGACGTCATGGGCATGGAATCTTCCTAGGGGCGTTGGTGGCTACATAAGAAGATGAGATATCCAGCTAGCTTGCTCTTTCTCGCCATGAGGAGCTCTGCTCTACCTTGGGGGCTCTGCAGACAGTTCAGCAGAGAGATCCTCCCGATAGGCCAGGCGTTGTGATAGGTCCCGGGGATGCCACAGCAAACGCACATGGACCCTTCCTCTCACAGTGAGGGACAGTCGGTTAAGTCACATGAAAGAACCAGGCCGGAACACTGGCAAGGGACCACAGGTCTGGGACAAAAACCGGGGGACAATGTCACAGAAAAGTTTCTCTGAGGGGAGTCCCTAGGTGTGGTCCTAACTGGAAGTCAATGAGCCAGTGGGGTCAAGGCAGGAATGGTGTAACCATCTTGTCACCACCACATCTCAGCCCCTTCCCAGTGGGGTCCAGAGAAGAGACGTGCCTTACAGTGAGAGATCCCAATTCAACATTTTTAGACCCCTAGTAACTAGCCCATCACAGAGTGACTTGCTCTTCTGCCCTCTCCTGAGAAACCGGAGACCTCAAGATAAACCTAAAAGATAACCCTCCCTGATCCAGGAACTAGCTCACCACATTCCTGCTCAATGTTTAACTGTACAATGCCCAAAGAATGCTTGCTTGAGATAACCTTCCTGTTAAGACATAAGCTATCATTTAACTTCTCATCCTTTATGATGTTTGCCTAACTCCCCGATTCGGTTTCTCCCTTTTAAAAACCCCAACTGCAGTTACCAGGGGTCGAACTCCTCTGCCCCTGCGAGGGTCATGAGCTCGGCCCCAGTGCACTGGTTCCCGGAATAAACCTCGTGTGTTTGCAGCAAGAACGGTCTCTCTTGAATTATTGGGGCATCGGCTTATCCCGAGACTTGAGTGAGGGTCTCCCCACTCTGGGGGGTCTTTCAACAGAGGATCTAGAAGGAATTCTTGGAGCCTCAAAAAAAAAAAAAAAGAACCTCAAGCAGGCTGAGAGAGGCCAGGCTGATATGCCGTGACACTCTTCGGTGACCACAGGCAGAGAGAGAAAGGTGGTATCTCAGAAGCTCGATCTCCCTCCTGAAGGACAGCTACCAACAAAGCACGTCCATCAGCGAAGTTAGCTAGCCACGAAAGGAGACCCAGAAGGCTCAGGCCTGGCCCTGTCCGCGTGCGTGAGCAAGGGGAAATCAGATGGAATTATTTACTTGTTCATTTTAACCGTTTTAGAGAACTGCCTTGATTTCATCACTCTTCCTAAGCCCACTGAGTTCTCACAGATAGTCCACTTTCCAAGCTGGGTCTGTGTCTCTTGCATGAGTTGCCTACAATATTCCCAGAACTGCATCCCTAATACATATTCTTTGCATTGGGATCTTTGTCTCAACATTACTTGTAGAAGAATCCAGATGACAACATCAGGATCCATAAAGCGTGTTGTATCTAGTGAGATACCACACTGGTATCTCACTGTCTGTGCCTTGCTTTCCTGCTCCGTAGGATGTGGTCTTATGAGGCCATCTCCTGCCGCTGTCAAAGACAGGACAAATTTCCACAGTGCTTCCAGAAAGGGAAAGCCAAATTGATTTCATTGTGGAATGCAGTCTTGTCCAAAGGAGAAAAGATCAGGCAGGCAAGAGGGAAAGAGGAGGGGACAAGGGAAAAAGACAACAAAATCTGTAATGTCACAGCTCAACAGTAGTGGATATTTCCTCTGCCCCTAAAGGACATGGTGGAAGCCTAAGGACCCCATGCTCAAGAAAGGACTTGGTACAGCAGAACAGGATTTAAACAGATCTCTCTTTTCCAGGCTACAATGTAGCTCTGAAGCTGATGTGGTAAAGCTGACATACTAAGTAGCAAACTTGCCCCTTTACTGGGAGACTCACTTTGAGCAACATTTGTTGTTATAACAACGAAGTTAGACACATCCAATACTCCTCGGGTGAGACAGACAAGGGAAATTGTGTGGTTGTCCCTAGTGGCTTCTTGGTTTACCCCATTGTTTTTGGGCTCTGCAGTCTGCCACATACGGTGTGTAATATTATCCAAACACCATCACAGATGAACAAAGTGACAGCCACATTCCCGGTCTTAGTTCTGAGCCTCGTCTTATAGCGTTGGACCATTTTCAATGTTACTTTTGTGCCCCACGAGAAGAGTGAAGGGAAGGGGGGCAGGGGCAGAGGGCAAGGGACAGGGGACAGAGGGCAGGCTGGGAGATTGCAAAGAACCAGCATCGAGCACACCTCTAACCCACATATTAATTAGAATACAGCTCTATAATTAGGGGCTGTGCACGGCACAAAGCTGCACCCCAGAAAGTGCATATGTTCATCCTGCCGTTCGCACGTCACTAAGAGGAGACGTGCAGACCCCGTGTTCTGATCTATCTCAACTACTAGGAAACCTATGACGTGCATCTTTCTCCTTAGAGTGTCAAACTTTTCTAGTGCACTATTTAGAGGAATTAAAAAATGTAAAGTTGTTATATATGCCAACTCTTAACTTTTTAAGTCTCTCTCTCTGTCTCTCAAAAGCACAGTTGAAGCTAGACAAGTTTCCATCCCATATAAATTCAGATGATGAATTTAAACAAAGCCCCCCCCCACTCCCTAGGAGATTTGCAATGGAAATGGCCGCTGACTCTTAACTACAGAGTCCAACGTGCAGCGGTATTACAGTGTCTGATTTGGAATTCAAATTCTCCCCAAGACAACAGCCCTTTATTACATTTCTGACACTCGTTACCTTGCCTTCTGGCTGGGCACATCCCATGGACTACATATTCTTAGAGCAATTCTAAATCCTCCCCAAGACGTTGAGACAACTGGCCGAAGGGAACCGGCCACCCAAAGACACAGACGGACACCCACACACCCCTGGCCCCAGGATCCTGCTCCTTGCCATCCGCTGACCTCTGTGGCTACCACACCCGTCTCCTTCTGAAGCGAAGGGGCCATCTCTGTAGCTGCCCCAGGTACCTGTTGACCAGTCTGTCTCCCCACCCCCTCCAGCACAAATCCTCACTGCTGTCAGTGACACATGCTCCCTGGTTCATCTGGGTGGCCCAGCCTCATTAGGAAGGGATTTGGTGTCTGTTAGTTAATTGAGGCCCGTTCCTGCCACCTGCCACTCTCGGGCCTCATCTGCACACTAACTGCCCCTAATTGTCATCATACGGTGGACCCCGGCAACAACTTGAGAACAGGTCCTCCGAAAGTTCGTGCAGGGGCCCTTGGTATTGTGGGAATCGGGGTTCTAGAAGCATGGGGTGTGGTGGCAGTCAACCAGAGGCCAGAGGTTTGGAGAAGAAAGGCACCTCGGGCTAACATCTGCCTTGCTTTGTGAATCGGGAACACAAAGCCTTCCTCAGATCCAGACAGAGTCTGAGCCCAGACTGTGGTGTATAGGTATGGTTTGCATATCTGTGCAAGACCACAGCCCATGCGTGTGTTTAACCAAGAAAGGCTGGGATGTCAGGGCAGTGTCCCCCACCTTATTGGAGTAGAAGGAGGCCAGAGAGGGAAGCAGAGGAGGAAACACAGAACACCCCTCCCCCCAGGGAAAGAAGTCTAACACCAAGCAAAGGAAAGGATGGTGGCGGGAGACCATTGCATCGAAGAGCTGGGAGGCTTTTGATGCAGAGACACGATGCCTGTCTGGTAAGAAACACGTGTCTGCTCTGACAGTGTCAGGACTCTATACCTACAGAAAGGGAGAGAACACGGTTGTGGGGACATGAAAAACTGTTCAGGGGTGGGAAGCTGGAGGATTTTGAGGGTCAGGAACCCGGCCTGCACAGAACCCATCCGGACCTCCCAGAAATGAACTCTGACAAGCAGTGTGAGTAGTTCTGCTTTGGATTCTCATTTTATAATTTTTCCACGATAAGCACACTTCCCTGGGACTCTGAGACCAACACTCTTGAGACACTCCAAGACCAGGGAACTGTGTGATCTCTCCACCCAGAATTGGGAAGTGGGGGGGGGGGGGTTGCTTAGAGATTTCTGATTTGCTCTTCCCTCCACACTGGGTGGGAAAAAAAGGAAATTAAGTAGGAAAACCCCAAGTTATCCAGGAAGAGGGAAAAGAAACGAGAGAGGAAAGGAGAAAGAAAGCCAAAAGGAAGTAGAGAAGGGGGAGGAAGAAGGGAGGGGGCAGGAGGAGGGAGCAGGGGAGGGACAGGGACAACTGAGGAAGCCCTGGCATAGGAAAAGTCACGTGCTTCAACAGCCTCTGCTGATACCAACCAGACCCATATCAGCAGCTCCAGAGACGGACGGGCCTGTCCCACTAGCTCGCCACAAACAGAGCAGGGGGGAGCGCAGCTCTAGAGGGAGAACAAGTCCTCTTCCAACCCTGAGCCTCCCACGCTGGCATACATATTCTTAGGGTTTCTTCCACAGCACAAGTTTTTAAATGACTGGACACCACCAGCTTCCTTTGAAGTCTCTTTGAAGACATCTTCCCAGCTCCCGGGAGCTCCTGTGTACCCTCAACGGCCACACAGCTGAGCGTCAGCACGCCCCGAGCCTCCTCATGCTGCACCTGTGTCAACCCCAAAGCCCCCTTCTCACATCCGACTCCCCCTCCTCCACGTCTGTCCTTCCCTGGATGTCACTCACCACCATCCCCGCTTACTTCCTCCAGCCTGGGAACCCGAGGGGCCTGGTCTAGGCTGATTCCAAGAGCTGGCAGGTTTCAGAGGAAAAAAAAAAAACAGGAAAGAAAGAATGGCAGTTTGACACTGCACTGTCACAGTTAAAATGGGCCCGGCGCGTGACCCGGGCTTGGACACGGATGCCTTGTGCCCAATCACAGCTGAGGTTGCATCTGCCACGGTTCACGGCCGCTGCTCCATGCTGGGGGACCAGATGCCTCTGTTGATGCTGCTCCCCTCCCGGCCTTCTGCCGGACACGCGTCCACAAGACACAGCCCGGCCACCCGTCACTGGACATCATCTGCCTCCACAGCCTGCCCCTTCTACACATTCCCCCTCCAACCCTCTCTCTCCACACGAGCAGAGGAGATAGTTCTTTTCTTAAAGTGCCTCCCGAAGGAGCCAAGTAGAATAAAAAAGGCTAACCGGGGAGAATTTGATTCCTGCCACATGAAAAACAACAGAGTGTTCCAAGATGGGGCCAGGAGGCCAGCAGCACAGCCTGCTCTCTGTCCCCACTGAACTCCTGTTGAAATGTCACTGCGGTCATTAAGAATATCGAGACTAGAGAACAAGTTTGAATACTATGCACTTAGCCTCTTTAGTGAGTTGACCTGTTTTGTGGAACTTTGGTGACTGGGAGGCAGGGGACCGAGCCTGCAGCTCACTGTCATGCATGTGTCCTCAAAATGGATTGGGCTTTTGCATTTTAACTAAATCTTCCTGGAAACAGCATCTTTTCTCCTAGACCCAAGACACCTGCCATGCAGTGATGTTGGAATATCCCTGCGGGACAGACAAGGGAAGCTCAGAGAGGAAAGGAATTCGTGCCCGTTCGTGTTTATCCAGGGTGCATAAAAGACCAGGTGCCCGTGTCTGCCATGTGCCTGCCCAGAGCCCCCCAGGAGATCCCACTGAGTGCTGGCCCCACCCGCCACTCCCGTGACTCCACCCACCAGGAGATCCCACTGAGTGCTGGCCCCACCCGCCACTCCCGTGACTCCACCCACCGCTCCTGTGACTCACAAGCACCATATACTTGGCCAGAGGGAACAAGGTGGTTTCCTCTGAAATGTTCCGTCTGGGTGCCCAGGTGACAGACAGCTGTCTCTCACGGGCCACAGGTTGCTCTTGCTGGGGACTGGGGTGTCCCCACGGCTCTTTGTCTTGGTCCTGGAGATCCACTTCCTCTCCTCTTCACTTCCCCATCTCTCTCTCCACCCACACTCTGTTGCTGAGCAAATCTCTGTCCAAACTTGAAGCTAGCCGCGAGGCTTTGCCTAGACGTTACATTTCACCATCTAGCAGTGGGGCTCATAGATGCTATTTTTTCCTATGCGTGAGACATGTGATAAAGTCCAGTCGATAAGCTAGACACCATGAAAGTTAACAATGACTGATAGTAAGCCGTAACAATTATAATAACACGTCACAATGAAAGTCATTTCAAACTTAGGAATTGCTTATCACTGGAATTTTCCACTTTGTGTTCTTTGACTGCAGTTGGCCATGGGTCACTGAGGACCCTGTGTCCACAGCAGAGGGCTATCTAAGCTCTGATCTCAACACGCGTGATGCTCACTTCTAGACTGGTCTGGGGCTGGACCGACCATGCTGGGAGGGTTGTTAGGGATGGGCGGGAAAGCCAGTGAGAAGCGCCCACAGTAGCAGGGAACAGGGAAACCCTCATCATTCATGGCAACATTTTGTGCCACATGGCACAGGATGAAACCAATTAAATAGTAATTAACATACTAACAATAAACTTCTTAGGATGGGGTTGCAGGGGAGGGAGCAAGAGATTGTAATTGGAGTTGAGCAGTTTTACTGAAGGTGCTGTGTTTGAGCCAGAGAAGCTTCAGAGAAATGCCAGAGGTAAGAGGGGAGAGAGGAACATTTGTAAAGAAGAAAACTGTCATCCTCCCCGCCACTGAGCACACACTACAGGCCATACCTGGCACCGAGTGACAGAGACACAAAAATGAAGAAGACTTCATTCCCTTCCCCTAGGCGTGATGACATGCTCACTAAAAATTTGCAGTAGAAACCTCATGGTGATCTAACAAATGAGGTTTCAAAACACAGTGCATTTATAATCTGGCAGTTACCTAAATATAAATGTCAAATTCAACTTGTTATATTTAGTCCTTCGGGGTTCCCTAGGCCATAAAAGACTAGCTGAAAGGTTTTCACTTATAATACAAATAAAAGGCACAGGTGACCTGACTGGGACCTCCAGGAACGCTGACCACAGACACTCCTCGTTTTGCAGGTGATCCGACCAAGCTCTGTCAGGGCAGAGGACATGCCTGAAGGTCATGGGTCAGGAACTCTGACCTACCAACTGCACCCTGTGCTAAGTTGTGCTTGAACACTAGAAAGCTCCATCTCTCTGCTGAGACATTTTCCCCAGTTGATGAGAGTCTTAATCAGCAGGCTTTTGAAAGGCCACCTCTTTGGGGATTTATTATACATCGTCAGCTTCTTACCCACACACATCAGGCTGAACGAGACCCGTATCCTCCATCCTTTGTCAGGTCTCTGATGCCAGGAGCTCCTCGTGTATATGACGCTCATTTCCACGTCAGTGTGCAATAGCGGGTGACGGTGACCTCGCTTTTCATAGATGGTGAAGCAAAGGCATGAACAGCCAAGTTCTTCCCCAAAGACACACGACCAATAGACAGCAAGCAGCAGGCCTCTCGCTCGTTCTGATTCCTCAACCCTCTGCATGTGTCCCCCATCGCCTCCTAGGAACTGCTGGCTCTGTAGAGCTCATCCCTAAAAGAGATAGCTCTGTATAAAACACAGTGCAGAAACATTAATTTTCTAATGTCCTCTGTTTACTCGCGTTGTAATTTGAATACCAAATGTTCTCCGTATGGGTGCTAGCTGGTGGTGCTGTTTGGGAGGGTTCTCGAACCTTCAGAACATGACATGCATTTGAGGGGAAGGGGCTAATATGTTACAGCCTGGCCCCGGCCTTGGCTCTCTGTCTGCTTCATGGATGCCAGCGTGATGTAAGCAGCTGCCCTCCGCTGTGGCTGCCACAGCTGGAAACCCCTGCCACCATCCCTCCCTCACCGTGGCAGACTGTATCCCCTCAGAGCTGACAGTAACGCCCCCCTGTGGTATGTCTGTAAAACGTCTGGTGATGGTGATGCACACATCACTCTCACTTCCTGACAGGGTGTGCGTGCATGCGTGCATGTGTGCATGTGTGCGTGTGTGTATGCGTGTGTGTGTGTGTGTGTGTGTGTGTGTGTGTATGATGTCACCAGGTGCTTCAGCCTCCTCAGACCTTCACTGATCCCCCCTCATGGACACTGCTCTCCAACTACGAGGCGTTCCTTTCATCAAGCTATTTCCTCACAGAGACAGAAAGATAAACAAGACAAACATGTCAGCGGTGTCTTAGAAATGGAAGCAGCACCTCACCCGTGGGACAGAGGTGGGGAAGAGGAGGAGGAGAAGAAGGAGGAGGGGGAGGAGGGGGAGGAGGAGGGGGAGGAGGAGGAGAGGGAGGGGGAGGAGGAGGAGAGGGAGGGGGAGGAGGAGGGGGAGGAGGGAGGAGGAGGAGGGGGAGGGGGAGGAGGAGGGGGAGGAGGAGGAGGAGGGGGAGGGGGAGGAGGAGGGGGAGGAGGGGGAGGAGGAGGAGGGGGAGGGGGAGGAGGAGGGGGAGGAGGAGGGGGAGGAGGAGGAGGAGGGGGAGGAGGAGGAGGGGGAGGAGGAAGCAGGTGGCAGGGGATACACAAGGAAACATAAAGGTTTGATAAGTCAAAAGGCCAGGGCAGGACGGCCATGAAAGGCACCAACATCGAAACAGAGTGTGATGGGGACGTCCGTCTGCATACGCTTCTCTTATCGGTTGATGAATAAAACCCTGATCGGCCAAGCAGGAAGTATAGGAGGGGCTATGAGAGGAGGGAGAAGGAGAGAGGGGCGGGGACAGACACCGTGTAGCCGAGGAAGGAGTGACAGGTCTGGGCCTTTCTCCGGTAAGCCAAGACCATGCTGGAAACACACAGATTAGTAATTATGGGTTAATGATTAAGAGAGAGCTAGCCAGTAGCAGCCCTAGCCATTGGCCAGCAGTTTTATAATTAATATAGCATCTGAGTGTTTATTTGGGGCAAGGCGACTATGGGAGCAGGCGGGACAGAAGCCTCCGTCTTCAAAAGTCACTTGGATCAAGCCCTAAATGAGTAAATTCAGCGGCAGGGGGTGGGGGCTCATGATGGAAGAGTCTAGTGTACGTGTTCAAGTTCCTGGTGGCAGCAGCAACCACAGGAGGCTCCGCTGCGGCCTTACACAAAAGTGCTTCCTCAGAGACATCCACCCAGCAACGGCCTCCAGCCTAGGACTGAGGCATCGCTGTTGTGGATCCTTATTGACCCCTGGGCTCCCACTGAGGACTGAGTGCTGCTTCTCAGGCATGGCAGCACACACTTGTAACCCCCGCATTCCAGAGGTAGAAGCGGGAGGGTTGCCACAAGTTTCAGACCAACTTGCCTTAGAGACCAACCAATCTGTCTCCAGCAAAGACAGAAAAGGAAAAAGAACCATGAACTTGAGCGCTGACTGAACGGCAGCTAGACCGGGTTAGATGGGGCCTTCAGGTTCAGGCGCGGCATCATCCCATGGTTGAATCCAATGAATTCGGCTCCCATGGAACCTGGGGTCACCCTGCCTACCTAGCAACGCTGAGGCTGACTCAGAGTTAAGCACCCCTTCGGGAACTAGGATTTTTGCATGGATGCTGTTCCTTGGGGACATCTGACCCACACAAGGGAAAGTCAGAAGCACGTCCCCTGCTAGAGCCTGGGAAGCCTGGGCGGCTGTGGCTGGGACATAGCTGACCCCATGTGGGTCCAGTCTGAGCTCTGGCTCCCTATGGCAGCACACTGGGAGGTGAGGTCTGGTGGGAGGTATTTAGCTCACCGAGGTGGAGTGCTCGTAACGTAGTCACGGTTTTCTTCAGTTATGAACAAGCCAGGCTGAGTCGGCCCCCTCTCCTCTGATTTGCACGCAGCCTTTTTGCGACACGAAGCCCTCATGAGAGGTGACTGACTGACCTTGAACCTCTCGGCCTCAGTAAGCCAAAAGCACCTCTCTTGCTATCAGCTAATCCGTCTCAGATACTCCGTTACAGCAACAAAAGCAAAAAATTATCCCTTTCATTTATTTCCACCTATTTACCTGAGTCATTCAATCAAAACCACAGAGTAAAACATTTTCAAGCAGCTTCAGTAAACCAGGCTTCACCCGTATGCCCTACCCTGCCTCAGTGTCTTAAAATCAGGACACCGTTCCCATCATTCCTTGCGGTCCACCAGACATTTGTAGTCCCTCCTGCTTGCCCAGAAAGAGTTGGAAGAAGCTGCCTCGAGTTTTACAGAAGTCACTGCACTGTGACAAAGTTCACCGGCTCCCTGTACCGCCTGCCTCCGACTCCCACCAGAAGCCATCATTCCTGATTAAAGCAAACACTGTCAATTCGGCTGCGGCCCAGGCCATTCCGGTCCCCTCTGAAAACATTGCCAAACAGCTCTCTGATTGGGTCACGTTAGGTCACAGAATCCACGGGCGGACAAAATGTAGTAAAAATGTTATGGGCCACTTGAGACCTATTGGATGGGCAAGGAAAGAGGGCATTGGCTCCAAGTCCTCTCAGAAACTACTCGGTGTGGAAGCTTCCCCAGGACTTCTGCGGCCCCTCCTCCAGCCTGCGTCTCCACCCCAGAGCAGCTACTCACTTTCAGCCCCTGTGAACAAAGAAAACCTCAGAGCAGAACGGGTCTCTCTCCTTTGTTGCAACTGCGGAGAGCCCTTCAGGGAACAGGGTGGAGTTCGGGGGGGGGGGGGCTGTGGCCGTCCAGAAAGCAAGATCTCCCGCAAATGCCCGTGGGCCTCGGCGCAGAGTTGGCCTAGCTTTGAGGAGTGGTGTGCACACTTGTGTACAAGCACCGGCTCCACCTTGAGGGCCCTGAGCATCCTGCTCCTTCAGATCTGTCCCTGCTGGTGCTGGGAGCCGCTGAAAGGCTCCGAGCAAGACAGTAGCTGCCCTCAGCTCTGTGCGGCCCCCGATCATCATCAAAAGAGACCCGAGAGCCCATCAGAATCCCAGAGGGCTCCACTCCCATGGGACTCCTGATGCGGTTCCAGCACAGAAACCACAAATGCAGACTCCTGGTTTTGTTATAGCCTGTACCCTGCAGGTCTTTTCAGACCTTCCGTTTCCCCATCAATAAAATGGGAAGAGTCGTTTGTTGTGTACGCACCCATGTATCTGCCAATATTGTTAGACAGCAGCAAAAGGATGGGCACTCTCTGGCTCATCCCTCAAAATCACGTGACAGGTTTGTGAGGAGAGGCCGCCCAGCTCCAGTCACAAAGGGAAACGCTCGGCTCCTTGAGAGCGAAGCAAGGCAGCTCCCCTCCCACGACAGACCGACTAGCCTACCTTTATTTTCCAGGCAGGTTCTCATGTAGCCCAGGCTAGACTTAAGTTCACTATGTGGCTAAGAATGACCTAGAGTTTCTCCTCCTGCTGCCTCTACTTCCCGAACACTGGGGTTTATAAGCATGTACCACCAGAAACTTTCCTCTTCTGAAGTAACATTTTTTAATTTAGGACGCGGCATTTAAAATCATGCAGAATTGTACATAATAGATGGCTCTTCTCATGTGTAATTATTCACATGTTTAAATACGGTGTATTGCTATACACGCATATGTAATGGTCAAAGATGGTGTCAGTACGGACTGCCTTCCACAACGCCCGACCCTCTGTAACGGGACTCACGCCTCTTCCATGGAGAGAGGGGTCTATGCCCAATCCACCTAGAATACAGGCGCAGCCAACAGTCTGCGGTGGGAGTGAGCTGCAGGGCTCTTGGAGCAGAGTCATAAAAAGTGCTGCAGCTTCCACACTGGCCCTTGGAACACTCGTGCAGGCCAAGAGACCCCGTATCCTGAAAGGACTGCGAGACAACCGTGCTGTAAGAAAAGCTGTAATGACTACGTCAACTTGACGCTGTGGTCATTTTGGAAGAGCGGGATCTCAACTGAGAAAAAGCCCCCACCAGATTGCCCTGTGGACAGACAGGCCTGTGGGGCATTTTCTTTGTTGGTGACGGATGTCGGAAGACTAAGCTCACTGTGGGTGGTACCATCCCCTGGGCTGGTGGTCTTGGGTGTTATAAGGAAGCTGACTGAGTAAGCCATGGGGAACAGGCACTAAGCAGCATCCTCATGGCCGCCTCCAGGTCCCTGCCCCGACTTCCCTCAGTGATGGACTTAGAAGCTGCAAGCTGACATAAACCCTTTCCTCCCCAAGCTGCCTATGGTCTTTTATCACAGCACTAGCACCGCAAACTAAGATGGACACCCAAACAGTCCCACATTGGAAAGCCTCCTGGAAAGGCACCTGGGCACACACAAAAGACACACAGACGCTTCAGCAGCCCTGGTTCTCTGGTTTCTTGTCCTGGCCACCATCTGACTGCAGCTATACGAGAGAACCCCCAAGGTTAACCAGTGGCTCAGCATTCCTGGATCAGAGCATCACAGATACAAGAGGTAATCAAACAGCGGTTGCTTGGGTCACCATTTTGCCTCGGTGTGTGGCGGAGGACAAGGAGGCAGCAGAGTGACCAAGACCAGAGACGCTAAAAAGCTCCAGGCACAGTGCTGTGCTGGCCTGTTCTCCAAATAGCCACAGGCAGCGTGACGGGTGACAGGTGCACCCACAAAGGCTTGACACGGCTGAACCCCTAAGAACAGTCCCCATCGGTCCCTGTCACCTCCAGCCACGATCCCTCTGATAGGCTCTGTCTCCCCTTTGTAGTTTGTAGTCTCCTTCTCCCCGTCACCTGTGTCCTGGGGTCCCCCAGAAAAACTATTCACACGCAAACCCTTGTCTCAGGCTCTGCAGTCAAGAGAACCCAACTAATACGGCAGGACTGCCAGGGACAGGGAGCTGTGCCTGCCCCAGACAAAGGAGGAGAGCAGTTAGAAGCTCTGACCAGGGAAGAGCAAGCCCAGCAGCAGCAGCAGCAGAAGCTTCTCTCTGCCATCTGTCCCTGTCTGTCTGTCAAGCAGGGCAAGAGAGCAGGATTTACCTAGACCTGTGACAACTGGCTTGTGGCTCCATGACAAGGCTCGCAGGGCAGGTCATCTCCAGGGATGGCAGGGAGGAGGAGAAACCTGCGCGATCTGGGAGGCAGGGAGCTGGGGAGCAGGAGCGGCATGAGGAGTGGAAACAGATGGGGCTTGTTGGGAACCAGGGCTAATTAAGAGGCTCCGTAGCTCGGGGCCTGGGCCCCAGATAGTGCCCACAGCCTCCAGGGGCCGAGCGCACACGGCTGCACACTGCTTCACCGGAACGGTGTCACAGAACAACCTCGTCTCCATCTTAGGCCCAGAAACTACCACCAAAGAGCAGCAGCTTCTCATTCCTTCTGAGCAGTTGTGCCGTAGGGTCCAGGCCCCCAAGGGGGAATCCGAAGAAAAGGACGGCACAGAATGAATGAATGAATGAAGGATCCCACACAGGGACCCTGCTGCCACCTCCCTGCCCTGGGTCTGTGGGACTGACCCTTGATTGTGTGTGTGTGTGTGTGTGTGTGTGTGTGAGAGAGAGAGAGAGAGAGAGAGAGAGAGAGAGAGAGAGAGACAGAGACAGAGAGAGAGACAGAGAGAGAGAGAGAGAAATGTGAACGTGCATATGTGTGTGTTTGTGTGCATGGGAGTGTGTGTGACACAGGCCAACTGTACACACCTGTGCCACAGAGGACTCAGCAGCATTTGTGTCTGAGTGTGTTTGTTTTTGCAGGGCTCACAATTGCACCCAGGGCCCTGAACATGCTTGGCAAGGGCTACCCTCCTTAGCTACAACTCCAGTCCCTGCATTTGCTTCTGATTAAGGCTAAGCTCCCTGGTTCTCTCCCAGTTTGGAGTATTTTATCTCTCTGAAAACTCCATGCCTGCCATATCCCTAGCTTGAAATGTTAGTAAATATTTGCCGAATAAATCAGTTCTCCTTTCAGATGCAATCCCAGACCACAGAAACAGAATGACTAATGCATGTGTGCCATTCTGTATGTGTTTTTGTATGTGCATGTATCCATGTGTGCACATGAGTATGTGGGTACGCATACAAGTATATATAGTACATGTGGAGGCCTGAGGCCAACGTCGGGTGTCTTCTTCAATAGCATGCCACTTTATTTTCGGAAAACAGGCCTCTCCTTGAACCTGTAGCTCGCCAAATTGGCTAGGTCATCTGGCCAGGGAGACGCAGGGGTCCCTCTGTGTCCACCTCCCCAGCACTAGGATGGCAGGCACGCATGCCAAGCCTTTGCTTAGGTGCTGAGGGTTGAACTCCAGCCTCATTTTACCAACTGAGCCACCTACAGAGCCAGAGTTCCCAAGCGGCAAGCCACAGTGACCAAACAGTTCTGGAAGTAGGCCCTTTCCACAAGTCATGTATTCCATATTGGTGTGTGTGTGTGTGTGTGTGTGTGTGTGTGTGCCACGTGTGTGCAGGTGTCCTTGGAGGCCAGAGGGGGCACCAGATACCCTGAAACTGGAGTTACAGGCAGCTGTAAGCCACCTGATATGAGGCCTGGAGGCAGAACCCTCTCCAGGCACGCTCTCCACCCACTGAGCCATCCTTCCAGCCCTATCACTGAATTTTATGCAACTCTCTCTCGTTTTCTAAGGTGTGTGGATGGAACAATATAAAGTATTTGCTTTGAAATACTCCTCAGACCCACACACATACACATGCCCACACACATTCAAACACACACACATGCAAACACACACGCATGCACATGGAGAGAAAGAGTATCTCCTGTTTGGGTTTGTAGGCCTCTTGGTTTTGAGCAGTTCCAATGCTCTTTGTTCTGTGTCTTCAATACACACTTTGGAAATACAGTTGTGAAAATGATTTATGGTCCTTGGGTTTTAATCCTGGGCTCCAAATTCAAAGACATCCAAGTACCTACATATTTACCGTCTAAACAGTTTTCCAGAAAGTGCTAACCACCTGCAGATAAAATGAGTCGGTGTGTTTGGACGGGTTAGTGGGCTCCCTAGTGCCAGCCAGAAAACCAGATCACCCCGTCAAAGAGATCATCAGTGGGTGACCAAAAGGCAGCATCCTGCACCGTAACAACTGTCCCCAGTCTGGGATCTGAGCAAGCGTAACCCGAAATGCTGAGGCTGCATTTCCAAGTGACTCCCAAACGACCTTGGAAACCTAGCGTGATGAATGGAACACGTTTGAAGGGAATAGCTGGGCTCAGGAGAAAATAGCACTTCCATGTGTTGAATCCCTGGGACAAGAGCGGTAGGGGGAGAGGGGCTTAACTCCAGAAGGTGGACCTAGAATCTGCTGCTCTCTGCTCGTTGTGAAGTTTGCCTTTACATCCCAACACATCACCATTCCACCTTTCAAAGGGGACATGTTGACCCGGCGGGGACGTAAGCCTCTAATGCCAACACTTGGGAGGCAGAGGCAGGCAAGATCTATGAGTTCTAAGTCACCTTGTTCTAGTGATTTCTACAGGGTCACACTGAAAATATGTCTCAAAAAAAGGGTGTCTCGACATTTGCAAAAATGAGGCTCTTCAGTCCATCTGAGATCCTGTGAGCCTTCCTTGGCCCCTGCTGGAATGTTCACTGCCATGGCCTCCTTCAGGTCTCGTGCAGGTAAGCACAACCGTTGAGAGTTCATGGGTGCCGAGCCCATGATGCATTGCAGTCCTAATCCTATGGCTCCTACAGTCTTTCCAAAGTGTTCCTGAGCCTTGGTATGGGGTTGTGTTCTGTTCACTATAAAACAGCATGCTGGTATACACTGACATCAGCCTCATACATTGTGTTTACAGGGTCTCTTTAAGGGACCACAGACTATGTCTATACATTCAAATATGCACTTATTTTTGGCATTGCCAAGGAAATACAACCTGGAGTCACCATTATTCCCCAAGCATCTAGGACACAGGAAATCTTTGTAAAATGAATGTTGTCAGGGAAAGAAATACCACCAAGGACATTAGGCTGCTATAATAAAATACCTGAGGCTGAGAAATTTATAAACATACATGTATTTCCCATAGCTCTGGAGGCTGCACAGTCCATCATCAAGATGCCCACACACGAGAGCTTGTTTTCTCTGCTTCCATGGCCAACACACCCCAGATGGGCAGTGGTGGCGCACGCCTTTAATCCCATCACTCAGGAGACAGAGGCAGGCAGATCTCTGAGTTCAAGGCCAGTCTGGTCTACAGAGTGAGTTCCAGGACAGCTAGGACTACACAGAGAAGCCCTGTCAAAAGAAAGAAACAAAGAAGAAAAAAATCACCACACCCCATGCTGTAGGGAAGGAAAAACACATCCTTGGACGGAAAAAGACAGAACAGGGGACAAACTCCCTGTGTTAAGCTTTCAGAGTGAGCACCTAGTCCTATCCATGAAGCCCTCAGTTATTCAGAGCCACAGCTTTCACTGAGGTGAAATTTCAGTGGCAACTTTGGAAGGGACGCAAACATGTAAGTCACAGCAGCATACACACATCATGTAAGTCACAGCAGCATACACACATCATGTAAGTCACAGCAGCATACACACATCATGTAAGTCACAGCAGCATACACACATCATGTAAGTCACAGCAGTATACACACAAATATCATATAAGTCACAGCAGCATGCACACATCATGTAAGTCAGTCACAGCAGTATACACACATCATGTAAGTCACAGCAGTATACAAACATGTAAGTCACAGCAGTATACAAACATGGTTTCTCTGTGACACGATGAGTGCAATTAAGCAGCCCAGGGGTGCTGAGCGTGCATCGTGCCAAGTGTAACGGCTCACACGTCTCACCTGGGTGTGAGGGGTTGGAGGCAAGCAGCCCTCCAAGTTTGAGGCCCGCAAGTTCCAAGGGAGCCAGGGCTACATAGCAAGACCCTATCCCAAATGTGAATAGTGATAATGACAATAATAATTTCATGTGTGCCATGTCAGGCCCAAAGCTAAGTGTCGCTGAAATGATAGCATTCAACTTTCACAGCAACCTTAGGGCAATTTGTCTGTTGAGCCAAGATCTGCTGAGACTTGCTGAAGGACCTGTTACACGGCTTCATCTAATGTCCCGACACTCATTTCCCACCATCTGACCCGGGTCTCCGTCCCTGCAGAACCCTGAGTTCAAAGCATAGCACTGTCCTTCCCCAGGACTCTGGCTGTCCCCACGAGCTTTACGTGGGATCCTTTGCCCGTGAGTTTGGATGTCACTCTCGGCTTCTCCACTAGGCTCTGGGCCCTCGGAGCTGGAGTCACGTGTCAGTCATGCTGGCCTTTTTCGTACCTTCTAGCATTTATCGTGCCTCCCAGACACTGTTCCAGCCCTGAAGAGGAGGAGGGAAGGCGACAGTGATGAGGCCACCTAGAGGGACGTGCACTGGTGAGACTCAGAGCGGCCCCACCGTGTGCCCTGCTGAGCAGTCTAAGCATCAACTCCTCTGAAGTGGGGATCAGTCACTGGTGACGTCTAATTCGTGACCGGGGAAGCTCGGGCACACGACTAGGAGTGATGGGCGCAGAGGGCTGGGTCTTTGCTTAACTGACCCCCTCACCGCCGACCTGACTCAGAGCATGCTCCTCCGAGGCCAGTATTACGTCACGGCTTCCGAGCATGTGTTTACGCGATGGTGACCGGCCATCCACCCTCTTTCTGGTTGGGTTGGAAGCTGGATGGAGGAAGGGCATTTGCTCGTTGTCAGTGAATCTTGAGTGCCAACATTCAGCGACACTACATGGAGAGGTTGTCACAGTCTCAGAGCCGAGATGGGACGGTGGACAGTGAGGCTCAGAGACCCATGCATGCAGAGCTACGGGGCTTCCCTCCTAGGAGAGGTTTTAGTGAGGGGGCTGAAGGGGACAGGACTTAGAAGGGGAAGAGGACGGAGACTCGGTGGAGGATGTGGCCAGGGTGCTTCTGGGTAGGTTTTCAGAGACTGGACGGGGCTAGAGTGACCCTGACTTGTAGAGAGAAGCCTTTTCCTTGCCAGCTGCTTTGGATTTTCCCCACCAGTTGCCTGGGCTCTGCCGCGTTGTAGTCCCCAAATAACACACAAGACGCTGTATTAATTATGAAGCTGTTGGCCTTGCTTGTGTCTTACTGGCTAGCTCTCACTTAAGTATTTAACCCAACTAAGTATTTCTCTTACCGGATGGACATCTTCTCTGGTGGGCCACATGATGACTCCCTGTGTTTCTCCTACCCAGAATCCTCCTGGACTCGTAGTCCCACCTATCTTGCTTCCCTATTGGCCAACAGTGCTTTATTGACATATACACAGGACTTCTGCATCACTGACTGAACCACTGATACCATCGGAAGCATATGCTTAGTCCCCAACCCTGGGCAGAGTCTCATTCACTACAGGCCCCTCGCGGGTCACGTGGGTCGCCAGCACCGGCCAACGCATGCTTCCCTGTGAGTGGAGCTGGTCCATGGTATCATCCAGGTGGCTGAAAGATCCCCAGTGGCTTTGACTATTTTCCTCTCCTTTCAAAGAACGTGAAGGATAGAATTTGGATTCCCAGTTCTGAACTGTAGAGAAGAGGCTCCCCACCCCACCCACCTTCAGTGTCCAGGGAAGGACAAACAGCAGGTCCCCAAGAATGCTCCAGAATGTTGTTCAGCCAGACAGCACTGAGTTCTACTGACTCCAGAGGGGGACATTGTGGGGCAGAGCAGGACTGGCTGGCCTGTGTGTTTTCTCTCTCCACAGGAAAGACGTGCATTACCTTCCACACATATTAACGTAAGAAGAGGTCTCCACACATTGTAGAAGACACCAGCTTCCTCCACCAGGAGCCAGAGCTCCTGATGAGAAGTGTGCCCTCCCTTCACCAGAGGCAAGCAGCAAAATTTAAAATAATTACCACCTGTGAGTGACTGTGTATGCTTCTGTCACCTAATTAGGTAATCTGCCCAGGTGTTTAGCACCAAGGACTCGGTGCCTTAATTGGAAAAAGTTAAGGACAGAAACTAATTAGCAACCATAACGCAAACCAGAAGTCTAATGATATTAACCAGAAGTCGTCACGACTCTCAGGAACCTTTGTCTTGACTCGCTTCGAAACAGAGGAGGACACAGTGTGCGTAAGCCTTGAAACGCTGACATTCAGCCCCCAGCCCCAGCAACTTTGATCCACGGTGTCAGAGAAATGGGAGGAGTGTGACCAGAGGGCAGTGAGAACCGTAACTGAAGGGACGCCTTATGCATGCCTCCTCCCTTTCCATTTACGTGTGCGTGTGTCTGCACACGCGCATCTGCAGGCACATGCAGGCTAGAGTGCGGTCCTCGGCAGCCTGCCTCCTTGTTTGTTTAAAGGAAGGTCTATCCCTGGCCTGGACATCACCAAGTGAGCTATCCTGGGTGGACAGAGAGACCCCAAGGAGTCTCTGGCCTCTGTTTGCAAGGCATACACTTTACCAAATGAACCATCTCCCCACTCCCTCAACACCCCGTTTACTGATGATTGACTGATTGATTGATTGATTGATTGATTGATTGATAGATTGACTGATTATTGTGAGTGTATGTACGAGGGCACCCACACGCCACAGCTCCAATGTGGGAGTCAGAGAACAATGTTTGGGAATCTATCTTTCTGAGGCAGGGACTCCCTTGCTTCAGTCTCTGGGCTCTGGACTCCAGGCTATCTGGCCTTCAAGCGTCTGCCCAGTTCTCCGTTTCTGCCTCGTATCTCGGGGCAGGAGAGCTGAGGCCACAGATGAGCCATTGCTTCCTGCTTTTCACTCTGGACCCAAGGGTCAAACTCCAGCTGTGAGCTTTATACAGCTGCCAATCTTACCTGAAGGACCACCTCCTCTACCAGGTCCCCCTGTTTGGGAGAGAGCAAGGGCCACCTCCCCTGCCAGGTCCCCTGTTTGGGAGAGAGGATACTGCTATGTAGCTCCATCAGTCTGGTCTTAGACTCTCTGGTATCCCAGGCAGACTGTCAACTCTTGATCCTCCTGCCTCAGCCTCCCAAGAGCTGGGGCTAGAAGTGTGAGTCACCACGCCAGACTCCAGGCTGTGCATTAAGCGAGACATCATTAAAACTGTCCTAAAGTCAGTTCTCATTCTTTTCTTACTGGGGAGGAGCCCCAGGAGCCTGGAACTCTCGAAGAAGAATACTGACTTTTATGACCCACAGTGTCTGCTAGTATTTCCCTCAGTTCATCCCAGGTTTCCTTTGAAATCGGGAAAGCCAGACAGAGTGCTGAACTGGAGGCTGACAAACCCAAGAGGCTGGTGCTTTTCATAAGAGGGCTTTTCTGCTCCTACCTCTGTCTCTATTCTAGAACCTTCCGCTTCTGTGGCACATATTTCATGAAAACACAGACGGAAGCGGCACGGCATCGACCTGCTTTGCTTTGTTGTTCATTACTCTAAGACGCCATTAGATAATTTTAGCGCCCTGGCAATCTGACATTTTAGATGACTAATTAGCTGGACGTGCACATAGATGGAAAGTCAGAATTAGGTTCCCGAGAAAGACAAAAAGAGACTCTCCATGGAGGACTGGAAAACTCAAACATGTATCTCTTCTAATTTGTTGTAACGGAGTGCTCTGTTTAACCCTTCTCTCCCTGGCTAGCTCCAGCTCCGTTTGTGGCCAGCCACATCCCACTTAGCCCTGGCTCCCAGCACTTGGTCCCTTGTTCTGAGCTGGGGCCTACCTCCAACTTCCTATTCCTTACCCCCCACCTTCACTATTCCTCACCAACTCCCTCAAAAACAAAACAACAAAAATACGTTTAAGCAAAACTCTTCAAAGAGAAAAAAATTGATGGGTCTGCACAAGCCAATATCTTTCTTCAGAGAAAAAAAATAATAACTGGAGAAAAAGTAGTTATATTCCCTCTCCTTGTAGAACGTAAAGGGACTCTGCCTCGTGAGGACACACCTGTGTGTCCCCAGCACTGGCCCCTGAGAGGCTGCCACCTAGAAACAGAGCCTGTAAATAAACCGTGTGTGTGTGTGTGTGTGTGTGTGTGTGTGTGTGTGTGTGTGTGTGTGTGTGTGTGTTTGCACGCAATGCTCCCCACCGCTGCTACCAGAGTGATCCTGGTTTGTTTAAGTATTTTTCCCACCGTTTGACACTAGGCTTTTTCTAGCTAGCTATCAGACACTGCTCGTGCTCAAGGGTTAAAATAATGGGGTCATTACGTGCCTATGGAGAAACAGGCAGACGAGACCCGCAGCAGACTCGCCGCAGCTGTCAGGAGTCACCGCCTGCCCCTGGGGAAATTGCTTATTTCTCTATCACACTCCCCACCTTGATACCACGGACAAAAACACACCCACTGCATTTGGGTCCTGTGCTAAGAATAATTGCCACCAATATTGATTGGCCCTTGGAGACTCGGCTGAATTTAAAAATTGCAGACTGTTAACTCCCAGTTGGGGCAGCCTCCCTGAGATTGAGGCTTATTTGTGACATGTTCCTATGTTTAAACTTACCTGTGAAAACTGTGAAATTAATAACCTCACGTGGAGCACAATATGGTAACACCGCCCTGCAGCGGCGCACAACTATTTTTACCCTTTACTGCGTTCAGGGGGCCCCAGCCTCCCCCAGTCTCTGACAATGAAGCCCGAGGATATTTGTCACCTGGCATTTCACGTTCCCAAGGTTTCCAGAGACCGTCTCTTGCCTCCTTTGGCCGGACGTTGGCTTTCAAGCGGTTTGGGAGGGACCTACGTGGGTGTGGAGTGATTTCAGCTGTCAGCTCAGTCCTGCTCTCTGCGGAGGGTTTGGGCTTAACAGTTTGCATTTGGACTTGAGTCCCAGAGAGGGAGGTGTGCTGATGTGGTCAGCACAGCCCACACATGTCGGGGATGACAATTCCAAACACGTGCTGACAGCCATCACGGCTGAGAGAGAGAAGCTAATTCCACCCAGGCTCGAGTCACTTGGAACGGTGTTTTTAAGTCACACACACACACACACACACACACACACACACACACACGCACGCACGCACGCACGCACGCACACTATTGGTATGTGCTTACATCTATGCATGCACACACGTGCGTGCCCCTCTATTGATGAGGCTTCCCTGGGCCTCTTCCCTGGCATGATTAGAAACCATAACTCCAGTTCTGCTTCTTGTGTGCCCAGAAGTTCTGTGTGTGGGGCGGGCGTTGGTGTCACAGTCCTTGCAAAAGCTCTAGTTCCTCTCAACTCTGGTTCCCCTGGTGATAATTAGAGAGGGGGAAAAAACAAAACTAAGTGATATATTTTTTTAAAGATCTGTAAGGAAAAACAGCAGCCAAGGTAGAGAGTACTCAGTCTTCTGTGCTGCAGCCTGTATGTAAGTCTGTTCCCTCTGGCTTAGCTCCATGCCATGAGTCTGCAGCGGCACACACGGCTAAGTTTAGCAACAAGAATGGCAATCAGGTATTCTTTTTTAAATACAGCTGCTAAAATAAATTAATTAAATAAATAAATGCTTCTATCCCTCGAATGTAAGTTATATATACAATTCCCATTGCATATAAAAGTGGAAACTCAATAAACAAAGACAAACAAAATAATGTCGCCTCTAACATTCACCCTTACATTTTGTGCTTAGAGAATTCATTTTCCCACCCAGTTTTTGCAGGGTGGATATTCAGATACGGCTGCTCTGGTTTCCTGCTAGTTCTCGTCCTTCTTAAAGGAAGGTTGTTATCATCATCGTTGAGAGCATCTTACTTTATTATCCTCTGGGGTTTCCAAGACAGAACATCAGTAATGTAAATATGAACCATATCTAATGAGCAAGGACACATGCTGGATGTAAAAAAATGCAAATGCAGTCCACACCATAATCCTTTTTATTACTCAAATTCTCAAAATAATTCCTAAAATTTCCACCCAGCCGGCGGAGAAGCATGCCCGTATTGGACCAGAGCGGAGCAGCGAGGCAGTCCAAAGTGTCTGCACTGAATCATAGTCAAGTCTCTGTGTAAGCCACAGTTTAATTCACATAGCAATTTAGTGTGTTTCTCAGATAAGGCCTTCTTGCTTTGTACTGAAAGTAAGGCCTAAGGAACAAAGATAAAGAGCTAATTCCCTGGGAATAGAATTGTCGGTCGCGGGGATATTTTAGGACCAATGTATCTGGGACTGTTTTGTCTGGAGACAGGGAGCAGCAGGGCAACTCTGGATTAATAACAGCCTGCCTTACCTTGAAGTTTGCTAAGAACGTGTGTCTTAGGTCATCTCACCAAAAAATCTCACACTCACAAAAAAGGTAACATATGAAAGGATGTATTTGTTAATTGGGTTGATAGTGCATCATTTTATAGTTAACATATGTATCAACAGATTTCCAATACCTGAAGAATGTGTATTTTTTTTTGTCAACTGACAGCAATTTGATAAAGAGTTTCTTTTTAACAATGCAAAATAAACTATTTCAAACCTAAAATGAGGGTGTGGTTCTGCTTGCCTTGTTGTTGTTAGTTTTGTTTTGTATTTTAAACAAGATCTCAGGCCATAGATCAGGCTGGCCTGGAGTGTGCTATGTACATAGCCCAGGTTAGCATGGAAGTCACAGCAATCCTCCTGTTTCGCCCCTCCAGTGCTGGGATCACAGGCGTGAGCCTCCAATCACCTCGGGCAGAAGTGAAACTGTTTGAAGCTGTGGCCAGAGTGTCAGTTGGGCTTGTGATTTATTTATTTTTTCCCCGCAGAAGTTATTTTTCTATTCGGCCTGCTCCAGCACTACCCTAAAAATGGGCCACACTTTCACTGCAGGAACTACAGATAGTACAACAGGCCGGCGGTTCTCTGTAGCTGCCACACCCATGTAGAAATGTCCCCAGACATCCAAGAGGACACTGGATCCCAGCTGTAACCTCCCTGGGGGTATCTTGTTTAGTGAATGCAGTCACCACTTGCTGTGGGTGGCACTGGCGTTGTATAACGTGTCCTCGAAGATGTTTGAGAGCAGAAGGGAATATGGCGGCCTTACCTACAAGACGATCTTGGCTAAGTCCAGTGCAGCAAAGCAGTTATTTCTCTAATCAAAACACACACACACACACACACACACACACACACACACACACACACAGACTGCATTCTTGAGTGCTCTGTTGAGCTTGGGAGTTACAACAGGCAATTCCCCCAAAAAGGGCGTGACACCTGTTATTTCCATCGCCTCAACCTTGCCTTCAGGTGTGGTTTAAAGGGAAGCACAGTGCAGGAGGGCTGTGGACACAGCTTCCTGGTAGAGCTCCTGCCTAGCAGTGGGAGGCCCTGGGCTCCTGTGATCTGCGACCACAGAGTAGTACTCAGCAGTGAAGGGTGATAAGGAAGGGGGCGGGCCTCCCCTCATTTACATGTGGGAGGGGACCAGCTTGACTCTAGTGCAGTAAGCAGACATCATTGCAGGCCCCACGGGAAGAGGAGGGAGGGGCTCCGTATCAAACCAGTGCAGGTGGCCTCCAAAACCACCCTGGGGTTTCTCCTAAGCACAGGAGAAATGAGTTCTCAGCCCGGGCCTTCCAGGGCATGCTACGCCTGCTCCCCGCCCGGCTGTGCAAACCTGAAGGCCTCCTCGGCTGTGCACACCTGCTTTGTTCACTAGAAAAGGCTTCCCAGGGTTGTTTATCTAGATGCTGCCAAGTATAGAAGGTGGGTACACAGGAGCCGAATCCCGGCTTCTCCAGGGGAGAAAGGCAACCAGGCCGCAGGCGGCCACTGTCTAGGCCCCTCCCTCTTGTGGCCACCAAGAAAGGAAAGAAACGCATTTCCCTCTGAGAACATTTCCACTGCAGTGGCACAGTCTAGGAGCCCTGGTCAGAGTGGAGTTCACCGAATAGAGCACACCTATCTAAGTTTAATTCCAGATAAACAGTGACACTCTTTTTTATAAACAGATCCCAATTGCTGCAATGAACATACTGAAACACGTGTTTCAGAAACCATCCGTTCTCACACATCTCCCTCGGCTCTGAAGGAAGACACACAAGAATATTGAAAGCCACTTCTGTGGGATGAACACAGAGGACTAAGATGACGCCTGCTGTGTGACCAGTGTCCCCAGAAAGGCCCCATACTCCTGCTGAGCTGATGCTCTCTAAGACTCGGCCGCCAAGCCACACTAACTGCACTCCAACTCCACCAAGAGAAAGTGGGGCCATTCCTAACTACACGGTGCTTATCGCCTCCTGAAGTAAAGAAAAACTGCTTGTTCTAGACGTCCTCGTGCGCTTTCTGTAGATGTGACAAAACGCCGTGGCCAAAGGCAACTCAGAGGGAAAGAATACGGTGAGCTCAGGCGTCACCACCACAGTCCCGTCACTGAGGGAAGCTAGGCCAGGATCCTGGAGGCAGGAGCTGACGCAGAGGAGGCCGCAGAGGGGCGCCGCTTACTGGCTTGCCCAACCCGCTTTCCTATAGATCCCAAGACCACCATCCCAGGCACGGGCCACTCACAATGGGCTGGGCCCTCCCACATCAACCATTAATCAGGAAAACGCCCCCAACAGGCCCGGTGTGATGGGGACATTTTCTCAACTGGGGTCAACTCTTCCCAGAGGACTCCAGCTTGTGTCAAGCTGACAGGAAACTAATGAGGACATCAGAGTAGAAAGCTCCTGAAAGTTGAATCAGATTCCCCTCAGCCACACAGCTGTACCTGCCCATTCCTAGTGGGCTTCACTCTGTGAAGAGCAGAGGTCGTTTCTGTCACCTGTGAGCCCCTTCTAAAGTCTCTGTGTCACCTCATGAATTTTAAAGTGTTTTAACTTTACCTACTTTCCAAGGAGGACAATACAGTGTTTAATGCCTTCCTAATCATTATTCCTTCCCATTTAAATGTTTGAAAATATGAGTAGATTGTCCATTAAATCACAAATATATTAAAATTATCTATAATAGACTTCAGCTTGAGCCTGGCTTGCAGTTGAGAATAATAGACATTCATTTGAAGAGGAAGGAATTCAACAAGTTAATGCTTTGGAAATATCACCAGTTTAGGTATCAAATGGTTCACTCTGTTTTCAAGTTGTTATTTGGTTGGTGTAGTGTAGAGAGTGTGTGTGTGTGTGTGTGTGTGTGTGTGTGTGTGTGTGTGTGTGTGTGTGTGTGACCATTTAGGATCAGAATAAACCCTTCCTGTGGGGAAAATTGCAGAAATCTATGAACCAGAACTCCTGTGTCTAGCTTTGCCTCTGTTAGGAACCTGTAGTTTCGTGCAAGAGTATTTTGTTTTGCGCTCTGCTTTTTGGTCTCTGGGTATCCGTGTCTCACCAGGAAAATGAAGGAATTGATAGAGCCATCACCTGCTGAAGTCATGTCCTGGGCTGAAACAGACTCGCAGCCGCTTTTCCGGCTTCTGTCTTTTTCCCTGAGAAACAGCGCCACCTTCTGGTTATAGAGGCCATAGCATTTGCCAGAGGAAAAGTTTGGCTAATATACTAGTTTTTTGTTTTTTTGCCAACTTGACACAAGGTAGATTGGGAAGGAGGACCCTCAATGGAGGAATTGCTTACATCAGACTAGCCTGTGGGTATGCTATGGGGGCATTTTCTTAATCGATGATTGGTGTGGGAGTGTCCAGCCCACCGTGAGTGATACAGGAGATCTGGGCTGTGTGAGAAAGGGACTGGGCCGTGGGGAGCAGGCCAGTGGGCAGCTCGTCTCCGCTCTCCTCGCTGTAATGAAACAGCTATGCTTGGGGCATGTGGGCGTATTTTGTTCGTTAGACTACTCTGCTGAAATTGCTCTCTTTTGAGATTATGATTACATTGTTGGGACTTCCTTCCATTTAGCCCACTCTGCCATCAGCTTCTGGACCCTTCTACCGCCTCCACCTCCCATCTACGGGAGCTGCAGTTGCCATGACAACTGGCAATGTATACCTTCTTATCAAGGAAGATGACTCCAGGCAGCAAATGTCTATCCAGCCATCCTCAAACCAGCCCAAAGTCACACAAAATTGTTTTTACTGATTTTCACACCACTCCTCGGGGCTGAATTTCCACCCGTTTCAGTAATAGGAACCTGACACCAGGCCCAGAGCCAGCAGAGCTGAACCGAGATTGCGAGTGCCACCTGTACACGGTCCCCCTCCACAGCCGGGGCGGGAGCAGCCTGAAAGCAAGGGCTTCTCCCTCAGTACAGAGTGGCCATCGGCATTTCAGGTGCAAAGCTGGGGGGAGACCTCCACTGACCCCTCTGAAGTAAGATCTACCCATGGGAAACGGCCCTATCTTCGCCAGCCGTGCTCAGCAGCTGCACCGTGAGTCACTGGCCAAGGCAGTGTGGTGTGGGAGTTGGTTACTAGGTACCGATGTTTCTGACGGATGACACCTCCCACACATCTGGTGGAGAACACTTAAAATTTCCCCCTCAACGACAGCCCAAACTCACAGGCTTGCTTGATTGGGGAAGGGAGGACATGGAGTCCGTAGAGGTGCATCAGACTTGAAAATGGCATCCCTTCCTGCTCATCAAAGGGGGAAGGAGGCAGTGTTTCTCGTCCAGGTTGGAGGAATTTAGGAAGTCTGTCTCATGCTTACGACCACGCCCACTTAGATAATCTGGGAAGGAAACTGGGGCTTCTGTTCCTTGTTTCCTCTCTTCCATTTTACATAATCCTGGCACATATATATGAAGTAACTAAACACTTACATATACACCAGGAAAAAAATATGGTGCAGGACTCCACAGCTGCAATTGCGACCTGCAAAGAAGTTCTCACCAGTGCAGCAGCTGCATGGCTGCTATGCAGTAGCCAACCGCTTTCTGCATAGATGTACGGCCTGTTCTACAGAAGGAAACTCCACGTCTGGTAGGGTACCCTGGTCAAAGACCCGTGGCTAGATAGCGCCCATTCCTCGAGTAGAACCTATTGCTGATACTTTACCACATGCTCCCACTGTCTAACTGCCTTCTGTATATTTATGTTTACACCCGTAGACCTGGGCTGCTCTGGACCTTTGTCAGGGAGGCTTGTTTTCACAGCAGCCAATAGAGAGACACATAACTGGCCAAAGCATTGAGAATAATAGACTGGGCATTTATTCCTAAACGAGATACTTAGATCCACCACCACACACACACCAAGGCTCAGGGAACATCTCAAAGTGTTGAGAATAATAGACTGGGCATTTATCCTTAAACGAGATACTTAGATCCACCACCACACACACCAAGGCTCAGGGACATCTCAAAAGTAAGGGTAGGAAGGAGTGCTGTGAGATTCTGTCATCTAGGCATGACCTGGCTATCAAACTCATGAACTCACGGCAGTTGTATTTAACTGTACATGTCCTATGTAATATCAAGCCAGCGGAAATTCCAGCATAGGTGGATGTCGTAGTTACAGTGTCTATTACAATGATGAAACACTGCGACCAAAAGCAGCCTGGAGAGGAAAGGGTGTGTTTATTTGGCTTACATATCCTGAACCACAGTCCCCGGAGAGAAGCCAAGGCAGGAACTCAAACGGGGAAGTGTGGTGATACATTATGTATGATTTATTAAAGCTTGACTGAGGATTCGGAAAGCAAAGTCAGTCACAAGCCATAGGAGTCAGGCACACACCTTTAATGCCAGCAGTCGGAAGCTAGGAGATGGTGGTGCACACTTCAATCCTAGGACTCAGGATTAAGAGGTAGACGGATCTCTGTGAGTCCGAGGCCACCCAGATCTACACAAGAGTGAATCATCTAAAAGAGAATTATAGCTCACACCTTTAATCCCAACATTAGGGAATCGTATAAGACAGAAGCAAGGTCTCAGAGAGGCATTCTTTCTCCAGCCACACTGAGGAGAGGTTACAGTCTGAGGCTTGGTGAGAGCTTGTGGAGACAGGACCAGCCCATTCAGCCTAAGCTAGAGTTGAGAGCTAGTGGCCGGCTGTTTTGCTTTTCTGATCTTCAGCTTGAAGTTTGAAGCCCATTGTCAGTCTCTGGTCCTTTTATCTGTTCATGTTACAGGACAGAATCCTGGAGGCAGGAGCTGATGCAGAGGCCATGGGGGGAGCTGCTCACTGGCTTGTTCATCATGGCCTGCTCAGCCTGCTGTCTTACAGAACCCAGGACCTGTAGACCAGGAGTGTCATGATCCAAAGCGGCCTGGGCCTTCCTCTGTCAATTGCTAATTTTAAAAAATCCCCCACAGACCTGCATACAGCACAATATTATGGAAGTTTTTTTTCAATTGCTCCTCTCAGATACTTTAGCTTATGTTATGAAACGAGCCAGGACGGTGGGGTAGACAGTCTCCAGGCTCCACCCCTGACTGAGGAGCTAAAGACAGTTGATAGATCGCTCGCTTTTGGGGATGTGCCCACTGGTGGGTTTCCCTTGCTCTAGCCTATGGCCCCAAATCCTTGCACATATATAGAGCACTAACTGGACTTGGTGGTTTATAAAAGACAAGACATGAAATTGGGAGTGAGAATTGTTGGGTGGACTATAGCAGGAGTTGGAGGAAATGGAAATAAATATAATCATATTTCATTATATATCTGTATGAAATTCTCAAGAACAAAGAAAAGTAAGCCGCATATATATGTGTGTATATGTATATATGTGTGTGTGTATATTTGTATCTGGATAATTTCATGTCAATTTCGTGAGAGTGATTTTGGAAGAGGAAACCTTGACTGAGGAAACGCCCCCACCGACTGACCTGGGGACAAGTCTGTGGTGCATTTTCCTGATTGGTGATTGATGTGGGATGACCCAACCTATTGTAGGTGGGGCCACCCGGACAGGGATCCCAGGGTGTATAAGGAAGTATGCTGAGCAAGCTACCCGGAGCAAAGCAGCAAACAGCCCCTCCGCGGCCTCTGTGCCAGCCTCCAGGTCCCTGCCCTGTTTGAGTTCCTGCTCTACGTCCCTCAGTGATGGAGCCTGACGCAGAGCCGAAAGCTGAGGTAAATCCTTCCCTCCCTGGGCTGCTTTTCTTCATGGTTTTTTCACAGCGATAGAAGCCCTATGCGGAAATATCTATATTCTACATCCATGAGACAAGAGCATCACGAACTTGAGTGTAGATACAGCAGAGAGGGTGGCTAAGTTACTCGGGGACAATGGCCTCTCAAGAGACCCCTCCCAAGTGGGACGTGCTGGGAATCTTTTGTGGAATAAGATTGAATAAGACACCAGGATGACTTGATCCTTTGGGGAAAGAGAAGTTAGGATATTATATACGAACCACAAGGCAGATGGCAGAGGACAGAAATAATAACACATTGCAAGGGGCTGGAGATGTAGCTCCATTGGGCTGAGTGTTTACCTGGTATGTATGAAGCCTTGCGACCAATCCCCAGCGTAAACCAGGAGTGGTGGCACCCTCCTGTAGTCCCAGCACTCACTAGGTGGAGGCAGGAGGATCAGAAGTTCTAGGTCACCTTTGGCTACACAGAGACTTCCAGGCCATCCCAAGCTACATGGAATCCTGTCTCAAGACGACAATGATGATGATAATGACGATGATGACGACAATGATGATGATATATCGAATAAAGGAATATGTGCCTCGATCGCAAGCATATTTATTCTCAGAGGAAGCTGTTGCTCAAGGCCGAACGATTGCTGAATTGCAGCTAGTCCAGAGCTGAGGAAGAACCTCTTGGCCATTGTTAGCCAGTTTTGGCCATAATCAGAACTGATGTGTCAGCTCTGTGGTGTCTCAGAAGCTGGGACAGGAGTGAGAAGAAGGAAGTGAAGGAGGGGAGACACCCTCGTCATGCCACGCTGAGAGCTTCAAGCAGCAAACCCTACGTGGAGGCGGCAGATGCAGCACCGACCACAGCCCATAGGGGCTTTCTCGAGCCCAGCAATGATGGTATTCAGTTCGCATGTCCATTGTCAAAGTCACCCAGGTCTCGACCCACTGGCCACCTCCTTTCTCTCTTTATCCCCCCGCCTTCTGCTGGCCATGCCTTCCTTTTCCAGCGCCCAATCAGGCTAAGACAACAGAGCTTCAAAGGCAGTCATTATTGTGCCTAAAGCCAGGGTTACAAGGCTGGGGCTGCTTGCTAAGGGGGTTCTGTGGTGTCAAGAGCAAGGTCCGCTACGCCCTGCGCTCTCGAACTGCTCACTCCTGGTGGGGTGTTCTCAGAAG
Organism: Mesocricetus auratus; assembly: GCF_017639785.1. Lineage (NCBI taxonomy): Eukaryota > Metazoa > Chordata > Mammalia > Rodentia > Cricetidae > Mesocricetus > Mesocricetus auratus. Next base: position 6,299,172 of record NW_024429192.1, on the reverse strand, counting down.
GGGCTCCCACACTTTGCAACAGAGATCCACCTAACTATGAGTTTCCCTGAAAGCAGATGAGGTATATAACTGGGTCCACATGGTTTAGAAATTCGTGGTTGAGCAGGGTCTATGACTTCCAGTTCCCTGTCACATCCCTGCCCATGACATGTGCCCAAGATGCCCTCCTCAGATTTGTCTTCAGTACCGCGGCCTTGGAGTTAATGAGAAGCTCGAACCAACAGCCACCGGGAGCTGCCTTATCCTCCTAGAGGGAGCAGTGACCGCACACTGCCTCCCCTCCGAGCAGCTGGGTGAGCCAAGACATTCCCTGTATAAATGCTGTCCCTCCTCAGCTGGACACACTAGCCTCCTCGTTGCTCTGCTCATATTTCTCCTGTGCATCCAGAAAAAAAATGTGTTCTTTGCTCTCCACAAAAAAAATGTGCCACACCTACCCCAGACTGAGATACAAAAACAGGCATTTTGTAACGTTTGTTGGAACACTTGGATTACATCCACATCTCGAACCCAGTTCGAGTTTTTATCTTGTTTTGTCGCTGTTTAAAGCACAACCCAGAAGGCTGTGGGGGTCATGCCCAGCGCTAGAGGTTTTCCTTTGCACCGTAAGGCTTTGGAAAGGAAATCGCTTTGGTGGCTCACACCAGCAGCCCTGAGGCCGGAGGCGGGGAAGGTTTAACAATCTAACCTAAACACACTGGAGTTTGAACTCTGGCTTTGTTCATAGCCTCGACAACGGGCCCTGACCTTCAGGGGCACGGGGTGGGATATATCCATGTCATCGATGGCAAACCGCAGCCAGACGGCAGTTCCCTCTTGGAAACAGAGCGCTTCTGGAGTATTCCTCGGAGCCGCAGACAAGGTTGAAGACGGCAGTTTTACAGCAGAGCATTGGGAAAATGTTTTTTGTTTGTTTGGAAGTGGGAGGCTGTGTGTACACAGATGTGGAGGTCAAAGGTTGATGTCAGGCGTCTCCCCTTAATCACGCTTCATCGTATTTCTTGAGACAGGGTCTCCCGGTGAGCCTAGAACTCAGTGATTTACTTACAGTGCCCAGCCAGTGAGCTGCAGGGTTCTGCCTGTCTCTGTCCCCCATCCAAGCACTGGGGTCACAGACACGTGCTGCCAGCCATGCTTTCACGGGGTGCTGGGGCTCTGAACTCTTGGGGCTTGCACAGTGAGCGCCTTTCACTCGCCTCTGCCCTACTCCAGATGCAATTTCTTTTCAACTATCTTCTGTCTGTGATTTGTTAAAGTGGCCAAGGCAGAACTCGGAAGGAGTAATGACTATTCCAGCACTGGATTGATGATGGATAAATAGTTGGGCCTGTTGGTGTATGCCTTCAGACAGCTCTCTGAGTTTGAAGTCAGCCTGGTCCAGGCCAGCCAAGGCTGCATAGTGAGACCCTGTCTCCAAAAAGAAGATAACAAATATAAAAATAATTCCGTAGGATTTTTATATTGTTTATGTATGCCCCACAAAGAGTTCTGTAAAGAGCATGTGAATACACCGTTCTCAATTCTGCCTTTCACACATGAAATTCATTGGTTTTGAGTCAATAAAACACAAAGGCCAGCAGAGGGCACTGTTCCCTAATAGAAAAGGAGCCGTGGGCCCACCACAAGATGGCCGGCCACGGGTCGATTTTCCTAGGGCTGCCCCAACAAGGAGCCACAACCTGGACGGCTGGCACAACAGAAATATTTTTGCTCATCATCCGCGGACTGAAATTCTAGAATGAATGAATGCGTTCGGTTGGTTTCTTAGCAGAAGGTTTCTCAGCGGTGGCTAGCAGATGGAGTCTCACTGCGTCTACACGTGGTCGGTCCTCCAGTGTCCGGGTCCTGGTCTGGAGAGGTGGTTCAAGTCCCAGCACCCACACAGGGGTTTCACACTCTGTGACTCTGGTTCTAGGGAACCCAACACCCTGCTCCAGCCTCCTTACCCAGGCATGGTCATGGTACACATACACAGGACAGGCAAAACACACATGCACATGCCATCAAAATAAACAAATCTTTTTAAAGTCATATTAGAGCCCAAACTAATAACCTCATTTAACCTCTTTCAAGATTGCATACCCAGCCCAGTGGTGGTTGCACACGCCTTTAATCCCAGCACTCGGGAGGCAGAGGCAGGTGGATCTCTGTGAGTTCGAGGCCGGGCTGGACCAACAGCCTCCAAAATAATACAGAGAAACCCTGTCTCATAAAACTAAAAAAAAAAAATGCATACCCAAATACACTCCTATTTCCAAGATTACTGCAGGTTGCAACATATAAATGGGAGCTGGGGCATGACTCAGCACACACAACCTCTGTTTTCAGGGTTGCTAACCTTTTTCAAAGACATCCCCAAGTTGCAGTAGTCCGGCATTGCAGGACGGTCTGGCATTGCAAGGTAGGGAGCCTGAGAGACCGTACTGCGGATGCTGAATCTGACTCTGTTTCTAGGCTACCAGGCTGCCAGTTCTCTCTCCTGGGTGCAGTGGGGCCAGGCTCTGTCTGGTGCAAAGCTGGGGTGTTCGGTAGGTTACCCACAGTCAATACATCTCCCTGCTGCTTCCTGTGTTCTCAACGCTGAGTGAAATGAGCAAGAAGCATCTGCAAGTCAAAGTATTCTTTCGTTTGCTTTTGTACGGTGTGTGCATGTGTGTGCGTGTGTGTGTGCACATGCTCACACACACGCATACAGATGCACACCACACACACACACCACAGCAAACCTCACCTAGACACACACCAGCAGCAGTCCCAGCAGACAGCTGCTGGCTGAGGTCTGAGCTGTATCACACTTAGGAAACTTAGGTTGGCTGGGATCTTATGCCACAGAAATTAATCCCAGCATGAATCAATTGAAACCAAGTCAGGTTGTTAAGTAAAGAAAGCGAAATAGTGTATGCTTTAGATTTAAGCGTGGAGGGTGGTGTTCACGTGTCTTAGCAATATTTTGTGGTCTTTGAAACTACACTCTCCCAAAAGATGTTATTGACAACCAGGTTCAAAAGATTAAGCAAAGTTTTAGGTTTTTTTATTTTGTTTTGTTTTGGGGGGTTGGTTTTTTGTTGTTGTTGTTGTTGTTTTTAGAGTGTGGCTTTAGAGGCTGTCCTGGAACTCGTTCTGTAGTCCAGGCTGGCCTCGAACTCACAGAGATCCTCCTGCCTTTGCGTCCTGAGTGCTGGGATTAAAGGTGTGTGCCAGCAATGCCCAGCTGGTTAAGCAAAGTTTTAAAATTACACAATAAATATGAACTGTCTTACTTATTTCTTATCTTACATAATTTCCTTTTGTAGATGAAATTGTGAGGCGATTTACAAAACTCAAGTTTAGGGACGAGAGGTGAAAACTGACCAGGTTAAGGTCAAAGGTCACAGACCTCCCGCCCATTCCGTCTAAGGCAAGCTTGCCTCACTTGGTGCTTTCACTCCGAATTTAAATCCCTGGGAAAGGCAGCTGCTGATTCTCTGCAGACTATACTCACAGTTTCCTGGCTGCTGGATGCCTCGATGCCCTCCAGCTAGAAATGCAAACCTGATACAGAAGTGAGGGCCTTCTGTTTCTTCCCGGGTCCCCCCACTCTCCTTCCTATCTTGTCTTACACCCACACACTACACTAACACTCCATGGACACATTCTCCCCACGACAGACATACCCACCACACACCACAAAACAGGCACGCTTAGACCCTACACACCACGTATGCCGTACACGCTGCACGCATGCAAACCGAGCCCACGCCAGTCCAGCCCTATTCTGTTCTTCCCCCCTCCTCTAAATCCCAGGCTCACTAAATTAATCCCATGATCTCGAGCAGAAGTTTGGAAAACACAGACTTCAAGGGAGCCGGGGGAAATCCACAGGCCTCTGCGGAAGAGACCTCTGGCCTGCGGTCTGCCCTTGACCACTGAGCAGTGACTGACTGCTCCCGGGTGGATCCCTGACCCGAGGCTCCAGCTAAGGCTGAAGGCTTCCTCCCACTGGCAGCTGCCAAGAACGAGAGAGGCTGAGTCAGGCAGCCTGCCAGCGGGCGTGCGTGTAGGAGGGACCCTCGAGAGTATACCCAGCTTCCTACCTGGGAAGCACCCCCCCCCCGAGTTCTGCGTTACCCCTTCATTTCACAACACCATGCTTCCTTAACGTTTTCTAAGTCATTGTTTTCCACACTCCAGCTGAGTCATAAACTGTATTTAGTCAGCCCTCTGTGTCCGGACTTAACCAACCCCAGACAGCAGATATCCAGGAATATTGCTGGGGTTTTCCTAAACATGAACAGATGCTCCTTGCCATTGCTCCCCCCCACAGTACAGTAGAGCAGGTTCTGACGTAGCATTTCCGTGGGCTGGGTACTAGAGGTGATCTAGAGGCAGTTTGATACACAGAAGAGAGGCCTGCGTTAGGTCTGAATAATCTCACTTTGAATCACGAACTTGGGCGTCTGTGGAGCTGGGTATAAAGGCAAGGACCCTGGAGGCAGTTCTCCACAGACACTGGCAGGAGGTGGTAGTGAATTTCAGACAGTTTCAGAGGGAAAAGAAATGAATGAGAGGAGGTGTGTGTGCCAGGCGCGACCGAACTGGGTAGAACAGAGCGCACAGTAAGGGCAGGCACTGGCGTGACAGCGGAGGGTGTGTGTTGGATCCTAAATCTTCCGCGGCTGTCGACAAGCTACCAAATGAAGCAGCAACTACAAGACAGAGACAAAAAGGCCATGCTCATGATTCAAACGCTAAAGCACAGAATTGAGCAACCCCAGAAAGTCATCCATCAACTGAAAAAGAAAAACGAAAAGTCAGAGGCCCACAGCCAATGGCTGACCCTGCTGGGCCAAGGGATTCAATCATCTCAATCATTGCCCTTCCTGGCGAGCGTCCAACCAGATGGCCATCCTTCCTGTTACAAGCCCACCCGCTTGTGGGCACAGAGCTGAGACCTCGGCCGTGGGTGGTTTTCTTTCATAAGTGATTTGGCTAGTGTCCCTGTACGGATGGGAAGTCACGGCTTTGCAGGCTGGAGAGCCAGGGGAGGCATTGGCTGCAGCTGGAGTCTGAAGGTAGCTGGAGAGAGGGTTCCCACAGAATACAGTCTGCTTTACTCAGAGACTCGTGGTGTGTACGTCCACTGGTCTTAACATTACCTTCACAGAAACGTCCAGACTGCTGTTTGTCCAAGCACTTCCTTGTCAACATGACAGATGAAATCAACCATCACTCACACTACCTTAGTGTCATTCCCAGGGCTGTGAGAGAATACACTAGCAGAAAGCGACACAGGGTGGAAAAGGTTTATTCGGTGACAGCTCCATCATGTTAGGGAAGTCAAGGTAGGAATTCAAGCAGCTAGTCACGCCACATCCACAGCCAAGAGCAGCGAGAGAAGAATGCACCCACTTCAGGGACCCAGCCTAGGGGATGGTGCTACCCACGGTGGACTGGATCCTCCGACATCAATCACCAAATCTAGACCCCTGCTCCCATGCATACAGACCAACCTGAACTAGATAATTCCCCATTAAGATTCTCCTCCCAGGCGATTCAACAGTCGAAACTAAGCAGCACTCCACTTTAGGAAATAGCATCACCACCTGACTTAATATCTTATCTGTTATTAGCAGGCACCTAACCCCAGGTGCCAGGAGCCGAGTTCGTTTCCTGTATAACCCTTGCTGCATGGCCAAACTAGCACCGTGTTCTACATCATGTACCTACCCATGTCTAACCTTTGCCCTGCCATCGTCCTGGCCGGGCAGAGGTTCTGCCCGGGAGCAGTCATTCCCGGGGGACCTTGTAGAACGTTAGGAGGGCCGCACTGGCATCATGACGATGGGGTGAGTGCTATCAACGTGTGATGAGCAGAGGCCAAGGATGGTGGCCATGGGGTAATCTCACGACCGTCTTCCGTGACGAATCCATGGCTACATCTTCGGAGGGACATCCCTGTTTGCGACTATTCAGCCTTAGAACCTATTTCTGTTTTACACTCAACTATATATTTCTTGATACTTGACTATATTGCCATACACCAATGCATATATACAGTGTATACATATATCCAAATTCGTATGTCTCTTTATCAACATTGAATGTGATTTTCCCTACAGAACACTCTGTTCTGAAGTTCACACCCCATCACTGGGGTGTGAACACTAAATGATAGCAGACACACACGCACACACACACACACACATGCACACACACGCAGTCACGCATGTACACACACATACACGCATGTACATACGCACACATACACGCATGCGCACACACACACACACGCGTGCACACACGTCTAGTCACCTATCTCATTGCTTTGGCCAAGACGCCCTCCCATGCCATGGCCACATCAGGTCGACCACAACCCACTTGAAGCCCAGTTCACCAAAGCCAGGGTTCTTACCAACTCCTGTTCTTCCTGCTTTATCATCTCAACTTTCTCTCCTTCCTACCTCTCACTCTCTGATCAATCAGTTAATCGGGACTCTGAACCCAAACACTATTGTTGGCAAACAAATGCAATTCTCACTTTCCCTGGCCACACTGCTCAAGAGATAGACAGGGAGGAACTACACAATAAAATAGTCCTGGAGACTGCACTGGGTGCTGCCCTCCTACTCAGAGAAATTGCCGGGAGCACAAGTCTAGGCTCTTTCTTTGCAAGTGCTGCAGCTCCTTTAAGTCCAGAGCCATGGCTATAGCTTTACAGTTTTGCGGGAATTCCGGCCAAACCTTCCACTTCTGCAGGTTCTGAATCCACAGACTCAACCAGCCTTATATTTAAAATGTTTGGGGGGGGGGTGTTGGAGAGATGGCTCAGAGGTTAAGAGCACTGGCTGCTCTTACAGAGGTCCTGAGTTCAATTCCCCGCAACCACATGGTGTCTCACAATCATCTGCAGTGAAATCTGGCGCCCTCTTCTGACCTGCAGGCATACATGCAGACAGAACACTGTACATAATAAATACATATTTTAAAAATATATAAAATATTCGGGGAGGACAGTGGGGAGATGGTACAGTTGATAAGGCATTTGCCAGGCAAGCATTAGGACCTGAGTTCAGGTCCCCAGACCACTAGGGATGGGCCTTCAAAGGTTTTAGCCCAGCCCGGGCTCCAATCAAGCTCTGATTCGTCGTGGCTCAGGACAGGTAAAGATTCTCCGCTAGACACTCCTGCTGCCCTGACACTGCCGTGTCTCCCAAACCATCAGGAACTGAAATCTCTGAGCATCTCGGTACCTCTCTTTCGAGTTTAGAATACCGTTCTGCGGAAACGGCTTCTTCAGTCAAGCACAGGCCTTGCAAACCTAAAGACCTGAGTGAAATCCTAGAGCCCGTGTAAACACGTGGGTGCGGCGGTATACTCTTCTATTCCCACTCAACACTAAGGAAGCAGAGACAGGAGGATCCCTGGGGTTGCTTGGCCAGCCATTCTAGCCTAGTGAGACACTGAGTCTCAAAGGATGTGGGTGGCAGAGGTTCTCTCTCTCTCTCTCTCTCTCTCTCTCTCTCTCTCTCTCTCTCTCTCTCTCTCTCTCTCTCTCTCTCTCTCTCTCTCTCTCTCTCTCTCTCTCTCTCACACACACACACACAACACAGTAAGTAGATAATTTTAAGGGAACTCAGATCACTGTGTAGAAAGGTGGAGTCATTGTCACTCTGGAAAGACACCCTGCAGACGCAGTCCCTAAACACGAGGGCGACACCGTAAGCTCGCATGTTGATCTGCTCGGCTGCAGGGGCACGGGCTTGGTGGGAAGAAGCCGGCTGGCAGGTGAGAATGCGGCCTTAGAGAATGGTAGGGACCCTGAAAAACAGTGAAAGAAGGAAGTGAGTCATTTTACGACTCTGGGGAAGGGAAAGGTCATGCACCGTAGCCAAGTATGGGGGTTGAGGTTGGGGCAACGGTGGCAGCTGCCTCCTTCTCCGCCAAGCAAGGCAGAGTGTCCTGCTCACCACAGTGTCCACACCCCGTGAGCGGAAGGTCTCTCGCCGCCCCCTTCCACTTCCTCCATCTGCTGGCTTGAGGCTGCGTGTGGTCTAGTGGGGTTTGGGGTTCTCAGCCTAGAGGCTCAGGAACCGGCTCTCACCTGCCTCGCACGTGCAGGTTTCAGGGATGTTCATGACCCATCGGAAGGGTACAACCATCTGGAGCGTCAGCCAGGACCTGCCAAGAGGATGCTGGAGTCCAGAACTTGACATCAAATGTAAATCTGACCCCGGGTGCATTCCCACTGGACGCAGGACTGACCCCAGCTCTCCGGGCGTGATATTTGGGGCTCTCTCCACTGTCCTGGAAGAACAGGAAGGTTCTGGGTAGGAGATCCTAGGAACAGGAGGACCAGACCTGCAGCTCAGACAGCTTCACCGAATTCTCTTCCTCCATGAAGCCTCTGACACACACATGCACTCCATAGCTAGAATGTTCCTTCTCCACAAATCTCTTTCATGGCTCTTGCCACAGGCCCTCTCCTCTGCAAGAAAGCACCGCCACACACTTCCTGTAAAAAGCAGAAGTTGTCACTGGGGACTCTCTGACCTTCCCCCAAATATACATATGAGCTCCCTTCATTACAAAAGATGCCAACCGAGTGCCTTCTTCTGTGGAGAGGCAGCCCTTCTCTGTGTTCCTGGACTCTCCATCCCACCTCAGACATGCCAGCCTTGTCTGTATCGCCCTTACCAACGTGGCCCTGCTCCTAGGATCATTCCCAATAAACTACGGTCATGCCGGACAACTTTCCATCTCCAAAATATCACCTTAAACAACGGCACATCTTTAAGAATGGCTTTTGTGCGGCAGGCTTTTCCTGGGGAGACACGACACAAATATCTACTCACCCAAAATAGGAAGCCCATGACAGAACAAGTGTAAACGCCCCCAAAGTCCACCCAGGTGACCAAGGTGTTTTACAGGGGTTGCTTACAAAAACATGGGTGAGGGGTTACTCTCGGGAACATGGGTGAGGGGTTACTCACGGGAACATGGATGAGGGGTCGCATACAGGAACATGCGTGAGGGGTTACTCACAGCAGCAGAAGTGACTCTAACCCGATACCAGGGCTAACCCCAGCACGTGTGACAGTTCCCAGAGCTGGGGACCTGGAGCACACTGCACAGCCTGCAGTCAGCTCAACAGGTTGGGGAGCGTCCTTTCCAGGTGTCTCGGCTGATCCGAGCCTTTTCCAGGAAGTTAGACTGGTTTCTGCTTCTTCCAGGCAACTCTCTGGTCTCAGGGTTTCTTTGCAGCTTGGCTCACGGAGAGCAATCCTCAGCACCCTCTGCTGTTTACTCTCCGGACAGAGGGGCCTAGTGAATCTTGTCAGCTGCTTTAGGTCGTTCATGTCATCTTAAGGAGCTTCCCTGAAAGAATGTTTCAATCTAAAAGGAAACTGCCACACAGCAATGTCTAAAATCTGCCACTGATGACAAGCGCTGGCGAGGATAACAGGGACTTACATTCCTTGCTGGTGGGAATTCTGTACAACACGGCCGCTTTAAGAGATAACGAGGTAGTTTCTTATAAAGCTGACTATATCGAGCCATATGACCTTTGAAGCTGTCGAGTGAAATAAAAAGTCATATCTAGGAGCTTGAGGGATGGTCCAGTGGTTAAGGACGCTTACTGCTCCCGAGAGGACTTCCCTTGGGTTCCCAGAACCCACACGGAGGCGGCACACATTCCTCTCTAGCTCCAGTTCCAGGGGATCCGATGCACTTCCCTGATTTCTGTTGTTACTTCACACAGCTGATGCACAAGCGTTCTTGCAGGCAAAATACACTGACAAAATAAAGGAAATAAATCTAAAAACAAGTAAGCAGATTTTTTTTAACTTGAAGTCCATATTTTCTTTCTTTCAAGGATCGTAGTTTTGGTGCATCTAATAGGTCTCCCCAAACCCAAGGTCATCTAGACTTCCTTTGACATTGTCTAGTAATGACATTGTCCCTTCAACGTCTGTATTTCACACAGAGGTCTATCACCTACTTTCCAGTTAGTTTTTGTGAAAAGTGTAAAATCTGTGTGTCTGGTGTGTGTCAGGCAGCTTTCTGCTACTGTAACAAATGCCCCAGGTAGTCAATCTGAGGAGGGAAAGTTTATTTCAATGTATGCGTTTGGGTCCATGATTGAGTGTCTACGTCACTCTTGAGTGTGTGGTGAACCAAGAAGCCAAGGCAAGGAACACAAGGGCACAAAAAGAGGAAAATGAAGAGATCAGACTCCCACAGTCCCCTTCCAGAACACACCATTAATGAACGGGGTCTCCCCACGGGCTCTGATTGTTAACGGGTTCCAAGACTCTCTCTCCAGGAGAATCAAGATGAGGGCCATGTCGCAGGGGATAGGTCATACAAGCTGCAGCAGGCTGTTGGTGGGAAGACTGCCTTCCTTCTAGGGAACACCGGGTCACAGATCATGTGACCGTATCTGTGAGGTCCTCTCAACTAGGCATCTTGTCTAATTGATCTGCTTGACCTGAAAGTGAGATCGAATGCCAAATGCAATTAATTGTAGTTAACATTTGCATGTTTTCAACGATTAGAACAATGATATTTTTCCCCAAGGGCATAAATAGAAATTTCAGCAATCCCATATGTGTGTGTGCATATACACACATATATACATGTGTGTGCATATGTACATATATATGTGTGTGCATGCATGTGTGCATTTATACATATATGTATGTGTGCGCATATATACATATATATGTGTGCGTGTGTCCATATAATACATATACATATTTGTGTGCATATATACATATATATGTGTGCATGTGTGCATATATACATATACATATATATGTGTGTGCATTTATACATATATGTATGTGTGTGCATATATACATATATGTGTGCATATATACATATATGTGTGCATGTGTGCATATATACATATACATATGTGTGTGCGTGCATATATACATATACATATATGTGCATATATACATATATGTGCATATATACATATATGTGTGCATATATACATATATGTGTGCATGTGTGCGTGTGTGCATATATACATATTTATGACACTATACTTCATTTCTGTGCCCTCATTGCCTCGCTGGTCATCCCCTCCCCCTCTCGCTGCCCCCTTCTTCCCAACCGCCTCTCAGTCTGCTTTCAAGTCATGAATATTCATTACCCTCTCTGGTCTCCACCCCCTCCCTCCCTTTAGATCTCTTCCTCCATCCTCCTAGACTTCTTCTATCTTCATCACCTGTGTGGAAATTTGCAGATCTACATATATTTAAGTCTAGAGTCCATGTATGAGGGAAACATATTGGTCTGGGTCTGGTTTATTTTACTGAACATAATGATCTCCAGTCCTACCCATTTCCTGCAATATTTCTGTTTTTAACGAACATATTATATACATTTTAACGCAGAAATGGGGGCAGACAGCACAGTTTTGTGAAAGCTTTACCCAACTTGCAGGAGCTATTTCTGCAACTTCTTTGAAACTGTTGCTGAAAATATTTTCAATGCTGAGTGTCTTTTATAGAGAGAACCAGGATCTCAGTAGGAGCCTTTCAAATGTATGGTACTGGTAAGAATCCTGCCCAGGGTAACATAAGAGGCAGGGCTGTCACGCCTCTTCATGATCAGTCCACGAAGAGGGCCCCCAAAATGTCAGCCCTCGCGATGAAAATGTCCCTTTAAGCACGTGTGACAGCTCTCCCTAGCCATCCCAGCACTTGGTGGGTTATAGCATGGAGATCTCAAGTTTCAGGACAGTTGGATACATAAAGAAATACTGTCTCTAAAGGAAAAAAAAAACATTTATGAGGAAATAACATCCCCCCATAAAACCCGTGAATATTACCATCCCCCCTTTCCTCAGAGGTGAGATTCAGTGCTCCAAACAGGCTGAACGGTCAGCCTTCACGCCTTGTCTTACAGACCCCATTAACATTTCCACCTCGGTAACTAACATTCATGTTTAGGATACGGACACGCTACGGAAAGCTGCTCCACATTCTATTTTGGAAAGACAAAGATGCCAGCACCTAAGTAGGTAAGGAAGCATTGTTCTTCTGGCTCTAAAATATCTTTTTCTCGGGGGGGAGGGGAGCTAGGTAGTATTAAGCAAAGACCCAAGGAGGAGCAGGAGAGTGGGTTATGGTGTTTATAATATTTGCTTATACCGTGGGTAGAAACTTATACTCAGAGGAGTTTATAAACAAGTAAGCGCAGGCCCAGGAGAGAGAGGGTCCATTCGTCCGGGCCTTCATTGACTGGACCTAGGGCCTAGCCCATGATTCGCAAGCGCCCTGACACTCAGTGACACCCCCAACCCCCTTTTCCTTTGTGCTTTGCAATGGGGTCTCCCTGCACTGTCCAGGCTGGGCTTGATTTTGTTCTGCATCCCAGGTAGGCGCAGAATTCGAGACGCTGTCGCCTTGGCCTTGCTGGGAGCTGGGAACACACACCCTCGCCACCAGGTCTGGCGTGCACCTATTGTATCAAGCTAGCTTTAGCTGCCAGGCACTCACCTAGCCCCATGAGGAGGCCAAGATAACAAAACAGGCCCCCAAGTCCTTTATCTAGGACTCCCTAGACTGTACTTGAAGTGGGTGGGGTTCGGCACTCTAATGGCTAGGAAAGTGTCCAATCTGGTGGCCTTGTCCTGGCCTCGCTCCGCCCCCGGCCCCGCCTCACGCCTCGTCCCCAGATCGCCAGCCTCCGGTCGAGCCTCTAGGGACCGGAGGCGTCTCCGCACCGCCTGGGTCTCACTCAGGACCCGGGGAAGCCCTGCGGCTAGCCGAGGCCCTCCGGGTCGCGGAGCACCGGCCACCACCCCGCGGTCCCCCCCGCTTTCGGTCTGGGTCGCCCGGATCGACTCTCGCCGGCCGCTGCCCGCCTGCCGTGTGCATCAGCGCCTGGAGCCCAGAGCAGCTCCGAGGTGGCCCCAGGGACATCTCCGAGGGGATCTGCGAGATGCGGCCGTCCAGGTACCTGGGTGGGGACCTCTGGCATCTCGGAAGTAGGGCAAAGGCCGCCTCCCGGCTTCCAGTTCCCGGAATCCCCCTTCATCTCTCCTCCTCGGGACTCCGCCTCTTCCTGCGCTTCTTCCCTGGAGGTTCTGGGGACTCTGGGTCCCGCGACTCCCACGGGCTGCGGCCCCTGTTTCGTCTCCGGAGGTGGGGGAGGAGACGTCTCCATGCGGCCGCTCGCCCGAGCGGTGCACCCTGAGTTTCTGTGGGTTCTCCATCTGCGTCACCCAACCCAGAGTGCAGGGGACGCCTCGGCAGTAGCCATTACCAGGTCCTAGAGGGTCGGCGTTCCTCAGGATCCACTCCGCCTTGCCAAGCTGGGTTGCCCTCTCCAGCCTCTGGGTCCAGGTCTGCGGCCTGCCTCCCCCGCCCCGCTCGTGATCGGTTTGTTCACCAGCCCTAGAGGTCACAGCAGCAGACACTGGAGTGTCCTGCATCCTGACTGATGCTCCCCTGGGAAAGTGGGAGTTCGCGGGCGAGGGGTCACGGCCACAGAGGCAGAAGGAGGATCGGGATGGGACGTTGGGAAAGCACTGGGTGAATAATACTGGGAATATTGGTAGCTTGTATTTCTGTTCCAAGCAAGTGGATAGTTGCATGCGGTAAGCAGTTGGCCCCATGGACCCGTTTTATTTGGCTAGCAGGGCTTTATTGGAAAACTTTTGATAACCTACGAGCTTTTGCGCTGTAATGTTTGTTTGATGTCCTTGTTTTGTTTGACAAGAGGTCTTATGAAATAGCCTTAGGGTGGTCTGTGAAAGGTGCTGGGATTAGGACCAGAGGGTCAGTCTGTCTCATCGTCCCCTCCCTTGCCTATCTGTCCTTCTGTGCGACCTGGGGAGGTTACCGAGGTGGGGTGGTTGATGGTGGGGTAACCGAGGTCACTAAAAATGTCTTCATCGAATTCAACAACACCCTAGAGGTATGGGCATGCCTGAGGAGGCCATCAGTTTGTCTCAGGAAATTGCCGTTGTTTCACAAGTGGTTTTTCAATTGTAAGTCATAAAAAGAGAAACCCGGATGTGACTTTAAAAATATTTTCCCTGCATATTATTTAAACATTAAAAAGGAGCTGAAGGTGAAGTTAGTGATTCCTTTCCTTGTATTCTTGAAAGCCCTTGCTTGGATTCCCAGGGCTGCAAATTTTAATTAATTAATGTTGAGTTAAAGAAGGTCTCTCTCTTTTAATTAATGTTGAGTTAAAGAAGGTCTCTGTCTTTTAATTAATGTTGAGTTATAGAAGGTCTCTCTCTGGGGTTTGGGTGACTTAACAAAGTGTGATAACCCTTCCTGAAAGAAAACCAGGAGAGGTACTGTTTTAGAAGTGAAACTACTTTTTCTTTTTTCTTTTTTCCTTTTTATTTTTTATTCTTTGTTGGTTTGTTAGGTGGTAGTGGGGACTGAAACCATATTAGATAGATGACAGATACTCTAGCACTGAGCTACATCCCCAGCCCAGAAGTAAAGCACACACACACACCTGCATCTCTATACACACACACACACACACACACATGTGCACGTGCGCATACATCTACAGACACATACATACATCTACACACATACATATATACATCTACACACACACACACACACACACACACTTCAGTAGCCAGGCATGGTGGTAACCTGTAACCCTGTAATCTCACTCAAAGCTAAGGCAAAAAGATTTTGTGTTAGAGGCTGGTGTAGGCTGCTTGGTGAGAGCTTAGCTCAAAGACAAAGAGAGAAGGACAGGGAGGAACTCACAAAAAACTTAGACCACTCCCAGATTCCAAAATGTCTATTCTGTCACGCCCTCCCTCCCGCCCACACAAAGACTCCCTGGACTCATTTTCCCGTTGCATCTCAAGACCTCAGGGACACAAATATATCCTTTAATTATTGGTCTTCATATTTTATCTTATCCACTGCCCAAGTTAAAATGTCCTTGGCTTTTAAGATGTACCTGAGAAGTATGTAACCGAGTAAGAAGAGTCATTCATGCCATCATTCCAGAAAAGGCAAAAGTGCATTCTGGCATTCATGAAATCATAAGTGTGCAAGCACAGCCTGTGTTTGTCAGCTTTTTTTTTTTTTTTTTTGAGACAGAGTTTCTCTGTATAATAGCCCTGGCTATCCTGGAACTCTCTGTAGACCATGCTGGTCTCGAACTCACGGAGATCCGCCTGCCTCCGCCTCCCGAGTGCTGGGATTAAAGGCGTGCGCCGCCACTCCCGGCTATCATCAGCCCTTCTTACTTGTAGCTGTCATGACTGCAGGTTAAGTCAGGGTCCGTGTGTGACCTGTCTTCATATCCTTATCTCTTACACAAAACAGTGTGTGGTTGTTTGAGGGTGGCCCCGGAGGCTCATAGTCTCCAGTTGTCAGAGAAGGATTAGGAGGAACGGCATTGTTCGGGGAAGCGTGCCACGGGAGGTGGCCTTTAAGGTTTCAAAAGTCTCTCTGTCTCTACTCTCTGCCTGTGCATGTAGCTCTCAGATACTGTCAAGTACCTGCCTGCATTCTGCTATGCTTCCCGTCATGATACCAATGAACTGCATAGAAACTGCAAGCCAGCCCCCAAGTAAATGCTTCCTTTTGTAAGAGCTGCCTTGGTCACGGTGTCTCTCCACAGCAATAGAACACTGACCAAGACTCATGGTAGAAGCCAGCTCGTTGTATGAGGTTTTTCTAGGTCATATAGTGCTGATAGATATGTGTGTGTGTGTGTGTGTGTGTGTATGTATATATATGCATTATATGGGAGGATTATGTTCTGTGCAGACACCACGGCATTTATATACAGGACTTAAGGACCTTTGATTCTGGGGGTGGGGCTCCTGGCACTAACCCCAAGGGATAGTCCGTGACCGCTGTCCATTTCCCTGAGGTGTCCTTCTTATGTGTCCAAAAGAAGAAACTAGAGGGGCTGGGGACATGCCTCGGTGAGCAGGAGACTTTGTTGGGAAAACAAGAGGATCTGAGTTTGATTCCCAGCACCCACATAAAAGCCATGATTGTGCATGCCTGGAACCCCCCCATCCCTGGCCAATGGAGAGTAATCAGGTGTATCCCAGCAACTCCCTAGCTAGCCTAACCTTGACAGTCATCTTCAGGTTCAGTGAGAGACCTTGTCTCCAAAAGGGATGGGGAGTGGTAGAGGAAGTGATGATGTCTTCCTGTCTCTGGCCTCAGCTTCCGTGCGCATAGGGACACACACCAGACATAGACCCTCGCCTGCACATATACACACTGTCTGGCCTCAGCTTCCGTGCGCATAGGGACACACACACACACACACACACACACACACACACACACACACACACACACAAAGAATGAAACTAGAAAAAAATAACCTGGGTATAGTAATGCTCAAAGAATTAAGCTTTCAATTCCTGTACTCAGGTACCTGAGAAAAGGGGATTTATGTGAGTTCAAGGCCAGCCTGGGCTATCTAGTGAGTCCCGTGTTATCCTGGGCTGCACAGTAAGAAGGTAGCTATCTCAAAAGAAACAAACAAACAAAGAATTAAACCAGTGGTGTGCAATCCAGGGAAGAATGAACGAAAAGCATCTGCTCCTGAGCGGAGGTTGATTGACGGAAGAACAGTGAGGGAAAAGGAGTCAGGAATTGGGGTCAGGGTGGGAGTGCCGGAAGGGTGGAAATTTTTTTCTGGAGCCAACAGGAAAACGAGCATACTAGATAGCCTAGAGGCCAGTTTATAAACTGGATATCCTTAAAGTTTATCTTGGGTTTTTGTTTGTTCGTTTTTAATTCGGAGATTCTTTTAAGTGCCTTTAAAATTGAACCATGCTCCAAGCACAAGAAACTGTTCTATGGGTCAACAAGAATCTTGAACATTTTTTTATATCTATAACCATTCAGAGAGAAGCAAGTGGAGCAAGCGCGGCGTTTTCTTCTTCTCACAGAGGAGCCTTTGTGTGGGCAGAGGCCAGTGAGAGGGGAGAGGTGCTCCACGTTTCTACCCCAGTTGGAGAACAACCCAGGATGAACGGTCGCGTCCCCTTGCCTCTCCCCTCCCGGCAGTGAGCAGCGTACCGGAGTCTCTGTGGAGAAAGCCAGCCCGGAGTTCCGGGGCAGACTCGGCTCTCTAGGGTGCCTTCTCCCGACTCCAGTACCAGCTCCTCCTTTGGGGACGGGAAGCTGCCCTTGCTCTCCTGCCTAAGCAGAATGGGGCTGAGGTGTATGCGAAGAAACTAAGGTCCCAGCATGCTTCATCAAAGCAGCGGCGCCGGAAGCCATCCGAGCGCAGCAGAGGTGGGTGGGGGGACGGGAGAGTCTCACAGAAATATCTGTGAGGCGCTGGCCTGCAGCTCCCTTGGTAGAATGCTGGCCTAGCATGCATGAGGCCTGCTAGGTTTGATCGCGTGTACCTGATGACATGCCTGTCACCCCAGCATCCTGGGAGGTTTGATCGTGTGTACCTGATGACATGCCTGTCACCCCAGCATTCCGGGAGGTTTGATCGCGTGTACCTGATGACATGCCTGTCACCCCAGCATCCTGGGAGGTTTGATCGCGTGTACCTGATGACATGCCTGTCACCCCAGCATCCTGGGAGGTTTGATCGCGTGTACCTGATGACATGCCTGTCACCCCAGCATTCCGGGAGGTTTGATCGCGTGTACCTGATGACATGCCTGTCACCCCAGCATTCCGGGAGGTGGAGGCCAAAGGATCAGAAACTCAGGGTCGTCCTTGTCCATCTAATGATATATGAATATATGAGCCCTTATCTCAAATAAATGTGCATAGGTTCAATGCTTATATACTATATATAAGGTAGCTTTCGGCTGAAGCCGAAGGGCTTCCTTATACCCTACAAGTTGAAAAGAAAAAATGGAATTCATACTGGAATATTGACTAGCCCTGGTCTTGTGCAGATAACCACAGTGAGCTTGTGAATACAGCAGAAGACACTCTTTTTCCCTTGGTCCTCCTGTGCCCAGACTTTGCCAGAATCAGTGACTCTGAAGGACACACGGCGGGGGGGGGAGGCTTTGTCTGCCCAGCTGCCATTCAAGTTGAAAGTCAGTGGTCAGACTTTCTCAAATATGACCGGACACACACTAGAAAAGACAAGCGGAGACAGCTGGAAGCAGCAGGTTATCATAAGCACGGTCAGAATAAAAGCCTGAGAAGCCCTCTCGGTGCAGAGTTCACCGGGCTCAGAAGTGCTGTGTGGCCGAGTATGGGGGTGGGGGTGATAGGCAGGACCAGGTCTGGCAGCCGGAGAATGACGTAAGCCACGATGGTCCTCGGGTCAGAAAGCAAAGCTCAGACTGGGGAGGTGGCTCAGCGGGCAGGGAGCCTGAGGACAGGCAGGGGACTGTGTGTTCCATCCCTGGAGCCCAGAACAGCAGCAGCAGGTGGCACACGTCTGTAATCCCAGCTCTGGATGAAGGACACAGGACGACCCCTGGGACATGCTAGGCAGCCAGTCCAGTCGAGCCTGTGGGCTGCAGGGCCTCAGTAAGAGACTGCCACTGCCCCCCCCAAAATAAGGTGGGGCTGCCCTTGGGCATTCTAGCTCCAGGGGCCTGCCGCTCCTGTGGGGTGCCTCTGTCTCTTTAAATAAAACGTCTTGTTGCCTTGCCAAAAATAAACAAACAAGGTGAAAGGGTGATGGGGAAAGACCCACAGACGTCGACCTCTGGCCTCCACAAGCATTCAGACGCTAACCGCGCTAACCGATCCCACCTGCACTCGGACCCAGGAAGAAAAGCGGGGGAGGGGGCGGGGGCAGAAACCGGTCTTTCCAGTACTTCTGAAACCATAAAAGGTGTCCTTAGACTCCTGAAAACGGTTTGTTGGGAAGATTAAGTGACTGACCTAAATAATATCTGGACCTGAGTGGAACTTACCCCTGCTGGAAAATTCTCCGAGGTTCAGAAAAGGACGTGTGGATTCTTTGTGACCGTTTTTTATTTTTGCCATGTTTTTATTTTTTTCATATCAAAGGGTAGAAAGAGGATCTTGGAGGTGGGAAGTGCAGGTCCTCACAGGTGAGGACTCTTGGATAACTGTAGGTCTGACGTACTGTATGCCCTGTCTCCTGTTAGCCCCCTCATTCCCTTTCTGAGGACTCAGCATCCTGTGGCACACTGGGTGACCAGGTGTCTGTAGACCTCTGTTTTAAGTCTGCTAGTGTCTGGGCCATTTACTGACTTGTTCCCACCCAAACTCCAGCCGGTTTCCCAATAGTGAAAGAACCATTGGTCCCAGTCCATCTCTGGGCTGACGTACCCGCCCTGACCTCCCAGCACTTCCATCAGGGGGACTTGAGTGGAACAATGGGATTCTGCTGGTGTGGTCCAGTTGGTACCCAACCATGGAGCAATGGCATTCATGAGTCCTGATCAGCCCCAGCTTGCTGGGGAAAAGAAAGTAGCTCAAATACGAACTGGAGGTTTGAGTCCAGAACATGCCACCGCCCCCTCAGTGGGTGCTAAAAAGCCAGAGTCAAAGAAAACTTAGCCTAAAGGCAGGAGAACGTGAAGTCACCATGGGAGTCCTACATACAAGGCCCTGAGACTGATAGCGGCTGACTCCAGAGATGACACAATAAGAGCTCTGTTTGAGGAAGACCGAGCTGCCGGGGTCAGGCGCACTTTTAAGGGGCTCTGTTAAGAATTCAGGCAGGGCTCCAAAACTGGAAATTCAAGTCAACAAAAAAGAATTTAGTTAGAAGGCATCGGGTATGAAATGGAGCCTGGTTTGCCTGGGACAAAGCAAGGGGAGAAGATAGCTCTTGGCCCAGAGGGAGAAGGGTGTGGGGTGTGTGTGGGGGGAGTGTGTGTGTGTGTGTGTGTGTCTATGTTCCCACTACTGAAGCAGTTGAGTCTCACTGCAAACACATCTTTTTTTTTTTTTTTTGGTTTTTCGAGACAGGGTTTCTCTGTGGCTTTGGAGGCTGTCCTGGAACTCACTTTGTAGACCAGGCTGGCCTCGAACTCACAGAGATCCACCTGCCTCTGCCTCCCGAGTGCTGGGATTAAAGGCGTGCGCCACCAACGCCCAGCTTGCAAACACATCTTGAAAACAAAGATCCATCACCATCAGAAAAAAAGCAGAAGACCAAGGCAGGTATGCAGATGCAAGTGAGTCATCCCAGATAAGACCATGCAAGTATGTCCTGCATCCAGGAATGTTCCTGGCCGTGCAACCACTCTTCCATGGAGTTCCAAGCACATCACAAGGCTATCCCAGACGATGCTTCCACGGGAAAGTGGAATTATAAGATAAATTGTGGGGAGGGTGATTGAATACCTCTGCAGAAGGAGTGTGAATCTTAACCTGGAATCTCCAACTTTCTGTGGAAGATGCCATGGGTGGGACCTGCCACCCGGCAGAGAGACTTTTGCCTTTTGATTTTGGTCTCAGAAGGTTTTATTTTAGGGTGGGGACCAAAGAGTCTCTCTGTGATCACTAAGACCTCAGTGAGAGAGAAGAAATAAGATCAAATGGGCTCCTTTAAACTCTTAAGAATCCCAGTCTCTGCTTGGAGTGGGGACTGCTTCCTAAGACTCAAACCCCAGAAGCTGAGAAAATAAATATAGTAATCCCTTGATAACCTCAGGAGTCAGTTCCAGAGAACCTTGGAATACCAGCCTCCAAAGGTGCCCAAACCCCTGTGTTAGATGCTGTCGTATATGTAACACCCATCCTCACGAGGCACGGAGGTGTGCAGCTGTCGTCCCAGAGCTGAGGAAGTAGGACAGCAAGATGACCATTCCAAGTTCACAGCCAACCCGGGTTACATGGCAAGACCTTGTCTCAGAAGACCAAGAGTTAAATTTGTAAATGTCAGGGATGGTGATGTGTGTGGATTGGTAGAATGTCTTCTAGCATATTTGGGTGTGGGTTGGCTCCCCAGCCCCATGTAAAACCAGGTGTCATGGCACACTCCTTATAATCCCAACGCATATGAAGTAGAGGAGGAGAACCAAAAATTCAAGATCATTCTGTTACAAAGCAAGTTCAAGGTCCTTGCTACACAATTTACACATGTCCAGTTGCTTACTTTTCATACTCTGAAGGGCCAGGTTCTCAGAAAGGATCCCTGCCAGAATAATGAAAATGAAAAGAACAATGGAGGTGGAACAAATGGTTGACAGAAAAAGGATTATACACAGCCTTCAAATGAGTGGAAGGATACTCAGCTCCCACCCAGAACAAGAGATAAAAATTAATATTAGAAAATAATTTTCATTCATAAACTTGGTTTAAAAATAAGAGCAAGAGTTGGACGTGGAGGAGAGGGTGTGGAGGACACGCTTCAGTGAATCGGCATAGCCATAAACGCCAGCAGCTAGACTGCTTCTGTCAAGGCTGCAATGTTTGGCCCCCTTGCCAAGGCGTTACTGTTTGTCCCTCCAGAACTACCTTTCACTGTCTTCCCCTAGGCCCCTGTCTTCCAGGCACACACCACCCTACCTGAGTTTGGACAGGATGAAATAAAACTATGCATCCTTAGTTCCTACCTGAAGCAGCTGTGACCTGGAGGTGTTGTTTAATTTCCTGTCGTAACTCTTCCCATGGGATTTTCTTCTTACAAATTCATGTTGGCTTTTGTTTTTTCTCTTCAAGGCCAGAGTAGTCATACCTTCCCTCTTGCTAGCAGGAGGTACTACTGAACGTTCCCTCCTGGTGGGCATGCGTCTTATTCACGTGTGTGTAACTAGACCTTATTAAAGTCTTCCTCAAAATATGCTAACTGCCCTGTGCTGTTTTCTGTATACCCACTGTCTTCACTCATTATGTGCTATAATAATAGAACAGCACAGGTCAGGTCACTTTTAATAACAGAGATTTATTTGGCTCACAATTCTGGACACTAGGAAATCCAAGATCACACCCACAACAGGAATGACTGGACCAAAGCAAGGCTAAATCCCACCGCCAAACCCTACAGTTCCGTATCTGACATCTAGGGTCCTCGACGATGCCGTTGGAAGCTCTAACGGTCTTGGGCAGCCCTGACCCTCCAGTTCCGCCTGTGGTGCATACGGCCTTCTCCCTGACCCAGCTCCAACTTGCCACCTGCAGCTTTCCTTAGTGAGCAACCCACATTTCTGACATCTCTGATAACCTAGGGTCTCCATGGCAACGTGGACTTAACCTACACAGTTTCACACACACAGCCTGTTCAGGAGATGGATGCGCCCCTCAGGAACTTTTGAAACGCTGGTGTGAGGCTCCCATTAATCTACTGACTCTTGGGTCTTGCATTCCTGCAAAAGCCGCACCACACGGAACACCGAGGTCTACAGCCAACTTGAGATGTAGGCTGGCCTACCTGGACGGCAGCGGCTGGCCTCCCTGGACGGCAGCGGCTGCCCTAGGCAGCAGTTTTCCAGTGGGGAAGAGGCACCATTGGATTCTACCCACCTCTTCGGTGGTTTTCTTTTCACACGAAAGGCCTTCATGTTCTAGCCCAGGGCTCTCAGTGGGTGGCATCTTGCCTTCAGGGTAACTTCCTTATGATCCCAGTGAGTGCAGACTCCCTGGTTTGTCTTTAGCTGCTGCGCTAACATCTGTATCAGCTGCCAGGGCTACACAAGCTTTGAACTCGCTCCCTTCCTTGCCGGCCTGCATGTTTGTCCGTGTGTTTCGGCATCACCTGTTGCTCTCTTTCGGCATAGACGTGGGTAAGAGCGGTGAGCAGTAACCATGACGACCTGCGTGCGCATCCTGTCTTTAATTCAGATGTCCTCCCCCAAAAAAATCACTCCATGACTTCCAACTCAGCCTGCTCGGGACACGGGCAGATGCTTTGCCGGACTGCAACGCAAGTGACCTTTAGCCAACTTCCCTATAGAATCCTTGTTCCTCTCTGAAACCATTCCAGCACAGTCTTTACTGCTTGTGTATCTGACCGCATTTTGGTCTTCCAAATTCCTTCTTCAAGTTTTTAGCACTTTATAGGCACTTAAAAAGTCAACAGCTCCAAAACCTTCCATATTCCTCCCGGAAACCTATCCCAAAGACTTAGGAACCACGTGGTCAAGGTTGTAACAGCAATGGCTACACTTGTTACCAGTGTTCTGTATTAGTTACTTTTCTCACTTCTGTAACCACACAGCTGACAGGAAGCCACTCAAAGGAGAAGACTGTGCTGGTTCACAGTTTGAGAGGGTCTAATACATCGTGGCAGGGATCACGTGACAGCGTCAGTGGTGAGCGGGGCAGTGTCATGTGATAGTGGGTCGGTAGAGGCATACTGTACAACTATATTAAAAAAAAGAAAAGGGTATTTTCTTTGGTGGGAAGACATCTCAAATTTATTTTTAGTAGAAAAAAAATTAAGCAGAAGGGGGCTGGACATTCCACTTCTTCCCTGAAAGAAAGGGAAGTACATTTGGCCAGGGAGGTGGTGAGGCAGGAGTCTTGCTCAAGTTCAAGCCAGCCCGTGTCACATGGTGGTAATACAGGCGCTGGAGAGATGTCTCAGCAGCTAAGGGCTTACACGGATTCAGATTCCATCCTCAGCACCCGTGAAGGGAGGCTCATAACTGCCTGCAACTCCTCCTACTTGGGCCCCACAGGCGCCATTGCTCACATACACATACCCACACACAGGCACAGAGTTCGCTATTTTAAGTGTAATTATTTAATGATTAAAGTAGATTAATCAAATGCCTATTGCATTCAAGCTTCAGAAATGTCTCCTTAACCAGGGATTGTGTACCGGAAGCTGGGGGAGAAAAGCTGAGCAGACCGACAGATAAGCCCCAAGGCCTGTCTGTCCACGCTGGCTTCAAACTCCGTCCCCTGTGTAGCTGAGGACGACCTCGAACCTTTGATCCTTCCACCACCTGTCTGGGTGCTTAGACAGGAGATGTGTACCGCCACACTGAGTTTATGCAAGACTGGAGGCCAGTTCAAGGGTACCCACAGAACCACATCTGCAGCTCGAAGTCAGCTAATTCCCACTCGCCTTTTACTGTCATGTAGATGGATATCATATACATATGACAGTGGAATTGGGCACTTCTGAGTTTTGATCTCCTCAATGTTGATTTCTTCCAGATGTGAGAGCAGAGAAAGTGCTTACAAACTCACCAGGATGCTCCCAAGCCACGCCCTCTCCATCATCCGTTTGCTCAGCCTGTGTCTCATGGGTAGGTGCTACTTTTCATCACAGCTGTTAGAGGAGCAAGCTTGTGTCTATGTCATCACACAGAGCTCTGGCATGGAGGGGCAAACTCATGTCCGTAGCTGGACGACCTGGGTCACCATGACCAGAATCAGGCATCCCAATGGCTTCCTGCCTGTTAATTTTAGTTAAGCCAGAATAATGTAAAATACAATCATATTAGGGAAACATCCTTGCTTAGAGTCCCCATACCCTTAAGTCCAAGTGGAGTTTGGAAGAGGACAGCGTCTTTATCTCTTTCCATACACACCAAATTGAAAATCTAGCCCAGAACTTGGGTTATGCATTTTATCTCATTTTTAGCCCTTTTCTCTCTACTACAATTCTGTTTTTTCACACCCTTTCCCTTGACTGTTTCACTTGACAGATTATTTGTTCCAGTTTGTCCTTAGGGAATCCATGAGTGCGACAATTGTCCCAGTATAGGTATCCATGGATAACGTGTACCACCTGTGGTCTCCACCTTCTGTAAAATGCCAGAAACTCCACTCCCACTAAGTCTTTGCAAGATCCAGGAATAAATGTCTCCCCTTACTTGAACCTACTCCAAGGGGTCAACACTCACTAATTCCTGTCACAGATACCCTTTCTTCATCTGCCATCCTGGGTAAATATCTTTACCTTTGAGGTGTATTAGTGGACAGCATGCTTATTTATATCCTGAGAAATTTTTCATATAGACAGCTGCTCCTCAGACACTCTTTCTACCCAACCCTCGCTGTTGTATCGGGTCCCAGAGACCTCACTTGACATCTGCCCTGAATGCCACCCTCAAACCACACAAGTGTCTAATTCTGTGGCGCCAACGACGGCCAGGGGCATGTCTATTCTTCACAGCATTTTTGTTAGCACAAGCAAATCTCAATGTTAATTAGTGCACACATGTCACTAATCTAAGAATTTTAAATTTAGAGTGATGTTGATGATCTGCGCCCAGAATAAATCTCATTGTAATGTGTCTTTCTTCCTCCTAGTGTGTGTGAGCCTACAGTTCGTTTCATCAACTGATGTTGAGGGTAAGAATTATTCTGAGTTTGACTAAATTTAATGTAAGGGTCAGAGTGTTGGCCTAACAGACAGGGAAAGGGGAGGTCTGATCTCAGATATGCTGACAAGTTTATTGGAGTCCTTTGTCCTTGGGAGGAGCCAAGATTTGTAACTGCAGTCTCCATTATGTCCCCTAAAACCATCATGAGGAAAAACACTAGAGATCATTAAGAAATCCTCGTACAGAAATCTGAAGCTTTTAAAACCCCTCACTGATAAAAGAATGAGGAAACAAAATATGATCCAGACATAATTTCTCTTTAATTTCTAATCTACTACATAGTGGTTTCAGGTAAAGGAAAACGTATTTCTTAAAACTCCTTTTTGTGATCAGGGGAATTGGGTTGGGGAAAGGGAGGGAGGGTGGGAGACAGGAAAAATAGAGAGAGGGAGAGTCTGAAGTGGGTGGAGTTATGCGTGGACCGCCCAGTGGAGAGGGCAGGATGGAGAGGGAGTGTGGGACAACACCCATGCTCGGGAATGAACTTGGTTATCCTGGATCCATGAGCTGTACAGTTGATGATAATTGGAGAAACATCGTGTCCAAGTCTGTTTACAGGGTACCGAGTTCCTGTTTGTGGACCTTCCTGCTCTGACAATGTGTTGTCACTAATTAACTTCACTTCCCGTGTCCAATCGACTTCCTGTGTTTTCCGGATGCCAGTAGACTTCCATCAGGGCTTCTCTGTGCGACACTGGGTCCCAGCTCCTAAGTGGGAGAGCGATCCTGAATTCCAAATTTCACTGTTTTGTTTTGTTTTTCTTTTCACCTCCTGTTCCCTCCAGATTATCCAAAGGAATCTTGCGATATAAAACTGACGTTACGAAATTTCCGGCTAATTGTGTCATGGGAACTACAAAACAAATCCATCCCACCAACTCACTATACGTTTTGGTCCACAATCATGAGGTTGGTTGACATTTCTTTTTCTTCTCCTCCTGAACACTCTGCCTCTCTATCGTGTGATTTCCTTGCTCGGTATATGTGCTTCCTGTCCCAGATGTTTAGGTAAATTTGTGTGGGGGGGGTGGCCTTTGTGTGTGTGTGTTTGCTGAGGACAGAGGTTGACATTATCTTAGTTCTGGAGACAGACTCCCACTGGGCTTGAGGTTTTTGCTAGGCTGGCTGGCCAGCAAGCCCTGGGATCCTACAGTCTCTGTCTCCCCCAGGCTAGGATTGTAGGTGCTGCCTCTATGTCCCTCTTTCCAGGTGACGCTGGGGACTGAACGCAGATCCTTACCCATGCCAGACAAGCACTTTACTGACTCATCCATCTTCCCAACTCTCTGTCTTGATTTTTTTTTTTTAATTCGGAACCTTAAAGAGCCAAAGTCAAAACACCTATCCTTTCTTAATTAATTTGAATTCTTTAATAACCCAAAGCTCTTTGGAGACAAAGCTCATGTTCATAACCAAAGGCAGCTTCTTACAGTTTACAGTTTCCCTAATGACCCCTCTCCAGCCACCCTGATGTTCAACGTCTCACTTCCCTTAGGGCTCAAAGGTCTGTTGACCATATTGATGGTTTATATCCATTTTTTTTTTTTTTACTCATGGAGACAAGTTAGACTCCAGAAAGCCCTGGTGGACAAGCTTGAGTCCAAAGTCATTGGTCACTGGCCAGTTTAATATTTAGCCCAGAGCTTTTGTCCCTTCTTAAGGATTACTACAAGGAGTAGTTCCCACATTCAACAGCACTCTGCTGCACCCTAGCTTAGACCAAGCAGCTCTTTGGAGAGAGAGAGTGTATATATGTATGCAGTGTGGCCCTGGCCCTAGATGTCCTTTTCTTGGTTACATATCTGACTTCTGACTGTTGAACTGGCCAGGAGAGGGCAAGGGTCCTCTGTGAATCTCCCTTTCTCCTGACGTGTCTTGGTTTTTATCTGCTTGATGACCACACATGTCGTTAACCGACCTGGTCTAGTTCTGTAGTTGTGATAAAATTACGCTGGCCAAAGGGGACTTGGAGAAGAAAGGGATTTGCGGGTTTTGCGGGATTTGCGGGATTTGCTTGGATTACAATCCCAGGGTACCATCCATCACTGAGGGAAGTCAAGGCAGGGACGTCAAGTGCCACGTCACAGTCCTGATTAGAGGGAGGACAAAGGCATGGCTTAAGCTAATCACCCAGCTAGCATGCTCTACTCATACAGTCCAACACCCAGTCCAGGAAGCAGGGTCACCCTCCTTCGGGGTGCATCTTCCAACCTCAGTCAACAATCAGGACAGTCGCCTACAGATGTGTCCGCAGGCAAACTCAGCCACTGCCTTCCCCACCTTGCGTTAAGCTGACAGTCACAGCTAACCAGCACTTTCCCTTTCTTACCCCAAGCTCGGTGGATCAGATGTCCATGCTGTCCCTAAACTAACACAGCTCTGACTTAAGACCGAGCTGTATGGCCTCCAGGCAGAGACGGAGGTCTCAGGAAAGCAGTCATGATTTTCCTCGAGAGTGAGGGAGGTCCTGGCTTAGGCCAGGAAAGTCCAAGCCCAGAGTGTGTTCATTCATTCATTCATTCATTCATTCATTCATTCACTCACTCATTCACTCATTCGCTCACACATGCAGTAGATTGTATCCATGAAATAAAAACCCTTCCCTCTAGACACAGACACTCAGAAAGAAGCTGGGGACGTCATTAAGCAAATAAAGGTGTAATGTAGCAGTGGGAACGAACCCTTGGGGGGGGGCGGAATCCAGAAGAGATGAAGAGTGTGGGGACAGGGAGAGTTGAGCCTGTCCGTTTTAAAATAAAGTAGGTGTGGCTGTCTAGGCAGAGCCCTGAAGGAAATGCATGAGGCGCAGAAGATGGAGACTGCACGTGCTCAGCTTTTCCTCTTCCCTGTCCCCCCTCCCACCCCAAAGCAAACTGGAAGACCCGAAGGCTTTGGAGAACTGTACAAATATCACGGAATCCTCTTGCGACGTGACAGATGAGTGGGGATACAGAAATGAGAACTATGTCCCCATCGTTGTAATTTACAGAGGAGACTCCATGCAGAGCCTCTGTGACAGCTTCGAGATCACGGCCACAGACAGTGAGTGGGTTTCTACGCCTTTCGACAGTGAGTGGGTCCCGTGTCTCAACGGTGGTTGGCCACGAAGGAGGAAGGTCAGCAAAAGTGTTTGGCTTGAGAGCTGGGCTGACTCCTCCTGGCCCTGCCTTGTGTTGCTCAGAGCCTCACCTTTCTGATCTGAAAAGTGGATCCATGACCTGGACCTCTCAGATTATTGTGCAGGTTTCCTGCAGTAATTGCAGCTGTTTTCCTGCTCTCTTTACAGCCTGCCAGGAAGTGGGGAAAGAACCTGACAGGAAGTGGGGAGGAGCCTAACAGGAAGTGAGGGATACTTGACAGGAAGTGGGGAGGAGGATTTGTACAGTCCTTCCTAAGCTGTCACATCAGTTTAGGCCATTGTCTTCCTGACCATCACAGCCTGCCTGAGATTGTAACCCAATAAAGCTGCCTGTATAAACAGCGAGGGCCCTCAGTTCACAGGGTGAGTGGAGCCCAAGAGTGGGGTGAACCCTTCCTCTCTGTGCCTGTGTCTGAAGGCTGCCCCCAAGTTACAGTACCATTACTTTCTCAGTTTCTAAATTTAAAACTGGTTCCCAAGCAGTGATTTGGCTTTGGCATGCTGTTACTGACCAAGTGTGCACACAGACACACCTTGGCAAAGTTATAATGGTGGCCGAGCCATGACCCATGCATGATTCAGATCTCTCAAGGTCACGGCAGTAGTGTGCAGGCTTTGAGTCAACATTGATATCTGTGCATAGGCTCACAGAAAACAAGCTGAAGAAGAATCTATAGATCATGGCAAGGAACTGATATTAAAGGAATGAGTATTTTTTCCCACGATCCAAATGATAACCGGGGTTACAGTCATGCACCACTGTGAGAGAGGCATTACAGCCTAAGGTCACTGTAATCCCAGCCCCTGTGAGCCCAAGACACGAGGACCTACTGCAGGGTTGAGGTCGCCCGAGGCTCCCTGGAATGTAAGAAGCCAGCCAAGGCTGTACAGTATGACTCTATGTCAAACAAACAAACAAACAAGCAAAACAAAAACCCCAGGAGTAGAAAAGCAAAACAGACATCATGCTTTGACATGGTTCTTCTGAACGGATCTGGCCATGTACATTAAAAATGAATAAATAAATAAATAAATAAGCCATCAAGATGGCTCAGTGTCAAGGCTGTACAGTATGAACCTATGTCAAACAAACAAGCAAAACAAAACCCCCACGAGTAGAAAAACAAGACAGACATCATCCTTTGGCATGGTTCTTCTGAACAGATCTGGCCGTTTACATTATAAATAAATAAGCCAGCAAGATGACTCAGTGTTAAATGAGGCACTTGTCACCAGACCCAGTGACCTGGTCAACTTCAAGAACCCACACAGAAGCCGGGCGTTGGTGGTGCACACCTTTAATCCCAGCACTCGGGAGGCAGAGGCAGGCAGATCTCTGTGAGTTCGAGACTAGCCTGGTCTACAGAGCTAGTTCCAGGACAGAGAAACCCTGTCTCAAAAAACCAAAAAAAAAAAAAAAAAAAAAAAAACCCACACAGAGAGAGCCAGTTTCCAAAAGTTGTCCTCTGACCTCCACATGTGTGCTGTATGTAATACATGTGCCCACACATATATGCATGCATACACATAAATAAGGGAAATAAAACCCTTTAAAAAACCTTAAGAGCCGGACAGTGGTGGCTCACACCTTTACAGCACTCAGGAGGCAGAGACAGGAAGATTTCTATGAGTTCAAGGCCAGCCTGGTCTACTGAGTGAGTTCCAGGATAGGCTCCAAAGTTACAGAGGAACCCTGTCTCAAAAAACCAAAACCAACCAACCAAACAAACAAACAAAAGCCACCTTAAAATAGTAGATGTGGTTCTATCAAATATGGAGGAATAAATGAAATAAAAAAACCTTTAACATGTGACCACTCTAGCCGAGAATTCCTCATTAATAATTTGTTGTAGAGAAATGACCAAGAGGATTGGAGAGTTGGTTCTGCAATTAAGAGAACATAGTGTTCCTGCAGAGCTACTGAGTTCAGTTCCCAGCATCCACAGGGAGGCTCACACCACCTATACAACTACAGTTTCGGGGATCTTCTGCCCTCTTCTGGCTTATAAAGGAAACTGCACTTACATGCACATTCCCCACAAACATACACACATACACATAATTTAAAATTAAAAAAAAAAACTTTTAAAAGGAAAAAGAACAGGGTGGTGGTGCACGCCTTTAATCCAAGAACTCAGGAGATAGAGGCAGGTGGATCTCTTTAAGTTCAAAGCCAGCCTGGTCCAGGAACCCTAGAACTGTTAAACAGAGAAATCCTGTCTCCAAGGGAAAAAAAAAAGTCGGGGGGAAAGGGAGAGGGGCCGGGGGAAAGAGAGAAATAGCTAAGGACAAATATAAAACTGTAGCTCCAAGAACACTGTATGACACATTGATTCTTTTCATAAATAGTAAGGATAATCTGTTTGTTCAAAATAGTTAACCAGTTGGGGGTCTAGAATACAAGGATTTAAATTCAACCTGGAAAATTGTGACGTGAGTTTGGGGGGTCAGAGATACTCACAAAGGCCAGGGAAGAACATTTTAGACTTTGTGAGTCACACAGTCTCTGTCCTGGGTTATTCTTGGTGTTTTCCTTTGAGATCCCTAAAAAAACAAGCAAAATCATCCAAAAGAAAAAAATCTGAAATTGTAGGTTGTGCCAAAGTCTAACCCATGAGACATGGTTTTCTAACCCTTGAGGTAGATAAGTATGTATTAAAATGTTTATGAACTATAGTTAAGTGAGTCAGTACTGAAGAACCAGAGGTAGAGAATTGTGAGTTCAAGGCCGGCCTGGGCTGTGTAGGAACAACCTGGGTTGTTTTTGGGGGGGTTGTTTTTTTTTAAGCAGTTTAGTGAAATTATAAGAAAAAAAACATTGTGGGTTAGAGGGACTTAGTTTCAGTGTGTGTGTTTGTGAACATGCATGGGCGTGTATAGAATTTATATGCCCAGTTAATACTTGTGACTATGTGTATATTCATGTACATACATTGTAAAAAGAAAGTTGATTGTACTCAAAGAAAATTACCACCTTGTTTTCTACAAATGTGTGTGTACATATTGGTTTTTTGAGACAGGGTTTCTTTGTGTAGCTTTGTAGACCAGGCTGGCTTCAAACTCACAGAGGTCCACCCACCTCTGCCTCCCAAGTGCTGGGACTAAAGGCGTGTGCCTCCACCACCCAGCTTTACAATTGTGTATTATCATCCTGTATGCATGTTGAATTATGAAAACATTTTAATTTTGTATCTAGGACACAGGTTGAGAATTGGGACTCTGTTGGCGTCAGTCTCGCATCTGTCTATAGTGCTATTGAGTCATCTCACTGTCTTATTCTCTGTTTTACACCAGCAAATCCAAACGATGCTGTACGGCTAGAACTAGAAGCCCATTCACACAGTATTAGCCTTTCTTTAAAAGAAATGACATTGTGTCTGACAACAGGAGGTGTGGTAGTTACACATCTAAGAAATGACATTGTGTCTGACAACAGGAGGGGTGATAGTTACACATCTAAGGAATGACATTGTGTCTGACAAGGAGGGGTGATAGTTACACATCTAAGGAATGACATTGTGTCTGACAACAGGAGGGGTGATAGTTACACATCTAAGGAATGACATTGTGTCTGACAAGGAGGGGTGATAGTTACACATCTAAGGAATGACATTGTGTCTGACAACAGGAGGGGTGATAGTTACACATCTAAGGAATGACATTGTGTCTGACAACAGGAGGGGTGATAGTTACACATCTAAGGAATGACATTGTGTCTGACAAGGAGGGGTGATAGTTACACATCTAAGGAATGACATTGTGTCTGACAACAGGAGGGGTGATAGTTACACATCTAAGAAATGACATTGTGTCTGACAACAGGAGGGGTGATAGTTACACATCTAAGGAATGACATTGTGTCTGACAACAGGAGGGGTGATAGTTACATATCTAAGGACTAACTGCATTCACTTCTCACCCTGTTTCCCACGCAGCTAGACTTGAGCCGCCAGAATTCGGGGTTGTCGGCTTTACAGATCACATAAATGTGACAATGAAATTTCCACCCGTCACTCCCAAGCTATTCAGGGAGAGCATATGGAATATGCTAGTCTATAGGTCGCTTGTCATCAAAGAACAGGCGGGTCAGAGCGTCAAGCTGGTAAGTGGTTCTTCGTGCTCAGATCTAAACAATGCCCAGCTGGCTGTGGATATCCTTCAGTCTTCCCAAGAACTGTGTAGAGCCAGGGGGCGGGGCTTGCTGCACCGCATTGGAGGAGGTAGCTCAGTGGTAGAATCGCTTTCTACCAGGTCCAACACCCAACTCTGCAGAGACAGGTGGACACAGAGACGGGGAGGCAGAAATGGGGAGAGAAGTTGTATCATCTCCCGTCACATTTCAGCCATGCTTCTTCATGTCTGTACCGTGAGCTGCAGCATTTTAGACTGTTTCACAAGTGAGGTGTGTCTACTGGGATAATAACAGCACAAGAGTGATGGGAGATGCCTTTCTGTAAATCTGTCTTTTATTGGTTGTTGAATAAAGCACTGTTGGCCAATAGGGAAGTAAGAGAGGTGGGACTAGGAGTCGAGCAGGATTCTGGGAAGGAGAAACACAGGGAGTCACTATGTAGCCGCCATAGAGGTAAGAAGTCCAGACCCTTTCTCCGGTAAGAGAAATACTTAGATTAACAATTATGGAGTAAATACTTAAGTTAGAGATAGCCAGTAAGAAAACAAACAAACTGCCAACAGCTTCATAATTAATATAGCCTCCTGTGTGTTTATTTGGGACTGATGCGGATCTAGAACTAGGCTGGCGGGAAGACTTCTCTCTACACGGGAGGATGAAAACCATAGGCCGCAGGCCTCTTCTTTATTAAAGAAAATCAGCCTTTAAGTCATGAAATGAAAGAGGCCGTTGGTGTAACCCAGGCCACAGGTGGGAGTAGCCTGGACCAGCTGGTGATGTGATCTTCCAGTGTGGCGTGCGTTTTTATAAATGAACTCTGCGGTGTGGGAGAGAGAGAAAAGAGAAGGGTTACGGCTGCAGTGTGTTACAGTCCTGATATAATGAGGGCTCTGGGTGCAGCTCAGTCAGGAAATGTTCACTGCCAGTGTGGTGTTCAGAGGGAGACCATGACAGACACTGCAGGACCTGCGTCCTGAGTTAAAGGGAGAGTCCTTCGGTCAGAGTGAGTTGTGGGGCAGACCCTGGTTGGAACAGGCTCCAGAAAAGCATCACGGGGCTGGCTCTCCTCCACAGCCTTTCTTTTAAAGGGAAAGAGCAACCTGTAGCAGAGCTATAGAAGGTGAGCGTGAGGGAGGGGCTTTCTAAGATTGGAGAAGTGACAACATGTCCAACGCTGGCGCAATGCCTTGGAGAAGGGGAGCATTAGTGGACTCTCAGTGGGACGTCCTAGAGTTAGTGGCATTTCAGGAGCATGGAAAAGGTGCCCTTGGCTGGGCGCAGAGACGGAGTGGAGTACCGCAGCAGAGATTGCTGTTACTGTAAGGAAACACCTGTGGCGACACGCTCTATCGAGAAGGAGGTTTGACTCTTGCTTTTGGAGTCAAGGTTGAGAGATGATGTTTTTTGGTGGCCCTCCCACTCAGTCAGTCCTGAGACAACACAGCGTATCACGTGACGAGAACAGGGAGCATTCATGTGTGTGACCAGGGGTGGTTTTCTTATTGAACCACCAGGGTTTAGTCATGGGGCTCTACTCCAAGGACCCAAACTAATCCTAATCACATCCCAAAGGCCACGCCTCTAAACACCATTGTCACTCAGGTTCAGCCCACAAAGGCCACGCCTCTAAACACCATTGTCACTCAGGTTCAGCCCACAAAGGCCACGCCTCTAAACACTATTGTCATTCAGGGTTCAGCCCACAAAGACCACGCCTCTAAACACCATTGTCATTCAGGGTTCAGCCCACAAAGACCACGCCTCTAAACACTCATTGTCACTCAGGTTCAGCCCACAGAGGCCACGCCTCTAAACATTCCTGTCACTCGGGTTCAGCCCGCAGAGAGGATTCCATTTCAACATAGGAACCTCTGGAGGATGCACTCAAGCCACATGCAAACAGAAACAGAGTCAGCTGCTTGACTGGAGCCTTTGCCCGCCGAAACCGTCCGCTACTGCCCCGGGCGTGCTCAGCGTCCCGGAGGCCTGTTTCCTGCCCGTCCTCTGGGAGGCGCCAGCTTTGCTGCTGCACCGAGACCACCCCGGCCCCACTCTCCTCCTCCAATTCTTCCCTCCACGCTTGAGCTGCGGTTTGTTGAGCTGTCTGCCTCTTTGTCTGGAAAAGAGAGGCTGCTAGGGATGCGGGCTTACCGGAGAGCTCGTGTGGCTAGAAGTCCCAGCTTAGGAAATTGCTGCTGAGAGCGCAAAATGAGACTTTTTACAGTCATTATGTAGGGTAGAGGTGAGGCTAGGGGAAAACGATGATATTGTAGAAATGACGTCATGGAAACCTTCATTCGCTTTAGGGCTTTTTCTTCTCATCCGTAAAATGGAGCTGATAAGCCAGATGCCATGGTTTTAGAAAATATGTGCATTGTGTGTAGACATGTGGGTTGGTGGAAATTGCTTGCTTCTAGAGACTTAGAATCCTTTTCACTAGTTAATCCTACGATGTTTTTAAACCAAGGCCTTAACTGATCTCTCTCTCTCTCTCTCTCTCTCTCTCTCTCTCTCTCTCGTGTGTGTGTGTGTGTGTGTGTGTCTATGTGCCTGTGTCTCTTTTTACAGCACAAGCCCAAAATGAAGAACATCACTGGGAACGTCACCTATGTCCTTCGAGACTTACTTCCAAAGACAAACTACTGTGTATCTGTTTATTTTGAAGCTGAAAACCCGAAAAACACTATAAAGTCTCCCTTTAAATGCACCGTCCTTCAGCCTGACCAGGAATCAGGTATGGTTAGGTTTTTAAAATTTGCACTTTTATTTTGATGGAAAACCTGTTGAATGAAAGGAAAGGAAAAAAAAAAAAAACCAACTCAAGTTCTAGTGTGCTGAATGTACTTCTCCCAATAAATGCACATCGTGTCACTGTTCCTATTGGTCCGTCTCTAGTGTCTGTCCTGCCGTAAGAATAACCAGTATCTGCCTGAGAAGGTTAGATCCCTGTAGCACTTTCATGTAAGGAAATCTGGGTTCGATTCAGCACCGTGTGCCCTTTGGGCATTGTTTGTGCCTAGTGCTAGAAGTCTCGAAACTGCTTCACGTCCTGACATTAGAAGCCTGAGAAGGTGCAGGAGGGAAACCGGGCCCTGGGGTGTGAGTCCTGCAATATTGGTTCTGCATGTAGAGGGAAGGGGCCTTCTCCAGGCTAATACTGTCACCCCAACCTTTCTCTATCTGAGAAGCTGAGTGGCCAGGACGAAGGAGCACCTGTCCGGAGCACTGGCAGGGAGCATGGGGTGTGGTGGTGCATGCCTATACTCTAGCCTTCCGGAGGTGAGGCAAGATGATAAGTTTGAAGCCATCCTGTGCTGCGTAGTGAGTTTCAAGCCAGCCTGAGTCATATAGCAAGACCCTGCCCCCCAAAAAGAAGACGTGGAAAGGAGAGCAGCTGAGTTTAGTCACCTTCCCTATTTTCTTGGACAGTTACTAGTTCTTCAGGTGTCTAATTGAAAGAAGAAGGCCCTGAAAATCCCCCTCAGAGATGGCTCTGTAAATTCTTCAGCCCCAAAGACGGGCTCCTAAACGCCGTGGTGCATCAGAGTGAAATTAAGATTGCTTTTGCAAGGGACTGGAGAGATGGCTTGAATGGAAAATGTCCCCATGGATGGGCTCATGATTGGAGCCCTTGACCTCCAGCTGATGGCTTGATTTCTGAGTCTTTCTGGAAGCTCTGGGAGGTTGGACCCAACTGACCAAAGTGGGTAACCGGGCATGGGGCTAGCCTCGACGGCCCTGCTGTGCGGCACATTCTCTGCGCCCTCGCCCACCGCTTGAACAGCTTCCAGTACACACTCCTGCCACCGAGTGAGCTCCTCCGCACCTCCTTCCCTGTCAGGATGGACAGACTCCGACATGGTGAGCCAAAGCAAATCCTGTCCCCTTCCATTTCTTCTGTGAGGCCAGTCTGCCACAATGTTGCCAATGTAACTGTTACAAATGACTTAGCTCTTTGGGGGATTCAGCAAGCTGCACTACCTAGGGCCTGGCACTAGGGTGGTCCATAGCGGTGGGACCTCACCGTCCAGTGTTTCTGCAAGCAGAAAGATACACAGGTTGATACTAAAGGTAAAAGGTCAACCTTTACCGGAAGTGGTGTTTCACTCTCTGTAGCATATAGGTCCTACACAACCACTAACACCATCTGTGTCTGACGCCAGACCTCTTAACTCTGAGACAGGCAATACTCGAGTTTGGACCTGTTTCCATAGATTGTCCCCCACTTTAGACGCTAGCCACAAGGTCAAGGACTTCAGACCACAGGGACTCCTGTCCAACACGGCTACAAAACCAAGACCTCCCCCAAATTCCTCTCAGATCCAATAATTTGATGCAGTGCCTCCCAGAACCCAGGAGACTTAGGAGACTGTTTGGGATAAAGGTTCTACATGAGTCTAGTGAGGAGGGTTCATGGGACAGGGATGGAAGGGTCCGAACACTGGAGAGCGGCGAGTCATGTTCCGGGGCTTTAGCTGGGCCTAAGTCATCAGCCACAGCATGAGACTTAATGTCCTAAAGTACAAATCAGCCCTCATCCTGAAGCTGTCTCCCTGCCCTCCGGGCATCGCTTCATTGGCATAAACTTAGGTGGTTGCTGCCTTAGCCTTTTTTTTTTTCTGCTGTTAAAAATGAAATAACCCAAGTGGATAACTTTAAATAAAGAAGAGGCATTTAGGGGGCTGGAGAGATGGCTCAGCAGTTAAGAGCACTGGCTGCTCTTCCAGAGGTCCTGAGTTCAATTCCCAGCAACCACATGGTGGCCTACAACCATTCATAGTGGGATCTGATGCCCTTTATGTAGGCATTAAGTCATTCATGCAGATAGAGCATGTATAAATAAATAAATCTTAGGGGGGGAAGGATCCAAAATAGGAAAGCTTCCTTTCAGAACCATAGCTCGTAGGAGATGTCACAGGCCTTGGAGGACATGTAGCAAGGTGGTTTATGCCGAAGTCACATTTGCAGTATCTTATCCATTCCCATAATGACAGCATTACTCCACGCATAAGGGCAGAGCCTTGTGACCCAAGCTCCTCCTACCGCCCCCTGTACCTTCTCAGTGGGCACTAACTACACAGGGGACTTTGCAACCATAGCAGACCCCAAATGGTGCTTGTTAAAAACAGCAGGTCTCACTCGGGGAATTTCATGAGGTTTGAAGCTCTGTGCCTAGACACACACACACAACGCGCGCGTGCGCGCGCGCACACACACACACACACACACACACACACGTAATAAAAAAATAAATTCAAATTAGCAAACAACAGAGGAAGGTTTACTGTGACCCTGAGTGGCTAACCCAGCAGCTGGCCATTCTCTGGAAGGTGACCGACTCTCCCCTCACCCCACCCCACGCTCCACCTGCCAAGACTTGGTCTCGCAATAGCTTGCTGTGGGTTCATCCCAACATTATCCGATGTTAACACATTGTTTTACGTGTCGTCCGCCTCCCTTCCGTCACTAACTGAGACAGTTAAAGGGCAGGGAACTACAACTGTCCAAACAGATGTGTTTTCTTGTCTGGCAATTACACAGATTCAGATACTGTGACGCCTCCCCTGTCCTGCTGCCATCCGAGCCACTCTTAGCCAGCAGAACCAGCTGTCCCTTGATGGACAGCTGAGGCCAGTGCGTACTCTTAGCATAACAGCCACGGGAGGATTCTAGCCCAAAGGTATCATGAGGAATCCTCCCCCTTGTTAATCCCTATATCCATCAATTGGCTCTTAGAAAACCCTGAGGGGACTCTATTCACTTGTCAAACAGCAGCAGTGACAGAAATAGAAATCTCACACTGTGGGACTCCCGCTGCTGCCGGAGACGAAATAATGATATTTAAAGATAGAAACAGAACGACACTAAGAACTACGGGGGAAAATAAAGCAAGCAGTCAGTCACTCTGTAGACCAGTCTGGCCTTGAACTCACAGGGATCTGCCTGCCTCTGCCTCCCGAGTGCTGGGATTAAAGGCGTGCGCCATCAACACCCGACTGGGATTGATATTTTTCTATCACATACTGAAAGACGTTGGATGAGAAGAGTATTTGTTTAAGTTGTACTGGTGGTGGAGTGGTACACAAAATTATGGACTGTACATAGTAGTTTTACTAAAGCTTAGAATACGTTTTCATGTTCCTGGAGTATGACAACCATAAAATGGAACACGAATTCCCATTAGAGAATGAATGGGGATTTTAAAATTCAGAAATAGAAGTGCAGTCTGAAACTGTTCAATATTCCTATTTTTTCAAAATTGCCATGAGCTCATCCATAAGAAAGAGAAGGACCAATTACCCTGATCATCTATAGGTTTATTTATAGAACTGATGCTAGACCCTATTATGTCACTTCTACTGGTCCACAATGTAGTTGTTAGCAATCTGAGAAGAAAGAGTAAATCCAGACCACAGAGGCCGCTCCACACTCTGCACCCAGAGTGACCCATCGCTCCTATTATCTGTGTAACAAGAGATAGGCTCTCTTTGTTCTCACTCAGCTTAAACATTTTAATCGCATTGCTTACTTAATCAAATTTCCATGTTTCTGTCTAATCATCTACTGGCCTTGTATTTATTATATGTATGTCCAAAACTATTCACACATAATATGTATAAAAAGTGACACCTATTATGAGTGGAACTTTCTTAAAAGACTTGATGTTAAACATTACAAATGATTAAAAATGTCCTTTTAAAAAAAAAAAAAGCAAGCAGTCAGGTGAGGAAGTGTGGGAGCCGGGTGAGCAGCCCCCCTTTCAAAGATGGCCGTCTCGGTGCACACCCCCCCTTCAGTTCCTGATCAGCTGTGGTTTGTGTGGAGGTAGACGAACCTCAGGAAGGGGCTGAGGGAGCAAGTGTGGGCCAGCAAAGAAAGGACTAGTGGTTGCCGCCCGCGTGGGCGTCCTCTGCTCAGCAGTCCACTCCCAAGGGCTTCCCAGGGACTTGTCACACCCTCAGTCACCGGGGTGGCTAGTGGTCCTGCGCGGTGTGATCTCCAGTCCTTCGAAAGCAACTCATGCTTAGCTGTTAGTATGCGCCAAAGCATCCACAGTTCATGATGGGTAGAGGGGCGTGGGTGGCATGCCTACAGCATCCGCCACCGACGGCCAAAGGGAGTACTTCCTGGATGAGGGCCCCGGGGAGCTGTGGTGGGCGGGGTAACAGTAACATAAAGGTATCTGGATCTTGATCGTAGATGTGTTAACTTGCTACCTGCTGGGGACAAAGAGGCTTGGTGGTTCCTATTAAATTCAAAATAGAGACAGATTGTCCCAGGCCACCCGCGTGGGTCTCCTGGGAGCACCGAGGACCTTTCAAGGGAAGGAGGCAGAGGACAGTGACAATGGAAGCAGAGGTCGGACAGTAGGAGACTGGGAGTTGCCTGTCAGCTGTCCCTGGGGATGGAGAACTGGCTCTCCAGAGCAGAAAGGGACATGGAAATGGACCTCCGATGACATCCGCAAACACCCTGATCTTTATTCCACTGAAAATCATTTTGGACGTCGGAGTTGTAAGCCAATCTGAGTTGAGCTAGGTTTTGCCGACTTGCTTCTTTAGGCAGGACCATAGGAACAAAGCAAATGGGTCTCGGAGACATAGCAGAGAGGGAATTCCATAGGATGGCCCATCGGATGCTGGAGAAGCATTGACTTGGAGTTCAGTGAGCAGAGGGTGAACAGTACTGGTTTAAGTCAGAGACGGAGGGAGGCCCTAGATGACCTAGGTCTTTAAAAGCCATTAGGAGGGATGGGGACCCCAGGGGGACTTGAGCAGATCTGACAGGATGTAGGAGGAACATCAGTGTGCCACAAAGTCGGGGATCCAGGTGGCTCCCTGTCAGGCACCGCAAATAATCCAAATGGGAGACCAGCAGGGAAGAACTCCAAGAAGAATTAGCCTTGGCAGTCTTAGAAAGTTCTCCTGTCCGCTGCAGAGAATGGCAGTCACAAAACACCGTCCTTGCTGCCCAGGCCTCTTGGGTTTCAAAAGAAAGACAAGATGCATCCAACGCCAAGATTTGAAGATAACAAATTTCTGCTGCCCAAAATAAGCTGACCTAACCCTCTTTTAGGAAGGTGATCTACAATGATAACACATGCGTAATAGGCCACAAGCCAAGAGAGGTTGCATTTTACGTTGCCACTAAGGGAAAACGAGACACAAACCTTTAAGTCATGGAGACCTCTGAGCCTGATGACAAATCGCCCTGTGGGGAGGGTTACCGTAGCTCGCTGCTGAGCGCGATTTGCATAGTGTGTTCCTAGACCACTATGTGTCAGCCATGTGCGGGTTGAATTGGATGCACTGCTCTCCCTGTGGACTCTTTAGAAAGTCAGGTGGGTCACCTGTGAGTCAGAACCCTGTGTTACCCAAGGCCTCACCCCTGGGGGTTAGGAAGCGTGGGAAGATTTTGTGTGTCTGAAAGCGGTGCCTCTGAGCCTAGGCCTGAGGATTCGCCACCATTCGTGGGCCTGGGTTTGGAGGTCAGGGCTAACTACCAATGAGCTAGCTGTTCATTAACTCACCCTTTAAAAGACTTGAAGTATACGATCAATTTTCAGTGCCTTTTCTCTCCTATGTCTGTTTCCCCTCAAGCTCGTACTAACACAGAGCCTTTCTGGAAATTGAAGAGAATGCTGCGTGTGGAGACGCACTGCGCCTTGGCACGGTGGTACTTAGGGAAACTGCTGCTCTCAGCGCAGAGGTAGAAGTCTTCCAGAAGGAATCTTGACAAGAGCCTAGGGAAAGTCTTTCACAGGCAGAGAGAGCACCGAGGCTGGGTGCCTGATGTGGCCAAGGCCGAGCCTCGGAATGGCCTGATTGGTTTTCCAGGCTGCTGTTCCAACCTCCAACTCTCCCATCTGGGCCAAGCAGGGATTTGCGGTGTGACAGAAAAAGCAGGCTCCAGTTTTGATTGTTGAAATTTCAAGAACCACAGACAGCTAGGAGCTACTCTGTTGCAATTACAGAACACAAAACTATGTTTTCTTTTTATTTTGAAACCTAAAAATGTTTTGTTTAAAATAAAAGCACTTATATTAGCTTCCATTCTTTGGCATCTAGCGATAGAATTTTTTTTCAAACTTTTGCCTCGTCCGCATTAACTTCTGGCACGAGACCAATATGAGTGTTACCCCACTTGTGACCATGCACTGAATTTCTTTTGAATAAAGTCATTTATCTTTTCATCAACAGGACCATCAGAGTCTGGCAAAGTAGGAATAATTACTGGGTGTGTGATAATAGTGGCTTTCTTCAGCGCCATCGTAATGCTGAAACGGATTGGTTATATATGCTTAAAAAACAATTTCCCCAATGCCCTGGTATGTAGTTCTTCTATCTTTATTTCTTAAATTATGTGTTTATTTTTATTGGCGTTTTGCTTACATGTATATATCTGTGTGAGTGTCTCAGATCTCCTGGAACTAGAGTTACAGACAGCTGTGAGCTGCCATGGGAGTACTAGGAATTGAACCCAGGTCCTCTGGAAGAGCAGCCAATGAATGCTCTTAAACACTGTGCCATCTCTCCAGCCTATCTTTACTTCTTATTTTAACTTGATAATTTTTATTATAGATGTAACATGTTTGCAGTAAAGAATCTCATTTTCCAAAAACATCAGTTACCTTGGTTGTCCTAGATCCTTTATTATCCCTGCAAGTCTCAAACGTATCGGGGCATTTTCTATTTTCTGTCTTTTCTACCTATTCTCCCTCTCCTCTCCTCCCTCCCCCCTCCCCCGCCCCATGGTAGGTATTTGTTCATGTGTGCGCGTGCGACGTGGAAGTCACGTGTTGACTTTAGGTGTCTTTCTCAATGGCTCCCCCGGCTTATTTCCACTTGGATATTTTAATTGGGTCTTTGAGAATTTCACACAGTATCTTTTGTTCCTGTCCTTTCCTGGATTGCCAACTCCTCCCAGAGCCTTCCCCTTCCTACCCACCCAACCTCACGTTCTTCCTCTCTCTTATTAAAAAGAAACAGAGCTCAACTACATTTACACTTACATACTTGTGCTTGGGCAGGGGGTGCCGTCCGTGGCATCCTCTGAAGTTTGAGCCGGGCTCGTCCCTCTCTGTCTGCTGTGCGGGTCTGGGGTGGAGCCCGGTGCGCAGTCTTGAACTAGAGTGCTTCTGCCTGTCATTCTGTCTGGCCTGCCCTCTCCACTTTGTTTTTTGTTTTTGTTTTTGTTTTTATGGAGTAAAACATGTTTTCTTTTTAGTAAGCTCATTTGATTTTTATCTATTCAACTGCATATAGCTTTTCCAAAACAAGCTAATGATTGCTTTTTTTTAACTTTAAAACAATTTTTTGAGATTACAACCACATCATTTTTCCCCTTCCCCTTCCTCCCTCCAAACCTTCCCATATAACGCCCCCTTGCTCCATCTCAAATCTGTGGCTTCTTTTTCATTAATTATTATTACATACATGTACATATGCATTGTTATTACACACACACATATGTACTTATATTCCTAAATACACACGTGCAACCTGCTCAGCCTGTATAACGTTACTCTTACATGTGTGTTCCGGGCTGACCGTTTGGTACTTGATAATCAAGTTGTCGCACTCTTCCCTGGGGAAGATGATTTCTCCAGCTCCAGCCCCCCGTTCCCCAGTTGCCTATGG
This sequence comes from Mesocricetus auratus, assembly GCF_017639785.1. NCBI lineage: Eukaryota > Metazoa > Chordata > Mammalia > Rodentia > Cricetidae > Mesocricetus > Mesocricetus auratus. Next base: position 6,256,057 of record NW_024429192.1, on the reverse strand, counting down.
TTCTCTGTGTATGGTTGCAGACTGGGCTTTCCGGGACTCCAGTCTGCTCTGCCTGTCTATTGGTGCTGTCCTCGTTTCCGGAACTGTCTATTGGTGCTGTCCGCGTTTGGCTCGCGTTTGGGTAGTCACTTTGGTGAGACGGTACAGGTGTAGCTTCTAACAGTCCTAGGAGACACACTCTCACAGCACGCTTACGGTCCTCTGGCTCTCACGCCCCTTCTGTCCCCTCCCCTGCAATGTTCCCTGAGCCTTAAGGGTGGGCATTGTTTCCCCCTTTATCTTTTTAAGAAGGTCTCTCACTGAACCTGGAGGCCCTGCGCTCAGCTAGGCTGGCTGAGAATGAGCTTCAGGTCTGTGGCTATCCTGGAATTACATTATTATCCAGGCATATCCCCCCCCCCGCTCCTGTAGGGCATTTGGATTTTCTTCTCTCTCTCTTTCCAATTAGGAATAGTACTATGGAATTTTTTTATGTAGGTCATCTTTTCATTTTTTAGATTACTTCACTGAACCATACACACACACACACACACACACAACACACACACACACACACACAGAGTAGGTTTATCTTATAAAATGTCATAACGAGCTAACTTGTCATGCTTTGTTCTATGTACTTGATGGCTGCTCACGGTTGTTCTCAAGGGCTGCTACTCTCCTGAGTCATGAAGACAGCGGTTTGCTTAGCTTTTGTCTGTTTCTGTTGGCAGCTCATGGGCCTCGAAGAATCTGAGTGTTGACCTTCATCTTTCTAAACGCTGTGTGTTTTCACTCAGCTGCTTTTCCCGGCCATTTATCGTCTTTCCTGTCACATTGTCCCCTCTTACGTTGCTTTTGTAACCTTTCAAATGGAGACGCCTTGTTTTCTCCTGGTGCAGCTCATCTGCATCATCCCGTTCTCCCAGCGGCCACTGTGCCTCCACATGGGGTAGCTTCAGTCACTTTGTTCTACTGTCACCTTGGCTCTGTCCTCTACTTCTCTGTTAAAAACTGTTGCTCTCCATGTAAGCAAACCCTCCAGAAAAAGGAATGTATGGCACTCTAGGCCCAGTGTGTTTGGAGATGCGTTTTTACCAGAAAGTTCAATTTGGAATCAAACTCGGGTCTTGCACGTGCTAGTAAAGCTTTTTAAATGGTTACTGTTTTGATTTTAACAAATCCTTGTTGACTCTCTACTGAATGACCTGTGCTCCAAGTGTCGGTTTGTGGGACAAGGCCAACAAAATCCCAGGTGGGCTTGGTTTGAAGAGTAGGGCAGACTGCAGTTATTCATAAATGAGAATATTAGTCTCAAAAAAGTGTATGTCATTCTGGGGATAAATTTTTATGTCAGTAATCTGCCCTACATAGTGAGTACAGGGCCAGCAAGTCTACACAGGGCAGACTGTCTCAAAGAAAACAATCAAAAGGTTTGGCAAAATCATTGCATACTGAAGTTGGCTGTGTTTGATTAGAAAGTAAGGGTGAGGCTGCTTCCAGCCTCAGAGGAACCAAGTACAAAAGTCGCTGTGCTACTGAGTTTCACCCAACCCAAACAACTACGTAGCTTATGCCCAGATGGAGACAAAAACAAAACCACAGTCAGCTCTGCCGGGGTTCTCTCTTGCCACCTTCCAAAGCACCGATGCTCACCAAGATTAATCCAGATTACTAGGGACATGGATTATTTTCCTGGTTTTTATATTCATAGAAACAGAGTATCATTTTCAATAGCCCCAAAATCCACGCAACTACAGAAGCGGCAAGTTATTTTTTTAATTTAAGAAATAAATCTAATAAAAACACGCATGCCCACCACACAGGAAAGAATAACATAGGGTGACAAAGGCCATCCAAGGAAAAGCCCAGAAACGCGAGTGTATGCTTAGAAGCCTGCTGTGTGGCAGCGGCTGTGGGGGAAACCAGGGCTGGCGATGGTGTCACCTGTACCAGACAAATTATATGGGATCCCTCTCTGTCTCATAACACACACGGTTTACATGCATAGTAAGTCTAGAGGCTGGGCGCTCAGTGGCATGGGTTATGCTTAGCATACAAAGGGCCCTGAGTTCAATCCCCAGCATGTACATGCACACACACACACACACACACACACACACACACACACACACAGATAAGCCTGCTTCATAGCGCAGTTGTGAGGGCAAGGGGACTTAGAAAATGGCTTGCATCCCAGGCTTCACCCAACCACAAACAGGGCATCTAAATGGACTCTTTCTTGGCAGTGTTCCCTAGGCAACCCACTGCTCCATTCACGCAGCGTTTGCATTGCACTAAGTTCAGTCTAGAGGTGCTTGCAAGTGTGAAGGAGGGAGAGCAGAGGTGAAGGCAAATGGTGTGACGGTTTACATGGGGGGGTCCTAGCACCCTTGGGTCTGGAAACACAGGAGCAGCGGCCAGCAGCCAAGTGTCGCACGGCCATCAGCGTGTGTAACTAACGTGCCCGCGTCTGCATCACCTCCCAGTGAATACTAAGTTTTTATGTTGGAGAGCTAATACGAGTGAAAGACCTTCTCTCTCTCCCTCCCTCGTGTCCTTCCTCCCTCTCTAGAATTTCCATAACTTTCTGTCCTGGATAGTCCCTGAAGTGCCACCATCAGAAGGAGTCGACAAGTTGGAGATCATTCCCACAAACAAAAAGAAGAAGGTGTGGAATTACGATTATGGAGACGAAAGTGACAGTGACGGTGAGGAAGTCCCCAAAGCAAGCGCCACTGGCTACACCACGCACGGACTGATGGGTAGGCTTCTGAGTCAGGCCTCCGACCCCTCCACCAGCCCCCAGGAGCCCCAGCTTGAGGAAGACTCTGCCACAGAGGAATCTGATGCCACAGGGGCTGGGGCTGAGCCAGAGCTCCCCACAGAGGCTGCGATGGTGCTGGGCCTCGGGCCTTCAGAGGACCCGAGTGCTCCCTATGAGCGGAGAGAGAGTGCGCTCCAGGACTCCTTCTCCGGGCATGACAGCAGCTCCATGAATGAGCCCGGGGAAAAAGTTATCTTCAATGTGAACTTAAATTCTGTGTTTTTGAGAGTTCTCCACGATGGCTCTGAAGACGGCTCAGAGGCGTCGTCTCTAGCAGAAGACCCCGTCCACCTAGACGAGGCTCCCCACAGGACAGAGTCAGGCCTCCCGATGGCTGGTGGGGACAGGACACAGTCACCCCATCCCAGCATCTCTTCCCAAGGTCTGTGGACTGAAGATGGGTCGTCTGACAAAACTGACAGCTCAGACTCAGATGCTGACATAGGGGATGGCTATATTATGAGATGACTAGCAGCTGGAGCTGAGCGCCTACGGGGGTCTCCTCACAGCCTGGCTGATACCTTGTGGCCCGCAGCTGTCTGCGGGGGAGGGACTAGGGACCTCTGGAACCCTCCCGGTTCTTGCCATGGTCCCCTGGGTGCAGACTCCCAGTTTGTGGATCCGTATTGTTTACGTGGGTCATGAGCATGCCCCGCCCACCCCGTTCCCACAGATGCACTAAGGGTGGGGCTGCATTATGTTTCCCAGGGAACAGTGTTCACTGTGACTTTCAGGGGTAGCCAAGGCCCCCCATGCCTGGGGTCCTATCTAGGCAGTAATTAAATGGGGGCAGAGAAAAGGAAAGGGAAACTGGCCTAGCAGTGCTTAGCAGGGCTCCTGGGATGAGCCTGAAGGCGGGTAAGGGGGAGAGAGGAAGGGAACCTTACAGGTGGCGGGAAATGAGGTGTGGACGAGTGGGCCAGCAAGGTCTGGGTCCTCAGCTGCCACTGCCTGTTCCCACCACTCTGCGATGTTCACTCAGTCACCCAGAAAACCTCCCACAGCGATGTGGGCGTGGGGAGAAGCCATACGAATGATCCCAGGATCCTCCAGGGCGCTCAGAGAGAATGGAAATTGGCGTGGCGGGGGGCAGGGAGCGAAATCTCAGTGCCTGGCGCATTGTAAGGTTTTCGTCTTTGTTTCTAAGAGCAAAAGCGAGCATTTCAAGGTCTTCAGAATAAGCAGGGGACACAACAAGTGTTAGTCCCACTTGGCGATTTTTAAAGAACCCTGTGTATGGATTTGGATGGCGGTCACTGTGAGTCTCAAATCATGGAGGGGCCAGCCAACAAGCGGTTGCCAATGGGTGACTTTGGGGTTCTTGTGTGGTGTGTATTTTATTTTGTTTTGGACAAGTTCTCTCACATAGGGTGGCCTTCTGGTCGCCCAGCCCCGCCTCTCTAGCACTGTGACTGGTTACAGGAGCGTGCTGTCGTAAGACTGAACCCAGGGCTTCTCCATACTAGGCAAGCGCTCTACCGGACCCCTCCCCCTTTGTATTTTTGCTTCACCTCTTTGAGCACCAGTTTCTTCATTATGAAATAAAGGGAATGACTGGGTCAAGTCATCCCCACCATCCTAGAGGCCTGAGACCGATGCTAAAAAGACCCAAATGAAGGTGCTGAGCCCCAGAGGTACCCAGGATGGATGAAGAAGAGTATAGGCCCCTCCCATCCTGCTCCTCACCCCCAAAAGTCAGTTTCTCACACCTTTCTTCTATTCAAAAAGGGGAAACTACATGGGTCCTCGCTCAAAGGCTTCTGATGGGTTGCTCTGTAACTCATCAAAAGAAGCCCCGTGGGATGGACCTATAAAATCCCACAGGAGAAAAACCCTACACACACAAACTATCTCCCTTCCCTCTGAATACATCTATCCTCTACCCAGACTCATTGCTGGCTCTCACCCTTTCTTTTAAGCTTTGCATAATTGCTGGAAAATAGTTTTTAATGCTTGCACTCATTTTTAAAAATTTTGTATGTTTGAAGATTGTCAGAGGTTTAATACAAGAATACTTTTTTACACAAGCCTGTAGTCTTTCGAGTCATTTCTCAATAGAATGTTTCTCACTAGAATGTATTTCTTTAGCACGTTCTGTGGTTCTGCCGGCGTCTCGAGATTATTCCATGTTTCTCTAAATCTGCAGTGGCCTGCCGGGATGCCCCCACCGCACACTTGGCGTGTTCTAATGTAGACATTTCTCAGCACGCAGTCAGCCGGCCTCTGTGGAGTTTCCCACATCACCACCTGGTTCGTTTAAGAAGAGGAAATTAGAGCTTTCTCAGCAGTCTTGTGTAAGAAACAAGTTACCAAGAAGTGAATGAACTGGCCCTGTGCCATCCCCTTGGGGTGGGGAGGGGCACTAAAACATTCCCAGGCCATGCTGAGGGGTGGGTGCTCTGATTCACCTTTCGTTTGGGTGACAGCACTTTGCAGGAGTGATGTTTCAGTGGGAGAAACAACACTAAGCAATACTAAGAAAAGGAACTGCCCAGCACCAGGGAAACTGAGGCTGGAGGATCGCTTCGATTCCGGGCCAGCCTAGGCTGCACGGAAAGACACTATCTCAACATCCACCCATCTAGGAAAAGAGAAACAGGATGAAGACGAGGATGGGAGGGCTGGGGGGACGACGACGACGACACAGTAACCCAGGACCGGCGTTTTAGAGCGTTTAGCTTGGGGCCACCTTCGCAGCCCCGGTCCCCGGCGGGCTGCGGGCGGAGGGAGCCGGAGGGGCGTGGCCTGGCCGCCCGACGGAGGTTCCCGGAAGGGCGCCGACGGCTGCGGGGCTGCGGCGGGCGGGCGCGGGGCCATGGCCTGGGCGCGGAGCGCGGCGGGCTGGCTGGGCGGCTTCCTGCTGCTGCCAGGTGAGCCGGGCGGGCAGGGGCCTGGGCTTGGGGGCGGCGGGGAGCAGGCGCCCAGGCTTGGGAAGTCGGGGGCCCCGTGGGAGCCCCGAAAGGGACGGGAGCGATGCCGAGCACCCGGCTGGGAACCCCTCGCCGACATGGGCGGCACACACGCGGCGCGGCGCTGTCTGGATCCTGGGCGGACCCCCCACCCAGCCCGCAGCGGGGTTACAGGCTGTCTAGACCGGAACCTGAAGCGGGGTGCGGTGACAGCTGCTGACGGAACCCCGGGAGTACAACAGAAGCCAGATTTTGTGAAAGAACCTAGGCACCCTCACCCCACCCCGGCCCCCGGGGCTGTCCTGACCCTCTGGTGCACACCCGGAGTCCTCCCCGGCCACCGCCCCCTTCCTGCGCCCCCTCCTCGGCAGGGCCAGCTCCCCTTCCCCACGCCTTCCTTTCCACAGGTCCACACCCTGAAATCTGAATTCTGCCCATCGGCTCCCCAAGTAGCTTCCGGAGACTCAGCAGTGTGTGCCTCTGGGCGCAGCGCTCTGGGATCCCCCCACCTCTCTCTCTCTGACTAGTTCTGATTCGCATCCTCGCTTCCTGCTTCCTTATCGTGGGACTTTGAGAGAGAGTCCCCGGCATCCTGATGTTGAATAATTACTGCCACACATAGTCGCTGTTGGCTCCAGGATAAGTGGTTTAGACTCTTTTATGTAAAAACATAATAATAATAATAATAATAATAATAATAATAATAATGATAATGATAATAATAAATAATAATTTTTGTCCTTAGCCCAAGGCTGCCTGCCCTCTTTTCGACCTCAGGCCCACTCAGATAAAGGTCTCCCTGATAAGCTTTCCTGAGCCCCCATGGCAGACCCGGTCTACTGCAGCTGATTGAGACCCCTGGGTCCCCTGCCCCCACCCCCAGCTCCAACCAGGGCTCCAGGGGCTTTAGCTAGAAACGGCCCTTAACCAGTCCCCATCAGGTCTATATGGAGTGTAGAATTTATAAAAATGGGTCTGAAATCCACCTGACCCTCTTATCCGTTCCTACCACCCAAATTCCGGTCACCATCGTCTGTCCCCAACTATTGTCCACCCTCAAATGTCTTCTCAACGTTGCTTCAGACAAAACCCAGCCTCCTCAGCATAGCTAACACCCCACCCCCAGCACACAGCATGAGACAGTGTGGACCTGCGAGACCCGTATTGACCGTAGTCGTTTTCTTGGTCTCCTTTTTGAGGAAAACAGCCATCTTTCCCTCCTGCCCCCCCCCTTTTTTCAGCTCTAGGGATGATTCCACCTCCTAAGAATGTTAAGATGAATTCGGTTAATTTCAAGAACATTCTACAATGGGAGTCACCTGCATTCCCCAAAGGGAATCTGACTTTCACAGCTCAGTATGAAAGGTAGGTCTGGTGGTTGTTTACAGGAAGGGTCGAGGGTGGTGACCCTGGGCTGAACCTCAGGAGGGAGCCAGTCTAACTGTGTCCTATTGTGTAGTGTGACAGTGGGGGGGGGGAGCCAGCCCGTTAGCCCCCCTCTCTCTCTAAAGGGAAAGATTGTAGCCAGCGCGTTCTACACCTCCCCTGCCCCTCCCTCTGACGTCAGGCCTTGCTCTGCTTGCTGTGTAACCCAGGGTAGTGTAGAAAGACACTATGTAGCCCAGGCTGTCCTCAAGCTGATGCATCTGAAGAGGAAAGGGACCGCCGCTGCCGTCCTTCCCAGTTGTACGACTAGACTAGCATCGGAAACAGTAAACCGTGTATGAGTGAATGCTGCCTGAAAAGCCCGGGTGTGCAGAACCGTCAGGAAGAGGCTTGCTTCCTACCCCTACCCTCCACTGTAGGCCTCCTAGAATGTTCTAGCTCCTAGAACGTTCTAGCTCCTAGAACGTTTCACCACCGCAGGGTCCCCTCCTTGTCCTGCCTGACTGCGAGTCCCTGTACCTGGTGAAGGAGGTACAGGCCAGCCTCGCCCCCAGTCCGTCCTCACTGGCTATAGGCTGGATGACAGCAGGAGGCCCAAGGCCTGTCAGCTAGCACATGTGACTCAGAAATGTGGGAAGACGGACGGGCCCGTCAGCCATACAGAGCATTCCCTTCCAGACCTCGCTAGCCCTGCCCCCTTTTCCATGCAGCTGTCGTTTTACACACATGCATACTGAAGGGTGACAAAGTTCAAGAAGGAATAGAAAGTGAGATAAAGTGACCCTTGCCTACATTCTGGAGTTTTAATGGTTTTCCTAGATTAAAATAATTTCATACCAACTGAACAGTTCAACGTTTTAAGTATAGTAATAAAAACTAGTGCACCTACAATGAGATTTACCAATTTTGGTATTTACTATATTTTTCCTCCCTGGACTCTCTGACTTTATTAATTTCTTCTCTCATTGCTGTGATAGAATCTGACAAAGCTACACGAGGAAGGAAAGTTCTCAGGGGCCTTGGTTTGGGGGTGTAGCCCCTCTCTGTGGGGAGCATACCCGGAAGCCTGTCACACAGAGGCATTCGGTTGGGAAACAGAGGGAAAGCTGCTTCTGGGCTCCCCCTGCCCATTTTAGGTAGTCTGAAGCCCCGGTTCATAAGAAAGCTCTGTTCACATGCAGGCATCCAGGGTGTGTCAAACCTTCCTGGAAACACTCTTGTAGACCTACTCAGAGAGCGTTTGCAGACTGATTTTAAATTCCATCAGATTGACAATGAAAATTCACCGGCATGCACACACGTTTCTGTGTGAGTTTCATAAAAACAGGGTGCCCTTTTACACCTGGTAGAGCTGCTCTCCAGAGTCCAGAGTCCCGTGGCTGACAAATCCAGTTCTGCAGCATCTCTGGTGAGGTAGGCTTTGTCATTTCATCTGCACGTTTTCTCCACTGAGTCTGGAAAGGCATGGCAGCTTCACTGTTCCTTCTTATGACAGTCGGCGTTGTTGTTGCCGTAATGAAGTGCCTGAGGCTGGGCTACTGGTGTCTAGCTACCAATGGCCTTGATGGCAGAGTCACAAAACAGTGCAGGGAGGGTCTCACAGGTGAGTGACAGAAAGCATGCGTGTATACCCGGGTACTGCTTTTTTTTTTTTAATGAAGCCACCAGCATTTAAACATACTACATAGTTACCAGCAAAAGTACTCCTCAGTGAGAAGTCAGAAAGAGGAGGTTACTACAAAATGTCTTTTGAGACACATGTGCCGGCCACCTGATGTATTAAGTGAATGAAATGGCCGGGTAAGAGAAAAACGCTTTAAAGAAATGACCCCTGCACTCCGGGGGTCATGCCATGGTCATGCCAGCCATGAAGAGCTGATCAGTTGGCAAAATGTTGAATGGGAACGGCAGGTTGTAGGATACTGTGATGACAGTAGTCCCTAGCTACTCTTTGCAAAGCCGTGAGCCATGGCTTGGCCCCGAAACCCTCCAGTCAACAGAACTGAGCGCATTAAGGATTTCGGTTCCCAGCACCTGTGTGGGGTAGCTCACAGGCACCCACCCCAGCTCCAGGGCATCCAGTGTCCTTCTCTGCCCTCCAAGAGAGTATGCACACACATGCTCGAGAGTGCGCACACACACACACACACACACACACACACACAGGCATAAATAAAAATAACCCTTTTTAAAAGGGGAGAAATCGGGCCGAGCACTCAGACACACGCATTCTCTGCCCTCCTCTAACCATTCCTGTTGACTTCCCTGATGTGATGGACTAAAATCTGCCCCTGCCCACTAAAATGAACTATCTGCCTTAAACTGATTTTGTCAGACTATTTTATCATAGCGACAGGAAAAGAAACCAAAACAGACAGCGAGGGTGACCCAATTGGCTGGGCTGTCACACCTAGACAGGAAGGTGTTGTGGGAACCTGTCAGGCAGCCCCTCCCTTCCAGGAAGGGAGCTCATGTTTTCTTGGTGGCTGTTGCTGCTGTCTCTGAGGATGGAAGAGTTGTTTTACAGTCTTTTCAGAAGCATCCCAATGTGAGTCATTCTTGGGACAAGAGTCTTATCTTATTATTGCCTGGTAAATTTGTGTGTGGCAGCCCGTCACAAATCACAGCCCAGTGCTTTCAGAAATACACAATCCAGGAAAGAAGCTTTCTCATCAAGTGTGCTGAATGCTCAACCTGGGCTTTGCAGCCATGAATGCTTATTGGGAGGTTGAGCCCTCTGTTGCCAAGATGCCGACTTTTTGTTTAGCTCGATTTCCCCACAAATGTTTTGGCTCCAGGATGGACTGTGTTAAAATGTCTTGTGATTCCTCAAGCATCATTAAGAACTCGGAAAACACACAATTTGAAAAATATTTATTTCTGTGTGTCTACCATTTATCCAAATTAGTGATTAAGAATTTTCCAGGCACCAGGCGTTGGTGGCACACGCCTTTAATGCCAGCACACAGAGGCAGGCGGATCTCTGTGAGTTCGAGGCCAGCCTGGTCTACAGAGTGAGTTCCAGGACAGCCTCCAAAACAATACAGAGAAACCCTGTCTTGAAAAAAAAAAGTTTTCCAGGCACGGTGATACATACCTGAAACCCCAGCATATGGAGTGCTGAAGCAGGGAGTTATTGCGTTAGAGGCCTGGACAACAGAGGAGACTCTCTGAACACGTGAAACAAAAGCAAACAAGCAAAGAAAAATGGATGCCTTTATCATCTTATATCTGTCTTTGGTATCACAGGGAGTAACGCAGCTGCCAGCCCAGAGATCAAACGTGTCCTGCTTTTGTCTCTCTGATTGTATAGTTACTGGTATTTCCAAGATCACTGCAAGAACACTGCCTCTACCCAGTGTGACTTCTCAGTCCTTTCTAAGTACGGTGACCACACTGTGAGAGTCAGGGCCGAGTTTGCGGATGAGCATTCGGAGTGGGTAAACGTCACCTTCTGCCCTGTGGATGACAGTAAGCCATTTATTTTCCGTTTTGTTCTATGTGGTCATCTTCCCTTGCTTTTGTCCACACGGGTAATCGCCAGTAAGAATTCTTGGCGTGCCCACAGATGGGTGGTCTGTGTCCGTAAAGCTTGGAATAACAAGAAACTGTGCCTTCAAAGAAACTCATGGGTGCAGCAGGAAAAAAAATACGTGTCATCAACAAAATACATGAATGTAAGTTTGATGATTTCCCTGCCTCACAGGTATGAATGAGTTAGGGCCAGCACTGTTACTGAGAGGAAAACAGACCGCTGTGACAGTGTTCTGGAAGGAAGTCACTGAGGAATTATGAGTTAAACCAAGAAATATGGGCGTGGAGAGGTGACCCGGTGGTTAAGAGTACTGGTTCTCTTCCAGAGAGCTCGGGTTCCGTCCCCAGCACCCACGTGTCAGCACAGAACAGGGTGAAAGTGCCGTCCTGTGGGCTCCAACAACAGCTCTGGCCTCTTTGGGCATACCTACAGGCGAAACACCACAGCACAAAATTAAAATCAAGTAAAGACTGCTTTTTAGAATGAGACAAATGACAAGAGCAGGTGCGGTGTGGGAAGAGCCCAGTGTAGGGAGCGCAGGCCTGGAGAAGGGTGGAGTGTGCCCGGGAGAGCTGACTGAGGCTGGCTGGTAAGCTCTAGAACGAATACGCCGCGGCCGGAGGTGGAGGGCTGTGGGGATGGACAAACATGTTAGAGTATCGGGAACTGAGAGCTAATGAAACCACTGCCCAGCAACTGGGAGACTAGAGTAGATCAGAGGTCGTGAGAATGTCAGGAGCAAATCGTAGGATCATCAGAAGGGTTGTCAATAAACTGATCAAAAACGTTAAAAAAAATACAGTTCAGGGCTGGAGAGGTGGCTCAGTGGTTAAGAGCACTGGCAGCTCTTCCAGAGGACCCAGGTTCAATTCTTCCCAGAACCCACGTGGCGCTCACAGCTGTCTGTAACCTCACTTCCAGGGGGCTGACATCTTCATGCCAATGCACACAGGATAAAGTTAAATAAATTACTTTTAAAAATACAGCTCACTGATCTCTAGGCTCCAAAACCAAACTCTCTTCAGTGCTGTTATGTTCCTGAAAACCCATCCTAAACTGAAGATACCATAAATCAAACATTGACAGGTCTAGCCTGCCACACCCTAGCTCACCAACACAGCAGGCAGTAGAGGATTTGCTCCTGATCCCTCCTGATCCCAGAACTGAAGGGGAAGTGGCGGCTGGCAGTCGTCTGCCTGCTTTGGAAAAGGACATCAAACCTCAGGTCCTTAGCTTGAGGGCTACTACAATTCAGAAGGCAAAGTGCAGCCTCTGTCTGTGTCTCCACACCGTAAGCCAAACCACTGAACCCCTACTGTACTGTATGCTGGGCCTGCTCTTGGCATTGGAGTTACAACAACAAACAAAAGCTAAGCTTTGTCCTCCTGGAGCTCGATAGACTCATAGGAAGAGTGGCGGTAACCCAGCATGTGGGTATCCTATGACAAGGAGTGACTATGGCTCTCAAGACAGAGAGTCAACAGGAAGAAAGGAATGCCGCTCTCCTCCACAGAGCCACAATATGCAGACTCCCCGGGGAGCCCCATAGAGCCAGCCACATGAGTAGCTGGTAAAAGAAAAGTTGTAGGATATATAGAGTTATAGGTGATAAATATTTATGAGTAATCTCTACGGGTAACAGAAATATCATTTGTAGCCTCAAGGCCAGAAAAACAGAAGAAAATTCGAGCCAGTAGAAGGCAGAGAACAAAAAGGGAAGAGACGAAGCTAATAAAATTAAACATTTAAAAGCAGACTTCTTGTCAAGCATGGAGGCACACGTCTGTAACAGCACAACTGACAAGGCTTAGGCAGCAAGGGCACACGTGTGAGCTATTGTGAGCTAGGTACAGGGGTAAACACCCCCAGAAAAGGCAGTTTTACAAACAGTACAAACCAAAAGAGTTGGAATAACCCTAAATATATTAGACATCACTGTGAACATAAACGGATTAAATTTGATTAATAAAAGACAAAGGTTATCGCATTTTTTTTTTTGGTTTTTTCGAGACAGGGTTTCTCTGTATTGTTTTGGAGGCTGTCGGTCCAGCCTGGCCTCGAACTCACAGAGATCCACCTGCCTCTGCCTCCCGAGTGCTGGGATTAAAGGCGTGCGCCACCAGCATCTTTTTTAAGTAGGCAAAAAGAAAAAAGAAAAAGAAAAGAAAAAAAATCCACCGGTCTGCCTCAGCAGCAGCAGCCAGTGCTGTAACAGTGGTCTGTCAAGGGTGAGAGCTAGCCTCCAGTAGATTGTTGCGCACAGATGTCTGAGGGATTAACGTCCGAGTGAAGTGCTTAAAAGCGTGGCCTTTGACTGTCATTTTGTTGTGCTCTTACGTGTAGCCATTATTGGACCTCCTGAGATGCAGATAGAACCTCTTGCTGACTCTCTGCATATGCGCTTCTCGGCCCCCAAAATTGAGAATGAGCCCGAGACATGGACCATGAAGAACATCTACGATTCATGGGCCTACAGGGTGCAATACTGGAAAAATGGGACTTCTGAGAAGGTAAGCCTGGCTGCCGCGTGCATCTCAGATGTAGACACCCACGTCCTGCTCACTTTGGCAGCTGTGACGATGGAAAGGGCGTCCAGGGCCTGGGGTAAGGGCTCTGTGGGTAAAGTGCTGGCTGCGCAGCCAAGACCAGAACTTGGGTTCCTCGTTGCTCAAGTGAGAAGCCAGGCATGACAGTGCACTGCTGTAACCACAGTGCAAAAAAGTGGAGACGGGAGAATCCTGGGAACTCACTGGCCTGCTGGCTTAGTCCGTGGGTGAGCTCCAGAGTCAGGGAGACACATCCTGTCTCAAAAACAAGGTGAGCAGTGACAGAGGAGGACACCTGATGTCAACCTCTGGCTTGCACACGCACGCACGCACACACACGCACACACACATGCACGTGCATGCACACATGCTATTGGCGTGTGCTCACATCTATGCATGCACGCGTGACCAGGCAGAGTCTTGCAAAGTGGCGGCACCTGGTGCTCAGAGAGTCTAAAGCCTGGTCCCTTAGAAACCCAAAGCTTCTGGACTTGCAAGCGTCAAAGGGCAGACTCTCAGGATGAAGTCTACACCACAGACTTCCCTCCCCTTGAGAGGAAGTTGCAGGAGAAACAGGGCATAGTCAGCATTTGGCTGAGGGAAGCTGGAGTCAGCTGACATACCACATACCACAAACCACTTCATAGTTGGGACACCTCCCAAGTCCCGAGATGCTTAAGAAGTGTCATTTTTAACCCTTCCTGTTTTCCCCATTACTCTCTTTTTTTTTTTTTTTTGGTTTTACGAGACAGGGTTTCTCTGTATTGTTTTGGAGGCTGTCGGTCCAGCCTGGCCTCGAACTCACAGAGATCCGCCTGCCTCTGCCTCCCAAGTGCTGGGATTAAAGGCATGCACCACCACCGCCCGGCCCCATTACTCTCTTATTTAGGAAACATTCTTTTAAAAGAAACTTTATTACATATATTTCTTTATGCTGAGGGACACGCCACAGTCCTGGAGATGGAGTCTTCAGGCCTTCGAAGGCTGAGTCACTTGGCAGCTCAGGGAACAATTCTTTCCAAATAAAGGTTGAAGCCCAAAAGTCTGGCGAGAATATTGCCTCTGTCACCGTGTTGCTCTGGTCACATCCACGGCCTCAGCTTCCTAAGACCTAAGAATGGGCACAATAACCCACTTCACCCCAAAAAACAGGAAGAAAAGTCCAGTTTGTAGAACTGTTGAGGGATTTGCTAACAAAAGCCAAGCTTCTCCCGTTATCTGCAACAGTGGGAGGCTCTCTTCCCTTTATGTAGACATATTTATTCAGTTTTGGTCAAACTTACTGCTTCTGAGCTAAATATCATTCGTTGTTGTTAACTGACATATGTGCTGTATAAATTAATTACATTAAATAGTCATCAGTTTCTTCCCAAGAGTCTGAGAGTCTTAGGATGATATAATTAAACACACACACACACACACAAGAGCCAGACACAAATCTCAAGTTAATTTTTCAACCAAAAAAAAAATCTTCCACAGAGTGGAGTTGTGTTAGTCTGCTGTGATAAAGTGGGTGGTTTAAAAATGGTAATTCTAAAGGCAGATGGACCCAAGGTCAAGACACAGTGGCAGACCCAGTGTCTCCTGAGGAGTAGCCCACTTTGCTCCCAAGGTAATGCCTGAGGCTGCATCCCTTGATGACTAAGGGGGAGACAAAGGAGTGAACAGCTCCCTGGTACCTCTTTTATAAGACCTTTAATGGCACTCACGAGGGCACCTGCCAATCACCTCCTGAAGAACACAACTTAAGAAACATTTTTAAAAGATTTCATTTAAATTTAAATTGTGTGTGTGTGTGTGTGTGTGTGCGTGCGCGTGTGAAGGGTTCAGAGGACACTTGGTAGGAGTTGATTCTCTCCTTACACCATGTAGATCCCAGGTTGGACTCGGGGCATCAGGCTTGGTGACAGACATGTTTACCCACTAGGCCATCTCAACAGCCCAGGCTTCCCATTTAACATGGTGTTTTAGGTTTCATCATGAGACGCGCACATTTAAACCACAGCAAGAGATGCTTTGCTCACAGCCAAGGCCAGGAAGTGCATATCTACAGAATATCTAGTTTCATAATCACTCATCAACGTGGTGATCTCTGCTAAGCTCTGCAACCCAAAGTCCCATTCACTACGCTCCAGGGGCCACCGGTGCCTTCTAATTAAGGATCTAGTTCCTTAGTCACCGTGGCTGAGTGCCTCCCTCGTCAAGCACGACATGCAAAACCCCTTCATAATTTGCTTTTCTAGAATGCGCCGGCAGGGCTGGAGTGTGGTTACATGTCCATTCGCCAGCTTCACTTGCCGTGAGGATGCTAGAAAGGCCGCCTGCCCCCTCCTTTGCACCTCTCCTGGATGCTGCCAGATGGGTTCCCTGAAATGATAATGAAGGGCTTTGGCGGGGTTCTGTTGTCTTGATGGGGAAGGGAGGGTGAAAACGGAATAGCCCAGAAATAACAAGAAACTTGAGAAGGACCCTTCCCCTACTGGTGCCCGCCCGTGCTTCAAAACCGCATGACAAGGTCTAAGGGCACTGAGCTAATAGACTTAAATCCAGCGTCTGACTGCTTTCATTGCTATTGGTGGTGCTTTGTCTATGTGGGGGGAGTTGTGTTCCGTCTCTTCTTGATTTCAGTACATGCCATCCAGTTCCTGGGGTCCATGCTGACAAGCTGGCGACAGCCACACCCCTCCCCCCCGGAAAGGAACCAAATTAGGGAAAAAGAAGCATCTAGCTCCCTTAGTACGCTCTTTTATTTCCCCTTTGTTTTGCTGAGGAACTATTGTGGTTCCTCAAACTCAGAAGCATGCCATTAATTATGATGTTCTCATATTTGAATTCAATTTAGCGGTTAGTCAAGGACTCCAGGCACCAGGGAAGAATGCAGGAGTGCCCTGAAGACAGCAAGAGCCTGGGAGCCAGAGCCCACCAGGCACACACGTGGGGGAACCCCACAGGATCACAAGCATGCTGTGAACCCAGGGACAGGGTGGGAAGCACATGTAGCCTCCACACACTACATAACTCCGGCTAGCTAAGTTAGTAGCTTCAACCACAGCAACGCATTGTCTAACATTTCTGGAGCCTGAGGGTTGACGATCACCGCGTCTTCAGGGCTGCTCTCCTGAAGACATGGGATTCTCCCCGTTTGTCTCCCCCAACTCTTGCAGGCTTGCTGCCAATCACGTGGCGCTCTGTGGCTTCGAAGAGCACCTTCAGGTCTTGGCCTTTTCTTTACATGGCTTTTAGTGTGTGTGTGTGTGTGTGTGTGTGTGTGCACGTGCGCGTCCATGTGTGTGGGGTGTGTGTATGTATGTGTGTTGGGATTTAAGGCATGCACCACCAATGCCCAGCGACACATTTACATTTTAAAAGAGTCTACATCCAAATAAGGTCACATTTACAGGCGCAGATACGTGAAGTTTAATGGGATGCGGTTCAGCCCATTAAAAACGGTTTGT
The DNA here is from genome assembly GCF_017639785.1 of Mesocricetus auratus. Classification (NCBI taxonomy): domain Eukaryota; kingdom Metazoa; phylum Chordata; class Mammalia; order Rodentia; family Cricetidae; genus Mesocricetus; species Mesocricetus auratus. Next base: position 6,239,420 of record NW_024429192.1, on the reverse strand, counting down.
CTTTATTTTATTTTACTTTAACTGAGTATGCTGGTTAGTGAACAGCACAATGGAAACCCTCATGAGGGCACAGCTCGCCACTTGTCCAGGGGACCACGGTTAGGGACTGTTTAACCAGGGGCCATCAGGGTGAGCTGCTTTTCTGCAGTTTATCTGCACTCAACGTGGCAAAGCCCCGCCTCTCTGACATGTGGTAACTCAAACTTGGTCCTACAGAGCGTCTCAGCCACACGTGTCTTCTCCTACGGCGTGTGTGATGACCTGGCCGACGCGAATCCTAGCCCGAGTGCACTGGCACTTCCCAAAGGCACCTCACTTACCTGTCTGGAGTCAAGAGTGTGTATAACGTGATAGCAAGGTTACCGTGTCTCCAGGATCCCTTAGAGCAACCTGTGCAAGCAGCAGGTTGTGCACGCTCCCAAGGAGACTGTGGCTTACGGCCATTGCACCCGGGGCCCTGTGAGGAGAGGAAGGGAACCCGGTTGCCTTCATTGGCTACAGGATTTTTTTAAGGGAAGTGTGATGGTTTAGACGCCACATATGCTAAAGAATTGAGGCAATGGGATGGCTTGCTGGCCTCACGGTTGGTCGTATAACACTCCTCAGGATGCAACGTGTGTTGGGAGCTGGAAGGAGTTCCAGTCGGTGGCTCTTTCAGATAAGTTGAAGCACAGTTTATAGCTTGTGGGAAAGGAAATAAAAAAGAGATAGTAATACTGAAGCTTTTCTTGTCCTGACGCTACTTCAGCCCCAAATGAGCACACAGATGCTATATTAATTATAAAACTGTTAGCCAATGACTAGGGCTTCTTACTGGCTATCTCTGTCTTAATTAGTAACCCATTTCTATAAATCTGTGTATTTCTACATGGCCTTATCTTACCAGAGAACACCTGGTGTGTCCTATCTTCCCAGTCTCTACATGGCATCTCCCTGCCATCTCTCTCTGCCTACCTTTCCCAGAATTCTCCACATCTCCTAGTCCCACCTATCTTCCTGCCTCTATTGGCAAAACAGTGTTTTATTCATCAACCAATAAGAGAAACATATGTACAGAAGGACATCCCCCATCAAGATGGTGTCCCCTTACTGCCATGTGTGTCTCCCTTACAGTTTCAAGTCACTTCTCCGTATGACTCCGAGGTCCTCAGAGACCTGGAGGCGAGGACAACGTACTGCATTCAAGTTCAAGGGTTTCTTCTTGGCCAGAACAGAAATGGGGAATGGAGCGAACCTATCTGTGAAAGGACAACCAGTGATGGTGAGTGGGAACATGGACAGTCTATAACAGCCAATGGGGAGAGTGAAGACATAGACAGCCTATAACAGCCAATGGGGAGAGTGGGGACATGGACAGCCTGTAACAGCCAATGGGGAGAGTGAAGACATAGACAGCCTATAACAGCCAATGGGGAGAGTGGGGACATGGACAGCCTGTAACAGCCAATGGGGAGAGTGAAGACATAGACAGCCTGTAACAGCCAATGGGGAGAGTGAAGACATAGACAGCCTGTAACAGCCAATGGGGAGAGTGGGGACATGGACACCTGTAACAGCCAATGGGGAGAGTGAAGACTTAGACAGCCTGTAACAGCCAATGGGGAGAGTGAAGACTTAGCCTGTAACAGCCAATGGCGGAGAGTGGGCATGTAGACAGCCTGTAACTGCCCGGTCAGGGCTACATGGACCCCACCCTAGGTCCCAGACACCACGGCAAGTCAGCTCAGCCTCCACCACAGGTCAGAGGTTAGCCTCCTCATCGTCTGCATGGCCCCCAGGCCCCAGTGGCTCTGCCTCATGCAGTAAAGGAAGATGCGCCATTCTGAGGACACTGGCTCTTCCTTGCCAGTCCAGCGGACTGAGGTCTGCCTCCTTGAGTCCAACTTTACTATGCTCTATTGATCTCTCGGCTCTCTGGAATAGGTTGATCGTTCCTCATGCAACCACCAGGCAGGGACTGAGCCCTGCCACAACTTGCCTTTCCTCCCGTCACCTCTGGCTTTGGGTACATATAATGACTGGGAAGGGGAACTTGGAAGACACGTCAGTATCTCAGCTAGTGCCATTGTGTGCTGAGGCCCCTTGTAAAGCATGGAGCCAAGGCACAGTGGCATCTAACAGGGTGCTCTCCACAGCTTTTTAACAGGACAGTGGTCAGGGGGTGGCTCAGTGACAAAGGTCTTATGTAGCATCTGTGGCCCTGGATTCTACCCCAGCGCGCAGACGCACACGCGCACACACACACACACACACACACACACACACACACACACACACGGGGAGGGGGCTTAGGGAGGGGAGTGGAGAGGAGAGGAGAGGATTGAAACGGAACAGACAAAGGGGGAAAGGGGGAGCAGGAAAGGAAAGACGTGCTGCTTAGCCTGGGTGCTTCCTACACACAGATGCGCCATGACGTCCTCCAGGTGAGAGTATATGGCCCCAGCATCTGTAGCAGCCAAAGGATTGTCAAGACTCTCAGTAATCCGAGAGCATGAGAGGCGAGACACCTGTAGAGACACTGGTGTCATGAAATCTGATGTGAGGGACACAATTTAGTCTGCTTCAGGCCTGGTGGGGTGGCCCAGGCCTGCAATTCCAATACTTATGAAGCTGAGAGTCACCACAGGCTGGACTGTGTAGTGAGTTGCATGCAGGCCAAGCAAGGTCACAGAGTGAGTCCCTGTCTCCTGACTAGATCCAAAGGTGTTGTGTTTTTAAAAGGAAATAGAAAATCTGTTTGGCAAACACCCATTTTACAGGTTTTTTTATTTTATTTAAATAGTACAGCAGGTTTGCAGTGCGAGCACCTCAAGGATCTAGAAAAGGAGGCTCCAAGGTTCCGTAGTGAAGGACGAAACCAGAATTGAGCCCTGTGTAAACCCAGGTTGCTTTAACGCACCACCTACAGCCTAATTCCAAAGGTAGACTGAGACACCCGGCCCTTAAAATAAAACCAGAGACGTGGTCTGCCGATAGTGTAGTCAGCTAGATCTGCAGCAGGGGAGGAGCCAGGCCGAGAGTGCCGAGTGAGGCTAGTGAGTTGCCCTGCAACTCACACCCTTTATAAAGCACCCTCCCACCCTCTGACCTCTGCACTCTTCCTGAGAAATAACAAAAATGTCACCATCAGCCAGGTGTGTCCTTATCTAAAATACCAGGAAACCAGCAGTAATCACCTACCACGCCGCCTGGGAGAGCCTGGAAACCCTGACTCAGCCTGCCACACTGGGGAGGAAGCTTGCCTGGATGGATAAGGAGAGTTTCCGAGATGGGGTGACCTCTATTGTCAGAGTCCTCCTAGGGCCAGTGCGGCCGGCTCTCGGGACCCTCCATTCACCAGGAGGAATGCACGCACGCATGAAGGGGGCAGGGGGCTGTGCACTCTGAAACGAGACCCCGGGACTGGGATGTGGTTGTCCCAGGCTGGTGAGGAGGGAGACGGTCAGGAGGCTGGCGTGTGTGGGTGCAAACACAAGGGGACCAGAGAGAGGCAGGGAGGCAGAAGACGTGACAGCCTTTTCCCAGCCTCTTGCTCATCGGTCCCTCTGTCTGCCCACCTTCCATCCGTCCGTCCTTCCATCCGTCCATCTATTTATCCATGGGCATTTAAAGAGCCAGTCTGCTCAAATGCCTGTAATCGGTGGAACACCAGGACCACCATACTGTGAGTTCCCTGGTCTTCTGTGGCTAGGTGACAGCTGCCATCCTGCGCACAGCCCGTTTCAGGTGACTGGCTCCCACCAGGCCAGGCCGGTTCTCTCAGCCCCACCAGGAACCGGATGTGTGTGTCCTTGTTCAGGGGGGTGATGCTGGTTGGCAGCCATGGCTGGCTCGAGGGAAGCCGATTGGCCAGGTCAGCTGGAGAAGGGACTGCTGTGAGGGACGGATGCTGGGACCGTAGCTGACCAGGGTGACCTCCTGGCTGCTGCCACACAAGCCAAACAGGGTTGGTTGAAGCAGAAACATTGTATTTCATTCAGTGACGACTAGCTACAGTAGGGGAAGGGGCTGAGCTCGTCGCAGTCAGAGAAGTGTCCACAGGGAGAAAGTGGAGAGGGAGGGAGCCAGAGTAAGCAGAGGAGGGGAAAAAATGACAGTTGAGTCCGGTGCCATCACCACTCGCTATCTGGGCCTGCCAGCTGGCATTTATCAAAACCTGCCAGTCTCCTGTGGAGGCACCCTTCCTGTTGGCATCGCAGAGGTGGTTATCATCGTTGAGGAAGACAGGACTGGACCGCAGCTCCACGAGTATGTTCCAGAGGCAGAGACGGCCTCGGGCGCCAAGGTCTTTCTAGAAAAGGTCCCTGCAGGTAATCTGAGGCATGTGGTCAAGTGCTGACAACATCATGCACTCACTGCGTAGGCTCTGGTCCGGAACTCCAGGAAGAATGGACGGCCCTCGGGGACAAGGCGTCAGTGATGGTCGCTTGGGTTTGTGTGTAGAGCCGGTTTCTGCTCTCATACCAAGCACGGAGCCTGTGCCTCCCTGGGGCCCTGTGCCTCCCTGGGGCCCTGTGGGCCGTGTCACAGTAGATTCCCAGGCTCTAAGCCTCTCCACCAACAGGAGAGTAAACCAGGGTCATTGATGCTGCTGCTTCTGTATCCATCAATCATGCCAGACACCACGCTGTGAGGAAGGTTAGGCGAAGAGGTGACTCGCATCGAAAACACCACGAACCTCCAGCCAGCTGCCATGTTTCCAGGCCATTGTGACCAGATGGGCCTATTTTCTTTTTCTGGTTTTTCAAGACAGGGTCTCTCTGTGTATCCCTGACTGTCCTAGAACTCACTGTGTAGACCAGGCTGGCCTCGGACTCATAGAGATCTGCCTGCCTCTGCCTCCCAAGTGCTGGGATTAAAGGCATGTGCCACCACCGCCCAGCCAGACAGGTCTGTTTGGACGGAATGTATTGGGTCACCATGCCTACAAAGGGTGTGTTATCACCCGGTAACTCAACCTGTGGGTGTGCCAAGAGTCTAACCGGCTGCATTGTCCCCAGCAGAAACGACCCCTCCCTGGATGGTGGCCATCCTCCTCGTAACCTCCGTCTTCGTGGTCTTCCTCGTCCTGCTCGGCTGCTTTGGCTTGCTGTGGTTCATTTACAAGAAGGCCAAGTACACCTTCTGTTCTGGGACGTCTCTCCCACAGCACCTGAAGGAGGTAGGTGGGATGGAACAAGGGGAGACCTCGCTAAGGTAGGGGCCGTCCAATGTCCACATGTCCTGCAAGAGCCTGATATGTGTCCGTGTGCTGGCCCGTGCCCAGAGCCAAGGAAGCAAAGGTTTGTTCCAGGTCCCCCCCTCCCCAGACCTGCATTGTGCTCCTTACTGCCCAGAGAAACAAGTTCTCGGGTTCAAAGACAACGGATGGCTCTGGCAGAAAGAGAGCCCAACAGTGTGAGGCCGACGGAACCGGACACTCACGCTGAACACTGGCAAAGGGAGAGCCGAGGGAAGGCGAGGGGTGGCGGGTTTTCAGTCTGGGAGTGTCAGCATGACTGATGTTCTGGGGTGTGTGTCGTGGAAGATGTTGGGAGGGAGCTCTTTTATGAGCTTGGAGAGAAGAGGGAATGCACGGACTAAAGACTGAGGCTGACAAGCTCTTAGGAAATTGCATCCTGTACTGCAGCCAGCCTTCCCTGAGAGTGGATTCAGATGGCACATGGTTTTTTAATCACATCTCTAACTGCTGGGGGTATGCAGCACTTGGACAGTGCTGCTCTTATAAACACCACGGCCTACAGCAGCATGGAGAAGGAAGCGTTTAGTTGGCTAACAAGTTACAGTCCACATCGAGGGAAGCCGGGAGCTGAAGCCGCGAGGGCGGCTGCTTCCCAGCTGCTCCCCGGCTTCCTCAGACCCCTTTCCATGTATCCCAGGCCCGTTTGTCCAGGCACCACCCACAGTGGGCTGGGCCCTGACACATCCATAGGCAATCAAGAAAATGCCCCACAGATGCGCCTATAGGCCAATCTGATGGAGGCAGCTCCTCAATCGAGGTTCCCTCCAGGTCTGCATGGCTTTCAGTCACGTCGACAAGAACAACCAGCGCAGGAGGCATGCGTGAGGTTCTGAGTTCAGTCCCTGATAGTGGAAGAAAGTGAAGCCGTGCTGAGTGTATGCTTGCAGGAGATAACCGAGAAGACTTCGTACGGCTCTCGCTCTGTGTTGGGTGGTATAGGCGGTCTGGAGGGATTGGTGGCGGAGGTCCCTGACATCCCAGCCCTCTTTCTGCTAGACCCTGACTATCCTGACTCCCAGCACAGCTGGTAAGGTCCTCCAGTGACCCCGTGGCAGCCTTGGTCTTGGACTTCTTCTTTATACACTAAGAGGCTGATCCCATGCACAGGGGAAGCCCAACCTGTGGAGGGTGTGTCCCCACGATACGATCCCCACATACTGCATCACCTCCCTGTGATCCTGAGGATGCGGATGCTATGTGGTCACAGAATAAACAGAGGCAGGACAGTTAACAGTGGCGTGGGGGAAACTGTACCACCCACGTGTGTGTCTGGCCGGCAACCTCTTACGTTGTGTTAAGGACAGGACGGGCCTGACAGCCACACGGTAATGCCACTCTGTGTGATGACAGAAACTGTCTAAAGAAAAACTGCTTTATTCAAGGACATGGCAGGGAAGTTTGCAGTTCCAGGGTGCACATCATGGAAAACTGCTTTATTCAAGGACGGGGCAGGTCAAGTTTGCAGTTCCAGGGTACACGTCATGGTGAGCAGGGGGAGGCGTGGGTGGTGGCAGCAGCGATCTTAGGTATACTTAGGGAAGTTAAGGAAAGCAGATATTTAAGGGTAAACTGAGGGAAAGTGCCCTAGTTATTTTGAAGCAATGACCCTTGTCTGAAATATCAGTAGCAACATTGATGCTGGTTCAATGTTTTTGAAAAAAGCAACCGCAACCTCTCGGGTAAATGTCCTTGCAGAGGTGGCCTCTGTGTGAAGCTGTGGTTCGGTGTGGTGTCTTGCCACAGCTCGGGACATAGGGCATTATTACGCACGAAGCCCCTGCCTTCGTGATCTCTCGGCTGTTTGGTTTGGTTGTGGCCACTTTGGGGCCTTATATTCACCTATTCTCCCTCAGTCAGACTCAAGTGTTGGCCAGGGCCACACAGCCCACACTGAGCTGCTGCAGACCGCCCAGCCTGAAGTCTGCTCTGCGACATTCCTCATGCAATTGACTGTGACATCATACACTTCACAGATCTGCAAGGTCACACATGTGCCGGGCTCAGTTAGCATGTGGTCACTGAGTCACACGCCCGCCTGAAGGCCTGAGCACGGCTTCCTGCCCCTCAGCCCATGCACGCTTCAGGACCCTTTCTGCTCCCTCCTCCCAGTGCCAGCAGCCTCTGCCTCTCGGTGGACAGTGTGCAGTATTCCCAGAAGTGGAGTCTGCTGTCCAAGCACCCAGGAGGAGTACTTCCTTCTCAGTACGGGAGGGACGATGAGTCAGTGCCGCCTTTGGTGAACCTTCTCCGTGAGACTCCTCAAATTGTCTGGGGTACTAGGTCTCCCCTTCTTCCTAGAGAAGATGTCCCACTCAGCCCAGATTTAATGATGCTGTGTGCACCACGGGTCCCATAATGTACTGTGATAGCCTTTGTTCGCACACCAAAAATCTATGTGAAGAGCTTGCAGAGGAGGACACAGGCCTTATGCGATGAGTGTTGCTCCCAGGAAGGGACCCGGCTGTAAGCAATGCAAGCTGCCAGGTTCCTAGAAGCCGGGGACACCATGAAGGTGCTGTGGGTACCACAGGCCAGCACCCACCCCTGCTAGGAAGCAAGTTTCAGAGCAGAGAGAATCTTCTGGAAGGAGTGCAGGCAAGTCCTGCAGAACCACAGGTGAGACTCTCTGGGGATGAGGAGCTGGTGCGAGCCGAGCTGGAGCAAGAACAGAGAGGGGACAGGCCCTGGCTCTGGGTGGGAGAACCAGGAAGGAACTTAACTCTCCCCCTAGTATTTTTGCTGCTTGGCTTCACCATCAAAAACAAACTGGTCAACAGGAAAAAAAGAGATAGATGGATCAAAGCTAGGCAAATGCATTCAAGGGACCGGACGGACTGAGCCCCCCCCCACCTGCAAGGCTAGCAGGCCTCACAGTAGCCGTGAGGGAAGTGGGGATATGGAGAAGAGCTGGACGGTGAAGGCAAAGGAGACTGCGGACAAGTAACACTCCCCACGTCACCGCTCTCCAGGCACACTACCTGGGCATGATGCACACACAGTGCGCGTTGACTTGGCATGATGCCATGATGCACACACAGTGCGTGTTGACTTGGCATGATGGGCACACAGTGCGCGTTGACTTGGCATGATGGGCACACAGTGCGCGTTGACTTGGCATGATGCACACACAGTGCGTGTTGACTTGGCATGATGGGCACACAGTGCGCGTTGACTTGGCATGATGGGCACACAGTGCGCGTTGACTTGGCATGATGGGCACACAGTGCGCGTTGACTTGGCATGATGGGCACACAGTGCGCGTTGACTTGGCATGATGGGCACACAGTGCGCGTTGACTTGGCATGATGGGCACACAGTGCGTGTTGACTTGGCATGATGGGCACACAGTGCGCGTTGACTTGGCATGCTCAAGTTCAGGGAGACTGAACGGGGGAAGCTGGATGGAGGCCCCCAGCACGGCCGCAGCTGTTTCAGTATCGCAGTATTTTATGAAACAAGGGAAATCTAAAATGTGCATCTTTTACAAAAAGTCTCCACCATCTCGTGTCTATTTCACGCTGACACACCTCGGTTCAGACAGGGCACCTGTCAAGTGTCTAGTAGCCCCACGTGGTTCTTGGTACTGGACATTACCAGGTTAAAGGTCAAAACGGCGTGACACAGAGGACGCCGGTGAACTTGGCCCAAGACATATGAGATATACCTGTGTCTACCCATGATGCATTTACCCATGGCCTGTATAGCCCCCCCATCCCCCACAGCCCTCTTCCTAGAAGAAAAGGCAGCCAGGCACGCACTATACAGCCTCAGGGTCAGGCTACCTTGTTTTCCAGGGAGAAGTATTAGTTCTTATCCCACCTCTTTTAACATGGTGAAGCAGGCAGCTTGTCCACCTTGGTCACATGCACAGTGTAGCTCGGTGGCAGTAAGCCTCCATCGCCGCCAAGCACCCCCAGAGCCCATCCACAGCAGAAACTCATCCTGCTCAACACTCCCCGGTGTTCCTTCCTGACAGCCGCCGTTCTATCTCTGTAAACTTGATGGTCCTAGGCCCCTCATATAAGTGCAGTCACATGCACACACTAGTTATCTGCCTGTCTTCCTTTTTACAGGACAGGGTCTCGCAGAGCCCGGGCTGACCTTGAACTCACGGTGTATCTGGGAATGACTTTGAACTTCTGATCCTCCTACTTCCTCTTCCCAAGTGCTGGGCTCATGGACGCGCAGCAGCATGTCCAGTTCTCTGCTTTGCTGGCTCTCACTCTGCTGGCTGAGCTACATCTGGCGTAGACTAGAGGACAGCTTTCAGTTCTGTCGTCCTGCCATGGGGACGGGGAGTCACATTCGGGTCACCGGGTGTGAGTGGAAAGCACCTCTACTCGCTGAGCCAGGGCCCAGAAGCTCCTCTTTCATCAAAACAGAGTAATCCCCCACGAAGTACCAGCGCGTTTGAGTGCTCATCCCGGGTTCTGCTGTTCGGTCACTGTTGGCAGCTGAATGAGCCTCTTCCGCTTTCATTTCCCTTGAGAGCACCAACTGTGAGTGGGATGGCTAGGTCATGTGATAATTCCCCCTCCCAAGGCACCACCACAATTTTACTGTTGCGTTTTAAAGTTGTGTCTTTCCAGCCCTAAAGTTTTACATAAAATCTTCGTCAGCCTGGAAAAAGGAAGAAGAACGGGGGTGGGGGGACCTGATTCTTACGTAATGGCCTTTAATTTTTCTGCAGTTTCTGGGCCACCCTCACCACAGAGCGTCTCTGCTGTTCTCCCTTCCTCTCTCCGATGAGGCCGAGGTGTTGGACAAACTGAGTGTCATCAACGAAGAGACCGAAGGCAGCAGGCAGAGTCCGGGAGACGGCTGTGCACTAGGGACCCCATGCACGCCAGAGCGCCAAGAGCTGGGGTCCAGGAACAAAGCCCCCTCGCCAGCACACGGTGACCCCTTACTTCTTACGTCGGCCTCGGAAGTGTGACTTGTACAGACAGCCAAAGAACCAGGTTTTAAAAGCTCTAGTGACAAAAAACAAAACAAAACAAAAAACACTCCATTTGGGAGTTCACGGCTTTATAGACTTTAATAATTTAGGGACCAAGGGAAAGCTCAGCTGATGGAGTGTTTAACATACGTGAAGTCCTAGCCTCAGTCCCCAACACCGTTTAAGCCAGGCATGCAGTGTCTGCCTATAAGCACAACCCTTGGGAGGTAGAGGCAGGAGGAGCAGTAGTTTGAGGCCAAGTTGGACCCTGTCTAAAAGAGAGAGACGCTTTATTTTTCCTAATGACCACTGAATGTAATTGGAGCCCATTGTGCTCCCTAAAGTAGAACCATACTTAAATTGTGACAAACAGAAATGAGGGACAAAGTGGAAACGCCATAAAATCCTAAGAACGTCTGCAGACTGCCCTCATCTCCAAAGTGGAAACGCCATAGAATCCTAAGAACGTCTGCAGACTGCCCTCATCTCCAAAGTGGTTGGCCCCACACCGGACTCACATGGATGTTTTGGATTCTCAAGGATCAAACAGATTTCCTTTCCTACCTGTATATTTTGTGTATTACCGGTGTTCTGTGAATACTGTGTTTGTATGTTTGTGTTTTATAACTAGCTTCCCGCTGTTATAAAAAATATGTATATATGACATAAACCATTTAAAAGGAAGAAAGTTGCCTTTTGGGAGTGTCATGGCTTCAGAGGTTTCTGTCCATGGTCTCTTCACCCCTGTGTTTTAGGCCTGCACTGGCACATTATGTCACGGGGGAATGCATGCTGGATACTGCTCACCAAAGGAGAGCCAGGGAAAGAGAAGGCATGGGGAGGGCCAGGGTTCCACGGTCCCTCCTTAGGGGCGTTCCTCCAGCCACCTAACTCACTCCTCCTAGGCTCTACCTCCCAACTGTGCCACAAGCTGGCCACCGTTGGCCATAAATCTTGTTGTTTAGCATATGGGATTTGGGGACATTGAAGATCTGAGCCACCTTCGTGTTAACGCTAACATATCCATGGATGAGGTTCCTCTGCGTCCCTGTCCAGACAGCAAGCGCTTGTTGAGGCTGAGGTCCTAATCTTTTACTCGGTTGCTCTATCTGAGATGCGCCCCCTCCCCAAAACAAAACAGAAAAGCCCTGGGCTTTGTCCACTAAGACATTTACTAGCCTGTGACCTCTCTGTTTGACCTGCTCTTGGGTTGAAAAGATGTAACGATTAAAGATACAAACGTTAAAAAGTGACTACCCCAGAGCCAGCACATAATAGTCACTCGATAGACAGTGTCAGTTCGTAACCCACTATATCATCCAGTAGATGTGACAACCTCCATAAGTATAGGCCAATGACAAATGTCCCCCAGTCTGTGCCAGAATGACAAAAAAACCATATCCATCAAAGGCCCCCAAACAGGAAGAAAGCAGACGACTTTGAACCTGTGGACGTAGCTCAGTGGTAGAGCCCTTGTCTATCGTGAAAGCCCTGACCATCACTGCTACCCCATGTTAGTTAGGTCTCCACTGCTGAGCCACAACCAAAAGCGACGTGGAAAGGTCCATCACTGGGAGAAGCCAGGACGGAAACCGGGGGGCGGGGACTGAAGCAGAAACATGAGGAGCGGGGCTTGCTGGGTTGCTCCTCCCGGTTTGCTGAGTTCGTGTTCTCATAGACACCAGCACCAACCTCAGCGAGCTGGGCCCCCACACCAATCAAGAAGATGCCCCATAGGCTGTGCACAGGCCAGTGTGACGGGGGTGTTTCTCAGTTGAGAGTCTCCCTCTCCCTCTCCCCCTCCTCCTCCCTCCCTCCCTCCCTCCCTCCCTCCCTCCCTCCCTCTCTCTCTCTCTCTCGCTGTAAAATATCTAGAATTTCTTTTTTATTTAAATTAGAGACACGCTTGTTTCACATGCCAATCCCAGTTCCCTCTCCCTCCCCTCCTCCCCTGCCCCCCACCAACCCCCTATCCCATCCCCTATCTGCTCCCCAGGGAGAGTGAGGCCTTCCACTGGGGATCTTCAAAGTCTGTCACATTGTTTGGAGCAAGGCCTAGGCCCACCCCGGTGTGTCTAGACTGAGAGAGTATCCCTCCATGTGGGAATGAGCTCCCAAAGTTCATTTGTACACCAGGGATAAATCCTGACCCACTATCAGAGGCCCCATAGATTGCCAAGGCCTCCTCACTGACACCACGTTCAGGAGGTCTGGGTCGGTCCTATGCTGGTTTCCCAGCTGTCAGTCTCAAATGATTCTAGCCTGCATCAAGTTGACAAAAAGCTAACCAACACACACATACACCCCACACACATATACACATACCACATACAACACACACATATACACATACCACATTCCACACACATATTTACATACCACATATACACACACACCACATACCAACACACACATACCACACACACCACCCACCACACATACATATACACACACACATACCACACACAAGTATACACACATACCACAACACACCACATACCACACACACACACACCACATACCACACAAATACACACTACACATACTGTTTTAAAAACAAAAACCAGAAAGAGACCATGGTTTATGAGCCAAACACTCCCTCACAAACCCAGTCGGCTCCAGCCCTTGACAACCTCACTCTGCTGACTGCCAGCGATGAGTCTGCCTCTTGCTCCTCCTCCAAGAAGCCAAAGCTGTAAGGGAGTCCACACAAAACCACAAAGGGAATACAGGAGTTTATTCTGGAGCTAAAATATGAGTGGCCAGGGCTCAGAACGGAGTTGGGTTCCCCTCAAATGCAATGTTCCGATGTTTTGTGGAGACTTTAATGTGGAGAACAAATTAAGTTATGAATCAAAGCACTCAACAGTACATAGGGGGATCTCAACTATGGGCCACAGACGCTATGTGACACTACTCCTGGCCCTTCTGTTGGTGGGTAGGGTTTTATGAAGACACCACATTCCAAAGGTTTTTGGGGCTCATCAGGATGTTAGGTTTACACACATGTGGACAAGGAGGCTTTCTGGGGCTAAAATAGCCGGAGAGAAGTTGTAATTAGACTCTCCACCTTGAACACCCCACAGTCATCGAAGTTTTAGTCAGCTTTTGCTGGGAGCCTCCTTTCAGGAATTCCCACCCACTAGGGCAAGAGTGGGGTTCGGCAATCCCTGTCCAAGCTCTCCTCCTACAGCCCAAAGGCCGTAGATGTAACACTCCGCCAAGCTCCTGACTGCCTGAGAGACTCTGATTTTTGGCAAGGCCCCCTGGAGAGCTGGGAATAGTATTTCATGCCTGTGATTCCAGCACTTGAGAGAGAGGCAGGAAAATTGGCAAGTTCAGGACCAGCCTGGGCTACATAGAGACACTTTGCCTCAAATAAATACACAAAATGAAAGCTCCAGAAATGTCCAATGGGTATAGTAGCATATGGGTAAATGCTGAGATCAGAAACGTAAAGGAGCCAGCCACTAGAGAGACTTCTTGCCTGTACCGTATCCTCAGACTGGATGGGTGAGATCCTGTCTCTAGGAATCCTCAGACTGAGTAGGCGAGAGATCCTGTCTCCACTGCCCCCTTCCATCCCTGTCTCCACTGCCCCCTTATAGTCCTGTCTCCACTGCCCCCTTCCATCCCTGTCTCCACCCCTTCTATCCCTGTCTCCACTGCCCCCTTATACTCCTGTCTCCACTGCCCCCTAATATCCCTGTCTCCACCCCTTCTATCCCTGTCTCCACCCCTTACATCCCTGTCTCCACCCCTTATCTGTCTCCACCCCTTCTATCCCTGTCTCCACCCCTTCTATCCCTGTCTCCACCCCTTCTATCCCTGTCTCCACCCCTTCTATCCCTGTCTCCACCCCTTCTATCCCTGTCTCCACCTCCCTAGTGCTGGGATTAAAGGCTTGGGATCACAAATACTAGAATCAAAGTCATGAGATCCAGGTGCTAGGATCAAAGGTGTGCGCCTCCACTGCCTGGCTTCTATGACTAACTAGTGGCTAGCTCCGCCCTCTGATCTTCAGGCAATTTGTTAGAACACAAACAAAATGTCACCACACTGCCTCCCCAGCCAAACAAACACCCTTTAAAGTGTTTCTTAGAAAGGATAGAAAGAAAACTCAGAGGCCAATAAAACCCAAAGAGGTTGTCAATGCCGCCTTCCACCCCAAAGGCATTTCAGGTTTTAGCCTCACATAAAAAGCTCTCAGGGTAGAAGGTAAACCCCAAATACCTTGATGGAGCCTAAAGGAGACCCCACAGATTGAGACCCTTTGTAAAGGGTGAACTGGGAACAAATGAATCCTTTTCCCTCATGCCAGTGTCCTATGACTAGTGGAATAAATCCCCACACTCTCAGGAGTTTAAGATGGCAGAATTAATTTTCAGAGTTTGAGATTCCAGCATTGGTGGGATGAAATCAAAGTGTCCAAGGGGGGCTCTTGGGGATCCGAGGAGAATCCATTCCTTGCCTCTTGCGAACCCTGTTATTCTTTGGCTTGTGGCCACACCCAGCCTCCCTCTGCCCCCACAGCTACCCCTCCCTTCCCTCTGTATTGTCCCACCACTTACTCTTCTAAAGGGTTCTGCGACTGCCAAAGTCTGCCTTGTGTGATCCCAGACAATCCCCATGTCTCAACATTCTTAGTCACATTTGCAAAGAGCACCCAACAGCAATCACGAGTGCCAAGTACTAGGATCCGATGACCTCTGGGATCATTACTCAGGGCCATTGCGTACCTGCCTGAACTACAAAGAAACCATTTTGGTTTGCGTTGAGGTTTGGCTTGGCTGCTGAGCGACGAAGTCAAATCTGTCTTTTCTGAGAAGTTCTAACCTCACAGTGGTCCTTGTGGTGGGTCACAGTCCCAAATCACCCTATCGAGGTGGTCAAACAAAGCTTCAGGGTCAACCTCTAGAGATCACAAAACCCAAAAGTGGCTCTACAACTAATCAGAGCCAGAGGGAGCAACGGCCGGCTAAGCCGGAGCCAGCAAGGTGCAGAAGGCGTTGCGGGTGTTTGGTTCATTCCCAGGGAAGACGACAGCGGCGGTGTGAGGGGAGCCCAGAACCACTCATGGACTCCAGTTTTCCATGGAGTTTTACGCAAAGGCTGCTTCATGCTCCAAGTGGCTGGAGGATAACCCTGCAGGCTCATGCCAAGATCTAGCCTGCAGGACACACCGAAAGGGAAGACGAATCAGTTCCCACAGCAGCTGGCTACTTCTGCTTACAGTATGACCCATCTGTCCATATCCCTTCCGGGCAGGAAACGGCCAAGGCCAGTGCGAAGGGAATGAGGAAGTATATTCCTACCCGGGCAACAACTGTGAGTCGGGCAGCAATTTTCTCCCATTGCGTTATGTGCATGTGTAAATGATGTGTGCATGTGAGAACGTGTGTGTTCATATGGCATGTGCATGTGAGAACATGTGTGTTCATATGACGTGTGCATGTGAATACAGACTTGGTACAACAAGTGTGTGAAAGTCAGAGGACAACCTCGGTGTCTGTCCCCGCCTTCCACCTTGATTGAGGTGGTAGCTTTTTATTTGTTTTTAATTGTTGTTGGGTTTTTGTTTGCTTTGTTTTTTGGTATTTGGGGGGGTTGGTTTGTTTTTTGTTTTTTTTAAGACAGGGTTTATCTGTGTTGCTCTGGCTGTCCTGGAACTCGCTCTGTAGACCAGGCTGACCTCAGACTCACAGAGATCCGCCTGCCTCTGCCTCCCAAGTACTGGGATTACAGGTGTGTGCCACCACCACCTGGCTGGATGGTGAGTTGTTTGGTTTTTTTTTCTAAGATTTTTTATAAGAAATTTGTTTTGTTATTATTTACTACTACTATTGTTGTTGTTGTTGTTGTTGTAGATGTGTAATGTGTGTGTTCATGATTGTGGTCAACAACACGTTTGCTGATTGTGCCCAAGTGAATGTCACAGCCTGTGTATGAAGGCCAGGTGACAGCTTTATAGCGATCTGGGGACTGAACTGAAGGTGTCAGGCGTGTGCGACAGGCACTTTTACCCATTGAGCCATCTCCCTGGCCCAGTGTCTCTTTGTTCACCACTGCAAACCCTGGGCTAGCTGAGCCACGAGTTTCTGGGATTACCTACCTCTGCCTCCCATCTCATGGAGGGCCCCTGGAATTGCAGATGTGCCCCTGGAATTGCAGATGTGCCCCTGGAATTGCAGATGTGCCCCTGGAATTGCAGATGTGCCCCTGGAATTGCAGATGTGCCCCTGGAATTACAGATGTGCCCCTGGAATTGCAGATGTGCCCCTGGAATTGCAGATGTGATCTACGGCACCAGTCTTCACATGGCTTCCGGGGATTTGAAATCAGGTCTTCACGCTGATTATCAAACGATTTACCTACTGAGCCACACGCCCCAGCCCAGAAATGTGCAGTTTCTGTACAGAAAAAAGATAAAGATTATTTGAGAGCAAAAGCTGCCATCTACTTCGGACTAAGAAGTGGCTGGCTAGATCAGTGGGTGGTGAGAATGCAACCAGAAACAAAAGTCTGGAAAATGAAGTTGAGCGAGTCAGAGGACTGACTTCATGGCCCGTTCCCAGAGAGAACTGTGACCCTGCAGAAGGAGAAAGGCATTAGTCAAAGTTTTCCAAAGAGATGCAGGCCCTTGTTTTAGGGAGTTGAATCTTGCATTTGTGGGAGTCAGCAAGACCCAAATCTACAGGGCAGACCACCAGGGTGACGACCAAGGGAAGACATTTCCAGTCCAAGCAGTCTGTGGACAGGGGACCTCATATCTTTTCCCATACTTACTAGGTTGGAGGTTTCGGGACAGAAAGACCCACACCCCCCGCCCACTCAGTCACCACCTTACAGCCAGAGGCTGGCGTTTGCAGAAGTCCGCAAACCGGCCAGAGATTCTCACTACAAGCCCGCGCGCTTACAAAAGTCTGCACAAAACACCGGGCAAAGCCGACTTGTGATTCCGGTTTCCAAAGCGACGGATGGACCCAGGACACACCTACCAGGTCCCCAAACCCAGGCAATACTCCAACAGCTTATCAAGCACATCACAACCTCCCAGCCCTCTCCTACAAAAAGTCCCTCCTACTGTGGGACCGTGCACTCGCCTGGGGGCAACTAACCCCTTAAATAATTTAATTTGATCGAGGCCCATCACATTCTAGAGGGTTAACTCTCTACCCAGATCTCCTGGTTTTAATCCCTCCTTTAAAAAAATTATACACACACACACACACACACACTTTCACAGTATCAGAGACTAGCATTCCTAAACTGCGTGTTTAGAGAAATACAGTTGACCTAAAATGGTACCTTAAGAATCTTGTTTAACTAAACAGCTTTATTGTAGAATGTTAGAGTACTCTAGGAAAAAAAGTACCTGCTCTGTAGAAATGTCACCTTACTTCTAAGACAGATGGTTTTCCAGAGCACAGTGGGGAAAAACAAAAAGACGAAAGTATGGGCCGTTCCCATACGAGATAACGGAGGAGAGGAGGGCTCCAAGGACAAGGGACACAGAACCCAGCACGGGCAATGTCTGAATGTCTGAAAAGAAAACGGCCCATAAGACTCCCACAACCACAGGTTACAAATCTCAAACCCCGATTTGTTCGAGGTCCAAAAATGGAGAAATCACGTGAGAGCGAAGCTGCAGGACATGGAGAGCAAAGGCGGAGGGTTTTCTGGGAAGGCGGGGCGCAGTGCCTTCCCAGTGCTTCAGAAACCCGGTCTCCCTGGGCTTGTTACTCTGGTATGTATTCATCTCTGGGGGAAATCACCGCACAAAATATCGGGAGGAGAGCCACGATAAAGATCAGCCAAACAAAAGTGAGAGCGTTTGATACTGAAAGACGGTTATGAAAGGTCTTAGGGGTTACTTTAGAAAGAAGGAAACTGACCTCAGATGGGAGTGGTACTTGCTATTTTAAAATGCAGGAAAAGCCAGGAAAGTACACTAGCTAATCAAAACAAACACTGACTTATCATGCCGAACAGCAATAGTTCAAACAAACACTCTACAGTACACAGCACCTTTTGGTGCCCGTGAGAACCTATGGCACCTGAGCTAACCGAAAGTAAATTTTAAGTTATCTCAGCATTTAGAAAAATTATGTTAATTAGGTTAGTCATTTCACAATGCATACATATTTCAAAATATCATGTCTTAACACAACAGAGACAAGTTTTTGCAACTAAATATAGATAAAAGCCAGGCATGGTCGTTCATACCAAATCCTATCCAGGAGACAATCAGGAAGATGAGACAGGCTACACAGTGAGCTTGAGGCTAGCCTGGGCTACAGTATAATGGCACCTGTCTTTAAAAAGAAAAAAAATAGTTCATTTTTAAAAAAGTTTATACAACTATAGTTTTTAAAAGTAACTAAAACAGATGAAATTTTTACATATTACATCACTTCTTTTCTTTTTGAAATTATAATATAATTAAATCATTTCTTCCTTTCCTTTCTTCTCTCTAAATCCTCCTATATTCCTCACCCCACTCTCTTTCAAATTCGTGGCCTCTTTCTCAAAAAGAAAATGTTGTTACATGTATGTATGTATGTATGTATACACACATATGACATATATGTATATACGTATGTTCCTAAATATAACCTGCTCTGTCTAGATAGTGTTACCTGTATGTATGTATTCAGGGCTGACCATTTGGTATTGGATAACAATTGGTGTGCTCTTCCTGGCAGAAGACCACTCTCCCATTGTCACCAAGCCTTGACTGCCTCTGGTTCTCTGTGTAGGGCTGAGGCCTCCTGGGCCATCAGAAGGAGAAAATTAGAAAGCCAAGTATCTCTTGTGTTCTTGATGTTTGTGAGGGAAAGAGTAATTACAGTGATCTCTCTACAGTGAATGACACATGAGTTAAATACTTTAAGATTTCTGGAACAATCTCACTACCAGAGAAGTGTTTCTCAAAGAGAGGTGGTTTTGTTCCCTAGGGAACGTCTGGCAATGCCCAGATATTCGACTGTCCCAGCTGAATAGACGATTTGTGGCCTTCAAGGGATCTACAGAAGTTCAGCTTGATCTGACTGCAGCCATCTTGAGTCAGTTCTAGCACATCTATATCAGAGTAATCCCAGTGAGTTTTCCTTGCACAGTTCCCCAACAAGCCACAAATAAAACTGTGGGAGCGTAGGCAGAGCTTTACAGCCAGCAGACCCTGGCACTGGCAATCCAGGAATGTGCCGGTCATCTTTGATATCGGCTTAATATAAAACCAGGCACTTTCTGGTTTGCATGAAGTCAGGTTTGGTAAAAAAAAAAAAAAAAAAAAACAAAAACCAAAACCCCAAACTGAGAATCCACCAGTCTCCACCAGTCTAGCTGTCACCCAAGACCAAGACCACACACTCGTCGGCAAATTCCCCCAATAAACTGTACAGGATGCAGCCCCAGCTAGCTGCCTGCCTTTCGTTCCACGGCTCCTTAGGCTGGTTCTAGCACCCTTGGGCAGGCGTTTCCTGGAAAACGGTTACTTTTGCTTTTAGTTCTCAGCCAGCTATAGTCACTGTAGTCACTTAGTACTGTTTGGGAACTCAGAAGTTAACTGTTTCATTTCCACGCTTTGAGCAATGTCTTTCCACCCTACCATCCATCCATCCCCCATCATATCCCCCCCCCAAAGCAGTTTCCCATGTTGCAACTCCTCCCTGTGTGCTAGCCCCTGGCATGGCGCCCTGGTTATAGCTATTACTCAGAATGATGACTGATTAGTAAACTTGTTCTGTAGATGAAGCCTTCTTGGCACAACAACCAAGCATGAAGAGTCAGGTCACTGATACTTGCAGATTAAATAAAAAGTTGTAGTTAACCAAAACACACATGCAAGAGAAAATCAAAGCCAGTAAAAAGTATTCCAGGTAAAAGAAAAGAGCCTGTGCAGGTCAGCTCGATGCTGTGGTCTCAGTGTTACTGTCCCTCCAAAGTGTGTGTGTTGAAACCCAGTCCCTGTGTGGTGAGAAGTGCTCATCTGGGGGCTGGGACTAAGTCAACAGGATGGAGCCCTATGGCTGGGACCAGTCTCTCTAACAGAAGGGGCTGTTTCTTCCAAGCCTCCAAAGACAAACGGAAGGCGCCGTCTGTGAAGACAGATCCTCACTGGTTGCACCTCCATCTCGGACAACCCCAGCCTGCAGAACTGAGATCAGATCAGAAATGTTCTATTGTTTAAAAATGACCATCCTATGGTATTTCTTTATAAAAGCCTGGGTATATGGACCCCCGATTTCTTTTTTTTTTTTTTTTTTTTTTTTTTTTTGGTTTTTACGAGACAGGGTTTCTCTGTATTGTTTTCGAGGCTGTCGGTCCAGCCCAGCCTCGAACTCACAGAGATCCGCCTGCCTCTGCCTCCCGAGTGCTGGGATTAAAGGCGTATGTCACCACCTCCCAGCTGTGGCCCCGATTTCTTAAAACTGCTTTTCAATTTCAGTTGTGTGTATCAAGTCACCCAGAATTTTACAGCACCTATGTGATACATAGCATGTGAAACTATAAAACATATTTTGATACTTTTCACATTGCTAAAATGTAGTCCTTGCTTTAGTTAGTGGAAGGATAGTTTAAAAGTTACACCCTTAGAGGCACACTTTGTTTTATCCTTAAAGGTCATCTCAGAGCTTAACTACAAATAAACTTCAAAAGCTTAGCACTTGGGCTCTTTAGACAACTCCAGATTCACTCCAGACTCTGTATTCGATCAGGAGTTTGCAGTGTCTAGCCATCCTCAGAGACAAATGTGGGACCTAAGGGGAGGTAGCTCAAGTGACAGTGTGCTCTCCTGTCATGTCTGAGGCCCTGAGTTTGATCCCTTGCAGCCCATACACAGGGCATGGAGGTGCATGCCGTCACCCCACCATTTGAAGGTAGCGATGGGAAGATCAGAGGTTCAGGGCCATCCTCAACTACGTAGGCCTAAGCTTCTTGAGGCCGTGTCTCCCAAAATTACACTGTGTACCCAAGTGTGGTTTTTGCTCAGAGATCAGTTCTCGGAGTTCTTGCAAAGAAGGCACGCTGAGGCTGAGCTATCACCAGGAGCCCGTTCGTGAAACTCATAGCAAAGCCATCAGATGCCACTTCGTTCCCACCCAAGGAAAAGAAGAAGGAAACAAGCCACAATGGGTAGATTAAATCCTACATAATATCGCATGTTTTCAAATCCCAGTCCATTTCTTCTCTCCTTCCAGAGCGACGGAACTCCTAGCTAGAAAGCATCACTCAAAATAATGACAACAAATTGCTTTTGTTAAACCAATTGAGGGGACCCTCAGCCTTGCACGGTTCCTGCCTTAAACCAGACCTAGCCTTGAAACTGACCACAATGCCACAGCCTGCATAACCTTGTACAGGACAGATGTAACCGCCTCCAGGAAGCTGTTCAAAGAATGGAGGGGACAATACCATGAACACAGGAAACTCACAGCAAACAACCCTCAAGCTACATTGTTACCATCCCCAGACCTGCCCGTGCATCCCGTGACAAACACAATTTCATTTCTTAAAAAAAAAAATCACTGTTTTACTGGGAAATCATTCAAAAGCCATTATGTCTCAGCCATGCAACGTTCTTTTTTTGGGGGGGGGAGGGGTTCGAGATAGGGTTTCTCTATAGGTTAGGAGACTGTCCTGGAACTCTCTTTGAAGACTGGCCTCGAACTCACAGAGATCCTCCTACCTCTGCTGGGATTAAAGGCATGCACCACCACCGCCCGTTTTTGTTTTGTTTTGTTCTTTTTTTTTTTTTTTGAGTTCTTAATCTAGTTAATAAGTTTTGACTCCACTGTTGCAATCCCACTGCGGAGCGTTCCCACTCCCAGAAGAAGCGTGTAGCCGTTAGCAACCACGCTCTACACCCTCCCCAGCCCCTCTCCGCTCCAGAAACCCCAGGCTGCTTTCTGCATCGATGATTTTGCTGCTTCTTCAAAGTTCGTGCAAGCAGAACAAAGGGGAACTGTCCCTTCGTAGATGGCTCTTGTGGCTCTTTGCACTGCACTGTGTCTCAGATGATTCATTTGTCTTTTCCTGCATAGTGTTAGACTTTGCTGACACCCTTCAGTGGCTGACTAGTAGGTGGGTGTTGATTAAGGTTGTGATGAACCAGGGAAGAACCCTGGGGGGTCTCGGTCCATGTTAGGCAAGTACTGTACCACTGAGCGTCACTCCCAGCATGCCATGTATAGGTCTGTGTGCAGGCACATGTATTCATTTCTCTCGAGTATATATCCAGGAGTCAAAGGTGTGATTCACGTGATAATTTTATGCTTAGCTGTAGTGAGCTGCAGGCTACAGAGCTACAATACTTCACAACAATCTGAAGCCAAGGGCTAAGGATGTAAATGAAGACAAAGACAGCAGCTCATTCTTACAAGGAGAATGGCGTTTATTTTAACAAAGGTGGAGCCTTTTATACCAAAGGCAGGCATGGTGGAAAAACACCCAGGTCAGAAGCCTACCTTCCCAGAGACCTCCAACAAAGGGTGAGCCAAAAACAGTAATTAAGATTTAGACAATTAGGATGGACAGAAAACAGGAACTTGCATGCAGGCCTTACTGGGAGGAGGGGATGAGAAGTGTTTTTGCTAAAAGCTGCTAGTCACAAGCTGGTCAACAGACCCCCATGGGGGAAGGGTGCACGCTTAGCCATTTAAGAAATTTTGATACTAGCTGAGCCCTTCAAACACTGTCTTTCCAAAGCACCTCATCCCAGGGTTCTTTCTTTCTTTCTTTCTTTCTTTCTTTCTTTCTTTCTTTCTTTCTTTTTTTTTTTTTTTTTTTTTTTTTTTTGAGACAGGGTTTCTCTGTGGCTTTGGAGGCTGTCCTGGAACTCCCTTGGTAGACCAGGCTGGTCTCAAACTCACAGAGATCCGCCTGCCTCTGCCTCCCGAGTGCTGGGATTAAAGGCATGTGCCACCAACGCCCGGCCCCAGGGTTATTTCTTATGGCAGTCAGATCATATAGCTGTCTTGCCCGGGTATCCCTGAACTTGAAAACAACAAAGGCGCTAAAGTTTGCTGAGATTGCTTCCATGGTCAAGTTCGTCATTCTTCCTTAGTCTACGTGTGACCTGGACGTTAGCTGGAAAGTAGAGGAACATTTCTTGTTAACATTTGAGAAACAGCCAGTCGTGGTGGCGCACACCTTTGGTTCCAGCACTCAGGAGGCAGAGGCAGGCGGATCTCTGTGAGTTCGAGGCCAGCCTGGTCTACGAAACTACACAGAGGAAACCCTGAGAAATAATAATCCTGCCCAAACCAAGCTCCGTTACCATTTGGTGAGCCATGTCTGCTAACAGTCCTTTGGCTGTCAAGAGTCCCCTACCTGGGTATGTATCTTCACCCACCCGCTTTACATCAGAGGAATGGAATGGTGGAGACAAGGGTTAAAAATTAACCAGTTTTCAGGGACCACCACAAGTGCAATTAACAATTACAATTAACATTGATGGGGACGTCCTTCTGTACATGTTTCTTATTAGTTGATGAATGAAACATTGATTGCTCAGTAGCCAGGCAGAAAGTATAAGCAGGACTACCAGTGTAGTGACCAGTTCCCCATTTTAGCAACCATGAGAGGCTAACATATGCTTACAAGACCTTGACGCTCCTGTCCTGGTCACTAGGAGGTCAGATGCCCTTCTCATGGCAAGGAGCCAATCAGAAGTTAGCTGGCAGCGCTGTGCTTTACGGACAGTGCACAGCAGTGACGTGCAGAACATAGCAACAGCTCTGGGAGGGCCTATGGGCTATAACAACCAGTTGACCAATCAGCACAGGCGGGTCACCCAAACCTGGACTGTTTCATACCCCTAGACACTTCCCTTGCGCTGCCCTTTAAGATCCCTGCCTCGAGGTTGCTCCCGGTCTTTCTCTAGCCATCTGCCATGGTGGCGGAGTGAAGGGCCCGAGCTAATGGGGTTAGCTTGTTAAACCTTACAATAAAAGACTTTGCTTTTGCATCGAAATTGGCCTCTTGGTGATTTGGGGCACAACACCAGATGAGGAGAATTCTGGGGAGAGGAGGCAGAGAGAAGCCACCAGAGAGAGAGAGAGACGCCATGTAGTGACCGAGAAAACAAGAGGTTCGGGCATCACTGGGTAAGCCAAGAGCTCATGGAGATATACAGGTTAACAGAAATGGGTTAATAATTAAGAGAGAGCTAGCCAGTAAGAAGCCTGAGCTATGGGCCACACAGTTTGTAATTAATACAAGCATCTGTATGTTTATTTGGGGCTGAAGGACAGTGGGACCAGATGGGACAGAAACTCTGTCACAAAGTATCAAAGAGAAATCTGGCTTATTCTGGCTCATAGTTCTGAAGACTTCAGTTCATTCATCCCGTGACCAATTGGTCACAATGCTTTTGGGTCCATCACAAGCGCAGTGTCATGGTGGAAATGTACAGTGGGCCGGGGTGCTCACCTCATGTCTGCGGTGAGTAGGAGGTGAAAACCCAGAGAGCAAGTCACTGTGACTCAAGCCTGTCACTAAGCCCTGCCACTCCCAAAAGCACGAGCTAGAACCAGGGCTGTGACTCCTGGGCCTTTGAGAAACACACCAGATTCAAACGCAGCGTATCTGCGTCCAGATGTCTGAGAAAGTGGGAGGGAACTGCCAAGGATTGAAATCAGAAGGTTCAAGAAGAGATAGATACGTCTGTAGTTGAGTGCGGTGACTCATGTCTGTTACCCCAGCACTTGGGAATGTATCTGTGTGTCTTAGTGCGAGGGGACAGAGAGAGAGAGAGAGAGAGAGAGAGAGAGAGAGAGAGAGAGAGAGAGAGAGAGAGAGAGAGAGAGAGAGAGAGAGAGAGAGAGAGAGAGAGAGAGAGAGAGAGAGAGAGAGAGAGAGAGAGAGAGAGAGGATTTTCCTTAAAAAGGCAAAGAAGAATATCCAAAAAGAAAAGTGGCATGTTAGAATACTCAAAACATCAAATGTTCGATAAAAGTCCTCTGTAGCTTTTCGGCCCAAAGTTCCCTCTCCCACCGGTGTCTCTAATATGAAACTACTCTCCAGGTTGTGGTTAATACAGTCTAAACATTAAGAGTCAAGCTGGGAGATGTGGTGATGAGGTGGCCTCCTGGTTCTTTAGCGTCTCCAGGACCACGGCCCACACTTCTGAGGTCTTAGCACGTCTTCTGGGCCAGGCGGTGGCTTTTTCCACGGTCCACCTTCTCTTCTGCCCAGGCTCCGAGTTCCCCATCAACACGGTTATTCCACCTGTCTGTTTCTATCTGAACAGTTTCTTTGAAGAGGGAGCCAGAAGCAAAACCAGAAGCAGGTCAAGAGTTTCCTGTTGGCTCCCAGTTCTCAAAATACCTCCTTCGCAAAGCAAAAAACGCCTGTGCCCTTTGTTCTTCTGGCTGCTACTTGGGTTTTACGTCGCTTTAGCATGCTGTGCACACGGTCGGAGTCACCATACTGAACCCTACTGATAATGTACAGCTAATAGCCGAACAAAACGATACAATTGTTGGTTCGTTCTGGGCTGCAGTTTTTATAGACGATTCTAGATGCTCTGCAACAACTGTCATAGGTTCACTCTCCATCTTCGGGATGGATCTAGAAATATCATTACCCTAGACGTGGTGGCATGTGCCTGTAACCTGAGCACTGCGGAGGCTGAGTCAGTGAGGTTTCTGGGGGAGTGCAAGGCCAGCCTGGGCTACAGGGATTCTGTCTCCAAAGAAAAAAGACAAGAAGAGAAAAGAGAATAGGAGAAAAGGAAAGAAGAAAGCAAGGAGGGAAGAGGGAACAAGAATAGAACAAAGGAACACATTCCCTAGTCTAATTCATCACCCTCCTGGTTTGGGGTCCACGACAGACTACGCTAACAAGATGTTCTTAGATGTTCCTCACCGAATTGAGGTCTCATGAGACAAGGTTGACGGGGAGCCAGAGATCGGATCCTGTGATAGAGGATGAGAGCCAGCCCCACCTATGCGACCCAAACCTGTGTTCTCAGCAGACGTGAGGAGCATGCGCTGAGCCCTCCTCCTCAGGCTCCTGGGGGCCCAGTCCGGTTTCTAAGATACCAAGTGACCACGGGCACATCCGGATGGGATAGGCATCAAGGGGTTCTCTGCATCAGACTTAAATCATCTCAAAATAGAAAAGTTGAAAATGAGAGCAAGAGCACCGAAGCCCTTGCAAGGGTCCTAGGGCCACCACGGAATCTGCTACAAACTGGGAAGGGGGCGGGGCGGGGCGGGGCGGGGCGGGGCGGGTGGATGGTTTAGTCTGTGGCAAAAAGGCTGGAACTCTCCTGTTTCTTCTGGCAGGTTGCTGGAGAAGAATCAAGATTCTTCCGTTCTGGTCAAGAAGAAGCCCTGCAGAGGCTCGGCAGTTGGGGATGCTTCCCGCTGTTCCGGAGGGCCTGGGTTCAGTTCCCAGCACCCACGGCAGGCGGTCCACAGCCATCTGTAACTCCGGTTCCCTGGCATCAGAAGCCCTTTTCTGACCTCCGTGGGAACTCACACACGAAACCCTCACATACACGAAAGTCAAAGCACATCTTAGAAAGTAATAATCTTTTGTTTGTTTGTTTGTTTTTTTGTTTTTCGAGACAGTGTTTCTCTGTATTGTTTTGGAGCCTGTCCTGGAACTCGCTTGGTAGACCAGGCTTGGTCTCGAACTCACAGAGATCCACCTGCCTCTGCCTCCCGAGTGCTGGGATTAAAGGCGTGTGCCACCACCGCCCGGCAGTAATAATCTTTAATTATTATTATTATTATTATTATTATTATTATTATTATTATTGTGTATACAGTCTTCTGCCTGCAGGCCAGCAGAGGGCACCAGATCTCATTACAGATGGTTGTGAGCCACCATGTGGTTACTGGGAATTGAACTCAGGACCTCTGGAAGAACAGTCAGTGCTCTTAACCGCTGAGCCATCTCTCCAGCCCAGAAAGTAATAAATCTTAACAGAAAAAAGAAACCCTTGAACCCGGACACGGTTGTCCTGTCTCCAGGTCTCACACTGAGAGTGACATGAAACAGGTTACACACCTAAGAGCCTGCCTCGGCCGCGGAGTGAGTGGCGCAAATCTTCCTTTATCTCCCTTTCCTAGCTACCAGTTATGGCCTGTGCTTCAGATTTAAAACAAGAGAGAGCCGGTGGCAGGCGCGCTCTCTGCTCCCGGCGCTCTTCTCAGGGGTGCAACAAGACTAACTGTAACGCTGACAGACCGTCTTCTTCAAGAATGAAGTATGAGCCACTCGTGGTGGCCACTCCTTCGATCCCCCCTTCAAGAGGCCGAGGCGGGAGGACTTTGTATTCGAGTCCATCCTGTGCTACATAGTGAAACCTCATCTGAAAAAATAAAATAAAAAGTACATACCAGAACTGTCACAATACGTTCCCTTATTGCTGCAAATCCCTGAGGGCTTTCGATACATCATGATCACCGATTAAAAACAAAACAAGCCAGGCGGTGGTGGCGCACGCCTTTAATCCCAGCAGAGGCAGAGGCAGGCGGATCTCTGTGAGTTCGAGGCCGGGCTGGACCGATAGCCTCCTAAACAATACAGAGAAACCCTGTCTCGTAAAAAAATAAAAAAATAATAAAAATGAAAACTAGAAAATGTTCCGTATTTGTACTGAGGTGGACATTACCCCCCCCCAAAAAGTCATGCCCACTCGAGTCCTAAAAATAGTGCTTTATGTGAAAATGGGCATAAGGGCATCTTGGGGCGGGAGCAGGGGAGCGACAGGACATGACTCTGTGGCCCTGCCAAGACTTGGGACTTCCCATCTCAGAAGCTGATGAAACGAATTTCTGTTGTTTTAAACCAGCTATGAAAACATCCGTCGTGTTCTAGCGTCTTTCTGAGCGCCTGAAACAGGAGAGAGGGCCGGGATTGTTTCTGCTCCCTGGAGAGGAACCAGAGCCATCCTGTGTGGCTTGGTCTCTTTTCCTGATCACTGTTTCAGAGAACACACAAGCCCACCCAGGTTTTGAAACAATACAGGGTTTTCTGTTGCTGTTGTAAATCAGTTATGAAACAGATTGGTGAGGTTTCAGCCAAGTTCACGGGTCTGAATTCTGGCTACCTTACCCTTCTGGCTGGGCCAAGCAGACATTACACCATGCTTTTTGTCTTCATGCTCCTTAGTCTTAAGTAGTCACCAGCTAACAGGCTGGGTTTTTATGAGGCCAGATTTACTGCTGTTGGTTTTAAATAAAAACATTGTTAGATGGACCTGTGGAGATACTATTAATAAGCTGGTGGGGTAATGGCAAAGACAGACTTTATTATTATTACTACTATTTTTAAAAGACGTATTTAGTTTTGTGTTTTATATATGTGAGTGCTCTGTCTGCCTGTACTCCAGAAGAGGGAGTCAGATCCCGTTATACGTGGTTGTGAGCCACCATGTGGTTGCGGGGAATTAAACTAGGGACCTCTGTGAGAGCAGCAAGCAGTGTTCTTACCCGCTGAGCCGTCTCTCCAGCCCCTCACTACTATTATTTTAAAAACAATTTTAAGACTATAGTATAATCATTATCCCCCCGTTTATTTCCAAGAGGGGCCGAGGAGAGAGACACTGAGGCAATGCTGGGCTTGTGCATTCGGCTCACCCAGCGCATTGGTACGGCCAACCCGAAGAGCTTGAGGTTGGCAAGACATGTGAACAGAGTCCCTCTTCTTTCCCAACAAGGAAGGGACTATGATATTCTGTAAGCAGCCACATGCCAACTCCACCGATGGGGGCTCTTGGCTGGAGAGCGACAGGGAGGTAGCAGCTCCGCAAAGGGGGCAGTTCTCACTGCCCCGCCCACGTGGTCTCCTGCCAGGGTCACTCCGCTCCAGAGCACACCTCCCCAAGGAAAAGGCAAGCTGAAGACATCGCCATCCCCAAGTGGTCTCCGTCACCCTTGAGACAGCTACACGGGAGCCCCTGAAGTCCTCACAGGCCTCACACTTGGGAGACCTGCCCAGAGTTCGCAGTTGAACTGCCTCCGCGCTCAAGCCCCCTTTTACCCACGGGGTCTAACCCAGTCTGGTTCGGTGCCATCTTGAAACCAGAGAGGCATTGGTAGAATTTGCCCTGCCCTGGGGGCTGGTAACCCCCACAGTGGTTTTCTTTTTCTGGAAACCCCACAGTTATCCCACCGTGTGTGTTCATATAGTCGGCCAGAGGACTACAAACCCAGCTCAGCTGCTTGGAGCTCCAGTGCAGCAGGAAGAAGCCGACCCCAGACTCTGCCAGTACGGCCGCCTAGCCTTCAGCGCATGTGCAGAGAGGAAACAGACCCACACCAGCAGCCTGGCATGTCCATGTGCACCTGTGGCCAGACCAGCCGCTCGCCAGAAGTCACTGCCTCCTGCCCAACGAAACCTCACACGCCTGACCGACCGCAGTGCCCACCACATCCACGTGAGGCAGAACAGCCTGCAAAATGGGCAGCTTCCCCCATCTCTGGGGGGCTTGCTAAATGACACACCACGCCACTCCTTTACCTCGTCCAACCATCAGCCAGGTGGCACCTCAGCACTCTTACTGAGGCCACTGCTCAGCCCTGCGGTCCACAGCGCCCAGGCATGCCCAAGCCCAGCCCAACAGTAAGCCTGGTAACGGCCCCACCCACCACGGAGCCTGCTGTACCTCCAGTAGCTGATGGTACCCCACAAGGCACCTGTGATGGCCCAACTGCCGCACACAGTGGCCCAACCCCAGGAAAACCATGCCCCACTACCACAATGACAAATATAGCTAGTCCAGGCCACTGGCACAACTGAGTTCGTTCAAAACCAAAGCTGAGACCCGCTGTGTGCTATCCAGTCCAGAGAATAATCTTTCGGTTCTGAACAACTGATATTATTAAGTAGATAACAAGACAAAGCAAAAGAATAAATAACAAGAGACGACAGGTGTGCTGGCGCACGCCCTTAATCCTGCACTCAGGAGGCAGAGGCAGGGGGCTGTCTGTGAGTTCGAGACCAGCCTGATCTACACAGAGAGTTCCAGGCAAGCCAGGGCAGACCCTGTTACAAGGAAAAGAACAGCCAGCAACCAAAAGCTACCAAATCAGGCACCCGCACGTCCAGCAAAAACTGGCTGGGAAACCGAGGCAGCCAGCTCGAGTTCTCGGTTGGGCTTTCTCTCCACAGCTGTGCTGGTCTTCCTCACTGCGGGCATTTTGTACTCCAGGACAAACAATAGCAACCTCTATGGGAAGCGGTTTACTTTGGGCTGTCCCCAAAGGCACATGGCTTTATCGGTTTGTTTTTGTTCCACTTTTTGTGCTCACCATCAGCGAAGGGTGGGAGGGCTAAGCAGCCCCCTCTCCACATGAGGGGTCTTGAAGGACACTTGGAGACAAACCTGCTCCAGTCTGAAATGGGTGGAGGGGGCCACAACCAAAACCGTCTTCTCAGAGAGCTCAAATAGCACAGCACAGTTCACCACATGATGCAAATTACACACTGCCAGTAGACCCTGCCCTGGGAACCATAGACCCACATACTTTAATTAGGGGTGTGTGTGTGAGAGAGAGAGAGAGAGAGACAGAGACAGAGACAGTGTGGATGTGTGTGTGTGTGTGAGAGAGAGAGAAACAGAGATAGAGCAAGAGAGAGACAGTATGTATGTGTGTATGTGTGTGTATGAGAGAGAGGGGGAGGGAGAGAGGGAGGGAGGGAGAGAGAGTGTGTTGCTTTCATGTGATTGTGTGGCTGTGCACCCAGACACCTCCCGGAGAAGACGAGAACAGGGTATCAAGTGTACTGATGTGGAATCTCCTTCTGTATGCTTCGAATATGTGCTGCTTTTATTGGTTGATGAATATAGCTGTTTTGAACAACAGCTATACAGAATAAGCCAGGCAGGAAATTCAAAGAGTCAGAGAGAAAGAAGACAGAGTCAGGGAGACACCATGTAGCCACCAAAGGAGTAAGCCATGGCCATGTGATAATACACAGATTATTAAAAATGGGTTCATCCGTAAGAGAGAGTTAGTAATAAGCCTGAGCCATTGGCCAAACAGTTGTATTTAACATTAGCCTCTGAGTGATTATTTTGTAAGTGGTTGCAGGAACCTGTGAGCAGGAGAGAAACAGGTCCAGGGGAACCAGCAGAACAAAAAACATCCAACTACAGTGTACTGGGTAGTTTTATGTACCAACTGGACGCAAGCCAGAGTCATCAGAGAGCAAGGAGCCTCAACTGAGAAAACGTCCATAAATCTGGCTGCAAGGCATTTTCTTAATTAGTGATTGATGGGGGACAGCCCAGCCTGTGGTGGGTGGTGACATCTCTCCAGATTCCTGCCCTGCTTGAGTTCCTGCCCTGAGTTCCTTTGGTGATGAACAGCAACGTGGAAGTGTAAGCTGAACAAACTCTTTCCTTCCTGTCTCGGTTAGGGTTTCGGTTGCTGCGAAGAGACACCGTGACCACAGCAGCTCTTCTAAAGGTTTAGTCCATTAGCATAGCAGGGAGCATGGAGGCGTGCAGGCAGACATGCTCCTGGAGAAGTAGCCGAGAGTTCTGCATCTTGCAGGCAACAGGAAGTGGTCTCCAACACTGCAGTAACACA